>NC_053452.1:42859337-47816126 GCF_015227805.2 Hirundo rustica | reverse complement strand
TGCTGAGTCTGCAGCTCAACATCACAGCTCTTCAGCAACTCCCCAGAGCCTTTCTGGATTATCTACTGTACCTTGAGGGAAGGATTTTATTTGAAGCCAGATGTTAGAAATGAAAAAGAAACAAGTTATATTATGCAGCATTTGGCAGATTTTCTTTGGCAATTGCAGGTGCGATAACTAATTCATTGTCTTTTCAGGTCAGGCTTGGCATATACAGGTTCCTTTAAGGTTTCTGAGGGAAAAAGATTTTAAATCCATTTGTCTTTCTGACTGCCTCACCAGTGCCATTTTTGATTTTTTTAACTCCTTATTCAGACATACTTTGCCCCACACTGCTTTACATGCTCATCCTCTTTTTGGTTAGAAAAGAGGAGTCACAGAGCCAAAATCTTGTTTCCAAATCCTCAATTTCTTTTTAAATTATTCTAAGACAACCATGGGGTATTACTTGCTTCCTGTATGAGCTTGACAGTGCTAGACTAGCAATCTTACCCTTTTAGTTTACCGAGAAATCACTTTTGTCAAGTGCAACGAATGTAAAACAGAATGCCAGTGAAATCTGCCATCCATCGTGCAAAGCATTTGAGATTGTGCATAACTACTTTTCAGCAAAGGCTTGATTTCTACAGTTTATAAAGGCTCCCTGGTGCCTGAGAGAAGAATAGCAGTAATATGCAAAGGTTTATAAGTGATTTGAATCCTCCTCCTCCATCCAAGTAATTGGATTTTAAAAAATTTTGTGGAGTGGAACAGAGCAGCTTCAGAGACAACAACTCTTTTCTTATTACTATCAACAAGGGGTAGCTGAAAGATGCTTAGTGATTTCCCTCCTCGATTATGCATTTTAATGCATAGAAATTAATCATGTTTTATAGAAGCTGATGGGCAACGCTGGTTTTTACAATTGGCTGTTTCATTAGCTCAGATATTGTTATTGATTAATTTTGAGGCAAAGCCAAAGCAGATCTATTTACTTTATCACTGGATTCCTTACAATGCATGCCGGCCACTGCTGCTGCTAGTTTGTTTATTGTGGAATATGTGCTATATTGCAGGATTTTGTTTCTTATGACTTTATTACAGGAGGGTTATGGATTTATGTGATTAGGTTTACCTAGTGATATTGGTGTATAACACAAGAGAACCAGTATGTGTTTGTGTGTGCAAAACCAGTTTTCTGGTTAAAGGGCATAAAGGTCCTTGTAACTGTTTTGTTCTGGAGGCTTAAATGTATCTGCACTCACAACTGCAGTGCTAGGTAAGCCTTATTTCTCCAGATCCTGACTTGTTCTGGCTGCTGATTCAAATTACACCTACAATTAAACAAAGTGCCTCAAAAGCATACTGATAAAAAACTGGCAGCATTATTTCTATCTGGGCTGATAAACAGTCCTTGACTTTCTCATAACCACTCTACCACCCACCTTCCTTCAGCTGTAAGAGAGATGTCTTGGCAAAATGACAAACGTTCCCTCTTTAATACTTCTTCATGATGAACTACTTCATGTTTCCTTCTGAGGAAAAGTAAAATTCTTAAGTATGATAATTCCTTCAGGTTTTCTACACTCGTGACAGATAACCAAACCACATCAGTATTTCATAAACTTCTCATTGAAAATGGTGGTGTTGTAGCACATGTTTTACCACATCCATAGCTCCTATGGGTGAAATCTTCACTCGTGAGCTTCTAGTTCATGAAGCCAGGCACACAGATTGTGTAATGTTCATGCTATAGGAATATATGGCATTGCAAGGGATGCTATAATTCTTCTACAGCGTATTTGGATATGTGATTTGTAACAAAAAGTTGAACCAAGCTTTGCATAGTCCAGCTATTTAGAAGGTAATTTATGCCTGTGTTGCTGTGGTATGTCTTTAATAGATTAGACGAGAACAGACAGCTTTCTCCTTTGCACATGCCTCCTATTCTCATTCCTGACCTCGTTCCATGAGACCAGGGATCTTCTTATCAGACTCTTCTTATTTCCTAACCCTTCTGTGTTGAACAAGGCAAATCTTTCTCCCATAGTCTTCATGGATAACCTCTCTAGCAAATTCTTCTCAGAGACTGTTAAATATCTGGAGCGTGAAATTGTGTGGAGACTTTTGAAACAGAAATGGAAATGTAAACTCAGCACATGCATTATAGTCACATGCTATGTGATTAAACTGTTTGATGTCTGTAATAAGGAACAAGGTAAACTTCAGGTTAAGACCAGGATTTTATGACTGTTAAAACCAAGCAATTAGACAAGAAAATGGGGAATATTCCTTTGGAAAAACATCAGTCATTTTACATGCATGTTTATTGTTGGTGCTTTTTGTCCATACAAACATAACATTGCCATAGTCCATTAGTCAGAAACTGGTTTTTATATCAGCCTTTATTTTCAGTGTCTAGGGTTTTCAAAGATTTTTTTTCCTTGATGTTTTGGGCTTTCTTTCTGTTTAAATCTTAATCTGTCTCTTATCCCAATTTTTTGCCTGTTTTTTTGAGAGTTTTCCTTATCTCTGCACACATCAATGCCATTTCCTCCTTTGAAAGTGAATAATAGATACCTACTCTTTGAATACAACTTTATCAGCAGCTGTAAGTGCATTGAGCACATATCTTAGGGTGATACCCTAAGTCTTGATGGTAAGAAAGTAATGTATGACTTTGCCTTGGTCAAAATACATAGCATCTAATGTTTATTTCTCCTCTGGTACAGGTTTTACACTGTCAGTGACCAATTTATTTTTGAAAAATCCAAATATTAGTAACCTTAAGCTTTCAAAGATTGGAAACATTTTGTGTATTACAACTGTTCAATCTAGAGAGTAAATGGAGAAACATTATAAAAGAGAATTTTTTTTTTTTTACCTTTTTACCTTTTCTGGAAATGCACTACTTCCCTTTGCTGTAATCTTCTGAATCTCCAAATCTCCTTTGCTTTATGCATTTTTAAGTTTTTTTAGTAACTGTCCATGTTTCAAAGGTTAGTTAAATTAATATTTTTTCCAAGTATAAATTGCCCTTCAGATAACTTGCACCCCTTTAAACATCAGGCAGATAATTCAGTACTCTCACCACTTAAATAGTCACTGTTATAGAGTACTGGAGATAGAGGAGAAAGAGAAATACCAGAGGAAGGATTTCATTGTAATATTTACGCATGCATATAAATCACAGTCCTGAGGAACCGGGAGTCATTCTTTAGCTTGGTGAGGCTTTTTTTGCTTTTTCAGAAATAAACACCATTTACCCACATGAAAACACAAATAATCCTTAAGCTTTCTGTGCTGAATTTCACCAGCCTTCTAACCTGAACTGTCTGACCTCATAAAAACAATTCCCTCCCTGAATTTTTTTTTTGCCTGGTGCTTTGCCTGTAGCCTTATCTCCATGTCCAAATTAATTTTGGGCATGTTCGCAGAGCTGATTGCAGGCAGAATTGGACTTTGTTCCCCCTGGAAGCCGGCTGGCTGGAGGCCAGCTCTGGCCCCGTTGCAGTGCCTGAGCAGATGAGCTGTACTTCTCAGCAAGTCCCATTAAATGCATCTGAGCAGCAGGCAGGCAGGCAGGGTCATCGCTGGCAGTTCAGAGACAGCTTGTGCCTGCCCAGCTCAGAGCATCGGCAAGGAGACCTCACGCCTCTGTGTCACTCCCTGGGTAGAAAGACCTTATCTGCCCACTGTCTCCTTCCTTCTGGAGACTCAGACAAGGAAGGCATTTAGTAATCTTCTATACTAGCTGTTACTTGAACCCCTTTCTCATAGTATAATGTCTGCCTTTTACTGGGGTTTCTTTTTCACTTACCTTATCATGCATCTTTGAAAACTTTTAATATGGCTCATCTTGTGCTTTGCTAATTAAAACTCATGTTCTGTTTTAACTTTTCTGCTTTTATCTCCCTGGCACAGGGAGGCTTACACTCATACTTAGTAGCCAGTGCATTATTTTCTGCCTTGTCCTCGATATCTTCTCCACATTTAAGTTGCACTTTTTATCCTTCAGAAAAGCCTTGGTCATCCCTGCCTCCTAGCGAGCGTAAGTGACAACATTTCACAACACTGAAGATCGTGTCCCCTTTTCCATATTCTGTTTAGTGCACACGCTGCCTTCACCACCAAAGTGCAAGTTTCAGCAAAAGTTAAATGTGTTATTTCAACTAAATACTGAAAACAGTATTCTGGCCACACATAGCTTTTCATTTATGTATGAAACAACAGAGTCCTCCTTTAACAATGCTAGCGTTGTTGTGTATATATAGTATTTGTTCATAGACTGTTGTGAGATGAATGCTGAAAGCAGAGTTTGTGATTTTTCTCTAAGTTAGAAGATGGAATTTGTTTTAAATCTCAGCTGGGATTGAAGTATATGCAATTTGGCAAGAGAAATCCTAAGTATGCATGAAGAGCTTTAATATGGACTTTGCAGCAGGTATGCCCACAACTGGGAGAGTTTCAGCTGGAGTGCTGCCCAAGCAGATACGGTTTCTATGTATTTAGAAACCCTCACTACATACTTTATTCAGAAGCTCAGCTTGAACCTGTGAACAGAGGTTAACCTTCCTTTTAGCAGAGAAATGATGTAGCTGTGCTTTTCTTCTTGGGCTTCTCTGGATATACATTTTGTGCCTCTAAGGAAGGACTATTCTCACTTCCTGAGTTTGTAAGCTGTATATTTCAATGATGGTGACTTTTTGCTTTATATGAATCACACTAAGAAATTTTATAGTTGCTTCTCCAAAATGTGCTGAGTACTGCAATTCATTCTTTAGGAGTTCATCTTCTTTCTATTTGTGCTTATATGTGCTTCTACTGGTCACTTTGATTTCAGTGGTACTGTGAAAGAATGGTTGATTGGAGAATTACTTATCACTACTCCCTTAAAAAGTACAAAACAGCTTGCAAGAAGCACATCTTAGCCTTTGAAGTTAGCTTGTGACTTCTTTAGCTCCTTGCTGTTGATTGATAAATAGCAAGTTCTAAATTGCTTCTATTAAATTTGACGTGTCAATGTTACAAAATCAAGAGATTTTTCACAATATATATTTAATTTGACAATTGGTGTGAATGTGTCACCCTTCAGGCCTGTTGGTTTCCAGATTAACGTTAAAGCAATTTTGAAGGGAAGTAGGCAGCAAACAGGTTTCCATTTTTGCAGCTGGGATATTTTTGAGAAAAAAACCCCAATAAGAAATAGAGAGTAATTCAGGTTTTCCTGAAGAACCACCTGTGTTTTGAAACACCACTCAAACCACTTCACACATTTAATGAGTTTCATTCAACTGCTCAAATATTATATAATTCTCTGTGTCTGTGTGCATGTGTTTATATATAATCAGTCACTCAATCACAGAATATTCTGAGTTGGAAGGGCCCCACAGCGATCATTGAGTTCAGCTCTTAAGTGAATAGCCTCTATTGGGATTATGTTCTCTGTAAAAAATGCTATAATAATATCCATTTTAACCAAAAGTTGCTATTTTAAAAATGGAGTAATTTGTATGAAAAATGTCTTTACAGTCTTATATTCTCCATTTGTTAGAAGTGAATTCTTTTAACAATACATGTAGCACAGTCTTAATAAGTACAGTGTTGAAAGTAATTTTTGGTACTTTATTGTCTTCCCTTAAAAAAAAAAATCACATTTTAAATCACAATTGGTAACCAATTATTAAAAAATAGACATTGATGTCTTTGTGAAAACAGGATGTTTTTAGTGGCATTTTTAAACAAATAACACCCAGGAAAGAGAATTGAATATTAGTCTGTGGATGAAAACTCTCAAAAGTCAAGAACTGAATGACCTTCAAAGCATCTTCTGTCTTTATATCTCTAAACCTGATTCTCTAGGATACATGAGAGATGTATTTCTAGGGAAGATGTAAAAGACAAGCCTATTACCTAGCCTAGTGGGTTTTGTTCTCTCAACCTGGAGAACAAAAAAACCACTTTTTTTTTTTTTCTTTTCCAATGTTGTTCTGACACTAGCGTGATAATCAGGTGTTACAAATGTAATTTTCTGTTTTGATGCCTATTCCAAAAATGTCAAGTTAGCAGTATAATAGATCTAACAAAAAGATAAATTGTTTCTGAAAACCAGTAACAATCCAAGGACTGTATAATGCTTGCATTGTCTAACTTGAGTTTCCTACTTCTTTGTTTTGTCTATAGACACCCTATTTTTGGCCATCAAATTGTTGGGAGCCGGAAAACACAGACTATGGTCAGTGTAGAAATATTTCCTATTTCTTTTGGAAATTATGCATTATATTAATGAATGCATCATTGCAATCTGTCTTGTTTCACCATCCCACTGTTAAAAACATAATTGTGTGTCATGTAATTCCTGTGCAAGAGCGGCTGATATTGAAATGAATGTGTTGCTATCTTTTTCAAAGTTTAACAGAAGCTTATCAAAGTCATATTTTGGAGTGGATCTGAGGAAAAAAGAAAAAAACCCAAGCCCCAAAATTCAAGACTCATCAAAACCTGCCTTGACGTTTATGTCCTCTGCTCCAGCAATTGTAATTATTTACAGTGAGATAATCTCAGTGAGGCAGAGGAGACTTTATTGATAGTTGTGCAGTGGTTATTATCAGATTGAGACCCAAAGATGTGCCTAATTTAGAACTCTTATTTCTAATATGCACCATGTGGAAAATTACTTATTATGAAAACTAATGTAGTTCTAATAGGGACTGTATTAGAAAATACAGTTTATTGTTTATTTGCCTATGTCTTGGGGGTTTATTAATAAATTATATATTGTAATTACTGGTGTGTGCTTAGACAGGAAAATATGAAGAAAAAAGGTAGTAATGTATTAGGAAAAATATTATTAAAAATGATAACAAAATTAGGTTCCTCTGTATATCAAATAGTGACCTAATTTTTCAACGAAGTGGATCTATGAGCAGCCTCCTGTTCATTCTAATCCAAACTCTAAGTACTGAGCTTATCTGAGGACCAGGTCACTTATTTGGGTAATTGAGCGTGTACATGATAGGTTATGTTTTCAAAACTTCAGATCATGCAATCTCTTTTTACAGCTTTTCAGAAATTTAGGTGAGTGTTCACTTGTAATTTGGATTCTACGCCCTTGGGAGCTGAAGACTTTGGGGATGGATGGTTCCAATAAATGCTCCCTTCCTTTTTGGAGCAGACAGAGTTTAATTTCAAATACATTGCCAAATAAAGCAATTTTAAGCTGAGACTCAGCAGACCTGAGTGTCTCCAAGGTACAGTTTGAAAATGTGACAGTTCCCTCATCCTATAGAAGTAGAAAAATGTTTAATTTGTTACTGATATTTGAAGATGTCCAGTAAATAGTTATTGAGATCTCCCAAGGAGGAGGGATTCTTACCACATGTGTGTGCTTAGCCACTCTTTATGAGGAAATGAGTCACTGAGGGAAAAATGGTTGATTTACCATTTATTACTTCAGTATAGTCCCCTAATATGTTAAAGATCAGCAAGTAATTAACTATGGCTTAAGAGACATGGAGTTGTTCAACTGCAATGTGTATCTCTGGGGTAGTTTTAGTAAATTATATGCTTAACATGTCTGAATTTGAGATCAGGCTGAGAAAGTTTCTATTAATATCCTTTACTCTGAAGTAGGAGATACTAACTTTCCTGTCACAGCTGATTGTGATCGCGGCACGCAAAGCAATAACACGGAGACAAGAGGTCTGCGGTGCAGAGTTGCTCTCCAAGAGTGAGCAGCAGCCTGTTTATTCTTTCATTTTCATTCATTTGTGGGTCTGGTTGTGGGTTGGCTTCTGGGGTTACCATCCCTCATCCCACTGGCCAGACTAGCTGTCAATTACATTATTTTTAGGCTAGAAATATGTAAACAAAGGACAGGGAATGAAAACAAAAGGTTTGTTTATGTTCCCATGCGCGAGAAAAGTGAAACATTGGTCTTAATATTGTGCAAAAACTAAAGAAACTGACTCCATCTTATGAACAAGTAGAAGGCTTTAAAAAAAGTCAGAAAAACCAGGGTGACAGTTGATTAGTGGATTGATCAATGAATTATCAACCTTAGTCTGTAAATAGAAATCTTGTATAATGTGTCCAGGTTTGCATGCCAGGAATACAGAATTAAACCTGGAATCAGTGTCTTCATCCTGCAGGGAGGTGCTTTTGTTGAACAGCAAATGTACTCATTTGAAACCTTCTGAGATTTAAATATGTTTCAGTTGCTGGGTTAAGCTCTTTGGTTGCAGAGGGGAGAAAGAAGGGGAGCAAACCCTCCAATCCTGCTATCTCATTGCTCCTTCCACATCATGAGCCAAAAGTGCAATCCTGTATGAAGCAGACACACAGCTCTCCGTGCAACAGGGCCAGAGCATTGTACTGTAGCTACCAAAGGTGACTGTGTGTCACCAGAACTGGGTAATGCCAGAGCATTTGCAGGAAAATAAACTTTTAAGACACCTTTTCAGTACTGTTCTTATTAGGGTAGCATCATCCGAGTCCCAGAAATTATAATTTTTCTTGTAAACAATGGTGATCAGAAGAATACAGGAAAATCAAAATATTTAATCAAAATATTTAAGGAACCAAAATAAATCTAAAGTAGGTTTGAAATATTTTTAGAATATTAATGGATAAATATCACCTCAAATATATACCAAATAGGTTCTGCAGATTTTCATGGTAATTGTTACTTCCTGGAAAGTATAGCATATAGAATTTATGCTATTACAGATACACAAATGCATTTCAAACTCATCATGCATTATGGTGCTGTGTGGTGCTACCAATTTCATGGGCTTGTCCTGAACAAGCTTGAAACTGTGCCCTCTAAAATGAATGGCTGTGGCAGGCATTGGAAGTCTCTCAAGACCAGCAAAAAGTAAGCTCTCTCTGTAATCTTCCTTGATCAAAGTTACTAACAAGGCAAATCACTTTCTTTGCAAGTGATTTGCAATTTTACAAGCCATTGGAAATACTCTAGAATTTTACTTTCATTCATTTAAAATTAATCCTACCATTAATCTTTACTCATCCATAACTGGGCTACTATCCAGAACATAGCACACTGCCAGAAAAATAATTTATCTTAAACAAGAAATTAAATGAGATTGAGATTGTGTTAGTTTATTACCAGAACTAACTAAGAAACAAATACTCCTTTCATATTTGTATAACATGTTAATGTCTTCTCTAAAACATAATTTGATCTATATGCACTTGTAATGTCAAATGTCGCCTTAAAAAATACTTTTCCATAGAAAGTATAACTGAAAGAGACATACAAACAGGATCTTCCAATATGTCAAAAAACCACAAGCACATTCTCATAATAAAGCTGTATTGCACTTCTATGTTGTGGTAGCAAAAAGAGAGCTTGGATTAATTTAATTTATATCAAAATGGAAAATAGCCTTTTGATTGTAATTTCCAAAATATTGACTATGATCATTCAGAGGTTATTGAGAAACTGCTAGTTTTCATAAAGTGCTGAAAATCTCCCTATTTTTTTCTTGAAAATCATGCTTTAAGTGTTGTTAAGAGAGATTCCTCAAATAATTTTTACAAAGGCAGGTCCTTGAGTTCCATCTGTTGAAGTTTGATTTTAGTGCCATATGTCTTGGAGTCCACCCAGGCAGGACATGTTGTTCTTTGTAGAATCCCATTGGTTTTAGTGGATTATGTTTGTGAAAATAAGTAGTAATAATTACAACTACTATTATTAAGGCCGGTGTAGTTCAAATAACTTTGCTTTTTCCTGTGGGTTAAGTCATGTTCCTGAATTATGATTAGGTCTTGTGACAAACAGAATTGGATCTCAATTCAGAAAAACTGGCTCTTGAAATGAACACAGCTAGTGGCTGAGCATGTGACCTGCTTGTAATTATCTTCTCTTTTCTTACAGATATAATTTTGTAACTGACAGATTTTTTTTTCCTGGCATATTATAAGCATGCCATATCATTACGAATTAGTTAAATAGGGAGGCTAGTTAAGACCGTTGCATCCCAGAAAGGGGAAACATAATGCCACATATGAAACAGTTATTCCATGTGCATTTGGTCTCAATTCTAACATAACCTATCATATTCTCTTGGAGGTTTAGAGACTCACAGCTGTGGTGAATTTGAGGTATTTAGTCCATTACTGTCCTCTTTTTCAAGTAAGTAAAAAATATGAAATTTTAGGGAAAAATTCCATTCACAACAAAATAGAAATTATTTGCCTTTTTTTAAATGGCTTAATTTAATATATTTGTGAAAATATAAGAGGCTTATAAGAATTTCAGACATATAAAATAAGAAGAATTAGTATTTTTTACTCATTTTCTCTTGTGAAATTTTGCTCAATAGACTCAAAAGTATCTGTGACATATCAGAGGTTTTTTTACACTTAAATGCATATTAAAAAAAAAAAGAAATCTGCTCAAAGGAGAGAAAGACTAAAATTTAGAAAGTGTCGTAGTCACTTACAGTCTTAGGGAGGTTTGGACCTACTAGAAGACAAAAAGTCGAGTACATCTATATAGTTGCAACAGGATGTTATTTGAGCAGTGTAATTTTTTTTTTGTGTGTGTGTGTGTGTGTGTGTGTGTGCATTTCTCTCAAATGAGTTAAAAATGGAGGAGGACTGCAGCATGTTGGTAAGTTATAGAGAACACAGTAAATAACTGATGCAACATGAGTTTAAGAGCACTTGACCATATGATCTTTAAATGATGCTAAATGAGACTTTTTCTCTATATTCAAAGCAAATTCTTAAATTCTGTCGCTGAGAAGGACAAGTTTTGAAAGTGTAACGTATACTCAGTAGCCTTCCCAGTAAAGTCATGTATTACAAAGGCAATCTCCTAGGAAATTAGAGGAATCATGGGGGTTGGGGTGATTCTTAATTAATTGCTCCCTTTAAAAGTGTAAGATATTTGTCTAGATAAAGGCTGCCGTTCTTTAGATAGTCATCACTTCGTTATCTATCCTGTGTTAAAGTAAAATTGGGTAGCCAATTACTTTTGCTGTGTCAAAGCCATTTCATTGTTGTTGTCCAGCATTTTTAAGAAAGTACAAGTCTTTCCTTATTAAATTTACGTGATAATCAGCTAACAAGTCACTCTGAACAACACTTCCTTCATGATGATACTTTCCTGTCGCTAAAAAGTAAACTGACAGAGGCCTCTCCATGTTCTGTCTCTGCTGCTCTGTTCTGAACATGAGCCATTTCCTCTGGCTCATTTCCCTCTTCTCCCCCAAACCCACGGTAATGCTAAAAAGGACATAGTACACAAAAAGTAACTGCAGTCATGTATCATGTTTTTCACATGATGAAAATTTTCATACATTTTCCTCTTTAGAGTCTCTTGCCTACCTTATTTTACATGCTTAGCTTCAAATTCCTCTATGAAAATTTGAGTAGTCCAGGAATTTTCTCTCATTTGTCCTTCTGTACCCTTTACCATAGAAGACTGTTTGGAAGGAGAACTATGTGGAGAATGCATTATATACTTGCTTTGCCCAAATGCACAGGGAGGTTTTTCTTGGCAACAGCTTTATTAGTAAGCAATTTGTATTTGAGAAATACTGAAAAATACCCCTATTGCTTACCTGAACTCTGCTAGAATACTTCAAGTTCTCAGCATCTCTGAAAATCAACCTATAACTATGAGTCGATAGCTTGGGGCAAAGCTGGTAGCAGAGAAGCACTTTTGATACAAATTGTCATATATATAAAAATAAATATATAGATGTATATATATATAAACTTTGTTAAAATTCATGCCATGAGAATTTGCAAAGAATGTGTGAATAATTTCTGAAGAACTCTGCCATTCTATAATCTAAAATCTTGATTTTCAGTTCCCATTTTTTCAACAGCTAATATCAGAATATGTTAGCCATGACTCCTGCAAGCAATTCTTTTAAGTCCTTAATACAGATCCCTCTGTTAAGGACCCATCTCTCAAAATTTCCTGGATTTCTAGGTGTAGTAAGAAACAAGACCTTTCCCAGAAGACAGCTAACATACTAAACTATTTCTGAGACTGGGTTGAGACCCCTTAAGTGAATGAGCTACCTTTAGGAAGCTACATATACAGAATATATTGACTAAGATCTTGGAGACAGGACTAAGTGTGAAGTACAGTCTACCAAGAATCACAGCCTCTTAAGAATGTGACTGGTGTCAGTGCTTGCTATGCATAAAATTTCATCTGGGTAGGACCAAATCGAATGAGCTTTAGGAAGGATACTTGGATCAGCAGAGAGGTGGAAGAGGTGACCTACAGTATTTTTTCCCACTCTGAATTCATAAAATGTTATATTTCTCTGAAGAGATACGTTATACACTCATTAGAAGCTATATCTCTCATACAAATGATGAAATGAAAGTCTCACTTCAACAAGCATGGCCTGGATTTTGTTCTGGTCCTTGCTAATTCTGACACTGACAAATCACTGCAGTGAGGGCTCTGTAACCAGGAGGCATTTCCTGAGGCTTTCCAGTCATCTCACCACTTCAGAGTTTTGCTGCTTACCTGAATTATTCTCTCCATAAAAGTGTAACTTATTCCCATAATATGAGGAGCATGGAAAATGTGTTTAGCCAATGCATGTATATATACACATAAGAAAGGGCAACTGGTCCAAGTACATGTTTCGGCAGTACTGTTTTAAGGAGCATTGATAATCTGCATCTAGGTCCCCTATTAAGAAAAAAAAAAAAAAAAAAAAATCAGAGTTCTGATATTCATGAACATAACTTGAAATTTTCTGAATTGCTTTCAAATTGCTATGTTGAGTAAACTAAATAGGTTTCATAGAATATCATGAGTTGGAAGGGAATCACAGGGATCATTGAAGTCCAGCTTCTGGCTGGACCCTGCACAGAATGCCCCAGGAATCAAACCATGTGCCTGAGTGTTGTTCAAACGCTGCTTGAACTCTGATAGTCTTGGCGCTGTGACCACTTCCCTGGGGAACTTCCCTGTTCTCAGTACCTAACAACCCTCTGGATGAAGAACCTTTCCCTGATATCCAACCTAAATCTCCCCTGGCACAACTTCAGGCCCTGTCACTGGTCACTACAGAGAGGAGATCAGTGCCCGCCCCTCCTCTTCCCCTGACAATTAAGCTGTAGACTGCAATGAGATCTCCCCTAGGTCTTCTCTTCTATGTTGAAAGGCCAAGGGACCTCAGACCCTCCTCTTAAGGCTTCCCCTCATCCCTTCACCACGAGTGACCCAGATTAGAAAGGTGTGGAGGAATGCTCTACTTTGCATGCCTTTTCCTGCCCCATTGTCTCTGGAGCTGTAGGCTTTCTGACTCTCTGAAAATGTAACCATAATGGCAAATTGAAAGCATTAGGATAGTATCAAGAAACATGAAATGATTCAACGGATGTAATTTTAAATTGTATTTGACAACTGGATATTCTTTGTCTGATCCTATAGTTCATGTAGCTTGGGTGACTTTTCTCCCATACCCATTTTTGTCACCCTGCAGGATTTTCCAAGGCCTTCATCATCTGGGGACTTCTGCATGTTGAGGATGAATTTGCCTTTTTCTAATTCTTGATCTCTTTGGTAGTTTGAAGTTTGGTTTCTTTCTTGCCCTTTGTTCATGTAAGAAAGTCCTCTGCTTGCGTAGATCTGTAATCAAATTGCTTTCCTGAAGTGTTATAGGAAAGAACAGGATCAAAGAGTAGAATAGAGAAGGGGAGAAGTGTTTCATACTTTAAGGTTTTGATGATTTGGCAGTTTAATGTGCATAAATCTGATCATGGTCTTCCTTCTAACTTAATGTTATTAGCATTTGCTTAGGAGTGTGGTTCTTTTATAGATACACATGGCTCTGTGGTGGCCCATTTTTAAGACTAAGTGAAGCTCAATAGCTGTTGCTGAGGGCAATTATTTTTCTATTGACTAAGAGCAGAGGTGACCTAAAAGTGGTATGAAATAGCCCTAGAAATCCCAATGTTTAAATAAAAGAGTTTATTTCATGCTTTACATCCTGCAGTTATGTTTTGTGCTGATTGTCCTGTAGTTCTGTCTGAAGCAGGCACTTGCATATAGAGAGAGAACTGTCTGCCCACAGGGCACTTTGATACCCTTAGACCTAGCAGAACTTGCTGTTTTCTTTGCCTCTTTAGATATAGACTAGGCTTATACACACTGACTCTGAAAACAGGATTTTCATCAGGGAGTGCATAAATATAACATCTCCACTGGCTTCAGTAGGGATAACAAGCGTTCACTGAAAGCACGCTCACCATCTGGGGTGAATCAAGCTGTGACAGCCCTGGCACTGGCACAATCATAGAAGGAGTTTGTGTACATGGTAGTGGGTGTGTAGGTGCCATAGTGTGTGATCTTCAGCAGCCCAATTGAACTTCCACTGAGTTTAGCTGTGGCCTTTGCTCCACTGTGGCAAAAGGGAAGTTTTAGCCCCTGTTTAGCAACAAGATAAAACTCCCCAGTTGTGGGGTTTGGGTGAAGGCTCTGGGTTTGGCTTTTAGTGGGTTGTTTTTTGTTTTTTTTTTTTGTGTAAGTGTGTATAATATAACGTGTGCTCAGTCCAGTTTCTTGAGTCTAGAATGAAACCTGTCATAACTTCTATGATCTTATCTAAACAAAAGATCTACAGAGGTTTGTTATGAGCTTTCAAGTGCAAGTGAACAGTCAGGAATAGGAAACACACTTAGCTAATCATGAAAAAGTTTTTTGGGGTGTAACAATTTAAAAATTTGCAAGAGGAAAAATACAGGCATCCTCTCTGTGCAACTTGGGCTTTGTAGTCTCACTTGAAACTCTCAGATTGCTCAAATTTTGTGAATGCCTGAAGAGAGCTTTTCAAGAGCTAGAAGACTGTATTTACTGCACAGCTACTGAAATGTGTTTCAATACTGGATGGTTGTTCAAATACAACATTAATGAACATCACTGACCATCTTTCGTTATGAAATGTTACAAATTAATATGGCCTTTAAAATTATTGGCAAATCTGTTCTCTCATAGCAATCAGTCACTTCTAAAGCATGAGCTATAGCATCTAATATATAATTCACTTTAGTAGAGGCAATTATGTTGATTGCAAAATCCATCAGAATACACTGGCTCTAAAAATAAGAGTGTATAAGGCAGTCCATATTTAGCAAATTGAGGTTATTAATCAGACCCTGTTCCTTGCATATCATTCATCCCCACGGTGAGCATTTTTCAGCACCCTTATCAGGGGGTGGCAAGCATGGGGAGGTCGGCAGGAACTGAGGCTGGCAACAGTGCAGGCAGGAGCAAGGTTGTAGTATGTGTAGGCTAAAGGGCTGGTTAGAGATGTATCGACAACACAGCTCAAGCCTGTTAATACTCAAAGCTCTGTCTAGTAGCTAGGCTTGAGCACAATTCCTGAGCAGTGGAGCCCCTAGATGGGCTCCTTGGTGGAATTACAGCTCCTTGGTGTACTGAGGGCCCTGACCAGGACTTTTGCAGGATAGATAAATAGAGAACCATACACAGAAATAGAGAGCTTTGGTTGGAGATCCTTCCTGCAGGCTGTACTTCCTACGAAGCTGTAGAAACAGTGTCAACACATGGGATTGGAAAAGCAGGCACAGTAATTTGCTGAAATTCTGGGAGATCCTGACTCTGCTTTGAGAGGGAAGTTGATTGACATCCTCGAAGTCTGGCTACTGGACAAGGACAGTTACTTCATGTGTGATTTGGTGCAGAAAAGGAGTGCTGCCTGTGAAAGGTGGGAGTATCCATATTTCAAATCTCATTGTCCTAAAAGTCAGAAGAACAAAACCACATTACTCTATATCTTCAAATTATCTGGCTGAAAATGAGGGTGATTTTCACATTCTTGCTTTCCAACGTGCTACTGAATTTTTTACAGATAAGCCAAATATATATGATAGGGGGAGTGTAAACTGGTAAACACAAATTCCTAAGCTGCTGCCAGCTTTTTGTGACAGTACAGTTAGCTCTTAAGTAGAGGCTCAAACGTGCACTTTTAAGAGGATGTAATTGTCAGCACATAGCAATGGCAGTAAGTTGAGTCAGAGTAGGAATGTCCTCTAGCACTGTTTTCTTCTGGGCTACTGGGTATGCTGTACTTCCTACATTAGTGATTCTTCCTTTGGCATATTCTACCTTATTCACAGTGGTACATAGAAACATTTCTGACATAAGGAATCCAAGTCACAGGTGTTAAGACCATTAGTCTCCTCTGAAGGGAAATGGATCTGGACATTTCAGTTAAGAAAAAAAAGGGTCTGAGGGATGAATATGTCTTTTTTTGAGTCTTAGCCAAGTTATGCTCATAATGAAAACCAAACATCTTTGTATGGACTCTTTACTTTGGATTGGGAGCAAAGAGGGTCATTAAAAGAACCCTTCAGGGAAAATAACTGCAGTAGAGTTACACAGTGAAGACACAGTATTAAATTAATCATGTTTCAAGCTAATTCGTCTCCTGGTGACCTGGTGGTTGTTTCTCCCGTGTTGAAATCTCTATTATATGAAGAAACATTTTTGACGAAACCTATCCTGACAGAAAGATGAGCAGTCAGCTACCTCTGAAACAAGAATCTTTGTAGGAGTTAGCAGGAAATATAATCCCAAAATTTGCTGACAATGGGACTCAAGGAAGAGCTAAACTAACTAAAAGTGCCTGTACTGGGACTATAAGAATGAGATTTACAAGTCTTGATCAAGTGCAGGAACAGGGAACTTTTTTGTTTCTGTTCAGGTGGTATTAAATTGGTAGAAAATTTTTGACCTCTGGAATTCTGAGAACTGTCTACACACTTATATAAAGTGTGTATTTTATTGCTGCTACTTACAAGGGATTTAGGAAGTTTTTTTCCTTGTTCACTGAAATAAACAATTTTTAGGGAAAAGAGGAAAATGCTTCACTGTAAAAGAAGCTAAATGACAAAGTCCATCTCTCTCCTCAAGAATCTCTTACCAGTGTACTGATTGTGAATGCTACCTAGGTACAAAAAGTCCAAATTTCATCCCCTTATCTTTTTATGACAGTTCAGCATGCATGCCAATGCATTAGTGTAAGTGTATAATAATATTACAATGCATGAAAGCTATAGAAACTATCTGTCTGCTGTCTGTGACATGGATATATATCTGTCTTTGTGGATTTTGTAGACACAGAAACTGCTTTGGAACCAGAGGGTATATGGGGGGGGCAGGGAATAGAGAAAGAGACCGTGGCTTCTTATGAGAGTGGAAAGTGAAATAGTCTGAAAGAAAATAGACCAAATAACACACAAAAAAAGAGGAGGGGAAGAAAAGACAAAAATTGCATTAAAATATAACTTCATTTTACCTCAAATGACACCTTTAATTGCAGGTAGAAGTGCTTGAAATCAATTCAACTAAAAGAATATTCACTGGAGTGGGTTTGCATGCATTTGCATGTGTCTTGTCAGGAATAAATATTTCCAAGGAATCTTAAATTATATTTGGGTTGACTACCTTAATATGTAAAGCTGTATCTAAAATGAGCACCTCCTTCCTCCCAGTTAGGAAGAATCAAGTTCCTGTGTGAAGTTATTTCCCGGAGAGGCTTTGCTCCTGTAGTAGACCACCTGGCAGTCAGGGGGCAGGAACACTCCTAAGCACGACCAGTAACTGTGGGCTCGTTTTGCTGGCTGTAGAGACAACAGATAAGTTTAGGTAAAAGATTCATCCACCTCATATGAGCAGCGCTCTGAAGTAATGAAGTGGGTAAATATTGCACAATTAGGAATTGTGCAGCATTCATTGCCTCGGTGGTGAGGGAAGATGTAAAATATTCACCTTGTTTGGAAAGTATTTGCTGCTAAATAAAGGCTATTGAAAATGTACTTTAGCATTTTATTACTAAAGATTCTGCTCTATCTGAATGAAGTGGAGGAAGGACAGGTCTTCTGAAGGTTGTTTGGATTTAGAAAATAAATGAAAGAATATTTTTTCTCATATGTAAGAGATGACACTTTTTTTTTTTTTCATTTTTTTGGTCTCACATTATTTTCTTGTCTAGGTATTGGTTATAGCAGACTAATCCGTATGAGACATGAATTTTATCTTGAATTATTGATTTAGCTAAAATCCTCTTAGGTTGAAAGTTTGTGTTTTCTAAATATAGAGTAAAAATGAAATCATGTGTTCATGTTCTTAAAAACCTGTTTGACTAATACAGCAGCAGCTCCTGCTAAAACTCTTATGCATTATGATTTATACACACACAGTTTGAAAAATGTCTTTGCCATTTTTTCTTTAATGTGCTAGTTCCCTGGCCATTAAAAAACCCTGACCTCAAGTACCTCATGAATTTTGCACATGATGTCTGTTGCATAAAGCAGATTTTATAATTATTTAATGAACCTCTGTGTCTGATCCATCATTTCAGTTACAATATTGGTAGCATTGATCCCATATTTAAAGCTTTCTAGAACAAAGGGAGAAATCAAACCAAAAAAAGCTGGCTTTAAACCAGACATGAAGTTTTTATTTCTGATCTGCTGTTTTTGTGAGATAGTAGTAAATTCTGTGTTATTTTATTCTGTTCCAGCTGTTTACCTCTGCAAGCGGACAATGCAAAACAAAGCAAGGCTAGAACTAGCAGACTATGAAGCTGTAAGTACGTGGCAAAAAGTAAATTTCTCTACTGGACCTAATGAGCCCTTGAAATAATTTAAGCATGAGAACTATGGGCATTATATGTGAAAATCTATTAGTTATTCAGTTCTTCCAGCTTGTGGGTCTAACACTGCTCCATAGTCTTAAATGGTGTTTGAGAGATGAAGCGGACAAATGTTGAGGTTACAGTCCACCTCTAATCTTCCTCTGCTCACATCCCTATGCCAGGATCACAAATAACTCCACAAATCCCAGCTATGCCATGAGTGTTTGGAAGCACTTGTTCTCTACGCCATTTAAGGTTTGATCGAAGGATCCCTGGCAACATTTCCAAAAGCTCTCAATAGATGTAGAAATGTAAATCTCATTCTTTATAAGTGATGCTGACACTTGAGCCTTTTCCCATCAGCTAGATAAGAGGCAGAGGGTCAGACTAGAGGCACTCCTGCTCCCTGAGGTTGTGCTGTGCCTCAGGCAAGGTAAGATAATTGGGGCCAGGAAGAGCCTGAAAAAGAGGGAGTTGGATTAGCTGATGAGGATGGCATTTGATAAGGAGAGAGATGTCTTGAATTCCAGCTCTAGCCCCAAGAAGTTCCTGAATTTTTTATCAGCATGTCAACATAAAATTCACAAACAGCCCTGTCTCTGTGCTGAAAGCTGTCCAGCTGTGCTGCTGTGACCTGCCAGCAGGATTGTCAGCCAGGCCTCTCAGCACAGCAGATACTCCAACCACAGCACCATGCTGACACACTGCATTGCTTCTTCCTGGCACAAGCTTGTTTTTCAGTGTACTTCACTGTGGGGTATGTGCAATTTTGTACTCACATTCCTTAGAAAACTCCCTTCAGCATACAATCCATGAGAGCCTTTCCTGGTATTGACAAGGTCTCTAGAAAGTCTGCTCTTCCTGTAGTCTTCATTTTCAGTGACTATGGCACAGAGATACATTTGCAATGCATAGAAATATAGTAAAAGCAATGCTTTTTTTGTTAAGAAGACAGCATACTGCTGCTGTTTAAGCTGGGAAGAGATTCTAAAAGCTCTGTTGGAGACAGTGAAAATGTTCCATCATAAATGGAAGAAAGAATTTTGCAATGATTTTATAAATTTTCTGTCTGTTATTATTAGTAGGCTGTAGGATAGATACATTTCCTGTATAGTATTCAAGACCATTAGTCTGCATTTTTAAAAATGAAGATGGCTGTGGAGGTTTGGCTATGCTACCCAAAATGGCAGCCAGCGCTGTTAAGTGGAAACCATTTGCATAGATGACTGATGAGGAATTGTCATGTGGATCATCCAGTATGGAGATAACTGCTGTTATCTTTCATTATTACATACATTCAAAACAAGGATGTTTCTTTGTACTATTTCAAAATTGCTAAGATAGCTCACAGTATATAAAAATGTTTCAGAAATCTCATGTTCTGCTGAAGGATGCATCTACCCTTTTTATCAGAGTTTCAAAACTAAAATAGTCGAGGCATTCAAAAGTACTCCATCTCATTTGGTGTCAAGAAAAACTTTTTATCAGATAAGGAAGGTCCATTTAAGCTGACACAAATATCATGACTTGTATTATGTCTTGGTGAGGGTTAGGTGAGGAGAGGGGGAAAGATAAAGCCAGAAGCTATCAAGAAGTAAATAACTTGCAATCTAACCCGCTAAAATTGTAATGTATTTTCAGGAGAGTTTGGCCAGGCTACAGCGAGCTTTTGCTCGGAAGTGGGAGTTTATTTTTATGCAAGCTGAAGCACAAGCGAAGTAAGTTCCTTTGGAGATGAGCTGGGGGTTTTTCTTGCATGCTTTTTGATGGGGGGTGGGGGGGGGGGATGGGGAGGAAAGTGGTTGGACACGTTTTATGTTTAAAAGTACTGTCCTTAACACTGTTTCTTTTAAATATCCTATGACACTGACAGGGTTGACAAGAAAAGAGACAAGATAGAGAGGAAGATTCTTGACAGTCAGGAGCGAGCATTTTGGGATGTGCACCGTCCGGTGGTGAGTGCTGGTGGGGCTGCTGGGTCTGTGAGCAGGGCTGCTGATAAATGTCAGCTTCTGTGGAGCTTTGGGGTAGCCTGGGGAAAGTAAAAGAGCAGTAGGGTGAGGGGCTGGGGCTTGCCTCCCTCTTCAGGATCTAGTTTATATGAATCTGATATTGTAGACTTCAGATGTGTGTGCATCCAGTTCATGGTTTTTAGTGAGTAGATGTGTTGTGCCTGGTTTCTTGAATAAGAAGGTACCTGTCTTTGACTATTATCATCTCAAAGGTTTCCTGGGGTATGAGTCACACAACCTAAATTATATAACTAAAAATACCCTTAAATAAGTCTGACTGGTTTTCTTTTTTAGTCTGCTTTTTTGCTTGCTAAGCCTTTTAACTTCACTCTAGTTATGTTTCCAAGCTATTTTTGAAGTACATAAAAGTTAGATATTGGCTTTGAGCTGTGGGAGTCACACATTGTCTAAACAAGATTTGTCTGAGTTCTTTGTCAAAGTCAATCTGACACAAAACTTTTCTTTTTAAAGTTTCTTACATACTCAACTCTATTTGAGTGCTAAAATTGTGAGAAAGAATGTCAATTGTTATAATAATTCCAATTAAACTGTACATTTTTTTGCTTTATTACAGTGCAATATTGGTTTCCCTTGCCTAGAGTTAAGTTTTCCTTTTTTGTTAATGCAGTTTTTAGATCATTACCAGTGAAATCATATATGAACTATATCTTTTGCTCTGACACTGGGGAAAGCTACTTTTAGTGGGGGAGGTAAAGTTAGGTGATGGTGTGTGGAAGAGTAGAATGCAATGAGAAAGTTTAAATAAAAAATAATAAACTTGAAGATGGTCAGCTTACATTTGGACTGGGGAACTGAAGTGATCACAGAAGAAATGGATTTTTAGGTAGGATTTAGAATGTCAGGTCACGAAAATAGCTTGATGTGAAAGATTCCAACCACAGGAAATAGATGCAAAAAGACTGGGACGTTACTGTCTAATCACTGACATCAATCAAGGAAGGATAACAGAAAGCAATTTTCCATCTGATGTAGATTGGAGCTACATAGGGAATAAACACAAAGCATCTGTGGACCTGAGATCTGCGAAGGTGTAGAGAGCTTTTATATCTGCTGCAGAAATGGATCTAAAGGTTTTGAATCCAAGAATGAGATGTTATTTTCAGGTTTGGAAGAGATGAATTGTTGAAGCTTCAAGAGAGTAAAAGGGTCCAGGACAAGAAGAAATTGAATCTGATTACGAGCTTTGGCTGTGGATAAGTCTGCCTGGTCCAGCAGATGTTTTCAATCTGGCTGTAAACATACCTAGGAAATATCAGAGGCAAAGGACTGGCTTACAGTAAGCAATGTAGGCTCCTGGCTTTAGAAGATATAAATAGATGAATGGGGAGGTTCATACTTTGGCTACACTGTTCCTCTCAAGAGTCATTGAAATAATATTTTTGAAAACACTGTTATGAATTTGCTGTCACAGTAAAAGCCAGAAGCTTCTTTTGAAAAGAACAAAAGATAAAACACAAACAGACTGAAAAGAGGAGGGTGATGTTAGAGCTAAATTACAATTTGTAATTGGATTTTCAAGCCCCCCAAAGGCCTCCCAAAAACTTACAGTAATGCTGCTGTAACTCTGGAGAGCTAAATTTTTTAAACAGTTTTTTAAGGTAATATTTGAATGACAATCTGTGTATAAGGCTTATTTTTATTTACAGGGTTTCACCTTTTGCTAAAAGTTCAGGGGCTAGGGGCAGTGACAACATAGTTTGAAATCCACCCCAATGTAATTTTTTTTACTGAAAATGAGTTTTGAGGATCAAATGTTTCATTATTTTTGGTTGGTTGGTTAGTTGAAGCTGAGTAAATAAATATTTTTCATGGTATTCTTGCAGGTGTCCTGGTCCTTAGTTGCTTTATTGCTTTATTTGTTACCTACACAGCTACAGTACTGATACAGAAGATTCACATGTAAAATATAGACTATGAATATTAAATTTGCATTGTATTTCAACTTTAAGTTGATGGAAGGAGCAGAAGAGGGAAGGAAGCCATCATTCCTAAAGGACAGGGCAGCAGTGCACTACAGGAGTGAGAGACATGAGAACAGCTGTATGGCAGGAGGCATTTACTTGGTAATTTCTGTAAATCCCAATTTCTGCTTTATGTAAAAAGATCTTAGCTTGCAGTTAAAAAGAATATGGATGAGCTTTGCCCGTAGTTAACTGCAGCCTGCAAAGACATTCCCAAACACATTTCAATAGTAAAACCAGGGAAATTTGTGGCAGGGGGAGCTGTATTAACTCCCCCATAGGATTAAGTCCATGCTGTTATTTCTAAGGTGGAGCGAGTATCTGGCATACGTCTGAGATTAATATTATTCACACATAGTGATGCATTTCTCTTTTTGATGGCAGAGTAAACATACCTGAAAAATCTTTCTCTTTTCACCTGCCATGAAAGTGTATTATTTTCATGATTTTGAAACTTCTATTGATAACAGACTGTGGAAATAAGCAAAAATTGTTTAGGAGGATTAAGGTGTTAGTCAAAACCAATAACAAACCAAGCTAAATTGGGAAAGTGAGTTACTTCCAGGAGAAAGAAATTGAGAAACTTCTTTTGTTCAAAAAGAAATCTCATGCTCCTTATTAAAGTCTTTGAAAGAGACCTTGTTTCGGCTTTCCTGAATTATTATCTCTTTTTAAACCCCATAATCTTAAACTTTTTAAAAAGGGACAAACAGGTACTAAAGCAGTAAATCCTCTAAAACATTCTCAAACCCACGCTAAATACAGTCAGAGTAAAGTAGCTGTGGCTTGCTGTAAAATTAACTCTTTCAGGTAACAGGCAAGATAGCTGATGTCTTGCTGCTACAAATGATTCACTTTTCTTCCTGAGTTATACATTCATGCAATAAAAAAGGCCTTTTGGATACTTGCCATGATTCACATTAATTCAGAAGATAATGGGGGAATTATCCTTTTCTTCTGAAAGTCACCTGTATACTTTCTAACTGTAAAAACCTGAAAAAGCATTTCCTTTTCTTCAGTGCCTCTCTGATCTTTGCCATCAGTCCGTGTTGGTTGTGTAACAGTCACATTTAGCAAGTTTCTGTGCAGTTGTTTTTAAAATGAAGACGGGAAATATGCATCAGATATGCTAGAGAATGGCATTGGCGTGTGTCCCTCTCCAAAGTTTAAACACTGGCTATGGTTTAGTCATAGTGTGATTTGGTAAAGCATGAGCATGAGTCAAAGTGTGAGCCATTTCTTCCATTCTGCCATTTATAACTTGGTTAAACCCAATCCACAGGACTTCTATTCCCATTGCTGTTACTGGTTTGCTGGATTATGGTAGTTAATTTGGTTCTTTGGGAAAAAAATGGTAATAAAATATTGGTAAGGGTCAGTCTTGATGACCTTCAAGGTCTATTCCAACCTAGATGATTCTATGATTTGATGAAAAACAAGAGCAGTATTTGTGTGATTTGATACAGGACAGTGAAGTATCTGGGGTGAATATGGCTAGAAAGGACAAGAAGTAATACTAAGAGCAAATGATAATTCACTGCTGTTGTAAAATCCAGAAACATGTATAATTTCTGGATTTGGGTGTTCCTTGCTATTGTTTCCTAGCACCAAACTAGGAAAACAGTGTTCTTCAAATATTTAAAATCTTGTCGCACCTCCCACACCTTTTGCTTCTCTCTCTTTTTATGAAACTCTATGTCCATTAATTTAATTTTTTCAGTTTATCTTTTATTAACTGTATTTTATGTGGTCTGAACAGGACCTTTCACATCTGACCTGGCATGTAACATTCCCAGGCTTTGAGGGCCAGGCAGTGAGTTCTTTTTGTATTTTAATGATTATTTCATCCTGTCCCTCAAGATCAGCTTCAGAGACTTGTCAAAACAGTGAATTTACCTTGGATAAGGAGATGCATGCATCCTTGCTTTTCACACTCAGTGCTAGACTTTTCTGGGCCAGTCACTTGTTTAGCCAGAGAACACTTCTCTCTGCTTTTTCATAATATTTTCAGAAAGTTTTTAAACATCTTCAGAAAGCAAATGTGAATTGTGCCATCCAACTTCTCTAGTGATATATATACATGTAATTTTCATGTCTCCTTTTGCACCTGTTTGACCGTACATCCTTAAAAGGGAGTTGCCTTTACAGCAGACAGGGAATGCAGCCAAACCAGGAATTGTCATTCTCAGATAACTGCCCTTCTGGTAATGAAACAAAGCCTTGTACAATGCTTTAATTAAAAAAAAAAAGTTATATTGTTTACGATCCATACTTGCTTGTAGTTGAGGCACGTATTTATAAAACCTCTAGCTGGCCTGCTAACTAAGATCTTTGTGGGAGAATTTTTACTCACATTATTTAGCATTTTTATGTAGTCTATACTTGAATAAAAGTGAGTCATATGGGGAAAAAGAAGCAGTTTTTTGGAACAGTGCAACAAAAATATTTGGAAGTTAAAACTGAGAGGTCACAAGCTGTGAAATAGTTAATTGATATGGAAGGTCACCAAGAAAAATTATATGAAAATATGGTTTTGAGTAAGACCCAGTTCTATGTGAAACTAGGAAAATAACCTGAAGAAGTAAATATAAGGAATTTTTTTTATAAGTGCAGTGTTTATACATGAGTCTTTATATCTGTGGGAATTAAATTTGCTGCTTTAATCCAAAGCATTTTGTCAAAGATCTTCTTATAAGTCAAACGGCATATAATCAATTTCCAAATGTCACCTATATTTGCCATCAATGTTTTCAGAGACGTGTTAGACTTTTCTGTTGCCACTTATTTTCAAGTGAATAACCTAAATTTCTTCTGTATGGAATCTGTAAAACAGCAGTCTCCTTCCTTTTGGGTTAAAAAAAAATCTTGAGAAAGTAATAATGAATCTAACTATTTAGCACAAGGGGCAACAAAATAGATAAATTTAACAAGTTTGCTTGGGCAATAGTCTTGTGGATACTGGAATCTTCACATATACAGAAATCATTTCAATACAGTCTTAAGTAAAATTAATACTACAAAACTCCACTTGAATAAATACAATGGGTCTAATTTTTGTGCAAAAATTTCTGGTTCTGAAAACCAGTCACTACAAAACTGAAATGGTATATCATCAATTAAAACTAATTAGAAGTTAAATCAACTTGCAAAAAGAATTAAGCATAGAACATCAACACAGTAGAATTTTCTTGGGTACAGCTTCTTGTTTAATTTCATATGACTTGTCTCAAGATTAAATTTTAGCATCCTTTTATTATGCATTTTGCATAGTATGTAATTCTGTGACACACAGACTACTAATTAAAAAAAAAAAAAAAGATCAAATCTTGTTCTCTTAAGGTGAAAGCTCAGCTTTTAACAACATCTGTCCTTCAACAACCAAGTATGTGAGAACATGAGGATTGCTGTCATAGTTCAAGATGTTCTGTCTCCTATGGATACATTTTATGGTTTCACTTATTAGTATTATATTCCTTGAGAATTTCTCTGTGTGTCTCTCTCCTGTTTCAAACTGGTCTTCCATTTGCACAGCCAGTGGAATTCCCTGTGTGTCTGATACTACAAAGGGAAAAGATCTGAACTCTAGTTTGTGAAAACAAGTAAGTATAAAGTGGAAATTGAGGCTGTGTAGGTTTCTTTGTTTTGGAAAGACCCTAAAAATCTTTGAAATTTTAAGTGATCCTAAAGTCTATACTAAGTGAGACTTCACATCTCTTAGTTTGAAAACTGTCTGCATTTTACCTTGCTGCAAACATAATTAAAGTTTGATCAAATTAAATGATCAAATGTCTCTCCTTTATCTGGTGGTGTTTGAACTCATTTGTCTTGTCCAAATAAGAGAAACAGCTCAGAGTTGAACTTTTATCCATTAATTACACACCTTTCTGTGTTTTGGTTAGGTCCATTGCAGAGCAACCGTGGAACTACTGTTATTTTGGTAGGAGTCAGTGATCCCCAATCAGTCCTTGAATAAAGGTTGTACTGATTTTACTAACTGGTTCAATGGCAAATTTTCTGCCCTCCATGTGGGTCTCTCTACAGTATGTTTAACTTATGCATAAATACAAAATTTATTATTTCTCCATCAATATATTTCTAGTGTATGATACAATAAAGTTTATTGCTTATTCATTTTAGTTTAAGAAATAAATATTTAACTTTTTTATTATTTATCTCTGTTCTTTGATGAGTGAAAATGAAATTAGCTATTGAAGACAAGTACTGAGCATTTAAATTCATTCTATGCTATCTGCATAATTCTCTACTAAAACCTTCAACAGAAGAGAACACTTAATCATAACAAAGTTATTATTAACTCTTATGAATTAAGACAATCCCTTCCTTTGAAGGAAGAAGCTCAATAAGATTCTACATTGAGCATTCTGTGGCCTGAAATAGCAGTTCAATAAACCAATAAGAGAAAATGAAAAGCTTTTATTTACTAAATTAAAAGCCAGCAAGTTTTACGTTATTATCCGCTGATAGCTGGTTTTAGCAGTTAAGCTGTTACACCTAATTTGTTTCCATTATCCTACTTGACCGTAAATCACAATTTTCAGGTATATTTGCAGCATATTGACAGATTTTTGTATTGCATGCTTTAAAAATAGATTTGTATTAAGAAATACGAAAAAAAATTGAGGTTATTCAATGCAAGTCCAGTTCCAAGTTGTATTCACTTACTTCAGTGTCACACTGAATCCATACATTGCAATTATTTACCCTATCCTGAGTTCCAGAAAAGATAGTATTTAGAAGCAAAGCACATATATAATGACTGTAAATATTGAAAATATTTAATGAGTCAGTAGAACAAGCAGGTTTTAATAACTTTGCCCTGATTATCTGGCAAATTTATGAGGCCTCTAGAAATAAAATGTCATGCTTGTACAAAATCTATACTTGAGAACAATCTTGGGATTTGCTTCCGAAAATTGTGTTTCTTGGGTGGTAATTGAAAGATATAGCTGCATTTCTGAGAGAAGGCAATTTCTAACAGGCAAGAGTCTGCTAGAAAAAAGGAAAAGCTAGTAACATCATGAACTAATTTTAGAAGTTTGGTCTGGAGCTGTAGAGAGGTGAAGTCTTGATAGGAGCTCTTTCCAAAGTAGTCATCAAACTTACACACTTATTACAATTTATGTTTGCAGTTATCATGGCTGTTGGACTGTATTCCAAATATTAGTGTCTCTGTGTTTGCTTCTTGCCAGAACTATAATGCAAGTGAGACCTCCACAAAAGCACCGTGATTTAACAGCAGGTGTTGGAATTCTGGTCACCCTGCTTGTTTGTCAGTCACACAACTGAATCAAAAGGGCATGATTTCAGAGAGATAGTTCTGCTAAAATTAATTGTGCAGAAACTTGGACTATGGTACTACTACAAGTAGCATATAATATGATAATTCGGTATTTTATACAACTATATATGTGTATGAAACTAAGTACTATAACATTATATAATGCAACCATTAAGTAGGTAGACCCATCCAATTTAGTTTAGAGTTTGTAGTTAATGGGATTATGATATGTAATGAAAAAATAAAATCCACCACTAGTGCCATAATACTTAAACTCAGAATAGTATTTTCCCTCTTTCTTCACACATCTGCTGATAATTGGGATCTTGTTACTAAAGGTGTTGTCAACTCCTAGCATTCACACAGTTGATTTCTCAGAGTTATTTTCACAGAATTGCTAAACCAAATGGAAATAGTAATTGAAACATACACTTTTAGGGAGGATCATAAAGTTCATAAGAGTGTTTCAGATTAGGTGCACTTAGTTTATCATAAATTGACCCCATGATTAGGTTCTACAGTTTTAAGTAACAGTAACATTTTCCAACCAAAAGGAAGTGGTTCCTGTAGCCCTTGTAGTCCCCTTGGTCCCTGGTTTGTCTTTGCTGCCTTGGGTGGTATCACAGGAGATGCTGAGACCTCCCCTAGCAGCACTACCAGTGCATTGTCCTGTGGATTTGCAGGTTCTGGCAGCTATGGCTTCTTTATTTTTTTCACCACTTAGTTGAGGTTCATTGATCTCTAATTATAAATCGAGCTACATTTTTAAAAAGTGCCTTTTCTGAAATTTTTATCTGATTTTGGAATTTTGCTGTCCTTTGACTGGACCTTAAAAGAGCAGCTATTTTTCCAAATCCTCTTAAAAGACCTGACCACTTGGATTCAGTATGTTTGGAATGTTCCTCTGAGACCTTCTATTGCATCAGCAAAGTTTTTAATAGTGCAGCTCTTCCACTGGAAAAGACTCTTTTACTGGTTGACCCTGAAGTGTGCAAAATGAGGTAAAATCCCAGAATACAGTGATAATCATTACCTAAACCTCAACTTTTCCTTGTAAGCCTTAGTGGATTCTGCACACTCGAATAAATTCCATCTCAGTGAAATGAGAAATTGGTGCAGTGCAGGAGAATGTAGCCTGTGTTTTTCTTTATGAGAGCCTCAGTTTTAACCATTACGGACAACTTACTCAATATAGGATTTTAATGTCTCCTTTGATGCTAGACTATGTATGAAAAAAAATCTTTCCCACATTACCAGAGTCAAACTGGGTATTTTTCCAGCTAGTAACTCCTTTGATTTTTTCCAGTTGAGTGGTACTGATTTTTTTTTTTCCTTATTCCTTTATTTGATAATCTTCCATTTCTTTTTTTATAATCTTCTCCCCTTGATTTTTAACTATGCACAGTTCATATAGCGGCACAAGTAACTGGAATAGAAAACCCACAAATAAAAATTTTCTCTGCTGTTCTGCTTATAACTCACTGCCTAATTAACTTCTTTTCTCTACTTTAGAAAGGGATATGAAGAGTTACTGTTGAGGGTTAAAAGACTCCTATAAAATAACAGGAAAAGCAGCAATGACAGAAATAGCAGGATAGATTGTTCCAGAATCCAACTCAAACATTTGACACTCAGAAAATTTCAAGATTTTAAGCTTTTTTTATTATTATTATTATAATCTACTATTTAACTTAATGTAAAAGAAAGATTTCAGTCTCTGCTTTTTTCTTTATGTTTGTGTGTCTGACTTTATCCTTTCCAGTGAAAGAGATGACCTGTCATGTTTGTACCCAGGTCCATAATTTAAATTTAAAATCTTTAAATCCTGAAAGCCTGGAGATCTTGAAATTTAGTATTTTGCAATTACACTTAGCAAGTTAGCCCATGCCTGCAAAACAAATAAAAAAATCTATTTCACAATGTATTGACACTGAAATGCAATGAAATTGCATAAGGTATGTGAATCAATCTACCTAAATATTTACTGCTTTAATGAACTCTGAATTTATGGGTGTGCATATTGAAATGAGGTAATTATTTTAAATAGCACCTATGTATTTTTAGCTGAAGAGACTGTGAAATTACATTTCCTTAAATCAGCCTGAGGTTTGCGTGTATGGATTGAGAAAGCACCACAGGCTGCTGCAGGGCAGGGGCAGCAGTAAGGGGGCAAATAACCAGTCTTGTTCCCACTCTGCTGTTGTGGGGTGGGGAAGGCAGAGAGATGAATTTCACACCAATGTGAATACTTGATCGGAGTGTTGTGTAAAGTGGATTATTTGAATTTCACTCCCCGGAGCTTGTGAAGTGTAGGCTGCACCACAGAAATGTAGGCTGAGAGGGACCTCTGGAGGTCTTCTAGTCCTCCTGCTCAAACCAGTGCTGATTTCTGAGGTGAATAAGATTGTCCAGGCTCTTGGGTTAAGCAAGCTTTGAAAATCATCAAGGATGGACATTCCATGGCCTTTCCTACTTTTATTGTGAAGTATGTTACTTTATAGCTGACTAGAAATTCCTCTACTGCAATTTCAGATTACTGTCTCCTGTCCTTCCACAGTGCACCTTTGGAAAAGGTCTATCTCTCTAAGTTCCTCTGCAGGCACAAAAGGCAGCGGATAGCTCTCCCCTTTTGCAAGCATAAAACAAGTCCCTTCCTCCCCTGGATTTTCGCATTTGAAATATATGTCTTGTGTTGTTTTGGGGGCTCGAAAGTAGTCTTGGTGTTCCAGAAGTTTCCTTGTGATACTGAGTAGAGAGAAATAAGCGTTTTGCCTGCTGGCTAAGCTGTTGCTGATGCAGCTGGGTACGTGGTTTGTCTGCATTGCTGCAAAGAGATACTGCTGACTCATGTTCAGCTTCTCCTTCAGATCATTTCCCACAGAGCAGCAATACAGACAGACACTTCCCAGCCTATCGGAATGCACGAGCCTATTCCCTCCCACATACAGGGGTATATTTGTCTCAGATGCAAGAAAACTTCTGGTTATTTTGGCTTAAGTAGATTCACAGTTAAATTGCCAGCTTCTTTGAGAAAGAAAAAAAAGCCATCAAAACTTCAGCTGACCTAATTATAAATATTAATTTACTCTCTGTTGAGTGTTTTGCATGTTTTAGCAAAAGGATTTTATACAAAAAAAGGCATTAACAGCTGTTGATTTGGGCTATACGGCCAGGCAATAGAAAGGGTACTTGGAGTATGCAACTTTGTACAGCAAGCAGACTATAAATACTGCATACTCTGCTCCGCTTGCATGGAAATGTACCATGGCTCAGGCATGCCATTTTATGTAAATAATTAATTCATCCAAAGAGCTCTTACAGGTTTCCTAAAATTAATACACTGTAGCACTGTTAGAAGGGCTTAATTAATTTAGTCACTGCTGCCACAGTTATCAGGGATAGAGCATTTATATCAAGTGGATTTTTTTTTAACTCAGTGTACTCTCAGGTGGTTGCTTCAAATGCTGCTGATAGCCAGACCGAAGCATGTACATTCTGGTACCTCCTCTGCTTACACAAAAGGCTTCTTCCTTCTTTTGTGTTCCTTAGCAGAATCCTGGTATGCATCCTCCTACACAGCATCAGTAGAAAGTGGGGTTGCTTGGGATTACTAACATTATCCAATAATTGAAGTAGGGATTGAAATTACTCTATATGTGGATTTTTTTTTTTTTTTTTTTTAATATTATTTGTCTGTATCCATTTATATCCACAGTGAATTTATCACCACAGGACTGGCCTGTCCTTTGATGTAAATTAATACAAGGGCATTTGTACTTTACATGCTAATAGATGGATGAAAAAAAGCTAAGTGAATGTATGACAGTTTTTCACCCGGATATTTAAAAATTGATGAGGACTAGGTTCTGCCTGGGTTATGATCTTGCTGTATGATAATTTCAAGAAGGTCACAAGGCTTTCATCTGTGTGTGTTGGGGGAAAATTGTTTTCACACAGAACATTACTCCTGAAAGAAATAAGCGCTCTATTTACACATATCGAAGAGTTCTCAAGACTTCCAGGAAATCTGTTTGAAAACTATTTACGGTATTAGTATGCAAATTATATACCACACACTAAATGGGATTCTTGCAGCAGAGCACTCTGACAGGCATCTCACTATTTGAACTGTGGTAATACAGTTAAAGAAACAACACAGAAAGAAAACACAGCTGGATATAATTGTATTCAAACACACACTTATTATGTTAATGAGGGCATGCGAATAAAATTAAATGTTGTCCAGCAAAGGTTTTCCCACAAAGACTGAGCTATTTTAGAAAAAATGTTCATATAATGCAACTTTTTATGTTTATTTTAGTTGAAAAGATGTTTGATGTTTATTCCTAAATATTGACCGATGAAATCTGGCAGCATCACAAAAGCAATAAAACCCATCTCGTATCAAGTATAATTTAATAAATATACTTCAGCTGAGAACAAGACATAAATTATGTCCCAAACTACATTAGGTACTTCCAGTCATATCATTTAAATCAAATTGTGAGCGCGGTATGGTATAGAGGTGACGATATATGTGTTAAGCACCTGTTGTTACCCCAGGCTGTCAGAGTCGTTGATCCTTTGGCTTTTAGCGCTTTAGCCACCGCGCCTTCTGCACGGAAGCTTCCTGATGTTTCCCTGCCTCTGCCTTCCTGGGGCTGCTCTCCTGTCAGCTTCTCTTCAGTCCCACCTTGGTCCCGCTTCTCCCCCCACAGCCTCTCCTGTGTGCCCCTGCCCAAGCAACTTCCCCTCGGTGTGAGAGGTTTTGAACAGCCAGGTGTCACTAAGAATCCCCTGAGTGTTGTAGAAGGTCCGTACTGGGTTGGGCGTCTTTGCGACCAGCTAAAGCTTCGCCCTTGGTTCATTTCTAAAAGCCTCCCAGAATTTCTTGTCCCCCTTGGATCAATCTGCACAATTCTGGCATGTAAGTTACCCAGGAAAGCTGCAAGATCAGTCCATACCAATTTACTGCTGGTGGGCTTGAAATCTTTAAAAATAAGAGGTTTCAGGTGAGGTTTATTCCTTTTTTTTCTTTCTTACCCCCCCCCCCCCCCTCCATTTTTAGGACATGCTTTTAACAAACCATAACTGAAAACTGAACAAATAACAGTTTGTGCCTTATGTAAGTGTGCCTGCTATTCAAATTGTTACATTCAAAGGCCGTAGATATTGTTTAAAGCCACTGCCTTCTTTGCTGCCAGCTGCTGCTGTAATCCTAAAGTAGATGCATTTGGGTTTTTTAAACTTTGTATCTCAGTATACTGACCTGGGAAATTGCTTTCTGTTTTTAAATTGGACATCACGCAGAACGTTGTATTTTTCAACCTTTTTCTTTGAGATTTGCAAGTTATTTCTGAGTTCAAAACATCCCATTTTTGTTCAGAAGCACAAAGGGTGCCATCCCAATTCTGGTGTGTCAGATGCAGCCTTAAGAATATTGTCTATTTTTATCATTAGTGTTGAGGAACTGTTTCTACTTCAAATGTTATATGATCAAATGCATACTAATTTATTACTTTTAAATAGAAACTTACTTTTTTATTAATTAAAAAAACCCATACTGGATTAAAAACAATCAGTCTGTTGTTTAGAATATTTTCCAGGGGCAAAGAACCATTACTCTATTTAATGAAAGCTGTTTTTTTCTTAGCTATATAAGAAAATTTTAGCTTATATAAGAAATTTTTAAAGTTTTGTCTTATTAAATTTACAGTCACGTCAAGCATTTTTCATTATGATAAGAAGATAGAGGTTGTATCAGTAGAGTGATAAGTCCAGCTTGGCTGTTGGGCAAGTAAATTCAATATCTAGCTACTTCCATTAAAAAAAACCCCCAACCTTCTTTCACTAAAAATCTGCTCCCACTAGAGAGCAGATTTTGTAGTTTACACTCAGTGTCAAATGTAATCCCTCTAAAATCAATAGACAAAATTCACCTGAGAGAAAAACACTTATTATTATTTTTTTCCAGCAAGGGGTAAAAAACAGATTTACACTAGATTTTGTACTTAGAGGTAAGTGTCAAAGGAAGATAAATTAGGAGAGACTAGAGTACTTGTGTGCTTTGGGAGGCCACAGAGTTATGAGAATGAGCCACTGAAACCCACATCTGATGTGTTGATAGTAATTTTATTTAGACTGTCAGTCTTCTGGTTAGGCTGCAGAAGCCTGTTTTGTTGGTTTTGTTTGCTTTTTTCCCTTTCATTTCTGAAGAAACAAACCCCATATTGGTAGTTTTTTGGTGGTGTTTTTTTTTTTTTTGTTTTTTTTTTTTTTTCATTAAAAAAGATCCTCTTTAAAAATTGACCCAAACCCACATGCTCCTGAAGTGAGTCTGAGGTTCACAGCTGAGGTGAATATTGCACAATTCTGTCTATTTTGTCTCATTAGGTCAACCATGCTCCTGAGAGGGATAGCTAGAATGTAATGAATTACTTCCTTGGCAAAAGCAAAGCAGAAGCTGACTGGTTTCCATTATCTCGGCAATTTATTTAATTTCAATTTCATAGTGTGGAATTTATGTTTCAGTCTTGCACACTGAGGAGGAGTATCTCAGAGAAGTTCCTTCATAGATTTATTTAAACTTTTGCTTTCTCTTTCTTTTAATAGCCTGGCTGTGTAAACACTACTGAAGTGGATATCAAAAAATCTTCAAGAATGAGAAATCCACATAAAACAAGAAAGGTAAGTACGGTTATTATATCAAAAGCAGGAGATAGAGGAAATTTATAGAATGATTTTCCATAATTTCTTAATGCACTTTTTTCTTACAGCTGCAGGGAACAAATACATGAATGTATGTTAATATTTTGTGAGCTCTTAGTTGAATTAGTATTAACAAATTTGCCAATGCTAATTGAATGCTATCACATAAGACTTTGGAGAAATACAAAGGGATTTTGAAGATAAAATTTATTTTGCATGTTTTATTCATGTTGTTTAGTAGATTGAATAAAGCATATTAAAAAGTTTCTGTCAGAAATTAAGAAAAAAGAAATTTAAAAATTCAGCATAAACTCTAACAGTGGTTCTTGTCCTGGTCTTAATGAAAAGCGTGTCTCTACTTTATGATTATGCCCAAAATGGATGACTGGAAATTATGGAAGAAATTAGCTCTATCTAAATTAGGTTGTAATTAGAGTGTAACTTCTCTAGGGATGTACAGATAGATTGGCTGAACACTTTTCAATCCTTTGTACCATAACCACGTAGATTGACTCCCACTTTAAAGTACTTCCTTTGAGGTGTATTTGCACGTTGAACCATCAAAAACTATGTTTTAAGAAGGAAAGTGGATTTAGAGAAAGTTTTAACTTGGTTTATTTATGGTATTGAAAGGTCCACATTAGAGTAATTTATCAGACAGTAATTGCAATTTTGGAAGTCCTCCCAATAATCTGTGTGTTAGTGTACCTCTCAGGATACTCCACATACCGGTCATCTCCACTTACTGTAGTAGCATCTCTCATTGTCATTCCCCATGTTTACTATGATGCTAATATAGACACCTAATAAACACAGATCCTTTGTTGTGTGGCTTTATGGAATTGTGGGAGTTTAGGAGTCATTATTTGACACTCTAGTGCAGAGGCACAATTTTATCTGAGTGCATGGGGTATTGCAGTTTCTTTAGGGAAAGATGATCTTGGCGCAGTGTACTAAACTCTGAAAGTTATTATGAGTGTGTGCAGAATGCATTGCCTGAAAGCAGCCATCATTGTTCCATTTTTTTTTGCATAGTCTGTCTACGGCTTACAAAATGACATTCGAAGTCACAGCCCTACGCACACGCCTGCGCCAGAGACTAAGCCACCCACAGAAGATGAACTACACCAAGAGGTTTGGAACGTAACTACAAATGTATACCTTTGAATGAGCTTTTTAGAAAATAGCTTTTTAGGTATAAACCCCAAAATTATTGTAGCTGGGAAGTTACTCAAAACAACTGTTGCAAACATTTAATAAATCTTTTCGTAGTTTCAAGGTATATGGATTTAGTCATGTAACTTCCTCAAAACTAATGAGACAAAGCCTGAATTTTTTGTATCATGCATTTAGCACCCAAAAGCAGTGGGAAGTAGGCCAGTGAGTGGGTTCATTGTGTAGCTAAGCCCATTAACCCCTTCAGCTGCAGACAGCTTGCTCTTCTTTCAACACTCCTTTGAGGCTTTGGGGGTGTACTTACTACTTGGTGTAAGCATATATAGGCTCACACACTTATCTACTTAAAACTTTGTTAATCTTTCCTGAGATGTTAGAGTCTGGAGAAGGTGAATGTCTGAAAAAGTATTAGTTCTCTTCAAAAATCTAAAAAAAAGGCTAATTGGATTTCTGTTGATGAACCTTTAGGGAAAATGTTTTATTGGGCACATTTTTTGTCTCTGTATGATCTTTTCTCTTTCATGGCAACTTCCATTTATTTTAGAGCTACACTGGTGAAATGTTGTTTTAATTCAGATATATTTCTCTTCTGTGCCCTAGGATAAATTAAGGTTCATTACAGCCCTAACAAAAAAAGTTATAGAAATAGAGTCAAGCAATAAATTACTCATAAAACTCTTTGCCTTCCTTCCTTGCAGATTAAGCACTGGCAAATGCAACTAGACAGACATAGATTAAAAATGTCAAAAGTTGCAGAGAGGTACGTACATTGTCATATTTTCTATTTTTTTCAATTAGACTGATAACTGTGGGGAAAAATAACAGTATGAAATAGCTTCAAAGAGCTATTCACAGCAAATAGATCTTCAAAGAGAGACATGGGAGCTCAGATGTCATAGAAATAACAGATGAGAGTTTACTTTAAGTGGAGAAGTATGAAGTTCTTTGAGTAATAAAAATATTCCAGATATTCCATGATACGTTTCTGATAAACCTGAGTCACTGAAAGAGCCACTGACCAAGTGATCACAAGTTTCACCTTGTGATCTAGCAGGGAAGCTAGATGAGAATAGGTCTGGGGTTATTGTTTTGATATTTCAAAAGGGCAATCACTGATGAAGCAAGGGAACTGGCTGGTGTGGAGCTCAGTCAGAGCTTGAACAAAGTGAGTTTGGGCTCAGTTTGGGTCAGAGGTGTAACCTAGTAGGAACCTATCTCCAAATAAGACCAAAATTTGTCAGGAAGGGCCTAGAAAGGAAATAAAACAGAAAGCCCAACATTGCAGAAAATTGAGCTGCATAGGGCTTAGTAAAGGAAATAAGGCCAAATACAAATTGCTCTTCATCTTCTCATAAACATCTGTGCATATATGTCGACTTATATATGTCTACTTATATATGTGTTTGTGTGCATACATATGCAAATACATATAAATATTTTGTTATAAAGAGAGCAGGCTAAGATTTTTTTGTTTGCTGAACAGTAAAAATATAGTGTACACTAAATATGATAGGAATTGAAAAGAAAGAATAGTTGCACTCCCTTGTCAATAGTTTTACAAAAATGGTGAGGCCAAAGGAAACAGCAAGCAGAAATAAGGACAACGGGAAATGTAAATTACCAGAATACAAGCAAAGCTTTTAGTGTGTGCAACTGAGTCAGACCAATTCCTGAATATAAAAAAAAAAATTGTGAAGAAAAAAAAAATATTTAATTTTGAAAAAATAAACCTGGGAATAGTATCCTTTGATGCGGAAATAATAAAAATATTCATTATATTTAAGAGAAAATAAAAAGAGTAATAGCAGCTGCAGGGCCAATAAATATAACCTCTGTAACATGAGGTGTTTTAGAACAGATTTTAAGGAAACTGATGTTTAAAACCAGAGTGATATAAAACATGTTCCTTTATGAAAACAAATGTGCATGGATGAGATTGTATGATCTAATTTAGTAGTGCCTAAAGGAACCTTAAATGGAGCTCTGTGGAAGTATTAGTGAAGCTTATTTTATTTCTACTCTTGGTAGACCTGAGCCACCCCTCCTTCTTCAGTGGTCCAGTTTCAAATGGCTTGAGCAAACCTATTTCACCCTGAGCTTGTAGCTGTCCTCTGTGTGTGTGCACACACAGTTACCATGGTTCAGTTGATGCAGGGTAACTTGTTAACTGGGGTAACCTGATCAGGTTTCTTCTCCTGACGTGACAATGTTTGACGCTTTTGTTTTCCTAGTCTATTAGCTTATACAGAGCAGTATTTGGAATATGATCCTTTTCTTGTGCCCCCTGATCCCTCAAACCCTTGGATATCAGATGACACCACTTTCTGGGAACTGGAGGCAAGGTATATAATTTTATTTCTTCTTTGGAAGTAAGAGAGTATAACATGCTATTCTGTGAAGATTTCAGACAGAGGTACTGCAGGAAAATACTGAGGCAGAAGGGCAATGCAGTACCCTTTTGATCTTTCCAGTTTTACAGTTTTGTAAGATGGGAGGTGCTATAGTTTAATAAATCCACATGAAATGTTACAGTAACCGGTTTCCAGGCTTCTAGTATGGTAAAAAAAGAAAGACAGCTTTTAAAATCTGATAACATTCCTTGTTGGAAATCTGCTTTTCTGCATATTACCTCCATCTGTGTAAGTACTAACAGCCTGTTTGCTCATTGCTAAACATTGCACTCTAAAAAGTGAGAAAACCGTGGAACTTTAGGAGTTAGTCTAACTTATGAACACAGATTTTTAGAATACTGAAGTATTGCTTACTTTGTTTCTGTTGTTTTTTCTTCTGTAGCAAAGAGCCAGGACAGCAGAGGGTGAAACGGTGGGGATTTGGCATGGATGAAGCTTTGAAAGACCCTGTGGGAAGAGAGCAGTTTCTGAAGTTCTTGGAGTCAGAATTCAGTTCAGAAAATTTAAGGTAAATGAGAGCTACTTAATTTTTAATAACCTGTAAGTTATACTGGGTTTTTGCTTTGTTGTTTTTTTTTCCTGATACTTTTCAGTTTTTGACCCCTTCAAAAATTTTCCTCACCTTTCAAAATTAATTCATCCAGTTTGCTCCCTGCATTCATGTACAGGCTGAGGGAAATATTTGTATAGTTAACAGAGACTCACATGAAGCATAGTTTTCAGTTCATATTCAACTTTTGGTCAAACTACTCATGTAAGAACTTTTCTCTCAGCTTGTCTTTGAAACAGGTATAAAACTGACTAATTCAAAGCCTGTTCAATATATTTTAATTAGTCAAATATTATGAGGAAAGTAAAATGAAAATAAAATTAAAAAAAATAAATAAAGGATCTAACAGTAAAATTCACAGACTTCCATCAGGCTGATTGGTTTCTGGGGATAATTTTGAAAATCTCCACTAATATTCTAGTATTGTGCATCTGACACAGCTGAATTAAGATGACATCTAGCTCTCAAATTCCTCACTAACTGTAAAATGGGAAAGTGTTCCTAGTGTATGAAGCATATAGGGTATGTTTTTAAAAGTATATTTACAGAATTACTTTTAAGTGAAGGGAAAAATATTTGATTTTAAAAATGATAGTCCGTCCATTGGCTAATAACATGTTTTGTTCTTGCTGTTTTAAGATAGCCGTGTTTCAATAAGGGTTATTTCAAGGAGATTAATAACAGCCTTTCTATAGACAGACAAATTAAGCTGAGCATAGTACATAAATATAGGCAACATATTTTTCTTTTAATTCCAACTTCTTGTCGGATGTCATCTGTATCACTTTCTATTCACCAATAACATAAGTAGTATAAAATCCTACTTGCATTTACATTCTAGAACTCAGATTAATCCTAACCTACTTTTTCCTATGGCAATTCTCACTCTGAAGTGGTACAGCATAGCCATTCTTCCTAAAATTATGCTTTTGTAGCATCTTACAAGAGGCATTTAATATTTATGGTGTTGATTTATAAATGCTGAGTAATTGCACAGATCTCCTTGTTGCTAATTTAAATTTGTCAGCAGAATAATTGGAGTTGGAGTTCTCTAAGTTGCTGACCATGTTCATATTCAAATATTAACTTTGCATCACAAATACAGGCTGACCTGTATGTGTATATTGATGACTTCATTTGTCACAGAAACAAATTTTTCTTATTAAAAACTCCAATTGGTAAAATGAATTTTTAAAAATCAGAATAATACCAAGAAAAGGAAAGGTAATTAAAAAAAAAAAATTATTCAAAGAGCATCCTGATGATTTGTTATGGAGAGCAGCTGTTCAAACATGAACCTATTGAGCCCAGTGTCTGCTGCAGTTTCTGGTGCTTTTCTGTGATTGATTTGTCTCTTTGCCAACTAGACTGTTGCTCACATAATCCCTAACTCTTTCGTCTAATCCTATTTACAACACTAAATACAGGCAAACTGCAAGTAACTGATCTAGAAGAATTCCCTTGAGAAATTTCTTCAGAGATGATTCCTTTACATGCCATCTATTCTTCTGTCTCTTCCTCTAAATTCCTAAATTGGCATTATAAAATACAATGTCTGAGGAATGGTGAATATGATCTTAAAGGCCAGGCAGGGGATAAATTTGCTCTAAAAAGGGCTTTCTTTGATAAGTAACTGAAGGGAAACCATGTCAGAAGCTCAGAATGATGTTTGTAGATTCCCAAGCTGTAGGGAAATCAATCCATTGGGTTCACATAGTAAATTTGGGTTAGAAAACATGAATTTGTAAAGCTTGTTGTGTGTGGCTGTCAAAATATTTTAGATGTCAATAACAGAAGTTAAAAGCTTGATGATTTCAAGCATTACCACTTAATAAACCTTAGAAGGCAACCACTTTAGTTGGTCACCTGTTAACTCCATCATGGTAATTTGGGGGTTTTTAGTGACATTTTTTTAATTATTATTTTGACAGCCGCCTTGAGAAAAATAATTATGTCCACCCACATCTTTCCATTGCAACAATTTCAACTCAACTCAGCTGGTTCTTGTACTTTTGCAGATCCAATCATGATAAAATTTACAACACTGCCAGGCCTATGGTTGGATAGGCAGCTGGGACCCTGCCTTCGAGCTTTCCAGACGAGCACACAGGGTAGAGCAGGGACTGCAGGCGTGACTGGAGCTCCAGTGTTAGCAGATTAGATGTCTTATACCTCATTTTGGTCAAACAAATACCAAACCCATGAAATTATTAAGTCTGCCAGATCCACCATTTCTATTCAAGTGTAATGATCTTATGTAGCAAAATGTCCCAGTGTTACTGTTACATTGACTTCAACTGAGAGTGTCTAACCTATCCGGGAATATCATTCTTGGTGGATACAGATCCTGTCTTAAAGAACACGACGGGGAAGAAGAAACTTGAGCCATCATTTAATATCAAGAATTGTGCAGGGATCAGGAATATAACCAGGTTTCCCCTCCTTACTTTGTATCTCTGTGGTTTTGTGGGGTTTTTTTTGTTGTTGTTGTTGGGTTTTTTTTGTTTGTTTGTTTGTTTGTTTTTTGTTTTGTTTTGTTTTGTTTTGTTTGCAGGCTATGACTTGTGATATTTTCTTGCCATGCAGATTTTTTTTGAAGAATTGCTTTGTGTGTTGCACAACACAAAGAACAAATAGCTAAAGTAACATATGATTTGGATAATAGATTTATGAAATTCCCAATGCTTATTACAAAAATGGTGACCATTGTTTAAAATTCACAAGACTCAAGTTTGAGCACGATCCAGTACTACTGAGCTTGGTCACAAGGTTTTCCAAGACCTAAAAAAAGTACTTCTGAAAGAGAGTGAGTTTATGAAATCAAACTTACTGCAGCATGCCACCTGGAGACCTAATGTCTTTAATTTCTGTAGGAAATTTTATTCCTCTTCTTGTCCTTTGTCTGTAGTGCAGCAGAATTCTTTAGAAAGTTAATATTTGTATGCTGAACTATATCTTTGTTCCCAACTGGTTATTTTGTAGGAATTGCAGCCTGTAAAGATTAAATCATTTCAGATCTGCCTGTCCAAATGCTTATGCAGTAGTGCAGTGGGTGTGATCTCCTAAGCAGCTCTAAGGCTGAAAAATATCACAGGTTAGTGAAGGGAGAGTGGTGACAGGTTATTTCCATGATACAGAGAAGGAAAAGCCACTGGACTCCTTGTCTCTTCCTTTAATGCTCGTTGTTTAGGTCTGTAATGCGTGACTAGTCGGGAAAAAGGACTTTTCATTCTTATCCAGAAAAAGAAGAGAGGGACAGAGACATTTGCTAGATTTGGATGTTTTCCATCAATAATTTTTGTCTAACCATCCCTGTGCAAGCTGACATTTTGTGAGGTGTTTATCCTTTACACTAGTGATTATGAGGCCCTATTGTGGGTGCTAATAACTTGACCAAAATTTAATCCTCAAAGCTGAAATTGCCCCTGAGTTATTTCTCATTCAGACTCAAGCTTAAATGCCAAGTGCCAGCAATATTGCCATTTCTGCAGAGTAAATGGGAAAGAACTAGTTGCAAGATTTAATGAGTTTCTCTGTAATTTTCTTTAAATCCTTCAGTTCTACTATTCCTTGAAGCTTGAAGTTGTAGTTGGCAAGAAGGTGGACTCTAGAAATCAGAGAGCAGTGTTTCCTGCCCCTGGAAAAGTAATATGTGATTTTATTAATAGAGTTCATTTAGGTTTTCGTTTGCTTTTTCTGAAAATGCTGAAAGGTCTGGCCTCTTACTTGTTGTGTCATGTGCACTCAGTGCAAAGTTAACATAATTCCCGCTTCAGTGTTTCCACACTTACTATACCTCACACATTTCACAGAGGAACACTGCAGCCTTTCTCTAACTCTTTGTTCCTGTGGGCTAAATTTAACTTATTAGCTTGGTCTGAAATCTGGCTGCACCTGACCTCTAGGTCAGTTGATGGGACAGAAGCTGTCTTGCATCTGTGCTATTTAACTAGGAGGCCACCATGGCTTTGAAAGTAATCCAGCTGGAGAACATAATCCACAGATATCTTGCAACATGTGTTTTACCAGTCCATGTGGCTGGATGTCCTACTACCCTACACTACACACTCTCACTCTGCTGTGTGTCTGCTTTGTGGCAGCCCAAATGCTGGGGTAGAAGACAGCAGCAAGGTTTACACTCAGCTACTTAGGTCTCTGTTGAAACAGTGCTGAGCATCTGCTAGAAAGGGTCTCCATGGCAAAAGCAAACCTCCACCAACAGGAGATGCAGTTTCATCCAAGGGCAGCCAGGCTGAGTTCTAGTTCCTTACACAAAGTAGCACCAAGTCTGTGTATATCATTGCCCAAAAGAGGCAGTTCCCCTTCCCCTCTCCTGCCCTTGCGCAGTTAACATTGCAGACTGTGTGATTTTTGCTGCTCGAGTCTTCCCTTGCTCTGGTCTCAGCTTATGCGGCAGAGAGCTGTAAAATGGTACAGGGAGCTCTTTTGATTTGAGGCCCTGTGCTGAGGTCTTGCTGACTCCATTTCAACTTCATCTGTACTATCGGTTGCCATGGGATATTGAAAAAAGTTATTTTTGAAAATGCAAGAGGGGGCAGCCTTATTTTTGTCATTTCTTTACTTGGATTATTTGAATTCAACTATCTGTGGGAGGAGGGCAGACATTTTTTCTTGAAAAATAAGTAGATGAAAATCTTAAAATGTGTGTTGGCTGTGAAATAAGCACCCTAGACATAACACAGAAATCATAATTCTTCCCACTTTTAGAGACGTTTCTATATTTATAGCTTCACATTTTTAGTAGAGTCTTTTCTATTGTTAGAAGTATAAAATTAAATTAATCTATCAAAGAACAGGTGTTCAGCCTATAAGAATGTGTCTATGCAACCTCCCTATTTTATGCTGCAAGCATAGAAGTTCAATTTATCAAAATTTATCTCCCATCTATTTCCCCATAATTGACTATAACCTACTATATGAAAACTGTTTACTTGCGAAAGAAAATAGCATCCTAAGGCATGTTTGCAGTGACTTCCAGAGTTATTGGCAGTGATACAATGGAAAAGAAAGGAAGTGACATCTCTGAGCTAGATCAGCAGGATGTCTGCAGGGAGATAGAAAATGTGTATTTATAAAGAGCATCCTTTCCTTTCATTTTTGTGTTCCTTACCTGACTTGGAGACACATGAGTAATCAGTCAATCCCAGAAGATGCACTTGAAGGGGTTAGCACTGCAGGATATGTGCTTTTAAATGCAAATATCGAAAGCAGCTTAAGGAAACCAAAGTAGGTTGCCCAAATTTGAGAGAGTGAACTGAATTAGAGTTTGTGAGCTTTGCAGTTTTTGAACTTGAGTTATCAGGCATTTCTTCTTGCTGAATTGCCATCAGAGTCTCAGGATACATCCCCAGGCTCTATGCAGAATTATGTTCAATTCACACTGTAGTTCATATATAAAAGTGATGCTACCCAGAAGTTTTGAAACTGGAGTTCTATTGGCACAGCTCCCCTTTGCAACCTTGCAGAAAACACTGTACATTATTAGATTATTAATATATTTGCAAAACTGGGACAATATTGGTCCTCTGTCTCTTGGAGACTCTTAGATGAAAAATTGTTCTTATGTACTATAGAAATTGAAGGTTGTAGAAATACCTGAAATAGTCTTCTTGGTAGCGTGAAGCTGACCATACTGCCTTGTGGAAAATGAACACAGGCTCCTTCCATCTGTGCTACAAAGAAATTTCAAAACAGGACTATGAAGGAATAATTGCTTCCTGTAAATTTTCTCAAGTGAAGAATATCTTAGAGCAGGAATACTGTAAGGTTTGCTATGCTTTACTATCCTCTCTAAAGTGTTTTGCAATAATTAAAATAGAATTTGGATTGAGGGTGGTGTCATTTTGCGTTCTTGGGGGTCTGAGTACAGTTTCACTGTTTTTCTGTCCTAGCCCATCCTTGTTGAACTCATCTAAGAGAACTTAAGTTGATCTCACGGTGTAAGCAGAGTGCAAACACATTTTAAAGGTGCTTTAAATTTACTTCTGAGCCCAATTTACTTCTGAGCCTTGTAAAATCCAGATGATTTCAAAGTTAAATCACTTCAAGGCTCAGCTTATCTGTTTCATAGGATCAGCTGTGTCAGAACAATAATGAAAAGTTGCAATGGTATATATTGCATGTTTACGAAAGTCAAACTTTGAGTTGAGCGCTTGGATTTGAGGGAGAACTAAGTAGTCTGAACCACTTAAGAATGGGATCCTAAACTAATTTAGGATTGTTTTGTGCTGGGAGAGGGTCTGAACACCAATAGAAGAAATAATGAAATAAAGCTTACAGCTAGTTAGCTATGATCATAAAGTGCTAAAGACGTTTTTAGTGATCTCACTCCGGACTGAATGAGGATACAGTGAACTGGCTGCACTACATATGGCTGCCCAATGTTGGTGTGCTCAGCAGCAGAAGAGAGAATGTGCAATTCCATTCAGCATTTTTTAGCAAAAATATGCATATAAATGGAATGCTGAAAAGAGAAATTAAATTACAATTAGCAAAATAAATGCTTTTCCAATGTATGTATGATTTGTGGGTAACAATATTAGAGTTACGCAGTTTAGGATTTAGTAGGATTCAGAGATAGCAAGAATGTAAATTATTAGTTTTTGAAGGAATGTCAAAAAGCAGTCAGTTTATAAGTAACATAAGCCCTTGTGGCTCAGCCAAAATGAAGTCTGAGTTTAATTCCAGCTAAATCTGGAATCTTCCTGGAAGCATGCTACCCATACATAAGTAATGAAGGATTCCCTATCCATCCCATGAAGAGCCCTCTAATAATTGCTTCCCTAGGTGGATGGATTGCCTCAAGATAGTATACCAGAATGCTGATCCCAACATCAAATCACTCAGCTTTTTCTTATTCTAGCATGTCTAGATGAAAACTTCAGTTACTTAATTTCTTTTTGAAGAGCAAGGAAGAACGCAGGCACTTCATTAGCGGTTATCCTGAGCTGGAAGTCAAGATGCTGTGTTGTGCCATAGGTTCTGGTTAGCAGTAGAAGACCTGAAGAAGAGGCCTATCCGTGAAGTTCCTGCTCGCGTCCAAGAAATCTGGCAAGAATTTCTTGCTCCAGGTGCACCCAGTGCTATCAACCTAGATTCAAAAAGTTATGACAAAACCACTCATAATGTGAAGGAACCTGGAAGATACACATTTGAAGATGCTCAGGTCAGTTTGCAATCATGTTTATGTATATTTAAAATGGAATATTGGCTAGTGAAATCTATATACAAAAATGAGATGTATTTGGGAATTAGATAATTATGCCCTGTTTCCAAAAATGCCATTTTGGCAATGGAAATGCAATGTTCATGAGGCATATGAAGTTCTTCATGAAACTTCTGTTCTTGATATAGAGTTTTCAAGTGGACTCTGAATGGAGGCAAGCATGTAGTGAAGAAAAAACTAAGTACTTCTGTATTAAATGCAACACTTCATGTGAGTTATAACTTAATATTTCATCTTTGAAGACTTCTGAGAAAAGCAGTAGAAAATAATTTGATTCACAGTGAAAGTAGCAGAACTGGTATCCTCCTCCATTTTCATCAGCAGCCCAGTGAAGAAAATTTAATTATTAATGCAAAGTGAAATGGTGTCAAAAGGAGAGATTGAGATCATATCCCTGTAGAATTTCCTATAGCTTGATTATTAGGTCGTCATCTTGGGAGTCAGGAGGTGCTGCTACAGGCCCAATGTGGGAGAGAAGGAAATTGAATTGAGGCTTTTTACTTTTTGCGGGAATGCCTCTGCCCTAAATATGAAGGGGAATAATTTTACCTCTTTTTCATTTTTCCATTATGAAAATGGCAACCTATGAAGAAACAATAAAATTTTCATTAGGCCCTATGCCATAGCCACTCTTTTGAAGTCCTCTGCATTAAACCAAACATACAATTTTTGCTTGCATCTGCTGACCTCGGAGTTTTAAGAATGCAGTGTATAGCAAAGACCTAAATGGCAAAAGAAAACAATAGAGCAAGATTAAAGGGTAAAAAAAAACCAAAAAACTTTGGAGTTGAGTGTGTAATGGACATATAAATTCCTTGCCAGTACCTTTTTTTTTTTTTTTTTTTTTTTTTAAAAAATAAGTGTAAAATTTCAATACCCTTTTACTGCCAGATCTCTCTTCTTGTAATTGTGTCCTTCATTTATGAAAGACATGGATTATTCAGTATTTATGCAAGCAGGACTTTGCCACCTGGAGAGGACTTCTGCTTAGTTCATCCAGTTCAGCAAAAACTGGAAGCCTCAATATCTCTGGAAAAGGGACGGGCTGCATTTGCTGTGTTCTCACTTGAAGCTTTAAAGTGTCCTGTCTGACCTGGAGGGTTTTGTCAGGAGGAGGGCTCTGCCTCTGCAACAGGGTTTTTTTTGGCATGCCAGCTGGGAAGACGACCGCTGGTGTGCCATTCTGGCAGATGGTGGGTCATTTAATTGTGGTTAAAAATGTAGGAAAAGCATTTCTGGACTGGATATACAGAAAGATGAAACTTCCATGTCAAATGCAGACACATAAGTAAAATGGGACACGTAAGTAAAAATAGCCTGATTGTTCTAAATATGTGCATTAATGTGTCCTGGCTAATGTGTACATTAGCAATACCGATACAACCCAATTTATTCTTGCTTTTACAGGCATATTCCTTGTACAGAAACAAAATCTTAATGCTCACCACCCCTTTCTGCTCTCTGTTGACTGCATTGTCTGCTTTCACAGACACTGAGTGAAAAAACCCTCCCCCCAAAAAACCAGTCTAAGTTACAGATAAGTCTAAGTTCTGATATACGTCGGAATTTCTATGCTTAGTATAAGAAATACAAGGAAAGGCATTTGGAATAATTTTTACAGTTTCTAATACAGCAAAAATTAAATATCAGTTCTAGTTTTACCTTGCCTTATTTTTCAGACAAGGTGGTGAGTTTTGTTTGGAGGTTTTTTTGCTTGTTTTGGGGTTTTTTGTGTTCGCTAATTTCATGAACTGCCAAGAAACAGTATTTTCTTTCCAGCTTGTTTGCTGTTTCCCAATTGCTGTACTACAGGTTTCCTACAGTCAAAAATTGAATTTGAGCAAAAGAAAAACTCCATGAAAATAGCTAACACGATTCAAGATTTTTACGAATTATTTTTGGGTGTATTTTCTGTTCTGGTTACTTTTTCTACAAACCCTTTCTCTAGCATATAATTAGAACTAAAACTATCAAGTGTTCTACATCACAGGTCTTTTGTTTTTTCATCTTTTTCAGAAACTAGAATGTTCCAAAATTAAAAGTTTTTTTAAGCTGCTCTTGTTATTTATATTCTGAATAAAGGTTTCCAAATTTTCATATGCCTCTGTAGAACTGATATCTTGAAAATTAGATTAGCCTGGAACTGTTTTTCAATTTACATATGTATATTCCTTTTTATATTGTTAGCTGGAGAGCAGACTAAATGTCTGTCAAAAGATGTTTTCAAGAGTAGCCAAGGGAAATCCTTACTAACCTAAGCATTATTTGTGGTGATGAATTGAAAATCTAGTACCTCTTCCTAGCCTCTGAAATCACAAAAGTGTCTCCAGAAACTAATTCAGAAAATCAGATGAGGAAGGACCCACAGCTCTTAATTTCATCACTTAGCTAAACTAACTAAAGAGGTTTGAAGTAGCACCTGAAGGTAGGACTCAGTTGTCAATTCTTAGAAAACAATTTTGTACTCGAAAATTTGGTCTATGAATTAAAGAAGGGTGTGTTGTATAATTATGCCTAAGAGATGGGTGGGATTTTGGCTTTAAGAATAGGAAGCAATTAAGCTTTAGCTTCAGACCCAAAACCTGCTATCCTGTAATGCCTCCTGTTCATAGTAGTGCTAGCTGGTGTACATTCCACAGCCAAAACATGTGGCTGCCTCCCATTTTACATGTGTCCTCTTCTATGGGAGTAACAGCTCCTCCTTTCCTTTTCAGGAGCACATTTACAAACTGATGAAAAGTGATTCTTATCCTCGTTTTATACGATCCAGTGCCTACCAGGAGCTGCTACAGGCCAAGAAAAAGGTATTGGTCCATCTTGCCTTTGTCTTGCCACTGTGCAAAGCAGTGGTTATGTTTGCAACAATACTCAGTCTTCTCTCCCCTGTGCCAGTGCAACTGGATATCTGGTAGGTGACCAGCTTGGCGTTTCTGGAGGGTCACATACACACAGGAGTTCAATATACATATATGTCTATATATCCTGCATGCGGGCATGTTTCAATAAGTTAATCTAGCAAAACTTATTTTTATTTTTACATCCCATATTGTACTGTTTTCTCTGTTATGAAGCACCTTAAATTGCGAAGTGCTTTACAAATACATTAAAAAAATAAAATAAAATCCCAGAAGAATAGTCTTTCATGTTTGCAAGTTTGCTTATGTAATAATTGTTGTTCTCTTTATTCCACCTATGAAAGCTACAGAATGTTTAGAAGCAATCTTATTCGTAGGAATAACTTCCAACTTCAAGTATAAATATAGAGGCTTCCTAATTTCGTTTCTTTCCCTATTACTACATGAATAGTTTTGAGTAGGCTAGGAATCTAACTTGAAAGACTGATCATGTCACACTTTGGCAAACAGAGGTTCATGTCTTGGTATGTAATAATTTCATCGAAAAGTCCAGATTATGGAATGGGTTCTGAATAGCCACAGCCCAGAGTATGTGGAGCCGCTTTTACAATGCAGATTTCCATGATGATGAATAATTCTATTAGTGGGCTCTAAACAGTAATCTCCTAGAATCAGTCGGGAGCCCTGTGCCTTGCAAAATCAGGGCCCTGATTGTTACTGGAACAAGGTAGTTATTAACACGGTTGCATTCTGTTGTTAATAATGACAACCTAAAATTATATGAAAGTACTGTGTGATTTTGTTTTTTGTTCAAACATTGATTTCTGAAGATCCAATATAGAGAGAGATGTTGAAAATACCAGAAAGCTTCAACTGTCCGTGTGAAGTCCTTAAGTTTGTGAATGTCAGTTCATTAACACAAGATGTGCACTTCATTATTTCTTTTTACTTTCAGTTTTTCTTTAAATTCAAACCAGTTTGATCCCCATGAAAAATTATTTCTGTCGAGTACTATATCTGTTTTGCCCATCCCCTGTTTTGCCAAGTCTCATTACAGCCTCATACCTGTGTTTGCTTCCTGATTTACACAAACTTTGTTTTGCAGTCCATTGTTACATCAAACCTTCCTTTCTACTCCATTGTTCTTGCTTTTCTTTTCCCCCTCCTTTTTCTTTTTGTTTCTTTTGTTTTATTTATTTCAAATTTAAGTTGGAAAACACTCTGGATCGTCGAACATCTTTTGAGAAATTCACACGCAATGTGGTAAGTTTGTTGCCTCGGAAGACTAGTAAGCCTGATGGGACATCCTTCTCCCCTTCCCCTCATGGATCCCTACTTTCCCTTTTGCTTCTCTAACTTGATGGTTAAAAGTGTATTCATCACAGCTTGTGAATTTTCCTGGGAATGACAGCTTTATAATGTGCTTTCATTACAACCCCTCCTCCCTAGTCCCTCTCCCACTGATCTCAATAGTCACACATGGAGGAATGGACCTTTAGAAGCCATGCTTTGTGCATTAGGAAGCATGAAATTAGTCACTTTTTTCTCCCCTATAATTTTAGTGAAGCATCTATGAAAACATGCTTGATGTTGTTTCTTTTTCTGGTGCCTTCTAAAATACTAAGTCTCAAACAGTTTAATACATTGGATTTCCATGCTGTCTTCTTTTTATTTTACTACAAAAGGCTTTGTCCCCCTTTTTTCAATTGGGCACAGGGAAAAAAAACAATAATAATTTTCCCATCTTCCTTAATGTCTAACAGCTTCTACAGGACCAAAGAATTCATGCTGTTTATGTGCAAAGGTTTGATTTGGATTAATTTTCATAATGGACTACAAGAACTGATTTTTTTCTTTTCAGTGTATAGCTTTCAAAAGCTATTTCTCAAAGGCAAAAGAAATGAAGGCTGATAGATTTTGTGTGGGCATTCTCTTGCCACCTGACAAAAGATCCACTGATATCGTGATACTTGGGATTCTTTTTACTTCTCCAGTTTCTTTGGGATTTTTTTTTTTTTTTTTTTGCATTGTGAGAGTTCCAACTAAAGAATTCAACGCATTTATTTTTGTAGGGCAGAAACATCCCTATTTTTCCATGCCATAAAAACTGTACACCAACACTGAGGGCGAGCACTAACCTGTTATGAAAAGAGGTAGAAAGATCTTGGATTATACTTGAGTTTGTCTGCATTGTCTGTTGAATTGTGCAGGTGACGCTGCTGTGTGTGTGTGCGTCCGTGGCTTTTTCTGTGACCTGGTTAGTGGAGCTGTGTGTGTTGAAATGAAAATTATGAGAGCTTTCAGCAAAGATCATGGTTTTTGTTTTTTTTTAGTTTCTAGGGAAGGAGAAGCAGTTGTCAGAAACTGTCTCCCCTGTAATGAGGTTCAAGATTATTGCCTCATGTATTTAAAAAATGCATATATACTTTCCAGTAATCAAAAAAAAGGAACAAACACAGTGAAAGTTTTGTGAGGCTGTGGGAATATCTCACTTTTAAAAACAAAACAGTAATTCTTTAACTACTCTCTTATAGGTAAAGGCTTCCTGTAATATGCTTTGAATCCACTATAATCAGGAAGAAATTTGGATTCAATGGGACAAAATCAGTAAAGGACACTAAAAGTAAATAAAAAGCCACAAAGGAAACTATCCCAGTGTTTGAAACAAAAACCCCTGTGTTTTGCATGGTGGTGTTGCCATAGCATGTTGCAGTGTGATTTGTGTGTTGTCTAAACAGGTTGGATCTATAAAACAACATTGTATATGATAGCACTATACACGATAATTCCATTCTAATTCAGCAGGAAATTCCATATTAATAAAAAGTCTAAAAGAGAGCGCATAGAGTGGGTAGCACATCCGGGACCTCTGAGAGCCAGACTTCTCCCAGTTACAGTGCCTGGCAAACTGCAATGCTACATTTATTCATGGCATTTTGAGCAGCCCAGGGGTCAGGAATTTGCCGTGGTAGACATTATGTAAACAGTGGCCATGAAGGGGGAAACAGCAAGCTGCAGGTAATGGAGTCAGGAATGCAGCACAAAAAGGGAAAATGTGAAGACAAGACTGGGAGATGCTGAACTCCCTCCCAGAGCAGCCTTATGGATAAACCAGCAGTTCTGGGCACAAATGCTGGAGCATTGTGCCCTGCAGCTGTGCTTGATTTTCATCCTGCTAATCTCAGGGAAGAAGTACCAGAATAGCAGCATGCCAGAGCTGGCCCAATAAACCAGCTGTGAACTAGAAATGGAAAAGAGGATTTCTGAACATCAGTAGTTCAGTAGAAGAGGGGGATTTTTTTTTTTTTTTTTTTCTTTTTCACAGAGCAAAGTCTGAAATAAAATCTGTGGTTTTGCTTTTTTCCCAACCACTACCTGTTAACCTGGGTGGAGTCTGTCAAGTCGGGTCAGGTATGAAAGAAAAACACGTCACTGCTATATCTATAATGTCTATCAGACTGACAGCTCTGCAAATTGCAAATTTATCCAGAGTATCAGGATGCTCAGATGCAAACCTTTTTTCCAAGATGACTGAATGCATGTCACCCACTTCCTCAGGACCTCTTTCCAACAGATATCCTTGTTCTTCCACTCTCGTTCTTGGTTGAGATGACTTTATGATATGTAATTATCTACCTGGAGTGGTTCCAACCAGCAGGGATGAGGGAAATACTTTTCAGGATATTTTACAGCGTACTGATTAACTTGATCACCTGTGAAGGGAGGGACTGTGGAATTGATCTGTTCTATTGATTAATAGAGAAGACAGGAGTGAAAAGGGTCTTCTCCATCCTGGATAAATGTTATCATCTCTGATTTAGTGAGTTGAAAATTACAGTTTCTCTTCTCTGATGGTTTGCAATATTTAGACTAATTTTCACTGGATTTTTTTCCTCAGTTATATCAAAGTGGGTTTGTATTAAACTAAATTAGAACTCAGTTTTTTCCATTGAAAGTGTTTAATAAAAACCCAGTAACCTTGGCTGTGTCTATGGACTCAGTCTGAACAGATGGACTTGTAATGAATTATCTGATTTGTTGACTCTAAGAGTCTCCTGATCAACGTTAAACAAAATTGTGTTATACTCGCTACAGAAAGCATTTCTTAAATTAGAAAGTTTAGAAACTTTGTAGAGGGCAATTACTCTGTACTATTTCATGAATTACATGAAAATAACCTATTATAATGAGTCATTATTTTAGTCTAATGGAGAAAAAAATAGAAGTGGGGCTATACACTAGGTTCAGCTCTGCATTTCTTTGACATTGAAAGGTTTTCTTTCCAGAAAATTTTCAGTGAGTTGGTGCAGTTTTTAAAAGGCCTAAATTCTCAGTTTAAAAACCGACTAATTGGCTGCTCTGTAGATTTTATAGTGCAAAATTGCTAATGCCTTCAGCAGTCTGCAGCAGAAAATGCATGAAATTCACATATTCACATAAAATACACAGAAGTAATAGCAAGCTGTCATTTGCTACATGTAATATTTATTACTGAACACTTAATAGTTTGTATCTGAGTAGTAACCCCAGCTATCCGTATTGGTCTGCCTCCCTCACACTCCTGGGAACTGTGTGAAAATACAGAACACAGACACTTCAGCGCTACTGGAATGAAGGCACTGGATAAGTGAATTGCCTTGGACTAACACGGGCGACCGTGTGTGTCACAGCTTTGAGTCAGAGGCACAGGGAGCAGTGACACTGTGCTCTAGGCTCTCCCCTGCCTAGCTCAGCCCATCAGCTTTCTCTTCGAGAGTAATGAAAGTCCAGTCACCCGCAGCTCCCCAGGGCACTAGGGAAGTTAAAGATCTAAGTCATGAAACAGGAGGATCTCATTGCATGCTAAAGCAGTAGAGAGACTGAAATCAGCAGTTTCTTTGGCATTTAAAAACTGAAATTCTTTTGAAGAATTCACATGGGGAAAAAAACTGTTAAAAAAAAAGAAAATTAAAAAGCTCAGCAAATTTACCTCAAGTGCTAATATCTACATTACATGGGAGGAAAGCAGGTGAATATACACTGGTAATATTGATGGCAGCAAAGAGGTTCTTCAAGGAACAATTTTGTCTGTAATTCCTCATGTGCATGCAGGGCTTGTGACAGACTAAGCAGGACTTTGTGAGCCCCAGCCTAGTGCTCAGCTGTGATTACTGGTCTGGAGACCAGTACTCTGTCCCTCGAGACAAAGGGACCTGCTTTACAGGGGGAGTGAGTTAATTTAATTTCCACCCCATGCAAATTTTGTTGTCCCATCAGGAACCCAGTTAGTGGGGCAAGAAGGGGCAGCCTCCCTCCTTCGAGCTGTAGGGGGAGACCCACCATTCTCATGCGCTGGTGCCACGACTTCGGACACCGCCATCAGCGTTAGCATTTCATCTGGCACTGCAGTTACACAGAACACAAAAAAGAGGTGCTTGTTGTACCTTTGTGAGGTCTTAGGGAAATACAGCCGGTACGAAACAGACCAGTTCAGTTCATATATTAAACTAGAAAGCCATCAAACTACAGTTATTTCCTCTCAAAAAACCTCAGAAACAAGACCCCATTTAATAATTCCGAGTTTGAAACCATTATCTTATATTACCCATATGCTTTCCAGCTATCTTCTCCCACTTACCTGGAAGAACTTGCTGACCAGAGTCCTTTGATTTTTTTTCCCCTCCAAACCAGCAACAATAGAGCATTTCATGCATGAGATGTGAAATGCAAAGGCCATTGAACAGAGCACATTTTCACTGAGTTTCAATCCAGTCTCACTTAACATAACATTGTGAATTATGGCCTAGAGATGGAAATTAAGACTCATAAAAAAAGCTTCCTCAGTTCCTATCAGTGGGTCATAGACTTTCTAGATGTTTAAATAAGTATAATCACTTTTCATCTTAAAAATCTATCCCTTTTATAGAGGAGCAAGGCAGATAAATAATCAATTTCATCTGTTAATCAAGAAATTTTTCAATATGAATAGGTAAAACTTGTGTACACAAGGCCCTACTGTGCCAGACCAAAAGTCCATCCAGTCCTGAAACCCTGCCAAGGCCTAGATTTTTCTCAAGTCTAGCATTGTCCAATAAATTCAATGTAGTTTCAGCTGTGGAATCTTATTTCAAAATTACTTACAGGTTATTTCCAAAAATTAAACAAAAAAACCCCAGCTAGTCAGAAGAAATGTAAATCACAAAGCTACTTATTTGACAAATACAAGACAAGAATGAAAATAATAATTATTTGTAGAAATGAAACCTTTTTCATTTCAGGAAGGGCTGTTTGAATAAAAAGAATGAATAAATAATTGAAACTTCTATTTTGACCAACTAATTAGTAAAAAGCCCCTAGTTTTAGAAGTTTTTTTTAAGAATTATGCCCACAGAGGAAAATTATAAAGGTCATGCCTGTGAGGACTGGCCTCCTTGTGCAGTTCTGGAGTGTTTGGCGCTAAGCTGCTGTGCTGTGTGCTGGGAGAGAGAAGCTTTAGGAGTAACACTTGCACAACCAGGTTCTTCCAAGGGAAGAGCCAGCACAGGCTGGTCAGGTACTGGGCCAGTGTCTGCCATTCTCTAGCTGACAAACATGTACCTGATTCTTAGGCTATTTGCAGGAATGAGAGCTGCAGAGAGGCATGGAAACTTGCATCAGGCCCAGGACAAGCATACTAAAAATATTTTTCTTGTGCATCAGTCCCTCGGAGACCTACATTTCAGATGGTTATTCAGGTTCAAGCTACCCCATCTGGCAAGAGATTTTAGGTTAATCACAAGTGAGAGCAGCTCATCAGTAAATGCAAAGTGCAAAAGGAGAAAGAAATGGATGTCATGGGTTTGGAGTGAGCCAAAAGAGGAAAGCAGTTGTTCAGCTGCCGCCTCCCGCTTCGGATCATTGCAGGAAACAGTATGGCCCTAATGAGAAGGGAACAAAGGGCTGCAAATCTCAGCCAGAGGCAGAAGGATCTCCCTGCACATGTAACCACTTAGCACTGCAGCTGTGCTGACAACTTGTGCCCCAAATTCAGTGAATACTAACCTTGTCCCCTTCCTCACATCCGAAAGAGAAATTCACCTGCACAGGTGGCTGATTGCAGCGTCCTGTGCCGCTGTGGAAGCTGAAGCAGAATTCTGAACCCCAGAGCAGTGCTGAAGCAGTTCCCTTGTGCTGACAGAGCAAGGGCTGCCTCAGCGTGGAAAGAGATTTACTGCTTTATCTCCCATGTTTCTCCAGATGTGCTCCTGTCAGGGGCTGTTGACACACCAGCTCGTTGTGTAAACAATGGATGTCACCTGGAAGCTTTCCCTGCTGATCTGGCTGGGCTGACAGTGTGCTGCAGGTGTTTCACACGTGAGCAGATGGGGAACACTGAGGCCAAGGAGGGTTGCTTCTCGCTCCACATCTCATTTTGCTCCCAGTGGGACGCTACCTCTCTTTCCCCATCAGATGGAGTTCTCTTTTCTAGTGCTACCAGTGTAGGTCCTGGGGAGTAGCACCTGCACTGGCAATAAAGAAATGTGAAAAAAGAGCAGTTGAGATTGCTTAGCAGAAAGGAAGACAATTAATCTTCTAAAGGAAAAGATGTGATCTTTCTCTACTATACATTTCAACTCCAGCACCTGAAGACGTTTCGTATTGATATCTTTTAAGCCACATATGCATGGAAATTGCTGCTGACTTTTTTGCTGGATTATTTGAGGTGTTATTGTCATTCTGCATAAATGGGTCAGTCAATGCAACTGTATTTAGCAGCATTTACACATAACTTTACAATTTTGCCCCCTAAATTAATTTTGTGCTTATAGATGTGGCTGTTCACTCCAGCTGCTGTGCTGCCTTCTTGTACTCTGATTCCCTTGTCAGGGTATGTGTGCAGGGTTCCATTTTGGCATCTGCATTATTAGTAAAATTCTTAAATAGTTACAATTGTTATGTCCAAAGTGCACTAATACAGCCAAAAAATCCTAATCCTCTTTAGAATTTGGCCATATGCTTCTAAATGTTGGTGGCAAGAATATATTGAAAATATTAAGGATCTCCATTTCATTATTCAGATAAACATCTACTACTTCTGATTCTCCACCCCTCCTCCCCCCCAATTTTCTTTAATATCATTAGCACAGGAAACATCTTCACATCTACAACTAAAACTGGCCTGTTAGTTGCAGGTTCTCAAATCAAAATCTGGCTTATGGAAATGCTGTTAACATTGTATCTGAAAGTACCTGAAAGAAATAGCTAGGCTCAGCCCTTAAATTATGACCCACAATGGATGAGCCTTACATCAGTCTGTAAATTAAGTGCACCTGGAAATCTCCTAGAAGCAGTAATTATGAATCCCTTCCACAGAGAGCTAAAGCAAAAGTATGCTCTGGAACAGAGTGTGAAAGGAATATTTTGTAAAGTGGAAAATAACAAGTCTCTGCAGATCTAATAAGAAGATGTGATAATTCTGTATCTGGGGCTGCAATGTATTCTCTGTATTAAAAGCTTATTTTCCTAATCAGAGAACTTAATTTGATTCAGAATAAGCATTTAAGAAGATATCTTAAGGAGGGTGTATCTTCTAAGCTGTCACTTTTCCATCTTTGTGATAAATTAGAACTACTAATGCGTGGGAAAAGACCATTTGTTGTTATTGTTGTTCAGATGGAGGTTTCTCTGAGGCAGGGAAGGGAGTTGAAGGACGGGACCATCCAGAGAGTTCCCGATCCCTGTAGGGCTTTGGAGAAAAAAATATCCAAAGATCAGCAATATCCAGGGAGCAAGTTATGTGGAATACAGAAAAAAATTGTCATGACAGGTCACTGTGCCTCTGGGGGAAAATTCAAATATGAAGAAAATGATCACACAAATCAGATCAATTAATAACTTTTTTTTTTTACTGATTTTATGTCCAGACTTCCTAGTTTATGTGATAACATAATTCATTCCCGAGATGCTAGAATTTGTTTATGGTCCATCTAGAACTTCCAGAAATTTTGAAACTTCTAAATAGTAGTTGCAAATAATAATAAACAATTATTTCACAGATTTTTTGCCACAAGAAGCAGTATTTATACCATAAATATGCAGCTTTCCAGTGTAGAATTGAACAAATTCTATCTAATTAAGACCTCCTGGTTTTAATATTTTAATTAAGTGGGTTATGCAATTCAGTACTAAAGGGAACTCAAACATGTTTACAGAAAGTAGCCAGACCTGCACACCTGTAAACTTAAGTGCAAATAACCTACTGAAGGGCAAAGATAAGGATATGTTCAATATTTTATGAGACTGTGTCTAGCACAGAAAGTCATGAATTGTCTAACAAAATTGTCAAACAGAACATTAATTTCAGAAATGCTTTTAATGTTTTAAATTGTATTCCAAGACCACATTCCTGCTGAGGCTTCTTTTAAAAAGAAAAGATATCTTACTATAACAGCTTACCTACTGCATTAGAGGAAAACATAATTTGGAGTTAAAAAGTATGAAGAAGGTGTGAATTTAGTATAGGTAGAAAGTGGCAGATAGAGGGAAGGCAGAGTGCCAGGAAGGAGACTTTCCATCTTTCAAAGAAGTATGTATTAATACTGTCAGGTGATATGGGGAACCTGATGGAGGAGCAGTTTGACCCAATTGCAAATCCTGAGTTCCCTTTCAAATTACATTGTAGGGGAAATATTCACCCTAATTTGTTCAACTTGTATTTCACAGTACAAGAATAAAATAGTTATTCTTCCTTTTATGGAGACCCACTCTGATATATTGCATTTCAGCAAGTGCTCAAGACCAACTTAGAGATCCCTAAATTAAATTAATTTAATTTAAATTTAAAGCTTAAATTTAATTGATAATGACAAAAGATAATAAATTGTGTAATTGAGTTATAACACTGCAGATGACTTAACAAGTTATTGACATGGCAGAAAAAGTTCATTTACCATTTACTGCAGAAAATGAAGCAACTCTCCATAGTTACAGTATTTTTTATTGTATTCTCCTTGAAATCAACTTGATATTTCTGAATTGGGCACTTAAAATGAACAATATCATAAATGTAAGTATTAGATATCTAACCGGTGAGCTAGAGGCATTTTCTATTTAATGCTTTATGATATATTTGTGTTACAGTGTCAGGGTGTGCCTGTGATGTCAGCTTGCTGTGCCAGCTGTGCCTCTGTTGGATCAGAGCCACAGTGGGATGGCCCTTGGAGAGCTAACTCCTTTTATGTGGCCGTAGGAGAGCTAATTCCTGTTCTGTGGTCTCTGTCTGGCTCAGATAAAGCTCAAATCTGCCTGAAATACAAAATACACCAGAGTGACATACCTTACACCATCCTCTTCACACTGTAGACCTAGCTCTTGTGGGACAGTCATTACACTTTTTTAAAATAACTTGTTAAAAAATCGAAACCACATCCTTGCAACAGGAGGAATGATGAGGAAAACAACAATATGGAAATACAACACCTTCAAAGCCGTGTTATGCAGTCTCATGTAATATACCTGACCAATGTTCCTTATAGCTGTGTTCATGGAAAAGCTGCTTTCCTACCTGAATGCAATCTGCCTCTTACTTTCTTACCTTAACTTGAAAGTAGCTTTTTTGTCCTCTGTGATAGAGCTACCACAGTTTGAGCATTCATCTTTGCAGCACAAGGCACTCTTGCTTGTGGTAGCCTTCAAGTTCTGGGTGTGATTGACAGCAAAAACCTCAGCATCAGTTTCTCATCAGCCAAAACCAATCTTGTTCAAAAATGGCCTTTAAATTTGCTGTCTTGTTCTGTGAAACAATCTGGCTGGCTGGCAGTGCAGGTGTTTAAGTGTAAAGACTTCCTGTGGTTTAAGATTTGACAGACTCCAGTTGGTGCCCCTAGTTATTTGAGAGTGATGTGGCAACACTGAGTGGTTGCTGATGAACAGGTTTGCAGTGATCATGCCTCTGTTTTCTGTTTTTGTTTTTTGTTTTTATCTTTTCCTCAGGGGAAATCGCTCACATCAAAGAGGTTAACCAGTCTAGTGCAGTCCTACTAAAAGGATCACCTTGTAGCATGGAAGCAGACTCAAATCATTATACATACTTTGTAGCTCACTGATTGCCTGACTCAGAGGACAGTAGAACAAGATGTTGCATGAGCAAGGACCTGACTTGTTTTCTTTTGTGTATACTAAGGCATTACAGACTCCGAGGGACTCTCTAGCCTTTCGATGCCTCCATTTCGAAAACTGTCTGCTCACTTCCTCCTTCATATCAAGCTGGATCTGTGTCTTTTTATTTTCCGCAAGCTCAAGTACAGTGAAAAAAAAGCTTCTGCTAGGCACAGTTTATTAAAAAAAATACGTCAGTCAAAAACTGGAAGAAATGTAAAAAATGCATATATTAATAAATATACATATGGCATCACATTTATTGCACAATAAATTAGCACAGAAGGTTTCATTTCACTGATGTATTCACATTGAGAAAGAAAGCCTGTGTCTTTGTCTGTTGTCTGTATATTCTCTGTTAATGTTTCTTGCATTTATTTTTATACCATATTTAAAAAAAAAGAACACCTTTTACTCCAGATGTATTAAAGTTGATCCTTTCTCTGTAAATTTGTGTATGTTTATATTGTTGTTTTATCTTTCATTAAAATATGCAGAATCTCTTTCCTTTGGGAAGTTTGAGATTTTAATACTGAATCTGAAGATTAGTCAAGAGCAAAATGATCCCCAAAAGTTACACTCCTTGTGCTTTCTAAAAAGCGACATGAAAATGGCATTTTCTTTCTCTCAGTGACACCTAATCAAACACACTTTATTGATAACCATTTACTTTTCCTTTTATGAAGCTGGCAGCAGAGAGACCTTTCCCGCTTGCTCATCATGGCATAAGCAAACCTTCCTTTAAGCTAGGGCCGTTCTGTAAGAGTGCAGCCTGCACAGCGATTCAGTCGCTGCGCCAGACCGGATGGACTGACTGCACTTCCTTAGGAATGGATGCGAACAAAGCCGCCTGAGAACACGAGGGTACACTGGCTAAAGAGGAAGGACAGTGCTTCTTTCTCCTTGCTGTCGCTTGTGGTGCAAGGCAACATTTTCAGCTGGAAAGGTAGCGGTTTGGGAGTGCTAAGTATGCGGTCTGTGGAGCAAACCTCCGCAGGAGGAGGCTGTCATTTTAATTCCAGGGCTCTGTTGGGGGATGCTGTTGCGTGTCCACTGCTGAGCTTGCTCGCACAGAGACCTGTTGACAGATTTATGAGCGTGTGTCGAGGTTGCCCGTGAGACAGTAGATACGGAGCTTCTGAAGCTAATCTGAGCTGGAACCAGAAATCCTCTTGGCATAAGGAACAACACTGTCGGCTGATAGAGGTGATGTAAGGATAGTAGACAGAGTCCCGGAGTGGGAAGGAAAGGATGGGAACTAAGTCAAATGACAAAATGCCGATACCTTCAGGGCATGGTAGGGTGCATAGGATAAACAAGCCTTTTTAGCAATGCACGGAATAGACTCAGGACAGCCAACTTTACTACCATCTGTCATGCTGACTTTGGTTTGATATTGAGAATCTTGTTTCAAAGGGTCTGTGAATCCTAAACATGCAAACACAAAGTGGGACGGTCATAGATGCAAGCAGACAATCAGCTTGAATGCCTTAATACCAGAGACATCTCACTGAATGTTGGAAAACCACCTGCATTGGTGCCATTAGGGACAGGACTGTTGCACACAGCAGCTCTGGGCAGAAGGGAGCTGAGCTGCCTTCTGCAGGGAGCACGCACTTCTCCACTGGCTCTGTCAGCATCCTGATGAAGCCATAATCAGGAATGCAGCATCCTCAAGGAGGTAGTCTGAGTGAACCCAGTACAAAATGCCTAACAAATCCGTGAATGGCTGTTCCCCGTATTCTGCTCAGCTGAGGTTTCTTGAGGTTTGGGATTTCTGTTTGTTCATTGCTTTCACAAGCTGCTGTGTTTCTGGTTTCTAGTTAGGATGACAATTACTGCTTTAAAGTGTCTCTGTTTTTGTTAGCACAATTCTACTAAGCTTTTATGGAAATACCCATCAGAGCTGGGTCCTATCAAGATCTTAGCAAGAGTTCTACGCAGGTCAACTCAAAATATTCACAACCTAGAGAGGTCAGATGAATTTTAGTGAGTAACCACATTGAATCACAGATCTTAAACTGAGATTTAATTTTACCACAGAAATGTGAGCTCTGAAACATGAGCTTGGGGCCAGGCAATCCACAGAAATTTGAGCTGTGCTTCACTTCTCAGTGCCAAATAGAGATATTTATTTCCAAAATCCTGCTTCTACCAATTGCATCAACTGGTATATTGCCTCCTTTGCCTTAGTACTTAACTAATTAGATACCACTGTCCGCTTCAAAGAATCACTTCCTTCAAATACCTATGTTTCAAATTCAAGCATTAGGCATTAGGCATTTCATGCAACTTCATCCTAAGATTTTTTTTTTCCCCAAATCATTTTGCAACAGCAATTGGTCAATAAAAAGTCATTGAGCATTTGTATTCCTGAACCCATTCTAAACTTATTCTAGTTCTTTCCTGTCATGGTTTAACTCCAGCTGGCAGCTAAGTACCATGCAGCCACTTGTTCACTCTCCCCTACCTCCTAGGTAGGAAAAGAGGAAAAAGTAAAATTCATGGGTTAAGACAAGAAAAATGTAATAATTGAAATAATTTCTATTAATAATGACAGTAATCTTAATGAAATGAGAGCAAGAGAAGAAGAAATAAAACTCTCCCCCCAAGACAGACAAGTGATGCACAAAGCAATTGCTCACCACCCACTGACCAATGCTCAGCCCCTCGAACAGAGATCAGCTCCTCTTGACCAACTCCCCCAGTTTCTACAGTGAGCACGGTGTTCTGTGGTATGGAATCTCCCTTTGGCCAGGTCAGGTCAGCTGTCCTCAGGATGCTCCCTCTCAGCTTCTTCTCTCCCTGGCAGAGCATGGGAAACTGCAACGTCCTTCACTTAGGGTAAGACCTGCTCCACAACACTGAAGGCTTCAGTGTCTTACCAACAGTATTCTCATGCTAAATACAAACCACAGCACTGCACCAGCTACTAGGAAGAGAGTGAAATCTATCCCAGACAAATCCAGGACATTTCCTTTCAAGAAATATGAAATCTGTATTGAATGGCTGTCTTTCCCTGTATTTGCACAGGATTTAACATGATGTCTCTGAAGTAAAACCAGGCATCACTAATAAGGATTTCAAAGTAGTAGGTATCTGTGTTAAGGTTTCAGTTGAGCTTGTTCTGAGTGATAAAACTCCGCTGTTACATATGAGTGAACTTGGCCCAAACAAAATCAATCCTACAACTAAATGATTTTTAAAAGGTTTATCTGCAGTCCTCTGATACTTCACCTCATCACTGTCATCAGCCAGTGTTACAAAACTGGGACTGGAAACTCCAAGCAGGCACAAACTTCCTTTTGCTTCTCCACAGAGAAAAGCTAAATTTGTATTTCCAAATTTATACAAAGATCCACTTCAAGAATTAAGATTATCTGAGATTAAGGCATGCTTGTACAATAACCGAACAGCTGCAGTATGACTTTGGTTACACAACAATTTACCAATTAAGAATATCAGTGAGGCCACAAATCTGCTGAGGGAAAAAGGACCAAGAGAGAAAATCACTCTGAAGGGACCGTATTTCTTGTCTTCTAGGGAAAAGCTGTCAGTCAGTGCCTCCTAACTCTGCCCAAGAAGCTTAAAACCCACATGCAGGGTATTAATTGTAATATTCCTTGAAATAACTGGTTGGAGCTTGTAACTTTCATCTAAGAGTTGTGGTTCATCCGTCAGTCACTTTCCCCAAACATCCTTATACTTAAAACATCTCTGAAGCCTATAGGATAAAGTGTTTGATGGTGCTGCTGCAGCAGCAGATCAGATGGTTTTGTGCTCCCAGATCAGCCTGTGAAGCAAAATGGCTGGTGGGAGAGGCAGAAGACACCCTGGCACCTACCTGAAAACAGCAAAATATTCACCCATTCTTCTGTAAGAAGCAAGTGAAAACAGTCCTTCAATGCTAGAAAACCAAAGAGGGACAAAAAGGGCCTTATAATAGTGATGAGATAAATTGCAAAATGCTGAACCGAAACAGTAGTGGGGACCAGCCAAAAACTAATGAGTTGAAGCTGAACACAGGACCAAGAAATGGGAATTAATTGTGGTGACCAGAACAGAATCGACAAGGGAGGAGAACTGGAGAGCTGAATAATTAGGAGCAAGAGAGGCAGAATGCAGCTGGTGGACTGCCAGCCTGCTGGCTACAGCCATGCTGAGCTGGAATTAAAACCTGAAAAATCAGGCAAGTTCAACTGTGACCAGCACCTTAAAGCCCAACAACATTTTTTTTTCATCTAGAAAGCAATACCGAATAATAATAAAATATCTAGTGTTGCATTTTTCAAATTGCACCCCTAATATTGTCTGAAATCATGAGACATAAATGCCAGCTAGTCTCCTAAGAAATAAAAAACAGGAGGGCAACAACAGGTTCCAGAAAACAAGACCTATAGGACTTCATTTAGGATGTAATTTATCAAAAAAAAATTAAAGCCAAAGCAGATCATCAAAGACAGGAAAGGCTGTTTTTGATATGTAACTGGAACTAGGAGTTGGAAAAGCCACTGCCACTGATTTATTTGTGGATCTTCCAATTATTTATTTTTCTGTGTAGTGAATAACAGCTCTTTAAATTTAGATTTTAAAACTGACATATTTTTTTATATCTCCTCTAGCTAAAGATATGCATAGAACTAACACTACGCTTATTACAGTAGGTGCGTAACACTGGACTTTTTCTAACACATAGGGCATAAAACATCGGAATGTTGCTAAAAGAATTTTAATAGCTACAGGGATTTAAAGAAAACAAGGTTTTAATCCAAACATGTTCAAGGGAAATTATCAGCAAATTATTTGACCGTATTCGGTGTCCACAATTAATTTAAGCAAATTGCTAAGTGGTTGTGACTCACACCAGTCTGCCTTTTGATCTGACTGCTGAACAGATTGCTTTAGTCTCCTGTGAATTGAAGATATGCTGAAGTCCCAATATTAAAGAGGTGAAGGGGAAGAGAGGATGCGTTCTCTGAGGCTGGATTCCCCTCCTCATGGTGTTGCAGACTGTGGAGCCCTGAAGTGGCATGTGCACAATTCAAAGTGTTTTGTTTGTATAGACATCGACTTGAGGGCTGCAGAGTCTCTCCAGACTGTCATTATCGCTGAAACTACAAAGTTTGATTTCCCTGATATCTAAATGGAATCTGCTTTGATTTACCCCCTTATTTTTGACAAGGCTGGTGCAGTTGCTACAATAATATGTTCCCAACATTGCAACATCAGAGCCTCCTTTGGTTTTCCTACTGGTGTTCTCTGAAGAGTTGAGTGACTTTGTTACTCTTCTCTGGGCCAGGGTTTCTTAGAAATTTCTTGGAGGATGGTGCTTGCAGGACTCCCACCAGGGTTTTACAGGAGGAGGGCAGAGGATTATCGTCTTACTTCTGCCCATACGCACAATTACAGAACTTGCCCTTTTTGCAGTACATGGTCACTACTGAACTGTGCCAGCTCATGTGACGCAGTGATGCCCAGATCCTGTGCAGTCCAGTGTAGATAGTTGCTCCCCTTTGTGTGTAGCTGACTCTCCTTTGGTCAGTGAGGTGCCTTGAATTGTCTCTTGAATAGCATCATCTTTTGTCAAACCATCTTTCATTTTTCCCAAGATATTTTAAAATTATTATTATTTTTTTATACCACCTGTGCACTACTTGCAGTCCTTTTATCTGCAGGTATCATTATGTGAGAGTGAGGAATCTGCTGGCCTGGTTCTTTAACACAAACACTTGAATGAGAATGAGGACCATCATCGCTATTTGCTGTAAGGGATCTGTATGTGTAAATTGCAAAGAAAAATTGTCCAGACAATAAACTCTGAGAACCTGCTCAAATGCTAGATGATAGTCCTTATTTACAACTGTGGACATGGACAGTAAATATCAAACAATATTAATACACGATGGTAAATGTTACCTTGTTAGTGGCATTTGCACAATTTTTATTGTACTTTGCTCCCAAAGTATATTCGGCTGCATTCACCTTCATTTGCTTTCTTTTTGATTTGACTGGATTTTGATATCTCTTGTTAGATTCATCACAGACGTCAACTTTCAAAAGGGGTACTGTTTCCCACCCTTCCTCTTAACCTGGCAGCTGCTCCTTCAGCATGGGTATCACATAAAGGAGGCATTTCATTATGCACATTATCTGTTCTATCCACTTTTTTATTCCTTTACCCCTTTCATTTTTAAAAGATGAGTGGCAATCACATATTTAATGTGACTTACTTTTCTACCTTTTTGCTGAATGTGTAACCCAAAATCTATGAACTTTTTTGAGTTCATCTCTTCTGATGCACTGTTCTTTAGACAACTTTTCTTTTAGATTCTCTTTCTTTTCTCCCCCTCCCCATCAGTAACATCTTTTTTAGAATTATTCTTCTTTTATGTTTTTTTTCCTTTGTTCCTCTGATTCTTGCTCTGTTGATCTCTCCCACGTGGTCTATGGTGCCCACTCATGCTCTTTATGCTTACCTTCTCAGATTTATCCTTCTTGGAACTGAAAACAAAATAGAAAAAACCAAAACAAAACCAAAACAAAACAAACCCCCCCCCACAAAACAGAAAGCATTAAAAGAAAGGCACATCAGTGATAGGGCAGGGGCTGATGTAGATGCACAATGTGCCTCTGACTCTCCTAATATCAAGGAACCATGCTTCTTCCAGCAGTGTGCCTCCCCCCTTCCCCACCCTGTTCCCAGGAGCTCTCCACTCCTACAGCCACTGCTCCCCCAGGGTGAAGGAGAAGGGGCGTGAGGCAGTGTCCTGGGGAGAAGGGTGCCTTTACATGGCAGGGACATCCTTCCTCACTGGTGGGGAGGTGTCTCTGGGAACCTCAGGAGATACGAGGGAGGTCAGTTATTCCTTTGCTTGGGTGAATGGAGATGGACTCCTCTGGTGCCTGGCACTGATGGCAGGAAGGGGGTGGGAACTCAGGCCATTCACTCCCAGCATTGCAATTTGGAAAAAGGAAGGAGCCTGAGCTTCTTCAATGATAAGAGTGAGGTGAGGGTGTCCACAGAGTGATGCAGAATGTCTCTCTGATACAAGAGAAAGTGTCTGTGGGAGGCAGGAATGAAGATGAAAGCCCAAGACTAGGAAATATTTCTGAGTCCTGGTCTGTACTAGTCTGGGTGGTAGCTGCAGTGACACCAGTGAACAGGAAGCTCATGTTGTGCCTAAATCACAGATAAAATTTTTTGGGGGAGGAGGGACAAATGTGGAATTTCATCAATGGATAGAGTAAACTGCTGATACACTTCAGATAATTAGACAGATATGCTCAATTAATGAGGGGGTTGGTTTCTAGAAAGTTTTTTCAGGGTCCTAAGTAATTTTGGGTGACTTCATTTCTCCTTCCTCCATCCCTTCTGAAGTAGTTCAGCAACCTTTCTTGACTAGCAAGGATTTGCCTTATCTCTCTTCCCTTGATTTTCTTCTCAGCTGTTTTCCTAATCCTTTTCTGACAGCGTGGGAGACCCCAGCCATAAGGGCTGTTCTCCCACCAGTGCATTTGTGTGCAGAGGGGAATTTTTACTTCCATCTTTATTTATTTCCTGTAATGAGAAAATTGAAATATCAGACTTTCACTTTGTTCCAAAGGGCTTCTTCCCACTGTAATTCCCATTGTACAGACCCATATAATCTACTTTTTCTGTATACTTGTGGTATTGGGGGAAAAAAAAAGAAAGAAAGAAAAAAAACCAAAACACCACAACAAAAACCCCCACAAAACAACAACAAACCCCCACTCCCCCCCCCCCAAAGGGCATATCCCCACCTCAAACCAACTAAGAAAAACAAACATAGAAGACATGAATTTTAGATGTCTCTTCTGCTGCTGATTAGAACGAAGAAAAATACTCTCTCAAACCTCAGTGGTAGAATCTGTTTGGTACAGTGCGGTGGGCTAGTAGGGTGGGTTTGGGGTTTTTCTTTCAAAGGTAATTTGGATTTCTTCTGCTTCTTCTCTCACCCCAGACCACAGCATGTGCTGGGAATGCACCTTTGTCTCTAGAAAGTTTCTGAAGACAATCTCTTTCCACAAAAAGCATGTACGAGGTGCAGTGGCTTTGATTATTTTGTGTCTTCTAATAAGAAAGAAAAAAGCAAGGGTTTGCAGGCAAGAAGAATTTGAGGAATACGTGAGAGAGGAAGGAGTAGTGATTTAAATACCAAAACCAGCTGCTTTATCCAAATAAAGATTTTGAATGTTACTCTAATAGCATTGGGGGGGGGGGGGGGGGGGGCGGGGGGGGGAGGAAAGAGACAAGAAAAAACTTTTCCATGCCCAATGTGGTGAAAAAGTCTGATATTGCCCGGAGAAACTTCATCCTTTTCAGATCCTGAGAGCTTCTGCACCAGGATGGAGGTCATTACTCCTCATTATTGAGCTCAACCAGAGAAAATCTGACTGCAGCAGTCAGCATCAGTCCTTCATGTAACACAGAAATGGCTTTTTTTTAGCAACTCCATCCCCTGCATAGTCCTACTTTCTGTTTTATAGGTACTGGTAGGGCCAGGACGGCCAGTGTATCTGCAGTGATCTGCTGCACTGCTGCTGCAGTTTCCTGCTAAGGAAATCTGTGCAATCTGAATGGTACTACCATGAATCGTGTAACTCTTGCTACAAAAAATATTCATTAGAGAAATTTACTGGAAGGGACTGTTTTGATATTCATTATAACTCATTACGTGAGAAAACTAAATAGAGCATAAAATACGAAACAAAGGAAGGAAGTCAAAGCAATTTTCTTTACCACAGTAGAGCAAAAAGGTATTATCAAAAGCTCGGTGATGTATCTTTTTCGTCCCGTAGTCCTGAAGTAGTCCTATACCTCTTTTTTCTATTTGCAATTTCTGGCTTTCCTTGGCGCTGGGTCTTGCCGGTGTCGCTGTCCCGACGTCGGCTCCTCCTCCGAGCGCTCCGCGGCGGTGCTGTCGGGGGCTCCCCCCGCAGCGGCGGCGGCAGCGGCTCCCGAGAGCTTTGCCGGGCGGGAGCGCTGCGGCGGCGCGGGCTGTCCCTGCGGGCGGGGCGGCGCTGACACCTCGCGGGCATCGCCGCGCAGGGAGGGACGGCGGCAGCAGCGGGAGCCCGCCCGCCGCCGGGAGAGCTCTCACCCGCGCTCCCCGAGCCCTCCCCTGGCCGGGGACGGGCGAAGCACCTCCTGCCGTATGCCGACAGAAAGGCCGTGGGACGTTTTTGTCGGGTTATATCAGAGGAGACCGTCTGCTTTTCAGAGGATTCCTGGGAGAGAGCGTCGCTGCGCTACGCGAGTTCCTTCTAGGATGCTGGGGTTTTTATCGAGGTGTATTTGGTTTGTCGGAAATTTACTCCGGTAGACAGCGGCACTTGGTTTAAGAAGGAAAAATCGGAATACTGTGCAACCAAATTTAAAGTACCCCCAATGGAAGAAGAAATAGTGACAGCCACGAAGCAAAGCCAGTACATCAAGAATTGATTTGACTCTGGGGACTGAGGACTGATGAAATAAAAAGTTCTACTTCTTCTAGTATCATGTCCCCAACAAACACTGCTCCCCTTCCAGCTGTCTGCCCACAGGGAAGGGGAGTTTGGAAGTAATGCATGGGAGCATGTAGTTGTCCCTGTTTTCCTCCAGGGCAATGAGATTTTGGACCTATGATCTGTAAACAAACAAGCTGTTCAGAAAGAAACTCATAGCCATCTATTTCTGATTTTAGGGAGACCTCTTGACAAAGGCCTGAACATAACTGGTTAACAGCTGCTAGGCAGCAGCAGTATGGTCTGTATTGCTCTCCCCACTTCATTTGTTCTTCATTTGTTCTTTTCTGTATCTTGTTAAGAATGAGAAACCAAATCTAAAAGCTGTGCTTGATTTTCCTGGGCTTCCACCTGCACAGTTGCATTGATTTCGATCTTTTCTCCACTTCTCCAGAGCCCCTACTGCCTCTGATGGGGTTGCTAAGAAACTCTGACTCTGTATTTCAACCTTTTTTAATCTCATTTTTTTATATATCCCGTTCCAGCTTTGCCAAAGAACCCACACTCTGCCTGTAAGGACAACAGGCAAACCAGGAATAAGCACCCTGATGATCTCAGGCACTGAACCATTTTGGGGAGGTTTTTCTGTTGAGAAACATGTACGAGGAGGATCTACTCTCCAGTTTTGAAAGCTGGAGGACAAAAGAAATATTTTCTGTCATTAGTAATAGGCAATAGTAATAGGCTGGCATTAGTAATAGGCAACTAACCTTAATAACATAGTGTTTAATGAAAAATACTTTAGGTATTTGTACATAATATTGTTTTATGTCTGGAATTGGTATTATGGGAAATAATTGTCCTGGCTTTAGGGGATGGAGAGGAAGTTTGCCTTTGCTTGGATATATAGCACTTCCCTTTGGGATGGTGTCATTTGATAATTCCTGCCACATGTTCTTATGAGTAGGATGTTTTTGTTTCCTTACTGTGTCTCTCCTCAAGTCCTGCTGGGTAGTATTTCAGATGGTCACGGTCAGAAAAAGCATGTGACAACTTCCAGATGTTCAAATAATCAAAGTGATCTGCAGATCTAAGGGAGCACACCAACAAACAAATGGAGGATAACTTGAAGGGCTGCAGACTAGGTGGGGGGTCATGCTCAGAGGTGGTGTAGCAGGCTGAAGGATAGTCTTTTAATATCTGGAGAATTCACTGATGTCTAGATCATTTGCTAAAAATGAGATAGTCTGATGATGTGGCTGGGCAGGCAGTAAAAACCTAAAACATGGGGTCTGGTTGTGGTTTTCCCACAGCTTGGAGCAGAGCTGGCTTCCCTGGGGAGCAAGGAAGGCTCTCATAGTGTGCCATAGCTCTGAGCTGAGCTGGCCTCTGGGCTCCAGCTGGTGTGATGCATCTGAGACTAAGAAATGTGACCATGCCTTGCTGTCATCCACATCACCACGGCATTTGGGGCTGCATCTTTGCTGAGCTGGTGGTGCCTGAGACAGCGCTGTGAGAGAGGGGAGGGCACATCTCAGCTCAGAGAAACACGTGTACTTCTGTTTTGCTCCAACCTGGCTGGTATAGGCACCTGTTTGGGTAGTAATAGCTAGTTCTAAGCTGAGTTTGGGGAGCCCTTAATCAAAGCTCTTCATCACCCCAGGTGATTTTTGTTAGCCCGTCCTGCCAGCTTTACAGAAACAGACAAGACAATTAAAAATGTGCAGTAGGACACAGCATTCCTTGGTGGAAATGTAAAACCATTCATCATCTAGATTTAAAAACCTCATATTAGTCACTGGTGACCTGGTATTTGTAGAGGTGAATGTGCATGACTGTGGTGCCGTGTGTGTGGAGTGGCAAGGAGCACCAGGATGGAGGGGGCATATTGCTTCTGTGACACAGACTGAACAGTCCTGTCCCTGGTCACAGGAGGGGCAATGTTCACTCCACAGGATCCTATGGCAACTTTCCTGGTGCCTTTTTGTGGCATTCGATGTCACGGTGCCTGCACTGCTGGCACATCCTTTGAAACAGATGTTCTCTGCATCTGCCCGCTCTGTGTGCAGCTGGCACAACTCTGCTAGAAGATTGCTTTCCAAATCCTTCCAGTGATGGAAAGGGGTGGGTAGTATTACTACTATTATTTCTACTACTGCTAATTTGTTTGGAAACACTGCTGCCTCAAAACCTGGCTCAGCTGCTGATGAAGGGAAGATCTGCTTATGTCAAGAGAGCTTCTAGAGTTTTGAACTACAGGCTGATGGTCTTGAAGCATAATTATTTGGGACATTGCTGCAGATAGTTCTTTCCCCTTGGTAATAAGACTTTATATGACATTTTGTACAATCCTGTATGGGTCTTTTGCTGCTTGGGAGGTAATGGTATAGTGTCCTAGAAAATTCAGTTCCACTCTAGGAAAAGGAACAGCTTTGTGACAGCTTGTCCATCATCAATGGCTGCTTTTGTCACTTGGGTTCTCCATACGGCATTCCTGAAATGACTGGAGAATTTCTGACAAAATTAGTCTTTGGTTTTGTGCAAAGAATATTTTTGTATGTACATGGAAGGGGAAAGATGAATACACTGCTCTCCTGGAGAATCAGGTGCCTGTGTGCTCGGAGAGGCCTTAGCCTGAGGAGGGCATTGGTGGCAGCGGCAGGGGCTTGGAAGAGGCGCATGACAACATGAGCAAACACACAAAAAGGCGGAAGATGCTGCAATGCATGAGGACACTGGTACCTGAATGTGCTGCAGGAAAGTGGTGGCCATGGAGAATTAGGTCTGGATCATATGACAGATATTTATTGTGACAGCTCATCTCTGTCCTGATCCATGTTCGTAAGGCTGAGCTAACAAAGTCATCTTGTGTAGTAAACTCTGAAAATATTGGAGGCTTGTATTCTTCTACAAGCTCGGGCATAGACAGCACATGCTTCCATAATTTATAATGTGATTGTCAAGACTGCAAGCTCTTTGCCCATGTCCACACGGAAAATTATAATTATCTATGTATGGTATATTAAAAATGGAAACCACTCTTGCTGGAAGCCAAGTGGAACTCAAAAAGGACAGATGGAGAGATGTGATAAGGGAAATAAAACTACTATAAACCAGAAAACTGCGGGAGAAACAAACTAAGTGGCCTCTATCTACCAACTACCCATCTGTTGGTCATCCACCAACCTCTCTACCAGCTACATGTTTGGATGTTACTATTTAAAAAAACAGACAAGGGAGCAGCATGTGGAGGTCTGGCTGGGACAAGAGGAAAGCGGCTAAAGGACTTTTTTACTGGCTGGTAAATTCATGCCTGGTCTCCCTTCAAGATTTCATAGTTTAGAAAGAATTTCAGTTTGTTCTTCAAAAGATGCGTCAGTCTGTTCTGGATTAAGAAGACAATATGCCTTCCACATTTACTCCCCCCACAAAGACTGATTTTTGGAGGATTTACTAGTCATTTAGTTTCAGACACATTTCTTAACAACTTGGCTTTATTTGTGTTTAAACTTAGATTCTGTCCTTCCTGAATCCTATAAGGCTGACTATGTGGTGTTTGTCCTTTCATGGTCATTACTGATATGTACTCGCTGCACTCACTGTGCTCTACTAAAATTGTTTTGTTTTTGTTAGGGTAAAATTTGCAAATTAAAACATTCTCTAAGAGGGAGGTCCCCAAATATAATTTCATATCAAAAATTTTCCAATCATTTCCAAGCAGTTTAAAACTGAATAGAAATCTTTCCTTTTTGACGATATGTGATCTTCCCAAAGCTTCACACATGAATAATCTCTCCAAATTTTCCAGCTATTTCAATATCCTATCCATACTGAAACCAGCCTGTGTCTCTACCACCTATTCAGGAAAATTTGCAAACGAGGCCAGTGTCTGACATCTTTATCCATTAAAATCAATGATCATACTTTATCACATCTTAATTTACTTTCTCAGTTTTCATTCCCTTCCATTGCTTGTTTGCAGCTGCCTCCATTTTCCTCCCTCCCCCACACTTTTTTCTTAATGGGAATCTAGGAAGTTCCCTCTATTTTTCCCTTTCTTTGTCGTTTCTTTCTTTACAGTCTCTAGTCTCTTTCCCTTATTTTCGTAGCCATCCTTCTCTGTTGACTGAAGATCTTGGCTATATCCTGATAAAGTCAACAGAAAGGTTTTCCCTGGAATTTCAGACATGTTTCCATATTGGTTTTTCTTTCCACTCCTGTCCTTTTTCTTCTTGATGCCTGGCTGGGCAATTTAAACAAACATTTTCAGAACAACTTGTCCTCAGCTGACTAAAGTGGTAAATAACGGATAAATATAGTTTCAATTGGGAACAGCTTTCTGGCAAAGGATGGAGAACAGCACTAAAGAAGAATTTTTCTCACCTTGAGTCATGGGACTTGGTTGGTTAAATTAAAACCATTATTAACCTGCGTGTGCAACACAAACAGCAGAGATGTCCTTTACTTGTACTGATACTTTATGTTGCCTACAGTACCCTTGTTGCTGTGAAACACAAATGGACCGTTTTTCCTTCTTTCTTTGAACCTAAAGCAGCACAAACTTAATTTACCTAATTTATATATTTGAGCAAAGGCCCAGGCTTATTTTTTCAGCCATTTCCCCCACCGCCCCCCCCAACCCTAGAAAACTGTCATAAGCTTCAACCTCTAATGATAGAATTATAAATTCCTTGATGTCCTAAGGCTGGCTACCTCCCATTGTAACTCAATCTTGCTGCCACATATTACCATCTTCTTATCAAAGTGCACTTCACTGAGCATACAAAAGGGATGTTGCTATGTTTATTAACATGATAATTTGCATATTTGCTATGAAGCCTACAGAGGACTTTTATATATATATTTATATGTGTTTATTCATACAGAGGGGCTAGAAATTTAATATTGCAGTGCTTTTGATATATAGAGAGAAAATAAAAAAACAATTCACAGTAGTAAGTCATTGTATTTTGAATTTTTATCATAATAAATTATAGCAATAGTTCACACAACCCAGCTATTATCTCAGATTGTCTCTCTGCAGAATCACAAAAACAATCTGACTCATCCTGACTTGATTCATGTTCAGTTCCTATTTGGGAAGACTTCCCTCACCATCAGGCCGCCTGGTAGCATTTTTTTTTCTTTCTGTGAAAGCTCAAATTCTGTAAAACAGTCCCACAGCCTATGGTGGGTTCTGCAGCATGAATCATGGAAAATATGCATCCCTGCTTGTTTGCAGCTGGTTATTTTCGCTGAGGTCCACGTGGATGGAGAGCTGTGCAATTTTTCCCACATGATATGTGAACTTTTTAGTATTCTGATGGGAACAGATTAATAGAGACTCACCAAGCACATCAAAAGATGCTCAGCATTTCTAAGAGGGAAAAGAAATGGAGTTGACATGCAGACCCAAGGTTGAGTAACAACCATTTTCAGAAAGAAAGTGAATTTGTCTTTAAGAATAAAGCAAGGCACAAGAGAGTTGTTTCCCCTTTTCTCCCAGGGTCCTCTTTATGGCCTGTCACTAAATTCTTGTGAAACTTTTATTTATATTTGCTGTGGCTTTTATTTCACCTACATATGTTATATGAACATGCAGAATATATTATTATTCTATATTTGCAGAATATATTATTTTAATTAGTTCATGGAGCTGATCAATTAATAACTTGCTGCTCTTACCTGAAAAGCATGACAGGATCACAGAAAATTACTTTCACTTGCTACCCTTCCTTACATCATTTGAGAGAGACCTCTCTGAGTTGAAAATGCAGCACAGTAACTTTATATAATACCTCAGACATGAAGTGAATAATAATGTGTGACTTCAGGGAAATGAAGGTACGCAGAGTACCAATGACATTGGCTAATATTTCTACAGTTGAACAGTTCAGCAGTGAGCAGCCTTGCTTCTGACAGTGTCCTGAAAAATTATGGTACAAATTTTACTATTAGTAAGAGAAGCATAACATCATCACTTAAAGCCTTACAATGATTACGAAGATTATCAGATTGCTCCATCTAAAATGAGGACTGAAGGAACTTTAGAAGCAAAAATTTGAAGTGTTTGGTCATTTGATGTCGTATGATTGAGCAATAGCCATTTATCGGGTGTGCAAAAGTGAAGTCAGGTGCAGGGAAAAAAGTTGTAGGCGCTGTGTGTGCTGTGGGGAGAATGCCTCACCCAGGTTAATGGGCTTAAACTGGATATGCTGGTTCATGTCCAGGACAGTAGCTGGGTGTCAACTCCAGGAACAAAACTGGCCAGAAACTAAGGTAACCCCTGGGATTATGCATTTTTGGCATGGAGGCCTGATTTCCTCTATATGTATGTTGAGCTCTGAAGCACAGTGTTTGCTTCAGGCACACTTAAAGATTGTTCTGAGACCAACCAAAAGGCTGGGAAATGTCTTCAGATAGAAATGGTAGGTGTGCAATCATTTAAGCAGGCCAAGAAAAAGTTTAAGGATTTTGGTTGTAGATGGTAAGTATTTACTTCAGGACTAATGGTCTTCCAATCTAGCCAGAAAAGATATAAAAAGATATGGTGGCTGGAGCTGGAGAAATGCACAAGATGAAAAGGCTATGCATTTCACCAGGGAAATACTTAGCTACTGGTGTGGATTACAAGAGGTTATTGTGGCTTTTCTGCCGTTAGCAATTTTTAAATCGAGAATAGATGTTGTTGGGCTTTTTTTTTTTTTTTTTTTTTTTTTTTTTTTTTTTTTTTAAATCTAAAAGATTTACTCAAATTTAAACTGGATCAAATTCAAGGATGTTCTGTGTCCTAAATTATGTGGCTAGGTGACCACACAGTGACTCCTGGTTTTATAATCCGAAAATCCTTTTGCCCTGACAAATAGGGCTGGAGGAGCTTTTACTGTGATTGATGACTTGGATTCCTGGACGTGCAGTGTGTTTACTGGGGTCAGCACTCACCTTTCTTCCTTCTGAACCAGCTCAGCACCGACTGTCCAGGCTGCAGAACTGCACTAAGCAGGCCTGTCCTGCCTAGCCCAGGGATGCTCCTTTTTCACTTATTTCTCTCCTCCCAGGCTGGAACCCCACATTCCTTTTTCCGAGGAGCCAGGAGCCATCTTGAACCGGGGAACTTCTGTAGCGCTTTGAGAGTAACCATTCACAAAGACCTTACAGCTCTGAACTACAGCACGCACAAAGAACACTTTTTTTCTAACAACTACAAAATGCTGCAATAGGCTTTGCTCCAATGAAACCTCCATTAGTGGTAGTGGAGCTTGGTATGTTAGTGACCAAGGATTTGACTATCAGATAATTGAGATTATATGTTCTTTCCAGAACAACTTGCATTATTTAAGAAGAAAAACAAACTCCAATCAAGATGGTCAGAGGTTTTGAAATATTCAGACGCAGAGCTTTAGCCATTGGGGTACAGTGCAAAGTGCTGCTAAGCAGGCAATAAGCTCAGGATTTATTGCAGTGACTGAACTTACAAATACAGAAAGTTCACAGAAAAGCCTGCTCTTGTGAACTTTCAACCAGCATTTGCAAGCTAAGAACCCACAGATTACTTATATAATAAATGGATGCCTATCTGTCCAAATGTTTAATAAAGATACTATGTGAGAAGCATGTAACAAGTCATTTTCCTATGCAGTAACAATATATTTTTTCTATTGTATACAGAACAGTCACAATACCAGTTTAAATCTTTTGAAGCATCTTTGTTCTGAAGATGATATTTTGACAACAATTATACCCAAAATACAGGTATTAGAATGGGAATTTTCAGGTCAGATGAGACTAAAATTTGGTAATGACCGAATTCTCTTTAACTGTTATTGATATATATATATATATGCACCACTTATAGAAGACCTTGATCCTAAAAAGTAAACTGAAATGTGCAATATAATCCAGTAAAACCTGTTTTCATAAGTGTTCTTTGTATCCTGGAAGACATGGGGATGGTGATACTATCGATTTTTAAAGGCCAGATCACCTGTTTCTGGTTACTTTGGCTAATGGAGTGATCTTGACCTGGAAGGGAAAAAGTGTTTGGCCACAGTTGCCGTGTACCCTTACAACTGCCTGCTCCCTGCGTGCTCTCTCTGGCTCCCCTGCAAAGTCCTGACCAAGTGCACGAGTTACATCTACACCAGCACAATAATGGTGATTTTCATTTCCCGGTTGCTCCCAGAGGCGTGAACACAAGCTCTGGCTGCAGGCTGACACTTGCTGCCCTTTTGCCGGCACAGCCGGTACAGGTCTGGAAACCTGGTAAGATGAGTGGAAAGTACTGTTTCTTCCACATGCAATCATGTTGCAGTTGCAACTCAAATATATTAAAGAAGTTTTCTCTCTCTAAATGTATCTTCACATATCTGCATTTCAGATGTATGCTGTTGCCAATTCACTTTACATTTTGCATTATACTAAATGCCTACTTTAAGTATTGATATTTGGGCTCGACAAGAACAGGAGGGAAGTGAGGAGAGAGAAGAGAGTAAAATGACTTGTGGGTATATTAGTAGGATTTCTAAACTTGGGTCTAGGTCTACTGAATCTTTGGCATCAGAATTTCTGTCTCAGAACTGGAGTGGTGGGTGCCTATCAAGATTGGGCAGTTCCCAGGATGGGAGCCCATTCTGTCCCACTGGCACTAGCCACACCTGGAGCATGAGGTCTGCTGTTCTGTAAGTATGAGTCTGCTCTCTGACCTTGTTTACATCTTTTCACTAAAGCACACACACCGAAAATGCTTCTTTTGAGTGTAGCTACTTCATCCTGAGAGGATGCAAAGATGCCTGTTCTTGCAGCCAAAGGACTCTCAAAGCCTTGCATTTTTGGGAGAGGTAAGTGATGGAGAAGATGGATCTGCAAAGGTAAGAAAGACCATTCCTCAGAGCTGGAAATTACAGCACAACACTTGTTAAGTTCCCAAGCTCCACCTTTATGGATTACAGTGGAGAACCTCTGCTACACTAAATGCTGCTCTACTGCTGCTATCTGTATCAGGCAAGGAGATTCTACTGTACTTCCAAGATACCACTTGCCAAAGATACCGTTCCATAGGATGCTATTAGAATAGCAGAAGGTGAAGCCAGGTGATGAAAAACACATTTGTCAGGAGTTTGGTGTGGCAGACATCCATTCCTGAGCTGTCATCATGTGCTGTAGTATCTGTTTTACATTCCTACACAGGGTTTTGTAACAGTGAGAGGAAGTGGTCAATCCTTTCAAATTTGAGAGAGCTGTGCTGGCACTGATTTCTGTGGCTGCAGTCATGTGTCAAGAGATTATTTGTGCTGGCACAGAGAGTTCAATACATGTCTACATTCTTGATACTTGAATCTCAAAAACTCCACTAGAAGAGATGCCAGTAAGCTGTTATTTTCTCTAAGTACCAGTTCTCCATAGACGTAATCATAGCAACAGCTATCACATTTGTGCTAGCACTGGCCAGCAAGGGTTGAAATCTTGGCCTATTGAAATATTTGGTAAAGACTTGGCTGAGAAGTGTAAATAGGTTTCCACACAAAAATAAAAATATGGAAGGAAAAAATAGAGGTCTGTGTAATAACAGTAAAATGTTTTTGACTTCCAGCATCCTGGATGTCAATGTTCTTACTCTATAAAAAGTTCAAATTTGTTTGTGTCGCAAGGAATGCCCCCAACAAAAGTTCACTCCTCCTTTCCATATCTACCTCCAAAACATAAATCCTGTCAGGACTGTGTTTTAACCCAGATAGTGGCAAAACTACAGCCCAGCTAGATACCAGACAGCCCAATGAAGGGTGATGCAGCAAGTCATACGCCAGCTGAATTCCTTCTGGTGAACACGGGGATTTTGTTCGTGTTCTTAAAAGCTGATGATGCCCCAGAGGGTATCCGGCCTTCCAACAGAAAGTTTCATCTTTGCAAAAGTGATCTAAGAAGTTCCCTGCGCTAATCAGAACAAGTTTGTTCCTTGGTTTTAACTGATTTTGGAGGCCAGATCTGTAAAACAAATACCTGTGGCACCAAATATTTAAACCATGAAAAACACTGTGGAGCATCAGGTCCTTGACCTCTAAGCCACAGGAAATTCCAGACTCAATGTTCTTAAAAGTTGAGTTAATCGTGCCTCATCTTTTTGATGACCGTAGGAATTGCTATTAGCATGGTACACAAAGATTCAAAAATGCTGCAAAAAATTAAAGCTTAAGTGATATCTTTCCTTTCTAGGCTTTTTATCCGTTTCCCTTTAGAATTGCCTTTTATTTACTCATGAAGCTGATTTACTTTCGTTGCCCTTCGGCGATTTGCCCAAAAACGCGGGCAGCGTGAGCAGCAGGTGGAACAGCAGATGGCAGCACCAAGCTGCTGGATCGCGGCTGTCAGCGCAAACAAGGGAAAGCGCGAACTGAGATGAGCAGAAGTTTCTGAGTTTGTTCGCTTTCCTTCCTTTCTCCCCTTCCTTTGGATTTATTTTGTTTTCTTCCGATTTTTCTATTTGCTATTTGAAAAATAAAAATAAAAAGAGCAGCAAATGAGGAAAGTTGCTATGTCAGGTCATCCCCTATTGATTTAATAGAAGATGTTAAGACCTGATGTGACCTGCTGGATAGATGACATGAGGTTATGGCCTAGCCTACCAGCACTTCACGTCCTATTAAACACTCCACAGGGGCAACATCTGGAGGGTTAAACAGCTGCTGGGTAATGCAATTTTAAATACCACTTCATCAAAGTAATAGACTCCACAGGACCCTCTTGGGATCTGTAAACTGATGTGTTCCAGGCTTTGTGTGCTGCAGCCCCTTTGTGTAATGCATTAAGGAGACCCTGATAGCTCTCACTTTAGCAGAATGATAGAACAGAGGTTTCAGATAGAACAGAAATCCATCTACAGAACAGCACCTTGCTGAGCCTGGGATCAAACACATGGCCTTTATGGGTTGTCTCGTCTTGTTTTTTCTTCCTCAAAGATTGATACTTTGTGTATCCAAAATTACTGTAAGCTAAAGAAACAATTTAAGAAGAATAGAATTACTCTTGAGTCTATATGAGCCTCCAAAGGAGATCTCATCCATGCTTTCTATTCTCCAGGGTAGCTACAGAGGAGGGAGCAAATCTCTGTGCTCAGCATAACCAGCCAAGCTTTCAATCTGAATAACAAAAGGATTCCTCAGGCCCTTACCAGACCTGGCTCCTCTCCTGCATTCTTCAAATACAGTCCCTAGCTCCAGCAACGCAAATCATGAAGGAAATGTGGTCTCCAATTTGGCCGACCATGGAGGCTGGTGCCACCATCTAGCTGCAAATCAACACACCTGACAGTAGCATGGTATGCAATTTTCCAAAATAACTCCTTCCACTGTTTCGGAGCTGCTAAGCAACAATTAAGAGATGTTCTATTAAATAATTAATTAATCACTTTAGTCACATTGAATAATTAATCACTTTGAGAGAGGACAGCCCAATAACTTTTTCTCTTGCTTGCTAATGCAACACTTGCTTTCTGATTCTGAATGCAGTGAAACTCTCAGCAAACACAGATCCCTGCTTCTGAGCAGGCAGAATTTGATAGCTGTCACTGATGGGATTTTGCCACTACCAGGAGCATACGGAAGGACACCTGGCAACTCCTTTCCAGGGAGAAAAAACATAGGGTAAAACTTGCAGCCAGCATGAGCCAGCATCCTTTGGCCGAAGTCAATGGAAAGTCATCTTCAATTCTTTCCAAGCGAGTATCTGCCCATCGTGTTATCCTTACTTGGAGATCCTTCTCTCTGCTTTACTGCAATTATTTCAGATTAAAGGGCAGAGGAAAATTCCTCAGTTATCTGCATTAGTTTCCGTTCAGAAATTCTGGGTAATTTTCTTCGCAATACCTTTTAAAGAGGGATGTAGTCATAGCAAAGCAGGAGGAGTTATGAACCTGGCAATAGCCACCACTGACATTTTGTTGTTGTTGTTATTGGGTACTTATAAGCTTTGGGAGGTTATGGAGGGATCTCTTTCTCCACTGAGCTATACAAAACAATCTTCAGCTACCATAATGTCAACAGGAGCACAGCCCCGAACTGTGTCTGAAGTGCATGCTGTAGCCTCATTTGACATCCTCCATGCCATTCTGCACAAAGTTTTTATATCATGCAGTGCTACCCACAGACGATTCCATTAGGTAACTATTCTTTGGAAATGGTAACATTTTTAAAAGCACATGTATGAAAGATGCCCTCCTCTCACTAAAATAGTTTGTGGCCTATGCTTTAGAAACAGAATCTATTAAGACTGCAGGCAAATGAGCTACTGTAATTTACTTACTGAAATTATTTTCCCTCACTCATTACTGCTGAGGACACCACGGCTGCCCTCCATCTGTGGAGAGGTCTTCATAAGAAAATGGGGAGCAGTAGGGAAACAGCATGGATTCTCCAAAGAATGCCTTAGTTTATTTATTTATTTCAAATGTCTTTCATGTCTTGGCTTTGTGCATCTTTTCCAAGAAGCAAATGCTTCACAGATGGAAAGAAGCAATTTTCAGTTGTAAAAATTCTAAACAGTTCAGGTGAAATGAAAAACAGAGCTTCTTGGAGACATGCCAGCTTTTTCTTTTTATACAATTTTTTTTTTTTTTTTTTTTTTTTTTTTTTTTTTTACCCCAGCCTCACTTTGATTGTAAAAATATTCACCCACCTCCAGATTTTACAGCATGAGAAATGCCCTTCCCGGGGTCTAATCCCTGCCTGAGGTATCACAGTAGATTGATCAGAAAGGAAGGCTCCTATTTCCACATAGACTTTACACATCTGCTCTGATTTTCTGCAGGGTGGATCCTCAGTAACCCTGCTGCAAAAATTGAGTCTTATATAAACCAAGCTTATACTGGCATAGCTCCTCTTCTGGCAGGAGCTCTGCTACATTTTCATCAGGAAAAGGTCTAATTTGTCCACTGACACTCTGTTTTCTGTCAATTCACAGGGTTAGGTAGTGAAATTAAGGAAAAAGATCACAGTCGATTGGTGAGAAAGAGTAATGAGCTTATTTTTGGATTCCTCCTGCTGATAAAACCTTCAAGGATTTATGGCTGATCAAATTAGCAGGAGCTTTAGTAGATACCCTCATAACCTTTGGATAGCACATACTGCCTATGAGGCAGTTAAATCTACTGCAAGCTCCCCACGGGGAGCTTAACTCATCCTCCAGGACGTCTGCCTTGGAGCCAGACACCCACAGCCAGACACCTACACATCCATGGCCTCCCACGGGTAGGTGGAAGCACAGCAGTGCTCTGCTGGTGGCCGTGAGCATGGAGCTGGAGCAATCCCCATGGGGCAGGCATCTGCAGAGAGCTGAACAAGCACAGGGCACCAGAGCAGATTCTGGGTGCTGAGGGGGTGGGTTCAGTTCCCTGGGCTCTGAACTGTTTGGGACTCTCAGGATGAGAGGCTAAGAAAAATAGAGAAGGTGGCCTGTAGTTATTAGCTGCTGCCATGTCTTGGGGGACGCAGGTCTGGCACACACCAATGCCGAAAGCTCAGTCACTTTTATCCATTTGGATATTGCAGTGGGTTTTGCAACGCACGTTTGACAAGCATGTCATGTGAGAGCCTACAGGAAGAGAGTGAAACACTCAGCAGTGGGTGCTGAATCAGGGTCTGAGCGTGTAATCCAAGGTTATTTGCTATAAAGTCTAGGACATTCCCTTAAAAATGTTGAGTTGCGCAGGAAATGTCTGGCTACTTGTGTAACTGTTTGCAAGATATACAAACTCATCAGGCTCTGACTCCTAAGTCTTATGACAATAAGGCATTTTCTTCCAGACATGTTCAGTTGCATATCTGATACACATACCGCTCAGCCAAAACGACTTGTTAGTGATTTATTTGGAATATCCAGCCTTTACCATATTACATCACCTCCTCAACTTGATGAAAAAAAGGTTTAGACTGAATTCTTCCCATTAAAAATAATGGGGCAATGGTTTCTTGATGCCAATATTTACTGATATCAAAGCAGAATATTGTCTTGGTTATTTGTCTTAATTTAGCCCAAACAGTACACAAAGCACAGTGTACAAAAACAATATGTTCATTCTTCTAAACCAGATCATCACTTACTAATTGCTATATGATTTTAATGAAAACAGAGGCATGATTCGGTTATGCTTCATCAAAATTATCTCACTATATTTGTTTCTTTTCTTACTCTGATTAATAGAGAGACCATGTAAAATTACTTTCTATATCTGCCTTCACACAGAACCTCAGGAAGATTGCTTTTAAACTGTCCATTATACAAAATACGGGAGAATGAGACCCAGATCCTTTGCTAAGTTATGTAAGAAACAGTTACATCATATATATGCAACTGTATATACACAGGTAATAAAATACGTGTGTGTATGTGTGCCCACACATATATAATTAATTTTTATACTTTAACAAAGCTTACAGATCTCAGTGGTATTTGAACATTCCTAAAATTCAGGTTTGGATACATTTTGCACAGAATATAAAATCCAACCTAGCACTAGTGCAAGTTCATGTGAGAGCTGATATGCTCAGGGAGAATCCTTTGCTTCTGAGCATGGAGCTGGAAGCAGACAGAAATGTGTCTTACCTTCCTGGGACTTTTGTTCTGTTTGGAAACTCACACGGAAACCCAAAGCGTTGCAAGCTCAGATAAAGCATCAGAGAAAAATAATTTCAAGCAAGGATTTACATGTGAATAGCTGGAAGACTGTGAGAACTACTCTGCTTCCAGAGCACCAGAAAAAGAAGACTTGAGCCCAGATTTCTTATTGAGGACTCAAGGACACATTTGGCAATGAATGAAACTTCCCCTTCTCTGTTGCCTTTCCATTGCTTAAGAAACCTTTATCAGAAGTTACAAATGCATTTTTCACAGACCTTTCTACCACAGCAACCCTCATTTAGAGTCATTCAGTAGACCTTTGCTTCCATCTACATTGGGAAATTTCTCCTCCTGCCTCCCCTTGAGCAGTTCCCATTCCATGCTCCTGCACCAAGGGGGGTGTGGTGCAGTGGGAACCATGTTCTGAAAGTGGTGAGCGCATCAAAACCCATTAATTGACGACTTCTGGACTTCAGTGAGTATAAACAAGCCCAAACCCTGCCACACGCATCCAGAACTAACTTTTAGCCATAGCTCACACCCCGCTACTTCTGTGGGTAAGGAAGAGGGAGGATTTCTGCCTTGTTGCCACTAGATGGAGTGAAGCCAAAACTGTAGATTTTACTAGTCTTCTGATGGAAACACATCCTTTCCCTACATAAGTTTGGGCTGTTTTGTTGTTTGGGTTTTTTTCTTCAGTAAGTCTATTAAGCTGAGAACCAAGCCTATCTGGTTCTGGAGTGAGAGAGCCCTGTTAATGCTGGTGTGCTGCGCCAATTTGTAATTTGAGTTCACGCAAAGGATTGATGACATGCGGACTTTCCAAGCTGTACACCGGAAAACTGAAGTCAAATTCTTCAAAGAGTGATTCCTTTCTTTGTCTTGCAGCACCCAATTCAGACGAGCAGATAAGGAGTCTCAGCTGTGGAGAGGGTCCTTGTGCTGTGACTACACAGGCACACAGGTTCTATCTTTAGGCTTCTAAGGTAGATCATTAATGTCTGGTGGTGCCGATAACCTTCAAAGATTTTAAGCAATAGTCCATCTTCGTTTTTTCTCTTTCACTCTGTTAGCCCACCTTTTGCACTTGTCCATGCGCGTGTCTAAACTCCCGTCCTCTGCTCAACTGATTACATGCTCATAATACGTGGGGAGATCACGAGATACTTGTTCTTGGTGTGCAGTATATCAACAATCAATGTTTTTACAGCACAGCTGGTACTCAGCTATGTGCTCAGCATTACTCTACTCCATCTAGGGGAGTTTGGCTATTGTTTTAAATGGCAGGTGACAATAAGGTAACAGTTACGGTTTCTGAAAGTCTAGTACACCCAGAAGGGTACTTTGAAAAGTATAGCACAGTTTGAATGGTGAGCACACCTACGTAAAGTTCATTACAGTGTCTTTTTTTTTTTTTTTTTTTTTTAAATCAGATCTGCAGAAGCCTGAAACTGTTGATATCCCCAGAAGTCCCAGGGTGTTTTAGGAATGGTCTTGCTTAGAGAATAGAATAGAATAGAATAGAATAGAATAGAATAGAATAGAATAGAATAGAATAGAATAGAATAGAACTACTTGAGTTGGAAGGGACCTACAATGATCCCCTAGTCCATCAGCCTGACCAAGGGCTGACCAAGATTAACACGTTAAAGGCATTGTCCAAATGCCTCTTAGGCACTGAAAGGGTTTGGGTGTTGAACACTGCCTATTCCAGCGTTTGACCACCCTCTCAGTATCTACTAAACTCCTACGAACATTTATTTCCTGCTACATTGTATTTGGCAAGAAAGTAAGCAACGGTTTCATACTCTTTGTTGAATCTGAATTATTAGGTGTTTTTTTACCCTTATTCCTCCTGAAGCAGGAAACATTACTACTTTGCAAACTTTGGAGGCCTTCTGTTAAGCAAATGAAAACCTTGCAGGTCTCTGCTACTGCGAATATTCTTCCAGATGAGGCTTCTTGGATGTTACTTCTTTTCCACCAAGTGAGGTTCCTTTTTACAGATGTCAGTGATTAAATGATTTAAGGCAATAGCTGCTCAGAAATCCAAATACATCTTATCAAGAGCCTTTTAAAAGAAAATTTTGTTGAGGAATGTTTCTTCTTGAAGAATAATCTTGTATTTTCTCCAGGAAGTTTTGAACAGAATCAGAAAAAATTGGAAACTTTGAAACATTAATGTTTAATTTAAATATTCTGCCACAGTATTTTTCATATTTTTAAAGAAAGCAATGAAATTACTAATTAGAACAAGAGATTATAAATATAATAATTATTAATTGATTAATATTTTGATGCCAAACATAACTTTGCTTGAGATTTTGAAACTGATTAGTGGAAATTACAGGACAGCAAAAAAAAGTTGACATTTCAATGTAGAGTGAATCAATTTGAAACAAAACCACTGTTTCTGTCTGAAAGTGTCTTCCAACCTCTTTTAGAGAGCTCCCCATGTCAAAGTCTTACCTCCTCATGTTGTGCATGCACACTTTCAAGTCTGCCAGGGTTTAACAATGAGGGACAGGTTGTGAGATTTCAGTTGTGCAAGCAAAGCTGGTGTTTGTGTTTTTTTGTTTTTTTTTTTTTTTTTTTTTTTTTTTCTTTTTTTTTTTCTTTTCTTTTCTTTTCTTTTTTTTTTTTTTTTTCTTTCCCATTCCAGGACTGGAATTGAAGTGGATCAGGGCAAGAGCCAGACATTTTCATCATGGAAAGGAGAGGAAGAGTGGGGCGGGACAAGGAAATGCATTAGCAGTCGAGATTGTTGCTTCTGGGACTTCCAGGTGGAAAGGGAAACTGAGCCCATCTGGGCTGCCTCCAGCCAGGATTATGACAACTTTCCACATCCCAGCTCTTCCTTCAGCAAAGCAGTGGTAACATCCAGTTTAGCCCTCTGGCACACACAGTCTGATTTCTAACCAAAAGGCTTGAATTTCAAAGTAACACTTAGAAATTTTTCTTACCCACATTTTAAGCTGAATAGAGCTATCTTATCATGACTTCCCAATTAGGAGATGGCAAGGCTGTCCCAAGAACTACAGGGTGTTTTGATGCAAAAAACAAAGGGTTCATTGGCTCTTCTTCACTAATAATTTTCTGATTATCTCTTGAAAATCCTGCTGGAATATTGGTACAGTATCACATCTTATGAACATCAGGTACATCAGTAGCTCTGGAAATTAGCATAGCCTTTCTTCCAGGGCTCTATACATCTCCTAACTATTCCTCGTCCTATTTTCTTCACAATAGCTGGCACAACTGCATTAAAAATATGCTACAAAGAAATTTATGATTATTTTTTGCTTTGATTAAACACTGACTGTAGCCATTATTATCCATATACATTTCTAATCTGCATGGGTGTAGGTATCTACAATAACTACCTAAGTTCAGTTTCTTGAAAATCACATTAAATACAGAAGACTTTGTGAGCTTTTTTGCTCAATGGAGAGAAAGAAGCATGTTTATAGGGCAAATAATTTCTTCTGATGCCATATGTAAAGCTATGGTAGCAGTAACTCAAGGGGTATCTTTTTCTTTCTGCCAGTCACAAAAGGGGACCTAGGTAACTAACTTAAAGCAGGTAATTAATACTCTAGAAGGTAAAATTGTGTCAGATGAATCCCAACAACTATGTTGTAACTTCATCTTCCAGTGAAAAATGGGGGTTTGGCAAGCAAAAAGCTCTGTAATATAGCTATGCATATGCAAATGCATACGTATTTAAATACTAATGAGTCTATCCAAATGCCATAATTTATCCAAACCCCATATATTATTCTAATAATATTTTAATAATATAGTAATTCTTTGCACCAATTATATTCTTTCCTTTTTCACTTACCTATTTATCTCTTCATAGTCGGGAAGACAACACTACCTAAATACTTGGTATGTGGTCATAGTTTTTGAGATTACTGAAGAAAAAATATTTGAAAACATCTCATTCTCTTCACAGCATATTGTTTGGCAATATTCTATAGTGCAAAAAGGGTTTAAAAATTACGTTGCTTCCTGTTACTTGTCTTGTAAGCCTCAAGTCTTTACATAGTTTTGCAGCAGTGAAATACCATTTCATTCTAAGGCTGTAAAGAAAATTGCTTCCTTCACCGTTGTTCAGGCAGGACCACCAAGCAAAGGGGAGAATGGATCCTGCTAGGCAGTGCACTGCCTGTGCCTGAGGTCAGAGAAGGAGAAAGTGGGAGGCTGCAGCTCACGTGTACACAGTGTTTGCTCCCAAGGTGTTTGTGCCTGGGAGCACAGGAGCCACAGCCTGCGCTCAGGACGGACACAGCTCTGGCACTGTGTCCTTGCCATTCAAACCTGTAATTCAGCCTGCCCAGTGCTAGGCCTGTCCTTAGTCATGAAAGAAAATTATGCCGGTGAAAGCAATTCTTTTTGATATGGAAAAACGTCAGAAGGGGCTCGGATAAGATTAGAAAAACAGTTTCCTTTGCTGACCAAACACAAATTTTAAGCCAGGTCACCAAAGGTGAAATGTCACTACACCAAGTTATGTAGTTTTGACTTCCCAGTTAATCCTTATTTCAAGGTAATGAAACTTAACTGTCAGCTGGAATACCGTGTCCAGCCCCAGTATCTACACCTTCAAAAGGATTTTGAAAAATTGGAAAGCATTCAGGAAACCACTTCAGGAATGCTTTGAGAACTCTTTAATCCAGCAGACAAAGGCATAACAAGGTCCAGTATCAGAAAGCTGTGTTTTGAAATATACAGATTAAAATAAAGATTATAAGAATTGCAAAAGCAGGGATATTATTTTTACATTATCCATCACTGCAAACTTTTGAATCTAGACTGGTTTATCTTATTAAAAAGATCATCCTTTGCTTAGCTAGAAGTATGGATATGAGTTGAGAATTTCAAGATTTTTAAGATTCCTCTTGGGCCTTGATAAGCAATAACTTAATGTGAAGTAAGGTACTTACTTTCAAGCATTATGTCTCATGTCTTCTGTATTTGAGCATGCACTTAAAAGTTGGTTCAATAGTCACATACCCAAAGGAAAACCTAAGCCTACCTTTAGACAAACTTTGATCTTTGGTTATTTTAAACTATGGTCTTTGATTCTTATAGATGAAAAAATACATTGTGGTGGTTTTTGTTGTTTTGTTGGGAGTTTTTTGTTTGTTTTGTTTGGTTGGTTTTTCGGGGGCTTGGTTTTGGAGTTTTTGGGGGTTTATTATTAGTTTGTGTTTGTGTGTGTGTGTGTGTATGTGTGTGTGTGTGTGTGTGTGTGTGTGTGTGTGTGTAGTAGAGATGTGAGTTATGATCCAATCTTAGTCATATGTTCAAAGTGCTGAAAAGAACTATAGATAACAAATTGCTTTAGGACTCTTTATTTCCATGCTTATTCAAAGTTCACTTGCAAATCTTAGACTTATCTAGTTTGATCAGTATTTAGAGGCACTCAGCTATATATTACCAAAAGACCATTCATATTTTCTATATTTGACATTCTTACTGCAATCGTTACCTGATATTGTTTATGTTACCTGAGTGGATGAGTGGCCTAACATGTCAAGCATAAATATTTGTAAATGTGTCCCATCCACAGATGGATTAAATTTCATTACTTAATCAGAATATGAAAAAGTGCATCAGCAAAACTGAAATTATTTGAGGTCCTTAAAATATTCTCTGAGTTCTTTGCACCAGCGCAATGAACTTTCTGAGGAAAGTGGACTGATACATCAGAGACTTGTGATGTCCCCCTCTCTGTTACACACCATTTTTCTAGGTGCTGTGCTGCACCTTCTACCTATTGCTTCTCCACCTCTTTGTATGTAACTTTGTAGTTGTCAAATCCTTCTGTCACCAGAGCTTTCTCAGACTTTTCCTTATGTCTGTTTTCTTCCCATCCTGACGACTCCAATTCCAGATTATTCCATTCCCACAGGCCCTAGATTTAGAAAAGTATGCAAATTGAGACAATTAGGAGGCATATGTGCAGGTCCCCTTGCTATAGCTACACTGTGGAGTTTTGTTCATCTGAAGTACATTTTTCACTGCAGATGTCCAGTGGATGAAGCATATGGTACTTTATGACATGAGATAATATTCTCACTATATGTACCCACAGCACTTCAGAAGCAGCAGAAGTAGAACCTGTATCTCTGAATCTTTTTGAATTTCCTCATGTTTGAGGGAATAGCACTAAGACTGCCCTCCTAAATAACATTTAATCAGACAGTGATGGTATTAAAAGCAGACCCACAGACTTGCTTATATATTCAGAAGTTTGTTTGCTTACTTCTAATTATATAAGTAGACTTGCTAGGAGCAACATATGCCTTCTGTTTCAAAGAATTCATGAGGCTGTTAAATGAAAGTATGGATCTAGGACTAGAACAAAAAATAACTACGGAGTGCATTGCCTTCTGGTTCCTAGAATGATTTAAGTGGTCTAACCTTGTTTCATTAGCCTGTGAATTTCCCCTCATGCCTACCCAGGCTTACCATCATATATAGAAAAGTGGATTATTCAGATCTCAAATAGCATGGCATGAAAAGAGAGATAAGTATGCATGGCAGTACTGTCATTTTTAACTTGCTGAAGATCCTTAAGTACTTTGCAGCTGGAAGCTTTATAAATACTTGGTTGTGATCAAATACATCATTTAGAGAAGGTACAGTGCTTTTCCACATGCAGGGTCAAACAGACATGACAACTGCTACAGACCCTGTAAAATAATAAACATACCTGCTCTCCCTGGACTGCTCTGTGTTCTCTATGGATGACCCCCTTCTGGGGGGTCTGCATAATTTAACATAATTTAACATAATGTAACATAATTTAACATAAATTAAAATAGCATATTTTATGTCTTATTGATATCAAAATGGATAAGCATTTATATGAACCTCTCATTATCAAATTTCATTATCATATTGAATAATTACTAAGTGTTAGGTATAGCTACTTGAAACACCCTACCCTTTGATGTCTATTATTCTGGTAATAATACTAGTCCATCACTAAAAAAATAAATAGAACCATAGAATATTCTGAGTTGGAAGGGACCCCCAAGCATCATCAAGTCCAGCTCCTGGTCCTGCACAGGACACCCCAAGAGACACACTGTGTGCCTGAGAGCTTTGTCCAAACACTTCTTGACCCCTCTCAGTCTGGTACTGTGATCACTTTCTTGGGAAGCCTGTTCCAGTGTCCAGCCACCCTCTGGATAAAGAACCTTTTTCTAATATCTAATCCAAACCTCCCTGGACACAACTTCATGCCCTTCCCTTGTGTTCTGTCTCTGGGCACCAGAGAGAAGAGATTGGTGCCTGCTCCTCAGCCTCCCCTTGCAATGAAACTGTGGGCTGCTATAGACTGCAAAAGACACAAACTCCCTCAACAGTTTTCTTGAGTGTTCATAAAGTGTAGTTGATTTTTGGGAATGGACAGCCATTTTCATTCATTTAGATTCCAGCTCAGCCTCCCAGAAGGCAGCAGGTGAGCTGGGTTAGCAGCAAGCATCCTCATGGAAGTCAGGATGGCTGGAGCAGGAAGACGGCACTCCCTGCTCCTAGAATTTGTGACAGAGTTCTTCAGGTGCCAGATTTGTGCTTGAGATATATACATATATATATATATATATATATATATATATATATATATTTTTTTTTTTTTTTTTTTTTTTTGGTAGTTCTGCTCTTTTGTCAGTTTGAATGGGACATTGTACCTTTGTGGTAAAGGACATAGTCAGCTCAAATCCAAGAAATTCCTAGCCTCTTCAAGAAGAGAAAAAGACAAATCCTTATTTAATTTTTCCTTAAATTCACTCTCTTTAAATATTCTCTCTCTACATACATAATTTTTATTGCATAACACACAGCACTTGGGGTCATGTTTTATTTAAAAGAAGACTTCATAGTGAATCCACCCATAGCTGACAAAGATTTTTTAATAACTAACAAAAAATAAAGATGGAGCTGAAGGAATTAAGAAACAATGTGCTATATTAGTTACTGCACATATATCTCTCAAAGTTTAGCTGGATAATTTAGTCAGAAATGGACAGTCATTATTGTGTGACATTAGGAGAAAAGAGAAAGAAAGAATTCCATCATTTACATAGAGCTGATGAATGAAGTGCATAAGTTGTATAAAACTGGACAGGTAAATCAACAAAACTCGGCAAAAATAATTCAATTCATGGCCAATTTTTACAATTAAAACAAGCTGGTCCTGTTCAAACTGGTACGTTTCACTTAAAAATACACATAAATATTTCTAGATTACCAGCAAATAAAAGATTCCATTGTTTTGGCGAAATCTCAGTCCCATTCTGTTCCATGCAACACAAGTGAATGGTTTTGTAGTGATAAATTTTTTTGTTCTTATTCAGTTTTCATGATCGCATCTCTTTATTTCCGGATATGAAAAAAAGCCTCTTAAGAAAATTACTTAGAATGATAAAATGTTAAGGGTTGGAAGGGACCCTAAATATCATCTAGTCCCAACCTCACCTGCCATGGGCAGGGACAGCTTTCACTAGACTAGGTTGCCCAAGGTCTTGTCCAACCTGGTCTTAAACACTTGCCGGGGCTGGGACATCTACAATCTTCCTGGGCAACCTGTTCTAGTATCTTACCACTCTCACTATAAAGAATTTCTTCCTAATACCTAACCTTTCTTTCCCTAATTCTGTTTGCAACCATTACTCCTTGTTCTATCACTACAGCTCCTGATGAAGAGTCCCTCAATAGTTTCCCTGTAGGCCCATTCCAGACACTGGAAGGTTGCTGCGAGGTCTCACACAACCTTCTCTTCTCGAAGATGAACAGCCCCAACTCTCTCAGCCACATTTTCAGGGAAGTTGGTCCAATCCTCTTAACAACTTCAGGGCCCTCCTCTGGACTTGCTCCAACTGTTCCATGTCCTTTTGCTGGGGACACCAGAACTGAGCACAATACTCCAGGTGGGTTGTCACAAGAGCAAAGTAGAAGGCGAGAATTGCCTTCATCAACCTGCTGACCAGACTCTTTATGATGCAACCCAGGATTCCATTGGAGAATCGTTCTGGGTTGCCAGAGCACATCGCTGGCTTATATTGAGTTTTTCATCAACCATCTCGCCCAAGTCCTTCTCCACAGGGCTGCTCTCAATTACTGTTCTGCTCAACCTGGAGGTATGCCTGGGATTGGTCTGTCGCAGGTGTAGGACCTTGCACCTTGCTTCATCAAACTCAATGAGTTTTGCATAAGCCCATCTCTCAAGTGTGTCAAGGTCCCTCTGGATGGCATCCCTTTCCTCCAGCATGTTGACTGCCACTCAGTGACACCACTCAGCTTGATGCATCTCTGAAATCGCTGAGGGAGCACTCCACCCCACTGCCCATGCCGCCAACAAAGATGTCGAACATAAAGGGATCTAGAGCAGGCATTATGTTTTCAAGGGCTTTCAGAGACAGCCATATTTGGTAAAGGTTACATTATAAGATACTCTGTGCTCTGTCACCTAATTCAGAAGCAGCTTAGCATTATTTCTTCATAACAATTAGCTGACATGTTCATAATACATTTGAAATATTGAAGAAGATACTGTCTTTTGTTTGAACTGATGGTTTCAGTTAAATGCTTGTGTATTTCCCAAAACATCCAGTGCAAATTACTATCAGTGAGATATATTTAGGTTTAATTAAAATATCAAATTCAGTCAGGCCATGTGATATTAATATAAAAAAGGGATATTAACTTCTGCCTTGTGCAAAGCACATATTAAATTGTTATCACATGTATTCCATCCTCAACATATCCCTGGCAGGATTCTTGTCACTTAAAATCTGCCCCGCTGTCAGAAGGCACCACCCATTTTTTTTATTTGTTTGATTGGAGCATCTTCTACTGCTTGGGGTGGGGGTAGGCTCTGTTTGCTTTGGGCAACTCAAACATCTTCCAAAACCTGCTTGCTCTGTTGTAGTGAGGAAGAAAGTAGTTGTTAAGTTCAAAGGAGACATGTACTCAGTCATGGTCGGCAATGAGTTGCTTCAAGAGCAGTACCAGGGGAAAGCCTGAACTACACTGAGCAAAAGCGATGGAGCATTCCTTACAAAGTGTAACAGTGATAGCAGGCTGAGAATTGTCCTTTCCTCTTCTTCATAGCTGCTGTGACATGACATCCACAAACTAGGACAATATGTTGCTTTTTGTGAATTTCTTCTCCTTTGCAACATGATGCAACTAATTAGGCTTCTTTCATCTCAGGGAAGTTCTGAATAATGTTTCCTCTGAAACACTAGAGATGTGAAACACTTCAAAAAGCAAGAAGCTAAAGCAAGAAGCTGGGGCATGTTATATGAGGATACAATAATTACACAATAGTGTGTTATAGACCAGATTTTGAGAGGAAAACTAGCAGGAGATGAAGAACTAAAGTGGAGCAAGGATACACTAGCTGATGCAGCTGGAGACAAATTCCTTCCAATTCTGAAACTTGGAATTTTACTTTTTCTCCCTTTCAAGCTGCATGAACTTGTGCTGTTTGGGAGTAGAGGGAGACGTCACACAAAAAGCACTGCTTGTAAGAATCTCACTCAACACATTTTCATGAAAGAAATTAACCAGAGACCCTGTTAATTACTCACAGTTCTTGGAAGAAGCTATATTGGCTGCCTTCCTGATGCCACACATATTGCCTTTATTAGGCGTTATACAGCAAGTGAATCATACATGACAGGGCTAGTCTGGCTCTAATATTTTGAGGTTATCTGGTCCTATTTAGTGATATTCCCTAGAGATCCAGATGTCCCCAAAGCCTCTCATGGCAGAGAAGAAGGAAGAGAACTCATCTCAAACGGACTTCTGTTCTGTGCTACTCATCTCTCTTTTATTATCTTTGATAATATCGCAATCCAACCAGAGAAAATAGAGATGGAGTGTAGATTAACTGGTGATTTCATTCATTCATAACAGGGTAATAGAGTGTCTAAGATTAGTTTAGAGAAGGGGAATGACAGACTTCAGAGAGGTTAACACCATTTTTTTTTTTCTTTTGATTGTCACTGAAATTTGTTACAAGCAAAAGTGTAGGCCAGTCACAGAGCATATGAAACAGAAAATATAGGATGTGTGTGATGCTTTGGCACGCGAGATCACTGCTTTCATTCTAGATTAGCAGTTTTTGAAGGATTCTGTGTAGCTCAGGTTCCTCAAGCTATTTTGGAGAATGGAAAGTTTTTGTCAAGTGTTCATGACTTAAGAAACCACAGCTTTAAAGATAGTGTTGACAGGCACTTTTGACTACCGTATTCTGAGAGAGGACCAGTGAATATTTACAGACCCATTCTGTCGTAAAGGGCCAGTAACATTTCATACCCTGCTCCCTCCCCTCTGCTTTTTTTATCTGTTCTTCACTAGTTTTCCCTTTTCTTATCATGATCTCCTGAAAAAAACAGTATGGCAGCATTTTATATGAAGTCTTCATCAATCAAAGTTGGAATCATCCCCAGGGTAGAAAAAAAATTCCAGTCAAGGGGAAATTTACTTCAGTCCCTGCATAGACTAATCTCATTTAATCTGGTAAACTGAATTTGTGAGCCTTCTGGAGACTTTTCAAAGGTAGTTGTGTGAGGAGCAATTATTTTCTCCAAGAGAACAAATAAAGGAGAAACAACTACCTGAAGCCTGAGTGCCTGGAGCACACAGATGGGCTCAGGGCATCAGGATAGCTCAAATGAAATTTTGATGGGAATGAAGTGAAAGAAGCAAAAGAAAAGTGATAGCACTTTCTTTTCCTTCTAAGGTGTGCACAGAATAACTTATATTTGAAGTCAGAACGAGGCAATAGTAAGAATGTTTCATTCATGATGACTGCGAAACACAGAGATGGCAGGAATACATTTATCCATGTTAATGAAGTTCTTTATCGGGGGTTGTATGAAGTATTTACTCATGTTCTGGGATGGGATGTTGCCCTGTCTAGGTAGAGACATATTTTAGAGTTGTTTTTCACATAGCAAAGATAAAGTACTGAAAAAAACAGGATCAAAATTACCGCTGCTTAGAGTGCTTTCCTGGCTTGAATCCACAATGCTAGAAAGAACTCCAAATTAAAAAACAGGTGCACTATGTCCAAAGGCATTTAGGTGCCTAATTGTCTGTGAAAACAGTACGAGCCGTCGAAGATCTTGACAAGTGTGATTTATCTTACAGGGACGCCACATTCTCCTGCATTCTTGCATCTTCTCCTAAGCCACGACCCAGCACTGCCCATACGACCTATCCCACCGGCGGCTGAATTATCGTGCAGATAAGCTATGTGCCAAATGTTCTGCGTCAGCAGTGGGGTATCATGTTTTGTAATTCCCATTCAGAAAGGTGGCTCTGAACGGAAGTTATTAAGGAGCCACAAGTGGAATACTTGTGCTAAGTGAGTGTAGCTGGGGCAGGTCCAGCCACTGAAACTGAAAGAACTCAAGACCAGGAGTCAGTCACCAAGGACAGACCAGCCCAAGGCTCCAGATGGAAACGCATCCAGGAAAACCAAGAAATCAGAGCTACCACAAACCAAAGTGCAAATCAAGAGCAAGGTCAGGAAATCAAAGAGCTTGCACTGAAAGTTATGGATAAACGTGAGCTAGGACTAGAACAAGACAATGCAGGTTAGTTGAGAGGCAGGAACCATGAAGAAACAAAGGGGTATTTGTAAGGAAGTGAAATCACTTTCTGGGACCGTACCTGAATCCGATACATATGGCATCCCTTGGACAGTCAGCTGCAGACCTTGACTGCTTACTCAGGGTCTAAGAGAGGAGGATGTGTGTGTAACCTGGCACAAATGATCACTTTGTTCATCCAGTGCAGATATGTCAATTTACAAACAGGAATGATTCATGAAATCACCGGTCAGGACCACCAGGTCTCCCAGGTTTCTTCATTTCTGAATTATGTTACTGTGGGTTTTGTCTCAGGGCAGGAATGAGGTTGGGGTATGTGACTGACAGTACCACCTCTCAAGGCTCCTTTGGCTTTGGGACTGTGCTACAGCCCTTGGTGCTCTGCAGGCACTCCTGCCAGATGTGCTCACAGATGAAGACAAGCTCTGTGCTCAGGGCTGCAAAGCAGAACAGTTCCTGTAGTGGCGATGACAAAGATACGGTCCTCGCTGTGAAGGAGATGGGCACCAGTTGCTTGTGTTTTGTCTCAGTGTGAGACAAAAGACACAGATTACAGTCATTCCTGAAGTGTGGCCACATCAAAAGTAGAACGTAGTCATTAAATCTGTAGATTAAAAGTAGGTATAGGCTTCAACATCTTGCTGAATTAATGGCTCTGTAATTGCCAGGGGACATTAAAAGGTTAGCCTGTTAGTTTAAGTACAGCATACTATAGAAGTCAGGCACTCAGAGTGGAGGAAAGATGCAGCAATATCAATGCAAATGTGCTTTACAGTGATATAATTGGAAAAATGCTATCTGCAGAATATAACTATTTATTTCAGTTTTTAAAATCAAAACAAAAACTTCATAACTAACAAAAGTATTTTTGGCATAAATGGCATAAAATTCTAGTTGTAGACCACACCAAAGAATAAATATGCTGCGTATTTTCCATGTCAGATCAAGACTTTTTGCAGTTCTCACTAACGAAACTGTAAAAGAAAGAAAAAGTTGTTGAGAATCTAAAATGTCTCAGTTTGCTTACTACTATATATGTGAAAGAAATATGTTAGAAAAACAATCATTGCTGAAACAGAAAATGAAACATTTTTGGTTTAAAAATAAAGCCCATAATGAGAAAATAAAAATTATTTATGAAGTCAAACGACTTTTAAATCTTTAAATTCCCCACATACCTTCTAGGATTATAGTAACCTGTGGAAGGTCATTATAGTTATAAGGGAAAAGATTAAATAAGCACTTAAGCAGACATAAATAAAACAGACAGGTTAAAAGCTATCAAATTGAACAAGACTAGAGGGAAACTTATCAGTGTTGTAAAGGAATCCAAACACAGTAGGAAACAAACACAATGTTGAAAATAGCTAATTGGAAGTAGCAAATCTGGAAGAACAAAATCTTTTTAAGTCCCAAGTCATCTATACCAAAGAAAGTTCTTGGTCCCTAAGTAGGAGTATGATGAATATATTACAGGAAAACTTCCATAATGAATTCAGAGCTTTTTCCCACAAATAACACATAGCAGTATACAAAATTTGCATTAAAATTATAAGACTATATGATTGAAAACTAGTAGCTGGAAGGAAGCCTGAGGGAACAGCCTGCTGTGACGTTTGCTTCAAGCAATGCTCAGCTGGAGGGCCATACCCCTTCCTTTGACACTAATACTGTCTGCTGAGGGAGAAAAACAGGAGGCTGAAAAGAGGCCTTGAAAATGGAGTCTGCATTCTACCCAGAAAACAGTCAGAGCGAAGACAGTCAACACTTTCTGACTTAGGAAATACTGAAAGAGAGTGTACATATACATATACGTATACGTACACGTATAGGTATGTATATGTATATGTTAGCCAGTCATTTGGATCAGGAGCATGCAGGGAGAGACAAGCCTGTGACAGACGTGCAGAGGGGCAATGGAGGTGCAGTGGCTACTGTGTCTCTTGGGCCGTGGCTGGAAATGTAGCCCAGTCTCTAAACCAGCAATTTCATTTCTCCAGGGAAAAATAAATGGACAACATGTGAAGGAAAAACATATAATAAAAAAGAAACAGGATCTTTTAGTTATTCTTAGGGGGTAACTAAAGTTCCAGAGGTGTAGTTTCACTGAATTCACTGAGGGATGTTTTTGCTAATAAAGCTTTTAAAATGAGGGATGGATTATACTCCAAGTATGGATATTTCTAATTATGCCTGAGTTTATATATTTCTCAATATTTCTATTTTTTTCTGACTTTTGCCTGTACAAAATATAAACAAACCATTCTTAACTAGTTCTGTATGCCCCAAAGAGACAAAAGTATGCATGCTTTATAGGGAATGAAAAATAACATACCATTTTGTAGGAAAAACTTAATTAAGTACAGAATCAATTAAAAATGTCACGGAGGTCACCATTGAAAATGTACATACTGGTGTCATGCAAAGGTATCTCTGCAACTCCATTCTCTGTTTCAAATACTTCAATCTGCCAATTTTGGATAAATATTGACTTTTCATGACATCTGATGTGCCAACAGGCATAGATGCTGCTTACTTCAACATCATCAGTTAAACACATTAATTAGGAGTGCATCTGTTATAGATCATCATTTTGTTCTCCCTAATTTTAATAAGCAATTTTCCAGCATGCTCACTGGAAATATTACATCTTCCTGCACTGAGAAAACCCACAGGATCTATTTATCTGGTTCAACTGTATATTGTTTAAACAGAGGGTCAAACCAAAGGCTTGCCATTTTGCCCAGAAGACCGGTCTCAGATTTGCCTTAAGATTACAGCACATCAGCAGGAGAGAGTATACTTTTCCACAGCTCACTTAAGTCGTCCTGAGCAAAAGGAATACCAGCACCAAAGATGCACCAAGGAATGACAACCACAGCCGCTGAGTGAATAACCTGAGATTCAGGACGAGGAGGCATCCTGATTCTATTTTCTGTTGCATGCCAAGATTTGACGTGTAGTTAACCCAACTGAGGCTGTGAGCCCAAACAGCGTAAGAAAAGCAAACTTAACTCAGGCAAAAAAATGCTTTGTCCTACCTCAGATTTAGCCCTCAGGTGATCAAGCACTGCATGCTTTTAATTTTACCAGTTAGCGATATTTTTTTAAATGTTCAGAGAACAAACGTGTCTGACTATTGAGCATGACACAAAATGTCATGAATGCTTAAACTTCAGCTCTCGGAGGAAGATGCGAAGGGAAGCAGGCTGTTTTGTCAAACCGGGGTGAGAATATCTCTACAAAAACAAAGGGCTCGGGATTGGACGTCGTTTTAGGGAGGGTGGGGGGAGCGAAGGGGGGGAGCGGGAGGGTGTGAGGCGGAAAGAGCGGAGCGAGCTGTGCCCGCCAGGTTGGGAAGGCGGCGGGCGGCAGGGAGGAGCGGGGCCGCCGGGAGCGGAGCGCGTGGGGCGACGGAGGGGAGGCGGGCGGGAGGCGGCGGGCGGGCAGGCCGGTGTGAGCTGTTTGGCCACCGGAGCCAATCGAAAGCGGGGCCTTGATCCTCTCCTCGGGCACTGGCTGCGCCGAGCCAGTGCCGCGCTCCCCGCAGCCATCGGGACCGGCACAGCCGCCTCGCTCTCTCCGCGCACCGCTGGCCCCACCGAGCGCATATGGGCATCTGCAGCCGGCGAGGGCTTCGCACCACCGGCAGCGGCAGAGGGCGGCGACCGCCACCCCGCTTCACCGCCCCTTGGGATCTATAGCCGGCGGACGGAGCGCGCTGCGGACCCTTCCCCGCCTCCGTGCAGGTACGGGGCTGCCGGGGGGCGCCCAGCGCCCTGACCCGGCACCGCTGCTCTTGCGGCCGGCTAGCTCCCTTCCTCCTCCTCCTCCTCCTGCTCCTCCTCCTCCTCCCCTGCTCTCTTACCGCCCCTCGGGGACAGGCGGCGGGGCCCGCGGTGGCGGTGACAGCGCGGGGGCACTCGCAGCCCCGTCCCGCACCGAGCCCTCCGCCGCCCGCCCCTCCGCCCGGCCCGGCCCGGCACGGCACGGCACGGCACGGCACGGCACGGGGAGCCCGGCGGGGCCGCCGCACGCCTCCGGGGAGCGGCACGTCCGAGCCCTCGCCGCCCGCGGGGCGCTTGCAGGGGCACGGGAGGAAATCGGCGAGAGCGGCGCCGAGCTGCGGCTGCCTTGCTGCCAGCGCCCCGGGAAGTTACCTGCACGGCAGGTCCCCGAGCGTTTGGAGCGTCGTGCGTCGCGTCCCCACGCTCCCCCCCCAAAGGAAAAAGAAAGAAAGAAAGAAAGAAAAAAAAAATAGCTCGTGCTTGAAACCTGTGCCCCTTTGTACCTTTCTTTCTTTGCTTTGGGTTAATGATGGTTCGTGATTATGAAACCCCACGAGGGATCAGCTCCAAGAGCGAATAGCATTACTTTAAGTCATGACTTGGAAATATACGTGTGTGTATAGACACTCGTTTTTTTGTTTGTTTGTTTGGGTTTTTTTTCGGTTTTTTTTTTACCTTGAACTTGAGGATTATACAAACCCATGTCTGTCTCACAAGGAGCTCCTGATTGTAAAGTTAAGGAAATATTTGTGCTTCTACAGGTCTTGCAGAATTGGAGGCACAGGTCTTAAAAAAATTTGCGGTGGCATTTGGCTGAGCAGCTCTTATTTTTAGCATGCTATTGTGAAAGTGGTTATATAACTTTTGGTGGATTTTTGAGGACAAAATTAACAGCTCATATCAAGTTAAACTCTTTTTTTTTTTTTTTTTTTTTTTTTTTTTTTTTTTTTCCCCTTCTTCTCTGAAAGAAGAGAGAGAATCAGGATGAAATCCCAAATGAGTAGAGTCAGGTGAGCTTCAGCCCAGTGCTAGAGATTCCCTGAGAAAAAGCCGCAGGTTATGAGTCCTACAGCCCTCTAAACAATCATGAAGCAGCAGGTGCAAGCCCAAGCAATGTCAGCTCAGAGCCCCGGTAAGGAAGTCGGTGATCAGGCTGCTACAAAGCTATTTCTTGCTAAACCAGGGTGAAATCAGCAACCACTTCAGAATCTTGTGTTCCCACCCGTGCCAATACTATACAGATGCTCTGTTTCCTTAGGGGATTAGATTGTTTCTTGAACTTCAAGAAGTACCCACAGCCTGAAGTATTTTCTTATAATACTTGATGTATTTTAATGCAGATGCTTGGCTTGCAAAACTTAGTTCCTCCTTCTCAGGCTGGTCTTTCTTCATTACTTGCAAAAATTGAAGAGAGGTAATACCCTAAGATCTTAAAAAATCACTTCCAGAGAGTAACAGTGTGGAACAGCTGTGTGCCTACAATGAGAGCCAGGACACGAGGGTGCTGTGACAGTGCTCATGCTCTGAGCAGGTGGTCTCTCTCTCTCATTTCTGTTGCATGGTCCTCATGAACTGCTGTCATCCAAGTAAAGTCCTAAGTTCGAAACATTTGTGATCACTGTGCAGCTGAAAAGAGAGTACTGGTTTGCAAAATCTCTGTTGTAGGATGAGCGAGGGATCTAGCAAGTAGGATTTTGCCTTCTTACCTCTCTTGCCGGCCGCTGTTCGGGCAGAGCTCTTGTGTGCGGGGAGGAGATGTGTCTGGGAGCAGCGAGTTTTGCTCAGTCTTCCATTGCAGTACGATAAGCAAGTGAAGGTGTGTCAGTGAAAAGTGTCAGTAAGACCTCCACAAGAGTGCCACAAAAATAAATGCCACTAACCTATGATTTTGATCTGATTTGTTTAGCTGAAATATAATATCTTTTTTTATCTTTTAAATAGACTGTCCATGACATTCAATGGGGAATAAAACAAATGTATGAAAAGTTGAAGAATTTAACTGTGGAGATTTTTGTTTCTTTTCATAGTATCAGATGAGGGTAAAAATAATATCTGAAGTACCCACTGAACTGCACCAATACATTGGAAAATGCTTGATTTCAGTCACCATTTGTCAATGTCTATGAAAGTGCAAATCTCAGAGATCCAGATTATCTTTTGTAATAAATAGTCATGTTTGAGTTTTGTTTAATAAATCTGGTAACTGGTTTAATTCTAACACTATTGCTAAAATAACATAATAATTCTAACCCAATCATCGGAAACTGGTAAATTTAATTTGGGATTGGTACAGTGGTATTTACCAGTTTCTGATCTAGAGTTGTTTCAATAAGCAGTTCCAAGTTACTGAGTAAGAAACGAGTAGTTTAAGCTACTGTGCAGATTTACTGACATCTGAAGAGTATCTTAAAGAGTAGCACAAAGAAGTCTTTCCCTCCGCTCACAGATGCTCTTGGGTGTGGTTGTGCATTTATGGTGGTGTGGTTCATGTCAGGGCTTTTGGTGCTCATCCTTCAGTTGTTCCACTTACTGTCCATCTCCATATACCTCATGGTGGGCCAGCTGGATTCCTTTAAGATGAATCTAAACTAAAGGATGTGCTAGAGTTGTTGCTGGAAATACAATCCATAGGGCACTGTAAGATACATACAGTGTCTGCTGTGCCTAAATGCTTTGCAGTGCCTGTCAGTTCCTGTTGGGCTGTGCTAGCTGCTAAAGTAGACTTGGTCCATTTGCAGCATGCTGTTACTGAGGTATCACGCAGTCTGAAGCCCATCCTAGCCTCTTTCCCAGGGGCAAGGGCTAGTCCTTGCTTTTTGCACCATTGCTCATGTATCTATTACCAAAAAACTTCTGGCTCAGCTGGAAAGCACAGCCCTGCAACCAGCCAGTGCTGTCCCGCTGAGATCTCTTCAGTTCAAAATGAAGATGGCTAATTTGTTTTTTGGTTCTGTTTCCTTTTTTTTTTTTTTTTTTTTTTTTTTTTTTTTTTTTTTTTTTTTTTTTTTTTTTTTTTTCCCCCTAGTCTGGTATGTGGTAGAGGACCAGATTTTGAGTGGGAACTTTCGATAGTGTAGCCTTGTACTTGTCTGCTGGGTGTGGACACAGCACTTGCATTTAGGAAAGGACAGCTGGTGCTTCTTCGTGGTTGGTTGCCTGTCACTGGCCATAACCCTTCTGTGTAAAAAGGTCCGTAGGGCTGTTTATATTCCTCATTGCGTTTGGGAGTGTTGAGAAATGTTGGCTTGAAACTTTAAAACTCTCATTTAGAAATGCTTCTCTGTGTTCCCTTGGTGCAGCATGGTGGCTGACTGCATCTCCCACAGGGCACCAGAAGTATTGCTTGGGAGGAGATCCCACCTGTGGGGGTAGCTCCTGGGTTCCAGCACATGATGAGAATCATGCTCTGATCCTGGACTCTAGTCCCCCCCTCTAGTTGCAGGGGGAAATGTTTAAGGGGAGATGTTTAGAAACATCCACTTAGAACTTCAAGCTTGATTAAAACATGTTAAGCCTTTTTTCTACAGTTTTCACTATAAAGGGAAAAAATTTCCATTCTCTGTTTTTTGGTGATTTGGCTGTCTTCTTACAGTTTCATGTTTTTCTTTAGTTTGCTTCTTTGGGGAAAATGATTTTAAATTGAAGAATTATTGTGTTAATGATAAACAGTTATCTCTTTTATGAAAGCATTTTTTACTTAAAATATATTATTGGAGCAATTAGGGATCAGATCCTTCTTTCACGTAGAAACAGAAGACGGTTGTCATTGCTGCAAAAAGTGGATTTCTTACCAACTCTTCAGTTTTACATTCATTTCCATTGGATCATGATAGAAATGGTAGGGTTGCACATGCATAGCATGTTTGATACAAATATTATTCTTGTTCTGGATCACTGTGACTGCTCCAAAACTGCTTTTAGATTGCAGAAAATGTGCTATGCGGAACAATAGGAAGTGAAAAACAAGAGAGTGTTTCCTTCTCACATGACTGTATTTCTGTTGCTAGAAGTTGTCTACTCTAAGGCTTATTTCAATGCATAGCTTCTCTGTGGGATGAAGTATAGATTTTAACATGGGTTGTGTAGATGATGATATGTCACTTGAGACCATGGTATTTCTTGTTCTCAATGCATTAAGCCTTTTATTATCAATTTTAAGAAGATTTTTGAAGCCTGTTTCAGAAAGGGAAGCAGACCATAAAAATCTGTCTCGCTCCAGGACATTAAAACAGAGGGCAATCCATCTTTCAATATCTGGTGTGATACAATCATGGCAACTTCAGTTGTAACCTGTCTTTCTCAAAAAGTCATCTTACAGCACCTACTTTTAACCTTTTTTTTTTCCCCCCCCTGTGCTTAACCATGCTTATCTATGACATTCTGAATATTTTGTTCTTTGTTGCTGTCCAGATAATATCTCTAAGAGTTATAGTGGTGTATTTTAGATTAGTCTTAGAAGTTAGGGGGGATTTACTAATGTCGGTTTTTCATATAGACTGTGCTGCCATATAGAATTGGTTATACTGTAAATGTGAGTTGTATACAGAAACATGTATGCTACCGTCTTTATTACAAGATTTTTAGAGGAAGAAAAAGGGTAAATTTATCTCTCATTCCCGACAGTTTTAGAGTCATTGTTGCTTAGGAAGTGAGTATTTTAAGAAACCATAATTTGCAATGAAACCTGAGGAAATTAAAACTCTGATATATTCAAGTAGAGAAAGACTCAAAGATTTTGTTCCTGTCTATTTTGTGTTAAGGAAGTGGGAGAAGTAAAGTACACTGTGAAAGAAAAATATATTATTTACCTTCCAAATTTCATTTTGGAACTAGTTTTTATTGAGTGTGATGGGCAGTGCACAAATACAGTGACTGTGGACTTAACACAATAAATCTTGAAAATTTCCTGAATTTTTAACATCTCTTGAAACTTGGAAACAGCACTTGTACAGCTCATGCAGAATGCCTTGTTGACCTTGTGTTGGACAAACACTTTCTGGAATTGGAAAACTGTGTTGAGCTGGTCTAGATATGAATTAGTTGCCCATCTCCGTTTACATGCAGTTTTGTTGTGGATTCCAGCCATGTCGCATCTATCCTATTACCCTACTTAAGTGCTGTTATGATAATGCTCAAATAGGCTGATATTATACAGTAGTGCTAACAAAAAAACAAACAGCATTGTAAAAATTCTCCATGACCATTTCTGGCATAGAACGGCAGGGTTTTTTTTTCCCTGGTGCAAATCTCAGACCTAATCTCATTTCCAGGGAGGCCAAAACACTAGCTTGGCTTAGAGTTAAGTGAGATCCTGCCCATAAATCTGGCCAGTCTCCATTGAGATAACATCTGGAAAGCTGTCATTTAAAAATATGTGGGAGAGCTTGGGATAGGGGTGTAAATAGTGGGTCAGAGCTTCTATCCAAAAGGAAAACATGTAAAAGGAAGCTCTCAGATGTCAGACATCCTTGCTCTAGGCATGTTCTTTGTTATGATCCATGTATCGTTTGTCCATTCTTGTTCTGTCAACATAATTTGGAGCCCAGTGTCCTTTGTGAGGAACAAGAGGAGGCTGACAGGCGAAGAAGATGGGACTATGTGAACATGTTGCATGACTTACTGGATGCATCCATTAAGTGTGCTAATAAAGAGAGAGATGGCTGTCGCTTGTATTTTGATCTAAATTGTTCTCTGGCTGACACCTTTCAGATTACTACACACAATGGATTTACACTAAGCATGTTTGTTGACTTTGTTCTATGTTCTTCATTAATGATGTGGAAACTTTGCCTGATTCTTTACTGAGAACAAGTTTTGCCAAGACAGTCTGAAGTGTGACTACTTACAAACTGAAACAAATTCTAAGCATCTTTGGGCTGGGGAAGATTCTAATTCTAATCACGTACCAGGGGAAGGTTGTTCATCTGTCTCTTTAACACTTCCCTTCCTTACTGAAGCTGAACCTTTGGTAAAGTCATAGCTCAGAACATGTGGCTTCTTAATGGTAGCTGAAGCTGAAGATTTAAGTGTCAGAGAAACTGATTATTAGGAATATCTATTGTTTTGTTCAAAAATCACAGAAGATATGTGAAAATAGCACCATTGTGTTCCATTTTTGATATATGTAATGATCCTTTCTATAGAAACCCCGAAGCAAACAAGACAAATGCACACAACTGGAAATTGACCTAGTATATGTCACCTGAGACTGTCTTGCTTTTAGGTTCCCAAAGTCACTTCAGTCACTTACGTAAAGTTATTCAACAACTCAGCCTAGATTTTTGGGTTTTTTTGAACTGTAAGACAAATCCCACTTTGTCTACTGTACCTTCTTCTCAAATTAAAAGAGGCTTTAAATACAAACAGTACCATAATAGATCCCATTTTGTTTTCTTTATCTATTTTTTTATAAAGTTGTCTGCACTTGATGTTCTTTCTTCTCGAAGGAGCGTTGCAAATACTCCTTCACAAAGCAAAGTCTCCTATTTTCTGAATTGTAAATCCAAAATTCCAGTTGCTTTTTCCTTCAATTCAGGTAGACTGCTTCCAACTAGAAAAATATTTTTCTGTTGGTGTTTCAATAACCGACTTTAAAAATATGTTACATGCAAAGACTATTTTGAGTATCTATCAGAATTTGCCAGTCTTCTCTTTATAAAAATAGCCATTTTTTTCAGTCCAAAAATATAATATTTTGTGAAACTTATTTCTTTGGAAACAAGTTTATTGTGTTATTCCAAGTTGAGCCTAATTATTTTCTGGACATCTCTAAGATTTCTTTAAAAGAAGCATATGATATTACAGGAAGAATGTTCCTCTTATTTGCCAGAGAGCTGTACTATGTTTACTATAATAAGATTAAAGGAAATTTGAAAGTCAACTCTAGCTCAGTGGGAAACTGATAAACACACGTTGTACTTGCAGGAACACTCTGCCCAGTAGTATTAGGAAATTTATCACTATTTATTTAGCAGCTCAGACTCTCTCCGACAAACAGATTTGGTGTCCATTTAAAAGTACACCAGACGCTAAAAAAAACCTTACAATATGGATGTGATTTGTGGAATCTGAACTCTTATCCTGGCATAGCTGTCTCATGTGGCTTAGGATTGGGAATCTCATAGCATAGTCTCTTAAAATACGGAGTCTGTATCTTATGGATCCCATTGCTTTTCAAAGACTGTGGTTTGATTCTTGGCACTTCTGGTTGGGTCAGCTATTAAAGCCACAGTCATAAACAGCAATTTTCAGAATTTGGGCAAGCTAGACAAGGGTGTAGCTCCTTGGAAAAGTTATTCTGGAAGACGTAAACCCAGCAATATCTCTGGATCCATATCTGGCATTGGCAGACTTTGCTCTTGACAAGCAATGGCTGTCCAGTCTCATATTTACTAACATTTGTTTATTTGTGCCTTGGCCAATGTTTCAACTAGAGAGTGAATTCTGGAGAAAGAAAAGGCCACAGGGATGACTTTTCCTTCCAAAGTTTGAGTTAAGATAAGAGCTTGTCACTTTTACACGGTCACAAATGCTGCTTACAAATCCGTAAAATAGAATGAATTTCATAATTTTGCTATGAAATGCATGCAGAAAATCTTTTTGGAAATAGTAGAAGTGGAGGGGAATGTATAATCACACGCTGATGCATAAGCTACTATTGTAAATGTCTTCATCACCTCCAGAATGGCAGATCTCTTGCCAAAGTGGGCAGATGCTCACTGTGTGCTTCTGAGCACCACAAAAGGCCAGTGGATTATTCCCACCATGTGTTGGTAATTAGTAGGATCTGCAGGTTGAAGTCACTATTGGTTATAGAAGATACTAGGGTTAGCTTTTCCTGCTATGTATGGTAATACATTTATTTGATAAGTAGGTGATTAAGTAAATTAGTTATTTCCTCTCTACTATAAAATATCTTAGAAACAAGCCTAAAAAGCAAGGATCACTCTTTGTGTGAAATTTATGGATTTGTATGCTACCCATGAAGTCACCCCAAAATATTAGTTCACTTTCCCGGTGATGTAAGATGTGAATGTGAGCTCCTAACCTGCTTCAAATATTAAAATCTGATGTAATTTGTTCAAGCTGTGGAGGAGTAATCTCAGTTCTCCTGCATTCCTCTCCCTGTCACAAATGGTCTTTAAAGGTCTGTGGAGTCAGTGGAGGTGACCTTTCCATGCCAGCTGAGTTATCATTTCATTAAGGGCCATGCCTTTCCATTATAACCATGACTGTCCAGCACGTTGTGGAGTCTTTGAGACTTCCAGGAACCTAGGAATTTTTATTCTGGTTTTAGGTGATCCGTTCAGGCAGTAGAACTGTAAATGCATAGGTTCAAAGCCCATACCAAAGATTTCCTGTCTCAAGGGAGACTGCTGTGTATGTAACTCCACTGCCCATGCCGGGCTTCAGGCCACAGCTGGGGTGAATTCTGCAGATCTGTCCTTGGCAAGTTCACCTGCAGATTGAAGAAATCTCTGTCTTTGTCATTAGGTAAGCCGGAGTATTGCCTGTTTTGGCTCTTCTGCTTAGCTTTGTGGACAAAGATAGATAGACAGACAACAGAGTGCTTGCAGTGTGCCCCATTATATACAAATTGTAACTCAAGGCTCTACGGCACATTGCCAGTTCATCTCCCCACTCTGACGCCAGCTTCATTTACTCATATAAATAACTGGATAGCAGTCAAACAGGATTGACTTAAGCTGTTACTTTATCTGAATGTGTAAAATATAGAGAGTTTGAGATGCTAGTGCCGTGCTTCTTGTTTGAGTTTTCTTCGTCCACACTGAAATTTAGATGTGTTTTTTAAGAACATTGAAACTTACTGGTCATTATATTTATTGTGGGTTTAGATTTATTGTCCCTGTTTATAAAACCACCCCAAATAACTTGTTTTTATTGTTAAATTAGAATCTTCATGGTTAGGTTTGTATTCATTAGAGGGAAGGTTATTTTCTGTTATAAAAGTGAACTGCGATTTGGGATTTTTTTGGTTGTGAAGTGCTCCAAATGAGATTTTTTTCACCAATATATTTATTTTTCCTTTAGAAACATTTGAACACTGGCTTACTTTACTGTTATTAAGGCTGATGCCTTAATTTGAACAACAGATACACTTTGAACTTCTGGATGTACAATAACATACATGGCAATTCATCACACAGTAGTGCTGACAGAATTTTTTGGGTGTGGGTCATGCTTTAGTGTGTTTTTTAAGTCCTGACTTCATGCTAATTTTAAACCTTTCCTAAAGCTTCTGTGATGGCTTTTGATTTCAATAAATGAGCAGTGGGTGGTTTTTTTGGTTTTTTTTTTTTTTGACAGAATCTTATAATCTCTGAAGTCTGTGTCATGGTTTAGCCTTGTCTGGCTGCCAAGCCCCACAAGAGCCGTTCACACACTCCTCTGCCAGGTGGGATCGGGAGAGAGAATCAAAAGAGTAAAAGTGAGAAAACTTGAGGGTTGAGATAAAGTTGGTTTGATAGGGAAAGCAAAAGTTGAACGTGCAAGCAAAGCAAAACAGGGAAAGCAAAAGTTGAACGTGCAAGCAAAGCAAAACAGGGAATTCGTTCACTCCTTCCCATGTGCAGGCAGGTGTTCAGCCATCCCCAGGAAAGCAGGGCTTCACCATGTGCGGTGGTGACTTGGCAAGACAAATGCCAGCACTGCAGCCAGTTCTCCTACCCTCTCACTGTATGGTCTTGAATATCCCATGTGTGAGGTGGGGTCAGCTGTCGTGGTTGTGTTCCCCTACTTCTTGTTCATCCCCAGCCTTCTTTCTAGTGGGGTCAGATCAGAAGCAGCAGAAGAAAAGGCCTTGATGCCATGAAAAGGGCTGCTCAGCAATAACTAAAACTTCCCTGTGTTATCAGCACTGTCATATGCAAAACAGCTGTATGCCAGCTACTGTCAGGAAAATTAACTCTGTGAACTCTCCCTGCCAAAAGCATCACAAAGTATTAATGACCCAGAGAGTGTTTTGTTCTTCTGCCTACAACTATGCCCGTGTGACATCACTTTAGCTAGGCACAGATCTAAGTTTATAAACTAAAAGGGTCATCCTCTCCTTGGCTCTGCTTCTGGCCATTAGGCTGTGTCTTAATTCTGTTCCAGCCTTTCTTTGTGCCTTCTGGCGTGTCTGAAATGGTATACAATCAATACATATGGGAAACTGCCTCAGAAACTGTGCTGTAAATGTTGACATAAGTGTTCAAAACACTGAATATCCTCTAACTGATGAGGCTGGTAGATGCAGACTCCTCCTTGGGTGATGTCTTGAAAACCCTGTTAGTACTGAGTGGCATTAGTGATCTAGGTAGACAGGCTTAGCTGCTAAGTGTGGGAAATCTTCAGATAAGATTGTTATTTAAGAGACAGCCTGGAGACCAGAATTCCCAAATCTTCTGAAATTATGTGGGCCAATAGGAGTGGTGAGACCCAGAAACAGCTTGCTCAGAGAAGCTGTGTATGTCCTGTCACTGCAGTGTTCAATACCAGGTTGGATGGGGCTTTGAGCAACCTGGTCTAGTGGAATATGTCATTGCCCATGTCAGGGGGATTGGCCTGGCAGGTCTTTAAATTTCCCTTTTAACCTAAACCATTCTGTGATTGTGTAATGCTGTCATTGTTTGAACAGAACCTTATGGTTCAATTTACAAGCTGTGAAAACTCCTATTGTCATTGAGCACTTCAAAAAAATTATGAAAGGTTAACATGTTTCTCTTATTAACTGCTTATTGCAGTGTGATACAGGTGCGCATAAGCAAAGATGAATAGTATCTAAAAGAGGTAGCTATGACCTTACGTGTAGATACAAAAAAAAAAAAAAGAAATGTTTTGTTTTTCTGCAAAGCCTATAAGGATGTGAATTCTAATGCAGATTTGCACACACTGGATCAAATTCTGTGCACAGAGAAGGAGAACAATGTATTACTTCAAGACAATGTAAATATACTTTTATACTTAAAAACCCTAACTTTAACACTTTTAACCATGCCTTCTATACAGTAAGAATTTCATCCCAGTGTGTATTGCTATGCTACCTTCACTATTTAATGTTTCTAATCTGGGATATCCAGAGTTTTTATCTATGGTTTGCACAAGGCCATCCATACCTCTAAATTTTTTTTCACTGTAGTAAAAGAAAGAGACAGCAATTGCTAATTACCCTCGCACTGTTCTCTTTTGAAGCAGCATATCTAAACCCAAGTCCTGTAAAATAGGGAAGAGAGGATTTGCTTCTGTTGAGTTGAACTGTTCCATACATAGATTGTTCTTGGACATTTCAGTTATACCTTTTACTCTGTGTCATTTTCACGGTAGTTGGGAGTCAACATAATATTTAAATGGAAACTTTAAAAACTGCTTTTTACCTACTTAGAGTTTATGATTAAACTTGTATCATTTAAATCTGAAACTATTGAATCAGTTTTTCCTGACTTGCATATATTGTGAAGGTCAGAATTGACTTCAAATTTGAGTTAAAGTAGCTTAGGTACTCTGAGACATGGAGTTAACCTATCAAAGATATGTCCACATTAATGCTTCTGAACTTCATTCTTTAAGAGTCACCTTATTTATAGCAAGATAAATGCACTTTCAGCTCTACTTGCACAGAGTGGCAAAAGCATTCTTTGGGTAGCCTAAGTAATCTAAAATATATCTTCTCTGGGAAACCTCAAAGGATCTATTTATTGAAGAAGTTAGGAAAATTTAAGGGATGTATACTTACAGCCTGGACTTCAGAATATACAACAGCTGCTTGCACATTTTAAGAGGACTGTTAATTTCTTTTAATTAAATAGAATGTTCTAAACATCATAAGCTATGTTTTCACAGAGTTTACAGGAAAGATATCATGCAGTGCTGGAAATTTATGTAACTTGAAAAGTACATTCAAGAAGAAAATCCAAACAGATTAATGCTTTTATGTAACTGAAAAAAAAAAAAAAAAATAAAAAAAAAGAAATATGCAAATAGTGACAGAAATGAAAAGTGAGTTGAACTTTTCAGTGGTCTGAAGTTAAATTCCAGACTGTTTATGGCTTCACAGTGTGTGTGGGTTCAACAAGTGTTTGGGGCTTTTTAAAGGAGCTTTAGAATTTTTTTCTTTTCTTTTTTTTTTTTTTTAAATACATTGCAAACTAGTCTGCTCACACATTCACTGTTTTTTAAAGTATTTTTACATGGCAAATTAACATGATTCCTAAGAAATACTTAGAAAATGCATCTTTAACTAAGATATCGGCTGTAAACTAACTGTCTCTTAGGGTATTATCTTTTAGAAGGAGTGTATACATACAGCTTGCTGTTTTTAAGGCTTCTCATGAGAGGTCGTGGGATTTATTCCTTCATAAACTTCCTTGGTTAGCATATGTGAGGGAGCTCAGGTCTAACCACCAGTAGATTTTATGCTGGGTAACCGTTACAAGTATTCATTGCATGTTAACTCTTGACAGATAAAATTACTTGTTCACTATTGACTTATCTTTGAAGGATGATTTACTTTGTGACTCTTGAGACATCCCCAAGCTATGTTGAGACAGCAGTCTCTCTCCAGATCATCTTGTGGCATGCAGCTATTGCCCTGATGCAGAGTTGTTAGAGGTCTGCAGGAGGAATGTGCAGGAGAAAAGGGAGAAAGGCAAAAGCTGGCTTAATGTGTGCTAAGGACAGCAGTCACTGGTGTCTGCAAGAAGAGGGCTTTCACATTTGTAGGTCTTCCTTGCTCCTGTTCACAGGACAGCTCTGCAGGGCATAGTAGGGGTGGGGGGATATGAAGGCTAAGTATTTAGCAATTTTTTCTTGCTCTCTTTCTGCTCATAGGATTGTGTTATTTTGCTACACTAGAAAAATCAAGAATCCAGAATTGCTGTGACATTGCTTCTCTCTCTCAGTCACCTTCTCGTATCAGCTTACCCTTTACTTAAAATACACCTGTTAGCCCAACCTTGTATATGTATATGACTTGCAATAAAACCTTGATTCATGCATTAGTTATTGAAAGGAACATTTTGCTCTTATTCTGGAAATTTCAGCACAACTTCTGAGTAACTTAAAAAGAACTTGAGAAGAATCTAAATGTATCTGGTCCCTGTGGCACTGCTTAGTTACGTGTCTGGTAAAAGTAGCCTTTACTTTCTTTCCTCCCACCTATTTTCGCTATGCAGAAGACTGGCCTGCTAAAAAGGTCAAAGGAATTCTACAAATAACAATGCTTAGAGTGCTAGTTTGTGAACATGAAGCCCCGAACTTTTTGTTGGGTAACTTGCCTTAAACTTTTTTCTTAACAGTGATTAAGTTTTCCTCTGCCTAAAATTACAAAGGCTAAGAATTTTACACAGTCCTTGTGCAGTATGTGGAGATGTGAAGATAGATAGAAGACCTGATAGTCTGAATTTAATAAATCTTGCAGAGAAGCAGGAGACTAGTAGCTAAGGTAAACTGCTTTGTGGTAACCTGTCTAGGTGGCTTCCAAACAAAAAGAAGTGATCTTGTAGACTGAACTGCACAGTATTATGGAAGTGCAAGTCAAGGTTTTCCAGAACACCTGTTTTTGAATGTGAAACTGAACAACCAGAATCATTCAGTAGGGGCATCACTATCAGGACTCCTAAGGACTATTGAAGAACACAAAAATTAGGTGTCTGGTATGAGGATTTCCAGAGGTAGGGCAGACACCTGCACTCTTTGTGCTGCCAATATGGAGTTTGGGGGATTAGCCTTTAAGTGTACGTAAGTCAGTGTGCCGAAGTGGGAAATTATTAAACTTCAGGTAATGCTGAAGAAATGAGTGTTTACAGAGCCCTACATCTCATAAGTGGAGGCTTCTACAGAAGTGTTCAGGAAAACAAAGGTGGAATAAAGATTAGGAAGTGCTGCAAGGTGCTGCTTAATGCTCCCATTTTTGAATGTATCTGCTGAGATTTTCAATCTGCATGGAAAAAAGGTGCAACTGCAGGCTGGGGAGGATCACTATGAGGATTGAATGCATAGGTTAAATTACACTCTGGAACTAAAGGTGATAAGATCCTCGGAGCTATAAGAAGATGTAATTAGATCCACAGTATAGCTTGACATATTTTACCCCCTCCCCTCTACTGTCAAGCCCTCACATAAAGAATGGCCCCTGGTGCCAGTAGCCAGAATGTCACAGTTCAGAGCTGGCGAGTCTTTCAGGGGCTGTGGGATTTCCCAGATGCTTTTAAGGATCCCTGAACATGATTTTACTTCAAGATGAGGACGTCCTATATAGCAACCAATTTTACAAGTCTAAAGTTCAGTTGGGAGCTGTGCACACAAAGGAATACGGATACTGAATTCTTCACTGATACTGTATTAGCCTTGCATGAGATGAGATTAGGATCAGACTTTCTTTGCTGAAATGATTTGCCTGGTACCGCCAACTGGCAGTAACTATGTCCTTCCAGCCAGGAAACTACCAAACAAGACATTTGTGTTATGAAGCCAACAAGTAATGCAAACATTGTGGGAAAATTACCATTAGCTTCAGAAAAACAGTTATGTATCAGCATTGCTGAAACTGAACCTCATGACTTCAGATGATCTGATATCTCTGGTTTCTTCAGATGGTCTGGTATCTCTGAAGTGAACCTTAACTAAGTCTTAATTTGTTTCAAACGAGGAGTGTAAATCAATGGAGTGTGGGGTGATTCCTATTATATTTATATATTTATTGCATTAGAATTTCATGGCACTTGTGCCACAAAGTACTCCACATTTCTTTACATTTTCTCCCAGAAAAAAATTGTATTACAGCTCTTTCTCCTTCTTCACTTCAATATTTTACCCACAGTGGTCTTCCATTAAGTTCTTGCTAGAGCCCTATAGCTAAGGTCATGGAAAGAGAGAATGTTAGTAGATAATTATCTGTGGTGTGTTGGTACTAAATTATTGTGGGCTCAAACTTCTTAGAAAGGCATTTAATGGGAGACTGAACCATTCTCAGATGTCCTAAGTGAGCCTGCCAGGCAGCTTCACTAACTTGCATAAGCAAGAAAAATCAGAAAGCTGAAAGTTTGGGTTAGCTCTGGCTTGCAGGATTTCATTGGACTGCATGTTTTTTAAAAGAGGGAACTTGTCCAGAGACTTTTTGGGGATACCTTTTTAGCCATGTTTTATGAAACGTCTTGAAATACTGATAGTCTTTTAAAGCTAAGGGCTTCTCTAATGTAGATTAGGCTTTACTAGGCTAGATTTAGTTGCTGTTTCACAGAAACAGACAGAAAACATTAATCTTTGGAGTTTTCCCTTTTCTATTTTTTTCCCTCTTTATACCTAGGTGAAAAATAATTAATTAAAATTATAATATGATTTTAAATATAAAAACTAACTAAAGAAACAGCATGGTATTAAGTGCCAATGAAAAATAATTTCTACTGGAATTGCAAGATAATCTAAGAACATAAATGTTTTTATTATGTTGTTTTAAATTACTTCCTGGTAGATGACTCTTTTCTTTTTTTTTGGTTCATTTTGAATCTTTTTTTTTTTTTTTTTCCCCTATCTGTCAGCTGTCAAAATAACTTACCTGTAAGCATTTGCTGACTACTTCAAACTTATCAAGTATTTTTAATGGAAGTACATTTTTGTGCTGCCTGAAATGTGTCAAATATCAGCAAGTCTACCTGAAGACAAATCGTTGCCTGATCTATATGACTATGTATTTTAAACCTCAGCTATTTTGTACTGGTATTTCCACAGAGTAAAATTATTGTCTCTGTTGGACTAAAATCATTCTTTTTCCATTCACTTCAATTAAGTTAGTATTTGTCAGATAAAGCCTCTGAAATATTTTTAAATATATATTTGCAGAGAATCCACCATCGGCCATATTTTATTTTCCTGAGCTTGCTGAACACAGTGGGCAGGTGTGGAACTTTTTGTTGGTAGAAAGCATTGCAGTATTGCCTAGTCCATGAAGCCTTGAAGGATGTTCTCATCCTCTGCGGTACTGATCTCTTTAAGGATTCTGTCTTGTATTAAACTTCCCTTTTGTTTCAATCCTGCAGTTATTCCTTGGCAATGAGTGATGGATGTACTTTTTATTAGGCTGTGAACATGTGTTTATCCTCTTGATCATAGCTTTACATCGGGTTACAAGAGAGTATAAATGTAGCATTGGTTTAAAAAATGTACCTCAACAACTGGCTTCTCTCAGAAATTGCAGTATATTGGCTACTAAATAGCAGTACATAATAAGAATGTCATAGTAAAGAAATTACTAATATGGGTTGTAGGTTGCTTTTAAGCGAATGACTCTTTCCTGGCTTTGAAGAAACCACACACTGTGGTGTCACCTCACCTGTTTATAGTAATCAGAAATATTAGATAATATCTAGGTAGGGAAGCAGTTCCTCATAGGCAAAATGTCGAGGAGATGCCTTTACTCTCTATAATAATTTTAGGGAATTAGCAACAGTACGCAAATCAAATTTCAAAACTTGTGTCAGTTTCGGAAGGATAAAGAAGGCAGATGGGAAACTTGAATTCTGTTCCAGTGTGTGTTCAGTTTCTGTTTGAGGGCAATTTCGTTATCTTATTTGTCGTGCTCTGTGGGAAAGGGAGTGTTGGACAGTGGGTACAGCTTCACAGAGCGCTGCTGTACTTGAAGGACAAATACCATAGCTTTATGATAACAGCTGTTGACAAACTATTCCACACCTCTTAATTACAGGTATTACAAATAGAGAGGAATTTGGGTGTTTGCTGTCATGACGACATTACAGATGTTTTCTTCTGGGTAAACCTCTGCAGTTGGCCTCAGATCTTTGGGGACATGGTTGTTTGTCATCCTGAGATCTCTGGGTAAGAAGCCACTCAGCTGTCCCATTAAGTTTTTGGTTGTGGAATTCAGCAGCTCCATCAGCTGGTGTCGCAGCAGCAGGGCCATTGCCAGCCTTCAAGTTCAGTGCATCTGGCGCTGACTCTGAAGGGATCGTGGGAAAAAAGTGTGCCTGGCACCATATTTCCATCTTCTCATCTAATCACCCTGGCTGATTAAGCAGTTTTGACTCTGTCTTGAAATTGGTCTTCAAAGATGGTTTAAAACTGTGCCCAAATTAGCCTTATGTGGAAAATGGTGTATGTGTGTTTTATGCATATTTAAATATGCTTTGGGAAACCTGGCTTATTTTCTAATGATTTATAACTAACATTTGTCTTCTTCAAAAAAAAAGGCAATGTTTCCTCTAAATAACTGAAATTTTGGAAAAAACAAGGCATTCTTCAAAATCTTGACTCTTGACCTCCTTTTCCAACAGAGGAGCATTGCACAAAAGTTATGTATTCTGCCTGCAGGAAAAGAGGTCAAACTGAATCTTTAATTCTGAAGCCATCTGATAGTATCTACGTTATAAACCTGGTAGTTTCACATTTAGCAGATTCAGTGTGTTAAACATCAAGCTGGCTTTTCGTAGTGGTTTAGTGGCCCCGTAGCAAAAATAATGGTGATTTATTTCTGTGATAGCTGGCACAAAAACTAAAAGCCTCGGAAGATGAGGAGATGAAAAAACTAGGCAAAAAACCTCCACAACCTATTAAAAAGACAGTCCTTTGGCGGATGATGATTGTTCTAGGTTATGTATGTATATGTATATGTATATGATGTTTATGTATATGTATATATTTGTGTGTGTGTGTCTGTGTGTGTCTACTTAGAATGGAATTAAAAGAACTTTGAGAAGTCATCTGGCTCTTCACCTGCTTGTTAGGATCCATTTCATTTAACATGATCCATGGCAGATGTGATTTTGATTTATTCTTTTGCATCATATTTTCCTTAATAATTCTGATGACGGGTCTACAAACTTAGGCAAATCAATTCCATTGCCTCACTATCTGCATCATGGTGCTTGCTAATAGGAATATTGTCTCAAATCTTATTTGCTAATATTACTACATTCGAATCTCTGAAGACTAAAAACATTTCATTCTTTGCTACTGCCTTTTATGCATTTAAAGGCTATTAACATCACTCCTCTGGACTTTGCTTATTTGTATTAAAGATCACTGATTCCTGCAATCTTGCCATATTGAGCTGGTTCCTGTGTATATATATGCTCTCGTCTTTCTTCCTTGCCTCCCCTTGGGAAGACTGTGCGGCTTTCCTGAGGCATGGTGCCCAGAACTAGTTCATAATCTACTACTTTCCATTCTTTATTTGTGCACCCATGTTTTCTGGGCCAAAAATAGACTCTTGATTTGTCCTTAACATCCTCAGTGTACCATCAGTGAAGGATGCTGGTCATAGATTTGAGTTTAGCATATAAATTGGATGGCTTTTGTATTTTTGTTTTAATTTCCAGGTGCAGAGGAGTTTCTTTTCTACCATGGAATGTGTTGGGACCAGTGTATTCCTGTGATGCCTGTTGTGAGAGATATCAATGCACATTGAAACCGTAGAAAGCTGGGGGAGTGTATGGAAGCTGATTTAACAAATAGCTGTCAGTGAAGTACAGAGCCCTTAAGAAGAATAAATACTACTTCACAATTGATTAAATATGTGAGCTATACATTTAAGATGGCAGTCGCCTTTCCCTGTTTAAATGCCAGGTGATCCAAACTTCAAACTCACCCAACTGCTGCTCAATTTCCATCTTTTAAGTCTAATTAGAAGTGGGTAGAGGGTGTGCTTCCTGGTGCTTATGACTTGCTTCTGTGCAGGGTAGGTTATCACACCTTTCTTCTAAGGTCTGGTAACTTTAACAGGCTTTTAGGCCTGAATGCAGAAAGCCAATTAAGTATTTGCTTAACTTCTACAGTGTTAGTTTAAAGCTGCCCTGTCTTAATCAGAGTCCTAATTACTAAAATACTCCCATACCTCCATGAGAGCTTAGTCCTATCTGTTGACTACTAATTATATTACATTTATTCTTGCATAAAAGCAGCTGCAGTTAAATGGAAAGCCTTAGCCCACATGGTTCTCAGAGTCACCCAGGCTTTTGGAAAATGAAGTTGCCTTTGTACAGTAACAAGGGAGAAGCTTAATGAGCAGTTTCTGTGCATAAGGCATGTTCCCTTTGACTGGATGGTCATTGTGGTGTCTGTATGGCGGCAGATGTACAAGCTGGTGCTCTTTGGCATTGATGCAGTCACCTGAGAAACAGTGTGGGGCCAGATGAGCAGACTGCTTCAGCCCTCTGCTGAATGAGTGCTCCTGAATGTTGCCTTGTGTTTTTCTTATTCAGGTATTAGCAGCATCATGCCATCTCTCACCATGTCATGTGAATGCACAACTTACGCTTTTGCCTAAGGAAGGCAAAAATCATATGAATTCAATAGCAGAACAAGTGGCCAACTCTTTCTATAGCTCTAGTGCTCTATTCTGAAAGGTAGGCTGTAGAAATATTTGCATTCAAAATGTATTATAACTTCTGACAATTTATTTTTTTTTTCCAAGCTATAAACCAGCAGATTGATTCTGTCTCATGAGTATTCTGGCAAATCTGTTACCTGGAAAGAGAATGGAAACGTGTTTTCCTCCAACTTTTATTGCCAAGCCACACAACTTGCTTGTTTGTCCTCAATTCAGTTTTGTTTAATTTTGCTTTGTTGTAATTGCATGGGCACATAGCATCTTCACACAAAGAAAGAGCCATCTTGCCACCGTCTTCCAGGTTAGATTCTGGATCAGGCATGAAGAATCCAGCAAGCATAAATGTTAGGACAGGTAGGATGATAATGATAGTGGAGAAAGAGTGAAGCAGAAGACATCAGTGTTTCATATATCTTACAGATTTTTTTTTTTTTTTTTTTTTTAGTGTAACCAGTGGTTGTGTTTAATCACGTAAAACCCTGAAACCCTGATGTTTTGGCAGTAGAAACGTTTGTACTTAAAAGGCAAGACACTCCAAAGTCAGACAGTAGGATGGAGAAGTTAGAGTACATTTTCATGCTTCTTTTTTCCATGTTTAATATTTAGTTTTGCACTACAGTTGCAGAGCACATTTTCAAGATAAGATAAAAGATCCTCTTTTTAAGTACCCCATATCTATTGAGGACTTGAGATAAACTGCGCATACCACTTTTGGAAATCTAGTCATAAGTCAGAGCTGTAGTGTTTAAGACACTTGCCGTAATCAAGTTCTTGTGTCTTTAAAACAAAATGAGGTTTTGATGGAGAGCTGGTTGCCGTAGCACATGTGCCTGTTCAAATATGCCACATCTCTCACCTGGCTTCCAGTGGCCACTGTGGAGGAATGTGCATCTCACAGGGTCTGTCTCTGATGTGTCAGCCTAAACAAACATCTTTGTGATGCTCTCAGGCATCCGAAATTGTACTACTCATTCTATTCTATTCTATTCTATTCTATTCTATTCTATTCTATTCTATTCTATTCTATTCTTACTATTATTATTATCAGTCCTTCTCACTGCAGTGGTACAGACTGTACTCCTAACATCAAGCAATTTAGGTACAAGGACCATGCATCTCTTATAGGAAGCCAAAGCATGCAGTTTCATCTGTCAGCACTGCCTTTATCAGCCACACCCTCCCAGTTATGTTAGCCTCCTCCGCCCTGAAACAAGTAAGTTGGGTGACAGCTTTCCCAGGCCCCAGTCTGGAAGGAGTATCAGGGTGTGGTGGCCACTGGTTGGAGGCAGCGTGCTTGTAGGCTGGAGCTGGGAAGGCAGAGCAGCCCAGCACCGGTATGGGAGCCCAGCAGCACCACTGATCCTGCGGCAGAACAGAAAAAGCCAAATCTTTTGGGCTGGATCAGCTATCTTGTCTTGCTGACGGTGTGGCTGCACATGTGCCTGTGTCCTGGGTGGGGGGAATGTGAGATTAGGAGCAGGGTGACAGTGGCTCACAGTCCAGGGGACTTAAACTGCACCCTGGAGTGGGTGACAGCATAAGATGATTTAAGCTTTATCTCAGAGGCGCATGGTTTGCAAAAAGAAATATATCCGGTTGACATTAATTGCTGTTTTGGTTATTTCCCAAGGTGAGATAGAGGGTTTTCTATGTGCCATTACTCTTCCTGAAGGTGGAGTTGTGCTGTCCTAAAATGACTATATACAGAGAGGGTATATATTTGAAGCAATATGCTGCAGTATTCTAATCAGAATGTAAAATTGAGGGAAAAAGGCATAGGTTTTAATTGTTTTGGTCTGTGATTAGTTTCATTTGGATTCCAAAATCTAGAACAATTGACCTTCTTAATCTGTCAGGGAGGATGGTATAATTCAGGGAGCTTAAATCAAGACCTCACCCTCCATACCTCAAAGCCTGATGACATCAAAACAATTTTGAATATGGTACTATAATTCCCTTCAAGTCCAGGAATTTTGTGTTTATTACTTACCTCATAGTCCAGCTTTAACTGTAAAATATGGTAAATGCCTATTTGTGCTTTCCATTTTCTCACTAACATTTTCTGCAATTTTTAGAGGTTTTTTTTTTTTTTTTTTTTTTTTTTTTTTAACAATAGGAGGGGAATGTGGGTCAAATTATCTGTTCATGTGTGTGCTGAAACCATGAGCTTGCATTCATAAGATGAGAAGATGTTGTTGAAAGGCTTGTTATGAGAAAGATAAGTAGCGTCCCCCACTGGCTACATTTTTGGATGACTGGTAGCAAGCAGTCCGTGCTGCTCATCTTCCACTCAGTGGTGGCTGTATGTGAAACGTACATGCAGGGCTGTTGGGGAACTGCTGAGAGGCTCTCAAACTCCATCTGTCTTCTGTGTGAATGGCAGAAGACAGCACCACCACCTACCCAGCTGTATGTCTGGGCATCCTTCAGAAACACTAGCGTATGGATACATAAGCAATGTCACAGTCCAGAATGAAACTGGAGGCTTTGTAGGTGTGGGAACAGGTGTTTTCTGGATTGCTCACATTGAGTCAAGTGATAGGTATGTCCCTGTCACCTGTTTCTAGCGTGTCTCTAAATCTCTTGTTTCTCTTACATGCTTTGCAATGGATTTGGAAAGAAGGTTTAAACAAATAATATTTTGGTGTTTATGGGGGGTGGAGAATAGAGATAGAAAAGACCTTGTTAAAACTATAGTATCAGGGGGAGCTTTTTGGGTCTTCTGTACAGTTATGCTGTAAATCCACTAGTAGATCACAGTCTGAAGTCTGTTATTTCAAAAATCACCTGTCTTGCATTCTTTTCTGTTTTAAGTCTATAGTGCCATTGCACTAGACTATAGTCTTTTTAAGTCTATAGTCTTTTAAGACTATAGCCATTGCCATTCTGCTTAAACCATAGTTTAATTATTTAATTCTCACTCCTTTTTTTTCTTTTTTAAAAAATTTTCTTAGGTAAGCTTAAGTGTCCTCCCCTTCAAGTTTATAACAAAGATGTTGATACAGAAGTGTGTACCTGTTTTGATGTAGCTTTTTGGTTCATTCATGTTGTAAAACAAAGTGTTTGATTTTGAGAGTGGGAAACAAGGAAAAACAACCCACAAATGTCCTTGTGTTTTTAATAAGCGGAGTTTTGCCAAGTAGCAATTAGCACACTTCAGTTTTTGTGCTAATTAAGACCTTTTTAGGATCCTCTAAGGAGAAGGGGTTTTGCCAAGTTAGCAGATTTTCAGACAGGTGAGCTGCTTTTAGCTTTACCTTTACTATGTGCATTTTTATGTTTTTCCTAATTACTGTTCTGTTGCTCTAACATTCACCATCTTCTTATGCTACTCAAATCACTGATGTGATCTGTATGAAGCTTCTCTATAATTTTGTGCTTGAGAAAAATTACAGAAGCTGAAATAATCACTCAAAGCAAAAGCTGTTGTTCTGAAACTAAGTAAGGGAAGAGAGGAAGCATAGTCTTGTTTTCCTAAGCCAAATTCTTTACTGAGCCTCCTTTCAAAATACAAGCATAGAAAGGCCCATGGGGCTGTGGTTATCGCTGACCCATTGAGGTTCATCATACTACAGGAACTGTGGTAAGTTCAGTTGAAACTTTTTTTGTCTCTTCACACAGTGGGAATGGAAGTTTTCAGAAGGGTTGATCAAAACCTTTTTTCAAAGATACTTTTTCAAAGGAAGAGATACAGACATTTTTGGACTCCTCAGTCTAAAGGCACCTGAAGACCCCAGTTTGAATTGATGTGCATTTTTAGGACTTTCCCATTACTGAGACAAAAATGTATTCCACATTAACACTGTGAAATTTCTACTTTGCTTTTGAGGATTTAGAATTTTACACTGAAAGTATCTTAAAACCAATTTTTGTTCACTTCATCTCCTTCTTGAAAAGAAAAATAAGGGACAGTTCAGAATCTTATTATTTAGCTGATCTTAAGTGGAGACATAGGCCAATGTTAATATTTGCTCCAATATCAAGATGAGGCTTTCAGTATGTCTAGTTCTCATAGTGTCAGAAAATATTTTCCCTCATTCCTTATTTTAGATTCCTGTCCTCTTAATCCCATATTACACATAACTGCTTTAAAAAGTCTACTGTTTAGCCAAGACATAGGAAAACAAATTAGAAAAGTCTAGTTCATGGGTACATAATGATTTTTGTATTTTTGGTCTAAATCACTCATAAATGAATATGTGAGCTCTGTGTGTGATCACTTATTAGGAACCAGAGTAAACCTATGGATCAGAGCATTTTCTTTGGGATGATCTTATTTGATTATAATCAGCTGCAGTGAGACTTAGCTAGGGGCACAGATGGCATCTGGTTGCTGAGCCATTACACGCACTTTCATCTGGCTGAACAAAACCTTCATCTGATCAAACTCCCTTGCTGCTTCATTACGAAATGTGTGATTGCTTGAACCAGCACTAAGTGGTTAGGATTAGTAGAATGGTGTAAACTGTAATGCCTGTGTTCTCTGACTACTGTGTAATAAGTGAAAAGAAACCAAAGCAAACCCTGAATGGGCAACCTTCCTGATCACTCGTTCCCTCTCTCCCCTATCAGTTTTGCATTTACTGGTCCCATGTGGACCTGTTAGCTAGGATCTCTCATTCTAGTCCTGTCAGAAGGGAAGCTCTTTGTCACTTCACTTGGACCATTCATTACTCTCAATCCAATTAAGCACTGACATGCAATGGGGTCTTGGTATCTTTTTCCTTCTGTGTAGTCACATGAAGTCATCCAAGATTACCAGAAGTGTTGTCCCTTCCCTAGATTCAAGGAAGAGCTGCCTAAAGTGGATCAGGGGAAGAGTCCGTGAATAGACCTGGAAAAGAAATGGAGCTTTCGATCTCACACTGAAATTTATAGCTATAGATGTTGGCCAACTCATTCCAAGATACTTTCCTGACCTTTCTGAGATCAGCTTTCTGAAAGAGCCAAAGAGAAGAATCTTTAGATTTACTTTTACTTGCTGTCTATTTCTGCTGAGCTTTAAAAGCGTCAATAATGGAAAAATACTCAAACCTTAACTGTGGTGACACAGTTTGAATGGCTCATGGCCAAACACTGTAAAAAAGCCCAAGGTCAGAATAAGTTAATAAAGAGCCTCCAGGTGCAGTTTATCTTCTGCTTGTGTTTGAGTAAAGAAGGTGCCCAGTTACTATGAGCCAAAAAAATAACCCCTCAGCCAGTAAGACATGAAGTTGGAATCCTTCCTCTCTGATGCTGCAAAATTATAAGTGCAACTGAGGTTACAGGCATGGAAGCAATCCTGAAACTGTCTACAGTAGGGGAGCTCTGGCACTTTTCTGTGGATGTGTGAGCAGAAAGGGTTGGTGATTGCCCCTGTTGGCTTTCTGCCTTCGTCTTTTGTCATAGAAGAAGGTCTTCCCTGTTGTTATTAAAAAGCATTTGAACTCATTCCATCCCACAGAGCTCCTATATGATGTCTGATTTCTCGTCAGTTTTCTTGCTGGGTTTGAAACTGGATCTACCCAGATGACTCAGAAGACCGAACTTTCAAATCCGGGTCTGATCATCTGTTTATCATGCATCACTCCACTTCCCAGGTTCTGTATTTGACTGACAGCTCAGTTCTGAGACTTTGTCCAGCTCCTAAGTTTCAGTTGTCAAAACTGGCGAATGTAGGTCTGGCCTTCCAAATAGTGAGGAAGTTACTTCTTTAACTCCATTACTAGCTTTGCCTCTGGTTTATTAGTCCTGTGGCACACTACTGAATCTCCTTTTGTCCTGTGAAGGGATTCTGAAGAAACCAGCTTGTGTGTGTTTTTAATTACATGTTTGTTCAGCCCTCCGAGGATGTCAGGAGCTGTGAACAGCAAATGCCAAGTGATTGCCAGGAAGAAAGCTGCTGACTGCAGTCCATCATAGACAGAACCCTTCTGTGTAGCTGCCACTGCCTTGCCATGCGCATACCGACGATATCTGATTTTGATTATAGTCTCTCCTCTGATGATAGTGCTGTCTCGGGTTCTCCTGGAGACAAAGTCTTGGTCGAGTGAAAACATAAGCAATGGTGTAGTCAAGGACAAAGTCAGTCTGCCTCCCCAAGATTCCAGTCTATTGACTCTTCTTTCTTCCTCATTTGGAGTGAACTGAAAGGCTAACAATCTCCCTTTAAATGAGCACAACTTGCTGTATTATGTTAGTCTAGACAAAGGAAATCAAATTAATTAGCAGAAAGACTGCAAATGTGCTGTGGAGGAGGACCTGTCATTAGAGTACCTCATTCAGGCTCCTGTGGCTTGCTGTGTATTCAGAATGATAGCTCTGGTCTTTCTCTCCACAGAAGAGAAATAAAATAATACTAGGCTTCAATTAGAGTCACAACTATAATTCAGTCATGGGCAAGGAGAGGGGGAGGTGAGTAGGAAGATGGCTGCTCTGCAAAGCCTAAGTCATAAAACATAAAATCCTGGTTTACACATGGCAACAGATCCTTCTGTGATTCAATTACAGCCTTCATATTCAGTAGTGGGTCAGGTCTGTAAACCAGAATACAGACAGAGCAAATATTTACATTCTGTGTGTAATGACAGAGGGAGAATCACTGATCTGAGCATGAATCAAAGCCACAAGAACATAGATGTGGGACAGCCACGTGTTGCCAGCAGTGTGAAGTGGGAGGGACGGAGTAAATTTCCAGTATTTGGAAGTTAAATTTCCTACAAATCATCCTACTGCATTTAACTGAAATTTTGTCTTCTATTTACTTCCAGTTGTGACACACACTGCCAAGAACAGTGCATAAATGGCAGTTTGCCCATTCATTCTGTGTGCTATATGTTTTCTAATATTTCTGAAAAGTTATTTTGAAGTTTATAGGTATTTAGCATTTTATATCAATAGTGCATATGTAATTAAAATTTTATTTGTATTCCTGACTTCATAGCATCTCAAAAGATTTTTTTCTTTTGACAGCTGTTGAGCCACTGTGATTTATTTTGGTCCATTTGACAGCTATGACCGTCAAAAAGGTTACTGTCAGCTTGGAAATACCAATAGATGTAGTAAAAATTCTTTTTTATATATAAGAAAACAACTTAAAAACAAGGGTCAAAATATTTCCAAACTGAAGAACTTGCATCAAGGCATCAACTGGTGCATGGACTAGGGTAGCCAAGAAGTCATGTAACTCTAAGGGTTTTGAACTCCAAACGTCATGTTTGTTTACAGGCTTGCAAAAACCTGGAAAAGAAAACTCGTCAGAGCATGTGGTTACTGCCCTTTTCCGCCCTTACAGGTGTGAATTATATTTTAGTTGCATACATTAAGTTTCACTTGTAGAGACCCTGAGTGAACAGCGTTCCTTTCAGGGCAAAGCCCACAGCTGAGTTAAACAAAAAACTTCCATTTGAAACAAAACTAACCCCTGAACAGGGATTGTGATGGGCCATTGGTTAACCCACAAAAAGTAACTGCCAAAGTAAGCCAAGCAGAAGGCTGGTGCTCTTGAGGAAAGAAGAAAACATCTGGTAAGTTTGTGAACAAAAAGGGCTCCAAAATCTTACAGGATCAACCTAAGGATAATACCATGCGTGGTGTGCAACAGTGACTGTTCCTGCTTGGCTTCCAGCGACAGAGTGCAAACAAGCTTTACGCTGTTGGGCCAGCTTAGACCATGGGTCAGAGACTGTATTAGAAACTTTGAGGGGACCCACTGCTATTTCAGGATGTCTTGTGTTACATGTGAACATTAGAGCTCATGAACTTTGATTTTCTATGGGTGTGTTCAGTGTGCCAGTAACCCTAAACGTCCCCTTTGCTACTCGCACCTCCTGTTCTAAACTGTGCTGCCGTTGACTTGTTCCCTCTGTCCCCTTCCCTGAAATAATTTTCATGCATCCCTGTGTACCCTAGGAGAAAACACACTTAGTGTAATGCAACAGAAGTTTCAAACCTGCCTTTCTGTCCAATACATTTGAAATTTGGCAGAGGAAAAAAAAAATTAATTGTGAGGAGGTGTCAGATGTGTTGCTTATAAACCAAAGGAAAGGCAAAACAGGCTGAGAGAATTCCCTAGATTTAGCCTCACTGAGGAGAAAAAGTAGTTTTCTGTGAAACGAATAATTCTGGTAAGGCATTTAGTTATGTGTTTGTATGGCATAGACCTGGTTGGAGCTAGCAAGCTGCATGGGGTCAATACTTGTTTTATTTGCTCATTAGCATAGATCTTCTGCACTCTGTCCCCAGAACCGCTGTAAGTTTTAGTCAGGAGGACTAATGCTTTGTCAGGCAAATTTAAGGAGAGATAAATGTAAATGAAAAGTGCTCCAAGCAATAAATATAAGCCATTTTAAAGACAACTGTATGAGAATACAGCTGGAATGCTACTTACAAGTGACATACTGGAAAGTAGTGGGATATATAGCTGAAATTTTGTTTGTATGGGAATTTGCATACTACCTAATAGAAAGATTAGCCTGTGGGATATTGGTATAGGAGCAATTTTTATTTGAGCCATCTGTGTTTCAGCTCTATAAATAGGATACGGGCTTACGGAAGTTCATAATACAAAGACTAGACCATCAATAACATTTTAGATTTTCAAACAGGAACGTGACCAGAATCATAATGTGGTAACTGAGGATAGCATCTTGACAAAGAGCCTGAAAGAATAAAACTATCTGAATCTACCAGAAAATTTAAATTTGGAAAAATTTAAATGCTACTTCTCTGCTGATTAATCTAGTGTTTCTTATATACAAGATTACATGCCACCTGTTGATTTCAGAAGTACTTGCATTTTTCTGATCGTTAAGAGAAGCAGGCACTTCTTTTGAGCACTTCTATGATGCTGTAGGGACCTCCATTTTCTCCTAGAACAGAACTCATTCAAATGCCCTCTTTTTAGAATGGTGCAAGTACAGTAAGGAGCATATATTGAAGATTAACTGTCATGTCCCTTACTGAGGTTAGAAAATGAGATGTGCATTCTAGAAGTAGTGCATTGTTTGAAGCTACAAAGAAATAAAGCTCCTAACTCCATCCCTGTTCTATCAAAACTCAGGGAAACTATATTGGAAATTTTCAGACAAAAGAATTTTAATTTACAATAGTATAATGTTTTTAAATAAAAGGTTGCCTCAGGGTAACAAATCTGTATTTCTTTGCAAAAAGAATAGTATTGGTGCCATGCGGTGCAATTGAAAGATGTTGGAAATAGTCCATTCTCAGTTAATTTCTGAACTCCAGTAACTTCCCCTCTGAGCTCAGTTCTGGTCCCGCCATATGTTGGTCACCAAGTCAGTCTACAGACATTTGGAGTTGTGTCGCTTAGTCAGGCATTGGTCTCGGATGAGATTTCTGTGTTCTGTTGTAATGCAAACAACAAAAAATATAATGGAGACTGTTCATTGCAAAATAGTCTTTTGTAGCATCGATTCTCCAGTGAGGAAGACGTGAAATGAGCTATTGTATTTAAATGCTGAACTTGCCCCATTCTTGTGTTGACTGTCCTTCTTTCCAACAGGCTGAGGGATGGTCACAAATGAAGACATTTGCTCAAGCCACTGCTTCCCTTCAGATTTAGTTTTTATTTTCCCAAGGGCAGAAGTCTGCTGTTTTCTCCTGAATGAAATGCTGCCAAATGGGAGTGTAACAGCTGCCTTCAACGCAGAAGAATAAAGTTAAATGTAGGCTGTTTTTACTTGCTGGACAAAATGTTCATGTACAAACAGAACGGACTTGCCTCTTTGGGGCTCTTTATCTTGTGCTGAAAAGCTGAGAAACACTGAGAAGAGACCAAGTGTCTTTTCAACTTAGTTCACTCTTGCAGAGAGACATTTTTTAGATTCATAGGAGAATTATCAGTCTTTTCCAAAAAAGCTCTTCTCCTTGTATCTATTCCTTCCACCCCCTGACTGTAGCATTCTTCAAAACCAGGTTGTGAGGAAGAGAATCAGCCTCATGGACAGCTAGCAGAAATCTGGTTTTATTTTGTGGGTTTTTCCCTCCTCCCACTCCCCCTTTTTTTACCCAGTGTTGCAAATACTGCCAACACTGATGACTGCTCAGACACTTCTGAGGAGGACATCTCACTCTGCTTGGGACAGTTCACATGTGCTCACCAGGCAGACATTTGTCTGTGGTTGGTTCTAAAACCACAAGTTCCTGAAGCTGAAATAGCAACAAAATTTAGTTTTTAATCATAAGGATACAAAAAACCCCTTTTGTCCAGTTACCTGCTAGTATTCGGAGTGTGTTCCTAGTCCTTTAAAAAAGGCTTTGCTGCATTACCACAGGTACTATAGGATGACTTTGATTTTACATTTCTTGCAGCTTTCATTCCTTCTCTTTATTTCACTTTTCTTGTTTTAAAATGATAAATGCTGACACAGTTGTTGAATCAAAATCTTTGCTACTGATAAATACAGCGTCATATGAAGTTGACAGTGTCTTTCTTCACTGTATTACCTGGCTAACACTTAGCCTTAAAAAGAATCCAGACCAACAAAACTTGCATCATTGTTTCCTGCACTGTTTTCTTCTAGTTGGGGCCTTAGTAATTGCATCTATTATATGTGTCTGTGATTTTTGGGAAGCACTGGTATTTATCATGGACATAATCACAGAGGACAAGTAAGGTTAGAAGGAACCACAATGGGGCAACTGGTCCAACCTTCCTGCTCAAGCAGGGTCGTCCTAGAGCACATTGCACAGAAATGCATCCAGACAATTCTTGAATGTCTCCAGTCAGGGATACTCCACCATCTCTCTGGGCAATCTGTTCCACTGCACAGTTATCTGCACAGTGAAGTTCTTCCTCCTATTCAGATGAAACTTCCCATGCATCAGTTTCTGTCTTTTGCCTCTTGTCCTATTGCTCAGCCCCACTGAGAAGAGCCTGGCTTCATCCTCTTGGCATTCTCCCTTCAGAATCTTTTAGGCATTGATGAGGTCCCTTCTCAGTCGTCACTTTGCGAGGCTGAACAGGCCCAGCTCCCTCAGCCTTTCCTCATAAGAGAGAACTTCCAGTCCCTTAATCATTCTTGCACCAAGGATCCCAGAACTGGACCCAGCACTCCAGATGTGCCTCACCAGGGTTGAGTAGAGGGGCAGGATCACCCTCAGCCTGCTGACAATGCCCTTCCTTATCCATCCCAGGACATCACTGGCATTCTTGGCCACAAGGACACTGCTGGCTCAGGGACAGCTTGTTGTCCACCAGGACCCCCAGGTCCTTCTCCACAGAGCTGCTTTCCAGCAGCTCAGCCTCCAGCCTGTGCTGGTGCAGGAGTCATTCCTTCCCAGAGAAGAACCCTGCCCATGCCTTTGTTAAAGTTCAGTCAGTCCTTCTCTGGTCACCTCTCCAACCTGCCGAGGTCCTTCTGAAGGGCTGCACAGCCGTTTGGGATGCTGGACTCTCCTCCCAGCTTTGTGTTGTCAGTGAACCTGCTGAGGAGGCTTCTGCCCCTTCACCTGAGTCAATGGTGAACAAGGTAAACAACACTGGGCCCAGTGCTGGACCTTGTGGGATGCCACAGGTGACAGGACTCCAAACCTGACCATGTGCACTGGGTACACACAGATCCTCTGGGATCTGCCACTCAGACACTTCTGAATCCACCTCACTGCCTTCTCATCCAGCCTGCACTTCCACGCTTTGCCTTTGTGGATGTTGTGAGAAACAGTGTGGAAAGCCGCACTAAAGTTGAGGTAGACAGTATCCACTGCTCTCCCCTCCTCTGTACAGGTTGTTGCTTCATGGCAGAAAGTCTGGCTGGTCAAGCATGATTTATTATTTGTGATTCCATGCTGACTTCTCCTGATGACCTTGTCATTCACATGGCTAGAGATGGACTCCAGAATGAGGCACTCCGTCACTTTTCTCAGGGTTGAGGTGAGACTGGCCAGTAGTTCCCTAGGTTCTCCTTCTTGCAGTTTTTGAGGACTGATGTGACATTTGCTTTCTTCCAGTCCTCAGGCATCTCTCCTGACTGCCATGGCCTTTCAAAGATGATCGTGACCAGCCTTTCTATGGTGTCCAGCAGGTCTGTCAGGGCCCATGGATTTGTAGATGTCAGACTTGCCTAGGTGTTCTCTAACTCAATCCTTCCTTCCCGTATTCCTTTACGCTGGTCTCCTGGGTCAGAGAGGTCTAAGAGATGTCATATCAAACCAATGCAGACATGTTCAGTAACTGTGTTCTCTGTTACCAGTGTCCCCACTCCATTTAGCAGTGCATTACTAAAACATTATCCTTAGTTTTCCTTTTGCTATAGTTACATTAGAAGAACCCCTTCTTGGTCTCATTGACATATTTGGCCAGATTTAATTCCAGATGGCCGCAACCTTCCTTGTCTCATTTCTACTTCTCTGACAACGTCTCTTTATTCATTCCAAGTGGCCTAACCTTTTTTCCATCTCCTTAATGATAAAAGTATGTCAAAATAACAGGGCTGACTTCATCAATATTTCCTTCCCCTCTCTCTGGTCTTCTGGAGCTGTAGTTTACAACCAGGTTCTTTGGTGACTCTCCTCACAAACTCCTGGTCCTGGCATAAAATAATTAGGAACTCTTCTCTATTCCTCCAGCACTAATACTAAGTAAAAGAAAAAAAAACTAAAACCAAAACCACACAAAAAAACCCCCACCAAAAAAACTCAACAAAAAACCCACCACCACCAAAACCCCCCAGGTATAAAAGCTATGCAAAGAGAATTCAAATAATAATTTAAATAATTGCTGCCTTTTGTGTTTTGTGCAGTGGTTTTGAAAAATGATGCCTTGTACTCCTAGAGCATGGTAACTACTGCTGTAATGCAGATCTGAATTGCTGAATCCTAGCTGCAGTATTGTGTTTTCCACATTTTTAAAAGTTTGGTCTGCCCAGCCTCCTGCATGTTTTGTTGTTGTAGCTGGCCGCACTCTTGGCAATTTAGTAGTGGGAATCTATTAATGATGGAACGATTTAATAAGACTCCCATGTCTCTGCAACAGGAGATACAGTACAGTGTTCAGTTACTGCTAATGCTGTTGGGACACAGGAAAAAGAGTTTCCAAAGGATAGTTAAAAGAGAAAAGTTAGCACCGAATACCTCCCTTGCACAAAGATGCCTGATTAGTCTTTATTGAAGTCTTTATGAGAACATTGTACCATTAGAGTCATGCCTAACTATTAATAAATTAAATAAATAGCATTTTTGGCTTCCTGGAAGAGAATTTGATATTTCCTGGCTTTCCACATCTGTTGCTAAAGCCAAGTTTTAGTTCTTTGAAAAGCTATTGTCTGGCTTGTCTTCAAGGAGCACTTCTTGTGTCCCATCTTAAATGTGAGAACTAACCATGTACATCGTGTTCTTACATTATTGTACATATGACTGGTTTAGACAGATTCTTTTTCTGACTGAGTCTAATATGAAAATAAGGGGGGGCTAGAAAAAAAATTTGGCAACAAGGCTTCTCGCCTTCAGCCACAATCAAGTGATCCCTAAGGAGAGCTCTCATGTGTCTGAAGTTTGCAGGGTGGAAACTGGAAGCAAGTGATACAGGTGGTCAAATGTGGCCATCTATGTACTGTACTATGTAATGGGACCTGATTTAATCTAATTTGTAATGCCTGCCTTTTGCTGGTAGTTACAGAGAAATATTTGTCCAAGGGAAGCTCTTCAGCTGTTAATAAAATTTAAATTTAAAAAAAAAAAAAAAAAATCTCTGAATTTGTTTATCTTCTTCCCAGCCACTGGCTCTTACAGTACTTGAGACTGTACTTCTGATGGGTGTATGATAGGTTTATAGTGCTAAATCTTCTTCATGAATCCATGATTAAGCTGAATAGGTAGACTCTCAAATTCCATGGTAAGACAGGTTTTGCAGGTTTGGATTTTTTTGGTTGTGGTTTGGGGTGGTTTTTTTTTTGTTGTTGTTGTTGTTGTTGTTGCTGTGTTTTGTTATGTTTTGTTTTAAATTGCCTGCGACTTTTATTTCTGAATTCTCTCTAGAAAGGCCTGGTGAAGAGATGATTGTATCATACCTATATCAGAGAGTTGGATGCTTCCAGGAATGCTGATAATGCTGAGTGCTTTCTAGATGCTACAAAGTAGGTACTAAAGAAAACAAATGGGTCTCATGCCTCCTGATTTCCTGAGCAGCTAACATAAAATATCACAGTCATCTTTCAGTTACATCCCTCTTTCTTTCTGTCCATTTGCAACCTTGAGGTAGGCTGATCTTGAAAACAAGAATTCCCAGTCAGAATCTGCTATGAAACTGGTCATGACTTAGAAAACCAGAGGAAACATCCGAGTACCCACTCAGCACAGATGGGCAGTGGTGTAGCCTCCTGCCCTGCCTTTCAGACCATAGCACCCACTTCTTCTCAGGGGGACTGCTGCAAAAACAATGACCTTGAGTTCTGAAGGCAAATCCAACGCCCCAATTCAAAGGGAACTTCTCTGAGCACAAAACTATAAGCTATTTTTGGGGTTACATGTCTTGCTCTGAAGCGGGATTGCTTTCAAGAATGCGTGCGTTACAGAGCCAGAAGGTCGGTATGCGAATGGGAGCCTGCCTTCCCAATGGTAGGTACTTTATGTTACATAGTAACTGGATACAAAGAAGAAATAAAGCTAAGGGCAGACGCAGTGATCCTGGGTCTTCCCCTCCTAGCACAGTGACCTGACCTCTGAATGACAGATCTGGATTTTGACATTCATGCTTCCATGGCCAAGGATTTTTTTTACACTCCTGGGCCTGATTGCCCAGCTCCAGCATGTTGGGTTTGATGAGATTATGAACTCATACTTGATGCTGATTTCCTCATCTAAAGCAGAAAAAACTTGCCACGTGATACGTAAATGCAGCCAGGCCTTGTTGGGTGTCTAGTCTAAGGTTAAGTTTTTCTCAGCTCACACACTGGAAAAAAGGCATGGGGGGAACTGGAGCAGCTGGCAACAGTGCTTGAAGAAGCTGAAAACTGTTACAAAGGAGCTGCTGCTGGGTCTGCTATGGGGACCCCCAGTGCAGCAGGAATGGGGGGCCCAGGCTGGCACTGGTGCAAGTTATAGGGGCGTTGGTCTCTCGAGGCAGTTCTCACTTGCATGGTCTCAGCCACATGCTCTTTCATTCTGTTCCATCTAAGTAGGGCAGAGCTGCCCTGTCCTTGCCAAAAGCCGGATTCTTCTCCAATACGTTTTGTGTTTCTTCTCATCCTGTTCTGTCTGCAGACAGACAGCATTCACCGTCTTGCTTTGCATTCAAATGGAGTTTGCCAAAATGTTCTCTTTCTCTGGGAGTCCTGAAGTTTCTCTTCTCTTTGCATGCGAGCGCTGAAAATATATGTGTAGTCCTTGGCAAGTTGTTGGCACCGTGTGACCTTGTTTGCACCCTTACTTTCTTGAATAGGGGATTTGTGTGCCAGGGCTTAGAAAGGGGTGATTTGCAGGCTAGTAAGGGGTAACACTGTGATTAGAAATTCCACAATCTGACAGAATGCACATTTGACCTGCTAGTGTAGAATAGATTATTACTTCCTTATGTAAATATTTTAAGGTTCAGGTTTGATAAGGATCAATGACACAAGTCAGTGGTGCGTTCCTACCTGTCTGTGGAAGTACTTGCACGTATTGCAGTGTTTGGTTTACAACTGTACAATAGTGGCTTTGATTAATAATGCTTTATTAGTTATAAACACAGACTTACTGAATAAATCCTACTTACTCTATTGAATGGCTCCCCATGCCTACATAAAACCATTTAAGCAATTAGAATACTGCTATAGTATTTCTCTATATTGTAGACTTTGAGCTGTTAGTTCTCTGTCAGCTTTCTTGGATTCCTACATAGAATTTCTGCTTGACCACTACTCTTGACACAAAAAGGAAAGATGTCCTTTCAAGTTGCATTTTATGAAGAGAAAGAGCAGGCATGGTAAGACAGAGTTTCATAGAACTGTAGAGTCATGAAAGTTGGAAAAAATCTTAAAGATCATCCCAAGAAAAGAGGAGGGGGTTGGGGAAAGGGTGTGTCTCTCCTTCTGACCTTTACTGTCCTCTTCTATGCCAGGATCAGAGAAATGAGACTGGAGGGGCACTATCCCTTCTGTTTCAAAAGAGAGAAGAGTATGCCTAAGAAATGTGGCATGAGGCATCTTGTGGAGAGCTCACCTCTGTCTTTTTCTAGAAGACAAAGGTTTGTAAATCTGGTTTCTTTTCCTCCCCTTTCTATATAAAACACAAAACACTGGGAATCAGTTGTTTTATCTACTACTGAAATGCAGCCATCAGTGCAGAATAACATGAGAACAATTTGAAAGGAAGCACGGAACACTATATTCAACTGAAACTAATTACCTGATTAGGTTTTGGCCTGGTTGTGTGGGTTGACATCCAGTGGACTTGGCGACAATACCTGCCAGCAAAGCCAAGTCTAGTCTTGCTTCGTTTAAAGGCTCTGGACAAAACTTCTGGACTTGCATGCTGAATGCTAAGCAGTGTGAAAATAGGCCACTGATTTAAAGTACCCATGGCTACAGTGGGTGTTCAGTGAGGAGATGGCATGGTTGAATGAACTTTTTTGTGGTTTAGAAATACTGGTTTCCATTTAAAGGAGGTTCTGTTTCAAACATATAGTCTGCCGAAATTTAACTCTGCACCAGAACATCCTCTTTTTACAGCGATACGATTAGCTCTTTTCTTTCCTTCAGCAGTTCAGGCTTCTCCCCTTAGAAAATTAGTCCAAGTCTGACACAGATCTTGTAGGCTTAGAAAATAACCTTAAGGAATGTTATCTTGCCTAGTCTGCTTGAGTAGTTTTTTTCTTCAGCTCCACAGAAGTTATATATATTAGGTCTGCTTTATTAGGTGAGAAACAGTTGTTACTGCTATTCTTGTCTTCTTTTGCACGTTTACTGCAGACACTTTTTTGATCTTTTGGTGTCATTGTTTGGAAAGTGACATGTTTTCCAGATGGGAGTACCTGTGCAACATCTGAAGTGTCTATAGTGTTAGATATTATAATTACCAGTGTGATGGTAGGTTTTTTTTGTCTAGGTATCTCTCTAAAGGAAAAAAAATAAAATCATTACTTGGGAGGGTTTGAAGCTTTATTGTGAAGAGAGGGATAAGTCTTTTGTACACTATAAAAATACCCATTAAGATTAAGTGAATAGATCACTTCAGAAAGACTTGGACATGTTCTAGTCTCCAAATGTGAAGCTTCTGTGCACCCACTGCTGGCACTGAAGAGACCCTCTGTTCTCCTTTCCCAGGGAGAGTGATATGAAATGAACTGCCAAATGAGCAGTTCACTAGTGAGCATTGACTTTATAAGGAAATTTAGTACACCTAGTCTGATGTTCTGGAAGCACATCAAGACATATTACTAAAATGAATTGGGAAAGAGCTGGTAAGAGATGCTCCACAGAACAAGAATACGTAATCGACAACTGTAGGAAAAAATACTTTTGCCATCTGGCTGACTATTTTAACTTAGCAACAAGCTTATGCCCTAACCTATTCCTTAAAATCTAAAATAAATATTGAATCTTCTCATGTTTACAAACCTTCTCAAACCGTTTGCCCAAGAGGCCTTGCAAAGTTGTGAAGTCCTCAAAGTTGTGTTTAAGCATTTCCTCTTACTGCAAAAATAAATCCATCAAGGTTTTGGCCTCGTACATAAGACAACAAATACAAGCCTGTAAGTGCCATAAGAGCCCTAAGAAACTTCAGAAGCAATTTAAAATAATAAAAATAGCTTTTTTGGACACCCCTTGCTGCTTCTGTGGGGAATGAGGCTGGGCTGGGACTCAGGGGCTGAAGAGACATGGGCAAGCCCTTTGTGTAACCTGCTATTCCCTTCCCCTCTCCTTGCCATCCCCAAACCGGCTCTCACCATCTTGGCATGAGTCTCTTGAGCCTTTGCTAGCCAGGAGTTTGCCCAGCTGTTTGGCCCAGGATTTCACAGAGAAGGAGGAAATGTTTCTGGCTGAAGCTTCTGTAAAACCACCACTTCAGCCATGAAAGCATTAGTGTCCCTGTGGGGAAAAAAACAAGTAGTTGGAGAGTTTGGAGAGGAGTGAGGAGGAGCAATGTGACTTTCCAAAGGGCCTCGCCTCTTCATGATAAGTAATCACCCTAGAATAGAGCTAATCTAGTAAAAGTGATGAGATTATAAAGATAAGTTTGTCACCGAGACACACAAAGTAATCACACGCAGACAAGAGATTTTCGCAGAGGTTCTTCTGATCCAGCTCCCAGCTGAAAGAGCGGAGAGAAGAGAGCCCCTTTGTTTATTCTTTTACTTTTTATACATTTGTGGGTCTAGCAGAAGATTGGCTTTTTGGGGTTTCCACCCCTCAGCCTCAGTGGCCAGACGAATTGTCAGTTACAATTGTTTTCAGGTTAGAAATATGCCAGACAAAAGACAGAGAATGAAAAACAAAGGATTTGTTTATATTACTTCTGTGGGAAAGGTAGAAAAACTGCTCTAATATTCTACAGTAACTAAAAGATCTGACTCCATTTATGAAAATCAAAAGACTCAGAAAAACCAGGGTAACATCAGTTTTCCGCTTCTTCTAAGAGCATGAGTGAAATCCCAGCTCCATTCCAGTTCTGTGGTTTGAAAAAACATTTCTCCTAACAGTGCCTTGTGTTGTCCTTGCAGGATGGTTTGGAAATTTGCTTTGTCCGTTTTTCTGATGGCAGCACTGGTCCGAGTAACGGAGACCAGGAAAAACCGCCCTGCAGGTGCCATTCCCTCCCCGTACAAAGGCAGCAGCAGCAACCACTCGGAGCGGAGGCAGCAGCTGAACAAGGAGGTGCTGGCCTCCAGCCAGGAGGCCCTCGTGGTCACGGAGAGGAAGTACCTCAAGAGCGACTGGTGCAAGACGCAGCCGCTGCGGCAGACTGTCAGCGAGGAGGGCTGCATCAGCCGCACCATCATCAACCGCTTCTGCTATGGGCAGTGCAACTCCTTCTACATTCCACGGCACGTGAAAAAGGAGGAGGAGTCCTTCCAGTCCTGTGCTTTCTGCAAGCCACACAAGGTCACCTCTTCCACTGTGCAGCTGGAGTGCCCCGAGCTGGACCCACCGTTCCGACTCAAGAAAATCCAGAAGGTCAAGCAGTGCCGGTGCATGTCTGTGAATCTGAACAGCTCAGGCAAAGTGTGAGGACAGGCACGTAGCCACTGCTTGGTGTTGCTTCCATCAGCTTTACTGCTGCCCCTCCTCTCCCACTGAGCAGACTGTCCATTTTGTTGGTTTGTTTCTTCTTTTCCTTTTTTTTTCTTCTGGTGTTTTGTTTTCTTTCAGGAGGCATCTCTCCAGCAAGGAAAGGCTCCTTGTCACTTGCCTACTGGAATAATGCTTTTTAACCAGCTGTGTTAGGCACTTCACCATAAAGTTTCATTGTATTTTAAAGATCATCTGCCAGTTGAATCTTCTGGAGTGGAGCGGGCTCACAGAAGTTGGGATTGATCATCTAAGAGAACAGTTGGCTGAATCCAGCATTAAATGTTTCCACTGTGTGGAGTAAAGCCCTCTGCCCTACACTCCAGTTCCCTCCACAAGTTGAGAACGCCTTCCCCATGCTTTGGTCTGGAGCTTGCTTCTCTCACTTGGAAGTGCTGAGGTGCTGCCCAGGACAGGGGGACACGGATGAGGGAGAGTAACGAGGAGCAATGTGTGAAAAGCAAGCGAGACTCTCCTATGAAATCTCCTCTCCTTAAGACGACTTCACTCGTGCAATGACAAATAGTTCTGGGCTTGCTGTCTGAACGGCAGATCAGAAGCAAGGGGAGGAGGGTGAGGCGCTGGGTCAGCCACGGTGACCACAGAGCAGACTGAGGGTGGGTTCTGATGCTGTTGTGGTTAGAGTATATTGAACACATGGCCTCTGCAGCAGTGTTTATTTTGTAACCTAGCTATAGTAAACAGCTGTTTAAAGTATTATAGACCTAGCCATGTATATTTTTCTTGTGGCAGAGTATGCCAGCGATTAAAATGTTGACTCGATTGCTAGGTCGGCTGTCTGGCTTAAAATGGACATGGTTTTACTATGCTTTTAGTAGGTTTTTGTATGTTAGATATGTGTGTTTCTTACTCCAAAAAGGACAACATCCATTTATGACCTTATATTTATGCCTGCTCAAACCAGGGGAGGTAGAAGGGTAGGGGGAGAGAACACTTAAGGGAATGATGTGTCCCCAAAGGTATAAAAGCACTGTCACACAAAGGACAAAGTTTGGTCATTGCTGGACTGAATACAAAGCTACATAAATGTCATCAAGTTTTGGGAGTGGTGTCTCTCCCATGATTGGAAACCATGTTAATGTGTTAGTGTTAAAGGCCAACGCCTCAGTCAGTGCTGCTGGAATGGGTCACAGCTGTGGGAGCTGGGGGAGAGTTGTAAGTTGTAATTGCTACACTATTGGTGTTCCACTCAGTTTTTAAGACCTGCACAATAAGTGTTGGTAAACACTTGAAGTTAATTTTAAATCATACTATGTTGTTATTCAGTTGATGGAGTTTAACATGTCCTGTACACCCCGTTTATTACAGTTCTGATCTGTATTAGTCCCAGCTGTATTAAAATCCTGTCTCAAATCAGCCCCTTCCCCCAAAGCGAAGCCGGTGCACACGCGGTTGTCTGAAGCTTACAAATTAAAAATGACACGCTGACTGCCTGTGCATGTCTCACAGTTCAGCATCTGCAGCCTGCTGCCGGAGCCCCTCCCCACCAGCCTCTTTGCATGCAGCCACTTCAAGGGGTTAATGTGTTCAGCACTGTCGCCAGCCGGGGCTTCAGAGCCGCAGGTCTCCGTTATGTGACACAGGCCTCCCTAAGAGGCTTTCAGGACTGATCTCCACAAGAGCTCCAAGCGGTTTACAGGGGCTGGCGTGGGCAGGGTGAGGTTGGTCGGGTCTGGCAGTCCTGTGGCACGAACAGACGTCGCTGTTCTGCTGTGACCTTCCAACGTGTCAGAAGTGCACAGGGAGATTCCTCGCGCAGGGAATGCTTTAGGGGCTGTTGCTGCTGACTTGTGGCATCGTGCCAGCTCCACGATGGGTGCAATTCAGACTAGTCTTGAGAGTGTGGGTGGGGTGCAGAGGGGGAAGGTGTCAGTTTAGTCTACTAAGGCTCCGGGGATCTCAGTCTTCCCTTGGAAGGAATGAACTGAAAGTCAGACATTTTGGACCAGAGTGAGAAAAGCACCCTAGTAAATTCACTTAAGAAAAATGTGCAAGAATCTTTAAGCTATGCCCTGCCTGGGTTTTTCACCAGTTTGCAATATGAGTATGCTGCAGCTTAAAGCTCCTAGGAGCTGTGTTTATGTAAAAACTGAGTTGAGCTTGTAATGGTTAAAACTGTATTTAATTCTTGTTTTATAAATGAAAACAAAAAATGAAGAAATGCTTTAAGTATAATGTAATTATTTTATAGGTCAACTATTAAATTATAGATTAAATAATAAAGCTACTCTAGGGTTATATGGCATCCAGGTGTTTTGCTTCAACAATTTGTGTCCAACTGCTCTCTAATCAGTATATTCTCCAGCTTCCTTTTCACCCCCCCAAATATAGGTGAATGATGGCTCTCCCTGACAGGTGGGGAAAACCTAACTACTACTCTCCTTGTTTCCCACTCCCCCCAGAAGTTCCTGGAAGGCAAGAGGGAAAAACAAAATGCACTATTTTTAGATTCTGGAGTTGATTCTGCATGCACTTATTCTGGGTTTTTTGGTAAACTGACGAACAAAGCTCCACCACTGGCTAAAACACTGCCATCATTTGCCATAGGAGAAGTAACTGACCTAAATAATTTTGTTTAAAATATACATAGATCCTTATGTAACAGGCACCACACTATTCATAAGGGAAAAAAAAAAAAAAAAAAAAAAAAAGTTATATCCTAAGATATAGGTGAGCTTTAGTGGCTGCTATCAGGTCTTGAACAGGTTCACCATATGGTAGTCCAAACACAGGGTAATATTTTGGGGTTTGTGGTGTTTTTTGACCCTTACCAACCCAGAGATAATGCAGTTTCTCAAGGGAAAATTTCTGTGCGGAAAGGGAGCTGTCACACTCATTGATAATCCACCATGTGACCAGAAGAGATGCCTGTGATGGGTCTTGAAAGAAGCAGGTGAACCTAGACCACAGCTAGCACGGGAGGGCTATGTCCTGTATGGCACCACGCTTGTAGGAGCCCTTTGTTGTCTTCCTTTCCCTGTCTCTTGCCCAAATCTTCTCCCAGTTCAGTGTTTGGAGACCTTGTTTTTGTAGTAGCTGTTGCTTTAGAGAACTAGTGTTTTGCTTTGCCTTAGCTACCGAGGTATGGTCAGGCTCCCTGCTCAAACCTCCAAAGCGCCTCTGTCACTTGGCTCAAAGGGAGCTTAGCAGTCACCTCCTCGAATGCCCCTCTCTCATTTCCACCCCTCTTTTGGCCAGTCTCCAATTGCCCGGCACCCACCTGAACCTCTGCTGCCTGAGGCACAGACTCCAGCTCCAGTTCTCTCAGTCTTGTTGCTGCCCAACTGTTGAACCCTTTTGGTACCAGAGGCATATGCTGTGATCCAAAAAATCTCCCCCTTGTGGAAGCAATCCAAGAACAAGGCGAATATCTCCAAGTAGATGGAAAAGCCACGGGTCAGACAGATGTAGCTACTTCTTAAGGTGGACAGGTGCTACAGGACAGGGGAAGGGAGGAGGACAGTGCACGTTAAGCTCAATCGCAATGGGACTGCCATGTTGACAGGGCCCTAGTTTGGGTGGGTGGCAAGTGAAGTTTCTAAGAGCGTAAATTTGAGCAGTAGCTGGGAATAAGTGAGATAACAGTACTGATGCAATAGGGACCCTTTATGTTCAGAAAGACATAATTTTTTTGAGGCAATGGACTTAACACTGGATGCTCTTACAAGTAGGTTGGATGACTATCAGATATAGGAACAGATGGGTCTGTTGTAAGCAAGAGAATAGCTCAGAAAACCTCTTTTGTAATGAGAATCCTCTTGCTGGGTGGCAGACATGAATGGTGTAGGGCATGGTTTCTCTTTTCTCCCTTTGCTGACTTGCTTACACTATCTTGTTTACACTATCTTTGTTGAGAAAAACTCAACTTCATCAGTTTTCACTTAATCTGTCCATAGGAGTTTAAAATTTGTGTAACTGAAGAAACTGGTAGAGTAGAATCGTAACAAATTTGGCTTTGCTTTTAACCTAGAGTTTGCAACAAAATAATTTCAATGCAATGACTTGCTATATGTTCTCTCAATGAAAATAATATTAGTTTCCAGCTTTTTAAGCTGATCACTGAAAAATCGGGCAAGAAAAAAAGTCAGCATGTGGAAGATCCCTCTAATTATTATTCCCACTGCCACAGTTGGTTAATACTTAACTAAGTTTTGAAAGTGTTTTGGGATGATGAAAGATGCTACAAAAAAAGCTAACCCCCACTACAGCGTCATGACGTGACAAAGTACCATGCTTCTGAAAGGCTTTAATGGGCAGGCAAAACAACATGAATCCTCCTAGCTCCTCATAAAAAATGATTGTTCTTGCCAGCAAATCACATCTGCTGCTCAGGTATGAAAGTTCTTTTTTTGCTGCTGCATTTAAGTAACAGGGAGCAATATGTGGGGGTAGCAATCAACATAGGCTCAGAATTTTGTTTTTGAGAACTCTTGGAGAATAAGGACCAGTTCTAAGAGTAGAGTGCTTGATGTTGCAGTAAAGAGAGGCACTGCAACGAATGTAGGGAGAGGGGACCAGTGGGCATTTAACCTCTTTAAAACATACCCAAACAAACAAGAGCATTGGTCCAGAATTCTGTAAAAAGTTGAGTATGCTGCTAAAAACAGAGAGCAGAAGTGAAACTTGTGCTGTGAGCTCCCTTTGGATGTTCTATGGGTCACCTGTGGTCCTGCATATAGTGGGCTACTTTGCATGGAAGTTTGAGACAGTTTGAGAGGAGCTACATAAAAAAGAGACATGTTCAACCAAGTAGATTTGGTCTGAGTAAAGTGAAGGAAAAATCTGTGTAGCAGCATGTGTCTTAAGATCACAGTATGAGTCCATCAGGTGCAGTCAACCTTTGACACTTCTGAGGGAGATAGAATCTTGAAATAACTTCTAGCATCCATGCTACAGATCCTATAGAAAGGGTATGCATGTGCGTGACATTTAGGAGGTTTCTGGACCTTTTAGGAGGTTGCTAAAACACTTGTATGTATATGAAAGGATTATAATATGCAGATAATACTTTTCAATGCATATTTTTGCCTTAATAGCAATTTCTTGAGACTGAAAATTCAGCGATGTTAGTAGGACCAGGTTATAAACCTGAGCCAAATGCAAGACTGGGAGGCATGCACAAGTTGGACAAGTGAGTTTTACATAGTCTCCTTGGGTAAAAAATGCTGAAACTCTCACTACCACCACCTGGGGAAAAGGTAGTATATCAACATAACTGGGAATTACTGTCACTACTCTTCCAAAAGACAAGCCAAGAGAAGCTGTATTTCCTCTGCTCTCTTCACAAAGGCTCTTCCTCGATTGCAGGAGCCAGAATGGGATGTGCTGCTTAGGGAGCAAATGGTTTGTAGCACACTACAGCAAAGCCAGAGAGTGACAAGAGAAAGCAGTTATTTCATTATTATTCCTTTTATTTTCTTATAAATTAACATTCTAAAAAAATTGGAATAGAAACACTAAATACAGTATTGCACATAGTGATCTTTGTTAGATGATCTATTATTTCATTTAGTATAGTAATATACATACTGTAGGTACTGAAGAGAACAGGAAAGCTACAAATGAAAACATGCTACTGTATCCTTGCACTTAGGAGCAAAGGAGGAAAAGACTATTGTTTACATAAATACAAACATGGATTTGAATCAGTGCCATTAAAATAGCTTTACTCTTTAAAGTTTTTTTCTCTCCATAAGTTAGTTTTAACAGCAAATAATCTCTTATTTTCTCTTCCCCAAATAGTAGTTACTCCCATCAACACAAAATTTTAGAATTCCGTTCTTGGTAATTTATATCCCTGCCAGAAATTACTACTAGTACAGATTTTCACATAGGTTTATCAGCAACAGGAGACTTGCTTTTCACACAGTGAAAAAAACCCATCTTTTCTAGTGCTTGGTATGCATGAAGAATAACATATTCCTGAGGTCATATTTTGCACTTCTATGACACCCTGTAGAGTATATTAACCTCTGAACAGCTCAGAATGTCTCTTGATGTGCTAGATTAGACAGGGAATAACACAACCCAGCAAGTTAGAGCTCATTTGCCTTACACCAGTGTCTTTCAGGCTCCAAAGCTGTGAGCATGTGCATCCAACTGAGTTGCACACACAGTCTGCTTTCAGGGAAAAAACAGCTTTGAAAGAAAAACCTTATCAGTCAAGCTGATTGGTTTGGGGCTCTTAAAAAAGGACTGAAGGAAGGGGTTGTTATCAGCTGACCAGTCCAAAACCGATACAGCGAATTCTGGATTGCAAATAGGAAATGAGCATGTGGTCTAAAATGGAAGCCCTAAGTCATATATTTCAATCATTAACCTCCTAGTTAGGGACACTGAAAGCCTGGAGGAAATGTCTGTAATTCTGTTAAGTGTGAAACTGATGTCAATTAGTTGGTAGTCTATGTTCTGTCACTAGAATTGGCTACTGTTTTCCATAAATGTTGTCTCCATGTGCATCTTTTAATGGCTCTCTAAAGGAGTTTTAAATTAACTGTAAAGCTAATTACAGAAGGGAAGTCATGTACATGTGACCAAAATCCTGTCTGACTTAAGTGATCAGCAGTTAAAACTATACTATACCTTCTAAAGTTCATGTAAAACTATTAGCTGCTTTATATATTAACAAACTATAATAGCCAAATCTCTCATACTCTCTATCATACTTCTGTGCTTTTCTGTATTTTCCTGCTTTTTATTTTTCACTTTTTTTTTTTTTTTTCTTTTTTTTTTAATGCTGGATTTCTGACTTCCATACCACCTGGCATTCACTATCTGGCAAAAGATGAAGTAAAAGTATGCTGCCTTATCGATTTTAAAGATAGTTACAGTAAACATCTTGTTCCACAAATATTTAGTCATGGAGGGCAACCAAACAAGTTGGGAAAGCATTGATTATACTGTATAAACAGCACTTAACGATTCAAAATACAAACTACAAATGCCAACATGAAACAGATACAAACAATTCACTAGGAGTAACATTTCTTTCCCTAATCTAAGTGCAGTGCCATGAAGTATTTGTGTTAGATGTTGCCAGTAGGAATGGAAATGTTTTACTGTACCAAGAAGCATTCTTATGAAGTTGAACTTAATGCAATTTTCAGCATGTTCAGAACTGATGCAGATGCCACTTTTTATGCATGCTGACTTGTCCTATTTGTAATATACCATACAGTTTACAAAATACCATTTTTGAGTGGCAAAGGAGATACAGGGAAGGTGTTTCAAGTCCATACCTAGTCTATTTCTGGGCACTCCATTAAAGTGATTACATTCGTGAATGAATGTACAATAACACATCAGTTGGTGGAAAACTCTAGAGAACAAAACGCAAATTTTAAAAGGTCAAGGAAGCAAATGATCAGGATGATGTAGTTTCCTTCCCTCTCACTCCCCACCCACAGGCATGCTGAGTTTTGGTAACCAGGTAACAATGGCTTTTGAATTTCTTCTCTCAGATTTTCATACTTATCTTCGCTTTCTGAAAAATAAAATAAATTTGAAAAATAAGGACAAAATTTGAGTGTACAAAAACCACCTTACACAATCTGAAAAGCATAGAAATACATAGGCAAATGTTTGATTATATTTACTGTAGAACTGACTTCACAAATAAACTTTGAAGCTAGAACTGAAGTAGACTACAGCTATACACTGCTTGTGAAATATTTTTGTTTGCTTTCCTTTTCACTCATCAAATTTTCACTAAGACTGAAGGTCCCTGTTTCAGTGCAAATAAGAATGATACAGGAATAATAAAACAAATAGTTGGGGGTTTTTTTTAGAAATCTTAGTGTCTTCATATGCAGCAGTATATAAATTAGATGGAGAAATCCAAAACTATGTTAATTTGATGCGTTGGTTTTTTTTCAAATAACATGTTGATCTGTTTTTAAAGAAAATTGATAAAATGTAGTTTATAATTCCTTACCAAACTAGCACTCCATTTACACTTCTTGTGACACTAACTACAGTCAACTCTCACTAAACATTCAAAATAAGAAACAATAAATGCAGTATTATTGCTTCCTGTGTCAGATTATGTTAGCTGGAATACAGCAAATTACCACATGCTTCATTTACAAAATGAGTCACAGATAATATGACTGCACAGCTATGACTGCAAAGCACAAAAGAATTAAGTTATGTCTTGGGGTTGTGGGAAGCAGTGGACACAGGCACACAAACACATGAAAAAAGTCTTCAAATGCTTTTCAAACATAAATGATGGCCAGTTGCTACAGTTATGATTTAAATGTGAGATACCAGAATAATTTTTCTGTAAAATCAGCCAAGATCCTCACAATGGCTAGGGTAACCATAGGGAAAAGGTTTCACTGAATGAACAGAATTACTCCTCTATTATCACTGAAATTGTTTTCAAAAGAATGGTGAAAAGTACAGTATTATATTTTTCTAGTGTTTCTATTCCAAAAAAACCATATCAGTGAATCAGAAAGCACTGCATGTGATACAGTGATCCAGCTTGAAAAATAATCTATATCTGTAGAAAAGACAGTGAATACAGATTGAATAAGCGGGAAGACCAAAACTGCCTTTCTTCCTTTTATGTGCATCTTACACCAAGACTGGGAAGAACACAGATTCTCTCAATGGGGCAATAATAAACTCCTCTTGTTTTGCAACATCTGCTTTGTGGAGTAATAGCCATAGGCAGATTTCAAGTTTGTTAATTTAACACCTTTAAGGAAAATGTTAAACATTTAAGTAAAAAAACCAAAAAACCACCTAGAATAACCTATCTATAAAATGCAAAGAGAAAAAGGTAGAACAAGTGATATAAACTGAAGTATTGCTACAATTTTTACTTACAATTCCAGAGTCATGTTTTGGTCTAATATTGTACAGCGACTTCCCCTTTTTCTGCCTGCACACTTCCTCTGCTTCTTTGACTCTGAAGAGAGACAAAATCTATAAATACTCCTGTACATCAACAACATGTACAAAGACAATGCAGTATATAACTTACAAGCTAAGGCCTGAGGACAAAAGTGGATCACTTTATTCTCCATATATTCATAAGCATGCTCCACAAAACAGTTCTTGCACTCCAGGGCTGTTGTAGCCATGCCCCGCACTTACACAGACAGGCATAATCAATTACATAATCAATTCTAGTTACAAAAGCAATCAGTACTTACTGCAGTTGGAGATTCAAATGTATGAGGGTTTAAAATACACTGGATGACGTGAAGTTTACATTTCAGAACATTCATGCAAATACTGCTAAGAAAACTCATTTTTATCACTGTTTAAAATAATTCTTCATCTATTCCAATGCTCAGCACTTCAGTTACAGTTTAAACAAAGTTTGTCACCAAGTTATGTTACCTTCCACCCATTTTTGTTTGTATTTAAAATAGCAAAATAGCTTAACCTAAATTTCTAGTCTTTACTCTCTAAAACAAAACAAAAAAACACACAAAAAAACCCCAAAACAACAAAACAAAACAAAAAAACCAAAACCAAACCAAACCAAAAAATCCCAGGAAAATTTCCATGGAACATGATGTTTAACCCAAGGTGATGCATGCCACTGCACACATCTCTAATTCCAAAGCTGCAGAACCTCAAGGTTTACATGACCACTGGGGATGAATGCACTTGAGCTGCTTAGATTTAAAGAGAGGAGCAGGTTCTAAAAGTAAGGGTGCATTTCTTAGTGCTTCCTGACATGGCAAACAGTACCAAATTAGGACCTTGTGAAATGCCACCACATTTTTGGTGAAAGAAATGTCCTTTTTGTCACACAGATAGGAAACAGACTGTGAAAGGCAGACAAGTACACTCAGACTGGGGACCTGCCAGAATCAAGCTGATGGGTTCAATGTCACACTCTAAAATGTTTCTTTACAATTTTCACTCATTTTATATATCAACCTTGTAAACACACATGATCGCTGAAACACTGATAATACAAGATTTATGTTATGAATTCTCTGAGCTGAAAAGACAGATAAACACTTTCTATAAAAGAATGTTAAATCATGTGAGATCTTTAATTTTTTTTAATGAGAGATGAGAATTTTATTGATAAATAAGAAAGTAGAAAACAAAAGCATAAATCCTATATTGGCTTGATCTTGTCAAAAATATGGACTTGAGATGGCACTTAGTATGACTTTTCACCAAGAGTGAAAGAAGAAAAAGTTAAATGATATTAAGAAATCATATATCCTTGGCTGGTTTCTTGCAGTTCATCTCCAGACCACTTGTATGTCTGTTATTTCACTAAGGCTACAAAAGGCAATGTGAGAATCCAACTTTGTGTTACTATTATTTTTGCCTATTTCTCTGTGTGTGGTGAGGGCCAAAATTTTGAATATAAAACTCCAGCTCTGTTTGCTACGTACATTAAAAAACTGCCTTCACATTATCTCTACTCTATTCAACTTCACCAGACACACCTTGTTCTTTTCATAAGCTTCAAATTTATACTTTCAAAAATTAATTTAAATGTCAGTTCTTCTTTTCCATCACTTCCACAAGCTTCTCGTTTCATTTGATGGCCTTGTATGTTGTCAGTGTAGGGAGACCTTCACGTGCACAGGTCGGGGTTTGAAATAACCTGTTATTTCAAACTGTAATATTTTCTCTCTAACTTCAAATCATATAGACTGCAGCATAATCTAAAACAAAAATGTGAAGCAGCCAAACAATTCACCTTTAAAATGTATTTAAATAGATTCAGTAAAAGTGGCAGCCAAAATGTAGTATTAGCTTCAAATAGAAACTTATGGGAATGATGCAGAATGAAGAAAAATGCAAAGACATTTTCTTTTCCCTATAATTTTTTTTCTTCTGCTTCATGTCAACTTTCCTCCAAAGGAGGAAGAATATCTGTGACATTGATCTTCCCATGACCTTTTCTAAATATTCAGATGCATTCCAACCTATCAAAAGCCACTCTTAAAAAGTCAAGATATAAAATAGTAGCATTACTATAATATAATTTCCTCTTTTTCAAATACAGGTATAGGTGGCTCCCTTCACTGTAGACATCATTTAAATAACAAAATGAAATCTTACTTGTGAGTAAATTAGTATCAAATCCCAGTACTTGTAGAGAGACTAAGTACTTTTGAATTTAACAAAATTACTCTTTTATCGAAGAAATGTAATATATGCAGGTCTTTGGACTATTCAACATGCAAACGGCAGCATATGTAACATACAAAAATATTTACTAAACCAGTTCACACAGATCCATATGTTATTCTTGGGAAATGCCGGGGAATCTTCAATTTCACTCTTTGTCACCTTGGTGGATTACCCACTGCTTGCTAACATATCAAGTCATGAGACAACACAGCTCCCTGTGGGTCTCATGTTAATGCAAAACAAAAATCCTCACACAGTAAGGAACCTTTGATAATGCAGTTTTTTTCTAAACACCCATTATGTATCACTGTCAGTATAACATCTCTACCTATTCCGCTTCAATTAGAGAAACAGCTTTTGAAGAAAGGCTGTCTCTGCTTGAAACAGCAAAATGTTAGTAACACACCACCCTGTGAAGGAAGAAGTCAAAACCTCTGTGTCCCTGAGAGAATTTCAAAAATTATGCACAGCCTCCAGGCTGATAAGTGACAATCTTAAGGTTATGTTACCCAGATTTCCAGTATTATGTAAGACATGCTGGTCTCAATAGTATGGCTGTGGTCCTCAAGGTTTTGGGAGCTTTTATGAAACTTCTTGGAATTTGAGCCAATTTTTTCATACCAAGGGAAATAGAGAAGATGAGAAGCATTACTCCCTACTGCATTTAAAGCTGGGAGCTCGCAACCACTCAGTTCCAGTTCCAACCATATCAGTGACTCACTGTATGGGTTTGGGACTGTCCACAGTCTCCGGGCTTGCATCCTGCTCTCTGTGCAGGAAGATCCAAGTGGTTGGATAGAGCCTCAGTGAAGCCCATGTGACCCATGTGCTTTTTCAGCAAGAAATGCCCTGATAAATGTAAAGACAGCACACCAAAGGCTCATTTCAGGGAGGCTTAGTTTGTGACCATATTAAATCTGGAAGCATGGAGAACTGTATAAATCTACAGCTGTATCTAAAAAAGAAGGCAAAGGCAATTACTAGCTTTCCACAGGGCTAAGTCATAAACCCGTGAGTGTGGTTATCAATTTTTACTGTGTGCAAATATATTTCGTGAAGGTTGATCATTCAGCTTAATTAAGATTTTATTAAATGTAAAATTAAGATAACTTAATTCTTCTGGAAGAGGAAAAGGACGTGTTTTGTAGGAGCATTCACACTGTTTAAACTGTGTGATCTAGGAAAGCAGATAAAAGGTTACCTCTGAAGTAAGGGCAATAGTCTTAGTTCAGTTGGAAAATAATTGCCACTGGCAAGTTTTTGTCATCTTAGGTTTTCTCTATTGGCCATGAATGTTTTTTCATCTTTCCATGAAACTAACAAGATATAGGCAAAACCACATTGCTTCTGTCAGCTCGTGCCTGATTCAAGCCATATTTCTCACAGTGGCAAGGAAATCCCTGTGTACCTTCCTCTTGCTCAGGCTTTGCCTGCAGTACTTCCCACTGACTTCAGTGAGACCCTGATCAGCACAGAGGTGCAAGATAATAATCTAAGACAAAAAAATGGAAACATTGCATGGACACTACTGAATATGGGTTAACTCAACTGTGGTGAATTGATAGAGCTTTATGAAGAAACTAACGAATCTAATTCAATAATGGGAGGATGGAAAAGTATTTTTGGAGGAAACAACAAGACTCCCAGCGGTGGCAAAAGGAGAAGACATAGCATACAACAACATATTTCTGAGCTCTAGACCAAAATGACACTACCATTGTGCCAATGCAGAGCTTAAAGAGAAAAAAAACAGTTAAAAAGACATTCCCAGGAAAGGGATGGGTATTCAATTATCGGGCCTTGTGTGGAAGGTAGGCTGCCACTGGGGAAACTGCAGAAGAAAAGTCTGATGAAGGTGAGTGTTCCCCAGTTCCTGAGAATTATGGCCCTCGGGCAAAGGCAGGCTTGTGATAGATTGCTTTATTGTTCTGAAAATCTGTTTTTACTTAAACTATTTAGTTCTACATTACTAATACTTTCTGTTAGAGAGGCTGTTTGGTCTCCTTATAGAGCCATCACTCCCAATGGCAACAAAATCAGGAAGCAGTCAGATCTTCAAGGTATAACCTGAAAGTGGGAGAGGAAGATGGAGGTGGAAAGGACATGGTGTGCTCTTGAAGAAGCCAGGTGGTACCCTTAACTTGGTAAGTGTGGTGGGAATGACTTGCAAGCTTGCAGTGTGCTAAACTTTGCTAAACTGATGCTCAAACTATCCCACTTCATATTTTTCAGCCACTTCTCAAACTCACTTTATTTCAGCAAACTGACTTTGGTTCATTTACTATCAACCCCTGTCCCATCTTAAGCCAATTCTAGCTCAAAAGTGAGCATATCAGTTTGACAGAAAAGATAACATCAGCTGTGTTACCTTTAGGAATTTTTGCCTCCTTATTCTTTTTTCAAGAAGTTTCTTGATTTTGTCTTAGTGAGAACATAATCCTACAAAAACTAATCTTCCCAGTCTAGACAATAAGAGAGTTGATTAACTCTCACTGTAGTAATCTGAAGTGCAGAGTTAGTCAGGCCCAGGGCACATTCTATAAATACTTGTAAGACTGCTCATCACTTAAATCTCCTTAAATATTAAATTTAGATGAAGCATTTCTCACATTCTTTCAGAAAGAATATACTTCCAAATAGTCCCAACAATAAGAAAATATGTAGGAAACATACAATAATGGATGATCAGTGGATCAATTAAAGAAAAAAAAAAAATCGACAAAGGAATGAATCGCCAGTCACTTATAGCCTAAGAATTACAGTCCTGAAATCTGCTACTTATTAAGATCAAGTCTATCAATTGTCACCTGTAACAAAAGAAGTAGTTTCTTATTTGCATCATAATAAAAACTTTTCTCCAGCACTATCACCGTCTTGTACCTCATATTGATAGTGAGACAAATTATAAAAATTATGATTAAGTCTAAAGACAGCCTGTAAGATGAGTAAGCAAGTTACACTTCAGCATGCACACAGGAAAAAGAAACCAGACGTGCTTAAAGACCCGAAAGACAGAGTGTTTTTATCTACCTTCTAGACCAAAAGCCAGCCTGGCCAGAACGTTATCAAGGCTCAGAGACTTTCCGTCATCATTCAATCCATTGAAGGGGTAGCCACTTCCCTGCCACTAAACATTAATAATTTTGTCTGAAGTATCTGTGAGAGACAGATTCATTTCCTACTGGCTCCATCTAGGCTTGGTCACCTTACACTTCACTAGCAAGCACTATGACATGACAAATGTAATCACAGTGAGAGGACTGGAAAGTTACGCCTTAGTAGATCTGCTCACAAAAACTTCCATGATAAACTCAGACAGATATTACTATTACGGCTGACAGTATAGTTCATGAAACCTAAAAGATGTTTTTCTGCAGATATTCTTCATTTTTTTAACACAAAACAAGGCTGAGGCCAATACATTTTATACTACTAAGTACTTATTATCAGTTAAATAAAAGGAGTGTTGCAAAAATATTTTATGTAGCTTTGTCTAGGTTGAAGATTGACTTAAACTTGTTTATAATAATAATAGTACCTTTACATATAAAAACAAATAAAAAAATCCTCCACTAAATTATCAAAAGCTAAACATCTTTCCGATTTCAAGGGCAGAAAACTTTAAAACTCCCTCCTAAAACTCTTCCAGGGCAATATTCCTATATTTTATTTGTTGACTACAATATTGAAAGTTGGTGTTTTGTTTTGTTTTTTTTTTTTTTTTTTTTTTTTTTTTTTTTTTTTTTTTTTGTAAGGGAGAAACCAAAACATAAAATTCACAATGGAAAATTAGAATTTCCAACACAAAAATTGAATTAAAAAATCTAGTACTTTTACTTTCATGCCAATAGAGTTGAAGCGATGACACAGATATGATTCACTAACTGACTGCAAAGACTTTATATAGATAAGAAGTAGAATGTAATGTACCTGGTCCTGTCAAACAAACTGATGAAACCTAACCTTGACCTACCAACAGAGACATTATGTATTTGACTATCCTGACATCCCAGCCAGCTCCTTGCATGCTTAATTCAAGGACCATGAAGCAGACAATGGCTGTTAGAAAGACACAGTGATTAATCATAGTTTCACTCAGAGGACCACAGACAGATTAAAATGTTTTAATCTGGCCACTTAACATGGAAAATAATCTGTAGCAGGACCCTGAATAAGATACCTCCTCTGTCAACAGTGTAGACATTGGGGAATACATTTCACATTTTTTTTTAGCATGCACCATGTCAAATGGGCCTAAAATGAAGCTTTGAGGCCAACTGAAATGAAAATTAGACTTTCCCATTTACAGACTCTCACTGCACTTCAAACACTTAAAAATATCTGAAAGTATTTGAATTCAGAAGTATTTAGTTTCACTTGGTTCTGTCTGGCAATCATACTTTTGGTGATCTAGGGGTTGTGCTCTTATCTGTGAAGAGATATACAGATGTGAATAAAAAAATAAAGAGAATACTGTGCAAAACATGATTTAAAGATTATAATTTTAACATTAAAGAGAATTTCACATTGGAAATGTAATTAAATAAAAAAAATTGAACTGTGAAAGAATGGCTATGTTTCTAATAAAATTCAAACATATATATACCTGCTTAAATACATTAATACATTTCATGACCTTTGTCATTAAATTGTCAGAGTGGGCAGTATTTCAGGCTGTACCTGTCTACCTTCAGGCAAGATGGAAATCACTTTTCTGCAGACTTTACATATCAAGATTGAAATTAATCTAAGAAAAGATAATCATCACCTTCCACTGTTTTTCTTGGAGCTGAAGCCAGGCTGCTCTCAAAGAAGCTGGCTACATTGGAGCTATTTGGTTAGGAAATTCAACGGGAAAGGGAAGAAGATTAGAAGTGAGGTAAAACTGGTAACATAATCAGCAAAAGAAACTCACGAGTGAAGAGAAGTGTGAAACTCAGTATTAGCTGTCAAACATTTTTAAGCAGCAGATGGGGTGAAAGAAAGTAAAAAACCCAACATGTAGAAAAGGATAAGAAAAGTCTCAGTAAACAGACTACATGGAGGAGACAATTCTTAAAGAGAATATGGAAACATGCCCTGGACAGAAGACTTGCTACACTAGTTATGTTGGGGCTACTACATTGGATTATTAATAGCAACCAGATTGATAATGCAAGCAAATATGAGAACTGAGTGAATAGAAGGGATCAGGGAAGAGAAAAATAAAAAAACCCTGAAGTCACCTGGAGAGCCATAACATTAAGAGATCTCCAGTGCAGAAGACGGGAAAGAAGAGGCCTCAAACTTTGCTGCTTGAGGTAAAAAATGCCCATCCATCATTACATAACAACTCAAAAATGACCACAGACACAGAAAGGTTTGTCTCAAATATGTAAGAACCTGCCCCGATGTTAGACTATTCCCTATGCTGATAGCATAAAACATGCCCAGAGCCATGCACTTACACTTAATGGATGTTGCCATTGTGCCAACTCCTTGCATTGGTTTAGCAAACTGCTGGAGAGCAAGGAAGTTCATATCTTCAGTAGTTCAGGACAAGTCTGGGTTACAGTAGGTTTTAAGTCTTTGTGAGCATTTCAAACATTTAGGGATTAATTAATGACAAATGCTGCTCATTTGTAAAACATTACAATGCTTTATTGCACCTCAAATGCCAAAGTGATCATTTGGTCTGGGAATAAAAACTAACAAGTATAAAATGTGTAGTGCTTGACAAAATCTTTGTTTAAATTTTTTAATTAAATAATTATTTTCACCAATATGCAAGTATGAATTGAAGATGTAGCCCCTGTTTTTATCATAGACAAATGTCATTCAAGAGGTGGTGAACAGGAAAAGATTTTAAAAAGATCAAAAAATATTGCCACATGGTAGGAATAATGGTATCCCATCTATTACTATATATTTGACTGTCACACCCAGTCTAACATTACAGCCATGAAAAGAGTCTGTAAACCTCATTATGAAATGATCACTGTCAGTTGCCTTTTTTTTATGCAAAACACACATACTAGGACACAACATAATGTGCCAGCATGATACAACGCCATCACCACATAGATACTACTGAAGAACCCTTTGCTGTTTATGTGGGGGCCATCCTGAAATCCCACCTCACACAAGGCACAAAAATTAGGAAATATTACACATTTGGGGCTAGTTTTTTACTAGATCCTTCACTTTGTTTAAGTTTAATATTTGTAAGCACTGGTTGGCTCACAGCTGCAAATGGAAATATTTTTCCTGTCTTATAAAACAAGGGACTGCTTAAAAATATTAGACTAAGGCATTCAAAAGGATTTTCCATCTAAGATCCAGATTGAGAAATATATCTCCAAATGTTTCTTTTTCCATAAACTTTTCCCTCAAAAGCAATGCTAAGAAATGAAAATTTTTGCTCATCTCCCCCTAACCAAAGTATGATGATATATTAATTTAAAAAAACAAAACAAACAATTAATTGCCAAAACTGCACAAGGAAGAAGAAAACAAACCATTCATGTTGAGCAACCTCTTTTATCTGGACAGCAAACAGTGTCTTTGTGAGGTACTGCCTCACAGCTAGCTGCTGAATCTTTGGTGTGTTTAGGCTTTTTAAAGTAGAACTTCCAGAGCCCATAACAGTATATTTTTGTTGGAAAGCTATTAAGGTTAACAATTCTGAAATACTCTCACTGAAGATCCATGTAATTATTCAATTCAATGTCATGTAAAATTGTCTTCTGTTTTGAAATGTCATTATAACTGAGTTGTATACCCATGCCTACCAGCTAAGTTGGTTAGAGTGCAATAAACACATGGAGATTAAAGCTTCCAAGAGACGTCAGCAAATGTAAGTGCCCATGACTACTAACAAACAAAGCACTTGGAGCTTTTAGCTGGCATTACGCGAGCATGCCAAGCAAAATGCGACCCCACCAAACATACACCACATGTTCATAATTTCCCTCTCATGTTGCAACTCCATATACATTTTTCTTCTCTTTTCTTCCATCTCTGCATTTCTTTGCAAATACCTATTCCCATGTCCCTCAATTTCTCACTCTCAAGTCTGACTCACTGGTTCATATTATATGTGATAAAAAAATATCCTTTAAATTACTCTAAGAGGACATTGCTCGTGCTATGGGATTTAATGCCCTTGTCTGCAAGCAGAAGTGGCAGCTTACCAATATGCTCCTCACTGTGCAACGTACAGATATCCCATGCCAGACTTTAAATTGCTCAACAGCAAGTTTTAAATCATTCTGCTGAGGAGTCTGTAGGGAGACATACCAGTCTTTCTGCAGAGGGAGATCAATGAGCTGTGGAGACACGCTGGCCAGGAATCTCCCTTTCATCTAGATATACACAGTGTGACACACCAGGTGCCAGCTTAACTGCTATTCTTACGGGAACTGGCAACTTCTGCATTTGAGAGACGAGTGCATTTTTCTGAGTTTATAGATTATTTTTAATGTGTCAAAGATTTATCGTGGGAGTTAAAGGGTTGAATAAAGTCAGCCAAAAGAAATTCCCAAGCTTAGTGTGATGCAAGATATCAGGGACTTACAGAATTTTACCATCGTGTTGATCCTGCTTATGAACTCTCCTCTGCTGGCATCCCTGACACAGCCTCTGCTCAGCAACACGGCTTTCAGTAAAGATGAGGGCCTCTGTGTACCCTATACCCACATTTACAGGGCACATATTATCTGCCCCTTGCTCCTTCCTCCTCCAGCTTTCCCATCTAGAAATACAACTGATACGAGGTAAATCTTCGCCAAGTTGCACAGGCCAGCAAGAACAGCAAACAGTCTGAAGAGAGGGAAACACAACAGAGCTGGAGAGGACTAACAAGTGTAAGCACCTCACTCACACCCAGAGTAAAGGAAGGTGGAACTGTGGCCCTCCATATGAATTTCTGCCATATCACTGACTTGCTTCTAGTCAGGCCTGAACTAGTATCTATGACCTGATGATATTAACATTTGACAGCAATGGAACTTTAAAACAAAAGATTTCCTAAATGACTGCTTTTTGCTACTGTAATGAGCCAGGCTGTATTTCATGGCCATAAAGAAAAGATGTAGTCCTAAAGACGAATCATTATTGTCCACAGCAATATGACATTTTCTGATAAATAATTGTATTTTTATATTTTATTTCCATGACCAGTGGTTGGTTAGCTTTTTAATTTTTTAGAATATTTCAAGACTTCCCTCTTGGGAAGCTTCATGAGCTCTTTTTATCTTTCATTCTTGGGACAGCATAACTTTTCCTGGTTGGTAGGAAAATGGTGGGGTCTGAGCAACAATTCTGTAGGCCTTTGCTGGATGTCAAGAAAAATAAAAATACTTCTTGCTCTCACAGAAATGCTAGACTAGAATAGTACACTCAAGATTGACAACATCTAACTCAGAAATGTAAAGAAACATTTTTAGAAGCAAAAGAAAGATAAATGAGAAAAGGGTTAATACGTTTATAGGTCGGCTTGTAAAAGACTTTTTTTTTCAAAACAGGAGGGAAAGCCAGGCATTTTTAGATTGGTGGTCTGATTGCCTAAGAGTTTTCCTAAGAAGGGGAGACTTTTGTAGAACTGTTACTGCAGCGGTGCATTATCTGACTGTATTCAGTGAGCAAAGTGCATTTGTGGGTAAGCAGCACCTCAAATTCATGTATAGATAATAAGGGAACAGGAAGCTTGTAAAGTTTGAAACCATACTCTCTCCCTTCAAACAACGTTGAAAAAATATTAGGGAAAATATGTCAACTGTTCTAATATTTCTTGCTGATTAAGCACAAAATGCAGGCTATACTGACAGTAAACCTTTCAAGAGTTTGCAAAGTCTGAAGGAAAACCATAGACTATGACTGACACATTATAAATATATTTAAAGGACAATGACAACAACACAACAACTGTAAAAACTCAAAACCTGCCCCGTTAAGTTTGATGATGGTTTTCCTCCCCCCGCCCCGGGCGTTTTTTTTTGTTTTGGATATTTTAAAAGTTGCTTACCAGAAAAAAAGTAGTATTTGAAAATTTTCACTTTAAAGGATATATATTTAGGATAGATATATCATCAGAAAGGTTAATCTCCACAAAATATTATCAAAAACTTTATAAACAACCCACTATCAGTTTCAAATGGAATGATTTGGTTAGCCTTAACTACAGTGTGACAACAAAAAAATAGAACTGTTCAGAAAGCCTCTTGGCAGACCTATGCTTTTACTGTAATTTTCAGATCCATTTTTCTTCCAATTTCCACTGTATTTAAAAGTTTATCATGCATAATTGTCCCTACAGATGGTATTTTCCAGTTCTGCCTTATTCAAGTGAAAGAAGTAGAAAGCAGTAGAAAACTTCAGAAAAATTAATTGTTTTTGACTTTGCACCATTTTTCTTTCCTCATTTTCTCATAGGGAAATACAAAGTCTGACACTTCAATGTTTATCTTTTGCATATAAATGCCTGGCAAACCAATATGCAAGCTGAAATGCCAAGTGAAAAATATTTAAAATAAGAACTGTCTGACTGCTTTCTTTAGAACATACATGCTTAACCTATCAGTAATAAAATATAGTACCACCTTTGAAAACACCATCTATGAAAATCCTTTGGTTAAATTATTGCAAAGGAGTAAGACGCACATTGGCACAGACTAAATAAGGAACAGCCTCTATGGAAACAGGGATAGGATATATTCTAGAAAGACCCATACCAGCCAGGGGTTGATAAGGGTGATCAAACTAAAAAAAGAAAAGGGAATAAAGTTGTACATATTATAAATAATTATTGTAAATAAAGTATGTTTCATGAGGTAGAAACCTGGTCAATAGCTCACCAAGGTGGCATAAGTCTTTGAAAAATTCTCACCCTATCTGTCCCTTGATTTTGCTGCTGATGAACAATTAGAGACAGTTTCTCTCACCATTAAAGTTTTAGCCTGCTCCTCAACTTTATCAGCAGAAAATATTTCAACAACATTACCTAAAGGGGAAAATCTACTTTCTTGATATAATTATTTATATTACAGTGGTAATAGGCAGTTTTCAGATTTTTGTCACCTACAGATCTCATGATCTAGGCTGAGATTTTGAAAACCATCACTATGCACATTCTTACACCTCTGGGCAACATGTATTTTTCCATGGAGATTTTTCTCCTTTGATTTCTCAGTACCAAGACACTTTCATAGTACACTATCTTGTCTTTTATTAAGAGAGACAGAAATGTGAAATCAAGAAAGAAAGCCTCAAAGACAACTTCAGATATCAGGTTGAACTATGATTGGAGACAAAACAATTTTCTGTGCAAAGGCTTGGTAAGACAAGGGCTCAACCAAAGAAGATTCTTAATTTTTGGGAAAATTATATGCCTTACTCAAGAAACTGTTACTCTTACTGCCAATTTGGCCAAAACATTCTAATTCCTAAAATGCAATGAAGAGAGCTTGACTTTGCCGGACCTGACACAGGAGCACCATACCAAAGATCTCTGAATTGAGCACAACCAAGACATCAAAGGTTCTCAAAGTCTAAACCCTGCCTCACCTGAAAAGATTAAATAGAGCAGAAGACTTAAACTTGATGAGTTAAGTAAAAGTTAAAATTCAAACCAAAAATCTACCTATGATTTTCAGGCTATATTATTTTCAGTCTTCATCTTGGTGACTTCCTGGACTGAAGTTACACAGTCCTGTCTATCCCCCTGGGAAAGCCTCCTTCAACCCACCAGATCAGAGTCTGGATTTGAACAGTCTCCCTGCTGTTCTTCCAAGGGATCTCCCAATTTCTTTTCCTGCTGTAGGTCCTTCTCACTGCCCTTTCTCTTCCCTGTCATGTATTGCACCTGCAGCTATTTTGTAGGATATACATGTTCAGCTCCTTTCAGGAGCTGCCTAGAAGGGACAAGCTGGCAGACAACTTTTTTTCTCTTCTGCCTCAACACATTCTCTTAGGATACACATACATCAAACTCAAAGAGGGTCAGATGATTGTATCTCAGCCTCATTCTTCTCTTAAGCTTTAGATGTTTAAGGAGTAAGAAGTTTTGTGTTAATTTAGTTAATGTCTTTTAAAGAAAACTATTTTGCATTGAGAACCCTCTGGAGGATTTTATTTATTTATTTATTTTAAGAAAAATAACTTAGTATTTTGAAATAAAAGGACATTTTTCTTAAATCATTTCTTATAAAATATAGAAGACTAAATTAACCTGTATTAATTAGGCAACTAAATTCCTGCTAAATAGGAAACCAAAGGTATTATTTAACTATCAAATCAATTTCAAAGAGTTATACCTAATTACATAGAATTAATTTGGACAGTCAGTAATAAGAAATAGATCCCCAGAGATATGCTGTACTGTGTTAACATTTGCACCATACTCTTGCTATAGTAGCAGAATCCATTTTTTTTTTTACCATGAGACTTCTTGTTCCAAAATGTACCCACTTACACCAAATATATATGGTATACACAACATTGACTATATAGGTGCCTCAGGAAAGTTTTCAGTAACTTCCTAAACCAGTAGTCAGACGTCTGTGACAATTACATAGGATGAGTGCACTTGAAAAAAGGGCCTATTCTTGTTAATTTACCCAATAACAGGTTGATGTCAATAATCCAATGAATCTAAGGTATCAGTCCCATCATTGTTCAGGCTCAGATGTAGCTTCAACTCAAGATGCTAACAGTTGTAAGATTGTATAACAATGCTTAGAATTTACATGTTTACGTTTGCTTAGTTTTTCCTTATATGACTTTTACTACTTTTTAGCAACTTATTAATTCTTGGCATAATTTTTATAAACTAAGTGTGACCACAACAGACTATCTGCATGCAGATGAGTCCAGACTTCATAACTCTTCTAAAACATGGACCAGACACCATTGCTGATTTTTCAAAGCTACTCTGTCACTTCTTTATGCCATATTATACCACATTTTCTCTTGTGTACCCCATCACCTGGGCTGTGATTTGCAATATAACTCAGTCTAAGTATTTTTTTTTTTTTTTTACTTATTCCTTCTGTCTTTTTCCCAACGTCATCAAATAAATATCTACAACATGCCATGTCTTAATGCCTTGACTTTCTTTGACTAAATATGCTAATGAAAATCTTTAATCTAAACTTTCAGGCCTAAAACAAGTCTTCCATACCTTGGATTCATAGTTCCATAGTAGTTACATGCTCTGCCAAAAACACTGGTAATGGACCCAAAAATCTTTAGCACAAATTAGTATTAAAATCCCACTGAAAACTTAGGATGAGTGGGGGGTTGGGGGTGGTGGGGGTTGGTGTCATGATCTGTTAAAAAAACAAAACCTGAGAAAACTCCAAAAGGCATTCAGTAGGTTGTGTGCTAATGAAGTGTGGCTGACTGGTTTCTGTGCGATTGCTCTCAATAACATTCTTTGAGAAAAGCCTTTGAACAAACAAACAAATGTACCTTTCTTGAAGAATAAGTTTGTTTTCCTTCTTCCAGAAGTCTTTGAAGTCAGAACTGAATTCATGCCAAATACTGAAGAAAGAATGTGGGGACACCTCCTTCTCGCCCATTTTTGGTTTCATACAGAAATAGGCTGTAGTTTCCAAAAAGCTGTCAAAGAAAGCAGAAATAGCAAATGCTTCATTACCCACGGATGTATTTCTTTTTTTTTTTTAACTTGACACTGACATAGTATTTAATTATTCTTGGTAGCAGATCTAAAATAAAATAATATAAAAACATAACAGTTCTGAGCTCTTCATATACAAGTAGTACACAATGTAAGATGATTCTTCAGTAAAGTGGGGATCTGGGATTTATCACAGTTTCTAGTTTTAACCAAAGTATTTTCCATTTCAAAAGCTAAAATGAACACACTGTCCATAGCCCTGCAAATCCAGATATCCACACCCACTCATATACTGCTTTTCTGTTGTGTTTAAAGCTGTTTTCAAAACACAGAGTCAAAGCCCATAAAGGACTGTAAATAAACTTCTTCAAGTTCTGTTAGATCTGGGTTACAACACAATAGCTTAGGCTGGAGACTACACAGAAATATTAAAACTCAAAGCTGCTTTGTACTAAACAAGAAATGATGCAACATAAAACTTGGCCCAGGAGCAGCTGTGCTGGCAAACAGGTGCCCATTGTGACTCTACCAGAATCCAACAATCCCTTCTGAGCAAAGCAAGAGTAAAACTATTGTAGCAAACACATAAGCTACTCCTCAAGTAAAAGCAACTCCTGAAATGCAAAGGTCATATTTCCCACACGGAGTGAGTACTGTGACTGCAACTAAAATTTAATGTATTTCTGAGTTGAATTGCTTCTATTTCCTTTCAGGAATGTTACAGGAAGGTACAGAATAATTTTTTAAATATTGCTTGATTAACTATTATTCCATTTGTTTTTTTCACTGTACATTTCATAAATATTGGAGATTTTAAGAATGTTTTCCTGATTTGAAGCTCAACATGCAAGCCACTGAAGAATTGCTTATTTTATGAAAACTGCAAGAGAAAAATCTCACTTGTAATATAATTGTAGGTGGTTTGCTCACTGATCTGTTAGTATTCATTGACTCCCTATGATAATTTTCTCTGAATCGTACATCACAGTTTTCATCACTCTAACTATGGGGAAAAAATCCAATCCCAGCTAAATGGATGAAAATGTAATTTTAGTCACAGAAGTTATATCTTCATTCATGTGTTATGATGGTGAAAATAACACAGACAGATTCAACCATTCAGAAGGATCACTCTCGTAAATTTTGCAAGAAAGTGTTTACCCCAATTCTCAAACCTGAATATTCCAGTTGTTTTGCCCAACCTGAAAAATAAGCATCTATATATATATTAGCATTTTGCTGAATATAAAAGCCTACATCTTAAAAATTTAATATCAATTTACCAACCAAATTTTACATCATTTTTTTTCTCCTAATTTGAAATTAATTTTTCTATCTGCTGAAGCAAACTGAAGATGTTGAGCAACAAAGTAGTAGTACATAAAGATATAGAAAACATCCTCCTTTTTTAACCCATGACATTGGTACTCAAATGACTCATGTCATTTCTTCAGCTCTCTCAGCCTACCACGGCACTCTGTTCTGTAACTCAGTGTTTGGTCAATAAATGCCTTTTTTTTTTTTTTTTTTTTTTTTTTTTTTTTTTGAGTTCTGTTGCGGGTTTGGTTTGGGTATTTTTTTCAAATATTTATTAATGATTAATACTATTGATTAAAATACTCCATTTTATTTGTTTATATTTTCCCTGCAGTTTTATGCCAGGAAAGATATTTATCATCTATCCTCTGATTCCACAGAATCACTCAAAAAGAATAAACCTGGCATTGCAGTAAGCTGCACTGTTTTAAACTTCTTCCTATCGTCACCTATTTTCAACTTTTTGCAAGACTGCAAATGTTATCAGGGCGGAACTTTTTCTCCCAGTGTCTTCCCCCCAGACTTACAGCTCTGCCCCTGACTAGAGGGGAAGTCATATAAAAGGCTCATTTGAATTTTCAGAATGAACTGACAATATTTTTGGAGGAATGTGAAGAATAAAGAACAAGAGAAAAATTTTGAGGCATCGGCTGAGTCAATGACTTATTTTTGAAGAAGCTCTTTGAAGTCCATTAATGATTTGCAAAACAGAGAAAGACAGATTTTCATACAAGAAACCTTGCTTTGAGAAATTTGACTTTAAAACATTTTGCAAATGACAATGTTGAGAAAAGAATTTGACAGTAAATGGCCATCCCAAGTAATGCTTTAATATACGAGATAATGGGCAAGAATTCCATCACAGGAAAACATCCCAAGAAACAGAAGGCCAAACAAAATGAATTTCATACTGTATAAGAGAATGCTCAAAAAAAAAAAGAAAAAAAAAAGAAAAAAAAAGAAAGATAAACAGCACTAACATATTAGAGATGCAAAGATTTCCACTGCTCTTCAATTATTCCAACTGTCCCTGAGAGCAGGAGGAGATAACCAGTGTTTTTTCTCTGGTGACTGAAAACCTCCCCGAGGACTATTTGTATAACCACTGCAAACTTACACATTCATACAGCTGTGTCTAACAGCTGTAACATAATTACTAGGTTTATAGAAAGCAGAGAAATGCTCATACAGGTTGCTTGACTCCCTAGCAGTTAGTTTGGGAGGTACAGAAAATTAACTGTCTGTGAAATGTGAAACAGCAGCAGCATAGCAGGTTGTCACTGTTAGTATGTCACACCTTTCTAATGCCCGGTAACAATGCACAAGACATCAGCTGCAACACAATAATACTTCAGGGCACAAATCTCCACAAATCAAATATTTTTTTCTATACATGCAGATCAAACAATCAAGACAGTTGCTGTATTTTTTCCAGCCAGAGAGGTCTACTCTTCTTTAGCATTAAAGTCTCTTAGAGTTCATTTAGAAGACATATGGAAACCTGCTTGCTATACATTTGATGCTGTCATTTTTGTAGTACAAGACAAAATGGCATAATTCATACATGAAAGACAAAGCAAATAAAGCCAATCCAAATGCATCAAATAATAAAACACGGACAGCAATAAATCCTCTCTGTTACCATGGTCTTTAAATATTTGATTTGGAAATGTTTACATATGTCAAACTAGACATATCTCAAGGCTAATTCCAGGAGGGGACATGCATTTTAAATACAAAAGAGAAATTTGGATGACACTGCCATAGCCCCAAGACTAGATACAATCCTTTCAGACTTCAGCCAGGCAGTAAATATCTTAAATATCTCTGGTGTTTTCTCTGGGACAAGCCATTCAAATTTTCCTGTTCATTCTTTAGCAGATTTTGAAACAAAATATCTGCAAATACCATCGTTACTATTATCAACTGTGCATCACACAGACATTTTGAATCAAATACAGGACTAGCTATCAAAAGCCTTTTATTGCTAAAATCAAATTAATTTCTGCATCAGACAACCTTGGGAAACTCATCTGACCTGTTTCAATTTCATTTCACCTATCTGCAAAATTAAACATTTATTCTGAAACAAGTATTGCAAAGCTTGTTTAGTGTCCATTTCTCAAGTGAAAAGGTTCATACTTATCCATACTCTTTCTGAGAGTCTCAAAGGAAAAGAATGTGCATTAGAGAAGATCTTTGAGTCATGGAAGAAGGAAAGAAGGGCATGCAACTTAGTTTCAGGGATTAAAAGAGATAAAGGAGGTCACTGCCTTTGCTTCTAACAGTCTGACTTTTCAAGCACGATTAAAAATAAGACAGTGACGTTCACACTACCATCTTACCCTGACATGGCAAAAGCCAGAAATCTTTAAACAGGTTTCAGACTAGGCTTCATATCCTTCATGCTGGCCCTGAAGGAGAATTAAATAACATCATCTTTCTCAAAACAATGGAAGAGTTGCTCATTCTGACAAGTAAGAAAGGAAATAAGATCAGGAAAGATGGTTAGTTCCTTTTCTTCCTTACTTGTCTTCTAATGTATTTGGTTCAAGTGTTTGGGTAATTCAGAAAAATCACTTCAGATTGATGTCTGAACTCACTGCTTACTCAAATGTGGAAATTTGATGAATGAATCACTGGACTTTTATGTGAGCTCCCTTGAGTACCACTATGAGTCCCTGAAAGTGATTTTTCTATTTGGAGGGAAGAAAGGAACGGATGTCCTAACAGACGAGCCAAAATTAATCATATGAAAAAGAAAAGAAGATATTCACATTGCAAATGGCTCATTGACAGCAGTACTAGCTAATACATCTGATGCATTAGGAATATTTTAAGAGCAGCTGTGGATTATTCAGCTTTTTTCCCATTCCATTCTGAAAACAGCTAGCAAAAAGTTGCAGAAAATAATTCCAAGTCAATAACTCCTGCTTTCTGGGATGCATTGGCTGCTTTATAAATACGAACAAAAGTAAATCAACAATAATAAGCAGTAGTTTCATCTCAGCACTATTTGATCAGGCTTCCTTGGCCAAACAAACAGCAAAGTAACCACAGGTACAGACACACCCTGGCTGACCTTTCTGAGAAATGCTGAACACACGCACAAACACACATGTGTCTGGTTTCCTCATGCAGCAAACTAAATCACCTGAAAGGATAAAGATTTGCTCCAATGTGGATTTAAAAGATGAAAAAAGGTCTTCTATTCTGGACTGTTTAACAGACTACATATTTTGGTTGAAGTTTGAACATAGGTACTCTTTTCTTTTTTGGCTTTATAAATCTCTAAGTATCACTTATGTACATTAGCGATTAAGAACAGTTAGTGTAAATGTTGTAATCTGTTACTTTTGGGAAGAAGTTGTGTTTCAGAAGCAGCTCTAAATCAGACTGAAGCTACTAAAGTAACTTTTACTTCAACTAAACTCACAAATAAAATTTAGGGCTAAGCACATTCTACCAAAAGAAAGAAGGTACAAGGGAAAGATAAGACTACTACTTTAAAGTGCCTCCTACTACTTTAAATCTGACATGAGTCTCATTTAAAGCCAAGCTGAGTTGATGGGCATGTAAGCCTGTTCATAGTGTTGATCCTGAACTGTTGACTACATACAGAGGGTGAGTACAATATATAGGTAACAGTATTTGCTTCCTGGATGCTAATAACTTGAATCATCATATTAGTATTTGGGTTGTTTTATAAAGAAGCCAAGCTTTTGTATCTATTTTTCTTAAGGTACTCAATATCTGAAAGCAAGAGTAATCTTCAGACAGAATACCAACCAGTTCAACGAAGTCACACAAAATTACGTAACATAAAAGAGTACCAACATCCTGACAACGACTGAGATAGCACAAGACTATTAGGAAACTTTGTATGCACAGCATTCTATTAAGGCTGTAATTTTCTATTGTTGTATTTTGTTGAAGGTCCTTCTCTGTACTATAACTTTACATCACTTTCTTTACCTTTTCTTTGCTTTTTACAAAAGTATAATTTCCTCTACTGCTACCTCTTGTTCTGCATAATTATAAGTGAGAAAATGTAAAAAATAAGTATAGGTTCATTTAAGATATCTAGTAACTAAATGCTGGTAGAAATTTCTCCTTGTCCTTTTATTTCCCCCTTTTTTTATAAAGGAAGAAAAGTAACTTTCTTCTTAAAAAGAAAGTTGAGATAATATGCCAGTTTAAACTAGCTGCCAGAATCATTAATCTCATCTTTCATTTGCCAATTTATATTGTGTAACGACGTATTTTGTAATATTGTTCCTTAGAAAACAAGGGTCTCAAGAGATTTTTCCTTCCCTCTAAAAAAACCTGCCAAACATTTGCAATGTTTTGAATTCTAAGTCATCTCCCTCATTCCTGGGCCCTTGCCTCCTATTAATTCATGTTAAACAGAAATGTTTTTTATGGTTTCAACCATATGAAAATTAGCAGCTTCAGTAACAGAGAAAAAAAAAAAAAAAAAAAAAAAAAAAAAAAAAAAAAAAAAAAAATCCCTCTACCTTTGAAGCACCATTTGTTTTTTCTCCCAACAAAAGCTCAACAAAAAGTATCCAATATTAAGAACAGAAAATTATATTTTTATAGGCCAGTCTTGTCTTGTTCATGAGAATTTTAACATCCTCCCTCCCACTACTAGGAATGCTTTGTAACTTTAATGATCATCTACAATGATCAATATTATCAGTTGTACATAATTATTAGTAACACAAATGCAGAACTTCCATATTTTATACTAATAGCAGCAGACCCTGTAACTGAATGCTGTTACATAGTATAGAGCATATACTGTGACACAGACTTAAATTCAATAGGCATTAGGACTATGGCTTTGCGCTTAAAAATTTTGGGAAAGGTAACGTGTTAGGAAGACTGATGATCTGGTGTTAACAGTGAATAAAACCTCCACATATCATTGCCATTTCAACCTCAATTTAAACTGTTATTCCAGATCCTTCTATTTACTTAATTCAATGGGAGAGTATTTCTTTATTCGTGTCTTTCAGGAACAAAGTGCCTCATCACAGGCGGTTACAAACCATCAAACGAAAATGGCTGTAACTAAATTAAATTTTACTTTTGTAGAAAGGTGAATGTGAGGACTGAGGCTTTCAAAATCTTTATTTTCAAAAATATTTTTATCAGGTCTAGATTAAGGTATATTAATTGGGTATGATGAAATTTGCCTAATCAATTCTTGTTGCTTTTATCTTCTGGAAACATTAGGCTATCAGGGATCACAGTTAATACTACATTTAAAAAGCATTCTGCAAGATTTTCCCTCACTGGTTTACTTATTTTTTAATTTATATTTTAATTCTCATTCACTTCTAAACCAGTAGGCTACAGCCTGGTCCCTCTATATGTTTGCATTGGGTTTGGGTTTATTTCACAGAATCACAGAATTTTTAGGTTGGAAGAGACCTTCAAGATCATCGAATCCAACCCCTCTCTAATACCTCAACTAGACCATGACACCAAGTGCCACATCCAGTCTTTTTTTAAACACTTCTAGGGATGGTGACTCCACCACCTCCCCAGGCAAGCCATTCCAGTACTTTATCACTATTTCAGTGAAAAACTTTTTCCTAATATCCAGCCTATACCTCCCTTGTCGCAGCTTGAGACTGCGTCCTCTTGTTCTGTCTGTTGTTGCCCGAAGAAACAGACTAACCCCCAGCTGATCACAGCCACCCTTCAGGAAGTTGTAGAGTGTCATAAGGTCACCTCTGAGTCTCCTTTTCTCCAGGCTAAACAACCCCAGCTCCCTCAGTCGTTCTTCATATGGCTTGTGCTCCAAGCCCCTCACCAGCCTCATTGCCCTCCTCTGGACACGCTCAAGCATTTCAGGTTTTTTTGCATTATTCTGATGTGAACAAGTGCTCCACTGATACACCAATACCATCTTTTATCCAACGTGGCATAGAATTAGGATTAAATTTTATCAGGATTGAGCTATCTTGGCAAATGGAACTTTTCTGGTGACAAAAAAAAAAAAACCAAAAAACCAAAACCAACAAACAAACAAACAAAAAACTGTGCTGAAAAAGCCATTCTGCATATATTGAGTCAGATTCCAGCCATTTGAAAATCAAAGGTCAGGAAATGTAGGTTACAGGTACTTTTGCTATCTTTGTTATATCATGTGCAAAGCATTTGTTAGCTACATCTCACCCAGTAACTGGGGTTTATGTGAACCTAAATTTTGCTGTGAATATTTAAAGGTAATATTTCCATTCAAGGACACTATTCAGAATAAAATATGAATTTAGATAATACATTAGAAACAGAACTAACTTTGTGTCTTTTTTTTTTCGCCTCTGACATTTGTATTCTAACAAGCCAATCCAAGAAAAAGAATTTTAAAAATCAAGCATTTTTAGCGTGACTCTTCAGACACATTTTTAAGTTGCACAGGCTTTTCCATGTAATTTTCAAATGAGAATTTAAAATCAGTTCAAACTTTCTCCCCAAACCTTAGCTTGAGGTAGTTAAAGTTCTCTAGATGCATTGGTGTTAGCTGCAACCCACTGTTACCTGAATAATTTGCATAACTGTATAGCTCTCTGTCTTGGATTTCAAGGCTTTTAATTCCTGTTAGCATGAATATCATGCCCATGCCTGCCAGCTAAGCTGCTCCAGACATATGGCTAGCTCTGTGCTAAGCTAGACACAGGCAATATGAGCATGTGTAAAACAATACCATGTAATTTTGCGCACTGGAGAGTCAGGCCCAGTAACAAATCCAAGAGAAAACTATTTTTCTATCATAAAAAGACAAACGTGAGCTTCAAACATATTAAATAACCCTTGGCTGGTTGAACTTGAAGAAATAATAAGGTGCTGTTAGACACAGAATACAGTGGTAGAATTAATTTCAGCAGCAGCGGTCTGACACAAAAGCTGCTGGCCTCAGTGCTGTAAGAAACAGCTAAAAGCCTCATGTGAAAACCCAAATTGACTTCAGATCTTCCTATTAACACTCCTCATGTTCACTGGAGGCCTTCTAAGCAACCATTATTACTTAAGAGGTTATAATTACATATGGAAGTGGTGCAGAACTGTTATGCACTAAAATCTGTGTTAAAAGCCTATTATGGTTTTTCAGTTTATTGATTACAGTCTCAACCTTGTAATCTGCCTGTTTCCATGGAGTGGCTCATTTTTATAACTGAAATTCATGAAGAAGAAAGCTCAGGGTTCTCCAAGAAAACAATAACAATTATATAATAGAATAACATTTTTTTCTTAAATCTAGAACAAATTATTTAGCTATCTAGAGGGAAACCACACATATGTTTTACAAAATTTCAGGTACACCTAGGATTAACTCATCTCTAAGAGTATAATTCAACATATATAAATTTTTATTTATATGCATTGACAAAAAATACACTAAATAGAGCAAGAGAAATGAAGGTATAGGGGCTTTTTTGGCATAATCATAATAATTTCTATTTTGGTGCTTATGTCAAACTTAGGTTTCAGTTTCTATTCTTTGAAATTTTATTCTTTATATACTAAAAATGATATTAAATACTTGGGTATTATAGAACATCCTAACATTTTAAAGGTCTTTTGATGCAATTTCTCCTTAACCCTTTTTTTGTTGTTGTTGTTCCAGAGAGCATTCTTACTTAATTCACTGGGCAAGAGCTCTCTCCTTAACATGCATCCACTCATATCATCATGGTCAGCACAACTATTAATAGAAGAAATCACTTTTGCTGATAAAAAGAACTGTTCATGGGGGCTTTCATATTCTTAGAGTTGATTACGACAAAATTCCATGAAAGGAAATTGAAAGACTTCAAAACATTTTCTTGATGAACTGTCAGGTTGGAAAGGTCTTCATTTGCATTTTTCAAACCTTAAGCCTTTAAGATCCAAGGCTCAAGTTATCCCAATATATTCTCTTCATAGAAGTGAAAGAACCTTTGTGTAGATGAGTACAGAAAATGGGCAGCATTTTCTATAAGGATTGTCTAAATGAAAAGGTGACAGCCAGTGGAATTAATAGAAATATTGTATTAAATAACACTATCAACTCTGGATTTGTGAATCATCAAGATTCACACATCCAAACACAGCTAGACAAACCATAATCCATTGGCCTAAGGAAACGATCTCATGTCTGGAGGAGCTGTTCCCATCCCTTCCAAAGAGGCTTTACAGTGTTTCTGGTCTGGGGTGACCACACCCGAATTGTTTTCTTTAGGGTGAAGCAGGAAGTTTTACCTCCTCCACAGACTGATTAAGGTAGAACTATCTTTCAGGCAGCAGCTGAGAAAAGAAGTGTATGAAGTTATCTCATGAGAAGCCCTCATTGAAGACAGGGATCTGGCCCAGTAAAGCTGTTTCTGAACTAACTTGTTAAAGCAGTCAAGAAAAAAGGCAATGAGGGTGAGGAAAAAACCAAGGAAGAGCACAGAGACAATGGTATTTTTTCCTAGTTACCTAATCTCCACATATGAGAAGCACAGTGGAGTTTCAGCAGTAGGCTGAAGCAATCCCTATATCGTGGAACAGCTTGTGGATGGCAGCCTTCGATCAGCTGGAAATTGTTATGGAAGGAATGACCTATATTGTACAGATTATTACTGGATAGTTCCCAGATGAGTTAACACAGCAGTGATGACCCAATTAAATCCCATCCCTGACGTTCTGCTTTTCTATTTGCATATACATGACAAGAACAACATAAGATTTTAATGCGTAAAGTAAATCATAATATACAGCAAGGAAGAAAGGAACTGCTCCAGTGGCAGATCAAGCATAAGCAAATAAAAGGGATGCATTATCCACATCTAAGTCACAGTCCTTGCAGATGAAAACATTGAATATGAAGGTCTTAGGAAACAATCTGACCAAACAGCACAGGTAGAAAATATGATGAAAGAAAAGTCCTGCTGAACATAATCAGAAGCTGATGCACAAGGGAGAGGCACTGGAGCTAATCCCACATACACACACGCACACAAGTGTTTTACTTCAGCTGCAACAGCTCAAGAGGAATATCTTGAATTTTTGAGGGCTACTCAGTGAAACCACCTGCTAAACATAAACTGGAAACCAAAACAAAAGTGACACATTGAAAGACTTTAATTCATGTATTTTTTCCCACTAATTTTATTATCTACATGGTTCTTCTATTCTTTTCTCTTTTTTTAATCCTCAGTCTAATACCAGAGCATTGGTTTTGGCTTGATCAGATCCAAGTTATTTTAACTATATTGTTATCAGTGTGTTAACTGTATTGTTATCACTGCTATTTAGCCATGTAACTGTAGTTGCACATTAAACTTTATCTTTTACTTTAAGAATAAACTCCCAACATGAACTTTAGAATAAGTTCCATAAAAAATCAGTTTACATTGCAGAATATTAGATCTCTGAAATGCATCCTAGTCTGTTATGGAGTTGTATTACCATATGTTCATACTAGCACTGAATGCCATTAAATGCAAACTAATTTCAAACCAATAAAGTAAAATTATTTTTCAAAGCAAGTAGGCCAAAATCTTTAAAGAAATGGTAATACTCCTAGAGGCAAAAATCAATCATCTAAATAGTTAAGGACTTGTGTCACTTGCCAAATATTTTCAGAAAAGGACAAGGACTTTATCTTCCAGGATAAGACCAATTTCCCATATTTTAGAAGAGACTTTCTGACATAAATGCTGACTAAGTTTCCATTACTGCATATCTACTGGTCCTGATATTTTGTCAGAGACAGGATACTAAACTAGAATGATCCAAACTGTTTAACAGTCTGTAAGCTTCTTCTATACACATTTCCTCTGCTCAGCAAGTATTTACTTTTTGCTGATCCAACTAATGTATACCTACGGTCTGAAATGTATTACCCTTAGCAATTCCAGCCTACATACTGGGAGCCACACAGTGAGAAACAGACATAACAGTGAAGCAACCAACAATAGATGAATGGCCAAAGAGTAGTGAAAGATGGAGTTCAATAGTATATTCTTGCCTTTCAGTTAAAAGGTTTTTTTCTGGCCTTTTTTTTTTTTTTTTTTTTTTTTTTTTTTTTTTTAACTACATACCTCTTCCATTCTAAGCTTTTCACCAGTTTATTTCTATCATTAACTCAATTTTCACTTTAACTTTACAGTTCCCTTTTGGAAACAATCCAAAACATTGTGTGGAGGGTAGTGAGGTGGGAGGAACATTTAATGTTTTAAAGGATTACCAGACTTAGGTGCTACATTTCGAGGTGTTGCTTTTCAGCAGTGCCATTGTACCATACTGTCTGCTATTTCTCTAAATGTCATCAACTTGTCAGCTCATAAGCAGGTGTAAACCTTTGTTCCTCCCCAAGTTCTCATGTTCAATGATGTCAATGGAAGTCTGCAAAGAGTGCTGTGTCAAGAATACTGGTATTTTTTTTTTGCAGGCAATTTAAAGGTAAACATTTCTCTCCAAAATTAATGTCATTTTGTTGCTACAGCAGAAGAAAGCAACAACACATTTCTAACTGGATTATTAAAAGTCCTGAAAAGAGAAGAGGTGCCTGGGAGGCTGCACTCAGAAAGCACTTAAAAGCCCAAAAATCATTGGAATGTGCAAGTAATGGAAGCAAATTATAAAATAAACCAAATAAAAATATCCAGACATGGAGAGATGAGCATTTCATACCAAGCCACACACATCCTAAATTCCCCAGTTGATACTTATGTCAAATGGCAAAAAAGTCCTCTGTTTGACTTTTTACATAACAAATATATATTCTCATAATGCACTGAGATTTACTAATAAATAAATTAAATTCTAGGCTTTTTTTTTTTTTTTTTTTTAAATCAGTGATGTACAGAAAGCCAGGACAGCAAGTGGAATTTCTGTCTTTCCAGGTCTTGCTAGGCATCAGGAAAAACAGGTGAATGATTTTAAACTACCAGAGTATGGGACAGCTGACTTTGTGACTTAAGACTTCAAGCACGGTTATGCTACCTGAAATACTAAAAAACCTAACGCAAAATGAAAAAACAACTTTAGTATTCTTTAACTTTTCTAGCATATGTTGTCTCTTACAGGAGTGGAATATGAGTTAATTATACGAAATGTGAGTAACTGAACTACTTTTAGTGCTGCTGAACTGAATTTAGAACCAAATGCTTCATTGTTAGACTGAGAGCAGGAAAAAATTGAAGATCATCTGACTGTGTCTTGGATATACGCCCCACCCCCCCCATCTTTAATTAAATTTCTGAATAATTCCAATAATTCCTTGGTGTTATTCCAAGAAGACACAAATGTTTGCAGATAAAGGGGAAGGAAAAGATCCATCTTAACTATTTCAGTGGAAGAGAGATCAGTGTTACAGGTCTGGATTTATTTGCTTTTTAAGAAGATGTGAATCTGGAAGCCTTCTAAGGAGATGAGAACTTAATAAAGTTAAAAGATGAGTAATGTATTATAAGTAATAAAGTTACGTGCTATTCCTCTAGACCTATTCAGCTATTCAGCTAGAAAGGCAGAGAACTTTGCTGAATGCTGTTTCTAGTAACTTCAGTCAAGCTGTTTAGATATTGATTCTTCAGAAATGAAGTGCAAGACTCATTTCTCATTATAAGTCTGCAAAATGGTATTTCTGCTGTGGCTGGCAGCATCCTAGCACGGCAAATAAGGTATCACTTGTCTTATTATTTGACCAATAATTTTGTTGCAATCTTGGTTCCTGCTTGCTGTGGATGCTATGATAAAGGTCTATTTCATTCTGAAATTGCATTAAGCATACCTGGAAAAAATAATATTTCAAATTTTTTTCTTGCTGCTTAAGTAAAAGAACATCTCAAAAGACAAAAGGTATTTAACACTAAGTATATGAAAACACAGAAGACAGAGAGCATATTTATAATACCAGTCTTGGGACAGAGGATGTTATTTCAAATTTAAAAATAAAAACAGAAGAAAAAATAAAGGGGCACCGAATTGAGGACTCCTAAAATACAGAAGCATCTCTTTCCCCTCCTCCTCTCTCTTTTCTGTTTTACTTATTTCACCTCCCCCCACACGAGTGATTTTTGCTTTAACTTGACAAGTATTTCACAGTTTCTCAAGCATTTAGCAATGAGGATCTAATTGGAAAGTGCCAGGTTCTTTCTTATTACACTTTATCAATATTGTTAAGGGAATGATGTAATTGTTTGGGGTTTGGTGAAGACATTCCATGTCACTTCAGTGTTAATACCAGGCTGGAGCCTTCCTTGTCTGCCTGCGTAAGCTAGATAAACATAGACCTGTGTGCTTTCTTCTCATCTCAGGATACTTAGAGAGATCTTGGAACATGTGCCTATTGCGAGCTAAACATTTCACTTTTCATTTTATCCATGTGCCAGAAACCCATTCCTTGGATAAACACTTTACATACTGACACTCTTAAAGTCACTAAACACGATAAATAAAGAGAGAATACATCATTTCAAAACTGATTAAACATTTTCTCACTTGTGACAAATGAACAGCTATACACTGTATGGAGTCCCTGGAGTAGACATTCCATTTTCTTTCTCTTCATTTTGTGAGTAAGATTAACTTTCCATTTCAGCTCATCTATTGCACAACTGAGCTTTTTTAAAATACACATTGCTGAATTTCCCCTAAATCATTATTCATTTCAGAAACATTTTTTGTTATTTCTACAAGAGCTTTTCTTTTGGACTTTTGTATTTTAATGGAGACAAACTAACAAAGAAAAGAATAATAAAATCATAGTTTTTAATGAAAGCTAAAGAAATGCTTCCACGCAGTGGACTTGAAATTATACATGGGCTGAAGTCATCCACTTCAACAAGGAAAATCCAAGCACATTAATCACATTAACTTTGCTCCATCTAATCCGTCACTTTTCCTTGCACTACTTGCTTATCTAGTCATCCAATGCACTGCTATCTACCTATGATTAGTCAAATGAAACTAATCTTTTATTTAGCTTCTTAAGCTCGTATCATCTTTTTCACCCACCCCTGCCAAAAAGGATCCCAAGCATTTTATTTCCAAGCTAAATTAAAAATCTTACTGAAATAATCACACATAATACTAAAACTGTATATGAAGTTGTCTTTAGTGTTCTAACAAATACCACTGATCTGATCAAGAATTTCAGTGGCAAGGTGGAAGGAAGTAAGTAAATATCCCTGCTAGATATTCACAGAAAGGAAGCATAATTTTCTTCTTTGACAAACTGTGTAAAAGGAGCTAGGAGAAGAAAGAACCAGGGCAAGTCAGAAGAAACAGAATCCACAGAGCAGTTTGCTTTCTTCCCTTATCAGGGTAATAAAACCAATACAAAGTTTTTGATATGATGGTACCAGTCTTGCCAGGGGAAAAGATTAGAAGGGAAAGTGAATTAGATACCAAAAGATTGAGATAAATCACAAGATTTCTGAACAGACTGAAGACTCTACTGTCATTATATTTCTGTCACCTTTGGACTTGTATTCAAACCCATTTTTGACAGGACAAATATTTGCCTTAAAAGAGCAATCAGATATCACAAAAATCTCCTAACAATGCCATCTTCTCTCACAGTTTGATTGTGATGGAAAATTTTAAAGACAAGAATTATATAACTGAGCAGCTAAACAAACCTGAGAAACATCAGGAATGCCTTTCATATACTTGAGCAAGTGGTATGATACTAAGCCAAAGCAATACCCTAGTATTATGTCAGCTTGTTAGAGCGTTGTGCTAATAGCTCCAAGGTTGTGGGTTTGATCCCTCTATGGGCCATTCATTTAGGAGTTGGACTCAATGATCCTTGCGGGTCCCTTCCAGCTCAAAATATTCTGTGATTCTGTAATGAAACTGAAGGGAACACAGACCTGCTCAAAGCAGCTGTCTGAGATTCTCTTATCCTCCCTTTCCGCATGGCCATGGTTCGACACCACCGAGGCGCCACTCTAGGACCTACCATCTCCTCACAAGTAAGGAGGGAGGTTCTTGTGGCACTCACTCCTCTTGGCCTCTTTTTCAGGTGCTATCTTCAGTACATGACCCAAGGGAATAGAGAAAAAAATGTGATGCTGTACTAGGAAAGACATCAACTGCCCTGTGGCATTACTGCAGGGAGCAAATTTGGGGGTTGAGGCCACAGAATGGCTAACAAACCACAGTAAAAACTAGAAACTTTTATAGTGATACTATTTAGAGGAATCCTATTGAGAGACTTCATAATTCCGGGAATATATAATGGATATAACCATTAGTATGTATTAAGTGATAGTTGTAGCTAGTACAAAAAGAAAATTCAATTTTTACTGAAAGGAAAACAAATACAGACTCTGACTTTCCCTAAATTTGGGCTATAAATGCTGTGCACCATATTTTGATCTCTTGCTGGGGCCAATAAAAATCTGTTCCAATTAAACACTGCTGCTGAAAAACTCTCAAAAAAAATCAGAACAAACAACATGTTGTATAATGCAGTGAGGTTCCCAGTTCTGAAAACTGTCTAAACAGCACACATCTATAATGAAATTTAATGAGGTATTTTGCTTTTTGCCACAAAAAGTATTTGAAGACCTATTAGCAATTCTACAAAGGAAGTCACATTTAATTATACATCTCATTAGTTTATTTTAAAAAAGGTTTTAATTAATTTATAAGCACAGGAAATGTGCTATATGGATACCTAATGAATAATACTTTTTTGGAGAATACTAAATAGCTCTCAAATCACCATGATTCTTGTGCATTATAAAGAGTTTTCCTTCAGTACAAATGACATACTTTGAATTTATTTTTACATAAGGTTAATGCATTTTCTGAAAGACAGGAGTAATGTACAGTATTTCCTTAAAAAATTTAAATCTTTTTTTCATTGTCAAATTAAAATTGACTATAACGAAATATCACTTTTCTGAGTGCATTTCTATACCATTCAAAAACACAGTAATGCTGGCTACCAAGACAGCAACTGCTAAAACCCCGTATTTTTCAAAGAAAGGTCTTACTACATTTCTCTTTCTTACCTTTTATGTGCTTCTGTCAGTGATTTCTCTTCATTTTCTTGGTCTATTTTGGCTGTAAAAAATACAATCAAATAATTAGCAACAAGGTGAAAGATAGAGATGCTTCAGGATAAGTTTAATTTTAAATATGTTATATGTAAAATATACAGAAACCACCTGAGGATATACTCATGTAGATCAATTCTGAAAAAAACCAACCCAACCCCCCATTCAACAAACAAACACACAAATAAAACTACATAAATTTTGATAACACTATTAAAAAGAAATCCAAAACTACCACTTCAAAAAGAAACCAATCCAAATCTCAAAGCATAGGGAAAAAAAAAATCTTCCAGTAATCTAAACAACAACCAAGTCATGAAACTGACTTGAAACCAGATCTTAAATAATGATTCCAAAAACTCAAATAGTATGGCAACTTGTCTACCAAGAGGAGGAAAAGCTGAGTGAAGAGCAGGAAGGATTCAGCCTTATAGTTTTTCTACAAGTTGCTTAGCAATTACAAATGAAAACTCTTTCGTCTCCCTGTATATGCATTCATTAGTGAAGTACTAGAGCTGTAGCAGGCCCGTATTGACAACATGACTAGTTTTATATGAAAGATATTATCATTTGGTGATCATGTGAAGGAAATTACAAATAAGAAACTATCATTCCCACAAATTGGCGAAAAAAATCTCTATTTGCCACATGTTCTCTCAATTTTTTGGTGCACATTTCACTTAACTTAGATCACTGAAATAAAACTTAACAAAGAATCTACCAAATTGTGCATGTTTGCACTGATGTGCAAAGCAATTGTCAATCTGCTCTGTGCATGTGTTTAGATTTATATTTATGCAGTCATTCAAGTAATACAACTTAAATCTCATTTGAAGTCTGCAGCTTAAGCAATTAATTATTTTAATTTGGTACATTTTTCCTGCAGTTTTTCTGCATTTTTCTGCATTCTACTATGTCTTCAAGAAAGGAAAACCTGATTTTAAATTTGTTGGGAAAAAAAGTAAAGCAATGGCGTAATTTGGATACAAAGATAATAGCTGTTTTTCCATTTCAATGTTTCAATCAACAACAATTTATAAACATACATTCAAATAGGCATGTGAAGTCTGTAGCAAAGGTATACAAATACAATTTCCTTATACTTTCCCCAGTCACAACAATAATTAGAGCTTTGTCTAGTGCTGCAAATGCTTTTTATTAGTAGCAACGTATGCCTCTGAGCAGTAGCACTGCTGACTAGTGCCCGGATATTTGCAGTGGAAAACGTATTTAGCAACCATTACTTGAAGACTTGGGCTCCACCACTGTTATCCTGAAAGTGAAAAAAAGATACCAGCAAATCACAGAAAACTTGAGGGAGAGATGTGTAAATGTTCTCAAGGAAATTGAAGAGCATGTGAATCCTGCCTGATTACAGGTTTCAATACTGACTTGAAACTTGGCCCAGATTCTTCAGGTTTGTGAGGGCTCACAACCCTTTTGAGTGAAGTTGAGCCCAGTGCTGAGTGGATTTGGGCTGACTTAGAGCTTTTCTTGAAAGCCATGCATTGCTTTGGATAAGAAACCAGGTAAAATGTGGCAGCTTTTGCAGAATTTCATTTATATGTTTTGGGGGGGGGGGTGGGGGTTTGTTTGTTTTTGTGTTTTTTTTTTTTCCATACTTCAATCCTGAAAATCAAGGTATGACTAGTAAAAACATATAGTTCAAAAAAGAAGAAGCTGTGCACAAACTCTCTGGATGAAATGAGATCAAATATCTCATTCTGCATTAACACAGTCACAAAAGTATCTGTGGATCCAACTCTTAAAATAAATTAGTGAAAAATGCAATTTGGACATCTTTCAGTTAAACAATCCTTAGAAATAGAGGCTACCATATTCCATCCTACAACAGTCTTGTATATATATGTTGCATTCTTAGGATATAAATCTTTTTATCATTTCCAAGATTGATGGGATGGAATATCAATAGAGTTGCTTTGTTTTAGGTTCTTTCTTCTTTATTTCAAATGTTCTGCACATGTTTACAAACAATTATTTACCCAACAGTAATGGAGTAAATGTTTCACAATTTATTTTTTGAAAGAGTGTAAGCATAACATATTATCCTAAGCTTATCAAAACATGCCAGAATGCCCCCAGTCTAGCACAAATTCTCTTTCAGTTGAAAAAAGAAATTTATTATGGTCCAGAGACAAAGAAAAACAAAATAAAAAGAAACAAAACCAAGTTATTTCTGATATCTATACTTTTAATAAATTCATAGAGAATTACACAATGAAAAGAAAGTCTAGAAATCCTGCTGCATCAAATCACCTCTTGGTATTAAACAGAATCTTGCAAGGAAAAGAATTTTCTCTGAAGAAGAATTTCCTTGTATTTTGTTCCAAATGTGATATTTTTAAACGTTCCTCATTTTATCAAAAAGATATTACACAAGTGAAAATCTAATTTACAACCCTTTTGCATTATAATTTTTCTAGACCGAAAAAGTTAAAGATATAATGAAAACAATTTTGTTTCCACGAGACGACAGGTGGCACCACTAAAAGAGAAAATATGGTATATACACTCAGATCTGTCCCTGTCCAAAGAAAATAATCAGATGGCTGCTTTTGCACTAGACACAGTAAACATCTAAAAACTGTAGAAAATGGCTAGTTGAAAACGTGCAGTAAAATTTCATCAGTAAGGGAAGAAAATTGCCTGTTATCAAAATGACAGAATTTTTACTATCACCTGGATACAATGGAATAACTATTAGATGTTGAAGCAGCTGGAGATCATTACAACTTGTGGAATGGGAATAACATCAGCTGATACTAGTGGTTATATGTGCTTTGCTCGGTACTAACCATCCCATTGGTAAATTATTTCTAATTAAGTTTTCCTCTTCGAGTAGGGGAAGGAAAAAATTTAGTTATGATGGAACCAGTTGAAGTATCCCAGAATGCATTATGCTTCATCATTTCACTCAATATTATTCATCCTAATTATCACTTCTTTCTCCAAAGCTGTTCACCACAGGTGTAAAAATAGTGCATAAAAGGCACTGGTTTGGCTTTTTCATTCTTGGCCTATATCCCTGAAGTGTCGAATGCCAGCTAAAAGGTGTCCATCTGTGAAGAACATTCATGGGGAGAAACGTGCATTTCCTGCTACAAACACCTATAACAGGTGAAATAATAATAAAAAAATAATATCTATACCCAGTCCAGAGTGATCACGACACAGTGATCATCAATGGCCAACACAGAAAAATTAGATAAATCCTGGGATACCATGGCAGCTGACCATACCTGAGCACTCTCTTCTGCCTCTAAAATTACCTTCTATCTTATAGAAATAAGATTATTTCAAAAATATTATTCGATTTTCATTAAAAAAACATTAAAAGAAATCTTGTAGTCATGCACTATCTATATCTGGTTTAATGTATATTTGGAATCCATCAGCCACTAATATAGCAGTAACTGCTTGCATGTTCTCTGACAGATGTAGGAATTTCTGCTTTTGAGTTAGTTTTGTTCCCAAATATTCCATATTTCATTGGCTCATCATTTTTTCTAACATACCCAGCTAAGAACTTGATTCTTGACACTAATTTGCTAAAGCATGTACAAATAAACTGTTTCAATCTATTAAAGACTATATCCTAGCAGGAAATACTAACCCCTCTATTTTTTTTAATACATTCACAAGCAAAAGTTATAATATATATTGGTTTTCACACACTGTATATATTGTAGGGCTTTATAGGCAGTTTTCACAATCCTAAAGGCATATATATTCTGAAAAATCTACTTCAAATAATATAGTTGAAAAATAACCTTAAGTCATATTGAGAAACACGGCCATCTCAAAACACACAGCATTTTAGAGTCAAAGTGACCTCTAACAGAGCCAAGCTACCTTATCAACGGTTTACAACATGTACTGATTTAGTTATATTTTCCCTTTTTGTCTGAAAGCATCTTTAATGCCTCCTTGTTGGATGACATTCCACTGTTTGCCTGCTTTTTCCATTAAGATACCTTCAGATTATTTAAAGTTGGTCTCCTTTTAGAGCAAGGTCTATACTTCCTAAACACTTTATATATTTGGTCAAAATTCAAGTACATTCCTTCCTCCCTACGTCATTGCTTACCAAGTGTGAGGACTGTACTGTATCCAAGGCTCTTATATCAATTCTTTTAACTACAGAACATATGTATCTCTTCAAAAATTATCTACTTCAGATGTCTTAATTTCTATTCTATCACTTTTTTTTATTATTATTTTTTTAATGTGCTTAGATTTACTGCTTGGTGTTTTATAATTGGGGCATAAATATCTATTTCATGCCATTCAAAATGAGCTTTCAAACAAGATCTCACAAATGAAGTCTAATTAACTGGATTCTCAAATCTTCTGTCCTTATCAGCATATACTCACATTCCAGAATGATACATGCCATTATTTTGTGTGTTTGCTCTTCCAATTCTTTTTGATTAGAGTGCTTTGAATGTTACATATAAACTTATACAAAGGCACACACATGAATAACCATACTAAAGTGACCTAAGCATTTATGAAATTATGATTTATCTCAAACTGAATGTGAGAAATAGTTACAGTCATTTTAAAAAATGCTGGTCATCAAAGAACAGTGAAATTCACTTTTATATAAGTAGTTTTTTGTTTTCAATAAGCCTAGAAGATGAAATTAAATTAAAAGAGGTTCAAAGGCAAGGATATAAATCATTGGCTGAACCACAAATTGTCCCGTCTGACCTCAGTGGATAATTCTGGATGTTATGCTAAGTTCTCTGCAGAAATCAAGCCACATTGTGAATGAAGGAAATTCGCAAGTATCTCTCGTTTTCAGTCCAGAAAGCTTTCCCTGCTAGTCTCCTCCAAATTTATCCACTATACCTTGTGCACCAAACCTGACATTTTAAAAAGCTAATAACATGAATATATCTATTTTCTATATGTACAGACTATTTTTTTTGTGTACAGAAATTGCAAATAACAACTGTTCTCTCTATTATTAGTTGTTGAAATTTCTTGTTCGAAAACGTGGTATTTCACTCTATCATCTCTTCCACAGGATTAAAAAAAAAAACTAAAAAGAAATATTTGATTTACAACTAACTGGAAACTCAAGACATACAACCACTGGTTTAGATTAGGATTATTGTGCTCCCGTGTTATAGACATATTATTAAAAGCAGGAAAACTTATCAAAATTGGTTTTTACTGAAAAAAAAACAAAAACAAAAAACCCGCAACCAAATAAAAAAGAAAACAATCACTAATATTTTTTCAAACCCTTGTGGGAGATTTACCAGGAGGTAAAGAGGACATATTTTCTTCCACACTGGTGATGAATGAATAGTAGCTGGGACTTTGAAAATACACCAAATATCTCCACTGGCAGAGGCACAAATTAAAAAAAAAGTCTCAACAAAACTAAACTAAGAACAAAATTGAGGGAACTTGACCCTTTTTCTTAAAAAGTGCAGAGAACCACAGACTGCACTTCTGACCCAGCTTCATTAAGGCCTGAGGAGCTGAGGTGCCTGACAGAAGCCAGTATGATATCCTCTGTAGGTATCTCAAGCATGTGACTAGGGCTGAAAGAAGACAGAGAGAAAATACTGGATGAACTAACAGCACAAGCAAGAACATGCCATTACTCTGCTATTATTAGGATCTAAGATCCAAATTTACAAAAGCTCTGTCAGTGCTTCTGAGAAAATTCCCCTATTCTCCTTGGTAGTACATATACTTTTAAACACCCTCAGAAAACACCAAAATAACACTTAAAAGAATTTTTTTTTGCCGTTAGCACACTATTCAAGACTGTGTTTTGAAAAACCTTGAAACACCAAAGCAGAATAGCAAATACACCAGAATCAATAGGAAGCCCTTGAGAAAAGGTTTTTTCCCCCGCCCCCTCTAGCCCAATCCCTTTTAGACTTTTGAATTTGTTTTGCCTCAGTTTTTGGATTTTGTTCGTGTTCTCTTTGCATGATTTTAGTTTGGTTGGGGCATTAGTGGACCTAGGAAGAACTAAGCCATTTTAGATGTAAAGGAAATTTAGACATCAATTTTTAAATGATGATGGGGGCTTGTTCTTAGTAGCTTTGTGAAAAAAAAAAAAGCATAAAACTCAAGCTGAGAATTGAATATGAAGTATGCAAGGGATCTGATGAGAAAAATAGACTCAAAGATAGAAACTAATAAGAATTATCAATGTCTTCTATGTATAAATGTACTAGATAAGCATAGTCACACAACAAGCTAACTTGTTGGTGCCTATTCAGAAAGTATTCCAAGTAGACCTTGTAAGTCTACTCAAACTGCATTTAATCACCCTGACAAAGCTTTTGTTCCACCAAAATTTTTTGTTGTTGTTTTGTAGTATGATCTTGACCCAGTGATTACTGTCTGCAGTCACCGTCTGGCCCCAATCCCTGCTGCAATTTAAGCTATTTCTGCTGAACCAGTTTCAAAGGGCTATGAGTAAGGAGATGCACGAAATTGCCATCCCTTCTGATCTCCCGATCTCTCTTAAGGGAATATCACATCTTCTCAGGTAATTGAATACAGGAATGCATCTGAGTAATCTCAGATGGAAGGCAACAAGAATCCTTTCATCTGCTTGTCTATGTCCTAAATCTTTTTGCTTTTTCCCTCTCTTTATTTAAAGTGTTAACTAGTATTTGTTTATAATTAGCTATGAATGTGCTTTCCAATAACTTTCAAGTGGAGCCAGGTTTTTGTGGGTTTTTTTTTTTTCAACAGATACAAAGCCTTTTTAATGACTCATTAGAGCTGCGTTACTATAGTCTTGAGAATTTCTACTTACACTGAAAGAATATCCAACTACATTTGGATGGCTTACTATCGGGTATATTCATGCTAAGAAAGCTTTAAGAGAGTAAACCAGGATTTTTTCCAGGAATCCCATCAGGAGTCTTACATCCTTCTGTACTTCCTACAACAATTTCATAAAAATGTTGTCAGCATGAACCTGTTCCCCCTCTCCCATTTTCTGAGATTTTTATGCATACAGGTAAGAGAATATTTAAATAGAACATTTAGATTTAAACATTGAGACCCCAATTTCTTGAAGATAATTTGGGATAAAGTATCCAATATGCTGGCAATATCCAAAAAACTGGCTGATGTTTGCACTTCACACTTGTGCTTAACAGCTCAATGTCCATGTAGAAAGCAAGTGACAAGTGGCATTACTCAGAGATTGGTTTTGGGAGCAGCACTTTTTAACAGCTTTGTTGGCAACATGGACAGTGGGATTGGGGGCACACTTGGCAAGTTTGCTGATGACACCATGCTGTGTGGTGAAGTCAACACCACAAGGGCTTTGTGCTGGGAAGATATGCCATCCAGAAGGACCAGGACAAGCTTGAGAGGTGGGCCTGTGTCAACCTCATGATGTTCAACAAGGCCAAGTGCAAGCTCCTGCACCTCAGTCAGATCAATCCTAAGTACAAATATAGGTTAGGTAGAGAATGGTTTGAGAACAGACGAGGAGTAAGGCTTGGGAATCAATGAGAAACTCACCATGACTGGGCAATGTGTGCTCACAGCCCCAAAAGCCAACTGTGTCATGGGCTGCATCAAAAGTAGTGTGGCCACCAGGTCAAGGGAGGTGATTCTCTCATTCTACTCTGCTCTTGGGAGACTCCACTTGGGGTACTATGTCCAGCTGGGGCTCCCAGCCTAGGCAGCAACCTTTTGGGGTGAATACATCAAAAGTGATAAAAAAGATGGGACACCTCTTTTATGAAGAGAAAAGAGGGCTTTGGGGCCACCTTACAGCAGCCTTCCAGTACCTAAAGGGGGCTTACAAGAGAACTGGTGAGGAACTTTTTACAGGGACATTTAGTGATAGGACAAAGGGTAGGGGCATCAAACTCAAAGAAGGTACATTTACATTAGATACAAGGAATAAATTCTTCACTGTGAGGGGGGTGAGACATTGAAACAGGTTGCTCATAGAATTTGTAGATGCCCCATCTCTGGAAGTGTTCAGGTCAGGTTGGATGGGGCTCTGAGCAACCTGGTCTAGTGGAAGGTATGCCTGTCCATGGTAGGGGGTTGGAAGTAGATGATTTTTAAAGTCTTCTCCAACTGAAACTATTCTATGATTTGTCAGCCTTTCAAGGATGACATCTCCTGTCAGCTCAATTGAGGGAAAGAAAAGTGGGACCCAAATCTAACATTTAAAAAAAACCCCAAATATAACAACAACCTGGAAAACCCAGCAAATGACTCCATCATACTTATGTATTTTTAGCAGCTACTCACTATAGTGTTGTCATGTCACATTCACAGAAGTAAAATGCATTTTGTTTTGTGTGGAGCTTTGAGCTCCTCACTCGATGTTCCCTGCTACTGATCTTAAATCCTTACACTGCTTGAAGGTCTCAGGTCAGGACTAGGCAGGAAACAGATGTGAAGTTAAACATGACTATATATCTATGACTATAAATCTATGTCTTCAGGTACAGTAAAGATCCAGCAGAACTGTTCATCTGTAAGCCTGGACTTCACAGTGCTGAAGAACATGTGCCATTGTGATTAGGGCCCATGAAGGACCTAAGTGCTCTTAAGCTTTAATATCCTCTTATTTTTCTTCTTATTCTCCATCCCAAGACCTATGTAACAAAATAAATCCTGTTTGATTACATTTTTACTGGAGAAGAGATTAAAAATGTGAGTTTTTGCCCTCCCCAACTATCCACAAGGTTTTAACTAATTCTTTTCAGAAGGCATTCTTTTCAGAGTCTTTTGAGGTGGATGACTTGTATCATGCTATTGTGATACTCATAATCATTGATCTGTTCTCATGTGATGACAAAATACCTTTTTTAACTCTACAACACCTGTGCTCTGAAACCGCTGTGATGCCTACACAAATGATTAGATGAGATCCTGTGCCAAAGGCACAAAACAGCTGGCAGCCCCAGTTTGGTCTTTCATGGACTTTGAAGCAAGGTAAGACTAATGCACTGAAGGTCTGTGTAGTGCTGCAAATGCAATACAATCCAAATTAGGATTATTATGTATAAATGCGCACCAATGGAGGTGCTGACATCTGAAGTAGGCACAAGTTTATATTATGTTGACATTAAACTATTTATCAGCATTAAGAGGTCAGTGTGAGATTAAAAAAAAATACTTTCAAGACTGAAAGAACAAGTTTTAAAAGCTCCTTCAATAATTCAACAAGAAGAATACTAACAGAAAAATGTAAACATTCATAAAATTAAACTGCCTAAGTTGAATTCCTGCATCTTTTGTTCTAGTGAGTTTATGTTCCTTGCCCTTCATATTCCTCCAACATTTTCTTCTCAAAGGAAAAAAAATATTTTCTACATCTTCGTTATGAGTATATTTTGGTAATTATAATAATATTTAAAGTGAGTGTCTCCACATAAATTACTACTGTCCAACCTATTAATGTTCTGTGCAATTTTTCAAAGAAAAAGAAAAACACATTTATTCATATATCTTCCTAATCGTGTTTCAGTCATATTTTCCTCAAATTATTTTTAGAAAAATTATCAACTACTGCTATGTTCTCCATTATATTAATCAAATGATAAAAACAATATTTAAAGAAAATGGAATCTGCAAAATCAATCATTCTGGGTTAGAAAAGGCCAGAATTAAGATTACTCTAGCAGCACTCATTTTGCAATCATCTAGTATTTCTGGAGCCAGGAACTTAGCCCAGACATCCAAGATTCAGTCTGATACTTTAGTCTCATCCACAATCCATCATTTGATGATGCACAGCCTTTTGCAACTTGACCTACAAGAACAAGTCATGACCAACTATCTGGTTGCAGCTATAGAGATAAATAGAACTCACTGTGATTTATACATTCCTTTACTAACAGTTTGGAAACTGGGTTCCTGAATGCTCTTCCAGGCAAAAGAAAGAGATAGTTACAGACAGTTCAACCAACAGGACAATTTTAGTATCTTTATTCTGTAAGATCATGAGGATGTGACTAGAATTTAGGAGAAAAGTCTGGAGAAGAGAATCCTCTGGAGAAGAGTCTACATTCTTAGGTCCAGCAGAACAAAACCTGGTGCTGGTATTCACAGCAGAACTGCAGAATTTTGCAAAATAAGATTAGAAGAAACCAAAAATGGAATGGTTATCCTGTGGTCCCAAACTTAAAATCACACTGGAATAATTCTTATTCCTTTTAAATGAACTAGCCAAACATCAGAAATTTTTGTTTTTACCTCTGCAAACAATGCTTGTACTTCTCCCATGGTATAATGTTTTTTCTAAACTCTAAAACAAATTATATTGGCTTGGCTTCCTAATATGATGTAGGATGATTTGCTCAGATTTGAAATCAGCAACGCTCAGAATTTATAGAATCTCAGTGGAAAAGCTGAGATTTCAACATATTGAATCTTCCCACCTCCCAAACAAGATTTACTACTCTGAGGGAGTGATGGTTGCTACCTCCTGCCACAAGTTTCCTGCTTTATCAAGCTTACAAAAATGCACAGCCTAGACAGCATCCCAACAGCAAACACCCAGAGACTGTTTTTCACTGCAAAGTTAACCACAGTTAAAATCTGGGGTCTATGAATCATTTGTGGTTCATGCACACACAATTCTTTCAGAAAGAGCTGGCTAACCTCTCCAGTGGGGACAAGGTTAAAGGATTACTAACATTCATAAAATTCCTCTACAATCTTCATGATAATTAGTACCCTCAACATTTCCTCACTGTCTTGTGTCAGACTCATTTTCACCAGGAAAAGTAATGATTTCTGAAACTTTCTAAACTGGTGGATGTGATCTCTCATGTATTTGCATCCCTATCTATCCACGGCTACATATGGAACAATGGAGACAAGGTTCCCAAATACTGCTTTGCTTTCAACCTCTCTCATTCAAACTGTGACAACTAGTGGGGGATAACTCAAAGACAGAAAATGTGACTATATATGCTATATTGGGGACAAGCAAATTTTAAATTCCTACTGTTCGGTATGAATAAATTTTCATTGGAAAAGGACAATTGTTTTACTAAATTTCACAGTTGTATATTACATATTAGAAAAGCTTAGATAAACGGTTAAAAAAATAAACAAAATAATTTTGAAAAGTTTTCTCTTTTCTGAAAATATCCTTTTAAAAATAGATTTTACACTTTACCCCCCCTTTTTAAATGATATTGCTATGGAGAAGTTTAGAAAAAAAATTGACATTTGTAAGAACAAGAGAACCACATCATACATTTGGTGATTCGATGAGATTGCAGTATGTGGACTCAAAAAGAGGACACGAAAAGAAAACAAGGAGGAGAAAATATTTAAGGAAACAAGAGAACCTGGAAGAACAGAGAGGATTTTGTTGGAGGTTTTGAAGAACACAGGCCCTCAAAAATCCAGTGCATAGGATATATTATGCTTGCCAATATACACTAAGCCAATGTAGAAAGAAGAGCACAGGTAATTTAACCTTCTGTTAAGTATATTGATCATTTTAAGAACGATGATGAAGTCCCTCAAGAAAGGACTGGCATCCTCTCACTAATTTGCATACTTCAATGCACTAGCTGATTGTTTAGCCTACTGACTTGGATAGCAAAGCAAATACTGAACAGCCTTCATCATGCATACCACTACCATTTTCATCTAAAAGCTTCATGATTCTGAACATATTTTTGCCTCTTCCCCTTCTTTACTTTTCAAATGAAACCATCTTTACAATCCAGCTAATGATATACAACCTTGTTTTGTCTCTGATGAATCTAATAAAAGTGTTAACATTAAAAAGAAATATTTTTTTTAATACATCACTGGCAACAATCAGCTAGACTAGTTGTAGCAACATAACTCACAGTTATCTAGCTGTGCGTGACAGTTACTATTCTTATAAAGCACAGCCTTTCTAACCCCTTGCCAAGGATATTTTATTTGGTGTCCAAGTTTTCTTGCCTATGGGAAAACCATTTTCCATTTTAGCTGCTTGCAACTTGTACAAGTTAATATGCTGTAAGTAACTAGCTACTTTGAACTTTTGGGTCCCATTATGCACACAAGTTATCTACTCTGAAGAGGCATCATATAAACATGCCAAATTATTCAACCTTATGAAAAATGTTTTTCATCTGAGTTATAAGTTAAAAATTTTTCTGACTTTAGAGAAACTGGAACTTGAAAAGATAAAAACGTAAAGCTTGATTTTTCTTTGCCCAGAGCATATGTTATACAAACAAAAATCCCCCAAAGGTGCCAAGAATTGTCCCTCTGTTTTTCTAAATGATCACGTGTGCAGTCTAGCTGAAAAGACTCATCGATTATGTCTACACAAACAACAAAAGCCCTTAGAAAAAATATCTAGATCAAAAGCCTGTCAAACACTGAACAGGAAAGAGAAATCCTGCTTTAAACATGGCCTCTTTCAAGTCGGAATTCAATCCCATGAAGTAAAAACAAAGGATTTCATAATGAAAGGTATTTAAATTACTTTATTTTTGGAACTTAACCAGGGATTTTTTTTTTGCTATATGTTAGCCTTTGTCTTTCTTACATTGGGACAGAATTATGCATAATAGGCCCTACGTTTTTACAAAAAATGTAGAAATTGTTTAGTCACACTTTAATGTGTTCACAATACACATTTCCAATTATTTTCATCAAAATGAAACAGTGAGATTTTAACTGACATTATGGGTTTCTCCTTTTGTCAACCACCCAAGAATATACACTATTAATACGGGAACACAGCAAAGCTCTTAACGGATGTGATGGATATCCCTTTTTTTTCTTTTCTTTTTCCTCACTCTCCTAAACCACAGACACATAATCACAAAGGTAATTGCATAACCTTGCAAAACCAGATCACTATACAGTGCATATAAAATTATATTTTGGAATGTATAGCCAGAAATCATAAAATATGCATAAGTATAAACACTTTTAAAAATATGTTTTCTAAAAGAAAAAAGCTACAATTTTAACAAATTTTACTCTCTGCTGAAATACAATCATGTAATCATGAAATGGTTTGGGTTGGAAGGGACCTTAAGATCATCCAGTTCCAACCCCCCTGCCATTGTCAGGGACACCCTTCACTAGACCAGGTTGCTCAGAGCTCCATCCAACCTTGCCCTGAACACTCCTAGGATAATATCCATGTTTGTTTTCCTGTTAAGAAGGTTAAAACAACATGATTTACAGTATGCTAATAGTGATATCTTACAGACAAATTCGAGATTTGAATGTCCCCTATCTATTTATAGAAGCTGTAATATAAAACTAATGCAAAACACTTGCTACGGGTTCAACCATACCACTACTGCAATATTTATGTGCCATACACATAACCAGAATCCAGCTTTAGATCAGTTCATACCTACTAGTGCTGGAGACATTGTCCTTTTTGCCAGGATTGGCTAGTAGCCATTTGTCTTAGAAAACATCTTTCATATTTGACAATTAAAAATATTTGGTGTGGTCAGTTTACTCCCTGTAATTGAGAGTCCTACAGCATGGATCAGCATATGAGCAGCCTGGTCAAGTCCCCTCCAACCTAAACCATTCTGTGATTCTATTGGTACTACACTTTTAACATTTGAATTGTTAGTCATCTTGGATACTCTAATCAAGAAGATATACAAGCATATCTGACTGGCCTCCCAAATAAAAAGCATATTGAGCTAATTGTTTCCAAATATGGTAGCTCTTTAACACATCTCTGGGTTAATGAATTGATGAATCACCACTAGAAACAGAATTCTCACATAATTTGCCTATCAGTAGACAACAAGTATGCCTTCAATTATAAGAGGAAATATCAAAGCAGAAGGAGCAGCAAAATGTTAAAATTATATTGATGTACTCATCAGGGTATTTTAACTCTGATGCATTGAATTCTGACTTGTATTAAAAAGAAAATTGGTCAATGCAGAGTAGTATTTCAAGAGATGCTCTGACATAACATTAATCAAAACATAGTTACCTATATTTCCTCTAGTCTTATCAAAGAAAGTTCTAGTAAAGCATAGTCTATTCATTTTTAATGTGTTTTTCTACTAATACTCAGGATGCCAGTTGATCCTGGATATTTCTAATATATTTTTTCTTGCAGTGTTAACCATTTATCACATCCAAGTATTTCATATGGATTTGCAGTCTATCTGGAAGACCTTTAACTACTTTGATTATGCTTATTCCATGTTTCTGGCACACACAAAAGAATTATCTCATCGGAATCAATTTAATGAAACAGATCCAGCTTCAATAATTTTTCAAAGAACAAAGGCTGTAAATTTGTTTTCTACTGGAATGTTGAACTTAGAAGATCACACACTCAAGCCTATAGCATTTGTCCTTGCTGTCATGCAAAAAGAGAGTGAGTCACCTACAGTACAAGAGAATAATTTTGCAAATCTCTTAGAACTGTGTGGCATCTGATCAAACTAATCCATGACTTTCTATGATGCCAAAATAAACAGTGCCTTTCCCACAACGTATAAACATTGTTCCCATAACTTTCCTTTGAAATGTCATGAAAAGGTTAAGTGACGTTTCATTATTTACCTTGACTAATGAATTGCTCCATGTTGTCTTTGAAGGGCTGTAGGTGCTCCTCTAGTGATAGCTGATAAACTTTTGCTGCTTCTGTCTCACATGCTGAAATTGAAGTAACAGATTAGTTTAGGATGACACATCATAGCATCGATCTGCATACTGTAATAAAAGACACTTTAATTCATATCCAGTGAAACCACTAGAATATGTGCCTCAAACACACTACAAGTACAAGCACTATGATAACAGAATCAGGAACAGTCATGTTCCCAGTAAAATATTTTTATATGCAGATAATTTGTGGCCAACATGTGAGTTTAACCAAATGGTAGCAAAAATTAACAAAAATATTCAGTTGTTTTGAAGGAGAAAGACAAATTTTAGGGGCAGAATTGTACGGGAACAAAATTAAAAATTCAGATTCCAGGCTGTGTTGATATACAGGTAAAAGTGCCTGAATCAAAATAAGTTTCAGATGCAAAACCTGCACAAAATAGTAGGAATGACCTTAATTTGGGAAGTTAAGCCAGATGAGGTCTTGATACTTTATGAAACCACAGAAGCAGTTAAGAATTTTGCATTGTTCAAAAATAATAGTGCAAAAGGAATAAAGGGAAAGATTGTAAGAATACAGTACTCATGGCTTGAACTCCGTGAGAGGACTTGAATAAGAACAGATTGCTTCTTATTGGACTAAAAACCAAGACTGGAGCCTAAAGCAGCCCTGGCACAAAGATTATTTGTGGGTAAGGTGGTACCATCATACCAAGCTGTGATAAGTTCCTATCATTCAACAGAAGTGAATCCTGCTTGATTGTGCCTCAGAATTTCCAGTTCAAGTGCACACATTCCAAAAGATGCATTTCCTTGCTTACCCTCCAGGGTTTCTTTAGGAAACAAGAATTATTACTATGTCTTTAAAGACAGAAAATTGTTAAAGGTTTAAAAAATATTTTGAGGTAAAAGAAAGCAGTATCCAAACATATAAAATGCAAGTATACGAAAAAGCAGACTGACTCGAATAACTGGTAGCTCCACACAAGTTGAGTAAAACCAGGGTGATAATAATAATTAAAATTTAATTATTAATTTTTTAAGCTTAGAGCAAAATAGAAAAAAAAAACCAGCAAACTTTTAGGGGAAAGGTCAACGTTAATGTGTCTACTTAGAGGTATAACCTACTTACCATGCAATACTAAAAATTTTTTTAAAAAATTAACACCCCCCCCAATATGGTCATATATTATATAATTATATAATGGGAGGCCTGCCGTTTTTAAGCAAGTATCTGTCAACAAATGTGAAACAGAGGAGGGGATCCAAATGATCATGGATTTTGTTATGACATATGACAGAAGAAGAAATAGAGGACCTATGTACTATACTGCAAAGGGAGAAGTTCTGATGGTAATATATAGAATCTGGATTATTTTTTTGTCTTATGCAGAAATAAGAGTCAGAGCTGAAAGAGGCAATAGAATCTACCATAACATTTAATGTCACCAAAATTCCACACCTTTTTCAAGAATATGGATTATTTTTCAAAGCAGTACAACATTATACTCTCTTGAATGTCTGCAGCTCAGTTGAACCCCTGATCTCTCAGCCACTGTGAGAGAAGTATATTATGAAGACTTATACCCACCAAAAATCTTAGCCCATACCCAATTCAACAAAGCATGTAATATTGATTGTCAAAATGAAATGTCTCTTCCTTAACTGTTCAGATGCTGGAAGCTCTCCCATAGATGATTTGTTTGTGCACATATGTGTGGTGTGGGACAGGGTGTACACTTGATAGCTTTGTTTGTCCAGTTTTCAGTGGAGTAATTTTTTGTTCTTTTCTGCCCACACCCCTCCCTCTGTGAAAAGACTAAAATAAATGATGTTCAGAAGAATAACATTTCAGGTCCATTTTTTGTGTTATTGCTGAATTGCAAACACTGTGTAGATAATTTAAAGTCAAAAAGAAAACACAGGGAAAACAATCCCTTTCTCTTGCTGTAGTGAGAGCAAAATATTGTATGTAGCATTCAGACTTTAAAAATTAAAAAATCCCGTCATTATTACCATGTTAATGATTATTATGATCCTTAAAAAAAACTAGATCAGTTGCTTTCCTCATTAAAGAATTAACAGGCCTGTAAGGTCTTCCTATGTTTCTCAATTCTCCATGATTACCAAGACTGGAATTGAAGTCTCCCTGCACAACCTGTTGGATATAGCACTCATTTAATATTTTCTGTAATTTGTCACTAGAATATAAAGCCCCACTACTCATGTGAGCCATTGCTACTCCTCATTGTAACTGAAGAACTTAGAATGTTAATCAAATGAAAGTAATACAAAATTCCAGTTCCCAGTATTTCTGCCCAAATGAAGAAATAAGATACTGAATAAATGCTTGTGTCAGAAGGGTATTTAATAACTTCTAAGCAACATAGAGAAAAATCATGGGGGAAAAAAAAGGTATGTGAAAATACAAACAGCCTTCTAAATTTAATGTTTTTCCTCCTCAGCTTCATACTCAAACACATTTATCTCCATGAAACAGCTCAGCTAAGCATCCCAAATATCAAAGGAATAGACTGGCAAAGGGGATCTGCTGTGACAACTTTTACAAAAGTTTTGTCTAAAGCAAGTTTGTCTGATTACTTTTGACTGACTCAAAACTTGGTCTTAACTTCCCTATTCTCACATTTAGTTATTCTCTCATTTTAGCAGATGTGTATACAATTGAAAAAGGTACACCAAGTCAGCATATTTTTAAAACTCCATTTAGTTCGAGCAAATTTTAGATTTTCTTATAGTGAAAGAACTGAAAGGTATTCAAGGCACCACAAATTGGACTCATACAGGCAGTCACAAAAGCCATGCACTGGGTAGAAATTTATCTCATGAGACTGAATTGCCCAAACAGGAATACATTTGTTGCTTTGAAGCAAGGTGAAGATTTCAGTATCCTCTAGTCACAAATCATACACTTGAGACCTTTCAAAGATGTGAAATCCTAAGCAGAAGTCGGCAAGGGCAGAGACACTTTTTCTCCAGCCCTCTAAATCAATTTTAACATATAAGCAATATATAAACAATGGAAAGGACCAATAATACATCTAATTTCATCTCCTCTCAAGATCATATGCTGTATGTCATTTTTTACAGAAGCAATCAAAATGGATTCTTTTGGGCAATTCAAACTGGTAGCTTTTTGTCCACACATACACAGGTGTCTCATATGCTCCTGATCTGGAAATTGATGTGAAAATCTGTGCTCAAAACCAGTTTAAAGATTAAAAGAAATTGTGATTCCAGCTGTATCCAGTATCTCAAGAATTCATCTCATTCTCTATTTCTGTGTTAAAATACAATTAACTGCATTTCTTGAAGCTATTGTGTAAGATTGTTCATCCTATTTTTTTTTTTTTTAATTTTATTTTAGGTCAATTTACTGAAAACATATAAATCTTCACAACAGCTAATATCATTTAAGAGGCATCTATATGGAAAACGAAAGTGACAAAACAATCTTGTGCTTTGCACTAACATTTTCAGTAAGTGATTCTGGTTAGTGATGTAAAATGCACTCAGACTCATTATTAGAAATATTTACTTTACCTTTCTGAAAAGGAGGAAAAAAGTTTTCAAAATTTAGAATATCTTTTTAATTTTCCAGATGGATCTGTTGCATGCTATATTTTAGTGCCTGGAAGCACAAATCTCTTCTAAACATAGAAGATCTCTATGTGAACAAAGGTTAGCAGATGACCAGCTGCTCCTCAGGCTTACTGCATTTTCTTTGGCCAGGATAACAATGGGCAACAGAACTTTTTTTTCCAAACCCCCCAAATATAAAAACTAAAAGAAAAATATAAACAAACAAAACCCCCAAATGCAACAATAAAAAAAATACTCAACCCATTAAAAAAAAAAGGCAAGCAGACTAATTCATTATCTTGGATGAGTAATTAACAGATGAATTAGCTGGTTTTGTTAATTCAGAAACTACATACTTTTCTACAGAAGTCTGCTAGAAGTCAGATTTTCAAGATAGTGTAAGATTTTTGAGAGCACACCTTTCTTAGAGACTTTGATAGACTATTTTTTTTTCAAGCCTGTATGGAAGATTTGAAATTATGTCCTTAATTTCCTGAAGTTCCAAGTACTCAGTCTTCTCCAGGAGATGTGTCTGTGTCCTACTTGTCTGAAAACTACAGAAAACATAATCACTGCTTTCTCTACCTCCTCAGTGCTTTCTGGATTCCTTACAACTGCAACCTGTGACTTTAAAAGAAAGTTTAGACTTTATCTAAAGGAAACAATGCTGGCCTCATCAAAAGACATACCCTAATGAACCCCGCAACAAATACAGAAATAGGTCTTAATTTTCTTTTATTTATTTTTTTTGGAATTGTAATGACTTAACACTAAGAACTGCTGAGTCTTCAAGGGCTTCCATAGACGGCTCCTTGTTTGGGGTTTTAAGGACAGTAAAATATGACTCACAGATTGACTGAAAGTCTGGCTTTAGTTTACATCTGGTTTAGGTTTAGGAATCTGCATGCGGCATAGCTGCAGAAATTAACCCTTTCTGTGATAACTGAACAAACAGAATTGGTGGATGCACAACTGTCAATGAGTAGGCAGATGTAAAGATTTCATTTGGTTAAAATAATACCTGTTTCTGTAGAAATAGGTGGCACAGATTACTGGAGGACTGAACCAAATCACTACTGTTGCTACATTATTTTGCTAATAATTACCTTCAGTGATTCGGCATTTTTTTATAAAAGACTGAAGGATTTTTTTTTTTTTTTTCATATCAGAATATGGATCTATGGATAATAGAAGAAAAATAAAAGTTCTATTTCTTAACTGGAAAATATGTTCATTCACACATATCAAAACTACTGACAGAAAATGACAAAACCACAAATATTTCAAATTGTCTTAGAACAGAATGTTTTGGATGATGCAATGAATTCAAACAATACAATTTTTTCTTATTTCAATGCTCTTTACTCCAGCTCTGTCTTCTCTTGAAACTTTAAGTATCAGTGTACAAGCACATTAAAAAACAATCTTTGGGAAATCTCTTAGGATACACTTTATTTCACTTTAGTTTTTTAAAAGACAGATCACCAGATTAGGCTCAAGGCCTTTCCTTAAACTGGAAAATCTATCAATCCTTAGATTTTCTTTCTCCTCCTTTAGGAGAAGACAATCGAATTTAGAAGAGCAATCCCTTCCCTTTCTTCTATCTGAAATAGGTCCCTATATGGCTTAAGGCTGCTTAAGTTTGTTAACTGAAGTTGCAACTATTACCACTCTTGCTCCTGACCAAGAAGCGGCATTGAAATGTTGCCAGAGTCTTAGAACCGTAATCAGAACGGTGATGGAATACAGTCTTGAGAATATGAAAGGATACAAGGATAAGTGTGTGTGTGAGAGACAGCGGTAGATAGAATGCTTCATTTTTAAAAAAATGTAGTCTGAAAGCATTAATATTACTCATTAAAGAACTAATAGCGGATGCAATCTTATTTTGCAAATAACCCCTGCACCCCAGACACAGATTTGGCCATGAAGAGGAAAATTCCATCTCGACTGAACTCTCAGGGCTGGTAACTCTTTTTAGGTATTGAGGGTAACTTTTACAGAGGCAAGAGGAATGATTAGCATTGCTGTCTGAGCTCTCTCAGTCACATATTGACACCATCCCAAATACAGCTTTTAAACCCCTTTTATTGCACAAGCTGGTACATCCAATGCTCTTATTCACACAACAGGTGTTAAACACAAAAGCACATAACAGCTCTACAACTAGCAGGTCCAAACTTAATAGGTAACTTTTGGCGACTGTAAGAAGCACAGAAAAAAATAGGGAACTTGTATTTTTCCAAGATACTCTGGGGCTTTTCTTGGAACATACTTTTAAGACACAAAATGTTCTGCAAATGCTTAACACTTTATAAACATTCTCAGTCACATTTATTCCAAATCAGGGAGATGTACTGGGCCACACAGCCTAGCTTGTTTTGGATGTAGAATTTTCAATGAGTCGTAAACACTAAGAATAGGAAAAGAAAGCATCACTACAAAAATAATGCTTAATTATCATTATTATTTCTTGTAGTCAGTTTCCAATCAAATATATTAAATATGACATTATGACATATAAACAAGGACTGACTTCAACTCAATTTCATAGCAATCTGCATTTCATTGCACTATTAATCTCTTCTACTAGTCAGATTTACTCTCTGCCTGACATTGTTTCTAATTCCCTTTTAGCTAAGCTTCAGTGAAAGTTTTGCAATAAGTGACAAGTGATGAATTAGTTTCTGATTAGCAAGAATAAACTTAATGTTGTAAGGCTAGAATGCTAATGTGTAGCCAAAGAATAGCTTCTAAACATTTTTAACCTGCCATAATTCTAAAACTCTCAATGCCATTCTAATGTTCTACTTCTTTCCTGAACTAAATACATCTCAAAGAATTTCATCCACATCCCCTGTGGCTTTGGGCGACAAATCCAGCATTTTCCTAAACCAAAATTTTACCTTAAGAGAATGTCAGAGCAAAGGGGGTTAGAATCTTGATTGATTTAATAGATGTTTTCCACATCTTTCTGCTCCATCTGGAACACTCTGAAGTGTCTAGAAAAACATTCTGATATTAAAGTTCTATAACGGAGGTCCTAATCAGTAGGAGACACGCACTTCTCCTGCAACGCTGGATGCCCAATTTTTACATGGTGAGCTGATTTAAGTTATGTGGCAAGTGCTAAAGTTTCTTCTGTGGAATGACATAGGAACAGAAGTCATTGCTTGGCATGTCTGCATCAAGGAATGTTGCTGACAGCCAGGAGAGATCAAAAGCAGATCAAGTTGCTTAACAAACTATATGTCACTGAAGTCAAAAAGGCTAAAGTGGGAATCCTGGAGAGCTGTGAAATCTAGGAGCAAGAGATGGAGCCAAACTCACTTGATCTGTTAGTAAGAGGATCTACCTGTTCTTTGGTCTTCTATCTTACAAAAAACCTCTGGTATATAAGTTTTATCCTTTGGATCTGCATTATTTAAAAAAACCCCAATTTTCTATCCTATTCATTTTAGAACAGGTAGATGGCATGATTCTTAAAGTCTTTGGGACTTGCACCTTTAATCTGAAATACTAGAAGAGCTTTTCTTTTCTAAAATTTTACAAACTGCCAAGGCATAGAGTCCATAACACTTGAAAATGGACAATAGCCTTGACAGTCAAAAGGGAAGAAAACGTAGAAGTTTAAACATCATGAGTCCTCTTTCTTTTTAAGCAGTCAGCATAATAACTCTAATACAAACATAAACCTGAACTCCAAACTGCGAAAGAGGAGGTTAACAAAATCATTTTACAGATCTTGAAGATTATTTACATCTGCATGTCTCTGTATATACTACTGGCACCTTTAGATTGAAAAATATAGCAGTACTAAAATGAACTGCTATCATTACAACTATGAAACTTTTTCTTTTTAATGATAACTGTCCTCTACTTTGTGGGTATTCTGTTGGGTTTTTTTAAGTTTTATGAAAGGATCTTTCTGGAACAAAATTTACCTTTCAGTAATGATCATGGAAAATTTTCTAAGACAGCAATAAAATATCTTCAGAAGTGCAGACTGGGTGAACCAATACCTCCTTCTCACATTGTAATAAGCATAATCTCACTGAATGGTTTTCAGCGTATTTGAAACTTACATGAACAAAATACCCTTAAAGTGTTGATACTGCCTGCATCAGTATACTCCACAAGTTTCAGTTCCCCAGTGACAAAGAACAAGTCAAACACCTACCTTCACCAAATGGTGAAATCCACTCATGAAATGTGCCATCTAATTATGGATGAATGTTAGTCCAAGGTTACAGTCCACATCTCAGTATAAAATTCTGATGTACTGTGGGCATTTATTTCTATGCCTTTAAAGTCAGTGTTTCCCAGGAATAATCAATACTCGTTTACTCACACTGACTTCAAAAGAATAGGTTCATATTTGGAATTTTGTCAGAATTTTCTCAGCATCATACACCTCTCTTCCTGTTTAGATATTTGATAAGGCACTTAACAGCTCTAGTAACTCGTAAGATTCCACGTGTTCATTAGTAAATCTGGTAGCGTACTTAAAGTAAATTCAGAGAAAAAGAACCCCTTTGAAGTAATTTTACACATTCTGTTCAAATTTGTGCTCGATTTAGAAATTATTGTCTAGAAATAATTTCTAAACAAATTATTGTTTATAAATAATTGAGACAGGCTGTTCTGTCTCACTGAAATCATTACAACAATTTAGCTAACAGAATGCACAGAATCTTTAGTGTATTATTAAACTTCACTACCACTGCTCTTGGATCATAAAAAATTTTAGCACAAATGGTTTTTAGTTAATATTGACACTTTGAAAAAGAAAGTCAACACAAAGAATTTCGCATATCTGGAGACTATTAAGAAGTCATGACTACTGCTGCAGTCTGGTGTGGAAATTGTCACTTCATATTCAGAACTGGATGAAGCTGCTGATGCTGTCCTCAAAAAGTTTGTACCAAATATAATAGAGCAATAGTGTTTGTAGTTATTCTTCAGTTTCATTAACTACAGAAAAGACTGATAACAGAGTCTTGAGACTTAGAGTTGGATTGGAAGCACAGAAATTCAGCTGCAATCTGAAGGCAGATTGAAGCGTGTAATTTCCATTTTTACAGAACCCTGCTTTGATCACTGCACAGTGTGAATTTATTCCACAAGAGATTTATGTCTGCATGCAAATTTCAATCTTGATGTGAAAATATTCAGCTGTTCATGTACAAAACACATTTGGTGGATTTGTGAGGAATAATATCTGCCCCCATGTATATTCATTGACATGCACCTGAATTCAAGTATCTTATTTTAGTAAGACATAAGTAACTTTCTTCTACATGTGCAAGCTTTGATATCAGCTCTGAGATTGTCTGCAAGTTGCAAGAAGTATAGAAACAAGTTTCATGACTGAATTCTGAGACTTTTGCCCCCTAGATTGTTCAGGAGCAGTAAATGGATGATACTACTGTTCACTCCTCAGTATCACACTGAGTGACTTTGATACAATTTTAAATACTAAAAATACTAAATATTTAAAACACTCAAAATATTTAAAATAGTTTTTAAAATACCCAAACAGGAAGTTTGATAGGAGAAAGTAGATAAGGTCATTTAGTAGCCATATTATGTTTTTGTTGTAATAGAAAACCTCCCATTCTATGTTGTTCAGGGATTAATGGATTACCAAACCATTCCCAGGTCTCTAGAGGCATGGCATTTAAAAGCAGCAAGGCAACAGTAATATCACTCCTAGATTTGTATCTCTCCCTCAGAGATTTAGCACAGTAAAGTAACTGACCAGTTTAGCAGAGATGTTTTGCAAAAATATTAAAGATCATGGATCCTTTGTGCAAACTACTCTTGCTTAACAAATTTAGTGCTTAGATCCCCATGCTAATAAGAAGTATATGATAAATGTTATTCATTAAAGTCTAGCAAATATATCTTAAGCTTGCTGAATTCATTTAAAGAAAACATTTCATAGGAGGAGAAAAAACAAACTTCCTTTGCGCAATACTGTTCAGTAAAGTCCAGATATTTCAAGTGTCTTTAACAATGTCATACATATTATTTTATCTGCTAGATAGTATTTAGACCTGGTTATAAACATATATATGTATTTTTTTTTTTTTTTATCATGGACATGGTCCAACAATTTGCAGTGCTTTTTATGATAAAAGACTTGAATCAGCTTGCACAAAGGGAAACTAAATTAGATTTTTGGTTTTGAAACAGAAGATTTAACCTAACTGTTTTGATGCTGTGTAATTTAAAAACCTCTCACAGGTTATCTTCAGAAAATTATGGATTATGACATAAATGGTCATAGAAAAGGAAATTAAAGAAACAAACTAGTAACTGAGATGTTAAAAATACACTAATATTTTATAGTATCATCTAATTTCTCAAAATGATACAAACAAGAATAGAAGAGATATAATAGTAATATAAAATCAGCACTTAATCTAGCTTCAGTACCTCGCAAATCTTTCTTCATTTTGCGGAGATCTTTCTGAAAATCATCAAACTTCAGTTGTGAAGCCTGGAAGAGATCTTGTGGATCCGGAAGAGGAAAGATGCATTGTTCTCTTCCAGCATCCTAACAAAAACACAAATGAACTGTTGTGTAGTGCTCATTACTTTTTTCTATAATAAAATACATAACTGAAAGCACAGAGTATATATTTGTACATATTTCTGCATCTTGCCAACAGAAGAGCAAATTTAGTAAGTTAGGTTGCTTAATTTGAATTCAAAAGAGTTAATTTTAATTTTCACTCACCTCATCAAAATTACGCAAATAATATGAGACAATGTATGACAGTAGACTTCTGCTGTTGTCCTGTATAGAATAGGATAGAGTTTGCTGTGTTACTGAAACTCACAGAAAAAATAAAATTCAGAAAACATAATTTAGATAAACTAAATATTTAGTGTATAAAAACTACTTTGCTGGTTTGGTCCCTTCACTAAAAAAAAAACCACAAAAAACCAAAACTAAACCAACCAAAAACCAAAACACACAAAAACCCCACCCAGACCTAAAACAAACCAAACCCCAAAGTTCCATTTAATAATTTTAAAAAATGAAGGGAAAACACTCACATAACACACTCCTGATTTTTTAAATTCTACCTGATTGCAAACCAAACCTTTACATTCTGAAATTTCCCAAGAAGGAAAAGAGAAATTGTTTCTGGGTTCATGTATACAAGTTCTTTTGCAACACTACAACTATTACCAAAGCAAAGTTAAATTAAACAAAGAAAGTTATTTTTATAAATGAAATTTGGGTGGCTCAGGGGGATGCGTTGGGGGTTGAGTGAGCTTTTTAATTGCTTCCCCTCTGTAATCTCTCTAATGAAACTTCAGCAGAAAATCTTCCATTTGAAGAGGATTCCTGACAGAATTAAATTTTCAGGAAAGGATTTTTTAAGAACTTTCCTGACTGATCAATAGCAAATAAATTGAAAATGTATCCTGCAACTGCAAGATTAATAGTCACAATATTTCCAGCAAATTACATGCAGAAATCTTGAGTTACCAAACTAAATTTAGTGTGCCTAAATTTCCCACTGAGCAGAGCTCTAAAACTGGGGATGTATTGGATCTAGTCAATTTGATGGTTAGAGTAAGCTGCCCTAAATATGTTGTACTAAAGTGTCATTCATATCACTGCACCCTTGGTTTACCAAAGAAACTGACATGCAAGAAGGAAGTTCCTCCACCCGTTTAAAAAGGCAAAAGGCTGACATGCTCTCTCATCTCAGGCTTAACGGTCTGCTTACATGACTTAATCCAGCAGCTAAGAAATGTATATTTAGTGAGGGAACAAGGAGGGAAACCAACTCTTTTTTCTGCCATTTGCAGAATTGAAGATCTTGATGGTGACTCACAAGACAGATGCAGGAACAATTTTAAGGCTCAAGAATTATTGCTGTACTCTGTCACATTCAGATAAGACTTTTCATTAGCCATAGAAACTGTAAGATTACTGTTTCCTTGTAAACAAAAGTAGATATTTGAATGCAACCCCAATATGATTAGTCAAAGCCAAGAAGTGCTGGTAACACACAAATTACAGTTTAGCACTGAGCAAGAAAAAACACTACTTATTCTCTTTACTGAGATGACTACACTCGACAAATCTTGCATCCAGAAGTCCTTTACTCAGGTGACTGCATGTTCCAATGTCAAATACAAACTCTGCCATCATGGTTTACATAAAGAATGAATTTTGGGTTATCCCAAATGCTCTGGATGACTATTCAATCATTTTCAGGAGTGACATTTTCCCCCTCACAAATATTTTGAATCAGCATGGAACTCCCTCCACACACATAACAAACCTTTAAGAGTAAGATCATAGTATTGCTTCTAATGACAAGAAAAGATGGAACTGTGAAGTGTTCTAGAAGTCAAATGTATACCAGACTAAGAACTAAAACATAATTTTATGGATTTTTGTTTGCATAGTTGTGAAAAGAGATGGTTAATTTCCATAATTCTGTAGACATATATCCAACTTTTGAAGTGTGAAGAGATAAGCATAGTTAACAGAAGTCCCTTCTACATGCCTTCACAAGCTTCACACCATACACTCAGGAACAAAGTAATTTTCTAGAGAATGTAACCTTCTCAGGCCTTCAGGAAGTCTCAAATCAACTTACACTGCTCTTTACATCTTTCAGTTTTGGCAGGATATCTAGTCCAAACCCATCAGCCTGTCCTCGTGTCCTGTTTCCACCATTCATGTAATTTCCAAAGGCAAGAACCAAACCCAGAACCCTCATAACTCCTGATTCATTCTTCAATGTCTAAAATGTAGAAGAAAAAAAAAAATCCTGTTCAAAGTCCCATTAATATTTATGGTTAATGAGCAGATTTGTTGATGTTGTGTTTAGAAATAATATTCTAATAAAGACTCAGATAAAGGAAGTTACCTTCCAGTGCAACACATAGAAATAGAACAATATTAATATGTAACTTTTTATGAATGGAGAATGTTATCTCCAAAATAAATACTTAGAAAAAAAAAAACAACCCCAAAAATCTGTACAGTATTACCAGACATGACCTGTTGAGGGAAAAAAAAAAACACCAAAAAAGCAATCCTTAACTGATACTGACATTGTGAATGGTATATTTAATTTCACAGAAAATCCATCAAGAAGTTCATAAAACACTCAGATCTAACAATTATAACATTTATTCAAATAAAAGATAGTACATATTAAAACACAAAACAGTTGTAACAGTTTTAAGTAATTAGAATACTGATTAAATCTGCATTTTAAAGTTATGTATTTTTTTTTTCATGGGACCGCAAATTTTCAGTAATTTATTTCAACTAGATACAACATTGCTATCTCTAGCTGATTTTAGATATCAGAGATATTATTAAGTTGCACATTTCTCAAGTTCAAGCAAACACAAAGTTAGCTGAACTGGCATTCCTTTGAAAAAGAGTGATAACGGTGACTGTCAAGAGAAAAGATTTTGCTTTAACAAAAGGAGAAGGTGTACTGTTTTCCAGAGACTGATACACACTAATGGAAAAAGCATTATGTAATTCAGTAGCAAAAGCTAATCTTAAAATTCCCTTAGATGCTAAAGTACAATCTTAAAATTTTCTATCCTCCTATCCTTCAGATTTTTAATGAGCACTTTCAGTGAATAAAGTGTAAATTCTTGGTAAAGCTTAACAAGATTAAAAGTCAGAAACGTAGATCTATTTTTCCCAAGAGCACAACCTACCTCACACAGTTTCTGTAACAATTCAAGTTTGCGACGGATTGAACCAATGCTTTCTGAAAATGTTGATTGGAAAAGGATGCAAAACACACGTTCTGAAAAGTTGGGAATCAGTGAGAGTTCATAGAGGAACCTAAAGAAGTGATTAAAGGAAATTATTTGAGTCAGTGTCAGTAGGTACAGTCTTGGGGGGGGGGGGGGGGGAAGTTATACATATTTTACTACAGAAGAGAAAGTTTTCTGAAGCAAGCAAAACTCTACTATAACAATTTCTTACTGTTCTGGCTTATCCAAAGACTTGGCGTTTTCTTTTTCCTTGGATGCCTTGCTATGCTTTTCTATTTTTTCCAGTTCATCTGATTGTGCTCTCTGGAATAGAGGAAAAAAACAAAAAAAACCAAAAAAACAACAGAAAATGGTTGTGACGAGTCAAACAATAGAGATAAATATGCCCTTGTAACAAATCAAATTCATATATTTTTCTTTTCTTTCTAGCATCTGATTATGGTAAAACTATGAGTCCAGAAATTGATTTTAAGTATAAATAGATTTGATGGAGAATAGAATATCTTGCAAATAATAATACTGACTGCTATCAGGCTGCAAAGTATTTACTCATTCAATGATGCACTGAGACAATAATCTTCATTCCTGATTCCTTTTCTTTGCTTATTTAGTAAGTGTTTGAATTAAAGGACTCAAGATGAAAATTGTATTTCTCTTCACAAATTTGTTGGGTTATATTTGAACATGATCTGATATTTAAATATGTATTTAAATAATATTTTTTTAAATAAATGAAAACAGTTTTGTAGTGTTTACTGCAATTTAAATTTCATCTGGGATTTGAAAAAAACAAAACAAGTCATATTTGATTTATAATGGAACTATCATACATATAATACATGAAAAAGACTGCATAATTCTTTGGAGTAAAATTATTTTCATTTTTATCTCTATAAGTAAAAAACCACAAACCACCATATAAACTGCCTAGTTTCTTGAAGAACTGTGGCACACTCTGAAGTGTCTTATTTGATATTCCAATCGATAGAAATTGAGCCTCACTTTTACTGTGCTCCAAGTTATGGTAGAATTTTTTTTCCAAACTGTAGTACTGGAAAATGGATTTGGATGGAAAGGAAAAAAAGTGAAATGAAAATTTCTTCCTCTGACCCTTCTTTTGGCAATCATAGCAGTTTTCAAAAGTGATTCAAAACATTACATCAAAACTGCCCAAGAGTTAAAAAAAGTGTATCTACCTTTATTCCTCTAAGAAAAAAATTACACTAATTTTTTAACTTTCTCCACCACAGAACTTGAAGACAACAGTGGGAAATTATATTCTAATCACTCAGACAATAGCAAAGTGTAAGATACGCTGCATCTGCATTCTTTCTTGAATGCTTTTGCAGGGTTAGCAGAAGAGGGATAGAACTGTTTCAAATCATAATGCCTGCTCCATCAGGAAGCTGAAACCAGAAAGTTGGGTTTGGACACTTTTTCTGAGCTTATTGAACAACTTCCCATGTTAAAAGGGAGAAAATACTGATGGGAAATAGAAAGATGATGAGATTGAAGAGTCATATTGAAGAATTCATTCAGACTTTCTCTTTTTACTTCAAGAAGTTTGGAAATTACTGCAAAGCCACCTGTCTTGGATGTCACATATCCTAATATTTAGTCAGCATTTCTGTGGATGTTCTTCAAAGGTCATCTCTAAAGCTGTGTGATGTTATATATTAAATACATCAACAGAGTGGAAATATTGCAAACATATTTTTTTATCCAGCAATAAACTTTGCTCTCTGCACTAAGAAATTATAATGGTATTAGTACCTCTACTAAAGATTAATCAAATAGCTGAGGTTTGAAGGGAACCCTGGAGACTGTCTAGGTGAACACTTTGACTCAAAGCAGAGGCAGCTGGAGAAGCTTGTTCAGTATCATATCCAGCCAGGTTATATCCCCAAGGATGCAGACCTGATGACTTCTCTAATAAGACTGCTCCAGAAAAAAAAAAAAAAAAAAAAAAAAAAAAGAAAAAAAAAAAAAAAAAAAAAAAAAAAAAAAAGAGGCATTTCTATTTAATGGAATTTCCAGTGTTTCAAATCCAGGAGGCCCGCTATGTCCTGTCCTTATGTTGGGCATCCCTGAGTCTAGATCTGTGTTCTTTACTCCCACTTCCCTGTCAGATATTTGTACATACTTGTAAGATTGCTCAGAGCTTTCTCTTTTCCTGTCTGAGCAACCCCAATTGTCTCTCAACCTCTCCTTGTATAACACTTCTCCAAGTCTTTAACCAGCATTGTTGCTGCGTGCTAGTCTTGCTTCAATATGTCACTGTCTCTTGCCCTGGAGAGGACACATCTGCACACAGCACCCTAAACGTGGTCCCACTAGGGCTGAGCAGGTCACTTCCCTTGACCTGCTGGGGCCTTCCTTTATTTGCTTATTTATATGGCATCAGGCCTCTATCAGTTAACAAGGGCTAGGCTCAGGTTTATTTACCAGTTTTTAATTTTAGAGTACTGGCAATGGCCCACTCATAACACTTAGTTTTGTGAATTCCCTACTCCAGTTTCACTTCAGTGTGAGGAAAGAAACCTGGGGGGTTCATCCTCTAAAGATACCATTCTGCATAAAGTCAAGGCAGACATAGGACCTGTGAATATAATTACTGTAGCAATTGTTTCTTGTATAATGCTATCCTGAGAACAAGAATGTTTCCTAGGCTCAGAAAATTTAATCCATTTTTACTCCAATCTTAGAAGACTCTTCCACAGACAGGATGAGGACTAGGAAAGAGACTACTAACTGCAGAAGTGTTAACTTAAACATTGCATGTGCTGTTGAGGAGAAGGCTTGGATTTGGTTATGTAAAAAAAGCCAAGGTAAATGGGACATGTCCACCCTTAATCTAGAACACTCTTACCCAAGTGAAAGTTAAAAGAAAGGAAAGTTTCCATCACTTCTCAAATCAGTAAGAACTCTCTTGGAAATAGGTGAAATCTACAGATTTTAGAAACTGCAAGGATGCCAACAGAGGTAGCATTGTTCCAGTGGTCACATCATCTGAGCCATGGAGGTCTAGGTGTGCAAATGATATGACTGTGTCTTTTATTTATCCAACTTACATTTCAAAAAGTTCATGTATTCAATTTACACTTGTAAATTTTTGAAAAAAAAAATCTTTTTGTAAAAATAAATAAGTTCTCATACTAACAATTTAAATTAAGTTCCGTTATTTCTGGCCAGTCTATAAAAGTGTGTTCTCTTCTGTTAAATTGAAGGAAAATCACTTGACATTTTTTGCATAACAATTAAAGAGAAGTAAGTATTTTAGCACGGAGCATAAAACTAAATGGATATTTGCACATATTTTAGAATAAATACTGAGAGTTTTCTCTCTCCTGGCCTTCTACACATAGTGAAATATTAGTGTGCTGATTGCAGCAATCTATTACATACATGCATGTTCAAGCTCTTAATGTTTCTCCACCAAATCCCATGGGCAAAGGTTACGCAGACTCCCTATTCCTTATTTAAGCCATTATTCTCAGGTTGTGTATGCAAAGAAGTAACAACTGTCAAAGATGCAAAGGCTAAGCATGATCCACTCATGGGCAGGCCAGAGCAAAACTCAGTAGAGAAGGTTTACACCCGTCACCAAAATTAAGAAGGTGAAGTATATGGTCCAAGTTCAATTCACTAATTATGGCTCAGGTATCCAGAATTGTGGTCTATGGATACTTTAAATTCTGACAGAAAAGGAATACTGCGCCACTTGCACAGGTATTATTGATGATAATTTCTCTGAATTTTTACCAGCTTTCTTATTTTTAAGGCCTATTTGTTCTCTAATTTACAGACATATAATTTAAAAAAAAACTTTTATATTGCCCTCCAAATTTGTGCCAAGAGAGAACACATTCAATAAACACTTCCTATTAAAGTCATTAATCTGATTGCATTCGCACCTCTTTGAATGATACTGCTCTTTCTCTCCTTGAATTTTAGCTAGATATAGATACACAGCATCAAAAGTGGGAAAAATATAATGTACTAGAATTTGATATTAACTATAACTATATATATATAACTATATTTAACTATGCTCTCTATATAACTATATATATATGTTTGATATTAACTAATCAGACAGCATAAATCTGAATGAAATTACTGCAAAAATATTCTGCTTCAGTTGAATTATTTTCCCATTTTCTTCCAGAGTATGAATTTAGCCTGTACTTGGTCTTACCAAAATTCATAAGGGCCCTTTTTCCATCTCACAACATAAATCTTATACATTTCCTGGTTAGCTTTTCCTTTCCTTGCAATGGAACCTTAGCTCTGAGTTTATATCAGTTTAAATGTATGGATTTTTTTTTTTTTTTTTTTTTTTTGAAAACTTGACATTAAAAGTTTATGTTACATATTTCAAAAACATTGAGTGAGTTGTCTAAGGAATTTTGTCAACAGGAGCTGAAACAAGAAGGATATATCAAGATACCCTGGTAAATAATAAATATACTATTCTTTTGAAGCTGGAACATCAGAACTCAAGTACAATTCATAGGCTTTGCCAAAAAAAATATTAAGACATCACATTATAAATGTTAGTTAAAAAAAAATAAAAAAACCCCACAAGAAATAATTGAGGAGAAAGTTTGAATCTTAGTGGCAGGGAAGTGTCATGAACTTCAGACTTCTGGATGCCCTTCTCTATTGCAAAGGCATTTTGAGGTTTTTGAAAGCATTGACCTATGTCTTTTAAAGACAAAGACAGAATGGTTTTTTTTGTTTGTTTGGTTTTTTTTTTTTTTTTTTTACTGGGAGCCTACTTATAAAAATATGCACGTTTCTTTTGTGATGTAAAATGGGCAAATCCATAGATGAAAGATAATAAATGATTCTATAGCATTTTTAATCCATTTTTACACAACTGTTTTCATATAGCAAAGAAGCAAGCAGAAGTAGACATACCTTGTTTCAGTGTTTAGCTACAACCCCAGCTGCTAAGAGGCAATCTATTTTCAAAGCAAATATTCACTGTTTTGCCAATCACTACATTTCTCATCACAACCTAACACCATACAGCAACTTGAATGAATTTTACCTGCCTTCTCTCTCCCTAATTATAGCTGTCACCTGATAGCATTGTTATTAGGGAATTTGTAAAGGCACATTTAAGTAACACTTCCACATGTAGTTTTATCTGTAAAGATTCTCCTATTAAAACTGTCTAGATATTAATATATAACTAATTATCAACACATATTTAAACAACTCCTCATAAAGCAAGCTACACAACCACACATAAGAGTTATCTGACTGTACATTACAATGGTGCAGTAACACAGTCCTCACTTAATGCAATTCAACTTAATAATATTAAATAAATTATTGAGGGCTTGGGTCTTATTGAGGGTGTGGGGTGTGGGCTTCTTAGTTTATAAAAAGTCACTAAGATATATACAATAACTTTGTGGTTTAACAAGAGTTTAATTCCTCAGTAAACAGGAATTGAACCCTTGGGACTGTGGCTTTTGAAATTAGGGTGTGTTTAGGTTTGGAGACTGCCCAAATTTCATTCACATTTAAGAAGGGAAAGCACTATGCCAGACATATGCAATCAGAAAAAATGATTACATTCTGAAGGAAGACTGCAAAACAAACGCTCCCATATGTTCCATACAGATCAAATAGAAAGACTGAGGACTAGTACTGTGGGATTTAAATATCCAGAAAAAAAAAATCTCAATCCAATAAATAAACTCTAAGAACTAAAAATTAAGTTAATGGCCACAAAGTAAACGAATGCTGCAAAGTTATTCCCACTTACAACACAGGATGAGATTGAGAAATAAGGGAGGAATCAAACATGCCAGGCTCTCTGGTACCACCCATTGCTTACAACTGTTACTGAACAATACTGTTATAATTAGTGAAGCTAGCAAGGGAAGAAAATACAAGGTCTAAAGTTTTTTGACAAAAGGCTGAAAGGAAAAAAAGAAAACAAAAGTCAACTAAAAAGAAAGCTTCTTTCAAGACACATTTTCATCAAAAAGAAGGTCCAGGTCTCCCTATAAAACCAAGTATATGGAGAGCTTTTCTTGTTTTCTGGTTTTGGTTGTTTTTTTTTTTTTTTTTTTTTGTGTTGTTTTTTTTTTGTTTATAAATTTATAAAAAATTTTATTTTTTTTTTTGTTTTTTATATTTTTTTTTTTTTTTTTTTTATTTTTTTTTTTTTTTTTTTTTTTTCTGTCTTGTGCCCAAGCAAATATAATAAAGTTGGACTGGTCTGTTTTCTATTCAGAGTAGAGAAATATATTAGACATTAAAAAAATTTTAGTCTTTCCTGAGATTAACATATTGTATTTTCCTTAATGAGGACATTTCCTAGACATTTTCTGTATTAAGTGAAGGTAATTACAAAATTAACACAATGACAGGTTATTTCAACGAACTGCAAATTTGCAAATAATCCATTACATTCGGATTCTGAGGTATATTGGAAATGAAATTAAGTAAACATTTGAAAAGTATTAGTACATTATCAACATAAGAATATATTTTCAATACAAAATAATAAAAAAACCACCTCTTGTTCACTCTAAGAGAGGGAAGTATGCAAAAACTGATTATGATTGCAGTACCTATTCCATACTTCCCACAAGAAAATCTCTCATTCACACATATGTAATATATAAAATGAGGTTTTTTTTTTGCATGCTAAAAACTGTATGGCATAGGAAATATTTGTACTGTGTAAGGAAGTAGATTAAAAATAATTTAAAATAAAATACCATAGGCCAAAACAGAAATGCTGTGGAGCAAAGAAGAAAAGTGTTCATAGAGATTTAGAATATTGTCAGAATAGGTTTTCCTTTTGACCATTATCTTCCTGAGCAGTGTTGGGTAACCTAGCTCTTCAGTGATGAATACTAAAAGTCCTTTCTAGCTCTTGTCAGACTTTTAGTTTTTTTCTGTTTTGTTTAGCTCCTCAGTTTTCTGTAAAGTGGACTAGAGATTACAATCTCTCTTTTGGCACCTCAAAGGGGACTATTTAGAGGGAGTTTATAAACCATCAAATAAATCCAAAGCAGGTGACTAACAGTTAAAGTCTAAAAACCAAGTATCTGAAGAGCGTAACATTAAATAGTATTACTGAAACTTCGTGAGGGAAGTTAACGCTTCGGTACAATAGCATATATTGGCCTTCAATGGCATTCTGTGGCTCACGGCTTTGTGTCCCATATTTCCATGTTCTTTGGAGGGCAAAGAGAAAGCCTCCTCACTCTTTCCAGAGATGTCTAGCCAGACCTCCACATATCCAGGCAATGCACTCACAGAAAGGGGTAATGTTCACTGGCTTCAGCTGAAGACAGAAACATCCTTCTAATATATGTGATTGATTTTTTCATGTGACAGTCTTTATCAAGTTTTAGAACATGCCTGAGCATATTCTGAATCCCTGATTTTACATACCTAGAGGTCAAATCTCTCTGATTATTGCTACCAGACATTTATGAGGCCCCTAGAAGCTTATACTACTTTTTACTACATTACCTTAGAGGAATTCTTTTCCTTTCAAAGAGTTAAAATTATTTTGGAACAACCCCTGAAGAAAAAATACTTAAATACGCCAGTTCCACAAAGAAAATTATTTCTGTTATCAAAACTTTACTCATGTAGAAATACATGCACTTCATAAAGCACACAATGGCAATAAATACAATTAATATACTTGGTATTTTCATTGCTTTTGGGGAAAATAAAGTCACTTCAAAATAGGACTTGTTCTACAAGCTTTCTGAATACTATTGATGCCAGGTAAAAATACTTCCACATGGACACACAGTATTCCTACATTGTATGGACTTTGTCTGTTTACTCACATTCTCATACAGGGCTTGCAGCGTCTCTAGGTCAACCACAGAGTTGTCCAAGTTCACAACAGCTATAAAAAAGAGAAAAGAAAAAAGAGCTGTTCAGGATGATAATCCAGCTGTGAAAGAAAAACTGGTCACAATACTCAGCAACATATTTTATGACTTACTGGTCATACAGCTTAAGGGTTTTAACTTTATTAATGCCTTTAATAGTGCCGTTTCTAGGAGTATAGCTAGAAACCTGGCAGAGCCAGGTGTCAAGTGTTAAAGAATTCATCTCCCTCCCCCCAAACATACAAACATGATCCCATGAATACGGCCATAGTCAGAGATCAGAGATAAGCTTTACATCAGACTTTCATGGTCCAGCTGAAAGCATTATAAAAATTTGTAAATCTGCACCACAGCCACACACACTTACTCACACAACAAAGCTCATTCCTGTCGCTGGTTGACTTCAGTCTTAAACTCATTAATCCATAAGTCAGCCAGTTAACTTCAAAACACCTGACAAGGGTCAAGTCTTCTATGCACTAAGCCGACACATTTAGTATGGACACAAAATATGCCTTTCCTGTTCTCAACCAATTCTGCCACCACACACATACTATATTTTTTTCAGCATCAAAAAACCCCAGTGGAACAGCTCAAAGAGAATGATTTCTATCTACCTGACCTGGATTAAAAAAGAAAATCATTAAGAGGTACATACATTTAGAAAAGGAACCGTGACTCCCCACTTGTTATAGGAACATTTCACAAGGCACAGGAAATATTTGTGCTAACTATTGAAAAATTATTCTCAGCTAATACGAAGATTTATTTTTCAAACAGTGATTTTCAGTCTTCCTCTTACATATTTTTGCAAGCACAGTAACCATTCATTTAAAATCTATATAAATCAAATTTTCCTCATCCAGATTTTATGTCTTGAAATCTAGAATATTGCATTAGAATACATGTGAGGGCAACGAATAAATGTTATCATACTATACCAGTCTTTTCCTACTTTGAACCTCATTAATTTGTACCCTTTTTCTCTAATGGGCTTTCTGTGTATGTGTGGTGTGAGTGCACTTGTACAATAAGCCAAATGATTCCCTAGGTAATATTAATCTAGAAATTGCAATATTGATCAGAGACCCAACAATGGGTTACTTTTTATCCTATAAATCCATATCCTTAACAGTGACAGAAATTTTGTATACACCTAAAGACTACAGAATACAATTCAAGCTCATGTGTTTCTGATTGCTCTAAAGCATCTAGAGATAGCACTCTGAGTCTGGGACTTATGTTTCCCATTCCCAGGCCTGAGCCATAGTTTTAGCTACAGCAAAGGAAAATTATAAACACAAAAAGTGTTGACCTCGATTAAACTAAGCAGGTCACACTGTATCTCTAAGCAGGGCACAAAGACAACTTTTAGGACTAAACAAACAAACAAAAAAAAAATTAAAAAGTATTTATTTTTTTCAGAAATAATATGGGGTTTTTTTCTATTTTTTCCCTTACCAGAAAGCAATGTAGCAGATAATGCCAATGTAACAGTTAACAGTTCAGCGAGCAACATGTTTTTTGTTTTCTTTTGGGGTAGGGGGCACATGCAAAAAGCTGCTACTAATTATTTGGGGTATTTTTAAATTTCCCTGCCCCACCCAAGTGTAATAATTGTTGCAAAAGAGACTTAAAGATGCCTTCTACACAAGGCACAGTATTATACAACATATTCAATAATCCCTGTTGCTCAATAAGACTATCTGTAAGCTTAAAAATGTGCCAAATTTGTCTTGTAGAAGTGGATACTAAAATTAGCATGCAAATAGAAACTGGGTCTAGATTTTGAGAGCTCTACTGTAAGAAAACACTAACATCAAAGCCTATATACAAACAGCTTTACTAAACCCAGCTTCATATTATGAAGCTCAGTTTATACTATCTAACATTTCAGCACTTTTATGCTTACACAATGTTTTCATATATGGACACACTCACAGCCCTTCAAATATTTGAGTTGTGGCTGTCTTCTCTCTACTCTACCCCCTTTTCTTCCAGAGACTGTCCACTTCTGCACTAAGAAATTTAACATAAGTTCCTGCCCTGACTTTTGCTCGATGTTAAGATCACCCATGGATTACTCAGGGAGCAATAGAACACTTTTGTTTGAATGCTTGCAGGAGATAAGAGAACGCCTGGCAAACACAATGGTGCCAGGTCTGTGTACTTTCAACAAAACAGGTATGCAGAAGAGTGTACATACTTCAGGGAGCTGCTTAAAACAAATCAGTCTGAGACAAGGACATGGAGAAGTAAGATCCTAGGATATATACTTCAAGTCTATGCTCCAAAGAGGAATATATTTCTATATGTTTCATCTAAACCTGTGTATGTTCCTAAGTAGCACTCTAACATCTCACTAGGATTTTTCCATGTTCCCCTCAGGTGTGCTCCCTGTACTCTGAGAAGTCAGGATATGAGCTCCTGTTCTTAGGCAAACCTGCAGCTTTGTCATACAGAATGTAATAGTTGGCAAAATAAATCAGAACTATTGTATATTTAATTCCATTATCTAGACAATTTGAACTGAAAAAAACCAATGATGCTTCCTTATGTAGCCAAGCTTACTAGTTAAACACGCCCCCTACAATCAGCATGACTACACAAACATCTAACCAAAGGATTCCATATGTGGTGACAATAGAATGATGAAACACAGACAAAGATTAATTTCCACACATGAAAATATTTTTAGCGATTCTGCAGTTCCAGTATACTTTCATGCAAACAACTGGAGAAGGGTTTGTGTTAGTCTTGCAGTCGCTGGATATTTTCACCCACGTCACTGGTTTAGAAAGTGTTTTTTTCTTGCTTCAAAGCTGACACTGAAATTTCCGGGCCTTGACTGCTATGAAAGTGAAGAATATCTATTGATTTTTGCTCTAACAGAAAGAACTTTAATTACATCAGATCCAGGAATTTAGTTCTTGCTGTCATGATCTCACAGTTTTGTTATTTTCTTGCATTCCTATCGCCCCTGCTGTCAATGAAACCTGCTTCAGTTTCACGCCCTAACACTGTAAAATTATTTGATGTATAGATATAATTGTGTGTATATACAAATACATAGACACAATTAAATCAAATTTGAACCAAGTATGTCCAGATACCCACCAAAAAAAAACCCAAACCAAAACAAAACAAAAAAAAAAACCCAAAACCAAAAAAACCCAAAACAAAACAACAAAAAACCAAATGGAATTACAAAGCAACAATTTCTTTTTCTATTTAAGCAAGCCAGGGTTAACAGATGACTACAAAAAATCCACACAGTAAAATGAAGGATTGGGGATCAATCACAAATGATTAGTTGATCCTATAAAGGACAGAGAAGAAGAAGAAATTTCAAAGAGTTTATAGAGTTTATTAAAGGGTTCAGGGAATTCTTGTTGCTCCTCAGCTTTCCTGATATTGTCACTGTTTTGGTCACATGGAAATCTAAACTGCTATCTTTGTGACAGAAATTATATCTTATTATCTAACGGCAGATTATGAAAATTTCAGGAGAAACAAAGAGTTTCCTTTCAATTCTGTATTTCTACAGTATAAACTGAATAAAAATATATATCTACCAACTCACATTAGAAAAGCCAATGTAGATATTAGATTGAAGTTAGAAAGACAAAAGAAAAATGCAAGCAGAGAGATAAAGATTTACTATTCTTATTAATATCAATTTATTTGCAAGTGTAAAGTTACATCCCCTGACAGAAGGATATGTTGCTGGTAGAAAAGTGAGATTAGGGCACATGATCATATTCAGAGCCATATTTGAACTGAAAACTGATGGATCCTCCTCCACATACTCAAAGACGATTTAGAACAGACACACAAATTAAAACAACAAACCCAAACCACCAATAAAGCAAACTACAAAAAATAAACCAAACAATAAATCATCACCGTCCTCAAGTCTTCAGGGCAAGACAGAAACCAAGCCAACAGGATCAAGCTTTTTGACAGCAAATGTAATCCTGAAGAGGAAATGTATGAGGAAACACCATGAGCAGGAAACTGCAGGATGCCCAGCGTATTGTCAGGAAGACGCTCAAAGGAAGTTTCTGTACTTTATTAGACAGATCACTGCTGTTGATATTCCTATATCTAGCAGGACATGAATTACCAGCTGCCACTAAACCAGAGCCGATAGGCCACGCAGACACAGCTAAGCTACACTTCCCTGTGGCTATGAATCTAAATCCACCAACAGTACCAATTCCATAAGCTGTTAGAGAAAAGACAACTTCCTACAGCTACCCAGTCCTTGGAAAGCCTATTTTGTTTCAGAGTCCAAAACTTTGGAATTTCCTTTTAAAATGAAAATGACGAAATTCAAACTTTCCCACTGAATAGAATTTCAGGAAAAAAAAAAAAGTGTTATAAACCAGATCCTTTGGATCCAATTTCTGTGTCATAAAACTCTCATTTGCACAATCACATATGGATGACTTTCAGAATACTGGTATTCAGCTGAATTCTTAGTCTTAGCCTTCCCTTTCTCAGGGCAGGTTTCAAATCACACTCCATTTCTCTGGCCTTTCCAAGTATGCTTCCTAAGCTTTTCTGTCTCTGGACTCCATCTAAAGTTAAATGCCTCCTTCTTGAAACCTCCTGGAAGCACTGCTGTCTCCCAAAAATCTGACTAAGCATTTTCCAAATCCTACTTGACTGATAACAGATTACAGTTTAAGTCCTCATAAGGAAGCAGTAGCTGAATTAAAACCACATCTAAACCTCTACTGCCCTACTGAGATCCATCCTTCAGGGAGACAAACAAGCAAACCAAAACCATGACCCATCCAAGTCCTTCCTGGTGATTTCCACATCGATTGACTTCTCTGTAACTCTCCAAAAACCAAGCAGTATTGCTTCAAGAGGCCACTCCTTTTTTCCTCCTGCACATCTTTGCCTCCTCACTTTCACATCTGCTCTCTTTCTCCAGAACACCAGGAGTTCCTGCAAGACTTCACAACTTCTCTGACAAATGGTAGAAACAGATGGTCAGTATAGCAAAATACAAAGGCAGATCTATTCCTCTTCACTGAGTGAAGGACCTCCTGTTTCTGCAGCAACTAATCACAGTACTCTTGCCACATAGTTCTTTGTGTGGCACAGATCTGGAGGTTTCTCTGCTGTTACGCCCTTCATGAGACTCTAACATGCAAGATTACAGGATAGTGAGAGGTTCCAACTCCCATGGTACCTTTTCCAGGCTTTGATCCCCAGATATTTCTGCTCAACTGAAATCATCTAGGAATAATTTCACCCCAGGAATATTACTGTAAGCTGAAGAGTGAAAGAAACTGAAAAGGCATCAACAATCTTACAACAAAAAATTGACTCTATTTTTATTAAGGACCTATATCAATATATAGAAATGTAAAAACAGTAAGCTTTATATAATTAGAGTCTCAAAATTACTACATAATTTTTAGGCAGAACAGTACCATTAAAATTCATTCAACCAAATTTCACAGGATTTATAATTATTTCAAATTATCTGAAATGGGTATTTGCAAGAAAAGAAGGGCACATAAGTAGATGAGTAGGTCCAAAGTGTCACTTCAAATGATCTTCCTTGAATTATTATTTCTGAGTTAATTAAAAACAATAGCTTCCTCAGGAAAAATGTACAGACAGTAAATTGAAAGCGGTCAAAATCCAACACCATTAGAAAACTACCATACTGGCAAAACCTTACAAAATTAAGAACTCTGATACAAGAAAAACAAGTCAGATAATATACAGCTTCATCAACTTATGCTTTTATCAGCAAATAAAGAAAAAGAATGGATATAGAAAATACACAGAATTGTTCTGTGTATACAGAATGGAAGTCTTCTCTGACAGGTGTCTTTGGAGGAAAATGCAAGAACATGACACATGCAAACACAGGCAAACCAGGAAAAAAGTCTCAATGCAGACAATTCCATCAGGTTCATTGGAATGACTGACAGCTGAACTTCTCAATTCAGAAGCAGAAGAAAAACACCACCTGCATCAGTGTTCTCATCAACAAGAGCCAAAAGAGCCTAAGAAGGAGATCAAATTGCAATGACTTCTTTTGCTCTGATAAAGATTATGTTTGGATGTAATATCAAGCTACTTGCAAAATAAACACAGATTTACATCCAATAAATACTTAGTATTTATATTTTAAAATAAACTAATCTGCAAAACTTTCAGTCTCTTATTGGTTACATAGCAAATCCACAACTTCAAAACTTCATATTCCTTGGTTCCCGCCTCCTTCCCAGCCCTCACCTTCCAATCCTGCCCCCCTTCCCCCACTACCCCAGTTTTTTCTTCCCCCCCTCCCCTTGTCACTTTTGCTATCATTCATCTAACATTCACAAGGTCTTATTTTTATCTCTAATAGTTCCAACAACCTGACAACTACAGCTTTTTTACTGGGATTCTTCTTTATCTTAAGTAATAGAAATGTGAATTTCCAATGCAGAAAGTTAAATCCCAAATGGGTCTCTTTGAAATAAATGTGTTTACACAACAGTGCTAAAACCTTATGTCCCTGAGCGAATGGACATTGCACCAATCACACAAGGGTCATGACTGTATAATTATTAAAGATCCTCAGAAAATAAGTGAAAGAAATGAATTCTTAAACACAACTTGTATAACTTGCAAACCACCCCCCACCCCCACTGAAAATTGGTGGGTGGGGAATGGCTGCACTGAGTAGAGTTAGCATAAATTAATAACTTCATATTATTACTTACCTTCTTGCCCTCAGTAACTTTGTGATATATTTGTCTGTTAAGAAATACTCAAAGTTTTCACCTGACAACGTTAAAGTGCACAAAGCACAAGGGAGACGGGAGCTTCAACACAGGTACATACAGCGTGGATCAGAGGCAAGACACCACTTAAAACTGCTTGCACACAGTTTTACTGTGGCAGTAATTCACTTTGATTTAAAGCTTGTGTAAGAAACCAGAACAGTAAACTAAATTTCCGAGCAGAAGCCATGGATTAAGTTGAGCTGTTGCTTCCAGACTGTTTTTAAATTACTTAAGAATTTTAAATACCTTCAAGAACATGCACTCACATTTCTAGGGAGAAATAAAATAAGAATCAATTATGCATGAATATGTTTTGCAAAATATGAAGTAACAAAAGTAGAAGACTTCATTGAAAGGAGTAAATCTTTGGAATGATTTTTCTCTTATAAACATAATTCAGTTTTAGACAACTTTTTGACAGTTGTCCTGTTCCCTAACTTGTATCCCTTATATAAAAATAGAGGTTTTCTACATACATGTAAATATATATTCACACATACAACAAAATATATCACCAGATTTTATATAGCTGTACATGGTTAATATAAACAGTTACATTACATACATTTCAAACAAGTGCCTACTTTGTTAAAGACAGCAGTTACTGATTATGTGAAGTCAAACTTCATACACCTATACAGTTTGTTTACAAAAAGTGTGCAAGTTCAGCTCATAGAGAAGAAATATATTTTGTTTGACTCAGTATGTCGCCTTCTTGTCTAGGCAGGAAAAAAAACCGTGGAGAGCAATGCTGTAATCCTTTCAGAATAAAATGTTTAAATACAAACATGATTGCCATTGTAGACTGTTTAATTTAGAGAGATTGTATTTCAGTTCTGGCTTTGAGAGGTTTGCTGATTTGACTATAGAGAGTACTTCAATGCTTATCTTAATTGTTTAGATAAGATTTGTTTGAATTTGGCAGGTGAAAAAAACATGGGTGTGGGATATAGGAAGGTTGAGAAAAGACTGGCATTTTACCAGATTATGCGTATTTTAAACTACAGCGTATAGAGCGGCAAACAGTCTCAATCAACCTGCCAGGGGCTGGTCATTGGGGAGTAAATTTGAAGTGCAAGACTGAGTGGCAGGATTCAAGATTTTCAACAAAATGAAAAGGATTACTATGATAACTCCCAAAACACTACTTAAGGCTTAACATGGTACACAAATGCAAATTATATAAGACATTTAAATAAGTTAAAAAATATGTAATTGTACTTCATGATTATAGAAGGGGGTTGTTCTCTAGGTGAACTTCCTGACCGTTAAATGTATTCTTTAAGTGTTTTAAGAACAAGATTTCAATGCAAAATTAATAGTGGCATTTAGGTTTATTTTATATGTAAGAATTTCTGTTACAGAAAATATAATTGCTGTGGTAAAAAACCCCAAAGCTCTTGGCTTTTATTTCAGTATCAGTTTGTACTAAACTTTTTCACTTTCTGGTTAAGGTAGTACAGCATGCCACTGGCATTTCACTTAGAGGTTCTCAAAGGAAAGCTTGTCATACCTGTCAAGTATATATTTTTTGGGGGCAGACTACTAGAACATGATGTCTGAGGAATATACTTTGGGGATGTTTATGTGTCACTATGTATTTACAGTGCATGTTATAAAAACAAACTGTACAAATACATCAGCTGCAAAAGCACATATGCAGTAGGTCTGGCATTGTGCATCAATCTGTCTGAAGACAGACATGATTTGTAGTTTTAAATTCATGATTCAGGTGATATAAAATTTGGGTTTCCTGTGTGTTAAATTTTTCTTTTAGATCCATACAGGCTGTTATGTCTTTCAATCTTGGTTTCAATGGCATTAGGACCAAGAGCTCCACAGGCTAATTGTATCACTGACTGTATAACTGGAGGATATTAATAAGACTTACTAGGCATACAAATGAGGCTTCAGGCTTCAAACTAATTGAAACTTTGAATTATGTGCGTATTATTTTCAGAATTCAAATTTACTGGCTTTTGATTTAATCCCACCTAACTTATTTCTATTAAAGTGGCTCACAGTAAACAGTCATGTCTAAATCTAAAAAGTACAGCCCATAAGCAAAGAGAAAAGCTTCTTATTTCTTGCTTTAGGGAGCTCATTATAATTTATAAATTTGAACAAAGTGTAGGAGAAGGAAGAAGAAGAAATTTATTTGCAGCCATCCAGTAGTGAACTGCTGTATTTGATAGTTATCAGGGCAGAGACCTAACACACACGTCTTTTCCAAATAATTGAGTCGCTGCAGTAAGCAGCTAACTTGGGATCTTAGCCTTTTTTCTTTCAATATACCCATAGTTAGTGCACAGTTAAATGGAACTCCCAGTGTGTCCAGTTGGCAATTTAGAACACATATATTAAATTATCAGTCAACATTAAATGACTTAAAAACTGCCCAGCTCACAGATCTGAAAATGTAATTGCTCTTGAAACATTACCACAAAGGAGAGAGTATCTTAGGCTTTCATAGGACTCTGCTCTCAGCTTACTGCAAATATCTTTATCAAGACTGAAATGAAATATATTAAAAATAGTGATTTCCTCAATGAAATCCAGGTGGCAACACTAATGGGAGAGCTCTCTTTGCTGAGCAGACCGAAACTCGCCCCAAGGAGTGCTTTGATTGCACGCTCTGTAATCGTGATCAATGAATAATCTAAAACTCTCAAGGAGTGGCTAGAAGTTAAAGCAAGTTTTGGACTAGAGCTAGGACCAATGTAATATCAAAAAGACCAACAAAGAAGATAGCAGAACAACCTCAAGAACTTGTCTTTCTATTGAACTGCTTGAGCTATTTAACTTACACAAAGAAAGTTAAGAAGCTACATTATTACATACCTTCATGACAAGATACCTGAAAGCAGATGGCTCTGTAATTTCACTGACCAAAAGTATGAAAGAATGAAAAGTATCTGTAAATTAATCTGGGAAATTCACTATGGAAAGCATATTTAAAGTGCTAAAAGCGAGGGAAATCAACCTTTTGAACAATGTTTCATGGGATATGTTGACTTCTCCATCACTTAAATATTTCTATGAAATCCTAGACTCAACCAAAGCCAACTGCAAAATTTTCAGCAACTTCAAAGAAAGCAAAAGGTTGAAGGGTCAGAATTTCTGCTGGAACTCAAGATCATTTATACTGCTAAAACTTTCATTTTTATACAGCCTGAGGAAGAAATTAGCAGGCACTATTACATAACTTGTCTTATTTAGCAGCCAGACTAAATGCTTAGAATGCTCTTTCTAAAAACCTAGACTTGAGCTGCATGTCTGCCCTTTGCTAGGTCTCTCTGAAATTCCCTACCAGTCTTCTGTAACATCACTAAGCTTAAATTATTTTACACAGACTACATGGAATGTTGTTACTGTTTAATCATTTACAACAGAAAGTACTGCAAGTTCTTTTAGCCATGAAGACACCTAGTATCATTCAGAAACAAGCTTTGCCTGCTTATGGTTTCAGCTAGCCGGTTGTGTGTAGTATCAGTATCTGTACTAGCAGAATTAGTAAGGAAGTACTGTGTGGAAACGTACACGGTTTCAAACGTCATGCAAAGCATGCTGGTCCTCACTTGCCTATAATTCCTGTACAAGCAATTGTTTTAGTCACAATTCAAAATGCAAATTTTCTTGGTCAAGAATTATGAAAACAAACATTTGAGAGGTTTCCTCTCAAATCTAAATTTTTCTTTCCTTCTGTCAAATGGTGGTAGTATCTCACTGAAAAAAATTAAATTCTCTCAATTTATTTTTCAAATAAAATTAAAATTTTATTTTTGGCACAGCAGAGAACATATAATATGTTGCCTAGTATTCTACATGTCTGCCCTGTCTGATGTCTGGATAAACACACCAGGGATTTCATCGTATTAAGGCACGTTAAGCCTTTCACCAAATATTCTGAAGTCAGAGTACTAAGGAGCTACAGATGCTAAGAAAGTGATGTAATGATCTTGTGATCTTGTGACACCACGTTTTAAGTGTGGTGGGATTATGAAAATAATGCAAAAAGATTTTTGGCTAGGTACATGACAGATGACACAGATTTACTAGTTCAAATCACAATACTGTGACAGCTGAGCACAGATGGATTCCTGTATATGGTTTAAGTTCCATCTTATTTCACACTCCAAAGCATTTCTCAAAAGCTGGTATTAATTCAAGCAAATAAAGGCTGGGATAACAAAAAAATAAAAACCAAACAAACAAACAAAAAAACTCAAGCCAAAACCAAACCAAACCAACCAACCAAACAAACAAAAACCCCACAAAAACTCACAAATGCCCACGTAGACAGAAAACCAATATACATACGTTAAAAGAAAAAATGCCCCTGAAAGTTATTTGGAACCACGTATCTATATTTATTAGAGTATTATTACTAGCTTTGGTCTACTGAGGACTTTAAGATTATGGGAGCCAGTCGATATTGTTTCAGTTCAGTAACACGGAGCTATGCTTTGTGTCTAGGTAGCAAAAACAATTGCAACTTTACTGAAAACAGAAAACATATTAAACTGAAACAAAACCTAACACCTCTTCCCATTGCTTGGGAAGGTTTCACGTGAAACAGCAGAACAAGAGAAATTAACCTGATCTTTCGTTGCCTGTGGACAACAAAACAAGAGAAAGACGAGAAAGAAGTAAGTAGGAGAAATCCTGGCACCTCATAAAATGACAGGTACAGGAATACCAACACACTGACTGCAGCATGGGGAGCAGTGGGCACTCAGACTAAGCAAAATATCGAAACTTCCCCGGCACTCTCTTACCCTCCCCTATCACGGATGATGCATGGACACAGCAAACAAGTCCCTCTACCATCTTCGCATCACGCTTTCTGCTCCTTACACTCGGCGCTACTGTTTAAAGGCGCTATTCCCTGCGTGAGGACCGTGCCGAGGGGCAGCGCCGGGCGGAGCCGCAAGGCCGAGCCCTTGCCCGGCCGGGCGCCTCCCGGGCGCTGGGGCAGCGGCTCCGCTCGGCCGGGCCGTGCCGGGCCGGCGGCTCCCGGGAAGGGCGGCGGAGCTCCCGGCGGCGGCGGCGGCAGCGCGGGCCGCTGTTGCCACCTGCTGACGCAGCGGGGACCGGCCCGGGCCCGGCCGGGCAGGCGGCGATCGCCGCGCTCGGCCGGAGCAGCCATGTGAGGGGCCGCGACCGCCCCGCCCGGGGAAGAGCGGGCGTGAGCCAGGGAGGCCGGGCAGAGCAGCGGCTCAGGTAAGCCGAGCTCATCGGGGAAAGGCCAGGCTGTGTGAATGAATGATGTGTGTCCCTAGAGTCATCTAACATCTGCAAAGGGAAAATCTGTATTGACTGATGGATGCAATGGCTGTTCCCGAGTGGGACAGGAGGACGATAATCAGCGCGACGCTAACAGTGGAAGGCTGTACGCGGTTTTACAAGGGATTAGAGCAGAAGAGAGGCAGCGAATACTGAAGGGAGCATTAGCCTGGCAAGATAAAGCAATCGGGTGTAAAAGATCTACCGCGTTCCCTGTGGAGGAAGTTCAAGCCTAAATAGGAAAAACGCAATCAGTGCCCTCTTACCGACCGCTCAACGAGCATCTTAATAACGACTCCTAAACGGTATTTTACTGTTCATGTGTAAACCAGTATGCCGCATAGAAAACATTCTGTTTGTAAGGTTTAATCTGTTAACCACATTGCTTGAACCATCATTCGGATCTAAATTTTACGGCATCAGTTATTACTTAAAGCAGCTTGGCAGATTTACCAAAGGAGGCGAAGTAACACTTGATGTCCTTCTGAATAAAGTACAGAGCAGCTGGAGACACCAAACCAGCCTTTAACAAAATTTCTCCATAGAATGAGGGAATAAGATTCTTTAGGAATAACACCATAAATTTCGATTTTACAACCAGAAATTAGCTAAAAATGAGAGGATAGTTGAAAGACTTAAAAAAAATATTAACGGTCAGAAGAAAGCTTAAAGACTCTTCATTGGAGCCACAGGAAAAAAAGTCAACTGATAAATTTAAATGCTCCCTTTTCCCTCCCTTGTCTTTTCACATTGACAATACTCCTACTCCTCAAAATCGCATATATGATTAAGTGTAAGAGCATGAGGGACACCTGTAAATAAAAGATACTCTTCAAAAGTGGAAATCAGCTGAAGAAAACAAAAAGCAAAGTCAAATTCAATGTAAATTGGACAAAAACAAAAAGGTCTAAACCCAACTTGCCGAAAGCTAGTAATAAAACTGCTTTCAAACACGTCACATGTATGAAGCCTGACAGGAAACAGCTGGGCATGCAGATAATCTGGCTGTAAAAAGAGCACAAAAGAAAGAGAATCGGAAAAGGTTAAACAAAGTATTTGTGTAAGGATTCACAACCACAGAAAAGGTCAGAGAGGTTCTCAGACAAGTTCTTTACTTCTCAAGTGATAGGTTTTGGGCACGGTCTCAAATTGAACAAGCTTCAGAACATACAAATGAAGAGAATTCCTCAGATGATACTGGAACCTACAAACCAGTCAATCTGATTTTTATGCCTGGAAAATGCCTGTGTATTATACAGAAGAACAGGTTTTTTAAAGAACATACCGGTAAACCGATGTAATGAGAAAGCAAGGTAGCACAATCTGTAGTAGGCACTCACAAGCAGCAAATCAAGTAGTACTGCTTTAAAGGCGTGTCTGCAAAGGTCCAGGTAAGAATGATCAGGTTAATACTGGTTTTGCAAAATGTTCCTTGCTATCCTTACCTAAGGTTTCAGAAAAAACTATGCTGTCATGGTATAAGAGGATACATCTACTTAGATTAGAAGCACCGCAACCAACAAACCAAAACAAACAATGAAAAACCAAAACCTGCTCAAAAAGCCAGAAAATCAATTACCAAAATGAATGATTAGTTTTTAAAGAAGAAATTTGCAGCAAAGGAGCCTTACTAGGACCTCTAAAGGGTACTGTGCTGTTTAATAAACATGAGGCATCAATGTTCTCAGATAGTAACACCACTTAAAAGCTGACCACAAACACATAGAAAAGGATCTCACAAATACTCAGTGTCAATATATGCAAAGTAGATGGGGAAAAAAAAGAACCCAGACTGTAAAAGTCCTGTGATGCATACAAAATTAGCAACTGCTACCCCCAAAAAGATACTCAGATTTTTTTCATAGTTCCTTGAAAACATAAGCTCAAAAATTAGCAGCAGTGAAGGGCAAACAAAACATCAGCAACAATACAGAAAAAAACAGATCCTGAAAGAAGATGATGTGACATCTTGGCACGGGCATAAGTTGCACTGAGATCTTGAATGCAGCAGGCAGAGCTAGTCAGTCACCTCACAGGCAAAGAGAAGAAAGAGTCATGGACTGTAGACTGGTGACAAGGAAAAATCAAAGGAACAGATAACATGCATGAAAGCTGTTCCAAAGAAACCTTTCAGTTTGAAGTGAACTAAAGCAATAAGATAAGAGATACACAAAAAATACCTAATGAGCCCCCAGTGCCACTCACCTCAGCTTTTTATTTTTATTTTATGGTTATCTACACATGAGATCAGGTACAAAGCTAGATCTCCACTTGTTCAAATATAACATATAGTTTTAATTGATTAAAAACAAACAAACAAACAAAAAACCCCAAAACAAACAAATAAACCCCCAACAACCTGATAAAAATACAGTTATAGGTATACTGAAAAAAAAAGTTTTAGCTATTTTTCTTGCAATGATACTGAATCCTGTTTTTAACTACCTTGTATTTAAATCATTAGTAGCTATACACATACAAGTGGCATTAATTTTTGAATGCAAAATTTTTGTATGTATAAATGTATTGAAATCTAACAAACACATGAAAAAATCACAAACTGTTGTGGCAAACATCCTGTTCTTTTGTTTTAATGAAAAATTACTTTAACTGTATTACTGGAAGTTCTTAATTAATAGGGAGTTCTTAATTTTAATAATGCTAGAACCTCTATGCACTTCAGCAATGTATAATAGTATCACCAGTGGAAAATACTTCTGCTATGATAGAGAGACAAGGTGCTCTTTTTCTCCCTCCTGCCACCCAATTTTTACATGGTACTAATTTGAATAGCACACATTTTGTTGGTTTTATGCTAAGAATTTTGTAATCATCCCTCTTCTGAGTGAGTACGCAGTACACAAATGAGAAATAACAGTACTTTTTTTTTCTTTTGGGAGAAAAGAATGTTCCTGAAACTTTTCACTAACTTTCAAAGTTAGATCAGACTTGCAAGAAAAACCCCATGGTTTCAACTGAAACAACAGACAATGCAGTTACATTTTCTTACAAAACTTCTCCATTAAATTACATTCATATGTTCTTAACAACAACAAAAATCTTTAATTATCCAAACTGTCCAATGTGGCAGTAATTAGTCTCTGCTGATTCAAATATTGTGAAGAAAACTCAATATTATTTTCCTCATTAAAAACCCTAAACTTATGTTCTTGAAAGTGCATTTTGCATTTTAGACAAAAATTATATAATTCCATAAATTTGTTTTAAAGTGTAAATTACAAAGAGATACATGACATAAAACATTCAGTTCCTTTCTTGGTGATGCTAATACTTCTGTCCTTCATTATCTTGATGTATGGTACATATATTAAAAGAAAATTATAATTGAAGTGGTATTTATCCCTTAACAAGTGTTGCTACTGCTTTATTGACCTCTGGTCACTGTAAACTAGGTTTCAGAAAATCGTAGAAGACAGAAGGGGGACTAGAGGCATGGTTTAAATGCTTAGAACTGCCTTTCAGGACTTTCACCCAAAGGTCAGGGGTTTATGCCACATCCATTGGAAACTCCACTGGAAACTCCACCTGTCTCTAAGGACCTTCCTCCCTAACTATGTCTGACAGGAGTGGCCAGACAAGGGCTCCAAAATCACTACTCAATACAGAACACTGTGGGCAAAATAACAGCATCAAAGCAGTATATATATGTGACACTCTAAATTAACTCTAGCATGTATTCTATAAAAGTAATTTTGTATTCCATTGTTTTCCTTCCCAATAATTTCCTAATAGGAGCTTGTAAAGTAATTATAAGCAAATAAAACATGTAAGAATACAATCTAACAGCAGGCATAATGTAATGAATATGGTAGTATAAAGTCAAGAAGAAATGGAGGAATAAGACTCAGAATTATGGTGTGAAATTTTGAGGAAGTGCTAGTACAGTACATGAGACAAAAACTGCTGAATCAAACCAATCTTTACTTGGGTGTGTCTCTGAAGGATCTAAATAGGTGTTTGGAAGAGCTATCAGAGGGGAAGTTTAAACCATAATCTTTTAGGGTTTGGGGTGGTAGCTTGTGAAATATTTGATTAAGAAAAAAAGAGGAACATTTAAAGAATTTCAATTCTCTACTAATACACCAGAAGTAACAGATAAAGTTACAGACTTTGTAATTAACCTGCCCTGATTGCAACCATTCTATTTATCATTAATTTAATAAATAAATACAGACTTGCCACCTAACAGAAAAAAGGTCTGCATATCTTCCTACAGCCAACATTTTCCTCCATAACTTAAATGGACAGAAATAACAATTTTGGGCAGCAGCTTTACTTACACTTTCTAGTGTAACAGTGGCTAGACAGCTTGATCCAATCACGTATTCTTTTGTCCTCGTAACTTTTTTAATCAGATATCTTTTAGGAGGGTACTGAAATATTTGTGAAGAACGGGTACTGTAAGTTTCAAATGATTGTGCTTGTGCTCACACATTGTTGTTAGGATAAATAATGCTCGGATCACCTCTGGACTCTGTAAAATAAACTAATCCTGAGTCTTATTTTCCAGATGTTCAGTCATTCTGTCCTGATTGCTTTCCATTTAGAGCACCTCTTGGACCCAGAATACATGATAGTTCAATACACAAATAATTCCTGCTCAGAGCACTGAAATAATGCAGTGTAAGAGACATTTTATCAACCTTCTCTAGTGACATAATTTAGTTAAACCTTTGACAAAGTCTCTCCTTACTCATCATTTCTACTTGTCAGCATGAGTGGTCAAGAAAACAAATCCAAGATTTTCTCTTGTTCTTTTGTCACTAATAGTCAAATACTAAAGAATAAACATTTTTTTTTTCTTGCTAACATTTAAAGTATGTTCACTTCCTGAACATCTGTCTTGAATTCAGGGCAGAAGATATGTTTGTTGTACAAAGTTGTACTGCTGTTAGCAGAACAAACTCTGCTGCAGATATAACTTCCAGTAAAATAAGCTTGAGTCCAGATTACAAGGTTGGTTTTTACCAGCTGTTAGGTGAATCTTTCTGCCCTTTGAGTAATTGCTTTTTCCTATTTAATTCTTTTTTGAGGCCTGTAATAGACAGTGTCTTGCCCTTCCCTTTTCCCCCTGCAGATATCAGAGTGGGACAGGTAGTTCCCTCAAATTCTGCAGACTACCAGTGTCCTAGAGAGGGTGGATAAATGACTTGTTAAATGAGGAAAATGAGACATCATCCAAAATTCAGAGGCAGAAATCTCTAAACTACTTCAGACAGAGCCAGGGAAACCACAAGGTGCTATGCAAAATTTTAAAGAAAAATAGTTAAGAGTATCGTAGCAACACAGTTCCTGGAGTGACAAACCTTACTGAGAGAAAATGAACTAGAAAAGATAACAGACAACTTCTAAAGACAAAGAGCTGCATATTCCATTTTTGAGAAACTTTTACTTTCATTATTTACAAGGCATTCTTAGAACTAAGACTATTTTCATGTACCAAGAAATAATTTCATATATGAAATAAATACTAGATTAAAATTTCACTGTGTAATAAATTTAATATTTAGCTGCACAAAATATAAAATTTGCCTTTTTTCCTGGCTTCAGTTTAATTTTTTCCTTCAATTTTTATACACACACAGAAGAACTTTTGCTATTCTTACGGCACTTATTACAGTTGTAAACACAGAGGAAGATACACTGTTTCTTTATAAATAAGGAGCTTGGGGAAGGCACTGACAAACTTTTTATCTGCACTATGGCTGCATTTTCAAACAGTTGTTATATTTCAAGTGCTGACAGACAGCTTGAACAAAGATACCTTATTTACAAGGACAGTCCCTAAATGCAGACACAGGCTTAACGTGTAATTATATTTTAATGTATAGGGTGTTCATCATAGGTTACTCTATGCAGTTACACCAGAATCTTCTTGTATTCCTAATCTGAGCACACTTTACAACTCTGAAGTGTTAGGAAAACTCCCAAAAATATTAATGTTAAACCCCAAGTCTTTTCTCTAGGAAGAAAATCTGATTTATAAAGGAAAAAGAGGTAAGCAGTGCTTGTTTGGCTTTTCTCAAGTTTGGGCCACATCATGCAGCCAAATACAGCAATATTTCCAGTGGGAACATAATACTGGATAAAGGATATTTGCAGTATAGTGAAAATAAAAAAGCAAGCAAAATGCCTGGATAAAGTGTTTTGCACAGTTGATAGATGATTGCCAAAAAAACCTAAAAAAACCCAGGCATCAGTAAGACCTTGTGTGAAATCAGAGAAACCACGAGTACTCATTTTTGTACTAGTAACAGAGAAAGGGCACTGCAACCAAAGAGACCCACATTTCTTAAAGCGTTTAAGAAATACTTTAACAAGTGCCTTGTCTGCATAAAATAGATGGGAATTCTGTTAACAATTAGAATCTACTAAAAAAATCCCCACAACAATAAAAATTAACCTAGCAAACTTTGAAGCACTACTAGAAACACACCCTAGAGTTCAGAACAAATGTGCTCTGATTATTACAACTACTCCTTCCACACTTTAAAACTATTTTAAAAGCAGACAGGCTCTGGGCATTTGTCTTGCTAAACCGATCTCCAAAGCTGGAAGCAGACAAATGCAATTCTACAAGCAGACGCTTAACAACCATATAATAAAAGAAATCTATTTCAGGTGTATTACAATATACTGAGATCTTCTATTAAATGTTACACCCAATCAGATATGCAGACAATATTCTTGCAGACAATATTTCATCATTATTTTTGTATCTTAAAAAGCAAATAAAGCTACACCAAGAACACCAACCAAAGAACAAAAATTTTACAGGACATTAAGATACAACATTTGACCACTCTTAACCTATTTTAAGGTCTTCATCTAAACACAATATGATTTAAAACTTGAAATCCTAAATTTATCGGGTGAATTAGTACCCAGCATAATTGTTTTCCCTTCTGTCCATGTAGGACTTCAAAATTTATCAAAAGCACCAGAAAAATACAGCACGGTAAGTAGCATGCAAAACAAGAAATGGAATATCACTCAGCACTGAAAGTTTCTCTCTCCTTCTGCATGCCTTTCTGAGGCCAGAGGAAAAAAAAAAAAGATTACATTTCTGTGATTTGCATGACCACTGCATCCTAAAAATATGCTTATATATGATATAGAGAATATTTACAGGAAAGCTATAAGTTGACTAGTACCAAAATTGTCAGGATGCAGGTGGAGGAAAGTTTCATCTGACTGTGTTCCTTATTTATGGAAAACAATTGCTTGTATTGTACTGGGATATGCGTAAATTTATGTCAGTGTACATCAAACATGGAAAAACCCCAAGACCACAACTAAAACCCTGGGCCAGGGGACAAAAAACACTGATCACATTTTTTACTGTATTCACTGTCATACAACTTAAATATTAATGTATAAAGATGCAAATACATTAACTGACTATTTTTCTTAATGCAGGCACTTGATCATTATTTGAATCTTTGTTAGTACATTTTTGTTAATATGCTCAAATTAAAGCAGAAAACCCTACATGTTAAAAGTCTCAAAAATACGTAAACCCTTTATTTTTAATAAGGAATTAATAATGTAATAAAGGTAAAGCTAAATACTTGGGGTTGTGAGCCTATAATTTATGCATGCACACTATGGCTAGATCACTTAGAGACCTCTGCATGGAGTGACTGATGCCAGAAATACTTCTGGGCAATATCTCTATTTTCATTGCCCCCACCATTTATTTCTTGCTTCTCACCACATTTTCTCCATGTCTATTTTATGTTCATTAAAAAAAAAAAAAAAGGAAAAAGCCACAAAAACTTCAAAAACTTCTAGTACCAACCATTTCCACAAATTCCCCCACCAGAAAAAAGTTCTCATGTTTGTTCAATCTCTTCTGCACAGCAAGGGAATAAAAAAGCCTACTAAATTCCCTTTTGCAAAGCCTTTTGGTTTTAGAAAACAGCTATTGAAAGAGGAATATACAAAATCTGCACACAGCTCTTAGATGATCATGTGTGCTTAATATTGTAATAGGATAAAGGTTAAGAATAATATTGTTTGACCCCTTCAACTACTGACATTCATGCCATGTTATTGTTAGTGTTGCATGTTAAGCAAGCAAATTTTCAATGAACTTGTGTTGGCTTTACCACAGACACAGATGTTAGGCGGACTCCTTTTTTCATAAGGTTCTCATTATTAACTGAAACTAAGTTGAATATTTGACTGAAGGAAAGGACCATATCATTGTTTTCAGATTTTGCTCTATGACTTAACTGAACTACATCTGCCAGCTTTGGAAATACCAAGTACTTCTTGGCGCCAGTACTGGCGCCTTGCTCTATGACTACCATCTTAAGCGCTTCAGTTTGAGGAAGTCCAGTAACCATCAAAACAGTTTAATAAAACCTTAAAACTGTGATTACGAGTTACTCACTAGCTGACAGAGTGCTCTCAAATTTGTTCTATTTATAAATAATTTTGCAAAATAAGCAATGCATAGTAAACTGAATGCATGGCCATAAATATGTAGCCTAGAAAGTTCACAAGATGTTTTTTTGATTTATGAAGTCTGTGTTATACTTGAAACCACATTTATTTAATAGATAGGCTGGCACTTCACAGGATAATTCAATCTGCTTCAAATCTATCCAAAGCCTTTGGGAAACATAAGGGATGCTCTGAATATAAATGCAATTCCACTTTTCACCTTTTTGCACTACTGTCTCTTAACATAAATGTGAAAAGTATTACATTCCCCTAAAAGATCTCTCTTTGTAAAAAATGCTGTTGAAGATGAAAGAACGACACAGTTTGTGCTAACCTAAATATCGGAACTATTTTATAAAACAAATAAACTAAACATTATAATTCACTTTTCTGGATATATCCCAAGGTTATCTAAATTGAAATAAACACAACATCATTTTTTCTTCCTCGAAAAGGCCAAAAATCAAAGTGTCTATATTATATACCACTTACACAGTTGATGCTGAAAGGGGAATATAAATGCCGGAACAAGGTATTTTTAGAAAAAATAGTGTAAAAAAGGCCTCATATATATTTATTTTACATATCAAATGATATAAATATTTAGCATTTCCAAATAATTATGTGATCTGAAAATAATCAATAGTTATTTCACTTACCATGCTGAATGTCCTTCATGTCTAAATGAAGGCTAGACATTAATATCCCAACAGCTTGAGATCTTTTGTTACTTAACAACTTGACAACCTGCCAGGAGAAACACAAGTATTAATATATTATGGAGGATAATATACAAGATATTTTGCATTACTAATGACATACTCAAGAAATAGTTCATTATGGTGTATATATATATGTACACAAACCCAAGCAAATTTATTATTTTTAAAGTTTGCTTCCGCTGTATAAATCTATTACAATCATATGTAACTGTCACCTAGTTGAATTTAATCCTAAAAGAGTTACTATAAATGTTCCCCTAGTCTTCCTTCTTCATTAGGATGCGCACTTTTCTTCACACTGGTGTTACTAAGTGTATGAAACACACTGTCAAATAAAAAAAAAATCCAACTGTGTCTATCTTGGAATTGCTTTGGTTTCCAAAACCACACAATGATTTCCATCTTTGATGTAAGTTAAAACTGTGAGAATTTGCATTTTATTTGAATGTTTGACGTAGTAGGCGCCAATATGAATTTTATTTTAAAATCAAAATAACCACGTACACGTTGGGGTTTTCTTTGATCACTTTAGGGATTATAAAAGGTCAGAAAGCTTTTTTTGTTTTCAAAATAGAAAAAGAAAAGCCCACAAAAATCAAGCATTAAAATGACTTGCTTTAGGGGGTTAAAATCAGTGATTAAAATAGACTTTCATACTCTGGTTTCGCACGCATAAAAGCGGCATGTAATTCACAGGCTATCTTACATAGGACTCCAAGTTGCTTGAATTCAGCTTGATGTAAATTTTGTATCAGTCTTAGGAGAAACAAGTAATGCCAGAACAGGACTCTTATCTGTAAAACGACATAATTCTAGATGAAATAATTTTCAATGCCAGGATTCAACCATTGCATAGAAAGAGGTTAATATTTACTCAGCATAGGTTTTACACTGTACTAAATGCACTGATGAAAACCTTTGTGAGTCACTTGGAGGAAGAAAGAAAAGACATATAATTAAAATTGTTAGTTCATATCAGGAAGCATATACATATTTTTTGAAGTTACACTGCTACCACTGTAGCATCAAGAGTCTGTATTATCTACAGCCCCACTGGCAAAATTATTTAAAAATTAATCAATTAAGAGAAAAGAGATTAGAAAAAGTAGGATTAAGTTATCCAGAGTAAAGAACTTCATGATCCAATTCACATCTTAAAAATTTTAAAAAGTACCCCGATGTTTTCCCTGTGATTCCCTATTCATTGCCAACTTTGATTCACTTACATTTTCAGATACAGGTCTGTACACTGATGTTTGAACAGAAGAAGAGAAGGAAGAGCCCGACCCTGAACTCTGCCACTGGAGCTACTTGGGAAAGGAAATTCGAGAAACTCAACTGTACTTACAGTATAGGTTTTCTGAGGATGTGGTTGGCTGGTCAACTGTTTAATTTTATTTTTTCCCTTCTTAAATCTTCATAACCATTGATTATGAAGATATTTTATCCCCCTTTACTCATGGATGCCAAACTAGCTGCAGTGGAGTGAAAATATAGCTGCAGAAGCCCTGAAGATAAGGGACTAATGTCTGTGTCACGAACATGAACAGCCAGATCACTGTGCGGCCAGCCAAGGATCCTTGGTAATAACATGCTGTGAGAAGCAACAGGATGTGGCTGGAAAAGGGGGCCTTATGGGGGTAGGGCAGCAATTTTCTGTGACAGAAATCCTTGGTCTGGCTCCTGGAGATAAGCACAGCATGGTACAGTGCACATGCAGGAATGAGGGTGAGAAAAAGGATTGTTGACCAAAATCCAAGCCAGTAGAGGGGGATTAATACACCAGAGACCCCTCCAAAACCCTCCAACCCATTTCCAGAGAGGTCTAGAGGAATGAACTGTGCATGATAACTGATTTGCATAAAAAGCAAGAAGCTTATCTCCAGGGCGGGGAAAACTTACCAAAAAATAAGTACCCCCATGAAGCTCAGATATACATGCTCCAGGACTCTGGACATCCCATTAACTGGATGGACACTGGAGCAAGGACTGGTGATCTTTCTCCCTCGCCCTCTCTCCAATTTATCTCACTCACTCTACCTCTTTATTCAAAACCCACCATTGTGTGCTTATACTAGAAAATAAGGGAATAACATATCAATCTCGGTGACAAATGTATAATTTGCTAATAAAGCTTTCTAAGCTTTTACAGACCTTCTAACTTTTGTCATTCCTTTACGAGCATGAGCATCTGCACACGGGTGTGTTCCCTTCCCTTTTGGGGTGGGATGCCTCAACAGCAAAAATACTGCTCATTAACAAAAAAATTTAACATTGGAAACAAGTATGCCATAACTGATGTTCACAAGGTTAAAGACCTATATTCAAGGCATAGTTACTGATATCACCTGTCAAAAATTAACACGAAATTCTTATGTACTTTTAATCCATTTTAATACACTATTAGGAATTTAAAACTGAAGTCAAATGGACTGAAATATGATAGGATAGCCAGATTTTTCTGAATTCAAATGTAAAACTAATGTAATTCAGAAAAATACTATTAGGATAACCTGCACTAGTCTTCGAATAGGCTATAATCACTCTAAATATTTTTTTAATGCAACAGAAATTTCATTCAAACCTGGAACTGAGATAAAGGTGGGTCAATATGAGATTTTCTTCTTGTAAAGAAAAGTTGTCAATTCTTTGCAGCTACAAAAGGATTGCAAAACAAAGTAGATCTCCGGTAGCACGGTATACACCAAATTTTTCTAACAATTAAGTTGCAATCTGTAATAGCTGCCAAACAGTATCTTTCATTCTATTTAAAAAAAAAAAAAAGTGTACAAAATTTTTAAAAGAACGGAATTTCTTCAACTGATGTTGCTACCTAACCATAATTGCAGGAAAGGCAGAGCAATAAAAGAACAGCATATGCAGTATGCTACATAAAACAGTTCAAACACTTCACCCTAAAGTTGGGTATTCCACCATAAAAAATTGAATTTGGTAAAGAAGATGTTGGGGGAACCTCGATTTCAGCACCTGTCATTATTGTGCTCAAGTGTGAAACATCTTGTATTAGTAGCATAACTAACTTGCTGGTGTCAGCATATAGTGGGAGTCCTTTGCTGCCTTTATTTTGAATTAAAAAACCATCCCAAAGCTGACAAAGTGAAATAAAAATCAAATGCAAACCCATTGCCAAAGTGCTATCAGAAGACAATAGTCACACAAAGAGGCAAGAGTACATCTAAACTTGTATGTTTCCTGTCCCTCAGATTCTGCAAAAACAGTAGAAATGGAATTGATTCGGGACACTATCTTATCCAGGAATAAGACAAAACAAAATAAGAAAATCGAGAGTAAAATAGCTTTGTGATGTGGTCTTACACACACACACACACACAAAAAAAAAAAAAAAAATTACTACTGCATTCAGGTGTGAACCTACCTAGAATCAGCTTGACCTTTCCAAAGGAAGCAGTTCTACCCTTTCCCTCTTGGAGGCCCAAAGAACAAGGATGAGTTGGAGTATGTTCTTGGGAAACTCCCACTTCTAATTCATCACCCATGTACTATTATATTTGTTTCAAATTGTGAAGTCACAGTTTCTATCTTCCATCAGAATTCTAAAGCTCAGTGAGCTACTAAGATCAGGCTTAGACATACAACAAGGGGGTCAACACTAGAATTAAGAAAAAAAAAAAAAAAAAAAAAAGGCAAATAAATGAACAATGCTGTTGTTATGCAGGCTAGAACATGATTCCTGTGCAGGGAGCAGGACCAGACTTAGAGACCTAGTAGATCCTTTCAAGTCCTGGTTAAAAAGTTAGCAGGGAAAAGAAGCTGCTTTTTCTGAAAGTGAGCTGATAGCCATAGTTAATTGCTGAGTGCCACATCTTGACAGTGATTAGAAGAAAAACAAAACAAAAAAGCCACTGTCCACATGAAGAGTAAGTTATCTTTGCTGCCAAAATTCTGAATCATGATGATATCAAAAGGGTGACAAAGAGCATGACTGTCAGGTGAAAGGCTGCAAAACAGCAATAGATAGAGCAGTTTCACATAGCAGCTATCAACTTTCTCTAGTTTTATTTAAAATGTAGGGTTTATGTCAACTTTTATACTAATCTCTATTATGCAATTCATTCCCATTTCAGTCAATTGCGTGAATACTAGAGTTTCCTCCAATAGAATGGATGTAACAATACGGCACTAATTCAGAAAATATGAATATTAGCATAAATGCCTAAAGCGATTCCCACATTTAAAATACAACAATAAAATAAATCAGCTGCATAGTCTGGGCCTACAGGCTACAGACGAGTGACGCCATTTAAAGGCAGAACAACAAAAGTTCGATAAATCCAATCTCTACAAGATCTAAAGCCTCAGACACAATACACAGCTCCTTTTTAGTCTGGATTCTGGAACTCTACTTTAAACAAAATTTTAAAAAAAATAAATAAAAAGGGAAGCTAGAGATATTATCTGCAGCCTGAAGTCTAGGACAAACTTTCTAATTGTTGAGTGGTCCTCATTGTTGAGCAGAAAACAAACTACATGCCAAATTTGTTCCCGATTGTTTAACACAAGCAAAAACAGTTAAAGAAATATTTAGTTGAAACGTAATGCAAGACACATGTTTGATGAGAACCCCTAAGCAAAAAATATGAGGATTCCTTTTCCCCAGAATAATATTTAGTTAATGCATGGAATTTTTCAATGATTCTTGCTTTCTGCTTCTGATTTTCAGCATTTAGAAAAATTATCCTGAAGTTTTCACTGGTTAAGAAAACACTACTGTACAGTACACAAAGTCACATGCAGGAAACCCCACTTTACAAAGACCTATTGCTCATACATGTGGCAAGGGAGATGCAGCAACAACAAAGTTCCAAATAAAACATTGAGAGACAGGATCAGGGCATTAATGCTGTCACCTTTTCACTAGGCATTGTGACAACAAGTCTTTTCTGCAGATTCAAGTATATTCCTAATGTAAAATGGGCAATCACAGAAGTGGACCCATCATATCTTTCCCATGTATATCCTTCTTATAACAGAATAATACACTCTTACAGGTGGAGGGGTTTGTGTGTTGTGAGTTTTATTTAACCTTTTGTTTACCTTTTTATGAAGGTAAATTCAGAAGTAACTTCTGCCTAGTAATGGCAATTGTGAGAATGGAAACAGGGACTACTTCGATTACTGTGGCCAGTTTTGTGTAGGAGATAAAAAATTTTCCATCTAAAAAAACCCCAAACCCTATCCCCCCCCAAAACTAACACCCTGTCTAACAGCTGTCTAACAATATATCCGTACTGATGGCACATAATGATTTAACTGAACTAACAGAGCATCAATAACAAAGCATAATTTTCAGCATCTCTCTATCTCCTAACCAAAATGGAAATCCCTCTGGAAACAAACAAGTTTTCTTACGCACTGAAGAATTTCATAATCTATATCATTCTCTTTCTCATATAATTTTAGATGCAAGTTATTGACATGTTGTGCAAATTAGTGAAGTCAAGCAGCCATGTCTGAAATTTTATGCTTGAGGGGAGCAATGAAACATAATATTTACTTTTCATACATTTTCTCTATTACCCTGTTGTGTTATTTCATAAATAAAGCTTTTACCAATATGGATGAGAAACAATTCATGTCCTTTTTTGCTGTTTTAGCACTAAAATGGCACTGTTTGACATTAGCATCATAAAACTATTACTGTAGGAGTAATTTTTTACTAAGAGATTGATGCCCCAGTAAGTATTAATCATTTACAACATTAGGTGAAAAGAAATACTTAGACTGCTTAAATTCAGTTAGAAACTAGTTAAGCTAGATAAGGATTCTGTTCCTCAACAGAAGACTGAGCAATTGTAAAATGTACAAGAATGTACAAAAACAAGAACCACATTCTAACCACTCTAAGGACTGGAGTGGCATTTTATTTCCAGAAGTATTCTCTTCCCACAGCTTCTTTATGGCCAACTTAAAATTAAAATATCCTGAAATCATAATCTAAACTGTTTCATTGATACATCTTTTATGCACCTAAGATTTTTGAAATCAAATGAAGTTTTAGCAAACTACTATTTATATTCTGGAGTGGAAAGAGTGTTTAAAATCTTAATGTCAATAGATTCATAGTGGACTTTCCACAAGAGAAAATCTTTAACATTTTTTTCATTTATATGATAGATTGTAAGGGTCTGTGATAGAAAAGTTCATTGAAGTTACTTCAATAATATTTTCCAAAAGTACAGTTAGAGGATTACCAGTAAAATTTCTAAAATGATGGTTCAAAAGTTAGGAAAGTAACCTATGCAAGTTAGCTCAGTCTGTTCCAAATCCTTATTATGCTGACTGATACCAAGGTTTTCTGATTATGTACCATTTTTCCACTGAACACATTCAATGTATGCTGGCCAATGTTTGCCATGCAAGTATACTCTTAATATCGCATTTACCATCATTCTTGAGTATGTGGCCTTAATCATGAGACCATTTTCTTCCTGCTCTACTAATTAATTCATATTTTGAGTGCTGCAACAATTGCTATAAAGCAATTTTTAACACAGGTAACAGCTTAATTTAATAAGTAATCATTATGGACTGTGCTCATCACATGCAGATGACACGAGCTATGGAAAGGGTTCTTTGGAAAAGACTACCCAGCCACATAATTAAAACTGGTATTGTATCTACATGGCACAGCTGAACAAGACACAAGAGTGAGTTTTACCCTCTGCTTGGGTCAAACAGTTCAGGTTTGATGAGATTGACAATTTGGTTTAAAGGATCATCCAGGTTAAAAACACCCCAGTCTCACAGAAAGTTTCTGAGTGAAATTACTTTAGACAGAATAAGAGGTGACACAGAATCATAGCTAATATGCTCTATATTTTCAGCTGTCAGATCTCCTCAGTTATTCACTCCTTCCCCAGTTACTTTTCTTAATCTTCCTTTGTCTCCCTCCTCTTGGCTCTGGTTTTCCAAACTACCAGTAAACTGTCGAAAAAATCTTCAGGATTATAGCTAAAGTCCCTCCCAAGCAACAGAAACAGACCTATAACCTGTAAAGCGTCAAAATTCAAGACACCATCTATACAACTAAAATATATATATAAAATAAAATTTCTCCATAATTCAAGTCTATGAAATTATGCGGACAAGAGCAAAACCAGACCTTGTTTCCTTTCTTAACATTGGCAAAATGTAGGAGACACAAACTGGGGGAAAAAACCCAAACCAACAAAACTTGTAGTCTAAAGAGCTGAATTTTGGCAATGTTATAACAGGGATTTCTAATGAAAGTCAGACCACTTTAATAGGTAGGAATGGCAGCCCCACCTACAATACAGCCTATAAAGTACTTCCTTTGAAGATTTAGTAGGCATTCCCGTTGAGCGAGCTTGCACACATTTACCGCAGCTGCGAATTTGATATATATGCATTAACAGAGCAAAATAAATCACAGCTTTTGCCATAGCACCAAATAAGAGGTGGTAAGAATAAAATCAGCTTCATTCACAAATAAATAATAACACTTCATTCTTTGTCGTTCTTTAAAGTTCTGGAATGGATTTTAATGCAGCTTTCATTCAATGCTAGGTGTAATATTGATTTTTTAAAAAGCATTAATTTACATTGTATTACTTGCAGATGATCATGCTGAGAAAACAATTACAACCAATAGTTGGGGAGGGTGAAATTAACTCATTCATTAACAAAAAAACCCCCAATCTACCCAGAGCAATAAGAATAATTTTGCCACTTTAAAAGTGCTCACTATTCAGAAATAATTATATCATGCATATCTATATACATATACAACAAACATATGCATACACTCTCTGGCTTAGAGAATTAAAGCCCTGTGTGCAGAACAGCAGTGTACTTCAAAATCATTATTCTTTCACTCACTAAAACATCCCAAATCTATCAAAACTTTCTCCAGATTAGCTAGAATTCTCCCTCCTGCCATGTACAAAAACACATTTTTATTTTAGCTTGCAATAAAAAGTTTCATTAAAATAATATGTTTATAGAGAGTACCAAGTACTTTATACATTTGAAAGTTATCTGTACATTTTTTCATGACTACTATTTCCAGTGTAGCCAGTACTTTACATCCAATCCATCTAAGCAATACATTCACTCAGCAGACCCTGCACATCAACACAAGGAGCAAAAACAATTTCCAGACAAGAGCTTTTCTTGAAAGCAGCAGAGTGAGGGTCTTGGTTCTGTTCAGTGCTTCTTAATAGTTCAACAGGTGACAAAACACATCTGCTTTGCATAACATGTCCCTGTAAAAATCACTACAGAAACACCATTTGTAAGATCTTTACAACACCCGTAACTATCATAGAAGCCATGTAAGTCAGTAACCACTTGAACAGCACTTGGTGCTCCCTGTAAAAAACATACTTGTGGAATTACAGCTATGCTTTCCCCAAATAACTGTTTCTTCTCCTAAACATGGATAGACTTCATTATCCAAGTGTTTACTGCAGTATAAATTAAGAGAATTCTAGAAATTAAATTCTGCATTCCAAATTGCTGAGAGGGTGTATGTGGAATATATTTGTGAAGTTGTTCTATTTCAATTGTCTTATGGCAGTACTCTTAAAAGCCCTAACTGGATTCTCACACAAGAGTGTTTAACTTCAACATCTGCAATAAATGATAACTCTAAACACAGTTCTAATGAAAGCCTCTTCATCTGTTTAGTCAATCTTTTCTCCACAGATACTAGAATTCAACAAGCCAGACTTCTCTATTAGTCAATTTCTTTTTATTTTTGAGAGCAGTACATTTGTTTGATTACCAGAGGAAGAGAAACAGAATTCTCTTCTGTGAATTAAGGTGGCTCACAGGAATGTTTGTCCTAGGTACAGCAACTACTTTGATTACTTTAATCTTCTGTGTGGAAATTTCTGTCAGAAAGAACTTGCTATTTTCAAAGAAGTTAAGAACAATCAGTCATTTTAATTTGGCTTTTGCTACTTTTTTTAAATTTACTGACAACATACCTAAATTTATGGCATTGCAAGAAAAAGAAATATTTAGTATTAAAATCCACATCTAATGTTTATTCATAATCATAGTCTTTCTTTAAGCTCTCTTTATGTTACACAAATTAGCAGTCATGCTTTCTACTCTGTTGAGGTATTTTCATCACCAAATGTTATGAAATGTACAGGGACACACAGGATCCCTTTTGCATTCATTTTTTTACTTAAACAACTATGATAGTAATTAAGCTAAGAATAACCATCAAAACCCATTTTTTTTCTAGAAGGAGGAAAGAGAAGCAAAGGTCTTGCACTTTGGAGATTTACTGCAGGACAGCAAGATAGCAGCAGAAGTTTACATTTCCTCCCATCCCAGTTAGTACAGCCTAGTGCAGCACAGTGGTACATGTGTTTGCGCTATCCCTCCCATCCATCCAGAGAAAGGTTTTATCCAAAACCTTGGGATAATCATCGTAACTTCATTACCAGTTCTGTTGCCTGTTGCAAGTTTTTTTGTCAGCGCAGCAAAATACCTGACCAAAAATGGGGGACCAAATCTTGGGGGACAAGATCTCCAGAACCAAGAGGTAGAGAATTAACAGGTTGTATTCAGATATAAGTCTAGTGAGCAGAGATTTTAAAGAATCCCACTTTGGATCCCATGTAGAATAAAGTCTTGTACAGCACTAATCTGCATGTCAAAAGATGATGGAAAAGCAGCCTAGCTTTGAATTGAGTACAGGAACATGAAACCAAGATAAAACAAGAACTTTAACTGCTTTTTAGGAATCCACAGAAGACCATCCCCACCTCTGACCTGAAAGTTTAATTGAAAATTACTTAGCATACCACCACACAATTTGATTTTTACACAGATACCAAGAAGATTACAGCCAAATAGTCATGTAAACATTCAGATTCAATTATTTTACTCTGGAGTTTAAACTTCTGCATTTTAAAGTATTCTTCCCAATTTTATTATATTGAACACCATTCTGTCTCAAGAAACTGGTTTGATTAATGTTGGATTTTTCCCAGCTGTGCTTGTCATTTATTGTCCGTATAAACTTCATATTCTTTATATACATAAACACAACACAAACTTAAAACCATTCTGATTGGTATAACACTAGGAATTAGATTCTGAGGCATAATTTTTCTCTGAAGTCATGGTATTTCATATGCAACTCATTATTTAATGTACAAAATTAATCAGAATAATATATATACTACCCTTGCACATCTGCAGTTAATTTCAAAGCATCATATATGCACCTAATTATTTTAATATTATTTTTGTTAAAGTGGATAAAGCAAAGATATTTTAAAGAAAATAGATACTTGAAAAATAATTTATGAAAAAAGAAATCTTCAGCCTTTAACATGTATAGCTTTGAAATCCATCCTACATTCTCTCCTTTTCTTATTTTTCTTTAGTAGGTACTTATATATAGTAACAATTCCATACCAGACATAGTTCATCTCAGCTGCATGCAAAAATCTGTCTTTAGGTAAAAAACAGCCTAGAAAAAATTTGAAATTAAATGAGTACTCACTTGTTTAGTCTTTGTTTTTGTAATGGTGTCCGAAATGGGTTTCTTCCTCTCTTTAACAGCTGTTTTAGAAAACAGTTCTTCAAACTCATGATAATCTATGGAAGGCTCTTCAATTTTTTCCCACACAAGTGAAGCACTAGAATCTCTAAAGTTAAGCAAAAGACCTATGTAGGGCAATGTCAAACTAAATAAAGTCATAAATGGAGGAATTCAAAAAACTAAATAGCAATTTAAAAGTTGTTGCCTAAATTCTACTAGAAGCATTTTAATAAGAACTACTGTTGATTCTTCCTCACACTTTGGGGTTTTCCTCTTTTTTCACATGTGATGTGGTCAGGCTTATTTATATTCACCCATTCTACATACATAGGAATAAAAATAGGCTGTATATAGGCTATAAAACATACAGACATGGACAGGAAGAGAAGTAGAAATAGACAGCTATTTACATACGACCTGGGTGACAGAGGCAAGGACTTGAAAAGAAAGAATAAATTCATCATTAAATAACAGCAGACGGGGTTTTTAATTACTACTCAGAGATAAAAGGAAAATATTTGTAAGGAAACTTTTTCCATGACCAGTAATGAACTCTTACAAAAAAAGCCACCAAAAAACATCAACAACTGAAACCAAGTCATACCAACGTAAGGGCTATCAGAATCTCTTTATGCAAATAAATTGCAGATTGAATCTGAGTCTGCTGAGTGTACAAGGTGAAAAAAAAGGGTATTTCTAAGTCACTGAAGAGAGGAAAGAAGGATAGAATGCATTCAGAATGCATTCGTCTAGAAGGGAGACACTACCGAAATTTGCAAGCTGCTCCAGAGACCAATTCTACTTGGAAATTTGAGGGGAACCACAAATAAGACATTTCGGAAAAACGTTTCACAGAACACTCGGTGGCACACCGTCATCCCCAGATCTTTGATCTACACGTGACACATAGCCCCAAAGGACTCTGGAAATGCTACTATCAAAGAGCTTCCGTGTGTGTCACCCTGGTTTTTCTGAGTTTTTTAAAGCCTTTTGATTGTTCATAAGATGGAGTCAGACTTTTTAGCTTCTGCGCAATATTAGTAGCAATTTTTGCCTTTTCTCACACATGTAACATAAACAAATCCTTTGTTTTTCATTCTCTGTCCTTTGTTTGCATATTTCTAACCTGAAAACAATTGTAACTGACAGCTGGTCTGGCCATTCAGCTGGGAGGTGATAACTCCAGAAGCCAATCCACAGCCAGACCCACAAATATATAAAAAGTAAGAAATAAACAGGCAGAGGGGCTCTCGGCCTTGGCTCAGCCTTGGGCTCTCTCGGAGGAACAACTCTGCCCTGCAAATCTCTGGTTGCTTTGCGTGTCGCGATCACACGTGTGCAAATAATTTTCGTGCCCTTTAAAGAAAATGGGTACCCAATTTACATACCCAACTACACACAAAATCCTATTTGCACCGATGTTCTCGCAAAGACCTACCTAGATGGAAAGACTTTTGCTAACAACAAACAATACTACCAAGACAGCCATAAAGTAAAACCACCACTCTACACAACTCTATGACTTACCTTTTACTATGGAGCTGAATTCTTGTCCAGTAAAGAGGCTTCATTGGCCGAGAAGGCTCTATCACATGTTTCCTGCTCCCTTTCTCCTGATTCATCCCCATTGCAAATAAACCAGATGGTAATGGAGGAGGAAGAAAACCCTGTGGGGCTGGTGGGTAGCTGCTGCCCTGGACTGGTGCTGGTGCACTTCCAGGCAATGGTGGTGGGGCCAGAGGAGCCATCCCCAACCCAGGCAAAGGAGGGGGTGGTGGAGGGACACCAGCACCAGGCAGAGGTGGTGGAGGGGGCACAGCTACACCAGGCAGAGGCGGTGGAGGGGGCGGAGGGGGCACAGCTACACCAGGCAGAGGCGGTGGAGGGGGCACTGGTACACCGGGCAGAGGCGGTGGAGGAGGCACTGGTACACCGGGCAGAGGTGGTGGAGGAGGAGGAGGGGGCACAGCTGCACCAGGCAGAGGTGGTGGAGGAGGAGGAGGGGGCACAGCTGCACCAGGCAGGGGTGGAGGAGGGGGAATAGCTGTACCAGGCAGAGGTGGTGGAGGGGGCACAGCTGCACCAGGCAGAGGTGGTGGAGGAGGAGGAGGGGGCACAGCTGCTCCAGGCAGGGGTGGAGGAGGGGGAATAGCTGCACCAGGCAGAGGTGGTGGTGGAGGAGGAGGGGGTGGAATGCCCCCTCCAGGCAGAGGTGGGGGAGGTGGTGGTAGTCCTGCTCCAGGAAGTGGTGGCGCTGGGGGTGGCAATCCCAGGCCAGGGAGAGAAGGAGGTGGAGGAGGGACATCAGCTCCAGGTAAAGGTGGTGGTGGAGGGGGCGGTGGGATACCCCAACCAGGCAGAGGAGATGGGACTCCTGTTCCAGGCAAAGGTGGTGGTAGAGGTGGTGGAGGGAATCCAGGACATGGGAGGAGAGGAGCAGGAGGCAGCATCGGTCTCTCCCCACTTGGCAAATGTGGAGGACAAGGGAGAGGTGACATCATGGCACCTGGGAAAGAGTAGTCCAGGTGTGTCACTGCTGAGACAGCAGAAGAAGGGAGTCCTGAGCCAGGTAGGGGTGGTGGCAGTGGTAATCCTGCCGTAGACAAGGGAGTAACAAAGGAATGGCCATGTGCTCCAGGCAGGGGGGCAGCCTGTTCAGACGCTGGCAGTGATGGGGTAATGCTACATGTGGGCTCTGGGGGCAAGGAAGGGGGATGTTCACTACAAGTTACATCTACAGTACTTAGATGATGATAGGAAACCTGCATTTCAGTCTCTCCTTTAAATGCAAGGGACAAATCAACTTTGGGTCCTGGAAGAGGTGACTGCGGTATACTCTGTACTGATTGGCTGGCATCCAGTGGCACTGAGATTAGCTTCGGTGACAGAATTAAGGATATTTCAGAACAAAATGTGGGCTGTAGTTCTAGAGCTGTCAATTTCTGAGTTGGCCCGTTGCTTTTGCCCCCTTCTAAGTGCAGTGATGGGGGTGGTGGTGGCAGTGCACTCGCTGAAGGCATTGTATGTGTTAAATAATCCTCTGTTGGTGATGTTTGTACAGATCTCGCCTGTGACACAGTCCTGGGTGTGGTCTCCTCTTCATTCCTTTGAAGAGTCACACTGCTGAGTTCCCCAGAGTCTGAATGTGCGTGCTCATTTTCCTGCTCCCTCCCAGCAGTCTGTACCTCTGTGGCAGGAAATTGTTTCTCTAGTTCTGCAATTTTTGTCCTCAGATCCTCAATAGTTTGCTCAAGTTGTTGGATGACACTGGCACGCTCCTCAGATTTCACCTCAAAGTCATCCTTTCAAAGAAAACAAATATTAAGCTCAAAAGAGGGTAACATTCATCACCATGCAAAAAATTAAATTTAGACCAAGAACATTAGACCAAGAATACTAGTATTCAAGAGGTTCAAAAATAAGCTAGTCATGTCAAGGCTTTAAAAAGTGAGGAATCACTTTAAATGGAAGAAGACAGTTTAGGAAAATTACTTACTTCAGTATGACACTACCTTCATCAGTACAAGCTTATTTTAGACTGTGGTTATACTTATCAAAAGCAAAAATCAGTAGCAACCCCTCCCTCCCTGCAAATATCCTGACCAAGAAAACAACAAACTGCTGAGCACGAGTACTGCAAGCATTTGCCTACACATGGATATGAAGCCATGGTGGTGGGAGGGCTCAGCATTACTTTAATTCTGTTAATTGAAAAAATGTTAAGTGTTTCTTTAAAGGGATGCAACATGTGTAACAGACTCAACAGAGTCTTGACTGCTGCATTTCAATATACACCTTAAATAACACAAAACAGATCAGGAATGCAGACCACTACAAATGCTATCTTTTGGAAAAGAGCTAAATCTCAGAACAGAATATGCTTTTCTCCAGACAGCATGGCTAGGGAAGAAAACAAGCAAGAAAAAACTGAGGGAGAACTTTCATCCTACCCCAAATTTATAACTCCTCTGCTGAGTGACAGACTGTGATGGGAAAGTTTCCTGCCTGGAATGGTTGTTCTGTATTTGACAGGTTTCACATTTTTTCCTCTCTTTCTCCTGCCTGCTGTAGAGGAACCATTAACCTTAAAGGTATATTAACTCCCACATTTTTAAAGAAATACTTGTTACAAACTACTAAATTTAATGAGCATGTGTTTTCATCCAAACCTGCCAACAGAAGTGCCATTTGTGCTTATTCAGGACTGATGAACAGGAGATAGTCATGACCTTACAACAAAAAATCTTCTAATAAAAAAAATATTTTCTAGATGCATATATTTACTTTTTAGTACTTTTTTTCTTTTTAAATTAAAAAAAAAATTAGCCAGCTCTTCAAGTACTTAGTTGAATCAGGCTGGTCGTGCAACAGATTTCGCAAGTGGTTACAGCAAAACTTGTTTAGGGCCTTTTTATTCCCTTTTACCAAATCATAAGCATTTAAGATGAGACCATAGGCTTGCTTAACTGGAAATATTTCAAATATTCAGATTATAGGTTTTGTAAGGAAGCTTACAAATAAACATACAATACTTGATATACGAATTGCCTTGATTTTTTCAGGAAAACATATTTTTTCATCTTTTGACACATGAAAGTATGAAAAGTAATTTTTTTTTTTCTAGAAAACAAAGTTATAACTTCCAGCTGGGATTATTAATGAAATATAATGTTCAATAATACTTAAAAAAAATACTTCTGCACAGAATCGGTTTTCAGACATAAAACTTCAACTTCTTATTTATCTTAGAATTTTGTAGTTGTCCTAAAGCAATCCCAGAAGTAAAACAGGAACAATATTTAAACAATTATTGTTTGATTTTGAAGTACCATTACCAAAAATCTTACAATCTCTTAGTTTGTTTGAACTTTCTGGAACAGCAGTTTGAACCAAAAGTTATGCATTACAACTAGGTCTACCTGCCACAGGTTGATGAAAAATGTAAAACAGAGAAAGAAACATAAGAAAATGGACAGTGAAAGAATGAACACAGACATAATAACAAACAGCATAATAAGAAGGAAAAAAGGCATTCCCACTACAAATTACTCATGGTGCTTCAGTGCATCCAGTTTCCTTTAATAACTCAATACTTCATAGCAGCAACAGTTTTGTTGAAGAATTTCTTAATAAAGGAGGAATATAACATTGTTCATCCCTTTGTTTTATCTGCTCTTACCCCATACTAGTCACCTGCAAATACAATAAGGCTTATCAGTTCTTCAAAAGGCAACACTACTGAAGGAAACGTGTTGCTAGGATTATTAAGGCCACACAACAGTTTTCAGCTGAGATCAGTTTCCCCAGACTGTAATTCTCCTTAGCTTCCATTTTACACTGTAAAAACACTCCACAAGGGTTTTGTAAGTAAATTCATTTCTGCCATAAACCAACTGCAGCCAACAGGATTGAGCACAATATTCAATGGCTCTGAAGAGATTTGCCTTAAAAATGGCTGATTTCAGAACAGTTCACTGTTTTAAACACTCTTCTACTTGGGAGATTAGATTCAACTTCTAACAAGAAAAAGAAGCCATTCTTGAATACTGCAATTCTATTTTAGCTGCAGGAAAAACCTAGAATTCACTGTTCTACAAGACAATTTTCCCCTGAAGATAATGAAATTTCTTTCAAAAGAACTATTTTTTCAAGTTTTTAAAAAATGAGCAACCCAGTGAGATGAATTAACAATACAGACAAGAAATGAAAATGTACGGGTGAATTAAGGGTTTAACCATGCCCTAACAAGCTGAGTTTCTGCTGTCCTTGAGATACAACATTTCAAACAAGCTGGTGATTTCCTACCATGTTATACCTAACAATCACCAACATATCCAGGTTTTCATAGAAACAACGTTTGTATGAACAAACAAGACTTTGATGTGAATGAAGAGATATTTATCCAGAGGATATGATGTACTTAAATTTATTTGGTCTAAAAAACAAGGAAACCAAAAGCAAAACAAAACACAGCCCCAGTATTTATGCGTTTCAGTGATTATTTTAGACAGAGATATTTTTCACATAGAAATTTAAGATGCCCTTAGAGCAGTTTAATTGGATTTTTGCCTTTGTCCTAGTTTAAAGTTGACTACTAGATCTGAATGGGCTTATCAAATAAACACAAGTCACAGAATGCTTCCACTATCCTCAACAAAGAAGGAAATCAAAACTATATAAATCCAATCAGAAACAAAAATACTACTGTTTCCTTGGAGAATAAACAAGAGAATACTTTTTTTTTCATACAAGTAAAAGATGGTCAAAAGCTGTTGACAAGGACCAGAAGACCGAGATTAAAAAACCCACACATAATGAGAAGAAGTTTCATTTTCAATCCAGGGGACAATTCCACAGCAGAAACTATGGGGTTTAAAAGAGATATGAAGAAACTCTGTCTTGCCTAGAGCTCTTACCCAGGACCCAGGTACTGTGGAACAGTCTTCTTTCTGTAAAGGAAGAAAGAAAGGTGGAAGCTTAACCCTTGCTTTATCCTGGTGGCTTGAGTATGAAAGAGTGAGCAGGAAAAAACATTTCAGAGGTGTGTGGCAAAAGAACAATGCCCAGCATTTCTCAAACAGGCTGTACATGTTCCATGTGCAATGAGTTGGATGCTCAATCTGGGACTGATCTCTTTGGACTGCACTGACAGGATTGTTTGTACACGGATCTGGAAATATTTGCTTTACTGGCTAAAGGTTGTACACTTGGATCTGCACATGTACATTACATACAATCCATTCCAATCTTGTCATGTTTTCCACATGTGCGTTTCAGATGTCCAGCATAAAGCTGATCTACATAGATAGAACATGTCCAGGATCTTCAAACATGTAAAAGATCAGATTGCGGCTACCTACTGCTATAGAGTTGACAACTTAGTTTCTCAGATAAGTGACTGAAACCTATAGACCGTTCTATAACTAAACTTCCAGGCAGAAAAACCCCCCACATCTGTAAAAGTTAGCCCTATATGTATACACAGACATACATGTATGTGTGTCTGTATATATGTGTAAACAGTTCTTATTGGCAATTTTGGCATATTTTAAAAATAAAGATATATTACAGTTTAGAAGTTAATATTTTGTACTATTACAAGTCAAAAAGTTACATCAGCAGTTTGATAATTTTCAGCAATTTTTCGCTTAGTGTCATGAAGTTTCCTCTCTGGATGGAATTTATATTTAAATGATAGGATAATATTTGCTTTTATTTTATTTTTTTTTTCCCCCAAAAAACTTGGCTTTTTATTTTCTCTACACCACAATTCATGAGTCAGAGTCTATGCTGCTACCTAGTTGCAGGAAGACACAGGAAATAGAAGTATACAGTTAAACAGGACAAAGATGGCAAAATAAGGCCCCTCAGGTCTTCTAGTAAGTGTGCCTGGGATCACTTGATGGTACTAGCAGTGCACAGGAACTAGGAAGGATGCTCTAACGGCCCTGTTAATAAATGCCTCTTTTCTACGCGAAGTGAAACATTTTTGAACACGCACGCTCACCGAATGGCACAAAGGAGAGCCACAGTAAGAATTTAATTCAGTCAGAGAAATGTGATCTCTATTCAGGTTTCTCTCTTTAAAGCTGTCTCATTTTCAAAGCTACTTCTTGCAACTGCAGATCAACCTTAAGAAAAGGAGACACAACATTTAACAGGCATTTTTAGTGCTACAGTAATTGGCAAATGAGAATTACTGGTGGAGACTTGATTTGCATTCAAACAAAATAGCATCCATCTAATTAATTCTCACATTTCACTTAATCTCAAGGCCCATTGCAGCATTTTATTTTCACAGCAGTAGAAGCTGAGTCAAAAGTTGGCAAACTTGCCAATAGTATCAGGGAGAACTGCTGAAGGAGTAAAATTAGTATTGGATACTAGATTCCTTCCTCAGATTACCCGATTAAGTCTTTTTGAGAGAAGCTTTTACTATTCTGAAGTTGCACATATGGAAACAAGGGGTACACGTTTTCACAGTAGTCCATTTTTCTTCCTACAACTGCAAGGAGACGATGCAGAGCTCCCCAATATAGAGATGAACAAGCAAGCCCTGAAACAAAGACAGTACAGTGCACTGTCCTGCCTGAAGTCACAAAACTTATTCGGCAAGTGTGAGCTACCCTCCCACTCTGTGACACTTCGCAACAGACAGATTACACCAGTCTGCACAGTGCTGGCAATAGACTAGGAAGCTCTTCCTGTCCTAAAGCGCTGGAACGTGTCTAATCAACCTAGTGGTTTTGCAATAACCTATCATGTGTGACAAAAACTCCCCCAAACCATTATATGCAGACATCAATAATTATTGAAATTAAAATAGTTCAAATAAGAGAACACAGAATCAACAGGAAACATACACCTCTGAAGAAAGATGCATGCATTGCCAATGCTGACTCAGAAAGCTGGAAGTCAGAGGAAAAAAAGAGCTTAGTTTCCTGGAGTTCCTGTTCCTGAACAGTTTGACTACCCCTGAGCTAAGCATATTTCAGAGGATAAGATCTACAGTATCCATTTTAATAAATAATCAACTTGTGATACATCAAAGATTGAAAGAGTTTTCTCTCTTTAAGGTGTAACTCTTTGTTGGAAAATAACCTTAGGTTATCCCCACGTTTTACTACAATAGAAACCTCAAAAGAATTTTCATAGACCACAGACAAGACAAGGCAAAATAAAATCTCACAAAACCACTGATAACCCTAGGAGATGCACAAGAGTCAAGGTTAATTACTGTAGTATTGTGTAGTATTACTTTAAACCTTCACAAATGACACTTGTGGAAGCTTAACTCTCTATCCTGGTGGCTTGAGTATGAAAGAGTGAGCAGGAAAAAATACACTGAGAGGTGTGTGGCTATAGAACAGTCCTCAGCATTTCTCAAACGGGCTGCGCCTGATCCATGGGCAATGAGTCCTGAGTATCCAGGCTGAAAAGCCAGCCGAAAAGGCCCTCTCAAGTCTTAATGGTTTCTGTCCTGGCCTAGACGAAATTTCTTTACTAGAGAGGCATGAAACAATACAGCAATAAATAAGACTTCAAAAAGGGCTTAGCTATCCACATAGCTAAATTTAGCTCAGAAATTAATTTGACTGTTCTATCACTCATCCAGTGTAAAACAAGAATATAAACGAGACTGGGTATTGAAAGATGAGTTGAACTTTATTAATTTTAATATAATCTTAACTTTAATATAATCTTTCTGGTATCTTATTATTTATTGTGCTGTGGATTGCAAAGAGACTGCTAGTGCAGATGAAAAGATAACTAGAACCTAGCCACCGTCAGGAGTCCATAAGCAACAGTACTTTAAAAGTCACAGATTTCCTTAAAAGTTGGGATAAAAACTGTCTGGATTTATTTTCTCATCAATATTAGATTGCTTACTGAAATGACTAACACATGATGAATTGATTCTTCTCTTTTGCCACCTGCGTTTGTTCTAAAGTATTTCAACTACAATACTAAAGTCTTTAGTTAGTTTTCTAAGGCCAAGGCAACAATTCATCTCATTCTGGTAAAACATAAAATCTGGCATCAACATTCAACATTCCTACATTGACATATTAGAGAAAGGTGTTAAACTTTTTCACACCAGACCTTTTCCTGATTTTTCAATTCCACTTGAAACTGACCAGCAACCTGGAAAGCAGTCATTGTACAAACTAATTCTATTATTATTTTTGTGCTCTTTATATGCAACAATTGTAAGCTGTTATGTCAGAAATAACAATGTGGATTCTATGAGCCGAAATGTGAACGTTAATGGTTTAAACATGAAGGGCTTGGAACGCCTTTAGTCTCTAGTAGGGCAGATCAAGAGAGGTAATGATTTTCCAGATGAACTCTGCCACATCCCGATAAGCAACTGTCCAGAGTATGATACTTCTACACAGTACTTGCCCTTTTCATCCAAGGGTTCAGCCAGACCACAAAATGGGGGGTTCACATGATGCTTTTGTTTTAGGCTTCCAACAGGGAGTAAGCAGCAAAAAATATCCACAGTAAGAATCAATCTTTGTAGATACGCTGAAACATGAGCCTACTACTCACAACTATATTAAAAAAAAAAAAAGCTGCATCACTTTGAGTGAAAGAACATTAAAAAATTCAATCAAAATTAAGTAATCAAAAATGAGCATTAACTATTGAGAAGTTAAATAAAATCATAGTGGGCATTAGAAAAAACCTATTTGTATATTTAGAAAAAGCTGAATACTCATGAAGAACAATTATAGATTCTGGAATATGAAAGTTTTTAGGAAGAGTTTTGGGCTTGTTCTCTAAAGAATAAATAAAAAGAGGTATTCAAAATACAAGAAAGGAAAAAAGTGGTTTTACTTCTTTTATTTATACCACTTTAAGATGGAAAATGTAATGATAACTTTTGATCTAAAGGTAAGTAGAAGATAAACTGGTTACTCAGTCTTGCATCCAAAGAGTAGAAATTATTCTCAGTCTTACTTTTAAGTTCTCATTCAGGTTTGGCAGTATATAATTGTTATTTTTGTTTGTTTGTTTTTAATTTTTTTTAGTGTATTTCACAGTTAAATGAATATCTATTTTTACTAAGAAAAGCATTTCTTATCTCCCCTCTACATAGAAGGTCCTGTGGAAAATCTCAGGATCTACACCACTAAAAGGTAGCACCTGATATTTAATGCCAAGAGAATATAAGAAGAATTTGAAACAGTTCTCATTTTTGAGTGGAAGAGGTCTCTCACATAATTTAAGTCCACTTGCCAAATGAAATGTCCTGGTAGGAATGCCACAAGAAGTTTTCTTTTCACATACTGATATGTACACACACACAGACTTACACACATATACTTTTTCAAACTGCTTTCCTGTATTTCATGTAATTTCTTCATCTGTTCTCTTCAATTTCTGTGGAATTCTTTTTAAAAAAGCTTGAAAAGTACATACTGTAGTACCAAAAATAGCCTACATAATCCAAGTATAAGATGTTACCATTGAACAAACAAAATCTCTGTTTTCACTGCTCTCCAAAAGATGAGAGAAATTTCATATGTAAATAATGGATCTTACAGTACAAATCATATTTTGATATAATAGGAGTTTACAGATTTTCATCTGAAATAGGATTTCTGATTTAGAGAATTAAAAAGAAAATTGCACTTTAACAATTAATGAGTACAGCCCATAAATTTTGCTCTAAGCAGGAATGCATAGATGGCATAAAAATTACCTCAATTAATCTATTTTCATGAGCACAAACAGTGAGCAGTCGGAGGAGTGAACAAATTAAGCTGAATTTTCAATAAGCATATAACTATCATGCATTTCCATTCACTGCTCCCTAAGGGAAGTTACAGTACTACTCTGCTATTATTTTACAAGAAACTCCCTGTAAAAGGCAAGAGAATAAATATATTAATGTTTAGAATCAAATACAGACAGAAAAGTGATAATTCTTTCTGTGCAGTCCCTATCCCATAGTTCTCCTTTTTCAAGAAGTAAAACTCTCTCACATTATAGCCAAGGATATAAAGTATTGCCAAAAAAATATTGTTAAAATTAATTATTTTCTCAGTTTTACTCTCATTCTCCTTTTCCCCCATCAATTATTGCCCAAACCCTAAGGCTGGTGCTACATTTCCAAGAATTTGTACCTAAAATGACAAAACTCCCCATCTTTGTCAAAGTATAAAGCATAGTCAGAACAGAAAAAGGAGAATGCACATTATGATTAAAGGATGCAAACTCTGTACTATGACTATTGTTGCTGTTATTATTGTTAATATACATTTGCATAAAAGTTTATGGTGAAGAAGCTGTGAAATTAGATTAATCACAAGAACTTGACCCACAGTTTCTTGGGAATTTTAATCAATGACTGAAAAGATTCGAATTAGGAGTAACTCACAGGAAATGCAGGGTTGTAGAGCACACATTTTCATCTCTTTTAGCTCTTATCAAAACAATGCATCAGAAATGGAGCAAGACTTACCATTTTACCACTGACTGTGCAGAGCAGGAAATACATATTACCATTACCTCATACACATACTCAGAGATGAGCTAAATCCTGAGAAAAACCACCAAACATCTAAGCTAACCTTGCTTGAAGGAGGGCGTTAGTGGAAAAGGGTTTGTACATCATGACCTCCTAATGTCCACTCAACCCTGAACCATGCTATGATTTTTATGTGTTTCAGATCTATGACATATGGCTGTTTCAATGAAAGTGGAAAAACAGAATAAAGAACCTTTGAAACTAAAATGAGCACATCTTGACATTAACATTAAGAACACAGATTAAAAAAACCCCCAATTTTAGTCTCACCATGACTAGGAGGAAGAGTGCAAAAATGTGTTATTCTAACTCCACTGAAAATAATAAAATATATTGTTTCTTTTAAAAAGGCAAACACTGCCTTCAAGCAAATTAACAGAAGTTAGTCCAAGTATTGTGAAGTCTGGATATAATGCAAAACACTAATGTTTGTTCTGAGAATTAACTGCTTACATTTTTTTACCACACAGGCATGACATCCTATACTCCTGTATTTTCATTTAAATATGTAGTCTGGGACTTTTATATTCTATATATATGCCAATTGATTATGGCCAAAACAATTTTTTCCCTTTTACTTTTTTAAACTTCTGCCTCATCAAAACTAAATAGAAAATGGGCTCACGATTGTGGTTGAAGAAACAAATTTCATATTCAACAGGATGTTGATTGCATTATTTAAATGATGATAATTCATTGATAATTTTTAAATCATTACTTCAAAGGCAGTCATCCAGACAGCTGGTAGACCAAACCAAATGTTTTCTTTTCACTGGTTTAAAAAACAAACAAACAAACAAAAAAACCCCAACAAAACCCACAACCAAACAAAACAATTTAACAGTAACATTACAGTGCTTTCTAAATATTTAGTGTTTTGAGGGGTTGGGAGAGTAGAGGACCTGCTTTGAGAGATGCTCAGATTGCTAAATCTTGGTTAGATTAAACAGAGTAAGTGTATGTACATTCTAAAGGCTAGCTTATTAATTTTCAGAAAGCCATTCCTTTGACTGGGACAAAAAAGAAAAAAAGTAAAATTCCCGCTGTAGGGTGCCTGCAGGACCGCCCGGGAATGACTTTCAAGTGCCTCGCAGTCCATTCAAAGATACTAAATTGCCATCTAGTGGCTGAGTAGGCAGACCTATTTAGGGTGTCCTGATTCTCTAAATAAGCACTTCTTCCCTCCTTCTGATATTTCTATTTGTCTTCTCATCCTTCTTTCAAGGCCTAAGAAACCACAACAGTATTAGATGGCAGTATTTAATTACAAAGTGGCTACTGAAAACAGCAGCATGTTTGAACTGAAAAGTGACTTCTAATATTAAGAATCTAAGAATTCCATCAATAAAACTTGAAACTTCTGCATAAAAACTGTTTCATGAACAAGAAAATTAAAGAACTGATTTGCACTTAACTTGTCCTGGAGTTCCACAAAGTTAAACTCCTCTTTACTGCCTGAGCAAAATGCTCTGCATTTCAGCAGACCCTATGACCTTGGCAGTAGAGTCTTCTGCCAGGTTTGTAGATCTTCTGCCAGGTTTAAAGATCTTGTTTCCTGCAAACTTTGTTTCCTTTCTGTTCGTTTCTGACAAACGTCATTTACTCTGAATGCTAACAAGAAAACACTATCCATCTACATATGCTTCCTGAAATTCATTGGTTTAAAGTTAAAATACCCCAATTTTAACATTGGATCTACAATTAGAATATAATTTCCTGCACATCACATATTACAAATCTGGGTTTGTATATTTCAAGATAAAAAAACCAGATACATACCTCTGATTTTTTTTGGACTTTTTGTTTTCTGAAATTTGGGTATGCTGGCATGATTTTCCAGAAAGTTTACATTGGTACAATTCTTAAAAGAAGATACACTATTCTATTCACTATTATTTGGTTCATATGGAAACATTCAAAAATATTTTCTTCTGTCACAATCCTTTTTTTTCTCAATGAGACAACTGTATATAGCAGATCCTTTTGAATATGCCTTTTTTTTTTTTTTTTTTTTTTTTTTTTTTTTTTTAACCCAAGTATGTAACTTATTTTCCCTGCTGAAATCTGAGACTCTGGCAATCGTATCTTTGTAGGAAAAGAACTGGTTTAGAGTATCTGTTCATTGCTTCCTCAAGCCTTCTCTTCCTTCTTACAAAAAGTAAGCTGTTAAGCAGCAAAAGGGTGGAAGGGGAATGGCACTTCTTCACAGGTTTTTCTTAATAAAGATCTCAAGAAATAACATGCAAAATTAGACAGTGTTAAAATGCCACAGCCACAGAACTGTTTGTGAGCCAACAGAGGAAGGGTTCACAAATTTCCTCACGTTCCTGTTGAAACAAGTGGTTCACTAGTCTTGTCTATAGTTGGTCTACATGCTGACAAAAAATACGTAATACTAAAATTGAACAGGTTTTATGCCAGACTACAAGTGTCATAACAGTCTAAAACGGTGTATAAAATCTCCCCTTTTTAAAATTTCTTTCTGTATTTCACCATTTCAGACTGATCTTTCATCTACCTTCTTTCTCTTACCTTCACCTATAACGAATAATCTCTGAAATTTCTTTTAAGAGAGAGTTTTGGGCAGCATGCATGTTTCTGAGACAAATTCTAGTGGTGACATTTTATAATAATGAAAAGTAAATTCCAGTCCCACCAATGTTTTATACTTTCTAAACAGACTGATTTTGTGGGTATCTTAAAGGATTTCAGAACCTTTTTTCTTGTATTTCTGAGTGTCAAAATTGGAACATTTCCAATATCACTAAGCTATTACCCTAAAGAATTATAATAAGTCATAGTCAAAAACTAGCATAAGAAAGGTCCCTGCTGAGAGAGGAGTTACCAGTAAAGTGGGGTGGCTAGGAATATTCTAAAGATACATTCCATGAGTCTGTTTTTATAAAGCAGAAAGTATCTTCAAGATGGCAAAACCCGGCTTGTAATTTAGATTTTTACAATTAGCATTGTTTCCCTATGATATTGCTGGAAAGTGCACCAAGAGATTATGCAGTAGAAACCTGTCTTCAGCATCTCCGAACTGCCAAAATTTTGTTTGGCTTTTAGTACCAGTGGAAGTACTTGGATTTCCAAAAAGGCATAATTTTGGTTGAGGATTTGTTTGTTGGGTAAAATGCGGTGAACCAAACCAAACTAAGATGGAAGCATTAGGAGCATAAGCATTTTTTGATGATAGGTTTTTCTGATGTAAATATACTTTAAATAGTCAGTGTAAACTATCTTATAGCCAAACCATTAGACGCTGCAACAGTCTGGCAAAACCTCCTCTCCTGAGGTGGGATTATAGGGACCAGACATGAAGTGTTCATTATATCTGGATGCTGACAATTAAATAAATGTAGCAAGGGCATTTTTTTCAAAATTGTGTGGTCTAAAGAATAGACTATCATCAGAAATGATCAAAAATAGAAATTTAAAATAATTTTATCATATGGTGTATAAGACAATGGTTTTAAGCGCCTTTCAAACAACTTTAGTTTTCTGGCTCTGTGATGTCAGAAGACTAATCAAAGCCTAATTTACATGTACTCATTTTACAATGAAAAGCTTCTTTTTTTCTTCATCTTTTTGCTAAGATCTATTTCTACCCACAATGTAAACAAAATCAAGCTGCTCTGAAAAGTGAGTTAAAATGTAAGGAAAATTGTGAGGACTGTACAAAAGATCAGGGGTACAAACAGAATAGAAATTAGTTCTTGCGCAAAGTACGCTGTCAAATTTAAAGATCAGGTTTGAAGCTGGAGTTTCTAAATTAGGGCACTCAATTTTTTTCTTTTTCTTTCACTAAAGGAGTTAAGCCTAACAAAACTTTTTCTGTTCGTACCGGGAAGACTAAGCAGACATCGTTGCTATTTGGCATTTCAAACCCCGGACTTGAAATGGCTGCCAATTTCTTTTTCTACTGCTTAACAATTCCTGTACTAAAAGCAAGCACATTTATATATGAAAAGAAAAAGAGAAAAATCACCTACTAGGCTAACTTCCACGTTTTTCTTAGAAATTAAAACTGTAGACAACAAAAGAGTCTAGATCACTAATGGAAACATGTTCATCACTTTAAAATGTACAAATAACACCAAGAACAATCCGATTGCAGTAAAGATTTACCTAGAAACATGATGGCAATTCTGCTTTCTAGATGTTTTTATAGACTGATACAGTTAAACAATGATGGATAGGTAGAATATGCTCAACTGCTTGGGACACTACAGAAATAATTTAAACATATACATTTTATCCATATACAGTTCCTCAAAAGGAAAAACCTCTACTCTGATTTTTAAGATAAACCAGAATGATGATGACATAATACAGCAAAAACTTGAGATAACTTTCTCCATGTGAGGTGATCTGCAGGTCACTGATGAATAATAGTATAGAATGGAAGAAGTTCATGTTAGTGTCGTAAGAGATCACCACGGAGTAAGAGGGATGGGGATCTCCTAAACACTAGCAAGTGGAATTCAGCATTATACAACATATTAGGCTACTTTTAAAAATAAAGAAAAGCTCCCAGCCACAAATAAATGCCATTCAAGTGATCATGCAGTACACCAGAGTTCCTGGTTAAAATTCATTCTCATAATACTTTTTTTTAATAGGTAAAATTGCTATGTATTCATAAGTATATTTCAATTAGTTACATTTCCAATAAGAAAACCATTTTATAGGTAATTTCCTCCAATGAATTATAATACTAGAGACTTATTAAACACGCTCTTTACAGGCAATGACTTTCTGTAAGTACAGGGAAAAAATGCTTTTCCACAATAAATACTAGAAACCATTGCTAGTGAAACCTGGGTGACTGGAATATAAAACTAGCATGAGAAAAATATATTTTAGGTTAAACTTAAAATACTGCAATGAAGAATTATTTTTAAATTCTATTTTAAACAATGAGCTGTATCATATTATGAAGTTAGAAGAATTTAAGTAGCCAACTGGAAGAACTCTTTTAAGTTGTCTGGCAAGACAAGCCATAAAGTTAATAAACATATTCTTCCCACTCACGGCTCTCAAAAAACATGATCAAGCTGAAATTGAATTTGCAAGTCTAATGATCGGCAGTATGTATTTAAAAATGCATTCCTTATTTTTCCCTGGAAAGCAAATCACTGACCATTTTCACACATTCTGCTTGATACAGTGATGCTTGAATTATCTTGTCACTAACACAAAAAACCCTACAAATACCAACAACCAAAAAAAATCCTTAAACCCCACAACAAAACACCCAGCAAACCAAAAGAAACAAAAAAACAAGGGGGAAACAAGGGAAACAAGCTGGAAAACAGAGGAGGAAGAAAAGAGATTCCAAGAGCTTTTGGTCACTGCTTGTTTCAAACCAAGATTTCAGAACTTAGCCTTCCTTCTAATGATTTCCAGAACAACTGAATAGTGTTATCCACAAGTGAGGTAAGTCTAAATTCTGTTCCCTCAACAGGAAACAAAGTTCCTCACCACCTTTAATGACAAATTAAACACCACCTTTAATGACAAATAGACTATGTATGGTGACATGCTAAAAAAATAAGATAGACTGTGTTCCTGTGGCAGAAGTCTAACACAGACTGTCTCCATTGCCCCAGTATTACATTATCTCCTTTTAAGTCCAGCATGGCCCTCTAAACTGGTTCACATACTACCACTGCTGTAAGCTTGAAGAGAGAGTCAGAAAAAAATCTCTGCTGCTCTTACTTACATGCACTTCTGTAGATTATTATAGTAAGATCTTTTATAACTATTCCCTACTAACAGAAGTTGACTTACTTTTCAGTGGACAATAACATTTTGTAAGAATCCCCTTAGGCAGGCAGGAACTTCAATCCTTATACCTAGATACACTATGGAGCATATAAAACACCCTGACTTCAGAATTTTTTCATACAAAACATTTAGAACACAAAACTATTTCACAAATGTCTGAAAAGTAGTACTGCTTTCTGCCCTCTTTTTAAAAAATTAGGAAACATTTCAGTTAGATTCTTACCTGTGCCTGCTGAACACCACTTATGCATTGCTTCTCTGTTTCTAGGACTGTAGATTTCAACTCTGAATTTGAAAAGAAAATAAAGATTTTAAAATTCTATTTTAAAAAAAATTGACTGATCATTTGAAGTACACAATTAAGAAATTCATTACAGGAGTGAAAAGCTAAAAAAAATGTTAACTGTTCCACTTTCCAAATTATCCCCAAAATTACCTGTCCTTAAAATGAATGACTGTTGCCAAATATGTTTTCCTTTCTTCCACTACCGCAGAAATTTGAAAATTCCACCATGACATGGGTAATAATACAGATCTTAAAAATAGAGCAAAACATTAGATACTCTGCTTCTAGATCCTATTTCTTATTTTAGAGCTAGATCACTTTTCTGACCTTAATGAACCACACTGTGTCTCAGTTTTCCTTGCCCGATAGGAAATAATCAGAAGAAAGAAAACAAGCAAACAACTCCACAGCAGCTACACAGTGCAACAATCTTTAATTAATTTAGGAGCTACTGTTAGTGATGTCTCTTTGCTGATCATAGCCCAGTTATTCACACATAACAAGAAGTATTTTTCTTACACCTGCCCAGGGACTATATGTGTGGCATCTTTCCTATATGTTTAAAGGTACCACTTTTAATCTCTTGACCATTTGCAGAAAGAGTGCAGCAGCTGTGAACCAGAGCCTCTGGATTCCTAATTCCTAGACATTTGGCCTCCTCACAGCTTTCTGACAGACCCAGCTGTTGGGAAGGGGGACATAGAAGGAAGACGTTTCATTGAAAGTGAGAGTTATGTCACAAGGCATGAAAATTAACAATCCACATCTTTTTTTACCTGGATGTGGATAAGCTGTACCTAACAAGAAATAACTCATCATTTAGATTTTAGATTTCTCTGTGTTTGAGAGAAATGTTGGTATCTATTTGATCTTTGCTCACAACAGGTTTATTCTATGCTGATTTTGTAGCATTAGACATGCACCCACAATGCTTAGTGTTTTCTGCCATGCAAATTAGCACAACTACCTCCCTTACACTAAAGTACTTAAGAAAATAGGAACAGGACAGTCCTATGTATTGGTCAATATTTAACAAATTGACAAAACTGTTTAGCTTATTTTTACCTCAGAAATGTTATCCTTCGAAAAAGGATTCTAAATATAAGCATTTTTGTTAAGCAAAATGAAAACAAAATCAAACAAACCCAAACACTACCATTACAGTTAGAAAAAAAAACCTCAGGAAAGGAAAAAGAGTGATGTATGTAAAATGAAACCTTTCCTTTAAACCGAATCAAATGTTTGTTGGTTTGGTGTGGGTGGTTTTTTTTTGGTTTTTTTTGTTTGTTTTTTTTTTTTTTTGTCTCTCTCTCTTTTTTTAAAGAGACTAACTTAGATTTCAGGTTGTAAACCCACTCTGATATTTAGTGGGCTGAGTCTGTTTCATTTTGCATAATTTCTGAATACCTTCACAAGCAGTTAAACAGCCACATGGCAGATGGGATAACTGGGCTCTAGTGCCTGCTTACTTGTCTTTTCCTATATATTAAGTAGAATAGTGTCATCAGAAAGAATTAAAATAATTGAGTTTCAAATACCCTTTTGAGTTTAGATTCAGGTAATGTGCTGAGATGTGATAATGGTAGAGTGAAATGCCACACAAAGAGACAGGAACAGATTTGGGTATTCAAACAGAAAATTAGTCCCATATACATTGACCTTACTGGTGATGCTGGCTCATTTTTTTCCAAAACCTTAACTGAATCCAGAATTGAAAAAATGTTTTTAGCATAATTATTTGCTGACTTGAACCCAAATTCATATTAGGTATTTCTGAATGTCTGTTTTAAAATAAATAACTAACCTAAAAAATCCCCAAACAACAGTAATCAACCTGACCATACTCACAGTTCCCAAACCCCCAAAACTCCCAACCACTCTAGTAGCCCTTTCCACACACCCAGTAGTGCTTTGCATGAAAGAGAGTATACAGCAAGACTATTCAAAGCAAATTATACTAAACAGATGAATTTACTCTGCTAACTTAGGATGGACTACCTAAAACCTTGCAGAATTTTGTCTTGCTTTGCTTAAAGCCTGAAAGCCTAGTAATATTCTAATGCTAATGTATATAATAAAAACAAAGATTCTATAAAAACGTCTTGCTGTATTCCTCTTTCAATCAAAGCTTTTGTCAAAAATGTGTGGTTTTGTTTATGAGATATTGTTTCTAATGTTATCTCTTTAATCTAGACAGTAATAATTATACATAAAACAAAATAAAGTTACCCTGCACATAACTTAAACCTTTTTTAAAAAAAATGTCCCCTACAGACTGCTAAGGTGTAAATACACAAAATAATTTAGTTACAAATTTTGAGGGAGGTATTTATCCTCAGGTTTCACATCACTCACCTCCAGGTTCTTCCAAATGGCAAACATGTGAACAATTAAAGGAAGTTAAATTATTCATCTGCCTCAGTTATATACAAAATAATTAAAACCCTTTGTTTTCCTCCATGCCCTAAATTGAAAAACTACACCAAAAGTTCAAAAAATACATCTTAAGAACTACTTATATTAAACTTAGAAAAACTCCCAATACACATTTTTCCACTTTATGTCTATCTCTGTTTCTTTATATATATATATATATTTATTTTTTTTTTTTTTTTTTTTTTTTTGAGAGAGAGAGAGAGGGTAGTGGCTGAGATAAAGAACAGACAAGTCCTTCCATGTAGTAGGTGTAATAAACAGAAAAACATAAGATAGAAAAAAATTATGTACAAAATGAACACATTTAAAAATTATTAGTATTTTCATTTTGATAGAAATATACTTCTAAGTGTATCTTTATATTTAAAAATATTTTATGCTATCACCATTCTTCTAGATTTTACAGAAACTAAACTCTGGACTTATACAGACCTCTGCTGGGCTAAAACGTCAAAATAATTTAATGTGAAATTCACCCTTTTGTTTTCCCAGTGCACAGTGTGTTCATAAATACTGTGATCACACATCCATTAGCTAAGTCTCCTGGCTGAGAAACACAACTCTCAGAGTAGACAGCTGTGAATTCTACCACCACATATGGCAGTACTTTTCATTGAATACAACATAAAACAGGAGATCATTGGTTAGAAACTGGACTAGCTCAACAATCCAGCACTGCAGAATTCCAGACTCTTAATTGCATCAGTGAGATGGAAGCAGAATTGTTTCCTTGGTCTCCACTAGAATTCCTTTGGTAAAAGGCACAGCATAAACAGAATAACACAGCAGTATTGCATTTTTGTTGGCATCACTTGTTTTGCTTGTGAACACTGAAATAAGTGACACAAGTAAAAAGTATAATGTTGTCATGGTAAAAGGTGTCCATGCAAGAAATACTTTGCTTGTGTTCCAGAGGAAGTGGCAGAGAAGCAAAACTGAATTTAACTCCACCCAAAGCCTACAAGTGATACAAAGAGATCTGTTGAAATAATGACTTAACTCTTCAAATCTGAGCTATGAAAAGGAGGAGTGGAAAGAAATGAAAAATTTGAGAATACCCAGTAGATCTCCATGAAGGACACGTACTCTACAGTTTTGAGAGCTGCTGAATACTAACTAATGGAAAGCAAAGCATCCAAGAACCTGTGGCATTTATGGATCAACACTACTAACAGAAAACAGGCTTGAAATCCTGTGCTATATTTCTTTGTCAGCTACAAGGGAGGTTTATTTTTTGCTTGGTTTTGATTTTCAGTGTAAACAAAGCTCTTAAAGAGCATGAAGAAGATTGCAGAAATTCAGTTGGTAGCATAACCTCACAAATTTTAAGGTAAACTGACTTTGTAAACAAGACCTCATTTTATTGTTGCAGATGCAGTTTTCCTACCCCTCTGTCAGCACTGAACTGCTGAATCTACAAAGGAATACCTTACACCACTCCAATAACTATAGCACCAGTTGGCTTCTGAAGTTTTCCATATTTTTAAGAAGAAAAAAGAACTTATATCTCAGCTCTGAAGGATTGTAAACTGGAAAAGAATAAAGATCACAGTACCTGGCAAAAACCATTACTCATGGTACAGATGCCAGGTACACATCTTGGTTGCTAACAAAAAGAATGCATTTTTGTGATTTTTTTTTTTTTTTTTTTTTTTTTTTTTTTTGTTAGATTCATACTAGCTGACATTATTTCTGATGCTAATCCAAGATTCTCAAAACCAGGTGTTTGTTGGTAGCTAAGATACTGAGTTTATATTTCAGATTATAAAACACAGCAGCTTCCCTTCTCCTATACATTTATCTTCTCTGCATCCAAGAACTGTACCTTTTTCTGAAATTTTGAGCCTTTGTTCTTCATCTGGAGGTTTGGGTGGAGGCCACGCAGATGGAATTCTCCTTGGAAAGCTTCCTTCAATGTAATCTGTTGAATGTGTGGGTTGGCTAACTGCCGCCCAAGTGTAAAGCTGGTCTTGCTGAGATTAAAAAAAAAAAAAAAAAAAAAAAAAAAAAAAAAAAAAAAAAAAAAAAAAAAAAAAAAAAAAAAGTGGAAAAGTTTATAAAGACAAGGTCAAAATATCTAAGCTTTTGTTTCCAGTACAGATAATTCAATATTCCCTATATCAAGACAGACTTCATTTTGTGGTCTTCAGTCTGATAAATAAGATAAATCTGTATTAAAATAGTTTTGCTCATCAACAACAGAAAATTAATTTTTTCATTTTCTACAACCCAAAAACATGTTAAGATACAGTTCAGCACTTTTTTGAGTAAGGAGCTCTCTGCCACTTCTTTTCTTAAAATAACACGTTCTGTCCATTATGACTGCACTTTGACACATACAGCCTGTTTTGTGGCTTGGAGGGAAATATTTCTCTCCACACTGTACATAATCATTTTACACCAAACACAAGCAAGGAAAATGAAAATAATTATTTCAGCAGAAATTAAACTGATATATGCACTTTTGCAGCCCTATTTTTATAATTTCCATTTTAATATTTTTAGAAAAGAAGGTAAAAAGGTGGATTTTCTTTTGGAGTAGAACAGCTAAAGGTATTCTCAGTCCTCCCTTATTGCTCAATAGTTTTGAATTTGAAGCTATGATTAAAAGTAGGACACATAGAGAGTTTCTGATGAAAACTAGGGCAAACTTATGTTTTAAGCTAACATCAGGGTTTTAGATGACCACAATTCAAGTAGTTATTCTTGTGATTTCTAGTTTGCATTAACATGCACACCTTGTTGTTAAACGTTTAGAATACTGTAAATTCACAGCAATTGCACAAGTAACCTAGTAAATGATCTGGAAAGATGCAAATATTATAGCACAGAACTAGAAAAAAAAAATCATCACAGAATGAAAATACAATCATATCACAGTAATACCTTCTTACAAAGATGGTGTTCATTAGACTTCATTCATTCTATGGCCTGACTTAAAACAGGTACATATTTCATTTATAGATTAAACTTTTTTTTTTTTTTTTTAATTTGACAGATAATAAACTTTGAAGAGATATGCAAGAGGGAAGAAGAAAATGCTGCTTGTTTTTAGGATAATAGCTATTCTATGTGACTAAGTTACTACTTGCCTAAAAATAAATTGCTGTAAGAGTGAAAGTGTTGTACTGGGAGCAACTTATTTGGAACAGACAAATGCTGGTAATAAAGTAAAAAGCTTTGTTTTACAGAGGGTGCCTCTGTCAGGGTCAAAGGAAGCTGATTAGACCTTCCCAGCATGAAAAACATGGCAAAAATCCAGACACGTACATTGACTTTAGATAAAGGTAAAAATAAATGGATGAAAAGCTTAAGAAAAAATAACATCAGGTTCTTTACAGAGCCCTGAACTCTATGTTCCTTGAAAAGCCTGTCCATTAGAGTAACATTATCATGCTACGCTATTTGAACATCTGAAAAGGCTTGATTAATTCAGTTCTTTGAGTCACTTAATTCTTTCCCTTAGTTTATTTCCAGCTTTTTAGAGGATATGAATTCCTGAGTTTCTGCCCATTTTCCAATACTGTTTGAATAAAAAGGAGAGGGAGCCCTACCTTTACATGTTGGGTGAAGAAAAAGTGCTGGATTTTGCTATTTGTCATGTTTCTGCACCATTTAAATCTCAAAAACACAGAGGAAAAAATGACTTGAAAAAGTCGTTGAAAACAAACCAGAACAAGTTTGTTTTTGCCCACTCTACCACCTTTCCCAGTCTCGGGAACACAGGGAAGAACATGTTCTGCACAGAGTTAACTGGCTAAGCACAGATGACTTTCAATAGAGTTACCTGTAGGGTTATAGGGCAGTAAAACAAAAAAACCCCCACAACTGACTGTAGATAATGCTGACATAGCATAAAAGAGGGAAACAAACAGTTAAACTGTTCCTGGACATGACATTTCACCATGCCAGTTCTTGAAAATCTAATACAATAACTTAGGAACAGATTCTTGAAGTAAGATTAGTCTACATGAATCAAGATGTATTTAGAAAAAACAAAAATGCTCAGAATTATTGTACAGATGGTATACATCATGAAGGTAAGAAAATATGAGGTACCTATGTTCTTGCTGATATAATTTATGGCATATAAAATATGAGCATTTATAAATTAAAACAACACAGAACTAGATAAAAATTCTTAACCCAGCATGGAAGCTTTGTTAGTGAGTACAAAAGGCAGTATTTTTTTTCTTTGTATTGCATTTGGGGGGGATTTCTTTATTTTCTATTCAATACAGAGAGGGACAATAGAATAAACGCCCATGCAATGGAAATTTACTGATGTAAGTGTAGATTTTCAAAAATGCCTCCAAGGGACTTGCACTACAATGAAAGCGTGTCCATTTTCAGCATATAAGCAAGGTATTTAAAAACTATTTTCAGATTACTTGCAAGCTTATAAACATAATTTAAAATATGAAAAAGCCTCATGACAGAAAGGTAGTCTGAAGCTCAGGATGGCAAGTTGATAGTCCATAAATTATACTTTAAAAGGGAAAAATTAACCCTGTCTCTACTTTCATGCCCTTCAAAAGATACAAATTATTTGAATGTCCTAATTCTTATGCACTGAAGCTATGGTCCAAAACCTAATCCTCTTTATGTTTTGTCTTTAGCTCCTTCTCAGTTAATATACTAACCCATCTCATTTCTCCTTTATCAAATCTGATAATGTCATAAATGTGCATGATTATTAGAACAGTTTGAAGAAAGATATGCAGCCGATTCTGTGATGCTGAAGTCCTGTTCAAGCAAAAGAAAAAAAATAATCCAAATAAAAAATCCAGATTTGTTTCTAGTATTAATAATTACAAAGCAATTATCCTTGAACGTAGATTTCTAAATTCAGATTTTTTCTCCTTTAATCTTTTCATTTCAGAGGCAATTTTTAATAAATATCATTATACATACAGTCAGTGAATACTCTTACCGTGATCAAGTTTTGGATGCATCTGGAATTTCCCCTTCATCTTGCTCAAACTCCACTATTTATTCTTTAAAGCCTCTCTTTTGAGGGAAAAAAAATTACATATATATCCTTGTAATGAATGATCCCTGTCTTATTTGCTCAGACTCATATCTGGGCAGACACTGGAAGCTTCAGGCTGTCTGAGTCCAGTGCACTAAACATGATGTCAAGAAGGGTTCTCGTTTCCACACATCCTTACACAGCACTTTCCACTGGTTCTTAAAAGTGCAGAGCATCTGCACATGGGCGAGGCAAACTGCCTGCAGGATCTGATGGTACCTAATCAATATACATTTTACCACTTATAGATGCTAGCATTTAGAGTCACAGAGTCAGATCTGTAGTTTAACTCACTCTCTTCCCAGAGAGCTCCCAGTATGCACAGACAATAGCTTTTTGTGACAACTCTTCATTCTCTGCTACCACAGCATTACACTTCGACTATGCAATAAATTAAATATTAAATATTCACTTCACTGCTTGAGCTGGAGATTCTCTCCAGCTCATCTTTAAAGATGAACATGAGTATTGGAAGCTACTCAAAGAAAGGCCTCTAGCAAATGCCATGTGACTGGGGAGCCCAAAACTAGGGCCATGAGTTAGACCTGCAGCAAACATTGTAAGTCATTCTGGCAGGCCTGGGCCTTTCAGAAAAGGGGTCACATGTTTTTCACACAGAGAGACCAGTTTTGTTCCCTGGGCCACAGACTGAATCACAGATTAGTATATCCCTCACTGTAGGAATATAATATGCTCCTATTATAAATAAAAGATTTTAATATAAATATACAGGTAGTACAACTTTCTGTTCAGTGTCATTTAATTTTTTAATCAGCTGTTTATCTGCTTCCAGTTCAAAGAACAAAAAAAGCCATTGTGAGAAAGACTTAAAAGAGGTATAGGATATGGGGTTGAAATAGTAATAGATATATAGACATTCGGCCCAAATGGCAGCAAAAGAACGAATTAGCAATTTATAGATCAAGGGGGGAAAAAAAAACAACCTGGCCATAAGTATTTAAACAACTCTCAAGGAAAAAAATCAAAGCAGTCAGGTGGGAAAGGTGAGGCAGTACAGCAGCACAGTGCTCTAGTATTAGGTAGCAGTAGAGGGAGGAAGTACTTCAGCAGTACCTCTAAACTTTCTTACATGAGAGTGCATTGGTACCAACTTGCCTGATGGTTCCTGTGTTGAGCTGTGATGCAGTAGGGCTCTATTTTGCATAACTTTTTTTTTTTAAATAGTAAACTTGAAAATTTTTCACTAGACCAATCAACATTCTAAGTTATCCTGAAAAGGGAAGAAAAGAAGTGTTGGCATGTTCTCAGGCAAGTATAAATGGGCCAGGAGTAAACACAGAGCAGGAGTTACAAGAAGGTTCATGCTCATTAAACCATTCTGGATGACATTCTTTAAGGGGGAAGCAGTTGAAGAATGGGGAGAGGAAAAAGTATAACTGCATTTAAGATGGAATGAGAGAAACTCAGAGAGAAATTCCTTTTTATGTTACTTGGGATAAGAAGGGACCAGACTCCATGTCAGAGAGGTGTTTCCAGGCTAAGAGCTACAAAGAGCTTGTCCACATTTGGATTTCATTTCTTGGCACTTAGTCTGTTTCAAGTGTGTGGAAGGAATGAATTCTTTTTCCATTCAGGAGGTTTAATCATTCTAGTATACCAAGTATGCAGCCTTTAAAATGAAAGAAAGTCAACTGCATGTTCTCCACTGAATACAAAGAGTTAATTGTAGAAGTAAAGGTTTTAGTTCGAGAAACTAGAGCCAGACTACCTCAAAATGCTGTTATCAGCAGGAGACTGCTTTATTTTAAGCAGCTTTTAAAATAAAGAAATCAATACTTTTAAGAATGGGGAAAGTGGTTTGCTTTTTGAGGACAGTTTCAGTAACAAAGCTCTGTCTTGCCACTGACAGAACCAGAGCAGTGATAAAACACAGCCCTAGACTTGTGCTACCTTTGGCTGCACCAGTGAGCACAGATGCTTTCCAAGGCTGAAAAACAGCAAGTCCTTCATAATACTGTAATGCATAGCTGAAGCAGCACTTCATCCTCATAAAGTGATTTTGTTACATAAGCATTTTACTTGACTCAAAGGTATTTTTTCTTTTCAGGGAACCAACATGCCTCAGCAATGAATATAAAACCACTTCACGTGTCAAAAATCATGTAACATTTATTTCCCATTAAATTACTTCAGCCTCCTCAACCGAAGAGAAAAAAGCATGTTTGATCCCATCAAACTTTGCTCAGGATTCAAGAGTATATCCCAGGAGAGGCAAAGAGAGCCAATAGTCCTGCAGTTAGAGCTCTCACAGGGAAAGAAAATCAGGAAACTAAATTTTAGATTTCTACATCTATTCTCATTCTGTTTCAGTGTTGTTATCTTGGTCTTCCTGTTTCCCAGTAACTTCTACATTTAACAGAGCTGAATAGGTTCAGCCTGTAAGCTTATACTAAAATTTCTTTGGAACATGGAACAGTGACTAGCCTTCAAGAAAACAGGTCACAATCTAGCCTCTCTACACACCCAACTAGAACACATGAAAGGCAACACGTGGAAGGCCACATCCCAAGACCACCAAGTTATCAGCTACTACTGACATGACCCAAGGGTTTGTCCTCTCACTGACTCATCAGAAAATGTGAGCTGAGACAAGAAGCTTCCTGACCAGGAATTGTTTTTGCTTACACTGACACGGTTCTTCCATAAGTTTGGATTCTGAAAAGACTGATTTACCTGAATCAAACTGCTACCTTAGAAAATTCCTTTCACTTCTATGTGATTTGACAATGCAATTTTTACTACTGTAAAAACCCTCTTTGAAAGAGATATGCAATATATGCAAATTCAACCCTCAATTTACTCGCAATTCCAAATCAGAAAGGGCATCTTTTTTATCACTGACATTCTGACGAAAGAACTAACCTATAGAAAATCATAAAATATAAATATCTCTTGAAGTGACAGGCTGACCACCACCTTCACCATATGCACAGTGCAAGTAAAAAATTTAAACAGTTAGTGTAAACTTAACATTCAGTATATGGCTCTTGAACCAATTCTTCAGAATAACAAGCAAGTTAGCAATGTTCATTGCAAAAAGAAACCTGAAAACCTAGCAACATCCTACACATAAAGTATCTGAGTTGCAAGTGTATGCAGTAGTGTCACCACAAGGAAGCAGAAAGAAGAAAGAAAAAAGGAGTAAAAGGAGTAGAAGACTGCAGGACCTGAGCTAACAACTGTAAAACAAAATTTTTTTTTTTTTTTAAGAAACGGAATCAGGGAAGTAGCATAAGAACAATACTTCAGCCCAATGATCAACAGTTTGCATTTTGCTACACTCAAGAACATTCAGAATTGCTCACCACAAAAGACAGTGTCACAAAGTGTGACTGGGCAATGGAAGAGGAGACATGGGGGCTTTTATTTAGCCAAAGTGGTAACCTACACTACAAACAAAGATTAAGACAGCAGATTGCCAATCTGCTCTGCTCTAGTCCACAATTTTCACTTGTTCTCTTTTAAAGACTTACTCACTATTGACTCCAATGTACTACTCTGAAATTGAGTACTCCAATGTACTGCTCTGATAAATATTGCTCTGAGATGGGACTACGTTCAGTCTTACACATTATATGCTCAAGCATTGAAAGTATGCTTGAAAAAACGCTGTATGCATTGTTGCCAGCTATGTGCTGCAGCTTAGAATTGAAGTTCTCCTATCAGTACAGAAAGTTCTTTGGAAACTGATCACGGGTATTTCGGCTCTCTGTCTTCTGAGAAAGGAGTCAATCTACAATCTGTTTGCCTACTAATTTTCAGACTGATATCCGCAGTGCAAATAAGTTAAAATTAAGTCAAGCCTTCACATCACTGATTTCTCTTCCTTCCGACTCGCAAAGTCCCGCCATCTGCCACTACTCAGCAGAAAGCAAGAAGCATCTTTATTTCCTTAGAAAGCATTTGCATCACCACAGGTGGCCAGGAGATAATAGGAAAACAGACTTTTTTTTTGCAGCATTTTCCATTCATGCTGTGTCACTATGCTTCCATGGGGAACCATTATTTCAGAAACAGATGACAGCCCAGCCAGGCATCATAACTACAAAAATGGCACAAGGGGTAGTGCCTATCCTAAACAAACAAACATGACTCTGTGTGAAAATCATAGCACAGCAAAAAAATACCATCCAGAAGACTTTATTTAGCCCTTCCCTTATAGAATGTGCTGAAACTGTTGACAAATCAAGAAGGCATTAACAGCTGTACTCAACACGTTAAGAGCATTAAATAGAAGCACTGAGAAGAGATGTAGAGATACAGCCAAGTCAAAATCAAACCACAGACAAATAAAGAGGAAAGAGGATGATATTTTTTGTTAGTGCCACCTTAAAAGAAGTCATTACTGAACCCTTCAGTGAAATAGAGATTAAGTTCCTTAAACAAGGAATACAGTATGGATACTACGGTATGCTTGGTTTTCGTCTCAAAAGCACTTACAAAATTATAAAAGAAACCCCCTATCACAAAATAATTTTTCATTCAGTATTTAGGTGTTTTAAACCTAATGCTCAGTTACTTGCAAAAGTTACTTGAAAAACTTGTGAGAAAAAAAGGAGGCACTTGCTATGAAAGAAAAAACTGCCCGTAGCTTAAGGCCATACAACGTGAATTGGAAAATCTGAAACAGGAAGTCGTAATTAGGGACTACACATGCAGAGTGTGTAGAAAATACAGGTTTTCTGCAATTACTGGATAAAATGCAAACACCAAGTACTGTCACTATTTATTGGCATGGAGATGTTAAAGAAAGTTGCATCACATTGATAAGAAAATGCCAGCTTCTTCCTTGTTGTGAACAGTTTAAAATCTAATGCAAATATTTATAATTTATCCACATTACTGATGGTGCTCTGAAGATAGCTATCTTATACTTTTGGTGATTATTAAGAGAGGAGCTAAGCAGATGAGACCTCTACTTAATGAAAACTGTGATTCTCCAACAGGTGAAGGAAAAACTTGCCTGCTGTTACATTCTTGCCAAAGAAGCACCCTTTAGAAATGTCAATTTCATGTATACTTTACTCTAATATGATAATAAAATGAGGTAACATGCTAAAAAGCTCAAGACTACAGCTACACTACATGTAGCCCTCACATCTAACAAGAGACAAGACAATGGGGAAAAGGCATCAAGCTGCACCAGGGGATGTTTAGACTGGTTATTAGGTAAAATTTCTTCACTGAAAGGGTAGTTAGGCATTGAACAGGCTGCCCAGGGAAGTGGTGGAATCACCATACCTGAAAGTGCTCAGAAGGAATGTGGATCTGGCACTTGGGAATATGCTTTAATGATGAACACGGTGGTGATGGGTTAAAGGTCAGACTTGATGATCTTAGAGGTCTTTGCCAAACTTAACAATTCTATGATTCTACGGTTTTTGGATGGAAGACTTTTTCACAAGGCATTAGTGTATTGCATATCATTCACTCAGAAGATATTTTGTTTTGATTTGAATCTTTAGAAACCCTCCTGAATAACTCACAACTGCTAAAAAAGGAAAAATTTAAAAGGCAATAGCTATTCAAAAGGCAAGATTTTTTTTCAGAGAACATGCTTCTTGTAGGCTTTTGCTAATCTATCTTTCTATAAGTTGCCCATTTACTCACTTGACTTTATTTTTTAGTTAAAGCTTCTGTTTTCCTTTTATAAAATACTAGTGGAAGCATGAAAGACTAAAGATAGCCTGATGAATAAGTTGTCATGACATACATGACGCAATAATTAGCAGCCTCCCTTAGCAAATAGGAAACTAGCATTAAGGGCCACTAAGTCTAGACAGTGAGCCTGACACTGAACATTTACTTACTCTTTAAGATACTCTTTACATTGTAAGAGGTAGGAAGGGCTATAGCAAAATCTTCCACTGGTTCTCAACAGCAAAATCTTAAAAACACCAACCCTTGTCCATTTATGTTACTTTTAAAGCTTTTTAACTATATCTTTCAGACTAATCTTTTATTCCGGGCCACTGCCATCAACTGTTTCAAAAGAAAAAGCTGATAAAACAGGTTGAAGATACAAGTCATCTCATAAGTTCTTAAGCAGTTCTAAAATTTCTGTCCTTTGGGCTAAATTGACAAAAAGTTCAGAGATAACTTCATGAACATGTCTTCTCCAATCATCATTAAAAGCTATCCAAAGACCTGGGTAATATATAAGCCTTTGGAAACGATCCTCAGCATAAACGTGGTGACAGCTGCTAGCTCTCTGAATGTTTGTGCTCTCATTTGGCATTTGTTGATCCTTCACGTTTTCCATATATGAAAAAAGGAATAAGCATCACATCCACAAAGCATAGTGCACGCTAGAGACACAGATGCCAGGAATTTAAATTAAATGGATTTCTAGGAGCCATTATAAAACTAGCCCAAGAAACTAAGAGCTGTGAAAGCTCTTGCCCTTACTTCTAATGCACTGCTTAATTGCAGTCAGACAGAGGGGAAGAGAAAGAAATAGGATCCAAAAAGTAATCAAAAAGAGGGCTGTAATATTCTTTAATGGCCTACATTGAAGCCTAGAATATCTTGGGAGAAAAAAAGCAAACCAGATTTCTTGCCTTACTGAGAAAACAGAGGCAAGATTTGGATAAACATTTCTAAGACAGGGAGAAGTAGAGGTGACCAGAGGGTATGAATAATAAAGAAAATGAGAATATAATCAGAATGTGCAAGTGTGAACATTTCAAGAGATTTCAGCATTAACCATGTTAAATTAAATTCACTACAGGCCATCCAGAACAGGGGTTCAAAGTGAGAGAACAAGACTTTTAAATAGTCTGCTTATATTCATCTCAAGCCATGAGCAATAGATCATTGACTGAACAAAACTTATTGAATTGCTTTCATAAACTGTAACCTAACATCTTCAAAAAATAAAGTCTGTGGGACCACACTAAAGGAAGAAGAGAATCATGGATTTTATTTAATTAAAAAAAAATAGTACTTTAAAGTTCAGAAATACAAGAGATAAGTCCCAAAAGGAGAAAACTATTCAAGGATGGATTTTGGTGGAAAAAGTGTTGGAAATTCTACAAAAAAACTATTTATTCTGAAAGAGTGACCTAAGAGACTTTAAAAGCACCAGACTAAGATGAAAATAAAAATAACCAAAGAAGTAACATTAAGGAAGAGGCAAGCACCATGGCTTCATGAAGAAGAGAGGAAGGCCAACAAGCTGTCAAGGACCAGGACAGGGCTACAGGAGCTTTGCTGATGGCAATTTCAGCTAAGGGAAAGGGATATCAGCCAAACTGGAGGCAACCCAAAATTGAACTGGGGGTCTGATGAACTCAGGGATGAATGAAAAATAAGGGGTCTGGCTCTGCTCCCAATTTTGTACTAAGGTCAAAAAATATGTACCTCCTAATTTTAGATGGGTGAAATTTAGATATTAAGGCTAGTCCTTAATTAAGTCCTGATCTATATATCTTTAAAATAAACTCTTAGTTCAACATTAAAGTTTTGCTCTAATGAATTTTAAAAGATACAAACAAATAAACGAGAAAAATGTGAATAGGAAAAAAAAACAAACTCAAAAGTATACACACAGGGTGCAAGAGAGGACATGACTCATCAACCTTACATGTCCTTTTTAAAGTAATATTCAGCATCACCATATTTTTTTTTCAAGCTAATTTTTAATTGTTTCATTCCCTTACATAACAACCAGCATTTATTTCATGTAAAATATTTTATATTTACTCTAAGAAGCAAGGAGATGCACAACTTTCTAGTTTTCAGCCATGAGAATTCACAGTGAAAGTTCTAAATATTTTTGTTTCAGGGAACGCGTAACGAATAAACTGAGAGGGGCTCCTGTACTGTGGTCACCAAGGCTGGAGTGGAAACATATTCCAAAACTCAGCATCAGCAGCTCTCAGCTGTGCCCTGTGTGGAATTCAGTTATGTGGTGTTGAGGAGAGCTGTGTGCTCCTTTGGAGTACAATGAGCTGCTGGTCACACCACTTCTGACATTGTTTTACCAGGAGCATGATCTATTTAGGGGATTTATACAGAAAAATAGTCACAGAAGCTGTGACATTTGTGGCTTACTGATAGACCAAGTCAAATTCAGACCAGTGCTAATCCAGCAACATCTTAAATTCCTGACCTTGACAGATGGTTGATGTGGCACTTGGATACAAACATGTCACTCCTTTTGGATACGTTAAACAAAGGATAAATAAAATATCTGTCACCCAGACAAAGCATGGTATATTAGTTTAAAAAAGTGCCTTTTCTGTTTCTTTGCAAACTTTGAATTTGATGAAGAAAATCTATTTAGAATGCAAGAGAAGCTTTTTAAAAATATGGTATTCAATAATCTAAAGGAGATTGCTGAATATATGGTAACAGCCAGAGGGCGGAAAACATTACCATACTCTTTTGATCAACCTGAAAAATAAGAAATTTGTCCTTTCCAATAACTTTTATGAATATATTTAACCACAAGCACTTTCAAATGTTGTGTGATTTTAAGTTGCCTGATTAACTTCAGGTTTATAGTTAAATTGCATTTTTCAATTTATTTCAAAAACGAGTTAAAAAATATTCAAAGTGTTGCATCTAAAAAAAAAAAAACACAAAAAAACCCACCCCCCCCAAAAAAAACCCCCAAACAAAACAACAACAACACACCAACAAAAAAACCCATACACACACACACACACAAAACACCCCAAAAACAAACAAACAAGAAAACCCACAACCAAACAAAACAAACACCAAATACCATAATTGTTAGAGGGACCATGGGATGACTTTGTAGATAAACTGGGTTATTTAGGAAAGTTTGTATAAGAATTCATTGGGAAAAAAAAGTTCTATTTTCCCTTCACCAGTTTTGTTAAACTGTTCTTCAGGAGGGATGAGACAGATTTAAAGAGTTAAAAACTATGTTCTCTCATAACTCTTCCAATCCTTTTTTGAGTGTTTGAAATCAAACTTCAGCTTAATGTATAAAATGGGGATGATCTTAACTATACCAGCAAAAAATTTAAATAGATTAAATATGTTAATATTAGTATATTATTTTGAAACTAATTAGTGAAGAGAAAATCCCTAATTATCTTTAGCCACTAAAACAGTACAAGGTACCACAGGTTACAAGACGACATCCTAATGCTGAATTAATTATCCAAGAGAAAGGAAAAGGATGTAAGGTTATGTCTACACCCAGGTTTGTACCAGTGGTACAAACAGCTGGCCAGGTAGCCCACAGGTACAGACAACACTGTGTCTGGAATGCCAGCATATTTGCATTGATCCCTGCACTATTTTGTATCAAAAGTATTTTCAGGAGAAAAAAGCACCTAGCATTGACATTGAGTTTGCGTTCTGTAAAATTTGGGACATGCTGTTTTCCCTTTAATTTATATTTTTTGGTGAAGCAGCTATTGATGGAAATCTTGATAGTTATACAAAGTGCTTTGATTCAAAGATGACAATAATTAAAACTGCAAATGAAGAACAGACTAAGATATGACTAAAAAAGTAATCAAGTTATAGGAGAAGTTGCTTATGTGGATACAAAAGCATAAATACTTGAGCACAGAAAAACAGCTGGGCACTCTCCTAAAGGCAATCTTCATTAAAACAACAAACCAAATTCTTTCAGGAGGGATAAACTATTAGAAAATCATGTCCTGCTTCACAAAAGAGACAAAAGACAACTTTTTCAGTACTTACATCAAACGTGGGTGTGCTTTGCTTGGCACTCTGATTACATGGCTCTCTGAAGCAGTCAGTGAACGGAAGCAAAAGACCCATTGCAATAATGCGAGAACACAGTTTTTCTGCTTCTTCTTGTGGTGCATTTTCCTGCTGGCTGAAGAGCTTTTCCAGCAGAGTTCGTCCTGCCAAGTGATGAGAGACCAATAAGAATTTGTAGCTATATGCAGGACACAAACACTCAGGTGTTACAATGTGTATTGAAAATCTGTATTATTAGAAGTAAAAAAAATATTAAATAAAAAAAACCTCAAGAAATGTATCTGACAGTCTTTAATATAAAATATTTCTGCATAATGATTGTAAGTGATCTGGAGACTGATTAATTAGGATATTCAGGAAAATATATGTATATATTACATGTGCCATCTGCACTGTGAAGTAGGAACAAAAACCATGCGTTGTTATCATAGCATCAGTTTCTTATAAAATTTTTCCAAAGAGAAAATCAAGGTATTAGCAAGAGATGAAACAACTTCTTTCAAAGATGTCACAAAATGTTAGTATAGAGTTTAGCTTCTCAACTCCTGGAATGAGCCTTTGTTTTTGGAATCATAAAATTATTACAGTCTTTGAGAAATTTTGCTGCGTTGCTTTGGAGAAACTCTCAATAAGAGAATAGTAACAAAAACCCTTCATAACTATTCTGTATAAAATTGCATTGTATACAGCTCCAGAGTGGTGGAGTGCTCCAAACTAAAATGCAGTGTCACAAGCAGCAATTCAGAGAAGTAAAGCTTTTAAAGAGCAAGAAGATACTTATTCCTCTTACAGGGCCTGATTTCATGATCAAAGTGTTCTCTTTTGTTAACCAACCAGAATATGAAAGCAAGCATATGTTATAAAATATATTAGAGGAGAAAATGCGGTTTGAAATATGACAATCTTTTGTGAGTTTAGCCTGAAATAGACTATAAAAATTAGTTACATACACAGGTTGTGGTAAAAATCTACATTGTAAGAATATTAAATTGCTTAAGCTCTAAAATGCCAGATGTAAAAAGATGCCAAAGTTCAGATTCCCATGATATTGATGAAGAGATGAAAAAGATCTACTGAAAGGGAAAAGAGAAACGGAGTCACAAAGTTAATTTCATGTTTAAGTGTAAACTAGCTGGGAATATAGTTGATACCTAAATAAGTTTCTATAGCCTGTTTTTTCCACCCACTCATTCAAAGCCAAGGATATTAAAAAAAAAAACCCAAAAACCAGACAAACCCCAAAACTGTGTTAAGAAAGCATTTTAGTGTAATTTAGCTTAATACAATAATATTGATAATTATATTTCTACTGGTTTTTACATGCAAGATTTCTGATGGAACAATGACTTATTAAAAATGCAAGATTCCCCAGGCCTTCTGAACATAATAAAAAGATTTTTATTTTAAGCATCTGGAAGCAATTTTAAAATGATACGGTAAGAGACATTTGGCTAGAAGTTTCTGTATTATTTTAACTTCCTGTGGCAGTACACACCAAAATAAACAATACATTAAAATGGCTGAAGTTCTTGCTAAGATTTTCTTCTCCACATTTAAAGATTTGATAGTTATCTGATTATTAGTCCAAGTTTGCTAGCCCATTATTAGACAAAATACAATACATTCAAGAGAATAAAACTGCAGATAAACAATGCTATAAACTTGTGCGAGACAAATTTTGTTACATTTGCCAGTTAGTTTGCCTCTGTTCTTTGGTTACACCACCTAAAATGCAATGCCAACAAATCTGCTTATTCAACATATCCCTCTATAACACCTCAGCTGTTAATTCTTCAAAATAATTTATTAGTTCAAGGCAGTCTTTCTTGATGACCACAGAGGATCACTTTGCTCACACCCAAAAAAGAAAGAATTATGCAAGGAAATGACACATTTCTGCATGCTATATTATATATTCAAATGTTATCCATGACTACTGAATGTCAGACTTGAGAGATTTTCTTTTTTTTTTTTTTCCTGGTCATTTCAACATTTAAATAATCTTTTCATGTTTAGAGAGTCTTCTCCTGCATGTTCAGAACCAGAATAACCCCTTTCTTTTGCTTGGAACGAATTAGCAGGAATGATATCTGTAAATTACAAAGCAGGAAATAAGGCTTTTTCTCCCCCTTAATCCATCCATTCATTTGCTAATTTTTATAGCATTTAAGAGTCTTGCTCAAGTTCAAATACATTGTTCAGAATCTTAATTTCTATTCAGTTGGAGTTTAATTTTTATAGTAGTTTTTAACTATTTTCTAAAAATAATTTCTTATTCAAACAACATTAAATAAGTATATGTGTAAAAAAAGTCATTGATGAATTTAATTAATGCAGATTACGGTTAGAGAAATTCTACAATTTTGTTCACCTGAGCATGAAGTAGCCTTGGAATAAATAGGATAGTAAAAAATACTTAATTATATTAGCAAGTACTTTTTAACCTAGAAGAATCAACAATTTGATTTAAACTGATTTCAGGCTAAATTTCAGTCAAATACAAGATTTTGAGCTACAATTTTACATTGTTAATTTATAAATAAAAGGAAGTAGCAACAGCTTTTGGCCTCAAACACCTTAATCACCTCATATTCATACCTCATGTGAGGTAATACCTTCAGGTGAAGACAAGTATTTGCAAATAATCTGGAATATTTAAATGATCAATAATTTCATAATTATTAGATGATTGGCTGATTTCTGCTACAGGCTTAAATGGAATAGCAAAGAATTTCCCTTGACTGCCTTTACCTGCCATGAAAAGAGTAAAAACTAAACTTCTGAGATCTCTTTTTTTCCCTAAGAGGTTAAATAATCACTATTCACATTTAAAACATCTCTTCCTAGAAATCCGAGGTCACAAAGTTCCTGAGCCCTATTCTTACCTTTCCCCTAATTATTTTGGCATAGGATGGAAGGCACACTAAATTTTTAATTAGACAAGAGCTTCAGCTTTAGATCAATCAGTATTCTGAGGATCTTGCCAAAAATCTTCAGCAAGTAAGGTGACTTTAAACTCAAGAAATATTTTTTAGGAGCTTAGAATGACTTATTAAATCCCAGTAAGGGATAAAAATACCTTTTTTTTTTTTTTTTTTTAAACGAAGGATTGCACAATTAATCAACTAAAAAAATGAGAACATGAGATTAATTTGGAATCAGGTATTCTGGCCTTCTGTGGATATTTTGTTATAATTTTGTTACTGTGACTCAGCCAGAATCTTCTAGCTCAGCTTCCAAGTTCCTTGTTCTCCACCTCTATATGATCTGCCTCTTTCTCCCATTCCCACGAAGATGAAACACTATTGTTCTTGTCTCCTCCACTTAAGATACAACAGGTCCTCATCCAATCCCTGTGATCAAGAATTGAACATCACTGTTCATGAAAGCCATCTCTGTAGAATACATAATCTCTTCATTACTGAATGAAAATTCACATGTTCCAGTATGGTTTCTACTCAGACTATCTCCCTGTATGAAGAATGTGGGTAAAAGAGTGTTGAGTATTGTCCACAGAGAAATATAAGCAGATCCTGACTCAACGAATTCACCTTTTAGATCATTGAAATGCTCAGAAGAAAAGCCTTTCAAAAAGCAAAGTGAGCAAGAAAATCCTTAAGAAGCAGCAATATCATGAAAATGTTGTTGGCCTTGAATTTTCTTAATTATTGAGGGGAGGAAGAGATATGAATGGAAATGAGAGTAGGAAGAAAACTAGAGTAGTCATAGTTGTACTGAAAACACACACACATGCAAGGAGGCACTGCACTACAGCAGAGCTTGCAATAATGCTTCCCTGAGGATCTTGTAGTTATAACCTCACATTTATCTTTAAAGATGTATCTTGTATCCTCCTTACGCTAGATTTGCAAAAGCCCAGGAGCACAGCTGTCAGTGAGCACCAGTTGAGACTAATGATCAAAATGAGTTATACTCCAAAAGCTCTTCCTTCTGCCAGTCTCAGTGACTGTCCCTCCAAGGAACCAGAGCGCTACACCACACTTTCACCATTAACACGGCAGCTGCATCAGCACATCCTAACCTACACACACTGGAGATAGATTTTCCATTTTTATTCTCCCTAATGCAGAGTGAACAGCTTCAATGTAACACCAGTTCTCAACACCCTATTCAGTCACCTGAGAGTTAATTTGACTTATGCACATATTGCTCACATCTTCAAAAGCTGAAATCTGCTTGCTTCCTTTTCTCCAGTTTACTCCTTTTTTCCTCCATTTTTGTAAGATCAGAAATGCTCACTCAGCAAAGTGATTTCATAAGCTTGAAGCCAAATGTACCTTGCTCTGTTTCTGGGAGACAGTACAGCAAATAAAGGAAAAGGAAGAAGGAACAGACAAAATGATGTATTTCCATTTACAATATTTTCTTTTAGTCCTGTGAAATGTGAAAAGACAGTTGTAGTCTTCTTAGAGTTTCTCATTTAGAAAGGATTTCAATTATGAACATAGCTTTATAAACAAAAATATATTAAAACAAAAAAAAAACCCCACAAACACCAAACTAAAAACACAGTGAGAAAATAGGAAGAAGAAAAAAGAAAAAAAAAAGAGAAAAAAAAAGAGTTACATTCAAAGGTTAGGAAATCCTGTACTTCAGCTATCTGCTGTTCCACATTGGTCTAAATCATTCCTTCATTCCAATTCTTTTTCTATCTTCTTTTCTACGTATGCTGCAAGCAAGGTGTCAGCTAACTCAGGCCCCAGTCATCTGGAAAAGCACCTGAACAGTGCAGCATCAAACATGCCCCACAATGCCAGATGAGGACAAACATGCCAGAGAGACAAAAATACTGCAAAGAGGTTAATATTTTTAGCTGAGACAGCAGTTTCAACTACATGTAATTTCTTAAATAATTTTCGGTACATATTCACACATTCATCATATTCGCCCAAACTATGCAGCAAAAGCTTAATGAAAAATTTTACAGGTTAAATCAGTCCCACTCCATTTTCCCATTTTTGCTGTTCAATGTGCTTTACTAGGACTCAAATATATCAAGCACACTAATATTTTACATATAAAATTATTACCTCAATGATAAAGATATATTAAAGTACTGTAATGTTTTCCTTTCATTCCACAATCTTTTCAAATTTCCAGCTTTTCAGCTAACCTGTACCACTCAGCCTTAATAAAATGTGCAACACGTGACTGCTGAGAAAGAAGAGGTTTTCCAAGATGCACATGTAACCTGGGAAATGAAACAGAAATTGGTATTCTAACCAACATTTCTTCAAATAATAAGCCCAAGTACTGCATATTATTATACTGCTTTTGCAGTATAAAAGAAGCAATTTAATTTTGTCTGTTGTTTGCCTGAAGATTGACCTGGGAGATTATGCCAAATATTTCAGAATTAGAAACTTTATTTATTGTTCTTTTTCACTGCAGAGTTTCTAATCCTCTTCTGATTTAGATTGGTAAACTGTTCTAGATTTCTCATCCTGTGAGGTTGTTTTAGCTGCTTTGTTTTCTTTTTTCTTTTTAAATTTTTTTTAAGGGATTGAATTTTTATTGACAGATCCTTTCCTAAAATCATGTGACAGATTTCTCACAGCCTGGTTACATAAAACATGGAAAACCTAGTAAGCAACAGGTCTGCAGGCAATATAGTTTCATAACAAAAAGGAAAAAAAAAAAAAAAAAAGGAAAAAAAAAAACCCAAACAAACAAAAAACAAAACACACACACAAAAAAGAAAAACCAAAACACCACCAAAGAAACCCCACCAACCAACAAAGCAGCACTCTGCTTTGAATACAGACAAAATAAAATATGCTATAAGACTATAACTTCCAGGCAACATAAACCTTAAATATAACAAAATTGGTGAAGGTCTAGAGTTAGGGCACACATTGCTATAATACTGTCAAATATATTTCCTTTTGTTCTTATTATCAGTAACTGACCTCTACCTTCACTGGTTGTATGAAAGCCTAAGGGGGGAAGAAAAGCCCCACAGATCTTATATATTGGTATCTTTATACTGTATATTGTCATATTATACATTTTTTCATATTTATATCTTATATTTTAGTATTTAGAACATTAATAAAGTCAGGGATGTGTGGAAATACCAAAGAAGATTGTCTTTCCTTCTCTGATGTTCTGCCTCCAGATTTCCTGGCTATGGATGGTATGAACTAAACCCACACATCATCTTAAATTCAGAAGTCAAAGTAGAAAGCCTGTCTAAGCCTGAGAATAAAGAAGAAGACATATCAACACTATCTCCCTCATTCCCACAGTTTTCTATGTCTGCCTACACACAATTCAATGTAATTTCAAAGTCAGACATATCTATTTATCAAATTGCAGTGAATAATGTATTGATTGAATACATTCATAGACTATTCAAACAACTAGAATAAAATGATGAATTACTAATTTTACATTTGCCAGTCCTGTACTTGATTGTCACAGTAAACACTATGCTTTACTTTGGCCAAGTTGTCTGAATTTCTCGGCGTCTCAATCTCACTCCTTCTACAATGTCGTATCTCTCATAGGACCCTGGTTTAGCGTTAAAAATTTTCCATGTAGCTCTTCACTAGCTCTAAGTATAGGACCAGAATAACACCTGTGCAACTCAAACAAGTATCCTTTCTTTTAATTTAGCCTTAAAATTATCACTAAAAATTTAAATAGATTCTGGGTTGTGCAAGACGGCTTTAATAAGCCTATAACTGAGATTTCAACTCAGCAGACAATGAGCAACACATTACACAGGAAAAGAAAGAGCATCAAATAATGCTAACAGCTTCAAGTGCTTGAGACATCCCAAAGAGAGCTGAGGAACATGTGTGCATGCTCCCTTTTGGAAGCAAGGGCATTAGCTGCCACTAGAAGCGAATCCTGCCACTGCCCCCAGGGCCACCACAGTGCACACAGGGCAAAAGTAGCACCTCATTAAAATAGCCCTGAAATTCTTCCAGAAATGTCCTGATGGAAAAAGAGGAGGTCTGAAAAATTTGAAAAAAGGATTCTCCGAAATTAAAGGTGAAAAAGAGAGATCACTAAATTGAGTAAGTAAAAATTCACCCCAGAATGGATGCTACAAATAGCTTTCAAAAAACCTGCATCTCCTACTTGAACTATAGTTTTCCTTGACTGAAACAAGGAGCCTTATTTTAAAACAACGTGTTCATTTGTGCTGACTGTGAGACATGACAACACCACCAATTTCAGCACATAACCCAGTGGTCTGTTATAACATTACTTAAACATATGCCATATTTCCACAAATCATGCTAGAAAGCATGTGAAAATCTAATGAATGCAGACCTTCATTCTGAAGAATGAAATCCTAAGGTCAGCTCAGTTCCTAATGTTGAAATCTGTGTCATGATACAGAAAGACAGAAGTAGAACAAGAATTCTACTTGGTAGTGAAAATATCAACGCCTACAAGTGCTACAGTCAGGACAAAGGTCAGGACACAGGTCTACTCTTCTATTAATTATGTAATAAACTTTCCAGAGTCTGACTGAGCCCATCAATCACAGCACCAGGGGGGAGCTGACCAAAATGATGCTCTTCCTCTGGTGGCAGTGAAATAACACGACAGAGGCCCTTATCTAAAGCCACCAGGACTTTTCTTCTTTGGATAAATGGCTTGCGGTGTTATCATTATGTACGGAAATGCAGATGAACAGCTTCTTACCAATCTTGTTTTGTCTAGAAAGTAGATGTAAATAAAAGGTTATCAATGTAGTCTTATTGATCTTTGCTAAATATTTGTTGTTTTTCTTCACCCTTTATCTTGTTGTTTTTCTTCACCCTTTTGTCACACACTCAAAAGTTAATTATGTCTTATTTCCTCCTTCAAGATTTGTTCCAAAGACTTGCTTGCTGCTGCAGTCAAAAACATGATGAAAATTGGCTTGATTATTTGCGATAACAATATTTTACTTTTTATAAATAGCAGGTATTATAGCATTGCCATCCCCAGAGCTTCAAAATATATTAAAATACTTGTGATAGGCTGTGACAGTGCTTTCAGCATTCTTCCAGAATAGCAAGTCTGTGAAGCACTCTGTCTCCCTAACGAACATAAGCTCCTTGAAATTTTGCTTTCATGGTGACTAAGATTTTACACCTTTCCCCCACAGTGAATTTTCTTACATATGACATATGTATAACAGGATAAGCTAAGACAGAATATTAAACTATTCATTTTTTACCTTTTGCTATATGTCATTTAGTGACATATATATGTGACATATAGGAAAAGGTAAAAAATCTCTTTCAGAAGCTCTCATATAGTAACTTTCAGAAGCTGAAGATTTTAAAATTATTTTTAAATACCAGACAATTCCTCAGTGATGATATAGCTGTGTCTTGGAGTATAAAATATCTTTCTAAAAATCTCAACAAGATGCCTCTCCACCCCAATGTTAAATGTCATGTCATTTCACCTTGATTTCACTTCAGGTTCTAATGCAGTATCATTGCTGCTTAAAGAGGTACATTTATAAACCTTCCCTAATTATACCAATTTATTATTATGAAGAACCTATATGTGTCTATCTACCAAATATTTTAGGCACCATATGCATCTTTGGCAAATTTCATATTGTGTTTTCCAGGTACTTAGGTTCCTCTCAGCAAGTATTTAATTCTGTCCTCTTTACCTTTTTAGTTTCTGTGGTGATTCGTGATGTGAAGGCAGCAGTCTGTGCCATCTGGCTCACAGACTGCTGGAAAGCCACAATTCTTTCTGTCTAGCTCTTTCAAAGTAAGAAGCTCCCTTGATGGCTTTTTGCACATTATTACTTACAACATCTTTTGTCAGTCCAACCTGATACACACTATTCCTTACAATCCAAATTTGTCAAAGTTTATTCCCAATGGTTTGACATTTTATTCCACATTCAATACAGTCTGGCCTATCTCTACCTTAGAAATAAATTCACGTGTGGGCTCAAGCTGCCAAAAGTCACAAGGCACAACTGAACTCAACGAAATTAGGTGATCTTTAAAGTGGGACACAAATAACACAGTTCCTTCAACCTACTCATTAGCTCCCAGGCATGCCTTAGCTTTCTTTCCCCTCCAGGACCTGTGTTCCCAAGGCCTGCTAATATCCAACTTTATTAACAGGTTGTTAATATTTATCAAGATGTACAAAAGCTTTTCTTTGTATCCATAAACAAAAAACCAGTTATATGAAGAAAGGGGAAAAGCAGAAAATAAGAACTACATTCCACAAAAATGAAAACTAGACATGCACATCTATGTATTTTTGTGGATATATTCTTCTAGACTTCATTTGAAGAAAACCTAGAAACACAACTCCCTTGCTATGACTGGGTATTTATGTTATTTCACTGATGAAATCAAATATTTCCCTCAACAATTTCTCAGCATAAATTATTTCTTGGCTCTTTGACAAATTAGCACTTGGATACACAACCTCTTTTATGATGGCAATGTTTTGGGGGTTTTCCCTTTTTTCTTCCATGGCTTTCAAGAGATTTTAATGTAGACAGTTATTGTGATACAACAGCATAGATTTCTTTTTTACAGTGATTTTTTTCCTTATCAGTGCAAGGAAGAGGAAAGGATAGGTATGACTTTTTCCCTGGTACATACTATCTCTGCATCTTCAGGAGACATCTGAGACAGATCTCAGCATCAAAAGAACTCTAGAATGAAAAGTGCCTTCTGCAATTTGTTCCACAGTAAAGTTATCTGTTTTCTCCTGATTCTAATTCACACCAGATTCAGAGTGCTGGCATTGCTGACACCTTTTATACAGACTGCAAGACCAAAAAATTTATACTCATACTGACAAATAAGAATGTCTCAATAAATGTCATCTGTGACTAGGCTTTCCTGTTACTACTTAGCTATATCTGTCAAGGCATCAAAAAGGTGAAATTTTCAATATTTATGTTCTTCTTCTATATTTCTGTGTTTACATTTAGCTTTATTCATATTAGGGCTTACTTTTACAGGTTGTGATGTTTACATACACCACTGCTTCTTACTGTTGTAAAACCGCTAAATTACTTAATGGTTCTACTGCTGTCCAACTACAGATGAAAGAAGTCATGGTCAGTATATATCTGAGAGTAAAACAAGGTTTAATGTCAGAAAACATAACCCACTTTCTGGTCAGAAAGCCTAGCTATTTCCATCAGGGTAAAGAAAAAATTCTGGACAGCAGCAACATGGAAATAAAAGGAGGAACAATCTTTTTTTTTTTTTTTGCTCAAGGTTAACACAGCCCACCTTGTTGTCCCTGATCTTCTTTACATGAACTGCAGTGCAGGAATGCAGGAAGCTGCTGCTGCTGCTTAGAGAAAATAATAGCGTGACACAGCGCCTGAACCCACTTTGCTGCCTTTTCTGAAGCATTTAATGAAATGCAACTGGCCTTCTATTATCATATGAAGAGGCAGGAATGAAGTGACACAATGTAAAGTCTTAACATCTGTCCATCACTTTCCTTTCACAGGTTCTTTCTGCATGTTCCCCGTTCCCTTTGTACCAACTCACCCCATTCCCAAAAAAGATCAATGCCTGCATAAAAGTAAGTTTCTGGAACCTTGCAGTCCAGCTAACTGCTACAGAATGATGTTTTTAAATGTACCTAAAAATAACCAGAGCTGCAGTCACCCACGCCTACACATATATGGTTCATCAGGGCTACGCCTTATGTAAGCTGAAATTTTGGCAGAAGTAGTTCATAAAAAATACACTTGGCCACTTATTGAAACACTAAACAAACAAAATATCTTGGTAATTAGTATTTTGCAGTTTTTTATCACCATGATTCACATTAAACTTAATCATTCATATACAGTCAGCCTAAAATGTCCCTAGATTTGCTTTTCAAATCTGTTTGTTTCTCCTTAGACAGAACAGCACGGAGGAAAAAAAAAAAGGACTGTTTCAAGAAATAGTTGGGGTTTTTTTTCCCCTGTACATGAGTCCTACACACAGGGTGGTTTTTGTTTGGTGGTGGTTTTTTTTTTGTTTGTTTGTTTTTGTTTTCTTTTTAATAGACCAACCAAGTCCCAAGCTATTAAAAAATACATGCACATTTAAAAAAAAAAGCAGCACAATTAGATCCAAGAAATATAATCAAACTTAAACTCTACAAAATTATTCCCACTGTAATAATCCACTGCTTATTTCACAAAAATGAAGTCACTGAAGCACACAACATCCTTTAATAGTCAATTCCAGATGCTTTGTGTGAGATATTCTAGTGGTATTTTCTTAGGACAAAGTAGAGATGGACAGATCTCAGCTATAAATTGTCCCTTTTCCTTTCCCCCCTTTTTGCACCCCAAAAAAGACCATCAGACAACCAAGACCACACATTCCTGCACATCCCACATGTCAGGCTGCCGGTCATACCTCAGACTGTGGTGCTGCTCAGAATGTGGTTACCCAATAGACAGAGCCACTCAATCCCATGACCAAAACCTGGTACTCCCAATGAAGTTCTAGATAAAGATCAAAGTATTAATCATGAGATCCCATCAAAACAAGCCTCTGGCAACATTGAATTCCAGTGAAATTACTCATGTTGCTCCAAATCCCATATTGCAGTGAGGACACAATAACGTTAAAGCAACTTATCAGCACTCAGCAGTCTTTCAGTAACATATTGCAGCCCTCTTTCAAACACAGTTGAAGTGCAGTATTGGAGTTGCTCCCCACCCCAAGTTTTGCGTGTAGTAGGCAAAAAGAGGAGGATCTTTCCCTTCAGATGCTTGCTAGCAACACTCAGTGCAGCGTATGATCACATACCACATGCAGGGTTGCTGTTGGGCAGCTCCCTTAGTTAGAGGAGGTTACACCCCATCTGATAAAAGAATCAGTTGTATTACTGCTAACAAACATCAGCAGTGAAACAGCAAACCATAAGTAATCTTAAATAATAGCTGCAGGATAAACAGCCTACTCAGGATGCCAAGAGATACAAATCCATACTGTGTACAGCATCACATGAATCAGAAAGAAAAAAAAAAAGAAAAAGCATTTTAAAAGGTCTACTTTATGTCCCAGAAAAACTTTGATCCAACATTTTCAAGTTTTCACATACTTATCTTTGTGTACGACTATAGACGCTGCACTGCAATTGCAACTAGGAAGACAACATTAGCACAGTGCAAAAGTGAAATAAAGTGGCAGAAATCAGAAAGCAGACATGAGTACACAAGCACAGCACTGGCTTCAGGTTTTGTTTTATGGTAACCAGCACTTTTTGTCTCCTCTTTACATATAGAACACCAAAAAAAATATAGACCCCAGAAGAAAAAATTAAAGATAAATTATCTGTTTGAAAGAGCTTCATGCAGCAAGTGTGTTACTACCAGCCAATAGAGATTAGGAAGGGCATGAGTTTGTCTGGGTCAAGTTTAATTACCATCTGGGGCAGCTGATGGGACTCATTCAATTTACGTAAAAGACACCCTGATTAGCTCCTCTGCAATCACTGTGCCTCAAATTAATGCAAGAATTAAATCCTTTTTACTAAATCTGTCTATTGGTTCTTTCATTTCAGTTATGTTAATGTTTGGAAATATCAATTTCATTTTCCCACCAAGATACTCTCTTCACATTCGTGCAAATCATTCACTGCCACACACCAAAGTGAGAGAATCAACTCTCATTGAGCTCTTGTTCCCCTGGGACCACAATATAAAAACCATGGCTCCACTGTGCATTGGGTAATCTAGAACTTGTAATTACTGTCGCTACAAATTCAAATACAGCTGTCCACATAAAAAATGAAATAGATCCAGCGCCTGAATTACAAAATGCCCATAAACTTGTCCATACCACTTTCCTAAAAAATGCATCAAATTCAAAATACTGAACTTTCCTTCTTATATAAATCAAAATTAAAATATGCAAAGTCTCTGCCATTCCAGTCCTTGGTTTCCATCTACATTTTACATTAAAGCAGCCTTATAGAGCTCATATGGCTCACAGTGAAAACCAAATGGGACACAGCCAAACCACAACATGGTACAAAAGTAGGCCAATCATCTGCATAGAACCTGCTGTCATTGAAATTGATGATAAAGTGTTGTGGAATATTTTACTTGATTCCAGTTAGAAATGCAGAGCAACACTGCTGTCACTGCACAGCAAAATGGGATTTAATGCTGTAGGCATGAAGCTGTTTGGGACTGGCTTTGCTTTAGTTTTGGGTTTTCTTTTAAGCTAGAAATACCCCGCAATAAAGAATGTTATTTCCAAAAGCCTGATGCTAATCCCCAAGTCAATGTGTCTCATGCATGCAAGTAAAATACAAGGTTTTTTAATGGGTGATACCAAATTACAAGGAAAATTATTTTTGTAATTATTGCTGTGCAGAATGGTTTATTTAAAGAGACTTTTCTGCTCTTACAGCAATGGCAGTTTATGGAAACAGTAATGTGAAGTTTAATTTCCCTTTCTTACGTACACCAGTTGTTGTTTTTAAATTCTTGATAAATTTTAAAACTGAATGGCCAAACAGAGATGAGTCATTTCCAGTTCCCTCACTTCAAGCTTTTCTGCATGAACTGAAAGATGTAATTGTCCTCTGCTCGTAAAGACAGCTGGTATGTACATGCAAATGAGGGTCAATGTAATTTCCATAAGAGATACAACTACTGTTGCATTAGAAACTGGTCCCTTCACAATAACAGTCCAAAGCATTGGTGGGAAAAAAACCAAACCAAACCAAAAAATTATTAGTAAGTAAATCAGAACCTTGTGAGGAAGTGTGGAAAAGTCTATTTCCCAGAACACAGGTATCTAAAAAGAAATACCATGTTCTTGAAGTTGGTCACATAAATTTATTTCTATCCTAGCACCACCATAAAATATAATTACTGATGTGGCAATTAAATTTTTTCTGAGTTGTTTATAAATTATCAAATGTTGATAGCATTAAAAAAAAACCAAACAAAAAACAAACCACTGTGCTTTTTATATACTATAAATTTGAAAGTAGTGAACACCTGAAACGGGAAAAGTTTAGCATTTCTGAAACTGAGTCTAAGAAACAGATGAAAGGGATTAAAAAAAATATTTAGCTCACTTCACAGAGGGCAAGTCTCGGAGGGGACTGGCTTTTCCTGTGTTAAAAAATTTGAATTCTAATTTTCTAGACTGAAATTGGAGATTTTTGCTCAAGGCTACTGAAGGATGAAAGCATTGTGATTTGAATCTAGAAAATAATTTTTGTTGTTTACTTCCTGAATCATAGTTTTTTGTTTACTTTTCATAAAACCACAAAAAAAAATCTCACTCCATTTTTTGCAAAGAGCTTGTGCACATATATGGTTGTTGCGCTCATGCATCTGGAACTGACTTCATTCAAAACAAAACTGATTTTATCTAATCGCAGGTGATCTTAAGCTATGTTCTCTTACTTCTAAAGGTTCCTTAAGTGAAAAAATATATGGAATACGTTGCTGAGTTTTCTCTATACACATACCTCCTATGTGGCAGAAGCGTTCCTATTTATTATTACGTTCAGAAAGAAACTTGAGGTTGGAGGAAGAGAAGGGGGGGGGGGGAAACCTGAGAGTGGAGGAAAATATAAGCATCTACTCACACTACTTCATTTGTGAACTTGCTATTCCCATGTTTTTGTGACAGGATGCACGCTGCCTAACAGGCAAGGTAAAGAATACTTTACTGAATGAGTCACCTTATGTAGCCTGAGCAGCAGCCTGTCACAGCTACCCAATTGTACATCCCCCAATTTCCCTTCTCTTGCCCTGTTTTTGCTGCTTTTCAATGCATTAACATTTCTTTCTTCTCCTCCTTCCCCCTTCTGAGGAGGAAATGGGTTCCTTTCTGAAGTGCTGTCCATCTGTCCTTGCATGGCTTTTTTCCTTTTTATACTAGGAAAATCCTCATAATTGCCTCAATCTAACACCAGGCGCAGCTCTCATAAGTTTACAGTACACTAGAACAGCACCTAGCACAAGAAAACCCCAAACAGGATCTTGGTTGCAGAAAGCTTTGCATTTGAAAGATCTATTTATGCAGAGAGCTGGTCTGCCTACAACAGTGCAGCTTTTAGCATTTTTCAACAAGAATAATTTAAGACATTCAGCCTTCTCCTACAGGATGTAGACAAAGGAGACAAGTAGAAAGAAAAACTTCAAAGAGTTATGCACTTCCTTTACTGGCAGTACTGCCAGACTGATGAAATGTGACCGTGTTTGTAAGATCAGGCCTTGGATTTTTAAGCTGTCAGCACATGTAAAGATGATAATGCATAAAAAGCATTGCGTGCGATAAATTAAGGTATTTTAAAAATATTTTCAAAGCTGTTGTGGGAAAAAAAAAAAAAAACCAAAAAAAAAAACCAACAACAAACAAACACACACAAAACAACCCGAAATACTTATCACTCACCTGAAAAGACATTGGGAAATGTCTCTGTAGAAGCCTGGACCCCTGAGGACTTTCTTGAATGAGTCAAAGGCACTCTTTCCGTTTGCAATTTCTCTCTAAACCCCTTGTGCTCCAAATAGTCTGCAGAGCTCACCTTCTCCGTTATCTCGCTTTTGTGATTAGACACCTCTTCTGTCCAGTCTGCAGAACGACTGAACAAACCTGCCAAACTAGCAGACCTCTTCTTCCTGACTGAGACTTTTTCCTTTTTGTGGAAGGACTCCTGCCTCCTTGTGAAAAGCGGGCTCTGGGACGGGGAGGGAGAAGGTGAATGGTTGGGAGAACTCAGTTGCCTAGTTGTGGTTTTGATGTAACAGGGATTAATTAGATAGGGCTTAAAACATCGGGAACCAAGCATCGGACTGTCTGCTGCTCCTTCAGAGGACAAACTGCCATTTTTCATTTCTGTGGATAAACCATTACGCAGCTCCTCTTGACTGGCGGACAGAGAGCGTTTCCCTTCCTGAGTCTCAGCAGCGTGATCACGGCCTGCACCTGAAACATCACCCTCTGTTACTGAACCCTGAAAATCAGCAGCCTGCACTTCAGCAATTTTAGCCTCAGCATCTGCCACTGAAGTTGGAAAAGGCTGTGTGGAGCTGTGTGTCTCAGACCCGTTTTCTACTGCAGTTCTACTCAAACCATCTTGTAGTTCACTGGCTACAGCATCCACTCCAGCAACGAGCTGTTCCTCAATCAATAGCTGACGTTCTTGCGTTTCAAGCAAGCTGTTACCAGGGGAGCCCGTGCCATTTACCACTTCTTTCGGTTCACGTTCAGTTGCACTGGAGACAGGAATGTTTTCCACAATTTCCGATACCGCTGGAACAGCCCCCTCGATGTCTGGGCTCCTCTCTTTGTCAGTGGTAGTCACTGAAAAAAACCGTTCAAAATCTAAGGGGGTTGCTTGAGAATTAGCCATGTGTCGGCCCATTGTTTTGGTGACAAGGTCCTCAGTTCCAATGTTAATTGCCCCCTGCTGCTGCTGCTGCTGCAGTCTAATAGCTTGCTGGATATCGGAAAGCAAATCCTCTTGTTCTGCGGCTGAATGGAAACTGTATATATCCGTATCAGAGCCAGAGCTGGTCCTTTGTCCATCCTGTGTCTCCGCAGCAGCTGGAACAGTTTCATTTCTGATTTCAAAATGTTCAACATCTGTGTCTGAGAGACCCCCTTCATCTGCAGAGATGCTTATATCGGGAGTTTTGGTTACAATTGAATGAGCACTGTCCAGCTCCCCAGGCTGCAAGGCCTGGCTTTCCAAAACATCCTCCCGTGAACTGCTATTCCCATCTTTAGCCTTGGACAGATTTTTTCTGATCCTCAGATTTGAAAACACGGAGGGCCTGGAGTCCGACTTACCCTTCTTCTTACCCGAGTCGCTTCCTTTCGCATGCTTCCCCAGTCCCCTTCTGCCTCCCGATACCTTCTTTGTGCCGTCCGTATCCTTGGGCCCAGAGGCATCTTCTCCTCCTTCTTGCACATCACCTGTATTTTTCTTTAGCTTCCCATCTTGATTCCCCATGATTTCTCGCGGTGCAGCACCTTTGGCAATCAAGCCATCCTGGCGGATTTCATTCCTCTGGCCTGCTGGCGAGATCCCCTCTAGCGATCCAGGCTTGTTTTCAAGCGGTGCTGATGCGAGCGAGGCAGTCGCTCGCCGTGCCTCTCTCCCATCTGCTGGAGCTGCCTTTTTGCATAACGGGCTGCTTGCGCCGGGCTCCGCTGGGACATGCTCAGTGCAGCACTGAGAGCTGCAGACAGCTCCTTCCAATGGCTGCTGCTCCGGGAGCTGCCTGCTCGCCGCGTTTCTGCTGCACTCTTGTTGCTTTAGGAAGGATTCTGTGAAATGCGTTTCCTTTATAAAAGTCACTTCTTTTTCCACGGTTTTTATTGCCTGCATTGCAAGCTCAGCTTGTCACCAAATCGTTTATAATTTCAGTACTTCAAGCTCCTGAAGGGAAAAAGGAAGGGAAAAAAAGTTTAAGCAAGGTACTTTAATTACTCTGCAACTGCTCTGCAATTACTTAAACAAGTAAACTTGGGGGAAAAAAAAAAGTATTATTATTACTTAATAGTTTATAAGGTGCTTAAGCATATGCTGTTTTGACAGATTACACAATACCTCTGGTGATTTATATGCTTGCTTTTTAAAGGTCACAAAAACAATACATAAATTTAAAAGAAGAATCATTCTCCTTTTAAAGCAGATAAAATAAAGATAATAAACAGAAAGTTCTTTCCGCAGTTTTAAAGGGTTGCACTTAAAATTCAATGCATTGTGATAATTATGCTATACCCACCCCCCCACCCCCCAATTTGTATTCTGAGAAGGTAGATATACTATTATTCCCAGGAGAATCCACTCATCAATATTAAAACACGTCACCATTGTTTTCCCTGATAAGAACATCTGGCACGAAACATGATAAAACAAGCTAGAAAAATAGTAGTATTCAAATGCAACTAAGGAAAAAGATACATTAAAGTATTCCTCTATTTCACCCTACATATTTAGTAATTGGTTTAAATGCTGACACTTCCTAATTACATTGGAAGTTTGTGTAAAAGTTTTAATCAGTTGCTGCTTCTCTTTTTTTTTTCTTTAGATTTATGAGCTTCAATATTTCATAAATACATTTCCTGAATTTCTAGACAGATATTCCCTTCCACTTTTAAAATTTAGAATTAAAATAACTGGAATAGAAACCAAAGGACTTGAGAATGCCAAATTGGATCAGTTCATCTCCCCAATACCTTGGTTCAACACCAAACAAGCAGTAATTAGACAGATTTTCTGTGTATAATTTACCATGTCTTAACTGCCCAGTCTACTAGATTCAGTTTCTGTAAAAGATTTTATGAATTCCTCATGGCTATGTACTTCCTCACTTGTAATTTCCCTTTCATCAGGGGTTGCTTAAAGCAATACATCATTCCAGGTAAACACATTCTACTTGTTTATCTAACGCTCAGATTTGGTGTAATTCCTACTATAGATTTCACTTCTTTCCTCTGCCTTAATAGATACTAAAGAAGAAGAAGGAGAATCATTCACATTTAAAAAACTGTACAGATATATCCTTTATTCCCTCCAAGATACACACTATTTTTTTTCCACAAAGATTTTAAAATAGCTTTACAAATCTAGGCTCTGGTTATATAAACGGCAAATAATTCCTGCTTATTTGGTTTAGAAACAATAACACTGTTCATAACTCATGCTAATTAAATATTTGGAACTCTCATCATTTCTTCCTTGTGCTTCTTGGTCACTTACTGCTCTGATGTAAACCCTGTCCTGAGGGGCCTGTGGTTCAGGCATGGGAAACCTCTTATCTACAATAACTTGAGTGTTTTATGTGGGTCAGATGACCTTGATATACTCAGTGGGATAATTTGGTTTCTTTTGCTTTATTTAATTATTTTTCCCAAGTTAAAAATCTATTTTTTCCACTTTTAACACTTAACAACTATACTAACACATACTAGTATAGCAAAGCCTGCAAGAGCATGTTACATGATTTTGCTTTTTACTCCATTCCTGCTTTTGCTTTCTGTTATCCTACTTAGTTTCTACTTTATTGCAGTATTTTACCTCTTACATCTTTATTATGTATTTGAAAAAGGCTTTTGAAAACACATAATTTCAGTCCAACTGCAGATACACGGTAAAAATTAAGGCACAGTTTGAGAGAACCACTGTAGTAGAATAATACCTTGATGGGTATTTTAACTGACTAGAACTGACAAGGACCTAAGCCTTGATTAGAACTGGAGTACTCATATCTTCCAGCCTCACTTAAAAACTCTTTTCCCACTAAAGTCTGCAAGAAATTAACATAATGCAGGACTAATATGAAGATACCATGGACAGAATGTGTAAGGGAACTGTAGAATTAGTGGAATGTTCTGAAATACTCCCTTTCCTTCCTTTTCTGTAAACTTGCCTGGCAGATCCTATACATTTCCATCACAACTAATGATAACTCATCAGCAGTGATCACTCTGCAAATTGTGCTGCAAAACCAAGTCATCAACACAGGCCAGCTTATAAGAGAGTCTTCATTTTTTTAATTAGATACTAGAAGCTTATAATAGTTTTAGTTCTGTAGGTGCATTATTTTCTAGAAGCTTTCATACAGCACATCCTGATGAGTCAGTTCTTAAAAAAAAACCAAACAACAAAAACCACCAAAAACCACCAAAAAATGTATAGCCATAGATATTTTCAAAATTCAAATATATTAGAATAAAAAACCCAAATATTAATATTTTGGAGTCTGTTTACCGTCAGTCAGTCTTTTAGCTCCCAGAGAAACACATGTTATCAAAAGTCAGCAAGAAACCAGAACATTTTGGCATCAGCCTAGGCTATATTTTAAAAGATAACATGGTATGTAATATTCTACACCAAGAAAAGAGAGACTTTCAACAGACACTAAATGGAGAAAAGGAGTTAGGTGTTCAAGAAGGATATTTAATTTTATAGAGTAATAATAACTCATTCTGAGTTACCATACTTATTCTTACCTTGCTACAAATTGTCAACAAACTACTGAGGCTGGTCAGGGAGCCTGCCTGCCTGGCTCATTCAATATTTGCCAGGGCTCAATCAAAAACACTGAGGGGTGAGACTACAAGCATAGACGTGAGATCCTGCTCATCTCTCACTCTCCTCCTAAGCTCAGGACGTGCAAATGGCAACACACAAAGGAGAGTCAGAACTTACAACTCAAGACTCATCATCCTTGCTCTCCCAGAGACCTCCACTTTAGCACATTCCTGTTGAAAACCCAAAACCCTGTTGCAGGACTGTGATTATTTTCAAGATAGTTACCATTTCCTGCAGCCTCACTGGAAAGGTGAGCAGCACCCCGGACACTGCCTGCCCACTCTCTTGATCAGCTAGGAGGGGAGGGGCAGCACTGATTGCCCACACCTGGGTTCAGGACTCAGCCTCCTGGAGCACAGCCAAGGCAGAGTGCTGCCCTCCTGTCAGTTCAGGCGTACTCCCTCCAATTCCCTGCAGAAAGGCTGGGTAGCCATTTACCATCCTGCTAGTTCAGACCTATGGCAAATATGGGCTACCTGTTCAGTGGGTGGAACTTTCTTGGGGTGGAGGAGTTTTCACCGCATTTTACTGACTGTGATATTTCATTCTGCCCTCAACAGTAGCTGTTGAACAAGTCCCAGTAGAGTGAAGACAACAACACCCTGTTACTGCCTCAGCCTGTGCCTGCTGGAGTCCGAGCCTTTGGGCAGCATTAGGCTTCACCCACAGGACCCCAGGAAAGGGTTTAGTCCACAGGAGTGCTGGCAAGTCACAAAGAACCCAAAGCAGCATCCCAGCAGTGATGCTGCACCAGCACCACTGTGCAGCAAAGACGTGGAGGGCAAAGAACGAACTGTGCCATGTGCCCCCACAGCACCCTGCACAGTGACTGGGAACAGGCTCTGTGCTCATGGCCAGCTCCTCCAGGAGCCCAAAGTGGCTGGTCAGGCTACATCCATGTTATACATGGGCTCTGTGCCCTGCCACTTCCCTGCTGAGAGGCTCAGGAGAGAAGAGCCTTCTGCAACCCAGAGCACATGGCTCTCCTGGGTATAAGACACAACATGACAGGCCAGGGTAGAGGCTGACTAGAGGGGGCTGAATCTCAATCTCTAAGGACTCAGGGATAGGCTGAGGCTGGGAGAGAGCAGTGTGAGAGCCTCAGCACTGTACTGCAGGCCCTGGGAGCTGGGCGCTGCTCCCCCAGCACTCTGCTCTCCAGCTTCCTCTCACACCGCTCCCAGAGAAGACATGGCTGCAGGGGATCCTCAGGTCTGCCATACACACCCTGCAGAGATTAGTTTGAACAAGTGACCTCATATGCTTGGGTTTGATTTGGGGATAAAGGCACATAGAGTAACAGGAGGGTTTTAAAGTGCTCTGGTGTCACATTACGGACTGCGATATGGTAATGTGGAGGGTGTGAAGAAAGACTTGTTTAAGCAGACCAAAACATTCCACCTATCTATGTTACTGAAGCTTGAATTTTCATACTCATTCTCATTCAGCTCAGTGCTGGAACCTGGTCCCAGTTCCTGCTCTCCTGTGGCAGCAGGAAGCCCTCCCCAGCTGCCATTCTGAGTGTGATGTAAAATTTATCTTCCCAGAAGGCATCAGCTGCCATTTAGTATTCCCTTACATTACCAAAGCCATGCTCCAAGTAGTTGAATTTTTTTTTCCTGACCCCCACACTCCAATCTCTTTCAGCTATAAGGAGAATTGCCTTTTAGGACTTCACAAGCTCTAGGTGTGACTGGCAGGGGACAAGTCAGGAGATCAGAAAATATGAAGTGAATTAGGAGACCATAGTGGCCAGGATTAAAGCCAGTCCTGCCCTTGCTTCTAGTGGATAGTTTCTGGTGGATATGAGATTCTAGTGGATATGACCTTTAGTTTCTAGTGGACATGAAATTCTGCTCTTTCTTTTATTACTTGTTAAGCAATATTGAAACCATGCCTTATGCATTGTATTTATATTATGTAGAGTTGATCCAGCTGCTGGGAAACCTAGTTCACCTACTAAAAGGCTTCCTTTAGGAAGGTTCAAGGAGCTTGAACCTAGCAAGCAATGATCCCAGGTGAGATTTGACTTGCTTAGGATCTTTTAGTTAGTGCATGAAAAAATATTGACTAGGATTTTCAAATGCCTGCTACATAGTGCTGAACTTTCTCATGATTTCTATCTAGTGAGAACTATAATTTAAAATTAATGCATGTGAAGAAGAAGTATCTCCAGCAATGCAATGTTTGCCAGCTACATGCTGCAGAAGGGCGCTGGCTAGGGGCCAAAATCTCTATGCAGCATTTAACTTCCTGAATTTTTCACCTAAATGCAATAATACATTTATGCATGATTTGAATTGTGAAATAAAGTGTTTTTTTGTTTAAAAATATGATCAGCTCAACACAGCAAAACTCATATACATTCCAATAAGTCCCTTTATTGTTTTCCCTTTGCATTTCCATATTCTTACTGCTTCTTAATTGTAAAATAGAATTTCTATCATAAAAGCTACACAGAACCTATCACAGTTACTTGTATGGGAAGAGTTGGCTGAACAGCTGCACTCAAACCCCTGCCAGCATTCCAGGGATTTATGCATTGCATTTCAGGGTTAGGTCACAGAAAGAGGCTCCAGAAGTCCAGGCCTCCGCAAATGCTACAGCCAGAGACTCCTGTGTTTGGAGCACAGTGTACTGCACTGCTCCTGTATCCAAACCCAAGCAATGAGGAAGTCTGAAAATGTGGTTTGTTCCCTATTACAGACTGAAAAGTGAGGTATCTTGTGAGTGAGGCATAGCTTCCTCTATTTCCCTATTGTACAAAGTTTATTTCAGACAAATTGTGTGTTGAATGCAGATCACCAGCACTTGTTTGCCAGAATATGCTGAACGAATTTAATGCAACACAGTTGAGGCTACACCAAGGGGAAAAAAAAACAAACCAAAAAACAAAAAACAAAACAAAACAAAAAGCAAAATATCAGATGACCAGACTGTTAAGTAAAGAAAAAACAGTTTCTACATTTAAGCCACTGTAAAGTACAATCAAAAAATTGGAGTAACGATCTAAGTTACAATTTTATTTTCTAAGGAATTAAATTTAAGCAATAAGGTTATTTCTTCAAACATCATAATAGCTTTTGAACACGGTAGGAAACATCAACCAAACTTTTAAGGTGGGAATCATTAAACACCTGCAAAATTCACACATATGCAGAATCACTATGTGTGTAGAGGGGGGAAAGATAGGCAGAACTGTGTCAGTCGATCGAACAGGATTAACATAGTTTAGAACTACCCACCACAAGCAAGCATTTCATAGGAAAAATGAGAGTGGACAAGATTTATTGTACTAGAGGCTAGAGAAAGGAACAAAGAACACAAAACTGTAGGAACCCGGGCCTCCTCATTTTAATTCCTTAGAAAAGAACATATTCTGTTAAATCAAGCAGAAAATTACATATTGTCTTGTTGGTTTTCTTGGACAACTCCCAGAGTACTTAATGACAGGTTTGAAAAATGTAGACTTTGATCATATCAGTGGACCTTTCTGCCTGTGGAGAGCCCAAAATGCCAAGAAACAATGGGGCATTTTTGAGCCTACTCCTTTTCTGCAGGAGACAAGGGATTAACTAAAATACTTGGTGCTCTAATTTTATTTTTCTACTGGAGAAATTATCTACTGGTATGAAGGAAAAATTGACAAAGAACAGTTTTTCCTGAGATTCCTTTTAAAGTTTTTAAAAATCTCAACTAATTACATTGATTGTTTCCAAAAACACATGAAGAAAAGAAATATTACTTATTTTTGCCCCCTTATTTTAGGCATCACTTATTCTTCTGTTGCATACATGCATGTGGATGTGTAAAATTTGGGTCAAATAAAAAAAAAAAAAAGAGCATTTGATCAGCTTTAATTTCTTGTTGAAACACCAACTGTTCTCCTGTCAATTGCCATAAGTATGTTCTCCATAGAGGGAACAACCCTGGGGAAAATGCTGTAAAATACTTGGACAAGTTTACAAAATGTGTTACTTTTTATTTTGTACTAATTTCTTTCATTGTTTCAAACACTTTTGGCAGTTAGAAAGCGGGACAATGGACATCAGCTGGTCTACATGTCTACCTACTCACTACTTGCTGACACCCATGCAGTCCTGGCTGCCTCACTAGGCTGAACTAGCTGTGACAAGAATTACCTGCACTGACACAGCTGTAGCTATGCAAAGTGGGCTCAGTCCATAATTATTGTTTAATGACGTCAACTAGACCTTCGCATGAGGGACCTAAAGCCTAGTTAGCACAGTGAATTCCTACTGGTTCTGTAGTTAAATTGGCTTTTCTTTTGTCAGCTGAATGGTTATCATAGTAAGCTGAATTAAAGTCCTGACTGACAATAATAATTGAACAGGTGGTAAACGATTTATCTACAGCAAGACAGACAAAACACTGTCCAGATAAATAACCCAGATGCCTAAATAAAGGTAATGAAATTAGGGTGATGATGTTTTTATATCAAAAGTATTGTGATATGCACAGAAGCCACCACTGAACTACAGTTTTTTGTAGGGCTAAATATGTAGAGCAATTAATATGATCCAGTTAGGGGGACTGAATGTTTATTCCATGACCAATAGAAAGCTAAATTCTTCCAGACCTCTGTTCTGCTCACGATACCCATTCCCAATCTTTCATAGTCTTATGCCTTCTTCCTCAATTTCAATATCTTTATCTGACTAAGTATCTAATATCAGCTGTCCTACTGAATTTTTTGTCCTGAGCAATTCTCCTTTGACTTAGTCTCCACCATGGCTGGATACAAAAATTTTTTGTTTGATATGTCTTCTCATTTCATGATTTGTCCACAGACCAAGAATATCCTCAATATGATGGGTGACCTGCTTCTAGATACAAAATGGTACCTTTTTTGATATATTGTTTTATCTTCATTAATTCCTTTTTTTAAGGTTGTTGATAATTTCAAATGCTTACGTTCATTTGCCATTTTCTACTGCACCTCCCCTTGCAGTGCCATTTCTCACTTCTGCTAACTAACCCCATTCTATTCTATACATGACAACTGTCCTGTCCTTAAATGGTATATCATCATTAATTTTTTATCTTTTAATCCAAAATATTTTTAACTGTACCTAGAAGTACATCTGTGGCTATGATGGAAAGAGTCACTTCCAGCTCTTGACAGATAGTCAGTAATGAGTGGAAACACGTAGGACCAACATCACTTTCTTTCACCTATTACTGTGGATAAGGAATACAGTGAAATTATCTCACTGTTATACAGTTCAGACATTTTAATTGTTTTTAATTTTCCCTTTAATATCTTGGTTCTTGGATAACATTAGTAAATGTTAATGCCCATGTCTTTCAAATATTGTCAGGACATGACTGACAATGTAAAGGATGTTCTGTATTCATCATCTATTTTATTTATAATTTTTATAGTATTTACTTTAGCATTATGCAGCAGATTCATTTCCCCTTTGTGAAAACCCTGAGTGGATTCCAGTATTCTGCAGTGTCACAGTCCAAACAGAACTGGTCAGAAAGAGAAAGGAAAGAATTTTACAAGTTCCCTCCCTATCTCTTTGAAGGGAGTTTAAGCTGTGCAATCATGTAGAAAAGAGATTAAGGAAAATTATATTTAATAACTAAAAACTAATTCTGAGAGAGAATTGTAAAGAGTGTAGGAGTTATAATTCAGAGAGTACTTGCTTGCTCGAGGTCTTTATTTCTCCTAAAACTGTAACATGGTCCCCAGGGAGCTGGCCACAACACCAATCAGAGTCCAGGAAATGTTTGAACAATGCTCTCAGGCACATGGTGTGATTCTTGGGGTGTTCTCAGGGCCAGGAGTTGGACTCAATGATCTGGATGGGCCCCTTCCAACTAAGCAAATTCTTTGATTCTGTGAAAATTTTGCAGCCTGGAGTGATTTGGGAAATTGGTTACAGAACCTGAAGTACTACCCAAGCATTAATTTTTGCAACAATTGGCGAGAAAAATTTCAAGAAAATGTTTTATTATGATCTGTCCCCAACCTTGCGAATATCCTCATATTAAGAGCTTACATAATTTTTTTTAGAAAGTAGAGTTCTTTCCAACATCCAAGCTGGTCAGTTTCACGCATTAAATGACATGATATTTCCATTTCATTTATGTTCAGGAAAGATATTCAAGTAACAAAATTCAAACACTCAGCAACAGTACTAAATTAAACTCAATTAAATTAAAGATACTTTGTGTGAACTGCCCATAGAGCAGCTCATCTTTTTGTATGTGTTTACAATAAGAAGGATAAATTATGCCCTAAGAGGTCTTACTTTTCAATGTTTTTAAATAATGTACATCACCTGAGGGGAAAAAACAAATCAATTAACAAAATTCTGATGGGCTTCTCTGAGCCAGCTCACCTGGGGTGTTACTAAAGAAGTGTCAGGCTACCTTCGCATAGCGTAAAGAGAAAAAAAGTCATAAGGAGACTCAAGACTTTTAAATAGGCTATTCCTACTATCATCTGTCACTTTAGTTGCTTCTGTGCCAGAAATCTTCCCAGTGACCACAGATACCGAAATATTTCCGGATATATTACCTGAAAAAGTAAAAAAACCCCTGGATTTGGACTGGGGATACATCTGGTTCTACATCAAGCTTCTAGCAGTTGTCAGTCTGACAGACTGCAAATGATGTGGGAAACACTCTAAGTGTGATTAATAGGTAATTTAATTCTCCAAGTCTATCATTCGGGTTAATGGATGTCCTTAGATAAGGGGTTTGGTTTGTTTGTTTTTATTAAGTCTCACAACTCCAAACAGGCTTGCACTGGACACCTTGTTCACGGTGTGCTATCATGTTAGCTGTGTTTTGTGCTCACAGATACGTCAGTCAAAGGTGGGACCAGCTGCACCAAACACAAAGCAAAGGGCTACAAGCTCACTGCTCCTGCTCCAGAGAGCTGATAATCTAAACAGACTCACATGGATAACCTCATTAAATCAATTACATTTATTCTCTTCCCCCTGCCTTTCACTGCTTTCGCTTCTGCATCCCAGTGTAGTGAAGAGGTATTTGATGGACAAATATCAGTTGCCTTCCAGAAATAGATTCTTAATGTATATGATCCTAGGAAAGGATAGACATCATGGCCTAGTAAAATTAAATGGTTGTTTCATCTTTATAGGATATATATGTGAAGTGGGAAAAGAGAGTGCTAAATCTGTCAGTACTTTCAAATCAAAGGACAGTAAGCTACAGAAGAACTCAAGACAGTACAGATCATGGGTGTCACTGACATGGGATGAATATGACATGAAATGCTCAATCACAATACAGAGTTATAAGGAAGTGAAGGAAAGTAAAGGAAGAAATGGAAAAGGAAAACAAGACAGATGGAAGATCTGTCTTTTCTGTAACACATCATAAGGAAGTATTGCCTTGAACAGCCTTGAACTCTCCGATTTCTGGGTGGTTTAACTGTGGGTGTAGACATTAACCTCACATTTCAATTCCATCCAAATACATGAATTCTCAAGCTCTGAAAAAGCAAAGACAGTCTTTGCTGTCTCACAGATAGCAAAGTGCTGAGCTTCTCCTGCATAATTGCATGAACGTATAGTTACTCACGTGGATGTACTAAGCGTTATTTTCAAACATTACTGTCACCAGTGCTACTTTTGTGACAAGATACTGTAGCTCAGTATGAGTATACAAAAGAGAAGGAAACTCACGACAGGACTAATATTTACATTAGGCTCTAATATAGACCAGGGGCTCACTGTGCACTAAGCATCCTGTAAGCAGAGCAGAAGACAAGTTTTGGGGTTTTGGGGAGTCTGCTTGGTGATTTTCATTGGTGGTGGGTTTGATTTCATTTATTTATATATATGGGGGTTTTTTTAAATTTAATTTTAATTGGGTCACAAGAAGATTGCCAATAAAGCTGAAATATGCAATATTAGAAAGTACACCTTATTTTAATCTTGTCAGATAAATATCTTATACCAGTCTGAAGAACAAGGAGAAAATAATTTTACAGGATATTTAGAGATCCTGCTTTCTCTCTGTTCCACTCCACTGGCCTTACTGTTATTCACTCCCATTAGGAACTATTCATGACATAATAGTTTTTCTTCTACCATCATGTCAATATCTGATTAATTAAATAAGCTTCTTCTGTTACTTTTAATTCAGTGATAATAAAAAATATATCAAGTGCCATAACAGGCTTCTAAGCAGTCCAAAGTTTCTGTGTGAAATTTTATATTAACAGTCTGACATTTCTCCTTCTGATGTGGAAGTCCAGCTGTGTCCCAGAGAGAAAATCAGATGGATTTCCATTAAACCACAGCTCTCAAGGTTGTCTGCACAGGCAGGAATAAGTCAATTAGAAATAGATGTGAATAAACATCTGTTTAGCAGTATGCTGGATATATGATTTTTCTGGTAATAGAAGTTGAAAATTTTCCATCATAATTCCTTTTAAAGATATAAAAAGCATAAAAGATATAATTTTTAATTCAACTCCTATAGTCCTCAGCACAGTTACAGTTCCTTAAACTGGCATTAGCCCAGATCATGTATTAATAAGGCTGCTTATGTTGCCAATTAAAGCTCTAACTGCATGGAAGTTTTCAGGGAGACCTTAAGGCAAAACCCACACCAAAGCCGTTTTTATTTATAAATATACATGTATCTTGACACAGCTGCCTTGATCCCTCAATTAGGGTCTGTTCCAGCTGTGTCCTAGAACCCTTGATACTGTTGTTGTAGCTTGGAATGAATAGATCCTGTTCACTGTTTTCTGGGGAAGACGAGCAGATAAAAGAGAAATACCTTGTTCATGACCTAGAAAACCATTTTTTACTCAAATATCAGCATGCAATATAGCTTATATTTCAAAGAGATAGAATTCTTGTCAATTAAAATTTCCTCTAGTAAAACTCTGCTGTGAGTTATTATTATTCTATTTTAATTATGTTTCATTCCACACCCTTTTCCGATTCTATCCCGAAAATAAGTGCAGAGAGCCTTGAAATATTTATAATGAGTATATGTAAAGGCAGCTTTAGAGAATGTAAATTTAAACACTCCACTGAAATATAGCCTATATATAAACTGCCATGTTACAGAGTATAACATTCAAGAAAGTCATAAAGTTCTGACAGAAAAGATATGAAAGGCCCAGGCTATTGCATGAAGCAGGGAAACCTTCAGATCAGAATGTAATGATTAAAGCATTGGAAGGAAAATGAGTTTTCTTATCTACAATTTTGAAGACATCATAAGGAACTTAGTTCAGGCTACAATTAAAATTTTGAACATGTAAATATTTTTTTTACTTCAGATCTTCATATGTAACAAAGAATTCTTTTCTTATGCTGTAAACTGAATTTAATTAAAAAAAAAAAAGAAGGAAAAAGAAGGAAAAAGAAGGAAAAAGAAGGAAAAAGAAGGAAAAAGAAGGAAAAAGAAGGAAAAAAGAAGGAAAAAAGAAGGAAAAAGAAGGAAAAAGAAGGTAGTTTGTTCCAGCTCAGGGATGTATATACATATAAATGGCAAAAATCATTTTATATGTTCAGTATGAAGATAGACTTTGAAAATTGCTGGGTTTGGGGGAATTTTGAGTTGTCATCTGATGACTCAGACTAAGAAATCCTACAGATATTTTGTAAACACCAAGAATTTCAGTAATTGGAATTGATTACAAAACTATTTCAAATCTAAGATCTCACTACTCAAATGTCCTTTTACCAGACATATCTAGATTTTTCGATTATAGCATTTGTAAAGACTTCATAAAATAGCATTCAATCTCACTTTTTTTCTGTTAAAATTTATTAATAAAACTTCTAAACCAAATGTTTTAAATTCTTCTGTACTCTTGAATGTAACTGGTTTCTACAGGCACACAGATATAACCTTGATTATTGGTATTATTTATTTCAGCAGTTTGTGGTTTTTTGCACATATATTACGTTGTTTCTTCTGCTAAAGAATTAGCCACAGAAACTGGGTTTATATTGCCACCTCATTTATCATCTCAAACCAGATAAAATGGGTAGGATGTACTAAGCCACCTACTTGGCTGCTTATTTTTAAACACTGGGAGTATAGATTTTAGTCTGTGGTAAGATTTCCCCCTACTTCTCCTTCAACTTCTCTAGACAACTCATAACTTTTTCTCAGTTAAAAATGATAAGATAATGATGACAATCCAGCTTAGGGGAAACACTTGCAGATCTTCAAAGACTGAACATGAGCTGCTCTAAAACATCATTGTCTACTATTTATTTATTTAACACACCATCGTGTTTTTATTTGAGGATTTTTCTTTAAATCTAAATCCATATCCAGCATGGATAGGATGAGCACAAACAGTCTGAAACTGCGCCAAGGCTATTTTGGAAATATTAGTCTCCTTTGTCAAATTAATTGACACTTGTTTTTCCTAGTTTACCCCTACTCTACCTCCTCTTAGAGGCATGTAAGAAAGAACTTTATGATGAAAGGAAATGATAAAACCCCCCCAAATAATCCATCCTTTCAGTCAGGTAGCCTGGATCACATAAATATAAGTTAGTTCAGTGTTATGTGGGCAGCCTGAAGACCCTGCCATGCAGTTACACAGGAAAAAAGTGCTGTCCTGCCAAAACAACAAATCTCCTGTATGGTGAAGCTGCCTCTCTATCCTGTTCCTCTCCTTCTTGTGCACATGCTGTAAGCAGGATGCAGAGCAAAGAGAAGGGAACAAAGCACAAGGGACTACATCTGCTATGGTCTGAAGCTACTGCTTGCTTCCATGTAGCCAGGTACATGCAAACAGTAATGGGTAACAACAAGAGAAGGTAGCTGGAGACTGGGGAGAAAGAGTTAATTACTCTTTCCTGTTTCTCCTTTCAGTAAAGTGGTACCTTAACGTACACAATACCTATCTGCATTGACCATCCAGTGTTTAGTCTTTAAAAAGGCTTATTTCTAAATGACAGATAAAGTGTAGAGAACACATCTGACCCTGTGATTATGATCAACCTTTTTACAACAAAAAAACCCCTTTTCTCTTCTGGACTGTGAGCTTCGTAGGGAGTTAGGAATTCAGTTACAGATCTTCTGCTATGCTTTTAAACCTTCCAATTTCTCTGAAAGTAAGTGCATATGTTAAGTCTTATGTCTTAAATATATTTAGCTACATTAACACCTTTGGAGGTGAATGCAATTTCAAATCTACAGCTGCTCCTAGTCCAGCCATCTCTGACTAGCAGAGTTTTCTGTCTTTGATACCACCCATGTAACACTGCAAATAAATCTCATTCACATATACACAGAGTTCAGTTTATCACTTTCAGTCTTCATTGCTAAAAATGCCCTTTACCCTTATGCACAGCTGGTAGCTGTGTGGCATTCCTTCTGCTTTAAAGGTGGAAAACCTCTTAAGAGCCTAAGGCTGTTCAGACCTGCTGCCTGGAGTGGCTAGAAGCTAAAACCCCAGTTTCAGCCTTCTATCCTGTGAGATAATTCCAACATAATCTCAGAGGAGTTTCAGATACTGCTAGCAACATGTGAGCCACTTAACCTTGTGTCCAGCCGGAACTCTTACTTAGATCATCGTGTTTTTCTTCAACTCTTAGACCATTTATTTCCCAAACATACCTTAATTAAAGGTAATAATGATAATAAAGTGGTCATAATACAGCCTTACCTTGTTTCCTGCCAAAATGTATTCTGATGTGAACTCAGCAACTTCTACTTCTGCTCAGAGAAATGTTTCCACACAGACTATACTTATAGGAGAGTCAGAATGTCTGGCTTTTTTGCTCTGGGCACCATTTCCAGTCACATGAACAGGGAACAGTTTGATTCAGTTGTTAACAGCCACTGACATTCGCAGGAATGTTAAAAAAAATAAATCATAAATGCCTTAAGAAATTTCACTGCTTAAATGACTTAGCACAAAAGTTATTGAAAATGTGATAGGTGTTTTTTTTGGAGGAACATAGGTGTTCATAGTAATATGCCACATAGCTATCTATTATGTTATGGAGCAAACCACATGGAATAAAGTTTTCTTCACAACTTTTATGTCTTTACAGTCTCACTAAAGTAGAACTTGTGTGCAAATCAGGGAAGAATCTGATATTTTAATTTTAAACTGATGTTGGAGTTTGAGAAATTAAATGGGATGAATTCTGCAAGTAGTGGATTTGAATAAATCTGTGACTGGCACCTAAGCTTCTGGTAAGCTCCCTTCCCTCCCTTTATTTATTTTAAACACAGTTCTTAATTCTTTAAAGTGCTTATTTTTTATTTCTTAATTTGAAGGAGTGCTGCATCAAGGGGAGGGGGAAGATGACAGATTTATGGCTTATATTTCATAGGGCTGTGGTAATGGAGACACTCAGGATACAGCTCTCTGTTCCAATTCATTTCGTGCTCCGAGGAAGTCTCATGCTCAGGAGGTGACCTTCAAGGGGCATTCTCTGTCCCTGAATCATTGTATTACAAGATAAGTCTTCATTGACAGCCTCTCATTCCTCTCAGTGTAAATGGAAGTTACATGGATTATTTTAAGCCTTCCTCCCACCTGAGATACTTTCTTTCTGCACTCTCTGGCTTTTGCTTTTTAATGTGAACCATAAGTAAATAAATAAATAAATAAATAAATAAATAAATATCTAAGATACCTAAGAACCTCATGAAGCCTACAAGGAGCATTCAGAAGTTTAGAGACCTTTTCCCTTTTAAGGTCAGTGAGAGAGGAAGAAATGACTCCAAGCCAACTAAATGTAGATAAAAGCAATGCATGTGCGTTCGTCCTTTACAACTTCTGCATGGTTCTGGGAGCTGAATATTGGTATTTTTCTAAAAAGAAACAGAGGAAAGGAAGCAAAATATTTCCTCTTTCTCCATTAATATGATTCCCACAGCTCTTGCACCTTCACTAAAGAGGTAACCAAATTATTGGCAAACCAAGATTGTGTGCTATGTAGAGGAGGAAAAATAAATTGTAAGTGTGCAGTGACAAACTGTTCTGATGCAGCTGGTAAACTCCTGCTGCCCAGTGCAAGTTTTGCAGGAGAAGCCTATATATATTTTGTGGCTGTCAGGCTTCTTAACTAGGCATAGAACACCTGAATCATACTTCTACATTAATTCCATCCAACACTTGTCAGAAACAGGAATTTTTGTCAGATTTTTTTGTGTTTGGATGAGCAAAGGAGAGAAACAGAGTATCCCTTTGTAAATTTTAGTTGTTGTTGTTGTTCAGAAGCTAATGGTAATCTAATTAATGATCATGTCCCTCAAAGATGAAGTACTGACAGGAAACAGCCTCTTCTACAAGAATTTGGGGCACCAGCAGCCTGTTGCACTGAAGAAGAATGAGCTACACAGCCAGTGCTGGTGTTCCACAGACATTGCTGGGGCTTCAGTAAGAGCTATATCCTTCTGGTGTGGCACTCACACTGGAAAATCAGTTTGATGATTGCAAGTAATTGAGAGTACATATGGTCTTGTAATTTGTTTTGAAAATTCTCCTGGAAGATACATCATTCTTGGGAATGACCCCGCATGTGCATCCTGAAAGTGAAATGTAGTGAGGCAGCAAGTAGAACAGTTGCTTCATTTAGTTTGAAAGCATGAGATGGTACTATTAATAAACAGACTGCCATATTTGCAGTCCAGATTACAGCTAAAGTGTTTCTTTAAAACAAACTATGCTTTGAGACAACAAGTGTCAAATTTCCATACTCTAGAACAAAGAATTCCAGCAACATTCAAACACAGCCATGTGAACATCAGAGCATACCTGCTCCATGAGATTTCTTCCCCAATCTAAGATTTAAAAGACTAGATCCAAAAGATATTAATGAGCTCACTATTTTCTCCACCCTCACATTGACTGCATCATTATTATTAAGATACAGAATTAGAAAAAGGCATCATGACCATCTGAAATCTCCACAATTTAAAACAGAGGGAATTATCCTGCCATAGTGGGTTATGCAGAGTAGGTTAGCAAGATTATCATGAGGACATTTTTTTGAGATTATTTCAGGAAGACAGCTTAAGAAGCAAAGATATTGAGAAGAAGGAAGATAGCATAATCAATATAAGATATAATCAATACAGGACGATCAATATATATTGTTTAAAAAAAAATCTGAACACCCTCCACTCCCACAAAAAACTCCAAACCAAAACAAGAAAAAGACACCTACAAATCTTGGCAAGATTGCTTTAGAAACTGAATGGGAACATTTCATTTTGATTTCATTTTGTCTATAGAGCTGTCACCACAGCAAATTAATCAGATACTGAAAAGGTTCCATCTCACCAGCCTACAAAGCTCCCTCCTCTCCAAATACAAAACTTTGTGTGGGAACCCCTGAATTTACAATCCTGTTTTCAACCCTCCGCGGAGTGCTGTGCACTGATCACTTACTGCATCACATGTGGGCGGATTTTGTATCTTTAGCACTACATGTGCTCGTTTAACTGCAGGTGTAAATCAAAGAAATTCCTCCTGAACCCGTTTTCCTCCAATTATTAAACTATTCTATTTTAATGTTTAGACAAATATGATGAGAACTAATGCCCTACACTAAAAGCTCCTACACCTATGTGGAGGCATGTTGCTTCAAAATGTCTCCCAATTTTACAGAGTCAAGATGGGAAAGTGGATTTTGGGTTTTCCTATTTGCCGGGGAAAAATAATATAGTGAAGTTGCCATGCTTAGTAGTACTGTCTAGAAAGCCACAGCAGTGGAAGAGTCAGAGAACATAGGAAAATTTTGCTTTTTTGGTTGTTTGATTTTGGTTTTTACTTGGTTGGTTGTGGGCTTTTGTTCATTTTTTTTGTTGGGGTTTATTTTGTTTGTTTGCATTTTTGTTTGGGTTGGTTTAATTTTTTTATTGTAGGGGTTTTGTATGTGTGTGTTTGGTTTTGGTTTTTTGTGCAGGACAAAAGTAGAAACCTGATCTTGGTGAAATAGAAGTAGAAGGCATTATGCATTAAAATCATTGTCCTGCCAAAAGGCATTGGTACCCAAGCTGGGGTACCAATACAGGAATGATTTTCTACTGCCCAAAGCAACATTTAGAGTGAGATGAAATAAGAGTAGCTGCCTTTTTTTTCCCCCCATAGGCTGTTGAAAGCAAGCTAAGAATGTTATTTCTTGGAAAGTGAGTCACCAGGTACCATAGCTTTTTTGAAGAAGAATCTTGCAAATGTTCTCAGTATTAAAAAGTCAGAACTCTGATTTCTATATGTAATAAAATCTTCCCAGAGGAGAAGATCCCATATGCTGGAAATGAAACATTACATTAGATTTTGAAGGATCACAGTTCAAACTGTTCTAACAAGTTCTAATTCTACCCCCATTACCAAAATGATGCTTTGAGGCCGAGAACCACACATGGACTTCAGAGCTGTAACTTGGAACACATGACTCCGATGTTTTAGAAGAGCAAAGCAGCAAACAGACTAGTTTTAATATAAGAAAGTGGATTCAGTAAGTACACTTTCCTTTGTTTGAAAGTTCAGCACTTGGCAAGCTCTTTCCCTGCTCTCAAATCCTCTGATACCATACTTGATTTGAGTTCTTGGTTCTGTTAGATGTGGGATGCACCAGTACTTGTGATGGTCTAGGCACTGAAATGCTTGCATATGGAAATACTAAGCATTTTAAATTGAGTTGTTGATCAAGATGGAAGAGGATCACACATCAGTAAAGGTACTCCAAGGATATAAGAATAAAACAGATTATGGAGAAACATAATGCACTGTCATTATAACTGCTTAGAAGTATGTCTTTACAAATACAGGGAAAGAAAGATAAAATCTTTTTTTGCCACGTGAATAATTCCCCTAGCACAGAAATGCATAAAAGATTAAGTGACAAATCTCTATAAATTCGTCTTTAATTTTCAGTCTTTATTTTACTTTCTGGTTATTATTTCAAACCCATTTACAGAAATACTGCTGAACATACCGTTTTGCCAGAGTTCCTGCAGAATAATTCAAGGCAGTTATTTCAAATAAGCTTTTTTTATGTGATATAAAACATCCTCAGAACACCAGATGAATATTATTAAATTTTATGATAGCCCATACAGAGATAGCACTCATTTTATGGAGACAGAAAGAGTCATAAACCAATTAGAGTATCAACTTGGTCTTTACATCATGTTCTGCATTTCAAAAGCAGAGGCAGAATTCCCAGTAAAGTCTCATCAGACAACACAAATGGCCAGAATATGTCTACAATAACTGTACTATTGAAAAACATGCAATTCTTGCCTTCAGCCAGGAAAAGAAACTTCATTGCTCTACTAGCTGCTGTCAGCTTCAGGGAAAAGCACCCGACAGGGGATTCTGGGGAGAATCATAATCCCAGTATATGGGATAATACCCTATTACCTCAGATATTAGGTGCATGCCAGTGAATATACTCCAAATTTTAACAGTGTGCCTACTGGGTCTTTCATGCAGCTTTTATAGAAGAATTTGTGTGATGGGAGAGAACGATAGCAATAAGATAAAGAGAAGATGAAAGCTGTTAATTAAGGAAACAAAGCTGTTGATTTTGTTTATAAGAAACCGTAGAGTTTGTTTCTGACAATTGCAAGGATTGGGAAAGTGATTCACAGTTCAAACTGAAACTTAATTCTAGTGTCTGTCATTGTTTTCTTGGCAGATACTGGGTAGTTCACACAGCTGAACTTGTATGTAATGCTTGGCAAACACACAAATCAGGAGGAGTCCAGCAACAGCAACCTCATTGACACCTCAGTATTGTTTTGTTTTGTCCCTTTTACAAGCATGGAAGCATGGACAGGCAATGTACCTTGCCAAAACAATTAAGCAACAGAACTGCCTTGAGCCCAAGACCCGTGTCCAAGTCACTTAAGAATAATTCTTACAAAAAGCCCGTTGCCTTGACTAATGCTGTATCCCCATTTTGGGGCCCCAGCTGGTCCTCAGACTCCACTTGTCAGAAAGGTCTAAAGCTGCACCTGCATGGTAGTGCCAGCTGCACCAACAGGACAGGCTCTGTTTAAGGACAGAGGAACTTTGGGCTGTAGATTTGTCTCCTTTTAGGTGTTTTTCAGGGAGGAGATGGAGATGCCATGTGCAAGCAGCCACACAGATTTGTGTTCTCTAATGTTTGTTACAAAAACATATCCTGCCTAAAACTGAGGCTACAAGTGCTGTGATGGATTTTCTCACATTACTTTCCAAACTCCCCACTCGCCTGGAGTTTTCTACTGACAAAACCACATTGTTTCGACGTGCAGTTTGTATACCTTACATGCCTCTTCCTCACTCTTCAATTATTTTTTTCATAATTTAGTGCTCAGTTCCTTGTTTAAAAAAAACCCCAAACAACAACAACAAAACAACCAAATTTGCTTATAAACATTTCCCTCCCTCCACAGCAAGGTCTGAATATTCTAAGCTATGTGCATCAATGAAGTTTTCCATAATATTCCTGTTTTTGAACTTGGTGATGTTCCTGTGTTTTAGTTTGAAAAAAAGCAAGTTACATTTTGCTACCCGTTAAACAGTTCCTGCCCTTAAGATGTAAAACATTAGCTGTATACATGTTTTTAAAACCCCATGATTATTTCTCTTAGCAAAAGGCTCCTTACAGGACATCTTTACGGTGTAAACATAACCTTTACAGAGATAATATTGTCTAAAAATTATAAAAATCTAAAAATATCTCCTGCAAACATTTAAAAGTTTCTGGTTTTAATAAATATATAAAGATACATTTCTCCAGACAGTATCTTAATACACAGTAGAAACCCAAGGAAGTCACTAAAATGGTAGCATATCTTACCTTAAGAAGAACCAGCACAGAGGCTCTAGTTTTTCTCTCACCACATATTCAATCAAATGCTTATGGTAAGACTTAATGCTGACTCCTTCCACCTCTCTAGTGGTCAAAGAACAGATAGCCAAAATCTAAGCGCTCCTATAGGTTTGTCAAACAGAATGGGAGTAACATCTGGCTTTCTGCCTGAAATTAATTGGAGAAATGTATTATGGGCTGTGTACTTATCATCAGCTGCCAAGAAGCATTTAGATAATGCTTCTATACAAGAGGAGAAAGGAAGATTTTTCATTTCATTTCCGCAGAGATGCATGTACACTGTCAGGCAGATAACAACTAAGGAGTGACTGGTGAATATCAGAGGAAAAAAGTGACACAATTTAGTTTTTCCCTTAAAAAAATGTAATAGCATATATGGAGTGGGGGGGCACTTACATTTTCCTATGGATTTCGGAATGAAGAAACCAATTCATAAACTTGCAGTTTTAAGGTGCTTTACATATGTGTCTTGTTTAAGCACTGAACATCAGACCTACTTCTCCCTCTTTTGATGAATCATCAGTAGAAATTACTGTTTCTTCAGGGCTGTGAAATTGCACCTGTGACTCTTTACCACCTCTCCTGACTCTTCCACAGGTGTTGTAGTGCCTGTGTTAGGGCTGCATTACCACTGTCAGCAAAGCATATTCAAATAGCTTCCTCTGTGGGCTGTATTAAGATCCTAGAAAACAATAAATGCTGAAAAATATGGGCAAAGGGGAAAAGAAGAGCTCCCTGAAGAGCAAAAGTTGAAAGACTCCTGCTAAAATGCCATCAGGGTTACTATGTACATGGTTCACAAATGTCATAGTAATCTCTGTTTATTATTGGTACTGTTTGTTATTAAATTTTTGTTATTATTATTATTGTTACTCTTAAGTGAGCAGCTTAAATCAAGCATTCTCACCTTTGGATGAGGATGGCTGAATATTGTGGCAGAGAATAGAGCAGGAAAAAGGAGAAAATAGCAGAAATAGAACAAGCTAAGAATTAAGGAGAAAAGAAAGAAACTAGGTGACAAAAAGAGTTTGGGTAGAAAAACTATGCCACAAACTTTTTTCTATTCCCTTTGTTCCTTGGATCATAGCACATATCAGGAAAGGCCCGGAGTGGGAGGCATTCCTTAAGAGCATGAGCATCAGCCTGGCTGCCTTGAGAGGAGGCTCCCAGCAGGATGCTTTAGGCAGTGGCAGCAGAAGGATGTCCCCAGCCCAGGATCAGCTGTGTGCCCACTGTGCCTGCTGGGGGATCAGGCACACAAGGCTGTGCAGCAGGAGACTCAGCATACTCGAAATGAAGCGCTGTGGGCTGCAGGGACAGCCACGCTCTTTCAAGCAGGAGGGAGCTGTTGAATGCCTTCCCATAAGTTTGTCAGTCCTGCTGGCAGAGAAGGAGGATTTTTTTGCCTCCTCACTGGTAGCAGATCCTGTCTGCTCTGCCTGCATGGTGAAATGCAAAAATGTGAGGGCTGGCACTGAATTCTTGTGGAGCTGTTTTAGGCAGAACAGATGTAGCATGGCTTTACGGTGCAGAGCCATTCCCTGTAGGCTGGCAAGGCAACTGGAATGGTAACTGTATGATTCCCAGTCTTTTGGCATTAACATCAATGAGCAACACCGGTTTCCATGTGCATAAAAATTCTTAAATCATCCCTGCAAATTTACCTTGAGCTAGTCTGAAAAAATTGAGGAAAGTTTGTTTTGTGCACAGTAACATCTGATGCGAGTTCTGAAGTACTGGAGTTATTCTTGGTGAGGCTCAGTAAACTCACAGCTATGAAACAAGGAAGCTGCTGCCCACACAGGGAGCTGGATGCAGGTAGAGTAATGAAGAGAGGAGATAGCTGTGGTACAGCACAGTAATTAGAATGTAAATCAAGATTAATCTCCATAAAAATATTTTTATTTGGGTTCTGACAAATACTTTATTTCAGTTAAAAGGAGTCCTACAGATTATCAATCTTTTCCCAAATTAATTTCTGCAAAGGTCTTATTGTACTACTGATTTAATAATTTCATTTTTTATTCCAAAATGTGGTATAAATGAGCACACACGTAGCAGACTTTCATGCCTTCACAGAGCTGACTTTTCCATCACTTAACCAAAAACATTACAAACTAACTCAGCCATGAGAGTAAGGATGATGGCCCCAGTATGAATAAATATAAATATAAATATAAATATAAATATAAATATAAATATAAATATAAATATAAATATAAATATAAGCTCTTATACTTACCTTTTAATCAAATAAGGTCTATATATTGGTATAAAAACAAGCATGTGGATGGTTGAACAGAAAAAAGTTGTAGGTCCCTACCTCTGATTATCATTCTACCAGCTACATTTTCATCAGGAAGTCATTATAGTCAAAAACAGTGAAAAACTTTATTCATGTTTGTGCATTTTGGATGACACTAAGCATGCCTGTTTCATTTGGTTTCACAGGCTTTTGTTAGGCTATTCTGCATTGTTTGATTAGCAAAATAGCACAATGGAAAAATAAACAGTCCACAGGCATGGGTTGTCTTTCACATTTATTGATACAGCGAACTAATTAAGTGGAGCTAGGCTTAGCCGCAAAATTAAAAAACTAATGCTGAAATTGGGAATCAATCTCCCTGTTAGTATTGCCAGTGACGTCAGCAGGACAGCACTTAGGAGAGGTTATATTGGTCTCTTTACTCTTCAATGTTATATTCTTTTCTTCTGCATCTAAATAAATAAATATGGCTAAGCTAGCAATCTATTTGAATAATTGCTATTATTCAAATATAGCTCATAGATTTTGAATCAATTTCCTCTCCCCTAAACCAAACAAAGAGGAAATTTCATATAAGTCTCCAACTCCAGACAGTGGAGCATTATGGAAACACCAAGTATAGCTCCAAATTTATAGAAGCTGCCACTTCTGTAGCTTTTAGAAATCACTGTATTTCTCTTTCTGTTCCTCAGTTTTCCCTTCTTAGGCTCCTTTTCTGACCCTTCTTTCTGTGTACCCTAAAGCTGCTCTCTTTCTCTAGGCCCTGGTTCTTTGTTCTTCCACTTCTTGGCTCTCACTAAAAGAGTTGTCTTTTTCTGTTAAAATGATATGAAAAAATTCATAGCTGGAAACAAAAGTGACAAACCCCAGGTATGATGCTGGGACTGTTAAGAAGTTACAGTGCTTTTATTTGTCATTTGGGTTTAATATGGAAAGCAGGCTGAAAAAAAATATGATTTTTTACTGTCAGGGCAGAAAGAAAGATATTGTCCTATAATTAAAAAAACAAACAAACAAACAAAACCAAAAAACACCACAAAAAAACACCTGCCTAAACCAAACAAGCAGAAACCCCAAAGCCTGAGATAATATCTAATCAGTTTTCAATTTCTGTGAAAGGAATATCCATGTACATGGGGTTTAGAATTTCATGTCGCATCCCCTTCCCCCCCGCCCCCCAAGAGCAGCTTTCTAATCAAAGTGGGCATGTCCTTGTGCACAAACAAGAGTTCTCAGTGGTACAGTGCTTTTGCAGAGCTGGAATTAGCCAAACATGTAGGAAACATGGTAAAGGTCAAGCTCCCAGTCAGTATGGCCAGGGGAACTCACTGGCCACCAGTTAGAGAAGGGTAGGAGCTGGGAGAGGCAGGAGACAGCCCCTGCCCACTTGCTGAGCATGGGGCACAGCCAGCCTGAGCTGGGGGGGAAGGAAATCCAGCACAGTGGACTCTTGACTTGCTCCAGCATAGCTAAACATGAACCTCTCCTTCCAGTCCTTTCTTCCAGGAGTCTGTATGTGAATTGCTTTACAGAGCCTTCAGAAAGAGTGATGCTGTGCAACAGCTGTTCAGAGCACCCTCCTCAGGTCCATGTCTCAGCTACTCTTTTATGGGCACCTGGAGAGATGGCAATATGGTGTAGGAGGCTATAGTAAGATTAATATATTTTGCTTAGAGTGAAAAACCCGAAGATGACACTGACCCCTCATGATTAACTCCTGGTTGTTCTGCCTTTGAAGAAAGCACCAGAGGAACAATATTAAGTAGTTCTGTTACTGTTGGAGTCCAGGGCATTCCTTTGGTTGCCCTGGAGGGTGAGGGACCTGGACAGGGGGGTCTGGGACCCCAGCCCAGAGCCCAGAGCTCAGAGAGACACTGGATTTGATTTCAGTCCATGGGAGAGGCTTCTTGCACTGCAGGAAGCATTGCAGGCCACAAGAGTGTGAAAAATAGTAGTTTAGTATATCACAGGGTGAAAAAACAGTGAGTTTGGGATTCTTGGCATTGAAGTGAATGGGGCAAGATGGAGAATTTAGGGCGTTGTCCCTTTCTTCTTCCTTCTTGTTCCCTCACTCCATTTCTGCAGTGACGTTGGCACAAAGTAGTTAGTGAGGATTGGGTCAGAGTAAAGATGACCTTTTTAGTAATAGTGATAGACATTGGTAATAAATAGTAAATAAAGAACACGTAGCAATTAGTATAAAAGATAAGGACAGCCCAGAGACAGGAGGAGTCACCAGATGTCCGAGCCACGGCAAACATCTTTTGGACACTGAGAAAATTGTAAGATAAGAACTAATAAACGAAGCATGTAACCTTGAAGACTCAGTCTTTTCCTGTGTTTGGCACAGAGCTTTGCAGAGGGCCAGAACTCTAAAACCACCTGAATGCCGGGGAATTTAAGCTCCTAAAAAGGAGCCCCTGACTTGTTACCAGTTTTCTTTTCCCTTGTGGCATGTAGTATTCACTTTCACATCAAGAACCATGGCCAAGGAGTGTTTTACCAGAGAGATACCTTCTTGGTTTTTATTTGTCCAGAAGGTAGAATTTAGTCATAAATATCATTTAACATCACATACTCTTCTTTTTGGAGACTGTATATGGCGTAGGTATGTATAGATATATAAATACATATACTCATATACCTATATATATAATGTTAGAGACTTAAATTTAACTTAATAGAATATATTTAATCAATTTTCAACAAGCTAGATTTTTTTAAAAAAATTAGATATTAAGTATCTTGATATATTTTCATGCTTTCTCTCCTTTCTCACAATACTTTTTTTCTCTCAAATGATCGTGCAGTGCCACCTAGTCGTTGCTGCAGAGGTTTGCACAGAAAACACTTGAAAACATCTACTCTGAAGGGTTATTAAAGAAGTGTTTTTCTTCGACTCTTGGGAGGAAGGGTGGTTATGTTGTTCCCTCCTACCCTCCCTCAATATTATTCTCTCATTTTTTAATAGAATGTTCAAAAATTTTACTTTTATGTCAATTTTAGAATGCTCATGTTTATTACTATGGCATACAAAACATGCTTATCTGAACAACATACAAAGTTACCAAACTTCCAAAAGACAATTAAGAAATTATTCTTGAGAGGAGCAGTTACAAAAAAAAAAATGAATGATCACAGAAAAATTATTTTCCTCTACATGTTCCATGTGGAGGTAGGAGCAAGAGGTAACTTACACTGCAGCCACAGGACAGTGTGGGTGTTAGCATGAACATGTGGCAGTAACACAGCTACTCCTTGGGGCTGATTCTGAGTTAATGGAAGGACACCCCTCAGCCCAAACTGCAGCAGCCTCAACTTTAATATGCAGGTACAATGTAATCATAAGAGGAGCTTGAATGGTTACTTTTCAGGTCTCAAAATTAGGGTGTGTCTTGTCACAGTTGTATGAAAACTTGTCTGTCTTTGTGGATCTGCATCTCAAATACTTACGTGGTAATCAGCACCTTCGTGTAAGCAAGCAAAAGGCAAACCAAACAAAAATAAGTAGAATTCCAGCATGTAACAGCTACAGAAACACAGACATCAAAGGCTTAAAAATTGAAGTGTTAAATAAATTATTTCTCCTACCTCCTTGCTTCCTTTAAATATACATAAATATTTTTAAAAGTGCCTAATTCTGGGAGTACTAATGCATGACTTTTCCGTTTGTAGTGTGGAAACTGATTGTATATCCTGGATCAAAACCTTTTCCCCTCAGAGAGATGGCAAATTAACAGAATTTTGCAGAGGATTCATTTTGTACAGGTTTCTGGGTGCCCTCTAGAGTATGTAACAGGTTGAAAGAGTAATGCATGACACTAGTTCAGATTCAGATCCTTTGATAAATGAATAAGGGCTAATATTTCAAAACCACTATTGTCTGTTCCATCTGCCTTTTAGACTTTTTCTTGATATTAGAGTTTTTGAAAGGTGAGTATAAGGAAATGTCTAACTAATACAGGACAGCTTCCTGCAAAAGCTGAGAAGCTCCATGCAGATATAAGAAACTAATTAATGAAAAATCTAACCAGACCACAAAATAGGCTTTTTTCTTTATTATTTGTTGTTCTGTTCAAGAGGATCCTGTTCTTTTAAGCAAGCATCCTTAAAAATGCTTTTAGGATTAAACCTGTTGGTTTAGAACATCTTAAAGAATATCTGTGTGAAAAAATACAAAAAAATCAGCGGATGGCACTGTTGGCTTGCATGTAGGGAGTCTAAATTATAAAATATACACAGATTTTAAGGTTAGCTATATATATACAGATGTGTTTGCCTAGTACTAGATTTTTCTGTATTTGAGCAAATCTAATTTTTTTAAGTGGTTTGGGTTTTTTTTTTTTTTTTGGGTTTTTTTTTTTTTTTTTTTTTTTTTTTTTTGTTTTTTTTTTTTTTTTTTCATGCTAAAGCCTCCAAAATTAGTAATTATTAAATTCTGACATTTTGGGCTTCACTCGAAATAGAAAATGTTTGGTCTAAGTATTGGACTGAACAAATCATCTCTTACAGTCACTGCAAGGAACATATTATGTCTTGCAACACTGAAAAATAACTGGTTTTCCCTTTTTCATCTATAAGCACAAAGCATGAAAATTTGGTTTATCGAAATCTTGTACAAAAACCCCACTTTCTCTGATCTGTAGAGTACCTTAGGAACTTACTCATTCAGGCTCTGATCACTTCATTTCCATTGATCACAAGTTCCCTTAGAGCCCTCGAACGCTCTTCAAAACAAGGTAAGACAGAGAAAACGATGTTGCTGGAAAAGCATCACATGGTCTGTGTGGAGAGGCAGCACAAACCCAGTGACAAAGCAATTGCCTTCCCCAGAGCACAGGGCTCTGAGACGCCATAGGGAGGTGGAAATCTGCAAATCTTTCCGCTGTGGATCATATGGGTAGGTGAAGGGATGAGGAACTGCCAGGCTCCTTTGCTATGGGTAGAGAGACTGAGGCTTCCATCATTCACAACTGAGTTAATTCCATCGAAAATAAACACACTTGGAAGTTGTACTTGGCTTTGAATGCAAACCAAACCACAGCCAAACTGTCAACCTCAGTCTGAACCTACACCATGGACAGCGTTGTACACTCTCTTTGAGCTTGCTCACAGGGGACAGATAAAAATGCTCATCTCTGTGTGATGGATGGACCGGGAAAATGAGGTGTGTTGTGTCTATGCTTTGGCTTTACAGCAGGATTTGCAATCGAGTCAGGCAAGGGCTCCCATCCTGGGTGAGCCCCCAAGTAATGTGGCAATGGCACCAAAAGTTGGTAAGTAGCCCAAAACTTACCTTGTTCTGGCAGTGTGGCACTTACCTGCAGGTATCCTACCCCAAGATGCACATGAGGCTACATAGAGCTAAATCAGGAAACCTGCTAAGGCTGCCAGAAGCTTGGAACACTTTAGAATGCCTGCATGGTAATTCCGTTTATAAGGGAATACAGGCTGAGGGCCAGAACCAGTAAGCACTGAACACAAGAAAAGGATTCCCACTGAAATTAAAGGGGTCCCTTGGTCCTCAGTCCTAAATTCCAGCTGGATGGATATCTAGCTGGGGGGCAGAGGGAACAAACATTCCTTCCCTCCTTCCTATTAGGGTTTTTGCAAAGATATTTGTGTTATTACATGTTATTGAAACTGAAATTTTAAAACAATTATCTATATTAAAATGGAAAGAAAAAATCTCACATTTATTATTTAAATTATTTTATTAAATACTATATAAATAGTTATTATTTAAAATTATTTAAATTACTTTATTTATTTATTTTGAGAGCTGCAACTCTAATGTACCAGTCAAGGTCCTAGAAAATGGAATGCAGACAGGGATTGAGTAAAGGTTTGGGGATTATTTTTTTCCATTCACTTGCTGTGGAGCTTATCCTGCCTCTCTTACATTGAAAGTAATATGAGTTAAAACACTCTTTAAGGGACTTTGGTTTTGTGACTCAAAGGTCTTGAAGGAGTCTTTTATCATGTCAGATAATGCATTTCTGGCATGTCTGTTGCATCTCCACACTTTTCATCTAAGCACCCAAAGTTGTCATGGCTACTCTGAAAAATATTAAATAAGTAAAATCCCCTTGATCAGAGCAGAAGAAAAGACTATTTTTTTCTGAGTACATGAGAAGCAGTTTTCTGCAGTAGACTTATTTTAAGATTAAAATTTCAATTTATCAGAACTGTGTTGCAAATTCAGTTTTACACCCCCAAATGTGAAGCTGGAATACACTGAATGCATCTAGTCAACAACCGAGCTCACAGCTGGGCACTGCTGGAATAACAAGAAACACTGAACCTTGAAATAGATCATGAATCAGCATCTCTTTGCATTACCCCGAGAAAAGAGATCTCCCCCAGAAATTTTTTATGCAGAAGGGGCCAAGATTCCCTAATCATGAAGATCAAATATTTCCAAGATGCAGGTAGCAAAAGAATTCTTCAATGTAAGTAACGTGGGAAGTGGGGACAGTGTCTGTGGTGTAACTCCGTTAAAAATGAAGGGATTCATCTTCAGGAGTACAATTAAAATGATGTGTTTCCAAATGTAACCTCAGAATAATTCTGCTAACCAGTAGATGACTCTGCTTCGAGCCAAATCTTCTAGCCTCAGGGATTGAAAAGAAATGTCACAGAGATTTAATTCTCTCACTATTGAGTTTTGTAAAGCTAGCGCTGTTATAGATTGACAAGAGCATTATTTTGATCTAAGTGTACATATGGCATTGTGCTTTATCAGACAGGGCAGACAGTCCCCGCTGCCTCTCTCATGGCTGTTGGGAGGCTTTTGTGAAACTCAGCAAGCTCTCCTTGTCACGCCATCCTTTCCCTGTGGCTGCTTGCAGAGGTCTCCACTTGAGGCCCACAGCCAAATTCTTGCCTCAGTTGTGCTGTTAATAAGCAAATGCCTTCACTGTGGCGCATAGGCATTACTGCAAAAAGGGTGTGCAAACTGCCCAGCTTGCCTTCACTTGGTACCGTTCTTCCCAAAATGTTCAGAGGAAGCCTGCTTACATTACTGGTTGTCAGAGTGTTTCTGTAAGGTCAGACCTTGGCTGCCACAATGCTTGCATAGATTTCGTCCTTACTGAAATGGAATAGCTCCTCTGCCCTGTCACATATAAACAATTCTGCTCTGGATATTGTCATAGGTGTCTGATTCGGAAAGATTTCATTTCTTGTTGGCAATACCAAACCTACTTGCTAATACAATTTAGTGGAGTTTTAATCAGCAGCGCCAGGCTGCTCACAGAGCAGCTCCCAGACATCTGCCATACATTTCCCATATCTGACAGGACTTTTCCCAAGGCACATGCCATTTATCAAGGAAGGCATGTGATGCTGTCTCTTATCAAAACCTGTTCTCTTAATGCATGTGTAATGAGGTAGCTAATGCTTTGTGAGTAGAAGTGCCCAGCCTTAATAAATACTGACATGCACTAAATTATATCATAGGCTTTGGAGTTATCTTGCAAAAAATCCCGCACATATGTATCTGCACACAAAAAGAAGTTTCCAAGTATGATTAAAAATTGAATATTTTTGTTTAAATTTTTTGCTGCTCTTTGTTAATCGCATGAAAACAAAAGAGAAATTGCAGTCTCTTGCAAGAGTCTAATATCAAGAATCTTTTTAAAGGCAGTCTTTCACCTTCTCTCTGATAATTAATAAACATTTTCCTTTGTTTTCTTTTTTCTTAGACGGTCATACCACTGACCCTTCACCTTTGCTGTGCAACATTTCTGCAGGCTAAAGCTGCTGTCGGGACCATGCAGTCGCCCAAGTCCAAAAGCCCATTATATTGAGCACTGCTTTCTCCGGTTGCATGGCTAACAGCTCTGCATTCCTCCAGGACTGCATCCTCTGATTTCCTATTTCATTCTGGGGTTTTTCTACAGCCATTCACCACTGGCTGCTTGGTATGGACAGCTACAGCCCCACTCAGTGATTTTAACAGTAGGAAGTCCAACATGCTTTTCGACAGAAGATTTATTACTGGGAGAAACTAATTCACCCCCACCAGATTTTGTCCAGTTAGGGCTAGAGTCTCTTATTTCCTTCTTCACGAAGCACCTATTGTACAAAACCCAAAGAGCCACCTCATGGGCCTCATTGGGTACTCCCTGAGCTGGCAGGCAGGTCTACAGACACCAGCTTGGTTTAGGATCCTGGGCAAGCTGATTCACTTCTATGAAATGTTATTTGTGAAACTGGAACCGTCTTTGAGACTACATAGCTGTCTGCCACTACCTCCATGAGAACCATGTTTGCAATTAACTGATCTGTCTGTTTACGGGATTAAAGGATCTGGTTTCTCTTACTAGGTCAGTTTACTCTGCTGTAATTAGCCTTATCCTCTTCTAACAATTATGTCACACTAAAGCCTTGGAGCTTAACATGGGCCAAACTTTGGGAGTGATCAAATTCGTATCTCACAGGTGTAATTGAAAACAGAGTTTGTAATCTTGCATAACTCTGTATCTTCTACTTGAACATATACAAGACAATTTAAAATGGCAATTTAATTTAAGAGTTGAATGAATGTAAGAGTTTTACCCAACACAGGGATGCTGAAAATGGTATAGGAGTTTCCAGAGAAACTTATGTGAAGCACTGCAAGAGGGAAGCACACAGCCCAGTGCTGAATGACCCATCTTCACTTCACCGAGCCAATCTGGCTAGGTGCGAGCAAGGTCTGATTTGAAAGCAACTATATCACCACCAGGGCTTATGGGTGTGCTGGAGAAATCAATGCCTTTAACACCCATTCCTACTGATGGTCTCTTCAACACTGTCTGGAGCTTCACAACCTTTGTTCCTTGATTGTCTTGAATGATTTAGCACTTACCTTCTCTCTTTGGATAATTTTTGACTCCAGAATTAGGTGTCCCACAAAAACTAAACCACAAGCAGAAAACTGTTTAGCAGCGACAGCAATTCAAAAGTGTGTAAGAGCTGCAACTGCTGTGCTCTGTGAGTAAGGAGATGCTGAGAGAGTGTGCACACATTCATCAGTCATGAAGTTATCTGTGTTGCTCCTTATAACAGAATAATGATCTGTATAGATTTCATACATAATCAGAGACGATGCCCACGTAGGGCATATAATCAATCCTCCTCCCATCCAATATACTTGTGGCTGATGACAAAAAATGTAACCCAGTTCCCTCCTTGCAAGAGAGTGGGCTCAGCAGAAAAGCCAGACCTCTTTGTGCTTTGTAGGACACCTGACCTGGCAGGCATCCCTTGTTTAGCAAAGCATCACAGCTTCTGATTCTTGGGCTTTAATTTCACCTTGCCCATTTGGAGTCACTGTCCTAACTTGAAAGCAACTTCAGAATCTAATCCACCAAGAATCTCCCTCATATAGCAGGAAAGAAGAACTTTTCAGGATAAAACCATTCCAAATTAAGTTTAATTTCCCTCACCTCCCCTAATTTTCACCTGTCCTGTCTCCAGCTCAGTTAGCTGAAAATATCCCATTTATAAAATACTTCTTCCCTGTTTCTGTGACTTCACAAAAATAGTAGATGAACTGATAGAAAATTTAACTTACCCAAAATTTGTCTAATCAATTGCTTTAACCATTCTATGGTGTAGTACTAGACTGTTAATAAATGACAATAGCTGGAAGCCAGGTTTTAAAATTCTTTAAAATTTAATATTATGTCAATAAAACGGCAAATATCTGCAATATGAAGGAATTATTGAGGGAGGTGATCACATGTAGATTAGATGATCTACCAGTCAGGTAGCTCTAAATAAGTCTTCTGACAAGAAACTACCAGCAGCTGGAAGTCAGCTGTTGTTAGAGCACTCACTGAGCCTCATGGGTGTTCCATGCACTGCTCTGCAGCAGCTGGGAGACCGACCTATGAACAAAGGCCTGGTGTTCACAGCAGGGAAGGGTTATCTCTCTGATACTTTTGCAGCTCCTTTCTTTTTTGGTCTCCACGGAAAAAGGCATTCAAAATAAGGTTAACAACATCCCATATTGAGGCAGAGAATTCAAGCCACTCAAAAAATTATGAGAATGATCAGAAGACTGAAGAAAAGATGTTGCTTTCTGTAACAGAACCAGTCTGTAATGTAATAGACTTGGTATCCATGTACACTTCCTATATCTTTGCAGTTATTTTTTATTACAATTAAATAGTTCTTACCATTGGAGATATTCCATCTCAACTAATCATCTGCTATCCAGTAATTCTCCTTATTTTCCTAAACATAAACTAGATGTGAAAGGCTGCGCATTTTAGATGTTCTATTACTGTTGCAAATCACTCAAGCAAAATATATTCCTATCCAGAGTTAGGCTTGGAAATGAGGAAAAATTAATTTCATTACACTTCTAGTCAAAAAAGAGCTGCTGAATCTGATGCTATTACTTAAAATTAAATCCGTCAGGGTCACATATTATTTTCTTCCATGCACCATCCTTTCTTCTTTTCCCCCTTTCCTCCAGTTGGTCTTCATTCTCACAAGGAAAGATGCTGGCCAAGAGTGCACAGCTTCAAAAGCACGGCAGCGGGCCCAGACTCATTTTAGTACAACACAGCTACAATAATTCTGAATAATAAAGAACATAATAAAACCATAAATTATTCTGAATAATAAAGAACATAATAAAACCATAAATATGCATACAACTGTAGTTGCTCCATATCATCCTTCTCTCTGCACTCCGTAGATTGCTCTTGTTAACAGTTATATCCACTTCAAATTTTCCCATTTTTTCCACTAAGTTTCCAAAGGGAACACTGCTATGGTCAAAGCAACGTACAGACTTTTTGCCTGTATGGATTGGATCTGTGTTTGGAGGCTCCTGTTCTGCCCTCAGTTCTCATGCATATCAAGAGGAAAAAAATATTTGGCAAAATCTTCAAAAACCTCACAACTTGGCACATGCAGTGAAAAAAAAAATAAGTGCTGTTTCCACAGTACCTGTAGACTTTTATTGATATAGACAGGAGAAGTAAGAGGCAGTTATTTCTTCATTTCTAAAACCTCTGGATCACATAATTAATAAATCCAAGGGACTCTTGCAATTGTTCTCATATTCTGTTCAAATAATCCAAAGTCAAAGCACACATTCATACAGTGAAAGATCCCTCCTAGCTTGTTCTGTGTAGAACTGCCATTGAAATAATTATCTTTCAGACTGGCTACAATCAAGATGACAAATTTTTAAAACTGCAAAAAAGCACAGAAAATTAAATTGAGCTGCCTTTTTTTTTTTTTTTTTTTTCTTTTTTTTCCCCACCATATTAACTGGAGATTTTTGTGCTGCTCTTGCTTTGTATCTCCAGTGGATATTTTGGGGGGAAAAAATCCCATCTTTTCTTTCTCCAAGATAAGTACATTTTAATTTAAGCCATGTAAAAAGCTGCTAAGTAGCTACACTTCATAGCTACAAAAAAAGATACCTATCCACCATATTTCATAGCAGCAAGTCTATTTACATAATGATAAGGCAAATGCTTGCTGAAGAAACGGTAAGAAAGTGTTTGGTAACTTTGGGAAACAGACTAACGTACTCTCAGGATCTGTCTGAGCAGCATTAGGAACTGTAGTACTTTTTCTTTGACCACAGCTGAATGGAAGTAACAAAAAGCTGCTATGAAACCTTTTCAATAAGTCAACTTCCTGTGCTTCCCTGCTGACTTACTACTTCACGGCAGAATAAACAGCTTCAGAGAAGATACAAATAACTCACTAGAATTCACATCTAGTTGCATTAAGTAGCACAGCCAAAAAACTGTGAAGAGTTGCATCAACTGCCTGACAAAAATTCTGAAAAAATGCAGCATATGGTTATTTGTACAATGAAGCAGAAGTAAATTTCCATTTTGAAAGCATCATCAGGAAACAGCTCACTGGCTAGAGGAAAGTGTTTGTGATTTTACATATTCTTGTTTCAGGGACCAGGTGTATTATCTGCCATAGTGGCTGCTATCACTGGTTGCAGGACACACCTTACTGTTTTATTTGATAAAGCACCCTGAATGATACTTGTAATTCAGATAGCACAGAGTCTTTTGCATTAAAGAAGAGATTGAGAATGTTCAAATAAATAGGAATTAATAGCTTCATAAGGACTATTATCAGGGCTTCTGGAGTTGGACTATACAACTTTAAGATACGTGCATCAGGAGTTTACTTTAGTCCCAATCCAGAGTCTCTTTAGAAATGCTTAAAAGCCTTTAAAACTTTAATCCAGGATTTTTATCTATAACTGCTTTAGCTTTACTTGAAGCAAGTGACCCTTGAATGCAGAAACAAGACTTTTCAAGACAGGTCTGTCCCTAGAATCCCAATAAGCCAGGTCTTCTTTTAGACTGGGCCAAGCAAACTTACCAGCCCGTTCCAGCCACATAAGGTATTTAAAAAAACCAAACAAACAAACCCAAAAAACCAAAACAAAACAAAAAAAACCCAAAAACCCCCAAAACAAAACAAACCAAACAAAAAAACCAACAAAAAACAAAACAAAAAAATCAAAACAAAAAAACCCGGCACCTTTTCCTTCTCCCCCTCTCTTTATTTCATCTCTCTCAGCATGAATAGGTCAGTTTGTATCAGCTGTGAAGGCACTCCCGATCTGGGTGAGTGTTACCACTTTCAGCTGTAACTGGGAGCGTGTGATGTTGCTCATCTCCCTCTTGAGCCTGACACAAGCAGCTCCCTGTAGATCAGCCGGCTGAGGCTGGAGGAGTGGCACCCTCAGCTGCTTGCTGTATCCAGCTGTGCTCCAGCTGCTCGAGTTATTCTGTGATCCACAGTTCACAATCATTCTCTAAAAGGAATGACAGTAAAGCTACTCCATCCTGTAACGAAAGGAAGGAAAATGGACAGGTGAAATTTGATTGCGATGAAAAAGAAGGGCTCATGACACAAGCAGATGCCAAATACCATATAACAAGAAAATAATCCACTTTTGCAGGTACTATTAAAAAACCCACACCTATTTCACAACATTAATTTACCTTTTCTATTATGTGTGGTCGATGCCCAGGGCCTTGTCTTTGTCTTTTTGTATTTCATCTGTTTCTTCTAGCACTTTATTGCAGAGAACATCACATAAAGTGACATTTATTGTTTCTAGTTACCTCTACATTTACATTCCTCAGATCATCAAGGAGAAAAAGAAGTTGAATCACTGGAGGAAACCCCTCCAGTTAAGCTCATTCTTTCCACGCCCTCGCTTTTATAGTGGCTGTAGATATGAAATTTAAATGTCTGTAGATGATTGCATTTCATAGTAAGTAGTGGTCCTTGATGTATGGAACATACATTTTGCACCCTGTTACACATCTGGCTTCTGGGCTGGACCAAGGAAAAAGCTGGAATTATGCAACCATTTCAAATGTCTCTGAATTTGCAGGTACATGCCATAGTGTACAAGGTGAGGAAATTACTTAAGACTTCTACAGGTTGTGCTTGTGGAGGAACGTTCTAAAGCCTTTTCTTCAAGATGAAAGGAAACTGGAGAAGTACTATTTTACTGAATCAAATCTCAACAGTGGGATTGATATTTTAAGGTGCTCTGCAACTTTGACCCACATTCATTTTTATAAGATGTGAATGCCCACACTTCAGAGAGCCTGAAAGGACACGCAGTGTGATGTGGAAACCTTCAGTTAAAAAGTAAAACCAAACTTTGTAGGAAAATGGAAGGAGTTCTGACTTTTTGTTCCCCTTCACTTTCTGATGTCCTCTTGGCATGATGCACTGAAGTGGCAATCCTTTTCCAGGACTTCTGCAAAGTGTATCTCCAAGTTCTCACACCCATACAGGAAGGAATAGCCTATGTATTTACCGAGAACTGGAAGAGATATAGTTAAGAACTCAGTACACTCTCTGTTTCAGTAAGGAACAGAATTAAAAGTATTAAAATAATGTACTGGATATAAATGACAGTTGTGACAGGAAAATGAGAACAACTTTCATGTTTTTATTGCTGCCTTAGAAGCAATTGATAAACAGTACACTTCATATATAAATGAGCATGTGTCAATATATGACAACAAAAATAAATTACAGTGACATAGTATTTAACTTTACAAGGTTGTACAAAATTTTCAAATATGAATAGATTTCAACTTAAAAATTTGAAATAAGTTAAAACTTCAACTATTCTGAAGACTTAAAAATATACATACAGTTTCACTCAATCACATCATTTACAGTATGATTATTTTAAGCTGTTTATTTTTATACACCCATATATTTTTGACTGTATTAGTGGAATATATCCTGCTATATGCAGCTTTGCTGCAGTGGGATAAACGGGTTCCCTGAGGGCACAGAACAGGCTTTGAGTGTTTAAATAATTTGATTACATTTATTAGCTAGAAATATAAACCTAAAGTGTTATTTATCGGTCCTACAATGAGAGACTGATTTATCTGCTCTTTCTAGAATTTCCATTGATGCTAATGAGAATTTTGAAGAGACCTTAACGGCAGGATTGAGGTAAACTAAGTCTGTTTAGCCAGGATGAATTAGGTAAAATTATTTAATGAAGTATTTGAAGAATAGCTGTTTTGTATTAAATGCCATTATAGACTACATTGCTAGTCCTGTCTATGCACTGACATTTGCTTCCACAACTAATAGGAAAACATATTTTATATGGTATTTTTAAGCAATGGGATGGATTATGGATTGGCATTTTCAACACCTCAATTATATGCACATGATTACTTTATTAAATATTATGAAGATTAAAAGCATTGCCCAAAACACCTTGGCTGTTGAGTACATGGTAATTGAGAACGCCAGGGGTCTAATTCAGGCTGTAAAATAAGGTAAGGTGGAGGAAATTTGTACTGCAGCTGGATCACTCCTGATAACTTAAACTAAAGCTGGTGCAAACGGAATCAGTGTACCAGCAAGAAGGCAAAGGCTTGTTAATTGGGGAACCATTAGTGAGAAAACACATAAAGAAATTTGGGCAAACTGGCACATGTGAGGAAATTGCTCAATTGTCAAAAATACAGAAAAACACTTGTGCAGAGGTCGGTCTTAAACAGCCAGCGATAAATTTGGTAAGAAATAAAAAAGAAATCCAAGATGTCTATTTGTGAGACTGAATTTTCTCTTCTCTGAATATGTTAAAATATCTATCAGAATGCTGCACCAGTAATTCACAATCTTTCCTCCAAACAAATAAATGTCCTGTGTACATAATTTGAATGAGAAAGGAAGGAGTCATAAACAGGCCAGAGCTGTGCAATTCCTCATTTCCATTTTTCTCTAATGTTGTTGGTAATAAAGGCCACTGCAGTCTACAATTCAGCCGGAAATTATTTTAGAAGCCACTGTTTTTGCTGTGTGAATATGCTGTCATTGGGCAGCAGAAAGGAGGAAGGGAACTGGAAGGAGAATATACATATATATACATACACACACACATATATGTGTGTGTGTATGTACATATGTGTGTGTGTGTGTATATATAGATATATGTGTGTATATAGATATATGTAGGCATGAAATTCGCTGGGGGTGGTTTGCTCTGTTTGCTCTGTGTTTTCCAAGAGAACTTCTTTGCAGGCTCATGCCCAGGGAGTGCAAGGTGGGGGGCACACAAGTGGAGGTCTGTAATGTTGATGAGAGGCCACACAACACAGCCCCACATTATGGTGCAGGAGCCTGGCTGCCTCCTGCTTTTCTGGGGAAAAATGTTCATTTCAGAAGCACAGAGGGAGCCTGTCCATCAGCTGGAGCTTGGCTTGGATCAGCCCCCAGAAAAGGTTGTTTTTCACCGTCACTAAGAAAGCACAGAGCAATTTCACTGAGCAACACACTGGGTCATTAAGTGAATTAAAAGCAAAGGATATTACAGCATATGACTGGAGTTGAAACTTCCTTCTATAAATCCGCACCTAAGGGAAGTCCTCCCAGACTGAATGGAAGGACAGTTTCCCCAAAGGAAAGCATCTACATGATGAAGATTTCAGAACACTGTGTAGATTGTTTACTCCTCTTGCAAGTTATAATCTCAAATTACTTCAATCGAAACAATTACATTTCTCTTAATTGCTTGTTCTGTGTTCTGCCCCTGTTTTGGCTCCCGCAAGAAAAAAATAACATGGAAATATATCTCAAAAGTTCAAGCAACATCTAGCAGTTATGTAAACCTTACCTCACCAACTGCTTGGCACACAGTGTATTACTGTACAATCAGATATGTCTTTTATATCCCATAATTTGCTTTTTATCTTAACTAGCAAGCCACTCTATGAGCAGCAGCTAAAGAAATGAGTTTATCTGCTTATATTAATGCAATTGTTATCAGGGGCATACAGGGTAAAAATCATTTGTAGATTACAGTAATGTATTTGCAAGGAAATTTCCACACGGGAAGGTGCCACCTGATTAGTTTTCTGTGGAGAGTTCTTTTTTTTTTTAAAAAAAAAAAAAGTAAGCATCTTGGCAGGAGAAAATCTCTTAAGAGCACAATGTTCCACCGTGATAGTTCAATGGGAGCCAAGTTTTGACAGCACAGCTTGGGCTGATACCCATGTGGTGAAAAGGGAAATGTGAGCTCTCGTGGGACACTTGACCTGGACAGATGTATTGATTTTTCAACCAACACACATCTATCCACCTTCTGCCCTCAGGACTGCAATGGTGGCAGAACAACTTCTCTTACTCTCATTTTTATTAGCTGCAAAAGGGAATGTTCCTCTAAAACACTGAAATCAAGGAAAACGATTGCTCTTCGTCATTATCTGCCTCTACTCTTCCAATTACAGTGCTAGTGTTTTGCAAACTGCTGTCAATATGAGCTAGGGCCAATTATTCTTTCTGAGAGCTTACCAAGACATAGAATTTAATTGCTTGGCAGAAAAAGTGCTGCACATTAAGGTAGCTGTTAGCAAAAAAAGATCAACTTGGCCAATAATTTAAAAAATAATAATATTCTGTCTAGTACCTGAATGGGTAGCTATGACTAGATCAATAGACATCAGATTTTGACGGAATGCTCAAGCAGTGTCTTTTTACACAGCAGAAGCTAAGGGACTCCTTTTCCTGTTATTTTATGAGTTTACTGTACATTCAGCTCCACTGAAGAAAACCAGTTTTATAATTCTAAATTCCTTTTCATGAAACCTATTTCTGAGATGCCTAATTACTGCATACAATTTCTCCATATATTTCAAAATCAGAAAGCAACAGGCTTTGACAAAGTAAATAAATCGACAAAACCCATCAATTTATTTAAAATTTTCAAGCCTTAAAAGCATGTATTCAAATATTGTGTCTGGGACTTGTTTTGCTGTATAACCACCAGAACAGAAAGCTTTCAAGTAATAGGAACATATCAGGAAACACATAAAATATGTTCATCAGATTCCTGCAATGTTATCTCTAGTTCTATCACAAAAATACCCGCTATCTCCAAATAGAAGCAGGAAGCTTATGGCTCTTTCTTGTAACAACTTGACTGGTGTGGCCCACACCCTTCCTGCTGTGGGGTGGCAGGGGCAGGAGTTCAGTTCAAACTTCCTCTGAGGCAGAAGTCCCATGACTGCTGGTCAGCTTTGAGGCAGGAGGGATTGGGTTAAGAGGCAACTGAGTGATGGGACACCTCTAGAAACCCAGGGATAATTCACATTAAAAAAGACATCTCCTTCACTGAGATCTAACATCTACAGCTTACAACTACAAAACCTTACATTATATTTATCATTTTCTTGCTTCTTTTGGAAAGCAATGAATTTTAATTCAGGCTTTTTACAGCTTTAACGAAGAGCTCTTGTGTGCACTTAGTACACGGACTTCAATGACCCATCCCTATGCAGCTTGCTTTTGAGAGCAGCTGTCCATCCTTAGTCTTTATAATTCACCTCTACTGATGGATTCTGTGTCAGTCAAGATGAATTGCAGAGACTAAAATCCAAAACAAAACAAAACCAAAAGCGGCACCTGTGCACATTAGTTTAAGTCTCTTGCATTTTTCATGCTGATCCTTCCTGTCTCATGGCAGGAGAAATATGCAACGGTGTAATGTAGCTGTACTGTTTTGAAAACAAGTGAAAGGACCTGAAAGGTCCTTCCATCATATCCAGTGAAGTGCAGGGGCCGAGCAGGAGATAAATGCTGCTCTGTCCTTTACACAGAGGATTTTGTTCAGATTACCCTATGGCCAAGAAATCGCACTCATTTTGAATAAAGGGATGAAACATTTTCTCAGATGTACTCCTACAACCTGAAAAGTGAAAAGTTTTGGTCCTAATAGCACTTGTAAAATAAATATCATTAATGGCAATATGAGGCAAGCAAATGGAATGTATTTCTGAATTAAAAAAAAAAAAAATCAGGCCAATGAAGGCTAAAAGCTGCTTAAATCCAGCTATATCTGATTTCATATAGCTTTGCAGATGCAAAGAAATGACATATTCCTATACTGATGGCAAAGGGTATTCAATAGGTATATCCAATAAATATACGTGATAGGTGTGTTCAACAGGAGGGGAGTGATCTATGTGAAGGATAAAAGTAATGAGTGGAGAAAAGTACTGAGCATCAGGAAATACAGCACAGGCCTGTTTCTTGTGATGTATCTGCATAAGCAGAGTGCAGCACTGTGCAGGATTCAAAGTAAATTGGCTTATTTCTTCTGCCCCATGGAGTTAATTAGTCTGTGCCACAATGGTAATAACAATACTTAATGTGGACACATTAAGCACAAATTAAGGCCATTTGGCCATTTCCTCATCCCTTTGGCATTTCTAGAGTAGGCAGTTATTTCAGGAGTGGTTACAGTTGCTTTGTTACCCAAAGATTTCAATATAGAAGAAAAATAGGCTCAAGGAGACTGGATGTTTTGAAACGACATAAGGAATCAGATTCTTGTCCAGAGACTTTATTTCCATGATAGTGTAAAAAAATTCAGATCTTTTGAGTATTTTTAGTAAATTAACTATGCCTGTATGGATGAATTGAAAAATAAATTTTAGTTCTCTTGGCACAGTAATATCTTGTGCTCTTCTGTTTGTTAGACATGGTTGAGTGATGATTACCAGATCATTTCAAGAGTACTTTCATTCCAGAAAGTACACTAAATAACCCTGCTCTGGAAGCGAGAAAGAATATCCCATCAAATTCCTGGAAAATGCACATGCACCCAGAAAAACAAGCCTTGCTGACATATTGAGGCCTTTTTATTTAGTCCTAGAGTGCTATAACAAGGATCTCTCCACAGAGGCCTGAGTGGGGTGTCAGGGTGCTCTGCCAACAGTGTGGCTGGTGGTGACGCGTGCTTTTGGCTCACAGAGTCATTCATGCACTGAACTTTTTTGGGCACTGTTTACACGAGTTTATTCACCCTTATGCAAGGAGGATGTGCACATCTATAAAGCCTTTAAATGTCTTGGGGTTTTTTCCACACTTTCTGCCAAGTTACATACGTTTTATAGCTTCTCTAGCTTGGAAAAAAGTTACCTCTCCTCACCACTGTTAGATTGAATGTTTTTATCACCATTTTCATAAGACATTCCCTTAAGCCAGCATCACACAGTCCAGGATTTATTGTTTGAAAACCCAGAAGGGGGTGAGTGATCTAGATATAGTGGGTATTTCTTTGTCTTACCAGGCGAACAAGGTTTTTAAAGACTGCAAAATTCCACCCATGGGCCTGGGAAATGAAAAGCATTATATCATGCAACAGAAAGGGCAGAGCAATAATATGGGATGAGGGAGGATGGTAATTTTTTTCTCTTCTCATTTCTAATGGAAGGAGTGCTGTTCTTACCTCAAAGAATTTGCAGTGGTGACTTGCCTTTATATGTTTGTGACATTTGCCTCAAACTGTTTACATAGTGACTGAATTTCTCTTTCAACTTTGAGAAACTGGCAGTGATGTTCACACTGGCATAGGAGTTTCTCTTACATGAACCTAGATAGAATCTAGTCTAAGAGGCCTTTGTTCCTTTGAAAAATAGTAGTGCGAGTTTGGGTAATGTAATGTAGTTAAACCTAGTGCAGCCTTGACACAATAGCTCAGTAAATGAAATATGTTCATGCATTTCTAATTTTTGGGCAATGTCTAAAAGGCCAGTTCAATACACTAAAAATGCCATATCCAGAAATAAGGACAATGCAATTGCAAAAAATATGCACTAAGGAAATATGTGGAAGCTTTCCTTGCAGAAAAGCAGAGGAGACTAATACACAGTTTGACTGTCCAGTTACAACTGATGAGGCATCAAAGGCAACGTTTACCAGGGCTGACAATTTCAGCGTAAGTTTGTACATACACCTGTAAACATTGCTCTAGTACATCTAGTACATCTGGTACATCTCTCTGTATGTACATGCACAGTAGTCACACATACGTTATCCTTCTGAGATACACATTATGCATGGAAATGTATAGGTACAATACACACACCATACAATACTTGTTGGAATAGGCCATGGAATAAGTAGCACTTATCTTAATGTTTTCCCATGTTACCTGCACTCCTTCCATTAAACAACCCCTGACAGGCATTGGCTCTCTTGAGCCATCTTGATAACTAAAATTAAGCAAAGCATCCTCAAACATATCTAGGCATATATATAGAAGTAATTACAATGATATTTCTTGAGAAAACAAAAACAAAAAACAACAAACAATCTATGTCAGATTTTTGAATGTGCAGTGTCAATGGTGAAGAGCAAAGTCCCGAATATCAGCACAGCATAGGTAAATTTGTGCAGAAATGTCAGTGACATCAAATGCTGTGATGCTTAATCTCAGCCAGTTGCAGTGCCATGGCGTATGAAATGAAATAAACAGTGTAGAATTCCCATTTGTACTCAACTTGTTTTCAACAAATATCACAGCTGCATTATCTCTGCCTTACTTTAAAAGCTGAAGTACAAAAATGCCCAAGTATCAGACATCACAAATTAGCATTTTGCCCGATATCTTTCTGGCAGTTCAAAAATGTAGAAGTAGAAAAGTTCACATACTATAAATGATTTATGCCTGCTACAAGGAAGAACATCCTAATTAAATGAAATTTTTAATTCCATGAAAACCTGAATGTCATGCATGCTTTATCTAAGCTTTCAAACAGAAGTGCTTGGGCATCATGGGAGTGCAATGCATGAGTCAGAAAAGGCAGCCAACATTACCAACACCTCAGCTCCACCAGAAATCTCAGCATACCCTTCAGGCTAACAAAAGCAGCCTACAAATATGCATCACTTTGACCTGCTCCAAGAAGCCAGTACAGTGGTATTTGAATGGGCAAATACATAAAAGATAAAAAAATTATATAAAACAGAAAATAGAAAATCATAGAGGGTGGAATGAGATTGTAAATAAAAACAGTAGATTTGCATGGGTCAAAGAATATTCAGAACTACCACAATGCCTTTTTTTTTTTTTTTTTTTTTTTTGATTTCCCAGAGAATTGAAATACATGATGATTCATTAACTCTGTGAGTTCAAGACAGTGGGGGTTTGGGAGAACATCCCTAGGGACAGGTCATCCCCTGGTCGGCTCGGTGAACAGACCATTTGTGGCACAGACTATTCCTGCCAATAAGGACCTGGCAATTGTGAAGCCTTCTCCGGTTGTTTTTGATATATTTTATACATCTTTAGAAAAGAAAGTATCAGATCTCAACACTATACAACTTCTGAAATTAGAAAAGTGTCTTTTGATAAGGTAAGATCAGATAACTTTGCATAGGGAGATTGTGAAAGAAAAAAAAAAACAACAAAAAACACCTGATAACAAGGCAGGCTTGTAGAGCATATTTTAGCATAAGAATCTAGGAGCCATCTGGAAGAAAATGAAGAGTTAGAATCTCAAATATAAATATGAATAGTGATGCATAAATAGTAAGATGGGTAAGAAATGAGTGAAAAGCAGTTTATAAATAGTATGACACTGCTTGACCATCCCTACTGTATATAGAGTGGCATGATTATTACTATTTTTAAAATTATTGATGCTTCTGATGAGCAAAAAAAAGTTTAAAACTTCCTTTTGCTTTGAAGTTTGCATTCTGTAGAGGAAAACCAAATGTACTTTGGATCTCTACTTCTATTTTTAGATATATAAGGTTGATAATGAACCAAGGCTTTTTAGAATAGTCTCGCAGAATAAGTAAAGAAATATAAAAATCAAGACAGCAAAGTAAGAAAATGAAGCTGTATATAATTGAGAAAGGTCACCAACTCTCAGGATATCTGTGTGCATATTCCTAATGCCAGAACTCTTTAGGCCATTTATGGTTTAGGTTACACAGATCCACAGGTTTAGATCCTAGGAGCTACTCAGGCCTTTCTTATATTTGTTTAGCTTTAGAACAGTGCCAGGCTGATTTGCAGGTTTACTTTTGTTGTTATGCAGGAGTAGGAAAAAGTGCTTCATGCAGCATGGCCCCTACCCTCGGATCTTCAAATCAGACATCTCTCATTGCCTACATTATAATGTATTTTGTTGCCTGTTCAGAGGCTGATAGTGATTGGGGTATATCCTATAAAGCTTTCTCCAGACTACCCAATGGCTCCTGTCTGGCTATCTCTTCTGACTTTTTGGTCCTCTTCACATGGAGTCTAATCTTGTATTATTGCAATTAACGGAGACTGGTCTCTGAGAAGCCAGCTTTCAGAACTGTGAGGAGAGTTAATGGGACTGGGCTGCTTGTCTGCCATCAGAATGATGTTTTCTACTGTGTTTCTGACCTATTTTTCCTCAAAAAAGATGAAATATTACACCATTTGTACTTCTTGAAAGTAATTCTGTGTCATTGGTCTTGCATTGTTCTTCTTTTGCAACCTATTGTGCGCCTGTGTTCATAAATAATATGTCCACTAGTGCATACAGCTAAAATTTTTGTGTGTGCATGGATTTAAAGCAAACACAGAAACATATAAAATACAAATTAAATTGCTGCCCACTGTACTTGTAGCACAGCCGAATTCTTAATATTTTATAGTGCATATTTCATTAAATAAATAATAACTAAATTGATGTATGTTACAATTTGTGTATACATACACATTTTATGATGCCTGTAAATAACATTTTAAAGCCTGTTCACACATCAAAAGACAGGTTGTTTATTTCTCTGTTAAAACAATCCAAGGATTAAACTCTTCCTATTTTGTAAACAGTGGTGACAGACGCTTTCAAGGAAGCTTAACTTCAATAAAAATAATAGTTTCCCATTTTAAAATCAATAATAATATACCATAAATCCCCCCATGAACTCTGGCTTCCTTACATGCTCTCACATTTTGTGTATTAGGGGCACAGCACTACTCTAGATATCAGAATATAATAATATGGCAATATATATAGATATAGATATATATTTAAATGTTAAAACATTTTTAGGTCAGCTTGAGTAATGAATATATTTCAAATATATGCTTCTTTCTATAAATAAAGGTAATTAATTTTCTTTGCAACATGAGTGCCTTTGTATGCGGCTAGCAAACTAGCAAAACAATTCTGGTCTCTTTAGTTCAAAATGCACATGTGACAGATGAAGCTTTAACTTTTTTCTTTTTTGTACTAAAATTGTACTTGCAGTAAAGTTTAAATATAATTCATGAGATTACTCTAGGGTAGACATTTTAAACAACTCATACAAAGGAGAATTTATTTTAATGACGTGAAAACTAGGTAGAGTCTATTCATTTCTCAAGCAGACCTTTATGAATCACTTTAAAAGGACACTACAGCTGAAGACTGAAGAGCAATATTTATCAACATTAAATAAAACATTTGGTGAAATATGTATAAATATTTCTTCATATGAACATAACACAAAATTAAATAGTTCAGATACACAGACACCATTTAATATATTTCCACTGTTGTCAAAATCATCTGTAAACACCATCTCACACTGAATATAAAAGCAGCTTTAACATCAGTTCTGTGTTCACAACACTGATGCCCCTTTGTAAAATAAGATACTTGTTTTATTTTCAGCAAAATAAGAGTCTAAGCAATTAAAAAAAAAAAAAAAAGTTTTGGTCAGTTCAAAGGAGAATACAAAATAATCTTTCAACATGTAACTAAATCAGATTTAGAGCAACAGTTTAAAGTACAATCCTTTCCCCAGGGGACCTTTGACTTTTATAAATCATGTTTGGTGCAGACCACATCACAAATACCAGGAAATACTGGTCATGTCTAAACTATAAATATTAAAGCCCTTTTAAAATTGTCTTTATCAAAAATTGCCAGGTTACAAATTGGCAATATCACATTTTTCACACCACCGAATAACCTGGCGTCAAACGGATTTAGGTGCACTTCTCCTGATGATTTTTAAAACAGGTTGTGGAAAACAAACACTTTTAGTGAGCATCCTTCACGTGCAAAAATAAAGCATTTCTTTGAAACAAATCATTTGCATCTGAAGATCATCTGGGCAGACAGTGCCAGCAGCGGAGCTCCACCAACTTTTGTTGGAAAATTACAACTTGAACTTTCATCGGAAGCCATACAGATACTGCACACAGGGTCTGAGCTGGCCCTGAGAAGGGTGGTGCATCTCCACGGTGCAGCTCAGGACAAGGTGTTGCAGGAGCCATGTGTGCCTCGCAGCAGCACAGCCTCCAAAGCAGGACATGGGGCTGCTGATGATGGTTGTGCCTGCCTGGCTCCTGAGCAGCTTCCTTTGAGCATCAGTACCATGCAGCCCAGATCGGGGTTCTCATCATCCTATGCCCTGCAAAGATAGCTTCATGCTCTTCCCTGAATGTAGCCTGCAATTCCTCTCCCCTCTGTATCTTTTAAAGAGGCCTGATCACTTCGAGAAGAGATTCTGTGCTCAAGATTAAGTTTTTACTAGGCAAGTACCCCATTATAAAACTCTGTAAACTCACAAGCTATGTTTTGGTTTTCTCAGTTTAAAATGTGGACATGTTTTGGTTGCAGAGATAAACTTGAATTTGAGGTGCCAAATATTGAGCTATATACTTATAACATGATTTTCTGACTTTTTAAAAATTTCAATCACATTCATCCTGATGGGGGGCCCTGTAAAACCTAGGAAAATAGGTCACCTCTTTCCTGGTATGTGTGTATTTCATAGGTGTGAATGCATGCTATGCATACATACACACTCACACACACACACACACACATATAACAAACATCAGCTGCACACAGAAATACTCAGAAATCAGGAATTAGGGGCACAATTAACAATATACCAGAAGAGAAGTAGACGTGAAGCTCTACCGGCATAACAAGAGGCAATTTTTCAGCCTATACAGTGTCTCAAACAATTTCACAATCCTGTTTCGCTAGCTTGCTACATCAGTATGTAACTTGAATTGAAAGTTGTTGGATTCCTTGGAAAAAGAAGAGTTGGGCTAGCTAGATGTGCTTACCTGAGATCCCAGAGTTGATTATAATCAAAGAGCTGGGCAGATCAGTATTGGATTTATAATTGCTATACAGCTTCTCGCAAATTCATAGGAAAACTTTATTAAATCTTTCACTCCTTAGTAAAAATGCTGAATTTTCTTAGTTTTTGCTGAATGCAGATTGACTTTTATATTAAACTGGATTTATTGAAAGGATAAATAAGCCTGGTGCTGCTTTCTTGATATTTAAATCATAGAATCAGCACTCTGGAACCATCTTCCCAGCCCAACCCATCCTGTCCGATCCCTTACTATCCTGCCCATCCTGCCCTGTCCTGTGCCATCCTGTTCTGTCCTGACCTATCCTATCCTATCCCATCCCATCCCATCCCTGCTTCATTATTTTTTTATTTGTTTAAAAAATACTATTTTATGAAGCCTCCCTAGGGATCCGCTTATGAAAAATGACGGACTGTCTTTGCTGATACTGCTGTTTGCGTCGTTTTCGTTTGTCACACTGGCACAGCAGCAGCATCTTGAAAGTGTTTCTGAATGTTTTGTTACACAGTGCGTAGCACATGGGGTTCACTGTGCTATTGATGTAGCAAAGCCAATACCCCAGGTGCCAGAAAGTTTTGGGGATACAGCTGCAAAAGGTGTTCACCAGAACCATGATGTTATATGGGGTCCAGGTAATGATGAAGGCAAACAAAATGGCACTGAGTGTCTGTGCTGCTTTCTTTTCTTTGATAAGTGACATTCGTTTTCGTTTTGTGATCTGACTTCTGGTCTTCAAGGCAAACTTTTTTGCCAGGGTTGCTTCCTTAAAGGACAAGGGCAGGGCTGTCGATGTCTTGGTCACTGATGAGATGCCATCAGAAGCGGTGGTTGTCTCCTCTGACTCTGCTTCAATTGGAAGTTTAGTAAAGCTCTTTTGGAAATTTCCGCCATCCTGAACGCTTTTGGGAGGGTGCAATTTTTTAGTTTTCTTTTCCTTCGATTCCGTGTCGGATTTCTGCAGTTCATCCCCTGACTCATGCAAATCTTCTGAGGAGGGTAGTTTTGTGGAATTGAGGATAGCACTGTGACCAGGAAGCTTCAGCACGATTGAATAGATGGCTCTGGTCTCTGCAGCAATGTCTTCTTCGTCAGAGGAGGCTGAATTTTCAAGGGAGGCAGCAGCATCGTTGTTGTTCCAGCTGTCACTGCTGCTGTGCTCTTGGTCCCCCTGATCTGTGCTGGGTTCCCAGCTCTTCATTGTGAGCCAGAAGTGGCAGCGCCTGTATTTCTTTCGGGCAGAGCGTTTCATGTTCTGCCGTTGCAGCTCGTAGCTGCTGCAGCTCCGGGAGCTGCCTGTCTGGTGCACAAAGCGTGCTGCCTCTGCTTCACTGCCTGAAGCCTGCAGCCCTGCTAACTCTTTGGTGCGTTTCTCCGTCTCCTTGTAGATCCTCCAATACAAAATACTCATAATGGTGACCGGCAAATAAAAGGCAGCTATGGCAGTGCCAAAAGTGATGATAGGTTCAGTTAGAAACTGGATGAAACATTCATCAGGAGGCACAGTCCTCTCCCCAACAAAATACTGCCAAAACAAGATGGCAGGGGCCCAAAGAACAAAAGAGACGATCCATGCTAAACCAATCATTACCCCAGCCCTTTTGGTTGTTCGTTTGGCTCTGTATGTTAGTGGCCTAGTGATGGAAAAATACCTGTCAAAACTTATCACAAGGAGATTCATGACAGAGGCGTTACTGGCAACGTAGTCAATGGAGAGCCAAAGATCACAGGCCAAACTTCCCAAAGCCCAGTGGTCCATGATGATGTATGTGGTATAAAGATTCATGGAAAGAACACCGATGATCAAATCTGCACAAGCGAGGCTCAACAGGAAGTAGTTGTTGACTGTTTTCAGTTGTTTGTTAACCTTAAATGCAACAATCACTAGGATGTTTCCTATGATGGTCACCAGTGCAAGGATCCCAGTGAGGAAAGCAATCAAAACTACTTGCCAGACAGTGTGTCCACCCAGAGGGTCTTTGTTTGTGGCATTTAGGGTCATGTTTGTTGATTCCACAGTGGAGAAAGGAAAACTCTCTGTGGTGTGAGGAAAATCATAGCTGCCAATGAATGATGCTGCTTCATCAAGGAGTCCCGGTCCATGCGAATCTCTCTTCCAGAAGGAGCTCACATTTGGAAAAAGGGGCGAGGATGAACTGTTATTTTGCATGATCATTGTGGCTCTCTGACATAGTCTGTAGCAGAGAAAAAAAAAACAAACAAAAATCAAGTGAATAGGTGAAGATGTTAAATAAATAATCATCCTCATACTTGTACATAAAATCACTTTAGCACTTTGAAAGGTGTCTTTAAGAATCCAAGCTGCCTGTGACACATTTCAAGTTAAACGTGTGTGTGATAATATTCAGCTTCCAGACTGTGATTATCTGAGCTCTTCATAGTGATGACATTGTGTTTCCTTAAAAACATTCTCTATCAGAGGAACCAAAATCCCACAAGAATTTGAACCCAGAGTAGTATTAAAATGCCCCCAAACTCTAATTCTCTGAATTAAAACACTCCTGCTGGATCTGTCCTGAACTCAATAACTCAAAAATCCACTATCCTGAAGCCTTCAAACATTAAGTTCCAATCATATGAAGCCCCAAATCCTCCAAGTTCCAATCAACAGTTGTCCCCAGTGCTATCCTGGTTCTAGCAAACAGAGCCACAGCCTCTACTGCCTCCAGCTATAGCTGATGACAAATAAAAATGTTGTTCTCCCTTTCCCTTAACTATGGACATACAAGCCAGCATCATTTCACCGCATCAAGCTACTCTAACCTGTGAGGCTGCAAAACTCTTCCCATTTTCATTTACCTTTCAGCTATCTGATAAAAGCAGTAAAAGTTCTCATTAGCACTTTTTGCACATGCCACTATTAATTTTTTTAAATGCACATTTTTATACTTGGACTAAGGATTTTGCACTTCTAATGACTTCAAAATTTCTTTGGGGACAACACTCCGTAACAGTTTCTTTGAAACTATGGTCTCTAGAGTCAGGAAAAAAACCTTTGGCAGATGTATGTCAAAGCAATCATTAAACACTTTAGGAAAATAGGGGGGGAAAAAAGCATGAAAGGGATTCATAATTAGGCTTTAATCCTTTTCCCCAAGTACTAAGATAAGAGGAAAACATTCTCAGAATGGGAATTTGCATTTCTCTTATTTCATTAGCTTCTCTAGTCAGCTGACTGTATCCATAGTAATAAATTAATTACATCATCAAGAAGAAAAAATTCTGATGAAAAAGTCCATCACTGACTGTAAATGTTGAGCAAAATATGCTGTCAATGTTTGTTTGCTAAATGTGAGTTCTTCCAGAGTCAATACATAACAGCGTGAGATAATAATGAATATCACAATACACAGATTTACACAAAAATATTTATCCAAAAGAGGAGGGTTTGGTTCTGTTTTTCTAATTAATTTCTCAATTCTGCTTTCCCTTGAACTGTACTTGGTTTTGTTATGAAGCCTTAAGACACCGTGTGATTTTAAGTCGTGCAGTTTCCTTGACATATGCAGTAAATAGATCAGCAATTCTCTTCCTTCGCTCATGCACAATAACTAACACAAACCTCTTCTCTATTTCGATATCTAGTGTATTTTTGTTTCTTTTTATTAATAGGAGCACAAGGTTACAATGAAGATGCCATATTGTAATCTAATTCAGTTCACTTTAATGCATTCACCATTGTATAACTCAGAATATGGACACAATAGTAATGAATAAATATTGCTCTGGTAAATCACACAGTTAAGTTTTAAGTCTTTTCCTAACAGAATGATTGAAAACTCAGAGCAGCTCAGCTTCTAAAAAGAAAACTGGTAAGACAGGACTGCTGGAAACCATTCTTCTTGCAATGTTTTATTTAGGAAGCAGGCATTTTTTCCAGAGCTGTCAGACAGGATGAGGTCAAAACCAGAGTAGTATAAGAGAGATCTCAAATAATGATATTTGCTAAATATATGCCAGAAATTATTAATGTTATAGGGTGCAGATCTTCCTTCACTCACACTAGGGACGGAGAGCAGAGGATGAAAGCCAGAAAGCATCTGCTCTGTGGCCATAAATGTCTAAAACCTCTATAGGGCAACAGCCAATGTAGTCAAGTATTGGTTGAGAAGTCTGACAGGTACATTTAGATGGCAATGATATCATTATGCTGCTTTTTCATAAAACAAGACAAGCTTGTACCTTCTAACACACAAGAAAAGATCAGGAAGAATGTATCGATAAAGGTGACCAAACTTCCACTGAAATGGATAGAATAAAAGCCAGTATCACTTAAAAGTGATGGTAAAAAATAACGATATTACTAAGAAATAAAAACAGTTAATTCCTAGGTAGTAGTTCCCATCTTCATTGTACACAACCTTGAACTAATCTGAGTGCTAATCTTGGAAGTCCAAAACAAATACAACATAAGAGTTATAAATAATCTTGCAAAATTAATATGTAAATGCCACATTATCACTAAGGCCATAAACCAATTGCGAATTCTATGTAACTGTAGACTTTGACACGGAGTTCCAATAGAAACGTAATGTTAAATATTTTCAGAAATGCCATGATTGAAAAGACTCATGATGAGGAGTCCTAGGATCATCATAATTCAGCTGCAGTCATTCAGACACTAAAGAAGTGTTGGAACCAAACCTTTCTTTCTCAGATCAGTTCTTTCAGGTCTGGACTTCAAAGTAGCATCTGTAAGTTATTGTTTCAATGAAAACCTGAACAGTCCTTAGCAGTCCAGGAACTGAGGAAAAGGAGAAACTGAGAACAACCCACCATCTCTCTCCTGCTGTCCGGTGCAATCCTGCATCTGAAATTCAGCTTTTTAAACTCTGCAGGGATTAGGAACCCTAAACTCGCATTGACTGCAGTATTTGATAAAATGGAAGTCCTAGTGGGATGATTAGTACAGTCTTTTGTTATTCTGCCTCTTCTACAAGCTCCTGTAATTGAACCATTTAATTCAATAAATGTATTAACCATATGTTCATCTGCATAGAAAAAAGAATGTATCACTACCACCACCACCACTATGACACACCAGATCAGCACAACTGGATTTTCTTGCCTTTAGGAAGCCAAGGCAAGCTACATTATCCATCATTTTCCAAAGCTGTCGTGCAGTTTCTGCTTTCTGTATAAGTGCTACAGGGAAAGAGTGTCCTGGGTTTGACAAAAGATGACAGTGGGATTTGCAGTGCAGCCCCAGTGCCTGCCTAGCAAGCCAAGCTCAGACAGAATGATGTGTGACCAAGTGGGAAAGCAGCCACACACTTGGGTAAAACAAACAGTGCAGCACTGTGAGGCAAACAAACCAAACTGTGAAATGATTATAGGTTTACGTACCATAAGAATTTACAAATCATTGGCATGATACACTACATTACAACTTTAAGGAAGGGACTAGCAAAGGAAACTTCTTTTAGCCTAAGAGTATATAATTACTTACCTTTGATCATAGTAATTGTATTCCCTCTGGGTTTGAGTCTTTTTGTTCTTGTTTCTGATTTTAATACGATCTTATGAAAGGTACAGGTCGGAGAACATCAGAGGCAATGTACATTTCCCAGGATTATTCAGGAAAAGTGCAGACCCAGTACAGGCAATGGCTCTATCAGCTCTCATACACATCCATCCAGCACACCTCTGCTCTCTGCCCAGCCAGAGGGAGTCAGATATTTGAAATCCCATTAAGACCGACCAAAAGGGTAGGAGAAAGCAACTACGAGAATGGTCAATGATCGCAGTAATTCGGTGTAATCCAGATTTAAAAACCTGAAATTTTGACTAATCTAATTTATTGCACATTGCTGTAAATAGAAAGTAAAACAGAATAGACAGTAAGTTCCATCACACATTTTCAGTGCATTTAATTTCTCACTGCTTATTTCATATTTAAATGCTTTTGTGAATACTCCACATTTTACCAAAATCCTTCTTTTTCTTGCTGTCTTTAAAGGGCTCTAAGAAGCATTTTCTGGGAAGTGAGATGGCAATCTACGGGCATGGCTATCTGTGAGCTCAAAACTAGCAAGCCTTTACAGCTGAACAATTTCACGTTGCATCTGTTTACGCAGACAAGAAAATTGTTTACCTTATTTTTCAATTTTCTTCTGCACTGCTCTTACATACACATTAGCCTAAACAGAAGAGAGCTCCATGTAGTGATTTATAGAAGTCTTTTCTAACACAGAGAAAGGAAGCCTTCAGAATGCTTAATACAGTTACCTAAACTAGCACATATACATTGTTCCAAAACTATTATTTGGTAAAATAAAAATATACATCTGAATTTTAAGGTCTTCCTAAGATTATTAGCAAGCTTATGTATAACAATTTTTCAAAACACAGAGGGGTTTTTTGGTTGTGGGTTTTGTTTTTGTTTTCAAAATAGGGTGTATTTTTAAAATACAGTGTATTTTTTCAAAACAAACAAAAAAGAACTTTAAAAGCTGGCAATGGAAGGTGAAGGCATTCACAGTTTTACATTTATAGTAGCTCATGTCAATTGAAGTTAGTGTAGCACAAAGTACAGGATTCCATATGAATGTTTATGTGGCAACAGGTAGCACAGTGTAGTTATCAGTTAACAGTGATGAAAATGAACCTCAGATCTATCATGACTAAATTACACTTATATTAAACGTATTAGACTACATATAGGTTTGCTTATTTGCTGAATGAGAATACAGAACCACAGAAATCAAACACACCAGGAAAAATTCTGACCTCTGTCTTGCACATTCACAATAGATAAAAACAAATGACTGATTATCATATACTTATATATATATATATACACAAATAAGTATATCTACATGGAAATGTATGTCACATAACATAACAAGTGTATGTATATAGAGCTGCATATGAAAGTATATATATATATACACTTATGTGTAAACACACATACACACACCCATCTGCAGCAACATAGACACATAATTTAGTCACATTATTCCAAATATTGTTAAAAGGGAAGACTAAATCTTTCACTAATTAGCTATCAACTTGATATAGATAATGCTCAGTCAAACATATCCCAATAACACTTCAACCCAAACTTTTCCATCTTGTGTCCATAAATACATTTTGTTTTCTAAATTCACCTAAATTAAATGCCATTGTTTTAAAATCACTTTTGTGATTAATGAATTAGAATTTGCTTACTATTTGCTTACTCTATTTCTGCTTCTAGTGCAAGGTCTAGCATGAGCAGATTAGGAACCCATTTCTCTAATCATATGGGTCCTTTTCATTACTTTGAAGAGTGTATAGAGAACCTAATGCATAGCACCGAGCTACCTGATCCATCTCCCTTGCAGCCTTGCAGTCAGAGGGAAGAAGCATCCCTCCTGGGGGGCAGAGCAAGGGGATGTTACCTCAAGTGCTGCTGCTGGGACACCTAAGGGTGCCAGACTCGGAGTACCTGAGTCTGTGTACCTGGCACAGCCAGGAAATACACTCTAAAGCTGGCAAGAGCTGACACTCCATGGCAAGAGCCTCTTCTGTGCCTTAATTTGCCAGTTAGCTTTTGCCAAACATTTACCGTCATCACTAGGACTGACAGATTGACATTCATATTGCCCAGCTGTACCTGCAACCTCCTCTGGGGACGCGATTGATTAAAGTGTATTTGCTTTTACAGAATTTGCTCTTCCAAGCACCTAACTTCATGTAGTATGAACTCTTCACTGAGAGTTTTTATATTATGATAGAAATGTAACTCTGAATAGCAAGGTGTTTTAATGGCCAGTGACTTCACTGGAAACATCTGCTTATTTACATGGCCTCAAAAATAAGAATAAATACTGTGTTTCCATTAGGACCAGAGAAGAAAAATCACAGACGTTGCATCTGCACAATAATCCAGAAACGCATTTCTGATCTCTTTCACTTAAGACTTCCATCAAAGACTGAATTTATTATGCAACCTGTATAATTCTCCTGCCTTTTTTTTTTTTTTTTTTTTTTTTTTTTTTACAAATATGCCGTCTATAACAAATATACATCCTAGTCTGCACAGTTAAAGGACAGTGATTTTCACAGATTTACTGAATAAGTGTTTCTGTACTGTTTATTATTTATTTACTCTGTGACCCAACACTCATTCACACCATGGTTTTCAGTTTCAAAATAATCCTATCTTGAAATCCTCTAAAATAATTCCTAGAAGTTTCAGAAATGAGCTACCAATCTCACTTGTGATAGGCCTCAGGGCAGTGCAGGTTTCTCACAAGTAGCAGCAGCAGACTTACCAAAGGAAAAGTACTTGTCTTTCTTGGACATGTGCACTTAGTTGTTGTTGTCTAAAAAATTCATACAGAACAAAGTGAAATCTCCAAATGCCTGAGCTTGGACATGTCTAGAGTTTTCAAATGCTTGAAAACCAGAGCAAATCAAGTCTTGCCTAATTAAGATTACAGTAAATATTGACTATCAGCTCAGGTAAATCTATGAGGTACAATTCTGTAAAGAGAGGAAATTATTTAAATTCCAGGCAGTTTCAGTGAGCTTTATTAGAATTACACTCCATCTGTCTAATTGATGTTGGAGGAAACAGACATGCAGCCTGAAGTTACTAAGAATTACATATACTGAGAGTTTTACTCACTTTGAGCAAACCACTGCAAACTGACTTTGCAGGTATCTGGGGACAGGAAAGTTTGAAAAAAAAAAAAGGTTTATTACACTGAATATAAATATGGTATTATACTTAAATGAAAGAAGAATGCATGCCATTCAGTTATCCCCTCTATTTGTGAGCAGTGCACACAAATAAATAAAACCTGTCCCTTGAATAAAACCTGTCCATCTTAGAGACTTCGTTTGAGTATTTTATAATATATGCACTTTTAAACCCAGAATTTATTAACATTTTTTTAATGTTAGATCAGAGTTGTGATCTAGATTTTCAGCTCTCTATGAAACACTGTCCATTGACTCCACAGATAATCCTCCCAATGAGATATTTAAAGTCACATTAAAATGTTCACTATGTGAAATAAAGTAATGGGCTCACAGGCTTAATGATATTCTCCCAGATGCTGTTAAATGAGAGAACACCTTGACTCCAAATGGAAAAATAGTTCATAAAGAGGAAAAAAAATATCAAGCCTTGTGTTTTTTCCTCTTTTACTGAAATGGCAACATCCTCTATAAAAATAGCCATGTTTGAGCATATTGATATTGAGAAGAGCTTGTTATCAATTCTAGATAAAGTAAAAGAAATGTTATTATATTTCTAATCCTCCCTACTTTTAGTAATACTTGCATACATTTAAATTCCATATTTAATGTGAATAATTCTTAGCCATTAAGAACGTTTATGGGGAACAACAGACCTCATAGGCTATCTTAAGACCTCTTAAGATAGTAGAGACCTTTTAATGGTACTGTATCTTAAATGGTACTGCTTTAAAATTAAGTAATCAATTGATTATGCCTTAAAAGGAAATAAACTTTTGCTCACTACACAATACACCTCCATAGAAAACTGGAACACCGTACAAACACTTTTCAAGCATCAAAAAATTCAGAGAGCCTGGAAACTGAGCTCTAAAGATGATCACCTGACACCTGACACAATCTTTTCAATTTCATTTGTCTGCAAGAAGAAAATGAAATGACAAAATATCTGTCAAGTCTTGAAACCAGAAAATCGGAAATATTTTTTTCTGGAAATCTTTTTCATGGTGGGAAAATAAATAGCCCGAACAACAACAACAACAAAACTGTAAAAAACCCCCTCAAACCACAGATTTTCTGCTTTTCAAAACAATATGGTCTTTACCTTCAGAAACTAATTTCATTTTCTCCCAGCTTAGAACTGAATCTCAGATATTTTGTAACAAAAAGTGCTGAAAGAAGATGAGCTCCATTTCACTCTTCACTGAGGGAAAATTATAAAAATATTTGTGTTTCCATCAAGGCCTGGCATAGAGCTATCCAAGTCTCTCGTCACGACGTCATGTTTACCTGGTGTCAGGTTCTATTATACAAAAGACCTCTAACATGCATCATTTAAATGCATTAAACAACATAAATTTGAACTTCCCTGGAGTGTCAGAGAATTTAAAAGTTTCTATATTTCACTATTGCTGACCACCACGTTTTCTACTGTAACTATGGCACGGCACGCAGTTATTAAGAGCAGACTATCTACTTTGGCTTTTGTTGATGATGAATAGTGGCAATTTAACATAAGATGCAATAAGGTGACTTGAAAAATTCTAGGAAATGCTCTGTTAAGGGAAATTTATTGTTACTGGCTTTGGTGACTGAAATATTACGGCTATCTACTGTGGCAAACCCAATGCTCCCACACAGGACAGATGGTTTACTTAAAAAGGGAAAGAAAAAAACCCCATAACCCTGTTGAGAGGTTTAAGCTAGAGGAGAAAAATCACTAAGAAATAGCTGCTGGCTAGTTAAATATACATATCTTTTTGGACACAGAATATTTATATGGAAAAGGAAACTTTATGAAAAAATTTCTGTCAAGATGTTATGATTTTATTAAAAACACTGCATACTATTTTGTCTAAATAATGCCTTAAAGTATGCAATCAAAATAATGTGCTAAAGCATTTCTTCTTATTCCAAGCTGCCACAGTTGGCCAGAAAAATAACATTTTCAGTGTATTTATTTATTTAACAATTTTACAGAATGGGAATTCCTATCATCTCAGATTTGGGGATACCTTTTCACACTGATAAGCTTATGAATAGTGCTAGCAATTTACTGGAATGGATTTATTACTGGGGAGGTAAAGAGTTCTGTGTGAATCCTTTTTATGTGTTATATTTCTTTAATACAATTGCAAACAAAGTGCTAAATTATGGTTGAAATTGAATATTTTTTACCTCGCTGGAACTCCTTGGTAAATAATCAAGAAGAAAGGAAGAATGCTTTTTGTTTCAACATGTCACTCAAAATATTTTAATGAATAGTTTGTTTCTTTATTCACCAGAATGTTTAAAGTCAATCTTTCTATCCATTTAAAAGTGCAGTTTAACACTCACTAGGTGGCACAATAGTTATTCAGAAGCAAAAGTCTGGACTTTGCAACAAAATCTCAACCAGTCTCTCATAAAGCCTTTGTCTTATACATAGAAATTGCAAACCAAATTATATCTATTCCTTGACAGGGACAGCAGATAAAGTAAATGCATGTCAGCCAAGTACTGGTCTGAATCAAACTAGCAAACAGACCAAATTGCAGGAAACTCTTCTCTGTTGTAGTTTAACTTAAATTCCTTTTTTGTTTGTTTGTTTGTTTCCCTTGGAACAGGCACATCTGCAAGTCCTAGTGGAATTCTGTAGAATAATCAAAATGGCCCATTCCAAACTTCAATCCCCTTTATGCATGCTGCCAGGAATTTGTAGTTTCTGGGAAATCGATGGAGGCAGGCACTGTGGATTTTAATGCATGCAAGCAATTGCTCTTTAGTGAGATACAGACAAGTAATCAAATTATGCTCTGGTGCTATGCTCCTTTTCTAGGCTTTGTTTGCAGGGCTTGTGGGTTTCTTTTGGTTGTTTTCTCTTTTGAGTTACAGAGCAGAAACGTGCCCAAGTGGGTATGTCACTAAATGGAGACATCTCCAATGAAAACAGACTTGACAGACAGGGAGGAGGCGCTGAGGAAAAAATCATTTTTAGTTATTCTACACAAATGCTTGGCGGTAGCCCTCATGACAGGGTCGCCTTCCTACTAAGATTTAACTAGGTTTGCTTGACTCTCTCCTTTTCTGCCCACTTGAAATATATACCTAGATTTTGAAGGTTTTGAACTACGGTTTTAAACAATCAGTGCTAGTATAGAAAATACACATTCACCAAGCAGTCATTTTATTCTGTGTGCAAAATGGATCTGCTCCAGCAATTCACTGCAGTTACACAGCAGAGTATTGATTTCTTTAAGATCCTCTTGTCTGATGTTTGTAGGTTTATAGTAAAGGAGGCACAAGGCTAAGGAGGGAAAATGAAGGACTCAGGGTTAAGAAGGTTAAATGTGGAAGTCAAATGTATTCCTTATTCTGTCACATGATCTCCATACACTACAGGAGGAGTGACGTATGCTGATCTTTAAAACAATATCACCTTACCTTGAAAAGGTAGTGCAAAGCTAATTTAGTAAATCACAGGCATTCCTCAGCTTTCATATATGCAACTTTGTAAAATGAAGGATCTTGAACAATATCTTTGTAGGGATTTGTCTACATGATTCTAAAAATTTTTAATCGTTCCATCAACAAAAAAAAGACCATTTTAAAATTCAGCAACTATATTTTCATCTATTACACTACAAGTTTTCTATTCACTATCTAGCTGACAGTCATGGTACTCTGCAGTCCATCCTTGTTTCTGTTTCTGAGGATTCAGGCATTCTGTACATGGTAAATAGAAAGACATGGAGATATAATTACATTAACTGTAAAGGTTGCTATCTAAGTAACAGGATTTTGCTTCTAAAATAAGAAGGTAGAGTGGGCTCATGATTGTGTGCATTTTCCCTTTCAAGCCTATAAAGCCTGCATTTTGTAAACCCATTACTGTCCAGGATAGTCAACAAAAGACTTAAAATCAGGAGTCCTACATAAATTAGAAGGAAAATATTTCTCCTAGCTTTGATAGGGTTGCTCAAATGGCAAATATAATACATTGTTTTCAGAAAGGATATAGAAAGCTAGAAGAAAGAGAATCTGTACCTGGAAAAAAATATCTCCTGCTCTAAAATGTCAGAAGTATTTTAATGCTTGAACTAAGAGTAGGGATATATGTTGCACATCTTTTCACAAAGTCCCATTGCCTCAAAAAAGAAGCAATAATGCTACATTATGTCCTTCCATTCATCTGTATCTTCCAGCTGCCCCACTTTTATGCTTTGATTTGCCAGTGAGCTGTACTTCCAGGCAGCAGTGGGTCTGTCTGACCAATTATTTTGGAGAATCAGAAAAGAATTCTCTGTTTGGTTGCCAACCAGGAGGGTATTTTGTTTGTTGTTCTTTTAATCTTTCTTGGCAGTCCTACAGGGTTACATTTAGATAAAAGCTCCAAGGACTGAGTAGTCTTAATTAGGTAAGTATCTGCAGCAATCCGTGGAGAGACTCCAGAGAAGAAAAAATGGCTTTGGATTTCTACTGGAGGACATCAGAGAAGAGGACAAGCTTAAACCTCACTTGCTATTTTTACCTTCTCACCTCATTTCTTGCAGGACTAAAGGTTTACTGTAGAAAGACCAGTGCAGGCTTTGTCTTTCGTTCTTCTGCATGACCTGAGCAACAGCTCTCAGAGGTGTTTCAAACTCAGTATTCCCAGTTTGCAGGATTTGTGACCTGGATGCTTTCATTCATCAAGAAGTGTGTACTGCAGTGTCACTGTGTTCTTAAAAAACTGCCCTGTGGGCCAGGGCATGTCCTTTGGAGATAACGAGGTGTGGCTAGGGTTTGCATCCAGGGCAGGGGTAGCAGGGGAAGAGAGGAATGGTCAGCATAAACTGCACATGATTGTGAATGCTTGTGTGCTAAAAGGTCCTGCATGGAATTTCATTGCACAAACAAAACCAATCTAGATAAAGATAAAAGGGACACAAATTATAAAATACGATATACGTATGGTGCAATGTTGTCAATCCTTATGGGAACCTGAAGTCAGCAGGTAAAACAGGGAGGGCATGCAGGCAATCCTTCCTTTTGGGATAACAGTTCTTGTAACTGAAAGGAGCAACAGAATCACTTGAAGGAAAAAGGCACTTCCATTAGCTGGAGCAGCAGTTCTGTCGTGAGTTCTCCCTCTTCCTGTGGTGCTCTCATGGCTAAAAGAAAGGCTATTACAACCCCACGTAGTCAGGAGAGGAGTCTGGGTATAATGGACTGAACAGGTCAAGAACAGCTGGGGCTTCTAACCTTCTACAGAAGAAAGCATCTTCAGCAATGAATTACTCAAGAGAAAGAATTGCTTGAAAATGACTGGAAAAATGTCACTTTCCTAAGAACCCAAATTTCTGTTTGTCACGGCAGAAATAGAGATTCAAAGAGTAGGAAGAGAAGAACAAAGCTTCTGTTAATATCGTAATTTTATATCAGAACAAGACAAGTGCACAGAGTGTTTTGGCATATATTATAAACAAATCAATGTCTTATTTCTCATATGTCTGACAACAAAAGTGCCAGTGATGATCTAAGTGAAGAGAAGGAAGAAGCCACACTGCCGCCCAGGCTTTCAGGAAACCCACACTTTTTGTTAAATAAATACATAAAATCACCCACTTACATCACCCACTTTTATACCATTTCAGCTGAGACTAAGATCTGATCGCAGATGCTTGGTACACTAGCTTGAAGAATGGAGCTAAAGAGAGAATCAGGTTCCCAAAGAGACCAGGCCTTAGGGCAAAGCCAGGGAAGCTGTGAGCCTAAGGCAGGTGATGGCAGATAAACAAGGGGGCTTCTGAGTCAAGTCCTGCTTTCTGCCACTCCAGCTGCTGCAGATGAAGCAAATCCACCATGCTTGCTTCTGAAGTAGTCTTTGCACAGTACTTCTCTCATTCAGTATTGTTTTATGAGAGAAAGGAGGCAGAGAGAACTGAATCCCAATATAGTAGCTAGACATTAAAAGTGACATATGAGAAAAAGAATGCATTTCCAGTCTTAACTTCACATCAGTCAATGGCGGTAGCTGGGAGCCTCAACAACTCCTTCCTACCAGGGAGGCAGTGGTTGCTGAATGAGGAGGAGTTTATGGTATTTCAACAAACCCTTGGGCACAAGGAAAATACACTGGATTTACCTGTGTCACCTGAAATACAGGGGCAGAGGGCATGTGGAAGGAAACAAGCTGGCTGCTCAAGTGGCTCCATGCTGAAATACCATAAAAGACCTGAGGTACACATCCCAGATGGCTAATTTATTTTTTTTTCTTGGAAGTGATGTTCATATTTTAGTGAGAACTAAAGGCAAGGGATATAGCAATGTTATTAGGAAAGTGAACATGTTAATGTTGCGTTAACATTTGGAAAACCTTGGTCTTCAGGAGGTCAAACACTTGCACTGTAGTACTGGTAGCACTAGCCAGGCAATGCAGAGCAGTGTAGGAATGTGCTTGAGCTGCTATATTTATGCACATCATCAATACTGCACACAGCATGATTTTCTAGATTTTTTGCTGTATTGTGGATTTATCATCAAATGGTGGAGGATTCCCCTGCCATTCTCAATACTGCATGCCAAATGTAAATTTTAAACTAAATGAAAATCAAAGCATTGGTGTACTTACCCATCAATGAAAAGTACCTACTTACTTTGAACAGACATTTAGCATACAGTGTCTCCAGCTTTTTCAAAAATCCAGAAATCCTGCCTCAGCAAATGTGGCCCGATTTCAGAGATTATCTGCATTTCTGCTGAAGTTACTGATAAATTATAAATTAATAAAGGAATTCAAAGTTTTTGAAGGAAGTAATATTAACTTAACTACTAACACTTCAGAATATTAATTGCTGCCAGAATGCTGGTAGGACTTTTAAAAGGCAAAAAGAATCCATGAGGGACCATGTTGAATCATAGTCGCTTGGATGTGTATTAATGTTTACCTGAACTTTTGAAAGAGAGACTAACACTTAAATCCCACTGTAGACTGTTTTGATCTGAGCCTGCTTTTCCAAATGTCTCTGTCCCCATCAAACCCTTTCACTAATCCTTACTCCTGCTTCACAATTTTTCCAGCTGAAAATGTATCTGTGCAGGCAGTATCCTCCAAGCTCAACATTATTAGTGAATACAAATAAGCTGTGACTCTTTAGGATTCATGTAAATCTATCAATATTCCCATGCTGGCTGTGCTTTCAACTGCAAGAGAAACACTCCACACCAACAGCTGCAGCATATTAAAAATCAAAAATGAGGGTTTTGATGGCACTTGCACATTTCTGCCCTTTCATCTGTCCTCTATCATTCATTTATTCACAGGAGGAAATGACTTTTCCTGCCAGGGTAGAGGTAAAATATGTCAGACAAGGGGGGAAAAAAAAAAAAAAAATCATCAGTGAACCACAGGAAACAATTTCTGAGATACAAAGTGTCAGCAGAAATGAGTTTGTACTGTTGCATTCCTGTGACCTTACTCAAAAAGGCATAATATGCCACCCATTTTTTGCTACTAGAAATAATTTTCAAATGATAGGACTCAGATGAATCAATGTTTCACTGAAGTCTCTCTACTTAACAATACTTGTTTTTTCTTTCACAAAAAGAAAGGAGGTAAAGCTTTTCTTAAAAGTCAAAATAAAAATGCGTTCTTTACTTGTAAAAATCTGAGAGTTGGGAAATAATAAATGCCAGTGTAATTGGAAATATTGTCCCTAATTCCAATGATGCAAGATTGCACACTGAGTTTGTTTCGACACACTCTGCAATTTAAACTTCTTGACTATTTGAGTAATTTAAGCACATTTGCAAAGCTTCTCAAGTCTCTTAGTTTGTAAGGTAAGAAAGAAAGAGAAAGAAAGACAAAGAAAGGAAAATAGTATAACACAAGCCTTACTATCACTTAGGACTTAAAAAATTGGCCATTAGAAGAAGGTGAACTGGAGCCATGAACATGCAGATTTAATGGCATGGGCAAAGAGAAAGTAATCTGGAAATGGGAGACCCTAAACTATAATGGAAGAAGAAAGAGAAATACTTGTATCAGAAGGGGGAAATGGAAGAAATTTATAGTTCCAGCCATATTACTGTCTCTAGTACAGAAGAGTTTTAGGAAATGGTGGGGATGTGGCTTACAGGGAGCTCATGGTCAGAGAGAGCACACGAAATCTCTAGAGCTATTACCACATTTGCAAGACTTCATTATCCCAAGGAGATGAAAGGCTCTGTGTGTGCCAACCCCCCCCCAGGTATGGGAAGCCAGTGCAGCAGGGTCTCAGTTTCATGTGAGCTGCGTGCCTGGCTCCCAAGCGCTAGCTTCACTATGCTTTCCAATGGCTGCAGTTTTTCCAGGTGCACTGCTGGGTTGGGATCTTGTGCAGGAAATATCACAGTGTAACTTCCCACTCACAGCCCCCACAACACAGCAGGTCAGAGTTCATTTGAGACAGCCAGTATTTGCCAGGGTTTTTCATTTATTCATTGACACTTCTGTCCAGAAATCAAGCCAATAAGAACAAGAGAACAAATTTGGAAGCTGTGTACCTGAGGACACAAATCCCAGATGATTACAGTTACAGAGCCTTCCTTTGGCCTAGTCAAAAGCAGGGAGCACCACTCATAACCTAATCACATAAGTGGAGAGAAAATAACATTGCTAGCAAGGTATTTGAGGATAACTGATACACAGGGACACTGGGCAGGAGTTTGGGATGCCTCATTTGGTAACTATTCAGGAAAGAATTCACAGGGCTTTCACTTTACTATATATATATTTCTCATTCATTTTGTTGACTGCATCAAGTACTTTTTCTTCCCACAGTCTGATACACATCAATATAACCTACATAATATAACCACATAACTGTTTTTCAAAAAAATCTACATCAGTATTAAATAGGAATGTCTTTTTGCAAAACCAGGAAGTTATAAAAGAGTAATTTCTCTATTAGAAGATTATTTCAAGGCAGATTTTTTCATTAAATAATTTCACTGCAATGTATACTTAACTGGAATTGACAGAAGTGAAATGCAAGCAAATTCAGACAACTTCATTCTCTAAGAGCTATATATTAAAAGTGGATGGCAATGAGTTTTTTTTTTTTAACTTAGAAAAATACTTTTTTTCTTCTAACATGTAAAGAGTTTTCCAAACAACCAACATTTTTGTTTCCTTGATGTTTTAAAAACCAGTTCATAAATAAATATTTCCAGTAAAAAGACCCATTCAAACATCTTCCCCTTCAAGCACGGAGTCCTTGTGCATGAATCATCGCATGATTAGAGAAGTCAACAGGTTACACTCAGCTCCGTTCTCAAAAGGAGTCACTGGTGTGCTGTTCTGTAAATCGCTTTAATCCCTTATTTTTATAAATGGGTATAAAATCCATTTACCTAATCACTATGTCCAAACCCCAACTGAATAATTCTGCAAGACATATTCATGCCTTTGGAATAAAAAGTCCTTAAAGCTAATAGGAAACAGCTAATAGCTATTTAATTTGACCTTTTCCTTAAAGCTAGGTAAATATCAAAGCCTACTTTGCATGTCTAAATGAAATTTGATTTGTGAAACCCAAGTGGAATAGTGATACTTTCCCAGGTCTTGAGCGAGGCTGTGGCACCTAATTGGAACAGCCACTCAACAGGACCCTGACTCTGCTCCCTTTGCTCATCCTCGGTAGTGGACATAGATAGTGCAAGTAAACCAACCTAGAGGGGAAATTCAGAGCATTCAGCATCGCAGAAGATTGCCATCAGCTGGATTAATAAATCTGCACTTTTTTAATTGGACTTTGCAGGCTTCTCTCTGTGTATGGATCTCCTCCTAACCTGAACTTAACCTTCAAGGGAGTTTCATGGGACACTCCCACTGGTTCTGGGTGCAGCCTGTTCCATGTGCTCAAAAGCTTTTTGGAGTGACTTTTCTGTCCTTATGAGGTTACTGTTAGATCACCCATGTTCTTTACTTGTAGGCTGCTGTGCACTATCATGATCTTAATAGATTTTGATGTAGCCTTTTAAATAACAAATAGTCCTGATTTATTTTTCAATTTTTTCTTCTTCTGTTTGCTATAAGATCTTCACCTGATCCTCTTCTAAATATACACAAATGTCAGAGTTTATACCTGTGCTAATTTGACTTTTCTAAAAAATTTTATTGACCTCTTATTTTTCATTGAGTTCACTTCCATCCATGCAAAACTGGAATAAAGCCCTACTGTTCTTATTAATGCTTTATTATAATAACTCACAGAGGCAAATAAGTTCAGAATGTATAAAAGAGTGAAGAAGAATTAATTTTCAAGTATTTGTTTTCTGAAAAAACACTATTAAGTCTGGATCATAGTAAATGATGGACAGCATTTATGTTTTCACCCAAAATGCTCTTAGCAGGAAGCAGCAATTTCCAAATATGCTTGTCTGTAAAGAAGTCTTTGTTTCCCTACAAGTTTAGACCTGCATCTTATGGAATGAATTCTAAAAAATTCATTGTTAGACTGCATTAAATTTGCATAAAAACACCTAAAGTACTAAAATGGATTGCTGAATTTTCCACATTTTTACTATGCAGAAAGTAAACAATGATCTGTATATTTTCTATTTGCTTGGGTGATATTTGACATTGTAGGTAAGCCAAGATCTGAGCGAATGTGAGATATACACAACAAACAACTTTTTTGCTTTTACACTAAAGAACTGGTAGCATACATCCACTAGGTTTTGGGTTTTTTTGGTGTCAGAGAATGATGAGGACAGCTAGTTCTGTAGGAATTTACTGCTGGACTAATAGAGATGGTTTAATTATTAAATATGTGTCAGGGTTGAGTATTAGATGGGTGACACTTGAGTGTGGGAAACCACCTGGACCACTGGGAAACCTTTAGCTCCTCAGTGCTGTGCAGCTCAGCCCTACAAACACCTCCTGTGCTGGCCTGTGTTCTTCATGCATGCATGTTCTTAAATCTGGTTAAATCTACTATGGATTTAATGTGCCTAAGTTTACTTTACCTGTAGAGAGCATGTTACCTGTAGAGACCACACACCTAATCATGACTGATAAGCCTGAAAAATAAAGCAACCCAAATATAATGCTATGCCATTTTAAAACTAAACAAAAATTATTCTGATTCACATGTTTTTATGCCAGTGTTTTTAAGGTTCCAAAGAAAAAAATTCTGCTGAAACTATTTTCTACAACTGTCATGCATCTGAGTGTTTTATAAAATGTTGGAAATTTAAATTTATTATATAAAGCTCCCAACAGTAAGGTGTAACATACTGATTATTTCTCTGACTAAATGAACACTCTATCCCACACATAAAAATGGTAAGAAAACTCATGAATAACTCCATTCATAACCTAGCATATTTCCACCAGTCTGCGGCATAATTGATCCTAATCTCACTTAACAGATTTAATATGGCTTATTTTAAAATTTTTTTTAAGATCGTATGTGGTAGGTTATTGTTGCTATTATTTGAGGATTTTTATTCCCTTAATCTCCTGTAGATCATTAAGGACTAGAAAAGAATATTAGAAGGAAAACATAATTGTTAAACAAAGAATTGAAAAAGTTAATTCTTCATACTGAGGACCAAACTTTGACCATTTACCAGCCCTGACAATAAATATGGTCAGTGGATCACTTTGCCCTTTCAGTATCAGCCTCTGTGAATGTCCAGCCAACATTTACAAGTTAAGGAGCCGTTCCTCTGTGCCACATCCTCTCCTGACAATGTGATGGCACTTTCCTTAAAACAGAAAATGGAAAGAGATCTCTTGAACCAAATACAGCTGCTTCTTTCACAATCACTACACAAATCCTGGTGGAGGTCCCTTGAATTTTAGTAGTTTATCTGAAAGTATTGCTCCTACATCTCTAATGTAATTGATGGCTCCAATGAAATAAATGACTTGAACTTACAGGAAGTCCAGCTGCTTCCAGATCTCAGCATGGAAAATATTTTTCTCTCTGACTCTATATTACCTTTTTCTACTGAAGCTTTTGTAACTGCAGTCTAATTTAAATATAATTTTGTGATTGATGGCAGAGCTTCAAAATAGTGCTCTATGAACTCTGGAAAAATACTGGCTACATCTAAAGATAGTTGTAATTTTCTTAGCTCAGTGAAACTAAATTTGGTTTCCAGGTATCCCTGAGGCCATAATTAATGCATGTCTTCAGGCAAAGGGAGGGTAAAAGGCATCTGTACTTCTAAAACAACTTTCCAATTGCAGAGTTTTTTACGGCATTTTTAACGAAACTGCAAAAACTATATGGACTTATCAGTGTAACAATAGTAAAAAAACCCTATGACTTTGAGCAGAGAAACCTTCAAAAATATTAATTTGATAGAATGAAATGTTCCTCTTTTTTTTTTTTTTTTTCTCCTTTTCCTTTCTTGGAATGAAAAGGCAATAGTTCAAATTCAAATAGATTTGGGGCTTTTTTCTATTTTATTTTATTTGGAATTCAAGCAAGTTTTTGTATCAACAATGTAGTAAAACTATTTCAGGGTGGAGAGACTACTTTCATAATGTCATTAAGTGTTTTAAATATTTAAATTTTAAAAATATCAGTACCTGATTAATCATTAGTCTCCAAAATGCATTTACACCCTTTTACATACAAAAGATGTAAATCGAATTACTGGATTCCAGAGAAAGTCTTCCATTTTCTGAAAAATGAATTTAGCAGTTGAAGTTTCCTTATCTGAAGCTTTCTGGCCAGCTCTCTTAGTAAGGCTTAAAATCTGAAGTTATCTGTTCCTCTGGTGAGCTGCAGGCAGGATCTTACTAGAAATTGTTCAAAGTAGAGTTTTTCTACATCTCTTTTTTAAAAGGTTTGAATCAAGCATCAGACTTTGTTTCCATCAAGCACTACTGCAGTACTGACCTAAAAGGCCCATAGGAGATCCAGGAGAATAAACTAATTGCAAGAGAGTGTTTTTCCCTTGGTCCTCTAAATGGTATCCATGCCCAAAGTGAAAAATTGATCCAATAGCACTCATTTTTGATCCGTTTGAAGAATCAGAAGAACTTCCACCAAAGGAAATAAAGCATCAATGCTCCAAGGATGTGGCAGAAATCTCTGTCTTGATGCACAGGAGTAAACCATTAGAGCCAATATGGGAATATATGTCTTGTGGCAAAATCAGATATAAGGTTATGCTAATTATACTGGTATATTTTTGGAATCCATTAACATGTGGTATTATGGTGTTCAAATACTGTCCCATAACTGCGTCTCATACTCACTCATATCATTCTCATTTGGGTTATAATTAAAACAAATAACTTTCAAACTTCGGATAACCAGATGAAGCTGAGGTTTTTTTCCAAAGTCCCAGGGTTTTGGAGGATCAATTAATCAATTTTTTAAGGAAAAAGAACTTAGGTGATAATTTTAGGGGCAAACTCCCAAATCGCCCAACAAGGGGATTCTGCCACATGGCCTTTTGAGAAGGGAGTGCACCCATCTGACATCGCTAGCACTGATGAGATTCAGGTCAACTATTTAGTTTAGTAGTCAACATTTTTTTCCTAGCTCTTACAGTGACTATATGACTTTGAAACTAAGTTCCTCATGATAAAATTTTCAATGGTGCTAGCAAAGCTCTTCACCCTAAGCTATTGACTCATGTGTATGGGAAGTCCAGGAGATTAAAGATGGCTCCAGGTAAACATAAAAATACAGACTCATATAAACTTTCTAATCTTGGCTTTTAAATGCTTTGTGCCTCAGTTGCTCGATTGAAGTAGAAAAAACCCCAAAATATATTTAATTGTCAAGACTATAGCTAATTATTTACAAAAGCACTGCATCCATATTTTCATTTTTCATTTCCTCAACTCCCAAATAACTGCTAATTTGTCTTGAATTTTTTATTATCTCTAACCATCTCAAACTACTCTGTCTAAGCAAACATAAAATATAGTTTCATATGGATTGAAAATCTTAATATAGAATCCAGTAGAATTATAACAAGTACCATAGCAGAAGTAATGGATCATGTTTTTCAATAAAGCGAAGTGTTAGATGGCTAACCTTTTAAAGTAAGTTAATACTGCAAATATTGCAGCAGGTCTTTTATTTTTTTTTTTTGACAGAACACATTTCCTATGAAGGGCAATTGCCCAGGTCCTTGAATTACTGGCTCATCTGTACTTGGCAACCTTGCCAGCTCTATGCCTCATGGTGTTAGAGATCTGCTTTATATCAGGAGGAAACCTTTTCCTCAGAGTGACATATTCCTGTTACCCCACTACTGCAAGGCAACCCTACACTGGTATTTGGCCAAACATTATCTTTCACATTTCCAGTCTGGCAGTATCCATGTACCAAAAAGATAACTACTTTGATTCTTGCCATGGATCAATATATTGTGCATTTTTGCATTTATACAAACACCTACAGTCTAACTTACTTAAATGAATAGGTTTTGGAAAGTTAAAAGCACATCATTACAGGAGGGAAGAGAGGACAGTTTGATATATTGATTATGGAAGTTATTGCTACTGATGTCACTACAATATATATGTGTATTTCCAGAGACTGCTGGCAAGATTGTCTCTTTTCTCTCAGACCACATTTTTAACTCAGTTTATTATCAGAGACAGGTTTATTAAAGTTGTGCAGATCAATTATCAGTTATGTGAGAATACGGTTATTCATGTGCAAACGCACATATATCTTTCTATTAGAATGTTTTCTCAGGGATTATGGAATATTTGTGAAACAAGAACAGAATGGTTATGAACTTTTCTTATGGCTCCTCCAATTTTCCTGTACTAATTATACACACCAAATTTTGTTTTTGTTTTTGTTTTTTTTTCCCAGCCATTTTTCCTAAGACACAAGAGAAAAAGGAAATAACTAGGAACACAAATCAAAGAATCTGAAGACCCACTACATATAGCCATCCAACTACAACCATGCTGTGAGCAACGCTGTATCTATATCTCCATATCTATATATCTCATCTATATTCAACCGATACCTAATATCTATATGTATCTATAGATATAGATATATATATCTATATAAACATCTATATCTATCTTTCAGTGACCTTCTACTACAGCATCCATTCATTTTCTGTGTGCTTAAATGAGAGGAATAAATTCTCTCTAATGTGAGTTCTTGCCTGTAGCTCAGTTAGCTCTCTCTCCTCTTGAGGAGGCAGGCTGCACTGAGATTCTTTATTGGCTCTCTGGCACAAGATGTACACTGGCTGCTGAGAAACAACAGGCCTTGCTCAGCTTGTTACTCTCCAGGACATTTGGTACCTCTCTCTGCGCTGGTATCACACACATCTCGCTCAGGGAGAGCAGCAGCTGGAGCTGTAACTCTGCACAAGCAGGGAGACAGAAGCTTCTTGCAGTTTCTGTCCTTCCTGCCTTGAATGCCTGCACAAGATTAGTAATAATACAACCTTGTGTAAAATTCAGCAACTCTGAGGAAGAAGCAATTTGCATCTTCAAATTGGTCCTTCACACTTAGGTTTGCAGTTGCCCAAGGTGCCAGATTTTATTGCATCAGCTGTAGCATACTAAGCAGAACCTGTAATTCCCAAATACCTACTATTTTGCATAAATTTAGGAATTAGGCTGGAGTAGATTTCTTTCATGGACACCAATTGAGCTGATGAGGATTTTCTGGGCGGTAATGGAGATCCAGTACAAAAAGACTAGGAGCTTCCTGTTCCTTTTACAGAGTGCCAAATGATGAGGATGTTAACTGGATATGAACAAATAAACCAAACTCCAACAGAAGTCCTGAGGGTGGTCAGTTCCCTTCATTTGAGCACTCATTTTGGCTTACTGCCAATTCCTTATTTACTTTTTCCTCTGCCTCTCTATCTCCATCTGAGATCCCTGAATCCCTGAAGCTTCTCAGACCTTTTCCAGCCATGCAGGGCTGCACACAGGATTCCCTAGCACAAAATGGAACCAGCCATATGTAGCAAGTTTGGCTGCTCTTTTCCTGATAACAACAATTGTCAGACTGCAATCTACAGGTATGTGCAATGGTTGGTTGGGAGTAAAAATGGTTACTGAAACTTTACAGAATTCTAGGAAAAAGTTCAATCAACATATACTTTGTATTTCTATTACAGCATATATATATATATATATTTGCCTGCAAATTCCTCTTGTAGCAAACAGTGTCAATTAAACAACCAGAAACCAGACAGAAGTGAAATATGAATGCTCTCTTCCTGAAGGAATTTCTGACATGCTGTGGTATTTAATTCTGCCCCACCTTTAGTGGACTGCAATGACTTACAGCACTTTGCATCTCTATCACAGACATCAAAATTATGCAGTGTTTGCAAGTTCTGTTTTTGTTTTTTGGCTAGTACAGCTGCCTCAATTTTCAGAGACAAGAAACTTCCAGGGCATATTGAGTCCAGATGGAAATGAAATCAAGTCACCAACTATAGAGCAAAATCTACCTGAAAAATTAATATTGATTTTTACCAAGACAATACTTCCACAGAAAGTTTTAATGCAAATATTTGTACTTCTTGGAAATTGTAATTTTACAGGAAAAAAAAAAAAAATATATATTGTCTTCTAGGTTTCCAGAGAGTCAGAATACAACCCAAGAAGTTAAATATTTGAGTTAGAAAACTCTTCATATCAAAAAAAGTATTTTTGCATATTTTATATATAAAACACACACACTTGTAACTAAATTACTTTGACAGATGCTTGTAATTGAATTTCAAAGAAAAACCTATTTGACTAGAAACATTAAAGTCCTTTTCTCACGTATTTTAATGAATCAGAATCCTATAAGCCAGGCAGCAAGTAAATTGTGGGCAAGGGCTTAAATAATAGAAAGAAAATGACTCGGTCATTGCTAATGGATACTGCATTAACTTCACTATTTCAGTGCAGGAACAATGGATAGTCCCTCTGCACTACCAAAATGCTTCCCAGTAGCATCTTTTGGAAAACTCACTGGTCCTGACAGGAAAGAGTACTTCACAAATATCTGTGCAATTGCCAATGTGGGGGGGAAAAAAAGAAAAAAAGAAAAAAAAAAGAAAAAAAAAAGAAAAAAAAAAAAAAAATTTAATGATATTGATTTTGACTTCCATAATAGAATATCAGTTACAAATCAGAGACTACAGAATCAGAGTATACATAAAGAGAAAATTAGTGGGACATGAGAAAGGATGAAAAACATCATCCTCCTGAGAAATTATTTTTTACAATTTTTCTATACTTCATAATAATATTAATTTAAAATATTAACTATGCAAATTAACTTGGTAGATCACAATATTAACCCTGAAATTTGGAGAAAGTACAAAAATAAATTACTTTGGAGAAACATCATCTTTTGACGCGTTTCTTTTTATTTGAATTAATCTTATTTTAGTAGTTTTTTAACACATGAACTGAAAATATCACAAGCAGGAATAGATCTCAAGTTAAGACTTTCAAATAGATTCTGCAGAACCTGATATCCTGAACACTTTAAGCCTACATGGGAGCAATTTGCCTCACACTATCTCAGCAGTAGTAATAACATATATTGCAGTTAAGGGAGAAAGTTCTTTTGAGGTTCTCAAGTTTTGACATATGAACAAAAGAAAACAAAATTACATGACTTTTTGTCTCTTTTTTTTTTACCAAAACAAGATTTTACCTTTTAGTTATAAATTAATTTCAGTTTACCTCAGACATCTTCATGACCCACAGCCTTATGTGAATTTCTATGATACTTCATATTGAAAAGACTGAAAGACACATCTGGTCTTACCACAGTGTAATAGAGTTTTGTTCCAGCCAACTTAATCTGTACAAAATAATTACAAAAGAACTAAAGAATAAAGAAGAAAAAACCAGAAAAGTTTGAGGACTAGAAGTCCTTGATTTATGGGAAGAGAGTGAGGAAATATATCGTTTAAACAAAATTACAAGAACAGGAGAAATATTTAAAGTGTAGAATGGTACCAAGTAATTTTGGAAATTGTAACAGAATAAGTGAAACATTATATTCCCACAGGTTATGTCTACATCTTCAAATAAATTATTCACAGCAATGAAGCACAAGTGTCTCAAAAATAATGAAGAGGCTGACAGCGGGGGCAAAACCCCAACAGTGCCGCTCCAAGAAAGGAAGGTCTTTATTTTTTATCTAGTGCTATAAGGAGGATACTCAATTATATCTGAGCAAAGGGAAAATTATTTCCTGGTGTCCTGGTTTCAGCTGGGGGTTATACTATGACATCTGACACCACAAACTATTAGTTTTTAGGATACATTTGAAGCTCTAGATCAAGTTCTTAAAATGCCAAAATGGCAAACAACCTAACTGGACTAAACTGGCAAGTCAGAAGTACTGTAAGAAAGAAACTCCTATTAACAAAGAGGTGGACTAGAGGGTTCAATGAGTTTTAGCTGTCTAAAATATTTTAAAGTGCAGCAAAATATACAGTTTTTAAATTTATTCTGAGAGAAGGATATGTTTGTCACCTAAATGTTTTGCAATGGAAGAATCCAGTACTAGAGAAATTAAAGACTTGTTCTCTGCTATTATAGACTCTGAGAACATATTTACCGTGCCAGATCAAATGTTATTTGTATCAGGAACAACTGTAATGAAAAAGGCTTACTTCACAACATTCACACCTGAGATTCAATAAAAATGTGATCACAGGTTTTAAAGTTTTCATCTTCTGAAGGTCTCTTACCTACAATAAAAAAGGTTTACAACAGCTTTTGACAGGAATCACATTTTTGTGCACTTTTGTGCTTGTAGGAGCTTGTCAGTTTTCATTTCAGATGAAAAATACTTTTATTCCTTCAGGGCTTTTTTTAGTCAATTATGGTTTGCTTGCATTTGTGCAAAAAGTACTAATAACAGTAATTTGAATAATTGTTCCCACCAATGAACACTTAGACTACATCCAGCATTAAAAAAACCCCAAAAACAACAACAAAAAATCCTGTTGCTTTGAAATGTACAGATGCAGCCAGTGCTATAGGATAGCCAGGCTGAGACATAAAGCTCTGCTGAAATAAGAGTTGAACAATGATGATAATGAGAGCTAAACCACTTCTGTAGCAGGAGTAAGGACATCTAGGGACGATCCTTTTGGACCATATCCACTGATGAAGATCAGTGCTTAATGATTTCTCAATCCCACACTTCCTCAAATTTTTAATTCTGAGTCTGTTCTTTTCTCTCAACTGGAGTTGAAATGGCTGTGAAAACCTCAGGAATGCTATCAAAATATATATATATAATTTTATTTGACTGGTCAAAGGGAAGAGTTATTGAAAACCTGTCTCTGCCACAGCTTAATAACTAGGAGAGTACGAGAGGTGAAGATGTCAGCTCAGAAAGGCAGAGACACCTTTCATCTTACATCGGTGAAGTGAAAGAGTGTGAATGGAGGTGTCCCAGCACTGTGGGTGGTGTGTCACCGCTCTCCCACTCTTACCCAGCTGACCAGTCAGCAGGAGATTACAGGAGGGTGATGAAAAGCTCTGCTTTTGCATCAGCTCAGTCAAATGACAGCCCTCACGCATCAGAGTCACACACAAACAGCAGGAATCCTGGGAAATGCTGTTCACTTGCCTCCTGTGAATATGAGAAATCCAGATTACATGGATAGGACCTACATCAGAGATATGATTCATGATCTGGAAACAAGCTGGTGGAACAATCCAATAAAACCAGGTGTTCTTATCCTGAGTTATACTTTGATTAGTCTGTCGAGACAAAGGTTTAGATCACAGACTAATTTTAATTACTAGGCCTTGAGGGTTCATATTTTGAGAGGAGTTATTTAAATGACCCTTGCAAATTCAATGAAATAAGTAAAGGATGATCAATAAAAGTAACTAAAAGGCAATTCTGAAGCTCCAGTCATATCAGTACTATTTCATATAGCTTTTCTTTAAAACTAAAGCAAAACACTACTGAAGTCAACTAGTAAAATACACTTGCATCAGTAAAACTACTGCATTAATGAAAGCTTTGTGAACTATGGTCTGTGTTATAAATGACATATGAATACAGCAATTACTGAGTGCAGCAAGTGAACACAAAGTTTTAATGAGTTCATATGGGTCACAAAAAAGAAAACAGTTTATTTATAGGAATTATCTCTAACTGCTCATAGCACTCTTGTTTCTAAACACTAGCACAGCTATGTTTTGAAATTAAGTAGGAAATGTACTGAGTGTCCAGATAAAATCTCTATTGTGCTTTATGTGTGAAACTTGATGAAAGTAGAATAAATCATTTTAAGCAAAATTTATTCATCCTTAAAAAAATATTATTAATAAGAGTTTTCCTTTATTAGCATGCCAACAGACAAAATGCTCAGCATCTGGTAAGTTTTGCTACCTCCTCACTCCTTGTCTTTCCCCCCAGTACTAGAAACATGTCATCACAGAGTATAATTGTATTTTTAAATGTGGTTCTTCATAGAAAAATAACAGATATCACTAATGAAAACATTTTATCCTAGTTTTGGCACTGCATTTCTTCTCAGTATATTTAAACCAAAAATTATGAACTTATCTTTGCTCTGGAGTCTGCATACTGAGGGCTTTAGAATTATGACCAAATTCTTACAAAGTTTTTCTTCACTGCAGAAAGATTTTTTTTTTCATTTGTGACAAATTTTCTTGTTAGTTTTGTTTAAAAACCTTGATCTTAGACATCCTTAACACATTTTCTTCACAATCTAAAAATTGATTCATTCTACTGAAAGTGGTGTGCTTCTTTTATGCCAGCATATAAATGGACTGCTGGCCTAATTGGAAATATCCTTTAAAAATGAAGTTTGAGAAACAAATTCCCTGCAGGGATCAATTACAAGAACAAGCTATTCCCAAACAGAAGGAAAATAAAAGCTGAAAGACCCTGCTGCAAATAATAATGGCTGAGAACAGTAGAATAGTCACAAAATGTCCAATGATGTTGCATTTGTAATCCTCTCTGTTAAAGAAACTGTTTCAATAATATTTTCTATTTACTTGTGAAACAAAGAAAGAGAATGTAGTTTTTTTGCTACCAACCCTGTAGGGTGTTAAACTGTGTGCAGATTAGTTACGTCCATATTTTTTTTAAATGGCAGAAGTGAAAAAAAGTGGTAGTCTATTACTTCAAAGATATCAGTTAACATTGTCATACAGTAGCCTTACCTGGAGCAGATGATGAGTAGCCTTACTAGATGACATTTATTTTCAGAGATTTACTAGGAGATGAAATGTGATGTAAACTTGATGTGAACACTGACTGACCTCTAGCTGAGGACTGTGGCTGATTATATGTGAGTTCAAATGCAATCCATATGATTTGGATCTGCAACGTTTCCTGAAGTGTTTTAGAAGCCCACAGCACCTCAGAATAAGACAAATCCATGTATCCAACAGCTACTCAATTACCTTTCAAATGGATGTGGCATCTGCACAGATTTTACCACACTGCACAGAGCAAATAGCAATTTTCCGTCTGTCAATGGGGTTGATAAAGCAGAAATCAGCCTCGCATCCACACCTAGCTCTACACTGTGCCTACCAAACAGCAACAAAAATTAAAGAAAAGATATGTCTCTTTAACCAGCAGCAGAAATTCTGGCCATTTACAAAGTATCCAGGCAGTCTCACACATGCACATCCTGCACTGAGTTATATGGACTTGGGCATATATAAATCTATAATATAATTCTATAATATCAGAAAAATAACACCATGACAGAGGTGCCTCTTTTGGGTGTCATTGGTATCTTATATACAAAAGCTGTCAAGAGCACAGGAGGTGGGGAATTATTGGATCCCATGACAGAATGAAATGAAAAGTCTAAAATATCAATAGACGTGTGTTTTATCAGTCTCTGATAGGTATTTCAGGAAGAGAAGAAATACAAGAAAGATTGAGATAGAGGTTTGTGAGTGAAAGCAAACTGAGTGAAAAGTCATTCTAGTCCACATGAAACAGGATTTATTTGGTTAATAAATATATTCAAGGTACTCAATTCTGTACATTGTACTAAGATCAGTATTCAAAACTGGGTCAAACACTTTTCATTTTTGTAAGCAAAATGAATTTATGAGGAGAATGCTGCTGGGGATAAGAGCCAGAAAGAGTTCAATTTTGAGGTGTTGTGCAAGATTTCTCCACCTTTATCCCTTCAAGCTAATTTCACCTCAGCAGGGTCCCAGTGGTTTTTCCTATAGATTTGAGCCTATATTAATGTTAAACAAGGCTGAGACTCGACCACAAGGTATGGACTAGCTTAAACTTTCCCCTACATTTGCAAATAGGTAACATAAGCACCATACTGAGGACTTACCAGGGACTGCTCCCCCTGCACTGAGGGCTATGACAAAGTGGAGGGCATTTGAGAAGATAAGGAGGGAAGACACTTCTGCATCAATCCACCTTTACATCTATACTGAGGAAAAGTCAAGGAGGAAAGGATGGCCAAGAAGACTTGTAGATATGTCTAAAACACCCCAGGCAGAGAGCAAGAGATTAATTCATGACCTGTGGAAAGCAGAGTTGGGCCAAGTGCCTCATTTTAAGGAAATGCAATGCCTGTGGTGCTCTTTCAGCATAGAGCCTCCTGAGGAGGCTGTAGAGCCTGAAGCAATAAGGAACAACAGACCTCCAGCACACCCAGGATATATTTTTTTGCAAAAAGTGGAAATGGATAGCAGCCAAATTATATTCCTTAAGTCTTAATGCGGGTCCCAATATAATAAATCTAATTGTAAAATAATAACTGTATAAGGAAATTTTAACAACAGCACAGGTATTAAAAATGCTGTACTTGATATATCTAAGGTTGTCCTTGCAAAAAATGCACTATAGAGGTTCTCTATACACATTGATTTTCCACACCTCAGGGATTTCTCCACTTCTTGCCTTTAAAACACAAACAAAAAAAACCAGAAATGGAGTCATAAAATTTTAATTTTAAACCCCCTTCAATTTCAAAATCAATTTCAAAACTCAAGCTCTTTATGCTGTATTTTCAAAGCGGAAAATGCACTCATGCAAAAAGGTTTATGCAGCAGCCAGGTCCCAGTAAGGTCCCAATAAGACTGACTTAATTTTTTCTCCTAAAGCTGTATTAGTCTTCTCAACAGAGCTTTATTTCATCCTAAATGAATACTTCCATTAATTCACTACCCAAATGTGTGTTAACAAAAGTGCAGTTTCTCTGAAAGAACACCAAAAGATTATGAAAACAGTACTGGTTTTTACAATAACAGATTTTACCTCTATAAACTGCTTTCATCTTATACACTATTTAAGCAGCTTACATATGTCTGTGAAGCATATTAAGTTTCTAAGATAAAAGCATCCAGATAAAAGTATAATATCTGTATTAGGGCTGTTACACAGGATGATAAAAGTACTGTTTTTCATTTATTATATCTTCCAAAGATATTCAAACTACATATAATTATCACCTTGTCAAAGATTAAATAAATTTAAAAAACCCCAAAAAAGAACAAAAACAAAAATCAGCAAGCCTGCTCAGCTTTCAAATAGTTTATCATACACTAATGAAAGGTAATTGTAAATTTACAAACAAAATCAGAAAAACAGAACTGTGATAGCTAAAATTAATTGTATTTTTTAATTATAATTAAAATTACAATTATAATGAATTATAATTTTAAATTCATTTAAATTACAACATGAATGCATCCACAAGTTCTGAATTTTGTTTCTTGAAAATGTAGTTATAGTTTCCTCTGAAGTGAGAAGGTTGGCATATTCAGCCAGGCTTGCTTGGAATGTCACTAGTCTTGAGCTATTCTGTAGGATTTTCTTTATTTATATAAAAATATAGGCAAAGTTGTGCAATGAAAATCTTAGAAACCCTCGGAATAGTTGTGACTGGTAGTGCTGTTACATTAGGCTTCTGACAGCAAACTGGGTCTCAGTGAGAGACCATTCCTCTGTTCCGTGTTTCTACGGTATCTCCCTGCAGTGATGGCCCACCCTACGACTGTGTCTGCACTAACTCCAGGCACAGTTGTGCCTTCAATGTATAACTGACCTAATGCTTCCAGCCAAAGGAAAAAAGCTTCCTGAATCTTCATGGTGCTTCTCTAACATGAGAAGGTGGTAAAACCTGTCATCTCTGCTTTTGTCTCAAATGAAGAGAAGGCATAGTTACACATTTCTGAGTTCAGTTTTCAGATGTGGAATGACAAGCCTTCTGAGCTGTGATTAAAACTGATTAATCAGTTTAACCTCCTGAGAAACAAATATTTCATCTCTTGCTGCCCACATCCTCCCTCCCCCTTCTCCCCTGGAGATTCCTATGCCTCTACAGAAGCAACAGAACATTAAGAAAATGCAGTTTTCTAACAAACTTTTAAAATGCTTATGTTCTGGCTTCCCTTCCCGTGATTATAACTATTAACATTTAAGTCTTGTTCCAAAGCAGAAACAGGAATTACACATTTTATTCTAACAGCTATTCTGTTACTGTTTTTCATCTGGTTATTAGCAGTAAGTGCTAAATAATCCAGAAGTTCTTTTAGTCTTGTTAAATGCCAAATTTTACTTTGCAAACACAAATTGATCCTATAATACACCAGCTCATCTAAAAAATCACTTAACTGCCACAATCAAAATAACCAGTTCTCACTCATAACACAAAGACATTTTTTATTAAAAGAATAAACCAGTTTGTTCTCATATAGAAAAATGAAGCTTTCTACATACCACCAATAAGTATGCAATGAATACAATGTTTCCAATTTAAGCTGTGCCTGACGGAAAAACCCCACAAAAATGTCTCAAATATCTTTGGTTTTTTACTACTATCTATTGAACTGATTGCCTGCTTTTAGAGGAGTTTAGGAATCAGGCTGACAAAACCTCTGGTTAGCTTACTGCAAAGTGAAGTCTGATAAGCAGTATTGCTCAGTATCTGATTCAGAAAATTGAAAATAACATGGCTGAAAGGGTGATGCTAAAAACTAAGTGGCAATACAAAACTAAATGAAAAATAATTAAATTCTGAACTGAGATTAAATCACCTTCAAGGTGAGAAGCCGTTATTTTAACATAACATGCACATTAATTGCTCTCAATTGCATTGTAAATTTCAAGATAGTGCCAAGACAAGCTCTAGGATACTAAAAAAAAAACAAACCAAAACCAAAAACACAAAAGAACCCCGACATGCTATCTCATGAGTCAATTTATTTTCTGATTTGTATTACTGTAAATTTAGAACAATCTTACTAGTAAGTCAGTAGTCACTCCAAGCTTAAGTTGATGGACCTAGTCTCAATCTTTCCTTGATTTGTCCCACAAAAAGCAGCAAAGACTAGAGGAAATTAAAGTTATTCAGGATATTTTATTTCCACAGGACTCTGCAAATATGTCATTTTCAAAAGAAAAAAGAGCTGTCATTAATTTTCTGCCCTGCTTAGAGGTAATTTGGAAGATGGGTGCTGAAGAATCATAATTCTCCTACAATCAGCCCATGAAATACCAAGATGAGCATGAATAATCACAATTAAGGACATATGAGTATACATACAGCTGCTGATATATCCTCTTATATGTGCCTTCGGAAGATGGGCTAAAATGCTGTAATCTATTTTTACATCACCTAGTTTGATGTTCATGTTGGTAAGACACCTGTTCGTATCTCCCCTACAAATATTGCAACCTAAACCAGCTCTGATTAAATTTGAATTTTCAAAACATTGCCCTCTCCAGTCTAAATTAATTTTCATCAATGTCAAGACTTGTTTGCATCATCAAGCAAAAATCTATATTTTACAGTTGCCATCACAAACCAATAATTAGTTTTGTTTCATAATCAGAATAATTCATCAGTAATTTACTAAGGTACAACTTCTGCCTTCATCTCCAGCCCTCTAACCACATCCTAAACCATCCCCTGCCAGACATTATGCTAAAATCTGCTTTCTAGACTATGAGTCGTACTCCTAATTCCTATGTATTTGATTATGCAGTTTTCATTTAACTGATTTGGAAGGAAGGACACTCGTATAAAACCTACTGCCTTCTGCATGAACTCTTTTCTTCCTTGCTCCTTCTCTCACACAGTTATATCAAATGTCCTGGGAAGACAAAATTTTAAAGCTCCATTTAGAGGTGAATATATTTTTGTCATATACTGATGCAAACATTTTCCAAGATACATATTTTGAAACAATACAGCATTTCTTTTTTAATTTCACTAAGTCATCTGATCACCATGGAGTAACATAAAACAAGCACCACTGCTGACTATGGACAACAAGCAGGAACAAGGACTTGGACTGTGCACCTTCCTTTCATTTCTAAAACTCTCCACTCCCAGCTCTGGTGATAAAGAAATGGTTGGCATTAACATTTCCCTTTTATGTCTGCAGAGAGAACTAGGCAGTGTATGCTGGATTATTTTGTGGCTATACAGACCCTGTCATAGGGTAGTACTCATAATATAAACTGTGACAGCTATTACTACAGGTTGGCAGAGCGAACAAGATTGGATATAGCAACTGTAATTGGCATTTGTAAAGAAACGTGGTGGAGTGTTGTTCAAATAAAGAAAGGTCCTATGGTTATTTGCACGGGTTTATTCCAGGAACAAGTTTTTTTTTTTTCCTTTTAGTTAGGAATTCTCCTTGGAAACACAATAGAAAAATTGGTGGGTTTTTTCTTTATTTTCATAAGGGTCATGTACAAAATTGAGAATGACAGCCCAGACTTTTATATAAATTTCTTTTATTAAATGCAAAAGCTACACACAGAGTCTGCCACACAGAGAATACTAATTTTATTTTCCAAACCCTAAGCAACAGAGCTTCTGGTCACAAAAAAGAAACATTACAACATGAATAAAAGTTGTGCTGATATATATTAATGGCCTTTAAATTACCAAAGAAATTTCCTAGCATGACATACACAATTCTTGTCTCTTCTGGAAATGGCACTGGAGTGTTTAGTATAAACACTCCTCCTGGAAGCAAGAGACTTTCACTTTCTAGTGCAAATATGAGTTCTGTGCTCCAAAGACATCCAAAACCACCCTTTTGGATGACTCTGAAGTTTTCACTACGATGCAGAGATTCCTGCCTCCTAACTCTTATTTATCAGACTCCCATATGATGTCTCAGAATTCACACTTGTAGGCTAGACATGTAAATGTTTTCTTTGGAGTGACTCAGGAGGAGATCAGCTGAAGGATCTGCAGGCACCACTTGTCTACTGCTGCTGCCTTGCTTCTTTTCCTCCCCTCCCTTTCCCCAGACACTCCTGCCTAAGAGATTGGGAAGTTTATGAGCATCCCGGAAGCACTGCACTATCTGATGATAGATAAAACCGGGATCTGTGATATCGTGGGATCTGTCTGGTGACTCTAGAAGCAGATTGTTACCTGTTATCTCTGATGCAGTGATCTGAGTTTTAACTATGTTGCCAGGTTTTCATGGTCGGCACACTCAGAATAAATTCTGAGTTTGGGCAGAGCTCAGCTGCTTTTGAAATACCTAAACAGCAGCCAGATTCTGCTTCTGCACAAATTGTATCCACACAGCGCTAGTTTTGCTTCAATGCTTAGATTACGTGGTTCGCATGCAAATGTTGCAAAGCTCGTGTAAAAAGTAATGCTTATTTTCTGAACTGTCCTTCTTAACAGGACAAAGGAGGAGGAGCATATGAAAGAAGAGAGAGTTTATTTCTCTGCTTACCTGGAGCACTGTGTAGGAAAATGGAACAATCCTGAGGTTTGGAAGTGGGTGTGCTACAGCATGACCCTGGCAGACTGCATGGCACATTGCAAGAGCACCGCCAGCCAGAGCTGGCTGCACTTCTCCAGCTTTTGAAAGATTACCTTGACAGGAAATTTTTGTTGTCTTCCAAAACAAAATGAAAAATTAAAGCAGAACAAGAAGCAATGTGGAGAGGGCACGGTGGATGATGGGACTAGGGAGGAAAAAGGGACTGAGAGCAGTAGAGGTAAGAAAGGCTTTAACAGTTCAAAGGAATTATTCTTGTCATCTTTCCTTGAGCTGCTCTTTGCAGTGAGGTTGTCAAACATCAAGGCTATATATCAACATGCACAAGTCACCTCAGTTTTGACACTTCCTATTTTTGCAGAGCTTCTGATACTGGAACACTAATAACAGACCTTTTAATATGGAGTTCAGCAGATAATTCTGATTTTAAATATCTTAAAAGCTCTTTAAAGATTAAAAGTCTGAGTTGTTTTGAGGAATTCTTTCATTAAGGATTCTTTCCTGATTTGTACATATAAAAGTGTATTTACAATTATACACTGTATTTTCCACATAGTGCTGGTCTCAGTATATATTCCATCCTTGCTAGACAAAAGACGTTCATACATTGTGATTTTAATTTACTGTAAACTTAATATAAAAAACTTATTTGACAGCAAATAAATATATAAATAAATAAGTAGTGAAAGTCAAGGAAAAAGCCTGAAAGAAACCAATGCTCAGAATACTGATTTCTGATAAACAGTTATAGCATTCAAACATTTCTCAGTCTGACATTTGGTTGAAAGTTGGGTGTTGAGAATACTGAAATGATTTCACAAGCCCTTGCGGGGACCGGCAGCCCTAATCAAAAAGAGAATGAAAACCTCTAATAGGAATTTAATCTTTTCAGAAAATGAAGGATGAATGTTTCTTGTACAAGCTTTTAATTATTTCTAAATTATCAGCAGTCTTTTGACAACAAAGGAGATGGATTATAATGATTGGTCTAAATGCAAAGGAAAAAATCTTTACAATATGAAGGAAACATGCATTATTGCATGCCTGTATGGACCATGTAGAATGAAGATATTGTTAGAAATGACAGAGCAAATTAACCAGTTTGATAAAACATGTGACAGCTCCCTGGATTTGCTGACTACTTTACATAATTACAGTACCTCTTCAACAATATCACTCTCCATAGATCATTTCAGTAATTTTCCCAAGGCACATTATTTCTTGCTGCTTTTCCAATTTAACTAATTTATCTCATTTCTATTTATTCGAGTTTACTCCTTTTTTTTCCTTACCCTTGATCATTACCTACTGTTTAACGTAAGCCAGTCCTATGAATTCATGTCAGTCATTTCAGGATAACAGAAATCACGGAATCAGTTAAGTTGGAAAAGACCTTTGAGATCATCCAAGTCCAACCTATGACCAAACACCATCTTGTCAACTAGCCCGTGGCACTCAGTGCCATGTCCAGTCTTTTCTTAAACACCTCCACCATCTCCCTGGGCAGTCCATTCCAATGCCCAATCCCTCTGTGAAGAACTTCTTACGTCCAATCTAAACCTCCCTTGGCACAGCTAAAGCCTGTGTCCTCTTGTCCTAAATGTGCACCTCCACTTACGTAAATATGATACACAAACCGGCAGACCTGCTACTGATGCACTCCTGTTTCCTGAGGAAATAAAACTCTGTGCCAAAACTGCATGATAAACTTACACACTTAAGTGTATGAGCATAAACCCAAGTGGCTAATTCAGAAACTCTGAGTCACTCCATGACTGCTGGACCTCCCAGAGCACACAGAAAGTATGTGGACCTGAATTCTTCAGTCAACCAAACCAGAAAACTCTGTTGCCTTATCTGCCAACTCTGGGTCCCCAGACTACTCTGGACTCATCTTCTGCCTGTAGGGAAACAGAGAGCTGGCAGCGCTGGTCTTTCACATAGCAGGAGAATACATCATGATAACTGCGAACCTCCCCATGAATTCCCAGGAAACCTCAAGGGAATTCCTGGGGCTCCTTTGCCAGCACACCTACTTCCAACCTTGTGACAGTCATTCAATACCCTAGAATCACAATCCAGCATGATTTCCTTTCAGGTTATAATTACCTTGCAACTGACTTTGTTTCTATCTACCTCAAACAAAAGGTGACTTTTATAAAAGGAGTCATTGTTCTCAGCAATACTGTGTGCTGAAAAGCTTATGGGCTTCTTTTGCTTGCCTGGCACAGTGTGCAAAACAAAAGGAGAAGGTGTGGCCGAACTTGACAGCTTGGAAGACGTTATATACTCGGTAGAAGCAAATACTGAATATTTTTATGCCCAAATGTAGTATTACCTCAAAAATAATCTCTGTACCACTTGCCTAAACTAATCATCAATTGCCTTTTCATTCAAATGCTGCCTTTTTCAAATTCACCAAGTATTGGCTAAACTTTTTTTTCCTAGTATACAGTTATCCATTGACTGGGAATTTCATAAAGTAAACCAATTTAATGATCTAATTTGCAACAGACAAGCTAGCCCTATCATTCCATACATTAAATGACAGAAAGCCTGACAGCAGATGAAGACAAGGGGAAGAGTAAATAGAAACAAGTTTCCAAGAACCCTGTCAGTATTCTTCTTACACATTATCTTGGATATGATCTGGATTGTTTGGTGCCATAAGCAATGTCATCAGCTTTCCTGCCAGAAATCCTGCCAAGCTCAGGGACTCTGCCAGTTAAGAATTTGTTACATGAATTGCTGCTTAAAATTATCTCATTAAAGAAGCAGGAACAGTATAACAAGCTGAGAAACCGCATTAAGAATGGTACAGCACTGAAGACACGTGTAATTCTTGTCCCTGCACCCCCATGGATTCAGAAATGATAACCAGTGTGTGCTGCATTGTGCAGTGGCTGCTATGTCTGTTCTTTGTAATGTTTCAATAAACGCACGTGAGTAGGGCACATCATAGCAAAAGTTGCACCAAGTGCCATTTTATCTCTGAACCTACTCTGAAGGGAATGGCATAAGGGGTTATAACTTAGAACAGCATGTAATGACCTGAAAATTACGAGTTCCAAAATATTTTCCCAAACTGAAAGAGTTTAGCTTCTACATTAAAAATCAATGCAAAAACTGTGTAAAAATATGTGTCTGCTAGACTTATAAGCTGCTCATAGCAGGAAATTTTGATAATCTAACATACCTATTAGAATCTATTTTGCTTATTTTGCTGTAAATTTGTGATTTTTCAACCCCTTTAAACTACAAATCATACTGCCATATTTCATTCCTTTACTACCCTTTTTTTCTACTGCTAGCTTAATTAAATGATAAATACAACTATGCCATGAATTTTGGTAGAACATTTCAAAACAACTTCCAAAGAATCATTCACTTCCTGGCAGTATTTCTTGTTGGCTCAGAGAGCTATTCAGCTTCACTAACTCTTCTATCTTCAAACTAATCAGACCTTACTCACCTTTCTTACAACAACACTTAGAAAAATAATGGTGGCTTGATAAGTAAGCACAACACCAAAATCTGGTAAAATTCTACCACCATCCATGAAAGGCTCTGAAATGCCTCTGACTTCTAACTGAAAAGACACATACCTGTGCAGATCTAAAGTACTTCGAAAAAACCTGAGATCCATTAAAAAGAAAAGCTTTTTATGTTAACATAATACGAATGCAACATATTTCACTATCCATATAGTCATTATTCTCTTCTCAAAAACTAAATTAGAAAATTTTTTAAAATAGCAAACAGAGGGTTGGTTGGAAAAATAAAGGCCTCATTCTTGCAGGTTTCTCAGTAAATAAGCCAGGGAAGCTGACTAAAAAAATAAATTATTTTATAAAGAGAGAACTGTTTTGAAATGGGCTTTCATTGTGTATCAAGGATTTGCTAAGGTGATCCAATGTCAGTGAACTTTGACTTTCAGCTATTCTCACTATGCCATTTAAGTATAATAATCTGTTCTGATCTCATAGCATGAACTGTAAGCTTCAGATTTACAAGGAAATGAAATGTGGGAAAATAAACAGGAAATGGTAACACAAAAACATCCATCTACAGAAGGAAACTGCCTCTCAGAATATATTTGCTTAGAAATAAATAATAATAAATATCACAGAACCTGACACTCAATGTAACCTGCATTGCAAGCTAGATAAAAAGGGAAGCAGACCCTGGGTGAATTGGTTTGTATTCAAACATTTGCTTGGAGACTCCAGTGGCTCTGTGATCTAATATGAATACAATTTTACTCAAGCATCACCCATTCTGCCTTTAGAGTGAGTTCTGTACTAGTTAAACCTCAACAAGTGGTCACCCACTGACAAATGAAGATAAGCTGCTGCCCAGAAGCGCAGACAGTCATGATTTAGTGTGACATTAGAAGCATAGTCATATAGTTGAAAGGGTATTGAGCAAACAGAAAAGAAGGACAAATGTCAGTACAATAAAATGACAGAAAGTTATCTGGAAAGTTATGTCCTAGTTTTCCTACAGAAAATGAGAACTGAATGACTGGAGGCAGGAAAAGGGTTCAGAAAGGTGTGCATCTGAAAACTGCATAGAAGAAAATAAGGGTCATTCAAGGAAAAGAAGACAGTCGATATACTTTAGTTTTGAACAATCTTTTATCATTTCTTGATTTTTTAATGAGATTTGCCTTATATCTGCTTACTTTATACCGCATCTTTCTCCTTTGACCTCAAGCTTGAGACAACATCTCATGACATATTTAATCTCAGAGTGTAGCTGTGTGTCTCAACATCACTTGCTCCTGGGCCCACTCTTTCAGCCTCTGCTTCCGAGAATAAACTAGTCTGGGGACTGCCCAGTGGCTCCAGAGTAGGGACCTGGTGATTTACCCTTGGAAAACCATGACACACTGAAAAATAAAGAGGCTCTGGACAACATACTCATCTCCACACCACTGATCTCATATAATCACCCAAAAATATAAATCTGTATTATTAGAGCTAGCCTTCCTTAATGGATGGGTTGTCCAAGACACCAGGTAGAACAGCAAGGGGCTCTCTTTATTTGTCACGCCTCATTTCAGTCTCTGTCGTGCATGTTTTCTCATTCTGCATTCACAGGTACTGAAACTGTATGAAAAAGTTCACTCTAGAATATAAACTGTTTTACCAAATGTTACCCAGAAAGTATTGCTGGTCTTAACCTCCTGTATTTTACTGCTTAGTGGTTTTTACTGAGCTAGGTAATACTTTGCTACAAACTGCCATCAAGAAGTGCAATGCAAGCATTGCAAAGATCAGAATACAAAAAAATACAAAAAAAACCCCTTTAAAAATATCAAATATAAACTTTGCCTGAGATCATGCTAATTTATACTGTTAATGATTAAACTAATGTAGGTAGCATTTAAAGTCTCACTAAGTTTCTTATTAAAGTCCATTAACATTTTACTTTTAGTCCTTCAAGCACTTCATCTTTTATGAGAAGGATAAGGTTCCATGAAAATCTAACTGCTATTACCTGTATCTTAACGTGTTTGGCTTTCTTACATTTATCATGGTCTTGGAACTTCCTTTCAATTATTACCCTGGAGTTTAAGTTGCTGTTTAACATTCTCAGTTGCAACCTCACCTCAATATTATGTGTGAGCGTGTGTCTGGAAAGTTGCTGCTTTCAAACTCCAGTGGCACACTCAAAAGTTAACAGCCTCTGTCTTGAAATAGAATGCCACAACCTATGTAAACAGCACGCAGTCAAACTTCAACTCAATAAGGCAAGAATTACAGTCTCATTCATAAACATATTTGGCCATGCCCTGGTGTGGCAGCCTTCAGATGTGGGTGCATATTGTTGATTTTCTGGACTCTGAAGAGGGGATGTGGAGCAGAGGCACTTGAAAGAACAAGCCTTCACAGTCAGAGCTGAAACAAATCCATAGCAGAGCAGCACAGAAGTGATTCTGAGATCCTGTCAAATGCTGATCGGCATCCTGCGGTGCCTATAAACAAATTGGTCAAGTCTCACAGCAATTTCCAGAGCTGTAAGAGAAGCAATTTTTTTTTTTCCTTCAGCTTGATCTATCAGACTTATGAGAAAACCTGAGGACTGCAGCTTTGGTTTTGGTTCTTTTTTCCTATCTCTCCTCCCTCCTCTTTTAGAATTACTGTACAGGTACAATTTGACAAACTTCTCCATTTATCTCAGCCAGCAACTAACAGGGAAAAGCTGGTCTCGAAAACCTTGGTATACTTCTGCTGTGGTGGATAAGCACCATATAAACAGGGGCCTGGCATGTCATTCTGGGGAATACGCTGCATGCTGAGGCTCCAAGGATTTGTTCCTGCATGAGGAAATGTCCTGCAGAGGTGAGAAAGCTGGCTGTCAGCCAGGTGGTTGCAACCAGCCTGCCCTCAGCTGGGCAGCTCCACAACAAGCCCCTCCACCTGAGTACATCTCATCCTGCAGCTGAGATGTCTTGGTTGCATTACTAAAAGAACAAGCTGCTGGCAATCTTCCTGTTCACTTCCAGCTAAGCCTTCCGACCTCCACCTTGCGTCAGCTTTTAGGATTTGAGTTGTTGTAGATAAATTCCATGTGCCTGTGAGATGAATTTGTGGTTGGATCAGGTCCCAGAGGCACTGGTGAAGCCCCATGGAAGAAGAGGAAGGGGAAGAAAGGACTAGCAGAGCAGTAATGCCCCTTGCAACTCCACCTGACTCTGTGAACCTTGAATGCACCAATGCTCAGAAAGACTGAAGACCTGCAGGCAGCTCCATGCTGCTGATCAGTCTTTTCTGTCCCAGGGATCATTGTGACAAACAGCACTCTGTCACTGATAGGAGTGCTACCCACCTTCAGGGACTAATAACACTGCAAGCAGTCCTTGACAGAAGACTGTGGAACATAGCAGGGAATACTGTGCATGAACAGTAAAAGCTCAAGGCTTTCAGTGGATCAATCATTAATGTGATCTACCTCAAACCTTACGTGCAGGACATTTGCTTTAAAACAAACTGCCCTTGAGAAATATCCAGAGCAGAGGCTTGGTAAATAACTTGAAATCATCCACCCTTTTACAACCTGAATAATGAAACTAAATACACTGTAAAACAAGAGTGATGAATATTTCTTTTCAAATTTTAGAGCTCTTAGATATGCTACAGCAATATTTCAAAATTTAGCCTCTTTCCTATCCCATTACCCACGCACAACCCAGCAAGGAATGTACAGTGTGAGGGTCAGAAGATTCTTCTGAAGCAAAGTTGTATCAACAGCAATGACAACATCAAGGCAAAAAAATATACTGTAAGAGGCATGTAAGAAGCCCAATCATACAATAGTTACCAATTGCACGGGCAAGATGTTTATGTCGCCTGAAAAAAATTCTTAATGTTTTGCATTTGATTTCACCCTACATTAATGCAAGCAGAAAAGCTTTTAAAGTGCTTTTGTAGGAAAAGTGGAAGTGTAAGAAACTCCACTGTGCAGGTCTGTGGGCCACTAAAGGGCAATGGAAATTTATTTCCCTTGTCTATCTGGTTTGCAAGTTTGAGTTTTCTGTTTCACTGTTTCCCCTTAAGTAGGCTCTCCATGCTGCACAAGAAAAATTACTTTAACCAGCTTTAGTGTATGTTTCTCCAGTTCTGAAGATACCACAAAGAACTTTAGATATGGAAAGAGAAATCTAAAACTTGTTGAGTTTGGTTTTGTAATTTGTTTTGTTTTGTTTTCCTCTACCTAGTTCTTGTCAGGGGCTTTAAGGGATTTAGCCAGTTCCTTAGTATGTTGTTCCTTCATTTTAATCATGCCACCCCTGCATCACCATCCATTTACTTTGATTTTTTTTTTTTTTTGTGGTTTTCTTTTTGTGTTTCTGAACAATTTTCAGCCTATGATCTTAAAAAAAATAGTATAAACTATAGAAGAGTTTCTCTAACTTTTGAATAACCTGGTTCATCATTTTTTAGTTGTCTGTATTGTCCCATAGAAGGCCAGAGCTGTCTCAGAAGCTTTTCCAAAACTTTTACTAAATCCCAAGGCCTCTGTGTTCCTCAGGAGGGGTTACAGCTCACTGCTTTAAAAACACCTTTCTTCAAGCAAATATATTCCCAACTCTTTCTTAATAATTAACTTGACTTTAAATCTGATAATACAAGAAAAATTTGTCAAATTAACTTCAGGAAAAGTTAAAGAAATCCTCCAAGGAACCACTTTGATTGGTACTTAGGTTAGTCAGGGATTCATTATTTGCTTATCCACCCACCTAATTAAAACACTTTCCTGAAATATTGATGAGGAAGCATTACAGGAAATTTTATTTTAGTCTTACATTTCCCTTTTAAAAACTGTCAGTGTTTCATGTCATGGAAGTTAAACAGGATAGCTTCATAAAATAGTGTAAAATAGAAAACTGAGCTGAGGCCATTTGATTTTTAACAGCTTGTTCCCTTGTACCCAAGATCTTAAACAGTCCTCTATTTCAGCTTCTTGATTACTGCTCTGTCCTTTTGGAACCATCTATGGGGTTTATTGATTTTTTGAGAAATTATTTTCTGGTCTTCCATCAGGCTATGAGACTGTCAATGTGCTTATGATAAAATTCTTAACAGAGCTTTACAAATCAGTCTTGTTTCTCCTTCTTTCACTCCCCTTTACATGCCTAGAGAACTTTTTCCAAAGGCACCCAGATTCTTTTATCTCCAAACAACCTTGAAGTTCCTTCTATACCAGCCCTCAGAACTTACAGGATGTGACCCTAAGGCAGGAGTGAATATGAGCAGGTTTTTCACCAGCGGCAGCTCCCACAATTGGAGAGGAACCTGGATGACTTCCAGCGGCTTCAGCCAGCTCAGTTCACCACTGGTTATTGCTGAGGCTGCACATTCCCTAGAATGATTTATATTAATAAATAAAGTGTTATGACCTATAAGGAGAGGATTTTAAAAATTCATGGATCTTTTGGATGTCAGCTGAAAACTCTCGCAGTTGGCACTCCTTATTGTTCACTGCGTATCAGTGTCTCCCTTGGGTATCTCCAGTACAAGATCATTTCTAGAACTAAAGCAGGGTAAGAATATTGATCCAAAAAGGGGAGAATAAAGTTCTGAGTCTGCTGAAATATTCACCGCTTCTTTTGGAGAGTCCAAAATTTTCCGTTATAAGAAAAGCTATGGAAAAAAATATAAAATACTCAGAAATATTTGGGAAAATATGTTCTGTCCCAGGAAATTTGGGCACCTAGTTCCAAGCTAAATTGGAGAAAATTCACAGGTTGCCATCTGTGCTCCCTGCCCAGTGAGGATAGGGACCTGGCCAAGTGGAGCTGGCTGGGAGTGGAACAGATGGAGAAGAAAGGATTGATTTTCCAAAAGACAGTACAGCTGCCACTCCTGCCTCCATCCCCTCCAGACCCCTGAAGGGAATTCAGCCAGAACTTCTCTCATGGCCTTCACTGCAGTAATGGGAATCCCTTAAATAAATGCCATAGCATTAAGCAACTATCTAATCCTAACTGCAGGTTAGACAGCTGTCTAAAGGAAATTGTTAGCAACTCTACAAACAGAGTAGTTTAAAAGCAACTGAAGGAACTGTAGGAATTTGAGTTGAAAGAAGTCAGTAAGCATTCCTTTAAACAGCAAACAATTCATTTAAGACATGAATGTCACAGATTTTTCTTGCTTTTATTCTAGTGCTTTTTTTGTATGAATAAAATAAGTTTTTATAATTCTTATTGTTTTTTAGATTGTGTGCTGGAAAAAGTTAGAAGCTATTCAGAAATGAGATTTCCTACAATTTTCTGAATGCTGTATGTCTTCTGCTAGTTAAAAATGCAGCTAAGTGCTGAAAGTACTGTTTTTACAACCGAGGTTAGAAAAAAGTGTCAGACAACATTTAAGGATTGCTCTAAATTGTTCTAAACATTTGGAAACCTTGATGAAGCTGAAAAATTATTCATTTATAAATTAAAATTTCCCTATTCATATTTTGCATTTGAAAAGTTAACAGGGGAGAATGAAATTCTCTATGAAAAAAAAAATAGTTTAGCATATCACTTCATCTTTTATTTATTTTATTTTAGAGGAAGCTCCTCAGCTGCCACTATCCCTTAGCAGAAGGCTGGCTGCCTTCTCTACCTATTTAAGAAGCTTCATGCCCTGAAAAATGCATCTTCTGACTTTGGCAGACATCATAAATGGCCTCTGTAGTGGCTGACAAAATTAATACTTCTTAAAATATACAAACAGAAAGCCTCTCCACTATTTTTAAAAGTAAAGTTTCAACTCAGGTTTGATAATTTTGTTGTTTCTTACACCATATATTAGTAAAGTATTTGTTGAAAGCACAATATTCCTCCTGCCTGGCACTATATAAATCTGATTCATACAAGTCTGATTGCCCCATGCTGCACTTGAAAGAAACAGAAGAATTTAAAATGATTTTTCCTTTAAGCCTTATTTCTAAGCACTCTAGGGGCAGTCCACAGATGCTGCAAGGCTCTAGGTTTTGACATTAACACTAAATAAAGGTAATGTTATATGCACATTTGCAAGCAGAAGTGTCAAAACCACTCATGTACAGAGAAAACAAATGTTTTGCACTACATTGGTCCTAGCAATAGAAACATGAATTACAGACTCTGAAACAAAGCCCCGTATGCTTGTTTACGACCTGTTTTCCCTTTTCTATGTTCTTATTTATTAACCAATTATATAATCTTGGGTTGAATCTTGGCTTTGTTTTTAACCACCTGCAAGTCACAGCACAAAGAGGAGCTGGTCTATGAAAGCACTGAGAAATGTCACATAGTTAAAGTTTCATCCTTGATCTCCCTGGGGCAGAGGCAAGACTCAATACAGGGCAGCAAACATCCAGCACAAAATATTTCCTCTACAGTGGAAGGAGAACAAAGGCTCCAGGCTGCCCTGGAAGAGACCCTCTCTGTCAATTCTCTTTTTTGACTAGGGAGGTTGGTCTTCTAGATCTGCAATGTGTAATTCAAACAATAAAAGTAAATGATGTATTCTTATTCCTCTGTAGGGATGTATTGCTGGTTCATAGTCTACTGATTAAAAAAAAAAGAAAAATCACTTTCTTTTATTTTGAGAGCAGCTGAGCTGGATAAAACTGGGCAACATGTCACCTAAAGGCATGGTCTATTAAAAAAAAAAAATAAAATAAAAAGTCTTCAAACACAGCTGACTTCCCTAGGAGCTACAGATTTTTGATAATGTTACCTCAACCCCTGCAGATGATGAGTTCCACTTGACCACCACATTTTTTAGAAGTGCAGCCAATTAGAAACTAATTTAGGAAACAAAACAGGGATCTAGTGGACTATGCAGTAGCCATCCTAAGAATTCCCAAGCAGTAGGAGTAAATATTCTTATTCTTATATAGAAACTTTCATGATTTAAAAAAACCCACCCCTATGGAAAGTCCAAGAATAAGATGCTAGATCTGCAAGGCACTATACCACCATGCAGATGACTTCACAGCAATACCCCTCTAAAGGAATTTAATATTTGAATGTTAGAATTAGGAAGTCTGGTAAATTCATGCCCCTTCAGGGGAAAAAAATCAAACTATTTCTCCAGTTTTCGGATTAAAAATATTTCCAGGTAGCAATCCCTCTTTCTTACATGTTTATATGGCGACTATGACCATAGCCTCTAGAAAACTTCCAGTTATCTTTTGAGACAGAGAAACACTAATGCTCCATGCTAAGAGGGATGGATGGAATCCTTGGTGACAGTCATACAGACAATTTCATAGCAGAACAGGGAGTTATGTGTTTAGGGCCTCCTATGGCAGTGCACCAGCAAGGGCACGGGTCTACACTTCTGACTACAGCACAGATTTATCCTTGGGGTTTGGCTATCAGTGTTTAATTTGGTGACCTTCTGGGAGAAACTTGGGCCCAACTGGAAAGGCTTTGCTATGAGCTTGGAGCCTAACAGTTTTCCATAATTGGCTTTGTACAGTTTCTTCATAAAGATATGAAAGAGTTTAAGTTGCAGCATCATGATTTTTTCTATCCATACATACTATTTTCTGTTAAGCAAACCCAAAGACTATGGCTAGCAACATTTTTCACAGAAATATTAAGAAATGCAGAGTTGACCACATAACGTAACAGAACAGAGACATCATTGGCTCCATTCAGGTAGGAAAAATGATCCTTCTGATCCAACATTTTCCAAATAGAAGTAGAATATACTGTAATGTCTTATTTTTTTTGTAAAAGGCAAAAACCAGTGCAAATGGAGAAAAAACACCATTAAGATATTTATGTGCTAAGGAAATGAGGAATTTCCTTAATTCCTCCAAGTTGTGCAGCTAGTACCTTAATTTACAAAGAACATGGATACTACATAGCCAAAACTAAATGTCTTTAATCAGTGCACATCCATTCACTTTAAGATGTCAGGCATACCAGGGATTTTACATCTGCAATAATTTCCCTTCAGGAAAAATTAGACAGAATAGTTGCACTTTGATGTCATAAAGGGTGATGCTTTCCCCAAAGACATCAGTATTGGCAGAGTTGCAGAAGTGTGGTATGGTTGGGAAGAAGGGGAAATGAAAGTGCGCTGCAGCTACATGATGATTTGTGGAAGCTGATAAGCAGACACTGTGTGTCAGAGATTGGAAAAAAAGTCAAATGGCAAAATATAATTTCCAAAGTAGAAATAAAGTGGAAAAGAAATTGAGAGGATGGTCAAGAAAAGACGTGATATTAAAGACAGGAAATAAGTTCTAAACTGAAGCAGGATTATACTTATCCCACAGAGAAGTAGCTGCATTTTTTTTTCCTGAGCAAAATATCTGTCATGAGGCCACATCTCGAGTCCAGTTCTGGGCTCCCCACTACAAGAAGGACATTGAGGTGCTGGAAAGTGTCCAGAGAAGGACAATGGAACTGGTGAAGGGTCTGGACCACAAATCCTATGAGGAGTAGCTGAAGGAGCTGGGGGTGTTTAGCCTGGAGAAAAGGAGGTGCGGGGGAGACCTTATCACTCTCTAAAACTGCCTGGAACAAGGCTGTAGAGATGGGAGTCAGTCTCTTCTTGCAGGCAAAAAGCTGCAAGAAAGCACAAGATGAAATGTCCTCAAATTGTACCAGGAGAGATTTAGATTGGATAATAGGAAAACATCAAAAGCTATTAAGCACTGGAACAGATTTCCCAGAGAAGTGGTTGAGTCACCATCCCTGGAGGTATTTAAATAATGTGTAGATGTGGCACTTAGGAACATGGTTTAGTGGCAGACTTGGCAGTGTTAAGTTTATTATTAGACTCAATCTTAAAGGTGTTTTCTAATTCAAGATATTGGTTTGGAACATCCCATGTGGTTTTGGCCTCCTGTCTTCAAGAAGGAGGAACCACAAAATACGGCAGCAGCAAAGGCAACCTGTGAGGAGAACAAAGTGGATTCATCCTGGGATGGAGTCATGGTGGAGACTAAAGAGCATGACCTAGAATCATGGAATCATAGAAACATCCAGGCTGGAAGAGACCTATTAGATCAGGTAGTCCAACCATGAGCCCAGCACTATGACTAAGGACTGTTAGGTAAGGATTTCTGCCCATGAACATAGCACCAGGTACCTCGTTCCCCCTCCCGTAAAGGGGAAAATGCATAGTACAATGTTACAAAAAATCAAGTAAAGAGAGCTAGAGTAGTATTTGAATGTAACCATACAAAGGTCAAAATACGTTTAAATCTCTCCATTATGCATCCCAAGACAGATGGAAAATGTGAATTAATATGTTGCTACCCTTTTTGCACGGTACATTTCACTTGAGTCTCTTGATATATATTTCACTAGATTTATACTTAGTTAAAGAGTCATAACTTCTTCAGAGTGAAGAAGCATCAACTACCTACTGTGAATCTGTACAATGATGTGCTCTTTCAAGATTAAAAGATGTATTATGTGCCCTGGAGTTGAAAGAAAAAAACAAAAAACAAAAAAAAAAAAAAAAAAAAAAACAAAAAAAAAAAACCCAACAAAAACTAGCTAAGCCACCCATTAAAATTACTGTTCTGTTTAAAAATGATAGATCAATGTAGGAAAATAAAAATAGGATTTTTGTTCCCAGAAAGTCAAAGAGTGAAAAAGTCCCGTAAGTGGTTGGGAAAAGGAGTTGATATTCAGTCAAATCTTTGTCTGATGATGCTTGTACATGCAGCCATGTCCACAGCATGTGAGCATATGGGGGAACCTTCTCCATGCACAGTGCAGATGCAGGCACAGCCATGTGCTCTCATTCTGATATGGTCTCTGCTACCTTGAATTTCTGTTCAGTGAAATGAAGCGTGTTTCTGAGGTGGAACACACCAACTGTTTAATGACATGCAATGGCTCTCTTCAATAGCCAGGGATAAAATGCAGGAAGAAATACAATATTGTATTTAACATATTCTAAAAGGGATTTCCCTCTAGCTGTCTCTCTTACTAAGCACAAGAAGGACCAGAAGCTGCACCTTTCATCCTATTTTGCATGTATAATACTGCAGCTTGCAAACCAAAACATAGCTTAATGTGTATGAATTCACAGGAAAACATACAGGGGTAGGACAGTAGCATGAATATATGTGGATATTTCTTCTTTTTCCCCTCAGAGACAACCAATTAAATAACTAATGAAAAGAATGTTCTAAACCATTCCTTTCTCAGACTCCTTTCCTTAATCTCCAGAATTTCAGACATATAAAGGGGCTGTAAAACTGAAGAGCTAAACTAAAGTGGCTAGAACTTTATCTTCTGCTAGTAAACAAAGATAAATCTGATAATTTGTAAAATGTCACCATCTAGTGAAATGAGAAAGGCCTTATGAGGCTTGAAGCATTATCATATCATACTTTAAAATGTTTTGAAACCTTAATAGCTTGGAACTCAGTTAATTCACAGCCACAAGGAAGGAGGTTACACTTCATTTAAAGCTGTAAATCCTTTTGAGGGTATTTAAGCATTTGAGATATTAGGCAATTTCCACTCACAGTTGACAATGACAGTCAACTAAAAAAACCCAAACCAAATAAAAAAACCAAACACAAAAAAACCCAAACACCAAACAACCCCCCAAAAAACCCTTAACCAAACTAAAATGACAGGAAAAAGAAAAAGAAAAAGAAAAAGAAAAAGAAAAAGAAAAAGAAAAAGAAAAAGAAAAAGAAAAAGAAAAAGAAAAAGAAAAAGAAAAAGAAAAAGAAAAAGAAAAAGGAAAAAAAGTGATACTTTTGGCTACATTCTGTGGAACATGAGCCATGACCTCTATCATTTTGTCTCAGCAGCATCAAGCACTCAGCATTAGGACAGGATACCAGTCACACAGCAATTTGTGCAAGTTTGTGTGCAAAGGAATTCAGAGAAAAAAGGGGGAAATGCCAAAAATGTTGCAAATACTGACACTAAGTTACAAGGTAGTGAAGAGAACCAACTGAGAGAGAGAAATCCCTTTGTTTAGCTGGACACTCAATAGTCTCTGGGACTGCCTTTTTCTAAATGCTGAGGTTCCCCTTAAAGAGTGCCTCTCTATGAAAAGGAGAGTTGCAAATTATTTTCTCACTGAGATGGTTTGGTATCAAAACTAGCAATGGAGGGAAGAAGCCCTGAATCCTCTCTTAACCCAGAATTACTCAGATGGAGGACTCTGACTTGGATCCAGACCACAAGTAAACTTCATGCAGCCAAGTTCACGTTTGTGATACTTCTTCATTGCTGCCAGAGATGCACCCATTTTCCCAGTCAGTCTAAAACCAGATGTGGCTTGCCATAAGACCTGCCAGCTATAAAAGTGGTTTGCTGTGCCTGGTTTGCTCCACAGAGTTAGGGCCAATACTCTGCTTCATGCAAAACAACTCTTGGCAAAAATGCCCACCAGACTTTGCTAGAAATTGGCAAGGGAAATAGCAAAAAGTCTGTTAGGTAACCCAACCCTTTACGTTTCCCAATGCCCTTCAGCATATCAACTTATATCTCTTTAAAATACAGCCAACAAAGACTACTGGTGTGCATACAAAACCATGTGCAAGCTGAAATTCTATCACAGAAAAGCTCTGCACCCCCTTATTTCATTCATTCCACAGCAAGAGAAAAAGCCCCAAATTAGAAGCATAGCTGATGGCCTGAAGCTTGGGTTTGGTGAACAAGAGAAAACGGCTACTTCTTCTCAGAGAATTTTCCACCATCATGTTCCTTTTGTTAGCTAAAGAGTTCCTGCCTCAGCATTTTTTTTTTTGCAGGTACAATTACTGCAAGGCACTGCTGTGACAGAGGCAACATCACATTATCTAGATCACAGTGGAGGCATCATACATTAATTGAAGTTATCTCTCAGTATTGTATCTCCTGGAAATCAGTATGAATTATATGAAACAAATGCCATGTCCTCGCTACAAGAAACAGTTTTTATAGACAGATAATGTTAGAGAAAAAATAATTGATGGAAGCTCTTTCATTAGAAAATGTTAAGTCAGACTTGAAATATTTTGCTGGAATGTAACACTTCGATTACATCTTTGGGAATATTTCAAAACAATTTGGTTCCAATACATAGTATTTAATATTGATCAAAATTGCATTCAGCTAAAGTACTGTATGTTATAAAGTGTATATAGTATATTAAACCTCTTACTTTATTTCAATAATTCTATATACTTTATTGGTCATTAAAATTCTGTTACAGTATAGCCACATTAATACCAAGCAAAAAAAGAATTAAATACAAGATTGGATTTTTATGTCTAGAAGGCAAATATCAAAATATCAACTTCCCAGAAATAAAATTTGTCCACCAGTTCCTTTGAGAAAATAATACAGGACTCATGGGACCTTTGATGCCCTCCTGACTGAGAGCTTGAATTTCCAAAGAGGAGGTGAAAGAAAAAGGAGGTAGGCGTGAAACATGGAGCACCTCTCCTATGAGGAAAGTCTGAGAGAGTTGGGATTGTTCAGCCTGGAAAAGAGGCAGCTCTGGGGTGAACTAATTGTGATGTTCCAATAACAGAAGGGAGCCTACACAGAAGACGGAGAGACTTTTTGCAAGAAATGTAGTGAGAAGACAAAGGGGGAATCGCTTGAAACTGAAAGAGGGTAGGTTTAGATGACATGCTATAAAGAAATTATTGTAAACGTGGTAAGGCACTGGAATTGACTACCCAGAGAAGTTGTGGATGTCCCACCCTTGGAAGTGTTTACGTCCAAGTTGGATAGAGCTCTGAACAACTTGGTCTAGTGAAACTTGTCCCTGTCCAGAGCAGGGGTTGGAATGAGATGATCTAGGTCCCTTCCAACTCAAGTTGTTCCATGATTCTGTGATTCTGACTGTTACTTTAAGATGTGAAATCTGTAAGGTTTAATAGCTGAAACTCACATCCGAGCAGCCCTCAGGAGCTCTTGACCAGTGTGTATCATCCTGCACCCCTGCACTGTAAGAAACTTCAGCCTTGTAAGAAGTGGTGCACCAGTGAAGCAGAAAGACTTCAGAAATTAGGTCTTGATGATCCTTCTCAAACCCAGGTAAAGCAATCCAAAATAAACCTTTCCAGGTGGACTGTGTCCTGGAGAAAAACATATGTTCAGAGCTACTGCTGTTTCTGTCTCTGGGAAATTGTAGATTAGGCTATCATAGGACTTCTCAGAGACTGCTGGGGACAGCATCAGTTATCCACCAACATACATCCATGTTAGCAGACAGCAACATGACTTCTGCATATGCCTGCCAAGTCTTATGTGAAACACCAGGGTGTCTTTACCCAAAATGATTGTCTTAATTATACTCAGAATTTTTGTGGAATTTTTGATTAAAATAGAGTTGAAAATTTGACTAAGCTCCTTTTTTTTGCAGCGTTTTAGGAGTGACTGGAGAAAGCCAATAGAAGATTTGATTTAAAACCTCACTACCAACCCTCCATGGCACTGTGGCCGAGATGTGTGTACAGAACTGTGAGGAGCAGTGGCAAATAAATAAACAGTGACAAATAAATTTGATAGAATGGAGCAGAACTAATAACAGGGATTGGTGGGTGTGAAGGACCTTGAATTTCCAGCTGAAGGAGGTGGTTTAGTGCACCTCTGCTCTGCACTGCAGCTACACCACACTGAGTAATGGGTGCAGGTCTGAGACCAAAGCCGGAGTGAAACAATGCTTTAACTGATTAGACAAATAAAGGCATCATATAATTTCCATAATCATTCTAATTTCTGAAGTTCACACTTAATAGGGACAACCACTGGTTTTAGACTGAAAATAATCTTATAAGAATCTAGCTCCCTGTACTTGTTTTCCAGTTATATCTGAGCTAAATAATATATGCAACTCTGCAGTCATGGCACAATAATACCTGCATCATTTAGATGCTGTCTCTAGTTTCTCAAGGTGCTTTGGTCTCAGTTATTAACCAATATCACAATCATTTCTTGTTAAATAGTGTTCTTGTTTTTCTTAGTCTCTTCATGGCCCTTCTCTAGCACACAGGAAGAATAAATGCATTAAGGAATGAGCTGTATTTGCAAGGACCAAAGAACTGGGGGTTTTTTGTTTATATTTTTAGTGCAATTTCTAGACTTGCTTCTTAGACAGACATGGCTTAAGTATAAAATTTTATTTATGTGTATGAATATGTGCTTTTTCTGTCCTCTTACTTTCTGTCCTCCTCTGTCCTCCTCTTAAAATGATAATTTAATTCACATTTGATTTGGAAGAGAAGACCTCAGAGGTGTGAAACGCCTACACATTTTATGAAAAATTATTATCTATTAAAAAGAGACACTGCTACATGGTAAGCAGGAGAAATAAGACCCTAAACTCTGGTTGCGAAGAGGTGCTAAAAATGTATCAACTATATGAAAATCGTCAGAATCGCTATCTTAGAGAATCTCATCTGAACACATGTATCAACTGGATAAAAGCTTCATTCATTTAACTTATACATATATATTTTTTCTTTTTCCTGCTAATAGGTATACCATATTCATTTTTTGTTCACTTGGGCAGCATAAAACTACAAATGAAGCATGTATTTACCATGTGGCATCAGATCCAAATTCTCCAGAAATTTAAAATCAGACCCATCTATGATAGCAGGGCTCATTTCAATTTGGTATCATTTGGTGCTATGCTGAGCATAAGGAAGACATGAGCATTCAAGGAAGACAACAGTCAAGCATAAAACTTTGCTTTGCATATTTAATATTTCTTTGTGCAGAGATAGTGTGAAAAGTGATCAAGAAGCATTAAAACCCTGAAGTCTCGAAGAATCAAAAGTCTTAATTTTAAAAATGGGGGAGGTAATGCAAAAAACTGCTTAGCAACTCAAGAACAGATAGCAAATGTGATGGACCAAACATGGAGCTGTCAGAATAAATTTTCATACAAAGACCTGAAAAAAGTCAGAAATCTGCTACAGTGAAAAGCTTTCTTTACTAGCTTAATATGATGTAGGAAGGCATATTTTGCCAGTAAGAACAAGTCCAAAACATTAATACAAGAGTACTTCCTCAGGTGCAATATTAAATATAGTAGAAGTATCTACTTCTAAGGAATAATGTCATCTGTAATAATTACCTCCTTTTTTGTTTTCCTCATAAAACAGAAAATTGTCCAACTCTTCATTAGTTTGTATCAGAATAAGTGAGAAAGTAATATAACAATCTCAAGAAAATTAAAATGCTTTAGGTCTAGATAATGAACAAGAGGTTATTAGCCAGTGAGTCAGCTCTCTCAATCTCAATTTCTGTCCAGCCTTGACTAGATGTACAACTGCCCTTTCTCAGAGTTCTCTTGGATTTTATCTTCTAACATGTATGTAGACCCAGTAATATATTTCTACGGATTATGAGCGCCTCTATCTCTCCTTACACAACATGAACATCCAGCTTTATTAGGTGAATCACAGCAACAGCTACTCAGGTGGATTTTGCAGTGCCCTGGTGCTGATTCAAGGACAGGAGGAACTGAATCCTTCTCATGCCTACATGATTTAGATCTGCGCCTCATTTAATTTGACTCCTCAAAACTCACAGGGCTTCTCTAGCACTTCTAGACACAGGTCATGAACACTCATAAGGAAAAACATATTCTGATTACTTAGGAATTACCTAATCAGAGATACAATATTGACAGAAAATCATTTAATTCCTCCTTTGGCTAAGTAAAATTAATCCTCTCACATGCTCTACTATTATTTAAAACTTTTATTATAAAGCTTCTATTATTTGTATAAGTAGACAGTTAAACACCTTAAAGTTTTCATAGCTTAAAATCTTCCTTCCCCTGTCAAATTCAAATCCTTTTTGTCTATCCCAGTGCATCTAGCCACATCCATTTGAAGTATTCTAATAAGTTATTTTAATGCTTACCCCCCCTCAAATGCTTACAGATCTGATCTTCCTTTTAGAAAGTACATTTGTAATTTGGTTGGCTCTCCCCCTGAATTACTGTGTTTTTGATCAATAAATTCCATTAAAAAGCTTTAAAAAATCCACTCTGGATGATGGTAAAATATGGTACAACACACCAGCATCTGATTAAATAGTGAGACAAACCAAAAATCAAATAGATAGAAAATAATGTCAAATTAAAGACAGGGAAAGAGTGTACAATTAGGAACAATCCCCATAGACAACACCTACAAGATGATCTTTTAAACTTGCCTGTTGGTTGGAAAGAGACACTGTATCTCAGTGAAATGATTTTATTTAGGAAAAAAACAGAACAGTGAATCTAGAGGAGCTAGAGGAAAGACACACAGCCCCCCTCCCACACTCCCCACACTCTGAGCCAAAGTACAGCCAAGAATAATGTGTGATATTATCAGCAAGTATTACTGCACTTCTCTGTAGGTGGCAAACATAGTACAAGCATTGGCAAGTCAGCAAATAAACTAAGGGCAATTTTCAAATGCTGTAATGGAAATGCCAGGACAATTAAAGAAAGGTCAGTAAAACATATACACAGTGGCAAGGATCCTAGAACTTATAAAATAGCTTGAGAAAAATATTAGAGAGGTTCTATTAACTCTCTGAATATACTACCACTGAATGACAAACAAAAAGATAAAAAAAAATGCATGAAAACACAGGTATTAATTTATGCATATACCTAGTTATCACAGGAATGTTTCAAGGTTCTGATTATTTTTTCCATTTTCAAAAAGAAAGGCTTTGGACATTAAACCAGTTGTGACGTATTTTTATTTTTTAAGCCCTTATATGGTTAGTGCTGGTCTGCAATCTGCCAAAGAGAAAGCTGGACAAAGAAAAAGTTAATAGATCCCCAACTCTCTGACTGTGGGTCTAAGGATAGCATTCCAAGACTTCATAATATTTAAGTACACTTTGCTGTAGCTGCTTTTGAGTTAAATCTATCCTCTGTGTTTTTTCTCATACAGCTCACAATATATTTTTCAATCAAGGACTGACTCATTGGCCTCTTTTCCCCACAGGGATGAAGAAAAAGGGTACCCAAGATGCAACTGACTTCCCTTTGGGCATGCATGCTTCAGGAAGCATGCAGAAGCATTTTCCTCTGCTGCTTTGGTCTTTGGCTGCTGTGCCACTGCAGCCAAGGGAGGGACAGCTCCTGCATCCCAATCCCTGTATTGAGAACTCCCTCCCCATCTGATGGATGGAGCATGTCCCTCATCACCACACTTATCCAAACAGCCTGTCTTGGCTTAGCTTCTATCCTTACTGTGGACTTCTCCAGCATGCAGTAACACACAAACACCTCTTCCAATAAAGAATTACTTCACTCTTTACTGTTTGTAAAGCATAAAGCAAATTTGACACAGGAATGTCACGGAACAAAAAAAGCCCCTGTTCCAGTCATTGGATTCAGTAAGCCCTTTGGTGTATAGGCCTCATGAAAGACACAATAATAAAATAAAAATACAAGTTCACATTTTACAAAACTAAAGAAGTTCCCCAAAAGACCACAGCTGTGAGAAAGTTAAAGCTTTTTTTTTTTTTTTTTTTTTTTTTTTTTTTTTTTTTTTTTTTTTTTTTTTTTTTTTTTTTTTTTTCTTTCCATTGTTCCTCCTGAAGTCTTGTATTTTCTGTAATATCCCTGTACATAGTTGAGGTACTCCATACACTAGTGTGAAGGGTAACCTCACTAATTCTGCATACCTGACAGATGTGGCTTGAAAAATAGTTATGCAGAGTGAGAAGGCACTATCCTGAATCTAAACTGATTAATACACAAGACACACGTGTACAGAGTGAATGTGGCACTGTGTAAATGTGCCATGTGGCACTGTAAATGAAGATACAAGATGTTACAAGGTTTCAGGCAAAAATAAGTTAGAAATGCTAAAGAAACTGTTTTCATCAACTAAAAAAAAACAAAAAAAAACCAAAAAAAACCACACACACAAAAAATCCCACCAACAAACAAACAAACAAAAAACCCTGTCAAATTATATAATACAAATCTATGAAATCTAAATGAACTGCCAATTTTTTTAAAAAATCCATTCCAATTTTACCATTATTTTTAATATTTTTTCCTAAAAATATGCATTGAAAGTATTAAAATATTAAGTAATATATCCCAAATAAAATGTAGTGATTCTCAATTTGGCATTGTATCGGTTTTTGATATTTGCATTACATGTTAAATTATAAACATTAGAGAAGTTATCAAAATGTCAGATGATAATGCTGATAATTTCAAACAAGATTTTATATTTACTGGGAATTATGAAAAATTTAGACAGTCAATTCTGATAGAAAATCAAACTACAATTTCAAATTCAAAGCCCTCAGTATTCTTCAGAACAGGCTTTTTTGCCTTTTGTATAGTAGCTGGTAATGCCATTGTCTTTGGTCTGGTGTTCAATCACATGAAACTTTTATATATTCTAGTATATTTAAATCTGAACTGTCTTACCAGACAAACATTATTTTCAAATATATTCCAATAGATTCAAAAGAAAGAACTATGAAACAGGAAAGGAAAAAAGTGGAAAATTACTTAAGTGAGAACATTGGCGGAAATCAATGAGGACAAAGTAGAAAACAGCCAAACCAAAAGTAAATTTAATTGGGATTTTCAAAATTGTTCATTGTTAAAAGTAGAAGCCTAAAGTGGAATAATTCAGTATCTAAGCTAATTTTGCAACTAAGAAGAGCAATTAAAATAAACATACATTAAGTTTTGGGGTTTTTTTTAAGCATTATGATAGGAAAATAATTAAATTTACCTTTGCGTAGTCTTTAAAGAGAGGGTGGTGCACTTGGAAGTCAGATTCAGTTTACACATATCTGCACACCAGATAATCTGCCAGACAGGGACAGCTGCAGCATGAGGGGGAAAGGGGAAACAGCCTTCACATGGGAGCCCCAGCAAAGAGCCCCAGCTGCTCCCCTCCTTACCACCTGGATGGTGCAGACTGCCCAGCTACCACCAAACCCTTGTCTTCTCCCCAGTAAACTCAGCCCTGCCGTACTTACTGTGCTTCTCTTTCTAAAGGGAAAAAAAAAAAAAAAAAAAAAAAAAGAAAAAGAGCCTAAAAATCATAGGGTGGAGACACAAAAATGCATCAATAGCAGAATTGGATTAGTGACTGCTGACAGGAAAAGTAACTGATTTCATATTACTAACCTTACACTAAGAACTGAATCAATACTACTATGAAGTAAGCTGCACATGATGTACCCATTACTAAGTGAGAAGCTAATAATATGGGATTACAGCTCCAACGTCCTGTGATTTTATTTCACACAGAATTTCACAAAGAATCACTAGGTTGGAAGAGACTTCATGCCCTAACACCCCAACTAAACCATGGCACCGAGTGCCACATCCAGTCTTTTTAAAAACATATCCAGGGATGGTGACTCCACCACCTCTCCAGGCAGACAGTTCCAGTACCTTATCACTCTTTCTGTAAAAACCTTTTTTCTAGATCCAACCTATATTTCCCTTTCCTGTGTCCTCTCATTCTGTCAGTCACTGCCTGGAGAAAGAGACCAACCCCCAGCTGTCCACAGCCACCCTTCAGGAAGCTGTAGGGAGTGACAAGGTCACCTCTGAGTCTCCTTTTCTCCAGGGTAAACAACCCCAGCTCCCTCAGCTGTCCCTCACAGGGTTTGTGTTCCAAGCCCCTCACCAGCCTTGACATGAGAAATACAAGTAAGGATTATGTGCAAGCACAACGAGTTTTGAAACAGCTTGCAGGAGAGGTTTAGTAAATTTGCATACATTTTTACACGCATATCAATAGTGGGAAAGGTAAGCGCAATAATTTTGGACCTGTGAACCTTAAGTCGCCTGCAAAAATAAAACAGTGACTACATCAGCTCTTAAACAAAACATGAAATTATAAAATATCCAGCTTTTTATTCAACAAATATGGGTATTTTCCTATTAAAAATACTGTTTATCTAAAAAGTTTAAATTTTTGTTAACATAGCTTTTCTGCAGCTGTGATGGTGTAAGTATAGACAAGAAACAGCCTGAAGGCGTAGGTAATGTTTTTGTTTTCAAATCTTCTATTAGACAAGTTGAGATAATTAGGAAAAGCAGATAGCTTTCAGATTCAGGCTTCCATGAGACATCTTCTTTGTCAGGGAAGCTAGTGTCAAAAATATCCTATGCCTTTATTGAAACTCCTCACACTCATCACTGCTGCACTGCATATGGGCCACAAGGAGCACTTTGTGACTGATGTAATCCAGGTTAAAAAATACCCCTGTTAAAGAGATGTGGCTCATTGTTTGTTAATGTTTTTGTTTTGTTTTGGGTTGGGTTGTTTGGTTTGGTTTTCTTAACTGATTCACTGATATGGTTAAGATGTTGTGTCAGCCTCATCCAAGATAATTAGATGAAGCAAAATCCCAGGCTGGAACAGGTCAGGCAAATGAGTCCTTTGCTTAAATTAAAATGTTCTTCAGTTACTTGGGTAAAACAGGCTGATTGCACATTTAAAGGCCAGAAAAACTGATAGGCTGAGAGACTTTGTGATAGAGAAGGATATTTGTTTGGAAATAGATATGAAGAGAGGTGGCAGCAGAAAGACTTTAAGTAGACATAAACCAAACGTCTGTGCTGAATCCATTATTTTTTGGTAACCTGGGAAGGCTTGTATTTCACTTCCCAGACTCATCTACTAAAAAACTTTTATAGGCATCTCATAGCTATAATGGTTGGGCTTAGCCTCAATGGAAGGTGTTTATTTGGCGGGAATCAGTCTCCAACTGTAGCGAAGAATTTTAATCCTTTTTATGTCAATTGTCTGTACAAGTCCATAGGTATTCATAGTTGATGGTATCCTAAAATTTCCATGAGGGCATTGAATATGCAAGACATAGCATAACCAGTTTGGGCTGAGCACATGTAAGATTCATAGATTTTAAACATTCTTTTATAGGGAACACATGTTCATAGATTTTGGGTTATGGCTCTGGGGGTTTAATTCACTACAAAAACAAAGCTGTTAAAATAAATATTTTTTTAGGCTTCACTGATTACTGTCAAGATCACCACTGGCTATAGCAGATTACCTGCTTCATTCATGTGAAGTCAACCATCCACCTAAATTTATGCTGTTCTAATCTCATTACTTGCACATTAAATATGCCTTTTCTTATAATTTTAAATTGCTTTCTTAAAGCATATAGATACGGCTCTTGAAGAAGGCCCACACAACTGGAGCCCACCAGATCTGACACTGCACTTCTGAGATATTATCAAAACCACGGAGTGGTGGAGAGGCCATAGGCTGCCAAGGCAGATCTGCGCACGCTTGCAGGGATGTATCCATCAGGATAGAACTCCTTGAGTGGGAAGACAGGTGGGAAACAAAGACTGCTCAATTCTCATTCCTGTCAAATTGTCATGATTTATAGCTATCTGGGAAGAACTAGCAAACAACTGAAGTACATATGAGGTTTAAAACCTCATTATAAAACACAGACTTGCACCGCAGAGTGAGACTTTACAGGAGGAAGTCTCTCTTTTGGGTTTTGATCTCAGTGATTTCAGAACTTTTGTTCTGGAATCACTGAGAGATAATGGAGGCTCATTATGCAATTTTTAAATTACTTTCAGCACAAAACCTCATTGGAATTGGAATTGTGTCTTTAATTAGCTTCTTGATTTGCTATTTGGGATTTCTCTGAATTAGGAGAGATTAAGAACTGCTAATACTTTTGCATGTCACCTTCACTCTCACATTTTACTGGCCTCTCTAAAGGACAGAACAAGGAAATGTGAAGGCAGGTTATAAATGTGTTTGTGGAGTTTCTATTTTATCTTCTGAAATATGCTTACTCTTTGTACTTACAGTATTTATTTGCTAGTAATTCCCCATTACAGTTCTAATTTCTAGACATAAGGCAACTTTAGGTTAGGAAAACAGAACAAGAACGCATCTTCCAGATCACAAAGGTAATGTTAAGGAATCAAATAATGTAATTCCTTCCTCCTCTCCCCCTTCCAAAAGAAGGCTAAACTGAAGCTTTGCTGTCTCTCAATGGTTTTCCAGTCTAGTTCCAGCACCCTGGAAATTTCCTCACACGCACAATCCCTTTCTGAAGCAGCTCCTGCTGGGCTGTTCCCCTCTGCAGAAGGACTTACTGCAACATCATCCACAGGCCCGAACATAAAGGAACTACATGAACAAATTTGGTTCACTTTGAATCTAGAATTTTAATAAAGAAAAAGAAAAAGAAAAAGAAAAAGAAAAAGAAAAAGAAAAAGAAAAAGAAAAAGAAAAAGAAAAAGAAAAAGAAAAAGAAAAAGAAAAAGAAAAAGACTGCCAATGCTATGAGAAGGAGGCTCTGCTTCCCATGCTAATTCATTCCATTCCCAAGGTGCTGTGGGCAGCAAAAATAGTTCAGATGGTTCAAGTAAGATGAAAGTGAAACTAATGTACCATGGACAGCACTGTCTTGCAGGAACAAAGCAAGTTGCTTTGTAAATACATTATAAAAATAATACAAGGTTCAATTTTACTAAACTTAAGGTCAAGTAAACTTTGTTTGAACTTTACAAGAACAGTTTCCCTTTGAAATTCCGGCTCATTACTCAGTTGTCACATTTAGAAAACCTCCTGGGTAATATGAAAAGCTGCTTAGCGTCACAGCTTCCTCCACGAAGACAAACTAAGCATTTCACTAAAAGGATAATTCCTCTTTAAGAAAAGGAAGTTTTTTGTTGGACTGTGCACCATATTTCAGTCATCTTGAGGCTAAACAGTTTTAATTCACCTTTTATTTTTTTTTTTTTTCTTCACAAAACAGTAACAGAGGCTTTACTAAACTCAAGCATGCTAAAGACTTAATACTGGGAGAGATAAAAACAAACCATTAAGTAATTCTAAAAAATTACTCATTCCAAAGCTGTTGAAAGAATACAGAATTAAAAATTCTACCATAGTTTACAGCAGACGTTTTCCTGGAGCAATGAATCACTTCCATTCTTCTCCATCTATGTGACTGATATTTTTCCTCTCCTAAAGGAAAAATCTAAAAAAAATATACTGCTAAAGAATTCAAAGTGATTCAAACTGGACAGATATCTTGTTTAAAAAGTTGTACTATATAACTTGTGTCATCTGTGGAGAATAGGCAAGCAAGATACAAATATTTAAAGATAAAATAAGAAAATTCAGGGACTTCACAGGCATACCTTTAATTACATTTATCTATAAAAAGAGAATATTCTTTAAAGTTATAGATAAGGCTTTCACTTTCAGATCAGTCAAATGTCTGTGGCTTTCCAATTAAGAGAGGTGATCCTTGTTCCTCCTCTCCTTAAGGATATATTAATGATTTTTTTTTTTTTTATTGTGAAGTATCAAAAGCCCTCTAAAAATTAAATTATTGGATCACTAATGATTTTTAATTTTTAATTTTTAAGAAATATTGCATATTTAATATATTTTTCTTCTAATGAGGCTTATTTGTTATTTCATTAGCCTTCCTTCCTCTAAGATACCTAATATTTAATGAAATGTTACATGTTTGTTTTTCTATCCTTGAACATTCACAATTTCCAGGGAACCACCTACTTCCTGTGAAATCTACTGTTTTCTAAAATATGACGATCACTCCACTATTACTACGGTTACTAACTAAACTTTGTACTGAACTGAATACTCACAGAATTAACATGTTTATTCATCCCAAATAAAAATGAACATGTCCTTCACCACAGAGTAATTCAAAATTGCAAAAGGGTCAAATACATCTGTATTACCTGTCTACTGTGAGGAGAAGCTTTTCAATATCCCACTCTCAAGCAAGGCTCTGAAGCACAATGTTTCACATCAGTTGTGTTTCACTCAGTCACAATTAGTCAAAACACATGAGGATCCTTATTTTCAAAGCAGGATGAACAGTATATACAGTACAAATATAAACACACATTTATTTAGAGGCAACTTCCCTGGTCACATTTACTGGAAGACTAAACAGTCCCTAGAGTGAGGGGGCATTCCTTTAAATCTGCCTAAGCTCTTTAAACTTATGTTTTCCTAAGCATTTTCCTCCTTTTTTTTCCTAGAATATTACCATCTCTCCAGGATTCTCTTAGAAAAAGCTTAGCTTTGAGCCGACTTGTTTTACCACACTACACATTAAACCAGTATATTCATGGGATGAATACAAATTAAACACAGATGGAGTTCAAAGGAAAGGAACTAATTTTTAACACTGAATCACTAACTGTGTGCTAAATTTAAACAAATATTTTGAAAGCAAAGCACGCAATTACCATATGGATAATGAAAACAATACAATTAAGAACCTAAACCAGACAAACTTAGTTATATATTCAGAACACTATTTGGACTAGAGAAAAGTTTTCTTCAAATTATTGCTTGGATCCTTGTATTTTTCATTTATGTCATGTTAACCCATCCAGTGATTACGTACTGGAACATTTTAGGTATTCAGAGTGATACTTTGTGTCTCCTCTTGATTGTGTAGGTAGGAACTAAAACTTGAGACAGGTCATTTCTCTGATAAACCAAGGTTCAGTAAGTTTTCTTTTGTTCATACTAACTCTTTTACCCAGCAAAGGAGATTTCTACCATATTATATTTCACAGATCTACCACAATGTACAGCATTGCTCCTGCCATTACCTACTTTCAACCAATACTCTTTAGGTTGAGATTTCAGCCCTTTCTATGCACAGAAATAGGTGAAACATAAACATAATCTCTTGTAAAATTCCTGTTTCAGAAATATCTCACTTTAATATTTCCATAACACAATATCTACCCTTGCATAAGGATTTTCAGCTTAGAAAAAAAACACTTATATTTTTTCATATGCTACTATATGCACTTCTAACCAGAAAAACACCTTAAAATGTTTTTAAAAAGAAAGGAGTTTAATTTGTGAAGTAGTGCAAAAAATTTCTCCATGTGTCTGGGACAGGAAGTGACTGCTTTACTGAACACACAGTGCAGAGGAAGGAACTCTTTTTTGTGGAAAGATTTATGTGTAAAGCAGCAGTAAGATGCACCACCCCTTTTCAAGTGGAGAGTAAGTGATAATTTAAAGTAAGCAAAAAGGATTACTGACCAGAATATTTTCATCCTGTCGGCACAGTATAATACCTGAACTGTCCCAGTCCTCAGCCACTCACAGTTTCATTACAAAAATCCTTTGAAAGCAAAGCTCTGCATGGACTGTAGGGGTCTCAGATCAGAGATACCAAGCAGAGATCCCGAGAGTCATTTTTTTTAACATGATTTTCTTTCTTTGTACACATCTAATTGTATTTCACTACATAAATGTGGTCCCAACAAATGAATTTTTTCAAGCATAATAACTTTATAAAATTATACACTCGTTTTGATCCTCTAGGGCGGACTTCTAGTCATATTTACTGAATTGGAAGTTTAAGTTTTAAAGAGAATTAAACTAAGACTTTATTAACAATCCCGACATCTTGCTGGAGTTTTAGCATCAGGTTCAGCCCCCTTTTCCTGATCTGATGTCGATTAGTGTAATTAATTTTCATTTGATTCTCACAATGGTCCCAAACAGTATTTGTTTAAAATCAAGTAAATTTCATCTTGGGAAAACATCCCACAGGCAGAGGAGAGAAAAAATATTTTAGTTGCAAATGCACAGAATGTTAGGACAAAATACAAGCCCTATCATAAGAGATGAAGGAAATGTGAAGACTCTGTCAGCAATTGTGATGTTTAGGCTGGGTTTTCCCCAAACTGCTGCTCTACATGGCCTTTGCATTATGTGAGTGAAGGGGAGAAGGGCTGTGGGACCAAGCCTGCACTCCAGCAGAACCCCTCAAATGAGCAAAACCCAGCAGTGCTGCTTCCCCTGTTTAGACCCCATTATTTTCAGTCTTCTAACTGCTCCGGTTTACTGGAAGAAGATTATGATTTACACTCTACATGGCTTTCACATCCTTGAAAGCATAACACTGGTTAAATATTAACACAAATGTGCACACAGCCATCAGATGTACTCTCCACAGATGAATTGCATACCCATCAGCATAGGACCCGACGCAGAATTGAACACCGTAAGAAGTTCTGAGCTCCGCTGTTGTGCTGGTTACCAAAACAGGCACTCACGGAAGCAACACTTCTGACATCACAGAAGTGCAAAAGGAACCATTATAGAAGGTTGGACTTTGACAGCTCTATGAGGGGCTGCAGTACAATCTCAATTGTACAAACAGCAATCTCAAACACATTCCTTCCGTGATGGTAAACGAGACTGTGTGTCCTGATTCATATGAATGAGGGGTATAAAACCTCCAGAGTATTCCAGGTCATTGTATTGAAGCAAGACAATCTACATCAACTACAAATGTGGAACAGTGAGATTCTGGGTTTTGATACTGCTGTTGCCAGGAGTGCTTGGAACATTTCACTGGTTCATGAGTATAGCTCCTGACTCTTTTTAAGTACAGAAGAATAAAGTAGCACTTTAGTAGACATTCCACTACCAACTGGACAAAACTTGAACTAAAGTAACCACAGTGATGGCAGTTCTTGTGCATTGACCCCAGTCCAGCTGTCCACAGGCTGGGCAGCAGCAAATCTGCAACATAAAGCAGCAAAAGAAAAGCATGCTGGATCTGGTTGCTCTTTCAAGCTATTGGGTTCACAGGCCTGCACACAACTGAGCTGTGTCACAGCACGTCTCTTTTCCACAGTGCTCAGATGTAAGCAGGAAAACTTTTAAATGCTAGTCTAAACCCCACATTTTTCTGAATTGATTCAGAGAAGGAACAGTGATGCACAAAAAGAAGAAAAATCACCTGAGTAACTGCAATGAATATCCTTTGCAATCCCTCCTGGTGTCATTTTTCAGGGCATCTTTAGCCAATCTCATTAGAGCTCTCAGAAGAGTTTCATTCCTATCGATTGAGGAAATGTGCTAAAGACAATTGATTAGGAAAACATATTCAAGAACATCTCCTGTAGGAGTGGAGTTATTTCTACTGTGTATTTCCAAGCCCATTTTTCAGCACTAGTAGGCAGCACTTTGATACCAATGTCCAGGTAGCTTAGATGATGTGTAACTGACAGAGATGAGACACACAGACTCCAGAAACTATTTGTAGGCTGGATGACAGATATCACACACTTTTTCAGTACTTCTTCAGTGAGTGACTGTCTGCAGCTACTGTAAGGCTCATATTTTCCAGGATGGTATGGAAAGTTTAGACTGTTGTTTTCCTTCCCTAAAGGCTGACCATACAGTCACACAGCAACAGTTCTTCAGCAAGTTTCCTTCCTTGATTTCTTTTCACATAAATAATACTATTTATAACATTTATATAATAATTGTTTTATTGTCATCACCTTCACTATAACAAACAAGTTAAAATAGGTTGTGCTAGAAAACAAACAATAATCTGTCTGAAATGCAGTATGATGCAGCCTTGACATAAGGAGTCATAAATACCGCCCTACTTCAAAGTCTTCTGCTTGCCAAGTCTCTTTCCTAAGGTCTCCAAGAACTCAGTCAGGCAATCTCAGTGCCTATGTTCAAGTCACTGCTGCTGTGTGGGTACTTTCCCAATGTGAACCACACTGACAGAAATAATGCAGAAAAAGAGCTCACATAGCTTTTTCACCATTCAAATCTTTTAATATACAGAGCACTAGTTCTGCTGCAACCACTACTGTGAATAATGTTTTTGTAAAGGTCGGCAGTTCTACTTAATACTACTAAGTTCTCCAAAATACTCACTCAGATTTGGTGTCTCTCCTAATGGAGGAGAACATAGTAAAGACACGATATTTAGATATCATTCTAGCCAATATATTTATAGATAAATCACCAAGCAGATACTGCTTTTCTTGAAGGCTGGCAGATACTACAAACCTCTTTTCTGCCCACATGGAAATAACAGCTTGACTCCCACCATATTCTGAATATTCTCAGTCACTGGAAACTCACAGTTTTTCCAAAGCATCCTCCTTCCCCGTTGTGTAATGTTGATCAGAATACCCAGGAAATAGCAAAGTACTTAATAAAAGGTCTAGAAGTTATGCTTCTCTGCCCCTCTCTTTGTGTTTAACTCCACATACCTGTAGGACCAAGAACCTGTGGTGCTCCTAAGGGTTGTTTTCTCCCCCTGATATACATGAGAAACTGTACAGGGTTCAACTTGCCAAGGCCATGGTTGCCTCCTATGTTCTGAACTCTTCTTTATGGACTTAGGTGAACTAAATTTTAAAAGGATCTGGGAAAATGTCTAGAGATCACCTCAAAACTACCTGAACTGAGAGCATTTGTCAGAGCAAGTCACTTGTTTAAATTGAGTGAACACTTGGATGCGAGACACCAAGAAGAGTAACATTATCTTCCTGTCAGTATATGCCAGATGCTGTAACCAAGGAAAGATGTGACCTTGCAATCAGAGGTGCCTTTGATAAAAAACAGGTATAAAACAGAAAACATCAGGAAACTTAAGGCAACTTTCTTCATCAAATAAAGTGAAATGGTGTGACATTTATGTGTTCAGCATTGAATCATGAAAGAGACAGTGTTATAAGAGAAAGGGGAAGAATTTGTATACAGTTTCTTCTCTCAGATTTTAAAAGTTGCTGGGCTACTGCTTAATGCGGGATACAGATTTCTATCTGTGATTTCTCTCTGTCTGTGTTTGTAATATCACATAAAATACTCCAGTGATGGGAAACGTTCATTTTACTACAACCAAGTATCCTGGAGCTGAGAAACAACTTTATAGATACAATATAATATAGTATATTATAGTGCAGTATATACAGTATAGATACTGTATATACTGTTAATGTCTCAAACACAAACTAGCAGGACAGGTACAGTTACCTAACAATCAGAGAAACATAGACTGCCCTGGGGTGGAAGGGACCTTAAAGATCATCCAACCCCACTGCCATGGGCAGGGATACTTTCTGCTACACTAGGTGGCTAAAAGCCCCATCCGCTCTGGCCTTGACAGCTTCCAAGGATAGGGCGTTCACAACTTCTCTGGGAAAACTCTTTCAGTGCCTCACCACCCTCACAATACAGAATTTCTTTCTTATATCTAACACAAACCTACCCTCTTTCCATTTGAATGTCATCCCCCTTGGGTCACTACATGCCTTGTAAACAGTCCTCTTCACCTTCCTTGTAGGTTCCCTTCAGGTACAGGAAGGCTGCAATTAGATCACCCCGAGGCCTTCTCTTTCCTACGCTGAACAATCCCAATTCTCTCAAACTTTCCTCACTGGAGAGGTGTTCCATCCCTCTAATCAACCTTGTAACCCTCCTCTGGACTCCAATGCGTCCTTCCTGTGCTAAGTGCCCCAGGGCTGGATGCAGGGTTCCAGCTGGGGTCTCACCAGAGCAGAGCAGAGCAGAGCAGAGCAGAGCAGAGCAGAGCAGAGGGGCAGAATCCCCTCCCTCCCCTGCCGCCCACGCTGCTTTGGATGCAGCCCAGGACACGTCTGGTATCTGAGCTGTGAGCGCACACGACTGGGTCATGTCCAGCCTCTCATCCCCCAGCACCCCCAAGTCTCTCTCAGCAGGGCAGCTCTCTCTGGTCATCTCCCAGTTCCAGGGATGCTGCAGCCCAGGTGCAGCACCTTGTACTTTTTTAAACTCGCCTTGTTAAACCTTTCCCATGGGCCTACTTCTCAAACTTGTTCAGGTCACTAACTCTTACAAGCACTATCTACATCTAGATATGTAAGAAAAAAATGTTGAAAAATCATATTTTTAATCTCAAATTAATGTTACCTTACCTTTTAGCAAGCACAACTTCACAAAACTTGTCAATCCAGCTTTCCCACCTAAATGGACATCACCCAGACTGTTGCAGCCACATTATCTGTGAGGGTGCCAACACGTGATGTTTGGAATGAATGGTGCACAAACAAGGCTGAGCTACTGAGCAGACTGTGCTGGTGATTAGGAGACACAGCACTTTGTAGGAGGATGTACCTGAGTGAGGCCTGGGAGTGACCTCTTTGTAGAGAAAGAGAAGATTTATAGCGATGAATGTCAGTAGCGCGTTATGTTTTCCATTCTCACTTTAATGTAAATCTAAGATGGCTTATGCTGAGCTAATTGTAACACAATTAATGAAAAATGGCCTAAGAGGGGATCTGGGTAACTTAGTTTTCTAAGTTTAGGCTTTGTAAAGTCAATAAACCCTTTCTGACTTCCACTTTTGCAGCACTCAGAAAATGTTAGAAAAGGAATTCTGTGCTGTACAGAGATCACCTTATGAGCCATTCTCTTAAGTGACTGCACCTGTTTGCCACTGTCTTGTTTACAACATTTGTAAGGGGAACAATAAGCAAGAATTATGCAATTAACTGTTTGCTTAGGTGTAAATTTCCATCCTTTTTGCCAAAGAGATGGTTCCACAAAATGCAGCTCATATTTCTTAATTAGAACTACTCAACTGAGGGCAATTTGAAGGAGAAGAAAAACAAAATCAATTTTGAAAAAAAACCCCAAAATGACTGAAGATGGTACTCTTGGGTTAACCTGGCAGTTGGAAGTTGTGAATGTAAACTCTTAAGACATCAGGAATTACATAAAATAAATAATAAAAATAAAAATAAAACCCGTAAAATCTCATTGAATTAAAGAACCGAAACAGGTTGTATAAACTTCTTTTCTAAAACCATATATACATGACTATTGGCTGTACATGGTAACAGAAGGAGATGCAGCAGAATGCCTGAAGAAACAAACAGTTTACAGGGGCTGTAAAAGCAGAGGGAATAAAGATAACTAGGATAATGACAGACCGGACTTGAGCTTTATTTCAAATTAGAAGTACAAGACTTTCTGCTAAATTTGAGGTGAATGCAAGGCAAGATTTGTTTCTTTCTTAGAATATATTCTGAGTTCTCAGTTCCTTGGAATGTATTTCCATTCCAGTGATCTGTAAGTGATGTAGCAAACAGGTATTAGTGTAATAAAATAAGCTCTGGCTGCACATCCACTGCTGTTATCTGCTTACAAATATTTAAATTGATAAAAAGCCCAGAGATCCTGTATCCATATTGATTTAGCTTTGAACCGCTGCAAAGTAAAACAGCTTGCAAACCAATGTACTATTGCCTCTGTTCCCCACACTGCACAGAACAGGATGGGAAATAGCTTTGTCTGTTCTTTTGCGCATTCTTGCACTCTACTTAAGCTTTCAATTCTAGGACATAATGCTAAGGTTACTGAGGACGATTCTTGTAAAGGATTTACATATGCCTCAATTTCAAGCAACTATTAGAAACAATAGAATAAAAAAATACAAGAGACTAGAAGCAATTCCTCTTACTTCAAACTTCAAAGCATATATTCCAAGTATGTCAGCCAAAAAAAAAAAAAAAAAAATAAAAATCCATCTATAGCAAAGACAGAAGTTGCAAAAACTGCCATGAATTTCAGCTGTGGTCAGGAAAAATATAATCAGTTGAACCTAACAGAAAACAGTGTCTCTTCAGGAGATGAAACTGCAGGAACATATGAACTTTAGAAAAGGAGCTGCACAGTTAGGCTTGGTCCTCTGAAGATAATGAGAATAGGAATCTCATCAAAAGTGTTACGATGGAACAGAAAGAAAATTTGACTTGATGTGGATTGCAGACAGAAGAGGTGATCTGAGCTCAGAAACAAAAAGTCTCCTCAGCAGCAAGATGCTTTAAAGAAGGGCAAATTGAATTTATCAGTAGCATGGAGAAAATCATGTAAGAGACTATTTTTATAATAGAAATTGAGACTTTTTTCATGTGAGAAATTAGAATGTCAGAGTTTACTTTTCTCTTATTTTGCTCCTATATTCACTTTGAATGCATTCTTTTGTATACCACACAGGAAAAAAACAAAAACAAAAACAAACAAACAAACAAAAAACCACAAAACCAAACCCAAACCAAACAAAAAACAACAACAACAACAAACAAACAAACAAACAGGTACATTTCTGTTTCTAGACATGTTGCATGCTATGTGCCTGCTTCAGTGAGGCCAAGGTAGAACACAGGCATCAAATAACATAGAGGAAAATAGAATTTTTAATGAAATATTTGCAAGAAAGCCCACAACACTTAAAGGAAGGGGATAAACTGGTTATGCATGTTTCCTGGTGTAATCTCTTAGATCGGTATTATGATCTTGCTCTCCTCATCTGGAACAAACCTCTTGCATTAGTCTTTGGTAGTCCCTTCTGTCAACAGGTAACTTAGTCACTTGCTCTCCATAGGGTCCACAAGATAAAATCCTATGCCAGTGCCTTTCAGGGATTTGTCTTTATTAACAATAAAAATAAGATAAACTTCAGCTTAAAAATTCTGTTGATCCTGTTTCATTGCATTGACCCTGTTGCTAAGATGACAACTTTGGGACTTCTGAGCCCACACCCTAGATTCTATCTTCCCAGGCAGCTACTTCCCCCTCTTACAACCAGAAGTTATGAGTCATCTGCCTCACTGTGCCAACAAATGTCTCTTAGCCTTTTTCAGGCCTGAGAGAATAACAGCAGAAGGAGATGTTCAGGCAGATTCTAATAACCTTTAAAATCAGAAAAACTGTGTGGGACAAAATTTGGTCTTAAAGGTCTTTCAGAAAACACATGTTTAAAAGTAAATGCTAATTAATATGTCATTTCAGATAGTGTGTCATACTGAAACTATCTAATATCTACCAAGGAGAACAGTTTCCAACTCTGTCTAAACCAAGCAAAATAGAGTGAGGGTTCTTAAGCATTGGTGGCAGTGATTTATTCCAGCGTGACGAAACTTCATTATAATTTTGCATTCAGAGTGTGATCTTGCACTCCTCTTCCAGAAATAGTCAAATCACTCACCCTGCAGAATCTGTGAAGCCAAATTAAGGCTTTAAACAGAATATGCATTTTAAATTTCCTGAAATGCCTTTATTCTAACTTGCAGAAGTTTAGAACATTTCTCATAACCATGTGACTGTTGCTGCAGGAAGCCGGAGATGCCTTAAGCAGTTCTGTGTGGAGCCAGTCAGGGGCTCTCCAAAGCATCACAGGCAGGTCCTTTTTCAGACAACTTGACAGTCAGGATGTCTGGATAGATGGAAAGTAGCAGAATGCACAGGGAAGAGTTTTTTCCCCCCAGACAGAAAACAGAGAAATTTCTATTAGCCCACAATACGATACCACACCTATGAGAGTAAGAGAATGTTGTCTTCTCTCTGAGCATAAGACAGAGCTTCAGAAGAAAAGGATATCAAGTAATGCATCCATGGTCTAAACAGAAAGACAGCTATGATACATTATTTAAAGGAAGCATATTTAGTTCAAAACTGACCAGCCAATAGAGCTATCTGGCAGAAAGGTAAGTTACTCTTTTGAGAAAACATACACAATGTGATGTCAAAAAAAAAAGCATGTCAACTTGAGAGGAATATGATAGACTATCATTATGAAAGCTTAGGTGCCAATTTGTTTCCTTACATAAGAATATAAGGGATGTCTATACCGACCACTTCAGTTATCTTATGTAACTGTAAAATGCCTGTGAACCATTTATTGCTAATTTTATCCCTTTGTTAACACTAAATGTCACACCAAAACTACTGAATAATCAAAGAGAGGTTTCTTTTACCACAATAATTATTATGTTCCAGCGATGCCTACAGAATTTTAATCCCTCAAGTTCTACAACAATGTCTTTGTCATGGGTGGGACCAATTAAGTAACCTGAGCGCTGCAGCTGTGTCTGTGATGCTCCATAATCTTGTTTACCTACACCTGTCATTTGGTGTGATTGATGGCATGTTTGCAAATGTGTTATGATGTCCAAAGGCAGGAGGGAGATATGAACCTCTTGCATTTCAGCTCAAGACATTTTCCATTTCAGAACACTTTCATAAGATATCAAACTATTTATTTTTTATTGCACTATTGTAATGGAAAATAACTGGGAAAGTTGTTTTCTGTGTTGGTTCCACCACAATTCTGGGAGCAAAGTTTTGACTACCTGGTTTGAAAGAGGCAACAAAGCTATCTCTTTTCTTGGTCTTTACCCACACATTCTTTATCTTCTGCCTTTTAGTGGATTTATTCCCAGGAAAGCAGTGACACAACTCCCTGTTATCAAAGAAATCCATAGCAGAAGTTTTGTACTTTTTCACAGTGCTTCACACTGTCTATATTTTAAAGGCTAGAATACAATTTGATGTTTTATTTTATGTGTCCTGACAATTAATAGGTAATTTTAGCTAATTAATAGGTAATAGGTAATTAATAGATAATTAAAAGGTAATCACTGTTAAAAAAAGTTTCAACTGAATGATCTGCAACATTTAAATACAAATGCAAACAATAACAGGTTGTAAGCCTGCAAATGCCTGTAAATTTCACAGCTTTAAATTGGTGTTATTAATTGTATGTGTCAGAGTTATGCAGAGGGAGTACTTAAAAACTTACAAGATAAGTTGTTTAAGCTACTGAACATTACAAAGCATATTTTTTTTTTCTAACAATCAGAGCATTAGACCAAGACTGAAGATACATAGGCTGCTTTTTATAAGCCAGTGCCCACCTGCATTACCTAGGGAAAACATTTGCATCTACACTTCAGGTGCCTTATCAGTGACATTAGAGACAAGGACATTCTTCAGCTTTGCAAACTGATATAAAATAGGTAAAAGCATAGATATTTATGTTTCATAGTTTAATTGCACAAGACAAACAAGAATAATAACTTTAGAGTGGAAAGATCTCTTTTCCTAACTAAAATTGTGTGAGGAACGTATTTAAGCAACTACAAAAAAACCTAGGAAACTAGAACATACAGAAATGCTCTTTAATGGGAATCCAGTGAGACTGCTTATGTCTGGCTTTCAGCCCTAGGAGGAAATGGCTCAAAGACAAAACTTTCCTTTGGAAAGTTATTCCCCTCACATGCCTTCATTACCATCCCTTGCCGGATGAGCCACCCGTTCCACAAGGACCTCTCTCTAGGGTGTCCAGCAGCTAGGACAAGATGTGACCTCTTACACAGGAAAACACCAGGAGCATAAATTCTAGACTAAATGTTGGTTAGAACAATCATTATGCAACTATCTTGGGTATACCTACCACTTTTCAGGCCACCTACATTTATCTTCTCATGTGTATTAACCACAGAAGACAACTGAACTCCCTAAGGAAATTTTAAGGGAGTTCTAGATGGTATTTTATGAATGTTCCTTCTCCCACATAGCCTGAAACAAGATTTTAACTTTTCTCCCTCCATTTTAAATAAATTAAATAAGGAATAATGCTAGAATCTTAGAGAAGCTATAATGTTAACTCACAGTTTAAAGTATCATTTAAATTAAAAGAACCCTATCAAAATAACAAAACTTAAATATTTGGGAAGAGAAAAGAATTTGGAAGGGGCAAAAAGTTTGAAAGACATTTCTAAAAATATAAGAACTCATATCTGTGGGCTCATTTCTGTACTTGTTAATTAATTTTTAGTGAAAATGGTTTCCGTTCAACGTTATCTGTAATTTAGCTCCTGTGCACCTGATGTTCTTAAACTGTCTTTATTTACCTGCATATATTGTACACTACGTTGTCAGCCTGAAAATCACTGTAGCATCTTATTTTTGTCATTTGTGGAAAATTTCAAAAGCCTAGATTTTTAATTCAGTTTGGAAAAGCAAATCTGATTTCTGCTTCAGGAGTAGGCAGCATATCCATCAGTAAGATCTTCACAACCAGTCTGGTTGGTTGGCTGAGCATCGGCAGGAAAACTGCATGAATTCTCAAGCATTTTAGACATGACAAATATGCTGTAGTCTACAGGGTTTTCTTTCTAGATAAGAATTGTTTTTTTCTTAGTGAAGTCATGATTTCAACTGGATCCAACACCATAAGCAATTCCTTGTACTAGTATTCCGAGTAGACTTGCACATCTAATACACACAATGTAAACAGCCTTATATTCAGGACAGAAATTTATTTTCAAGCTTTCAGGCTTGGTCTTTGATATTAGAAAACATTTGTGAGGTATGGTGAGTCATTTGCTTTCTGTGCTTAAAGAGTTGAATAAAGATGGGATTTTTGGTATATTTAATTTCAGTATTTTAATTAGAAAAAAATGGCATAATTCAGTTTAAAAAAAAAAATAATTTCCCTACTCTTTTCAAAAAACCTCAACAAACTAATACAAGAAGTGAGTCTGTAATGGCTTGCAACAAGAAACTACAACTATGTTGTTTTAACAACAAAAGATCAAAAATACAAAAAAAGAAAAAAAAAAAGAAAAAAAAAGAAAAAGAAAAAGAACATGTGAGACTACCTCAATGCAAGAGGAGTGCTCACACAGGGAACAGCTATGACTAGGACTGCTAATAGAGCACATAAAAGATTACCAAGACTGAGGGCACTCCGCAGCACTCTGAGAAGTAGACAGGTGTTGGTAACATGCACACCCTGACAATGTAGTGCATAAATTCTGCTTCGTTGTTCAATAAGCAGTACATGCAGCTCCTGAGGTATCTCCAAAGGGAGCCATACCAGCTCCTTTATAGTTAGTTGGGATTAGCCAGAGCTAATTTCATCATAACTTAGAGCACAAAGATGTGCCACATCACAATGGGCTCTCTGTGTGCCCATGGCCCTTCAGTGCTTTGCAAAAGAACATTGAGCTTTTTTTTTTTTTTTTTTTTTTTTTTTTTTTTTTTTTTTTTTTTTTTTTCTTCCCCAGCTAGTATTAACAATTCTTAAGGTTTCTGGAATCATTTTAGTACCCTAAAGTCCTCATGGTAGATAGATGAAGATGATGGATAGATAGATAGATTAAGTTCTCAAATACTTAGTGTAGCATTAAAGAAATTATAAAATCACCCCTGCTTAGGCTCCTCAAAATATCTCTCTTCAGTTTTCTGCCACCATGAAAACTTCCAAAAAAAAAAAAAAACCAACCAAAAACCCAACCCCACAAAAAAAACCACAAAACCAACAAAAAACAAACCAAAAAAACCCCCCAGACAATGGACACAGATTGTGCATCTGGTGTAGGCATAGGAACAGTTTTTCACTGTCTCCCTAAGCTCAATTCTAAGGCCATGGGACAGCTTATCTTCTCTTTATTTTCAGTATTTTTATTGTGTTTTCACAAGAAAGCTCCTTGACAAGTTGTTGAGACTGCCAAAAGAGGAGGCAAGTGAAATGAATGTGAAGAAGCGAAACCCATCCAAGCAGAACAAGAAAAGTGGCGGGTACTCTGGGCCCATACTGACTCCTGGATGGTGGCTAATGCCCAATGCAGGTGGCTGCAGCAATGGAAGAATTGGCAAGGCAGGGGTAAACCCACGTGGCTGTGGCCAGACGCTGCAGCACTGCACGGGTAGAAATTACAGCTCTGAAGGGACACGATGTAGATGCTCACACGCCCAAAAGTCACACCACTGAAGAACATTGAAACAAACAACAGGTAGATAGGGTTGTCAAAACTGAAATAGCAGACAGACTTAGACTGGGAGCAGAAGTAAGAACTGCTTAAAGCCTGATGGCTCTGTGAAACATCAGGACATCTAGAAAGAGATGCTACACACATACAGATGTGCTTGTGATCGAGGGGTGGATACTGATTTCATCCAGTGTTTTGGCTACAGTGAGCAGTGCTGGCACAGCATCAGAACTGTCTCTCCAACATCCCACCTCCCATCAGTAGGCTGGATATGGGAAAGTCCTGGGAGGGGACACACCTAGCTGACCCAAACTGGCAAAGGGAATATTCCAGGGGGGCATTTGTAACTTACAATGTTTGCCTTCCTGAGAAACCACTACACATGCTTCCTCTTTCCAGGTAGTGGACAAATATTGTCTGATGGTGGGAAAATAGTGGTGGGTTTTTTTTGTTGGTTTTTTTTGGTTGTTTTTTTTCCTCTTTGCTTGTGCATGAACAATCCCTTGCTTTTTCTTTGGTAAATTGCCTTGTCTCAACCTACAAGTCGTCTTCCATTTTATTTTCTCTTCTCCTTTGTATTTCCCTCTGTCCTGCTGAGAAGGGCACTAGTAGAGCAGCTTGGGGGGTACTTGGCATCCAGCCAAGGTCAATCCAGCACACACACTGTAGGAATACTAATAATTAAATAACATTCTAGTGGCCAGACAAGATATTCCACCTGATTCAGGGGCAATCTAATGAACTTCAGTGAGGTCAAATAGTTGGATTCACTTGGGTTAAAACAGCTAAAAACAGAATAAAGATCAGTGTTAAAATTTCAGCCCAGAGAAAAAAATAGGATATTAAACTATTTTGCAAAGGGATACATATATCTACAGCTACAGTAGACAAAATGCAAAGTACAATCACTAGCTGGGTGAAGAAGTAATCTTCCTTTATGGTACAGTTATAAAGCAAGTACATTACAGTTGTTGTTAGATCATTAATCATTTTTACTACTGTAGTGCCTAAAACCATGCAAAAGATGAGCCTCGTAGGATTTTGTAGTATGCAGACACACAGTAAAAGACCATAGCTATCCAGGAGAATTTATAGACTAGGCAAACAATATAGGTACCTAAGGAGAAAATGATGCAAAAAATGAGCAGTGTGAACAATGCAATGACAGAAAATGTTAGATTTGCAATGGGAATGAGCACACAAGATGCTGAGAAGGGATGAGAAGGAGCAAGAGAGCACTAAGAAAAGGACAGCTCAAGCAGAAAAGACAAAGAAATGTAGAGGGGCAAGACCAGTTTGGATACACTTGGGACAGAAGTGAAGTAAAACTGAGGTGAAGGGCATTGGCAGAGATTCAGAGCAGACATTCACTAAGTACAGGGGCAGAGGCAAGCCTGTCAAAAGTGCAGAGATAGCAGAAGAGTGTAGGTAGCCTGCAACAACAGCTGGGTGGACTCTGGACTCTCTATTTTCCCACATGGTTGTCTTAGAGCTGGTTTCCCTCAGTAGGTCTAGAGATATTTGGAAAAAGGTTCTTCTCGATATGTCTGAGACAGATTATGCACTCATTTGTTCTTGTATATGCTCTTACATAATTGTGTTTATATATTACCACACCACAGAAAATAATTTATTTGCCATTTTGGACCACAGAACTATAAAAATAAAGCACATATGACACCTGCCTTAAAAATCATACTAGCTGTCACTCTTTGGTTGAAACAAATCAGCTTTGTAATCAAAACAAAGTAAAATTAGGGACTTCATTCTTGAACAGATATTACCAGTGTATCTGAAAGAATTAGGATAACTGTCAGTCATAATACAGTTTTGCTATTCAATATTTACTGATATATTTTCTCTGCCCTAAGCACAGAGTGAGGAGGCAGTGAAAACCAGACTGAGCACAAAATCTCTTCAGAAAACAACAATTAAAACTGACAGTGCAAAATTAACAAGAACATTGGAGATAGTGTGGGTTGTTTTTTCTTTCGCTTTGGTGTCACCAGATGAGTTGCACAACAGGGAAGCAAAAGGGCATATTATATGTAATACTACATGCAAATTCACGGTAAAGCACACGTGGATACAACTTCCAAGGAAAAAGCCTGTTCTTGTGATCAGCTCCATGAAGGGAAATCTCTGATTCCACAGATCATGGAACTGCTCTGGTGGGGCATTTGGTCTGGAAGGTTCTGGTTTCATGACCTCCATGAAAAACTATTTTAAAGGTGTTCTTTTATCTACTGAGCAGGGAGCCAACCTAGAAATAGTGTATATAATGACCTCTTGGTTAAAGCAGACTAAGAGATGTTCCTAGAGCAATCCTTTCATAAAGGAGTATAAGACCAATAAAGCATATACATAAGGGACGTGTTTGCACACATGTATAGGGAGGAGGTAATTTTATCTCTGTGGCTAAAATTGAGAAAACATAAGAAAAAAAATACATTCCATTCTGGTGGCAACGTTGTAAAAGAGATAGAAAATTAATGGTAGTTGCAGAATACAGAATAACAAAACAAAAAAAACCTAAAAACAAACAAACAAACAAAAAACCACAAACCCCCCCCCAAAACCAACCACAAAAACAAACGACAAAAAAAACCCAAACCAACCAACCAAACAATAAAACCACACACACACAAAAAAAACTTTCTCTACCTCACTCAAATAAAAACAGATCCATAATTTTTTTAGAATAAACATTCAATCAAAAAGAGAAAGTACTAAAGCAATCTTCATTCTTTCAGCACTGGAGTTAGTGGCCTGGAGCGGAAATAAATGTCTGGAAACAAGCAAAATGCTCACATTGTCACGGAGCATGGTCATCTACTACAAAATCCATCAAAATAAGCAACCAATCCTCTGTCACTTGATGTCTTATTCATCATTCAGATGGTCAGTCTTTAATTTAAAGCATTTTAGATCAACACAAGAATAACTTGGTGAAATCTAATGATTTCTGGATGTTCTAAATGTTTTCTGAACAAAAATATCTGTACTAGGCACAAAACCAAAAAAAAAAAAAAAATCTAAATCAGTAGAAAATATTGTGCATCAGTAATTTCTTCTACCACAGCTGAGGAAAGTTCAGCTTTCTTGCAGCAATCTCACTGACACTTCCCAGCTTTTCACTGACTTTCCCTTTCAGTTCATCCTCTACCATTTTTTTTCCCTTTTAGATTCTATACGGAAGGTTCTTCTAATATGACTGGCATACAACAATTTAAGAATCTCACTAAACTGTAGCTGAAGCGTCTTTTCCAGTTGTGATTTCTACCATTCACTTGATTGTTTTGGTAATTCCTCTTATGCAGATAGCAAGAGCATTTATTTCTTTACTTCTTTATTATTTGTTACCAATAGCTTAATGACCATCTTCAAATTTTCCTTTTTCTATTGAGGCAGAGTGCAAAGTCAAGCTGAACAAAGAAACACTGCAGAATTATGAAAATACATTCTATTTTCTGAATTCAGTGCCAGCTTCTGTGTGTTTGCAATCACAGCAAACAGCTATCAAACTAAATGTTACAGGTTTTCAGACAGAGAAAGAAAAGCAATGAAGCTACTTAGGAGCACTCGAGCAAATAATAAATGCAATCCAGCAGCCCACCCAGGAAAGACTCCTGGGTCCTGTCCAGTCCATGACACCACTGCCAAGATGGAGAACAAAGAGATGAGGGAATATTAAACCTTTGAGGACTTTGGGAAAGGGATGGAGACAGAAGCGTAGTGAACAGTTCAGAGCTTCCAGGGCAACGACCACAAAAGCTGTCAGCTTGACCAGGGATAATACAAGGAACCTGGAAACAGGAAAGGTCTTTTCTGCTTATCAGATATGGAATAAATTAATAAATGTGGGGGAAAACTTAATTTCTTTCTTACCAGCTTTTAGGAATAAGTCACGTGCACAATGTCCTATTGTTGCGTGACCTTCTGCTTGCTTTTGAAGGTTAAGTAATAAGTAATGAATTATGAATAATTCATAATTAATGAATAAGTAATGATCCTCTTCAGAGTGACTGGGATTGACTTGCTGATAGCCGTGTTTTGGAAAGAAAAAGACTGCAGGATCATCCTGTTCAAAGAACATGAAGAAAAGATAGATGGATAAAGGCTCTACATAAAACTCTTAACAGAGAGGTGGAGGAAGCCAGGTTTATTTCTAGGAACTGTCTTAGAAGCATCTCTGTGGGAATAGGGGATTAGGTATAATTTCAACCTCCAAACTAAAAAGTAAGTTCTTAAGTATGAAGAAAGAGAAACTCTGTTCCTGTTTTCTTGGAGAGCCTTCAAAAACGGGAGCTTGCAAAGAATACATGCAGGGAGTGCTGAACAGAGGCAGGTCCCAGTGCGCCAGCAGTGAGTAAGTCTGTGTAGGCTTAGCAGTGCCTCAGGCTGGCTACACATGAATGGTACTCAACATCACAGTTTACAGGTTTATAATTCTGCAGTGTTTATCTCCAAAAACAACACTTCAGAGATGACTGACTGCTTTGTATCAATAGTGTAAGGCTAAAGGAACTGCCATTAAACAAATTTCCACTTCAAGATCAAGGAGCTACCATAAGCATTCCTAGGTCAGAAAAATGAGAAAGACATTATCTATGTAAAATATTTCTTTTTCCTACTCTATTCTCTTCCCATTAATTTCTCCTACCCCAACAGTTCTCCTGTATCCCCAGCTCCTGTATTTGCTACCTATGATGGTGTTCACTACCTTTCTTCTGCAATAATCACGTGAATTTTTAATTTAGTTGAAAATACGTGCCATTTGCCCCTCCAATGGACTGAGATATATTGCTTATCTCACAGATAAGCAGAATGCACTTATGTTCTGGCTAGAACCTATTGGAGGGAGTGCTTCCAAAGCCAGGCTTTGGAAGAGACTCAGGACAAACCCTGTGGCCACTCCACTGATGAACTTTACATCACATCAGTGGGCCAAGAAGCACTCTGCTCTTCACCGTAGATGAGCAAAAACAGGCACATGCATGAGTTTCATCCAGGGAAAAAAATTCAACAGTGTGCATTTCTGTAACAGGCATGAGGAAAAGTCTTGGGAGACAAGCTTAAAATGTGCCTGATTTACTCCCTGATTAGATCTGTTTGTGTGAAGAGCCAAGATTTTGAAACGCAAATTGAGGTGAGTTAGGAAAGAAACTTCACTTCTGCAACCTCTTGTAACCATATGCATACCTACTTATCTTACTAACAGTCTTTTCCAGTATCATGAAAACATGCAGTTAATGAAACTTTGTCTGTACAGCAGCTCATTGAAGCTGGAGATATTTTGCTCTTCTTGCAGTTCCTCTGCTGCTGAATTCACTGTCCCTAATTTTCCATGTGCTGAATGTCACCAGGATGTCCACTGGGTAGTTTGACAAGCAAGTCACTCTGCAGTAGACTCTACGAAAAACACACCATCTCACATTTGACTTGACAGACCTAAACAACATGATCTCGTGACATATGAAAAATGACAAATAGGTCATGTAGTTAACTGTGAAACAAACTCCACTGAGTATAGTTTCAGTGAAACATCTGCCATGATTAAAAAAGGTTATGTGCTGAGTTTATTTATAATTTTTTAAAGAAAAGCACACCTAGTTCAGTCTTCTAAATTGTACAAATTTATTTCACACATGTGATTTTAATTTTGGATTTATAGATTGCATCAATTTATCTTATTTTCTTCACATCCAACAAGGAAAATGAAATATGTATTACGCTAACATGAAACATGTTTCTTGCAAAGCACTTTTTCCTATCCACAGTAATTAGGGTGGCAGCACCATTATTGTTTTCTGTTCCCATAACTTCTATTTTCCTGTTGAAATCCAAATTTGTTTTTGCTGTTGACTCAATTACTCTAAATAAGTTTATTTGGAACTTACATCCAAGAAATGTTCTTAAAACCAGAGCCAGAATAATTTTCATTGCCCTAAAGGAGATAATTCAGAGCATTTTTTTTAGTAGATCATAATGTGGAGTCATTTTCCCCATTTGTTTTTTTGGTCAGTAAATTTTATGTACTTTAATAGTGTCAGCAGCATCAAATATCACTAACTTTTCTCCAGCGACACAAACAAAAAGTTAAATTTTACTGTAATTGTCAAGTCTGGATTCCAAACTTTAATAGAAACAGCATTTTATCTTATCCAAATACTAAAAGTGCATACATGTAAATATTTACACATACATATACAGATGTATATGTACATTTGTATATATGAAGGCACACATGACACAGAAATTGACTAATCCATCTATTCTTAATTGCTACCACAACATCAACCAGTAGCACAATGTGCTATGAATCTTTTTGTGACCTAAATGTACAGGCTTAGCAAGAAAAAGAAGGACCTAAAACAGGAGTAAGGGGTAAGAGAAGAGACTCTCTTGGAACATTAAAAACTCTTTTTATGATAAGTATAACTAAAGATATAGTAAATATTATATCTTTGCTACACATAAAAATACTGCGTTCTTTTTCAAAACAAATTCTAAAGCTACATCATTAAATATGTTTATCTCAAATCACCAGTTCAGAATACAACAGTATCCATAGCTCTGATGTTTCATTAATCAACAATGCTCAACAAAGAAATACATAAAAGAATCAATAAATGAATCTTCATAAAATTGTGTGTCCACTGTATGATAAAAACCTAGGGTGTTTTGTGGGTTTTTTTCCTTTTTTTTGTTTTGTTTTTCGCACACCCCCCCCCAATACTTTTGTATAGGCTTTGTCTTTTTTGGCTCCAAATCCATATATTTTGGCAGTGTATCTTTACATAATACAGATTAACACAAGGTCAACACTCAGAATTAACCTTGTTATTTTTCTATACACACACACACACACAAAAAAAGAGTTTTCGCATTAATTTATTGCTTTTATGAGGACAAAATAATCTCCTCTCTCTACCAAGAGAACTGCATGCACATCTGGCATACCAGTCCATGCTGAGAGGGAAGCAGTGATGCTTTCCTCATTTCAACATCCCAGGCTCCTGAGAGGACTAAGGGTGCCACACACCTATCAAACATTTCACTACACGGTTATATATGATGGCCACCACCTCTCAGGGCTGTCATTAAGGTTTGCACATGTTTACTGATTTATTTTGCCGTCATGTGCATATTAAGTGCTAAAATGCCATCACCACAGGCTTTGCATTCTGGCACTTTCCATATTTCAGATGTAACTGCTGGTCTCAATGAGTGCCTTCTGTCTCGGGGTAAAAGTGCTGAGGATTTATCTCATCCTCCTCCCTAACAGAACAAAAAGACACAAATCCTTCTTTCAGAGATACATCAGTAATTCTTACACAGTAAACCTACCTTAGTCTCACAAACTGTGTTTCACAAAATGGTGCTGAGCTCACAGGTTGGGGTACACGAGAAAGCAGCAGCTCATTTTATCAACTAGATGTCAGCTAAACCACAGGACTACAACCAAAGAATAAAGGGTTTTGGGATTGATCTCACCATTTTCATGTTTTATTACTGCTTCAATGCAATTCAGTAAGTAACAATCCATCATAAAAACACAGTAAATATGGCTAATTGACATCTATTTCACTCTTCTAATATAGTGTGCTTCTGGATCCTAAGGAAGCTCCTCGATGATTAATGGGGTTTTTTTCCTTCTCCCAGACTAACAGATCTAGGGCATTTTACTTTCTGAAGCTCTAAATTATATTGCATGCTGTACCATAACTGATACTATCCATAACACTCCACACAGAAGTGATACATCTTTCTCAAAATGTCACATATATTTTGGAAGATAATCTAAAATTACTTCCGTAGAGGAAGTGTATTGCAGATATTGTCCTAAGTGTTTTTATCACTCCAAAGAGGGACTAAACTGCCAGTTAAGCATTTCTTTCATAATTCAGACAATACTTTGGGAGGGTGTTTGGTCTGCTTCACTTGGAATTACCTCATCAGTTTTATGCAGGTTGTTTGATAAAACAAGAGATAAAGTCACACATCAGTTGACAAACTTAATTTACTCAAGACAGTAAATTCACTTAAGACACTATCAGTGAACTTCAGGCAGTAAGAGTTTAAGAGTGGGAGATAACCCACACATTAAACAAAAAGCATATTGTGCTTAGATATAATAATAATAATTAAAAAAAAAAAAAAAAAAAAAAAAAAAGGAAGAATTTCCTCACTGATTATGTGAATCAGAGAGGAGTATCTAGTACAAATTCCACCCTGTCCTCTTCTGAATGTTAGTCTCACATTTTAATAGATAATGGCTTCAGGGCTGGAAGCTTCTGAATTGATCTATATGACACTAATTTAAAATATGTTTATCTTAGAAAATATATATAAGAAATATTGATTGCATCAACTTAACAATTCTAAAGAGATTTAAAAAGAAGATAAGAAGGAATTGAAGAACTCAAATTTCAAAAACTTTACATCCTTGGAAAGAGGTTACACGAGAGGGTTGTGAGCTGTGTGGGATTTTGCTTCTTCCCCATCTCTTTCTCGCGGTAGGAGACCAGAATATCCCTAATAAGAGTGATATAATTAGCAATCTGTGCTGTTTAGTCATTCTTCCTCTGATCTGGTGACTGTCACACAGCTTACATTATTTAAAAAAAAAAAAAAAAAAAAAAAAAAAAAAAAAAAAAAAAAAAAAAAAAATCAGTTTTCTACTGTATTCCAAAGCATTATATTTCTCTGAAGTTGTAACATGTTAACTGTAGGAATTATATGTAATTTTGTAATTTTTTCTTCTCAACTCTGCCTAGACACTGTTTTCATTTGAAGTTTCACAAATAATTAAAAGAAGCACAAATAACAGTTAAAGCTACTGAAATATAAGGTACTTCCAAACTCATTGAACTAAGGAAAACAACAAAGCAATTGCCAATAACTGAAAACCCTTTCCAGAACTCATTCGGCCACAGAGTACTCATTCTTTTTTAATAATTGACTGAAAGTCCTCAAAATTGTTGCTGTTCTAATTTTGATGTTATTGAATTCTCAGCTGAAGGCAATGGACAACTGAAATGAGTTTACTCTTACTTCCATAGGAAACCAAAATGGTCTATTAGAGAACAAGGAAGAACCCAGAACTAAATAAAGAAAAAGCTGTATTACTTTTTAGTGTGTTAGTATTTCCATCCTTAAAAGATAATTAAAATATGTTTATTATTAGCAATTTTACATAAAGAAACCATTGAAAACTGAATTCCTCTTCATTTTAATATTTCACAAGTAAAAGAAGAAAATTAATAATTAATATGTTAAGAAATCATTTTTATCTGTCTTCACATTTTTCTGCTAAAAAATGAAAAGCATTTTGCAAACATTAAGTACCCTTCTAAGGTGACTCTTTCTATTATTGACATATTTAGAAGAATTGAAGCAAGAAAAGTACCAGTGACTGCTGAAAATCAGAATGAATGGCAAGAAAGAGTACTTCAAATTCTGAAGTCCTGATTACCCTCCCACAGTCTTCATCACACAATGACGCTCCTCTTTCTCTATGAAGACAAGATGATTTACCACTGCCTTCTCAATAATTGGAATATTCATTAGCAATTGTGTTCAAAGAATGTTCTTGGACTTAAGCTTTTGAATAAAATCATTATCAAGATTAAAAAAAAAAAAAAAAAAAAAAAAAGAAACCACATTTTCACAGAAAATAGCACATGTTCACTTTACCAGAGTGCTACAACTCTATTAATGGAATTCATGAAGTTATACAGAACGTTTACTACATCTTCTGCACTTCTAGAAAACTGAAGTCTGCTAACGCCTATGACAACTTGGATTCCAAATAAGAATTAAAGTCATTGTTACCCTGTTGATGCAGAGCCACAAACCTAATTAACTACCGAATTATCTTTCCAGTTTTATATATATATCCTGCAATAAGCATCAAGGAAAACAACAACAACAACAACAACAAAAAGTCTTTAAATTTACCAGAGGAAATGTAAACATTTCACAATACCAGAGCGAGTTGAAAGAGACATAATGTGGAAAGCAGGCAATTTTCAACTTCAAAAGTTATCCTTATAAAAAAGCTGTATTTTTTCAATGCTTCCTCTGGAACAGAAAAGCAAGATTTTGCTTATTTTACTTCAGTCTAAATGCACAGAATCTCCAAAGGGTTTTCACCAAGTTTCAAATGGGCCCCTGGAGTAGGTTTCAAAATTGAAATGAAGTACAGGAAACAAGCTGTTGCTGCCATAGCATCTCTTCTCAGTGCAAGCCAGGCTGCTCTGTACTGGTGCAGCATATCCGAGCACCATCCTGCACTAACACAGAGCTGGGATTTCCCTTTAGTGCTTTATGTCAGGCAAAGAAGGAAATAGCAGGGCAGATGTGTGCCAATTCCACACTCCAGTCCTGGAGCTGTTAAGTGGACACCCAGTTCCAGTGTGCCTTGACAATGTCTGTGTGAAAGCAGGGGCGCAGGCCAGTGCTTCTGCAGCCACCTGCCAGCACGGCTTTTCCAAGCTGCTTTGCAGCAAAGGGAAGCAGGAGCCATCAATGGCTGGTTGCTTTCCTTACCCAGAGACTGCAGCCTTTATCAAATTAATACACTTTAAAATTCCACCCACATGAACGTGGCTCTAAAGCAAACCTGGAAGACTTTGTGGCAGTGATCCTCAGGCTGAAAGGATTTAGTTTAAAACTCAAGTTGCACACACTCAGCCTGGAAGCAGTCACAAGAGCCTCCACCCCTGCCAGATGGCTGGGCAGTGCAGAACCCTCACAGCATTCCCAAAAACATGCTGGTGACACCAGCGAAGTGTGGACATTGAGGTCTCCTGGGGACAGAGCCAGGAGGGATGTGGGCAGCACTGCTTCTGGCAAGCCTGAAAGCAGTCACTCAGTGGGGTGCAAAATTTGGAAAAGGCTGATGCTAAGACCTGGGAGCACAGCAAATTCACTGAAAAGGTAAAAAAAGGGTGACATTCCAGCTTCAAAGAACAAGTGGCAAAACCCATCACAAGCATCTCTAAAGTCTCCTTACTTTGAGAAAACAAGAGATGTGTTGCTTACAAGAAAGTTAAATTGAGCTACACTTTTGTGCTACCAAAAAAATTAACTTTTTGCATCCACGGGTGGGCATATACCGATAAACTTTACTATGAAACTACCACTAACTTTGCAGAAGGTTACAGGAAGTTCCAAGACAGCTATATGTACACACAGATACTTAAATTCGTGTGGATTCTTCCAAATAAGTTGGTGGTGTCTTTTCTCTATTGAGTAAAAATGATGCATTCTTTAAAACTAACTTTAATGACTTTTAAGTGGTAGAACTTGATGAAAAAGGACTTGGAGTAGGTTGTCTCTCCAGGTACGTTTATTCTCTGGCAGATTTCCTATGTGGATTTATTTCAGATGTTTATAATAATCTGACTTATGGAAAGTATTTCAGATGGGAAATAGAAGTCACAGGTTCCTGCTTAATGAAGCAATAGAATTTCTGCTTTCAGTGTCTAAATGCATTAATGGGGTTATTTCTCACTAGAATTTGCTCTTAATGATTAAGTGGATGATGGAGCCACTGAAAGCCATGAAATACAAATTTCAACTGAAGTTCAATATGCTTTCCACATGAACATGCTGTATTTCACCTAGAACCACATTTTAAAAATCCACAGGTAAATAAAGAGTTTAGCTGTTTTGGGGAAAAAAAAAAATAATCATTGTGATTTATTTCTGGCAATGAATATAATGCTTTTTTTGATCTGTGTTACTTGTGTTTTCCCCTGCAAGCACAGTGTATCCATCATCTACACATTCTGGAGCATGATGCATTCTGGAGTAAAGCTGCACAACAACCCCTAAGCTCGCAGCTCTGTTTTGCTGACAGACCTTGGGAGTTAGACGTTTATCAAGTTTTTCCTTGTGGATGGGAGCATGGTTCATAATACTGCAGGGTAATCTCTGCGGATTCAAGATAAGGCTCTGGCTGTAAGTTGTAAGAAAAGTGACAAATAAAGACCATTCTTAAAATTTCATCATGATGGTGATGCCATTGGAAGGGGAAAGTACTTGATGCATTATGAGATATTAAATTTTCCTAATCTTCACTGAATTTCAGTTTTAGGTATTTACAATCCACAGTTTTTCCTCTAGAGCTGGATGAGAATGAATAAACACAACCACCATAAACTGAAAGGGTATAGAGACAAATTCTTTCAATTTGAACAGAAATGTGGGAAGCACACCTTTCAGCTTTTGGCTTGTAAAGTCACTGTCTTAGAAAACAAATAAGCAAATGCAATCAAATAGAGAATTTTTCCAGATTTGGTGGTAATTTGTTGCTATATAAGAAGCAGTGGAGCAATAAAAGCAATACAAAGGAAAATGCCTAACTCTTCAGCCCAAGGGAAGATCTGAACTGAAACAAAACTTTCTATGGGGCCACTAAAGAATTCAGCTGATCATTTTCTCCACACTTCAAGGTTTTATTTCCACAGTTAAAATTGCTAAAATCACCTTTGAAATCAATGGAAACAGTCTGAAGTCTTAGGCAGGACTTACAACATGTATATTGTTAACTTCCATTTTCTCCATCATCAGCTGAGTCTATTTGCCGAAGAACTGGTCCAGTATGTAGTTAAGGTACAGTTAAGTACAATATATGCACAGAAAAGTATGTAAGAGGATATTCAAGGTAAAGCAGAGACACAAAAGACGACAACATGTAATAATTATAACCGCATAAGGTGATGAGTACTTTTACAGCATTGTTCATCCTCTATGTTCAATGTATTTGTTTTTCATTACCTTGTATTTAAGCAATATGTAAAGTGGCTCTTAGCCCTAGGGAGTTCACTTTTGGGGAAGTGGCACACACATGCAACCCTGAGAAAAGATAATAAAGAATGAGCCCCAACAGACTGAAAATTCAAATCCAGTTTAATTGAAAAAGTTGAAAACCAGAGGAAAACATTTTTTTTCCAATTATTTCAGCTTCTGCTATAAACAAAGATGAATGTTTCTCAAGTTTTTGCCATTAATAATGTTGCTGTAAAGCTCAAGTATGCAAAACAAAATTAAATAAACAGGACTGATTCATCATTACACTCCACTTGTTTTGCACTGCTCTGGTGAAGCAGTAAATGCATGTTGTTAGACCAACTTTATGGCTGTTCTGCATCACCAAAATGGCACAGAGCAACTTATCCCAGACAAGCAGCACAAAACAATTTGAAAAACCTCTTTCTATTTCTTCCCATCTCTGTTCTCTCTTGCTTTCCCTAGCAGTTGCACAAGACTAAGTTGCCCTCCTGCTCCTTTGATCCCTTCTGTTTCTAAAGCCATATACAATTAGTTTCATGCTGCTACTCACCCCTGAAGCTGCTCCTCGATGCAAGGCTGGTGAGCACCGAAGATGATCGCTAACCCTGACTCCTGTCCTACAACTGTGCCTGGCTGCAGCACAGAGCCAGGGCAGGACTGGGATCACTGAATATAAGCTGTACAAACAGATGAATAATTCTAACAATGTGTTACTAAGAGCTGTAACTAAAACAGCAGGGAAAAAACCCCAAAACACAAAACCAAAGGGCAAAAACCTCTGGAAAACGAATGTGCCTGTGATGCACATGTGCAATCTGTAAGACGCTGCTCAGCAAAGCACTTTACACTGCCATGGCTGAAGTTGTGCTTCCCAAAGCACTTTAGCACACTTCACTTTCAGATGAGAACTCTTACGAACAATGACCATTCCTAGGTGTAAGAAAGGGGCATCCACTTCTGCACTAGGCACCCAGGAGATGAGGAAAGCAGAACATGCAGCAAAGGTGGCAGGGCCATGGCAAAAGTACTAAATGCTTCAGCCACGTGTCAGGTGTGAGAAATTGATCCACATCTCCTCAGTTGCAGGGAAGCAGTTTCCCTTGATATACTTGTATGGCTGACTGCCAGCCCATTTCTGAGGTGAGAAGTGAAAGTGAACCTCCTTACTCATTTATTTTCTTTAGAACAGTGAAAGAATTTATCACCTGTTGTCCAGGCCAGGAGGTAAAAAGGGGACCTCCCCAGCTGCAACTCTGCACTTTCATCAGCACACTCACCATTTACATTTGCAGCTTTACTGTGGCTCTCTACTTTGGCACTGCCATCCATGGCCATATCCACAGTGGAAACACAAAGCCCACATTTCCTTACACTGGGATGATTTTTTTTCAAGTTCAGAACCAATTAAATCCATATTACCAGCTGAATTTAAAATCATATTCTCCTGACATGCAGAGAAAAGAAAAAAGTGCTTTGTATATCCTTCATCCCCTTTATTTCCAAAAAAACCCCAGTAAGTTCCAGTCTTATGAAAGTCCAGGGGAGATTAAAAACCATGGAAAAGTATGGAGTTAAATAAAGTCCACCTAAAATTGCAGCAGGAACAATATACAGCAAGATTTAGATGCAAGTATGATGGTCTAGAACCCCACATAAAGAGTTTAAATTCACTGGCATACAGACAAGGAAGACATCCACAATGATCACTCAGTGAATGATTTTCAAAACCATGTTGGATATATTTACCAAGTAACACTTAGAATATGACAACCCCTGACATTTACTGTCTAATATTAGACTACAACTCTCCAAAGTTTTACACCTCCAGGATAAACTACAGGCTGGAGAATGAAGAATGAAGACAGGAATGTACATAAGGAGGCTGATACTGACAAATTTTGAAGAGTCCAGATTTCACTTACATCACCAAAGTTTGCATTACATATGCTTGATGCTCCTGGAGATTTGTCTGAGGGTTCCCAGTCCCAGCTTTTACCTGCTCAGGCAAGATTTCATCAGATTCAATTTAATATTAGTATAAGCAAGTTATACCCTAAGACACTGATCTGTTTAGTCACTGGCAGCATTTTCAGCTCAACTGGTAGATTAATCTACAGCATTTAGATATCTGAAAAGCACTTATATGGTTTTCAAGAAAATTATGCGCACACATTGAATCATTCCCTCCTGATATCTTTTCATTGGCTATGATCACACTCCTTTGAAATGAGAAAAAATCACAACTGTGCATACATGATTAACTTTAATTAGCAAGCACCTACAAATCAATTATTAGACTGTCACCTAATTAGCTGGAATAGTAAACTGTAAGCAGCTGAGAGAAATTTCAGAGAGGAGTGAGAAAACAAACAGTGCCAAGCACGCATGAATTCAGAGACAAGTTCAGCACCATTGAAGAGAAACTCAGATGGGGTCTAGAAAGCTCAGACTCGTCTTCCAGTTCAAGTAATGAGGACATTAAATCATTTCTGTAAAACTACACAGGTCCTCAGTCTGAGCATGAGACCCAGCAAACAGAGCTGTACCTAGATGTGTTACAGCACTGTGCTGCTCCACAGCACACAAGCTGAGGACTTAGGTGATTTTATTTTCTACGTGTTTTAAAAATGTTACATCACCTGAAAGATTATTTTAGCCATACTTTACCAAGCTGTAGAGACAGGAACATGTTTTGCCATCCCAAACTCTATTTTTTCCCTATTACACCTCCCTTCTAAACCTTAGCTCAGATACAGAAGTATCAAGAGGATTTGGTGGGCAGGGCAGCCAGGCTATTGAAACAAATGCAGTTTCTTTTGTTGAAATGGATGGGATTCTTGCAAGAATTCCTATGACCACAATTTTGGCTGCAATAACATAATTCATAGGCAATGAAGCTCTGAGCCGCTTCATTGTGTCCACACTTTTTTAGAGATAGCATATCATGAATCATTCGAGTCTGGGATTAAAATTTTTATTAGAATTTACATTTCATGACAAGGTTATTGCATGAGCATATGCATCATACACTACTCAGGGTCGAGGGTAGGTGCTGGTTTTGGAACAGGGTTGTTGGACACAAATACCATTCAGGTAATTTGGTCCTGACAGAAAGTATGCTGCTCAATTTCTGCAGGGAAAAAAATCACAGCTCACACCTTGGTGGATTGGGCAGAGAAGGAATTGAACTTATATTTTGTTTTTGAAATAATTTACTCCAGTACACAATTAATGAAGGGGAAAAAAAACCACAAACAAACCACTGAACCACCAAATACATTTCCTTTCTTTTCACATTTCCTTTCTTTTCACTTTCCTCAAATGAAATACCTTACAGGAGGATATTTAGTAATGTTTTTTCCAATACTGCTATTTAAAAAATTGTCTTCTTTTTACCAAATGGAAAAGCACTACCCATGTAAGTGGGAGTTCTAAAAATTCCAGTGTGTGGTTGCTCTTTATATGAAAAATCATTTATTCTTTTAATATGCAGTGCATAGAACAACTCCCTTAAGTATTAGTCCTTCTGACTTGATATGAATTTGGCTTTCCTCCTCTCTCCTCCGTGTTTTTCATCTAACAAAATTGTATCAGCACAAATGGTATTATGCAATGTACCTTATAATGCTCCTAATGTAAAAGCCTGTCTTAATCTTCTTTCAGCAGAGATCTCTGTCTATGCTTTAACCAAAGTAAATAAAAGAAAAATTTGGAGCATTTGAAAATCTTTATAAAAAGCTCAATATGGCATGTCTTCATAACAGGGAAAAGTGAAAATACATTTTTAGAAAGTGAGTACTTTGCCTGAAGTACAAGTTTTAAACCAGACCCAAAGCCTGCCAGCCATTGTTATAAAAACCATCAGGCAGTGAAGACAGCCATGGAAATGGTTGGAGTAGTGGGCTGGCAATTTCAGCACCACTTAGGCTTTCTCCTTGCTGAACTGTACATCAAACCTTACTTTCAGGTAGAAGAAAACATTTTATTCTACATCTTACGCTTTCAGAAAGCTATTCAGAAAAGAACAAGAGCTAAATGCTATAATCACCTCAGACTGAGATACTGCAAAAACCACCAAAATACTCATAATATGATCTGCATTTCCCATGCTATTGAGAAGATAAAAAACTAGGATCTGTAAAAGGAAGTGTTTCAAGTCTTGTAGTATAAACTAGTGCCATTTTTTTCTGAGAGAGGCTATCACCAGAACAGTAGTCATTTATGCAAACTGTATGGTAAGTTTTGAAACCCATTCTTGACATAAATATCTGGCAAGGCATATGAATAGGAGAGCTTCAATTCAAAAGCCAGTTCATTAACTGACTATCTTAGTCTTAATTTGTAAAGGATTGCAGTATGAATATCCTCGATGAGTCAATGTCTATTTAAGACCATATGTTTATGCTGTTTTCTACAAGTTGATTTTGCTTATGAAATGATGCTTCTTACTGAGACTTTTTTTTTTTTGCAATATGAGAATGATTCATAACCATAATTTTTCCTTGATCAGAATTTATTATTTTTCTTGATGTATCTCATACCAGGCTGATATGTCAGCCAGCCAGAATGCCTGTCATGCTAGAAAAAAAATGTACACTCCTGTTGTATTGATGATACAAACTTTTCATTAAAAGAATGCTTGACCAAGAAAAAAATAAAGCAGGTGGCGAAAAGATTTTTTGCTAAAACAAGAGCTGAAATCCCTTTCAGGTTTATCAGCTTGAATTGAGGATTATCTACTCCTCGTGCAACACTAACTATGATAAAGGAAAACATACTGCCTGTTTCAGCATTCACAGTAAGAGAAAATGCTTCTCTTTGAGCTGAAATAAAAGCACCAAGAACATACTGCTGCTGCTAAGTACTTTGTACAGGCAAAACACCTTGACACAAGGAATAAACAGTTCTGCTGCATTAGATTATTACATTTTCAGTACTGTAACAGATTTCAAGAAGAACCTGTCACAAATTTCCTTCTGGATTTAAGAACAGTGAGAATAGCATGTTATCTATACAAAACTAATGTGATGCCACAACAGGCCCACAGAGCTGCTCCTTCAAAGCCTTCACAAACTGAGAATGAAAACAGAGATTATCCCCTAATCCCACATAACAGTTATTACATTTTTAATATGCAGAAAGCATTTCCCTCTCTTACCTTTGACAGGCATGTGCTGAAAGGATGCTCCAAGATATTTTTCAGGATGCTGGTGGTAGAGGAATCCCTGACTTACATAGGTCAGCCACCATGGCACAATACTAAAAATGTCAGACAAGGTAGTCAGAAGTACCCATTGGCTTGATAAAAATAAGATTGCAACAGATCTAATCTAGAGACTGTGTACTGATAGGTATGTTAGAGAAATGGTAAATATGACAGGTTCAAAAGGACACCTGAGGAACAAACAATGAACTTAGATGGCTATGCCTATTAACTTGACTGGAAATGCAATGTTACTCTTCTTGAGCCTTGTAAATGAGTACTGTGAAATTTATCACATCCAGAGCTCTCTTTTGCACAATTCTGTATAATATTTATGCAAATAAAATTACAATTATTTTGAAAGGATTGGCATAACTTCCAAAACTGTCTGTCCAGAGAGGGATCTCCCAAATGTACTTTAGGTTCTCAATACAAAAAGAAAATTCTATTTACTCTCTGCTATTTTACAACCTCTTAAATTTACTAAAATAATGAAAACACCGTCCATGAACAAAGAATTCCAAGAAACACCTCCATAATACAGCCTATGGATCAATGAAAAACACAGCATCCCTAACGAATAAACACTGAGAGTTTTCAGAAGAGTAAATAATCCAGAAAAATCTCAAGAGAGTTTTGCACGTATAAAAGTACGTATATTATCAAGTAAGCCAGTCTGCCCCATTTTCTGCACCTTCCTGCAAAGCCATGAGGCTTCTGCTCCTGGATGTAGCCATGCCTGCTTTGACCTTTCAGACAGTTCCCTTTTGAAGCTGCAGCATTTTGCATCTGCTATTTCATTTGGAAAATGTTTGCATTTTAGGATCCATTAATACTGCTCTAGTAAAAAAAAAAAAAAAAAAAAAAAAAAAAAAAAGATAGCTAATATTACTGTCTTATCCTGTTGCTGCAATCAGCAACAGTGGAACAAGTGTTACTTTTTGTATTATATTAACTGCATTATCTATAAGTCAGCAAAGAGTAATCACAGGACAAAAACGTTTTGTTTTGTTTTGGTTTTTTTTTGAGAAGTTATGATGAGCAGTATTTTGTAAAATTAAAATAAAGTCTTTGGGTATACAACCATAGTATTTTAGTGTCAACACTTATGGAAAGATTACACAAACAAAAATACACATTTTGCCATTATCTCATGAGAAATAAAGTTTAGCAAAAAAATAACATACATTGCAGTACAGCTAAATCATTTGTCCTGTTTGCATAAATTAAAAGGAAGTGAATTCTTATTATTAGTGTTAAGGTGCAGCAGTAAAATGAAGTTTAACCCAGCTCTGGTGTAGGGACACAAGTGATTCTATGTCTGCTCTTTATTACTACTTGTAGCACTACTAACATCAGTGATTAGGGATAAATAGATACATATGCCTTTATCTAAGAAGTAGTCCCTCTGCTAAGTACAAAGAATAAATTCAGAACACACCAAATACCACTATAAAATGTTTCATTAAGTAGGCTCATTCTGGAACATCTGGAAGGTCACAAAACATTGAACTTCTTTCTGTCAACCTGAATACAACTGAAAATCCAAACAGCATAAACCATCTCAATTCTCAGTCACATGCAAATGTGGGTACTACTGCACACAGCCATGAGTTTGTGGCAAAAAGACAAACTGCATCACTTCCTTGGCAGAGACACAAAGTAAAGGAATACTTCCATGGTCTCTGCTATCTGGCCAATACTCTTTGTAATTTTTTATTAGTAATCTTATAGCACACAGTAGTTCTACAGATACTTACTAACCAACATAAAAATGTTGATGAAATCCTGTTTTGGCACTAAGTCTTTTAAACTGAAAATGAAGACAATATAAATTCTGCCACAGATTTTGTTTATACAAGTCAGGCTCCAAATCAAATCCCGGAGACTGAAGAATGACATGCATCCACAGAAATATATAAATACTCTGAACCTATCTCTGGGTTTGTTGTCTCTGGGTTCCATGCAATGATAAATAATGGTTCTTGTGAAAGCCCAGATCAGTGGTCAACTCAGAGCTTTGTTTGTTCATTCAAGCCCAAAGTCAGGATTTATCAGGAACAAAGGACACTTCACTCTTTCTGGAGTGTGAAAAGAAGTGGTGGCACAGCAGTTTATTGCTGCGATGTGTACTATGTCCTGTGCAAGGGATATCTACCTCTACCCTGAGAAAAAAAGACAAGGATGTCACATTACTCTGAATGGAAATAGGGAAGCAGAAGTGAAACTCCTTTTAGGTGGCAGATTGGTTGGTGTGTCACTTTCTCCACTTCCAGAATATAAATTTCTAGTGCGGCTGCAGAGCAGTTGTAATTCATTTAAATCAATGATACCATGGACTTCTGCTTCCTCAAGTCACTAACCTCTGTCACTTTACCATCACCGACACACCTGTGAACCAGAGGACAGAACTGGAAACTAACCACTATTTGTAGGATTGCACTGTCTGTACTTGGATGTAAAATGATTCCCAGCCTACTTTTGGATGTTGGCATTAAACATAATGTAAGCCTTAAAGAGTTGATCTTCAGTTGTATTTCGGGGAAAAACAAAACAGGGCCACAGGCTCACACAGAAGAGTTGAATGCAGAGAGAGTGTGAAAGCAGTGCCCTCCTGAAGAGGAAATGGGACACATTCCTAAAGCTGTAAGAGTAGGACAAATCTACCACGAGGGGAACATCCCAAGTTCCCAATCTGACATCTCAACCATCAGTTTTTCATGGAAGATTTCAGTTTAAGAAGTAGCCCTTGCCCATAATGCACATTTTATGGCCTGTGGTTCATAAAATAAACTGTCAGTCATGAAAACACTGTTAGCAACTAAAAGTCACTTAAATTAAAGAAATAACAACTTAAGCATGCCTTAAAAATGTAAATTTATATAATATCTCTAAGAAAAGGGAAGCTTCAGATTTTATAACCGAGTATAGGGAACACAGAAGGTGGAAGAGTGAATGTCAACAGGACAGCTGTATTCAAATTAATTCCTTGTGCAGAAAGGATCAAGGGTCTTCAAAAAACACAAATGTGGGAGAGGAGAGGGACTGCACTTTCAGGACGGTACCTAGAGTAGATGCAGCCCCAGACAAGGAGCAGTTTAACCTAAGCAAATGTTGCTGCTGTCCCCCACCCCTAAGGCCTGAAGTAATTAATACTATGCCTGGGCAGCCCCCTGCAGCCTCCTGCACTCTCACATGTGCTGGGTGCAACAGCAAGGACACAACCTGCTCAGAGGCTGAGGTCCTGCTGAGACTGCTCCTTCCAGGAGAGCTGCCAGGGCAGAGCAGCTCTGGGCTGGGGATGCCCTCACCACATTCACATCCCATCTATGGGAAGTAAGAAGGAGCCTTTGATTTTCTACAGATAATACCATATTTGGTAAAACTTGCTGAGAGCAGTCTCAGTCTAACCTGAGAGGTGGGAGGCACATTATTCCTCAAGAAGAAAGCGTTTCTCATAAACACTGCAGGACAAAATCCCCCCAACTTAGTGCAAACCCAGGTTGCTCAGAGAGAGAGGAAAAAAAACAACAACCCCCCCCACCCAAAAAACAAACCCACCACCACAAAAAAAAAAAAAAAAAAAAAAAAAAACACACAAAAAAACCCAAAAAAACCCCACAACACACAAAAAGCAACTCTAACCAAGCCATGAATGTAAACAACTGAAAAGGTCAAGTCCCAGCATATAAAGAAATCTCTCTCAGGTGTGAGCTAAAGCCCTTCTGCCACAGGCAGGTGGATGGAGACAGCATTAATTTCTGAAATGCTCCCTGGGGATTCAACAGGCTAAAATATCATCAATTTTAAAAGTCTGCAGAAACAAAAGACTTTTTTTGGGAAGCCAAGTAAGTGAAATATTGACCATTCCCTAAATAAAACTTCCATCCTATTTACTGAGATTTCAAGTGAGGTTTAAATATAATTTATTAAAGGAATTCAAACTCATGTATTGTGAAGCCTTAGTCGCAGGATTTTAGCCCACATCTTTCAGCTCTGTCACTCTCCTCTCTCATTTGTTATGCTGCTGTCACTCCCACTCCTCTTCCTTCTCTGGATCCACAATGTTGTAGAGGGATAATCAGGTCATTTGAAAAGACCCCAAATTTTTCTGAGAACTGACAGAAAGTAGAAAACACTTACCTTTGAAAATGAAAAGCCTTTAAAAAGAAAACAAAGTCCTCAAGGAAAAATAAAACCTTTAAATTATTCTCCTGAAGACCTCAGAGGACAAAATCCTTTAAATCCATTAATATTTTGGCATCAGTTTGCAGTTATTAAAATCATGCTTGACTGAAGGTTATTTTCATAACACTGAGTATAAAGACACTACACAGAATTCAATAACTTTGCTTTATTATGTGCTTCTTAGTTCAAAATGATGCCCCAAAAGAAAGGAAAACTCAAACCCACAACTCCCCTCAAAACCACACAAAACTGCCCCCTAAAAATCCCCGCCTTCCAAAACATGCGAAGAGGGAGTAGTACACAGACCTTTCTTTGGCTTTCTCTGGCACCTTTCCCCTGGGGTCAGGATATCAGAGGAGTCACCAAAACTGATGCAGAAAAAAACCAAATTATATAACTTGCAGATCTTTGGATTTACATGAAAATACTCAAGTTATCCAGGAGGGAGGGGAGCCCCTTGCTCTCTGAAGGCCACCATGTTTTAGATCTGCAAGCAGTGCTGAGCATTGGTGCTTCAGGCAATGCAGGGCTCTGTTGGCAGCAGTGCTGGGAAAAACCAAACTACTGTGCTTCAGACCTGTGTTGGGACACCCTTCGGGAGCAGGAAGAAATGTGTTCTTGTTGCAGTGTGTTTCTATTCCCAATGGAGTTCTGTTCCTGCCTGTATTGTGGTTCAGCCCAGGTTGTATCCTCCCACCTAGTAGTCCATTTTGCCCTACACCTGCACCTTGATACGGGATGTTCCCTGCCCCTCCTCCTACTGGGCTGCCAATCCTGCTTGTCCCAACCCCTCGCTTTGGGAAATCCCCTGTTCCTCAAAGCCCCACTGGTTTGTTCGGACTGCTTCCTTCCTGCTGTGCCTCTTCATTGGTTTAGGTGTTATAAACCCCACCTTGCACTCCTCCCCAGTCTTTTCCCTATTGGTCAAAAAATGGTACTCTACCCTAGAACTTCCCCTGTATAAAAGTCCCTGCACATCAGGGTTTGATGTCTTTCATCTCTGGACCCTCCTTGGAAATAAACTTCTTTTGAAACCATATGAAAGACCTCTCCCTTGTCCTTGCTTCTGCCTGCGCCTCAGCACATTTTGTGCCGTAGAGTTCAAGCCCTGCTGTTTCTCAGGTCGCTCCTCGGAACAGCCAGCCCTGATGTGCTGTCGGGAGCTAGCGGGTGAATCCAGCACCGTGTCATGTTCTCAAGCAAGAGAGTTTCCTCAAACCTATATTAAAAAGATAGTTTCTTCCTCCAGCTACAATGAGTGTTGCTGACTGAATATAGCAGAAAACTCATGAGTGAGGATGATGTTTTCCATTATGATGTTTCCCTTTATCCTGCATGAAAGATATGCTAGAGATCCCACATCCCTAATCAGCATTTTCTGGTGGTTCTTTTAGGGAGAATCTCACACACTGTGATGGTTTTTTAGGTGCCATTTCCTATTTACTGTAGAAGGTACTAGGTTTACAGTTCAAGCTCTCATAAGTATAGCAGCCAAAAATGCAGTTTTTTAATAGTCAGTGTCTTCCAGAGAATAGCTGGTTAAGTCTTGACATGCCTAGGGCTTATGGTCTTGCCAAAAGATTATAACAGAGCCTAAATTAAAAGCCAGAAGCAACTATTTCATATAATTTTAACTCAGAGGCAGGAAATATTTTGTACACATATATTTGATATATTGTATTTAGTGGAATAATAAAACATGCAACATTATTTCATTATTATGGCCTTTTAAATTATTCAATGATTATAAAACAGTTGGTCAGACAAAAATCTGGTTCTGATAATTACATCTTTTCCACCCTGTGATTGATCGAAATGCAGAATTAACTGTGAATGTAAAGTTACTTATAAATAAGTTATCGTAAAACACATGTATTTGAAAATATATGTACGGATCCAAAACTGTTCAGCTGTAACTGAAAGAACACCAAAAGATATAGTTTTGGGGGTTTTAAGATTAATTGTAGCATCTGGAACGTATTAAATATAATTTGACAAATCCCAAGATTAGGGAATTTTTAAACTTTCTTATTACAGACAATATATATTTTTATGAGCTAAGTTTTGGCTTTTTCTTTGTCCATATAAAGCAATACGTGTTCAGTTTCAGTGAAATAAGCTTTCATTATAAACATAAGTAATATTTGAGAAACTTACTATAGATTAGTATCTTTATTGTATGTACTCACTTATCATGTCCTGAATGTTCTAGGCAAAGGGAAAGATGAATTTTCCACACTAGGTAAGAGGAATTAGTAAAAAATATTGAAAATTTGGGATTGTTGATTACAATATTAATTCCTCATCCTTTGCACTTAAAGGACCCTTCACCGCCCCCCCCCCCAAAAAAAAAAAAAATTGGCAACAATATAAAACTAATTATCGTTAACAACAGTAGTAAGAGATAATATGAACTGTAACCTCTGCACTGATTACAAAACCAGTGTCTACTATAAATAAGGAAGTAAAATAAACTGTAAACAGTTCATGGAACATCCTATAAAGTAGTTTCAACATGTTTTCTGTGCCATGCAAAATCTAGACTTTTTGTCTAGAAACACTTTCTGATGGTTGAGTTCTCCAGGCATATCACATAGCTTTGCCAAGTCTACTTTCTTTTTAATATTTCTATGTTTTTAATCAAGAGCAGATTATTTTGAATTATATCTAAGGAACAGAAGCATGCTGGATTCTTGCACAAGTGTGGATCCAGCAAAATAATGATGTACCAGCCCCATCCTGCAGGAGTATGTTTTGAGCACTGCTCATGCCCAGCGTTTTGCTGACACTCACTACTGACACCTGAGTCTGCTTGGTGGTGGTTCTCATCCCAGAGTTGTTTGCTGCCTCCTGATTCCTGATGGCTTCTAGTTAAAATAATGCCATAACTTAGATATGTTTATATAACATTAGCACACAGTAAGTACTAACACACAAAATCAAACAACCAAAAATAAAAAACGTACTCTGAAAGCAATATTTAGGCCAAGCTTACCTTTCATCAAAGTTCAGCAAAACAATGGTTTAGGTTTTGGGTTTTTTAAGTTTTAAAATGTTGTAATCTTATATGAATACATATGAGTTATTGAATTTTTAATTTGTAATTTGAGATGGAAGAGCAAGAAAGATCAGTAGAAAGAAGATGACTGTACATATCAGTTTTGTTTTGAGATCAGAGCTCTCCCTTATTTGCACCCAGGGAGAAATATACAAGTGGTTTATTCCCATTTAATGAGTGTAAAAGGGGTAATATGTTCCTCTGAAATGGAACTTGTAAAGCAAGAGGTTATTTGGTATCAACAAAGGAAGAAGATAGGCTGTCTTGATGACACATATGAAAAATGTGAATCTAGAACTAATTGTCTTTGAGGATACTTTAAACCCCCCCCAAATCTCAAAGAATAAAAACAAAAGGCCAAATAAATCCAATATAGATCCTTATCTAATTTGAAAAGGGCCATGCAGGAGATCTCCTTTATGCTGAAGCCAAGTTCAGCACATATTTTATTACTAAATTCTGCTTATATCATATCATAAGATTATGAGGGGAACTCACAGGAAATTTGTCCATTTGACTGTTGTAAGGAACTACATTCATCACAAAGGCAAAGCTGCTTCCAAAGGGCACTAAGTGAAGACGTAAAGTTGCAACTTGTTCACACCAACCAGGTACCAAGCTGCAGTCCTCATAAGCCAGAGAGAAAAGCAACCAGCAGGCATATATAGACCAAAAAGCAGAAAAAGAAATGTCTCTGGAAGTAAGACCACAGAGCAACTTCCTGCTGCGACACAGTTCTGAATTGTGTCAGTGGACGAAGTGTTTCTGTCATTGCTGCTTAGTTGATTAGCTGGAAAAATCTAGCCTCTGAAGCTTGAAAACTCCAGAAGAGCCATATTTTATTCAGTGGGGGCTTCCTGCTGAAACAACTCAGACAGATTTTCTGTACACAGCTGACAACGTAGCTCACCTTTTGTAGTTCAAGGTTGAAGACCCTAATTAAAAATGTATGCTGGGTGTGCTCAGAATGTAGATGTATTATATGAAAAATAAACATCAGGTTTTAGTACATTCCTTGGTCTTGGCCTTTCAGTGCCAAAGACAGCCTAAGAGAAGCCTGCAAATATTCCCATGGATTGAAGCATCGCAGAGTAATCTGCATAATTCAAAATCAAATGTGGCCAATGTTAGTACTGAGCACACTGCTTTAAATTCAAAGGAATCCAACATATTACCACATGCTAAAGATTCTTAAGGGATGTTTATTCATCTTGCACCTACGTTTAAGCATAGCTATAAAGTTTGATATGAAGGAAGATATGCAGAAGTATTTTATTACCATTTTTAGTTCTAATGTCTAAGCTGTCTGATTCCGTTTGGTCAAAAATCCATTGGCAAGACGGTGAGTGCACAAGCCACCTAAAATCAATGCAAAGACCATTGCTGATGGTCCATTTCACATTCCCTGTTCAACTAAAACTCTGTAAGCTTTAATAGTTCCATAGGCCTAGAGACTTTAGTATGATGATCTGAAGGTTAATGACGTCTGCAGCGACGTGAAGCCCAAGGTCAGTTAACACACTGACTGCACAGCTTGTCTGAGAAGTTTGGTAGATATGGATGTAGGCTGCTAACTTGAACTGAACTCTCTAATTATCCCACATCCAGCAATTGTAAGCGAGCTGTGAGGTGTTTATATGAGGCACATTATCTCGAGTGATTACACTGTAGCTATAGCCATCAGTTTATCACAGTCTGGTGGAAAAATACTCCGCAGCCTGTTTTGAAAGCAGACCAAGATACATTTTGCAGGACCTTTCAGGATGCCACTGTGTTCTTTTCACCTTGCAAACTGAAAATTAAGAAGGAAAATCTGGTAATGAAAATTTTAAATTTACCTTTGAGATGAAATACACATAAGATAAAATATCCCTAAACTGCTAGATGCTACATAGCAGTTTCATTTCATCAGATCTTAATTTGCAGATTTTTAAAAAAATATCTTTTGCATTTAATATGTTGGTTTATAATGCCATGGACTTGGAAATACTAGGTTAACGGTTGGACCTGAGGATCTTAAAAGCCTTTTCCAACCTAAACAATTCTATGATCCTATATAATTGTTTTATTAATGCTCTGGTTCTCCTTACCGTAAGTGCCAATGGTGTAGACCAAGAAGTTTAGCAAAATGGAACTAACTAGTCTCTAAACAATGATGAGACCTAAGGATTTCCTGCAGGGCTGCTGTTTGATTTTAGCAAGCTGTCTTCTACTCACAACTTTTGTATGTGGTACTTTCATACTATCACTGTAGACACGGATGCATACTTAAGATTTTTCTGCAATGTACAGTCCAGAAAGCAATAAAGGTATTTGTCAGATGGAAAGCTGAGAAATGTTGATAATATGGGCAAGATTTGATTTTTTGTAATTTTTTTAGCCCATATAAGAGACCGAGATTTTTATCCAAATTTTTTTCTTTTTTTTTGCTTCTGCTAGGATGACTGCCCAGCCTTGTTATCCTTTTGAAAATATTTATCTTTGAGATAGCACAGCTGTCCAATATTACAAGGATAGAGAGTTACTCTCCTTCAAAAGAAAAATATTACCAGCTTCAGTTACTTTCATAGTCCTTATTATGATGTCTCTAAAAGTCAGGAACACCTGTAGCTGATTTTTTTAGGTGTATGGTCATGTCAATAAAAAAGCTGCATTAATTCCTACAATTTTTTCAGTTTATTCACTGAACAGTGTTGATTGTAATCATCAAAAAATATCAGCCACTATTTACTGAGAGAGGCAGCCACTTGTTTCCACTGCTGCCACCAAGGATCTCACAATTGCTTTCACTCCTCCAAGGAGCTTCATACTAAGAGCACCACAGGAAATTATTGATTACCTGAACTCTGCTAGGAAACAAGGCTAAAACCAATACTAAATACCAGAGATTCAAAGAAGTCTTTGAAAATGCAAGCTGGTTTTAGGCACTTTGTAGTTCTGCAGTACCAGTATATGCTAGCCATTACTCTTCTCCTTCCAGACTTTACAATGCTGCAGGACTTGATGCCACTCTTGAGATGTGTTTGCATGTGGCAAAAGGGGAGAATTAATTTTCCCTCAATGAAAGACACATCAAAAAAGTATTCAGAGACAGAACTGCAGCAAAATGATAACAGCAGCCAGTTTTGCCCATTTTCTTTACAGAAAAAAAATTCACAGTTTACTCTTATGAAATGTTACAGATTAGTGTAACTTTTACCTATTTTATGTGTTTTAAGGAAAAAAAGAAATAAACACCAAAAAATTATAACCATTTCTTTCTCTAAATAATTAACAATAATTCAACAGGAAATTGAACTTTACTACAGAGATCTGAACAGTCAACTGCACAAAAGAACTATTAATAAGGAACACAAGATATGCTGTGCTGGTTCAGACTAGTAGGCACCAAATTGGGGCTTTTTTACTCTGACAAAAATCCCCTAGATATCTGCAAACTATGCTACCCCAGTTCACAGCAAGGTGTCATTTAGTTTCCTCAATGGCTTCGTAGAGTCTAGATCTTGATACATCTTTAGAGTTTCAGTTATAAGATACAATTACTCCAAAAATCTCACAATTGATCTAACCAAAGAAATTATGCCTTCATCTGAAATCCCAAACAGAAGCCTCAGAAAACAAGCTTTGTCTTGGAATTTCGTGTATATAATAACTCTACTCTTGCTACCAACACATATCTATGCTGTCCCATATTATTTCTTTCCATTCTTTCCCACTGATGGCTATTGCCACTCAACTTTGAAAATGCCATTCACTAACAAATTACAATAAAAGCAATGGAACACAGGCATAAGGAAAAATTAAATAGTAACTGGCAGCAACCCACAGAGATCAAAAGGATATGGAAGAGAAGTGAATCTTTTTTTTTTTTTTTTTTCCCCCGATAGCATACATCACTGCCATCATAAATCAAGCACTTACACTTGCCTGTTTATACTGACTGTCCCATCTGCTCACCACATGGAGACCTAGCTCCCACTAAAGTTTTCTTCACTGCATATATCTCAGTATAGACCCTCAAAGGTAGTAAAGCAGCAAATTCCTGAAGAGAATTCTCAGAAAGAAGAACCCAAGGCAACTATGTTCATGTAGGCCAAGAAGAAATGTAAATGCTTATTGCTAAGAGACAAAAAGTGGATGGGATAGCAGGAAGCAGGATTGAAGGGGAAACTAACTCTGTGAGGATTTTTTTTTTCCTGGAGTAAAATATATATCAAACCTAGAATTTATGATCGAGTTTTCTTAATTTCTGCAAAACCAGAAAGACATTACATTGTCCATAGTATGAGATCATAGATGCTTTCAGCACCTGATTATGCTATACAGTGAGAATTCAAGACAGTTCCCCACCTTCTTCTGTACTCCTCCAAAGTCAGTCCACCTTTGGATCAGCCTTTGGCTCAGCTACTTTGATTCCATGCTGGCATAATGTATTATTTAGGGGGAAAAAAAATGTCCTAGTCATGAATCAGAAGGTCTACAAACATCACTTAACTGTTATCTAGACCAGATTTATATCATGCAGGAAATTAATCTGGAAAGAAAAGTATGCATGATAGGCTAATCGAAATACTGGTGTAACTGGTTTAAACTGTGGCTAAATAGAGATATGCTCTTTTGGAAACTGTCTTCTTATTCCTGGAATAGTTCTGCATGCATAGAAAGATACAGAATCTGACTTTTCAAATAGCTCTATACATATCAAAAAGAAAAAATGCCTGCAAGAAAATGAGTCGGAGGCACACGTCTTCACAGTCACGTGGATCAGAGCACTAGAAAAACAATGTTTAGAGTATTACAGGTATCTCAACCTAATGACAAAAAAAAAAAAAAAAAAAAAAAAAAAGGCGAAGTGCCTTTCAGATTTTTCTAAAACACATCTGCTATTTTTACTTTTTTTGACCCCATCTCACATAGACAATGCAAATTAGGATTGGTTACTGTATATATGGTTTTAAAAAATATAGCTGGGTCCTTGTTTGGGAATAAGAGAGCAATGATTTAATTAACTATATTTCTCTGTGGCTGACAGAACTGAAAAGATGAAAAATAAGGCTGAAAACATGGGACATGCCAGGATATCAAGATTGTTTACAGCAGTACACAGATACAGTGTCTCATCTGAGAGGGTTTTGATTTGTAGTGAGTATAGGATCATTCACTAAACATGTCTGCATTAAGGTGATAAAAGAAGTAGGAATAGAAAAGTTAAGAAATGCTAAAGCTGAAATGCACACAGTGTTTTTCTCTAGAGTAACAGGAAGAGCTGTACTTAAAATGTGCACAACAATACGGTTTTAAAACTTTATCTTCTGCCTCCATCAGAATTTTTTTGGAGAAAATGAAGGGCGTGGTCTCAAAACCTCACCAGTTAGGAGAATTTCCCACATTACATAGGTGCAATAACTTTGGTCTATGAGGAAAGTCTGAAAATGGCTCACACAGGCACTTCTTAGATATTGTTTCATTCTCAAGTGATGTGAAGCCAGAATTAGTGTTTTTCTTATGTAAAAGGTGAACTTGCACCAACAGAAACAGCAAGAATAGACCTGATATACAAGTAAAATATTCCTTGTTTAATTCTCTGGAGTTTTTTACAAGTATCATGTATCTTCATCTCATCAAAGGTTAAAATCTAGTCAAAGATGGGCTCCTAAAGGCTGAGTGAGTGGCAACATCATTTATAGTATATCAGAGATTTTTCCTAGACATAAAAGAAATCTTGAGTAGGGTGGAGGTTTCTGATCCCTCTCCATGTGTGAAAAATCAAGCAATTTTCTCCTTCATTCAAAGTTTGTCCCTCCTAAATGCTTATGACCAGCAAATGACCTCAGTGAGAGATATCTATTTTACTCATCATTTCTCTAAAGCTCTTCCAAAGCTTCCACTGTAACAAATTTACATGTCCCTGTTCAAACTGACTAGAAGGTGGCAAAGACAATGGTAGAAGCTTTGTTTTTGAAGGAAAGCAAATTTACTGGGGAAACATCATGCAAAATAAAAAAAAAAAAATACTTCACTGTTACATGGCATGCAATTGTGACAAGGATACTGATTTATATTTTCCTCTGCACAACAAAAATGTCACAAGCGCTAATGGCAGTATCACTTAATGGACGGGTCCGTAATTGTGATTACATTTTAGCAAATCATTGTTCAGGCGGATCCATCTGGGAGTAATATTTCAAATTGTCCTCCAGGGACTTGGGCTTTTTATAAACATGTGACTTTGGTTTGTTGGCAAAATAGAAATTTCTATGGAGATACTCATTATGTGGAAAATAGAGTAAATTTTCCTAGAAATTAGCCAGAACATGAGGAATGAATTCCCACAGAAACAAAGGACAAGCACAGTCTTGCCTCAACACTTTTTATTGTACCTTATCAGTGTGAATTCTTCAGGTAACACCTTCCAGAATACTATGTGTGTTCCTTTGCATATGTTAACTAATCAATCTGCATCCAAAAGATACAATATTGGTGTGGGGAGGACAGGATTAAAAAGAGATGGAGAACAGCATCTGGAAACAATTAATATGTCTAGTATAAAACAAGAAGTAGTTTCTGTTTCCAAACCCTATTGCTTACTAGATAAGAGTGTGCATTTTGGTTAAATTTTTTAAAACTTTCTAAAGACCCCCTGATTAAGCGGTTTCAGTCTTTGTAACAGTAAATAATTTATTAAGAAAAATCAAAAAACCAAAACCATACATTTAGAATGACCAATCCTGACTGTAGACATTGAGAAGGACCCCAAGTCTAGTAGTGTTACTGCAGGTTCTGTCTAGTGGCCTTTGAAGACCATTACACTAGAATTCACTTTTCAACTATTAAAATGGAATCATGAAATCATACTGATATTACATAGCTCTCCTTTTGTGTAAATTTTGTGCTACAGCAACCTTATCCCTTGTATCACGTCAGCTTGCTCTAAGTCACGCTTCGAACAGAACACACACACAGCACGTTGATTTTGTAGAATTCTTTTTCTCGCAATGCTGATCTCTGTTAATTCTTTAACCTCCTCTAAAATCATACCGAAGCCTAGACCATATCCCCTCCAGCCCACTTGTTACAGACCTCTGTGGAGGGCTAAGCACAGCAGCAGATAGAGGCAACTGCACCTGTGAATAAATGAAGAGTGCTGCGCTTGCCGTCAGACAATGATGCTCTCAAGTCCTTGCTACCAAGATCCCAGCTGAGCTGGCAGCCTCCAACAGTCTATCCTTGCTTCCTATCTACCCACTATCAGAAGCTGAAGGTTAAAGTCTCCTATGCTGTTTTGAGATTAGCAGTATCATATAAATGTCCTGCTTCCTTGATCTCCTTGATCTAGTGTATTTGCGAGAGACACACGTAAGCCCATTCAATCACTGCCAGCCAAGGTGCACATGCATTTCCAAGAGATGTGTTTGCACATATACAAGGACTGACTTGGCTTGGGTATTTTTCTGATGAAAAACAGACACAGTGGACTATCCTGACCACCCCACTTTTCATATGCCTGCACGGAGGAGGGAAATGAAATAATGCACAGCTTTCCCCAGTTCAATACTGTTGTTGGTGCTTCTCCACTCCCTGTAAATGGGGCTGAAAAATCCTGGGTTCATGTCCCTCCCACTGGCACGAAGCTCAGAAATCATCACCTCACTGACCCAATCCTCACAAATGAGTTTGATATTCTGGGTCAGGAAACTGTCAAAAACATATCGTTTCCATCAAGAAAAGAAAAATTAAATTCTTGTTGAAAATTTAACTTCCCTTAGACACTTTCAGAATGAAAAAATAAGGGGAATTTAAAAAGAAAAAAATATATGAAAAAGCATTTTATATCTCTGATTATCTTCCATTTTAAAAGTCAGTTATGATTATGAAAATGAAAAATTAAAATACATGCTATTACATTGAACCATACATTTCAAGAAAAATGTTGTTTTCATTCATGTTAGGTTTTTATGATACTATTACTAAAAATTTGCATACAAAATCCAGCCTTTTAAAACCATTAAGTTAATAACAGAACAAGAACAGTCATCTGCTTTTCTTATTTCCATTATCATATGCTTATTCAAGCCTCATAAAAAATGGAACAACAGAATTCCACAGTTTTTAAACTTTTAATTATAAGAGAAAATGTTAAAAACCAAATGCATTTATACATAAATATGTAAAGAAGGGAATCCGCTTTGATTAATCTTCAAGGAACTTCCTACATCTGATATAAAATAAATATTTTTCCCTACATTTTTGGATTTTTATACCACAAACTGAACTAGAAAATAAATCTAAATAGATGTATTATTTATGTGAAAATTGTCCTAATGAAAAAGGACTGAGGATAAAGAAACCAACCAAGTGTAGTTTGTGTTTTTCTCAGACTCATGATTCTTGATCCTCTCATTCCTTACACTGAAATAATGGAAGCTTCTCACTATGTCATGGAGATACATTCAGTTTGTATACAAGTCTTTAAAGGAATGATTTAGAGGGATTTTTAGGCAGAGTAAGTAGCTTTGCTACCTAATCACTAAGATAGCAAAACACAGACTCCCTGGAAGCTGTGGCTCAAATTCTGGCTGGCTCACCTCAACCTTTCATCTTTCAAAGATGATTAAATTCTGTATAGCTTAGCATGTAGGGGTCCTCCACAGGACTTTAAAAAGATGAAATCCTATCTCCTCTAAGCGTTGTTATATTTAACATATTTTCTCCTTTTTTTTTATTTTTTTCCCCACTTAGAAATAAATCCTTGCAACTTGAAATCATTTTTCTAAATACATTTCTCTTTTACAGATGGCTCCCTACCTTGTCTTGAAGGTCTGCAGCTGTATTTCTTTGATTCTTTATTTTAGTATAACAGTTAGTTAGTATAACAATTTTTCTATAGAATTGTTCTATTCCATGGGCAACATTAGCTGAATCAGAGGAAGAAACCTCAGAAAATATCAAAATAACTATTGACTGTCTCCTACAAATCCCTATGTGCTCTAAGAAATAGTCTGAGGAAATTCATGACAGTGGTTACTACATCTTGAGCTGAAATTTTTAGAGCTAAAACTGTTTATACATATTACAAGCATCAGTGGTTGTACATGTGTGCATCAGGGACCTAATTTAAGCATTTAATGACAACTAATGCATTACACAAGCTTATATATTTTGGTAGATACTTGGCACAGTTTGTCCCAAAGGCTTCTTCAGCAATTACAAAGAAATGAAAAATTGCTAATAGAACCTGTGATAACACAAAATATCATGGCAAGAGGGAAAGTGGAATTTGTGGATTCCTAGTCCTTAGGTTTTTGATTTTTTCCCAATTCAATAAAAAGAGTAATAAGAAAATTTAATTATCAGTACTTTAAATCTCTCTTAATCCTGACTGGGGTTTAGGCATGTAAATCCAAATAGTCCCCTAAAGAAAGCATATAATAATATTTGGACAACCCCGGGTGCTGTTTGGAAAAAAGGAATCCTAGGAGTGGATGCATGGGAGGAAAATAAAAGTGCAATTCATCAAAGAGGCACTGGCCTACACATATAAAACCAGAAACTTGAGAGTCTATATCTTCTCCCCAAGAAGCTTTAGGGAATACTTTGGTATACAATGCAACATATTTTCTGTTGAGAGAGAAATTAAACAATATACAATACCACAGCCAATCTTGATGTTGCCATGCGAAACACCTGTTGTTTCTTTCCCCAGGGTCCTTTCAGTACACCTAGCTCTTATTAACCATGCAATGTCTGCTAATATTTCAGAAGGGAAGAGATACACTTTTTAAATTATTCAGAGCAACACAGTCTGAAGATCTGGCTCAATGCTTTTGAAGACACACATTATTACAAGTGTTGTTGACAAATTTTGTGTTAAAAAGTTGCTTCTCAAGTTTTTTTGTACAAGTGGTTCAAGCTGGTAAATGCCAGACAATGAGCAGCCCAGCACATGTTTGTCAGCCCTCTCGAGCTTCCAGCTGGTCAAATCCCTTTGCACAATTCCACCAGGGCTGCAAGAATCTTAGATTAAGTGGTACAGGAGTGGTGCCTAAAGTGCACCTCAAAATCAGACATTAGGCTGAGAAGTTCTCTCTTGCAGGCTGTGTTGCCTGCAGCTCTGTCACCCAGGCATTGCAAAGGGAACAGTCCGCACTTACACACGAGACTTTGAGACCCTGGACATCAGAAGAATGACGTAAAAGTCACAGAGCAGTGGCAAAATCACAAAACCACACAACTGTCAGGTTTGGAAGGGACCTCCGGAGATCATCTAGCCCCATGCCAACACCATGGCAGGGTAATCCAGAGGAGGTTACACAGGAATGCATCCAGGTTGGTTTTAAATGTCTCCAGAGGGGGAGACTCCACAACTTCCCTGGGAGGCTCAGTGCTCTGTCACCCTTAGTGTAAACCAGCTCGAACTATGAGGCAAATGCTAAAAAGTGAGCACAGAGTAAAACAGAAACAAATCTTGAGAATGCTTTGGCAGACTGCCATTCACAAATAGAAGCAGAGGGCATTCGGGTTACCAAGTCTGAGTTCTGTCACCTCGCCACAGAACGCCCTGCTCTCCATTGAACAAGTTCTCTATTGTTCTTTCCCAAGTGCTCCAAAACCTTGTCTTGGGCGTATTCTGGGCCACTGTGTGACAACGCAAATTTGTTGTGCTGTTCTTGAAAACACTTTCCACTTCACTTCAGATGAATGAAATAAGATAACCATCCAAGCAACAATAATTCTTTTAATTGATTAAATTAATAACTTGATTAATTTCGAGAAAGGTTTCAAATTCAAGAATCATCATGCATCAACTATTTTACACCTAGAACACAATCATTCCTGAACTCTGGTCCTTAGTGTCAGTCTGTCAACACAGTCAACCTGTTAATATAAATTAATACAAGGTATGGAATATCCACAACTAAAAAAATATAGAGGCATGCTAATAATTTCTTCTTTTCTATCAATCACTAGGGTAAATCTTGCAAAGCTCTGTAACAAAGTGGTTACAGTGAATGTGAGTTTAAGTCTTCTCTCAAGCAGAGTGTATCAGTGCATGTCTAAAAGTCAGTGTACCTGTTTGTTCTCAAACAATGAGCTTAAGTCATAGCCACCTATTCAAAATCCTCACTAAAAAGATATTTTAAAACATTTTGAACATGGAAGAATCTTTTTCAGTTTGCTAGTTTGTTGTTGTTGTTTTGGTTTGGTTTTTTTTTTCCCCCTATGCAAATAATTGTATTAAGTTAGATTTAAGTCAATATAGGGACAGATGTTGAGAGTCACTATACCTTAGAGTATGATCATTTCTGCAAGAGGGTCCCTATGAAATTTAGGCTTTTTTTTTTTTTTTTTTTCAGAAGATATGTACTGGCATGAAAGCATAAGCTTTGTAATTCCCCCGGCGCCATGCAAATCAGCAATAACCATCTTGCTAGAGCCAACAGTGCACCTCACTATCTTTCATGCATGCACAAGTGATACACTGTGCCCAAGAACAGAGTATAAATCTCAGTTTTATAATGGTGTCTACAATGAAAAAAAGCTTGAAAAATCCCAGAGAAACAGTATAAATGCAGCTTCTTTGTCTGGACTCTTTCCTTTCTCCCTGCATTTTGTGCTTTAGAGCAACATTGATTACTCAATGCAGTTGGACTGACACCTCCAATGTGATATCTGCTAATGTTTATATTTTGATAGCAGCCACTAACACATCACACACTGCATTCCCCACAAAACTCATAGGATAAATAAGAAAACAACAGAGGTGTCTATATAAATGTAGTATGTTTTACATTGCATCTTTACACATTTAGGTAACTTAATGCACCCTGAAGTATTTCTGACTTTAATGCTGCAGTATTTCACTTTCAACTGCTCACCGCAGTGTTCTAAATAATGATAAAAGAAAGGAGATGATTTCAGGGGATATTTCAAGATGGCTATAAAATCATGAGAGGTAATGTGAAAAGTATAAATATGAGATGATAGCAGTCATTCAGAAAAATGTATCAAGAAAAACAGACCAGGCAAGTTCTGTTGTACAGAAAGAATTGAAAATATTTAGCTATCAAACTTTTGAACATTTTGGAATTAAAATATTTTCCTTTCCACATTAATTGTCCATTTGAAAGCTGACTTTACTTTAAATTACAGTGAAACAACAGATTCAGTGGACTTACAACTTTGTTTACCTATGACTTGTATTCTGAATAAAACATGTCCATACAACAATGCCTTGCTATCACCCTGTGCATGGCTGGGTGTCAGTGCATATGAACAGAGTGCATGATTAAGTGCACACCTAGTCATGTGAACAAATTTGAAAATTCCAAACAAATCGTCACTTCAAAGTTCCTCATTAAAGGAATTCCATAGTTCCTCACTGCTTTTGCTATGCACCTCATGCTATGACAACAATATAAACATTTCAGTGAAATCCTATGGTTATATCATTATGGTAAGTTCCTCCCCAAGTTCTTACACACAAAGATTTACAAGGAGACCTTGACTGTCACCTTGTGCACTAGGGGTCTGGAGAGGGGCAGGCAAGGACAAGACAATGAGAGCTGGGAAAAGGGACAAAGGGACTGCTGCCCTCCCACACCATGTCTCCAGTGTTTGCTGTCAACCTCCATTTCTCCAAGGACTCTTGTTTCTTTGTTATAATCAATCAGCCTTAGAGTAGGGCCTGAACCATCTCAGACTGTTGAGTTTATTGGAGATTCAAACATACTTATACCTGCAGAAATATGAACTTCAATTGCACAAAAGTTTCCAGTTTTTAATGAGGAACTACCTTTTTATTTAGCCTACCACAAATCATCCCAACCATAGAGCTAAACTAAATATGTGGTGATATGTGCATCTTAAGTGCATCTAAAAATTATTTTAAAAACTTATTAATACATCTATTAAAAATTAAATTATAATTTATTAATTGCAAAGTTCATCCAATGAAAGGGAAAAAATAATTATGGTGAAGTTAAATTGCTTAATGAAATTTTTTAACATCTTTCATAAAATCATAGAATAATGTCTTGGAAGGGACCTTTAAAAGTCATCTAATCCAACAGCCCCTGAAGTCAGCACACACATCTTTCAATTTATCAGGTTGCTGAGAGTCTCATCCAGTCTGGTCTTGATGACTGACTTCTAGAGATGTGTCATGCGCAACTTCTCAGGGCAATGTGTTCCAGCGTTTCACTACCCTCATCATTAAAAAAGAAAACAAAAATACCCAAAAGACCAAACTTCCTTATATCTAGTCTGAGTCTACCCACTTTCAGTTTAAAACCACTAACCCTCGTTAAAAAGTCTATCTCCATCTTTCCTGTAGGTCCCTTACAAGTAATGAAAGGCTTCAATAAAGTCTCCCTGGAGTTTTCTCCAGGTGGAGCAAACCCAACTCCTTCAGCTCTTTCCACAGCCCTGATTATTTTCAGGTTCATGTTTTCCCTGTACTGAGGTCTGCACAGCAGGACACAACAACCCAGCTGGGGTCTCACCAGAGTGGAGGAGAGAAGCCAAATCCCCTCCCTTGCCCTGCTGGCCACGCTGCTTCAGATGCACTGGTTGGGTCTCTGGGATACAAGAGCACATTGCCGGGCCATGTCCAGCTTTTCATCCACCAGTATGCTCAATTTTGGAGAAAGCTAAAAATAATATGGAAAACTTCATATTTGCCCCAGAACAGAACAGTAACTTTGGTATTTCATTAGAGTTCATTACCTTTATTGTTTAACCACCTGGCAACCATTTGGAGTAGGAACAAAAGCTAGTTTTGAATCAAATAATATTGCAATAAAATAATATTGGATGGGAAAGATTCTGTAAAGCAGAAAGGAGAAAGAAGTATTTTCTGAGTATATACAATGAAACTGTAACCTTATTTAAATGTTAATGAAAAAGTTTGGAAATTTTTCTGAAGACTTTTTTCTTTAGAGTTTTGTGACTAATCTCTTTACTGTTTTCATAAAACTTTTAAGTTCTGCATCAATAGAAAATATGTTCTAAACTTTAATATTTTGTACTACCTTTTTTCCTCAAGGTTTAGCTAGTCTACTTGAAACTCTCAGGTCAACAAAGACTTTTTTCTATCCAGCATTAGTTTCAATTACTATTGCTTTTTGAAAGCACTTTAAAAAAAAAAAAAAAAAAAAAAAAAAAGACAAATATTTTATAAATTAGGGGAAAATATGTGCATGGCCTCTTTTTATTTATTTCAAAAGTGTTAATATCTAAGTGCAAGCATTTATTTTCCTATGTAAAAGTAGTTTTAATAACTTGAAATTAAGTGATATGAAATAAAAAGCATGTTTTAGATTTAAATAGGAATTAATTTGAAATTAATGACTTTTTAAAAGTTGACTCTAAAGTGGAAATAAGTGTTGTATATGGGATTGGCCTGCTTTTATTAAACAACCAGTTCCAGCTCCTGTAAGCTCATATGTGCTTAGACTATCTCTACAGAAACTCCTACTGCAAAGCTGTCAATATTAGAGGGACTAGGCAGTACAGATTTACTGCCCTCCTCGCTCTTAGGAGTGGCAGCGTGATTTAGTTCTGCCTGTAAAGTCTCGTCACGGGGTGAAAAAGGAAGGCAGAATAAATCACTCTCACAATTAGATAGTTCACTAATGGTTTCCAATAGTTTCCTCTCCTAGAAGACACATTATCTTCATATCCTATCAGGCTCCCTTGCCTCCAAGTTATCTTTATGGAGTAGGGAGACTAATGGATTCTGTTGCTTGTGTTGCAGTCCCTGCCCAACAATTACCCCTGCAAGCACCCTGGAAAGAGCAGGCAGCATCGTTTGGATGAGCAGACTCTAAAATATTCCTACAGAAGAAAGCTTCACCCCCTCCATTGTTTTGATACAAAACTTCAGGCTGGGCTGAGAGACTCAATTCCAGTAGGAGTTTGATAAAGCTGAACATGCGTGACACAGCGATGGTAATCTTCTGTCACAGCCTGATGCTCAGAGCGTTACTCACCCGTAATAAAGCCCTGAGAAATGAAGGAAGGCAGGCAAATAAAACTATAGTGATCTACTGAACACAGGGGCTTGGAACACAAGATGGGAAAGAATTGCTCCTGTTGCAATGACAACACTTTTAATTATATATAGTCAATGAAAAATAAACTATTAGAGAGAGAATAAAATACTTCCAATTAATGGAAGTAATGTAATGTTCAAACTTAAATGAAGTATTTTTCTCTTGAGGGTTTTGCTGTACTATTTTATTTAGCTTAATGCAATTTAAATTATAAACAGAATAGGTTTGTAAGCCCCTAGAGAAATGTACTTTATTTATAATGTATTTCCTTTGAAGTGGTTATGGAAATCATTCTCTTCCTGAAGTCTGTATTTCACATACCACCTACAGCTGCAAGCTAGTCAGTCCCCACAAGTTAAATATTATGTCTGGTGGAGTGCATTACAAGAAAACCTGAAGTTTTCTTAAAATGCCAGAGGGAATAAAAAATTTTAATTCTGCAAAATAATAGTCTTCCTTTCTAAAAAAGTTATTGAAAGATCTATGTTGATAAAAGTTATGTTTTTTCAGAGGGAATGGAACTCAGCCATAGTCACTTCACTTGAGTTTTTAATGCACATAGTGAAAGAATAATTGTTTATACTATACCCTAGAGAGAGTCTCAGCTGGGAAAGATTTTATTTTGTATACTTAAATATAAACACATAAATATTTCCATCTTTCTTTTAAATAATAATAATAAAAAAAACCCTTAAAATTAATTCTAGTATAAAGAGCAGACATTCTTTCAGGAAGAAAATTACAATGCCTAGTTTGTGTCACCTTTTTTCCTCCAAGTAATTAAAGTTATCTACTTACACATAAATAAGCAGCTATGAATGAATAAATGGACCCCCAGTCTATGTGCTCTCCTCACCATCAACAGCTACTGCATTAAGTTGGTTAAATAACAAAAAAACAGAGGAAAATGTTTCTAGAAAATTAATTTTGGCCATTAATCACCTTTATAAAGCACAATAGTACCTAACCCTCATGGATGAACCGCTAGCTTAACATGCCAGCACAGACATACAAGTCTAAGATGTGCTACTTGTCCTGAAATAATGCTACACCAAGCCACTTCAAAGGGGATAGACAATTAAACACTGTAAATCTGGCCGACTCTGTAACTGCTTACAGCAGAATCTCATGACAGCCACAGTCACAGATTTCCTTCCTTTCATCAAACCTACTACCAAAGTGGAGAAATAAATAAATTGAGAAATAAATTAAAATATAAGTTCTCATTAGTCTTGGATTAAGAGCTTGAATAATTTTCCAAGGGGTAATATAGAGGAGCAAATATTTCTTTGTAACTACTCTATAAAACAAACATCAGTGATCTGATGTTAAAATTGACTAACTCAATCAGAAATTATCAATGTCAAAAAGTTTCATGTAGATGTTGAAATCCATTAAAGTACTTACAATCAAATTTATGAACAAATGTGAATGAATTTTTGCTGTTGCAGTAATGAGCAACGTAGGGACCCCAGACAGGTGCAAAGGAGTGCTCTTTATTGCCAAGACCCCAGCCTTTTTAAGCAGTTAGCTGGTTATCAGTTTCCATAGTTTTAAGGCACAACAAGCCCAAGTCAAGCAACCACCACACATCAGGATGCAGACACGCAGCTGTGATGCAGCACGGATCTTACAAGGCTTCCCCTTTGTAAAGCTTTACCTATCGTAACATCTTACAAACTGGATTTCTAAAATAATCTTTCTCCATATGCTACTGCGCAAACCTTCTAAGAAAAAACATTACCTCTGGCTCTTCTTAGATCAGACATTATCCAGTTCACTCTTGAAAGTGACGCCAGTTGTGCTAGAAATTGCACCTGGTTTTAGAGATCCAAGATGTACCACAACCTTTGCAAACATCCATGCTTTGCTAAAAGCTAGGCAAGCACAAGTACTACTTGCATTACAAGACAAATGCACATCACAGTGACCATTATCCCTGCATTTGAGGTGAGATTTTAAGATTCTGGCAGCCCAGCTAATCTTAGCTAATGCACCTGTGCTAAGCAAGATAATGCTGTTCCTCTTTATGAATGTAACATGTTCAGAACAACTGACAAATTCTGCTTACTGCTCTGCACACTTGTGGGTAATAAAAAACATAATTTGACTATTTCTTTATATAGATAATCCTTTAAGAGGTAGCATGGCAGCATAGCATAAATCTAAAGCAAACTATTAGATTTATTTGCATGAATGGCTTCGTTGCCATTAATTTATTATCAAGGAAAAACCCAAACATTAGATATCGATCCATGGTTTTCCTGAAAATGGATTATATGGCTTGGTCCTTTAACCCTTCTTTTTTTGCTCCCTGTTTCCACACAGTCACATCAGAGCCTATGTGAGAAATATTACATGCCCATACAAGAAGAGAGATGTGGACAGTAAGAAAATATACAGAAGTTAAATAAATGAATTTAAATACTTTCTCTATTACTTTCCTTTCAGACTAAAACTGAGCACAGTTCCATTTTTTTTCAGGTATCCTGAGATTCAGCATGCATTATAAAATTTCCTGTGACAGAACAGTTGTGCCACAGACACCCACAAAAAGACATTCACCCATTCTCCTCAGACTCCATATCCTCTCCAGCATAATAAATGCCTTTTGGGATTGCTTCCCTACCCATCAGTTACAACTAGGAAAGACAATGGATTCTCAAAACAGAAAATACAAATCTCTTTTCCATTCTGGAGATAGCAAGCCATTTATGAATTATGATAAATTTAATTTTAACCACCAAACCAGAAAAATATTTTCTCAGTATTTATTAATAGAGATCTTGCCATCCTAGGAAAATAAAAGAAAATAAAATAAGAATCCCAAACCACAACCTTTCACTTTTGGCAAAATAGCTGAAAAACATATAATTAAACCTGGAATATGGTCAACACAACATGAAAGGCAGCTGTGTATGTAACAGCATGCAATATACCTTGTCATAATTTTAAGATAAAAAAGCAGGGATAAATACTGTTACAGGAATCATCTGAGGCACCTGTTGTTAAAACTGAAACCATAAAAAATTAGGCAGTACGCTCTGAAAATGCTTTACTGAGATGACTTACTTAGAAACCTTCTCCAGACAGAACTGAGTGACTGAAATATCAAGACACTCCAGAAACAATCACAGGAAAACTTTCAGTATTGCAGTTCCAAAAGACAATGTGAGGAGAGCTGTTTGCTATGTGCAGAGACTGTGCCAGCATGTGTAAATACATGCCATCTAAACAACTGCTACACACCCAAGTTTACAGCTAATTTCCATAAAATTAAAAATGCAAACCAAGGTAGAGCTTTTTCAGCGTAAGGAATGTAAAAGAAACACCAATTATAATGTAGACATAAACTCTGCAGCTTACCAATTCACATGAATTATTTTAAGTGCCACTTCAACTGAGACATAAAACAGCATAGCATACAAGGGAGAAAGCAGTCAAGAGAAAATAAATGCTAGCAATTTAATTAGAACAATTTAATCCTTTGCCTACGTCTGCTAGCTCAGAGGGAGGTGACTCGCTGAAACTAAATGCAGCTAGCATATTAAAAAAAGAAAAAAGAAAAAAGAAAAATACACTTTTCAAGAAATCAAATATAAACCGCTGGATTCACAGTTCTTCTATAGCAAAACTGAATCATTCTCCAGGAAGTCCTGGCGATAGAATATTGGCTAAATTTTATATTTTGTCTGAAACTCATAGAAAACTTGAAGATTTGTGCAGAAGCTCAAGATGATCAACAGAAATAACCTGAAGGTATCTTTCCTCTGATTATTAATACCATGATACTCTGCTATTCTTCTTAAGACATAGAGTTTCATGCATGTAAACCTGCTCAGTCTAGCTCTTACCTGGCTAGCCCTTACCTGCTAGCTGTGTGGCTGTAACAACAAGAAGCTCAAGGTTTACTAGCTGCTCCAGAACTTACTCAGTTTCTCTGCTGGGTTTTGTGCCTAAGCTAAATTTTTTGCCACTGCAGCTGCTACTAAAGTTAGTTCAGGTATGCCTACAGGAATGGGCATCACCTGTTGCCAGCACCTGCAAGCACTTAGAACAGATGTGGCAAGAAGACCAAACACATTGTGACATATGACAGTCTACTTTTGTGTCTCTGTTGACAATAAAACTCATCAAAAGGTTGCAGGGTCTTAATGATATTGCAGCCCATAAATTCCAAAAGACCCCAACCCCACAAAGTGAGCGCTGTTGCCAAAACCCGGATGTTTCCCAATATGTTGAATACTTTTACAGATATAGTGTGGATATAAATAGGGTTTTTTGAATTTTACCTACATGGTCCAGTGAGGATCATCAGAGCAGCTAGTTGGATCAGACACTGTAATTCTGTTAACTCCTCTTTTGGAAACAAAACTGGGACTGTGTCAGCATGTAGGCTGTGAACAAAGCAAAGATGGAACAGTTATTAAAATAGATTATAGACACACTGGGAAAGAACAGACATATAAGCCAAAAAGCCTCATTTGGAGCAAGACAAGACAAAAGCTTTTTATACTTTTTATTGCCAAATAATACTGGGTTTTCTTTTTCTTTTTCTTTTTTTTTTTTTTTTTTTTTTTTCCCCAGTCTGAGAGACCTAGCTGGAAATAGAGGAACTCAAGCACTCATTAATCACACAGAGATCTGGAGCAGTGGTAACAGCATGGTAATAACATGGTAGTGACAAGCCTTTGGGCAGCTCACAACTGTTTCCAAAGGGCTATGTATGATCACAGTATTTTCAGACTTTTTTTTTTTTTTCAAACCTGATGACCAAACTGGAGTGAAGATAACAATTTCTCCAATATAGTACAGTCATAGAACCATAGAATACTAGGCTGGACTGTTCCTGGCAAGAGTACAATCTTGACAATATAATCCAGCAAACTGTCCAGCTGAATCTTAAAAGTGATCAATGCTGGGGAATCCACCACTTTCCTGGGGAGCTTATTATTTTAATACTGCAGCTGTGTCAGCAAGCAAACTTGTGTAGTAGCTTGTGTCTGAAAATGGGCTTCTCCAGCAAGGAGGAACGATGAGCCCATTCAGACCAAAGAGCAGGTCACGCCAAAGGCAGAATTAAGAACTCAGGTCTCCTTTTCTTCCCCAAATGATGCAGTCTTTAGAAAGTTGGTCTGGAATAGCATTTTTCATGTAAAAAATGTAAAAGAGGAAGCAAATATATTAATAATTAAAGTCTAAACAAAACACTTTCCTCTGCAGAAGTTGTAAATTTCTGAATTCAGAAGTGTAGGAAAAAGATTAACGACTGACCACCATATTCCATTTCATTACATATAATGAGGGCCAAGCACAACCATATGCCATTATTATCCCATTTATTGCATGCCATTGCAGCCTAAGGCTTCCAGATCCCCTTGAATAACTTAAACACAGAAGAGGGAATCTAATCAAGATATTTCACATTTTTCTTAGTATCTCAGCCTTTACTAGAACACCAAGGGATTTTACTCCCAGGTGTTATGAAAAGCAGGAAACAGACCAGAGAGGGAATATATTTGCTATGCTGCATGTTCAGTTTCCCAGGGAAAAAACCAAAAACATCACCAAAACCCAACAACAACAAGGGTGAGGTTACTAAAAAAGCTGAGACTATATTCCAGTTAATTTTCAGAAGGGAAGAAAATACCCATGTATATTGCTGCCTGCCAGCCCAGCACTTGTAGCACAGCTCTGATACACCTTTAACCCTGAAGGTCCTCCCTCCTGTGGTAAAACGCTCTCCTGGAAGAAAGCTGTTCCCTCCACCAACTCTGTGCTGTCAAGAAGCGCAATGAGTCAGAGTGGAAGCCAATCTGAACACCCCCTTAAACCAAAGGAACACAAGAGAGGCTGTATTTGAATGAATGAACAGAAAGGAAACAGATTAAATATAACCAGAATTTGTATCATTTGTCTTACAAGGAGTGCAAAGCAACCCTTAGCTGGACATGTCAGTGTGGCAACCCTTTCATAAGAGCAGGCTTTGAGACAGACCCCCTCAGCTCAGGATCTACGTTTAGATGAGACCATCACTCCAAACTCACTTCCCAAAACATTTCGTTTCCTAGGCGTTTCTCGGCCTGGCCATTACACCACCACAACGCTCTGTTCCCACCCCTGCTCCCAGGCGGACAACACACAGGAAGCGCAGCACAAGGAAGCGTGTCTGCACTGAGGGCCACGTGGCAAAGAAGGCAAACCCCTCCGAGAGAGGCAAAGAGCAGCCAGGGAGATCGTGTGCATCATCGACCGCCCCCACCCAAAACAGTTTTCACTCTGTAAAGCTCTGGAAGGATCTTGTGGAGCCTTTGGTGCTAGAGCTTGATCTTTTGGCTCAGGAAGGATGGTTCCAGACTTCTCAAGACAGCAGGTCTGATTTTATTACTTCATTCCAGCAATGCAGGAGTGAATATACACACTAATAATTCACTCACGTAGTAAAACTACAATTTGCACAGCATGTACCAATTTTTGTTTAATTGAGGTCCGCAGAGGTCCTTAGTGGAATGCTTACATAGCGTTGACAATGTGAAACAACAATGTAAATTACTCTTAAAAAAACTTGAATGTTTAAAAATTAATTGATACATTTTTTTTTTTTCATTCAGAAAGTATAAAGGTTGAAAAAGATTTCTCATTTACACTATCAATGCAGAAAAATAATTTTAAAAACTCTGCTATGTGATCAAAGTCAATTTTTAAAACTTTGCAAACTTTTAAGACTGTAAAACAATTGAAAAGAGAAGCCTTTTTTTATTTAGCTAAGCCCCCTTTTAGTTTATGAAATTAAGTTCCTGGCATTTAAAATCTGAATTTTAATAACTTCCCCCTTATCAAGTTAATATGCTTTTAGTTAGAAGAAAAATAATTTATTATTAAATTATCTTTTCAAGCTATTCTCAATTAAAAAAAAAAAAAAACAAAAAAACTCCCCAATAATTTTCTAGAAGATTTTATTTTTATGCCACTACTACCAAGAATCCAGTTTTTCCCTCCTAATAAAGCAGATTGTGACTCAGAGATTTGGAATTCATTGCCTTAATTTACAATAAACTAAGACTAGGCAAATAAGCTTGTGCTGTTTGTATATTCAGCTACAAAACTAATACACTCTACTCTTTATGAACAGTGACCAAGGCCAGTTGACAATCCACCTTGTGCAGAACATCAAGTTCCAGTTGAACAATGCTGTCAACAAACCCCCTAAAGCCCTGTTCCAGTTACCAGCATGAACCCTGGACCTATTTAAGCCAGCATCAGCCACCTCTAACCTCATTTACTGTGTCTGTGTTAGAAAATTTAATTTGAGGAGGTGCTTCTAGGCATTGGTACCCAAGCTCTGCCATAAAACTGTGAGTGGTCCTAGCAAGATTTTAGCTTGGGTGTGGTCTGGGAGGCAGCACAGACAAGGAATTTGGGTTATACTCTGCACACTATGAAGAGGAGAGGACTGAAATTTGTGGCACCACAAATACAGCTGTGATTTCAATACCAAAAAATAGGTAAAAGCTGCGGTCAGGACAAGCAGGCACTCGGTGTTCCAGGTACAGAACTGAAAGTCACATTTCATGACTTGTACAATTCCTTTCCTATATTCATGAGAATCCCTACTTAAGACAAAAAGAGACCCTGTGTGCTGCTTTTGGCTTTTTATTTATCTTTGATAAAATCTCACTTGAGACTAGATGTCAGAAAGGCCTCCAAATAAAGAGAAGTACTTTTGTGGAAAGTAAAACTATGGATACAGTAATTTCTACCCTGCTTACTTGAGAAGACAAATTTGCATGCATTAACTCTGCACTGAGAAAATTAGTTTCTGTGTTTCACCAAGTATGTTCCTCTCTATGAAAAATAAAATTCACAGACTGGTAAAACTTTATAAGGTTAAGTATTTCACATGAGCGTGTGTCAAGAGATATGAAGGTGATTTCATGCGCTGGGATTTTTTAAATGAATTATGTTCAATTTTTGCCTTGCTGTGAGGACAAAATAGGTCTCAAAAAGCTGACTTAGTTACATACTTTTTATTTTATTGCTGAAATAGCCTATTAAAAATCAACACTTTTACACATCACATTTTTAAACCGCAAAAATGCCTATAGAGGTACCTAAATAGATAAAAAGCATTTTAATAGTTGAATGGACTATGCTCCTGATGCCAAAAAAATATCAGAAAAAAGGCAGTTTCTATTTCCAAAGGACTTTGAAGAGCAGAAAATATTTTGATTCTTAAGCTTCAGGCATATAAGTCTGGAACTCAGAAGCATCTCTGCCTACTTCTTTCAGTGGATCTCATTAGAAAGAGGTTAGGATCATTCTGGACCAAGACAATATGAAAGATGGATGGTAAAAAAAAAAAAAAGTGCCTCCCCACTGATACAACAGAAAAATGTGCAACATGTAGGTCAGAACAGAATCACTTTGCAGGGACAAATTCAATATCACACAAATTCATCCAACTTGCTCTACTTTTATTTTTTCAATATGAATAAAAACAACCATTTTATGCTCCTTTCTTTCAGTTTAAAAAAGATAAAAACTAATGATTAACATCTTGATTTACGACAATATTCTTGGTGAAGACATGTCAATTCACAGTACTGTCTTAGCCAACTCTTTTAGCTGCTGAAGAACTAGAAGCCTTTATTTCAGTTTGAAGTTCTAAGGAGTACAGTAAAACAAAATCCAAACATTTCAGTTTTGATTTTAGTTTGGTAGTCTTATAGCTCAAAAATTGTTCAATCTAGACATATCACATGTGTTTCACTCTAGAACACTGACTTAAGTATTTTATTGACAAAGCTGAGTGCCTATTATGGAAATACTCAGGACTGCTCAGCATAAAGGTGTTCAACTCAGTTCAGTTCACATACTAAGCATCTCAGATATGTACTACAGTGTCTGACTAATCAGTAGAACAAGCATCTAGGATAAAGGAAAACAGGAAAAAAACACTAGAAGAATACTTCAATCTAATTGCTCTATTACTTATGTGTTCTACATATCTGGCATATAACCACAAAAGCTTTTTAAAATTTGCAAAGTGATTACACTCTCTCTTAGATGGTTGTTCCTTCAGGTGCTTATTGATACCTGACTAACCTGACAAAGATTATTATTTTACATTGAAATCATTTAAATATCATGTATAATTTTATATGACACTAAGAGACATTAATGGTTAAACAGACCAAAACAGGAAGCTCACTATCTAATACACAGTTGTCAGCGTTACTAATTTAGGAAGTGGTTCCTAAACTCAACTTTAGATAACTTTGCAGTTACAGGCATCTACCCCTGAGCTGTACAGGCTGCACAGTCAACACAAGAAAAGCTACCACATCAAAGAACCATCCAACAGAGCTGATGTGTTTTAGTTGTTGGCCCTAGGATGAGGTGAAGTAAGCTTTAGGAGGATCTCATGTTCACCATCCATTATGCAGCACATCTAAATCTCTTTTAATGAATCCCTTCCTGAGTGTTCATTTCTCATGATCAAATATTGGTATCCTTAATTGTTTTTACCAATCCCTTCCATCCACTGTTTAGTCTATAAATATTCTGATCCATCCAGCCACTTAGAGAGAGATTAGGCTCCACTATATGCATGGAAAAAAATCCATACCCCTTCTCGTGGAAGACAGCCTTATCTGAAAAATATGTCCCAAGCAAACATACTGCTCCATTTCTTTCATACAGTTTCACTTTAACAGCTGCTCAAAAGTTTCAAGACTCTCCTATTTATAGCCTTTTCTTCACACATCTCTGCAACTAATAAACCCCCCCAATGTGGTTTTTACTGTAGCTGATTATTCTAAGCACCAAAAAAATGTCCCACAAAACAGTAGAATTTTCAACATTTGAGGAAATATTTGGGTGTGACTCATGTACACAAGAGATGTCTGGTGTGTTAAATCTGAGAAAGTGGGAAAGCATAAGTAAAAATTTGAATTATCATGAGGCAGAAGAATGTGCAGTGAGTAATATGCTGTTTTATCAGTTGGAAGCAGATGGACTTTCCTGAAAAGGGATTGTAAGTCTGTTAATGGAAATGTGCAGCCTGTTCACTGGAATACTCAGGTAGGAAATGTCCCATAATTTGGCCTTTCCTAACTATGCCTGCCAGGCAGTACAGGAAAATCCAAGTAATCATGAATTTCTTTGTAAACTCCATTTTGTGTCAAGGATACACAAAACTACCCGACAAATGTATTAATGAAATGTGATGAGAAATTATGGGATCAATGATGTTTATAAGCAAAAAGAAGAGACAAGCTGTTGGCAAGAGGTGCAATAATCTCCGATACTCATCTACCAAAAATCTACTCTTTTACATCCACAGCGCAGCCAACAGCCTGGCACGGTGTCACCTGCCCTCCTCCAACCTCAACTGGAGCTCTTGTGGAGCAGCTGCCTTCCCCTGCCTGGGGGCAGGACCCTGGGACACTGTGATAGAGATGTCCATGCCATCTCCTGGGGCTATTCCAGGCACCCAGAGGGCCCCTGGGAAGGTAAAGAAGGCAGCCCTGCATGCCCCAGGGACAGCAGCAAACATGGCAGCACTGACACAAGCTCCAGGGCAAATGTCACTTGAAACAATAAAATTAAATTGGCTAAAAAGCCTTGGATTCACGTCTGCTCTGGGCATCCGTGTCCGTGCTGCAGGGCCCTCTGTGAAGAGAGGCAGGGGTTGCCTCACACCAGGTGCAACCTGGTGCTGTTCCAGCTGGCTCCAGGGTAACCACCACAGGGGATGCATGAGCCCTGCAGCTGCACTGGCAGTGCCCTGTGGGACGTGCGGCCCGTGGAGAGCCCAGGCTGGAGCAGGCTCATCCTAAAGGACAGCAGCCTGTGGATGCCTCAGGCTGGAACAGGGAGCAGCATGAGAAAGGAGAGGCAGAGAGGAGCCACCATGAACTGACCACAACCCCTGTCCCTGTCCCCCTGTGCCACCTGAAGGAGCAAAAACCAAGAGAAAGCTTCACTGTGGGGAAGGAGTCCTGACCCCCTATGGGAGATTATTGTAAGCATCTTTTTGGACTGTAACATGCCTTTGCTCGTGTCTGAAAACCTGTCAACCTCTTAAGGTCACTTGCAGAATGCTTCTCTATGCAGCTGAAGTTAAAGATCTGTTACTAATTTTGTAATGAATTAGTATACAGAACTTCCATATTGGAAAAAGCAGCTGAATAATTTCTTTCTCTGTCAGTAAAATTGAATTTTTCTTTGGTTTGTTTGTTTCTACAAAATAAAAAGCTAAACAGCTTTTTCCGGGTGGGGAGAAGGGATGAGGAAGGAATAAAAAAAGAAAGGAATGATATGTGGGAAGGTAAACACGAGGCTCTTGTGTCATTAAATTCACAACTTAATCAACAAATCAGATCCCCAAAATGACAAAGTATACTGTGTGATCCCAATGCTTTACTAAAACTAGACAGCCCAGGGAAAATAAGCCAGTGGCTTTGCTATCACGGTTTAACTCTTCTGCTCAGATAATACAGGTTTGGCTTTGCTCAGGATTTAATTCTGAGTATTAGGAAGAGCTTGGAACTGATTACTACCAAGGGCAGTAGTAATCAACATCTGTTGTTGATATACATTTACTCAGATGAGTTATTATGAGTAAAACAGTGTAAACTACTCCGAAGTATATAAACTCGGTAGTACAGGGGATTAGGCTCTAATGGGATATATCTATGAAAGCAGCAGAATGACCTCCACCCTGACCAGGAGAGAGGATCAGTGCACACCAGACGGTCTGTGTGCTCTATGGAGGCTTTGGCTCTCATGGGCAGTATCACAGGAGCAGGCACTTCAGACTAATTCACTATAATCACTGCTGCCATGCGGCACTGCTTTGCTATCCTGTCATTTCACAGGTCATTATAGTAATGGAAGTGCTGTCACCTAGACAAAATCTAAAAGTACACATTTCTCTTGAGAACTGATGGCAAACCCAGCCACATTTTCTAGCTGGAATTAACATGGTTTTTGCCTGTGCATGTTTCTTTCTTTATTTCAATTTAATTAAGGAGAAAGTGTTGTTTCTATACTTTCACAGTAGAAATGATGCTCCTCAAAGCATAATGATTCCATTTTTCCTGTATGCACGGTTTTCACAGTGTTGCTTTGGAAAGCAAAGAAAATGATGGGCTTCTTCAGATAGATGATATGACTGGAGCTGACTTAGTTTTTTAAATATTTCAGAAAAAAAATAGATGCCTTAGAACTGGGGAGAGGACTCGTATCTGTTTTGTTTCTGTTACACGCTGAAGTATGGAAGTGGAAAACTATTTTTATCTTCAAGGAAAGCTTAACCATACCAGACTAAGCCCAAAGTGATGTGAATCAATGCTACTTACCAGCAATACTCAGATTTTCAGGTACCTAGCTAGATTCTTTAAAAACTGAACTAAACTAGCTTTAAGCCAAAAGCCATATCTGAAGGTAAGATGAAAAGTAGTCTGGTTAGATTGGCAGGGACTGCTGTGTTTGGCTTTATTATAGTCTTTCCCTGGACTATAAGCAGTGTTTTTCCTACAAATGTTTGATTTAACATCTTTTCCACTCCTATAGGCACTTAAGCTATTGGCAATAGCCTTCATTTCTTATACTCTCTCTCTGAAGTATACTGTAATTGTGGCTTTCGACCTTTTAAGTTATATATTCAGCAGCCACCAGGAACATACAAGTAAAATGTTTTATGAACCTTCTGATCTAGGAATTTACTGAATAATTGCAATGTTGGGGAACAATCCTTGAAACCACAGGTACTTTCATTCTTATGGTACACAATCATATTATCCTTATGTTTCTGCTGAAGTAATGCAATTCAGGAGTTAGTAACAATATTAAATTGCATAACTAATTTAGAGGCATTAAAGAACACCAGGATGTATTGAGACAATTAAGATCTTTAGCAGCATTACCTTATGATATTTTCTGCCTCTGGAAGGCAATGTAATACTAGCACACCAACAGCCCAAGCAAAGGCTCTCACTGGGATAAGATTTTAAATTACTTAATAAAGACTTTAACAGACAAAAATTCTGCAATCATCTTCATGGATTTCATAAGTCAAGTAAGGTCCTGATTTATTACAAGCTAACAATGTAATTACAGAAATTGTGCATCTTTCTGACATTACAGAAAATGAGACAGAAAGCTCAGTTATTTTTCTAAATGCAGCAAAAGAAGTCAGAGAGAGAGAAAACCCTCAAGGCTGAGCTCAGTATTACATTAGTACAACAAAATATCCATGCAGAATAACCAACAGAATTTGTGCCTTGTGTTTTCCTTGCCAAAAATGTGTCAGTATGGGAAACTTCTGAATTAACTGCATTCAGGAGGAATAATACCACTCCAATGATACAAAAATGATAACTGCATCAGTTCTAAAAAACACTAATTTTTTTTCCATCAGAAATATCCCTATGGCTTAACTTCCCAGAGATATAACAAATGCCCGGAAGAGGGCTGTTGTTACCATGTAACTTAACTATTTATTTTATCCTGATATGAATCATTCTTTGCAGGAGCTTCTCCCCAGGATCACAGGAAAAAGCCCACTGGCTAATTCAGATTAAACACCCAATACCTAGACAGGTAACTTTAAGCAAGTTGGATTTTACCCAAAACTTAGCCAAGAGTCTGAATAAAAACCCATCCCTTTCCTTCTCATAGAGCAGTGACAAACTCAAGGTCTGAAGATTTTTCAAGCCAGAAAATATCACTCTCTTCTCCTCCATCTGCAAATGGTCCGAAATCAACTGATTGCTAAACTAAATTTCTAAGTCACCAAAGTAACTAAATTCACTCATTTAATTCCCGTATTTCTACCTGATTTGTTTTGCTGTTGTTTAATTAGCAGCATTCATGAACAGATATCTAAGCATTAATGTGGAAATGAGTCTGAAGTATATAAGTATGTAACAGGTTATGTTACATACAGAGAGAAAATCATGACACCACCAATCTTTGTAAACATGTATCAACGAAGAAATCAGTTGGCTTCAGGATTCATAGCTAAACTTTGGGTTTTGACAAAAACTCTACCAAGGATGGCATGTTGTTGGACTGAGTCCTGAAGCAGGGAGGAGAGCTAGGTGTTGTATGTCTCTTCCAAATATACTGTTAACCACCCATATCCACAGGAAAGAGACTGTCCTTGCATTGTCCAGATTATTCTGAGAGCACGAGGCTATGATATCACCTTTAGGCACCATTCATGCCCCCTTTCTTTCAGCACAGGTTCTCGGACCTGCAGATATCTTCCTCTGTAAATCTTGGTAAAGCGTAGGTAGCTTCAGCTGGCATTAGGACAGTACTTCATGCCGTCCTGTTTTTTTAAAAAAAAACTGCTGCCAGCCAAGCAAATATATTTGTTACAGACAGGAACAGCAGTTCAGCAGCTGCTTTTACTCTGAATGTTATCTTTTTCAATGAAAATAAATTTTCTGTATATCCTTTTTTTTTTTGCAGTCCAGGAATAAGGTCATAATCTTGTTCTACATGAAGTCAATGAAAGAAATCCAGTGTCAACACTGAAGAAAAAACAATGTAAAAAGAGAAGCAAGCATTCCTAATTGCTCAATATCAGTACTACGCTGGAAGACTGTTTGGCAAAGCACTGCTGAAAACTGATTTTGGTGTCATCTATTTTTTAAATAGTACATTTTTTTTAATGGGAAGATAATTTAATGGCATTATCAGCTCCAGTCATAGGTTGGTTCTTTAATAGCTAGTAATTTTCAAGGACAGCCTTTAGAACTTTCAGCAAACAAACAAATTCCATCTACAAAAATTTTCCCCTACTATATAACTTCAAATAAGTCAACTTTTCAAAGTTGTGCTATTTGTATGAAAATAGCTCTTTCTCAGCCCAGCAAAGAAAAGGAACAACTGGCAAAATTTTAATAAGACTGTAAATCCAAAAAGCAGTATAAAATTATAAAAAGTGCACTGTTGCCTCAAACACTGTCATATATGCATTAGATGTAAAAAATGCCATTTATTTAAATGCCTACCACTCTGAAAGAGAAGACAGAAGTAAGGAAACCCATGATGGGTAACAGTAAGGGTCTAGCAATGCAAGTTCCCAGGTGGGGCTTATAAACTTTCAACCAGGTGGAATCATCTTATTTCAGGCAGAGAAAGAGTAGCTGTTGGTTGCTTACTTGCAAATACAACTGAGGTGAATTTCAAAACAAAGTTAGTTCAGACAGAGTTTTGTGCTCATGCAGAGAACAGAATTTTATAGTCGGCATGACTTTGAGAATTACTTTTATTTAAAAGAAGCCTATGTTTTTTACAGCAGTCTAACGTTCAAATGACTTGGTAAAGTCAAGATACTCTCTCCAGCAAATTGATGTGTAACCAACCTGTGCCTATTTACTGTAGACACAACCTTTTCCCTAGGATTTTATATTTGAAAGAAGAAGAATGCACCTTTTTTGGGGGAATGAGGGAAACTCCACCCAGGAGCATGTATTTTCCACAGCTTGTTTACAGTTGTTTTAACAGTGCAACAGCACTTACCAAATGATAGGATGGGCTTTACTGCAGTTTTCTTCTCACAAGTGTGAGATTATTAAAAACCCCATAACCCACATTAAATTACAGGAAAAAAAGCTCACCATCAATATACTCTGCTGCTCTGAAGTGGTTGGTTGTTGCCCATATCCTCACCTCATAGTAATCCCAGTTACTAAACTGCTGCAACCTAAATACTTTGCTCAAGTCAAAGCTCACCTCAAAGGGAAGAGGCACAAAGGAAGGAATCTATTTTTCACTTCTAAATGCACAGTGCTCAAAATGAAGAACGAAGGTCACTGTTTCGTAAAAGATTATTTTGATGAAACTCATGCTTATTCACTCCTAGATGCAAAAGCTTTTAGTGAAAGAAAAAATAATCCAAACACTTCACTCCAAACCCACACAAATACTGCAGAAGCAGAAAACTTAGGTGATTTGTACTATAGTGTTGAAAGGAATGTTTCGGTTTTGCTACAATATTCCTGCTGCACTGAGCACTCTGCAAGCCTTAATGCCAACCAGCTTGTAGGACACAGCAGTTCTGGGGGGCTCCTCACAGACAGTCGAGTCTCAAACCAGGATTAGCTCCAGAGTAAGCAGAGTGCTCCAAAACAAGGCATCACAGAGAAATTTCCAGCTACACTCCCTTATTTCCCTTTCTTTGCCTTTCTTCAACACAGGACAGTTTTCCCCTAGCTTACAGTGCAAGATCTACACACTCTTCAATCCACCTCTATCTATTGGTTTAAGAAAGTAGTTTGCTGAATTCTTCTGAAAGAATTGGGAAGATGGCAAGATTGCTACATGTTCTGCAGTGGCATATTCCAGAACATTGCCCTGCAAGTCATATCTGAATATACGTTGAACTAGAAGGAAATTAAATTTTTCTTTTGTCAGGGAACCACTGAAGTTTCTTATGTCCAGATCAATTGTATCTACTAACATTAATTTTCCAGACACAGGATGAGAAGATCAGCTACTTTGGAATTCTGTATCTCTAAAGATACAAGTGAAAAACCCAAAAAACTCCTTTAATCAAATACATAACATCAAGACTAAAATATAGATACAAATAAAGTAATAAATCAAAACAAAGGAAATAAGGGAAAGTAATTTAATCTCTGCATAATATCTGCTGATTCTGATCAGCTGATTCTGAGGAGTGTTTTATCTATTTGACTAGAGAAATATCCAACTGAAATCTTTTAAGAGTTTTAATGATGAGAACACTTTTTTGTTATTAAACAGATGTTTTTCTGCTTGTTCAGAAGTGACAAAAATTTTCCTCAGATTTACATACTAACATTATAGCAAGAAAAGGAAAAAGGACAATTAGAAAATGGTCTCACTCCTCCAAATGTATTCTGGGAGGGTTTTTTTCACTTGCATCAATAAAAAAAACAAGTTCCTCTTTACAAGAAAGCATTCTAACATCATTGTACTGTTACTGTTTGGAAGATTAAAGTTATTTTTACTGCTAAAGGAATTTAAAGAATCCAGTCATATTCAGTCTTTCCAATTAGGGTTATTTCTTCAAATAGAGCTCAAGAAAATATTAAAATATTCCAATTTCATATGCTTATTGAAAGTGAAATTTTTTTGAGCTTTCCAGTTTTTAGCTATAATGAGGTTTAATTTATGCAGAAATATATTTCATTTTGAAAAAAAATGAAAATAATCTTAGAAAATAGTTGTTCAACTGAGATATGGTTTGGGGTTCATCCCTATATTTTTCCAAATTTTTGTTTGAAATGTGATAGCTAAATTTCTTCTAGTTTTGTCTTTAATTTTTCTTTTTTTTTTCCCTGTCAAATACTTATCAAGACAACAGTCTTGATTATCTAATAAAATGATCAGTGACAAAAAAACAGAAAGCAATTACTTACAAGCAACTGTCAAGTCCACTTTTGGTTAGGCAACAACTTAATTTTATTGACAAAAGAGTGATGTATTCTATTTTTAGGTTTCTTGTTACCAAAGTTAATACAACAGCCCCTGAGACTGACTCATTTGGTTAGAGGCCGGTGCTAATAAAAAAAGGTTGTGGGTTCAATTCCCATATGGACCATTCACTTTAAAACTGGACTTGATGATCCTTGTGGGTCCCCTTGAACACAAAATGTTGTGTGACCTGTGGTTTAATACTAGGCTGGCACATGCTTTGCAGTCCTGAATAACAAGCATGGCATTTACTTGAAGCTGAATCTGCATACCAAGGAAAAAAAAAGGGAATGTACTTACAGATAAACATTCTCATTTAGGGTGCCTGAAATCTCCCTAGGCTATATAGCACCCTAGGCATCTACTTGTAATACAGAACTACAGCCCAAGAATACATACCAAAAAAAAGAAAAATTAACATAAAGATAAAACTTGCATATAAAGCAAATATTAATTTCCAACTTAAAGTAAAAGTGTCTAAGCCTTCTCTTCCTTTGCCTCTACTTTAAGACATGTTATTCCAATAATCTGTGAAATTATTTGCTACAACTTGTGTGTTTGAGGTTTTGACATGCTGATGTGAAACACAGCAGCCATCACAACAGCGATCCAACTGTCCACGTCTTGTGGGTGTGCAGCATGTTCAACTTACACAGAACGTTTGCAGCTTCCAGCTGGATCACAATCTCCATCTTCGGGCTCTCTGGCAATATATAACATGTGGATCATTCCACTTCCAAAGGGCACTTGGAGAGAACACATTTAAAAGGCCAAGAAATCACTTCATTAGGAGAATAGCTCAGAAGTTCTTCCAGCGCGTCAAGCCCAGCTGCCTAAGGAGCCCATCAAGAACCAGATGTCAGAAAATATCTTTAAAGAACTTGCCATTTGCATTCTGTGATTGCCATTCAATAAGGAAAAAAAGGTGGATGAACCATCTGATGGGACAGGATGACTGGCAATCCCTGCAGAGCTGTACAAAGATCAAAAGATTTACAAGACTGAAATAAGAGATTAAAATTAATGGATAACTAATGATGGACAGCATATTTTCACCTAAACCTAAACATACATTAGCAAGTAAAATACTTGTTTGTTGGGCTTTTTTTTTTTTTTTTTTTTAAATTTTGCCAATTAGTTACATATTTTTGCAGTAATGTAAACCTATCTTGCTCACTACCACAGCTAAATTCTGGGAAATTATGAATACCTGGAATAGTAAGTGTGATGGGAGTGATATATTTTTTCTTTGCATCAGTTTTGTGTTTGAATGTACAAAATTAACAAGCTTTTTTTTTTTTTTTTTTTTTTTTTTTTTTTTTTTTTTTTTTTTTCCCCGCTTGAGCCTGGGGACCTATACTGTGAAAAAGATCAATATTGGGTTTAGAAGCAGGTAATAGACAAGTACTGAAATGGACAGACTGACAGATTTTGAAAGTTCTAGACAAATGTTTGTTCAACTATCAGAAATAACACCTATAAATGTATAGAAATACTTAAAAAGAGACCTCTTAAGTGGTACTGTCTTCAGCTTTTGCACACTTTATAAGATTTGTTGAAATCTAATAAAAGTATGTTTTCTTTCTAGGGAACTGTAACTGAATTCTACAGTTCATAGTTCCAAAAATAAACAGTTTGCGTAAACTTACTTTAAATTCATTAAGAGTAGAAGAATGTCACCTTGGGGAATTTGTCTTGTTACAAGTACCTAGAGATATACACGGAGCTCAGATGAAGAGAAAGTCCATAACCCATGCTCTGTCCTTGAACCAGCATTTCCATCAATATTTTACTGCTCATTTCTAAAACAATCAGATAACTTTCCCTTTGAATTGTGACTTCAAAGCACTGAAGGTTTTGGATCTAAAATTTTTCTGATTACATACTTAATCTAATAAAGAGTACAGAGCTATTAAAAAATATTTTCCTACAAAGGATGACAATTTCTTTGGAATCTTTTTTGTTCCAAGCAGCCCTGGGATCATCATTAATACTGGCAGCTTAAAGATTACCTCTGTTTATTTACCAAGTCTTACTCCAGTTCTGACAAGATAAGATGAAATAATAGTGTTACTAGCTAGGGTCAAGAGTTATGGCAGTCTAAAATGCAGAGCACTTTACATGAAGACAGAATTTTTTTTAAATAGAATTTTGAGTGAAGGTTTTATTGTTGTGTTTGGGGTTTTTTTTGGGGGGGGGTTTATTTTTTTTTATTTGTTTTGGTTTTTTGGTTGGTCTTTTAGGGTTGCATTTTTTTTGTCAGGTTTTTTTTTGTTGTTGTTTTTTTCTTTTCCCCCTCCTAAAGTAGGATAAGAAGCCATAAAACATAAGTAAATGGAAAAGAACAGCATTTTCTAAAGAGACAGTTGAAGTTGTCCAGTAGCTATATAAAGTAAAGGAATATTATAAAATGCATGGCAGGGAAAAAATTTAAAAAAAAAAAAAAAAAAAAAAAAGCTCTCTAATTTTTGTACTAGAGTCAATGCAAAACATGCATTGTAATTGATGTAATTTGATTTCAGAGCCAACATCTTCCTGGTGCGATTCTCTGCTTTTTCTTCCCTCCGGTTGTGTTTTCTCGCACACTTGATCAACTGCATTTCTCCCATGAGGATGCTCAAAGGAAACCCATGACCAAACCAGTTGCTGCCTAGAACATCATTGTAAGGTCAGCAACAATATTCCTTTTTCCCTCACAAAATAAAGTAGGACATAATATTCAAAAGAACCCTTTAAAGAGAAAAGCCAGCAGCTTTTGGTCTGAACCTGACTATAAAAATTTCATGCCACATTTGAAAATGATAAACTAGATTATAATTTATAAAATACCTGCAGTAATGAAGTCTATTTTTTTAATCCTTCTTTCAGTCTTTGACTTACTTTCCCTCCTACCTCTGTAAAAAAAGCCAGTCTCTTAAACTTACTTTTTCTTGATTTGCAGCATTATATTTTTTGTGGGTGTTACTCCTTAAGCCTCTAAATTTCTTTTTTTTTTAATTTCATGTCCTTCCCCTCTGTCTTCCCCTGTTACTGAGATGTTCTCTCTTCCTCCTCCTACTTCTCACGAGCTCTCAGTTCTCTGACCCATTTCTCTCCTTCAGCAATTTCTTGATAGCCCTTTTAAAGATCTTTTTTCCAGCAACAAGGAGCACCTGAGCATCAGTGCCGCAGCAGTTTGGAAGCTAAACATGTTTAGAAGTTGTGTTAGAAACTCTTCTGTCACACACTATTTTATTATTTGTACTTTTAACTTTTGTATTTGAATGGGACTTTTCACAGGGATTTTGAAAGAAGGCAAAGATGGAAGCAGAGGCACATAAATATCGTAACAGTGCTGGAGAGAGTTTGCAAGGAGCAATCTCAAAACAAGGAAAAATTAAACATATTGCTTTTATCTCCAGACAGTTTTCACTGTCATGTGCCCTCAGAAGGCCAAGAAGTGGCTTGTAACTCACTCATGTCAAGAAGATCCACCACCATTGCTCCTAAGAGAACAAGAGCAGAGCTAAGCCTTCCTTTGCCTTCAAGTAGGGAGTAGAAAGGACACTTAGGATTTGGACATATTTCAAAAAGTTGCCCTTACTGCCATGGAGAAAGAAATGAGCTAACACATCTGTTCAATTTTACCTTTTCAGTATATATGCCAGTTGTTTACTTCTGCACATGTCCCTTATAAAGTATGACAAAGAAGACATAAACCTGGTGATGAGGCACACTGTAAATTGTGAAATATGAGTGCAAAAGCCTGTAGAGAAAAACCCTGGGAATCAGTGTTGATATAAGCATAAGAAAGAGAAGAGCAAGCCCAAGAATTAATCAATTTATTCAGGGATATTTACAGATCAATAATGTTTTACTGCTTTCACAGACCTGTTAAAAAAAAATGAAGAAAGAAAAAAAAAAATTAACCTTCCTTGGAAATTTAGTAACAAAGGCAAGAGGGTATAGTCTGAGTTATAAGAAATACATCTGCTCGCTCAGATGATAATACGATAAATCTTGACAAGATATTAAAATTTGCATGAGTCCTCATATACTCACAGAAAAATTGAGATGTAGGAATTAGTATACCTTGCCAAGGAAAGGCTCTTGAATAAAAGCAAAACACTGAAGTGGATCAGAAAGAACTACTAAGTGTCATTAAAATGGCTGAGAAGACTTCTAAAGAAAGTTATAAAAATCAGATGAGTCAGTCTGGCAAAAGAACTTGCTGATGAATCAGAAAACAGTAGAAAGCTGTGAAAAAGCCAATTGCCTAGCTGACAATTTTTTTTTTTTTTTTTTTTTTTTGAGAGCTCTCTCACATTTCTCTTCCTGTTTTAGTCCATTTCATCCATTGCATGCAATTAAATCTCTCATAATAAATAAAAGCAGCTCTTCCCAACCACATCTAGTGCAAGCAGCAAGGCAAATCCTGTGCAAAAATGCTTGCTGTTCACATTTATCTCCAATACTAATTTCAGGAAAAAAATCAGCATCCAAACACTGATTTTTCTAACTAATTTTAAGTTAATACACTTCAAGAATAAAAGAAGTATGTGTGAGAAATTTTGTTTTAACATAAGCAAGTCCATTTCTGATATCAATGGACTGACTGTTTTGCATCTAAAGTTCTAAAGCAGATCAAAGCACTTAACAAAAAGATACTTGTGGCTAGTAAAAAGTTACTAGTATAAACTGAAAATTGATATACTGTTTTTGATAACTTGATAGCATCAGTTGATACTATTGCTGTGATTGATTTTATATAAATCAAGTAATTTTTAATTCCTTGCATCAGATTTTCAACCCATTTCAAATACTGCAGGAAAAAAAAAAAGATTTATTCCCCCTGTGCCTGAATGCCTCATATTAAACCTGGTTTTGTTCCACAGCACTTTGCATATCAAAGAGCATGTTAGAAAAATACTATCTTCATTTTCTAGAGATTTTGTAGACCTGAAATGCCTGCTCTGTTACAGACACTTACAAAGTGCACCATTTGGTCTCTTATTGCAGTTCTCTGGGCTGGAGAACATGACTACAGGCAGCAGCTTCTCCATTTTTCACAGAATATCAATACCAGAAATTTGCAGGAAAAAGGCATGACTGCAACTTGCTTTCTGAAGTGAGATCAACAGGCAAATATATAGATCAGGTCATGGCAAACTTTAGAAATGCCTGAGAAACAACACTGGCAAGCACTGACAGAGCTTGCCTTCACACCCAGCCTGCACTCCATAGCAGCATCCATAAATTGTTTTCTTCTCTTTCATTTCAAACAGCACTCTCAGAGCTCCCTGTTTGATGTCGACTTTTGCTGAGCATCTGATTCCACAAACTGTGAGATGCTCATTTCTGGGCTAGAAATGCCTTAGGCTAGTATTTTTAACCTCCTGCTTTCACCTCCATGTGTTTCTCTATTCTCCTACCTGCTGGCAGTATTGTTGTGATGTATGCAATGATAAAGGTGGTAGAAACTCCCTGTAACATGGCTTGAAAATTTTGAACAGAAACAAACAAAAGAGTTTTGCCTCTTCTTGGTGCACATTTGTATTTACAATACAAATACAGGGTAATCCTGTAGGGTACAGATCAGTTACTACCGACTATGAAAATACAGCCTGAGATACTGAACTTAGAAAGATCTCTGTGTAATAATGGATTTTTTTGCACCTTATAAAAGAAGGTGCTAATTGGTGGTACGTGAAGTATTAACATTTTTTTATGAGCACTGCAAAGCTTCAAAGGGATTAATCGACTTTTACTTTTGCTGGTACTGTTCTATATCTGAAAATACTTTTCTGTCAGTTTTGGTTAACAGCAGCTTTAGTATTAAATGGCTGCAACAGAGTTACTCACAATTACAGTTTTGTATCCGGAGAAATACGTTCACAGCATTTAACCAGTTTTTAATATCATACACTCAATTCTAGATTTAATTGCAAAATGCTTCTGAATGATGCTTTAAAAACTGTATCTTACATCACTTTTTTCAGATGGAGGTTATAGCCAGCAAGCAATCTCTCTGGATGCCTAAAGAAAAATTTGAACTATGGTTTATGATATAAAACATTAGATCATCTCTTGGTAATTTCCTTTCCTCCTTTTTCTGCCTCTCACAAGAAAAGAAGATGAATCACTTTTCCAATCTGTTTCAGCACCTAGCTGCCCAAACAGCTTGGTGGTAACACAGGGATGGGTGACAGGAACAAAACGCCAGACTTCAGCACAATATTGTGAAACCCAAGGCTAATCCTGCTTTGAAGGTGCTGGTGCTGCTGAGACCACAGAGTATCCTTGCCTTTACATGATGTTACTGGATACTAATTAATTAGTTAGGGTTCTTAAAGTTCACTTCTGCAGGAACCGAGACTGCACCATTAGGAAATAAAGCAGAATCTGCTCACTCTGAAGATCTACCCCTTTTTTACTGCAGAAGCAACTTTACTATTGGCACAGTTACTAACTATTGTTAATAACTCATATTGATACTGCAGAATCATCATATTCTTGTAAGATGGATCTAGAAAATAGATAACAATTGCCTAATTATTGTTTGTGATGAAATACAGAAGAGAATCCATTTAAGAGTCATAGGCTGAGCTAGAAGCAACACCAGTTGAGAGAGAACTCTATGTTCATAAGCTATAGATATATTTCACTAGGATTGTTAAACACTTGATCTTATGTGGGCTTCACCAAGAAAACTCCCAAAAGAAGTATAATGTACAATTTTATAAGTGGGAAAATAATTTATGAATGATGAATTTTAGACCAGTCTAATGTAAACCAACTTTTCCTTTCAAACAAGGAGGAAAAAGTCAATTTTCTTCTTTACATCACCAAACACCAACTCTATGACTCGGCCACATGGCAATCTTTTTGAACCAAATTGCATTTGATACTGTGCCATTTTAAAATTTAGAAAGATAGTATGTGAAGGCATTCGTGAACATTTATTCTGAAAATTTACATGGGATATTTCTCAAGTAACTAGTGAATCTGCTTTTTCACACCTTCAGCTGAACAGTCAAACAACTTTTAGTGGTCACTTAATGTCAGTCTTGAGCTCCCTGACTTGTAACAGCTGATTCAAACATTGAATGTCATATGCACGCACAAAGAAAAGAAAAAGCCATTTTGAGAAGAGTTTTGAAAGCTTTTCTTTGAATTTCATTCACATGCATGACAAGTAGGCTTGATAGTGAAAAGGGGACAAAACTCACCTACTCTGTTTGAAAATAATCTAACAGAGTAATCTTATTTGAAAATAGCATATTATAAACACCAATAACTATGCTAGATTGTTGTGTTAAAAATAAATGGTTGTGTCTTGTTATTGCCAGAAGATTGGATTGTATGCATCATTTGCATGTGGAAAAACACTGCAAAGATGCTAAGAATCACATTTAAAAGTACATTAAAATCTTTACACCACTTTAAATTCCATTGCCATTGTCTTTGCCTCTCATTATTATAAAAAAGATGGGAAGGTAACAAAGTTACTATAGTAGTAATACCATATTATAAATTTTTTCTCACTCACCAGCAGAAATTTCCCAAGACATGCCTTGATAGCTGGTCGGGAAACTTCTAGTCACAAAACCATTTATGTTGGAAAAGAGCTCTAATATCATTGAGTCCAACCTTTGACTCACCAACGTCTTTGTCAACCACACCAGTGCCACATCCAGTTGTTGCTAGAGCACCTCTAGGATAGTGACTCTGTTAGAGTCAGTTTCAATGTTTAACAACCCCTTCCAGGATAAAATCCCTTCTGCTGTCCAGCCTGAACCTCCCCTGGCATGGCCTGAGGCTGTGTCATCTCAGCCTGTCACTGGTGGCCTGGGAGAAGAGAGCAACCCCCACCTGGCTCCACCCTCTTTACAGGTAGTTCTTGAGAGTGGTAAGGTCACCCTGAGATTCCTTTTCTCCAGGAAACAACTCCATCTCCCTCAATACATGGACTCAAGTCCATGTTTGGATCGAGCATAACTGTTATATCAGCCAGAATAAATCAGAGCAAGTCAGAAACTTGGTTTAAGATCTGAGTTGATTTCTTGGCTGCTTCTGAGCACAGATGGAAAAGTGGATGTGCATGGAAAGCATTTCTGTACCTCCCCTCAGTGTTCCAACAAATCTTCTATATACCTCTGAAACAGGCTTTTAAAAACATCAGCCACCTGGCTTGGGCAACATTTTTGCAAGCAACGCAGTTGTTATAGCAAATTGAATTTATCAGATTGTACTAGATACAAACTCTTACTAATGCAGTATTACCTTCAGAATAGCAAACTTATTAGCATATATTACCTAAGAAAGAGAATACATTTTAAACACCTATTTATAATAACTTGTAACAGTTACTAGAATATTGCAGTTCAGTAAATTCCTCTTGTTCTACTGAAGTTTTTTTATATAAAAATCTAATTGAGTACTTCAGTGATTGTTGTTGCATTCAATGATCATCCTAACCTCTTCTTGTTCATGCTGTGAATATTTATTACAGACATAACTCACACATAATTGTGTACTTAATAACAGTGTGTCGGTAAGAAGAATGTCAGATCACAGAAATATTTTGTAATAAGAAATCTATTCTCATTTCCAATTTCCAATGCATTAAAAAAAAAAAAAGGGGGGGGGGGGGGTTATACATGAAAATCAAGCATGCTTACAAGTAACTTTACAGCCTTCTTTAAGGTTTTGCAAAATGAAACATATTAATTTGCAAACTCAGTAAATTAGCATGGATCATTAAAACAATCTGCTAAATTTCTGAAATTATAAAGTCATTATTAACAGCTATTTTGCACTTGAACTAAATTAAAATTTGGGCATTCAGAGTTGCCGTCAAGTTCTGTGCTGGCAAATATACACAAGCTGAAAGTGGATTGAACACAAAACGAAAAAGGCACTGAGAATCGCTTAGGTATTAGACAGAGAACAACATTTAGTCACATGGCAACACTGTGGCAAAATCCTTTGAGCCTTTTGTTGGAGCAAGACACGGATTTCTGACAAACAAAATAAAATCTACTCAATTAAATATTTGTGTGTCAGCCATGCTTAGCAAAAAATCTTTGACTGCAGCTATGTCAGTGAACTTTAAGTTGTGTCATGCATCATTTCAATTAGATAAAGTTTTGGAGAAAAGCTAAGTCCTTTTTTTTATTGTCTTTGCAATCTTGACTGGTTATTTGCTCACTGTACCAACAGTGGATAAAAGGATTCTCTGTAAGGAAAAATAAAAACCAAACTCAAACCCATCTGAACAGTCCGGTTTCAGTTTGCTAGCAGGAGGGTGTGGGGACAGAGGGCTCTGGGAAAGAGGTGATAGGAAATAATTCCTTAAAAATAGACAATGGAATTCTCATATTTAATAGAACCTGAAGGCTTAGTTTGAAAACACCTCATTATTTTGACATTTCTCTATGGGTAAAAAATTTACCAACTCCATTCTTCACACTTATCTCTGACTTTCCATGTAGTAATGGTTATATCTCAAGCTCTCACTGCTGCTCTTATATTTCTTCAAGTGTAATTGTACTTCAAAGGTACATATCTCTGACAACGTGCAACTTCCTATTTGTGATGAGACCACGACAAAATATGAAGAATTTCTCAACAGTAATCTCAGCAAAGTCACCAAAAGAGAATCAGGCAAAAATCGTTGCTATTCAAAATGTCCTGAGGACCAATTTTCCAATTTGTTAGAGCTGGAAAAATCCTGAAGCTGTAAAAACAAGTAAGACTCAAAAGCATCATTCTCTACCTTGATGTTGTTTTCCCATTCTTCCCCACATTCCTAAGGAAGGCACATGATTAATTACCCCTGGGCTGTCACACGTCGCTCTGCGTCCTCCCAGTGCTCTGGTTTGGTTGCACAAGAGGAAAATCAGACAATGTCAGAAGAGCTGAGTTTTGGGAATGGCTGCAAAAGTCAATTATATATTTGAAAACGCTTGAGATACACAGACAGTAGCATGTGAGATTACCCTTTTGATAGGATATACACTGTGCTCTCAGCACATCTCTGGACTAAAGTATTTCTTTGAAATGACAGCTCTTTCTATCTTTTTGAACTTTAGATGAACCAAAGCAGAGAATTCATGTATTTCATACCTTTTCTTAAAAGTACACACACAGGATGTAAGATACCATAAAAGTTGCAGTATAAATCAGTTGTCATCATCTGTCATCTTTAATATTGACATTGTTTCGCCAAAACAGAACAAACTGCTTGAGAATGACAGGTGATTTTCCCTTTTAGTATGACTTGCACATACTTTGTCCCTTCCTTTTTTTTCCCCAGTTTCACTCTAGTTTTATTACTACTGGCTAGAAAGTGCACTCTAACAAAACTTAGCCAACCTGTGTTTCATGTTCAGTCCAATTTTTAGCAAAGCACTGTAGGAGCCCCTGCAGTGAGACAGTGGGGTAAAGAGGGTGCTGGGTAAGGAACAGCAAATGAGGAGCCCCAAGATGCCAGACCAGTCCCCATTTCTGCTGCTGCCACCCCGGAGCAAATGAATCACGTGGTGACTCGGTAAAGTTTATTTTTTGATCTCTTTACATCAGTAACACCTCATTGTCATATCCACTACTGGCTACACTAAATTAACGTGAAATGCCCTGCAGTATATGTTGTATACTTAACACCAGCAGCAAGATCCGACATACAGTCTTACATACTGAAAAAATCTTCACTCAGAAGGCAAAAAAATTGGATTATAAATTTGTATCAACTTCAGGGAAGTCACTAAGTTTACATCATCTCAGGAGTTCAAAGGGAAGAGTCTGGAGTCCTGCCTGGGATCTTTTTGAGACTGAAATTTGCTCTGGCTAATGTCAGACCAATGTAAATTCTGCAGAAGCCCACTGAATAAATATATATATCTCGACCTAACATAAGTTGGACCCTATTTCGGGATCTTCTCCCACTGCCTATAGAGACACAAATGAAAATACTAACAGGTTTGCAACATAAATTAAGGGGTCTTGGAAATAGCATAATTTATCATGTCATATCTAAATGTCACCTTTAGTTCATATAAATGTCACCTAATTAGCTCATATAAATGCTTTTTCTGAAATTACATCAGCCTTCAAATTTCAGAAAGGTCAGAACTGATAAGCAGAAGCACATATATTCTCTCTGCCCTTGCTTAGAGTTATTCTGCAAAATACCTGACAGAGAATTTTGCCTATAGTAACTAATGTAAATAAGACAACCCTGAGACAATGTTTAACACAGATGTGTGTTCCAGACAGTCCTCAGGGGCAAGATGCACATTATTCGAACTAAATTTTTGAAAAGTAAAAACCACCAAGTTTATACTGCATATGCAGTCTCTTACTTACTCAGCAACCTTCTCATTAGAAATGAGAAAACAGAGCTTTTACATAGATCTTTCCATTAAATATTTTGCCTTCTTTCTTTTCTAATTAAATAGCACTTTTTTTCAAATAAAGCCAAATCATAGCCTGATCAAAGGAGCAAGTCATTTGCTGAATTTTATCAGCCTTATCAAGTCATTTTATTTACATATAATATGTTTAAGCACTGCAGGATTTACCTTTTTGCATTTTAAATCTGAGCCTGAAAATAGGCCCAGTGTGGAGTTGTATCCCAATAACACATCCTTAGGAAATGCTGATAAACAGGCCACAAAACATGGCAACAAATATTTCTAATCCTACCTATATTATATCAAAACTCCAATAGGAGGTTTTTTTAGTCTTTAATCCTGCATATATCAAAACTTACCTAAGAGGCCTTTTTGTTTCCAAGTAGACATAGATGCTTCAGGACTGATTACAATTTTTATTTCTCTTACAACAGGGCTTGAAACAATTGCTCCATAATTGGTTTTTAGATTAGATAAATCTAAAACTTCAAGCCAATAACAATGAATAAAGAGAAAAACAGGTCATTTAAGATTTCAAATTGTCTCATAATTTTTTTGTTGATTTCCAGAAAACACTATACTGAAGCCCCAGAAATAAAGACTGAGAATCTTACAAATTTTTATAGCTTCAGAATATTTCCAAAGGGAAAGGCTTCATAAGGGGACATTCTTAATATTAACATGAAATTAATTAATCAATAAAAAATTACATAAGAGCCCTTTTGTTTTTCATACCCAAATCAATTCTGAAGTCATTCCTGGATGACTAGAAGGGCTGGAGAGAGAAAATAAGACAATTCTCCTTTCTGCTACATTGGCACAAATGAAAATATTGTGGAGAATTACTTAAAAACCATCAGAAACCAATGAAAATGAAGCCTAAATTAATACTACCATTGGTTGAGTTCAGATTTTTCTTTTGTCTGTTTTGTTTTTTCAAGCTTTACTTCATATGCTGATAACAACCCAGAAACACTGCAAATGTGCTGCATATGACATTGGGCATATTTCAGGCTAAAATTAAAGAATTCAGATGCAAGTGTTTTCTCCTTCATCACTCTGTGGAAAGATTCGAAGTCACAAGTGAAACATTTTGGGAAAGACATTACAGTGAATTAAAACACATGAAATATACAGAATCTATAAAGTACTTATAATTTTTCCTTCTGAACTTCACTTTTCTTGCAGTTTAGCTTTACCACATATGTCTAATTTGCATACAACAAAATGGTTTTGCAACATCAAGAAAACTGCAGATGAGGAGACTTGCTCCAAAGGTGCACTACTGAATGAAACTAGAATTCTCAGTACTTCAACTGCCAGTGAAAGGTCACAGCTCATTTCTGTCAACCACCTGACTCCTGCAATTATTCTTCTGTATGAAAATGTAAACAAGATATCTGTATGTATAGTCACATTAGACAGTTACTGTAGTAGGCTGTGTGACACAATATTTGCTTTCAATTCTGCTGAACTGCAGTCAAAATTCTTGCTGTTATTTGACTACAAGAATATATTTATATTTATATCAATATATTGTTTATATCTGTATAAATGAGCAATGAAATCTTGTCAACAACAGAAAACAACGAGAAAAGACCAATACCCACTTCAACAGAAGACAGTTCAACTGAAACAGGCTTTTCTTTTTGGCAAGACAGCAATTTACATTCTAAGCCTTCTTTAGTCCTTTCTAAAACTTGGAATCAAATGTGAAGAAAATGTTTTTAGCTAAAAAGCCAGCATCTCCTTTTCTTTCTTCTAGTGGTGTGCATTCTTAGATTGAAAAATGGTCATGCACTTAGGCAGAGACACCTTCCACAAAACCAGGCTGCTCAAAGGTCCATACAACCTGGCCTTGAGCACTTCCAAGGATGATGCATCAAACTTCTCTGGGCAACCTGTTCCAAAGCCTCATCATCCTCATGGTAAAGAGCTTCTGTCTTAAACATCATCTAAAGCTACCCTCTCTCAGTTTGAAGCCATTCCCCTTTGTATTGTCATTGCACCCCCTTGTTAAAAATCTCTCTCCTGCTCTCTTCTTGGCTTCTCCCAGGTACCGGAAATTTTCAATTAGGACACCCCAAAGCCTTCTCTCTTCCAAGCTGAACAATCCCAATTCTCTCCAACTTTCCTCATAGGAGAGGTGCTTCACCTCGTTAATCAATTTAGTGGCCCCCCTCAGGACTCAGTCCAACAGGCTGACATCCTTCCTGTGCCGGGGACCCCACAGCTGGACACAGCACTCCAGGTGGGATCTTACCACAGTGGAGTAGAGGGGGAGGATCACCTCTCTTGACTGCCTCTACATGCTGGCCATGCTCCTTTCGATGCAGCCCGAGATATGGCTGGCTCTCTGGGATGCAAGCATGTTACCCTGGTTTTTCTGAGTTTTTCTAAGCCTTTTGATTTTCTTAAATGGAGTCAGATCTTTTTAGTTATTGTACAATATTAAGAGCAGTTTTCTACCTTTCCCACAGAAGTAACATAAACAAATCCTTTGTTTTTCATTCTCTGTCCTTTGTTTGCATATTTCTAACCTGAAAACAATTGTAACTGACAATTGGTCTGGCCACTGAGGCTGAGGGGTGGAAACCCCAAAAACCCAATCTTCTGCTAGACCAACAAATGTATAAAAAGTAAAAAAATAAACAAAGGGGCGCTTCTTCTCTCCGCTCTCTCAGCTGGGAGCTGGATCGAAAGAACCTCTGCGAAAATCTCTTGTCTGCATGTGACTGCTTTGTGTGTCTCGGTGACACAAGCACACATTGCGGACTTATGTCCATCAGCATCACCAATTTTGCAAGAGGCAAGACCCACTGAATTTGTAAGAGCAAACAAATTGTCTTTGGAGTCCAAGGAAAGTGGCTGAAAAACAAGACCAATACCCCAGTCAGGATGCCAATGCTTAACATACTCTACACAGAAAAAGAGGTTGAACATGTTAAATGTGCGTTCAAACAGTCTTAAATCTTTTCTGTTTTTTTTCACATTTTTCACAATTCACATGCAGCAATTCATCCCTATTCCTGTATTTTTCTCTCCTGTCTTTCTTGTCTTCTGCTGAAATTGTGTGGACAAGCTTGACAAGCTTAACAGAACTCTGAAGTGATGTAATTGCTTTGATAGGCCAAAATGCAGTCAGCAGCCTTGCTTCAGGCCAGGAAGTCCAGTTACTGTAATACTGCTCACCATATTTCACTCGTCTGTTAGAAAAGCAAACTTTGAAGTCAGAACTCTCCATTCCATCCTCTCAACCCTTCACATGGTTTTCCAAATGATTAGGACGTTTGGAAGAATAATTTAGCAGAGTGTACAGACACTAAAGGGAAAGTAAGTTGATATGAACATTGTCTGTCTTTGAGAGAAAATGCATTTTAATAAAATTACTACAGATAAATAAGGAAAGGAAAAATTTAACTTCTGAATGTCAAGAATATATTTTCATGTTTTTTCTTTTCTATCCTCATATGCCATTAAGATAAATGGGAGGTAGCTGCATATAAATATGGCCAATTCCCATATGCAATCAAACCACCTTCATGGTAAACTGATAAGATTTCTCATATAGAAAATGATTCTAATACAAAACAGAACCTTCTACCTTCATACAAGTTTCTTCTATGGGCAATAAGAGGAGCCTAGTGTGACTGATTAGCAAATGAGATAGGTCAAAAAGCCTAGCCTATTCTTTAAGATTAGAAAGAGACCTAAGTCCTTACTTTTCTTTTACAGGCAACATGAACTCAAATGCAAGACACATACTTTTAATTTTTCTTTCACCTTCTTTTTAATAATCTCCTGTCAGAAAGTAATTTCTTAATATAAAGGTTATAAATTATATATGTATAACAATGTAAATTAATTACTACAATATTTATGAAAGGTATAAAGCTATAATATATATCCATGTTTTAAAAATATAAACCTTCTATTTATAAATAAAGTAAAACTAATATCTACACAAATTAAGTAAAAATTAAAAGCGTATCGGAGAAAGTTAATAGTAAGGTGCATGTATTTATGGCAGAATCTTGAAGTTTCAAGTGTTTGCTAAAAAATTTCAGATGAAAACATGAGGAGGTTTTTTGGGGTTGTTTGTTTTAAGATTTATACAGACACAAGTAATGGCTACCACTGTCTAATTAATATAATGCTATAAAAAGATTTGGGGGTAAAGAGTGCATGTAACAATAATTAGTTATTTACTGCATTTCTGAATAATTTTCTATATAATATGTAAGTGAATACATATATCTAAATATAAATTCTAATACAATTTTACAATTTCTTTAAGTTGGAGCTCTACATTAATTCATTGTTAAAAAAAAAAAAAAATCTCCTAAAAAGGTCTCTGTATAAAGGATGTGGAAATGCTCACAACAAAAGCAAGAAGTCATATCAGGATCAAACGTAAGGAAAACTGAAGCAACCCCTCTGCAGTGCAGAGCAGAAAATGTACTACGCAGGTCACACGGGCTGATGGAAGCCAAAGGCTCTGTGACAACACTCACTACAAGGAGCAGATGCAACTTCAAAAGCACTGGGAAATGTCTAGATAAGAGCAGTTGTTCTGGTAAAGCAATTCTGCTTGTCCTTTGCCCTGGCATAAATAACTTTGCAATCGAACAGTACAATCTGCTCTTTCTTCTGCCCTTACCATCTGTCCTGCTCTTGCATCACCATGATAGGCACCTCAGCAGTAATCGGTGAGGTAGGGGAATTTTATCAGACAGACATGAAGAACAATATAAAAAGCAAACCAGATTTTTAAAAGAAATCTAATGAAAGGTTAGAGGGAAGAAGCCCTACACATTGTTTGTTCGGTCTTTCTCTAAAGAAACACACAAAACCAAAATCACCAAGACAATTAATGTGAATTACGCCCCAATGTGATAAAAGCGAATATCCGGAAAAAAAAAATAACCTCAAAAATTCTCCAGGACACTGAAATTTGAAATACTTTGCTTTTTAAATAAGTCCTCATTCTCTTTTCCTACTTTCAGACATGTTTCTGTTATCTCATAATCATTTAATTGCATTTTTCTTTGCTTCTTTTCCAGTACCTATTTCTTTTTCAGTATTTATGCTGACTATACTGACTACTCCATAGTTCAAAGATCCATTAATGAAAACAACCCCAACGTATTTTAAAGTAAATGTTTATGCTGACACGATGAAAGGCTTCTTCTCATCAACCGTATCCTTGCATTTAATAGAAATCACTGTTCTTCTAGTAAACAGGCATTAATTTTCCAAATAAAAACAATCAAAATAGTCTATTTTTAATAAAAATAAAGGATGATTTCCTTCCAGGGAAAAATCACTATACTGAGAAGCACAGACTTTCAAAACACCTCAATGAATACAATTTCAGATACTAAAAATATAAAGCAATTTACTAACTACATCTTCTTAATAAAATAAGAAATATTTTATAATAAAAATATACAAAAAATAATAAAGTCACATTTTAGCAAAGTGAATATTCTCCCAATTTAACACAATGTGCTAAGTTACCAGTGGTGTTACCCTGTATAGTGCAATACAAATACATATAATGAAGGTGGCAGCCCTTCCCTTGACATGCACAAATTACTACTAAGGAGCATCTTCTGGGTCACGGAGAGCCAAAATCCTTGAAGCTCACAGAAAACTCAGTCCTGTATTTGACTCTTCTAAGCTGCAAAATATAGAGATGCTGGCAATCACCCATTTATTTTCCCCCTGTATTTCCCTCTGGCCATTTGCTTTGGGGACAGATGCATGCTGCTCAATAGCTCACTTACCCTCTGTCATTACACCCATAGAATAGATTATGGGTACACGGTGCTAATGAGACCCTCAGAACAAAATATTAAATGTCAGTCACCCTCGGAAAAAACATAGCAAATTAAAACTAATTTCATGTGTACACCACAGAATTACAAATTGATTTTGGCATGACCAGAGTAAGATAAAAAGCCTGTAACAGAAAGCAGGAGGATCTGGACTTTATAATTAAATAAAATACAGATGTACGTTAGAAAAAAATAACCCAGGTTGGTGACTCAGCTACATCTCGTGGGTACTATTACAATGAATGAAGGCAGCTCCTGGATCAGTACAGAGTTCTTAATCAGACATTCTCCCAAATCAAATTACAAGTCAGAACAATAGGGAGGCACCTCAGAATAGCCTGTAGCCTGATGAATAACAGTAGTACTACAGTGAGGTGTTTTGATTTCAGTACATCCTTTCACGTTTACCTTTCTCTTTTCTGCCCACCCCAAAGAAGTGCACAGGCAAGTGCGTCCTTCCACCTCCTGCTGTCCTGCAAGACTCTTAAATCAGATGTCACTGGAAATACAAGCCCTGAGCAATCTGATCTATTGAAAGATGACCCTGCACATGGCAGGGGGTTGGGCTAGGTGGCCTTTGAAGATTCACTACAATCCAAAGCACTCTGTGGTTCCATGACCTGTGGGAAATGCTGGGGCAGGTTGCAAGGAAACCCTGCCTATGCCCATATGTCGCCTGTGCTTACAAAGATCTTTCTTTCATATGGCAGAAGAATTCACAGAGCCCATGAACAGAGCCAATAAACTCTCTAATTAGCATCATCACCAACTAGATTTCATAGTACAACTGTAACAAAAGAGAAGGCAGAAAACTGCTTGAACAACCAAATGTGCTTGTGAACAGATTTTCCACCACCCCAGAATTGCACTGGCAGGAACCCACTGAAATGAGACCATGTTAAACAGAGTAGGGACAAAGATGGTTACCTTCACCCCCCAGCTACCCTTGTCTCCCTGTATTTCTTTTACAGAGCTACTGGTAGCTGATCTAAGATGAAAATCCTTTCTTTCTCATTAAGGCAGCAGAAAGATCTGAGTGGTGAGACTCATTTTGATAGTTTAATGGGACTTCTGTGGCGCGCATGCCTTATGCTGTAAAAAGAGCATTTCACTGGGAATGTACGCATATCAGCACTGTCAGACTGAGAGGTCTAGAAAAGCTGCTGCTCCTTCTGAAATATTTTAAGCCACTGAAATATTTTAAGCCCACCTAGTGAAGAGAAGATCACTTTTCCTGAAATGACAAAAGCATTAATGATCTTGACATACACAAAATTGGGGCTTCTTAAAGAAGAGAAAGTAATAAAATATCAATTACTTCAAAGATCATTCTTTAATGTTCTTCCTCTTAGCAGTTAAAGTGATAGAAATCACCTGTGATACTATCACATAAATGGACAATGTAAAATGGCTATAGTTTTGGTATCAAAGCAGGAACTATAATATTTCTTTTCCTGACAACACATCTTGAAACTAGAAGACCTGAGATGAAATCCTTACCTCCGTTCCACTCAGTTTTTCCTAAGAAACGTGCCACTGTGAAATTATCTACTAAAATGTTTCCTAATGATTGCAAAATGCTGTGATGAAGCGCACACAACTAGATTTGAAACACCATCTGTCAAAAATTACCTTTTTAGCATTCAAAATACCAATGGCAAAGGGCAGGAAAGATGGAGAGGGACCACAGCAGTAAACATGCTCTCCTCTTTAGAAATTGTTGCAGAAATCCAGTTTTCAAGTATTTCCAACTACTCTTATTCAGCTATTCAGCTGAACATGTTTCTAATCAAAACCTTTCTGGAAACCTGAAGACCTCATGTTCTTGAGTGAATTAGGACAAAAGATAAAATGACTTGGAGGTATTGGTGCCTGAGAAGCTCAACAGGACCTGGAGACAGGCACTTGCAGCCCAAAAAGCCAATGCATCCTGGGCTGCATCAACAGAAAGCGACCAGCAGGTCAAGAGAGGGGATTCTACTCCTCTGCTCTCATGAGACCTCACCTTGGTTACTGTGTCCAGCTCTGGGAGTCCTATCACAGAAGAGACTGAGCTGCTGGAGCAAGCCCAAAGGAAGGTCACAAAGATAATCAGAGGGCTTTTCTCCCATGAGAAAAAGCTGAGAGAGTTGGGATTGTTCAGTCCGAAGAAGTGAAGGCTCCATTGAGACTTTGTCCTTCCAGTACCTAAAGGGAGCCTGCGAGAGAGCTGGAGAGGGACACTTTACAAGAGCACAGAGTGACAGGAGAAGGAAAAATGGCTTTCAACAGGAAGAAAGTAGGTTAAATTAGCTATTAGGGAGGTATTCTTCACTGCGGGAGTGATGAGGCACAGGAACAGGTTGCCCAGAAAAGTGGTGGATGCCCCATCTCTGGAAGTGTTCAAGGCCAGACTGGATGCAGTTCTGAGCAACCTGTAGGTGACGTCCATGCCCACAGTAGGGGGTGGAACTCAGTGATCTTTTAAGATCCTTTCCAACCACAAACATCCAATGATGTTTTGATCATTCTATGATCAAAACATCAAACCAAAGAAATATGATTTTTCAACTTCTTTTCAGCAACTTATAATCTCTCTCCTGAGGCACAAACATTTACCTTTCCTAAATCTTACAGTTTGAAGGTTTTCTTTACACAGCTTATGATTCCAGAATGAACTAGTATATTACCAGCCTTCTATTCCTTTTCCACAACACTGTCCAGAAGCCTGCACTCCCATTCAGAAGAGCACGTGCTGATGGCTGTCCTGACAAAGAGCTCTGAAATAGATCCTAAGAGGGAGCAGTTCTTTGAAAACATCACACCTTTCAAGGCCTAAGAGAAACTCTTTTTAGGTCTGTGAATGGGGATATGCCCTGTCTGTTATAAACAAAAAAACTCAGCCATGAACATGGGCAGTAATGGATGTCCACTTAGGAGAAAAGTTTGTATTTAAGGAATTTTAAAATGAAAAGAGACTCCTCCCTAGCCAGCACACATCATGCAGACTGGCTAAGAATAGGCCATGCAACCTAACCTAATTCAATAACCAGCATTTATGTCCCTGAGCACAAAGATTCCAATACTTCAAAACAAATGCTTTGATTTCTGTTCTTCAGAGAGACTGCTTTGTTACATGGCTAAGGGAACATACTCTACAGTGAGAAATTCAATTTTTCTTTGCAAAATACATTTAAATAACTCAGTCTAGGGATATTATATGAAAAGGGAGGGATTATCCCACTCCATATCTCCATGATTCCATCAGAGAAGGTCTTTACAATGATAAACAGTTTTTAAATCTCAGTTTAAATGTCTATTATACTTCAGAAGTTTGCTTATCTGCATTACAGTATCTTTGCATCAGATAAAGCTTTTATCCTTTAACCCAAAAATTTAAAAAAAATAGTTGGAGACAATAACCCTTATTTCCTAACCTCTTCAGGGAGATACAGTAAACCTTCTTCCCAAACAAACAAAAACCACTCAAATGAAAATGGTTTATGTTACCTATTAAAAGGCTGGTGATGGCATGCAATGGAAGTAACAGAAAGCTTTGTCTTGTACTACTTTACAAATTTAACAACATTCCATAAGCATCAATTCCCACAATCAGATTCTGAAAACACTAATAGAGAATTTCTATTATGGTGTTAGGAAAATTACAAGGCATATTAAAAATCACTCTCCAGGAGAGAGAAAATGTCTGGATACAAACCCTGGTTTAAAATTCATCCTTCATCCCTGAGATGCATAGGACCAGTCACGATTTACATCCCAGCCATCAGCACTTCTCTTCCTGATGCTCTGCAGCTAGCAGCCTCTGGAGCAGCCCAGCACAGCTGCTTGGTGCGATGTGCTGGAAGTATCCAGGAGAGGGTAAGGCAGCCGAAACAAAAGGAAGGTGGAGGGCTGTGTATGGGAAGCAGCTGAATATAATTATGTATCTTTGCTCTCTTTTGCATGCAGGATGGAGAGTTGCCCCAGTAATTCCTCACCAGGTCTCTGGTGAGATCTTGTAAGGAAAATGTGCCTAGAGAGCCTGTTGTCTCTTGCTGTTGTATCAAGTTCAATTCCATGCAAGAAAAACATAAGTTCAGTCTCAAGGCTTCAGCAAGGATTGAAGAAATTAGGGCACATTGCTTCCAGTGACTGATTTTAAAACATGACACAGAACACTGGAAAACAAGAGCTATAATGAAAATGAAAAAATGCGTGATACTAACCCACCTGCTTTTTGACCTGAAATGAGAGAGATGAGACTCAGTGACTGGGACTTGCCACTACGCTCAATTTTGGCACTGTGAGTAATTTCCCTAAGAAAAGTATATTCACTGTATAGGCACTCAAAAAAGAAAAGGCATCTAAAATTAAATAGTTAGCAAGATACCATCACCTGCCTTGGTCAACCTACTCTTTGAAGTTCAATTGAAAAAAAAGATTAGGGGCAAAGTGGTTGGTTTGTTCAGTTTCTCCTTCTAAAGTAAAAACCAAAACCACATCCACCACCAAAACAGTCCTGTCATCTCAGTGACAGCATTCAGCATAGACATGATGTGCAAAGTGCTTCGCTTCCAAACAAGTTGGACAATATGATGCTTCCCTAGTACTCGCACTAAGATTCTCCACCACCAAGTTAAAAAATCAAAATTAGTTACCACAGGGTGTAAAAGGAGTCTAAAATGTTTTCTAGTGTGGGTAGGGAAAATATCTCTCACTCAGCTGAAATCAGCAGATGATATCACTACAGCCAGAAGATTTGTATCATTGCAACCTTCCCTCTTGGCTTCAAGCTACAAATGATCCTCACACTCACTTCAAGGGCAAGTAAGGATATTTTATATATGCAGGACTTTTTATATATACAGGAATTTTTATTGATTAATACATGGTTTTTCAGTCTGCAAGAAGATTCCAGAATGAATTCTGGATCCGTGGAAGTTAGAAGAAAGCCTGTCACACCTCGTTAGAAAAAAGAATATTATTCTGTGCTCATTATTCTGATCCTCCAAAAGAGATTTTTGGGAATGAGAAGTGTACTGGTGAAAAAGTACACAAGCTATTGAAAAGGCTAATAGCTAACATTAAATGACTTTAACAATTATTAGTCTTTTTTAATTAAAACTTCACTGTTCAGCCCAAGTAAAACTTTTAAAACTGCACTATTTCTCCCTGATGTTCAGACCTTTAATAAGTAACTGGTCTCTTGGTATTTTATGGGCTGTGTTAATAGTTCTCTAAGGTGTTCTGCACAGTTACAGACCAATGTCTCTAAGCTGCATTAAGAAACCCCATCAGACATGTTATACATCTCTTAATGTTCAGAAACTATGCAAGTAGACTATGACCCTCTCTGTCCCTTTTATTTCCTGTATAATTATCCCTATGGTAAATTATTAATATGGCCTAGCATTTTACTGACTCATCTGTACACTCATTTCAGGATCAGAGATGAATACTTTGAACAGTACAATGCTGTAATTCATCATCATTGCCTAAAGAGAAAGTTTTGGTGATTTCTTATAACATCCACATCTAGGACAATGGGGAGAAACCTCAGGAAAAGGATGAGTATGCCTAGATATTTCTGAGATTCACTTTGCCACAGAAAAAGTCAACACATTTTTCTTTTCTTAAAAAGAATCCTAGTGCATATTGTCAGTACAAGGCAGAAAATATCACTGAGTTTCAGTCATTAACTTTGCAGGTTCAGAAAGTACCTCCTGAGTTGCTGAATGGGGTTTCTTGCTATTATATGCCCTGTATTACACAACATTTATAATTACAGTCAAGTCGAGTAATTGTAAGGGAGAATCTTACCAATTATCATTTGTATACTACTGTCAAAGCTTGTTGCACTAACAAACATAATTGCATATGTAATTAGAGAAACCCTAATAGATGTAGTAAAATACTGTTATAATGGAAGAAAAAGCACAAAGTCTAGTACTTACCTGCCTAGAAAGCAATTTTTAAAATCCACAATAATACAATAGCTGACATCCTAAATGAAAAAACTATATATTTTTTTAATTTTAAGAACTATGTCCAAAAAAATATTTAAAGATCTGGGACCAATGTGTCTGGATGTCTGAATAAATTGCCACAAAGATTGTTCTAGATCTATCCTACCAGTGTACTCCCCTTCTACACTTACGTGACAATAAAAATATCTGAGGTGTCTGGCACAGCTGTACAACTATATGGAGAGAAAAATGAATGTCAGGGACAGGGTCCAGCTGAAATCTTGGATATCACAGCCTGTAGAAAAGTGCCTGCAACAGTGACAAGGTTCACTGATTAATTGAATAGACACCAGAAATGAATTAGTGATCTCAATGACAAGAAAGGCAAAGACCTCAAGGAGGAAGGAATGTAAGTAGAGGAAAAAGCCACTGCCCCTTTTCAAGGGAAGTTGTTTCTGAAAGACAGATACGGGGCTTGGATGCCTGGCATGGGCTTTTCATCTCTGGGATTCCAGAGAGCGCCTGCTGAAGATCATAGCTAGGCTTGGAAGCAAAGTTACACACATATACACACACAAAAAAAAGAAAGGAAAATCTGGCATGGAAGAAACTATTTGCTTTCTAATATAATCTAAAAAGTATGGAACAGGGAGACTGAACAGGAGTTAAATGACTTTTTTTTTTTTTCTGAGTGCATGGCTGCAAGACTTTTACTGATGAAAAGGACTGAAGCAGAGGTGAGGAATGGGAAGAAGATGAGAGCATCATTTGAACCCATCAGACCAACTATTGTTTTCTGCTGTGAGCACGTGAAGTACAGGCTCCAGGGTTCCCTTTATTGTTTGTAGCTCCCTTGACCTGTCCTGGATACCTTCAGCACATCACACCAAGCAGCTGCGCTGATCTGCTCCTGAGTGAGGGCATCCTCAGGGCTTTGGGGAGAAGAGGCAGCAGGCAGTCCGGGCCAGTGCAGGGTTGCCCAAAGTAGGTGGCTGCAGAGCCTCAGGAGGTGAAGAGACCCAGGGACGGGAAGCAAACCATGGCTGGCCTAGTGTGTCGCAGAGTACATTGGATTTTAAGCCAGAGTTTGTATCCAGTTTTCCTCTCTGTCCTGGGATGACAATTTTGCACCTTTCTGATAGTTCTTCTATTCATTTATATAGAAGTGGTCTATTAAGTTTCTCCAAATTCTGAGAAACTTTGAGAACTATTATGGAGTGGTTTTTTAATATCCAAATCAGTTTGCAAGGACAGGGACTTTTCATCTCTAGAAGTTCCAGCGAGCTGAACATTCCATCCTCCCTTCTCCTTCTCACTTGTACCTAAGCAAAGTGGCACCTCTTCTCCTCCACTTTTTTTTTTTTTTTTTTTTTTTTTTTTTTTTTTTTTTTTTTTTTCCCCCCCCATAACAGACTGCAGATGTGGTCCTGTAATTAGTTCCCAGATTCCCAATGTTTCTTATACAGCCTCTCTTCTGTAACACTCTGATCTGTAAGAGGCCTGAGCTATTTTCTTCATTGCTGGTCACAAATTGAAAGTTCAGGCAGGAGGCTGGAATCCTGCCATGCCTCCTTGCAGACTTGGACTGCCTCAGCTCTCCATTTCTCAGCTATCCTTCAACAAGGATTTGGGACATTTTTTGTGCTGGATGCCTAATTTAAGTGTGATGCATGAACTCAGCTGTGTGGAATGTGGATGTACACACATGTCTATAATCAACTGAGGTAACAATCACACACAGTTAAGAACCTTGAATTCAAAGTTCTTGAGCAAATCTGAAGTTTGCATAATGCATAGTCACAGACAAATATTATCCTGATCCCAGCTGCAGACTGCAAGAGTCTCATTACAGACAGAATGCCATGAAAAGGCTTTATAAGGATTGGCCACTTCATCAATACTTCTGCAGCAAAAAATGTCCAACTGGGACACAGAACATTTACAGGTAACTTACCAAAGGGTAAGGGAGTTTCATTCTACATGTTATTAAACTCTAACTGGTATTAGAGCTGTCTCTGTAATACAGATTATTCATTCCCCCCCAAACACTTGGTAGAAAACACATCCCAAGAAATCAGAAATTAGAATAAGCTGCTGATACATTGTTAGAAAACACTTATGCCTGTTGTTTTCAGAGAGGAGTAGCAATCAAAGATATAAAAACACAAAAGCCTTCAGAAAACATAGGAAATTTTGAATACCGCTACTTAATGTTATCTATCCCTTTTGTGTTGCTGGAACAGTATTATAAACGGTAAATTTATTTAATTATGGGTGGCTGAGACAGAGGTTACTTTTGATTTAGCTTTTTAGTGGTGTTTTACTGAACAAAAGGGAAAAAAAAACCCCAAAGCTGTGAAAAACAACAGCAGCACAAGGACTTGACCAAATAGAAAGTCACTTGCTCAAAGGTTAGCATTCAGACTCTCAAACTTCACGGAAATACCTCCTCACAATTACATCTCTAGTATCACTCCAAAACAAACAAGACTTTTCTGTCACATACCCAGACCTCTTCTCACTCTGGAGGGGAACAGACCACCAGGATTACCACAAGGAAAAAGCAACAGTCCCATAGCCATTGCTGGACGCACAATGGCTGTAACCACTGAAGTGCTCTGACACAAAGCAACAGTGATGAGGCCCCTTCACAAATTTCTGCAACTTCTGTTGCCAGGTCAGGCTCCTACAACTGCTTTCTGCTAGCGCTGATGGATGGGTGACTATCAGAGGAACACTTGCTCGTACAATTTCAGAATAAATTGTTCTAAGTGCAGGAGAAAGTCCATTGGGCAATTTGCTGAAAAGAGGAAACCAAATGCCCTTCCCAGAGCACCCAGCAATGAGCAGCCTTGGAGCAATCTTTCCAGGTTGGGCAAAAGGGGACCAGGGCTATGAACACACACTTAGGTGGCCACACAGTACCATAATCTCCTCCTACACAAATAGAAGCTTTGCCCAGTGACCACCAAGGAGGAATACCGACTAGCCAGACCCCTTCTCTCCAAGGGACAGGCCTTTCCTTGCCACTAACTGCCTTGGGATCAGCATGCTTCCATGCCACAGCCAGGAAAACGCCAGAAATGCTCCAGGTAATTCAGCAAGGTGCTCTCGTAAGTGATTTGACAAAATGGGTTAAGGCATACATGGAGCTATGGAAGGATTTAGCAAGATTTAACAGCAAATTCAGATAAGAGAAGAAAAGTGACATGAGCTAATCAAGTGGAAACAAACTGCTTTCTGACATCATTATTCTGTGGATGCTGAACTTCAGAGGGAGCTCTGTAAAAACACATTTGAAGTCTGTCATTATGCTCCATAAAAAGAAGGCAATTGGTAGTTTTCCTAATAATTCTTATGTAGGATTACCTATACCACGATAATAGCACGATTACCTTAATAGCATATATTAATGGTAATAAATATTGACTATTCAAATAATAAATATCAATAAACCTTTCTTAATAACATATATTTAATGGTAAAAATACTGACTAATACTGGTAAAAATATTCAAACATTAAATATCAATAAACCAAGAAAAAGCTTATTATTTTCTTATATTATATAAAACTACTACTGCAGTATTATCTATCCTGAAATATCTTGTAGGGTAGGGGTTTTGAGGGTATTTCAGTGAGAAATAAATATATTTTAGAACCACTGTACCACAGTGAGTTACCAAGGCTTGTAAGACCAGAGACCAGTTTTTGATAAGTGTGTTATCACTGCCACTAAAGAGAGACATACAACTAGTGAAGATTGAGCTGTGTTCTACATAGGCATACTTTATTGCAATCTTGAAAAACAGCCCTTATCACAATTTATGGTATTCTGCTAAGATTTCACTGGTTTGAAAGCTCTTGATTTTCATCATAATTATAGAAGATGTAACTTTTTTCCCCTTTTGAAAGATGCAAGCATTGTTTTCTAGTAAGGTATCAGTGTACTCATTCCAGATTTTAATCAAAGCAAACAGCACCTGCAGTTGGAATAAACCTGCTTATTCCACCTACTATTTTGCTTTCAAACATTAAAGTAACATTTTTGTTCCTTCAGCTCTGAGCTGTATTGTCCTTTCTCTCCATCTCACAGGTTTCACATGGCCTTCTCCAGGCAGAACCTGATTTGTCTCTCTTCCTCCTGAAGATGCAACACCACGCTGGGACCAGAAGGGTGAGCAGAGGCAATACCAGACGGCACAGAGAGTGGGAGGCCCTGCCCTTGGATGTTTTCGAAACATGAGTGGCCAAGACTTGGGATACAGCCCAGTCAAACTATGAAGTTAACCCTGCCTAGAGCAGTGGACTGAAGAAGGTACCTCCAGAGGTCCTTTCCACCATAAAGCAGTCTTCGCTTCCTTTTTCTTCCACCCCTGAGAAGTACAAAGGTCTGAGCATAACAATATTAGCTCTTACTCTTTTCTGTATAACTCTGTGACGACTTCTAATCATGCTGAGAATAATATTTGCTAAGAACGACTTGAACAACATACAGGAAGACCTTCCTAGACACAGAAATGTATTTATTTCTTACCTCCTAACCAGTAGATTTTGGCAAACATGAGTCCATATGTATGGCACATATAACCATAAAACAGCTTAACATTTAATAAATAACTTTTTGAACCTTTCTCCTATTTTCCATTTTGACAACTTTTCCTCATCCAATATTTTTATTTGCACTCTAAGATAAAAATTTTCTCACAAGATCCATGGAGTTCACATACATTACTCCTTTTTCCGGCTATTTCAGTGAAAACAAACTGTAGAAAAAAAGGATTTGATCTCTGCTGAAAAAGGGAGCAGACGAAGAAAAAGGCAATCAATAGGCTTCACAATCAACTGTGGAGAAATAGGCATGTTTGGAAAGTACAAAATGTTGCTGAGAGCACAAAACACCACACAAAACCTGCCTTAACAGTTGTTATTTCACTATCTACAATATCTGAAGAGGCAAACTCTATGCTCTGTTTATTTTCATTCACCATAAGCACTCTGCACTTAGCAGATGCCAGCAAATGCTTTGACTAGAAACACACAATTAAACTTGCTTGGAAATAACCAATAGGTGGGGGAATAAAGACGTTGAGCCACTTGACGCTAGCTGGAAGGCAGCAGGACAATCTATCAGCCACAGTAGCCAACAGAACTCTAGGAAGCTGAAATATTTGACTGTATGGAAGTTCAACTGAGGACTGAACAGTAATTGCTGAGGTGGGAGGGGAACAGTCCCCTACATAGAACAAAAAACAGCTGCACATCCTTTACAGGGAACCCTTTGCAAATCATTCTGAATTGCTAGTGTCTTTTTAGTATTATTTATAATTCTTCATTGCCACAGTTGAGACTGCAGCATTTCTGGTTGGTTGGTTTTGGGTTTTTTTCTGAGTTTTTCTGAGAAAACACCCCAAACTCCACAAACATTCAGCTGTGGCCCTCTCCCGTGTTGCATTCTGCAACTTCCAGCCCAATGAGTGCCCCACTACCAGTCCTATGTTTACACATTCTGGCTTTCATATTTTTAAGCTTTACTTGTTCTATACGCTCCATTTTATTTTTGTACTATGCCCATAATTTCATCTTTTGTCAACAAGCCAAAAGATTCCCCCCAAGAGACTGGAAAGCCACTTGCTCCTTTCCCATGCTTTACTGACAGTAAACACAATTCCTGAATCTTGCTTGTGTAGCATTTTAAATGTGCCCCTGGAGATTCCTGAGCTCTGGGGCTAAATTGTTCAGCCCAGTCGGATTGCTGAAACCCATTCCAACATGCCAGCATTGGCAAGCCTGAGGAAAGAAATATCCTCTGGAAAGCAACAGTTCAAAAGAGCCTCTTCAGTATGCTGTGTAACAATTTATGTAAAAGTAGCTGACTGAAAAGAAGAAAAAATAAAAGCTGACCAAGAGGGGACTGGACAACTAAGAAACTGAATCAGCCACCAAGAGTTCAGTGATCAATAAAAATTTTAACTACACACTACTTAATGCCACCCTTCCATAACTTGGTATCTCATCCAAAGCAAAACAACATAGATTTTATTCTAGTGAAAGCTATTAAGAATAATTTAAAATGTTATCTTCCAACTATCCTCCAAACAAGAAAAGTTCCCTCACGATATTGACAGAAAAACAGAATATGCATGATATTAAATATTGAAGACTTAGTTACCAAAGAATACTTGCCAAAATGCATGTTTGAAGTACTTCCCACTTTATGTCACTATTACCATGGGAAAAAAACCCACACAAGCTGCTTTAGTGATAAGGATTCTGGAATGTCTCTGTGGTGTAAAGGAGAAGAGAAGACAGAGAATGGAGTTTTCCTACCTGCTCCCTCTGTTTCTTCAGCAGCAATAATGTGCAGATTAAACCACAAATTACATTTATTAGACACTAATGTGAAGGCATTTAAAGCTTTATAACAGAAAAGAAGGCTGAATTAATGCCATCTTCAACAATGTGTGAAAAAATAAGAGACTGTTCTGTGGCAGGAACAAGCTCAAACATGGTGATGAGAAAATTAACTGACCAATTCATTAGCCACAAAATGCACCTCATCTCAATACAACTTAAAGCTTTGGCATTGTTTCTGTTGCTTGTATTTGCTAGGAGCCTGAGCTACCCTGCATATAGTGAGATATTTTCCTCATACTTCTTTGACACTTCCTATAGAGTTAATCCTGATTTTTCCTGGGCTAGAGAAGACTATACATTAAAGCAGCATGCATTTAGGGCTCAGCCCTGTAGCATGTTGAGTGCTCTGGCCCACGGCCACCAGAGCACTTAGGCACATGTTTTATTTTAAACACATGAGCAGTTCTGCTGAAATTCAGAGAGAAAGTCACAGTATAGAAAGGGCCAGATTATGTCTTGCAAATGGAAAGCTGTATTAAAAATGAGCAAAGCTATTTAAAACTAACACAATTATTTCCCTGAATCAGGTAAATCTATCCGGGTAGACAGGATGTTCTACAACACATTAATAGGGTCAGAGAGGCCTCTCAGCCCCACTCATGGCTCAGGTATGCTCCCAAATTTGACAAGCATGAGAATATTGTTTTGTAGAAAATACTATGAGCATTCCAAGTTCAGTAGCATCATTCACTACCACCAAAACCAAAAAGAAAGGCAGAAACTGAAACCTGTCCAGCTTGTAGGTTTCTGAGCCATGAAGGTTGTGTGTGCCCTTCACAAAATTGTTCAAGTTTAAACCAGCTTTTAACAACTCCCCAGGTCTGGCAAATTTCTTTCCTTTTCACCACTGACATAAGCAAAAGAACTACATTAACTATTCCCTGAAAATGCTATTAACATTTCAGTGTTAAAATTACCCTGTGTCTATAGTTGAAGACAAAAAAAAAAAAAATTGAATATACAGACTAAGGGAAATTTCTGTAGACTTAATACTTTGAGTATAGGGTTTAAAAAAAAAAAAAAAAAAAGACATCAACACCACTCTTACCTGTGTACCTAAATCTTTACTTTCAGATGGAAAGAAAAAGTATTATTGCACGCTATTATGATCATATTTTCTGACATGTGAATGTTACATAATGCATCAATTTTATTTGAAAACAAATCTGGTTTTAATTTTGAGATCGCAAATTAATGTTAGCATATTTTATATTATTGCTCAAACACAACAAAAACAATTTAAATAATTTTTGTTACATACTGTAATCTTCACCCTGAGTGACAACCTCTGCACTGGTTATCATCTTAGAGGGATGAGATAATAAATAACCTCCTGCTTCAAGCAGTATTTTATAATGCAAAATGTCACAGCGTTGTAAAGCAGTGCTAACAAATCTTAGCAAATTGTTGTACCAATAACATTTTAAAACTAGAGAATAGGAATTTTAAGCTAAGAGATCAACAACATTCTGAGCTTGATTTTTCAGCACAAAATGCTGCAATGCCTACAATGTTGTAATGCTTCCACCACTGCAGCTGAGAGCACCTTGGTTTCTTAACACCACTGTATTAAAAAAAAAAATAATTTTTTTTGAAAATAAAGGAAAAGTCTAATTACAAAAGCTTTAAATTTTCAGTAACTGCTGGTATGTATAATAACTCCACCTTTTCCCCCAGTGAAATCCTCACTTGTTTTACCAGGTTTGATGGGAAATAGTGATTGAGAAACTTGGCTCAAGGTTTCGGGCTTCCTGATGAAAGGAACAAACAACATGCATTTGAGCAACAGGTCATACAAACCTCTGGTATCTGTAAAAAGTCTTGCAGCTGAAAGGAAAAGTTGGGACCAGGATCTTGAGAATCAGGCTCCAGGTAGCAATTCATGCCAGCCCTTGGGACACAGGATGTCTCTACCTGGGCCCAGGGACACAGACCCACCATCCCTGATTCGAAGGAATTGCTCATTTTGGAAAAGACCTCTGTGGTCATTAAGTCCAGCCATTAACCCAGCACTGCCAAATCATGTCCCTAAGTGCCATATCGACATGTCTTTTAAATACCTCCATATCAACATGTTTTTTAAATAACTCCACCACTTCCCTGGGCAGCCTGTTCTAATATTTAACAACTCTTCAGGGAAGGTTTTTGTCAGATGCAAACCACTTCAAATCTGTGAGGTTGTTTTTTTTTTTTAATATATTTTGACATCTTTCTTTTTAACATCTATATCAGTTCGTTGGTGGTTATTTTTTTTTCGTGCCAAGACACTTGAAATGCCTTTCAGGTACTGAAACATTGCCAGCCATTTCTGCCACTGTGGCAGCTGTGATGCTCACTGTTCAGAAGAATGATTTCAATAGACTTGCCCAGTCCTGTGAGACTTCTGTTTATAACTCTTTTCTTGGCCCTACCCTGTAGTGCTTAACTCTATCAGTTCTCATCAACACAACAGATTAGATTATTGAGTCCTGACAGCCTGTAGAAAAATAGTTTGAGACACCACACTATCCATTCTGCTTTTCCTGATGCCAGAGGCTGCTCTGTAAAAGAGCTGCAGCTGGTAAGTTCTGTATTTGCTTGTTTTAGGGTGGATCCCGGATAAATAACATTGTTCTTACGACATGGTTTGACTTGGCTGACAATGAGTCTGTCCCGTTACACTGCCATGCCATCACTGGCCTCTGACCAATTACTGAAGCAGATGCACTCTTAAAAGCCACTTGTGTATGTACCACTGATGGCACATATACAGATCTGGCTAGGTGAGCTTCAGATATTGAGGTACTCAGCAGCAAAGGGTCATATGACTCATTTAATAAATTCATTATTTATATTGAATATAACCTATATGCAAAGGTTGCTGCACAGTTCAATTGCATTAATGATGAAGAGATTATCTTCTAACTCCCAAACTACATTTATAGATAATTTATAAAATTACTCTTTCATTTAAAGAGCGTTAGTCTTCATTAAGGAAGAAAAAAACCCAAATTGAAAACCCCAACAAATCCAACCTAAATCAGCACCTCAATAAAAGCCAAAACAGTCTGAAAAACGACTAGTAGAAACAAACAAAGTAATAAACATTTAGACACATAAATAAGGAAAAAACACAGCCTATCTCTTTCTCTATAAAAGTAGAGGCAAAGATAAATCAGAGACTTGATCAAGTCAGGACTAAATAAACACTTAAGAGGTCCACTAAAATAAGCAAAAAAAGAAGGGTGACTTTCTATTCATATTGAAGCCCACCATAAACCTCATTTGGTCATCAATTTAATCTTTATTTTAGTGAATCACTAAAAACAGGAAACAAACCCAAGCCCAATCAGACTTACCAAAAATACTTCAAGTAACTACTCTGCTATTATGCTGAAGGAGCAATCAGGCCTTACTGGCAAACAGGGGCACAGGAGCTGTGCTGGACAGCAGCGCTCAGCCTGGCCAACATCCCCTCTGCACATCCCCCTCACCAGCTGATACTTTAACTTTTCCTTTTCAAATTAAAGTAAATGATAAAATCTCCACTGTGAAGCACGAAGAAGCTGAGACAACTATTATCACTCTACACCAGGTTAACCAGAGCAGTTTGCACATTTGAGCAAGCAGTTATAAATCAGAGACAACTACATATACACTTATATAGCAGTAGAGTCAACTGCTTTGTTTATATTTTGTATAATGTTTTAACATCATACAAAATCACATCTTTTCTAGATGTGTCTAGAAAAGACTCACAGCAGGAAAAACAATAGAGAGCTCAGACAGCTAATTAATACTGCTAATTTAACTTGTACCCTAACGCACTGCTCACTTATTGTTATCTGCACTCCATCAAGGAGTAGATGGTGACGGTTCTCAAGCATTGCTAGCAAATTATTTTTATTTCATCCTTTCCCTCATAAACAAAACATCACAGTGACAGAAACTGCTTGACCTACTTTCCAAGAAAGATTTCCAAAGAAGCACACCCCCCTCCTCCCATTATTCCTGATTTCTGCTCTGTTTATACCTCCAGTATGTACAAGAGCACACAAGCTAGCTACTAAACTGATTTGCATGATTTTTCCATTGTGTCACAGATGTTTAAAATTAATCTCACCTATTCTTTTCCTGGATTATGTATTTTAAGGTATCCATATATTCCGTAAGTTGAGAACAAGCCCCACAACTGTAATATACACAGACATATAGACATAATGCTAGTTTATCACTTACCCCAGTGAGACCCTTGTTTTCCCCAGATTTCAGGGATCTGTCAAACTTTAAGACACTAGAAAAGAGCTCTGACAAAGTTTCTGTGAATATCACAGAAGTGAAAGATCCTCTTGAAAAAGTTGTCTTCTCTATTTTTTAAACAATTTTCTTAACTTCATTTCTTTCACCTATGAACAGCTACAAGCCCAGAAGTCATAAAATGGTGCTATGCCATGGGGCTTGCCTTTGGAGCCTCAATGTCAGCTGCTCCAGGACAGGTACAGTTTCACAATGGCTAGCTTTGTTTCATCTTTGCCTTTTGTTTCTTTAGATGACTGTTCCTTCAACTTTCCTGCACCTTAACACCCTCAGAAACAATGACAGCCTGTTCCTATCAAGCATGTGCCAGGGTACAGCAGCTACCATCCTCCCAGTGGAGTCAAGGCAGTATGAGCTCTGAAATTGTCTCTTGAAGCTCTTACGCTCAGTACAATTCCTCACAAGATCTGGGTGGCACATGAAGCTTCAACACTCTATCAGTTCATCAAGGATAATGGCTCCATTACACTGGAAATCCCACCAACACTAAATGGGTGGGGGTAAAAGTGATGGTTCATTGTTTTTTTAACTGACATAACACAACAATACTCTCTGGGAAAAACAACATGGTTTTTCAGTTAATTCAATGGAAAAGCAGGGTGGATTTAGTTACTGTGGCAAAGAAAACATTCACAGAATTTAACATTATTTTGGGACATTGCAAAAAATTAACAAGGACATGGGAAACTTAAAAAACCCTCAGTTTTCAAAAACTCCCTGGAAACTCACAGTTCCTAAGGACGGGTAGAGATGGGCAAGATGCTGCTGGGAGATAGTGACCTCTGTGCTGCCTGGGGCTCAGACACAGGGGAGGAGGGAAACAGGGAGCACATTCAGCTGCAGCGTGGAATGAGTTCTTCTCAAGTCTGGTGATCCAGTGCTGTTCCTAACTGGAATGGTCAATCACAAAAACATTTCTTCTCTTAGCCGATTTTTCATCTGTCACATCAGGAAAATGAAACCTTAAGGGTAAATTAGAGAACTTGAAAAAAAATATTATAGCTCTATAGCTCATCAAGTCTGAGAAGGGATAAATTCTTCCAATAATTAAGTCCAGACCAAGTACAGAAGGTTTTGTGTGTTGTATCGCCACATTCGAACCAAAGCATTCTTTGCAGCAGAATAACCAGATAATGACAAATTTGCGCATGAACATTGGTGTCTTGCTTTGACTTTCTTCTCCTACGTGACAAATTTAAGTATAGGGAGATGAAAAGGAGAGGAAACGTATTCAGTCCTTCAGATAGTTAGGAGCTCATCAGTAATCACACACTCTATAATCATGAATTCAGTCCAAAATGCATAGAACACTGGGAGCAAAAATAAAAGTCAAACACAATCAAAAACTCTGTAAACAATGATATGGCTCACAGAAATGTGGTATAAAAGCAGCTGCATAAAACAGTTTACAAGCAAGGTTTATAGCCTTCTTTAACCAAATAGATGGGAAATCAATGTTAGCAGTCTCATAATACTCACTGAGGTGATGATAATAAGACAGCACTATTTATTCTCTGAAATAACAACGATCCTCAGTGAACAGCTGAATTAGCTGTTATCTTATAATGTGCTCAGGATTACAGACACACATGTAATAGCAGGGGATGCACACAGCCCTCCCATGGATAGCCCTACAGTTACATGCACCTTCTTTCTTTCACCTGTGTCACCCACAAAAGACTGGGAGCACTGGATGACACCACCCCATGTGCAGTCGCTCTGTCCATACTAAACACAGAAATTAAGTCATATCATGTGAATCATTTCTCCCCAGGCTCTAGTTCTTCTGATTTTAAAAATCTTTATTAGAACTTTAACAAATATGGTGAAATTGTGCTTGAATCAGCTCAAGTATTTATATTTGCCAAACAAAAGAAATTCTGTGAGAATTCCTGCTCCACAGCTGACTCACATTCAGAACTAAATCTTGCACACGATTGTTTTATGGCCTTGCTTGGAGTCAACATAAAGCTGCACTGCAATTTAAATTACCTCCAAATCTCTTTTGGCAAGAACAACTTTCCATAGCAATGAGAATTATTCTTTAGAGACCAGATTTGCTAACACCAACACCTGAATTCATTTAACATCAGCTTTTCAGACTCATTGCTGTCACCTGCTGCAGATGCTAATGTGTCGTTTCAGGCTGTTGTTGGAAAGTTTGATGCCTCAATTCTCACAGGATTTATCACTTTGAGGCAGGTCCTTCACTTCCTCTCCCCTAAGTACAATAACACCCACAAATCCTCTCTTCTCAAAAGCCTTCAGCCACTCTGTCATAGCCATGTAGCTGGGCAGCATATAAAGCAATAAAATTATTTCCCTAACATAAAAAGTGATCTCTCCTTTTTCTAATGTTACAAAGACAAAATATCAACAACCTCTCAATTAGGAAAAAGTGGACCATGACATATTTTAAATACTTGTGGTGTTACCTATTTCTAAGCAGAATAATTTTTTCCAGGCATTTGAAGCAAAGCCACCTGGAGGAGAGGACACAGCAGCTGCTCACTGCAGCCAAGATACAGAACAGCTTAGAAGAAGAATTAAGAGAATGAGAGACTATGTGATTGAAATTATTCTAAAAATATTATAACACCAGCTATAAGATGAAATCTGGTTGAAAACCCGAACTGACACAGTCTGTTCTCTTAGTACAAATAGTTACACTAAACCAAAATGTTATCTCTCTCTCAAAATGTTTCAGCTTTAAAGCATGGCGTTGATTAATTAGAACTACAGAAGAAAGTCTTGTATAATGGAGTCAAGATATTACATCAACTTCACTTGGCTGAAAGTGAGACTTGGACTGTAAGTATTAAGTCCTGAAAAGAGCTATACATTCTCCAATGGGAAATAATTTCTGCACCACTAAAATGCCCACATTGCTGTGTTGAAACAATGACTGTTTAACAGAACACCAAAACATCCATTTCACTGAGCAGAGGAAATGAAGACTGTCTACTACATATGAGTAAACAATTTCCAGTAACAAGTAGAAAGTGGTTCAAAAAGTCTTGCTTCTCATGATCTTTTTTTTTAAATTTATTTAAATAAACTCCTTGTTTTCATAAACATTCTGTTTATATATAAAAAATTCATCAGGTAGCATGCAAAATGGAAAGTATGTTATTTCTGTGAATGTCTAAGCATTGAGTTCCTATCATTATGAGACACCTCTTGTATACCTAAAATGTACAATCCATTTGAACAAGTGTGGTTTCTCCAGAGATACAATTACTGGAGCTCCAACAAAATAAAATGAACTACGGGAAGCATTGGGTTCTCCAGGCTTGTGGGGAGTCCTGTTTTGAGGAGGCTGAAATCTGATCTCCCCCCTTTGACCTAAACCTATGACTCCTCCCCTAAAATACCCCATAAAACCCACAACCCTGTCCCTGCTCCCCCTCTTCGTCTTCACCCCTCTTCATTCTCACCCCCTCCCCGGCCCGGGGTAGGGGGAATAAATGGATTCTCGTGCTTGTAACAAAGACTTGTCTCATCTGTTTCCCTGCTGGTGGTTGTAACCTCCCTGGACACGATGCACCGTTGCCACATGATGCAACAACCTTGGCCTTGTTTTTTCAAATAGGAAATAACAATATTACATGCACAATTACCCAGAGGGTAATATATCCCCTTCTATGATAAGTGTCTAAGACAGAAGCAAGACAAGAATTGCCTTCTGAAGTTGCCTGCTTCTCCCCATGGACAACTTAGAAACACCAGGTGAAGCCTACTTTTTTTTATAAAAAACTGAGTAATAAGAGATACACAGTAATGGCTTCAGATTTCATATAAAGTGTGCAATTAAAGAAAAACAAAACAAAACAAAAACAAAAACAAAAAAAAAACCCACCACCAATTTTAAATGAAAGATTATTTTCCAAGGTTGCTCTTCTCTTTTCATTTCCACCAAAAAACCTTGTTTTTTAAAGTGCCTCTGTATAATTTAAACTATTATTTCCTCTTCTTACATATGTGCACATCTATATATATACAGGTACAGGATATGAAAAAATTCATACAGGAAATGAAATTAAGATACAACAGCATATGTTAATTCTCAGAATAATGAATATAGTGCCTCACCAAGACATTGATACCAAGTATTCAAGATCAGTACTCCAAAGTATCTAAATAGTTTCCATATTAGCATGGAAAAGAACTACATTTGATAATAAATCTATTTACTGCCTCATTTAAGTGAATGATGTAGCAGAGAAATTAAACTTTCCCAAGAGAAATGCTTATAAACAGAAATGTATAGCCCAAATTAGTAGCTACAAACTGCTGTAAAATGCACTCATTTCACATAAATTACAGTTAGAAGCCATGTTTATGTAAAGCTCAATAAGGCTGCATAATACAAAGGGAAATAAAATGAAAGGAAAGCTAGTAAGAGCAAATATCATATAGTTTTACAAAAAAGCAGAGAAGGAGACTAAAATGCTTTTGTCAAAAGCAACACCACAAAAGATACTCCTTAAAGTTACCAGGATTTGAGCTGGTTTACTCCAAATTTAATTTTCTGGTAAAAAATTATATCAAAAGGCATTTCACTGAAACCAGTGAGTCTGAAAAGGTGATTATCTACAAACATTAGTAATTCTATCAGAAAGTATGACTGATATATTTGTGAAAATCTTCACTAATACAGTTTTGATCTCATTTAAATAGTTCTATCCAAGCTAAATTTGCCAATATCTAGATGGTGAAATTTATTTGACAACAATAAAAGAGAAAAAAAAAAAAACAAAACCCTGAGCCTTACATAAATTTCTGAACAAATTTTTTCTGATTTAATACAAACCTCATCTCAGAGCAATAACTGTAGATGCCTGTCGTAACATGAATTAAATTTAGGAATCTCATTCCTCCCCTTCTCAAGCACTTAATTAGTTTTTGAATGCCTAGATTTTGTTTCCCTGAGCTGAGAAATACAAATTGCTTATCAGAAGCTCTATCTTTTCTACCAGCTTCCTCTTTCCACCACTTTTGCTACTGCTGATGCTGGCTACATAAATAATCAGTTAGAGGAATATAGACAACATATGCATTTGATCCGTTGGAAATCACAGAACTGCAGTGATTCTTACCTTTTTTCCCTATTGTGCTTTGTGAAGGCACTTTTCACGTAAGTCTTAAGATATTATGCTTAATTTGGGTACATGTAGTTGTCAGTACTCTCTGCTATTAGGTAAACTATACAACAATATTGATATACTGACAATAATTAAAATAAAATGAAAATTAATTCTTACCTCATTGCAAAGACAAATAGCAGCAGCCTGTATTTTTCAGTAACTTAATTGGTGACCTGATGATTGCACAAGAGGCAACAACTGACTGTAAATTAGGGGGAGTTCTGACATAGCTGATGGCAGTGTCTCTAGCTGGGAAGATGTTTGCACTCTTGAGGTTTAAGCCAACAAAAACCTCATGTCCTACCCCAGGTGCCAAAGTGGGTTCATGTCACAGAACAACCCTCAACATGAGCAGGGACCACGTGTGGAAGGGACGGGCAGGAGCTCTGGCAAGGGCAAAAGCCACATCTGCCCTCATCGGAGTGGGCAATGGTTTTGCCATATGCCCATCCCAGACATATAGTTTTTAAATAACTCATTAGCAGATTATTTATTACATAGTTATGCCTATATTAAAAAATATTCCCAACACCTATATTTATATAACACAAAGCATCAAAATAACAAACCTTCAGAAAGGAACTCTACCTGCAATATATGAAAAAACCCCAAAGAAACAAATATTTAAGTTCTTTAAGCAGCATACTTTTTCTTTTTTTTTTCCCCCAGAAGGCCCTACTGAATCACTTCTGTGACGAACCTGGGAATTATCAAACTCAGGTTTCTCAGGGATATTGGAAGCACTACCCGATTGCAACAGTCAATGTCTACCATATAGGAGATGCGTGTATTCAGTTTATCTTTAGAAGAAACAAAGTTCCACTTTCTTGGGTGATTAATCCTAGGTAATTTTTAGGTTCTCAACTCTTCTGCTAAGCCTTTAGCATATCTTCTCAAGCTAGGTACCCAGAATTAAAACTGTGTAATTGATTACACTGTGAACCTGGCTGCTGTGCAAGTCAGAAGTGCAAGCAGGCAGGAGAGGTGACACAATGCGCAGTGATGCCATGTGTCTCCTCCTGCCAGCCCAGCCACCCTGAGAAACAGGAAAGGAGGACATCTGGCAGCAGATTTGCCTAGCACTTACAGAGGCTGAAGTAAGCAAAATTCTTTGCTGAATCCCTAGAACTCATCTGCTGACACCCAAGAGAAGTGGTTGAGAACGCAGTTGCTGGCATCTCCTGGCCTCCAGACTTGGACAAAAGCGATGTTGGCCAGATCACCTGGACATGTATTTCAGTGCTGTGAGCGTGCCAGCGTGAGATCACAAACCTGAGAACTCAGTTACAGATTGGCTAAAATAAGTCACCTCTCCCTTCAAAATGGTATGTCACTGAGTTGGTTGCAATAATTTCATGCAGCTCAAAGGCTTAACTTTGAGGAGAGGAGGCAGTACTTCTTGGGCACCACAAGCAATTCATTGCCAATCCAGCTCTATTTGACCACACCATCTAAACACTTCCAGCTTTCCAGGATCCTCCCCTATCAAGCTGATAACGTGTTGGATAGTTCTGCAAGTTCTGTACTACAGCTTGGTTATTAATTGGAAACTTTATCTTCATAGCAAGACTATTAAAAAGAAAAAGAACAAAAACAAACCTAAACAGATCTTAAGCACTCAATATATTCTCGCATTATTTTTAATGAGAAAAAAAACCCAAAACAAAACAAACTAGATTAATATTTGAACAAAACAAAAAAAAATTAATCAGTTTACTAGTGTTTACTTGTGGGTTTGTTTTTTTTTTTTTTACCCTAACAAAACTGGCAAGCTCTTAGTCTTTTGTAGAAAATGGCTGCTGCTTTTTTTACAGTAGCACAGTAGAAAAGCTAAAAATTAAATATTAATATATTGAATATATTTTCAAGCATGCTTGCTCAAGCTTTAAACCCACCCTTTTCTTTAAGAGCCTGCTGCAGTTAAAAGAGTATAGAATTTAAACACAACAGTAAGATTACCATAGAACCTCTTCTGATTCCAAGCCGTTTTAAAAACTTATTATGCTTTTTAAATGCAAAAATCTCCCAGACATAGTTACTTGGTACAAATAATTCATGAATTCAGAAGAAAATTATGCAGGAATTCAAAACTTTAGAAAGTGAAAATATTTTCTCCATTTAGATTGAAATTGCTTGCAGCAGTTCATTTAAAGCCAATTCCTGTCACACACTAGAAGGACACTCTTTAAGAGAAAATAAAATGACATATTGATTCATTAACTAGCATGTTTATCAGGACATAGATAGAGAATCATTAATCAAGACTCCCTACTAATAGAAAATCATTAGAACAAAGCACATCAGCAGCAATGCCTCTTCAGTTATTGGGCCTTTCTTTAACCAATACATAACCTTCAGGCCAGTTTCTCAGTAGCTTTCAAAGCTTCCATGACATAATTTATTCAAGACTCGTGACATAGTGCAGTCCTTCAATATCACAACATCAGCTTGAAAATGAAGTACATAAATGTTTAGGAAAACAAGGGCAAAAGCAAGTTCTTACTTTATTTGAATGCATTGAAGCAACACGAGTTAAAATTCACTCAGACCAGAAGATTTCAAGACAAATATTAACATTATTTCTTTGTTTCTGCCTATTAGCTGCAGGAACCGCAGTTCAGGATATATCTCAGTAGGACTGGGATTACTTTAATAAATAATATATGTTTCATTTTGATTTTTTCAGTATACCTGCCATGCCATTTACTCTGTCATCCACACAAAGCCTGTGATGTGTTTGGACAGCCAGACTAGCAGGTGGCATAGATGGACCCAGGTTCACTGAATCCAGCAGTGTGAACTTGATGGAGCAAAGCTCTAAGCAAAATCAATGGCTGTCTAGAGAACCCTGAATATTTCCACAATAGGCAGAAAGCAATGGAAATAATAAAAAACTAGTTTTAATAATTATTAATTATGCTTTACAGTTAAAATGGAGCACTTCAGTAACAACACCATTTGTAAACTGTGAGGAGCATCCAGCAAAAAGATAAAACAAGAGTTCAGAAGCAGAACCAGACAAAATGCAAGCTTTCACTCTTCAGTGATGGTACAGGAGGTTTCAGTACATGATTTTTGACAGATTGTTTTGGGTTGAGAAACTGAGATACAGGGCTAGATTTTTCCCATGTTTTTTTCTCATTGATTTTTCATTTCCTTTCTTTTAAGTCAGGTAATAGAACGGTAATCTTAGCAGCTGCTGCTGTTTCTTCAAGTGGTTATCTATAAAATACAACACTCAGAAAATATGGCTGGCAAATATTAGGAATACCTGCTATGTTTTGTTTGTTTTTGTTTGTGTTTTTTTTTTAATTGAGGTTTCTAGAATTATTCAGTCTTCAAAGTAAATGAAGGCAATTCTACACTAAAAATTCCTTTGTTATAACTTAACATATGGCCTGAACCACTTACCTTGTTTGTAGATGTCCTGATCTTTAATGTTTTATATATTCTCTTTTCAATTACCATAAACATCTCCCAAACAGCACCTGGCTTCTGCTCTCTATGACTACTGTTCCACCCTGTGCTATTGTATATTGAATATCTTAAAAAAAAAAAAAAAAATCCTTTTAATATTAAAATGCCATATGATTTTTCTCAATTTATAGCAGACAATTAAAATTTACGCTTTTTATTGTTGTTTGGCTTTGGGTTGGTTTTTGTTGTTTGAGTTTGGGTGGGGTTTTTTTGTTGTTGGTTTTTTTGGGGATTTTTTGCTTGTGGGTTTTGGGGGTTTTTTCGTTTGTTTGTTTGTTTTGTTTTGTTTTGTTTTGTTTTAAATGTCAGTGCTTTCCAGCAACCAAAAAAACATACCAAAATTGGTATCAGTTGGTCTAAAGCAGAATGAAGATCAGAAGGCACTCAACTACAGGCTGATACACAATTTTGCATTTAAAGTATTTCTTCCTTATAAGAGCTTCTATTTCCTCTCCACACAAGTTCTCAAATCCCACTAGATCAAAAAGCCTAACAATTATCTTAGTACACCTTTCTGTAATAGGTTTCCCTGGTCTATCTAATGGGACATATGATTTGGGAACAAACTAGACATATTATTATCATTATTATTTTACAGTTTTTAAAGATATGCTACTGCTTGAATATTGTTTCTTCTCTTGTAGGGTTTGATTTTGATGAGCAAAGCCATCCTTTAGATATCATTCTAAAAGCTACTATGGTAAGGGTAGAAAATCCTCTAGGTTTCACATCCTGTGTGATGGCATGAAGTTAACTTCCTGATGCTCACTTTAACTTTCCTCTGGTTAGAAAGAAGCAGGTAAATAATTCCCTGGCCATTTGAGAGCCTGTGTGAGCCCTGAGTGGATACAGATGTGAGAGGAGGATGATGATGCCCTTACACATGGTACATCCTCTTTGCTTGAAGATTTTGACTGCAAAGAGGAACAATTCTAACAAGAATGCCAAAACAGTCGTTTTTTTAATTGTCAGGACAATGTATAATGAAATTTCTTAAATAATTGAAGACACCATCACACCCTTGGCCTCAAGGGAAACACTGTGGATTGGAACGGATTTTGCTCTCCTGATAGTGGACACAGGGAATAATCGCAGTAAAATGGCAGTAAAATGCAGTGTAGCAGACATCTGCGAAATGAGACATAAACCTGCAGTATTTACACATATGGGATAGACTATTTTCTCTGTTTAAAGAAGTTAGTTCTTTCATCAGACATGTCACAAAGCCTTGATTTCATGATGAATCAGTGCACACTCAGGATGTATAAACAGGCTCAGAAATGTATGGCACATTGCTGATAAGGAAAAGGAGAAAAGGTCAAGTCTTTGAAGCAAATCTGCTAACTTGGCAAATACAAAATCTGGTTAGAGAACGACGCAGGACTCAATAAATACCCAGGGCAATTCTTCACAGAACCAACAGGTGTTAGATAACCCATGAAACAATATCTCAGGTTTGTCCCCTCAAAAATTTGCAGGTGGAAGCAAGCAAGGTAATGCTTTTTTCTTTTGCTATTTATCTGCTTCTCCCTGGTTTCAGACTTGCATGGTTACTACCTGGGAGACGTAAAATTTGAAATGCAAAGCTAGCTGAAATTGCTAAGAGAGAAGCAGGCAGAAAATGCCCTCCACAGGATGAGAAAATGCGCTACATGGCTGTCCATTTCTCTGTGCAAACCCCCTTTTTCACCAAAAATAAGAGTAACCGGTTTTGCTCGTGAACACTTCTACCCAATTATATGGGATATTTAAACACATCTTTATTACCAAGTGCAAACACAAGTCTAGAAACTGCACTGCTTCTATCTTAGTTCATTACAGCAATTAAGCATGTAACAAGAACAGCTTTGACTAAATGCCTTATGGCATTAGGCAAATTAATATTTGCCTCTTGTATTCTCTTTACTTTTTTCACTACTTCTGCATCCTTCTAAGAATTCTGGAATCTGGAACAGAAGAGGAAAGTTACCTTTCATATCATATCCTTTCTAACCTGAATACAAGACACAAACTTAAGCAAATTTACAGGCAAATTTTAACAATGGCTAAGAAACTATTCCAGACAATTCAGTATCATTCATAACCAAACTCTGGCATTAGAACCATATCTAAACCCTCAAAAAGAAGAGTGGGAGAGTGAAGATTTTAACTTCAATTGCTTAACTGATTTTTGGAGAGGAGACTGGGCTGCAATTTATGCTGTGTTAAGGAACAGTTAGTGGAAGATTCTGATACCCTAATTTGGTTTGTCAGTGTGTTTAGCCAAATGAACAATGAATGCTCTGGATCTCATTATTGTATGTCTGGACACAGAAGCAATAATTCAGTTATAATATGAGGAGCCTTGCTTTCAATATTATTGATTATACAATTCTTAACAGTGCTCACAGATATTATAATCAGATTAATTGTAAGCACAGAACAGAAAAGCAGTACAAAAACAAAACTGAAAAATTATTTCCAAATACTTTCTACCATTTTTTTACCCGTGTTTTATAGTATATTTGCAACACAGTTACAGTTATCTTATTCTTAAATGTATTGTGGTACACGTCTGACCAAAAAGAACATTCGGTTGGAATCTAAATTGAACTAGACACACTAAATGAAGGTAAAGATGCTTTCAAGCTGAAGGGAAAGATAACATTTCAAGTTGTGTGTCAGGATTTTTGCACAGTTCAAAATTCATCCAAAAAGAGAAAAGTTCTAAACAGTTAATTCTGACCTTAGGTTTTTAAAACTTTTTCAAACAGCTTACAAAAAAAGAATGGGCTTTAAGTAGTCAGTAAATTGACAACTCTAGGTTAATCCACATGAAAACAGTGGAAACAACATCCAATGTGGGTCACTTTTAGTTCCTTTTCTGAAGCATTTAATATATATGTACAGAAGCAAAACTCACCATGGACACGGAAGAAGAGAAGTATGTATCATGTTTCAGACGACTGTATATCATCCAACTGGCAGTCCATTATAACATCGGCTGATGAAGGATTTTGCCATAACCATAAAGATCTTAAAAAACAAAAAAAAAAAGAAAAAAGAAAATAAAAAAAAGATAATCACACACTGAAGAAGTTAAAACTGAATGTTCCTTATTTAAAGTACAGTTTTACTGCTGTTTAAAGCATACTTTTAAAACTACAATAACAAAAGAGCTCATTCTACATCATCTCCATCTAGCAAGAGGTGGATACATTCTCTTGCAACCACTGCAATGATATTTGTTCAGATACTTCATTTGCAGTTATTTTACAAATTTTTTTGACTTCCAGCTGACTTCAGGAGTTGTATCTTTTTTTCAATATTGTTTAACAATGACAGTTGTATGAGTTGGCATTTTCTTAAAACAGTATTTTTCAAGTGCTAAATTCCTTCTTGTCTCATTTACGCCGGACTCCACTGCACATTTTCTACCAAAACACAAAATCCACACGCCAAAATTAACTACAAAGGTGGATAATGGGGAAGTCCACTGCACATGAGCAGGCAGCTGACAAAACCACAACCTCTAATACAAGATACACTACTCAACTTGGGTTAACAGCACATGCAGAACAAGGGACACCCACCATCCCATCAACAATAAATATTACTTCCTTGTTTCTCTTTTGCTGAACACAAAGGCCAGAGTGCTACAAAGCTTGCTGGAGGATCTCATCCCAGAGCTGCCTTTTAAACATTGATGATGGGCAGAATGGCAAGAGAGGTAGGTTTTAGGCCAAGTGGCTAGATAGCAGGGATGGCAAAAGCCAATGGAGTTTCACTGAAAAAAACATATATCAGAAATTTTCAGGAATCTTGTTTTCTCTCAATTAATATTTAGCAGGCCTCCTTGAAAGAATTTTTATTCAGAACCATTTTTTCATGGCTCCTCAAAGTTCCCAGAAAGTGCTACAATTTAAACAGAAACACTGGCTCAAAACAGAAAACCTGGCAAAATTGTGATTCTTGACTTTTGTGTTTGTTGGGGGGGGCGGGGTGGTTTGTGTGTCAGTTATTTGTTATTGTTGTTCTCTGGTTAGTGGTTGTTTTGGATTTTGTTTCCTCAAAAAGGGGTGGGAGGCTTCCACCGCTATAGGTGTATTCCATTTCATTACTTCCAGATTTAAATATTTCCTCTCAAAAGAGGCTTTCAATTTTAATTATATTTAATGTCAAATCTTAGGTTAAAACGAAGTTAGGATTAAAGTGAAAATGTGACCCCAGCACAGTGGTTCCTCTTTCAAGGAACTCTTTTAAAGTCAGATGTTCCAAAACACGCTTTTCACCAGATAGAGAATGAGATTTCAGAGATCCCTCTGAAGAGAGGTTTTACATTTTCTACAGAACTGCAAAGAACTTAAAAGGTAAGAAATTGATTCCCTTTTCACGTTTTATGAGAACAACTTAGGTAAAATGAAAATAATTTTCTGACATTTTTCCACAGACTATTTTTGTCTGCATCAATCACATTTTTCTTTTGGCATTGTCTTCTGCAATTTTGCGTCTAAATTCTGTTGATAATTTAAGGACAATAACATGGCCCGTCTGAACATTTAACTTTCCCAGTCTGCTTTTCCCCTCTGAAAACCCACTAAAAATGCTGACTGATGGGTTCAATTGAGTGTACATGAGTAGAAAACATCATCACGTAAATTTAGAATAACCAACCATTATTCAGATTTTTTATACAAGGGAGTTAAATACTTAATTTTCCTTAGCCATTATTTCATGGTGGAGACCAGCATAAAAGTCAAAACAAATATGCTTGAGAAAAGGCATTTTACTCACATACAATAGTTTTTTGTTGTATGTTTTCTAAATACATTTCTGTACTCATTTTCTAATGCTCCTTCACAGGACAAAATTACCTATTTTCAAGTATAATAAGGCTTTTTTCAAACAACAAGCAACTTTTAGCAGGTCTTACAACAGGCTATTAATTGCTGCTACATCTCACATCTCTGCTATCTTTTCGGCGCAAAAGAACTAGAGTGAGGAATTGGCCAAATCCAAGAAAAAGTTGTGAAAAACTTGTTCTTTTTTTTAAAGGTGGGTGTGTTTTCTCCCCTTAGAATACTACTGAACCCAAAATACTACTGCAATGGATGAACTACGCAGGGGTAGGCACGGAGAGAAGATAAAGTGCCTCACCTGCCATGGTTACTACTGAAACACACATGAAAATGCACTCTTGTCTTGAAAAAGTATTTTATTGGTAAAGCCAGTATTTATATGAATATATTAGTATTTTAAACCAGTGTTTCATGTTCACAGCTTTGTTACGTCAATGCATTATGCAGTACAAGCTTTTTAAATTTTAGGCTTTCTAAAGGCAAAACGAAATTATATAAAATGTGAAAAATGTGTAATAGAATCAGTACAGTTATTTGGGGTCTTTTACAGGACATTACCTTTTTTTAATCAAAGCCTGCAGGAACCATATCTTTATCACAAGCTCTTTCTGTAACTTATTTAAAGTGATCTATTTTTTATTTCATTCATCATTTTCAGCTGTGCAGCTATGACAAGGCACCAGCCTAGCCCTGCCAAGACATTAAGATAGGCAATAGGATAATTAGTTTTTCCTTGAATAGACTTGGAATTCACTGAAGGACTTCCTTCCAGGTGATGAAAGAACTAAAAAACCACAACAAAACAACAAAACAACAAAACAAAAAAAAAAAAAAAAAAAAAAAAAAAAAAAAAAAAAAAAAAAACACAACAAAAAAAAAAAAAAAAAAAAAACACCCAAAAAAAAAACCACCACCACCAAACAACATTAGAACTAGGCAAAAACCTGTAAAGTTCAGCATTTAAGAAAATTGTGGTAAGAAAAATTTCCACTCTCCTGGTTCTTTCCTTTAAAAAATATAAAATTAATGTGAGAAATCAGTCTTTTTTTGTATTAGCATATATTTCCTTTACTATAAAGCAGTATATTCCACAAAATTTTCAGGAAATTATTCTTTGAAGTGTAAGAAGCTGCAGAATGTAGAGAGCCATCACTATGCACAATGAACAGGGCCTGGGTAAGGTAACTGCTGCAGTTGCACTATAGTTTCTGAAGAACTACATTTCTGTGTAAATAATCACGCTGTCTCAACTTGGAGGTAGATGCCATTAAAAGTGAATGCACTCGTACGTCAGTGGACTAGCTACATAGAGATGATCAATCACTGTGACTCAAATGCAAGAGAACTGACTTACTGCTGTGAAGTGCAAAGTTATTAAAACATTTTAACAGAAGCCCCTGACCATCATTCAGTCATATGATTGAGGGGCTTGTCTTGCAGGACTCGATTCCTGAGCTGCACTTAAGGATGCTTTAGTGACCAATGTAAAAAGCTGGAAATGGTGTTTACACATTCCGCTGACAGCCTTAATCTGTCAAGAAGATGTCTGCAGAGCCAAAACAATACAAGTTTTGGCTGTCCTATGGTGTTCTGACTGCCCATAAAATAAAAAGCCATAAAAAGACTTTGATGTTTTCAAATACTTTAAGGACATGAAGGAAAAAATAAACTTCGCAAGGACTAACATTGTTGTATTTTTTGAATATGCACAAAACCAAATATGGTATTACTCCCTAAAAACAGGCTTTTTGAGGAATCTACTAAACATTAACAAATATTAAAAAGTGACAAAACACCTGAAATACAAACAATTAAAAATCCTGCTCACTGTAGCCAGAGTCTTAATCTGTTCCAAGCATTTAAATGTCACAGGTGGACAGTAAGAATTTATTTGTGACTTCTCTGCTGGAGGCAAGGCAGTTAGTTGAATTGCAGTCTCAGAATTACATAGGAAACAGCAGTCTCTGTGCACCAGCATCATATTGGGACCACATATCCCTTCAGGCAGCCCCTGCAAGATCAGCAGCTCCAGGGACTGACACGAGTCCCCAGCCCACCCCGAGAGCAGAGCCTCTAAGCACAGTAAAATGCAAAAGGAATGACTCCAAGAATGAAGTAAAAATTCTATCCTAAATTCACGTCTCAGAAATGTGGAAGGAGTTTCAGGCTATGCATGTCTCACTGTCATTGCCACAAAAGCCTCTCTAAAACACGGCAATTTCCTGAGTGTCTTATGCAGCTACACAAGCACCCAGATGGAACGCAACTTAGCAACTGATTTCATTAATTACAAAAGTTGCTTTAAAGGAACTGAACATTACTGGCAGAAGCAGTTTGCAAGCGTTGCTCTCTAATGAAATCTAAACTGTCATTTCAACAAAGGCAAAGGGGTTTTTTCCTAACAAGCATCCTGCGCTGAAAACTAATTAGAAGCCATGGGTATTTTGCTGTACTTCACACTCAGCGAAAGGTTAATCTTGAATAGCCGATTGCAAATGGCTCAGCTTGCACAGATGAAATTAACAGGTCACTCGAACACCCTTTATGTCAGCTCACACAAGCCTGTCCCAGGGCTGCTCATCTGAACAGGCAGAGTGGAATGTGGTCATTCCACAGCCTGCCTCTGCTGCTCAGCAGGCACCCCGCCAGGCCACGATGCACGTTGGAGACGTGCTTGGATCCTGGATACATTAATTTTCACTCTGTAAAAGTGCAACACAGAGGAGAACACTTTTTGTACCTGTGCCTCTAATTGTAAGCAAAATTCTTAACTCCTGTTCTTTTTTTTTTTTTTTTTTTTTAAATCAGTCAAACCAGTAGTTACTACCTGGTATAACAACAAAAAAGAAAACACAAAAACCCAGCAGTGCTGCCAGCTGCACACTGTGCAAAGCAGGATGGACACACTGTGCAAATGCACGCAAGTGCTAAAGATTAACTTTCATGACAAAACAAGTGAGCTACATGTGGTTTTCAATCACGGGCTGTAGTCAAACTAGAGTGCTATTTATACAGTTTTCCTTATTTAAACGAAAACTTCTCATCAGGTTTGATTCCACTAGAATTTGTATCAACAACAAGCTAAATGGCAATTGATTATTCTAACACACTGAAAAATAACAATATACTAATTATTTACAAAAAAATGGATGCATTTGTCTCCTCAAAATGATTAAAACCAGATTGTACTCAAATGACAAAAAATTTTGGCCCCTAACAACTAATACAACTTGTTTTGTGTTATGAATATGCAACATTTTAAACTGTGGAATAGCACACATTATTGCTTGAAAACTCTCAAGTTTGTTTTAAGAGTGAGACCTCATAACCACAACATCTAATGAATCCTGATAAATGATAATGAGTCCTTTTGTCTTTAAAAAAACTGCATTAGTCACTGACCTATTTTCAAAGTTTAACCAATTCAGCCTGCACCTATAGCAAAAACAAACAAACAAACAGAAAAACCCCCTACTATTCAGAGGAAAACAAATATGATCTTCCATTAAAACACTATTTCCCAAAAGAAAAAATGTAGGAAAAAAAAAATCAAACAAAGCTGCATTTGAGGCGCAGTTAATTAAAATCACATCTGGCAGCATGCATTAATATATATAAATATATAAATTCTAGTTACTGGTACCAGTATCCACCTCCATCATGAAGGACAGCCAGCTCTGAGAGCAGAGGTTCTAAGCTGAATGCAAAAAGACTCAGATGGTATCAGAGGATGAAGTAAAAGTTTTGTCCTGGAGTCACTTCACTGTGTACAGGCTTTAAGATGCGTCCTACTGTCATTGCCACAAAGACCTTTCCAAAACCCGGCAATTTCCTGAGTGTCCTATGCAGCTACACAGTTATCCAGAAGGAATACAAATTAGTAATTTTCAAAAAGACTTGGCTAGTATTAACTTTCCAAACAACAGATTTTCACACAAAGGAAAAAAGGACAGTTTACCTGTGATTTTTGAACAGTGAATTCCGCTTGTATCAGAGCAAGTGAAACCATGAAACATAATTCACATTTCTCTTGCATCTTCCCTTGCTTTTTTCTCATAGAGATTCCCCACTCATTCAACATATATTCTCATTCAACATTTGTAATGACTTAAGGCTATTTGCCTCAACTCTTCAACACTGTGAGATAGATAAAATTATTTAGGATTACACTGTAATTTATAAAAAAGAATTCTAGTAAAAAATTGTTTGGCAAAGCAAGTATTTGTACCCTCATATTATTTGACCCAAATAATATTTCAGGAACTAGAAAAATTCCCATGCAGCCTGTTGTGCTACATAACACTTAAATGAGCAGTTTTTCTGTACAACAATTTTTGTGCAAAAATTAGCACCTTTTGCCTGTGTGAGATACAAATAAAGTAGAAGAACGAAGTATAAAGTCAGAAGTGATGGCTTGAATATATATTTCAGCACTTAGCAATAAAATTCAATAAAATGTAAAAAAAAAAGAAAAGAAAAAAAATTACTCCATAATTAGGAAATAATCCTTATCCAGGACTGATTGTGGATGGAGTTTGAAAGCAGAATCACCTTATTCCCATAAAGTAGCAATGAGATTGTGCTTAGCATTTGCCCCCCAAATCAATCCTTTAGTGAACTGGTGTTAGTTAGCAATAAACCTCTACACAGACCAGCCATATCATCACTTGTTAAAAAAACAAACAAAACACAGACAAACAAAAACCCCGAACCTTGAAATACTCCCTATGATATATTAATTATGTTGTAATAAAATTTCTCTAGAAGAAATCAGGTTGCAACAGCTTCATGGCACCTCCTCCTTCATGCACATTACCACCAGCAACAAGGAGTTGGACTCAGAAGTGAGGGGATGAGACTGATTTTAACCTCTTCAGAAGTCATTCATCCTCCTCTATAGTAGTATGAACACCCAACCTGGTGCAGCAAATACCCACCCTATACACTATTTGGGATTACAAAATCTGGAAACATTCCTGGTTTCTTTGAAGTAAAGTGAAAATTTTAGATGTGGGGTAAAAGCAAGTAGTCAAAAATCCCCAAGGATCTTACAGAGAGAGGTTCAGACTAGAAACATGGTGTTTCTCAAAGGATGTAGCAGGCAGCATTGGAGAGGAAAAAAAATATTAAAAACTGTTTGGGAAGCAGTTAAAAATTATTGCTACAACACTTTGCCTACCTTGCTCGTGAATGAACATTTGAAATGTTGATTTACCCTTGAAGCTTGCCTGTGATGTTCTAGATAATTCACAGACCACTTGTTCAGAGCCTAAGTTTTGGGGAGAGAGCAGGTAAGAACCTCAAACCATGGAATAGAGGAACCAAGAGAATTACTCTTTGTCTCTTGGGGAAGGGAGCCAGCTGGCCCATTTCTCAGAACTTTTTCCTTACTGGGACCAAAGATATAGCGGAATACTTGAAACATAGTCATCAAATTTTCTCATTTCTAGAATAACTGTATTGGAAGTAGCATCCTGACAGGAGGAGAAAAATCACAAAATTTGGGAAAAAAAGTGAGTTACAAAGTTAGGGGTGGTTTTTTGTGGGTTTGTTTGGTTGGCTTTGGGGTTTTTTATTGGGTTTTTTTTGTTTGTTTGTTTTTGTTTTTGTTTTTTTCTTTGTGAAAGTACTGTATTTCAAAATCACAAAGGACTAAGTAATTTTTTTTTATAATTAATAAGACATAAAATAGTCAAAAGAATTTGAGGTATAGCAGAGAATATTCTTCAGTTTACAATACTCTTTAAATTACTGAGCAAATTAGTTCAGAAGATGTATTTTCTTACTAAGGCATAAGTACATACTGTACAAATTCCAGATAACCAAGATATATTACTGATTTCTATATGGGTAATAAAACACAATGTTTAAAAACCTATTTTTATTACTGCTTTAGCATATTAGTCTTATTTTAACTTAACCCCAGGCACAAAGAGAGAGAGAGAAAGAGAGAATAAGCAACATTTTCCCTCAAAATTGTAGTGCTTTCCTAACCAAGATGTTGTTAGGCAAATCTTAATATCCTTTTTCTGCATTACTCTTGCTCTGTTACATTGTCTAGGAAAGTCCATTTTTTAGGAAATAAGAAAGGACAGAGAATATTTTTTCTGCTAATATGATCGGAACAAATAAGATAAAGAATTCAGATACTACAAGGATGTACTGTTCCCTGCTATGTGGTAGCTCTATTAGTAATAATTATGAGACTAAGTTACACACAAAAATCATTCAAGAGAGATTAAAGGCTTATGCTAAACTTATAAAAGCTATGACCTAAAGGCCAACCTTCAGACATTAAAAACAACTTCCAAAAGGCAAAGAAGAACATGCTATATATGGAAAGATAATCACTTCCTAAACTTTAGGCAGATGCCTGAAGAAGCATATCACTCTTGTTTTGCTCCATTAGAATAGAAATTAGAAATGCAAATGGAAAGAGAAATCATAGTTTTCAGCCTGGATAGACCCCAATAGAGCACATCCTTTGAAACTACTCTTTATCCCATACCTTTTCTGTAGATGGAAGAGGTGCAAATGCTTGTGCATAAGAAACAGGCATATTTATGCACTCAAAAACCCCCAACTCCTCAACCTCCCTTCTCTGTGGATTATAACTTTGCTATTTCAGCCAATCGGGCTATATGCTTCTATGCCAATAGAATTTTCTGCTTTCAAAGATCCAGAAAGAATACTTCAGTAATTGTAAAAATTATACTTTCAGGAAACTCCAGGATATTTAGCCCAAAACCTGACTTTACTTCTTGTCTGGTAATTAGACTTGAAGAGCTCAGCATGCGGCCCACGTGCTCAGAAACACCCTTGTCAGCACAGCAGCAAAGCCTCGTTCCTCCTGCTATGGGCAGGCCAGCAAGTTTCTGTCTGCACTGAGGAGATCAGGCAGTGTGCAAAGAAAACAGTGGCACCACGATTTGAACAGTAAGCACCACTATGTACTGCCAAAAGTATTCACTAATATCATCCGGCTTTTCCCTACGCCCTCTGAAATAGGGAACAAGAGGGACAGCATGAAAATGCAACACTTGATATCGCCTAAAAGCTAACTCATCAGAGAGGAGAATGCTTTCAAGGCTGGTAGAGGCTCTAAACAGAGGTTATGGGGTTTTCTCTACATTCTATTTCAAAATCCATGATCCAAAAAACCCCAACCAACAAAACCCACAAAAAACACAAACAAAAAAACCCCACCAAACCAAAAAAACCTCCAGAATAATTTAACAGAACATCATCAAAGAAAAATGTTTTTAAAGCAGTGTCCTTCTTTGGTCACAGTTTATCCTTTATTATCCATGATCATTCATACTACCCACAGAACCATACAACCTGTGACTGCTTTATACAGAGTAATAGGATAATTGTGCACTTTACAAATCCTGCAAGAGTACAAAACTGTGATCCTGCTAGAGTACAAAACACTTTTGCAACTGGTATGAAAAGGGTAAGGGCAAGAATGAAAAGCAGCTATGACTGATAGAATACTAGAAACCATATAATTAATTCCACTTAACAATTACAATCTGTTTATTGTCTCTATTTCTTTTATTTATTTTTTTTTAATCAGATTACATGTAAAAAGGGATCTGAATTTCATTCAGGCACATTCCAGAGCAAGTGGTATTCTGGAGTTACAACTTTAGGAAAATCTCAAAACTGTGGGGTCTTTTTTCTCTTAAGAGACATCCTTTTTGTGTGGAAGATGATTAACCATTTGTTCTATCAATTCAATTTTTATTTATTTATTTATTTATTAAGTAATAAAGGATTCTGAAAAACCAGTCTAAATTTTGAACACACAAAAAAACTGGTGTGTTTGTTTCCAAAGAATAAGTTATAGGGGTGGATGGGGGGAAATGTTTTTTGTTTTTTTTAATTTAGATTAGTGTTTGGTTTGTTTTGTCTTTAACGTTTTTGTTAAAAAACACAAACAAAAAAACAAAAACAAAAACAAACAAACAAACCCCGATAACTAAAACTGTTTTAAGTGTTTCATTCACATCAGTATTTTGCTACTGCTGTTGTTTTTAATGAAAGAGATTATGCTATTTCTAGATTAGCCTGTTGAATTTGGTGTCCATTCATTTCAAAATAAAATCAATAAAGATCAACCAATACTATTGTTGAGGGTTAAGTTTCCTGTAGAATTTTTCCCCCCCATAAGTTGCTAGGACACTAAATACTGATAGTTAAAGGGTGCTCAACCCGGACAAAGGAAGTTGATCACTTAGTTTTGGGGGAGGGAAAAAGCTCCCGTGGGCTGACTGCTCTCAGTTTTTTCCGGGAAGGACGGTCAGGCGACTGGTCGGGTGACTGGTAGCTGCGTGGAGTCCACAGTTAACAGAGGAGTCTGGTCCTGGGAATTCTATCATCTGTTGGAGCGCCCAGGAATTCGGAGTTCCTTCGCTGCCCTGCTGGATTTTGGGTCAGCCCGGGTCCAGCTGCTGCGGCTTCTCCGGCATTGCTCCCTTCGCCTGCCAGGACACCCCCCTGCCTGCCGAGGACAATCCATCGCTTCCAGCTCCCAGCCATCAGCGCCGGAGCTTCCACCGTTTGCCCCTCGGGGTTCTTGGTTCTGTTTTATTATTATTACAATTGCTGTTGTTGTTTGTCTGTCCTGTTATATTTACTAGTAAAGGACTGTTATTCCTTTTCCCATAGCTCTGACTGAAAAGTTTGGGTTTTTTTTTTAATCTTCCAAATTATAATAACACGGAGGGAAGGATTTGAATTCCTCATTCCTAGAGAGGCCTGCCTCTCCCTAGCAGACACCTGTCTTTTCAAACCAAGACAACTATCTACACCTGTATCTGCAACGGTACATGACAGTTCTGACAGGGTGAGACACAATGTCTTTTCCCTCCAAGTAGAGTTAACCAGCAATTCCTCAGACATTCTGGTGACAGGGAACTGTGTTTATATTTTAGTGACCATGATAAGCCAAAACATTAATGACCTTCTCTTTCCAGGCAAAATGAACCATTTTTGTAACAGTTTGTTTCTCCAAAGGTTTCTAACAGACAGTAATTGTAAATGTACGATTTTAATCTCAGCTTGAAGAATTCGTGCTGAAGTTCACTTTGTACATCCAGCCAAACTAAAGATTTGTGTACCCTGTGAACTGAAAATATTTGATTCTGACAACGATGCTAACATTTTTCTTTATAAATCACAGTGTAAGCTACCAAAGTGAGACAGCTGAAGACTTCCTAATAAGAAATGCATCCATAAGTGGGCAATATTATAGTTGTTTCTTCCCAAGTAAAACTAATGCATGAGTGTCTGGTTTGTTTTTATTTGCTTTCATGTTTTTCCTTTGCTTAGCTCTCTGTCAGGCTTAAAACAGCTTTACTGGCTTTTTAAACACATTTGTTTCAAAAGCTTGTAGGAACATAAGAGAATTGTACTGCCTCTGAAAGGAGTCCAGCGAGCTTAGACTGTCACTTCCAACAGTGGCCAAAAGCAAATGCCCAGGCAGAACACAAGTTATCCACAAGAATAACCCACCTATTCCCCAGCTTCCAGACACTTGACAGAATCACTGAGCCACAGATGGTGGTGGATTCTGTGTATGGAATTATCTCCATCTCCTAAAATCCCTCTGCAATTCTTTTGGTTTCCTTCACTATTTCAAATAAGTTTATACCATCAGCAAACCTCAGCTGGTCTCCAATTAAATGTAAGTTCACCTGAATGAGCATTTTTAAATGTCAAGTCAATCAATATTTGTAATATGAGATACAATAAAATCATGATAATAAAGATGAAGGAACATCCTCACTACAAGTGGGTGTGTTTGTTTGCTTTCTCAGTACTCAGAAAAAAACTCTCCAAAAATGGAATGCAGATATATGAGTCTAGTCTCTAACTTGTGAGGTTTCTACAAGTTTCAGGATGAGTAAGTAGTGGAAACAGACAGCAGTAATGAAAGAAGGCCTATTAAAAACAAGCAAGAAACAATAAGCATTAATCTGCTTTGCCTTGCAACCATTCCATCTGCTGGCACCAGGAGTATCTGCAGATCTGTCCTTTCTGAATCAGGTCCACCCAGAGAGAGGATAATCAGAAAATATGGATGACTTAAGACAGAAAAAAAGAAAAATAACAACAAATAAAGCTTAGCTATTTTCTTTGCTTATAGAACAAATGTTTCAGATTCCAGATCTAACTGAACAACAACAACAAAACAAAAAACAAAAAAACAAACAAAAACCCCCAACAACAACAACAACAACAAACCAACCACCAAAACCCAACAAGATGCTGTTTTACCAGCAAAGAGTAAGAGCCATATTCTGGTAATGGGTGAATTTCCTGTGCATGTGAGAAAGGAAAAGAGAAGGCAATAGAGCTTAGAACACACAATTTTTTTCCTTCTGTAAGAAATCATGTCACAAAGGGAAAACCCCTTTGCTGTGAAAAATGGTCAGTTATTATTTTCCTATAGACAGAGATTTTATTGACTGGATGTTAGATACTGAGAGAAGCGAAGATATATATGAGTCTACACTGAGGTCTGCCCAAAACTAAGTGTGCCTGGGGTTGGATGGATGACTTGGGAAATGATCTTCACCTTATCCCTCAGAGGAATCCTGTCTAACCCTATCATCAAGTTAAACAAAGCATCCAGTGGTGTGCCTGGTGATAGAGGAGCTTGTCTATACAAAAGATTTTCCAAACCCCATGAACTTTTGCACCTGTCTAGTGAGATGTGGAGGACGTCTTTATTTCCAGGAAAGGCAGAAAGACTCCAAGGAAATGTCCTGTGGGAGCAGAAAAGCAGAGGGGAACAAGTAGGACTCACTGGGGGTGTCAGATGGCAGAAACCCATATTCACACCTGGTGAGTTTCACCTTTCTTCTAGCTTCATCTTCCAAGGTTATCAGAGCAAGCTAATGTTTTAAAAAATCAGAAAATCACGACAACATAAAGAAGAACACCTTAAAATTTGACTCTATGGAACATTTGTTGTTTTCTTGCACTGTTGGTAAGCCTTCAAATGACCTTTTCAAAGTCTTGTGCAGAACCTGTATTGTGGCCCATTGTACCAGAAATTAAGTAACATGCCTTTGGCAGGGTTCAGGAAAACAAAGTTAATGAGGCAGTTGTGCTACTGGGACTGCTTCTTGGACGTCCCCAAATGCCATGGAATACACAGCTTACTACAGCTGCTTCCTGAGTGTGCCCATAAATATGCAGGAACTGTTAGAGAAATACAAGGAGGTAAATATCAAATCCCCACTGGGATTCCGTTGCATAACTCTGAAATTCATGGAAATCTCTCTGATTTCAAAGACCTGATACATCCCTAAGCTGAAGGATCTTAAAGACCCCTTATAGCAACCTGACAAATGTAACTCGTGATACAGAGCAAGAATAGATTTAAAGGGGCAGGAAGCATTCTTGTGGTAAGAGAGGAGGAAAATTTACAAAGTGAAAGGCCATAACCAATAATAGTATTTTAGGGCTCATCATAACAGCTCTGTAAATTAAGGAAAGTGAAAACCAGTGCACATTCCAGGGAAGCAGCTGCTGCTGAACAGGTACCTGCAGACCAACTGAAAGTCCAAATTTCTATATTCGATACAGGGACAGAGTTTGTTACCTTGCCCCCCTGCTGCCAACAATTGAGAACAAAAAGCACAGCAGAAGGAAGGCAGAAACAACTTAGCACTCTCTCAATATCAACAGCTTGGTACTTGTACAGTATTTATAGGGGAATGCTGCCAAGACATTGACCTCCAACAAAGCCTAGAGTGTGTGAATCAGTGAGGTTCAGCATAATCCCCTCATAAAATCTGGTGGCGAGTCGCTGTCTCAAATAGCTTCCTGCTTGTTTTGCAAATGAGGAAGAGGCAGGAAAGGGACAAATGGACAAACTAATAAGTGGTTAGTGTATTTCTTGTCTCTGAAATTCTGTCTCCGAAGAGGACACAGGTGAAGAGAAAGCAGCAGCAGTTGCTCAATCACACATGAAAAATGGTAAAGAAAAGGGGCAGACAAAAAGATGTGTGGCATGGTTCCAGAAAAAAAAGATTAATATCTTAAGAGAGTTTGATTCTCTGACATATTATCAGCATAAACATTGCTTAACAGTTTTTGGTCTGAATGAACAATCTTCTCCATTTCAGAGCTTTAAAGATCTTTCTTGCCTAAAAGACAATCATAAAATAGTTTGTGCTGGAAGGGACTGTTAGAGGTCATCTAGTCCAATCCGCCTACAATTAGAAGAGACACCTTCAACAAGCACAGGTTGTTCAGAGTCCTGTCTAACCTGACCTTGAATGTTTCCAGGGATGGGGCATCCACCACCTCTCTGGGCAACCTGTTCCAGTCTTTCATCACCTTTGTTGTTAGGAAAAAAAAAAAAAAAAAAAGAAAAAAAAAAAAAAGGCGCCTTACATCAGGTCTAAATTGAACCCCTTTCAGTTTAAAGCTATTACCCCTTGGCCTATCACTACAGGCCCTGCTAAAAATGCCCCTCGCCAGTTTTCTTGTAGGCCTCCTTTGAGTACTGAAAGGCCACAATAAAGTCTTCCCAGAGCCTCCTTGTCTCCAGGCTGAACATCCCCATCTCTCTCACTTCTTCCCCATAGGAGAGGTGCTTCAGCTCTTTCATCATTCTCATGGCCCTTCTCTGGACCAACTCTTAAGACTAGGATGCCTTTCTTCAATTACTACAACTATTCTGGGGTTCCAGATAAAGGTATTTAAATGACCCTGCATATCATAAACAGCTTTATTAAGTCATGACTGGACAAAACTCCAGTTGTACATACCTAAATATCAACAAATAAAAAAATGTAATCTGTGCTTACATTACAGAACCAGAGGATCTGTAAAATCCTTTAAACTTTGATTTTAAGGCATGAAAAGGACCTACCACATACAAAATCACCTTCAATGCCATGTGAGAAAATAAGTATTTTAAATGACTATTTTTTCCCTAAAAATAAATAAAAGGCAAATTTTCCCTTACAGCTTGTGTGAGGTAGAGAGCTGTAATTGTACATTTTTTCTATAAAATCTGCTAACATCTCACAGGTAACTTACTAATTTTTCAGTTCATTGCTTGGCTAGAGATATCTAAATTAAATTTGGACATATCACGTCCTTGGAGTCACCTGTTTATACTGGGAGAGTGTCAGGAAGAGATCTGCTTTCAAAGACAGCAGTGTCAGCAGATGCTGTTGTAATTAAGGTACCAGACTGACTTTCATCAGTAAGATGATCCATTCCTTGCTTCAAAATACCATTCCTGCAAGGCCTTGAGAAAGTCTCTTAACCACTTACAGATGTCACCTTCAAAAATGAGTCAGGTTATAGAAATTACATCAAGAACCCAGGTTAATCAGGACGTACCTGGATTCAAATTAATCAAATCTCCCTAAAAGGAATCCCCCTTTCTTAAACATGTATATTTGTTTATGAAAAAGGTGAAAATATAAATACATAATTTTAATTGCTTCCTGCTTTAAACGTGTTGAGCAATTATAAAACATTTTAAATGCTTTGGCATATAGTCCAATAATGTGAAAAATGAAAATTAATTTCTATCATCTTCCTTCTTCTGTTATCAAAATGCAAGTTTTCACTGGCTTGTCATCTTCCAGGAACGGCCAGTTTTACTAATCACAGAAAGCTCATTTGGCTATTTACAATCCTCTTGTGCTCCATAAAAGGCAATTAAAACAAAACTTCACAATAAGATGTCTTTATCTCATCAGATGCATGGATGATTCAATTCTGCTTAATTACTTTGATGTCAAACTTGGTTTAGGATAGCAGAATAAAATGAAGAAAACAAACCAAAAAGGACAGCCAAACAAAGGGAGTCAAGGTACCCAATACTTTTATCTCAGAAATACATGTATGTTAGAGCTACAGGAAGCCTTTGCATATCAAATCATCAGCAACTCTGCGTGTTTTTGTCAGAAATTCAGAGGGAAGAGGCCTCAACTACAGGAACAGAAAGCCAAGAAAACATAAAACTACTCCAGTCCATTCCAGTGCATTAACTTAGGTGCCTCCAGGTGCCTTTCCATAACTATGGAGATTTCTATTGGAGGAGCTGAAGTCACAGTCAAAAATTCAGACTAAAACTGAGAGTAAAGTACTTATTTTGCCATCAAAAGCAATTTTTGCAAAGAAGATTCTTCAGTGAATCTGTGTGTCTGTCTACGAAGGCAGAGAGGTGCTCCCAAGGCCTGGATATTCCTCCAGATTTGTGCCAGTGGATGTGATGTGACATTCCAGATTTTTTTTTTTTTTTAATGCTTATTAAAAAAGAAGAATGGTTCCCAACTATTGAAGGAAAATAAAAATCTAAAGATGTTTCTCATTTGCAAAAAATCCCACATACCATATTCATTGCCGCATTATCAGACGAACATTATTAATATGGCTTTGGACTCAGATATTTTTAAAATAGCAATTAAACACTGTGAACAAGTTTTCACTCATTCTCAAAAACATCCAGAAGCAATGATGTTTGATATACAGTTATTGGCAGTACACAACACGGGGTTCTGCCTTACAATCACAGCATAACAGATGAAGCTTTGAAGCTTTCTGTATTTTTACTGTTTAAAGATGCATTTCATATCTATTTCTTTTTTAATCATCTCGCTTTTTAGAAAGCTTTTCATTTATTCCTGTCAATTTCCCCCGCTCCATTTTCTATTACATGCAGTACAGTATGACTCTTTCTCACAGATATGTGCCAGCAGACTTGTCTCCATACTGCGATATAAGAATGGTAGTAATAGGAAAAGAATCTAAACTTGTAAGAATTGTTATTATTACTCTACTGACAGGCATAAATCAAATTACACCACAATCACCAAAACTTGTTTTTAAATCTCTAATCATTCAGTAATGGGACAGCCTCAATATCACACGGAAGAGAAACTATTTGTTCCTTAGGAGCCATAGCCTGAAGTCAGAAAGCAGGGTTTCCCTTTAGAAGAGATGTATAAGTTACATTGTACTTCCTGAAAACCTTCAGGAGTGAATGAGGGATCTCAGGCAGAGAATGAGGAACTTCCAATTAACTTCCTTGAAATCAGTTACCTTACCAACTTGTGACAGAGGTAGGGACACAAAGAATTTTTTTTCTCACTCTGGTGCCTACTACAGGGATCTGGTTTTTAAATTCTTACACACTTTGTATTTTCTTGTCATAGCAGATGTGTGGCATGGAGGAACCACAAGACTAAATAAAGGAAGGACACTGGCACGACACACCGTGCAGTTTACACATCAAACGGAACCCTCAGGATTATTATGATTAATTGTTACTGTACCACCCAGAACTGGTACATTTAGTTTTTAATTCAGGAGAGTGGCATGTGGGAAGAGTATAACAGGACTATTTTTAGTGGAGGGATTGATAGGAGGGGAAAGCCCTCTAAGTCACTCCTGCCCAAACCAAGTCTTCAGATAACAGCTCTAGGTGCAGGCTCTTAACCTCAAATAGGTAAGACCCTACCTTGGACTTGTTAAATGCAATTCATTCCAGGCTTAATTTGGCCTTTAGGAACACACACCACCACACCGGAACAGCAGACTTTGGGGTGAGACCTTTCTGCAGGCAACAGAAAGACACCGAGTACTGAAAAGCACCCAAAGAGGGATCATTTGTTTTGTAGTGTCTTCCCCAGGATGGCCAACTGCCCACGGCCATACAGGAAGGCCTGCCAGCCTTACTCATTCCAGACCTGCAGAGTATTACCGTCCTCACACCTGGCCTCCCTGGCACCTCATTGCCCAGCCAAGGGACTGGTCACAAAATTTTGTCTTTAGCCCTGATCACTTAGGGAGAAGAGGAGGAGAAGTGCACGAAGAGAGAGGATGCAACTAGCGTAACACACGGACCCAAAAGCTAACAACTTCTCCCAGGTTGTACAGGACAAGGCTGTGTCAGTGGTATTAGCAAATACACTAGGTCTACTTTGAAAGAAAACTGGAGAAGCCAACTTTCAGGGAGAGCAGAAGAAGCCACACAAGGAGCCTGAGTAAGGGACTGCTTTAAGAAAAGTCACATGATGACTGTGAAACAGGAAAGGCCAGCCGGCCATACAGAGGGGATATTGCCACAAAATACATTTAGTAAAGCACGTTGATGCACTATGCCTATAATGGGAAAAACAGAACCAACAAGCTGTAGACAGAAAGGAGCCAGTTGGAAATCACTCAGAGAAGATGTCTTAGAGACATAAGCAAAGACATTCAGAAGGAAAGATAGATAATCATGCAGTCTTTATTGAAATAAAGGACACTTCCCTTCTGGCATAAGCCACACAGGTGAGAGCCCTAAAAGCATAAGCTATTAAAGCAGTCACTGCCCAAAGACTTTCTCAAGTTCTAGAAAACCCCACCACTCAACAGAGAGCAGACTGGTTGGAACTGGAATGACTTCCTGACAGTGACATTTCACCATCAGTTTACAGCAGCTGAAGCGCAACAGATGCACAGAGCACTGCTGCAGGGAGGCTGCCCACCTCCTCTGGTGTCATTAGATGTCCTTTCCAAAAAAAATGCTATGGATGTTCTCCATCTCCTCCCCAAAACAAACAGTAATTTACTTGTTTATAAACAACATCACCTGTCAAACACACAGTTGCAATCTATTTGGAAAACCTAGTTTTATTTTTTTATTTTTGATTGATTTTGTTACGTGTGCATATCATCACAAAATACACTTGAATTTCTTGTTTTATACCACCAGACCAGCTCAGTTTGTCCAATGTTAAACCCATGCCCCATCCTGCTTCGGTAACTGGAGAAGGCTTCTGAGTGCTTCTTCTGCCCCAAAGTGTAGCAAGGGATAGAATAGAAGACAAAGACAGGCACAATTAAAAAAACAAAAAAAAAACAAAAAAAACCCCACAACAACACAAAACCCCAAAACAAAAACAAACACCCCCCCCAAAAAAGATAAAAGAAACAAACACCACACCCATGCCCAGTAATTCCCAGCAGAACCATCTTTATAATGATGTTTTCTTTTCTTCACGTAGATTTCTTCTCTTGACATAGACAATTTTAAGAAGGTTCTGAAATCTGTAATTCACATAAGCCATAACCAATCACACCCATATAACACAGACCAGGACAGGAAGCACATGACTCAATAACATGACACGAAGGTGAAGAGGAAATTTTTGAGCTCTTACATTCTTCACTGGAAAGCCTCCCTGTGCTCATATTTTCATGGAAAATGTTTCTCAAAAGATCAAGTACACTGACTTGCAAAGCAGGAAAGAGAGAGAGCCACCACACAAAACCCAGAGAAAGGATTTAACTGAAGCTGGGCATGCACACCAGCAACCCACATCCCCTACTACAGATGTAGGGGAGAAGGAGAAAGGAGAAAGTACATCCATCTTTCATCAAGACAAAATGGAGACGTCTCAATTTTTGTTTCCTCATTGGAACAAAACCACAATTTTCAAAGTGCTTTCTAAAAAGCAGTATTTTGGTTTTCAATAACCACTAGCAATAATCCATTACATCGAGTGTCAGCTCCAAGCATTTGAAAAGTGTAGATCACATCAGACATCTGCTTTTAAAAGGCAAATTGCTGATTCATTTCTGATCCACCATGCTTGACATTCACATCCTCTCTTAATGACAGCCCAATCCTTTTGTTTCTTCCCTGCACTTTCTTAAATAAGCTTAAATTAATTGCCCATTATATATAATCAGTGTTGAGGATAATACTGCAGCATATTTCAATTCCTTTCATAAATCAAATGGAAGATGTTTGTTATCATTTCTTAAAGGATTTAGTTTATGCCTTTATTATCATTTTACTTCTACAATTACCCTACCAATTAATTTTTCAAGTTTACATACACATTTTAACTAATCAAAAACTAATTAAAAAAAGCATCACTTCTGAACCAGTAAAAATTGAAATCTTAGCTTCCAATTATCAAAATACACAGGCAGAAAAAAAAATCCTTTAGAATAGTTTTAAATAACCCACTAACTATTTATGAACACTTTTTAAAGATTAAAAAGTTTTAAAATTAAGATTTGCCTTTACCACTGTGAATTTTAGAGGAACTTTATTCTCTTTATAAGTGCATGACACAAAGAGGCACTGCCTCAAAACCCAACAATGGTAAAATGTTAAAAAAAAGAAAACCCACCAAAATTGCCAGGAAAGAGCCAATTAACTTAAATATTAATTTAAAAATAAACTAAGGGGTGCGGGGGAGGAGAAAATTATGAAGCACAAGCCTCTATGTTTTCTGTTTTATCTACCTTAAAAATGATGATAAGCTTGAGAGAAATTTTCAAAAAATTTTGTAACTGAAGTAATGTAATCTCCCTGTGTATGGACCCAAAAGCAGAACTCTTAATGACAAGAAAATTATCCAAGAGTCATTTAGCAATTAAATTTTTATTTTGTTCATATTAAAAAATCATATATATATATATGTTACCTGGAAAAGATAGTTTTTAACTTTTTACCTGTTATTAGATTTAATCAATGTAGAATTATATGAACAAGGAATCTGCCTGCTATAACTAAAGCACAGCATCCAAAATTACTATTGGTCAATACACCTAAGGAGCCAGATTTGTAAGATACCTGGGATCTTTAGAGCTGCCTTGATTCTCAGCAAATTTGCTAGTTACTAAACCTGTTTTCAAACATCACCAATTATTTTAAACCACCTTATTTTGCAAAGGCTAAATATTGTTCCTTGAGGACCAAAAATTAAAAAAAAAAAAAAAAAAAAAAAAAGCAGAGTTGACACAGAGTAAGGCTTAAGCAATTTAGTCCCAAGGCTGTTGGCTTTGAACACTCCCACTGGGAAATAGTATTCAACATCAAAGTTGTGTGTGGATGAGTTGTGTGCCCAATCCTTCCAACTTGTTTAACTTAATAAAATCCTTCTAGCTTTGTCAACCTGCTGTAATTACAGTTTCATGAAATTGATAACATTGTGCCTAATGCTCAGCTTTCACTTTATTTACCCCAGCAAAGAACTCTCCTGTAAATCCCCACAACACTTAACCTTTGTGATTCAATGATCTTTGTTCATTCTCAAACAATTAAAGGATTGCCTTATTTTGGTATACAGGTCTTCCAGAACCTTTCTAGTTTAAATTTCATAGAGACCAGGTTGAACTGAATGCATAGGGGAGATTCTTGGAAAATAAATTATTCCTAATTCCTCTGGCACATGAACAATTGCTGACCTTCTAAGGATATGTTAAGATTTATGAACCCTCTTTGGCTGAACAGCAATTGTACAAGAAATGGCAATTACCAAGCCTTTCAAAGTGGCTATATTAATTCAAGCACAATAAATGCTAAACACTAAACAGTATTACTACAGTATTTTACTATACCAAAAAGATGGAAAACATGGCACATTTAACAAAGTCTAATACTTAGCATTCTTTTAAAAATAAATGTTATTTTAAACACAGAAGAACCTCTTCAAAGTAGTTATGTAGGAATAAAGAAATATGGCTTCATTGGACAAACTGATATAAACATTACAAGCAATATTTTTTCCTGTTTCTCCTTCTCCTCTCATTAAAATAATTTTACCACCATCTTATCATTCTTCAACTGCCTCTCAGGTGTGCATATAACACAGATCCTGCTATCTACCACGGCACAGTAACTGAAGAATCTTTCACAAGAGAACTTTGTTTTCATTCCTCTGATAAATATTAGTTAACGTATATTAAACCAAAACTAAACAAAACAACAAAACAAAACAATCCAACCAGAACTTTTTGACATTGAATCTCTTTATAGATCGACTATCTCTATATAAAAATTTTATTTTGAAGAGGCATTCCCACACTGGCCCAGCCCTTGCAGTGCTGATCAGGGGAAGCATTATATGACAAAGGCATCAGTAAAGCTAAACTTAACTTCACCAGGACTGAACTCAAGGAGGCGAATCCTGTTAAAGTATATCCACTGGGCAATGCCAAGCCTGATTTTTAAAAATAACTTTCTCCTCATTATTAAGTTGAGCATTTCAGCAGCTTTAGACCTTTTAATTTATATATTTAATTTAATTACATACTTGCATCTTCAGTAAATAAAGCATTTTAAGAATTTTGTCCTTACCCTCCAAAAGAAGTAAATTACAAAACGAAATCCATAAGTGCCCAAATGATAGTCTTTACAGGACCTGTTCTCCTCTGAAGAAGGGTGATAATTTCATTTCCTAGCATAAGCCAAACCCGTTTCCACAGCTATTCCCATCCACACTGCTCTCACTCTTAATATTAACCTAAATATCTGCTTTAGTGAATTAAGAGAAAAATATTTTTAACTTATGTATAAATAGCATCCATATCATTGTCCATTCTTTTTATATTCAGCCAACTAGCATAATTGAATGTAAGCCATTACAAAGGTAAAAAGTCAGTGAGATTCAGCAGAAATAAACATAGAAATGTCACACAGAACAGCAGTAAAGTAGAAGGGTGATACAAGAGATGCTGCTCAGCAAGAGGTTTTGGCATGAAAACATTTTCTGCTAATGATATCATTCAGATTATCTGGCTGCATCAAAGAGAGGCAGAAGCTAGTGTCTAAAATAATGAAGCTACTGAAACTAATAAAGACTTGAACTTATGAGCAAAACCATTAGTTAATGCTACATGCCATAAATTAATTTGCCAATAACACAGCATTTGGAAAGACAGACTTGTGATCTACCACCCTTTTATGGTCTGGCTTAAACTATGAGGGTCTTCACCATGTGTCTTCCCAGAGGACGAACACCAAGTATTGTTACTGGGCTTCCCCTACATGCTTAGCACAGCTGAGTTGTCCTTGACTCTCCGAGACAACCTTTAGGATGAAGATTGCCCATTACAATGATATAATACAAAAGATCAGCAGATTTCTTCTGTTCCTCCAAGGAGCCTGTCCCTGAACAACTTTGGACCATGAAAGAGAAGTAAATTCAGAGAAAAAAAAGAGTTCCATGACCATGCAATTCAGCAACACATGAAGATCATTGCGGGATCTAATCATAATTTCCCCGTGCTGACAAGTGACTTTTAGACAACCTACACTGTCTCAGCCACAAACCACTTGTGGGTGATATGCTGCTAATCACCATGTGTAGGATGCCACTTTAACACATGGCTTAGTCAAGGTAGGATGCCATTAACACATGGCTTAGTTACAAAGGAATCTTTTTCACCACTTTAACATCAGATTACCAGGTAGGTAGTCTGCACTGCACCACCACATCAAATCCTGCTATTTAGTACTGTCTAGTGACTTTTCTTAATATTAAGGACTAAAACTAAATGCAAATTTCGAGAAAGGAAAAATTGCTCCTCTGAAGTTATAGCTACAAGGCAAATCTAATTGAACATAAACCACAAATAAGAATCTTGAAATAATTGATTTCGCACCTTACAGAAATACATACAGCTATAGCAAGTTACTGAACCATGAAAATAAATATAGAATTGGAAAGGGAAAAAAACCTCTCAACTTTTTAGTCTATTTTTCTAAGGAAGTTGGCGTAAAGCTACATAAAATATAAGTTATGTTTCATGGTGGTGTGGATCTTCTTGAGGAGGATAGTTTTAGTCTTTGGTCTCAGTTCAGGTCATAAATCCAGAATTAAAAAAACATATTAAAAATTCTATATAATACCAAAATACTGTAGTTTTATATAGTCAAATATATAACAACACATTTTCCAGAAGATATAGTATGCAAAACTATAAATTTGACACTCTCTCATTATTTCTACCAGATGAATAAACCTCATTAGACTCACAGCCCTTCAGCTGTTCTTTACTCTGGTCAAAAAGGCACATCTAAAATGAGGATTTGAAGAAGAAAGAAAGAAATACCAAACAAGAAAACCTGGAAAGGTGCAGTTACTAAGGGGGAGGGGGGTTGTTTGTTTTACTTTCAAGCATGCAATACTGTTGCATCCTTCAAAAATCCAGCCATGCATATGTGCATGCTCTTAATGACATAAAAAATTCAGAGAGCATAATGCTTAATTTCTTTTCCTCACAGAATAGTTACTAGAAAATATCTTGAACTGTATGGATATCCAAAGGTCGAAACCTTCAGAAACTGAGTCGAATCAAAAGTACAAGGTCACTGATGTCAAGAAAGGCAGTTTAGTTTACTTAATACTAGCACAACTCTCCAATTAGCACTGCTGAGAAGCAGCATTTATCCTGAGCAGAACTCACATCTGACAAGGCACTGCTTATTCCAAGTTAGCTCAATTGCTTTCACTTGGCAGAACACTGCACATGGATGTACCAGGAGTGCTGCTGAAAATCATCTCTCATGGAGGATCATAACAGCGGCACTTTTACTCCCTGCCTTTGAGAAACTCAGGTACCACTTCCTATTACTGTGTTCTAAGCAGGTACTATAAATTACTCTTTTCCTCAGTCCTGACGTTTAACAGACAATGAAGTCAACAGACATCCAGAATGAATGCATACGTAGGAAAAATGCCATTTTCTGGCACTTTCCTGAACCAAGGGACTCATTTGTGATGAACACCGATCTATTCTGATGTACAGAAGCTGTAAGAATGAAATTCAGCCAGCTGTAACTCCTTCTGGAGACCTTTCTGTGGTTTGAAGGATTCTAAATTGATATTTTGCCACTGCTTGAGGATGGTATTAACAATTGATCCCAGAGGGATCAGGCAAATGGTACTTTCAGGAGCATGGGCTCAAAGCCAAGTACTGATCTTTATTTACCAGTGTTCACTTCTCTCTTCTGTTTTATGTACAAATTGCTTTGAATATACAAAATCAGACTTTTTGAGTTACTTGAGCTGTCTGCTGTGAGGGACCCAGGTCCAGGAGATCAGAACTGTGAGTGGATTTCTCATCAGTTTTATGGTATTTCTGGAGAACCATGAGCAAGGAGCTAGAAATTATGCCTTTTCTTTCTTTTTTTTTTCCCCTCTCTTTTTTATTATTAATCATTCAATAATAAAATTATGTCCTTTTCCCCCAGTCTTTTTTTTTTTTCCCCAAAAACATTTTTCATTCTGAAGAAAGCCACAGCCCCCGATACTGCCAGGCTCTCGTCAGACTCCTGCCTTCAAACTGGCCAAGATCTCTCGACTCAGATGATATTTAAAACAAGATATTTAGCCTCAGTCAATTTCCAATTTCAAGATATATTTTTTGTTTGCTTTCAGAAAATTTCTTACCAGCTTTAAATAGTGTGCATGTCTACACAGTGATCTTCTCAGAAATTGTACTTCAGCACTATCTGATGTTCTGAATAATAAAACCGCAAAATTAAATAGTAGATTAAAGCCAGGAAGAAATATTAACATGAAAAGTAAAGTTTTCAAGACATATTTGGAAAGAAAACTCACTAGGAAATTGAATTCATGAAGCACTACACATAAAATAAGTAGACTGGAGCAGACACATCGCTGTGAACAGAAACTCAGAGAAGTACAAAAGTAGTGGAAAGGTTTCTTAAGACAAACTGAAAGAACCCTACTATGCAGAGGCTGAAGTACTACTTCCAGGATAACTGTTTACACATTTGTGCTCCACAGGAGAGGGCTGGCAACTACATTTTGTGCATACTGGAACAGAAAGTTTTGAACTCTTGTAGGAAGTGCTGCCAGGCCACCAGGCTCCTTCCCACCTCCCCAGCTCCCAGCAGAGTACCAGGTTACTGATTTCAGGCCATCTCCTTGAGGGACAGCCACTTTACAGGCACTGACTGGGTAACAGACTGCTGCTTCTCCAGATGGAGGCGGGACAGAGCTCACTGATCGTAATTCAGCACATGGCACCACTTCTCATAAATTTTCTTTCAAATAGCTCACAGTTACACAGTCCATAGAGGTGTGCTAGCAAATTGCAGTGAGGCCAGCCATTTTTTTCAGAAAGAAAAAAGGCAACACACTAAAACAAAAACCAGAGAGAGTCTTTACTAAGAATTTGAAGCAGAAGTATCAAATTGAATTTGGAAATAATCTTGTTCAGAGATTTTTTTTCTTATCATTTAATTTTAAAAATGAAGATAAAGGTAACTTATACAAGAAAGTAACAGAAATCTAGGCAGAACTAAATATCATCTAAATAAAATACATCACTTACTCAAGTTTGGAGATAAACAAAGCTGAGTCAAAAGCCTCTTTCAAAAATGTACCAAAAAACCCCCAAAACTTTTGCAAACTATTGGCGCATAGTAAGACTGAAACTACATTGTATGTTTCACAGAGTACATCACAAAATAGTCTGATCTTTACTCACACATATGGCCCACCTTGCAAATGAAATTCCACTAGATTGATGTGCTAAAATACTGAGTGTAATCACAGAAGGGAAACAGAAGGTAAACCAACCCCTTTTAGTGTGGTGCCACGCCTTTCTACAGTGCTCTAAGACAAGTATAAGGGAGTCCAAGTCTTTCTAACCAGAACTACGCATTTTTTGGCATGAATATTTAGCAAGAATGTTTCCATGTTGACAATACTTCTTCCAAGGTAAATTTCTCAGATATTGCATAAACTCCAGTCTCCTTGGTGGCCCGAATGAGAGACTGTAACACCTGCCAGAAGTTTAGCAGTGGGTATACATGCTCCTCATCTCTTTCCCCTGAAGTACAAGCCTCAGCATTGATGCCTTTAATTTCACATTTTTCAGATTCCCTGCTGACTTAGTGTGCAACTCTGGGCTTCATATTAAGCGTTAGTAACTTCTCTTCATTGGGTAGGTAGACAAAACAATACTTTTCCAGCCCGAGAACCAAGGACACCATTGCAGCTTCAGGCCCAAAAAGTATAAACAGCAGTGAATTGAGGAGAGCAATCTGGGAGAATGGGACTTCATAACCTGAAGCTCTAACTGGACAATTAACCCTGATATGCAAATGGACCAAAACTTACAAAAGTGTGAAAACTCATGACCAGTCGTCTATCTTAGGTCCACCTTGGATGTAGTCCCGACCAGGTTCTTGTTCTGCCCAAGGTGTATCCTTTGAAGGACTTTTAATAAATACCTGCTTTATTCCTTTAACTCTATCTAGCCTCTGTTCCAGGCAGCCTCTCTAGGCATAAGCATCACTGCTAAAGCACCAGAAAAACCAGGCATGAGCTGGAACATCACTTGGTCTGGTGGTGGGTTATTTTGGGGGGGAAGGAGGGGAAGAGGGGAGAGAGAAGGGGTAGGAACCAAAACAAAACAAACAAACAAAAAACAACAACAGAAAAAAAACCACCCCAACCTATTCAAAGTGAAAAGTTTGTTTGGACACAATGATGTGGAAACCAGTTCAACAGGATAAGATAATATTGGATGGTGAAATGAAATAGCCATTATCCCTCTTCCTGCAAAAGGGAACATCTGAGAAGAAAAGAAAAAAATCTAACAACGAAAACAAAAATATGTTTACAGTAGCTGCTAAGACTCTAAGTAATACCTGCAGTGTCTTTTAATACTTAGTGTTTATTTCTATGGGTGGTTAAAATTTCTGTCTTTTAAGGGAAAATGCAAATAAGCACCATGTATGGCCTCCTGATCCATTTGCATTTCCAAAGAAAAACAAAGAATGCTTGCTTTGGAAGAACATCTAAGAGCTAAGATTTTCTGAAATAAGTCCCTTGACAAGTAGAATGTTAACAAACAGCAAAGGTGAAACATAACTTCAAGCCCAGCCTCTTCACAAGCAACGTGCGCAGAGTAAGAAACCGCAAATTACTAATGTGTCTACATTCAGACTTACACTCACTGTTTCTACTAATACCATATTAGTTCTGACCTAACTGCATTTTCACATGCCTGTACAGCATCATACAGCCAAAAATGGTTGGATGCATTATCATATCTGCACCCGATTTCACGTTCACCCTTACAGAATGGCACAGATGCATGCATTTAAAGCCATGGTGGATTATTGCACACATCTTCTACTGCTGATAATCCTTAATGATGACATAATTAGTTCTGGCATTACACATAAATATTATATTAATTCTGACATCATTTGTACTGAAGCAAGTAAAAGAAAACAATTTGACCAGGATGGCAAAAAAATTTGATTTCCCATTTTCTGGGGGAAGAAAAAGTAACTTCCCATTTTCGGCTGTGGTATCTCAGAATTAAAAACTGTGTCTGTCCCAGATGTCTAAAGGAATGTATCCACATACTGCAGTCCAAATTTATATTATTGTAGTCTAAATAGCATTTTTTCTTTTTTCTCTCCATCCCTTCTCCCTAAGTTTCTGACAATCATTTGCCTTTAAACATTCGGGCCATTTTTTTCCTAGGCATTATCTATTGCAGTGACAATGCCACAACAATTCTGCAGATCTCAACTTTAAATACAATAATAACAATACTATTACTATTAATAATAACAATAACAAAAACAATTCAGAGTACATGCCCATCAAGGAATTATCTTCTCAACTTTGAAGGCAAGATGAATTACTCTATGTGGTTTTCAGCAAATCCCTGTCGTAAGTAACACTGGACTCTTAGGTGATTTCCTTGTTTCATTAGGTGCTCCAAAGCCCACAGTATTTAGTGACCTTGCAGTGTCCCTGCCTCACCAGAGCAGAAGGGAGCTGCAGTGTTTAAATCACAGGGTTGTTTATTGCCGAATCATAGCCCTGCCAACTAGTGGTATTTATTAAGACTGAGACATCCAGTTAATGCCTTTAAAATGCATAAACTTTGGAATGCAGTCCTGCCTTTGAATACCTTTACTGCAGACTCCAGTGTAGCCCCTGTGATGTGAAAAGCACTGGCTTTCTCCAGGCAGGGGCAGGGCTCATCCCCAGGACACAGAGATCACCGGCAGGTGTGCACACTGGATAGGAAACAGACATGCTGACAGCCCTGTCAATACCAGGGAACCAAAACTCAGCAGCCAAAAATCCAAACCCAAGCTAAAATTATAGCTAATAATCTCTACTAATGGGAAAATATCATTCCAAAAAGAAGCGGGAGGCGGGTGATGGGGTGTCACACCATGTGACCATGCAGTGTGGTTGTATGGTGGAAGGAACCAGAGAGGGGCTGCCTGCCAAGCCCCTGAGTACTTCTGCTGTAACACTCGTACTGACACCAGGAAACTGAAATAAAAATCAGCTTTCTGTGAACATCTCTGCTCACCATCACAGGAGACAAGATACACCTGCCCAAACATGCCTGGAACGGCTCCTCCCACTTGTATACCCAGAAAACCTTTTTTATCCTCCTCCAACCTTTGCAAAAAAGTGCAGAAAAAGGAGAGAGTGTGACCTGCAGAAATTAAGAGGAATGCCATCTGTAATCAGCCTTTAAAAACATCTAAAAGTCCTATAGCCTTGCAGTCACAGACTGACTAAGGGAGGAAATACCTTTCAGGCAGAGGAAGGAACCAAGCCCAGGTTACAGAATTATTTTATAAAAAGATGACAATTACTTAATCTGCAGTAGTTTTCTTAACACATCCTTCCTTTTCTGTTGCTTTTTTTGTAACCAAAAAAACAGTTATTCACATTAGCTTTATAAAAGCTCCTCTAAAATATCAGTGGCTTCCTTAAAGAGACAAGGGCTTGGCTGTGGATGGGAAAGGGTCACACACTAGGTCCAGTTTCCTCATGGCTTAATGTTAGGATAACCAACCCACATTTAAAATACAGTCCACATCTGTGGTTTGTTTTCTGATCCACTCCATCATAACATATTCCTCATACTCACATGAATGACCACAAATCCCTTTTAATTAGAAAAAAAGGAGAAGAGTTATTTAGTCACAAGTTACCTGTTCTCAGACATGGTAAGTTAAAAGAAAAACAATGACAGTGGCCAACTCAACTACTAACATGAATATTTTTCCTTCACATTAAAAGCAAAATCAGGAAGGAAATAAACAGTTAAGTTTTGCTAATGAAAGGTTAAGGTTGCCAGCCACAGTGTGGACTGTTTCAAATACCTCATTTAGTGGCAAGAGAAAAATAAAACCAGAACATAAAGTTTATGACCAGAAAGCCATTTAACACTACTTTTCTTGAGTAATACTCTCATAATAACCACCTACAGTCATCCATTTAGATCTTTCTTTTGACATTGCAGGACCTTTGTCAGAGAGATATATTTGTCACCCAGTAGATTTCATTGTGGAGAAAATCCACATTTAATGTCTATTAGTTGTATAAATACACCTGTTTGGTGTAACAAAAGGATAATTTGGGACCTAAACATAACAAAAATCTTTAGTTGCTTATATCACAGAAGGAAAAACAAATATTCTTTTACTTTAGAGCTGCTGCATTTCTGAATTACATGGGCATTGCTCATAGAATTTACTAGGGAAAAGAAATCCAATCCCTTCCTCCAAAAAAATCCCAAATGCACACTTCAAACAGAAGAGAGAATGGCATGAAAAGTCAAGGGCTCTAGTCCGTCTGAGTGAGAGGGTTAAGACAGGTGGGCTGAAAAAAAGCAGGGCTCAGAAGCTAAATACATGCAGGAATGGACCCCTCAACTGGATGCTGTCACCTGAGATAAAACAGAGGAGCTATTAAAAGCTTGTCCTCTGCACAGGTGTCACTTCCTTCCTGTGTATTTTAACCAAGGAGACAAGTGATGCAATTTACTCTGTCACACTGTTTATAATGCTTCCTCCTTTAGTAATCAGCTCATATGTGGGAGTGGGAATCAGTGTCTCTTACAGAGAGGATCTGGAAAATGCCATCCATCCCTCAAGCTCTTTATTTTCGCTCTTGGTAAATTACTAAGTACTTGCCTCTTCCTATGAATGCTACCAAGACTTTGATGTCTTCAACATTACCAACTGCAGCTGGCTTCAGCATTTTCTTGTACATATAATCATACTCTACATCATTAGAAAACAGTAACTACAGTATAGCAATATGAAAGCATCAGGATAAGTCACCAACAAATAGAAAGAGAGATATATTTTCTTTGTGAGTTCAGAAAACACAAGCCATGCTTAACTGGTTCATTACATGGAAGCACACAATAAAGCTGTAAAACTAAATGAATTGCCAATACAGACTAACCATTTCACATTTACCCAAGATGATGGCATCCAAACAAGACCACTGCATTTCAATGCAGATTCCTTAATTAATGTTATTTATGTCATGCCATAAGAAGGTATCTTTATTTTATACTAAAGTCCAGAATAAGATGAACAATGTGAAACACTGCAGTCATTACCACGCCATGTAAGGACCAAATGAGCTAACAAGTTTAATATTACAGTTCAAGCATCCAGTCCAAAAATGGGAAAGCATAGGGACCAAGAAAATGCTGTTTTTCATGGTTCTAGGGATATATATGATAGCAAAAAAAGAGGATGATCTGTTACTGTATTTCTCCTCAGGAAGAGTTTAGCCTAATGTTTCTTTTTCACGTTAAATGTTCTCAAGAAATATATTAAGACAAGTTTAATGTGATAAGACAAATGGTGGTGATATGCTGAGCAAGCTTTTATGTACTTCAGCTTTGACCTGCAGTACCTCTGACACAAACCAACTGAAGCAGAAAAGGGCACTTATTCTAAATTATGCTTTATGATGGGACAGAAATTCAAGAAAAAAAATTACTAAAACTGCCAAAATTATTTTAATTCTACCATGCAATGGACTTTAAAGTAGATTTTAAAGACAGAGGATTCAGTACCTGCATATACTCTTGTCAGCAAAACTTTTAGATGGCAACAAAAGGAACAATGACAAAGTTACTAGAACCCCAAACACAAATAAGAACTGCATAGCTCATACATAAGCAAGAGTATCTGGTTTAGAACATCTTGCGAATTGAGGAAAGGCACTCAGAAAGGGAAAAAAGTTTTATAAAGGCAATTTAATTTCATTTATTGATTAGTCACAGTTCTTTGAAACAAATCTACTGAAAAGAATCTAGCAGAAATCCATACTGAAATGAGACGGCATGGAATTGCATGAAGTAATGGCATCAAATAGAGATATAGTAAAGTACTATATTCAAACCTGAAGAAGGAAAATGAAAAAATGTATGGAAAGTTACATTAATACTCACACATCAAAAACTGGAAAGACAGATAAAGGCCAGCACATGGAACTGAATATTTTATGTTCAAGAAACACTCTAAAGCAGTTCACAGAAATAGTACATGAAAGGTTACATTACACAGCAAGCCTATTCCTCAGAACGTGCTTTTTAAAAGGTATGTGACTATCTGGTAACATGTATAAAAACACATCTCTTTTTATCAGAATTGTCACACAAAAATCCACGTTGCACAAAAACCAGATTTTTCCATTCTTCCACAAAATTTAGACTTAACTTCAACTAGTTAAGGAGGAGATAGATAGCAATAGGTTGGTGTATTTATGAGTTAATGAAATATACTGGGAAAAATCTCTGTTATGACTTGTTCCTAAAAATCTGTGAAATGCTATAAAAATAATACATTAAAATGATAAAATAATTAGTACCGAAAAGTAATTTTGCCTTCATGCACATGTGAAAGAGAATTTTCTGTCTAATTTTAAGTGTAAAACTAGTTCTACTGAAAAGGATCAAATTTAATCAAATGGTTTTATTTATAATTGAAAAAAAATCTTTCCAGTGACAGGCTACTTCTCCAGGAAGAATATGCATATTGTAAATACATACTGAAAAAAACTGTGAGCGTCAGGACTGTCAGGACCCAGGATTCTATACAATGCAGAAGAAATGTACAACAACTTTAATAAAATATTAGCACATTAATAAGCAGTAATAGATAAATGGCATAAGTTATCAATATGCAGTTCAAAGGTACACAATATTTATTTAATATGTATTTGCTAGTATGATAATATGTAAGTAGAATGCTAAGCAGCAGCTAGAGTACTTTTCATAAGCAAATTTAAATTACTAACTTTAAAAAAATAATAATTATAAGATATGGCTAAGAAGTGCTCTATCCCTTGAAATGCCACTTGGAATGCAGCAACACTTCCAGAGGAGTGAAAGAAAGGCTGTTACAAATATTTAACAAGATTAATTCACAAGCAAAAAACCTACAAGTATTATGAGTTGGTCAGACAATAGAAACAGTGTTAATTCATCAAAAGCAGTAATGGAACTTAACATAAGTAATGGTTACACAATGTGAGTTTTTGGAACATTAATTTTGTAAAATTTATAAGCTTGTAGATTTACTACCACCATAAATTTGTTTTTATTAAGATCTGGTACAACACAGTATTTCAGTTAAGAAACTAATACAATACAAAAAACAGTACAACTTTCACTGAAATGCTTAAAAAATTGAATTCAGAAAATACCCTGCATTTAGTCCTAGTAGGTATTCATTTCTTTGTTCTTTTTTTTCCAACTTGCTTGGTCAATTTAAGACATTACCAGCCAGGGGTTTGCCACTTGCTTAAGAACTAAAGGGGAAAAAATGTAGATGTTATAAAATGATACTTCTTGATGACACAGTTTTTCATTTCAAAAGTATTATTCTCTTAAAACTGGTTTTAAGCACTTATCTTTAATTAAAATTAATTACTTTTTTTTTTTTTTTTTTTTTTTTTTTTTTTGGATGGTCTCCATAATATACATCCATGTTGCAGATACAGTCAGGATTTTTGACCTCACAATAACATTGTGATAATAAACTCATTAAAGACTAGGAGTAGAACAGTGGCAACTGTAACATTTTAGATTAATCACCTTTTGTTCTCATATTAAAGGAAGTGAATGTTTCCTTTTCTAAATACAAATATTGTGGCTATGCAATACTGGCCAACTTACTGTGGCAGCCTTAGTGGAATCTAATATAAAAGTCAGGCATTCCTTCACTCTTAAAATCTTCTAACAAACCCTCCTAAAACAGAAAACTGAAAATATTAGGAATATTTTCAAATGACTCATAGGATTCTGAATGATAACACTGTATAGGTTGCATGTTACAACAAGTGAAGGAAAAACATCCTTTATACTAGAATATACCTGTGTCCCCTCAAAATGCTAGCAAGCTAATATAAAAGCTTCTAAAAATTTCTGGAAAACCATGAAAAACTCCAAAATTTCTGTGTAATTAGAAATAATGCCATTTGTAGGACATGTAACTAATTACAATTTAGACATCTCTGAGGTCAAGGAAACATAGACACTAAGAATCTTTCACTCTCCCAGTTTAAGAAGTGTTTCTTCAATACTTTATACAACACTTAACTGAGCCTGATATAATTTTCCATTAATTCCAGAAGGCCTGGAATGCACAAAATACAGGTCAATGTTGGATATCTTGCTCATTTATTATAACTTAACCTTACTATATCAGAGATACCTATAAAAGAGAGCCCAAAATTAGTTGTCCTTATTGCTAAAGAAATTTAAAAATTACTTTGCCACTTCCCAAATCTGAGCTGCTGAGATATAGCCACTGTTAATTCAGTAGGTTTATTACCAATGCTTTCTCTAAAAGAGCTGTTAATAAAGCAAGAATCTCATTTTTTTCTGGACTGGGAGAAAATAAATGTTGTTTAAAAAAAATGGGCTGATCACAATTGACAAAGTGCAGAGCTCTGAAAGTAAGACATCTGGTTTCTAAGACTAACCTAGTCACTGAGATTAAAAATAAAGGGAAGATTATGAAAAATATAGTCCCCAATTCAATAATGTATTCAGCTTTGTCTAGCTTTACATATTTTAAGTTACCCTGCTTAAACAAATTAGTTACCTAAAAAATTATCTCTATGCTCACAGACAATGCTGGAGCAGAGTGAAAGTGACTTTAAGGAAAAAAAAGTAAGGCAAAGCATTTCAGGGGTCAGGCTGCAAGTTAGCATTGTGCAGAAACTCCACGAGCCCCCTTTCCAGAAAAGGCGAGGACTTGGCTCCATTGTTTTCAGATAAGCAATGAACCCCATCCATGCAATGATCGCTTCCAGTATCACCTAACACATGTTCCAAGCAGCCTTGCTGAGGGATAAACAGCCACAGAGGCTTGAAACGGAACATCTGGGAAAAGGAGCCCTTAAGCAACTTTGAATCCTCCCCCTGGCAAGATCAACGAGTTGCAGACACTAATTTTCTGTATTTTTCAGGATACGTGAAACCAAGATTTACTAACAATGGATACTTCTAGCACAGCTTCTTCTCCTTACTGACAATAAAACATGCATGTGAACAACTCAGAGAAGGATTAAGGTATTACCAATTGTTAAGGGGAAATTAAATGCACTGAAGAAATCTGTTAGAAGCAGCTTACTAGGAAAATAAAAAAGAAAGGAAATTGGCCAGACTTCCATTGTAAAATTACAAATGGTTGCAGAAGAGATTGTTACTATTCCTGTTTCAAATGCGGTAATATTCTATAGGTTTAAAAAAAAAATAAAATTACAATTGAAATTACATCCTTCAGAAATATTTAAATAATCTGAATTCTTTCACTGAAATAAATATTCCTTGATATTTCAGATTACTTTTTTTTTTTCCATTTCCATTTGTTAAACTAATAGAAAATTAAATTCAAAAGCAGCGGCTGCTGAAAATTAATTTTAAGATCAAGCTACATTTTCATGGAAAATGCAGTTCTAGGAAGTTGAATTGAATCTCAAGAAGCCACCACCAAACATGTTGTTGAACTACAGGAAACTTTTGTGGTCAGAGAAGGATGTGTCTCGAATTAGGCAAGGCTGATACTAATCCTCACTTTTTCATCTATACCTTTCAGCAAAGTTGAGCTGGAACATTTAGCCATAAACTATTCCAGTGGAAATAATTAAACAGATCTCAAAGAGCATGAAGGCAGGAAAATCAACAACAAAAGGGAAAAATAAAAAGTACTTCTTAAGGAAAACAAGGAGTTGTCTTAAACTATTTTTGACCGCTGAAATGAAATTATCTGAAATGACTCATCAAACTCATGTCAAGCAAGGCCATCACTTTCAATTCCCTTAATCTACAAAGAGAAACTTCAGTAATTCAAATGTTGCTATTTTCCTGATTTTGTTCTTTTTAATATAATTTGCAGCTAGGAGATAATAAAGGCATAGGAAATCTCTTTGGATATGCAGTTTGTTCAGCTGTTGCTGACTGTCTTCTACTGCTACAAAGTAAAATTATAATAGCTATTGAAGCAATACAAATTAATTGTCTCTCAGATTTCAGTTCTAGGATGTTCCATTTTTTAAGTTGTTAGTTTTATGAAGTTATTTAAAAATAAGATTGGTAAAAAAAAAAAAAAAAAAAAAGTCCTTTTGCCAAACAAACTTGCTTCCTTGGGTACCTATAAGCTTAGGAGTCCCTCAGTACCTAGCTCCTATATGGCCTAAGTAGTAGTCCAAAGTTAATTGGTAAAATTTCTGATTTTCTTCAGTTTAACACCTGTGTTCCCTTTCTTCCCCAAACAGGCATGAGCACCTTCTGCCTGTTCCTAAACCTCTTGTAACAAAATAAATAATACATTTTTTCTCCTTACATAGTTCATAGTTTAAAAAAAAAAAAAAAAAAAAATCAACTTTTCCTAAGTTTATCATTAATAAAGGAAAAAAAAAATCACCAAAAGGACTGAAATGAAAGCACCAAATATAAGTAAGCATCAACTACGCTGTGCTAGCCTGCTTGCTAACAGCTATTAAAATGACACAAATGTTTTCCACCAGTCAAGATAAATGAAGGAACAGACTCATTGAAAGGAGGCAAAAAAGAAAATTCATAAGTATATTTATCCATTGGAAGAAGAAATATAAGTGAAGTTTTAGCTTTTTCTTCTCACAATTGACATTAAATGTCATAAAAAATTTTGCAATGACAGAACTTGCCACCCTGATCTTCAGTATGTGCTATCTCATTTAGTAGTAAAAGACTGAGTCAATACTAGCCCTATCTACCCTAATCAAATATTAACCAACCCTCTTCAAGCTATATACTATGATGGATATATACTGCAAAGGATTTAGTTTAATAAAATGGGAGGAGGAGACTTTGAAAATAAAAGGAATTTGGAAGATCATCTTCCTGACTCATAAGTTGCTCTGCTGCTTTTTAAGAGAATCAATTAAAGTCTTCTATTTCCTTGAATATATTAATGAGAACAAATTTACATTTTTCTCTGCAGAAAACTTGTTTACAATTGCAGCTTTAATGTCATCCAAACATCATGGAAATAAGTGTATTCAGGAATACAGTCACTACAGCTTTTCCTCTTCAAATTATACATCGAAACTCCCAGTAATTATGTGCTGGGAGATCTGCTCGTGCTGCTCCTCACTACCCCAGTAATCTGGGAGTCAGAAATAATCAGGTTACTACTGAAATGAACCTGCTGCTTTCACATTTTTTCCACCCTTTTGCAAAAAGAGCTTCCTTTTTTTTTTTTTCAATAATAGTTTCTTCCAAACAAGCACAATGTTTTTAAAAAGTCACTCACATATGGTTTTCAGATTCAAAGGAGAGATTCTTGTCATAATCCTCAATATCAAAAGCAACTCCTCAGAGTTTATCTAAATGCCAAAAGTCTCTTGATCTTTATGTGATTGTGCTAATATCAGCCTGATTGGCTTCTTTCACCTACAAATTTAAGGGAAGACTTAATTTTTGCTTCCACTGTTTTTGGGGGGGTTTTTGGTTTTTTTTTTTTTTTTTTTTGTTTGTTTGTTTTTTTTTTGGTTTTGTTTTGTTTTTAATGGATTTGGTTTGGGATTTGTCTCTTTTTTTAATTCATTTCATATTTTAATCTAACAGAATAATAAACTTAGGTTCATGATGTTTATATTGTCAACGAGTGTTTGCGAGTAGGAGAATAGAGAACTACACATTTTCAGAGAAAAAAATTAAGTCAGAAGAGGCTTCCAGAGATTGTCTAATCCAACCCAGCTGCTTCAGCAAGGTCACTTAAGGTAGGTGGTCCAAGTTCATGTCCAGTAAGGTCTCAAATATCTCCAAGGATGAAGCTCCACAGCTTCTCTGGGCAACCTGTAGCAGTGTTTGCTTGCCCTCACAATATTAAGATGTTTCTTGGTGTTCAGACAGGATCTCCTGTTTAGCCTGTGCTCGTTGCCCCTTGGCCTGTCACAGGGCACCATGGAAAAGTCTGTCTTCCTCCTCTTCAGTCCCTCCCTTCAGGTATTCCTTTACACTGATGAGCTCCCCCTGAGCCTTTCCCTCTCCAGGCTGAAGTCCCAGCTCCCTCAGCCTCTCCTCACAGAGAAGATTCTCCAGTTCCCTAATCACATTTGAGGCTCTGTGCTGGACTTGCTTCACTCCACATCTCTCTCACACTGGGAAGCCCAGAACTGAGTCCACCACTGCTGATGTGGCCTCACCAGTGCAGAAGGGAGGGGAGGGATCACCTCCCTGTACCTGCAGGCAACACTTGTCCTAATGCAGCTCAGTCCCTATATTCATTTCAGTTCAAACTGTAACTGAAGGTCTCTTGGTTCCTTGAGGCAACCATAAGGGCACAAAATTGTTTCAGATAAAAAAAGTAAAAATAGTAACTCTTTGTCTCTATGAAGTACCCTGCAGGTCTTGGTGCTTGACCTACTGAAGTATCTTTCGGCTAATCATTCCCTCCTGAACTTGAATTAGACACGGTCCAATTATACCCTTTGGAAAATTATATGCCAGTGTGAAAATTTCTGATACTCCAGGATAATTGGAACTGTCTCCTGTGTATAAACTGTATGTAAATGGAGGAAGGGAGGAGTTATGAGAAAATGCAACTCTCCAGCCTGGTGGCACGATTAGTCTCTAGGGAAATGAGACATCTGGTTCCAAACCTTGCTCCCCTGAGTGTTTAGTTTTTGTATACAGAGCAGCACAACCCTTATTTCAGAGTTATTTCTAGTCTGGTTATCAGAGCGCTTTCTTCAGAGAGAGAAGGTGCATGCTCAAGTGTGCTTAGACAAAAATAAGGAGTTGAATCTGAGTTTACTATGTGTAACAGGACCACCCTCATTACCAGGCTAATAGTTTAGTGCACTATCAAAGGCAGTACCCAGCCACTTTGTTCTTTCCCTGTTTCACCACTTTTATATTATAAATTATTTATAAAATTTATAAGTAAATAAATAAACAAATAAAACACCAAAGAAAAAAAACAACTCCCAAAAAACCACATATTAAAAGCAAAAAATACCTAACTCTAATTGTTCTGCTTCAGATGAATATCATATTTGTCACCTTCTTTCCAGTAGCAATTTTGAAATTTGACTTCTTGCACACTGGGAGGGTTTGATTTACTAAGAAAATAGACGTCATTATACAGCTTTATTATTCACCTATTCATCATGTTGAATCACCAGTAGACTTAGAAAGGATGAAGAGAAGATCAAATATTTAGGGTGAAAGTTTGAACCCAATATTACATGAAGTATGAGGTATAGAAATAATACACCAGGGCACTTGCCATCATTAAAAAAAAAAAAAAAAAAAAAAAAGAAGAGACAGTACAAACTGACCAGATATGTCAACAGAAACAATTTTCAAAAGACTGGCATATAAAACACAGCACCATCTTTCAGAATTACATGATTATGTATTTTATGGAGAAAAATTGCTTCCAATCAAGTCTGATTCCTTCAGCTTCAAAAATCAGCACAATAAAAACCCACTTTCCTTCAGTCAATAAAAAAAAATGAGCTTTTAGAGAAAATCTCTTTCCCAAGAAACATTCAATCACAGCTCAAAATTTTAGAAGTGGCCTAAGAAATCAGGCAGCCAAATTCCATTAGAATTTACAGTCATTCCGTAACTGCAGGAACAGCAGTAGCCCCATGGCCTCAAGGGCGGTGAGAGCAGGATGCTGGCAGTGCAGCCACCCACAGTTCCTCTCAGCACTTTGTGGATGATTGCACCCACACGAAAAATCTTCCTGAAAACTGTTTCACATGATCAGTTGAGGAGAAATGGGAAAGGTGACTTTTTACAAACAATAAGAAATAAAAATATCTAGGTGAACTGTCTAGCCTAATGTTGACAGAGGTGATTCACAAAGCCTCGAGATAAGAAGAAAGTTTCTTTGGAAACCAGATATATATTGAAAGATAAAAGCTGTATTTTGAATAATAGAGTCCTCTAAAGAATTTGAATTACATTCAATTTTAATGTACACTTATTTTTTCAACTAAATGTTTTGTTATAAACATCATAAAGCAAACATCAATGCGTGCTATCAATTAAATTAAATACTTCCATATTCTTGTGCAACAGCAAAAGGCAATGCTGTAAAACCTGGCTATTTCTTAACTATAAGGTCGTTAAAGCAATTGTGATTTAGATATGAAAGAAACTACTGCAATGGCAAAAAATGTGGTCCTTGTGCCCATGCATCTTAGAGATTATAACAGCTCCCCAGTGACTTTTTCTTGCTCCCTACACAGGACTAGCCTCTGTTTTCCTGCTTTTCTTTTCTAACACTACCAGGCCTTTCTTACCTGAGGGTCTCCATAATAAGTTAGTATACAGAGAGAAGGTGAAAAGCAACATTAGTAAGAGTCCTGGAGGAAACTGATTTGAAATTAATCTTGAATCTTGTGCAACAGGACTACAGAAAACACAATATAATTTTAAACCATGTAAGAACGTGATAAACTATAAAGACAAGCCAAAGCTTGTCTCTATAAGAGACATGACTGGAAAACTGCTGCAGATAGATCAGAAAAGGAGAAATGAGAAAAATTATGGAAGAATTTATTACTGACAAAAATGTAGTACACATGCAGAGAAATATGCCAAATTTGCATAAATAGACACATATTCCAAAGTTTTGAAATGCAAGAAAAAAAGTTAAATGTGAGTACTTATGTTTAACATAATAATAGAAATTAAATGAAGTAACAAAATGTTGAGGGTTTTTTATTTAGTTCTTCTGAAAAGTTAAAATCATAAGCTAAGCAGTAAAATAAAAGAAATTTTATACATGTATATGTCAAAGTAAAGGGGATAGAGGGGATGCCCACCCAAGTGGGAGATTCACATTCAGAAACACTGACAGCAAATGTGACCTTGAGAATTGTGTCTTAAGAAAAAGTAGGGTGACATTGCCTTATGCTATATCAAGCCCGTAGTACAAGATCCACCTTGAGATTATAGATGTTCATCTCATTTAACAGAGCTATATGTTAGACACCTTAATGTAGGTGTCTATGGGTCTGTTAAATGAGATGAACATTTAAGAGCCATTTCTGTTTCTTAGTCACAGGTACCTCGATTAGGCAAGTGAAATACTCCACAGGGCTTCAGGAGACAGCCCTGATCATAGGCGGATCTGTGCCTTGCTAGGAGTCCCTGGTGAGACCTAAGAGACAGGTTCAATAACAGAAAGCCAATTTGTCTTTCAAAGTATTCTACTCTTCCGTGTTTGTCAGATCCACAACATTCTGTAAGCATTATCTGATAAATGCCCAAAGCATTCTGCTTTCAGTTTGGTTTCCTACTGACAGAGAAAGCACAGAGATATCTGGTAGTAACAATTTATATTGGAATTACAGCTTGCAGTTCTACAGACACATTACACAAATCATTTCAGCTCACCTTTGCCAGAAATGGCAAAATAATACTATTTTCTAATGAAGCTTCAAATCAGCAGCAGTTGCTGTCAGATACCTCGTAATTTCTCAGCTAAGTCATTGTATCCAGCTCAGATGCTAAAAAGTAGTTTCTTTCTCCATTACACATCACTGCTTATTCTTTATTTTTTGACTGGTTCTTTGTTTTTTTCAGTTGTTATACCATTTTTAATTACATAAGAGCCTTTATAAAAACTAGAAAAAATTTCATTTAAAGACACATCACAGTACTACAACTTTGCTACAGTAATAATAATTAAAAAAAATACTTCTAAAAGTCTTTCAGATAAAGCAGATCCACTAGAAAAGAAACTATTAGAGCATATTTCACTAATTCCTAAGTTTTCTTGTAAATTTGTTTATCTTTATTTCTCAATATTCTTTGCAAATTTCTGTTCCATTGAAACACAATGGGAGGGTCATTCTGGAAAGAAAAACTCTATGGGATCAGAATTTGAGTATTAATTAGAATACAGAGTTGAGAAAAATAGTTTAAAGGACTGCAAGTTTATTGCCCCACTCAACTGCTCAAGGAATAGAACAAGAGAAAAAAAAAAAAAAAAAGAAAAAATGTAAGCAAGATAAAGACTAGCATTTTCACAGTGATCTGCTCAAGGTGACAAGTAGTAGCTCCCACTGCCCGATTATTTAAAACTATAGTAATACCTAGAGTTTTCCCAAATACCAATATTTAGTTTCCCTAGTCCCACCACCTGCTCTGTTCCACAAGCCTTAAACCAAACCTCAGCACTGGAGGAAATTTTTTGGAAACAGACCAAACAGAACACTGGAACCAACGGCATCACACCACATATGCACAAAACCAAGCTGTAACCAAGAAATTTGTCCTGCCAGGAAGAACACAAAAACCTAAGTGTGGATCACAGCACACTCAACTGAGCACAGCAGAGATGAGGTTTCTCTTGTGCTCTTCGGTGCTCTGAAAATAAAAGTATGAATACTTAATGCCATCGTGGAAGCCAGGTATGTACAACTGTCTGCAAATGAGAGAGCTTCTGCAAATAAAAGAGCTGCATTACTTACCTGTATCATTAAAACTTTTTCAGATTAGTAACTAAAATCCTCAAAATGTTTTAGCTAGAGAGTTTGTAACTTCAAATTATGTTGAACCTGGTGGCTCATATTGCTTGATGGCATGTGCTCTCATTGAGGACACTTTGCCATACAGTGTCCTGGACAGGGAGTCAGATGTTTTTCCAAGAGGAGCATTGTTCTTCTGCCAAGAGCCAGGCTGAAAGCTCCTGATGAATAAAACCTGCATCAAGCTGAGCAACCAAAAGTGACAAAGTTTACAAACAGAATAGGCTACCCTGTGATTTGTCAAACAGCTTTTATTGGAAAGAAGTATTTCAAATTATTTGTACCATCTCTATCTTTATATGAAATGAAATCTTACTTGACACTTTTTTTAAAGGAACAGCATTAACAGGAGGAGTTGTATTTGCATAATTTCAGAAGCATGCACCTTAACAAAAATATTGTATAAAAAGGCTAGACTATGGCATCTTGCAGCATTTGTATCTGGAGTGCAGACAACATCTGCTTCTTTATCTAAACAGAAATATTTCTTCCCTGCCCTCACCTCCCAGTTTACCAGCCCTACAAATTATCCTGAGACTGGAAGTTCAGGCTCAGTGTTTCCTTCACAGCTTATCTATCACCACCAATATTACAGGCCAAATCATTCACTCAGCTGCACCTGTTCAGCTTGACCTAACCTGAAGCATAAACTCACTGATTTCTGGAAGAGTAAGTCTGTATAACATAAAAGATCAAACAGTCAAAGCTTTATGTGTGATTGTACCATATCTTTTAATTTATTTAATTTGGTGGCAACTCATCTGTTATTGCAGGGCAGGAATATGTTTTAAAGGGTTATTCAATACTGTCTGCAAGAACAATGAATTCTAAACACAATATTTAATATTTGCCCATCCTTTAAGTATAGGAACAAGAAGATAAGACTGACTTTCATCTGTTTCCGTTCTCTGATGGTAGATTTGATGGCGCCCAACAGAAAATTTAACGTAAGCACTCCAGACAAATAGGTTTAAAAAATACCAACCTTTTTTCAGTTTGCAGGGAGAAAGTAAATCATATGGTCATGAGATCCCTTAATTTATCTGTTTAGCAGAATTGTAAATGCAGCAGAAAACAGCTTACTGCAATGTAAATAAAGCTCTGCATGCAGTGCTAACAGGGCAAGTTTATTTAATATAACATATTACACAAAGTCATCACCGCTACCTTTCAGTTTATACTTCTATGGTAACAAACTTAAAATAAACAGAACCCTTGTGTTAAAATCCAATGCAAAGTAGCAACACTGATCCTTTTCAAACGTTAGAGACCATTTAGCTCTTCACTTTTTAGTTGTAGCTACTAGAATTAGATTCAGCTATTAAAAGTAACAGTTTACCTATACTAATAGCCCAATTACTTAAAAAATTAGTACTCCAAAGTTTCAATTTAATTCTTACTCTAAGTAAGACTGAGAACACTGAGTAGCTGTAAATTTAGTTAAATTTGACTATATAGGATGTGGTAGCAGAAAAATAGTTTTATTTATATTCAAAACCTAGAAAACAATAATGCTCAGTGTATGTTCAGATATTCTACAGTTAAGTTTGATTCTGACACTGTTGTGTTCTACATTTTAGAAAAAGAATGCCTGAAAACCTTATGTTGTTAAATTTTTGGACACTTACAATAGCAGGTAAATTATGTCCCATATTTAAAGCCCATGCAGAGTATCACCACTAGAAGCACCAAGGTACCCAAGTATTTGAACTGCAGAATTTGTTGGTGTTTACCATTTTCTGCTTCAGGTCCTCATTTCTAAAACAGGAACAACAGAAGAGTTACTGAAGAAACCTTCCAGCCTACAGCAGCTCAGCAGCTCATTTTGTGATAAATTAAAAAAAAAAAAAAAAAAAAAAAAAAAAAAAACCAAAAAAAAAACCACACCACTAAATTCTCAGATAAGAACTGCAAGAGAATTTACACTACAACCTGATGTTAAATTGGCTCCAAGAATTCAGGATATTAGAGCAGCTGGTACAATAATGACTGCATAATTATTATAATCAGTGACTCCCTTGGCACCCTGAAATCCTGAATTTTGGTTTCTAAGCCTCCAAAATTAGCAGATACTTGTGCATAGGTTCTTGATACACAACTGAAAGAAAAATTATTTCTTCCTTCCCTCAAAACAACTGGTATAGTATCACTACTCTTTTGAAACATGCAACAGTATAGATTAAATTGATAAAAGAGAGAATGGGGGGGGAAGCCACAGAAGAGAAAGCATAAGGATACACTGTCGCTTGTTCCTCACCTGGCCGGGCAGGCCTGTGCATCTGCACAGGCTTTGCAACCATTAATTTAAGGGTGTTTTTTAAAGTAGTATTGCTGTAAGTATACAAAAGAAAAAAAATAGGAAGCAAGAAAAAGCACACAGCCAATGGGATTAAAGTGTGAGAAGGAAAAAAAAAGCTATCCAGCTGTTTTCCATTCAAGTACCTAGGACTCTTCTTGGGATTAATTATTCAGATGCACTGGACTTCAGCTCTTAAACAAAAGAGCTGCAGAGCACATTTTAAGTTCACCCTGCTGCCTGTAAAACTGAAGTCATGCCCCATAAGCTCTGCTCTGACATGGGGGGAGAGCTGCCAGACGTACAATGACTCAAAGACCAGAGCAATGGCACGGGTGACTACTATCCAGTACAAAGATAATCCAAAACTATTGAGTTATTTTCTTTCCTGCTTCTTCTGGAAGCACTTGCAGCTCAGATTTTCTCCTGTACACCTCAGAGAAAAGCCCACCAGGGCCAGGCCCCGTTCAGAGCACCAAGACATGGGTAAAGAAGCAAACAGCACTGTTTTGTGGCTTCAAGCTGTCCCAGCAGGAAAGGCAGCTGCTGCTGCTGCATACACACTGCCTGGGGCTGGGAAGGCTGAGCCGGTGAGGCAGGGCTGGAGCTGGGCATCCAAGGTGTCAAGAGGCTGCCCTGCCATCTGCTGCTGGGTGTCACGGGCAGGAGAGGAGCCACCAACTGCCTGCCATGCCCAGCCTGCTTAGCAAACACACCCTGGCTGAGATCACTGATGAACACAGCCCTGTTCTGCTCATACAGGCACACCAGGCAGCCAGCTCCCAAAAAAGGGGATGGGTCAGCCTTTACAGACAGGCTCAGCCACAAGGGAATTTTCTTCAGCAACCAGAGTGACTGCTACAGTCCAACAGACCCTGGAGTGAATTAAATGCCCAAACCCTTCAATTTTAGGTACTATTTCCCAATTTCTAGCTCTCAAGACCAAGAACAACCACACATTGCCAGGCAGAGGTTCATGTGTTGGTGTTTCCCTGCCTCCCACCCTTCCCATTGGGCTCGACCGAGCTTTTTCAAGGCCTTTCCCCCTCACCAAGTTGGATTCACTCTACTCCGGATGTGCCTGAAGGCAGTTCCAGGGGATTATGACACCACTGAGAGCAGCCTGCTGTGGGTGGGGAGAAAGTAGGTTGTCCAAACAGTGGCGAATAACCCCAGCACTCTTTGGTTATAGGAGACACAGTCGACTAATCAAAGCCACTGCAATGTTTGGCTAGTAAAGATCATGTTTGCAGTAGGGGTGGGCAAAAGGAGAAAGGGACCATCTGCCTCCCGGGTTTCACCTTGCCCCAGACTCTCCCCTCTGCCCAGACATCCTGCAGCAGTTTGCAAGCAGGGCTGAGCCCAAGACCTAGACAGATAACTGCAAGCAAGATCAGTGCCCCAGCCTTCTCCTGCTGGAGGTTTTCAGAAGGAAACAAAATCTTCCGCCTCCAACATTTACAACTTTTCCTGATCTATGTTTTAACTGCACAGCATCATACCTTCCAAATATTACTTCACAAATAGCACAACAGAGTGTGTTTATATCTGTCTTATTTTGTAAACCACTTAATTTTATTTTCAAAAAAAAATATATCCATCTTGAAAGCAGCATATGACTTATTTTATGCAGGAGGAACATATTGTTTGTGCATGTCTGGCTACTGCATGCAGCCCATTCTCTAAAGTCAGACAGGTTTGTTTTGGAGTTCTCCATTAGTATTTTTTTTTTCCTCACAATGTATTTCTTCACAGAACTGCAAAATTTTAGTCAATGATCAGACAAAAATAGCAAGTTGTTACTAACCTTTTTCTCAAAAACAGGAAACAAATACACTTCCCCTAATTTTATACTGTATTTATGGAAAGCCCTGACCGACAAAGATAGTTGTACCACCAATCCTGTATCCTATCTGTCTCTGTTATACAGTACAGGTTGCTTTGTTTTTTCTTGGAGAAACGATCCAGGACAAAAATGATCCCTACATTTCTCAGTATAGCTCTGTGCCTCCCTTTGAATGCATTTACACTGGACAGTGGAATCAGTGTAGAAAAAAACAGAGAGAAGGAAAAGTTTACTTCAATCATGAATGTGAGCCTTGGAGTTACAGAAAAATGGGTAGGCCCTATTGAGCTTAAGATTAAAAGAATTACATGAGACTCCAAATTCTTCTGGGCAACTTTGAACCAGAAAAGTTCACCAGCTGCTACAGATAGGTAAACGTAAATCAGGTGCTGTGGTACACCTTCAGCTTGCAGTGCCCAGGTCAATCAATGCTAGTGCTTGCCTTTACTCCAGAAAGGGTTTGTAAGGAACAATCAGGTTGCCTTCCCCACATCCTTCAGTGCAGGTAAACACCACTCATATCACAGGATAGTAAGGAATTGTCACAGCAATCCTTTACTTTAAGCTTCTCAAAACCCACAGAAGTACAGCCAAGACCAGAGGTGACCATTACACAGAGCAGAAGTTACCAGTACCATGAGGTAGCAGAAGTCCCCCATGGCTTTGGTCTCATTTGGTGGCCCAGCTTCACCACAGCCCGATAAAAACAGCTCAACAGCACTCATTAGGAATAATCAGGGGAGTTTCAATAAACTGATTTTAAGAGTTAATATTTCAACATTAAATATTAATGTTTCATAGCATCTCAATACATGTTTGTATTTCTGTATGCTTAAAAATGAACACTACACCATTATTGTTAGTACTCAGTCTTGAAAAATAGAAAAAAATATCTTAAAGGTACAGTATTTCAATTTTTGGCAAAAACAGTCAAACTTGAAAGAGACAGTGTGACTAAAGGCTAATTACAGATACAGACCAACATGCTGACATAGAATAAATTAGATCCTTAGCTTGTCAGTGTCGAAAAACATTCCCAACTACACAGTCACCATGTTTGTATAAAAAGACGTTTTCCTTAGGAGGCAAGGCAAGGAGCCCTGGATACTACTTCTCATGGAGACAAGTTAGCCTACTTTCTCATACAAATCCCTTTGGACTGTGCTGTATCTTCCGGGCTTTTAGAGAAATAACAAAGCTGTAGTACTTTTGTCCTATTTCCAAACGTTTCAGCCAGAAAAAAGAAGCACATAAATTTTGATCCTGGATTAAAATTGAGGTCCGGAGTAAGCAAGTTTCTTCACAACAGGAGCTCTAGCAACACCTTTCATAAAAGAAAACTACTGAAAACACACTTCTGAAAAATAAAAAAGTCAATTAATTTTGAGGGTTTCTTTTTTCCTTCTTTTGTTTTCTTCTTTTTTCTCTTTCTCATGCTTACCTGCCAGTTGTTTTCATTCATTTATCACAAAACTATTTTGGGGATAAGACCCAGTATCTAGACATGGACCTAAACTATCAGGTATTTGCCAAGGTCCTCAGAACATTTTACAGATGCTTCAGTAAATCATTTTTTGATGTGCAGTTTAAAACCAAGGTACACTAACCTAAAAAAAAACAGTCACAAAAAAGTAGGACAGGAGTTGGACATTTACTTTGATAGAAAAAAATGCTTCTTGTTAAAAAACCCTCCTGAACTAAGAAATTTTTGCTATTTCACTGCCACATAAAAGTCTTACATTTCCCATAAACATATTTGTGCTAAATACTCAGGATAATGAACAGCTGAAACACAGAACTACAAAGCGATCACTCCTGCAAAAGCTGCAATATATCCATAGCCTTGCTTCTCATCAACACGCCAAGAACACAGGGAGAAAGCAGATTATCGAGCACCTCCTTTTCTCAACCACTAACAAGCTGTTCCTTTCCTCCCTGAAAGCCCAAAGGCTGCTTTAAACAGGGTCTGTGGAAGAGAGCACGGTACCTGTGCCCGGTGCTGCTATTATAGTACACCCATGATGATTCCTTTCTGGGAAGGATCAAAGCCACCCTGCCTGCTGCGCTCCCCTTGTCTCCTTGCCAGGGGTTTGGCATTAAATGAGCCCCATTTCAGCACTGTCTACCTCAATTTCCACTGTAAGTCCAAGATCACCTAACCAAGTGATTCACAGAAAAACAAATAATAAGCAAAGGCTGCAACTAAATAATGCCTCCAAACTCAGAGAATCAGTGCAATATACTTTGTGACCAGATCTCAATTGTCAATTTTTGTTTAAGTGAAACAAGAACACCAAACAGGAGTTAAAGCTGTAACAAGCACTTACACTAGTTTGGTGGAAGGCGACCACCCATACATACCTGTGAGAGCTTTTCAGTGTCAAGGATTTACTTTTATCACAAAAGTGACTGTATATACTTAAACAGTCAATACCACAAAGCCATTGCCATGAATACAAGGCAATCTTGTTCATTAATTACACAGATGGTTTTAAAGTGGTCTTTATTCCTAGGCTGAGCTTTTAAAGTCCCTTAAAAATGTGTACCTTTCCACTTATTCAAATACATAAGAAAATACAACCGTGATGCAAGATCAACTAAAATTCTGGTCCCAAAATGAACAGCAAGGTTCCCATTGGCCACAGTTGGTCCCACTTATCTTACCTGCTATAGCATGAAGGAAATAAGGCTATTACTGGAAACAGGAATAACAGGAAAACACAGTCTTAACAGGATGCAAAGCCATACTTCAGAGATGAATGTAAGGATTTTGTTATTAGCTTTGTGTTTTCTGCCCTTCTTTTTTTCTATGTTTACAACACCAGAGGAAAGAGTCCTGTGCTATATTAGATTAAGGTACTGACTTGGGAATGATCATTCCCAAATTGTAGTTCTAACTCCAATACTCACATACTGCAGCAGGGCAATTTAATTAACTTTCCTCTGTATTTGCTTACCTTCCTGTGTAATGGGGATAAGATCTCCAGAAAGTGGCCCCTCTCTCCATAAAGCTTAATCTTTATAAAACTCCTACGATGAAACAGAAATATGCCATAAAAAATAAAATGTACAGAAATAAAAAGTGCATAAATATGCCATTGCATACTAGAGCTAGCTGGAAAAAACTACAACCAAACAATTATCTACCACAGAATGCAGCTTTATTGAAACTGAAATGCTACACACAATTGATATCCACTTTGCTGGCATTTAATATCAAAAGATATTTTTCTGACAGTTCTTGAAGCATGTGTGTTAGTTCATTTGAATAATAATAATTAAAAAAAACCAAACCAAAACACTTAAAAAAAAAAAAGTAAAGTGCTATATTAAATGGCACTTATTTTCAATAACTTTATTTTATATGCACTACATACTTTGGAAATTTTATGTCAAAAATTCTAACTGTGCTTTAAACACTTTATTCTTTTCTAAACTGACATTTTAATAAAGTTTGTGATCTGAATATATCATATATGAAAAACTCAATCCATAGGTTTAGCATTAACTACAAAATTTTCAATTACGTGCTGCCACATCTTCCTATGACTCTTGTAAAGTGAGTCTGTATCCTTACATCTAACTAAAACTAATCTTAATATGAATTAAATATTTTTTTGTTCAAGAGATTATCTATTAAATTTAATACACAGATCCATAAAGCAAAAGTCATGGTGAATTAAGCCCTATTCCTCAGGCTAGAGGCTTACTGGCTTTGTTTTGTTTTTATTTTACTTTCTTAGAAGACTACATAATCTGAACTATTACTAAATATTGGAAGTTTTTTTCTGCCTTTGTAGAGCTTTAATTTTTGTTTTCATTAATTATGTATGAAAAACAATTACTGTAGTAAGTTCTATTGAGTTCTTTTTTACCATCAGTTAATTTTATGTACAGTTAAATGGAACTAGGGGTTAAGAAGGAAACTAGGGGTTAAGAAGGACAGACACTGCAGGCCTAAAAAGTCCTTAGCAACTTTATACAGAGTTATTACCTCAGATTTCTGCAATCCATTATATCTTTTTACTGAAATAAGCATGATTATTGCACCCTGGAGCACACTTTAAATGGCATAATATATTGGTTTGCATTAGAGTTCATCTACAGGGGATACATGGTTTAAGTAAAATGATTAAAATAACCTTTTTTCCCTGTCTTTTTATCCTGTGTCCTCTGAGGTAGGTTAGAAATTCAGGTATCTATGTAGAAAGCAGAAGCCTTCAAATACCCTTCTGAGTCCCTGAGCCCCTATGGGAATCAGGTTTTCACAAGCATCCTTAAATGCCTAACCTCGGATTCCATACTGGCCTCAGTGTTCTAACAACTATAAAGCAACAATAGACTCTACTCCTCACAAATCTTCAAACTATCCACCAAACTGAGCCCCTCCCTATCTTACAAGCATTTACATGTTTCTTTTAATTAACAAAAAACTGAGGGGCTGTGGGAGAAAAGAGGTGGTAAGGTGATACCACATCCACTGCCCCTCAAGCAACAGCTCCCTGAGCAGAGGAATTGCTTGACAATCCATCATGGTCCCTCAGGCAAGGGTGGGTACCAAGGTTCCCCCTTCTGCCATAGGCAAGCTCCCCAGAGTTCCACCAAATGCTTGCCTACTCCTGGCCACAGAAGTCTTCCTCTCAAAATTTCAATGGCTTCCATCATGGTGTAGAATGGATAGGTTTCAATTTTTAGGGTTTTTAATTTTGGCTTCACAGTTTGAAGACTACAAAAAGCTGCAAACATTCCTTACAACACAAAGAACTACCCAGTCCCATGAACCAATCTGCTGCTTGCATGCTATAAACACATCAGCATTCAAAATTTTCACTGAAAATCTTAAGTAGAGCTGATCTGAATTAAATTTGTGGAATCACCTGTATACACCCATCTGTTTATAATTTAAGATTAGATTTATTCTAAAAAGAAGCATTTTAAGCTACACAAAAATAAATTCTAAAGATTAAAAAGTTTAATCTTAAGAATTTCTTTAGAGACAGAAGCCATTCCAACTATTTGAATGAAGTACACAAGGCTTTATATTCTAATTATTCAAGATCAGTGATTCAGGGGATCAACATGTTCTCCAGGGTAGAAACACTGTGTGGCACAGTTGAAAAAAAAAAAAAATATTTGCAGTCAGATGTGTTTGGATAGTGATTCAAAAGACCTCTGACATAAATTTGCCTTCTTGTGACTTACGCAGATGCTGCACGTCAGGTAACCAACAATCATCAACCACATCCATGACTTCAGCTCCTTGCAAATGAAGCTCAGATGAACTACAGTATCCCCTTAAGGCAAAGTATTTAAGCCAATGTTTGGGTTCTCAAAAAAAAAAAAAGGCTAGCAAGAGCTATTTTATAAACACCAAATTGTGTGTTTAATCAACACCGTTATTCTGTCAGCTGCTCAATCTGATTTTCCAAGAGGAAAATAAAGTTCCTCACTTTAGCCAGAATGGATGACTGGCTTGAAAGGTTTAGAGAGAAGATATCATCAATACTAATGAATTAATCCATATCCTTCAAGGTAGTTTTAAAATCAATATTAAATACAAGTAATATGTCAAACACAAAAATCTAGTTGTTGATACACTCTGGAGTCTCTTTTAAGCAACTTCTTGATTTTGTGATTTTGTTTGGAAAGGAGAACAAGTATATATATCAAAAAGTTAGGAAGCCTTACAGAAGCCCCAATACTTCACATGCACAAACTGAGGTCAAAACACTTGATATCCCTTCCCTTTAACAAGGCTAAAATAAGATCAATATTAAGAATTCTGAATTATCATCAATAGGAAAATAATGGATGTTTAGGTCATAACAATAAACATTTGGATATTTTAATCAATTTAACTTGATTTTTAAAAGTCTGACAACATGGCAAAGCTTCCATCTGTCCTGTAAGAGAAGAAGCATTCTCAGTTTTACATAACTGGTACTTCTGCAAGTCACCCCACTGGAGCTGTACCTCAGCGTATACCATAGAGCTTACATGCACATCGTTTATGACACCAGTTGCATCGGTAGCTTGGTGACTTACAAGTGTCAGACTGCACTTTTACCAGGTGCTACCAGGGACAAATGCCATGATGGACCCCCCTGGGACCTTTGACAGCTTGCAGTGCTGCTGTCAAACCAACACACACGACCACAAACCGAAGGAGGGAGGGAAAGGCGCCGTGCATGCTTCTGATGACCCATCCGCCAAACAGCCTCAGCACAGCAGCACAGTAGGGAGCAGCTTTAGAAAATATCAGGTCCAAGGGGGAAAAAAAACCAAACAAAAAACCAAAACAAAACAAAAACCAAACCAAACAAAAAAAAAACCCCAAAACAGTGACCTTATGTGGAACTCTTAACTCTTCTGAATGCTTTAGCATCCCTGCTACAGCAGTTACATTTACCTTTACAGTAAAGCTGAAATTATTTAATACTTTTTCTGCTTGGCTGACCTTTTACCCCCCCACCCCTCCTAAGGCTTCTGGCCCTCTCTTTCACCATTTGTGCATATAATTTGTAGCTATGAAGGTTTAACTGATTCAGTCTTAAGTACACGGTATATTTACTGGTTTATTTTTCTCTGTGGTGCAATGCCCTTGTGTCATTTTTATTTGGTTTGGTTTTAACTTTATTTGTATATAAAACATCTCTACTTACACAATCAAATATCACCAGGAAACAGAGGCAGGACTAAGGAGGCTCCTAATGTGCTCTGCAGAACTGCACTCCAACTGCTTTCAGCCTTCAAGGACACGGATTTCGGTTTAGCTACTAGAGCACCTAAATTATGCTCACATGAAAATAATTTTTTTGTTCAGCTGCTTCAACTTCAGCTATCAAAAAAATCACGTTTCAGTGTCAAGTATATAAGCAACACCCATGTTCCATCATGTTCAAGGAAATTATTCCAACTAGGGGATGTAGTAGTTTATTAAACAAATCACTTTCCAGGATATGTGTACTTACATTTCTTTTTATAGGTATGTTATGTTCTTTTCTGCTCAGTTTTTTGAGAAGCATAACCGCACTACAAATCCAGTCTCCCTGTCCAAAGTGAAAATAATGCTTATGAGTCCCTCTCTCTGCCCCATGCTTCATCCTGCTCATGCCAGGCAAACTGGGTGCATTTTGGAGATTCCTCTGAAGACTTTTTTATTTGCCTTTCTTCAGTTTGTTTCTTTAGGTTAGATGCTATGCATGTTTTGCATTGAAAGTTAAATAATGCCATTATTTTAATGCCAGAATTTATTATTGTTGTCAAAAATCTAAAATATTCTTACTGTATTTTTCCCTCAAAATGGAAACTCATATTTTCCTTTTTTGCAGAACTGTTCCCAGATAGAATCAAGTACAGGTATTACTAAATGCTTTGCAATCCCATTTTTTATCAGCTAATAAAATTAAACAGGTGTTTGAGCTTTTATATGAAGCTAACAGCATCAATACTTTGAATGCTACATTGATCATATTTCTTTAATAAACTGATATCTGATTTATTTTTCTTTTTCTAATTGCACACTAACAAACAGGTATTAACAAAACACGAATAAGCACAACCTTCCAGCACATCTTCCCTTTCAGTAATTCCATTTGTCTTTACTCAGCAGCACATGGCAGAAACCACTAAGGGATCACGAAATAAAGATGAAATTAAAGATGAAATTTTAAAAAACTACTTTTATTTTACTAAACTTTATTACTAATCTGTTTTATAAAGAGAATCCTCCATTTTTTTTCAGTGTGCTACTATTACCATGAAACCTTTAGTACAGCAAATAGCACAAAGAGGTAGACATGCACAAAAAGTTCTAATAACAAAATGTGTAATGCACAGGGTCAGGAGCAGTGCTTACGCTTTCACAGTCTTCCCAACCAAGACCCATTCCTCGCTACCCTGCTCATGGAGTGGATCAGGCAGATAGCAACACATCTTTTAGATATCTCTCTCTCTCTGCCTCCAGGGGTAATGGAGAAACTAAAAGAGGAACACACAGCTGGCTGCACCATGGACTCCTGAAGATGCTCACAGCTAAATGCTAGCATGGGATTTACTGTTTTCCTTGACATCCCTCCTGCCCACACTTTTCTGTGCCACTGCTTGCAATACTGTATGGCCACAGGACAATGGAGGTCCAACACTGCAGGTCCTCAGTTACTTATCTCTGCCCTACTAAGGAAATCAGATGTTAACAGATACCACTGAATAGGTATTTGGCACGTTCATGCCAGAAGTTTGATGAGATCAAAGCATGCTAAACAGCTGAGATTTGATGCCTATTTCAAACACTTACTTGAATGATTGAGTATAGCACCAGTTAAGTATATACAAAATGCTTGTTACATCAACATTAAAAATGAGACCAGAGGTTTTGGTCAACGGGGACTGTGAGCTGCCCAGAACAATCAACCTCAGTTCACAGAGGAGACAAGAGCACCCAGTCTCCCAGCTCCCAAGCCATCCCACCTTCAATTTACTAAAAGATTTTATCCTAAAAAGGAAGGAGTGAGTTGCCCTTTTTTTCCCTTTTTAAATGACAAGATGTCAACATAGATAAATGATAGCATAACAATCAGGCCAAAAATGTTTTGCTCCTTATTTTTTTGTGGTTTTTTTAACTGCCTACAGAATAGATAGGAATGAAATTACTGACAGCCAGCAGCAGGAGTGCAAAAAAAGAAAAAAACCAAAAAACACAAAACAAAACAAAACACAAAAAAACCCACCAAAACACCTGAGGAAAATGCGTTGATAAAAGCTGCATCACAGACCTAAAGATTTTACAGCCACAAATACTTAGAAGACTTTCTGAGACAGAGCACAGTTATCTGCACTTGACTAAGAATTTCATTGGAGAAACAAATGTTTGGGAGGTTTGAGTATCCTGCTGTTCCAAAGCATTTTCACAGAATTGGAAACTTTTCATTTGAAAGCTGTTTTTCCTTGGAAAAACAAAGCTTCCTTGAGAGACAATTCTGAGATTTTGATGTTTTACCTTTAATACCACACAAATCCCTGATAATACAATGATTTTTCTTAGTATTTCACCATGCAAAAAGAACTTAAAGAAAATCATGGTACAGACAGTCAGAAAGTCAAACATCAAGATAAAACACATAAAAGACCTAAGAAAGGGATCAGCAGGTAATGATTTAACCGTTGAACAGAAAGTAATGCAAAAATAACTTCTTTGTTCACATGTATACTGACCTCAGGAAATGCACTGCATGTGAGGTAGAAGAGAAAAAAACTGAATGATAAATTTCAAAATCCTATGGGACACTGCTTTCAATAAATACACAACACTTTTTCCTGGACTGGAAACAAAACTCCCCCAGAGATTAATAGTACAGTGATTAATAGCACAACGACTGAGCAAACCCATAAGGTACACACTAGCACATGGGCCTTACATTCCCTTTATCTTCCTTCCTTCCACAAGGTGAGAGTATAAAAAAGAGTACTAGTAATACTACTGCATGATCAGTGCTGGAAGTTAACAGCCTGAATACCCTTTCCTTTATTTGAACAGGGTTTCTAGCACACTAACATATCTAAAACGGCTGCTGAGTTAACATTACCTGAATTAATTTTGTACTTCTTACTTTTCTTTAAAATTACTTGAATGATAAAATGGAGAAAAAGCTGACAGGCAGCTGCTTTTTGACATTTTTGATTGCTCAGGGGCCACCCATCTATTCAGAGATACTGAATGGGAACTGATGAAAGTGAAGAAAACAGGTTTTCTTCTTCGAGAACCCCATCTCCTTCATCAGACAAATTGTAAGGAAGTGGCCATTCTCCTCTTCTCAGAGTTGAATGAAGAGTCCCTGGCAGCATTTGGTGCAGCAGGGGAAAAAACAGCATCATTTGCGGGTACAGACCAAAAGAGATTTCTCTTCACTCTGCCGCCCCCTTCTAGGGTTGTTGTGATAAGAAGCAACAGTAGTGGTTTGGGAAGTTTTAACCAAGAAAACCAACAAAAGCCCAAAAGAACTACCACTAATAATTAACCTCAGTGAAAGATTCTTTAGGTAAATAGTTCACTGTTGATGTAATATCAGACACAACTGAAAAATCAGCATTTTTAATTAACTCATTAAACTTTTAAAATATTTAAGCACAGGGGAATTTTTTGACTTAATCTTCTTTAAGTGAATAGAAATTATTAACACACTAATTAACCATTGTTTCATGGAATGAAACTAATTTAAACATCTTCTGGTTATTAGTGCAAGATCAAAGAATTATTCCCTTAATGTTTCCTCCAAAACAACTAGCACACCGAGGCTAATGTGTCATTATCTTCAGTTCTTCTGAGCCATGACAATAAAAATTGAGACTAGGATCTTCATTAGGTCTTCCTTTATCATTACATGAGAAACTAAATGCTATAAAGAGCTATTTCCACTACATAATTTGTTAAAGCAGGAGAAAGGAGACACACAAATTTGGGATGATGTATTTTATTAGTTTTTTTTAAATTTTTAAAAAAATATAATAATAAAAAAATCCCTGCTTTAAACAGAGCTTTCCAGATTTCTGCCATAATAGCTAAAGTTAGAGCTTCAACACAACCAAAATACACCACTAAGTAAACTCTGAGAGCTTTATTTCCACAAGAATATATTTCTTCAAAGAAATACTAGGCAGTCCTCTTTAACAGTGCTCAAAGACTTAGATATATTAAATGCCCTTAATATCACATTATAGAAACATCTCAATATAGAGACTATGCAAAGGCAAAAAATGCCAATTTTAACCCTTTTTAAAAACTTTTTGAAAAAAAAAATTACTCAAAAAAGAGAATTTTTTGTGTCATTTTTAAGATATAAAACCAAGGCAACAGAAAGAAACAGACTTAAATTGAATAAAGGTTTCCTAGAAGAGTGTTTCTTTTCTTGCCATTTTATTTTGAGATAATAATAAAAGCTGTTCTAGAAGATTAACAAAATCCTGTGTCATGAGGAGATCAACAGAAAGCAAGTGGTCTGTGATCAGACAGAGATCCTGGAGGCACTAAGAGAATGTCTCCAGTAGGGATGTGAACCAACGCAATGCAACTGAACTCTTTTAACCAAAATCACCACATTAGCAAGGCAATCATACAATTCTTGTACAGACAAATTAGTCATAGAATAATTTGGGCTGGAAGGGTCATATATTGAACTTTAAAGGTCATATTTTCCAGCACTCTACAATGAATAGGTACACATTCAACTAGATTGAATACCAGGTTGCTCAGAGCCCATCTGACCTGACCTTGAGTATTTCCAGGGATGTGGCATCTTATTACCTCTGCAGGAAACCTGTTCTAGTGTTTCACCACCCTTATTGTAAAAAAATAAACAAACAAATAAATAAATAAATAAAATAAAATCATAAATCTAGTTCTGAATCTAAGATCTTAAAACCATTACCTCTTCTGCTTGGGTTCAACAGAACCCAATAGTCAATTTATCTGTAAAACACCAAGACCAGTCCTTTAAAGTATAACAGCATTTAACCATATTTAAGGTCAGAAGATATTATATCTAAACACAAAGATTTTTTTTTTCTCATCTCCTGTATGTTGCAAATCTCAACTTCAGTCATTTAATCTGTTGAATTTAGGTCTGCTAGTGCCAGCTTGCCAGAGAAGGCTTGTCAGCATAGCACAGAGGTGTGATGAAGGAGTGCTGGGGGCTGGAGAACCTCCACCAATTCTGCTAACTTGTCTCTTCTGAGCATAAAATCTGGACCTTGCTCTCAGTCATCCTGCATCTAAATCAACACATTAGAGAGGAAAATGCTTTAATACTTGGGTTTTGTCTTCAAAATTCCTCTGTGCCATTATTGTGCTAACTTCCAATTTTTGATTTTGTTAGCAAACTTAATTAGGAAGTCTTGCTTTGTTTGTTTTTGTTTGGTTTTGGTGTTTTTTTTGTTTTTTTTTTTTTTTCTTTTTTCCAGAGACATTTATCCTGAGTTCTTGAACATTTGCTCTTCTCAATGTTTCCCTCCTCATTCCTTAATACTTGTTTTAAATTCATACAGTGTCATTCATATAGTCAGCCTCACCAATCCCAGCTATGTTTTTACCTATATATACAAACACACAGGTATACATATATTCCCATATATATATATATGCATATTTGCATACATACATAGATATATATATATAATGAATATAAAACGATCACAATCTTTTTTTTCTACAGCACCACCTAGGGGACAAGAACCTTTTCAAAGTCCAAGTGTTTCAGACCGTGATTTCCAGCCTTATGACTGGGGTCTGTCTAGTTTCCTCAGTTTTAAAGACTGGCTGCTTTAACTGTGAAACTCCTTTGATTTCACCATCATAGCTGCTTACTGTTTTAATAAAATGTGTAGACAGCATAATTGTCAATGATTTCATCTTTGTTTCTAGATCATTAACAAAAATTATTTCAGGCTCTGAAGAGATGGAGACTTCTTTTTGAAGACCCAGTTTTGAGATGGCATCCTTTTCTTAATCCATTTAGCATGTGCTTTATTGGTAATGTAGTTAGTGCAATAAAGTGATGAGCACATTCCCAACTTCCATTCTTTGCTTCTGGGACTGCTCACTCATTTTACATTAGAAGCAAGGAGCAAAATCTGTTCTGCCCCTTCCCAGCAAGTGTCAACAGACTACAAAACTGCGCTGCTTTTGCTGTCTTCTAGTCCAATACACATAAGGTACCTCCCCTCAAAGGAAAAACTTTCAACACTGTGGGCAGTTACAGAAGTCTATCTCACATCATCTTCCTCCAGCAGGTGAACAGGTCCTCAGAATCCTGACATGTTTTCCTTCTGTGTGACCTTCCTTCCTTTCTTGGCTGCACACCCTGGGCTGACTTTCCAGCACCAGTCCCAGCCAGCTCTTTTTAAGCCTTTACCTTAAGAATCTCCAAAATGACTGAGCCACCTAAAGTTTCAGTATGTCTGAAGGAGTCAAGGGAAGAAATGCTCTCCAACCCACAGAGAAAGGCCAACAGTCAGAAAGCTGCCTAGTGCTTTTATTTTTCTTCCAGTCCGCATTCATTCACTGCAGGTGACATTGGATTTTTTATCCCTCCCTTTCCCAAATCACTTAGTACTAGTGGGTATACAGCCTTCCACATGCTGTTTAACTTTTCACTGTATTGTGGCAGAAATATTAGAGCATCAAGATGTCTTTTTAACTATCACTTAACAAGCAAGGTATAAATTTCTTCAGACAGAAATTCCTGAATTCTGAGCTGCAGTCTAGGTGCTCATTTCTTCTATTGTGTAGTCTCTCTCTAGAGACTAAAAACGCTAGAATAAAGCAGAATTATTCTATAGAATAGTAACATTAAAATACACTTTTAAAAGGGGAGGTAGTAGGGGGTCTGCATCCTCCCACAGCTGAAAGCTAAGCCACTTGACTTTGAAGAAGTGGGCCTTAGGTACTCTACATAAGCACAGTGTGGATTAATTGAATAGATCAAAGTTCCCTTCCAAGATGAATTTAAAAAAAAACAAATAAAGAAGAACTAACTTTTGCAAAATGAGCATTTTTTCAGAAAATGGCAGATACATTTTACTTTGGGTCAGCTTTTATTTCCAAACAAGGCACGACACAACTGCCTTGCACAGCACATTAACGACTGCCGTGCTTTATACAGATAAAAGCCACTATGTGAGACAGTGCAGCAGCCCCCGTAATATACCACAGTTACTCTGTCTGAGATTAAAATGTCAGTCTCAGTTCAACTGACCTAATTTATTTTCATGTTTCCTGGCTCAACATGCTTATTTCTCTCTCTACAAAATTTCGGACTGAGTTGTAAATTTATTCCAAGAGCTGTTTCAGACCAAGAAAGTTCATTCATTTTACATTTAGATCATAAACAGAATCGGAAGCACTGGAAAAAAAAAAAAAAAAAAAAACAAACCAAAAACAAAAACCAAACACACACCCAAGCAACCTGCAAATACCTTGTTTGCCTTCTAAGCATCACATGAAACATCTCCTAAATGTATCCTTATAGATTGTCCATAAATTGAAAGTACAACCTTAAAATCAATTCTATGAACACTAAATATCAACATAATTTCAAGAAAACAAAGCCACACAACCACCTTTGGTAAGGTAGCTCTACATGTTGGCCATAGTCTTAGTTGGAGACTTAGAAATTATCAGTATTTTCCAAGTTTTCCCATGAATATCTGAAATATTTTATTATTTCACATGAAACTAATCCAATAACATAAAACAATATTTTTTAAATAATCTGATTTATTTCTTTATTAGAAAATAAAAAACTCCACCCAATTTACTATATTTCAATTCTCAAAAAATATGTTCATTATTTCTATTCATGGGTATGTATTTTAAAGGAAATATGGAGGCCGAAACTAAGCAATTTTTCAAGGAAAAACACTGGAAATTAAGAGCAAGGCACACTAACAGTTCAAGATGCATACGTGTAAAGATTATTACATGGTGATGTAACTTTTACTTATGCTTTTAGTAGAATAAACAAAAAGAGCCTACCACAGCCAAGGAGGAAAAACAGTGGTATTCATGCCAAGTAAAAATATTTTTTAGAAAATACAACTACCAATACTAATATACGGGAACAAAACAAGAGAGCAGAAAATGAGTAGGGCAATGCTAAAGCAAAAACTCCAGTTCTTTTCTAATGTATGTTAAAAAATGATACCACATACGTGAGGAGAGTTTCATCCAGTCCTAAGGACAGCATACATAAATTGGGAAGAATTAGATCATTGAGTTTAGAATATCATACCTGTGAATTACAGTTTTAAACTATCCCTTTTAAAAGAGATACATGAAAGCTTGAGTGCTATCATAGCATTTCACAATGTTGAACAAATTCCTGTATTGATGAAGCATAATTATGCAGGCCATCAAACAAAATAAATAAGCTAGGTAATTCACAGCAGGCAAAAAGGTGTGACAAATTCTCATGTCATAGAGAAAAGCTTTGATAAGAAAATGAAAAACCCACATTTTTCATTAGGTAGGTGTCACCCTGGTTTTTCTGAGTTTTTTAAAGCCTTTTGATTGTTCATAAGATGGAGTCAGACTTTTTAGCTACTGTACAATATTAGGAGCAGTTTCTGCCTTTTTCTCACATATGTAACATAAACAAATCCTTTGTTTTTCATTCTCTGTCCTTTGTTTGCATATTTCTAACCTGAAAACAATTGTAACTGACAGTTGGTCTGGCCATTCGGCTGAGGGGTGATAACTCCAGAAGCCAATCCACAGCCAGACCCACAAATATATAAAAAGTAAGAAATAAACAGGCAGAGGGGTTCTCGGCTTTGGTTCAGCCTTGGGCTCTCTCGGAGGAACAACTCTGCCCTGCGAAAATCTCTTGACTCTGTGTGATATTTTTGCGTATCCCGATCACAGGTAGGTATTTCAGGGGAAGAGAACCAAGTAGTGTGCATGAAATGGTCTCTTTACGGAAGTCAGTAATATGGGTGCCAGTACTGAAAAAAACCAAACCAAAACAAAAAAACCCACAAGCCTGCTAGAGAACCATCACAGACGTGGAAACTTTTAAGTTATACTTTCAAAACCAAATCTTTGTTCATTTGTAACCAGATATCGGGGGACCTTCACAGTGAGAAGCCTTAAGCTTGACCTAGCAACAAATTTCAATGTTGGAAACTGTATCATGCCTGCAGTTTAAATGCATCCTTGCTTTTCCTGATTGGCATATGGGAGAGGTTTATGTCTCCTGTATGTTGCCCCAGAGGCTGCTGTGCTTCAGGAGCAAGGGTGATCATCCTTGTAGATTTTTAAGGTTCAGCTGTACAAGAAGTTTTGTACTTCAACCACTTCCACAGCAACAGCATTCCTCCTGCATGCTACCATTTAATCTCCTCAACATCCATGGGTATTACCAGACCAGCATAATTATGATTTTAGTAATATTTAGTCCAGTTTGGAAACTAGAATGAGGTTCTATATCTATGCCATATTTCACAGAAAAACCTTATTGCACTAATAAAAGTATCAGTAATTTCACAAGTACATATCAGAATGGACTATTAAAATGTAACATTTGACAGTATCTGTTGATACACTTTCAGCAGAATAAGTATATTGCTCAGATTACAACTTATTTCCTACTTGCTCCAACTCAAAATGGGGTCCACTAATAATAAAAACATACATTGTTTAAACCAGCTATGCAAGGCAAAAGAATTTAAGTCAATAAATCTTTAGCTCACCTGCTGCAGGTTTTAATTTTTCCAAATGGTAATTATTTAAAAAGAATTTTAAGAATCAGGAAAACTAAAGAGAAAAGGTCAATGACAGAAAATTCAAACCATGTTAAAGCAGGAGTGTCTTCAAAAAAATGGAGTGTTTTTATGCAAGCTGCCCTAGTACTGGCTCTATAGCCCTAAGCTCAAAATAAACTGAACTTTAATCTAGGTATTCTTGACTTGCAGTCCGTCATGCTTTCAGAGTTCAAAACAGCACAATAAAAATATGATTTTAGAAAAGATAAACACTTCTCTCAGACTGAGTAAAATGCTAAGGAAGAAAACACAATAAACAGACTACAAACACTACAACATTCTATTTCACATTTTACACAAATGTTGTGAACCTGAAAGAGGTAAGCAGCTGAAACTGTACTAAAAACGCAAATATGCCTGCACAATAACACCCACTAGCTTTCCCCCTTAGGGTTTTTTATATGAATATCAATAAAAAAAAAATTAAAGTCCAACATACTAGACTTAATTGGGCCCTCTTTCTATAGAGATGAATTAATTAATTTCTCTGGGCTCTTATAGAGGAAGAATTCAGTGCACACTTCCCTAAAGCAGGTTTCTGGGATAGAACTGGGCACAACATTTGTATCAATTCCAGCATCATTCATCTCAATTAAGCACCTGATGATCAAAATGATATTCAACTTATTTCTCACAGATCTACACTGGCACCCCAGAAAAGTCTATTCAGTATCCAAAGTGACAAATTGGGATCATTATGAGCTTTGTATGATTATTTTATGACTCTCATACCACTGATTAGTATCTCTATTTGGCTGTTATCTCTATAGCACAGCAGCATACTAAACATGACATGCAATTGCAGACGCCTTCAGCTTAAATGAAAATCAAAAACAGGAGGTCAGAAGAGGCACATAATTAGTTACAACATCTATTTTGACAGTGGGTAATACAAGACAAAAATCCTCCAAAAATCTGAGGATATAAACAAAACGGAATGTTTATAGCACCTAAAGAGCGCTTTTGGCAAGACCGGAGTTTTTCTAGACTCAATGTACAAAGCACCTAGAAGAGACCAAAAATTAGGTGAAGATGAGGCAGAAAACACCAGACAGTCAGAGATTTCAGTCAAATGCTTTCTTCATTAGTTGATTCCCACTACAGAAACCAACAGAGACTTCAAATGGATGAGTGAAGGTTTCCAGCGCCTCGGTCTTCCCAGGCAGGTCTCTTCTCCCTCCTGATACCTCAGAGAAATGCTAACAGTGTTTCACAGTCCTGAAAAATCCTGCATCTGTAAGAAGCAATGAAGCCACAGTGAAGTCTTAGAAAAGCAGCTTATAACCCCAAAATTGAACTTAAACTTGAAAGCTGTTTAAGTTTATATTTCAACTCTTTGTTTCACCCATGAAAGTTTCCACTTGTTGCTTAAAATAGCAGACGGAACATTTTTGTTTACTTCCACCCAAGAACAAAATTCCCTGAGATATCAAGGCAATGAAGAATATATGTACATGAGAGAATGGAACAGCTTCTGTGGCCAAATTAGTCAAGTACTTTGTATATGGAATTAAGTCTACCAGGAAGAGCTTTCTGATGTTAATTTTTTGCCTTGTGATAGAAAGCTATTATTGAATGCAAGTTTTGTGCTCTTGCAAACATTTACATAAAAAGAATAGGAAAATGATCTAATAAATACAATTACTGTACCTATACTAACCTCTAAGTACGCATAGATGCCCAGACAACTTAACCTTGACTCAGCCATCATTTTAAATGTAATTATACAGGGCTCAGCAAACAGAGCTCTTTTCTTCCTACTCCCACTTGCTCATCACTGCAAGCTATCTGGTCCTAGAGCAAAAAAATCCCTCTCACATAACTGTACATGACAAGAAAGGAATTTTGAGTTTCTAAAGACATATTACATATACGTACATGCAATTAAAACTCAAGTGCAATGATCATTTATGGAAGTTCCTGCCAGACTCCTGGAATATGAACAAGAAGGGGTTACAGAACTGAGCTTATATACACATGTATTTAGCCATTACTCCTGAAAGAAGGTGCCAGCAAACAACTTCCAACAGTATAACCCCTACCACAACTATGCATGAAGGGGATTGCATTGTTGGTTTGGGTTTTTTCAAGTATTTTTTTGCTGTGAATTTTGTCAACAAATAATTTGCTTTGCTTTACAACTTGGAGTGACTTAACTTTTAATCCATTCATGCAGTTCTTTTTATATAACCTCACAAGAAAATCAGAAATATAAAATCTTTTGTCTTTTAAATGAAACTGTAAAGCCAACAGATTCAATATTGCAATCAATTTCTTTCAACCCAGATTACTATTTTTCAAGATTTTTTTTTAATGGGAAAACAGAGACCAAACTGAATCATCTTCTGTTAAGTAAATATGTTATACCCAACCAGCAGGGAAAAGGCATGTAAATAAAGACTTGTATCTGAAAGAGAAGCCCATGCATAGAGTCTTCAGTTATCAGTCAGGCTTTCAAACAGTACCCTCAGAGGCAGCACAGAATTGAACCCATGGTTCAAGCATTCATTTCTGACTTCCCAAGGACAGCTGAGACTCTGCTCTTTCTCCTTGGCAGGGCTTTGCTCAAAGGCTCTGAATGATGAACAGGAACAAGGTACACACAGACACAGTTAGCCCAGCTACCCCTGAGGCAGCACCAGGATTTCTGCATTTTATAGCTTTTGGACCAAGCAGCGGTTACTCAAAAAGCCCAAGACAAAGCGTGGCTTTTGGAAGGCTGCTCAGTGGTCAGTGTAGTGATAGCAGGGGATGCAGCTACAGGGCAGCCATGCCCCAAGTCACTCACGTGCCACTCTCACCTTCAGGAGACACAGGCACTGGACCTTCCTATTTCATATCCCACGTGATATGAAATAAATGGAGGAAGAAAACATCTGACTTACAATTAAGACAGAAAGAGGGATGCTTGCTAAGAAACAATGAGGGATGTGACAAATGTTGCAGTTCTTGCTCAGGTATGTGCTAGCTGGTTACAAAAAGTACAACGATGATCTAAAATCAATGCAAACCAGAAAAGTTGTATATTTGAGGACATCTCTAGGAAGAGGAGAAATATTGAAAACTCCTTACAACAAGGCACCTGACGCTACCTTGTATGGCAAATGAATGATCTATCCTAAGCTAGTGATTCCCTCTTCTTTTCCACCGATGCATTTTATTGACATGCAGGCATTGAGTTACACTGCTTCTAAGCATTCCTGATGCAAAGCCTTCTCCCAAGAACACTTTTTTTGCCTGATCAATTCATGTCTTGACCTGCAAAGATGTCCCACTTGTGATAAAGAGCAAATCTACCCAATCCAAAGAAGTGTTTTCACTTTACTTCCCGAGAAGGGAGAACAGCTATCTTCTCTGTTTCCTTTTCAGTACTCAACCTGAGTGCTTTCCACAGTGAAGAGTAATCCCATAGCAGAAACTCTTCCATTTACCCCAAAAGGGGATTAGGACTTCTTGGAAACATTTCTTTACTGTGTTTCAACAATGATTATTTAAGCCATGGACTCAAAATGACTCAGAGGAATTGCACTTGTCATTGTACAATTTTCAGCATGATCTACAATGTGACCAGGCAGCGATGACCTGTATTAATCACAGGCTAAAGTATAATCTAGGTAAAATTAATGGACTATGACGGTCTGGCAATTGCTGTCCATGTCCTCACCCTTCTGCTGGCTTGCCAGACTACTACGCTTCTGGTGGAGGAGTGGTCTGCAGCTGGGGAACACATTTTGCACAGAGCAGAGTCAGATAAATTTAAAAAAAAAAAAAAAATCAATTTGTCTGAGCATACAGAGGAATTCTTTTTACCCTGATTACGGCAAAAGCAATAGGGCAGAAGAGCACTGCTAAATCTACCTAATTCCCCATAAAAGAGTCTCCAAATGCCTTAAATCCACAGCCATCCTTGTGGTACTCACTCTTTTTTCTCCAAAATACACAATTTGCTTCTCTCTTGTGGCATGCTTATGGTTCTGCTTGTAACTCATGTTTAATGGTGAAACACACCTGCTATACTGACACATAGTACTGGCTTACATTTGTCACCAAAGGGTTTTCCAGCAACCCAGCTTGTGGAAATATTTGACTACTACAGCCTTATAGTTTAGTGAGAAATATACAGCAGCCTCAGAAATAACAAACAGTTTCAAGAAAGAAAGCTGTAACAGGTGGCTGGGAAATGGGAAACACACTTCCAAGCTACTTCCTCAAGCTAAACACCCAGAAAAAAACCACAAACATATGACCCACATTAGGGTCAATGTTTCATCTGGTTAGCTGCCACAGAATTATAGCAAATTTTTGGGAGGAGGGGAGTTTTTTTTGTTGAAGTAGATTACCAGTTCAATTTTTTCAGGGGACAAAAAATTTAAATCCTTGAAGATTTATTAGCAACCAGCAGTTTACAAACTCACAAGTACTTTGGATTACAGCTGCATCCTACCATGATAGAGTCATGTTCAAATTATATACAAAGACTTCCTGGAGCCAAATCTCGACATTTCTCTCTCATTGGGAAGTATCTGTGTGAACGCTTACACATTTCCAAGTCAGGGGTACATGCTAGGGGACTATTTCAACACCACTTCCCATTATTTCATGCCTGCCATTGCCCCCAGGTTCCCACACCTCACTATCAGACAGCTTGCAATGTCTCATGGAAACTAAAATATTTGTCTAGATTTTCAAGGCATAAAGGTAATGCCAAAGTTTGAAAGCATTGCACTTCAGATCTATGAATGACAGAAATTTAAACTCCCCTGATTCCTTCTCACTGACTGGAGTAATTATAAACTGTAGTCTCTTGGGTGGCCAGCCTGTCTCTGCAGTAAGATAACTGCCCTCAGCTCCTTCCTCTGAATTTTAACTAAACCTAGAGGATTAACCGGAACAGCAGAGGGGAAATCCCATAGCACTAACTCAGTGAAAATCAGACAGTATCATGTCCATCTACTGTCTAAGCTAGGGAGTTTAAAGGTTTCCTGAGGTAGCAATACAGTTGTTGTGGAACTGCAGAGATTCACAGGTCATGCCTGAAAAATCAGGTAAGTTCCCTTGACTGTGGCTAGTTGAGTAATTTTTACAGGCTTTGTCAGAAGAGTAAACAAATTCCTCAGGCCAGAGTTGTTTCTTTCATGTTTCTCATTGAATTTGTTATGCAATAAAGTCACTTTGTAGCATTCGAAGTGTTGAGCATTTCAGCTCAGCTACCATTACAGCACTTTCAAGGAACTCCTGAGATACAGGATCGGCAGTCAAAGTATTTAAACATCAACAAGGGCATTCTCAATTCGCTGCTTACACACTTGCTTTTCCAGTATGGGAAATGCAACACTCAACTGACATTTTCAGTGACTTCCATCTCAGAAAGATCAACAAACAATAAAGAAAGAAGCAAAAGTGTATAACACCAAGGGTGTGTAGAAGGAAAACAAAGCAGCTGGTACACAGGTCTGCTTACAGAGCACCCTTTTTTTCCCCCCTCAAGAGGCCTAAAGAGCTTCAGCTGTACTTATTTAAAATTCTCAGGGGTGGCAGAAGCTGAGTGCACTTAGTTGGTATTCTGTAGATGATTTCAGAGGATCTACAAATTGATATAAGTAACTGTGAGCTAACAGGACATGGCTAATTCATAACCATTCTGATGTTAGCACACATTTCTTTACATTAAGCTCCTCGGGATAAAATGTCACAATATACTTCTATGGTTGTTTGCACATGATATTTACAATCACAGAATTAAAATCAGCCATTCATACATACTGTGCACATTCAATTTTGGATCATCTTGTGGTGACAGAACAGACTCAGGAGCATAACTTCCTTATTTCAATCACCTTTTCTCTGCCCATATCAGAAATTTTTGTTAACTTCATATGGTCATCAATTTAGGTAAGTTCAGATGGCTAGCAAACACTCAATAACTATTTTGCTACTGAATAAATTTTTAACATAGTCATTTATCCATTTTAAAGAATTCGGCATTACATTTCTGCTGAAGCCATTTTCACATATTTGCAGGATATAACAATGGACATAACATTTCACTAAATCCAGATAGTAAGAAGTTAGAAGCAAGGTAAGGCCTTGCTGCTAAATAGTGCAGCCAAATAACCTATTATTATAATTAAAACTCCAAGCAGTTTTCTACAGCCTACTTGCAAGAGTCAATAGCTGCTCATCCTTTTGTTCTATGCATTACTCAGCCCTCAGTCAGTTCTCTCAGCTCTGTCCAAATATTGCTGGAATGATAAAATGCCAAAATAACACAAATCCATCATTAATTCTACTACTAATACAGCTATACTATATCAAAGATCTTTCACTTTTACAGGCTGATTCAGAACATGACTTTCTTACCTTCTACATGCACAACCTTCTACCTTCTTCTTACATGCACAACACAACAGGGATTCCTTCCACAGAACCGCAATTCCATTCCATGAGTGAAACCTCACTCAAGTTTCACCAATGGCCCATGGCTTTTTCCACGTTTAACATCTATTAACAAGCACACTCAAACCCAAAACTTCCTATCCAAGGTTTTATGAATAAAAATCTCTATTCTTATGATTTTGTGCATAATTACCTATTTAGAATGTTTATTCCAGTTCCATGATTCTCACTAGTCTAAAAATATATATGGATCACTGCATCAGAAACAAACTTGCAATTAACATACAAACAAGAATATTTGGAAAACTACATTCAGCTCATGAACAGATTTAAAAAAAAAAAAAAAAAAAAAAAAAAAAAGACAAGACTAGAAATTCAAAAGGGAAGTTATAATCCTCAAACAAAAGGTTCTGGTCTGGTTGTTACTCTGAACTGGGATCAGAGGAAGAATATTGCTTAAGCTTATCTTCATATGAAAATAGCTACACATATTATAGCTTTAATCTCATTTAAATTAATATAATTCAACAGCTGCAAATAGTTTGGGGATATTTATTTCAATTTATTTTTCTTAAGTTGATTAGGACAGGCCTTGAAGTATATTTTGCACACGTACACTCCAAGCACATCATTAGCTAAAGCAAGACCAACTGGCCACACACTTCTAACATTCACATTTCTGTTCTAATTTATCTATGAGTGGGTAATACCTTCAGTAGAAAAAATTGAAAACTCAAAAATGATAGAGAAACACACAAGTAAAATTGAACAGAAAAAAAAAAGTCCTATACTTTCCCTTGTCTGAACACACACAAAAAAAGTGTAAAAGAAAGTGAAATATAGGCTAAAGTGAAACTCCAATTTGTCCAAATCCAAAACAGAAATAAACCCCTACCTTTAGCTTAACAGTGTTGGGTGCCACCCCATTTCTATGAAAGACAGTAACAGTCAGATGTATACATACAACTACCAAATGTAAGAATGCTCCCTATAGTGCTTCCTCTTTATGTTGCACCTTTTAAGTTCAACCCTCTGCAGGAACTAGTCAAACATGACAAGTGAACCTTTTCTGCATTTATTCATTGCTCTTAATCATTAATAAACCAGGACACTTAGCATTAAAGATTGAGAAAGGGGAAGAAGGAGAGAAACAGGAGGGTAAAAGGGAATATCAGCACTACAGTTTTCTAATAAACACATTCAGGCCCAAGCATAACCTATCATCTTAATCATGTTTCATTTTAATACTTCTGTCAAAAACAGTATGGTATTTATCTTACATTTCCTAAACTGACAATGGTAACCTGCAACTGGCCATGAGTTAGGTGAAATTGAAAAACCAAGTGAAAGGCTATCAAATGTTATTTTTACAGTTGTAAGAATTAAACGTATAATGGAAAATAGCTGCTCAGGCTAAAAAGAAACACAACCTCAGCTTCAAACACATGGTCAATTTAAAAAAAAAAAAAATCTGACTAATTCAAAGGACCAGTCTGGAAATCCAGGGTTTCAGTATGCCCAGCATTAAGATTCAGAAACACTCTCCTTAATGACATTGCAACCCAATTCCAACTAGAAACAGAAAGCAGAATCAGAGTCACACAACCACAAAAGACTGCAGCCCAAGTGTCCTCAGTATTCTAGTGTTCTTGTTACAGAAATTAATATACAATGCAAATAAACTATTACCCATCCCATTATGTGAGCCATATCCAGGAAATGTTCCCATCTGATAAAATCAAAAGGATAAGATCTTGGGGTTGTGTCTGGTTTTTGTTTTTTTGGGAGGTTTTTTTGGTGGGGGTTGTTGTTTGTTGGACTTTTTTAAAGGAACCTTTGCTCTCCTTTACCTTCTATAAAAACAGTACAACGGCAAAATTTAAGAGAAGCAGAAGCAAGACTGTACAGCTGTTGGAAAAGGGATGAATTATTCCTAGAAATAAACCAATCCACCAAGCAACATGTCAAATTAAAAAAGTTGATCATATCTGACACAGAAAAGGATAATGATCCCCTGCATGACTCACTGAACCATGAAAAGTTTCCAACTGATGTAATGAGGATAAGACCCTGGCATGCCAATACTAGCAGGTTGATAGGTGTTAGATATTTAGCGACATTAAAAAGTAATCAGTACATTAAAATTGTTTCAATTCCAATATTTTCTTCTTGGAAACAACATGCCCGATCATATTTATGTTTGAAATTCCATTTTTTTTAGCTTGCAAATATGACAAGTTAAAATTGTATAAATATACTAAAACTGCAGGAAGGAAATCAGATGAGATGAGCTTTTTTGTGTCCTATTTTATTTCAAGTTACTTGAGATCATATTTGTTTTTTCTCCTTATTGCTGCTGTCAGGTGGATATCTGCTCTATCATGGATCTCCACAAGCTGCAGGGGGACACCTGCTTCACCACAGGCTGCTGGGGAATCTCTGTCCTCCCCCTCCTTCTTCACTGATCTTGGATCTGCAGAGCTGTTGCCCTGCACAGTAATATTTTATCTTCTTGAATATGTCATCCCAGAGGTGCTACCACCACTGAGGGGCTCAGCCTTGGCCATCAGTGGGACTACCTTCGAGCTGCCTGGCACTGGCTTCATCTGACATGAGAGAAATTTCTAGCAGCTTTACAAAGAACCTGCCCCTGCATCCCCCCTGCTACCAAAATCCAACCACATGAACCCAATAAACATTTTTTTCAAACTTGCTTGCATATTTTTGCCTCTTTAGCATTCCCTTTGGCAAACAAACACAGCTTTCATTGAGCTGAGTGAGAATGAAAATTACTGACTCAGTAGTGAACAGTATAAACACCGTCTGCTGCTTCTGAAGAGTACAGTTCATCTTCACCTTCCATATACTTGCTTTCACAAAAAAATTGAATTTTTTGAATGGAGATATGGAACAGGAGGAAGCCACTCGTATTTTTATTTGAAAGTCTTACTAGGCATTATGCTTTTCCAGGGAAAGCTGCATGTATGACTGACAAGGAAAACCTTGACAATCCAAGGTACATACCTATGACAGTCTATCAACAGGAGAGTCAGACACTGCCTTCAGTCTTGTTGATGCATCCCCATATCACACTGCAAATTAACACCAAGGAAAAGGAGAACCAATACATGCGCCCAACACATCATCACCAGCCAGCAGCTACTGAACTGCAGTTTCCAGAAATGGGGGCTACAAATTATTCTTATTGCTGTTCTAGTTATATGAGTTCCCTTTGCATTGTATAGCAGTATTTTTAGCAACTATTTTCTACAGCACAATCCTTTACCCCTCAACTTGTAGTTCTCTAAGTTTCTCTTCCACACATATTTGCTTCAATGTAGACCTTTCACCTGTGTTTGCTCTAAAGTCACTCTTTGTTAGTTTCTTTTATCTTGTATCCAGACCTCAGAGTTAAATTTCTTCTCCAGGGAAAATATTTTTTTTCTTAAGATTGATTTTTTTTTTCCATCTCTTTACACAGAAAATACAAGACAATGATCAGAAAAATAATACAAAGACATTTGAAATCCAGAAGACATCCCTGCAAGCCTCCAAACTAGACTTAAGTTTCCTTGAATTTAGCTCAACAGCTCCAAGCCTAAGACAGGACTCCAATCCTTCTTTTTTTCCATCTCTCCTTAAGAGACACTGGTAAGCTGACTTAGATGCTACCTGAGCTACCTGATGCTTTCTGTAATAGATATTTTTGAACAATATTTACATAAATAAATAGCCCAGAGATCATTTATCTTCCAAGAATCCTGGAAGTAAGACACTCAGCATTCCTTCACTGCTGTTTCTTGTAATGCTCTTTTAACCTTTATTGTAGAATTTTCTTTAAGATATCCTAGTTAACAAAGGCACACTTCGCCAATAAAAGGAAGACAAAAGAGATGTAACTTGATAAATTTAACACTTTGCTTGAAAATGGTAACTCTGACACTTTGCAGAGAGCTCTGAAGGACTCTCCATGGAGAGGTGTTCCGACAAGAGAAAGTTGCAGAGGTGCGGCCTTGCACGCCATTACATTTTCAGTATTTCTTTCCTCCCAATTATTATCTGTGAGGCAACCAATCTGGCCAGGGTAACCAGAGACGGTCTGCTATTTGGTGAGGACTCTACTAGTAAAGAAACACTGATAAAACACAGAAGCATCAGCCTTGGTGGAAATGCACCATTACGAAGCCAACCACTTCATGTAGTGAAGGAGGAATCCACAAAACCTTTCTGTCGTTGTCATCATTGAGATGGCCACAGCACTCAAGAGTGCTTCTTTAAAAACTTCAGAGGGTTCCAAGCATCAGGACCTTGTTATCTATAATTCTTTCATATCTTTTCTTTGTTGCAGTCCCATGAGTCGCTCCACACAGCTCTGGCTCTCTCTCCTTCTTCCACCTTCCTTCTGCATTTCCAGCTTGCTGCTTCCTGTCCCTAGCACGGCTGCCTTTCCCCGTCTGTCCCTTGTACAGCATCTTGGCCTTTCTGTCCCTCGCAGGAGCTCCTGTCCCTTCCCTCTCACAGCACTGCCAGCAGACTCCAACTGACTCCTCTCCCAGCTAGTTCACTCTTTTATCACAGCCATAGCTGTGAGGGCGAGGCTGTTCCCACTCTTGCATAATTAACACAGCTGCAATGTACTGGGGGCAAGATTGCCTTTAGCACTATCTCCATCTGTCTTCCCACAGCTTTCCTTCCCAGGATGTCTATCACAGGCACGTTCTCCCTTCAGTACCAAGGGTGTCATAGTTCCATTTCTTTTCTGAGTCTTTTACTGCTCCTCCTTCTTTTCTCTGTCCTGTATGTATGCAAGAATCACAGGTTCCCAGGATACTCCAGACTTCCCTCTTACAGGCACTACTCCGCTGGCTACCCTCTTTATTTCCTTAATTTATGGTTTTATCATTCTTACCCTTCACCTGTCCTAATACTTTCTTTGCACACAAGCTTTTTGCAATGCAATCAACATCCCTAGAAGCATAGCTCCCCCTAAAGATTTATAAGCTTTCACTGCTTCAAAATCTATCACAGGTAATAACATGAATCATAGACTAGCAGTGCTAGACCTTTCCCTTTTTTTCCAGTGTTCCTCAGGTATTTCACACTTCCACACCCCTTATGCCTCCTGATTTTTGTGTGTGCATATATATATATGTGTGTAACTTCCCTTGTGTGCCTGTTATCAAGAGAGATGACAAGGTAAAAATGCAAATAGCAGTCCACTCCAATGAAAAAGATGCTTCAACTGGTGAAAAAGCAGAGAGAAAGCACCGTCTAATTCTGACTTCATAAATCTGGATTTTTTGCTGTCCAGCTAATCCTGAAACCTGCTCAGGGTTTTTCTGCACATGCATTGTCAGAACAACCATACTTCAAGAGAAGATGCAGCAGTTTATGCTTAAATATTATTATCAGAGACAAAAATCTCTAGAGTATTCCACAGAATGATGTATTTTTTTCTCTGAGGAGACACAGTGTGCTGTAATTATTTTGTTCAAAGCAACTATGCACCTTTGTACAGCAACTGGAGATGATGAATAAGAAGAAAATGCTGAAAATTTTCAAGTTCTGTTCTTTCATGACAGTTTTGAGTATTTGCATTACGCCCCTTCTTTCTAAAAAGAAAGTTCCTTAATCCTTCAAATAGTTCTTACAATTGTGCTTATTACATATTGAGATTGAATTCTCCTACTAATTGTCTGCAGTGAAGTTTGAAAGGATTTGTTGCTATAGCAATACTTTGTGTTGATTCAGAAATTAATGATAAAAGAAGTGGCAATTAGCACTATTAATTTTTACTAGAGAGACATGGGAAAGTGCTAAAAGGCTTCTGCCTGCCCCCCCCCCCCCCCAAAAAAAAAAAAAAAAGGCAGTAAGATTTTGCATAGGTGACCAACATAGAGCTTGCAGCTATAAAACAAAGTATAATGGATATTTCATGCTTCAGTACACGCAGCATGAATATTGCTGCCTTAATACCTCAAGACAGACTCAGCCTCTTGTATTTCAGGAATTCCCAAAAGACCACAGGGATGTGTCTCCTTTCATACATAACAGAACCCTGTGGGACAAGCTACCCTACATTAGTATCGGGAAGGGGAATTGAATACTTTTCTCTACGGATTTGACTCTGTTCTTTTAGTGTTTTGCAGGTACCTTTCTTTGGCATTTTTAGTGAATGAAAGTATGTTGCTTCAAGATAATGACCTGCTTATTCTCATCTCTGATTAACAGCCATGAAGTAGACACGTGTTTTCCAGGTCATACAAAACCAAAAGAGGCAATTAATTTTCCACACCAAGACTGCTATTATCTCATCAACTTATTTGGTAGTCCAGGACCTTCTACAAGGTATTTAAGGTTTGGGTTTTTTTTTAAAGGCTTGGCTTATTATTTCAATCCAATAAAGGATATAGAGTGGCTCTACATGACTGTAGTGCAAGACCGAAGGAAACAGAATGCTTTGTTTCTTCACTATGTATTTAGTGAGGTTTTTAAATTTATGATTAGATAGTCTTAAGAGTGTATTTCCCACTATTAGAATCCCACATAATTACTGAATTCAAATTTACTTATTTCATAATGAAATAATAGAGGCTTTCTATAAATCCTTGAGGATGATAGTATTTTTCCCCTTCAAAACTTTATTTCCTTTAGGTGTTACTGCTGGTACCTCAGACCTTCAAGCAGGGATGTTGGGAGGCTTTCTTAAAACCCATTAATCGTAGTTGCTGGAAAGGTCTTCTCCTGCTTATGAGAAGGACAGACAGGAATAACAAGGCTACAGGATGAGGTAAGTTGTCACACCTTTACAGATTTGACCTGAAAAGTTGTCCCTCCATACTTCACATGGAACCATAAAGGTGCAAGAACAGCCCCCAGCATCTGGCTCCAGTACACCTAATGCTGTCAAATAATGTACTAATGGATAAGGTGTTACACACAAACACAGCTAGAGCTCAGCAGGTAAACAGTATTGTACAAAGCCCCTTGATTAGACTGTTTTCTTTAAGAGAAGTGATGTATCCACAAAGACGCGTCTCAGTAACTTCAAACATCTTTTTAAACCCCTTCCTTCCAAATTTCTCAGTTGTCTATGAACTTACTTGTAAGAGGTAAACTTCTTACTTTTTTATTATAAAACTTTGTATGCCATAATTAATCTTCTTCCTGTGGGAATGAAGCAGGACGGTTTGTCACCCAAATAAAGTGAGGGATTAACCTTACACATCATCACACAGCTTTCTCATCCAGAGAGGGAAAGAAAAAATTACAGAAATTATATATATATATATATCTCAAATATAGAAATTATAGAAATATATATCATATCAACTTGTTGAATGTAACTGAACAATCCTGGAAGCCCCCAGTCACATTCACTAGCCCCCACAAGAACTGTCTACAATCTAGCAGAGCAGCCAAAACCTTCTAGAGATCAAGACCAGGCCTAATGCCCGCAACAGAGAACAGACAATTTATCAGGTGTTTGCTGTGCACGGAACTCTGATTCTGTGCCTAAAATGCTATATTGCACTGGGCTAAATGAACAAAACTTTGAATTTGCTTGCAGGAAATTGTTTTAAATTAAACAGATTTTTGTTTACTCCATCTTTAGAAAGTAAGCACAGAAAACAGAGAAGGAAAGGTAATGGCATTAAAAAGTATCTGCATTTTCAAATCATACCCAGGAACGTATTTTCTGATAATTTATCCTGAAACTGTATTATTAATTATTTCTCTGTAACTATCACCATCAAGATTAATTTAGAGAAGTATGAAATTACCTCTAGCTGTCATTACAGCAACTGATTATTTACTATTTGTAATATAACTGACATCATTTATTTTTCCAGAGATTTTCAATCATAGAAAAGACTTTGCCTTCAGTTTGCAAATATTTAATAAAGAAACTCCTTTAAGCTTTCCCTCCTTAACACCAACAGATGCCTCCAGCATGAAACTGCATAACTCAGAATATGCGAGGGGGTTAATTGTTCATCGTCACCTGTTTTACAGTCAGTAATTTTAACATTTTACATTCACAAGAATGGATTTTCTCTTTGCCCTCACTGTGTCTCCTAGCTAGGTGTGCATGGACAAGGTTGTGTTCTGCTGGCACTTAACCAAGGCACAAGAAATAGAAAATACTGCAGCCTGCGCTTATCCTCCCTTAAAACAAAAATAAGACACAAACAACTCCTGAGCATGAAGTCTTAATCTAATCATTGCGCACCAGGCTTATACTAAATTTACTTACAAGGTTTTGCACCCCAACACCATCAGGAACATAGTCTGGTGTATGCTGCAACACCGTTGGGTGGACGGGGAGGCACAATTTGTCCTTGTAGAAGTGTAGGTGATGGACACTCTCCCAGCACCTTTGACAGTTTCACATGTACAGCAACCATGCAGCCCAGCAGAACTGATATTCCTCAATAGAAAAAAGGCACAGAACAAACTCACAGAGAAGTAGCAACACTATTGAATGGATCTGTGAAACAGACAACTTTTGCTGTTACCAGGCTCTTTCTTTTTATTCCAAGCTTACAGATCCATTTAAACATCTGTTACATATTCACAAACTATGGTACTTAAATACAGATAAGGATATTGAGATGGCATTGCATATCCTCCCCCACATAATCTAACAGATACTGCTCCTTATTTTAAACCTTAATTATATATCTTCACTAAATGAGAATGTGCCATTACAGTAAGAGATACCATTAATACTAGTAAACACTTCTATCATATTTTGCACTAAATTAAGCAGCCATGAGTTTACATACACTGGGCAGAGCTTTCATTGCCTTCAAATATCGCACAGATACTGTCTCCTCCTCAGAACACCATCTCCTCTTAATGGGAAACAAGATGTAATATGATAATGAACAATATTAATTAAGGTCATCCAGATCACTTCAAACGTTTTCCTAGTGTCAAGCACCTTTTGCACCCCTTCCTTTTTGAGTCACATAACACTGCGTAAGCACAGTAATTGCTGGCACAAAGTACACAATTAGGCTGTCTGCTACGATGAAGACTGGGCAGAATAGAAGGCATGAACATAAGAACCATAACGCTGTAGCATTCATGTGGAAGAAATTTCCACATTAGTCATCACAAGATTTTCTTTAGCATTTCAGGATTTGACCCTGAAAACATTCATGGCATTAAGACTAAAACCCAAATACTAATTCAAGAAAGGGAGGTTGGATAGTTTTAGAGAAGCTACTATAGGTTTAGAATGAAGAGTGTAGTAAGTGTAACATTTTTTTAGAACAGCTTACAAATTAACCAAGACATTTCACTTCTTAACACTAATACCCTAGAATGGCAATTTAAGGCACCATTGAGCACTGTGTTTATGATGTTTCATATGCTCATGGTTGGTTTTCACTATGAATACCTACCTCTGAGACTGCTGCTCTAAAATACATTAATAAGCTGTTGTATGTAGACTATACTACAATGGGGAAGATGACTTTCTTTTTTCAGTAACAGAAAGAAAAATGCACTGTACTTGACAATATAGAGATGCATGATATAATGTATGCAATCAGCTCCTTCCAGAAAGTTATTATTCATCTGCTTGAAAATTAGATGATTTTACACCTCACGACAGTTTCTGTAATAAATTAGGTTAGGTTCTATTTCTTTTGAATTAAACATGAAAACATAAAAACTGAATTTCTGGTCTTGATGGCAAAGTGTATCTGGTAGAAAAAGAGAACTTGCAACATGTTTTGACATAGCTGCCAGGAAGTCAGATGAATTTCATACTGGATTATCCCTGGAGCACTTAATTTCTTTGTTACTAAAATCCAGCAAAACTGCTACAACCAAAACAGTCCAAGAGAATTGTTTTCAGTGTTTCAGCTCAAGTCAACAGATTCTTGTTCCCTATTGCTGGAGTTACCGTGTTAACATGCACATGATTCTTAAATAAAAGCACACAACTTTGAATGAGATTCAGCACTGGAAAATGTAGTCTTCATATTGCTCCATAGGACAATAATGATGTACACATAAAAAAGCTTCTGGTAATATCAGAGCTATTAAAAAAAACCAAAGAACTCAATGTATTTAAAAAAAAAAAAAAAAAAAAAAAAAAAAAACAAAAAAAAACCACAGAAAAACCGACAATACTTCTTTGACGCCATGAAAAATTGCTACTGTATGAGCAACGTGCTTGCTTCCAAGCTGAGGCACGTTTCCGAAAGCCATCGTTTTAAACCAGGCTTCCATTCTGGAAAAAGCAGCATTCCCTACTGCAGTCCTGATTCAACACAAGTAAGCAAACCAAACACTATCAGATTAAACAGAGGCAGACAAATAAAATCAATATATCATTCACTAACTTTGAGGTGTATGGGCAGGTAAACAAGCAAACAAAAAGCAAAAATAATTCAGTCAAAGTGGGATGCAAATCCAGGAAAATATATCACTTGGACGAAAACATCTTCAGGACAAATCCCGGCTTTTGCTTGCTGTTTTTAAAGTTTGTCGACCTGTGTCAGCAATATTGAAGTTATAGTACTTCTGTCTGCGACTACTTCTATATATGGTCAGCACAGATATTAGCCGGGATTTGCGTTTTTTCCAAAGTAATCCCAGGCAATCAGAAGGCAGCTAATCAGTATGAAAACCCACATGAGCGATCTGATCCGTAGCCCTGCACATGAGTCCATCTGGGTTTCTCCCCCCGAGATTCGCACAGCCAGGAGAATACGGCTCGTTCTGGTTTTAAGTAAACATTTGGGCTCCGCTTCAGACGCTCCTGTGGGTGCGCTGGCAGCGCACACCCTATCCACCGCTGCCTTCCCAAACTCCAGCCCGCGCTCCGCGGTGCGCAGTCCCGAGGAGCCTCGTTTGACCCAGAAGGGAGCCGCGGGGACTATCACAGCCGCGGGGACTATCAACCACTTGCCCTGGGGAGGCCGCGCACCCCTCGCTGCCCCAGCGGGAGCAGCCCGACAGCCGGCGGCACGTCGAGCCCGGCTCGGGGCTCCGGGGCGAGCCGCCGCAGGACGGGACGCCGCACGGTGCAGCCGCGAAGCCCGACCCCGCCGACCCCGGGGCGCACGGCCGGCGCCGCGCCGCGCTGCTCGAGGGGCGCAGCAGCCCTCGGGAGCGGCCGCTCCTCCGAGCCCCGCCGGGAGCGGGGCAGCCCCGCCGCGGTACGCGGAGCCCTCCGGCGGCCGCCGTCGCCGCCACAGCCTCGGCCCCCCACCCCGGCTGCGGCTCCCGCGCCGCTCCGAAGCGGGGACCGTCCGCACAACTTTCCCGGCGGCCAGCCCCGCCGCGCCGCCGGCCCGGGCTGAGCCGCACAGCCGCTCCCCGCCGCTGACACCCGCGCACGCTAGGGCGGACAGACACACAAAAGCCCCTGAGACCCGCCCGAACCGGCGTTTCTCCTCCTTCCTACCTGCCCGGTTTGCCGGCGACCCCACAGCGCCCGCTCCGCGCCGAGCGCTCCCTGCGCCGCCCAGGTGGCGTTAGGAGCGCGCTTCCCACGGGCGGCGCGCCCCCGGCGGCCGGAACATCCCCTGCCGGGCGCCGCCGGGAGGAGGGCGCTCCGCACCCGCCCGCGACGCAGCCACCGCCGCACCTGTGCTCGGGCAGCGGCGCCGCCCCTTCAGTCCCGGCCCCTGGGTGGGCGGGGGCGCGCCGGGACCGCTCGCCCCGCGCCCGCCGCCGCCGCCGCCGCCGCCGCCCACCCCGTGCGGACACCGCACAGGGGACACCCCGGCCCCGCCGCGCCGCTCATTGGCGCGGCCGCCGTGACCTCAACGCGCCCGCCCCGCCCGCCGACCCCGGCCCGCCGCCCGCCCCGGCCGCACCGCGGGCAGCCGCTGCCGAGGTGCGAAGCTGGGCGGCCCGACGGCCCCACCGGGTCGGTGAGGCATGGCACGGGGCGCGGGCGGGACGAGCGAGAGGAGTCTGCCCCGCAGCCCCCGCCCCGGGGGGCAGGGAGTTAAAAGCGGAGAGATGCCGAAGGCGTCCTTCGCCTTTGCCAACTACCTGCGAAGTAGCAAGGACTCGCAGAAGATGAGGTTATGTGGGAAAGCCTTCCATCAGTCTGCGATGGTTTCTTCTTTTTTTTTTTTTTTTTTCCCTCTTCCGCGCCTCCCCCCGCCCCCCCGCCATCCAATCTATTTTTATTGGTTTTAATTGAGACGTGTGAGCAGCTATTGCTTGAAGATTGTGGTCCTGTTTGTGGAGAGTAAATCATTTTCTGTTGCATATTAAATATGACTCTTAATGAGACATCAACCAAATCACATACCCTCATACAGCTCTGTAATATATATTAATACGGTATTTATTCATTACTATCAACTTTTTGAAAGGTCTGCTTAAAATATTCTCCCCTCTCAGCTAATCAGGGTATGCTACAAAGTCATAGGAAGCCAAATAATTTATTAATACATGCTTATACTCCATTAAAACGTGAAAAATGTAAGAAATCTGCATTTTAAAAGATCCTGTAGAAGTATGTGATAAATTTACTGCATCAATTTGAGGCATCTCACACTGCCGTGTTTCTTCCATCATAAAAGATTAATAAACTTAACTTGAAACCCTTCAACACAAAAGAAGTTCAGCATTTAGCCGTTGTTTTTGCGGGCAGTGTTGCTGGCCGCCAAGTTGCCATGGCACGAGGGAGCAGGGTGTGTTCTGCTTGCCTGCTTGTGTATTTCTTGGCTAGGTGTAAGAGAAAAGTTACAAAGTAGCGCTCTGGAGAACAGAAACAAAACTGCGATGTATCCTTTCGAGGGCACCAATTCTCTATTAACCTTACAAGCAATATTGTTTGGATTATCTGCCTTCAGAAGAAAATTTAAAAACTTGGAGTCCGTGTCGCACCCTTTGCTTTCAGTGAGGAAGAATCACTGCACCCTATGTCCTTGCGCCAGGGTTTGCACAGAGCATGCCACAGGATCCTTCGTGTGGAGTAGTCATGACCAGAGCCTGTGAAAGAATACGTACAATTCCAGGTATCAATTTTCAACACCTGGAAAGAAAAATTGTTAACCCGGTGGGTTTAAATTAACTCAATGGTAATTCACGGCACTCAAAAAAAACAAAAAAAAACCCAAAAAAACAAAAACAAAAACAAAACCAAACCCCCCCCAACCAAAAAAAAAAAAAAAAAAAACAGACCTGCAGGATGAAAAAACAAATAAATTAAAACTACTTACATATGAAAGAAATTACGATCTCTTGCTGTGCAAAGATTCCCCTGCTTTTGAGCCCTGGGTATGTTGCTTTACTGCCCACCTATGCTTTTCCTTTTACCTTGCATCTCAAAATAGCATCAGAAAAAGCTCTGTCCCGTGTAATAGGAAGCTGGGGTTTCGGCGCAGCTGCGAGCCCCTCTGAGTCGTCTCAGGTCACCCTTCACAGTGCAATTGTCCTTGGTGTTTCTGCCCCTCAGCTGCCGAGGGCTCAGCACCCCCACATGTTGGAGATGAGATCTCAGGATGTGCCACTAGCCTTTAAGATTATACTAGAAATAGTGCATTTATTTTTGTGCCACTGAAGATGGAGCTGAAAATCTGACCATCTTTTCCCCTTTGTCGCTTGTGTTAGCTGTTAAATTTGTGTAAGAGCTTCCCAGCTGTAAGCACACTAAAGGTAATCTCAGGTTGAGATATTTATAATGCATATACCATTCATAAGGGGGTGGAAAACCACTCCAAATAGTAAATTATGTTATGATTAGACCAGTGTCAAAAAATGCATAGCTTTGTATCCACCACAACCTCATTAATTTCTGAGCTTGTGGCAAAAGTCATCTATGTACATAATGCAGAATGTACTTTAGAAAATTCATTCATTTTAAGACTCAAAGCAAGCTGAGATCAGCTTGGCTTTGAATTTGCCATGTTTTAAGGCACATATCAATACTTTATAAATCAGGGCTCAGTTGCCTAGTACAATGGTGTAACATAAATATATTTAACCTTGAGTCATGCAAAGTGAGCCTTTGAAGCAAGCGTATACACACTAAAATCAATGATCCTAGAAAACCTGCATAGGACAATGTCTGTATAAAGAAGTAAGTATCAAGGCAGGCAACAAACTGGTTAGGGAAGTCTAAGGTATGGGAATAAATTTTGCAGAGATACTGCTAAATAATACTCTTTAGAGAAAATATCTATTGATTTTAACAACAGCTTTAGCTGAACAGACCAGAGGTTTAAACCTGCACAGTACAGCTCCTAGGTATAATACTGGTCTTTACATTATATTCCTAAGAAGGCACAGAGGTGGAGATTAATTAGAAAGCTGTTGGGTTTGGGGTGGTTTGTTGTTGTTGTTGTGGTTATTAATTTTTTTTTAACTAGGAAATGTTACCTTTTTTTTTTTTTTTTTTTTAATGAAGTTATCTATGGGAATAAGAAGCAAATCTGGCATCATAAGTTGTACATCTCTCAACATTTTAATTTATTTTTCCTCTCACTGAACAATATAGAACATAACTGACATGTGGAATGCCCTGGAGGATCGAGACCATCAAGACTCAAGTCACCATGAGCATGCCAGCCCTCACAGAAAACAGTGCTGGAAGAAAGATGGGGATGTACAAGTGAGCACCATGCAGCTGGATGACTGGACAAATGATGGAGAACACACCCTTTTGTTGAGGACCACTGAAATGTTGATTCTGCATCCTTGAACTACTTTGCTTTTTGGGCCTGTATTCATGGCACTGCTGTTCCCAGAATATGTTCATTCTTTCTCTGGATACTCTGTGATCGTGTATTTGCAGCTAAGATACAAAAAGCTCATCAGGAATCAACTGAGCACTCCTTGAAGTTATCCTTGAAGGACTTTTTTGGGTGACATCACTTCCTTGTCTGTGGTTTCATTCATTACGTGGAATCAGGGATCATGTAGTTTCATTCAGAGGTGCTGATGATAAAGATCATCTTTTACTTTTTGCTCCTGCCGATTTTGCTCTTCTGGAACAGCAGATCTTCACATCAATAATAGTCAGGAACTTCTAATTTTAAGCCTTAATTTATTTCTGAGTACTTTATTCCCATTCGTCTTGCCTGATGATACTAGCCTGACTTGAGCTACCTCACCATTCTCCTGTGTTCTAATGTCTTTATAATGTCCCTTGCATACTTTTGCTATTCTAAACCTGTGCTTTCATAGTCTTATTTTGTAAATTGACTCCTTCTCTTTTCTGCTTATCCAAGCTGCATTTTTTGGTGATTTTTTTGGGGTAGGGGTTGAGTTTCCTTCAATATATGTGAAATTATATACCAGTTTTGGACAAGGTTCTAAATACACCCAGTTAGAAGGAGCTCAGAGTGGTGAGAGGGCCCTGGACTGTAAGCCAGGGTCCATTCTGCTGCTTCCACAGCTCAGTCACATTGCTAGCTAATAGTTACCTTCTGGCCAAATAGTATCAACAAATATTTCTTTTGCTTCTTTTGTTTCCAGATGATAACGCCCAGCTCACAATAGAAGTTCCTGTATTTAGCTTCTATGTGTACTATTCTGTTTTGCCTCACTGTATCTCTCACTTTGTGCCTTTACTGTGACCTTATGGCACTCAAATTTTATTTTTTTTCTTTTTTTTTTTTTTTTTTTGTCCAGTCACCAGATACTTCTTCTCCAGTTGCCTGTGGCAGCACCTCTAATCTTTGTCTACCAAAGATCCTCAGCTGGCAGATGCCGCACTTTGGCCAAGGCCAAGCAACAGCTGCTTCTTAAGGAATTTCACCAGCAGTATTCATGTAGCATGCAGATTTGTCAACACAACACACCTCATTGTCTTCTCTTCGTCCAATGTCCTACTGTATTGACATTTTTTTACTAATCCTCATCCTCTTCAGCTTAACTAACAGTTTCCCATGTGTCACTGTGCCAAAAGCTTTACTGAGCACCAAATAGATCAAGTCTGCAGAATTTCCCTTGTCAAGAAAATTATCTTGTCTAAAGAAAGGGATCAGTTTAGGCACAATCTACTCAAACTGCCTTTTATCTGATTTTCATCATGCAAATCATTGCAAAGCACACACCACTCCGTAAACTCAGGTGATCCTTGTAGTATAAGCAAAATAAAAGTTGTGTTAATGGCTGATGATCAGGGTCACGCTAAAGCCAGCAACTAAGCATAGCTGAAACAATGAGACACAATTTGTGCCATTTTCTTAATAGGGTTTCATTCATGTTTCATAATGGTTTCAGAAAATGTCCAACAAAGATGACAGTGGTCCACAATTTTCCAAACTGATAATTTCAAACATTGTTGAATATAGCATCTGACAGTTTGTTTGTGAGGGAAACGAATACAACCAGAAAAGTATGTTCAGATGGGGCCCTGTCTATATAAAGCTGGTCTAGTCAAGGCAGCAATTCAAGTTCTAGGCCGAATAATTGCTAACGTACTAATTTGATTTTTGTAACACTTTTATCTCAGATAATGGAAAACACTTCCAAAACAATTAATTAATATTTGGAAGATATTTGCAGGCTTTATATCATTACTTCCTAGTTGTGAAATGCATGCAGTAGCAATAGCAGATCTAACAATGAGGTAAATAGAAATGAAGGTTTTTTCCTTAACATGATACAAAAAAAAAATACATTTATCACCCTCCTCCCCTGACACCTGTTAATGCCCAGCAGAAGTATAAATTGTGTGTAGGCTAGTTTTAACAGCAGTTCTTCCCTTTAAAAGCAGCTTTTCTGTAGCTCATTTTCACTATTATGATTTCTCATACCCTTTACCTTTCTTGTTTCCACTTCCACATTTTGCTGTGCTGGGAAGAGACTCTTAAGGATGCCCCACTTCTGTCTGGGCAGAACACTTTGTGCAGGATGGGTGAGAGGAAACTGCATGAGGAGAGACTCCAGTGGCTTGATGGGGAAATTGGGCTGTAGACCTGAAAGGGTGGAAGTCTATGGCACCCTCTGGGTCCCTTGCCCACACAGATTAATTTCTGTCCTCAACCAGGCTATGCTGCCAAAATACAACCAGCATATGTCCTAGCTCTGCATGGAGCCCAACAGCTTCATGATACGATCCAGCTTTTCTTTCCTTCTTTATATGTTGGTTGTTGTGGGTTTTTCTCCTATACTTCTTATTTTTTGCCAATAGGACCGTTTTCTCATAATGAGACCCATATCCCTACAGATGCCATAGCTCCAGTCCATAATAATAATTGTTCAGGGTCAAAAAAAGAGAGTAGAAAAAAGAAACAAGTGCAAAGAGGATTATTGTACAGTTTTACTCGAGAAAAGGTGTTTTGACTGTTTTCAACAGCAGCTAAAAGCATTTGCAGTTAAGATGAGGGAACTTTGCAATCAAAGTAGTTAGAAACTGGCAAGTAATTTTGGTAGAAACACTTTCCAAGGGGTCACATTTCCATGTTCTCTCAGGTAATGTGATCCAGAATGTTTTCAGTACTTAAATTTTTTATAAATTAGGTGGGGAAAATAAAAATACTTTGTTATTTTACTTGAATACAAAACTAAATTTGTGAAATACTAGCAGTTTTATCTTCTAGGCAGCTATTCAGAGTTCCTAAAAGCACTAATAAGGTATATATCAACCTCTAGACTGCACAAAACACTGAAGCACACAAAATAAAGAAAACAAGTTTAATGAGGTAGGAAGGCTCTCAGTGCCAATGCAGAAATGAAAGAAATAGATCAGCATTGGAGTCTCAAATCATCTTCTGTTGCAAAGTAAGTATGCACAGACTGCTTAGAAAATAAATTATACACTCAAAGCCGGTAGAGGAATGCTATTCCCCAGCAAAACACTTCTTTTTAGCATGTAATCCCACCACGGCACTTCTCTGCTACATGCACTGTAAAAGGTACAGATCTGATATGTCATTATGCAGTTGCAGCACACTTAAACACTTCTGGTTACTGCAGACCGAGAGCTATTTAATACCACAGAATAAAAAAAAAAAAAAAATAGAGAGTTGAAAAAACAGAATGTCACTGTAGTAAAAGACAGATCAGTAACTCTGTTATGACTCAGTAGCTAACAATAAATTATTTAAACAACTTGAGCTCAAGAATGACCTTTTAGCCATTGTAAGGCAGGAAAAATATTTTCCTTTCTTAACCTCCACAATTCAAATGCCGCTTCTTCCATCAAAAATCAGAGGACCAAGATGTGGGGACTTGGTCATTAATCTCAGACTGTGAAGCCCTGAAACACAATCAATCAGGTGTAGATGGTGATATGGTAATGGAAGGATTGGAAGAGGTTCTGCTAGGCAGAAACCAGAGGCACATCATATTGCTTATCATAAATTTCTAAGCATTTATGACAGAATATTTAAAAATTATAAATCCTTCAGATCATTCAGTTTTGTAAGACTCAGGTGTCAAAGCACATACTTTAACTGATTCTAAGTTACAAAAATAAACTTTAGGTACATGTTATTCCAGTGCATTTTACAGCCATCCAATGCACACCGGAAATTTGCAGGTCAATCTCCATTAGCTCAGAGTTTCTAGACAGCTGCATCCCTTTCAGATGTGACCTACTTCACATGCTTCTAAGAATAGGCCGTGCGCTTGTGAGATGCGTCAAAGCGCTTTTTAGGGTCTCCTCACGTGCTCTGGCAGGTGTCTGTGGGAGATGCTGGCAGGGAGCAGCCGCAGGATCTCCTGTGGAGCACCTTGGAGCCCATTCCAGCCGGCTCCAAGGCACCCACCGTGGGCTACGGCTGAGCCCCGCCTGCTCCACCTGCCTTCAGGAGAGCGTGTTTCGGAAAGGGCCAACACCACTCTTTTAAACGGGGAAAAACAGCCAAACGAGCAGCAAGGAGGGAGTAGCAGGGTGTGGGGGAAGGTGCTCCAGGCCTCAGAGCATGGTGTCCCTGCAGCCTCTAGGGAGGGTCAGCAGGGAGCCGCGCAAAGCGATGGAGCAGCGCAGGAGAGCTGCCACATGCTGAGCACGATCTCTGTCCTGACACTCCGAGCTGCCCGGGACAGGGTGAAAGGCAGCAGAGCTGGAAATGAAGGAGTGAAGTTGAGCCTGGGGCAAAAAGGTGAGAGGCGGTGGGAAGGTGTTTAAATTTTTTCCCTTTATTTCTCACTATCCAACACTGTAACTAACTGGCGATAAGCTAAATTAATTCTTGACAAGTCAAGTCTGTATTACCCATTAAGATACTCGGTGAGTGGTCTTTCTGTTCTGACCTGCAAAGATTCCATTTTATTTTCTCCTCCCTTCCTGTCTAGGAAGGGAGCTGCTGTATAGATGTCTGTCCAAGATTAAGCCACCGTGTCCCTGTAGCTGAATTTGCAATGCTGCTGGGGGATCTATGTGGACAGCCACTATGGTGTATATACTATATGGGGAAAAGCCAACATGTCTAGTGGCTAATTTGGTGCTGTTTAGAAGAATACCTTGGAAGAACTAAGTTCAGTAGTTTTGGGGGACCAAAAGCTAATTCTGGAATAGAGTCACACAAATATCAATCCACTTATCCCACATTTAAGTTCTGTTTAAGCCAAGAAGATTCTGATTTTTGACAGGTTTAAGAAAATGACATGCTGTTTCTGTGAATTAAAAAACCGTTGGGGTTTTGTTGTTGTTGTTGTTGTTTTATGTTTGTTTGGTGGGGTTTTTTTCCCCCCAGAGATAGATTTCCCACTAATGGAAATTGATTGAGTCCAATTCTCATATAGAGAATACACTGAGGAATTTCTTCAGTGAAATATCAAATGAGCTGGAGATACTTCTTCACATTGCAACAAATCAGCACTCTGCCAGTTCATGCAACTCTACGTTTAAGATGTAAGTACCATTTCTTGATCATTGACCTGGAAATTTTTCTAAAAGTGTGTGTTTGCTATTCCTTATTTTAAATAATTTACTTTCCCTTATTTTTTTCTGGAAACAATGAGGAAAAAAAAAAATAGGAGTATTTTGGAAGAGTAGCGATTTGCACAAAAATTGTGAGAAGGAGAAAAAGGCTTTAAAGGAATCAGTGTGAAAGGTAGGTATAGGTAGGTATACATGTAGGACATCCATGGTTATGTGACTGCAACTTTAGCCAGGACCTTAGGACGTCAGCAAAATGTTCTGTGATAAAAGCAGATATCAGAACATGGAAACTTGTCACCCTGGTTTTTCTGAGTTTTTTAAAGCCTTTTGATTGTTCATAAGATGGAGTCAGTCTTTTTAGCTTCTGTACAATATTAGGAGCAGTTTTTGACTTTTCTCACACATGTAACATAAACAAATCCTTTGTTTTTCATTCTCTGTCCTTTGTTTGCATATTTCTAACCTGAAAACAATTGTAATTGACAGTTGGTCTGGCCATTCGGCTGGGAGGTGAAAACTCCAGAAGCCAATCCACAGCCAGACCCACAAATGTATAAAAAGTAAGAAATAAACAGGCAGAGGGGCTCTCGGCCTTGGCTCAGCCTTGGGCTCTCTCAGAGGAACCTCTCTGCCCTGCAAATCTCTCGTCTCCGTGTGGTTGCTTTGCGTGTAGCGATCACAGAAACTCTTCACATTGATACCCAGAATATGAAATATGTGACCAAATAAATATGATAAAATAATGTTATTAGTTTCTAGAGCCCTAAGGTTGGTAGTCACAGATTTGAAGAGTATATCATTTTGATAGCAATGCATAATATTTTCTATTTAATACTCATACACATCTTCCATTTCCATGGTATCATAATAAAGCGATATTGCTAACTGGGAATGGTGATGCTGGATCCTGAAGGAGCTGAAATCGTTCTTGCTTTAGCAAATGCTACCTGTATCTGCAAATGATAGTGAGAAGGGGAAAAAACCTGCAAAAGGACAAGCCTATTTTATTTTGTTTATCCACAAAGTAGAAGATGATGGGAATGAGGACACCAAGCTGAGTGGTTCAGTTGACACACCTGAAGGACAGGATGCCATCCAGAGGGACCTGGACAGACACAAGAAGCATCAACAGGTATCATATGAGGTTTAACAAGACCAAGTGCAAGCACTGGCTTTGGGGGAACCTCCAGTATCAATAAAGGCTGAAGGATAAACAGGTTGAGAGCAGCCCTGAGGAGAAGGACTTGGGGGTGCTGGGGGAGGCCACAAAGTTGATTAGAAGGATGAAACAACTCTCCTATGAGGAAAGGCAAAGAGAATTAGGGTTGCTCCTCCTGGGGAAGAGAAGGCTTCAGGATTTAATTGCAGCCTTCCAGTACCTGAAGGGAGCCCACAAGAAAGAGGGAGACTTTTTATGAGGGCATGTAGTGACAGGAGAAGGGGGAATGCCTTCCAACTGAAAGAAGGTAGGTTTAGATTAGATATTAGGAAGAAATTTGATTCTGTGACTCTATAAAAGTTGCTTGTATATACTTTCAAAGGTTCTGGCAAAACAGAGAAAATATTTATTGGCCTCTAATATTCATTGCTTGCACATTCCAATCTTCAATCCTCCTGTGCAGTATCCTTTTATCTGAGTGAGGCTAATGCCGATTGCTGTGAAGCTGGAGCCTGAGAGAAGTTTCTTTCTCCTAAAATGAGCACCATTGAATATGAGACAAATTTATACAGCATCAAGAAGTATTAATGGAGCATATTTGGCACTGTTCTTTAGCTTCTCCAAAAGCAGACATTCAAGGAAGGGAAATGTACCACCTGACCACCTGAAATTCCTGTTTTCTTTATTTCACACAAAGCCAATTACAGAGCAGGGAGCCAGAAATCCCACTCTGGAGATGCCTCCTTTTTTACCCCTCAGAGATTTTTCTGCAGGTTTCTCTGTTTTGCCTGCCCCTGCCTAGGAGCATACAAGTGGATATACAGTCGACTGGAGCCTGTATGCTGTGCTGTCACTGTACACCAGCTGCCTGTTATTCAAGAAGTGTTGTAAAACATCTCAGGGAGTCTATGACTAACACAGTTTCAGTAATGATCCAGACACAGGCACTAGAGCAGGAGTTAATTAGCAGCCATCCAGCAGCACCAAAGCGTAGTGGGAAGAGTCTGTGTTTAAAACCCCACCACTTCTCCAATCCACATAATTCACATTTGTCACTCACTGTATGAAAGCAAGCACCTAACTCTTTGATTCTCTAAGTGCAAAACCAAAGCAAGGCAAATCTTTTTATATGCTTTGTAGTACCAGCTGCTGTAGTGTCCTTTTACAGCTAATTAAAACCACATGATTTTCCAATTCACTCAGTACGGAAAAATGTGTGTTTTGGTGCTATATCACTTCAAAAGAGCACGTCTTGCTGCAGATTAGAGAGCAATAACTTGTGATCCTGTTGAGATCTGAAAAAAGAATGGACAATTATGGTTGGCCTTCATCCTCAGGAGCCTTAACAAGTTCTCATAGAAGTCCCCTGAGGTATAGTTAGATGCCATCTATGCAGCAAAATCCCTGCAGCTGAGCAGCGTAGGAAAAGGATTTGGCAACTTCTCTAAGATATGTATAGTCAAGTGGAAATTATTCAGAGGGAAAGGTTTGTCTGTATGGCTGAAGTTATTTCCAAGGGGCCAGCAATATGCTGGTTCCAGGACTGAGGCAGCAAGGAGAAACAGCTCTTGAAAGGAAAGATAGAAAAAAGGGCAGGAAGACCATTTTTTTTTTTTTTCATGAGTTCATGGGTTAATAAATTAGTGTTTGTGATCTATTTTGAGGGCTCAGAATAATAAAAGGCATCCTATAAGTGCTGAAATCCCGCTCTCCTGAATTTGCAGTATAATTAAATTTAGGTGAATTATGCAGTGAAAATGTTCACAAATCAAGTTGTTGATTTTTGGTTTTTTTTTTAAACAGCTTTCAGTTTGAGGCTAATTATCTTCTTCAGAGTTAGTAATGGATTTTTCATGCATTTTCTATGTTCATATTCATATGCAAAAAGTCATGGCCATAAAATAATATATTCTTCTGGGGCATTCCAGCAGATATTTTAATCAGTTAGGAAAGTTGATCAAGAAACTAACAGATTTGAAAAGCACTTTGCACTAATGCAGATTAAGATTCAGGCAGAGGAAGTGCCACAGTTAATTTTAAAAACAAACAAACAAACAAACAAACAGAATTTTCTCCTCTTTTTTTTTTTTTTTTTCCTGTTCTGTGCTGAGCTGTGCTGTGCTTGCCGTAATTTGTAATTTGACTGATCATAATTTCCAAATGCCCACACATTTCATTTTTGCTCATAGCAACCTCTTCTCAGAGTTTGGTGCAGAACTTTTTCTAGAAAATATTTTTCATCAGGGTAACACTTCTGAGAGAGAAGATTGACAATTTCCTTTTTTTTTAATCCTGAGAATTTTAAAAAGTACAAGCAAATGGTTATGCCAATACAGATATGGATTTATTACATACTAGTGTTAAACATGAATCACACTAACAAATGTAGGATTCTATTGTGTATATTTTGTAAATATGTGGTTTGTTTGTGAAGCCAAGGCCTAAAATGTACATATTTATACTGATAAGCATGCATATGTTCATAGAGACCATGATCAGTTAAAAGGTAAGAAAAGAACTAATCCAAATTTACATAATAGTAGACAGGGACTGCTAGATGTGGAATGTTAACAGAAAAAGACAAAACATGGAGCTATCATATTAACTGCTCTGATTAACTTCCTTCTTTATTGTGTTCAGAATTCTTATAGAAAGGAAACAGAGACCTTTTCAGAAGTCTTTTAGGAAGCCCATAGGAAAGCAAACCCTGGATCCTGATGTAGTAGCAGGAGAAATGAAATTTTACAGTCTAGTAGAAACATTTTTTTTCAAGAGCTCTATAGCTTGTAGCCTTTAGTTGTGCTGTTATAATATCATGGCCTTAACTGTAAAAGTAAACATAATGATTTAGTGTAATATGCTCTGTTATCTTTTGGCACAGTAAGAATATTTAGTACTCACTCGAGTGAGGAATGACTGGAAAACCTGGGATTCTGAAGCACATCTGAAGAATTCTGTCAGTACAAATTATACCACGCAAACACACATGAGTAAATATGATCTGAGGGCAGGAGATTGATGCTGTAAGTCATACACTGTGTAGTTCCACAGGCCTGTTAAAGTCGTTCTGAAGAACTGTAAGCCTGCCAGAGATCAAGGGGCAAATACTTCAGAAAACATAAAGGAAGCAAGTATATAAGGATGAGCCTATGAAGGTCAGCATTTTTTTATACCAAGGCCCCTAATGCAGAGTTTCCTGAGCAGATGATCAGAGCAGGCTGCGGCATTTGTTCCTGCAATGTTTCTGCTACTATCCTTTTATTCAATGTCCGTTCGTTTAGTCAGTATATAGGTGTCAAATAGCATGGGATTATAAAAAAAAAAAACAGTAAAAAATATCCCTTACAGAGAATATAAAATCAGTAAAATCTTAGCAAATGTGAAGAACCATTATAAGCAGTGTACGTTTGACTTAATTTTTGTTATGGTAACAGGAAATTATGTGATAGGGAACCCTCAAACAAGAAATGTTTCAGAAGCAAAAAATAAGCCAGGATGAAAATCACAAAGGTTGTTTAGGGATCTTATCTTTATATGGGTTGAGTTTTGGTTTTAGTTTTTTTTTGTTTGTTTGTTTGTTTGTTTGTTTGTTTTTTAATATTAGTGATTTATTTATTCTGAAAAGATTAATTTTACGTTAATAGCAACTAAACGCTTATTCCAACATGCTTATTCTGATCTTGAAGCTATGTTCAAACTGGGATTTTCCATCTGTGCATAACCTCAGACCTTTAAGAGGCTATTCACGTTATCTCTCAGCCCTGTCAGTGCTGGGCATGGCCCAGGGGGATGGGGCTGGAGCACATTTACTGGTTAGCAAGCAACCAAGGAGGTTCAGAGATGGCATGGCAGCCTTTGAGATTCTTGGAAAGCCCTTACGTGATTACCTGTAACAAGTTAACATGCATTATGAAGGACTGCTTTTCAAAACTCAGTAACATCCATTTCAGGGCTAGACCTAAACTGAAAAATTCTTATGCGTTCCAAAAATCTTGAGTGAGCAGTTGCATATATGTAAGTCTATTTTGTCTTCTAAATAATGCCTTTGACTAAAAAGTTTACTTTTTCTATAATCTAAATAATGACTTAAATCAGAAAAAGGTTAACTAAAAGGCTAGTCACCTTTATAATAAATATTTTCCTAAAGAACGCATGATTCATTTTGTTTGCAGCAATCAACAGTAACCTTTGATGGAAAATAAAGGAAAAATATTTTAAAAGCTCTCAGCACTGGCCTGTGCTATTTCTAATAAATTTAATTGCTCTAGATTAGTTAATTTACATAGATTACATAGAGTTGTTAAAGATTTATCCTATTCTCCAGTGATTTAATATTTCTACAGTGCTTTCCTATATTTATGTCTTCCCAAAGTAGGTGCAAAATACTATATTAGAAAAGCAACAATTCATAAACTCTTACCTATACATGGCTGCACAGGACAGACAGAAAACAAGCTCAGAGTCATCTAGGATTTTTCTTCATGAGAGAGGCGTAACTGCACAGCTGTGGCCATGACATAAGAGTTTATTTAGTCTGGACTCAGCAGAAGCAATAATGAGCACAATGAGATAACAAGCAGATGAGTTTAGAGCCTCTAAACACTGCTGAGTAATACAATGATAAATTAAGAAGCTACTCCTTACTTCTTCTGAACCATTAGTTTTTTCAATTTGAGGAAAACAAGAACAGGAAAGAAAAGGAAGGTTTTGGGGGGGAACTGTGAGGCCTTGGACCTGTGGCTGGGAAGGTCTGAATGACACTTGGTCATGACAGATTACCCTGCTTCATCTGTACTGCTGAACTACGGTTCATAAATTACCACTGCAAAAGCTGAGGTTCAAGCCAGCCAACCAGGTCACAAAACTCAGCAATCATTTGTCTGGCTTAGACCTGGACAGACCTTTGTCTGATTAGACCTGGAATCAGTCTCTTGACTTGATGATTAAGCCATATATTCAGAAAAATTAAGAAAGATTAGTAAGGGAGATTATAAACCAAGAGCAGACCACCTTGTTTTAAGCAGGTACTCATCAATTCTTTACAAGCAAATAACTATCCCTCCTCATATCCACTTACCTGTACATGACTACACAAATCAGGCAGGAATCAAGTTCACAGTCATCTAGGATCTTTTTTCTGAAGAAGAGAGATGTAACTGCTCAGCTGACAGTGACATAAGAGTTTATTTAGGCTGGATTCATTAGAAGAAATAATGATTATAAAAAGATAATAAGCAGATTATTTTAGAGGTGCTATAAATTACTGTCTTTGCTTTATTTATTTACCAAGGGTGTAAAGGCCAAGTGAAAACAGTGGACACTCCTTCTTGTGTCTATCTCAAAAACTAACTTCAGTCTCAGTGAAGCCAGGAAAATATTAGGGGAACCTCAATTTTGGCTCCGTCAAAAACAAACCAGCTGCTGAAAACTACAGACAACTTCAGGAGAGATGTATGAACAGTTAGCACAAAAAAACAGTTCTTCATTAGTAAAACAAAACAAACGCATTGCCACGTGAATCTCCAGGTAGCCAGAAAGTAAAAATCCCAAGGAATTAGCTTTGAAGCAGAAGTGTGGGGAAGCCAAGAAGTCAGTCACATTTTGTAGGCTTCATCAGGAAGTGAGGGAGTAGTGAAGGCATTTCAGAGCGATTATTTGGAAATCCTATGAACTTTGTGTTCTGTTCACCACCTTTCAGTGTTTCCTCCTCACTTATGACTCTGACGTTGTAACCACTTTAATGCTCTTTATTGGTGAAGGTCCCCACCTCAGGCTATGGAGACCTGCTGTCTATGTCCTGCATGCATTCTGTTCCAAGCTGTGCCAATTAACTCTGTAAACTGTGGAGCGTTCATCACATCCCTATCAGATGTGTGTCATTGCATGTGCTACAGTTTGAATGAATCCTGAAATAATTCTATCTTGTCAGCTGGGCAGACTGTCTTGTCACCACCCTGCCAGTTTACACATGAGGTAGTGGGAGCTGTGTGAGAATGCAGTGAGCAATCACTCGGGCTAATTAAAAGCAAAGTGATTGAAATAAATGAATGCCATTGGAGGAATTGTGTTGAGTTGTTGCTAAGAGAAAATTGTTTTGAGCTGTATATTCTTAGGAGGTTTGTCGTAGATGCATCCAAGGGTATGGTGTCCACTTGCTCAGCTGAAAACCACATCCTTCTGGGCACTCTTGTTTCATGATAGATAGATAAGTAGGCATGTGATACCTATATCAACCAATACTGATATTGGTTGGCCAAACTTATTCTATGTTTTTCTAGTAAAACTTAATTTTAATGGGAAGGTGTGTTTCTTGACAAACTTCCCTCCCGCCCCCCCCCCCAGGAAGTAATAGCATTTCTTGAAAATCCTTGATGACAATGCAAAGGAAGAATTCTTTTGGAACTTCTAACTTTTTCTTTTATATTCAGGGGTTTTTTTACTTAGCGTGTTTGGAGATTCAGTGATTTTTTGTTTCCATTGAAAACAAAACAAAAAGCTGTGGAAAGTATCTTTTTAATAGGCATTTTCTGCAAGAAAACCAACACAACATTATACCAAACCTGACAGAGACATCAGGAAACGTCAGAGATGTCAACATCATGTTGCAAGTCAAGTGTAGAACTGGAATAGAATTCCTACCTATGTGTCTATTCCTTTAAATATGGGGTTTTCTTTTCCTGGTGCTCTGAAATCTTTTCTTCTCTTTATGTGTCATTCTTTAACTTCAACTCCTGTTCTGAATTTATATTTGATAAATACTCTGATTCCAGTTTCTTTGTTAACTCACATAATTTATCTTCACCATTCATCAAAGTCTATGGTAAGATATCCATAGTAAGGGTCTCCTCCGGTGATTATGATTTTGCTGAAAAAATTCTGGCAAGTGCTGCCTTATAATTTTTGCCATATTCTGTATGAAATTATATTAAAATCATAGGATCTTTTATTCATCTCAATATATTTAAAATACTCCTCATGATCTGAATTCTGTTTTAGTACTGCAATACACAAAAGCTTTCTTGTTTTACTGAGGATGGGGAAGTTATACTTGAAGATGTTATTTTATGAAATCTGAGCATGACAAAATAAACTTCCTTGTATTACTGCTATTGTGGAAGAATGTAATTCTTTGTAAACATTGAGTGCATGTGAATATTTGAGGTCACAAACCCATGCATATGTCTGTTATATAATGGGCACTTAGAGCCATTTATCATCAATGACTGCTCTTTTTTATTAATATGTTGTTATTTGTCTTAACAGAAGTCCTTATGTTTTGTGCTAGAGCAATGAGTCCTGGGAATTTGAACACTGTACTGTCCTGCGGCAGCCAGCAATTAGTATTTTGGCAATTGTGGGAAGACTCTTGCCAATATCACTCACCTGCTGTTACTAAAGGAGCAATAACACAAGACAGCAATAAAGAAGAGGGAAAAGAAAGTAGTTCTTGCTTGTTTAACCGGCACGAAAACAAGGCGAGCTGCATGGAGAAAGGCCAAATGCTTCTTCACAAGAAATACGGCAGGTAGCACCAACGTGAATGGCCGCACGCTGACAGCAGCACGCCAGAGCCAGCCCCTGCAGAGGGGCACACACGGGCCCACGTCCAACCTGTCACACATACTAGAGGAAGATCAGAAGTCGTAATCACTCATACGAAATGAAGAAAGAATGGGAACGTTTTTTGCCTAAGCAGTGCTGGAAGAAAGGGTACACCTAGACATGGGGGAGAGGAGTAAAAAGGAAGGTGAATACGGAAAAGGGAGGCTCTGCTCCCAACCCCTGGCTAATACCCCTCACTAGGATGACACAAAAGTTTTCAAAAGTGTATTAGTCTGACTTTAAAGCAAACAGAAAAGAAGAAATCTCCCTGGTGTAAGAAAAACTTAATAAACGGGTTGTCATTATAAATCAAGGCATTGTTCATTTGAAGAATACTTCTTCCAAAGGAAAATGCCAATGGTAGATATACATCTTAATGCTGGAAGTATTTCTAAGATTTCAGGGGTTTTTTTTGTTTGTTTTGTCCAGAGATTGACACAGGCCCTTCTTTCCTTGAAATGTGGGGGAAAAAATAGCTTACAGCCTAATGTTGACAAATTGGGAAGCTACTTAAAATTTTCTCTCAGATTTATTCCAGAAGAAGCCAGGATTTAAATCCTAATCTTCCTAAAGAAGCAAGGTACCACTTTCTCTCTCTTTCTTTTTTGCCATTTTTGCCCCTGTGCAGTATAGGACTCCTCTTACAAGTTCGTATGCTTTTAAAGCTCTAGGTTGTCCAGATACGCAGTACCCCAGAGGAACAGCACTTATTGAATTTTCCCTTTAGAGCTCTATGGTTTGCTAACAGTAGGTAAAAATTGAGTCAAAAGGATATCTATCAGGGCCTGGATCAATAAATTGCTTTTCGTACTGCGGGTAACTTAATTCATGCTCAGAGAGTGTCTTTGCTCAGACAGAGTGTCTGTTGAAGAGACGCAGCTGAGCAGATAATGTTTGCTGCAGATTGTGCTGGGGAGCACGGAACAGCACGAGGGTACAGCTTTCCTCTGCACACACGCACACATGTATGTAGACCATAAATGAAGTTACAGAGTAACAGTGCTGCAATTGTATTTTACCAGCGCTGCACTTAATGGGGCATTTAGGGAAATTGTCCCCATCTTAAAGATTTCTCCAAAGTACAGAGATAGATATCAGGACAGTGACATAGGGAAGGCCAGACCACCATCCAGGATTGATGCACCATCCAATCTGATCTCTTGATCACAAGAGAAAAAAAAAAAAAAAACTTAGTTTCAGACAGTCACTATTTGATATCTTTCCAAATGTAGTAAAGTCTCTAAAAATTACTAAGTCAGTGCTAAATTAAGAAGCTAGCTCCTTTGTTCTTCTGTACCTTTAATTTTTTTTGTTCTGAGGAGAAAGAGAAGAGAAAGCAAGAAGCAGGGGTTTTTGGCTGGGATTGTAAAGGAGTCCATCAGCCCGGGGCAGAACACCTTGTTTCAGGCAGACACCCATTAATTCCTTATTAAAAAATTTAAGTACCCCAGGAATTATAATGAAAGTCTTGAAATAATTAATTTTTGAGTATATCTCATGATAAACATCTGTTTATTGCATCTTTAATGATTCAAATCTCCATTGGCTAATCTATTTATCTCTTAAAAGGAGTTTTTGTTAATCTTGTTCTGATTAGGAGCTTTTGCTGCACAAATATATAGTTGGATTTCATAAGGAAGTTATATTTAAATTATCCTGAATTAACTATGAAAAAATAATTTTCTGGGGAAAAAAAGAAATTCTAGAATTTCATTAGCGAATAATTTTAGATTGCACTATATTTTAAGGCTCTATTTTAAAATTACACACCCAGAAAGCCAATGCTTTCCCTCTCTTTTGTATATGTTTGAAAGACATAGAAATAATAAAACCTTCACTTTTATTCCTCTTCTAACTAAGTCTTAAGAATTTATTGAAAAAAATATAGTTTAAAATGGTCAGGTAGTAGCTTTAAGTAGTTGCATGATGTACATGTCTGATGCTTGAAAATAAATAACAGCAGTGAAAAGGGCAAGGAAGCAAATCCAGAAAGTCACAACTAAGGTAGCAGCACAAGTCCAACGTCAAAGGTATGGTGAGTGAAATCTAATTTGTCTGATGAGTCAGGAAGAGGCATTCACAACATCTAGACGGTATCTAAGACTGGGGGTAGCTTATCTGGATTTGTGTTCTTGAAGCCTCTTCTTTCCAAGTATCTGTATGTTTTTCTTAAATCCACCTGACAGGTGGATTAACAGGTATTATGCTTATTTTACACTGCAAGGAAGAGATGAGGTGTTGAGTAATTTCTTCTGAACTCACTGGAATTCACAATGGGCATTATTGCAGCAGCAAATATTAGTTTCAGAGAATTTAGTAGGGTCCATAGAAGGGTCACAAAGATGACCAAAGGACAGGAAAATCTGTCACTTGAGAAAAGTCTGAGAAAATTGCATTTGTTCAGTCTTGGGAAAAGAAGGCTTAGGGAAGATTTCACCACCATGTTTCAGCAGCGGGGATAGAAAAATGTGGATTCCATGGTGTTGGATATTTTTAAGATTCAGCTAGATTGGATTCTGTGTCACCTTGTCTAGACTGTGTTTTTGGCAAAAAAGTTTGGATTAGGTCATCCTTGAGGTCCCTTCCAATCCAGTATTCTATGATACTTGTCATGCAGTTATTTTCTCCCTGAAAGCAATAACTTTCAGGAGGTATGATTTTGATGGTAGGATTTACATTAACATACATAATGCAGTGGAATGCCCCACAAAGGAAGAGACATCTCGGGGTTCGAGAATTTCACTACTACCTCCTAACCACAAAGGATTTTTTTTTTTTTTTTACTGTAGCAATGGCATAATATGTCTTCAGTATTCTAATTCTTGCTAAAATCACATTCACTGTCATTTAGAAGAAGTGTATTTAGCTATAACTTGAAGATCTTCTGCAGGTTAAAGATTATATGAACAAGAAAATGCTCAAAGCCCCTATCACACCACAATAAGCTGGGTAGTCCCATACCTTGCTTCTTAGCTCTGTTCAGTCTGGTTTTCCACAGTGCATCAGCAATCTGGTCTGCAATAAAATCTTATATACAGATAGCATTTCAAATTAAATTTAATTAAAAAAAAAATGTTAGTGTACATGAACAGTCTCTCACCCACCACTAGAGAAACAACATTTTTTTACTTATGCTTTTACTCATCAAAATGCTTTGAAAACATTTCAAACTTGTCTGTTCAAGATGCTGGAACTATATACAGTAAACATCCATCTGCATATTTGTCTTAAAAACATTTTTGATACAATTAAAGAAGGCACAAATAATAAAATAGTCTGTGTTCACATATACCAGTTGCCTAGGTTATCTCTTTATGTATGATAAATTCAGGAAAGAAATTTAGTCAATGCAGATGCTATGAATATCTTATTGTATCAGAAATTCTGATTTTGAGAGCCATAGTAGACATGGGCCAAGAAGGGTGCAGTCTTTACATTATCAGTAAAAGGTACTTCTGCTTCTATAAAATTAAAGACGGCTGAGTATAATCAAAGCATTTCTAGCAAAAATTTTTGTAACAATAGACAAAAGAAGAAATCTATCGTTCAGTAAATCTCACAGTGACAGAACCGGAGGGCTGCTGCTCCACCTGCCCAAACTCTAGGCTATGTTTTGGTAGAAGTGTATGGGTCTGTGACTGCCCCTGTGCAGGACTGCCTCTGGAACTGCACCAGCTGAACAGCACTGGGATGGAGCCATTAACCAAAGACTGTTTGTTTATAACCAATGTTCTTGCTGATTACACAGATGATTGTGTAATATCTGTCTGCTGGCAAGAATTCTATTTCCTGTATATTTCATACTTAGGAATATTAGTATTTCTTTAAAAAATTTATAAATCTCCAGACTTCCCATAGTCAAATTTAGTTTGATTTAACAAAACATGAATTTTACCAGAAAAGAAAAACTCTCAGTGGCACATTAATATATATCTCTTTCAGTAATGAGCTGAGTTGTACTATTTGCAAGAGATGTTTTCCTTTGGTGAAGACTTGCTAACTTTCCTAAATGTTAAACAGAAATTATGCAAGCCCTGATTACACCTATCAGCTTTCTAAAGGGACTATTAAAAGATAATTATGCACAAGAATGATGATCATAGGAAGTAGTGCACGTTGTTCAAAGAAAATGTTTTCTGAAATCTGCAATTTTATATGTTGCTGGAAATATTCCCAAGTAAACTTCATTTTGTAGCTCATCCTCAAGAGATGTCATTAACATAACGATACATTTGTACCAATTATCAAGGGAATGTCTGAATTTATTTTCGCAGCTGGGTAAATACGGAGCACGTTTCTGGGAACAGTTGTAGGACTAAGTTCATATCTGTTATATTATATTGATACATTATTTGTCAAACAGCACTTAGAGTAACAGCTGTCAGAATAACTATTTTCTAAACTAACATGATTTTCCTCTGTTTCAGATACCTTCCATGGAAGTAATTGAGCTGGTAGTTAGATAGGCACGAGACAAAAAAGAGTTCCAGCCTAGCTGCCATGGCTTTGGTATGTTCTGATGATCTGCTTCTGCTGCTCTGACATTACTGAAAATTTGCTTCAGTTGATTATTATGTGAGTATTCTGGAGAGATTTAGCTCTGTCTCATAAAATGATTACCCTGGATTTAACTACTCTGCTTTCATTAAGGTCAAAGGAAATTATGACTTACGTTTCTAATAAGACTTGGCACAGGAACCTGTGCCCCTAGCCTGGGAAATTTTTAGACAATCTTAATTTTTCTTTTCAGACCACCTGAGAAGAAATCCCCTGATTTTTCAGGAATCAAGAAGAAATAGTATTTCCATATGGGAAAGAATGCTACTGAAATTTGGGTTATGCATGTGTACTGAGCAAGGTTCGAGCACGTTGTTCCTTTAGTTATGCGTTCTGAATATAGGAAAATAATCTAAAATAATTTGTTTGCTCTGACAGAGCATCCAGTGTTTCCTCAGTGTAAATAATCTTAATTAGGTGAGACTGGAATGTAGTTTACCTTTTATTGTATTGGTTGCAGTGATTGTAGCTACTCTCTCATGGAAACCTCTTAAGTGTGATTAAAGGTGCCTATTCCTCAACCAGGAGTGAATCATGTCACTGAAATAGGAAACCTGACACCCTGACAATTTCAAAAACTCCTTTTGTAATTTTTTTTTTTTTTTCATCAGTTAGGTATCCTATGAAGGAAAAACAAAACACAAACCCAAAACCTAAAGAAGTCTGAATCAGAGGAAACTCTCTCCCAAAATATGGAAAAAATGTGGGGTCATGTATGCTCATCCTGACCAGAGTTTTATTTAAGTATAAATTACCTTGTCTCGGTACTGTTAAGTGGATTTAATCCCTGGAAGTCTTCTTCATTTAATTTGCTCATCATGATTGTAATCATAAATGTACATAGAATCTGTCACATGTATTTTCAATGAATATTTTTATAGTTAAAGTATGTTGAAATCAACCAAGTACCTACTTAAATGCTCTGAAAGCACAACTATTCCACAAAATGACATTGAAGGTGGCATTGTGGATTCCTCTTATCATTTTCTCTCTGAGATTTGCAGATAAAATTCATGTTCCATGAATTTTACATGGAGAAAGTATCCTTCTTTCCAAACAAGCCCCAAATAAATAACTGAAATCAGTCTGAGATCTTTCTGACTCCCTGCTCTCCAGCCCCAGCTTCCTCAGTGAGACTCGAAGAAGGAATGACGAAGGACTGAAGTGGTAGCCAAGACCCAGATATGCTTTCTGGCATTTTTGGTACGCTGCCCTTCCAAAAGGACAACCAAACCCCAGTCCTGCTAGGTGCCTGATATTTAACTGGCTGCTTTGAGGCACTAGATCTTCTGAACAGAAATCAAACTAATTCACAGGTACACTTTCAGACTAAACCAATTTCAAATAGTGGCTTTTCCTTCACTGAAGTCATCATTTTGGAGTGAGCATTTAATGTATTTAGGACTGAAAATGTGAGTCAAACCCATTGCAAAGTGGGGTCTGTGAGCCCTGCATTTGCTGTTTGTGCAGGCATCAGGTTTCCTGATTAAGTTTGCAGGATGCCTCTTTTTAAGGGTACAGGAAGTTAAAAATACAGCACAGAAATAAACATTACAAATAAAATCCAGGCACAGGAAGGGAATTGAAAGCTTTTAAACATTTTAGGATCACTGGTGAAGAATGATTTGCAGAAAAAATATAGAAATTTGGAAGTAAAAAATGCTATTCAACCTTGACTATGTGACATGGTGTGCAGCCTGAGCTGTATATGTGCTGCATGTGTTCCTTGGGGCAACCCAAAGGATGAAATTTCAGTTCATGTAAATTCACATGAGCCTGAACAGGGAATTTATTCTTTCCAAGCAAATTAGATTCCATCTTCAATTAAAACTAGATTTTTTATTTTTTTTTTTAGTAACAGTGTATGATACCAAATTTAAACATCTTCAAATAGTTTGGTCTTCTGTGTTGTTTCACAAAGCAAACAAGCTTCATTGTACAACCTAAACATTGTTTCCTTATGTTCAAATTCTATAATCCCTTTATGCATGCATGTTTTTTGAGCTCCTTGTGCTTTTCAACAACCCTAAGCATGACCCAGAGAAAATTTAAAATGTGCTTATCAGAAAAAGTAGTAAATTACACAAAATCAGGTCTCTTTCTATGTGTTGCTAAGGACAAAGCAGTTACGCAGGTTTATCAGAGAGAAATGCCTTTTGGCATATCTAAATAAAAGTCAGACATCTAGGAGCCAAATAATTTGCATGCAAATTCCCACTGCAGAATTGAATCCACAAAGGTCAACTCAGTCCTTGGAAGTCTGAGCTGAGAATTGCCAGGAAAGGATGGGAAAGTAACAGTCCTTTGTCACTACAGTGAGGCTGCTATGCCTCTGAGGCTGCCTCTGAGGCTCTGAGGCTGCTATGAGTCTGATGCTTCCCACACTTTGGAAAAGGATGCTGAAAGATTAGAAAATTTCAGGAAATACTTACAAGCTTGATTTTTGGTCTAGTGAGAATTAAGGGACTCAGGGTAGTTAATTAGTTAAACACGTGATGTGATCATGGCCGTCAGTAGTACTTCAGTGGAGAGAAGTCTTCCTATAATGACTTCTTTAATTTAGTAAAATAGGGATAATGAAATCCAATGCCTGGAAATTAAATTTAGACAAATTCAGAATAGAAATTATATGCAATTTAGTAGCAAGATTGTACTAATTTGCTTAGAAAAATACAGGATTCTGCAGCTTTTAAAGCTTACTATCCAAAAGGTACCCTGTCTAAAAGATAGGCTGCAGATTAAGTAGAAGGTACAATCTATATATGCAAATTATAAGGGAACTTCTCTAGCCATTATTATTCAGGCAAGAGGATGTTCTGCAATAAAAATCGCAAAAGCTGGGAAAAATTCTTTTAAACTCATCTTGTCCTTGGAGCTGTATTTCCCTTTGTGTATGTGGGTGAACAGAAGGAGGGTTTATGCACTTGCCTGCCTTACTCTGGCTCCATATACATCTGCTGCACAGGAAGCACCCTGTTGAGAAAAATACTGAGTTAGTCCTTATATTATCATTATTGTTGTTGCTGTTTTGCCTTTATATGTTTTAAAAATAAAAACAGTCATATACAAGGAGGTGTTTTGGGAAGACAAGCCTAGACCCACAGGCCCAGAGCTTGACAGAGTCCCACATGGCAACCTGTTTTAATTCTATTTACTTTTGCAAAGTTGGCTCTATTGTACTAATTTATTTCAGAAGCATAAGTTTGGTGCTTAAACTTTAGTGGTGTGGATATTTTAAATTATTTTTAAGTATGACAGCCTGCTAACCTGTGGAAAGGTGAATATGGGAGTTTCACCTGCTCTTGGTCAAAAGAATAAATGTCTGAAATTATCTGTAAAATGCTACTGCTGGGGACTTGCTGCGTCTGTATGAAAGACTGAAAGCAGGCAAGAGATAGAAGTAGCCAATTAAGCATTGTCAATCAGCAGACAGGAGTCAGTGATGCCCAATAAGTCAATAAGAAATATCACAAAAATGGTGTTCCTTTTAAGAAAGTACTACCTCTACATCTCTGAACATGAAAGGTAGCATCCTTACATTCCAATTCTGAAACTTTAAGTTTCTATGAGATTTTGTTATGCAGAAGATACCCATAATGTTTTTTTTTTCTCCTTTGTTTTGTCTAGTGATTTTTTTTTTTTTCTTTCTCTATTTTTTGGATGCCACAGTGCCCCACTTCATCATACTGAGCCCCCAAACGACATCACTGGCTTCCATGAGATACCAAACTCAGATCCAAAAAAGTTTCTTCAATTAAGTAAGACAACACCTGGAGCTTTACAAAAAATACATTAAACCCCCTGGCTCAGGGATTCGTGAAGGCTTTGCTGACAACAGGTACCAACTGTCAGTGGTGACTAATGCCCTGAGAACTGCTATCTCCATAAATGGAACAATGACCCCAAACCTACAGTGACTTGGAAGAGGATTGCTGGAGAAAAAGTTGGTACTATATATATTTTAATGCCCGAACACAACAACTAAAACATTCACATAGGATGAGAGGGACTAAAGTTTGATTCATTTGTCATCCTCAGAGCACCAAAGAATGCACTCTAGTTTAAAGAGGATTTTTACATATGTTAAAAGCTTAGTTTGATCAAGAATGCACCTTCAAAGCAAATGCCCTAATCAGTTTTCGATATGCTTTTGTTTGCAGGGTGGAACAGCCTGGGAGCACAGAAACTGGTGTCCTTCGCAAAACTAAGACAAAGAACATTTGCCAGGAGCTTATTGATTGTGCTGTGACCATTGCCAGGCATTCAATGAAAGTCACAGGCTTTGTAGTGGGTCGTGTAGCTCCCTCCTGATGGGACTACAACACTGTGAAGAAAGCAATGAAAGATTCAGGAAGCAATGAAAAATTCACAGTGGTAAACCCAAAAAGCATGAGAAGGAATATGGCTGTGCACACCCAGTTGATAGGCTTGGCTGCATTGGTTGCAGATCAAAAGTAATTCTTGGAGTGGCTGCCAAGATTTTTTTCTCTAGAAATTATTTAAAAATTCATACCTAGCTCCTGTGAAGTTTTCCCAAGGAGTGCACCCTAAAAGTGAATTCATGGATTTATGCTTCCTCTTGAACCATCCCTTCTAGAAAGGGTAGTGATTGTGTCCCACTCCTTGCTGACAAGGGCATTGAGCTGATACCTGATCATGACTTCAGCATCTTCTAGCTCTGATTATGGCCATTTTCACTGTCTGGACACATTTTGCCCATAAGAACATCTGGTTTAGGTACTAACTGTTATAATTTCAAATGATGCTTTAGCATGTAATTACATAATCTATAGAAAAGGATGGAAGACTTGAATCCAGGCTCGACAGGGAGTACCACTTGAAGATTAGGCAGGAGCACAAGGACTTAAAATCTTGAGTTGTTTCTAATGCTGTTGTATACCCATCCATATCAACCAAAAGCTGCCACCGCTCCATTTCTGAGAGGCAATATCTAAAAATACCTTCTAAAGCCTCATACTGAAAGAAAAGATACTTCTGCACTTTTCCAGCACTCTTTTTAGGCAGTATCTGTCAGCAACAGTAGTTTACTTGCCTGTTGGAAGCAGGAGACACAGGGCAGCAATAACGTAAAATGTTATTACTAGGCACAGTCCACTAGGTTCCCATTGTGACAGTGAAGGAATAAAAATGGCTGTGGATGAGTCTATGAAGTTAGACTAACTGTGTAAGAGGAATAGGATTTTTTTTTTTTTTTAATCTATGAATATTTATTCTGTAGAAAGCATACCTTCTTTTATGAAATCACTTTTCATAGGTGATAACTATTGCAGATGCTCTTCTGGTCAATATTTGATTATAGAAAGCAATCAGTTTTTCTAACAGTAGCAAGAAAATAATAGCATGAGGAATAATAAGTATATTTTAAAAACAAACAAACAAACAAACAAACAAACCCCCCCTTTGAGTTAACTTCAAGACAACTTAGTTATTTAAGAACAACATTTGAATGTTACCAACAGATTTGAAAGCACACTAAAATGAAACAATGCATATGACAACTTTCTTATCTTTTAATAGCAAAAAATAATTTCACAACAAGACAGCAAATTTAGCAATGTGGTCAGACTGCATTAGAGCTATTAACTTTAATTAAAATTACAATGGCTTCAGAGTCAGAATTCATCACTTCCATCAGTTCAGTCTGGCAAGTAATATAATGTAGTTATTTTTTTCCCTACATATGCAGCATCTTTGTCAAAATAATGGAATCTAAATTGAAATTAGAAATCTCATGCTGGATTGTATCCAATTAACCTGACAAAACCATTATGTGAGCATAATTTTTTTTCTCATTCTACACACATATTCTGTCTCCAAAGACAGGAAGCAGATATCATACAGACTATAACTCTTCCACTTGAAAGGCAGCACTTCCCACTCAAGATAAGTCTGAATATTCTATGCAGCCTTGAGTACTGCTTATCAGGGGATGGTATAGCAAATGTCATCAAACCTCCATTTATATGTCTGCAGCCAGAATGGGGATCTACTGTTCTATATTTCTCTTAGAAAATGGATAGTAATCTGCACAGAAGAAAGACTCTCATCATATTGCATGTTGAGCAGCTTCCATTAGCCAGTAGAAAGCACAGATGAGTAGAGTGTGACCAAAGTACTGCTTGTTTTTTAATGTAGAGACAGCTTGTAAGAGCCTTTGAAACATAATTTTTTTTTCCCCTTAAACCTGTCTCTTCTCTCTCTGACGTCACCAGTAGACACAAAAAACAAACAAACAAAAAAAAAAGTGGTCCTAATGCAGGGTTAACTGATAACAAAGGTATTTAAGTAAAGTATAAATTGCTTGTATCATTTCATTGCAATCAATGCACCCAAATCAAAATTTTTAAAAATTATTTGTAAAATGTTGTGCATCAATAACTACTGCCTAAAATGGAATCCCCTGATAGTCTGGAAGATGTATTCCAACATACTTCAAATTCTTTCTGCCCTTTAAGTACTTTTTCCATGAAAAATTACATTGAGAATTCTCCATCTAGAAAGGTTTGATCACAATGAATGCCTGTCTGTACCCATACTAATATTTTCGGTTATGTTTTGTTCTGTCAGCTACAGAGATGACTTCTTCATAGATTGCTGCAATTTTCATAGTGGCGGGGAAAATCATCAGCACTTAGGTAGAAACACCATCATCATCTCATCACAGCTTTTGGAGATCCAGCAAGTGCTTTATTTCCTCACTTGTGAAATTTGAAGTCACAAATGCTAGATTGGTACAACCCATGTTCCAGAAGAGGATCAAAGTGAAAGAAACATTAAAAAACCTGAGCTGTACTCTTCAGTGGCACACATTAGCATCCAGGTGGCTTCCAAGGAGACATGGCTTGGACACCTTCACTGGTAGGTGTCTTGTAGTCCAAATCATTTTGACAGAGAAGAGTTAAGCAGTGAAAGGCACACAGTTTTGTCACCTTTATTGTGTAGGACTGAGGGGATGCGTTCATTAGGTAATGTCAGTGTGTTCTGTAGCTGGAGATGATCATGTCATCATCAGGGCTGATCTTCAGGCACGGCAGGACACAGGTCTGGGAAAGAGTCACTCTGTGCTGAACACAGTGTAAGAAGAGAAAGCTCTTGGAAAATTCCTCACTTAGATGCATTTTTAATAGTAATCAAAGATCAAAATTAAAACCCAGGGCTGGTGTGGAATCACAGTATTTCAAGCAATCAAGCTAGACAAACTGTATTTTCCACTTTCCAAAACACTTTCTTAATAAAGAAGAGGTGTAGTGGGATTGAGTTCATTACTTATTCCTTGGCCCAGAAGGAACTATTAAGAGTTGAATTTCTGCTGAACCCACAGAATTATACTTCTTTATGAAGTTTTTTGGAGACCACAGGGAAATAATTATTTTTCTAAGGAGAATAATGGAAAGAAGAATAGCAAACAAAATGAATAATTCTTCATTTCCTCTCTGCAAGCTGATCAAATTGGATAGCTAGTGGCTGCACATGAGGGCAAAAGATTTAAACTTAGCTTTGAGCTGTGTGTGATTTGCATGATTTGAATAAACAGCAGAAAAAATTAAGACAGAATTGATTCTAGAATAATGTTATTAGTAATGGACACTAGAAGGAATTCCCCAGAGTCCTCGGGAGCAGAGTTCTGCTGTTCAGTCAAGAAGTGTGAAATATGAATTGCCAGACTCTAGGTCCCTTTGTTTTATAAGAAGAATGATTTTCTTACTGCTGAATTAGAACCAAAGTACCGATTCTTGTTTTTAAATTGTTAATAACTTAATTTCTGAAAAGCTTATTCCACCAGTTCAGCAGGGTCAAATGAGCTAGAAATGGTAGAGAAATGAGTGTCACAACAGTATAGAAAAAGTAATGATAGAGTATTGTCCTAGGGTAACTTTATGATGCTTGTATTCCCAATCGTCTGTTCTGTTTGTGCTGTATATTGAGTCCTGTGCCTTTAAGACTGGTTCTAAGAGCAAGGAGAAGCGCGGAGTTTGTTTTGAGAAAACTGCCTGACTCCTCCACATTCTTCTGCGGACAGCGTGTTCAGCGGAGGCTTGGAGAGACTGCAGGACAGAGATTTATTTTGCTTTTAGTTAGTTTCAGCTAGCGAGGTCAGAGAAGTTCCCTGGACTGTTTTGTTTTTTTTTTTTTTTTCCTTTTTCTTGGGACTGTTAAACCTGCTCTGGGCTGAAAACCCAGGGGAGCACTGGGGGCTGCACCTGCAGCCCACCGGGGCCTGGACCTCGGCATTTTCCAGCAGCGCCGGAGGGACTGGGACTGAGGAGAGACTGAGAGAGAGAGCTGAGCTACACCCACGGCAAGGACTTTCTCAATTTGCCATCTCACTTCAGAAGGAGAGGTTTTATTGTTTCATATTATTCATTCTTTATACTTGTATGCACTTCATTTGTTTAGTAAAATAGTTTTTTCCACTTTTCTCCAAAGAGGTTTTTTTACCGGACTGGTTGGAGGGAGGGGCCACTTGGGTTTGCTTCCTTAGAGGGATCCTATACAGAGGTTTTCTCCCAAATTTGTCCCAAACCAAGGCATACTTCTAACTGGTGCCCAACGTGGGGCTCGAGAGAGTGGAAAAAACTTGTATTGATTATTATTAACTGCATTTTTTGGTTGTCCTTTGGGTGGGGATTAAACAGTCAGTGGCCATGTTGCTTCTTGAATTCCTAATGTCTCTTAGAATGGAGTCTTTTCTGCATTTCTGTTCCCTAGGGAAAAAAAAAAAAAAAAAAAAAAAAAAAAAAAAAAAAAAAAAAAAACAAAAAAAAAAACAAAAAAAAAAACACCAAACAGTCCAGGGAACTTCTCTGCCCTAGCTAGCTGAAACTAACTAAAAGCAAAAAAGATCTCTGTCCTGCTGTCTCTCCAAGCCTCCGTCGAACACCCTGTCTGCAGAAGAATGTGGAGGAGTCAGGCAGTTTTCTCAAAACAAACTCCGCGCTTCTCCTTGCTCTTAGAACCAGTCTTAAAGGCACAGGACTCAATATACAGCACAAACAGAACAGACGATTGGGGATACAAGCATCATAAAGTTACCCTAGGACAAGTATGCCTCCCTCCAAAACTCCTTACAGGCTTTCCCCCTGTCAGAAAATTCAGGTTCAGGACTGCTAACAGTGCTGTAGCCCACATTAGCTTTCCATGTAAAGGCTGCCCCCAAAGCTCACTCCTTCCTCCCACCCTTAAGTAATGGACACCAAACCCCAGATTCTTTCAGGTTATGGCTGAAGAAGAATATGTTGTGATATTCATCCTTCCAAGTGAGTGGGAAGATGATTTGACAGAGCAAAAAGGCAGAGGAGACAGGACAAACCATTTATCTGACTACTTGCTTTGATAAATTGTATAATTAATAATTTGGTAGGAAGAAGATAATGGTTAGCCAGCCAAAAGCACTAATGCTTTGGAAGAAACTATGCATCCAAAATCAAAAGTGCATTTCATCTGGGGGACAGTTCAAGATTGATTAAGGCCACAAACAAAGAATCTTCTTGTGTTTTTAGCTGAAAATGTAGCTTTAAAAAGCATCATTATGGTTAATTTCTGGACAGAAGCTATGTCCCACACAGCCACTTGCTTACTCCCCTCCAATGGGATGGGAGAGTGAATAGAAGGGCAAAAGTGAGAAAAGTTGTTGGTTGAGATAAAGACAGTTTAATATGTGAAGCAAAAGCCATGTACACAAGCAAAGCAAAACAAAAACATCCGCCACTTCCCACAAGCAGGCCAGGAAGCAGTGCTCTGTCACAAATCATAGTTACTTGGGGACACAAACATTGTCTCCTTTCCTTCTTCTACCTCCAGCTTTATATGCTGAGCATGATGCCATATGGTCTGGAATATCCCTTGGGTCACCTGGGGTCAGTTGTGTCCCCTCCAAACTTCTTGTTCACCCCCTGTCTTCTTGCTGGTGGGGTGGGCTGAGAAGCAGAAAAGGCCTTGATGCTGTGCAAGCACTGATCAGCAGTACCTAAAGCATCTCTGTGTTATCAACACTGTTTCCAGCACAAACACAAAACATAGCCTTGTAGCAGCTATTATGAGGAGACCTACTTGATTCCAGCCAAATCCAGTACACTCAGAGTCATCATAGCCACCTTTGTCTGATTTCTATTATTGTTCCTGAATTATTGTCATCGCCAATCATGTACAAAGAAAAGTTTTAATTGAAGAGGGTTGTTCTGATCCTTCAATGGGTGCAAAACGTAACTGGAGGATGCAAATTGAAAATTTGAAGGCAAGTACAATCAAACACAGCACTATATAATAAATGAGGCTGACTGAAGAGTGAGGAAAAGCCCTACAGTACAATGCAGTAATGTGTTGGACAAAGCTCTTGCAGTCATAGGAAAGCTTAAAGTCAGGAATACGCAAACATAAATTGCCAAAAATGTCAAGAGAAATTGATGCAGTTTCAAGCTTCTTTTACTCATATACTTTACTGTAAAAAACTGCAATATGTTTATCAGTGAAAAATTTTGTTCAGGTTTGTTTTTCCAGGCCAAATATGCCTGTACCTAGTGACTGGGGCAAAGAGCATGAACCAGAAAGCTGGTGGGCACACAACAACGTATTGTTAAACTATTTATATGTTCTCTTTATTGCAATCTTGATCAGGACATCAGAGCAACAGAAGATAAAAAAGTTTTTAAAGAAACGCTGATGCAATGGAAAAATCTGACTGAAGGACTGCAATGGAGCTAAGGCCAACTAAGACAGTAAAAATCATTTAAGAGGTGAGAGGAGCTGCTTGGTTCACCTTCCCTGTGATCCTTATTTTTGGCACTTAGTCTGGAAATTGATGATTCCTTCTTACACCATAGCAACAAGCAGTCATCAGTTTTTTTGTGTCACAGACTGTTCTGGGTGAAGTTCTCAGTAGTTCTTGCCAAAGTGAAAGGTGCTTTTGCAAATATTTTGAAAATATTCAGAAAATTCCTTGGTAGCCTCATGATGTGGGTCGTCATGTAGGAAGAGAACATTTTTACACCACACCATATTTTAATAACTGCATGTGAAGGAAGCTCTTTAATAGGACTAGATGTTTCAGTAGACTGACTAAATATAGTATGTAATATTTTTGTGTGCAGCATCCAATTTAAGTCTAGATTAGGCTAGTGAAGAGTGCAAGAAAGCTCTTTGAAATGAATCCTGCATGACCATGATCTGTCAGTGGGAGTTTTGCTACAATTTCATCAAGGTGTGAGAACACAGGCTTCACAGAGGTAAGAGAAAGAGGAGAAATAACCAGTATTAATCAGGTAAATTACTCCTTTGTTTGGGAGTTTGTGAATGAATATGTTTTCACAGGTAGGTCATTGTCAAGAACTGTTTCTGCAGCAATTAATTTTATTTGGACTTTTCAACGTTTTTCTTCAATGTGATGCCACAAAGAAGAAAAAGATGGAGATAGCTTATCCAAAAGCATGCCCGTGTAGATAAACAGTTTCTAGTGGCCCGTATTAATCAAAACTCATGGCAACAGTCAGGACTTGCAAGATAAGCATGAAAAATTGCTTCTCCTTGCACACCTGTGGGTGATCCATGCAGCCTGAGGCTGAAACACACCAATTCAACGTTTTGCCACCACTACCTATGTTGTTCCCTTTATGAAGACTGCAGGTTCTTAATTGCCCATCCCTAGGAAGCCTCTCAGTTCAAGATGCTCATTTATATTTTGACTTCCCTCTTGGTGGGAGACTTGTAGCCTGTTAAATAAGGTTTAAATAATGTTGCTGGCAAACAGCTGGCATGCTTGACTTATTACTAAGGCACGTGGACTTAAGTCTTGAAAATCATGGTGTGGGTGACCTCACTCCTTTACTTTTACTGGAGTGTGGTCTGGCGCGTAATCTGACTGATACAGTGATGCACTGGCACTACAACCTGGGGAAACAGAAGAGAAAATATTTCCCGTTTCCAACAACAAAATGTAGAGGATATGAAATGAATACTATGGTTGATGAGGCACAGCAGGCAGTGGATTTGACACAACATACAGGATTTCACAGTGTGTCACCTTTTCCAGACACTGACATAAGTCACTTGAATGAGTGAATCTTGACTTAAATAAAGAAAAAAAAATGCAATTGCTGGAGTTTGGCAGGCACTAGAAATTTGATGTTAACAGGCTGTTTGCAGAATGTGTGCATTTTTTCACTGAATATATAAATTATTTTAAGTAGCTTGGAAGATTTCTTCTAAAATGTAGTAACTTGGAAAATTTTTTCTAAGACAGCCTTATATGTCCAAAATCTCAATCTTGGATAGTTATTCTAATTTTCATGAAAATAAGACAGTAGTTTTCATTAATATAGGAGCACATATCAATTTTTTCATCCTTTTAAATAAAACAGATACTTTGTTCTAAAACCATGGTCATGGTGTCTGCATTGCATTTTCAGATACTGAAAATAAATGAAAAGTGACCACAAAATCTCATCATGTAAAATCCATTGTGTGCACTCCATCAGCTGTTTTGTTAGGGGATTTTTTTGTTAGGAAAATAAGTGCTTGGGTTATTTTTGTAGCCTCAACACCTTATTTAAATAGACAACTGGATGAACATGGAAAATTCCATGAGAGGAAAAAAAAAAATCTCCAGTCTCAGACCCTAAGTGAGGTTTTCCATTGGTATGGGTATGTGCAGATCATGGTGTCCCCTCTCAAAGACATTATCAAATTAGTCCAGTGCAGACCTCTAACTTTAAAAGTGGTTAGCCGGAAAAATGGGAAAATAATTATCCAAATTACATGAACTGAAAATCTAACAACTCATTACCTAAAGCTTATAGGAGAATAAACCCAAACAACATTGCCTTGCTAAATTTCTTCCTCTAGAAACCACATGGGACTGTGAGAGAGACCAGCCCCTGGCAGTGGATTTATTTGGTGAGATAACTGAAGAATATATTCATTAAAAAATATTGCTGTATATACCTAACACCTTTAATATATGGCCTGAAATGCACGTGCAATCATCTATACCAAAACTTATTTGTCATAAGTACCAATCAGCAGACTGAAATATTTCTAGCTTATTATTTTTAAAAAGTCCCTGAAAAATCATTACCTATAAAAGAGAAGGACAGAGATATACACCACACTTGCATAAACACACCTGGAATTTTACATTTTCAGAGCTGTCACAATCTCACACATTAAGCTGCTGTTATTATGCTCTTCTTGGTCCTCTGGTGCTTTGCTGGCTGCCTGGGAGTTCACAGCCACACCCATGATTTCTCCACAGAAGGAAAGAGCCATGGGGCTCCCCCTCTGCTCTGCCCAGGCACTGGAGGCCTAGGTTGTCAAAACTGTTTTCTGCTTCCCAGCTCCATAGGATCCATTCCTCTTCCTTGTGATAGCTTTGCTATGAAGCCTGGAAAATCTCTTCAGCTAACATGACAATGATAGTAACCTATATTATGCAATACATTTGTCTTCATGCTGCAATGTCTGTCTACAAATATGCATGTAAAATTCATTTCCACTCTCTTTCAAATATGTTTCCAGTTCTAATATTACAAAAACTTTTTTTTAAAAGGAAACTCAACATTTAGATTTTGAGCTGTTTGGAAAAATTCAAAATTGTTTTCAAACTTCTAAGTCATGTCTCTTATTTCATTGTCTTTCATGGTCAGAAACTGCAGTCACTAGTATAATGCTAGTTCTTGTTAATGTAGTTAGGATGCTCTACTTCAATTTCATTAATGTGTCTAAAGAGAGCTGCTACCTCACTGAAATATTTCTCTTATTTTTTCAGAGCAAGCACATAATTTTTCTTCTCATGTATAATTCAGTGTTCAGCTTTATTGGCAATGCAAATACAAATTACTTTTATATTTAGGAGAAGATGAGGTACCATAAAAGATTATTCTACTAATAAGTTATTATTACCTTTCAAAAAGGGCAGAAAATTTATGACACATTTAATTTTTTTCAAGAAAGTTAAACTTTGATTTAGACAAAATCAGCATGATTATTTCAAAAGATGTTTTGATGAAAAATTCAAAGCCATCTCTGTATGGAAGTAAGCACCTACTAGCACTGTAAACACTTAGAAATTTTGACTGTTTCTACAAATCGCATCACAACAAGGTGTCTTCTTTCAAAATTATTGTTTCTAATTATATTATTTTGCTGCTCCTGTACTGCCTTACTTTTGAAAGCTTGGAAAACCACATTCCTGCAGAATTTAATGCTATTACTTAATCTGCTGCAATTATTTCCTTAATTAATCTTAATTGTGTAAAAGATAGGAAGTGACAGAAAAGTGTGCTTGTGGGAGAGGCAGAACCATGGCACTGCCTTCCCCCATCCCATTCTCTGAGTGCTGTGCTTTAAATGTTCTACCAAAGCCAGATAAACAAGCGTAGGAGGTCTGGAGTACCATTCGCCCTGCACTTAATGGGTACTTCCACAGTCATTCGCATCATTCTTGGTGCAACTATGCTACTTTTTGAATGTGTTGTAATCATACTGCCCAGGAAATTTTAATTCACTTCATTTCCTTTGCATTTCACCCTCAGTGAGTATGTATATATGCATTTCATACATACACATACATATATAGTAGGCAAGGCAGACACACCCTTCATCTCTCCAGCTTTCTTTCAATCATGAAATTATAATTGTATTTACTGGCAGTGGGTGGTCTGCAGGATAAACACAGAATATATCTGCATATAAAATGCCTTTGAGTCATTGATCTGTATGAGTCATTTAATTGAGAGGTGCACCAGCATGTGAGTAAATGTAGGCAACTTTTTACAACAAACATAGTTAATATATTTATGTATTTATAAGATTCCACTTTGTAAGGAAAATGACAACAGAATAGCCCTTAAATATGAACAGAAAATGATAGACTTGTAAACAACAAGTAGCATAAATTTGCTCTGATCTCTTCTAAGGGAATTTTAGAAATCCTACCTGAAGAAAGAACAGCAAGTGTTATACTGTGAAACTGTTGAAAAGGCAGTGGATGCAATGAATTGCAAAAGGCTACAGGAAAGCATTGTTAATTGTGTTAGCTGCGTGCACTTTCTGAATGAGAAGGTATTGGGGGAACAAAAAGCTAAAGTGGTCACACCAACAAAAAGGCTAAGCTCTTCCTGGTGTGACACCTGCAGGAGGGCTTATGCCAAGATCAGGATACTGTCTGGACCAAGGTCAGCAGGAGTGATGGAGGGGACAGGTTGGAGGTGTGGTCCTCCTCCCCAGACACTTTTATCCCCATGGTGAAGGGGACAGGAGGTGGTGCAGCCTGGTGATGGAGAAGGCAGGGGACAACGTGCAGTGGGAGGCGAGAGCTGGGGACGAGGACCAGAGGGCTACTGAGGGTTCAGAAACGAGAAGGGAAGTAAGAGGGGGAAAGAGAGGAGCAGCATCTCATTACACAAGCACTGACCTGTCGAGAGAGGGCTTGGGTAGGTGCCAGGGAAAGCTGTAGGAAGATATGCACAAGACAGGCACATAGGTTTTCCCTTGACATGGCTACTGTCAGTCTCTGGGTAAGGGCGTCCAGATTAAGGCGAAGGAGGGGACTAATTTGGGAGTACTGTTTTCAAAAACTGTCTTTTATTATCATGTATAAATAATATTTTGAATCTTCCAAAACATCTGATGGCAAGTTCTCTCTCCTTCTCACAGCTGGTGAAAGAAGTTAATAAAAAGAATTTGAGCTGATGTATTTGCATGCCCTCAGAGAGTTATAATTGAAAATGAACCTGAAATCCCATGTCCTTGCTTTTGTTTTGAGTTTTTGGGTTTTTTTAAAAAATGTTTTTGGAAAGTTATAAAATGCAACTCACTGTATGGGAACTGAGAGGAGAAGGGACATTTGCATGCATCTTGTGATGCAGGATGGACTACTTCAGCACGGATATTTGAGGGGCAAACATTTGAGCTGTAAATAAATAGGGGAAGCTCTGAACAACTTCACAGTGGTCAGAATGCTTGGAGAAAGGGTATATAGCTGACAGTTAGTTGAATTATTGAAAAAATCAGCCTGTTGTACAATTGAAAGGAAATTTAGGCTGCTCATGTCTTCTGCTCTAATAATTGTTCAAATCCAAATCATCGCTTTCAAGAACAAGATGTAAAAAATAAGCAAGAAAACAGCACAAAGAAATTGATACTGTCATTACAAAGATCAATTATAGATTCTTCTTCAGAATATTTGTCTTACTTGTTATCATTCTATCTCTGAAAAGGATATGACAGCAACAAAACATTCACAAACAGAAAAAAAGTGTTATCAAAAAGGCTACTCTTTGGAAGGAAATTGAAATATTGTCTCATTTAGAGTGAGAATGAGTAAGAGGAGACATCATAGAAAGATATGCTATAAAGTAAATGTAGAGAGGAGCAAATAATATGAAGGGGGCAATTGTTCTTTTGCTTTCCTGCTGAGCAGAAGAACAACTAAGCAACTAAAGCAACTAAATATGATTAAGCTAGAAAACAAAAAACACTGCAAATGAATCTAAAAATTAGTTCTGATTTAGAGCTTGGTATCAGCTCAGCAAGATTTTCATGTCAACTTTATTCCACTTTGTTTCTTTTAAATTATTTAGATTTTTTTTTCTAAAATAAATTTATTATAAAATCAGCTACATTTCTAATTTCAGGTCCTGTATTTCCTTTCTCTTAGATTCCCATTCTTTCATACATTCTCATTCGTTGTTGTACTCATTCTTCTAGTTGCCTTCATTGGTATAGGAGGTGGTTAATTCAAATAAAGGACAAGACCCCAGAAAAGCCCATGATCATAGCAAACATGCTTCTTAACTTATTTTGACATGGGAATCATAATAAATCTTGAGATATTTATGCTTATATGCTGCAGAAATGTCACTATTCATTTTGAATTGATAAATGAAGCAATTGTTGCTTAGCTCCTCTCCCCCTTTTCTTTCCAGGGAATTTATTTTTTGAGGAGGCATTCTTGTGAATGAATTCCAGGAATAGAGGCACTTTGCCTTCTACTTCTACCACACTGTGAACTTTCCCTCTCCATTTGTGTTGCAGACACAAAGCTAAAAATGTCAAGAGTTGCTCTATAGAAATGTCATAAATTATTAAAATTTCAGCCTTCAGTCTGTACACAAAGATAATTTGTAACAACATTAAGCAAGTGAATGCATTCCATAAATATAACATTTTATATATCTATGTCTTTCAGCATTAGCAGAATGCATCCCAGCTCTTGGTTTATCCATTTCAATACTGTTTATAATCTCTTACAATTTTTTTTTTTCATATCATCTTTTTGATCATATTAACTGAACCAAGTCAGGTCAGCGTAACTCTAAATGTGACCCTTGACTAAGCACTAAGCAATTAGGTTGACCTCACTCTCAATCTCTCCAGGGAGGACGTGGTAATTTATATATAGGGTTGAATGCTTAAGTTGCTATACACAGAGATACTGCTTTATTTTCTGCTCCTAATAATTTTGCCTCATCAGGTGGTGTTTCAATGCCATCTCTGCTTGATGTCTCTTCTGAGTGCAGATGGCCAGGACTCAGTCCTGCGTGGAGCTGCAAAGGCTCTGTAAGAAAGGTAATGGAGCTCGCAGTCTATGTGCTGCTTCTGTGCCCCAAAGCCAGCAGGCACACAGAACGAAAAATATACCTCGTATTTTGAGGTTTTCTCTTACATGGCTTGGGCAGTAGTGATGTTTTCTTCATTAGTATTTCATGGATTGCTCCACACAGAAATCAACTTTTGTATTCCTATACAGAAAAAAAATCAGTGTTGCTGTGCCAGTGACACTGTCCTTCAGTCTCTTAGTCTCTACTTTGCAAACGTCTACGTGCTTTCTTCCAGGGTGTTTCTTACATATGGAATACTCTCCTAATTGGTCCAAATGGGCCCCTATCCTTTAAATCTCTCAGGAAGGTTTAGATGCAGCCTTTCTTCACATTATTCCCTGCTGGTGATCTTGGACACCTCACCCACACCTTAGGTTTTCAGAGTGCCTGGTATGGCACTAATTCTGGCACAAGGAACTTTTCAGCTGTAGCTCAGCTGAGAGCTTGGATTGGTGGCAGCAGATCCTTTAGTGGGATTTTATGGTCCAACCATTGTGCCAGACTTGTACATAACTCTACAAAATCCAGGCTGTGGTGAACACAATGAATAATCCATAGGGAGACTGGTGCATCTGGGGCACTGAGGTTTTTACATTCATGTTTTGGGAAAGTTTTCAAAATGTTGCTGGAGCAATTACTTTCTCCCTGGAGATTTAACTCCAGTTACAATTTGTTTCCCTTCTGTAAGCAGCTCATGTAGTTCTGCATTTAATGAAAAACAGTCTCAGATTGCTCTGTAAGGCAAATTATTTACCCTTCCACCACTTGCTTAGGAGAGAACTGTAAATGTGCGGCACAAATGGTGAATACCGCACGTGGGATTTGCTAATGGCTTTCACTGCAAGTATCTGATCAGCTGTCTGTAAGAAATATGAAGCTTTTTGGAACTACAGCTTGATTTACTTCAAGATAGTTAATTATGTAAATAAATAATTGGAAATATTGATCTCTCTTTCTTTCCTAGTAAAATCACATTTTCCTCTGCTTTCACTGAGAGTGCTGGAGGGGCTGGAACAAGAGAAAAGTCTTATAGGTACTCCTCCAAATTATCAGGGTTTCTGAGTCAAGTCATTTTCACACACCTTGTTTCTTGACATGAAATGCAAAAGATAATAAAATAAGAAACATTTTTCTATGAAACATTTAAGTAAGCAAGGAGATAATTTATCTTCCAGAACTATCAAAAAGTATATCTTCATTGATTTATGTATTTTTGACTTAAACTCAGGGTTTAACTAAGGGATTGTAGCAGTCTGTAGAAGTATTTCAGGAAGGCACAAGTTGACACACGTAACAAAACAATCCCCTCATTTCAGTCCCGATAAAGGCTCTTCATCATAACTTGCACAACAACTACCTGGAGCTGGTCTCAATTACATACCCAGGGCTGCTACAGTTTTACTTCACAGCTTGTCCTTAATGAATGCAATTACTATTGAAATGTACATGATACTGGTTTAAGTTTGCAGGAAATTTAAGCCGCAGAGAAGGAAAAAGACAACAAATATATTTTCAATGATTGTGTGTAAAAAAATAAAAGAAAAAGCTTTATCTGTTCCATTCTGAGTGCATCCAAATCTGTCCAGCTGCTGTCCTGATTATTTTTCATAATGTTTTTGGTCTCTGTGTTTGTCTGAAATACCTGGTAATTATTTCAAGTTCTCTAAATGTTGGTTGTTATTTTCTCTGCCAGTCTTACGTCCCCTGGCATTAGGAATCTGTTTGGAAGGGACACGGCCAGGACAGCTGATCCCAAGTGACCCAAGGGATATTCCATAGGGATATATTCTGTACCATATGGCATCACTCCCAGAATTCTCAAGCCAATGGGGATGGAGATAGAACCTGCTGCCCTTTGGCCCAGTGTCCTGCAACCTGGCCCCTCATCTAACCCAGATCCCCACCTACTTTATTTGATTTAGTTGCTGGCTGGTGTTATACCATGACACAATCATACAGCATTCAGAGGTGTTGAGGGTTAAGTTTTCCTGTGGAATTTGTACCCCCCATAAGTTACTAGGAGACTAAATACTGATAGTTAAAGGCTGCTCAACCCGGAGAAAGGAAGTTGATCACTTAGTTTTGGGGGAGGTAAAAAGGCTCCCCGTGAGCTGAGGGTGGTGGACTCACTGCTCTCGGTTTTCCATGGAGAACAGTCGGGTGACTGGTAGCTGCGTGGAGTCCACGGTTAATGGAGGAGTCTGGTCCTGGGAATTCTATCATCTGTTGGAGCACCCAGGAATTCGGAGTTCCTTCGCTGCCCTGCTGGATTTTGGGTCAGCCCGGGTCCAGCCGCTGCCGGCTCTCTGGCATTGCTCCCTTCGTCTACCAGGACACCCCCCTGCCTGCCGAGGACAATCCACCACTTCCACCCATCAGTGCTGGAGCTTCCACCGTTTGCCCCTCAGAGTTCTTGGTTCTGTTTTACTATTATTATAACTGCTGTTGTTGTTTGTCTGTCCTGTTATAGTTACTAGTAAAGGACTGTTATTCCTTTCCCCATAGCTCTGACTGAAAAGTTTTTTTTTTAATCTTCCAAATTATAATAACACGGAGGGAAGGATTTGAATTCCTCATTCCTAGAGAGGCCTGCCTCTCCCTAGCAGACACCTGTCTTTTCAAACCAGGACAAGAGGAAAAGAAGTTTCTTTATAACTTCATTGTGTACTATGACAGGGTGAAGCTGCTGCCCAGAGTATGGAGAGCAGTCAGAAATATGGATCTCAGGGAGAAACCTGACATCTGGGGTACTGAGAATGTTCAGATAAACACTTAGACTGTCATCCCAAACCATAAACCTAATCAGTCAAACTTTAACAAGACCTGCACCAAACTGTTATGATCAGAGAGCCATGGCTAGTTTTCCCCTGAATCCATAATTCTCTTTCCTAGAATAAATGTATAACATCTAGCAGAATATTTTGGATCTTGAAGCACACCAGTGTCCCAGTCTTTTCCCAAGCCTTTTTCATGACCATCATCAGGTCAACTCCCCGAGCTCTGGGGGGACAGTGCCCAGCATAGCATTCACCTGCAGTTACTGTCCTTCTCAGCCCAGGTATGCCAGGCTTTGGGTTATGCCCAAAAAGGAAATGCAGACTCAAGGAAACAGCTGGAAAGAAAAATCAGTGAATGACAGATTTGAACTTCTATCTCCAGATAATTTGGACCTTTCACCTATGCTTCAACTTTTCTTTCTTGCTATATCTCACAAACATTGATCTTCAGGCCAAGTAGTTAGTGGAGACACAATTTTGTGGAAATCTTTTGGCTTGAACCTTCACTGATTGCTTGGATTTCATTTTTTTGCATGTGAACAGAAAGCATATCCTCTACACAGCTGCCAATAAAATAGGGGAAAGATATAGCTAAGCTATGACAAAGAAAGATCATTAGGGATAAACTTTAAAATCAGTTGTGTGATTTCTTACACCTACTTAGTTTGATTTTCCATATACAGGCACATAAGTCTGCCAGACAGGCAGTTGGTATTAGGAATTGTTTGTGTGGAAATACAAATAGATTCTGTTCAATTCATTCTGCATGCTTATTTTCCTTTGATCCTCTACTGTTTATTATTTTATGTCAGTCACCACTCCCGCCACTTTGGCTACAACCATTGTAGGAGTATCAGGTGTGTTTATTATTTAGGTTCCTATAAACTGTGTGAGAAAAACACACAATGAAAAAGTGAACTGTGACATAAAATAGTAAGATGGAAGGCAAAATGAGCAATAAAATTAATGAGTAAAGATACATAAGAAGAGATGTTACTACCAAAACCACTACAAAGGGCAGGCAAACTTGTATGAAATTGGGCATTATAAAGCATATGTGATGTTGAATACCAAGACAACAGATAAAAGCCTGATCCTGAGTCAGATCCCGCTAAAGCACAGTAGTGACTGAGGAGACATTATTATGTCTGAGAATAGAGGCTTAAATAAAAAGAAGACTAAGACAACTTGGACTATTTGACTTCTTCCTTATTTGGGGATAATTCTGGTCCTGCTGTTGCAGCAAGAACAAAGGCAGTGACAGATACATGGAAGGAAGAAGAGCACCAAGATATAAAACTTAGGAAGAAAAAATTACCATGGTAAAGGCTGTAATTTAAGACTTATTTTTATATCACCCAACTGAATGCATGTCTTGAGGACTGAGTTTCAGAGATAAGAGAACTGCTGTGACACGGCAGCGTGTGCGAAAGAACAGTCTCTATTCCTGATTAGTATCTCAGCATCCCACTGTCCTACTTTATTGTTGTGTCTACAAACAAATGAGTCACAGAACAATCTCTGATGAGAACATTACTTTATTGGAAAACTTGTTCCTTTCTTCCCACTCTGCATCCTTTCCTTCTGTCCTCCTCCATTGGTCTCTTTGATTTTTCAGTTACAAAACATTCAAATTTGAAAATTTGTAGTATTTAACTGCAACATAAAAGAAAGAAAAAAATGTTTTCAAATGGATGAAAAAGCAGATGTCTTAGTCAGGCGTTATTATCTGCAAACTTGCACTACAATGAAGGCTGAAAGAAGAGGAATGATTTGTTATTAAAAAAATTATTTTTGTTACTTCTCTGTTTTCCACCTGGGACACATGTATCATGCAGAGTATATACACATACACTGTGGGAGGTGACAGTAATCATTATTTTGCTCTTAAAAACAGCTGTATAAAAATCATGAAATATATGTAAGTAATACATTTGGACTCCAAGTCATACTTTTTAATTTAGAGAGAACCAAATGCCAATTAAATGGAAATGTTTCTCAACTTGCTAATGGTCTTGCAAAATTTGTCACTGCTGTCCCTGGCTCAAAGATTACATCAAGAATTTAAAAATTCACAGTGATGCCATGACCTTTATCACTCGTTGCTGCTGAATCTTTCATCAATATTTTATCCAGGAAAAGATAAATTTCTTAATTAACCCATGATACAGCAACTTAAGTGCATATAAAAAGGAAAAAAAAAAGACAGTGAAAACTCCAAAATGTCCAGTTATGTTGATTTTTAATATGATATCGTGTAATGGGATTATTCAACACTGATAAATAGCTACTATTAGCATACAAAATTACTTTAAGAGAAACCAATGTTTTTAAATAGCAAAAACTCAAATTTCCAGCATTTTGATTCTTACTTGCAAGCCCCCATCCCAAAAATACTTATCCATTTAAAACCTGCTCATCAGCAATTAAAACCCTGGTGTGTTTTCAATATTGATTTGATCACAAATCTGGAACAGCATCACATGAGCTGCTGTGAAGAAAATCAACTCTCTCCCAGTGAAAACCAGTACATATATACAGGTTTTCTGTATCATTTGGTCCTCTGCTTATAATCTATCAGGATTTCAGTTCCCTTTTCCCTAGTGGGAAAAGTCATCCCTAGTCATCCCAATACTATCTCTCTCTTCACTTTACAGAGTCCTGCTCTGGGATATTTTTACAGAGGACCATAGTACAGGAGACAAAGCTAGATAACATTAATGTATCATCAGTTTAGCTCTCTCTATTTCTCTGAAGATCAAGTATTATCTCACCAAACTGTAGCTCTAATCCTTTTCCTGTGTAAACAGCAATTAGCTTCTTCCTTTCATCCCAAGAACAGCAATAGCAATATCAAGGACATGAGCATGTCTAAGGGTCAATGTGTGCCTCAGTGCACACACTTGGCATCTCACATGGCTGTTGCTACTTTGATTCATTTGGAGCTTCATTTGATAAATCTGATCAATGGAAAACTGTTCTTAAATGCAAATTCCCCTTTGGTTATCAAGGCAGTCAGCTGGAATGAGGAAATTTGTGCTGTCCATAAGGGAAGTACCCTGCATGGGAGCCTCTGGAGAGAACTGGGTCCCCAGCCACAAAGGGGACTTGGCTGGGGCTGGAGAGGAAAATCTACTCTCTGAATTACAGCTGAGCTGCCTCATGAATGTCTTTAGTTGCCTGCTACTATTAGCTTAATGGAGAAGCAAAGCAACAAAAAGGCAATTTCTTGTCTTTCTGCATAGTACTTTCCCCTAGGGATGGGTGTGGAGTGACTTGAAGTGTCTCATGAAAAATGTGCGTGTCCATGATGACGTGAGGACACCACACCAAGACAACAAAACTCTTCCCTTAGAGGGTGAATTTTTTAATTGCTTGTTCTGTTCCTGAAATACACTCAAATTTACATTATTAGGTTTTCCATCTACTTATAGACTGTGTGGCTCCCTTTTCACAATTTTATTCAGAGGTTTTTGATTGGTGAGCACAGTAAATTATAGCGATGCAGAGGAGAGGGTGGATGCATTCCTATTCTTCAAGGGACTGATATAGCCAAGTCTGGCTCTGGTTTAAAAAGCTGCAGATATATCCAGACCTCCTGTTAAAGACACATAAAATCATTCCAAGATGTCGGCAGGATTTTTTTTAATTACATAGTCAAGGTTTTGCAAGGTTGCAATTAAAAGTTTTCAATTAAAAGGTTGGCAATTAAAAACAATGAGGGATCCTGACTTGCCAGTTCCTAATATCCCTGATTAGATTACTGTTCCTGATAAATTTTGTAACATTTAAGGAAAAGTTCCTCAGGGTTTGATTGTTATTGTTGGTGGTGATGTTGCTGTGCATGGGCTTTTTCTAAGCCTTTACAGTGTGAAATTATGTAATAGACTGATTGAAAGTGTTACACATAGAAGAAAAAAAATAGTAAAATGAGGCTCATCTTATTACAGTATTTAAGCAAGAATGGCTGTAACGTATGTATGAAAATCAGTGAGTGATGTAAATTTATAACAGTATTGAAAACACTTTAGTCCTAAAACTAGACACTTGAACAGAAGTGAAATATGTCCTTTGTTTTGCAGCAGAATTCTTCAATGCTACAAACCAGCTAGCAATGAATGCAGGCAATCTTAAATCAAACTATGTAAATGTTTCTTCTGAATTCAACGGGATTGGTCCCCTGCTGTGATGGTTTATTCTAGGACATCTAGAAGACAGATTCAGAGAAGTGAACATCTAGAAGACAGATTTAGAGAAGTGAGTAATACTAAGGCATGTGGAAATAACAGACAGTATAGTAAAAGGAATATGGGAGAATCTATGAATAGCAGAGCGGGCTAAAAAGAACTTCCTCTCCCTGACTTGTAATCTTACCACATGATAACCTTAATTTTTTCTGTTTCTGCGAGACAGAGTCACTCTAGTGCTGCCCTATTGGAACATCAAGTGTCTGTAGCGCAGAGTGTGGATTAATGATGCTTTCTGAATCTTTTCCAGAGCAAATGGATTTTTCTTAGAGTCAGCCCATCTTGCACATTGATCCAACATGCATGACAAAATGCAAGATGTGTATTTACAGAGGTAGTAGGGCTTGGGAAATAGATATAAATAATAGCCTCCAAGGGATCAGGTAAATCATATGTAGTCTCATTATATATTGAATTCCATCCCTGCCCAATGAATTGGGAGCTATTAGGCATTGGTGTTTTAAATGAGACAGGATTCTCATACTGCAAAAGGTAATTGCTTTTACACTATTTTTTTTTTAAATTCAAAAAATATACATTGAGATTTGCACACTTGTATGCGATTTATAAAATACCCTACAAGGATTTATGGTTCTGTTTGATTCATGAAGTTGGCTTCCACTGTTTTTTCTCTCCAAAGTGACTCTTCTCATTAGCTAAAACACATTTAATAGAAAATTTTTTGATAGCTATATGGATCTAGTATTAGGAAGTATTAGGTTAGTATTAGTAGCTGGGTGATAGAGAAGATGAGGGGATATCAGCAGGTGTAGGCAACTAGCCAACTCCCTCTCCGAGAGGCTGGTGACTTTGGGGTGGTAGGACTCAAGTCCATGAGGTGACTCATGAGGTACCCACGTGATGGATCTGGTAAACAAATCATTCTGTAAGCACACAAGTTTATTATACTAGGCCCAGCTTATTTAATTTGTGAAATCCTACTGAACCACAAACCCAGACAGCATGAAAAAATTCTTAGCATTACATTAATTTCTGGCATTATTCTTTTAAATTGCTTTTTATTGTGTCTGATTGCTATTTTCTGCATGACTGTAGCCATACATGAGGATATATGAAGTTACTTTCACTCATGAATACGCCTCCATTGCGTGCTGGCTCATTGCAAGCAAAACAACTGTAAAAAAAGTTATTCCTAGGCATAAAAGATCCATTTAGCGATCTATTTGAAAAGAAGATCCTTGTGTGATATTTTTTGTCAGTTAATAAACATGAGCTCGGATGGATTTCCAATAGCATGGAGTTAAGCAGGACGCATTTTGTGGCAGGGATGGGTAGTATTTATCTTCTTGTTACTATTTCTCATTTTCCTCCCTTTGATTCATCATCCCGAATGTTCCCTTAAGTGCAATTTTCTACTCATGCTAAAAAAACCCTTAAGTTTCAGTATTTTATATTGTGGATATTAAAAGATAGCTCATTTGAACTGTCAGAAAACTTTCAGATGTTGTAAGCCTAGACACATCTTTATCTAGTATTTGCAAACTTCTTTGATTGTTTAATCATGCCATTTGAAATCTCTGGTTTCACCATTATGAATCTACTTGCTTTGTTTCTTGAATGACCGACAGGCTTTTTACCCCCTAGAGGTGTTCTCTGAAAATTAGGTTTAGTAAACATATCTGTTAGGCACAAATGTAATTTGATCATTCGTTATGAAAACTTCAAACCTTCAGTGGGTTTGTGTGCTCAGAAATGAATCTCTGAAATATTACGGGACTGACAAGTATGGTAAAAGGAGAGCTTGAGTTAAAAAGAGAAACAATCTCATTCCTCTCTCAATATTTGACTTACTGCATGATGTGGAAAGAAAGTTACAGATGAATCAAATGAATATTCTCACTCAGTTCAGGGCAGTGAAACAAGCTCTGCAAAAATTTCTGGGGTTTTTTTTGTTTGTTTGTTTTTGATTTGTTTTTTTTTTAATGACATTAAGTCATATGCTATTTTCTTTTTATTCACATAAAACAGAAGACACAGTAAGGCTAAAAGGGTCTAGTTTAAAAAAAAAAAAAGTCAATGGACTATTGCTTACATTTCAAAAATATTTAAATGTTTTGCTGATTTGGTGTAAAAAAGAATTCCAAGATGGTGGAAGCCTGTTAGCTGAATGTAATTAAATGCATTCCAAATGCTCTTCCTCGGGACCCATTTTATTTATTTATACTGTATTAAGACAAAAGGAGTTGTATTTACTTTCCATCCATAATCTACTCCCTATGTAATATATGATTTTCATAAAAATCTGTAATACATTTCAATGTGAATATAATTTTTTCTAACATCAGATTAAAAATAGGGTGCGCTGAAGACCACAATACCTTCTGGACATGATGTCTGGCTAGTGTTTATCAGTGAATATTTTGGAAAAGTATGACATTCATTCAATATCCTATTGTTCTGCAGTGATTTTCATCTGCTCTTAGCGGTGGAAAGGGGAAACATTGCCAAGAGCTGCTAGTAGTTTACATTTTTATATAACATAATGTGTTGTTGTGCACCCATACCATGAGTGCACGTACTCATTATGTACAGTACGCAGTTCTGTCATTCTTTCTCACAACTATTATCTTACTGCCTAATCATTATTCAGGAAGTAATGGAAATTCTGCTGTTGAACGTAGGCAAAGCAACAATCCTGTCCTTGCTCAGCAAGAGGTCCTATTGATTTTATTCAAATCACTTACAGGTCATGATACCACTCAGAATCAGCATGATAGGATAAAGCCACAGGTAAGGGAGCAGAATGAAGAGCAGAAAACAAGTTATGTCCTCAGGCTCTGTAGATACCAAATCCATTTCTATTCTGGATAGCCAGCATTTCACCGTGAAAAGTGCAAATTTCACATATTTTCACTGGTTTAATATATTAATACTTTTAATCAACAAATTCCACATCAGCAGTGGGAAAAATACTACCTGTTCTTACAGCAAACTTAAGTTGTACACACATGGCACAAAGTTATTGTCTGTTGTGGTTAATCTTTATATGTGTGCTTATATCTTTTATTTATTATATGTTTTGATTCTATTTATGAAACATATTCTTTGTTAATTATGCTCTCATTTGCTTCTTGACACTATATGCTTTCCTGCCTCCAGCTCTTTGGCATCTTTTTATTTGTTTTCCAATTCTTCAATGACATTCTTGATACCCAATCTTTTTGATGTTATCTTTTTGCTGTAATCTTTTCTTACTCCTGCTTCCTCTCCCCTCATGCCTTTGTTTGATGAATAATTCTCCTCCACCTTCTTAGACATAATTTCTTTTCTGATTCTGTACTCTGAGAAAGCAGTCTTTCTTTTTCCGTCTAAGTTGCTGCACCTTTAAATTTGCTGCAATTTCTTAGGTTGCATTAAGATTTATCTGCTTAACTTTTCATTCCAGAACCAGCTGTCCACTTCTGTCCCCCCTCTCCCCATTTAATCTATTCTAGCAGTTGCCCATGGTCTACTTCATTCTGACTTATTTTGCACTTTCATTACTATATTTCACTAGATCTTCTGTTGTCTTGTTCTTGTTTCACAGAGGAATGTGAAAGGTGAACCTGTCATTAAAATGGCACGATAGAGGCAGATGAGAATTGAATAATTCTGTCCCACCTTCCTTAGATTCTGCTGTCACTCATCAGAGTTTGAGAAGTGGGACAGAAAGGTGGAAAGATATGAAATTACATTTTAAATTGTCAGCCTCAATGTGCTTCAGACTACCTAGTTATTGCAGTCTTGATTGCTCCTGTAATCTGGAAGCAGAACTCTCTAACCAACAGATTTGAGCTGATGGGTTTTCCTGAAAATCTAGCCAAAACTAAAACTCAAGTTTAAAATTCTATTATGAGAAGATGTATGCACATAATATGACCCTTATTCCAAAGAATTTGCAATTAAAAGAAAAAAAAAAAAAATCACCTATATCCCTTAACTAAAAGTCTGGACAATAAAATAGATATATAAGTTGAATGATTTTTTTTGCATTAGATTCTTACCCAGACTTTAGCTAGGGAGCTTTTTCTTTCATGACTTTTCACACTGAAAATTTCTTAAACAAATTTTATAATTTTCAAGAAGCCAATGTAAATTATTTACCAATGATTGAGTTTTGGATATTTAAGCAGGTTGAATCAAAATAGTAATGTTTTCAGAATTCTCCCTCCTTGGTAGAGAAGTTCTTGGTACAGTTTTTACAAAGATGATCAAGCTGAAGCAGACTGAGTTCATGGAAAACAGCGTTGCAAGAACAGCAGTGGAATGGAAAGGAAAATTTTCCATTGAAGACCAGGGCCACTAATAGATTCTTTATTCACCTGAGCAACTAAACTCATGGAATTCGTCAGTGGTGACCACAGGGTATCCTAACTCAGGAAAAAGAAGTTATCTGAAAGCCAGCTCCTTGCTCTCTTTCATGTCAGGAATAGTTTTGTCACTCCAGATGAAAATATGAGGTTTCTCTCTTAGCCCACATTTCAATACTGCTCATGCAACATGAAGCCCTCTTGAAAAATGCCTGTTGGGGAACTGATATATCTGCTAAGGCTATAATCCTTGCATGCCACAGCTGCTGAAAGCCATCATTTGTGATAACATGCCAATTATTTTCCAGGTGCCGTGGCAACAAAGTAGAAGAGCAGCCCACTCCTCTTTGAGCCAGAAACTGCTGAAGGCATGATCCCCAGGCTTCCTTGGGGCTAGCTTGGGACATCCAAGCAGAATGCAAATGTGTTGACGCAAACTACACTCTAAGAAGCAGCAGGGAAAAAGATTACTATTTTCTGTAACTTACACATCCAAAGCTTTACTTTTGCATAGAGTTCTTTGCTGAATTTAGGCATGAATTGGTACTCTGACCATGTAAATGTTCATGGTTTACCTTTTGCTAAAAGAACACAACATACTCCACCATGTCTTACTTTGTAGCATATTTAATTTCCACAGCTGTATCAATCAAATTCCTTACAGAATTATTTTATTATCCAGGAAAAAATGTCTGCTTAGGACTTTATTCATGCATCAAGAATACATTGGTATATGAACTAAAGCTGTTTTAATTAGCCAACTAAAGGTGATTTATTGGGTTTTGGCTTGTTTTTACCTCTGTATTCTCCCTCATATCAACAGGTGCAGTTGAAACATAGAATGTTTTTCAGAAATACAGATTTGCTACGGGCAGGAGCTGTTTATTTGCCTCTTCTGATTGTCTACCACTGGCCACAGGATCTACCTTTGCTGGCTCTGGCTTGAACTTGGGAACTATTTGCAGCTAAAAAAATAAAAAAATATCATGACTTCTGGGAAGACTGGAAAGGTAAATCCAGTGCTAGATCATGCACCAAATCAAATGTATGAGTCTTTCACTTCTTGAGACGTAATGTAAGCTTTGATTCTGAAGTACAAATACACCAAATTTATATGTTTATTAATTGTGCAGGCAGGCTGGCACGCACGTTTCATGAACTCTGGATTTAGCATGCCATTGCCTTTAACTGAGCAAAAGGCAAACTTTAAAAGATGTTTGAAATAGCTCACTTATCAACAAGCTGTTTTATAGGGGTGAGGCTAACTCTGTAGGATTAAAATCTTTTGCTAGTGCGATAAAATGTTTCTGTAGAACTCTACAAACTAATTTCTCAGTTCAGCAATGGAATTAAAGGAAAATAAAAATTAGTACCAGGTTGAGAATCATTATTTTGTGCTACTCTCCAGTGGGATATACCTCAGTCTCCATTAACAAGTGCAACGTTAAAGCAGTATACGTCCTCAGGTGGATTAATTTCCTCTTTCTTTCTCCTTTATGAGGATAAATAGTTTTAATTTAGTTCCCATTGTTTTATAGCCAAAATATTAATGCACAGTAACAGTCTACACTTTATGAAATATTACCAAATATCACAAGAAATTTGAATTTAATCTTTTTAGAAGACTTTGTGTAGATTGAGGTCTTTGAACTCTGATGTTTTCCTCTGACCTTTAATAAATATAATTTTCTGCTGCTCAGTAAAATTTTTTATTATTTGGGTGGTGGTTTCTGACCAATTAAATAGGTAGCCTGATACATACTTAACATCACTTGGCTGCTGTTGTTTTGCTCACACATAAAGGTAGCATCCTCCTAGGCTTGAGTGTTGTCTTGGCAGGACATGGATGTAAACATCTTAAAGTTCTCAAACCTTCTAAGTACAGTAGCACTGGTGAAACCAGCACAGAATTAATAACCAGAAACAAAACCAGTGAAGGTAAAAAGGTACAAGACCATAAACAACCAACTACTGATTTAGTTTCCTTATGTCTGAATACAAGTGATTGTCAAATGTAGGTTATGGTTTGGCTTTTTTGGTTGGCGTTTTCCCTTTTTCTTCCCCTACCTTTATTGTTAATGGCAAATAAAATGTCTAATGAAAGAAAATTATCATAGGCAAGATTATCTTGCTGGATTTTGTCACCCATTTGGAATGTAAGAGGAGCCTTGTAGTTCATTGGACAACCCACATTCAGACATCTCCTGGCAGCATTTGATATATTCCACATATTCACCAGGGAGGGATATCTACTTTCAGTCATGCCTTCTGATAATTTTAAAATAGTGCAAAATCTCTTTTGTTTCCATCTTTTGCCCCAAACACTTTCCAGTGTAGTCCCTATTTAAATTGGGAATGCAAATAGCCATGGAGAGTTTTGGAGGTAGAGGTAGACACGATAGTGCCAGCAAAATGGTGTAATTTAAGGCATTTCAGCTAGAGCGCTCAGGCCTGGATAAAAGCACCTTTTAAATCGTTCATGCAATGGTTCAATTTAGTTTGCATGATCAAGAGTCCCTGAGCAGGCTGAAAATTGCAGCCTGCAAGATGTAGCATTTGAGAAAGTGCCACTTCTATTGCTTAGCACATCATTATTTCAGTGCACTGAGGTCTTTTTCTAAAAGAGCAAAGGGACTTGCTAGGGCTATTTTCTCAGCTTGCAAACTCTTTGATCAAACTCTGAATTCTAGAAGTTTAAATTTCCTCAATAAAAAAGCTGAAATCTTCTTGATTTTGGACCTTGCTGAATCTGTAATATGTGATCCTTCAGGAAATGGTTTTGGCAACACATCAACCCTCCCACGTATACTATTGCATCCCAACATTTCTTACCTTTCTATGCTCAGAAGGTATTCCATAAGGATTCTCTTACACAAAAGCAAATTTTCACTCATCCATTACTCATCAGTTTTATGCCATCAGTCTATGCCAGGAGAAACGCAGACCCTGGCAGATTTAAGCTCCATCTCAATATGAGAAAAACAAAAGGTTCTAAGGAAACATTTGCAAAGGTACTCTAACATACTGATACACGCTCAGTGATACACCTACCAGTGATTTTGGTTTCTGCAAACCAGAAATGGTTCGCTGTCCCTCATCTTAAAAGAAAAATCTGTATAAAGTTTTTATGTTTTAATTGTGAAAGCTGTGAATAATTTTGAATTTTCTTATTGTTTATACGTATTCATTTTCCAAAATTCTTCATTTTCTTTTTCTAATCCATATTTTCAAATTCAAGACTTTCATTTTGAAATCTAAAGAATCAAAATAAAAACAAAATATTAAGCACATTCTTCTAAAGTCATGGTCATGGTTTGAATAGAAATGCAAATATCTGAAAATGTGAAACCTGAATGTTCTGGAATGCCTTCTATTTTAGTGTGGGGTTTGTTGTTGTTGTTGTTGTTTGTTGTTTGGTTTTCTGTTTGTTTTTTTGTTGTTTGTTTGTGGGGTTTTTTTGTATGTGTTTTTGTTTGTTTGTTCATTTGTTTTTTGAATTTCAAGGAAAGAAGCAAATTCTGTTTGAATGTCTTATTTAATTTGACATAGACCTTATTCTTAGTTCATTGCTACAGGCACTCTACTGGTCTAATTACTAATTTTTTCCCATTGAAAAAAACCTCATTTCATTGCAGAAGGTGCTGGAGGCAGGTGGTGAGGTAACAGCTCAGCTGAAAGGCAGCATTTGGTAAGTGCAACATGGACTTCTGCAGCTCACAGCAGACCTAGCAAGGTGAAGTTTATAGCAGCACCCTGCATTCTTTGCCCAAAGGCTTGTTCTGAGGGTCTGAAAGCAATACAGTGTCAAAGCAGCAGTGGATTTCCCAGTGTCAGCACTAGGATGTAATATGATTTTTGAGAAATTCAAGTGCCATGTTTTGTTAAAAAACAAGTTTGGCACAAGTGCATTAACCAGAGTAAAGACAAACTTTGGTGTCCTTTGTTGCTGATACAACTGCTAGGTAAGAGTAAACCACACTTTCTTCGTTGGGACCAATGAGTATTTCATTTATTGATATAAAGTAAATCGTCCTCAATAAAAGAAACTAAGAGAGAGGTAAAACTTCTACCAAAATAACCCTGAGTGTGTCTATCTAATTAATGGAATGATTAATTTCATAGCAGATGAGATAAGGTTTCCAGGTCTCCTTGAGACTCCTTTTCTCAGACTAAACAACCCCAGCTCCCTCACCCACTACTCCTAAGACTTGTGCTCCAGACCTTTCTTCCTTCTCCACCTTTGTTTCCCTTCTTTGGATGTTTGTTTGGCATGTGTACAGATAGACATGCAGACATAAAAAGCAGGCATGCTTGCAGAAATTTTTGTATTATTTTATATGAAAAGTTTTCTGCCAGGCTATATCTGACCAGGTCAGATTGTAGAATGGGTGTAGTGACTGATTCTGCCACTTGTATTTTACCAGAGCTTATATTTGATAATATTTGACAATAGATTTTCTTCATAAAAAAGTGGACTTTTCTGGAGAACAGTTTATTAGATTTACCACATCAAAAAACTGTAGGTTTATAAAGCTGGTGAGGTGCAGTTAAGTAGTTTCCAGATGTAATTCTCTTCATTTCATTTCATATGCAATACAGAATTTCCATAATGACTGGATGGGCCATTATGTTTTCATTGCTCTGTACGTTAATCTTAGAATTCATTGCTATTGATAACATCAACTGATAACTTGATGTTATGAGAGTTAATGTTTATAAAGTCTCTTCAACCATCCAGCTGGTTTTGAATCTCAGTTCATAAGTTGTTAAACATTATAAAATACTGCAGGATTGTTCCCACCTTAAAGTCCAACACGCTTCTTTATGCATATGACGAAATAGGTAAGTTTATTCTTGTTAAGCACAATAAAAATTCTCTTTTACATCCATCAGACTAGTTTTGTAATGGTCTCTTCATTCCTCTGATGATGGCAGTTTTCACAACGGGAAAAATCAGTGGGTGGGATCCAGCTCATCTGATATTGGTCCAGGTTTTCTGTCATGGTCCATTGCTGGATAATTGATTTTTGATTTTGCAGTTCAAAGATTATGGTTGGTGGATCCCTAGAGCTGCTGCATATTCAAGGCTCTTATTCTAATTCAAATACAAATTCTATTCAAATAGAACTCCTGATGCATCTTAGTCCTATCTAGGAACAAAGACCTATGGAGCCTGTATTTCTGAAACCTTGGTGAAAAGCAAACAGGCCAGCAATAGCCCATCTTCCCCAGTAAACTGGAAGGTGGGGTGCTTCTAGTACATGGAACTGAAGTTTATCCTTTGACTCATTTTTCAGATGAAGATCTAAATCACCAAGACCTCACATTTCAGTTAGAAACTCAAAGCTTATACAATTTTAATAATGACCTTCTTACGCACAAAGTTAATGAGACATTAAGCTCCCTACCTTCTTAGTAAACACTACAAATACCTGCCACCAAATAAATATTTATTCAAGTTTTTAAGTAAATATTTATTCCAGTTACTGAAATAAATTTCTTAGCTAACTAGGATGATCTCATTTCAAACACTTCACTATGTATCAAACATTGATAAAAATTTGCAATGTAAAGTACAAAAACTCTCTTCCTGGGTTTTGAAGGAGGAAACCAAAAGATGTACTTTAGCTGGAGCCAACCTGCTAAATGATGGCAAATGACAACATTTTCACATTTTCACCTCCCTTCAGCAAGGTCCTCCTGAACTAACTTTATCCTGACCTGGCCAAAAAAAAAAAAAAAAAAAAAAAAAAAAGAATCCTAAAAAGCTCTCAAGTTTCAGCTGAATAAAAGGCTTCCAGCAGAATACCTTTATTTTTGTCACTGGTCTTTTGAGCTAGGGGCACCACAGCACAACCTATGCAGAAATATTTAAAGGCTTTTTGTATGTAGGTGGAGGTGCGGGTTTTGCCAGTCTCTATGTATACACAGTCAGCCGTACAGATGAGGATAAATTTTGCTCTGGGGTTTATTACATCCCCTGTTGGCAGCAGGCAACAAAAAAAGGCAGTAGAATTTAGACTTGTCTTTAAAATATAGCAAATCAGTTTGGAGGGAGGTGGGGAATTTTGGAAGCAGTATTTTCGAGTAAGGCCCAATATAATGCAGAAGGAATCTAGTGTGTTTTACCTCTTACCCTTCACAGGGCTCTTCCAAGTACACTTCTTTCAAGCCCAACAGAAAATTAGGCTATGTAGCTCTGATGTAACTTCAGGACTCTTGTGTTTCCAAAGTTATGCCTTGTAGAATGAATATGCCTTCATGGTTTTAGAAGGCAATAATTGTTTTCTCAAGTAATTCTTTCTCTGTAAACATCTGTATGAGAAACATGCTGACATCAATAATTTAACCTCTCACATACTTTCTAGTAGTCTGTAGAGTCTAGTTACACAGTAGACCATGAAATTAAGTTACCACTAGACACAAAAGGAAAACTGTCTGCATCACTATTACAGGAAAAAGAGAGCTATCACATCACCTTTTTGCCTCTCTGAAGCTGAACTTCATCACAATATAGAGAGGCTCTTTTCTTGTATCTGTGAGTGGTTGTAATTAATGCAATACCTGTAATGCATATTACAGGTGCCTATAAATCAGATTCTAGGCCTGAATATAACTCCTATAGTAATAAAATTCACACGTTGTCACAGCCTGAGATGAGAAATATCAATCACTATAAGGATTGTTTAAAATGGTTTTTAAGGCATTTTACACAGGTATTAGTTCATTGAAGGGGAGGAAGAAACAATTATACAAAGTGGTTTATGCATAAATGCATTTTATCAACATGCTACAAGTGTAACAAGAGATGGGGGGGAAAAAATGCTTTTCCCTTACAGACATTTATTTTCTGTGGCACTCTGCAACTTTTCAACAGTTAAAGAACTACTAGTAGTAAGTAGGAAGAGTAAGTATGGGAAAATAAAAGACAAAGCAAGGAGCACTCCTGCAACACTACAGTACGCAGCAGAAAACATTAGAAGAGAAAGAAAAGATTAAAAAGATAAAAAAGCAAAACAACAAAAGAAAGGACAATGTTTATTTATTTGATTTTTTTTTTCAAACCCAAACAAAATGTATGAACAAAATCTTCCCACCATAAATCTTGCATGGAAAATGTGAATATCCTTTCTGAATTAATAACTTTCTTCATTATCCAATGTCTCAAGAATCATTTTACCTAGATAACCCCATATGATTCCAATCTCAGTAGAAGCCTTTGCAAATTTTTATTGTGGCATCAACATAATTCTGCAGGAAGCACACTAGGATCACTTCCCAATAAAGTACTGGAACAGATTTAGTAACATTGTAACTTGTGTAAGTTAATTTACATTTTCTGCTAATCAAAGATTAAAAAAAAAAAAAAAAAGTATAGTTGTGAGGTTTTAGTTTGGGGGGGTTTTGTGGGTTTTTTTGGTTGTTTGGTTGGTTAGTTGGTTTTGTGTTTGTTTTATTTTATGGTTTGTTTCAGGTTTGTGGGGGTTTTTTGTTTGTTTTTTGTTTTTGTTTTGTTTTGGTTTTTTTTGGTAGCTACAGAGCTAAATGAGTTTCTAAAAGAAAACATGGAATGAGAAGATATATCAGGGGCCTTGCTGAAAGGGCCTAAGAAAATTGGGCTACAGAAGGGAAAAAAACACAGGTAAATGAGAACAGATTCCTAGCAAGGAAACTAGCAAGTGGCTGCTCTTTAATGCTCTTCTCAGGCCTTTTGCCTTGCTTCTCCTGACAGATGAGTGAGAATCTGTTCATACACTAAGACAGAAAGAGGCTGCTTTTATACAGGACTAGGAAAACCTTGTCAAATTTCTGTAACTGAAGTAAAAGAAAGTCTGTATATTTTGAAGTGCAGTGAAAGCAATGAATGTTTGCATTTTTTTCCCTTTAATTGCATATCATTATAAACAAAGCTGGTAACACTTTTATCCATATTTTTAAAATACGTGTTCAAGCTGAATAAAAATGTAGAATGCTGAAATAAAATGTAAAATGCTGAAATCAGTTATCAGGGCAGGGGAGGACAGCAGTTATTTCTGGGCAGTGGATTTGTGTAACTGCATCATCAACATGGTCAAGGGAGTCTGGGTCCATGTACTGACCGTATTCCCTTTGACTCTCCTTCTACAATGACAGTGACTGAGGCAATAGGCAAATATTTGATCTTATACCCAGAAAAATTCCATAGTTTTGAAGGCCTCTCAGTGAACTTCTTTGTAATTTCCATAGGTAAGTGATAAATAGGAGGCAAACTATTAAAATATATATTTTCAAATCAAGCAGCAATGCCCTTTACCCAACTTCAGACATCATGATTATTTCCCGTGAGAGACACAGATACCAGACTGAGAAATGGAGTGAGGCTGGGAGAAACCACTTCCCTGCCAGCCTGGCCTATCTGGGATGTGGGGAGGTAGGGCTCACAGGAACCTGAGATCAAGCACTTCACTTCTGCTGGATGGATTTGAAATGTGCAGCTGTGCAGCAAGCAAGAGCTATGCTCACCTCTGCTTGATCCAGGAGTGTGTTCAGAACCAGTACTGATTTGCTGATTTAATTAGATGTGACTCAGACATTTATCATATTGCATTTCACTGAACTCCAATTTTTGGAGGAGTTTTAGTCACGAAGCTTGGAACACCTTTTTGTATGGGACCATGCACTTTGCAATGACAAAGTTTAAAATCTTTTCTTATTGCCAGCACAGGCAAAATTTCTCCACCTGCAACCAGGTCCATGTGTTTGTTTCCAGATGAGAAAAAGAAAGTTAATAAACCAATTAGTCTTTGCCAATGGATTCTATGGTAAAAAAAAGCATAACAATTGTAAAAGTTTTGCTTCATTTGATGTCTTTGAACTTTATTGAATCTCTCATCTTTTCAAAAGAACAGTCTGATTCTTGGATTCAAACTGTTCTTTAACACAGACTTCTTAATATCCTGCTGTTTTGAAACTATACTTTATCAGCGACTTTATTGATTTGTAGACCCACCTAAGTGAAAATTAATCTGAGTACTAATCTCAACAACCTACCACGGTGAAAAATTCCTAACTCAGTTTTTCAATTTTTCCATAGAGCTCAATAAAGAGCTGGGGAAAACCCCAAATCTCCATGTTTATCAGTTACGTTAATTAAAAAGAGGATGAGCTGAGGATGAAATGATTTTTAAAAGTTTAAGTATAAACAGTGCATTAGAAAACTGTGTTGAGAACTTATAACAACCCCCCCCCTATTTTAACATTTATATTCTGGCTTAGATGTGATGCTGCTCTGTGGACAACTCTATTGTGCGTTATATAAATTTAGAGCAGAAGAAAATTCATTTTCTTGCCATGTCTTCCTAAGCCTCTAAGAGAATAAATAAGATGTGAGATGGTAAATGATCCTGTTTTATTCATCTTAGTGGAAAGTTCTTTTTTAATCCAATTATTTTCAGTTTTAATACAGATGGAAATAAAGAGAGAAGTGGAATGAGTAAGAATATAGACTTAGATTAACAATAGTAGAATTGCTTTTTTTTTTTTTTTTCCCCCCCTTATATTTACAACCTCCTTGCTCTGCAATTACTTAAGCCTTTTGTTGGGCTACATTTTTCCCAGCTGAAAAACTGTCACACCATCTACAATGATCTTTTCTAGGATTCTGTCTCTGGTTTTGTCCTAAAAGTGAATGGAATCAGAGGCTTTTCTTTCTGAGCTGCTTGGAGACTGTCTGGTGCATTAACAGCTCCCACAGTGGAGTAAACTTGGCCCTTGGCATCTTATGAGGCACTAAGGGGGTTCACCAATACACTTACATAACCATGGCTACAGACATGCCTTCCATTTTTCAGCATCGATGAGATACTTCAAGCGAATTATGTATTTCATCAGAGATCTCCTGCTTTTTGTCTATGGAAGATTAAGTCTGTTGCTTTGCTGACTATGATTAAAACCAGAAGTTTGTATGAAAGACTAGTCAGTGTACAGAAGCTGCACAAATTAATCCATGTTTCTGTTTTCTTATTTAGCTAATATTTTGTACACTTGAATATTTCAATAAAAGTTGCAAGGTTATTTTACACACATGAATTATACCATGCCATTTTGCAACAGAACTGTATAACAACCCTAACCATCTTTGATATGCAAGCAAAATTTCCTGTTTATATGGTTATTTGGAGCAACTAAAATTTATTGGACAATTACAACAGACAGAAATATTTAACTGTCTGAAGAAAATTCTTGCAAGGCTGTTCGTTTCTAGATGGCTTAACTGTCTAATAATGAAATTTTGTGGGTTTTTTTAAGAAAACCTAAAAATGGGAAGAGATCTGGAACTTCCTCAAAAGGAAAAAAAGACATTTAAGAAATAATTCTTGTAAAAAATGTGTCTAGGATCACTCAATGTAAGATGTGTGGTGTTTCCAATGTGTAACTGATACACAGTGGCATTTTAAATGTAGATTCATCCTTCTAACCAAGGATAAATCAGAACTGAGCAACCAGTAATCACATTTTGTTGTCCTTATACATGCTTAGAGTATTTGGGGGTTGTTTGATAGGTTTATTCTTTTGTTTGTTTTCTGATTTAAACAATTTTATTCAATTACCTACATTGCTTAGTAAAGATTTTATCTGTACGTGAAGCAGAAGGGAAAAACCTTTTGGTGAAGAAGGGTTTCCTCTCCTCTCCTCTCCTCTCCTCTCCTCTCCTCTCCTCTCCTCTCCTCTCCTCTCCTCTCCTCTCCTCTCCTCTCCTCTCCTCTCCTCTCCTCTCCTCTCCTCTCCTCTCCTCTCCTCTCCTCTCCTCTCCCTCTCCTCTCCTCTCCTCTCCTCTCCTCATCCTCTCCTCTCCTCTCCTCTCCTCTCCTCTCCTCATCCTCTCCTCTCCTCTCCTCTCCTCTCCTCTCCTCTCCTCTCCTCTCCTCTCCTCTCCTCTCCTCTCCTCTCCTCTCCTCTCCTCTCCTCCATCCCTGTTTTCTTCATATTCTTCTCCTGTATGACAGATGTGAGGTCTAAGGAGAGAGCCCAAGTTTTCCTGGCAAATGGTTGGAATTTAAAGGTCAAGTAGTATCAAGATCAAAAGAAAAAAAAAAAAAGAAGAAGGAAAAAAAAAAGACAAGAAATATTAAAAATTACAAAGGAGAGTATAACATTTTGGAAGCTGAGGAGTAAACAAGCAGAAGGAATGACTGAAAGATAAACACTAAATGCATGCTCAAGTTCAGGTTTTTTTCTGCAAACTGGCGGTGGAAAAAAAGAGAAAGGATGGTAGATGGGAACAAGAGGATAAATCCAAGCTGAGCCACAGCTGAGCTGGAAGCAGAAATCAAAGGCTAAGTCTGCGCTGCAGGGGAAAAGCCAACATGAGGTGCACCATATGTTCAAGATGTCCACTTCCTCTGTAACACCTGTATATCCTGTCCTGCTATCAAGCAAATAAATAGATTTTGTTGAGATAAGCCATACCCAGTCCTGCCAGTTCTTTGTCCTGAAGAAGTGGTCGTATATCTATTGTTGATTCAACTCTAACTTCTTAATTTATCAATTAATACAATTTCTTTAAAATATAAGCAAAAGAAAAGGAAGTAACAAAAAGTTGACATTTCATGGCAGCCTGCTCATTTGGCTACTCCAGAACAATGAAGCCCATCCATACACAGAAGGAGCCCCTAGCTGTCTCAATTGCAAGACCCTTTACAGTGTTTATCTGTTTAATATTTTCTATATGACTCTTCTGGTAAAAAAAAAAAAAAAAAAAAAAAAAAAAAAAAAAAAAATAAAAGGAAAAAAAAGGTACATTAGACATCCAAACAGTCTTTGTATGATTTGGCATTAAGATGCCGATTACAAAAGAGCACAAAGCGTGTTTTAAGCAAGATGAGGCATTAGATGAATTCAACTTTGTGTCATTGTTCTACTTGCCCTGTGGGAGATGCACACTGGAGTCTGGGCAGCGGCCTGAGATGGGGAGCATACACATTGCAGAGTGCTGTTTCATATAGAACTCCCCTCATCCAGTGCTTAGCAACAATTTGGGTATCCTAAGCGTAGAAGGTATGGGGTTTTCACACAATTCTCCCTTGCCTGCTGTCAGGCATAAACCCAAGTGTGATACAACAGAGTTCTCACTGTCATTGCTTAAAAGTACTGATATGAAAACTAATTAACTGGTCTGCCTTCAGAAACAGCACATATTTGTTTGGGTTAGAAATTTTAGTTGTTCTAGACTGTACCCATTCAGTGTGGTAAGAAATTTTGGAAAAATGTGTTTCTTCATTGTCTTGACAATAACAGCTCTGTTAGATTCAAATGGCAACTTAAAAAAAAAGCAACCCTGTTAACTTTTGTCATTCAGCAGTTCATTCCCCTCCTGTTCGTTTACATACATCTTATTTCAGTACCTCTTATCAAAATGGAAAACATGCAGTTTCTTCATCTACATCCCAGGTAAGATCATCTTTTCACTTTTTAGCCATTCTAAATAGATTACAGTTTGTTTCAAGGTTTTAAGGATCTTTTCTAACCTAGATGATTCTGTGATTCTCACAGGCATCAAGGCCATAATTCCCAGTGATAGGACATACTGGGGTTTTGCAATTGCATATATCGTAGAGCTTATTTAAATAGTGACTTATGGCCTAAAGCTCTGCATCTTTATGGCTGAGGTGTTTGAGTCTTTGTAAAACTGCTTTGTCTTTATGACGGTTTCTTCCACCAGTTTTCACAATAGTGACCACAGCCCTCATAAACCCAGCAGCTGATAAAGCGATGAGGTTCAACTTCATCACCAAACTGATCCTAACAGGCAGAGAGTTCTTTCCCTGTGAAGGCTTGTCCTACGTAGAAAATACTTGTGGTTTTAATATAAATTTGATGAAAAATGCAAGCCAAGTAGACTTGGTTCATCAAAATTTTTATACCTTTGAAGTATATATATCAGACACCTTAGCAAGCTACAGGAGGGAAAGCACCAGTTACACCTGTGGTCGCCTGCTGCCTGTGTGTCTTCCTGGCTGTCTGTCATGTTCTTTTTCTGCACAGTAAATCTACTGGCAATTAAGGGCTACATGGAGTTCATTAATGAGTAACAGATCTGGATTTATGATCTTTCAGAGGAAAAGTTCAATTTCCTCCCAGCTTCCTCCCTCACACAACATATTGACATTAGAGGCAAGAGAAAGAGAAAACAGTGTTTTTGTATGTATTTCTTATCATACTTGCATAAACTATAGCACTATGTGCTATAGTTTTCATAGTAACAAAAAGCAGTTGCAGTAAAGTTTAGTTTCCCTGGCAGCTGGGCAAGAACCTGTTATATCAGGAGCAATGACTAAAACTTATTCTTTCACTTAATGAAATACTATATGAAATATAAATGCATTCTCAGAAAAAGTAGCATTTACAGATGAGCCTAACTCTGGAAAACATGACCATGCATAGAATTAACACTTCTAGCCAGTTCTTGCTTCTGTTTCTGCTCCTGGCCTGCCCAGTTTCTGTGATGCTCAAGGACAATAGAGAGTGAAGAACCTGTGCAGTTGTGTCAGCTTTGCACTGAAAAGATACTGGTGGTCGATGGCTTGCTCACTGTCATGGAAAACAGTGCTGACTTATGAAGGGATGCTGCGATTTTGTATCTTCAAGCACAAACAAGAAGTAGGAGGAAAAATAGCACCTCTTTGAGACATGCTAGTTTTCTACCTTAAGGACATTTACTTCTACTCTGCTTGTAGGAGGCCAGAAGCATAGCACAGCTCAGATCAGATGTGTGTGGGTCAGTATTAATGACAACCAGAAAACCTTGATATGCCCATTAGATATTTTAGGACTGCCTGAGGCTTTTAAACTTAAAAAAACCTCCCACCTTCTATATAAACCTATTGCACAGACTCTCAACAATAAAAGTTATCAGAACATACATTTCACAAAATTTTCAGGTTTTTTTAAGTCAAAATTTTATTTGAAAATGTGGGTTTTTTTACCTTAATAATGCAGTATCCTACAATCTTCAGCAGTTAGGAAAATACTTAATACAGTTTTCTTTGGTAAGTTATTTTCATTGTTTGACTTTACTCCCAGTAAAGCCATTTGAGCTATTGTCAGTCAAGTTCTAATTGTAAAGGTCAATTTAGTCACAGGAGTTGCTAGAGAGGTCTCTTTGGTAATGAAAGAACAGTAGTCTTGTCTAAGCGCAGCAACACCTCTTTCATTTTATTAGTAGCATTTCAAGGTCTCTGTCTTTTGAGACAATTACCCAGATAAAGGGGTGAAGGACTTAAACTCAAGACTAACTTAATTTGACATCATTTTGGCAATTGTGGTCACATATTTACAGCCACATAGGATAATGTGCAGGAAAAAAAAGGGAATTAGTAAAAGATTTGTGGGATGGATCGTTTAAGGGTATGATACCCTATAATTTCTGTAGTGGTGAGATATGTTAGTGGTGCATCAGAAAAGAAAAAGTCAACTTGTATGTGTGAAAGCATGTGAAAAGAGAATAAACTTTACTAGATCATTAGCATTTATCCCTTACTATACCTCTGAGATACATACAAAATGGCTTTCCTGTAGCTTTTCCAAGTTAAGCATGTGAAACTAATTGGTTTCTTTAGTTGGTTGATTGGTTGGTTGGTTGGTTGGTTGGCTTGCAAAATTTCAACACTAATCAGGTCAAAACCAAGGAAAAGTCAACTTCACAGGTATTGACAATTCACAGGTATTATTTTTTGTTTTATTTTATTAGGTTTTACTAAAAGCCTTTGCATTAAAATGGAAGGAAATTTCAATTTCTTCAAAAGGTGAAAAGGAAATATTTTAACACCAAAATAAATTATCTGGTAAAATTAAACGAAATTTACTAATTTTCCATGTCACTGAATCTAACTCTCATTAAACAAACAAACAAACAAACAAACAAAAAGTTTAGTTAAAATATTTTTCCTTAAACAGTTCAAAGTGAGAAATAATTTCTTTGGCATATTAAGATGCTTGGCTCCTCAGTTCACATCTGCACATCCACTTTCCACACTCATGAAGTGAAAACAGAGTTCAGAAAACCTTTGCTTTTAACTGACTCTGAAGCTTCTTTTTCTGTATAAAACTCCCTTTAATAATTTCTGTATAATAATGTTATAAAAATAACAGTGTTTGAAAATAAATACAATTTGTAAAAGCATGATGCTTGTATCAGACCATTAAGGGCATTTCTCTTTTTTTTAAGGATAACATAATGCATAAGGTATCTTTATTTCCTTATATGAATGAGAAAACTGATTGGTCTCATCTTTATTCTCCTCAGTTCTTTGGAAACGTGTCCTCACATGTTCCAATTAAATAGCAGATAATATAGATCTAGGAGGCACTAGGTATTTGATACTTTTTTCCTTTCTGTATGGAGTTTCCATCTCTAAAGAAGTACGGATCATTTATTAGAGAATCTCAGTGTTTTGGTGCCTGGTCTGAACAGCTGCAGGCTCCCTTCAACTTCCTTTATAACTTGCATGGTGTTGTGCCCATCAAACACGTTAGACAAAATACTGCTGCTCACCAACAGGATCTTAATTTTAGATTCATCATTAAAAGAAAAAGACACATTAAAAATATGCCGACAAAAGTCAAGTGTCAATATTGGAATGATATGTTTTAGTTACTTTGATGCCAAACAGCATTTTACTTGATATTTCTTGGTTTACAGTATGTGTGAGTCAGCTGTCATCAGCAACTCATGCAAATCTGCAAACAAAAGTAGACAATCTGCTAACAAAAGAAAATGGATATGTAGATTGAAAATGTTTTCTCTTTCATTTAAGGTCAAATTGGCTAAAGTCAGCCTCCAAAATGGGAGGTATATCAGTCAACAATATCTCTCATCATCATTTATTAATTTGGGCCTTAATTATTTTATCAGAGTCAAGCTGGCAGTGCATTTACGGTTACACATACAGTGTTCATAATAAATCACTGTGACTTGTCATTTAGTTTAAACAGCTATTTACATAATAATTAATTGATATAATCTGAAATATTAACAATACTGACATAAGATTGTCAAATATTTTCCTGCATAACTCTTATTGTTTCTCCTATTATTCTCTAAAGAAAGGAGTCTCCAGGTCCTCTTGATTTTACTCTCTCCCTAAGTACGAAAACTCTCTTTTTGCTGCTTTATTGAAGAAGACATCTTTTCACAACCATGACCTTACTCTTCCAATCCGATTTTTCTGTAACTCTCACATCTTTCACAGAGTAAAATTCTTCCTAAGGAAAATGATTGAGCCTGACATGATCTTATCAAATCCATAGTTATTTCTCCTTAGGCAGCGGATATTTTACATATCATAGTTGAAGAATTTTCACAACCTACCTTCATGCCTCACATTTCCATTTGGACAAGAAGTCATATCTTTGCAACTTATGAATGCTCATCCCCAGGCTTTCACACATGGAGATGTGAGAAAGTTGAACTCCACTCCCAAGTGTTTTCACCTCTTTTAGAGGAGCCACCACAGTAAGCCTGCATTGCCTACTCCCTCCTCATCTTCATGCTCTTCCTGTTCCGAGGGAAAATGAATCTTTTCAATGAATGCAACTGCCAAGGGCTGCTTAAGCAAGCCCATGTGTGGGACACCAACATCACTTGCTTGGGGTTATCTGTGGAGGTGCTGGAGAAAGAGACTGGCAGTGGGAAACCTGGCGAGGAATAGAAAGATAGAGGGTGGTGCAAAGCTGTTCATGCTCTGGAAGAAGGGAATGAGTCTCCTGAGCAACAGGCTTGCTTTCTCTCCTCCTATGAGTCTCATCCCCTTCACATTTCTTGTCATTCCTTGGAGGAAATCATTCATCTTCCTCATGCTGAAACAATATTAAAAATTCTGCCCTCTTCCAGCCTCACGATGGGCCACCAGCCCCCTGCAGCTCATGATCTCTCTGCAAGACACATCTTGAACTGCTGGAAACAGCTTCTTTCTGACTACTGCTAGGCAAAGGAAATGGTGCTTTTCTCTTCATTTTTATTTGAGGAACATGGGAAAAGAATTGAGATCAGCTTGGACTATAACTCCTGAGAAGTGGGATAAGTCTGTTCTGGGGATAGGGAATGGTAGAAAAAGTCCTCTCTTCATTCTGGGGTTTAGAAGAAGATGGTCTCAGAACCTCTCCTCGCTTCACTTCCCAGTTCTCATTCTACTGAGCAGTGGAAACCATTCCCACAGGACATTCACTAATTTCTTGTAATAGTCCCTTTTCTCTCTGTGCTTGTCACATTTAACTTCAGTTTTACAGATCAGGGAGAAACGGTAGTTGTTGTTGTATTTCAGGAATTCAAGAATCAATCAAGTTATTTCTAGTGAGATCGCTAAGTCAGTTTCGATAATAAAAACATACTCAACTTTCAGAGCTCATGGTGCAGAAAAGATTTTGCTTTGAACTTAAAACAGCTGAAGAAGCTCTTTGGCAGCTTGATATCAGATATCAAATATATGTTTAAGTAAGAGTTCTCATAATGTCTTGCAAAAGCAGGTAGAAATCATTTGTGACAGGAAATTGGGTTATTGTTGAGGCATGCAAGTATGGGGGGTGTGACTGAATGGGTGTAGAAAGGGATTTGTTTGTTCTGTATATTGAATACAGCCACATTGTTCTCTTTTTAAAGCTATTATTATTATTATTATTAATGTCTAAAACCCACCTGGAACATAGGCATCTCAGGCTGAGTTGTAAAACATCAGGAGAAAAAAGATTTTTGTATCTTTAAGACGGGTTCTGCAAACAGAAGGAAGGGCTTGCGTGCATTGAGGAAAATACAGCCAATAATCGCTTTGCAGTTAACCAACAAGCTACTTTTCCAGTCTGATGGTAATTGTCTGTAATGTAACACTATAATAATGAGGCCTGATATTAGCTCCTCCTTTCCTCTGAATGGCTATAATTTCTATAAATGCGTCCTCAGTCTGGCCTTCACATGTCCGTAACAGAAAACTAATATTCATAAGATCTCTATGGCCTTTGGGAAAATGAATTACAAGTCTGAAGTACAATTATATTGCATTAGCTGGAAAGGTCGGAGATGTGTTTCAGAAGTATTTCTCCAGATCACTAAATATTCCTTTATAGACATAATACTTCCCCCTGAATCTAGAAAATTCACTGAGAAATGATGATTCAGAAGTTTCTCTCAACTTTTCAGAACTGAATTAATACGGTGGTAAGCACTGTAGCTGCTTGATTTCCTGACATCTCACTGTGCAGCATATAGAAAGGCAGTAGTGGGAGGTAGGATATGAGTTATCCAGGCAGAGAAGTGAACTTGCTATCAAAAGGACAGACTTAATTAACTGGGGAGATGTACGGATTTTTGTAAGATGAATATATTATAATCAGCATACTACTGTTGATGATTTTGCCTCTTCAAATCATCATTTTATAGCAGAAGACTATTTCCTTGAAAATTTTATGATTAGCTAATTAGGAAAAAAACAGTTTCACTTGTTCCTTATGAAAGCTTAATAGCTTTGTAATTATAAAACTACTGCCAAGTATACCTTAAGCATGAATTTTTAAGAAGCTTGATGTAGACAAAGGAACGTTACTTGAAAATGCAAATCTTGAACCAGCTTTACTGCCTTTTCCCTTGTGCTCTTTAAATTTAGCTTAAAGACTACTTAATTATTTCTCTCTGAATCTGGAGGTAATATTGAATTAAAATTGCATGTCAAACTAGTTCTGTAGAATTGAAATTGTAGAAGTATAAAAAAAGACCTACTGATTTCAGTTGTAACTATAGAGAAGCTATCCATTATTGTCCAAATAGAGGAATAATTACTTGAACTGCTTCCTATGCTCAACTAAAGCTCAAACACAAAGGACAGCAGATGAAGGAGCAAACACTGGAAGTGTAGAAGCAAATGTTAACGCTTTCTGAAAATAAATATCGGTGCTGCAAAGCCTTCACTATTAATGGCTGTGCCATGCACAATTTATTAAGAAGAAAGATTGTTTCTGTTAGATAAGGTGTTATGGAAGTGCAGACATATGTCTCTGTTAATGGGCTCTTTGTAGGAGTCTGATAGGGAAATCGATGTGCCACGCTCGGAGTGAAGCCCTGGTACAGGGAGACACCATCGGAAAAAGGACCTTGCTGGGTAAGGATCAGACACAGCAAAGGTGAGCTGCTGGGGCATCAGGGGAAGGAATGGGTGCTGGAAGAGGCATGGGGGGCATGGCAAATCCTCAGATGGGTGAAGGCTCTGGCTTAAAGCTCACATGTGGGAGCTTGCAGTGTGAAAAATGCCCCTGGAGGCCTGCAAGTGACAAAAAAAGGGTGAAACAGTTTTAGGGGGGTGTCCTGAGGATGGATGATCTCAGGAATATATTTGAGGTTTTGTAAAAGATACTGAAGGGCTGTACTACCACTTCCAAGAGCTTGTTCACTCCTCTGAGCTTGGCAGTATTTGAAGTGGATATAATTCCAAAACCAACCAGAGTCTCATCCTACTACTGTGGGTAGAGAAAAAGCTGGGATGAAGGAAGTGAGAGGGGATGGTAAAGAGATCGCTGCCATTGCTCCTGCTGCTGGTGAGACTACTGCATGACAGGAACTGATCCTGCCCCTCCATCCATGCTTGTCCTTCAGTGCTGAGAAGAAAAGCCTTGCAGGCTAGCTCTTTCCTTCTTCCTCTCATCAGATACAGAGAAATCTTGCAGCTTTCCACCCCAGCTGCTGGTGGGCGTGTGCCTATCAGAGCATGGGACAGGCTGGCCAGGATGTGTGAGGGATGGGCATCAAAGGGAGAACCCACTATGCTTTGATTTGGTAGATATTTCTCCATTAGGAATAGTTTAGGTGTGGTTTACCCTTTCTTGCAGATGGGAGAGAGAGTGTCATATGCTTCCCCTACCCTGATATTTGCTGTAATTTCTGTTTCTGGGAAACATCCATACTGTCATAGGCTGAAGGAATACAGGCAGTTTCCTCAGTTCATTTGTCAACAGCAGCAGGTGATGAGATAGATACTCTGTCCTGCACCACTTCACTGGAAGCTTCCCAGGCTTTTAAATTTCTTTCTCCTGTTAAGCTTCTGAAATGTGTTGTGTTTTCTAACTGATATGACCGAGTTAAGACAAATGAACAGTGGCTTTGAATTTTAAGGATATTGCTGTGTCTCTCTCTCAGAGTCCCAGCTCCATTTTTGCCTCGGCTATCTTGAGAGACAAACCACAGTTGGAAGGATTTTTCCTCAGGGTGCCAAAGATCTCAGAGCGGCCGTGAACCTTTTCCTTTAGAGAGAGCAGGCATCCGTCAATGGCAAAAGGAAAGAGTCTGCACTTGATTCGGGGGGAACTAGAGCTTTATTCTGTTGTCCTGCCCCTGCAGGGTCCGGAGCTCTGTCCCAGTCCCCCTCCCCCAAGCCAAGAGAAATTTTCCATACGCTTTCCTGGCTTTTATCCAGGGGAAGGGGCTAGAGGCAGGGACAAGCCACTACCCAGTCAGGGATATGGTGGGAGTGGAATAGAGTTGGATTACATTCCAGTGTGGGAGAATGGGCAGGGAAAAAGAGCAGGGACAAACCTCAGGGTGATACATTTTCCATGGGAACAGGGGGTACAGAAGAAACCATTAAAAACCCAATATAAAAATGAAATACAGTATAAACCCAAATAATGCACAACAACAGGATATGACCTCTTGCAGCAGCAGCCAGAGAGAATGAGGTCTCCGGAATATCTCTTGGCCAAATTATTTACCTCTCAAGCAAGTCCTCTGAGCAGTGCTCCCTGAATCACAGGGATTGCTCTTGCCCTTTTATGCTGATTTGGAAGTGGCCAGAGACACTTCCTGATCATTCTGAGCAGCGTTTGTAGAGAGCTGAGTAATTTTTCCTAAGGAATGACCTGAACTGGGGAAAAGAAGCATGAGTTGCCATGGCAAAGTCTGCTTCTCACAGGTAAATATATTTTTCAAACCACTGAAGATTGTGAAAATAAATATTTCTGTTGGATGTTCCCTTCCTTGGTATTACACAATCCTACATGTTCTGGTCGTGCTGGTAAGCATTATATCTAATAATCAGACAAAATTTTGTTTCATATCTGCTATGCCATTTAGGTAAATACTGAGTTCCTGTTTGCTAGGGAAAGATTTCATACTGAATTAAGTATGCAACACTGGAGGTAGCTGAGTGTTTATATTGTGGCTCCTTTAGAAATCACCAAAAGCAAGTTACCTTTTCCACATATAACCTTCTAAGAATAAAGAAAGATTAACCACTTTGCCAGTGTTTTACTACCATCATTTGCTTTGCTGCTGCTACACGTCTCTGTTGGAAATTACACCAATCAAATACTACTAGCTAGCAGTAGCTAGTGTTATTTTTTGTCTGATGTATAAAGGCAGCTCTGGAAAGGAATGAAGTTATGACACAGATCTTATTGACCCACATTTTTTCTGCAGGCTTTATGGTTACTCTTATTCAGTAAAAAAGAAATGTGTTGAGTTCTACACATGTGCTCTATGAATACACTTTTTTTTTTTTTTTTTTCAGAGTTGACAGGCTACAGGCAATACAAAATCAATATAATCCTACACAGCAATGATATTTAAAATATATAAATATTTTTAAAATTCCTATTTAAAGATTTTAGAAATGATTATGTCAGTAATATCAGGAGTACAGGAAGGACATGAACCAGAGATTCCCTTGTCCTGAAGGCTAACATAACTACTTACTTCTGGGGCATTTTCTATACAACTTGTTCACTTATTTTCCCTTTCATTTAACTAGAATTCTGGATTGAATCTTTCCCAGGAAAGGTTTTGAATTAAAATTACTTAATTGAAAAATTCCTTACAAGCTTTACTGGGCAGATCTCGCAATATAATACAGGTCATATGTATTTGACCTTCAGTATAGCTCTCAATTTCAAATTAATTGCAAACCACAAAGCCTCAGTATTATGTGCAATGAAAACATTAGCAATATTATTCCAGTTTAAAAGATGTTAGTGATTTCTTCATTTTCTGAAGAAAAAAAAAATTAACAAAGTACAAAGTGAATCAATAAAAATTATAGGATTATGTTAGTTTTACACTAATTCCTATCACCCTATTTTTGTCTTATTGGAGTGAAATTTGTAGCTGCTTCTAGGATCAGCTAAAGAATATATGCCATTCTTATCTCTTAAGTGGCCTGTTTGTTACTTGCATGGTGGACACTTGTGTTATCTTTAGTTACTCCTTTTAGAGTTCAAAGACACCCAAAAACGTGGGCAATTGTGGCATGCAGGAAAATTCAGTCTGAGGAATCTGTCAAGTGTTTTTTGCTCAGCAGCTCCAGAATACAAAGAAACAGAAACTGAATTACACCATGCACACCCTACAGTGAAAACGGACATCCAATGGATTTTACTTTCCATGTTTGCACAAATCTCAGAAGATGGACAGGAACTTACTTTGCTTTTGCATTATAAATGCTGACGTGAGTGACGCCTGTGCTCTGTATGACTCTGCCTCAGGGCTGCAGGTTTTGAACCAGAGCTGGCCTATGCCTGGACAGACTTGAGAGCAGAGAGATGGATGAGGATCTCTCTACAACCCTCTTTGCTATCAGCAGGGTGACTGACAGTGGCAAAGGACAAGATAGTGATTTTCACCATCTTCACTTTCTTAGGCTATCTTCTTGCAGCATCTAAGATAGCATGGACCTAAGTTTTGATATTAGGCATAGTAACATGCCATTAACTGTATAATTAACACATCCTTACAAGTAATCATCTTAAATAATGGTCTTTATTCATGTAGTTACTTGCTGTTCTCAAAGGTATTTTGTGCTGGGAACTTCTTTAAAAAAAAGCTTCAATTCCCTTCATTTGATTTATTTATAATCTGCAAGCCATTTTTTATACAGGAATAATAGATCAGCAATTATCCTTCACAACCCCAGTTTTAGTGGAAGTCATTTATATTGTACATTTAGTAGCCAGTTATTCTACATCTGATTATACTGATGGCAATACTTCATCTCTGAGTTTTTAATAAAAATGTGTTTAGTAAAGCAGCCCCTCTTCTGCCCATCTTGCATAAATTAGCGGTGCAAATGCTGAAAGCCGACTTTGGCCTCGTGGTGATTGCTGAGCATGTCTGCTCTGCACCAACCACCAGTGCATACCTCCGGGCAGAAAGGCGGCACATGGAGCTCTCCATGAAAGGGGAGCTTAAGCTCCTCAGAGCTATGTGTGGGGTGACTTCAGTAAGAAGGGAAGGCGGACAGGGAGAACATTCTCTTGAAGGTCTCTGCAGCAGCAGGCTTCCCCCAAGCCCATTTCTACTGAACGTCGCTCTCAAGCCTGAGGGAGAGAACAAAGCTTGGAAATGCACACGTGGATGACAAAATGTTGATGGGCTTGTGCAGAGCTTGGCCAAACAAAGACAAGAAATAATGTGCCATTGTCCAAAATCCATTGTCCAGAATCACTTTACTGTTTTAAGGAAGAAGTGGTTGTAATTTACAGAAAAGGAGTGATTTTTTTTTTTTTTCCTATTGTGTCAAAATCTCTTTGTATTTCTAGAACTGATTACAAATGTTTTCTTTGGTGTGTGTTTCTTTTTGCTCAGTAAAATTTTTTTCTTATCAATGCAGAAGTCTTTCATCCCTACATATGTGTTTAAAGAGATACTTCCAAGTAGTTTAGACATTACATTTCAGCTTACTGGAATGAGCACATCTATATTTAAAGCAATTATCTATCATTGTCATCTCAAAATAAAATAAGGAATAGCAAAACCATTAGCCACTGTTAAAACCTTGACATGCAACGCCATGGCAGAGGTATTCCTTAAGACACTGCAGTTAAGTCTCAGGAGCTATGCCACTGATGAGGAGTATAGCTCTGATTTCAACAGAAAACAGCGTAAAAGGCTTCACTTCCAGACCAGCATTTAGTGCTGTAGATGAATAGAGGAGAGGATCATATAAAGAACTCATGCTACACCTGGCAGGTCTTGGATAGATCCCTAACTTAAGTCTCAGAATTTATCAACCATATTATACCTAGCTCTCTCCAAGTAGAGTTTGAAGGTACCTCACTTCAAGGATGGATTCTAAATGACAGCATTCCCGAGACTGAATGCTGGTTTGGCTTCCTGAAGTCCTGTGACAGATCTCCAGAAAGCTTTGTACCCTCCTATCCCTTCATGCCACATCTCAGGGCATGCAACACAAAGCCTCAGGTTCCTCCTCCAAGGGCAAGGTTTTGGTGGGCTTCGACACTGCTTTCAACATCTCAAAAACTAAAGTAATGTTTCTGTTTAGGGAACACAGAGTAGCAGAGGAGACCCAGGAGCAAAATGAAGAAGCAGTCTATCCTGGATGGAACTAATCTTAGGCAGTGTGTGTCTCTTGACAGGCAGACAATAACTTTCATTTCTCTTATTTACCAGCATAGAAGAGAAAATACTCCCATCTGTGAAAGCATTCTGGAAAAAATGATGCTGAAAGTATTAGATTATAGGCAATATCTTTTACATTACAATTATAGAAGCAAATGTTAGTCTTAAAACTGTTTTTTTTTTAAATTAATATTTATTTTTGGAAAATGAAAAACATGTTAAAAACATTTTAAAAATCCTTAAGTGTATTTAGCATTTTTTGTTTTCTTGTTCTCACCCAAATCAGTGTCATGTTTATGAATAATTTCAGATGCTGTTAATTCAGTTACTATGGATGATGAAAAAGGTGTTTTCTGCCAATTTGAAAATAATTTACTGGAGAATTTGTCTAACCCTACTGATCCAGTAACTTCTTATCTTTGAATTGCTTAAAATCATTTTCTTAAATCTGGCCATTAACATGTTTGTTTCTTCATGCAAGAGAGTCAAATTTCAGATATAATAGAGTAACATTTTCTAGATATTTCAATGAAACAAAATATTTATCTGATATTTCCCTAGTTTTTTAGACACTCAACAGTGATCTCATGAACATGTTTTTTTACTAAATTAAGCAAGTAAAACCACAAAGCTTTTGTATTGGTCCCTGCATGCTAAGTCAGCATATACCTTGAAACAGAAACTAATATATAAGGCCTCAGCTTTTTCAAACCTAGTCACTTTCCTAACAACTAAAAAAGATCTGCTTTTAAAAAACAAGCCCAAATACACGTCAGATTTTCAACAGGATTCTGTTAGTGGAGCTGGAGGATACTCTCTTCATGCACTGCCTTTTTGACATAAGGGATCCCTCCCACACCTTGCCTTACATTTCCCTGCCTTGCCATTGGGTCCCATCACATCCCTTGCCTGGCAAAGAGTTCCTCAGCCGGTAACTTTTTATCACTATTATTGCCAGAAACTGGCATTTATACTCTTTGCAAAGTGTTTTATGTCAAGGACAGAGAAATACTTTGCAAGATATAGCCATTACTGCTATTACACTTTGTAATAACTGAATTTTTATTTCACTGTCTGGACACAAAAATATTTTAGGTTAGGCACAATGCTTTTTAGTTCAGCAGAAAAAAAAAAAAAAAACACAACTACATTGTCTTTTTACAGTTTTAAATTGCTTTAAACTTTAAATTGCAGTAAGTTATTGCAATCTCTTTACAGATATCATGCCTTAACAGAGTATTTTTATGCTATTTTGAGCTTTGTACCAAAATAGAAATCATGATATAGATCTATTTCAAAAAACGTTAGATGTTTTAAAAAATCTTAAGCCAAGAATTAGGCCCATGAAAAACGCTGGATGAATTTATAAGACATAATTTTTCACCACAAAATTAACTACTGAACCTTTAAATACTTAGGTTTATTTTATCAAAATATCCTGAATTCCTTTTGTGATAAAACCTTAGCACAATGTTCTGTCTAGAAATTTATTTATTTTATTAAGAGCCTCTAAAATAAAACTTAAATATTGTGCTTAATGCTGCTTTTTTTGGCTGAACAAACTTTTATCTCCAAAAATATATTTTTCTGATTTTCTACACCCATATCTTCTGAAGACCCATTTATACAGCTGTGTTCAAGCAGATGTGTTTCTGAACTGAGTGCTTTGAAAATTGTTACTCCTTTATATTATAAATTGTATGTAAACAATTGATGTGTATACCTTAATTGCATATTGAAAAAAAACAAAACAAACCAAACAAAAAACAATCTCCGTATAGATAGTTGAAGAAAACCTGTAAAATGCCATGCTGAGGATGCAAGTACTGGGGCTAAAACAAGAGCAAATCCCGCTGGTATTGCCTCCTGCCTCAGCTGTACAGAGCAAAGGGCCCAAACCTCTTTTTAGTGGATAAAAACATGCATTTAAGAGTCACACAGCCTGGCCAAGAAGCAGGTTTTACTTTTGCACACAGTTGTCATGAAATAGTGTAAAGCTAGGAAGGAATGATGTGCCAAAAGGTGAAAAAGCTAGGAGAGTGCCCCAGGAACCCCACTGGGAAAGTGACATGGTGTGGAAAGGGGATGACTGGGTAGAGCAGGTGCAGGCAGGAGAGAAAGCCCCTGCTTCTGAAGTGCTATATGTGGGTGTAAAGGCTGACATAACAGTGACAGTCAGCACGAGAATGCCAGCCAGGAATTCTGGGTTCCCTCACCCCATGCATTTTCAAGCAACTGTAGCAAGTTAATCATGATCTGTCAGTTCCTCTCATTGTCTATATGAGAGGCTGAATTCCATATTAAAATTCAATGTACTATTGTCAGAGTTTTGCCTCGGAAATGTGTAGGTGCTTTACTTGTATCTTAACTGGAAGAGATAATGCTAGCATGCAGGAATTCAAGGTTCTCAAAATAATCTCACTCTAAATTTGCAGAAGACTATTTCTTGGCCAAAAAAAAAGAACAAATGAAAAAAAAAAAAAAAAAAAAAAAGAATAAACTTTATCTACTACGCACATGCTTAATTTATTTTTTCTCTAGAAGCCTCTTCTTGGGAATATGTGAATTTAGCACACCACCATCATTTATATCTATCAACAGAAAATAAGACAATCTTATGACTTTTCTAAATCTTTGCTTGATTATGACCATGGAAGTAGAAAAAGGTCAAGAAAACAATTTCTCCTATTGTGTGACACTAGTACCAGCAGAGTTCTGGCTTTAAGAACAGAGACTTCCCTTTGAAGTCTCATGTTTGATGGGATTGACCTTACTTTGTGTGTTCTCCTGTTCCCATTAACCCCTTCCCAAGGAGTGTGGGCAGGCAGGACTGTGCAGACCCATTGAAGCCAAAGCAGAGTTGTACCCACGGGCACAAAGGGCTGGGCTTTCAGCCTGTGAGAGGCAAATAGAGAAGGCTGGTGAGAGGCAGTGTGCCAAGGCATCGAGGAAATTTTGACTGACTCAGGTTCAAGGTCTGCCCTTGGCTTTCTGGGTGAACCACTTTTCCCTTCTGGCTTCTGTTTATAGCAAACAGGGGCACTGCCACCTACAAACACTGTGCCGGAAGGATTTCCAACAAAAGGTTTAGGTTAATTTACAAAATTGCCTTAGAGATTAAATAAAAGTTGTTGAATGTTTTTATTTATAATTTTTACAAAGAAGTACGTAGATATCAATACATTAGAGAACATTAAGTAGCCCAGTGCAAATGCCTGGTCAGAGTAAAGGAGGCATTTTCATGCAGTCTTGTATTTTAATTAAATTATTTGACCAAGTATTCCGGCATTGATTATTTTTATTTTGTACTTCTTGCACCGAAAAAGAATTGTAGAGTTAACCCTGTTAAGTGTTTTTGGGTTTACCTAGGGAAAACATCATATGAATACCTTATTTTAGGGGGTTTATGATTTCATAAGAAACTTTCCAACATGGTGAAAATAGGCAGAGTTGAGAGACTTCATTCCCTCCACCACCGCCTCCGTCTGTCACTAGTGTCGGTGGCTGAGAACAAGCTCTGTTGTGAGCATGTAAAATCTTTGCATAATTCCCTAACTACATGCTCCAGCTTGCAGTCCTAACACATTTCACACAGTTTTCACAAAATATTGCAACAATTATTATCTCTCTAAAACCCAAGCTCATGGAATCATAGTGTTTCCAGAAAATGCCAGCTCTTTGTTGTACTTGTCATGAACAATTTTTTACTTGAGGTTTCTGGGACAGCCTTTAAAAATTGTGCTGAGCATAATGCTCGGGCTGGACAGGCAGGAGACAATTAAATGGAAAATCAGCGTCCGTTTGGGCACATATCTCCAGGATAGCCCGTCTTTGGGTACCATGGCCAGGAGAAAAAGGGGAAAGAAGTCATCTCTCAGGTGTCCTGCTGGAGGGGACTGCAGTTCCTGAGGCAGCCTCTCATACATTTCAGGGTAGCTCACCAACATTTCCCCAGTTTTCAAAAGGCTAAAAAATGTGGGTTATGCCAATAACATGTATACACTTTTTCCCCTAATTTCTCTGTATGTTCCAATAAGAGAGCAAGAGGGTTCACAGTTGTCACAGCCCTAGCCGGAGAGCAGACGTGTGAAATCATCCTATCAAGAACTCACTGAATGACACACAGACAAGAACACCAATCTCTAACCACCTATGTGTCTTTCATTACATTAAAATAAACAGGGTGAAATTTGATAAACCAGTCAGGACTGTTGAGGTTAACACACATTCTGGAGACCTTGCCTTTTTGAAAATCAGCACTTCTTTTGAGACTTGGTTTGGAAAAACTTCAGGGTTTTGTTAAGAAATAATTTGATTCACAGAAGAAGTTACTGGCTTATTGCTGCAATACCAGAGGGATTTATTTTAGCTATATTTCAGATATCACTGATTGGCAGTACTGCTGTGTTGACAACATAAGTTTTCATATTTTTCTTATCTTCTTGCAATTATGATTTTTCTTTGTTGTTTTTGTTGCATAAGGAGCTCTTCAATATTTTGTGGTTGGAATCTGGGGGTTTTTTTTGCTTTTTCCAAAATTGATGGTGGTGGTAAGGCCTGTAGTTTCTTGGTTTCGTTTGTTTAGATTGAAAATATTTTCCAAAGAATTGAAAACAAGCAGGAAAATACGAAAATTTCAAAGAAAAAAAGAAAAGGAAGAGGAGCCACAACCCCCTGATGCCAACTCGGACTTTTCAGCTCCCTGGATAATGAATGGTTACGTCTCATTCTGATGTACATCTGAGCCTCCAAACTAGAAATGGATCACACTCCTGCTATGCCTCAAAGGATTTTAATTGTGCTATGACTCTTTTCCTTTAAGTGACAGAGCCTTAAGCACTGTGACTCTCAGAGCCAGTTGTCAGTAAGTATTTGTGAGTCTCAGGTGGTCATGGGGAAGTCAGGACTTTCAGAGCTGGAATGTCCATCCCAGGCAGCTGCTCTGCTAGTGTTGGTGCTTCAGTGACACTGTTGAAGTGCCCTGGGCATTTCCACTGCTTGACCACAGCTCAGAGAGAGGTTACCCAGCCAGATGTTTAAAACAAGGGCTATGACCTTCCTTCTCACTACTTTCTTTGTGAATAAGCCTCCTAAAGAGAAGGGGTAGTTTTCCTTATTGGCTTGTGCTCAGAACAGCATCTGGGTTGGGCCATGCTCCCCTCACCTCAGCTGCCTCTAGATTTACCTTGCAATAACCCACGGTGTCTGCTTGGCATGGAAGGAGGATAGGTACCAGATGCATGATCCTAATCAGAGAGCAATAAAGGTAACCTATACATAGCCAAAATTTGTAGCTAGAGACTTTCATGCTGCAGCAGAGCATGCCCTTTGGAAGATTTATTTACAGTAAGAGAAAGTTAGAATGCAGTATTTCAATTGTAAAGAGCTAGGAGAATTTAAGAAAAAAAAAAAAATGCAGCCATGCAAACCACAAACCTCAGCTTACTGTTTATTCAGTGCTGGCAACTTGTACCTGCTTTAGTGGTTTGAAGCACAACATTCAATCACAGGGTATTGTTTCAGCAGCTGGGCCATGTGTTGAAGTGAAACTCTAAGGAAGTGTAGCAACATTACAGGGAGAACTAGGAAGGAGACTATCAGAAAAGGATAAGGAGTTGGCCTTTATGAAGGAAATTTTGAAAAAGGCACACAAGGGATTGACTGAAAGAAATTCAGAATGTATTAACCTGGTTCCTCAGATGAATGTGTCAAAAAAAAAGGAGAATAAGAAAGAACTTAGCATTTCAACTTGGAAAAGAGGGAACCAGAGTATTAAAATGCAACCCAATAGCTGCCATGGGCAGCTAAAGGATATTTAAAGCAAAAGATGGACTCTAAAAGGCATTGTTTAGACCTAGTAATGGACTTAAGAATAAACAAACAGCTGGGATTGTCACAAATGAAATAAGACAAAAAGATGAGGTTGCCAGAGTGATTTTATTAGCAGAGAACAGTGGGTTTAAACTGCAAGAATTAAAAGGAAAAGTGAAAATCTAATCATAACAGGAACCAATATGAAACTCTGAGCACTCAGGGGGCTTTGAAGGCAAAAATTAAAAGTGTGAAGAAAAGAGAAATCACAAAACACAGAGCTATACTATAAATACTTGTCATCAACATCTTGCTTCATGTTGGGCCTAGCCTCTTCCTTGTCCGCTTAAATTAATGTCATCTCAAGATAGGAATTCTATGCTTAACCTCAGCAAATTAAAAGAGAAGAGAGAGATGTAGATGTGGGGCACAGTGATACTCAGGAGGGTGAAGAGGAGGCTGGGAGCCCACTGCTTGCTTGTGCTGTGCCAGTGACTCCCTGGGGCTGTGTGCCTCACTTGGCCCCTACACAGCTCAGGCTGTGGCACAGTCCCTAGTGGCAGGAGCAAAAAGGAAGATGGAGAAGCCTCAAACATTTGGAACAAGATGCTGCAATCAAGGAAACGTTTGGGTGCCATGATATGAACATAGGTGGATATTCAAATGAAAAATAACGGGTATTATTCTCCAAGACCACAGTGTTGAGCAAAGCCTTCTTGACTGCATGTAACAAGCAGTGTGGGCTGCAGAAGATCCAGCATTGTATAAGTCTGTTAATATAGGGTATCTGAGTTGCCTACTTTAAAACTTGCTTTAAAATCTGTGTGCTGTCCTTGACTGACCTAAGAATAAACCCCAGACTTTTTATCCAAAGGAAAAAAAAAAGCTTTAACAGTTCTTACAGTTATTTGTATAACCTTTTCAGAAGTGCTTTGTTTTCTTTGTATTTGCCATTCATTTACTTTGAGGTTTGTAGGTTTTTTCATCAGTGGTAACTTTGAAATGTAACAAAAAAGTAATTTTTAAGAAGCAAGCATAAAGCGTTTCACACTTTTGAAGAGTAAGTTGTTAAAGCAAACTTTTAATCAAACAGCATGAAGGGCTAGCTCTTGTTAACAAAAGGTCAGTTATGATGAAGATTTAAATGTCGCAGGGCCAGAGCTTGTGTTTGCTGTTAACCCAGGTTTCACACTTCTGGTTTTGCAGGAGGGATGGAAGTATTTGTATATGAGGGAGAAATGGCTAATTCTGTGGGCTAAATCCCAAGAAAGGCTCATTAGCCTGTTTGATCACATTATCACCCCGCATATTTTCACTGCAGCAGTGAGATAACTACAGAAAGTTCAAGAACATAAAATGTATGTAAATTTTGTTTCATAAAACCTTTGCCTGTCAGAGTCAGAGATAGATCTGACTGATGCTAAGGTGACAGATGTCCATTTTGGGAAAGGAATGAGCAAGAGACATACTCATCTGATGTCTGAAAAAAATCCTCATACTTGTGTAGTCAAACATGAGGAGTGAGAAAATGTAAATTTGGGACAAGATATTATTAAAAGAAAAATCAAGCCACCTTTTTCACCCTAGCTAGTATTTTGGAATGTATTTAGTAGCTGAAAATATATTTTTCATTTTCTGTATGAAATTTCTTCATCAATCCACTTTGAAAATACTCTTTGAAAAGTCAAATGATAAAAGAGAAGTTGCCTCTGCAGAACAATTCTACTGAGCTGCTTGAGAAACAACTGTCCAGCTCATAGTATTATATGAAAGACTATGAAAATGAAATCCAAAACAAAAAAGAGATTAAACAAAAGAAAAGATAAACAAAGAGATTTGCTTACTCAAGCCGTGGACTCTTCAACCTGGGTGAAATTCCAGTATTTTGAAGCTTCTGTTTTGAGTGGGATTGAGGACTGTCAATATTTACATTTTTCATTAAAAGGAAATGTATTAATAAAGAGTTTATTTGGAAAATCAGGAACAAATATTTCTGAAACATGAAGTCTTCTTCTGAGCAGCCATGCTGCAGAATTCACCAGCCATTTGGGGTGCTTAGTCCCAGTGTTTACATCCTTCTGTCCCCAGTGCAGGAAAGATGTTGGGGCCTTTTTGTTCAGGAAGGCCCTTGAGCCTTGCGCTCCCTTCCCCAAAATGGTCTCTCCCTGTCACTAGTGGGGTTTTGCATGGCCCCGTCTCTGGCCCTGTGCCCTTCAACATCTTCATAAATGACTTGCATGCAGGACTAGAAGAAATGCTAAGCAAGTTTACAGACAGTACAAAACTGGGAGGAGCTGTTGGCACCCTGGAGGGCAGGGAAGCCTTGCAGAGATCTCAACAAATTACTGGTTGGGAAGGTCTGGGAAATCACCAACGCTACAAAGTTCAGCCAGGAAAAGTGATGGATTCTGCACCTGGGATGGGGCAACCCTGGATGTGCAGACAGACCAGGAGATGCAATGCTGGAGAGCAGAGCCATGGAAAAGGAGACAACTCAGGAAAGGGATCCTGGTCCATGGCAAGCCAACCATGTCCTGGGGGGCATCAGGCACAGCATGTCCGGCTGGGCAAGGGAGGGGATTGTCCCCTCTGCTCTGAGCTGGGGCGGCCTCACCTCCAGTGCTGCGCGCAGTTTTGGGTGCCACAATACAAGAAAGACTTTAAACTATTAGACAGAGTCCAAAGGAGGACTGGAAAGATGGGAATGGCCGCCTTGAAGGGAAGCTGTATGAGGAGCAGCTGAGGTTACTTGATCTGTTCAGCCCAGAGAAGATGAGACCGAGGAGAGACCTCACTGCAGTTACAGCTTCCTTGTGAGGGGAAGAGGAGGGGCAGACACTGATCTCTTCTATCTGGTGACCAGGGACAGGACCTGAGGGAATGGTCTGAAGCTGAGTCAAGGGAGGTTTAGTTGGATATTGGGAAAAGTTTCCTGTGGTTTGGCATTGGAACAGACTCCCCAAGGAAGTGGTTAGAGCGCCAGCCTGACAGAGTTCAAGAAGCACTTAGAAAATATTCTTGGGCCCATGGTGTGACTTTTGGGATGTCCTGTGCAGGGCAGGATCTTGGACTTCATGATCCTTGTGGGTCACTTCCAGCTCAGCATATTCTGGGATTCTTTGGTTTTCTGTCTCTCTGGTGGGTCCCAAATGCCTTTGCACTTCCAGTCCTGTAAGCAGGGACAGCTCCACCACAAAAAAATATTGGCAAGTGGGCAAATTATCCAAACATCAGACAGGCTAGGAAGAGCTAGGGCATTATAGCAACTCAATGAAATATTTTTGTTTACTGTCTTCTTACTTTCGTAAAAACACAGTAATATGAATACTAGGATCACTATTATTTTGCAATACTTACAGTATAATAGTATTTTTGGTGATTCAGTTTTAACTATTGCAACCAGCTCCTCTCCTGACCAGACTGCCAGCAAAGGCTACGTATTCCATTGGTGCTAACTCAGAATTTAGTGTTCAGTTAACTCTGCTCTTGTGGATTGTAGATTATATCCAGGAAACTTCTGATTACTCTTAAAACCCAAGATTTGAATTTGGGCTTTAATCTCTTTCCCAGGTGGGCCATTAATCTACTTTTCAAAATATACACTCAATGAACCATTTCAACAAGCAATACTGATTTTGAAATGTAAATAGGTTGTGCATGCAAAATCACATTTTTCTGATAAACTGGAAAGCTACATATTTTTATTCTACTGGTACATTTAAAAATGCATGGGAAACTTCCATTACAAAGTTCTGAAGTGCCCAAAATTATTACCCAATTCGACCCAATAATTATTAAATTATTAAAAATAAAATGATAGTTCCGGTTAATAGTTTAGCAGTGTAGTTCAGTGTCTAGTGTTTTCCTCTCTTTGTTTTCTACCAATTAATTGCACTAAACAGAAGGTATCTAGTTACATGGATTAGCCACTGCTTCTTTTCCATGCCTTTTTCATAGTTTATTTTTGGATGATTGCAGTTTATGGTTGCACTGTCTTTTTAATATTTTGCTATTCAGTATCTGTTGAACAATAAATTTTACCTTTCATATTTTATTTTAATAGTCCTTGTTGCCATGGGCCTTTTTCTTTCAGGTTTTCATTTGGGGCTATTAAATGTAGAGCTTGTCATTTAAGCATTAAAAATGCTGTTTGCAATCAAAGGTATAACTTTTCAAGATAATATAATCTTTTCAAGACAGACTCTGATCACAACTGCATTGATGTGCATAAGTTGGGTTGCTTATCCATTAATATTGCATTTGTGTGATAAACAATGTAAAATTGTTAAGGATATTGCACAGGGAGTTAAAATTGTTTCAATTCTGAAATGCTAGAACAGACCCTAACTGAGTGGAATAAAATGCAAAACAGAGGAGAAAGTCTTGAGGGTGACAGCCTTGTTGTCCTACAAAACAGAGAAATCTAGGTTCATGTTCTGAGGATCACAGAATGTGGTCACAGCACAGGCAAGGCAAGGTCCAGAAAGAGGAGGGAGTTCAGCCTCCTCACTCCCAGTCCATATCACAGCAGTGGTTATTAGGATGCATCTCTGGCTTTTAAATCATCTGCTTGTAGCCCAGGGGCAAACAAATACAAAACTCATCTGAATTCCCAGTCTGGCCTGAGCCACTCTCTACTTGGGAAATGGTCCTAATGTGTTTTTTTCAGGACTGAGTTCAACAAAAACTTTCTCCCATAACTATGTTTTTTTTCACCATGTGGATGTGAAACAGCTTTGTCAAATGCCAAGCACAGGAAAATAGCTCTTGGCCCTGTTTGCTTTTCTCCCTAAATATGGGCACAATGCATCTTATTTTACAGAATTATTGCAGCAGGTACTAGAGTGGGTTTGAACCCCACTTCTGATAATCTACAGATTATCCCTCAGATGACTTCATATTGGACACCAAGCTTTATATACGGAGAAGCATACAGAACTCTCCTATAGCTTTCCCTGAGTCTAGTTTCCTAGGAACAACTTTTCTGGGAAACTGCAAAGATCAGGATATGATGCTGTATTTTGGTAGGGAAAAAAACCCTCAGCGCGGCATCCGTAATGAGTATGACAAATCTCATCTGAAATTTGAAGTACACAGATTAATAAATAGTACCATTTTAAAATCTAGCCCAAGGCACCAGTAATTTTTAATGCGTTTAAAGAAGTTTCTGAGAATCATTTGACCACTGTGGTAACATGGATTGATTTTCATGGTTCTGATTCAGCTCCTCCAACTTCAGTGATTCTACTTTTGTATTCCTTTTCATCCTTCAATCATAACTGCAGTTTCGTGGTTGTAGAGTTTCACCAAGTGAAAAAAAAAGATATAAATTAATATCTTAGTTTAGATACATGCTTTATGATAGAAGATGTGAAAGAATTTATTCTTAGGAGTTGCAAGAGTGATGTTTCCCCTATCCTGTATTTTCACACCTCTGCTGCAAGCAGGAGTTCTGTTCAAGTATCGAAATTAATTTCAAATAAGGGACTTAACTGGCAGGATGTATCTAAAACATATTGGTGTTCCCAGTCCTGCTAACCAGTATTACATCTCAGCTTCGGAATACTCGGCTCGAGTGAGGTTTTACATGCGGGTTCATGTATATTTCCTCCATATGGCTTAAAGGGTTGTCTGCTTCTGGCTCCTTTTCCTTCTCTCCACTGAAAGATGCACACAAACAAGCATTGTTTTCCCAGCAATGAAAGTGAAGCAATAGATCCTTCACTAGATATATTGCTAACAATTAGTTGGCAGAAGATAGAAAACCTACTGACTATACTTCTATGTGGTTCTGTTGGCCCTTTCTGTCTCACAAAAATAGCACCCCACAAACCATATACAAGGAGATAATGATCAGTCCATAACAAGGGCGTGTAAAGTCAAACTTCCACTTTCTGTCAGCATACAAGATGGAGAGTTTGGACAGCCTTGTTTGTTTAGTAAGTTTGCCAGTAAATGTAGCTAGGATAGAATTGTAATGACCAAACACAAGGAAAAAAAACCCATAAAGATAAATTTCTGGGCATTGTTGTGCTTACTATTGGTTTCCAGCCTGTAGAGTCCTTTGTATTGGGCAGGAGAGGGAAAGTGTTAGAGATTTATTCCCACTGTCTTTTCATTCTTTTCTTAACTTTCTGCAGCATATGAAAGTTACATAAAGTGTCCTGCAAAGTTGTGCACAGTGTCTGTGAGCACACACACGTAGCCACCTACGCTTCACACACAGGCAGATGTCCTGTTAGGATTTTTCTAAAGGCAGTTGCAATTACTTGCCTTGCATTTGTGATGCAAAATATGTCTGACATTAGCCTCCCTAAGTTTCAGTGGCTTTGAAATGCCACTATTTTACCAATAAGGAGCAAAAAATTTGACATAAAACAAGACACACATGCTGCTTCCTTCTATGTTGATCATATTAGACCTTTCCTAGAAACTGCTTCTTCATAAAAGCAATCTCTGCTCACAATAACACCCACCTTTAATTAAGGGATTTTGCCAAAAAATTGGTAGGAAGGTGTTGGATTAAAAAGTAAACAAGCAGGCAAACAAAGCTCTTGCTCTCTTAAGAAGGCTGTGTTAATTTGAACTGACTAGTGTACTCACGTTCAGGCAATTTCCCTTGGGTTTGATCTCAGACAAACGGAGTTTCAATTACACCTTGTATACTGTAGGCAATATTTAGACTTCAAAGGTTTTCAGGGATCAGGATGAATTGTTTACTAATTTAAAAACTGAAAGCTTCTTTGCTTCTGCACACAATGCCTATTCCCCATGGATGAATGGCTAGATCCTTTGGATGTGAAATTCAAATATTTAACATTCCTTTCTGTTGGATTTCTTTGTGTATATATAAATACATGTAATTTCTTTGCTAACGAGGGACAACTCTTACTCTATTTTGCCTTGTTCTGTATAAAGAGTTTGAAGATAAATATGCTGTGTTTCTTTAGTGAGTACCCATGCATATGTATCTTTATATCAAACTCTCTGAACTAGTCAGACTTACATAAACTCAGTCCCACACAGTATTCTATTATTTACATACCTTTCAGCACCATACCACACTGTGGTATAAAAAGCACAGTGAAGTCAGTCTGATGTCCCTCACCTGCTCTGATAGGTGTTGGAGTTTACACATGGCAATGGACCAATGCTATACAAAATGTCATTGCATAATGCTTTCCCCTCATTTATCTGTTAGTAAAGAAGCAAGTGGGTCATTGAGAAACTACAAAACCTAATTACTACACCAAGATATTTGTTGAGTGGATATGTGTGGGAAGTATTTATGCATTTGGATGCTCTTGGAAAGGACAGTTTAGTAGGCATGATGTATCAGGGATTTAATACACTAAGTCAAGCCATTTAAGTACCTGTAGATTAAAAAAAATTAGCTGGGGAGAAGTAAGGCAGAAATATGTTCAGGAGATATAATTTCTAGTAATCATGGGCAAAAATTCATAAATTTTATTATAATCTCTAAACTCTTATGAAGGTCAGTAGAGTTTAGAAAATGGGAACTAAAATGTGAGAAAAAAAAAATGGATAACATGCAAGGTAATACATTTTTATTTTTTCATTTCAAGCACCAACTTAACTGAAATAATATTTAAAAGAGACCCTGTGGATAGATTTACAACAGTCAGTAGGGGAGCCCTCAAGTTGACCAGATTTCTTAATGAAATCCCAAGGAAAAGGGCTTCCAAAGAAAAATCAAAGCTCTTCCTTGATTTCAAGTCACTTTCAAGACTGACATTCAAATGGAATATGGTGAACTTTTGTACACATATTCAACTACTCTTAAATAAACTATTTTGACTTTGCTTTCAAGAACATTTCCCAAAGGTTTTTCCTGCAGAACAAACACAGGGAAAGCAGAAACGTTAGAGACAGGTAGTAAGCAGCTGCAGTAAGAAGTAAATAAAAACTACAGGATATATGGTAGCTCAGAAAAGGACACGTTTTGGTATAGGTAAGAAGGATATGGATTAGAATTAGAATTAGAGCCTTTAATTCTCTTCTAAGCAAAATCTCGTATTTTATGACACTCACAATCTCTTTTGTGAATAGTCAACTGGCTCTGTATCAAAACTTTTAAAATGTATTTTAGATCTCTTACTTAAAATGACAGATAACTGTGAAGCTCGGTGCTTTGAACTCACAAGTAGCAGATCTCAGTTAAGAGCCAGTAAAATATTGTAATTGTGTGCTTTAAAGGAGACTACGGTTAAATGAAATTTTGCAAATGTGTAACTTTATCCTTTGTGCAAAGCATCCAAATTTGAGCCAGACGTGAATCAGAAGCTCTGTAACTAAGGTTAACCCAATCTAATAAAATCTGCTGGAAAGGAAAAGGCTATTAGCATTGGCTTAGCACCATTGTAACAAAAAACACATGGCTTGTGGCCAATATGTACCATGGGAAAGCTGCGGAACACCTAAAAGAAGCCTGAAAAAGTAATCTCATGGTGGGGAATTTCATAAGTGGATTCAGGGAAATTCTGCTTTTTGAGCAGAAGATGCACAGAGGACAAATGGGAGATCTATCTGATTCTTGCTTAGTTTCTTGGGAGTAAGCTGCAGATTTTGTACATCACAGTGAGCTGTTGGGACAGGAGAAGACACACTATTTTTACAGGCAGCTTTCTAAATGACAGAGATCACAGCAGCCAGTCCCAACTGCTATCACACAAGCATTCAGAAAAATAGCCATTCATAACTTCATAACAATACATACATAACTTCTCTGCCAGGACTTCTATATTTTTGAAATAACGATGTGGAATGAAAATAACACAGCGCTCCCTGCATCACATTTTCTAAAAAATATCCAGGGAACTTCCTTGCTTTTGACTATTGATATATTTTGACAATTATGGAATTTCTGTTACAGAAATATTCATAAACACAAAAGTTATTTTATGTCAAGCAATTCAGTAAATATTTTCTTAAATTTGGAAAAAATATTAATAGTATTGCATTAGGTCAGTGTTTCACATCATTTCTAAACGCTTCTTGACAAGATGATGGCTTCTGGTTCCTATCAGCTGGCCTTGCATGGTAGGAAAAGTCATTATGTTATGCCACCTAGAGGTATGCTTACCATGCTGATATATTATCTGAGTTATGCATTATTCCCTATGTAACTCTGCTCTATTCTCCTTGTTTGTACTGCAAACTGGAGTACCACAGCCATACGAAATTCAGCTGAGAAAAAAACAACAGCGCAGAAATAGTGAATACTTCTGTTTGCTATGTGTGGTCCATAGGCTGAGAAGAAGAACTACAACATTGTTCCATATATCATCTTAACGAAATGGAGAGCACCTCCAAGAGCAGTCATTCAGAACACATTAACCCAAATCTGAGAAGCCATGCTGGAAATGGAGAAAATAAGAATTGTCTTCCTCTCTGAAGTATATACTGTATATACCAGGTATACTATTCACAAAGTGAACAAAAGTGTTTCAAAGCACCCTTCAGTCCACAAGAAAGTGTGGCTTTATAACCATTTCATAATCCCTAAATTTTAAATTTATTGATCTTTATTTTTCATCATTTATATAGAGTTTGTGCTCTCTTTTAAGTAAAAAAACCTCTTTAAATACCAAAAGTTTATTATAAGAAAGGAACTAAATTCTTCTAATAAGAACATTTTAGAAAATAAGAGTATTTAAAAATTAACCACGGTTTTCTGAAAAGCTGCACATGATAAAGAGATAAGTACAGGTACTCATCCAAGCATGACTTTAATGAGTTAAAGAACATCTATTTCCTCCATTTTGGTAGTCAGGAAATGAGGGCTCCTTTTTATAATTAGGAGACTACCTTCAAACACAGTGAGGACATGTTACTGGCTTTGGAAAAAAAATTAAGAGCACTGTTCTTTGCACAGGAGAGTGGCAACAGTGCAGGACATTTTGTATTTTCAGTGTCAAAAGTCTTCACATGTCAAAGCTATCTGCCACTTCCATATTGGTCAGCAATTCCATAGCAGACTCAGTTAAATTTAAGCTGCTACGATCCTGCAAAAAAATTTCAGATTTGAAAATGTGGAATTTCCAAATGATTTTGTAAAAAGGAAAAAAAAAAAAACCAAAAACCTTTCAACCTGCTACGGCATTAGTGGACTACTTTTTTTTGGTGTGACTTTTAAATTTGATATTGGATGGGGATGTGGGAACACTACAAGTATTCCGCTCTGCCACTTAACCTTGGGTTCTTTTATAGTCCACTAAAGAGGAAAGAAAACATAAAACCAGCAGTTCAGGGGTCTTTCTTTTAGCTAGTGTTTGAAAAAAAAAAAAGCTTTAAAATACAATAATACAATACAATATGGTAACAATATTCACTTGTTTCTCTTCCCAGGAAGAATATGTGAGCATTATAACATAAATACTTCTACACTTCTGCCTACTTTCTAAATATGGTCCTTTTTTTTTTTTTTTTTTTTTTTCCAAATATCATTGTGCGAAGATGGTTACATGGGCCTTCTGTGAATATGCATTCAGATAGAACCAAGACAATGTTCACTTCAAGTGCATGGCCTGAATTGAGTTGAAAGGATCAGCCATTAAAAAGTAAAAGTGGGGAGCAAGAGTGTTCTATAATACAGAAGCAAGTTCTACACTTAAATGTGTCTAAATATTCTCTTGGTTATTTTTTAAACTCTGAGCTTTTTCTTTTTATCAGGAGCTTTTACCATAAAATAAATGTTTGTTTGCATGTTTTTATCAGGTATATATATATAGCTAATTAATTTTTAACCAAAGATTAATTTTACTTTGTTGTTTTTCTGTGCGCTTCTGGTCTTATCAACCCTTTTGATTGCCCAAACATCACATGATCAGCTTTTGTTGTTTGCCATGGATACGAAGGTAAACAAAATTTGTCATAAGGATCAGGCTTCTAAAGTCTACATGACACCGGGAAAAGATCAGGTGTTGGTAGGAGCTGGCTTGGGCTGGTCCTTGAGCTTTCTGTGCTGAACACTAGAGACTGAAGTCCATCAGTTGATGAAGAGGTTGTCTTCCTCCAAATTGCCATGTAAAATGTTATAATATTTCAGCAAATCACAGCTTTCCTGCATGGTGCTCTGTACTACCTGTCATCTACACCCAACAGCCACAGCCTTTGTCCCTTGCTGTTGGTGGCTTATTTCAGAGTGCTCCTTGTGGAGTCACAGCTGGGTGTGCAGGGTGTCCCTGCAGCAGTGTCAGTGCTGATGCGCATGGATGTGCATGGATGTGCATGGATATGCTCCCTGTGCATGCTGTTGGGGCCATGAAAGCCCAGAGGAAGCGTCAGGAAGGACTGGCACATGTGGGAGCAGGTTGGCTCTTGAGAGTCCTGTGAAAGGCTCCGAAATGGTAGCTAGCTAGGATGCCTAGCTACTCTACTATTTGGAGTAAGTGAATCCAAAATCCAAAATCAGCTCAGGGACAATCAATATAATATCAGAAAATGAGAAATTGCCTTGTCAAGGCCCACTTTCCAAGCTAACTGCCATCTATAAGGGGTTTTTTGAGCTTTATTGTTAAAGGCCAAAGAGCTATGCTGATGATGTCACCAGCCAAACACGGGTGGCTAAACAAAACCCTTCAGCCAAATATGGAAGGAACACACTGTAAGCCAGAACAAAGTGTGATCTGGTTCACTGCAGTCTATGCACTTCTTGGGCACATCTAATGAATACATCCTCTTCCTGGAAGGAAGTTAAAAATCATGAGTTATGCATGGATAGTTAAAAAAAAAAAAAAAGTTGTAAAAATCTGTGTGTACCATCCTTAGATATCAAAAGTGTCTTTTTGAAGGTGTTTTTTTTTTTTCTTATTTATTTTTTATTTTACTAATGAGATATTAATCTGTTTACTGGCTACTTGGCTGCTCGCAACCACTCAGTTAATAAATCAGAGGGAGATTAGAAAGTTGTTTGCACTTCTGAAAGAATCTTCAAGGTTTCCTGTGAGCTATCAATGGTTTAGTCAAGTTTCTTGAAATAAGAAAGAAAGGAATTTTCAAGAAAAAATTAAAATGAGAACTGGTTTGTAGTCCTGAACCCAACAATCTCTTTGAAAAACTTTTTTTTTTTTTTTTTTTTTCCCCCCCCCCACGTTTGCAATTATGGCTAAGCCTTTGTGAAGGAATCCTCAGAGACATCATATTTTTGGCACTGGAACCAGATTGGACAGGACACAGACCAAAAACGAAAGGTACTGTCAGTACTAAGAGCAAGTTTGTTCCTGAGATTTGCAGATGCTTGAAGTATAATTGCTTCAGATTAGCCATATTTTTCATATTGAACCAGCATTTAAAATTCGAATAGTCTTCTACTTGCTAGTAGCATGTTATAATTCTGTTCTGATTTAAAAAAAAAAACAAAAAAAAAAACACAATACTATAAACTTTCCATCCCTTATAATTGTTCAGATCTAAACAATTTGAGACTAATGTGAAGATTAGAATTCTTTGTATCAGTATGCCTTTTTTCCAACTATATGACCAAATTAAAATAAGGTTATTACACTATATACTCTAATAGATTAGTGAGTCATTGACTGCATTTGACTGAAGTTTTCTCCAAAATAAAAAATCTGATAAATTGCTTCAAAATATTAACATTTTACAATTTTTGAACACCATTAAATTATCAATTTGTCATCTGAGTTTTGTATTTTAGAGTTAGTTTAATGTTTTGAACCACAGATAAATATAGAATTTGCATCCTTTTTTTTCCTTTAAAAATTATTTCTGTTAATTATAAAAATATTGGCTGTGAATGAGACATACCAGGCCTTCTAGCAGAAGGATGAAGGAATGAATGGGAACACCATATTCTGCAGGTTTTCTGGGGCAGCAAAATTTTCAGTGCATAAAGAGGGCTTGTAAGGAAAAAAAACACTGTTCGTTTCAGCTCTGTGTGCTAATCAGAATGATTTATTAAAAGGTTAAAAGTGTATTAACAGTAATCTTATTGTCTCTTTATGTGTGATTGAGCTCTCTGTTTCCTGTAGTCTTGTTATTAAAAGAACTATTTCCTTAATAGATTGCATTAGGTTGTGCAGCAAAGGTAAATTATGATTTATATGCACTTGAACAGCATGCTAAGAAAAATGTGGTTCTACTTAAAGTGTTATATTTATTTAAAACTTCTGAATGTAAACAATTCTGTCAAAATAATTATTCATGAAGAGGTTTCCTGCTATTCTGAATGTGTCAAAAGGCCTGGCAGCTTTCCAGACAAGACTAACACCAAACTAGCTACATGCACTTAATGCCTAACACAGAGTGTGTACGATAAGTACACAAAATACTGATTCCTAGCTTGAATTTTTAAGGCAACTAGTTCATAGTATAATATTAACTGCCTCACATCTTCTTTTAAACAACAAGTTCTTGCAAGATTGAAACACAAATTAAATGCATCAGGGAGAATCCATAACTGGAAATTACTTGGGCCCTGATTTATTAATACCACCACATACATACCTTGGAAAATCTGTTCATAAACACTAGGGTTTAAAAAAAGATGATACTAGAGAGAGGCAGAATTTTGATGGAATTGGAGTAAACCCCAAGTTTTGTGAATGCCCTGTTACAGCTGGAGCAATACAGTGGAAGTTCACCTTCTGAAGTGTACCCTAGACAGATGAAATTAATTCATTTCAGGATGATCCAGGCGGACAATGGAAGAATTAATGAGCTGGAATTTGTAGTAGTTTTGCCAGCCAGATACAAAGATTCTGAAAAGGTCATCTTTTTCAAAAGATAGAATTATTTTTCGCAGGAGTCATCTTATTTGCAGAATAAGACATACTGACTCTCAGCAGATTTGCTGCAGTAGAATAAGATATGAACCACTCAGGAAATGCATTGATTTTGAGCAAATATTTGGGGTAAAATTATCTGCTGCTATAAACAGAATCTGTTAATTTTTATGTGAATTTGAACAGTTGTGCCAGGAAAATAATATGTCTTTATATTTGCTCAATTCTGCCTAGGAAATAATCTGAAAATAAACATTAGCTTTTCCTAAACCCAAGTCAAATGAAGAAGGAACTGCTGTAAAATTTACATTTGGCCATTCCACTTTTACTCATATCCCCTAAGCGGTGTGTGTTGTGTAGTTATTTCTCCTCGAACTTGAAAATTCTTACTTGTGATTATACTAAGCCAGAGACAGACAGATGCATCTGACAAATATAAATTAACTATTATATAAATATAAATTAACTATTTAGAAGTGCTTCTGATGTAATTGCTTAAATGGAGTTTAAGCCTAAATGTCAGTATAACATTCACCATGTATTTGTCTGATCTGTTCTCAGTGTGTCATCCAATAATTTCTTTCAAGGTCAATTTATTTCCATATTGGTGAAGATTTTTTTTTTTTCCCCTGATATTGGTTGTAAAATCCTTTCCTGAACCATCTCAGGAAAAGGTAATTGTATCAGGCTTTACACCACCGGCACTTTGAATAGAGAAATGTCTTTACGTGCCTTGCAGTTCTACAGCTGAATATCACTTGCCCAGTCAGGGAAATGCAAAATCCTCTGTGCTCTTCTACCTTTTCAGATCCTCAGATTTCTTCATTTGCTTCAGAAGAACTTTAAAGACACTAGTATGGCTGAGATTCCCCTCACCACCTTCCCCTGTGCCGACTGACATCCTTTCAGAAAGATAAAGTAAATTGTTTCTGTCAACCAGCAGGTCGACCCATCACTATGTGTTACTGAGGAACTCCTGAAAACAGCAGCATGTAGAGCATCTGTAATCAATCAGTCCTCTCCTGACCACAGTGAGTAAATGATAAGGATAGATAAATCCCTTGGAACTTTTTGGCATAGAAGTCTTGCCATTAATCAATAAAACCCAAAATTAAGGTGTAAGAAAACATAATGAAAACTGTTTGGTAAAATTGTATTTAGAGAAATTAGAAAATTGTATTTTCCATGAAAATATTAATTCAAAGCAGTATTATTTTATTGTCAAAATAGATTATGTACTATAGTATGTAATAAGACTTAAGCCATGGCCATGAGGAGATCCAGAAGTTCTGATAACAGAGGTAGATTGCAGCTGGGTGTTTGTATCTGAGAGGAACAGCAGAGACAGAAAAAACCAAACAAACCAAAAAAACAAAAACAAACCAGCAAAAAGTAGTAGGCAGCCAAAAGAACACTTATAGCATAACCTGAAATGAAGCTCAAACAGTCTCTGTATATTACCTGTTATAAATACTGGAATAGGGAGTAAACATTTTCTCTTCTATTTGATTCCTGTTGCTTTCAGAAGGACCAGACTTTGACATAATCTTTTTTATTTACAAAGAATGTGTGCAAACAAGCCCTGCTATTAAGTTCTCTCAACACAGAAACAACACCACTAAATTATCTTTGATGAAGTAGTCTAGTGGAATGGGGTAACAATACACTACTAATACACCAAATAACCAGTTCAAAAGGTGAAAAGAAAGTTAGTTTCAATGTGCAACAGGACACTGCATGCAAAGAACCTCAATAATTTTTGAAATCAGATATAGGCATTTCTGAGAAGTAACACATTTGTGAGTGAGTTCCTCTGAAAAGGGAACTACCTGCTTACCTCACATTTTTATCTTTTTAATGCTCATTATATGCTCATATGTTATCAGCTATTCCTAACCATGCTCCCATGATAGAATCAGAAGTTGTACCTATAATCACATTTTAATTTTTATTTTAAAAGAAGACTGTGGGCAAAAATTCTCTACAAATCTCCAAAATATCCTCTAGCTTCTGTGAAATACGATGATCAAGGTCAGTGTGCAAAGATTTCAGAACAGACTCTTTACTATCTCCTTTATTCCAGCTAGGGCAGTTTGTAGTGAATAAACACACCTCAATAAGCCTGCTATGATTTTTTACACATAGGGGAAGAATTTGGCTTTGACACACAATGAAACTTCTCCAGAGTCTTTATGGACTACATGTCAGTGGAAAACAATTGCACATCCTCTTTCTTACATTTTCTCCTTCTTAGCATCCTCTTCTAACAGCTTTGAGAGACAAGTATGCAGAGCCGGGCACAAACAGGGAATTCCTGCCCAGCAGTAAAATATTTATTTACAGATTTTCAGTGGGATTACAGAGGCCTTCCTACTGCATGAGCACCGAGAGCTGACCTGTATAATAGGTGATCTCCCCCACTTAGTGCTGTGTTATACATGAGGGGCACATTTGTGAAATAAACAGACCATTACTATAAAATGGGGAGTAACCCTAAGGTAGAGCAGCACAACTGCTTTATGTGCCTTTCAGATCTCTTATGACTTCTTGCTTATTAAAAGGCTGAAAGGACTTCTTGACCAAATGAATTATGTATTGGCACAAATTTTACAATTCAAGGTTTTGATAAAATTAATTATTCTATGAAACCATTGGCCTAGGAATGCACATTATTGTAACATATATTAATATTAAATAATTCAGCAGTTTTACAAAGCAACCATTTTTCTTGCCTAGCAAGTAATACCACTGTTAAAATTTTAAACCTTGCTGTAGCACAGTCAAACTAAACATTTAGGATCTTTCTTGCACCAAGATGAAAATAAAAAAGAAAATTTCAGTATAGAAAGCATCAAATTTATTCCACTATGGTAAATGAAAGAGAAAATGGAAGACATTTGTCACCAAGACACACAAAGCAGTCACACGCAGACAAGAGATTTTCGCAGAGGTCCTTCCGATTCCAGCTCACAGCTGAGAGAGCCGAGAGAAGGGAACCCTTTGTTTATTTTTTACCTTTTATACATTTGTGGGTCTAGCAGAAGATTGGCTTTTTGGGGTTTCCACCCCTCAGCCTCAGTGGCCAGACCAGTTGTCAGTTACAATTGTTTTCAGGTTAGAAATATGCAAACAAAGGACAGAGAATGAAAAACAAATGATTTGTTTATGTTACATCTGTGGGAAAGGTAGAAAACTGCTCTTAATATTGTGCAATAACTAAAAGATCTGACTCCTTTTAAGAAAATCAAAAGGCTCAGAAAAACCAGGGTAATAGACATTAAACTTCATCAAAGTCATGGGAGTTGCTATAAGAAATTTAAGCAAATCATTGGTTTTAGTAAAGTGGGACAGGTTGGCACTAAATAGAAAATCCATTTCCAAGAGGTAGAGTCTAGGAAACTTCCAGAAATTATGAAAGAAAAAGCAGAATAACATTAATTAAATTAAAATCTACTCTCTATCCTCTGTACCCAAACAAGCCAGTCAAGAATTAGGACATTTCTATGTTCCGATCTTATGGTATTTATGAGTTTTGACAAGATACAAAAAGCTAACCTTTAACATTTACAATTCTGTGGCTATTCAGATAAAGCAGTATTTCAGTGAATCTATATTAATTTTATCAAAAGCTCCACTCCTGTGACAACAGGAGGTTCTGGATTCATTTAGAATAGTCAAATAAGGAAAATCTAACTTAATAAGTTTGACCATGGGCTTTAATTGAATTCTTTCACATCCCAATGACTTGCACAGTTAGAATGCCGTTGTCTGCTCTACAGTGAGTTTCTCAGTATTTGCTTTGGAAATAGGTTACTTTCTGTCTGTCTCTCTATCTCAATATTTTTCATATGGATACTGGGATTGGAGCATACCTTTAAAAGTACAAGTATGTGGTGGCATGACCCCCAGCTTATGCCATAACTACCAGTGGGGATTGTGATGGCTGCATCCACCTTGGTCTGTTCTTCTGGGGTACAGATGACAGCCTGTAAGCTGAGCTGCAAGGGTTATCAATGCATCTTGCAAATATTGCAAATATCACAAAAATCAATAATTTTACTCCATAAATGGTGGCCATCAAGTTCTCATGCACTACAGCAGGCAGCACATCAGGATATTCCCAAGTAGGGACACCTCTTAAGATTACTCCTCGAGGCTGAGAGAATCCTTATGGTGTGAGATATTCAGTAATTGATTAATAGCATATTAAACTTTGAAATCTCAGCGATGTGATTTAGAGGATTGACTACACAAATATAATCCTGAGGCATTAATCCTTGACCAAGTCTGGAACCAGGAGTGGATCCAGGCACACCCAAAATCCTCTCTGAGAAGGAATTTAGGAAGCAAGGGTGTCCTTTCTGAACAACTGTGAGTGTCTTCTTGGTAGTTTTGTCTGGTCCTGTCTTCTATGCACTAAGTGTACCTTGCCATTGAAGCATTAACCGCTGAATTAAATTGTGTCAATAAAATATGTTGCTGCTTCTTTCCTGTGACTGAAGGACAGAATTCCAACTGTGAGAAATTCCTGTGGACTAAGTAACTGGAAAAACCATGATCATTTAGTGAAAGTTCCTCAATTTGTCATGCAGACTTGAGGTGCTTCTTCCAAAAGTTCTGAAATTGTTCAATATCCGTCTGCATATTTCTTGCTTTTAACACACACCACTTATATATGAAAATTATTTCAAAAAATAACCATGAGGCTTGTATGATGCACGGTGACATTTCAGATAAAGCTGTGTGGAGAAATAAAATCTGTTTCCCATTACTGCATTGCCATGGGTCTTAATAGCTATCTGAAGGTTGTTGCAGTACTATCTGCTTGTAGTTACTCAGTACTTCAAGGTATTCTTTTTTTCCATCTGACTAGCCTACACTCTAAAATATTCCTCTATCATGACTTGCATGTTCTGAGCCCTACTTCCTCTCCTTATATAATTTCTGTCCTTTTTCTCTAAATCCCATCCTTATCAAGATCCTGGAAGTGGAATCTGGGCCAAAAATTCACAATTCCCTTATCAAACTGGAACTGCCTCCTACACTAATTTGATGATTCAGAAAAACATACGCATATAATTAGTCTGCGGTAACAGTGTGAGTCCTCTGTGAAATAGGCTCTGAGAAGGAAAAATATCAGAATATTAATCTGTATGTGAGGGGGTGGTGTAGGCCTGGAGTGCAAGAGTGATCAAGAGCAATTGATGCTGTCTGGGATTCTTATGGCATTATTTTTAAATTTAGATGTGTACCTATTACAATCAAGAAAAGAACAATAACATCACACTTAACGTGATCATACTTATTTACTAAAATTGTCAGTATTAAAAAAAAAAAAAAAAAGTAGTTGCCATTAGGAAATTCAATTCCTGGTTTTCCTAAATATTCTCAAACATCGTTGTCAATGGAATTTTCCTATAGTTCCTGAGATGAACCATGAGAGAAGCAGAAAACCACAAGGAATGCCATGCATTGTGTATTATTTATGCTGATTCAGGGGGCAGGGGGATTACATAATAGAGAAAGTTAATCTACAATTTAAGATTAAAAGATGCTGGTATTGTTTATTGTTGTTCAAAGCAGCAATCTGTTGTCACCAAAGGAGAGAGATTGCTCTTTGACAAGAAATAGAAAGCAGGTGTCTGTTGGGGTCCACAGTATTTTGTTCAGCCTCTGCCAGGGATGAGCTCTGTAAAGACAGTATACAAAGGAGGTTCAGAACCATCTTTGCAGGACAGTTCAAATCACTTGGACCTCAGTGTTCATGGGTTTATGTTCTACATTAATAAAATCCTTATTTTTGGCCCAATGAGTGCCTCTCAAATTTTATGGGTCATAAATACAACATTTTCTGTTGCTCCTGTCTGTGATAGAAGAACCCTAATATTGATACCTGGTGTTTACCTTAGGAGAAAACCAATTCAACTATTGATTTCTAGATAAGCCATCGAAGCTTGCTGTAGCCATGGTCTCTAGGGCATTATGGCATAAAATACTTTTTTATATTATATATTCTATATATTATATAGAATAAAATGGGCTTGCTTTTATCAAAAAAAAAATTCACTCACCAAAAGCATGGTGCATCACAAGTACAGTAACAGGATACAATTCATTTGTGTGACTCAGTTGGAACTGTTGTTCTTAAAGCCAGAGGAGGTGAAGTACATTTATGAAACTGAAATGTGCTGAATGTATCTTTTATTATTTTTTATATCCAGTTTTCAATAATGGAATTTAATCTGGAATTTTGTTGCATTCATTTTGCATTTACTGCATGTAGACATATATGAGCACATGTATGACCAATTATTTGTATGTAAAAATAAAAATCAGAATATCCATGTTCATTTTGAACCATATTAAAATATTGATAGTAACTCATTCTTCCGTGTAAACATTTTTAATGTTTTAATTTTGAACTTACTGATTTTGTTTATTTTATGCTTAGTAAAGTCAGTTACCGAAGTTTTCAGTAGTAACCGTGCAGTCTCTGCCAACAGTTAGATAAAAATTAAGATAATATAATCAGCAGTAATCTCTGGTTTTGAATTTTAAGTTTCTGGCAGATCTTATTAGCTTTTATAGCTTAAAATAAATATTAGAATTCAAGAAGGAAGTACAGAAGATAAGAAAGTTAAAATAGAACAAATGGGATCAGAAAGGAAAATGGATGGGTGGGTTAAACCTTAGAACAATGAATGGGTGGGCTTGTCCCTGTGGATCTAGCAAAGATTTTCTTTAACATTAAGAAAGGAAAAGCAATCATGTTTTCAGTTCCAATTTTAGATCCAATGTACCTGTATCTGGATTCCCTGATGTCAAGAAAGCAGATTTCCATCAGGTTCAAATTTTTCCCCAATCTATTAATCATCAGGATGAAGCAAAGTGGGTTCTGTCTTAAAGTCAATATATCTAGAAATAGTTTTAGAACATTGCTGATGTCATGCTACTCCATTAACATGAATGTATATGTTTCCATGGGTTTTGGAAACTGACAACAGGGTTTATATAAAAAATTATTTTACATAACAAAAGAAATTAATTACATATGCAAAAGTAGTGAAAAATCACAGAAAACAGGTTTGAGTAAGAACCTGACCAGATGCTGCCCAAGCCACCAGGTTCTTGTTTAATTTATTTGATATTACAAAACTATGAGTAGGGTATTCTGTAACATTCCCTGTCCATGCTCAGATTTCATGATCTTTGCTATTAAAGGTTTTTCCCACCCCAAAGGCATCAAACTTTCTGTAATTCAAGTCTATTTTTTTTTTTCCTGTGGCAAGCAGGTTAATTTCTTTCTTCTTTGTAAATATTTTGTACGTGTTAAAATACTTACTGTGTCTTTCTCTCTCTCTCTCTCTCTCTCCCCCCTCTCTCTCTCTCCTTTTTAATATGCTGAATAACTACATTTTCCCTCTTTGAAGTCTTTTTTTCCCCTAAGCTTATGTCATTTTTTTTGGTTTGGACCCTGTCTTCAGTGGTCAGCACTACTTATAAGAGCAGGGGTTAAAGTTGGCCTGTGGAGTAAAGCTGAGTAAAGCTAGAGGAATACCTCATATCTTATATTTGTCTTCTTTACATACCTGTGAGATGATTTTCTTATTTTTCCAGAACAGGCATCACTGTTGATACGCATTTAATTTGTAAATCACAATGAACTGCTTAGTTTCCATGCAGAACTTGGCTTCCTAGCCTAAAATATAATAACCTATGTTCATCTCTATAAATAAAATCTGTTTCAAACTAATTTGAATATGCTTTGAATTGAAGTCTTTTCCAGGAAGGTGCAGCTAAGTATTTATGTGTGGATATGAACAAACGTGAGGCATACAGACACCTGTTTAAGGAAAAGGACTCTAACAATATTACTGTGGCAGCAATCATTGGTGGTCCATTTCATCTGAAAATGAAAAGGAATACGATTATTGTGCTTCCAGCACAATAAATTAAAGTCTTCACTGTAGTCACTCCATGAGCACAGGCTTCTACTGGCAACCACTGCCTTAACACTGCTTTCCACCTGCTGACATTCTTGTCCACCTTGCCTTGGAGACTCACAGGAAAGCGTCAGCTGTTAATGAAGATACATGATACGAGCTCGCAGAGTTCTCAGAGATGAGTCAGCCTAATGACACAGAGTGCCCATCAAACAGTGAGATTTTAATTTTTTTAAGTTTTTTTCCTCTCTAGGCTTTTCTTACACTTGACGCAGAAGTTGTGGTTAACAGATTTATGTAGGAGTAGTAGTCTTTAGGTTCATAGATTCCAAAGCCAGGAGTAATCAGTCTAAGAAGGGAAGGGGTTTGGACTGTATCCCAATTACTAGATATAGTTGCTATATCTGTATATTAATAATCTCTTCACAAACCACAAACATTATTGCACATTTACGATTCATAGTTATTTGAGAAATCACTGGCATCATCGGTTTAGACAAATATAATGTAATATGTGAGTATCAAACCACTCTGTACATGTTTACAGAGAGAGGCTCCATCATTTCATTTGGACTGTTCCAGAACTGCAACTGCGCAGGTCTTTTACATGAATAATGAGAAAAACCTTCCAGTTCTGCTGTTCATGGGACTTGTGAGGCCTTCAACAACACTAGTGTGAAACTCAGCAGGTTTCACTAAAATATTCAGAGATCCCCTTATGCTATATTCATCCTGCTCTCTTCCCAGATGGATGTGGCGTGTGCAGTGCCATCCACAGAGCTGATGCCTGCGTCATCTCTTCTTCCAGACACAAAACCTACTTATGATTACAGCTCTGTTTGCAGTTCTATTCCTTCATCAAGCACCCTCTGCATGTGCTACAATTACAGTTGAGAAATGTAGGAAGAGTTACAAGTAGAAGACAGAGTAGAGAGGCAGGCTATGGCAGTTTTTCACATGCATTTGCAATGTAAGCATCCTGTGGTGAGAGAAGATTCTTTTGTCCTCAGTGAAACTGTTAGGTCCTCTCCACAGAGGGTATTTTTCACTGCTGTAGAAAAATCTCTAGACTAGGTTGGCAACTCAACTTAGAAATCATAATCAGGGAATGACTGTTTCAGCTTGGTAAAGAAGCCTTTTTGCTTTTTTTTATCTGAGAGTTTCTAGCATACTCAAAATGAATCTTGCAAGAAACTATTTCCATTTGGATATCAAGGCTAAAGTGCCATTAAAGTTAGCACCAAAAAAGTTGATCCAGCACAAATATTTGTACCTTTTCAAAACCAAGAAGACAATCACACCTGCAACACTACCAACCAATTTGGGAGCAGACAGGATCAAATTATGATTATAACACATGATTACCACAATGCTAACAGACAGTTCAGAAAGTGTTGTCAACCTGCCTGAGATCTTTCAGAGCACATGCAAATGTTAAAATCTACCTTAAGCGTAGAGTCAACATGCTATAGTAATTGCAATTTTCATGAACTCAAGGTGTTTTTATAACGCTGTCAAACTGAATAATTACAGAAATCATTATGACAGTTTTGCTTTTTTTATCAGACATTTTGAGAGCCATCAATACTCTCAATATTTAAAGGAAAAGCAACAATTCAAGAAGCAAAAAGAATGTTGGAAAATTAAAAAAAAAATCTTCACATTGTCACTGGACTAATCCATAAGACAACTTTTAGGTTTGGGGTTTGCTTGCAATCCTGAATCCCATCTCAAAAAATATATAATGATTTTATGAAGTGTAAATGGAGAGTTACAAACATGACCAAAATAACAGTTCCTCACTCAAGAAGATATTGGAAAGATGTCTGCATTTGAAAATGAAAGAGACAGTAAATAGACCTCTCTCACAGGATTAAAGTGAACTTTCTTGCCATGAAATGTTGAGAATGTCAAGAGACTGTTAAACTCAGAGTTCTACTTCTGGCCCATTATATTCCTACACGGCAATTTTTCCTGTTCTGGTAATTTTATTCAGTCATCCACTATTCACTGCTATGAGAGAAGTTAAGACTATTTAGATCTTAAGCCACCATGCTGTTTTTCTCATCTGCAGACAAGAGCTATCAGATCCACAAAGCTCCTTGACTCTTCTCTGCATTGCAAGGTTGACCTTGTTCCTCATATTTTATAGGAAGTCAGAGTTTAATCTTATCTCCACTAATGGAAAGGAATAACTTTCTCTTCTGTGAGGGTTTGGGGTAGAGGCAATTTTCTTCCCAGGGCTAGTATGGGGCTATGTTTTGTATTTGTGCTGAACATAGGGTTGATAATGTGGCTTTGTGTTATTGGTGAGCTGGGCTTACACACAGATTTTCTGCTTCTTGCATTGCCGCTCTGGCAAGGAGGCTGGGGATGTATGGAAAACTGGGAGAAGATGCAGCTTAGAGAGGTGACTCCAACTGACCAAAGAGATATTCTCGAAAATATGACATCAAGCTCAGTACAAAAATGGGGGGAAGAAGGAGGAAGGGGGAGGATGCTCGAAGTGATGATATTTGTCTTCGCAAATAAGCATTACATGCAATGTGGCCATGCCCTTCTGGAGGTGGCCGAACCTTTTGTGTCCAATGGAAGCAGTGAATTAGTTCCTTCATTTCCTTGTGAGTGTAGCTTTTGTTTTTCCTATTAAACTGTCTTTGTCTCAACCCTTGAGTTTTCTACCTTTTACCCTTCTAATTCTCTCTCTGATTCTGCTGGTGGGGGAGTGAGTGACCAGCTGCGTGGGGCTTGGCTGCTGACTGGGGTTAAACCATGACACCTTCCAAGAATGCCCTGCACCTATCTGAGCTGTTGTTTAGAGTCAGGTGGGACAGACAGATTCACTGAAATCTGTTCTAAGAAATGCATGCCATCCATTCTTAACAAGTTGAAGGCTTTGTTAAGCTGTGTCTGAGAATAGGATTAGATGTATATGACGTAGTTTTGTTACAATAATTTGGTCTGATCATTGATCATTATTATGCAGGTAGATATATGTAAAACTAAAACTTGGGTCAAGAGACCTGCACCAACTTTTCAGAGTTCATTGGAAGAGCTTTTAAAAAAAGGAAAAATGTGTAGATACATTATTTTGCATTATTTTCTTCATGTTAGATTTGAGATTGACTCAAAATCTTAAGCCTTTCTCCACAGTCTTCCTGCACGAAAGCCTTCAGAAATATGTACAAGAATTAAACTGAGATTATCATGTAGTTTTAAGGGTTTGTTAAAGTGTCACAAATGAGGAACAGAACTTGATTATATAAACTGAGACGCTTTAAAATAAAAGGTTATCCTGAAGTGCTTTTACACCTAGTAGTGATGCGTGGAGCATATATAGCACATCAGATGCATTTAGAGCAAATAACTGATTTGTTGTGACAGGCTGATGCTTTCTTGGTTTTTGTTCTTGCTGTTTTGTTGTTGTTTGTTTTTAAAGAGAGAGAGAGGAGCAATGATTTTAGATATTTGAATAAAGTATAATTCTTTGGGCACAGAAAACAGGGAACATTTTTAGATCTATTACTTGTCATCTATATATGCATCGCACAGAATTAATTTTTAAACAATGGAACAGAAATTCACTTTTAAAAACGTGTGGTTGCTGACAGTTCTCAAGAAACTTTAACTCAAATTTTAGATTACAGTAAGAGCTGGTCCGCTAAATGATTCTGTGTCACTTGGCACACAGCATTTGAGAGTAAAGGACTATTGTTTCTTTTTCACAGGGGATATTTCCTTAAAGTTATTTATTTCTGCCTGAATAAAGGAAATTTAGGAAGTTGTTATTGGCTGAGTGTTTGTATATTGAAAACAAATTTTACCATTGTTCCTCCTTGAAGGTGTATAAATTCCTTCTGTACAGAGTGTTCACCATTTTGCCTGCTAAGTGAGGCTGTGTGCCATTGTAAATGCTTTATGGTTCATCTCTGCCAGGGCACAAGGGGAAAATGGAATGGTGACAAATGAATTCAAGTTGGCTACCAGTTCTGACTTGCAAAAGTTTAATATAAGAAGCGTTTCCTTGAATACTCTTGTCTCTCCATGAACTGTATATTCGGATTTTAAAGAAGTCATCTGCCTTTTGTTTTGCCTTGGTTAGTGTCACTGTGAAAACACTGACATGAGGTTCTTCACTAGGAGTTTCCAGGTCACTGGTCCCCTTCCGTGGAGATGCTGGGCAGCTACTTGAGGGTTGCCTGCCAATGTCAAATAGATAGACTCATAAAGGGGCTTTGGTGTTCAGTTTTATCCTGAACTAAATAGTAATTTATTACAACGTAAGCAAACAGAAATATGGCAACCACTGGTAGTGCTGTATCTTGCCTAATATGTTAATGTAAGCATGGTTCCTGCCTACAGTAATATATTAGCTGCTTGTGAGCAAAGACAGAACGGAGACTTTTTTCAAAGCAGCTAGTTATGACCAGCTGCCACTTCCTATAAAACAGTGTCCAGTTCATTTAATGAGCCTAGACATTCATCTATCAGTGTGTCTTTATGTAAGACACAAATTCCTAAATCTAGAAGCAAGAGCTTTTTTTGTTGTTTTTCTTGAGTGCTGCATGATGAGCTTGGGGACAGAAAGACCTAAAGAGGAGTTTCTGAGCGCTGAAAGTGAAATATATGTGGGTTGTTGATAGTAGTCTTGATTAATTATTTCATTCTTCCCAAAGACTTTTCTTTGGCAGCACTCTCTAAGCATTATCTAGGATTCTAATCATTCTTCTGCTCATGCTATCATGTGGTTGTGTAGTTACATGGCCTCCATCTGGGCCAGCATATGAGTGAATCCAGGAACACCAGCAAAGACCAGAATTTGGCAAAGAATCCAGGCATTTTCCCCATTCCACTTTGGGTAAGCAAATGACATGGGAGCGCATGTAATGCTAGGCTCTGTTTAAGTGTTGCAGCGAGAGTGAGGAAAGCCTATAGTTTGCAAACTCAAAGTATGTGAACTGCTTTCACTATTTATGGCTGGGTTAGAGAACAGTACGACCACACTGGTGAAGCAGAGAATTCAAAATTTGTGAGGTGCAGGGTATGAATGTTTTCCCCGACACATGTCACTGTTTATATTTCCTGACTGGATGCCACAAGTTTTTGAAATATGAAAACAAAGAACATCAACCAGACATTTATGACATTTTACTGAATATATTGACCTTTTTAAGATGTGGTTTGGAATGGAGAAAAGCCTAGCCACATGAGAAATTGGTATTATCTCAATATTTAGATAGGAAAATATTTAAAAATTAATTTTTGTATTCTCTCGCTGAGGGAAATTTAGATTGACACAGTCAGTCTGCTACTAACACATATTCTGAAGAACAGTTGTATTGTAAGGGTGCAGCATCGCTAAAATTTAGCTTGAAGGTGTGGAGGGGATTTTGAACATTATGCTTCAGCCTTTTGCTTATGCTTAATTTGAAATATAAATATTTTCCTTTATATTTAGCACCAGAGATTTGGACACTTATAGGATTATGATGCTTTTATAGGGTGTGTTTCCATGTCTGGTTTTCAAAGACTATCAATGCAGTTACGAGTGCAGAGAATGATAGAGTAACAGAATATCCTGAACTGGAAAGGACACACAAGGATCCTTGTAGCCAGACCCCTGGCCCTGCACAGTGCAGTCCCCAAAATCACACCATGTGCCTGAGAGTACTGTCTAAACTCTCTTGTCAGGCTGGTGCTGGAGTTGAGGTGTGGCTGCCCCAGTGCAAAGTAAATTAGGACAATCACCTCCTTCAGCTGGCTGTGCCTGATAAACCCCAGGACACAGCTGACACTCCTGGATGTGAGGGCACACAGGTGGAATCTAGCTTGCTTGTTCCCTTCATCATGATGTGCCATTTTGCACTCAAATATTATTGATGACTGCCCAAGGTTGGTTTTTTATCCACTTTTATCTATTAGTATTCCTTATTGGAGAAAAAGGGACTGTTGGAACCCTTAAAGGGAAGCAACTCATTCCAGTGTTCTCCTTTAAATTGTCTCAAACTGAGACAATGAGTTGAACTACAAAACCTCTTAGAGAATCCATTCTGTCATTTTATTTCATTTTTTAAATCATTTTTCTGCAGTATTATTAGATATGACTTAATTCATCATAATTGTTCAAGGAAATATGGTGTTCTTAAACAAGTTAAATATATATCCCGCAAAGTATTTTTTATCTTGTGTAAAATCCAGTAAATGAGAAATTTCAAAATAAGCCTGAGAGTATGAAAAGGCTTATTTTCATATATTATGCAAATACAGAATAAAACAGAAGTATATTTAAAAAAAAAAAACAAAACTGAAAAATGTATGATAAATGGCTAAAGGTGATAATTCTGTATTTTGACTGACTTGCCATTTTCAATACAGACGTAATGTGCAGGGTCCTGTGGGGAAGGAGTGAGTTTTGCCGTATTTGGTTTAGGTATGTGAGTCAGAAAGGCTTTCCTTTAAGGAGTAGGCATTCTAATTTCTTTTTTTAAAGCAGAAATTTTCTGGATATGGGAAAAGAAAATCAGAAATTAGGGCACATTATTCAGATACTTGCTGGAGGAAATCAGGAGTTCATAAGGCAAATAATGTTATCATATTCTTGTTGTCATGGACACATCACCAAGATTGTTAAGACTGAAGAAAGACTTTAGACTTTTCTTTTGAAATTCCTGTTTTCCAGAACACTGAACATATTTTTGGAAGCTATCTTGCTACTTATGGGCTGAATAATACAGACCAACGCCTAAAGAAAGAGAAGTTACCTTAAATCTACTGTATATGTCTCCAGTCATAATCTTAAATTATGTTTGTGTGTCTTTGTTGTTTGCAATGCTGTATCCTCCTTTACAACTTTCATGAGTCACTTTTCTCTTTTAAGTGATTGCCCAGCATCACATAGACTATGCCCATGCCATACATCAAACTGAAGCCTTAATATTACCCAAATTAAATACATTTCCATTCTCAATTCTTTGAATTATTGGTTTGATGGTTACATTTTAATTTTTTTTCCCTGTATAGATTTCCCAGGGACTGGATCTCCCCTTCAAGCTCTCCAGAACCAGTGTAGACCATACTACCCCTTTTTTTCATTTGCCATTTATGACCTCTGAATCATCCAAATCCACGCCTTTCAACCTTCTTGGGCTCCTCAGTGGCATGACAAATGCTTGCTCCGCAGGAGCATCCCATGTCAGCTCTGGAGCCCCTCCTGTTGGAGCTGACCCACAAGGGAGCGCACTCGCTAACACAGAGCGGGGGTAACAAACAGCCGTCCTCGGAGCTGGCTGCTGGGGGGACTTTGCCTCAGGTGGCACACTCTGTGTGGCTGAGATACACATTCCAAATGAAACCTATCAACCGTGAAAGGACTTCATTGTGTGCCCTCTCCAGTGCTAACATCTAGTAGGCTGCTGATGGACATGGTAAGCGATGAGCTTTTGTGCAAGGTGCTGCTGAAAGTTTGTTTTTATGCATGCCAAACAGGAGGGTATGGGGATAGGTTAACACTGTGTGACAGCCCATACAAACAAACATCAGACTTCCTCATATCTTTGCATGGGAGTAGTTGCTGCTCTCCTTTACCTTGTGCCAACGTGCTCTAAGCTTTATATCATGTCTTTTTTATCTTAATCTTCTTTTTTTGAGTCTTAGTTTGAGTCCAGAGGCCCTTGTGGCCACAAAGAAATTACTTAGTTAACTGCTCCTACGGTCTTTCCTCTATACCAAAACCTCCTCTTTTTGTTCTTCTATAACTTTCTCTAATTTCAAATCTAACTATGAAGTACGTCTTAAATACCTTTATATGATATGCCAACAAAAATAAGTGCAATGCTCTGAAGCATGAATCTTCATCTAAATTACTTGTTTATATTTTAGCTATGCTGGTGTAAAAAAACAAACAAACAAAACAAAAAAAAAAAAACACTTTTAGAAATGGAGATTACAAGAAATTTCAGTTTACTCATCCTTAAATGTGCTGTCATTACTCACAACAACCCAACCATGTCAGAAATCCCACCCACAAGGAAAAACTGCATATCTTTATTCCTTTGACATGCACTAGAGGCTGAAGTTTGGCTTGGTTTATAAGTTTATTGGCTTAGGTGTATCTAAATCCAGAATATATTGGACCTTGAGGTCCAGTGGTCTGGGTCTGCAAATAGATGGAAAGTGTCATGAAAAAGGTAAGCACAGCAAACTGAGTTTGACGTCTCTGGTACATGCAAAACAAAAAACAACAACAACAACAAAAAGCAAAACCACAGAGTGTTACATTGTTCTAAAAGGATTCACATTTCAGCTCTTTGCTTCTGCAGAAATTTTTTGCAATGTGCAATATTCTCCGCTAGATTTACTGCATATCTCCTTGTGAAAAAAACCCCAAAAGTGTGATGAAATAGACATGCTATCCAAAAAGGTTGTAAGTGAGTCAACACTGTGCTGTCACTACTCCTTTAGTAAAGATTGTGAATGATTGGTTTGTTTGTTTGTTTTGATCATATTGTGTTGCCTTCTTATGATAGGAACAATCCTATCTTAGATGCAGATGTGGGTGGCTGCCTCTTTCTGACTCAGTCAGTGACTTCTCCCACCAACGACCTGGAATATCTCAGACACCTGATGTCATGGCAGGATTGATAACACCTGGTGTCACAGCAGGATTAACAGAGACCTTTCCTGTTAGAAATGTTTGACAGAAAGCAAAGGTAATTCAGAAACACTTAAAGTAAGCATTTCTTCCAGATATTTCCTTTGTGCAGTTGAGTGTTGTTGTGCATTATGTGGGTTTATACTGTATTTCATTTTTATATTAGGTTTTATAATGGTTACTTCTGTACCCTCCCTGTTCCCCTGGAAAATGTATCATCCCAAAATTTGACCCTGCTCCTTTTCCCCACCCATTCTCCCACGCTGGAATGTAATCCAACTCTGTTCCACTCCCACCTTATCCCTGATTGGGTAGTGGCTTGTCCCCGCCTCTAGCCCCTTCCCCTGGATAAAAGCCCAGAAGAGGATGGGGGTCTCGCTCTTGGCTTGGGGACAGGGATCAGGTCTGGGCTTCGGACCCTGCGGGGGCAGGACCACAGGAGAAAGATTGAATAAAGCCCGGATTCCCTCCAAATCAAGTGCAGACTCTTTCCTTTTGCCATTGGCAGGCACCTGCTCTCTCTAAAGGAAAAGGTTCACGGCCGCTCTGGGATCTTTGGGGCCCCGAGGGAAAAATCCTTCCAGCTGTGGTTTGTCTCTCAAGCTAGCCGAGGCAAAAATGGAGCTGGGGCTCCGAGAGAGAGACACAGCAGTTGAAGGAAGATCTGAAGTTGGTCTTAGCTATATGACTACTGTGCTAGTATTCTGACTCTGAAATTACTCCCCATTGTGGTTTATATAGCAAAGAAAATACTATTTAAGAGAGCTCTTGTGTTGCTCTTCCTGCAGGATGTCAAAGTCTTAGGATTAGCATTTGACAGTTTCATGTTTTATAAAAGAAGACATAACACTGTGTACAAGTGTTTTTAAAATGTCATAATGAAAACATTGGTTTCAATCTAAGTTTATGTATCTGTGGTTCAGCATCACAGGGACGTAAAAAAATCAATTTGGTGACTGTGGGAAGCCATACAGCCTTCATCTACTCTACTCTGCTCTCCACTGTAAGCTCTTAAATTTGGTCCTTGATGGACAGTAAGGTAAATTTAATGCCTTACTCTGGGAGCGGCTGTGATGAACCACAGTGATGACAGTGTAATGCAAACAAACTATCTGTTGGCACTGCCTGGGCTGTATATAACGCTTGTCTACGCTCAGATCCATTACTAATGGAAGAATAGGGTAAGAAAATAGGATAGGACGGAAATGTAAATTAACTGGATAGGAAGCTGGAGAAGGAAAGTGAAAATAGAAGCAGACTGACAAAATGCAAGAGAGTTGCTTTCATTGGCAAAGGCTGTTGCACTTTGGATTTGCTTCGTTCAGCAATAGCCTATTTTTCTGGCTAACTTTATTATGAAAGGAGGGTGAAGAGGTAGACCTGGATTTAATTTATTATATATTTTTTTTTGTAAAATAGTTTCAGTACTAAATTTAGGTAAAAATTTTGAAAAATTACTTCTTTTAACTTTGATGTAAACAAGCACTTATGATGCTTCTATTTTTCTTTTTTTTAAAATTTGTGTGGGAAGATAATTCGCATTGAAAGCCCTAGTTCAAGATAATTTTAAAAGCAGATTTCCCTCTTATACAGCCTTAAATACATAATGTACTTTTTCCTATTGGGCATGTTGATAGGCTGTAATAAACAGATCTCCAGATTTCATTTAGAAGGAAGTCACATATGCAAGAGAAAAAAAAGTTGAACTATTTTTTCTATATTGTTACAATATGATTATTTTAATCCAGCAAATAGAAATATCACATAAAAGAGATATCTATATAATGTTATCTATCAACATTATATAACTTTCCTCCTGTTCATTGCAGAGTAACGAAACAGAATACGTAGGTTTGTTATCATACATGGTTGTCATTCAGATGCTCAATTTTTGCTATAAAATATTCTGTCGAGTTTTTGTTGAAGTGTTTTTCAGAAAAAAAAAACCAAACAGCTGGGGAAATTGAGTTAGATGGGAAACTTTTAGTTTTGATCTATTTCTGATAAGTGTATTTTATTCTCAATGTAACAATAGTACTTGAAAAATGTGAATTTCTACATCACTCCTTTTACCTGCAGAACATGGCACTCAGAAATGCATTAAATACATTAAATTTGTATGGTTCTTTTCTTTAAAAGGCTTTTTATTATCTAACAGCTTTTTTTCCCAGGATTTTTAATCTGTGTAATATTTAAAAAAAAAAAAAAAAAAAGCCACATGATAGTTAATTAAAACAAGAAAAACAAGCAATACTTTTTTTTTTTTTTTTTTTTTTTTTTTTCCCCAGAGGTAGGAAACACAGAAATAGATATATTTCTGACAGTTAAGATACATGTAGAAATTGGTGTACTGAATGGCTTGCATACAAGAACATACTGCAAATTGCATGAAACAAAATTATAAGGAGAAAATATATGATCTATAAGAGTAACATGAGACATTATATGTCTAATTTCTCAAGAAAATAAAAAAGGACATTAAGTTTAAAGACATAATGAGGAAGCAGAAGAAAATAGTTTGTCAGGCTGAAAAACATAATGGCTGCCTTCTTAGAGCTACAAAAGTTTGTATCTTCCAGGTATAAATAGTTAACAGTTGTCAAACAAAAAAAAAAATCAGAAGGAATAGTTTAGGTGTGGAAATTGCACTACAGAAAACAAAGATCTCAGGTTTTCCTGGAAAATATCAACATACTAAAAAAATATATATATATACAATCTTTGATTGCTTTTGGAAGCTTCCTTTTGCTTTTTTTTAGGATTGCATTTATATTATAGACAGTCAAGTCTGTTTCTTAATGTGTTCTGAGCGGAAAATGTTCTTCAAATGGACTCTGTAAGGGAAATACAGCACAAACTGAAGCATCAAAATGTTATAGTTGAAGAAACATGGGGCAGTTTATTACAAAATGCAGGCCAGTACTGGTAATTTTTCCACAGAAGAAATATGTGCAGCCTTTTATTTTTCCATAGTGCTGCTTTGCGTGCTGCACATGGATGATGTAAATCAATGTGTATTAACAGAAGATTTTCTTGCCAAAATTCCTCTGTTTCCCAAGTGTGTTTGTTTATATCCTGCCCCTTATAATGTCAAGTGTTTCAAGTGAAAGATACAAGAGGAACCCTGTAGTTCCTGCTAAATCTGAAATATTTCAGCAAAATGCTGTTTTCTCCTTTTTTGGTTTCCAGGTATTTGTGCATTTGGGGCTTGTGCAGACAACAGACAAAGAGGATGCTGAGCCCTGAAAGTACTGTTAGGGAAGAAAGAGACTCTGGCCCATGAGGGTACTTTAGGTGGCCTATTTCTTTGCAATATAGATTATTGTTTTCTGAGGCAGGAAACGTTCTTGACACACAATTAGAAATAGCTCTGCTAAGACCGAAACCAGCAGTAATAAAACCTGATAGCTGGCACACACAAGCCAATAGTCAGCTCTTTGTCAGGGTCACCCTGTTTGTCTTGATGTTAGTTTCTTGCTGGTGACAGAGGAAAGAAAGACTGATGCTGAAGAACATTTTAATGATGAATTTTCAGCTGTAAGCATTTTGCAGTTACCCAGATAGCTGCTAGAGCAAGCCAAGGAGCGGCAGGGTGCTTAGCTCCTGCCTCTCGCTTTGGCAAGTCACACATCGTGTTTAGAAATGTACCTGGGACCCACATATGGAAGGGAGGTATTTAAAGCTCCCTGTAAGAAAAGGGTGGAGAAGCCCTCAATGGGTGTGCCAGCAGGTGAGCCTGGAGGCTCAGCACAAGGGGACACTGAGTCCTATTTGGTCACAGGAGACACAGTAGAGATCCTTCCAGGATCTCTCCATCCTGGTTCTGAGCCCGCCACGAGAGTAGTGTTTGTAGCTTTATCCATGACAAAGGAAGAGGAGCTCTTCCTGTCACCCCCCAAGAAGCTGGTGGCCAAGGAGGGGAATGCCCTGCCAGTGTCCCTTCCTGCTTTCCCCTCCTGGGTGTTCCCCCCTGCCTCTGCTTGGCCAGGGGTCTGCAGGTGGAAGGGAAAGTCACCTCCCCCACTGCCCAGATGGCAGCAGAGCTTATTGCAGTCTGATGGGGTGTTAGTTCAAGAACTTGAGGAGGAAAGAGGAAGAGGAATAGCTGGCTAGTTTAAGAAAAGCAGCATAATTTTTTATGTTTTCACATTTCCAGTGTAGAAATTGAGCATCTCTTTCCACATATTAAGGAGGAAAATTCTTTTTAATTGCCCTTAAATTCTGCCTAATAACAAATACGGATGGTATGAGATGAACTATGAGACATGTCATGCTTATGCTGAGTCTTATTCTCAAGTAAGCCAATAGTTACATTATAAGGGGAAGTGGTTTCAATCATATTTTACTAATTTTCTAAATGTAGGCATCTCTAATGGTTTATTACAGATGATGCAGTAATCAGTGCCTAGAAATCCTTTGACAGAATATGGAAACATATGCAAACTGTTTTTTCAGAAGAAAAAAATTAGTGATTATTTCTCACTGCAGGCTGACATTGTATTAATGTATAGTCAGATAAAGAAAATATTAATTTTATAAGATATACTGCTGAACTTACATGTTGCCAATGGTGTTACCCTGCAGCTCTATAATACGGTAATGCCACTTTTAGCAATCGACCATAAGTGTTCTGAGTTTGCAAGGCCTAAGGTCTGAGGATTGTCATGCCTGCTCTGTCTGAACTTTTATTGACCTACCAGCAGCTTTACTTTAATGTGGTTTAGCTGTAAAAACATATTTCCTAATTGCAGATTTTCTACAGCTAATTTGTTTTCCTTTGTTCTGATGACTCTAACACGATGATGTCACATATAGAATCACAGGCTGGTGCGACAGCAGCTGGAAAAATGGAGACACCAAAGACAGCTGACTGGTGATATGGCTGGCACTAGAGACTCCAAGGCCAAAAACTGCTCAGACATGGTCAGTCAAAGAAATGCACACCTGGGTGTCCAAAGGAGAACAAATAAAAAGTATCTAGCATAGAAAAAAGATACCATAGGCAGTAAGTTTGGACATAACATGGAGCAGCAGACCAAAGAAGAAGGAATGAGGTTTGAAAGCATGACAGCAAACATAGGAGGAGGCCAGGTGAGGTGAAACCATCAACATGACCATGGTGTTCCTATGAGTGAAGGACTCCATGTGCTCAGAGCTTGCAATAAGACCTCCCACTGCCAGAACAGTGAAAGGGGGAGCATGACCCTGGGAAAAATGATAGAAACTAAGATGTGTGTGTGTACCACTGTCAATTCTCTTCTTCTTCTTTCTTTTTTCTCATCTATTAGATTTGTATGAAAAACTGTTACACTTTTTCAATTTTGATTATATGTGCAATAAACTTTTGTCTTTATGTACATAAGGCATGTTTACTCTGAGGCCACAAATAAGGTGTAAATGTAACTGTAGGCAATGAGTTTCAAAAATTTCCTCTCCTTTTTTCTTTCTCCTTCATATGTATTAAACTCAGTCATAAATAGGGTGTGTTGTATTATATTCCGTTCATCCTTGGTTTTCAGCATGACTGTCTGGTCTGTAATATTTCACTGTGATTTAACTTGATTAGCACCGCCTCCTCCAAAGCCCAGCAACAGCCTCTAGATAATAAAAGGCATAGGAGTCATTTAACATATACCCGGCACCAGCACTGACACCTTTGTCACTTTCAGTCCCATTTGTGAGGTGCTACACAAATATGAGTGAATACTGTCCTAGCTCTCAGTTCACAGTTACTCTAAAAAAACATGCTTCCAATGAAATAAGACTGCTTCATCAAGTAAGTCAAGCTTATTTCTGGACTTAAGTTGTTATTGCGATAGTGTAGCTTCTGGGCCTTAAGGGCAGTGCTAGTCTGTCCTTCCCCAATGTTTGTCATTTCAGCTGCTGCGATGATTGCCACTGGCTGATCCAGCCATGGAGCTATGACGTGGGCCACATCTCTGTTACTGGGATACAAATACATCTTTTTTCTTTTTCTAAATATAGTTGCAGCTACAAATGGCCAGCCATTAGTGAACTGAATATTCAACAATTTCAATTAAATTGATTGTAGCTATACTTCAGTTTTTACTGAGCCTGTCTGTGGTATCAGAAATGCAATATGGATTGCATGTCTCTTCCAAAGATCGAGCTATATTTCCAAACCCCAAAAGTGCATGTGTTTGCCATTAAAAATAATAAATAAAGCTAAAAAAATCACTACATGCTTAGAACCATCATAAGATTGGAACCTATGATCCTACAAAAGAGCAATTCTTTAAACAGTCTGCTGTGATCCATAAAATTATAGGAGGTTTGAAAGGGTCTATTGATTCTATGGCAGAACAATAGATGTCCTGTACTTAACTCCTTAATTGATTTTAATGATCCTAATGGATACCAGCCAAAGAGTTGGAACAAGTTGTAAGGTCAAACCAAATTGTTCCTTTTGAACATTTCCACGAGCAAATCTTATGTTATAAATTAATCTGAAAAGGAAAATGGTCAATTATAGCACTTCATAATTAGAAACCCACATGCAGAAAAGCTAATGAGATGTATCTGAGATTTTTCCATGCTCCATGGAGGCTTGCAGTAGAAGAAACAGAATAATCTGTTTTGTGCCATATAACACACAGAATTTCACTCAGTATGGAAAGAAAATGCTCTCAGGTCCATTACAAGGGGATTATTTTTGGTGAGCATATAATTAAATGTTTCATGCACAACAGTTTTAGGAAAAACCCCCCAACTTTATACTTCAAATCAATTTTAACATTTAAGAGTATGGAATATTAAACGTTAATATTTTGCCTGATAATCAGCTCATCTGCAATATGTCTCTGTGGCTAGGTACACTTAAACCAAGAAAAATGTGACAAAGCTTAAATTATCATATCTCTGTTCCACTGTGGGATAACTATCTCAATTTTCAATAAGCAGGTTTGCTTATCTTCCCTTTGCTCTTTTCCCTTCTCTGTCTGAAACCCTGTTGTGTTCTGTCTTACCTCCTCTATTCTCAAAGCTGTTGTGAAACTCGAGTGAGACTGTATTTGAAAGATTCAGTGCACCATTCAAGCCGCACACTGAGAACAAATGACCACCCTGTACAGATAGGGCTGCAGGGTAATCTGTGGAGCAACAGAGGTCTCAGCAACCTTCTGCTTATGATGCAGGTATCTGATCACTCATCAAGACACTCTTGGCTTGAGTACAATATCATATGAACCTGTTTCAGATGAAGTTTGGAAACATTTCTACTTCACTTTTCTTCCTTCCTCCCCATTCCTTTGTCTCTTCCCATTAATTGTCCCTCCCCAATCCCTCCTTATAATACTTTTATCAATAATTAAAATGCTTATAGTGAAATGCAAATACTGAAGTTAAATCAACAGGAGTCTTTGTGCCAAGAGCACACCTTCATGAGTCACCTTGGTTCAGGTACATTTTACCACACGCAGAGAGACTTTGCAAGCAAGCTGGGCACAGCACAGATAGCGCAACAGTTCTTTATTGAGGGTAATGCATGCAGTAGATGGCCAAGACCAACACAGTTGCAAACTAAACACTAATATGTTGCTCTGGCTGGACAAAACACTTCTGCGGGCAGCTCTCTGTCAGGGATGAATTAGAGAGCCTTTGCTTGCAGAGAAGGCTTAGCCTTGGTTTTGCTCTGTTGCCCACTCTAAGTCCCCCCTAATCCTTTTTTCCCTTTGATTTTTATTTTTTCACTCCTTCCTATCAGGTGTTTTGAATCCTGGAGCTGCTAGATGTTACGCAGTGTCTGTGGCTGTGGGACATCTTATCTCTTACCTGCCATTTGGTGGCTCCAGCCCCAGCACCTTCTCACCCCAGTGCAGTCACATTGAGCTCAGGTGATGCACCAGGGTTGCACAGACACCAGGCTCTGAGTTAGAATGGCTGCAGCCTTGGATTCAACACATACGTATTGGTTTATTCATCTTCTTCTTCAACCTTCAAATGTATGGAAGCCAAATTAAGTTTCAGGATTGATCCTTTCCCGCAGGAAATTCAAATTGGTTTTGCTCCTCTCTGGACAGAGGGAACACCTCGGGAGGAAGCACAGTAGGTCAGGGTAATGTACAGATCTGTACATTTCACCAGTCCATACTTGATCTTTGTGTCAGGCAGGATCCCTTAAAGAACCACATGTAGATCGTTGTCTGTTGTAATTGGAAACTGCATTGCTGCCTGGGTGGAAAAAAAGAGCAGCATCCCCTGCAACACAAGAACCTGCAAATTATTTCAGTGACTTAATGTTGCTAGTGACCTCATGACCTAGAAAATTCTGTGAGACAAGATGTTATCATAGCCACTTTTATCTATGTAGCAAGCTACAGCAAAAAAAACCACCAGTAGCCAAGCTGATGTAACTCTAAAGGTTTGCTGGTGCCACAACAATCTATACCTGCTCAAAGCCTTAAATCTAATAAATTGAGTATTTAAAAAAAGTTTTGTTAAAGTTAGATGAAATTAATTGCCTGCATGACCTTGCTAACAGGAACAGAACTGGTTTGTTTTCTAGACAGAAGTGCTTGCACTTCAGCAACAAATCTTGACCTTTTTCTGCAGTTCATTTTCTTTGATTTAACAATTTCAGAGCTATTATTTTCAACTGCAATTGCTTATGGAAAGCTTTGAGGCTGTAAAAAAGTTAGCAAACTTTCATATTCTTATCTTCCTCCAATCTTCTGCTTAAATCACCAGAGTCCTGTGAGTTGACAATCACTTGCAAATGAGGTACTGGGTTCTTCATGTTAGAAAACACTTTTCTAGCAGATAAGCCTGGACCAGAAAGCACACAACAGTTTGTGGGTGGGTTTTTTTGTTTGGTTGTTTTTGTTTTTGTTTTTGTTTTGTTTTGTTTTGTTTTTTGTTTTGTTTTGTTCTTTTTTTAAATTGGGAAGTGCATGTAGTGGTTATGGAGAAGTGCCTACAGTAAAAACAAAATCAGGAAACACTGGTATTTCATTTATATAAGATGAGATATATATAGATATATTTTAAGTGGCATAGATATTTTAAAATCCTAAAAGGTATGCAAGTAAGGACCAAGTGAAAAGACTGGGTGACCAAACTACGGCAAATAGTTAACATAAAGCTGCACAGTCCCAATTAAAAAATAATTTTGTGACTTTTTGCACCTCAGAATAGCTTTTAGGAGTCCCAATTAATTTTATTGGGAAAAGGTTATAAATCACTCAATAAGATATAGAAACAGTTCATACAGGCTCATAAAGTTTAGTTTTTACGTAAAGGTAAAATTGATAAGCCCTGTTAAGGGAAGTCACTTTGGTGGTCAGTTAAGGCCTTTTATTCATAGGCATTTGTTTCTTGCACTATTTTCAATTGCAGAGGGTAAATTTTACCATCTTCCTTTTCTCTGAGAAGACACATATTATTTTATGTCTCCCTCCTCAGTGAGTTGTGGATTCCCTTTATGCTGTCCTGACTGGGCAAAGAGCCATGCAGCTGGCACAGACCCTGCCCAGCAGGGCTGACCCCACTCCACACTGCAGCACAAACGTCTCATGGCAGATAACAGCCTGGTGGGAACTTAGAGGTATTATACTTCCTTCAAGCATGTGACAACAAAGCTCAGGTTTTAAGTTGTGAGATTCACACAGATTTATGCAGACTGTGGCACAGGAGGCAACCCACTCTGTCGGAGTGTAGTGTTTGTAAAGTTTTTGCACAGGAAAAATTAAACAGAATCTGCCATTGCAGAACAAAGAACAACAATTCCCCTTCTATTGTCATTTTGGACAATAGAAAAAGAATGTTATTTGAAGTTCATTTCTTATGTACAGTATGTAAAACTCAATGCAAATACTTAAAGTTATGGTGAACTTAAGATGCACTTGGGAATAGTCATATTTGGGAATTGTCATAGCGTGACAAAGCTAAGAATCACAAGGACTGCATGCTCTACATGATTGGGTACTACCTGGTTCTCCAGAAGTAGCATAACCACAGCTGGGTGGGAAAATGAGCACTAGTTCTTTGATCTTCATACCTCTGGAGTCTTGCAGAAAGGTAAAGGCTTCCTTAACAGCATGAAGAATGCATCAGGTTGATCTGAGAATGATAAAATTTTGTATTGAAGTAAACCATTCAGATGTGGTGAGCTTTCAAAAATTTTAGAATACTTTTTCCCCTAAGTATTATTTGTATTTTACTTTATAACAGGTACTTTCATAGGGAGTGCTGTGTTTTTGAAAACTTCCATGACTCCTAGTGAGAAAAGGAAGTTTTAAACTCTCACACAAATAATATTGATAAATCACGGAAGTCATTCTTTCCGACAGTGCTGTACTGCAAATGTCAGAGTTGGAGAATACAAAAAAGATAAGTTAAAAACCTGATAGAAAGCATGAAATGGGAACACAATTCGATAAATATATTCCTTATATTCATATATTCATATCTCAGACACAGGATCTACTGCTAATTATTGAAAAAAAAAGAGTAATTGAAGTTGGAAGAGACCTATGGAACTTGTCTGATGCAACCAGCCCAAAGCAGGGCCAAAGTAAAAATTATTAGGAGCTGGTCTTATCTTTTCCCGGGTGAGATGACAATCTCTCTGAAGTGGGAGGTTCCAGAAAAAAATCTGGATATATGATTTGACCAACACTGAGAATATTTTTTGTCAAAAAATAATTAAAATGTTCACTTATGAAATAAGTTCCTGTGACCTCTCCGACTTTCAGGGTGGAGCTTCTGTCAATGTCTCTTTGCACTTTCTCTATAACTCCACATCAGATAGTAAAAGAAAGCAAAAAGACCCCTTCCTCTCCCATTCCTTTTCCACATTTGACAAGCCACACTCTCAGGCTCTTTTCAAAAAATCATTTTCTTCAAAATCTATAAGAGAAGATTGGGAGCGTACACAGGCAGTGTATGAAGACTGCATATCAGACTCTTAATTGGGTAAGGAAAACCAGACACATTTCTAACATTTTTCTTCTCCACCTTTCAACAATTTTTTGGCTTTTTTTAATCCACATAACTTCTTCAGCATACTTTCAGGAAAAAAAAAATATTTCAGAAAATAGAGAGAATGAAGACAGTACACTCCAAAAAGAAAAAGGGGAGGCAAGAGACTATAGCAGATCTTCTATAGATATTTGCTGGAGGCTAACACCAATTTAATCCAAATACTACGTCTGGCCCAGAGTAGAGTTCACTTATCATTAGCTTTTGAATCTTAACACATTTCTTATTTTTAACCAAGTCTCTCCAGGCAGAAAGAAGCAAAGACTATTTTCCAAGAAAGTTTTCCAAGCAGTAATTTAGTTCTGAACACTCTTTTTAAAAACTGTTTTTCCAAAGGGCCAGAAGCAAGATGAGGGGACAAAGTGAATAACCTAATTAGCAAGCTGAATACAGCACTAGCCTGGCATCTGAAATGAGTGTACACTGCTTGCTGGATGAGAGATTCACTTCAAAGCCTCTTTTGCTGTTTAGTGTGAAATGCATGAACTGTCCTGTGATAAGGAGATGGATCCAGACCCGCTTCCCAGGTAGAAATTGTGTTGCCACAGACATTTGAAGTAAATTGTGGCTAAAGAGTTGTCTTTAAAGGACAGCTTCCTATGACTGAAAGAACAAGAAAAACATAAAATGATTTAACCTGTAAATGTGAAACTTGTAAAGTGAAATCTGTCCCAAGGTAGTACTGTTATACAAACTCTTTGTAAGGGCATGTAAGTACACATAGGTGTGTGATCAGATATGAAGTTAGGGAGTGGGGATTAAGTTAAGAGGAGCAAGGTGCAGGGTTGTACCAAGATTCACTATTTTGTGGCTGACCAAATGGGTTTGAATAAATTTTGTCGGGAATGTTAATAAATCCTTTAGACTAAAACAATCTCAGAACCCGCATACAAGATTCAGAGGGAGTTTTGAAGCCTGCAAAGTGCACAGTATTTAGTTGCAATGAACAAGATAGCACCATGGCTAAGATTTCACACAGTTTCCTTGGGTTCACAAAGTAAAGGTTAAGTACCCCTTGCCAGGGGGATCACATGTGGGGACATCCATCAGCTGGTCACAGGTTTGAGCTTTCAGCTCCTGCACAGCGCTGCAGTGCTGGTTTCTGCCACCATACTCACCACTTAGTACTAGAACAGGTTGAAAACTTCACATCCTAAAGGGTCTAAGTAAAGTCTTAGGCCTAGAGTTTTGGAGACATTTAATGGCCTTTATCTTTTAAGGGGTATTTACATTCAAGCTTGATTACAAAACTGCGTTCACGTGTATGTCAGTAAACTAAAACTGCAAACATCAATGACATCTGAAATCCAAGACGGGGCACAAAATCATCCTGTTATGAACAGCTGTGAATTTAGAGTAGAAATGGTCACCGATAAATAAACTGTATGAAATAGACTGAAATTAGTCAGGCAGATTAACTTCAGTTCCCTAGGTACATAGCCTGGGGAAATCATATGGAGTATGACAACATTAATTGGTTTATGCTGTAAATTATTCCCAGCCTTTAAGCCTTTAGGCTTTACTACTACTCATTAGCTGGATTTATTTTCGTTATTCTGGTGAGGCCCACAAGGTGGTTATCATCTTACTGCCTCATGTAGGAGAGTTTCTGCACCAGGCCTGAGTACAGCTGAAGTTTCTACTCTGTTTCATGGCCAGAAAAATGTTAAAGGCACACCACAGATCAATTCATGGCACAGCAATAAATATGCAAATTTAAGTGATATGATCAAGCTGTAGATGACCCTTCTTCAGTTCCACCTGGTGTGAAAAACCCAGTTAATGGTAGAGAATATTTCATCATTTTTCTCTTCCCTTATCTATATACTGCAAGTGGTGTCTCCTCATTTCCTTTGCTGTGCTTGTAACCCTGCCTTTAAAAACCATGCCATTAAAAACCTTGTATTCTTTTTCTCTGTTTGCCTTTTGGGATGGGACTGCATTTCTTAGGGCTGCTTCATAAACATAATTGTCTAAACCTTTTTCTGTATTTTGCTGGGAATGTCGATGAAATGATTTCAAGATTTTTTTTTCTCTCTTCCTCTTTCTGAGCAAAATTTACTATTTCCAGTATAAACAGACTCAGTATCTTCACTGATTTGGGTCACAGATGCTTCTATGATAGACAACAGTAGGTATTGGATGAGTAAATGCAAAATTTAGCAAATAAAATTCAGAAAATAAATATGCTACTGAATTGTTTACTCTTATGAACAGCATGTCTGGTAATGCCTTATCAACCTCTTGGAGGAACTTCTCAAAAAACATTTACTCTCATAACTGGCAGCATCATATTCCTCAGAATAACTTATCCTGCGGCTCACATAACAGAGCAATCAGAGACATGCATCTCTGCAGTAAGGTGCACTGTACAAGCCAAGCCAAAAGCAAGACACAGTCAGTACTCATTAACCATTCTGATGCCTTGCTACAAACTTAAAAGGTGCAGGAAAATGCCTGTGAGATTAATTTGGATATCAACAGGGTACCAGAATGATCATGTCCCAAACAACAGTGCTCAAAGTACTAGACAGGAGGTGTTGATATGTAGCCAAGAAGTGTGAAACAAATGTTGACTTTTTAAAAATGTCAATAATAAACTCTCTCCAATTTCAAGAAAAAAACAATTTCACCTCTAGCTCATTTGTAGGTCTGGCAAGAACATCTTGTTAAAAATTTAAGTATTGACATCTTCGAGTTCCTAGTCACAATCATAAACAAATACAATAACAATTTCTAATATTTGTATATTTGCTTTTGCGTTATAAATGCCAATAACCAAATTTTTAATATAATCTAATTAGATTTGGTATAGTAAAAAAAAAAAAAAAATCTTGATTAGAATTAGGGCATTTACAGTACTGTTGTCTTTATTAAAAAGAACCTACTATTATATGCATATTTTTTAAAAAATATAATCTCATGAGTAATATACAGAACTTTGACACCAGAAATAAAATAGGTTATATATTGTCCTAAAGACTTATGAAAAATGGAATATAGTATGTCTGCACATAATGATCGCTTTAAAAATAAGATTTACATACAGTGTCCAGAAATTTCCCATAAACTTATTATAAGGCTTCAATGTGTAATTTCAATCATATTTTAGCTGGATTTTTTGCTTCAATGATGACTAATGAACATGCAACCCCTTGTTCTTACTTCCTTTCTACAGAAAACACTTTCACAATAGCAATAACATGTGTAACTTCAATTTGTCATAAAGGTTTTTGTCTCTTGATTTTTACAGTTTGAAAACAGAAGAGAGTTAAAAAAAATAGTCATGCTCATTTCAAAATGATGAATGAGTTCCAGATACAGAAAACTTGTTCTAACAAGCTGTGATCAAGATGGATTAAAGTTATGATATCAGCAACTGTGATTTTATTTGTTTCCAAAAGCAGATTCTGAACTTTTGTCTATTCTGCATCAATCTTCACAGCTAATCAATTTAGCCATCTCTAACAGTTTGACAACCCTTCTGAAGTAGAAACTAGATACAAGATTTTATTTTTTAGAATCAAGGTATCATTGAATGGTTTGAGTTGGAAAGGACCTTAAATATCATCCAGTTCCAACAACCTCTAGTGTAAGTTATCTCTGCCTCGGGCAGAGGTAGCTTACCCTAGATCTGATTGCTCAGAGCCCCATGCAGCCTGGTCTTGAACACTGTCAGGAATAAAGCTTCCACAGTTTCTCTGGGCAACACATTCCAGTGCCTCATCATTCTTACAGTAAGGATTTTCTTCCTAATACCTAATATAAACCTACTCTCTTTCAGCTTGAAGCCATTCCCCCTTGTCCCGTCACTACATGCCCTTGTCAAAAGTCCCTCTCCATCTTTCTTGTAGACTTCCTTCAGGTACTGGAAGTCCACAATTATGTCATCCCAAAGCCTTCTCTTTTCCAGGCTGAACAATCCATTAAACAAATTCTCTTTGCCTTTCCTAAAAGGTGCTCCAGCCTCTCTTATGATGGAGAGGCTTCATTAGGTGGGAATTCAATCATATAAAGGCATAATTTTTGATATACCTTGTAAGCAAAAGAATACAAAATACAGACTATGGTGGTACCACAAGGCCCAGGAGAAGTCATAGTGCTTTCACAGCTCCAGAGTGTTCTGTCTTATAAGAGATATATAAAGTACCCTTGTAAAAATAAAGAGAAACACTGCCAGTAAGGACAACTAATAACCCTTTAATTGAGCACTATGGGCAATTAAACAAATGAATAATATTTCTGTGGTATCATAGAATAGACCTTTTGTATGGATTTAATATTACTTCTAGTGCCAGCCTCACAGCCATCATTGTGTTTCCAGTAAATCCCTCCAAACATTCATAACCTGAGACAATTTAATTCAAAAATAGAATGTTTCAGTAGCCAATGGGAAAAACAGCTAGTGAGTTTTCCCTTTTTCAGATATCTCAAGTACGCTTTCTCCATCTTAAAATCTAATTATGTTTATAATTTTACATGTCTTTGACACTGGCAAGACTAAAGTTATTTTTAATATAACGTTGTAGAGTCATCTGTAGAGTTAGAGTGGCTATTATGATAAAACAGTGCATTACTTTCATAATTAAAAGCAAAACGGAATTCATCTGTAATGTAATATTTCCTCAATTCTATCATGCTTATCAGTGCCACACACACTGATAAAGGGTCTGATGCACTCAAACTCTTCGATTAACACTTAATTTTAAGCATGGATAGCTCTCTGTAAATCAGCTACTTATGGGATTGCTCTTCAGATGACTTTGTCTCATGTTTCTGTGAAGAATGTTTATGTATTTTAACTAACCCCCTCAAGACTGTTAAAGTAAGGGTTACTGAAAAGACCCCACATTTCGTATCTGGTTCTTTGCAAAGAAAACAACACAAGTGGAAGAGATTATATGGATAAGAGCAACCCAGGACAGATTTGCATTTTGTACTTTCAGTGTTCCCTAACACTGAAGACAAAGGAAAAACAAACAATGATCCAGCACTTGTTTCCTTGAGTAGCCATGACTCTGGACACAGTGGGTACTCAGGTTTGCCTAGGCACTGAAGCAATTGTGGACCTGCAGCCAGAAACTTTGAGAGTCAACAGGTAGAACTCACCCCAATACCGACAAGAGACAAGGCAAAGTGCCTTCATGGGCAACTGCCTGGGTCAGCAAGCCTGTGACACAGACAGCTTCAACAGCAGCCTGCCTTCTATCAGCTCATCCCTTATTTGCCCTGTGAACCTCTGATAACCCTGAGACACGGTGCCAGATTTCTTCTGAGAAAAACATCCCATGTCAGAGTTTCCCAGCAAGGCTAGCATATAACCCCAGGAGGTCATATCTCTGTTTTCTTCAGTTCCCTCAGTGGAAGTGGGAGCACATTTGTTTTGTAAATATGGGGGTTTTAGGGTCCTTCATGTGGCTCTGTCCTCTTTTTCCCATTGCTCACAATATCCACATCAGGAGAATTTTCCTCCTTGTTGCAATCCCTGGACAATGAAGTTATCAGTGAAGGGTCATTGACTAAGAAGAGCTTTAAAAGAGTAACTTGTGCTCAGTGAGGCTATCTCAGTAGTTAGTGACTCTTAATTATCCTTAATTGTTCAGCCTTGCTCATGGAAGAAGTCACAGAGGGAGACAGTGTAGGCAGAGGACAGAAACCTCTGGGAAGGTTTCTGAGAGGTACGGTGAGCAGCAAAAAAATTATCCAGGCAAAACAAGAAGTTGTGACATATCCATTCCACAAGCTTACAAAGGTATTTGTTTATTCTGTAAGATCATCTCTAAGGACAGTAATTTGGGGCAATAAGGTATTGTCACTTTCTGATAATATCAAGCATTAAAAATGTCAGTTTACACAAATGAACACATTTCTGAGATTTCAATGTAATAAACACTTAAGCACAGACAGCCTTATGCAGCATGCAAATAAGGCCTCTTTGATTTCCTTTGAATATTCTGAACTTTTGACAAAAGATAAACCAATAAGGGCTAAATATTACTTATGATCACTACTGGTGTATGATATTCTCTCCTTTTATATAAGTCTACCATACAGTCATTATTTTGACAAAATTCCTCTTTGGAAACAATGCATCTCTTACATAAAGAAGGGGGAAGTGCACATCCTATAGAGGTAATTGCTTTATATAACTTGCTGCTAATTAAATATTTACTTTGCTCTCTGAAAGCCCAGTTCATTGTAACTTTGAAAAATAAAAGCCACAACCAGTTTTTCCGGTTGAAGAATTTTTTTTTTTTTTTTTTTTTTTTTTTTTTTTTTTTTTTTTTTTTTGTGGGTAAATAAAATTAAATTATGCCAATAAAGTTGATGCTGCAGTTTGCTGGAGAGAAATATGTAGTCAACCATAACAGAGCAGAAAAGTGTTGCTCTGGGAAAGGATATTTTATGAGAGGCTGATCAGGGATGACAAAACACCGGGTTAGCTGATGAAGTATGTGGATGATCGTAATATACAAGCTGAGGTCTGTATGAGGCTGGTTTAGCCCTTTACTTATCCATTTATGTTTATCATGTGTGAATTTCTGATGCTAGAGAGCTGAAGTACTCCTAAAATTCTGCCAGAATTACCTGTGAGAGAAATGAAACTCAAAGTGAAAGTAATATATCACTATTTTATTTTCTGGCTTTTAGGAGGATAACACTATAACTGGATTTAAAATTAATATGACCAGGACACATGGGTTGGCACTGAGACCAACAGGTATGGGACAGCCCAAAAGTATTTAGAACTGATAGAGGAAATGGGGATAGTTCATGAAATGTTTTACTACTTTAATATGTATCAAATTTTGTAAACTGAGATTTGTCAGTCACTTCTTGCTGCTGCCTCACAAATTTGAGATTTTCTTTGCCCTTTAGTTGTCAGAATTCTTTCCATCAACTACTTTTGTTTGTTTGTTTGTTTTCATTTTTGCATTTCTAGTGGTCCCTCAAGAGTCTAAGAGAAAAGAGCCAGTGCAGGCAAAGCTAGAGAAAATGGTATGGACACAGCATATATAACTTCATAGTTATATGGACACAGCATATATAACTATCCAAAAATGGGCCTAACTTAAAAGTTTTATTCCTATCCTTTTCTCAAGGATATCTTTAGATATTTCAAAACATGAAAACTTCAGGGCCAAATGCAGTCAGGAATACTTCAACTAGACATAGTCCTGGTATATCCCTCTTTTTCCCCTGTCTCCAGAGGCAAGAAAAAACCCATGCTATTTATCCATTTAGGCCTGAGACTGTTTCTCATCTATTGCTTAAGTGTTTTTGATTTTCCTATGTGTTTTTTGACAAAATCAAATCATTAATGGGATATTGGAATTCTCATCTGTGATTGATCTCATGAAGATTTGTCAGTCCAGTAGATGTTATTGCTACATTTACCATGAAATGATAAAAATGCACAAAATTCTTAGTGAAAGAAAGATTTAATAATTTCCGTTAGCATGCCAAAGTGTATAAATGAGTCAAAATGTCTGCAAAAAGAGAAACCAGCTTAACCACTTCAGCTTGGTTTGCAGTACTTTTTTGTTGTTGTTCATACAAGACAAACACAATTTTGGACAGTCTTCTGGACAGGAATGAAGTGAAGCCATGGCTTTTGTAATGGCTTGGAGCAAATATTAATAAGACAAAAGCATGAGGGAAAACTTGAGGCTGCAATTTAACTGAGTCAAAAGACTTCCTTTGCTTTTGTTAATTTTTAAAATGTGCATGTTGTATGCATTTATGTTTAGATCAGCTTGACATAAAACACCACAAACACTTATTCTAATAGATTAATTCAGGATAAGATGACTTTTCTAACTTTCCTGATGACTTTCAGGGCTGAGCACACCATGAAATTATTGAAAAGCAATACTTGAGTTGGTAGTATATGAATAAAATCAACAGCTCTTGTGAAAAAGCTTTTTTCATAAGCAGGCTTTGCGGGAGGATTTATGAGAGGGTAAACCATTAGAGTTATGTGAAACTCATATTTGCTGATTAGCATGCAGTTTCTCCTTAGATTCTGTAAGGCTGTTTTGCTTGGGGAGCAACCTCAGCATAAAATTGGCAGCATGTTCTCAGGGGAACAGATCCCAAATACTTAAATGGGCACATTTTGTACTCTATTTCATGAACCAAAATTGATTTTTTTATGTATTTTATGTCAACCCTACTGGTTTTGGTAAAAAAATCTGTTGCTGTGTGGTTTTGGGTTTCTTTATTCACAAATACTTGGATTTTGTATAGATAGAAAATACTCGTTAGATTTTTCTAAAGAGGAAATAGCTGTTTGTGGAACTGTGATATATACCATACTTTCTACACTTTCATTTTATTCACCATGAGAAATACAAGTCACAAATCATCACAGTTTCATTCCAGTTATGATATGATTTTCTTTGTATTTGAGCTTATTTATTATCTCCCATAGTTACAGGAAAAGCAATGCTCGGTAAAGCTCCTTTTAGAATGAAGAAAAAGCTCACAATCCCATTCCAGAAGCTGCATCCCATTTTTAAGTGATATATGATAACGTCTTTTGTCTCGTAGTGCTGACATACAGCCTTAGCGCACAAGATGACTGCCGCATGCCGTGCTTGCTTTACTCTGCTGGTTGCTGAACAAATTCATACCAGATTCAGCAGCCATGCAGGTAAATCATTATAATCTGTCTTTCTGGTTTCAGGGGGTCTTAAAGGATGTGAAAGCCCTGAGCCATCTAGTTCACCTTTCATCCATTTGGGGAAAGATGATTTATAGGTGTGCATGCAAATGACCTGCCTTCTGTCCCCTGGCTTCCACTAAGACATGGACTTTAAAAAAATGACTGAAGAATAATCTAAGAAAAGGACCTATAATGACAGCACATTACTTCCAAGCTGACTGGGGTTTTTTTTTGCAGAAAATAAAGGTAGCCTATGTTGCTGTATTTATTCATGAGTTTCCAGAAAGTCAGTGGTTGGAAAGCAAATTGACTGAGTTCCTCTAATGGATGGCAGCAGTTAGAGTAAAGAGGCAATGGCAGATGTGGGATTTTGAGTGCTCACAGGAAATTTCCAGTTCAACCCATCAAGAAGAGACTGCTATATCTGTCCTTTCCCTGAACCTAGTCATCTAGGTAGTACATTACCCAGTAGCCAGACTACTTTTACCAAGAGTTTTACCATCACTTACACTGCAAGGATACCTGGTTTGGTAACAGGTCTACAATCCCCTAAGGCAGCCAAATGGTAATTTTGCAAATAGCTTTCATGCAAATTTTTAAAATTTTGAAAATGAGAGAACAGTAACTCCAATAATTTTTAGCAATTGAAGCTGAGAACAGGCTGTTTAGGCAGTTACTTAATAAGGTAGATATAAGCTTTACTTTCAACAGTCAAAATATTGTCTTCCTGTGATTTGCAAGGGCTTTGTCTTTCAAGGAAAAGAGCAGTTCCAGCTCACGCAGCTTCACCATACAAGTAGATGATGGGGTGACCTGTGAGCAATGTCTTCCTGAGGACATGCACCCTTTCTAGCATTCTGAAAAAGAACATACTGTGATAGCAACCTGAGGAGGAGGAGGAGATGGAGTTTGGGATTAATGGGTGCTGGCTCAGTGAAAAAATGTTCTGTATATTGAGAGCACACTCAAAGAACATCAAAACAGAAGAAACAAATATAATCTGTTTAGATAGCATGGTTTAAATCTGAAAACAAAATAAAAAGGAAACCTCAGAATTCAATGTCTGAAGACCCCTGGAGAAAACCAAGAGTGACCTGATTACAGTGCTGATATGGTAGAAAAGAACAACATTGATACAGCTCAGCCCTGACCTGGAAGTTCTTCTGGGGGGAAAAAAAGCACTGACCAACCAACCACAAAGAAATCCACCGACGACAAACAAAAGCAAAGCAAAACAAACAAACCACCACCACCAAAGGAAAAAAAAAAAAAAAAAGACAAATCAACTGTGCAAACAAAACCACTCCTCCCACCCCAATTAAAAATATCCCTAGTCTATTATTTCCCAGGATCACTGGAGTCTTTTTTTGTTCCCTCAGAAAACCTCATTCCCTTTGGGAATATTTGATGGATGAAGTTAAGCTTGTGCTCCTGTAGCTCCTGTCAGGATCATGCAGTGTTCTGTGCAGAGTGAGATACAGTCTCTGCCTTCAGGTGTCTGCCTGATCTTTGAAGGTGAAGTGTGGAGATTTGGGTTAACAAACAAATAAAAGGAAAAGGAAATACTAAAGAATGATGACAGTACTAGAGAACTCATGTGGCAGCAAGGTAAGACTGGTTAACATCTACTATGAGAGAGGTTTCACCTCTCATAGGTCTGTAGAATCAGAAGGAATCATGACAGACACCGGTTCTGTCTTCCTTCTTCACAAATGTCATTTTGTTGCAGTTGTTAACTTTGACACTTGGATTAATTACTTTGCTCAGTGTGGAGGATGTCTGTCTTAATCTCTTTTTAGACTAAGTATTTGAATCTTAAAACTTGATTCCTATGTAAAGAATATTTAAAACCCCATCCCAAATGAAACCCTGAAAGTATTTATTTCCCTAAGCTCTTGTAGCTGCACTTGTGCCCAGTGGGTGCCAGAGTTTCAGCGGTGTTGAGCACTCATATTGGTTTGAATCTCTGTGCAATCTAAAATTATTTCCTCCGTACAAAGTGCATTTTACAAAAAATATTTTTCAAGTAGTATCCATTGGAAAGTAAAGCCTATGACTGAGTTTTTATTAAAGCAAGCTTCTATTTTAGATTATACATTAAATAGTCTAAGAGACTGAAAGTTCTTTCAAGGAAATTCTGACAAACTCTTCAGATGCCCCTAGTTCGACACATACTGTGACAGAGAATAGGAAACTTTCATTTTAGTTTGTTCAAAAGTTTTGAGCTACATGCAGTATTTAGGGAGTCATTGAGTGAGCACCAGAAAACTAGGAATATTATTGAGCTATGATGAAGAACAGTATCTCTTGGAAGTATATCTCTCAACATGAGAGTTAGGTGGAGATTAACCTATTATTTTCTTAGCTAATCTTTGGTTAGATTGCATTTACTACATAAGTATTTTACAAAATTACAGGATAAAACTTCCTTTAAAACAGTACAGAGTGTGGATATATGAGTTGAAGTTGTGCTTTATTATCTTTGTGAAGAAATCTGAAGAGTACTGCTACCCCTTTATGTTACTTTTCCCAGCTGAGAATGCAGGATGTGAGTGAGTAGATGCAGAGTCCGTACAACACAAGGGGAAACCACTAACATGTTTTCTGAGGGAGTTGAGGTCCTAGAATTAATTTTTCTCCTTGGTCTGGATCAGACAAAATCTATTGACAAAAGCATTCAAGTTTTCCTTAGGCATTTGAAAAAACACATGGGGAAGAACTTTTTTTCCTATGTGTACTACCATTTTTTTTTCCCCAGAAATTCTTACTTCATACTGCAACACCTTAGAAGAAAAGATACAGCTTGACTGCTGAGTACACTGTGCACAATTATGAGTGTGCTGTGCACTGCTTTGTTCTTCTCAAAGAACAAAGTGTTGTGTTAGTCCAGAAAAAAGGAACTCCAAATCTCTTGCTGGTTTTACTCTATACAGCTGCATTTTGTATCATAACAATGTTTTCATGCAGCCGTTGGAGATATTTCAGGTGAGAGTTGATGTTGATAATTTACCCCTTTAACAGCACCTTTTCTCAGACTGAGGGGCTCTGGGGAAGCAAGGGCTGTTTTTTCTCCACCTGCACTGTAGATGAGCCTGTACAAAATGCAGACTCACACCACACCGGCAGGTTTCTCACAGCAGGATGCAAACCAGCATCTGAAAGGCAGTTATCTGTAGGCTGTCCTCACAGGTGCAGTAATGATTGCTCTAGCAATATTATCCCTCACTGTGCAAAAACCTTTTTTAACCTCTGCTTTCAAATGGTTTTAAGCTGCTGCCACATGTCAAGCACATAACAGCTAACACGTTGTTATAAGCACACATGCTAAAGCCATTTAGCTCTGACAGCTTGAGCAATAAATGCTGCAGTTTGGAAGGGAGAGTGATGCTGCTTACTGGTCCTTGCAGCCCTCATTATCCATAATATGCTTATGGCAGAAGTGTTCTCTGTGTGATTACCAGAAAAGAAAAAAGCTCTGCTTAATGGGTTTTTTTATAATTATTATTACAGTGTTGTGAAGATAAGGTGATGTTTAGACTCTATAGACAGGGATTTGCTATAGAAATTTGAAGTGCCTCTTAGAGCTTCAGAAATAAATTTCTTCTTTTTCTTAGGGCTATGATGATGTTTTGCAGAAAGTAATGGCCAGATTTTCAAGTGAGTATCAATTCCCAGAGAATATAAGGATGACCAGGATAACTCCTTCAAAACAAAAGGAAAACCTACCTGATCCTCATACATCATTTTGTTCCCTATAGAAAACAGGCTTGTAGAGTTAATGAAGTTTCATATGGTAGCAAAGGCTATTTGAAAAGCAGCCATTTAAATGACAGAAAATGTATCATCAGAAGGTTTTGTAGGTATAGGGAAAACCTTGACATACACTTTCTTATGTTAGAAAATATAAAATGTTAAAATATTTCATATGGTGTGACTATTCCCATCAAAAATATAAAAATTATGAACCTGCTAAAAAGTGTTATTTTAAAATCAAAATATGTCCAAAAAGAATTCAGGACCTTATTTTTTTGAAAGATCATATCAATCTCTATTATTTTGGTAAAACCCAAAACCCATCTTTTTTCTATAGGGGGAATGTGGGGTTTTTGTGTATGTTTGTTGAAGCTTATTCATATGAAAATTTCAAATCATCATCACTGTGATTTAACTTTGGTTTTAGGTATATCTTAGTTGTATTGCAAGGTCACAAACAGTGGAATGTTTAGACATAAAAGCACTTGAAATGAGATATGAAATCTCAGAAATGACAACTTTCATTCTTGGTGATACAGAGTCCACAAGTAACAGATTTTTGGTTTTTTTTTTTCAAAGTTTTCCTTTACATTATGCCTGGTAATCAGTACAAATAGTGTTGCTGGCCAGATTTAGCTACACAAGTTTCATTTTAACTTTGAATTCTATATTCACTCTAATATTCCACATGATTTTTACACGGTTACAAAAAAGAAGTAACTTTTTTGTTTGTTTGTTTGTTTTGTTTTGTTTTGTTTGTGGGGGTTTTTTTGTTTGTTTTGTTTTGTTTTGTTTTATTTTTTGTAACTGGATGGAGTTTGGCAATTTCAAGAATTCAAATCTTAAGAAAAAAATAAAATGACAAAATAAAATATGAGTGGAGGTTTGAATTACAGGCTACAGATACAAAGTCTTTTTAATATGAATACTGAGATCCAGATAGACAGTATATAAGGGATTGAGAGAGGAGACTTCAGCAACAAGAAAGATGAAATATGTTGTATTTTTTAACCTTTGCTTACTTGAATCTGACTGAAAATAAATCCAATTACATAAAAAGATTTCTTTCAGAGAACAAATGGAACATTCAAGCTTCCTCTGAAGTTAATCCAGGATTTTTGTCTCTGAACATACAATTCTCAACATCCCTGTAATTCTACCACTAACATATTCTGGCAAACAAGCAAGACTGGAGATGAGCGCTCATCCTCAATAAAGAAAAATAATTACCTGTTATTTCTCTAGGTCTTACGGAGATACTTGCAAAACTCGCCACTTCTGCCATTAGACCGCACATGGAATTTTCCATCAATTCACTACATTCTTCTGTTAATCACTAAAATTTCTAATTTTAATTTCAGCCTAAAAAAGATCAAAATATGTGGGAGTACCTGCTACAAATTATCAAATGATCCATTTTCTGCAGAGCTAACTCTTGTGAGCAGGACTATTCCTGGTGAAGGGAAATTTGGTTAACAGTGTTTGCATAATAATGTAGTAATATTGGAAGTTTAATTCTAGACACCTGTCACCGTGAAACACAAAGAAATCACACGAAGACAAGAGATTTCTGCAGAGGTTCTTCTGATCCAGCTTCCAGCTGAAAGGGCGGAGAGAAGAGACCCCTTTGTTTATTCTTTTACTTTTATACATTTTTGGGTCTAGCAGAAGGTTGGCTTTTTGGGGTTTCCACCCCTCAGCCTCAGTGGCCAGACGAATTGTCAGTTACAATTGTTTTCAGGTTAGAAATATGCAAACAAAGGACAAAGAATGAAAAACAAAGGATTTGTTTATATTACTTCTGTGGGAAAGGTAGAAAAACTGCTCTAATATTCTACAGTAACTAAAAGATCTGACTCCATTTATGAAAATCAAAAGGCTAATAAAGAAACTCAGAAAAACCAGGGTAACATCTCACCCTTTTAACTTTTAAAAAAAGAAAAAACAGAAAAAGAAAAATGAACAAATTTACAAAGGGAATATATACAAGTTCAATCACTGTCTGTGGAGGAATCATCAGAGTGATCACTCAAGGATTCATCCACTTGGTGGCTTTCAAGTTGATCACGGCTTCCACCTTGCCTGTCGGCCAAATTCTGCCTCTGCGGTCGCAGGTCAGGACGGACACACTTTGAAGGTAGCCAGCGTGTCCCAGTGTCCGTGGACACACACGCATACCCTCGCCCCATAGCGATTAGGTCATAGGGTCCTTCCCATTGCTTGGTGACTAAATTTCGGACCCGTACCTTCGCTCGAGGCTGTTGCTCACCGTCCGAAGCCTGCAACGAGAGATGATGGTTCAAAATGACAGGATTATTTGAGTTCTGCGGCACCGTAAGGTGATTGATGGTGTACAAAGCCTTTGCCAACCGACTGTGCGGGGTTTCACCCTGCATTCCCCGCTTTTGTTTTTGAAGAACACGCTTGAGTGTACCGTGATTGCGTTCTACAATCGCCTGTCCCGTCGGAGAATGAGGGATGCCAAAGTTATGTGACACACCCCATGACTGTAGGAACTGCCGTACCTGCTGCAAGGCATAAGCAGGACCATTGTCAGTTTTCACAGCAGAAGGTATGCCAAGAACAGCAAAGGCCTGCCTCCAGTGGGCAGACGAATTGTCAGTTACAATTGTTTTCAGGTTAGAAATATGCAAACAAAGGACAAAGAATGAAAAACAAAGGATTTGTGTATATTACTTCTGTGGGAAAGGTAGAAAAACTGCTCTAATATTCTACAGTAACTAAAAGATCTGACTCCATTTATGAAAATCAAAAGGCTAATAAAGAAACTCAGAAAAACCAGGGTAACAGACACCTACACTAAATGTCTAGGAACATGAGGTTTTCTGGATAGCTGATGCAGAGACAATCTACTGTAGAGCACAGTAGCATAGGGACTTTGACTCTCTTGCTCTGGGGAGTATGGAAGGAAAACTGTTTAAGCCAATGTGTTGCATCTGGTTGTAAGTTCTGATGCTTGGCACTGTAGGTATGGGTAAAAGTGGCACTGTCATTGTCCAGCTAAGTTCTTGGGAGCAACAGATGTCCCCAAAAGACAGACTGCAAGTCGTCTGTCTTGTCCACTCCACCCTGCAACACAAAGCTGCAGAGGATGAAACCCGCCTTTCCAAGCAGTGGGCCAGAGCCTGGGAAGCAGCTGCTGAAACAGATGGGATGGGGACAAAAGGAAAATAGGAAAAAAAGAGGACACCTTGCAAACAAGAGCTACCTGATTGTACCCTTTTCATTAAGACACAATAATTCAAATTTGCTTCCACCTCTGAGAAGCATTCCACAAGTCCTTCTCCCGCTCATCCTGCTGACTCATTTAAGTCACAGAGTGTTTTTCGGAGTAAATATTAACCTGACCACTGAAACACATCCTCTTAATAATCTCACTTTCTTAATTGATGTTACTGACAATTAATTTAATGTGTTATTTAATCAAAGCCGCTTTCAACAAAATCTTTAACTTATCTTGAAAAAATAAATTTCAAAATATTTTTTTTTTTTTTTTTTGATTCTCAGTGGTGTAAAATGCCTCTCACTTTGCATTTTGAAGCAATTCCCAGGTAACATATTAGCAGCCTATAAGAAACTCCATTAAAATAAATAGTCTTCTTATACACTGAAGGGCATACATCTCCATTTAGTAACCCTGATAAGAATGTAGATAAGTCGATGGAGCTGCCCTGCTTATGTAGCAAACCCAAATTCAAATACATGAATAGGCTGATAATGCTTATAAACTACCTTTCCAGACATGGTCACTCCATGACTGAGGATATTTGCACTCCAAGATAGTCCTTAATCCAGGTTAAGTGCTGTTTTACTTTTTTGTTTATATAAGTGGCTTATGTAAGGAAAGGAGAAGTCTGATTTCAAATCATTCTGCTTCTGATTAGCTCTGCAAAGTCAACAGAATCCTTGTATTTCGCAACAGAAAGATGCAGGGATACTTTATCACTGTCGTGACCTTTTCACATTATTTTTCTCTGCTCTCTCTCAGTGAAGTTGACATTCCAGTTCTAGCACTGGCTACTTGTTCACAGAATTACACAACACCTGGTTTTGTGGGCTGGAAGGGGGAAGGGCAGAAGGAGAAGTGACAAAAAACACAAGTCATGGCAAAATAAACAATATATACATTTCTCCTCAATAAATAATATTAAAAAAAAAAAAAAATCTGTTGGAGTGATTTTTGGGAGGAAAAAAAAAAAAAAAAAAAAGAAGAGTGCCAGAAAGCTTGAGCTGTCTGTTGTGCTCAGGAAAGGGTGAGAAGAACATAGAAGGATGCCAAAGGAAAGAGAAGAAGGAATGGGACAGTGTTTTGCAGTTGTATTCTCACCATGGCTTTTTTACTTTACTAGGGTAAAGCACCTTTGGGCTTGAGCACATACACTATTATCTCTGTGAGAGTAGAAATATACTGTCCCTGGTTTCTGTTTCATGAATGCAGCCCTGAAAGCGGCACCTGAGTCATCTCCTCAATGCCAGCTGTTTCTGCAACGAGCTCACAGGACTCACTGCCAGGTGGTTTCAGGTGAGCTCATATTATCATGACTCTTGTGGTAGCTGGTGTTTTCCTCTTTGACACAAGTCCTGAGTCTATGCCAGTCTTAACTTTCAGCCAAGAGGAAAAATTGCCTGTAGTTGCAGAGAAAAGCTTAAAAATGTAACCTTAGTGAAATTCTCAGGTTTCACATGAAGAAAAAAAAAAAAATAAAAAAGAAAATGGCTTTTAAGCCAGTAATTTGGGGATTTTTGCTTATTTAGATTGCTTTTGCTTGTAAGTCCATTTCCTTTTTGTTTGAATATCAAGGAGAATTTGCTTTGGAGAGTGTAACAGTACAGCACAATACACACCACATGAGGTTTTTTGCATGACTATCCCAAGCATTGAACATCTTTCATTTTGTTTTTCTAAAGGCAGGACTGCAACTGGGTTGTTGGATGAGGAGATCCATTGTCAGAATTAGCCAGAATGACAGAGAACTAAGTCCTGTTGTGAAGCAATCTCCAGTGATCTCATGAGCAATTTTTATTTTATCTCATGAGCAAATTTTATTTAATTTTTGTTTAAAAAATGCTCTTACACGGTCTCTGCTCACAAGATGCTGTGAAGCATGTTTGCGTGAAGAGCCTCATGCTTTAGGTGAAGTGGTAGAAATTGCTGGTTTTAGAGACTGTGTCAGTAAGACTAGAGAAAATTCACCTCACCAGGAGAAAAAATTCTGTTTACCCTTGGAGTGGGAAAAATCTTTCTAGAATTCTGGGTTGCTGTTAAGTGACCTGATTTCAGCTTTTTTTAAGTTCAAAAAGTGCTCCTTGGAGGAACTATATGGGATATGTCACATACAAACTGGCACAGAACAGGATGACTCTCCTCCACCAACTGGAAAAGTTAAATAACTGGCCTTTTGTTTTCTGCCTTCTGGAAAACATCCGTAACCTTGTCTCTTGGTACACATTTCTAACCCAAACTATGTGTTCTCTAGTTATTGCAGCAATTGTCAACTTCCTCTAACACTGAAATGGTTGGGAGGAATTCACCTGCTCTTGTGTGAGAGCCAGCTGTTGTGGACAATATCCAAAGGATTATTTATATACCAAATGCACAACATTTATTATTCTTTTGTTCTCTTCTTAAAAAATTCAGAAGAGGCAATGCCTGGAAAGGCCTAATCAGGCATTAAGGGATCATTCCTTTGCCATGCTTCCTTTAAATACCATGTTGATGTTTTCCCTAAGCAAATGAGTAAAACTGCACTTGTCAAAGCTAGTTTTAATTTCAATCAATACTAGTGTGAAAAATGAGAGGAAAATAATTTATTATTTAGTTCCAAAGATTATTCCAGGTAGAGACTGTAAAAAGAGCAAGGCTCAGTATTTTTAAGATAAGCTCCTGATTGAGGAATCATTCATTCTTTCTGTGGAAAAAGGATAGATTATGAAATTAATGCCATCTTATACAAGCTAGTCAAGATCACTGACTTCAGCCTTAATAGAGGTTTCTTTGTTTTTTATAGGTAGGGAGGTTTATTATCCAGTGGTCAGAGCTAAAAATCTATTCCTCCCCCAAAAACCTAATTCCCAAAGCCTAATGGTTTTTTTTGTGGAAGAGATCTGGCTGGATGCCAAACCTTCTCAATATTTGGATATATGTACCCCAAGAGCCTGTACGGATACAAAAAGTTAGCACTGGGCAGGGTCAGTGCCACAGGGAATCATAATTTCCTTGATGTTTATTGCAATTCAGCTGTACGAGTGTTGGTAATTGTGCAACTGGACCATGTGTCTGTGAGAGAGTTAAACTCGGGTGCAATTTCAAAATCTTGCCCCGGTGATGCTGGGCAGGAGGAAAGGAATGATACCCTGTGGGGCTGGTGGTGCCCGCTTGCACGCACGTAGAGGTGGAAGTCGGTGTCTGATTCTGAGACAAAATGAATATAACATTTCACACAGGAATGTGTTGCCCTTTTTATCGTCTTCCTTACTTAGTCTCCTATGTTCAGTCTAGCCTCAGTCTTTAGTGAAATACTGCAGCCTACCAGCAGTTTAAAAGAGAGACACATTCCTTCATTAATTGATGAATTGAATATATGATTGTGCTTTTATATAATCAAAGGTAATAGAAGTAACATTCTTGTAGGAGAAATAAAAATGGCTCTGTAAGACAGAAAGACAATTATTGAAAAATTTTTAATGGTTTATGTTTTCCTAAATATATGCAATTCAGTAATATTTCACCATTCTCCCCTTTTGGCTGCCTTGACTACTTTGAAGACCCACCCATGAAAGGATCTGGGGAGGACAGATCTGCAACACTTTGAAGCTGGATCGTAAAAAGTCTGCACACTGTAAGCAGTGAATCTTACCACTATGCAACTGGTCAGAGGAGCCTCTTCTTGCATTTTAGAAAATTCATCATTTCATTTTTTGTCATTTTCCTTACAAATTGTTATCAAAGCTTCCTGTGAGCTTTCTGATAATTACTATGTTGGTGCGTACATGCGCGTGTGTGTTTGTGATTCAAAGATGCATATATATTGTACTTATGGAGAAAAATTCCTATTTTTTTATCATCTCAGGACATTACAGTATTTTGGCTCTGATTTTATCCTCCAGCTTTAATGTGCTCATTTCAGAGTACAATTTCAAGCTTTTTTGAGAACTCCTAGAGGTCATGTCACCTGTAGACCAAAACCACTTTTGTGTCAGAATGAATAGAGCTGCCCCCAAACCTCCACCATCACTCTTTCATGCTCCATCCACATTTTAGCCAAGCTGCAGGCACTCTGGTTCCCCATTTAGCTCTTTCCTCGGATGTGCAATTTTAAGAGTAATTAGACATAAGCTTCACAAGACCTGTTTAAACTTTACCATTTGCTTAAGTGATAAAGCCTAAAAGGACAGTTTATTTTGATTGAAGCATCCAACATGAACACCTGAACACAACACTCCTTGGCTAATCTTTGCTTGCTGACAGTTATCATATTACTGCCTCTCAATCAGTGCCTCCATCAGCTCCCTGTAGTTTGCAACCATCAGGAAAAAGTTCTGACAGTCAAGCCATTACCTGTCCTTTTATCCATTATTAATGGATTCTAAATTATAATAATCCCATTATTCCTGATCCTTTTCCAAATTACAAATTAGTTCTTCTGGCTATAAACTATCTATAATCACGAGTCTCTGTATGTTTCAGTGAAATAGGAAACTTTTTGAGAAACCACCAAGAGAGACAAAACCCATTTAAGCATTTGGAAATGAATTTGTGGTCTAACAGAAAGAATTTCTTATATCAGAGAAATCGAAACTCTCTTCTCCAGATCTTCACAATTTTTTCCTGATCTTTTGCAGCTGCGTGTTGGTTGCTGGATGACAGCCAGAAGCATGGGGGACCACAAGAGGAGAGAGAACATGGTATTGTGAGGTGATCTACTAGTTTATATTCTGCTGGTGACTTAATATTTTCAAAAGATAGTGTCTTTCTAAGATAAAAAAATAGGTCAGAAATTAATTGGGAAAAGGCATAAAAGGCATGACCTTTTAGCATAAAGGCTTTTATTTCATTTGCAACCTGTGTTAGAAATGCCTCCTTTGGAAAGTACTCTCAGGAAAGATTAAGAAAAGTGATGCCTAAGTAGATTCCTGGTGTCTATTGATTTGCCCTCTAATAACTGAATCACAGTGTTATGAATATTTTTTCATATCTAGAAATAGAGATGCATAGAGATGATCTACTACAGTATAAATATTGTCTAATAAGTTTTTTCTGCTGTTAAAGGGGACTGAAAGGTGCTTATTATAATTTCTGCCTCTCCTTTTATTTTCCTCTGCTCAATTTTTGTTGTATCTGTGGTACAGGATTCAGAAGTTCAACAGATCCTGGCTGCATCTGCAACTTACTGTTGTAACCAGTAAAAGCTTTAAATCGTGTCTACACTAGCAAGAAGAATGTTCTAACAGGAGAGGCTCTGTATAGCAACAAAGATTGTGTAAGAAACTTTGTCTGCAGTACAGTCACTTTCCTCCAGACCAATTTAGTATGACCCCATGAGCCATGAGATGATTGCTAATTAGCAGCTACAATATATTAAACGTGATCCCAGATTGCAGCTTTCACTTTAATGTTGCCTAAAGGGAACAGAGTTTGTGCCTCCTGACACCCCGCTGCTATGCAAACCAAGGTGCAGTTAGAGAACCATTGCAAAATTCACTTGGAAAGCATCTTCCTGAGCCAAATTAGTGCAATTATGTGGATGCACACTTAAAGACCTATGGTGAAGTTCCAAACTTTGCCCTCCAGGAGGATGTACACAACTCTGCTTTGTCTGTCTAGGAGTCTGAAGAGAGATTATTTGATCTGCTTTCTTCTCCTAATGTAACTGTATTTTTCCTGGTATTTTCCAGCTTGCTTGTAAAGATGTCCAAAAATGTAGACTTATCACTTCCCACATAATCTATTCTAGTTTGTTCCCTCTTGGATATTACTTGCTTTACAAACACTCCTAATAAAGGTTAAGCTGAGGCTTCCTTCACATTGCTAAATGCACTTCTGCTCATCAAAACCACCACAGACACAGATTGTCTTGTTCCTTTTTGAAATAAACTTCAGTATCCTTGACACCATAAATTGCCTAGAGTGAATTTAATTTGTATATTTGTATATAGATGTATGTATGTACAGATGTGTATATATTGATATATTTTTAGCTCAAACAAGTAAGAAAATTTATGAGCACTCCCAGTCATCCAAGCAAAGAAGAGGAAAATGGGAATTACTTTATCCCTTGATAGAATAACTTTGTCTCATAATTTTAGTAATGTATCAAACCATTGATACTATGATTTCTTTCTGTACTCTGTAAGTTTTCTATTGTGGGACTTTTTTATTTAAGGACCATGTATGGGTTTTTTAATAAAAAGAGGGGTTTGGTTTTGTTTTGTTGTTGTTTGGGTTGGTTTTTTGTTGTTTTGTTTTGTTTTTTCTTTAATCTGATCTAGAACCTATCAGTTAGGTTCTCAGCAACATAACTAACCTCATTTTCAACTTTCTTCATACCAGTGTGGGCACTGGTTTCTGAACATTCTGATCGTTCTAGTACATTACTGAGAAAATTGCTCCTGCAGAAATTCGGGCTGGGATACAGAGGCGAGCTTAGAATGATCTGCTGATATAAGAATATAAGTCCTGGCAAATTTTGTGTGTATCAATGGTAGGCAGAAAGCCTGAAGTTGCTGGTGGCATCCCTAGGAATAAATGAGCAGAGGACTCTTTGTTTAGACTCCAGCCCTTTGGTTCCTTTAATTCTTACATGTGAAAGAGGAAGGGGTTTGATGTTGGTTTTAATACTTTAGTCTGTGGGCTGTTGAAATAATTTTTAATTTACTACAAGATGATTTAATAAGTCAGTGTATTATTGACCAGATTTTGTATTCTATATTGTACCTCTAATGTCTCTTAATGAAATTAATTTATTTTTTCTGGTCTCTGCCAGGAAATGAAGACAAGGGATGAAAAATGTTCTATTTGAAATTTGAATAATTAAAGGAAGATAATTTAGTGAGATGCTCAATTTTTTACATAGTTTGTTGCAAGGAAAGGAAATCCAAAAACTGTCTAGCAGTTCTAAAGGAAGCTTTATTGAAGGATTTAGTTTAATCTATAATCCCCATATTTTTCTAGGCTATTATATGCAATTAGTCCAACTATAGCAATTTCCCAACTGACTTGTTTTTATTTAACTGAATTGCAGACAATACCATGAACTCATATTCCTCAAAATAATAAGATTTTTTTTATTTAATACCAAGACTTACAGAGTTAAGACACTTCACAGATGGCTAAATAACTAGCTAAACCTGCATTAAAATTCTGTGCCAAGTGATAACAATAATAAGAGGAAACCAAGTAAGTTGCAGCTGATAATAATTATAGCAGCTAGGAGACCAAATGTTTCCTTACAGCAAGGCTGCCACAAATCTAATGCCCCTCTAGCCTTTCTCATGGAAACAAACTGACTGGGATGAGAAACTGGTGTTTCTGCATCATACTGCAATATATAAATTTCTGGTGGCAAAAGACCAGTTAACTTAGGAAGGTGAATTCAAGTTGTTTAAAAAAAAAAAAAAAAAAAAATTGGTATTTTCTTCTCAGTGTATGCAACACAGGTATTTCCCTCTCCATTTCTTTTGCCAGGTTCCTGTCAGAAACAAAATAGTCAGCGTGTTGTACAAAAAAAAAAAAAAAAAATAGAGTCATTACTGGAATGTGTAGTTATAAGCATGAGAGACACTAGTAAATTCAGTGCTATTGCATGTGTTGTGATTCATGAGAACTTCAGTCAATGCATCTTGTCAGTTTCATTAGAGCTGCTGGGCTGAATTCTGCAGTGAATGGATTTCTGGATTATGATATTTTTAGAAACCTTTCATAATTTAAATTACATTGCCTTTACATTCCCATTCCACAGTCTTCATACTGAAGTGTATAACTGTGGGTGTAATAATCTTCATTTGACAATGAAATTTTCAGGCTTTTTGTTCAGGTATGAACAAGAGAATTTGACTGACTTCTGAAGCATGAATTCTTCTCCCTTTCAAAATCAAAATTGTTATGATGCTTTATTTTTCCACTGGATATAAAAAATAAGCTGAGGAACCCTGTTATAGAGACGTAATTGTCAAATTAATCTCATGTACTTGATACTCTTTACTGGTTTTCACCCCAAATGAAATCACATGTTGCTACTTCTGAGAACCTGTTTTCCAAACAAGTTTTTGAGTTGTGAAGGTGATAAAAAAATTCAGCTTGTGCAGAGACAGACAGTACTTCTGAGAACACAGTCAAATAAAATGATCATGATTTCATATCTCTTTTAAAATAGATTTGATAAAATCAGCAGAAAACCTGAAATGTTCATAGTGGCTATTGGGTTTTTTTAATGTCTTCCTATGAAAATCCAGTTTCTAGGCATCCTTGCTTTACTGGGGACGAATATAAAGTGTTATTCTTCTACCCCTGTCTGTCTGGAAGGTCTTGTACATACCATGAAAAAGGTAAATCAGGGAAAGCACTAATATAAACTGTCCTTTTTGGCAAAAGGAAAACAAGTTTCTGATTTCCTTGTTCTAATGTGGATTACTACTACTTTTTTACACCTTTGATCAGTAGCAATCTCCAAAGGAGGTTATGATGGAAAGAAAATGGCATGTGTGTTCCATGAGCAAAGATTCCTTAATTCAGAGAGAAGGAAACTTAACTTACTGTTGTCTTCTTCCACTGTGCGAGGGATGGACTATGAACACTGAGCAGTTAGTCTTCAAGTACCTTTTTATGTTCTCTCTCATTCTTGCTTTGAATTTACTAGCTCAGTCATACATCCCCTTCAGTGGTCACAAAGTTTCCAGACAAATGTAGCTAACATTATTTTTCAGTCTTGTAAATATTCTGGCTGAAATACCTCACTTACTAGCAGACCACAGCTTTATTTTTCCAGACAAGCAGCTTTGGATTCCATCCTTTGACTGAAAGTGAGTTCATGAGCTCAGACCAAAAGCTGAAGAACAGAAAGATTTTTCCTGTCTCAGTTACTGCTTCTTGTTTTAATCAACAGAACTTTAGTATCATAAAGTCTCATCCACCTTTCCTCAAAGACTTTGGGAAGGGGAATAATTTATATGCATGGAGAAAGTTTTGATTCCACACTAACTGTGGCCTGTGTTCTTACTGGCAGACATGGCTAATTTCTTTTGAGCAGTCCATGATCCCTTAAATATCAAAAAATTCTACATAATTTTCGGTATTAAATTGTGAATTTAAAAAAAAAAAAAAATTACAGAAAATACATGAGGTAAGTTATGTAAAAGAAAATGAGATTGAAGTGGAAACCTGGTGAAGATAACATCAGGGAGTCATCAAAGTCAGAGACGGGGAAAAATTCATTAGGTCATTTTTCTCAGCAAGGCACAGCATGGGATGCTGGCACAAAAGGGCAAGGGAGAGACTGTTCGCTGACTTCAATGGATTCACAGCATATTCTTGTTTGGACTGGTTTATTTTTAATGCACAGAAACAGCAGTGTCGGTGGGAATAGTTACTAAGCACGGTCCCCAAGTACAGGTATAAGTGTCAGCCCAGGAATACTCACTAAATGAAGGATTCAGTTTGTGTACCATATCTGCTCAGCACAGTGTTGAGCAGCAACTCCCAGCACACTAGAGGAAAAAGAGAGTCTGCTTTCCTTTTCAAAGTAGAAGAAAAGAAAAATCTCATGGGTTTGGCTGGCAATGTGATTGCTTTTGGCAGGCCTGACCTGATTCACTATATCTAGTTTTGAGCTACTCTTGAAGAAATTTTGTACTGGTTTGACAAAGAATGTTCTGCTTTTCATATGTGACTTAGAACCCTGACCACACAAACAAGTGAATGCTTACCAGTGATGTGGAGTTTTAGGGTTTATGAGAAGTATTAGCTACTAATTGATATCAGTTCTGAGCAAATTCAGGGCAATTCAAAGAAGTTCACCAACCTTTCCAAACATGTTCCTATCAATGGAAGTGGGCATTGCACTTTTATCAGAGATGTGTGCCTATGTGAGTTTGCTCCAGAGCATGTAAACTTCCAAATGTTGTACTTTCCTTTCCATCCCTGTCACAACTGCATTGCAGCCTAAGGCTGGTTAATAGGCCAGGGACGTTACTTTCATGAACACTGCTGAAAATTTGACTGGTCCCCATGTCACAAGGGCACATTAGCGTGTTCTGTTTCACCCCGTTCTCTGAAACTGAAAACAATTAACAGTTGAAACATATTAAAAGATGTAGCGGCTACCTATCACCTGACCCCTCATGGTATAGCCCATGTAAGCAAAAACACCTGGAATCATAGAATCATGGAATATTTTTATGGAATATAATGGAATAATTTCGTGAAATCCTGTAGTCATGCAAGAAACAAAACATATTTAAATAATATAGTCCCCTGCTATTCATTAATGTAATTTTTTTCTTGGTAACATTTCTACCTCCTAACTGCATGTTTGTGCAAGGCAGCTAATTTAAGGAGGAAAATAATTTTAAGAGAACAAGGTGCAATGAATCTGCAGCATGTTTTGTCATTACAAATGTTTTGCAAGAAAATAAATCTAACCTTTGAAGCTTTTTTCCTGGATTGTGATACTGCCCCCTAAGGGGAAAAACAGCATCCTTTTCGCTTTTGTCATGGCTGTGAAAAGTCTTCTACCACAGCAGAGGTAGTGTTGCCACTAGGATAATGTATATGCTGGGCCACATGCAGGCAGCTGTCACACCAGCCTGAAAAGTACCACAGATCTAATTAACACAGTAATGGGTTTTCCACTCTCATACTCTCTGAGTGACAGTTTAATAAGGAACTCCACAGTGATCCTGTAAATCAGAACCAAACTTCATCTTAACAAGATACAGCTAAAGTGCTCCAAAAATTAATTCTGAGGAATTTGGTATGTAGTGTGTCCAGTGTATAAACATTACCATTTATTTACATTAGCTTATTTCATTAGTTATATTTGAAAATCATTCCATGACTATATGTTAGCAGTTTAAGAAAGATGCACGTCTTTATAACTAAATTTTACGTGAAAAGAATTGAACCTGTATAATTTATAATATTGTCTAATAGCAGGAAACTCTTCTGCAAATATAGCTTTTGCTATATTTGTCTTGCACTACAGACAGCTATAGAAGCAAAAGCCTTCAGACCATTGGTATTCAATTTGGCTTCAATTTAGTGCTTAATATGTAAATTTAATATCTGTAAAACAGCTCTATTGGAATTAATTGGATCCTGTGCTTCAAATGAAATAACTTGAAAGTAAGTCACAAAGCACAAGCTTGTTGACTTTTGATAAGGTCCATTTATGGTTTTGAGCGAATTAGGACCCAATACAATAAAGCAATTTTAAGCATACTTTGAAGCAGAGCAGGTGTTTAAAAGCCTCATTGGATCATGATTTTAAGGGCACAGAGGATTAAAAATGATAGATTGCTTTTAATGAAGATTGAAATTATAATTCCTGGGTACTCTATTTCCAGGATAGAAAAACATTATATTTTCCTCAGTCCTCTGTATCTTTGATATGTTTTACTTTTATTTGTCTTTCATGGATATTAAAATCCAGACTTACGGGAAACATAAGCCAAAGTGAATCAAACTGTCTCATTCCAATTCCAAACCCCCTAGAGAAATGGAAAGACATAACCAAAGGCATATGTGGCGAGGAAAATTCAAAATGAAATGCTTTAAAAAATTGAATGTTGAACAGATTATTAATCTATAGGTAATTTTTTCATTATTTCTATAACGGAATATTTGAAGCATTTTTGAGGTTGCTGCCATCACTGCACTGTTCCCATGGATCTGCCAGTTGTTCCCAAAGACTTCTAAATCATCAAATTATAGATACCTTAGATGACACTTTTAATTCTAGAAATCAAACACCCTTCGTTATTCTAAGTCCAATATTGTAGTAAGTGAAGGCCTCTGCATGCATACACACACACAGACACAGGTTCACTGTGCTGAACAAGTAGCTAGAGGCAAGGTGGTAACACAGGAAAAAACAAAATAATTAGGTAGACATAAGTGTATTGTGAGAGGATATGAGAGTAACAGGGATGGTTATTTTAAAAGATTGAATTCTCAGCTATATCTGAGGCTCATATCTGGCCCTAAAATGGAAGAACAAACATATTGAAATAAAAGTGCCACAAAATACAGAACGAGCCACTGAAAAATCTCACACAGAAATATTTCATGCAAGTGTAAACCAGAGTTTACACTCGTAATTTTTATCCTTTAAAACCCTTAAAAAAGTAATTATCACTGGAAATTTTATTAAAAAACAGAAACAAGGACATAGCTAGACCCTGACTGCCCAGCAAGTTCTTCCCATTAGTAATGAAGCTGTAGGACATTCATAATGGAAAAAAATCTATGTATTATTTCAAACAAGAGAAAAGAATTCTGAGGCCATCAGATCAAAAGATATCTTTGATATGGGTGAACATAGCATTGTAACTTCACAACCCTAACAGAATGCACGAAAAAGATCAGAATGAAAACAATAGCTTTCAGAAAGGCAGAGTTCAATGAAATTGGAGAATTAAAAGGAAAAAAAAAAACTTTTAAATGGCTTGTATTATTAGAATGTGTAAAAGATACTAGTAATTTACAAGAATATCAGGGGCACTGAGCTGAGAAACTGTAATCTCGTTGTCATTTTAATCACAAAGTGAACAGCCTAGAAAACAGACCCCAGGTCAAACTACTGGGGATAGGTGCAGAAACGCTGCATTACAATTAAACTTTGGGTTAGAAAAACAAAGACAGAAAAGAAAAACTGTGGAGAAAAGTAATTCCAACAGAAACCAGTTACAAGTAAGTACTCCAGAAGCAGGATCTCATTAGTCTGCTGCTGTAGAGATTGAAAGTGATTGGCATGTGATGCTGAAAATTTCTGAACACTTAATGACTTTTCCCACTCTCACTAAAAAGCTTATTTGCTATCATAGTTAATATCAGGCATGAAGGATCAAGTTTTAAGCCTGGTCTACCAAGGAACAAATTGATACTTGACTTAATCAGATGTTTTCAAGCTGCCTTCATCTGACTCTTTTTTTTTTTTTTTTTTTTTCTCAGAGAACTGAAAGGATTCATAAATAAAAGCTCAGTGTTTGGTTGCGTCTGAGAAGATATGACAGATGGATATGAAAAAAAATAGCAAAAGGCGAAAGTGGTGCATTACATGGAGGTTCTTGAAAATTGCAGATATCCTAATTCCCACTGCTTAAAAAAAACTTGGAGCCAATAAGCAAGAAATTTGTGAACACACTGTGTAAACAGAGGAATGAATAACCAGCAACGTTTGTGTCTCTGGAGTGAATCATGCCAAAGTAGCTTCATTTCCTCCTACAAAAGATAAAGGTCTTATGCATCTAGGAGGAACATCACATGTCGAATTGCAGTTCCAGTAAGGTTTCAAACACAGGTGCCTTTCCAGGAAGAAATATGGAAAAACATTGTTTAGATAAAAATACCACATGTAATTAGAAAGCTCAGCAGTTTCCACTCTCCAAAAGGTTTCTGCAGGATATAAATCTATAAAATATTTGTATGACTGACCTAGAGAAGTGAACAGAAGGTACGCTCATTAAGTATGAAGGGCCACAAAGGCAAGAATATTGTCAATTATTATTGTGAAATTCTAAGAAATCTTGTCAGATTTTCATTAGGAACAGAAAAAAACACGCTACTTTTCTAACACAAGTTGTTACATGCCGGCAGGAATAAGCAGGATAGGATATTGACTGAAGAAATACCTGCAAAATGACCTGATTTATAAAGAGAAAAAGGATGAGTAACCTTTTTGCTGCTGAAGAACAGGGGGGGAGTGTAGAGAGGGAAAAAAGCAATTTCCATGCAGAAAATTTGTGCCTATGACATTTGAAATAGATTTTCTCTGATGCCTATGTTGCTGTGATAAGGTCTCAGCTGGAATCTTACAGCCATCCTTAGATGCTACAGCAAAATATCTTCGCTCAAATTAATATTTTTTGGGATGAGCACAGATGTAGAAATCATGACAGGTAAGTATCAAGAATACTTGGTTTTTTTCACCTGAAGAAGGCAAAAGCAAAATGAGTTGTGCCTTTCTTCATGTATGTAAAAAGATTTAAAACAGAAAAACAATTCTGTTCTATTTCTCTGTGACAGATTGCATTAAAATATTTGGATTAATTTACATCTTGTAATTTAAAAAATGCTTTTAAAATTATTATGAATGCAGGAATACACTGACTAAAGTGATTATTACAGTCTCCATCACTGGAGGTCAGACCAGTTTCTATATCAGTGGATAAACTGTGGGTGGGAGCCCCCACACCTACCTTCAGACACCCATTTAGGCTATTTGGATTCCACTTTCTGCACTCAGCAAAATGGACAAATTTAATTACAGGTTAATATGGTCTGTTGTAGACCTTTACTTTAGGATGGGATTCATTTCTCCCCGGATCTATTCTACTGACACTTAGGAGACTGTAGACAATGAGATAGATGCAAACGTCTGTGCTACAAATACCAAGAAATTGTGAATTCTTCTCTTAATTTTTACAAGATTTTCACAAGGCTTGTCAGTTGTCACGGTACTGGTACACCCACCATGTAGGTCCATGAAGGTTCCAGGAGTATTAATGAAGAATTAAGCCTACGGCTTGGATGCCAGGCATGCTCTGGCTCTGTTTCATGGTGTTCTGTATCAGCTCATAATGGACCATTACTGCAGCCAGAAAGGGGAGAGCATATGCCTTTGCTCAGCTTTTGCTCCCATTTGCAGCCCAAGATTTGAAATTACTACTGGTGTAGACATTACGCATACATGACTGAGTCCACGATAAGTCAAAACTCTATACCTAAAAGGAGAAAGAAGAAATGCAATGGGAAAATGAAATCTACTGTTTATTTGTCTGTCTGACTTTCTTTCTTTCTTTCTTTCTTTCTTTCTTTCTTTCTTTCTTTCTTTCTTTCTTTCTTTCTTTCTTTCTTTCTTTCTTTCTTTCTTTCTTTCTTTCTTTCTTTTTGATTTACCTAGGTCTTAATAATCCTTTTGTATCAAAGAAGATTGAGATTAAAACCACACATTTTTTTGTCTTTTACAGTTTTCTACCAAAAAAAAAAAAAAAACCTAATAACTTCCTTTTTTATAAACTTACTTCAGTAAGTTTTAAATACAGTAATTTTCTTTTGTCATTTTTGTATTACTAAAGTTTGATTGAACATCCATGTATTGGGCTTATGTAGACTAGAACTCTTGGCATATATTAGAAAATACGAGATCTTTTAAAAAATTGATTGCTATTCAAATGTTCAGACTTTTCATAGACTCCTTATTGCTTCTTATCAAGAATTTAATGTTTTCTTTGAAGTCCCCCTCCAAATATCCCTTAAATTATAGGGCCTATTCTGTTGATTTGTGCAAATAATTCTCATTAGCACCAGTGGGAATTACATATGCACATCAAAGGAATAAAACTTTTATTTGCCCAACAAAATTAGAGAAGCTGTTTAGAAATGTAAGCTTAGGAATGTGACTTGATTGTGCTTTTCTCTCCTCAATGGGACTCTAAGACTTCCCTTACTTTTTGTAATTTTTATATTTAAGGGTAGTTTAAAAGGCTCACATTCAGAGGAATAATGTAAAATGTTATTTTTTATTTTTATATATGTATATATATGATATGTATGTGTGTGTGTATATATATATACACTAGAATTCCTCAGCCCTCCTGAGAGATACTAACACCTCTAAACTGCCCAAGGGTACCTATGTAAGTTAAAAGTGTTTGAGATCTTAGTTTCATTTGTGCTTTTACATATCTCCTCATGGTGGACTTCCAGTGTGAGTTAGGCTCAGCGCTTCTACATGTTTTTTGACCTGTTCTGGTGACACAACTCTTTATTCCTTTTCCTTTCCACTTGGTGCTTATAACCACCCACAATGGAAGATATTCATGCGCCTACATTTGGTGCACGTCAGAGCACAGAAAGTTAGATTTCTTGTTTTCTAAGCTATCAGTGGAATAATTAAGGTAGCTGTGACAAATTTTCCCCCCAGGCAGATGACGGGGGCACAGTGTACAGTCAGTGCCTGTAGTTAGACACCTGAAGGTATGGGGTAATGGTATCCTTGCTCCCAGGTTATTGTGTCTTAATGAAATTCCACCTTAGAAATTAACTATAGCATGCTCTGAATTTCATCCCCAAGTCAGTTCTTATGCCTTCCAGCTGGAGAATAGCTCTGAAAGTCTGGGCAGCTAATGGACTCTCACAATACGAGATTGATCTCAGAAATACTTGTGCAGCTGTTTATGGCATGTAACCTGTGGTGATAGTAAGAGCCTTTGTATCAAACCTGTGAGCTGAATCACGATCAGCTGCTCTAACACAACTGTTCTGGCTCTAGAGATATATTGGCTTAATTTCCTTTTGTATAAAATATATTTTAAATGAAAGTATATTATAATAGCCTTTAAAACAAGTAAAGGAAAAATGTTTTAGTCCTTGCTAAGTAGTTATTATTAAAACTCTTGTCACTGAAAATTTGTGTCTTTTTATTTCTTTAGTCTGAATTCTTTTACACTAATTTGCAACAATGGGACATCTACTCTCCACTATCAAATTCCTGTTCCCTCTCTAGGCATGTATGAGAGGTTATCAAATAACACATAAATATTTGCTAAGATTTCACAATCCATGAATGATTTCCCAAATTCTCAAGCATCTTTCCAGTCTGTCAGCTGTTCTTGTGGCTTGTCCATGAAATCTTCTCAGTTTCCCAGTGACCTCTTTAATCGGTAACTTCTGGTCTATATAAAGAATTCCTATGTAAGACTGAAACAGTGACAAATACAGATGCTCTACTGCCTCTAATATGCATTCATACTATTAAAATCTCTTCTCCATCATTTTTTTTCCTGCCTTGAAAATTTAACCCATTACAAGAAACCTACTGAGAGTAGTTCCAGGCTCCTTCCTCATCTGGGCAAGCTGAGGAAAATAGAGGCAAGGCAGATACAATATTTTAAGAGTTACTCCTTTGGTCTGACTATTCCAGAGGGATCTCCTGTTCAGATAGGCATCCTGCATGCATCAGGCTAACAACTTCCTACAACCAATACAAGGCCCCAGCCATAGTCTGTATCCACAGCTTGCTGCTTTTTTGCTTGTTTTTATTGTTTATTTGATTTTTTTTTTCCCCCATAGATAATTTGGTTTATTTTCAGCGATAGGAAGGTATAAAGCTGGTTAGACAAGATCTGTTTTCTTTAAACTTATGCCCACTGGCACTAACTACATTACTTTCCTTTAAATCTTTATTAATAAATTATTATTATCGGTTTGCCCACACTTTACTTCTGGGTTTATGATAAGCTGACAGACATAATTAGTTTGATCATCCCAGTTGTCTTTTTTCAATATTGACTGTTGCATGAACTATTGAAAATCAACATTAGCTAATGGTAATGAGGGATTCTTCCTGAAGTATGTAAGTGGAAGTTTTCCAATTATACTAGAAATCCTCATGTAAATATGTCTAGCTCTTGTAATCGTTGTTAAAACCTCTCAATGTTACTGATGCCATAGAAAATACTTCATCATATGATATGAATGAAGTACAATGAAGTACTCTTCTGACATCTTTGATCATAATATCTATTTCAGAATGCTTTACCCTGTCGTAATTGAAATGAAAGGGTAGAGTTTGCCAAATCTCTTTGATCAGCTAGATTTAATCTATCAGTCAAAAGATGAACCCCCTAATCAAGAAAAAGCGTGATCAATAAAACTCACTTCAGTTTCTTTTTTTCCTGCTCTTTGAAATATATTTTATCCCTAAATCTGTCTGTGGATATCCTTATGCTTTTCTAGAAAGTTTAGCAGTTTCCTGAGTTAATAGCTTTAGTTTATTGCTATAAACACCCTCTTCCCTTTGTCTGAATTTCTCCTTTAAATTTCATTATAGCCAGTTTTGCTTCCAATTTAGTCTTGCTATACTGTGACCTTATTGGATGTCTGTTAAAGTGTCCTAAACACAATTAAAATTTTAATCTTTAGTTACATCCCTCAAATTATTTGGCTCAGGATTTATCCTTTACTGAAAATTGACTTTTTAAAGGAAGATGAAAAGTTTTCATTTTGTATTTCTTTCCATGTAACAAAACAAAACATACCTTTTTTACCTCAACATTAGCTCAGTATAAGGTCCACTGAAGGATTTTTCTTATTCCAGATGCCACTTTGTGATTAAATTCTTGTTTTCCAGGTATTGCATAAAAGGTTTCTGAAAATCCCAAAGGTCAAGTGTTGGTGTAAGTGCACATCAAGCTACCTGAATGGCATTTAATATAGGAATTTTACAAATAAACCCTGAGATTGAAAGTTGTGTCTAGCTTTTTGTCCGTTCCTTTATTTGCTTGTTAAATAAATTGGATTATTTTAAAATAGGCCTAAAGTAGAATATAAAACCTTTTCTAGCATGTGTAATTTCATCTTTCAATTTCCTATTATCAGGACCTCTGCCAGAGAAGTTAAAACTCATCCGGCCGCCAGCTTCAAGAAAGTGAATTTTCAAATGCACCCATTCAAAATTTATTTATGATCTTGAAGTCACAGTAATGCTTCCTATTGTAAAGTAAAACTTTTCTGTTATTTGAAATTAAAGGGGATTATTCTCATATTGAGGTGTTAACTTGGGGTTCCAGTGGGAATTTGGGTTATTTAAAAAATTTTTCTGTTGAACAGAAAGATGCATACAATAATAATAACAGTCCAGTTCTCACAGTAAAACTCCAATTATTCTTCAGATGAAAAGAATGTTTAAAGATTATTACATTCTCCACAATCAAGGAAAAGTAAAAATTACAGTCTATGATGGAGGTGGAAAATAATTTGTCTTACAAAATAGTATAAAACCTTCTCCCAATCAGGCAGATACGCAGACTGTACTGGTTGGGCTTCTTGGCTGCCTCCCACGCTCAGCCTCCCTCTTTGCCAAGTAAAAATGCACAATTTTATGATAGATGAATGTCCTGTGCTTGGTCAGAAACTAGCATAAAAAAAAGTTAGTGGACAATTGCCCTCACTTCACTTACACTACTTCTGTAAAGGGAGCAGACAGAGCTGTGTCCCAGGCTGGTGAAGCTCTAGGAAGGTGTGCTGGAATGCCCAAGATGAGGAAGTTTCCATGGGCAGGGAGCAACGTCCACCTTCAGGTTATGCCCAGAAGTAGGGTGGAGGGTGAATTCAGATGGCAGCTGAAGCAGCAATCTGCTGTGGTTCTGCCTGTGGAGCTCTGCTGATGCCCACCAGAAGTTACCAGTGGGGCTCTGCCTTGGTTTGACGGTGGTAAATACAGACAGACGGCTTCACTTGTTCTGTCAACTCCATGCTAAATCTAATCCCTTCTAAAGGCAGCAGTGCTTTTCCCCTGAGAAAGAACAGCTTCTGTCAACATCTGTAGATCCCATAATTACAAGTGTGATCATCTGTGTGAGAGAAAGTGTGAACTAGAGATCCATTAGTAAAGAGTGTGTTTTGGGTACACACTTTCTATTTTCTCTCTAAACCATGCAAGTGTGAATAATTCTGTGCAATGTCATCAGTAACGTAAGTAATTCTGTAATAGCAAAACCTGCACACACTGCAGTAACAGAGGAAATCTTTAATGACTTTTTTCCAAACTGGTTATTTTTACACCACTCATCCATGAGAAAAATTAATTGCATGGGGAAGAGTTTGAGAGTTAAAAATAGTTTGGGTTTGCAAAGAGGATACTAGAAGGTTATAAAAAGACACAATACATAATGTTTGCAATTTTACATAAAGAAGTTACATCAAAATATGCTTGCAAGTGTCAGAAAGTTTCTATTAAGTAATTTGCTTTATCAGCCTTTGGCACTATCTTGCCACCTACTTATCCTACACAACTGCAATCCTGTCTTTTATGGGCATTTGTGGATACCAGTTTACAGGACCAACAAGGGTGACAGAAACCTACAGGAGCAATTTATCGCTGCTCAAACAGCAGTAACAAGACAAAAGCGTGCAATAATGTGATCAGCAAGAGTGAACTGAAAACCTCACCCCCAGCAAGAGTGTCACTTGCTCTTGTCTGTCTGCAGAAGGAGCTGGTGTGAGTTCATGCTGGGGACATCTGCCATCAAAGAACTCCCTCCTGCTCCTGTATCTGCAGCTTGAGTGGCGAACATGGAGAAAGGACTTCCCCAAGGGCTTCCATCTGCAAAGTAATGGCCACTAAGCACTAATATTACCTTTTAGTGATTTCTCAGGGCTATCAACATGCAGAACAAAGGAAGAGAGAGAGTACCAATAGGTTAATTAATTTTGTCACTCTCTTTTTTTAGAAAAGTGGGTTAGCATTATATCTGTCAGGTTTTATTTTTAAAGACTGAGCCTAGAGTCCTCGTTACTCCTCTCCAGTTATTCTCACTGCATTCCAGCCAGTACTGATGGACGCTGAGGATTCACCAATCCTGCTAATTTTCAGGATTACAGCAGCTCCTAAAATGCTGCCCCCTGAAAACTGTCAGAGCTAGTTCAAAGAGCTCAAACACTTTCACTTGTCTTCTATACAGTACAGAAGACACAAGCCACAAGTCACTGACAATATGTCAATAGCCTTTATTCTTCTGTCTCCAATTCTAGATGGATTAGGAAAAGGGATTCATAAATTGGATTATTCTTTTGAAAAACATAGGATAAATAAAGTAAACCTATAGCTTTAAAAATATTTGTCTGTAACTTTTAAAATATTTTTTGTAGTTGCCTGTAAACCATAAGTGCAGAATGAAAATGAGTATTTCTACAAATTCCACACTAATAATTGTGAAAAGTCATCAATAACCATATAGACTCATTTACGTTCAGAGAAACATCTCAGTAACAGGAAATTATTTTCATTCTTTCTTGCAGATATCTTATGAATAACAAAAAAGATCATTTAGTTATCTTGTATTTTCTGTAAAGCAATAAATGTGATATTTTGGATTAGAAATGAGTTAGAATGGATTAGGAAGATACAATAAACATATTTTCAAAGGTTTTCAATGTTTTATCCAGTCATTTCCATTATAACTGTGGATTCTTCAAGAGCAATAAAACTTTGAAAATTCCCAGGGCCATACTTTTTACTGAAAAATAGTTGTCTTCATAGCACAAGAAATTAAAAGAGGTACAAATAAAAGCAAGATAATAAGGATTTTTTTAGCTGGATTCTGAGAGTTGCTGTTAAGAACACTGCTGATATGTGCCTGAAGAATTGTCTGCAGTGATGAAGTTGCAGTAATTTCTAATCCATTTATGAGTGAACAGAGTAAACATACTGATATGAAATTGAAACCTCTTAACTCCAGAAGTAGGTCTGAGAACTATAATCATTACACAAAGTTTAAAAGGAGTCAGGTGTCCCTAATGGTATTTTAAAAGTTTTATTTGCTAATATCTGGGTATGAAAATAATTATTATATTTGAAGTCCAATGAAGAAAAAAAATGGTATTATCTTTTCATTCCTGTTGTTCTTTATCCTCATGCATGCTTTTTAACCTCTTGCATATGATAATGCAGCATATTCTCACAAAAACTGATAAATACAGGATCTAAAAATGACATACTTTGAAATTATCTTTCTTACAAACATAGAAACCTAGCTCTTCTTTTTAAGGGAGTGTGACATGGAGTCCTCCATTGCAGTGATACTAACTGTACAGCACTTCAGACATCAGTACTGAAGATATTTTCTTCTCTAGAACATAAATTTAGGTTTCATCTCAAATACTAAACAGCAATTAATAATGCCCTGAACTTCAAAACTATCAGGTGAGTTTACTTTAACAACAGTGGAAAAGCTAACAACCAAATTAAACACACTGAAAACAGTCTATATTAGTGTCTATCATGTTACAAAAACTGGCATAATTGTTGATGTATGTAGTGAAAAAGAAAACCAGGAGAGAAATCTTGTGGCTTTTGCCACAGTTATAAGCAGGTGCGATTATAAATTTGAAGTGAATTGAAAGTGAACAGAACAAATAGTCAAATGCCACTTTTAAAATTATATCAGTTCAATTTTCAGACCTCATATGTGTCTTGATGAACAAGTCTACCACTGGAAACTTTGGCAATGACCTTTGTGATAAAGGAAGAACTCCTGATTTAATTCTCACTTCAGGTGAAACTGTTGAGTCCAGCTGTTAATACAGATTCAGAGTGACACCAAAATTCAAGATTCTGAATACTGATGAATGCTAGAGTATTTGATTCTGTGATTTATCCAAGCAAAATCATCTAAGAAATTCTATTTTTATAATGCAGTTAGAATTTCACAAATAAATTTTTTAAGGCTTTATGGAGGGTACTGTGGGACAGAGGTAAACACCTAAGTCTTACCTTAAGTCTAAATGTCATAACAGTCTGCTTTGAGGAACTATTCATATTCCCATGCAGCTTGTCAGATTCAGGTTTTTTACCTTATATACTCATGGATATACAAACCCTATCCAATAGCCTTTTTTCCTGACATCACTTTGTCTCTAATTCCATTCTCTACCTCCTACTCTCTTTCACTTTTGGCTCTCTTACATATTCTCACATATGCATAGTACATAGCTGCATTGAGTGCAACACAGGAAATTCAAATGAAGTTCTATAGCTGACAAATGGATGCTATTTTCTCAAGTCCCTGATTTTGTTTACAAGGTAAATGTGAAAAATTGAAAATTAATTTATATTACATTTAGAACTGCATATGAAAATAGCAGTGGCATAGCATTTATGAGAATAGTCCATTTAATTAAGCTTTCAAGTAACAATGGAAATAAATTTGAAATATGCATTGCCTTTTCATACCATTCAACTTAAATTTTATTATATATTTTGAAAAATAAGTACTTTTTGAGATAATATTTATCATAATTTCTCATAGTTCCAGCCCATACTTTTCTCACTCTCCCAGACACAAAGACCTCTAGTTGAGTTACAAGTTAAGGAATGAGTTGGAAAACACAAAATAACTTTTTTGTTATAATAAATGTCAAACGATACAAACTTAAAACTTGCAGAGTTAAGTTCAGTAGAGAAAGCAGTTCTTGGTATGTGTCAAGGACAGGTTACCTTCATGACAAGCCAGTCACGAATCTATCAGGGAGGTCAAACACATCAATTTAAATACTCCTGCACCCTGAGATCAGAAAGACTTGTGATATGAAAATTTGTTGTATCCACTTCTATTTATTATTATTTAATAATAATAATACTGAAACATAAGACAATTATATTAAATGCTTAAATCTGTTCTGTTCTAATTCTGGTAAGTACAACCCTCCGGTAATTCAAGTACTTCCAATTGGACCGACCAAGTAAGAGTCAAATTTAATCTATTATTTCATAGGGATTTGTGGTTAGATTATAATCTATATATTTGCACGTAAAACCAATCATTATGCTGTTGTATCAACTAAATCACTAAATTTTTGTATCTCAAACTCAAAGGCTATGAATTTGAAAATCTAGAGTAAGATGCTTTAATTCTATAAATTAAGAAGTTTATCTGCCAGTACTACAAGAGAGAATTTCAAATGGAAATTTTCTGAGTCCAAGGTCTAATTTGAGGATGTAAAGGTGACGCTTTTTCGTTACTTCCAAATTGCTGGGGGTTAAGTTTTCCTGTGGAATTTTTCCCTCCACAAGTTGCTAGGAGACTAAATACTGATGCTTAAAGGGTGCTTGACCCCTACAAAAGAAATGGATCACTTAGTTTAGGGGCGAGGGAAAGGCTCCTGAGAGCTGAGGGTGCTGGTTGCCTGCTCTTGGTTTTCTGGGGAGGACGGTCAGGCGACGGCCAGCTGCGTGGAGTCCACTGTTAATGGAGGAGTCCGGTCCTGGGAATTCTATCATCTGCTGGAGCACCCACGGAGTTCAGAGCTCTTCGCCTGCCCTGCTGGATTTGGGTCAGCCCGGGTCCAGCCATCGCGGCTTCTTCAGCACGCTCACTTTGCCTGCTGGGACACCCCCTGCCTGCCGGGACACCCCACCATTTCCAGCCGCCAACCCCCCGAGTTTCCACCATTTCAGCTTGGTGCTCTCGGAGTCCCAAGAGATCAGACTGCCCAGGGCTTGTGAGACAAACCCTCAGGGTTCTTGGTTCTGTTTATTATTATTATAATTGTTGTTGTCATTTGTCTGTCCTGTTATATTTACTAGTAAAGGACTGTTATTCCTTTCCCCATAGCTCTGACTGAAAAGTTCTTTTTCTAATCTTCTAAATTATAATAACACAGAGGGAAGGGATTGGAATTCCCCATTCCTAGAGAGGCCCTGCCTCTCTCTAGCAGATACCTGTCTTTTCAAACCAAGACACAAATATATAGAAGCTTCTTTTTAATGAAAACAATAGAAAACAATATAGCAGTCCAATCTGATTACAAAAAATTTCCAGTTGCATTAAAAAAATGTTTGAGAGAAGACCTAATCTGGTCCAGATGGTTTGGACAAGGACAGTGAAAGATGAAAGACATTTAAGATTGTTCTTTTCACAGAGACAGTTAAAATGTAGCTGCAAAAACAACCCCAAAATTGAGTGAATCAACTTTGTGACACGTTCCTAAACGTGTGAGATTTCCAGACTAATCAACTGCAGCTGGCTATGATTAACCAGTCTTTATTAATAACAAAATACATTGCAAACTGTCTTTTCAGCGTCATACATCCTAAACTGACAGTAACAATTTTTGAGGTTTAATTGTGATCATAATTATAGTGAACAATATAACGAACGCACAATACATCATTTGATGACAATTCCTTTGTAGCAACGCTTAACAGCCCAAGCTCAGGAAAAGCAAAAAGCCTTGATTTTCATTGTTCTGTTGCACCTGTAGAGCTCTAATACTTTAAAAATATTCCTTAACAAATTACCTTATTAAAACCTGTGTATAAGTTGCCAGTACAAGTTAGAGTTTTACTGCATTAATGTAGTCAGTAGAGAGATGGGACTTTTATCATTGAAAATGAACTGGGGATATGTAAAAAGATGTAGTTACTAACTCTTCAAATGAATCTAGCCTACCAACTGACCTTTCATTTGTATACAAGATGCAGTCTATCACCATGTGTGCTTACTATGGGTTTTAACTACTACAAAGATCATGAGTGACTGAACCGTTGAGATTTAATTGCAATTCCTAGATCAGCAGTGACAGGGTTTCTGGATGTGCTTCACCTGCTTTGTGTTTAATTTATCTACATGCATCCAGAAGCAAATAATGACTGTAGTCTTTATAAAAGTCTTTCTTTGCCTATTTATTGCTTCTCTCCTGGCGTGACATATGGGAAAGAAGCCCAGAAGGAGACAGGAACATTACTTGAGGGATGTCCATTCTTAGCCAAGGAATCAAAAAAAAAAAAAAAAAAAAAAAATTAAGTCCATGCTTTAAGTAGTTTACATTGCCATAACCTCCCTGTCCCTGAAATATAAATACAGGAATAAAAGGCAGTGTAATCCAGGCATTTATCAAGGATTGATCAAACAGCTCTAAGGTTCTTGATTACCTTTGTGTTAAATTACAGAGAAGGCCTGGGCTGTCACCTGGTTGAGGGAGCACTGGAGAGGCCACAACTGGAGTGTTCAATTTGGGCTCCTCAGCACGAGAGATATGAAAGGTCCTATGAAGGGCTGTGAATGTTAAGAGACTGGATTAAGAGACTGGAGAATCTCTCCTGTGAGGAAAGTTTAAGAGAGATGGGGCTTTTTCAGCCCAGAGAGGAGAAGGCTTAAAGGAAATCTTGGCAGTGTATACTGTGTATACACCTGAAAGGAAGTAGTAGAGAGGATAGAGCCACTTTCCAGTGGAGTGGCAGATTAAGAGGCAGTGGGCACAAACTGAAACACAGAAGGCTCCATCTGATCTTCAGGAAACCCAGTTGCTAGGAGAGTGACACTAGTACAGGTTGCCCAGAGAGGTTGCAGAGGTCTCCATTCTTGGAGATATTAAAAAATTGTCTGGACATGGTCATGGGCAACTAGACCTAGGTCACCCTGCTTGAGCAGGGGGGTTGGAAAAAGTGAACTTCAGGGGTCCCATCCAACCTCAAACATAGTCTGAGGCGGGCACAGGCCATCATGTAAACTCCTTCTCACATGAAAATATCAAGAGGATTTGTGGAATCCATCAGAAAGGCATTAAAGAGTATTATCCTCTCTATTCTATTAGTCTCTCAAGCAGCTGGTTACATCTAATACAAATAGAATATGCATTATGCTATTAAGACGTCTCTTTTTCTGCATTAAACACATTGTGCATCCATGTAATTTAGTAAAATAAAAGTCATTTCCTTGCACAGGATGAGATTAGACAGCTTATTTTTCCTTTTTAATATTAACAGAGTAAAGGCTCTTCAAAAACTAATTGAAATCGGCATAAAAACACTATAATCACTATTCATTTTGTAGAAAAAAGAAGAGGTGCTGCAAAGCAACCCATAAACCTTAACACTTTCTATAGCATCTGTGTGATGTATAAGAAAAGGGACATGAATTTTCAATAAAATTGTTTCCTAAGATTTATATACAGAGAAAATAATCTCTCTTTCCTCTTAAGTTGCTTGCATCCATGCATGGTAACAAGTGATTTAAATCAACATCAGCAACCTTAAAGCAAATATAAGCTTTTATATATTTCACATTACTATAAACTAGAAAACAACAAATTTCTCTTTGTTGCAGAGGTTTTTTGGGAGCAGCATTAGGGAAATTTCTCTGGCTGCATACCTTAAAACAGCTACCACCCAAGCATCTGGCCACACGCTGGTGACAGAGAGAGGCTCTGAGAGGAACTGCAGGGTGTCTGCTGTGGGACCTGCAGCTGCCTCTCTTCCTTTTGCTGAAGTGAAAGCACCTCCCTGGCTCAGGCACCTCTCTTTTATTCCTCTTTAGTGGAGGCAGCTGCGTGCTGAGAAGCCAGGTCAGTAATTACTGCAACATTTGAGCCATGTTGATTTCAGGGCAGGATCTCTGCTGGTTGTTTTTTTCCCACTCAGTCGATTCTCACCTCTTTTTTCTGTTTTCTCCTTAGACTCACTTCTGATGGATAGATCTGCTGCCCATCATTTTCCTGGAAGGAAAACATATCTCAGAAAACATCCCAGCATTGCTACCCAAAAGGAAACAATTTAAACTATTTTTTCAATTATATACTCATCTGGCCTAGTGTCCTTTTTTAAGCAACAAAAAAATGGCTATTAGGTTTTTCTCTTTTTTTTCCTGTGGTGTGAGGATAAGCAAAGAGGCACATTTTAGTACATAGACAACCACAGAGCAGTATGGTAGTAGGAATTTATGTTTCTGCAGGTGTTTTCTAGGACTGGTAAATTCAGGGTAGTTTGCCCCTTGCTGTGAGAGCCTACCTGCATTTTTATGGGGTCGGACAGTGAAGTCCTCTGGCTGATTCTTTCAAAGAGATGTGATGTAAATTAATCTTCAAGCTGTCTTTGCTGTAACTTTTCTTATCCATGCCCTCTGTTCTGTCTTTTTCTGACTTCCTCAGTTTTGGCTTCTTGCCTTGTTGGCTCACCTACCTTGAAGTTTTAAGTGACAAAACTGAAAAGGTTTTTTGGCTGAAGGTGCCCTATACTTTTATTCTTCTGTTCTATACATTCTCATAACAATTCTGTTAGTACCTAATGTTTTCTATGTGGTATAATTTTTGGTTATAATTGGGTAAATATAATTTTATTAATGGGTAAATAAGATAATTAATTTTATATTACAAATTAATAAAATTAATTAATCTGTTGATTGATTATTGGAAGGTAAGAAAAACCAAACCACAACCATCTTCCCCCTTCAGCCAAGAATTTAAGAGATAAATATACATTGAATTTAGGGAAGATTTTATTTCATGAGTACCCTGATGTTCAGGAAGACTAATTTTGCTTAAAGATATGCAATTTATAACTTTAAATGGTACTTATTTTTCCTGCCCTTTTTTTTTTTTCCCTCCTGAATACAGACAGACAAAAATGGGCATTTATTTGAAAGCTGTTGTCTAGAAATCCTACACCATTAAAATAAAGAGGAAGGCATTTCTAAACTGGCATACTCATCGCTGTCTGGGGAGCTCTCAGTGCCAGATCAATCCCACCAAGAGCTGTTTTCCCCAGGTTGTTCATGTAGGAAGCATAGATGGGATGATTCATTTGGCCTATCTTGCCTGACTCATAGACCCTTTATGAATCCTGTTCAAAGTATATACAATTATGGGTAAAAACTGAAATTGTTGGGGAGAGTTTTTTTGGTTTTGGTAATGTGTATAACATTTAACATCTAACCTCTCACTCAATCCGAGTCCAAATATCTGAGTCAAGGTTCTTTTATAAATATAGCAAAAAGGAATGGAAAATTTTAAAGGATAAAACTTGCTATACACTTTTGTAACATTTGCACTACAAGTAATTGATCTTTAGAATCTGTAAATTCATATATATAAGATTGCATAAGAGCAGTAAGGATGTTTATCAAATGACTAAATGAAAAATTAGACTAATCATATTTGTCAGTATGGCATAGCTAAGAACACCTGAATTTACAGCATTTGGAGTTTGTTTCCTTTAACCAACAGTTTTTTCTTCTACTAAGACAGAAAACTAAGATATGAAAGACAACTTCGAAGAAATCATCTGTGACATACCATCAAAATAGATCATAATTTGCATTTGTTTATGAAATAGTCCCATGTGTATTAATCACTTGCAGTCTTTGGCAAGTGTTCTTCATATCTGTGTTTCATGGAAGATCAGCTTCTGGCATCTCTGTCTAACTAGGTTCACAGAAATAGCTGACTTGAAAAGTAAAACCCTAGAATATAGAAACAACAGTGAAAAGAATCTGTATCCCTGCTATTTCCTCGTCATCCCGCACTTTTTCTTGGACTTTACTATGAGAACTTATTTAAAATTTAATTTTCAATGGGAAGAGTTAAAAAATTATAGAGAAAATATTTGTTACTGATTTTCATGTGTTTTGATGTGGATTATTATTGCTTTCAGTCTTACATATGGTTAGTGGCTAGTGGCATTGCCACTCCAGTTCCAGTCTGTCAGGAAATGGAAACGAGCCAGATCATTTATAGCTTCATCTGTGGTACAGAAAGTAAGAGCAAAGCAGTGTTCAAGAAGACAAGCCCAGGCTCAGTTTTGAAGTGAGACCTATTTATCACTTCAAGAAATGATCTGAAACAAGCAGAATACGAGCACAAGAAGGCATAAGATAGATTAACTCTGAAGAGAAACTGTAGCACATGGCATGATGCTATGGCAAAAGAGCAGATCCTTTCAGAGGCTTACACTCAGGTAAATTTGTCAGATAGGTTTGAAAAAGATCAGATGGGGAGTTGTGTCTTATATGTTCACAGTGGTCACACACTATCTGGTGGGCTACACATGGCAAGTGAAGGCCACTTGGTAATATACCCAGCTGAGTAGTGACATCTCTACCAGTATCATCACCTCATTTCCTATAAAGATTCTGTAATTTACCTCTTAATGTGCTTTCTGGTAGACAGGCCGCTCCACCAAGAAAAACAGGTCAGATCATAGGTGTAGCAAGACATTTGTCTGGGAGTGTCTGCTAATGTAAGATTAGAGGATAAGAAGAGAAAATGGAAATATTTAGCTAATTTTATCTTCCCAGAAATCAGTAGGAAGATTTCTAGAAATTTCCTGACCTAGAATTTGAATTCATCATCTGCAATAGCCACAGCTGAAACTATTTTACACTTGATGCGTTTAAAAATTTCATGTGAAAATAGTCTCTCTTGCGGGAAAAGAAGGGCTTCTTTTTGATTTCAGCCTGGTACCCAATAATAACACTCAGTTTACAAAAGCAATAAATAATCAATTTTACTTACATTTACCATAACAGTCACAACTGTATAATTTCTTATATCTGCCTCCAGCTAAACTTTTTTTCCAAGCAGCAGTTTCAAATGAATCATCCTTAATATAAAAGCTTTCCCACACCATAACAATGTGTTAATCTTATTACTCATAGTTATACTTTTTCCTGTTTTACTATATATATTGATTTTGAGAAATTTCTGTGGAAAAATTAAAACATGAAATCTATAAATTTCATTGATAGAAAGAGCAGCCTCCAAGAAACAGCATCCATTGAAGCGATTTTATGTTGCCAGATATTGATCATACTTGAGGTGACTAGAACATTTGTTCAAATAACAATTTTAACTAATAGAACTAAGATCTGTAAGAGGCACATGATTCCCTGGAGTAGTGATTAAATATTTCAATGCAACATTTAAGTTAATTCAACATTATGAATGACTTAATTTACTTGAGATTGTCAGAGTCATCTCTGCTCTCGAAAAAATCTGTTTAAAGACAGAGTATTTGAAATTAAAAACTTCTGACAGCTCCAGTGACCAGTTTTCCAAAAGCAACATTGGCATTAGTACTGATTAATCTTACACAGAACTTCTCTGAAAGTAACAGTTACTTTTTTCATTTTTTCAACCTGCAGTTATTTAGATGAGAAGCAAGCTAGATGTCTTTGCTTCAGGAGATATAAGGCAATCACATGTGCAAACTGCCAACATGTACATTATAGAACAACAAAGAAAAACTATTACAGAATACTCTAAATGCAACAGTACCCATCTGGGTATTTATTATGACAAAATACAGACTCATAAAAAAATCAAAATATCTATTCTTTGAAATTAATTTTGCATACGCCTTCTTGACTTCTGAGAAGAAAAAAAAAACAACATAAAAATCAAATAGAAATGGAAAAAAGAGGGTTTTGTAAAAAATAAAAAAAAAAAACCCACTTAATTCTTCTTGGATGCTTATGACAACACAATGAAATTTGAGAAATATTTCCTTCTGGCTAACACATACTCTTCTGTTGCTTAGAAGTTCACTCTTTATTACTACAACAATAAATATTGGAGTCGATTACTTGCAAAAAATAGAATTTCTATCATATTCCTCTTTATTATGTTTTTAAATTTAATATTCTCTTCTTGCAGTTAAAAAGTAATTCATTCACATCCATTTTTTTCAGTACTGATGACCTCATGAATGTCAGTTTTTCAGGTCTTAAGAAATCAGATATGAGAAAGTCACTGTTTTTCAAGTGACTCAGCCCTGACAAAGGGCTAAAATTTATAATTGATATGTATGAAGCAAGGTAATAAAGTGGGACCCAATAGCATTCTGACTGTTTTTCTAATTTCCTGGAGTCAGTGCTCCGGAACAAGAGCTTCATAGTTGATATTCTTTTTCTCATTTCCATATTATCAATATGCTATTTGATTTTTCTATCACCGAAGAGAAAAGCCTTTTTCTGTTCTGCTCTGTCTCACTTTAACCACTGAGGCTATTTCATTTCATTTGCATAGGAAAATGAGTCAAGGATATGGAAATATTGTGTCTAGATATTCCTGACTGAACACGAAATTCTTAAATATCACTAAATTATGAGTTACTTTATTAACAGATCAGCTAACTTGGCAGCACTCACAGCACTGCTTACTTGGGTTTTTTGGAATAAGAGTGTTTTTAAGAAAAAATTTTGTTTATTGAAAATCAGTCATAGAAAGATATTATATGGTCACTCAACCTGACTTGTTTTAGCCTTGGTCCTGGTATTCAACCCTGCAGTTCTACTGAGTCCAGTGGCTTGTGATTTGATTGATACAATCATTACTTTTGAGTGAATAAACCCACAGAGTCTAGCTGAAGTTCACATGAACTGCTATGACTAGTGTACAGAATACACCTGTTTCCTTGGTGACTAAAGAGATACGTTCTTCATAACATGATGACCAAATCCTAATATGCTTAGAAAATCCAGCTAATGTCCCATATGCTCTGTTAGATTTTTCTTGTTTGTATGAAACATCATTTCCTTGTAAAATCTTTCTTTTCAGTACCATGTAATGTTTTTGCCTTTATCAGAACAAGGATATATATATATATAGCCATATATATCTGTATCAATCTCTTATATGTATTTTTATATGTATATCTATAATATTTTGTGTAACTTATGGATACAAAGGACAAAGCAAAATAGAAAATAAAGCAGGGATAGAAGAAGACAGAGGAATTTTAAAGACATATTTGTAAAGACTAAAGGACTGAAAAGAATTTTATCATTGACTATCAAAACACTTTACAGATTAAATTCACTTTAAATATCTTTTTACCAAAAATTAATATCTTAATATTTAATAATATTAAATTTACCCAACCGATCTTGAAAGCTCCTTTTAATGTCTTTACATTCAGTAGTTCTTGCAGTGTGAATGAAAAACAGGGTACTTAGTCAGACTCAAGTTAAAAAGGCACAGCTGCTTTGATGGGAAAGTTTCCAAAATAGTTTTTCAGTACTTCATAGGAAAAACCGTATTTAAGCATGAAACTTTCCGGTTTTCTTGGGCAGACATAGGCAAAGCTTCCTTTTTTTTTTTTCTTTTTTTTTTCCTTTCTCCAAATGCTAATGCAATTAATTGGGGGGGAAGGGTTGGGTAACTGTGATATTCATTTCAGAAATAAAAGTCCCACTGTCTTCAACCAAGCCGGTATTTAACTCCTTGTATTTTGCTTTCAGTTTCTCACTGGAATAAATCAGTAGCTCACTGATGAAAACCAAGAAAATAACCAGAAAAATGTCTGGCAATAACTTTCACAAAAACCAAATCATTGAGTTTCAAGTTATTTTAATCTGACCATATAATTTGCCTCACTTTTGCTCAAAACTCAAAATTCAGCCAATGTTTCCAGGAAATTTGGTCCTGTGACATTTCATTATTTCCAATTCTAATAATGATTTTAAAATTTTTCTGAAAGCTAGAAATAATCAGCTACATTGTGAGTTTGTGGTGTACATTTAGTTTTATTGCAAGAAAAATCTACATGCTTGTATAAATCCAACTCTGTGAAAAAATGACTTCTCCGCTCAAACCTAATCTTGTTTAAGTGACTTGTAGATAGTTAAAAAACCTGAATTTGGCTGCAGATTTTGGACAGCAAATTTTTGGATTTTTGTTACTTGGCATAAGTGATAGAAAGAAGTACCATAAGAAAACACGTGGAAAAAAATGAAAATAAAATGGTAACCTATTTTTATGCTTCAATGTTGAATGGCTTGTCTTCAGGGAAGACTCAGATGATATCTCCAGTGGAAGAGGGAGCAAGTTGTCTTTAGACCAGAGAGGCAAATCAGAGATTTAAATCACTCTCAGTGTTGGAGTCCAGGGCATTCCTTTGGTTGCCCTGGAGGGTCAGGGACCTGGGCAGGGGGGTCTGGGATCCCAGCCCAGAGCTCAGAGAGACACTGGCTTTGATCTCAGTCCATGGGAAACACTTCCTTCACTGCGAGAGGGTTTACAGGCCACAAGAGTGTGAAAAATAGTAGTTTAGCTTATCACAGGGTGAAAAAAGAGTAAGTTGAGATTTCTAGCATTGAAGTGAATGGGGGCAAGATGGAGAATTTGGGACATTGTCTCCTTCTTCTTTTTTCTTCTTCCCTCACTCCACTTCGGCAGTGACGTTGGCACAAGGTGGTTTGTGAGGATTGGGTCAGAGTAGAGATGACCTTTCTAGTAATAGTGATAGACTATTGGCATTTAATAGTAAATAAAAGAATACGTAGCAATTAGTATAAAAAATAAGGGACAGCCCTGGGCGGGGGGAGTCGTCGTCAGAAGTCCAAGCAGCTGCAAACATCTTTGTTGGGCTGAAAGAATTGTAAGATAAGAACAATAAACGAAGATTGCAACCTTGAAAAATCTAAACGTGAAGACTCCGTCTCTTTCATCGGTTTGGCACAGAGCTGTGCAAGGGGGCAAAGGACTCTAAAACCACCTGAATCTCGGGGAACGAACCCGACATCTCAGGTCTGAATTCCTGATAGGACCATTTAATGTCTTGGTTTCAAATTTGATTTTCAAAGAGTAACAAATCATTTTTTTCTCTTGACAAGCTAGTGCTCAAGCCTAATGCCTTTACCTTCTGTTGATTTTATATCTACCAAATCTTCAGCTTTTCTCTGCATATCTGCCCTTGGGAGATCTTCACTTCAGAAGAAGAGTTTTCTTGCTGTTTTCTTGCCGTATGGACCTCATGTACATATCTGCAAAGGCAGTACTGACCCAAGAGTTTATGCAGGGGATTATACACATCCTCTGAAGAGCCCTATCAGAATGATGCAGAATGGTGGACTTCTGCTTAGTCATGTAATAAGTGCCCTCTCGCACGCTACTTCTCCCACAGAGTAATATCTTTGAGAGTTAATATATGGAATCCCAATTAATTTTTATTTTCTTCCTAAAAAGGAGATTTAGTCTGTTTCTTTTAGACTGTGTCCTTGAGGTCTTTTCTGTGTTGACAAAGATAATGTCAGAAATAGAAGCATTCACCTTTCTAGAACTGTCATAAAACCAACTGCTAAATCGTGGAAAAGCTAGTAGCCCTGATTATTAGTTTAAATTTCTTATAATGTTCTTTTAATAATCTCTTTTCACATAATTAGCTTATATAACAAACGTACACCCCAGGTGGATACTCACAGATCTGATCTTTTTAATCCCATGATATTAAGGTCACAAGTTCCTTGATCTGAACTGAAGCCTGGTACAGTCACAAACTTCATAACTCAACCCAGAGGGAATTTTAAATCCTGGCTTCCCTAGAGAATCAAACTCAGAATTTCAAACAATTTGAAAGTTTTTCCCCATGTGTCAGCCTTACAAGCACTCTGAGAATATCTTTTTCCTACATTTCAGAAGCACCCATTAGTTGATATAGAAATATCTCTTGTTTAAGGCTCCTGTAAACAATCATGTATTTAGGAGAGGAAAAGTATATATGCAAATACAAACTATGGACATTCACTCCCATTTTCTTATCTTAGATACCTCAACATTCTCAAATATGTTTTAGCATTAGACCAAATGAGTACTGGATCTTTTTATAATTTTTAAGTGTCTGTCTTTCAGAAAATAAAAATATCCTTGCTTTCTTTGCCCAGATCCCCTCTTCTCTCACTCTGACATTCTCATAGAACCACTTCATTCTTTCCCCTTATGGTTTAGTCAGTAAAGGACAGCAGTAAGAAGGGATTATAATTATGAAATTCTTTCTTGCACTAAAGATTATTTCTTATTCCACTACTAGGAAAGTCACTATTAGCAATCAATCATTGTGCCATATCATTTTCTTTTTCTACAGCTTTATAAGCCTTGTTGGTAGGCTGTAATACTGGCATTTTATTCCATAGTTCATCATGGAGAAAAAGCAGCTCATTCTGCTAAAAATAGTAAAAAATCAGAATGCTTATTTATTCCTTGTTTTTGTGAAGTACAAAGCATTAGATTTATAGTAGAGGCTTTTGATTTGGTGTCATTGTTTAGCAAAATTTCAGGGTCAGAGAACATCTTGTTTTTAAACCCCTTTTCCATAAATATCAATCATTTAGAGATGGCTTTAATTTTGAGCAGTCTCAAGTAATTTTCCTTTACTTTTCTGTCTTTAAGTTTAAATGCTATCCATGTGAAATGCTTTTTACAGTATTTATCAATTACTATTTCATTATCAGGAATCAAAATACCATTGAAACTGGAAAACAAAAACAGCAGAAAAATATAAATTAATACAGAAATTTATTAATTAAGTTAACATGAGAAGTTTTCAAGACAAGAAACTGTTGAAAAATCTACTGAATTTCCTGTTGTTTGTTTCTACTTGATTTTCTAATTTTGTCATCATTTTTCCTCTTTATTTTCCTCTGAAACTGATTTATTATGTTCATTGCTTCAGCAATCTTTGTTGGTTCACATAGTTTTATCTCTTCATCTATAGAATCAGGTACTTTGTTTAATTCTTGACTTAAAAACATAGAAAATTATGGAAAGAAGTGAAGAATCTCATATAAAATAACAACCTGAATGGAACATAACCTTGAAATTCAGCAAATAATATTGTATTTTGGCAGGTATTGTGATGTGAGACAGACAAGAACTTGCTCAATTCAAATAGGTTTCTCTGTTTCTTTGCTTAAATGCCAGACTTCAGTTTCCAGACTCTTTTCTGGTGTTTAGACTTCATTTTATAGATAATTGAGCTGGGCCACTAATGATGGTCTAGGAGATATAATGCTGTACTCTTTGTACCGTGTTGCCTAAGTTGTGTTTGGAGCAAAACAAAGATTTTGTTATTACAATGTCCATCTTATTGTTCTGAACAGAAGTGAGAGAATAGTCTGATTTGCAGGGCCTGCCTGCCATGCAGTTAAATCCTCTTTCAAAACGTCAAATCTAGGGCGTTTAATTCAGAAAGCTTAAAATGCAAAAACAAAACCCCAAAACCCTGCAAGTAATTCTTCCTTACCCACAGACGTGCCTGAAATCTTCCTGAGGCCCTTCAATGCATCCTTTCCCTCTACAAGCAACAGGCTTTGACTTTTTGCCCACAAATGCTGCATATAGACATACTTCTTCCTTTGAATTGCATGTCTTTGCCTTCTTGGTGGGTGAAGTACATACACAGGACTCTTGCTTCATCTTCATCTCTCTCAGCCCAGAAATACATTATTAGTATGAATGACCCACAATCAATGACTCATATTCTTCTTCCTTGTATATAAGTAACGTGACCATGGCACCTCTGACTCCTGGAGGTTGGTTAAAGTACAGAAAACATGACACGTTGCTGACTGGTGAAAAAATGCTTCTATTTGTAGGAATAAAAAGGGTTTGTCACTGAATGATTATTTGAATTAAGCAGTTAGGGAAATGTTAGAGACTTTTTTACTTTCATGCAAGAGCCTGAGTTTTCAACTCTTCCCTCTCCCCTCTCTCTTTGAATTACATGAAGACTGATGGTTTTGACAGAACACAAAACACAAGAGAAAGATAAGGACCTTTAGTGCAGAAACAGCTTACCCAAACCTAAGTCTTTGTTAGTCTGTCCTCATGTCTGTCATGGCATCAGGGTTCCTGTTTACTTAGTGTTGATTCTCTAATCTTTCTTTCTTTTAGTACTAATCAACATTATATAAATGCACATTTGACTGACTGATAATGGCTTTCCTGAAAGATGTAATAATCTCTTTTTAGCATTTATTTTTGAAAGGAAGTATTTGAGAATCTTTAATTTCTAATCTCTTTCTCTCAGATTTAGAATTACTCACCCACTGATATTTATCACAAGGACCAGATTAATACAAAAAATACACCTGTCTGAAGGTGACTTCTTTCAGTTCTCAAAAAAAGAAACACTTCTATTTTATAACACAAGCTCCCATTTTCCATTTGAAGACCTTTACTATCTTGGACTTTATTGAATGCAACTACACAGGTAGTAGGACTTGTTAAAATATATTACAGAGGAAAGTGAGTTGCTTTATTTGCTCAGCAAGATAAGTGGAAATACAACATCATAATGATTTTCATAGAGTGTAAAGCACTACCTGTTGCAATTCTTTTATCAACTTATCCCACAATTTTCTGAAATGCCATCTTTGTCATTGCAAGGAAGTATTTGATCTATAAAGACAGTAAGGACTGCAGGTAGGCAAAAGCAATTAATATTACTCCAAAAAGACTGCATTTCTAATGTTTCATATTTTGGGAAGAAAAAGGCAAAATATTATGTTATGTGAAATTTATCCTTACTTTCCCTTAATGTTAACACCAGATTAAGGAAATAATGGCAGATTCTGAACCTAATGCAATTACATAAATTTTTAGGGAGGAACTGATTACTCAATGAAACAACTTACATGCTTGTAATACTGCTATCTTCCCATTTTGATAGGATACTGTAGCTTCATGAGGAGCCAGGAATCTGGCACTTTTGACAAATATCAGAGACTTGCTCAGACAGATAAACTAATATATATATAAATATTTACCAGAAGTTTAAGAATGGTGCTATATTTTCAGAGTCTTTGCTACTAATCAAGTCTGGATAATTTTGTCTGGAGATTTATTACTAGGTACTTGCCAGCCTTCAAGCTGACCAGCTGGTTTCTAGACAACTTTTTTAACAATCTGAAATTGACAAACTTTTCCTTTCAGGGGAAAAAAAAAAAAAAAAACCCACAGCTTCCCTCATGATCTGTCTGGTCTTCTCTGAGGTACCACTAATGAAAATTTTGCAATGATTATTCAATTACAATAAGATAGAGCTCAAAGTTGGGATCATTCTCTATTCAGCAGCTCTAATAGGAACTGAAAGTTTGTTTCAGCCCCAAATGTGGTAATACATACAGATATATGAAGTATTCTAAAGTCAGACTTCTGGTTGTTCTTATTCAAGTCCCTTGAAGAAAAAACACAGATCACCCATAGTCTCTTCAGAATTCCTATCCCTCCAGAGATCTCTGGGAGGGGCTTTGGTTAGCCACTAGATGTATGGCCTTCCCCCACTAGAAATGTTCTCATTCTCATTGATCAATAAATTCACCCTTCATTATGCTGAGCAGCCATCGTGGTCAACACGAGCATGCTCTCTGAGAATGTTAAGAATGTTGGATTAACTCCATGAAATTATAGCTGTATCTTATTTTGACACAAATACACTTTGACAAAGTGAAATGTGGTGGATAATATTGTAGGGATTAAGATTTGGAGATCTTTGGATCTGTTTTCCTTTCTTGGGGTGGGAAAAGTAAATGTTTAAAAAGTACTTTTATAACTCTCACTATAGGTTTCATTAATTTTTTTTTGAAGCTGAATAGTTATCTAAAAAAGATAAAAAAATCTAAAAGAATGAAGAAACCTCTAACCTTTTACATGGATAATTATTATTTGCACTGTAAATGGATACATGATATCTGCTTCCAGTTTTTCAGTTCAAGTATAAATGAAGTGCGAAAAAATTAAAATGTGTTGTTATCTTCTGAAAGCTATATATTAGCAAATGTGAAATGAGCTTTCGGCCTAAAAGCAGAAGTTACATTTGCGTTTAGGTATTATGAGTGAAAATTTCAGCAAAGATTCAGCAACACAAGTGTTAACCCAGAATGCCTATCAGGATTTTCCAAGCTGCAGTAAGATCATAAAGCCATGAAAGCACTTTCTATATGATTACATATATGAGTGCTTGTGGTAAAATATATTTCAGAGAAGATGTATTTAGGGAGCATGTTTTCAGGATTTAACAATACCAAAATAAGTTGGTAGAACCTGAATGTCAAAGAAGAGTGGATTATTCATGTTCTTAAGTTGCAGGACACATTCCTGTCTTAATAACATCACTTTTCCATAACTTATAGTCACTGAAGATTTTTCTGAGGAATAAAGTATGAACTTATGTGGGACCTCCTCTCTTTTTATTTCATAAGGATTTGACAGAAAATAGCAACTCGAAAAATTGTTTGAAAAACATTGTCTGCAGCTAAAGTTTAAATACTGGACTTTGAGTCATATCTCTTTATATTTCTAATGTCTTTTTCAGGGGAAAGAATCTTCCAGCTAGAACCAGGAGGCTTTCCTCCTTCCTTCCCATAAACACTTATATTTGCCAGTAACATATTCCTATCCATTTTGAAATCTGTTAAGAGAAGTTCAGAGAAAAGAAGAAAATGTGATCCAAATGGAGATTACCATTTAGAATAAGAAATCTGCTTGAAATACAAGAGGTCTCAGATTAATTACTTCAATATTCTGCTTTCCAAAATGAAGGCAGGGAATGCCACCACTTAATCAGAAACTTTAGTTATTTATTTTCCCTTTTTTGACTATGACTACCCCACCACAAAATGTTTGATTAAACAGAAATTCTTCCACTCAGCAAGGTGAAAAAATGAATAAAATGTTTGTGTATTCAAATTAAATTGTACTGTGTGGATCTGAATATATATTTAGGGAAAATTAGTTTAGGATACACATGAAAAAAATATTTAGAATGACCCTTTAGAAACTACTTTTTTATGAATATTGCAACTGACTTGTTAGTAAAGAAAAAGACAGTGACTAAAGGTAGAGGCAACAAAACTGGACTTTTCATGAATAATAAGCAGCTTTGTGGCTATTTTAGTAATTGGGGGAGTAGATACATATATATGAGCACACATGTGACAGTGACTCACAGAAGAAAATTGACACCTTACAGGGTCCTGGAGTCTTGCTTGGCTGTGAGCACAGGCACTACCAAGGGCTGGCACTGCCCACGCTCACTTTCAGGCTCTTGTCTCTGCATTTCTCAAGGTGTTTTGTTCCTTCTTTCTGCCCATGGAACCACAACCTTTTGGCAGAAGCAGGTATCTAAACCCACACTACTCCCAGCTCATCTTTCACATTTCCAACACCAGGCTGTTGCCACACTTCCTAACTCCAGAATAGTATGTAGGGCTTGGTAAGGTGAGACTGGCCAGAGCAAATCTGCAGACTGTGGTTTCCTTTTCTGCTCTTACTTTCTGCAGTAAACTTTATGGACTTCTGACTAATGCAGGATCTGCTCCCAGCTGGTTTCAGGTTGACTCAACATTTGGTCAGTTCATCTGCTGCTTTTCTTCTTCTATCCAAAAGAATCCCTTTCTGGATATGAAGACATTAAGGCATGGCAATTTTGCTCCCGTCCAGAATTTGTCCAGTGATTAGCCATGCTAACTGTTTAAAACTACGTGTTTCAGTTGTCCTGGGCTCTGCAGCTGCTAATCCAAGAACCTCCTCTCTCCCCTGTAATAGTGAGCCTTTCACTTTCCAGTTTTCTCCCTTTAAACTGGCTTATAGCCATCATTCAACTAATTTCTCAGATTTGTTTTTGAAGGTTTAAACAAAATAAGCTCTAAGTACCTTCCTAAAGGAGCCTTCCTATACCCCTAAACTCATTTCCACATCTCTTTTGGGGCATCTCTTCAGATTTTTAACAAGCTTTTAAAAATATTGGACAGAAGTCCTACTTGATTTCCCAGAGTACAGAAGCAAAATCACTTCTTTCCTTCTATTCACTCTTCTCTGTATTTAACTAGGGATTTGGCCTTTTAGACCCAGCATTATAAAGGCGGTTCCAATTGAGTTGTCTTTCCAAAGTGAATCCCTACATCACTTTCTCTGAGACACTCTTTTCCAAGACAGCTATTTTCCTGCCATATTTGTATGCTTTCCTTTCTTTCTTTTCTTCAATGATGCAAAACTTCTCATTTGGCTGTATTACAAGTTTTCATTCAAACAAGCAGGGTTTATCACACAATTCAGACTGTTCCGCTAAACCCTATAAACCCACCAGTGCACAAAGCAGCAAGCTGTCATATGGTGTTTGATAAAGCCTCTCCAGAGAAACTTCCCTCAGGATGGGCTGGGAAAAGCTGGCTTGCTACTGTACTTTCAGACAGGTCCTATGGCCCCACTCACAGAATAATTGAAATACAGCATGCAAACAGCTAGATGAAACAAGCACTTGCCACTTATTAGTCATTCATCAATCCCTGCACAGATTTTTTTTCTCTTGCATGACATTTTCTTATTTGTCTTCTAAGTTTGAGATAAATGGCTAGAGCAAAAACAAAATCAACAACGAACATCAATTATTAGTCAAAAAGAGACTCAAGCTGAGGGTGTGGGTAAATAGTTACTAATTTTTTAAAATGTATACAACATCCCTGAAGAAGTTTCAGATATGATATTGAAATATCATGTATCTCCAGATCACTTGTAAAGCAGCATCTCTGTAAATCTTTTAGATCAAGCTTTAGAAAGACCTTCCCCTTAGGGCATATTGAGTCCACCTAAGACCTCAAAGTTTCCCCGTAGCCCTGTCAAGGTGAGGCTGTGAACCACTTTGAAATATGACTTTGTGAGTGCTTTAATAAGAATCAGAGGAGCAGTGGTTTAGATACTCACCCATGGCCCTAAAAAGTAAATAATTCTGTGTTTCATATCTCTAATTTTGACTTTTTCCTTCCAGTGATAGCTAAGGTTCATTTTTGACAAAGGAGGGAGCAAAAGAAGGTAGCAGAGGAGAAAGTACAGTCAGTAATAATTTTTTCAGAGTTCTGATTCTTATGATGTAGGTTAATATTTGCATTATTCAATCATTCATTCTCACTTGAAGCTTAGATATACTTTTCCTGCTTTCTACTAGGAAATTAAATATTCTTTTCCCATGAAATTCTGTTAGCATCTTGCTCTCTTTCAGAGCTTAAGTTTCAATATTATTTGGATTTATGTCCTTTAGGTACACCCCTCTCATGAAGTAATAGTGTATTTTTATGGCTTTATTATTTTTTATAATTATGCAGCACATATGTTCTGAATAAAATTCAGTGAATTTGAGGGTGAAGTATATGTAAATACACGAGTTTTGTCATTATTTATGGCAATGGCCTAGAAGAGTTCTAGTCAAATGCTTTGGTTGTGCTCTGAGTTAGAAAATGTTACTATAAAATATAGCAGTGAAATGAAAACATGAAATGTGTAACTGTAGTGTTTATGACTCATTGTGCTGCATCCATGTATCTGTAGAAAGTAAGGTGAATTTATATGAATTTATATGAAAAAAGAGATTTTAAAAATCAGCATTCAATTTTAGCAGTTGTCAATGAATGTCTCCATGACAAATTTGATTTTCCATATATTTCTTCACATGTACACTTCCATAATGTAACTGTTACAAGATAAAATCTGTTTCTTTTATGTGTTTTCTGTTGTTCAGGAAATCAAACAAGTAAATTTCCAGAAGCATCTGCTTGTTTTCTTTCATTATGGAAAAATGCTATCTTTTATCTGTGAAATATTGTATGCCCAGAATAGCTTACTTAGAATTTTAAATACTATTGTATTTTTGCAGGCTCATGTCATTACTATTTTGCATCATATATGTAGTTATAATATCAAATAAAAAGATGAGTCTAAAAACTTTTTTTTGTCAACAACAGTAAATTGCTGTTATCCTAATAATATAAGACAAATTTTGAAGATAATTAATTTTGTATCAAAACCAAGTTTTATATTATTAAATTTTGACACATGGTTTTGACCTAAATTTTGAAGAAAAAACTAAGAGCTTCTGTTGTCCACAATATTTTGTAGACATCTTAATCTGTCAACCCAAGACAAATATACATTAAAAAAAATAACTTCAGAGCTAATTAAAATTTTTTTGGTTTTTCAAGAAATACAATTAAAGGGATCTATAGAAATAATTGTATTTCTTCTTTTTGACCATTCGCACATACCTGTGCTTCATTGGGGTTTTTTAATATATCTCGAATCTTACTGTTTTTCAACAATTTTCAAGGAGCTTGGCATCTATTCACCAATTGTACTAATACTGACTTTTATAAACTTAAGGATACAACCAAAATTTTAAAAAGTATTTAGAGAACAAAACAATATTTTTCTTCTTTATGATTAAGCTATATCCTGATAGGAGTTTTTAAATACCTTTTTAATGTGTTTTTATGATTTCTGAATAATTTTGCTGTTTCCCATTTCTAGATATTTTAAGGAAACATTAAACCTTTCCTTAATAGCTAGATTTTAGAAAATCCACTTGGAAGGTTATCTTGTTCTTCCATACCCAAGATTAATGAGCCATTGTGCCTGATCTCAGGGGTATTCACTTTACTCAGTTCATGTCTGTAATTTCTTTAAAAAATAAGCACCAGGTCTTAGTTCCATGCTTTTGTGGTAATGCACATAATTAGTTTATGAAATAATCAAATATAGGCCATGAATAGCATGGGACAGGAGATGAAATTGAAGAACAACAGTGGCTAGTTGCATAATGCTAGTGGCTAGATATGGATTCAATGGAAAGTTTTGTGCAAGAGTAACCTGAGGATAGGACTTTGGTAAATTATGGTTCTATTTTAACAGCCATGTGTAAAGGGAGAAGACAGCTGTGCTAAAGACAAGGATAGGATTGAAACTTGGATTAGTGAATGCAAGAAGGGAGAAGGCTGCTGCAATTGCTGCAATGATAGATGTACTCAGATGTGCCTCTCTCCCCTTCGAGCTGCCATCATTTTGAAAGAAACCTTAAGAAAGCTGATATCCTGAGGTATGATATAGACCAAGGGAGTTGTTACCATAAGCCCTTGATGGTGAAGAAGGCTCTTCTGTGGAGTGACACCAGCACAGAAATAAAAAAAAGAGTGAATTATATGGAGAACCTTCCCCCGAGCCAACTTGCAGTATTACACAACTTTATGTGCCTCCTCAGCAGGTTCACTGATGACACAGAGTTAGGAGGAGGGGTCAATACCTCAGAGGGCTGTGCATTCCTCCAGAAGGACCTTGGCAGGTTGGGGAGATGGGCAGAGCTGAACCACCTGAAGTTCAACAATGACATGCACAGGATTCTGCTCTGGGAGGAAATAACCCTTGCAACAGCACAGACTTGGGGCTGAGCTGCTTCTGTGGAGAAGGAGAGCTGCTTCTGTGAAGAAGGACCTGGGGGTCCTAGTGGACAACAAGATGGTCCAAGAGCCAGCATTGCGTCCTTGTGGCCAAGAAGGCCAATGGTGTCCTGGGCTGGAATACAAAACACACTACCAGCAGGTTGAGGGAGGTGATCCTGCCCCTCTACTCAGCCCTGGTGAGGCACATCTGGAGTGCTGGGTCCAGTTCTGGGATCCTCAGTACAAGAGAGACACAGAATTGCAGGTCCAGCTGAGTCATTGAAAACCAATATAATCACGGACAAAAATCCTCTAACTAATTAAAGTTAGAAAGTGGTATGTTTATTCACCAGCGGGCGGCACAGGAGTCAACTCTGAAAAGCATGGCTGCCCTGAACAAGGCTCTTTGCTCTTTATTTATTCTCCAAGATCTTACATACAATATATATGCATAACCCCAGCACCTCCCATCCACGCTCTCTATTAAAATGAGGCTATTGGTCCTTCACGCGTGCTCAGTTCTTCTCTTGAATTGGGTCGGTGGTCTCGAATTGGGTCAGTGGTCTCAAAGGATGAAGTCAGGAGATGGTCTCTGGTCATCAGGTCTCTGGCATGATCCAAGGTCCCCTGCTTCGTGATTGATTGATACCAAGTCCAGGTGCTGGCCATTGTTCTTAGTGGTTTCAATCTGTTCTTATGACGGTTCCCTTACTCCACTTTTTCTATAAACAAGCTCATAACATAACAGCTAGCTCTAGCTTGGGCATCTAATAATCATTAACCTACCATTTACTAATCGAACTTACATTTTGATCAATATAAATTGCTTCTAACCCTTAGCTAAAATCTTAACTCTTTAAAATCATGTTTCACAGAGGAGGGCTACAAAGGTGTTTAAGGGACTGGGGCATCTCTCTCACAAGGAAAAGCTTAGAGACTTTGGCCTCTTCAGACTCAAGAAGAGATGACTGAGGGGGGACCTCATCAATGTCAATCAGTATCTAAAGGGAGTGTGCCAAGAGGACGGACCTAGGCCCTTCTCAGTGGGGCTGAGCAGTAGGACAAGAGGCAATGGGTAGAATACAATACACAGCAAGTTCCCCCTGAATATGGGAAAGAGTTACTTTACTGTGTTGACGACCAAGCAGTAAAAAAGGCTGTCCAGACAGGTTGTGGAGTCTCCCTCACTGAAGATTTTCAAAAGCCATTTGAATGTCACCTTGTGCCAGATGGCTTAGGATGACCCTGCTTGAACAGGGAGGTTGGTCCATATGACCCACTCTGGTCCCTTCCAATCTTACCCAGTCTGTCATTCTGTGATTTTTTATGGTCTAACCTTGGAATTCACTTCTGAGCCTGCAATATATTTAGTGGAACTTGAGGAGAATCTAAACACATATTTGGAAGAGAGATATACAGTGGGCTAGTAGCCAACCATATGAGTCCCAGGAAAACATAGCTGAAGAGGAAGACAGGGGATGTACAACATTTCCTTTTCGTTCCTTAGGTACTTCAGAGGCAATTTATGGTTTGTGAACTCTCAATGATACCTCTTAATATTTGCTCCAAAAATGGTTATTTTCTTTGGCTTGATGGGATATTGTCGCACAGAAGTCCACTCTATCAAACTCCAGAATAATAGGAAACTAATTGCACAAAGACACTGTATTTTGTTGACTGCAGCATCATTTTTTAATTTTTCTGTTATTAGGACACATAACTTCAAGTTTCACTTCTGATGTGGCTTGAAGAAGACAGACCGCTACTACTATCATCATAGTTGTCATCCCGACCTAAAATATCTGGAACAATATTTCTGGAACTAATTATTTTGCCACATTTTATAAAATGTTTGAAAGATGTGTTTTATATCCATAAATATTCCTTTTAATAATAAACTGAAAGCTAATCTTTATCCGGTAAGTCTCTAAAGGTAACTAAGTAATGCTATATCCTTTGAGACACATAAGATTTTCTCACCTCATAAAAGAAATAATTGTCTGGGCTATTCAACTACAGTCTTTTAATATGCTCACAGCTACAGGATCAGGCTGAGATTGATTGTCTTCTTTTGAAAGTTGTTAGCATAATATTGATTTTAGTGTAGAAATTTTGTGTGTGTGGGTGTGTAAAGAGTATGTATCTTTGGGAAACAAAATTCCATAAAATCCAGCCAGTTTTCCAGACATAGACATTATGGAGAATTGATTTTATTTCTTTATTTTGGTTTGTTGATATTGTTTCATCACACAAAAGAGCAAAAATTTGACGATTAATTTTTTTAAAAATGAATGCATATACTTGAGGTTATAGAATATAAATAATATGTCTGCTCTTGAAAACAAATGGGGAAAATCATATTATTGAAGATGACAGTTTCAGGTTACAAAAGAGAGCAAAAACTTGAATCCTTAGGCTTAGGGAATTGCTCATATAACCTGGTGGGAAAGAGAGATTAATCCAGATAACTGTTGGCAGAATTACTGACACAGATATCTAAAGGAAATAAGAAAATTTTATACACAGATGATTTAAATTCAGTGCTTTCTCACCGGCAAATCTGTGAAGCTAGGTGTGTTTGCAAAATGTTACTGTTTTGACATCCTGAAACTGGCATGTGAACATTCTTAAGGACACCAATTCTATGGCAGGCTAATTAAACATTAAACACAGGCAAGCATTTGTTGCATCTTCTTAATGCTTTTAATTTACTTTAGTATTTAGTTTTGTAATCTTTTTTTGGCTTAGTTATCCACACATCTATATCTATTGAGAAAATAATTCATAAAAAGTTAGAATAAACTCTTGGAGATCCTAAGCTTTTATGAATTATTAGGACACTCTCAATAAGGAAAAATAAACAAAAGGAAAATTTGTCTGTGCCTTTAACAATATAGACCTGTGAGTGCTAAAAAGTAGAAATCAAATTCTTATGTTTCATAGTAAACAACAAAACACATTTTTCTGATAGTTTTATTGGTTTTAAAGTCATTAAGATTATGCAAATAGCTAGTTTACTTTCTGTAGTGATAAAGTTTTTGGGATCAAATCTGTTCTGAGAAGAGTTCATATGGAGTACGGGAATGTGAGTATGTTCCAAATTTACTATTTTAAAAATAAAATCTTACCAGATCAACCCCTTAATAATTCATTTTTTACTAATATCTTTTTAAAATTAATTTATTTTTAATTTTAAAATTTAAAATTTTTAAAACTTTGTTTCATTTACTAACTTAATTTTTAAACAATGATTTATTTTGCTATAAAGGATAGAATAGTGTTGCAGTGGTGGGAATGACCCAACTCTTCTGGAGTATCAACTGAAGGAGAGTGAACCCACCAACCTCTGTCTGGTTTTCTCCACTGTCAGCTTGACCTCTCAAAAAAAGACACCATATATGGTTTTGGAAATGCTCTTTTGAGAGCTAATTCCTTTTTGTCTAAAAACAGAGAATATTCAAATAAATTTAAAATATCCAGTTTTTTCTCTTCAAAAATAATAAAAGCTCTTCATGACTTCTCATCTTTCATTCACACTTTCAAATTTATTCCTACCACTGATCATTGCATGACACCAGCCTCGATCTTATCCCATTGTTTTTTATTCAGTGGTTTCTGGACAGATGCAGTGGAGGAGTCGTGACACTGCACAAGAAACCTACAATGCTTATCACATTTTTTATTGTGTATCTTGTCATGACATCTCATCTTTTTGACTCCAGTTTTTTTATTTGTAATGTGTAATAACAATGTCTTCTTACATTTGCAACCGTATTTGTGCTCTGTAAATGAATATTGCAGTCGTGCATAAACATTTATTATTCTGTGGCTGAAATAGCAGAAAGTAAAAACAATAAAACCAAACACTGTATGTAGGAGTATCTGTTACACTTTTTTTTTTTTTTTAAAGTGATCAATTACTTTTTCCTTTCCTGTTGGATGCAGGATGCATGAGGGTATCCTGAAATATGCCCAAGAAATCACATCAACCTGCATTAAATTGCAGCTACTGTAAGCCTCAAGCATTTTTGTAAAAGTCAGAATACTCTGTGCTGCCAGGATGAGCCTGGAAATAGGAAATATCCTCTGCACCATGACCTGGAATTGGTATGGGATTTCCTTTTGCCGTCAGAGACATGAAGGTGGCAGATAAAGGAATGTAAGCATGAGAGATTGTGAGTATTTGATGTTTTTGAGAGCCAGGATAATAATGAAGGAATTGTGTGACACAGGGACTTCTGAGATCAGGCATACTGGAGGAGAATTTTGAACATTCCTCCCACTCACAAGCATATCGGCACGTGCTAATAGTAGAGCAGGTTTCTGTTTCAGTAGAGATAGAAAACATTACAGGCAAAGGAACTAAGAATATGTTTAAAAACTGTGTTTACGTTGCTGTTTCATAAATATTAAACAAAAAATGGAAGACTTTTTAAATATCAGCGTTAAAGCCAAAACCACGCATTTAATTAATTTTCTTTATAAGAATTTGATGTGGCACAATCTTAAGCATTTCAATAACTATTTTCATTACTCCACATAGATAATCCACTAAATCAAAATTCCTGTTATAAGCAGTGCCTAAAATCTCCATTTTCAGAAATTAACTGTTTTGTTTTGGTTTCCCTATTCAACACATCTTTTTTATCTGAACCATCATCTAAATTCTGTCAGTTATACAATGGGATTTTATGACACTCATCAGAGCAACTGGTGATGGGATTCACACACAGCTCTGTATTTCCCAACATCCATGTGACGTGAAGATGCTTTTATCCTTAATGAGGATTTGGAGCTGAATCACAGAGATGAAAAAGCATGCTTTCCAAGAAAAGAGTCCCTAGCCAACCACCTTGAAAGGTTTATTATTGGTGTGCATCCTTAGTTTTGTGCATTGAGCAAGACACAGCTGACACTTGTTCCACAGCAAGCAAACTCTTGATCCAAAGGCAGTGTGACCACATGACACCTGAACTCTAAATCCTTTGCAGCCCCATGACGTAGCACTGTCAGCAAGCAGTCAGGCTCATGAAAAATGCAGCGGGAAAGCTGAAGAAAGACTATCTGACTGTTTGAACTAAGATTTCTCAGGTAATCAGAAGTCTCAAGTAGGCTAGAATTCTCTCTTGGATACAAGTATGCAAATGTAGAATCAGCTAGATTCTGACCTAAGCTGTGCACAAGCTGGCCTTAGCTTATTGTCTCTGGATACAGGGGGCTGACAGAACACACATCAATGAATTTCCAAAATTGACTGCAGATTTTGGTGATTTGTAGCTTTATTTGAAGGCTCACCTTTTAGTTAGCTTTAGGCACTCACTGAAAAAAAACACGCATCAAAGTACCAAAAATCTCCAGCCAGCCTTGCTGGAGTTCAGACTAGTAAACACACACAGGCAGTAGCACTGCTGAGGTATCACTGCTCAGTCCTGGGCAAAGAGTGAAAAGCTTTGTAATGAAAACACTCTGGAACTCAACCTAAATGCCTGTCTTATCTCTCCGCAGGGAGACAGCTGGTCACACTGACACGGCAACACATTTCACATTCATTTCTGCGTCAACACACTGCTGCAACACAGACACAGCTTCAGACACAGATCATTGAGGGCTGGATCTGGAAACAGGCACTTTGTTGAGGCTGCTGTTGTCAAATAGTCCAGGTTTGTATGCTGCTGGCTGTGAAATCCCAGCTGGCTTCTGCTGCAGGAGTTCCCAGCTTCGTGTGCTGCTATGAAACGATGGATTTTTTTCACAGGAATTTTGCAGATTCACAGCTGGTGATAATTTGATTAGTACTATGTGACCTACAGATGACATCCATTTATGTGGCACTTTCTCCCTATATTCTTGATTAATTAAAAAAATTAAAGAATATTCACAAACATAAATTTACTAGTGATTTACCTCCATTGTAACATTCTTTTCTTCTGCAGCACCCCAGTATTCAGTCACAATTCAGCATCTATAAGTCAGGTTATCCTGGAAATTTACGCAGTCACATCAAGAAACAAGAAAACATCTAGTCAAATACCAACAAACCCAACTCGTGCCCGACAAAATTTGGAACACTTTGTGTGTTGTGTGTTGCAAATACATCATATTAACAGTTGATCAAAGAATTCCAAAGATGGCAAATGTCTGGAAAACTTTACTCTGACAGAATCAGCCAAGAGGAAACGTTCATGCACCACGAGCAAAGGACATAGGTTTTACTTAGGAGATTTCAGTAGCTCCCACTCCCAGCATAGGTTATAGAAAGGCAAGAAGTGAAGAACATGTAGAAGCAAAAGTAATTCCAAATTAGACACGGTGTCTGGTGAAGCAATGAACCAAGAGACAAACACCCACACAGACATTTCAGATGGTAAAAGTGCATCTCGGGCTCTATGGAAACATCCTGTCACGCTGCTAAACCCCACAGTGATGGGAGAGCTCTGCTGCAGCTCACAGGCGACAGGGTGAGCTCGCCACATCCAGCAAGCACGCAGAAATTGCTACCCTGAACGTGCACCAGACCACAATTATTTTGCAAACTAATTTCTTGAAGAAAATAGTTACTGATTGTAATCACCCTGCAAAATTACACTCATCATTGGCAGACAATGATTAGCTTTAATTTTGCAGCTTATTTGAAAATTAGTGGCAGACAATGCTTCTTGCTAATTTCCTAGGAGGATGGGGAACATTTTTCACAACCTCTTGCCACAACTGTCTACGTGAGCCAAGAAATATATGTTACATACTTGGCATGTTTTTCATTGCTGAATTTTATATTCACATTGTCTTTTGGATTTGTGCATATAGATTTTAAACTCCAGGTCTTGGCTTAAAACTAAAAATCAATTACCCCTATTTGAACCTACCATAGGATCTGCAGTTTGCTAAGCTCCAAATTGGTGCTACACTGACCTAATACAATTCCAGTCCAAAAACCCTACTCTGTACAAAACCCTAAAAACAAACCTGGACATGCCATTCTCCTCACATCGCTGGTGGATGTTTACTTCAAGTACAGAGGAAAGCTCTCTTACAAATGATAGAATTTCATCAGACAATAAATAAATAAAGATGTTTGCTATTCTCATTATGTCTCAAATCTCATACACATATGTCATATAGATTTGAGGGTCCATCAGCATAGTGCACCTAGATGACTGTGTGACAAAAGCAGATTTTTCTTAACAAAATGTATTGTTCTCTGCCTGATAGACTGATTTCAAATAAAAATGTTGCAAAAAGTAATTTTAAGAATAATAACCTATCTCATCAGGGCACATAATTTTTATTTAATAATTTTGGCAGCCATAATCACAGAAATGTTAATTTTTAAAAGTGTTTTGTTTGTAAATTTTCTAATTCTATTATTTTTTTCCCCCCGTACAAAAGTGAGATGCTGGATGAAATTGTTACCAATGTACTTCAGGTGTGGGTGGAGTCAATATACATCACCTACATCACTGACTTGCATCACCTTCATCTCAAACATTTGGTACTTTGCTGATCCAATTTACATTAGTATTCATATTAAACAAGTAGGACATTTGCTTCTTTTAACCAGTACATTTGCAGATAATGATCTTATTCTCTTAAGGAATCTCTGGACACCAATCTCTGGGGACTTGACTTAATTTTGGATGATCTACTGAAAGAAATTCCTGCCACAAACCACATTTTGATTCAAACTATTTCTGTTCACATAATAATAGTTTACTCAAGAGGAGTATCGATTGCAAAATTTATCCTATGACAACTTTATTGAAGAAAATCTTATATACAGGGATGTTTATCTTCACAGAAAGAGCAGTGAGACAGTTACATGAGGTCTCTTATCTCCCCCTGTATTAAGGCTCCTCATGTTGCCTTGCAGTGGCTAGTGAGCATTTCATACATGTAGGTCCCCAAGCCCTTCTGTGAAGATAATGTTCTGAGGTAATGTCACAAAATACTGAACTTGTTTTCAGAGTGACAGTGCATTCATCTCCTTGTGGCATCCTTCAGTGTCTGGGATATTTCATGTGCCTTGAAGTGCAGTATCTAGAGCAGCTGAAACATATTCAATCATTTTCTACCTTTCAGATACATAGCTGAGTATAAAAAAAAAAAAAATAAAATAAAAGATTTACATGAAAGAATGCAAATCTACTTTGCTTTTTAACTCCAGCCAGGCTATGTTTGTTGTGATTTTTTTTATTTGGGGGTGGGGGGGGGTGGTGGTTTTGTCTGTTTGTGTTTTGGGGGGGTTGTGTGTTTGTTTTTAAATCTTACCTATGTTCTACTGTGAATGAATCAAACTGTATATGGCAAATTTGGGAGTCATTTAGGGGTTTAAACCTTTTTGTTCCAAAAGATTTTACTATGAAAGAACTTCAGATCTGAGTCCTATGAAAGACATTGACTATTTAATAACTCCTTTAATGCTGATCACATTATTGCAATTTATTTAAATTATTTAAAACAGCTGATATATTTAAAATATTTATCTTACCCTTTCATTCTTGTGGCAGAATTAGAACATTCTGATGATTCATTCTTATTCATCTGCAGTGGATAATACAACTGCACCTACTGCCATCAAAATATTATCTGCACAATTGTATTCATTATTATTTCAGCTGGTGTCACAGGTTTCAACAGAGCTTGCTATTCTGCACCTTGACTATATTATCCTAAGCCTGTTTCTCATCTTGAGAATGAATGATATTTTGAAATCATAAAGCCAACAAAAAATGAGCAGAGCAGTGTCACTGCTTTAGTTAGTTAGATTTTAATTTGCTGCATTGCAAATTTCAGTGTTGCTATAGGCAAAACTGGTTCATTCACTCAGGTGCATTTCTCAGATTTACAAATAATGGAGTAGCAAAAAGGCAAAAGTAGCAGAAAAAACAGATGAAATGGAATCACAGAATTGTTTGGTTTGGAAGGAACCTCTGGAGATCAGCCAGTCCAAACCTCCTGCAAAGGGAGGGTCACTTTGAGCAGGTGACGCATGTGGATTTTGAATGTCTCCAGACAGAGATTCCATGACGTTCCTGGGAAGCCTGTTCCAGTGCTCTGCCAAATTCAATGTAAAGACATTCTACCTCATTTTCTTTGGTTTTAGTTTATGGCCATTGCTCCCTGTCTTGTCACTGGGCACGACTGAAAAGGGTTTGGCACCATCCTCTTGAACTCACCTGCGAGATACTTCTGTGCATTAATGAGATGCCTTCTCAGCCTTCTCCAGACTAAGCAGGCCCAGCTCTCAGAGTCTCTCCTCCTCTAAGAGATACTCTAGACCCCAGATCATCTTTGTGGCCTCCACTGGACCCTCTCCAGAAGCTCCTTGTCTTTCTTGTACTGAGGAGCCCAGAACTGGACACGGCACTCCAGGTGTGGCCCCTGTAGGGTGGAGCAGAGGGAAAGGATCACCTCCCTCAGCCCGTTGGCCACGCTCTACCCAATGTACCCCACTGGCCCTCCTGGCTGCAAGGGCACTGCCAGCTCGTGGACAGCTTTTACCCACCAACACTCCCAGGTCCTTCTGTGCCAAGCTGCTTTCTAGCAGATCAGCCCTCAGCCTGTGCTGGTACTTGGGATTATTCCTCCCCTGGTGCAGGACCCTGCACTGACCCTTGTTGAACCTCATTAGGTTTCTCTCTGCCCAATTTTCCAGCCTATCAAGGTCCCATTGAATGGCAGCGCAGACTTTAGGCCACACAGCCACGCTACCCAGTTTTGTATCAGCAGCAAACTTGCTGAGGGTGCACTCTATTCCTTTGCCCAAGTTGAATAAGGCTGGATCCAGTACTGATCTCTGGGGAATTCCTCTAATTACAGGTCTCCAACTGGATTCTACGGTGCTGATCATGATCCTGAGCCCTGCCATCCAAACTGTTCTTGATTCTCCTCACTGTTCCTTTACCTAACCCACATTTTCTAACCTTACCTACAAATGATCAGAGAACACACAAAAGTCAGAGAGGTAGCAGCTGGAATTATAGGAAAAAATGAGAAACAGCATTTGTTGTTCCATCTGAAAGGTATTTAATCTTTTTCTGTTCAACCTCACAACATATAAAATGTTTATAATTTTCTTCTCTCTTACCTATTTCATTTGCTGTTCTATTCCCCTTGTTTTTCCTTCATTCTCTCCCTGAGAGAATCCCTCAGTGCAATTATTCCAGTAACAATTGGTGTCATTTCTATAATTCATGGTCTTGCCATTTGTTTGTACTTCATCATATCTCCAGAACTATGCAATGAATGGGTCAGAAAAAATCCCTAGCATCAGATTCCTTGTCTCAGGAGTCTCAGGAATAAGGACTGCTCCACACCAGGTCACCAGTTGAAGTCACTATCTCAGTAATATTTACAACTTTAAGTCAACAGCTGTTTGCTGATCTGCATGAGAAGTGACCCTAGTCTACATCAAATCTCTGTTGTCTGAGGCTATATATCAGAACCTTAATTACTCTTGATATTGTCAGCCTCACAGCTAGCAAGAGATAAACAAGTCAGAGAAACTGAGCTATCTTCCCACCTAAACAGAGAGCTGGCTTGTTTGCCCTTTTTCCCACACAGGTACTAAAGCACATCTGATGGAAGTGTATTTGCAAACTAAGGAGTGGCAAATTCACTGTTCAGTTGAGAGAATACTGGATTCAAAATTGGGCAATACAATCAGGATTCTGACACATACTTTCTTATAAAGGGAAAAATTGTGCTGCTTTTCTGCAAACGTCACTCACATAAATGCCCAAAATGTTGTTTACATTTTTTTACCTTCACTGAATTAATTTTTGAGAGTGTAAATGTTAAAAACTAAGTCCTTTTATTTTGTTGGGGGTGTTTTTGTGGTTTTGTTGGTTTTTGTTGTTGTTTGGTTGTTTTGGGGTGTTGTTGTTGTCATTGCTTGGTGGGCTTTTTTGTTGGTTTTTTGTTTGTGGGTTTTTTTGTTTTTGGCTTTTGGTTTTTTTAACAAAGAAATAAATTACGTGTGGGGATGTGCTTGCACACATGATTTCATTTCACAGTACCTTTCTGAACTTGAGTTTTTTCCACTGAAATTGAGTATCAATGTGGCTGTAACAGCAGACAAAACAGAACAACATGGCCTTTCCTCGTCGTCTTGCTTTGTAGTGGATGGTATCACATTCCTCTTCAGCAGTCAGTGACATTTTATGACTCTAATCTCACCCCATCCTTCCCTGAGGATTTCTAAGAGGATGTAGCCTTTAGATAAATCTTCAGTAGTGAACCTAATAAATACTACTAAGGCAAAAAACCAGAATCCTTCCTCTTACTCCCATTTTACCTCTGTAAAAAACCTATTCTTAGCAAAGAAAAATTATGAAATGTAAGAAGGAAACACGATCTGGTGAAAGAATATCAGTTTTAAGCTACCATGAAGAGACGGACAAATCCAGGATTTGTCATACTGGCAGTGCATCTTTTACTATAAAAACAAGATATGATGTCTGCTCTGAAGAACAAAACTACCATAACTTTCCTTTTACTTTAATTTCAGAGGTGATACACTTATTACAGAAAATGTGACTCATTAGCATAGTACTTATTGGCTCAGGTGGTTCCCAATGCAGTGTTCATGCTCATCACTTTGAGGGAGATCAACTTTCTGTGGATAGAAGGCCATGACCTTGTTTTGTCAGAAGTTTTGTCAATCTTTAGATAATAAATGTGTAAAGAACTTGTTTCTTTGAAAGACGTATATAAGAAATATAGTTGTTAATAACAGTAAAGTTTAGAAGCTGCATCATGATTTACCTATTGCACAAACAGTAGTAGTTTCAAGCGCATGTGGTGTAAGCTATCCAACTTGTTAACAGCAACATTCCATGAAATTTGAAGAATAAATTATTTTTCTGACTCAGGTGGGGTTTTTTTTTTTTTTGGTTTTTTTTTTGTTTTTTTTTTTTTTTTTTTTTTTGTTTGTTTTTTTTTTTTTTTTAAAGTTTGCAAAGCTAAAGCTCATATACTCTTTAAATTCAGAATCATAACTCAGGGGAAAGTGTTTACTTTGATAGAGTTTCTGTTTCTAGGCAGTGAAAATAATCCTTGCTGCAAAAAAGCAGTTCTTCAACAAAAGAAAAATAACCTTAATAGTCTGCTGATTCATACACCCTCCTAGGAAGTGATAGATGCCAAGGTCTCTGTCTGTTTCAAGCACTTCTCTGACCACTCTCTCACAGATGTAAGTGCTAGTGAACAATGCAACTGATTTTTTTTTTTTTTTGTACAGATCCCAAACTTATGTTTTAGGCCTGCTCTTAAAATAAGTCCAGGACTGTCCTGTTTAGAGATTGCCTATTCTTGAAACCCCAGATATTCTGGATGTGAAATGCATCCCAAGCTTTCCAGTGTTACCTCAGCTATAGCAAATGGGAAGGGCACAAAAAAACCCCCAAAACAAAAACAAAACCCCTAACAAACAAACAAACAAACCTAAAACAACAACAACAACAACAGCAACACAACAAAACAAACAAAAACAAACAAACAAAACACAACCAAATTAACAGAAAACCCAAACAGTTTTCACAGCCTTCAAATCTAGGCATTAACAGAGCATCTGAGAGTACAAGTCTCAGCCCTGCTACTCCTAAATGAAGCAAAATCTCATATTTTAATCTGGTCCTAATGGACCATCTAGTACGTCACACATGCATTTATCATGAAGTAAGACAGGAACACAACAATAATTGTATTTCTGAACTTCTTGTGGGAAACAAGCTATTGTTTTATGCTGTGAGCATAATTCATTCACCAAGACATATTTCTTTGTCTTAATGACTGCTGATTATTTATCCTTCCTAATAAGTAATAAACTTGTTTTTCAAAGCCATAACTGAAAGGCCAAGGGCAAAAGGGCATTTGGCATTTCTATGGTATTTTCTTTTATTCTAGAAATAAGTATGGTACAAGTCATTCCCATGGAAGCAATACAGAACTGGAATATTCCTCAGGCAAAATGTGTAAGAATTGGAAATTACTTACTCTAAAAGTCAAGACCACCGTACTGAAAAAATAACAATGGAATAAAAAAAGCTTTTCCCATATCAAGAAATCCAAAACAGACTGGCATAAAATTTAACATTGTCAAATTTTTCTATCAAGTGTTTCTATCACTGTCCTCTTTAAAGGCATATAGAGCCTTGTGGATATCTTTATTTCTGCCATGACATGATCCATGACCAGTGTAGGCTGGCAGCATAAAACTACATGAGCTTGGGATAAGTAAGCAAAAAAATTTCAACATGATATTCTGCAGAGAGCTATTATAAGATACAGGTGAGATGCAACATTTCTGCTCCGTAGAGTTTGTGTCATTCTTAGCACAAGGTGAAGACAAAATGGAGAGCTCTCACAGGTTAATTCAAGCGCTCAGAAAAAGACAAGAGAAGCAGAGTTAACACAGAAACATTATGAGAGCTAAAATTGTTCCAAATAATGAGGTTAAAAGTGCAATTTTTACATTTAAGATGATGAAAGAAAGAACTTAATAATAATAAAACCTGGTAAAGGAATCCATCCTAATTTGCAGGAAAAAAAGCTTAATGTCCTTTTTATGTTGTGGTACCCAAATCTGCACACACCACTGGCAGTGAGGCCTCTCCAGTGCAGAGCAGAGCAGGAGAATCCTCTCCCTTGCCTGAAGGGCGATGCTGGGCCCAATGCAACCCAGGACATGAAATGGGAAGCAACTTAAATAAGTAAAAGATTAAATTGTTATTTTATACACAGTTTCACATGTTTTCACCCTTTGATTTACCTGTGAGTACCCCACCCTCGCACTAACTCTATAGGGGGAAATAACACAGACTATGGAGCAAGGCACACATTTTCTAACAGCTTCCCTTTTGTCTTTAGCTGATGCTAGGATTTTAAGGTGATTAAAGTCTGATAAAATGCAAAAGAAAAGGCCATCACTTTTATCATAGGTAAACCCATGTGAGTTTACAGAGTTCAGTGGAAGCTAAGGAAGACATGACACGGTAAAATCAGATAAATACTAAAATTAGAAAAATTACTGAAAATCAGAAGGGAAAAATATATTATTGCACCATTAACATTTTTTAATATGTGGGGTTAGATTTCAGTTAAAGAAACCCTTTTTTCAGAATAGGTTTTTGTAAAATGTATTCTTAACCCTTGCTTTGTTTTTGAAACCATTACTGAGCTATCAAGAGAAAGTCAGCAGCTCCCATCATTACACAAGGAATGATTTTCTTGCAACATATGCATCTTTTGGTTAAGATAGTAAAATTCATGAAGAAAGGTACAAGAATATGATATGATTTTTTCCCCTGAGATGCACCACACATCTCTAAATTAGAAGGAGAAACAATTTTAAACAAGTGAATAAAAAGACCCCAAAATTAAATTCATAGACAACACAATAACTTTCTAGGGAATCTGACCCATGGCCTCTTCTAACCATTAAACAGTCATGAAGTAGTCATATAATAACTTAATATATTTAATATATTCATGTTCTTCCGTTTCTACTTTTCCAGCTCATTAGGACATATGAAATTTCTTCAAGATATTTGTAGGCAGTAAAAAAATAAGTGTTATCTTAAACTTCTTCACTTTTTTCTTGCACCTTAAGGGTAAATACTTAAGTTGCTGCTGTACCATTCTATGAACTCCAATCCTCTTTCTTGTCATTGAACTCCTGAACTTTTTATTGAAGGTGTCAATTTTCACACAGCTGTCACATATTCTTTGGACAGGATTGAGGTAAGGTGACTAAAAGTGTCTTTAAAAAATACTCCAGTAATTTGCAAGTGTGTAAATCCTGTGGTATAATTTTGTTGAATATTCACATATTTATAAGTACACTTATCAATTTGAAATTTAAAGGTAAACACAACACAAAGGAAGCCTTAAGTGATGCAAGTATTCTGCCATAACTTTTTCTTCAAAAAAATAGACACAAGCGACAATTACTTTGCAGTTTGTTTAGAATGTCTTTTAGCTAGAAATTTTATTTCTATATAAAATCACTCCTTAAAAAAATACATAATAGTTTTTGATTGCCCTTTGCATGACTGTCTATGCCTGACAGGGGAATGCCATTTACATTATGCAAGTAAAGCTTCTTTATAGATACATCCAGGAAAAAAACCCAAAAACATAACTTTTGAAAACATATCAGTTAAGGGGAAGCAAAAATACTAACAGAACTAAACAATAACATAAATGAAAATAAATGCCACTGACAACACAAAGTCGTTGTCACTACATGCAAGTTCAAATTATGCAAAAGTATCAAATATTTTAAGTATCAATTTGTTCATATTGTGAGTGGATATTTAACAAGTTAAGTGAACATATCCTCAAAATACTACATTTTGCTTGAAGCTGTATTTAGAGCACATTTACTTTCTCATGACAGTGAAATAACACATCTCAAATACCATTTTTGTAAACATGTCTGCAGTTTGTCAGGAAAAATAACATCAGATCAGAACAACTCTTTATTATAAACTCGTATCTATCTTAGTCTACCAAATCACTGACTACCCGGAAAAAGCACAACTGAGCAGTTTAGTGGCATCAATACAGATTCTTACACTGGTTTGCCTCAAGGACCCTTCTTAAGTAAGAACTGTAAGTTATCAAAGGAGTGAGAATGAACTGTAGTTCTTCCAGATCTGAAAATCTCCTTTTTTCACTACTCTGTAGAAATACCTTAGCCCCACACAGAGCACAAAATTTACTGACAAAATTTACTCTCATTGTAAGACTGGTGTTGTGTGGAGTTACTCCAAATCTAGAGTGAGGTATTTGTAACATCTTAGACAGGAGTTTCAAACAACTCTGTGTAAACTTCCAAAAAAAATACAGTCTTTACCTGGATATTACAGTCAGTGGGGCTCCTTTTCCAGAGGGTGATTTTTTGAGCCACTCTTAAAAAATGTTCCATGAGAAGGGTGAGTTCTGAAGGAATCATGTCACATCAGTTCATTATGAAGCACAGATGACATTATACATGTTGCTTCTCAGATGCTTTCCTGACACACTGAACATTAAGGACCTATGCAAATTTACCATCTAATTTTTCTTCTTCATAGTGAATAAAGGAGGGAGCAATGGTGTTGGGTTTTTTCCCTGAGATTCATGTGGTTTCAGAGTCCTTTGTCCTCTGCAAAGCTCTGAGCCAAACGCAAGAAAAAGACGGAGTCTTCAGGTCCTGATTTTTCAAGGTTGCATGCTTCGTTTATTATTTCTTATCTTACAATTTTCTCAGTGCCCAACAAAGATCTGTGCAGCTGCTCGGGCATCTGGTGCCTCCCCAACTCCTCCCGAACGGAGCTGTCTCTATCTTTTATACTAATTGCTACATATTCTTTATTTATCATTATTTGCCAATACCTATCACTTATACTAAACAGGTCATCCCTACTTTGACCCCTTTAAACTACTTTGTGCCACCATCACTGCTGAAAATGGAGTGAGGGAAGAAGAAAGAAGAAGCAGGAGACAATGACCCAAATCCTCCATCTTGCCCCCATTCACGTCAATGCTAAGACCCCAAATCTACTGTTTTATCACCCTGCGATGAGCTAAACTACTATCTTTCACACTTTTGTGGCCTGCAATCCCTCCCGCAGCGCAGGAAGCCTTTCCCATGGACTGAGATCAAAGCCAATGTCCCTCTGGGCTCTGGGCCAGGGTCCCAGACCCCCCTGTCCAGGTCTCTGACCCTCCAGGGCAGCCAAAGGAATGCCCTGGACTCCAACACAATGGTTGTATCACATCACCCTCTTTTAGCTCTCACGCATGCTGTTAAATTTAGGGAGAGGAATTTCTCCTTTTGTTATAGGAAAAATTTTGTTAAGGGCAGGTAGAAGAACTTGTCTGTTGTGTTATTTTGATTTTTTTTTTAACTATCACACTTTTTTTAACATCACTATCTTAGTTGCGAGGCTAAGAGAGAAAATGAGACAGTGTTTCAGGAGCCACACTTGAGGGATGAACAGAATGAATTATATAAACCGGATTTAATCTTTGTAAAGGATGGGAAGGCATTTGTAGTGGATGTGACTGTTCGATACGAGCATAGTAACTCATCATTGAAAGACGCTGCAGCTGAGAAGGCAATGAAATATCAGCGCCTTCTTCCTCAAATTAGTGAAATTACTAATGCTACAGCGGTTGAGTTCTTGGGCTTTCCCTTGGGAGCGCGGGGAAAGTGGTTTGAGAAGAACTCTGAGTTGCTATTGGCCCTGGGCCTCTCTAAAACGAGGCTAGAGAGGATTGCCCGGGCCCTGGCTTCTAGAGCGCTCTTCTCTTCTGTTGACATTGTTCATATGTTTACTAGTAAAGCTCATGAGATTGTGCCTCAGATTGATTAAAGGCCCCTTCCCTGCGTGGTATCAGCTGGACAGTTGGAATTGGTTTTGGGAGGGAGGGGTTCATCCGATCATAACGTGTCTTCGCCCTTTTTGGGCATTAAATTCCAATTAGGTCAGGTGGACGGGCCACCTATACTTAACCCGGAACAGAAACATATAATTTTGTATGTTTATAAAGTCAGAGCCTGCTCAAAGTTGATCAGAGGGAGTGTAAATGACTGTTAGAATGCATGTGGGCATGAATTATCAGCTAACAATCTAATACAAGACAGGAATTTTGATTAATATTTTTTTTTTTAAAATTCAAGTAATATTATGCAATTATTTGCATTTCAATCTTTTAATACTAAGTATTTGATTAGCTACTAATTGATTCATTTGAATCAAAGCTATGTTTTAAAAAGATTGTCTGCTTCTTCTTTTCACTCTAAAGTAGACAAGAGCTCTTTGTTATCATTTGAACTGATTTATCCTGTGAAGCCTCTGCTCTCACTTTGCACAAAAAACTGGCACATTTGACACATTAAGAAAGCTTTTCCATTCTTATTGAGGTGCCCTGCTTTTAGCTTTAAGGACCATGAGTGGGTGGCTGATGCTTTCTGTGGTTTGACCATCATATTGATTCAGGCTGTTCAGGCTGTCGCAGTAGAGTTAGATATCAAAACTGCATGTGAAAACCAAAAAAAGATCCTAACAAAATTACTTGACACCCAAACCCAAACCAAAGCTCCCACAGTAGCTGTATCCTGCCTTGATCTCCTATGCCTCTCCTATAATTTCAGTGTCAGATACTAGAAGTCAAGACATATTTGCAACACACACAGTAGGGAATGCAGGACAGAAGTAACAGCACTCAAAACCTAGGTTTAGCTTTTACTTCTTCTCGGGTTTTAATATTGTCATGTCCTCAAACAAGCAAGAAATTTGAGGGCAGAATAACAGGGCTTCAGGGAATGTAAAATATTTTCACATTAATTATTATCTCTTCCATTTCTTGCTTGTTCCTAAGCTTGTCCATCTTTAGTTGCCTGGGGCCAAATTATAGATACGGAAGTCAGTGAAGGAGCTTGCAAAAACAGGTGAGACTAGGAGAAGATTAGGCCTCTGTAATGCTTAAGCCAATTCAAAGACTGTGTTTCCTCAAACCATAAAGCTTCCAAGATTCTCAGACAGAATATACATTACTTTCAACACCCAGCCAGCCATCCTTTCCTGACCTTGCATTCTCTTCTACGTGCAAAGACCACAGATAAAAGATCTCTCAGATTAAAAATTGCTTTCTCTACATTATATTCTACAGAAAAGCTTTTGGATATGAAATAGTAAGAAAGCTATATATCAAAGCAAGTTAGTTAAATTTGAACTGTTATGCAGTTTTATTTTCTGGTTTGTTTTTTAAGTAAGGGAAGAAGTGTTTGGGAAGAAGTTACAGATTGTAATTGACAGCAAAAAAAAATATTAGAGGGACTCAGAAGTGTAATACTTCCATTGTTGACATGAAATATAAACTTATAATGCAGGACAAACACATGTTGCTATGCTACTGGGGAGTTTTGAGGGAGATGATGGAAATACACATCCAAACCTGCAAGTAGCGTAGCTAGTTATGGCAAGTGCTGATGCACCATTCTAAGCTGTGTAAGGTTTTGTTTGAGAACATAAAACACTACTTCCCTAGAGCAAATTATCCCTAATTTCCACTACTTTCTCAGTGAGATTATTGCTTGGTCAGGTAGGCTGGCATTATCACACATATTCCCTTCTGCAATGTGCTGCTCTCAAAAGAACTTAGTGGGAAAAGAACAGAGAAAAAAAAAAAAAAAAAAAAAAAAAAAAAAAAAAAAAAAAAAAAAGTAGCAATATCCCTTGTTAAAGAACTCAGACCCACCCAGACATGTACTGAGGTAGAGATACTGTCACATGCAGTTTTGCCAGGAGATGTGAGGATGCAGGGATTCCTAGTAATAAGAAGGATGTGACCAGGGTGCAGGTATGTGCAGAAGCATCTTATTCTACTGCAACACAACTGCAACCAGAAACCCTCCATGAACTCTGCTAAAGTGGCACCAGTGCCTCATCAGAGTGCTTGGAAAGGAAATCAACAGCTTTTGCATGGGGTCCATGGTCTGTGATACTCCAAACCTGTTCTGGTGCTTGGGCATGGATAAAGTGGACTGAAGGGGAGTTGATACAGATGACACTGAGATCACTTTGCACAGCAAACTCACACCACTCAGAGGGTACAAGCACATTTCTTTCCATCCAGACTTCACAGTGGTTGCTGTATTTTCTGTGGAGGATAGAGACTTGCAGGTCAGCACTGGTAAAGAGCACTGTTTTTCATTGTCCCACTCCAGTTAAGAGGGAAGTGCTTCCTCCATAGGCAGCTTTTTTTGTGACCCAAGGCTTTTTCATCCAAAGAGTCGGTCACTGCAGTGCAGCATTATAAAGTGTGAAATGGAAAACTGGGAAAATGGTGGAAGATGCTTGATACACAAAATTTAGTGGAAAAGCTGGATAGGTCCATGGTCTTCAATTGTTACAGATTTCTGATCCCCAAATTTTTGGGTGGTATACAGGAATACAGTATTCACTGTGAAGGTCATACTGCTTTGAAAAGTCCTATCTTCCTTTAGACAACCTTCTTCTATTGTCATCTTAAGCAGGCTGCAGAGCCAAAGTAATGAGGAAATTACTAGCTGTTGAGAATTAGGACAGCAGCTAAAACATCTTAGATTCTGACATGAAAGAGGGGAACTGTAAAACAGCCTACAGGAAAGGCTGAGATTTGTTTGAGAGTGTCTACTACTTTGATTACATCTATGTAATGTTGACTTAGGTGATTATATTTATAAAAATATAAAGTTAATTTAAATAGTTCATGTAAAACCCTAAAAAAAAATTACTGGGGAAAATGGCCTCAGGTTGTCACAGAGGAGGGTTGGGTTGGATATTAGGAAAAATTTCTTCATGGGAGGAATTGGATCAGGCTGCTCAGGGAAGTGATGGAGTAACAGTCTCTGAAAGTGTTCAGAAACCAAGTACATGTGGCACTTAGAGACAGAGTTTAGTGGTGAACATGGTAGTGGTGCTAGGTTAACAGCTGGACTTGATGATTATAAAGGTTATTTCTGACCTTGAAGATTCTATGACTGTCTGAAATGTTGTTCTTAAATATCCTTAAGAAAGCGATTTTTATTATTGCAATAATTTTTCATTTAAGTAGCATTATTCTTCTAGTACTGCCTCCTAAAAAAATAGATCAAATACACACATAGATGTAGTAGTTTTAAAATGTTACTTTCTGAAGTATGAATATTGTAATTTTGTTTAGGAAATGATTAATTTAATATTTTAGCCTGTAGATATGCCTAAAGTAATTAATATATGTCACAAACTGAACAGCAGGTTATTGAATCGAATCATTGGTGATTAATCTTAAAATGTCTTTCGGGTCTTAAATTCATTACATATCCCTAATCTGTCAGGGTTATCCAATACTGGATTCAGTTTGGGAATACTTGTTTTTTCAGATCATGCCACCATTATTCAGCATAACCTTTTCCTTCAAGTCCATAAACCACACCTTGGGCAGACAAATAAGGACTGGTCCAGAGGCACATAATAATGTTGATTCACAGGGCATGGGCTTAAAGGAAAGAAGAAGAAGCAGCAGTAAGATGGGTTTGTGTTGGTTTACTATTCAATCCAACCAAATCACACTAAAATAAATCTGTGTCCCTCAGATTATACTCTATTAAGTACAAGTGTCAAAAAACATGTTAAATGAAATGGTTTTAAGAAATGTAAGTCTAATAAATGTAACACAGAGACAGCAAGAAAAACAGATATTTCAGTGCACAATGCTTGTCTCTATTAGCACAAACAGGTGTTCCACCTGCCTCTCAGGCATCTGAGTACACAGGAGATGTTCTTCCAATTCATTGCTTCCTAATACAAAGATTTTTTCTAGGTTAGGCTGAAAAAGAAAACCGCCAACAGCAAAAAAAAAAAAAACAAAAACAAAAAACAAAACAAAACAAAACAAAACAAAACAAAAAAAAAACCAATAAAAACAATTAGTATTTCCCCTTGCCAATGTATGTTGAGGATTTGGATGCTGCATTTAATATTGTTGCATTTCATTGGTTTTTCTAAGAAAACACTACATCTCTTTCTAATGTTATATTTCTATGCTTATGTGGTCTAAGTGAAACAATGAGTCAGAAATCATGAAGTTTTCCCTTTGTACTAGCATTATTAAACAGAATTATTTTACTTTTACCATCAAGTCTCATGAAAACTTTTTGTGCCTTAATCACTAGTACACTTGGATGCTTTAGAGATATCATAGGGATATATCTTCTGCTGTAAATCTAATAGACACATAGTGCTGATGAGTTTCTAATTAGAAAACATCTGTCCTTGTGTTTCCAGATCAAGTGGATGACTTTGCTTTATTCTGTAGTGATGGCTGATGATTTCCAGTTCCCCTAGGACCTGTTCCGTAAAGATGTCATCCAGATTTTTAAGGAATCTTCTGGCCTGGGTTGTACCACTTGTGTGATGCTCCCAGTTATTTTCTGGGAAGCTGAAGTTCCCCATAAGGACAAGGGTAGTAGATTTGGGAGCATCCCCTAGTTCCAGAAAGAATAAATCACCAGCATCGTTGTCCTGGCTAGGAGGTGTGTGTGGTAGACTTCCAGGATGACATCTGCATTATTTGTTTGTCCCTTGGCTCTTACCCAGAAGGTCTGAACCGAGCCACTTCCAGCTATAAGCTCCATTCATTCTAACACGACTATTACATACAGTGCCACCCCTCTGCCTGTTCTGCCCTGCCTACCTCTCCTAAGGAGCCTGTAACCATCTGACAGGGCACTCCAGCCACAGGACTCATCCCACCAGGGTTCTCTTACAGCAATTTAAGCCTTGGAGTGGCTACATAGAAAGGAGGCTAGACAGAGTTAAGAGAATAAAGTATTTATTAAAGGTCTTCAATAGGTAGACCTCAGGCAGTCCAAAGCCTGCATACAAGGTGGATACAGAGGCTACATACAAGGTGAATAGTGGTCATGTGTTTCTCAGACAGATATAAATTTGGTGGTTTTGCATATCAGGACTTAATTCTCCAATTACATCTTCAGGTAATGCAGTCATATTCCCGCAGTTCTCCCCACCCAATTCACTTTTTTTAATACTTTTTGGAGTCTGAGGCAGAGGGTGTCCTTGGTTCTCAGGCCTGGAAGGATTGTTTTGTTTGACCAAAATGTGAAGCGAGCTTACTAACACCCTATATGGAGTCCAGAGTTATACTAATGCAGTGCAGGATCTGAAAAATATAAAAGATAAAACTTAAAGAGTCACAATGATGCTAAATCTCTGGGACTGGGACAAAGTTGTGAACTCCTCTTGTTTTCTCCTCATGCTGCATGCACCATCGTAGAAACTGAAGAGGTGATTAAAGTGGTGCCTCTGCTGAAGCTCAGTTTTTTCCTGCTCAAATAAAAATACCTTTTAAATTGTATATGAATATGTATTTCATTTGTATGTCATTTTCCTAGTGCTATTCATTACTATAAACTCAAAAAAGACTAGATGAGTGTGTAATTTACACATTCTTTACAGGCTTTCTGAAGTACAGACACTATATATTGTGGAAATTGCACACTCTCTCATTTCTTATGCTTTTTCTAGATTGAAATAATGCACAGCAATGGACAGTAATGAACACCTGACCTTTGTGCACATAGTTTTCTAAAAAACACTGCTTTTAAATCCTCAGGATCTTTTCATTACAGGACCATGAAGTCAAAGAGAAATAAAAATAATGATGAAATTTTCTTTATCAGTGTGTAAATGTTAGTTTCTAAACTAGTTTTTCTTTGCCTTTTTTGATGGAATTTTTATTTCATAAAAATATGGAATTTTTATTTCATAAAAATATAAACAGCTATACTTGTGTTAGATATTTCTGTACCACAGCTGAACATTAGTCCTGTGTCAGAAGTAAGGACATTCATTTTTTGGTATTTGGGAAGGCAGACTCATTTTTCTTTTGAGGAATCACTTTATTAGTGATAAACTTTTCTACTCACATTTTAAACCTCCACAACACAGTTTTTAGCTTTTCTTCAGTTTTCTTCACTCTTCTAGGAAAGCATCAGTGATCTCATGAACTTTTTATTTGCTTTTCCTCAGATTATTAATGCAGCAAGTTCCTCAAACACATCTAGCAACAGTTGAAAACTTCATTTGATTTTATTTATTTTAAATAAAAATAATGTTGTTGGGGTTTTTTGTTTTGTTATGTTTTGTTTTGTTTTTCCCTGAGATAATAATAGTAGAAATTCTTCAGGAGGAAGACCAGAGTGGCAGACCTAAAATATTCCCTAAGTAATATTTATGCTTTCACAAAAATTACTTTTAGGCTGACAGGATCAAAGAAAGCACAGTATGGAATATAGAAAGTGAATCTAATTCATCTCAACTAACATATTATAGTAGGGCAAACATGATTAGGTATTTGGAAGTACCACATATTGATAAAAGAGGAAGACTTAGGGTCCTGTATGTAGTCAGAGCCAAAGGAAATTGTTCAGTAATTAGGTTATCAACCTTGATTTGAACTAATTAAACTCCAGTCTCTATTTCTTTCTATCCCTACTGCCACCTTACTTTATTCTAATTGCCTGCACTTTTTCCTAATGCACCTTTTCTACAATGGACCAACCACCTGACTATACATAACTCCTCCGTCTCAAAGCAGTTACTGCTTCTAATTCTCCAATGACCAATTTTCATTTTTCAGTAAAGAAAATCTCGTTTTAACTACCCATCACACTTCCATGTTACTCACAAATCTGACAAGTGAAATATTCTCTTAGAGGTGCACAAGGTCCTCAGTTTTTGAGCTCCTGGCACTACTTTAATGAAAACTATTCAGAGTTATTCTGTTCATGACCTCCACATGTAAAATGAGCTTTGCTCTGATTAATGGTGCTTGAGGAACTGAGCAGTGTCAGCCGATGTATGAGGCCCAAGAGACCAGCACATATGCTGTGCATGCCCACTCAAGCCTTGTAGTTATCACTCATGACATATTGGCCACAAAATAAGAGAATCCTGACCTCTTTATCCTCTCCTTGCAATTGCTGCCGGCTCTCTAAAAGCCAACAGTGTTGTGCTGTGGACTTGCAGCCTTGTATTAAATGGTGCTGTTATCTGACCTTTCAAGAATTAGACCTCGTTCTCTGTCCAGAGTATTAAGATAACATGAAACCAGCTGGAAGGTACTGCAGGCAAAGAAATGCTGAGAGGGCAGAAGATTATCAAAAGAAACAATTCAGTAGCTACTGTACTCATAAAAATGTGTCAGAGCCATGAAGTCATCTGACAGATGATTTGAACTTCCCTTGGCCTCATTCTCATCAGAGTATTCAAAAATGAAAAAAACAAACTGTAGAATACTTCAAGAGCATAAACAGCTTCCACTTTCCACTTGTCTATATTAGAGAAAGCATCATTTGAGCAATCTAGATCACAAAAACAATTCTGAGGATGCTTCATATGCAAAGGCATCCTATGCTCCATTAAACTTAATTCTCATATTTTATAATTTTGAAACTGAAATGAAATGCCTGAAATAAGCTTCAAGTCTAGTCTTGCAAGTGAGGAAATAAAAATAACTATCATATTTTTTTATATTTTGTTTCAGAAATCTAACATTAATAGCAGCAAACCATTTTCACTCAATAACTGAAAGGGCTTCCAAAATGCCAGGACCATTGTGCAGTAGAGGGAAAGCAAAAAGGAGATGAGGAGAAAGGAAGGTAAAATGTTCTCTCTTACATTTGTGTAAAATTTCTCTATATTCATACATATCAGTTAAAATTCTTAGTCCCAGATATGTACTTTCACTCTACCCCGGTGATATTTTCCTAACAGATCTTTCCAAAAATCAGCAAAAATGCAGAGGTCATGGGGGATTATAATCTTTTGAACAATCAAGTATTGATTTTCCTGCAGGCAAAGGAGCAGATTTGTGCTCCATTTGTTAACCTCAGATGAGCTAAAGACTCTCAAGATGCCTAATTGATGGATTTCCACTAATGCAGAATCTGTCAGCATTATTATACCCTCTCTAGGTAGGATTTCTACCAGTGGGAGGCTATTGACAGCTGTCACCTGAATATATGCAATCATAAGCCTATCTCTCTTGTGATCTCCAAGAACCCCTCAGCTGCAACTAAAGATCTGTCTCTTAACCTTCCTTCCTGTGTCCCAGTCACACCCAAAGAAGTACTGTCCCATTCCTAAGACTCGTTAGATTTTTGCAGCCTATATTCTTTTCCTGCCAAAAGAATCCTTGGAGTGACATGCAATGAGGAGAATCTTTAAATTCCAAGTTTTCTAGTTGCATATTTGAGCTGAGTTTGAAAGTAGAAGTAAAATTGAAAGATATGAACAGTAAACCAACCTGAAAGTTGAATTATACTTCAGACAAGAGAAACTACCACAGTTTTGCAGGACAAGCAATGTTACATGTATAAAAAGTTCCCTGCCAATTTGAATAGTATTTTTATATCCTAATTCTCATTTTTTGAAGCTTTATACAAAGTAAGAAAAAATTCATAACCACACTGTTAGGGATGAGTGTAATTTTGTATTACAAATTCTTATGACTTATCATCCAACAGGTCATGTTTTGCAGTTCAGTGTGTGGTCTGTTTATAGGTCTCAGCAAGACCAGAATTAACAAATCAATTTCTTGCATTAAAGTGCCTAATGCTTCCTTCACCACATAAATTATCCAAAATAAAGCATGAAATGAATGCAAGAAGCTGCTTACATTCAGAGTAATGTGTCGTAACAGCTATAAAGATTTCGCTCCCATTTCATAAATCAGACAACTTCATTGAGGAAGACTAAGGAAGACCTTGAACTCAGAGCTGATCAAGGAGAGCCTCAGGTCCTTTTTCTCACCAGTCTTGGTTAATTCTGTCAGATCAAGCACAGATCAAGCCAGACCAACAAGGTGATTGTCTCATGGTTGACATCTGGACATCTGGCTTTTTTTTTTTTTTTTTTTTTTGGCAGTCCCCTCTGCTGTGTCTGAAATGTTTGGTCTAATGGCTATTTTCAGCACTACTTCTGGCCAATCCAGTGTAATTATGGCGAGCCAGTATTTATCCCCACCTGGTTCCTGATGGCTGCAACTCAGGGAGCAGCAGCATCTCTGCCCCATACAGCCTGCAATCTCTTCCCTCCAGGACAGCAGGGAGAGTGGGACAAAGTCAAAATCTGAGACCTCATTTATCAGTGGGATTTGATGTCCTATTTAGTCATTCAAAGCTGATACTAGCAGTGGAACATATGTACATACAGCCACCATTTGTGCTTTTTGTTCTTTTACACATTATTGTAAATTGTGTCTTTACTATGCTGCCAAAAAACATAGACACATACTTCATAGAAAAATAGGAGTATTTAGCACATACGACTATTATAAAAGTTCCCTGCTAAGCTACAGAGTTCATTTAACACTCAGAGACAGCTAGTAGGAATGGTTCCTGTAGGAATGGTTTTGCTATAGAATTTATACATAAAAACCCCTGAGAAATGCCTCATAATCATAATAAAATAAATACTTATATATTAAATGAAAATTGTGGCAGTTTTCAAATCTGTGACTCAATTATCATTGTTGATGTAAAGCCATTTTTCAGTTCAAGCAAGAAAGAGTGAGCCTCTTTTCCAGCTTCCAAAGTTACTCTACTTTGAATGTATATGACTGTGAATGTACATGATAATTTATAGTCTGGTTAAAAAAAGTCCATACTTTTTTTATATTTTCCATATGAGAAAAAATTTTAAAAGCTTGTTGCAAAAGTGATACATGTTGCATGTAACAGTGCTCTTTTTTATACTATGCAGTGTTTTATATCTAAGGTTATTAATATGTAAGTAAAATGTTATCTCAATTTTACAGGTCAGGAAGTGAACAAAAGGAGGTCAAACAAGTCAATGTCAGGATCAAGACTGGAAGTCATGGGCCTTGGACTGTGTGTTAATGATCAAACATTGCTGCAAGTGATTTTTAACTCCCAGTTTTCTCAAATTTCTGTAATTGTCTGAAGAAAAAGAAGGTAATACTTGCAACCGAGCACTTAACACCAGTTATGTGAGGTAAAATATCTAACAAAATCATTACAGAACTGCACCTATCAAGCACACGACAGAGCTTGGCCACTTTTCCTTGGTAAATAATAGTACACTGCTAATAGTAATGGCAGCAACTAAAACCTTTTCCTTCTACTCTTGTGGCTTTGTGTTCCAAATTTATTAAAATATAGTGGTATGTAAGTACTGTGTTGTGAATTATGTTATTATTTTCCTTAAATACTGTTCCCTTGAAAAGTACCATTTAAGGGGAAATGCTGGACTAAATGCACCCACCTCTACATTTACCTCTCTGGAACTAAAATACTCTGGGTTAATGGTGTTGTTTAGTTGAGTGTTGGGAAACTAAGAGCAATGTAAAGCAAGAGGAAATGCAGCTGGAGGTGGTAACTAGGAGCTTGTGCATCACTGCAGTGTGTCCTGGCCGCAGAGGGGATGGAGCTTAGCACTCTCTGAGTATGGCTGATTTGCTCTTCTATACCATACACCATCATGTGCTTTTGGGTGGAAGAAAAAGTGATCACACCCCTGAAAATATGTCATTTTGCCTCCCTCTCTTCGCTAGGAAGGTTGTCAGGATCAGCCCTACAGACTCTGCTGTCACCATCCATCCCTTACCCACTTGACTGAGCTGTGGCCCCTAGATGTGGTGCTGAAAAGCAGAGAAACACAGAATTGACGAGGTGCTGAAGGGCAGTGGTAGTGTGAGAGGATATCCCAGGGAATGGAGAGGCAGAGGAGAGCCCCAGTCCAGCTGAGCCGAAGGGAGCTGAGCGGAGCTGAGCAGAGCCGACTGGAGCAGGGCTGAGCAGTCAAAGCTGTGGTGCTGGTAGCAGCCACATGGAATCGACTCCAGCATCCAGAATGACAGCACAGTCAAAACCAAAGGGACCCAAGCCGCAGCACAGCAGAGCAGTTGTGGTACAGTGTGACAGAGACACCCCAGCTTTCGAGGGCTTGTCTGTCATTGTTTCCTGTTCTCTCGGGCTCAGGGATGGGAGGAGATGGTAGCAGGGAGCAGCCTCCACCCTATCTTTGACCCAGGGGACCACAGTCTGCAGAAAGCGTCTGCTGCCTTACCTTTGTCCCAGAGGTCATGCAGAATGACATGGAGGAGGTAAACACCTTTTGTGTGTAAAGCACCTTCTCTTTTTCTATATTTTTGTTATTGTATTGCTGCAGTTACTGTGGGTTTTTTTTTTTTTTTTTTTTTAGTCCACTATTGTTTGCTTTCAGTAAGTTAAAGAAAGGAAAAAATAAGATTAATTATTTTCCAGTGTCCTTCCCATTGCCTCTCATCTCCATAACTAATACAGTGGATAAGAAAATAATCGGTTGTAGAAAAAGCAGGAGATAAGTTCAAGATGAAAATAGACAAAGACAAAACCAGTAATGACACAGTTATGCCAATAAGGCTTTGCTGGGGAAATGATCATTCATTCTTAGTCAGTAATAGAATGCTCCTTCTATTCAATCAATTGAGAAATAAAAGTGTCAATCAATTGAGAAATAAAAGTTTCCAGTTTTAGACGAAAACCATGACCGTCAAAGTAACTGAAAGGATAGTTACCAGTGCTGTGGAAGTTCAGCCATGCCACAGAGCCAAGCAATTGCCCGGTTCTAATTTCAGTGCAATTTTTGAGGTTTTCTTCAAAGTAAAATGCATTTTTACCATTGTTAATTATATGATAGTTCCTCTTATTCAAGCTGTTTATGGTTTTCCACCCTGTTCTCTATTATTGCCTTCAGCTGGCAACCATAATCTCTTTACCAGGAACTTTAATCTCTCTTTTGTGATGCTTCATAAATTACGTCTCACCTCTGCCTTCAATAATGATTGATACAACCTCTGCCTCTTACTCTAACAGGAAAGGATAATTTTTAGCACAGAACAAATAGAAGCAGAGATGTGCTGTCACAGTCAACATAGAAACTTTATTCCTATTCTCTCATCCCATCTTTTCTCTGCTGAAAGACAAATTTCTGCATCAGGGTGAACATGGGTTTCTGTGAAAAAAACAGCTCTCCATCTCCAACCTCTTTTTTAGAGCTCTAGCCCTCTGTGAATAACCAGTGAAATAAAGACTTCTTAAATCATGGAAGGATAAGATTTGCAAGATTATGCATCAATTGCTAAAAATTGATAACATCTGCATCTATCAATCTATTAGGTGCAATCTTAGGGTCTCAGTATTGTTTAATGAAGTACCTCAGACTCAGATAAGTTATGGATATTTCCAATAGTAAACGTATGATCTATCTTGTTGCCAAAGTCAGTGCTATGATTATTTTTCTTTTATCTGTTTTCACCTGTATGTTCTTGAATGTGTGAATAAAAAGATGTGCTGAAGCTTCCTTTCTCCTTAAGAGATGCAGAAAAATGAAAAAGAGTTACTGAAAGACAGTTTCTTCCACATATTTAAGGTGATCAATGAGGAAGAATTCATGGAAGTGAGTCTTTAACTCTATTGAACAACTACAGTCCTTCAGTAAACCCACTTCTGCAGATGATTTTCACATTAATTTCTTTGTCTCTAACATTCCTAGCCTGCTAGATTCATAAGGTGTGAGAGGCCTCTCACATAGAACAAGATAAGGGTATTCACTGGGGAAAACTGATGCTCACCTCCAGCAGGTAATTGTTATAAAATATTTAAACATATTCTGACACCTACATAAATGCTCTAACCCTCGTGCAGGCCTTTTGTTCTTTCCTCATGGCCCAATTAATATTCAATTATTTCAATCAGAGTGGAAGAGATTTTACTCCCTTTACTCAGAGGAAAGAATTAAACTTTTTTTTTTTTTTTTTTTTGCATCCTGGCTGAGTGCATTAACCACAGAAAAGATTGTTTACCATAGCCAGTTCCTTGGGCTATGCTGCATGAATCGGATCTGAGGACCACTCCTGGACAATGTTTCAGGTTGAAAATCCCAGCTGGGAAGTGTTACTTCTGCCTCTCTGAAGCAGCTGGATTACAAGACCCTGACATTTGATTTCTTCATAATTTCTTTCTCATTAACTGTCTGGGAATTCCTCTAGAGCCTAGATTTCTAATTAAAGAGTAGATTTACAGAGATGTAGCATGGCTGAGAAGAAAATGATTTAACTCTGGGGGTTTTCTTGCTCACAGCCTTTCAAGGACCTCCTTTTTGGTGTGATGCTTTCCTGGGAGTGAGAGCTGGACTCTTGACCTTCAAGGGAACACCCCTGCCTGTATATTTGGCACACATGAACCAGTGGGTGCCACAATTCCTCCGGCCCATCAGAAAGTTTTTGCCCTATATTGACAGCCCAGTTGAGCAGCTGTGGAGAAAAGGCCTCTCCACACAATCTCTTAGACTGAGATCCTATATTAAACATTCCCCCATTTAGGATATTGGCACAACAAATGTAGAGTGAAAAAGGAATATTGACAAGACTTGATGGAAATCCAGCACAGGCCAGTCATCAAGTGCAATTTGTGTCCTACTGAAAGGAAAGTAGTTTGAGGAAGGAGAAATGGTCCAGAGGTGTAAGGGCAATCAAGAAAAAAAACCCACTGATAGATCTGTTCCTACTATTCCCACCACAGTGGTCTTCCACACAAATGAATAGCAGCACACACATACAAGTCTAGGTAATAAAATACTTTCTAAAACTCTAATGTGGGCAAATACATGGCAGTATAAGGGAGTCTTGGGTAATGAGTGCATCAGAAAGGCCAACTTGTCACACAGCATAGGACAGTGACTAAACAAGGGATGTCCTTAAGCATTCTGGCTAGCACACAGCTTAGGTACGGTACAGACAGTCAGCAGATGAGTTAATGATCTATCCTGTGGATGTAAAAATAAATTCTTCCATAATACAAGTGTCATCATCTAACAGAGGCAGGCATAAATTGAAATGAAAGAAACAAAAATAAAGGGGAAACAGGAAAGAAAGCATGTTACGTGATTTATTCATGTGCATTAAGAGGTGAGAGATCAGAGAAGACAATAAAGGCACAGGTTACCATTTCTCCTTCAGTCATTTTCCAGAACTTTATTTTGAAATTCTACGTATGTAAACTAGTTTTTTATAATAACACCACTTGGTAAATCTGTTTTGTAAATAACAGAACATAATGCACTCTGTACTGAAGACAAAATGTGAACAGGGCATATGTTCAAATTCTAGGGATATTTCAAGCAGGCAAGAACATGAGAAACCTGACAAAAAGATTACATGGACTATACATTACAGACAAAACATTTTTTGTCTGTCTATTAGCAAACACGTTACTACAAATATCGTTGGTTTTCAGAGTCTTTTTGATTTCACGCTGTAAAATTGTGCATCTCTGTAACCAGTTCTATTGGACAGATCAGAACAACTGGATTCATGCTCTGTATTGGATTTCTTTAGTCATACTTTTATTTTTTTAACTAGGCAAACCAGATTAGTAGGTGCATTTGTCATGAAAGAGATTTTCCCATTGTATGGTAATAGACTCTGTAAATCCTTTATCTCTCAATGTTCACTTCAACATTTCCTGTAATGAAAAAGTCTGAGTTGCTATTACCTGACAAAATTTGACAAGAAAGTACAAACATGAATTACTGAAACAGCATTCAAAGCATCCCATTTATTCAACTTTACTACACACTGCTTTCTTATATTTCTGTACCCTTCACTCCCATGATCTGATTGTTGGAACAGAAAAATGAGAACTGACGTGTTTTATGTAGTATTTTAAAACTGATAATATTCATGGAGTGTTTTAAAATAAGAAGTGGAAGAACAGAAGAAAGAAATGTCATAGTTTGTTTATGTAATGAAGACTGGTGGTAATCAGGGTTAAGACAGACCAAGATTCAACTTCTCTCCTGTGACTCATCTCATACAAACGTAGTGGAGATGACATAAAATTTACTGTTCTCCTGCAGCTTAAAACAAAAGCAGTTCTCCAAAGGCTGACAGCACTGTTCAAAGGCTGAGATACAATACATGTGAGCAGGGCCGTAAGTGTCACAGTCACTTAGAGAAGAGGTCTGAACTGAGCCAAGGAGGATTTGAGTGTCAAAGACATTTGGAAATACCGCTTCTGCTTCTGTTTAGATGAGCTCTCATATACATCAGCAATGGAGGCAGACACCTATGCCTGGCTTTCTTTAGTGTCTTTCTCCTTTTCCTGGAGAACATGAAGTCCCCCAATTTCTTATTAAGTTTCTGCAAAGTGTTATAGCCCTGTGAAGTAGTCAGTCTTGTTTCAAGTTTCTTTTCATGTGTATATTCACAATATAAGGATGAAAGATCCCAGTTTGCCTAGGTTTTCAGGATAAGAGATTGTAAGGACTCTCTCAGAAGAAACAGAGGCAGAGAGATGACCTAAGTAAATTATTAAATCCTATGTAAAGCAAGTAACCACTAGAAGAAGATGAGCATTTCTTAAATCTGAAGTGCTTACCGAAAACCTTATACGTCTAGCTGAGTGGTATGAAAATCAGCAGAAACTTTATCAAAATGGTTTGGAAGAAATATTTTTACCACAGGTACTTTAGGGGTAAAGACCTCTAATCAGAACACAAACTCTTGGGGGAAAAAAAAAAAAAAAAAAAAAAAAAAAAAAAAAAAAAAAAAAGATAAAACTGCAATTTAGTAAATGCTAAAAAGTTTTTACCATTGGCAGATATATAGATCATATAAATACAGATTAAATTGATATTCTAAAAAGATATATCTAATATAAGCCAATACTGAAAAAAGAGCACTTTTTTCATGTTGAAGCTTTAGATAACAGCCTATTCTTCAGTTCTGTTCACCTCCCACATCTCTTCTTGATTTTAATCTAGCATGGAAGGACTTGAAGTTTTCTCATTCTAAGGAAGATAAGTAATAAATGTGCATTGCTATAAACTGAGACTCAAGGAGCAGAATAAAGGTGAGAAGCAAGGAAAAGCATAATTTTGGCTGACAGTAATGAAACAGGTCTGGTAGGAGAAATCCAGAAATATGGGAGGATCTGTTTTCTTAGCATAATAATCAATTGGGTTTGTGATTCAGTTTTTTAACACCAACAGTTTATCAAATTTTAAATAAGCATACATAAAATAATGTTTGGGTCTATACCAAGAGCAGTTAAGACTCACAGGTATTATGAGAGAAATGTCCTTTAAGAAACAGGAATATCATTGGTGGAGGGTATATGCTTATTTGAAAAACTAACAAGACCAAAGGACACTGTAAACTTAGTCCTAGGAATAAAGCCAGGTAAAATAAATAATATTAAACCTGGCTGGAATTCAGAATCTGATCTGAATTATCAAACTGGAAGTCCTTTGGAGTATTTAATGGAAGGTGTCATTTAGAAGACATTTTAAAAATAAGCTTATATGAAGATAGTTCACAGTATTGAATGCAGGAATTCTGAGAGCATGTGGAACTTTTCAAAATCAAGGGTTGGTGTTCCTACATTTCCTACAAAATTCACAGCTGATTAATAAATTGCAGAAGCTCCATGTAACTCTGATCCACGGGAGGTCATAACATCCACCAAAAAACTCTTCTGCATATCATGCACATGAAAATATTATTTAAATATTCCATCACATGAAATTGTGGAAAATGAAGACTGGAAAAAACACAGGATGTGTCTATCACTGTACAAAGCCAATAATTTAATGGATCAGTTAACAGACTCCCATGCATTGTATTAACAATCTGACACTGAGAAAATGGGCTGGATAAGACACAAGCATTTTCACACTGTTTGTGTTGAATAGGTGTGTTGAAAGTCTTTTGAGTTCTTGGTATTATAAGACTGATTTTGAAATATTTATGTGCAACTTTGCATATAAAACATGTTTTTTAGTAGCAGAGTGAACCCCTGTATCTGAATCTTACTGGTAACTGGCTCTTTGGGTCCTGTACTTGCATCATGGTCTCTTGCAAATTAAATTTATTTTTCTCTTCTATTCTTCTGAAAAACTAGTCACATATTAGAACAAAGTGTGGAAGAGTACCTTATTTTTGTACAATGTTTCTTCTGTAGTTATTTAAACAATAAAAACTTTTTTTAAGCATAAGTAGTTACAGAAATGTGATTCACAGCAAAAATTATTTTCATAAACACGAGAAGTTATGAAGATACTGATTTTAAAACTTGTAGATGTGATGTCCGTAGATGTGTCCAATTAATCACCTACAAAGATATCACCAACCATGTTTTGGAAGATGAATACAAAAAAGGTATGCAAGTACGATCATATGAGGTGCAACTAAATGGCTTTTTAGAATTATGTCAAAAATTTAAATAAGAATGTAATCTTCTCTGAGCTATGACGATATGATAAGGGTTCAGAATATCAACAATATATAAAAAAAGCCCTTTTCTAATATCAGATTGGATGGTAGAGGTAGGCATTCAAGAGGTGAAATTGGACAGATAAACACTTTTTGAATAAAATTTACAAAAGCAATTTCTATCATGTTTTACTTTCTTACCAGGGCATTTGCAGTGGTTTAATTTATATTACCGGTACCATTTTTGATGTCGTAGTCTATGAATGGCATGGGGTTGTGGCTTAATTTCACCTGGTGATTTTTCAAATTGAAACAGCTTTCATGAAAAAAAACCCTTTGTAAAGCAGATGTTTTAATTTGCTTTTCCTAGGTTTCTAATAAAAAGCTTATGGCAGACAGATGACTCTGCAGTTGCACAAAGACATTTAGTCTCTTGATTACAGCCAATTATTTACTTTAAGGAAATCTGCAGAATGGGAGATATTAATGTGATAATTTGAAAATGGTTATACTGTGATCATGCCAGTGAAGATTTAGAGTCAAAGGCATCAAATAAGGTAATAGAGCTAAGCCAAGTGTGACTAAGTGGGATTGAACATAGTAGAATGACAACATAATAACTTTTGAAAGTCATAAAAGCTATGATAAACAGAGCAGTCAACCAAATTATAAATAAGACCAACCAATGAACATTCTTCTAACCAGAATATAATGAGGTTTTTTCTTTTTTTTTTTTTTTCTGAAGGTGGAGAATGCATTGGATATGACTGAATGGCTGTAGAGAAGACCCCATAAGGCACAGGAATCATTCCCCACAAAACAGTGTCAAGAGAGCCTAGGAGTATTTAAAATTTGTAGGAAGTGGCCCACATTGTATGATTAAAAGAGAGACATTTTAATAAGAGTAGATCTTGTGAGGTATCTTTAATAGTTCAAAATTTTAATGTCCTTAATGGCAACTCAGGATGTTAATCAATATTGGGAAAGAAATCTAGGAAATCAAAGACAATAAATATATGTTCTCCCAAAGACAGACATGTAAGTAGGCCAAGAACAAATAGTATTTATGCAAAGGGGATCAATGAATGTCAGCAACACCTCAAAAATTCACCCTAAACTGCACAAAGGACTACTCAAAGCTGAGTAGAGTAAACAGTTAACTATTCTAGGAAACCATGAAAGACAAAAGGGAAGATAGTCCCCTTTATTATAGAGGAATATGGAAAAAACAGAGGAATTCACAGTCAGTCATCTTAAATAGTCAGAAAAGTGCTGAAAGAAATTACAAAATAATCAATTTGTAAATGGTGAGATAATGAAGTAAAAAAACAACCACCTACCATGAAGCTATTGAGTCCAAATCAAGCCAAAGCAAATTAATTTTGTTGTCTGTTGGATATACAAGGAGAAAAAAAGTTGATCCTAATGTTCACCTGTAGTTTTCATAAACAGGCTAAAGAAATGTGACAGGGATAAGACCAATGTGAACTGAAACAAAAAGCAGTTAAAATGTACATTTAGTGAACAGCTGTCAGTGACACTCTCATGCTTGCATGATGCAATTCTGGTCTGCCCAGACCCAGGTTCTCTTTAATATTTTCACTGAAAACATGGGAGAAAGTAAACAAGCATGTTTATCAAATTTGCAAATGATACCAGCCTAGGAAGGGTGGCAACCTAGAGGCAAGGATTGAACGTTTTTAAAAATTCTTTTTAAGCTGTAAAATGTCTCAAAATCAAGAGAATGAAATTCAGAAAAGGTGAATACGAATCATTGCAGGCAGAAAGGAGAAATCAGATACCTAACAGCAAAAATCAAAAACCTGACTAGGCAGCAGTTTAATAAGAAAACTGTAGGAGTTATACAGGACAGCAGACCAATAATGATCTACAATACGGTAGTATGTTAAATAAGGCAAGTCTTGTGATATTGTCCTAGGGTAACTTTATGATGCTTGTATCCCCAATCGTCTGTTCTGTTTGTGCTGTATATTGAGTCCTGTGCCTTTAAGACTGGTTCTAAGAGCAAGGAGAAGCGCGGAGTTTGTTTTGAGAAAACTGCCTGACTCCTCCACATTCTGCTCCGGACAGCGTGTTCGGCGGAGGCTTGGAGAGACTGCAGGACAGAGATTTATTTTGCTTTTAGTTAGTTTCAGCTAGCTAGGTCAGAGAAGTTCCCTGGACTGTTTTTTTTTCCTTTTTCTTGGAACTGTTTAAACCTGCTCCGGACTGAAAACCCAGGGGAGCTCTGGGGGCTGCACCTGCGGCCCACCGGGGCCTGGAGCTCGGCATTTTCCAGCAGCGCCGGAGGGACTGGGACTGAGGAGAGACTGAGAGAGAGCCGAGCTACACCCACGGCAAGGACTTTCTCAGTTTGCCATCTCACTTCAGAAGGAGAGGTTTTATTGTTTCATATTATTCATTCTTTATACTTGTATGCACTTCATTTGTTTAGTAAAATAGTTTTTTCCACTTTTCTCCAAAGAGGGTTTCGGGTTTTTTTTCCGGACCGGTTGGAGGGAGAGGCCACGTAAGTTTGCTTCCTTAGAGGGATCCTATACAAAAGTTTTCTCCCAAATTTGTCCCAAACCAGGACAGATATGATATAATAAAAAAAAAAGAACTTCCTACAAAATGCAGGTCAATATTTTATCTCTTTGCTAAGTTCTGTTTATGTCTAAACTGGCACTTTGTGCTGGGTTTCAGATAGATTTCTTTGCCCTAGGGTTTTTTCAAGAGGAAAGTAACAAAATACTGGAATGTTTTAACTTAGCTTTATTTAATCTAAAGAAAGGAAGATGGATGACAATTTTTCAAAAGATACAAATCTGTTACAAGGAAGACTACAGTCTCCTTCTTTTCCCTAAAGACAGAATTGGAGGTCAGATATTAGGAAAATTTTCTAAAGGCATAAATACCTGTTAGTACAGAAATCTGTCAGGTAAATGGGTTATATAGTCCCCTTCACTAAAGCTTTTAAAGACAGCATAGATTTTTTAAGAAACTCTAGATTTATTTATGTGTACTGCCTCAGCACAGAGGACAAGGGGAATGACCCTTTTTGGAATCATATGTTTCTATCATCCTCTCACATAGACTGCAATCCTTACCTCTCCCTTTTGTACCTCTTTGCTGCATTATGAGCAAATGTATTAAACCCCATTGGGAGAAAATGTTACCAATACTAAACAAAAGATTAAGTAACTGTGAAATAATCTCCAAATAATAAATTAAATATATTTAACTTTATGTTGACTTTTACTTTATACTGTTCATTTCTCCCAGTGAATTCACTGGTAATTGCTTAAGCAACGTACACAGTGCTGTAGTTCTGGACTAAATATGATTATTACATGAGAGAGAATTTCCTCCAGCTTATACTGTTTTTGAGAAACCAAGCCACCACAATGGTTAGCCACAAAATCTCCTCCCTGACAGATTTAACCGGCAAGACAGGTTAAAGTCGCCCACAACTAATCTACACGTGCTGAAGTGAACGTGAAACTGGTCAGAGTAATTTGATCAAACACTGAGCTCTTGATGTAAGGCTATGCTATAAGAACATATTTCCTTGTTTACATACAATATTGAAATTAAGGTGTAACTTGTATTAAGAGTTATTTACCCAAATATTCATTTCTCAATACCCCATCATTTGCTCATTGTTTAGATATTTCAGTCTTTCCTGAATTTGGAACATTGTTCAGTAATCCTTGTCTCTGAACCATGTTCAAGGGCTGAAGGCAATCCTACTCTACTCCTGGATCTATTTACTAGGTAAATGAAGAGCTGATCTGATTTTATGGAGAAAGAAAAGCAACCACACAGGTAAAACTGTGATCTAACTGTAAACTATTTGTTCCATAGTTCTTCCAAATATTTACAAGTACATTTTCAAATCAGGAGAAAAATATGAGTAAGAAACAAAGCAGAAAGTAGGAACATACACATAGATAGAAGACCAAAGAGGTAAAAAGTGCTATCTCTGATATTGCTTCACCCTCAAGAAGTTTAGGAAAATTGTATGATCGGGATAATATGATAATTTAGAATCATCTCATTCACCAGCCTTGTGCCCTAGGAAGCTTGTAGTAATTTGCCACTGTCACTTGGGATAAAAGGAGAAGGTGAGACAGAAGAGAGTGTGCCTTGTAGGAATGGATTAGTTTAGATATTTGTTAAAAGCTACTACTTTTATGACTAGTGGAGAACTCTAAAATGAAATCTGACCAGGAGAAACTGGAATTTACCTACCTAGTTACTGCAGAACTGAGAAGTAATTCTGCTCCTATTCAGGTGGTCAGGATCTGCTGATGTGTTTGAAGAACTTTCTTAAAGAAATTTATGTACCTGTGGGCAAAGGAAAATAATGTCTGAGTTACGACAGTTATTTTTCAAAGCAGATGGATGCTCACAACAAAGGAAAGCAGTTTTTCTTTGACCTAGGACAGAGGTTGAAAACTTTAGTTTTCTTGGGTTGGTTGTAAAAGATGGGAATATGGACAAGTGTGTTGTAGAGAAACTTTCAAGAGTCAGGAAAAAAGTATGAAACTGAACTGAAACTAATAACTTTGGGATACTTTGAGCAACATCTCTATGTAATTAGCATAAAGCATAATAGGTGTAATAAGCATAATAATCATAATAGCAAAGGAGTTTGGTTTCAAAGACAAGACATATCTGAAGCCAGGCTGCTGTTTTTACCAGGACCCAGTATCCCATCCCAATCAGTTAGAGAAATAAGACAAGATAGAGTATAATTTTATTATGTTTGAGATATAACAGCGGTTCTATTTCCTATTTTGTGCCAAGGATCAATAAGGGAGACACCTTGCTTATTTGACTTAGATTTTAAGAGGAGTCATCAAGTGCTCTCATGGAACCAGGGGAACAGCTAGTTTGTGGATCTAAGTGAATAACTGACTTTCAAGGTGGTGTAGAGATCCATAATACCAGAAGCATAGCTAATGATAGAGGCTAATGTTCATGCATTCTAAAAAAAAGGAGCAGGTTATTATTTTTTCTTGAGGGCAAGATATTTCAGTATGATGTGGATTCAGTGTCTTCATTCTCTTCATAGTCTTTTACTAGAAAATATTGACCCTAATAAGGAAGGGGGAATGAGACAATAAGACCTCAAAGTTCACTGCCTTCTGGCGCTTCTATAATATTGAAGTCCAGTTAGATCATATTCCTTCTATCTTTTCTTTCTCCTTAAAAAATTCTTTCTCTTGTTTTTATTCTTTTTTTTCTGTCTTACTTGTAAACAAAATCTGATTGATAATGTTCTTCCTGTAAGTAATAACAAGTGTAAATGAAATTTATGAGTAGCTTTATCTACTGTATTTCTCCTAGATCACCTAGAGCATTTCTTATGATGATTTGTTTCAGCAGTCATATACATTGATGGGTAACTAATGGAATGTGGGCAAAAGTAAATTACCTTAGTCTTCTGTTTTCACAGGAGGTGGACATTACCTTTGCTATGTGCTTCTCCTTGTTCTGAAAGAAGGGAGTAATGAGAGTAAGGCAGACACTCAAAGATGCTTCAGAGTGAAGGATGCACGTTATCACTTATTGCAGCAGTGAGGTATGGTGCAGTTGCTTTATCCCTGTGGCTTCCATTCAGCATTCCACTGTTTTGCAGGTGTCCCTACTTGCTTTACGGAAATATAAGTTCTAATTTGTTATTTGAGCTAAATCAAATTTAAGTTTTCATGAGTAAAAATTGCAGATGTTATAGAGAATAACTCTCATACATATTTGTGGGCTATTATCTTTTAGCAAAGCTCTTCTTGTTTTGTTTCGGAGTCATTGGGAGGGGTGGGCATTCAGCCCCCTCAAGAAAAATACATATTGCCATGTAAGCCTGGAGTGGATATTGGTCTCATCTGGCAGATGCACTGAGTATGGCTTGAAAGATGTTTCCAGGCACATATACATGGAGACAGTGAATGAAAAAGACTCAAGGCAATAAAGCAAAGACCACCTGCAGTATTATCTACAAACTCACCACTAACAGGGTTTCATGCAATACATAGATCATCCTTACTTTATTGTATTTTCCTGCCATTTGATAAATTTCTAGTTGAATCACTGCAAATAAGCAGAGAAAATAACTTTTCATCTTTCTGGTTGACCTAATGTTTAGGGAGATTTGTTTTTTTCTAGTTAGTTTCACAGGATGCCGTGGTCTATGAAAAAATTGTAGCAGCATTTCTAATTGCACAATTTTTTTCCTGATATGTCAAGATGGAAAAATATCAGAATCCACCTCCTGGATTTTATTAATTTAAACTGTTATGTGTTTGCAGGATAGATGGATCCAAGCCCAAGCCAGGGCTCTAAGCCCAAACTCCTGCCCAAGTCTTCATCCCCCAAGGGCAGACACACAATTTATATTGATCTAGATGCTGAGCTCTCCTGTCTGTGCATGGCCATCTCAAAGGCCTGACAAAACTCACCTCGGCCAGAGAGTGCCAAAGCAGGACCATTTTGGGCAGGGATTGTCACACTGTCTTCAGAGAGTCTTTGCTTTTGAGATTTTCTACATGTTTCTGCTTTTGAGTGTGAAAAGGAGTGACTAGGACTGCTTCTGTGTTTACTTCAGAGCTGGTACTGTTCTAGCCTCAAAAATACAGATGCTGTTGGGCCCATATTTCTGATGTGAGTTTCTGGGGGCAGGTCTTCCTCCAGGAGTACTTAACTCTGAGACAGTCTAAAAGCAAAGTCCTGCAGCCAGGACTCTGAGGGTATATGCAGGTGTTCTGTCCCTACATAGCCTCTCATGGCTTCCCCCAGCTGCCCACAGCCCAGCACCCCATGTCAGCCCCCCAGAACCATCAGTATCTGCCCCAGAAACAGTGCAGCAGAATTGGACTCCAGCTCCCCACAGCCCCGTCCCGCCTGGCCTTGGGCCCCACCAAGCCTTGTCCCCAGGGAGGTGCCCAATGCCTGGGACTGGGGCTGCCTTTGCAAAGCAATGGATGCTGAGAGCGGCAGCTGCAGGGCAAAGATGCCAGTGGACTTCACAGAAAGACATGACTCTCATGAGTGACAGCTGTCCAAGCAAATCCTCCAAGCTGTCAGGATAAGCCCGAGTACTCTGGCATAAACCAAATCACCCAGTGGTTTTGTGTCTCGTAGGTTTACTTTGTACTGGGAGAAATGCTGGGCTGGTAAGGAAAGGACTCCTCTAAATAACCTGTGCCCTGGAAAGTGTCCCGAGAATCAGTGACCCAGCAAGCTGTCAGGCTGTTCAGGCACTGAGGCGCTTTTAGTGTTCTGAGCACTAAAACTATGCAGTGATAGTGTGTAAAGCACAGAAATAGCAAAACAGAGAATGGTGCTTAGGCTGGGAGGGAGGGAGGTAGAAGAGGATGGGGAGGGCTCAGGTGGTGTTTAGGTAGAGTGGGGATCCATGAATTTATGTGGGAGGATTTCTGTAAGTCAAAGACATTCACCTAAGTAACCAGGAGAGTTGTAAACTTTGGGCTCAGAAGCATCAGAATGACTGCTTCTCAAACTATTCGAGACTAATTTCCAAGATTATATGTTTGCAATCACTTATTTTAGCAAAATGTACCACTCCAGTAGAATTGTTTCAGCTTTCAGCTGCAAAACCACTGCTAGAAGTCAAACAACTGAAATGTGTGGAATAAAGCTCTTCTTAAATTAAATAAACAACACTCATGGTAAATCATGAGAGGAGTAAATATTTTCTCTCTTTATTGCCTTGAAGCACAAGACCAGAAGCAAGATTTACAAATATTTAATACAGCTTATAAATAAATTACACCAGCAAAAACTAAACACCAGACCTAGGCAGGGGTGATTTCACTGTGCAAAAACCCACTGAATTTGCCATACTCTCACCTTTTACTACATAAATAAAGGCCTGTTTTGCATATCTTGTTTTCTTTCAACTTCGAAGAGAGTTATCAAGACTTCGGAGGAGAGATGAATTTGACAGAAATGTTTCTGTCTGCTACTTCTCCTCGCTAACGTCCTGAGGAAAAAAAAAAAGAAAAATTAAGAATCTGGCAGAAGAACCAATTGATCTCTAATAGCATTATTACTCGGGAAAGTCCCTTGCCCCTGATACAAAAGGCAGGTGCATGAAATGAAATGCTATTAGTGTATCATACTAGAATAGCAAGACCCTTGATAAGTACAAGTAGTGCCATAAACCTCAAATAAATTCTTGGCTTCTTTTTAATTTTCTCATTTCCCACCCTTTTAAGTGAGAATAAAGAGTTTTCCCCCTAATCTTTGTTCCCAGAGGATTCAAGCCTTTTACAATTGTTCCAAGTGTGTCCCTCCTATTCTCAGAGGCAGGGCAACACTGGCATCATGGCCACAGGGTTTGTAATCAGATGACATGCACCACAAAAGCACATTAGTAGATCATGGCAATGATCAGATTTATTAAAGACACATTTGCTGCATGCACATGGAACTGCAATGCCTAAAACGACTGGAAAGACAAGTTAATACCTTCACAAGCAGGTTTAAAACAGTGTATGCACAATGGAGATTTATATCCCCCAAAAAAGAATTACAATGTTTAGAATTCAAACAGGTATTGCACCATGGCTATATGTTCACTACTTTGAGCCAGTTTCACACAGAATTTTTGTCTTCACTTAGGTCGCCAAGTTTCTGTGACCTTTTAAACTGCAGGTACTCATCACCTCTATTGTAGTGGATGTTTATTTTAATTTCTTTTTTTTTTTTTTTCTTTTTTTTTTTTACAACTACTTTCTATTAATAACCATGTATCCATGGCATCAAATCTAACTGCAGATGTAGGTCTGGGTGGGACTTCACACACAGCAATTGGGCTGGCAAGGAAAAACAGCAACTCCAGTTGATATGGCCTCTGTGCTTTGGAAGTCCCCTGTTTCCAGGAACTTGGTGTGTTCAAAGTTCCCAACTTTATTCTGAAATTATTTCTGACTTATGAATGCCTTTTGGAGAAGCAATAATGGAAAAAAATGCAAATGCAGGAAGTTCTCTAAGTCATCAACACACGTGACAATAGAGTGTCTGCTGTTACTAGAACATTAACTTTTTTATAGCCGGCTCTGAATTTCAGCTTCTGAAGGAAGATATGCAACTCAGTAGGTATTTTTATGTACTTCAGTGTTTTGCCTAATTTTATTCTGATGGCAGTTCACAGTATGACCTCCTCCCCATCCCTGACCATCCAATGGTCAGAGCTCTGAGCAACATTTCTGGTTGAAGACCTGCTGGAGCAAGTCCAGAGGAGAGCTAGGAATACGATGAGGGAGCTGGAGCAGTTCTCCTGTGGAAGCAGGCTGAGGGAGTTGGAGTTGTTCAGCCTGGAGAAGAGAAGGCTCCGGGGAGACCTTAGACCACCTTCCAGTACCTAAAAGGGAGACTGCAAGAGAATTGGAGAGGGGCTTTTTTCAGGGATATGCTGTGATAGGATGAGGGGTAATGACTTTAAACTGAAAGAGGGCAGATTTATATTAGATATTAGGGTGAAATTCTTTATTGTGAGGCTGATGAGGCACTGGAACAGGTTGCCCAGAGAAGCTGTGGATACCCAGTCCAAAGTGTTCATGATGGATGGGGCTTTGAGCAAACTGATATATTGAAAAATGTCCCTGTCCATGACAGGGATGATGAATTCAAACATATTTAAGGTCCCTTCCACACTAAAACATTCTATGTTTCTATGCTTCTCCAAGTAAGAGAAAATATGATGCCTCTGAAAAATCCCATATGATGAATTAATTGTTTTTTAGCAAAATTAACAGAGCTGTTGGCAGTACCATTACTGATAGTGGTTTTTTTCTCTTGGGTTTCAAAATGTTTCACTAAGGTAGACAGTGTTTTTTTTTCCGGACGGGGGAAGTGATGTACAGAGAAGGAAGTGACTAATTTTGGAATTTACACTTTAACTAGTTATATTTTTAAAACTATTTTTGAAAAAAAAATTCTCACAAATATTTTTTTTCTCACATTTGAAGGGAGAAGATTGTTAGAAAAAAAATCATAGTACAAGATTGCTGTGGCCTGGGTGTAGTTGATTAAATTATTTCAAAAACATAAAAATACATCTATATAGGGGTTAAATTTAAGTCAACAAAACAAAAACAGCTTGCACATCACTTACAGTGATGCACACGTGGACACATAATCTTGTATTTTGGTCTACAAGACTAGATTTAGCTTTCAGGTAGTCCTGAGTTTCATTGCTGGTAAGTTAGATTATCTAAATTGATTTTTGCCTGCAGCACTCATGATTGCAAATCAGGTCTGACCAGACCTGACCAAAATATTATTCTTATCAAATTTCTCTAAGTGAAGAATTATAACTTTGATAACCTCAGCCCTAATTCCTAGAAAAGGCTGTTAATGTCAGGAAACCTGAACTCATTTAGTGTGCATTACAGAAAAGGACTTGTCAAGAGGCCAAAAGCTTGGGAAGCAACTTCTGTGACACAGAGGCTGTGATCTGAGATAAAGTGCTGGAGCTCAGCAGGGCAGACTCCAGTGTGCAGCTTTATCCTCTCTTCCAGTGCCTTCTGTAAAGGACACTTCAAGAGGGAAAAAGATGCGGGGGACAGACCTTGTGCCATATTCCATGTGAGTCACAAGCAGGTTTTGAAAGTTTCCTCTGCTCAAACAGGAATGAGTGAGAAGTCTGTTTTGACTGGCTGAGGGAAAGAAAAGGAAGATAAGACATATCAGCTCTAGGATCAGAAAGCAGCTTGTGCTCTTTTAGAAGGCTTAGTATTTTTCAGATATGTTGAATGACTGCTCACGACTCCCACTAAAATCGCAGGACATGCATCCCCAAAAATCAGCCTTCCTCTGACATTGCAGTTGCATGCACTGCATATTTGACCTCTCCAACTGGCAAGAACTTTTTACACTTTTATTTTAAATAAGTTCCAGTCCTGCCTTCCTCCATACTGAGGAATATCTCAGTAACATACTACAAAAAAACCACCACCATTTCAATTCAATTTTAAGGTTGCCTTGTGCTTTTCACAAGAGATGGAAGTTGGCAACAGAAACTCAGGAAATTAATGAAAGTACAGACTGTGCTTCTCTAGAGCTGGCACTAGGCACAGAGATCTTCCTGGATACAGGAGTGCAGTTGGTACCTTAGCTATTGCTGTGCTGAGGTTTGATTAGCTGATTCAGCTTGGCAGGGATATGATTGTAATCAGAACAGACCTGAGAACTCTTTCAGAGAATGAGGCAGAGCTGCAGTTGTGCTGCAGCTGTGGTAGAGGGTCCGTGTTCTTGGATTTTGGTGTATGACAGGGTGATGCAGGTGAGATCAAGACTGTGCAGTGCAGAGATGTGGAAGCTGTGTGAGTACCCACAGAGCAGGACTCCCTCTGTGAGGGAGGACAAGACAGCGTGCTCCGGGGATAACAGTGCCTGGTCAGAAGCAAGGTGATACACTGCAGAAGCACAGCAGTACATAGAAATCCGTGAATGGGAGAGGATAGCAAGCAAAAATGACCACTGTGCTTGAAAACATATTGATCATTTATTTACAACCGAAAGTTCAGTGTTCTCTGTTGAACAAGTGTATGTTGATGACCATCCAGAAGACCTTTTACTTTAGCAAAATGTGTATGGCTTGCTTTGATCTGTGTTGCATGCTGTTCAGAAAGGAGCTACATGGATTTGTGTTGGGACATGGTGAGTAGTGACTCACATCCAGCAAGGGAAGGGTTTCCCCAGCAGCTACCTTCCCTGTGCTGCTCAGCTTTCAGATCCCAGCCACAGCGGATGTGCTTCTGCCAGGTCCTGCCTGACCAGCCTGATCTTTTATGACCAGATGACCTGCCTGGTGGGTGACGGGAAGCCTGTGGGTGTTGTCCACTTGAACTTCAGCAAAGACTTTGACACCAACCCCCCATAGCACACACCTGAAAGGTCTGCCGGCCTACAGTTCTGCTGGGTTAGGAACTGGCTGGGTGGTTGTGCCCAGAGAGTGGTGGGGAATGGTGCCATGTCCCATTGGCAGCCAGCCACCAGTGGTGTCCCCAGGGATCAGTGTTGGGGCCAGTCCTGTTTAATATGTTCACAGATGATCTGCATGAGGGGATTGAGCCTACCATTGAGGATTGAGGAGATTTGCTGATGAAACCAAGTTGCGGGTGGAGGGTAGGAAGGCTCTGCAGAGGTGTAGGAGAAGGGAATACAGGTGACCTTGCCCCTGATTAGTAACAGCTGTGTTAATTACCCAATACAGCCCTGCCCCTGATGAGTCACAGCTATATGCAATAAGTGTGATAAAAGGGAGTGGGTGGGCTGGTGAGGGAGAATAATGAAGACTCCTGGGTAGAGAGAAGTGCTGCTGTGAGGTCAGTCTGGGTCTGCAGTTAGAGCCTGTTTTTTGGAACCTGCAGCCACGGTCTAGCTAGAAAAAAGCCTGCAGTCAGTCTGCACACTGATACATGCAGTCAGAGGCTGCAAGGGAAACCTACAGTAGGAGCTTGCTGCAGCCAGGGTCAGTGAATGGTTGGAGTCAGGATGGCTGAGCTGTAAAGAGGAAAACATTGAGACCCTTTTCATGCTGTGATAAACAAGAAGTCTGTGTCTTGGTGCATTTCTACCCTCTAACAAGAGGGCTGCTGCAACACAGAGGGACCTTGGTAGGTGTGCTGAATTCAACAATATGAGGTTTAACAAAAGCTAGCTTCTAGGTCCTGTACCTTGGCTACAACAACCCCCTGCAATGCTACAGGCTGGAGACAGAGAAGCTGGGCAGAAAGGGACCTGGGGGGACTGATTGGCAGCAGACTGACAATGAGACACATGTGCCCACATGGCCAAGAAGACCAATGGCATCTTGGCCTGTATCAGGAATAGTGTGGCCAGTAGGAGCAGGGAAGTCATTCTTCCTCTGTGCTCAGCACTGGTGAGGCCATACCTTGAATACTGTATCCAGCACTGGAACCCAAATTTAGGAAGGGTGTTGAGATGCTGGAGAATGTCCAGAGGAAGGCTACAAGACTGGTGAAGGGTCTAGAACACAAGCTGGATGAGGGAACTTGGACTGGGGAGAAAGGGAGGCTCAGGGAAAACCTTATTACTCCCTGCAACCGTGCTTAAGGAGGATGTAGACATGTGGGGGTCAGCCTCTCCTGGGAAACAAGCAACAGTACAAGAGGACACAGTCATAAGCGATGCCTGGGTAGCTTTAGGTTCAGCACTAGAAATAAGTTATTCACTGAAAGGGTGATTAGACATTGGAATGGGCTGCCCAGGGAGGTGCTATAGGAAACTGTCCCTGGAGGTGTTTAAGTCTGGATGTGGCACTCAGTGCCATGATCTAGTTGATATGGGGTTGCTAGTTTGGACTTCATGATCTCAAAGGTCTTTTCCAACCTAGTTGATCCTGTGATTCTGCCCTGTGTTACAGGGCAAATGCAGTTTTGCCTCAGTGGAATAATTTGCAAAGAAGATTTCAATTGTTGGGAGCGCTGAAATCTTGTTAAAAGGTTTGCTGAGCCTTTGTATACTAAGCGGATATTAAAAAGCAACAGATACTGACAAACATCTGGATTTCAAGGTTCAGCTCACTTTTCAGAGGAAAAGTGTTATATGCTTCACAGTTGTTAGACAAACAAACACATGGCCTTAAGGTTTCTCTTCAAGCTTAGGAAGCAAGGGCTTTCTCCTGATATTTTATTTTTAATATTCCAGGAAATGTCAGCACAAATCTGAGAGCATAATAAGTGAAGGCGAAAAGTAAGATAGTAGAGAGAGAGAGAGAGAGGCAAAATGTTTTCCAAAGATTTCAAAATCTAGTAATAATTGAGAATCTAATATTAATGGTTGCAATAGCAAGCAATAGACATAGTATGGTCTCTTTTCCTTATTTGTATTGGCAGCAGGTATGTGTGAACTTCATTCTTATTTTTAAGTAATTTCTGATTTTTTCCGATGTCTCTAATTCAATATTTAACTTTCTCTTTTCAATGACACTTTGAAAATCACACCAGTTTCCATCTCAGGCTTTGAGGTACAGGATCCAGCTAGCTCCCTTTGGCTGCTGCAGGATTTGAAAGCGTGTATCCAGGCCACCTGTGAGGAAGTGATTGGATACAGTCAAAACAGCAATTCTGGGGAAAAAAAGCGTGGGGTGGGGGGGGTGGGGGTGGGGAGACTTAAAAAAAAAAAAAAAAAAAAAGGTGTCTTGGAAACATTACAGCTTTTGACTAAGAAGATGTAGATTTCCTCAGTGTTAGAACATGAGGCACTTATTCCCTGGTTACACCAGGAAATGTTTGAAATGCTAAGCTCACAAGTATAAATAGTCATGAAAATGAAACTTAATTTTACCCATCCCCTTGGAATTCAATATTGGTTATTTGCATAAGATATCCAAGAAAAGAAAAAAAAGGGGGGGGAAAACCTATTGTGTTAATTTAGGCTCTGATTTAGACCCTCTGACATCCATAAGAGATTCTAGTGTCTGGAAATATAAATTAGGTTCTCTGTTTTATTGCAAAAATTGTACATGCTTTCAATGCCACTCTATTGAATAGTAAAGAAGCTGAAAAGGAAAACCAGTGCTAAGTGTCAGACTTTTACAAAGCTGAAGTCAGATGAATGCCCGAAGTACTTAATCTGTACAAATTAAATCTGAATTACACTCAAATAATTTAATGAATTGTCACGTTCAGCTTTAAGAATCAAGACTGACTTCTAGTTTAACATTTCTGTTTTAATTTTGATGGGATGTTAGCATTATAAATTAATTGTTTTAAAGAAAATACACCTTTTTCATGTTTGAATAGAAAATTTTCTGGGAAAATTCTCCCCAGTTAAATTTTGGGTGTACATTTGAAGCATCCCATTTTAATTTTTAAGAATGAAAACATTTTGCATGTTCACATGCACATACATTTTTTAATATGTTAAACAATAAATTGTTTCTGTCAGTATCAGTGGACTAGATGTCTTTTGAATTCACCTCTATCCTTTTTTCAACCAAAGAAATTTTTTTTCATTAAATGTGCAGGAGAGGTAATTTGTACCTTCGAACCATTCAACAGCAGAAACAAAGGGTGAAGGTTTGTTTCCTGTAGCTTGAAAGTAATAGTACCATTCAAAATCAGAATTAGAAGAGCAGAAATAATGACCTTGTTTTCTAGTCATAGTTGACTAGATTTTTGAGAGGCATTCATCTCAGGAAACTAAAATTTGGTTCTTATTACAAGCAAGAATTGATTACATTTTAACACCTTGAAGGCAGAGCATTTTGTATTTTATTCAGCAATATGCTTGGGAGGAAATAGGACTGTATTAAATAATCACATAAAATGCACTCAGAGCTTTCTTGCCCACTGAAATACTTATGATTTGGATTTTAGGTAGGCATTCTATTCTTTCTATAATAGCCAAGGATCTGGTTGAATAGAGGGGGAAAAAATTGCACTCAAACTATTGACTGCATTAGAAAACAATTCATTTAATAATATCTATTTAATATCTATTTAATAATCTAGCTGTCTTGCTTTTCTGTCTGATCTAGAGAATCTTCAAGGAAATAACTGAAAACAGCAAGGAACCTAGGGAGCACTGAGCTTAAAGACTTGGCGTTAATTCTCTGCCAGAAGCTGTGAATTGCAGTGTTGGCTATGACCCCTAGGCCAGGGCTGCTGTTCCTGCCTGTGTAGAGCCTAACTGGAAACAGATATACAGAATACAAAACTGTGTCTGCAATGCTCCTCAGAAGAACAGAAGAGGGTTGTATCAAACGTGCACCTTGTATTCTCAGTTTACATGGAGAGCACCCGCTCAAATGGTGACACTTTCAGTCTGTCTGTGCAATGATGCACTTTTGCCAGTTTGTCAGACAAGATGTCGAAGGGAGATGTTTGAGTCACAACGTAGCTCCAGAGCATGGCTGTCATTTTTAGTTCAGCCTGTTCCCATCCAGGTCTGATATGGCCTCTCCCACCACTCAGTCCTTTCCCAGAAGGAATCATAGGATATGCTGAGTTGGGAGGGACCCAGAAGGAGCCTTAAATTCCTGTTTGTGGCCCTGCACAGGACACCCTAGGCATCACACCATGTGCCTGAGAATATTTTCCAAACACTGCTTTGGTACTCTGACAATCTTGGTGCTGGGACCACCTCTCCAGGGAACCTATTCAGTGTCTGAGGATGAAGAACCTCTTCCTGATGTCTTCATTCCTACCACACAAGAACCTAAAAGTTGAAGATAAAAATGGTGCAATTTCCAGTGTCAGTAATGCTGGTTCATACCACTTTGCAGCACAATTAAAGGGTAAATTGGATGCCACCACATTTAGATGAAAATAGAAATTACACTGATCCCAGGTATTTTCTCTACTAATTTCTGATGTTATGATAAACAGGTAAGTATCAGAACATAAATAAAACTGTAATGCTAGCTGTGGTGTCCAGACTGTGCTATGAGATTTTACATATATTTAGTCAGTCATAATGGAAATGTGTAGATAGCAATCAATTAATTTTCCACGATGTATTAATTTTTAAATGGAGGAAATAATTATTGTATTTTTATATTTTTCTTGGCTAATTATATATAGAATGGAAAGGAAACATATGGAAGCTGTTTTTGATAGTGGTTTTGAAATTTTTCTCTTCCATGATAAGAATTTTTTTAGGGTGTTATAATTTAATTTTTGTGTGAATAAGTTTTTGGAAATGAAAAATGTAATTCTTTAAAATTTCCCATTTCACAATCCTGGTGCTTAATTTTCTTTTCTCTTGATTACAATCAGTAGATTTCACATGACCATTATCACATGAAATCTGGGAAAGGTTGAAAAAGATGAAGAAAAAGGAAGAATGAAGAATAGATAAACATTTATTTGAAAATTATGTTTACACTCTCTGGGAACCAAGGCCATTTATACTCTACAGAAGTCATGATGCCATAAATAAAGCTTATTTGGGAGTTAAATGCATTAGGAAGTACATATTTACACATAATAGTTATCTGTAAAGCAAAAATATTTGCATGAATTAATTGATTCCGAAGGCTTGGTGTCCTAAGCTGTATCCCATATTACTGAGACTGGTGACAGAGAAAAAGTGTGTTGAATGATAAAGAATGATTGTGAATTTTTAAGTAATGCTACCAAAAACTAAGCATTTTTACTCTTTTAGCATGGTATTTCCATCCTTTGTCCATTTAACGAAACAGAGACGAGAGTCGCTCTACTTTTGGGAGGAAAAGTTAGGTATAGTTTTAAACTGTCACTCCCGGTCATTGTTACATCATAATGCAGACAAATTAATGAGGAAAATATGTCAAATATTTCCCAACATCCATTCTGCTTGTTCTGGAGAAAGAAGAGGAGGATGAATTTGCAATACCACTAGGCATTCCTTGTGTGTAGTCTAGAAAATTGCACATGTATGAATTGTGTGGTTACTACCTAAGACAGCCTTCTCTCGCTCAAGGTAATGAAAGTTTCAGTAATGATTAGCTATTGATTAGTTTGAAAAGTTTAATATTTTCTTATGATCTGAATTAGGAAGTTGCAGAGAAGGGTGAGGATGCCATACAATGAGAGAGTAGCATACTGAAAATTGAAGAGAAGCAGGATTAAATTAAAGAATATGAAGTCAGGGGTCCAACCAGAAATTTTGAAAGGAGCACTAGCTAATGGGCATGAGACATGGTCATCAGATACATTTCCTCACAGCAACTCATTTATATTGGATCTGACTAAAAGTAAGCAAAGCCATGAATACCCTTGGTATAGCCTGTGCCTACCCTGTTTTTTAGGGCATGCACAGAAACAATGACCCTGTGGACAAATATGCTTAAGCTTGATTTTCATCCGTGCTGAGATCTCAGTGTCACAGTGTCCTCATAACTCTGCTGTGGCTTGTTTAGACTTGTCCATGGCAGAAAATTCAAAGGCCTGGAGATCTTGGATGCTGTTGGGTAAAGTGTAAGCTCTCATTAGCCAGCAAAGAGTATTTGTCAAATAAGGTGATGTACTACGTGGTTGCAGTTGAGATGTGCTAAGATGAAGTATTATTTTTCTTGAAACAGTGGCTCTGGGTGATAATTAAGGGGACTTTTGATTTTCTAGGTCATTCTTCCTTAGAAGATAGCATTTCTCAGAGGCTATGCACCAGGGAATGCCATTTTGCCTTCAGTTGTAGATAGTTTTTTAATATATTTTTAAACTCTTGATCTTTATATGATTTAAAGAAATTCCTCCTTTAACTTTATGGAATGGCCTTACAACAGAAAACCTGGAACCCTGTGCTCTAGGAGTACAATTCCTGGAAGCCTGATTTCTGCTGCCAGTACTTTCTAGTGATACTATACATGCTCTACTTACTCACATCACTTCAGATGAAAAAAAAAAAAAAAAAAAAAATCTGCTGGTAGTCTTGCTTTTCTCTTTAGGGCAAAAATGTTTCTGCACAGCATGCTATCATAAAGGTCAAAGAGAGCACTAATGTCAGCCAGCTTGTATCCTGTTGTGACCAACAGAAGATTTCTTTCTCCATATAAATTTCTTAAACTAGAGAACAGTTTTAGGGGAACTTTGGATTTAATGATTTCATATAAAAACAAAACTGCCATATCTTCTAATAAAAGGGTGACAAGAAGAGTAATTTGAGAAAAGAAATAAGGTTACTGTTTCCAATTAATTACTTAATGAGAACTGATGGAGACAGATTTTCCACTGGGATCATGAGCTAACCCTTTGTCATAGGTTAGCACAGTTTGATTTTTTAGTTATAGTAGAATAATTCTCCAGGTCAGGACCTGGGAATTGCTTTAGAAAAGACAGGGACCTATCAGAGGGTTACTTGGAATATTGGCATCTGTTCTGACCACTGAAATTGTTGGTTACGACTTTGGGAAGTACCATATAAAACCCCTTGATTTCCTGTAGGTAGGTCCTTTTTCTTCTTTCCTTTGGCCAGAGAGAGACAGGTAACATCGAGCTGGGCCTGCTGCTCCCCCCTTTTTTGGGGGGAGCTGGCATGAGTCCTGACCAGATTCCATCAGCTCCTGGGTGAAGGCAGGGGAAGGAGAGGTTGTTGCTTTACAACAACTGCTTTCTCCAAACTTCTCTAGAGTAGGGAGAGATCTCTGCCGGGCCCCTGATAAGAGCTATGGGCACCATTTAGGCTGAGGCCACCCAAATTTACACCAAGGGGTGGGCTGAGAAGGCATTTATGATCCTGCCTGGTTTTTTTGTGATTCCGGACTGCCCGGGTGCTCTGACTTCTGATGTTTCTGTGAGTTCTTCCTCCCTCACCAGCGTGGCCTTGAACATCTAACACCAGGAGCTACAGAGGGAGAGACAAAGACTCGGAGTAGATTTAACCCTTTCCTGGCAACATGAAGCTTCCAGAGCTTAGCCCTTCCCTGAGAGAGTAAGAAAGGACAGAGTGAACATAAAGAAAAAAACAGCATGAAGTCAGTGGAGTGAGAGTGAAAAGACTTTTGGGACAGAGAGATGAAGAGTTGGTTGTTCCATTCTTACTTGAGCCATGGAAATGAACACTGTATTTAGATCGTTCCTTTAAATCATGGGAAAGATATGCATTTGGGGAGATGATTGTTTAGATTTGTGTGTGGATTTGAGCAAAGGTGTTTGTGATGGACTAAGTAATATCCTATAAGATGCTTGAACAGAAATAAAGATGAGAAGCTCTCTGTGCCAGTGAAGAAGTGAGAAGATATATCTCTACCTTGAGATGAAGAATCCTTTGCTTTGGAGTTACTCATCTTTAAAAGGTGACACCCCAGTATGCGAAAGTCTAAGACCCATGACCCATAAGCAGCTTGGGAAACTGCTCCTGGGAGGGTCACAAAGGCAGGTTTCCCAGGGCAGTTGTTTTTGTGACAGATTAAAACCCACAAGAGAACTGTTCTAAGTTGTCAGTGGGATCCATGACTCTAAGAGAGTGACTCTTCCCCTAAAGAATTGATGAAAGACTATCGTCAGATAGTGAAACTGACTGGAAATTACAAGTTTTGTCTCTTTATGTTGTTTTATGTAAGAAAGTGAACAGTTTATAAGGGGAGAGAAGAGTGTTTTTGAAGTTTCATTCTGTTTTAGGGGTTTTTTTCCAACTTTTTTTTTTTCCTATTCTTTTAGTGTGTTTTAATAAAATTATTTGTTAATTTTTAAGGTTAAACCTGCTTTGTTTTTCTCCTAGTCTCTCTCCCACAGAAAGAGTAAGTACTAAGACCAGAAATTAGTGAACATGAAACCCCTACATTAATTGGTGTTGCCGCCCAGTTTTGAAATTAAATCTATTACACCCTTTCAACCATTTTTATATTCTATGAATTATATGCATGATGTACCAGCAGGATCATGGAAAGAATATGCAATTCAAACATTGACTTTCCCAATATATTAAGGGATGTATTTCTGCAGGAGTTACCGTCTCCCACAGGAGAGCCCAAGAGCTACAGCAGGACCACCTGAACAACCCAGCACCCAAGAGCTATGGAGGAATCACAGCTGGCTGACAAGAACTTTTGCTATCAAGGCCCTGACATTCTTCTCATGCTCGGTTTACATCATGTTTATATCTTCTGACAGCTGTGCACAGTGAGCAGTTATTACAGGCATTATATCTGCAATTTCTTAGGCTCTGGTTTATAAGATCTTGGTCTGCAGTTGCATTTATTTCTTCTTCACAGGCCATCCAGCAAACAGGGAGTTGTTTGATGTGCAGGATTACAGTGAGGTTTAAAATTTGCTGAATTCAGTTATTCTTTCTGCTTCTCCCTTTTAATAGCACATTCTCATATTTGTTTCTCACTGTAAAATAAGTACTCTTTTGAACCTTGTGGGAAAAAAAAATTAAATGCACTGCAGAACTGAAAAAAAAAAATCCTACTGACTCTGACAATATCCTATGACAAATATAACTCAGACACTCACATTGACAAAAAATTTATTTTAATGACTGAATTTACCTCAGTTCCAAAGATCCAGGATGATAATAATAATAATAGCAACAGCAACATTAATAATAACAGTAGTAGTATTGTGACTTTCACACTATATATAGCATTCTCTTTTTAATTTCAGCTTGTTACATCCTGGTAACATTTCTCAAAACCCGACTTCCATTGCACTGACTTACCATGCAAATAAATGAAGATTAATTGTGTACATATGAGAAAAAAAAATTAAAGGCTTAAGTAGTTTCAAATATCCATTACTGTTAAGTGTCACTGGCTGTTGTTTTTCTGGGGTGTTTTTTTTTTTTTTCCCCCTGCAAGTCATAGTGAATGAAATTAGCCTCTGGCTATGTAGATTAGCTGAAAGCACAGTGTGCCTTAGAGACTATTCTGCGGCAGCCCAGCATAACCGGTTATGTTTATCCTGGAAAAGATATGCCTTTTTGTTATTTTTTTAATCTTAGTAATGATGACATTTCCAGCTGGAATTGTCCCCTCATTGCATGGACATGGGCATTTTGTTGTTGTTGCCGAAAGACAACTATCGATGTGTATCAACATATGTGGCTGGGTGCACATAAAATATAGATAAATAATGCAACCAGCTGTTGCATTTAGTGTTAAAGTATTTGTATTATTATGATCCACACAGAGTTGATGGTCGCATCTCAATCTCATGTTTTTCTACAATGATCAATTAAAATAAATCCTTGTTTATTTTGTTTATTATATTGTTGAGAGCTACCCAGCTCTCAGCTGAGACTTAATGGGATCTGAATCCCTCTTTACATGTTACTTTTTTGTAAAAGCAAATGCAATTTACAGGAGTACACCTAATGGTATCACACGATTGCATCTAGTACACAAGAGTTTCCTATTAGAAGTAAAAGAAAGGAGCTCTTCTTTACAATATCTTGATGGCAGAGTGGTCTACATTGCCTACAAATTGCTTATGTGGGAATTAGGGAACTCAAGCTGTGACAGTTTGTGAGGCACAATGAGAGCTCTAGGAGTTGTGCATGAATTATGGCCTAAATGTTTGGAAGAGTTACTGTGTGTGTAACAGTATCATCCCTGGGATTCATTTGGGATGTGATCTGCTTTGGCATGGAGGAGGGACAGGAACTGTAGCCCTGGATATTAGGACCAAATTAATTAGAGAAATGAGTTTGTGTGGTTGAGAGAGCTCTGTCAGACCTGTGAAGGACAGCTTTCCACAAGTAGGCAGGTGGACCTCATGTCTGCAGGGCATATTCTCAAGTAGAAGGGAACAGAATTGTCTCTTACTAAAAGTCAGTGGGAGCGTGTGAATTTCCTAGTCTACTATCTGGTGCAAATACTTTATTCTGTAATGCATGAATTTATCATCAATTTAGAGACAGAATCTAAAATTTTCCTTTACAATTGAAAATGGTTATATGCTGCCTCTGCAGAGTAGGCAGGCAGGCACATGACACTGAGGCTGGTGGGAGTTTTCCCACTAGAGGGTAAGGTTCTATGACTCCTTTTTTGTGTAGAACAGCTTTTTCTTCTCTCCCAAATGAGCTTGCTGACATGATTTTCCTCTTTGTCAGGTGAAATACTCTTATAGCACATGGAAACATCCTGATGTGTTTCACAATCTGCATTTCTCAAGGTTTTCAACCCTGAGACTCCCTTAGATTACTTTGGCTGTGAGGAAAGCAGTCCCATTTCACTTGCTTAGACATTCACATCACATGCTGTAATGTCCATCTTATGTGTGTAATGTTTCATACTAGTTGCATGCTGAGAAAAGGATCTTATGTATTACTTTGTGCAAAAAATCTTATGTGCAGTGGTGCTGGCCTGGGCCTATGGCAATTAGAGCACTGTTGTTATAGTCCTGCCACTATACCTGTGTCTTATCTAAAGGCTATGTCTGTTGCCTAAAACATTATAAATTGAATCTATGTATAAAAATCAATAAAGCAGGCATCCTTTTCTTTTCATCCTTTCCTTTACCAAGTGAGCACATTTGCTCACTTGGTAACCAGCGAGAACAGGACAACTTTCTGTGGCCCAGTCATTAATGTCAGTCCCAGTGTTTACAGACAATAAAATGTCAATCAACCTTACATTAAATATTGGCATGTCTATAGTCAATTATCTTGTCCTTGAGTCAGATATATTGAGTACAGCTCCTAATAAACAGGAAATGACAAATTTACTATCAGAACCCAGGAATCAATGGCTGAGATGAAGCTTCATATGCTGGAGCAAAGCTACAATTATGATTCTTAAATTTTAATTAAGTATATAGCTAATGGTCTACATTAAATGAGTTTTCCCCTTTTTAGCAATTGTAAAAATCTGCTATTAACTTCCAAACAAAGCTGTGAAAATTTAGGCCTTAAATAAAGGTCTTAATACCATTCCATTCATCAGATATCAAATTATTTCTTGAATCTTCTACATCTTCATGTATTAAACTTTGAATACTCAGTTCTACAGATGATGGAACCAAAAATCCCTATCAGTGAAATGCTTATTAGAGAATAATATAGATTTGTCTAAAAGTCTTGCATTTCTACACAAAACTGAAAAGGCCACTGAGCAAAAGAACTGCTACATCTTGCAGTAAATTTCATATTGCAAAGATGTTTTTATTCTCATTCTGCAGTTGAATTACCAGGGCAAAGAGTGGTGAAGCAAAGAGAAAAAAGCATTTGCTTGATAGAGTTCACAAGTGACACATTTTCTTCATACTCTAAATTGCCTGTCAAATTAAAGAGCAAGTCTGAAAACTTCTGTAATTATCTAAACTATTATCTCTAACAAAGGTTTACATGTCTTTCCTGCTATGCTAAAGAAGGGCAGTTTCAAATAATTAAGCTTAAAACCTTCTGAGATATGCAGTTAACATCCCAGAGCAAGACAGCTAGTTACAAACCACTCTAATAAAAATTTCAGGAAGTCTAAGGTTTACTTAGAGTGCGTAGATACTCATCTATTCTGATCTAAACCTTTAGTCATTACCACTTCCCCTCCCAACCTCATCATATTAAACTGATGGTTCAGCAAAGCAAAAAATCTTTCTTAGTGAAGGGTTTTTTTCCCATGGTGTATATTATACTTAATGTATATTAAAATACTGATTAGTCAAGCACCAAAATATTAGATATGGATTTAATAACAATAAATGTTTGCAGATATTGGAAGCTAACGGTTGTCACTTTTGCCTTTCAGTTATCATAAATACTCTTGAAGCAGTTTTTAAGATGCAATCCCCTTCTTATAGCTGGAACATAAATACATTTATTAGTTCTATATATTTGTCACGGTTACTTCAGAAACTGTAGAACACAGTAGGATTCCAGTAGTGAAGTTCATTGGTAATACAAGGCTGTGATTTTTTTGTAATTTTCAAACTTTGTCAGACGCAGTTCTTTCTAGCTTTACCTTTTTAAATAATATTATTTGTGTAATTAAATTATTTACTTGCTGCAACAGAATCAGAACCTGGCAGATTTTGGGGAGTGATTGGTTTATTCTGTGTGGATACTGAAATATATCCAGAAGATGCTGGCTCATTAAAAGAACTTGCAGAAGTAACATTCATAAAGAATTATTTATGAAATATTTTTGAAGACCTTTCAGTACCAGTAAAGAAAATGTGGGGAAAACTTATTAATAACTCAATTAAAATATTATTTTAAAATCTTGTAAATTATGCAATCAAATTCCATGTAAACTTTTTATTATTCCATTAAAACCAAATGCCATAGCAGCATCCTTGATAGTTTAGGAGAGAATTGTAAAACTTGGAATTATTACTCTACATACGTGAATCATGGCTTTGCAGAGAAGGTCATTTAATTAATGGAATGTCAGGAGGAAGAGATATTTTCACTGAAACAATGTTGCGGCATACTGAATCAAGATAGATGGGAATTTTGAATCAGAATTTCATTAATTTTTTCTAGTGACAAAACTAACAAATATTCCTGATTAAAATTAATGATGAGTTATTAAGTAAGCAAAGGTTACTTAATTGCGACTTCAGTTTAAACAGTGCCTGAATTGCCTAATTAAAAATTGTATGCCTTTTGCTTAAAAGGTAATTGTTTATGAATTGCTGCTTTACCACTCTGATTGCTCTTCCGGAAGTTCAGTAAATTACTGAAGCTCAGAAGGCATCAAGAGCACAGCATACTCAGGTGAGCCTTCCTCTACTATTTAAGCACACAAGGAATTGTTTTTGCTATGAAGAAATGGAAGTGTTTTGCAAACAATGGCATCTCCATGGTTATCCATTGAATGATACCTTTTTTCTTGCTGATGTAAATATATACACCATGTTATTTCAAAGCATGCACGTGGCATTTTGAAGTCACTAAAAAGTCCAAAACCAAAATAATGGGCAGAAGAATATAGCGTAACAAGATAAATATGTAGTTAAATGGTAATCATAGTGCACTGCACAGTAAAGACAATCAAAAAATGAATCTCCAAATGGTTCTAAGCTGGTTTGGGCTCAATCAAAGTTATTTTTTTCCATTTCAGTTGAAATACTTTTTAAATGAATTGTAAATAGGAAGCATTTTTTTTTCTTTCTTTTTTTTCCCAATTAAAATTATTATCAACATTTCACAAGGAATAAGTTAGATTTTCAAGAAGGTATGCTCTATCAGAGAGACTGTTTTGTCAAGTGCTTTCTCTCCACTGTCAACAGATTTCCAGATCTTTACTTATATCTCTGGTCATATTTACCAAAATATTCTGTCCTCTCCTGTAATGATACATACATTTGAATGAAAATGGTTCATAGGCAAAAGACTCATATTAATACTTATCTAACCTGTTCATGTAGGAGCAACAGTTTAAAGTACGAATCTCCACTATCACATACACAAACTTATGAAGTGTAGAGAAAAAATGTACATATTTTGGTGTTTGGGATTTTTTTAGTTTCACAAGGAAACAGGAACACCAAAGTGGTTTGTGAGTTGTTTACTACTGTTTGACAAACCTAGAGTTTCATTGTAACATCTCTCACAAAAGTACAATCTGAAGCTAGCCCTATGTCATGACTGTGGTGGCCTCAATAGCTTTGGTGAAGTCTTCAGAGAGATTTCCCTGCCAGTTCATCCACTACTATGGGAAAATGTCCATCGTGAAACACATTTTGTAAACCCCCAAAGCAGGGTCAACAGCAGCAGTTTTGGTGCCCAACTGCCAATATGCAAGTGTAAGGGGGTAGCAATGTAGGATGCTTGGGATCTTTATTCTGATCATGTATCTCTACTCTACCATTTAATTCAGAATACCAGCAGATATGTTTAGATAAGACATATCTAGAAATATGGCTGCCCTGGATGCCAAAATAGTAATCTTGTTTTACATTTTCACGTCTCTCTGCATGCTTGTTAAGAAGCTGAACCCTGTAGTTCCTTCACTTCCTCTAAGAGAGAGGAGAACTCAGGAAGGAAGTCAGAGAGGAAAACAAGAGGGTAATAAGCAGTAAAATAAAGATCAAATCACATTAGGAAAAACATTCTAATGCTGAAAAATTATGAAATTTATTGGCCAACAGGAACCAATTTTTCCCAAAAACAAAGAAAAATATGCCTTTTTAGAATTTTCAACAGGTTTTAAAATCACTGTACTCTGGTGTTAAAGGTATACTAGTAACCAAATCCCTTTCCAAGGATTTCATTGGGTTACTTGCTTTCATAGCAGTAGTATCCAGCTGACAAAAATGTGGCTCCTATCAGAGCATCCTCTCTGTTCTCTTCTTCATCATCTGTGTCTGTGACCTTGTGACACATAGTGGTATGTGTGTTTACTAACGTCTGCTGGAATTAATTTGCCCTTGCCAGTAGCTGTGATTAAAGTCTGATTAACAAGGAGAGATGTTTCTGCCAATAGATGAAGCTCTGGAGATCCAAAGCAAAAGCTGCAGATTCCTCTGTCACCTCTACAGGACATAACTCAGCTTACATAATACAACTGCCTAATCTATCTCTTTAGACTTCCAGTGCAGTTCATATAATCTGACTGTGTAGCACATGCTCTTTTAAGTAATGATGTCATGCTTATTTATTAATATAATCTGCAGTGAACATCTCCATGTCAAGAGATACCTTCCAATTAAATTTGTGATCAATTTTATATCTTAGAAAACAATATTCAACACTAATGTCATTTGTAATATGATTCTTCAGTGTATGCTATTTGTCTCTTTCATATCCACTCAGTTGCCGTGATGGGAAATAAGGATGGGTTTGGAGAATATCCAGGTCTATCTTCAGTAATATCCATATATATATCACTTTGGTATATATACGCAAGTGGAGAACTCCATCTGCCTACACTGGCTACGTAGAGATCAGTAACATACCTCTTCAAAGACACTCTCTGAATGGAGCCACTGCGATACACTGGGACAACCATGTCTAATGACACTTTAGGTGTCATTCTACACCTTAAACTTTTATTTGAAGTTTCTAGGTGGAGGGATGAGTTTTAGATATAGCTACAACTGATCATTCTCTTAACCATGACTGCTAGGTAGAGTTTTCATCTCACTCCAGAGAACTGTTGCCTTTGGTCTCTAGGCTGTCCACAAACATCAAAGTGTGTAGCAGATACTGAAAGGTGCCTCCTACCACCAACAGCCAGGTCCTATCCCCTTTGTTGAAAGGAAATGGATTTGGACAGCTAGATGGATTTAATTTACTCTTCGACACCTTGCCAGTTCTGGGATCATAAATTTTGCAAGAAGACCTTTGTGACATCCAACTTACTTGGTCCTGTTGGGTAAAGCGAAGGCAAATGGCTTCAATCAACAGTTACAACAACAGTCAGTGGATCTGAAAATCACAATGGAGAGACTAAGATCCCAGGCAGAGCAAGACTGAAAATGTGCAAAGGCAGACCACAAGGGAAGATGCTGAAGGGGGTCCTAACTCCTAATTCTCCCTGTATGTACCTTCATTAAGTCCTACACTTTGCCTGCTGTTGGCTACTTTAATGAAAAGTTCCTCAACAGAAGAGGGTCTTAGGGATCAGTAATTATATGTGAGTCCTCAGAGCAAATAATGGACATTATTGGTATTTAGTATTACTAAAAAGCTTTTTAAAATGTGTGGCTTATAATATCCTAAAGTAATCCACTTGGAAAACATACCACTCTTTACTCTCTATGCTGTATCATAGTTGAATACAAATAAAAATTTGTGAGGGTGTGGGCCTTGGTTTCCATTTAGAGAAGGAAGCTGATAGATGGAAAGACGTAAAGATGACAAAGATTGATGGTGGGGAAGTAATAAGTTACTCATGTGTGCATATGATATGAAAGATAATGAGATGATTTGAAGTCTGTCAGTACAGATCATAAAAATATGCATGCAGGTGGAAGTTCAGTCTTAAAAATCCTACAAATAGGATTAAAATTTTCTCCCCTGCTTGAATCTTGGAAAATAACATAGAATAACAATAACCACTTTTAATTGTCTCATTGCTCTCATCTGAGGTGGCTTTAGAAATTGAAATTGAGAGCTAAAGAACTGAAGTGCCTCAAAATACCCTTTTAATGCTGAATTGATGACTGAATACCAGTCATATTGGCAGAATCCCAGGCCTTGGTCTGTTCTCTGAAGAAAACTTATTTTCTATGCAATTTAGAAGCAGTAAGCACTACTTTCTCAGAATGAGTGACCTTCTTTCAAGTGAACTTTGTGAAGTCGCACATGTATCTTGTATGTTCTCTTGCTCTTCTTAGAGAAAATAAAGAAAACCTGTGACTACAAGTTTAAATTGCAGATTTTATGTGTGCTGAAAAGGAAAGAAGGCTGAATCATCAACCCACAGTGAATAGAAGCAAATACATTTTTCAATGAGAGTGATTTGGATTTTTTCATTGTATTTTTCTCTTTCACTCTCAAAGCTGCACATTTTATTCTTAACCTCTATGTGTGCTAATTAGTCTGAAAAAGAGAGAATACACATTTAATTAGTGTTTGCTGTAGCTCTTTTCTCATTTGGTGGGTTCCTGGGTATTATTCAGAGATATTAGGTCAGGCACTAATATGGACGGTGTCAAAACCCCCTAACTTAGTGTTGCTGAATGCCTTTCTGTCTCTGCTGGCTACAACCTCCCTCTATCCTTGCTCAGCACCTTACAGAGTATGGGCTAGTCTTCATCATATTTTATGCTTTCAGGTGTTTCCTCCATAAAAGACAGAGGACGACAGTATCCTTGTTTAATCCCATGTACATTTCCATATGAACCTGTTTTCTGGCACATACAACATGTATACAACAGCACATTCTATCTTTATATACTTATATGCAGTTATATAAAAGATGTTTAAATAACAAAAAACAATTAAAATTATGTGTGGAAATCAGATCCAAAGTAAGAGTATGGCCTGACTATGAAATCAAGACCCTCCAAAATATCTATTTTGCATGAGTCAGGTTTGGACGTGTTCCTTACAGGTTTATCACAAAGGTAGTGATAATGTCATAATGAAATAGGCAATTTTCTTAGGCTTCTTGGTTTTGTTTTGTTTTAGTTTTGCCTAGAAGCTCTCAAAAACAAACAAACAAACAAACAAACAAACAAAAACAAAAAACCCACACACACAAAAAAAGGAAAAATGAGGTATGTTCACTTTCATTGCATTGCTGGTTTAATTAGGAAAGCTTTATGGAGCCACGATTGTTCTCTTTTGAGTAAAGTTTTCTCTCAGCTCTTTCTGTCCTTTCCGGGTTTATCTGTTTTGGAAAATATAGGTGCAGCTATGGATGCTGTAAAGGAGTTAATAACAGCAGGGCTATTGGGCAAGAGACAAATCGCAGCTCTTGCTTTAGAATTATTTTGGATACACTGTAGGGAAAAAGTGGCTGATTGAAGACATGACCTTTGGCTGAAGACTAGAAACAATGCACCACAGGAAAGAGCTCTTTGAAACTATAACTGTACTGCCTTTCATATTCAAGTTAACTGAGACATTGCATGATACATTAGGTCATGTAAACAGCCCCAAGGCGAGAATTTTCTCTAATATACCTGAGTAGAAATTACCCTTCAACACCATTTCTAGGTAGCCTTTATTCCATTATTAAAGCGGTAGCAGTTCTCCTGCTCTTGAAAAACCAGAAAAATCAATGTGGGGATTTTTTGCTAGGCCTGTAATACTGCAATCCCTTTTGAGTACTCTTTTCAGATAAAAGTTTGTAAACATCATGCTTATGAATGACTGCTTTCAATTACAGAATTAAAACCTCAGACATTCTGGTTGCTCAGAAAGCCACCAGGTTTCCATTATTTCTCTGAATAACATAGAAATTCCAGTGTAGTCCTGCAGGAGAGAGTTTTCTGAATTAAACGGCCAACAAGAATAGCAGTACCCTCTGATGTTAAAAAGAATAATCAATAACTTACATGAGCACATTCTGGGAAATGTTTTGTTTGTATATTATTTCCCCCGTGTGAGCAGCCCTTTTGTTTGCTCTCCAGGTTAGCTGATGTTATAAAATTGATTAGTTTGCTTGCTTGCTTTTGTGAAAGATAAGAAATAATAAAGTGAAAACAAACAAACAAGCAGAATCCAGGCAGAAAACATGCAAGAGGTGATAATAATTCATACCCCTCTTCTTACTCTGCTGGAAGTATAGGAAGAAGTACGCTTCAGAAATAATAGAAAATACTTGCTTTTCTTTCCAGACACAGTCACAGACCCAAGCACAGAGAATAATGTTTTTGCTCTCATGGTTCATATAGGCCTACAGCAGAACAAGACTCCACCTGTTCAGAGCACGTTCATGGTAAGTCAGACCTTTTAGACTGTCAGACTCCCTTAACATTACCTTGTAGTTCATTTCACAGTGCCCCATCCCCCCAGAAGAGGCAGAGCACATGCCCATACTCTCAGTCCTCCAAGGAGGTACAGCAGAGCTGCCAGATAAAGTCATGAGTCCCTCCTGGAAGTGACACCCCGGGCAGATGGCAGAGCAGATGTGCCAATGTATGCTTCTCTATATCACACTGCCCCCCAGTGCTTTCAGTGCTATTAAAATATCTTCTCATTTTTACCACTGAGGTGAAAATTACCCACTCAAGCAGCCAGTCAGAGGATGATATTGTTTGCTTATAAAATACCTGGATCTATATCAGACACAGTGTAGACTAAAGTAAAGCAAAATTTTGGAAGCTGTAAGCGCAGCACATTGATGCAGCAAAACTTAAGTGGCCTTGCATGTGCTTATCACATCCTTTCTGTAGCCCTCCACTCGTACTTGCTACTTTGTTTTGAAGGTCCCCGGAGAACTGGGTTTGAGGGAGAGAGAGGAAAATGAGGAAATGAGATTAGGAGTGGGAAAATGTCAACATGAATTTCGGTTTCCTTTTTCTAGTGCAAGAAGTGAAGAATTTGGGACAGATCCCATTCCTACCAAGGCCAATGACAAATTGTCCATTGACTTTACAGAGATCATGGCTGATTTACTTGGGGTTTATTGTTTCTTATTTTCTAACTTTGTTTCGTGGCTAGCCAGAAAGTTTGGGTTTGGTTTCAACTCCTGATAATAGCTTTCATACCATTAATTTAGTACAGAGAAATCCCTTTCAATCCTATATGCTCATAAGATTCAGGCTGTCTCAAACTGATTGCATATAGTCTGAAAGCAAATCTCACAGTCAGGAATCAAGCTGTGGTACCTTTCTGTGACATACTCCTCCTTCGATTTTTAAATGGCTTAATTAAGAAGAAAAGAATTCTGAAGGGTGATCTAGGACAACTATAGCAATTGCTACCTTATACTTAGTTGGCTTCAAATACGGTTCAGGTCTCATGGTTTTCGGTTCCTGCTTGGGTTGAATTCAAAGTGATAAGCATCACCATGTACAGGTGGTATTTTGGGGAAAACATCAAAGAAAACTAGCTTAATTTTGTAGTCAAAGCAAAGTAGACAAACAAATCTGTTCTGGTTGGTGGGTGGAAGCCAAGAGATTTTCTGACAGTCAGGTAAACTGCAAAAATCCTCATCTATTTAATGACTAAAGTAAAAATAAAATCAGAATTTTACTCAATCCTTTAGATACTTTTCTTGGAGTTATCTAGGTATATGGATAGACACAGAAGTATAGAGGGACAGACAGACAAAAAGAAGAAATTTTGACATGACTATTGAAAATCAGTTATGGGAAGTTAAATGTGCTTAGATAAGTTAGTTCAGTTTTGAAAAATCTGCTGTAATTCAAAAGCCCTCAATACAACGTCTCACTTTTCGTTGGTTTGTTTGTTTGTTTTGATAATGGCGCTAGCAACTCTTACAGCTTTTTAGATTCAGGTCTGAGAGAAAACATCTTTATGTGAGTCTACTCTTATTGCTAGTCCTTATATTTCTGCTTACTGCTCTGTTTTCAGTTTGTCATCTGTAAAGCAAGGCACCAATTTCCAGTAAATTCCACAGACTGTTCTGAAAATAGGTGAATAAACACTACTAGTGTCGGCTTCATCTTTACGTCACACTTAGACAATCAGACATTGCTGTGAGCCTCAGGGCATGAGAGCCTAGCAAGTTGGGCTTCTCTTGTTTCAGAACTTGTGGGGTTGCTTTGGGCGTATTACGCAGTAATATTGAGCTTGAAATGAAAAATGCAATCCCAAGTCTTGCCAGCATGGCACAAATTAAACTAAACAACAGTTTCACTTTCTTTCATACTTTAATCCTTATGTCTAAACTACTAGTGACACAGCTGAAGAATGTCAAACAATGACATTCATCCCCTCACACTGCAAATATAAGGGCTGTGTCCTGAGTGTTGACTGGTTATAAAATTTCTCCCAATGAGTACTCTGGTTTTGGAATGCAGGATTATTTTATGAGAATTTGAATAACTGAGAGATGAGGACTATCAGAACTCAGCTAGTCTTTTTTTTGGTAAATTTTTTTACATATGGGTGGTCAAACTTTCAACAGAATTTTCACTTGTTCATCTGCTATTGTACTTCTATCCATACGGATAGCAGATTTGAAAGAGGACACAAAAGAGGCATGTCTGAGAAGCAGGTTTACTTAAAGATTTGCGTTATGAGAATGAACATTATCTTCTCTGATATATGGGGAAACTTTGACAAAAATTTTGGCTTTTTTTTTTTTTTTTTTTTTTCCTTCCTCTGTCTTTCTGCAGGAGTTTGTGACCACAGCATGACTTGTACTGGAGGCAATGAACAAAAATCTTGTAGCAGGGCTTCTGGCTTCACTTCTCAATTAAGATTTCTTTGGGAAGGAAATCCAAAGTCTGTTGGTAGTGTCATGGGAGAATATTTGTTTATAGGAACAGCCCAAATCTACGAGTAGTTCTGTGTCTGTGTGCTATTTTGGCCTACATTGCTGATTGTTTCCTTGGGTAGGGTCTTAGATTTTTCAAAAAGAATGAAGAAAATCCCACTGGCAAAAAACATTTTACGTGTGCTATCCTCAAACATCTACAGCTTAAGGTGAGTGGCTGCAGGTCATTGGTACCTTCAGGCAATCAGCAGAGCAAAGAGGCCCACAGTACTGTCCTCCAGTGAGCAGTAATCACTGCTCCACTCTTGTGAAATTAACCAGGAAAAAGAAAAACAACTCAAGTTCTGAAACACGGAAACAGACAAAGCAAGAGAACAAATCTGCCTGATTAAAGCAAGGTATGTTTACCACTGTTAACAAGTCACAGGGAGAAGGGAGAGAAGCAGAAACAAACACAAATAAGATTGACACTGAAAAGAAAGAGAGAAACTACCCTATTTGTCAAATAAAAAATAATAAAATAATATGAATGAAAAGAAGCAGATATAATCCTGTAAACATAATGAGGAAGTAGTAAATGAGTAATAAAGTCAGCTACAAAGAGCCAATTGTGTCTTCTGTTCTGATCTGGTGCCTAGAAAGCTTTCCAGGAAAGTACTCAACATTCTCTTATGAAAGCACATAGCAGTTCTGTGAGAGAGGATAATTTATTTACAGGTTATGGTGTTATTTGTAAGAGGAGTTTCAGAAAAGCCTTGGATTTTCCATTACTCAAAATGAAATGTAGAGAACATTTTGTTTAATTCTTGCTTGTGCCAAAAAGGAGATTTGTAACTGGGAAAATGGAAGTGCCTATGCTAAAACCATAGTATCCAACTTATTTCTACTGTTTCTTTAAAGCACACTATTTGGCTTAAACTTATTTTCATCAACAACATCTGATTATAGCCAACAGCACCACAACTTTAAAAATGTGTGCTGTTATTGTTATCCAAATAGTTTCAAGACTTGATTTTGCCACTTGCACTTGTGTTGAAAATTTTACAATTCACAGATGTTTTAATTGGACTTACTAAACCACTGAGAGGTGTGAAATATAATGCTGTAAGAATAACCCTAGTAAAACCTTTATTTAAATGGCTTGGGAAAGGTATGTTATTGGAAAAAGAAGCCCAGACTTTTAATTCCCTTTTTCTTAGGACGAAAACCAGCCAATGTGCCCTACACTCAATTTAATATTTTCTTCTAAATTAATTTATTCTGAGCTTCATTTATTTGGTCCTTTGAGGCACAGTCAAAACAAATTGCAAAGCATGGCATTTTAGCCTGGTCATTATGGCATGGGTTTTTTCCCAATAATTTGCACTTAAAACAATTGGCATGTCTCCTTATATATAGCTTCTTGAAGCTTTAGTTACAAAAACTTTTTGTCTCCTCGAAGAGGCCTTGCCGCTAGATACAATTCATCCCATTTCCCTTCTACTCTAGTGGGTGCAGAATGCTCAGTGTATACACTCAATTATCACAGTCTCACTACATGAAAAATTCTATTATCATCAAAGGATATCATATTGCAACAGGGCAACAGCAGAAAAAATATTTCTTCTATAAAAAGAAAATGAGTTCATAAAGGTGGGTGACACGATTCCGTTACCTAATTCCATAAAAATTTCTTGTACTTGATGTTCTCTTTGAAACCCATGTAGCACTACTTTTCCTATGAAGTAAAGTAAGCTGTGGTAAGAAAGCCATTACTCAGACTCATGCTAGCTTTAACTCACTTCTACAGAAACTCGTAAGGTGTTCTCCTAAACTAAACTAAAAAAAAAAAAAAAAAAAAAAAAAAAAAAAAAAAAAAAAAAAAAAAAAAAAAAAAGCTGACATTAATTTTTTCATTGCCTTCAGAGAAAAGATGACAGAAGTTAACCTGCTGGTAAATATTTGTCGATATTAGTTGTAAATTCTCCTTTATTTCAATTTGTGAGATACAGGATATGCTATTAGTGACAGAACAAACATTTTTAGGTTGAACTGTCAGAGCTGATGGTTTTACCTGCAGGAATACATTCAGTTCAGGCAGCAGATGAGAAAGGCCCTTAATAATTTAAGCAACTGTGGCACCAAGCTTCTTGGGAAGGGCTGGGGATGACACAGAATCTGTCACATACTGACCAGAACATGCTCTGCTGACCTTCAGTTTTCCAACCTGATACTCCTGTCAATTTGTACAAGTGTATTGGATTTGGAACTTTTTTTGTAACCCTTGGTAGAAAAAAATAAAAAAAAAAATCAAAATCTTCTGGAAATTAAACATATTTAGGATTGTTCTCTTTGTATCTTAGAACCTAGGGCTGTTCAGATCTTCAGCCTTTAGTTTCTTCCTGATTCAGAGTATGACCCCATGGTAGGCTGAAATACCTATATGAAAATAGCAGTAAAAACTAAGGCAACTAGGTATTTTCCTGCTCCATGACCATGCTTCTTGCATGGTCTGTTCCATTGTGAACATGGTCTTAGCTTTTTTACATAAAGTATGGCTTAATACTATAAACCATAGTTTTTTCTGAAGTTATGGATGTTTTTGTGCCAGAAAAAAACCCAGGAAAATGGTTCTTAATGGGCTATTTTGGCCAATAACAATCCTATTATTGTAGCAAAGAAAATACCCCAAGCATGGCTACAGATCCATCTGAGAATCACAGAATCACCAAGTAACTCAGGTTAAGAGGGACATCAAGAGGCCTGTAGTCCAATCTCCTGCTCAAAGCAGAATCATCTTTGAGATCAGATCAGGTAAATCAGGATTATATCCAGCTGGGTCTTGAATACCCATAAAAAATGGAGACAGCACAACCTCTCTGAGTGACCACTTGTCCTTCCTCAGGATCCAAATCTGCTCTGAAGCCTGCCCAGCAGTGTAGACAAAAGACAGCTGTGCTGATGCTGCCATGTGCTTCATGTGCTGCCGTTCCATTTACCCCATGTACTTTCACTGATCAAGGCCATGCTGCTCCTGCAGTGCCAAACAGCTACCTCTCCATCTATGGAGATAATTCCTCTTCATGTTAATCCAGTCACTGATGGCATCCAAATTCCAGCTCTGATAGTTGTTTCATTGCTCAAAAGAACAACAGGAAAGAAGATGTCCTACCAGGAAAAGCTATGGAGTTTATTTGGCAAAGATTTTAGAGCATATGGGTGAGATGAAAGAAGGCACAGCTGGTTTCAATTTTCTGTAGTGGAATTTAGCATTCAAAAGTATGGCAAACATTGGTAGAAAGAACAATTTCAAACTACGTTTGGCATCAAACAGATGGATGGCACAGATTTAGGTCAATATACTTGCTTCAAACTCAAAACACAACTCAAATTTTCATTATCCATAAAAAAAGCAGCCCACCTGCACTTTTTTGTTGGTTTTAGTTCTAATCATGGCAATTTATGGAGCTTTCATGTATTATTAATGTTCATATGTTCTTGCAGACAAGCACTAATACTTCCATTTTACAACGGAAAATTAAGTAGACCTAAAATTGAAGCCACTGTACTTTCTTTACTGTAAATAAGTCTGGAAATATTTTCCCCTCAAGGAATTCACACAGAAAATATATATTTTTGTTCACAGCATGCTGCTTAAAAGTAGATGAAGGATAACACCTCAGGGCTATTTTTTTTTTTTTTTTTAATCACAGAATTATGGTTATTGGTGACGGGCATGGAAAACTTATTTTTGTGTGAATGACTGATTTTTTCCAAGTAACATATTCCACTGCTTGAGAGGATAAAGGCAGTGGGGCTCTGTACGATTTTCTGAGAGAAGACAGATGGAGAAAAGATTACCTAGTAACTATCTTTATGCCACTGAACTCTACTAGTAAAGTTCATTTAATTCTTTTCCAGATTCCCTCTCTATTTTTTACCTTATTATCTTTTCCACAAGCTACCCAGGCTACATCAGAGAGGGGGAAAAAACGTAAATTGAATAATGTTCCTTCAGTAGAAACAAATACAGAAACATACCCTGCAACATCCATTGTGACATCCAATATCTCCTGGCTGTTGTGGAAGATGTTCACTAATTGAAGAAATACAAATGGTTCTGTGATGGTTCACATCATCTGAATATAGAATTATGCAAGTTCTTGGTAACAATCAATGAGAATGTCCAACAAAAGCCATGTGTGGTGGAGGAAATTTCAAAGATATGACACCTGCTTTGAGATTTATTGCTTCTAGGTAGGTGAGGGGTATGTGTTTTCCTTCAAAGTCTTGTTATTCTCAATCTCAGTCTTTTCACTTCTGAAAAAACTTCACTTCCTGCCCTCCCTGGGAGGTGAATCTGTTTGCTTCCATCCAAAGCTTTCCTCTGGCTGACCACCAGGCCATTTTTCTAGCTATCAGGTCAATTTTGCTATGGGTTGCTGACAAGTGTGGATTTCCCATAGTGCAGATTGATAGTGAAATGCAGCACGTGCAGCTGCCATTTGTTCAGGACAGCTGCAATCTCCTCTTCATAGGTAGAAATCCTGCACTATGTCCAGGCTTCAGAGAGTTTCTTCCTCACTGGAAAAGCGGCCTGCAGCAGACTGCAATGCCTGGTACCTCCGTTTTGCTATGGCTGCTCAGTATTTTCAAATCTCCCTGCTGCCGTGCAAGAGGAAAAATGCATCTTTCACCCTAGAAGTCGCCTCTCAAGCAAGATGAATCCAGGAGAGAAAGAAGGGCTTCAATTCTGACTCAGGAGAGTATGCACAGACACCATTACTATTTGCTACAGCTTAGGGTTTTTTCAGTCAGCCATGTATGTAAAGCTGAAATACACCTAAAAGAATACATGTTGTCTGCAAAAGACCCTCAAGAAGTGCAGATGAAAGGTTTGTGCAGAGGGAGAGTATTCTTCATGCCTTGTCATCGATGCAAACTGCGAATACAGAATAGTGAAATACGTGACACTTAGAAAAGTTTTAATGCTACTAGTGAGTTTATTTCTTGTCCTTAGAGAAATGTGCTAATTTTAATAGTTTGTAATTAAATATCCTGTTTCACTTTCTTTTTATGTTAATATGTAATTACTCATTTATTTTACAGCCAAAGAAAACTTTCTAACATTTTTAGAAAAATCAACATTATGTAATCAAACATAACATCAACACACATGTACTCATGTCATGAGTTCAATGCTCATAGTTAATGTAGGGAATTACCTTGTGGAAGCTTTCTTCAAAACATATTTTTCCTTTAAGTCCACGGCACTTTCATTTAAGTTCCAGAAAAACTGGTATGTGGGCAAAAGTGATTTCATTCCTAGCACCCAAAGGGTTAACCACAGCCTTGGAGCAAGAGAAAGGGCTCTAACATGAGTTATGAAGGAGAATGTGTGTGGGAAAATTGGCTCTCTCTTCTGGAGAGCAGGAAGGGTTTGTATGTACTGCTTCTGACTCAACATTGCCTTGTTTGGTTTAGCGCCGGTGAGGATTTCCATGTATGAAAAGCCCCTTCGACTCCTCAGAGCGGTCTAATCCTGGCCCTGGCAGCCCACTGGCTCGCTGGGCCATGACAGTGGAGGAAAGAAATCTCTTCTTTAAAGACAGAACCAGTTACTTCTGGACTCCACTCCAATCTGTGGCACTGCACGGTCTTCATGCAGTGCCATACAGCCTTCCACCGACAAGGTGGGAGCAACACAAACTGTAAAAATACAGGGGCTTTGGGATCTACTCTCATAAGTGCCAACAACTGGCAGAACAAGTAGAGAGATGGACACAGACACCACAAAATTTTAAGTTCTAAATTACTGATTATTAAGCAATCTTCTCATCCTTATGGTTTGTAGCAACTCAAGCTGCATTTGGTAAACTTGACATGTCCTTCAAAGGAATTATAGTAAATAATTACTATAGTATAGTATATAGTTACTATAGTATTTACAAACTTAACTTTTGCTTGCATTCTTTTGTTTCCTTAGAACTGGCCCCTATCTAACTTTATTTTCCTTTTATTTTGAAAGGTTAAAACCATGTCAATATCGGTAATTATGGTTACATCCATACCTCAAAGTAACATAAATTAAATATATTTCTACGATCTCTCTTCATCTGCCATCTGCAGATATGGGAGGGAACTCTTTAGTCATTAAGGACATTACGTAAAGTTCTGCATGTAACATACATATGTGTATGTACTGTCATTTCATGGATAATGCTGTATGTGAAGCTGAGCAGCATTTTCAACCCTTTGTGGCATTTGTCCACTTCTACTGTATTTTCTTTCACCTCAAATACTGTAAAGCAGTTTCCATCTCAGTCATTTGGGATTTAAAAAAGAAAAAATTAATTCCTTAATTTTCTGGGCATTTTGTCATATTTTAAATTGTTTTCATCAGCTCACTCTAGCAAACCTGGTGCATCAGCATCTTGAAGATGTCGAGAAAGACCACAAGACTGAGAAAAAAAATTATTTGATTGAGAATGAGGACCTTGAAACTTGTTGCCATGGCTAGATGTTTACATGTACCCTTACAGAACTGCATTTTTTGATGTGCTCTTAAAAAGTGTTCTTTAGAGAAAAAGAAAATGAAAGAAATTGCACAATTCTGTTTTGTTTTTTTTTTTTTTTCTTTAATAATATTTCTCCTCACCCTACTCAAGTAAACTGCAACTTCTGTTAACTCACTGAAAGTTACATTGCTGAATTTTATTTTTTTTTTTTTGGGGGGGGGGGTGGTGTTTGTTTATTTGGGGGTTTTATGAAGTTAAGAGGAAGAAAATTACGGAATGGAGTAAGCAAGTCTTCTAGATAAAATAGAGGTGTGAAAAGAAAAAAGTAACTACTGTATTTGAAGTTCTATTACTACCTCAGAACATGGCTTCTTCAAAGATCGAAGAATAATTTTTCACTAGATGTCTTTATATTATTCCCTTATTTAATATTTGAATTTTTTTGTTGTGTAAATCACACAGTGGGGAATCCAAGACAAAAATCAGTCATTATTTCACTTTGTCTGAAATGATGTTATTTTTTTCTACTCGACTTCTACATTAGGTACAACTGATGGACTCTCTAGGGACCTCTAGGGGAAAGGTCTAATCATTGTGAGTTGTAAATAAACTCTAAGGCTTTTTCAGAGGTTTTTCGTTTTCTTCAGCATCTTGCCTCTTGGCAGATACATGATATTCTTCCACTGCCAAATTCCACTTTGCTGAAAACTACTAAGACAAAAATTGCCATCAGAAACATGTGAAAGGCAGAGATTTTCTTTTTCAGTGTGAAGGCAATTTGGCTTGAAAGGGGCTCCAGATCAGACAGCTATGCTTTCACTGAAAAGCATATACTTTCACCATTTTTTTCCCACATACAAAGCGTGTTTCCTACAGAAAATTATATCTTACCTTCTGAATGCTTTAACATGTCTCAAGTACTTTAAGGAGAAAGAGACCAATTCCGTATTCTCTCTCCACGTATTTATTACAACTTATATTTAGATTTTGGTTCCATTACTTGTTACCAATACGCAGGGATATCCATCACTTTCCACAACAGCCAGGCACAGGGTGGCAGGAAAAGGGTGCCACTGCCCCACTGGCGCTGCCCGTGCAGGCGGGAAAGGTCTGGCTGCTTTGGGGTTTCTTGTCTACCCTCAGCCCCTTCCCTTCGTTGGAATTCAACAGGTCACTTCAGCAGATCCCAGAGCTCCAGCAGATTACAGGAGACCTGGCTCCCTCTCGGTGCCAGCTGCAGTCGTAAGGGCCCACACAAACCTCAAAGGTACCAGTAACAGCAGCAGAAATGAAAATGCATATTAGTAATGGTGCAGCTCAGTCCTCACCTGCATCTGCATTTTTTACAGCTGGAGCCAAATTACAATCCACCACATATCCTGAGAGGAATGCCATGGAAAATGCAGAATGCTGTTAGAAATAAGGCAGGTGCAGGAGCTCCTTTTCAAGTTTTTATCCCATTTCAGTGAGCTGTGTTTGGTTTTTCTGTTCATTCTTTTGCTATGACTGGGATAAATTGCTATTTATTGATATCATCCATTGACTAGCAGAGAGTGTTAATGAAATGTGGATTGGTTATAGCTTGAAGCAGGTTTTAGCATACTATGGATTATTTCATCAACACAAGATCTATTTGTTTACTTCTTTGTGGGTCTTGGTGGGGATTGTTCCTGGGTTTTTTGTCTGTTTTTTCCTCTGGCATGCTGTAAATGAATCAAGGGACTATTTTTATATTAATAACACTGTTTGTTTATTGTTATATCAGTGGCAAGCATATCTGACTGATATTTATTTTAGAATGAGAAAGACAGGAAAGAAGAAAGCAAACAAAGCAAAATAGATATCAAATGTTTGTTTTATAGGAGGAAGGGAAAGTATTTCTCTATATTTATGCAACTCAAGGTCTGTTTACCAATGAAATTGAAATATTTGGTCTTCTTGGAACGTAACTAATGATGACATATTTTCTACATCTTTCTGAAAAATGCAGTAAAATAACTTAGCATTTCACAAACCAAGGCAAGAGTCACTGTTTTACTGGGGAAGAAGCGTAGAAAAAGAAAGGAAGAAAAAGAGAATGTACTCCTATAAGGCATAGTCTGACAACAGAATATGTGCTAATAAATTGCAAATAGCCCTGATTAAGTGATAATATCTCTAATTATCAGGAAAGAAGTGGAGAAAGGAAATTTTTTACTTTATCTTAATTTTCTACTTCATTTTATTATAACACATCAGTGTCAGACACAGAAATTACTCAGCATTGGATGCAGCAGGGTTTGTTTGCACAGACCCTTCCTGCAGGCCAAAACCTACCCCTTGGCAGGCAGGAGCAGAAGCTCCTCCATCTCCAGAGCTGGATGACAACCACTGGAACTTCACCTGAAGGCTCCAGCATATATTTTTTTTATCTTTTAAGGAATCTCAATTATTTTTCCCAGGTGTCTCTTGGGTGAGCAATTTCTTAGCCTTTAAATGTGGCACAAACATAGTGACCCCCTTTTCAGATGTATGTGCCTGCTTGCTTTGAAATATAGGTAAAATGCTTGGAAATTTATAATTTGATCTTGATTTAATATTTGTAGGGTTTGTTGCTGATTCTGTAGCTTTGTTTCTAATAAGATTGCAAGAATTACTTAATATTCTGTGGATTTCAAGGCACCTTTCAAATTATAGCAAGTTCTACTCCATATCTTTCTCTATTGAACTTAATAGAGAAGGGAAATTTGCTTTCTTCCTTTTAAATTCTTTTTTAATAGGAAACATAATTTCATCTTTTTATCTAGTCCTTTAAACTGCCTCAACTAATACTTGCAGGTAATACCATAGATGGTAAGAGAGGAGAATGTGTCATGATGCATTGGAAGAGAAGCATGGTACATTCTTCCAGTGGAAAAATTCAGTATCTGATCATGCAGCTTGGTAGTGTTTCCACCCAGTGGACTGCTCTGAATCACTGAGATGAAAGCTGTGGAAAGTAATTTGGATTATTATGTAGTCTCACACAGCTGTCTGATGAAACAGAAACTTTCTTTGTCATCTCCACTTAAGGCAGAGATGTGAAATATGAACAATATTCATATCTATGCACATTCATACATATAAGCATCCTTACTTACATATGCATATAAGCACACAGACAGTTATAAAGTTTTTTTCTAATATGCAATCTGTTGCAGCCCTCCCCACGAGACTAGGCACTGCCGAAAGTAAAGGAAGAGTCTCGACTCTCTGGTTTCGGTGGGATAGTACTGCTTTTATTCTTATGTCCTGTTCAGCTTTGGAGACCTTCCTGACGGAGAGCCGATGCCAGAGAGTGCTGGCCTCTCCCCTGCCATGGCTTTTTCCCCCAGGGGGCAGGGCCCAGAGGTAAGACCCCAGAGGCTTTGCCCAATCAGTTTTCAGTGGGAGGAAACAGGATTAGGTTACATCTCAGTGGGGGGGGTGGGCACAGCTGGGCAGGGACAGATAGAAAATAACATTACAAATATAAACCCAATTAATGCACCACAACTATCTGTCCCTTTTTTAAATCTTTGTATAAAATTTTGAAATAATATCGAGTGTTTGTGCACTGAAAAACCATCACTGTTGGTCTCAGAGGTGTGGCTCATAAGCTTTCCCAGGCTGTCAGCAGGATGTGGATGGAAAAGCCTGTGGGCACATGAAATGTCTTTGGTTCACAGCAGATGGGTCCCGTTGGTTTCAGCCAAACACCTGGTGAAACCTGCACTGGTGCCAGAGGTGCAGGCACAGAGGTGCAAAATGTAATGGGTTCCCTGTCCTCAGCCATTTCCACTTTGAGCTGAACCTCTTCACTGACCCTGTCACTGGGTTCTGGGTCATCCTCAACTACAAATCTGCCTGATAAGATGTTGGTCAGCTCTCTGCTCATAATAGGTAACTGCAATTTCAAAACAGTTTCAGGGTCATAGCAAAATACGCTGCTGCACACGGGCACCAAGTCTTCCACAATTTGTTCAGTTGTACCTCTGCTCCTTTACTACCAGCTCACATCTGTCACAATCATGGGAAGAATGGCAGCCAACACATACATTTCTGCCTCGAGAATAATCTGAGGGGTTTTTTTTGCTTTTTTTGTTCTGTTGTGGGGATTTTTTTGTTTTGCTTCGGTTGTTTTTGTTTTGGTTTGGTTTTTTTTGTTTGTTTTTTAATGAAAGCTTATTTATCATAATCCACACATAACAAGAAGAAAAACCTTTGACTTTCATTTGTGGCATGCTTCTTTAATGAAATTTATATCCATTCCCAATATATGTTTGTCTTGTGTATCGATCCTGCAACTCCAGCTATTTTATTCCCATGTTCCAACTCTATGGTCATCTAAGAGATTCCTAGATAAAAATGTCAGAATTTAAGATTATCCCGATTAGGCTTAAAAGAGATTAGAGATAAAAGAGAAAAACTGTTTATATAAGTGTTATACACACACACACACACACACACACATGACTTTGGGAGTGCTAGGGCACACAGAGTTATAAAACCACCCTGCATGGCTGGCATGGGCAATCCAGGTCAGTGCTGAAGTCAAAAGGTGAAATGCTTGAACTGAAGCAGAGGAAAGATGAATAAGTATTTGCAAGGATAGGGATGGACAGGAACATCTACTATTTTTTATATTTTTCCTTTAGATACATTGTTTTTCAAGCTTTTCTAGATGTTCTTTTCCTTATTGTTTGGAATTATATATTCAATATGTCTTTCATAAAAAGAATATATTTCACAGTTGGGAAAACACAATTTCCATAATTATGCAAAATAAATCTAATGTAGCATTTTAAAATTACAGTAATATATAAGTGTACACAACTTGCATTGTCTGTAATAGAATTCATGATTAACTGAAATCCATGAACTCAGAAGAAAAAAAGACACAGGATAAAAATCTACTGGAAAGAGGATGAGCAAGTCAGATGATGCTAAAATCTATTGTGTTTATATTGGAAGATATCCAGATATCCATTAAATATCTTAGCTCCTGTGCTTGCTACATACAGATTTCTGCCTTTTAAATGCATGTTATTCCTTCTCTGTTCCTTAACTGATGCAGATTTTATATATATATATATATATATATATATATATATATATATATATATATATATATATATATGATCCAGGCTAACTACTAAAATAATAACATAAAATAAATCCAAGAAATAACAAATAAATTTATTTCTAGAGGCGATAGGGGAGAGAGAATGATCTTAAGTTCAGGAAGAATCTTCCTGAGTCATCTGTATTTTTACCAAGAGAAGTTGAGGAATGGGAATTTATGAGCAAAATTTCCCAGTGAAAATTGATCTGTCCTATTCTTCCTCCTTAATTATTATTTTTCATATTGTGAATTCCCAGGATGTTCATTCCTGTCTGTGCTTCTCAGGTGGCTGTCGCACCATTCAGATTTTATAGGCACTTCTGTACAGACTAATGGGTGTTTGGTGGTGAAAGACTTTATACCCAAACCTTGTACTCCAAATATGTGTGGTGTAGCAATCGCAAGGCATTTCAGCAAAAACAGGACCACGGCCAGCAGTTGCCAGACAAGGTGACATTTCAGGGACAGGAAATGTGCATTGCTTCAGCTATTTATTCATGTCATGGCACAAGTCACCTTGTCTTACCTACGAGTCTATAGGTGTCCATGTTACATTTAATTTACTTTGTTAGATATTTCCATTTGACACTTATGCAGAGAGGGTGAATTTTGTGTCCTTTGTTCATCTTCAGTTACAAATCTTGTGTGCAAGAATCACTTTCTACATGGTCTTTCTGGGAAAAGAGCAATCACAAAAATCTCCTCTATAGCCTTGGATTCCTTCAAGACAAGGAAGCCTTTACATTTTAATAGGCTTTTAACTTCATTTTGTGTAAAGTGGAAGGGATTTACTTTTGCTTAGAAATGCTCTGCTCAATTAATACATTTTTCCACTGAGTGTTCAGTAAGTCAGTCACAGCCTTTGCTTTTAAAGCAAGTCTTCCTTCAGAATCACTAACCCACCAGGTCATTAGCAATTCAGTGACTCTTTCTGGCACATGCATTATAAAACCCTCAGGGCATTTCAGTATTATCTCAGGCGAAAAATCAACCAAACAAACCAAAAACCCAACCCAACTTCACAGTCTTTTCTTCCAAATTTCATGTATTCCTACCTATAATGCCAAGAGAATCAAAACCAGTCAGTTCACCTTTCTGCAGAAGAAAAAAAGAGCAATAAGGTTTATCCTATATCTAACATGGATTCATTTTGTGTCTTTTCCAAAATGTATATTTAGCACTTCTATTTTTCCAAAAGTCTTAACTAAAGTCCAATAGAGTGGTAGAAATTAAGAAAAGTTCTCAGATCTATTAGGAATTTAATATATCTTCAGGAAAAAATCAGGTTCCTTGAGTTACAGCATAACATTTCCTAGTGCAAATAGTTTAATAATAATAATGTGGGCTTTTTCTATACAGTGTGATTCTATTTCTCAGATACTTCAAAGTTTCTTACTAAAATAATTTTCACATGCAAAAGGAATGCCAGATATTTCTTAGTCTAACCACGGACCAAGGAAAAAGCTCTTTCTTCAGGCAAATAAAATATAAGTCATACCTCTACATATAAGTATGTGTTATGAAACTCTATGACAGGTCCCTTTTTAATATTTTGAAGCTTGATTCTGAAAATTGATAATCTGTGTATGACATAAAATCAGGAGATAATGTTCCAATCACTGGTATTGGAAAGGTAACATTCTGGGAAAAAAAAAAAAAATAAAAATCATCTGTTTCTGTCAGGTGCATTGGCCTTGCAAAAATATGAAGAAAAATGCTAGGTTTAGACATGGTAATAAATGCAATTTCATCAGCAACCCCATTATCAAAGTTTCATGTTCTGCTCTACTTCTCATTGGCTGTGTTTCCCAAGCTCAAGGACTGTACATGAGTACAGGGCAGCTCTACCTCCATGTTGAACTAGCTTGTCCAGGGTAAATCAGGTGATGGGCAGAGCTACTCTACCTCCTCACCAGGGAAGTGGTAGCCATTCACACAATATCTCCCACCGTGAAAAGACATGGCACTTACTTTTTAATACTTACATTTCCATAGGAATTGCAATTACTCAAGACAGACTGTTATATCCACAAACTTATACTCTCACATTCTTCAGTCTTAAAAGTTCATTTTTTCCCTTCTCTTTTCTGTATTTTCTATTCCAACAGTAGTTGCTTTTTGTTGTTGTTGTTTATTTTCAAAGGCATTTTTTCTTTTTTTTCCTTCATGTATAGAAATACTGCAGAAATAATTAGTTACATTATAGTCATGAAACAAATTTTGAGTGGTAGAATACAAATCTGAATAAAGCAAAATCTTGTTTTATCTCCACTATTCAGGACAATGTAGGATAACTAAAAGTTATAATTTGCATTAATGCACATTGTAGCACAATGCATGATACATAAAGGCTTCTGAAAAATAGTTTGGTCATCTGCTTCCCCCCTGCCTTAGGCTCTGCTGGACTGGCTTACAAGAATGTACTATTCTAAATAGGCCCTTTTTTTCTCTCAACAAGGAAATCATTACTCTTTCATGAAAAACCCTCAGAAGGGGGCTGCTGGAATTTCTCCATCAGCAGACCCAATGAAAGAGCACAGCCCAAAAAGTTTATCATACTGAGAGTGGTGCCTGGAGATACATTGAGAAAACCAACTACGGTAATAGGAATCACAATAGGTGCTAAAGTTTTGTCATAGAAAGAAAGGACCTATAAACAGCATGGGTTAGCCATGAATTAAAAGACATATTTTTTGCCTATTCCATGTTTAAGATCCAATTATATTTGGGTCTAGTATGTGATTACTCTCCCTTTTTTTCTTCTGGATAAAAGACGTGGTAATTTTTCTGAAATAATTAGGGCTAGTCATCACTATAGCACCACGGGTGTGATCAATGCCCCACAGTGCCCTCCATCCCACATGGAAAACATATCAACATCCAAAGAAAATGAAATATTTCTTCATCCTTAATATATGTTGTTGGTTTTTTATGGTGTCTAGGCAGTGCAGAGCTTCTGGAAGCCCTCAAAATATTTCAAACTTTGTGAGAAAATTACTTTTTAAAATAATCTATCCTCTATGATTCTGTGCAAAAGCACTGATAAAGAATATTCTTAAAGTTCTTTTCTAAAAGAAGTACCTAATATCAAAATCTCTGAACCTGGTTAATTGGGTGGTCCATGAAATACTAGTACAAACCTAAACCTATCGTCTTCCCATGGCATCACTGTTACGTTGGATTTTTTTTTTTTTTTTTTTTTTTTTTTTTTTTTTTTTTTTTTTTTTTAATATTGTAGGGAAACCATGTTATTGAACAGGCTTTTATTTCCATGAGCTTTCTGCTGGTATCAGAAACCTTCTAGTATGTGTGTTCTTGTGACACTTTGTGGATTACCTAGGGTACTTGGACCACCCCAAATCCCCTTCTCAACTCAAATCTGACTGCCCTTGGCCCTTCTCTCCGATGACTCAGGACTTTGTGTTCTTGCTGTTATTTCTCTGAGGTCATAATCACTGATATTTTTTTCTTCCTCATGTAGGCCACTGACTCCTATAGGTTTCTAAAATCACTCTGATGTACTCATTGGTTGGATTTTTCATTATTATTATTATTGTTTTGCGGTGGGGTAGGAGGAAGTGGTGTTGTCATGCTGGCTTGGGAGCAAGTTTTATCTAATGAAAATAAAACTTATATGGAAACGAAAGCTGCCATTGTATATATATTCTTTTATGCAGCACACCCCCACCCTTTACAAGGTTGCCCAAAAAAGTGCTAAGTCTCAGGGGACAAATTTATTTTCATTACCATTTTATACCTATGGACTCTTTGATGGTGCCTCTCTTTAAGGTTATGGTGGTACACACACAAGTCAACATGATTATTTTTAAATAATTTTTATATATTTCAGAATAATTTGTGACTATTTTTTTCGTACTTGATTTTCATTGTCTCAACACCTGCCATACTGCCTTTGACTCATGCAACTAAGCAAAAGATTATAAAATTAAATTAATATTCGTTAAAATATCCTTGTTAATACATGATTCAAAATTTCCATGGTTTTGCTCAACAAAACACTGAGTTCTTCTGGTTTTTCATACATTATGTTATTTATTCCTGGAGTGAGATTCTTAAACAGTTGCCATAGTTCCTTTCATTGTGGTGGATAAAACAATCCAAAAATGCAAATGCTATTCAAACCACGCTCTCTGCAATATTTTCTGAATCCTCCTGAGTGAAAGGCTGCTGTGTGAGTAAGTCTGTCATCATTACCTGTCTCCAAAGTATGGATGTAGAAGATGTTCTTAGCCAGCAGTCTGATTATTCCAAATACTAAAATAGTTGACAAATTGAAATGAGATTTGCTACTGGCCTTCTATCAATCAGACTATGAGAATTGCATCCCGCAAGCAAATAATATTGTAGGCAATTTGCATGGAAATTAGGTATTTTTAAAGCATTTTAAGCTGTTGTACTATTCATAAGAAAGCATAGTACAAAAGCAAGGATAGAAAAACAGTCTCTGCATGAGAATATTTAAGTGTGGTGTTTCAGAGACATATCATACAGAAACAAGTGATGATTTCTTGATGGGCAAAGGTATCAAAGGAAGCATGAGGAAAATTTTAGGACTAGACAATCTAGATATACAATTAAAATGATTTAACTATAATACCAGAGAAAGGATAGACTAAATTAATAGTGAAATATTAATGTAAAAGCATGTAAAATGAACAACACAATAGAGTTGTTCTTCAGACAGAAAATTAAAATTAAGAGACTGAGGTATTTGTGTTCTATTTGTCATGATGGGTGTGCTAAAACACATTCCAGATTATTTAAAGAATTGGCTAATGAAATGTCAATGATCATAGCATTTTATTTGAATATTCAGTAACAATAAAGGAAATAAAGACAATGGAATAGTGGAGCTGTCATTAGGAAAGATAGAAAAGTAGGAGTTTGTAACTTGAAGATATAATCAGATTAATTTTGACCTCTATAAAAATATTGAAACAAACAGGTAAACTCTGAAAATGTAGAAGGAAAGCAATTAAATGAGTAATGTTCAATCTGGAACAGAAAACAACCAATCACATCTGGTAAATCTCAGAAGCAGTCTGTGGAAATGTTGCTTAGATGGCAGTACTGCAGCATGGATCCAATGACTGGACAAACCTTCCTGACAGAGTAAGTATCAGTGTACCGGAATAGAATGATGTGCAAGTAAGATTCTCCAGAGGGTAATATTTCATTAATAAGCAGTATGAAGGAATAGAGATTGTACTAATTGTGTTTGTAGATGCATCCTATCTGGAAGTGGCTGCTGAAAGACGATCTCAAATTCAAAATGAATTTGTCAAACCAGAGACTGAAAGAAAACAAAATTCATCCAGTAGAAGATCCTGTGCTTCTGCAGAAATAGTTGCTCATGAAGGATTGGGAATACCTAGCTAAACAGCAGAAAACATCCTGAGTGTAATAGCAAATAATATTTAAACATGAACCAACAAATTTGTATGCTGCAATATTGTGTTGCAGCAATAAGCAGATCCCACAGAGGGATTTATACACAGGAGTACACCTATGGGACAGTAAATAATCCTTTCCTTATACAGTTTTATGAAGGTGCCAGCTAGAGTACCTTGTCTCTATTCATCACTTTGACACAGACACAAACCAGATGGGAATGCATCAATCTGGATGGATAATGGCCATCAAAAGATGGAAAGCAATCATCATGAGTCTAGAAAGTCTGATGGCATGAAGAAAGGACAAAGGATCTGGGGAAAGCAAGAACAGTATTTTAAACTTCTAAGATGCACCAGAAAACATGAAGCATGGGTAACTACTGAAAGGATTTCCTGGGGGAGGTCTAGTACTTATTTATCTGTAGATTTTTAGCACAAGATTTCAGCCTTTCTCAGGCCTCTGAGTCACCTCTGATCATAAACTGGCTTGCATATTTCTGCTGTCCTCCATGTGTTGATTCTTATTACATAGAATACACATAGGTATTTATGCCTATTTGAATAATTCATTCTCAATAATTCTTTCAATAATTTCATTTGCAGAAAGGTAAATCTCAGAATTTATCACTGTATGTGAAAACTACAGGAAGCTCACTTGAATACCGTAGTGTTTGGAGCAAGATTTAATGTACACCTTGGATACCAAGTAGTAAAACTTGGCTATAGTGAAAATAGAATGAAATTTCATTGAATGAATTAGTTCTGTCTACTCCTGGATTTAAGTTATTCATTCTTTACCCATGTAGATAATACAAAAGCAGAAAAAAATAAAGTATGGATGAAGACTTTCCAATTACTCCTTGACCTCTTGCACCGGTCTCAGCTTGCTGGGAGCCAAGTAGGGTAGTCAAGTGATATAGGACAGTTAAGACTTTGCTGTAATTGTTTCCGTAGCACTGGCAACAGGAACATGACCAAGAGATTCTTCCTCTAGCCTGCAATAATACCAGCTACATACCAGGGTTAGGTATAATGCTGCAATGAAATACCATTTGTTTTCCAGATCTGAAGTCTGTTGGGAATAAACCTTAGACTCTGATACTTTTAAGAACCCTCTGTCTACTGATTAGCAAGAAATTTAGCACATCCTTTGGCACTTAAGAGAATGTCAGTTTTAGGAAAAAACCCAAACATATAGGATAAGGTTTAAGCAGTAGAAAATTATACTGTTCCATACCATATAAACACATAGTATTTTATGTAATTAAAACAGTTTGATAGAATTCTTCATCGCCTTAAAGGTCACAGGCAGATAGCTGAGCCAGATAGCTGAGCTGTGAGAATCTGATGCAAAGCCAAATAGTGCAAAGAAAGCTAGCAGAAAACAATGCATAAAGGTGACTCATGCATCATAAGACATGATGAGAAGGAGTCAAACAAGAAAATAAAACTGGAGAAAATCAAAAGAATAGTGATTCAAAGAAGGGAAAATTGAAATTCTCTGAATGCATCACACAGGTAAAATTATCTTCAAGATGAATTTTCTCAAAATGAATAATAGTAAACATTGTCAAATATAACTAGGGAATTTTAGCCTAAAAGTTATTCTTTATCAGAACCTATTTAGGAAAACAAAACACTGTATATCTTCCTGTGGCAACAACCTTTGGCCATTTCTGCATTATTTCTTGATATTCTGCTGAAATTTTTGTCTGTAGACCCCTCTAACTGTTATTTACCTCACCAAATCTTTAGTTTTGAATATAGAACATTTAGAACTATAGATCTACATATCCCTTAACTGCACTTAAAACATTTCTAAATAGACAGAATTTTGTAAAACAACAAAAAAAAAGTATATTCAGTACTATTTCGGGAACATTTTTCACTTAAATTTTCTGTTGATCATTGATAGCTTTTGTATCCCTAACCTTTGCAGAGGTTGAAGGTGATGACAACATAACATCTCTGAACTCTCCATGGCACTCAATGGCACTATACCCATATAGTTTATCTCCTGTCCACCTGACAAATAATTGAGCCTCTATATCATGCTCCAGAGTCATGTGCCAGGGGTAGAAATAATTGACAGTCAATTCTCTAAATGAATTATGTGGCTGCATTTCATAAGCCCATATGGATCAAAAATAAAAATACACTAACTGAAAAAACTGGTGAATGGTTTAAAATAGCAGGAAGGGGAAAGATTAAATCTGCATTCTATCATGTATTGCACAGTAACTTATGTTGACACTGGTTTCTCAAGAAATGTCAGAACATTTTCATTTTATCTGACTTTTTCTCAGATATTTTGGCAGAAGTTCCAGAAGAAATTACATCAAGTAAATCTAATTGAACATACCATCATAAAATTTATATTTTATCTGATGGCCTACTAGTTCCAATACATTGGAAAAGCCATCTATGTGGAGGATTCAAACTTTATTACCACAACACTGTAAAATACTGATCAGCGTAATAATTCCTCAGCTGTTCAGGAAAGATGGTTGCATGCACTCATAAAATCTTCAGATACAGATGATTTTACAGAGCACTCAGCAGTGAAAAATGAAGCAACTCCCCCTTCTTAACCCGTAAACCTCCCTCCACAGGTTGTCTGAGTATAAAAAACAAGAACACAGGACAGAGTTTTAGGTTTGCCTTTAATCGAAAGAGTAATTAATTCTTTTGCAGAAAAGGGTGGAAAGTATCCCATTTGCTGCCTTCACTGTGGTTTCTACACCCTCGAGTTGGATGTTAACTTGAGAGGGAGACAGAGCTAGATGTTCCTGATGACAGAGCTTCTACCAAAGGAAACTTTCTGCTCCCACTGGCTAATTCAATTTGGAAACTTCCTGCCTTCTTCTGCTCATTTTCCCAACTTTCCTTGTCATGGGTCTCAATATCTTTAGCTGCCATACTCGAGAAACTACAGAACACAGAAATGTTTGTAGGTGGTTTTTCTTAATGCCTGAAGAATTCAATGGGTGGGGGAAGGGGAAGGGGAAGGGAAAAGATCTGCTTCCTGTTTTGTTTTGATTTCAATTCAAGCATGATTAATTCTTACTGTCTAATTGAAGGCAGTTTTCAAAAGATACATTTCATGAGTCACTGGATTAATTACATCAACCTTGTTTTGCATTAACTAGATAGTTTATGTCAAAATGTTAAAATAATATTGCTTCACTTTGCAAACTTGATGAAATGCTTCAATTAACCGTCTCTGAACCCCTCAAGAGAGCCAGCAAAATAAGGAAGACTAGAGTAAATCTCTCTAGAAATGTGTCATATTCAAATGAAGAAATAGAAGAGCTGTATAAAATTAATGTCACCTTTAGCATCTCACTTTTGAACATGTTTTATTCTAATGGAGGCAGAAAAGAACTAGAAGAAAATGTTTGGGTTTTTGAGTCATGGGGAAAACAGTTGAGAGGTGTCCTGGTAGTATTACATGTTTCTCAGTAGCTTCTGATTTTCACACCTAGATTCTCTTGATCTTGTTGAAATCACTGTTTTATTCTTTTTTAAAATATGTTTTCAGCTTCAAGGTTGAAGAGAAAAAGCATATAGATACATGAGTAGGTTCAAATGCATCTCTGTATATGGTTACAATAAATGCACCTACTTTAAGTTTTCTTTAAATTCCCCATATCCAAGAACTCTCAAGCTCTTTGAATATTTGGAGTTGACAACCATTTTGGTATTACTGTGATTTTTTTTCTATATTCCTAGTGTTTTGTCATATTTTTAAATTCTAAATACATGAAAAATGCATCCTGAAAAATTTAGTTTAATTTCTTGTCTATTACATTTTTGAGAGGCTGCTGATCTCATAATATTTTAATTAATATTTGCTCTTTATTTTAATATGATCAGAAGGGCTCCAGAAGGAATAGATAAATAATCAGGATGGACAGTCTGCTGAGCATCTGCCAATAATTTGATTGCTAACGAGAAATAAAGTAACACTCAAGAGAAGAATATGCTTCCAAAGATATTTTCATTGAATGCATGTTTTTCAGGTGCTTAGTAGGGAAGATAAAGTCTGTTTTCCCTATAAATGTTCCTAGAAGATTTCTAATTTTCATTGGGTTTTTTCCTTAAATGCATTGTGCAAGGGAGAAGTAGGTTTTGAATATACCGTCTGTGATTGTAAAACTTTCTGGCAGAGATGAGTTGCTGCTGGTGGGGTGACAGCATCAAATCAGGTTTTGGCTGCTGCTCTGGTACCTCTTCTTTCTGCCCAAGGTTACAGATATTCAGGGTTCTTTTATACTTCCCTTCCTCCTTTGTATTTCCTCCACAGTCATTTCTGTGCATGCCATTTGCAAGCTCTGTGAACACTCATGTTACTTCAGGCAATTGTTATCCAGGCACCTTTGTCAAGGCTAGGCTTTGTAAGTACCTCCAAAATGGTCCTGTTTTAGGAGAAAACATGAGAACAGGCCCAGTGATACACATATTCCACTCTGCTTGAACAGCCTCTTCTTACCACTGTGCTACCTCTAATTTCTGGATATTGATGGGCTTAGAACAACTATCATGCTTCAGTGACTTACCTCAAGTGTTATTAAAGGGTCCAGTTTTTTTGTTTCTTTGTCTGTGCAATATTTTAGTTGGTTTCCTAAATGGAGGCTTCTTGCATTTGTCCAGTTTAACTGCTAAGTAATTCTTTTTTGATAGCTGTCAGGATAATGACTAAATAATGTGCATGAAAGGGTATTATCTGGCTTGCAATATTCCATAATTACTCTAGTGCTGAGGAAAGAAATGGAAATTGTATCCCAAAGGACACTGTGAGTCTACCTGATTATCTTTTGCCTGCTCTGGTGGCCTTCCAAGAGCTATTTTGACTAATGTATTGCCAAAGGAAATTTTGCTTTCTGTTCTGACAATGTTTGGCGTGGAATGGGTTTCCATGGAATATCCCCTGGTTCCAGAAACATCCAGAGTTGTTCAGAGCTAGCACAAGTTAAAAGTCATTAACCTTTCTTTATGTAAGAAGTCTGACCTTAAGCTAGGTAAACTGAGGTTTTTAAATTTGAATTAACTTTTTTTGGGAATAATCTGAACAATGCTATTTCCATTTTTCTCACAAAATTTTATGTAAAACAATGGATTGTACATCAAAGTGTCAAGGACCCATGAGGCCCCTAGTAAGTCAGCAGGAACATCAGTACCTGCAAGACTTAAAAGACACTTACTTACATAGAGGAAGGCATAAAAGTCCAAAGTTATCAGGTTTATATAATCAGTGCTAATCTCCAAACACCTTGTGTAGTGATGCATAGCTGAATGGAAAAGAGAACAGATGTACAAAAATGTCCTTTTAATCCAACCTGTTGTTACTTGAGACTGATCAAAGCTAGAATATTCCTGAAAATTTGTTTCAGCTATGAATGGTCAGTGCACAGTGATAGCCAAAATCAATAAGAAGAATATTATGTCCCAAAAGGAGGAGGATCTCAAAATACTAGAACTGATTTCTCAAGCATTTATATCAAAAGTAAGATGTTTCCTTTCTACATGTAGTAGTGCAAATGTAACTGTTTCAACTATGGATTTCCATGAACACAGAATTAAATTTATGACATCAGTGATAAAATTCTCACTTCTTTCTTCTCAGAATTGCACACAGTATTTTGAAACAACAGTCAAAAATTATCAAACTATCAAATCAATTATGCTTTCACAAATGCACTCCTTTCCAAAACAAGACTTAATGCAATGCTTAATTTACATATATATTTTCTTCCATTAAAAAACAAAAAGGGACATGTCCCTAATTGAAAAGCATCTTTCTTTCAGCCTGGACTCATATGCTGGTTTAATATGGTGACAACAATAACAACTATATTAAAACAAAGCAGTAATATTGTTTAAGAGTCAAAAATGAAATCTCCCATGCTGTTTCACTTGTGATCTGTGATATATGTCCTAAAGTTAATTTGTGTTAAGTATTGTGATATGTAATTAATTCACGGTAAAATGTAATAATATGCAATGTAAAATTGATCTGTGTTCAGTCTGATTTAAGATCAGTAAACCTAAAAGTGTGTTTAGGGTTAACTAAGACTAAAACTGCACGGAGGGACACGAGGGTTGGGGAAAAAGGAATTCCTGCCAGGAACCGCTTCGGGATAACCAAACAAAAAGGGCTAAAAGAACGGAAAATGGGAGATAGGCGCGCTAATGATCCAATTATTAGAATCAGATCGGTATCTTATCTGTTCTGGCCCGATTTAACATTTCCAAACCTTCTCCAGACATGGCAATCATGGCATTGTTCCACTCTGAGAATCCATTCAACGAACTCCGGACCTGAACATGAATACCTAATGAAGCCACCAAGAAGCAAGAGTTCTACAGTCTCTGTCCACTCTCAGCGGAAGACTGTATAAAAACCAGCAATGATGAACGCAATTTGTGAACAGAGCGGGTGGCGGGCTGACAGAGTCCGTTACCGCGTTCACCCAGTGCCGAAACCCCGTGGTTCGAAGCTGTCCCTTTTAACTGTGGCTATTGGAGACTGTGTATAAGTCTCAAAATAAAATTCTAAATTTTGATTCACTGAATTTGGCTTGACTATTTATTACATGATCCATATGAATAGTTCTTATTCTGTATATTTGGCCAAAAGTGTGCTTACGATTTATTTATTTCTCCTTGAAAGCACTTTTGCACTTCACCAGTGAAACAGAGGTAATGTGTAACAAAAATAGAGCCTGGCTAGCATTAATTTTCACAAAGCTTAAGACAGTGAGTCAAGAATTAAGACATTTACATCTGACTAAATATTTTACAATATTTTGAGATAAGGTGGCATAGTACAACATATAAGTGCTGGAAAATTGATCTGTAGTTTTTGACCACCCAAATATTTTCTAATTTGCCTACTGGAATAGAAAATTATCTCCTAATGTGTTTTTTTACAGACTGCAGAACAAAAATGAGCACAAATTCTATTCAGTATCACAGAAACTTTGATCCCTGAAATATGTCCAAAGCTCTCTCTTAAACTAAGCGGGCTTATATCTCATTTGTGTGTAGCGGTTAATGTAGCAGTGCATCTGTTACTCTTTCTCACCTAAAAATTATTTCCTTGTTTTCAACAAGTGTGAAACTATTTTGTTTGAAATTATAATGGTCAGTGTAAAGCCATCAAATGCTTAGCAACACCAGCATGAAATGATTCCATGACCTAAATTGCCCCGTTGGTTGTCAATATAACAGCAAGTCTTAACAGATATGGATATATAACATATATGGATATATGATGTGTTAATTCATCAAATGTATAGTCTCTTTTTTCATTGCAAAACTAAAATCTACCAAGATTTTTTTAATTAAACTAATCTTTAAGATTATCATTTCTGCAAATTCATCATCAAAAATTCTCAGAGACCCTAGCTATCTGACACCTCCTCAGCATAGTGCTACGCCTGATTTAAGAGCTCATATGAAAATGTCAAAGGCCGGACTTAAGCGCTACTTTGGACAGTGATGAGAACAATTTGGAATCCCAGCTTTTGTGGGAGGCAGCATAGAGAGATCTGCTTTAAGCTTCAGTCTTTTTGGTAGAAATATGGGGACCTCTGGAAGGCCTACAGAAACTTTCACTGACTGTAAAAAAAAAAAAAAAAATTGCCTTCCCCCCTCCCCCCCCCCCCCCCCCCCCGCCCCCAATTCAGTGAGAGCACTCGGTGTCAAAATTTCAGTGACAAGAGCTAAAGTAACCCAGCCCATCCTGTTTGCAGAGAGGGAAAAGAGGACATCACATGACTTGCTGCTCAGCATGAATTCTGCTAGCACTAACATTTAGGGAATGACAATCTAACAGAGCCAAATTTCTTTTCTCAGTGCAAAGTGGTGCAACTGTAAGGACCAGGAGCCTTCCCTGGTGTCTCTCAATTAGGCAGCTATTGCTGCCTGAGGAACATGTTCTGCTCCCACAGTTTTCCTTCCACTTTGCTAAGCACTGTAGGCTTTGCTTTCCACTCTGGTTTGGAGCCTTGCATGAAGTGAATAGGATGGCTTGGCTTCTATGACAGCATTAGGAAGGTATTTAAATAGCAGCTGGGTGGGAAGAGGGCATTTACTCCATCCACTTGAATCTTAAAGTCAGCAGACACAAAAGCTTTACCTTTGTGAGTCTGAGGTGGCTTCAACAGGCATGCTATAGTTTTCATGGTACAGAAACAAAAGGGTAATAGAAGCTCATAAGCACAGAACCTGTGTGAATGGGGTAGAAAAATGCTGCAAGCACTAATGTTAGGATTAATTTTAATATCAGAGGACAAGGGAGAGATATGAATAACATATTAACTGAATTTCCAAATGAATGCTAACCAGCAAGTAGATTCAAACACTTCTGCATATCCGCAAAGGAAAACTGCTGGGAAAGTCATTACCCTGCCGGGATACAAAGGCAGAATAACCCAGAGAGGTACCAAGATCATTGCATTCAACAGGATAAACCATCTTGCCATCCAGGCAGCGCATCCTGTTGTGCACTCTTGTGTCAGACTACAAATTGGACCACTTTAATCTGATTAGATCAAGAAAAAGAGGCTAAAAATTCAACTCTTACTATGCTAATACTTTTCAGTTTGGGAGATTTCTTGGCTGTTCCTTTATTATTCTATTTTCCAGCTTTTGAAACAATAAGACATATTCATATGATGGAGGAACAATTGAGATTTCCACAATCCTTTCTGGGTTCTGCAAAGATGTTCATTCGTGTAATTTTAGCAGCCTTTCTCCTGCTAAGAAAAGCTCATTCAACACTAGACAGATATTAAAAGTTACAAGTCTACTTTTCAAATCTAACATGATTGTCTTTTAAGAAAGAGAATTTCTACAGGGTGTTTAGTCTTTTTCACACAGAGGGAACTTGCTAAATGTGCGTGGCAGAGAAAAAATGACTGTGTTTTCTGCTGCCCTCCTTAGAACAAAACTGATGTTCCTAATCTGCTGTTCTTTGGAGGACATCTCTCTTTAAGCCATAGAGTGCTGATTTGTTGTCAATTTTTTAGGGTGAATCAACGAATATAAACATATTCACGCTTTTCAAAATTTTCCCAACATTTCATTTTTTTAGTGTTTTACTGCCAGGCAGCAGTCTCATAATTTTCATTTTATTTTCACCAAGTTTTTAGAATGTATGAGATTCTTAAACATAATTTTCCTCTGATACAAAGAATATTCTAGAGCTTCTCAGAGAGAGAAGGATACAGAAGTTGACAGAGAAAAATGCTGTATGCCTAAGAGCATGTCATTCTCTAGCTATATTAATTGCCCTAATAAAATATTATACTTTTCCCTATGAGCATTGCTTCATGGGAGAGGCTTATTTTTGAATTTAAACATTTGAATCTCTGCAGAGATGAGATTTTTAGTAGCCCTCTGAACCTAACAAGTATTTGCCAGCCCCTTGTTGTACAAGGTCTAATAAAACTTAACATTTTATTGAAATCTAACAGGTCTGGGTGCCTCTGCTCTTGCTTGAACCAGGATGCCTTGCGAAGAATATCCTTTCTACAGCTTACACTTGTTTTTACAGCTGAGCAGATGGTGTTATTTCAATGCAAAAACTAGCCTTCCCTTTAAAGTATTTCTGAAGCTGCATTAAGGATTTGTTGATGTAGTTGCTAAAATTATATTTACTTGGGTACAATTATATGAAATGCAAACCCATAACTGCAGAATCAAATGCAGAGAAAACCAGGATATGCTGAAGGTGCACAACAGTATTGTCAAACTTGTCATGTTTTTGTTTTCTGTTCAAGTGAGTGCCTCAAAATATTGCTTTTCCAGTAAAAGGTTAATTTTATGCTATGTGGCATCTAATGCTGTTAAATTTTCACTTTGGGACTGTAGTATTTTAATTTTTTCAGTCTATTTTTCTATCCTATTTTTTTGTCTAGAGTTACCAGTTAAACAGTGGGGAAAAAAGCGCCTATGAATATTAATTTATTCCAATCATTCTCATGAATCTATTGTATTTATTTCCCTCTGGTCCCATAGCTGAAACTTATAAGTATGAATGATAATGTAAAGACAATTTTAAAGTCACCTCCTTGAACAAATACCTATGATACCTCCTGAATTTGAAAGTAAAAATGTCAGGAGTACTTGATCAGTCATCCAAGCAGTGAACACAAACAAAACCCTGGGCCTGTTGAGAACAACCAACATAGAGAGGCAATAAAAGCTAAAAAGTGAGGAATGAATGGACATTTAGGACTGAAAGCAGCTAAATTCAGGTATAAGGTGGAATCAACAGAAAAAGGACTTCTTAAATCAAAAAATAATTACTCTTTACATAAGATAAACTTAGCATCAGGCTAGCATCCAGCTAGAATTTAGAATTATAATTAATTAGAATTTCTGGATGACAGATAAAGGTAAATGAATAGTACTCACTTGCGCTATTCAGGAAGTTCACCAACAACTTTTCAGTTACAGAAGATTTCAGCTATGGCTATGGCTATTGAGGTGGAGCACAGCTTGCAGCCATCCATTCCAGGTGGAATTTAAATCCCCAGTCAGAGAGCTATAAAAGAAGAGTCAGAGCATGGAAGGATTAGTTCACCTTCTAAAAGTGTAGCTCAGTAATAAACGAAGATATCAGCAAAATAGTAGGAGTAGTCATATGGAAAAAGAAAAAAGAAAAAAATCAAAACAACTTTTTAAAGAGTCTGATTATTCCTCACATGGTGAGGAAGTGTCCCTAGGTGTAAATATGGCTGGCAGATGCTAAGGAAATACAAAGAAAATGGTTCTTTGACCATTAACTCTTAAGTTAATAACTTACTATGACTTAACCTAGACAATAATATTTGAGAAATTCAGATGAGCAGGTGATAAATGTTATAGAACAATGAAATACTGAATGTGTTAGTTTATTTGGCTTGAAAATTTGTTTGAATGAGCTCTTGTACTCCAAAAATTTCCTACTAAGCTAGGATATGTAGGAAATCATGATTTGTGAAGATCACATTAATTATTAGGGGAAGAAAAATCATGCTATAGAAAATATATATATAGTTGTACTTTTTATCTCATCAGAGAATTAATTTATCATATCATTAAACCTGTATATTTTAAATGAGATTTTTGCTGAAAGATGTACCTTTTCATTTTATTTTTTTTCCTCTAGTGCCTTTAATTTACAATTAAGAATATATTGCAGTGACTCCTTATTTTGAGACTTACTGGGTATTTAAAAGTAAGGATAGATCAGATTTTATACTCATATGTGTAGCAGTTCAGATAGCAGTTTAGAGGGCAATTTCAAAATTGTAATCTCCACAGATCCAGGAACTCCATGTTTCATCTTCTTACTCCAGTGACAATTCTGTATATTTTTGCTTAGAATTGCTGAACTCTTATGACTTAGGGTAAAATTCATAAAAAGGAACAGGATCTACACTGGGACCTAAAACTTTTTACTGGTAAACAGATGTCTGAGCCAGGCAACTGGGCTTGGAGGGAAAAAACAGCTGGGCTTTTGTAGAAATGGAACAAACTGTTGGGCCAGGAACAATCCCAAAGAGACTGTATTGACAAGTAGTTGGGACACTTTCCTCACATTGCTGTGGATTCAGTCCAACACAGCATTAGAAGCTCAGGTATCAAACACCATGGTCTGAATTTCACTCTGGAAGCTACTTTAGCACTGATGACCTTTACAGGATTTGGCTATTAATGACCTAGGTTTCTCTTAATGTAGGGGTTTAATACAAAAAGCCTGTAGAAAAAGCACAGCCTTTCCCCCCCTTCTTCTTTCCCACATACTGCTGTAAATGAATATATTGCAGTTCACACTACTTCATCAGGAGGGCAATTGCATTCATTAAAGGCAGAAAATGTCCTGCTATTGTGATGTCCAATGGATTCATTAAAATCATTGTCCCAGTAGAAAAAGCAGAGTATATTGTAGAAAGGGGAGAGAAAAGAAACTCAAGCATCTCACAAAGGGATATTAAGTCAAGCTGGTAAGTCTTTTATTTAGCCCGTAATAAGCTTACACAGTGATAAGCCTGAATGGGAGAAAGGTGTAGCCCAGAACCTTTTAAACCATTTAAATGTCATTAGAAGTAATTTATTTTTTTTCAGAGATAGGAAAAGTTTCTGTCATTTACCATTTGGATGATGAGAATAAAAAATCAATTGAAAAAAAATAAAAAAAGAGGAAGGATTTAAAAAGGCAGAGGGAAAAGAACAATTTCCCATTCAGAAGAATAACATTTTATTACTCTAAAGTCCATTTCTGAGACATAATTAAAATCTATCAAGCATAAAACATGTGTGAATACTCTGGACTACTAAGTGCAGACACCATGGTGGAATTTTCATTTGCCATTATTAGATTAAGATAATTTTCAGGCAATAGGATGGGCATTAAATTACCTAGTGTCAGCTTTACACAGAAATAATAGTATTGTATTACTGAGGCCAGTGTTAAATACCTCATAAACATTAAGCAATGTGTTTCCCTGTCTTAGTATTAGTTACTTGTCCTGCCTTTATACCAGTACTTAATTTAATTACCGTTCCTTTTAGCAAGAATATGCGGAATAACAAAGAGCAACGAATTCTGTCTCAATTACTTTTGTGGTTCAGAGGCAAAGGGAGAGAAGTATTGAAGTGATATAAGCACATTTTCATTTCTGTGTCCATTTTGTCTGCAATAATAAATTACTGGTGAAAATAGGGGAAATTTACTTGTCTGGACAGGCTTAAACATCTGCTACTGGGAAGACAGCATATCATGCTCTATTTATGTCCTTTTCCTTCAGCTGAGAAATTAAATAGATAAAACTTCTTGCTGTTTTAGGTGGCGACAGGTCTAATATGGAATAGCAGCATTGCAAAGTGATAAACCATGGCAGTACACAACCCCAGTGGTTTTCCCATTGAAAGTATACAGTCAAAAGGTATTTACAGTATGGGGGAATTAAAATCTGTGGATCATGTGAACTTTGATACCTGCAATATAGATCTTTGGAACTTACCTTGGCATCAAACCTGCTCATGCTACAGGATAGGTATGATTTCTGTCCTTTGGAAAATCCCCTAGGTTGGCCCTTTCCTGCAGACAGCCAGCTTCTTCCTTTTCCCAGACTATTTTGGAGGTTTAGAATAGCTCCTCTTTTGACAGGAGAGTGAACAGGAAAAGTGAAGTTAAAAGCAGTGCTCTGCTGGGAATACTCAACTCACAGAAAAGAGTGGTGAGTGATTTATAACTGCTTTGTGGTCCACTCAGGAGAGGGTTTGTTGCTTTCTTTGAAAGTTGTGCTTGGGAAACATGCTTGGCAAAGCTTCTGATTCATTTCTGATTACAAGATCTGAAGAGTTCTGGAAGGTGCCGCTGCTGAGGCCAAACTGGTATAGATGGGATTTAAAAAAAAAAAAAAAAAAAAAAAAAAAAAAAAAAAAAAAAAAAAAAAAAAAGACAGTATAATTCAAGGTTATATGACGTTTCTCCAGGACTTTTTTTTTTCCCCCCCAGAGAAGACTGGAGACCAAGCAGCAGATCACCTCATGGGATGTCCCTGAGAGACATGAGGAAAGCCTCATTCAGTGGCTCCTATGTGAACAAATATTAGATGGGTTCTAACATCAGACTATGGTTACACAGTTTATGAGAGATGAAGGGTGAAAATGTGCAGCAGCTGAAAATGACAGGTGGCTAACTAATTATTCAGTCAAAGTGAAAATATTTCTTTCAACCTCAAGAGAAGTGTAGTGGTTCAGCAGAAAGCTGGAAGGAGAGCAGGTGTGGGTGACTCAAGTATCTCAGAGGCAGATTTTGTATAGCAGAGTGGGCAGTGCTGCATGGTACTCATGACCTAAAACTCCACCTGGGGACTGCCCAAGTTTGAGTGAAATAGAAGCAAGCTTTTTATATAGGAAAGGTGACACCTGAAATTCTGTTCATCTTTTAACTGAGGGAAAACATTTGATGATATTTTGTTGTGTGAGAAATAAGAATAGCAGTGAATGGTACGCTTTAAAAGTAATGTAATCCTGTGTTTACACTATTCTGTTTTTCACAGAGATGAAGGACTAGCTACGTGGCCTAGAAGGACAGCACTTACTGATTGCAATCAAATCTTTATGATGCCCCCCAGAAAAGCAAGTGATTGATGAAAAACAGTCTGGAAGGACGAAAGGAAGTCCTAGGGCTTCAGCAGAGAAAAATACTCTTTAGCATACCAACTACATCTTGTTGATTTACAATCCTTAAAAATGCCCATGTTAATGCATGTGAAATCTCAGGGAACAATTCTCAAGGAACAAAAATACCACATAAAGCATGTCTGGCTGTCATTCCTGCATGAAGGCTCTATATAATACAGTGAAATAAATAAATGCAAGTTACGGTTTTGCCATAATTTTAGGGTTTTTGGTTTTTTTCCTCCAGAAAGGGCATACGAGGAAATTTATACAGGACAAAAGGCAAATTGAATGGAATTCTGTAGGAGATATAATACCTGTTACTCAAAATCAAGGCTTTAACCCAAATATTTTTTCATCTCTCAGCCTTTTTCATTTCTTTTGAGAGCATTTTTTTTAAACTGTCTTATAATTAATTGAAGAAAGAGCTCTATCTCCAAGAGATTGAAGTGACAGTCTGCAGAGAGGAAGAATCATTAAAATTATCTGAAGTGAACGAAGTTTAATGGAAATTAATACATTGAAACAAATGTAATGTGACATCTGATATTTCTAAAATAATTGATTTCCATTTTTTTAAATTAAGCAACTGCAGTTCAGAGTTATGATTCAGAGGCACTCTTTCTTTTATTAATTTCAAGGAATACAGCTAATGTTAATAGTGTACTACTGGGTGTAAAATATGTAGCTTGTGGAAGAGAAAACCTTCAAGACATGCTATATTTGATGTAAGGGATAGGAAAAGCATCATCAAACTATTCTTCCACTACTAAATTTTTACCCTCATGGCACATTATGTGTCTAGTTTTATACTCAAATTTTAGGGTATCAAAAATTAATTATTTATTTCCAAAATTATTCACTTCAGTAACTTTGAGGCCTAAAGATTGTAAGAATTAAATAACTTTTTTGATTCATCTGCCTATAATTCATGATTCATTATAAAATGATTGGGGTTTGAGCAACTTCCCCTGATATTTAGTTGCAAAATCTTTGCTATGAGAGGGGAGCAGGGCAAGCAGTAGATGTGAGACACAGCATTCCACCTGAGTGGTGTGGAGATGGGCTCTTTACCCCCATGTATTTGCAAAACAATAGGTCTATACCAATTCCAATAACTTCTTTCCATTCCAAAACAAAACCTAGGCACATATCTCAAAGAGGAGTTTGAGTTAGGCTGGGTGACAAGAAAATGTGGTTCCCCGAGTCTTTGGCAGCACATTTGGCATGGCAGGTGGGAAAGGCTAGTATTCCTAATCACTAGTATCCACACAGTTTCTGTCCTCTGGCCAGACAGGAATGAATAGAGGATTGATGTTTACCACACATTTTTAAAACCTATTGGACTGTAATAAATCAAGACTAGATCTCCATTGCCTTTTCTGAAGTGGGCATCAGATCCTCACAGGTATTTAATACCTTATGCTTTTCTCATTAAGTATGATTTTGACTCTGTTTAAGATACTGAAATTTTGCTTTGGAAAACAGAGAACGATGATCAGATCTTCCCCTCTCTTTGGGCCTTTCCAGCAGAGCAAATCAACTGGAAAAGCACACTAACTTCTACTGAGAAATACTGCAATGTCCTGAGGCAGAGGAGTTAGATACTCTTTCTTTGTGTATTATGCAGTATCTGTCCTCTACAGATACATAAACTATTAATGAGAAAAAAAAGATACATATGATTTGATATAATTTTACTCATTTCAGTCCTAAATTTTTATAGTCTCAGACCGCAGCTCTTTAAAAATATTGTAGACAATTATTTCTGAAGTATCACCTTTTCTCTTTCTTCTTTTCCCCACCACATAGAGCTTGTGATAGAGCATTCACTCTTTTCTAATTTTGTGGTAAGACCCCTTGAGAAGCAAATAATACATCTAAAAATGTATCTATATGATGCAATTCCTCTTGCCAATACATTCAAGTACAGGGGACCTTTCGGGTCGCAGAGGTAATTTCCCTATTATTTTTGGTGATTACTTAATTTTTTTTTTTTTTTTTTCTCATAAGTAATGATCAAACTTTGTCTTAAAACAAGAGGTGTTTCTCTCTCTTCTCACTCCCTCTGAAATGCTTTTACAAAACTCATCCCTACTATTATTTGAAACCTTCAAACTTCCTTATTACATTTACTGGGATCAGTTACTTATATTTAAAAATTAAAGTCTTTTAAAGTGCAGCCTCCTTCTATAATAGGTGATAGATTATGGAATATATAGTTAGAATTCCATTTTTATTGGAAATTTATGTAATCATGCATCATGGCTTAATCTTTCATTAAGTTTCTTTTGGGTAATGGAATCAACATAAAATGAGGTGAGGAGATGAGCCTTAGGAATGAAACAGTATTAAAATCTATACTTCCATGTGCAACTGAACTCTGAGGTAAATTCTGACTAAAATGGCCTTTTCTGGTTTTTTTTGGAGTTCTTTAAAAAGGTCAGAAATATAAAGTTTATAAAACTTTTACCTTAGGAATAGTGCAAATAAAGCTATTGTATAGCATGGGACCCTTTTCTGTATGGCAGAGATAAAATTGTTAAGACAGGAAACACATTTTTTTACCACTCCTTAATATTGAAAAAGGACACTGAAGGCAGTATTTTCAAATTTATAGTGATTCATACATGCCTTTAAAATGGTAGAAAGACAAATTTCCAGCATTAGCTTCTTCGTTTGCTAAAGTAATTTCTGTTATATGAGTAATCTTGTCAAAATCTATGTAGCTTTCTACGGTGATTTGTTTATACACACACTGCTCACATGCATAGGACAGTTGGCTATTTTAAGTCAATAATTCTTATAGTTGAGGAAAACTCCACTTTTCAAAGAATGATTCAGCCTCCCATGCCTGGTTTCACACTCAGATTCCTGTAGCATTCATTTTGACAGCTGATTTTCTCTCTTTACATGTCTCCTACCTTTTTACAATGAACTTCGAGATAGGCTGTCAGGGGAAGTTAAAGTCAAAGCCTTTCAGAATTGGCTTTCTATCTGTCAGCTCTTTGTAGTTGTTTTCTTTTTCTTCTATTGCAGTTTGCTTGTTTATTTATTGTGCATTGTTTTTCTAATCAGAAAAGTAGAAAGAAGAGGAAAAAAGCCGTGTCATGTCTGTTCATGTATTTTACTAAGTTTAAGCTCACTAGTTAAAATTAGTTTTATGGGACAGATGAGCAGCACAGGGATTGTGTTCACACAGCTACAGCAATTTTTGGACAGCGTTTTGAAACTGCTACATGAAAATAATCTTTTTTCCTGTAATGGTATTTTTTTGGTTTTGTGTTTGTTGTTACTGTATTTGGAAGTTCGGGTGAACTGGTCATTGTCAGTAAAACAGAAGGAAAAAAGAGTTTTTTAGTAAGAAAGGAACAGAAAATGTATCTAGTTCTTGTATTGGAAAATGATTTGGTTAATTCCTGTGTTAGAATTTCTCTCTTCAGCACAGATTTCCACCAAGCTGTGGGGACATTCCATGCCTTGGCAGGTGACTTCAAACCACTTGGGGTTGATACTAATTTTCTTGTAACAAAGAGATTTCTGAGAAAGGCAAGTGATTATTGGTGTATGAGTACAATCATTATGAGATTACAAGTTTGGTCAAATAAAATTGCTTGTTAAAAGGAAAAGTAAGCATGTAACTTTCTAATGGGAAAATATAATTAAACAAAAAATAATCTTCATTTAGCAAATCAGTCACAGTAGAGACAGTGCAGGAGCTGAGGTTTCATGAGTTGTTGAAAGGAAATTCTCCAACTTAGATTTATTTCTAAATCTACTTTACTGTCCATACTCGTACATCCAAATAATTATTGGTCAGAGTAAAACTTTTTCTTTATTATATGCAGTGTATGACTGTTGCCCAAAAGACAGAGCATACATTAAAACTGACCTTAGCAAAAAATCAATCTGATGCCATGTTAACATAAGGGGTTTTTTAAGTAATGTGTAAACTTTTTTTTTTAATTATTATTATATATTATTTTGCGCTGCTTTTCAAAACAGAAAGAACTTATTTAAACGTAGTTTGACAGAATGACATATAAACAATATTTATATGGTAAGCAATGTTTTCTCAACCACATAGATGGCAAAGATGGCCTGCACAGACAGTAACATTAACTATGCATTAGGACTGTTCCACATTAAGAGGGGGAAGTTCTGGATGGACATGAATATCTTCACTCTTTGATAATGGACAAGGAATTTGTGCAGGAACGGAGATGGCAAGTGCTTTGCAGGATAGCTTGAATTGTAGGTTGCAATACTTCATGTTATGATTCAGCAGCTGTTTTATATTCCTCTGTGGGAAGACCAATATAGTTATGAAGGCAATCTTGCCCCTGATATATTGCAGCTGTGTATATGCAAGAGTGGGAACAACCTTGCCCTCACAGCTATGGCTGTGATAAAAGAGTGAACTAGCTGGGAGAGGAGTCAGTTGGAGTCTGCTGGCAGTGCTGTGTGGAGGAAGGGACAGGTGGTCGTGTGAAGGGCAGGAAGTGTAAGGTGCTGTATGAGGGACCGGCAGGGTTAAGTAGCTGTGTTGGGGACAGGAAGGAGCGAGCCGGAACTGCAGAAGGAAGAGAGAAGAAGGGGAGAAAGAGCCAGAGTTGTGTGGAGCTGTCCATGGGAGGCTACATAGAAAAAATGTATGAGAGGCTTCTAGATAATGAGGTGCTGATGCCTGAAGCCTTCGGTGTCAGTTGTAACTCCTCTGTCATTCCTCTTCACACACTTTTCTGTCTCAAAGTTTGAATTTACAAAGCTCTTAAGCCCACAGGGTATGTTTGCATGTCTATGTGACTACAGAAGTAACATGTCCCTTCTTTCTCAGAGCAATCAAAGGAAATTGATAAGCAGGGCTCCCTGTAGATCCATCTCGTTCTCACAAGCATGCCTCTGAATGTACTTAAGGAAATTCAGGCAGTACAATAAAAGAATTCTGGATATGTTTTTACTGATACTTTCCAGGAAGCATATAGTGATATGATAAAAGTAAACTTATGTCTTTAAAATCTGTTCAGAAATACTTTGAATTGGGACAAGGAAATAGCAATTGCAGCAAGCAAAATTAGAAAGAATCAAGTTTCATAATCAGATGTATAATTACTAAAGGGCTTTTTGTGGCAGATGTCATTTTGTGACTTGGATAAAACAAATGGTTCAATGATTTTCACTTGTTGGATACCTGAGGCTTTGTGGTGATATGTATGTTTTATCAAATTTCAGCTTGTACAAGTTTAATGACTTTCATCTAATTTAGAACATGTCCCATTTGGGGGAAAAAAATGAGAGAGTATAGGGAGAAGTAAAATAATTTAAAAGGTATTTCAGACATTATTTTAAAGACCAGGCTTAACTTATGCAGTTATGTGTATTACAAAGTTTTACCAACTCACTGATTGCCTGTAGTACTTTCTAGAGAAGGCAAGCAATTTCTTGTTCAGAAATACCTACTTAACTTTTTTCTTTTTTTTTTTTTTTCTCTCTTGTATTTTTTTTTTATCTTCTATGTTTTAATTTGGTGAAACCTTGATAATCACCCAAGCCAGTCACCTTGATTTTGCAGCAATAGTCTCAGATTTTAATCAGAAAGCTTGACATTTTGTGTATGAAACAAAGAGCAAGCCCCCTAAACTCTTTGGAATAACTATCTCTCAATCGTACACAAACCTTATTGAAATAAGACTTACTTTGTCTGTTCCTTTTGCAGGTTACAGTCATAGTGAAGACAAAGTTTATATGTAAGTGAGTGATAAAATGATGGCAAAAGAAACAATAGAACAGGATGAGAAAATCTGTTTATACAGCAGTTTGTGAAAATGGAACTTCATTTCTTCTTTTTGCCTTTGAATGGAACATGTCTCTAAATCTATCACCTCTTAGGCTGACATAATTCTAAATAAGGATAAGCTAGCAATTTAAAACCATATAGCAGATTATTTCCTTTCATAAATCAGATCAGCTTAATACATAGATTATTATTGTACTTAATTATTATTATAGTTGGTCATTAGAATTAGAGCTCATGTAAAGCAGTAAATCAAGCAAATGACACAAGATTGGCTCTGACACAAAATAATACTGGCTTGAGTGGAAGAGAAAGTTATTTTTTCAGATTATGAAAAAGAACAATGACAGTTAAACTAAGGTCATTTCTTCTTTTTTCTGGTAGATAAAAAGATCAGGATTCTTTTTTATTTAAACATTTCCATTATTAATAGTTACTATTTTTATTACTTATAATAAAATTTTAAATTTCATAACTTTTAATATTATGAAGATATAATTAAAGTGAGATTTGTGCTCTAGACCCTTCATCAGCTCCATTGCCCCTCCCTGGTCACAATCCAGTATTTTCAGGTACCTCTTGTAATGAGCGACCCAAAAGTGAACAGAAGATTCCTGGTACTGCCTTACCCTTGTGAGTACAGGGGGACAATCATTGCCCTGCTCCTGCTGGCCACACTATTGCTGGTACAGGTCAGGATGTCATTGGCCTTCTTGGCCACCTGGGTACACATTGGCTCATGTTCAGCCACTATAAACCAGCACCCCCGGTCCTTTTTTGCTGGATGTTTTCCAGCCACTCTGCCCCCAGCCTGTAGCACTTTCAGGGGTTGCTGTGACCCCAGGGCAGGACTTGGCACCTGGCCTTGTTGAACCTCATACCATTGGCCTTGGCCCATTGATCCTACCAGTCCAGATCTCTCTGCAGAGCCTTTCTACTCCTCAGCAGATCAACAGTCCCACCCGACTCAGGGTTGTCTGCAAGCAGATGGACGGTGCACTGGATCCCCAGATCACTGATAAAGGTATTTAAGAGTGCACAGCGAGTTTCTCCAGGAGAGTGCTGTGAGAAATGGTGTCAAACAGTTTACAAATAATGTCTAAATAGTCACCATCCACAGACCTTCCCTCATCCACTTAGCAGGTCACCTGCCATAGGAGTAGATCTGGCTGGTCAAGGAGGACGTGCCTTTCACAAACCCTTGCTGGCTGGGCCTGATCCCTGGCTTTTCTTCACATGCCACATCATGGCACTCAAGACTATCTGGTCCATGACCTTCCCTGGCACCGAGGTCAGACTGAGAGGCCTAGAGACCCGAGAAGTCTCCTTTTGGCACTTCATGTAGGTGAGTGTCACACTGGCTAATTTCAGTCAACTGTGACATCCCTGGTTGTCTAGGACTGCTGGTAAGTGAGTGAAAGTTACTTGGTGAGCTCTTCCACCAGCTCCCTCAATACCCTTGGGGGCGCTTGTGGAATTGCGCACCAATCCACTTTTTTTTTTCCCAGTTATTAAGAATGTAGCGACTGTGGTTCAGTAGTTGGGAGCTAGTTCATACAATTATTTGTATTTTAGAAAAAGAAAACACTGCCATCCACTTCCCATCTCCTCTATCAATAACCAAAATGTCATTGTTTTCATGACCCAGGATACCGTAGTCTGAAAAAGAAGTTATGACAACTTCTCATATTTGATACCTGTTCTTGCAAAAACGCTCCTTATTGCAAAAAATTGCTCACAAGTCTTTCATTAGGAAATCCCACTTGGCCATTAAACAGTACTAATGTCTTCCTGTTGTGCTTAAAAATTAATTATTCATATCCTCCATGAGAATAAACCAGGATGATGAATAACAGAGCAGAGCAAATACAGTTATGTCCTGTTTTATATATTTTACCATATACTGGCTACGTGTGATTTTCTGCCTTCTTTTTTTGTTGGCCAGGGTGAATTTTATTAATGAGTATGTGTATATATATGTGTGTGTGTGTGAATAATTATGTGTATATGTAAATGGGATGCATGGATCAAAATTAATGAGCTTCAGTGTGTGTTTGTGAACATTTTACCAACACACAGATACACACACATATGCTCAAGAAACTTTAAAAACTTTAAGGAAGTAATAATAAACTTTACAATACTTTTGATCATGGAAAGTGCTTGGAAAATCTTAGCTTTTATGCACTGAACTGTCATTTCCCTGACTGTAGGTACAGTTTTTTCTGTGTTTTTTGCTTGTTATGTTTTTTTTTTTTTTTTCCCTGCATAAATTGTTTTTAATTAGAGTTTTCAAACATTACCCAACATAGCTCACACAAAGAAGTGAAACATGGTGAATATAACCTCACATTTCCTGATTAACCATGACTATAGCTAGTGCTTCATACCTATGCCAATTTATTTATTTTAAAAAGCCCAAGAGATAAAAACTAGCAAATAATCCCTTTAGGGACAGAGATGACTTATCCTACCATTAACCCTAAAAAAAAAAAATTAATAATAAAAAAAGAAATTAAAAATGTTAAGTTTTGACCAACAAAACATTATTGTTAGGCCACATCATTTGTTATGATTCTCCACAACTTGAAGTTGATTAACCCAAGAACAGTGGTCTAAGAAAATATTCTTACAGCAGAGAAAGAATTAGTATGTTTTTTCATGTCTGATAGTTCACACATTTCCTTGAGGAAACCAGAGCCTAGTCCACTATTCTTTCTACATAAATTTAGTTTAACCTTTCCTGTTGATTTCAGTTATAACTGATCACACAGTGTTATTGGAAAAAAGAGAAAATTAGTTTGAGAAAAAGGTACAGCCTTCATTTAATTCCTAATTTACTCTGTTATACTACTTCTTGTAAACAAGAGAAGTAAGTGTTGGTTTAATTAACATAATTTCTGGCCCACAGGATTTGGAAAAAAGAATTAATCCGGCAGGATGTAATGGGGTAATAGGGTTTGATAAAACTTCTGCTGCGAGACCAGTTTCCTTGTAACACATCCTTAATTAATGTAAATGTTGCCAAACACCAGTTAGGAAAAGCCAATTCAAGTTGTTTAAGTTAATTAAACAGTGCTGCTTCTCCCGATGTTCTCTTTGCAGAGTGTGCAGGCGCTCACATCCCTCGCACTTCTCCACTGAGGTTTCCACAGCCGCCCTCGCACCCTGGGGATTTGGCCACAGCAGGGACAGGCAGGATGGGCTCCTGCTGAGCAGCAGCCCAACATCCCTGGATGCTGCCAGACCTCCGCCAATCACCATGGCTGGGCTCCCCACGCCCCAAGGAGATCCCTGGCCCCTTCCTGGCGCTGGCGTCCAGGGTGGCACAAGAGACATGGGCTCTGCCGTCACACACCGGGGCTGTCCCTCCACATTGCAATGAGTTTAATCCTGTCAGAGGGAGGAAAGAATCTGAAGGTGAAGGAAAGAAAATGCATATTTTTCTCTTTGTGCCACCCCTGTGATTTCAAATCACAGGTTGGAAGCTGTGTACTGTTTGGCTAACAGAGTCTTCCTCTTTTTCACCACGCTGTGGTGGTTTCTTTGTTTGTTTGTTTTATTGTTTGGAATTTTTTTTTTTGTTTGGAAAACTTAATTTTGAAATTGAAAGCAGTTCTGAAAATAGTCTGTTGGTTGGACAAAATACATGAGGGAAAATTTTTAAAAGTTTGTCTCCTGATGGAGAGATCACCTCAACTTGATTCAGATGAAAATGTATAGGGCAGGGTGGGAGCACCCAAAGTAAGGACTACATTTTGGTCTGATTAAAAAAATTGACAAACCAAGTCAAGATGTAAGGACTATTATTTTCTGCCTTCTGAAATTATAGGCCATAGATACACATACACGTCTATGCTTGTGTTCATATGTATTTATATGTATAGGCAGTTTTCTTTTTGTCTTCCTGTGCCTATCTTCTTCATTTGGATAAATAATGCTTCAGTGAACAGCAGAATAATCTTAATCTATAACAAATAAGAATCATCTAGAAAGAATCATCCATCCTCCCAAATTAACATTTATTTCTTATTGTAATGGAGGTTATCCCCCTCCAGTACTTTTGCTGAATGCAATATTTTACCACAGTAATAAACAAATTAGAAATGCTGACAGACATTCTTTGTCATCTTAGTACCCTTTTCTCCAACTCCCATTTGGCAACAAAATGATTTATAGTACTTAGATTAATGTTTATGGAAGATCATTTTTAATGGCAATATTTGATAGCCTAATCTGTTCTTTTTGACTCAGATAGTTACATTTTTTTATTGACCAATGGTTATTTCATATGAATCTTGTCATCCACTGATAATGAAAACAGAAAAGTCACTGCAGCCAGAACATATTTCTTTATCTCACAGCAATAATTAACACAGAGGATACCTAGCTGTCTTTGTAGATTCAACAGATAAATGAACCTATCACTGGTGAAAGTGAAGAACTTCCATGCCTTCCTAGTAGATAATTGATCTTTCTTTTCTCATGGTCTTGCCTGCAATCAAAACAAATATTTTCCAAGTTACCTTTCAACTGAGAGATAGCATAAAGTGAGAGACGTCTAGATTTTAAACTTAATTCTGCCATCAGAAGGTCTTTCAGGAAAAAGATAGGGGTATAGAACAAAAGCTAATATCAACCCAGAGAACTCACACTGTGGATATGCCTGTCTGCAGAGAGTTCTGAGAAGTACAAATGCAAGAAAAAACTTCCTTCTCTGCCATGAAAAGATATATTTTATGATTTATGCCTTAATTCACTGAAGACTGTGGCTTGCAGAGGTCTTTTTCTGGTCCAACCATGACAGGGTAGACAGCAAGGGAAAGCCACAGCTGTTTTCTCCCCCCGCTGTGCGAATCCAGCAACACCTACAGCTCACATTGGTACACAAAGGGTCACTTCAGCAGTCTGTACTCTCACAGGAAGCCATGCATCTGGGCAAAACACCAGCACCCAGCTGAGAAAGCCTGAAAGCCTGTCTTTAATTTGTATGAGTTGTGGAAAATTTTCTCCCTTTCCTCTCCTGCCTGGTTGTTAGCTTCAGCCTGGATGCTTTAGGAGGGGTCAAGGAGCTGAGATAGTAGTGTAATACAGGGAATAGATGGATGACAGTTCAATGGGTGACTAGAGAGACCTGAAATCACAGGCAGATATTTGAGACCCTATTACTGAGAAAGTAACAACTAGTGCTAATTTCATCAGACCTGTAAGTACTGGCCAAGGGCTTAAGGGATCAACAGCTCTAAGTAGCGCAGCAGTAAATTGAAGAATAACTGGCATCAGTCCAAAAGTAAGGATGTGTAGTTCTGTGTGAAAATAACAGCTTTAGGGATAATACAGAAATATAGTTTTCAAAATTATGGTGAATTTGTTTTAGAATAATATAAGAGAAGGGATAAGAAAAAAAGTTAAATTCTTGCAATGTGGAAAAGATAAAAATTAAACAGCATACAACATAAATATGGATCTAATACAGGCTTTAAGTGTACCATAGGTATAATTTGTGGTAACAAGTCTCAGAGAAAAGTTTAAAACAATCTGTTCTTAACTAGTTGGATTTCTGTAGGCTTATGAATAGTTAGGTTTTCCAGATATGGGTTAGGTGCCTATGTTGTTGCTTTTATGAATGACCACAGGTACTGTTGTTTTTATTGCGCTATTAGGCATTGATTGGATAACACCAAAGTCCACTTGCGGTTGAAAATTTAGGCGCCCATATTATAAAGTACTGGAAAACCTCATTCTACTAACATTGTGGAGCAACACTGACAGGACTGAGGTCACAGAACAGCATAGTTTGGTCAGATCAATGTTCTTTAAAAGAAAGGAAGGGGTGGTGTATCTGGTTTGAGTCACAGCCCAAAAAGCAGAGCAGCCTTGCAGTGCTCCACCACTTTACACTGCAAGAGATAGTCTCAGTTGTTTTCAGGCTTTTCTGCCTGTCCACCTTTAACAGCGTGTCAGTCAGGAAAGAGCACACAGACTAACAAAATCTTCTAGCACTGTAAGACTGGATATCAGCACAGAAGTGATAAATTACTAATTTGCTGTTGCATACCTGCAACTGGCTACGCACCTTGACTGAACCTAAAATGTCTGAAACGTGGACAACACAGGGCCAGCCAGACTTAACAGCTGTATGTTGGACTTCCCAACAATGAAACTGAGCTAGGTGTTAGGCTGAAGCTGTCTGGGATGCCTGCTGGTTATCCTTCCCCTCAGCTGCTTCTGGGCAGCTGTACTTTTGCAATAGCTCTCTGACTGGGGGTCTCAACACAGTGCTGCTGCTTCTGCTCCGCTCTGGTTTCTCGTGTGTGGGGACAGCTGCCTTTAGGATCTTACATCCTTTTACTCATCTCTAAACCTTGACCAGTTTCCTTGAGCCATGAACCTGAATTACATACACAAATCATGGGGTTAATTTCTATGCTTGGGAAACACAAAGATATTCTTTCTGAAAATGAAAATCCACATGAAAGACCAAGCCTATTCATAAAAAGGTTTTTTAATATAAAAAGTTTTCCATAGAAAATGATTAGTACAATGCATTTTCTTATTGACTAACAAGTTCCAGCTTGTGAATATTTATACTGTACATTCAAAGCTTTTTAAAAAGATTAACTTTTTTGTTGGCTATGTTAATTATAATTTCAAGAAAGCCTATTATATCAAGTTCAGAAGCAAGGTTAATTTTCAATAGATGCTACATAAACTAGAATAACTCATTGAGGCAAGCAGGACAATGAAGTGCATGAAAATGGTTCTTAAAAGTGATTATGTTTTCCTCATATTAGCATAACACATAAGAATAATATCCATAGCAATTAAGAAGGACAGCTAATATCTTGATGGCGCATCATCCACCAGTAGAGGTATTACTTTCAAGAATTTTAAGTAATAAGAATTTCAATAGCAGCAAAAAGTGAGTGCATGACATTGCAGTAGGAACTGAGAGTGTTATAATTAAGGAACTCTTTCTTACTTCTAAAATTGCTCATGGGTTTCTAAAAGTAATTCCTTTTTGGATGAAATTTTTCCATTCCATATTTCAGGTTTTAAAAAAATTTCTATCTGAAAATATCAACACTTTTGCTTTTCCTACATACAGGAAAACCACAAACTGATTCAAAATCAGGTTATTTCAGGTGTTATAGTTTAGTCCTTACTGAGATCAAAAACGTAAATTATTCAGAACACTAGTATTTATTTCTTGGTCTGTACAACCATCTGTTAAATGGCAATGTAGCATTTGGGTTCTTCAGTCTTGATTTGATTACTAAAAGGATTACGAGCCTCATTAAGTTTGAAAGAAAATTTAGCTTGGATAAATTTAAAGCAAGGGATAGTTAAGCTGGGTAATTTAATTACGTTGATGGAAATGGTCCATTTTCTTTGCATTCTCTGTTCCTTTCCAAGGAAGAAGTTTAGAATACAATGAGTTGCAGAGGTTTGAATTTTGCTCAGGCTGTGTGGATTTAAAGAAAACTTTAGCTAATGAAGTCATGCCTGGCTGAGAACAGCCATTGTACATTAACTCAGATTGTCCCTACTCAGAGTCTCTCATTTTAGGACATAGCAACTGAACAGGCAAAAGCACAGTTTGACTCTTGACTCTCCAGTTAAGACAGTAACACAGGGAGTCTCTTTCCTTTTTTTTTTTTTTTTTTTTTTTTTTCCTTTTTCTAATTTCTTTTCTAAATCTGAAAGTTGTTTTTTGTTGTTGGTGGTTTGTTGTTGTTGTTGTTGTTGTTTGTTTGGGTGTGGGGTTTTTTTGTTTTTTGGGTTTTTTGGGTTTTTTGGGGTTTTTTTGGCTTTTTTGGTTTTTTATGTTTTAGTTTATTTTTTTGGTTTTTTTTTTTTTTTTTTTTTTTGTTTTTTTTTTGTTTTTTTTTTTTTTTTTAATGAAAGTGTATCCTTGGGCTGTATTTAACTTTGCAGAGCAACATCTCAGCCCAGGAATAACCCAGAAATCTAACTTCAGCAGTGAGACGTTGGGCATTTTTGTGTAATTTGAATGCCTATATTTGTTTGTTAAAATATATATATATTTCTTTATCAGTGTCAGCATTAGAATATCAACAATTGAATCACTTGTAGTTACTTTATCTCCAAATTAAAATGGATTGATTCTCAGGTGTTTTGTTAAGACTGTCAGCCTCACTGGCTATCAGCTACCTTGAAACTGGGGGAAGCTCTGTTTTTCTTATGATATCACTCTAATACATTCCTCACTAGATTGCAATGATCCCAACTCATCTACGATGTCAACCTTTGTCATTTCTGAAGCAGTTTTAGAGGTTCGTGGCAACCAAAACCTATGTAGCTAACTTTTAAATAGCTAACTTTTAAATATGCACAGGGCAGTACAGCAAAGCAGACCAAATCTTCTGAACCAGTGTGAAATTGAGAAGAGCTGCACAAACATTAATATCTATATAACTGTTTCAGCAAACCAGCTGAAGATGCAAGCATTCTTCAGTAGCTCTGCAGTACCTCTGACAAAGTGCCATTTTGTGAGACGGTAATTATTTATTTTTAACTGACTTTTGTGTTAAAGTGTTTATTATACTCTAGTCATGGAGTAACATGTGACTGGTAGTTTGTAAGAGCCAAGAGAATTTCTTAGAGATTTCACATTTCTTGATATAAAATTTCCAAGATAAAAAATTAACCTGGGTTCAATGAGGAAATACTTAAAATGTTGTTTGTCATTTCTAAATATCTGTTAGATTTCATTACTTTTGTCCTTTCTTTTTAGGTATGTTAGGTAGCATTACACCTATTGGCTTTAAAATACACTAAGCTGTTTGTAAAAACAGTTGAGGTCACTTCTAAGAGAGGTCACTTCATTCTTTATTTACCATACTATATATATTTTTAAAAAAAATTATGCCAAATAATTATTTCTTACTTTAATTAGAGAGGGTATATGCGAATATAATATTAGTGCTGTAAACTATTATTTTTAGGGATTGATGTACTCATTTCCTGTCTGGTTTTCAGGGATTAGATTCATTTTGATACAAATAAACAAATTATCATAGGTGTTACAGAAATTAATTTATTACTACATTATTTTCATAGCTGAATTACACCATTGTAATACACTGTACATATTTAACAACAACATATATACCAATAATGCTGGTATAGCAATTATTTTGATTCATCTCAACTTGCACATCCAGTGGTACATGTTAACTGCTGTCCTTTTGATGCCTTGAGGAACAGCAGCCTTGAGGCAACAGAAGTCCATTAGTCCAGACATAGGGGAAAATAAAAAGGAAGCTCCAAATTAAGCATTATATTTCTAATCTGGAAAATATAATATGTTAAATTCTGCTTTTATTTACACTGGTTCTAATTTCAACGCTTTTATCTATCCACAAAATGTAAAATATTTGATTCCTGATATACACTGTGGAAAATGTACTATAGATGTGGATACAGTCAGCTAAGAGCTTTCTTGCAAATATGCTCTTCTATTCTACAAAGAATGCACTCATAAATCAATAGTTAAGCTTATACAAAACAGTAAAGTGAGACATTCATGCAAAGCAGAAGCCCAAATTAATGTCAAGATGGTAAAGATTAATGTTATAGTGCATCAAAACAACATGACTGAGTCAGGGTTACATGAGAAAAGGAACAAAGTCTTGATAAATTCCTTTGTTAACATTTGAAAAAAGATTTATGAACCATGAACAGTACATAGTATTTTGAAAAGCAAATAAAATAACTAATAATACAGGAAACCACCGGAGCTTTAAATGGGTGATGGTTTGCAAAAAACCAAACACGTCAATCTCTGATAAAAAACACTTATCTCAGTCATATTTTCCCAAATGTGTGCAAACATATGTACAATGTTTTTACTAAGTCTAATATAATGTGTGCATGCATATGTATATTTAACAAGGTAAATAGGCAGAGTAGTAACCTTTCTTAAATCTAACTTCCTAGATTACCTTTTATGCAGTTATTTTAATGATTAAACAGGTAAGTATAGACATGTGTCACGGGTTTTGTTAACTAAAATTTGCATTAGAATTTCTGCCTTATAGTTTGCTTTCACTTTACTTGATTGCATTTCCCTGGGGAGAAAAACAAGCAATAGACACACACACATTCTCCAATTAAAATAAGAAACAACAAAACCCGATCAACAACCCAACAAAAAAACAAACCTTCAGGTTATTCTTTACAAAGGTATTGTGTTTTTAAGATAATTTTGAAGAATTTTGAAGTTTGCAAAATGTATTAACTTTTATCATAACCTTTGTCTATGATAACCATGAAAGGAGTCATTTACATTGGTTTACTTTTGCACGGCTCAGTTAATATTTGTAGTTGTCTTAAAATTTATAAATATTATGCATGGAGGTTTTAGATAAGTTGATTTTTTGTTTGCAAAAATTATGATCAGTTGAAAAAAGTTCTAAACAAAAGACATTATTCTGGAAAGAGGGAGTATGTAAAAGCATGAGTGGTAAAGACAGAAAATTTCATCAGACTTCAATATTATTCCTTAGATATTAGTAAAATATTTCAATTTGCTTTTACAAATTCGGTTTTTTTCTGGAAAGGTAGAGTCTTCAAATCAGTGAGTTGAAAAAATAATACTCAAGGGTACACTGAGAATGAAAATCAATTCTCTGGCTTGTGACCATGGGGTGTAATGATAGTGTAGTACCTGCAGTCAGAACAATAAAAACATGAATATGGTAGTGCAGCTTAACTTTGAATAAGAAAACTGGTTTTTGGATAGTTTTCCAGAAATATCTGTGCTTCAAGAATCTTTCAGGAAAAAAACCCAAAAATTCTCTGACCAAAAAAGAACTCTTTGTAATTTCTGTAAGTAGATTCTCTCAGTCAATTCCTCTTTCTCAAATATGCAATCTATTCATTTAAAAATTAAACAACAAAAGATTATAGAAGAAGGTATTGGCTAAGTAGCAATTCACAGTGCTCTAAATTTGTTCGTATTTAGTTTAATCTCACCAGAGCAGAATGTTTTTATGTTAGTACATTCATTCTAAGCAGTGAGGGAAGATTGTGATTTATACATTTGCATAACATATGCACATTAAGTTGTCACAATAGCACACATAATTGATTTGACTGTAGTGATGACTGTTTAATTTTTACATTCACAATACCACTGCCACTAATCTTTTTGCCTTGTAGCTGAGACCTGAAGCAATTTGTTATTTTTGAATGTTGGAAAAACCTTACTGCATACACAAGTATAAAATAATTGATGTTTCGTGAATGCTAATTACACTTCAGAGTGTTGGTTCTCTAAAGACAGAAAATTAGCCTTGGCCATGAATTGGTGATAAACTGGATGTGGCTCTGAGTATCAACAATGATGACCAGTGAAGAGAAAAAAAACCATTAAAAGATGACAGAATATGGGAGACCAGGGAATGAAATAGATTCAGATAACATCAGATACTTTGTGGTCCAAAATAGGTAGTAACAGAGCTATAGTTATTAATGTATTGGTATCCTGGTCTTCTGGCGTCTCCAGAGGTCAGAAGTCATTGATAGAAACATGTAAGAGCATCAGAGATGATCACCTTCCTGTGTTTGGAGTTTAAAAGACAAATTTGTTTCTCTAATTTCCCATCTATAAACTCCTAGAACTGCAATTTGGTCCTTTTCTGCCTTATATTGAAGCTCAAGGAAGGGCTCCATTTATTCAGCTGTCAGAATGCTGGAGGTTTTCTGGCTGACAAGAGATGCCTTTTATGCTGATGAGCCTCAGTATATTCTCTGGCATTTCCACTGCTTGCAAATAACATATTTATTGTAGCATAGGATCTCAGAGAGCACTTTCCAGCTCCATGGAGGCACTGGGAAAAAACAAAATCTCGTGTCTGTTGTCCAAACCATGGCAGCAGGGGAGAACATTAGGGAGAGAACTCATGTTGCTGCAAGATGAGCACTGCAGCTACATGAGTGAATTCCTGATTTCTTTTCTCCAGAATTCATGGAACAAGTTTCCTGATCATAGATGGATAAGGGAAAACACTTTCCAGTAATGTATCCAACAGTACCAAAAATTCAAACTCTTGGTTCAAAAGAACATGAAAAGTAGATGCCATTAACAAAACATCACAAAATATGAGAAAACCTTTGAAATAAATATTAAGAGACAATACTGTAGCAAAATGAGTGGTTTGGGCTCCTTAAAGCATCATTGGAAAAGGTATCAGTGAAAGCAGGTTTAATATACATTTGCAAAAATACAACAACGTTTGGTTGCAAGGTTCAGCCTACTAATTACTACATGGATAAAATGTACACAAGAATGTGAAATTAGCATCTATTTAGAATTATTTATGTGTAGACTGGCGTTAAAAAAGGGGTAGATTTTTAACAGGGAAACCCTCCAATAAGTCACAAGATTCAGAGAGGGCCCCCTTGCTTTCTAATTCCTCATGGAGTCCAGGTGTGACTGTCCAATCCTTGTCTATCCTTAGCTAGGTATTCCTCATATTTATGCTGTAAGGCTGTCAAATCAATACCCACACATTCATAGGAGAATGTACAAATGTGAATGTACCTGCGAAAAATTCCCCTCAATAAATATTGAAATACTCATGCCAATGCTTTGGCCTCTGTCAGTGGGCAAAGAATTGAGCATCCAGAAGTGAGGGTATCAACCCAGGTCCTGTAATCAGACAATAGTCCTCTAAATATTCCACACTGGAGCAGCTCTGAGAGATGTCCCATTCACAGGCAGATACCGGCTGCAGTCCACTGCAGTCCAGAAGAGCTCAAAAAATCTCATTTAGGACTGCTGTTAATGGGGTCTCAAGAAGATTTGCTTAAGCCAACAGTATTTTTTCCATTCTCAGGTGAGAAACTACTGGAGTTTCCAAAGGAATTGTTTCCAATACCATGGAAAATTGTTTTTCAAAACTCTAGCAATAACAATACTGCTCTCCTTAAGCTACAGCTCAGGTAGAGAAAATTATAAGTTCATCTTTGGATAACTGATTATTCCTGTTCTTGTTCTTCACTGTAGGAGTTCCTTGTGTGGCCAGTTCCATTCCACCTTAGCTGTGAAAGGGTTCAGTCAAAGGATGTGAATTTCACTACTCAACTCATCACACAAAGGCCAGTCAGTAGCCTGAGAGATACAGCTTCAGGGAGGCACTGAGCACCTCCATTGCAAGACTTTCCTCAAAAGACCAGTAAGACCATTAAAAATTATTGAAATCTCTGAGAATGTATTTCATCAGTGGATTGAGTAGTCACAAATTATTATTTATGAATGACAAGAAAATTCAAGGAAAACAGACACAAGAAAAGCTGTGCTCAAGAATTGAATCCGCAGAAACGTATTTGTGTGTCAAACATGAACAGACTAAGATTTTTTTTTTTTCTTTTATCCTTTGGGAGGATTAAATAATAGGAAGACAAATACCACTGGAACCTAAAACAGTTTTAAATGGAAATATTTTCAGTCAGTAAAAAGCAAAAGCGCCTGGTACAGCCAACTATCTCAAACACCAGAGTACTGCAGCTCATGTCATGTCACTGTCTAGTCTATCAGGTTCTCTGAAAAGGTTCTCTTTCAGCTTCTCTTTGTGGACTAATTATCTTCTGTAGTACTAGCCTAAATATATTTTGACACAGGCACTTGAAGTTAATTCTGCTAACTCCCTGATCCCAAAGCATAATATACAGTCTCTCTTCTTTTTCTATCTATAGTGTTCATGCCATTATAAACCTTCAATCCAAAAGACTGTAGAAGAGCATCTCATAAGTTTTTCATTAGCTTTTTTCTGGCATAATAAAAAATTTTAAATTCCAAGTATTTGTAGAATAGAAAAAAACTTCTTTCCCAGATACATGGAGCATTGGGAAATTATACTAGAAAGCTACATCCAAATTGCCACAGAAAGAGAAAGGTGGCAGGTAGAAGGGAATACAAGATTGGCCCTCTCACTGATGGGGGCCATGAAACTTCATTAAATGAAACCTCTGCACTTTTTTAGAGGCACCCACAGTCTTTAAGACCCCATAACATATTTTCTCTGTTGTATTTGTTACTGAGAATACAAACAAACTATTCTCAGTATCAGGATAAACTGGCTGTGTATAATACTGGAAGACAGAGAATATAATCCACTTGGTTAAAATGTTCTCTTAAGAGAATGAAAGGTTGGACCACTTTGCCTTCAAGTACAGTTCCATTTAATTATCTGGAGGCAACTTGTCTGCAGTCAGACAAATAAAACAAGATTCGTGCAGTAAAACAGCACGCTGTCTCAGATGAACTGTACACTTTTGCTCATGGCAGTTTTTCCTAATGCTCTGGAAGTCAGAAGAATACCAAAATATAAATTATGTGATCCTTAGAATAGTGTAATTCAGGATATTCATTACTTAACTAAAGAGCTGGAACTGAATATGACTAAAGCCACTGGGAGTTCCCCAAATGAGATTAATAAGGTTTGAATTAGATTCTAATTTAATCTCTTAAAATAAATAGTGGGTTTTTGCCTGATTTAATTTTTACTGTTCCTTCATGACTCCTCTTTTTCTTGCCCACACAAAAGTCAACAATAAGACTGTGGAATTTGAACTCACTATTCACCAGGAAAGAGGAAACCTGTTAAGGTTTTATTTGAAATTTGGTTTTCATTGTAAATTTGAGAGCTGGCTCCTTTTATATATATCCCCTAAAAAGTCAATGTATATCACAATACAATATTAGAAAGCTCATCAGGAATTTATAATTTGTGGCATTGCCTCTAAAAACTGTCTAAAGATAGCAACTTTATGGTGATAATGAACTTTATTCATTGAAGAAAATTATTATCACCAAATTCTCTTATGATAATTAAAAACAAACAAACAAACAAACAAAAAACCACTAATCAGAGGTCTCCTAATAAAGAGCCACAATAGTTATTCTAAAATGTCTGGAAATGTTGCTGTGGTACCCAAATTGACCATCTCACTAGCTCCTCTAATAACAGTCCAAAATATTACCTGCCTGCTGCAAGGGTAACAGTCCATTACCAGTCCTGTCTTTTTGGGTTGGTCCTGGGTGTAGTGTTACCTTGCCCTGAAGGGTGATGGAAGAGCTGCTGAGAACAGTCTTTCAACAACTTGATCCATGCCATGCTGCAGCCCTGTAAGGCTCTGTATCCAGATAACACAGAAGGGCTTTAGTTCGTTTCCTGATTTGGGAGAAGCACCCAGCATTGTGAGGGATGAAGATCAGAGCACATTGCTTACATTGTCTGCTGATATGTGTATTCTAAGTTCTTGAGAACTTTTGGTTGAGTCAGGTTAAATTTTTTTTTTTTTTTTTTACATTATTGCCCACATGCCACTCAAATGGATTAATGACACTACATAACTCATACTTCAGCTGCAGTATATCATTTTTCATAGAAAAAAAAGAGACTTCACAAGTTCCATTTTGGTCTCATCTCACCTATTCTCTTTAATATTATCTCCTCTGCATATTAATATGATACTCCTGTGGTGATCCCAATTACATATGTTTAAAAGGCGACTGATAAAAAGAGCCTGTCAGCATCTTTCATATTAATTCCAGTGTTTAAGCACCCATGTGTGTTAGACTTTTTAATTTCATTTGGCTTTCCTAAAGACTAGCAGCTGTCTCTTGTTTCACCTTTCTTCAAAACACATGAGTCCATCTGCACACTAATTAGCATGCAGGGGCTGAAGGGTGGGCCTGTCTGAAACCCTGGCTTCAAAAGGCATCTTCAGGAAGGTGCTGGGCACAAATGATATCTATGGAACCAAGGCTCCCCCTGTGGCAAGGGTGGGATTTAAAGGTTCTCAGACTGCACTATATCTCCACTTGTTTCAATGTAGAGTGTCTTCTAAACAACGAACGAGTGTGGTGATGAATTTTTGATTGCTTTGGTTTTGACCAATATGCAAAAAAAATAGTTAACACTTCTTCCTTAAAGACTGCTAGGAGTGTCTAAAAAATCTAACGGTTAAAGGAAGAGGTTTTCCCTGAGTTGCCTTTATAATTCTTTAAAATAAACTACAGACAGTTTTAATTAGAGAGCTAGAGACAAGAAAGTAACACAGAAAAGACAACAGAAACTAGAGTTATAAAATTAGGAGGCATAGGGATGTAGATTTACACTGGAATATAAATATTTTCAAAAGTACATAAAGTTTTATATTAAAGTGAATTGCGTAATTAAATAACCAGAGATAAGTACAGTAAAATCCAGTGAGTAGGAGCACAAACCCTCCATATTACTAGAAATTCATATTACTAGGAACAGATGCTTCCTCTACAGATACATAAACATGGAGAAAACATTATAATTAAAATCAAATAGAAACAGAGAAGTATAAATAAAGATTATTTGAAATAAAGAGGCCATTAGAAGAGTAACTCCACTTTAATAAGACTTAGAGAATAAAAAAGAAGACCTAATGAGTCTCATTTCAGCTACTATTATTTCAGTCAAAGCTTAGCAAAGAAAAAGAGAATAATTAGGTCTCTAAATGCCACTGAATTCTAATGAAAGAAAAAAGTTAAGTTCAAACCTCATATATTATGTTATGAAGCAGAGCAAAAGGGTACCCAAGAGGATGTCAAATAAGATAACATCAAACCCCAAAAACTCAGGGGAATGTAAAATTCTATGAATACCTTATAGTGAAACTTAAGGTGTTCAACACTGGAGTGGCTGAATTGAGGTGCAAATATTTTAAAATGGTTTGTAGAAGCAAAAATGAATCACTACTCAAATTTGTCACATTATTGATTTTTTAGGCATATTTTACTCTCGCTACCACGCGAGAGTGTGTAAAAATGTGTATAAAAATGTATAAAAATGAACTAGAGATCTCTGCCCTTCTAGGCCATGCATTCACAATAGTCTTTGCTGTTAAATGGTACCAAGACATTCCTGTCCAAAAAACTCAAAACAACCAGGATAGATAACTCAGCCATCAAAGAGCAAGGAAAGAGTTGCCTCTACTCTGTGTCCTTTAATGAGACAAGGTGCTGGATTGAGAACCAGCAATCAGCATTTTTTTGTTACTTGGTTTTATTGTTAAAAAAGCCTCTGGCTTGTTCTATGAATGCCTTACATTATAAACATACATTTATGGTGCTTACACTACATACAGGTCCCTTTCCGGCATGCTCTTTGGTAATGAAGCATTTTCTTCCCTGAAATGTCCTTTTTGGTCCTTTACTACATGTCCTATAACACTTCATTTAAATTTCAGACAGTAAAACGGGGGAATATATTCTGCTATCTACTAAGGTTGCTTCCAATAACAGTAATTTCCCTGAAATTAGGGAGTTTTATAAAAAGTTACTTGTTTTAAAACTGATATGCAGTCACACAGTGTTCAGCCTCCCTTCCCTTCTCTAACTCCCTTGAAATTTGTCTGAGACATTCATCAAACCTGAGACAATTCATCAATTCAGAGGCCAATTCATCAATTCAGAGGCCATTTCTCCCTTCATCAAAAGTTACATGAGCAACTGATTACACAGAAAAATTTCAGATGAAAATCATATGTCAAACAAGCTTTTGTATGTTGTCTCACAGCCTGAGTAATCCCTGTACAGACTAAAAAATTCATTTTCACCTGAGGTCAATGAAAATGCAATTTTTTTTCTCATGCTTGGTATTTTCATTAATGCAATACTATTTAAGTGTATTTGAAAGGAAGTCTGAAAACCTGACTGGTTTAAAAGGTGGAGATCTTTGGATATAAAAACATTTTCAGCAGATGTACTGGTAAACGCATGATTTTGTACATGGGGGGGGCGGGAAGCTAATTAAACCATTAAATTAAATAAATAACCCCACCTAACACCATAGTATTAAACATGAGATACAATATCCTAAGTGTTGTACACTAAATGAGTTTTTCCATTAGCTTTAATGCAAACAATGGCGGACATGGTTTACACTTGAGGAATAGATTTTCCTCGGAATATATTATTTATGTTTTTGGCAAGGACAGACTGCTTTTAATTTTACTTCAGATCCTAACAAATATTGAAATTCTGTGGTTGGAAAAACAGCAAAAATTAGTATTTTTTTTTCTAGAAGATACCTGCTTTAATGGAATCCACCAGAATTTATTATGCAGACAATATATGCATTTGCAAATACTTTACTCCTAGATGTAGAGAATAAAATTTTAATACAATATTTGATTTTATCTCATTCTTATTTGTTTAAGCACTGAATTACTGAGCAGACAACCACCTACTTTCATCCTTCACTGAATTTACATTTAGGTTTTGATATGGGATTTTCCTTATGAAAAAGCCCATGGAACACTAATAATGCCTTTTAACAACCTAATAAAAGTTGTAGCAAAGCTGAAAATTGAAACATAGCTTTGGACATGGTAAATCCTATGTATTTATGAGGAACAAGCATTTATGAGCAATTGATCCAATTCATCATGATTTTACTCAACTGAGATCAAACCAAGATCTCAGTTCTTTTATCTCAGTCTGAAAAGATTTAAATATTCACCTTTCACTTTTGTGGACAAGTGTAGAAACCATGCTGGGAAGGAAAGGGAGGGAAAAAAAATGTCTCACTCATTTCTATAAACTGTGTCTTTCATTCCTAGAAAGGAGTAACAGAACAAGGCAGGAGGATCAGCATCAGGTCCCAGCTCCAAGGATGGCCATTAGGCAGCCATCTCACTAAACAACTGTCCTTCAGCAAGTGCCTAAACTATTCTGGTTGCATGACTTAGGGTACAGCTGAGAAGCAAAAGAGAAGCTGAGGAAGCCCTTGAACCTCTTTTTTTTTTTTTTTTTTTCTGGTGTTATTTGGGGTAACAGTTAATTAATAAATGACAATGGTAATTTCCACAGTGACCAAGCACACTTGACCCCTATATGCTATATAATATGCATTATATGCAATATGCGATATAATATTGCATATATGTGCTCTATATTCACTATGAAACAGTGGAAAGATTGAGATCTTCATGTCTTCTCATTCCAGGATGGTGACTGCTCAATGAAGGGTTGGAAAGCTCTGTTCATGAAATCTTCAGCATTCAGAGTTGGGCATGACCATAAGAATAACCATCGATCATTGGTCTCTATATGCCAGGTACATCTAAATCATCTGGATCTAACTATTTCCATACTGAAAAAGCTCACTGATATTTAACTTTCTTGCAAGTTGTTCTACTAACACTGAATTCAACAGCAAATGATATTGAAACATCCGTTAATTGCTAGAAATTTTTTTCAGTAACATATTCCCCATCTTAATAGACCTTAGTAAAAAACACTTTGGTTGGTTGGTTGGTTGGTTGGTTGGTTGGTTGGTTGGTTGGTTGGATCGATGTTTTATCCTCCAGGAATGAGAATGCCCCAGGCTTTCTGTTCCCCTTCCTCAAGCAGCTCAATGAGGAAGGAAAGATAATTACTTGGTTGTCCAAAGACACCCACAGGGACACAGATCTTTCAGTAGCTCCTCAGCGCGTTTGCCTGGCAGAAAGGAGGGAATAAACACACCATCCTCTCTAATTTCTCTTTTGCTATCTTCCGTTTCCCCCCAGCAAGACCAAACCTCTGCCAACCTTGTCTCTGCACTATGGAGGCAAAGAGCACGTATTTTGGTTGGGCCGCCATCTACTTTTCGCTGTTTCCTTCATTTGGGTGAGTGAGAATGAATCTTTAAGGCAATGAGGATCAGATGCCTGTGGTGTCACTGCACCTTTCAAAATAATTAACCAAGTGGTATTATTAGAGCTCATATCAGAATTTCTCACCCCAAAACCACATTACAAATGTAACAAGTGTGAGTCTGAATGAGGAAGTGCACTCTGCTCATGGATGGGAGTATGCACCCATCCAAGGAATAAGGCAAGATGCCTAAATGTGGCACTAATTTAAAATCATAGAGGCACCATTTTGTTCTAAGCCTAGCTCTCTGTTTGCTGGTTTTCTTTCCAAAATCACTGTTTTCCATGTGTGACAAGACATATCAAACTGATTACTTTCTGACAGCAGAGAGACAGCTTGCCGGTTGGGCAGCCGCAAGCACTTAGCTGGCTCTTTTGTCACTCCTGACATCTGACTCAGATGTTCAGGCATTGGGTTTTGATGAGATTTCAGGAAAGTGCAGAGCCTAAGCCTGACACATTCAATATGCCGTCTCTTATCCAAAATAGACAGAACAGGAGCTTTTAGCTAAAGCTCTGTTGCAAGGGAGTAGTTTGTTTGCCAGCTGTGAAACCCTGTCTTTGTGGAAGGGGTGTGTGTGCCAGGTTATTACGTAGTATGGCTATTTTCCCTTCTGTTCACAAATCAGAGGTAAATGACAGAAAGGACAAACAGCCTCGTGTTGGGGGTTAAGTCTGGTTTTGTTTTTTTCTTTCCCTATAGAATTTTTCCCCCCCCCACAAGTTGCTAAGAGACTAAATACTGATGCTTAAAGGGTACTTGACCCACACAAAAGAAGTGGCGAGGGAGGAAGATCACTTAGTTTGGGGGGGGAAAGGCTCAGGGGCTCTGGGAGCTGAGGGTGCCCTCCTCCTGCACTCAGCTTCGGAAAGGACGGTCAGGCGACTGTTATCTGCGTGGAGTCCACTGTTAACCGAGGGTCCAGTCCTGAGAATTCTATCATCTGCTGGAGCGCCCAGGAATTCGGAGCTCCTCGCCTGCCCTGCTGGAGCTGGGTCAGCCACGTCCACCTGTCGCGGCTTCTTCAGCACTGCTCATTTCGCCTGGCGGGACACCCCCTGCCTGCTGGGACACCCCACCGTTTCCAGCCATCAGCCCCCGGAGTTTCCACCGTTTCGGCTTGGTGCTCTTGGGGTCCCAAGAGATCAGACTGCCCGGGGCTTGTGAGACAAATCCGCTTGGGGCTCTTGGTTCTGTTTATTATTATTGTTATTGCTGTAGTTGTTGTCGTTTGTTTGTCCTAGTTTGTCCTATATTTACTAGTAAAAGACTCTTATTCCTTTTCCCATAGCTCTGACTGAAAAGCCTTTTTAATCTTCTAAATTATAATAACTTAGAAGGAAAGAATTGGAATTCTCCATTCCTAGAGAAGCCCTGCCTCTCCCTAGCAGATACCTGTCTTTTCAAACCAAGACACCTGGGTTTGTTTTGTCTTCCTTTAGAATCTTTTCTAATGAGCAAGACAGTGAGATTTTACTTTCTACTTTGAATTGTTTTGCAATAAAAACCAAGGGTCAATCAGTATTGGTATACCATTTGACAAGAGACATGAGCTATCCATACATTCCATATGTACCTACTCAGAATGTGCAGCTGATTATTCCACAGTTTTCAAAATCTCTTTTTTTCAGCAAGATGTTATTGAAAGGAGCTATCCCTCATACTGCTGAAGCTAAATCTCAAAATTATACAGAAAATAATAGATTCATTCTCCATTAAAAAGAAAAGCAAAAGTTTCTAACTTGAAATATGCCCAGGAAAATACAATAAGTCCTAAACACCTAAAAATATTATTAATTTTAGGTAAATAAGCAATAACATCAGGAAGTACAAGTTTCTTATAGCTTAGGCTTATTAGTATACTGGAACAGAAATATCTATACCGGATGCTGGATATCCTGCCACATAAGAAATTACATGATATCTCACCTAATTTCTGTCTTTGTTTCTTAAGTGTCATAACTGGCTCCTTTAAGAGGTAATGCTTTCCAGATTAGTGGGCTTGACTTTGCTTCTTTCTCTGATTTTGCTTTTCATTAAGTAAAGTCCAAAGCCAGTCTGCATCCATTTTTGTGGTTAAAGGTGAGGTTTTTCTCAAACACAGAGTCCTTACAATATTGTCGATATTAATGATTAATTAATTACATATTATCAAAAGATCAACGTATTAATGAAAAAGCTTTTATACACTAACCAAATCTACTAGTGGGGCTTCAAACCACTGTGACCAGCTAGGGTAATTGGTTTTGTCTTAAGTCATATGCAGAACTGTGCTTGTGATGCCTGTTTCAGCAGAAGCTGAAGAGAATCTCTCTGTAGCCCCTCAGCTTACATCTGCTATGTTCTTCCCAGTTGCTTGTATTTCTTTTGTTTCCAGATCTGGAGTTTTCACATCAGATCCTATTAGTCAAGAATTTCATCTCACTAGATAAGCTGGAATGCTTTTGGCCTGATTCCTAAAAACATTCCATGACCTACACCTGTGTTGATGCTGCAGGTTAAAATCATTTAAGTGGAATTAAGGTTGCATCCCTGGAGTTTTACACATGGAATTTTTCCTTTTTGCAGCTAGTAACTCATAAACCATAAGTAACAAAATATAGTTATTAACTTCTGAACACATAAGAATCAATATACCCCAAGTATGAATAATGTAGGCATGAAATTCTGTATTAAATTTTCTCACATGCCAAATCCAAGCAAAGCACTCTTTGAAAAGCTTAAAATCTCTCCCTTGAGTAAACACCTAGCATGTGTTTAGCCTAAATTCTATCACTGTTAAGTCTGGTTATCCTTTGTCAGTCACAACAATTCATGAGTTAGTTCTTTTGCCCCACACACCTGCATGAAGCACTCTAAGCCTGAATTGCAAGAATAATATTTAAAAGTTGATTTCAATATCAATGGCCTGCCTGGAGTGTAAACTTAGAATAGAAGTATAAAAATACAGGATGTGAGGGTTCTTTCTGTCTTTCTTTCTTTCTTTCTTAACTATTAAATAAGCAACAGACAAGCTTAGTTTGCTTATTCAATGGTTAACCAGAATTTATTGCAAAAATACTCGAAAGGGTGGTTACTGTAGAATGTGTAGAAAACAACCAATCACTTGAATCTCCTTAAAGCAGTCTTTTCCTACAATGTTGAATGAGTAACTACTGCCTTTTGAGGGAGACATTAATCTCTAGAAGTTAGCCATTTCTGACCTTAGTGATCATCCTATGGCATGTTATGTTGGTGTAGAGAGTTAGGACCCAAATGATATATAAGAACATTTGTTCCCATGTCAGGTCATTTGATGATGTTCATTAGATTTACAACCTTTAGTTTCTTCAAGTCTTCACTGGTTTTGTGTTTGCTTTTAAATACCTCCCATCTCAATTTAGTTGTAGTTACAATTAAATTATAACAGAAGTAAGGATAGGGTAGTTATTGAGGAAAGTATACGAAGTGGAGTTTAGCTAATTGAAATGAAAATGCATGGAAATAAAGAAAAAGCAAACTAACTTACCAATTTTGCTTAATTAGTGAGGTTTCCGAATGAAGAAGGCACAGTGTGAGTTTAGGATGTATATTTTTGTAATAACAATATAATAGTATATTTCCTTCTTACAGATAAAATGAATCTTTACATGGGGCTGCTTAACCCAGGAGTGTTTGTGGCAATTAACTATCCATCTGCTAACTGGTTAGAGACATGATTTAGTGGTGACCATGGCAATGATAGGTTAATGGTTGAACTCAATGATTTTAGGGTTTTTTTCCAACATAAAAAAATTGTAGATAGTTCAGCAATGTTAACATTAGACTATGCCTTTGAATTAATTTTATGATCACTATTTTATTTAAGAGAGCATTTGCTTTTAAGCACAGGGTTATAGTCTCATTACTAACTGGCTTCCTTAGAGTTCTGTGAGCACATCAAGACAAAGATATAAATAGGCACTTCTAATGTTTATCATCCCTCACTGTTAAACAGTATGTTTGGATTTTACACAGAGTCAGGAAAAAAATAAGTAGAAAATATTTATTTATTTGCTTTCCCTTGCTAATTAGAGCCAGTGAGGCCACTGAATGCAATCACCTCTGAACTCTGTGAGAGATGAGAGACTGGATTGTACAGATTAGTAGAATGCTGATCTGCTGAAATGCTATTTCTGACAGCATTTATGTCAACAGATTCCAGGCAGCCTGTAGTAAATTAATGGACACCTGGGCACTGGGTCATGTAAGTTTTCTGCACCATCATTTGGCCTCAGGCTATAGGCAATTGCTGGTAAACTCAAAATATTTTTTTGCCTTTTATATTTTCACTACTTCCAGTTTAATTGGGGTCTAGATCTCTCTTTCACTTATGAGATGTTTGCAGGTTACCTCTAAGTTGTGTTTTGAATTACATATATTTTGGTTTCTATTCAAGAGCGTAGCTCTATTACATCATGAGATTTTCAAGCATTGCTCATATATTGGTCTTATGTAGCATCTGTAATTTTTGGCTGAAGAGTTCACAAAAGCCAAAAGAAATAACCATTATTCATGCCAAAACTGATCATATTTTCAGAGTTCACACATCATTTTCTTGAACATATTCTTGATAAATGAATAATATGTCATCCTAAGAAGAGACCTTCCAGAACTTATTTCTTGGTTCATGCAAAAACACATAATTTTCTCATAAATCAGGAATTTCTGTGATAGTATGCTGTGCTGTGAGAAAATACACGAAGGTTATATAAACTAGCACGTAAAACTTCCCTGCGATCCCCCTTGAAAAACCACGCACAGCAGTTGACATAATTCTGTCATTAGAAGGTATCAAAAACACAAAGTCCAGGAGTATAAATTTTTTCACAGAGGACTGAAATTATGTATATTACATCTTTGGTCAAACTATATTGAAAGTAGAAACATCTGAGTCACTAATAAGTTTTGAGCAAGCTGAAGCAATATGGGGGAGATTGCTGTTCTTAGTTGTGGAGATAGAGCTTGGATCATGAGGAAGGATAATGGAGATATTGTTCATATTCCAGTGAGGCTGGTGAAAGGGTTTGCTGTATTATTAAAGTATTTAGTATGTTAGGCATTATTAAAGTATAAAGTATGTTAGGCAACGGGCACAGAGTGCCAAAGCTGTACATTCATTTAGGTTCTGTCAGCGGTGGATTTTCTTCAGCTTCATGAGGCATGAGGGAAAAAGGAAAGAAGCAACTGCCTGTTGTGTCCTATGAGAAGGAGAAAAGAGTGACTCAAATTACCTTCTGATTCTTGGTCTTATCCATCTCCATTATGTTTCCTATAAAATTTAAAATCATAACCTTGAAAATATTGTAAAATAGTTACTTGGAATGCCTATGGAGATGGTCTTTCAGGAGATCTCATTGTACTTCATAGTAGAAGTAAGTAATATATTATCAGCTGAATATCCTGAACAGCAGGAATATATCCTTAAGAGTAAGTCATCAGCAGGGACTCAGGAATCATGTTCTTTAGCTAAAGTTTATCAAACAATTTCTCTGGAAGAAGCTAAGTCACAGAAATTTAGTATTTTTCAGATTAACTTCTAGAATATGCGTCATGAAACAGCTTATATCACCAGAGGGTCTCTATAGACACTGACCTCAGTGACAGGGAGGGATTTAAATACAAACACATTCAAGTCTTCAGATACTATAAAAGGAGAAAAGGAGAATGCTGCGATCTGTAGGCAGCTCTCCCAGTTTCCCAGGTAGGAGGTGAAAACTTCCGTCTCAGGATTAGGAGCAGTCCCTGTAATACATTTCTTGATAACCTCATCAGCAGCCTGGTCCTGAACTTGAACTCTGGCTGAGCGTGACAAGCACTTACACTTCATGTCCCTGCTGTTTGCATTACACATCCATTACAGGATTCAGATGTACTTGACACAACCTTGTATAATTTTGGTCCATGGCCAAAATTTTCTAGCAGATCCGCAGAAACATTAAAAAATAGACCTGGAGAAAACAATGCTTCATACTTTTGCCATCCCTTTATGGCCAGACCATCTTTAAATGATCTTTACTTGTGCTTTTTTAACCTATTCTCAAACACTTCAAATGATTTCTACAGCATCCAAAACAATTTGTTCTAGTGCATTACTGCCTTTATTGTTAAAAATGTTTTCCTGACCTCTAAACTGAATCTTTCTTGCTGTCATTTAGGAGCACTATTTCTTGCTTTGTGCATGATAAAGTTCAAATTGTTCCTTTCCTCTCTGCAGCAGTCTTTTATGTTTTTAAAGGCTACAGTCAGTCTCCTCTACAACCTTATCTCCCCTAGATTTTAAATAATCATTTTGATTATTTTCTTGGTTTTGATGTTCTCTAAACCTTTGATCATTCACTGGGTTGTGCCCAATTGATCAATATGTTTCATGAATCAAGGTTTCCTAAAAATGAGCAATGATCTTAAGATACAGCAACACTGCTGTTCATATATAACTTTTATCTGTTTATATGCCCTTTCCAAAAATGTCAATGTTTGAGTCATAGTCATGTTGTAATCCATTTTACCAGAAGGATTCTTTCTATAGTACTGCTACCAAATGAGACATTTCATAGCTTGCAGTTATGCTATGGAGTGCTCATACTAAAATAGAAAAATTTATATTCATCTTTACTGAATTTAATCTTACATTTTCAGGCCTTTTCTCTAGTTTATCAATATCCGGTTCAATTCTAGTCCATTAACCCGTTCTCTTGAAATTTTGTTTTGCTTTGTTGCAGCAGTCAATACTAGAGTCAGTAGGCTCTCATAGAAGCTGAATACATATCTTTTTTCATCTGATACTGCTCTCAGGTACAGGTTTTGTAGCCAGCTTCTGAGAGTTTTATCTAGAACACTTGTCTCCAGCTTGTTTGCAGTAAATACCATCTTATTAACACATAAGTATTGGATATCTGTTGCTTCTTCCCTTCTCAGGAGGCCTATTTCTCTAATATACCAAGTTTTCAGATTTCTTTGATATGATTTGTTCTCAATAAATCTTTATTGACTGTTGATCCTATTTTTTTCTTCTTGGCACTTGTTTGTTCCTACAGTTTTCCTGAAAAATTGAAGTAAGTGGTACGTTTATAATTCAATTTTTACAGACCATACTTTGCTCCAGGGAAGTCCTCTTTTTTTTCATCATTAGTCATCCAGCATCTCACCATATTCCAGTAACTCTTTAGGGTAATCACTACAATATATATAGTTTATTGTATGAAATAATTTTAAAGTCTCTGACTTTCATAGGTGTTCACTAAACCCTTTTCTTATTCTAGGTTAAAGCAGTATATTTTTGTCATTAACAGAACTTGCATCAGTCACTTGAATACAGATCACATTCATTCTTTGAAAACATTTAGGCAAGGAATGTCATCCATCTGGTCACATTCTTTATGCCATTTACAAATAAATTTCCATCTTTGTTTAACTGTAGCATGATATTTTCCTGCAGCATATGTCACAGCATACGTTTCCCATATCATTTTCCCTTATCACTTACGTTGCCCCTCTCATTACTTCTTATGTCCCTTACTAGCTTGGTCTTTTTTCTGCCTTGTACCTCCTGATTTTGTTCCTTTGTGTTATTACTCTGCCATCTTCCCCTTGAATCTGACCTAGTTTCTGCTTTCTGTAAACTTCCTCTTAAGTCTCAGGGTTTAGCCCATTGTTTAGCCAGGCTGATATCCTGTTACACTCCTTTTCTTCCTTTATAATAATTGCTGTTTCTGCTTCTTTGCATGCCTATATCTTATGTCTTAAATTATGTCTTATTGCTCACTATAGTATCCTAAATGTGGAATATGTGAGACAAAAGAATTCTACCTTCTTAGTAATGTCACAACTTATAGATGTAAAAAATGCTTTATGAGCACATACATAATATTCTCTTGTACCTGTTGAATGAATATTAGTGACAGTCAAGGAAAATCACATCATAAAATCATTATTTTCAGTTCTTGTTCTTACTGGATCAGTCATAACATTCTTCACCTCAATGATAAAATTTTAATATTAGAGCCCAAATCATTGATATAAGCAGTATGTATAAATATTTATATACTGAAAAAAAATTAAGCATCATAAATGCAATTTTAAAATACCTTTTTAAAAGTTCTCTTTTCCTTAACAGAATTTATAGCATCTTCTTGGAATGGAATATACACTGCTACTCTCCTGTAAGTATTAAATACAATTCTTGTTCAGAGAATCATATTATACAGCTATGAATATGATTACATTGTTACCTCTAGTCTGAATAAGGTGCCCCTTAGGAAGGCACTCTGAGTTATAGGACCTATACCATGGTTTAAATGCATACAGAATTAGGGGTCTTTTCTTGAATATACTCAGATAGCTCAGTGGCAAATCTCCGTTTCTTGGATTCTGATGATAAATTAATCAAATTTTAAATAATCTGTATTATGGGTGACAAGAATTAAGAATTGGCGACTTACTTTCAGGAAATGTTCTGGATATCCCTACAGCTAATGAAACATCAGCTTTTTATTTTGAAGTTCTGACTCTAGGAGCTCTTAATGGAACATTTTAATGGCATGCTAAATGTATTACCAGAAATAAGGCATAAATACTGTTGGATGCTCAGATAAATATTTCTGCTGTTTTCTTAGCATAGTGCATATTGGCATTTAAAGGCTGCATGACCAGAATCTGAATAACTTCAACTAAAAAAAGATGCCTGGTAAAACCAAGTTTAGAAAGGTCTCAAAACTTTTTTTTTTTTTTTAGCGCTGGCCTTAAAAGGAGGTAATAATCTGTCCTAGATGTGGTCATCTCAATATACTTGCCATTAATTCCTGTAAATTAAAAAGTAATACTATATGCTTTAATATGTACTGAGCCTTGATAAGGCAAAACTCTTACTTGCATCTCCTTCCATCTGCTGTTAAGAAGGTAAATAATAAATTAATGAAGCAACTAGTCACAAAACCTAAGTCCTGGCTGAACAACAGACTTGCTGAAGAATATTTGCAGGAGAGATGTACTTTCAGATGCGTAGTTTAAACAAATAGAAGGAAGACATAAAAATTCCATGTCAAGTGGTATTTGCTTGCCTTTGAACTTAGAGTGTCACTCACAAAGGATTGGAACAGTTTTAAGACACTTCTTGTTTCTTCTCGTTTGGTAAGCAGTACTGGTTTTAGGAAGGCAGGGGCAGCTGGCTCCTGCTCACCAAAGGTGACAGATAAGGAGCCAGCCACTGGTGAGTTAGACTGAAAGACCCATAGTTTGTGCCAACTAACACCAGAGAAACCTAAGATACACAGACCCAATGCATGATATAAAGCCACAAATAAGCTGTGGAAGATCAGGGGCATTCACAACACCCTGTAAGCTACGTGCTGCTTACCTAGAAGAGAACTGGAAGCAAATCCAGGGAAATAATAATTGCAGTTGCTGGAGAAAGTCTGAGTTAAATCAAATTCGAGTCTAGACCCTCCAAAATTTCTGTCCTTACAGGATTCACTCTGCAAGACTTTGCAAATCAAAAGTTGAACTATAATTAGCCACACGCTGTTGCCACCATATTCAATCTACAACAGTCACTGCAAAGTCAGCAGCTTAGAGCACAGGAAAAATATACATAGGAGATTTCATCTCTCTGGGTTTCAGAGAACTGATAAAACTTGAAATTATCTTTCACAGAAAAAAGAGCTCAGCGTTGGAGACATTCATAGGCTGTATTCAGCTAAAGGAAAGGTAAATTCAGGCCATTTCTTTTCAGAACTGAAAAGATCATTTGGCAGTCATGAGTTCAGTTATACACAAAGTAAGACTGTAATTGCATTTCAATCTTTTCCTACTGTAAGGTAAAAAGAAAAGTCTGATTTTTTAAGTAAGATGTCAGAGGTTGTTGATTAAGTCACTTGTTGTGAAATAGTAAAAGGTCAAGACAATTTTATTTAGTTGTAATTCTCCCTGCCTCAATTCCACATGAAAGAAATCTGTTCTCCTTTCTATTACCTATTGCGCAGCACTTGCCACGCAAGTCACCCCCCATCGCTCCATCACTGCAAGTTCAGGTTTGCTGCATTCTTGTGACAGAGCAGACATGAGGCTGAGGCTGCTTGCTGGGTTGTGTTCATGAGTGATGAGTGATGTGTCCAACGTCCCCTTGAGGAGACTCAGGTCACTGTGGAGCTTCAGTGTCTTCTCCCACACCCTGATTGCTCTGCTGCCTTAATATTTAACTTTTTAAAATGTACCTTATCCTCCAGCAAGCATTTAAGAAAACCCAAGATATATGATGTGTGCATTTTTTACTGATATTCTTTTACTAGTGATGGTTTTTATTGGGCATTTCGATGTTGCTTTTCAAGAATTTGCCATGCAACATAGAAATATCCAGCCTCATATTTCCGTAGCAAAAATATAACAATTGTTTATTTAATCTGAGAGAAAATGCAAATATATATTCTTTTTAAGGTAGGGACAGAAAGGAAAAGATTGAATAAAGAAAGGAATTTCAATATCAAGAGTGTAGCTACATTCTGACAATCCTTAATCTGTTATTCAAAAAAAACAAAGAACTTTTTTGCAGGTTTACAGCACTGGGACACAAATAAAAGACACTTTAGAAGTAAATGACAAGAAGAGCTTAAAGTGTGATAGTCTGTCACTTGGATCTTTAAAAGCAAAAGGAAACAAGCTATCCAGATTAGCATCAGGCAAGAAATTGGTGTCACTGATAGAAAACATCTTGGAATGCATCACTACTACTTAAGCCTGGCTGACAACAGAATATTCACTGAACAAGATGTCTTAACTTTAAGGAAATTAAAGTGTTTAACAGCTACAGACAACGTGCCCAGATCACTTAAGTGAAATGCCAGTGAAGGCCTTTGACAGAGAAAGGTGTTTGAGTACCTAGTAATCCAATCAGTTAACACTCTCCATTTATCTGCAGAATCAAATAACAAGCTAATGCAGAGAGGTACAGGCCTAGGCAATTTTTTCTCCTTTGTGACCAAAGATAGAAAGGTTTGGCTTAAAAAGACCTTCAACTTTTCTGATAGAAAAGGACCTTTTCCAGCTCATTGAGTACCATCCTTGAAAGATTTACTTTATTCTGTGTGGCTGACCAGTCTTGCATTCATAATAGATGACTCCTTAGGTGATGATCCTCAATATTAAGTACATCAAGAAAAGTACTATAGGGCCAGAAGGAATTTTTGGCTTGTCTGGATTTATCAAGATCACTCCAATCTACTTGAGACTTAAAGTCTTTCCTATAAGGTCTTTCCTTTACTTTTCTCCTTCTCACCAAGTTAAAGAAATTACATGAACTGCCATCCTGCAGGTTCACATATTTGAAACAGTGTCTCTATATAGGACAACCAGTGTAGGTCTGTAGCGGTGCAAGAATTGTTTTATCAAGTTTTATAAGAAGTTTATGCTATGGTTCATTGCACTGTGCCCCCAGTTCTGTAACAGTTCCTCCCCTTTTGGTTTTTTGTATAGCAAGTTGTTTCATGTCAATCATCCCACCCCCCACCTATCATTGTCAATCCTCTCTACCCCCCGCTCTGGAGCATCCTGTCTGTCACCTCGGGACCCCTCCCGGGGCTTGGGAAATTCCTAGAGGGGCGTCGAGTGATAGGCTGGTGCCCGGGAAATCCCCTTCTTCCCTTTGGTGAGTGGTCCAAAGTTTAGAAGTGGACACACCCTACTGTCCCCCCGAATTCCCTGATTCGCTAACCTGTTATTGCCACCTTGGAATCTTCCCCTGCTTATAAGTCAGGGGAGGGAAATTCAAACTCGCTCTCTGGCTGGCAGTTTGGATGGGTGGCGGAGCTCCCGCTGCTCGGGCCTGAATAAACCATCTTTAAACCTGCTTACCTGAGAGCTGACCTTTTATCTGCCACCGCAGTCACGAAGCAATTAGGGCCAGCCGATGGTGAGAAGCTGAGTCCTGCAAGGAAAGGTTGCTGACTTGCAACCGAGACCGAAAACGCTTTGGCCGCTGTGCAGCTCTGAGCCAGCCGGTGGCCCACGCCTGCCCGGCGTGGAGGGGCACAGCCACATAGGACTGACTTTTAAAGAGAACCTGCCAATCTCTCTTGCTGAACATGGTCTTTTGTCTTGATTCTAGACTTCAGGCCAAGGCCCTGTACTAGACTGTATGTCCCTTGATCCTTTACCAAAATCCATTTTATATAGCACTGACAAAATATATCAAACTTCATGTAAAAACAACTGCATTTTTTTCTACATTAAGGCTCTCTCCTTTAATCAGTGATGTTCTATATGCTAGTTTCAATTTATTCATAGGCAGCCTGTGCATCTTAGATTTACTATATTCTATCTTTAATAATTCAAAGCAAAAATACTTTTAAGACCTCAATTTTTTCCATCATAAAGAATGGAAAGCCAAGCTATGAGCCTGTCTGCAGATTGGGTCATTTATGTCTGGATTATAACTACATTCATCTTCAATCTCATCAACTGTATATTCACACATAAGCAAATCACCTTTTTCAAAGTCTCTCATTTCTGAAAACGAAAGGCAAAGAATTGGTTGAAGTTTTGCCAATCCCTTTAATAGTTTTATGTTACAAACACATCTCTAAAATTGTCATTGAGTCAAATAACTTAGTGAAAGAAATAATTTTAAAAATGGCTTAATACATGGGCAAGTATTATTTTCTTTAAGAAAAAAATTGCCCAAAGAAAGAAAACTTTAAAAATCTGGGTATTTAGATGGATAGACGAGTAATATTTTTGATTGTCATAATACATAGTAAGTAACATGTCATTTTGGTTCAGCCAATGAACTAGAAAATTTGAAATCTGTTGGGAATTGTGAGAGATGAAGTTAAATAAATCAACCAAAAGAAAAACCTTTTAGGCTTTGCTATTAAGATAACACAGTACTTGAATCTGAAAGCCTGTTATTGAATTTGCCATTGAAATCTCCATATTAATTAACCTTCAGTTATTGTTGTTCCTTTAGTACATCATGAAAAACAGTAGAATCTTGCTTTTGTCTTACTCAATTTTCAGTAATGAATATTTCCACAGAGGACAATAATTTATGTTTTTATTGTCCTCACCTAATTTGTATTTGCATTTAGAGCTCATGTCATTGTAGGATATTCTGTACAAGATATTTTCAGGCTGTTATTCAGAAGCATATTAATTATGAGAATCTATGTTTTTATAAAACTGTCTTATACCCTTGTGATCAATGCTTGGTTTTTCCTGAAAATGCAGCTCCTCTAAGGTCATCAAGTTCACTTCAAATCTTTAGAAACAGAAAGGATGCAGCATGCTGTTGAGAAGCAGTAGTAAAACCTGTTTTACTGGAACACACTGAAAAGTGTGTTTCCAAAGGACATGATTTAGAGATCTCTGTGAAAGGGTCATAAACAGTGTCCTTAGCCTATGGTATGAAGATGTATCAGCATTTCCAATCCAGTGTATCTACAAGCAGTAGCATCCAGGGAAGTCAGCAGCAAAAGGAATAGCCAGTGAGAGACAGCTTAGAATGATTTATGATATGCTGATGATACAGGTTTTCTGGAAGTTGTAACACAAATAGGTCACGGTGCAATGGTACTGCAGTGACAGAGAAACAGCTGAGATTGGACTACAGCTAGATTTGTCATGGAAAACATTGGCGTGACCCTGGAATATGAGAGCAGGGAAGATTCTGGAGGAGGCAGCAGAGATTTTAAAGATCCTCCTTTCGAGTTTGTCGTGGGCTGGTTTACAAGTTTTTGATTTTAGCAGTTAGGAGCACTTAACTGTCCAAGGAATTTTTCCTGCCTGATCTTGAGTGTTGTGATAAAAGAATCACTGTTTTTTATTCCTTTAGGATTTCACTAGTGAAATGAAGCATACATGAAATTTGTCTTAAGTCTAGGCAGAATCTAACATTGATTTTCTTGTGACTTTCCATGTTTTTAAAGGTTTGGAAAAAAACTAACAAAACAAGCAAACAAAAAAATAATATTAAAAGGCCTGAGGCTCATTAAGAAAAGATATATCTACTCACACTGTAGTTAGAGCCTGAAATGCATGCTGTAGCATGCCAGGACAGATTTCTTTAGAATCTGCAGTAGATGATTCCTAATTCTGACCTCTAAATAGCACATACACCTGTTGAAGGCTGTACCTATCTCACATGCTGAGATATACTGTGCCTCCCAGTGCATTCATTCCCAAGAGTTTTTCCAATGAATGCTGGAATAGACTGTGTAATAACTGGTGGAGGTGGACAGGGTATGGGAAAGGGAACACAAAAATTAGGACATGCCTGAGGGTCTCACTCAATATCCACCTGCAACCTGACCAGGACACAATGTCGGATCTAGGAATGAGGCAGTACTCAGCTGAATTTCTTCCTGCTCATTTGTCACACAGGAGAATCTGCTACACAAATACTTTAAACAAAGTCTGACTTGTGTTTTAGTTCTTTAGTTGTCATTAAGAAGTAGCTAACACTTGTGGGTGTGTTCAGGTTATTGACCAAAATAGAGGAAATCACTCTACCATTTGGAAAATTTCTACATCAAACATGGAATGAGTCTTGGTATATTGTAAAACTAGTGCTGCCTAAAGGGAAGCAGAATGAATAAATTAAAGTACGAAGATGTTTGAATTAGGCTTCTTTTAGTGTGCTTTCTAGCCTGAACTCCCCTGGCTGTGCAGGGTAGGAACACTAACCGTGCCCTCCTTAGTAGTGATGGTGATCTGAGCCCGCTTGGCTCAGACTGCTCCCAAAAGCCACCACTGTAAGTTTCTCCTTTCCCCTGGCACCGTGCCCTAGGACTGAGGATGTCAAGCAGTTAGTCCTTTGCCTTATGCCAAAAATCACACTAAAAACGCCAATCCCTGGTGCAAAGACTGTCCATCTGCTACTTTTCCTTGTGTAACTGTCCTACCCAGAGATTCTTGAAATGTTAGATATCATGTCCTCACAGATAGGTTTCCATCACATCCATTCTTAATGTCTGCACTTGTAACAGACCACCAGACATCTCTTTTAAAGGCCAAAAATCGCACTGTACCTGGAATTTTTTGACACAAATGTGTCAGATTCCTTTGAAGGAACTTCCAGGACCCTGTGGTGGAGAAAAACACAAAACATAGCTCTTCTGCCAGTCAGTCATATTTTTCCCATGCATCCATACTTCCTCTCATCCCAGAAATGAAAACAAAAAATCTGATTGGTGACCCAAGTGACATATTGCATACAGTAATATGTGAAAAAATCTGTTTAATTTTTTTTTCTGTTATAAAGGTGGAAATCGATTAATAAGCACTCAAAATTTCTGTTATCTTGATCTCTGCTGATGTGTCAAATATGTTTAGTAGATATTCTCAGACTGGAAATAAAGAAAGAGGATATATAATTTGTCTAATTAGCCATAGTATACAGTATTCACATATTCTAACAAATAATCTCTGGAAGATTAGGTTTTCAGTCATGTTTTTTTTGTTAAGTATATAATTACAAAATTGTTATAACTCACGCTGAAAGTAAGGTCTTGTGTCTCATAATGAAGACATACTGGTTTTTTCCTGTCAATGACAGCTATCTTATCAAATAATAGTAACAAAAAAATTGTATAGTGATACTGATTTTCTTCTTTGTTATGTCTTGAAACATGAGAAGCAGTGAACTATTCATCATTGAGGAGCATTGCACTAAAACTTTCATTAAACCACGTGTAAAGAACATGGGTGATTGTGAGTAAAGTGCCATCACAATCAAGTTCCTTTAGCTGGTTTCACCACAGGGCAGAAGAAATATTTGGACTCAAGTTCTTGAGCTTTTTGCCAGAAATTAAACTCTTTTGCACACTTTTGAAAATTACGACAACATAAGAGGTTGGGATAGCAATAAAACAGAGCACCTTATTGCCTTCCTGAAAGTCTTCTGAGAGGTAATAAGGTATTCACTGATATACACAATTTCTGAACAGATAATTGTCGTTACTGGTTTATTTAGTAGGTATTCACCCCTTCTTTCCCCAATACATGTTTGGGTTTTTCCCCTTGATGCACAATTTGCTCTTTGTAAAGTTCCAGGAGAACCAACAGCTTTAAAGTAAAGCATATTTTCTGTTCTTTTTAATCTCACCCTGAGGAACAATCCACATGGAAGATTCTGGGAGATGTTCCCATTGAAGTAACAGGTGAGGCAGAGTAAAACACAGCCAACACAATATTCATTATCCATTGCTAAAATATGCTTCATTGTTTGCAGTTAGATCTGGATTTTTCCTTCCACAGTCTAAACTGTGCTAGGAAAAGAATGAATAGTCTTCAAAAATGTTTCTCACTTGTGCTGATACAGAAATCCAGGTATTAGGAGGATCACTGAGTACTGTAGGACAGTTATAAAAGAAACCTTGGCAGTATAAACTCAAAAGCTAGGTTATTGCAGAATTCCAGAGTCCCTTTTGTTGGATGCTTGAAATGGGACAGCCACTTAATACCAGCTTATGTCTAATAGCAACAGATTTGTATTATGAGATTGCTTCAGTTAATGGAGGCCTGAACCCAACAATCTGGGATTGCTCTTGATTTAGTGCTTATTTTGAAGTAGAAAAGCCATTTATCTTCTGGTTATTCTGCCAGTTCTTCTTCCTGAAGCTAGCAATAGAAAGAAAATGGTAGCCCAAACTTCTTCCATCACCATATCCTCACAACTGACTCATCCGGAAAAGACCTGCCATGAGTTCATAAATCTCAGGTGAATTAGGTTCTTTCAATACATTCAGTATAAATCCTTAATTTCTGATTCTTCTGAGGTGTGCATATGTTTACCAGAAAGTGTCTTCTTATCTGGAGTTTTCTGTATTTTAAACAGTTATATGCTTGCATTTTTTTTGCTGAATACTTCACCTAAAGAATTAATCTGAAGCCACAGAGCAGAATATTTTGTTCTTAACTTTCCAATAACCAAGTGAAAAATAGATACAAGGTTCTAAAAGGTTCTTTTGTTTATTCTCTTTTTCTTAGCCATTTTAAAAATACTTTGTATGTTTTAATAGAAAAATATTATATTTCCAAGAAAAATAATTAAAGGGGTTAAATTAAAAGCAGACATTTAGAGTGAGAAAAAGCAGACTACATTTTTCTGATTAATTTTCACTGCATTTGCATTCTACAGCCAAAAAAAAATTTAAAGTAAAATGTGCATCTCCCCACATCAATATACACCCTTTCAATTTTCTATGCATATAAGGAGATGTCATAGTCTTATAACACAACCTGATTTAAGACCTTTAAGTAAGGCCTCTGTATTTCCAGTAGTCATCAAAAGTTAAAATGGTAAGAAATTTTAGGAAAGTCATTAAAAAAATTAGGAAAATGTGCATGTATGTGCCCACATGTTCAATACTGGATGCAGTTCTTCTCCTTGATTCTTAGTAAGGATATTTGAAAACTGAAAATGAAAGAGGAAAGAAGATAAAGGAGAAATTATGACAAGTAATTAGGAATGATATCACTTACAAGGAATGACAAAACAAAGATTTACTCTGATTAAGTGAATACTACTTCTGTGATTTTTTTCCTAATTTACTAATTTCTCGCATTTGCTGCTTTTACATGTCTAAGAATTTTATTTTAAAAGGATAATAATTATATACTGATCATTATATTTACTGCTTGGTAGCTCATACTCGCCTATTTGGCAAAGGCAAAATTAATGAAACATATAGTCCAAAAAAAATTGGTTTGAATGCTGACATAAACTAAGGAAAGGAAAATGTATAATGCAAACCCTGTTCCATAGTTTTATTTAATTTATTTTTATTTAATAAGGATATGAAGAATATATTAGGGCACTGAGACATTATGATAATGTACATTGATGTCTGACCAGACTTTTAGTAAAATTCTAAATCTACATACATAAAGATGTTTATCTTCATCTTTTCTGGAAGTCACCAAGGACTTTGTGCTTTTTGCAGTCTTTGAGAGAAGATTTCACAAAATGTTAAATGTATGTAATGTCAGTTTTTCATATAAATTTTTCCCAGCTTAAATGTTAGGCTCAGACATTAGAATGGGGTGATCATCTGATCTTCTAAGACTGCTAAATATGAGGAAAGAATTATGGAGAAAAAATTATTCTTCAGTGAAGCAGAGAGATCTCTTTCTTTCTTTTCCCATATATTTACAGCAAAGGCATACCACATAATCAAGAGTTTGATGAATTTCCAGGGATCTGATTAAATATCATACAATTATATTACAATTAAAACACCTGAATGAAATAAAACATTTTAATTTTACCCATGAAGTTATCTTCTATGTTTAAAGTGAGAAATAATCTTAGGGTATCTGGGAAATTTGATTAGTTATGTTTTGGGTTTTTTTGAAAAAGTCTTATTCACTTATCACTCTTCAAATTCATGTGACAGTTCAACTGTTTTGCACAATGAAGCATATAATTAGCACAAAAATTGACTTTACAATTGCTTTTCAGAATTCTTCTGTTCAACACAATGTGGTGAGGAAAAAGGAAAAAAAAATCGCAATGAATTAAATAAAAATGGAGGAGAAAGATTCCTAAGGAAAGGACATGTACCTTTGCTAGGTTGGCTGAAACAATTGGAAGAATTAGGCTCTTTGAAAGACATGGGGAATTCAATGAAAAATATTCCATCATATTTTTTCATTTTTGTTTCGTGTTTTCTTCCCTTTTCTTTCATCCTTGCTACAGTAGATAAAATTTTCTTCAGAAATATTGCCCTCCTCACATACCTTGATCCTTACTATTACCACAGCATTACTTCTACAACTAACACTGTTTCCTGATGCAATGCAGAGAAGCTAAGAAATTAAAGAAACAAAATCTTATGGTTTGTATGCATCCTTCTTTTCAGAACTGGCCTATTTTTAAAGTATTTAGAAGGACGTCTTTAACTCATATTCTGAGTCCTACCCTGAGTATCTTGTTGTACTAATACACTTGTAGTTTTCTTTGGAATTTATCATTTTTAATGTGCCCATTCTTGATGACTCATTGAGTATTGACTTTTCATGCCTTAATCCCTGGTTTGTGTATGTTTGCAACAGAAACAGTTTTGATTAGGAAATTCAAAATTGCATTATTTCCTAAAAGGCGAAACCTCCTGCTGTGTTCTCTTCAATATCTTATTTAATTTTTCACTTGGACATTAAGTGGTATAAATAGTAGTGCTTTAATATCACAAAAGATCTGCAACAGTAATTTAGCAACTGCTTATATAAGAAATGTTAATTGCAGTCTAAACATAGAAAAATCCCCCTCCTTTCATGAATAACATAAATACCTTGTCAGTCAAGGCTGTCTATTTATTAATAAAATATTTTGAAAAGTTTATACATTATTTTTTGTTTCAGTACATTCTTGAAAAATGTTATAGGATCAGAAAGAAAACACAGTATGTTATTTTCAGCAGTAAGAATTTCTTTTAAAGCAGATTATTTTAAGAACCATTGTCATGTTCTGTCAATTTTATTCCTGTCTCCAAAAAACCTTCCCTGGCCTAAACATTTATAGCACCACAAGAAAAGTAATTTTTATTGTTTTTTCTGTATATCTAAAAAATCAGGTTTTATTGGAGGCTGGTGGGCCTTCTTCTTTTTTTTTTTTTTTCCCTTGCTTGTATTTAAAAGGGATGTATTTTCTGATTTGTATTTTTTACTCACCATCATTTTTAAAATGGAGGTGGGATTTTTTTCTGCTGTACAGCATCTTGGTAAGCAGGCAGCTACATAGTTCTCACATTAGGCCATCTGGTATGAGGGAATCTTATTTATTTCATTGTCTTTATTTTAAAAAGATGACCCTCTGTCCAGTTGTCCAGCCAGCCAGATCCACTATTCCCCTGAGACTTCCTTTTGTGCTAAGGGTTGACATTTCTAAGGTTTCTATTCTTTGCATCTGGAAGAAAGCCCTCAAAAATCATTCAGCCACCATACGCCTCTTCAGTGACAAGACTGATAGATTGGTAAGTAAATTGTGTGGTTTATAGTTATCTAAAAGACACAGTGTCTGGTCCTAAATTAAAACATCACACATCAGTGCTGGCACATTTAGTAGCTGCACTGCAGATCACTGCAAAAAGGTAATTCTGCTGTGTGGAAAGTGCTGGAGAAACTTGAAGCTTACTTTCTCTAACTTTCTTTTATTTTGTAAGTTGTAACATCATGGGACTTCCATTACGATATAATAAATGTACTGTAATCTCAGTTTAATTATACACATTGAATATACATGGGCTGTTTTGAAGGAAAAGCTATTAGTTTATTTCCCAGTATACTCTTTTTTCAATGTATTTTCAAAGTTCTCTAAATAAAAAGTGGAAAACTTTCAAATGTATTTCTTTGCAAACACAGGAGAAAATAAATTTTATGTCTAAGTATATGACATTCCAGCCCATCACTCAGATTTCTCCTTGAGCCTGTTCACTGGGTGGAGGAACACCTACTTTCCAACACATCAGCTTCAGAAGAATTACAGTTTGAGGCAGAGGTCACAGAATTGTCACATATTTTGCCTAACAGAGAGGTGAAAAGTGCTTGACTCTGTTTGCACTCTGACTTCCTATCCTGATATTGCAAACCTCCATTCCATTGATCTATTTTTACTGAAACATGCATAATCAATGACTAATGTGGAAACAGGTCTTCTAGAGACTGAATCATTCTAGTAAGCAGAAACAAGTTTTTCTCCATCCAGTGCAGCCAATGATGTGAGCAGAATGGCAAGCATCTCTTACTGTTCAGCTAAAACACATCCCATAAAACAAGGCCCTTGTAAATCAAACAAATATTTATTTCTGACCAGTAGAGGCAGGTAATTTCTCTGACACTCACCCATTCACTGACAATTTTGTTGCTGTACCAAGTAGTACAGCAAGTTCAGACTCAGCCAGCAACTATAGTTTGGTCATATATTGAGAAAACTGCCACAGAGTTTCCAACTCAGCTTGTCTAATCCCCCTTTCTAGGGGTTAGTACTAAAAGATTTGTAGGAAGATATAACCAATGATGCATGAACATATGTCCGCACATAACGTTTCCTTCTGAATCTAATAAACTTGGATATAAACCTTTAGGCATAAGAGTTGATATTTTTAAAATGTTCTTTTAAGTTTTGCATCTCAGTGTAATCTAATCATCCATTGAGTGTGCCTTTGGGAGACTAGATAAGGACCTTATCAGTCACAAACTCCCTGGTAAATCTCTGTTATGAAAAATAAAACAAGCAAACAAAACTGTAACTCCTGCGTGCTTTGCATCATTTTCCTTTTATTCTCATTCTTCTGTTTAACTCAATAGTCTTAGAAAAGATAGATGTGTAAGAAACTACTATACTGAACTTCCTTTTCCTAAGATTGCTCAATGCCATTCTTGTTTTTTTTTTTTTGTCCCCAACTATGGGATAGAGCAATATTTTTTTGAAAACAAGAATTAATTCTAATTCCAACTGTCCTAGGGTAACTTTATGATGCTTGTATCCCCAGTCGTCTGTTCTGTTTGTGCTGTATATTGAGTCCTGTGCCTTTAAGACTGGTTCTAAGAGCAAGGAGAAGCACGGAGTTTGTTTTGAGAAAACTGTCTGACTCCTCCACATTCTTCTCTGGACAGGGTGCTTGGTGGAGGCTTAGAGAGACTGCAGAACAAGGATTTTTTTTTTTTTTTTTTTTTTTTTTTTTTTTTTTTTTTTTTTTTTTTTTTTTTTTTTTACCTTTTAGTTAGTTTCAGCTAGCTAAGGCAGAGAAGTTCCCTGGACTGTCTTTTCCTTTTTTTCTGGAACTGTTTAAACCTGCTCTAGACTGAAAACCCAGGAATAAAAATTTATTTGTTGTCTTTGAAATACACTGTCACTAACACTGCGTTGAATATGTAACAATATCATATCTTCATTACTATTAAATTGAAACTCATTTTGCTAAGGACTCAATAATATAATCTATAAAATCTACCGCTACAGCACATAAATTCAGATTGTTTTCACAGTCACTGGCAATCTCTGAATGTAGTTCCATAGCCATTCAAACATGGTGCATGTAGAGTACTCTTGTTTGAATTAAAGGCTATCTGAAACTCATTAACTTTTCTTGCAGAACTTTTTGCAAAATACCTTTTTAATATGCCTAAGCATCTGGGTATCAGCCACCTCAAACCTGTCGTCAGCCCCAAATAACTGATTATTTTTGAGAAATATCTCAGTTAAAAGAGGTTATTTGCAAAGATATTAGAATAGTTTGGTTTTAATCTACAATTTGATGAAAAATCTGTCTTGCTGAAGAAATCCAGGTATCTGCCAAAGAAAATATCTTGATATATTACGAAACTTTTGATTATGCGGTTAAGTTGAGGAGACTGCTATTAAAACAAAGACACATTTATCACTGGTAGGGGTAGAACAATTGTTCTGCAAAAGAAGAGAATGGACTGAGTTTAGAGAACAAAATATTAAATAGATCTACAGATTGGAAGACTTTCAAGACAAATCTGGCAATAAAGCCCAACAAGCTTTCCTAAAAAAATAAAGAGGGTGTGTTCAAAGGCTGAACCCCATGGTTAGTGCCTCGTGAATGAAGAATCTTTGCCACGGGAGAAGATTAAAACTTGTGAGTGAAATATGTATGTCAGGTCAAGTGTAAAGATGACCGAACTCTTGAGTTTCAAGTCGATGAGGAAACTGAAATGCAAGGTGTTCAAACAGTGTTACAATTACTGCTCTTTAGGAAAAAACAGAACAGAACATTAACAACTGATATTCCTATTAAAGCAAAATCTGTGTATTAGACAAAGTCTGAAGTGATGGATAAATACTGGTTTCTTGATCAGTGATGTCTAGGAATTAAAATTAATCTTGATCCTGCCAATAAACTGTCCTCCAAATAATAAGTTTTGTCTTAAGCTTTGTCTTCACTTGTAAAATGTCATGAGTGTTAGCAGAGTCCATAACGAGTCATTTAATATTTTTTAAGAGTATATGAAACAGAAAATGAAATGCTGCAGGTATACTGTGTTCAAAGGGCTTGACCTCATTGCACTTACAATAAATCAAGAGAAATGCCTTTCAGGTTATCAGCTGAATTGGTTTTAAGCAACATGAGATCAGAATCATGCCTACAGAGGCATGACTAAAAGACAAATCTTTTTTTTTTTTTTTTCACTACATGATACCGGAACAAATTCAGCAATTACCACATCTCAGTACTGTAAGAAAGAGAGAGGCAAATTAGACACTGGTTAAAACAGAATGTCACAGATGACATGAAAATATACCCTGAAGCAGGTAGAAAGAAAGAAAATAAGAAATTGATAAAGCAACATGAAAAATGGATCATAAGGAAAAAGAAGTCTCAGTAGAGACATATGAAAGAAAATATTGAAAGAGAGGGATGAGTATCCTCTCTTAGGCAGATGTGATATAAAATGAGTATCAAATTGGCCTGAGGTCAGATCTAAGCATCAAAGTAGATTTTTGTTATCCACCCAGAGAGTCTGAAATCTATCAAGGGCATCTGATGCAGACTCTCCCTGCTACAAGTGGTCTGTGATCAAATGGTTTGCTAGCTCCAAGAGTGTGGCAGAGCCTTTCATCTCCATCTCATGTCATGCTGCTTCTTGTCTTTGCACCAAAGGGTGTCACGCCCAAACATCCAACTTCTCACATCTTTCTAATACCAGGAATGTCCCTGTCCTAGATAAAGATAATATTAAATTTTTTCCTGTGACACTATTAACTGGGGTAATGGTGTACTAGGAAAAATCAGAGTTCTCTACTGGCATGGTTAGAAAGAGGAAAGTAGGGAGAAGAGAGTCTCAAAAATCAGATGGACAGCAGCACTAGAAGACCTGCAGACTTCAGAGAGGAGAGGCAGAGGGAAGGGAAAGGGAAAGCTTTGCTTGTTCTGAATTTTAGAAAATTATTCACTTTTCTGCATGTGAGAATCCAGCAGTTATTGATTCATTGACTATACATGTGGAACTCAAAAGATACAAAGTGCTGAGCTTATGGAAAGGAAGCAGAGAAAAAGCTAATGATCCCATAGATGGAAATGGGGGAAAATTAGGGAAATGGTAAATGGGGAAATAGGTTCAGCAAAGAGGTACAGGGTGAAGTTCAAGGACAAGAGGATCAGAGATTGCTCTTAAAAATTATAGGAAAGAAAGATTTTGGCAGTAAAATCATTCTTGAGTCGTAGAATAAGGAATGGAAGAATAAGTAAAAATAATTATGTGGAAAGAAAATAATAAAATATGATATAGAGCAGACACAAAAGGATAAACAAGCAAAATGAAAATTAAAATAAGCCAAGCTGGTAAAAGAGGAATATGAAAAATGGGGCTCAAATCAACCAACAGACACAGACAAAGCTCAAACTCTAAAGAACATCTTTAATTTTATATAGCATGAGGCTATCAAATTATACGCTTCCTTGAAGATGATAAATCACAAAAAAAAAAAAAAAGACTTGCATAAATTCATGTTTTATGTCTTTATGGTAACTATTTCTTGTAGCATCTACTGTCCATTATTAATAATTTTGCAAACAAGTTTATTTTAATTTTGTATCAGCTTGAAATGTCTTTGTATTTTGTCTTTAGAGCAGCAGCAAAATCTAGACTAGTGGAGACCTACTAGGTCTAGACCTACGGTACTAATTATTTCTTTCCTAATCATTACATCTTGTAACCACTGATTTGTTTCATTGTAAATCAAAATATAAACATTTATCATTAAATGAAGTACCCACTTGGTCTGCAGATGATCTGCCTACAAAACGCAAGTACTATATTTTCAGACATTGATGCCTCATATCAAAAAGGAATTGAAATGTATACCTGTGAAATGTTTTGGGAAACAATTAAGGGATGTACAAATATAAACAAATAAATCCCAAGACTAGTCCACTGATCAGTATTTCACATGTAACACCTAATCATCATCTAATTAGATGACATAATTAGAATGTATCCTCCTGGACTTAAAATCTATGCCTATCCAAACACATAATTGATAATCATGCAATAATTTGTCTGTGGGGAGTATTTCTTTCTACTCTGTTAAATGGGTAATTTTATATTTTATTATGTGTCACGACTATTGGTATCCATTTTATATTTCCAGCTTAGCTAATGCAATTAAGTACAATATTAGTCATATATGCTATTGTTTTCATACTATTAGGCAATTATCTACAGTATTTTCTGAGAAGCAGTTTGACTGGCTAATTATTTGTGGTACAAACAGTGCAATTTTTATTTTTAGTTTTAGTTTTAGTTTTAGTTAATGGAATATGGGGTTTTTTTGTTTGTTTGTTTGGACTAGTTCCATGCTAGTATTCAATGCCAATTCAACATAGGTAAAAAGAAGCATAAGTAAATTGAACTACAAAATATCTAGAAATTCTCTAATTTACATATAGTCTATCAATTTTATTGCTTATTAAATCTGCAAATTCTTTAATTAATGACATGTTTTGCAAAAGTCAGAGAATATAGCAGTCTGCGACAATGATGTTCTCATCACACTGTACTTATATATGCAGATATGTGAACACAAATATCTAGAATATGTGTATATAGGGATATATTTGGCACATATATATTATTTATAATACTATATTATTATAGGGGTTTACAGACATGCCCTTCTGTTTTCAAATGTCTCATGGGAAATTAATGCAGCTATTACAACAATCTGATGAAGAAAAGATAGAAATCTTATACAATTTTATGATAACATTATATATACACATTTATGTATATATGCACAAGTACATAATGCATGGATATATACTTGGAACTCATACTATTCATGATAAAAAATAGTAGACTACTGGATATGATCCTCATTTCCTGTTATCCCATCCTCCTTGGTTTGATAGAACTTATCCAGGCAGTGCTGTGCTCATAATTTTTAGTTATAAAGCCAATCCCACAGCTAATGGATTGGAAGAAAAGATCAAAATTGAGAATGTTACAACTAGGCTTGATTTAAACCTTTTGGTTTAACAAGATCATAGCTCAAAACAACTAAACCACTTAATGAAGCCTATAGGGAATTTGCACTGTGCATTGCATGTAAAGCCTTTGTATCAAAACAAACATGCAATAAATGATACATAAAAGTAAAAAAAAAAATTTCAATGACAATATATAATCTCATTTTATTCTCTCTCAGAGTCCAAGGTGGTCCAAGTGAATCCTGGTTTCATTCTCTCCAGTTTACATTTTTCTTCTCCTTACATCCAGATGTAACTGTTGTGCTGAGTGTTAGTCCTATGATCAAAAGAATAATAATGGAAAACCCTGGATCATTCACCAGGCCCAAGAGTCCAGTGCCATGGATTTCCTGTGTCAATGGTATTTTTCTATTTCCCGTGTACCGCTAAAATTTTTTGCCAGAGAAAAAACTTTGCCCCATGCACTTAAACTTCCATTCTCATTCTGAAAGAGTCTTCGTATGACCCTTAGGTAATATGTACCAATTAAAAATTTATTTCAAATAAAGGATGTTTCTGTTCAAAGTCTACCAAAATAAACTACCAAAGGGTAATATAGAGTGGAAATAAGAAATTCAAATATTTTTTAATAACAAAATCTTATTTGATCACTGAAATTATGCCCAAGTAATAGCTTCAAGCGTTACTTCACCTGTGGGAAATGTAGGAAACATTCTTTTGACAGCAGTTCATTTTGTGACAAAAGCAGCTTGAATGAGTTTTACATAAAATTATTTTTTGTGCCAGTACTGCTGCATCTGCTTGTCCTTTAAAGTATGCTTTTTCAATCTAATCCCCAGCAAAGGACTCGGATTTCCTCTTTTGTTTTCTTTACACCAAGCATTTCACTTTAATAGTTTTGGGTGCTGCTTTGTTGCGTTGTTACAGTACTGGAATATTGCTGCTTTTCTGCAAGAACTGACATGCTTTTTCTTATTTTCCTTGGGCGGGGGGGGGGGGGGGGGGGGGGGGGGGCGGGGTTGGGTTTGTTTTGTTTGTTTGTTTTTAATTATATACAGCTTGTAGAAAGTGTAACATAAGCATATGTTACATGTTCTGTTTTATCCAATTTGAATAGAATTAATAGTTGCATGAGTATAGATTCAATAATTTCACTGGTAAATGAGCACTGGCACAGGTTGCCCAGAGGGGCTGTAGAATCTCTGTCCTTGGAGCTACCCAAAACCAGGAGGGATGTCTTTCTCTGGATGAGCAGAGGGGCTGGACCAAACAATCTCCAGAGGTGCCTTCCCACCTCAGTCCTTTTGGGATACTGTGTACTCTACCACAGCTTTCCTTTTGTGCCAAAAACCCCAAGACTCCCTGGTGCAGTAGGCTCACTGGGCACCTTTTGTGTGGCTGTTACAAAAACAACTGAGAACCATCCAAAACCATCAGCAAAATGGAAGTGGTAGGAAGAAAAAAGGCAATGAGAGAGAGAGACAGCATGCATGTGTTGATTTTACACCTGAAATCCTCAGTACAACATAAATCCAAAGTATTAGTATTTTTAAAGATTCTACTGAACTATGCTCAGTATAACAGGAGCCTGTGCTCAACATCCGGACACCTGATTTGAGGGTGTAAATACTCTTCTGCTGCTTTAAAGAGGGCTTTTTAGACTTCTGGAGACTGTACTATCATGCAGACAAAACAAAATCACTCTTTACAGATGAAGAAATTCCCCTTGTGCCCTCTTTTCTGGTAAGAGAAAGGCTGAATGAGAAAATACAGCAGTAAATTATAGAAGAGGCAGAAAAAGTCTCCTACCCTGCAGCCCGCTCTTGCATCAACATTAAGTGGATGCTGGGTGTGATAAACAGCAGCATTCCCAAGAGATATAAAGAAAAAGTATACAGACATGGAGACACAGCTAAAAGATTTTTAAATAATTATAACATAATAGTTCAGAGTCCTCAGTGAAAGTGAAGAGCCTAGGTGATATATGAACTTGTACAAATATACATCTCCTACTTCAAAGTGTCCTATTTATGAAATATACTGCACTTATGACAAGGTCCAGCTTTGAAATGTGTTCTTTCTCCTCTTATCATTTCTCAGCCTTCTTCTGTAATAAATTGGCAGATCTCTGAAGAAGAAAGATAAGTACACCTATAAACCAAGCACCCTAGTAAAAAATCATGTCCAGAAAATTGTTGTCCCCTTTTCTGATGTCTGGGCTGCATGTATAGTACAAAATTATTTATCTTCTACTTGGCTTCATTTGAACTGAATGGTAGAAGGAGAGATTTTTCCCACACTTTGGGTTTAGCTGCCCCTAAGAGTGAGAGTGCTGGAAATGGGCATGGTAATTAAAATATATCGGAAATAAGTGGCTATTTTTTTCTTAGCAGCTTTCTTGTAGGATAGTATGTTTACATTAGAACACAGTTCTGTGCACATGTATACATGCATCCTGACTACTAGCACTGCAGATATGGAATATAACTTAGAACAAAACAGAAGAATGCGTGATTTTAATCCGTAATGGATTTTGCCTGAATGTAGAAGCATTGCCCAAAAAGATATGAGATTTATTGTACTGGAGAAATAATTATTGAGTCTCTAAAACAACTGGCTTCAAGAGAGCACATAACCCACATAAGTGTAGGGTGAGAGGAAATATGAGATCACAGAGACCACCCTTTGCACTTCTCTCCATCACACCTCTGGAGAAAGTGCTGCTGGATGATTCCTGACAAGTATTTCTCTAAACTGTTCTTGAGAATCCCCACTTAACTACATATCCATATGCATTTTCCTATAGCCAAACAAAATTCAATGCCAGTGAATTGTGACTCTATCTATGGGTGGGATAAGGATCTCCCAATTTTTATTACAATGCCCTCTTAATCCCAGAATAAAAATTAAAATCTAAATGCTAAAAAAAAAAAATCAAGAAAGGTCTTATTAAGCTGTAACAAGAATGGTTCAACAGGACTGAAAGGTATCCAGGATGCAGTTATATGATGCAGAAACAGCAGTAACATGCACAGTTGTGTCAAGTGTGCTAGGAGCAATGTCAGCGAAAGTGAGAACTAAACAATTTCCTTCTAAGGACATACAAGGCAGGAGGCCAATGAGATCACTTTGCTTAGAGAAATGGAGACAGAATACAATTTCCACTTTTTGTTTTTCTATGGTAATCCAAGGTGTACTTCAGAAATCTTCCCAAAAGAAAGGACTCCTTTAATAATACAAAATCATCAGAGAATACTCATTACTCTTTTTTTGTTCCTGTAAAAGAAAGATCCTCAACAACTTCCATACTCCATTCTTTACATTAAATAAGGAAAAGCAGCTTTTTGTCACATCTATTGATACAGGAGAGCTTTGAAGACTTACTACCTTGCTATTTCAAGTTCTTCTACTAAATTATGTAGGACAGACCTCACAGCCACAAGAAGATCCAGAGCAGATTCATTGCCTGTGCTAGCTCATTCTTATTTCAGGGACTTCCTTTCAGCACTAGAAATTAATTATTTTAGGTATTAAGTTATTTAAAGTACTTTAGTCCTTTAGGTGAATGCAAAATTCAGGTTAATCCCTTACAATAAGAGAAAACATATAATCTGATCTACTTATATTGGACTGATTGTTTCAGTTTTGAAGATATTTTCAATACACCTTTGTAGTTCATATTTTATCTCACAAGATAAGTATAGATACCGTCAGACAGTTCCAATGGAACCTTTAAATGTTCAGCAAACTCAGACTAGACTACAATACTACAGTTCAGAATTTTCAGCTTGTTTAACTACAGTGAGCCAGAGTACAAGCTCTATCACTCCTTATCATGCAAGGAAAATACCAGTTTTGGAGTTGGGTATAATTAATTTTGCAATTTAATCAGATTACGTTTAATGAAGTTCACATTTTATAAATTTACCAAAGATGACCGACCATATGCATGTTTTAGTTAGCACAATTATACCAGAAGAAGAATGCTTTACCTATTTTTAACCTTTGGGCTCCAATTATTATATATAAAAATTAGATTTTGATTACTATGTATTGTTAGCTAACAATATGCCTGACAACTGAACCAGAATGTTAATGAAATATACCTCTAGGTCTCATCACCAGAGTTTAAGTTTATTTTTCCAAATGAACAGCCTAGTTTGTAATCAAAACATTAGTAAGTAATGAGAATACATTTAGTATGTGCTTTCCATTCAATTTTTTCTTATTACAGCATTAATGTAATTATTACAGATCTGTCCATGCTTTCTTAGGCTGCAAATATGGACATCTATGCCTTTGAAAACTCGAGATTAAGGCCCTGGCAAACAGGAATGGAACTTTCATAGGCCTAAGCAACTGATCCTTCCTTAAACTAAGGAGCATTAAGGTAATTTGTCAAGGTAACAGATGGAGTCCTTCCAGGTGGACACATTTTACAAGCCTTTCACTTTGCTGGAGTGGATTAACTGTGAAGAAAAACGTAGTCAGCTGAAGTCATTGGGTCTGCACAATTTTGTGTGAATAAATATTTCCTGTCAAAAAAATAAGCACTGATACTTTTTCTTTCACAGCATATAAAGGTGGTGAAATTATTATATCCATTACCCTTAGCATGCAGTTACAATATTGATTTTCTTGTTTCCTATCAAAGTATTGTTCAAATTTATTATGAAGCAATATTTCCTTTGAGGAAATGGACTACATAAACCAGCAGGTATTTCCAGTGTGAGATTTGCACTAAAAATATTGGTTAACACAAAAGCTCTCAAAATAGTGGGGTGAGGAGCGCTTTGTCTGAAGAGAGCTGAGAATACCATGACACAGAGCTCCTCTTTATGTTTCCATCTGGCCCTAAGTGACATGCCTTTGCTCATTATTTGTTTTTCTTCATGTGAGTGCAACAAATTAGGCAATACACAGAATGTACTCTTTCCCCAAGCACTGTGCATCTCTCAAGAGAAATATCAAATATATAGTCATAATACTAATTTTCCATTAAAGCTGATGCTTTTGGTGCTAAAATATGTCTATACAATTATTAAGATCATTACATTACTTTTAAGACTACTATTGAGATATCTATATTGCTATTCATGTCCATGTCCATACTTTAATATTTCAGAAGGTGTTGCAGAGCAATATAGCAAATATCTCAATGCTATTTAGCAAATGAAGACAAAATGGGCGATTCTATTCGCATTTTCCAAATGTAAATGTTCAAAGTGCTTAATACTGCCAAGATGGCAATGTAGTTTTTCAACAATTAAATACTACTGTTCTTACTTCATAACTGGTGAAGTCCAGGGCACATAACATTCCACCTTCAAAAGAGGATATGCAAAGAAATTAGTAGGACATCACATTATAATCAAAGAAATCAAGTTATTGTATACAATTAAATTTTGTTATTTTAAAAGAGAAGGACAGCATAGATGAAAAAGACACACACACAGGATCATTTGGACAAGTGGACAACTCCTAAAACTTTTGTCATTTATTCTGATCAGCTGAACTGAAAATATGGAGACAGTAGATCTTGTGTCAGCCTTTTGTGGCTTCTGCTCTAAAACAGGAAGCAAAGGGGCAGCAGAATGTTGTTGTGTTTTGTTTTGTTTTGTTTTGTTTTGTTTTGTTTTGTTTTGTTTTACTGTAGCTTCACAATTCCTTAAAGAGCACCAGAAAAAAGCCCAAAACATTCCAGTCATTGTCTTCTTCCTTAAATATGGCATCATTCAATTAGGGGAAACCACTTTACTGTGTTCGGCTCTTTAGTTTGACAAGCAACACTGAAAAGATTTCACGCTATGTTAAAATCAGCTTTTAATTCTAAGTCTTCCCCCTTTTTCTTTGGTTTATCATTTCTTGTTCTAATATCAGTAAATGAATTACTCCATTTAAAAAAAAAAAAAAAAAAAAAAAAAAAAAAGTGGAGCCTACTTTTCACAAAGGTTGTTTTATATAGACAACATAGTAGGTTACTCCTCTTAGAGCTAGTGTATTTTTGATTTACTTGTATACCTGCTTGGTCTTCCCTACTAAACTTTCTTTACCTCTTCCTTTTCTTCATTTCAAAGCTCAGCAAACAGTACCACTGATCAGCTGGTAAATATATAAATCTATAAAATATATATACAGTTCTTTACATTTTATTGCAAAATTCATGTATATATATACATAAATCAACTATAATTATGTGTATCAAAATTTGCTCTATGTCTAATGGCCTGAGTCACATTTAATTGAGAGAAAAGTTTTCCTCTTTCCTTCCAAAAAAATGAAGACAATTCTGTCAGCAATATTCATTAAAATATATCTGATGAAATGGTCTCAAATAGTATTGACTTTATTACTCAATCTCAGCCTCTTGAAATTAACATTTTTTATTTATTTATTCAAGACACTCAAACCTCACCATGAATTATTCATTACCTGAAGTGGAAATTAAAACATTATTTTTCCTTCTACTCTATAACACAAAGATCGCATTGTCCAAATGGCTTCAAATCTCAATCAGTTTAAGTATGAGTGGTTTCAATCTGCTTGCAAATTGAGATCAGGCTTTCTCTGGTACAATCTGGAGGTAATATTATTTCATAATTACTGTCCATGGTGGCAATCAGATAAGCCTCAAAGTGGTATTTCCATTAAAATTATTTGACCCACATTTTTAATATATTAAACTTTCAGAATAGTTTTTACTTTTCCCTTTTGTTTCCTTTTTCTTCCATCAGTCTTCTCTCCTTTTTTTTTTATTTTTCTATGTCATATTTGCAAAGTGAACAGAGTAACAAATTAAAAAGGAAAGAAAAACCACTAAACCTTTGGAAAAAAGAAGCGTGTTAGCTGATTTTTTTAAACCTTGGTTTCACTGAGGGAAGGAGGTTTGTTTTCCTCAGTTTTTCTTCACAAAACTCTTTAATTCCTTAAAAGCCAACCATTCTTTTAAAATCATTTTAATAAAACTATCCATCTCCCTATTTGTCTTGTATCTTGGAAAAAATAATTGTGGATATCCTCAGATGGAGGCATTTTTAAGAGTGCTTTTGTACATATCATTAGCAGGCACAGAAGAACATTTATTATTAGAAGCATGGGCACAGCATCTCAAATATAAGTATATAAGAATTTATCATGAATGCAGGGGAGGTCACATTATTTTCATCAAAGCAGTATGAGCAACCTTATACTGAATTACTGTAGCATGTCTAGCTTGTGAACAGAAATCCACATGTACTGCAGATGTTCTTGGGGATAAAAGGATGTATTTACATACATTTACACATCCATTAAAGGAGAAGCTGCTTCCACATGCTGAGATATCTGATTTGTGTCCTTTTAATTGTTCTTGCCAAACCAGAAAAGTTGTGAGTAGAATAATCATGGAGTGTTCACTTTACTGTTCTCTTTTCTAGATATATAGACAAAAAAATTACATTGAATTTTTAAAGTGCAACACTTTTTTTTTTTTTTTTCCTATTTTAATTGTAATAGCATCCAGAGGCCCATTTGAAAGGATGAAATTAATTTTAAAAGTATTTTTAGAAGGGCTATTTGGGTCCCTGCTGTGGACCAGGACACCTTGCACTAGACCAGTCTGTTCAGATCTCCACCCAGCCTGGACTTAAACACTTCCATGTATGCAGGATCCACAACCTCACTGAGCAACAGGTTCCTGTACCTCACCACTCTCACAGTAAAGATTTTTTTCCTAATACCTAATTTAAACCTATATATTTGCTGCATATAAGAGACTGAAATGGGTAATGGCATTGTTAAGATCACTGAAGGATTTTGCCCATTATGGTGAAACTGTATAAAGAAGCTGTGGCCACAGAAGCCCATGGACTCATTTGCCGAGGTTTGCACACAGTCTCTCTCAACTGAGGGGGAGGAAAGTGAGTTTTTGAGGGTGTTGCATAACCTCTGATCAGCTGAAGACAGAGGGAGTAAACACTTCGCTTAGAAAGACGGTCCCAGTTGTACATCTTCCCCCTCGGCTTGTGAAGGCCACATACATAAGGGACATTTACTTGAGAGACAGTCAAAGAGGTGTCATAAACCATCAAAGACCCCCCCCAAGTGCCAGTCAGACTGATTCCTGGGGCCTTGTATCAGACTGCATATGATCCAAGTTTTGCAGCAGATCCAGAGCCTGTTACAAGGGACTGCAATATTTCCCACACACTGTAGGGGAGGTATCTGGGTGTTCCCAACTGTCCTGAACATATACTACTAATCCATTGAACTCTGTGTTTCATGGGACCCTCACCACCGAGAAGAACAGAAGAGGACCAAATGAACACCATCAGAATCCATGGAGTGGTGATCTTTATCTACTTACTCTGCATTTCTGTCACTCTTTCCCTCCTTGCTCCCTGTTTTCTCTTTCTTTCTATCTCTCTCCCTCACATTTACTGTTAAGTAAAATCTGTACTATTGACTTCAGTATATAGCCTCATTTGCCCTTAATTTGGGAAGAGGCATCTCTCTAATAGTTGTAATAACCTGATCTTAACACTGGCTCCAGTTTTTTCTCCTTTGAAAACAGATTGGCAGTGGCTGCATAAAGTCAAAGCTTCTTATGTCTGAATCTTGATGATCCCACTTGCTGCTGCTCCGCAAGTTTTCCATGCAAGTACTGCTGAAAGCTGTTTGAGAGCTTCCACTGAGTTTTCCAGTAGCTTCATTATGGTAATTGGAATCAGGAGATATTTATTGCTGCCCACACTGATTTTGTATGGGACACAGATAAATGATACTGTTGGAGAAAGTTGTTCCCTGGCAAATCAATTGAACTGTGCAACAAAAAGTCATCTGACTGCACTTTAAAATGCTGGGCCATTGGTATTCAGACTGAATATAACCTCGCAATATTATAATGGTTATAGATGCCCAAATCATTCCAGGCTGATTCATATAATTTTCCTTTACCAATCACTGCATGTGAGGATTAGATATCGCACATATTAATTCTTTTCATGTCCCAATTGCATTTTTTGAAAATCTGAATAAACTGAAATTGTTGAAGTAATATATCTTTGGTTATCAAGCTCCTGTACAGGAATTGGAGCATCAAGAATATCTAGGAACCATAATGCTGTCCTGCATGTCATTCTGAGACCAAAACAATGTGTAAAAAGTACTAAGAAGCAAAATGCCCAGAGCCATGAAGAAATAACAGAGATTTGTTGCTTTTATGATGGAGTCAGTCACTGCCACACCACTCTACTCAAGTTGACCATGAAGCCCATCTTGCCTCTTCCACAGCAATGCTAGTATTGAGGGAAAATCTTCTGACATGAGCACAAAACCACAAGTCTGCTTTAGCCAAATTTTTTTGCTTTTGATTATTTCAGTGATTATGCAGACTGAAAGGAAAAAATGGCTTGAAAAAAAGTGAAGAAATGTTGAATTTTTTGACTAAAATAAGAGTGACTTAATTAATGTCTCAGGAAGTGGTTTTCTCACTCTGATACAGTCCTGAGGATGAAGTTGTCAAGTGTTATTTCAGGAAAGATAAATGAGATACATTATGACTTCACTGTTCCTGTATGAGTCTATACATGCCATACCCAAATAGTGTATCCTGTTTATTCTTGTTTCGTTGCATCCTGGATATGACCCTGTAAAAACATTTTACTTTTCTAAAATTTGTCAACTTTTCTTAGTGTTTTGACATTATTCTGCAATCTCTCTTGGGTTTCTGTACAGGCAGAAATCCCTTGACCTTCTCCATGAATACTGTTTCTTTATTCTTATTGTTTGAAACCAGGAACCCCTTAATAGTTTAATTACACAATTTTTTAAAGATTAATTTAAAGTCATCAATCTGTCTGAATTTTATTCTAGAATTTTCCTTTAGAGATGAAGCAAACTGGGCTGAGTGGGATTTCTCATTTGAAATTTGAAATTCAAATACAAATTGGTTACTTTGTAAAACTCTCTGCTTTCAACTACTAGTAAGCAAAATCCACCAGTGCTTTGTTGCTCTTCAGATCTATTGGCTGAAATTGTACTTAAATTGTCTTAACTAGACAGAGAATCCCAAATCCCAGTACCACAGTGGGATCCAGAAACAAGACATACCACTGCCAAAATCATTTTTGGGAGCTCAATCCAGCAAGAAAGTGTCCAGTTACATTCAATGTATCACAGATTGCTGTTCCAGTTATCACTTTCAAAAGGTTACCTGAAGGAGGGTGTGGGGGATAAGGTTGTAACATTCCTTTTTCCATGATAGCCTTGTGGCTGGAGCACTCCCCGAGGGATGGTGAGTGCTTGATTCCCTTTTCTTCCTGTGAAGTTCAGTTCATGCACACAGACTTGCCTCGGGAGCGAAACAGGGAGGTCCTGAGCCTGTCATCATTCTGACAACATATTGTGGGATAGTGGCAGTGGAAGAAGAGTAAGACTTTAACGCCTGATTCAATTATTTTTCCAAATAAATACTTACATATAAAACAAAGATGTCAGAATACTTAGATGCAATAAAATATGAAAAAGGGCCACTGTGTACTGAAATCCTGCTTTAAAAGAGAAAACCATGAGCAGTTTGCCTAGGTTAAAACATGCCCATGTAGTATCATCTGTCCCAAGGAACTGCCAAAAGTAATTGAGTTGAAGCTATTTATTTCAACATCTGATTGCCAATTCCAGCTAAGATTGGAAAGAAACAAGAAAATATCCCCTAAGACTGATACCATCCCGACAGTCTAGGGGTTGTCAAAGCAGTGATTGGCACATGGCTGAGTGGCACCTGGAAATCTTGTAAACCTTCCATACAGTGCCACAGGGAAGAGTTCAGGGGACAATGACAGCAATTAACTTCTTTTCCATCTTATATTCACACTCTGCAGTCAGCTGTGGTTATGTTTTGTTTTGATGGTTGTTTGGGGTTTTTTCTGTTCTTTTTATGTTCTATTTACCAACTGTAGTATCAGGATATGTCCTGCATAACTGACACTAAAACTATTTGTCTTGGGATTTGAATTGGCAAGTACCAGAATCACTGGGCCAGAAATGCCTACAATGTGTGTTCTTTGCCCAATAAATAGTAACAGATGCTCATCTGCAATAAAATAACTAGAGCATCACACTATACAAAATGTATTGAACAGCACAAAATATGGGAAATTTTCAGATCTTGATTAGGCCGGTTACCTTCTCTTTGCAAAATAAGTATACTCAGGAATGAAATTTTATTTAGAAGAAATATTTAAATTATTGGGTAACTAGAGTATTTCCATTTCTAGACTTTTTAGCCTATCATTTGTCTTAAACTCATTTAATATTAGTTGAATAATCTCCATAATACCTTGCTAATGCAGCATTGTCCCAAAGTTACATGTCTCTACGTTCAGAGACTTTTGAACCAACTTTTCCAATATTTTCATCCTAAAATCAGGTAACTAACTCATGGGTTTGAGGAGTTATTGAAATATTTCAATATTTTCTAAATGCACATAAAGTGTTATTCAAGTCAATTCGAGCTTCTGACATTCAGCTACTGCAAAATTCAGGACACATTTTACAGTGAAAGGTCAAGGAAATTTTCTTTTTTCACATGACAACAGTTGTTACCAAATACTCTCCTCTTGCAACATCGTAAGGCTTTGTTGCTTGCCTGAGCCTTGTAACTAAATATAGCATTTAATCCAGGGGTGGGGGTGTGTGGGGGGTGTGTGTGTGTGTGTGCGTGTGTGTGCGTGCGTGTATTATATATACACACACACACACACACATATATATATAAAAATAAAAAATGTATATTTGTTGGTTTCTTTTTGTGCAAAATTTAATTTTACTGATCTTCAAATGTCACAAGATTTCCCCCAGAAACAGATTATCAACAAGCTTTTAGGTTTTTGGGTTGGGATTTTTTTGCATGTTACCAGAGAAGCAACAAGTATTATATAACAGACCTATTTCACTTTTTTTGTGTAGTTCTAAACCAAATTCAATAGGCCACAGGAAAAAAAAAAAAAAGAATGCTAACCTAGCAGAGTTAGATCTCGGGCAAGATGTCTTCCAAGTCCTTACTCAGTCACCCCAGGCAGTTTTGTTAGGATTGATAGGACTGTGAGGCCTGAGGAAAAAAATCAGTGCAACATCACTAGACATTAAACTTAATGAAAGACAGAATGTTGTTTCATCAGAGCAAAGGTATTTCTAGAATCTATCAACTTTCTAGTGGAAGCCACAGGAGATTCCTTACAGTTCACAAGATGAATTAACAAACTCAGCTTAACTGTGTTCATTTCAAATGAGAGCAGATTTTGATAACGAAGAGACCGATTTTCACATGCAACAATCCCCAGATAATCCAATGCTTTGTTTTGTTTAGTGTAAACTGCAAATTGACCTGACCCTTTTAGTTTACTTAGTTCTTCTAAAAACAGCAAACTGTGACATTTCTCAGTGTCTTACTAATGATGTGCAACACAATCAGAATCAGAAAGCAGCACACAGTCAGGAGTCAGAACAAGAGATAGGGCATGTAGTGTTCTGAATGCCTTTGCAGCTCTGTGAAAGCTTTCTTTAAATAGATATTAGATACCAGATGGTACATTTTCTTATTTTTTTGTGTGTGTGGTTTTTGTTGTTTGGTTGGGGGGGGGGAGGTTGTTTGTTTGCCTTTGTCTTGTTTTGTTTGATTTTGTATGGGGTTTACTTGGGGGTTTGTTGTTTTGATTTTGGCTTTGTTCTGGGTGGGGGTTTTTTTGGGTTTTTTTTTGTTGTTGTTGTTGTTGTTTTGGGTTTTTTGTTGGTTTGGTTTGGTTTGGTTTGTTTGTGTGGGTTTTTGGGGGGTTTTTTTGGTTGGTTGGTTGGTTGGTTGGTTGGTTGGGTTGTGGTTTTTTTTTTTTAGTACAAAATTGTCCATAATAATTCTAGTAATTGGGACTCACTTTGGCCTAGAAAGTGCAAGGTAAATCAGAAAAATCTGTTCAGTTTTCTATATAATATCTTCTGCAGGGAAATGATTTACAATAAATACAGGCTTTAGATATTTCTTCAGAAAATGTCCTGACTTTTTAGAGAAAAAGTAGGATAAAGAAACAGGCTCAACAAATATCTCTAAGGAAGGAAACAGGCACTATAGGAGGATGGACTATATACTACCCTGGCCCATATGGAGGAAGAAACTCATGTTGCTCTGAAAGAAATAATGAACTACCCAACAGTTTAGCCCAGATTGTCTTTTGATGTCCTCTGCAGCACTCCCTCCTGTCTGATTGTAGGAGTCCTGGAGTGCAGTGGTGAGAAGGATACTCTCCATACATGAACTTCTTTTATCCCACACTGTAGATGTCATGAATGTTTGCTCGTCAAACCAGAAAAACAGAATAATGGGATTTAACAAAACAGTTTCCTTGATATCCATTCAATATAGGCCAGCATTAAGACTATGCCTTGAAAGAACTTTCCTCATCATGAAAGAGTTTGTAGCAGGGGTGTATGATTGACCCCTGTGTGTTGACCCCTCTAAGGGTCTTCTTTAGAAGACTGAACAATTTTCATCTCTGTTTTTAACAAGGAAAAGTAGCAAATTAACCAATAATTCATTACAAAAATACAGTGAAATAAATCTCAGGCTCAATGAAAGCAAAACTCTCAAAAATTAGATCATATGGAAGTACTGAATCAAAGATAGGAAAAAAAAGATTTTAAAAATGTGAAAGAAAACTTTCAAGTTAAAACTGAAACTACCTTATCACAGGTGCATTTCTATCTGAGTGTTTAACATGCATTTTGTGTCTGAGAAAAAGAGGACTATGTACAAGAAGAGCCTTGGTAGTCTTGGGAATCTCACACAGACTCTAATTATACCACATCAAATGATTCAAAGATCAAAAATACATACATGACTGTGTCAAATCTTAAAACAAATCTAAGGTTATATTCACAATGCAGAAGGAAGCAATAAAACATTATTCTCCTGCTTATAAATCGAATATATATATTGCAATTTCTTCTGCATAACATCTAACACAAAATATACTCTTTAGCATTATCCACCTTAGTATGTTCAAAAGGATCTTGCCTGCTGATTTTCCATATAGGAATCATGGGTCTTCAGAAAAACTGCAGGTATAAGACACAAATCATTAAAAACATAATTTTAGAGTTTTCAACTCTGCTTGAAACAGTTGATAGAAAAAGAAACAAGCAACAAAATTGTCAAAAGAGAATTCTAAAAAGCTGGACAAACCTGCTTTAAAGTTAGGGGAAAAGAAGTAGGTTTTAACAGTCTTTACTTTGCTTTCAAGAGACTGCAACACTACTGCCACACACTGTCAAGTTGAAATGGTACTTCAGCAAATGAAGTAAATTTTCAGTGAATACAAGAAGCTTCTGAGAAGCGGGTTGTGGTTTTTGGTGTGGGTTTTTTTGGTGGGTTTTTTTGGGTGTTTTTGTTTTTTTTTTTCCTGTCTTCTGCTGAAGAAGAAATAATAACAGAGCAGTAGTACTTTAGGCCAGTTTAAGAATTCTATGTGCAACTAGACTAATAATCTCCACATTTCTGCTCTAGTCAATGCACTAACCATATGCTATTTTCTCACTTTGTTCTTTGTGTTTCAGAAACCATTCCTCCCTAGCCTCTTGCCATGGGCCAGACAGGAGTGACTCATGTGTTCTGGGATTTAAAAGGCACATTCTGCAAGCACAGTTAGTCAGTCTTACCTGCCAAAAATAAAGCTCCCCTAAGTTTCTTCAGAGATGAGCTTTCCAGTCTCCCTTAATACCCTGACTTCAAACACAGAATTGGGATTTAGTATTTTATCTTTCTTTTGTTTGAAATTCTTTGTTTTTAACTTCTTGAACTTCTGAAATTATGTCAAAGTGAAACAGATGTGTTGGGACTTACACCAACTCTACAGGAGAAGGAAAATTGGGAGGAGGGCAATGCCATAGCTATAGCTTCACTCAGGATGTGAAGAAGTAAATATACAGTTGTTCACTTTTATTGACAGTGGGAGGAAGTATGTTTTAAGGCATTGAATACTGTGGTCCCTGTATATTGTTTCCATAACTAGACAATTAGGTAATTGTATCTTACTGCTAGCTGAGAAGAAAAAGACATCAGAATTTCCCTTAATGTGACATCAAGAAAGAGAAAACATTGGCCCTGACCCAGGATTTTTAATGTCCTCTGTCCTGAGCCTTGAAACTCCTCTAAACATGAACAGAAATCTTTCTTGTTATGCCCTGTTGGGTAGCTCTCAAAAATGTGTCAGCTGAGATAGCTGGAATATAATCTCTACTGGGCACACTGAATTTTAGACCGTGTAAGTCAGCACCCACTTCAGAGTATGCAAATGGGTTGTGTGAGTGAAGAAACATGTAAGCCTGAGTACAATACAAAGGGGACAATCTAAAAGGCCTTACTTGCCAAAGGAGCACAGAAAGGAAAGCCATTTATAGGATCAAAACTAAAAAAATGTCTGCAGTGAGGAAAAAGGTAAAGTAGCTCAAGGCTCCACTTCGGGACAATATTGCCACATGTTTATAGTTCAGCTAATTTGCTGAAAGACACACAAAGTCTTGTTCACTTTCTTCTATACTGGGGAAGAAATTCTGTCATGAACAGAATAATTGTGATTTCAAAATTATTCCAACTGTTATCATACACCATGACTTATGTGAAGGATTATTTCTAATATTTATGTATGCATCTATTCCTATTAAAGAGAAATATGTTCTTGTACTAGTTCAGGGGAAGAAGTGCAAAAAAATATTATATATAAGAATAGCACCTGGTATTTTTAGGATAAAATATGTGCAAATTTATTTCTCTTGCTCACCTGAGATTCTTTTCCCTTCAAAGCTGACCTGAATACTAAGTTCAGCAACAGGAAGTGTTTCCTTAATTGAACTCTGCTGAGTACTCACAGCCCACTGCACAAGCAGTTATTTACTCACTTATATTATATTTATTTTTCTCAACTGACCTTTCTGTTTAGGAAATTCTGAGGATTATTTTGTCCCAGCAAATTTGCTTCTGTGCTGTGATTTGTGCAAAGATGCTACCATACAGAAATCAGAAAATTATAATACTTTATTCCTTTGGCTTAGCACTCTCTGGAAATCCAGAAGTGGAAGAGATATCAACAGAGGAGAACACTGGCACCACTTCTCTCAGTGGCAATCTCACTCCTTTGGACACCACATGAGAAGATGCTGCTGTTGATACATATCTTTAGCACATGAGAAGTATTTGGTCATGTCCATCCAATTTCTCCAGTCTCTCATAAGAAGTTTTACAAAGGGAGCACGTGAGTTGCCTTTCTGTTGGTAGAGAAAAAGCCCACTGAACATAGGCTCATGCTGGGGCTCAGCATCACTGCATAAATGCTGAATTACTCCACTTCAAAGTCTGAGCATACTGGACCTCATTTTAGTGAGAAAGGCTGCATTTTTTTTGTGCCCATTTACATTAATTTGGAACAATATTTTGTGATTTTCCTTGTAAGTTCAGGCATTCCAATGCATCAACTCTTTAATCTCAGGATGAATCCAGCTGACCTCAGTACCACTTGGCTGGAAACTTGACATAGCAAAATATGTAAACTACGTTTGTTCAGATTTAGATTTGGATTCAAGTCATGGCATTTCTAAGTTTAAAAGTCTATCTCAAGTATGTAACAATAGTATAAATCTAACCATTAGTTTTAAAGTGTATGTCAAGTATGTAACAATACTATAAAATCTAACCATTAGTTAACATTTTGACAATGCCTCCAGTGTGAGAAAAAAAATTAAAATGCAGTTAAATTGAGTATGCTAACAAAAGCCCAGTGAGCGAAAAAAAAAAAGCAAAGAGAATACAGTCTTATGGAGGTTCTTCATTCTGTTGTAAGAATTTAGGGCTCTGGATCTGAGGTGAGAGTACAAAGTACATTTTTTATATGCTATTGCAAAACTCACAAATATTCTGGGCTTTTGCACAGCATTTGAAGAAATATTGATGGAATATCAAATATATTCACATAAAAGTGTCACAGGACTTCTGAGAAACAATGACATTCTGTATTCTTGCTTGATTTCTTTCACCCAGCATTTAAACGTTCTAAGACCATGTCTGTTCATGGTAGAAAACAAGCATGACCCTAAATTTTGAGTGATGGAGGGTGTCACAATGAAAACTAAGTACAATACTTTGTCTCTGAGCATTAATTCTCCTGAGAACTTCATTAAACTTTCTGAAAAGAGCAGAGCCAATACCCTTTCAGATGTACTGTAAAAAACATTTAAGCTTAGATTTTAAGGTCAGCAGCTTTGTAAGCATGGAGTCCCATTAAAAAGAAGTCTCCAATAATTCCATTTTCCTCTCCCACAGTAAAGACACCTGCTAACACAGTTGTGCCTCATTCTCTCAGCTGAAGGACATAGGATGCCATCACATGTATGGGACTTCTCCAAGCAGCCCAACTACAGCATCTCAGCATGGCATCAAAGAAAGCATCTAAGAAAAAGGTTAAAATAAATAAATACATACATACATACATACATATATACATAAATAAAGTGTAATTTCTTTTGCCTCCTTACCCTGTGTGGAATCCTTGCTGAAGTGAAGTCTTCCAGATATGTGGTATATCTCAGGGTCTGTAAATTTATAGGCAGTGTTTCCCAACAATTTCAGTATACATTAATACTTCAAAATTTTGCTAAATTATGTCAGTTTCTTTATCTAAGATAATTTACCCATATGATTACAACACTTACACTCTGTGAAAAAGAAGGCTTTTTGATAAAGCTTGTTTTATGCTTATTTAAAATAACATATTCCCAATATGACCTAGCATGCATATGAAATTTTCCATAACTGATTCGATTTTAAGCACACCTTTCCACAGATATTTGCTGATTACTCTTAGTTTCAGCATAGACTTTTAAAACAGTCATTAGTTTTAGATTATGTTCTTGATCTTGCACTCTTTTGTTCCTTGTAAAATTTTTCAGTACATTTTCCTCACTAGTAACATTGCTGGCACTAAGTGCCATGAATTTCCTTATCCTTAGGGCCTTGTTATGCCCATTGCTAATAATTCAACCAGTATGGCTTGATAAGAAAACACTGTTAGCAAACAATAAAGCACTGCAGAGGGATGCCACAGACATTACAATTACATCTTGTAAACAAATCCACAAGACAAATATTCCTGACTTTTTACTGTTTCCTCCTGGTGTTTTAGGAAATGAGAAGCGTCAGGAATTCTAGCAGAAATAGTGTTTTAACAACATATTAGACCAGCCATAATCTGAAATTTTTATTTGTTGTCATGGTTATTTACACTACAGTCTGATAACAGAATGGAAACAAAAAAAAATGTGAGTTATGTGCCCAATGATGACTACATAATCCATCTCAGATACTCACAACTCTCTCCTCTCATTTGCTTTGCAATCCACATCTTAATCTCCCAGAGGTAATAAACTGCTTTCTTTTTTCTGCCTGCAGAGTGCCGTGGATCAGATCATTACTGCCTAATAACAGTCAAGGAAAATAGTGACATTTATAAAGCCTTCAGGTATGAATTTAAGCAATTAGCATTGTATTAACAGCTTACAAATGTGATTTGAAAAGAATCCCTTAAGATATTCTCTGCTATCAAAAGCCATTTCTTTACTCTCTCTTTTAGCTGTCTGTAATAACCTAACCAAAAAGAGGGGATTGAATGCCTCGGTCCCAAAAGGATAAGTTAGGACACCCTTCTCCTATAAAAACGCAAAATGAAATTACAATGACAACACTTATACAACCCTCAGAAATTGGAACTTAGCTCTCATCATTGTGGTGGTGACAGCTTATATGCGAAGTAGTCCCAAGACAATTTCTTTTTATCCTTATTCTCAGTTAATCACAGGGAAAAGTTCCTGGTTATTCATTTTTAAATGCTGCAATAACTCCATAACAGCAAACATTCATTTTAGAAGGACGTATGAAATATTTTTTCCTTTCCATAGAAAAAGTTGAGTTACCGGTGGAAAACTACTGAAAGCTCATGTACTTTTCTCCAAAAATCATACTTTAGCTTCAAATTACTGCCATTAACACCTCCTGCTCTTTTCTCTGGACAGGTCCTTGTGGTATCTGCTGCTGCTCAGTTTCTGCCCTTTTGGTTAGGAAAGTGACACGACAGTGACATTTAGGCCTTAGACAAAAGTACACTAGTACACTGAGGCATAGCAGACCTCTGTTTCACAGATGTCCACATGGTTGCATGAGAATCTGCCTCTGGGATTTTTTCCCTTTAAGAAAGAAAAATGAAGTTATTTACAGAACTGTGGTGGTTTGGTGGGATTTTTTGTGGGTTTTTTGGTTGTTGTTTGTGGTTTTTTGTTGTTGTGGTTGTTGTTGCTGTTGTTGGTTGGTTGGTTGGTTGGTTGGTTTTGTTTGTTGGTTTGGTTTTTTAAAGAAAATAAAAATAATAAAAATAAATAAATATTTTCCCCCTGATCCTATACCTCCCAGCCCTAATCAGTTTGGAACCTCCATGGGTTGCGGGTAGATAACCTGAATCACCATGGTCTTCTCCACTGGACTGCAAGGGAATCCCAACTACAGTGCCAGGAGCCCCTCCACTGCCTCCTCCCACTTTAACCTGGGTATTTGCAGGGCTTTTTTGTTCACATATTTTCATTCCTTTCTTACAGATGCTGTGCAGAGCATTCTTACCCTCTCCTAAATACCTTATCACAGAGGCTCTGCCACCAGCAGCAGTGACTGCTTCCGCTGTGTCCCATGGCACGTCCGTCCTGGAGCCACTTCAAACTGCCATCGGCCACTACAGGGCCAGCTCCTGCTGTCTTACAGGAGCTTTCCCACTATTGCCCCACCACATCCCAAAAAAACCCCTTCAATGTAAACCAAATATTACATCTATGAATGAATTAAAAAACAGCTCTTGACCCATTCTACATGCTGGCTACAGATTTACACAAAATCATGTACAGTAAAGGTGTGAAAAGTCAGCAAATGAGAGCAGAATATCACATCTGGGAATAGATGGATTACCAACCCCCAAATATTTGGGGAAATACTTTGTGTCCTCCTCTCAAAACATTCCTGAAATCTCTAAGATTAAAAACTCACAGAGAAAAAAAAAAATCACATTAGTTCTGCATTTTGTTCTACTGGCAGTTATTTCTTGAATAAATATAAAATGTTTTGCTTACCATTTTCTACTTACTCTACATGATTTGCTTAAAATCTTTCCCATTATATATGTTTATGTATCTGTCTCTTTTTTTGTTGTTTTTTCTGCTCCTTTGCCAGTTGTCAGTGCTAGATTAAGCTGGCGGTGTGGAAATTTCTGGATAATTAGCTTTGGGCAACATCACATTTGCTGCTGAGTGATGATGGACATGCAAAGAGGCTGAGTGATGATGGACATGCAAAGAGGCTTCAAAAACAGAAGGAAGAAACACAGAGATAGTCAGGGTCTCTGCAAAGGAGAGATTAGGACTGCTCTCCTTGAGGCAAGGGAAGCTGGGCTGCAGGCTGTGGAACTTAAAAATGGCAAAAAGGAGTTGGCCTTTTTGGGTTGCTCGTACCCAGGTTTTCTCTTACAGAGAGGCTTGAATGTGTTGGGTGGGACTGGATTCTTGGTTAGCTTTCATGTCTGGTCATTTAAAACTCGTGTTATGCAGCAAAGTGAACAGCCTTCCAAGGAGGACTTTGTTACCATTCTTCTTATCCTCAGTACAGCATATTATAAATTCTCACCGGCATAGGCACAAATCCACATTCTGTGGATTACACAGCCATTATATTAGGGGACAGTATGGTTTATATCTAGAGCTGTATATTTAGGAGAAGTTTATATGCACATGTATAAACTGCTTATGTGTAAGGCTTGTGCTGGTGTTTCACTCTATTAAAATTTAGAAAAGACTGCAATAGAAACTTTGGTTTTGATATCCTAGAAATTAACTGTGAATAAAATTCTTTCACTGCAAATGTCCTTGCCAATTTTAATAATAGCCATAAGTGGATTGAAATATTCAATGTCGTTTTGGAATCTCCCTACTAAAAAATGAAAAATACTTAATATACTTTTCAGTAAGAAGTGGACACATACTAATAATTTTGCCATTTCTTAAAAAATCTGTTGAAAATAAAGAGAATATGTGAAATAAATGGCAATTCAGGTAATTCTGCCTATTTTTATTATTCTACTATTTCCCTGAAGTCAGTTGTATAGCAGTACTATCTTTGTTTCTCAGTTTCTGCATTCCTGTTCCTTAATCTTCATCTGTAAACATGAAAACTCCCTCTGTAGCAAGAAAACACATTGTGAAAAATATAAAGCTATGGTTTAAAGGAAAGGACAAAAAAAAAAAAAAGACTTTAAAAAAGAGCTGTTTTTAACAGGAAAAGAAAATAGTTGTTAATAACATAGCTGAAAGACAAAAATCTCTGGAGATTATTCAGACACAGTTCAACACCTTCAAAAAGCAAATTATTCCACTGTGACTGGATGACTTCTATTGATCTAATCTGGGTGTACCTCATAATAATGGAGATAGATACAGGTTTCACTGTTTGTATTAAATAAAATTGATCTTCAATTTCTGCAGAAGGATTTTGCACTAAAAGGAAAAATCTTTTGTCTGTGTCCTAGAAAAGGAACAGGCTTTCTAACATTTTGATCTCTGTTTTTTTTACTGTGTCTTTAATGATTTGCACTGTAAAATTTTGAACCTGTATCCCTTGTTCAGCCATGACCTGCCCAGTGCTTCTGTGATTGATCTCCTTATCACTCCAAATTCAGGTCTTCCACAGACTTTTGAAGACCAAAAGAGGAAGAAAACAGTAGAGCACTGCAGGGTCTGGGGCAGCGCTCCAGAGGTCAGCAGCATCTCTCATTTACATCTATACTCTGGCATCCCTGAAAACTCAGAGGAGTGTTTTAGCAGTAATATGAACATGAATTTATAGCCAAAAAGATCACCTCCTTGACATCCTCTTTGTGAACTCAGGTGAAAGAAAAATTTCAGTGCCTACAGAGACAAGCACTTCTGCAAGACCATAGCAGTAACTGCAAAATGGTTTATTACCGCCACGAGGCCACTTCACACATCTGCCTTGGAATCCACCTTTGAGCAGGGGCACAACCAGCCTGCCCTGGGCTTAACACTGCTTAGAGGAAATCCCTCTGTTTACCACATGAAATCTGCTTCAAAATGTCTAAGAGGTACTGAGAATACTGGAAGGGGAGGAAAATTACAAAAGTTTTAATAGGGCTAAATATGTTTAATGTACAGACACAGGAGTTCTAGAGAACTCATCATCCAATATTTGTAATGCATAGACTGCTCTGCTTAAGACTCTATTTTGGCTGAGCACTCCATTGCATTGGGAGTGCTGCTTCATACTAGGTCACAGCAGCTCTTCTGCTTCCTTCTCAACCCTTCCTGGGTTTAACAGGAATGTACTCTACCTAAACCAGGACAGGTCCCAGAGTGTAAAACATACAGATGAGCTCTACCTTGCAATTTCACTGTGGTTCCTTAGGAGTTCATCCTTGTTCTTGATCTCACAACTCCTGTCTGTAAGGACAAGGATGGCAGTTTTCCCCAAGATTTGACATACTGAAGATCAGCTCGCAAGAGGCATACGGATTTTAGCCTTCCATCAGAAATACAGTCACTTAAAGCATACCAAACAGACTTAAGACCTTTTTTGTCCATTAAAATATACTGTGAAAAGCAATGCTTTTAAAGGAAATAAAAAAGAAATATGCCTTCAACCCTGTAATTGAGCCTGCCAACTTTTAAAGTGTCACAAAGAATCAGAGTAGGATCTTCAATGTAGAAAAAGGTGATAATTTTTGGTATCTGAATGATACACTTTCTCTATCTGCTAGTCCATTATGAGAATGTAAAATAACTAACTCCATGACATGACATCTTTATTGTGAATCTTTTCCCCCCATTTCTGGTATATCTATCTTCTCATACATATCTACAGGATCAAGAGTTTCCTGTCTCATTATGTATGTAATTCAGAGAAAACTTGACTTTTCTTTCAGTATTTTTCTTCATCAATCAGATCAGAGAACAGAAGATTCCTAGACAGGCAGAAAATCAAATTACTTTTGGAGTGTTTATCTGTAACGACTGAGACTATGGATGATTTCAGAAAGTAACTTCTCAGAGAATAATCTTCTACACAAAGGTTTTATAGCATCTCCATATAAAAGCAATCTGAAAGTTAAGAAAAAATACCCAAACCAAAACAAAAAGAACTCCCTAATGTAACCTTGAGTTTACTGAATCAGATAAAATTGGGCTGTTGAAGGATGCTTTGACAAACTGCATGAGAAAGTGGTATCTTCCTTTTCATTTCTGGGACCACTAGATCTACCTCTGTGTAGAGTGTATATTTGATTATCAGCACTAATATTTTATGCAAAGGTTAACAATGAATCTATAAAAAATTCCTGAATAAACTTCACAAGTTTGCCTAAGTATTTTCCCCTCTTATTTTTCATAATCTGTCCTTTCCTTGGTTAGCATCTTGTCTCATTTGCTGATGGCTTTCCATTGTTCACATGTTTTTAAAGATTTTTCTCTCAAGTTGTCTTCCTCAACTACATTTTTAATATTGTCAGGAAAACATGATTTTGTGTATGTTCACCTTACCACAAACATCTCTCTCTGCAACCCCAGATACCTCATAGCTTTGAAGGTCATGGTCTTGTCAAACAAAAGATAGTCTGAAAAGCACTATAGGAATAAGTACCTCAGAACATCCTATCCAAGGATGATTTTTATGTGAGATATGGATACACGTAATTCTTAATAGTAGAAAATGGATCCTTTTAAATATCCTTCTAGAAGTTCTAAACTGCATCCCCAAAATAATGTTGATCTTATTTACGTCTTTTAGATCTTTGGCTAAGGTAAATTACTGTCCTCCCTTATGAACTTGTGGACCTTGGCACTTTATCCCTGATAACTCTGGCTCACTTTGATACAGAGGATAAGGCATATGGTTTTAATATTCTTACTGATCAAACAGAAACTGGGGCAATTCAGAGCGACTGGTAACCTTTGCCTTTTTAACTCTATAGCTCTTCTATTCTGTATATGTGACAAGGGAAGATCTGAGCACTGCTTCAAACACAAAACCTGTTTTCAGATAAATGCATTTACTGCAAGGAAGGTACAGTATCTCCCTGAAAAATTCAATTCAATCTCTTATAATCTGTTTTATAACAGTAACAGAAAAGTTTCTTCCACTGAATTTTTATTTTATTTTTGGTACAGAGATGAAAAAAAATCACTATTACTACGCAGCTAATAAATAATTGGCTCCTATTTCCTTTCCTTGATAGCAGTCACCCGCTCTGTTTTCAAGGTTCTCATTTGCCACATAGCCTTAAAGGTACTTGTCTAACAAGCTTTCCCATGAGAAAAAAATTGCAGTTTTGAAAAAAAAATAAACTGGAAAAAAAAAAAAAAAAATGAAAAAAAAAAAAAAAAAAAAAAAAAAATAAAAAAAACAAACAAAAAAAAACCCTCATAAAAATCCTATTCAAAATCCTATAGGGACTATTTTTTTCCCAAGTAAAAACTTGCCTTGCTTCACAACATATCTCACACAACCTAACTGGAATCTTTCCACTATGAGGTATCAATCCCTCTTGGATTATAACAGAACACCAGAAGAAGAGGAAGGAGTTTACTACAAATGCATAAATCACAAACTGCTTTAGGCTTCAGCATATAAGTTTAATTATTCCTTTGCAGTTTATTTGAAAACTTATGCACTTCATTCAGGCTGAAGGACTGAGGTATATTTTCACAGTTAAACTTCTGTCTCCAGTCAGAACAATCACAATCACAATTAGGAGCTGAAGCATAGCATTTTCAAACATCCATTGTGTGATGGCTAAATAGGGTTCAGCTTGTAGCAGCAATATAATTTATTGACTGTGATCCAGGCAATCTGCTCAGTTGTTATAGTTCTGTAAAAATATTTGTTGTGGGCATCACACAACAACTGAGCTAGTGTCAGAAACTCCTAATCAGTAACTAGGGTTAGTAACTAGTTAGTACAATAGTAGCATAAAATAACACCATTGATGATGTGTTATTTTATACGAAGTGAAAGTGTTGACAGGCCAAAACAGACACAGAACATTATGACTTAATCCTCATTTCTTGAGATAGCAATTACAGAGAGAAGGATTAAAAACCTACCCAGTGGTCCAGTAAGTAACAATATAAACCACTCTGTAACGTAGAACATCCAATTATATAGCTGGCCCTGAGCTAAACTCAGTACATTCAGAGTGCCTGCAATTCACCTTTTGCAGGGATAAGAAGACATTTGAAACTAAATGGCTCTGCAAAAAAAATAGAAATGCAGATTTCCTAAATTCCAATCCAAAGACATTGGGAAGTAGCAGTATATTTTCTAATATGCTCATTTAGTCAGCAAAAGTAATAGTGAAAGCTTTAATTAATTCATAACTACATAGCTAATTGCCCCCATGACTGCTGCCATCATACCACCTTTTTTTGCTAGTGCCAAGCACAGGGTTGGGACAGTACTCTCTTATTTACAAATTTTCATCTTAACTAGTTGGGGAACTTTTACTTCTCTTTTCGTTCCAGATAAATCTCCAAAATTTTCAGCATATTTTGCCATTCAAACATTTTTCATGCATAGTTTGATCTGAAATCTGGTCTCTGTCTTTTTGTTGTTGCTGTTGTCATTTCATTTTTTTTTTTTTTTCCTCCCAGAAGTACTAGGCTCATGGCTTGAAAACCTAGAGTCCATAAATGGCCTTGAAAAACAAGCATCAGCAAACTGCTTTGGCATTTTCCCTGTAGTGTGACAGGTCACTTAAATTATGGAGCATTAGCTAGTCTTCCTCTCTAGATGATTAAAGCTTTTTAGGTAACTATAAAGAATGAATCATAGACAGAGAGAGATGAATATCCATGGAGTTTGTGAAAAGATAAGCCTGTTTCCACCGCTGGAAACAAAGGCCTATTTATTTGCACGGCAGCTCACAGTGAGGGCAAGGGCTGGCTGACCTTCTGTTCCCTGAATGATGTTAAATAACGACCTCTTGTACTGCTACCTCATACAGGTGGGAATTTCAGCTTTCCTATGCTGCTAACTTTTCACCAATCATCTGCACTTCCCTCTAAATTTGTGCTGCTTTTTACGCTGGGTCAAAATTTGTCTACCTCCACAGCCCTTCCTATTTGAGAAATTGCAAGAGTCTCAGGAATATGGAGTCTAGGTCCAGCTACAGGCTTTAAAGATGACTGATACCAAAAGAACACATCACTTTGTAGCATATAAACAATTTTTATTATTTTCTAGAATAGTATGGTACAGTATTGAATGTATAGAAATTCCTGTTATCTGAAAGTCAGGTACTGCTTCTACTTTTTTATAATACTTACCTAATAAAAATTCCAAAGAAAATTCACATGGATCTCACAGTTTAAGCTTATACAAGCCCTTGCTGGAATATTGGGCAGTTAATTTATATAAATATTAAATGTATATTATTTAGTATCTTCTACTGCACATATAATAATTGAGCATTAGTTGCAAATATTTACACCTTAACCATGCAGAAGGGGTTATTTTGCAAAGAAACCACTTCATGAAGGAAACACATGAAGAACACATATTTTCTCTGGCAAAATGGTATCACTTAGCCTGAGAAATAGAATAGAGCTCATCCGAGCAGTCTCCTTATGTCTGATTGCTGTTACTTGCTTTTGGTCCATTTACTCAATGCATATTACTTCTCTCCTACAACCAGGGATTTCTATTTCTTCCTCTTTAATGTGAGGTCACTGATGCATTTGAGATGCCTGTTAACAGATGCCACTTAACAGTGTTGTCTGAACCTCAAAATTGGCAGTAAGTCCTGTTCCTTTCTTCTCAGGGACTTAGAGAAACTTTAGAAAACAGAGGGTGGACCTCTACTGTCCAGCTCCAGTAAACTTTGGCCTTGAGACCAGCAAGTGTGACAGAGATGGAGATGGATGCATTTAACCTTGACGGCACCCTCCCCCACGCAGCCTGAACAACCCCTTGCCCAAGGCACTGCTCCCCACAGCCTCCCTGTCCAGCAGCACCCATCCCATGAGCCAAGAGCCCCAGCATCACTGGACTCCCAGCCCCCAGGTACACAGCAACACTGGACTCCAGCTGGGAACAAACATCTTTTGTTTGTGTAGTAGCTACTTCTCTCCCATCTGGAGTGCAGATTGTCATTGAAAGACCAATCAGTTTTCCACCTACTTGCCCGCAGCAGAGGTTTCCTCTCCCCATCAGCTAATGTGGATTTCTGTGAAAACAGTCTATTGAGCTCAGTGTTACACCAGCAGAGGGTCCCTCCGGACCTTCTGTTTGTGGCTAGAATTGAGGAGGATCCCCTGCCCTCAGCATCTCCTTTCTGGAATAGTTTTTCTCATCTGTGATTTATGCTATTCCTTCCTGCCAGGTGGAAATGAAGGTGAATGTGCTGGGACATTATTTACCAAGCAAAATGGCATTTATAAAGTAATGGGGTTAAATTCCCAAACTGTCAAAACCTACTCAGAAAAGTCCTGTTACACTTCTTTAGGTGGGTGAAAGGAATTTTAACATCTAGGGAATATCGCAGTGAAAAGGAATGACTGTTTCTATTGTATTATACTTTAGAAAACTTCATTTGCTCCTCCTGCCCCTCCCTGGGTGGTGGTCCTGCCTTCTGCTGATTCCTCTGCCTGAGACCTAAATGCAGACAGCCTTCATCTACTTTTCTTACAGTAGGATAGGGCTTTATAGTGAACTTCAGTGCCTACTGGAAGAAAAAAATAAGTATTTTGCTTTGACAAGCTAACATTAAACACCCTGACAGGTGCAGTTTTAAAGATATGATTCGATGGGCAAGTACTGAGGATGAAATTCCACCCTGCTTGCCTTTAGTAATGCCTTACTTCAGATTCCTCGTTTGCACTGCTGCAGGACAATCTGTGCTTGTTTTGATCCACTATTTTTGTCTGTGAATATGTAACTGATATTTTCTAGGAGTCATACACTTGGCAAATATACATATATATATGCCAAATACACTCTTTTTTTTAATATCTAAAACCAGCTTTTCATAATACTCTCTAACACATTTTGTGTAAAACCTTTGTAACAGCTGATCCATTTTTCTTTGCTTAAGAAAAATTAACCAGGAATAATTCCAAACACAGAAAAGTATATCCACAAAAAAAAAAAAAAGACTTAGCATGTGGTTGAATACTGCCCCAGCCAGTGCTTTTATGGAGCACAGACCACCATTCCAGGGATTCTAGGAAGCCTGAACTGTATAACAGCAGGATCTTTGTTCTTTCTTCCTAAGCACATGGAAAACACCAAGGTCTTGCTTGTCCCCCATTCCATAGGCTGTGGCCAAATAGTGTGCTGAACAGAAGCCAGGCTTCAGGGTAAGTAAGACTGCATTATTGCCATCAGATCCAACTTGCTTTCATTGTGTTTGCTTTCATATTTTTTTTATTAATGGCTGCAGAAGAGAGAGAAGTGAGAGAAATACAGCTGTTTTTGCAGTCTAGTGAAGAGATGGGCAAAGTCACTTGTTCTTCTCATTTTATCTCTTTCATTCCTTATTATACCAACCCCAGTTCTCACATTGCAGTGAATTGCACCTCATCCAAGAGCCAGCAGTGTGCCCTTGTGCCCAAGAAGGCCGATGCTATCCTGGGGTACGTTAGGAAAAGTGTTGTCAAGCAGGTCAAGGAAGGTGATCCTGCCACTCTCTGCAGCCCTGGTGAGACCATATTTGGAGGGTTTTGTCCAGTTTTGGACACCTCAGTACTGAAGAGGGATGGAGTTCCTGGAGCAGATCTAGCAGAGTGATGCAGAGCTCATTGAGAGACTGGATTTTTTCTCTTATGAGGAAAGGCCAAGGGAGCTAGGTCCAATCAGAGCTGAAAAGAGATGACTGAGAGGGGACCACAGCAATGTCTATCAGTATCTAAAGGGAGGGTGCCAAGAGGATGGAGCCAGGTCCTTCTCAGTGGGGCTGAGCAATAGGACAAGAGGAAATGAGCAGGAACTGATGCACAGGAGGTTTTACCTGAATATGAGGAAGAACTCCTTTCCTGTATGGGCAACCACACAATGAACAAATTTCCAAGGGAGGTTGTGGACTCTCCCTCCTGGAGATGCTCAAGAACAGTCTGGATACAATCCTGTGCCAGGTGCTCTAGCATGACCCTGCTTGAGCAGGGAGATTGGACCAGATGACCCCCTGTGGTCCTTTTCAACCTGACCCAATCTGAGAGATACCGTGATTCATTCTGCAACAATTCCCATTGATATCCATTAAACTGTTTCAGAGAAACATTAAAGTTAAGGGGGGGGGAAAGAAAAAGAACTGCAGCTAATCTTGTTGTTTGAGTAGAAAGCACTCTGATATTTTATTAATAATCAGTAAGGGTCAAGAATCATGTGCAAGAGAATAGTTTTTCAAGATTGGGAGCATGATGATTTGCAAGATTTGCTTCCTCTGGCAGGTGATTAAGGAAATAAACAGAAGATGTCCTCAAATAATCTTGCAGGCCTGATTATATAATAGCACAAATTATCAAGGGTTAACAAGGAATTCAGGTACAAAAACTTTGAATTTTCTTCTTACATTTTCTTAAATTATATTTTTCTATGAACCACAGACGCAATATTTGCAAACTCATACCCTTAATGGATATTGGGAGCATCCTTTAGAGGGGAAAATGGGTAATATTCCCAGAGAAGTTGCAAGCTATCATTGAAGCCACCCACAAGCTGTCAACATGCTGCTAGCAATTTTTTCTTCAAACTAATTAACACCTTAGTCAAGATGTATTTGCTTTTACCTCTTGACTTACCTGATTTTTTATTATTATTTTTTTTTTTTTTTTTTTATTTAAGTTGGAAGTTTGAGGAAATTCTGCAGTGAAAAACTATATGTGCAGGATGATCATGTGGAACAGAACCATTCTCTCCGAGAAAGGCATTAATTTTTCCCACAACTGAATTTACTGAGGAAACAATGATAGCCACACCAATCTGAATCTTGTTTAGTTTCTCTGTTTCAGTGCTGCCTTCTCAGAATGTTTTCAGATGAAACTGTTCACCCTTAAAATGTTACAGCTACTATTGTTTCATTACTATTGTTTCAGAGAGAGTGTGAAGTGTGTTTTTGTCTAAAATAGCATAGTTACTGAAGGCTGTTTATTCTACCACTAGTTCTCTTTTGACCAATATTATTCCTAGAGGATTTAGGACTACTATTTAGTGTAATATCTCTGGGGTAGAGTATTGCAAGGGTCCAAGGCATAATGCCCTCTCCCTGGCTCTGGATGGATTTTCTTAAGAGAATCCACCAACCCCTCTCAGCTGCTTTTGAGGTCAGAAGACATAAAAAAACTTACAGAGGGAGGGCTTGAAAATTCAGCTCTGATAGATAACACATGTAACATCTTCCTGGGACAGCTCCTGTACAATATACAATGAGAAAGCTGTCTGACCTGGATAATGTAGAAATTATGATAAGTCTTGTAGTTCTCCAGTTTTACAGGTTTTAAAAATAGTGTCGTTTACACACTGTTTGAATAGCAGAAATGCAAGGGGGAAGGGAATAAGTCCCATCTATTTTTCTTTTTTCATTGAGCAAGCGACAGTTGCTGCATTCTGCAGTGGATAAAGAGAAGTCAATAAAAAGCAGATAAACCTCTCACTGGGTCAGAAAATTGCATATATCAACAAGTCTCAATAGCAAAATCAGAGCATAACCTGGATAAAGGCAAGACTCTGAAAACCAGAGAGATGACTCCTCATACATCTTGAGTCTTCATATGCATGTTCAGTCAGTCCACTTCTGTTCTCCCCAGCCTATGCTTCAGTGTGTGAAGTGGGAAAGCTGCAGCCATTCACCAGCCTGGGGAAAACAAAGTATATTTCCTCAAAAAAGTGTACTTCACAAGCTTCAGGAGGTACTGCTGAGGCTGTATTCCACATTTGCTTGACAGTGATATGGTGTCCAGCACTACATCCATCAAATGTTAATGAACTCATCTTCACAAACCTTTTCTAAGGCAGGGAAACATTATCTCCCTTTTACAGTTGGAGAACTGAGCCACAGCAAGATGTGAGTGATGTGCCTAGAGGAAGTCTGTAGCCAAGCCAGAAACTGAATCCAGACCTTTCAAATTTCAGAGCACCATTCTCAGAGCATACAGTTCCAGTCTCATACACTGGCAGTTTTTGGATTTGCAACAGAAGGTTTCTGTAGAATTTTTTTTTTTTTTTTTTCATTTTTTGACTGGATCCTGCCTGCATTAGAACAGTCCTTCCATAGGTCCATAATGCTTCCTGGTGTCTATATAAATGAAAAGGGTATAGCAGAGAAAAACATTTGAAATTTCTCTCTAGCTTACAACTTTTGAGGCCTGTCATCACTGTATGTCTAGTTTTGAACCATTAGCCACTCATTATTATTGTGATTATTTCTAACAGAATACCTAAATATGAAGTTCTGTTTTGATAAAACCTCTGCATCTCTTTTTATGACTCCTGAAAGTAATAATGGTTCCAATGTTGAGATCATATGATGTGTTGAGTACAGAAAACTATGTCAATTGAAGTAAACTTTGCTTTATAGGCTTTTGAGATGCAGCTTAAATAACTTCAAACCTATTTTTCCTTTTGCATGCTAAATTATACATTCTTTTTTTCTTTTTTTTTCCATAAAAAAACCTACAGTTTGACCAGGATACTTAGCCAAATAGCAAGTTCAAATAACATTGGTATATTTAAGGGTCATACTCAGTCAGACATCTAGAGGGCTCCTTGTCAGGGAGAGGAATCAGACCCCTCAAAAGCTGCCAGTGTCACCTTTCTGGGAAACAGTCCTTCCACCTCACAACAGAGAAGTCCAAAGCAGCACACCAAATAAAGCAGATGATCACGGTTGGTATTTAATTATCCCCATGACAGCAGCAGGCTCTTTCTGTCCCAAAGAATTCCCATCTTCATATTGTTATTGTCACCATATGTGAATAAAAATCCAGGCTGGACAAACCACAGAGACAAGTGGTCAGTGCAGGCTCTTGGAGATATTTGTGGATCTGGAAGAGTGAGAGAACACTGGTTATTGCTTAGCCTGGTAACTTTTAAAACCAGAAAGGAAGGTTGTTACACTGATATTATCTAAAATTTAAAGATTCCTTTATTACAGATCAATGTGCCGACTAGATGTCATCTATGATAACAGCAAAATACCAAATTTTGATCTAAGCTTGTCATACAGGTAAAAGAAGTGTGTGAGCTCTCAGCTGACTGTTACCCTGAAATCAGTCCATGGTAAACTGGAATACTTGAAAAAGAACAGCAAAATATGTAACAAAGGTCATAAAAATGCACCACTTTTAATTGGAAAGGCAGTAAGATTTCACATTTTCCTTTGATATTTAGGATGAAACAGTAAAGATATTCCTATAATTCCAATGGCACATACAAAACCCAAAGGCTATAATTCTAATTAGTTCAATAACTCTGTGCTTACCACTGCTGCTTTTCAGCTACCACTGCTAAGTTATGTGCATTTCAAATGAATATTTAATTTTCTGAACTGATTGTTGGCACAAGGTATGTGATAGCTATTAGCAATGTTACTGAATATGAGACAGTTAACAAGGTAGCAGTCTTAGCAAAACACATCTTGATGGAAGAAAAAAAGGAAAAGAAACTTCAGCAAAGAATTGCTGTCAAATGAGTGACATTTCTAAATTTAATTTTATTTGAAAGATTAAAGGAAGAATACAGTATAAAATACTTAATGGATAGCATCTGAAGTTGTCTTAGTATAAATATTATCTTGCAATCAGTATCTCACATGATTAAAAGCTGTATAATCAGGCCACAAATCAAGAAAAGGATAAAAAAGTAAAATCAAAATGATCTAGAAATTCTGTCCTGCTACTCAACTTCTGCTATGGTTGATACCATTCAGGAACAAAGTAAAAAATTTTCCTTCCTCCCAGGAAAGAGGACAGAAAGGAAATTACCTTTTTGACAATTAGAAGTATGAATAAATAAGTAGAATCAACACAGTCATTAGTTTAGAATTGATATAGGCAGAACAACCTGTTGTCTGAAGTCTCTAATGCCAGTGTTGATGAAAATTAATAAATTTAGTAACATAAAGTACTATTCAAATTCCTCAAATTATGTATAGCTATAGCCTATGTACCATCTATAACCGTGTAAGTTCAAAGATCCTTTTTATTGATGTATATTTCATACAGTTTCATAAGCCTTTAAACTCTTTCTAATATTTGATACATATATATGCATATGATTCTCTTGAAGCTACAGCTCTTGGCTTGGTATAAGATTGGGTTCAAAAAGGAATTTTCATAATATCAACATTTTAATGAGAATCCAGTACACATAAAGGCAAATTGTAAACTGCTCACATTAATATATTTTGCAGCTGTTATAGATGATAAGCTAACATATATGCATCCTTACCAGAGACTGTTGTCCAGGGTGAGGGGCACAGTAACTATAGCTAGAATTTTGGAAAACCAAATGGCCCCTGACCTTGACTATCCAATTAGCCACTCAAATTTTCTTTTGAGAATAGTTTGAGCCTATTCCTAACAGCATCATCTGTAATTATAAGGTTTCTCTGTTTAACTGATTACCAGCTTTTCAGAATTTACAGATTTTGACTAAGGAAAATCTGCCCTAATTTTTGCAATATGTGTAGTTGTCTTGGGTTATGTAACGAAAAAATGTGTATTCTATTTCATCTGTTGAAAGCATTTTTTGGGGGATATGTTTTTTCCTTATCCCTTGTAACTCCAGGGGGGAGCGGGGCAGATGCCTTCTGATAATGGCCCAGTGGTTAAAACCAGGTGGGGCAGTGTTTCTTATCTCTTTCACCACCCCTCCATCCTCCAGGGGGATATCTTCTGATAATGGGCCATTAGGTCCCACCAATGACAGGACACATTCCATCATCCCATTGTGAGATGCTCCATCCAGTGGAGGGGGAAAGCCACCTGTTCCCAGCTAGATAAAAACTGGCACTGAAGGACACAAGGTATCCGGTTTTTCCACTGGCTTCCTGGAGGAAGACTGGACCCATCTTGCCACCACTGGACTTTCTACAGGACCATCTCTAGTCCACAGAACCACATCTGTTATTCCAGGAGGACTTATTTGGACTGCTTCCAACACCCTGACCAACAGGGTTTTTCCAGGATTTTTTGTTTGCTTGCTTGGTTTTTTGTACTGCTACATTTGTATTTTCTTTTTTTAATATTCCTAGTAAAGAACTGTTAGTCCTATTCCCATATCTTTGCCTGAAAGCCCCTAATTGAAAAATTATAATAATTTGGAGGGAAGAGGGTTTACATTCTCCATTCCAAGGGAAGTTCTAGCTTTCCCTGGCAGATGACTCTTTCTCAAAACCAAGACAGTAGTCCAATGCTCACTTTGAAGTATCCAACATGAAGAGATGTATATCACCTGGAAAGAAATTTCAGTCACATTTAAATGACATGGGATACACTGAGCAATACAGAACAAATGTTCCTGTTATTCTCAACACATTGTTATGAAGCACTGATGATCTGCTTTGTTTACATATGGCATTTCTCTAATGTACTTTTCATCCTCTTGATTCACTGGGAGGACCTTGGGCTGGAGTTATGATATTTTGCATACATAAATGCTGGGGAAAGGATTTCTACAATGTTGCTTTCTGAATGTTTTTGTGTCAAAAGAATGGGATTATTCACTGTGTTTTCAACAGCAAGCTCATTGTAGATGCCATTCAAAATAACAAAACTGCTTTCTTGTTTTACTGTCTAGTGATTCCACCTCTAGTGTTTCCTCCTACAGACAGCATTAAAAGGCTATATTCTACAAGGAAACCAATGGAATACAAACATCTCTTCTATGTGTGAGCATTACATCTTCTAACAGAGGAATATTATTAACATGCTAAAAATAACTAGTCAAAAGTTGAGAAAAATCAGGATTAAGGATGCATATTTAATATCTTTTTTTTTTTCTTGCAGCCAAAATTAATTACAGGGATTAATTACAATATCACACAATGTCCAAGTCTTGCTTTGGACTGCCATGCACAAGAGGCAAGAGGACAAGTGCATAAGAGGACAAGTGCAAACTCATTAATTTATAGAGTTAATGAAAGTTCAGGATAAATTTCTAAGTTAATTTAATCATAAACTAAATTTAGTAATCCAAATCCTCACTGAAATATTCTGATTTTAATATACAAAGGGCATATGTTATTTGTAAGTCATGACAAAATATGAATTTTACTCCCAAATTTTAGCATTTTTCAAATTTATCAAGGCCTTGAAAGCACAGACATAAAGACAGTCAAATACAGCATTGTGTCTGGCAACCACCAGTTCCAGCATCACTTTTCTTTCTTCATGTATGTAGCAGGTGAAATTAGAAGACCAAAGGAAGGAAGGAGGGAGAGCTGGATACTTTTTTATTTCATTGGCATTAGCTATCAAAATGGCCTGTCATGCTCTGATCTCTATAAATGCAGATTTACCATCTGGACATTCAGTGAAGCCTATGATAAATTGGTCCTTATACTTTTCTGAAATGTGAAGCAATCAGGATGATCTAAGGTGTAAGTGGGCTCAAAAATGACAAAATACAGATTCACCATTTTCTCATCCATTGCCTGCATTGAAGCAGAATTCTGAAGGCTGGGTTTGTGTTTGCTATTTACAGATATGAAAACATTATTAAAGGATATTTCTGTTATGTTGAGGTCATGTCATGCTGGGTCTCTAAAACAAGTATTTGGCAAGGTATAAATCAAGTAATTAATTTAAACCAAAATGTTTTTTAAATGGAATCAAACACAGAAACATGAGCCAAATTTCCTGGACTCTCTCTTTGATATCTGTTAGGCATAAGGTGTGTTAGCTTTTCCTTGAATAAAAATCAGTGCATTGGCTTTTTTCACATTGACATTGGGCTTGCTCTAAGAGGAAAGTCAAGCACATAAATAAGCACATGCAAAATGGCAATTTGAAGTTATCAGGCCTGCTTTTGCATGTTTCTACATTTGTTGGTCTGGTCTTAGTAAACTGCTGTCACTTTCTCCAAGTCAAAATGTTTGACAAATTTTACAGAAGACTTCTAAATGCAAAAGGTTCTGGGTACAGAATTTTAATTTCTGGTAAATTACAACCAAATATTTTACACAAATTGAAGAGCTCTGAAAAATCCCCTTTTCTCGCATATTCATGTTTTCTGAGCCATATAATCAGTTGCAAAACCAAATGATTTAGCATTCTGGAATAATTTCAGAATGTGGACTGAATTAATTTTAGAGATGATAATAAATAAAAGAAAAAATGAGAGATATTACTGAAAGTAACAGAATAGCAGGAAAACAATGAAGAATAAGTAATGTTTTGCTTCAGAAGTATTTTTGATGTAATGTATTAGGCAAAAAAACCATTATATTACCCATGCATTTGGAAACATCCGGGATCACAGAATAATATGCCTGCAAAGGAGTCATTAATTACATCACAGTAACCACACTTGTATCATCTAGTACTTAAAACTGTCTAAACACATATGTCCTGTCTTCCCCAGACCCTGATTTATTACATACATATTCAGATGGTAGTCTTTGTCAGCTTCTGCTCAGCATGGGGAAAGAAGGCTTTGGAGGGTACTCCTGTGGCCTTCTAGTACTGAAAATGAGCTTATAAAAAGGAGAGCAAAGGACTTTTATACAGGCAAATAGTGACAGGAAAAGGGGCAATGGTTTTAAACTGAAAAAGGACAGGTTTAGATGTCAGGAAGAAATTCTTTACTCAGAGGGTGGTGACACATTGGAAGAGGTTTCCCAGAAAAGCTGTAGATGCTCCACCCATGAAAGTGTTCAAGGCCTGGATGGGGCCCTGAACAACCTAAACTAGTGGCTGGCATCTCTTTTCATGGCAGAGGGTTGGAACTAGGTGATCTTTAAGGTCCTTTCAACCCTAAACATTTTATGACTATTATTCTATGGTTCTACGATATCGTGAGTTTCAGCTGATGCTTGTGAACTATGGATTCCTGAATTCTGAAGTGATAGAATCTTTAAATTTGAAAGGGACCATCAAGTCAAACCAACAACATAACTACCATGTTCGCCATCAAACCACGTCCTCAAGTGCCACAGCCACATGCTTTTTGAATACTTCGAGGGAATACTCCATCATTTCCCTGGGCAGTCTGTTCCAGTGCTTTACAACATTTCTGTGTTAAAAAAAAAAATACTATCCCATTTAAACCTCTCCTGGTACAACTTGAGGCCACTTTCTCTTGTCCTGTCTCTTATTACCTGGGAAAAGAGACGGACACCCACATGGCTACAGTCTCCATACACGGAGTTGTTGGGAGCCCTAAGAACCCAACACCCCTGAGCCTCTTTTTCTTCAGGTTGAACATCCCCAGATTCTTCAGTCATTTGTCATCAGACCTGTGCTCCAGACCCTTCCCCAGCTCTGCTGGCCTTCTCTGGACTTGCTCCAGCACCTCAATGCCCTTCTTGTAGGGAGGGGCCCAACACTGGACAAGGGATTTGAAGTGCAGTCTCACCAACTACTCTAATTAGGGTTTCCCCTTAAATACATGTTCTGGCTCTGTCTTGACTCTTCAGACACAAAAGAAGAGGTCTGAGTCTACCCTCTGCAGATGGTTTTGTATTTTAAACACTACCTGTGACGTGTGGTCAGAAGGTCGAGGAAGGTTTATTGCAAATTTTTTACTACATTTTCAACATGACTGGTTTTGACCTTTAATTTTCTAAAGTTGGAACTGAGATTCACTGAAATTTATAGTTTCTCAATGCACTGTATATTACTACTTTTATTATCAATAATAATAATGTATGTATATAAACACCTATATAAAATCCTAACACTTTAGAATATCAGAATTTGAAATCCTGCACAAGTCTGCCTCCAGCATACACCCCATCACTCTCAGTCCTGCTGATCCCTGGGTTGCACAGCTGTCTCAGCTTGGCAGGGCAGCACACAGCAGCTCCTGCACCTCTGCTGCCTTGGACTGATCCATCTTCCCTGTCCTCACTGCTGCTTCTGTAAAGCACATTCCCAACATTATCTGGGGATTTTTATGTCTCCTCAGCTTGGCTTCCTTTACTTTATTCCACATTTCTTTCTTTCTTTCTTTTTTTTCCCCTCTTTTCACAGGCATAGAAATGCCCTGTCTCGTCTTTTCTCACATTCCCATTTGCCTCAGAGACCCAACTGCTCCCCTGATCACCGTTGCACTCTCTTTTCTCTTTCTCTAACTTCTCTATGTATGAATGCATGAAGAGACATGAGGCTCCAAATGTAAAACAAGAGATAATCTGTGGCAAAAAAACGTGATAATCTCTTACAGACAAAGAGGCTACCTATGTGAAAAAAGAAAGCCAACTTACACATATTTAGAAAACTGATACATATTTCTGTCATTAATTTATGGGCTAATTTTTCACTCTGAGGGTCTTGCGCCAAGGACTGTTTCACAATGATCATAGATTTTGATAAGAACGGCTTGCCTTACCACAAGTTAACACATTCCTGCATCCCTGCACTGAATACCTTCTGGTGTTTACCTCATCAAAGGGTATTTTTCACTCTTTTTAATAACCCATATAAGCACAGATCTAGTGTATGTATAGCTGTCATTCCACCTTCTTTCTCATACCGGTAAATTTGCTCTAGTTGCTTCCCCATGAGATTTTATTTTCCAGTTTCATTTTAGGTGTTTTCCAATACAGTTCATAATCATCAAAAGCCTTTTTATTTTTTTTAAATCTGCATGGATTCCTCCTCACTAAACCACGGAAGCTGATCATCTTCATCCATCTGGATCTGTCAGTTGTCTTAGCACTACCAGAAACACTCTTTCTTAAAATAATATTCTCTGTTGGTGCTCATGACACTATCTTCTGATTTTCATTCCCTTCTTCTCTTTCCAACTGGTTCTTTGGCACAGCCTCTAGAAATCCTCTGTTTTACCATCATTTTCATTGACAGTTTCTGCTTTTTTATGTTTTCTGCTTCTATAATTTAGTTTTCTAATGTCCAACCAAAAAAAAAAAAAAAAAAAAAAAAGACTCCAGAATCCCAACTCCAATTCTATCTCTAACATTCTATGTCTGTATTTTTATCTCTTATCTTAAGCTTAATCATTGCAAAAACAGACCACTATGTTGGCCCCATCAAATTGTGTACTAAAGGAAGTTTTTGAATTTGACAATCACCAAGACAAAATGACAGAAGAATTTGGACATATGTCTATGAGAATTAGGCCAGCTAGGCTTCCTTTTTGCAGAGTAGTTTAAATCAAATGGTTTAGAAAAGCAAGTAATTTATATCTTGTTGCAACACATATTGATGACTGCCAGTAGAAGGAGGAGATGGAAAAATAATCAGCTGCATCCTGGACAGAGTATTCTGAACTTCTGAGTGATCTCAAGCCATGTATTCCATTAGTAATCACAGTCATGGGGTGCTGTGAATTTAGACAGGGCAATTCAGGAGGCTGATGTCCCATCTGTCCACACCATGTTCCTGCCAAGTACCCCTGCCATAACAGTGACAGAAAAAATGAAAATATATAAGCAATTGCCATGTGATTTTTAACCACAAGCAAGGCTGTAATCACAACAGTATAACAGGTTGAACTGCAGTGAGCAAGGCACACTAACACACCTGCTTCTGCCTTAGTATCCAAAATATCCTCAACAGGTGGTGAGGAGGAAAGTGAGCTAATAGGGGAAAAGGATTGTTTTAAGTCACAGTAGCTTTTTTCCTTCCTGAACTTGAGTCAGAATATCACCATTTCTTTCTTTCACACTCTGCTACTTCAAGGCATCAGTGTGGCTACCTGGGTCAGTGCCAGCATATCAAAGCATATCAAAAGGGGAGCCCACACCTACAGTTTTACAGTTTTACAAAGTTTTTTTTCACTGCCTGGTGACCATCAAGGGGAAGAAAGAATCTGTACTCAAATGCCTCTCTTAGTGATACACAGCACTTGGAGTCTATTCCGTGTTCTCTGACCCAAGACAACCCTGGCAAATCTGTACCCTTGCTGATGTACCAGGAGCAGGATGCTCTCCTGCCGGCCCTCACAACACCCACAGAGACACTACTAGACTATTAGTACATAAACTAATTATTAAAGATGTATCTTTCACACAGCTTAAAAATGGCAATGACTTGTACACAGTGCTAATTGAACCTAATTTCTTCATGTGTTTGCAGGCATTAGTGCTCATTGCTGATGAATCCATTATTTATCTAATAAAACAGCCCTCCTGTTCTTGGCACAGAGTAGCACCAGATGAAAGGTTAATTTTTGCCCGTTTTAATTTCAGTGAGGGCAGTGTAAGCATGGAAATTAATTTCACTGAGGCAGCAAAATAATAGGTAATACACCACATAGCAATATCTTTTACTCTTTTGACTAATAAGAATTCATAATTTTATGGAATAAAATTCATGGTTGAAGTAATGTCTGATACGGTATGTGATAAAAGCTCATTTGCAAGCCCATGAAGAAGCACAGAGGCACAACAGTCAAGAACTCCCTGGACTCCTTTGTTAAGCATTTTGTTATGCAGCAAGCTCTTTCCTGCCCTCCTGATACAGTAGTTCAGCTTGGTAGAAATATCTTGTGCTTCTTGAGTGCTGATGACAGACACAGATTTCCCAGAGAAGGATGCAAGAGCCTGAGACAGACCAGTGAGCAAGTAGAAGGAAAATAGGAGAGCCCTGCTTCAGATCCTGCATCTCCTACAAGAAATACGAGTTGATCCCTTGGAAGCCTTTGGGCTGGGACTTCCAAGAGTGTGAAGACTGATCCCAAATGCAGACAAAAAAAAAATCTCTGAGTGGAGCATGGCCATGTTTAGGTATTTGCTAACCTGGCTAGTCCTTCATTTAAGCAAGTGGAATAAACCAATAACTCAACATGGGTAAAGTGAAGTGTCAAGAAAAGTAAACGAAGGCAACTGATAAATGATGTGTTGGAACAAGGAAGCCACTTCTGTAGAGAACAAGGCCAGCAATGTGGCTGAAAAGGGGATCTTAAAGCTGGTGCTGATTTTGAACAATATTTGCATTTGCTTTCTCCAAACATGTGTCATTTTGAGAAATTGAAGTGTGCTGTTTATTCTCAGCATTCCCCTTTGGTTCATTTTCATTACATCACATGGTAATAATTTGATATTGCAGAGCTCCTCAAACAGATTACACAGTTCAAATTATGAATTTGAAAGCAGAAAGCTGAAACTGAAATCTGTTTGCTGCACTTGATGGAACTTAAAGAACTTTACAGAATTGTTTTAGTTTTTCAATTTTTTTTTTTTTTTTTTTTAGCTAGGAAAATGAAGCATTTAAGTGCCAATGCAAAGGAAAGCATTTTGAAGTTCAAGGGTTTTTTGATAAATGGTAGAAGATATAAATGACTTAAAGCTATTGTTGCATTTCCCCTGCGGTCCAGTGCTGTTTGTATTAAAGAGATAATTGTCACTAGGAATGCATAAAACCCATTGTGTTTGATTTTCAGCGAGAGAAATCGAACATTGAAAGACAACATTACCTGGCCAACTGGGTTTGCAAAACAAATGCTTGGCAGCCATTTTACTTGCAAATAATCTAATGTGTGATGCCTTTAAAATGTTGAAAGGAATTTCATATACAATTATGTAGTAAAAGACAGAAACATAAAATACATGATTATTGTTAAAAGACACTGAGGAATCAAATAATCCAACAGTCAAGTTGTCATGCTATGACTGCATTTCGTGTTGGGAGACACAAGACATGGCATGTGAGCTTTGACTTCTTTCAGGTATCAAATATTCTTTTTGTAACAATTAATTGTTAAGCTTCTCAATTACCAAAGTATAAACATTTTGACAAATTACTACTCTTTTTCTTTTTTTTCCCCTAAAGCATCCTGAATGCTCGTGTCATCTTTGGCTAAAGCTTGAATAATATCATGTTGTCTCTGTGGGACAGGAATATTAAGAGATTCTCTTAGTACATGACAAAGATTTTGAACTGCACATGGGAGTCTGCAGAATTTAACCTAAATGAGAATTATTAAAAAATTAATAATCTTAAAGAAAAAAAATTTAAAGAGGAAAGTTGAGTAATTTACACACACATATGAATGGCCTTTTCATGCCTTTTTTTTTAAATTAGGAAGCAATATATGAACCATTATTTTTTCTACATAACAAGAAATATGTTAATAAAAGAAATAACAATAATATTGTTGGCTGAGATTTTGTTCAGACAAGAATACTGCAGCTTCTTGGTCAGTCTGTGCAAAAAGTTACATATTTTATGTCAAGATGAATTTTCTAGAGGGTAAGGATTTCTAGAGGGGTTCTAAATTATTTTTTAATTCTTTCTTTGGGAAATGCCTTTCTGTGCTCTTTTTAAATGAAATTAAGACTAATGAAGATAAAGAGAGGAATTTAAGTTCAAATATACTAAATTCAGTAGCTAAATTCTGAGGAATTCTGTGCATCATGTCCATTCTTCTCTCCATTGACATTAACAGTCAAACCTCCTGAATGACCTAGCATTTAAAAAAAAAAAAAATTTAAAAAAAAAAAGCAAAAGCCCATAAATTAATGCAAAAGTAGCTTTATGATCCCGCAGACAGTCAGACACCAGGTGAAACACCGCCATTAAAATTTTCATAAGTATATAACAGTCATGTATTATGTTGGACAAGAATGAAACAAACTCCCTAAGGAAATGCGTTATTACCAATGTTCAAGGCTTTACAAAAGAATTATGAAACTTTCTTCTTTCCTTTTATATTTGCATCAATAACTCAGATTATGATGCTATGCCCTGATGCAGTCCCAGCAATATATTTAAATGCTGTCTTTATGTGTTATTCCATATTTGGCAGAAACCCTCAGTAGTGTTCTTGTCTGCAGCTTCAGATCTCAGTACAGTAGTGCCATGAGATCTAAGCTGCAGAATTTAAACTTCCATCTTTGTACACAGATCTTGAACAAGAGTTTACTTCACCCTTAAAATGTCCCAGTTCTGACTGTAGTATGCATTCAAAAAAGGATATGCTAGCTAGATGGTTCTCTAAACTAGCAGAGGTTAGTGTATCCTAGGAGCTGATCCTGTCCAAAAAGTTCCCAGAATTGTTCCCACATCTGAGAGTTACTGGAGCACACAAGTCTGAGTAACTGAGTTATGAAGAGCTGGAGGAGTCCTCTACTTAATGAAAATGCGGAATAGTGAAAGTTGATTACAGGAGTGAAGGAAGTCTCATACTTGAGAAATGTGTAAGAGGAGGAACAACTGAAAAAGAGATAAGAATATTTTCCCCCTGCAGCTTCCAGGCCTTGCCAGTCTCTTTTTAAAATTTGATAAGAATCACAAAAAGCAGGGTGGCCAGTAAACCTTTGACTCATCTCACATCTCTCTTACAGTCTTTTTAGACACCTATTTTGCTCCCACTTATTTCTCTCAGCTGTCCTGTCTCACTGCTTTACAGATAGCAAACTGAAAGGAGTCCAAGATGAGAAAATTAAATAGCATCTCTATCTCTACAGAACTTTAAGGTAGCTCTGACTGCTGACAAAACAGTTTTGCACGAGGAACAGGAAAACAAAGCAAGCTCGTGTGTTTTATTCTTTTCCTATAATCCTTTTGAAATAGAGAAATTATCTTTGAATTTCCACCAAAAAAAATAAAAAAGATGGATCGCTTTCATACTCATTTTAGGAGGGCAAGGACATAAAAAAAGTATACACATGGATTGAAGCCATAAAACTTTACAGAAACTTGCTGTCAAATGAAGAAAAATTGCCTTACTTGGCATAAGATAAGAAAATTTCTAACAAAGAAAATTCACAGTAAAAATCTAGGAGACATTCAGAAATACCAATAGTTCTTTGAATATTCTTGCCTGGTTTTGTTCCACTTTTCCTCTGGCTTAAGTCTGTTTAATTTAAGCAACTGAATAGTCACCTTATTTTCTTTGTATTGTTAAGGAAAACAGGTGAGATTTTCCCTCCCCAGCTGATGTGTTCCAAAGCTTCCTGAACCCTCACATGATTCTCTTACAGGGTTTAAAAAAAAAAAAAAAAAAAAAAAAAAAAAAAAAAAATCATCTGCAAAGAATGAGGCTCTTACGAGGCTATAGCCAAAAACAGACTTGAAAATTGTGCTGATAGAGCAAGAATTAAGTATTTCTGACCTTCAGGCGTCAGACTGTCATGGTAAGTCTAGCAATACTTTTAAGCATCAGATATGCCCATCAGAAATGTCATTTGTTCTGTGAGACATACTTCTATTACTCCTTTAAATTGATATCAAATATTGCATTGACTGAAAAGTAATTTTTTCATGCAAAACATTAATTCCTTTAGGTTTCATATTGTCCTTCAGGTTCTTGACAGAGCATTGCAATACTGTGGGATTTATTTTTGTTTCCTTCCAGCTGACTATAACATGAATTTAAAGTGCCTTCTAGCTACAAAAAAAGAGTGTTTTACTACACTAGTACACATTTATTAGAGTAGCAGTTAATTAAATGTCTGAAAGCCTTTTTTTTCCCTCATATGTTCAGCATAAACCCTCTCCATCAGATAAGCACATTCTTTAAACAACTCTGTACTGGTAGAACCATTTATGCATTTTAACTTTTTCAAGCAGTAGGAAAAAGATAGAGACCCTTAAAAGCTGTAACATCAAATTTTTTCAATAAGCTCTAAATTTGCTTTTAGCATTCTTTTACTCTTTGATTTTATCAAGAAAGAATCTAGCATGCTTGTCACAAGCAGAAATCTATTATAAAATTATTTGGAATAGCACACATAGGTGACATTAATACAGTTTTATTATATTTTAAAGGTTTGGGGTTTGTCCACTTGACTACTATGTCATACAGTGACTGCAAACTGAAGTGTCATAATTTCATCAAGGTTTGATTTTTGCCTATAATGTCTTCCTTTTCTTCTTCGGTTATTTATTCATAAATGTCTCAATACCTACCCTCTTCAGGGATAATGCAGACATAGAAATGCTACAGCTGAGTTCGAAACACAGAATCAAATTTAGGCCTTCAGCAGACAAGAGTATGTTCCAGGTCAGGTCTGATCTAGATTTAATTTTTTTTATTGCAAGTCACAATGAGAACGCTTATCTTTAAAAATAGCAGACTTTTAATTGAATGTGTTTCAAATAAACTGTATTTTAGATACAAGTCAGTGAGAAATATTTCTTTCCTTCTTTTAAAGACTTTCCAAATTCCAAGCAGAAAGTCTAACTTTTCTTTAGCAAATACAATAAAAAATATAGGAGAAAAAAAAAAAATCAGTGTATGATTAGATAAATAATAGAACTGCTTTGTGCCACTTTCTTCTGTCCCCAGTGCAGTTATTTCATAAGATCTGTACCTACCCAATCATCTTTCCACTTTGGCCCTACCGCCCCAGTTCACTCTTGAGAGCATTGGGGAAGACAAATCGTAAAAATTTTACAAAGGTTAGGAAGTGCACCTGCTTCTGTGATTCAAAAACCACAGGTTCAGCAGAGTCGTAGATGGAAATTTCATCAGCCCTAGAGAACTTTTCTCATTTTTCCCATTTTGGCTTTTACACATTTCCTATTTTTTTCCTACCAGCAGCTTCTCATATACAGGATATGCATCAAATGTATCAGACTGGAAAAGAAATTATTCAGACTCATTCAGCTTAGCACATAACAGCTGAAGAGTGAACCTGTTCAGAGGAATGTTTGCAAAGACAGCTAACTGCTGGATAACAAATTCCAAGTGTTTCATATACCATGTTCTAAAGCAAACATAATAGTCCACAAATTCAGTGAAGTCATTGTGTAGTCAAAGAAAACCATACTCAAATTTGTTGCAACTCTTTTCAAGAATATGACGCACCTTTTGGTTGTAGTTTCATGCTGAGAAATCCAGTAAACAACATGGTGTCTTCCAACCAGCAAATGTGTTTCCACTTAGTTTAAAATTACAGATCAAAGTTCCAGCATGAAAGAAGGACATATCTATTAGATAAGCTTCTCACGTAATGAAACGGTATTTCTTTGAATAAATGAATTTCTAAAAGTGTCAATGGCATCTATCAGTCAGACAGGTTGGTTGGTTAAATATTCATAGGAAGTCTGCAATAATCCTTAAACTCCTTAAGCCTTTTGAATTTTCAGTAGGTCAGCTCTCCATTCAGATTTGCTGGCAGCAGTGACTTATTCATAATAGCAATATATCATTCCATTGGTAGGTTTTCATTATTTATCTTAAACATTGCAAATTTTCACTTTTCCCTAAAAAAGGTTACCTAAGTCTGGTAACCTTGAACATAGTATATTGGCCATACTTTGACTTTTACACTAATTCACAGAAGTAGTCTCAGATAAATCCATTTCAGACCACAAAATAATAATAATTTAGGTTATTATGAATAAATTTACATCAAAGAGATGTTAGTAGAAAAATAACTCCCAAGATTTTAAAGAAAAATTTTAATATTAATGGGGTTTTATAGATATTATAACTCCTCAGAAAGCCCTATGCCATCCTGCTGGAACCCAAATGATTTTATTATAAATTAGCTATTTGAATAGGTGTACATTAGAATAGAAAACACAAAGCCCTTACTAGTTTATTTTTAAAAGTGGACCTGAAAAACATTGATGATTAAGATAAACTTGCATTGGAAAACAGTGTCTTGTTAATTATGTGCAACAGTTTATATTAGGAAGTCTGGTTTTAATTTGCCTATAATGTCTCCATAATTTAGTTACAGGTTTGACTTTCATGTGATGGAGTCTGAATTTGTCTGAAAATTTTCAGCATGAAAAAACCCACACAGAAAATGACACCGTGGCAAATGTCGTGTTTTGCATTATATTAAAAATTGCAACATAACAGTTCTGATATTCACTTTATTCACAATTTAAAGCAGCCTATTCAAACTTGTCAGAAGAGCTGTTTGACATTTCAGGTATGTGTGCTGTTTTTCCTCCTGTTTCAGTAGGCTTTTCAAATAAGGGAAAAGTACAGATCTTTAAGGACGTGGGTTACTGTACAGTCAGGAGATGGGCTTCATTTCCCCATCTAACACAGTTTCTCTAGGCTCTTGTTAGCCATGGCCAGTAAATTAAACATGCTCCTAACCATTTTCTGCAGATGAATATATGCCACAGAAGTGCAGAACAGATGAACAAAAACTCATTTAGATGATCAGACACTGTCCTTGAATTAACAGAAAGGAGTTACACCTGATCAAACTTTTGTATCACTTCTTTGGCCATGATGAAGTCTCTCCCAGACACACAGTTTCCATTCCGGCAGGACCTAAAGGAGGTTAATTGGCCAACAGAAAAAATCTGGGGTGTGCAAGACTCTAAATGTTCTCAAAACACTTTCTCCCACCTCGCTGACACCCCAAGTTCACCTAGAGAGTGTTGTAAAGGATTTTAAGTACTCTGACACCACTGGGTTGAGTGCATGAGAAGACAACAGATTTCTCAGGAGGTTTAATTCATCAATACAAACTTTATAGAATAAAGTTCTTGGCAAATTTTAAATCAACATCCAATTAAAGTAAAGGCAGGTAGGGCTTTTGGTGTGCCAGTGTGTAGTTTTCCCCACGAGATTAGACGGCCGCCGACGGCAAAAGTAAAAGAGTCTGGCTCTCTGGCTTCTGATGGGATTTTACAACTTTTATTCTCAAGTTCTGCTCCGATTAGCTGGATCTGCTCCGATTAGCTGGACTGTCCCAATGGCTCACCGATGCCCGAGTGCCACGACCCCTTCCCCGCCGTGGCTTTTTCCCCAGGGGGCAGGGCCCAGAGGCAGGGCCCAGAGGCATCACCCAACAAGGGAGAAGCGGGAAGGGAACAGAGTTAGGTTACATTTCAGTGTGGGGGATGGGCACTGCTGGGCAAGGACAGATCACATGCTACATAGGAAAAACATTACAAATCCGATGAAATATAAGCCCAATTAATGCATTACAACACCAGTGGCTTGGTAGCTACTTTGGAGTTGGACCAGAGGCTCCAGTGGCTGCGGTGTGCAGCACTGCAGTGCCCCACCTTCACTGAACTTGCCCTGCCCCTCTCCAAAAACACACGTTATTATTTTGAGCCAGCAATCATTTCTCTGGTCCCATACATTCCTGTAAGGAAGTGATTTCTGTACAGTAAAAGTCAACAATTTTATACAAATTTCTAGAAGTGTGATCATGTTTAAAGTATTCTGTAATGGTGGATGCTAAGCAACTCCATCTTTCCAAAACCACTATTTCAGTTTCCTAACCCTAGGTAATTTGACCAAGACTACTTTCCCTTTTCCTTCCTCCAGCTTCAAGAACTGCCTCTGAGGAAGACAGATTCTTGTCCTGCTGTCAGGACAAACTGGACTGTCACCTAAAATTCCATGCACCCATGATCCCATTATTTTCCTCTCCTAAAAATCTTCTAAAACTTTTCTGCTTAATTATAACTTCATGCATAACAACACCACTGGTATTAGTGTTGTGGTCTGGACATCCCTTATAAATTTTACGTAAATCTAAGAGACAAGTATGCAAGACCCAGCCTCTGACATAAAACTAAAGAATTTCTAAGCTAAATGAGGGAATCTCCTTTGCTTTTCTGAAACCTTAGATAAAGATGACTTTCAAAGCAGAAACACTTTGTACATTGACAATGGAATGATGAAGAGCCTCATAAAACAAAAAGAAAAAACCTACACCACACTTCATTCACCTCCTTTTTTATCTCTTCTTCTTTGAGAGAGCTTTGGCTGGCTGCAATTTGCTTTCTTCATATGTCCTGCAGGGGACAGCAGATTTGTAGATGAACTGATTAGACAGACAGAGATGCTTCTCTCGTTCCTCTCATTTTTCTCTGCCACCTCAAGTGAAGCCAGAGTCACTCTCAGTGGCAGCGTTGTCACTGCTGGCTGTGGCCCTAATGATAAATCCTTTTGCAGAAGTCCCTTGTGTTTTTAACCCATCCCCACAGTACCTATTCAGCCACACTTGTCTTAGTTTGCAGTATTTTGCGGAACCTGAAGTATTAATCCTGAAATCTATAATGTTTTTTGTATTTTACAATACAAAATAATTTAAAATAGTAATTAAAAAGCAATAATTTAAAAAGCTAGAGATAAGAGAAAACTCTTAATTCAGAAGGAGAAAAGAACAGTAGCTGTAACTGTCAGGAGACCCAATTTCTTTCTCCAGTTTCTGACAGTGAAAGTCACCATTGTGTTCTCTGGAATATAACAGAGAACACCTTTCAGAAAGCACATTATCTTTTTCGGTAGCGCTGAGCAACAATACTTTTCAAAGCCAGTGGGACATAAAGTTTATTTGGAAGAAAGACGTGTAATGCAATTTGCTTTCACATTGTTTTCTGGTTTTAAGATCTAACTTCCTCCTTCTGGCTCCTTGGACCAGACCATCGGTCATTCTACATTCTGGAAAATATAAACAAACATCTTCCAGGAGCTGCTTTTACGGGTGTATAAATGCCAATATGTCTCCAAATAACCTTCTGTAGTAGTAGTCAAACACTGAATTTGCTGTCAGATGCTGTTCTAGTTGCATTTGTTCATGATCCAATATGGCTGAAGTAAAAATGAAATATTTCATTTAAGCAGCATGCATCCTTTAAGTCTTGAAGGAATATTTCTCACAGCAATTTCTGAGGCTCATTAGTATCAATTCCTTTGCCCCCATGATGGTTGGAGGGTGTCTGAGACAATATTTATGGGGAGTAATACTATCCTTCATTAACTGAAAAAGTGGATAAAGTTGTCTTCAGGCATTGTTCTATTAATCGATATTCTGCCAGTTCTCGTATTCAGCTACAACTTTTTTACCTCACCATCTCTTTGAGTCTGGCATTGCATTCCCTGCAGAGCAGCACTTCAGTTCTACACCCATGAGTATTTGGATCAAGGATAGTCCTTTTACAGTTATCATCCATCCAGTTTGTAATGGAAATATATCTACAATATGTGCACACACATACTATCGTCTCCACAGGTTCTGCCTGGAGGGTAAGACATCTACACACAGTTGATTATTTGGAAATGTTTACACTAGAGTGATCTTTAAACAAAGTATCCAGGGCTTAAAAATAAAACAAACAAATCCCATTTACTGTACCACTGCATCCTCTAATCTGAGCCCAGAAGAAGAGAAGGCAGAACTTTTAAAGACAGCCCTCAGTGGCGTGATGAGGTAACTCATTCACTGGGGATTGTGTTTCACATTAATTACAGGAATTACTCAGAATACAAGTTATTCCCCAAAACAGAGAAGTAATTACCTATTCATGTTTGCTCACTGTCTTCTGTGAGTAGGTGTACCTAAACAGTAGAATTTTTCTTCCATAAATACAGATGCTTGGGAAATGGATGTTCACTTTTACTAATTATAGAAGCATAGAATAGTTTGAGTTGGAAGGGGCCTTTAAATGTCATCTAGTCCAACATCTCCTGAAATCATCAGGAACATCTTCAACTAGGAGAGAGACACAGCAACGCATCTCAAGATAGGCCCCAGAGCAGGCTACAGGAATTGCCATGTAGAAATAATTATCCCTCTCCGGTGGCTACATGCAGTCTAATTGGAGTCTAAATAAGGGCGGAATGAGGCTGGATGATGATGTCTTTGTTCATTTCTGTGTATCCAGAAAGGCTTTGACTGTACAGAAGGAGAGCAGTGAGCACATTCCTGCCCACAGGGACATACAATCAAACTGCAGAACTGGTTTCAATAATCATCTGTAAGAGTACAACCAACTTAGCTCTGTCAGCCACTCGAAACCGCACAGAAAAAAGCATCTGTGCAGATTCACAGAATGTTCTTAAATGCTATTAAAAATCTTCTGATAATCACTCAATCAAATGAGGGACTACATATATATAAAACTGTAGCTCATGATTAAAAAACAAACCAAAACAAAACCAAGAAACTGTCTCTGTTTGGAAACTTTAGTCAGGAATTATACTTTACATTTGTAAATTGTACTTCTGCTTTTTTAAAAAAAGTCTGTGATCATCTGTATTTTTTTTTAATTTTTCAATCATGATTTTTTCTAGAAGATCTGAGAAAGGATTTGCCTTTTTCTCCTTGTTTATCACCTGCAAAAATGAGCTCTTCAATCTGTTTATCAGTCTTTGCATATGTTTTTCAATCATCTTCAAGAAATACAAGTGATACCATGCCCCAAACTCCCATTTCTGATGCACCACTAAAGAAAATCTCTAAAGGTCATGTAATGAACAAACCAGTCATTACATGAATAACATCCATTCAATGTGCAGCCCATCATCCACTAAATACTTAATAAATCATACTGCTTGTTTTGTTCTAATAACTCATTTTTGAGGTGCTAATGTTGGTGCTTACAATATTACTAATAATTGTATAATAAGTGACACATTTTTAAATGTGGTAATTTTATTTTGTCAGTATGGTTTCTTTTCAGCCTTTGTGTCTTACCTTCAGAACACTCTTTAAGAAACAACAATTCTGTTAATCATTTACATAACTTTAGCATTTTAAGAACAGACAGGCCAAGACTGAAGACATCAAATAAAGCAGCAAAATAATTTCTAAAAAGTCTAGCTTTTCAGGTCTTCCAAATAAGTCCTATCACAACTGTTTAAAGAAATAAAAAATGTTTTTCAGAACTTCAGATCCTTTTAAACACAGAAAATATAAATTTTACCACCATACTGCTTACCTGTTTACCACCATAATTTGGATGAAAAGAATTAAATGACTTATGTCTTTCCCTCTTTTTTGGTAGTTAGGCTGTTAATAATGAAAAAAAAAAAAAAAAAAAAAAAAAAAAAAAAAAAAAAAAAAAAAAAAAAAGAAGAAGAAGAAGAAAAAAGTCCTACTCACTACAGCAAAGTTTCTCAATTTTGAATCCCTTGAATATCTTTTGGATAGATAATTCCCCTAACTGAAGGCTTCCAGGCTTCCACATTTAAGACAGAGTTCCAGAGACAGCAAGGATTCAGACTATGAAATATTCCACATCTGGTTTGGGGGCTTTTTTTCCACAGCTTACCTGATAACTGCAATGAAGAAAAAATGCAACCAACATTCAACTTTCTCATGCAAATTTTATGTGAAAAAAATTTGAATAATACAGGAATTGTCCAATCTTGTAAGATTCAGTGGTGATCAATTATTCCCAGGAAGATAGTATCCTTAGAGAAGTGTCACTGTCAGAACTGCATAGTAATACCATTTTTAAAGGTAGATGAAAAATATTCAAGCTCCGTTGGGCTCTATTTTGAATAAATTTATTCACTTTACAGGAATAAGAGCCAGTTAAAAGTTATGAGTAAACATAGGAATACCAGTTTGAATTCATCCAATCCCCTTCTAGGCTTATTTACTGTATTGCATGTAGAAGTACAGAAATCTTAATTTAAATTAAGTGGCAAGCACTTCCCTGGGGGAAAATGACAATATTTCTTGCTTTGCAAAGCACTTAGTGTGAGCCTGTGTTTCCACTTAAAAAAAAAGGAGGGGAAAAAAAGCTGAATTTAAACACATTCTCAAAGTTAAGTGCTTGCTTGAGTGCTTCCCTGAATTGAAGCCAAAATGAAGGATATAAAAAAACTAATAAAGAGGATAAAGGAGGAAACAGAATGATTTGAAATCCATCTAGCATGCATTCCTGGAGATTTTATGAAGCCTCAATTTAATTCCTATCTATTTCTGACACCAATATAGTAAAAATAAATCTGTGAAAGCACAAAATAAGTCTGTAAAAGCTCAGAAAATTAAAGTTTAAGGCATAAAGCCAGCATGTGAACAATAGCTTACTTCACACCCCAGAAAGCCAAATCTGACTTAGCTGGGCTAGAAAAATCAGAATAAAATGAGGAAAAAGTTGAATAAGAGTTTTCACAAAAGGCATTTGAAAAAGAGATTATATCCCAGTGATGTTGTAATTAATGAAATGGAGCATTTCTCTTTGTTTCATGGAATAAGTGATCTAATGAAGAAGCACATGTCTGCATGGTTAGTGATGGCTGATTTAGAGACCTGTATCATTTCGTGTTAGTTTATACGATCCTCTTATGTGGCATAATTCATAATTTTAAATATTTTTTGTCAGCTAGAACATGTGTTGGCATTTGAAATTAGGTCTGTCTAACAAAAAAAGTTTGAAGCAGATGGAAGCAGCTTTCATCTTCACCTGATTTCTGATACCAGCTTAAACAGAAGAATTTTTTCTCTTGAAGGAATATGCTGCCCTGATGCTGCCTCACAGCAGGCCAGACACCACAGACAGCAAGATCCGTAATTATAGTTGCATAATTCCTTTCACTTCCATCCCCATTGGATTTCCTAATGCCTGACCTCACATGGCAGAATTTTACTAATTCTATTTCTTCCAAAATATTGGAGCACATGTTAGAAAGGTACAACATCTGCTATCAGCCATGAAAGCTGGGACAGGTTGTTTGACTTGGAAAGACTACAAATAAACACACTTCTTCAAAAGCTGAGTTCGGCTCGCAGTCTGAGGCTTAAGGTAGAATTTGGAAAGCCTGGTAGGATCTTTTAATGCTTCCCCAGAAATCAACAAACAGCATCTGTGTTTCTTGGTGTATATCATAAAGTTAGTTCTGTCAATTATTTATTCTGCATTTCACTAGGAATTAAGAACACTCCATATGGCTATATTCAAGGTACAACCCCACCCCCAAATCCAGTGCTTTCAAGACAGTGGTAGACATAATAGTGAGACCAAAAAATCCAGAAGGAAAATAGTCAGCAGGTTGTGAAAATTAGTATATCAACAGGCAACAGAAAAGTCATTATATTTTTCCTCTTTCTAGGAGAATAAGAAAATATTTTGGACTCACTGTTTTTCCAAGTGCAGATCCAGCAACTGTGGCTGTACCTCTGCTGTATTGCTGACTGTCACATGGCCTTAACCTCACCACAGTCCTCTCTGAGTTAGGAAAAATCTTTCTGATTTGAGCCAAAGTAATGCTATTTTTAATGCAGATGCAAACATTTTTATCTACAACTGCTAGTTATGCTAGCACATTTTGGTGTGACGCATGAGGAGCCCTTCTGAGGCACAAGGCAGAGGGTACTGCCGAAGGCAGAGGTTTCTGCCTGAGGCAGAGGCTCAGAGCCCAGCATCCAACGCCTTGGTGTGCACAGAAATAGTCAACAGCATCCATGGCCACGTTCTCTTGACAGATAGATGGCTCAAAATACTCCACAAAGTGAAAAAACTGCTACATCAAGAACAAAAAAACCACCACACCCCACAGCTGTACCATTTTCCCACTCGTCAGGAGACACAGGGAAGTGTGGACTGCATGCTATGGCTGAGACTGAGACCCTAAGCATCTGCCTTACCATGGAGCTAAAGGCATAGGCACTAAATTAATTTGTCTAATCTTGATGAGTTACCTCTGTGTGCAAAATTCAGTGTTACAATCAATCTCAGTAGCAATGCCTTTGCCCAGCTGAGAAAAGCTCATTTTACTCTAGGGAAATACTGCTAAACATGACATGAAGCCCCAAGCATAAGGGAGCACACCACACTTTGATTTCAATAGATATCTACCCCATATTAAGAGGAATAATAGGCAGCTTTGACTGCAACATAGTCATGCGAATAATAAAAGACCACTCCATCCTGATAACAATTTATAGTAGGTGACAATACACCCTAGAGCAATTTTGTCCCATGTCTTCAAATTTACTGATGCTGTACACTGTATTATTAACAAGTTCATGCATATAAATGATATCATTCAAGAGAATTATAAGGAAGGCTAACAGTTTGCAATTATTTTAAACAACATAAGAAATACCTTCCTTGCCACATACTTTCACCAAAATATTTATAGATTTTTTTTTGCCACAAACGTAATCCTTTATCCACGTTGTCTGTAATCAAAATAGCTTTAAGGACATGTCTCTCTCTGTAAGTAAATTAGCTATCTCCTTGTCCAAGTCAGAGAAATTATCATTAAATGAATGCTGGTCTCTTGATTTTAGGGAAAGCTGAGTGAATTAATTTCAAGAATCTACTTGTAAGATACATTAGGGAAGCTGGGAAAAAACACATTGAATAGCAATAGAAAAAGACTTTTATTTTGCTACCTGAATATATGTCATACCTCCAAAATAGGACAGGTTTCTGTAATGCATGCCACAAGAGCTTGGCTTTTTCATAGTTTCTCATTCTATAAGAGAATCTACAAGAGAAACAGAAGCTCTCTTCAGTTTTCTTTCCTGCTTTTTTTTATTTATGCAAATTCCCTTTCATGGTCTTCCTTTGCTGCAAGAGAGGAGTGACGACTCCTAAGATCTACCCAGATACCATCTCTCCAACCCTTCTCTTGGACAGTGTAGCCCTTCCTTCTCACCCTTCTCTTCCAGATAAAGCCACGCAATTTGAAGAAGTGAAACGGTTGTCAGCGAGACAGAAAATTAAGCGGTTTTACGGACTCCATGGCTGAAAGAAGCTTTGTTTTAGCAGGATTGCTTTCCTATTGTAAAAAAGAAAAGGCACTCTCTGGAAGGAGCTTGGGCCTTGAAGAAAGGCTCAAGTGAAAAGTTTCATGCTGCAACCCATGCTTTCTTATGGGTTTTGGTATGAATATCTGACTATGAGTATTTTGTATATCAGCAATTTTTCTGACTTCATGTCCCAGGCTGTGATATAAAAATATTTCAATATGTACATATTCATTATTTCTTTTCCTTACTGCCACTTTTCAGTTGATTTTGAAATAAAGCAAGCTGAGCAGAGCCAAGATCAACCTTAGCTCAGCATACTAAGAACTGCAATATTTCTTTTCCTCACCATATGATACTGCAATCCAAGGATATAAAGTAGAAACTTAAAGACTTTTCCTCAAAAAAAAAAAAAAAAAAAAAAAAAAAAAAAAAAAAAAAAAAAAAAAAAAAAAAAAAAAAATTGTAAATTGCCTCACAAAAGCACAGCTTCCACAGATTTCTCATGCTCTGCCTGAGGAAACTGACGCAAAGTCATTGCAGCAAGTGTACCAGGATAGTAAAAATGACTGCATATGCCCAGTGCCTCTCCTTTAACTTGTGTTTCAGTTCTGTAGCTGAACCTGGTACCCTGGTAACACCCCCAGCACAGATCAGCTGTATCAAGAATGGTGGCAGGCTTGAAAAAGAGAGGAGAAATTTATTAAATAAATGAACTCTCTAAATATTGCTCTTCTTTAGGAGCACTTGTAAAATTCCATGGACACCACAGGGAGAAGACAGGTAGAGGAGAGACTTGCATTTAGAAATGAAAACACAATGGAGTTTTCTTGGCCTTGTGGTGGAACAGAGCCAGAAAGTAAGAACAGTTCCACTGAACTACTTGGAGAATAGAAATACTGCTGTGCTGTAATATTTCTCCATTCCATTGTTTCCTCAGTAAGAGGTAAAGATAATATTCTATTTCTCTGGTTATTAAAACTACTACCTAGTAACTGGATAGCAAGACAGAAAAGAGGATAGATTCAACTATGACAATGAAGAGCACAGCTATAGCAAAAGAACGTCAGCATCATTTTGACATAAAACAATAACAATCTTCCCTTAGTTATGAGGTCATCAATTAGTCATCCCTTGGTATAATTGTTACAAAAGAAGACAATATTTTTACTTCAGCTTCAATTATTTCCACAATATATCATTATTTGCTGAGACTGTCAAGCATTTCATAGGGATTAAGAGTGATTAATAAATGCATCCAGACTAAAACAGATTTAAAGCATAATTTAAATATGCGAGATAATTCAGCATATTTGATTTCCAGGTGAATTACATAAATTGATTTAAAATATTATCAAAATGAAAAGATGTAAGAAAAAGTTAATTAATCTAACTTTTATAGATATCAGACAGTATCAGAATGAGATTACATCCTCAGACACCACTGTGACTATGTGAACATACATTGTTCTACAAGCAGTGAGCTGGAATTTTAAAGTTTTTGACCCCTGGACAAGCAGCAGAATGTACAAAATCAGGTGAAATAGATGTAGTAGAGGAAGAGAAAAAATATGGATATTGCAGTGCTTTTACTTCTAAATTATGCAAGTCTTTGGTGTTAGACACCCTAAATTCATTATTTCCACCATATTCTAAAGTTACTGATTGCTTAAAGGTGTACATCTAGAATATCTCAGAAGGTATGCTTGCATGGCTCACAGAGATGGCTTGATTGCTTAAAGGTGTACATCTAGAATATCTCAGAAGGTATGATTGCATGGCTCACAGAGATGGCTCAGGGAGTTCATGTGAGGTTTAAGGATGACCTGAAATCAAAGAACTTTCTTTTCCTACTCTCACTTCAACCATCAGCCTGGTTTGCTTTTATGGTTCAGTCTAAACGTCTTCTTTTTCAATCCACTATCACTTGGGCTGTATATTAAATCTGTTATAGGTCTGACAGACTTTTGCAATGGGAACCACCTGTTTCACTTTTGACAAAAGAATTTCTTTAGTCAGATTCTCCCTAAAGCATTCATGGACCAAGACATTCCTAGACTGTCACCAAAGGACTCAGACATTTAGTGCCTGGATGGCTGCCAGCCAATTCTGAAAGAAAAAGTAGCACCATATGAGCTAGTGAAAGAATGGCTAGGCTTTCTTTTTTAAAATATTTTATATATTTAATAAATATATAGATACTGTGATATATGCTTTCAATCATTCTCTCTGTATGAAGTAAAAATTTACTCCAGCAGGGAATTTGAGAGGAAAGTGACAAATGCCTCTGAGGAGAAAATAGAAGCACACTTAAATTTATGTACAAACATCTAACCAGGGTTTTACAGACAATTTATAATGTCTAATCAGAACTTGGTGTTCTAAAAGAAATAAAAACTTTAAAACCTGCCATTTATCCATTTAAATTAAACATAGAAGCCCTTCTGGGGCCTACAGAAATTAAAACCCTCACTTGAATTCATATTCAACAGGGCTTGGGGGATTGATTTTCAAGGAAATGGGATTGGCCATTTTTGCTTTTAAGTGTCAGCTCTGCTTGTCAAAGCACAGGTGAAAAACAGAAAATAAATAAAAATACGTTTTAAATATCTCTATCATACTTTTTTTTATTTAGTCATCTTGGATTTTTTTAAGCTCCACTTCCAAACTGTGGAAATCCACTTACAAGCAGAGATAACAGACTGAATTCCGGCAAGCAAAACAAGAGGTGAGTAATAATGAACCACAAATGCATGAAGGTACTCCTCATTTTAGCTCTTTCCTCCAACAGCATCAAAAATATTTTCACATGGTTATCTTTTAGATCTTTACAATATTGATTGATCACAACACCCTGAACTTCACCCAGATGCACAGGTTTAGAGACAGTAAAGTCACTGTTGTACAACTACACTGTCCTCTCTTTGCTTTACAGACTAGAGAGACCTATTACACTTCTTTCCCACAGTAAATGGACATTATTTTACACTGCCAGGCTGATTATCCACTCTGGCTCCTGGGTCTCTTTTTCACACATGGTGCCTCCTCTTCCTCCCTGACAGACTGGCCCTGAGCAAGGTGTGCAGGTGCTGTCTGGATACCCAGGGAGGAAATTGCTGGGCAATTTCAGGAAAATAGTTTTGAAATCCATTGTCCGGAAGCATTTTCTCTAGAAACTGCAGAAGCTGAACATTGTGAGAAACAAACCCAAAATTAAAGTGAGGGTGGATGAACATAAGTCATTGTAATCTAGTAACTGTGTAAATATTCTGGCTACATTCACTCTATCATCATGCCATCTGAATAAAAACAAGCCAATTGTACAACCTCCAAAGAAGGAAAACATATTTGACAGTCTAAACTAGCTTCAAAGGCCAGTATTACATAATATTTCCATTTATGTTATGATATTAAATTCATATCCATAAACTTCCTTAGCCTCTGAAGTATATAATTCAGTAGGATGAAACTGGGGTATTTGAATCCACACATATGACCATTTTGCCCTGCCAGGCAGCTGTTGGTTTAGACAACTTCCAGGTGCCAACACCGCAAGTTGCACATGGTCACCAGTCTCTGGCTGTGCTGCACAGTTTCTGTAACATTGCAGTTTCACAGGAAAAAATAATCTCAAATACCTATTTGCATGACTTTCTGCTCTTGGATGAAGTTTCTAGGTTAATCATTAATGATTTTAGGTAGGTATTAGTGTTATTCATTGAAACAGAATGATAAGCTGATGGCAAGTGTGAACCAAGAAAAGTGATCTGGCTGACCCCTCAGTCAAATGGCTTAGGGTTGTCATCTGCACTTCCCTCTGCTTTGGAAGACAAGGTGTGGGTCTTTGCCCCAGTCCAAAGCACTAACATGCTGAGAAATGAACAGAATTTGCACTGTGGCAAAGATTATGATGGCATATCTCCCAAAGAATACCCCCTTGACAATATCTCTCAGAGCTCTGCTAGAAAGGAGGCACATAATGAAGGTCTTAGTTTAATTCCTATACTTTCTACAGGTCATAAAACTCCAGTGGAAAAAGACTTCTATAATCCTTATATCATTATAACCTGACATAATGCAGCAGGAGAACTAATAGTTTTGGAAGTCACTGTAATTACAATGGAGATTCAGATTGTAGTGTCAGGAAGTCTTGAAGATTTCTGATTGTTAGAGAAATAGGGACGACATTATGTAGAGATTTGCTTATCCTCCTAAGTTATAGAGAGGCCCTGGACAAATTGTAACACTTCAAAGAAGAAGCTAGGAGAAGTGAATGAGAAGGGGGAAGGGTAAAGAAAAAATGTTTTATTATCAATGCTTTCACTCCTGATACCAGAACAAAGTTACTTCCAGAGAAATAAGAAATGAACACATTATAAGGTCGACAGTGATGTTCACCTGTTACTGGGCAACAGAGAGGCAGCCTGTGCATGCACTGGCAGCTGCTGTCCCAGCCCTTCCCCAGGTAACATCTACCAGGAGACAAAGCACAGGAGTTTAGCTTGCTGCAGCATCCCATGCTCCACAGACAGGCATGACACTGTGCCTGGCAGTGTGAAAGCCAGGTGGCCACCAACGAGATGGCCAGCTTGGCCATCACAGGTCACCAGCCCTCTGTTCAGCCAGCACAAATGAGTTACTTGGTCTCCCAGTTCAGTACAATCTACCAAAAGCTGTGAGTGTTTTTGCTACATGAACTATTAAGGGAATTAAAGAAAAACCTGCAGCAGGAAAGAGGAAGTAATGCCTCATAACATTAGGTCCTGCAGTATATCAAGTACTCTCTATTTCTGAAAGAGATTGATGCCCCCCCCATTTAAGCAGCTCTCTTGAGAACTGAAACACTGTTGCTTTGCAGCTCTCCCCAAGTAAAATGTTCCGGTTGATATTTCTCTGAAATGCATCAAAGAACAAACACACTACAACCCATTTTTTAACAGGGTTTAGTGTAAAGCCCTCACTCAGCTTAACTATAGAAAACCAAAAGAAAACAGACAGCAAAACCGAAAACAAATGAACCCCCCTTAGGCATGAGATTTTGCATACACTGGTATTAGGATAGTTAATCATAAAATGTCAACAAAATCATTCACAGATTTTACACAGCAAAAGGTAATGTTTGTTTATTTGCATACATTACATAGTAATACTAACAGAAACTCCATTCTGCTTAGTAAAAATAAGCACCAGATTTTAAGTTTACAAAGCCAAATAATGAGTCACTGATCATCAAAGAGCTAGAAGCAATATCAGTTACCCTTTGCTGCCTGTTGGCTGTGATCAAAACATTAATTCATGTAACTTAAATGTTTACAAACCCAGCAGCTGCACAACCAACCTTACAGAAGAACTTCTGAAAGCAATTTCTAAAGTTTTTGTTTATTTTCCACAGAAATATTTCATCACAGCTCTCTCTCACAGAGAGTAATTTTCAGCCTTTAATGATTTCTAAGCATTAGGCAGTCCTTTCATGGCTGGAATTTGTCTCAATTACTGATCTGATCTCAAGCCTCTCTAGGTCATCTCACCCTCTGTTTTCACTAATCAGCAAGAACAAGGCAAAAAATAAAACAAGGTATTGAATATTCCTGTCTGCAACCCATATCAGTATCTTTGTTATCCCAGTGTCAACTATGCGACAACCAGATTTTCTCTATTTCCCGGCTATACAGGGCCTGTTTAAGAGTGTGACTAGTTCCTAAATGTCCATGGTAGGACTCATCTAACCACAGTGGTACTGAATACATTATAAAATTGTGGCTATGAACTTTTCAGGTGTAGAGAAATCAGGGCTCTTAAGCATATACTTCCGGTAAATCTGAGAGCTAAACAAAAGGATATGACTAACTGGGGAGGGGGGGGGGGGAATCATAAAATCTCTTCTATTACTCAGGTATCTGACAGAGAAGATGACAATAGTGCTCTGACTAATACTGTCATCAAAAGTTCCTGTTCTGGAGATTTGCTTTGCAGCAGTTCTAGGTTATTCTGCTCATCTGGACCTAATACAGTTACCAGCCATTGCATTTTTCTGCAAAATTTGGCAATGTTGTCTTTGTTAGGTCTTCCCTGTGTGGAGATAAGTTAATATCAAAGGGATGACAATGTTAGAAACAATTGCAGGCAGATTTTTGCATGATGATTGAAACCACATTGTTTTCCTTTATTTCTGTTTCAGCAGGGCTTTGAATCCCAAGCAGAGGGCAGCTGCTGGCACAGGGCAGATGACCAGAAGGTTTGATGAGCCAGTGCACACACACAGCCCTCAGGCCCGTATGCCAGCTAAAGATGCTGAAGGTCTTGACTGACCTCAGTTGGAAGACACTTCTCAGTCACTTTTGCTAACCAACCTCTCTGGGACAATCAGTCCGTAATCTGTTTTTGTCAAAATTGCTTAGGTTGCTTTAAGCAATCAAAACACAACATGTCTGCAAGTGGAGTCATTTGAATTGGAGAAAACTGAAGTAAGCATACAAGAATCACTACTGGCAGGTGAGGTAATAGAGATTTCTGAAGAGAAAACCTAAGGCAATAACAAAAACAATAATATTGCCACAATAATTTATGTAATCAGTTGTAAATAATCACAAATAATCACAAATTGCCTTAAAAGTGTAAAGGGTGCAGGAGACTGAAACTAGACTGAGGTGACATCTTTTCCTCAATGTGTCACAGAGATCAGTACTTTCAAAGCAGCTGACCCTTTCCTAGCTACATTCTCAGTACCCATTAAATCAGAGTTTCAGGTACTGGCACAGCACTATGATATCTGAATTGCCCCATGCCAAGGGAACTCACTCACGCAGCAAAGAAAGGGCAGGAATTGTGGCCTGAAAATACCTTACCAAATCCAGGATGAAACTCCTGGCTGTACATCAGACTCCTGGTTGTTTACAGAAGAATGGTGAAAGACATCCCTGTGCATGGCTAGTGGCTGGACATTTGCTACAGCAATTATGTAGAGTAGTTTGGTTTTAAGTAACTGTAGCAGCCTCTGAAGAGTCTGTCATACCAAATTAACTACAGAGCTAGTATAGGCTTTGTGATTCATGACAATGTTTGCTTTTCTTTATTCTACTTTAAAAAATAATAATCATAAAAGCCCCCACGCTGGCCCAGTTTCTCTTGTAACTCCTGACTGTCCTGTTGCTCTGACAACATAAACCAGCTGTACTCGAGCACCAAGCAGCCAGAACATACCAATGAATCTGATCCCAGGACTTGGTCTGCTCCCAGTAAGGTATTATTTTCTATTTGCCGAGACTAACCCAGCCATAAATACAGAACATAATGGTTCTGCATGTGCTGTGGTATTTTTTCATATCTGCACTAGGAAAACTATTCTCCTTTCTTCACAGTAATCATTGAACCCCATATGTCAGAATTCCCCCATCTGCCACATAGAAATGTGATTACTGAAGACACACTTGAAGTTAGTATAATGAGGAAAGACTAAAAAATCGTAGCTGAAGCATTTTTCAGTTAGTGGGGTCAACTATGAGACTGTATTTCTGAAGCATAAAGATCTAGCAAACAGCCATATGCATTCTTTGCATTTATATATATCTTTAAATATTCTAATACACAAAATAAAATTAGCATTAATATTTTGCTTACCTGCAGTCTTCAGACCTTTTTCAGTAATGACGGACAGCTACTCTAACAGAGTAATCAACAAAGGTTTTCTTCTGCCCAGAAAGCATCCAACTTAATTATACTTTCTTCACTTGGTCACCATCCATTTTGGACCCCTCTGCCCTTCTCTCCTCCTTTATTCCTACCATTTCAGTTACCATCTCACCTTGCCACCATCTCTGCCCTTTCTTTCCACCTGTATCTGGGTTTCTCCTCTTCCTGGATGCTCAGGACACCATATCCCTTTTCCCAAAGCAGCAACCTTCTTGCACACGGCAAGATTTCAGCTCTGATGGTGCTGGACACCTTCTTCCTGTTTGTTTCCATTAGCTCCCACCTGTCCCTCCATTTCCCACAGGAAGGAAACAGCTCCCTTTCCTGCTGGGTGACACTAGGGTTTCCAAAATGCGGTGGAAAGACAGCTGTTTAAAAGGGCTACTAATATGTAATGGATTTAAGAATGTAACTCCTCAGAATGACTTTGAAAATCCTGCTGTGGGACAGCCCTGTGCCTTCAACAGCAAAATAGGGTTGTCTGACCTGAGTTCTGGCTCAGCCTTACAGCAGCATGGCCTCTTGCTCAACCCTAACTGCATAGATCATGCTTAATAATTCAGGGAAAGGTAAACTCACAAGCGGAAGAGATCCTGCAAAATACTTGGAACAAACTATTTCAGCATTTTTGATTAGCAAAGCAAAAGCCAAGTAAATATTTAAAGATCTTATACTTACTGAAACAGAGAAACACACAGCCTGCTGGGAGAGCCAGCACACTCCAATGTGGTTTTGCTGCCAGCCGTACAATGGCATGTCCGTGGAGCATCTGGATCCAGCCCCAGCTCTGCACAGAAAAGACATAAATTGTGAAGGAGCCTAAATGTAACTGAAAACAGAGAGATTTGCTTGCACTGTTTCTACATTAAATAAACTCTGCCTTTAAACCCAGGAGCTAAGTTTGGGGGCACTTACCTTTTGAACATTACCAGATGGGAAGCAGCACACACATGCTTTCTACCAGGCAAGAAGTCTCTCTTAGCTCAGGGGTCTTTTGATATAGCGGGCATGCCTCCACAGTGTTTCTGATAAGTTACTGCTCAAAATAATTACTTCTTTACCATCTTTTGCTTAGGATACCAGACCACATCAGTGCTCAGCCACATCTCTTTCTCTGCTGGACCCTGGCACACACAGAAGAGATGGGGTCATAGATCCTTTTTCCCTACAGAAATAAGATTCTTGAATCCTACCCAGATCTAGCACAGCATGTCAGTGACTCACATTAACTGTCGACAGCAAACAGTGCCTGAGACATCTGGCCATCTGGCCGCTATGACCAGCAAGTGCAATTAGCTCCTTTTTCCCTCATTTATCCTCTCTGGAGACCATCAACATATTCATAGATGAGGTGAGTGGCACTTCCTGCATTCCAAGAAGAAAATTAAAATATTAATCACATCAATTTCCAATAAAAAAATAAGAAAATATGTCTGCTTTCTCTGAAGAATCCCATTTCTTTACTTTAAAGCTACCTGATGCACATTTCCCCCAATATCAGGCTTATTTTTCAACAAAAAATGAATATTTCTTATTACTGTCAACCTTAATGTGATACAGACATAGAATCATAGACATTTGATAAAATATATTTCATTGTATTAAATATATTCTGTATCACTTAATAACATAAAATTCTTGTAAGTTTCTTCCCTTTAATTGTATGTACCCAACACCTATCCCAATCACCTCATCGAGTTTCAATAACTTAAAAAGTTTCATGTCCCAATCTTTATGCATCTTAGGAAGATATACATCATGCTTGGTCTTTCATGGTGTCTCTGTTATCAGAAAGACCAGGGGAATCTCAGTTGGCTCAAATGTGCCCAGATTTGGTATTTGTAAATATATCTTTGATCACCTTTCCTCAAGGTTGTCATGTAAAAGATTGCTTGTGGATGCACAAGAAAGGCAATCCAGAGCACAGGGCGTCTTCAAAAATCTTTAAGTATTTGTTTTCCTGAGACAGACAGGCTAGAAGTGCCAGGTGTGGTGGGATTCTTGTGAAGAGGATAAAATAAGGCCTATGCAAGAAGTTTGATGTTCAGAGAACAAGCAAAAATCCTACATGAAGATTATGATTACATCAATTACTTTCAATTAATCAAAGAGTGTTGCAATACTGTTTCTGCTCACAGGGATGGAATCTCAAGCCAGTTAAATTAATGGACACCCTTCACCAGATTAAGACCAGACAGTCCTTACCTGTGGGTGCTTTAGACTGCTCTCCAGTTAAAACCCTTTTACATCCAGCATTCAATAGTGAGATTTAATGATGGATTATATCTCAGTCATTTGGATAAAGACAAATTAATAAACCACTTTCTGAGCCATTCAACACAGCTCCTGTATGGTCTTGCATTAGGAAGAGGAGATTGTTATGATGGTATCTGGATCTGTTGTACAGTATTCTCACAAAACAAGACGTTCATGCAAGTTTACTTCTCCTAAAATGTTACAGATAAATCTAAAATTTCAAATATCTATGAAGAAAATGCAATCCAGAAAAGGGGAAACAGTTCTCCACAACCTTTCACCAAAGGTACGAAATGAGGTGGGGCAGTCTTTGTGTAAATATTATTCAATACAAAAAGCCTATACCTACAAAACCTATTCATATTATTATGCTTTGTGTGACCTTTTTTTGACATTAAACACTTCAAAAAACCAGCCTTTAATAGAGACAGCCCAAATGTGAGCTGATATATAGCTGACTGCCTCCAGAGATAGCTGCTTCCCTGAGGTCCTGACACCTGTGCAAATTTTCAACATGCATCTGTCAGGAAAAAAAAACATCCAGACAGAATACAATCTTCAAGAAATGCACTGGCATTTATTTAATCTGAAGGGGTTTTGCCCATTATGTGTTTTATAGACATGCATCCAAAATATTTTTTCCCATATTTCCCTAAGAGTAAAATAAATCTGGGCTGTTCCTCCTCATTTATATGATTAGCCATTGGCATTCAGTAAAATATAGTTGTTTAACCTGTCTGAAAAATGAGGAAGCATTTTCTTATCATACCTTTCAGTATGAACACAGATCCTGAATGTGCTGTATTTATTCCAAACTATATTCTGTTACATACCTTTTAAGCTTTTACAAAATCTGGCTTGAGTTTCTGACAAAAAACAAAATTGTGAAAGTTATAAAAAAAGAAAACAAAATAAATATTCTTTCTCTCTTTTTTTGCAGTATCTTTCAATGTTCTTGGCAAGTTAGGGTTAGTAGAATTAGGGTCACTTCACTTTTTTCAGCTTGTTTCTGGCAAGATTTTTTAACACTTTGTAATGGCCTTTTCATGAGACAGAAAACAGTTCAGAAAAAATGGTAAAAGAATCAAAAAAAATCTGAACATAATCTGTCTTCATTGTGTTATAAAGTACCCAAATAATTTTTTTTTTCTTATTCTGTCACTATTTTCTCTTCCAGTGTTTATAAAACCTTTATCTAGCTTTCTAAAAATTCTTTTTTAAAATTATTTAGACTAAAGTGAATTTTTACTATCAAACACACTTTTAGTAAAACGGTTCGAAAGCGTGCAAATGTGAATTATCTTTTCATGGTGAATTCTCTGGGAATTAGTTATTTTCAAGTGTTAAGATTTGTGCAGCTTCCACAGTTCACAGAGTTTAGTGCATTGGGCTGTCTCTGTACATAACTATCACAAAAGAATTTTTAAGTAAAAGGAAATGAAAGCAACTTCTAGTACAAAGGCTGCCTTCTAGTTAAAATGTTCTCCTTTGATGTAATATTGTTTTTCACCTGCTTTGCCCACTGCTGTATCAAAGTAAATAATGCAATTATATTCTGAAGCTCAGAAGCTCATAGAGGCCAGACTCTTTACCCAAATAAAAGGTTCTGCTGAGCAGCTCACCCATTAAAGAAATGCCATGAAGCCTTTTGTTTGCTGTAGATTTTAACAATATCGCTGTATAAATCTTGTTGGTTTAAAGGCAATTATTTGATAGGCTACTCTTGGCCCATCCAAATTTACTATAATTTAAATGTAGTTTAGTTTTTATATTAGGATACAAATTCTGTAAAGGCTTGCAAGCGCTGCCCAGCTCACAAAGAGGGGAAGGTAAAACTCTACAGCAAAGAGTATGACAAGCTACCATGGTAACACAGGGCAAAAACATGTAAAAAACTGATTTGAGTATTTGAATAACTAAGATCCGATCATGAAAAAAATGTAAGGGCATTTTCAGTACCTCATATGTTTAAATTCAGTTATTTTCATTTTCATTTAAAAATCTGACTTGGAATCAAATATTTAAACTATAAATATTAGTAATTATAAACCAAATAATTAGGATGAAGCTTGGAGAAGTTCCATATAGGTTGAATATTTGGCTAAGTTTACCTGATGTTAAGTTCTCTGAGTCTGTGGAAATTCTCTGAATCTACTGAATATTTTTCCAATGTGAAATGAATCCAGGTCTGCCTTATGGCATATTTTAACTAAATAAGATAGCATCAAATCCATTCTGAAGCTTTCCAAATAGCGAATGACTGAATCTACAGCCTATGAAAAAGTTCTTAGGAAGGATTTATGGTGACTAACTTTTTATAGTCTTTTTTAACATGTCAATAAAAAAAAATTACTTCAGCCTACATCCAAGATTCAGCTTCTGGTAACAGCATTTTTTATACTCACAGAAGGAAAAAAGAAAGCAATTATCCCCAATAAATAATAGTTATTGCATTTGAAGTTTGTATTTACCAGAACAGGATTATTCTTTCTGCTCATTTTGGGCAACTCTTTCTAAGTCAGTTATAGAAAGTTCCAGTAATTTTCCTGGTGAACAGTGTAGCTGGTTCCACATCTAACAGTGGAGAATTTGGGGGTTTAAGGGCCACATATTACAACAAAATTCTCCCAATTCCGTTGGCTCACGGTGTGAAGAAGTGGGGAGATTTATAAATGATGATGTATCTGGTGGATTTACATTGAACAAAAAGCAGAATATTTCCTTAAAGCAATCTCTGAGCTGCAGATATAAAGGCAGGATTCAGTAATTGCATTTAATTTAACTCAGACTGGTTTATGAGTCAAATACTCACAAAACCAGCGGTGAGAAATTGAGGAGATGTGAAAGAAAATAATTCTACAAATCTGTGCGCTTTTTTCATTGATTATGGAATATGGACGATCAAAGTACTAAACTGATATAAATTATCATAACTTCATTGAAATTAATGGTCTTATGCTCACTGCATCATTTGAGACGGAAGAAGCTGGCAATGCATTGGAAGCAGCTGAATTTGCAGAAAAAGCATGATTTTATTAATATGTTTTCAAAACATAAATCAGAACTCCTTGGTTATATGGAACACAAATCAAGTTATTGAAACATACAGTGGTGTTACTGAGAACAATTTTAAAAAGGTTCATTTTCTTGACAGTTTAAATATAATTGTTCCAGTTTATAGAGACAAGAAAATGTTTTCCATAATCTCAGTTCCTGTAGTGCCTGTGGCTCGTTGGGATGGCTCTGCTTGTTTCAACATTTAGTAAGTGTTTAGTTGAGTTCATTTCTGTTGCACTACATGGTTACACAGAACATACTGAAATGCGCTTCCCGTGGTCTTCTAACAAGGAAAGTGCACAGTTTAGCAGCGATTGTAGCCAACATAAGTCTGATACACAAGGGCTGAGCTCTTAATTCAGATGCTGGCTCAGATTTTTCATTTCTGAAATGACTTTGTCTTCTCAGGCTTGCCCCAAAGGAGAGATCTGAGAGAAGTCCTGCACATTGCAGGGAATATTCATTACCAGTCCAATTGTTGATACTGAAAACTTGACCTTTTGCCCTTCTGTGGCTGACCCTAAAGAAGTGCTCATTTACCTGCATCATTTAGCTAGCAATGTCTTTTCCAGAGGAATACAGTCTCCTTTGCCCTGTACAACAGTGAGAAGTATAAATTAAAACATATTTCAGCAGACATTTTACCCCCTCTTTAGGATCACTATAGCTCAGACTACATGCCAACCTAACATCAACTAAATTTCAAATTTCCAGTCCAGGCGATCTGTATTTCAGCCCTTGCTATTCTTGTTTACACACAATAAAAAATCCCAATACTTTTGTTTCAAATAAGCTGAAAATTTTCATTTCAAAAGTGCTGAGCAAAATAAAACTTCCAATACAGTCTAGGGCAGATGCACAGGATTTCATTTTAAGTGTGTAAAATTGCAATGGTTTTCAGGAGATGGAAGTGCAAGCCACCTCATCAAACTCTCTCTCCATTTTTATGCTCATCTCAGAGCATATAGCATGGTATTGTTCAGGGGGGAATTCTTCATTATGTTCTGGGCTGTATAGTCCCCTGAGCAGTTCAACTCACAGGGAAGAATGCACTCCCAAACAACACCCTGGGAATTGCTAAGAAATACCATTTAATTTAAGCATTTCCAATTAGCCAACCAATTCAAAGTTTTTGGAACTGGGCTGAAACAAAAAAGGCTTTTTTATTTCCTCAGTGTAAAGCCTAGACTTTAGGAAAACGGCAGCTTCATTTTTTGCCTTTATTTTTAAGAGATAGAGTAACAATCTTTACTTTATCCCTACCTATATTTGGACAGTCAATTTTGTTATGGGGAGTAGAACCCTGATACACATTTAAAGAATAATATATTTCAAAATTGCCCTTTATTTTTCCCATTTGACATCTTAAAAAGTGCAATGAAAAAGCAATGCAAGTCAGGCATTCAGCTTCATACAGAAGTATTTGTACAAACAACGTGCTAGAAAAATTTGGCCTCTGTGATAAAGAGCTCATTCACTTTTTTAGAGTACAATTCTATTCTTTTCACCATTTTAATGACTATTGTTATTTTGCCTCTGAACATACCAGTCATTTCCTGCGTTGTAAGAAAAAACAAAGGAAGGCTTGAATCTGAGGGCACCTACTGCAGTCAGTGAGAGTCAGTCCCCAGACTCCAAGCTGCACTTGAAAGCTTTGATTGTTCTAGATAGGGGTTTTTTGACTAGATAAAAAGCAACTGTGTTTGTTTTTTGCTGTTGTTTTCGCCTTTTAATTTTTCCTGCATTATCCATTACCGTCTTTGGTGCACTTACCTGTGCTACCTCACCTCTGTTTAGATACAGACAACTTGGTGTCATGTTTGTTCATCGTCATAACGTTGCTGTTGTGGTTTCTGAGTCTCCCTTTTCACCAGGTTCAACAAATCCTTCCCACTTGGGAAAACTGAAATTATAGGAAGTTTCTAACACTTCCCATGGAACACTACTGAACTTGAAGAGGGAAAGGTATTTTCCACTCCATTGTGACAGGCAGAAGTACTGTAGATACTTTCATTGGTAAATGCATTTAAATTTATATGAAGCGTCCAGCTCTATCTCAAGAAACATTCACAGTCTGTAATAAACAATTATTTGCTCCTGAATCAGGTGATTGACCTTACAAATTTAGCCTTCTGTGAGAATGAAAAATTAGGACTATGTGCCAGTTTTTAGAATGAGTCAGAAGGAAAGTAGATATCTCAAAACACCTTATGCAACTTAATAACACATTAACTAAAAACTCTGGTTCCTAGATCAGACCTGTCTTTTCACAGTACTGGTCTTTTGCTAGATCTAGCTTTAACAGATGACATTTGGAAGGAGAATTTCACTGTTTGTTCCCACCCTAGCACACACCTTGTAAGATGCATAGTAATAACAACATCCTCTAATCATTTAGGCACTGCTATTTGTGATCTTGAAGTTCTTCAAATTATGCATGAATTTGATAGCCCTGTTTTCTCAGCTGGAGGCACTGCAATAAAAACCTAATCTTCACCTTTTAACAACAAAACTACATTTATGGCCCCAGTCTTTTAACATCCTCTGGTACAAATTCTTACTCCCTGGCATTTCCTGCCTACAGTAACACAAATGTGTTACTTTAAAGAACTTGTTTGTTTAAAAAATACTATTTTTTATGAAATTGCTAAAAGTACTTCTGCATTTTAATTATTTCTAGCTTATATCTACATGCATTCCTAGGTAGTTAAGACAGTTACAACATTCATTTTTATACTGAACAAAAAGAACTTTTGTTCTGCTTCACTTTTTAATTTCTTACATTTGAGAGAAGAAAATAACAGAAGTTTTCTCCAATTCCCTCATGCTTCTGAAAATAAACAATTTTGGGTGACATTTAAAATTAAAAAAGAAGTTACAAAATTGATGAACATTCTTGCAGTTATTGCCAGCTTTTCTGGTAGAAAAATAAAAAGAGAGAGAATTTTTGCACAGATTCAGTATTTTTGCCTCTATTTAGATTACAGTGGGTGTAGAATAATAATAAATCAAAGTGATAAAAAGACAAAAATAGGACACAGCAATAAAATTAGGACAACACAAGTACATGGCGATTTTCTAAACAGCCTTGAATTAAAATTTGGGTTTCTATGACTCTATTGAACATGTCTGCATGTTTCATTAACAGTAAAATGCAATCTGATGGCTTTATATAATAAAAAAATATTGATTCATACCTATACCTCTGATCTTCTACTGACTGAGTTGTATTCCTCAGCTACTGCCCTTAGACACACGCAGTCAAGTTATCAGAACCAATGTATGTGTGCTGTCATTTCCCAAGGTGTTATCATTATAGTAAATGAATACAATTGTGTTGCCATTATGGTAAATGAATATATTTATGAAAATAACTCTGTAAGTTCCACAAGAGATGATGCATTCCTATATTGAATATCTTCTCAACCTCCTGAATGTCTTTGGCAGCAAGACAGCTGCAGATGTGCTTTTTCATGTGATTAGCTTCTCAATTATTTCAAAAAGCTAAATAAAACCAGTTCCATTGGCTCTGGGCTCCAAATATACCTTCCTGAGCATCAGGGAAGCTTGCTTTGGTTCAAATCACCCTGCATCTCACTTTAGGTTCTGTCCAATATAAAACCAGCAGATCAGAGTCCATTAGTAGATAGGAAAAATTACAGCACTATAAAATACATTGGGGCAAAACAGTAGGAGGAGCTGGGATGGTCATAGGGTGGATTTGTTATGGCTGGAAAGGGCATGGGTGTAACAGAAAGCAGCATGTGAAGGAGGCCATGCAAACTGCAGGTTCCTTCTTATTGTGAATAATCACCACAATTTCCACCTTCCAACAATGAAGGGACAGACAGAGCCAAGGGCTCCCACCTCCTCCAAGCACCTACAACCCTATCCCCAGCCCTGCCTCAGACACCCCTTCCTGTCAAAGAGCTCCAAACAAAGAGCTCCAAAAGCCACTTCAGACATTTCCCCTATCCCCTCTCTGATCCCTTCCTTTAGTCTTCAGCATATGTTTGATAATGTACAGAACACTGAATTTGTTACAAAATAATTACAAAGGCTTATTATACTTCCCTCTTTTGAAAAACTGGGTGCCCATCTGTTTGTAAGAATGACTCAAGAATTTCGAAAGATGTATCAAATGCTCCTTATGTGCCTTACTGCCTATTATCCCACACATACTACCTTTCATGAGATGGCCACAAAGTACCTCCTGAAAGGAGAAAGAATCCTATAGTCCTGGTTAAAAGGAGAGCAGTTTCAATTTTCTTCCTGTGTGTTTTGTTCTGGTGTGTCAGGAAGGTAAAACTTTACAGTGTACAACTGTAACACAATAGTATACATGAACTTTGCTTCAGTAAAAATGCTAGAATGTGAAGCCCAGAATGGAAGCAGGAACTAATATAAAGTGTGTTCACAGGTAAGATATGGCATCAAAATATCTGTTAGCCTTTGGAAAATGCAGTTGATAAAAATTACAGTGAAAGCCCCATAGAAGTATCACAACTCTCTACGTAGTCATAAATAACAGCTCACGAAGCAGAGCTTATTATATAAGCAAACATTATTATTAGCACATAGGCTGACACAGTATCACAGACTGCCAGAATTAAAAAGTTCCCTCTTTCGCTGGGGGGTATGCAGCCAAACTTGGTGGACCATGTGGAGTTTTGGATGTGCTGCCCATGGAAAGCCTACATCTATGCAAACAGTCAGAACAGTCAGAACATCTTGTTATCAACGCTGGTTGGGATTCCTGCATATCCATCATAAACTAGATTGCTATGCAAACAAATAGGCTACCACAAAAAGCAGGAAGTCTGACATATACTGAAAGCAGACATCATGAGTGTTAGGAAAATGACAGAAATTATTTAGCTGCTAATCAAACATATTCAATAAATAATAGACTTGTCCATCTGCTGCAAAGCCCATTAACAGAGGAAATTAATTTCTAGAAGAATTGAAAGTATTCACTCTAAAGCACTAAAGGGGAAAATCTATAATCTTTGTTGCAGGCAAATGCTACCCATTCTGATTTTAAAACCACTGAAACAGTCACTTATATGTAATTGGGGGGGGGGGGGGGGGGGGGGGGGGAATCATTCAACCAGAAAAAACAAGGAATGTGTTGCATTGTTCATGTCATGTTGTCTATTATAAAGTAAAAGCTATACCAAAATTGTTAGATAATTTGGAAGTCCCTCTTTACTAGGTGTACCCATCACTATTTCACTACTTGATTAAACATGTAATTCTTGATTAAAGAAGTCCTGAATTGTGAATTATATAAAATATTATTAATTATATTTCTCAAATATGGTTCTAGGCAATGCATCCTTTTTACCTCACTTGTTTGCCCTTATACCCTCTGACTACTTCACACCAAGTAGGAAACCAATCTCTTTGTCGGCAGACATTACAACTCACTTTACATATATTATCATTTAAGCCATTCCACTGAGTTAGTCCCAAGTTTTTTCACGTGCTGAATTATTATCTAAAGAGCACTGGGAGAACTTTGCAGCAGCAGGTATTAAACAGATGTAGACTGGCAGAGCTCCCCACCATGATTCATCTCAGCTGAACCTCTCTTCGTTTGTGCTTAAAATAGACTCAAAAATCTGAAAACACATATTGAATGCTTTCTTAAAAAGTGACTCTACTTTTGACCCCATTGAAGCAGAAGCTTATCTGATCCTTCTGAATCTGCATAACAAGCTTCCTCATTAAGCTTCCAGCTCTGAAAACATCATTAGTGTTATCATTAGGAGCACAGCCTTTCTCACAGTACTTAGGAACTTGCTTTGCTAAAATCCGGAAGGGAGGTACGATGAAAATAACACAAAATAGGGAAAGTGACTCACAATATATTGAGTTCTTAAAAGGTCTTAGTAGTCTAATGATAATAATAATAACCTTCACTTTCCAATAACAGAACCAAACCTTTTCTTTAGCCTCAGACTGAATTTATTTCATGTCAACTGGCTTCTCACTCACTGAAATATGTTTCATCTGCACAATATGTACTTCCTAATAACTTCGCTATGTTATGGAAACATGAGTCAAAGGAGACTTCAGTCTTCCTTTTTTATGTTCTTCCTGATATGCTGCATTGGACATCTCATTTGAACTTGAGTGGTGTGAGTTAAAGGCTACTTGATTGTCTTGTTTTTAAGGACAACTGTGTTAGAAGGACCAACCTTCTTTCAGAAGGAGTCTTCAGTGTGTCTTTTGATAGATATGTTAGCAAGGTTAAAGACACAAAGAGAGCAGGCAGCTAGGTATCACAAAAATATAGTTAAATACAGAAGTTTCAAACATACCATGTCATACAAGGCTGGTTTTTCATTTGGTTTTGGTTTGGTTTTTCTTAACTGGTCGCTTGCAGTACTTTGTGGGAGCATTACAAGATTTTCTGTGGTGTTTATTCTAACTGAAATGGAGCTGTCTCACACGAACACTTAATGTGCAGATCCTGAGAAAAATCTGGATCAATCTGTTATAAGAAATAGCCAATGTACTGAAGCCAGCACCTGAGGTGAATGCTCTTGCTTCTGTCACTGCTGCAACCTGTATCTGTGCCTTCACAATGAGGCAAGACCCAGGCAGGCAGTAGTTTGGATCAGTAGTTTCCAAGATTTCTTTTCTCAGATCTCCTCCATTGGAAGAGACTTTGCACCTTATCTACCATGTTATTTGTTCTTTCAAGTACAACAAAAACGTAACCTAAAAGCCAGGTGACTGCAAGAGCTGAGTCTCTGCAACACCTAAAATAACAGCACCTGGGTCACTAACAAGGGCTCCTAGACACCACTGTAACACACACCAAAATCCACACTCCAGCAACCTGTATCTCAGCACAGAAAGTCAAAATGTGGCTGTGGATTTTCCCATGGCAAACTCAGCTGTATCTTTCAGAACAGCACAGAACCTACATTAATCTGGAAAACAGCAAAACGTAGGAAACACAAAAGTGTCCACACTTCTCACATTTCTCTGAAAAAGTCCATCAATCATTCCACTGCCTAAGCCTTAAGGATTTGCTGCTGGCTAAGAAAGAAAACATTCAAGGGTGAGGTGATGACTATAAAGGGAAAAGATCCTAAGTGAGAGAGAAAAGAAAAATGCATTTAGAAACTACAAACAACTTTCAACTTGTGCCTTTTGGATGAGAGATATTCCTCTCCTGAGACTCAAATTTTTTATGAAAAATATATTTTCTCCTCTCTTCCAGTTCCCATCTGTGAGTCATCACAAGAGATCTGCAGATCAATTCCACTTAAAAAAGATGCCCTTCAGGTTTTGGGACAGATCCTCTGAAAGACCCAGACCCTAAGGATTCTGCAAGGAATGTCTATAAACACTTCACAAGCGATATGCAAGGAAGGAGAATTGGTAGGTTAGCCCCATATGTTAGAAAGCTAGAGCTCTATGATGAGGATGATGAAGTTCAGTGTTTATGGATAAAAGAGGAGGAAGGCCAATAAGGCAGATGTCATGGTACAGGTCACCCAACGAGGTGAACAGGCAGATGAAATGCTCTCTAAGAAGCTACAGTAAGTCTCACAATTGCCAGTCCTTTTTCTCATGAGGGACTTAACAGATGAGTGCTGGAAAAAGCACACAGCAAAGAGGAAACACTCTGAGGCATTCCTGGAGTGAGTGAGAGATGACATCCTGACACAGCCAGTGAGACAGCTAGGGAAGGTGAACCACTGGACCTGTTGCTCGTGAAGAGAGAAGGACTGGCAGGTGACAGGACAGTTGGAGGCTGTCTTGGGCACAGCTACCATGAAATGGTAAGAGATTCTTGGAAAAGTAAGAAGAGTCAGGAGAACTGTTAACTTGGACTTCTATAGGGCAGACTTTTGCTGCTGTAAGAAACTGGTTGACAGAGTCCCTTGCCCCCAAGTTGCACCAGAGGAGGTTTAGATTGGATATTAGGAAAATTTTCTTCATCAAAAGAGTTGTCAAGCACTGAAACAGGCTGCCCAGGGAAGTGGTTGAATCATCATCTCTGGAGGCATTTAGAAGATGCGCAGATATTGCACTTGGGAACGTGGTTCAGTTCTGGATTTGTCATTTCTGGGTCAGTGGTTGTAACTGATGATCTTAAGGGTCTTTTCCAAGTGAAACATCCCTATGATACTTTGAGGAGACGAGCAGGTGATGGATGATATCTGTCACACCGTTTGTACAACTCCTTTCAGAAGTCACGATCCAGAGGTCAGTTTGTCTTCCACTTCTGCAGCCTCAGAAGGAAGAGGAAGATGGACCATACAGATGCCCAGACTGCAACAGACTTCCCAGATACATCTCACCTTTCCTCTCCATAGAAGTGTAAATCATTTTCAGTGATCGATTACCTTCTGACTTTATTTCTGGAGCTTAATAAGTGCTATAAATAGGATAAGTACTTTCTTTTTGAATACAGTTAGCAGTCTTTAGATATAAGTACTACTTCTAGGGTAGATGACTAAAGAGAGTGGAAAAGTACTAACAAGTAACTGAAATCTGTAATAAAATAGTAATTGTTATAAATTTTCATACATAAACCAACCCCTAATAACGAAGGATGGATTCCATATGCTCGTCTTCAAAGACACACACTTTGTTTAAAGCAGAATAGGGAACAGAAGAAAATTGGCTGTTCTCATTATGGCATCACATTTACTTTGTGAGACACAAAATTCCTTAGCTAACCCCCCCCACCCCCCCCCAAAAAAAAAAAAAAAAAAAGATTATGTAACATATTCTGAGTAGTAATAAAAATGGCCATTTAACTTTTCATCAATAGGTTTCAGGGTCAGCCTTGGTTTTCCAGAAGAGAAAATAAGGCACAAGAGGTGGAATGACTGCCCAGAGCGATCCATCAGGCTGACACAGATTTGGAAATAAATCCAAGATTCCTGAATCCCAGCCCAGTGTTCTGTCCTTAGCAGTAAATGACTGGATATCTTAGCCACCAAAGGACAACTTTATCCAATCATTCACATGTCTCTGAAAATAAAGGCCCTCTGGAAAACACTAGGTATTTACAGTTCTGTGGTCTCTGCAGTGTCTGACACTTCAAGTGTTTGTAAAGATATTTTTGATGCAAATTAGTAACGACCAAGAGCAAAATGGCTGGTTCTTATAATTAGTTGTAACAAAATTTGCCACTTGGACACTTTCCTACATATGAATATTGTTTTGAAGTTTTCACTCTGGAGTCTTGTTCTCATGAGGCTTAGTTATTTAGCCATTCTTTCATAGGCAACATTTTAATTCAACAATTCTTTATGTGGAAGAACAGATTTGACAAATGAAACATCTGTGTGAAATGTATAAATTAACTTGCACATGTAAAATTCTAATCTGATATTCCTTGATAAGAGATTGTAACAGCAGTATGATTTTGAATATATACCAATGAAACTTTTGGAAAAGTATCCTTCCTTTCTTCATGAAAAGGTAACTTGTAGGCAGATAGCTACACGTTTTTAAGTCTGGAGACTCAATTTCTTTACAGAGTAATTATTAGATAACAAAAGTATAATCACTGCCTGGATCATTAAACTTTGGCAAAGGTGAGTGAAATAATCTCAGGGGAACCAAGAGCTTGTTTAGAGCAGGGATATTAAGCAGCAATAATTAAGTAACACAGTGGGAGTGGGAGTCCCAAGAGAAAACATGTTACAATGACAATTTTTATTACACATCTCAATTACTTTTTACTATACACTTTTCTTTCTGCAGTAGAAATCTACCACTGTTTCAGACCTTCAGAAGCCTGAAGTGCTCCACAGATATCCTGAGCTCCTTTCCTTGTCCTGAGACCAGGTGGCACAGTAGAATCACATGCACCCTGGAAGGGTAAACTGGTCCTGGAAATAGGATGGCCATAACCAAAGTGCCCAGAATTAATAGAATGTCCTATATTAATTCTCAAATATTCTAGGAAGTCTGGAAGACTGCATATGCACCCTGGATGTGCATGGGACTTTTGAACAGTTTAACAGTGCTGGCAGCTTAATTCTGTCCCTCTGCCTTTGCCCTGGCACTATATTTAGCAGATAAAACAGAGTCAATAATGTCCTCCTAGCAAAAGCAAGATGCTTGTCGGCTGTGATGAACAAAGAAAGAATGGACAAAATATGAACAAAGAATGGCACATGGAGAGGGAAGATAGGGCCAAAGTTCTTAACTGAGAAAGAAGGGAGCTAGCAGTGTTGTAGATTGTTACCCTGGTTTTTCTGAGTTTTTTAAAGCCTTTTGAATTTTCATAAAATGGAGTCAGACCTTTTAGCTACTGTACAATATTAGAAGCAGTTTCTACCTTTTTCTCACAGATGTAACATAAACAAATCCTTTGTTTTTCATTCTCTGTCCTTTGTTTGCATATTTCTAACCTGAAAACAATTGTAACTGACAGCTGGTCTGGCCAGTTGGCTTGAGAGGTGAAAACTCTAAAAGCCAATCTTCAGCCAGACCCACAAATGTATAAAAAGTAAGAAATAAACAAGAAGGCTCTCTCTCCACCCTGAGTCAGCTTGAGCTGGATCGGAGAAGTCTCTGTCCTGCAAAATTTCTCTTCTCTCGTGTGATTGCTTTGCGTACCGTGGTAACAGTAGATAAATGTGAGCAGTGTGGGACGCAAGAGAGGAGGCTGTAATATGCAAGTTACCAAAGGCTGAAGGATAGAGACAGTAGAAGGTATGGAGCAGCATCTGTGTTTTAAAGCTACTAGGCAAGAGGAACTGAAGTTCAAGTCAGCCCCAGGGCAGGGGGTCAGTTGAAGACAATTCTGAGATCCAAGAAATGTGGTGCTGTTCTCGGTGAGCAGAAAGGAAGCTGCAGGGAGGGCTAAGGAGATCAGGTACTCTTGATTATGGTCATACATCACTAACCCGGATCCCCAGAAAGTAGAGGCAAGCACACATCCTGGAATTCATCTGTCTAGACTTAGATATCTGAGTACCTGGATAATCAGGATAGAGAGTCTCTCAGATGTTGCCAGCTGGAAAGAAAGCCTGCGATTTGTCTTCCAGATCATCCAGGATGAACATCCAGCAGTCAGAAAAGAGCCACAGAGATTTAAAGAGAAGCTGTCTAAAGGTGTCTGGATGGAGAACCACCCCAGTAACACACAGTGAACTGATCATCCCTGTCCTAACGAAGTGCTGGCAAGCCACAGCTTCAGTGCATCCAAGGTCAGGAGTCAATAGTGGGTGCTAAATTCATTCAAGACACCCTCAGCCAAGCATCAGAGGTGCTGCAGTCCTGAAAGACCAAGTTCATAGTAGCTACCAGGAACTCCAAAAAAATCTCTGAGAAATGGGTAGAGATTCCCTCCACTCAATCATCATTCAAAGAGCTGTAGAGAAAAGCCACAATGTCTGTTATAGTAGAATAGCCAGCAGGATCTGGCAACCAGAAAAGAGCCTGGGAAACTAATCTGTCCTTAACCAGAGCAGTCAAACTAGAAAAAACATGCAGACCACAGCAAATGGTCACTCTCACACATGATAGCACACAAGGGCTTTGACATTTAGATATGATTCGCATGCTGTATTCATCTAGAAAGCTGAATTTTCAGAGGCATACAGCTCTTACATCTAAATGAGCAAGTCTAATGCCAACATCTTTGTACATAATCACTGCATAACCTCTGTGGGGTTTTTGATGAGTCAGGGACTATTTCCACTAGGCCATCTGGATACAGCCCCTCTGTTTTGAATGTTTCAAAGATGCAGGCACAGTCAAAACATTCTGGTTGGTTTCAAGGGTAAAGAATGGGTTCCCCTACTGATCAGTATTGCATTCCAGATGTATCCATTCTGGGATGAATAACAGTTTTGCTACCAGCAATTTTGCTGTTTCTTAGCAGAAGTCTCAAGTAGGCAAACTTCATTCTGGTGGCTAAAGTTGTCACTTTGAAGTGTGATGTGGATAGCAATATGATACATTCAGCTGGCCAACAGCTGACGCTTTGCAGTTCTGTGAGTACTGCAATGCATAAATATTTTTGGGGAAAAATACATTATAACATTTAGCTTTACCTGGCTAATTATGGTGCAATCTAGTGTGTGTTTTACTCTGTTTCCCCATGCTGACTGACAGTCACATGGACAGGCAGCATGCTGGGGATTTCATTTGTCAAGAATGTTCCTAGGGAAAATGATCTTAAGGACTGTGAAACTCCTGGAAGCTTTTCATGCACTGAGGTGCCAAAAGAAAACAGGAGATTTGAAAACTGAATCCTGAAAGTGTTTGTGCTGGCAGCCAGCATATGACTCAAAGTTTGCTGTTATCTTTCCTTTCAACATGAAGACGCAGCCCTGCAGGGATTTAAAGAGCACAGCTGCCCATCTCAAACATTCTTAAGGCCAGAAGAACTTTGCAATAAGACAAGCACAGAATGGAGCAACAGGATGGTGCTAATTCTAGGCCTGGCAGAGGCGAGATCTGGTTAGTACATCCTGTGCAATGCATCCTCACAAAATTCCCCCTTGGCAAACTGTGTAAAGAAGCAACTACTCATGTGCATATCACCAGTCAAACAAAGATCATCCCAAATCGTGGGACAGAGGGCATCTGTGACCACCACTGAAGCTCACCTCCCAAATATTACTTGAAATTAAGACTGTAAGTTGAGCCACAACAATGGGAACTTTAGATAAAGGTAAAGGCGATACTACTGTCCAGATGTTATTTCAGGCCAAAGAGGAGGTTAACAAAGAGGGGGGAAAAGGATGCAGAGGCATCTCCCACCAGTCAGACCACAACAAGCCCTTGTGCTCTTCTAAACTAGAAATGCCAACCAGGTCACTGTAATACTTGCTTCTGATACATGCACCCTTTCATATAATTGTTGATCAACTAGAGCCACCAGTAATGATAGGAGTAGCTGTGGCCTGATGCTGCCACATCTAAATGAATATATTTAGAGGAATTTTTGATAAAAATTGATAAAAATCTTGATGGTGATAACATTTCTGAGGCTGGAGTGTGCTGCCCTGTATATGTATATATAAGAGTTACAATTTTGCTCCTGCTTATCAAAGCTTTAAGCTTTGGAGGGTTTTGCTCTCTGGTAGCTGTTTTCCACACTGTGCAGTATCAATCATTCTGCTAGAGAGGAACAAACACCCTGTCCTTTTATGGACAACTGTTCTGCTTTAAAGTGTTTCACAGTCTGTACTTGCCTTATGAAAAAAAAAAAATCAGATTCAAAAAACCTAATACATGTTCTAATGCCATTGAATGCACCAGTATTTCTTCGTGCTTATAAACATCTGCAGCTAAAAAATTAGAAATTGACCTAAACTTCTCATCAGAAACTGGGAAAAACTAGGATTAACCCAAGACTTACCATAAATAATGTATCGCTCATTACTCTTTAGGAAAATAAGGGGTCTGGGATCGAAGCACTCACTTGTATGATATATTTTGGTCTAAGAAAAACACTATTATTTATACTGAGATAATGGTAATAAAGAAGCTTTCAGGTGGCCAAGGAGGGATTTTTATGGCTCCAAGGCTTATTTATAATAATTATTACTTATTGCCACTTTAAAAAGCTTTTACACCATTACCACACCTGATTTTTCTCAAGGATCAACAAGACCATAAATATTTTCTGCCCTTTAATTTACATTTGAGATCAAATTCTTCTGAGGATGCAGATACCATTTCAGCATCTTTACACTCCCTGACCCCATTCCTTCCCAATCCCTAGGTGACTCATTGCATATGCACAGGAAGTTTTCTCACTGCAGAGTGCTTTGGTGATGCAGAAATGGAGGATTGTATTAGGGAGAGGAGGGAGGAAAGTCAGAGAAAGGGCTGCAGTGTAACCTGGATACTATAAGCACCTACACATGAAATGAAACAGCAGTCCTAAGAAAGTACTTTAGTCTGATTTCAAGTTTGGATGGGTTTCAACCTCCTCCATCCCAGGAAGTTATATACCAAAAGATTGTCCCTGATTTATATAGGGAAGGCTAGTTAAGCCTCCTTATGTTTAAAAGAATAAACCAATGTCATATTTACTGCCACTTCATGGTTTGACAAGTAGTTAAATTCTTACCTATGTTTCTACAGACATAATTTTCTGCTTCAATGGTATTTCTTTCTCTGGAGTGGGAGGATGGTCCAGCTTTGTGTCCTCTGTTACACCTCCTATGACCAGCCTGAAGACTGATTTGAATGCACAGAATTCAAATATTCTGGTCTAAATCCATTCCCTAACAGTCAATTGAGACAGGAGAGATAGGGTAAATATCTGCTCACCAGATGGCAGATCTTTTTACTTACTATTTGCATTTAAAATATAACCTCAGTTAAGGATACTTCTGCCTACCAATTGTATGGCCATTCACAGCTCAAAGGCAGCTCTGCTATTAGCCACAACATAACAGACAGAGCTTTCCATACATAAAATGAATTTTCTGTTCAAAACAGGAATCAAATCAAAATAGCAGAGTCAGAACAGACCACCAACACCAAAAAAAGATAGTGACCAATAGCCGGGAGAGAATAAACCCCTCTAAATTCACAAACTATTTTATCTCCTCTCTGACTCACTGATACCTCGTTTTCAGGTTATCTATTTGCCTTTATGACCAAAAATTAGAAAATTGTGAGAATTAACTGGGAAAACAGCCTGCAAAGGACCAGGTGAGACACCATGCTTTGTCTTCAATAATCAGAAGTTATTTTCTCATCGTTTTTAAGTCCATATAATTCCAGAAGGATAGCCATTCCCTCCCACATACCCAAGGATGATGGTATTCATATCCACAGCATGTGAGTCAAGGCCTTTAGTGACTGCAGTGCACTATGGAAGGAGAGATTCAGAGGCTGGAATAGGGGCTGCTGCTGGCTGTGAATCCATGAGAGGACAGCTCTTGAGGCTGCAAAGTCATATGAGGCATCACCTCCTCCCTAGCATCATGCTTATTCTAGACAGGGAGAAAAAATAAAGAAACCTGATTGGAAAAATTTTATGCATTCCTGTGCACAGAAAATTACTTCTACCTCTGGTAGAAAGTAGCAACCAATTGTGGTCTTAAATTGGAACAAGCATTTCAGCACTGCTCATTGGGATGGATTTTGCATGAACTATAGTGGTTAACACACAATCACATCAATCTACAGAGGCAAAGTTTAAAAAACAAAACAAAACAAAACAAAACAAAAACAAAAACAAAAACCAAAACAAAACAAACAAACAACAACAACAACAACAACAACAAAAAAAAAAAAAAAAAAAAAAACAAAAAAAAAAAAACCACAACCCCAAACCGACCTGCAAAAAAATTCCAAAGCCACAAACTAAAACTAACCCCAAAACCAAAACAATGAACCCTGAAGAATTCCAGGTATTTCACAAGTATTTCTCAGTGCTGGGGGACTCCTTTTCTCCTTTCTTGTTTGCTGTAGTAAACTATGGCACCTTCTTTTGCATAAATCTGAGGTCATGATCAAAAGCCAAGCATCTTTCTTGATCGGGAACAGGTTTGAACCTATAAATTATTACAAGGTAAACAGAAATGTAGAGATAATATTCAGACATGAGGGTGAGCCCCCAGGGATGCAGAAGAAGGCGGAAGAACAAAGAAAAGCCATGAACTTCTCTCTTCCTCACTGGTATCTCCTGGGTTTTCCCACATTTGCTGGAGAGCCTCAGGTAACTCCGGGGGTATATTGAAAGTATTTGGAGTTCCTACAGTGAATTTCGCCTCAATATCCTGGATACTTGGAGACAACAGTTGTGCCAGAATAATAATATTTTCTCCTGAAGAAAAAATTCAGAAGTAAAACACTCTAGCCTGAAGATCTCTCAGTGTGCCCTAGCCTCACATGACTGGAGTGCCTCACCCTACTGCTGGGAAACTCCTATAGTTCCCTGAACTCAAAAATTACTCCAGGGGCAATCCTGCAGAGTTAGAGCTACATTCACAGCATATGCTACACAAAACATTAAGAGTTAGAAATTTGCATTTATTTCTATATTTAGAAAGCAAGCTTAAACAATCCTAAAAAAAAAAAAAAAACAACAAAACCTTTAAAAAAATCTCTACCTCAATTAACTAAATGAACTAAAACCAAAAAATATTTCTATATTACTACTATCTATACTTCAAATAAACACACAAAGTCCTAATAAAAAATTCCAAAAAAGTAAAAATTTTTTCAAAACAAACTCCACACACTTCTTTTTACTCCCCCTTTGCTCCCAAAACACAAATAAACTCAATATACAACACAAACAAATCAAACAAATAAAAATACAAGCATCATAAAATCATCTTAAAACACACAGGTTTCTGCATTAATATTTTTAGGGGGGAATTCATTTGGTTTCGAAAGAGTGGAATGAAGCAAGGCCACACACCCCTACCCCAGCTCATTTTTAATGATATGTTAAATCCAGTTCTTGTTCATTCTGCAGTCCCAGCCTTAAATGAGAAGGATTACAGGTGGGTGGCACCAGTTTGCTGAGTTCATACTGCAGAGTATAATAACAATATCCACTCATATCCTAATGAATTTCCATTTATACAGTGTTCCAATTCCCAGAACTTACAAAATAATGACATACACATAGCTCCCCTTTAATTTGTGCAAAATCCCCTGAACGGTGTGCAACAGAAATATGCAAATATGGCAGGCAATACAATTACACCACTGAGTGAAAACAAGTAAATTAACATAGTCTTTAGCAAATCCTCTTACTTGGGCAAATCCTATTCTTTCAGACAAAGAAAATATCTCTTTATTTTTTTATTTTTTTAATAAAGAACTATCTCTGAAAGCAAAATGACTCTGCAGGCATGAGCACAGGATTTCTTTTTAGCAATCACAACTAAATTTTTTAGAGCATTTTCTATTCCACCACGTCCCAATATACCTCCTGGCTGTTTTGCAAGCACCAGAGGACTGGAGAGAGAGTCACACTTTCAAGCCTATAAATTGCTTTTTCTTTCAACTCAACTGAATTATGATTTGCTTGAACAGAAAGTTGCCCAATTCAAAAAAAAGGAAAAGAAATAAAAGAGACCCTTAGCAGATTCAGAGGATGGAGAAGAGACAGCAAATAAAAGGTCCTTTCTAATAATAAAGCCCTGGGTTTTAAAAAAAAATAAAATAAAAAAAAAAAAAATTGTTTTCACTAGCTAAGACTGCAGCACACTCTTTTTGTCTTGAGGCTAAGCCAAAGGGATCTGTTTTCACCAGGCTTTCTGAAGGGCTGAAATTGGGGAAGCTTCAAGGACAGATCCAAAGCAAGATAAAGCAGAGAGCACACAGAACCTGGGGATATGACTTGTTTATTTGGACTAAGTGATAAACTGTATCCAGGCTCCCATTTTAGTGTGATTTCCTGAGCAGAAATATGAGCAGGTACACCATGGAAAAGAACTGGTGGTAAATGCCAGATTCCTAGAGAGCACTGGACTTGCTCTGCCTGCCCCAGCCCAGCTAAACCTGCGTCTGCACTGACAATTCAATTGTTCTCTAACCACCTGACAGTACCTCTGCCACAGGTAAAAAGAGCTAAATCATTCCCAAATAACCAACTTCCCCTTCTTCCTCCTGGGCAGCAATCCACCTAAAGCCAGGATAAGGATAGCTTAATTACCATTTTCATTCCCAGCTTTCAAAATTTATACATCTAATGCCTGTAACACTTGATAGAAGTGTTTCAACAATGGATTTTATGATACTCTTCCAAAATACTTTTGTCACTAATTCAGTTTATTGTTAAGCACACACACACCTAGAAGAGACACACATATGAATCCTGTAGAAATTATTGGAGGGGTTTTTCTACTTCTTGACCTATTTTACTCATGTTTAGACTTATTTGATCACCCAGCCTTTGCAAATGTTGAAAACACACACAATAACACCACCAGCAGGATATAGCCTTGCACTTTTCTGCGGGCTGTGCTGTGACCTTGAATGTCCAAAAACCTAAACACCATGTTACACAATGAAATCTTGACAGGTGAAAAATTATGAAAGAACTTTGGACCTGTATTAGAATGTTTATTTCAGATTCTTGAGCCCATTTTGGACTGGGAGAAATTTCAGCACTGGTCTCTGTGACATCTGCATGTGTCAATGATGGGTAAGAAGCTGCAAAACTGTACAGATCTCTCTTCCTTACCAGTGAATTTCATTACAGATGTTTGGTTTTATACAAATAATATTACTTCAAACTTGTCATAAAAAAACTTGTATGACATCAAACAAAACATAAAGTTGGAAAATTACAGACCTGCCTTTTTTTTTTTTTTTTTTTTTTTTCCCTCTTCCCCAAATAGCCTATACCAGCTGCTGAGTGGTTTGGGGTTTTTTGTTTGGTTGTGGGTTTTTTGGGGTCTTTTTGTTTGTTTGTTTGGGGTTATTTTGTTGTTTTTTGGGGGTTTTTTGTTTTGTTTTTGTTTGGTTTGGTTTTTTGGTGGTTTTGTTTTGTTTTTGTTGTTGTTGTTTGGGTTTTTTTGGTTTTTTTTTTGTTTTTTTTAAACGAAAAATCTGAATTAAGACCTTAAAAAAAAAAAAAATCTTTCATAGATCTAACCTATGAAACTTGTTTTACAAGAAATTAGGAGGAAATGTGACAGTTCTGCCATATTTGCTGGTGCTACAGATCTGAAAGTCAAAAACAACTGCCTTTCTTGCATTGCTATGGCAAAATGTTTCACAAAGCCTTGACCAACCAAGTTGACACATACAGCAGAACTAGGAAAGTAAGACAGTTTAGGTCCCAAGTGATCTAATCTGCAAGGGCAGACATCAGACCTACTTTCTATGTTCTTTAATCTGTAAAAATTAGATTATAAATTAATATATATATATTTAAATTTAAAAATGTAACTTTAATAGAAGGTATAAGATGATCTAAAGCAAGAGTATTTATCTAAAAAAAATTTGCTATTTATGAAAAATAAAAAGAAATACTACTATAAAGAGAAATGTGGTGGGAAATAGGTGGTTTGTGTGCTGAAGATCATCATAGGTAGAGGAACATACACAGATGCATTTGTACAAAATATATCAGGCTGACTGCATGTTTAACACTTCTTGGTGAATCAGATCATGGCAAGCCCAGAGCATGTGTCCCAGCAGACAATGCAATGACTGGAAGGAGGGGTGGAGAAAGGGCAGGAGCTGGCAGGGCAGGAGTTGGCAGGCAGCAAACAAGTGCTGCTGACAAAGACATTTACAGCCAAGGCAGGTGATTGGCATTAGGTGAACACTGAGGAACAATGTTGCATTTTTTTGGATACCTTCATTGCAATATTTGCTTTTTCTTCACAAAACTTTTGGGACTTGATGTTTTCTTCTTAGTGGTAATGGGTTAGGTTTTTTCTCCCTTGAGCAATGTGTTTCAATACTTGGCTAATTAGATATTTTTTCTAATTTGCATGGTGCACACTGACAATAAAAAATGAGAGAAGAAATATTGCCTCTGCAAAGAAAACAGAAAGGAGAGAGAAAAGAAAGATATGCAAAAATGAAAGAGAGACAGTGTCTCTGCCAGCACTGAAAATGCATGACATCTGGAAAATCTATTTATACCATGTTGTTTAAGGGTTTAAATTATCTTCAGTGTTGTCAAACCAACAGTACACACATTTTTGTGAGACACTCATACTTAAAAAGTTATTTCATTTTATATTGTAAAAAATGCTCAGAAGGGAGCATACATTTTATGAAAAATATGGCTGTGCCTTTCACTTTCCAAGTCAAAGAGAACAGTGCTCAGAATCTCCCAGCAGTGAGATCAGTGTGGATTTACTTATTTCAGCGCAGTCAAAACCTGACAGCAGGATAAAAATGTATTAGATACTAATACTAATAAATCTAGGTAGAAAACTCTGAAAAGAACATAAATATTTTGGGTTTTTTATATTCTTGACCATTGCACTCAAATCTCACATTGATTACAAGTAATCTCCTTTATTATGCTAAACTTTTGCTGTTTTGGAAATTACCTTCTATTTTTTCCTGGCTTAGGAACAAGGCTCAAAAAGAGAGAGAGAAAGAACCTTAACTTTGATCTTGCTTTTCACAGTGCCATACTTTTTGTCTCATATATCATGTACTCTTTCCTTCATGTCCTCTGAAGATTTTTGGAAGTCCAGAGATATTTTGGTTTAACATTTTAATTCCCACATGTAGTAAACCTGTAAATTGACTTGAACTAGCTTTTTTTGAGAAAGACTTCACAGAACATAAATATATTCCGTGGTAACATTGTTGCTTAAGTTAACCCTGACCTTCAAATAACTGTTATTTTGCTCAGTAAAGTCAATTCTAAACTAAGTTAGTTAATTTAAATGAAAGCAGAAAAATAAAATACATATTTTGTTCAGGTTGATAAATTCATATTTACTTGAAATACTTAAAAAGCTTAAATGTGATACAACTGGCTCATATCTAGTTAAAAATAGTGAGATTTTTGTAGAAAAACCTACTTACAAGATAATTCTATAGGATAGAGTTTAATGCAATATGAGTATTATTATAAATAAAGATAGAAAATTAGCAAATTTGGACTGTGCAGTATGTAAAGAAAAATCTTTCTGTTAACAAGTACTAGTAACTTTCACACAATTTGCTTGACTGCCCCATCAAACATGGCAAACACTATTGGGTAAAGCAGGAATTCAGGCTTGCACACAGAAGGGATTCTTTCTGGCTTTCAGTCAAGAAAAAAAATAAAATAAAATAAAATAAAAAATTTGTATGGTGTATCTGATCAACCATGGGTTTCCCAGGTAACCTATCCTTTCTTCTCATTCAGTCCTCTTTCACACAGATGAAAGTTTTGAAAAGCATTACCACCTGGTGCTTTTTCATTGGAAATCCCAACCACTATAGCCACAATCAACCCATGTGGTTACAAACATCTAATAACATCTAACATGCAATAAGTATCTGGTATTGTACAACTCCACAAGTGATGCTGTAAGCAATAGAGACAGCCTTGCATGAGCAGTTCTTTCCTAAACAAAGAAATCCTTATTATAGATTTAGAAAGTCTCATTCTTCAGGCAAACTCTCTATTGCTTTGTCCAAGTCTGTGGCATTTGACCTCAGTGCCTACTCTTGCTTTTTATTAGCATGCCAAATTGTTCTATGTCCCTAACATCCTCTTCCTTTTCCTTCAGGAAACATGTGGAATATGAAGTGGACAAAAAAAAAAATGTATTCTATCAGAAAAATTTAAAGAAGATTAATTACCTGCATCCTTTACCAAACAATACTTTGTTTGTTTAGAGAAACATACAGTAATAGAAATTGTATTTCCAGATGTTCATGCAGCAAATTCTAATGTGCCTTTTTTTTTTCTTTTTTTTTTTTCCTTTTTTTTTTTTTTTTAATAAGGAAGGCTATTTGGGCAACTGAAATCAAACAGTGTTTGGTTCAGAAATAGGAACACTTACCTTTGTAACAATGCCAAAAAAAGGGTTTGCACTTTTTTATTTGAGGTCTTTTAGGAAATAAGGGACACCTGCCTTTCGCCCCAAGGATTGTATAGAATTTAACAGCTGCCAAGCTGCATAAATAACAGAAAATTTCCAGCTGGCATATGTTTTATATTTGCAATGTCACTGTTACTTGTCACGTCTGGCCAATGTCAAAAATGCCTGTTTCTGATACCCCTTGAAAACCAGCAATCTGTCATGCAACATGTAAAGCACCTATAAAATGACTAAACTTCATTAAACAAGAATGGTAAGGAATTTTGTGATACGTGCATACATTTATCAATAGAGAGAACAGAACACATGCCAGCTTCTTCAAGGGGAATGGACAAAAACAATACTGTGCAAAAGGAAAACAAGGGAGCTACTATGTATGTACTATAGCAGAAATATTGTACAAGGCGTCCTTATGGAACTCCCTATATTTACAATTTACAAAGGGAATACTTATCATTCTGTTGATGCCAGTGTGTCCACATTCTTTGAGGATAAAATACACTATTATATACATAAGACATTGACAGCATCAGAGCCAGAATTATTCAAGAAAGCCTTCTATTTCACAGTTGAAAACAGAAAGATAGTCCAGTCTGAATCCGTCATTACCCTCATAAATGTAGGTGCTGTTGTTTTCCCTTGCTGATCCATCCCACACAGGAGATGGATCAGCCCAGTAATAGTAGAATCATAGAATTGTTAAGGTTAAAAGACCTCCAAGATCATCAAATCCAACCATTAACCCAGCACAGTTAAGTCAAATACTACACCGTGTCCTTATTGTCACTGCATGTCACTATGTCACCAAACCCTATACTGCAGCTCACGCCTCAGGCTGTGCCCGGAGTTTGCCGGGACTCATCCCTGAGGTTTGCTGCTTGATTTCCCACTGAACTCCTCCAAAGAGATTGCACCATCTACCTTAGAACACAAAGGGCAGTGCTATGAGGAACATAAAATCTGGGAAAGGGTTAAATATCACAAAATGTGCATAACTATTTTAACTTACATTTTATTGTTGAGACCTTTTCTGTGAAGTATCATTCTTTTTTTTTCCTTTTTCCCTTTTTTCCACTTAGATCTGCATTAACAAAAGTTATTTCATTAGAAAGTTTAGGTTCCACTTATATAGTTGCTTTGCCTTATATGTAAGAATTTTGTTTCTTCTTTGAATATAAAAGTAGGCACAAGAGGTTTTCCAACTCAAATAGGCATTAGCTGAAATTCACTTTTTCAGGTCTGTTGGCTTGCATAACCTGTTGGAATCTGTAAAGTAGGATTGCATTAAACAACCATTTTCAACACAGTGACCAGCTGGAACCAGAAACTTATTCCCAGCTAATTCCAATACGGTATCACAGAAATCTCAAACTAAAATAAGTATAGAAATCAAATGGTTCAAAGAAATACAGTTGCATAGTGTGACTCAGCCAGCTCCAAACTTCACAGCTTAAGCCTTAACTCCAGGTACTTAAAGTCATCATTTATAAGCTTCTGGTCATCCATACCAAGCAGAGCAAGCATGGCTTGGCTGAATCACCTAGCTAATTGTTAAAATTATTATTTTTTATTGATAGGCATGAAAAAGCACAATGTTCTTAACATTACAGCATATGGGAAAGTGTTTACAGTGATAAGCAGTAGGCAATTTCAAATAAAATCAACTTTATAAACCATGAACTTTCCCCATCACCTTTTCAATCTCCTTCAGACAAATCCTGAACTTTCTTTGCATACCACAATTGAATTGAAGTCCCTTTTTCATATCAAAACATATATCTCCTGGGAGCAATTAAGGAGCAGTCGATTACAAAGATTAGTGTTAGTTTATCTGCCACATGACATGACTCCTTACACAAACTCATTGACCAACACTTGAGATCAATACAAGTTTTCTTCTTCCTCTCTCTATAATTTGCAAGAGAGATTAGCAAGGAAAGATTCCCATAGAAATTGGTTAGTAAAATAGCAGGCAGAATGCAGTTGCACTCTTCCTTAACAATAATCTTTTTGAAAAACACCCTTTCAACAGGGAAGCCTTAAAATACAAATCCGCTTATGGCAAAGGTCTCCTCTTCCAGCAAAGGTCATACTCACCCACCATTCAAACTGTGACAGCCAGGATTTTTCCTATTGGCTTGAGCTTGAACCAGACAACATGGTATTAAAAAACAGACTGACTCAAAATCAAAGCTCAGAAATTCCCTCCTGGATACCCTTGGCATTCTGCTTTGTTGCACCCTCCAGTTTCCAAAATGTGTAACCTTAAACAGAGGTCATGGCACCTGCTGCCTGTGTAGCAAATCACACCTGATGATTTTACCTGCTAGCAGCTCAGTGGGCTTGGCCAAGGGATACCTGCTCCATGCACCTCCAGAGACCTTGCAGGTTTCTTTCACCCACACCTGCCCCTCTGCTCCCTCACCATGTTCTCAAACTTTGCTGCAGTTGTATCAGATCCTGCACCATAAAGGGGGACTGCACAGCTCCCACAACCAACCCTGATCACCTTCCAGTTCCAAAAGCAGGGAATCAAGCATAGACGTGGAAATTCTGGGGATGGCAAGCAGCAAAGGTGAATAGAAGGTCAAAAATGATCCTGTCTGCCTGGCAGTGAAATCAGTAGAGGACAATTCCTCTGTCCTTGTCATGCTATAATGAAATAAAATAATTATTTAGCAGCATATTGAGGTTTTTATGGTAATGTCATGACTTGCCGCTATTTTAAGGTCACTAAGATAACCATTAGACCAGACAAAGTTTAATTATTAAGTGTAATGGAATAAACTTCACTGAAAGCACTTTCATTTCAACATAAGCACAAAATGTTCAGTCTGTGAAGCCTGTTTAACTGTGACCTCCAGTTATGAGCTTGATGCTTATCTGCTTGAATTTTAAAGAGTGCGAATCTTGAAATCTAACAATTACATTGTGAAGAGCAAAGACACTCCTGTAAGAGAAGGAACACATGCTAATGAAACACAGGGGGGGAAACCCAGTGCCTGAGATTCTTCACTAGCAAAAAAGTATAGTTGCATTGATCGCTGTAATCTCTTTTGTTCAGCTGCAGCCATTTACATCAGTTTCCTAGGCTGTCAATATCATTAACACCTCTTAATGTCTTGAAGGGTGACTGATTTTAATGCAATTTGTAAGTACAAAGAATTGCACAAGCCAAGGTGCTCATTGTGGCATCTGACCTTAGATCTGTTTTCAGGATTTAACGAATCAAAGATCACTCCGCAATTCATCCATCTAAAATCTGCCAATCCCAACACCAGAGATGTTAGCAGCTGAAATAGTATATGATTAAAAAATACTAATTATAGGTACACTAGTGATTTGGTGTCAGTGTCATTGTACATAGGCTTTTGAAGAGAAATGCCATAGAAGCAGCAGCATTTTTAGAGCACAAGGACTATAGAATGAGGGAGCTGTGTGAAATACATTGAAAGAAAATAATGCAATTAAAGTCTTTAAAAAGAAGATAAGTGCTCACTGGAAACTATTAAGATTTACAATGACAGCTAAGCATCTTCACAGCTGACTCAGATGTGTGACTTCAGATGATTTTCAGTACCTTTTAGTTATCTCCATAACATTAATTTCATAATCCACATCTTAAAATATTTAGAAAATTCTGGGCAAGTGGGTTTATTGCATGTAGGTTTTGTCATTCTTTTTATAATTTTAGGATTTATTTTCCATCTTATTTCTAAGATCATTACAATACAAACTAACCTATGTTATATTTCTACTGTGATAAGATTTCTGAGACATTTTAATAGGTAGGGATTCTGTTTATGTGAGAGATGTCACAAACAGAGGATGTTGTTTGAAAACCCCTCGCACTATAAAATTATCATTGCAGCAGTTTTCCAATGCTCTCAAAAAATAGGTTAATATTTTTAAAGCGAAAAATAAAATTAACAGGAGACATTTGTCCTCAAGGATTTGCAACACATTATGAAAATGTCTTCCGTGTTCCATTAGTCTTCATTACCAATGTGCATGCCTTAAAAATCTTGATGAGAAAGAAAATGTGCACAGGACATCCATTATGAGGATTAAATATTCGCAACACAAACCACTGGAATTTATTTCAGAAGCTTAAATGAAAGACATTTAAATGATGCGAGGATTGAAAGATGAAAATTACCTGATCGGTAGTCTGCATTTTAAGGTCAAACTAAAAGATGCTGTGGTAAGCCAGACTGAGTATTTTGCCAGGGAGTGTCCCAAGTCTTTCACTCAAGACCATTCTATTTCTCAGCCAGTGGAAAGAAAATAAACTAATTCAGACCCTTCAGCACATTTCATTTCAAATTGACTGATGATTAACTAGTGAAATATGTACACAAGCCAGACCATATGGGCACCATAATTTTTGCAGCATTAACTGCTTCCCCAATCCAATTTATTTATGCTGAATGAGAATTTATTGATCCTCAAGAGCTTATTACCATGTGAACAAATAAAATGATGCATTAATTAACCCAAACACTGTAAGGATTTCCAGATTGCTGTCTGTGGTCTAGCTAGAATTAATTAATTTTCTAAGCAGAGACTTGTTAATGACAGATTATCTATAAACAGGATCCCAAGTTTAAATAACAGAGAGTTTCCACAACACGCAAAGTTTCAAAAAGAGGGAAATACAAATGCCACATCCACAAATGTCAATTATGATCAGTACCTTGCAGTTCTTGCATTCACTCAGTATTTGTGTTATTTAAACAAAACAGACATCTTAATTACCTACCTCTGGTTTCCCTAACACAAGTAAACCTTGGGTATTCTAAAATGTGAACATAATGCACACTAACATAGAAACATACTGGTGGCTATTTCAGAGAGCATAGAACCTGTCATGAGACTGTTCCCAGGTGCAGAGGTTTAAAAGGACCTATGCCTCTGTCAGGAATCACTGGAGAGCTAGCCAAGATTTCCTAGCCTCACGATGTACAGGCAAGGAAAAGAAAGGTTTCAACTCCAAACAGAACATGGTGTACCAGAAAATACACTCTCCTTTTGGAATATAGACCCACATTCAGTAGCCATCACTGTGATATCCCTATCTCTCAATCTGCACAAGTCCTGCTGGACAGTGGCATTCTGCACAAGATCATTTTTTTTTTCCAATATAATTCTATTTTTCTTACCATGATTGGGGTTTTTTTGGTTTTGGGGTTTTGCTGCTGTTGTTGTTTTGGATTTTTGTTTGTTTGTTTTGTTTTAGTTTATAAAAAGGTTCACACTCTGTGAAAGACAAAAGAATACTCTGAAATAGCAGTCAAGGAAAACTTATCTTGCTCTTCTTACCAGGCTTTCCAAAGAACACAGTACTGGATATCAAAGAGCATTGTGATCATAACTATGTTTATAATCAAAGAGAATTTGAACATTTCACAGCTACCTGTGAAAATCCCCAAACCTTTTGGGTTTGTTTTAACCTTTAAAAATAATTAAATTAATTCCCAAAGGAAAAATTTTCATTCCAAATCAAACATTTGAAACTTTACTAACTTCAAATTTGAAACATTACAGCTAGTTTTCTCCCCCTTTGCCTATGCTAAAAACTTCATGAAATGAACCCCAGCTCACCAAATGCAAATTTGTGTTTCTTTATTAGGAAAGTGACACCTTCACTCAGTGCCACTGCCAATTTCCTTGAAAATCTAGTTTTAAACGTTATATAAGGAGCTGCTGAATGCTGAGCTCCACGGTGTGGGCTGAGCAGATGAGAATCTTCCCCCACGTACACAGAGGTGTCTGTGTATCATATGCCTGCCTTAATCCAAACCTCCTGGTTCCTTGCCTTTCCCTCTCTTGAGCCTTATTAGTAGAAGTTTTATATCAGCTTCAGCATTACCTGCCAGCCAAGTTTCTGTACATGGGTTTTTTCCTCATTCAGCCTGTCAAGAAAAAAGGAGGCACTATTGAGAACTTCTGGGCTGATTTGAATATTCAAATCCATCATGCTTGGAGGAGCTTAAAAGTAGAGGGAAAATAGTTGACTCTGCTTTATATTTATCACTAAGAACAGTAGGACAGATTCTAAGAGAATAATGTGAACAACAGAATTAATATGATTCAAACAACTAAGCAAATGTGATGGATGTGCTCGATCCCCTTAACCAGAATAGCTATAGTTTGGCACAACTTCTAAAGGAGGCAAAGGCCTGAGGCACAGTCATGCTTAGAACTCCTCCTGAAATGCCACAAATTTAACCCAGTGAGCATGAGTGCGTATGACCAGTACATGAATAGCAGACTAGATAGGTATAAACCATTCTCCAAGTCTGAGACTAAGATTAGACCTAGTTTCATCTGGGCTCCATCAGGAGTTCAGAAAGTGAAGGGGTCTACTCTGAGCCTCATGACTCAACAGGAGGGTGGCCCTTACCCTTTAGCACCTCCAGTCTCTGCGTAATTCATTCTAAATCAGTTATTACTGAACTTTCCTTTGTGTGTTTCACTCATGTAGTAAACCACAGAGTGAACCTTGCCATGGAACTTTGTCAAATCTCACTTTTATAGGTTCATATTAAAATTTCTTTTGCTAATTCCACTGATGGCAATCCTTTGAGTAACCCTATATGCCTCATTTACATTATAGAGAACACTTCCCTGAGAGGAGAAATGAAACTCAACAAAATATGCGAAGTTTCTTTTTATCAATAGTTATTCAAAACAGCATTTAGCCTTTTGGAGGAAAGCTTCTATGTTTATTATCCCATTGTTAACTAATTGGCTGCTTTTATTGCAGCTATTCTTCTAACACCTTTATTAAGCACTCAAATGGCAGGTGGATGGTATACAAGCTTAGCATTTTCATACCAAAATCCATCCCTGATATTTCCTTCCCATTTCTAAGGGATTTCTGTAAGTCACAGATTATGTATAAAATAAGATTGTGTATAAGATTCCCACCAGATTTTAATGTTCCAAGGAGGTGACCAGCAGTGAAAACTAGGAAATAGTAATTCTGAAGTGAGTGCTCCACAGAGGATTAAGCTCTGTCTTGTAGCACCAGTGGCAAATGTCACTAATGGGATGGGTGGTAGTGCCTGAATTTTTCATGCCTCACCACGCACAGCCCGTGCTAAAGAGGTTTGGAGGTCATTGCTGCTCAACTAAGAGCCTGTGTTCAATTAGACATTTTTCAGTAACAGGGAGACAGACAGGTGGAATGAGTGGATTTAACTTTAAAATCACCCCCCTGTGTGTTTTTGTGATTGGTATTTTCATAGGTCCTTGCTTCCAGTGAGAAAAATGGATAGAGCTGGCATAAGTCTGGAAAGCAGAAGACTGGAAAAAAATCATGTGTAATTTGTCTGAAAGTTTTTAGATATTGGCAGATTTGAAAGAAAGGAGAAATCAAACGTAGCTTAGTAAGCACTATGACAACCAAGCACATTAACACTAACGGGTTTCACAAGCCACTAAGAAAAGATCTACAACCAGAAAGAAGTCAGTGTCAAATCTCTAAGATCCTGTTGCCCATTCTTCACACTCTTCTGGGAATTACTTCTGATTAGATTTAATCTGTCTCTATTGGCTGAAACTCATTATTGGGACACTTCTAATTTAATTTAATAAAAAGAAATCTAACTTTCAGACTGTGAAACCATTCTTTGATGTGAGACAAAATACCAAAAATGGGGGATTTTGTCTGAAATGAATTTTTGGTTCAAACTAAAATGTTTATGGAGAAACACACTGAAAATTTTCTGAGTTCTGCTGCTAAATGATTGTGAAAAATTATTATGAATTCTCTAACATCAAATCAGTTTCCATTTCTTCTTACAGCACCACTGTTATCTTGCCTTATGACAGAAAATAATTGTCAAACTTCAACCCTTTCCTACTTCATTGGTGAATAATCTTTCCGAACTGTAGTGGTGTCAGCAGGATAGTAGTACCTGATTAGCTCTCTTTCAACCTGGCGGCTATTTCTTAGTAATAATTTAATCACTTTCCTACAAAAACTTTAATTTTTAAAGGCCTTAAGCAGGTAGGAGATACAGCAACTCTGAACTGATATTGCTTCACTGAACCAAGGCCAGATAAGAAGCTTGTCCAACAATGCCTGAGGATGTTGTCCAAGGAGTCCACCTATTCCCCAGAGTGGTACTGAATAACATTAAACATTTATATAATTCCTGTTACAAATGAGTCGCAATCCAGTGGGGAATTATTTCATAGATCTATGAAGAGTCAATTTAATGCATCCCTTGTGCAGAACACTAATAGCTGCTATCAAAATATAATGCACTCTGAAAAATGGACAGCAAAAAACTAGTCTCTGTTTACAGTTGTTTTGTTTGAGAATTGTTGGCAACTAATCTATACTACACACAATAAAATGTATGTGTATCCGGTATCAAGTGCCCCAGGACTAGGCATACAGAAAGATACAAAGAATACATGATTACTGTTGGGTCTTCTAGCAGATTTGATTTGTAGTGGCACTTTTGCCATTTTACAGTAAGTAAACTACCTCAATACCACCACAGACTGAGGGCTTTTGCTAGCAGTACCCATCTATAAGGCATATGAAGTTCCCAGAGCCTCAGGTCTTCATGATTAAATCCTGTGGGAGGGAATGCAGATGTACCTTTCCCAAGTGAAAACTAAGTGATGTACTAGCAGGCGTCTCTAATAGTGGCTGCAAAACCCTACAGGAATAACAAGAACTGACTTTTGACAGGAAATTTGCGGATGCACCAGTCTTGATAGGTTCCATCTGTGCTTCTGTGCATGAGTTCCTCTCCTTCCCTACCCAGAAGGTGAAATAACAAGATACAGAATGTAAGCTAAAGAACAAAGATATTAAGTAATCAAGGAGGATGAAAGATCTTTTGACCTGTTAGAGGTCTTTTGACCCTATATTGCTAATAAATGACTGGGCTGTCTGCCTAGCTGTGGCTTGTCTCCGTCACAGAGCCCCTGCTCCGTTTCCGCCCCAGCTACCTTGAGAGACAAACCACTGTTGGAAGGATTTTTCCTCAGGGTCCCAAAACCCAGGAGTGGCCAGGAACCTTTCCCTTAGCAGAGAGAGCAAATCCCTGTCGATGGCAAAGGAAGTTCTGCACTTGATCCAAGGGTGAAATCAGGGCTTTATTCAGACTTTCTTCTATGGTCCTGCCCCCGCCTGGGTCAGGAGCCCCTTCCCACTCCCAGAACCAAGAGGGCATGCCCACCTGTTGCTTTGGCTTATATCCAGGGAAGGGTCTACAGGCGGGGACAAGCCAATACCCAGTCAGGGATAAGGTGTGAGTGGAACACGGTTGGATTACATTCCAGGAAGGGAACAATGTGGGAGATGGGCTGGGGGAAGGGCAGGGACGAACTTCAGGATAGTACATTTTCCAGGGGAACAGGGGATATGGAACAAACTGTTATAAAACCCAGTATAAAAATGAATTACAATATGAAACCAAATAATACACAGCAATACCTGGCAGTACATTTTGGAAGAAATTTGCTGGCCATGTAGGCACCTATACAAACATTAACAGCCAGCAAGAGGGGAACACACAATTCCTGTGCATTCAGTATAGGCAGGTAAATTATTTGCATGAAGAGGTCTTGGCAATTTAATCCATAAAAGGAAAAATAATTTGTATACTAAGGTAATGAACACTCAAGATCTACTGTAGAGATGCTCTACTGCATTCTGATTTCATTTGCACCAGTAAAACTTGTTCAGCTGGTGTCAGCAGAGATAAGAATAAAGGCCCTAATGATGATTTTACACATTTTTTTTGTTTAAAAGACTTTTCTCCTTTGTTGTGCAATATTTTGCTCTAAGAGAATCTGAATCTGGAGCTCCAAGATTGCAGGGACAATAAACCATGAATGCAACCTGTGTTGTCGTCATTGTCTCTCTATGTTGTTCAAATGCTGTGAGTCTGGCGTTCCTCTGAGTCCTGAGTAACGGCTTCCCAAGTGCCCAGAGACAACCAGACTTTAAAAGATTCAGTCTCTGCTAGAAAGAGCTGCTCTGTCACTGTGTTTGAAATCCCTAACCTGCATATCATGGTCACACCTGTAAGTGACACCCTCTGCTGCTTGCATAGCTACTCCCTACCTGGAGAACTGTGTCCAGCTGTGGGGTCCACAGCAGAAGGAAGGCATGGACCTGTTGGAGCAGGCCCAGAAGAGAAGCACAAAAATTCACAGCTGGATAGAGCACCTCTCCTGTGATTAAAGTCTGAAAGAGTTGGGGTTGTTCAGCTGGGAGAAGAGGCTCCAGGAAGGCCTTATTGAGGCTTTTCAGTACTAAAAAGGGGCTGTTGTGATAGGATGAGGGGTACTGCCTATATCATTGTATTTTCATTTGGATAGCATTGATCTGATCACAAGGGCTTGTCATAGCATTCACAGCAGAACCTGACGCCTACCTCCACTCTATTCTTCTGCCTGTTGACATTTGCAATTCATATTTGCCTTGTTTGTTAGCCTGCTGCCATTGCAGTTCTTCCATTACAAATCCAGCCATTAGAGAAACATTATTGGAAAACATTTGCTGTGAATCTTACTTGTCCTGATAGCAATCCACAAAACAGAAAACCCAGGCTGTTATAATCCTACATGGCATGGATGTTTCCACTTTTAATTCAAAAAACTTGAAAGAGTAAGACAGATGAGATTTCTTTTTTCCCCTTTTAGTCATCTTTCTTCAAAGTTCTTAGGTAGCAGCATAGAGATACTGAAACTTTTGTCCAGGTTAGGCCTCACATCCTCTCACAGGAGCATTCAAGAAGAACACAATACTGTAAGTTTTCAACTTGTGAGCAGATGTGTGCTTGTCGCAGAGTCAACAGGCACTCCTGACAGCCATTTGTGACGTGCAGTTATCTAATGAGCTGGACGTTCGTCTCTACGTGGTTCATCTGCAGTGTGATCAGGGGAAGCTGGTGCATTGGGTCATGTTGCCGTGGGCCATGGAGGAAAGAGGGTGGAAAGGAACCGGCCATCAGGCCACTGAGCTATTTGTACAGGCTGCATTTGGCCCGTAGCAGAGGTCAGCTGCTCTTTTCTTGCAGCATAATTTGCAAAGAGAGAACATGTGAGTTCTCACACACACTGTCCTCCTGTTAGAGTGAATGTTTATCATTCTCAGCTCAAAGCTGAAACGGTGAATGCAATCCCATCGCACTAGTGAAACCCTCTGGATCAACAAATCACTTCTGCCAATGAAACATTAAATTCTACTTTATAACAAATGCAACATTGTCAAAAGATGCAGAAAGGGATCAGCAATTACAGACTTAAATAATAGAGCAGGTAAATTTGAAATGTAGTAAAACTCGACAGTGAACTAAATCCCCTTCACCTCCTCTGTTCCTTCCCAGACAGGTGAAAAGAAGGGTATACAGCCATTTCTTCTTGTAAGAACCAGAATGCTTAAAATGGTGCAGCATAATTGCAGTTCAACAGTGTTACAAGTTCAGAAGAGCATTGCTGCATACAGAAAGAACAAACAAATCCTGAGGGCTGACATGAACTGTGTAAGAACCAAATATCTGAGCATTAGAAACACAGACCAGTTACTTCTGTGAGTATCAGCCTCAGCAACTGGAAGCAAGGAAAGAGGAAAAGTATCTCTGTGTAGTTGTCAGGCACAAAAAAATAATAAATCTTTGGTGTGATGCATGCTTGGAAAGATCAGTTCCAGAATGCATTTCAAATACATACGGGAAAGAGGAACCCCAAGCAGAAAACTAGTGCTATAAAATGAATAGATGGATAGTGGCTTTAAAATGACTCTGAAAATATTGAAGAATTTCAAATCACTCATGTTTTGGAGTAGTTTTTCAATGGAATTTGTGAAAAAAAAAAATCAAACTAAAAGTAATCATTTTGCAATGTTATATTGACTAATGTACAGAAACAAGGTTCTTAACTTGGATTCAGGCAGTTTGGTCTGCATGACTAAAGTTTGTAGTCAGGAAGTTGTGCATCAACAGATTTCCCCACCTGCCACCCATAGCACATGTAAAGTGGGTGGCAATGGCTCAGTTGCAGATCTTTGTAAATCAGCCTGAAGTTCTCTCATTTCTCTGTCCCTTTGTGCTGCAGATCAGTCAGATGAGGCCCTGGGAGGCCGAGGAGCCCTGCAAGTGCACTCACGGCAGCACTTGCAGGAGTCAGCTTGTGCCCATACCCATCCTCCTAAGAAGTTCTTGTAAATAATTGAAGAGATTAATGATGTGGAGTCTCATGCTCAGGAGACTCAATCTTTAATCATTAATCTAACACATGCTTCACTAAGGCACGGAGCCTGTTACAGATAAAAATTAAGAGGAATATTTATTGATCACTGCAACACTTCTGTAATATTTTTAATTGCTAGTTTTTCTTTGCAGTTATAGTCACTAGAGCTATGAAAACACCCAAGTAGAACTGGTAACACTAGTTCAACTAATTAAAGTTTAAATTAGTTTGATCTCCGTGTCTTTTGCAGTTAATTATCTCCCTAATACCTACAACAATGAAGTCAAATTTAATCCATGAATCACACTGGATTATCTAGTGATAATAACAGCAATAAAGGAAAATGATACACAGAGGGAACTTGGTTCTCAGAACCAAACAAGCTATCAGGAATAAAAAACTAATGAATAATACACTTCATTACAGACAAAACACTACTCCCCATCAAGAGTACCATCAAATTATACAACATTACTGACAATGGTATCTGAAAAGACATATCATAGACATGAAATCCTTCCCAGAAAAGGGTTGAGTCATCTGTGTGCTTTTCTTGCTGAAACATAATCATTTCACCCTTGGAAAGCAGCACTATAACAATCTATAACAGCAAAAGTGAACTCTCTAAATATTTCCGTGCATGTAGGAAGTTAAGTAAAATGGATACTGTGGATGATAAGACTCAGTGTGTCATGCTGGATTTTTTTCCCCTCTTTCATTCATATTTAATTTTTTAACTCTGGGATTTCAGGCAGTTTATAGACTTTTCCCTTCAGAACGGAGTCCAAAACATGAGGTTTGCAGAAGCTAAGTTGTTGACTTGGCCACAGGATCAGACTTCATTTTGTTCATTCTCCAAGTAGTTTCATTATTTAGCAATTTTGTATGGACTGTGTTCTCGATTCAATTAGACAGCAAGAAAGTTACCCTGCTGCCTCATCTCTTGCTTTATTGCCCAAAGGTTGGGGTACTTCTAATAAAGAAGTTGTTTCAGCCTCTCAGGGGTGGATTACTTGAACCACTGCTATCCCTGTGCTTAGGAGTGTCCAGCCATTACTGTGGCTAGCTTATTTCCAACTGAAAAATAAAGAAACTTGCTGATTAGCATGTACAGTTTTCACATCATCACTGGACTCCTGGTCTCCCCATGCACATCCTAAGGGGATAAAAAACACTTCCAAAGAGAGAGACCAGATTTATTGCATCAGTTTGCGTGTTGACCCTGGTAGTTCATAGCATTAAACGAGCTCCTTACTCAGCATATAACTTTAGGTCACCTCTCTGAAGGGCCTGGTTTTCCAGATGCAATACACTGACCATGGCACAGGCTGAGCTTTAAATGTCACATGAGCACATAAGGATCGGGGATCTTTCTCTTCTTTGTTGGGAAACACTCTGCAATGGACTGTAAGATAAATAGAAGGCATTTCTTACCTGCTATAACTGATGTTTTATGACAAGCTTTGAAATGAGCGACATGTCGCTGTTTAGGCAGCTAGCTAAAATAGTGATGGAGCCATCTCCATGCTTACAGGGAGGGACTGACCTCAATTAATGAATTATACTTTAGCCATTATCGAATACATCTCCTGCTGTGAATTGCCAAATTAATGATGTGAGAAAGTGACAACATATTAATTATCCCAAGAGCTGAGGCAATGTTAATGAGGCAAACTGAACATAGAGGAGAAGGCAGTATAGCATTTCTATTTTTTTTTCTTCTGGGAATTACCTTTTTTTAAGGATTTGGCATTAAGCAGTGATTGTGCAGATTGTTACACTGTTGGGTTATATTCTCTAATCACAGTGAGCATTTGTAGAAAGTGAACATAAGGAAGAACATAGAAGTCGAACATTAGGAAAATGCCTACTGAGCCCTTTCAGTGAGAGTTAAGAGAAATGACCATGAAGACTGAAATGTATAAAAAATCCCACTACAGTACACCCCACAGGCCTGGAAACACCTGATTGCCTTTGCCAGTCCCTTGACTGCAGAGAAGCTAAAGACGGTGACACTCCTCAGGTCCTACAGCCCTGTGGAAGGACAAGCTTGTAGGAATTTACAGTTCCCCTCCTGACTCCCCCTGATTCCTGCTGAGTTTGGCCAGTCTCTTTGGATAGGGCCTTGAATTCAGGGGAGAGTCTCATGGTGGAATATCAAAATGATGGAAAATTACTGTCTAGCACTCTAGGTTAAACCCTTCTACTATTTAATGACCCACAATCCACTTGGGCAGCCCATTCTAATACCTGACAACGTTTTCCCCCAAAAAACCCACCCTAATGTCCAGTCTGGATCTTTCCTTCCAGAGCTTGAGGCTATGTCCTTTCGTCCTGTCCTCTTCTTCAAAGCAGCCAACCCTCACCTGGCTACACACTCCTTTCAGGGAGTTGTAAAGAGCAATAATGTCTCTTCCCCAGGCTAAACCACCCCAGCTCCCTCAGCCACTCCTCAAAGGGTTTTCTGTCTAAATCCTTCACCAGGAAGGAAGGTCTAAGTTGAGAAACTGTCATCTAATGATAGTAAATAGAGGAATAAAATAAAAATTGCAATTCTTTCAATTCAACACAATCTAAAGGTCTCTTCTGAACTTTGAGAAGTGCAACTGAAAAAGGTTGTTTGGTAAATCCTTACTCAGTTTCAAGGAGAAGAAGATGCACATCAAATACAAAGATCATCTCCAATTTTCACAACTAACTTTCCCACAGCTAATTATTCTTGCTAAGAACACTCATTACTTTGTTTGGTCCTCTTGAAGCAGTGGGGAGATAGCTTAATATGCATCCTTCTTTATCTAGAAAGAATTTAAATGCAATTTTCTTGATCTATTCCCAGCTGATTTGGAATTAAAACTAAAATTATTCAAGGAACACACAATTTAAAGAGCAATATCATCTTACATCAGAATTTTAAAAGGAAAAAGCAGCCAAAAAGATTACAGAATTTCACTGCATTGTGTTGTTTCAGAGCCAAAAAGAAGGCATCCAGCATAATGAGCCAACATTTTTCCCTTTTTTTAACCAGCTCACTGTGAAAAAAGAACAGAAAACTGAGCAGCCCAGGGGGCAACTGAGCCAGACTGTATCTGCATCTGCTCTCTGGACCCATTTTGGGGGTCAGCAGGGTATAGGGGCTCAGGCAGGGGCCAGGGTGGTGCCTCCTACATTCACATCAACTCACCTGGCTGGGAGCATTGGGGCCAGGGAGCACCAAAATTTCCAGGAAACTAGGGAAGACTGGAAAAACATGAGGCAGTGGGCCAGTTGGCCCATCTTCCCAAATGACTTCATATGAAGGTTTGGATAGAATCAATAAATTACAATGAAGCACTTTGGATTTTGTGAGATTGGTACTTCTCAGTGAGCTTTGCTGAGGTAAGCAAAATGTGCAGGCTGAGCAGGAAAAAAGGTCAATGTGGACTGTGGTTTTCTTATAAAGCTTTAAGTAGATTGGCAGAGAGTGTGTTCTGACTTCCCTGCCTTAACCATGAGTCTCCAAATGGAAAAAATTGTTCCTCATCACATTCATTTTGTGACATAAATGACAAAGAGAGGACTGGACAGGGCACTCATGTACTACCACTCCAGAATCTTTGAGCATGAGGCAAGATGAACAGGACTTACTTGGAATCTGATTTTCATATTGGCAAGAACATCAGTTCTCAGATTCCCTGGAGAAGACAGAGAGGGAGAGGAAGGAAAAGGAAGGCAGAGCTGTCTATCAAACAATTTCCCCTTTTAGTTTGTAACCCTGAAAGCAAGTAAGACAACTCACCCTTGTGTTGGTCATGACTTCTGCTGCCTTCCTCTGTCAATGTCCTGCACTGCTGAAGTCTGTCATCTCTGAACAGAGGGAAGACATCACCAGTATACATCTGAAGTCTTTCCTGTGGCAGGGCACTCCCATCAAACCATGGGAGGAGACAGAAAAGGAATATAGTTCTCTTAGTGATGTGCTGTCAAGTCCAAACTGGACATGCCAAACTTGACATAGTAATCATATCAATGGAAATACAAGTGCTCGTCAGGCTTACTCTTAGGGGCACTAATTTAGAAAAAATAGTGAATGTTCAATTTAGAAAACCTGTAAAAAGAAAGAAAAGAATCAGCATACAATTTCCCATGATAAGTAAAATCACATCCAAACTTAAGAAAATCCATTAAAATGCCACAGATTATTACAGAAAATATGCAGCCCCTTCATTAATACATGACAAAGATTCTTGAATTTATATGCTAATAAAGATAAACATACTAATGTGAAGTTATTTTTTCATGCTAGAAACCTAATATCAGATCATAATCATCTGGAGGCACCTCACTGTTCATTTACCTAGCATTGAGAAAGAAGTCTTATGTAAATATACATGGTCACTGACAAAGAGACTTAGGGGAAAATTTAATCTGATCTCAGAACGAGGTTACTACTCCAGTGGCTGACAATAACCTTATTCAGAAAACCATTTCTCTGCTCTGGAGACCAAAAGTGTTAAATAGTATTATTTCATTATGATGGTTTCTGTTTTGTAGAACCAAGCAGTGTTATTTCTTTTCTCTCCATGCAATCTTGTGTTTTCTCTGTGTGAGCTACAAAGCATCTGCAGATCCTGACTTTGGGAGGTCAGGAGTTTGACACAATCTGCTTCTGTGGGAGGCTTTTTCTCAATTTGCATATGCTGTTATTGGTCTTTTTCTGCAGCCCAAGTAAGTGAGTCCAATTATGGAACACCGCTGTGATCAATAAATATTGGAATTGTTGAAAGTATTTGGGGAATAAGATATGAGGCTTTCCAGCATGGAGTCTGTACAAATACGAGAAAATACAGTAGCTGAAAACCCTATTTCTAAAAAGGAAAAATCTGTTTATTAAAAAACTTTGGTATTTGAGACTTTGCTTTTTTTTTTTCATTTCAAAGAAATCATTCTTATGGGCGATGGAAGACTTCTTTCAATGCATTTTTTCAATTTGTAAAAAACCAGGAACAAAATAATAGGGACATTAGCCTTTGGAAGGCCGTTTAATTGCCTTGTCTTAATTTACCCTGTAAAAAATATATATTTATAGCAAGCTTAGAACCCTTGTTGCAATTTGTATTAATATTCATTATGGCTACTGTAATTAATGGCATACTAAAAAGGCACAAAAATATTCAAAATTCTAAGGAAAAGTCTTGTGTGAAAGAAATAAGGGTTTTTTCTGGTTTGTTCAAGCGAACTCATGGATGTGATCCATATTATCATGTGAGGTCAGTTGTATGGCTATGAGAACTGTATTTTCACTGTATTTTCAGCATACAGACCGCCTTCAAAAAAAGTCACAGCAGATATACATGGATTTGTTGGAACTCTGCCTGTACCATACTTTCCACCTAATGGAGTGGTATTTAAATGAATGACCTTATCTGTAGGTGGACTCTACACCCAAGCCCCCAAGTCAGTAAGCCTTTGATAAATTGCTAAGAACAAAAGATATGGTCATCATTACTGCAAGCAGATACATTTTTAGATGTTTAAAGAGCTCCAATCAGCCCCACACAAAGGATCAATACATCAAGCACAAAACCATACAGAATAAATGTAGATCAGCTTTGAAATTAATTCTAGTCCTTCTCTAATCCCTCAATCAACCCACCCGTGCACACACCTTTTCAAACTGCTTCTCCCGAGTGGCCATATATCACCTTTGTTAATGACACCAGTAAATCTCAGAGATGATAGCTAGGAATCTCCCTGATGTCACTATGAGTGATTCGCTCTCCAGCAAGGACTGGCAGCCAGCTAGCTGGCAAACTGCTGCTGCTTGCTTTAATGCAATGGAATAGGAAAGGACAGGCTTAGGAGGAATGGTTTAAATAAATCTCTCAAGTGTCATGAATACATTTGGCCAACAGATGACAGTGTAATGCATGGCAAATTACAACAGCAGAGAAATTTCAATTTGGGGCCCAGATCCTCACCCCCGTACAGTTTCAATAGTGCTTTGATAGTACTGAAAGAAAAATTTCTCCATGTGTAATATGTGCTTTTAGCAGGGAATATCTCTAGCTGAGGTAATGATGCAGTAAGTCCTTTCAGCTTTATAGCTTGGAAAGAAGGTATCTTCATTGTAACTCTAACGTGGACTCAGGCTACCATCATTCGTCTCACTGAGAATCCCAAGGAATTTTCCTGAGACAGGTGTTGTTCTTAAGACACTTTTTTGAGGCAAGTATCAAATGTAACAAAGCGTGTACAATGTTCCCTTTGGGTCACAATGTCCTTTAGAAATTATACCCCACTCTGGTTGAAGTCCATCAATTGGCTGCCATATTTTACAGCTGTTAACCATGCATGAATTTAGGCCTAACGTTAAGAGAGAGCCATGTGTAATTTGTTTGTACAGCCAAGTCATCTACAATCTCATTTCCTGCCCTCTCCAAAAAAAACCCTTCTATTTGTTCACTACATCTTGGAATGAATTTATTATTTCTTTGGATGCATTCAGTTATGCAGCTTCTGGCATGTACTTAATCATATTTATGGTCTGTGGAGTGATTTCTCGTCAAGGCAGGACAGCTTTGAGGTTATGCACATAGGATAAGAAATTGTTGAATGATGGCTTCATACCTTCTCACAGTTTTCTTTGATTGCTTTGAAGTCTACTTGAATATGACCCAAGAGATAGTTTGAAAATATTGTCAATGCTGAAATTTAAATAGTAACAATCACTTTCTGCTTCCTGTTGGATAATATAGAAAATAAAAATATAGAGATTGAATATGTTTTCATTAATGGAATTCAAATAGCAGTCAACATTGGGGCAGGAGTGTTTAGAATTTTGAATTATACTTTTTTACCAAAATACCAACCACTGCAATTCAGTCACATATATATTTATATTAGAAAAATTATTTCTTTTTTATTTTCCATAAATTTATCTTGTTGCCAATTGACAATGAGCAAAAGAGTTACAAAAATATAGTAAAGCTGCCAGTCATTCTCCCAGGCTTCAGGGCGTGTTTGTTGAAGTGCAACACATCTTTGTTGCACACCACTGCTTCTTTTGGTCAGAAGGGAAAAGAGAACAGCTTTATGGAATATTCCTGCCCCCCTCTGGATTTCTGGCCACCATCTCAATAAAGCCTTCAAAGCCTTTACTGGCCTGAACATCTGCCCTAAGGCAAAGTTCTGTGCTCCTGTAGATAAAGCAGCCTTCTGCCCTCTGCCTGTCTCCCCTGCCCTGAGGCTTTTCAGCAGCCAGTGATGCTCAAAGCTACACTTACCTGTTTCATTTCCAGGAAGATGCTGACTCTTAGAGACTTACAGGCCCTGGCAAACCCCCTTAGGTGAGAGGGAGACTCCTGTGGTATATCAGTTAACCATTCTCTGGATTCTCTGTGCCATCAAGAAAATATAGGTGACAGCTAAGGGATCAGAATAAGACCATTTCCCAGCTCCTTGTGCCCTACTGCTCCTAGTGGTTTTGCTGCTTCACTAACAGAGTAGGGTCACACAAGGGACAACGAGATAAGAGAACTAGCAAATCAGAAGGCAGAGTCTCATTACCATGAAAGCAGAATCTTTATAAAATAATAATAATAAAAAAGTAGAAGCAAGGTAAATCAAAAGGAAAGTGCACATTTATACTGTTCTCCTAAATGAGATCAGGCAATTATAGTTGTTAAATTCAGTCAACACTCTAAAACCAAGTGAGTTTCTCTCACTGGTCAGAGCCAAAAGTAAGAGTTATGTATAACTAAAGGTAGATTTCATAGTACCTTATTACAAGAATTCTTACATGCTTCCTTCCAGATTTCTGTTGAAATTTGTCCAGATAACCGTCAACAAAGAGCTGTGAAAGAGGACAAGTGACTTTTCCCATTAACTTTGTGTTTCAAAAAAGGGCTAACAGAATCCCCAAAACCCAGCGCTATCAAACCCTACACTTCTGCTCAAATATGGCAAGGAAATGAAAACAAGACTATTCCACACTGTTCTGACTGCTGTTTTATCCAGTGCAGTTTTTATTCTGTAATCCAGCTGAATCATGTCTCTTGGGTTCATGAGGAAGCTTTACTTTCTTCCAGAAAATAAAGACAGATCTCTCCTTGCCTGTAAGGCAAAAAGGATTAGAGACCAAAGGAACAAAACAAAAATCTTCTCTTTTGTTACTGAATCTCTGTTTATGAAGTACAGAGATAAAAGGAAGGGATACCATTGGGGAAGAAGAGAAAGAGTAATGGCTCAACAGGTTAAGCCTGCTTGTCCCCACCATTATGCCTGATGCACCATATTTCATAAACTGTACTCTCAGACCTCCATTTTCAAATGCACTTCAATAAACTCATAACTCAGGACTACACCAGACAGACTAGAAAGGAGACAGACTAGTTCCAAACTCATCATTAAAATAAAAAATAAACTCTTGTCTAGCTTCAATCCTTTTCCTTATTTCTGGTTATTGGACTTCTTCACTACAGACACCAATTTCAAACATCCATTGATTGCTGCACTGAATTGATGGAAGTCTACCCAGCTGACAGCATAGCCAGGACAAAGAAGTATCAAAATATATGTATGCAATTTTAAGTTATTTCATACCTGAGAGTTCAAAATTGATTTGGAAATTTGGCTTCTCTTGACAAGACAGGACCAGCTGTGAGTCTGCCTCCCTTTGAAGAGGTCACAGGCATGCAAGATACACATGCAGCCCAGGGCTCAGTGCTGAAAGGCACAGACCATTTTCTGCTAGGGTCTAAAGCCTTGCCACTTGCATTTTCTGCAAGGGTTGGCAGCCATCAGCATGTCAAAGAATCAGCTGCAAATCATCACACTTTTTTTACATCAAAACTGTGGGACTTCCACAAATTATATCAGAAGAAATATTTAAATTTTACTGTTTATGGTAATCTTCATAATTACAGACAAGCAGGGTGCAAAGTTATTAAAATACATCTAACATCATTTTTGAAAATAATTAATGGGTTTTGATTTAAATGAAGTCTGAGCAAAATCAGAATAAGAGCTATCTAAGTCTACTAAACTGCCATGCAGCATATATTTGCAAGACCATATGTTCTCTATAATTGCAAATTATTCCAAACATATCTTCAGATTACAAAAAAGTATTTTCATGGGAGGATAAATATAATTTAGGCTAGTTGCATATACAAAGGTAGGGCAGTCCTTATTTTCTTTCTTGATTTTTTTTTTCCTTAATAGGTAAAAAACCATCCTTCTATAGAGGCAATGGTAATAGTTCAGACAGTGAGAGCATAACTCAGTCCCTGAAACGTAAGGTCTGTTTGGAAATAACTGGAACCATTTGGCTAAAGAACAGGCCTGCCCGAGGATTTGGTATAGGCACGTGGCCTTCCAGAGTGGGGGCCGGAGAACAAGCAGGGTGCTTTAAAGCCACTGCAGTGCCATCAAACACAGTGTTTAAGAAACTGCATCCCACCATGTCTCTTATCGTAGAGGACTTCAGTGGGAAGAGGGGTTTCAAAGTGCCTAAAGGCATATTTTCTGAGCTTTCCAGTTAACAATAAAGGATATTAAAAGCCCTTTGAGAATGAAACAGTGAGTTTTTATTGACCTGAAAAGGCATTGAGTCTGTCTCATAAAAGTGAGTCAGCTGGGCCATATTTTCTGTATTCTGATGTTGCTTCTTAGATTAGTTGGCTGGATGTAGCCAGTTGTCTTTGTTGTGAGGAGCAACATATTTTTGGATGAATAACATCTGAAAAGCTTTTCAGATTAAGAGGTTTGAAGGCATGAGTGTAGAGAGTAAAAAAACACCACAATTACAGGTTAGATGATAAATTTTTGGTTACTCAGATTCATGAACAAAACTAATTGGCCAAATTTTGGTATTTTCACACTGCTTTCTGTATGAGTCAAGACTGGAATGAATAAATAGTTCACCTTGTCCATTTCTTGTCCATTCACACATAGAATAAGAAAAGCAAACTGCAGGTTGATTTGACAGAGGTCTTTCTCCAACTGTCTTTCTCCATTCTGTTCTCTAACACCATCAACCAGCCCAAGAGACCAGTTGTCTTGAAGGCAAGTTGTCTTCCCACTGAAAACTGAGGCAAAGAAATCATTAAGCACTACTGCCTTCTCCTCATCTGCAGTTACTAAGTTCTCTCCCTCATCCAATAGAGAACAAAGGTTGGCCTTACCTTTCCTTTTACCATTAATATATTTGTAGAAACATTTTTTATTATCCTTTACAGAAGTCGCCATTTTAAGTTCAAACTGAGCTTTGGCCTCCCTAATTTTTTTCCTACATGCTCTAGCAACCCCTTAAATACTTCCTGAGAGACCTGACCCTCCTTCCAAAAATGATACATCCTCTTTTTTTCCTAAGTTCCTCCAAAACCTACTTGCCCATCCAGGCTGGATGTTTGCCTCATCGACTCATCTTTTGGCACACAGGGACAATTTGTTCCTCTGCCCTCAAAATCTCTGTTTTGGACCACACCCAGCTTTCCTGAACTCCTTTCTTTTTAAAGGCTGCTTCCCGAGGAACTCTCTGAATAACTCTCCTAAATAGGCCAAAGTCTACCTTCTGGAAGTCGAATGTAAGAGTCTTATTGGTGTTATTTCTGATTTCACTGAATATCGAGAACTCTATAATTTCATGATCACTCTGCCCCAATCGGCCTCCTAGCACCATATCTCGCACCAGCCCATCTCTATTTGCAAACAACAGCTCTAACATAGTCCTTCCCCTGGTGGGCTCACCCACCAGCTGCAACAAAATGTCCTCCATGCACTCTAAAAATTTCCTGGACTGCCTCTTTTCTGCTATATTAAGTTCTCAGCAGATGTCTGGCAGGTTGAAATCACCTATAAGAACAAAGGCTGATAACCCGGAAACATTCTCTAGCTGCTTATAGAATAAGTTGTCCACCTCTTCCTCCTGGTTGGGTGGGCGATAACAGACTCCCAGTAGGACGTCAGCCTTGTTGGTTTTCCCCTTAATTCTTACCCACAGGCATTCAAATCCATCTTCATTAGTTTCAATACCTATGGTGTCAAAAGCCTTCTTAATATAAAGGGCCACCCCTCCACCTCTTCCCCCTTTCCTGTCTCTTCTGAAGCGCTTGTAGCCATCAAGTGCAGTGCTCCAGCTGTGACTCATCCCACCACATTTCTGTGATGGTGACTACATCGTAGTATTTGCTGTTGCACCATGGCTTCCAGCTCTTCCTGTTTGTTACCCATGTTGTGTGCATTGGTATACATGCACTTCAGCTGGGCTACTGATTTCACCCCTGACTCAGTCTTACCACCTTTGGGCCTGCTTCCAGGCAGCCCAGCTGCATCCCCTTCCCCCTTCAAACCTAGTTTAAAGCCCTCTCAATGAGGTCTGCCAGTTCATGAGCTAAGAACCTTCTGCCCTTAACAGAGAGATGTATCCCATCTGGTTCCAACAGAGCAGGTGTCATCAAAGTTACCTCATGATCAAAGAATCCAAAATTTTGTCAATGACACCAACCCTTAAGCCACTTGTTAATGATGTGAGTCCTCCTATTTTTTCATCATTTTTCTCTGTCACCAAAGGGACTGAGCAGACCTGGGACCCTGTCTTATGAACCACTTGACCCAGTGCCCTAAAGTCCCTTTTAATTGCCTGGACACTCCTCTTTTCCATCTCATCACTGCCAGCCTGGAGTATGAGCAGTGGGTAATAATCAGAGGGCTGAATCAGCCCGGGAAGTCTCTCAGTGATATTTTGTACCCAGGCCCCGGGGAGGCAGCAGACTTCCCTGTGGGATGGGGCCTTCTGTTCCTCTCAGAAGGGAGTCACCCACTATGATTACCCTTCTTTTCTTCTTGATGTTAGAGGTGAGATCCGTCTTACAGCTGAATCATTATTGTGAGGCTCACTGGGCAGATAATGTCCCTCTAAATCATCTGGCTAGCTCTCTAGATCCAGGGCCTCATACCTATTCTGAAGTGGCACCTGGCTAGGGGATGGGGGTTGGGAGGAGTTTTTATTATTACTTCCCCGAGCAGGGACCAATTTCCACTCCCCTTCATCTACCAGGTGCCCTTCTATTGCCTGGGAGTGGGAGGCATATGAGTCCTCTGAATCTTCATGGGCCTACCTTAAAGATGGAAGGGCTGGACTCCACCAGTCTATTTCCCTTTCACTTTCCCTGATACTTCTTAACCTTTCAACTTCTTCCCTAAGTCTGGCCACCAATGAAAGGAGGTCACTCACCTGTTCACACCACAGGCACACCTCCTACACAACACCCGCTGAAACAACAGAAAAGCTCAAACACTCCGGGCAGGAATGAGTCTGTACAGGTGCATCCCTTTTGGAGGGCTCCACTTGGCCACACACGCTTGTACCAATCACAGTTTTCGACTTGGTGTTGAAACCATTGCTAACAGAAACCCCAAGACCAACCAGCCAGAAGAAACACCTCAAACAACACACAGCACACCTTAATAGCAAGACAACTTGCAGTTCTGCCTCATTGCCTTGCCTGAGCGAACTGCAACACAAACTGCCGTGGTCATGCCCCAGAGACGTGCCGTGCCCCTGTCTGTCTGCTCCTGTTTTCACACAAAATAAAAACTTAAAAAAGCAAGGCAAAGAAAAAAATGCATGCTATATTATTTCACAGTTCATTTTCCTATGGTGTAAATTATCTGCAAGTGTTATCGATTCTTAAAAGTTGAAAAACACAGATTAGCAAGCAATCTCATAAATCATCTCACATTATGTTAGGAATAGATTAGAGTACAACCATTTCTTGATCTAATTTTGAAGTCATTGATTTGACAAATGATTTTCATTTTGTGGTGCTTAAAATCTCAGCTCAGAATCCTAGAAGAATTGTAAGCCACTTGATGCCTGAAAATGGCTTAAGTACAATGCCTTTAAGAGAGGATAGTGAAAAGGAAACCACCTGGGCGACTGAATGTTAATGAAAACTAATCAGAAAACCATAAGTGTGGCTTGTCTCTCACTGAGCTCTCCAGATCCTATTCACCCAGGCTAGTGAGACAAGGTGCAGTTTGGAGGAGTTTGCTCAGGGTCCTAAAACCCAGGAGACGGTCGAGAACCATTCCCTTAGCACGAGAGAGCGAGACCCCGTCAATGGCAAAGGAATGAGGTCTGCATTTGATCTGGAGGTGAAACCAAGGCTTTATTCAGTCTTTCTTCTGCGGTCCTGCCCCAGACCTAGCCTGGGTCACAAGCCCTGTCCCACTGCCCAAACCAAAAGAAAGGCCAGCCGCATGGTCTGTGGCTGATATCCAGGGAAGCGCTCTGGGAGGAGACAAGCCAATACCCAATCAGGGATAAGGTGGGAGTGGAACAGGGTTGGATTACATTCAAGGAAGCTAACTGGGAGGAATGTGGGAGATGGGCTGGGAGAAGGGCAGGGACAAACTTTGGGATGCTACATTTTCCAGGAGAACAGGGAAGTACAGGACAAACCGTTATAAAACCCAATATAAAAATGAAATACAATATGTAACCAAATAACACACAGCAACACACAAGGAAAACCATAACACCTTGCTTATTATTTGCCTTCTGTGTCTTTAGGGCTTCAGGGATAATTTATTGGCTGAGCATCACCATTCCTGGTGGTCCCCCTATCAGAGGCAAAGACAGATGTTTGAGGAGAAAATGAGGAAACTGCTATGCTGAAGAAATATGGAGGAGTTTCTTTTTAAGAAAAAAAGTAACTTTAATCTTCTTTCATTCTAGTTCAAAAACTAGAATCCTTGAAACTATTGTGGACATTTCAAGCTCAGTAGCAAAGGTACCACATTTCTAATTTGCTCCTGCTTGTCCACACTGCTTGCAAAAAGAGACAGGCAATGTCTATAGAGAGTTTCATGGGTATAGGCCAAACAGATTTCTCTTTACTTCAGGAACAAGATTCTGGCTAAGGTGGCAATAGATGGACCCATGGATTTCTCATGGAAACGGAATGGATTAACTCTTATCCTTGTTTGCCGAGTGTCTGTAAGAGGAAAAGCTAATATGTAAGAAAGCAGTTCAAACATCTGCAGTAATTAGGCAGTAACAGACCAGAGGTTTCAGAAGAGTAGCCCCTTACCTGGCCACAATTGAGTCACTGGACAGTGATGACACTTGTCAGAAAAATAAGCAATAGCTCATCAGCACCAGCTTGCAAGAAATTAATTCCATTGCATTTAAGATGCAGAAAGCTGGAGCAGTAGACTTGGGCCATTTTTAAGAGGGCTCATTTTATAGAAAAAAGGGTGGCTAAGAAAATGTTGATTTGAGAGCTCTTATAACACCAGGGATTACTTTCATTCAAACATAAAAATGCTTAGAAAAAATGCGAGTCTCTCCCTCACATTTTTATACAAGAGAAAAGCATTCAATGAATTGGCTACCTTTTACCAAAACTATCATCACTGCTTTCTGTTAACTCATTTATCTTTGGAGTTTTCTTCACTCTGGCTTTGTTTCCAAGTAGTCAGCATGTTACCCTTCAAAAATCTAGTGACACACTTTGACTGCTCTTCAGAAATAAATGTTGTAGAATCTCTTCAGGAAAGTCATCAGTAAGCGAAAAGATTGCCTGTGAGGAGAAATAGTCCACATTTCTCCAAGGAGGCTAAAAAATTATTAAAGAACCTCAAGCCTATGAAATTAAGAACTAATTCTTGCCCATTTTATGTGCAGTGCTTCTGACCATGACCAGATGCTGCCATTCTAATAATATGAATGAAATCATATTTAAAGGGGGAAAAAAAGGCCAGCCAAAAATTTAAATACTCTAAGGTTGTTCTGGTTTTAGTACTTATATTTCAAAAGGAGTGTGCTATATCACAGTCATATCACTTTGGAATTAAGTGCTAATCATGGTGGGTTTAAGGTAAGACATGTAATAAACAGCTGTCATGATTGGCCTGAAAGGAAGTTGAAGCTTTAATCAGCTCCAAAAGCATTCTGTCTATTACTGGAGAGATAATTAAAACTCAAGTGCAAAGTGGGTGACATTCAAATTAATATGCTGGAAATATTTCTAAATTCTGAAGTAATTTTTGGAACAAAATTCCATGTACCACAAAGTCATGAAACAGCACAACAACAATACCAAGTTATTAAGACTATATAATAGTAAATAAATTTTTGAATAGACCATTTTCCTAGCAAATGGGGGTTTTGTTCAGTTTTACAAAGTATAAGGAAAATATCCCTTCCATTAGTATCTCTGGTTCATTAATTCCATGCAAGCTGCTTTGTTCTCTACCCAACAAGGCCCAAAATAATATCTGCAAGACCTTAATTTGTCTCCAGAATTTTCATGTCTACAGAAATGGCACAACAAAATTCTTTAAAGTGCAATAAGCATCAGCATTTCTATATGGGCAAAGGAAAAACAGTTTTACATTACCAAGTGTGGTTATGTTTTTTAACATTAACCCCTCTAAATCAGAACACATTATTAGTCTACAGTTGAGCCACTTACTCCACAATGCAGTAAATAAATTGTGTAATAGTACACCTTATTAAGCTGCAGATTGACATAAGCTTGTTGATATGGAGCACAGTAACATAACAGGTACATTTACAAAATCATTAGAAAGCCATAAAGAACTTCCCAGGTGAAAGATGTTCACTTCTTCTTTCTAACATTTCTACCAAATATCTGTTTCAGCTGCTGCATGTAAAAAAGCACAAGTCTCCAGAGTGAAGGTCTGTCACCTAACTGACCCAGGAAGTCTTTTTTTTCATTACCAAACCTTGGCTTCAGACTCTTTCCCGTGAACTCAGGGTGTCCTCCCCTTAATTTCAGTTTTCAGTTGACATACCTTGAAGTGTTCTGCACAAAAGCTCCATTGAGCATTGCTACCTTCATCTACAGGGGAAAAAAATAAAATTAAATTAAAAAGAAAAAAAAAAAAAAAAAAGAAAAAAAGAAAAAAAGAAAAGGAAAAAAAACCCCCACAAAACAAAAAAAACCACCACCAACTCCACAGAGTGCACCACTGCTAGCAAAGCTGTTCCTTCTGAATCTGTTGCCTCACAGCATAATGGCCTGGGGATGAGCTGCTTCCTATGATTCTCAGTTAGGGTGAAAGCTATAGCTTAATAGGTTCATGTGAAAGTTAACCATGTATAACATCACAGGCACACACTGGGAGCTTTATAGGCTCTTTCCTCAGCTGCAGTTGACCTCTGAATAGTCTGAAAATCCCTGGCGAGCTCTTTATTACATGTTTTCTCCTGTCTAGGTGGAAGAGCACTTAACAGATCACAAAGGACTTTGTGTCAGCATGTGTGACACAGACATAACAAGCAGAGCTACATGAACTTTTCTTGGGGGAAACAGTAAGAATAAAATTCCATGCTGTCTTCAGTGGAAACAAGAATTTATCCAGACACATGCACACAAATAGGATTGTGCATTTAACACCATCATCTTTTGATCACCGATGTTCTGCATTAATTTTTTTGCTTACATCTCTATTTAATTAGTAGGGAAAACAAACAAACAAACAAATCTCCAGAGAGCAATTACAAGGATATAAAATCAGCTCCTGCTTAGGTTGACCTTCAGTAAAGATTTACCCCTTCTATTGACCATCTATCCAATGTTGATAAGCGGGACTACTTAGCCAGCAAAAAGATGGCTGATACGAATATGCTCAATTGCATCTTTTTCTACACACTAGATAGCAGAGTCCAGGGGCCCTACAGGAGTCTTGATGGTCCTAAAAAGGACAGAGAGAAAAAACAGAAGTGATCAAAAACTGATATCGTGATACAAACCCTTGCACTAAACAAAAGAGGATTTCACAACTCTTTGGAAGATTTCCTAATAATATCCTCCCCATTAATTATCCTTCTCAGGCAAAATGAACGAGTTTATTTTTTCACCCCGAGACTTCTTTCTATAAAAACATTAGCTGAAGGTGAAGTTATTGCTTTAAAGCAGGCAAAAAAGAAAACTCAGGAAGTAGTCCAGTGCTCTATCAGGCTTTCCCTATTAACAAAATCTGCTGTTTAGCAGCTCCCATACTGTATCATTGCCATTATTATGAGCAAAATTGTAACTTCAACACATTTAAGCTGCTAATTAAAAAAAAAAAAAAAAAAAAAAAGGAGAAAAACATTAAGATAGATTTTTGGATGCTGGTTTCTAGTTTGAGAAGACACCATCTAGTTTAATACTAGAGTTTTAATGACCAGAACCTCTCCATCCTGCATTGATTGTGCAGCAAGGTATAAACAATATTTCTGCATTTTATGCATTTTTTTCCTTTTTTTTTTTTTTTTTTTTTTTTTTTTTTATTTTAAGCTAAGGACATAGAAAGTAGCAAAAGGATTTACCCCATGCAGTTAATGTCAGTTTACTTTTTTCAGAGATTATTTAATTGGTATACAACGATGCCTGATTAAATCCAAAGAAAGGTAGATTGCGGGTGGTACAAAGGTGAGCTACAGCTTTGTCAATGTTCAGTCTAAATGGACTACTTGATTTTCAATTCACTAACGTTTTTTAAATTGAGAATGTTTGGTGATTTCTTGTTTTATTTATTAGTGGAAAGAGAGAAACCGTCACCCTTCCTTATCTTTTCTCTTTATTGTCATCCAACTTCTCCAGTATATGCTGTCCCCATTGACTACCGTGTTTTCCTGTAGCATCACTCTCAGGAAAATTCCCTATTCAGTAGGCTCTGAAGATTTATTCTGCATTCCCTTTTATCTTTCTGCCCTATTAAGCTCATGACAGCCATGTTCAAAACAGGAAATCATTGCACAGACTTTGGGCATGAAAAAAGAAGTGCTTTGCAAGAGATATGAAAAACCAAAGGAAGAATAACTGGGTAAGCAACAGATTGGAGAGTTTTACAGAGCAGAGCTCTTGCCTTTGGCTAGGGGCCACTACCTGTCGCTCGAAATGCATTAGAGACCTATCCCTTGCAAACAAGAAACTTGTGGATAGCTCTAGCAGCTGAGCAGAAAGTTTCTGCCATTCACTGGCTAGTGATGTGCCATAAGATGGAAAGAGAAAATGCTTGTAGCATTGTCTCAAACTCTTCTTAGGGTTCCCAGGATCCTCACCAATCTTCCTTCAAAACAGAGCAAAACCAGAAAATAACATGCCCCATTGAATAGCACCACCATTCAGGAGCAAGTCTGCATGACATTTAATGAGAAAGAGAAAAATCTTATCTTAGAGTTTTGGTTATCCATATTATCTACTCTAGGACAGTCAGTCAGTCATAGATATCCACCAAAAAAAAAAAAAAAAAAAAAAAAAAAAAAAAAAAAAAAAAAAACCACATACACACACAAAAAAACCACCACCAAAACAAAACAAAAAACCAAAAACAACAACAACAACAAAATACTTCAACAAAAGCATGAAAGAAAACATGTACTATAACACATTATCTGTTCTAGATATTCTGAACAAATCTTCATCTGTTTTCCTTAGCCTACATGTAGGTTAACTGAATGGAAACAAGGTACTGCGCACACAGGAAGTTGCAAAATTATGAGCAGATAACTGGGACACTACACCTGGTCTTCCCAGCACAACCAAGATTCCCAGAAGGTGTTGCATCTCAACTGCCCAGATCTGGCAGAAAGCACTATCAGAGGCAGGAGGCTGTTGGTAACACCTGCCAGCTCTCCAACATGCAGTAAGAAATTGGGGGACAACTTCAGTCCAGGTATCTATGAACATATGTCTTCATGCCTTTGCTCTGTCCAGCTGACATATTATCTCTCTTTTTTTTTCCCTTAAATGTGATGTTCTTTCTTTTTATTCTTATTCTGTTATTGCTGATGTCATGAACTAGACTACAGCAACAGTTCAGTGACTAGAATAATGAGGCTTCACATATGAATGTGGGAACATTAACACTTGTTCCAGTTAAGGTCAAATTGCACAAATGTTTTTAAGAAAAGCAATGAGGGGAAGACATTTTGACAGCATCAAAACATTTTGTTTCAGCATGCTGAAAATAACACGCTGAATTTCAGCCTTTCAGAACACTCTCGTCATTGCAATGGATTTGCAAGGGTCAAAACAAAAAATGTAGCTGAGGTTAAACTAAATCCTTCAGTGTGACTAACAGCTGTCCTCTGACTAAACAGTAAAATGCAAAGAGCATTTTGTATCCTATTTGAAACAGAGCTCATCTTCATTTAAATGTACATATGAAACTGTCTGCGCAGCTGGATCCATCTCTGGTGTTCCAGATTTTGAAGTGCATCACAATGGGAGAAATAATGAACTTGGGCAGTGGACTAAGAAAGAAAAATTGAACTTTTATTTTAAGGCTGTTATAACATGATGTGGTTTGGTTTTGAGGTTAAATTAGAATTTTAAACAGTTAATGAGAAGGTAATTGTTCAAGTAAAACCAACGCTGTGTAGAAGAAACACAGGGAAAGAAACTCTAGAAAGTTGTATTTTGGTTAAATTGAAACGTTTCATTTAGACATGAAAGAAAAAGGTTGCTTTCATTTCTCTGTTATGTAACTTATTTTCCCACCCTTATCTTTTAAGGGAGTTGACTTCAATCAAATTTCACACGAAAGATGCAATTTCTAATGAAAAAAGTCAAAACACTGTAACTGACTCAGAGCTCGAAGGATAAATATTTATGCCTCAATTGCAATTACAGCTTGTTCTCATTCTTTTCCTACAGACAAATTGAATTTTGTCTGATTGAGAACTGCAGGAAAACAGAAGTGCTGAAAGAAGGTAATTTCCTCAAAAATGCCTGAGAACTCCCGGCCTCCTTTTTCTATTGCTCACAGGCTGCATGGCACTTACATCCCACACTCCCAGTTTGCTGAAAAACAATTTATGACATCTCCAACTTTGTCTTTCTTTAAAATAATCAAACTTTTACTCTTTTAGGGAAGGAGAACTGAGGAGCCAAAAATCCAGTAGCAAGAGGTTATCCATGTAAATCTGAAGAGTGGATGTATGGATGCTTTTTGTCATTAAACCTTGGAGCAGCTACCTGAAGAAGCTGCTCTGTATGCTGCCTGCTTATTCTTCCTCACAGTGCAGAGCCACCAGAGGCCCTATCACTGAGCCTTATTACTTAATTTGAGGGGAATCTCTGCTTTTGTTTCATTTCAACAGTAATCCCCATATTGTTTTCAGTATCAAGCTTTTGTCTTCAAAAAGCTAGATAACACCTGAAAGCAAAATATTCTCTTTCCTTCCTTATTGTCAGCAATGTTTATGCATCTGGATTGAATCCCTGAGTCAACACACACACACACACACACAAAAAAAAAAAAAAAAACAAACAAACAAACAAACAAAAAAAAAAAAAAAAAAAAAAAAAAACACCATAACACGCTTTTGGAGTATTAAATTTCAATTTTTGCAGAAATATTTTTCCTGAAGCAGCATTTAATTTCTTTACAGACTCTGAAAACCACTGTTCTTCTGGCTTGAAGAGTTCCTCTGAGCTGCTACAAGACAGGCTGGTGAAAAGATTGTGCATTTGTCTCGTCCTTCAGGAAGGAAGGACTCTCAGCCACGTTTTTACTCTGTGGTCTGGGTGTCCACTTAACTTTTCAGTCCCTGTACATGCCGCTGCTTCTGCTGCTAAGATTTACAGTGCTTTGAAGTAGGACTTGGGTTTTAATTACTGGATTAGTTACCTAAGTACAGTGAATCTCCTGGGAATAGCACAGAGATTGCTGCAGATCAGTTCCCATCCGGTTCCTCCACATAATCTCAGCATATGTCAGATCCTCTCAGATCCTGCTAGATCAAGGCAGAAAATATTTTTTACTAGTTCTCCCTCCTCACACTGCCAATGCAGGAGCACACTGGAAGACCTGCACCACCAGGTTTTTGCTCTTTGATGAGAGACCCTCACTGTAGATAGAATAAGGCTGCTTGAAAACTCTAATTCCCACAGCATGAAGCAGTCACTAGGCTTTTTCATGCACCACAGGCAATGAATTTGAATGGCAGGACAAGGATTTGTTGCTTTTTAATGTGAGTCACTCTTCAATACACAGTCACTTTACTTTCCTTCTGTGTTTCCATCCATTATGAGAGAATGTTACCATAAAATTTAATTTTTCTTTCCTAGCTGTCACCCCTAGTAAAAAACAGTATTGTGGGCAAATACAGGATTTCTTTTGAGCTCTCCAAAAATGTTCCTATCTGTAGAATATTAATCTCTTCATGACTGCAATTAAAAATGTGTCCAACACCATGTACATGTCTGCATACAAAATATTCCTAAGTGGTGCTATGAGGACAATGGGCTTACTACAGGCTCATTTTTTTCCTTTGTGATTTATTGAACTATTGATATAGTTTATTCAATTTGAGACTGAGAATAGTACACACACTATTTTTGCCAGGTGGCTTATTCTTAGTGAAATTATGGATTCACATTTTAATTACTCTAGTGTTTGTCATTCACAATTCTTACAATTACCTATCAGTGTCCATTGTAAAACTTGGCTTTCAGGTGTTTATCTTTGCCAGATTTTAGTATTCAAGTTGCATGTCTTCTTTTAGATTAAAAATCTTTGAATACTTTCAACTGAGAACACTTATATCTTTCTGAGGAGAATGATTAAAAGAAAAAAAAAAAAAAAAAAAATCCACACTTCACCTTCAGTAATGCTCTAGTCCCTTCTTTGATTCCCCTATGAATTAACTTCTTTTCTCTCTCTGGATGACTTTCAGTCACTTCTTCCACATCCAGTGTCCTCTGTGTGTGTGTGAGGGGAAATAATTATAAACGTAAATGTTAAACTTGAAGTGTCACAGAAAAGGTGTTATCACAAAAAAAAAGCCAAAAAAACAAAACAAAAACAAACAAACAAACAAAAAACAAAACAACAACAACAACAAAAACACAAACAGGCAATTTAGAAGAAATCTTTTTTTTTTTTTTTAAATCTTAAATATCAAAGTTTTAATTCTACATAAACTCTACCGATCCAAGAGATACACACATTTTATTAACTTTCTATTTTATAGTGCAAATGCTACTCTCTGGTTCCCTTCATCACTTAGAGCTATGTAGTTTTTAAAGTTAATTATCCTCTCTTTGGGAATTAAGACATGTCAGGGATATCACTCATTTCTGCTCTCTTCATAGAGATTTCTTTCCTATCACAACCGACAGCATCACATACTTTTAAAATGTTCATGGCTGCCTTTGAAATGGCTCTGCCTTTGAAATGGCTCTGCCTTAAAAAGGCTCAGTTTTATTCGGACATTTAGGAAGTGTAAATTTACTAAAAGTTCTTAAATTGTTTTGTTTATATATGAATGTATGAATGAATGAATATATATATGTATGAATTCTCAAAGTTAAAAACCCCACATTGTTTTGATACAGTAAAGAAGAGACCAGCAATTTAAAATTAGTTACTCCAAACAAATTTTAAACTTTGAAGAGAAAATATTTTTCTTGTTTCAGGTGTTTGCTTATATTTCCAGGAAGTATTTATTTGGAATTTTCTTGCGCATTATCATCACTTTAAGATGTGAAGGTCTCATTTGTGTATGGATTTCACTCTGATTGAAATTACTCCAAATGTCTTTGAGTCTAAATACATGCACCTGTGTATAAAACTGAAAAAAAAATGGTAGGCAAAGAGAGGTGAAGTGTTCTGCCTTGGTTATATAATTTATTCATAGTGTGTCCTTGTACACTAGCCATTTCTAAGCATTTAAAAAGCATTTGTCTTGGTCTTAGAGTCGTTTTGCACTCTGTACCTTCACTACAAATTTAATTCAAGCTAACAGATTTGGGCTAAGGTTCCCTCAACAATTGACATTGGATGTTGCTTCACAGTGAACTAAAGAAAAGAAAATGCACTGAAAATCTTGAAAAATATTAAAGCACAGACTTTTCCTATTGACATATATTTTAGCTTCTCTCAGCAATTTGAACACGTTTTAAGGTGGATAGCAAATTCATACTCAGATTTAACTGAAGGCAAATTCATGACTCTGTACTTCAAGATAGCCATAAAAATTATTTAAGCATTTTAGAGCAAATCAGGTTATATTTTCAGTAGCACTAAAAACTTTTTTTTGTCCCAAAACTCTCTGCCTTTGGGGTTTTAGTGTGCATGTCCCCATAGACCATGAAGGAGCCAGCACTCTAATACACAGTCTCACAACAAACCCTTACCTTTCTAAATGATTTGGATTATCTGACTGGTTCAAATCTTCTCAGTGCTCTTTCATCCACGTTTCTTCTTGTATGCATGGATTTGTTTACAGAGCTGCCAAGCTATGCATACAGGAACGTCCCTTCCCATCCCATCTTTTATTTGCACTATTACATACAGACAGGTCCCAGGTGCCAATATCACCAATTGGCTGCTAACTCACATCAGCTAAGCACCAAAGAACTAACTCTCATTTGTTTTCAAAAAAGACAAAGGAACTTGATTTTGGAAGAAAAGGTTGTTTTCAATGACAGAAAATTGACTGCTTGCTCTTCTGGAAGAGTCTATGCTGCAGTAAGTTCCCCCAATTTACGGGCCATAACCCCAGGGTGCACGCATTAGAGGCAAGAGGGAAAGCAGCATGACTTGCAACTCCTACGCAAACTGCTTCCTACACTAATGCTCTTCTAGAGACATAAACTGATACTTTCCTAGCCTCAAGGAGAAGGCTAACATTGCCCTGAGCCTCACTTTTTTTTTCCCTTTCCTGTATCTCACCTTTTGTCTGTAGGGTTACTGAAAATTTATTTCTTTTGCTTGTAAAAGAAAGCAGGATGATTATTTTGAAAACTCTTTCTACCCTGTAGTAGCTTTTCAGCTACTAATTTTCACAAACTGGTACCTACACTAAGAGCAGAAATTATATCAAATTAGTTGCTCAGAAACTCTGATATGTCAGCCCTTGCTCCTATCCTGTACAGAAAGGGAAAGCTAGTTAGTGAGAGATAGCAGCCTGTTCTTGTTAGACTGAAAAGCCATCTGATGCTGGCTAAACCATTTTTCTTGACCATGCACAACACTACAAACTGCCCTGAAATTTCACTGATGCATAATAAAAATTTACTGTGCCTCATGACCCTAAGAGATCAAAATCCTAACAGTAACACTTGCTTCCCTAAAACACTGTGAAAGAATTCAAAACTACAACCACTTTTGGAAACAGAAAAATAGGTAGTTTTGATATTTCTGTATTTTAGAATAAGAAAAGTTATAAAAATATAATAGAACTTACTAGAACACAGGAAGTTTCAGTGACCATCAACTTAAGCACAAGAAGTTCCAACTCAACATAAGGGAGATCTTCTCTAGGTTGAGGATGGCAGAGTACTGGAGCAGGTTTCCCAGGAAGCTCATGGAGTCTTCTCCCTCTTTGGAGACATTCAAAACCCGCTTGGACACGTGGTAATGTGTTACCTGCTCAAGGTGACGCTGCCTTGACAGCAGGATTGAACTGGATGATTTCCAGAGGTCCCTTCCAACCCTAACTAATTTGGGATTAATTGCAACAGAGGACTGTAAGATAATATTTCAACCCAGATCAGACTCAGTTTTGTGGAACACCAATTGTAAGTCAGACAGGAAGAGGAAGGCCAAAAGAGAGTAGTTTTCACCATGAGTATTTGAGAATGGGGTGAGAAAGTGTCATAAGGATAATCAAGAACATATTGTGAAAAGACTTATCATTGGGGCTTGGATAAAATGTCCCAGCAAAAAGTAGCAAAAGCTTGAAGAAAGCTGCAGAAATTTCCCTGAATGTGAGCTAGTTAAGGTACTAAAAAGAAGATACTAAGCCAGGGAAGACATTAAAAGTTTGGCATTTGAAGAATAACAGCCCTGCAGGCAGGTCCCTGAGAGCTCAATCTGCCAGAGTCCCTCAGAGCTCCAGCAGTCACCACCTAACATGATGAGTGGCAAGGATCAAGCAAAGCAGCCAGATCTGGAGGAGGAGGAGGAGGATAAGATGCATGAAGAAATGAGGAATAAAAGAGGAAAGTGGCCAAGCGATTACAAATAGTAACAAATGTTCTTTTAAAACATTTTCATTGCAAGGTTTTCAAGAAGGGTGAGGTTTAAAAGGGAATAGAGGAGCAGGAAAAATAAAAATGATATGTGTTTAATTTTCACCTTTTGTTGTGAAGACACAGCATACTATTCCTTTGCCCTTATTATTACAGGTGTGAAAAGGAAAAAAATCTTTTCCATCCCCATACAGCTGTGTAGCCTTTTTTCAAGGGCTTGGAAGAGAGTCATCAGTGTAGGAAATGAATGAAACAAAGAGTAAGTCAGGACAAATGCATAATAATAACCAGATGTTTAAGGGATCTGGATTGTCAGGGGAGCAACTTCAACACACTTCAAGAAAGAAGAAAGGACAGTGAACACAGGAGAGAAGATGTCTTTCCCTGGGGTTCCAGAAAAGCAGCTGTAAAGATAACAGGGAGAAAATAAGGAAGACTAAAGTCAGAGAAGGACAGAAAATAATTAGACTGAATAAGGAAAAGAAGCAAAAGGACCAGGCATGTGAGATGTTCCTAGCAGGAAAAAAAAAAAAAAAAACAACAAAACAACACATTAGGTCAAAGAATAGAAAAAGTGATAGACCCAAGGAGTCCTATGGGTAGTGCAGAGTAGCATTATCTCAAGAGCATTGCACAAACAGAGCTGTTGGCGTCGGTGAGGACACTGCCTCAAAGGAGCCAGGTGACAGGATTCTGTGGGTGAGGTGATATGTGGAAGCAGGCATAGGCATATTTAGAAAGCAAAAAGCTTTCAGTTAATTTCTTTCAGAGTACTGGAAAAATAACTTGCTGAATGGAGTGATTTAACCCCCTATAAATGATGGTGGCACTGTGCATAATCAACAACTGCATCTACCATGTAAAGTAATAATTGTCCTGCAACAGTCAGTAAAAAAATTCCTAAATTCACATAAACATAACACACACCAGCTGCACCCAAGGAACTATTGCAGTGTATCACATCAATATTTAATAGTCTAATGTCTCCCTAAGCAGGTATTGTCAAGATACACACAAAGGGCCTCAGTGGAGTTGTAACAGAACCCTGTATACAAAATCTGTGGTCTAACCACTAGTTTAATAGGCTGCAATGTGAGAGGCTGTAGCAGGTACTGCCTATAGCACCAGTCACCCATGGGTAGTGGGAGAAACTTCTAGCAGGAATGGCAAAACAGATTCAAACTGATGGCAGCAACATAATCGTTCTACCGGTGCTTTTCAAACACCATATTGGGCACAAATTTGCTAAGATAGCCTAAATTAGACAACTGGTTATGTTACAAATTGCAGTGTAATCACACAAGAAAACAACTGAAAAAAAAATAAAAAATCCCCAACTTCCCAGCATCATGGAGAACTTGACAGCAACCCTTGAAAGGGAAAATTCCTAATCAACGTAGCCCCACCCTTCTGTTTTAATTTTGTGAAATGAATGAAGAGATCATGCCAGATAATTTCCCCCAATAAAGATTCATTTGCAATAAAAACATATTCACTTTCACTCAGAAGCATTTCCACTTGTAATAATGGCTTCCAAACACCTCCTAAGCTGTTCCCAGAAAAAAGATGCTCTTTTGGAGGACATGGAAGCGGTACAAATGCAAAAGAGCTGAAAATAAAATTCTAATCCTTTTACTTTTCACTATTAATAATTTGTTATAGCCTCTGATTACTGCGAACAGAAAGTGTGCCAGCCCTTTTCCCCAACAATACTTGATCTAGATGAAATACACAGTAGGAGTTACAGTGCAGACCTAAACCAATACCTTCTCAAGTAATCTCAGTAGTACTATAGAAACTGGGGAAGTGTGATGACTATTCTCTGCCAACAGCAGGAAAACTCATGATAAATCAAGTCTGCAAGTGAAAAGCAGGATTCCATTGCAGTCATTCAAGCTAGACTCTGTGTCACTCTCCAGCCAACCTTAGCAAACCATTTTCAGATCATAAGACATTCTGACGTGGAAGGGACTCACAGGGATCATCAAGTCCAACTCTTAAGAGAATGGCCCTTCTGGGGATTGAACCCACAACCTCAGTGTTTTCAGTATCATGCTCTATTTCTTCACGGAAACCTGCCATTCCAACAATTACTCCAAATGTTTGCACTTTGGAAGAGTGGAAAGAGGACCCACTGGATTTAGAAATTTGAGTCATATTTTCTTTTAAATATATCAAGCCCATATATGTTGAAATCTCATTCCCAAACCAGCAAGTTGTGATCACTCTTTTTTTTCTCTTCTGAGCACTTAGAAGTCAAGCAATTTGCTTACTTTCTACAATGAGAAACATCTTTTGAAAAAAAAATATTACTCAGGGTTTTGTTCTTGCTTGCTTCATTCTCTTTTTCTAACAAAAGGGTGAAGAAGGAAAGAAAGTGTGATTGTTTCCACACTTGAATTTATTTGCACAGACTTTATGCTTCGGGACTACACAGCCAAGAAATACAGAAGTACTGGAAAGGCCTCTGATAAATGTAGCACGCTGGTATTTATTTTGTTTCTCTTCAACCAGCCTTTTCCCCCAGTTCTCTGAGTTTCCCTAAGACTTTTAATTGAGTAAGTAGCCTGGCACTAAAAAAAAATTTTTACCAAGTCTGTTCAATCAAAAATAAATAATAACAAGTAAGTACAAAGGAAGATTCATCTGGTAGATTCCTACTGCAGATAAATGCAACCATAGACACCAAATTATTTGCAAATGCTAAATATTTTCAAAAGTGTATGAGTAACTTGGAAGTCTGAATTCCATATTTAAAAGACAGTTAGGAATCCTCCTTCCACTGATTTCTGATGAAACACAAGATGTCTCTTTCTGAATTAGTGGTATCCAAAGCACAGATATCAGTTTGGCCAAGCTTCATTCTGCCCTGCCTGGGTCTGCCTCTAATCATATCCTCTATATCCCTGCTGGGGTACCTTTCTTCATCTAAACAAAAAATGACTATCATTCTTCCAGAAATTCTCTGGAATGTGCCCCTCTGTCCAGAAAGCTGAAAGTAATTGCAAACCCCCGATAAGTAATGGCAGGCATTATCAGTGCCTAGACAAATTTCCATGAGAGATCTGTAAACCACCTTGCACTGGGCCTTCTTCCATGATTTGGATATATATTAAAAAAAACCCCACACTTTTAAACTGACTTTCAAATAAAAATATCTATACCTGAAGAAAATATTAATACAGCTCTCTGAGGGATGCTTGATAACAGAAGCAGCTAGAACAGCTGAGAAGAACCTCATCTGAAGGGGAAGCTGGGACTTAAAAAGACTTCATAACCAAATGAAGCAGCTTTACGTTATGACATAAAAGAGAATAACACAACAGCAGTCTCCTCTCAGATTGAACTTCCCTCTCAGACTGCAAAGACTTGACAGCATAAGTGAAAAGAGGCTTCAGCTCTCAGCACGCTTTCCTCCCTCAGCAGTGTACTGAGCTATCACACCTCCACTGGGATGCTACAAGGCAGGAGAAGGTTATCTGCTCAAATTTGACTACTGATATTTCTTCAGAAGCAATGCTTAACCTTTATTTTCTGAAAAATATCTTTAAAGTAGCACTTCATGTCTATCACCACACAAAAACCTGCCAGACTATCTAGAGGTGCAACAATGAATATGTAACTATGATTTCTTTGATGCTGTGAGTAAGGCTTACTCCTTTTGAACTCAAGGTCTCAGTTCAGGCCTTACCAGGGAAGCCAGCCTTACAACTCTGTGAAGCTCATGTGCAGCCAACCCACAGAGCTGTCACTGCTTTTATGTCTCTAACACTTCCCAGTGCTCCCAACAGACAAAAATCCTCAGCTATGTTAGCACAGCTGCCTGAAATGTGTTCTGAAATACATCCTGAAAACAGAAATAGGAGAAGCAGAGCCAAAGATAAATTATTTCACATCCACTGAAATCTGAGTGGATTTCAGACTTTCAGTTCTACACAAGATCCTTGATAACACCAACAGTTCCAGCACAGAAAAATTTGCTGTTGCTAGCTGACATTGCAGACATAACTTCACTTGTTCAGTGCTACAGCACACCTATGAACCAAAGGTCAACCTTGCCAAACAATGTCTCTACCATTTAGTTCTAAAGCACAATGGAGCAACAAAGGGATATTTAAATCCACACCAAAAAAAGCTAATTATTTTAATTCCCTTATTTTTCTTTTAAGCAGAAAAGGATTTATGCTAGGGTTTTGAACTCCAGCTTTAACAAAACAGAGAAAGTGCCTAGTTTTTGCCTGAGATTACCACTGTTACCCATGTATGGGCATAGTAGAATAATGGCACATAGAGCAGCTCCCAGTGGGTATTTCTGCTCAGTAACAGATGTGTATGTGAACATGTAATGAAATGCCTAGCAAAGGAAGTCAATGGTGTAATAAGTGACAATAAAAATAATACACATCAAGAGAATCATGTTAGAGGGTTGGTGCTGAAGCCATTTATGGGACACCAGTGGAGTTGCCTCAGCGATGAGATTTAAGGGCCTGCTTCTCAATTGCTCTGTGGTCCACAGAGCTGCTATTGCCAGCACAAGGCAAGCACGACACAAAACTTGCATGGCATTTTTTCACTTATACAAGATGATTAGAACTCTGACCCAAGAAGCCTGTCACCACTTTGCTCTTCTGACATGACTGTGCCAAGTTAATAATATATCCTGTCTCTGCTGGTTAACAACAGAAAGAGGAACAGCTTTGCTCTTGAATGCTCTCTTCCCACTTGGCATCAAAAGCTCACACAAGCGCAGAAATGTCAGATGATTATCCTGAGAAATTATGGCAAGGAGGGTGGAGAGCAAAACGTTGCTATTGTTTCTCATCTCGGTTGGCAATAGAGAAGGAGAACTGAATAAAGTACTCGAAGAAGGAGGGAAAACAAGACTGCCACTTTGAAAAAACAGCAGAAAGCTGCAGATGGTTGTCGCTTTCACAGAGCTGCCTCAGCTGTTTGTGACACGTAGCCTGCGCTAGTGCCAAGCTGTCAGAAACACAGTGTGAAATGGTCAACCAGAATCATAAATGGGGTCCTTGAACGTACACAGTGGAGTGTCAGATATGAACTTAACACTTCTTCTCTTGAGACTGCAGTCTAGTATGTCCAAGTACATACATCAAAGGAATTCCAAAAGGACTGGAAAGGGCAAAATATTATTTAACCCACAGCATAACCTACAGCGGAAAACTGACCTATATTATTCATAGACTATCTATCATTAGCAAATTTTATTGTTCTCTTATTTACATACATTTGCCTCTGTGTGCTCTGACACTTACTGATTTGATGGTAATAAGACTCAACTACGGCTTTTATATTTTGCGTGAATTTTTCTTTTATATTTAACTGTGATTTTCACACTCTTTTAAGAGGTGCAAGGGAAAAGAACAGAGGTTATATCCAATACATATTGACTGAGGTTCTCTGCAAAGAAAGTACCTATGAAATGATTAATCAATGAGTCATCCTGTAATGGAAAGATGTGATTTGCACCATTAAAGGAGTAGTTCATCATGGCCATATTGGACATGCTCTGCTCTGAATCAGACACAGCAGGAGTTTTGTCAGGAATAATTACCCATGGGACTAACTACAAAAATCAGACTCATTTCATGGAAGCCCCCAAAGGATAATCACCTCACTGAATTTTGTTGACTACTCATGCAGAATGAATCTAAAGAAGCATTGCAGTGAGAAAAGACGCTAAAACTTGTTTCAAAGCTGTGAAATTAACTTGCCTTTCAGTCAGCTTTAAAATGTTTCTTCTCATATTCAACAAAGATAAAAAGAGATAATGAAAAATGTGAAACCCTACCATATGCCTATGGGACTTCTCGAAGGAATTTAAGGTCTCTGTAGAATGGCAAAACTTACATTCAGAGAATTAAATATTTTCTCACACAATAGGAGTATTTCTGGATGGGTAGTAGAAACTCAATTAGTAAACCAACATGACAATGTAAAAAGTCCCTAGACAGACAGAGAAGTCAGAAGACAGCACATCAAGCTTCAAACTGTGCTAAGGAGCATCCAAGGCTGACACTTCCCCACCTGGCTGATGACTGCCTTCCCAGCAGGGGTTTGTGCTGGGGTTGTCTGCAAAGCAGTGTCTTTATTTCAGCCACTCACTCTGGGCTAACCAAGAAAAGAACCACTATGTGTGCTTATAGCTTGGGTATGATCCTGTTTGCCCAGAAGTAAAACTTGCCCAGTCCATAGGACTCCAGGTTCCAATAACAATTAATATCATGCCTACTACCCTTTTTTGCTCTCATGCATCCTACATACTGCAGAACAGTCAGACTACTACCCAATTAAGCACACACACAAGCGTGCTGAGCTTAAGTCTAAAAGTAATCTACAAGAGGGATATCAAATATGTGATTAATTTTTTTGGAGGTAATGGTGATCAATGATCCTTTTTTGCCTGCAGATTTGAAAGAAAGAAGTTTTTCATCAGTCTGAATAAACCCTCCAGTTAGAAAGAATACGAAATACGAAGAAATAAAATACAGCATTCCTGAAGAGTCACACACAACGTGTCCTTTTTCTTAAATCATCCACCTCAATTCATATAGTCATCTTTATGGTGACTTTTACTGAATAACAAAACCAGAAAACCCTTTAGCCACATTCAGTTCTTTTGTCAGCTCTGGTTCATATCTCAGGCACTATAGCAGTACTCACTGCAGTCCATACAGCAATTATAAGAATAATAGCTGACATCTCTTAGACTGTACTGCCTTCATCACATAAGCCCAAACTGCTAACACTCAGGGAATTCAAAGTGTTCAGCAAATATTTTCTACAGAAAAATTACAGTAGGGTCAGGATTCAGAGTTACATGTCACTATAAAATGGGCTATCTGCTCCATGTACTAGGAGAAAAACTGGAAGATATACATCAGAGGATAAACCTGCTTCCTCAGGAGATTGCACTAATCACCTGACAGGGTATCTAGTTCCATCAGCAAAGTCTCATTCACTCATTATATTGATTCATGTGTCTGCCCTGAACCTTGTGCTGAACGTAGCAACTGTAATTTGCCTTGAGTTTAATCCTTAGACTTTTAAAACATCCTTCAAAAAGTCCTTTAAAAAAAAGGAAAGGGAAAAAAAAAAAAAAAAAAAGAGAGGAAAAAAAAAAAAAAAAAAAAAAAAAAAAAAAAAAAAAAAAAAAAAGGCAATCCTATTTACTAAAGACAGCTCCTGGATTTCTAATCTAGGGGTTTTAAAAGATTCCCTAAGTTTATGTAGAGCTAGGGCTGTGCTGTACTGACTCTTCACTACTTTTATTAGCAGAAGAATTTATATTTTCTCCAGTCCTGCTTTCTGCACCACTAGTATGCCTGTGTGTATGCAGGCACACATCTGTGCACATACAGCTGGCAAAATATTTTCAGCTTAGAAGATGAAATTTTAATTGTAAATGTATATATGGCATTGCTTGTCACAGATTTATAAATACAGTTCAAAAATGCTATAGGAAATGAAATTATTTGGAAAAAAAAATAGGAAAAGGGGAAAGAAATAAAGGTGAATTATTAAATGGCCTGATTTGTGGAGGACATACTGTCTTACTCTTAGTAACATTAACAAATAGTAACAACCAACAAAAATAAGCTAATTAAGAGCAATACCTTTGGTATTTCTTAGCTGCTAGAAGTCTTGTACTGAATGTAATGTAGTGAAATAAATCTACAGAATAAATGAAACACTAGCAAAAAAAAAAAAACTTTATAAGAGCTGAAATGAGAAAGCATACGTAACCTTTCAAAATTTCATATGTCCTTCCATATATCTGGCCTCTGCCAATTCTAAACCATTTTCTACAGTGGTAGATCCTTGGTTCATAGTCTTTCACAATCAATTTTTTTTTTTTTTCTTTGTTGCTGATGATCTAATGGGGACCCTGTCCCCTTTACACAATAGAATTGTTCTCACTCCAGTGGAAACTATGGATGGAGCTAGAGCACTCAATCAGAGAATGATATTTTGGTATTTTAGGAATAACTCTAACCATTGTAAACTTGGCAGCTTTTTCTTTGTTGTTTTGTTTGTTTGTTTTGGGGATTAGTTTTTTTGGTTTTTGTTTGTTTGATAGATTGTTTGTTTTTAGGGTAGTTAGACAGTCACAAGATCTGACTCAGTTACTTATAATTTCCATGTTCCCACAGAGGTCCAGGATACAGAAAGAGAAACACATCATCCCCTCTTCAGGCATCTATAAGCAGAGCTCACCAGACAAGTGCAAATGGCTTACACTTGCATTCTTCATAAAGATTAATAGATTCAGAAGCCAGAGAGGAACAACCTTATCACACATTCTGGTCTTCCACCTAACACTTGGACTTTCCTTGAATTTTTCCTGGTGTCAAATTTAATTGCAGTGATTTTTTTTTTTTTTTTTTCTTTTTTCAAATTTCCAGTGACAGAATACAGCAAAGACGTATGCGAGTTGTTACAACGTTACAACTTCTCAGCTAAATATATTGTCTGAATTTTTCGTGTTTCCACTTCCATGTGCTGTATTTTACCATATAGTACGGTCACCTCTCTACCTCTGGTATCATTATTCGTCTTTTGTACCAGTATAATCACAAAAGACATGTTGTCGCATATTCCATTCACAAATCAAAAATAAATCACATTTTAAAAGTCTAATTGTTTATACAGAGGTATATTCTTTGAAAACTGGTTTTTCACAAAAAAAATTAGTAAGAGCAGAAATAAATAAACACAATGATTACCTCCTTCCTCAGGGCCAGTTTGTATTGGTACTTGATACTCACAGTTCACAAAACAAGTCCTAAAGAACAACCAACTTTTTGCTAGCCATGTAAGAGTTAATCACAGCCACAGACCTTTTTCTCTATCAAGGTACTATGGGGGGAAAATGTGGTGCTCATAAATACTGCGGGGATAAGAATTTTTAATATTATTCTTACTCATTTCAGTATTTTGTCGACTTATACTAATTTTAGAAAGTGAGACAAGATGAATCAGCTTTTTACAAGCTTACTGTGCCTCATGCTTTTACCTCACACAGCTCAAGAAGCAGTTACTGGGGTGCCAAGGCTTATCCTGGCATCACTTCACATGTTTTCCACAGATAGAGATGGTCTCCTTCCATGACACTCTTCCATGGCGCCATGGAAGCATCGTATCTGGAAAAGTATAAACTTTGTTCAGGATTTACTTCATTTTCTCTGGAAGTCACAGAACCTCATGGCCAGAGTGGAGTACCTTCTCACGAGTAGGGAGTTCACTCACACCATGAAATTCATGCTGCTCATTCTTTATCTGTACAGCACTGGTCCAGGGCTCACAGAAAATTGCTTTGTCTTTAGAGCTCTATGACTAAATTACTATACACTTAATAAAGCAGAACAATTTTCTTATTAGAGATATATTATCATATCTCCATGTTACAATTGTCCTTTGAAATTTGGAGGGAGTGCTATGTAATCATTGATGTGAGAAGGCACAGATACTTATACAAATAGTTGGATCAGAGGTGTCTAGAAGACATTTTGTCTCTTAAAAAGCGATCAGTAAACTGAATAGCCCACTGCTCCAACCATGGATTTTTTTTCACATCATACTCATATATAGAGGAATAGATGCTCTCACAAATGCAGGATAATGATGGAAGGAGCAGGCAAAAGCAGCAGGTGAGCTGTGAAAGGGAATTTTATTAAGAGAAACTTGACTGTCTGACTCTGCAATAATACAAACATGATTACTCTGAGGAAATTACTTTCCATAATCATATTTTCTCATTGTAAGGTTATTGTACTATGAAAGTCTCTCTCTCATTTTCAAGGAGCCGAGCATAGTCAGTTTGGGGTTTGTTTTTGCTTTGACTATTCAGGGTAGAAGTACTATTAGAAGAACTAGAACCTACAATAATCCATCTTCCCCCATACTGACCTCAGCAACTATGGCAGAACCTCTTCTGATGAAGCTTTCCAGGCTCAAAGTGTTTGCTGGGATGGAGGAGATGGGGTGGGTGATGAACAGTGGAAGATCACATTCTTCCTTAATTTGGTAGGGCATAGAGTAACACATCTAAAAGTTTTCAAAACCATATTATTAATGAGTGCTTACATTTGCCTTTGAAAGAAATACTTTCAGCTGACATTTGAGGGGGTCTGTTCAGTGAACGAGGTGTAAACAGGAAACTGCAACTAGTACAAGGATTTCTAACTGGCTGTGAGAGGGACTATTTGTCTGTCAGAGGTAGTTAGATAGATGATTGGATGGATGGATGGATGGATGGATAGATAGACAGATAGATTAGATAGATAGATGGATGGATGTCTGCCAGGCATGGCTATCATAATTTAAGTATCAGCATACAGCCTCCAAATGACATTTTTCTTCAGTTGTAACTTTTGAATAGTAGGGCTGGAGAGAAGGCAACTGGAACATCTAAGGAGGAAGCCAGAGACATAGTCTGATCAAGATCATAACTATACCAGATGCTATATTTGTCACCACATATCTATAACTGTGATCTCTGCCACTTTACCTGAACCAACAGAATATAAACAAGTCAGCATTGTTCAATCATCAGAGCTGTGTTGGGCTATTAGCATCACTGAAAAAATCCAGAACATTTTTAACAAAGCCAGACTTACCAGATTTGTGGATTTATTCTCTTTGAGGATGTGAGAAGACTTGAAGACATTTCAACTAAAGGAGGAATTTTTTTTCATGAGGTCTTTTTGCTCTTCTTGGGTTTTTGGGGTTTGTTTTTTGGTAAGGTGGGGGAGGGGAAGGAGAGTGCTGATTTTTTTTCATTTATTTGTTTGGTTTGGGGTTTAGGGGGTTTGGGTTGGGGGAACATGGTTGAGGGGTTTGTATAGCCAGAGCAAAGTCAAGTTTCCCAGAGACAGCTTCTAGAAATTATGTTTGTATTTATAATAAAATGGGGAAAACAAATATTACCTAAATAAAGCATCATCTGTAGTTAAACATATGTTGCCTCACTTCCTTCACAGAAATAACCTTTCATCTCTCTCATGTTCTTGATTTTATTTCTTACAGAATGCCTTCATTTCACAATGATCATCAAAAAGTATCTTTTGCCTGCAAAGGTTCCTTAGCCTTCATGTCAGTAAAAAGGTTTGAATGTTATTGGCTTACTCTGATTGCAATCCTACTGCTCTTGGAGGACTCTGCATAATATTTGAACTTTCCTCAATGCATCAGTTGAAAAGATACTTGTCTGTAACTTTTATTACATTTCTCCCTGCAGTTTTTATTTCCTCAGGGTTGTTCTCTTTGTTTTCAATGAGGTTCAGAAAACCTAAAGGGCAGGTCTGAGAAAAAATATATTCCAAACTTGAAAGTTCAAACAGGTTTTTTTGAGTTTCACATACATCTACTCTTTGTTACATGATTAAATTCTTAAAAATTCTGACTCCATGCAGCCATCTACAGTTGTATAAAGAGCAGTCACGCTTCTATAGCAACTTGTGTAAATCAAAGTAGGCATGCCACAATTAATTACAAAGCTGGATTTACACATGTATCGTTCACCATATCAATTATGTACTAAAGGTCCTTATAATTGAAGTGCCTAGAGTATAATTTAGTAAAAGGTCCTGTATGATACCAGAGGGAGCAAATATTTCTGAAAGTTTTAATTTATCTTGCAAGGAAAATCAGTGAACATCTGCCCAAAAGAAAAAAGATATTTCAGACACATAATATGATAGAATTTTCAAATTCAAGACATTACATTTTTATCTTCAGTGTAGAGATATGCATCACACATCATAGAATGGTTCGGACTGGGTGGGATCTTAAAGATCACAGAATTCCAGCTCTCCTGGCTGGTATGTCTTGCCCTCTACTATGAACACAGGGGTCTTTTTAAATATTGTAGAACCCAGAGGGATATTTAAGGAAGTTTGATTTTTACCTTTTCTTGAAATTTCTATGACTTGAAAAGAGGCATGCATCTAAAGCAAGCTATATTTTCCACTGAGGACACCAAAACAGTAAATCAAACAGTAAAATCCTCTGAGGTAGCACACAGAAATTTTCCTCCTCTTCAGAGAGCTCTAGTTTCAACATCATAGCTGTCCTACAAGAGGAAAGATACATTCAAACTGAAAAAGCAGCATTTGTAAACATACTGTGGTATAACCACAGAGGAAGCAAGCACATGCTAAGAGTGTTTATAAGATGATATGTCTTAAGGATAAAAACTACAAATATGTGAAAACAGAATAAATCTTTTTTCAAAACCTCTACAGTGACACATCAGTTTCCATCTACTGGTATCTCTGTTCTTAAGTAATTAATGCATTTGGCCTTCCCTCATGAATAGAAAATGGAACTCATTCATTAAATTTACAAATACAGAAGGAACTCTACCATTCATCTCAGCAACATCCACAAGCATGTCTGATATTGTACGCTGGTGCTCTGCAACAACCAAAAGTTTCAGTAGCCATAATTATGGTTAATCTTAATGTGATCCTTACTCCTTTACACCATAGCTTCTGAAAGAGGTGACAAACTACAACACTATGGAAACATACTCTTGCTAGACTCTTCAGCAGATGACAAAATTACACAGTATCTATCTCCTAGTCTATAAGATACTGAAAGTGTGTGTGGTGTGCCTTCACATACTGTTAGGAGCACACACTCACAGCACTACCAGTAAGCCAGGCCTAATGCAAATAAAAAGAGAGCTGTGGTTTTGGAGAATATAGCTCAGCCACAGGCAAAAGTGCACCAGGAAAAAAAGGAGACCATGTAAAATATATATGTCTCTTGAACTGTTTGGGTTTAGTTAAATTATTTTTATTATGAACGCAGTGTTTATAGCCACACATAAAATAATTTCTTCAGAGGGATTTGAGTTGTAAAGGATTATCTTTATACCAGGCTTCCCTTTTTGCATTTAAAATGACCTCCAATTGAAATAGTTACAAGCAACTGCTCTCTTATTATTTTACAGGCCCTTCCTTTTACCTACATCACTCCTCAGTATCACCTGCACTAGGCTTACCAATTAATAAAATTTCATTTGTCTCTATCAAGCTTTTAAACTGAAGTGAATACAAATTCAATCCTTTCATGTTTTTCAAATTTATACCCAAGGCCAGATCACAAAACTGAAGACAATCTCTCAGATTAGAAACTGTGCTTGCATAGGCTAGGTTTGAGGACCTTGAAAATTTTTGAAGATCAGGTTATGATTTGATTACAAGCAACTTTTCCCCTCTAATTTTTTCATATCCCACTTCTCAAATATATTTCAGTTCCAGAGTCTGCATTGCAATGGAGGAGCTTCTGGCAAATGAAGAATGTTGTAAATCATACAGCCATAATGAAAGGTAAAAGCTACATTAAAACTCACTGTGCCCCTCAGCAGAAATTTGTAGCAAAGATATGAATAACATAAGTTCACGTGTCTGCACTAAAATAGTCTCTGCTGTACACTCATCCATCAATGGAGGGAAACAGAGTGGTGCTTAAATAATGCATACAAACTCGACAACTGCTCAGGACTGAAAATGGATACCAATGCAAATAAGTCAGTTCAAAAATAAAGCCCAGAACTGTACAATCTCAAATCATAACTTGGTCAGAACAGCAGAAATAACCTCTTTTCTGAAGTGGGAAAAAAAAAAAATTAACTGGACGATGATGACTCCCCAATAATGCTTCTAAAAGAAAAATACCTGACATAAACAACTTGCTTTAATACTACTTCAAGGTCTCATGAGAATATATCTACTCCATTACTGTAATGCATGCAAGTGCCTAAGAGGTCTTTTACCAGACACTGATTGAGCTTGACTTTGCTTATTTAGGAATGTCTCACTAATTCAGCTTTATGAAATTGAAGGAAAATCAGAGACGACACATGGGGCAGCCTCATCAGGAAAGCTGTATTGTTGTATGTTCCCTTGATTTTGTGAACTTTCAGTAATCCACAACTGTCTCATACATTTCTCGCCTTTTTATTCTGCTTGATTTTTCTTCTGCTCCATTTCATTCTTTTCTGTTTCTCTTGCTTGCAGTTATACAATAAAGGAAACAGTTCTGCATGACAGGAACACAAATTGCACAGGAGTTAGTCACACCCTTGCTGTAAAATCATTCCACAGATTTCAGAAACCTTAAAAGGTCAATATTGTTTACAGGGCAACAAGATCAAAACAAAAAGATCAACAAACGAAGTACAGCTTCAAATGCAAATAATTCAAAATTTAAAAGCACAGCAGAGAGGTGAAAGTCAGAGGCAGTATTGAAAGGTTTAAAAAAATGCATGGCAATCAGACTGGTGAGCATGCTAGCTGTGTCCAGCAAGTTCTTCATACTGGGGAGGAAGATAAATCTATTCACCAAGCCAGCATTATAGATTGCCACTGAGTCTTTTTGTGAGGTCTCAGTTTATGCCCTGAAGTGTGAACTTTGATTTCCCTGATTTTATTTGGAATAATAATAATTTGCTGGTACTAGAAATTTGGCATTCTCCCAAATCCAACAGAAGTATTGTTTTGATGATGGAGACATCTTCCAGATCTATATTATGCACTGTACAAGTGCTATAAAAAGACTATGCTTTGTGAGATGGTGCATTACTTGCACATATATTCACAACTTTGAAATATACCCCTTGGATACATTTCAAAGATACGATTAATTTTTTTTTTTTTTGTAAATCTTTTACCCTCTCACCTCCTGTGCCTTAAGTCAAAGTTTTATGAGACAATTTTTATTTCAAATTCTTTGACAGCTTTGAAGACGTCTTTAAAAAAATTGTTTCTGGAAATGCATAATACTGTAAATGCATAATACTATATATATGTGTAGAGAAAAGGGAAGGTAATACTTCCCTTTGGTGTGTAATCTCTCCTGGTCCTTGTCTCAATCCATGACACCTTGGTTATATTTTCTCTCACCTGTCCAGCTGCAGAGGGGAGGGACTGATGGCTTTTGTGGGTTCCTGGCATCCAGCCGGCATCCACTCACTCCCAGTTCAAACACAACAATTAATAAAGCTTCATGCCCACCTTAGCATCTTTTTCAGAGATCAAGAAGTGATGTTGCCATCACCATCTTAACAACACTGTCTGTTATTAAACCAACATAAACCAGCTAAGTAAATATAGGGTACTTTTGCTCTTCAGTTTGCAGTTGCTAACAAAAATTCTATTCAGGCGCTATATAATTTTGCATCCTTTTTCCATTACATACTTCAGCTGACATATCTTGAGAGATGTGAAAAAACAGGGCATTTATGAAATACAAAGGCTATGCAAGCAATGCAAGGTGACAGTCCTGAAAACAATCTCTTTATTTTCCTTCCCCTGGTCATAGGTAACACTGAGAGACTCTTCACTGGAGTCTGTTAAAAGCCTGCTGAAGGGTCCCTATCCGCCTTTGTCAGGCAGAACTGCATTAAGAAAAAATGCAGTGGTAATTACCACATTCTGTAATTTCTATGCAAATTATATGTGGGGCTTCAAGTTGTTAGCTGAAAAAGGCTGACATTCTCTTGCATTTGCAAGTTCTTGTGACAGGAGTTAACCTCAGTAACCAGGGAGAAACCAGGCTCTCACAGGTTCTGTCTTTTTTGCCCTTAAACAGTAGGGCAAATCTTGCTCTTTTTCTCTCTTGCATCCCCTATTTTGCATAAAACTTCATTTCTAGAAACTAAGAAAATAATTCCAAGTGAGTATCAACATTTCTTACACATTTAGGGGAGACAAGTTATATCTTCACATACTTTTATACAATTCATCTTTCTTTAAGTTGTAAAACTGTGGAAATAGAGGCTAGTTTTCTAACAGATGACCCATGTAAACAAGATGTTATTTCCACTTGTAGCAAAAATAATGTCTTTGCGTGCAAGAGAGGGCTGTTCGAAAAAATGGATGATGATTATGGGCTTGAATAAGTCAGGAGAAATGAACTATTAATGGTTTTATGCTAGATGTAATTTTTAAGCAGACAGCCATATCTTGAGGCAGTCTCTAGCACTTCTATTCCAATCTGTTCAAAGTGTGTTCATCAGCTGATGAAATTGTTATAACACTGTATAAATGTTCTTCCCATTTACCCCAAAGCAAAGAAGCCCTTAAATTCTGACTGTCTGAGGCATTCAGAGGTAATACTGCTCTCCTTCAGCATAACAGAAAGTCATCTCTGTCACCTCTGAGTGAATGGTACCTACAACAAACATCCACTAAAAATTAATGACAGGAGCTGTTTCTTCTACCATGGTTGGTGCTCTCATAAACTTTCAATCTCTGTTTCTCCATTCAAGAAAGCCAGCTATATTCCCCGGCTTGCCCTGCAGGACAGCAGAGCTGTTGGACTTGGAATGCTCTTTCATCACCCTGAACACAAGCTGCAAATCCAGCACTTGCTTCTGACAGGCAGAATGACCCTTCCTCACAAGCACAGTGAGGCTCATGGGTCCAGCTTATCACATGGGCTGAGGAAGCTCAACGTGTTCAGAAACAGCAACTCACACCTTGTAAGTGTTGAAGGGAGTCTCACCTGGAAGGTGTTTGTCTAATAACATCTTACTGGAAATGTCCTTTGACTCAGAGGTTTGCCAAACCTGACAACGAAAACTACAAATGAAAGAAACAACATCTCTTCAATTTTGTCCAATTCCAACTCTCTAGAAGGGAGAAGAGCAAATAGGAGCAAAACAAAACTAAGATCCTCATAGTATGCCAAAATAGAAACCTTCCTGAGCAATTCTTTGAGGGTAATATTTAAGGGCAGATCACTTCTTACAGTGAGGAATCCTGCAAGTAGTTTTAATTTGAAAATTTAGAATTAAAAACAGTTTCTGCTACATTTTAGTGATGTATTCCTTTCATCTGAAAGTGTCTGATTTCCAGTATTGTTCCCTTACATTAAAGGAAAAAAAAAAAAATCTTCAAAACTCTTATTTCTGTCCTTTAGTGAAAAAAATCATCAATACTTTTTATTTCTTCCTCAACTGTCTTCTGACTGCCCATGAATATGTATTAAGGACAACTTTGGCATCGTGTCACCTGGGCAAAATATTTCTATCATGTTTTAGTTTTAAAGCCGATACACTAAGGCCACAAGTTTTGGAATTGAATGCCTACAGCTTGACATCTGCAATACATGACCCAGAAGTCTGAATAATTAGCAAGAGGCTCATACTGAACACAGAGAAGTACAGCAACTCTTACAACAAACTCAGTTTCAGATACTTTGGCTGTTGTTAGATAACCAATCCAAGCACACTTTCAGAGGTAGTGAGTAAGCAGAGAATCCCAGGTTCATGCCCTGCAGTTTTCTGAAATGGTCTGAGGTGACTTAAAGTATAATACATGCAGACACTAAGAAAACAGTTTCAATATTTAAAGTATAAATAATAGGGATAACTCACTACACTGTGTCATTGTTTAACCCCAGCCTGCAGCCAAGCCCAATGCAGCTACTTGCTCACTCCCCCAGCAGCAGGATCTGGGTGAGAACAGACGGGTAAAAGGTAGAGAACACGTAGATGGCACTAAAGACAGTTTAATCGAGAAAGCAAAAGCCGTGCACAAAAGCTAAGCAAAACAAGGGACTGAATTCCCCACTTCCCATGGGCAGGCAGGTGTTCAGCTATCACTCCAAACATCCACTCCTTCCTCCTTTTCCCCCCACTTTATAAACTGAGTGTAATGCTGTATGGTCTGGAATGTCCCTTTGGTCAGTTTCAGTCACCTGTCCTGGCTGTGTCTCCTCCCAGCCTCCCAAGCAGCCCCAGCTTTCTCACCAGCATGGCCTTACACAAAGCAGAAAAGGCCTTGGCTCTGTGTAAGCCCTGCTTAGCGATAACAAAAACAACTCAATATCATCAACCCCGTGTTCAGCACAAACCCAAAACACAGACCCATACCAGCCACTGGTAAGAAAATTACCACAGCTGAAACCAGGGCACACCACCAGTTCTGTATCCTAAAGCATAGAATGTTGAAGTATCATTTCAGAGGTAAACCAGGCAAAGCAGTAAGAGGGGAGAGGAGCCTTATTTTTTTAGCTGGTATGCTTGGTTTCCTGCAAATTTAGCCTTATGCCACTTCAGCTGTCTCTGCTCTCACAATAACGCAGCTTCTTCCCAAACGCCATGGGTGTCCATCCTATACAATAAGTCAATCATCTCTTCTGTCCCTTTGAGTCATAAAAAAAAAATCTCCTGTTTCTTCTCAGGTCCCCAGAGCTTTGATAGCAAGAGCCAGAAAAGTCAACTCTTAGGAAGCCAAGCTAAAGATAAATTTAATGTTATATGTAAGTCAAGCAATGCGATATCCCAGACAGTTTAATTCTTTTGCCTTTCTCTGATTTCTAGAGAGCTTCTTATCCAAGGAAGACATCTACATCAAAATAGCAAGAAGAGCAAAATAAAAAAATATACAGGAAACTTCATACTGTTATATGACTGGCTGGACAGAGATAACCAGAAGAAATAAATAGTCAGGAGAATAGAATTATACACTTTGTGATGACCTGTCAGGGTCAGGAGGTGATACATTATCTCTGCTGTTCATACCTTATCTGACCTCTTAAAGAGGTAACTGGGCTGCAAGTCAAATCAGATGTTCATTTTCCCCTAAAGCTTCATCAATTTATCAGTTCTGACTGCTACAGAGAAAATAAAACATACCATGTCTGAAAAATGAAGGTCAGTCCTTCAGAGCTGCCATTCTTCAGAAAATAACAGACCTTTCCTCATGTCAAAAACTGAGACTTTCTTGAGTCATTATATAGTAAAACAGCTTCAGAAAAATTGAGAGGAGGTGGGCATCAGGCAGATGTGCATTGCTAGGAAAGGGAAATGGTGAGGTTTGGTAATTATGTCATGTTCTTATTTTCTGTTCTAGGAGTAAAATGGTATTTTGAGGAATAAACTGAATTATTAAAAAGAGCATATTGATTCAGCCTGCCAAAAAGACACTGCAGTATTCATTTTTCATTAACAAGTTCCTTAAATATACTGTGTGATATATCCTAACAAAGGTGTTTATCAAATCAGCACCAATGTGGGGAATTTTAACAAGGCAAGCCTTTACTATCGCACAAATTACACCCATTTATTATCTAGTACCTCAGCCAATTTTAGTCTCTTTTCCCAAAACAATCTGCCTCCAGCTACTATCCAAATTTTTCCCTGTAAAATGTTATCATGAATCTTGAAAAACTGTGAAAAATAAATGAAAAAATAGTTTGGTGCCATAAGGATTGATATGATGCAGACAAGAGAAAAAGGCATATTTGTAGCAAACAAAAAGTGTGTCTTTCCTCGTAAAGTCTTCTTGAACATATCCGTATCTTTAACTGTACGCACATGCTCAAATTCCAATTGCTTCAGTAGGACTTTATAAGCTACTTACAGTTAATTATTGCTGAAAAATTATTTATAGAAAAAAAATATTCCTCTAGCCAAGAGCCTCAGAAAAGCCAGACCGAGAGGATCCTATCAGGATAATTTACCTGGTTATGTGCAGTGACTGATCCATACAGATTCCCTGTTTTTCTTCCTCAGGACATGCATATTAGATCAATATTAACAACCTAAGTATACTCTTTGTCCTACTGATGTCAATTTAAATACCTTAATTTCCACAGAATCCCCATTAAAATATTTTTAAATTCAGTATTTTGATAACAGATACTTGCTTCTGAAATTAATGTGTGGAATTTTATCTCTAGAGCTTAAATAACACTACTTTGAGTTGGTCTGCTTCTAATGTCACACAATTGTTAGTACTATTAGACATTCAGAAGCTTGCAATACCTGCTTATGAGCATTAAAAGAAAGATAAATATTTGGATTAATGTTTTTAAAGTTCAGACTTATAGTAGCAACAAAGTGTGCCCGGATATTTGTTCAACAGCCGTGATGTTGAGAAAGACCCCTAACAAAGCAAGAAAATTGTATAAAACACAAAATTTCAAGGCAGCTACAGACAAGAAACACAGGATGTGAAAAGGTCACAGCTTTCACCCTGCTGGGAAGCACCAAAGACCTGCATGGAGAATAAAAGATTGAGGATCCCTCTGATGTCTACATTACTGTAACCACTCTTCTGTCATAGCTAGCAAGCACAGCCAAAGAGGAAAAATGGCCGTAGGCTGAACACAAACCACCAGAGGCAGAAATTACTCCACATCAAAGACAATGTAATCTTAAAATCAACAATAGAAGTCTCTGCTTTATCTACCCCTTCAGCTGCCAGCTCCCTCTTTCCCCACACAGGAATGTTTCAGGTGACCATGAGGACCTCTCTTTCTGTACTTGGCAGCACTAGCACATTACTTGAGTCTTTCACTTTGAAGGCAAATTAGCAGCATGTCAATCTGAGCATCACAGACGGGCCAGAAGAATCTGGTACAGCAGTCACGAAAATGGAAGCAGAAATGGACTGACCTCTGGGAACAGGCGCCTGTTAAAAGGAGATGAGCTCATGGACAGCTTATGAGGGGAAGATGATAGGATTAGTAACCTTGGTCTGAACCTTGCTCTCTCAATAAGAACTATTTCTCTGATTTGCCAGTCACCACATTTTGCCTCTGTATATTCAGCAATCACGTATAAAAGTAACAGCTTTTACTTTATAAATAGGGTTAGTTAGGTCAGGATTTTAAGGAATGTATGCAAGTTTTTGCCTTCTGCTTCAACCTTTAGACACAGTAAGATAGTGGAGGCTGCAGCACTAAGGAGTAAAATTTGATACTGTCATTTATCTTTGTCTACACCCTCACATTAATGTTTCCCCCAAATCCTATCACTATTTAATCTCTCCTGATAAATATGCTGATGCCATCTACATTCTGATCACTAACTTGTCTGTATCTCTGTGCCCATTATCCACTAACACAAAAGGTCAAATTAGCTCAAGCTCACCTGTGATGCCCAGTTCAGCTCCATGAACTTGTTTCCTGAACCCAGCTGACATGAGATGATTGGCACGGGTAGATGCACGGCCACAGAACTGGATGATGAAGTTCCCAGAAGCAGGGGGAGAACAGAAGGTGATACTCCAGTGCATATCAGGAGAGCTAGGTACTTTGGATAGGAAGGAAACTTTTAATATACGAATGTGGCTGACTGTGCTTTGAGATGTGAGGTAGGTGCCAGAGATGAGGGTGGAGGGACCAGCACAAGTTAAGCAATGAGGTGTTGCCTGCTTAATTCCTGTGGGAAACACGAATCCTTCCTTAATAGTGTAGAAAAGTTGTGTATGTTTTATTTTAGTTTATTTTCTAGTTGTCATTTAATTTGCTCCAGACCTTAGCTTACATTTCCAAGCCAATTCTGTCTTAGAATACAACAGTGCTCCACCTGGGAAAACACCTTAATGTTTTCTATAGAACTAAAATTGCATTTGCAATGAAATTCACATGAAGTGATGAGGAAGAAAGAATTTTAAACCTTGAAATATTGTATTTTTAAACATGTACAGTCATAACACAGAAAAAAACAATTTCATTGTCAAAAATCATATTTTCAGAGGTCTTTTGACCATAAAAAAAATCCAACTAGTCTTACTGTTATGTCTGAAGAGTACTGTATGTTTACCATATAGATTTATCACAGCGTAACAAATAGCATATTTTCACTTCCATTTCTCACACACCAACAGTAATTTTTACATCTAGAGTTATACTTATCCCACAAAACTGCAGTGGTAGACATAGTGCCATGAGAGTCTATAAAGGTTCCAGTTGTAAATGGAATTTCTTTTATGTTTTCTACAGTAAGTAGTAAACATTTCACTTTGCTATTAATGAACTTGATTATTCAGTTAAAGAACTTCATGCCTCAAGTTTTAAAAAACCTACATAATATTAAGACCTGGTAGTTGGTAATCAGTCATAAAACTGGATATATTGTATTTTTTAAAGCCTTCGATAAACTAACAGTTTACAATAGTTTTTGAAACTATCGAATTTTACAAACTGGCATCCATTACATTGGGATTTTTTTCTTATTAATTTGTATTTTTCCCCAACTGCTGAAGCTAAAACAAACAGATAAAACAGTCTAATGTGACAACAGGACAGTTTAGCCAAATGAATGTCCCTGAGGTTATTTAATATGTAAATATATATTTATATTTATGCATACATGCTCACAGAGGTATGAATGCTTTTATATCCAAAGGCAACTCCATCAGTAAGAAATGGCAGGTAAACTATTTATTCATATATGAATTTTCTATATTTAAATCAGAACCACATATAACAAATTAATCTGTTACTGACTTAGTTTCATCCCTGTCTCTTGTGTTTCTCTAAATGAAGTCTTCACAGGACCCAGCTTTCTGGACTGAAAGAAAAAAAGAAAAGAGAAGGGAGGACAATATTCATGCTTGTCCTCACAAAAAGAAGTTGAAGACAAGAAAAACTTGGAATTATTATCAGAAAAAAAATCTGCACTCCTTTCCCTCCCTTTTATCACTAGACTTAATGAACCCACAGCATGAATTGGTTCAAAAGAGCCTAAAACAGACTTTGGATTATTACAGCTCTGCTTATAAAACACAATAAAGCAACAGACCAAATGGCATTTAGTTCATTCAGAAAATCTTTCAGTCAGGATATATGACCTGTAGCTCTGCAAACACTCAGAACAATTTTCTCAAAGTGAAGCATTAATCTACAGAAATGGAACTAAACATAAAAATTGATTTAACACAACAAATGGTCTTTGTGTATTTAATTTATCTAATGTATCTAATTTAGTGGGTTTTGTAAGCTAAGATGGATCTAGGTGCTTAAAGGACTATTGCACAGAGTTTCTTTGTTAGCCTGTTCCCTCAAATCATACCATGACACATTTTTATTTCAACTCCTCTGGGACAGGCTTTCCCATTAAAATTACTTTGTTCCAGAAAAAATTCTCTTTATACATCCTAAGACCATAAATGAAACCATTTTAGAGCTCCCAGACCATTAGATATAAAATTTCAATGGTGTCAAGTCCTATCTACACCTGCATGTGGAAGCTGAAAAGATGCAGTAAGTTGAAGAGTTTAAGAAAACAAGGGACAAAATTTCAGTATGGGCAGATATTTCTGTGGGTTGTGAAAAATATGTGAAGGTTTGTTTTTTTAGTGTATAACTAAGTTGATTAGGCTGCGGTATCTCCATGTTGTTTAAGACTTACAAAGTCAGTTTTTAGTCTGGTGTGTGTCTTCTTAGAGTTTTCTTTTCCAAAACATGGGCCATCTGTGTATTAGTCACTGCACACTTATAAAACTAATTTCCCTAGAAGGTATTTTCACAAAACAATCTCATTAAAATCAGGAGAGTATGACCAAAATGGTAATTTCTATCACTTCAATGCCCTAAACCAATTTCAGACTTTTTCTACTTTTTGGTAAACACCACTTCATTGTATTGACTTTCTCTTGCAGTTTACATGTTGTGATGAACCAATTTCATTTTCATTTATGCCTTAACATATGTTAGAAATCTGTTTTCTGGCATGAGGTGAAAAATCACTACAGAGGGTCTACATCTACTGGGAGCCTCAGCATGTGCCACATGTTCAGGAAGCATTTAGGAGAAAATCGAGGGAGGCTCTGTCCCTGGGGAGACTCTGCCTGACAGACCCTCAGGGGAGAGAAAACCTCCCGGGCTGAGCTGTCAGCGACTTCCCCCTTGAAGGCAGACAGACCCCCGGATGCCTGGGAAAAAAAATCCCAGGGAATTGGGCTGTGGGAGGAGCCTTAGCACTTAAGAGCAATGAATCCTCCTCCAGACCATATCCTTTATCAAGAACAAGTTCTCTAATACAATATTTGCTGCTCCTGAGTTTTATTTTTGTCCAAGAAATCTATCACAAAGAATCCTCCCCAACTCCCCTTACAGCAGAATGGGACACATATTCCAGCACAGAGGAGTAAAATGAAATTTTACAAATCACTTGCAATTTCTGGGTTACAAAATATAATTATCCTTTTGGCATACAAACTTAGATTTTATAACCTCAAGATTTACTCTGTTATCAAAAACCTACCTGAAGCCAGTAGGCCCTTATGAAATAGGACTTACTAAATCTGCAATTGATTGATTGAATACCCAAAGATCTGTGTGAGTCCTGATACTGCTGAGCATGGCAGTATTTCTCTAAAATAAGTTATTCCTAGAGCTAGGTTCATAAATGGTTTAAGAGAAGTTGCTATTGGTTCTGTCTCCTTTGCAGGTCAGGAGGCATCCTTTCCCAAAGACTGGAGAGAGCCTTGAACCCACCTGCAGAATAAATGTTGTAACCATTACCTACCTTTATTTTGGATTGCTCTGTCTCTGTTACTGCAAATCTCCATCTTACCTCACTACCTACTGCTTTAGAAGAAGAGAGAAGGAATATGTGACATTTCAGCCTAGTGGTGAGACCTACCAGCAGAAATACTGGAGTTGAGATACTCTCATTAAGTTACAGTCTAAGAGAAGTGCTTACATCAATACCATGAATTGGACTGTGGAGCTGCACAGATGCCAAGCAGTGGACCTTAAGTACGGTGCTTAAACCCTAGTGGGCATCAGCATTACATATTCCCTGCTTTTGACCAATGCTTTCCAGCTTTGGTTAGACTATTCTCCTATATAATACAGCACTTTCTGCTCACAGCTTTCTTTGAAAAAAACATTGCAGTCTGCTTTTCTCAGAACCATTAAACACGAAAGTGCTTTTAAAAGTTAGGTGCTGTGACACTTCTTTAATTAATTCCTAGAATTCAAATCCTAAAAACTTTGTTCTTTATCCTATTTTTGAGCCATACATCATCAAAAGAAAATTTAACAAGGAAGATGTTTCAACCACAGGAGATTGCCAACATAATGATGCTTTGAACTAGCATTTGCATTTCTCTCAGAAGACCACATGGGTGAAACCCTGCTCTCCTGAAAGTCAGTAATAGTATTGCCATTTCCTTACCTCTGGGGAGAGAGGCTCAAATGCAGCCTTAAGTGAAGAAAAGAAAGTTCTATTGCCATGGTGCCTCTGAAGACAATGGGAAGAAAGGGAAAATATTTGGATGGAATGAGAAAAAAGAAGGCATCTCTAGTTTCTAATATTAAACTCATAATTCTAGTTACTAACTAGCATATGTAGTAAATATAGGCAGAAGTGGAGTTCTGTGGAGTAAGGAGGGCTATTTTTATATTTTGTAATTATTTTGCAAATAATTTCTGCAGTTCAGAAGTTCTGCAGTTCGAGCATCATATTTTTCTTGGAAAGTCTTCTGTTGTAAATACTCAGCCACCATGGGGGTGTATGCATGGTGGCAGATGATACAACATCCTGGCTATTCACACACTATATATCTGAGACCAGTCCCAAAGAATAACTTAAAACAAACTGCAGTAAATTTGTGGTGATGGTCTTGTGCTTGAAAAGCTGGAATTCACACCTTTGATTCTTACCTTTTCAGAATGCCTAGAAGTTTAACTTTTCTACTTTTTCTTCACATAATTTTAAAACTTGCTTTACATCTTGCACCTTTTTAACAAAATAGATTTGAGGAACATAATTTCCCCATTTTTTTCTGACTTTTATTAATAGGATAAGTGTTTACATTTCTTTTTTCAGTGCTGTTTTTGTTCAAGTTGCATTTTCAATCTCCAAGCTTTTTTTTTTTTTTTTTTTTTAATAGGGCCAAAACTATATGGACTTAATTTTTTCCTGCCATTCAATCTACTTCTGCCCATGCTAAAATAGCACCTATAGGGAGATGGCATCTGCTAACCTCTGCAAACCATTTTGTTTCATCATATTCCTGTATGATTGTTAATTATTTTACCCCTGAACAATAAGGGAAATTTTTCACACATTACCACAAAATCCCTTTCAGATGGTTACCAGGCAGATACAATTGTTATAGATTTGTCTTGGATTTTTTACCAGTTTTAAAATCATAAAAGGTCACATTGAATCTGGCTTCTGCCTTCACAGCACATACAGAAAAAGGTCATTGTATCTAAGATGAGATATGTATAGCTGCTAAACTAGGTTTTACCTATTGGGGTTGTAATAATCCAGGAAAAATACAGTCCAGTCCAGTTTTCACACAGTGCTGGAGCAAAATCATATGTTTTGTCTTTGATAATTAACTACAGCAGGATCTTGATTAACAAAAGCCCAGAAAAAGTAATCAGCTTCTAAAGTCATCACAGATAAATTATAACACTCTTTTGTTACATTAGAGCAGGAACTTACAGTTATTTCCAAACATACAGGCCCAAAATTACTACTACGATAATTGCAATAAATTTTACAGAATTTGATGAAGAATGAGACAAATTAATTCAAATGAAAAGGGCAACTATTTCAATTGTTGTTGAATCAAAGTATTTCTTAACTTAAACCTCAGCTGGTACATCCAAATGTTGGATTTCAGCAGGTTGTTTGTTTGTTTTTTGTTTTTTCCCTGTGTGACAACATAATGTCACAGAAGAACCTTGCTCCAGTAGTGGCTGGAGCTAGTTTTGTTTTGGGAATCTAGAAAACAAATTTCATGCCAGAAAAAGTGTTGTTCAAAACCCGAGAGTAATTAAACAAGCTTAATCATCAGGATCCCTTTTCTTGATGGAATTTTGCAGATAAGGACTTCGCAAAATGAAGTCACTGAGGAAAATGAATCCAAATTACCTAAAGATGCTCCTTCATAATGTTTTTTATATACCATACTAAAGACTAATTCAGGATAAAAGGGCCTTAATTAAATTTTAGTATTATTATTTTCAAAGCAAATTTAAGTGACTAGCATTGGAATTGTTTCTGTTCTGACTTGGAGCATCTATATAAGCATTCAACACTGCCTAAGTAATCCACGTAGAAAACTAATTAGGCTTAATTTTCCTGAATTTTCTCACATAATCAGGCTGACAGATATGCACTGAGTAAATCCCTCCTCATATAAAATATCAGAGTTGAAATACAAGAGTGGAAATGCCTACACCATGTTCTCTGACAGGCAAGAAATCAAGTATTGATGGTTGCAGTCAGTATTGTTTGAGGGATGAGCAAGGGGCTGTTTATAAAAGCCAGTTCTGTTGAGCCAGACTCCACACTTTCCCCCCACACTGTGGGAAGCTCAAACCTGCTTCCTCACATCCTTCTGTCAGAAAAACAGTAAGAAATTTTGAATAAGACCTATGCTTCTAACCAATTCCATTTGTAAAGAGGAATTGGAACGGCTGAAGTCTACCTGGAAAGTAAATTACAGATTCTGTGAAGAGAGAGACAGAGCAGAGAGAGTAAAGCAAAAAGAAATCTTACACAGAGGGAGTTTAAAGGGAAAAAGGTGACACACTGCTAGCAATAAGTGAGGTCTGCAGTAAATGGAACAGGTTGAAGAAAAAACATAACTGAGAGGTTAGTGTTGAGGCTTACGGATTAATTTCTTTCACAACAATTTGAAGACAGTCTGAAGCAACAGTATATTGATTTTATTAATGGGAAACAAATAGAGTACATTACCTGCACATAACATAAAAATACAAAAGAGAAGAGAGATAGAAGAGGAATGAGAAGCCCAGCCTTCTATTTACCAGACCTGTCTTGTTGGAAGAAATCTAAGAAGTTTGCATAGCAAAAAAAACCCTGGGCCGATCTGAACTGAATTGTTTAGCAAACAGGGACTCAGCAAAATAAATATTGAAGTTTAAGTGGCAAGGTTTTATCACCCCATTTGTGACAGCATATTTAGTACTTCTAATTAGAGTTCTCTATTTATTATACCAATGCTATTTAAAGAAAGAATAAACAAAAAATTCACAGTAAGCTAAAATTTACAGCAAAGTATCAGCAAAACAAAAAGGTTACCCAATGGCCCCTAGTGCAATACAACTATTCATTAAAACAAACATAAAAACAGCTGAATATCTTTATAGAGTGCTTCCCCTGCAATGCAGTTGCAATTTCCTTTTGTCCCAGACTGCAAGCAGTAACTCCAATCATGCCTTTATCTCTACTATCCAAAAAGAAATAACACAGGTTTCTAACACTAAGATGCTTAAGATGAAAATCTTTTTGCATACTAAAAGTATATACTGTCTAGTTAGTGAGGAACTGAAATACTAGATTTAGGACACTCTTCAATGAACAGGCTGAGGGTCTTATAACACAAGAAATAGGAACACACCTTCTTCTCACATTCAGGTTAACAATATACATATATATAGTTTTATATATATATATAAGATATATATATAACAATAGATAATAAATGTGAAACAGAAATCTGCATCCAGACTGTATCTATCCACATATCACCTTTTAATCCAGAAGGACATGGGCTCAGTTAGAGATCAAATATAGTCCATAAGTTGATTAATGTACAACCACCAAGATGTCAATAGTATAATGACTTATAAGAATGATGATGGACCTCTGTGGCTCCATCCAATGTCTAAAGCCACTCCCAGTCCAAAACAAGTGCCTGAGTCAATTGCTTCTATGTTGAGGTGTCCTTGGGACTGATTTCCTCTGCAAAGGAGGAATTCCAGGCACATTCAGTGCTTAGAGTAACCTCCAGTGCCTCAACTATTAGTAGCATGGATGGTAAGACACACAAGAGGGACTTCAACCTTGTATCCACCTTGTAGGGAGAATCTTCCTAGAAGGTGAAATATCATCAATCCTACACATCAGTGCAGACTTCCTATCACAGGCTCCCTACCACAGACATTACTGGCACCAGGGAGCAATTGCATCCACATCAAACAGAAAGAAAGCATAACACTGCCCTGGGATTATACCAACAGATGATACAATTTCAACCTGATAAGCCTCCAGGGATGCCTAAATTAAACCTGGCAAACATGAACACACAGTGGACTGTGCTGGCTTGAAGGCAAAACCAGTGAGAGACTCCAAGTCAGAAAAAAAAACAAAAAAAACCAAAAAAAACCAGTTTTATAGGAGAGAAAAAAAAAGGTAAAATAAAAATAAAATAAAACACATGCAATGGTACAAAAGATCACTGACAGAGTCAGAATACAACCTGAAACCATGGTGGTAGCAGTCCAGATGAAGTGGTCTTGTTGAAGCAGTGTTCTTGCAGAAAGGTCTGGTAGCTCTTGTCCTCTGGGAATCCAGTGGGTAAGGCTGCCTGTGCTGTCCCAAATCCCAGATTATATCCAGGTGGGAATGCTTGGCTCCTCCCCCAGGCCAGAGCATCTCACCATGGGCTGATATCATTTTATCAGTTTTGTAATGGGTCCTTGATTGCCCATTAAACAGAGATAGCTCCTGGAGGGAGTTATCTATGAGTCCTGCAGCAGGGCATTGATGGGCCATTTACAGAAGATAGTCTGGAGGGAGGGGGCAAGGGAAACAGGGCACAACTTAGTTTCAACAGCTCATGTAGATGGTGATAGAATACGTACTTTGGGCACATTTTACATTGTAACCCAGGACAGGACCATTGTAAATCTTTACCAGCTTTCCTTCTTTGTCCAGGAAGGCAACCTGGGAAAATGATGGTCATTCTTCTGCTCAGAAGTGCATTATTTATATTCTCACTCCCATGGGACTGCTGCTCAACTGCTCACAATTTGCTCCCAGCCATGCAGTCCAAATGACCATACAGCATGCCATGGCCATAAGCCCACCTCTGGAAAGGGTTTATTTCCATCATCTGTGTAACAGTCCAAGAGATAGTGCAGAAGCCTCTGTCCGTCTTGCCAAAAGTTTGAAAAATGAAGAAATACAAAAGAATTGAGTCACGAACATGATAACAAGTGTTTCTTTCTGTCACTATCCTGCATTTTTCTAGGGATTAGATGGGAATGGTGATTGACGTTTTGATGACTGCATTGAAAAGAATGTAAAGAGTACCTAGAGCAAAGGGATAAATGTTCCTTCTATGAATAATAAACATGAAATAAGCAAAGCATGGTCACCAGAGACTACAACTTTTCTGTTCTCTCCCAATTGCTGCTTAAAGAGCTAAAGTTTTAAAATTTTATTTCTCAGTCATTTAAGTGTCAAGAAAAAATATGCAGAAAATAAAAGCCTTAGGCAGTGTAATATCTAGAGAAATTACTGGTGGGTTTTGGAGGCTGCAAAAATTCCATTCAGAAAAAATCCCTTCTGGTGAAGAAATCTCTTGAGTCCAATTCAGCAGAATTGATCATGACGAACTCTTCTTCCAGCAAATTCTCAGAAAATCTCCAAAGTCCACTAAAGGGAAAAAAAAAAAAAAAAAAAAAAAAAAAAAAAAAAAAAAAAAAAAAAAAAAAAAAAAAAAAAAAAAAAAAAGTCTTTGGAAAAGATCCACATCCCTCCCTCATTATTCAATTTAACAGGCAGCAAGATGCATAGGATTGGTTTTGAATTTTTGAGAGAATAAGCAACCTGAATCAAAGCTGGGTGCTCCCATGGACTGATGTCTAGGTTGATTCTTAGGCAAGGAATTTGTAACAGTATATCTCTTCTTCCGCCTCAATGTTATGCTTGAATTACCTTGGTCTCACAGGAAACTGAATTAAGCTTAATTAATTTTTAACTCTTTGATTAGGAAAAAAAAAAAATTTAAAAAAAAAAAAAAAAAGTTCAAAATTCAGCCAGAGGCTTTATATATTTCTGGCAATTGGCAAAAAGTTTTTATTCAGAAATAAGACAAGATGAATCCTAGCTGAAAAGAGAATCAAGTACTTATTTTATGCCCATTTTGCATCCTAAGGCTGCAAATTTTTAATCTTAATTATTGTACTTCTCATTATTTTCTCGAGCCCCATAGGAATAATTGTGAGACACTGGTTTGTAATGCTAAAATAAAAGTTTATTCAACAATAATTCAACATTTTTCAATGTGATAAAAAAACACTTCAACAAAGTTACATCAGTTCATTTCAACTAAGGAACTAGATTTGCAGCTTCATCAACTTCAGTTACTCATTTACACCTTTGTAAGTTAAATGGAACAAAATCTGGGTGTACACGAAGACTGATTGTTTCCTTTTCAGTGTTGGTAGAACAACACAGTTGAGACCTATATCAACAAAGACATCTAAGTATCTGAAGCAAGAAGCATGAAGCCTAAGCCTGATGTTTATATGTCCAAAACAGCTGCTCTTAATTAACAGCTGCTGAATCCTGGAGTTACTTATGTGCCTGCCAATAAATGAATGTAAAAACTTAATGCTGACTTCTTCCTCACCAACAAAAGGCACACTAGGCATTTTCTCAGGCTCTCTCTGGTCTCTGAATATCTCAAGTTAAACATTACTAAATGTCCTTAATACATCTAGCTTTTAGATAGAACTAGTCTAGAGAGGCTTTACAAGCTGCTAACACAGGACTCTGGAATTCATATCCTAAATGGAGGACTTCAAATCCCAGGCTTCAGGAGCCAGAAAACTTGAGTGTACTACAGCGATTTGTCTATGTACCACATGAGACTCTGTACAAACAAGCAAATGACACAGCTGAAAGTGAGGTGGTGAAACACCTGGTTCTCAGTGAGAGTGATGGGCTGCACAGCACAGATCAGCAGCTACTGGACTTAGCAGCTAAAAACCTGCTAGGAACAGGAAGCAAGGTTGTTTAGCAACTTTCATTGAAAATGTTGCTCATTTTTGCATGAAATCCCACTCTCCCCACACCGCCTTTAAGACCTTTCCTAAATCCCAGGGTATTCCACTGAGAAATGCAGCCAAGAATACAACCAAATATAGCCAGGGAGACAAAACACTGTGAAATCTGCTTCCAGATGACTTTTTAATACAAGGTGAAATACATTTAAATCATAAAAACTGGAGTTCCCAGATTCTTCCTTCTCTGCTCTCATCCAAGGACTTTAACAATTAAGCTAGGTAGCCTAGCTTTTCACTGCTAAAAGCAAGATCTATGTGTAGCAGGGCTAAAGATTATTAAAATGTAGGATAATATATTTTAAGCTATTAGATCACATGTGTATCTGTTATCTAAGTAAGACGAAAGCAAATAACTAAGAACTCAAGCACATAACTTTAAATGTCTGCAGAATCTGAAAAAAAGGGAATGTGTAAAAGTAAAATGCAGAAAGTCAATCTTCTTCAGAGACACAAACACAAATACATATTTCATTAAATCTAGCCTTTTGGTATCTTCTAGGGAGAACCCTTGTCTGGTTGTAACATTTTTTACATACAGTAAGGGATGCCTAAGAATAGACAATGAAACAAACACAGGTTTTAGCTTTGTTTTTTCTAAAAGAAAATGACAATTTATAGGCAGTAGCAAGTGGTGAAGAATGTCAGGCTTTGTTATTCCTTTCTTTTCCATTTTTTTTCTTAACAAGATAACTTTGAGGAAAATTTGCAGTAAGATCAAAAGGCCCAACATAAATCACTTTAGCTCTTTAATATTACATTGATTGGGAAGAACAAGAAAGAAAAGGTATTAAAATTGCTTCTTCTATTTTATCATCAATATGTACAAGATTCTTAAGGCTCAATAGCAAACCAGATGGTTGAAAAATGCTCCATTTACAACTAGGCATTCCTCTACTCTTTAAGGCTAATTGGCACTATGCACAGAAGAATTATCAAGCCTCAAATTAGCCACTTCTGATAGCACTTCACATCTGTTTGTCTGTCATTCTCGTGTTACACTGGGATTGTTGAATAATTTGTTTACAAATAAGAGAACAATCTGTGCTAAAACTTTTGCAGATGAATAGGGACATCTGGAGTAGAGCAACACTGCATTTATTGTTTCAGAATAGCCCAGGCAGACTGGAAAACAAAAACCTTTGCAGACCATTAGTCAACAAGATGGTATGTCTTCACAGCTCTGTTAGCTTGAGGTACAATTTAAATGTTGTTCCAAACTCCAAACAATGCCGTTTTATTTCATTTACAACTAGTGTTTCCTGCACTATCAGTATATTTTTCCCCCAGGTTCAGTCTCTACTATCAGACTGATTTTTGTGAAATTGCCTGCACACTTGTACACTTGACTGGACAGAAAGCTAAGGGCCAGTAACAGATAAGATCTTTAGTAAGGAACATCTGACTTGGATGGAGGAAGACAAACGTCATCAGTGGGTCATCACTGTTGAGAGAAAAGAAACAGTACTTTGTAGTCAGAGAAAGGAAATGAAGACATGGTTTTAATATACTCCACGTTTAACTGCCTTTCACTCTAAGACTGATGTATTCTGTCTGATAATTTTTTGTGACATTTTAAACATTACAACCCAGCACATGAAGAAAGTGCATAGAGTATCCTAGGATTTCTCCTTTAGCTAGTGTTTCCTTCAAATGGCACAGCTTCTCTTTTGTGAAATTAGCAGCAACAGAAAACTTTTGTTATTTCGATTCTCTACTGGGCAGGTGGATATCGTGGATATCGTCATACTAATTTCAGCATTCAGTGATACCAGATCTAGAAAAATCTTCTATAATAAAGAGAACTAAGGTTCATTTCTCATTCAAAAGCAGCTTGAAAATAAAATCAAGTTTGCAGAATCCTGTGCATGCATAAAAAAGAAAACATGTTTACAAAAAGGTCTGGTATTATTTTATAAGACCAAGTCCTCCCATAACTTTAGCTTGCTTTATTTTTTGAAATACCTTCTAGTTAGCTTGCAAGAACTAGATTAGGTGGAATTGTGTGGGCAGGAAGTGGGAAGACTTAGATGTACCAGTGATAAAGGAGAGTGTGGAAAAATGAGCAGAATTATCAGAAGCCAAATCCCATAACAGATTATTTCCAAATCCCACTGTCTTAAAATACAAAATTATTACAAATTAACATGTCTGAATGCTATTCTACCCAGATCCATGCAAGACATGGCTACTTTGTTTATTCTGTCTATATATATTGTGATTTTACTGTGATATATCAGAAAATTTTGAGCTCTAATTCTTCTGCTGCTGACAGGAACAAAACTTCTGAGCATGTTAAAATAATGTTGGAGAGTCCCAAGTCAGAAATTGAAATTATAATTAAATACCAAGACTTAGCTGCTCTGGGGATGTGACACCACATACCAGCAGCACAGAGGTGGTTAATGAAGAGGACCAGATGCACTAGTGAGAGTAAGAAAACAGTATATTAGTGTCCAGGAGTTTCACATTACGAAAAGCTGCATGTCCAAAAAAAAAAAAAAAAAACCAAAAACCCAAAACAAGCAACAACAACAACATCAACAACAAACAACGACCAAAAAAACCCACACCAACTCTATGTCTCTTGGATAATCTTTACAATCTGAGGTTCTGCTGACCTAGAGGAGCTCTTGGCCATCAAAGAGATAAATAAGCCCTCTTCTCTCATTTGCAGCTATATATATATCAAAGCTGATCCAATAGGTACTGTTACTTAGCACTGTGTGACCTAATCAGCATCTTCGTTCCAAAGACATCATCTCGAATTGAGATTTATGTGCTAGGCATGCTTTGAACATTCAGAAAATTATTATCTTTCATTGAGGGATGCACAAAATACAGAAAGGGTAAAAAGACATGATGTGAGAAAAGAGGAGAACAGTATGTAACATATTTATCAACCTGATCCACCTAAAGCAGCACAACAAAAGCAGCTATGAAAAAGTACTTTTGCCTAGAAAAACAGCATGTTGCAAATAAAATACAGTAAATTCTCTAGTGGAAGAACATTGGGGGTGAAATCCACACACAGCACTAAAAAGATTAAAAAAAGTACTAAGTGGAAAGGTTAAGTTACGTGTAGGTAGAACATGGATTTATAGCCACTATGCATAGGTGTTAACACACATAAAGAAGAGCAAAGATACAAAGGCAACAACGGGGGGGATAGGGAAAACTGCTTGTATTATCTTTATCTGTTCTAGAGTTAGAGATGTTCTAGACTTATGGCTAGAGTTACCATGAAGTCCACGAAACAAGCTCAAGAACAGACACCTAAGAGATAGGCTGGACTGCAGGACTGAAGAGATCTAGATGAAGTAGTGCTGGAGACAGATCATCAATTCATCAGTGAGGAGAAAGCTGAACAAAATCACCTGAAGGGCCAACAAATTAATTAGAGGATGATTTCAGTGGCGGTGGAGACAGACAAGGGGATACCTAGGGCAGTCAAGCAGCCAGTCTGGATTCTGTATGTTCTTTCTGGTGTCAGACATGGACACAAACCATGGTATCAACACCCACATAATCCTTCTCTCCTTGCACAGCTGCAGCACTGGTGTTTCTGCTTCACTGTCAGCTTTTGAGCACCACAGCCACTTCCCTGACAGAGAGCCCATCTGGAGCAGCTGTGTCCATGCCATGGACCTACAGCAACAAGTGCAAGCCTGAGGGGAGTGGGGCTAGTGCTGTCTGTCAGGTTTAAAGAGAGTAGGACCAATCTGCAGTGTGGATTTTTTTTCCTGAATGCAATCTTTCACACCAAATTTTTGCTTGTTTGAGACTTAGAAGTAATGAATATAATCCTTTATTCAAGAAATGGCTGCAAAATCGCCATTACTTGTCAAATAAAAACTAATTGATATCAACAGGAACAGAATAAGATACTTCTTTGCTTCATCAGTACTGCTTTATACAACTACTAGCATAATTTCTTTTAAATTAAGCAAAGCAGTAAATAACAGTCCAATACCAAGAATCATACCTGCTGAAAAAATCCTGCAGATATGTTTATTGGACAACTGACTACGAAGGCTGAGTAGTCATTCTCCACTCCAAGAAAATACATATGACTTGAATTTCACACAGAAAGACATTACATTGTTAAATGAAAAATGTTAAAATAATTTTTTAAAAAGTTAAAATCACCTATTTTTCATATCCAAAATAATTCAACAAGATGGAAAGCTCCCTGCTTTGGTAGGACATTTTCTTGGTGCTAATTACCCAGAATGAAAATAGCCACACACCTAGCAATTATGAAACTTCCTCTAGCAAGAGTGGCACAAAATGTGTTATGCTTGTTTGCAAAGAGCAACCTCTCGGTGCTATGTCTTTGAAAAGATAATTTTCAGCTGTTTCAATGCCTTCTTATCCTGCCACATGATGTTAGACTTCTAAACAGAGAGCATTTAATTAGTTTCAAATAAATTCACAAATTTCTTTTAATTGTTAAAAATAAAATTGTTAAATTGTTAAAAATTGTTAAAAATAAGTTCAAAGGAAGAAAACAGACAACCCTTTCTCAAAACTAATAGTTGCCAGGAGAATTTGTTCTTTACTAGACTAAAAAACAATACTTTTGTTGGCATTTCCCACAGGAAGAACATTACTCTGGTTAAATTTAGGTTCATTTTACTCCGTAAGCTCTTCTCCTGTGTCTTTGTTTTAAGCACACACAGAGTTTCTTGTTTGCCCATGTTTAAATGTTGTTGCAAAACCACTGAAAGCTATGAATGAAACAGACATCATGTAGTAAAAAGCAAACTAGCTTCCTAAAAGGAGGCTTCCTAAGTAGGTTTAGGAAGTGTAGGGTGATTTCAGTTTAATAGATGGGACACCATGTATCCTTAAGACAGGGACAAACCCCAAATGTTCAAGAGCTGTTTCAAACACACCCTAACTTTTCCAAACACAGCATAATATCTTCTGCTTAATATTTAGCACAGCAGGTAGCATCAAGCCCCTGGTCATCACATCTTGTGCTTAGGCTTCACTGTGATGAGAAAGAAAAACTAAGTTCCCCATAACTACTCATTCTGACATCAGTCTAGACCATGTGACTTTGTCAAACAGACCAAAATCCCAAGAACCCATCTCCAATTCCACAAAAAAGCCAAGACAAACGTTCAGTATATAGACTTGTATGATCTGGGTCATGGACATAGACAGAGCTCCTGGGTTTGATTGACATACTTGGTCATACAATAGGCAGATTTTGGCAGCTAGAAATAGACACTCATGCAACAGAACAAAGATGTGGCAAGTGTTTTCTAGAAACAAACACACCACAGGTTTGATAATAAAAGAAAAAATGATTACTCTTGCATATCTTCTGTTTATTTATTGCCTAAAGTTAGGGAAAAAAATCACTCTGCCAACCTGTGCCGTAGTTTCTCAGGTACAGGCTGAAGACAATTAGTTTCTTAAATTTAGGAAAAATCTTGGAAGGTTCATATATAAGATTTTTATGAACAGGAAGTTTGAGTAAAATCTAATCTCGATCTCACTGAAGTACCACAAAGCTGTGTGGTCTCTCTCTCTCTCTCTCTGTCGGAGGCCCTCCGGCTCCATTTTTGCCTCGGCTAGCTTGAGAGACAAACCACAGTTGGAAGGATTTTTCCTCAGGGCCCCATAGATCCCAGAGCAGCCGTGAACCTTTTCCTTTAGAGAGAGCAGGTGCCTGCCAATGGCAAAAGGAAAGAGTCTGCACTTGATTCGGGGGAAACCAGGGCTTTATTCAGTCTTTTTCCTGTGGTCCTGCCCCCGCCTGGGTCAGGAGTCCAGACCCGGTCCCCCACCCCAGAGGCTTATCCATATCCTTATCCTGGTTTTTATCCAGGGGGAAGGGGCTAGAGGCGGGGACAAGCCACTACCCAATCAGGGATAAGGTGGGAGTGGAACAGAGTTGGATTACATTCCAGTGTGGGAGAACGGGCGGGGAAAAAGAGCAGGGACAAACCTCGGGATGACGCATTTTCCAGGGGAACAAGGGAGTACAGAAGAAACCATTACAAAACCCAATATAAAAATGAAATAAAATATAAACCCAAATGATACACAACAACAAAGCTGCACACAAACTGAACCATAACTTCCGCAGCCTGCACCTTTCTCATCTGATTGTTGCAAGCCAATGCAGGTCTGTCAGCAGCTACTGCATATACAACCAAGGAGAGAAATAACATAAATATCTTTTTGTTCCATTTTAGCAAAGATTGCTATTTAAAAATCAATGTACACTCATATCACCAAATTATATCCTTATCTTGCTAGTGGCTATAATCCTCACTGAAATTAAGCCAGGATTTGGCACACTAATAATCAATAATTAAGTAGCAAAAAAAAAAATATAGAGCCAATAGGAAATTTAAAGAGAGGAGTTGTTAGTTTATAAATTGATTTGCCTTCGTTAGGAGGTTTTATAATGAGGCTTCTGTGGCTGTCACTAACAAGAACCTGGGACATGATCCATGACTCTCTGCCATCCTCAGATTTTAGACCATTACAAAGCAGAACACTTGTGGAGAAGAAAAAGGCAAATAGTTGTTTTTGCTAAAAAGAGCAATTTCCAACCAAATATCAGTTTCAGCACCTCCCCAAAAGTGACAAAAGAATGTAATGAAGCCAGTGAAGCAATGCTGCCTGTGTTCTGTTTTGCCAGTGTGAGTCATTCATGCACTATTATCCTGTGCTGCAGCTGCCCTGTCTAATGAGGCTAATGAACTGTCCACTGGATCTCTCTGGCATTACTGACATACAGAATTGAATAACACAGCACCACTTGGAAAAAGTAGATACAAAAATGTGTTGAAACAAATGAATGTGCATGTCTGAAGGAGCAGAGCAAGCATCATGCTCCTTGCTTTTCTCATTTGAACATTCTTTCTTTCATGTTTCAAAAGATTCCACTGGCAATGTTTTTAGATTTCTCTAATTGCTATTACAGATATTTTCTTTCTTCTCAAAGTTCCCACAGTATATCCACCACTGAAGTATCCATGTGTCTGTATAAATAAGTAAATACATATTCATCAAGGATTTAATAACAGTAGCTACTAAACATTCACTTCAACTCAACTTCTGCTGTACAAGAAGCTGAAGTGTCAGTGAATATTTTCACAGATGTCTATTTCTGGACTGGTAACTCTGCTGGGGAGCAATGTGATTTCCTGCAATGCAGAACAGAATAAAGACTAGTTACACACTATCTTTCAGATTGATGATCATGTGAAATCAAAGTGACAAAAAGGTTAGAAATTAGTGTAATGACCAACAGTCTTCTCACTGAGCTACAGTAAACTGGAAGACTATTCCACTGACAGGGGTGAAGTCCTTGGACAGCTTGTTGGATAAAAGCTTATCTTTTGCACTGTGGCCTGCCTTGAAGTCTTGCACTACTGCCCTCCCCTCTACCCCATCCACACTGAGATCAAGAAGACCAACCTCAGCGAGACCTCAGCTCGTAGGTCCAAGCAAGTAGGACCTACAAGATAGCTCACTTTGTCTATCTGATTCCCATTGAAAAAGAACTACAGTAAGATTAACTTTTGCAACAAATGGATTTCCAACATTAACACAACAGAAATAAGGACATGTTTCCCCTGGGATCCACTAAGATGAGCACATCTGATCTGTAAAGCCAAGATAACATATACCATACACACACACTTCATATGTAGAAAAAAGTACTTTGAAATACCTCAGTATAACCAGTAAATCTAGCTAAATCCATCTCTGTTTAAGGGCAACAAATTACTCTAATGCATGCAGACTAACTCAGCTTCTACTGAACAAAAAAGTGGGATTCATTTTGTCTTCAGTTAGTGACAACCTCTGATATATTACCAGTGACCACAAAACTAGATCTTTACTGGTGCATTTATATTTATAAAGTCACTGAAAGAGCATTTCTCTAAAGGGCACTGTGTCAAACTCTCATTTTAAATTATTTGTTGACCCATTTTTTCACAGGAGAAATCTGATACACTTTCATAAAGGAAAGAAAACAAAAATGAGATGGGGAAACAAGCTCTAGATTGAAGAGAGAAGATGAGGATAGATAAATAAATCTGACAGATGTTGGTTAATATGATCTGACAAACATTCACTTTTTTGAGACTCTGAGTAGGTAACTATTATTATTGCTGGGAATTCAAACCACGCAGGAATATTTTAAGACAGAGAAACATAACAAAAAATCATAGAAGAGAATGAGCATTTTCTGAGCTCTTCTGTTATTGTGCTATTGACTCAAAACATGCCACTACTTCACACATACAATAAGGTATCATAAATTATGATACTGTATTTTCCTGTGTGAAAGTATGAGCAATTCAGGGAGAGCTATATGGTCTGAAGTGAATGTAAAACCACAACCAGAGAAAAACAGCCTTCCCCAGAAGATGGACCAGAAAATCAGAAGGAAGATCCATAAACACAACCTATGGTGACCACTTGGCTCTTAGCACCTCAGCTAAGGACTAAAAGTTAAGCAATCTGCAATGCTACTTTCAACCTGAAGTAATACAAAACTTCAGAAAAATTCACTTCATTCCCAGGGCTTGGACTCCTGATTTTGGTGTGCAGCAGTGTAATCTGATTCCAGAAAAATCTGAAATATCTGAGTTATTGTTCTGTTTTACATTCTGGTTGTTAGCTTGCCACTGATTACCTCCAACCGAAATCAATGAATACCCAAAAGAACAAGCATCCAAAATCTCAGGCACTCTTCCATAAAGCCAGCATATTTCACCTGCTTATATCTATATTTACATACAAAACATAACTTTTAAATTCTAGATCTTATTTTTTGTGATTTCTCATATTAATTAACATCTTTCATATGTTTTGTTATTCTCACAAAGGAATGCATACGGAAATAAAAATTCTTCACATTTCTCAACTCTTCTGACATTGAAAGCAAGTGTTTTTATTAAAATTACATTTCCCCTAGGGGCAATCACCTCTTATGTTTCATGATACAAGTAATTAATGTTTTTATTCAACTTACCTGAGACTATGAATAGTATTTCAAGGAGGTTCCATCTTCATGTATCTGGTATCAGCCATATGGTAGGAAGGAATAATTACTGTTTATTAAGCCTACATTAAACTTTCAGAGAACAATTTTATGAGATGCCATAAGGTTGTATACTTAATGCAGTCATTAATCTTCTCTGGGCATCTTTAATCAAGCAGTTCTGTCAGAACCATTAAAAGATGTTAGGCCTACATAAATGCTTAAATTATTATGAAGGATTTGTCTTTAAGAAACAATGTGCTACTGAATTATTTTCACACGTGAAATTGCTCTGTTTCAAGCTCTGGAATCAGGTTCCCCTTATAGAGTACATTTTTTAAATGGTTTCTGAATCTGTAGTGAAAACACCATATGAACATGACATGCAGGTTTTAGAATTACTGTGAAGTGCTCACATCGAGAGCTCAAGAGATGGATACAACACTTCTAACACAAAGAAAAAGAACAGCAATCAAATAAGTAACACCTAAAGTCAGTAGCCAAAGTTCATGGAAGAGAAAGGTCCATATTGTCCGATAAAATAGCCCTGAAATATTGAATAGAATAATTTTAAGGGCTATTGGCTTTACTGTATGGTACTTGCAAAGAAAGTGGATAATAGAACACCACCCTAAAGGATATTGATGGCACCCCTGTGGTCCTGGGCAGAGCTACTGCAGACATTGACCTCCGTGTCTTCCTGCCATGCTCCACCATGGTGGGAATTCGGCAGCAAATGGCTCTGTTGTAACTTGCGTGTACACTTTATCCCTTACATGTGCTACCAGCAAGAGAATCTGGAGGAGGCAGGTGTGGCACTTGGTCACATGCTTTATCCCACAGGGAGTACTGCCTTTCCTGGGGAGGCTGCTGTGGTTGCTGCACTTCCACAGGGAACTCAGCTGGTGCCACAAAATATCAGCTAAATATCAGTGCAGCTACATACACAGGAATTAATTTGAATGGAAACAAGAACAGGCATCCAAAACCAAAAAAGAAATCAAGTAAGTAAAAAAATCTGACTTCCAAATGTCAGCTAAAATGTCTTTTCCTCTGGGCCCCCTAAGCATTTTAAGAGGGATTCAGGAGGGGACAATAACAGATGTCAATGAAAAGATCAGATCCTTTGAAGAGAAGTATAATCAAAAGAGGTGAAGTATGGCTTCTATTCATAATATAATTCTTGCAAATGCATTATCAGCCCCTTTGAAGAAACTCAGCTAACGTTAAGCAAAGCACCCTTGCCACACTAATGAAGTTCCTAAGGCTCTAACATCTAGAAGTCATTACTAAAATTTCCTCCAAAGAAACCCTCCAGAAAGCAAGCAGGAGGGAAGGAAGAGAAAGCACCTAGGGATAGTTGGGCCAGGCAAGGAAGGGAGCTGTTGGATTGGCGATGAATTTTGTTATCCAAAGGTTTTTCAGACACTTTTAAAAGACTGGCTACTTGCATAAAGAGAGAACATAAGCTATTAATTATTTTCCTTTTATAAATTGAACCTAGAACATTTTCTTGTGACATTTTAGAAGACAGAGAACTGAAAACTTCCATAAGGCATTCTGTTGGAATTAGTATTGCGTAGTATATAGCAGCAGTATTTTAATGGAAATTAGTTTAAATACTAAGCAGCTCAACACCTCTTACAAGAGGAAAACAGCACAGCAACAAGGACAAGGCAGTCTCATATGGGTTTGTATTTTGACTGGTCATTTTGAATAGTTTGAAGTCACAACTCCACAAGTAACAAATACAATCTCACCTTAACCTGGAAAGCAGTGGGGTTTGAAAATACGCAAATGTGATACTGTTCAAACAAATATAGTCACATTTTCAGCATGATGTTTCTTTAAAAAGGATTTAATCTAAAACCTGGCAGCAAAAGGAAGACATATGAGTGCTAAACTGATTCTCTGTGTATGCTTCTACAGCGCATATGATTCTCCTGCTCATGCTTGGAAAAATATGTTTTTCAAAAAATTGATGAGGTCTGAAGAAATTGTCTTACAGAGAAAGATGTAAAGAATTCAGTGTGCTTAATTTATTGAAACAAAATTGAGAGATGACTCAGTAGAAAATCCTTGTGGGCGTGAAAAACAGAGTATGAAAAAGTGCTTTAGAAAAAAAGTTTAGATAGGTAAAGTATAGAAAAATCCTTTTTTGTTGTACTTGATGAAGTAACTCTATAAATAAGGTTTTAACCTCTATAAATGAAGCTGATCAGACTGAAATAAATGAGAAAAAGTTTGTTTCTGTACAGTCTGTTACTTCAATATAAGAAAATTAGGATGTTTGAGAGATATGATCTCTTCAAATATGATTGTTATGTGCAACTGTATAAAACATAAGTCTATGCTATATAGAAACTAGAAAAAAAAAAATGTACACTCCTTCTTTCAAATATTTGTGAAAGAAAGTGAGTTCAACATTTTCAGTCAGAGTAATCTTACAAAATTCAGAGGCAAATCTTTCTCACAACCTGTCCTCCTTTAAAGCTGTCACTGGCCTCTTTGGCTGGAAAAGGCTACAGAAGTTTCTGTTTGAACCAAAACAAGCAATTGCAGGAGCCAACTTGTGTGAATGCCTTAAACAGTAAGGATGTGTAATGATATCTAAAAATATTTAATAAGGACTACATATGAAATGCAAAGCCCCAAAACTGAACGTTACTTTTTCCATGACCAAGATTTTTTTACTTTTTTTTAGGATTTCTAAAGCTTTTTTCATATCCAGAACTGGGATCTCAGTTCAATATATGTATGAGAAAACCCACCCCACATCAACACATCTGGAATTTTTCCAAAAGTATTAAATTAACAAGTGTTCATTGCTTTGATACAACATAACAATCAATATTTGTTAAACAAAGCATGAAAAGACACTAAGCAAAAAAAAAAAAAAAAAAAAAAAAAAAACGTGAATTTTTGACTAATTTATTCTTCACTGTTGCTTTTTTTGAGGCATGAAAGGAATCTTATAGAGGGAATTATGTTTAATTGGCTTATATTTGAACCTTTAAGTGAAAATGTATGAATAACTACACACAGTTGACATTAACAGGAACACTATAGCCTACTCAAGTGAAGACGTGTTTTCCTTGCAGCTGTAAATATGTGATAACTTTCCAGATGTAGTGACTGCTGGAGGTAATAAACAATTTGGAATGGCATTGGATCATTATTTTTTATTGCATTCTCTTCCTTCATGTCTGATACACAATACATTCATTTAAGTGGTGAGCATGTTTTTTATTGGAAAACTTTTGTATCCAGAGAGAGCTTAGAGATTACTATATATTTTTAAAAATTAACAGAAATAATAAAATAATAGAATAATAAATACAGATATGAGAAAATAAGCCTCACAAATTTTCACGGGAAAAAGTCATAATTCTGTTTTTCCAAGAGACAGTTGAACAGCTTTGTGACTGGCAGAATCCTTGGGGGGAAAAGGTTAACCAATAACCAAGCAAAAACATAAGACACAGAAAAAAGAAGTAGCATTTGAAACCATGAAAAGAAAGCCTTTGAAACAAATTAACATACATTTGCTATTAAGTCCAAAAAAAAAAAAAAAAAAAAAAAAAAAAAAAAAAAAAAAAAAGTTAGGTAGCTCTGAATAGAAATCTTTTTTCCTCTGTTGACAGTCAAGAAATTATCACACATTGAAAATCAGTAAACAGGAAAAATACCAGAATCTCTTTGCACAGCTTGTTGACAGTTTGGAATCGGTTTCCAGCCAACAAACTGAGAGAAAGTAAGTATTATGTATCTGCTTAGACAACACAGTCATATATTGCAATGGTTTCTTACATATAAGGATCAACAGTTGTTTTTAAAATTATTTTCTTTCAGAAACAACGGAGTAAAAACTAAAAGCTGTATGACTGTGCCACATTCTGCTCCAGGGAGCTAGACGCCTCTTCATTTAATTTACCAGCCTGATTTCCCTGAGTTGAGCAACACCTACACATCAGGGTCCCCAAGAGGCTCTACCACAGAGACCCCAGGCTGGTGTGCACCAGGGTCTCAGCCTGAATGGCAGCTCATGTTCAGTTGGGAACTCACCTTACTCAGGGAATCAGACATTCCACAACTCAAATGGACTAGGTATAAACGAAGGGGGGGAATGATAACCTCGTAATCTCAAACCAATAGTCACAATCTCAAAATGACTGAGGTTATTTACAAATATCAATTTTTATACACACAAATTATTTATTCTTTCATTATTCTTATGAATCAGAGAGCTCAGGCTACTTTTCTATCATTCTATCTCATATTGTAGTGTAAAGAAGGAAGTTTTCGGTCGTAACCATTCATCAGATTAAGAGATCAATTCTCCAATATCCTTTCCAAAAATGAAGGTGTTTGCTCAACATCCTAAGGGCTAGAAGCCATTTCAGAACTGTCTAAGATGTGTGAAAGCCTTCTGCATTTTCAGTGCTTTTTTTTTCCCAGAACCCTTTTAACAGTGGGGCTGCATGGTTCAATTATTTCATTTTGGTTACAAAGCCTCCAGAGTTCCCTCTGGGTAAGTCCTGGTAATAACTGTGTTCTACCTGTGTCTGTAACAAGGCAGAGAAGCTGAGAAGATAATTTTTATGACTCTAGATCCCCACTGGCTGGTCTTTGCTGCATGCCTAATGATCGCATACAGTCAAGCAGATAAAAGAGGCTTAGCATTTCTCAGCATGTAGGGCAGCTGCAATCCAGCCCATGAATTCCTTCAGCCACAGCCAGGAAGGCATGCTAGAATACTTCCACACAAACAGTGTTCAGAGATATATCTGCCCTCTATCAAATCCTGCTGTTTCTAAAACTGGGAAAACACAAACATTTTCTCATTGTATTCTAGACTTAGATTGCTCCCAGTTCTGCTGAAAAAAAGAACCATTCTAAGTGAGTCTAATGGAAACCCTGTATTTTAAATTATTTTCCCCAAGGAAAAAATTAAATTTCAGAAACCTTACTACTTTATAAATGAGCTTTCAGATTTGAATGCCTTTCTACATTTCTGTAGACCACATCTAGTTTTCTAAGTCATTAAATAAATTTTCTAAATAATTTCCTTTTCCCAGGAAGGGCTTTGATAATAATTGGTGATCATTTTTCTTCCATTGATTATGATTAGATTATTTTACTGAATTCACCTACTTATTTCTGTGACCCCATGAATGCTTAGACATGTTTTATCTCATAAAACCTGTTTTGATGTCTTAAATGCAATTTGCAATAATAGGGTAACAATTTGCATTTTGGTAGAAGAATGCTGGACAACTTAGCTGCCTGTTCTTTCCAGGTATAAGGACAAACAGTGTAATGCTATGATAATAATGTGATAGGTTACAGGAGGATATTTGGGGAAACAAAATGATAAATGAAAGGGAGTAGAAGAAAGCAGAAATAAAAGCAACTGTCAAATTTTTCCTAGTAGCCTTCTCGTAGTAGTGCTAACACTTCAGACATACTTCAATCTCTTTCAAACAGCCACAAACCCGCAACAATGGCTTTGTCATCAAGAAGTTATTTACTCAGATTATTACTTTCCAAGGGTAATATTTTGTGCTACTCCTTTTCATGGATGAAAGTAATAAAATTTAAATCATGGAATTACTTTCAAATTTTTTGAGAACTTAGAAATTTAGTTCAGGTGTAAAAAAAAAAAAAAAAAAAAAAAAAATTACTTCATTTTTTAAAGCCTTTCCCATTCTCATCCCCTTTCTAAACCACAAAAGTAGAATGGCTGTACTATGTCTGACTAAATGGACATGATACATGATATGTATCCAAAATTAATTGCCCCTATAACTGGAGGCTTAGGAAAAAGTAAGAACACTTTTGATGTCTCTGTCCAACAGAATCAAAGCAGTCTTGCTTGGATAGCACTATGGGATAGCATTTAAGCCCAGGCTTCTACTCAGAGATGAACTTTGAGCATCTCCAAGGATGGGAGTGCCTGGATAATTTTTTCAGGCCTGCAACCCTCTCCTAAGGAAAAGATTATTCCTGATTTCCAAACTAAATCCCAGGATTTAGTCCCCTTCTCCATCGTATGTAGAGTAGCACAACCCATACACTCTCAGCAGGACACTCATGATTTTTCTAGATGTTTGTTTCTTATATTTAATCAGTATGATATTTTTCCAAAGTAATCTCTTTTATTAGGAAGAATCCTGTCCAATGAAACTGCCTTTCCTGCAAAGCAGGAAAGTGCAAATGGCTCAGAAGATGGTTAGTCAAACCTTTAACCAAATAAATTATGAGAAGGGATTATTATGATGATTTACAAATAGAGTATAACCTTGGTATGAAATTAAGCTTCATATTGTTGTACTGTTGACTTCCCCCCTTCCCCCCCTCCACTCCCTCAAAAAAAGAATTTTCTTTAAGAACACCATAACAATAGCTTTCAAAAGGCTGTTCTTCTTGAAGAAAAGTAGAAACATTTATCAGATCAATCAAGTCCTCATGAATCTTCAGAAATGAAGACACTGTTTTCCTTACAACTTGATTTCCTTTTGTGGCTGTTAACACTGTACCATTACTCATGAGAAAATTTGGGAGATTCACTGTTTCAGTTAAACTGTAAAAAGCTATAGGGTTACAAGACTCAAAACGAAATAACCATTTCTTCCCAACATTTTTCTTATGCCTATTTCATGCCTCCAAAGTAGACCAGGTTAATTAATTTGAACCACATTAAAAATACAGGTGAATTGCAAAAGCAGTATACAGAAACATCAATCTTTTCAGGTCCCATACTCAGTAAGTTAATTTTGAATGTAAAGCGGGTGCTATATAATTTCACCATGTAGTAACAGTGATAAAGTACCTAACAGTATCAGTATGCATCCAAAAGCCTTATTTTCCACTAAAAATGTTAATTATTCTCTAATTAGTGTTTATGCCAGAATTTCCCTTTTCCAGTTGGATATGCCATACATTATTGCACAGCTAGGCAGGCTTTCACTGCCATGTATCCAACTCTGCCATGCATGCATAGCGCAGACAGAATATCTACCTTATCACACACATTAGTTCTTCTGTGTTCCTCCGTTGTCTCTGGGTATGTGACTGGAATAATATTAGTTTTGTCAAAACAATTCATTTTGTCTGCTCCTAAACATTTACTACCCTGGTTTGCATAAAGCTTGTGAGTTGGTTAATTTATTTTCTTGGGATTGCCACTTCCTTTTATGATTGATTGAAGCCCTTCATTGCTCCCATGCTACTGGACATATTTGTATAATTTCTCTGTGCATGTCTTGTCCACAGAACAGAAGAAAACATGTGACCTTCAAATTTGCCACCCTAGATCCAGTTGTCTGAGCCAGAATCCATCTTATCCCAACATCTCCATGTTCAGTTAATTCTGGTGCATCACTTCAATCCCCCTGGCTATACTCTTGCGAGTTTCTGGAGCATGTAACAATTTACATAAAATGAAGAAACATTAAAGGATCTCAGGTAATAAAAATAATCCAAACCGTGGGAACACAAATTAAGCCACAGGAAGATACAATGAGGATGTAAGGCAAAAAGAGATATCAGATAATGTGAGTAGGGCTCTGGGACATCTGAGTTTCACCAGCTTCCAGTGGTAAGACCACAAGCACAACAAATAAGTTTGTTTACTGCTTCTAGGTCAACTTGGTCAAAAAAATGCCAGCACAGTTGTTTCTACACACAAATCATGGTTAAACTGTGAGCTGGATAATTGGGCCACAGTTTGTCAAAAGCTGCTCATATACTCAAAATGTTAACTATAAAACAGCTATACTTTGTACAGTAACTTCCTTTCAGTTACAGATTCTTGTAGTTTATACTGCTCAAACTGACAAATAAGGCAGCAAACAATATAAGGAAAATTAACGTGAATTGTTGTTTAGCAATTCTCCCAGGCAGAACATTTTGAGCAGTATTACTCAGATTTCCCTTCAGAAGCTTATTTTAACCAGTCTTCCGTAACCCTGTTGTATACCTATGGCAAGGAACTCATAGCCTGCATAAAAATGTCTAGGTGAAATATACATATTAGTCTTGCAGGCATATGAATTACTCTGATTATTACTTTTTTTAAAATCAAATAAGTCCAGATAAGAGGCTATGGCAATTCAGAATGCACAAAGATTCCTTATGAAAATATTATAACTAAGTAGTAATTAATTATACATCAGCTCCATGATGCATATAGAAGTAAAAAGTGTACAGATCATTGAGATTGCTATTAGCACTCAACACTGGAAAGTCCCTAATTTACATTTGCATACTTTTTAGATGTTAAGGAACATTCAGACAAACAAAGGTTTGGAAAATATAAAAATAATTATTTCCAATCTGCAACACTCCAGAGGGCTTCTGAAACCATTTGCAGAAGCAAAGTTTAAACAAGAAATGGATTTCATATATTGCCAAGGATTATCAGTTAGGAAAATTTTATTGCATTTTTCTCTGAAATGATCCAGGATTATCTTGGCCTTTGTATATCAAGTACTGCACAGTATGTGATATTAACCTCCCAATGTGGGGCAGAGGTCTGAGCAAACAAAGAAAAATTGCCTCATTACAGTCAAGAATAATGAAAGCTAAATCAGGGAGAGACAAATTCTGAGAATATGGATGTATCTTTACATTCTTGTATTTAAATTATTATTAATTCTACACTTGTCCAAGCATAAAGAACCAGTGAAGAAAATAAATTCAGTGTCAGTATTTCCTGTCCAAAGCTCATTCCATTCTGTCAGATTTATTTAAACACTGAGTGGTCTTATAGATGTGCACAGAACACTATGAACCCCCACTCTTTTCTAAAACATTGTGCTTCAGAGAATAATAAATATAATTTTCCTTATCATTTGAATTGGCTTTAAGTTAGGTACATAGATGATCATCAAGGATGAAAATATTTTTAAACAACAAGGAACTACATTGATTTTTGGTGATTCTTGTAAGTTCTTTCCAACTTGAGATATTGTATGATTAATATTCAAAATCAACAACTTGGTTTATTAATATCTTAGGGTAAAGCACTTCAAAACAGATCAGTAGTTACATCAAAACTATCGAGCCACTTATTCTAATAGAGATTGTAGATACCTAAAAAGTTTGCAATATTTTACTTAGTGCCTGAAATTTTATCTTGTTTGGACAGAGCCAAAAATCAATTGCTGCTATTTGGTGCAGTGGTATTTTTTTTCCTATTTCCTAGTCAGTGATTTTACAACTTTCCTTCCATTAGTATGGCCCACACGATAAAAGGACATGCCTTGTTGTCAGCACCAAGCAGCTGTCTAATCAATTTAACTTCAATTTGTTCTCGCAAGGAGGTGTCTGCAAGTGTGTGTGCACCAGCTATCAGCAGGTACAGCGGTGCCAGTCGGCTGCCAGAGGGCTGAGCCGGTAACGCAACCGAGAGAACGCAGATGGGCAGTTGCCTTCCTTTCCCTGGCACTGAGGGAGGTGGGAAGGGACCCCTTCAGAACAGGATGCACTGAGCATAGCGTGAGCACATTACCACAGGAGGGAACAGCAACCCCACTGGATGCCGCTGTTGAAGCTAGATGTCATCCATTCTCCTCCCTTCCCGCTGATCTGCACAACAGGCACAGCATGGCTCACAGAATAACACTTCTTTGAGCCACGCTGTGCCTGTTGTGCAGATAACACTGAGAACAACACTTCTTCAAAATTACTGCAATTTATTAATCTCTGAGGAAATACAACAACAGCACACAACCCTTTATACTCCTTCCATTTATTCACTTGTAGTTACAGGACTTGAGGAATTTCCCTTCTCTGATTCTGCCAGCACAGCTCTATTTTTTTTTGTGCAATCAATTCAGGCAGTTTCATTCTATCCTCCTAGAACTGCATAAAGAAGTAACCAAAACCTTTTGATCTATTTCAGTTCTCAAATTCCATGGTCCAGAATTTTTCAGCCATCCTTTTACCATTCCAATTCCATCCTTAAGTTAAAATATATCTAGAGAGAGAGGAATTTAGTCTATGTATCTGCAGTTTCTACAAAGAAAGTCAGCAACTGCATCTTGCATGCAAACCTGGAGCATTTAAACAATGGACCGACAGCAAGGACTTTCAGGTTTTATAATTGTGAGGTTTTCATCTTTTCCTCCTTCCATTCCAAAAATATCAATACATTCTTGAGAACTTTAGCTCAGATGTTCCCATCCTGCAGCAAATTAATAGGTTAAGCCTTTGTAACTGCAGACTAGTTCACAGTCATGTTATTACAAAAGCAAGCTGCCCATATTAAAATTGCCTCAGCTCCTGACCACTGACACGGCAGAAGGATGCTGTTTGGCTGATGGAGATCTTCAACAACTGCTGAGAAGGGTCTACTATACCACATAAAAGGGACATTTCCTTTTGCCCAAAAATCCAATTCACAATATTCAAACCAAAAAGATATTTGTGAAGTAAAATGGAAGGAGTTGCGTGGATACATTTAAAATGTTGTGCAGACAAAAATCGAAACCCTAATCCAGAAAAAAGCTTCAAAAAACCCTGAAAAATGTAAAAAACATATCTTTCTGCTTAAATATCTTGCAAATTTTCCATAAGAAATTATTTAAGATCTGTATAGTCTGAAATTCTGTTTGTAACCTAGCTTCTCTGGTCTGGCATGGCTTTAGAAAAAATGAAGAAAACTGAAAAAGAAGCAAATAATTATACAAATAAAAGCGGTTATGACTTAAAGAAGAGAGATTGCAGAAGGTGTATTTATGAGCATAAACCTTAGACAGATTTAATCAAACAACATACCCACCCATGCTCTCTGTGTTATCATTTGACAAAAATTGTGTTGGACACCAGTTTTGTTTTGGCTAATGAACAACAACAACAACAAAATATTCTAGTTTAGAAAATATTACATCCTATAAATACTCCACAGGTGATTTTTTTCATTAAACTGAATTATTCAGTGCCTCTGAAGATGGCAGGAATATTATCATAGTTATAGAAATAAACATTAATGCAATTCATATTAGTAAGAGTTCTGCAACAGTAGGAAGATAGTAAAAATTAAAACACTGAACAATTTAAATAGCATATTAGTGCTATTAGGATTAATATTGTAGCCATGCAGGGGCAAAGGATATTACAGAATAATTTTCTGCCTTTCTATCTTCTTGATTGTCTCAGTAAAGAAAACACAGATAAGCTTCAAACTTTAAGGAGTAGGAAAGACATCAGAACAGATTATGGGAAGGTATAAAAATTGTTGCATCTAAAGGGAGCAATATATAAAGAGGTAACAACTTCCACATATAAATCACAGCTCAACTACTCTTCCATCTTACTTTGTATTTCTGTTGCCTTTAAAATCTTCATTCCTTTGCTGAAATCAACATTGATGCGCTGGGATCGTCAGTTCTGGAGGTTTTCTCTTTTTTTTTTTTTTTTTTTTACATTTGGAGACAAACAGAAAAATTTCTGTCTTTGCTATTTTCAACAAAGGGTGGGAGATACTTTATTTCCCCCTGAAAATTACTGTTTTACTGACACAATCCATAAATTCAACTAACAGTTGAAAAAAAAAATTAGCATACACAAATGTATGTGTAAGTACTACCTTACCTTAAATATAAGATGCATAAACACCAAATTTTTCAGTTTCTTGGATCTCGCAGTTTTCAAGTGACATGTTATTATCACCTTCTCTTGTAAATGGTACTAGTATACAGGACACTTGTGCCAGTTTTGATTTCTTTTGATGCAAGTATTAAAGGTGTGAATTGTCTGCATTGGTTGACTGTTTACAACACAAAAATTCAAAGAAGTTGCATTTGACACAGGAAGCTCAGTAATTTTCAGTAAAATCTAAGGATCTTTTTCAACTTTGTCTAAGGCTGAAACAAATTTAATAGTATTAAATTGTATCCCACAGTGTGTATTATATAGTATGTGGACTGCTTGAATAATATTAACCTGTTAAAAGTGCACATTAGAGGTTTTTTTGTTGAATTATCTGTTAAGATAAAGGCTCTCCATGACAAACTTGGTGCATCAAACAGGAAATGCTAAATTTCAGGAACTCATAGAAAGTCTACAGGCACTGCAGAGCAAACTGCAGAAACTGGGTCTGAAGGTCTGTCAAAGCAAGTCCAAATCCTTTTTCAGCACTCAACGCTAATCTTGTAAACTCTCCTGACCAGTTCCTAGATGTAGGAATTTGCTTTGGCAAAAGCTATAATTGAGTTAGTAAATGAAGATTTTTCACAGTTAAAATTTTTGTGTCACCATATAATCAGTAGATCTCATCATTAAATAAAAACACTAGTGTTTAAGCATGGCTTCACAAATATTTGTTAAACAGCATACTGGCTACAACAGGAAGGATGCCACAGGAGCCCTTTGACTTGGAACCTGAGTTAAAGAAACATGTCACGTTTATTCTGGTATTTACCAACAAAGCCCATTTGAATTTGTTTTGAAGATAAAGTAATCTTGAAATATCCCTCGAATCATTAGCGATACATTGTTCTAACAAATGGGCAAAACTAAAATAGCGTGTGTACCTACGTGTGTCAAATAACAACTATTCTCATGCTGTACATTCAAAAAAAACATGACTACAACCCCCCATTTCTAAATCTTAGACACTAATCCCAGAAAAGCTGAATAAAGGTGCTTTATGAAGTTGTTCCAAATAGGGAGGAAATGGAGTAGGACTAAACATTCCAGTCTGGGTGAGAATGGTTTCAAAACAGAATACATATTGTGGTTGCTGCATTTGTCCCTTGCACTGTCACCAGCCTGCCCAGCCTCTCTCTGCCTCAAATCTTGCAAAGTTTGAGAGAATTTTACCAGAACCATGAACAGGATACCAAATTCAGCAAAATTCACAGAACTGAAAGCCTTGCTTTTAAGAATACAGCCTTAGCAATTTAAGTGATTATTCCCTTAATTGCATTTTTCTTTTTTTTTTTTAGTTATAACAATATATTGATACAGAAAATTTCTTTTATGACAAAACTGTGACCTGTAAAGAAATGAGGGAGAGCAACAGAACAGCAAGAAGTCCATGAGAAAAGACCAAAATCAATACCAAAACCTTTCATTAAGAAAACAGTAGCTTAATCCTGGTTTGAAGTGGTTGAAATTAATTCAGGGATTGATAAAAAGATTCTATAACAAAGACTTCAAACGCTAGCAAAACCAGTTTGTTTCCATTCTGAATGTCTCTTTTTATTTGTAAAGACTGGCATTACAATTGAAAAGGACTCAAAATGGAGTAATGTACACATCATTGGTGTTTCATGATGCAACAGATGGAGTCCCTGAATGGATATTGCTTCAGCTTTGCTTTTAAAAAATAATTTAACAAGAAAATCTTCAACTCCACTATTGATCACAGGTGGCAGAAATGAAAGAAAGAAAAAAAGAAGAAACCAAAATTACTGTCAAATTCATAACATATATTCATATTGTTGGTTGATGACACTTGTTCCAGATGTACAATAAAGCCCACAACACTTTATTACTATGGATATAATTATTGTGAATGCTTTTTCATGTTGATCAACTTGTTTCTGAAGGTTGTTTTTTGATTGTTTTAAACTTGCATAATAAACATGCAATGAAACATTTCTTGTTAAAGTGTTTTTTTGCAGCTGTCTTGTATTCATACAAAGATTTCATAAAGTAGCAGTGTTGTATCAGAGCATTACCAAAATAAGAGCAAAAGCTAAAGAGGACGGTAAATGTGAAATGAACTCGATGAGAATAACCTAATCTTGTCCTGAGACACTCCAGTCTTATTAAAAAGATGTGCACAATCAAATCCTTCCTCCCAAACCCACCAAAACCACAAAATAAATATTAAATTGGAAGGGAAGACATAAAGAAAAAAAAAAAAAAATCATGTCATCATGCACTCATCTTCTGCATAGCTCAACCCACGTATAGTAAGGCACTATTTCCCCACAACTTAGTGTCCACAACAATCTTTTATGGTGCTCTGTGAATTATATATAGTTCCTTCCAGGATGAAGAAATAAACAGACCAAATGAGTGTTGCTACCATGTCACCCCATGTGTGATCTTTTAGACAAGGGTATCATCTGGCAGTTTCAAAAATAAGCTGTCTCAAGTCTCTACTTGTGTGTGCATGTTATGTATAGGGACATCTTTTGTCTGTGCAAGTGGTAGGTTTGGTTCCAAAGTTGCTGTAATTTTTCATTGTTCTTTACTCCAGTGTTCTCAAAGCAAATACACAAGAAAATAAAAGTGCAGTTGGGTCATTAAAAACAGAGCTTTGGTGCTCCAAAATGCACACAGCATTGGGGATTTAAGAAATCTTTTAGACATTCCCAAAAGAGCTGGGAAATACATGGACATTTTTGTCCAGAAATCGTCATTTTTGCTTAGTTGAGCTGGTCTTCATATTGTTTTCGGAAGCAATCACCAGCAGGAAAAAACTCCCAGCACCGTTCTTGATACATTTTCCATACATATGATTCCTGAAAGAAACACAGTTTAAATTATTTAACTTGCTTTAATGAGAAATCATCAACCATGACTTTTTTTTCTTTTCTTTATATATCACCTCACTTTTTTTTGATTCTGTGCATGCTAGCTTGTTGAACATCAATCTACAAAATCATGTTAATAATTTTGATTAGATTAGAATAGCTTTTACTTTTTTGTCACCTGGTCAAAAAGCAGTATAGAAATGCACAGAAGAGAACCAGGTAGCTTAGTTCTTTTTGCAGGAAGGAGGAATACTGTAAAGCTAAATTAAAGTAGGACACAAGACAAATAGCATGGTAAGCAGAATATTTTCTGTCATAGAAATTTGACTGAATTTCTGCATCAGTCATTTCAAAACATGTCTACAAACAATACATAAACCAAAATGACCTTTACAGTCAGTATTTTCTGAGTCAATGGCGTTTGGTATTTCTTCCTTTCTGATTATTTGTTTGGGTAGGGTTCTGTCTCGAGACATTCCAAAGAATAGTAAAGAATATGTCTGTTTATTTCTATTTTAATCGCACCATTTAAATGTGGTTTCTATTATGCAAATTTCATGGTAGAAAGGGCATATGTTACACCAGTTACAGAATCATAGAATTATTGAGGTTGGAAAAGACCTTTTAGATCATTGAATCCAACCATAAACTAGTGCCAAGTCCACCACTAAAGCAAGTTCCTAGATGTTACGTAGTATGAAGTACTCTGAATTTTCAAACTATCACCTAACAGTATCAAAACAGAATAGTTAGTAGAAATCTGTCTTCAGTGAATACAGTAGGATACACTGCCAAGAAAACGGTAAGTGCAAATAAAAAAGACTTTTAAAATCTCAGTTAGCATGAAATTCTCAAATGCCAAATGGATGTTCAAAAATAGCAATGTAAATACATAAAATCATACTGGACAAGGCTGAGATTTATGCAAAGAAGATGATTACAGCACGCATATCAGAGTTCAGAAAGAGGAAGCTACACAGATTCATAGCAAATCATCCCTCTGACCCAAGTCTGTAGGGCTATATATATGGTATTATTCAGATCTTTTGGGTTTTGATCTGCAACAGAGGAATATTTGCTTAGGCAGCTGAAAGACAATCACTAGGAAAGAAAAATACTGTAAATTTGATCCATTTTCCTAGTGACTTTTGATATACTTAAAGGAAGTTAAAGGGGCACCAGAAGTTTGAAAGAATAGAGAAGAACAAAGAAAACCCCAGAGAAAAGTTGACATATTTTTTATTTTAAGTATATGCACAAGTTCTTTCATATGGACTTATTCAGGAGTTTAGACATAGAAGATAATATGTATATGATAATAATAAAAGACAAGGACTATTAAAAAAAAGAATCAAAAGGGAGAAATGAAGAATGCTGATTTCACAGAGTACTTCAGTGTTCTGTTTCTCATTATTTTTGTTTACAGTATGTACTTATATTTTGTGGAAATAGCAATTTAAAAATAACAGGTTCAGATACCAAAAAAGGAATAGAAAGTGGTACACTTGATACTCCTGACCATTAACCAACCAAAGTCTTAAGAACTGCTTAGAAGAATGAGAACTAAGTTCCATACCATGGGACTTGGTCCCATGGTATGGGACTGTCCATTAGAAAAATCTTAGTTTTCCAAAGCCTGAATGATTTTTATTTTAGAATCAGCTGGCATTAATAGAGTTGTTCAACCTACCTGTCCTGTATGCTCGGTTTCATCTTTGTTAATAAGATACATCAGAAAAAACCTACAAGCAAAGAAACAGCTGTTATGAGTGGAGTGTTTCGAAACATCAGGCAACCCACAAGGAGATGGATATTCTTCAGCATGTACAGGGATAATGCTGCTCATGGACTTACAAGCTCCAGATTTCTATCTATAACAATATTGAGACAGATTAAATACTTTCCTGACACTGCTGACACTCATTGTTCAATTACTATATTAAAATACCTTAGAGTCAGTTCGACTTACTGTAGTTAGCAATTCAGTTTAAATGAAGATTTTTCAAAGCTTTCTAATCCAAAAATTACAACAAACATTTTCTTGCCCATTAAAACCCACTTGGAAGCAGACAGAAAATGGTCATTGGAAATTTTTTTCCTCTTCCCACACAGAATAAAAAATGCTGAAGATATCTGAGAGATTTCTGTTGTTTAATTACTGGTTGGGGATATTTTAGCAGTGTATGCAAGATCAACACAAGCGGAAAAGAACTTGTAATTAAAAAAAAAAAATAAACATTTGTCTTGAGGGTTTGAGCTGACATTCACAGGGTGATAATTTCAAAATTTCCCTTATAAGATACATTCTCTCCAAACACATGTAAAAACATAAAATATGATCATCCACAAAAAGAAAAAAACCCAATTCCTCAGACTGAGCCACTTTAAAGCAAGTATGCTATTTGTACAGTATTTAATAAATAGGAACAAAACCCCATATGATAGTGCTTTCAATGTATTTTGTTTGCACAACCTATTTTTCAGGCGGAAGGCTTTTATAGGCTTGTTTGACTTTGCACTCTCATTCTTTTGTGTATACACAATGACAGTTTAAAAACACGATGACACAATCCATGTCCTGCTTCATACTGACAGCACTAGTATAAAATACACTCTAGCACTGGATTTTCATATGTGAGAGGAACAGTATGACACAGTGGTTATAGAACTGATAATTGGCTTTATTTAGTTTAGTGGTCACTGGTGCTCTGTTTGGATTTTCCAGAAGTGGACCTGATGCCCTTGGTTGATCCCTCTCATCTCTAGCTCCTCATTATAGTTCCCTACCTCCCTTTGTCCTTGGTTCCCTTAGTCAGCCTCAGCATTCCACACAAAATATTTTGTCCCATGTAAGTGTTTTTGTCTTACTCCTGCGTTTGTTCTCTAATTCCATCAGTCTCCCAGCCAGGTCACATTGTTCCTCTGTACCTTACACACATCATTCAATTTTGTAATTTATGTGGTGTCTGCAGCCACATATCAAGTTCATTTCCACCTAAAACCTCATACCAATTTCTTATGCCACAACCAAGCTGGAAAGCAGGATATGAAACTTATTAATTCCTCGCTGACACTGCCACAGAATTATACATTCACAAAGTACACATGCACATCAAAGCCAAACATTACTGACTTTTACTTATGCAAGAGAGGTAATCAAACACCTGTGGAGGCTGCAAGGACCATGAGTTAGTGAGGAGTGCATTTTTAGTATACTCACAAATAATTGGCCAAGTTGTGCTCCTGTAGTGTGTGTGTTTCAAAGCCATGAGGCACTGTATCAAAGTAGTCATTTCCTATTCCACAGATAAAGCACTTCGTCTAGAAGAAAGAATACAGAGCACTTCAACACTCCATATGACACTTGCCCTGCTTTCAGAAAAGGCAAAAAAAAGTAACAATTTTCTTGAAAATGGCAATGCATCACATATAATATGCACTGAACAAAAAGGCTTTTCTTTTTATGATTCAGACTGGATACCTCAGTAAAAAGAATAAAAGCTTAGCTACCATCAGAATAGCTTCTGACTGTTTAAAAAACCCCAAATCTTTGCCAGCTCTATATGAACAGGTATCAGGAGCCAGAATGGTATACAATGGTCACAGCTGACTATTTTAATGTTAAGCAGCACTTACTGTGACACACAGCAATATTTACCTCAGTGTTTGTCCAGCTGAAACTGAACTGAACAAGCTCCAAGGTCACATTATAAAGCACAGCTGATTTGCAACACTTTCCTGACTTCTTACATGTATACATCAACAACAGAATAGAAAACCACAAAGCACAAGATACCTTCACACATATATTAGCCAAAGAAAATTACATCTGAGATGAAATCAACATGACAGTGTTAACACCCTGTGTTAGAAACATCTAGTTTGAAGATCCAAAAGATTCAAATAGCCACAGACATGCAATTCATTACAATTCACATTGTATGATATGAGTACATGTACAAAACGGTATTTTCCTCTTACTTTGAAAAACTATCCACTAGCTAAATTGTGTTTTGACTGAAAATACATACTCCTGAAATGTGTTCAAATACTCTTACCTCCATGTCTTCCTTAACTTGCTCTTGCTGATCTCTTAACTCACCAAAAGCATCAATAATTAAACCTAGGGTTTAAGTTAAAATGATAGTTAATGTTCAAGAACAGAATTGTGACAAAGAATATCTGGAAATCCAGGGATAACATAACGCTGATAAAGAATATTAAATGAGAAGCTTCTGCAAAAATAAAAGAAGCCAATGTACATTCCAAAGACAACAAAACCATAAAGAAAAAAGAGCAAGCCAAAGAAACACCAGTAATATGGCTGGAGGTACCATTTTGAATTATAAAATGGGACAAGCAGACTTTGTTTTATTCCCAGTGCTCTAATCTTGATTTAGTACATTAAGATATACGTGGGTTTACAGTGATTAAGGCCCTACTCTAGGAAAAAAAAAAAAAAAAAAAAAAGAAAAAAAAAGCTGTACATTTAACAGAGTTGAGATATTTATAACATGGCAGATGCAGAGAGGCCCAGAGCTCCATGCATCCTCTCTCAAGATGGCTGTCATGTAGTATAAGGTTCCACTAGTGGAGATCTGGCAAAAGGAAGGGGTCATTTAAGGGAGATACAGAAAGAAGAAGAAAAAGAATCACAGGCTCTACGGCTCAGATTATAAACTGCTTGTAACCATCCCTGTACTTACTCCAATACAAATAAGGATTAGCTCCACAATGACTATTGTCACTCCTGTACACAAAGCTTGACAGTTAAGGACTCTATTTTTCAGCCACTCTCAAAACGAAGAAACAAACCACATGAGATAATCCAAGCTATAAAAAAAAATTTCCACTGTTCCCAAGCCTTTTCAAAAAAAAACCCCTGTTGCTTGAGTAAGAGTAATAAACAATTTACCACTCAGCTCAAAGCTGCCTTTTGAATTTCCTTGTAGTGAGTGAGAAAGCACCCTTACTGCTGTCAAAATTATCCTAAGTTAGCTGTCAGCTGACAGAAAGCAATGAGGTATCAGTATTTATGACAGCAAGTGAACCCTGAAAAACTACTTATCAATTTTTCCAAAATTGAGAATATACTCAATTTAAACTTGTGCAAACTTTAATAAAAAATTACCCTTTAGGCATTATTGACAGTATTTTAAAGTTATAGTATGAAAATAAACAGGGGTTTAAGTACTTTGGGTAGTAACAGTAAACATAAATAATGTAAACATATTAAAAAAAAAATTCTTGACATGCCAAAATAAGGTATCCACTATCCAGATTACAAGAGTGAGAAAAACTATCAGTCAAAGAGTTTCACTGAAATTCCAAAGCTAACTAATGAGAGCTAACTTTCCACTGTCATTAAGCAGACTATACTAAAGCTGTTTCGTATCAAGCACCTTTTTTACTCTTAGACATTGTTCAAATAAGGAGGCATCTCACAAAACAGCAATTTTTATGTAAGAAAACATTTAACATCTTAAATCTATGGTCCAATTTTCACACCACTATTACCAATCTGAAGATGTGCCAGATAGTCAAGAGAACTTACGATGCTGGCAGGGGGAATACTGACAGCAGTACTGACTTTGATCATGAAAGCTCACCTAGAATGGGGCTACACTGAAGGACAACTAAGTTGTGCCACAAGATTTCTACAGGAGGCTTTTAGAAAGAGCAATAACAAGACAGAAACTGTAGTGATATCAGTACTCTTAGAGCAAAAAAATTATTTTTTTTTCTCTTGATCCAGCTAGAGCCTGTAGATTTTACAGTCTCAGAAGAGCAGTATACAAGAGTCAGCTGGGTGTGATTTTCCATATAAATCTTTCCTTCATGATCTGCCCTGCTGTTCTGTCTGAATCTTAGGTATGTGTTTACCACAGCACTAAGATCTTTATACTGCTAAATAACGCTTTGAGTCCCACTGTGGATTACAAATGCATACCTTGAATAATTGCAAGCAGGATGACAATCACAAAGAAGAAGAAAGTGATGTCAAAGATAATCCGATAGATTTCATATTCATCTCCTGCTGGATCTTCTATTTCATCACCAATGCCTCCTCCTGCACGTACTCCAACATACATATGAAACATGTAGCACTAGAAAAGACAAAGCAAAGGGATACAAAAGCTGTTTGCAGCTGTTTGCTAAGAGCAAAAATACCTAGTGTTACAAATTCAGTAATTGGTAGAACTGGTCTGTGGTCTAGGGACTATGACACATCAAGCCTTATTTTTCTCTCCTTTGAGACTATGCATACTTCTGATGGAGGGGAAATGCTGCTGTACAGTTGAGGCTGCAGTATTTCATGGTCTGTCATTATGTAGCAGTTCAATAAGATCAAAAGTTCAACTACCAGAAGTGCAGCAGCACCCCATGATTCATGTAAAATCATTTCAGCACTGTAAATAGGAAATATCACCACCACCACAGACATCTCCTTTTCCAATTTCCTAGTTCAACAGTGAATGATTTTCCCTGCTTTAGTGTTTCAAATTCAAATTTAAAAATAAACAGCCCTCCTCCACAAGCCGAAATAAAACAAAAAACCCACAAACAAGCAAAAGATCTTTGTGAATGCTTGTGCAGTGAACAGGCTAATAACTGAAAATGTCCGAGAATAATACTGTGAAACTATGATAAGAAAAGTGGTATAATAGGTCTGTCAGTACAGTTGGCTGGGATGCTGACAGTGCAAAACTTCCAATTTTATCATGTTATAATTTAATAAAAAATTATGGCATCCCTCTCTAGAGGTCTAGAGCAGGGGATTGGGTTTTTTTCCTTTAAGAAGCTTTGCAAACTACAGGTCAAGGTTTTTGACCCTCTATCAAAAATAATGAAGACAATAACAAACTCCTAAAACCTAACCATACAAAAAATCCATTCTTCTATTTCTAAACCACACTGTCCCCAAAATCCCTTCTGTAAGAAACTGATATAGTACCATACAATGCTGCGTGCCCCTTGCCTGAGAAATCTAACATTTTCTAGAAACAGTTATACTCCAAGACTGAAAGGTAATAATTAACTTAATGAGTGAATGTAGTGATACTTATCTAAAAAGTTTTGGCTTTTTATTTCTAAAAAAAATTATGTATATTCATTTTCTTTTAAGGATTTACATTACTTTTGAAAATACTTGCCTATAACTGACCCTTCTCCTGAATGACCTGTCAAATTTCAAGACAGGTCATTTAGCCAGCTCAGCTTCACAGCTTATAGTTGTTTTGCATTTTTTTAACAATTATAGAGAAGTCTAGTACCACGTTTCTTCTATTACTTTATAGATGAGTTTTCTGGGCATACACAAGATCTACCTATTTGTTGAGGATGTCCATCATATTTGTCCTATTGCTTTCAACTGCAGTCTTTCATGCCTGCTGGCTAACGATATGACTATATGAATACCAATTAACAAGAAGGTCAGGACAAAACCACAACACCTTGAGAAAAGCAAACAAACAAAAAAACCCCAAACAAACAGAAAGCAAAATAAGACTTACTGTTAACATATCATCACATTTCATGTCTGGCATATCACCATCTTCACTCTTGTTGTAGAACTTGCGGAAAAAATTGAACGCCACTACTGTATACAAGTATACCACTACTGCCAATAATCCCACTGTTAGGACAAGCTGGAAGACAAAATTACAGAATAGGTGTAACACCAATATGGAATTTTGATTTATCTTTTCTTTCAAAAAAAAAAAGAAGGAACCTAACTCTAAATTGTATGTACTAGCAGCAGAAAACTTTTACTTTTTATACATTTTTGTAATACAGAATAATATATCTGCATATTCTCATGCAAAGCTTGTGCATTTAATTTTATTTTGATTACAGACTATGTTTCAGAAACATTTGTCTGTAATTACAGACAAGTTATGTGGATAGATAGATAATGAAACAATCCATTAGAATCATATACAATCCCCATAATCAGATAAAAAAATCTGAAAATCACTACCTAATAGTAATATTACTATCACTGAGTATATAATCAATTGAAATACAGTTATCTACTAATTTAATAGGAAAGCAACTTTTTTTTTACGTGCATGAAATCATATATGAAAAAACCCTGTTGCTAATATTTTAATATCTCTGAAAAGCAGCAACAAGTAGTCCGCTGCAGCATCATTTGGATTTTGCTCTGAGCTTAACGGAAAGCAGCTAGGACGGAGCTTCAGTATCCTGTAAATTGGTATTTCACCTGTGCAGCTCCCAGATCTAAAAAGTTTCATAGAAATAATGCCCCTTTATTCAAAGGTAATTTGCTAAAACTTCAGGACTAATTTTAGAAGGGAGAATACTTTTCCTTTTCTTTACAAATCCCATTGTCTAGTTTCCCCATCAACTCAAGTTCTAGAGATCACGATGAAAGAACATTTCTGTTGTTAACCTGCAGAGCACCTGACTCAAGTAATGAAGTGATCTCTCCTGTGTACTCCTCAAGTAAAAAAGCTGAGAAGAGAGGACAGTTGATACCTGTTTGCCATTGTGGGTAACTGACGACAGGATAGTTCGTAATGTCTTGAATCCCATTGCAATGTCAAGGAGATGAGCAGCAAAGAAAAAATTGTTGTAATGGCCAAGGACTGACATGGTCATGTACCATGCTAGGTAAAGGAAAGACTAACAGAAAAAATAAATAAAGTCAAAATAAAATTCTTGGCTTTCATCTTTAACTTAATTCAAAACAATAAGGAAAAGTAGAAAATTCTCAAATATGCTTTTCTTTAAAAAAAAAAAATCTACTGTAAAAAAAAAAGTCTGATTTAAAATACTTTTTATAATGTCCAAGTAATTACAGTAAAATGCTAATGCCCAAAGTTAGTTAATGACAATTAGTGGACTCTGTAAGCAACAAAAGGAATATTTTAATTAATCTGAGCTACAAAAACTCCTATTTAAACATATAAGTATTATTTAAGTAACCACAAACGTTAATTTCATCTGATCCTCTATCAATTAATTTTTATTGAACTTAAAGACAAGTATTTATAAGAGCAATTATATTCCATCCCTTAAAAAAATACTAGTCCCAAACAAACACCATTTACATATATGCTATCTCTAGACCTCGAGGCTGTTTCCACTTTTCCTGAGTACTTTCAGATTACACTTTCATTTTCCATCTGTCCTAGTTCTAAAATAATTTTTCCTCAATCATTTTTCTTACTAATAAATTAATTAATTAGGCAAATAACAATCGTAAGACTGAAAAACCATATGATGACTGACTTCTTAAACATTCTTGTTTATCTCTCCTTCTTTTTTTTGCTTTTAAAGACTCCCTATTTCAAATTATTAAAATAATTTGTGTCACGCTGTGGCACATCTTACTATTGGTTTCGATGATACAAATTCAGCAATTCCAGATACATTAACTATATTGCTCCGACTGTGCTCCAGGAATATTCAAGTGTTCATAATATTTATGAACATTAGGACAAATGGCAATTGGCATTCATACAGTCAGTTTTCTAATTCTACAGTGTAGCGCTTCCTTATTGCTTCTAATAAAGCATTATCAGAAAGAGGGCAGGAATTGACTGAGGTCAATGCTACCAATGTAACTGTGAAAATATTTTGACAATGTCTCCTTAGCTTTCATTTAGATTTATTTTACTACTATTTCTTATAGTAAATAAATCCAGAGTATTTCACACCTCTTGTTGAAGCACTTTACCTTAACAAATGAAAATTTAATTTTAGAACATGAATATATACATATGCATATACTGAGAAACTTACATTATCAGTGAAAACAACTCCTAATTTCCACATCTGGTACTTAACATCAATGGAATTTAGCCTGTAAAAAAAAATTTTAAAAACTGCATTTTACAGCAAAACACAACTGGAAAACGTGAAACACAATCTGTAGGAAGTGTATTGTTACATAACAGGAGTCAATAGCTGATCAATTTCTCCAAAAGCTGAAATACATCAGAACCTTGTCCTAATTCACAATTTTACGCTGCAATGAAGCTGCCAAAAAAAAAAAAAAAAATAAAATAAAATATATATATATATATATATATATATACTGTTTTGAATTCATCAGACCTATATGCTGATTGATCTCTAAAATTTTATCATGCATACAAGGTGTCTTTAAAATCCATGGAGAAAAATATATTTTGTTTTCTTTTTAATGCAACCCACCTAAGCCTGAATCAGCTCGTCAAAAAAGGTAATAGAATTTGCACCCTAAAGTGCCAATTCTTTATCTTAGTTATTGTAGCATACCTTGACTGTCACAATTGGATGACATTAAAGACAGACAAATTTAGATCAGATGAATCTCAGAGCTTGTTCAGAAAACTGACCCATTTTTCTAAGGGTATAAGGAAAATCATTAACGAAAATATTATAATTCTTATCAGTTAAAGAGTTTTGATATAGGTACTTAGGAAAATCTTCTATTAATGTTATTTTTTTGTAATATAGAAAGCATCCAGTCAGATAAAAAACATTCTTTATTATTTGTCAGCCAGGTATGAAATACCTTTTAATTTTGTGCCAGGCACTGAACATCAACAGGTGATACTTCATCGAGGATGGTGCCACTTGACCATTACAAGAAAGAAAGTATTGAACCAAACCAAGACAAGGAATTATAGGGTGCCTGTAAGCTTTCTATGTGTATTGAAGACAGAGCACAGAATAGATTATTATTATTATTTTGAGGTATCCTCCACAAAGCCTCTGCAAGGATCCACTAGATTTAAGATTCCCAAGTAAATAATCAAAGGAGGAGGTATTTTACATTAGCATCCATAAGGGGAAAGGTTTGAAACTGAGATTCCTACATGTGCATCATCCCTTTCAATGGAACAGGCTGGGAATTTAGACATTAACAGTGACTGTGCCTGCCTCTCCACCACAACAGCTGAAACACCTACCCACCTGTAGATATGCACTTCTACTTAGAAAAACAGGCACATCCACACTTTTGCAAATCCTGTAGTGTCATCATAGCAAGTATAAATCTTGAGACTTCAGGTGTAATAACTACTGCAAGTAAAACTCCTTTTTCACTAGCCATTACAGGCAAGAGAGAGACTGTCACTTGAGGAAAAAGTCTACTAGTTTTCCAGGAACAATCCTGTTGACTGACATACTACATTACTAAAAATAGGGTTATCCACTCCAGAATCTTTTGAAAACCTAAATTATAGTTTCTCATGGCAAGGAAGAATTTGACCTTTTAAATTCTTCCACATTGTGAGGCCAACTGCATTTATTGTTTGTACACTTCACATTTAGGATATTGCTTAACTTCTCACCAACCTATAAAAACTTCAGATCTTCCAGGAGAAAATTATTTATATTTTTTCTATTCTTGAAAGTGGAAGAATTCTTCTACCATGTGAGCATTTGACAGAAGCCCTGCTTTTTTTTCCAAATTAGCCTTGTGTCACCACTCGCTGTAGATGCTTGAGCCTTATCTGCCTCTTCTATTGACTCTGATTAAACTAATGATCACAGAAACAAAAGCAGTGAGACAGGTAAAGGGACAGGGAAATAATACTAATAATGGCACCTCTGAAAATTAATTTTCATGCGTCTTCCACATTATTTTCTCCAATATACTACATCCAGGATGCCATATAATTTAACACCATCCACCCCAAGGAAGAAACTTATTCAATGGAAAAAACAGCATCACAGTCTCAATCTCAGTGTGCAAAATTTAACTGTCCTTACTGTCTAACCTCTAGGAGAGCTCCAACTGGATCCTCCTTCTAAGTTGGTTATATTTAAATAATACTGCAACATATCTAAATAATTATATAAATATTAAAATATTTATACACTAAATAAATACACTTTAAAAATATTCAAGGCTGCAACAATGAGCTGGGTGGCTCTTCAAGAGTCAGTAAAATGCAGATTTTTTTAATGCAGTATTCCACTGGGAAAGGCAGAAGCTTTTGAAGAAGCATGAAGAAGCATGTTCACCTGCAAGTAGAGTGCTTTAAGTCCCTTGCAAGAAGACAGATGTAAATCCCGGGCTATTTTTCCAAAGGAAAGAGAACATGCAGAAGGCAGGGGTCAAAGAGACCTGTTCACTTGTATTGAAGATGAAAATGCAGTGAACTTCCCTTCTGTGCTGTGAGGCACAGGTATCTGGTCTGGCCTCAGCCTGCACCACCTCCTCCTGGCACGGGCAGAAGCACCAGAGCTGCAATCTGCACCACGTCACACCATTCCCTATTTTCTTCACAAAGTACTGCAATAAGGGGTCAGTTCCAATGCTTTTCCCAGCTCTCTCTTCGCTGCATGCTAAAAATATGTCAAATTTGGAATCTAGAATATGTGTAAGTTTTAGTAGCCTCATTAGTATTCATTTTTGTAACTGTTAAAAAGTGGGTAAATGTACCTTCCTGAAGAGTGTATTTTTAAATGCAACTGGTTCCGCAAATTTTTATAATATTTATTTAGTTTTCCTGCAACATATTAATCTGTTATGAGTATGGAATGATTCCTCCAGGGAGAACATGAAATATGGATGAGATAGTAATTTTTTTTTAAAACTGTATATAACATGGAGGAGATATCAGAGATGTTAAAAAAAAACAGGCATCCTTCAGACATGATCCTTAAACTAAATATTTCATCAGGCTTCTCAAACTGCTTCATTCTGGTCTGTTTTTTCAAGTTTATTCACAGAAACATTATTTAATGTTTTCCCCTCATATGAGTATGAGCACACAGGGAAGCAAAAGTAGTTGTATTTTGTTTTTATACTAATAATAAAAGTAGTAGGTTTTTTCCTAAACTCAAGCACAGGTCCTATGATAATCTAGCAGGAGCAAAACAGTGTGGAAGAAAGCATTCCAGAAAGTACTTCTGCCACAATATTATATTTTTTTTAGTAGTGAAATGCCACAGAGTTCTTGAGCCTTTAACTGCACCTGATTCATTGTTCAGACAGACTCCTGGTTTACTAATATCCATATTTTATAAAGATGGATAAAAGAGCCATCCTTACAAAATCAGCTCTTGTTTCAATGCAATTCTAATCTACCATCAGTCACTGCCTACTTCTCATAATCCTTGCATACCCATAGATAAAATGTTGCTTTTAGAGAAAACTTTAAATAGACCTTACATCAGAATCTGTGTAGCATTAAAATTCCATCTGTTAAAATATGTTCTATCTAGTTGAATACCTTTTTTATAACAAGGAGAACTAGAAAAAAAAATTTCTGCAGTGCTTTATAAAAGCTGTGGATGCCTCTACAAAGGAGAATTTACTACTCTGAATGCCTAGGGGCTTCTTTTTATTTCTGTCTCTCAAATGATAAATAAATGCATAGTTTAGGGAAAAAAAATATAAAAGGATGTGAAGATTATTCATGCAATTTCCAGATTTTAGCGGTCACTAGCACTTAAATTTATTCCATCACTAATAATCAGAACACACTGTGCCATTTTTGCCCATTCTTTCCAGTTGAGCCGAAGTGAGAAACTGAAAAGGAGATTCCAGCCCAGCTGTAATGACAGTGTCAAAAGAGTGGGAATGTGGTGTATTCAAGCAGCTGTGCACTGAACTAAATCTTCATACTTAAAAAAACAGAGGAATCCTGCATATACGTTGTCTATAATTAAATAAATTTACAATATTATTCCACATAAGAACTTATTTCTCACGCAAATATACATAAATGAGCAACAGATGTTTTGCCTGAATGACAAACTTTGAATGCTTGATTTTAACTTACAAAAAACTCCAAAAATAAAAAAAAAAGAAACTAAAAACCCCAATCACAAACAAACTGTAGGCAAATGCTTACACAGCAGAAAAGGAGCTGTCCTTCTTTGGTTTCTTCTTTTCTCGAGCATCACTAAAATCAAGGGCAGCTTTGTCCATTCCTAGTAATTCACTGATCCTGTCACGGCCATAGAACTCCCCATATTTATCCATTACCTAAAGTTAGAAGGAATATTCAAAAATATTCATCAGTGGAGTAGATCAGCAGTTATTTGGCCTGGATCTGAAGACGAGAGGTTTAACATGCAAGGAACCTGAAAACAGTGCTTCATGACTCTGGATAATATTTTGATCACATGATCTTGAACATAGAGTTAGAGCAAAAAAATACTTTCAGTGAATTCAAACTAGCCCCTATCTCTTTCTTACAAAATTTAACATGATTCATAAGTAATTTTGCCAGAAATAAACATTTACTTGCTTCCATAGTGAGTGAACACACAGCTCTTTCCTAAATATTATCTCTCTCTTCTCATTTTAAAAAGAACAGTCAAAGAAACACAAATTTTTCTATAACAAAATCATAACTAAGTGAATCCTGAAGGTGAGGAGGTATTTTGCCACCTCTAAATATTTACTGATTTTTTCACAGATTTTTAGAGAAGCCTTTTTTGTAACAAGCCTGAAAACAGTGCTTCATGATATGGATTATTTTGTAGACTGGGGATTAAAATACAAATATATATAAAAGAAGACATTCATGGCAAAATAGTCTATTTGAGGGTAGTTAAATCATACAGTGCAGTTCCTCAGCCAAAGCTAAAGTATCAAATCTTCACACAGCTTAAAACCATACTCCTTTCCTTCTGACTTTAGCCTTCACTGACCAACTACATTGACAGAAACAACACAGAATTTTATTTTCTTTCTCAAGTATGCTGTGAGAGCTACTGCTTCCCCTACTGCTACAGACAGGCAGAAATCTGTATGTAACAATTTAAAATATGAAAAAAACACCATTTTCCACAGAAAAATGAATACACAATTCAAAGAAATTTTTGGTCAGGTTTACCTAAGTCTGCTACAAAGCAGAAGAGCTAAGAGCATTAAAAAAGACATGTTTACAAGAGTATGATATAAGATTGGTATTAAAGTGTGAAGGAGGGGTAAATCTGATCCAATAACATGGACATCCTCTTTTTCAGTTGCGACCAAACACACTAGAAAGATTATTTTTGCTGTAAGCTATTGTACAAACATTAGATTTATTTCTTAAGAGCAAGCTGAGAAAACATTAGAAATAGTGTTTGTAAGAAATGAGCTTCTGCAGTCCCTGCATAGAGAGGACAACTTTTGAGAGAGAGATCATTAGCTTATGCAATAAAAGCTCACCTGCACATCCACAAAGGAGCCCAGAGACACAAAGCTTGGGGAAGAGTACAAAGAATACCTTGCCCAGCTAGTCCCAGGGCCATCAGCCCATTAAAAGCCCATTTCCTCAATCCTAGAGGACTACAGTGGCACAATGGCAGGCAGGAACCCAAACTATGGATTCACAGTGAATGGCTGCTCTGCCTGGTCCCTTCCCAGGGCAGTCCCAGAGAGCCTCAGACCCAAATCTGAAACCATCAAAATGGGTAAAATGAGTCACTGGTAAAAACTCTCCAGATCACCAATCAGAGGATTACTGCATACACTATAACCTTCTGTCGGGTGAGGGACACCACTCGCTGAGTATGGAGGCAAATACAGAAAAGATGTTTTACGTAATTGACTTTATACATACAAGCACACACAAAATTCTTCGTGTAATTTCATGAATGTATTTGAAATACTTTTTTATACAAAATCTGTATGTAGAAGAAAATTGAAATATATAAAAAATAGTTGTAATAATGTGGTCAGGAATTCTGTGTATTTCAAAATTATAAATATGTAAATCTACACTAAATCAAAGTTGTATTTCAAAGAAGTGTAGTCCACATTGCTCCAAACATGAACAGAAATATGCATTGGAATTTTATTTTAGCCTCATAAATCTTTTTAAAAATAAGCCTTACCTTTCTTTTTACAAACTTATCCCAATAGTTATTTGGAAAAGACCTGAAAAACACAGATAAACACAATTACGTTTTAGAAAAATATATACTGATTCTGTTTCCAAGAGTCTTCATGGGGTGGCTATCCCCAGTTAGTCACTTGTGAACCCTCTGGAGTGAAAGTTGACAAATGGTATTCAGCCTACCATGTAAATGTGAGAAGCACAGCAGAGCCAATGCCTGCAGACAGGGTTCTAGAGCAGCTACATCCCACACACAGTCCCACCAGGCAGAGAAACAGAACTTTAAATATGTGATGCAAAGCACAGCTCACTCTTGAACTGACAGCATTGCATGATCATCACCACTGTCCTTGCCAAAACAAACCCGTCCCATTTCTTTTTTCTTCTATGAAGAGAAATAATTTTAAGGCAAATATTTGGGAATGCACAAGATTAAGCAGTAAATATTAACCTTACAGGTGCCTGAAAACTTTGTATATCCTTGCTAGAAATATACCCCTAATAATTGCTTGTTTCACACAAGATGAACGATAAGTATATAACTGTGGAAATAGAAGAACAATTACTTGCAGGGCTATAATGAGACAGAGTAAGTAAAAACTCACTGTGTGTTGATGACAAGTCTATCCCACTGTCCCTTAATATCATCTTCTGATGGCTGCTCAGTTATATATAGCCCATCAAATTCCAATTTCCTTGCCACTTCCTTTTCTCTCTTAAAAATAACCAGTGGAACCTGCGGTTGAAAGAAAATACAGGAATTATGTAAAATACACTGGTATGTCTGCAAAGTTTAAGAAAAGCTGGTTGTTCTGAAGAAATATGTATCTAAACTAAAGAGAGCAGAAATAGTATCTGAAAAAACTAAAAGACTTAACAATTGCCCAGAACACAGAAAAGGTTTTGATACACTAGGATCAGGTTATTCACAATAATTAAACTACAGTGTACTAAAGAGTCGTAAAAAGATGGTCAAATCACCTGAAGAGGAATCCTTCAAATAAAAACAGTTTTTCAGTGCTATGAAAGGATCAGATGTAGTCAAGTGAAAAAACGCTAAAATATTTTTTTAATCATTAAAAATTCTAGTTCCAAATACTGTTTTGCGATGATATTTTTGGATTTAATTTTGATACCCAGAGATGTTAGAGGCTGCTTTCATTTGTTAAAGAATTTTTGAGGTTTCACAGTGGGAAACCAAGTGTTTCACTGCAAGGAGCAAAGACTGTAAGGAACAACAACAACAAAAGAATTGTCAGCAGCTGAGACACCTAGACAGACTTTACCTACAACTCTCTTTCATCAGCTGGGTGACTTCAAAAGTACATTTCAAGAAGGCAGATGTAAATAGTGGTCAAAGTTGAGTGGATTTTTCTAAGAAATCACTTATCAAGAAAAAGTAAACTATACTCTTTACTGGAACTATTTCACAGGTCCCCAAAATGAACCCACCTTGCATTACCCATCTTGACTGTAACAGTAGTCAAGAGTGGACATGAGCATACTGGAACAATAATAATAAAAATCAATACTACTCAAGCAACACGGTGATTACATCAGATACAACGAAAAAGAGTTCCAACACTATTTTCAAACAGCTAAATGAGAAAAAATGTAATGGGATTTCATGCTAAGCAATATTTAGAAGCAAACTTATCACACACAGGCCTGTAGTTGAGAAGATTTTGGACTTAAAGATCTCCAAAATAGAGACTGAAACCATATTTGGACCATATTTCGGTTTCAAAGTTGGAAAGAAGGCAATTAATTAAGATAAATACTGATAACAGTGATTTTCTCTTTTAGTCAGAGAATAAATGTATTAAAAAAAAAAGAAAAAAGCAGCATAAAAAGTAATAGCAGAAACAAACTAGAAAGTATGAGGTGGGCGAAGAAAACATCTCACAAACCAGAAACCTAAGCTTTCATCCTGCATGGCACCCAATGCAACAAAAAATTTATTTCACTTCTATAGACCTGTAGGGATACTTAGAGATGAAAATCAACACTAAATGTTGATACGATGAACATTTCCTTGAACTACAAATGCAGATTGTGTCTTTTAGCATAGAACAAATTATTAGCCATTAAAAGAGAAAAAGAAAATATTAAGAACTACATAAAACCTTAATAAAGATAAGAGGACAAATGAGCAGCTGGGTTCTATCAAGGGTCCATTTAATTTAGCCATATCCTGCACTTTGACTCACAGCTTTTACCCTGGACGTGTGTAAAAATGGGGGAAGTACATGTTAGACTTACTTCTCCCAGCTCCAGAGATTTATGACATTTGGTTTTCTCAAACCATAATCAGCATTTTGCCAATGGAAGTGGCATCGTTAGTCTTCACAACCCTAACAGAGATCTTCTCCAAGGTATTCCTTTAAAAGATGCTTAGGCTCCTGCCAAAATACTACCAGCAGAGTGCCTATGTATGAACAGCAGGCATTTTATAGAGTCACAATATGCAGCAACAGTAGTCCAAAATGCTGCACTCTTTTCAAATCACCTAATTGAAAGACTAGTAATGCAGCATCTAAAACTGTCATCTGCCTCATGTGCATTCACACCTTGTCTTCGACAGTCACAAGCAGCTTCTGAAGCAGTTACTGCTCTATCTGTCTGCCTGACAGCAAATCAGATTCTGGCCTACAGCTTCCTGCATAGACACATCACCTAACAAACACTCTCTGGGTAGATTACCCTAACAAAACAGAGTTCTTTACACGGCACCCCAACCTGCTTAAGCAGGTTGACTTTGTTCTATATTATGTCGCTAGACAGAATAAGGAGTTTAGACCTTAAAAAAAAAAAAAGAGTTAATTTTTTTCTTACTTTCAAACAATAATACCCTATGATGCAGAAGAAGGAGATGACTGTGTGTAGGATGGCCAAAATCCGCAGTGTGGGCTCCATGTAGCCACTGCTTTCTTCCAGGACATAATGCACTGCAATGACCCTCTCATCATCGCTGTCCAGGATGTTCAGCTTGGTACTTTCACCGTCAGATACTACAGGAAGTTCCTTTTCTTCTGTCACAGCAGATGTGGAGACCTGTTTAAAACACTTAATATTGCAGCTGTATTCCCTTGACAGGAGTTTTTCAATACTACAAGCTAAGTAGTTAAGCTGAAGAAATGATACCAAGGAAAATATAACTGTAAAGAAACTTTAAAGAAATAAAAATGTCCACAAAGAATACCTCAGCAATACCTTTTCATCTTGTTAACACCAGTCTGTGATAATATGCTTTTTCCTTCCCTTTTTTTTCACTGTCAGTCCAGGTTACCAAATTTGGTCCAAGATTAATTTTATAATTTCAAATGCAAGAAAGGGCACAGACCTCTTAGAAGAAACCCCTGACACTAGTCTTTATCATCACAGCTCTCTGCCAGAAAACAATTCAAGTCCAATAACTCTAGAGTTGCATCAATGATACTAAAAGCCTTTACAAAATCAGTGACACCCTAGGCAGCTTCAGATGATGCGACTCCTGGCTGTACACTCTCTTTCAGGAGAGCATAATGGCACAAGAAAACATCTCAACTGACATGGATTAGTTTAAGTTACCTGTTAAGGCTCACTGTACTGGTAAACGGAGCATCTAAGGCAAGGCTGTGTCTCTTAGCCTGTTGCCTTTGTCCCAGCACAATGCTCTGTCAATAGCTATTTGTGTACTGGAAGTCTATTTTCACTTTATTTCAGCTGTCACCATGTTAGATTTCTGAAGTGGTAGGATGAAGCAGGTATTTAATCTGCTAGGTTAGGCAGTTTTACCTGAACATATTGACTACAAAACCCAGATATTTTCCAGTGTCCAACTTGAAAAGTAATATTTTGATGAATTCTACCTTATAGAAAAGAAGGATGAAGTTGATGGCAAAAGCAACAAATAACGCCAACATCCTCATGTTGTAAAAGTTTCGTGCAAAATAATTCTGAAAGAAGAGAAAGAGAAGAGAACATAAATATACTTTGCCTAATAAGGATTCAACCATCATTAGGAAGTTGCTGCTGAGAGGGGTGCGTTACCCTGGTGGGGTTTTTTGTGGGTTTTTTGGTTTTGTTTTTGTTTTCCTTATGGAACTTTGTAATAGAATTATAAATATTAAAAAAAAAACAAACAAAAAAAACCCAAACATTTTGAATGCTTTGAATGTACAAGTTCTCTCCTACTCTACATGTGCAATAATAAATAAAGGATCTTTCATTTCACTCCATTTACAAAGGATGAAGGATTTCTAATTGCCTCTTACATCTTTTTCATTGTCCTCTCAGTACACTTGGAGACCACACAGATATCACAATGTAAGAGTAATGTAATAACAATACAGAAGTCTCTATTTTCCCTGTAGTTCAATATTCATACACATAGCAAATTGCTACTTTTACCGAAAAATAAAAAACCCTGCATATAAGTTTATCTTAAATATTTTCTATTCCAAAATCAACTGCGTTTTTACCAGGCCAGCAAAAATTCATGTGTGACTTGAGTACCATGAATAGAAAGCTTTTCTGACACTTTGATGCTAGGACTGCAGATATGACAACTCACTAATCTTTACAGCACACATTTTGAATGCTTTATAACTTCAACAGGAATTCTGCCACTTTTCAGTCCTAATAGTAAATGAGTATTAGTGAAATATAAAATGAGACTTCTAGACAAAATTAAGCTAAATTCACACTATTTCAATGTGACTAGCCTAAGAATGTATCTCATTTCAAAAGCCAAATTTAAACACTTCATTTCTTAATAAGATTTTGACTGCAGTTTTGTAGTTTTGCTGTGTTCTCATGCTAGAAGTGGGCCAGCCCTACACAATTATACACTATACACATAGCAAAGGTGGATTTCTTTTTGCTTTACACTTCACTCTAGCCTCAGAGAATATGAATGGAATATCCTAGTTAATAAAAAGCATGGATTTTAAAGTTATGGAGCAGATATTATCTGATATTTCACTGAGAGACTCTCAGATGCTGTTTTACATTTTCATTAAGTCTTATTTTCTACAGGTTTTGAAAAGCTTGACAAATACAAACTTGCTATTTCACAAAAAAACCAAAACAAAACAAACAAACAAACAAAAAAACCCCCACCACCTGTAATATCTTTTCTTGTTTGCTTCAGGTTAAGCATTGTATCTTAGTTGATTCCTTTTGTAGGAGAGCTTGTAATTTCCCAAAGGTATCACTCAGGGAAGGAGAAATCCTACTTTCACTAGCTACTATAAAAATTCAGGAATTTTACTCCCAGAAAAATGCATGGATGTTTCCCAATGATGCACAGGCATCTCTGAATGTCTAGGTTTGGCACAATTCCTAAGAATTAATTTCTTGTATACAAAGTTATTTGTGTGCTTCTTTTCTCTAACATTCCCATTAAACCGTTGCTTCGTGTCCTTTTTATGGACAATGGTAGATAGAAAAATGCAGTCCAGAAGATACTATTTGTCTTTGCATTGTTAGAATATGAACACATCTCCGATAACAGCTAAACACATAAGCTAGAGAACAGCTTACAAGAAGCTTCTGCTGGTATGCAATGATATTCTTCCAGAAAACTGATTCCTGAACTTCTGGTTCTCCGTATCTGTGTGTATGCAGTTGTCTTAATTTCTGTTTCCCTTTGTCTTCCTTTGTTTTCTCTTCTTTTTCTCCATCTTCTCCTCTTAGGATACAAATGAAGGTAAAATAATATGTCAAATAAATAAAACCGCTAAATTAAAATCACACTTGAGAAGGCTATTGCATCTTTTAATGAGGCTCAAGTAGCCAGGACTCATGCAGTTCACACACATGACAAATATCCCTCTTCCGTCCAAAGTGCTGGCAAGGGCAACAGTCTGGTTAAGGCTACACATGAACTTACTGGTTTGGCATCCTGAAGTGGGAGTGCTAGCTGGTAGAGGCAGGCAATCAAAAATCTGCCAACCTTGCTATCAGAGCTTCTTCATAATTGTGCAGCTCATTCTTGCAGTGACAAAATGTCTGTAAGCTGACAGCTCTACGTCTGCATAAGTGCCTATATGTTTAAGTTCTCCCCTCCAACCTCATGCACTTAAACAATCTAGTTCCCACAAAGGCTGCAGAAATCTTTGGTTCTTCTTGCACTTACAAGTCAAACCTTAAGTTTTAAATTCTGCATTTCTGTCCAGCTGAAGTCGTAAGTACCCACTCCAGGAGGAGATGACGTGAGATTTTGTCAGCATCTGCTGTATGGGTATCACCATGCTATCCCATTAGAGAAAGTCAGAGTTCATGGGCTGCCTTCTCCAAACACAAGATCTAAAGAACTGTGAATTGTCTTAGAAGTTAATTTGACCTGTCAGCATGACAGATGAAAAGACCACAGAAGTCCATTTGAAGTTAAACCAGACTGAGAGGCAGCTTCTAAATTACATTATTTATTTCTCTGTTCCCATCTACAAACAGAATGGCTGATGTCCAAAGCCGGCTCATCATCCTTGAAGACATTTGATAAACTTTCACTTGAAAGTTTGTCACGTTAGGAGAAGCTTCAGGGCAGTTAATAGTGCCAGGCACTGTAGTCCTGACAGAAAATATAGGCGCTACTGCAACTCAGGCAGTCAAGCAGTGCAATCAACAGTGAATGACCTTCAAAAGTCAGGAAGATGCTCCCTCACAAAGTTATAGTGGCCAGGTTAGAAATTTGCTGAACTGAATAAGAAGAGTTTTTGTCATGGACAAGTGCTTGTCATCCCAGAAGAGCAGAATTATTAGAGTTTGAGACTAAAGGAGCTTCTTAGAATTCTGCCAATGATAAATCAGCTACAGAAACTGGGCACAAAAATGTACATGTACCGGGAACCATAAAATACAGGGGTGGAGATCCACGGTTTTTACTGGTTAAAACCAAGCATTAGATTTTACTTTCCACTATTTTTATTCTGAGCGAATGGCATTAACATTAGATTTTAACATGTCCTAAAAGGGTTTAAATTAACACTGATTAAATCTCTTCATAAAGATGTGAGAGTACTCTGTAATTGATTGAAATTGTACTGGAATGTAAGGTTTTGCAAAATGCAAATAATTCAAAACATGTCCCAGCAAATGGGAGAGGGTAAAGCAGATTCGGTCTCTACCACTGATGGATAGCAGGTCTCTGGAACTCAGGTGCTCTTACAGAGTTTTCAAGGAATCTTTTTCTAGCTTTAAGATTTTCCAAGAGAAAAAAAAAAAATCAATTAAGCACATTCTAAAAGGAATTAAATGGACATAGCAAAGGATGTTTCTGGGAAGAGAGAAATTAATGGAATCAGAGTGGTGCCTATTGCATGGCATTTCCGTGCAAATGTGCACAGATGAGAAGGATTGTTAAAAAAATCCCAACCTAATTGGAACATGAATGGACTGAAAATTAAAGGCAAAGGAGTACAAATGAACCTGAGTTTTTTTCAGTGAAACAAAGCACTTTTTTACTTCGTAGGATCAGAGGTTAAAGTAATACATACTCAGCTTTTTCAGGTTCTGATTTTGTTTCTTCTTTCTCTTCCTTTTCATCTTCTTTCACCTTCTCCTACAGAAAATCAGGATTAAAAATTTTGTGTAAACATTATTATACAGTACAGAATTAGTTAAAAGAATACCCAAAATGCAGAATGTTAGGGATTTTTTGTTAAACAATGGAAAACCTGAAAAAAGATAATTTAATTTACATTAAAGAAGAGAGGCAATTTAACACTGAATTAAAAGCAATCCAAAACACCATGTACTTCCAGATCGCTGTGGAAATTCAAGTTTGTGACATCAGTAATTACACACGGTTCTTTTTTTAAAAAAAGTCAGAAAACTCAGAAAAACAAGGATGCAGGTTTTATTTCAAGACTACATTTAATATATGTAAAAGAGAAATATATATCAGAAATAGAAGATACAATTACCTGGATTTTTTCCTGTACCTCGGGCATTGGAGCTAAGGAGGGAGTGCTCAGTAAATCACTCAAACCAGCATTTGGATTGTGAGGGATCAATTTATATTGTCCACCTTCTCGTTTCAAATCCAAACCAAATATGTCTGAGAGTAGATCACTCTCTTCCGTTAAAGTCTGCAGATCCGTCAAATCTTCTGCAGGTAATGCAGCTTCTGCTGGTTTCCTCTCCCCTTCCTCTTCTTCCCCACGCACCTCATCCTGAGTGGGATCTGGCATATTAGCCAAAAGTTCAGCCACCTTGATTTTCTTGGCTCCTTCTACCAGGCTTCCTCCAAGCAGCAAACTGCATATGATGCGAAAAAAGCCCCGGACAACACTACAAGCAAAATGCAGTAAGCCCACCAAAATGCTCCAATAGGAAGAAAACAAAGCCATGACCATGTCCTTCATGGTCATTTTTTTCACTCTTTTCATTTGTTTCTTTAGACTCTTCATGCTGAGCATTTTCATAAGAGTCATTAAATTATACTTGAGAGCTACTAAAGCTGACTTCACGGTCATGAGAGAGAAGAAACCCATTCTAGGATCCTCCTCCTCAGGATTATCCTTCTCATTCTCCTCTTTATTAGCAGACCTCTCATTCAGATCTGACTCAGAGATCTGGGCAGCCAGCTGCATTTCAAAGATGGTATCCTCACAGAAGTTAACAAAAAGCTCCATCTTTTCCTTCTCCCCACCTTCATTTACAACATCAAATATAAATTGTCTCTTTGACTCTTTTACCTGGGGTTTTTCCCACTGAGTCCGACTTGACTCACTTATTTCAAAATAAACACGTTCAATGCGCTTGGCGCTGCCCATGATTTCTATACGACCAAGGAAAGGCTGAAAGTAATTCAGCACACTCTCTGAGAGCTCAAGGAAAGTCTGCAAGCGCGTGTCATGGGGCATGTGTTCTGACAGGTTGGTCAGGAGAACAGCGACATTGAAACCAATGTCTTTCGCAGGCTCATGAAATCGTTTCACGAACTCCTCGTAGTCCAAAGTCTCATTCTCATCCGTTTCAGCACATGACAGCAGAAACTCAGTTTCAGACTGAGTGTAGTGCTTATGGCTTTCCATTGCCCTGTGAAAATCCCTCTTTGAAATTATTCCTTTGCCATCAGGGTCATATTCTTTGAATGCGTCAGAGGAAGTCAAATCTTTCAATTTTAAGAACATATCAAAAAACTTCAGAATCATCTCCACGTTGTTCGATGATTCCACAAGCATATCAACCATCTGCTTTCCAATCGTTCCATTCACAACATTACCTAGTGGTGATGACAGGATATTAGAGATAATATCAGCAAATATTTTGGCAAAGAAAAGCATATTGTAATAAATAGTGAAGCAATCAAAGAGTAAGAATGATAAATTATTGGATAACACACTTACATGAAATCTGAAGTCTTTTACTATTAACTCTACCCTAAGACTTGGAAAAAAATGTAAGCAACTAAGTATTTGCCATTATAGAAAGGAAAAAAAGAAAAATAATCTCTTTCTCTGTAGAAAGAGATCATATATTTAATACAGTACTAAAAGTGGGGTAGCATATTAAAAATTTCACTATAGGGCAGCACAGACAGATCCAGTATAAGCAGTTCACTATTATCTAGATGAGCAGTTCAGTAGGTTCCTTACAGAGCACAGCCTACAGTACTAAGAATTTTCTTTCCTTATCAGTAGCCTTCTATGAGCCTAAAGCCTGGGTATCATAATTTCAGGACCTTGGACATAGCCACTAGATGAACGAAGCCTGTTCTTTATGGATAAGATCACTGCCAAAATAAATGCAATATATTAAGCTTGTTAACTAAATTACTGACAAATGGTTTCATCCCCAGAACTCAGGATTTCAACTTAAATAGTAAAAACCTTTTCATCCAACCCAAAAGATAAGTCAAGCTTATGGAAAAAAAATAAATCTTCTGCTAGTTCCAGATTTTATGAAGTTCTGGCATTCACTATCAACTATCCTACCTAAATTTCCCATTCACTTTCAGACCTGAAAGGTTTTCTCACAACTCACATGCGACATGAAAATTAAAAATGCAAAGAAATATAGAGCATTATCTCTCAAATTAAGAAAATTACAAAGGTAAAAACTTTGCTAGAACAACTGCGAGATTTCATATTTCTACTACCTTCCAGCATAGACAGCAACATGACAACCATATCTTTCTGAAGATCCATTAACTCCTTCAACAGTTCAATTTGACTGGAATCCTAAATAACAGAGAGTATATAAATTTAAATGACATATTGATTTATTTGACATTTATTTATGTGTATGAATATTTCATCTTGTAAAATGCAGACTTAGAAATTAGGAAGCTAGAAGTGTCCAAAATGGTAATACAGTGAAAATATATTTAATTGCCTAACTCCTCACAGCATATATACACCACCATATATACACACCATTAGAAAGAGTAATTTAATAAAGATGAAACTGAATGTGAGAAAAGACTTAAAGCAATAACTGGGTATGTCAAGGTCATAGATGATGCATCTGTAATGTTTCCTGTCAGCTAAAATATTGTCACATTTGGTGCAATCAAGTTTACAGCTATGGATAATATAAGCCATTATAAGCCACTGAACTTTTCAGAGGGAAAAAGAAAAGTTGAAATAAAATGTTAAAATATTTATTAATAAACTTCCATTAGTAAATCCTTAGACATGCATTAAATTGATGTTTTTAGCCACCTCTTATCTCATTGGGTTCACCAAGTTTACTGTCACTTGCCTGGAGTCTATCTGGATAGAATTATTCAACTACTTAATTTCTTCCTCAGTGATACACTGTTGCATCATGCCATTGATAACAAACACTTGAGCAGTGCTGGACTTCAGCAACTGGTAGAACAAACTCAAGGTACTTTAATGGCTGTGGAAGGATGCTTTGATAAAGATCTGCTTGGACTGGAACCCAGTCAGGAGACAAAGCATTGGGAGCCATCTGTGGTGAGCTGCCACTGGCAGCACAGTGGTATTTTTTAGCATTGCTAAAATATGCTAAAAGGCCAGCCTGGCTTACCATCTTTACACACACATCTGTCCCTCTGAAGTCAGACTTGACAGATAAGCTGCTAAACTGACCTAGAGGCCCATGACCACCAGTCAACTCCCTTCCGCTATAAAAATCCCAGGTCACTTTCATGCAGCTAGATTCTACCACAAACTTGAAGTATACGGCATATCTCCCATGGATTTGGGATACCTCTCCACAGTTACTTCCCAAGGATTGAGAGAAAGAGGAGGAAGCACACCACTTAAAGGAGTGTGGTGAGATTCATCAACCTCTACATGATTGCTACTGCTAACTTGCATATAATTGCTTTAACAGAATTGCTTTCATATAGTGTGCTTTGATAGGTAGCGTTATAGTTGACCAGTGATTTTTAGCTTTTATACTGGGTATTAAGTAACTCTGGTTAAGATCCGTCTGTTTATTTTTCTTAATAAGTAACTAATCTTTTATAAATTTATCTGATCTTCCATCATTAAAACTTGCAGGACAGTGATTTAATCACACCTCTGTTAATCACAACCTCCTTAAATTTAAACTGTTACCAAAATCTGAAGCTAAGGGGTTGCTTTCATTTAAACCCCTTTCTGTGAAGGAGTTTAAATACGAAAAGGAGTTCCTTCTGTTCTTCAGACTCAAAGAGACAGCTTTATTAAAAACTTTGTCTAAAGCATCCACTCCACCCTCAACAATGACAACTTGGATCTTGGATTGAAAACCACGTTATTTGGAAATAACAAGATTTTTAATTGATTTGCCCTCTAAGTTTTCATTACAAAACTTTTAACTATGGAAGTTATTTACAGTCCAGATGATCTTTGTTCATTTGGACTGTAAATATTACTTTTTTTTTCTGCCTTAGGTTCTTAAGAAGTATTTCCATTATCACATTGTGGCTTCCTGCTAAAGAGAATTCACCTGATAGAGAATTAAAATGCAAAATGAAAAAAAGATGCAAAACCCAAACAAAACAATGATTGAATTTTGCTACTGTTAAAATCTTGCTTCAAATGTTCTCCAAAAGTGCTCTGGAAACTCATGATTGAAAACAAAACCGAAGTATTTTGCTTAGGCAGGCCCCTCTTACAGAAAAAGCCGTACAGCAACTCCTTATAATTCCACTTAGCCACACTCAACACATTTGAAAACGGGTATGTTAACAGAATCTGAAAAAATTATTAATATATTCTTGTAATAAATATAAACAAACTAAAGAACCCATGTCTATTCTGGTATTTCCTGCTAGGCCCCATAAAGAGTTTCCAAAAGCCCAAAGCTTGATCTCCAAGCAAGAAAAAGACACCATCACTATTTATAGTGATGTATTTGGAATGATGCACTTGGAATAGACTGTTTCTGACACCCCACAGAACATCACAAGTCCACGCTCCCATTGTGCAAAACTGCTGGGCTATCTTTGAAGAGGCGGGATGAGACTTATTTTCTGGATTCAATAATCAAAGATGCTGTGAAGCCACTCTGGGCACAGCTGAGACTATAAACTTGTCATTATTGTAAACGCAGATCTTGCCAATAGCCACATCACATTTCATAATCCACACATAGGTACCACATGTTTGACTCACTGTCAGTAACTACTTAAATACCGCTTTCCAGTTTGCTTTAGTGGAATAGAGCACAATAGCCTTCACTGTGGCCTACCCAAATATAAACTATTTAAAAATTCTTAAAATAACAAAGATGTTTCAAAACCAGAACAGTATCTAGAGGCACCTTTAAATGCAGTTCAGTAGAAATTCAATGCATTTTTCTTGAAAATCAGGTTTGACTGTGATGCCATTTGAAGAATTAGAAGCAATAAAGAAGTGTACCTGTAGCCCAAACTCCACAACTTTAGTAAGCAAGCAGCCTACTGTGGTGGGACACTGCGACAGCCTACTTTCATCCATGAAGTTCCGAGGGCAGGGAGAAAAAATATTCTGAGCAAGACTACTTTAATTTATACAAAGAATACTTACATGGACACCTTTGGAGCCAAATATTGAAATCTAAAACCTCGGAGACTTCAGAGCTGTTATTTCTTAACAATAACTAACACTTTCACAAGCATATGACATTTTTCTCTAAAAATGTGAAATTTTGTAAAAAAATTACAATCAGTGCACTCAATTAAAATATGCAATTCTTTTAAAAATTTAAGAAGTTGAAAAATGCACTGCTTATGGATAGGATTCCTTGCACCTAGTTTTCACAGTCTAAATAACTGTGCCAGCCTCCTTCACTATTTCTACAGCTTATGAAATGAGTACTCACATCCAAAAGAAATTCACCCATTAAGAGGTCTGACTACTTCCTATTAAGAGTAAAAAAGGTTTAGATGCAGACATGTGTTGAACTTGGATTTAATAATGATGTTCAGTGCAGGAGCCATCAGTGAACATGATGGGTTCTGCGTAAAAGGGAACTGCAGAAAACACTGCGAGAGAATTCTGGTACAAAAGACAGGAAACTGAGAGTTCTTCCTGAATATCAGTGATATGCTTCCTTTGCAGTTTGATCTAATCTGGTTTTTACCTGTGGCCAGTGATCCAATTACAGGCCTGCTATTCACACCCGCTCTAGTTTTGCAATTTACTCCCTCAATTTTATTGTATTCTATCATCTCTGTCTTTATTTTTCCTACCAATTGTTATTCATGATTCAAACATATTAACATTTCTCTTTTAGAAGGAAAAAGTAAAACAAAAAGATACCTGAGACAGCTTCATCTGCATGTGGGCAAACACATGAAGGAAACCAACTACAGCATCCCACAGCCTGCTGTGTGCCAGACTTTGCTGATTCCCAGTACATGGCCCCTGTTGTTCAGGAAAAAGCAAAACAAAACAAACCACAACAAAGAAAGAAAACCAAAGTTTGTTTGCAATAAATTCAACAAAACCAGGAAGAAATATACATAAGTGCATGGTTTGGGGTTGTCCTTTAGAAACTGCTATGAAATATTAAACATATCTAGAATTAGATATTTAACAAGACCACTGACTGTAAAAACATACCTACTCCTAATAACCATTCTGCCTGTTTTAGCCAAGTCCCAATATACTAATTCTGAACCCCGAAGTGCGTATCTGTTTGCAACTTCAAACAATAAATGCTGAAGGGGTACAAATCTTCAAGCTGTTTCTTCTTCATGTAATTCCATAAATCGGGAAAAACCTTATGGAAGGTTAATGCAAAATTCACATAAGTGATTAGAGAATTAGTTTCCTGATTTTTCCGCCCCCCAGCACATATAGAGCACAGTGCTAAAAATACTTAAAGAAAATTCCAACTTCTGGAAAACAGGAACACAGAAGCTTTTGAAGCCTCAAAAGATAACAAATAAAATCTCTACCAGCTAAAATTTCTCAACACCGAATTTCTCACACTACTTGTGATTTGAGCAATATGTATACATTAAATATATTTACAAAACGGCCTACAAGTTGCCTCCTCTCATTTTTATTCAGTGCTATTCCATCTTATTTCATCATCATGAACTCTAACATAGTATTTTCTTATTAATATATTTTCACCTGAATAAAACCAATATAATAGATACCTAACAGTCTAATGAGATCCTCTCTTACCTGCTTATTATATGTAGAATAAAATTCTAATATTGTCAACTTATTTACACAAGCAATTAATATAGAACCAAATTACACTGAATTCTTTAGATATCCTGGAAGAACTGCCATATTTTCATTTTGACAGAATTGATCCCAATCTCACTTATTCCTAAATCCACCTTAAGCGCATCTCTACAATTCTCAAATATGAAGTGTGAATTCACCATCTCAAACATAGCATTGATGCTTTAAAACAACCTAATTCCGGATGGAAAATACTATCTAATGTTATATTGACTAAACAGCAGCTATGATCTCCACTCAAATTAGTTTTCTCAGTGGATTAAAGGTAAAAGCTTTAAAGTGGGTAACACTGCTGCAGTCTAGTCGAAATTAAAAACAAAGCTCTACTACCTTATGTAGATGATTACTCATTAATAGTTGCAAATTTTAATAAATTGATATATTTGAAAAAGAGTAGTGACAGGTGTATATACATATACTTGAATATCTTGTTTCACACATAAAGAAATGCACTAAAATCATGTTGAATAAATGCATCTATATTATATTTCTACATTATATCTAGCTGCTTTATATCTTCATGCCAAATGTATGATGAATTTTCTTTCAAGTTCATAACATTCTAATGAAACTAATTTACCTGGATATACTCTGTGAGAGTATTGAAAACTTGTTTTGCAACCTGGATGGCTTTTGAAAAATTTCGTTGTCCTTGTTCATCAATAACATCCTTCCCAGAATAATACCAATAGAAATCACTGATGGATTCCTAAAGACAAGCACAGAGACTGTGTGGCCAAACCGGCTCTAACTTAATATTTATCAATATAAGAAAAACAGCATTAGACAGTTCTAGTTCTGAAAATTATTTCATTTATAAAGGCTTTAACTGAACCACCCAGCAATTCTCAAGTACTACTCCAAGAACTGTAGTTTCATCTCAAGGGAATCAATAGGAAAACAAACACAAGGAAAGAAATAACTTAAATACCCCACAGCAAACCTCAAAATAAAATAAATTGAAAATTAGATGAGTTGGTACCTGATCTTAGAAATACAACCACCTGCATTCTGAAAAAGAGTGCTCAGTGGTACTGCCATGCTGCATGCTGTTCATTAAACAATGTCTCTTTATACTGCATGCTTGACACCTAGTCAATAGTGGGAGCAAATATTGCTTTGTGTGCACGATTCCTCTCTCCATCTTCCCCAAAGGCGAGCTTATTAAATTTTCAACAAAGTAAGCAATGGAATGAAAATCATTGTATTGTCTCCACAACTTCTACAGAATGCATAAATATAGAAAGCAATGTTGATAGCAGCAGCAGTGTAAACAAAAAAAAGAAAAAACATTTTCAGAGGCTGTAATTCTCAGAGCAAATAAATGAATGGCCAAAGGGAACTTAGCTAGATAAATAATTTAAAAAATAATAATATATTTTCATGTGCACTGATTTTCAGAAAGAAAAGAATTATAGGTAAAAGTTACAAACATTTATCACAAAATATGTTTTCACACAATTCACATGCTGTAATCTGGAAACAAAGTAGATTCTTTTCATTACTTTGTACTGTCTCATGAAAATAAAATGTTTTTGTAGTAAAAGGACTTGGGAGATAACTTAAAATAGATGATTGAAAAGGTTTTTAATCTAGCCTTCTGCAGTTGGTTTTTTTTTTCCTTTTGCCTTTTTTCCCCCTCTTTAGAAAATGCATAGTTCATATACTTCACCCCACACCAGTACACGAGCATTCATTCACAGAGCAGCCAGGGCTCAGCCTAAATCAGAATATGGATGAAAAAGCAGCTGGCAGAAACTGAACTTCAGCAATATAAAATGCTTCTCACTCACAGGGTAGTTTCAGACAACACCTGGCTACCTGTGCTCAGGAACACACCGAGCACGCCCCCTGCTCCTTCCGCTCTCCTTGGCTAACAGCCTCCATCGCATTCCCGCCTACGAAGGTTGAAACCACTCCTTCACATGTATGTTCTCTCTCACTCTCCCAGCACAAAGTAACAATTCTTAAAGAACTGCAGCCACTAGAGAATTTCAGCCTATCTCGTCAGCTTGGGCTACAGAGACCAGAATAAGTGTGATGACAAATAAATGCGCTCCTCTAATAAAACTTGTATAGAAGTAAGTCACATTTTCACCTGCTTACTTAGAATATAAATAACTTACCTGAACTCTCAATAAGTAATCCACAGTAGAAATGATAATATTAACAGTTGTGTTGTTACCAGTTTGAGTTCTCAGGTAATTCTGAAAATCTAAAAATTCAAATAGAAGTTTAATTTAAATTTATTTAAGTTTTAAAACTACTTCTGAAAATTAATTCTGATTTATTATGTTCTAGAAAAGTTTAGCTTAGAGGCATGGATTGGGTTTTCTTCTCTTTCTTCTCTGTTCTTTTTGGTTGTTTGGTTTTTTGGGGGGCTTTTTCTTTTTTTTTTTTTTTTTTTTGGTTAAAAAAACAATGTTAAGAGTTTTAACGTCTTATTGCAGAGATCACATACCAGTGAACTACTGAAGCCAGAAGCTTTTTTATATATTTCACCTGTAAAACTTAATTTGGTCTTACTTTAATCTATTTATCACTAGGGCTACATCAATATCAATGCAATTATACTTAGAATATATTTTGTTAGTAAAATTAAATCATATAATTATACAAATCCTCATAACTAAAGAAATATGTCTAATGCCTAAAAAGGAAAAAATTCCCTTTTTTCCTCTTTTCATTCCCTAAGAATGACAGAGAACACAGGGAAATATACTTATTAATAAAAATACACTTAAATTATGCATTTTAATGTGTTCATATATATATAAACACACACACATCTATATATATATATAAGATACATTGTTTCTTCAAGAAAGGTATCGTGTACGTTGTAACCTCACATACAATTCCAACTGACATTAGTGGGAAACAGTGTGCACCAGAAAGCAGACATGTGCCAAGGGACAATAAATACAACTTCCCCTGAATCTCCCAGGTCTAGAAGTTATAAACATTTTCCTATGTAAACTTAACTTTCCTAGTAGGTCAAGATCCAAAACTCATCATTTTGGAAACAACTATCTTATCTACAAAATTAGGGATGTTAAAAAACACTGGCAACTTAATTCCACTTAAATATTTTCCCTTCCTGTACAATCTAGCAGCTGTTCTACCTTTCATGGTATTTTAAGAAGGCAGCCAAACCTTCCATAATTAAGACCTTCTACCATCAGTTACCGTCACCTTGATTTCGCTGACCGGCAGCCTGCCCACAAACCTGAATTGTGTCCTTCACAAAGCAACTGAAGGAAGCGGAAGAGGTCACAGGTGAACTCATCATCCTGCATCACCTTTTCTCCTGCAGAAAGGCCAGATGGAAGCACGTTACCACAGTCTGCCAAGTAACACACCACAGCCCCTGAAGAACATCTCCAGAACTTATATTAAGAAAGAGAGAAGAGGAGAGAAAATTTATAACCACCAATCTATCTGAAGCACCTATGACTTGTGCTTGGCAGATAGTTATTTGGTTATTAAAAAAAAAAAAAAAAATTACAAAACTTAACTCCTGATTTATAAATATGGCAGCATGAGCTTGGCAACATTTTACAAATAATCCCTGATCTATGTTTGACTTCACTGGGCATGGAAGCTGTGTCACATACAAAGGTTAGGGCTGGACCAGTTTGGTTCCCATTCATCACAAGATAAGGTACTTAAAATATAGAATGAGATTTAATCAAACGGCTATGAAAATCACTCTTCAAATAAATATTTGATTTTACAATATTCTAAAATAACCCATGAAATTTACAGCTATGTGCACTCTCAAAAATCATTTACACTGAAATATTTGAGGATTTAGTACCTGTCTGCTGCTGACACTAAGTGGACATGTATCCTTTGACAAAGAAATACATCTTTAATTAATTAAGACCAAATGCCAAAATGCTTTACTGAATTAGGCCCTTCAGTTAATTTTTTGGTAAACAACTAATATTCAAATGAATAAAGCTTCAAGCCTTTTTTTTTTTTCCCCCCCACAGGAAGCAGTATACTAAAAAGCCTTCAATTAATACGTCATTATTTCAAGTACATCAATACATACAGTCAACTTTGTACAGGGACAAGTAAAGAATAGAAATAACCATTCACCCAGAAAAAACAGTCACAACTGAGGAAAATGTAGAACAGCTTATAAAATGACACACGAGGACAATACAACAGGCATTAAAGCAGTAAAGGCCACCTATCAAAAGTAATAAAATTCCCATATAGAACCTTGGGGAAGTATTTTGACTATGTATGTAAAGGCGGAAGTCACAAAAACTTCTGCTATTTAAGAATATATATAATTTGAACATATTACAAGCACTATTTGTAAACAAGAAAAGGAGGGAGATAAAAATGAAAGCAAACTGCAAAACAGTTTGAAAGAATGTTTCTTTGAGGGGATATAATTTAGGCTCTACAAAGACAAGATCTTTAGTATGTGAACAGGAGACCAAAAGAGTGGGTAAAGGCATTAAAAAAAACCCAAAAACCAACCATTTAGGTACCTTAGTTAAATCAACTATTTCTTCCATGCTGTTCTACTGGTAGATAATTCTAATTATAATATCCACATTTACAGATTACTACAATATTATAATTGCATTACCACTGTTTGGGCTGGATTTGGCTATGATCAAGTTAATTTTCTTTATACTAGCTACCTGAAATGTAAACAGTATTTAGTACGATTTGGAGTATAAATAGACATGATCAGAAGTTTAACTTTCATAAAGTCATGAGCAATTATAATTTCAAACTAATGGACTAATCAGTCCACAGACTGTGAATTTTAAACTGAGACTCTTCAGTACATGAGGAATAGGAATCAAAAGCACACTGAAGACTAATATGAATATTTTAAAGTACAAAATTTCACACTTTTCTGTTGCTCTCAAGACAATGTTTGGTGTTAACAATATATATCACTAAGGCATATGCCAACATAATTTCTTGCAAAAGATAAGATGCTTTTCCTCCTAACTCTAGATGTGGACTTAGGGCAAAAAATCAGTCACAAAAACGTAGTCACAAAAAATACCAATTGTTTCTCCAAGAATGAGTCAAATACTTTGAATGTCTTTCCATTACATCTTTCTCCACTGAAAAATGACATGGTTGTTACCAGGCACATAGTTTTTCAGTCACAGTAGACTGAAAACCCTTTCAGTTAATTAAACAATGAAAAATAAATGACTGTTTCTGTCAGTGCTTATGAAGGTATACATGCAATGTACACCCAAGAAAGCAAAAACAGAAGGTAGCTGGGCACTCAAAAGTATATTTATTCAACATTCCACGCAGGTTCAGTCCTGCACGAGAGCTTCATATGGTGCCGGCCAAATGCTGTAGTAGAGAAGATTTCTCAGGGAAAGTTACTTTCTTTTTTTCAATTTAATTGAACTGTCATGCTTAAAGTTACACGTGGGCTCACATGCTCTGTTGAACTAGGCACAAAAATAAGAATTACAGAAAGCCACATACTTGGTGAAGCCAGTATCACACATGTAATGCTTGTAGCTTGACTGCTAATATGGCAATGATTTTATAAAATAACTCATCAGCAAACTTGCTTGGAAAAATCAAGCCCATGAAAGGCCCAATTATCTATTTCCTGTGTGTTAAGGCACCACTGAATCAAAGGCACCAATGAATCAGAGCCATTGGTAGGAATAATACAACAGAATGTTAGAGTTTAATATTTTTGACCTCTATTTTTCTTGCTCCCTTAGGAAATAAGATTCCAGAACAAGAAAGAAAACAAGTCTCAAGTTAAAATGCTATATAGATCCTGGCTTTTAGTACAATTACTGGACTGTAGGAATTTTTATTAAATAGATTCCATTTTTATTATTGGATGGGCCAGGCACGGTCTTTTAATTAGCTCCACTGTAAATAAATCACAACTTGAACACAAGTTATTACAAAATTCTTCAAAATCAGGAGGTGTTTAGGTGCATCACTGCATAAAAGCTGAAAGGTCTGTAGCTTTAGAAATATTTTTACATATTTTAAAATTAAGCAAAAAAAAGAGCATATCTCAAACCATATGGCCACACTAAGATTTACAATGTCCTGGTTTTCAATTTTTACACCTGATCAAAATCAGACTAGAACCAATGTTAGTATGGACAAGAATTTTCATTTTCAGATTGTACTTACTGACTACAAGTTGCCTCACTGGCAACTACAGAACTGAAATGGAGATCCATTTCTTTCTCTGATATTCAGGAGAGCGACCTTTGCTGCTGTGCACACGAATTCATGCCAGTTCACACAAAGATTGTCAAAGAATGTACTTACAAACATACACACACTACATATAGTTGTTATGAAAAAACATTCTTTAATTTCTGTTGATACTAGATATATTCTGGAAAATACTTGCTTAGATGTTAAAATGCTGCCATTGCTCATGCTGTATGTAAATGGAATGGCTGTACACACAAAGGCTTTAAGCCGGTAGCTTTCGCAAAACTGGCAGTTTGTGGTATACAGAGGTATCATGGGTAGGAAACAAAAATAAAATTCAATGAAAAATAAATCCATGGAGCTTTTTTCATTGAAAGTGCATGTGTCAAATTTCAATGATTCTCTCCATCTTTCTTGATTTTATTTTTTAAAACCTCAGTGGAAAAGATCTGACTTCTATTGCTACTCCAAAACACGAGCTCAATAGTACATATTACAGAAATATAAAAATACTTTTAGCTTTCAAATGGGAACAGGACTCTTTTATGATGGCTGTGAAGCAAAAGCAAATCTGTCCCAGGATAAAGCAAGTGAATTTATTCTTATCACAAGATCCAGACAGTATTGGATTGGATTGTGAGTGTTGCATGTCTTCGACTCCTCAACAATCTAATTCAAGTAAGAAATGCATTTGCTTCCTCAATAAGTGAAATTCTCTGAAGTTATTTAAGTTCCCTTTTAATAGAAAACACTGATTCAAATAGTTTTATGAAGGTGGAAAACACCTCTCCATTGCAGACTACAGTGGATTACACAGAATTTATGCATCTACTTTAAGTGTGACTAGGCTGGTGAAGGCCAAAAGCTTATTTATTAATTCCACATTATTAATGGCAGAAAACAGCCCTGATGTAAACCCACAGTACAGACAGTTATCTACCTACCGCTAGTTAACACATCTACCTCTCAGACTGGTAAAAGTCCTTTAAGAGCTACTGTCTCATTCTAAAATTGTATTTTATTAAAATAAGGCTTCTGTGAGCTTACAGAGAAATGAAAGAAAGTAATGATGAAATATTTAAAAATTGAACATTGAAATAGAGCTTTTTTGAAAAAGAGGGAAAAAAGGTAAAAAAATCTAAGTGTAAACTTAATATGTTAAGTCTTGTACTTCATGTAAGTAAAACAAGTCTCTCCAGAAGAGAAAAACATTGCACTTTCAAGATTTTGGTGACTCACAGTGAAATGGAGTATGAGTGTTTAATGAAAAACCATTGCAAAATAGTAAGTATTTCTACATGTTTTTGATTTTGAAACCCCCTTTTTGGAAAAGGAAACAGAACAATCAAAACAAAATACATACAGAAGAAACAACATTGAGTACGCCACAAAAACAAGTAAGAAACACATTTGCTAAAGAACCATCAATGTTGTTACCAGTGGGGGTTCCAGGGTTTGAAAAGGGAAGGTAGTACCAGTCAGAGGAATATCAGGACAAGGCACTTACGATGTGGACAGCACAAAGAAACAATGGGAATAGAGCAATAAATTTCACATCCATGTTGACGCAATAAAGGGCTTTCTATTGGTTGCTAAGGTTGGCACGGGACCAGAAACAAGAACTGCACATGAGGAAAAATTGACTTTATTCCCATAAGTTTCAAAAGTTTTTTTGACTTCGGGAATAATAGTTTCAGGCTTGTAGGTTGCAAAGTCAATGACAATTACTCATGAATGTGTTTCTGCAGCCGATTGAGACAAAATGATAAACAGGCCAAAACGCACATTTTTCATCCCATCATTTCCTTGGTAATCAATAAAATTATCTTCAATTGAGGAGTAACTAATTACTCATAGATTAAGCTTCTTTCTCAGAAAAACAAAACCAAAAACAACCTGGGGAAAAAAAAAATCTTTCGCATCTTTTGTACTTCCTTTGAAGTAATAACAGATGGTTATTCACAGGATTGCAGACATAAGAAGTCAGATATCCTATAAAATCTAGGATACTTTGAAACTGTTCACTACAGGAGTTTCCTCACAGACACACTGGCTTGGCTTTAGTAATACTATCAGGTATTAATACCAGTACCTGTACAGCTTTTATGTAAACTACTTTTCAATTAACTGAAAAAGATGTGCTTCATAATTTAAAAAAATACTACTATTTGAAGGTAGCATATTATCAACAATAATGTAACTCTGAAAGGGAAAATTACAGTCTTTTTTGGTTGGATTTGGTTTTCTTTTGTCTTGATTTTTCAGTAGCTGGATATTAATACGTAGAAAAAGATGGTGTTAGCAAATATTATCCCTTTGTGCCAAGAAATCTTTGACACAGTGATTACTGTATCTTGACACTGCTACTGCTCAGTAACAGAGAAAACAAACAAACGAACAAACAAATTATCCTAATCACTGTGTAGAGTTTTGTTAAGCTGCCAAATAAGAAAATTTCCACTGAGAAAACAGCACCAGATCATCCTCCTCCCAACATTTGGCTAATGAAAAGACATCTGCTGTGCTGGAGTTCATTGTTTCTGCTGTCTGGTATACACATTTTGTACTTTAAATTCTCTTTTTACATGCTGGCATTAACACCTCATGGCAGCTGCTCGGACAAAGCTCTTCCTTCACTTGAAGTATGGAAACCTTGAGGTACATCAACCATAACACACCATGTAACTTTCAGAATAAGGAATGACCACCTGTAAACAGCATTGATTCCTGTTAATTAGCAATGCGTCACCTCTTTCTTGTATCAACTCCTGACTGCATTAGATAAACCAAGCCAGTGGTACGTCCTCTCCTTACTAACCACCCTCAAATCCTCACTGGATCCACCACTGATTTCCTGTGCTTGCACAAATCAATGCAGCAATAAAGCCACATTCAATACACAACAAAAAGGCTACAGGAGGACTAAAGCACAAGGCTTTGTGTATGTGCATATTATTATTATTTTTCCTTTTAAGATTCATCCATTGCAAATACTGGGCTTACTAAAATGAAAACAAATTAAAAAAAGAACAGGAAAGAAAAGTATAAAAAAGCTTGTTGCTCTTACATTTACTGTGTCAGTCACTGTGCAAATCCTGATAGAGAGGAAGACCAAACTGGGAAGAGTTGATGTGTAAACCAAGAATTTTAGAATGAACCATTGTAATAATAACAGAAAAATCACACTAGTTTAGCAGTCTTACAGAAAAAAAAATCTAGTGATACTCAAGAGCTGTACAGTGCTGACACAAAGCTAAGAGCAGGGAAAATAAGGAATAGGCAGCTGTTTTTAATAATTACCACGCTCATGGGTGATGACTGAGGAAGGGAGGACAGGACAATTAGTTCAAAGAAAAAGAAACAGGAAAAAAAAGAAAAAACGTGAGAATTTGTTTTAGCAAATACAAAATACAGTTAGTATTGGTTTTGCCAAAATTATTTCTGTACTAAAAGAGAAATATCAAATGAACAGAAAATGAAAAAAAATCCCTAAATGAGGTAGCACAAAAATACTCTTAACATCAGTAGAGTCAATTATGCAGCATTTAAAGATTTATTTATATTTGCATGCAAAATCAGCCATTTCTAGAAACAGAGGCAGAGGTCAAAAGAATAATGAGCCAGTATCTTGAGAGTCCCTTTCAGAATCCAACATTATGACTAAGTTTAGTTATGAAATATTGTCCAAAAGAACAAAAGGTTGTGCAGAATAATCTTCAGTAAAACATGAGAGTATTGGCTGAAATTTATATGCCAGATAGCTGTACCAGTGCTCAATTTACAATCTTGTAACTGAATTTTATCCACATGGGTTCACTTTTTTTTACTCATATATGTCTAAAAAGACTTAATCTATAATTTAAACTCTGAGAACAGTATTGGAGAAGCAGCATTTTTGACTGGCCTTGAAGTCATTCAGACAAACATAAAAGTTAATGAAAAATCATTATTTAAGCAGTTGAATATTAAAGAAATAGGCCGCATAAAAGACCTACAGGCACAAGGGACAATGAGGTATGTATTGCTGCTGGTATGAATTATGATCCCTCAAATGTAATAGGGATTATACAGTCAATCTTTTTTTATCTTGCTTTTAAGATAAAATCATGTTAAAAGGTTAGGTCACTGTAGGATTTAAACATAAAAATGCACTGTAAAAAAAATCCAAAGATAAGGGAAGAAAATGTGCTTTGGTAGCTCTTTTAAGCATGTGAGAACGAACTTAATGTATCCAGACAACCACAGTAAGGGAGCTGTAGAACTTATTATCGAACAGAAGAAAGAAATTTACAGTGAACTAACAACACCAAGGGTGGAAAGCCAAATTGGTTCAAAGTCAAAAGTATAGTGAAATTTTTGCAGTATTTCCTCAAAGACAAATAGAAAAAAAAAAATATATTTCAAAGAGAAAGCTTTTCCAGAGCTTTCTCTGCCTTTTCCCACAGAGCAGGTAGATTTCCCTAAACCTCTTCTGTTTAATTTATGGCTTGAGTAAGTGGTATGGTTCTCAGTTTAAGAAATCAGGCGGGAACTGTTAATTTCGTTTCACACTGAAACTGGTTGGGGACCTCTTAAATGTTTTATATGCACAAACACTGCCATTCGTAAATGGAATATATTTTCAATTTTACAGGTTATGTCTTCACTTCTTCAGAACAATGAGAAAGAATCCTCTGAGACCATTCTGAAACTCAACACATGCTAATGACTTACTGTTGACAAAGACTGACTTAGGTATGTCAATTAAATATAAATCACTTTTAGGAAACCTGTTTTAGCTTCAGCCTCTGGTTATATATTTACAGGGTTCGTGGAATCACAGACTTATCCTGAGCTGGAAGAGACTCACAAGCGTCTTCAAATTTTAAATCCTGGCCCCATGTGGGACACCCCAAAATCCCACCCTGTGCCTGAGAGAATTGTCCAAACACTGCTTGGACCCTGTCAGGCTGCTTCTGTGACCACTTCCCTGGAGAGCCCATTCCAGCGGCCAACCACCCTCTGGATGAAAAACCTGCTCCTAATATCTAATTTAAACGTCCTCTGGGTTCTTTCAAATTCAGCTTGCTTCTGCAAAACTTAAAAAATGAAATGGATAAATTTCTGTTCAAACAATAGTACCTGATCCCTCTTCAGTCACCATGCCAAGGCCTTCTGCTTTGTTCTGACGTTCAAATGCATTTAGGTCAAGAACACTGTGGTGAGAAAAATTACATTTGTCCTGTGATTAATTAAATACATGCAATATTTAATTCTGTGGAAGTTAAAAAGTATGTGTGATTTCATTGACGTTTACAAGCATACCAGTATTAAAAAGATGTATCTCAGTGGTTTGATACATGTGCCTGTTATGAGATTACAAATCTCAGCTCAACAGCCTTAACCTGCATTTCCCCTGAGTGACCACAGAATTCAGCTCTGTATGACTGGCCAAAAAAAAGCAGAACGTATGCATTAATGATATACATACTCATTTTCAGGTGCTACAAAGAAGCCAAGTTATTGACTACTTTTATATTACAGTCAAATTCACACCAAGCAGCAAGGTCCATTAAGAAACTGTCATTATTAATTCCACTTAGTGCTTCTTTTTCTCCACGTTCTGAAAAACTGAAGCTGCCAAAGCAGAATACATATTCAACTAACCAGATTTAAGGAACATATACCTCACATACTTCATTTGTGAACCTGCGAGGTTCTGCCTTTCAGGGCTTTGCATGTCAGCTGGCCAGGGATAACTTTTGTTCATAAGAAAAATAGTTATAAAAGTCAGACGCGCACAGAACTACAACAGCACCTCTGCTGGCAAGAAATCTCACTGATTTCAAAATGAAACTTGGCCACAGACAGCATTAAGAAAAAGGAATGCAGAATTAAGAAAGAAGAATACATAACCCCGGACATAACAAGACTGAATCACCTGATCCAGGGAGCCCCTTTCAGTCCTATGTTTATTAATACATCATTTACTGATATGTTTTTTTCTTAGATATTACATATAAAACATTCAAACACATGCACTTATATATGAAATCAATATAAATCACAAATAATCATGAATGGACAAAAAAGTCATAGTATCACCTCAATTTATTAAAAATCATTATTTTAATATAAAATTAAAATTCCATTTTTTTCTGACTTCTAAGAAATCCTATGAATAATTCTCACAAAGCTGGGTTTTCCCAAAATCTTTATGATTACTTCACATTGATCATTAACCTGGTCTCTGCAGGATTACTGGATTCCTCCAGAGTTAAGGATTCACCTCTGAGGAATGCTCCGAACTGAAGTTAGGAATTTTCTGCCATATCGCAGGTAGACTCAAATTCTGTAAATATTTTTGGAAAGGGCTTTCTTACAAAGGTAGATCCATATCACAAAGGTTTTCACACCACAAGCACCACCTTGTCCTTTAACCCAAATCTAGCACATTACAATCTCCAAGCGCTGTTTGCAAGAACTATGTAAAGGATCATTCCAGAACTATAAATCCCATGGAATATAAATGAAATATAATTAATTTTTCAAGTCGATACTTTCTTACCTACAGGACTGCATAAGACCAGCAAGGCTCTGAAAGAACCCCACATCCTTTTTATCCTTGAGGTAGTCAAGCATCTTCTGTAGCAAACACAAATAATTTATGCAGACAATTAATAATTAATGTTCATATTACGTGATAACTTAGGTAACTTAAGACTATATGCATTCCATACGATTAGTGATGATGGTGTTTGGAAATATCTCTAATATTTAAGAACCTTGCAAAGAAAGATCCAGATATCAAAATCAAAAAAAACATTTAATGTTCATGTACTTCATAGAAAAGGTCATATGTTTTGGTTGCACCTTCCCAAAGCATAGAAAATAAAGGTAATACCTAAAGTCAACACAGCCAGAAGAATTTAGTGTTTAATATAAATGGCAATCTTGCCACGACTGAACAAAAAAATTGTGTTGACACTATTGTTTCAACACCAGACAGTTTCCATAACCTCAGTTTGGTTTAGATTATTTTAGCTGCAACAGGCTATTCGTAGTAATTTGAGTGTATTTTAAAATTTGGTTTAGCTTTATTATAATGTGCAATAACTATCTGAAAACAGATTACAATACCAAGAATTTATGGAGTGAACTGTGATTCCAGAATGCAATGCATTGTTGAGTAAAGATACAGGATGATACTGATGCTCTCAGTTGTGAAGAAAACCCACAATGCTAAAGGTTGGTCTTAGTAGGAAAGCTACAAGAATTCATGTTGTGAATGAAGTAAAACTGTTTTTGCAAAAATAATAGGAAAAGTGAGTGAAAAGTAACCTTCAAAACAGAAAGCACGTAAGCACACAGTGTAGAAAACATTATCAGTGTAAACCCAAGTAGACCCAAGATGACAGAAAAAGAATACTCCAATCAAAAACATTATACCAATCAAAGCAAAGAACTGCAGAGGAGGATGATAATAATGACTTTTCAAAACCACTAATGCTCCTCTACCCCCACCCATACCATTCTTCCTAAGGAAGACTGAAGAGTTGATCTTGGCACCTAGAGGAAAATTGGAAAGTCGAGCACATCACCAGGAAAAAGAGGTAGAAATGAGGGAACTGAAAAAAAAAGGAATTCTAACTGTATTACTGATGCTTTTATAAGTATGTAATTTAGACTAGTAGCATTTCTATCAATGTAAAAAAAATGCTAAGTGTTTCCTGCATTTTGATCTGTTAAGACTTTAATGAATTATTTTTAAAAATACATTAGGATTACAAATTTCATGATTTTCCTAATTTAATATCATGACATCGCGAAGAACTGGCAGTAGTTCAAGCAAATAATTTCTGCACTATTTGTAGTCTTTCACATCAATTCCTGCTAGTGCCAGCTCCTGAAAAGAACATTATTTTGGTTGCATTCAGGCGCTTCACTTGGGGCCTTAATTGTTCCCAGTTGTATGTATTCTTCAAACTGCACTAAAATAATTTAGTAATGGCAGGTCTAAACCCTTCTCAACACAGGAATCTTCAACAGGTACAGAACACTGAACATTCCCTAGATCAGCCTCTTCACTTCAACAGTGCAGGATTCTTTTAACCTATCAGACTTGTCCACTGGGCACCAAATTATATAATGGCAGATTAGTTACTCAGGATTTTCTCTGCTTTTATCAGCAAGATTCTCCACTGCATAAGCTAAGGACTTCTGAAGTTGTGTATCCTTCTTTTTGGTGAGGACCAGGGTCAGCAATTTTGCTCTACTGGCTACAGGACAACAGCAGTCTCCCAAGAAAGCCCTCCTTCCCAAAGAATTCCTACAGAAGTAAATTATATAACATGAAAATTTCCCCCTTACACCTGAAGTGCAAAACAAATCTCAGCCTTGTAAACAAATAAGAAATACCCACCAAAAAGGCACTTTTGTATACAATTTTATTCTGCAAAAAAGAGTAGGAGGATAAATGGAGTGTGACAAATAGTCGCAGTACGTAATGTGCTACTACAGCAATAATGACCATGGTATAAAGACCTATACTGGCTAGAATGGGTAGAAGAAACTACTACCTTACCTGTTGAACAGTAGAATTTCCTCCATTTAAAATGGCAATTCCTAGCTTTAGGGTAGCTGCAACCATTGGCCCCATCTCACCTTAAACAAAAACAAAACAAAACAAAACAAAAAACAACAACAACAACCAAACAAACAAATTTGGATCATCTATAAAATTAAGACTGTTTTCTTAATTAATTTATCCATCCAATAAATTGCAAAACTGACCTATTTTTCCTTAATTTCTTCATGAGAGCCCACAGGCATAGTGTAATGGATACAAAGTACACAGAAGAAGCAAGATATAAGGCAGGAATAATTGAGTTCAGTGAATATAATTGTTTGAATCAATAGAACGGCCAACAGTTGATTTAAGGTTGAGCTCACAATGATGAGCTAGCTTTCAAATTTAACAATGTGTCCCCACTGCATGAAAATCTGCATATTTTCTTCAGAAAATGACAGCGACCCAAGCATTTAACCACAGTAAACAAAATTTGTAGTCAGGAATTTTTAGAACATCACTATTGTGGAAACAAATCACAAAAGAAAAAAACATTGAAACATAAAACCTTAGAATAAAATGGTTTCTAAGAGAAAAAAGCCTAATTTAAACTTCTGAAATGTTTTATCAAAGTACACCAATAAAGCAGATATTTGGAGAATGGGAAATAACAAAAATACTTCAGTCCACACCTGTGATCGAGATACGCAAAGCAATCACACGGAGACGAGAGATTTTCGCAGGGCAGAGAGTTTCTCCGAGCGAGCTCAAGGCTGAGCCAAGCCCAGAGCCCCCATCTTGTTTATTTCTTACTTTTTATACATTTGTGGGTCTGGGTGTAGATTGGCTTCTGGAGTTTTCACCCCTCAGCCAAATGGCCAAACCAGCTGTCAGTTACAATTGTTTTCAGGTTAGAAATATGCAAAAAAAGGACAGAGAATGAAAAACAAAGGATTTGTTTATAATACATGTGTGGGAAAAGGTAGAAACTGCTCCTAATATTGTACAGTAGCTAAAAGGTCTGACTCCATTTTATGAACAATCAAAAGGCTTTAAAAAACTCAGAAAAACCAGGGTGACACAAACCTACTTCAGAACTGTACACATTCCAGAATTTGAGGGCCATTTTATCATTCAGTGCTGCTAAAGCAATGACTTACTTCACACATGCTCAAAATTAGCACTAGCAAAATTAATCGTAACTACAAAAGAAACAATAGTCTCATGAAAATTACTCATTATACTTTTCTGGGTTAGCTGTCAAGAATTTTGAAATTTCACAATCATTTTGAAAGCAAACCTTGGAGCCAAACATCTGCATGTTTGGCCCAATAAGAAATAAAATCACTTCAAAGTTCATCAGAAGTAATGTTTAAAATTTAATCTACACACCAAAACCTTACCTTTACTTGCACTGATTGTCTGCAGAACCATCTCAGCAGCACCCCGATCATGCAGTCTGGCTTGTTGATACAGAAGTTTTTGCTTTTCCATTTCTTTTTCCTGAATAAAAATTCCGGTCATTTAACATGAGATTTGAGTTACTATCAATCCTCCAAAGGTTCTTGGTTTTCTCAGTATATGGGCTCTATGGCAACATCATGAACCATTTTAATACATACAATGCTATTGAACAAATAATTAACAGGTTCAAGTAATAATCTCCACTTGGTATTTTTCTTTAATATGCTTTTAGCAGTTTATCTAGAAAGAGTAATCTCAATTGTGAATCATTAGGTTAGTTCAAAGCCCATGTTCATATACTGCATGTATCAAACTTGCACTTTTGTGCCTTGTTTTGTCCAACAGTTCATACTCTTAATAATCTTCTAGAGTGCGACCGTAACTTCATACTGCTCAGTATGTGGCTCTTGAGTTGCAAGTTGTTGCTGAATACCAGAGTAAAAGAAGCATCTCAGATTTTTTTTTTAAACGTATCATTATATTACAATATAGATTGCCCCCCTACTAACAGAATATTTGATAGAATACACTGTGCTTTTATATTTTGTATTCTCTAGCGGCAACAAACAATACTGCATGGCGTTGCTTGAGCAATGGTGAAGGTTTTTTTTGTAATTTAAACTACTACCAAAAACATAAAGAGCAGAAAGAGCAAACATAAAGGCACAGTTAATTCCAGATGAGTATCAACTTTCATCAGGTTAATTGAAGTTTGCTGGAGAATTGAGGATGACTAAGCAGTATAAGTTGCAAAATGGAAGTTGCATAGAGCCCTATGACAGTGAGTCCATCAGATGGTGTGGTAAAAAGCTTACTCAAAAGGAACATGACACAATCAGTATCATGTCCAAAAACACAGCGCCCAAAACATGTATGACCTAAAAGCAGGAACAGCTGCAGCAGAAGTAGCCAGAATGACAGCTTTGCTGCCATAAACTTTCCATCCAAGTTACGTAAAAATATATTGGAAGATGGAAGAGGTTTAAAAAATGAAGGCTTGCTAAATTGAGGGTATGAGAATTAAATTAAAAAAGAAGAGGTAAAAAAGAGAAATATGTTCAAATGAATGAAAAAGAAACCTTTAACTCAAAAGCAAACCAACACAGACATTTATGCTGTTACCAGAGAGTTCTCGCCGAGGCTGGCAAATTTGTTTCTTAAATCTTTGATAATATCGTGCTGCGGAAACAAAATTCATCAGGATTTTTTTTTTTTTTCCCACACTATTAGCTCTCCTGTGGTTAAATCGTATCTTTCTTTTTGCTTAAAATTATGTGACAGATCTAGATGGAGGCACAAAAAGGAAAAAAAAAAAAAAAATGGCAGCGTTGCTTTGTATTTAGCCATGCTAGGGTTTGAAAGTTTTGCCTTCATGTTTAAACCTCTTCCTGGGAGTTCAATAAAAACAAAACAGAAACATACACACACGCACACGCATACACCACACACACAAACCACCAGAAAACCATGACATCACAGGTTCAGTACAGCTGTAATAAAATATTTTCATTTGCTGCAGAAGCTGTTGAAAATTGATTAGTCTTTCTTTTCTTAAAAACTATTTCCTACTTCTAGATACTTTCAGTTTTAGACCCAACACCCTTTCATCTTTCTTTCATCACAAAATTTACTATTCACACGCCTAACACCAGTTATACTACTTTCATTGTACAATATTTTTTGATAAGAATATCAAAGATTTATAAGAATGCTTACAGGATGTATCTGTGTAATCTACAGACTAACTTCTTGCAATGACAGTAAAGAACAGTAGGAAGAGGCATTGCCTATGGAAATCAAGATGTCTAAGATATTAATAACAAGAGACCAAAAAAAACCCCCCCCCCAAAAAAAATCAACCCCACAAAAAAACAACACCCACAAAAAACCACACCACATGCATTTCTTCTAAAAGCAAGCATTCTCTGATGATAACCCACAAAAATCATGGTTCCTTCTTCAGCTCCACAATGCATCTTTGCTGTTGCTTTCTCCACACCAAGTCAATACATATATGTAAATATGTATGTGATGGCAGCACTTACATGGAGTGGGCCACCCATTGCCTACGAAATATACTAAGTTAATAAGGTTTTCCCCATTTCTCTAAGATGTGCTTATTGCTTACAGTTATCTGTTCTACCAGTTTCAGCTTTTTACACTTTATCCAGTTGCTTGCCAGTTGCAAGAAAACTACCAAAGTAATTAGTCAATGATTTGAGCTTTCTGCCATTCACCAAACCATCACAACAACAGCAAAAATACTTCACTAAATGAAAAATTTTTAAAAAATGAACAGAATTAAAACAAACAAACAAAAACCTAAGTAAACAAACAAACAAGGGGAAAAAAATAAACCCCAAGAAACAAATAAACAACAAGACACCCCAAAACAAAACCAATCCTCATTGAAGAACAAATTTCTCTATTTTACCTTGGATGTTTTTCACTCATATAGGAAATTGCTGACCACTTATAAATGTACATACATGTGTTCTCATATTATAGACCTTTTCCAGCAACCTACCAAACCAAGGAAACTTTTGAATCACACTCTTTGAAAGAAGAGACCTAAATATTTTCTACTTCATTTTAGTTTTTGGGTTTTAAATCAATATGAGCAATCATGCCAAAATAAATCAGGTAAAAGATAAGTTTTAGTTGCAACTTATAGACAACAAACTAGATAAAACTAAAGAAAAGCTTTAACTGACAAGCACGTCCCTGAAATTCTTAAATTTTCTTACAATTCATAGAGACTGATTCTTGGAGGCTCCCTCGGAGCTAGGACATATGGAGAGGTTGGTTTGTTGCCATCACTAAGCTCCAAAATACAGACTGCTGGCATAGGATCCTACTTTTACAGTCCGTTCTTTTTTCTTTTTTTTAAATATGAAATTATGTTAAAGAGAATAAAAAAAAGATGTAACGAACAGAAATTGCTTTCAACTTAGCTATGAGAAGATGAATGCTTCTCCTTTGACCTGTCTTCGTATTTTATACTTTTCAAGACTTTTTGTTACTCCAGAGAACTAATCATATTAGGCAGGTCTTATATTGGCAAAACATCTCATTTCAATGTCAGTCATGTATAAATTATGTAATTTAAATATCAAATACTCATGCACAATACTTCTATTATCTTTATATATATACACTTTAAATCTTTAAGTTCAATATGTGCTGGTTTCTGCTCCATAAATAAAATAGAATTTTTTCCTAAATCACTCCTTTTGGATTTCATGATTGAAGCATCACTGCTCATTGCAAAGGGTTTGGACTCAAGGACCTCTAAAGGTCCTTTCCAACCCAAACTATTCTAGTAATAAAAAATGTATTCTGTAGGGTAGAGAGTAAAATCATGTATTAGGTTCCATACAATCCATTACATGTAGGAAAAACTGATGAAAAATGCATTTTTACATAGTGATTGGAATGTTTACATTCTTAGAATTGATAAATTGAATATGGAGTCTTATTTTAATTCATATAATAAATAGCTTCTTATTGTAAATATGTAGTATATGGACTCAGTGGATTATTCAGAATTTGTTACAATAAGACAAAGGCAACCATCTTCAAACAGCTAGAGCCTTACGAGGTTGCATTATTTTTCATGTACAGGAACTCGAAAATTTTTGTCTGAGGAAACTGACAGCACAATGTATCATTCTGTCAAAAAATTTGTGAATACAGAACTCTATCAACAAAGTTGCTACCAGTAACAGGAATGAAAGGAATTGACATAGGAATCTCTGTTTCCCCCATTTCTTTTCTTCCTGTGAAGAGTCAATTTAAATCAATTTAGTACAAATGAGTTTAAAAATATGAGCGAAATTTTGACTCTTTCTTTGAGTTCCCATCCTACACATATTTAACCCACATTAATATGTAGGAGTGACTCAAATGTAGAAGATTCTTTGCATTCAGCTACTGAAATAGTTTGATTTGAAAGAATTTCCTATCAGATAGAATCAAAGGAGACAGTGACACCAGCTTTACAGGGAGTCAATTGAGCATTTGTTCAATACAACAAAAAGTTAACTTAGACACAAATGGGAAGGGACAAAGACAACTGCAATAACTCAAAGCAAATACTAGCAGGTAAATGCTGACAAGAACATACTAACATACAGAGAACACTGTCACATCCCTGTTGTTCACACTATTAATACAACACGGATGAATTGCACAAAAATGAGACTACACTGCATGAGATATGGGCAAGAAAACTCACTAAAATACACTCGGCATCTTCATCACATTCTAAGCTTGCCCAAATGTCTCTATCGCTCTGACTGTGAAAGGATTAAAGACTTCAAACACCACACATTTTTAAGCTCTAGAGAAGCAGTAGACTTTTACCCCCATACAAATCGGACAGTCAATCTTTACACATGCACACACAGGATAGAATAAAAGAACTGCCTTCAACATTGAAATCTGATTGTCAGACAGAAAGAAACACACAAGCACACACGCAGCTGGTATGTACAGTTTCACATCTGCACAACTGTTTAATGCCATGTATGAAAGAAGCAAGGGTGCTTTTATTTTCCCTTTTAAAATACTTCACAGTCAGCAAAAAAAAAAAAATTATATGGAGAATATAAGATTTAGTGTAAGATAACCAGGTAAGCAGAGGGATAGATAGGTAGTATTTGAATATCTGAATTACTGGAACTAAAAAAGAAAAAAATATATATTATTACACTGCTTATATATTTTCTCTCTCTCTCTTCTTTTTTCTTTTTTTTTTAATAAGCACTTTGTGTTTGTAACAATTATAATACCTTTTAAATAACTTTTTGTGAGCACATTGATCTTCCAGGATAATGCCTTTATCATATGAAGGTGGAACAGACCTCTGCAAATTTTTGGAGGAACAAGAGTAAAGCTGATCATGAAATACACCTTCTCTCCCCACAGATGCATGGGAACCTCTTTCTTTTGTGATCTGAATATTAATAGAAGGCTAGCAAATAAAATACCAAAATCACCTTGCTCTTTTCCAAGGAGAAGGTTACAATTGTTTCCTTACACTGCCACAGGAAATGAAATTTGAAGTTACTGACTGAAGTCTGATCATTAGCTAGATCTGTGCATTTCAAATCTCAAGCAAGTAATCTTTTCTTACTGTAGCTGTCATTAGCCACAGCACAAATAACTGCATTTAAACACCTCAGAATCAAAAATTAGCTACTCCATACCCCACATCTTCTCCCAGACTATCAGCCTTGCAGCCCTACCATCAAAAGGCCTGAGCCAAGAGTGGGAACTGAGACTTCCACCTGCATGAAGCAGGTCTGCTGCATAGCCGTGGGACACCTTTCAGAAGCAAATGGTGAGGCTTTCATGAAGAGACAAAAAAGGCTGTGTAAGAAATTGAGCCAATAAAAAAAATAACACTGAATTTTCAGAGCTATTTCCTTTATGTTCTTAGAGGAACATTGAAGAACTAGGAATCATTTAAGATAAGGTGTATCTAAGGCGATTCTATCTAATACTATAATGATGAGGGCTAAGGACCCAGTTCAAAAGGATCTGAATCAGACATGAACTACGATTGATGCTCTCTCTGTCACAAATATTGGAAACTTAATTCTACCACTATATCAGAAATGTGAGTCTGCTAAAATACAGAAGAAAAGCTCAATTACTTTCCCTTAATAACCATGTAAGTTGTTTTAATAATGCAAATTAGGTTCTAACCAGAAAGAAGATAACTGATGCACAAAAGGCATGAACAGCAAAACAACATGAACAAGCCAAACAACACTCTGTTTTTCCCAAAACAGTATCACAGTTTAACATGGCATACTCTGCAGAAGTAACTCCTGGAATCTTTAAAGAGCTTGCGCACAAAAAGGGTTTGGTAGAGATGTCATGCTGGAACTGAAATGTTAAAAATTATTGCAAGACCCTTTAGTTGAACTTATCCAAGATGTTGGGCCTGAAAAATCACAAAATTAGACCCAGACAAATACACACATATTTTTTTGTTTTACCTTGCTGCGTTGTGATCCTGTCACCTTAAGGAAGGGCAAGGACAAGAAGCGAAATAATAATAAGAAAAAGAAGTCTAAAATTTTTTTCTGCAGGTGACTGACCAAATACATACACAAAATTGTCTTTTGAACATATAAATACATTATTTAAACGTAAGTTTCACAGTTACAGGAAAAATAATAAAGAGAAACAAATGAATAGGATCTTCTCTCAAGACAAAAAATTGAATGCTGAACAAAGAACCCATTATAATTTATGTAAGGAGCACTAAGAAATTCCTTACTGATAATTTTTTTTCATATACCTCAATGACATCCTATTTAACAATTTTTGTATCTATAAGCATGAGGCTTTTGATATCTAACAAGCATGTATAGGCTAACTGATAAGAGCCTATAAGAATGAATATTCTTCATCAATGTTAAGTCTTATACTGCATTCCCAGAGGAAAAAAAATTAGAAAAACCTACCGAAATTTGGGTTCATACTGAGATATTTACCAAGAAACAAAAATTTATATATTGAGTATTTTATTGTAACTCAACTGAACTTCTGAGTGATTGAAAAAAAAAATTAATATTGATATTCTGATTTCTTTATACAGTCAAATAGGGAATATGTACTTAAATAATTCAGTGCTATATCATGAAGCATCATGCAGAAAACATATGGAAAATTATATGTCTATAAAACAATGGAGTAAAAGTAACTATGACCCAAACCACACCTCAACGATCAAAACAGCACAGATAGTTTTACGGCAAAGCAATCAGTAAATTTAAGGGTTTTTTTTAAAAAATAATAGAAGTGCTTATTTCATGTTTCTGTTTTTTAGTAAATACATGAAATGTAAGTATTAATTGACTTGAAAGACACAAGAGACATCTTTTAATGTAAGAATCACAATATGCCAAAATATGTTAAAATATTAAAAATATTAAAGAGCTAATTCCCTCAGTGCCCCTCAGAAGAAACAAATATCTTGCAAACTCCATTTCACTAATGGAAAAAGAGAGACAGATCCTAGAGCAAGCACGTGACAAGTCTTATGCTTGTAATCAATGCGTGTATATCCTTAAACAGTGATGATCACTAAAATCTCAAAATTAAACAGCAATAAATACAGATTTCCTATTCTCAACACAAGCAAAAATCGTAGCAGTATGGATGAACAGAAGTTCTCAATTTATTAAGAAGCATTAATATATATGTGAACATAAAACTACTGTATGAATTACTGGCACTGAATATAAATGACTACTGCAAAAAATAGTATTCAGGTATTTTAAAAATCCAAACTAAAGGTAGGGCAGAATAATTTAAAATATACAGTCTGTTATTATCAGACTTTTAGAATAAGTTACTGTCTGTAATACCTAACTAAAAATTTAAATGAGACAAAAATGTAAGATCCACTAAATTGTTCTATATTATGTAATACCGTGCATATTTTTGTTTCGCTAATATTAATCTGGAGACTCATATCTGCCATATCCAGCTTCTGACATGCAGTTCACTGGCATAATAAGCTGCAGTAAGCCATGAACCAAAAAACATAAATGTCATCTAGAAGCTATGAAATAATGTCTAACATGACAAGAAAAACAAAACAAGTATAATCTTACTTCAAAACTCTTCACTTCTTCTTCACCATCATCATCTTCCTCATCATGGCAGCTCTGATACCATGCAGAAAGAAAACATTTGCTGATAACTCGCAATTTACTGATAACAGTTTAAAAATTATTTCTCTTCATCTTCTTCGCCAACTTAATTAAAATACAAAATAAGCAATAGGTATTAAACTAGTTACCTTTGCCATAATGTCAGCATAAGCCATATACAGGAAATCTTCTTCCAATTTGCTGGTTAATAGAGAGAGGAAAGATAAAATGAAGAAGATTAGAGCCTTTACAATAGAACTGAAGTGCCAAAATATTTTTAAACACCTTAAAAATATTTTTAAATAATTTAAATAATGCTCATAGATAATTACAAAAGTACTTGATTAACTTATACAAATGGGGAATTATAGCCAGTTACCAACACAGTACTCAGAAATTCGTGAACACCTTCCACTAAAGTGAATATAGTTGATTTTTAATTATACTTAGACTATACTTCATATTCAGAATGTAGATGTCAATAGGGAGCATAGAAGACAATGGAGTTGTGAGCTGTGGAGTCTTGTTTTGAGAAGCCTGAAATCTGATCTTACTTTCCTTGTGTTATCTCCTCCCTTGACCCAAACCCTAAGAATCCTCCCCTATAATAACCTATAAAAACCCACAACCCTGCCTCTTCTTGCTCTCTTTGTCTTCACCACTCTTCGTCTTCACTCCCTCCCCAGCCCAAGGTAGTGGGGAATAAATGGATTCTCGAGCTTAACTAAAAAGCCTTGTCTCATCTGTTTCCCTGCCGGTACCTGTAACCTCCCTGGACACGATGGCCACTGCTGCCACACAACGCAACAATGAGCCCTGAACACAGCATCCATAACTGTGAAAAAGTCATGTTAAAATCTCTTTACATACCACAAGCTAAAGAGGTTTGAGTGTAACTCAAACTCACCGTATGTTCATATGCACGTTTTGGCCTAGCTTATGCAATTTCACTTGAAAAGAGACATATATGACTTCAAATACAGGAGTAATCTGAAAATCTGCACACACTCTGTAGTCTCTCCCACCATCCCTACCATTTTTCAGTCAAGGCTGTTCGACTGAATAGCAGAATAAGTTGATGTAAAGGATCAACTCTTTTAAGGCTTTCATCTTCTTCTGGTGGTTCCTCTCCAGGTTTCTTTAGGGGGAAAAAAGAGATTTTAAAAGTATATTCAATTATCTGTAGTAAAAAATGTTTTACTCTGTGCAATTTACTAAACATTGAATCTTAACATATATAATTCTGATTTGGACAACCAGGAGGAAGCAACTTCCAAGTAAAATATGAAAAATCTGACCCCCGACTCTGTTTATGACCAAGAAGACTTACAAAGATGATACCACTTTGGATTTCCTCTCCACATAAAAATCAACCCTCTTGCCTAGATTCTGAAAGTAACTTCAATCTTTTACTCTGTTATCCAGAACTAGTGGTAACCAGATGCCATCATTTACTATTATACTGTCTGTTGCTATGCTAACCAGCTTCATCAGATAAAAATGAGAATCCTGTTTCAAGTCTATGCTAGGTAAAATGTTCACTGAGAAACTCTGAGAGACTTTGAGGGAAAAGAAATCCAAACCTGAAGCTTACCAACAGTTTTAGACACAAGAGGCTCTATCTACCAACAATAGTAATGTTGGCAGAACATAGAATTTTAAGAGATGAAAAATCAATAATGTACAAAAAATATTATATATTATTCAATAATATATATAAATGCATAACGAGGTGTTTTTTTTCATGTGGTTATTTTGCTTTCGGGTTTAGGCAGCTCTAGTTGGCTTTCTGGGAAAGAAAAATGTAGTCCTAAATACTGTAAAACAACAATGACTAATGCAGTGTTCTGAAAAGCATCTATAAAAATCTGTCCTCTGACTTATCAATTGCCAAAAGACATTTCAGAAAGTAAGTTTTGCCCATCAAGTTTTTAACAAAATTGCTTCATCCAGACACTTTTTGCTATGAAGAATCTGGTAGCTCAAGGAAAATTGATTGCATAAAATATGCCCACTCTTCCTCCTCGTTTTCATCTAGCACTATATACCAAAATGCAGAAAAAAATAATTCCATGCATTGATAAGACAGCACAAGTAATACACTATTATATTGTTATTTGTTAAGCAATGAAGATGGGTTGGTCACTTCAGAGATACAAGGAAAATGGATTGTTGTCTATTAAGAAAACAAGTATCACATGCCAAACAGATTCCTGGGGGAATGCTTATAGATGTCTATGAATATTACTATTTCTATGGGCCTGTGAAGTCTGCCTTTCCCACACAGCTGTGTCAAACATGACTGGTTGCAGCTGACAATTCCCTTCAGTTGACGTCTATGCACAATGGTTTTTTCATATGCCACTCCATGATGGCCATATGAGGTTCATGTCCCATTTTTCATTATGTGATAGTATTTACAGTATCAATAACAAGACCAGAACAATTATGCATGTCTTCCCCTGCTCTTTATTTCAATCTCATTTAGAATGCTGACCTTTCTCTTTAATTAACCGGCAGTATTCTGTACTTCATAATGTTATCAACCAGAATAGCTCCCTAATGCTATAAAAACTGATGAAACAAAAGGGCAGAAGTTGTGTTAATGTGTTACTAGTTTACGTAGATTTATTGAAATTAAATGGAGGATCAAATTCACCAGTGACTGAGTTAAGTAGAACTCATTATTAAGCACAGCATAAACACTAGAATCAATGATTTTTTGACATTTCTGGAAAATAACTACGCTTAATTTTTAATGTCTTGAGACACTTGCCCTATAATTATTTAAATGTAAAACTGAAAGCTTTACCTGAATGTAACATAAGAGAGTAAAACAAATAGGTTGGGTAAGTTTTAGCTGCCATTTCTAAATCCTGAAGACTTAAAAAATATTATTTTATATATTTAATTTTTTTATTATTATTTCAAGAATACATCAGAGAGCCCAAGGCCCTTTTCCCCTTCCAGATGAGTTCTGCTATCTTAGCCAAGGCTGTGATTCCATCTTGACAGTTCAATAAACTTCTGATTCTTGCTAAACCAAGGTATGGTTTCCCTAAGAGGAACCCACACCAGCAACAAAACCATATCTTTCATGATGTCCACATAGCATTCTGCATCAGCTCCACAAAGCTGAAGCCCAAACTCTCATTTCTGAGAGTGAGTGCTCTAAGGTAGCAAGAATGTGATGCAAATTTATTTAAAAGACAGATGAAGTTTTGTGTGCTGTTTTGAATGAAAGGCACAATACATCTCTCCCCAAGAGAGCAATGGAAAAACACGTATCCATATGTTTGAGGAATTAAAAGGGAATTCCTGTAGGTTTTTTTTTTTTAATAAAGGATCATATAAAAGCCAGGCCAGTCTGTTTCTGTCTTCTCTGAGAGTTTTTCACTTGAGCTACCAGTTGGCAAGGAGTTTTTAATAAACTTAGCAAATATACAGGTTCATCATGGAGGTAAGGAGATATTCCTTCCTGTCAGTGTAGCCAAATTACCATGCTGAGGTATCTCTTTACATGTACACACCTGCACATACACGCACACATGCAAAGACCTATGCTGTTCCACTGCACATTCATGCTCCCAAATGTCAAAATATAATTATTTTTGAGACTGAACCTGCACTAATTAAAACATCTGCATTGTGCTGGGATACATAAAGATATCAGATTAAAAGGCTGTATGCAAAGTAAAAATTTGCAGAACTCTCTTGTTTTTTTCACAATGCTTGTTCATACAAGAAATTAATTTTGCATGTGTGCTGGCAAAACTGAACTTCCACAGCCTGTCTGTGTTGAGCTCATTGCTGCTGATTTCCCTTTCACTATTTTGATCCTTATTTTCAAAATTGTTTACAAGTTGGGTAGCAGGCCTTAAGCATAAGTTTTAAGCGGTAGAAGCAGATTATTACTTTTTTCCTAATAGAAATTTTACAGTTAGCTTCCTCTCTCTATTACAGAGAGCAGGCTCGACTTACAATAAAAAACCTGATTTCGGACTGTGTTCTGTTGGACTTCCCAGGGACTGAATCAGGTCCTAATACTCATTTTTGCCCAAGCTGTGAAAAAGCTACCTTTCAGAGAGAAAACTGTAAGGGAGGAAGACTTCAGACTTAAATGAAAATCACTGTAGGCATTTACAATGCTAAAAACATGGCTCTAACACTTCACCACTGGGGAAAATCTTCATGTCCCTGACATGGTGATTCTTCTGTGGAGAAGCAGACTCTGACAGCTTCTAAGGAACCGATTGATCTAAGACTAGATTCCTCTAGTTTCATATTCTAACCTTTTGACTTAAATGGCTTTAATGTGGATTATGTAGTCCTCAAACACACAAAGGTTAGCTGAAAAACAGGAGGGAGTAGGCTGTTCCAGTTCTCCACAGGGCAGAAGATAAGAGATAGGGGAATGACAGCACTTAATTTAGAAAAAAAGCTCTTTAAAAGATTATTGAAGCCCCGAAGCAAACAGCCTGAGGGGATTTGGGAATCTCCATCATGTGTAATTTTTAAAAAGATGTCAGAGTGACTTGGTTATAGCTCATCCCTTTGGGTAGAGATAGCTTAAGTGATATCTTAGCTACTTCACAGATTTATAATCATTACTATGCAAAACGAATGTTAATCCATAATACATTCCTATGACCCTTTCACCCAGACATACTGCTAAGTCTTCTATCAGTTTGTCTTCAAAATAGTGTTCTTCTGTTTCAATCCAAGATTTATCATAGCCTTGAAGAAAGAGATTGACGGCTCGGTGTCTAAAAAGGAACATTTAAAACAAAAGCTGTAAACTTTTAAAAAGCAGATTTGGTCAATATGAATTTCATTTAGCTTGAGGAACTGTCCAGTCAATACAGCAATAATTTAAAAGGGAAGCAGAATTTCTATGGCTAAACTGATCAAAGCACCCATTAAAAAAAAAAAAAAAAAAGTTTTATTTTAAACTGTGTCCCACTAACTTGTCAAACTGATACTAAAACATAGCAATAATGATTTATTAAGTGATAATATAATAAATAAAATAAAATTCTACATTGCTGAGTTGTTTAATATAAAACATTTTTTCATCTTTAATACAAATATTAAGATAACAGCAATAGATAACTTTGAATTGTGCTCAAATAATTGCATTTTTTAATGTTCAGGATAAACTTGAAATCAGAAATTTAAAATTATATTTGTTATTATTTTTTTAGAAGATAGAAAAAAGTAATTAATTCTAATAAAAGAAAGCAATATACAAACTATAATAACAAGTAGTTTATCAATTACTGGTTTCCATTTTTTTTCCTTTCGAGCTTGACAAATAGCTCTGTATTAAGGTTAATGCATTTGTGAAAGACAGAACTATAGAGCTCTTACCTTGGCAGATTATACAATGGTGCCATTCTAAAGCAGGCCACTACTGCTCTTTTTCTCTGTTTAGACAGCAGCTTATGCCACACTGCTTTTTTGGACCGCTGAGGATGCTCAACCTGTTACACAAAATACACATGGAAAAATAATGCGGCAATGTCCCTAGTGTCTGGAAACAGCAATAGTAGCAAAAATGTTAGTTAACAGATAAAACAAGTAGAAAAGCTACAGAGGAAAAATAGATCAGAAAAAGTGTCCTAGACAGAGTTCAAGCATTCAGCCAAATTGTAGAATCAGAATTTAGAAAATAAACTAAAACAAAATTCTCCCTTTTCTGGTATGATACAGATATTCTTCTTTCTTACTTCATGCTACTTTTTCTATCTTTTAGATAAAACACTATCATCAATAAGGCCATCTCTCAGGAAGCCTTAACTTTTAATGCGAACAATCTTCATTCATTCTATCTTTCATATGTAACTCTTTACACATGTACAGGTAAATTGTACACCTTCACACTCCCACAGACAATTTTTTTAAAGAAAGTTTCATGGATACAAAAAATCTTTAATTTGTAATATTTACTGTGATCAGCTATAATGGAAAGGAATTAATTTTAAAAAAGAGCGAAGAGCACAAAGACTTAGGACTAAATCTTTTCAATGAAGTAGCACAGACAGAATGTACATAAAATACTTCAAAACACTTTGGTTACATTTCATAAAACTACAGCTCTGTCTTAAAATATCTTCTCTTTCTGCATCTTGGCTCTAGAGTAGCATGAGGTGAAATAGGGTGTGCTCAATCTTCATCTTTTATGCTTTCAGGGTTTCTTCTTCCACCTTTTATTCTTGTTTCCATACCAAGAAAATTACCACTGTGGTGCTGAAGAGCACCTGCATACTTCTGCACATAGCCTGACTGGATAACCAGGATTGGAGGCTGTGCTACAGATCACTCCTTTCCCACAGCCTATTTAGAGATTCTGTGATTTATTTCAGACATCTTCCATAAATATTCTATAACTTGATTTAACCTATACAACTGTTGTAGGGTTAAGGGGTTGATTGAACTTGGGGTGGGCTGTTTGGTTTTTTATGGGGAGTTTGGTTTCTTTTGCAAACAACTACACTCCTCTGTGTTCCAACAGCATCAAAGAAGCCAGTGGAAGGTAGCTTTTCTACCCTGAAAGTCTTGGGAATTCTCCCTTGCAACGAAATCAAGCCTTATATGTAAAATACATAGTGTCAGTTCTGATATTTACATAGACTCAATATTCAATCCAAATTTGGTTATCCAGTTTAGTGAAACACAAAAAAAATATTAGTAATTAAACAATTAACATTTAATTAAACAGACAAAACCACTGCCATTCTGTGAAACATATAATTATACTTGTAAGATTAAATCGTAGCAATCTTAAGCAAGTGCTTTCTAAAAGATAAAATACAAATGAAAAATATTTTTTAACAGAAAGGACCAAAAAAGCTTTCATTGCAAACACATTTACAGTCACAAAAACAAACAAAAAAAGCCAGCACTAATAATTTGAAAGTCAGACAAATCCAAATGTGAAAGTTAGGTAATTAGTAGTATCTTCACAAGCAATTATAAATCCCTCTATACTTTCCCAAAAGAAATAGCCTCGGCCTACGCAAGCAGATTTCTGAAAATAGTAAAAAACAAAGAAGTTAGGTCTGCATGGAAAGAAAATACAAAGAAAATACAAATACAAAGATCATTGCCAGTGCAATACAGAAAGCATTCTGAGTTTCTATATATGTAGAACAGAGTATTTGTATACAGAGAGCAAAGGACTACTCAAGAATATCATAAAAACAGATGCAGTGCTTATATATTCATTAATTTTTAGGACACCAGATTTCCCATTTCAGTAAAAAAAGCTCCTGAGCATTTATCTACAGAAGATAAGTAAAGCTGTGGGGCTAAATCTTTAAACAAATAGGTGTAAGGTAGCCATAAAAAAGCAGAAAACTTGTCAACAAGTCATTGTTTAAGTCTGATCAGAAGTACTGATCTTAAATGTTGCTCTGGCATTACAATCATATTCTGTACTACTGCTGGATCATCTCAGTCACCTTTAAACAAAACAGGGTTGAAGAGAAAACTTTTCTTTCCCTCCCCCTTATTCCTAGCTTTTCTCTAGTCTTTCCTCAGAGCAACACTATATCCCTTTCAAACCAGCACCTATTCTCCTTCCTCTCTCTCAAACCATGATTGACAAGGATTTACTTCCATAGTCTATCACTTTTTGCTTGCTCCACATATGTACAGCAACAGGTAAAATTTAGTGACTCCTCCTCATTCTATTCTACCAAATTGTGTAAGTTTGTTGAACTTATAGCAAATCCATATCAAGGCTGGCAAACTGTATGAAGAAGAGTTGTGTGATGCAACAGACAGCTATTCACATCAAGCACATTCACATATCTCTCAGATTCCTATTGACTGAACCAGTGTCCTCCTGACAGTGGGGAAACTTCCTGACACGGGATCTTAAAACTTTCTGAGTGAAACCAACTAATCCAATGAGAATGCAAGAGAACCACAAATTTTCAAATGCTCTTTGAAAATAAAAAAAAATTATTAAAATTTATATGGAGACAGTTTGTAGCCTATGGTGTGCAACCAGCAGAGTTCATCTCTGCCATTAGGAACACCCTCTAAGTTAATCTCCTGTTTGTTCACTACATTTTAAAAAGGAAAACACATAATAAAACTAAAGTGCAAAATAGGTAATAATTCAAAAAGAAAAGTCACAAAAATAACTCATCAACTAGTCTTTGACCGGTAAGATGTACCCATATTGGAGATTTTTTAACTTCATATTTTAAAGAATATGGGAAGGACAGAAAATAAAATACAGAACTACTTATGTAAAAGTTACTGTAGTTCAGGTCACATGAGAAGCTTACATATTAATGCAAAAAATCTTAAATAGCTTTGTGCCGTATTCTGAAGCAACTTAAAATTTCTGACAGATCTTTTTCAGGAAAAAACCTGCTTCTTCTGTTTCTTGAATACAGCAAGGAATATATGAGTTTGCCAGATTACCAAAATAATTGCTGTTGAAGCTGCTGCAAATACACTGTGAGATACATACGACCATGATATTGGACTACAAAACACAGGATTTAGGCGTGTAAGCAGTAGCCATCAAAAGAAATAAGAAAAAACATAACATTAAATACAGTGGGTGAAAGTAGAAATGAAAGGGTGAACACTTTTATTTAGATTAGAAGGAATGAAATTGGTAAAATGTCTCTAACCTGTTCCAGGTGAAACAGCACATTAGCTATATCAAGGACTCTTTCCACAGTCTTCTCTGGATCTGAGGAATCGTCAGTTCTGTTTGGCAAATCTTTGTAAAGTGCCATCTGCCATCTAATGGCAGGATCCTCAAGCTGCAGAGGAAGATTTCACATGTCAAGGCAAAATGTTCTGAACAATTTAATCAGTAGAGAAACTGGTTCAAAGGTAAACTGAAACACTTTATATGGCTAACCTATACTTTTACATGTCTAACCCATAAAGCATCCATTACACTGTGAGAACAAGACTAATTGGTGCAATGCTTGGTAAGAGCTCCCATAAAGCATAAAGTGTTTTGCGTTGGAAGGCACCTTTAAGGCCATCTAGTTCTAACCCCTCTGCCATACACAAGGACACCTTCCACAAGACCAGATTTCTCAAAGTCATGTCCAACTTGGCCTTGAATACTTCCAGAGATGATGCATCCACAGTTTATGTGGGCAACCTGTCCCACAGAACTAAAACACTAAAACACTAAAATCATACAAATAACAAAAATCATTGGTCAGCAAATAGCACTGGCATCAACAATGAACATAATATTTGAGGAAAAGTAGTGAAAATTAGGTACATGGACATAATTTAGTACATTGCCTTGGCCATTGTTAAATGTAACAACACTGAAAGTGTTGCTCCACTAGTTGGGATTACTTAATTTTCAGCCATAGAAAATAGCAGTATTGCTATTTACATCTATTTTATTTTTCTTTAATTCTTAGTAAATCGTAATTTTACTGATTATTAGCTAAAAAGTCAAAAGTTAATTTGGAAAACTGAAATTAAGATGCATTTTCTTAACAGCCTACAAATTATAAAGAACTGTAAGAAGCAAAATGGTTATCAAATTTTTCTCTTTATATTTCATTTTTCTATTTCATTAATCTGTAATTCTCTGTTTTACAATTGGTGAATTCTTTTTTGGTTTGTTTTGTCTCCCCAGCCCTGATAATCAAGACTGATGCAACACACTTTGCAACCATTTACTGTGCCAATGACACTGATGACCCATTTTACTGAGAACTGTGGACAGTGAACATTCCTGATTATGCAGCTACTGTTGAAGACACACTGGCCTGGACAGCTAAAGAACTTGGGGGGCTAAACCCTACAGATTTCCATACACCTTGAACTCAACACTTACTTGTCTAAAACTTCTTTGTGGATCCAGATTTCAATTTGTGCCTAAGATGAGACAATAATGCTAATTCACCTCCACAAAGCATATTACGACACACGGTTTACTCAAGTTCCAGGAACGATTAAAAACTTACACAGTCATTCATTAATAGCTTATTATAACCTAGAAAGCCACATTTTGCAGGCATTTCTTCCACCTTTCGGCTTTTCCATTTCTTAAAAACTGTCACATCCACAGTCTTTGTGTGAGCATTTGACTGGATCATCATGAATGGATAGTCCACAAAAGACTTTTTAATCACAGGTGGAGATGTCTTTTGATCTGAGGACTTCTCACATTCTATCAAGGTACAGCTTTTTTGTATAGGTAGTTTTTTAAGGGTATGAGTAGTTGGCATTTCAAGGTGTGAGCTAGAATGGCTGGAAGAAGATTTTGGTGACTTGAGCTTCATCCATGTCAAAATGAATGCAAGTTTCGTCATCAATTTCTTGAAATAAAAGGCTTGGTACTGAATAACAGCATGCAGGCATGCAAGGAAAGGAAAGACAGAAACAGGGTGAAGACAAATGTACAAATGTAGACAAAGGTAGACAAATGCATGAAATAGACGCCACAACATTAATAGCTAAAGATTCAGAAGGATGATTCTCTAACAATGCAGTACTCCAAAAAGGAATCTAGATAAATGGAATTTTAGCTCTTAGGTAAATAACAGAATATTAGGTGTCTGTGAGAAGCAGTTAACAGAAAACACCATTTTAAGAAAGAATATTGCTATGGTTGGTAGAAAATCAGCCTTTCCAAAAGCAGTATTTTTGAAATACTATATTTTGAAAGCCACTTTACACAAACATCGCTATAACTAAGTTATTAATTATATTATATTAGGAAATAATAATTTAAATTTATGAGACCATTTGGCCTACATTCCTATTATATCTGACTTAATCAGACAACAAAAGGGTGGTCTATGCATGATGGCAGAATTCTTTGTAACAAGAAATATCTTACTGTTCAAACACTATACATGACTGTATAGTGACTGAATCCTAATGACATCAGACAATAACAGAATAAATTGCATTGCAATTTGTACAAAACTACTGAATTTAACTTTAGATATTATGCTTTAAGTAACTGCTTACACACTTACATTTATTGTTAACTCTAGAATGTGTCACTGAGAAATCACCGTTTTGTCTGCAGTTTACTTGTCACATACAGGTCCAAATCAGACCTTTTAAAAGTTAATAAAGCAATATGTAAACAGTTATAAAATAAAGCTAACTACAATAGCAGTTAGGTTTTTTAATCTATGTATTATGTGGTTCTCTTTCAGATTTTCATTTTCCACAGGGAATTCATTTAAAAATAGGAAATTCTATAGTCACTGATGAAAAATTTTCAACTGGAAAATGCAACAGTGGACTTTAGATTAGCCAAAATTACTTTTGTCTTCATCATCAAGACACTGTGAAATTGCATTAATCTAAGAAATGTAAAAGCATTTTTATTCTCATGTAGTATAAACAGAGAACATGTATATTGCTTAACAATAGCAAACTTTTAATTTAAGCATAGGAAGTTTCTGCAGAGAAAGCACAGACCAAGGTATTAGGATGTATCATGACTTCCAGGCAACAAAGCAGTAACAGACAGAAATTTCTTAACAGCAGAACATATCACTGAAGAAACAAAACAGAAACTGAAGTAGTTAAAACAGGAGGGTAAGTGCTAAATAGCAACATGAAATCCCAGGCAAGACTTGTAACTGCATGGCTCACAAAATGAAAATGTACACATATTGAAAATGTCGTAACAGAAATATCTATCATTTTCACTAAGAAAACACTATTGAAGTTTATACACAAAATCACCTCATGTTCAAAGGTGTTATGTTCATGGCATTCAAATTAAATACTGTTGCTCTTAAAATCTTCATAAATTATGCTTTCTTCCTAGTACTTTGCCTGTGTGTTTTCTGCTTCTGAGTATATAACAATATTTGCTATAGAAGGATAGGTATTTCAAGGTTTTAGGATTTAACTAAATCTTTTGCTTTCAGAGTAAACTTTTCTACGTGCAAACCCTCTAATTTAAAGCTATTGGATTAAACGCTTTTGTTGTTAACATAGAAAATATGATAGGAGAAAACTGATCTTCACATATTATTCAGGAAGAACCATCCCACTACCAGCTAATTTAAAAAAAAAAATATTACTGCGATGCATTACAGTGGAATCTAGACTTCTGAATGATTCTTAAATAACTGTTCAGAAAAAAAAGCACCAGACTTTCAACTCCTATTTACTCTTTTGTGACCTTTTAATAAGGACAGAAAATAGTAGTTTAGTTTTTTCTTGAGGTGAATAAAACATGAGGCAGGGGGAGAAGGTAGAGGAAAATCCTAAGTAAAGCAACATTTATAGGTCCAATTCCATCTTTCTTCAACAGAGGAGAAACATGCATAATTTTATTACACTTCCATATTCTGGCTCTTTTTCTTTCTTTGAAGCATTAACAAAATAGTTTATGCTGGCCATTTCAAGACTTTTCCCCTAAGGCTACTCACCTGGAACTAAATGGAATTCAGTAACAAAAATCTATACTTTTTCCCCAAGCACCTTCTTTTCCCAGGGCTGAAAAGCAGGAACCAAACTGAGAAAACTGGACATGTTTCACTTTACAGAGTATGCCAAAATGGCATCTTCCTTTTCCTTTACACTTCGAGTTGATACTAAGTACCTTTGAGCATTTTGCAGACTATCTCAAATAACAGTAGGTGGAGTTTAAACAGTGATAGAATTTCCTTCCATCTCCAATTTTGTATTAATGGTGTGAATGGAGAGAGATTTGAAGGGCCATATATTATTGCATATAAAACATATATACATATATTAAATACCTAACATTTAACAGTTAACTTGAACAAGTTACTTGACAGAAGAGAATAAGGGACTACAAGTTATCCTAATGAACCAAAGCAGGTTGTCACTATACAGCACCGGCAAATGAATTCAAATGAAGAAAAATCAAATTTAAAAACTGCATATAGATTACCTTGCCCTGAAGGTGAAGATTACTGCGGATGACATCTCGTACTTCATCTTCAGTGTCTTTCTGCCAATAGATTACAAATCATATAAATTAGGAATAGAAGGTAATTACAAAATGTTATGATTCATTTAAATATCAACCTTGGGCTTCATGAGATGATGTATGCAACTGACAATGTGAAAGACTGAGAAAAATCTCTGAGACAAATCTTTTCTTACCCAAGCTTGCAGGATCAAGTTCTGGATGGCATCATACATATCTGTTCACAGTAACACACTAAATGTAAGCCTGGATTCTAACTGCTAATATACACATACTGAAGGTTTGACCAAATAAAACTGATAACAGGAACAGAACCTTCTATGATTTGAGTTCTGTTTGTTTTGCAGAGCTCTTTTATAGCAACCTTTATAGCATACAGTTCAGCAGTCCAATGGTCATATAACGCACAAGAGTGTATAAAGTTTTATAGCTTGGGAAAAGAAGTATATTCCAAATTAAAATCAAATTATTGCACTGTGAGTATATACCCAAAAGAATCACTTTTAAAACAGTCTATCCCTACAGAAATTCTTTCATTCACATGAGAGTGACTAAAAGGAATTAGTTATGACATCGAGCACAGAAGTTAGGAAACAGCTAGTTCTTAATTTTATGACAGTCGCAGAATCAACAAAATTGGAAAAGACTTTTGAGATCAAGTCCAACCAAATTCAAGCTTTATAAAATATAACAAACGCTACTTTGCATTAAAAATTAAGAGAGATAAATAACTAGTTCAGCTACTAAATACTATCTCTATTCGTACACTGATCATTCTGAAATACATCCATACTGATCGTAAGTACGTTCAAACTGAAATGTTTCAAACCATGAGGAAAATATGTAGATATATACCATAATCACCCACTGCGCCCTTATAAAACAAAATTATAATCTTGATTCTTTGTGTCATACTGTAAGAATGAACACAAGGTAAATTATTGGAAGAATTTAATTAGTAAATATTTCTACCTTTTGGAAGTGCAAAAAGAATGCCTACCATGCTAAATCGATTTTTGGCCAGTGCAATCAGCTCTTGGTCTCCAGGAGCACAAATGTTTAGGCCTATTGGAAGCAATCTCTTCAGTGCTGCCACAATGAGAGAAGTCTGCATAGAGTAGCGATCACCCTTTCGCTTCATCTTCTTCCTTTCCTGGTCAGAAACTGCTGCCTGCAGAATAAAGTAAAGATTAAAAAGAAACCAAATCCAATATTAAATAAAAGGATTCTACTAGCAACTTTGTACTTGTCTCTAGTTTCACGATTTCCTTATTACCTTTACAGGTGTGACCTCATCCAGTGGAAACGGCATTTTAACATCGCCAATATTTTGCAATGTGTTTCTCAAATGACTGTGTTTTGCATTTCAACCCAGTATTTTAAACAGATTTCTTTACCAGAAAAAATCCAAAAGCAAACCCCCTACCCCCTGCAAAAAAACCCCAACCAAACAAACAAAAAAAATCAAACAATAAAAGGTGCTTCTCTGGAGTCTTCCCAACTCCTTCCCTTTGCAAAGAAAAAATATTAAAATCTTTATGCTACCTTAGACATCTTAGATTTGGTGTCACTGATAAGGAAAGACATGTTGTTGATTTCATTTTGTACCACAAAGTTCTGTTCCTCCCTTTTGAAATTCTGGAAATATACAGAGGATCTCAGTTAGAAGCATTTATATGAGTGCTCTATCTAAACATACCTTAAATAAAAATACAAATTAAGTAGGAATCTGTAGAATCCACAAGTTAAGACAAGGGCAGTAAAAATGAACAGATGATCAACAAGGTCCTTGAATTTCAGCGTCATTTACATTTCATAACTCAGGTGGTGAATGTTTGGGGATTTTCCCCGTGTTAGAGAGAAGGACATGTTTCCCTAGCTGTGAAAAGGACATAATAAAAATCTTACTCCTCCTCCAATTCAATATAAAAATATTGTCCAGGTTTTCCCTTACTAGTGAATTATTCATTAATTTTTTCCCCATTATAAATTTCCACTATATTCAGGTACATAAGAAAAAATTTAAATAAAATAGTGAAATTATGAATACACAGGTGATTTCATTATCCAGTATCTATCTACAGTATAATAACTTTTTGTGCAGAGTGTTGTTTATAATAAATCTCAAATTCAGGCACAAGCACTGAAGTTATAAGGCATCTTTTTCCCCAGACTTGAGAGAATTGAAGCTATAACAAATAAAGAAATTTAGTACAGACAGCAGTCCATATGAAGATCTAATGTCTGAAACAAATTAGACTCTTTTGGGGGTTTTAATTCTTTGTGTTCCAGTATTCACTAAATCATGTTTTATTTAAAAATTATCAGTGCTTGCTAGGTGTGATTACAAAAAGGCTATAGGGTTAAAATAACTGGGGGGGGGGGGGGGGGGGGGGGGGGTTGTGTGCAAAAAAGAAAGGAAAAAAAAAAAAAAAGGAGGGAAGAAAGAAGCGTAAGGATACAAAATGCTATGAGCTTAATATATTTTAAAAAATCCAAAAAAAACAGCAAACCAAGCAAATAACAAACCCACAACAAACTAACCAGAATCTGTAAGAAAAGTATCTTTAATTGGTTTACTATATCACAAAATACCTATCCAACTCTCCTATCTTCTCTGCCTTTTCAAAAGTGTCAGAAATGTGAGTCATTAATACCTTCCCATCTGCAGTTTTGCTTCTGTCATTAAACGTGTTTTACAAACATAACCACTAAATAACTGATCTACCTATTAAAACAAGCATTTACGAAGCATTTACCAAGGAATTACTTACATGAGACTTTGACCAGTAAATGAAGACCTCAGCCACCATGCGGAAGAGCTCTTCTGCTTCAGGATTGGGCTCTTTCAGCCATTTTGCCCTAAAATTTGGTAAAAGGGTGAAAAGGGGGATAATCCTCATTGTCTTTATGCTTTGAAATCACTTTTCAACATTTTACAAGGATACAAGTCAACAAAACCAATAATATATGCTTTAATCCTTTTTGGTAGCAGTGGCTTTTTGATGTCCTATTTCAAAACCTTTAAAATCCTTTAATATTAATCCTAATTCTAGTCCAATATATATGGATTGCAATTTTGTTTTGTTTTCTTCTCAAAAAGACCCCAGCTCCTTCTTAAAGTCAGAAAGCATTAGCTTGAGCAACTGAAGATTGTCAGACTGAGTAAAAGCCACTGTAATTTAGTGCTAGGCACATCAAGGGATAAGAGGTGGTATCAATAAAAAGGAAGGTTTTATGAGTTTCACTGACCTATTCCTCTCCACATACCTGTTATAGTCCACAAATCTAATCAACAAAGGGTAGAAGGCATAGAGGTCCCGTGCCAAAGTGGTGAACTCATCTAGGATGAGCAGTTCAGCCTCCGACATGTCACCTCTGCCTTCTGCTCTTAGATGTTCTTCATCCGATACAACCACTGCTGCCTTTTTCTTTAGTTTATCCATCAGTGGAAGGAAGTGTGTCTTTAAGAGCTGTGGCTTCGCTTTACTTATGATGGGCTGGGAAAACACTATTTAAGGCAATGAATATTATAATATATACCTGGCCACAAAATATAACTAAAACCTTTTCCCACTTTCTTGAATCTTACTTCTAGGCTACAGAGCCAAATCCTGCCCCCATTGAAATCAGCAGAAATTTTGCCAAGAATTAAATGTGGTCAGGATTTCACAAAGTCAATTCACTTTGTCTGAGGGCAGAAATCGCAACTTCACAGACTAAGGCTGCAAGATCATAAAACTCGAAACACCTCTTTACTGGTATGCCATCAGCATGGTATTTGTCTACATAGTTTTACTGAGCAATGCCAAAGTTGTTTAATGGTATGGATGGATACATATATAGCTACATAGTGCACACACAGGTTTTCTTAGCTACTGGCTTCTGCTTTGAACCTTGCTTGAGTGAAGGAGAACTGGAAAGCATGCTCTGGTTATTTGAAAACCCATGGAAACAGCTTGCCTGTACTTCTCCAGCACACTAAGAAGTCTTGTATGTAGACACAGATGGGAGTGATTCAAGTGATTCATTTCAGACTTGTTAGCACAAGCTTTTTGAAAACCTACTCACTAAAACAACTGAAGTGCCTATTTGCATTAGCACTTCAACTGGGCCCATTGGTACCAAATCATTTGCAACACACTGATTAAATTACACAGAATTTTAGGCAGTTGCCACCTATTCTGAAGTGCATTACATTACTAACTCTCAAAACACTAGGAATTATGAACGCTACCATGAATGAAATTACTACTGAAGTAAATACTGAAAAGTCATAAGAAAGTCTAATTGAAAAATTGAATCCACACCACTTAAGTGACTTTTTCTCAGAAATTAACACTGAGAATGAAAGTATTTTTAAATGAATTTCAGGTTGTTCAAAAGATGAAGTCAGCATAACTATTACTTAATGACATGAGAATTTTGACATTTCACTGTAATGGATATGTTAATATACACCTTCAAACCCAGGTTTTAAGGATCCAGCACTCATACAGAAAAGCAAGGAACCGTATAATGTCTGCAAATGAAAACTTGCTATATAATGAAAATGGGGCTAAATTACTATAGTCCTTGAATTTAATATACTGCAAAAGGCACACGTGTATATCCTCAGGAAAAAGAAATAGTCTAATTTACTTCTTATATTACTTATAGAGAGATTCAAACATACTGCTTACACTGCTTTTTCTTTATACTTATAGTATTTCTGGTTCATCAAGATCTGTATTGATTAAAAATGTAAAAATATGAGTGTTCTTCTACTCCAACTTTAACAGGGTAAATACAGAGTGATTCAGAGTCTCTGTGTGTACACACCTTCTGAATATACACACACGATTGCTTGTTTATTGATTTATTTTCACATCTTACCTGCCAATCTCTTCATCCAGGCTCCTTCATCAATACCAAGGTTGTTATAGATGATTTTCAATATGTTACCCAACAGAGTGTTCATGTGCTCTGACGTCAAGGCTGTGCAACACATTTCAGCCTTGTCAGGATTGTTCTCTGGCCCATGCTCCCACCAGTGGGACATGTAACTGCACAGCATAGGCAGTATGACTTCCATGATATGTGGCATTTGTGTGTAACGAATACCAGATTCTGCCAGTTCCACTATTTCTTCCATTAGTTTCACCAAGGAAGGAATATTTGGGCAGACCTCTTCTACACTAGTTGGCAAATTGAGAACTATGGAAAAAAAAAAATCAATAAACTAGGTCATAAAAGAAAACAATTCTTTTCAGCTGCTATTCAATACAACTTCTGTTTACATTTGCACCTTTGTGATCCAAAGGAAACACACCAAACACACACACAAAAAAAAAAAGAAAAAAAAGAAAAAAAAAAAAAAGCATCATCCTTTCGTACTGCTGAAGAACAAACTTCTTTTGTTTAAAAAAAACTGTTTAAAAAACTGTTATTTTGTTTAAATAAAACTGTTTATTTGACCATTTCCGTAATTAATATTCCTATATCAAAACTTCCAAATGTAAATGTTGTGGAATGAATTCAGAGAAATTAGATGCACTTTTCTATATACAAAATAAAGCTTAAATTTTAAAATCCCTTCCAGCCTAAGTTTTGCAGTTGAGGAAACAAACTGATATAATGAAGTATCTCTCAACAGCACACTAGATGAGACCTGGAATTCTAACATAACAAACGGAAACCACTGCCTGTCCTAACAAATTGCACAGATTTGAGAAACTGATTCTAGAGATGAACCTGTGACTGTAAATGTTTACTTTTTAATTAATTTCAATTTTTAGTTCCTTCCTCTGAAAAAGGACTGCAGTTGCCTCGATAAGGCAGTTTTTTTAATCTACATAAAAAATCTGCAAGCACAATCTGTAGCTCCTGAAGAATGGACACAGTGACATAGACAGGTACCTATAGATCAAAAATCCAGCCTGCAACTTATGAGTACGAATGTCTCTACCAGCATTCCACAACTCCTTGTACTAAGGCCAGTCTTTTTTGCAAAGCAGTGGCTTCTCTTATTTAGAGCAAATATATTTTACACAGACATTACATAGTCTCCTTAAAGATTTTGCAATTTTAGAAAAAAAAAATCCATTTTCTGTTAAAAATCATGACAATACAGTGGATTGTCCTTCCAGATATATTAAAATAGATAAAATATATGGCAAGTATGCATAATTGTTGATATTTTCAAGTCTGGATACTACAGCTCCTTGGATAATAAATCTGCTATGTTCCCTTTTTTATAAAATAAAGATGAAGTTATAAAATTATTGCCATTGTAAACTGGCATCTTATATGAACAGTGTCATTCATCTTTGTGTATCTGTAATATGATTCAGACTTAGCATAAATGCAGAGCTTGTAAAGTTCTACTGCAACTTCTTTTTTTTGCAGGAACAGTTTGTGCATGTGACCTTATTCAACAATCATGTTGCAGCGTAAGAAACATCAAGAACATAATAAAAAGATATACGCAAAGTAAACATACACAATGTCACTATAAAGTATCTGTACTGCCTTTTATGTCAAACAAAATAAAAACCAATCTACATACAACTGCAATTTTTTTACTTTATAAGGGCATAATATGTAACTAATACAGCAAAGCTATTTTCCTTCAATTGCAAGTACGTGTGTTTTAGGGACCTAATACTGTTTATGTAAGCTGAGGAACCAAAGCTACTGATGAGAATGCATAATTTTATGATCAAATATAGAATATCTGAGGTATTAAAAATGTGCAAAGTCTCTTCATTAATTCAATTCAAAAGTGGTATTTTGAGAATAGTATCTCAAAATTAAAATATCAGTAACATTAGGAACATAAAAAGATCAGTTTTATCAGATTTAGAAATTGATTAAAATTTTGATTTAGAAAGAAGAATTTAGACAAGAAATGCAACCATGAAATTGGAAGAAAATTCTTGCACTATAAAATGTATGCAAAACCACATGTCTTAAGGCAAACAGCAATTATTGTGAAATCACGTTTTCATAATCATGATGTCAGTTTCTGGAAATACCTGCTCTATCTCTCGCATTCTTGGTATTGTAGATTGAGTAGATATTATGTTTATTCAAATGAGTTTCCAAAAAAGCCACTGGAAAGGCCCCTGAGAAAGCAGCCAAGCACTCTCCTAGAGCTGATCGTTGCCTGTGAATTAACAAACACCATTAAAGACACACATTTTTGATCACAGAGCCACAGAATGGGTAAGGCTGGAAGCGAACACCAGTGGAGTCACCTGCTAACTACTGACTGACCATACCTTGGGGTTGTATTCTGAGGTGACTGCATTTCAAAGAGAGAAGCCACAACATTATTGGGATCCTCAATGCAAGAACATGCAATAGAAATCAAAATCTAGCAAAACCCTCTTCTACTAAATGGATGGTATGTAAAGACATAAAATGTCAAAGGTGGCCTACACAGCCTACAGAAAATGAAAAACATGCAGGGGAAACCAAAATAATTGTAAAAATCCCTTCTGTTCTATTACTTTCTTCTCAGCTTTACTGACTGTATAATCCTTACTATTAAGAAAAAGCTACTGGATAAAACAAGAGACCAAAATCAACTATCATTTTATCTAAGTGATATTTAGTTTTTCTGAGAAAGTGATAATCACTTTCATGCTTTGTCTAGTATGAAAGTCAAGTTCCTCAGTGAGTGGGAAATTGCTTCTAATGATCAAGAACTCTGAAATTTTATCATAAAGACGCTGCTATAATATTTTCAAATATATGACATTTATTTGACAATCAAAATTCTTTGTGTATTAGAATTTTTAAAAGACTGTTTCTAGGAAAAAGTAAATGATGGCCTGTCACTTCACTTCGGTTATTCATAGGACAGTTAAGCCAGTCTTTCTAATTTCCAACTGAATTGATCACCACAGAATTTAGAGAGGTGAGAAATCCCTAGCTGAGACCAAATCACACATGTGACAGAAATTCAAGAGAATTTAATCTCAGGAGAATCATAAACTTTCAAGTCAAAAGGAAAAAAACCCTCAGAACTGATCTTGTTATTTAATGAGGTTCATAAGGTTCATCCTTGGTCTACAGTTTATCTCAGTCTTGGAGATTTTATTCTTTCTAGATCTAACTCATTAAACTTGATTTTATTAAATCTAACTTCATTCCCATACCTATTCATACCGTTTCGTCCTTCCTCCTTTTTTCCCCCTTTTCATTAAGTCTTCGTAAGCAAAACAACCATCCATCACACACACCTGTGAAGAGCATCCTATGTGCTTTTCGATTGCAATGATGGTGGTAGAAAATCATGCCCAAAAATTGTCACTTTCACTGATATGCTCTTCAAAACAAATCCCATATCCTCTATTTGCCAAACAGCAAAATAAATTAATTTTATGTGCTTAATGAAATTAATGAGAACTGATTTTCCACAGATTTGGGGGTTTTCTATTTAACTTCTGAGCACATCTGTATCTTCTCTCAAGATATCTTTCCAATAATGCTCTTCTATATTAATTTCTGAACTGCAAATTCATAATGCTTAATATAAATGTAAATATTAAAAATGGAAGAAATATTTTCCTTCTTACCTCTCCACATAGATACTTTTGCTGGTTCCCAGAGCATATAAACTTGCCAATATTCTGTAACAAGAGACCTGAACATCGTCCACTAAAGAGAAGAAGAAAACTGAATTTACAAAGAGATTTTTATTTGCAATACATTTCCAAAGAATTAAAATAAATTTCTTCAGATAATAACAGAATTAAAAATATTAATTTAACAAAGGCAACCCACAGAAACCACCCACTAAATACACAAAGTCTTTGGAAGTCCCACTGATATACTTTTTACTCAATATTTCCATTTACTTAAATATCACGTTATTAGCTAAAACAGTAAACCTATTTCACTAGTGCACTAATTTTATTAAATTAATGGCACACCAACTCTTTAAACACGGCACCTTTACAAACAGAACAGCGCTGTGCAAAATAAAGGCAATTCTGTTATCAAATATTTAATTATTTTAATCACAGTTTATATATATATTTTTATATATATCATTTAGGCACTGATACCAGCTAATGACATGTACTTAATTTACACTTTAAACTTACAAAGGATTAAGAACAATTAATAATTCCTTAGTCCATATGAATACTTCACCAAAGGATGTTCTAAAATGATCAAGTAATTCAGTCATAAAGCTGTAAGAATAATCTTAAAATCTCTTTGAAAAAATATTTTTGTAATGCACTCTGCAGCAACATTGTAAGTACCACAAAGATGGACAACACTCCCCTTCTTGCCATAGATATCTCTAGTATTCTCTCCTACAGTGGTAATATCATCTCCCAACGTGCAATGAATGAAATATTGTGAGCAAAACAGGGTAAGACTTCATGGGTTGGGAGAGCTTAGAAGATATTGTATCAAAGCTACATGGCCCAGCCCTTTACTGTACTGTGATTTTAGTTCAGATCATCTTGGAATTAAGTGTTTTTACATCGTAATAGTAACCTCAGGCAGATTGACCCATCTTTGTACATGATCCACCCATGGAGTATACTTCGTAACTAGTACTCTCAGGTACAAGCACCAGGTCAAGATGCTCGTACAAGGAAGATAAATCTTACTCTTAACAAAATGTAAAGAGAAGTTATGCGTAAGAAAAATAAGTCTTTGCACTATGCTCTAAACAAAATAAATAGGCCCAATTTTAAGTAATTATTCTTTCTCAGTTCATTAATTCTAAATTGGATGTTTTACACCAGTGTGATGTATGTAGAATAGCTGATTAGGAACATCAACTTAAGTGATAAGGAATTCAAAGCTAAATATTAAGTTCCAATACATGGGATACCAGAGACCAAAAATTACACAAGGCATGAACACTTTGATGACTGAAAAAGTGGTTTAGGATGAACAAGTTACTTTGTCTGGATACCATCACAGTCTCCGGAATTTTACAGAAATAGTTTAACGAAAAAAAAGTGGATGTTTACATCTCATGACTTTCAAATCCATCAATACAACAAATTTTTGAGGAGTTCTTTCAAGGCTACTTTAAATAATACTTTTTACAGATTCTAAAAAGAGAAAAAATGTAGCTCAGTATTCTTTTCCTCCAGGTTCTTCTCATGGATTTTTATAACTGAGTAAGCTACGCAGGGCAGGATTCCCCCTTTAGTGCCATCCGGACAGTGATATTTTTGTGAGTTCCTAAAATACATAAAATTAAAGTTTTGTGTGCAGACTGCAAAGTCTGCATTATTTTGGCTGCAAAATTTGGGGTTTGGGAAAATAAAGGACCACTGAATCCACTACAATCAGAACCTGTACAGAAATCAAATATACAGGCTCTCATATACATTCTCTTCTCTGGTGTCTGATTTCTTCAGGAGCTCCTTCCACTTTTCCCTGGAATTTTCAGAATTTAAGGACCCACTCAGATTCTGCTCTAACTGAAACTGAGGTACAAGTATGGTGGTGTAACCTTGTAGCCTAACCTTATTTATAGAGAGAGTAAAGACAAAGTAACTTACACAAAGTGAATTCTCACACATGAAGAAAGTCACAGTAAATCTAGGATAAAGTTATAAAAAAATTTGATCCTTCTCACTTTGTAATCATGGACACATCTGCTTCAATATTTATTTAGAGTACACTAAAACCTGCAGTCTGTTTTTGGTTGATTGCTGCAAATGTTTGATTAAATCAATAAAAAATTCATCAAAATGACATAGGATTTGTCCTTTAATAAAATTGATGGTCTAGTAACATTTACTACATGATACTATGGATATTTTAATGGCATGGACCATTTCATACATGTATGATAACATGATACATACATATCAAATCTTCCCCAAACTGGTGCTGTCCAATATGCTCAAATAATGAAGATAGCACTGGCAGGAGAGCAACTGTGGTATAATTAATGATTTGTGTAACTCCTTTTGGCTGGTTTCTGCTGTGTGTAAACTGGCCTTGCTTAAGATTTTCCATTGTCTTCTCCAGATCCTCAGCAGCATTGTCCAAAAATGCTCTCAGTGCCATCCTAACAGATTCCAGACCAGTTTTCATCACAGTCCTGCTCATAGCATGCAAAAAGAATGAAGAAGAACATTCTGTTAGACAAGCATGGAATAAAGCTTAGTCTTGGATTAGATGAAATAGATAACAGAGATCTGAAGAGAATCTTTCATCTTTTAACATTGTAAAATGTTCTCAGAGCAGAATGACTGAAAAGTTTCATAGGCATCTTGTAGAAGAGAAGAATGCTTTATCTGTGTTCCTGCTGAACAGATAGTCCTTTAAAATTTATAGTGATTTATTTGCCTTCAGAGAGGAAAAAACTCAAAAACTACATAACAAAACCAAGAATTAGTAGGTCTGTGATTTCTGACTTTAGAAACTAAAGAACTGTGTCAAGTTAGAACTCAGAAAATCTGCCTAATTATAACAGTCACATTCCTCTCTCCAGATCAACGGCATCAGAAGGGAGAGGGAAAACAACCACATCTGATAAAATCGAATCAATCAATCAATGCATTTATTATGTATTATGTAACTATAGCACCATAATCCATGATATAAAGATATAATCCAGGAGAACTATTACCTTACATGATTTAACTAGAGCAATTACAAAGATCCTTTGTTTAAGCAAAGTATCTGTTTAGGCATGCGTGAAACAAATTGAGGTGATGTTCTTCTGTAAATTGATTATCAGTATAGTTCTTTTAGTCTGACTGTTTCTTTTAAAGAGTGAATATATACCATTTCAAGAGCAATATCTTTAAAACTTCCATGTTACCTCCATTAATTTCTTAATCTCCCTCTGGAGTTATTTTCACATCTCCACCAAGCTCTGAATCAGTGACCTTCACTTGTATCTGTACCTTGCCTGTGTGATTTCTTAGACTATGGATAATTTAAGACTGAAAAAACAAGATATTTCAAACTAAAGGCATACCATGCAGAAGCTGAGCCTCATTAATGGCCATGATCACGACTCTACCCCCTAGCAAATGGAATATAAAACTTGTCCATAAAAGCAGCTGCAAAGATATCAAGAAAAAGAACTTTCTGCACATAATGCAGCAAATTGTTTTGAGACTGAATGCAAAGTGAAAAAAGTTACCTTAAAATTTCCATGGAGGCAGCTTAAGCTATCATATTTAAACATATTTTGTTTAAAACTGCAAAGATCTAAAGATAAGTATCAGCAGAGAGGGTTGACTTTACAGTAAATGAAAAGCAACATATCAAGGTTGTATCATCCATGACCTTCACAATAACGGCTCAAGCAGCTCAATTTAGTATTAAAGTAATGCTGAATTTTAAGCAAAGGGCTGGGGTTATTTTCAAATTAGAACCTGAACTAATTTAGCAAAGAAGACACTCTATGAGACAGATTTATGGTGCATTTGACTCCTGAATTTTTTGATTAAACAGAGTAAGGAAGATAAAAAAATATTTCTAACTTTATTGTGGTTTTGAGAAAGTCACATGAATAAAACCACATAAACTAACAGCCACAAGTTTCTGGACACCACAGATCCATAATGAAGTTTAAAGAATAACCTACAAATAGTGTCCTGTCAAATCCTAGTAATCGACCTGTTTTGCAACGGGAATTCCTTTCAGCAGTGTAATTTCGTGAGTGTTGAAATTCTGCAGTCTTATACAGGTAGCCCAAATGTAACTGCACATTACTTTTTTCAGTGATTTTCCTTCAGAAAGTGACTTTAGAAAATATAATCAGTATTACCTCGCATCCAAGGTCTGTCCCAGTATGTGAAGACAGTTGACTATTGATGTTGCATCATTTCCTAGAAAGAGAGGAAAATTATCCACCAATTAAACTGAGCATAGCGTATATCTTATTGACACGCTGCTAACTGTACCTCTGGATTTAATGAAAGAATAAATGACATAGCAGAAGAGCAACTGAACTTCTGCATAACTTCAAGTTAAAGAACATGCAGTTTTTTGTTTTATACAAATGCAGTAACTAGAGGCAGGAAAGCATCTCTTTTAAAATAGCTGAGGCAGTAAAGATGGAAGCAAATGTGGGGTTAATTAGAGCTCCAGGGTATTGTCTGTTTTTCATTTAATTACTCTAAGCTTTGCTTTAATTAATTGAAGTTTATCTGATTATTTATCTTCCCCCTCTCAGTAACATAAAAGCTGTTAACTTTCCAAAGTTGCTATTGCAGGAAGAGAACACTTACAAAAAATGTCACTTAAAAAGTTAGTTCCCTGGTGTTCCCCCTAGTCTACAGTCATTTATAGCTTAATTTGGTCTACATGAATAACAGTCTCTCACATAATACACATATGCTGTAATTATTTTTCCCATTTAGATATGTAAAAAGAGGACTTACATACAAGAAGCCTTCAATACATATGTATATCCCAAAACGCTGCCATGTACAAGCCTCTTACCTCTACGATTAATTTTTAAGTCCAGAACAGACGTATGCTACACAAATTTCAACCACAGCCTATTTTTAAATTTACTTTTTAAAATGAAATTATGCAAAAATAAAACTGCCTTTTCTTGCTTCTTTTTAAATTCTCTTGATTGGAAAAAAAAAAAGTAGAAACAAACTGAATGTTTCAGAAAGATTTCTGAAAATACTTCTATCTGCATACAGTGATACAGTGTACTTACTATATTTTCTCTACTAGTAGGTGGTTATTTCTTAAAAATACAAGCAAACATTCAAGTAAAATTAGTAATTGCTTCAGTGAACTAGAGATTTTAAAAGACAAATTGCAAGCAAGGTGTGGGCAGTTTGTTGCAGCACTGAGAAAGTTGTTCCATGCTACCAAAATTAGGAAATACTGTTTTGGTGTTCATCCACAGAAGATTAAGCCAACCTGAACCACCTCTTCCACCGCTGCCTCAGCCAGGCAGCCTCACCTTTTTTTTTCACTGGCATGTGTGATCATGCAATGGTACAGCAAGCAGTAAGAAAGCTGAGGTGACCTAAAAAAAATCCTAACAAAATTACCATCCCAAAAGATTAGGTTTTTTTTTGTCAGATCAAACTCTTTTCCTTATTATTTTAATGCTCTGGTGGTAGGAATATCTGTGCTGATGAAAATAGCGCAGGACTGTGCTAATGACAACAGGTGTTGAGAGAAGTACTCAAAAGACACCAGGCTGTGGATTAGACCATCACAAAATCATGGGATGGCTTGGGTTGGAAGGGACCTTAAAGATCATCTAGGTCCAACCTTCTGCTGAGGGCAGGGACACCTTCCAATACACAAAGTTTGCTCAAAGCCCCATCCAGCCTGCCCTGAACACTTCCAGGGATGGAGCAGCCACAATTTCTCAGCAACCTGCTCCGCAATACAATTGTTTACTAGAAATTTAAACAGCATAAAAATTGAGTCAAGCTATACATACAAATTCAGTTTTTAAATTTAAGAAAATATATATTAATATGCTCAATTCACCAAAATTATTCACTGAAATATTTAAATTTCTGCCCAGTAAGACTAATGAAAACAAACCAATGCAAACTTCCTGATGCAGAGCCACAGCTCTCAAGAAGTAAATTATTGTAGTCAAAATCTACTTTCACATTGTAAAGAAATAATGATTCCATGCTGAATGATAATTCCACAATCTCAATGATGCTCTCACATATCAAATGTGACTATTTAAGTTCATTCTGTAAGATATGCATGCTTAATTTCCCATTTTAACAAACTCCTATATACATCTTAAACTACATGACTTGCACTAATAATTTTCATAAATGCAGCTGTATATTCAGAAGTACCATTCAAATTTGCAGTAATATAAAATCTATACAACAAAACTATATAGAACTGTGATATTTGTTATAGCAAACTCTACGCTATCCATAAAAGTTATTATTGAGCAATGCTTGCTCACAGAAGATGCCTTCAAAATGCACTACTAACTTTCTAGGCAGCAGCTGTGTTCAGTTATGAACACATTTTCTCCTGTTCTACACAGCCTTTGTCTTCACTGGAATAAGTGCAACTCTCTTAATCAGATTTTCTCACATCATGCAAATCATTTGCGAGGGAAGACAAACTATAAGGTGACTTTGACTTGAGTTATTAAGTCCACAGTAAACAACCCAATCATGCTCTGTAGTCTCACGATGACCTTGTCACAATTTATGCCAAAACTACTGTGTTGGCATAAAGGTTTTGTAGTCTGTTAGTTACTGCAGTCTAGGAAAGGAGTTTAAAAAAAACCTGTATCCATCACAAATAATCAGCTGATCCTACCTGACTTATCTCCTAGCACTTGAACCCAGCCAAACAACAAGAAATAAGCAAGCTGAGATGTGGAACAGAAAAGATCTTTTCTTTAGTACTGGAGAAAGTTACACTGACTTAGGTTTTTAATTTCAACCATGACTCATTTTAGAAAAAAAATTCTGAAAACCAAATGCACAAATAACAAAAAATATTTTATTAGTATTTTACTAATTTTAATAGTATACCTGAGCTAGTTCATCCTTTGAAGAAATAACCTAGGGTACAAATCAGAGCTTATGTGTAGGTTTGTGACATATTCCACCCTTCAGAAAAAGCTGCAATAGTGCAACACAGCTGCAGAAATAACTCCATTCCTCCTATTATCTTTTGACTTTATAGGCAAATCCACTCAGCTACTCCCAAAATATTTAGAAGTGATTATGCCAAAAAACCTTCTGATCCTTCTTCTTAGTTTAATGGTTTTCATTATGGTCTGAAAAATTTTTAAACACCACACTGCTGCAGCAAGTTCCTACCCTTCGAATTGAATGAAATATGCAGGAATTAAGTTAGATGCCTGTTACCATGATCAAATTCTAATTCACTAGATAATTACCCAATTAGGTACGTTCATGGATGCTGGGGTTTGCACTGCATCCATCACAGAAGCCATGTATGCATAGGATGTACTATTCCAACTCTCCCAGCACCATGGTGTAAGAAAAAATTGCAAAGAAAATTACTGTGCCACACATTGCATATAATGTATTCACTTGATATGGACTTAAAATTGACTTCAGTGGTTTTCACATGGTGTAAGACAAACACCGAGCTCCTGCCAAGGTCACGTAATACCAGAAAGAGAGTACACATGCGTATGTGGAGTCAAGCACGTCTGGGAATATTCAAGAATTCCACAGAACAGAACTAAGCATTTCAGCCCAATCCTAATTTTCCTTAATGACTTTCCAATACAAATGTGCAGTTCTGATTGTTAAATGTTTTTCCCAAACGATTTAGAATAACATTAAAAATTAGTAATTTTAATTTACTCATCTGAATTCTTTGATATGATAACGAAGCCCAAGTATCAGTTAAGACACACAGAAAACTAAACAAACCCCAACCCACCCCAAACTGAAAACTACAAAAGCTTTTTATTCCACCTAAAAAAGTCTTTGATCTACCAGTCTAAACAATTGGTGGTCTGTGTAGACCATGCATTTCAGCCATGCAGCATGCAACAAAGCAGCACTCAACACAATGCAAAAATGGCAAAGAAAACCAAGTGATGGCCATGCTAGTATTTGTCAAGGGTCTCCTTACCAAACAGTGAAATCCTATGCCTGACAAGAACTCCAAGTTTGCAGAACAGGCTGAAGACAAAAGAAAAATAAAAGAGAAGAGAAGGGAAAAGGAAAAAAATAAGGGAGGGAGGGGGGAAAAAGAAAGAAAAAATAACAGCTGATATATGAGCAGGAAAAGCAACATGATGTCACGCAGAAAGAATCAATTGTCTGAGCAGAATGTGGGACAGAATACTTAAGAAAGAATTTTCAAGTGCATACCCTTAACAAATATGGTTAAATAAGCACATATTATAATAAAAAAAAAAAAAGAAAACAAACAAAAAAAAAAACTAAAAGCAAAGCTAATTAATATAAAAGCGTTCTATACAATAACCCACAAGGAAATAACCATCAAAGCTTTAAAAAATAAAATATGGTCATTGTGCTACACAGGATACCACTAACAATTTGAAAACATAAGGTAAGGGAATCAGATTAACTGAGGGGTGTGATGGTGTAACGTTTAAGCAGTTCAATTATTATCTTGTAAGCTTGCACACAGCAAGAATTATTTTTGAAATAAGTATTTTTAAATGTCACCTCTTACATGGTTTAAAACAGTATGATGAATGATTTTGTTTCACATGTTTGAACTACTTCTCATGCTGATGAACAGCACTCCTTTGACAAAAAAGAAGAGTGAAATTTTGTGTTAATTCATAGAAGCAGGAGCAAACTGCTCTACCCAAATTGACCTCAGCTCTAGATTAAGGAGGAATTAGATTAATCTTAATTATCTGTTTTGGTGTGAGAATTTTCACCATGAACATCCCTTTTGGTGTTATTATTTTATGCTGCAGACCTCTTCATCTGCTATAAATGACATGAAAAATATCATGTCATTTTATTATGCTACTTAATTAATAGGCACACTGGCTATTTATTAGCCTCTGATTTAAAAGCAAAAGATACAATAAGCATGTCTGCCAACAGCCTATGGAAGAGATCTGAACATGCTGTTCCATTGACTGACAAGAGCACGGTGTCAACTGGAAACATTTATGTCCAGAATCACAACAGCCAGGTTAATGTGGTATTGAATCCAGCTAATTAGCCAATACACGGTGATCCACTCTAGCAACAGCAACTGCTGTTATAGTAATGAGTCTGCTTGGTGGGTGTTCGGGGATCTCCGTTCACTTTTTATTCCATGATGTAGGCATATACTATATATTCTGAGGATCTTGGCTCACCAAGCCCAACAGGAAAAGCTGTAGAGAAGCATGTTAGCATCATACAGAATTTGCATCCATTCTGGAAAAGACGTAAATAGCTCACAACTCTATCATATGTTCTGACATACAAATGTCGCTCAACTGACTGTACCACTCAGTAGATGCTATGCTTTCACAAAGTGAGACTGAAACTATTATCCACAGTGTCTTTAGCTGAGGTCAAATAAATAAATAAAATAACTCCAATTTTCCAATACCTACATTGATGTTCGGAACAAATTTCATACAACTACAGTAGTTCAAGAACCTGTAACGTGGTCTACTGGATAAGAAATTCGAAAAACCCAATCATTTGTTGGTTACAAATACAACAGAATATAATGCCACATTTCAGGAAGAAGCCTGACCCATATTTTTCAGCAAAACAGCTCTGGATTTACTACATTTTCTGAATATGGAATGTCTGTTCCCTATGCTAAGACTTCCACTGCATTATAAATATCCAAAATTATACTCTTCCATAGCTTACTGAATGCACATTTATCTTCATGGGAGGAGGAAAGTAGCCAGAAATTGCCCTTAGCTTGAAACAAATTCTGAGTAGGAGGTGTACTCCATAGGATTAGCTATTATTCATCCAAGATTTCCCTGTATCTATTTTCTTCTCTTTGTCTGGTACATCTTGATGGCACATTGCCTAATCAAGTATGGCAGCAGCTCTGATCTTTTTGCAGGACTATATATTTGGGAATCTCACACAGCTATAGAGCATATGTGTAAAAACCCTGAATCTCTGTGTAGCGGGTATGCTGATACACCTGACGTATTCCACAAGTAGGGAGTTTATTGGCGTGACTTAGCAACTGCAAAAACACTGTTATCCAGGACATCATAGACAGAAAATTAGCAGTTCATAAGACTGGAAAACTATTTACATGCATGCATTTTGATACAGTTTTTAAATCCCTTGAAGAACAGCATTCAGATAAGCTGACAGATCAGATTAGTCCATGAGATGACGCGACGTCAAGACAGCCATTACTTACTTGAGCTTAGTATTGCGCTAGAAACTTTACTCAATATTCAGACAATCTTGCAAGCCCTGCATGTCTGCATGACCACCAAGTGGCTGTCAGCCTCAAAATACAGCAATAAATATTGCATGGTTCATGCCCAAGAACAGCCAAGAAGGTCATCTGACATCTGACATGCTCACATTACAGGTACTCAAGAGGTCCCGCGTGAAGCTTGTAATACTAAATGGGGAATGTGGGTTTCAACTCAATCAGAACTGAAATTAGATGAAAACATCTTCGAGAGATGGTCTTAAAAAAAAGAGTTACTTCAAGGAAAGAATCAAGTATTTCTGTGATAGTACTACTCATTACTATTAATAAAACTAAAGATGAGAAAGAATGCAACTCCCTTACTCTTATGATGGACACTAATAATGATATTTATTGAAACTTGGCTAGAAATAAATTTGCCCTCTAAATCTAACAAAAAATTTTGCAGGAATAATTATTTCAGTATATACTTATTTCTAACAGTGAAAACTGACACATAATTGTATAGCCTCTGCTACAAACTGTGCAAGCGTTTCACTGTTGGACATAAGGATAAACTGAAGTTCCCTGCATGCTGAAATCACCACCTCTTAACAGCATATAATAATAACTCTGCACTCTTCTCCATTTTATACAATGAATTTTGCTAATGGGGAAAAAAAGGTTTAATTGTGTTTAAGTGAAAAATGTGTAATTTGTGTGCACATAAAAATGTATCTGTGCCTCCCACTTCTTACTCTCCCACAATCAACTTCTGCTCTTTAAAGAACACATGTATGCATAGATATCAATATTATTTCAAGCTTTACCTTGTCACCATTTCTTTCTCTTTATTAGAAGCATGGCCTCCACTGCTGAGAGGCCTACTTGCTGAAGATAAGAAATACAGGCGATGATTTTTAAAATACTGATCAATCAAAGGGAGCACAACCTGAAATTATATCAGAAAGAGTGGTTATCTCAGGAACTTCTTTACTCTGTTCTGTATTATTTTAAGTCACAACTGAAGACAGGAGATTTCAAACATGTTTTCTGTCTTAATACTTCTATCCGTTTGGATTTTTTCTTTAATAGCTATTCCTCTGAATTTATTTAATATTCAAGGCACTTAATACATCATCAAGAAAGGTGGCAGAAAAAAAATTACATTATCTGGGACATAACATTATTTACTGGGACTTATCTGTGGTTTTCTTAGGAGGAGTACAATGCAAAAAGTATCATTTAATTTTATCTCAAAATTTAATATTTTTTCCTATACCACATAAACAAATACAACTATCGTTCCTTGTTCCTTTTAGTGTAGGTTTAAAAAAATTCACCTACAACTCTCAGAATTCTAATAGCACTTAGTTCTAGTTTTTTCATATAAAACTCCCAAAACAACCTCACTTGCTCAGGGCTTGTGCCACAGAAGTTTTCCCATTTATTGCCTGTGGGGATTATTACTCAGTGCCCATTACAGGTGTCAGCCAGAAGGAGATCCAAAATAAAAGGCCAAAAAGAAAAATTAAATTGCTTCCTTTTCAGAGCATGGTTCACAAGACAGTGAAATGCTAGCTTCTGAGTCAATGAGCTTGGCAAATAATACCACATGGAAGTACTCTAAGGCTTTGAAGTGACAACTTACTGAAAAGGATACCAGGGTTAGAAAATGCTGCAAACAGTTGCCTTTTCTTATTCACTAATAAATTCAAAAGGCATTTTGAATATGCAAACAGCATACAAGCCTTTATGTGTGAAAGGCATCAGCAGATTTTCTTGCTTTATAATGTGTAAAATCATGACAGAATAAAGAGAACTGCGCTGAGAAGAATTTCATGACTGTCAGGAGGAAGGGGAAGGGGAAGTACAAAGTCCTTCACTTGGGGAGGAAAAAGTCCAGTTACCAGCACGCACTGAGAGCTAGTCAGCTAAAACGCAGTTTGTCAAAGAAGGACCAGGGGATCCTCAGTGAACAATAAACAGACCATGAGCCAAAAAATGCAATCTTATTGCAAAGGCAGCCAACAGCATCCCGGATTGAACTAGACAGAGTGCTTGTCAGCAGGTCCAGGGAGGGGGCTCTTCCTCTCTATTCAGCTCTGGTGAGATCAAATCTGAAGTGCTGTTATCTGGTTCTGGGCTCTCCAGTACAAGAGAAACATTGACATACTGGGTCATAGTGGCCAGCGAAGGGTCACAAAGATGATTAAGGAACTAGAGGATCTTTCAAATGACAAGAAATTGAGGAAGCTGAGACCCTAACCTGGAGAAGAGAAGGCTCAGGGAGGATCTCATCAATGTGTGTAAATATCTGAAGGGAGGGGATAAAGAAGAGAGACCCAAGCTCTTTTCAACTGTGACAGGACCACAGTCAGTGGCACAAACTGAAACAGGGTAGTTTCTCTCAGACCATCAGGAAACACTTTCTTACTGTCAGGGTGACTGAGCACTGGCACAGGTTGCCCAGAGAGATTGTAGAGTCTCGGCCCTTGGAGATACTCAAAAGATGTCTGGACATAGCTCTCTGACCCTGGTAAGCAAAGGGCCCTTCCAATCTCAGCCATTGTGTGACTCCGTGATGGAGACAACAGCATGGTGTTAATACAAGAGAAATAACTACCATGACACTGACAGATAAACAGCCGTATTAAATCCAGTAACTATTGCTCACATCAACCCAGCCAAAGATTGTAAAGGAGAAAAATCTTCAAAACCAGACTAAGCCGGAAAACAGAAAATGTAGGAAGCCTTTGCATAACATCATATGAGTAGCTGCATATCTTGGAGTGGGAAATAACAAGAATAAAAAATATAGTCCTGTAATCTTCCTACATCTATACTTCATCCCACATTGTTTTCAAGCTATTTTTATAACCGCAGTTTTTAATTAATAAAAGAATGAATTTAACATAGAAAAACATGACTGTAACAATAACAGTCACTAAAAAATATGTTATCACTTCTGTAATCACTATGCTGACAAAGAATAAGCAAAAATATACTGTACTTTGGCAAAAAACTTGATTTCTTGTTCATATGGGAATTGCTCTCCTTTGCCTCTGCTGCCACCATCTGCAGAGAGAAGAAAAATAAGTTCCCTGTCATATATCCAAATTAAAGTCTACTCTGCATTTCTCTTAGGACAAGTACACCATAAACAAATAATACTGGTCATCTTTAGATGTAGATTTAAGGTACCTCAAACAGTATAGGTACTAGTTAAAGTGGCATTTTATGAATACCTCATTAGAGGAAAGTAACAGCAAAAAAAAGTATAAAGAATATTTGTCCATATCTTCATAAAAGCGTACTCATCTCATAGTCCAAAGAGATATGGATGTTTTCGTGAGATAGAAATCTGGTGCTATGTTTATCTTTTCCCGTTACAGTGACAATTTAGAAACATGAACTTAGATTCTAATAAAACACCTTTCTCCAGTTGTTCCCAGGAAAAACAGAAATAATGAATTTTCTTGCCTCATTTGTGAACTTGGTACTAAAGAACAAAATCAATGGTTAGATCTACCCAATGAAAACTTGAATCACTTCACTCTTCCCTTACTATTAAAAAAACCCAACCTCTTTCAAACGAAGTTCTTGTACAGCTTCCAAATTATTTATCATTTATTTAATGTCTTCTTTCCAATAATCTACTGAGGGACTCAAATGGTATTTGTTGCACCAATGTTTCTAGTGTTTGAGTATTTAATCATTATCATTCTTGCAGTAATTCCAAATTTATGTAATTAAGAATGATGAAGCTGTGGTAATTAAGCTTTAGCAGCAGAAGTAGTCTGGTGAGTTATCAGGACCAGACCTTTGCTACTCTAAGTAACCATGGCATACGATAACTCAAATTTGACAAATTTCCACATTAAAAATAGATTGGTTTTCAGATGAGCATTGATTTAGGCAATCTCCCTGATGTTCCTGTTATTGTAATTTACAGCATCTATGACTATGAGGCACAGTATATGTTAAGTGTCATTGCAACTCCCAAGGTCACAACAGAAGCAGCACCAGGCCAGATTTTTTGGCTTTTACTGCTCATGTAAGAAGCTGGCTTGAGTCAATAAAATTTTGTATTTTTTATCTCCACCAAAAGCAGATTAAGTTAAATCCTTCATAGCATTCTTGACAAAATATGTGCCAGGTATTTGTGAAAGAATATTCCCATTGTGGGAGTTTGTTGAAGAGGTTTCTCTATTCCCTTTTTGAGAGAAAATTGCAGAATAGTACAAATGACTGGTTTCATTTGCTCTCTGAAAAAGGGATTACATGTAAATAGTAACTATTATTATGCACATGTGAGAGATTATAATTTTAAGCATAAATGCAAGGGGACAGCTAGTTCTCTTTTTCAAAGAATGAAAGTAATAAATTTTGGCTGAACATTTTTCATCTGATGAATTAATATGGGAAATTGGAATGAATGGCAGTTTTGTAACTCCAAAATTAATGATCTTCAACTACAGAAAATTAAAGGGAAAACTAGTCCAGAAATACACCAACCTTTAAAAAATGTTTCTGGTTGTTTTTATAACATCAGACATCATAGCTAATAATTGCTTAAAAAAATGTGCAAGGGGTACTATACCAAACTCCAAAATGTACTGATGGGCTTCATCCACATATCTTATAAGCTGCTGAAGGAAACTGTAGGCAAAGCGTTTCTCAATGGAAGGTGTGTCTAATTCCAGGTCCTTAAGTCCTCTGTAAAAAGCAAGGAAATTTTTACACATGCAGAAGGACTCAAAGCAGTCTTACCTCTCCATGTAGTCTGACACCATTTTCTCTGGTAATGATCATGCGCTTATTAATATAAGATTTTTTTGTGTTTGATGTAAACAGCACTCTCACATTTACGTAGGTTTTGAGCAATTTGTTAGGACACATCTAGATTTCTCAACCAGAAGGTTAGAAAAAAAAAAATTACACTTGTCAATCAAAATAATCCACTATTATTTTAATTTCTTTCCACTACTTGTACGGCATTACTATCTTACATTTCCCGACATGGACTGATTCTTGGGTGAGGAAGTTTGGAAGCTGAAAAAATACTTTGATTTAAACAATCAAACTAGAAGTAGATCTAATATCCATCACTATGACTTTTCCTGAAAAGTCTGCTTGCAGTGGAAAAGTTTTGAATAGCTATGTAGCATTTGTGAAAAATCAGAGAAAATCCGAAACAAGGTGATGGAATTGCTTTTCCAGCATGTTCCATCCATCTTATTTACTAGTCTGATATAAAAAACACATCTTCTTTCCACAAGAATGAATCTCCAAAGCATGAATCCATGTCATAGGATGATGCCCCTAGCAACAAGCTGGCATTGGCATAAGCCTTGTTTATTCAAGATCAGGACTTAATTGATGGCACACAAGACAGCTATTCTTAAACAGCAAGGGAATCAGACACACCTCATCTCCCCCTGACTCATGCACCAAGTTATATCGGTACTCAGCTAGGCTGCAAGTTTATAAAGTATACATACCACCTGTGTATTGAACATTTATGCTTTCAATTAAAGCATACACCTAGAGACACAAATCTAGTAGACAAAAGATAAAGGAAACTCTGGAGAACAAAAGTCTCAAGTTTACTAAGTAAGGGACCATTAAGAAACTTCAGACACAACTTTGGAGAGGGCCACCTGAACTTTGGAAGTTCTAAGAAGGGACATGAGAATTTGCATTACTCGATGCACGTCAGTATACAAAGCAATTACAGACCGTATCGGGGGAAAGAATCAAGGAAGAGCAAAGTGCAGAAGAGACAAAAACCAATTTCAAAATAGCTGCTCACATGTAAACTGTCAAATCAATTGACTGAGCCCTGTACCTCATCAATAGAGTTTGTCCTATATTCTTACTAAATGCCACTCAATATTCCATGTGCTGTCAGGAGTAGATGGCAGCTACTGGCAAGACCAGTATGAGCTGGATCCTGGGCCAGCAACTGGAGACAGGCCTGGGGCATAGGTGCCCCCAGGTCTGTGACAAATGGGGTCAATGAACATCTCAGGAATCAGTAGCTGGAGGTGCCACAGCTTTGGGGAACATATCTATTGGCCTTACAGACCTTGAGCCCAGAGTGGCAGCTTCAGCAGGGGACTGGCATAAGTGCATTTGGTAGTAGCCATTGGAGTCAGACAGTCAAGGGCATAAAGCAGTGTCTGCAACTCCAGCAACTGGAAGTCTCAGTTGCCTGCCAATGGGGTGGGAATGCTGTGGTCTGAAAAAGTTCCAGATAATGTGAAGGAGCACTGTCAGTAACATGAGTGAGGGCTTCTGAACCAGCAGCTGAAGCGGGCCTGAGTGCTACATGTTTGACAGGGGCAAATGTTTCTATCTTCCCTGAAGTCATTTTGCATAAGGGTGCAGAGACCCGAATGGTCACTGTCAAATACTGTAAAGAAATGTGAGCAAGGCATATACAGCAGAAAGTACAGTAGTGAGCACACCAAATTAAAACATGAATCAGGCCCTTGTTTGTTTAGACAAGGCAGTTGTCGAAGGTGCTGCAAGTACGTTGAGTTTAACACCATGGAAAAGGCTGCATTTAACCACATGGGAGGGTGCCAACATAGCATGAACTACTTAGTAGACCATGGGTGTGTCAAAGTTAATGGTTATTGCCATCCCTCTTAGCCTTCCACTCCTAAAAATACCCCAAAAGCCACTTTTCACTTGTGTTTAACAGTAACAAATAGGGTTAGTACTCCTGAATACAGACGATCATTTTGACAGGGAATAAGAAAAGAAACCTTTGCTCTCTGACATCTTTCTTCATACATCCTAGTGCATTGACAGGAAGTAAACTCAATTATTCCAGCTAACCTGAAAGATTTTACCAAAATTATTAGATTAATAATCTAATAATTCTATGGGATTCTAGAAACAGGCTGGAATTCATATGTGATAGAAAAGAATGGAAGTAGGTAGATTTTTGGTAGATGCGCAAGGCTAACCAATTCACAGTGATTACTTAAATTGATCTGACTGTTTCATTCACTTACTAATGTTCAAGACATGCAAGGCTCAGATATGCTATCAGCCTCTTCTAGCGATTCTGATTTCCTAAGTCATGTTGATGAGGCAGAAAAGGCTCCAAATTAATTAAAATTTTGTTCATGCTACATTAAGGAGTTAAGTACACCATATTAAAATTAATTACGCATGTTATTCTGCAGACTATTCACTATTATTACATTTACACCGTGGATTGTCTAAAAAAATTATTTAAAATCATCACTTTTCACTTTTAAAGTAATTTAATTATACCATAAATGAACTCAATTGAAATAAATGAGTTATAAGTTTTAGAAATAAAACTGTCTTATCTATCCTACTGTCTAGAAATTCCTTTAGAGAGGGACATGTGCTTGAAGATGTGCATGAACCTGTAACTAAGACTTAATAATTCCATCACTTGTAGAAAACTATTGTGTTTACTAACAGTTGGATGCAGGGACACACACCAGAAAGAAAAAGCTGCAGCATTGAGATGGAAGGTAGAAGACATGCAGAGATTCCGGAGAACTCTGTTTATGCCATCCGAAAACCCTTCTACTAACTCTGTAATTTGTTTCTTCCTTACAATGTTTTACATGAAGGATCTCATCCTTATTACCATGTACTGAAACACTTAAAAATGATCATAGAGTTCTGGTTTGATAGAAGAATCTCAAAAAATAAGCAATAACAGCAACCTAACAACCCTACCACAACCAACCAAACCAAAACCCAAAACAAACAAAAACCCCAAACAAACAAACAAAAAAAGACCACTGAGGACTATCCGAAACCTTCTGTGAATTAATACTGAACTGAGAATTACCTGGAGACAACATATCCATTAATCTGTAGAAATTTCAGGATATCCTGTGCTTTTTCTCTGTCCTTGGCTTTTTCTTTAGCTGTGAGTGTATCGTAAGGAACAAGAAGGGGATGGTTGCCTCCTCCTACTGCGGAGCATCATGAGAATTAAAAATTAAAAAGTTATCTGTTGACATAGTAAGTCCCAGTATGTACAGGTACTATCACAATAATACACAGCACATTACAGAAAATTCTAGTCTGAAATATACTTGTCTGCTTATTTACACAGACCTTAAAAAAAATTGACAGAGAAATTTTAGATATGGTTACATCCTTCTAGCGTATTTGCTACAACTATCATCTAAATATGCTGAACCTATTGCACAAAAACTATTTGTTAAAAAAAGCTTAATTGCTACAAACATGTAGTACAATTACAACTTAATTTAATAAAACTGAAAATCATTTCCTAAGAAAACCTATATATAAACAAATATATAAACATAAATGAAGTCCTGCTTTTAAACATTCTAATGACAGGGTTCATCAAGTTTAGCAAGGTATACAAATATCTAAAAATATATTAAAGTGATACAGTTCTACTTTATAGCAATGAATTAAAGACAGAAAATCAGAATACATCATTCAAACATGGTTCACACTACTGTCCAGAAGGATCAAAAGAATGCTGCAAAACCAGAGGTAAACAGAATAAACTTCATTCTATTGCTTACTAAAATCTGATGTATTGATATCTACTGCATGTAGATATTTAATCTGGAAGGAAAATAATGCTGCTATTGTAAATATAAATATCTGCATAAAAAGCAACATTCTTAGGAGTTCAACTTCTAAAATCACCATTGCATAACATAACACAATAAATTCCTATGGCAATTGCTCTGAAACCCCAGGAAACTGTAAAGGTAATGAAAATATTTATTTCTGAAAAAACACTAACGAAAGTATCTAAATAATAATATTTTTTTTAAATAGAACAAATTCACTACAGAAAATATTGGAGACATCACTGGATGATTTTTTTTTTTTTTTTTTAATCTACATATTCTGAAATTTTCCATTAGTTCTGCCTGAATCCATTTAAGTATGTGCAAAATTATAACCTTGTGGGCAAGTCTGATGGATTGGGGTTTTTTTTTAGTATGGATTTGTCATAGGAAGTAGTCTTTAACATTGGGATGACTGGATTTTATTCTCTTATCAACCACATAATGTAATTGTACAACATGACAGCTGAAGAAAGGCAAAATGCAAGTAACATCACATTGTTCTTTTGTTCTTTACACATGACTTTAAAACAAAAACAAAAAAAAAAAAAAAAAAAGAAAAGACTAGCATATGAATATACTGGAGGAAAACCCTCAGAATTTCTAAAAGCCAAGTTTTGCTCAGCTGAAAAATCCATCTACTTTTCATATACAAAAACTTTCCATCAGAAGCCTCTCCTTCAATCACTACAGCCACCACCAGTGTTCCCATACTGCACAACACAGCAAATACTATATAGTATTCTCATTTAATTGTTTCTCATAGAAAAACTTCTGCTTTCAAATATGTGAAATACAGTTGAAATATTGAAATAACTCATCTTTCTATATTGTATGACCTCCCAAACTTGGCCCATCTTGAGGCTACTTATCATGAGGAAGGTTTTACAGAAAAGGAATAATATAAAAAATATATTAAGGGGAAAAATAATTAAAGGCATGGCAATTTAAAGTGTTTATCAAAGGCACTTCCAGATAGAACTTTGTTTTTTTGATAAAACCCTAACTGCTGTACCTTTTCTGGAATTTAGACCAACTTTGGTGCATACAATATACAACTAGACACCTTCAGATAAGGTAAAACCCTAGTTTCAATCATTTGCAACTGAGAACTTGTTTTCTCTATGTGCTAATATAGTGTTTCTGAAAAAAAAAAATCAGCTTTAACAAATAAAGAAATGCTTTTAACACAGAGGAAAAACAGGAAATTACACAACTTAAGAAAAAAATCTTTCCTTTATGTAAGTAAAGATCATGAAGGACGTGCAATTTTTATAAGGAATCAAGTATCTGATCTAGGTTTTTCCACTTGTCAATTCAACACACGATAGCGTGCAGTACTTAGTAAACGTTCTTTAAATCTACTTGCACTAAAAGAAGAAATACAAATGAAATCATGGTCCATTGGGTAATAGTCTTAAAGATTAATGCTAGAAGGAAAATGGATTAATGTGGCTTAAATTTATTTACACCTTTGAGTTTTCTTTCCTTGATACATTTGAATTGGTAAAGCAGTCAAGGATAGTCAAGAAGTAGTCATAGTCAAGGAATTCACTGTTTCTTCTTTGTAAATTTAAATTTGCTGTTCACTTTTCTTCTTTCTAATGTTTTCTGAAATGCATGACCTAAGGTAGTCACAGAAAACTTAAAATACTGTAAATACATATGGTTAACATTACCTTTTGCTTCAAGCTCCAGTTTCTTTTTCTTTGCCCATATGTTATGGTAGTTTTCAGCCATCATCTCAGCCATAGCCTTAGGAAAACGGAGAGTTTAGTGATGTGGGTTACAATGAATAACTCTCAGACACGTTTCTGGTTGACGACAAGGTTTTTTGTTGTTTTTTTTTCCTCTAGGAAGTTTAATACAATTACACTGTAATGGTTCACTGGAAACAGGTTTTTACTGAAAAAATATATCGAATTTGGGCAGAAGCAGCATGGGTATAAGAGTGAGGAACCTGGTGCTGAAGAAAAAACTTATTACAGAAAACAAGAAACCAAAAAGAGAAGAATAGTCTGGAAATAGTACTGGGGTGTCAGAGGGGGGACTTCCTTCTCAAAACAAGGCCAAAAAGAACCCTCTGAAGGCACTGTCAAGGGAAAGAGAGAACAGCAAGCCAGGGAACTGAATCAACATTGGTACTGCTGGCTGTGGCAGACTAATTATGAATCCATGGATATAGATTCTTCTCTGTGGATACTGTGCTCATTTGTCTGACCACACTGTTAAAACCACCAACTCCTTTAGAACATAAATTAGTCTACATATTCTTCCTATAAAACAAACTCTGTCAGACTGGTGAACTAGAAGCTAGACCCCAAACCAAGCAAAACAGACAAACTCTCTAGTGTCTACCTACAGAAAGTATTTCCTCATGAAACAACTTTTAAAACCCACCTTTACTGTCCTCCTGGTTGTGTACTCTCTAATTGTATAGAGTGGTGGAATTTACTGCAGATTTCACTTTGCATTTCTTTCATGAACCTACAGAAACCTTCTCATCTTCAGTAAGGAATTTGAGTAATGAGTATTTCTCAATACCAACTTCTTTATTTGTGAGAATACTCATTAATTCAGAAACCTTTCAGCCATACCTTATCTGTCCACAAGACAATTTGTTTCATAAACCTTTTTTCCAGTGAATAAATTATGATACATTTCTGTTATGTATGGTAGATGCCTTCTGTCAAGCACACCCTGACCCTGGTATTTTGATAATCCCAATTAGGACCTTAAAAGGATACACAGTAGTCTGCGTTTTCACAGCACCTAGCAAAGAAGAGCTCTATGAAGATGTTTTTAAAGCAAGATCTAGCTGCTCATGGAACTAGGATGTGACCAGGTGACTTAAGGCCAAAATGAGGGGTATTTTGCAGATTTGCAGTTTAAGACATGGTCACGATTCTTGTGAGCTAACCCAGAACTCCAACGTGAAAGACATTAAACATCTTCTAAAACGTTCAAAATTACACACAGTTAATTTTTAAAACTCAGATCTCATTAATACCCAGCATGCTTAGATTTGGTATATTCCTCAATATCTGTATGAGGACAATTAATAGCTGAAATTGCATTTTAATTAAATTTCTTTAGCCTTTAAATAACAGATTCTGAAGCTGGTTTCAAAGAAGACCTCTCTTCATAGGGCAAATGAATCATAACGCCAACAAGTTCTGCCTTACAGCTAAGGGCTACAAAAGAAATACAAGTAATGACAAGAGTTAGAGCATATAGCATAAAAAAAAAAATAGGCATAGACTAAAGGGCAAGTTCCAATGCCCTTTCTATGTGATTCGTGACAGGATGGTTACTTTTATCTGGGCTTGGTTTACTGCATCGTAATCCTATGATGTGATGCTCACATTATGAGCTGCTTCCTGAGCATTAAACAAAGTCTGCAAACCTTTCAACTATATCGAATTTATACAAACATTAAATGTCATAATTGTAAGGAATCTTTGTCATCAATTTAAAATAAGAACATAATGGTAGGAGCAGTTATTAAATTATCAATTTTATGAACTCTTTTGAATGATCAGCAATCTATTGACAGTTAATTGGTGGGAAAAATTTTTTAAAGCTAGTCAGCAGTCTAAAACTGCTAGAACTATGAAACTTCAAACTGCAAGACAGAAATGAAGGAGTGGAAATCCACTGTGAGAATTTGTTTAGAGGTACAGTAGAGTATATACTGCACAGACAGTCAATTAATTTACAACACTGCTTGCTTGCACTATGGCAAAGCTCAGTATGGGCAAAGTTAAGCTTGCGTTTCAGGACTGTATTGTAGTCAGCTTTGAACACCATCACTAGACTGGTACAAACACTCATGGCTAACTAACTTGAAGCTATTTAGTATACGCCTACATTTTATCACAATTGCACTCACAGGAAATCAGTAGACTATAAAACCAAGCATCATACTCCAGCAAACACCATGAAAAAATCCCATCCTATGACAGGAACAGATTATCAACTAAAGCATATTGGTCCATATAACAGCAACCTACTGACACATGTCAAAATTCTACCCCCTTCATTCTCTATTCTCCCAGTACTTAATGGTTTCCGATTCTTATTCCTTCAATTTAGAGGAAAAAAGAGCATTGACAAAATGCTTTGGAAAGATGGTGGAGAAATGAATGGGAAAAAGAAAAATTTGATGCTGCTAGCTCTTCTAGACAGGATTCTCTTCAAAATGACAAATGTTCACAAAGAGAACTGGGAAAACCAATCAATAAATCATCCCATTTTCTAAAGAAAATTTTAAGGGTTTTCAACATGAATCATGTGGGTTTTAAGCAACAGAGGATCAGAGAGCAATAATGAAAAAACTGAAAAGCCCACACCAAACTTAAAGCATATCAAGATAGGTAATATTTGATACCAAATTGTTTATTAGAAGCTAGCAAAACAGACAGAATTAGATTGTAAAACAAATCATAAGCATTTTAGGTGTTTCTGACTTACATGTAAGTCTCTGGAGAGGGTGACATTGCTCATGTCAATTGCTCGAGGAGTGTAACCATGGGCTGTATCTACAGAGATCTGAATGACAAATGTGCAAAACAGTGGAGTTACACAAGCACTTAATATGAAGAAGTTAATGCTAACAAGATACCAAATGTAATTAAGAAATTTAAAGAAAAAGTTACTTGCAGATCTCTAGAGAGCAAGAGGATCTTTTGTGGCCCAGTTGAAAATGTATCAGGGGTGGTAAACTTCAGTGAGAATTAGGCAAAGGGCAAGAGAGTTTGTACCCAAAGACAGACGACCATCAGACACAAATCCCTTTCATTTAAATGCAAATTTCACTTGAACTCACACAGGGTTTGCACTTATTGTGGACAAGGATAAAATTATTATTATATCTCTGCATTATCTAGAGATTTTTTTTTTCTTAGCAGGTAGAATCTTACACAATCTAGTTTAGGGTGACTTCAGGCAAAAATCAATATTTACTTTAGCTTTTCTATACCCTATTTCTACATTTAAGCCTAGAATCTATAAATAGCTTTTACCTTTTACCTTCTGTCCCTCCTCCTCAGCCAGAAAATATCACCATTTTTTAATTATTTCTTTTTGCTATCTAAATTTGTCAGAGGTTTGCTTCTTACACTGAAAAAAATGGTAAAAGGAAGATAAAAAGTGGCAGAAGTTCCCTGGATGACAAGCCACTGACAGAAGAAGTGTGGCTAGAATGGGCGTTGACAGGCTTTCCTCTATGGATTGTGCAGTAACACACTTTAAAAAGAGCTTTAAAAAGCTCTTTGCTTTAAAAAGCTCTTTGCTTTAAAAAGAGCAGTATCCAGGCTTTTCTTCCTATGTGTGATATTATTTTCAAATGCATGTATACAAGCATCTAGAGCCCTAAAAGTTTAAAGGTTTCCTTTCAAAAGGCAGCTATTATTAGTAGAGAATAACACAAAGCTTTTAGGAAAGTGGCTCACTTGACTTGTTTGAGATATGCGACGTGTCCGATTATACAGTGCCATTGAATCTCCCTCCCGTGTCCTTTCAATTCGCCATCCCCAGGCCAGCATGGTTTTTAGTGATTCTTTGATTGGCCATCGATAAATTTCTTTCTCCTAGAAGAATGCACATGCAGTAATTAGCTTGTTTATGATGTAGGTATACAGAGCAAACACTACTGGACATTTTCCTGGTTATACTGAAATGCAAAGAAATGTGCTTAATTCAACCATTACGGCTCAGGGTTATTAAAATTATGCAAATAAATTATATAGATATTAAAATATGTATTTATCATTTCAGAGGCAGGGAGAAGAATTCTGGCCCTGTAGGAAGCTGATGATCTCAGGGATAACTGTGTTAATAACATTCTCAGACATGAAATTAAGGGTAGAGCAGAAATTATCAGGAGTAACGCAGTGTTTTATCAGCTACATGAACCAAAAAAACATAACTGTAGAATCATAAACAAGTCTGTGTTGGAAGAGAACTCTGGACATCTTCTGCCTCTACCACCTGTTGAGGTCAGATAAGGCACCTAACTGGGCTATCAGGATTAGGTTATCTACATCTTGCTGTGTCATGCCTTTAATGTGCACGTGATTTCACCACCTCAAGTTATTCCAATGTTTAAGCTCTCAAGATAAGAAGGATTTTCAGAAAGTATTTCTGCTAAAGAAGCTTACACCCATTGCCTCTTGTCTCGTCACTGTGCAACCTTGTGAAGAGAATACATCCATCTTCTCTGTAACTAATGCTCAGGAATCAGGAAACCAAGACCACATCTCCAGCAACTTTCTCTTCCTTGAGCTGAACAAACCCAGTTCCTTCAGCACTGCTTCATTTACATCAAGTTCTCTAGGTGTCTAACCATCTTCCTGGTTTTCTGCTGGAGACCAGAGAAAGCCTAAACCTGAGTCTTCACTAAGCAAGGTGTTCCTCTAGGACCTTACTGCAAAAATAGAGTGGCAATATCACACTTCGGTTTCACCGTAAGTTACGCCATGTAGATTCAGCTATGTGAGAAAACGTTTGAGTGGTCTATTTATTATACAATAAAACCCTTCTATATCTCTTCAGAATTTTGAGAAAGGCAAGAACCACACATTAGTTGACACAGTGTAAATATTTCTTTTTCTTAAAATGATGAAAAGACAAGGCAGTATTTTCAGTAATATTTCAGCAACTCTGGATCAAGCACGAACAAATCCCTTACCTTTTCAGACAGTAACTTATATTGTTTCATTAATGGCTGTACTTTTGCAGATTCAGAAAATGTTTCACCATAGGTCCATCCACTGGCAAACTGAAAACAGCAATAAGAAGGATAAAATGGGGAAATGCAAAAAAATTATGAAGAATACTTCATATTGGTAGAAATTAACTGAAAAATGCTTTTGAAGAACTGTGCTCTTAAAGTTTCCTTTCTATTTTCTTAACATTTTCCCAACCAACATTCATATTATTTACAAATTAAGATATGAATCATGTAGCATGCCATCTTTTTGCAAAGTAACAATTACCAAAGCAACCATACCAATACACTTCTCTTTCAAAGACTTTTATAAAGCAGAATACTGTGCTACAGTTGAGGACCTATTTTTTAACACTGGATAAACAAAATGAACAAAGAAACAAAAATACTAAAAAGCTTATTTGGTTTAAAAAAAACCAAATAAATTCAGGCCCATAAAATTGTTAAATAATTAGCAAGTATATTTAAACGTCAGCAATAAAAATTATGAAATTATTAAACACTCTTTTGAAATACTCATATGCACTTAGAGAACTTTCCCCAAATATATTTCAAGGAAATAGTATGTCTATATCTTACCTACATAACAACTTGTAGCATTATGAAAAATAATAACATTCAGAATAAAATATTTTAAAGATGAAATTGATTCAAATAAAAAATATTATTTTGCTTTAAAAGGAATGCAGATTTTACCTTTTCCATTGACCATTTGTCATGAGCGTGTTCTGCATATTTGTTAATGAAATATTCTAGCTTTTCAGGGATCGTAATGCTGAAAGTGAAAAGAAAATAAGCAATATATCACACAGGCTAAAACTGAATGCTTTTGTCATAAAGAAAACTTCAAAATAAATAATAAAAACACACCCTTTCCTGTGCTCTTCTTCTGACATACAGTTTGCTCCAAGGCCCAATTAAATCAAGGAAGATATCTGAATTATTTCATGGGCACTGGATGACAACCACAGCTTTTGTGGGAATTTAACTTCTTTGAAAGGTGTGCAGGGAAAAAATCGATAATGAGATCAAGTACAAGTGCTTTTTTTCCCATATTTTCTTAGCATTAAAGCCATAACTACAACCCATAGTTTCAGAAACATGGTAGTAACTTATTGCACATGTCCATTATAATCTAAGTGTGTTAACAGCCCTTTTTGAAACATTATTTATTTTATATATTCAAAAAAATTTATCAAATATCAGTTGTTTGCTTCATCAGCATTGCAACAAATGAAAGGGAATAACTACTTTTGATCACTGATGAAATAGTAATATCTTCCCTCCTAACATAAAGGATTTCAGTACAAGTAGTGTTAGGGTGCCATCTACTGTGAAATAGAAGTCTGAATTTTCAGTCTTAAGAGTGGAAAAAGCAGAAATATAAAATCAAATTATGGCAGAGTAATTTGCAAGAGCCTGACGCACACACAAAAGTCAAAAACATTCATCCAGCACTATCATAGGGTGTTGCTATTGTTTGAAAGACTGTATTTTGAGGGGAACTCTATTAATACTATAATACTTCAAATAATTCCAGAAATGCAATAAAATTACAAGCACACTAACATCCTATTACCTGTACCTTCATACAAATAGGTCCTAGTAAGAAACACAAAGCAGGATTTGCATGTTAAAAGAATATAGGATAATTTGGAGGTTACAATGCTAGCAGCAGCTCTGTCATTGTCTTGAAACATCACAGAACCGTAGACTCCTATAGCAATGAAGGGACATATAATTTCAGTAATATTAAGTAACGTTTTCTGAGTTTTTCAAATCTATTCCAGCTGTCTACAATTTTTTTTTTTCTGAAATGACACCAGATAAACAGTCAAGTTAAATGATAATATAATATTCTTAAGAATTTTTCTTGAAGTTTCACATATTTTAATATATCTTAGAACAGACATCTTAGAAAAATGAATTTAAATGGCCACTGATATCCTTTCTATGCTCCAGATTGGATTATAACTTTTACTGCCCTATTTAGATGTGCATACATGTGCAAGCACGCTGCGGAAGGTGTCAATCTACTGACAGCATCCTGTGTGCTGAATGTTAATACAGGCAGGAAACTCACAAGGGGCAAGTGAAGCAAATGTTTTACCGCGGGAATCTTAGAAGATATAGTGCATAGCCACGCTTCTGTAAAACTATTCCAAACAAAGGGAAATGGCACACTTGCTGTAGTCAAAAATCAGGGCAGAAAATTTCCATTCAGATATATGCTTTGCCTCACTAACATACTTAAAAAAGCAGGGCCAAAGCCTGACTGCCTAGACATGAAGATTATTCTGCCCAACTGCCATTATTCATAGTAAAAAAGATTATATGAAGGCACAATCAAAGAATTTTCAGTAGGTACACTGTCATTCACAGAAATTGGAATTAGTGTTTTGTCATATGTTAATAATGACAGGAATGATGTAGACTTGTCTGCTTTTTCAGCCTCTAGGAGCATGCTGGTTTGTTTGCAGCCAACATGTCAAGACAATTGGATTGTTCTGTTTCCTGGGTAAAACTGCATTAAAAATATTCTAAGTTGAACAAAAAATTAATGATGTAACTTGCTAGTTATTGCTTTGCTTGATTTAAAATAAATACATAAATAAAAATATTAAGATCTCAATTTTACATATAAAGTAAGCGTTCAGAAGAGAAGCTTTAAGTTCACATCACATCAAACAACAGACACTCCCCCCCCTCTTTTACACATTCACATAAAAAAAAAACGAGATGCAACAAAGTAGTTCCTTACTTTGAGGTATCAACAGGTTGAGGATTAAAGTTCCCATCTGAATCCATTGAAGACTGTTTTTCCATCATATTGACATAATTTGATTCCATATAATCTGGAGGTAGGGCCCCTGCAACTGCACTCAGACAAGGCAAAGCCAGTTTGAACAGCTCTTGTTCATACTTCTGTGGGGCATACAGGGGACAGAAAGTGAGCAGTGAATGGGAACTTTTAACATCTCTGGTGAAACTGATGCAGCTATAGATGAAACCAAGTAGCCAGAACGGCTTTCTTACTCAGTGTGAAATGAAATTTTTGTTCTGAAAATAAAGAAAACTGGCTGTCCAAAGCAGAAAGCAAGTCTTAATCTTGCTCAAGTAAAAGGGTAAAGTGTTGACTTTACTGGTAGCAATGCTATACATTTTTCAGATGCCCGGAAGACAGCACAGCAGAGGAATACATACAGCATTCCTTAACAGTTAGATTTGAAATTAAGCTTTAAGCCAGTTTGTTAAAAGTAGTCACAGAATGAACAATAAATACATACCAAGACATACTATTAAACTTCTGTTGAACACAGAACTGATTCAAGGGTGCTGAAGGTACAACTACTAAACAGAAATGTACAGATCTCTACCAATGTATCTCAAGATTATTGCTTTAGTGTCATTTTTTTTTTTTTAATTAGGAGATAAAATGTTATATCTACATTAAATTAGAAGCTATAGGAGGAAGATTTAAATTTACTAAAGCCTGTATTTTTTTTTCCTTCAAAGTGGAAGGTGTCAATACCATGTTGGTATAAAATGGGTAAAAATTACAGATTAAAGAAAAAAGATTACATAATAAGGATTTTACAGTAATAGGTGGATACTAAAAGAACCTACCTTTTGAGATAAAGCATCAAAAATACCCCAGAACAACTTTCTGGATAAATGAAGTTCTTCTTCTGAGGCAGCACCAAAGTTACCCCATCCACTTGGCAAACAGTAATACTTCCAGCATCTTTCATAATGATTTGTCAGCAACTGAAACAGAACATATTTTGAAAGCAAACAGAAATATAACCACTGAAGTTCTTCCATTCTGGCACTCAAACATTACACAGAAGCAACCAGCAAAATGTCTATACTTTTATCAATAAGCCATGCTGTATATGAATTTTTTTAAATCACTGGTGCATATATACCCAGAATGAGCAGTTTTTTCATCTTTGTTTCAATACCATTTTGCAAAGCTCTACGGAAAATATTGCAAGTCACAGTCAGTAGAGAGCTGACACGATTTCCTTTTTTCCAGTCTGAACAAACTTCAAGATGGAAAAATACAGACATTTATAACACAAATGTGTGTATGTGCATAAATAAAGACAGGAACTTTAAAAAAAGCCAACCCATGTCTGATATGTAGAAGTGAGGATTTTGATAGCCAAAAATATAATCTTGATACTGCACTGTTCTTTTACACTTTCAACAGATCAGGAAAAAAAAATCACAAAACAATGCATGGAGTGTGTATATATACATATATATGTATTCATATTTAAATAATCTGTTAATATACATTTAATATTTGAATTGTTGGATGATTAAAGAAAAATGCAGAGAAGAACTTAGATGCATATAAGATGTAAAAGGACAGGAGTTTTATCATTTAGATAAAACCATGAGATTCTCAGAAATATGTACTCTAAGAGTCAAATATGTATTTGAAAATATTTTTAAAACTATATTCAATTATGTAATGGCCAGACAACTTTGCTTTTGGACTACACGTGGATAATAATATATACGATTATGTTTCTAAACCTAGTCAAGAGAGTAAAGGTAGGTTTAGTCTTAGAGAAATCCCTGATGAAGCACTGAGTATTATTTAAGAGGAAATAAAAACAAGGCAGTCCTATTCAAAAATGTCTGAACTATATGGAATACGGGAATAGAATCACAGATTTGAATTTTCATGCTGCTTAAAACCCGAGGCAATTTTTAACTGTAGAAACCAGCAAATGTATTCACAGTAGATAACACTGTATTCTGATTTGCCTTCATCATTTTCTCCTCTTTTCCCATTTAAAATTACATTTTCAGATGCCTGATTACTTACAGCTGCCACTTTACATTACTATAACTGGCTTGCCAGCGCAAGCCCATAAGGAATGTACACTACAATACTTTCAAATCAGAAACACATCAGTTATGGGTAGGAGTCCCTTGTTAAATCACTGGAAATCAGTTTGCTGTCAGTGAAACCTTTTAAAAGTTACAGGTCTGTCTCCAGATAAAGAGTTCAATTTCCTCAGAAGTTCCTATTAGTCTTTTAGGTGTCAGTGGACAAAATCCTTTGCTCATGCTATCACCATGGTTCTCTTCATATCTGTATTCTTGCAAAGCCTGACTAGCCAAAAGGATCCAATTATTATTTCCCTAATGTTAAGTTCAGCAACGAGGGCAGCTCACTGCAGCCATGACCTTTGGTATCATAAAATCTGTTCCTTTAGATGAATAGACGTCAAGGAGCTGGGTTTGTTTCTTCTCTACCCCCAAAAAAACAAACCCTGAAGCATTACAGCCATACAGGAAATGCCAAGTTACTATTTGGGTTTAGCAACACATAAAATGCCATAATGCATTAGAAGGGTCCCCTTCAGGGCAGTGTACTAAATTATCAAATGTTTTTCTCACACATGCAAGAATGGCTGCTCCAGAATCTTTCGTTTGATTGACGATTTCTGGCGGGGCATAACCAAATTATGAAGTCCTTGGCAGGACTTCAGCAGCAGGCCCTGGCTTTGAATTAACAATTTAAATTCCTCTTCTTACATCAGAGTTCTAGATGTGCTGGTGTGTCCTTAAAGCATAAATATATACCATATAAGAAAAGATTACGTATCTAATTCAAAGCTGTGGCAGAAAAACATTAAAAAGGACTGCTGGAAAACAGTAGGGAACATGTGGGACCAAATGTTTATTAAAACTGAAGATGATATCAGGAATCTTTACGGAATGTGTCAGCTCCAAAAGGAAAAAAACACCTAATTTTTCTTATGCATTAGGAATCAGAATAAAAAGATACAGCTAAATTTTTGGGAGCTGAAAGCAAAATGCAACATTACTACCACACATTATTACTAAGAGATTTCCAGGCACCAACAACAGCATAAGAGTCCTTTTTCCAAGAGCAAGGAAAACCCATACAGAGATGAAAAGTAAGGGTACATACAAACTGTAAATTGTTATATTTTGTGCACTGGATTCTGAGCCCTGCCCCCAAAGTTTTTTGTATTTCGTTTTCACATGGGCTGAAACAAACAGGAATAATTCAAGGAGAAGCCAACATTAGACACAGACTTCACAATTCCATAGGGATAGATGTAAATTAGAGTGAATTTCTCCCAGAGTAATAATTTATCTCTAAAAACTATGGTCTTAGATTACTGCAAAATAGAAATAACCTAAGAAAGATTACAGAGAATCTTCTCCATGCAACTATTTTCTGTCGCATTCTGTTATGAAGAATGCTGTTGAATACTAATATTTACTTTTACCTTGAGAGGCATCTTTGCATGTTCATTTAACAGAGGTACATCAAATACTAATCTCCTCAGCAAATGCTGCATCATGGAAGGCCGCAACTGCCTAAAAGCAGACAAACCATTTCAAAAGGGTGTACCAGCACTGTTTCATGTAAATAACTGATAAATACATTAAAGCAACATATCAGTTCTATGCTATTAAATGCATAAAAAATAAGATTTTACTTGTGGCACTTGGGCACTAGGGGTCTAGAAGAAAGCAAACAAGTGTATACCAAAGCAAATAGGTTGAACAAGCTGAATCAAATGCTTCAAAGAAGCCAAGAAAACATGTGATCTACAGACAGAGAAAACCAGGAAAAAAAATACTGAATTTTGATAATATGTATTAGGATCACCATGCCCATGAGAAAGGGATATAATGTTAATTTCTTGTAATATATCCCAATGACTCTAAAAATATCTTGGAAACTAATGAAGACGTAAGAGCACCATCCCTTTAGATATGCTAAACAAGACACAGCAGTGGGAACCAACTGGAAGGACAGAAGAAATTGTTATTAGTATGAATTTTAGAATGGCATGGGCATTAACGCTTTCCAGACAGATAGTAAAATATGGTCAATTTTATTGGTTCCTATAAAAAAAAATTTAAAAGTTTATATCAAATACTATTGAATGTGATATATTTTTACACATTTTTACAGTATTATAATATAAATGTCTGTCATTTCTGAGCACATTTCCACACTATGAAAAAAAAAAAAAAAAAAGAAAAAAAAAAAAAGAAAAAAAAAAAAAATTCATCGAAGTCATCATGACATAATAAAAAAACCCAAACCAAATCCTCTGGTGAACTGCAAGCCTAAATGTTAACTGTAATTAGAACTTGAATTCATATTTGCCTATTCAGCTTCTCATAACTGAGCCTGCAGATTAAAAATCAGATAATAACCAACTGGTTTTGACCCTGCAGATGCACAAACAAAATCTGTCCCAAAGCTGTTCAGTAAAGAGACATAACAATACTAACCATTGATTAGGATTTCAAATGAAACACACCATAAATAAATCTCTACATAGAATTAGATAAGTTACTGAATATCAACCACAAATCTGCACAGCTAAAATTATTTAAATGGCAATTCAGTGTATGTATGACTCCACAATTTCAGAGCTTTGTCTTTTTGCATCCTCTTAGTTAATCACCAAGGTTTTAATTTGAAAGATTTAGTGATGGCAGAATAACTGAGGACTGAATGAATGAGAACTGAGGAATGACTGGTGATTAATAAAGCTCCAAATTGAATACAGTATCTTAAAAACTATCACAGTCATCTGATTAGGGAAAAAAATCCTAATTATGTTACTGGTGGCATAGTTCTGCAACCCTGTATTATGAATATCACAGATTAATTTATCACTACTTTATCACTGTACAGCCAGGAGTATTTTCTTACCCGCAGATAGACAGCAAACACTCCTCAATAGCATCTCGCTGAGCTTTGGTAAGAGAGCATCCCTTTGAGAGTCTGTACACAGTGTGTAATAAGGAATCGATGAGGGAAGCATGGTGCTCTGTGCCAGCAAACAGAGGAGCACATCTGGTCAAGAGAGGCAAGACTGCTGTGCAAAGGTATCGATTCAGAGCCAAAGCCATATCTGTAGCACTTAAAGCAGCCTATAAATTAAATGGGAGAGAAATTAGACTTGTCTCACCAGTGTGGTTACAAATGAAAAGAAACCGTTAGCTTTGTTCTGCAGTTATAAAGGGAGAAATTTCCAAAACTCAGAAATGAGGATATGATACCTACTGGAGCTAGATGCCTACCTTCTTCTGCTGTTTTTAATGTCTCATAGATAGCTTTTGTTTTGTTTTTAATAAACAGAAACAAAAGCAGTAAATGTAGCCACTCAAAACCAAAATAATTTTCAAGGTTATATTGAAGAATGTCATAGCTGCTAAACAGAACCCTCCAAAAACAGATAATACAAGTCAGTATCTTTTTGTTATGAACAAGGCCAAATTCCATGTGAGTTAAAAAACGCAGTCTTAAATATCTGGCAGAAAAGGACCTGGGGGTATTGGTTGACCGGTGAACATGAACTTGTGCCAAGAAGATTGATGACATCCTGGTTTGTATCAGCAATAGTGTGACCAGCAGGACAGTGATCATCACCCCATACTCAGCACTGGTGAGGCTGCACCTCCCATCTCCAGTGTTGGGCCCCTCACTGCAAGAAAGACATTGAGGTGCTGGAGTGTGTCCAGAGAAGGGCAACAGAGCTGGTGAAGGATCTGGAGAATAAGCTGCTATGAGGAGCAGCTGAGGGAGCTCAAGATGTTTAGCCTGGAGAAAAGGAGGCTCAGAGGAGACCTTATCACTCTCTACAACTGCCTGAAAGGAGGCTGTAGTGATGTGTCAGTCTCTTCTCCCAACTAATGGGACAGAAAAGGAGGAAATGGCCGCAAGTTGCACAAGGGGAGCTTTAGATTAGATTAGATATCAGGAAAAAGTCTTCAGAAAGGGTTGTCAAGCATTGGAACAGGCTGCCCAGGTAAGTAGTGAAGTTATAATTTTGGAAGTGCTAAAAAAAAAAAATCTAAATAGTGGATATGGCACTTGAAGATATGGCGAACATGGTGGTGGTGCTAGGTTGACAGATAGACATCATAATCTTAGAGGTCTTTTCTGACCATAAGAATTGTATTATTCTATGATCCTAAATAACAACTTCATTACTTTCATAAAAAAAAAGTTGTCATAAAATGTCAAATAGGAAAAGCAAATTTAATGTGTTAGCCCTCACAATAGCTCTCTAAATCTAAGCTTTCTGGATCAAGAAAAAGAAATTAGATGGAAATAAGACTCAATTAAAAAAAAAAAAAAAAAAAAAAAAAAAAAAAAAAAAAAAAAAAAGACAGCAACATTGAGGAAGAACTAAAATAGAAATGTAGCCATTTTCTAAAGAACAGTGTAGGTATCCCTAACAAAAGCATAGAGATGAACGCTTTCTATCTTTGGAAAGAGGCTCCCAGTCACTTCTTCCCAGCTGTTTTATTGGCAGCTCATCTGATTTTGATTCCATAGCACGAGCTCAGAAAACCTCCTGGGGAAAGGCATTGCAACTTTTATAGATAAGAGTATCAGTGCAAGTTCTTAAAAAGTGAGCATTTCACAGGATGATGCATCTTCTTCAGAGCTCAGAAGCAACATGCAGTTCAGCCAGCATTTGAGAAAGGCAGGAGATGTGATTACATAAAAAATGCTTTTTCAAGGGATGAAAAATGCTGTACTGTTCAATAAGGTAAGATAACCAAAATAAAAACAGACTGAAGCCATTACCGTATCTAATGAGGCAGCAGCACGAAGGTCTGGCAGAAAGCCAACTTCAAGAAGATGTAGGAGAAAATCCTGGTCCTCAATTCCATAGACCCTGTCAAGGAACAAAACCATGGCTGCCTTGTGATCTGGGCAAAACCCCGCAGACATGTCAGGTTCCACCACAGTACCATCTAAAAGGAAGAAATAAGACTTCAATGACAAGGATCCTCCTTCATCAGCAGACTAGGCAGTTATGCTGCTACCTGTCAGAGCTTTTGAGTCTCTATTAACATCTAGGCACCTTCCCCACTTTCATTACACAAAAGAAGCATATTTGCAGTTAAGTTAAAAAGAATGCGTAAGACAAATTCTACCCAGACACCTCAAAGTCCCTGCATGCCTTTCTGCTCATGCTTTACATATTAAGGGATTCTTAACAGTTGATATTCTAAATGCTAAGTACCTAAAACATAATAATTAACCCACATAACTACCTAGTTCTCAGCAGAAGCAGATGGAAAGTAAAAATTTCAAGAATGCTACATCAGAAATACTGGAAATGCAGCATTGGTGAGCATGTCTTTAATGTATGACAAATAATTAAAAATGTGCTAACTAGTCCTATCTATCTCAAAACTTTAAAAATATCTGAAAGGAATTCATTGAAATATTTTAAAACTTTGGTGCTTTCATTTTGGAAAGTAAACAAGCACTTCTCTTTCTTTGAGCTGTAGCTTGTTACTGAGATCTCACCCATAAGTCTATCCCTATTTGGAACATAAATATGTAGTAGTAAAATAAACTGATTAATCTTTTTATCTCTTCTACTGTAACCTATTGGAAAATCTTGTGCTGTGAGTGTCTAAACAATCCAGGTTGCATTGATAATGTTTTCTCTCCAGACACACAAAACAGCATAAGTAATCCCTTTCCTTTTTATATAGGTGCTAACATGGCACCCACAATTGCAGTCAATTTCATACAGGCAGGAGAAACAAAGAAATGCATTTGCCTATGTATGTCACACCTAATCCTTCACCACAGTTACTGGAGAACAACTTTGGTGTCTTAGTAAGATCTGCTAGAAACAATTGATAGGGTTAGAACAGCAAGAGCTAAGGATTATGATACTCAGAAATGATACTGGAGTATTTTAAAATAGCTTTAAAACCAGAAAGCATGCATTTTAAAATTTCTTTTTAAAATTTTAATGGATTTTCATAATTCAACTTAACAGGTTTATGTCAGTGATTTAGGGGTACACAGAATTGTCAACTACAGCATGCAGAAAGTTATTGGAAACATCCATGAGATACACATGATCTGTCCTTTAATTTCCATAATAAATTGTTGAATTTCTATAGTATTTTTAAGCGCTAAAAAAATATAAGTGTCAATACGTTAATAAGTTACAAATCATAAGAATAGGATGAGAGAAAAAAATCTAGAAAAATCTTACCTTTTGCTATTGTTGGCATGTGGAAAGCAATACTGATTACTCCCACCAAATCTTCAAGTGGAATCAAAGACCGTAGAATTGATCTGATTCTAATGGCTTCCCCTTTACCAGCATGGATTAGCTAATAAAAAGACAAATAAAAATTTAGCAAGATCTTCTTTTTGTATTTTATACAAAAGAATAATTGCTTCCAAAATTGCATTATAATTAACAATGTAAATTTCATGCAATCTGCATCAAGTCACTGTAGTTTGGACACAAATGAACAAAGTCTAAAAGTCTACACGTTTGCTTATTAAATAAAATTAAGTTCATTATCAGAGCAGAAATTAGGTAAAGCTGGTGAACAAAGATTTAATATGTAGCAGCATATATGGTGGAAGGGGTGGGGAGGAAAATAAAAGCAGATTTTCAGATTGAAAATCAGAGTTTTTGTCCCAGTCAAATAAGACACAACTATCTCAACTGTTTGTTTTTGAAAAAAGAGAGCAAGACAGGGAGAAAACAAGACAATTTTTTTATTCAAACGAAACAGGTATTCATACACTGACCTCATGAACTACATATATCTCTCCTCTCTTAAGTTATCAATCCCTGAAAAAATCTGATACTGATCTATACTAATGTGTAATTATTAAGACACATTTCAGGGTGAAAAGAGAAACTGTGTATAACTAAATTTCTGTAGAATAATAATATATATTGAATCATAAACAACAAATATGTTCAAATAGTTTCAATCTCTTAGAAAATAAAAGGTAAAATTTCTACAGTGTTTCTAATTCTTTGTATCTAATGCCTGAAATAGTGACATCTTTCCTTTGAGAAGGTTTGTCGGTGTGAATAGATTTTGAGCTATTGATCTGTTTGTCCAAGTATAATGTTTATCTCTACATTTTATGGTCACGACAGATAGTCAACAACAACAACAACAAAAACAAAACCACAACCCCCCTCCCCAAAAAAACAAAACAAAACAAAAACCACCAAACACAAACAAAACAACCACACAAAAAGGCAAGGGAACAATTCCTCTAAAAAGAACGGCATCTGAGTATCTTTTTCCCCCTTGCCAATCCGTAGAACAAGACATTATATCCACTAGGGTACTATGTAGCCATACCACTGCTTTAATACCTGATAATGACATTGAGAAAAAAACGAATGGCAAACCTGTGATCAGTAAAACAACTATGCCTTTACCTTCCAGTGTACGAAGACATAAAACTTACATGCATTTCAGGGGCACAACGTCCTAAGAGATCAATCAAGGCAGCATAAAAGGTCATGATTGCATTTCCCATGTGAATTGTGTCATCTTCTTGTTCTTCTATTTCACTGTAATCAGATGTTACAACAAATAAAAGATTTTAAAAAGAAAAAAGTAATGTTTTTAACAACAGTAATAATGAAAGAAAATCTGCTTATAGGTGTAACAGCTTACAGAGAGTGGCTTCTGGTAACAAACGGACTTACAGCAGACAAAGACAGAATATATTTTGTCCTTAAAAGATTGTAGCAACATCTCCATTATAACTACTGGTACTATTTATCTGGCTCATTTTGCATCAATGGACTCTTAATGGAATGAAAATAGAGATGTCTTAATATTTAGAGAGAGTTACTTAAATTAATAGTGCAGAGGAAGCACTGTTCAGCAAAATGTAAATCTCTCTCCAACACGTTAAAACAATAAAAAGTAATTCTCCATCTAAGATTACAAAACAAATAAATATGTCAATGTAAGCAATTCTACTGCACCTACAGGGTTCTACTAGATCCATTACTTGGGGAAGGTCCATCTCTTGTTCGATCTTCTGATATTTGTATTGCCTCCTCCATGGCAGCAAGCAACCCATTGCCTCCTTCTCCTCTTAGAGCAGGACCAAAACATTCAGGTCGGCGAATAAGCAGTCTGACAACAACATTAGCATTCTCCTCCACACTCTCTCCTACCACACAGAACAAATATCAAGATACAAGATTATATCAAAGAGAGTTCTAAAATATAATCAGAAAAAGGTACACAAAAGAGCAGAATGCATAGATACTTTTTACTATACAAGAGTTTAAATATCACAACAGAGTTCCATAAACACATACTCCTGTTTTACTGCAATGAAATGGAAAAAAACCAAAACAAAACAACCCCCAAAATAAACAAACAAAAAATAGTAAAACAAACCCCAACCACACATTTTAATTCAAAATTAATTCCAGCCAAGGAATTAACTATGTAGTAAAAGATATTTAAAGCACCACTGAAACTACTGAATTTTATAAAGATTCAGTCAAGTGCAAGAGTTAATGAGGGGACCACTATAAATTGCTTGAACACTAAAACTGGACTATCAAAATCTTCATAAAAAGATAAGGGTTTGGCCCTGTATCTACTATGAATTTATGACAAAAAGACTTAGGACTCTCTGCTCTCTTTCCAGAGGAGTCATGGGCATTTCAAAAACCAAAGCTGGATCAAAAAAATGGGGCACAAGTTCACAGGACCCTAGATGTCCATTTCACAAGTCCTATAAGTTAATGTGTGTCTTGAATAATTCTACTCTCTGCAGGTTCTTTTAATTCACAGTCACTTACCAAGTTGGCTTGTATTACTATTTAAAATTACAAACTTATTTGGATATTGGAGGAAATTATAAAATGTTTAGGCTTCTACTCTACCATTGCAAAAAACAGCAAAACGAAGAAAATCCAAATATCGTTCTCCTTCAACTGGATTCCATCCGATGTCTGGGTAGCCTTTACAAATCAACAAAGGACAACTCTGCAACCCACACCCAGCCAAGTAGCGAACCACCTAAAAGCAAAATAAGATGAAAAAGATATTAACTGTGAAAAAGTAGTGCAGCTTCAAAGGGAAGCATCCTCAAACATTGTCAGGATACGGTATCCACAATCTCTTATCCCTGACAAAACTGTATCACGCTTTGAGCAAATCAGAATAGCACACTCTTTCTTAGTTCAATTTTCCAATCTTTTCCTTCTCCTGCCATGAATTTAAAGACCTAGTTATCTCCCTTCCATAATTTCTCTCTCTAGAATTATGCTTTCCTATCTGTTATTTCATTTCTCTTGCAACTCTGAGCATTACAAATTAGTTTTGCAATATTCCCCAACCACACACCATCCATAATCAAAAAAACATTTTTCCTTTTACAAAGAATAAAAGGACTACTCTTTTGTTTTGACTGTTCATTTTCACTTGCTTTTTCTCTTCCTTTCTTTTTTAAACACACAGCAGTAACACTCCCTGTAATTCAGGATTATGGCTCAGTACTAGTTTTCAGTTGGCCTTTTCCTTTCTGAACGGTAAGAATTGTAAGCATAGCCTTTAGCCAGTTTGGACAGCTGCTTCTTGCTGAGCACTTACAAAACTGTAAGACTGAAAAATAAACACACATGGTCCATCTTCCTATTCCAAGAAAGGAACATCTGCACTTTTATTACTCCTGACAGATGTCCTCCTATGATGATTATATGATCTCCAGAATCTGAGGTCTTTAAAAAGAAAATGGATGTTGCAATTCCTCTGTCTTTTCTAATGAAAGAGTTTTTAACATCTACCTTGAATCCGTCTTTCCATTACTTAACCTGCTTTTTTTATCCACTACTGACAGAGTAACTAACATTCTATTCCTCCCTGCAGCAGCAATTTACACAAACCACACAACTGTCACACGTTCTCTTGAGTGTTTTATTCCTTAGTGTAATTAATCCAAATTTCTTCAATTTTTCTGAAACAGGTTTAAATCTTAGGAGAAATATGACAGGTATAGAGGGATATCTCTATGAAAATTTGTCATATATTGTAACAAGTTGTCACAACACTCCTAGTAATCCCTATTGTCTTATGTCACCCACTGCATGTCATCACTCAAAAGAAAAACAGTGATCAGTAAGATTTTAGCAATGAAGTTTTGTGCGATATGGACTCCAATACCGCAAGATTAAGAGCTGCCCTTGAAGCAATTTCTTTTGGCTACAACTGCGTGTGTAATCACTGCAAACGCAGTTCATCTCTTCAGACCATGAGCAGAAAGAGCAACCAACCAGATTCACAGTCTTCCCCTGAAAAGTACCAGAAACTCCCATATAATCTTGGATTTTGCTTACTCCAAGAATCTCGCATTTTCTCCTCTACACAGGGGGAAAAAACATGCTTGAAGAAGCTACCAACCTTCTCCAGATCAGGCTCCCTTAAAGCCAGAGCAAGTTCATTGTTATCCATCACAGATGCTGCAGCAACATCTAAAGGAGTTGACCCTCGCATAGAAGGAGAGGCTGTTAAAATAACATTTAGTTATAACACCAATTTAATAAACCCCAACAAATTCATAGGAAATGCATTAATTTTTTTTTAGTAAGAGGCAACATTTTGTCATTAGTTAGCACACGATTATATATACATAATGTATATATCTCAGTTTATAATAAATCATCAGGAACTTGCATGAAATTTGAGACTGATATGAAATGAAAATACAATATGAATGGTCAAGCTAAGAACAGCTTGTCTTACACATTCTTCTTCTCATCATATACTGTTTTAAGATCTCATTCTCATTTTCCTAACTGACACAACTCTGTTTTGAGGAAAATGCAGTAATGATTTTAAGTCTAATACACGGACATGCCACCAAATCCACTGAAATAGAAAATATCTTTATGCTTTAAAATATAAGATTATCAGTTGTGTATTTCTCTTAAAAATGGCAGTAAATATAGCATTAGAAAAATCTACGGTTGACACGCTAAAGCCATTTGATTAGGGCTCTTCCTCTTCAAAAAGATTTTCAGTTTACACTTCTGTTCTATGTCTTTACATTAATACATTTGTGATCATTTAAAAAATTACCATGATGATTCCTAATAACATATTGTCAACTTCAAGTACTAAATTAAATAAGGATAAATGTATTTATGATTCCTAATAACATATTGTCAACTTCAAGTACTAAATTAAATAAGGATAAATGTATTTCCTCTAGAACACTTCAGGAGAGAAAAGGAAAGCAAACATGTTAAGAAAGTTTCAAGGTTCACTTCTGAGCATCTAATCAAGCAAATGAGTTCTGTGTTCCTCCCACTGCCATAGCTGTGTACACAGAAAAAAGTATAGGGATACTAGCTTGAGCAGTGAAAGGTGAGCCTTAATGAAATGTTGCCAAAAGTTAGCAATTATTCTCTTTGTAAAACAGGAATATATTCTGTTCTTCAAAATTATCAACTAACCACTAAGTCTCTCTGACTCAAGGCATCTACAACAGTGTACTAAATTAGCTCAACTTAATGCTGCCGTCAGGGAAGTTGTTTAGAGTTAGCAATACAGTTACTGAATAGGAGAAACTTCAATACATAGTGAGTAAACAGAGGGATGCAGAAAATTACAGGTGGTTTCATATATAAATCAGCAGGAAGTTTATAATTTTATTTTAATACCTACCAAGGCCAACACTGCTGTTTTCCAATAAATAGCTAAGATGATCAAACATAGCTTTTTGATTCTGCCTGCTGATGCGGCAAAAATAACATAGAAAACGACAGCAGTTTGCCACCATCTTTGGGAAAGTGATTTCCTAGGAAATAAATCGAAACAGACTTAAGTTTAAGCTCTAATACAGACATACAACATGCAAAGGATCATTTATTTAAAGCCTTTTAACATACTAATACATAGGTGTTGTACTCATCGACCCTCAGGGAAATTAACTGCTTAGGTTTCTCATTGGAAAAGTGAGAAACCTCAACAAGGCTTTCTCAGGTAATTATTAACACCTTAAGCTTCAAAGATCAAGGTATAAGCTTTAAAAACTAAAGCTGCAATCACCCACAGATTCTAGATTCAAATATGAAAGAAGGTGTTTCATAGAGTAATACTGAGTTGTTTTTTGATTAGTTAATAAAAAGATCTCCCCTTTAAAACATAATAAGCATACAAAGTGCTACAGTTTTTTCTTTAAAGCATCTGAAATTACAGTGCTAATAATACCTTCCTCTGGAATGGAAGGACAGATTCTTCTGAAAAAATTTAGTCAACTATTATGTAAATGGAAATAATTAGACATTATGATCCCAGTACCTCCAGTGACAGCTCAGCGCCTGATAGGAAAAAGCTTTGAACAGCTCTATCCTAAACTCGCCGCCTTCTAACAGTAAATTGCTTTACCTTGGATTCTCCTCCACCAAGCACATTCACCATCACTTCCATGACAGTTTCATGCATGCCTAAAGCTCTCATGAGATTTGGATGTTGGTAAAATACTTTATTATTCATGATGTCTCTACAGGAAAACAAAATAAAAAAAATGTTATGGACCAATAGTTCACCTATTATGTTATTTCAAAGCTGATTTACTGTGCAATTCCTCACCACCTCCTAAAGTAAAAAATTACCTCAGGGACTTTTCCCATTGAGTTTCAATCTCTCCTGTCTATTTTTCTATGCATATTGTGGAAGAATATGACCTTTGTTTTCCCATACTATAGTTAGTGCACTAATTGCCCCTTGATTACACTGGAGTGGAAGACTCTCTTATTTTCATTAGAAATTCCATTCAGATCTAAAACTATGTTCTGACAAGACCATCATCAAAACTGTTATATTATTTTAAATTTTAAATTCAATTATGCAATATTTTTTACAAAAAAGTCCTTTTTAGATTATCAAAATATTGAGACATTTACTATCTACCATCAAGAGAAATAAAAAATCCTAGGGGAAAGAGGATCCAGCTGTTTTCTAAGTGTCAAAACCAGAAGCTGCACAAATATTATTCATGAGTTACTGTTCAGCAGAACTCTTCCCTTCTACATATTTCATTAGAACAGATTTTCATATTTGAAATCAGACTTTAAGATTATAATGTCAATATTTTATTTGACATGGTATATCCAATAAAAGTGACTAATTTAAAGAGTAATTAAACTTCTAAAAATGATGATTAGTCTTGAAATCAAATACAACCCATAAATAACTGTGAAAGCAATTAGGTCATGGAAGAAAAGGATTAGCAGGTCACTAGAGAAAATACTGTTGGAAACTGTTCAAATTTCACTGTACACTTTAAACTTTTTTTTTGCCGGTTTTTTGTTTTGGTTTTTTTCCCCTCCTGGCCTAACCTCCTTCACTCAGGCAGGGAAAATTCAGCCTTTTAAAAGATGAGATGTTAAGAAGACTTTCTGACACTGAGTTTTTGACTCCCAGTAACTTTTTTCCCTGAAAGTTAGAGCTGAACTTTGTATCAGTGATGATGCTCCAAAAGCTGTCTCATCTCCCTTCTGCACTAATGTTTCAGGCCTGGAGAAAGACCTCAATGGTATCAATCTTCCAAGACATTCTAAACTCCTATTTATTTGCAGCAGCTTTTTTTTCTTTCCAGAAAGAAGTACAGAAAGTCAAAATGTCACTTCAAGGGCTGGCCAGAAACATTGCCCTACTTTGCAAATTACATCCACTTTCAGTGTGCTCTGTTTAACTGTGAACTGTATTATAAAATGTCACCTTAGGGAAAAAAACCTTAACAGCATTTCCGAGGAAACTGAATTTAAAAGCATCAGTAAGTACACTTCCATTTCTCAGCTGAAAGAAAGGCATACCACTCACAGCAAAAGAAAATGGCATTTCCGAATAGGTGCTGGAGTTCAGGTTAGCCTACAAAAGGAATCAATAGCAAAGCCGGGTAACTTACAAACTAAACAAGACTTTATTAGAGACTACCAAGAGAGGTGATAAGAAGAGGTAGTGAGAACTCTGGTTTAACTTACACCAGACTTTTACGTATCAGCAAAATCACTTAACATTAAATAAATTCAGAAAATCTTGGTTCTTAATGCACAGTAGAAAATGTTGAGGAAAAAAATGTTTAAGAACTAAACACAGAACATGACATGGAAATTAAATCTAGTAATCACTCATTCATTTTAGACTTCATAAACTGGAGTGAAATGAAACATTTTCAATTTGTACCAAAAGGTAGATTTAGAAATGCCAGTACTTTGTGTCTCTTGACAGATGCCAGACCCTGCCTTCTGCCAAAGCATTACCATGAGTACTCAAAGAATTCAACAATCATGAAACATTGAGGAGACCTGCTGGTAACCTAAGAAGTACGCATTGTTTATAATGACAATACAAAATTTTGTATAGACATTATTTGGATATTTGAGGTATTCAGTAAACTAAATGAAAAAAAAAAAAAAAAGTATTCTGCATAGCAAAAGTTTTGCTTCTGCTTGCATTCCTGGTATTCTTTATACAAGGCTATCTTTGGTTCTCATTGCTCTTGCTGACTGGAGATTTTCAACAGATCACAGCTGATGCTTACTATCAAAAGACATGAGAGAAAGAAACCAACCAATCTCTTTCCTGCTAGAGACTATAGAGACTATCATGTTTGCTTTACTGTTTCATCCAACTACTTCACCATTATGAATCATATAATTAGGAAGAATAGCAGTGTGTGAACTACTTCCTAGCTCAAACATATTATCTACATTTAGTGAAATGAAAGGATGGCTTATGTATAGACATGGGTAGGCACAACTCCTTTGGCTGACTGTTGCAGGATATTCTATGTGTCAAGAGCCAGTAGTCAGTGCATCCATGAAAAATGGATAGTATTCTTGACAGGATTATTCACAGCCATGCTATTTAAAATGTAGTAATAAGATAGGTTCTGATAGCATAAAATATAACATACATATTTTCAACTTTTTTCAGAAGTCTTACAGATGTTAACTGCTTCTCCCCCCATATGATAACTATAATGCTGCAAAGGCTTTATCTTACTGCTGAGGATACTATATAACCAAGAGTGGTGTCTGCATTTACACCCATATTCAGATTCAAACTTCATGTACAACCTTGGACACAATGATATAGCAAATAACAAATAAAAAAAAATAAATAAATAAATAATTTTTTTAAAAAAAAATCTGTAAATAAAGAGAAGTTACAGTCCAGTTATTTACCCTAATCCACGAATCATAAGCTTCTCCTCTTCCTTCCCCATTCTGACACTAAGTAAGGAACGGATTTGGCCAAGGGACGCCAGAAGATTGATGGTGTCTTCCACAGACACGCTGTTTATGGTGTAGGTCTTTGGTAGGGCTCGAACCAGGCCACCAATACCATCATACTGGCGATGCAGTAACACAAACATAGCCCTCACTAACTCTGGGTCTTCTATCACTGACTCCTGGGCCCAACGCACCATTGTGTCCGAAATCAACTGCTGCAGAGTAGCTGTGAAGAAAATAAATAAATCACAGAATTACCATCAATTGCTCATCTCTCTACTGGCTAGTCCCTCAGAACCCACTAGGCAACAGGAAGTGGAATGAATTCAGTTCCTAAGAAGCATCTTTTTCTTAGTATTTCTTTAGCAGTCTATCAAAGAAAAATCAAACCAGAAGCAGAAATATCTCAAAAACAAAAGCCAATACTAAAAATTAAAAACAAAAAAATTATGAAGACATACAGGATGCTCACAAAGTCATCAGATTTATTTCTGTATATTGCTTTTTCTGTGAATATAGACCTGAGAGCTCTTTTAGCCTATTATGAAGTAAGGCTGAAAAATTATACTGGTAGCATATGTAAATGATATATTCTTTATTTACTTGCCTAAGTTCTGTATCTACTCAAAGTTTTATAACATACACAAAGAAATAATTTAACTTATTGTTTTGCCAAAGACAAAGGCCCTTCAAAAGAAATAAAGACACTAATATTAAACAAATAGCAAATCATCATTTGAATATTCCCAGTTCAGTCTCCAATGAAGCAAGACTACATCTGGTAGTGTCACTGATGATCTTTATCAGTTGTGATATATGTATGCTTGGGAAAGATATGTTGATATAGACAAGCAGTGTAATTGCATCTAAGGTAAACCTAGGTTAACTCAAACTAACAAAAAGAAAAATACTTAGAGAAAGATACTGAAGAAATAGGAGTTTACAGAAAATAAAATGTTTAACAAAGAAGAGAATTTGTGCTAATACAGGGAAAAGGTAAAAAATAGTAGTAGTAATGTATTTCATTGTTACTGTCCAGGCACTGTACTATAGGTGTTTCAACTGATACAGAGTATTTCATCTTTTAAGAATAAAAACACTTTTAAAATAAGAAAAAATGAAATTAAATGAGATGAAATTACAGTCTAATTTCATTAGACTGTAATTTCATATGGTAATCATGCAAACACTGATTTGAAGCTGCTGCAGCTGAAGAAGTTCTCATAAAGCAGGACCTTGCTACAATCATTAAGCCCGCATTACTTCTATTAAAAGAAAGATCAGTTCTGAAAAATTTATGAACCAACAAAGGATATGGGGCAAAAGCGCCACTAAAAGAAATTTTCCTCTATATCCCACTGGGAGACAAATCTGCCTAATAAATCCGTCTGTGCTTGCTTTGAGTTAAGCTACAAACATTAGGGTGTACAGATATCTCGCTTAAAATACACCTTGTTTTGGCTGAAAATGTGTGAAGAATTTCCTGGTCTGCTTCTTTCCCCTTTTGTAATTAGGTTGCAATAAAATGATTTAATTTTGCTTACAGGATGTCTTATCATCCTCATCAACTGCCTTCTCAGCTTGTTTCTTCTTCAGATATGTAACTTTTTCCATAAGATACAGGAGGCGACCCCTAATGGTTGAATCACTGTTGCCATCCAAGGTTCCATCTTCATCTAGTTCAATTCCTGAAATTAAAAAAAAAAAAAATGCACAAAGTAGTGAAAATATAAAATTAAGCAACCTACAGACATCTTGTGTGTACAAACATAATTAAACTGAAGTGTTCTGCTCTGAGAGTTTTACATGGGGCATGCTTAACCAGCATTTGGAACAAGTATAGAACAGGCATATGTGCCAAGCAGGAAAGTGCAGATAAAGACCAGGTAACCTCAGCAATTTAGCATACAAATTGTGTGATGTTATACATGAAACATACAATAAATATATTCCTCCCAGTATGCATTTTCCCCCACTAACACTAACGCCTGTGTTTTGGACATATGTAGTTCAGAAGCGTAGATTTAGTCCCTAGAGACACAGTGTGGTTGAAGTGATAATAGTAAAGATTTTTAGGTAAAACATCTAAAACAACTGAAAGTACGAGTGTTACAATAATATACTTTCCAGCGATCAGTCAGAAGGAATTAAGCACCCTCACAATACAGTGCTCTTTCATGACAAGCTACAAAAAAAGTAAAAACAATTAATGTGAAGATTCACAGAACCACAGAACAGCTGTGTTTGGAAAGAGCCTTTAGTGTCCAGCCTTCCAGCTCAAAACAAGTTCAGCTAGGGCAAGCTGCCCAGGACCATGTCCAGTGAGGTTTTGAATATCTCCTAAGGTAAAGAGATTCCACAACCTCTTTGAGCAACCTATTGAGTTCCATCACCCTACAGTAACAAACAAGTAGAATTTCCTGATTTTCATTTTGCGTCACTAGACATCTCTGAGGAAAGTCTGTCTTAGCCTTCTAAGCTCCCCCTGCCCAACAGGTATTTATATACATTGATACTACCCCCCTTTGAGCTTCCTCTTCAAGTTAAACAACCCCACTCAACCCCAGTCCTCTCAATCTCTCCTTGTACAAAAGATGGTCCAAGAATTTATCTTTGATGGCTCCTCCCTGGCCTCCTCCAGTATGGCCATGTCTCTCTTGTACTGAAGACCCCTTTTGTGCTTTCTAATTTGGTCCCTAGCCTGTCCTTGATGCAGGAGTTATTCCTTTCCAGGTTCTGGACTTCATACTTCCCAACACTGAACTTCATGGGATTCCTATCAGCTCATTTCTCTTATTTTTAAACCTTTTGATTCATGCATACATTGCAGAGGAATTCAAAATCTTGACCTGTACCTATTACTCACACTAAGTCCAAGTAAAAATGTCATTCAATAATTTTCTAGATTTTGCAGTTTCCAAAATAAGTTCTGAAGTTAAGGGTTTTGTGGAGAGCTCTTTAGCAGTCTTGAATTTCATAGGATGTTTCTTCATGACATAATATCATTCTTCTCTATTTATTGCATCTGGTTCTAGTTGTCTGATTTTTTGCATTAGATGCAATTCCATTTCTATTAAAAGGTGCTTTGTTATACTTTGTTCTAACAGGGCAATTGATGCTACACTAAGCAACAATCATCAGTAAATTCCTATTACACACTAAATCATATTACAAAATTATTTTGATGGCAGTCTCCTCAACCAAACTAATTAAGAGTAAAGACACTGAAATGTCTTATCATTTGGAACACAGAGATGGTCTGAAATTACCCAAATTACCCAAATGTCTGTTTTCCCACAGTTACACTACTCCCTAAGCTCTAGTTGTGCTTTTTTGACTTGAAAACTTTCAATACATTGTTTCTCAACCATTCCACAAAATGTGAATCCCCAAGTGGTGGCTGACTAAGCAAGGAAACATTGGACTTAGGATGCCTAACTGTTTTACTTATTTTGCAATATACAGAGTAACTAGTTCTGTTCTATGATAATGCACCTTCTGACCCACAAAAATAATTTTCTACTTGTAGATAATGCAAATATCTATTTTCCTCCACAAGAAAAAGGTAACAAAAAACCCCAATGTTAAGTAATTTGAACAGAGGAGTATGACGGAAAACAACTAAAGAAAAATGGAAATAATCAAAAGATAAAGCTTGTTTTCCTTTTCAAATGTTCATCTAATTTATTTATTTCATCTGCATTTCCTGTTACCAAACACAAGAAAAACATAGAAAAGATGGAAAGCATCCAAAAATGACCCACTGATGCTTGAACTGCTTGCCCCATAAGTAGAGAAAGAAGGAACTGAGTTTGTCAACCTGCAAAACAGATGCTTATGAAGCAAAACATACAGCATTCCCTTCTAGTTTAGCTAGATAAGGATAAGAATATTTCCTTGGTTTTGACTACAAGCTAATTATCTTATTTGATAATATTTATAATTTGTACAGTGTAATATACAGACTATTCAGTTGATTTTTCTTACATAAAATTACTTATAAAAATTGCTTCTAAAGCTAATATAATTTAAAAAGTAAAAATATTCAGTAACAAGACTTACCACAGTGTGTCATTAGGTCTTCATGGAAATCCAGAAGTTGATCCCGAATTTCTTCAGGGCAAGGACAATCATTTTTATCATCTTTAAAGTTCAGCAGCATGTTAATCTTAGAGAATACAAAGAAAAGACAAATTACGCTCAACTCCAAAAGGAAAAACTTTCAAATCAAACAGAACTCTGCAACATAAAAAGTAAATAAAGTGCAACAAGAAAGGAACTGTCCACTGTAAGAGGTACCTGTTCTTGAGGAGGGGATCGAAATTCTTTTGTTTTTCTAGCTGTCAGGGCAGCAGACATGTTCAAGGCCTGCATCACTTCATTGTACCGGAAGCGTTGATTCTCTTGGAGCTTGGCCACAAAATCATCAGAAAATGCTACAATAGCTTCTATTCTGTGTCGTACTTGGCAATCACACAGGTACTGGAGTAAGTGACACATCTGAGAAAACAGTATTGTAAGAGACATGAGCCGGAAAGCTAAGAAATATCTTCTGCATATTATGCAAGTAAGGATGGATTTCCTACAGCAACAGTTACTATCAAATAAGGTATCTAGATCATTTAATGCAATTAATGTAAAGCAATCTTATACCACGAATATCTGGCATCTGCAAGGGATTAATGTGCCTCAGACATAAATAAAGCTACAAGACAATGGATTTGCCCCTTTCTTCCAGGGAATTCCTTTTCTGTTTGGACCCATAAAAATGAAGAATTCACTATTAGTGGCACTGAGCAAGTAATTCTTTTTAATGAAACCATAGTTGCTTGATCTATGGTGAGCAAGTTTGTATAATGAGAAAGATGCTAAATTTTCTAGTTTTCTGTAAGGAAATTACCTCTCTATTTAACTAAAAAAATGAATTTCAAAATGCTTTATTCCTTTACAGATAAATTACTACATGAAGAAAACAGGAACAATCACTATCAAAACAGTATTTTTACCTGTAATTTAACAGGTTCTGGAAGTTTCATCTGAAGGAGTCCCTCCTTTGGCATTTGCTCCCCTCTGGTTTCTTCTTCTTCTTCTGACTTAAGATCATCTGAACCAAACTCCTTCTCTGAGAAATCAATTTCATCCTCCTGGCTCATTGCTTCCTTGAAAACCCGAGGCTCAATCAACTGCAATATGTGTTTCAGATCCTCATTGTGGAAGATTCCCATAATTAGGAGGGTATAAAAGAGCTTGATGAGAGGGACAAACAGAAATTCTGTAGAACCTCCAACTGGATCTCTGACATGGAGGCTTCCCTCCTGTACAGCTTCAGTCAGCATCTCTATGGTTTTGGCCTTCAAAATTTCCAGAGGGAATTCAGGACTGAACTGAAAGCATTCACTGCTAATGCTTACAAAACTCGGAGAGGAAAACTGCATTCGTGGCCTTAATGAAGTGCTAAGTCCTATACCAGGAAGGCCATGCTTTTTGTTTTCATCAGGAAACAAAGTAATACTCTTGGTCTCATCTGTCATTGGAACTATAAATTCATTATTCATCATCAGTCTGGCAGTTGCATAGGTATTGAGATGGATGTCAATGAGCAAGTCATAATAGCCTGCACGTAATAATCCTGGCATATATTTATTCTCAATAGCATAGAGGAGCTGAGATTCATCCACATGGCTACACAGAGCATGGGCCACTCGGTTGTTGCCTAAAGCACAAACAGCTGAATACAATCGGAGGGTGTGGTAGTGAAATTTCAGCAATTCTTCCTGTTCTGTCAGCTCTAAAATATCAATTGTTCTGCAGAGAAGAAAAAAACCAACATAGTAAATCCCATATGCAAAAATATTTTTGAAGGGATTCAAACTTCTCCCCAAGGATAACTTTAGCACAGTATCAGTTCCAGGGATGGGCTTTTTCCACATTTCAGCTTTCATGTCAGAAATATTGTCAATATAATAAGATTAATAACAAATTTTAATCTCAAATTTATTCATCATGCCTAAAACCATTACTTAAACTACTTTCAGTGGGAAAAAAAAAAATCCAAATTATTTACTTAACACAGAATATTTTTTCATACTAGAAAAATTCACATAACTGAAAATTAGGGGTTTAAAACCAGTTTGGGTTAAGATATTTACATAATTTACAGGTTTTAAATCTGGGGGTGCAAAGTGGCAACAGACTAACCAGTACATTTAAAGAGAATTCAGTGTTGGGGTTCTTGGTGAGTTAGTTTTCAGTTTAGGCACTGGCAAAATGCTCAGACTTTTGGGTAACAAGGAAGTAACAGAATTACACTTCTTCACTTGTTTTAATTAAATTTAGGAAAATTAAAGCAATGGAAAAAAAAATTGGTCATAAAATTTCAAAAATCTCTACAAAACTAGATTTTTGCTTATTTAATCGTTTAATAATTTAAAAACAAGAGTTTCTTTCATTTTCTTCGCAAATCTGCATTAACATACTATTAACATGTTTGGAGAGACATTGGAAGAGGTTGGAAACAGAGTAAAAGAAGTGAGATTTGAAAACACTGGAAATTTGAGTAATTTTTAATATTAGTTAAATCAAAACACACTGTCTATATTTACATGTGTTATAAATACAGAGAAGACCTTGGGCCTTTCTTACACAGATGCATTACATGACTAGGTTCATAATGCCAGCATAACTCTGATACAGTACAAAACAAACATGAACCTGTTTTCCTCAGGAATGTGAAGGGCCATGAACTGCAAAGGATTCAGGCACTGTATCATCCAGCCTTGACGTTCACTGATCCGTGACACATCCACCTTCAAGAAGTGGTTTGGCACTCGGCTCCAAAGCACATGAGTCAGAAACTGGACATGGAGACGTGGAGGACATTGAGAGACTGGGTTTTTGTGTTCACTTTTGAACAATCCAGCAGATAATGGCATTACATTCTGAAAAATTCCAATGGAAGAGATAATCAGTTTCCTCATTTTTACCAAACACTGCATTTCTTTTCCAGAAATATACTCAGCATATAGTAAAGTAGAACAAAAGAGGAAATCAGCATTTTCACTAGTTTTAACAACAATGGTACTATTGGAAGATCAGCAGCAAGATAGCATTTTCTGCAGAGGGCCCACAAGTGGCCTGTGCTGCCTGGAGCAGGAGAAAGTGCCAAACCTTCTCCTTCTAATTATCATTATTCCTTAACAGTGATTTTCTAGACAGTTTGTTTGCACTAAAAGTCATTTTAATTTTGCAGCTTTAAAGGTACCCAAGGTCCAAACTCTGAGCATCTCCCACGAACCGAGCCTTCCTCTTTCTTAATTTAATAAGAAAAGGGGAAATGTTGTAATGCATTAATTGGGTTTATATTTCATCAGATTTGTAATGTTTTTTCCATATATCTGCCCTTGCCCAGCAGTGTCCATCCCCCACACTGAAATGTAACCCAGTCCTGTTCCCCTCCCACTTCTCCCTGATTGGGTGGTGCCTCTGGGCCCTGCCCCCTGGGGAAAAAGCCACGACGGGGGAGGGGGGAGGGCTCTCTGGCACCAGCAAGTCATCGGGAAAGGTCTCCAGCAAAGCAGGGCAGGACTTGAGAATAAAAGCTGTAAAGTCCCACCAGAAGCCAGAGAGCAGACTCTTTTACTTTTGCATCGGTGGTCGTCTAGTCTCGTGGGGAAATAGTACAATTTTCCATATTTGTTTCTTAAGAACAGCCAAATTTGAGATAGAAACCTGAGAGCCATATGCGGTTACTTTCTAGGACTCCATTTTTCTTTTACCTCTTCTGATTTCTTAGACATCCAATTATCCAAAGCAAGGTAGAAAAATTCATCTCAATTTTCCTGTATTCTACCTAAATGTACTTTAAAATTTATTTTAAAACTCTAACCAAATTCTTCAGATACATCAATCAACTGTGCTCTGTTTGTAAAATTAAGAGATGTGCTTTACCAACCCAGGTGATTCTGTTTCACCACGGACGACAAGATTCAGAAAATTCTGATCAGTTTCAATGCTTCTTATTCAATGTACTGTATTTTAAATTCATTAAGTATTTAAAACTGAGTTAAGAATAAAAATGGCAATACTGCAAACACTCGAAATCCTAAAAATGTCCCAAATACAAAAACCACATCACAGGAAATAAATGGCAAAAATAAAATACATTTATTTTATGAGAGTTGTTAGTCCTAAACCTGCAAAAACCCAAGTATTGTTTACCTTTATTCTTCCCAATTCAAACTGGAAAACATTGGGGCTTGTAGCTTGAGCAAATACAGCAGGAAACAACTTTGTACTTGGTTCAACCTAGATCAAACAAAGGGAAAAATTATTGCCATAACAGTGATGATTATTTGTTCTTAATATCTTGTACTAAAGCCTCCAACTATGCAGGCTAAGGATTCAATTTTCCCCCTTCCTGCTGCAAGACACCATTAAAAAATACTCACCTGATAGTAGGTACCTAGTTCCTTGCCATTAGCTGTGAAGGTCAACAGGCCACTGGCAGCATCGACCAAGCAACCAATCTCCAGACCATTATTGTTACGTCCTTGTCCAGGGCTCAGGCTCTCTCCTGCGCACACCATATAGCAGTTGCTGCGTTTTATACTGAATGTCAAAAGATAAATTTATTTATGAATGGTGTCCAAAATTTCTGCAACAAACTAAGAGCAACCTTGCATGGCTGCGAACACACAAGGCCTTGTGGCCAAAAACAACGGATCACATCCTAACCACTGCCAAAATTCAATGAAACATGGACATCATAACTGAAAAAATACAAGAACTGAGGATGACAATGTATCAAAATGTTCAAATCATTTGCAAAATACCAAAGATGAAACTGACTTTTCAAGTCAAGGTTTTAAATAATTTACTGTTAAGCATAACAAAAACTTCTGGTGTGCATAATCAGCTGAAGTGCTGAGACCAGCTCATGTACTAATTTTGGCCTCAAAAGTCAATATTTACAGGATCACAACTTCAAACTGTATAGAAAGCTGCACTATTTTACCTTTCAGTGCCTATTGATTTGACTAGATCATTAGTCCACTGTTTCCTCACAAGCAAGAGCAGGTAACAATTAAATTAACATTTTTTCCTACTACTGCTGTTTTAATTATTTTTTCTACATCTATCTAATTACATTAATTTAAGTGGATTTACACCTCATAAATGCAAGTTGCTTGTATGGCTATAAAATATAGGTCCTTTTAAGCAGATTGTAACCAACCTCTCATGAACCTTCCCTTTCTCGTCTCCCAGTGTAACTGTGACTGTACGCACTCTGTCCAAGTCAAAGCTTGTGTCATACTGGTGAAAGTCTGATGTAATCCAGCCCACCCAGACATTAGCAGGTTCTTGGCCAGGAAATATTCGCACAGAATAATAGTACTGTTAATAAAAAAATAACATTATCAAATGTTAGCGTATCAGTTTGATTTAGAATTAATTTGCTACTCTAAATCTGAAAACATGTCATCCCTTCAAAAGTAGCATAGGCTTGTTCAATTATAATTCACAGGCAAAGCAACAAAGGCTATAAACGCAAACCAAAATACAGCCAACAAAATACACATTTTAAAGCAAAAAAATGACAAGATAAAATATGCAGTTTATATGCTTGTATTGAAGGCTTCTGCATCATAGCATTGTAAGCTATATTTCTACAGCAACTGTAACTTTTATGCTGCACATGACTCAGTTTCTAGTATCTAATATATTTTAGAAAGAGAAGAACACACCCAGAAGAGGAGTTATTTGTTTTCCTTTGAGCATGAGTGTTCGAATGAGTGCTTATGGAACTGATCTTGTCAGAGAAAGATATACAAAGCCTGCACAAAACTTTCATTGGGAATTCCATTAAATAAATGTCCTGAAGAATTAGTAGAGATGTTTTCAAATGGTCCTGGACACTGACCTACTAGTTTACTGTACCTTTTCCAATTTATTCCATTATCCCAAAACTGTTTAATCTTCCTCTTTTATGTCTGGTGTTATCAACAGTAGTTTCAAAAATGGATTAAACTAGTTTATAGGTTTTAATTTGGAAACTGTTTTAGTCTGACAATCAAATCAAAATAAAAGGGACAAAAGAGTCTCAACTTAAGTAGAAGTTCAGAACTACCACAGACATTTAAATTGAAAATCAGACTGTTTCTGAGACACTTACAGTGAGAAAAACCCAAACCAAACAACTAAAAACCCCAAACAGCTAAAACATCAATCCTATATTACAATACCGTGGAGGTTTGCATCAAATAATCATAGTCATCCCTATCATCTGCTAGCACATCCTCAGTAAGCCGTGCAGAATGACTCATGCTATAATCTGGCTTTGTCCTCCTGAGCATAAATCTGCAATAAAAAAGAAAAGTAAAATTAAAATCTCTATTAAAAACTCAATCACAAAGGCAAATTATTCAGAAAACAGAAAGAGACAAGCTCATTTTTAAAAGCACTTAAATTAATTCTGACCCTAAACTGTATATTCAAAAGTTGCTTGACTGGTCTGTCAGGCATGAGTGACATTTTCCCCCAGTTTGAGAAGCAGAAGGGGGAGGAGTGGAAAAAGGTAGCAAGCAGCAAACTACTAACCTTTGTTTAAGACGTGAGGGTTTTTCTTGAACATAATCTTTATGGTTATTCAGCTCTGGTTTTGTGGCATCTTTTTCTGTCCGGTCAGGAACTAGATGACCATGAGCAGTTTTCATCAGAACCTCAAAATCAGAATCAGCATCATAATCCTCCAAGTCATTTTTTGGGCCAAAAAGACCAGAGCCTGGTAACCCTCCTGCAGCCGATCTGGAGAACACCTCAGCACACTCAATGGGCATGCTTAATCGAAAAAACATGACATCTGTTTTACTGTTCTGTGAGCCAAACGACTTCTGTGTGACCTTCAGACAGGGGCAGCTGTCTATGGTGCCATCAATTCTCATCACCTACGAAACATAAAGATGTAGTTTTTTTGAAGCTGATGCTTTTTCTGCCACTTCAATGTTCAATTTATGTTTCTACAATAAGCACACAAGACTTGCAAAACTTGAAACAGCATGGTGTCAACAGTCTAATACATTGCAATCATGTGCTGCCATTTTGAAGGGGAATAAATACTATGAGGAGTAGATGTTTTTGTTTCTCCATTGTTAAATTAAAAAAAAAAAACAAACAAAAAAACTCCCCGCACTCACAAAAAAATTATGCTTCTCACCATAAATCCAACTCTGCCCAGAACAACACAGACCAAGCAATAAAAGTCATGCATGTACATATGAAAGAACATAAACTGTTTCTTAAATACCACACACCAGCTGAAAAAGAGTTCCTATTACATCATTTTAGAAGGATTTAACGGCAAACTTACAAGGCATGAATTCAGTTCCATCAAGATGCACAACCAATTGGGATATAAGTGTCGACGCAGTTGTAATAAATATTTGTTACAATCAAAACAAATTTACTATGGAAAAAATAAAAAAGTGCCTGCACTAAAACACATGGTATCTGTTATTTTAAAGTGCCCAGTTTCTGGAAGTTTCTTACATAGCTCTCACTGCACAAGGAGCTCTTAATGAGGACATCTTGTATCATTTGTCTCTCAGAATGTCCTGTTAACACGTCACAGTTTTATAGAAAGAAAAATTACCAATCAAACCCTGCAAATCAGGGTTCTTTGCAACCCAACTGAATGTAAGAATTTGGTAACAGGTGTTAAGGTTCATCCAGAATTGGGTCAAGATATCACATTAAAATCTTGTTTGGAAGTACAGAAGTAGAAACATTAACTCAAACATATTCAAGTGTCTGGAAACATTTCACTAGGATCACAAACCTCAATGTGTTCATGGTTTTGTGGCACTGGTAGAAACTGAGGAAGCCTTTTACTGAGCCAAATGGTGATGTCTCTGTTTGTATTAACAGCAAAGGGTTCATACCCTTCCTGTAAGCCACATATAGTGAAATATTTCAGAGTGCTGACATCTTTTCCAAAGTTCATTCTTCCCACTTGAGATGGACCCAGGCTGCACACAGGTAGAAATCCTTAAAACAAGATGAAAGAACACATGGGTTGTACATAATGAACATCAACAAACTCGTCTCTTCCACAACTGAATTAAAGACCATTAATGGAAAAAAAAAATCCTAAAAGCAAAGATTATAAAGGTAAGCAACCATCAACAGCAGATCACATCTTTCCTGTCAAGCAATGTATATTAAACATCATTCTGAAAAAAAAAAAAAAGCCCTCTAATAGCCATGCATATTTTTAGGCAACATTCAAACTACTCCACAGAGTCTGATAGCTAGCTCTTGGTTAATCTCTCTGCTGAGCTGGTAGAGCATTGCCAATTTTACTTTAAGTCTTACTACTTTTGGTATTCCTCCTAAAATGTCATTATTCATCATATTTTGAGAGAATCTTACTTTAAAAGTAATACAGTGCTTCTCCATGCAGCTCTAATAGTGGGAAAAAAACCTACAAATATATACAAAGTGCATGTCATAGATTTTTTTTTTTTTTAAAAATAAAATTAATTCATTTTAAAAATTGAGAAAACTCTGGTTCTGGAAAATGAGAACTGATAATATGACATCATAGCTTCATGAAACTTAAGATATTTTGGGTTGGGATCATGTTTTCCATCTTACCTTTTGAATCAGCTTTACATTTGTATGCATTTTACTGTTTCACTAGCACAGGGAACACATTTGTGACTTCTTTTTACAAATTTTTATTTTTTCCTGGTTCCTCAGAATGCGCAAGGGCACTTTCCTCATACAGCTGTTCACCAGGCACATTTGTCTTTTTTTTTTTTCTTTTTTTTTTCCTCGATTTCAGCTTCACAGCCTAAAAACCTAAGACAGTCTTTCATTTCTTCTATTCCTTTTCATCCAGCTTTTCAATTTCCACAGTTAAAAACTACTTTGTAGATTAATTTGACCTAGCTATTAACAAAATGGGGTTTTTTTATCAACAAGAAACATGAAGCTCTGTTCAGTGATTCTGATTCATGTGAATATAACATTGAAAAATATAAGGTCAAAATACAAAGTAGTTCCTCACTTTCCTTCAGGTTCCCAGATTAAAAAAAAAAAAAAAAGAGTAGAATATCTGGTCATGATGTTTGTTCTTCAGAGACAAAGCAAACTCCAGAGCAGCATCTACAGGAATTACTGTCCAGCAGATAAATGATCAGCCTTAGGTACCACTTTTTGAAGATTTTACTACATATACACAAGACTGGTTGTCATGTGCATTTGTATTAGAAATGTTAAATTTAATGACATAACACTATTAGCCATAACTTGAAGTCCAGATTTTTATCTTCACAGCTTGGCTCTTAAATCACAAGGCATCAACTCCTCAGATAACACAGCTATAAAATACAACATGATATATGTCAATTCTGCTAGTGCAAATCCAGTGAAGGACAATAATGCAAGTATTTTCCAGCACTAATCAGAACAAAATTGTATTAAATAACACATAACTAATGTTATTAGTTATAGTTAGAAAATCACATTTGCATATAGAGATTTGTGCCATAATAAAGCCTAGCAGCTCTAGTAGGGAGAACTTACTAGGCTCCCTGTTGAGTTAAAGGAACCCACAAGCTGTAGCAAAAGTTGCTAAGCAAAGACAAAATCAAAATTGTTTTCAATACCCTTACATTTCTTATCTCATCACCCAAAAAATGGTAATTTTTTTCTACCTACGCATTTTCCTGTGGTTTCAAAAAAACCCCCAAATGTCCCAGACAGATTAGACGTGAAGCAGGTAATTTTTCTACCTACACATTTTCCTGTGGTTTCCAAAAAAACCCCAAACCTCCCAGACAGATTAGATGTGAAGCAAGTATTTTAAATACACATACAAATAAAATGCAATAAAATGTAAATGAGCATTTGCAAGATTCCCTGAAAGAAAACAAAGAAAGACAGGGAAAATTCCTACACAGTTAAAGCTGTCATTGATGATTTTACTCAATGTAGTGTATCTGTTCAAACTTGCCAATGGAGGCAACGTGAAATCAAGATGATAGTCCCTCTCACCAATACAGTTCTCACTGATAGCAGAAGGTACCGCACATGTAGCTGTTTCCTGCATGTAATTGTAACTGTACAGTAACTGTGGCTCTGTATAAATGGAATATAAACACCAGTCCCAGTCCTAACCACGAAAACCCTACTTCTGTCTCTGGTGAAATTCTGCATTGATTTGCCAATGATTTAGTTGCCATTTAGGTGTTTTAGGGCTCTTCTATACATGGTAAAGACAGAGCGTCTCATCTTATAGGGGGTGTGCTGTTAAGGCAGCTACATGTCTTTCTACAGAATAAAAATTACAATAGCCATTCTTGTATGCGTATCCAGCCATTTTAGATATTATTATTCACAGATCCCATGTAACCCTTAAATGCCAGAGGCTATATAAAATTATTATTTACCCCTAACCTGGCTCCTAATCTCCAGATACATAACTGGCTATGGAGCAAATGTTCTTTTGCTGTATGAAATCATAAAACAAGTAAAAATACTTAAATGCTACCACATAAAAAGTAACCCTCTAGCACTGTCTGTCACACATAGCAAAAGCACAGGACAGCAACACTTTTCATTATGTTCCCTACTTTCAAGAATACAACATGAACCTCCTGACTCAATCTGTCAAACACTACAAACAGTTCCTGCACACAGAGATCAAGACTTGACAAAATAAAATTTGGGTTGTACAAGTGTACCTGTTCATATCTACAGTTAAATTTATCAGCTACAAATGCATAGTAAGATGGAATTATGTTTATCAATTTACTACTGAGATGATATCTCATAAATAAATTCATCTGCCACAATCCCAAAGAGTTCCTCTTGTTGGTAGTACAACCTAACATGCTGCACAAGCCGTATTACTAAGCTGGCAGAGCACCATGTCCCCTTTTCATTGTTCCTAAGTAAATTAAATCTACAGGACTGATTTACTGTAAGGCTGCATCAGAAATTCTAACTGTTTGCTAAAGCAAAAGGTTCCTTTTTGCAGCAACACAACATGCACATGATTCACTGATTGAAGTGACCTGCAGAAAGGTCTCAGTGCTGTTAAGCAAGAGTAGCAAAACGAAACTAAAGCCAGCCTATAAAAATAACAAAGAAAAAAACAACCAATCAACCAACCAAAACCAACATAGAACCCAAAAAAAACCCCAACTCCATAAATTTATTTTGGGTATTTCATGTGTATTAAATATGCATAATAATTTCAAATATTGCTTTGGAGGTATTACATCTGAGATCAATCAGCACGTTCCTGTGAACACAGACTAGGAGGCTATTTCAAAGGCCAAGCTCTTTACTACAAAAACAGTATTAAAGGAATTTAATGTGAATTACAAGGATATTGTGTAAAATCTGAGAGGTATTACAAAGTCTCTTACATGGTTACCAAAGCCTTCAGGCCCCATGTCAAGCCAGGAACTCCTTTAGCAGAAAGATCTGTTTAAATTTGAACCCGCAGCTAGAAACAAGCATCAGAAAAAGTACGCCACCGTGACTTTATCACCTTGGAATAAATGTAGCATTCCCTCAGAATTCAATGGAATTTGAGTTTCTTTCAGAAGCCCCTACTCCTCAATGGGAGTATACTAACTAATAACTGGAAAGCCATTAAAATGAAATGGCACCAAGATGATATTTTGGATATAACACTAATAGTAGGCCAGTTCACGTATTCCTTTCCCTCATCACGTTACCACTGCATCTAAGGAAATCCAAAGGCAGTAAAGTAACAGGCACCAGTCCAGAAAATTAATGGCAATTATGTCATTTTAAACAAAATAAAAATATCTCTAATCCCTAATGTATGGCAGAGGAAAGGAAAAAATATCCCAAAGTACTCCTAAAAATAAAATACTCAGAAATCCATATTGAAATAAAGTGGTTAAAATTCATAGAGGGAATTGCCTAACTAAGAGGTACGAACTTTGTATTTCCTATAGGAATAGGGTAGTGATGGGTAACCCAACAGTATTATATGGCACTCTTACTGTTCAAAGATTTTATCTCTCAGCTACAGCTGTATTATTTAACAGATGCATAATATTTATGGCAGAATATTTGTTCTTAACAAATATTACCAGAGTTCAGAAATTTTAGGCTGTTAACATAATACAATTTCTTACCCCTTTTCCATTTCTATCTGCACACAGGTATGTAATTAAATTTATAAACAAAAATACTTATTTGGTATGGAATCAATCTGCCACCTGACAGACCCTTGCAATCTTTGCCGCCTCTAGCAATCTTGTATCTTCACAATAAACTAGGACCTGCTTGTGGATGCTGAAATCTGCACCAAGAACCATTCAACAAACACAAAGCTCAATCTGCTGGTTTAGAATTAAGCAGAATATTTTGGAGGATAGTTTTGGATCTGCTGACTGGATCAGGTGTCATTTCCCTTCCCAGTGCTAAAACAAAACCTTAAAGATGGCTTAAACTCGCTACCACGGTTTCTCACTAATTGGGCAGATGCTTGCTGTTATTTCAGTACTTCATCTAGATAAAATCTGACGCCCCACATGGCAGGGGGGTGAACTAGATTGTCTTAAAAGGTCCCTTCCAACTCAAACCATTCTATGATACATTCTATAATTCTATTACATCATATGGTGATCTACTGCAGTGAAGATGAAATATTAAAAATCATAAATCTGCCTCTTGAGACACATCCCTGAAAAACAGTTAAAGGGTCTCACAACAAAAGATAGCCACGAAGACGACTACAGAAAAAAGCCCTTCTTCACTGCCACATCCAGCAAATGTCCTTTCCAAAAGGCTAATACTAATCAAACAGAAAAAAGGACAAGGCAGGGAAGGCAGGGGCAGGCATGAGAACAGGGACATGAAACACAAAAGAAACACATTAAAGTGAAGTCAGAGCAAAAACCAGGCAATAACAAGTTAACAGCATGATATATTACAGTACTTACCATCAGCAACCTCAAAGTCCTTGAATGCAAGTTCTGAGCCTGAGTCATCAAGTAGGATTTCACCATTTAAGGTGAACATCATAGTGTGCTCATTCATGTCAACCATACATCCAACAACATCTCCTGCCAACCAAGAGCGGCCAAAATGCTCATTACCTTGATGCCATCGCTGTGCCTGAAAATAATTATAAGCATTTAAAGGAAAAATATTGACAATGTATTCTTCTTGTCTTTAAGGGTAGCAGTAAGAATTAACTGCCTCAACTAAGATGGCATTAAAATGAACACTTTCACAGATTATCATTCCAAAACTGTGCCTGTGAGCACTCCAAGCTGACTCTGAATATGGAAATACAAAAATTAACTTCCTGCAAGTGCCCCTCACATCACATTATAAAACATTGCTAAGACAGCTGACAGGGAAAATTGCTATTTCAACATTTTAGTAAAAAGTAAGAGCGTAGTATAGTTTTCTGCAGAAGCTCCATGAAAGACTTGTAATCGCACCAGCATGCTGTCAATTACAATGTTTAATAGCTACTTCACAAACCCTTTTTAAGTAATTGTTTTTATTTACTTTAGCAGCCCATAAAATCATTATTTGCAAACAGCCTGTATTGTTTCCTTAAGCATAATTCTTAAAATATTTTGTGAAAACTAAATTAATCTTTCTCTCATATCAGATTTTGGAGGGAATAGAACTGTCTGTGAATGAGACAAGCACTGGGTTTCTGATAGATTCCAGAGTAGCTGAGGGCATGATTAATGATTCCTCTGACTGACTTTTCAAGTCAAAGACTGCAAAGGCTTTCAGTAGGGTCTTGGATTGGAGTCCAAATAAATTAACATCTGTTAAGAGCTATTGTAATCAAGCATAGGAAAGAAAAGTGTTAATAACTAATAACAGAGAGGGTTCCTATCCATGTATTTCATCACAAGTATATTTTTATGCACTGTATGCAACCTAGAAGTTGTACAAAACCAATGAACATTTCTCAACAGCTTGAAGGCCAAATTTTTTTTCCAGCCAAAGAAAGAACCCATTAAAATGAAACACAACAAAACAGCTTTGTGGGTTGAGACCTAAAGGTCAAACCCTAAGATTCAGAAGGCAACTACACAGCTATTCCAGTAAAAATTGAGGATTTGAATGATTTACATTAGACACTGTACAAAAAGAATTTTTCAGTTCTCTTTTCAAAGCATCTTCTCATGCAACGCAAGAGTGGGAAACAAATAAATTCCCACAGCATAAATAAAATACACCTTGAGAATAAATAAAATACACCTTGAGAAGGTTATCTTGCTGGCTACATCCAGGCATACTGTTGATTTCTGTTACATATTTTAAAAATAATAAGGGAAATTAATTCCAATACCAAATCAAATAAATAATTTGACAGTGAATCATCAGTAGCCTTAACAACAATTAAGGTTTGGATAGCAGTTGCACTTGCCCTCATAACGAAATTAAAAATTTCAATGAGTCATTTAATATATTCTGATGATAGTCAGTAATATAAAAGTTTGTTTTCATATATATTTTTAATACTAGATTTCAATTTCAATCAGTCTTTTTTTCATGCAGAGTTAAATTTGAGACAACCTTAGTGGTTCTATCATACTTAATTTAAGCTGTAAGGATTTCCATGAAAACCTAGATATACTCTTTGGAACACTTACATTTCTACAAAAACTTTGTATTAAAGTTCACCTCAAACACTGTTAATAATCTTAACCATATTTATTCCCTAATGGCACTTCTTATAGAGAAAACAACAGAGTAAAACTTTAAAGAAATAATTCATAGCTAATTACAGTATTTTGAATTTGATTAAGCCACTTTGATTTTCAATCCTTTATTTATACTGTAGAAACACGTGAATTTGTGAAAAAACATTATAGAAATGCCAAACCTTGTTAATTAAATTTTCAGGTGACACTGATTCTAATTATTCTACCTAGGCCCTCAAAGACAGAGAAATAATTTCATGAAACATCAATGAAAGCAGAGAAGACAACTGAGGCAATGATACATGAACGAGACACAAAAATTGTAAGTTTTGCAGTCCCTCAATATTATTACAGATAAACACATACAAACCTTAAAGCCATCAAAAACAAAAGCTTCTTCATCTGAGCCAAGTTCCTGATCAGGCAGACAACCTGGCCGGGTCCAGCCAACTCTCATGTCTCCTGCAGTAACTGCCTCAAACTCAAAGTACCACTTCCCAGCCTTCACTGCATAAGTCTTCTCTGTGCGGAAGATCCTGAACTTTTCCATTATCCCACTGCACACATCCAGTCTTGCTGCTGTAAGGGTTAAAATAATAAAAATAAATATAAAGGGAGGGGGGGGAAAAATCAATGCAGAAAGTACTGTTTTCAACTAGTATCAAGAAACAGTGAAAGCAAAAGGTAAAGGAGTCCCTTTGAGCATAAACACAAAAAGAAGAATATGTCTGTGTCCTGGCTGTGTGGGGAAAGTGTCCTTGCCCATTGTGGGAATCAGTGGTTTAAAAAAACAACAAAAAACCCACAAGAACAACAAAACATCACACACACAAAGAGAGGATCGCTTAGAAGTCTGAATGCAGCTGCAAACAGATGACTCAAGTATCACTCTGATTCTTTTTCTCAGATTAAGGGGAAAAAAAAGGCCAAAAGCATGGATCTTCTCCCACAAATTTGTAATGTATCAAACAAAGCCCGTGCAACGTTTTGAAAGTCGGCATTCCAGTCTAACCACCACAATTCCTCTTCTCCCTGAGTCTAAGATCAAATTTGTCAGCACCTACTTGCACCTGTTTGTTAGATCATGCTAAAATTGTCTCCCTTTGTCTTCTGGTATCTCACACACATCAAGGTCCATATTTCGACTATCACTCAGGATAGCCTATAAAATCACATCCTTCAGAATTAACCATCACTTGTCATGCCACCATGCCTGACTTCAGTTAGGTGAGGTTCATTAAGTTTTCTCTAGGCAACACAATTCTCTGTCATGTAATTATTGCCAGTAAAATTTTCTCTTTGATAGTCTACACAATTAATACCTTAAGAACACTTTTGAAGATCCTTAGTACCTCACCTGTATGGATGAAACACCACAAAGCATGGTAACTGAGAAATTGTTTCTTTTTAGATTCTAAGTAAAAAAAAAAATTTTTAGAGTCTAAGCAATCCCAAAAATACAGCTGCTGTGTAGAGTTCCTACTTGCTGTGGGAAACCAGTAAGTATTAATAATAACAAAACATAAAAACCAATACCAGAGAACTTTGTAAAATTAATGTTTAAATAAAAATTGATGACTGGAGATGCAGAACACCACTAGAGGGCTCTAAATCCCTTATTAACAGTATGGATTTGGGCTGATGAGAGGATCCTTGTGACAGGTTTTACACATCCCCAAAACTTGAGAAGTTCACAAACTGCAAAATCTAAATCTCCAAAATTACTATAAAAATCTCTTGCCAAATGCAATTCCAGTCTTTGCTCAAGAAAGACCAATTTGTGGGAGACTGTTCCGCAGTTCCTTTCTTCTGGGGATTTTGCAACCTTGATCACATTCTTTACATTTCATTAGTAACTCCACTCACAGAACCAGCTCTGTATTCATGGGAAAAAGATAGTGGTTTTCAGCAGTTCATTCCCAAGGAAAGGCAGTGGCATGTGGTTCTCAGAGATGTAAATGAAAAAGGAGATTATTATTGTTCAGCAGGATGTGGAAGAGACTGTGGAAAAGTAGTTTTCTCTCTCCTCCTCTCACCATTAGAGAGCCCCTTTATCTCGACAAGAGGCAAAGGCCTCCTGTACCAGACAACTGACCTTCTCAGAACCAAGAAGTCGTCATGCTCAATCTCTCTTTGCAGCATCTCCTTCCCGACAGTGGGAGGGGAAGAAATTCTAGGATTATGCAGCAGGGTTACACTCTCCAATCTTGGCAGGTTTATGAGCGATACCATGGCATTTTGCCACCAACACCATCCATTCCACTAAGGAACATTGTTCTACCTATTCAGCAATCCAGCCTTGTTACACATTCATGGTGTCAGCAATGCCTCACATTTAAGCGTAATTTAATTGCAGTATCTCATAAAAGCTGAGGATCAGAGCATGCATGGGCTTTGGAATAGAGATTCCAAATAGTAGGTTCCCTCTGTACACTTTAGGTAAAAGTTACGACTTCTGCAGAAATGCTTTACTGAAGCTCTGCGGCCTAAATAGGTCAGAACTTAACAACCACTATCACTGTCAATATATGAAGAAAAAAACGTAAGATTTAGACACATTTCTCAAAATTTCCAAATTTTGCTGAGATTATAAAGACACTAGTTTCAATTCTGATTATCCCATATTTCCTTATCTCTAAGTGAACTTCTAAAATAGAGCTGACAGGGATTAGATCTATTTATTTTTTTTTTATATTATATCTCCTGATTTCTTGAACTTTCTTAACATTATATATAACATTATTAATATAATATATATATGCTCCAGTTATTATGTTAAATGTTGTGTAGTTTCTTTTAAATTTCTTTGTTAACAGTTCAGTTTTTCTTTTTTTTTTTCCTGTCTAGGATGGCTCAAACTGAAAATACTGGCCACAGTATCAATAAAACATTCAACCTGGCAATGATGGAAGTTCCAAGAAAACTTAGTAAAAAGTGAACTAAAATTTATTTATAGTCTAATTCAACTTCCAAGACCTGAGAAAGTCCAGGAAACTTAAAGGCTCTAACACACTCTAATTCTAGACTTGCAGGCTGGCATTCACAGAAATTTGGTTTGTAGTCATTCATTTTCGAAAAGTTCATCTTGTAGCTTGTTTTAATACAAGATTGTACACAAACTGTAGAATTCTTCATTATTTAAAGTTAAAATTTTAGGAATATAACATTCACATCTACTGAGTTTATATATTTTTTTCCAATTTTGTCTTGAAATAGCAAATATAGCATTAAATAAAAAATATTCAAAAAATTGTGTTTATTGGTTTGAATTGTAAATAATTGTTTTAAATGTAAAAGTATTACATTTTGTAAATATTCATTTGAGGCCACAGGACAATGAAAAAAAAAAGGAAAGGAAACTATCTAAGAGAAGAGAAAATGGAGAAAAACACCTATTAGATTTGGAAACATTGTTCAAAATATTTTATTGGACCAACAAATTCCATAGCAGAGTGGAAAATTCTAACCTTTGAGGAAAAAAAAGACAAAATTAATTACCATGATCTTGATCAGGAGCTTCCAGATTGTAACCATAGCCTAGAAGGGTGCGGACTGCTTCCCGGAGACTGTCTTTGTTGGACTTCCTTGTCCGATCATCCAAAAGAGCATACGGTACAAGGCGAGGATTTCGTCGATTTTTCACGTCCTGTGTAAGTATGAAATCAGTTCAATTTCAGAAACTTTGTGTTTTGTCTTACAGACAAGATCATTCAATAACAGCATAAAAATTACTGTTCATATCAACTGAAATAATCTAACTTCAAATATGGCAAGGAATCAAAGAAATTGCAACAGTCTAAAAAAACAAGACTGAATTCACTAAAAAACAAGTGACACACAAAAATAAACAAAGCTCCATGTCTTATACCTGCTGTAAGTTTTTGTCAAATTTACTTAATAAAGTAACAATACAAACTACAGAAACAAGGGTAGATCCAAAGAGTATGTCAGAAAAGTCAAAATAATTCTATTTCATACACAGCTGCTGTAGCAGCTAGCATAAAAAGAAACTTGTTTCTAACTAGAGCTGAAATATATCTGTACCACTAATACGCAGGTGTTTCTTTAATTATTATAAAACTAAACAAGATAGATGAAATACCCAAATAATAAGCGTGATTGCAAAAAGAACAAAATACTACTAATAAAAAATAACAAATGCGTGCAACACTAATTATTAAATTACAAAATAGATAATAAACCCATACCTTACTATAACAACTATTTAAGACGTGTATTTTTCAAAAATAAAGAGCTTTGCATATGATTTATATGTGGTCCATGTGTAGAGTTTTTTAATAGATATTTAAATAACCTCTCTCCAGCTGAAATGAAAGTATTAGTAAGGTTTAATCTTTGCATTTTAGGTTTATTAAGAAAAATTAATTAGGTTTTCCTCTACTGCAAAATCATCTTATTTGAAAGCAGTGTTTAACTGGATTATTTAAATGACTAATCTAATTTTTAGTGACTAATAGAATTGTTTTCTTGTCTATATTTTCTTCTCACATCCTGTCAGAACTTACAAGCAATGAGAGAAACCATGCAAAGAACTCTCCATGTTTTACAAGTATCTGTATATATAAAAAATTGCAGACCAGCATATCATACAAAAATTAGTTGATGTTTGTTCTCTTCAGTAAAATATGAAGGATACTGAGAGGTTTTTATTATTGGTTATATTTATTAAGAAGTCCAAAACCAATGCCTATTATTTTAAAAGACAGTGTCTACAGTGAAAGTATCTTACTTCTTTTACAGCATTACAATTCTAGTTTTAGGAACATATGTGGTTTCAATTCTATCTTTGCAAGCAGAGAAATGGCACATCCATTCTGAAAAAATTCCTGCAGGCATCTTTTGTTATCTTTTAAATGCTTAGATGCAAGGCTATCTGCCTCTTGCCTTGTCATAGTGAGCAGATATTGAAAGGTCAGATATAAACCAGTGCTTGATGAAATCTGGTCCTACAAGTTACTCCTCTAGGAGAAGAAATATTAAGGAACAAGCATTACCTAAATGCTAAAAGGGCTAACAAAGATAAAGGTTGCTGAGGACACAAATTACAAAACCATACCAGCTCTAATCATGTTCTGTGGAAAGGACAGTGGCAGGGCCAACACTAATACCATTTGAGGTATCTACTTTTCAGATTTATTCCAAATTTTTAAGCTGACATCGTGCTTTGTCCAGTGTTTAATTTGGTAGATGTGAAAAAGGTCTGTGTCCTTCGAGCAAATGCTGAAGTAAATGTTATGAGAAATTATTATTATTGCTATAAGAGTATTCACATTAACATCTGAGGTGATGAAACACTATGAGTTTGATTAGTTCTTATTGAAAGGACACAAAAAAGATAAATCATTTCCTCTGAAGCAGTATATGCCCAAAAGACATTGTGAAATATTGTCTTTAAAAATATGGAAGTTTGGAACAATAAATATGTAACTTTTTATTCATTATATAATGTTTGATTAATGCATTTGTAGTTGTCATAGAGACCATTAACACAAATTAACAGACACGCAATCAGCTGATAACAATGTATAAAATGAAATATAGTATAAGCGCTTTTATAATGGTTAAGCACAAAATGAGAGTAAGGAGAGAAAAAAAGGAATACAGAAATGTCATGTATTAAACCAACTTGATTTTACAGATTTTTTTTTCCTTGGATCTAATTTGATTAAATATTGTGACCTTTTCACCTATTCAAGACTGTGGCTGTGACTTTAAATTTGAATGTGTGAAGAGATTTTTCTTTTAACAACTTTGTTCCTTTTTTTTCCCCCTATTATACATCTATTTAAATTTTGAATGTGTTACTTATTTCTGAATTAAGCACTCTTGTTATATTCATCATAAGTTTTCGTACTAATGACCTTCTGCACCCCTCTGGTGTAGGTGTAGACAATTATACTGCACAGTGATTGAACTTTGCACATTTGCAATCAAGTCAACAAGAAAACTGATTAGCTAAGAGTGGTAATTTTTACTGAGTACATTTCCAAGTACTACAGAGACTGAATTCCTCCTACTCAATACAAAGAAGTTATTGCACACTGTTAAAATACGTTTTAACATTCAGCCTAAGTTTTAAAATTTTTTTTGCCAGAATTTTCCAGATTTGACAGCCTGATGATTCATCAAAAGGCTGTTTTGTACAGAGTTTATCTGGCAACTCCTTATTAACAGACAAATGGTTTGAGCTGGGTAGCACACGTGATATTTATATAATTCTTTTGTTTTGAATTCAGAACCGATCATATCACAGGAGAAAAAGGGGGAAAAAGCCTACGTATTTTATTACACAGATTTTTCTTCATTTCATGTAACAAACATTCATTAATAATTTAGAATTCAATTTACTTTACTTCAGAAAACATTGCAACTGTAAAAAGTTGGGATGCCTGGCAGAATGTGCCCTGGATGCAAATAATAATGTAAAATGTCAGTGATATAGCACTGACCATGGAATGTCAGTATTACTTTTCACAGCGTACATGACAAATGACAAACAACTATTTAAATGGGCACACATACACTTATTGGTAGGGTATAAAGGATATTAATTAAGCAATATTTGGTCAACAATGGCCGAATATAACTGCATAATTTTTTTTTAAACTATATATAGCCGTTAAAAGGAAGAGAAAGAACTACAGAAAAAATACCTAAACACACACACCAAAAAACATCAACAAACCTTTTAAAACTTCCGTGACAGGTAAAGAACACTGCTGCCAAGTGACTCAAAGGAAACACACATCACACGTAAAGTGCGTTCTTTTGTTCAGTCCATCTGTGATGTGTCGATAACTGATCTCGTGGCACTAGACCTACAACTGGTCTTGGAACTTGCACAGACAGATCTCATGTAAGAATGAAAGGAGAAATGGCCATATCATCTACAGCAGCCGACAAAACCATAGTCGAATTCTGTAAGCAGCCCTAAAGGAACCTATTAAGAGATGCAGTGTGTGTAATAAGACTGTGCTTCAGCAGTAATTCAGTAACAAAAAACAAAGCACCATAAACCTCTGAAATACGTCTGTCTTGGGTTATGTAACCAAAAAATGTGTATTCTATTTCATCTGCTGAAAGCTGTTGGGGAGATGTTTTTTTCCTTATCTCTTGTAACTCCAGGGGGGAAGGGGGCAGATGCCCTCTGATAATGGCCCAGCCGTTAAATCCAGGTGGGGCAGTGTTTCTTATCTCTTTCACCACCCCTCCATCCTCCATGGGGACATCCTCTGATAATGGGCCATTAGGGCCCACCAATGACATGACACATTCCATCATCCTATTGTGAGATGCTGCACACAGTGTGGGGGGAGCCAACTGTTCCTAGATAAAAACTGAGACTGAAGACCACCAGGCATCCAGTTTTTCCACTGGATCCCCAGAGGAAGACCAGACCCACCTCGCCACCACTGGACTTCCTACAGGACCATCTCTACTCCACAGAACCACATCTGTTACTCCAGGAGGATTTACCTGGACTGCTTCCAACACCCTGACTGTTCAACAGGGTGCCAGGTTGTATCCCTGACTCTGTCAGGGTTTTTTCCAGGATTTTTGCTTGCTTGCTTGTTTTTTTTTGTACTACTACATTTGTATTTTCTTTTTTTTAATATTCCTAGTAAAGAACTGTTACTCCTATTCCCATATCTTTGCCTGAAAGCCCCTAATTGCAAAATTATAATAATTTGGAGGGAAGGGGGTTTACATCCTCCATTCCAAGGGAAGCTCTAGCTTTCCCTGGTAGACAACTGTCTTTCAAAACCAAGAGAACATCTGAAAATAATTATGTAGTTTTCAGAGCTCTAAATGTTGTATTGCAAAGCAGTGCCCTCCTGGACCTTCCTAAATCTCTGAAAAGTTCAGGAACAGCACAGACCAACAGACTTAAGGGAATAAAAGGTCACCAGAAACATATGTAAATAAGTGCTTATCAGAAAGAGAGATAGGAAAAAAATGAAAAGTTAAAACACATAGTAGGAAGAGTGCAAGAAAAATATGATAATAATTTATCGGGAACATACATTTTGTGATTTAAAGTATTAGAGCTGTACAGATGCATATTCTGTGTAGTAGTACTGAAATGGTTTTGTTCTCATAAGCAAGGCTGTTAAGCTACAAGCACAAAACAAATGTATTTCAGCACACATCCAGTGAGACAGATGTTCTGTGGCTTCCTTGGCTCCCTCTGCAGCATCAGCAAACCCTCATTCCACAGCTGTGAACTGATTCTCCTTGCTGTCATATCTCCACCAACAGGCAAGATCCACACCTCTCACTACCACAAAGATTTCTGAGCAATTGCCACAACAAATGCTATGGGGCAAGCTTGCCAGCAGTGCTGCCAGAAAACCAGTGAGCCACTGTGTGCGTGTGCAGCACAGACACTGTGAGCAGGATCATTTACCTACACCCTACATTTCATGCCTCACTATCCTAAGGGCTAGCTTTTCCATATGTATCGGAGCAGCTCATGTTTAAGCAGAAACCACGAAAATTAAGAATCATCCTACAGGGGAAAAGGAAAAATACCATTCTAAACTGGTATTTACTAAAAAAGTAATTTTCAAAGTCCAGAGCATTAGAACAAGAGCACAAGAAAAAGTCCTCACAAAGCTGTATTCTTAGCAACATTAATAATCCATATGTACCCAACCAAAGAAGAGGTTGTGCTCCTCACCTGGAATACTAGCAGTTGAGTTCTAACATTGGAAGTATGTGTAACCTTAGTAATATGTGCACAGTTTCTGCCATCTTCACTGAGGACCATAGCATGGAACGCCTGGCAGAATATGCCCTGACCACAAATGGAAGGAACTAATATATTTGTATAAATCATGTAAAATGTCAACGTGAGGTAACATAAGTATTTTTATAAGGACAAGATACTGTTTTACATATGTTTAATGAAAAAGTAAGCAACAACTTTTTCCCCATGCATGCATATTACACCCAGAATGACTTTCCAGAACAATGCCTCTCTTGCATTGCAGCCTTCGGCTGTATGAGAAGACCAGCTCTTGATCAATTCATGATGCCATATACTTTCTATACATCAAAAAAATTAAGATCCTGACTTTAAAAAAATAAAATGTCTTGCATTTTTGGGCCTAAGAGAAGATTTGATATAATTGCTTGGTAATACCAACTGACTGTTCTAGGAGAGGAACTGCAGACCATCTTTCTTAAGGTGCTTTTCAAAAAGCAGAAGGAAAATGTTAGGTTGCCAATATTTATAAACAATTGTTAAAACAGTGATATTTTTAATACTTTTTCTTTTTTCAGTATAAATCCTGTTTCTGATTGTTAGCTTTTCTAGCCAGAACACAATGCAACATGAAGAAAAGTAAGATACTCTTTGACTAAGCTATCTGGATACGTGACAATGTATATAAGCAAAATGTGAAAGAATCTTTGCCTGCGATCTCTGCAATCAGTGGGGAAACCTAGAACTCATGTATTCAGGAAGAGGGATGAGGCAGGTAATGTATTTTTAATTATTTTTGTTTGCTTTCTTTTCTTTTCTGTCTTTTCCTTATTCATATGGATGTTGGGATTCCCCTGTATGCATAAAATCACAGTTTTATGAATTCAAAAAATACCATAAGTTCCTGAATATGCCAAAAAATACCATAAGTTCATGGATAAATGTATATGAGTTCTGAATATTTTCCATTAGATTGTGAAGATTGAGTCACAAATACACACTTTTATATTTCAATGCTATTTTTCCATTATCTTGTTATGAAAAATTCCTTAAAAGTAACCAAACAAAAAAACCTCAAAATTATGACAGGACTTAATATCAAAATCCACAAAGTTGGTGGGGGTTTTTTGTTTGGTTTGGTTTTTGTTTGTTTGTTTTTAAAGAAAGAAAAAAAAAGCCTTGTCCCATAGCAAAAATGCGGTTATTTTAATTCACTTACAGTAAGACTGTATTACTTATTTGCCTGGTTCTAACTCCTGTATCTGTCCTGATTCATTTACCATTTCCCAAATTCCAAGACCACCACCTTGCAGTCAACCATATTCTCCCTTAAAGGGACACTATCAAGTATTTTCATACTGATTTTTGTGATTGTTTTTCCACTTACCCTTTCTACTCTTAATATGTTATTTTAAGCAGAAATGCATATTTTTCCTACCTGTTTTGCTCCTTTCTCCCTTCATGGGGCAATAAGCAACTGTGAGTCTGTACTAACAAAAAATACTTGTTTGTAATCAGGATCATCACAGCTGTCAGGACAGTTCTGGAAAACAGGGTTTATTATCTAACTTGTGCTCCCTCTCCCGGCTGGCTCTCCAGCAGCAGAACAAAAATACTGTATATAGTCATGCATAAACACAGCTTGTTATATCTTGTTAAGAAAAAAGCCTGACAAGCAGTGATGGGTTTAGAAGAAGAAAGAAATCTGGAAGTTGAAAGGCATTTTCCACAACAGTTTGTAAAGAAAGAAATGGTTTATACTTTAACTACTTGACAGTATCCCTTTAACTTTTTCATTTTATATAATCTCAAAAGATGAGGCTCTCACACTGAACAGACCTACTAGATTATTTAATTCATCCTATAGCCACAGCATGATTGCTGCTCATAACATATTTCTCAGTGATTACTTCAACTACTTTAAAACATCTGTAAGCTTCTTTCCCTTAGGAAACTATTTTACAGCTCTGCAAGATCTGTTTATAGTATTATACAGCACAATATAATGTCACTTTATTCCACTACTGTAACATGTCACAGTAATATTATGGGATGAAAAAATGTAGCCCATGAAATAAACCCACTGGAATCAAGCAGAAGTTAGAGCTAGCGGCTTGCCATGTGATATATATGCCAGCTAAATGAGATGAGGCATGATTTTAAAGAGTTAAGATTTTAGCTAAGGGTTAGAAGCAATTTATATTGATCAAGATGTAAGTTAGGTTAGTAAATGGTAGGTTAATGATTATTAGATGCCCAAGCTAGAGCTAACTGTTATATTATGAGCTTGTTTATAGAAAAAGTGGAGTAAGGGAACCGTCATAAGAACAGATTGAAACCACTAAGAACAATGGCCAGCACCTGGACTTGGTATCAATCAATCACGAAGCAGGGGACCTTGGACAGTGCCAGAGGGTCACAGAGACCTGATGAAGACTCTCCTGACTTCATCCTTTGAGACCACTGACCCAATTCGAGACCACCGGCCCAATTCAAGAGAAGAATTGCGCACGCGTGAAGGACTGATAGCCTCATTTTAATACAGAGCGGGGATGGGAGGTGCTGGGGTTGTGCATATGTATTGTATGTAAGATCTTGGAAAATAAATAGAGAGCAAAGAGCCTTGTTCGGGGCGGCCACACCTTTTGGAGATGACTCCCGTGCCGCACACCGGTGAATAAACATACCACTGTCTAACTTTAATTAGTTAGAGGGTCTTTGTCCATGACTATATCTGTTTTCGATGACTCAGAGAGGCAACTCTGCACTGCGCCCAGAAAGGAGCACCTTGCTCTTCCACTCTCTTCTTATGGATTTTAACAAATGGCATTCGTTATCTGCATATTGTAAGCACTCCTGAAAAGACCTGTTGGTCTTTTCTCCAGAAGAAAAAAAAATTTGAAAAGAGAAAGGATATGGAATTAAGAGCAAATCAACACCAACATCCAAAGCACAGCAGCTTCTGCAAGTCATGCTATTGTTGAAAAAGGGCATCATCTACCTGTTTAACTATCCATGCGACTGTGGTAACTTTCTGCCAGGAATAAGGGAGTAAAGTATACTGTTGATCTTGTAAACCTGCTTCCTGAAGGTCATGAATATTTCTGAGCTCTTGTCCACATCTAAACATCATACTCTGCTGAAAGCTTAACTATGACACTGTTCACTGCACCTCTACACTGCTTTCTCAACAACAGTGCACAACTCAGCACACAAGAGTCTTTAGTCTGTAAAAAAAAAATCTTGTATGTTTAAAGCATAAGCACTCAGTACTGCAAAACCCCAATTAACTGACTGTCCAACTCCAAATGTGATCAGTTTCACGGGCACTTAAAGCTTTTTGGTTTTAAATTCTCCAGACTCTTTTCTGCATGGCCATAACTGTCTGTCTTGATAAGGAAGAACAGTTAAATATTTATCATATATATCTAAGCTCAGTCAAGATTTAGATATATATCTAAGCTCAGTCAAGATTTAGTTTGAAAATTTAAGATTTTCAAACATTACCAGTCGTTAAAATCAGAGCTTGATTCACTCTGCCTAAAACATATCTGAAAACTTAACTAGGGGCTACCATTCCTAAAACGCTTTTATACAGAAACATGTCACTGGCCACCGGAATGCACGTAGATACTTAAATCCTGTTTGTCTATTCAGACATCTTTGAGGCTATGGAGTCAATCTTTTAAAACTCTTGAAAAATGGGTAATTACTGGGTACCACCCAGTAATTATATGACAAAGGGGTTTTAAACAAAACCTCTAGTTGCCATGAGTTTTCTCACACCAGACTATAAATTTCAATAAGTGAGCAGAGAAATAATTTTCATGTTAAACTTTGTCATCCAGTGAGCAGAACATTTAATAGGAAGGGAGTCTAGGAAAGGCCAGAGTCCCAAGAGTAAGGAAAGCATTGTAGGAGTCAGTAAATAAAATACAGAGAACTGTTCAGTGAGTAAATCAGAGTCCTCCTTTTACCCCTTTGCTCTCTCCTGATGAGGCTCAACAGGCATACAGAGCTACAACATTTAGGTTCAACAGTCAGTTTAGTATCTTTCCCTAAGCACAGCACTAAGAACATAGGACAGACTTCATGATTCTTCTGAAGTGCTTAATTTTAGGTTATATCCAGTACTAGATTTGTCTGATCAATGTTTTCTGGGGTTTTGGGATTTTTTTTTTAAACACAAGTTGTGGCCTTGAGCAACTCCACTGCCTTTTGAGAACCATAATAAAACTAATGATTTATTACCATCACATCACACCTCTTCAAATGCCTTCTACATCAACAGGCACACCAGAACATAATGTATAATGAAAACACTGTGAAGACGTAAAGGAGAAATTTTTTGATTGCTTCTCACTCTCATTGCATCTTTTACATATCATTCTCAAATCAGTAACGCTGGGAAGGTCTTTGACATCACCATTTAATGGACTTTCCTACTTAATTCCTCACTAATTCAGAAAATATGCAACTTAGCTGCAAATTCACTCCAATAAATACGGCAAAACTATTTTTTGGGTTTTGTTAAAGATACGCTAGTACAAAGGGTAGATTAAATTGTCTTCAAGATCTAAGAAAATTTATTTTCTATGTATGAGTCATAAGATTAAATTTTCCCAAAGCTAGCTAGTTAGAAATTTAATTAGCGAAGAGATGCCATTTGATTCCAGAAACTTCTTAACTTTATCTTAACAAATAAATTCTGTTGCAAAACTAAATTTAATTTTGGGCTATGCCGAGTTTCTATAAAATGTTGTAACTACTTCCCAACTTTCATTGATTTCAAAGCTCCCAATTGGCAAGGTCCTGTAATAAAAATAATTGGCTTCTGGAAGAATAAAAAACATTGGAGACATGGTATAAATTCTTGAGTGAATTCTTTAATATATCAGAAATAATTCTTTTAAGTATACAGTTTTTCATTCTAGAAATGAATTGTGCACTGACTCCATAACACAAGATTGTGCACTGACTCCATAAATGCTCCATAAATAGTGAGTTCAAAATTAATTAATCCCCTCCTCTACCTGATAAAATCATCACTTCCAACAGTTTTCATGATTCATATTCTATCAGAAATGTTAACAGTACTTCAAAAGGCCACCTCTTACTTAAAGGTGCAGTATTATGGAAAAATTTGATCCTGGGGAAAGCAGGGGAATTGCACAAACACTGAATTATTTTCAGTGTTTTTCTAGTAGAGAATATTTATATATATTCCAGTCTGCAAACAGAAGAATTGACTTGCTATCTGTCTAGAGCCAAATACAGAATATAGATTTCCTAAATGGCTTACAAAGTAACGCAGTATGACACCTTCACAGTATGATACTATAATGAAGAATACTGAAATACAGATATGCAGAATATATTTTGTTACATAAGCACACTTGTATGTGATGAGGTGAAGTGCTTAACTTAATATATAAAATCACAGATTATTTTATTACTTTACTCAAAAGTTTTGCAAATAGAATGAATTTGGGTCCTTTAGAAGAACGAAATTTGATATATGTGGCACTGAAATGTATAACTCAAATTTCTGTCAAAAACAAAACCAGTTTGTAGGAAGGAAAGGGAATGTACCTACAAAACAGCTGCTCCTAATTTTTGCAAAAATTATGATCTTTCATGCTCAGCGCAAAACCATGAAAACTCATTTTTTCCCCAAGGGGTAAACTGTCCTGAAGTTTCACTGTGAGATGCTACCAAACATTTACTAACACAAGTGAAGAGACCTTTCTGTATTTAAAATTCACAACAAACCATGGAAAGAATAAAAAATCTTAAGGGAAAACTGATATAGAGGCTATCTTGAAAAATACTAAATTAGGCTCATGGTATACCAAATTGACTAGTTTGGGGGGTTTTTTTAAAGAAACCAAAGAACGTGACTCTTTCTTTTAATAATCCACTATGCTTTATTCTTACTCTCCTCCCTTGTAACACATTGGGATAACTACCAAATAATATTCCTATTCACTGGAGCAGAACTAAAGTAGGACTGGAACTTTGAGACTGACTTAATAATTCTCAGTTAAACACAGCCTCTGCCAGAAATACAACTTATTAGCAAACTTATTACTAGAAGTTTACATTCTGATTTTCCTGGATAAACAAAATTATTCAATTCCCAGAACTGCAACCATTTAAATAATTCCCCTGATGAAAGTCAATATTTACATTTCCAAAAATACTGGAGCACATTAGCTTCCTGCATACAATTTTCTCACCCTGAGATCTAGATATCATACAAGAATACACCACCACCGTTTTTTTAATACTGCTTATAAAAGAGTCTCATACTGGTATTTATCGAGATTGCTTTAAATTATGTATTTTTGTTTTCCTTGACTGACAAACTTACATTCACTAGCTGTTTCTTCCTGACTGTGTGTCACCATTATTTCCATTTAGCTGTGAAATATCTCAGTAGACAAGTGCTGCTTTGAGTGTCTGAAGTTAGCACTCACCTGCTGGATGCCGTATGTCCAGCCTTGCCTTATACGGTCCCTTGCCCACACATTGTGAGCATTCTCTGCTAGTTTATCCACCATAGCTTCTTGAGAGGGGGTCAGTTTGATAAAGCTCAGATCCATGGGTGCTGGCTTATATCCACTCAACAACTGATAGCTGTTGAAAAAAAACCAGAACTTGCAGTTACTTTTCAGCAAGAAAAAAATTAAGAGAAATCACAAAAGAAAGAAATAACATCTTTGCAACATATCTATATAAATATGATATCTGCCTTTGAACGTGAAGAATAATAATGTAAATTTGATTGCTGATTCGTTTTTGATTTTGATTCTGTTACAAGCTAATTGCATCTTGATGGGATGAAGTAACTGGAAAAGACAGCTACCCAAAACAGTCTGAACTAAAAATGTTTTAAAAGCATTTTAGTAATGTCACATATTCAAAGTAGTAGATTATTTATCTCAATGCTTGTATCAACAATATTACTGCTACCTTTGAGCAGATGAAAATAATTATTAAATTCTATCTACTTCCTAATGAAACGAGAAAATATATTTTTCCTGTTACCTAAAGGGCTGCTAAGAGACGGAGGAGGTCACATGGCTTACTCAAGATCAGTTTTGAAATCCACCTTAAAAGTTTGTTTTCATAATAATTCATACTTGAACTACCCTTCAAATCATAGGAGCAAATGTTTAAAATTTAAGCATGACTTCAGAACAGAAAGGCAGCTTCCTCACTTTATTTAGCTTTATTTATCCTAGGAATGCTACTTTTAAAAAGTTATTCCTATCCAATTAATTACAGAAATCTCCTGTTTTACTTATGAGAAAACCTTCAACAGAGGATGTAAAGCATTAAAGGTCTTTTCCAACCTAAATGGTTCTATGATTCTCTTTTTTCTCCAGCATACAAAGCACTATTTTGGTCGAAACAAAAGGAGTCTGTGGAAAACAAACAACAACTTTCTCTCCTTGAAATTACACACGCTGGGGTGTATAAAGAATGGCTAGTTTAAATAATTGCTCAATTATTTTCTAACCAATTTGGTAATTTTCTTGTAATTTCTTTAATTGTACTGACAGAGAGAAACCCATAAAATTAAACAATATTTATCCCCATTTATATCTGAAAATATTCAAATATGTTACCAATCTTAATTCTCTTCTGTGACAACCATTTAAAAACACATTTAAACAAATTATTTGTTGAAAACAATAATTTAAAACAACCAGATATTTAAGAAGGACTGCCATATATAAATAAGAGGTTGAATCTTCCTTCAAAATTACCACAGTAAAAAGAAAAAGTTGAAGTTTGAAAACAACAATTCAAGAACATCATTCCAAAACAGCCTTCCACACAGTTCCCAATCTGCATGTTTCTATTGCAGGAAGCCCCCACAGGAGTTCACTGCCCCCACAGTTACCTCTCATCAGATATCTGTGAAGTCACTTCAGTGCGATGAGTAAAACAAGAAAGTAATGGAAACAGTGAAACATATGAAATTAGCACACTTGTCAGGCTGGAAATTACTGTGCTTTTTCCTGTCATACTCCCCTGCACAACCTTTTCAGAATATCACCATAACGTTTTCCGTTCCTTTTTGCTAGTTTTTTCAATCTATTATATGTGAGGTATCAAATTTTTTACTTTGTATGTATGGTATGACTTCAGGTGTCCAAAGTTATGATGGTTAATGACATTTTTAAAAAGTCAATATGACTGGTCTTCTCATATTAGAAGTATAATTTCTTCAGACTTGAGATTTAGCTGCAGTTTTTCAAAAGCAGGAGATTTGATTCACTTGAACCATCTTGGAAATGCACATATATTTCTGCCCAGGGAATTCAGAATGAAAATACAGAAGGCCCTAGATATCTTCTCCTCTTTGAGAGATATACAGTTATTTTGGGATACTGATACTGAAGAACAGTTTTGGGGGGGAACTTAACACCCTGCTTTTATTCCCATTCATTCTGGCAAAGCCACCACACCAGGGATTCTGAAACTGTAATATCAATGGTATGTAAATCTGTGCAGTGTGGTAGATATCAAAGACTTGATGGTCCAGGTTCTTACAGCTACCTTATATTAAAGTATTACCTAGAAGCCTGCAGGAAATCTTGCCAGAGTGAGGGACAGGCTTTTGGCTCACAGAAGAAAGAAAAAAGACGTGCTTTAGACAAATGTGCTGGAGGTTATTACACCTGGTCTCAGGGACTGCATGTAATACAAAGGTAGGGGTCAGTGAAGGATTGCTGTGAACAATGGAGATATGCAATACCAGAGGAACAGGTATTTCTGCACAGAGCACATTCCTGCAAAGAGGAATTCCTGCTGGTGGCAGGAACACAGCAACCAGCACTGACCATTGCTCTGAGTCATAACCAAGGAAAGTAAATTACTATCTTAAAGTCAGGAATAACAGACCATGCAGAAGTTCTCTCCTAGTAACTGGCATTTACCTTTCTGACTTTTTACATTTACATAATCCTTCTTCATCCCATGGGCTCAAGTGTATCTTGGGCAGTAGGACTGTCAAGATAGGCATATGAAACTGAAGGTCCATTATCGCAACTGTGACCAAGTTCCCAAATTCTTTGTTCCCAAACTCTGTGTGTGTGCACTGGTGCTAAGAAGCCAGGGCAACTTGGCTGGGCCATGAGAGCTGGTTTCAGAGCTGTGGTAGTGGAGGCCCCTATACCACACCAGGCTGAGCCCAATCCTACCAAGGCTGCTGCCAACAGATCACTTAGAAAAAAGTCAGGTGATTGTACCAGTTCTCTACACCACAAGTCACAGCCATTTGAGAACTTTCAAAACGGTCACCTTTAAATATCTGCAGCACAGCAAAATACATTGGGAAATTTACTGTAAAAATTCTTTACAAAGTCTCTGTGATGCACACAATATATAAAAGAAACATATAACAATAAATGTCAGACATTACAAACCTAAAATTTGTCTACACATCAGGTGACATCTGGAAGAAAAACTGTGAATTATGGTATGTGAAAATTTCAGAAAATTCCTGAGAAATCATGCAAGTACACGCATGCCCAAGAACTACTAAAACTAGCAGCGTAAATATTTAATTGTTAAAACAGAATTCACTTAATTCACTCTGTCTAAGAAGACACATTGAATTTCAACTTACTTCTTTGGAAGTTTCATTTTTTTCACTTTTTCTTCAGCACGTTCATCAGCAATTCCAACATGGCAGCCTAATGCCAGCAGGGTTCTAGGGCACAGAAATCAGAGATTAATTACTGACAATGTTTTGATATTTAGAGTTCCTACTGTTTATAGGCACACTATAGTGCCTATAAATGGCACTATAAAACAAATGAGACCTATGGAAAGATCAACACCAGCCTTTTTGGATATGCAATAAGCTTTCTGATTGCACTAAGAAAATGCCACAAGATGTTCTAAAAATTATAGTAAAAATATGGGTATGGTACTTCAAAATAGAACTGTCATATAGTATATTTCATCTAGGAGGTATCAGTTTGAACATTGCCCTTGAAACATTATTCCTGCTTTATATACCTAATTGTACAGCTTACATCCTTGCTCATACTGCTTCATACCCACATCTTTACATGTTTTGTTATTCATATCACAGCTATAAAAAAAATAAAAGACATAAAATATCACTTATCCTTAGACTGTCTTCTTTCTGAGGAAACTATTATCTAGAGATTTCAGTTGGACATGGATTTTTTTTAGGACACCCTGCTGAAGAGAGAACTGACAGCAGAATGCATGGTAAGGCCAACACTGTCATCTTATTCAGTCTTGTACCTACCACAAGGCTTATACCACAGAGCCACTGAACCAGCCCATTGTGGCCTGCCTCTGCAAAATGCAGCTCATTTCAGAAAGCAAACACTATTTATATAAAATTAAACCAGTACTAAGTGGGTTTCTGATTACGTCAGACTTCTTGCCTTCCCTATAGCCACACTGTTCAGTAGCATAAATTTTAAGTCTCATTTTTCTCCAGGATTTGATCTGTAAATTATTGGTAAATTGGCTCCAGCATTTATATTCAGTGCTGCCTTATAGTCTTCTTTAGTCTAGGTGCATGAATAAAATATTAACATTGAAATTAATAGAAATCCTAGACAAAAGTCAGAGACTTAACGTGGGTGTCAGATGAGAATTTTCTCAAAACTTGAGGATAATAACCTATCTTTGATAGAAACTGATTACAGAAGAAATCACAGGTGTAAATACTTTGAGCTCCATTCCAGATTTTCCAGAAGTGGAAGAAAGGCGTCAAACAGGGTTTTTATTTGTTCTTGCCACTAGCCAAGTTAATATTTTCTCGTCTTCCTTTAACTATATTTACTGCTCTTGAACTGACTAGAGGGAAAGAGCATAAATACTCTTCTAACATTATTTCTCTTGTCAGATGAATTGTCTTTTTCAAGGAGGTTCTTAGAGCATATTTTTAGTACTAGCTACATGAAGCAAGTCCTACTATTATGAACAGTGAACCCTGATTTAAAATTAGACAGTAAAATTAGAAATGAGGAAACTAATTTCCAGTGGCCCCTTTCCTGCAAAATACACTATGTCCTAAGAATACTCCATGCATCTAAATTTCAACTGGCATAAACAGTACATGATTTCTATGCAGCTATCACCAGCATAAGTAGGAGAACATATCTAATAGTGAAACGCAGTACAGAGGAGCTAACCTCTGGCAACCCTAATTCTGTTGTAATGTAAGCCAGAAATTATCTCTACTCAAACAAAACAAATTCAAATAAGAGTGCCACAGGGGGATAAAATGACAGTCTGTACTGGCAGAATCTGAAAGACCATTAAAGCACTTCAAACCTAAGCAAGAAAACTAAAAGTGGCTGAGTGTAGCTCTCAGTGTCAAAATGATTTCTGTAATCACACAAGGCTGAGTAAATACACAGAAATGGGTAAGTCAGTCACAAAATAATAAGCAAGAGCAAGCCAAAAAATATGCAAGACCAAACTATAAAACATATATAAGCATGTGCAGAAACAGTATGAGCAAGTGTATTTTAATCCCACGACATTTTCAGAGGCAACTCATTCCTGCATCTTGACATTTCCTACAGTATGTAATTTTTACAGCTCATAAAAGTATTCAATCATACTTAAAAATATACAAATATCCCAGTATATGGAAAAGAAATTATTTAGATCTTCCTTGGTTTCTCACTCTCTCATCTGTCAGCAAAACTGGCAACAAACCACGAAGGTAAACACAATTACAGTCAGCGTTATTCTCCGTGTCCTGCAACTATTTCAAGTATGCAGTCTGATGCAGATTGTAAAGAAAATTATTAGAAGTTTAAAAATAATCTTTCTTTCCCTCTTCCCCTTTTTCCCCCTCCATCTAGGTTGACAGCTAGTAGACTAGATACACCTAGTAAAGAAATAGTCAAGATAGGTTACAATTCAGGCCATCACCTATGAATCACCTAGAACTGATTAGTGCACTAATTTTTCCACATTGCCAAGTATGTAGAAACAGATTGAGCAAGATGCTCCTAGTCCCTGCACAACAGATGTCTGTGTGATAAATACAACTCAATACTACAAATTTAGAACTTCATTTATCAGAAAACAAGGACTAATACAAGAAAGTAAGGAAGACTTAGTTCAGTAAGCATGCAAATTTTGAAACACATAGAAGGACTGAATGCTTTATATATTGGATATTATCCGTTTAATGGAAATACTTTCTCAAGTGAACAATAAAATTAATTTAAAAAACCAGTAATCCATAACCTGTATGTTTATAAAACAAAAAATTGGGTTTTTTTACAGGGTTAGATTAGAAAAGCACTGGATACTGAATCAATTATCATATAAGGACTCATTAAATTTGTTCAATACATAGTGAAATGCTAACAGCATGCATTTAATTATGAGAGCACTATTTTTCTGCTGCCTAAGCCATATCATATAGAGTATTCTAGGAAAAGATCCAACTGTAGTGACAGTTAATGACATCATCTTTTGCAGTTTCATAAAATAGAAAGGAAGAACGTATTCTGAATCCTTAGCACATTGCTCTGCTGACAGGAAACGCTCAAAAACTTCCCTTGTAATTCTAATACCTAACCATAGAAAAAAATGAACTTATTTTCTTGCTTCCAGTTCAATTTCTCTCTGAATGCTTTACCTCTAAATAATGGCAAAATATCCCTCCAGAAACTGTTTAGCACTTAGGGTCATAAAAATTGCACTATCAGTTTACATGGCAAAGGTTTTAATAATATAGGACAAATATTCACAGAAAAGTAATATCACATGAGGATGTTCAACTTTCATAAACTCTCTGAATAGTAAAAAGTAACTATATTTTTACAAGACAAAAAAAAAAAGAAAATAGATTTCAAGTATGGGCGACTGCAGAACCACATCTACCACTGAGCATTTATCAATTTGAGAAATGTTTTTACATGTTGGCTGCATGCAATACTACATATGGAAGAAATTACTTATGCTAATAGATTTTTCAATTCAGTCACAGCAAAGAACTCACACCTCCTTGATTGACAAAGCTGAGGTGAGGAATTGTATCTTTGTAAACCAGAAAACTAGATTACTTAAAAAAATGCTTTAATGTACCATTGAATTTTTTTAGCATTCCAACTAGAGAGCTTCCATGACATTCATACATCTAGTGACACATCCACAAAAGGAGGGAATGCCTACTATGTTTGTTCTATGGCAACGTGCACAGATGACATAGAAATGGGGTCCTGAAGCAAAGTTCCTAATTTAGTCATGTGCAAAAAATAAATATCTATTGAGTGTCAAAGTTTATTTTATCAATAAAGAAAATTTAAGGAAATTAAACTTAATTGAACAAAACCAAATAGGAAGCAATTTTTTTTTTTTTTTCAAAGCTTGGATATACTTCTTTCCTCCTGAATGAAAAGTGTCTGAATTTTCATTCTACAAGCAGCATTATCACAATAATCCTAAAAAGACTATCAAAGTAATTTTCAGTGCCAAATACATAATTCATTAATGTATCTCACTCCCTCATTTGCATATTACTACCCTCACCTACACATCAAATTTTAATTCACACGTTTAGTATTCCTTTAGAGAGACCCAGACAACCACCAATGGCAAAAGGAAAGAGCCTGCTCTTTGTCTGGGGGAGGGGGGAGGGAATTATAGCTTTATTTGGTTCAGAGCTATTTTAGCTCTTTTCCCGTCCTTGACAGTGCCAGAGAGAGCCTGGGCCCACCTGTCCCGGGGCTTTTTCCCTGGGGGGGATGGACCTAGAGGCAGGGACAAGCCACTGCCCAATCAGGGATAAGGTGGGAGTGGAACAGAGTTGGGTTACATTCCAGTGTGGGGGATGAGCACAGCCAAGCAGGGACAAACCACGTGATACAGTTTCCAAGGGGAACGGGGGAAACATTACAAATCCAATACAACACAATATTAACCAAATTAATGCATTACAACATTTCCCCCTTTCTTATTAAATTAAGAAGGAGGAAGACTCAGTCCGTGGGAGGTGTTCAGAGTTTGGACCTTGAGTACCTTTAAAGTTGAAGAAGAGAAAAAAAAAAAATGACATCTAGTGCAGACAAACTGTTCAGAAAATAAAGGATGATGATAATTAGAAGGAGAGGATTCGGCACTTTCTCCTCCTCCAGGCAGCACTGGCCACTTGTGGGGCCTCTGCAGGTGGCTTTGCAGTTTTAGGGATGAAAGGTTTCACCCACTTGGCTGGCACCCATGTTAATTTATAATTCTGGAAACTGCATCTTTTTACAATACTCTTAACTATAAACTTCGAAAGTTCTAGCAACTTACTTCAGTGTTTCAAGTGACATTTGCAAGTTATAATTTCTTTCCTGCTCCGGCAATTTCGAGAACTCCACCAAGCATGGATGTTGTCTTTTGTTGTCATCTCTGACCTGAGAAAACAGTAAAAAAAATAAGCTTAACGTGCCTTACAAACTAAAAGAAATTTAAAAACAGGCCAATCCACGAGGTACTTAAAGCTGATCCTGTTAGAATTACTCGAACTGGACAATACCTCGAAAAATAAGTATTCTGTATTCACAGAGCATGATCATTGTGTTCAAGCAAGGCAGAATTTGTATTTGCAAATAAACTTCAGATTTGCATATCTCAAGTGGAATAAATGCTAATTTGCACATGCTATTATGCAGATGTTCACAGGAAGTATGCAAAGTTCAAGAACAGTTCAATCTATATTGTTTTAACATACAGCTGTAAAGTACCATCTCATCTTCAGCCCCATGTTTCAAAAATTCTACACCTAGTTTATATAAATATATTGATACAGATTGTACTGAAATCCCTGTCTGATGAAAATAACAGTGTAAAAGAAATCTTCTCCATCTCTTAATTCTGAAAATGTTTCTAAGCTATTTCCAGTACCACAGAAGCAGTATGTGACTGTTACGGAGTCATATATGAGTGGAACATGAATTTACTTTTAGTGTAGTGATAGGAGAGCCATACAAACTATTATTTACAAAATCCTACATTATATAAACTTACAAATTTCATCAAAAACATTTTTAAACTCCTCTACTTCTACACAGTTTTAGTCTAACCCTGGGCATAACCAAGAAAGGTAGCCACGGACACTGCGATAACCAAGCACTCTATTGGTCTCAACTTAGCATCTTGTGCTAGAGTTCAGCCAACAACATCTACAAAGGCTTGATAAAACACATCAGTTTGAAAATATTACCTAAAAGACCCCAGACCACAACTGTTAACATCTGCATAGTAACATTTTTGTGCAATCTTTGACAGACCATAAATTCACCATTTATGTTACCCTTTTAATACTGCAAAGTGGAAGTTATTGAAAAATAACATTACTGATTTTTGATCAATCAGATAATTTTTCTGGAAAACTGAATGTTAACAGTTGAAGTTAAGAAGCCTAATTGTTGTAATTTTTCAAAATTGATATTTACACTACTACTTACTCTAATTTATTTAATGTCATGAAAAAAAAATCACATTTCTTATAACATTTCTGAGTAACATACTTTTTCCATTTTGATCCAAGCACATAATTATCAAATTGATCAGCAGTCATTTATGTTTTGGACTGAAAAATCTTTACAGTCTCCAGGGGGTATTTATCTTGATTTGACAGGATTAATGTTCTTTGGATGGACAATACAGGCAATTCAACTATCAAATTACTTATAAAATTCAATAGAGGATAAAATGAGAAATATCTTTTAGTAGCACTGCAAATGTTTATTTACAGATTCCTAAAATCTACAGTAATCTGTATTTAAAAAAAAAAAAAAAAAAAAAAAAAAAGAGTATAGCCGCTGAGTTTAGATCTGTGTACAACTAATTTAAGTCTTGGATGTCAGGTATTTTCCTCAGAAATCCAAATTAATTTATTTCCCCTAGTGACACTAATTCTGTTCTACAACTACAATGTATAATAATTCTATTATACAGCTAGCATATTTTGTGGGTTACCTTCCCGTTTCCTAGGGTTTTTTTCTGAGCACAATATAAAAATCTACTGCCTTGCAAGCACAGTATACTAGTGGGAGAACTCATGACATGCATCAATTCTTAATTTTTGTGGCTAGTTTTAAATACATAGTGACATTGAACAGAAACAAAATATGCAGATGAGCCTGATGATTTCAATAGTACAAATATTCAACTTAAAATGAAGCAAATTAACAAAGTCCATAATTTTTCTACATTACCTTGATATTTACTTTGTTGGCATGCATAGAATCCAGTAGTAATATGAAATGCAATAGTGAGTATGCAACAGTGCAATAGCTTGGTGATACTACATACAGATCAGATGACCCAGATATGTAGGAGGAATATAAAATGCTACAGCAGACTTTTTTAATAATCTGGAGGGTCATTTAAAGATTCTGTCTATTAACCTTTAAACTTTTAGATTTTGTGAAAAATCACCACTAGCTACTACATAGAATGCATCTTGCTCTGAACTGCAAAGACAAAATCTATTATTAGAGGACTTGGTGCGTGTCTAAACAAGCTGATTTCTGTGCCACGCCTTCCCCCACTACTCAGTAACTGCAGTGCATGAGTTCAGATAACTAGAATTGGCAACAGTGCCTTAAATGCAGATGATACAAAACTGGGAGGAGCTGTTGACTCCCTGGAGGGCAGGGAGGCCCTGCAAAGAGACCTCCACAAATTATAGGCCTGGGAAATCACCAACCATATGAAGTTCAAGAATGGAAAGTGCCGGATTCTGCACCTGGAGTGGGGCAACCCTGGGTGCACAGACAAACTGGGGAATGGGATGCTGGAAATCAGTGCCATGGAAAGGGACCTGGGGATCCTGGGGATTTTGATGAGCCAGCAGTGCCCTGGCAGCCAGGAAGGCCAGCTGTGTCCTCATGCTGCATTCAGGCACAGCATGGCCAGCTGGGCAAGGGAGGGGATTGTCCCCTCTGCTCTGAGCTGGGGCGGCCTCACCTCGAGCGCCGGGAGCAGTTTTGGGGCCTCAATGAAACAAAGACATTGAACTGTTAGAGAGTGTCCAAAGGAGGGCAGTGAAGATGGTGAAGCGCCTTGAGGGGAAGGCATTTGAGGAACGGCTGAGGGCACTGGGTCTGTTCAGGCTGGAGGAGACTGAGGGGAGACCTCACTGCAGTTACAGCTTCCTCATATGGGGAAAAGGAGGAGCAGGCACTGATATCTCCTCTCTGGTGACCAGGGACAGGACCTTAGGGAACGGCCTGAGGTTGTGCCAGGGGAGGTTCAGGCTGGATATGAGAAAAAGGTTCATCACCCAGAGGGTGTTTGGGCATTAGAACAAACTACTCAGGGAAGTGGTCATGGCACCAGGCCTGACAGAGCTCAAGACGAGTTTGGACAACACAGTCAGGGGCACAGGGTGTGACTCTTGGGAATGGTGCTGTGCAGGGTCAGGAGTTGGACTTGATGAATCTTTGTGGGTCCCTTCCAACTCAGCTTATTCTGTGAGTCTGAAACTGATAAAATCATTTGGGAGAAACCAGCATGATTAAGAAATCAACCTCCAGAAAATGATTAGCATATACTTTGTCATGATTCCAAAGTGAGTACATCCTACCAATATGCACTAAAGCAAGGTAATTTAAAAGATGTAACACCTATTTTCATTTTGAACATAACTAAATTTATCAGTGCTTAACCTGATACTTATCATATATGGTCTAAATAGTGTTCAACTGTACAGTTAGACTCTTGATACATAATGGTACACTAAGAGTTCCTGCAGATTGCTTCACAGCTGGTATGATTACACCACAATTAAAATGTTTTTACACATTAATTTAACTGAGGTTTTGCATTTGATTTGGTGGGGAAATTAACTACAACAAAATCTAGAGATCTTCTCTGTTAATCATGTATTTTTAAGTACTGCTGTATGCTACACCAAATATGACCCTATGCCCAGTTACATTAAATCTGTAACCTGAACTCCTCAGAGGACCAAAATCTTTTTAGTAACAAAAATACAATACATATATGTCTTTACACTTATATGTAGTACCTAGTGCATGTTTCTATATACCCTTCACAGCAATATTTCTTCATAAAACAGCATTTAGGATGAAAATAACAAGCTTGTATAATTTTTTACTGATTGACTTTAAAAACAGAAATTTCACGCTCCATGAAAAGTAGGAAAGAGAAGAAAATAATTATGTAGAGCACCTAATACAGACATGAGGAAGTGGAGAATAGGAAAGTAAAAATAAGATTTAATGGAATTTCCTATAGGCAATACTTATTTGGGACTTCTAAAAGAGCAATGTCAGCATATGCAAGGAAAACCAGGAATAACTGTTTTCATTGGCTTACGCCACCAGCCAATTGAACATCTTGCTCCAAGAACAAATAGGTAAAAAACTCACTACGTGCTATCTGTGCTGACAGACTGAAAATTTCAGCACCAAATAGCTTTAATACCAGAATTTCTGTTCAGAAATGCCCAAGCACTGTTGGTTTCCACATCCTTTCAGAAGGAAGGTGTTTAAAACCTTACTAATTTTGATGATAAAAAATGCAGTCCCAATAGTACATTGAAACCAATGTGCTGAATCCTACTATGCAATTAACAGAAAATTAAGTTGGAATGTACATACTGGTCCATACTGCCAGCCAAGTTCAATCTTATTCATAACCCAAAGTTCATGGATGTTCTCTGCTAATTTTTCTCTAATCCTTTCCAGGTGGGGAGGCAAAACAATCTAAAGAGAGAAGAGATAAAAGAGGAAGAGGCTATTACAAATAAGTTGCTTGACATGCCACTCAAACTTTCATAACAGATAAACTTCATACAAACCAGATCTCTCAATAAATCCCAAGAGAAAAACAAGTTTGGGACAAGGTGTAAATTCAACCAAATGAAGGAGAACAGGCATGTAATATGTGTGTGTTTAAAAAGGAAAATGCAATCTTTCCATTTCCACACCTGGCTAGTATCTACAGGAACTGGAGTGAAAGCTGCTTGTGACAGAGAGACAGTGGGACCCAGCAAGTCTCTTGTGTAGCTACGATCTTGTTTGTACTCTCGGCTGTGCTCAACTTTCAGCTTCTCTTTCGGTAGGACAGCTTCAAAGCATGGAGCATATCCAGGTGGAGGAAGGAACTTGAACTCTCCATGGCGACCTCCCAGCAAGAAACGAACCCTGTAAACATCAGAATTACTTCAGATAACCAAGACACCTCTGGTGGAAAGCCTAATCAATCTCTAAGCCTAAGGAATATTAAATGCTATTTAAAAAAGAAAAAAGTCAATATTGCAGCTTCTTTTCATCGTTTACAGTTCAGCTTTCTCTAACTGCTACTGGAGTTTATGATGTAGAAGGTCAAAAAAACCACAGGAAAAGTAAATTATTCTTTTTTCTAGTTAATTTTACTTCACTTCATGAAGGCATTTTAAATCATGAGACCAATAATCTCAGACAGAGAATAATCATGTTTGCTCAGCACACCTATAAAGTAAGCAACAGACTTTTGAGTTTCTATAGGCAGTGATTAAAACCCAGAGTAATCAATCATGCACTTCAGAACTCTACTGAGGAGGTCTCCATTCAATCTCATTTGAGAAATTAACCTAAAACCCTGCGGTTTTTCTTTTCTCTCATCAAACACTAAATCCTTAGGACACAATACAAAACCCCCTAAATTTCCTTCCCTAAAAGTTTTATTTGTCATATTAACAGAAACTCAGGGGAGAGCACTCTTTTATTCATGATAAAATGGTAAATATGTCACGGCCTTTTATTACTGAAAAATTCAATCAGTGAAGTAATAATGGTGCAGCAATGACATAATACCAATGTGACAGCGATAACATAATACTGAAAAATCTTCCTAGAACACTGTCATCCAGAAGGAATCCAAAACCACTCAAAAACTAGCCTTAAACCAGAAGAATTTTGTATCTTTTCTGTTTACTGAGTACCTTACAAGATTTTTGTTAATGCTATACCAGTACACCCTCAAAAACTGCATGCAGCACACAAATATCTGTCAGTAATTGCTCTGATAACAGAAATAAAGCATGCAGGTTTATAGTTTTGCATTTTGTAGCATACAGATCTAGAATTTTCCTACATTTTATCTCCTGTACTATCAAAAGCAAAGTCTAGAAGAGTGTCTTTTGCATCAGGAATAAGAGATGGGTGTGTGCTCTGTGTGATAGCTCTTAGCTTCTGTGGTATTCTTTGAATGATCCCTCAGAGGACATTGCTCTGCCTCCAACAGAAATCAGGTTTCAGCCTTCACCTTTGCTAGTCCTGACAAAACTGGTCTCCCCACTGGAACACCATGCAATCTTTTTTAATATTATAGTCTCAAACTGCTCCATACCGAGAAGCAGATGTTTGGCACCTCAAGTGTGACTTGAAATTTTATAGAAAACCAGTACAGCAACCAGAATACCAACTCAATTAATATTTAACTCATGCTGCAGTAAAGGGAGTGTATGACCACTATTTCTTAAGGTAAGTGCAGATAATGCCTCTTTAATAAGTAATAGTTACTACCTCATAACAGGTGAGTTAGAGAGAATATACTTTTAGTATCAGGGGCTGATGGAAAATGCTGCCCTGGAGTGAATGTGTAGCAATGTGTCAGCAAAGAAATTAAGAAGCTGTTTCCAAGACATGTCTGCAAACCAGCAGAATATACTTGTGTGCTGAAAAACAACAGATGCACTGTATCTTCAGGACTTCTTTGTAGCTCTCACTATCCAAGAACTGGAACTTTGCCAAAAAAACAGATGTCAGAAAGAGAAATGAGAGCAGACAGCCAAGGAAATATTCATATTATCTATACAGAAAAAAAAATAAGCAGACTTAAAAAAACCCCAACAAAACACACACCTCCACCCCGCCCCCCACCCCCCCAAAAAAAAAACCAAAAACACAAACAAAAAACCAAACAGCTGCATGGGATGCTAACTTTATTCCTGCAGAGAAGCTGACAACTGGGAAGAAGAGGCCATCTATGTTGAAGTTTTCAAACATTCCTTGAACTGGCTGACCATTTATTCGGAAAGAGATGCTGGGGGCACTCAGGTCCAAACAGCAGCTAATAACATCATCAGTTCTTAATAGATGTTGGTTGGGAGAATTTACTGTTCGTGCTACACAACCTACAGAAGTAACATGGACACATTTAGTAAAACTTATGAAAACCACATTGGTTTTCACAGCTGCCAAAAAAAAAAAAAAAAAGAGAAAAACATCACTATAGAGCACAAACACATTAATACACAAATATCTAAACTATGACATCCATGACCTGATTTTAAGCTTGCAATATAGTGAATAGCAGCATACAGTCACATCAAAACAGCTATTTAAATCATAAATAATAAAACTCAATTACATTTAATGTGAGAATAATTACTGATATCCATATAAATTACTGATATCCATATAAATTACTGATATCCATTTTTCCAAGAAAATCCCATTTTATTACTTACATTACAGAAGTGAAAACTGAAAACGGCCATTAGTGCCTAATATAAAACCTAGTACACTTTTCTAAAGAATGCTCCATTATTTAGACAAAGAAAGCTATCTCACTTTGAATTATTTATGGAAAATCAGGTAATCCCTGTTAATGGCCACATCATGGTACTCATCCAAACTTGTAGAAGATGATACTATTCAGTTTCATATTTAAACTGCAAAGCAGCATTTTCTCAGTAATATACAAAGACAGACATATCCACTCAGTAATATATATTTTTTAATCAGTTTTTATGACTTCTAAAGCATTATTCTATCTTACATCAAATTCCATTTACACAAGCACACCTGCTTCCCAAGAGAAACAAGCTATTGAATTCAGAAAGTGATTGTGTCTGAAATTTACTTTCATCTACAGTACAAACCTTCTGGAAAACCATGGAAACTGTTTGAAAACATGTCTACATGTTTTCCAGAAATAACTTATGCACTGTCTGCAAGGGATATTTCACAATGCATATTAAGAACAGAGTACTAACTTTTTAACTAAGGCATCTAGCTCTTGTAAACATGAAAGACTTAACTAGCACTACATCTCCAAGAAGAAGCTGATGACATATGGTTTGAACAGAAGAAAAAATCAAAAAAAATCTCAGTAATTTTTCTGAAAAGTGAATTTTCATGCACATATCTCCCTGACCCCTGAGGAAAAAGAAGCTACCAACACTTCCAAAACTCTGTGTATGAAAATGACTTTGTGATACTGCCAGATGAAAATATCACGGCTGAGAGTTAGTATAAAATAAATCACAGAAAGGCACAATTATTTAATGGTAGGGATAACTAAACTCTAAAAGAGCTACCAATTAAGAATGGTTATTTCATCCACTTAAAGAATACTACTTGAGAACAGATGCCTTTTTAGACACTAAAATTTAGGCAAATATAGGATATGGAGATCAATGCAAGGCTGACTGCTTACAGAAATATGTATTGGTCATTGATGAATACACAGTAGTTCAAATTACCTAAATGCCTTTTCTGGCCCTAGGCTTTAAGGATCTTTGAGTTCCACTTCTCCACAACAGGTCATATCAGGACTGAAGAACCAAATATAAATTATATGTGATTCTCATATGGGCTTGGTCCAGAACAGAAACTTGGGGGCAGAAACTATTGTTGCTATTCATTAATACAATAAATGTTCCATGCTAAGGAGGTTATTCTTAAAATGCTATTGCAGAGACTTATTAAGATGCAGCCTCTGGTACTGTGGAAGCAAAGGCCATGATTTTCAACATGCAACAACTTAAAGTTCTTCCATGTTAGAGAAGTATGTATGTTTATGTATGTATTACACATATCAGTGAAGAAAGAAGACACAAATTTTTTCAAATCTACCAGCCACATCCACAACAGATAGAAAAATTTGCAGAAACAAATGTGGTCTGTCTCCCTTTTTTTTCTTTTCTTTTTTCCTTTTTTTTTTTTTTTTTTCTCTTTTGGCAGGGTTACTGACTTGAGAATCACAAACAACTGTTCATTTTTTTCTGCTGTTACATTTCTAACTGAAAAGTTCACAGTGGGTAGAAAAATAATTAAATAATTTTGATTTTCAGTAATCTTTTGTTTCCTCTCTAGAAGTGACCTTAAGTACAAAAGCTATCTTGGTTAGCTCATTATTTTCTGGTTCTTCTGTAATAATACTTTTTCTGTCAAACTTCGTCACGACACTTGTAATGATACCATTAATTATGCATCACAGTTCCAAAATGATTCTCACTATACATGAGAGGCTAAGTAGAAGCTTCTTTCCTAAGATGCCACTCCACTTGATATGCTATTATTTATTAATAAAATTTATTGCTATTTTGATTGGAAAGTTCTTTTGAAATGTAAAACTGTATTCTTTTCCAAGTATCAAGCAACAATGCCACAAAACTGCAAAAACTTTGGATGATGCAGCTGACTCACTAAATTATCTCTCTTGTCTGCTAAGGTGCTTTAGAAAACCTGCTCATATCTTTATAGTGGAAAGTACTGCCAATCCAATGAGCCTTTCCCAATTTCCAGGCAGCTCTCTAGTTCACCACTGCCCAATAACCTCTCAAAAATCAAAAGAAAACAAAAATTCTCAGCAGGGTAAAATCATAGTAACATCTCCTTTCAAGAAGTGCAGGACTGTCTCACTGTAGGACTATCCATTCTAAATGATATCTGGGAATCTTTTCGCAAAAGTTAAAACTTGTGAAAAAGATCAAGAAAACAAGGTATCATTATTCTGATTTTTCTGAGTTAACCCAACTTGAAGAGAGAATATGGTATTTTTGGAATCAAGAGTAAATAAAAGCACTTTAGGTGCTGAGTTCAGCTTTCTCTAACACTAGAATCGTCATGCATAAATTTCTATTAACAAATAGATCCAAAGTTAGTCAAGAACATTTTAAAGATGAATACCTGAGCAAATACATCATGTGCGAGCTCGGAATGCAATTCTCCAAGTCGTGCAATAATCAGCCTTAATGTATGCAAATAAAACATAACTACACAAAAAATATCTTGTTTTAAATGTCTGGCAAAAAACATATTTAAAAATCTTCTTCACCACTAAAGTATCTCTGAACTTCTAAGGACCCATAATAAAAATTTGGCTTGAAAAAAAAAACCAAACCAAAAATCAAAAATGAAGAGTCTATTACTTAAATCTCTCAGACTGTTCCTACACTACCACATAGGAATTTCACACCAAGATGGCTGTTGTACTTCAATTTTTGCAGCTTTGAAGTTTTAAATAAAATTTTCATAAGTTACCATGAACACGCGGTCTCCCTACCCATGCACCACCCGCCCCCCCCCCCAAAATCCCAGGCTGAAATGTAAATTATTAGTCTACCTGCATTACTTCAGATAAGCCATTTTTTTTCCAATACACAATGACAGTTTAAATCATATTCTGATATAGGCTACCATTTCTGTATGTTCCAAGTGTCAGATAAAATAATTTAATTCATTTTGCTGCTGTTGAAACCAAATTCACTGGGGTTGCAAACACAGTTATAATTTTTAAACAAAAATAAACAACAACCACAAAATACCCAACAGAATACCTGACCACAGATGTAGACCATCAAAGCCATAGGAATATAAGTCATCACCAACACCATTTCCTCCCCATTCCGCTCCTCCCCCTGGGTAGGGTGAATAGCCTTCTGTTGAAGCCCAGCCCACTCGTAGATGAGTTGATTCTGCAGTCACAAAGGGCTCTAGATGGTCCACCATAAGTTCATAGTACCATTTTCTGTATTGGGCTGAGCCTTCACTTATCCCCAAGAAGATGTTGGGTCGCATGCTTTAACAGAAAGAATAAAAAAGAATAAAAATAGTTATTAAAATCTTAAGAGGAACTGCTGGGTACTTTACACTGACTCAAACTTCAAGCTTGTTTTGTGTGATTAAAATAGCAGAAGTAATTTTATTTAATGGAATCACACAGATTACTAGGCTGGTAAAGACTGCAAGGATCATCTGGTGCAACCTCCCTTGACAAAAGCAGAGTCAGGATGAGATGGCCCAGCACACTGCCCTGCTGAATCTTGTAAGCGTCCAATATTGAGTAATCCACCATTTCCCCAGCAATATTTTCCAATTACTGATTCTTGTCATTATGAAAAATGTTACTCTTTTCTCCAATCAGAATCTCCCCAGGAAATACTTATACCCATTACCCTTTGTCTTTTCCATGTGACTCCTGGCTGCACCTGTTCCTCTAACTGGAAAAATGGAAAACAGGGGTAGCTTTGGCTCCAATACTTTTCACTTGCACTCTCAAAGCTTTATAGTCTTTCTTTATTCTATCCAGGTTTCAGCTTGCTGTGCCATTTATGCCCCCATGAGAAGAGTAACAACAGATAGCAATCCGTGCTCTGGACAAGTTGAGGCACCCTCTAGGCAATATCTCGGACTTTAGCTCCCAGAAGGCAATATATTTAGTTATTTATTCATTCATTTATTCTGATGAAAAATGGTCTATACATTTTAAGTAAAAAAAATGTTTGTTTCAGTAACTGAAACAGTATCCTCACTCAGATGCCAATAGTAATTGGTTTATGTGTTTGAACAATTAGTAAATGCTAAATACTGCAAAAAAAATCACAGCTATTCATCACTTACCAACGTTAAGAGTAGTAAGTACAGGTTGTAGGTTTAATTTTACATAGCAAACTGCATACTGTAACACTGATTATCCATTCAAGAGAATAACATTTAAAAAGATACAAAAGTGAGAGTCATTCTATTTCAAAATTCTCTTGTACCTCTTTCTTCTTTGTTCCAAGTCCTGTATAACTCAGTAAATTTGCAATAGTTGTAGAAATCCTTAATATCAGTGTGATGGTCTTACAATACTTCACAAGACTACTTAAAAAAGGGAAGCTACTACTGTGCTTATTTAATATCTAGCTGAAGAGCAATACATAGAGTCATACCTAAAGGTCATGACGGGGAAAAAAACCTATGCTTTCCTAATCTGATTTTGTGGATAATATTGAATATAGACTCTCATCCCAAAAAAAAAGTCTCCAGACAATCATTTCTGTGTCCGCTTTTTACTAAGAAAGACATTCAATCTTGAATTAAAGCTGTAGAGCACAGAAGTATCCAAAATCAATATCAGCTATATTTCTTCAATGGTTGGTTACCCATATTGCAAAAAATCTTTTAAGCTTCTAGACTGAGTGTATGTAGTCTTCATATTCCACTACTAGATTGGGTTATTACTCGCATAAATATTTTCTTTCTCCATTCAGGCTGACTAATCAACAAAAAATGTTGATAAGCTAGTCCCAATGTGGTTTCTGGTAAAGGGAATGCAGGGGGAGGAAGAAGGACTGGTATGGATGGTTAAATACAAGTCAGTATAAAAGCAGACTTTACTGATCTAGTTGCTTATAAAATAGCAAGTTTCATCAGGTAAAACAAATAAACTTTCCTTCTAGGTTGTCTTTTGGGTTGTCTTTTGCCAAATGTTTATGGATACTATTCACAAGTCAAAAATTTATTGCACTTAAAAACAAAATGTATTTCATAAAAGCTATCTTCCAGACAAAATATATTATTTGTAAATTATTAGCAAGATCACCAATGGAATCTTTTCTGCTTAAACACATAGCACCTTATTATGCTTTTGTCCAGACTTCACAATTTAATCAACCTAAGCAGCCAAATTCTTGTTCAAAATAGGTTCATGAATAGAGTTTTCCATTTAACATACTGAAAAAGTATGTTAAAAAGCAATATTTTAGAAAGTTCCAGTAATACCTTAGAAAGTTCTTTTGCCAAATATTTTTGGATCAAGGTATATAGGTCTTAGTTTAACACTGAATTTCTTCAATGATTTCTTGATCTTTTTGACTTTTGAAAAAAATTTTTTTTCCTTATAACTGCAAGAATAAGAATCTTCACATTCACAGCTTCATAATGCAAAGTAAAAATATGGAACAAGTCTATATTCTTTATATCAGATCCAAAGTCATCCTAGAAGCTCAATCATGAATTGCAGAATCACTGAGCCTGGAAAAGACTTCCAAGATCATCAAGTCCAACCATTTGATCAAATATCTTCATGAAAACTAAACCACAGAACTAAGTGCCATGTCCTGTCATTTCTTGAACACTTCCAGGGATGATGGCTCCACACTTCCCTGGGCAGCCTGTTCCAATGCTTAACCACCCTTTCCACGAAAAAATTCTTCCTGATGTCCGATTTGAATGTGTCCTGGTGCAGCTTGAGGCTATGTCCTCTTGCCCTGTCACTGGTTGCTTGGGAGAAGAGGCTGACCACCAACTGGCTACAGCCTCCTTTCAGGGAGTTGTAGAGAGGGATAAGGTCTCTCCTGAGTCCACTCTTCTCCAGAGTAAACAAAGCAGTTTCCTCAGATACTCTTCATAAAACTTGTGCTCCAGACCCTTTACCAGCTCCATTGCTGCTCTTTGGACATGCTCCAGCTCCTCAAGGATCTCCTTGTAGTGAGAGGCCCAAAATTGAACACAGTTGTTCCAGGTGTGGCCTCACCAATGCCAAGTTAAGAGACAGTAAGTTCCCCAGATCCTTTAGCTTTACGTAGCCTCCCTAAAATATACCATGTGGGGTTCTTATGGTTTTCAACATCTAATAAATCTTATGAACTCTGAATTATAAGTACTATTTCTGTATTTCAATTTTCATTACCAATCAATGATTAAGACTTATAAAAATAAACAAGGATGAAACAAAAGAACAGATCTTCACACAAAGTCACGTTCTTTGGCCTCAGCATCAATTAAAACTCTGAAAAAACATTTACTTAATAATAATTGTAAATTATACTTTATCAGTTTAAGATGGTATTAGTTTTATCTTGTCATTAATGTCTGCTTGAGGATAGCTTCTAAAACACTGTCAGTGGAAGGAAGGGTGAAGGCACTCTAAATATTCTAGGCACAGGTGAAGGTGTTTGGCACTAAATTCTTAATTTTGACCAAAGGTGATTAGGAAATCCTCAACAAGAGCATAAATATAAAGGCAATCATAGGACATCAAGTTGGAAAAACTTGAATGCACAGCTAGCTCTAGACCATAATCCTTAGAAGAGACTACAGCTTTGCAGACTTAAAACAGTCTAGGGCAGCTATAGCTTGTGACAGCTCTCTCTGACCCAAGTTTCAAATTTAATCACTATGGCAAAGGGAATTTAAAATCCTAGTAAGAATAAAATACCATAACAAAAGTTTTGGAAGTAAAAGAAAATTTCTGTAGTGACTATTTCTTTTAAGCACAAGTTGGGGGGGTTTTTTTGTTTCTTCATAGATAGAGATTTTTTTGTTTTTCTTTGTACCTGCTCACATGGTTGACAAGGCGTGTCTGTAAGAGCAGATCTCTTCCTGGCAGGAGATTATCACAGATTAGATGTTGATTAGACCGCACAGCTACTCCATGACAAACACAGAGAGAACACAAAACATCCAAAACCTGGGAGGAAAAAAAAAAAAAAATCCTTTTAATCTTAAATACTTTTTCATTATAATAGTTAATTACTTCAGGCAATGTAATGCTCTATACCTTGTTATTGGAACACATGTAATGGTATGTAATTCATCCAACACAGAGGTTTTATTTTAGAACAATTCTGAAATTCTCCTAACATTAAAACAATCTTCCCTCAGGAATTGTTATGTATCAATGTTTTTGCCAAAAAGAAGGTAATATTTCTCTTTGCTTCTTCAAACTGCTCATACACATTTCAGGTTAAGTTTCACTCCTCGTTATCAAAAAAGTATTAAAGTATCTGAAATTAACTTCCACACAGAAGAATAAGCTTTCTTTGTTCATCTTAATATACTTGTTTAGTCTTTACCTACCTTATGGTTTCTTCCATGCTTGTCCAAAAGACAAATGATTGATTTAATATGTCCTTCCTTAATAATGTTTAGAGCTTCTGGACTTTCTACCAACACACAGTGTAAAACCTCTAGAATTCCTGGGCAGGGAAAAAAAGAATTATTTAATTGAAGTGCATATAAAGTCATAACTGTACACAATAGTTCGTAATCTGCTGCTCATGAACAGGAAATAGTTTCAAAAATCATTGTATATGACAAAAAAACCCAAGCAGCAGTCACTGCCGTGAAGAATCATTAATAAATAATAAATATTAAACAATATTAATAATAAACATTAAACAATAAAATTTTTCTCTGTAATGGGGAAATAAAACAATGTCCCATGTGTACTGGACCAAATCAACACCCGCTTTGGGATCTTCTGCCTTCGGGAAAGACAAATATTGTACGTGTAGTTCAGCATTATCAGTTGCTACAGTTGTGGCCACAATGAGAAAAATCAAAGGGGCTGAAGGAAAGCTGAGAAGCAGCCCTAAATCTAGAGATATGCAATTCTCATTAGCAATGGACAGCTCTCATCATTCTGGCTTCAGCCCTTTATTCAAGCCATGTCTCCAAGCACTCAGCTTAATCCTTGCAAAGCAAAATCCATAGCATGAGTCTTCTATTTGCCATGCCCTCTTTCCATTCAAGGAAACTGCAGCACTGCAAACTCCCCTTGATATGGGAAAAAAAGTGGGTTTTTTGGATGGTTCTGCCTCAGAGAGAGTACTCTGGCCCTTCTCTGATCCTAGGGAGGAAGAGAACATCAGCCAGTACAGATAATCTACAGCACTGTTACCATTCATCCCCATACTATTTAATGTTTTTTCCAGAGGCCTGAGGGACATAGGCTGTCATCACTAATAAAGAGTAGGGATTACTCAAGGACTTAAATGCAGAAAAAGTGGAAGACAGCAGATACAGCGACAATTTGATTCATTCAGTAAACAGGTTCCAAACAAATTATGTTGCTTAATACATTTGTAGACAAAATCATGCATATGTAAACAGAAAGTGCAGGTAGATAATGAGCTAGAGGTGAACTTCCAAAGTGATTCTCTAGTCCTGAAGGGCTAAACACAAGAAGCCTTAATTATTAATAAAAGAACATACTAAACCTGAATTTGGCAGTGGTATGATCTGTGTTGCAACAGATGTGCACTTCCATTATTCTACCATTCTATGAATACTGACAGTAACAATGTTGTTAAAAAGGATAAAAACCTAGGAGTCATGAAAGCCAGCTAAAAGAGCAGATGCTCTGTAGCAATAGAGCAGTAGCACAGTGCACCTAGCCTGCCCACTAGACAAGGCCAGGGGTCTCTGATCATGCTAAAAGTACCTAGGGAGGTTAAAAATGTGTTATTAAAGGATCCTTAATCTAGAGGGGTAATCTAGAGCAAGATGAACTATTTTGTGTGTCACAGTGATCTGGGAATGCACAAAAATCATTACATTCAAAAAACATGGTAACTGGAGGTTTGCTACCTCTCATTGTAGCACTGAAACACGCTTTATCAATATAAATAGTAATCCAGTACTAAATGACACCACATAAGTTTGGCAACCATATCCTTGGAATTTTCTGTGGGTAGAGTGATAACTTTTTGTCTTAAAATAGTACACAGGGTTCATTTTGTAGTCTTAACATTTTCAGTAACAGAATTAAAAATACTTTGAAGATGTAAACATTCAGTATTAAATGCATGCTATCAATTACATCCAGCTGCCTCAGCACCTTCTTGAATTACAATAGCATCTGAATGCTAATTACCAAATATGTTTTGTTCCCTGTCTTTCAGAAAAAAAATGGCATGAGCGTACTGTGTCTGTTCAGACTAATTCACTTTTAGATCATCTGCATTAAAGACAACTAGACTTGCTCCAATTTCACTGGAGTTTCTCAAGGCAGTAAAGCAGGAAGCATTTGAATCTAATACAATTAAACAGTATGATATGCAGAGTTCATAGTAAGGAGAGTGAATTTTCTAAATGACTACCAGATGAAAGGAAGCATTTATTTTCAGGACAATATGTTGACTCCTCTAATGTCATACTGTGGAATACAAGGAGAAAATGCATGCACTTAAAAAAAATGCTCAAAACCTGGCATTACCTGCTTTACTTGGAGGATATTTGCGTTAAAGAAACTTCCCTGTCCAACCATTCGGGAGCCACTCTATCCTGACACTAGTTCCTCTAGGTAGTGAACCTCCTGACATGCTGCGAGAACACCAAATACACTAATATTTGCAATACTCATTTGTTCTGAGCTTTCTCCTAGGAACTAGGCCATCTCTCTTGTACCATCTGAGCTTGGACCGTGGACCCTTTAGAGCTACACACCCCACACTTGCACAGTCAGACTGGGTTTCCTTCCAGCTTGACCCCAAGTTTCTCATATCAGAGTCTCAGATGTCCCAATCCTTAAAATAATTTCACTGTGGAGCAATGACTAACTAAATAACAACTCAAGCTGGGTGCTACCAAGGACAGATCCACAACACAGGAGCCTGGGATTATCTCAGCTGGTTAGAGTATGGTACTAATAATATCAAGTCTGTGGGTTCAATGCCTGTATGGACCATTTACTCAGAGAATTGCACTCAGTGAACCTTTTTGGCACCTTTCAGCTCAGAACAATCTGTGAGTCTGTGGGCACCTGGGCTTTTATACCTTCACTGTCTAAGCACATGGAACCTGGGCATCTCTGACTCCTGCTGTGTCACTGAGTGTCACCTGCCTGGGACCTTTGCTATGCTGAGTCAGCATTTCAAGGCTTCTCATCTCACCCAGAGCTCAACCAGCAGCTCAACTGCAGGCTGCAAACAGCGCTTCCTGCATTGAATGTATTCCTCAACACTAGATTACTAATTTGTTGTACTGTATTTTTTAACCCATGTTTTAATGCCTTTAAAATTATAGTACAGCTAGTTAATTCCATCTGGAATATATTTCAGAGTGAAAGACTAATCTAAACTTAATTTATGGACTGAAGAGACAGCTGAAGCATTTGGATTGCAGCTTTGTGATATCTCACTTCTAGTATGGTCTACTCTCGGACATATTTCTATTTGGACAGATAATAATTTTCCTTCTTTTGCTTCACTGAAGCTTAGGAAATGAATCAATTTCTGATCTAATTTGTACAACCAATTCACAGTTGCTGTTTATATGTTTAGTGCCTTTGTCTTGTTTTCATAACACTTTTAGTTCCAGGAGAAGAAAAAAGTGAAAACAGGAATTTTACAGATAATAGTTGGTAGCATCAAATCTTTATTGCAATACATTCAAGAAAACACATACAGAGGATGTAACTGACAACTTTAATGTTGAAGGTGAACTTAATTTTTGTGTGATTAACAGAACATGGTGTTTCTTCCTCACAAATATTTTACCTTAGGAAAAAAATTATTATATATTAATATACGTATCCAAGTATTCTTAATTTAAAGGTTTAATATAAGCCAGTATTTCTCCCTACTAAAGATCTACCGCTGTAAATTAAAACAGTGAAAATCCTCAGCCCGTCAAGCCAAATAAAGCTTAAAATCTGGCAAGCAAGCATCCCACATAAAATCACAAAATTACATTTACATACTAAAAGCTAAACCTACTGTGCAGCTCAAGATAACTAAAGCACAGCCTAATTAGCATCTTTTATAACAGACTCCCTCAAAAACAGAAAAAGTCTTTATAATGGAATACAAGTGGCCTAGTTCCTAGCAGAAAACTCAGAACAAATGAGGAATGCAAATATTAGTACATTCAGAGTTCTTGCAGCACGTCAGGAGGTTCACTACCCGGAGCAACTAGTGTCAGAATACTCTGCAGTTTACAGAATGCATCTCATACATTATTATACTATCATAAACAATTAAGTTTTTAATTATCAAATCTTTTTGCTTTGAGATTAAAACTTAAAAATACATATGTACATAGCGGAAACCATGTAACACAGCATTTTTAGAGCTATCATAAGAAATTTCATCTTGAACCTCCAAAAGTTGAGCAAAAAGTTTTGCATTATTTCTGAAAGCCCTTACCCTGAGAGTTTCAGATGTAAAATTAGGTCTTCTAGGAAATAGTTTCACCATTAAGATCTAGTGATATACATTGAAATTAAGCAGGTTGCAATCAAATCCCATGCAAATGCGTAACTGTGAGATCATTCTCCTTAAATTAATGCTCTCACATCAAAGGTGGAGCATAGTACAAAAACAGCTTTAGATTTTGGCACTTTTCAAATGCTTGATTCAGTTTAAATTCAGTTACTCAAATGCTCAAGAGAGCAAGGAGAACACAGCATCGACAGAGCAGGTTCCCCAAATAATAATGTAAACCAACACAAATTACGTTCAGTTACAACATCTATTTAGTTATGATCACCAACCCTTGGTGTACCAGCTGCAATGACAGGATGATATGCAAACCTCTAACTAGACACCTGTGCTGTAAGCAGCCATCTGTCTGAGGCACCAGCTGAGAACTAAAGTAGTGACACAGGCAAAGACTCCTATGTTCCTGCTGCCTCACCTCTTCAGCTGCTCAAGCATTCAGAGCATAAACATACCAGCCTGAAACAGATCAGGTGCATGCCAGGAGTAGGAAGTAATCCTGTAAGTAAAACAGGTTGCCTGCCCTAAGGTCATAGGTCTGCAACTAAAACTAAACAAAACTCTGCAAAAGTACTTCCATAAAACATTGCTGTCTGGAGAGGCTCACATGGGCGAATGCTTCAAAGTCTCTATACCAGTCTCAGCCCCAAGAATAACTGACTTTTAAACTCTCTGCTTGCCCCAGAGTTGACAAAGGGAAAAACCTTCAAGAGGAGAAGCATCAGTGTGTAACTGCTCTCTACAAGTGCAATCGACCACTGCAGATCTTGTCAATCAAGTAGTGAATGCCGTGTCAGTTTACCCTCAGCTCTGAGAGGGAGAACATTCCTGCCACTGACATTTGACAATATTTTCCCATGTTGTTGGTCATTTCATGTCAGGAACAGATTTATGGCAAATAAACAAAATGCCCATGAATGTTTAATGACAAAGCTGAGGGGAACACAAACACCTCATTTACTACATGACACATATGTTCTCACAGCTGCTGCTGATCCATTGAATACAACTGAGGTAAGAAATTTATTAATATGTGCCAAATGGTGACCTGCACTGAGACAATTTCTAGAACTATGTGGAATACTCAGCAATAGCTGGGTATTTCTCGTTTATTAATGCCACTGTAAAAGGCTGTGCTCTGCCTGTGACCTTTTTTTTTTTTTTTTAATGTTTACTAGTCTAATATAAAACAAAGAACCTTTGCAATGGGGGACATACTTCCTTCCTGGCCTTAATATTTCAAAGGCTCCTGAACACACCATCAATCTGCAGCAGACATATGACTGAGGAATAGAAAGAAGTGTATGGGGAATGCAACTTCAGTTCCTGAGGCCAACTCTTTAATCAATCATTATGTTCCTTCCAGTTCATGGAATAACACATGACACTAAACCAAGAGGATGACGGGAATAAATTACAAATATATAACTGGAGAGGTATATAACACTGCAATTGTAATTCCCACCAGTTTGACTACAAATCTTCCTGCCCTTTGAATTTACTGTAGCATTATTACAAAAAAGAAGTCTTGAAAGACTCTCAAGAGGCCATCTTCCAAAGAAATTGTAAAAAGTACTATATTTAAAGCTAAACAGTCTCAACTGCACTGAAGAACATTTCTTCTTAACTTTAAATAGAAATTTACACCTCAGGAGCAAAAGAGGTGATTCAAAAGGAAATGTATATGTATTACATAGGTAAACACTGTTAGGCAGACCAAATTATATCCATTCGATAGGACTTTTGTTATATTTAGTTTGATGCAAATCATGAAAAACATGCAGACTTACAAAGAAAAGGGAAGATACCAGAATTACTTAGAAAGCAACTTAATACAACTTACACTGTTGAACAGCTATTTTGTCAGATGCTTTGTTAGTCTGAATTAAAAGCTAACACTACAAGGCAGGACTATCAAAACTTAAAGTAGAAGTACAACTGAAACCAGTACATAAAAAATGTTACAAATATAAATCCTCTTTTATTAACACAATTTACTCTATCATAATAAGAACTTCATTATAATTAAGCTGAACAAGTACACCACCAACTTTAAAGAACTTAGAACTGGTCAAATAAGGAAGTTAAAATACTAAAAAGCATACCAGAAGAGGCTTCCAGTCTTTCTAATCTGCTGATCAACCAATCAAGAGATCCAGAAAACTGAGCACAGTTTTTACGATTTCCCCGTATCAGAGCCGCTATTGGGAAAAGGAGAGAGAGAAATTAAATCACAGTTTTAAGTGCATTTAAATTTAAATAATTCCTGTCTTCTCTTGTCAGAAAGGATCCAGTAAGATAGAGTTTTAACCTTTAATTATTGATGTTCTAGATTTAAATTTAAATAATATAAGTGATAGTTAGAGTTCATCATAAGAAATACTTTTGATATCAAATTGATATTTAGGGAATTAGAATTATTTTGGCTCTACAGTCATCTCAATAATCCCTACAAAATGCTCTACAGGAAGAAACCCATACTTACACCACAGAAGTCAGCCACTACTACAGAAATAAGTTTTTGTAAAACAGTATTCTTGTTAAGGCAGAAAACATTGCAAAAGCAGAGCGTGAAGCCAACATAGGTGATGAATGGAAATTATTTTCTACTGTTACAATACATTTGTTCAAGCGTAACAGGAAGTAAAAGATAGATGTCTTGAACCTGTTTGCTATACTTTTGACAAGGTTGCACAGAGGAAGTAACTGCTTTGAATCTGTTTCACCTTCGTGCTTTAAGCTAAAGATTGAAGTAGACTGAGTCATGCACTGATTTGGTAGGTATAACTGAACTGAAATCTCCCTGAAAACTGCAGGCACCCACAAACTTGCCCTGTACTGGATTACATGCACCTGCAGGTATGTGCACACACACAAGCCCTCAGAGAAGCATCTGTTCTATTCCAAGAAAAGACTGAGGCACAAAGATTTCTGTTTGGTGCATGGAACAGGGCAAACTGGTTTTCTTAAGATGGTTTTCCAGTGCTTTCAACAAATTATTTCAACCTGAAGTTTCTGTGATTATTTCCAGGAGCAGAGACTACTGGTCTTACTAAAAGGCAATGGCCTCTTAAAATCTCTGTTTTGCTGTTGCACGAACTCACTGTATTATACTGCAACTATGTTTTTATGCTGCTTTATTTATAAGGGGTTCAACTTAGAGAATTACAACTCTCAACTTAGAGACTCATATAAATATTATATGAAACTAAGGGCAGTGTTGGAGCACTGACAGTTCTGTAAACTGGCAGCTTCCTCACCAGTTTTCTGACGAGGAAAATCAAACCCTAAGTGCAAAATAAACAAACAAACCCCTTTTTCTTGCTGTATTATATAATAGAAAAAATATGTACCCTGATTACACCTTTGATTAATCATGACCACAGTTATGTGAAAATACTTGGGAATCATAACAGGGGGGACACCTTGTTAAAACAGACTGTTTCTGACAGTGGCTTTCTAATTGGTCATAAGCAAGCCACACATTCTCCCTGTGCTTCAGGTAGGAACATAAAATGAAGGCAGTAACAGTTCAGGGCTCAACACCTCACTAAATTTAACTTCATTAACAGTAATGGGATACAGATGGTTTCATAAATGCTGCTCTGCACAAGTTTGTGAAAGGTTAGTATCCATCGGTTAAAGCTGTGCATTAAATGAGGCACACAGACACTTGTGAAAACAAAAAAATAACATCCTACAGTTGCTTTTCTTATTGCCTACTACTCTAAACAAGATCAGCATTCAGTTTTAAAGAAATAAAAACCATGATGTGATCAGTCAGACATTAACATCTCATCGCCACATATACTCCTGCACATTCTTTTGTAGTGCAAAAGGTTATATTAGAAGTTCACAGTGAATGTATGTATTTGTAATAGAGAAAGGACAAATGCTTTAGTAGATATATGTCAATTATTTCAAATTGAAAGACAGTAGACTTAGATTGAATATAAGGAAGTATCTTTTGCAATCAGGGTGGCTGGACTAGATGACCTTTAGAGGTCTCTTAGACCCAAACCATTCTAAGATTATATGTGATAGTATCCAGCCTCAGCATCTATAAATGCCTTCATTCTCATCACAGTGAAATACAACACATCAATGACATGACAAAAGACATCACAGTTTATTTTTATTTATGTGCAGACTCAAAAAACAAAGTACTGTTTGCTGAAGCAAGACTGAGCAAGCAATATCTATTTGTCATCCATGTAATTACTGTACAGATTCAGCATTATTCAGAACAGAGCAATGTACAAATTCATCATAGCCAGATCAAAGCCAGGCTTCCTAAGCATTAGCTGCCAGAAGATAATGTGGTTAGAGAAGTAACATCAGAGGGCAGGGGGGGCACAGAGACTGGGAAGCCAACAAAAGCTTCTCTGTTGGTTCTCATCTCACAAGTCCATGGAAGCAATACTTCGTGCAAAAAAGGCAAAGTCTTCAGAAGGAGTTTTCAAGCGTCATCAATTGGAAATCAAGCCACTACTTCCTCCAGTCTGCACTGTGCTTAATGTAACAAGAGATGAACTAAACTATAACAAAAAAATTCAACTCTACTCTAACATCTACAAATAACCAAACCACAGAATTTTATACTCCATCATCTACTATCTACACCCCAAAAGGCCGTCATTTGATTTCATGGAGATATTAAGCCTCTGGACCTAGTCTGGATACTTTAAAATGTTTACACTTCCTGACGTTACTTCTTTAATTGATTGTTAATACATCAAATAATTGCAAATGCAAAAATTTTGCTTAATTTGTATTCTAAGTTTCTACACAGTGGAAATTCTTGTGTACTGCAACAGTTACGTACTTCTTTATTCTTTACTATTTTGAGCTAAAACTATCGAAGAAATCAATATTATGTCTTACCTAATAATTCATACAAAGAATTCAGAATAGATTTCCATGCTTCTCCAGCTTCCTTCCCAGCTACATCTGCAAAGTGAGCTGCACTGCTGTATACATTCAAGCGATCAATACATTCAAGTACAAGGTTGATCATCCCCTAAAAATCAAAAAGCTCATAACGTCAGAGGAAAAAAAAAGTATTTTTAGACACAAAGATAAAAGAATTTCAGAAATCTAAGAAACCAAAACATGCAAGGACAGGATATGCAAAACACAAGAGTATACGCGTAAAGTGAAACAAGCAAACCTAACAGAAAATTTTCCTTGACAGAGGTAATAAACATTTGCCATTTAGGATGGTCAAATTAAAACAAAAATAGACAGTATTAATGACATAATTTTAGGCAAGATTTTGTTCTGGAGGAAGCTTAGGCATCTGATAAAGCATAGGCAACTATTATTACCTGAGAAATAACACATCATATTAAACAAAATGCTTAAAGAATGCTTAGTAATCCAAAACATCCTTCTACAGCAACAGAAAAAATGGATTCACACATAAGGAGAAAATTATGGGTAGAGTTCTAGGCACAAGGTCATAAAGGGAAAAAGATGTAAGGCTGTAAATGTATTTCTTCAAATATGCAGGATAAATATGCAGCAGATCTAGAGGGACTGCAAATGTGGCAAACAGTTTGACTCTTAAAGGATAAAAACCCACTGCAAGCATAATCCATATTAGACATCAACACTACAGACACTGTGAAAGAATTCTTGCAGAAAACGTAGTGGAAAATCAGGATTAAACAGAGAAGTACCTCTTCTTGGAAGAGGTTTTGGCGATTCTTCAGTGCTCGGAGCCTGTTTTGTTTGTTTTCATGCTCCAAATGCTCATCAGGGGGGTGAAAGTAGCCAATCAAGTCCTGAAGGCTCAGACTGACAGACTCGATAGGCAAATCGATGGTGGAAGACTTCACTTTCTTGCTGAGAGAATCAAGGCCCCTGCAAGAAGATGCAAAGTCTCCTGAGAATTGAAAATTAATTTACTTTATCGTTCAAACTCTTTATTTATTTAAAAGCAAAGTTTGTTTAGATCATAAAGCTCATTTTCTGACAGCAACTTCTCAAAAATTCTTCATATCTGCCCATTCTCCATTTAACAACCTACCCTTTCCCAAATAAAACCTGAAAGCATGAAAAATGTTATTGCTGGTAAATTTTTTTCAAATCTAAAAAACACATTTTAATATCCTACCTATGGAGGTAGCAGTTACAGAGGCAGAGCAGAAGATGAAGAGAAGTTATTGTTCACCAGTACAAAGCATCATGAAACTGGAACGGATACAAGTTAAAGAGACCAGTCCTGTGGTGTTGAGGAGGGTCCAGATTGCCCATGGAAGCTCTCAAACACATCTCTAACCTCTTCTTAAGCCCTTTTAAGTGTGTAAAGATGTAGCACATCTACATACTCTGTCTCAGCACTTCATTAGCCTTTTCATTTCCCTGATACCCAATTTAAGCTTGACTTGCTGAAGTCTATGAACATTCTCTCTTAGAAGTGGAGTGCTGACTGTTCTCATCCATGTTATACCTGTCCCTTTCTCAGCTGAATCCCTTTGCAAATTTCAAAAGGATAGCTACAAAAGTTATCTTTAAAAATTAATTTTATTGTGACCATGTTATCCAAAGTGCAATTTTTCTGCTGACTTTGTGCGGAAGAACTGGAACATACGCTTAAAAGAATAATTTTCATCCTCTTCAATTCAGCTTTTTCTTTTTGAGGTAACATCCTGCCAAAACTAAACTGTTTAGCACTGCCTTAGACTCCCTGTGCACTCCACAAAAATCTCCACTGTAATTTAGAAATACCTTGGTTTGCGAAACCTTATCATTAAATTGCCTTTCTCTGTCTTTATCTTTTATGGCATTCTTAGAAGCTTCTATGAAGGTTTATTAATTACAAAGTGACCTAGGGCTTATATTTCCTTTGTATTTCAAATGTCATACTTAGACAGGTCTCCTGAATGGTGATTTTGTCCTGGTTTTTTTAAGTACCTTGTTATACGCTTTTCAACAAATTGGTATGTCTCTGTCTTTGTATGTGCCCTTATTTAGGACATGGTAGCTTCAGGTCACCATCTTCCACAGTTTTTTTCTTGTGAATGACTTCTTATGAAAGTCTTATCATTCCATACAGTCTTACTGCGTATCATTTTTTTCCTAATGCAATTTACACTGATGAAAGGACCTTTCACCAATTACAGAAATCACAAGCATTTGAAAATTAGCATTTTATCAGCATTATTTAGGAATAGGAAGATAAATGCAAATTGCATACACCTGACAGGATTTTTAAATGCCTAATTACTATAAAATACAACACAACATTTTTCATGTTTTAAAGTATTAAAGAAACAAGCAGCATTACAAGGGAACAAATAAATTGTAATGTGAGAGTAGTAAGAAGGTATAATTTTAAAGACACCTTCTTCCTGATACTATGAATTTCTTCAGTACATTTGTGTTTTTTACTGATCAATACAGTTATCTCACTCTTCCAGATTTTTCAAGGAAGATCACTTTTAAAAACCGTACTTAGAAAAGAAAAAGCTAAATTATGCACTACCTGACTTAAAGCAAATCCTGGCAAGGAAATATCTCTTTTATGGTTTGTTTGCATTTTCAGTATGTTTATGCATTTAAATCAAGATTGAGCAATAAATTAATGTTAGAAGACAGAGAAAAAAAAATTGACCAGCATCCCTCAAGGTGCTTATCTGCTGATAAGCAGAAAAAATTGACAAAGGTCCAGTTTGAGAAGCATCGATCTATTGTTTTCTGAAAGATAAATTGTTCCCTGTTGTGTTAATGGCAACTTTGAATAAAACTGAAGAGAAAAAAAAGAAAAGTGATGAGATCTTTTTAAAAGCACACCTTATGAACCTGTTGAAAAGGAAGACTGTACTACGGATGACACGTGCTGTACGGGATTCTTCATTCTGAGATCTGGACAGCGTTAAACCATCATCCATGTGCCCTTCATGGTGCATTATTGCCTGAGAACAAAAGCAAGAAGCAGTCACTGCAAAATGAGACATTAAATAAGAAGTCTGAAAACTCACATGGAAATAGGAAGGCAGCCTAAGAAATTATGAAGTCACATGGAAAATTATTATTTTATTAAAAACAGATAATTCCATGGTTTCGTTTCTCACATCCAAGGTCACCTGTACTGAGCCAGCAGGTCCAGTGCCATAATAATGTCAAAGCCATAGCTTCTGCAAACAACATGCTTTATTTAAAAAACAAACAAACAAACAAACAAACCTAACGGGTTTTTATTCGCTCTTTTTTTTTATCAACACAAAAGCACTTCCCTTACAGAGCAGCAAATCCCTAAAGCAGAAAAGGTCACAACAGGTATTTTTTACTGGTCCTCATTTAGATTCTAAGAGTGCTACTGGCCTTTTCTGCCTATGCTTTGAGTAATTTCCAGTAACTTACAGTTTTTCATGTCTAGTTATCATGGTTCTGATGGACTGGATGGCTCAACCCAATCCACATAAATATTGTAACCTCTGCTCTGTGTAGTTCTGGTATCTAAAATGGTCATGGAAAACACTACAGGTGTTAAGTTGCAAAAGAATCTTTTCCCTACTTTATGATGCTTAGCTAGCATTCAGCTTGGCTGCAATTATTCAATAAAGAACGAAATCTGGGCTAGGAGATTTGAACATTCTAGCCCAAAAGGCAATACACAATGTGGAAAAAAATACTTTGAACTAAAAGCCTCCTCAATCCAAACTATATTAAAGAAAGGAATCATAGCATATTCTATAGGTTGTTACTAATATTTTAGTTTGAAATCAAATATATCTAAATTTATCAATACTTGTGAGATAACATCTACAGGTTAACAAATGGACTTTGTCAGGCCTTCAGTTTGAGAATTAAGTACACCACTTAACTTTTCAATATTTGACTGAAAAGAACACAGTCTTTCATCTGGCAAACATGCTTCAAATATTTGAAATCCAGAAATTAGCTGGCTCACACAGCTCCCTTCATTTCCCAACCTCCCAGCCCCCACCCAGCCTATGAGACTGTGAGTGAATGAAATGCAGCCTTATTTACAGTCTTACCTTTCGCTGCAGGGAACCCATCCTTACAGACTTTGCATCAGCAGACTGGTATGTGAGCCATAAGCCTGTATCTACATGTTGTATGAAGCATATTGAGTCCCCATACTTTATTTCAGGTGCTCCCATTCCATCCACCTCTTTTCTTGTCCCTATGTCCAATTTTTCCTGATGAAGAAAAAAATGTATACACAAACAATAATCAACATGATAACATTTGCATAAAACAATAAGTATTAGGAAATTGTCCAGAATAGGAGCTACAAGAATATTTGAGAACCTTCTTTAAAAATAATTCTCAAAAATGGGGAAGTCTAACTTCTCGTTAAATTCAAAGAGATATCCCATCCGCGCAAAAACCTAGCCTGTTAAACTTGAAAGGCTGTGTGCATTCATTTCACCTACCTAGGAAAGAACTAGGATCATAACTGACAACACATCTCATTACTGAAACATAAGAGCTTACAAAACAACCCCAGATTCAATAACTCCCCTAGCTGAAACCAACATTAACGTCCACGAGCCTTTTCTTGGGCACTTGGGGCTTTATCCGGCCTGGAAAAGATGAGTTCCATCCAACGATCACTGAGAAATGGCCTTTAATATGTCACTGCCCAACAATGGGCTCAGTGCTTCCTGAAAAAAGCAATCCAACTCTGCATGGTGGCCTGCAAACTATTAATGGCGTGACAGCACGCCATTTCAGCTCGTGTCCTGTAGAGACAGAAGTTGTTTCAAGAGAGGAAATGTAGTATCCCAAACAACACCAGAGTCTGTGGTATTTTGAGGCATTTCCCCAATACCTAGTCTTCCTAACTACTTCTGAACAGACTTGTATGGATAAACAGCCCATGCATCCTGCTTCATAGCCAATCATCCATTTAATCTCTCCAAAAGCATATGGTTCAACTCACTGATACACCTGTGGCTGTACGTTCAGTATGCAACAAGACCACCTTAACCAAGTACACCTTCAGCGTTCCGGGCTTCTCCTGAACAGCAGGAGATGACAAACATCTTCCTGCAGCTACTCGGAGTAACATTACAAAGAGTGAGACAAAAACAACTTTGTGTTCTACCTGTCTGCACTCAGGAAAGATTGAAAGAATGATTACTTGATACACACGAACCCTGACAATGTGGGAAGACAGCTTCACAGTAAACGTTGAGGAAGATTAGGGTTCGTACATGAACAGAAAAAAACCTCTAATTTATGAAAGGCTTTTTAAAGTATTTTTTAAGTAAAGGGAAATGTCCTGTAACTAGATTTTTCAGCCTACGGTCATGAATGCATTTTGAAGCATTTGCAAGAAAAAAGTACAATAGTATGGAGGTGAAATTCTTATGATTCCTTTTCATAAGAAACTTTCAGATATATTCATCAATTCAGTTTGTTTTCTGATTGTTTCTGAATACAGATGTTAATTTCACTGCCTAGTAAATTACTTTCAGCACTTCTTAAGTGCTGAAATTCTTATTAAAATCTTGTCCATTGATACAATGGTAGTAACTGGTTTATTAATAATCTGATGCCAATTAGAGTTATTGTGTGCCTCTATTTCCTTATTAACCTACTCTTTTCCTCATATCATTTCTTGTATTCAATTATTTCAAAAGTTAGCACAAATAACCTGAATGTTCTAACACTTGGAAATTGAAAAGCTACTTATAATATGACATTGCAAACAAATGATGATACAGGAAAAGAAAAATTAGATCCTGATTTCAAGCTCCAGTTTTTTGAATTCACTTTATAACTAGAAGATACTGTAAACACGTACTGTGCTCCTACACTGTAAGACTTTCTTTTTTTCAGGTCTCACAATTAATTTCTTAAGATGTAAACACGAGAATTCACAAATTTTCTCATAAAGCACTGTAAATTAGATGAGGGATGATTAATTTAATTTTTGAATTCTTTGTTAAAAATCTACTACCTGTAACAGAAAGTGAAGGAGTTGTATATTGAAATCTTCATTCCAATTAGAATTAATTTACTTGGCATAAAATTGCAGCGCCAACAATTTGTCAAACAAAACCTCTGTTCTCACTGATGTAAGTACACTAACAGCTCTGTGCGTAGGTTTAAATCCCAGAATGAAATCAATCCCATTAAAGTAAGCTCTGTCCTGCAAAATAAATGTAGTAGCCAGGAAAGCAATTTTAGTGTCAAAGTTGAATTACATATAGGAGAGAAACTGTAGACTAGTGGATAGTGGTGCAGCAGGCATTAGACCATTCATTTGGGGACTTCAAGACATAGAGCTTTTTGTGGGAGTGAACAGGAACCACAAATTGTTTAAAAAGGGGAAGATTTAAATGGAATGCCGAGTTCATAACAATAAAGAGCAGGTAGTTGAGAAAGCATATATAATGAACTAATCTCATTATCTACAGTAAAACAGTTCATCAGAGAAAATAAGGATCTGAAAAATATCAGAAATCACCAGGTCACTAATTAATAATGGTGCATTGGCACAGACATTAAATGGTGCAAATTGACAGCTGCGCTCTTAACACATATGTAACCTCTCATTAGCAAACCATCTGCTAATTCTTCCTACAGCATCCTTACAAATAAAACCTTCAGTTTTATTTGTAATCTAAACCCATTCTCAGATGATCGACCTTGTCTAAACAAGGCTCAAAAATCTTCATTTATTACACTGGAACAAACAGCAACAAGTGGGTTTAGCAAGTCTGTAAACTATCTCAGTAATGCAAAACAAGAATGCATCAGAAATGAACAGGCTTATTGAACAATAGGCCAGATTTTCTCCAGAAGGCTGTTCTCTTTATAAACAGTGTTTATTCCACACATACAAGAACACAAAATCTTCCCACTTTTGTTGTGGGCTAAACAAACAAAATCTTTTAAAAATGGTTTTGTTTTAATGTTGAAAAACTATTCTATGAAGCCTCACCTTAACCATTATTTCAGTCTAATGTTTCTCTTTAGCTCCTTATAGGATTCCAAAATGGATTGCCTTGATTAAGGCTTATCCTTTCAATTTTACCTCTTGTCATCTGACCTAACCCTCACTCTCTGTGGCACACTTGCAGGACTGATATTTCAAGACCTTACCAACTGCAAGAAGCTAATCTATGGCTACTTTTCAAGTGACGTTAATATAATTTCCGTAAAATTTTAGAAGAAAAAAAGAAGAAAGAAAAAGCTGAAAATACAAGCCATAGAATTTTATTAAAATTGATTATTTCCGTCCACTGGAAAAAACCAGCGGTAGGAAGAGTAGACTTGTTACAGAATGTACAAACATTTCTAAATTGGTAAAATTACCTTATTTCAGTGGAACAGTGATATTAAAACAATGTTCTTTATAAAAAAGAATCAATGTTGAGCAAATGGAAGAGGAAAAAAAAATCCACAAAATTTGATCTCTACAAACACAAGTCTATTAAAAGAAACAGTTTGGGAAATAAATTGTAGATATCTCTGGACATCCTGTGCTGAATGAAGCAGAACTACTGAATGATGAGATAAAGAAAAAAAAAATTTTCCAAATTTCAGATTCTTGAAAGGCTAATACATTTTGTATTTAATGATAATTATTAAGGTGATACATGATAACCAGAGAACAAAGGCTAATTACCAGAAAGAAAAATGAAGTGAGTGTTAGCTCCCCAAAAACCCCTTATCTTTTGAGCGCTGTTTGTGATATTTTCAAGCTTTCTTCAAAAAAATAAAACAAAACAAACAAACACAACACACACACACACACACACACCCCCTTTCGCTTTCTTGTTCTCTTCTGGGCAAATTTTTAAATGAAGTACTGGCAAGCTAATACATTTAAGTTGATGAACCCCTGCAAATAATAAGGTATAAAAAATAAATGTTGAGCCTAGATATTTGCATGTAAATCTTCAAGTTTGCAAGTGATTAATTTTCAGCACTATCTCTGTAAACATGAAAGCCACTTTTCATACAGAAATTGAAGATATTATCTATTCACATAGAAAATATGTTACATATAAAATAGAGACAAACCATCTTATCCATATCAACAAGACATTCTTTATTGCTAAAACTTTTTGCCTTGGAGTTATTTTTTGGACTAAATAAACAATGTAACACTAGAGCACACCACTCTTTTTGGAGCAATCCCTGCTGACAACTCGTCTTGAAAATCAGTGAGTAAATTATTCTATCCCTCCAGCTTTCAAGTGTTGAAGTCTATACTAGCTGCAACAGGAAATCCCCAATATGGTTGCACTGCATTGTCCTAAAATACTTAAGCACTTCTATGACTTTTTCTAATTTGTTTCAAAAAAGATACATTGGGTCTCAAAACCATCACCTGAACTACAGTCTTTGTTATCTAGTTGCAAAAGTCTATATACCTGCTTTTGGGTACCTTTTATTTTTTTATCTTCCCAAGCAGGCAAATAATTAACATATATATAAAAATAAATGGTACACAGAAGTTATTGTGTATTTATGTTTACTATTACTTTGTACTTTAGAAAAAAGTTTTTTACAACAACAAAATCATTGTTAGAAAAATTTCAGACAAAATGCAACAGGTGATAAGTATGAGAAATAAAAGATATTTAAGAATTTATCATAGTATTATTCTTAACTGTTTACCCACTACAAAAGTACTGGTTTAAACTTGAAATGTTTATTGAAGCTGTCAAAATGATAAGTCAAACTCTGGTAACTTCAGATTAAACTACAGTAACGTATCTGCTGAGAGAAATCCTGAATTTCCAATTTAATTTCAGTGACTCACAGTATTATAAATTTTTCTTATGTCAGACAACAGATATAAGAAGAAGCAGAGAAGTTAATCAGAAAAACAAATTAGAAATGAGTGCACTGCTCAAAAATGGGCAAGCAGTACAAAAAAAAAAAAAAAAAAAAAACCAAAAAAAAAACCACCAACCCAAGCAATGAAACAATAAAAAAGCAACAAATTAATAAGGAATAAAAGAAAGAAACCCACAAACGGAGAGCCAGGTAGCAATACATAGAAAAATTATGATAAAAGAAGCTTTTTAGTTATTGATTGTAATACATTTCACTTTTTTTTTAATCAGTGAAAAGCAGAAGCCTCCAGTAATTAATGCAATCAGAACAAACAGAAAGTATCTAAATCTTGCTTTCTAGAGAGATTGGAATTATTACTAGTAATATTAATGCTGCACTGATTCCATACCTTAGAAGACCGAAAACAGAATGCTGTAGATTTTACATCTGCGTTCTCTTTGTCTGTAAGAAGAAGACTCTTGTCATCCAGGAGACTTAAATATTTTCCTGTTGTTATATGTCTTAATCTGAATGGCTGTCCCCATCTAATGTGGCTGCCACTCCACCTAAGAGAGTCCATAAAAAAAAAAAAATTAACAAAAGAAATATTTTTTAACTACTGGCAATAATATTTGAAAGTAGAATATATTGCCAACTAGTTGCTAAAAAACATAAAATTCACATGTTGGAGTATCAGCAAGAAAGTGGCTACTTTGTGGTTATCCCCTACAAAACCATTCTAATAAATAATCTTAAGGTCTTCCTTTGCACAAGCTGCTTTTGTTCAGACTGAGTTCCTCTTGAGAGAAGGTACAGACCGCCTACAGAAAAGGAGGCTTATGCTGTACACAAAGAGTTTGGATCTGCCAGTTCCCTCTCCGACATTTCATCTACCAGCAGCTGCCATTCTTCACTCTCACAGAGATCTTCTAGCAGTCAGCAGATTTTAAGCACACTTTAAATGTTGTGCAAAAATAAAAGGCATTTAAAAAAAAAATAGAAACTTATCTAAGCTCCCCCAAAATTAGTCAACTTAAAGTACAGGTCACAGGTTTCCAACTTCTTGCCCTAAACTGAAAATCCAGCCCTAATGTTCTTCCTGTTTAATTTCTGAAGATAAACTTGTGTAGGGCTAACTAAGGAATAAGTACTTCACAAAGGCTTTTCAAACCGGCAAACTGTCACAAGTAGGGTATTTTTCCTAGTCTTCACAGAATTTTCTTCAGTCTTATAGCTGCAAAATTTGCACTTCACATGTATGTGAATGCTGCACTTTGGAGAGGAAATCATGTATTTATTCTGTATATGTACATGCTTTTGTATGTATCCACATGGAAGTCTGAAAATCCCTTAAGTTGGTACTTACATAGGTTTAAGTTAAAGTCGTTTTCACTTTCCCTGTGTTAAAGCACTTACCCATTTAACACCAATACCCATTTGTTTAAATGTATCTTCTTTTGAGTTGGCAATACTGGATGCAAAGTATGCAAAACCAATTTCGCAAACATTTTCAAAGTGCAGTTTTAAAATCGCTTCTGTTTTGTAGAAGGATTTGTTACACTCCAGTGACTAAACTTCTAAACCTTTTTAATTATTGGTTTTAAAGAGAACAGGAAAATAAAAAAGTTTTTGCCCTCAACTATTTTCTTTTGAAATCTAGAGTCTCTTCTGTTTAAGTTGAGGGAGCTTTGGGGTAGAAGGAAATATGGAAGCTTTATATCTTAGAAACACATTTATCTTTTTCTGTCTTCTGCACAGCAAAGTCCACATACTCCACAAAATGACATCTGAGTCCAGTGTTCTAACATAACTTCTGTTTCCCTAGTCAGAAAAATGTCAGGTCATGAATCTCAGCTATTGTATTGCAGAGGCTGGTAAAATACATCAGTTCTGCACCTTTTATATTACAGATCATGCTGGGGAGCTGCCTTTTCTCTTGTCTGATTCAATTTTCTTTTGGCCCCAGGAGCTACAGACCGTAAGTTTTTAAAAAAAAAAAAAAAAAAAAAAAAAAAAAAAAAAAAAAAAAAAAAAAAAAAAAAAGGCAGCGTAATTGAGCCACGCTTCTATTTCATGCCTGCAGGATAGGAAAAATAGCAATTCATGTGCACTTACAAAAAAAGCCTTTTGAGCAGGATGTATCTTGTGAAGCTGTTTCTGACTACTAAAAATATTTTTTGCAATGTGCGAGCATGAACTCTGAGAAAGAAAGCAATGCTGAGCAATAGTATTTGGTGTCCCATGGCAGGGCATCCCAAGGGCACCTATCCATGTAGACTGCCCAGGCAATTTTTATGAGAGTTCTCCACTAACAAACAGAGTTGAGAAAATAATTGTTCCTTTAGAAACATTTAAAATTCACATAGCATTATATCTGCAGTCATTCTGGGAAGGACTACAGCTGATTGAGAACTTCAGGCATGCATACACAAAGCTATAAATTGAAGCATTTGCATGAATAATAATGGACTGCAATTCAGCACTGAATGTACATAGCATTTAGAATATCATACAAGAAAAATAAAGTAAGGGACGTGTAGAAGGGTGTTATTCTTTGGATTTTATTTGGTTCCTTTTTTCCCCAGTAAGAAAATCCTGGTTTTTAGAAAGAAAGATTACCACTCCCTTTGTAATAATTTTTTCAAGTTTTTACTATTTCTTTCGGTCATGTATATGTTCAAATATTTACCCTTCTAAAGTTTGTATAGAATGCCTGTCAAAGTGATATATATGGTGTTCATAACAGAAATTTGTCATGTCTTGGATCCCCACGTTGCTCCAGTACTGCTTATTAGGAAAGTAAATGCCATGGGGAAAACAAAAAGCCAGAGATCCTTCCAGTTTCATGGTTGTTGTCACTATCTCAAGGTCCATTTTAGTCCAAAGGAAAAATCTCACTGCCCTATCACTGACATTTAATATCATCCTATTAATAAAATGCACACAGAGAAAACAGCATCATTGGAGTGTAACCTTTTCATAAGCTGCTCTGATTTAATCTCCAAAAAGCAATCATTTATTCCTCGCTAGAAACTTTATCACAAGCACATATCATAAAATGATTTAAATGCAGTTTTACACTGCAATTATCTTAACAAACAAGGCACAATTCCTTACTATTACTCCCACACTTCCAATAATGCATGATAGAATTTTTTCTTTTAATTTTTTTTTTATTTTAAAGTCTTCCAAACAGACTAAACAAGCTGGGAGAGGAGTCTCACATGTGATTTTTTATTTTGAGGAAATCAGTTCTGGTTACATTTATGTGCTAAAAATGTAAACTATGAATTCACTGACAGCTATAACAACTTTAAAAAAAATCAACACACACTGTCTCTCTATAGGAACTTGTTTAATATTTAATGAAAGTCATATAAAGCATTTTTAAAGGATTATTTTAGTTTACTCACCCAGATTTATAATTATCATTTTGATTTTATGGGATTGCTGTATACAGAACTTGTCCTGCCAAACGTCCTTCCTTTTCTACAATAGATTTTACTTACGCAACTCTTAGAGTCTCTAGTCGCCAAAGGGAACGAGCATGAATCGACACAGCACCACCTTCGTAATGGACAGTTCTGAAAACCAAGCAATGGCACAGACTAAATGTTCAGCAGAATTCATCATCATATGTGTTTGAGATTGCCAAAACAATTATCACATTTGTCAGATTCAAAGGTTATTAGATTCAAAACCCAGTCTTGTCAAATAAACCTTCAGACTCAGTTATTTAAATTTTAATTGTCCTCAGCATTCATACTAACAAGGTGTATACAGCATATGCTTAAACATTTTTCCTAGTATTTTAACAATAAAGAATCCAGGACAAAAAAATATTATCAATAACCTGATAATTACAACATTTTTAGATTCTAAAAAACCTGAGTATCAAATAATGATTAAGATTGTGATCACTTCATGTATCTTCCAGGAAAGGTAGTGTTCTCTCAGAGCTTATACTATTAAAATAACTGACACTTATTACACTGAATTTTGAAGATGCACTTATTTACCACCTTATTTTAATACCGCAACACCTAAGATATTACAACAACCACACTGACAGTCTTCACACATCTTGGACGTTAACAGCTTCCTATTTACAAATTTTTATATGTAATTACCTCTCTAATTCCTGCATATAACCAGAAATCAAAGTATCTCTAAAAAAAATCTCATTTAAGCCTAAAAAAGACAGGGTTTTTTCTCCATTATTCTACACACAAGTTAGTGATCTATACTGGATGCACAAAATGATTAAGACCTAAGTCACCGAAAACCCACAGCAAATAACCCTGTTTTGCTTCAAAGTAAACACTAGGGAAAGTTAGCATTGCCATTCCAAATTTAGGGAGCCTTTTTTTGGAACGTGTCCTGTCTGTGCCTGTATTTCTGCCCTATGACATGGACAGAATTTAAAAGCCTAGGCCCCTCCTTTGGGAAAATACATAAAAGAGTCACTTACGCAAAAAGGTGCGCTGTTACTATGCTTATCAGATCAAGCATATCAGGGAAGACTACCAAACAATGGCCTAGTTTTATAGACCCTGGAAGAGCTGATGGTTTGCGTAAATGTTATGAACTTCAGTCAAGATCAGGCACCACCAAAACAGCCATAACTTTAGGGAATATTAATAACAAAATTGTAGGCATCCCTCATTTTTTGATAAAACTGATTTTTGACAACTGCAGTTTTGGAATCAAGTACATACTACTACTAGGCTTTACCTTTCAAAGTCCTCCTGTGGATATAACACAGGACTCAATGTTTAGCACAGAGGAAAATCCAGCATTGAAAGAAATAGTTCAAACCCAAAAGAAATAAAATATATTTCTTAGTACTGTTGAGAATACATGAAACTAAAGATGTGCTAAAATTCACCCTGGAATGTAGTAAAAAGTATTATGGAAATGAACACTTCCAGACATTGCAAAAGAATGAAGATGAATCGTACAAGGGAAAAAATTAGTCCAAACGCAAAATAAATCTATCTCATACAATTACAGAATCAGGAACACTGAACATTCATGACCCAAGTATAAATAGAAACTCCAGCACATATTCCACATAGCAAGAAGTTACAGGTGGATATAAATATGTACAATATTCACCCCTTGACCTTATTTCCACTATTTTCTCCAAGTATTATCTCAGCCATTTGCTGAAATGGTTTGTGATGCTAGGAGCAGCTAGAAGGTTGCAAGTCTCTCATTTCCCTCTCACTGAAGGAAATGAAATTCAAAGGCAATTGCAATTTTTATTGAAATTTACCTTTATTAGTACAGTAAAATGTAATTTCTAAACAACCCTGAACTCAGCTATTTCTTTGTTCAGATAGTCTCTCTGTGCTTCAGGTATTTGTTCAAATTCTTCCTCTGCAGCTAACAGATCGAGACTGGATTTACACAGCAGCATCTCAGGAATAGCAGATCAGATGTCACCCTGGTTGGTTGGCTTGGACTGGGAGGGTGTGGGTTTGTTTGGGCAGCTTGGGTGGGAGTTGTTGGTTTTTTTCGAAGTTGAAACATTCCGATTACATCCTGACCTATTTCAGTATGAACCTGACTCACAAAAAAAATGCATTCGGAATCCTTGCACTTGCCTATTGCATAATATAAAAATATATTTTATTAAGCAGTTTTCAAGTCATTAATTATATGAAAAATCAGGCTGAAGCAAAGGTTTAATTCATAATAATGTTTCATTCTTAAGTTGGTACTTTTTTACTTTTCATGGACTAAGCTCTTTCTCACAGTGGAAACCCCAAACCTGTCACCAGTTTCTCAGTTTGACTATTCTTTTGAAGCTAGTTTTGGATTACACACAGCTATTGGGTCAATCTAATACTAAAGATCTAAAAAACCTCCCATTTTGATTTTAAATAAATGGCTTCTCATGGATGAAGTAGTTAACACTTTGACATGAATGTCTATCCAATATTTTCTCTCTTCCTTCAAAGGGGAGCTATCAGTCTTAGAATGGTAATGTAAGTTGAGAAAATGGGAAAGAGACAGAAGAAATCCTAAATAAGAACATATTACTTGTTTACTAAAGGAAACAGAAAGGATTCTAGGGTTGTCTGTTAGTTCCATATGAATGACCAGGTATGGCAGCAACAGAGGGAGTAAAAGACAGTAATAGAACTTTAAAGACAAAAGTCAAAGAGGCAGAAGCTGAGCCTTAGCAAAAGACTAAATTACAGCAATCTGGAGGGGTGCTGAAAGAGAGCTGGTGACTGGAGGGCTAGAGATCAAGGACCCCTACAGGGAAGCAAAAGGAGAAGCCTGAAAACTGGAATAAAGAATGAAGCAGCAAGACTTTGAAAGAACAGGAAAGAAGATACATATTACAAAAAAATAAGTGAGCATAAAGCATTAGAATCGGGAGTAGGGTCTTGTGTTTTAACTAGATACTGTCTTTGCTATAGAAAAGATGATAAAGAAAAGATTAATAAAAGAATATTTTGAATAAAATATTTCTTCCGTGAAGGGCAAGTCACTTTGCTTTTACCATAACAGCATGCATTCCGAACACCATCCCAGAGCAGATGAGTAAGTTCATAAGCCAGACCATCTCAAAAGTTTTTATGCTAAGAAATTAAAAATTCATTTTTAACTCTTTTCATAAAAATTAATGTAGTAAACTGCTCTGAGATTGCTCAAACCAACTCTCTTAGTACCTGCTCTATATATCATTATCTGATGGGTTGCACCTCATTTCTTTTTATATACTTCTGATGACAATTCAGTTCTGAAAAGGAAGGATGACTCGAACATTCGAATCCTTCTGGAATCTGACCTTTGTAAGTCATATCACATACTGGCACTGCTAGGTCAAAGGAAACATTGCTTTTAATGACATGAAAAAATGCACAAAAATTCTCTAAGATGTACTACAGATTTACATTGACAGGATGAAAAAAAAATTGAGTTGCAAGGTGCAAAGAAGATGCACAATGCTTGCCAAACAGTAGAGAAAACAAAACCTTATTATGATATTATGGTTAATTTAAGTGTATAAGGAAAATACAAAAAACTGCAGAAAAAGAGAGGAAAAGCATCTACGGAGTGTTAGTCTCCCTCAAAGTTTAGGATACCTTGTATCTTCAGAGCCATACCCACCATATTAATTTGTGACTTTTTTTTCTATTTTTTTCCAATTCATTTTATCCACATATTCTACATTCCTAGATTAAGGATATTAACCACTTTTATTTCAAAATAAATTATCTATAAGCACTTCATAACCTTTGAGACTTTTCAGTTAATCTTTATTACAAACCTTCATCTAGTTCATTAGTTGGTATAATGAAGCCATTTTTTGGTCTGACCTATGACTGTAAGTTAAATTTAAAACACCATCATTTTCCTGACTATGTCATTCATCTATTTAATTCGCCGTAATCCAAACTAGAGCTACGACTGCACAGCGTACTTGTCTCCTTGCGTCCAGGTTGCAAGTGCAGCACCATGGACAGTGCCAGGCCTCCACAGCATCAGGCCCGGCTCTCCCTGACTGACTCTCAGGGCTCTCCTTCGGCTTCCCAAGGAGGCATGCAGAGGCAAAGAGTAAACATCAAAAAGAAAGCTCCATATCTGAATCTATCATCTTGAATTACAATAATGAATTAATTACACAGGCTTAAAATAGACTACCATATGTCAACCCCCCTGAAGAACTGTTATTGAATTTATATTCTTATTGAAGTACTGTTCAGCAGAGAGAGGGCAAATATTTCACTGAAACTCACTGACTACAAATGGGAATTAAATGAGGTTAAAATAAATTACATTAAATGGCAGTGTTTCAATACTGCTGAAGTAGTCTTGGATTATGAACCTGCAAATCCTAAATTCCACAGCAAGAAAATAATGGAACAAATCTCAGAATGAATCAGGGTAACATAAAGAACAACAGTGTACCTGGATCAGGTAAAAATTAATAAATACAAATAAGATGTCAAAGTTCAAATGAAAGAAATTTTTCAACCCCTCTTAGTGACAGACAAAGCTGGTTTTAGCTTGAAAAATCGTCACTAAAGAACTCTATTTATGTTTTCAAAATAATTTTTAGAGGCATAGCCACCATTATTCAAGGCTCAAGGGTTATTTGGGGTGCAGGGGAAAGGTTATTGACTTATGTTGATTGAAAACTTTCTGCGATTACATGCCAGTCATAAATCATGCTCCACACATGCCATATCCCAAATTTGCTGAGATACAAAAGACCTTATTAGTTCGTAATGCTGTGAGAAAACATATCAGAGAATGGCATGGAAAATAAAAAAGGAGCTGGGATTGACTAAGTCATACTGATTTTGACCATCACTTTAAAAGCCTGTCCATCCCTGAGCCTAACATTAAATGTTCAATGTAATTTAGAAAAGATTTAACATAATATGTTTTACCCAAACAAAGTCTCAAAGGCAAGAATGGTAAAATTGCTCCTGAAATTAGGCTACATTTATCCATTCCCTCACGAAGGCCTATTCTGAATGGATGGTTTGAGAAATTGGAGTCTGCTCCAGCCCAAACGATACTTTGAAAAGCCAGGAGCAGTTTTGTCTCTGTCACAGGTAATTGCTTTCCATAATGAAGTATTTCTGAAGGGTGCAAACTGCACTGCAGTCAGTCATCACTTTAAAACACATACTGCAAATCAAAATGCAAATTAGCTGCAGTGGGAACACTCATGGTTCCTTTCTACACTGGGAGCTAGGGCTATCAGAGCCCTACCTCTGTGAAGTATTTAAGTTCTAAAAGAATATGAAAGATGATGGTATAATCAAAAGCAAGCCCCAGAACGCAATTGAAAAATAAAAACCCACCATGTCATTTTGATTACAACCTTCTACTGCTATCTGCCATTAGCTTTTTTGGGGGACTACTGAAAAAAAAAAAAAAAAACCCACAAAAAACCAAAAAACAAAAACAAAACAAAAAAAAAAACCACACCCAACCACCAAAAAAAAACACAAAAACCAGCCCCAACCCCAGAAACATATCCCCCCAACACAAGAAAGCAATCCAAAACTCCACAGTCGTGTGTGTATTAAAAACCAGCTGACATTTCTACAGGACACTAAAAATAACACCACATAATACAACAATGTCAATAATGTAAAACAATTCCATTTAATTGAACTTCAAAAAGATTGGGGGGGAGGGAGGAAACTGCTGACTGATTCAATTGTGATAAACTTGTTTTATAAACATTTTATTTTTTTTTTTCAGGACGTGAACCAATGGAAAGCAACTTCACAGAAGCACTTTAATATATACATGCTCTAAATACCAACTCTCATCATAATTAAAAATGTATTCATTCCTTTTATATTATAAATTCAAAAATTAAGTCTCACTACTATACCAAATAAATGTTTGGTTTTTTGTTTTTTTTTTTAAAGGGGTCACAATTTCAACAGGAAAATATGTCAAAGGCAAGTAAAGACCATTTTAAGGTACAAGTAATACAAAAAGTGATTTAAATCTTCTGCTGGATAATCATATATAACCCTCCAACAGAAACCAGAATCAAAAAAATATTATTAACAAATTTCTCCTGTATGAAACTGGATGGAAAAAGTAGAAAAGAAGACTATGCAATCCTTAATTCAAATTTTAAAAAACATACATAAATCAAGGAAACCATGGTGGGATTGCCTCATTCCTACTGACAAACTGCTTATATCGGCTTCTATGATGGATCTACATCACGAACTATGCAGTTAGAGACTGAAGGAAAAGAAGTAAAGACAAATATTTATTCACAGCTACTGTGCTGTTGCAGAAGTTGCCCTGGTTTTGAAGACAGATGGAGATCAAAGTAACCACCATAAGTGTGGGCTTGATATTTCTGAGTTTTAAGAGATTTTAGCCTGCTAGCAGTGCTAACTGTTTCCCAAGGGAGAAGTTCTTGAGAAAGCCTCTCCTCAAAACAAACTTGGCAAAACAACTATTCTTTCTCAAAACAATCTTTCTCCAGGTGGTGTTTTGCTGTTTCTCTGGTTTCACCAATGGGATTAGAGAGGAGTCGTTCCGTGTCACCAATCATGTTAAGTCTGTATCGGAACACCTTATAAATGGTGCTAAGAATTAGACAATAAAGCCTTCTATACTCTTTTGCCTTCTGAAATACTTGGGAGTCATTCATCTTTCTTTCGTGTCCTATAGCAACAAATAAGAACACCAAACTGATGATACTTCTCTTGCCTGTATGTAACTATCCATTTTTTAATCTACCTGGAAATGCTCCTGAAATTTGACTTAAGGAGCTACTCTGCAAATTTAGGTCAAGTTTGCTAGAGATAACTAAGGTACTTTGAGGAATAAAAACACAGTTTAAGGATTCTATGCATAAGGCTTAAACCAGATATGTTAAAACAGCAACATACCTAACTAGAATATGCAGTAAATTATACTTAAATCAGGGAAATTGCATGTACTTGACCTTTTTGTCTGTTCCTCTTTTTGTTCTTCCGCTGGGTCGGTGAGTAAAGACTACCAGGGTTGTCTTCCCCCCGCCTGTGGCATTTAAAAAATTATACCACTATATTCCTCTACTGTAATATCAAGTAAATCATCATATTACCACAAACTTCTCCATTTGTACTGTTTCCAATTAGATCATTTTTTTATAACAAAGCAAACTTTATCTAACAACTTCATGGAGGATCTACTTGAAACTGCTTCCTAAGAAAAAGTTCCGTTTCTGACTCGATAGCAAAGTCCCTCTTCCACAATACAATGATTCCGCCCTACCTTCTAGGGATCACACTACCAAAATCTAAGGGCCACATGGAGGGACACACAAGCTCAACAATTAAGCAAAGAAACATAGCACAGACTCAGAAAAAAACTGAGACGCAGAACATAATTTTATAAGCTTTTTATGTGACTCCTTCTGCCACTGTACTAGGCCTCTTCCGTGCAGATTTGCATGACCTTGACTCAGAGGAAGCTTTGTTAGGTACTGTAATCACGAAGACAGTGTCTGGAATGTCAGCGCTTCACAGGTCTCCGTTGTGCTAAGTGAAAGTATAAACTCCTATATGTACAAGAGTATAAATATCTTGAAAATGTGTGCTTTATTTCAAAGTCCTGGAACTCTTTGAAACACTTTTATACTCAAAATTTATGCAACTGTACCAATGTTCCAAGAATAGAGTAAAACTACAGTAATTTTTGGAAACTGCCTAGGAGAATACTTCACATCTAAACTATTTATATATTCCCTGAAATAGATACCAGGTGACATTATAGAATAAAACTGTCATTTTAGGATTGTCTGATCTCTTATTTATTTGAAAAGGGATGAAGAAGAAGCCTCTGCAGAAAAATAAAAATGAGGCAGAGGAATTAGTGAGTCATGACAGGGATGGTACTTCTCATGTCTCCTTTATGCTGTCATTCTGCAGAGAAGACCTGCTCTTCAGGTGTATGCTGGAACAAAGCAAACCAAACAAAATCACAATAATCTATCACCAGACTACTTCAAGAGGCAATGACAGGATCATATGGAATTATTGTACTTCAAATAGATCATATCTTAGTATACCTCATGTACAAAAGTTACAGAACTGAAACTGAAATGAAAGACAAAATAATTTGTCTTAAAATTTCCTACCTGCCAAAATTACCCTTATTTTTAAACATAATTCTGCCAGATGTTGAATCACAACCATCAAAATGATGTATGCATACATACTGAAAGCTGAAAAGAGCCACAAATTATTTTGAATAGGCAACAGTCCCAAATAGAAATAGAAGTAGAGATGTTTTAAGAAATAACTAAACTTACTAATAATTCAAAAGGAGAAAACGGGGGTCACAGAGTGATAATAACTAACTCCATATAATTAAAATAATCATAGATTATATTCTAGGTTTATTAGTAAAAAATACCTTAAAATATTTCAGAAAAATAGAAAAAACTTCAGAAACAAGACTATGGAAAACAAACAAACTTGTTTTTATTTTGTTTGTTTATCAATGAAAGTTCCTGAACAACAGTACATTTCAGAAGATCAAATCTGTTTTTATGAAGCACTTAGAAGCAAGGTTTCTCAGCACCGCTATGAGGAAAAATAATGGCCTACTAGCTCTGCTTCTTTTGGAGTTTTAGACAGATAAGAGAAATGCATAAAGAAATACAAAACACTGCAGACACTACAGAAAGAAATACCATTTTCTGATTTGTTTACAGGCACTAGTCTGCAGATTAAGAAATTGACCATATTCTTCCCATGTAATAGGGCAGAAAGATGTATCACAAGCATGCACAAGTAGAGCAAATCAATTTTTTCCTAATTTGCAACTCACACTATTATTCTGTTTTACATATAATGCTAGACTTGCTGAAAAGAGACATATTTTTAGTGTGCTATTAAGCACTGAAGTTTATTACTGAAGTGTTTGATCACCCCACAAATCTGAAGTTACACTGCAACTACATTTTTAAAAGGAATTTTGCAGGATTTAAACTGAAGTAAGAGCAAATATAGGATCTTATTTATTTATCACCTTATTTTTTCCTCACTTTCAGCCTGAGGATAATAATAGCAGTGATCAAGCTGTAATGACTCTCACATGATAACTAAAATTAAAACCTGAACTGATCACATTTTAATTATCAGAATTATGAACTATCTTCTGCATCCAAAAACCATTCCCCTGCCTGAAATGAGAAATATCCTTGAAGTGTTGGTCACCAGCTGTATAAGAAAACTCTGAGGTTTTTCTCTTTAACATTTAAATATTCATTGAAGAATTTTGCTATGAGAGCTTCCAGAGTCTTGTCCTTTTCTTAAAGAATTAGAATAAGTAAAATAAAAAACACATTTCTATTTGCAAACCAAGAAAACTCATTTTGCTGAGTGAGTTAATGAACAGCACTTCCTTTGTCATGGAAATGGAGCTACCCAATATGCTGCATTAAATAAATTATTCTAAAATACCATTTATTAACATTTAGCAACATTTAGCCTGAAGGTAGAAATAAATTATACAACACTACCCTATTGAAAAGATGCTTAGGGCATATGTTATTAGAGCAAATAAAGAGGAATGATGCAATCACTCCTCTGAGACATGTCACTCCACTGTGTCAGTCTTCTCACTTTTTCGATTTTTTAGTTAACAGAGAGAGACATATACCAGGTTGTCACCACTACTTCCATTCCACGATTCCTTGAGTCAAGAAAATAACCATAAATTAAAATTCTAAACTGCCATGACAGGTAGACCTGATATTAATCCCAGATTAGTTGCCTCGAATGACTGGGCAGTATTCTTACATACCTTGACCTGAGGAATTTTTTGTAATTACAGAAAAATACAGCGATGAAAAACCCAACACATTTAATTCACAGTGCTTTTAAATCAGGAAAAATTACAATAAATTAGCAAAAAATCACTATTCCTTTTACATCTGGTAAGTGAAATCAGACTTCAACAATATGGAAAAGAAAATACAAAAGGATCATATCCAAAGTTTGTCTCAACAATATTCATTCTTATGAGTAATAAATCTCATCACAACATCTTTCAAACATCTGTACCATGACTGACACTTAATTCAGCAATATTCATTACTATTATTCTGTTATAAGCTGGAAACCTACCTTCTTTGTTCTTCTCCATGTTCACCTGAAGGGACTGTCAAACATTCATCCATGTGACCATGCAATAACCTCAGAACATCCCCTCCTATCAGGTATCCTTGAATAAAGGGAGAAAATAGAGTAAATTTCTCTAAACATAGCAACATGTAAAACCACAGTTCAAACTGTAAAAAATGCCATCAGGTTGATTTCACTTTATTTTTCTGTTTGACATTTCATATTATTTTTTAAAAAGCCAGAAGAGTGGGAAGGTATCTCATACCCTGGGAAGGCAGTTGAACATTGACAAGTGAGAAAAGGTCCAAGTCAGCAGATAGGAAAGGATGGATCAGGAGAAAGAGAAGCCATAAGCAGGGGATCCTACATATTTACCACAAGTCAGAAAAAGACTGAGCCAACCAAAACAAGGAACCAAGTACTCCTCTCCCAGATTACAACAGAAAAAGTGGGAAATTCTTCCATCTTACCTACTCACTTTTCATTTAAGGTAAGTATTCCACTTAACATACAGAAACAAAGACTGATTTAGTTAGTTCGTTATTTTAAAGGCACTTTTTGTAGTATTTGGAAGTTCTCTGCCAGAACAGCTTCTGGGAAGATCCATCCTAAGCTCTACTTGTCAGAAAATTCAAAACCAACAATCACAATTTATTTGTACTCCAAAGGGAAACTCCTATATTGCAAATATCTCCACTGCACATGCAGGTTCACAGGCAAACATTTGGCTTAACAGTATACAAGTGTCTGTGTCCACAAACTAAAGCACAGACCATACACACAGCACTGCAATATTGGAAGTCCCAGGACTCAGCAGCCAGAAGCTGAAAATAAGGATATAATTTGAACCAGTAAAGATGTTAAAAAAAATAGATCTGTTTTCGTCAGTCTTTTTGCACTAGAGACGTGACATTAAAAAGAAACATAATTTTATGTTATCCTACAAATATTGTATTATAACCAGCAATCAAAGAATACTAAAACTCAGTAGGTTTTAAGCACAAGTCAATGGTATTTTTTCAGTCTGACAAGCAAATTTAAGCACTTCTTGATTTCCTAAATTCACCTTTCTTTCTTGCTAAAAACAGTTAATATCAAATTCTACATTTGATTGGGATGCCATAACATAAATGCTTGGCTTTACTGTTATAGCAACAAGATTTTTAGAAAGTTATACCTGGAATTATACTTTGAAGCAATGCCTATACTAATAAGTAATGCTGTGAAGTAACACAGATCTGTACAGAGAAATGGTGTTGAGGACCCTTCAGTTACACTGCACGCCTTCCAAAAATTTATTTTGAAACTACATGAAGTCTTCTTCCTGAATATATCAGGTAATATTCCAGAATATATTTTTTAAACCTCTGAGATCAGTATAAAATTGGTATTTATGTGACAAATTTTAGCACTGATTTTTTAAATTCTTGATTTTGACATGGCAGAGTATGCCCAGGTAACTGCCATTACATACGTTACTTCTTACATGGACCCGTGTCAATATAACTCTATAATTTAGGTTTTGTTTTCAAAGTGACCCCCATCTAGTTCACTATATAGAATTAGCAGAATTACTCAGTTTAACTCTGAAGCTCTGTTTTGACTTAAACAATAGTCAATAGATTGACTTCTGCATAAGCCAATTTTACAGAAATGCATGTAAGAAGAATTTATTTTCTTTGAACTACTTCCAATATCCTAGTTCATCTTACAGACAAATTATCCACTATTTTAACTCCAAAATAATTTCATTTAACTGAATAGTTTAATTTAACGATCTATTTTAATGGGAATTTTTGATTAAGAGAGGGTATTGTAGTACAGCTATTCCTATACATTATTATTTCACTTATGAATATGACAAAGCATTTTACTGATACTAACAAAAGTAGGTTTATTTCCTTCTTCCTTTTTGAGGTTATTTTCTATGGCTTTTTTCTGGCTACTTTTTTACTGAGGACATAGAGATAAGGCCTTACACACTCAGCATGAGATTCACTCTCCCTTCGCCACAGGACTACCTTGAATACAGGAACAGTTGCCACTTTTTCAAGAATAAGGCCTTTGCTCTAATCCTTTCTGACAGTAGCCAGCTGAACTTCTCTAGAAAACATGTTTAGCTTAAGAAAGATAATGTTGGTACCCGAGGAAAGTGAAAATGGAAAAGTATAGCAACAAAGAGCAGGCATATACACAGATAAATGCACAGCTGCAAAAACCGTATTACATCATTTTCACATTACTTCCTGGGAGTATTAGTACACAATATGACACTATGTCATTGTGGATTTATGCTTCTCAAAGAGACAGGCAGGTTTCAGTAGAGAGGTTCACCATGCAGAGACATGGCATAACACAAATCTGGGTCTCAGCACATAAACCATGCTAGGATTATTAGCAAGAATGACACACCAGTGCTGCCAGCAGTGGGAGGACAAGGAGAATGGAATTAATAGGAAGGAGCAAAAGGAGAAGGTCTTCTCATTAATAGAAATGTTTTCTCCATAAACCTTAAGACACTGCCTAGCAATGCACTAGCATTTTTTATACTGATTTGTTCAATAAACTGTGTCAGAGAAATCTGTATGTGCAGAGTGATTCTCATATGTAAAAATAAAATGACTATATAAAAAAAGAGATGTTGGCAATACTCTCCCTAAAATCTGAATTAGCAAAGTTGCAAGAACATTCCATGACTGAGTTTTGAAACGTGACAGATAAAAAGAACTGATGTGAAATTGCAGTGTACTGCCTCTTTTAAAACAACAGTACGAAAAATCACACAAAATGAAATGACCTGCAGCTTCAAACTTTTTTAGATTCTATTACAACACCCACTCAAAACAGTTGTTGTGCAGGAAAGTAGAAATCTTTAGGCTTTACATTGTAACAGATTCTTCAGAAAAACGCCGTTCTTGTCTGTGGAACCTAAATTCAGGGGTCCTTGTCCTTTCAATGTTAGAAATTGTATTAAAACTGCTTCCTAATTCCTAAATAAAATAAACAGTTCTTGAAAGCTATTCTCTTGCTGTCTCTACCCTCCTCTTGTTTTTCTTTCCAACCATATGTTACCTATAAAAACATTTCCTATCTTCAGTCTCAGGATTTCACATCCTGCTTCCAAGCCTCTTGCCCATTTTTTATTCAGTCTAAGAAACATGTAACCATGTCTGCATACATCAGAATAATCTGAGATAATATTTTAAACCAGGAGCAAAAGCCATTTCAAAAAACATATCACAAATGTTATCATATCTTTAGCAAAATGAGATTTGAATGAGCTGTTCAGTATTCAGCAAAAATAGGTAGAAAACTACAGTATACATCCTTACATCCAGTATAACCTTCCCTCTGTTTTCAGAACAGCTGTATATTTATTTATTGTATTCAGTGTTTACAGAGGAAAAAACCACACTCACACTTGGCATGATAATTTGATTTTTTAAGTATTTAATTTACTATCAGTCTTTAAATAATTCAAGTTGAGTCAATCTTACCTTGGGCAACTTCACTCCCTGAACTGATTGGGGCTACACTCCAGAGCGTCTGCTGGAAGGCTGCATCAACGTGTAAGCTACCATTGCCGTAAGAGAGATGCTAGAACCAGGAAAGAGGGAGGCTTTTATTTGGGGTTAATTGAATATCTCATTACAGTATACAATAATAGTACCAAACACTCTTTTGTTTCTTCCAAACTTTAATTGTTCCCATTGACTGCATAAGAAAACAGAAAGTTCAGCCTGGGTACTCCTCAAGGGACATTAGAAATAAAGCTAGAATAGTAATGCATATTTGCCTCAAAAAACCATACAGAACAGTACAGAACAGAGTCAGCTGCTTGGCATCTTAGACTCAGTGAACACTCCAAAGAACTAATTGTTAAATGCTGTGGGGTTCTTACACTTCTGTTCCTCCTTCTACATACAATGGGAATTTCCATGATGTTTGAATAGTGGGATATCACCCTAATTTGTATTTCAAGTACAACTTACCACTTGAGTATTTCTTGTAGGCCACTAGCTTCCTAAAACTCCCATTAAGTCAAAGAAATTAGGTAAACAATCTACTGATTTTGTAAGTCACTTAAGACAGTTCACAAAATATATTCTTGAACAAAGCTCTACAGATCTGAGCAAAACTGAAACCATCTTTCCTGGAAAGGCTAACTTCCTACCCATGCATTCAATGGATGCTCTTTGGCTGTATTACTCCCTACCTTCTGCCAATGTTGCAGATCTTTCCTATAAGTGCAACAGGTGCTGTCTTTTATATGTGTGTGTGCTCCTGTTAGTTCAGTGACACTGTCTCAAAAATTCTTGTCTCAAAGCATCTTGTATTGCAATCATAGAAAATCCTTTGTGCCTCCCACACCATCAGCCACTTCCATGAATTGTCAATGCCAAACAACATAACCTTACAGAAGATTATGGAACGTAGCATTCTGTGAAGAAGCAGCTGTTTTGAAGCATACTATTTATCTTACCAGGTGCAGTAATATTTTTCAGGTGCAGTAATATTTAGATGTTTTTATCAGAATTTTATTTTATACTACTGTCAAGTAACTGTGTTCATAGAGTAGTATTGGTCTCTATTTCCATATGTTGGGACTAATACTAACAAATTCGGGGTAAACTAATTAATGACATAAAGGCGAAAATGTCAATGGAAGCGCATAGATTCTCATGAATGTGCAGAGTTCGGTCTTCCTGACTGCACATCTTTTAGCTGAACAAAAGTACAAGAAATAGCACATCAGCTCATTAAGAAGGCTCCTATAGCAACTAATGACCTACAAAGTAAGAGTTCTCACAAAAATCATGTTTACACTGCATCAATGCTACTCAGTTCATGGAGAACATAAATGAACAAACAAGTTCTTTGCCTTTTATTCTTCATTTATGCAGTTATATAACTTAGTGAATGACATGATGGGAGATTAGAATCTGCAGCACAGCTCCAGTTCTATTCTGCCCTGTGGGCCTTAATTTTGTTAGGGTTCCTCTGAGATCATCACACAGATCCAGTTAGTGACGACAAGCAATTCAACCAAAGCAGGAATATCACGTTTCAAGGAAAACACATGATAGGATAGACAAAAGACGAGAAGGAGAACTCCTCTGTCATCTAGATCTGCCATCAACAGAGCACTTCTGTGTGTTTTTTACATGTTAATTAACTTATTTTCATGGACAGTAGTATCAATTGAATTAAGTGTTACATTTTTACAGACAGAACACTGAACAAAAATACATTGCTGACATCTCTCTTCAGAATACTTGCAATTTTTATCCATTCATTGGATTCTAGTTACGATTCTTATCCAGATATCTCAAGGTGAGTCACCTGGGAATTATAACCTTAAAAAATATAGTTCAAATGATAAAACATGATTTCCAAAGCAGAGTATATTCAGCAATTTCCTTCTTATCCTCACTTCCCTAGATTCCTTTCAGCATCCTTAAATTTACAATTGACAGCAGGGGTCCTACCATTTACAATTCCATAAACTACGGTGTTCACTCCCTGGAACCATTCATAGAAAACAGTAAAAGGAAGCTTTTACCATATAGAGAAAATATCCTTTTAAGGAATATAAGAATTCATTTATATCAAATGTACTGAAAAAAATCCCAAATGATTAGGGATGCCAGTATTTATCCTGGCATTGCCTGAGTTTTTAGTGCTATACTTTAACAATCTCAATGTTGTTTTAAAGCAATCTACTCTGTCTATAACTTACTAGAGTTTACCTGCTTGGTTTTGTACTTTCAGCACAATAAAGCTATCAAAACGAAACAAGTTCCACAACACAATGTCCAGGACACGAACATGACACTTCACACTGGGGCTGAACAGCCTCCATGTGTGCTACATAGATATTTGCTACCTGGCATATCAGCGCATTGGCAGAAGTGGAAGGTTGCCATCACTGATGAGGACCACATGCATAGCACATCTTTTGGGTATGTAGTTACATTTAGAAAGCAGAAATATGTTGGGTTCAGGAATCCTGCCGTCTATTCTAGACAGTGGGTCTTCCCCATTGCAGGCAGGTTGTCTCAACCAAATAATGTATTTTCTGCACTGGTCCAGATTCAAGCAAAGAGCTAGATTTGTCTTCCCTACTGATAATCTCCTAAACCAACACTTAACGTGCAATAGGGTTTTTATCACTTCTCACGTTTAAATCACAGTATTTTATGAATATGGGTTAACACTATAGTCCACAGGCAGTTTATCTAAAGACTCATCTCTGAGAATACTGCAGGGTTCCCAAGTGAATTTAATGACATATTGTAAATGCTATACTGCTCTGCAGAAAAGTAACATAATCATAACTCCATCCCTAGGTTTTCAAAAAGAACACAGTGTATTTAAGCTCACTGAAGAGCTTGAGAATCAGATGGTAATTTCCACAAGAGTCCTTTAGCAGTGATTGCTGCAGCATAGCTGCCTTTACAAGAGCTCTGAATAACTAGAGCTTTTAAATTTCACAGTCTGCATGAAAGTTTTTCTTCCCCAAAACATGCATGTGCAAAAAGACAAAAATATAAAGAAAGGAAAACTTTTGCTTAAGACTTTCTCTTGGCTAAGGGGTGCTAGTTTATCTAGCAATATATATTTTTATCTGCAGTTTGGTAACTCTGCCTTCAATCTTAAGCCATTTGAAACAGCGAGAAGAGCTAAAAAAATAAACATCATTTACTGGTAGATTTTGAAAACTATGTATAAAGCATTCTGAGAAAGCTTAAGTACTGCACAACCACAGCATCAACCGCACTCCTTCAGATTTCTTAGACCAGCTGGTGCAGAGATAGATGGAAGCTATTTCCTTTCCTGTACACAAAGATTCTGACAGCCCTTGATTCCTGAATTAATCTGATCCCGACAGAAAAGAAGTTTCAAACAATTTAAGCACCTATACTCAACTGACCCAAGAACCTCTGAGATGTTCCAAGTCTTGAACAGACGCCATTCCCACAATAGGTACACAAGAATGTACTTGTATCTACAACTAAAGAAAACCAAAAATGTAACAAAACAAAGTATACCCCTTTTCATTGTTTTCTTTTTTCTTTTTTTTTTATTAGAAAGGGAAAAACATTTTGCATCAAAACCCCAATGAATTAGCAAACTTCAGTAAAAATTCAAAGGTTAAACTAAATAAAACAATTCCTAGAAAAACTAACACTCATTAATTACCTAGTTATGTCATTCCTATTAAAATTACCTGAATAATTTAAAAATTATTCTGTTACAGAGAATTATATTGAAACAGTCAAAACAAACACAAATATTTATTAACAAGGATGGGAGAGACTGTACAGAACGAAAAGTAATAACTGCATCTGTGTGAAATTTTTATAGAATTAGGGGTTTGCGCTTATGTTTTATAGTGGGAATATATTTATATTAATTGAAATATCTATGAATGCTTTGAAAAAGTTTGAACAAAAATAAACAAAACATTTGCTAAACCAAAAATTAGTATCTCAATTTTGATCCAAAGTAGGCAAAGTCCAGGAATTTTCCAAAGGATTTAAAGTACTAAAAAAATCTTGGGTTTTTTTACATTTCTTCAGAGTGCTTAAACAGCTGGCCTTCAAACCCAAAAGCAAAGGGAATTTTTTCATTGATAAAGACAAAATTGCAGCAATGTTCTAAGCAATTCCAACTCCTTCACACAGCTTAAATTTACCATCAGTAAACGGAGAGTAGAACCTAAAGCTCGCAGATACTCAGAAATTTACCATTACAATGAAAACAACCAACTCTGCTACCACATAGCTGAGCAGTATGCATGGCAGGAAAAGCATAAGGGATCCATTAAAAGTAGAAGGGGGTAGTTTGCATTCCCCCTCTTCATAAGAGCTTTCCTTCTGCACTGTATCATGAAAAGCCTGAAGCACATCAGCTACTATGCTTCCAAACAAAAATCATTTTGCAAGATTAGTCACAAGAGTTTCCATTAACAAAGTATTAATTTTACAGAAGCAAGCATCAAAAGTTAGGAAATGTCAAACTAAGCACCCTGTGGAAAAAGAATGGCTTCTAGTGAACACATCACACTACAGTCTTCAATGTGCTCCCTCATATATACAGGATAATGGAGCTCACTTTGTCAATACCTGCTTAGCCTTTTGTTTTTTCCTCAATCTTCAGTCTGCAGCCTCATGCTTTATTCAATATAGTCAATTCTTCAAAGCTTTGAAAAGAGAATTATTAATTTCCTCATAGGCTTTTCTATTGCACCAATTACAGTATTTCACAAAACACAGCAAATATTGATGATTTCATTTTCTCAAAACCCCAGAGAAGTAGTATTATAGCCCATTTTCCACTGGGGAAGGGAGATACAGAGATTAAACTAAGAATTTTTCATTAATCTAGGATGGCCAGGTTGAGGTGACTGCACTATATGTAGTTTTTTGATCAAACCACATCTTACATTCACCTCAGCTGCAGGTATCAGGACTGAGCAACTGTGAGATTTCAACCTCTAATAAAAAGAGGAGATGCAAGAGAAACAACTCCAGTAAGGAATATTCCCACTAATGGATGAGTTGTGACCTCTTGAAAGCAAGCCTAGCATACAAGGTCATCAACTCAGCAAATTCCACAGCAGAGTCTGGTACAGAACCTGATTCGCCCAGAAAATAATTAACCATCATACCATTCCCAGCTTGAAATTTCATCTTCAAAGTTGCTTCATACCACATCTTCCCTGCCACACAACCCTGCCACATCCATTGAACTTTCATCATCGCTAAAATAGCATTCCATAAAAAGCCAGTGTGACTGTATACTCAGGTGATTTCCTAAAAATATACCAGTACCAAAACTTCTGCATTTTGCCTGTGATTTCTTTTAAATTTAGGAAAGTTATTTTTGTGTTCTAATTTATACGCAGTTTTCCTAAAAAAAAAAAAAAAAAAAAAAAAAAATAATCCACCATTACAGTTCTCTACATGTGGTTCATGTGGGTAACCTGAAAAACATTTTTTTAGACATTTCCTTCTTATACTACTATAAAAATCATGACAGGAATTGTCAGCATACCACACGTGACTGCTGTGCCTTATTACAATGCGTTTCCTGGATAGGTGTTGGTAGTAATTATCATGTAGCCTAAGTGCGACAGGCAGCTACCACTCTCTTTTCCTTTCCAAACCTTTACCCCAGTCTCACTAGAAATTCTTCCCTGTGAGGATGGTGAAGCACTGGCACAGAGAGACTGGGGCTGCCCCATCCACGGAAGTGTTCAAGACCAGGTTGAATAGGGCCCGTAGCAACTAGCTCTAGGGGAAGGTGCACCTGCCCACGGCAGGGAGGTTGGAACGAGATGATCTTCCAGGCTCTTTCCAACCCAAACATAGAATCTATGATTCTATGTCTCTCATTTAGCCAAACCAGCCTCCTGACCTAATTACAGCCCACATTATTACCCAGAATGAGGACCTCCTCTGGCTTCAAAAGGTTCTCCTTAGACCTAACAAAGCCTAAGCAGAATCTTTTATCTTTTTTTCTTGCTCAAACTCTTCCTCACCACATCAGCCAGCATTGCACATCTTTCCAGAATCCCACAACTCCTAACTCTTAACACTTTTTCCATTTCTTGGCCTCTTTCTGGATCTTTGTCCAGCAGTTTGGTTCTCCCCAGAAAGCTCACTCCTCTACAGATCTCTCTTGCCATCCCTCATTTCCAGTCTCTCTCCACTGGTTCTTCTCTCAATTCTCCCTGCCAAAACCACGCAGTTTTTCTGTCCTAAATTTTGAACACAACTTTAACCAGTGGATACCTCTCTTCCCTTGTCACCAGCTTCTTGTCACAGACAATTTGTTAGTCCCTGCCTGCCTACAGTTAACAGTCTTTTCAGCCACTCATCAAGTCCCACTCAGCTTCCCTCCTTCCCCGTTCTGTCCCACTCCTGTCACTGATACATCATCTGTCTTTTGTTCCTTCTACTTTGTCATAGCTTCTTCCTCCACATATCTTAAGTGACAGGAGATCACCAGCAGCACACAACACTGAGTTCTCAGCTGTCAATACAGTGCTTGGCCTCATACCTGCCTTGAGCAATCCATTTCAAGGAATATCTGCTCCCACCAGGGTTGGCATGTACTTAATTATTCACTGTAGAGGGAGTTTAAACAGTTCATTAACACACAGGAGGTGCTAGCTTATGTGAAATAGACACAAGAGGTCTAGCTTTTGTAAAATAGACAAAGCTGTAAGACTTTTATCTACTCAAAGAAAATTTAAACACTCTCTTCTAGTCATGATCAAGCTCCATTGTTTCAGGAGAAAGTTTCTTTACTAATTTTAACCAGGGAGAGGTTTACTGCCTTTTATTCATTTTCTTGGTGGGTTTTTTTGTTTGGTTGGTTGGTTGGTTTTTGTTTGGTTTGTTGTTTTGTTTGTTTGATTTGGGTTTTGGTGGTGTTTTGTTTTTTTTTTTTTAATAAGTTAGCAAGAAGTACACAATGACATCAGTTTTTTTAATTATGTGGCTTTTTTTTCTTCCTTTTCTTTGAGCTCCATAACATCTGATCTCTTCCAGATGAAATTAAAAACGCTCAGACTGTTAAAAAAAAAAAGAGAAAAGAACCAGAAATAGATGCTACTAATTCTAGTAAGTGATTCTTTACATCACAAGCGCTCGATTATAAGGACCTGAAATTGGAAGCAAGACACCATAAGGCAGAGCAGCTTGACAGCCTTAAATATTGGAAAGTCCTACCAGCCTCCACAATAACATTTCAAATCATTGTAAAAAGGCCCCATGGGAAATGCATTATGATCAGTGTAACAGAGCAGCTCAACTCGACCTTGGTTCCACTAATTTCAGGATTGTTTATGCAGATCAAAATTATTCTTTACAAAAACCTTTTTTTTTTTAATTTTTCAATGAAGAGAAATGATGGAACTGTGAATTTACACAGAAAAAAGTAAAGTCCAATACTGAGTTTCATGCTTTTAGAAAAAATGTGAAAGGATGAATTTTTTTACATTTCAAAAAAAAAAAACCCTTCCACATTGTTGTGTTCCCTGATACTATTGCACCAAGAAGTGATATAGATACTTAGAAGCTGTTCCAAGCATATGATAATAAGAGAAATAAAACTAGAAGCGGAATAAATAAAATAAACAATGTATTTTTATGCAAAAAGATACAGAGGCGGCGCTTTTGCAATAGTGAGGAACCTGTCCCACTTTCCAGGAGTAATGGTATATATCAGTTCCACCTTTAAAATAGTTAAACCTAATTTTGCATGTTATTATTTTTGAAATGGAACTCTGCCATCAGTTCCCAATTAGTTTCTTGGTAGTTTTCAGTAGGGAAAAAAAAATTTTAAAAAAGCAATTCATTTCAATCAAATAAATGTCAAGGCTTGTTCACAGATCTGTATAAGGCAGCTACAGGTCAGCATTACAGCCACTGAGACAGTAACTACATATAAACCACAGAGTATGTACAACTGCTGTTTTATACTGAAATCTGTGCTCTGTAGATTCAAAGCTGAGGGGGGGTTTTCCTTCTTTCCTGACTTCTCAGCCAGAACAACACTGACCTGATGGATAATAATTTTCAGGTTTTTCTTAATTTATGCATTTTGTATTTCGATTTAATGCCTAAAGATTTTTTTTCTTGAATTATGTTTAAAAGCCATTTCATTAATTTGAAAGAAATTGCAACTAATTGAACTTCTAAATTATTGAAAATTGGTGATATTGAAAGCAATCAGGATATGTAGTTAACAACAGGCATAGGTAAACTTCAGTGCTGAGGTAGATACTACTATGTACAAGTTGGAGAAACATGCTGGAAATAATACATCTGTTCTTTATCAGGCTGTACTGCCTCAAGAAAGGAAACATAGCAACTCTAGCTTGAACTTAAATGGTGGCAATATTTTTAACATCTTTTTTGCTCTATGCTAACAGGGTTTGGCAGAGCCAAGCTCCCTCTCAAGTATTTGGCAATAGTGCAGCTCATACATTATATAATGCCACAAGCACTTACATAAGTGCTTTTCCTCAGAAATGCTACACCAGATAACAAAGATCCAAAATCACACTGTCTAGGTAGATCAGAGTAAGAGCAAGTGAATGACTTGCCCCGGGACACTGTTCTGAGTCTAAAGTTAAAATCCACCCCTCCAGACCTTTAGCTTATAATTTTAACACTGATCTTCCCACCAGTTTAGTATTTGTTCAGTGTAAGTAAAAATATAACTCTTTGGGGAAAAAAATAGAGCCAATTGTCCCAAAATATTTTATTTTATGGAAAGAGGAGAAGGAATACTACAGCAAAGTCCTGGTATTTTCCTAATACTTAATAGTGTTGCCAACCAAGTTAGGTCTAAACAAAAACCTACTCATTACACTAAGATCATAAAGTGTCAAAGTCAATGTTAAATTAATTAAGACAACTGGTAGACCAACTTAAGGCGCTGACATAGTTCTTCTCTCCTCTTGCATTATACAGATTCAACTAATAGCTGACTACATTTTGAAAAAATCATGCTCTATGAGGAAACTCTGTTCATCTGTTATTTTTACACGCACATCTTTGCCCCAGGATGATTAACCTATTTTTCTTCATTCAGAAAGAATTAGCAAATTTCTTGAAAACATAAAGCAATACTGCAATATACAAAGGTGACATCCCAGTCCTATTCCTAACAGCATAGAACATCTGATGGAGAACTTATATTTTCCTAAGATTTTAACTGGAGAGTATGTAACATACATAAACCCAGCCCTCAGCATCCTGATGAACTTTGTTTCTGTCAAGGAATCTACATGAGGAATTCCACTTCCTTAAGAAAAGCATTCCTCAACTGGATTCAATAGAGCTTATTTGGTCTCACTATTGGAGCAGAATCACAAAAATAACTTTATCCTCCAGAGTCCTAAGTTTTGTAAAAGCTATCAGTTGCTACATTCTTTGAAAAGCTGTACAAAATAGCAGCTACAACACGACACTGCGCTCAACATGTAAACAATTAATTGTGAATATTTTCAAACTTATATCCTTTGAAGTTTTTTTTTGTAAACAGCCAAATGGATTAAGACAGAAAGACAGCTTTCATGAAAAATATTCACTGATTATTTGTTATCGATTGCTTAAATTTTCATAAAAGCTTCATTGCTTTATTGACAGTGCTAATATAATTACTGAATGGGTAATTTCTGGTAAACCAGAAATGTTTTTATGATTGTGAAGCTACATAGTTTACCAGCTCTTAATCTAGCCTTGAAAAACATCTGTTCATAAAAATGTGAGTGTATGTTAGAGCAAAATTAATTTGCTGAATCCTTGCTCCATCTTACTGTCAAACCAGAGCTGTATAACTGAAATAGGCTTAATAACTATTCATTACAATCTATCTCTAAAACACTTTAAGACTGTAATACAGTGTTATTTCTCTCTGCACTTAAAATATTACTTATTTTTAGTATATTGATATTTTGCATGGAACAGGCAGTACATGCATTAACACCACAGCTTAAGGAAAATCAGCCTCTGCAGACAGAATTGTGCCTCTTGCTGTATAAAAGTACATGTGACAGCCTTGAGAATCAACAGCTCAGGAACAAACCCTAAATAATAGGCTGAGCTGATTATTAGGCCAGGACGTGCCTACACAGAGACAATCTGTACTAAAATTCAACTTCAGCATCTCAATTCAGCAATTCAAAGAAATCCAATGTCTTTACATTTTCATTTCCATTAATTAGATTTCTCATAAATTCAGCCCACAAGAAGTTGCTTTTTCACTATGTGTAGTTACAATTATCATAAAAGTAATTATTTAAAATAATTTTAAAATGCAAAGATGATCAGAAAGTTTTCAGAATATCTAATTACAAAAAAACTCATTAAATGGGCTGTTGAGCTTCTGATTAGAAATTACAATTATGTTCTAACAATTATATTCTCATTTTCCTATGTGTTTCCAATAAGAGAGAATATTTTCAATTTTATAACTGACATCTTAATAAATTATTCACTTTTTTCTTAAATACTTTAAAAAATAATTTTAACGAAGTCTCGTTGAAAAAAAAATAGAGAATAAACTTTAATGTTATATGCACATCTCACCGAATCATAGAACACCCAGAGTTGGAAGGGACCCACGAGGACCATCGAGTCCATCTTCTTGCCCTGCACAGCACCTTGCCCAAGAGTTTCACCATGTGCCCAAGAGTATTGTCCAAACTCTGTCAAGCTTGGTGCTGTGACCACTTCCTTGGGGAGCCTGTTCCAGTGTCCAACCACCCTCTGGATAAGGAACCCTTCTCCAATATCCCACCTACCCCTCCCCTGACTCAGCTTCAGGCCATTCCCTCGTGTCCTGTTACTGGCCACCACAGAGAAGAGATCAGCGCCTGCCCCTCCTCCTCTTCCCCTCACAAAGAAGCTGCAACTGCAGTGAGATCCCCCCTCAGCCTCTCCTTCTCCACATTGAACAGACCAAGTGCCCTCAGGTGCTCCTCAGATGGCTTCCCCTCAAAGCCCTTCACCATCTTCACTGCCCTCCTAGATCTGAGACAGATTTTTGACACACTCAAAACACTTCCTCGATAAAGAGTCTTTTTTTTTTTAAGTTGTTGGGCCAAATCACTGGGGCTGATTTTTCAGAAGCTTCCAGCAAAATTATTTTCTTCTTATTTTCACCTTCTTTTTGCCATAAAGAGTAGTTCAGGTGTTTGGAACATCAAGAATTTTAAAAAAATTTTAAAAAAATTTTAAAAAATCATCTTAAAGTGTTGACCTGCTCCATTACAGAACAAATTGGAGATCCTTTCATGAAGAAGAAAGTTGAGTAAACCAGTGGTAAGAAGCAGCTAGCACAATAACTTCTAAAATATTTCAATTATATTTAATCATTGAGTATTTTAATTATTTTTAACTATGAGATGTCAACAGCTCTATTACACTGTACATAATCTCAGTAAAATATGGACATTTTAAGCCCACAAATCCTATGTACCTACGTTAGATATCCCAAAATTTTGTACAAAGTTTTAATATATATGATATCTCAATCATACAATTTGGAAATTATTTTTTTTTTCTGTATTTGCTTATTTTCATCTAAGGAAATTTTTAAACCCCTATTCCACTGCTGAAATGAGTAACAATTAGAATAGCCATATATCAAAGTTACACCTTCCAGACCTTCAGTGTGTTGTTTTGTAAAATATTATTTAAAAAACAATTTAAGCACCTTAAGTTTCACTTTTAGGAGGAGCAAATGTAAGCCACATTTTACTGTAAAATTTTCATTAACTCTTTTTTTTCTCCATAGAAGAACCACTGTACAGATAATTTTATACAACTTACCAAATATCTTTCTGAAGAGACACTAACTAAAATCAGATCATCTCCAACACGCACTTTTTCTCCTTCTGATCGCTGTTTGGAAGCAGGATGTATGGTCCACCAGCAAGCCTCACCTAATATCAACATTGATTACAGCAAAGAACAAAACAAGAAAGGCCCAATGTTACTGTTGTTACTGTTACACTTGTTTCAGTCTTGAAAGTTCTGATCCAGTTTTCACTGGGATAAACCAAGTGTCCACGTGTTTTCCATAACTAGTATCATTCCTGCATCACCTTGTTGGAAACTCAGCCCTAATAATACACATAAGCAAAAGACTAAGACCTCTGGAACAGTGATTCCAGAGTTGAGTAAGATGATGGCTCTCTGTGTTCTCTAGGCAGCCTGGTCTAGGCTGTTTTTGCTAAAGCAATTCCCTGTCACCGTCATTACAGATTCTGGAAAAGAAACTGGAGAATATTCTGCTGAGAATTTGGACTAAGAAACAGAGCAACCCATAACGAAGGGCAATGAAAATAAGCATATACATACTATTTAAAATAATATTTGAAAGATCACATAAATCCAAATTCAAATACGTTCTTCCACTTTTACTGACTGTTAGTGCCTCTAATCCCCCCAAATATGTGTAAGTATTAAAGTCCCAAAATCTGTTTCAATGATAAATCTTGTTTTCAGATGGGCTTCTTTAACTAAAACCCTGTTATTCAGAAAATAAGTCAGATCTTTGACCGGTTAAATTGTTGCAGCTATTACTCTTACTACTCCTATCTAAAGCAAAGCTTTAAAAAAATCAAGCAAACTTAATCTAACTATGCAATTTTTAGACTTTCATTTTTAGACTGACAGTATTCTTCATTATACAGCCTGGTTACCTGTTGTGTCCTCTTGTAATCCTACATCAAATGCCAGCTTATCCATTGAAGATCGAGATGTAGAGAGACAGCATAGGTACTACCAAAAGAAAAAAGCATACATTACTTGTTATGCTCACTTCTAATAATAGATAAAAAGCCATCAACTTACTAACAGGATTAAATATTCTTAGATTTTCCCCATTAATTATTACCAAGAACATGTACGCTTGATAAGCTGAAATGTTCTCAAGGAGTCTTGACAAAAATTTATGTTCTAAAATAATCTCGCAGTCTACCCAGGTTATTTTTCACTGCAGGAATACCAAGACTGGAAATAAAAGAGTTAGTTAGATCACATTTCCGCTCCATGAAGCCTCAGCTTCAGGTAAGGTGTTTGGAACCTGTGTAATTCACCAAAGAATTTCCAACTAAGACTTCTGTCCAAAATACCTGTAAGAAGGAATCTACTTTTCCACTCAGTCTCTAACATATGCTCAGGTTGACAGCAAGGTTGTCAGTCATAGATTCAATCACAGATTATGCAATATGGAAAATCCAAGGGGAAAGAAATGAAAATTCACCAACTCAGACTGACCAACAGGGGATTCAGCACTAAGGGAGCCAGACTTAGTTTTCGTACTTACCCAGATAAAACCAGCTTGGTTTTGTATTTCCATGCACTCACCCTTCACAAAGGTTTCTAAAACCACAGTAAATGCCTCTGATGTGAGTAATTCTCCAGATATTAGTAAATGTGAATATTCCAGGCACTTTCAAATGTAACTTTCATGCAAAAAAGAAATCACTGCTACTCCCAAGTCATGTAACACAGTTACATACCATGCCACTGTAGGAATGGCGCAGCAAGATCGCATGCCCGTAGAGCAGCGTTCGATGTCCTCCACCTTGTGCAGACTGAAAGGTAAAGAGAAATTATATACTGGTATGTTTTAATAAAATGGAGCCTTTTGAGAAAGAAAGAAAGATGAGAGAACACGGTGTACTTTGAGCCATCAACTGTCTGGTAGAAAAATCTGTTCTAGAATCTCGAATCCTTCTTCCTTGTGCTGAAAGCAGGTAGCCTCTTAAGATCAGCTTCGATGTGTTATGCTATCCTCTACAAACTTACCTATTGTTACATATTCATCCATTTCCCCTACAAATTATATCCTTTTCTAGGCAGATGGTATGCAGAGGGAGATTTTTGAATATTCTCCTCATTTTACCAGTGAATAATGTGGTCTTCAACACACTGAAGACCATTAACCTGCAAATTGCTTGGTCCCACATGGCTTTAATACTATCAGACAGACTTTATCTGCTAGGACAGGTAAATGTCCAAAGACATCCAAGCTAACTCAACACTATTTGGGGGTTCTGAAAACTCAGAAATCACATCCAAGTAATCATTCCTCTTGAGAAACACAGCATAAATCTTGAGTAAAAGAAAATTAAAGTGATAAAATCCACTTTTATTCCAAGAAACTATAACCATTTTCCCCCAATACTTTCACTACAGTTTCTATTTATCAATAATCAGTTTAACCACTCATGAAAGAAGAAACAAATCTTGTTAAGGCATGAACAAATCTTCAACTTCGTCTGAAGATTTATGTATTCCTTATGCTGAAATGCAGATAACTAGCGCTGGACAGGAGCAAACTCTCTGACAAGACACTGTCAAGAGCATAAGTTCATACTTCTCTGACAGAACAACTCATGCAACATTATGCACAGCATACTCTCCAAGAAGCAGTGATAAGTAAATATTTTATGAGTCTATAAATGTGACAGCTCCATAAACAGCATTAATCTTTCATATATGAATCCGATATTTAATTTTAAGGAATTTAATTTCTTATATATGATATTTATACACTTCCTTTTACCATAGAAGACTGACCGTTTGACTGGAACATCAGATTCATTACAAAATAAATTTCAAAAACCATACTATCTCACATCTCTGGCAGCATCTCAGTGCTGAAGATCAATTTAACTGTATGGCTATGATGGCAATATGCAATTATTTCCCTTCCATGTTTATTTATTGCCCTTCTTTACATTTTATGTATTAGCATTTATTGAACTTTGAATTACTTGGTCAAGGAAAATAACAAGAGGGATAGGTGGTGAAACACCAAGCACTTCAAAAGTAATAATTTTATCATTTTTAAGAAACTGCCCAAAGTCTCTGTCTTTTATGTTTATTAAGAGCAGCTTGATGGACACAAGGTGTATTTTGACTGTCAACAAACTGCATAGCAGTCAAAATGCAAAGACACACGTTGAAAAACCTCTTTGGAAGACCGAATAAGATGATTTTTTACTAAGAACAAAGTCATAAAGTTTGTCACAGGCACAGTCTTGACAGTAAGACATGAAGACTTGAACTACCATTAGCACCACCACTTTTTCCAAAGGCACAAGGAAATAACAAGGCATTTGATAATGTCACGCTCACTGTGCCAAAGGTGAACACTGAATGTCTGCTACTCATCACACTGAGGAAAGAGGAAAAAGACTGCTGTGGACATACTGCCCTACCAGCATTTCAGATGCAAACTTGATCAACAGCAGACATAGGTACCCAACTAACAAAGTCAGTAATTTGAACTAAGTTTCAAAATTTCACCAGTATTTTTATCAAAAGTATTCTACTTTATTATCCATAAATTCGATACCTAAAGACTTGATTGCCTGTTGCACAAAAGCTGAGAATAGCATAACCAACAAAATCACAGCAATATTAGCTTGCCCTTACTTTAGCCATATTGATTTGTCTGTCTAGCACTTATTTTGTTAAATTCTCACTTGTAGTTGAACAGGAGAAAGGTTGGTTCTAAAAAAATTTGATCACTTTAGTAAAAAATGGAGGAGTGAGTTTTTAGATTTTTTTTCCAAGAGGATTAAAGCAATTCTTTTTAATTAGTATTACTTTGTCCATTAGAATAATGCAAACAAGTCTGAGATTTGTTTTTTAATTTCTTTTAAGCATTTTCCACTTAAAGGTTTCTGAGAGGCAATCATAATCAAATGGTTCTTTTAGAGACAACCTGAAAAGATGAAATAGAAAAATAAGAAAAAGATAGAAAACAAGGCTGGCTCAATGAAACTGCCTTCCATTTTGGAGCTTGTCTTCCAGGACATGTACATACCTGTAAGTTCATTTCCTATTTTAATGGCTCATTTCATAAAGATAAATGCTGAGTATGTAGTTATGTCAGAAACTACATAGCAAGTAGCTGTTGGACCATGATTGTCTACTGAAATAATCTTTGATTTTTAAAATGGTCCATTCCATTTCCAGTGGAAAACTTTAAATTTTCCATATTTAAAAAAAAAAATAAAAAAATCAGAATTTAACAATTGGACTTCCGTGGCAAAGATAGACAAGATCTGACACTGAAGTTTTATCAAATTTCTTATCATATTGCAATAATAACATTTCAGAAGACTCTGGAAGCAAGACCACTTTGAAGCCACAATGCTGACGAATTCAAATCAAAATGCCCACAGATTTTTGCACAAATATATGAATGGCATTATAATGCAAGCCAGTTGCTAACAACCACATTTTTTATCATGAGTCTTATTTTCTTTATGCTTCTAATTTCCAATTTTCAGGGTAATTTCCAAGTTGAAAAATACATTCCTCAAATAAAACCAGACTGAAGAAAAATACATTTGTTTTCAAATGTACCTATCCATTGAAGTCCTACAAGCTATGCTATTTAGGAGTATCAATTATATTAACAAAAAACTCTTCGCATTTTATTCCCCAAGAATGTAGGGTATAGAAAAATACTTAAAACCTTCAGAACTGGCAAATACTAAAGACAATAATTTGAGGTTGAAAGCATGTGGGACTGACAAATTCACATTGTTTGTGAAAATTTCATGTAAACTGCCCATCTCTAATCCAATATTTCTGCAGCTGGAATACAAGATTAATTTGGAGTCATCTCATTACTCAAAAGTAATTTCTAAAGGAAAGGCAATTTAGAATAGAACGAAAAGAATTAGAGCTGAATAAATTATCATTCAAAAAAATACAAACAGCTTTCAAATTCAATGCATTGGAAGAAAAACGGGCAATGACAATAGATTATTAAGATCTGAGCTGTTTAATTTGATGTAAAGCATGTTATCGTAAACCAAAATCAAGAAAAATAAACTAAAATTGGGAAATATATTTTCCATGTTTTCTTAATAGAAAAAGGATTAAAATGCCAAAAAGCACTCAAAAACTACAACTTAAAAGTTATGTGCAAAGATAGAACAAAAAAAATTATCCATTTTACCATGAATACCAACCCAATATGGAGTAAGACATGTTATACCTTATTCAACCATCCCTTTGTATCAGCACTACTTTGCACAGACATGACTGCCACAGGCACAGACGCAGTCAATCAGACCAAAAGACTCACAGCAGCACCTGCACTGCTGCACCTATGGCTGTGCTGCTGTACTCCTGGAAACATATGAGAAGCTGCAGGAAATTAATCACAGTTACATAAATACATGTTTTAAAACCATTCGTGCTTCTGGGAACCTCACAGACCTTTTAGAGGCTGGCTAATAACCTTGTGGCATCCATGATTTTGAGTCAGCCATTACCCTTCCATTCTTTCTATACTAGCAGCCTCACTTCTAACTCGACGAAAACATCCCTTAGACTAGTGAAAACTCTACTGCAAGCAAATACTGATTTTTTTGCTGACTTTTCTTCACAGGTCTACACAATTGTCAAATGTGTGAGGAAAGAAAAAAAGCTCTGAGCTTCAGGGAGGTACCAGAGAGAACCATGTGAAAGCATTTAAAAATATTTAAACAAGACAGTTATTTCAATTTTCAAAGAAAAAGCTTCTGTAATGTCATTATTCAGAAATGCAATGCTTAAGAAAGTGTGATAGCAATTGCATTTAGCACATGGCTATTCAAACAAGTCTAGTCACCCACAAAAGCAATTTAAAAATACTGAATGTGTCACATGGGAACTGATTCACACTCTAGAAACATTCATATAAAATAACATAGCGAGTTTTTAAGAAGAATGTAATGGCTTTTCATGCTTTACTCCATGAGAGCTCTAGCAGAATGGAATTACTGACATGTGCTATAGGGAAAATGACAGTACAGAGACTAAAATGCAAGGAAAAATATCTTTGATAAACTTCAAAAAATAATTTAAAAAAAAATCAAATGAAACAAACAACATCAGTAAATCCTTCAAAAATGCAGTTCATATAACTTTGAGTTACAGTATAGCATAACCTAATCACAATCAGCTGCTCAGCCTTGTATTTCCTCTGTGCCCCAGATCCAGCCCTAACAGTCTAGATGGAACATAGGACCAATCAATATTGCTTTTAATGGGTTTCTAAAAAAATTCTACACAACTGCTGTCGTGGCACTGAATATGGTAAAGTGGCTGTACAATAAAAGAAGCAACATGCTCCCCATTTTTCTTCCCAAGTGTTTTTCAAGGTAACTACTGTAAGACACCATTAGACATTTCAAATATGACTATTAGTGGCTGTTTCATAGGTACATTGGAGTAAAACAGTGTACTTTAAAACACTGACTACTCACACTTCATTAAAATGGAACATACTGATGATGGCCATCCTGAACTTAAATCAGATGCTGGAGACAACAGCACGGTAGACATACAACACCAATACTTCCATATAAACACTTGCAAATATGAATACATAAGGCATCATGTTCTCCATCACAAGGATGTTCCAAGTTTCATGAAGTTCAGGAGTTTGTACTGTTAGAAAACTACAAAGTTATTCAACAAATACTTCTATTTCTAAATCTAGACATTTTGACTAAATGCATAAGCAGAAGTATAGAATTAAATACAGAATAGCCTTCTATAGTAGCTACAGAATAGTAGTTAATAGTTAATAATTAACAACAGAATAGTTTTGGAACCCCTTTAAATGTAAATCTACCACCACTACAAAAATAAACCAAGCAGGATATTGCACCCACCACTGATCGAAACGCTAAAGAATTATATTTACATAAAAAAGGAAATGTTCTTCAAGTGATGAAATCTTTTCCAAGTCCCTTTCCTGGGACCCACATTTCAGCTGTCATTTTTTTCATTCAAGGGAATTCATTACATTCTGAAATTCTGGGTTTGATCCATTAGGAAGAAATCAAGTAAGAAACCTAGGCATGACTACATGCACTGGCATGAAAAAAAATCAACTAAATATATTCTGAGTAAAAGTGTATTTAGGCCCTGGTGTTCCCAGTACGAAACAACGTATGTTAAGATCAGAGATATAAGACTGCTGGCATCAATACCTTTATCAAGATGCTGAAGAAAAGTTTTTAAACCAGCAGGCTAATATAAGAATTTATTCTGAGCTAGTTACTAAAAAAAGACTGCACAAGAAACACATGCTTTGTTTATATAAAACTCTTTGCAACTTCCTTCATTTAAGCAAATCAAAAGCTTTCTATTTTAAGCAACCCACAAGACAAAATGAAAATTACTGAAAGGATGTGGAATAAATGCAAATCTTGAAAATTCTCAGTCCTTATTTAGGAGAAGGAAAACCTCATGATAGCAGAATTAGTCATGAAGTGAAAGAAATCAGTAAAAGAAAAAAGGACCTGGGCACAATAGGAGGGAAGAGCGTCCCATGGTCAAAAATATCTCACCATGATTCTACACATAAATATTTGCACAATACTACAAGCATTCTGTAGAGGAGATGATTCTCAAAATATTTCCAGAGGAATATAATATCTATCTACTCATCTATTGATTTCATTATTAATGTGCAATTTCTTAAACTGTTGTAGACCAACGTTGATGGAGGCCAGTATTTATCTAAAATCAACAATGATGCAGTCCTACAAGCTGTCTAGAACAGAAGGCCACAACAGGTAAATGTTCAACGGGACCTCTTGCTCCCCACAACTACCTACTGTCTAAACTTTTTCACACTGAACACAACTTCAGATGAGTAATGAGAACTTCCTTCTGATACCAAGAAATAGCCCTCTGGAAAATACAGGAAAGCTTGCTCTCTTAATACCACTATGATCAATTACATGAAAAGCTGGAAATCAAAATATATATAGAGATATATAGAGATATATAGAGATACACACACACACACATATTAAATAAATAAATAAATAAATAAATATTGATATGCTGGGTTGACCTTGGCTAGATGTCAGGTGCCCCTCAGGCCATTCTATCACTCCCTCATCTCTGCTGGACAGGGGAGAGAAAGTAAGATGGAAAACAAGGAGAGCTAAAGCAGTTTACTAAAGCAGAAGTGAGAGGTCATACATGCACACAAGTAAAGACGAAAAAAATCAAGAGATTTTATTTGTTACTCCGCATCATCAGGAAATGCCTAACCACTTCCCCAGAAGCAGGGCTTCAGCATGCGTCATGATTGCTCCAGAAGACAAATACTGTAAATAACAAATGCCAACAATTTATCCTTTTCGTAGCTTTTACTGCAAACTGCTTAGCAGTACTGCTTTGGTAAATTTGGGTCTAGTGTCCTAGGTGTGTCCTATCCCAAGATCTTTCCCACATCAGCCCACAGATGAGAGGTGGAATGTTAGAGAGACAGTGCTGATGCTGTGCCAGTGCTGCTCAGCAAGAGCCAAAACACTGGTGTGTTACCAACACCAATGCAAAGCACAGCACTATGAGGGCTGCTGTGGGGAAAACAAACTCCATCTCAGCCAGGCTTAAAGCACCTGATAACAAAACACTCAGATCAATGTAGTTGAAGGCAGCCAAATAGCCAGCAGATAGAAAAAAAAAGCCCTTTTGGTCAGTAATTCACCCCACCTAAAATCTGAGCATTCTGCTTCTGGTTAAATAGAGAGCTTAAGATAGCCATGGCTCTAAGACCGGCATTTCAGTTTTGTGAGATGAATTCCAACCAGAGTCTAGAAAACCCAAGCAGTGGTGAAAACAAAGTGTGTGGAAACAGGCTGAATCACTGCAGAACTTGTGAGGTAACCCTGGAACATCTTCAGCAACATCAGAAAACTTGAAAATGCTGCAAGCAGTAAATACTACAAAGCTACAGAGAGTAAGCCAAGAAGTTTGGTATTTTCTTCTTGCTCATAGAAGGATACATTTATTTTAAAATCTTCATGCAAAACAGACAGAATTTCCTTTTCAAAGTTACAGCATCCAGGCCCAGAACCCTTGGATTCTTCTACAAAAGAAAACAAAAATGCTAACCCTTCTGCAATTACTGTGCTCTTGGCTTGATGTTTCCAGTGGTTGGCACCAAACAACTAGCATTTAATTGCTTAGAATTTAAAGATGCAAAGTAAATCAATTCACTGACATGAGGCATTGAGTTAATAGTCCCTCACTCGGCTCCTATCATATAAGAGCAATACCAAAGGGTGAATTAAGTCTAAACCCCTTTTCTTTGTCTTACTGTAGCCTACACGCCATGTTACATTAGAATAACAAACAGGAAGACGAATCCCTCAAGACATTATATAGGCTATACATATTCATTTCTTTATACTTTACTTTTAAACCACTATTGACTTTCTGTGAAATTCACTACCAAACAGAAAATGCTGCAAAAATTCAGCCATGGAGATTAGTATGATTGAAAACTGCTGGTACCGACTTCCAGATAATGATGTCCAGTGTGGCAAAAAAACAAAAAAAGTAAGGAAAAAAAGGTAAAGTAAAGTAACAAAACAAACTTCTTTTATTAACTTGCTCAGCAGTAACCTCCTATTTTGTGCCAGGCAAAAAAACAAAACAAAACAAAACAAAACAAACACCCCAACAAACCAAAAAAAAAAAAAAAAAGCCCCCACAAAAAAAAAAAACAAAAAAAAAAAAAAAAAAAAAACCCACCACATTCAGCTAAACTAGGTTTCCTAAAGTTGGCTTGAATTAAAAGCTACATCACAACATGTAATTATGCTCTACATAAATATCATATAAAAATCTGAATTTGAATAAATCATTTGGCGAAAAAATATCCCATAAGCATGTCTTATTCAGTTGAGAACACAGAAATATTTTACTATCTACATTAAAAAGACTGGAATAATTAGTCATAAGGACAAATATCTGTGCTAGCACCATGCTAAATGATCTCGATTTTGGTAATATTGACCTGTTGGAAGGCAGAATTAGAAATATTTCAAAACTTCAAATATACTTCATTGTTAATATTTCTGACACTACATTTATGTTACCACTTTCCTAACAACGAGAAACTTCACAACAATGATGAGCAGACACGGCAGTAAAAATTAATCAAAAGCAATTAATATTGATTGTCTGTTTCCAGATTTATATGTAAAACAAGCATTTACATTTATTACTGAGACAATACTTCCATTAGAAACGCCTACTTTCAAGCATTTCCAGTGTTTTGGAAACGAAATTGCCCAGGAAGATAAAATTCATTGATTTCTCCTTCAGCCTAGTGATGATTTCTCTTTGCCCATTCTCCTCCTCCTTATCTGCATAGGACATACAAGAAATAATAAAAATATTCTGGTTATTTTAGAGCTTAATAAGTGGAGGAGGGAGGCTTTTCACAGGCTAAGGATTGTGAGTAAGCTTTTTCTGCAGTTGTATGGGACAAGGAATGTGAATCATCCATGTCATTTGAGAAAGAAACTCACATATAAAGAATAAGACAGCCAGGTGGGAAGAAAAGCTGGATCTAAGAAAACTCCTCTGATATCATTAAATCCAGCCCTTAAAATAGAACTGCTTATCTAGCTGAGAATTGCTCAGTTTTGGAGAGTGACAGTGAAGCAGGACCGTACCGTAGAAAAGTAAACTCTTCAGGGAAGAAAATCAGTAAAGAAGTCAGTTTAGAAGTTGAATTGGGAATAGACTGATAATTAAAGTAGAAAATAGATAAGCAACACATTTTGGAGAAAGCTACACCTAATTGTTTAATGTCAGTTATTCAAAATGCCTAAAGGTTTACCAAGTGCTTTGTCATAGTCTTAAGGAGACAAAAAAAAAAAAAAAAAAAAAAAAGGAAAGAAACAAAGCAGCCCCAGAAACGGAGCTCCAGCAAATGCCAGTGACAACCCCATCCCAAAGGCTGCCCAACCACCCCACAGGTGAGACACCAAACCATCAGAACAGAATTCTTGCGGCAGAAGAAACAGCGTGCCCTCCCTGCTTTCCATAATATTTTACTGTAATTCCTGTTATTCATTCATTGTCTCAAGATTTTTTATTTACCACATAATGCTACACTCTTACCGAAAGGATTAGTATTAAATGAAAATTAGAGAAGCCAAACAAAAGTCCTTTCTCCAGGGACTGCCTTTGGTCCTTCACGATCCTAACCCCAAAACAAACTAGAGTCACTGTTTTCTAAATTCAAATTTTTTTTTTTTTTAATTCAGTATGCTTTATGTTCAAGAAGGTGAGTTTGATGCTAATGTTCAAAATTAATAAATAGAATTAATTGAATTAAATTGTAAGAATCCGCAGGAAGTACAATACCAAATGTTTCCCTTCACCATAAATTTCTGCAGATCCATGAGAAGGGGGAAAAAAAAAAAAAAGAGAAAATGTGAAATGAACATTTGCTTTCAGGTGCATAAAAATGGGATTAGTTTCCCCTGAAAAAGTGAGTGGGATACACTCACTAGAAACCACATTTAAAAGGAACATTTATCATTGCAATTAACATAATTACAGTTCGTGCTAGAAAGCAAAATAGCTACTTTGAACAAGGCTTTATCCTTTTTTGTTGTTGTTGTTGCAGTAGTTTTCGCAGATTTTTCTTCACTTGAAATAATATAGCATGTGAAACGCTATTGTTAAAAGATTAAACACAGTACAGGTAAAAGAGGAGCTGTACCTGATCATTCTTAAACTTGTTCTAATGAGTTTCTAACAAGTAAAGTGTGAGTTGTTAAACCCTGCACACAAAGTGCAGTGCTGAACAACACCACTATTACAGTAATATTGTATGCAAATGCAAAATAAATTAAGAAAATTTAAATATTAGTAAGACTTCATGCACTGCTTTATAAAAAAAAAAAAAAAGTGCCACATGGCTGATGCTACAAGATTATGGAAATTTTTAGGTTAATTTTCATAAAGGTTGCTCAAAAATAAAAGGAGAGTGATATGTTACATGCAGTGATTTGCTTTTCTTTGTCGGAGATTTATGGCCACTTTTCCCCTTTTGACCTCATCATGTTTTGATATCACAAAGGTTGAAACTGAGGACTGAAGTTTGTCTCTATCCCAAATGAAAAGATATTCTAACTGGAGAGCTTCCAAGCAAGGCTGGCTGCTTTCATTTCATATGCACTTTTTTAAAGAGAAGTATCTGTCCTTAAAGATGTACAAGATGTTCTAAATAGAAGGAAAAAAACTCCACACACACCCCCCCAAACAAAAAAAAACCCGAAAAAACACCTATAATCTAATAATCTTGAAATGTTCAGACTTCTCTCCTCTTCTTTTAGCTCTATTTGGTTGTTATCAGAATAGCTTTGTAGCTTTGTAGTTCTCATTCTGAAATTTTGATGCTTTTCCTCGGGGGCTCCAGACATTAACCAGGAGTCTTTGCTGAGCTTTCCACAGCGGGATGTGCATAAAGTCATTATTACATACACAATTTACGTACATGATTAATTCAAATAAATCCTTTCTTATATTTGTCAATACAGACTTTCACTTGCCAACATGCTGTCATTGTGTCAAGGACATTAGATCTATCAAAAAAACTTGGTCTTTTCCAGCTGTCCTTCACATATAAAATTTTATTCTGAGAATTACATGACCCCATTGCTTTTTCCATATTACAAGTACATTAAACAACAGCCCTGTAAAACTTTCTCATTCTCTTCTTGATAATTTATTTGAATGTTTCATTGTAATCCTTTAACTACCAATTAAAGTGAATAATTTATATCTTCCATTGATTACTAAAATAATACAGCAGCTTCTTGTTCTGGATTCTTTGAAAGACCAGATTCACCTATTCGTTCTATTCAGTTGATGATGAACTATAGCAAATGAGAGAGAAACAACTGTCATCTATTTGGGTCAGTCATATCATTTTTAAGATAATTTAGACATCATTTTTAGAGCTAGAATGTGCCATGAAGAGACTCCCTCAAGAAAACCTGAAAGACAGCGGGTGAGGGAAGTTTGAACACCCATCCATCCATCTATCCCTTTAAAAAAACACCATATTCTGTAACGTAATTGTTGCAAAAATGTTTTCATGGCAAATACTTAATCATATGTTATTCCCACAAAGGCAAATCGAATGCCCCTGCGAAATTTCACGTCAAGCCTGAGAAGTTACAGATCATGACCTGTGACAGCCACAGCTGCAAGCAAATGGCCAGCACAGAGGGTTCTGGACTCTCCTGTCATACTGTTCTGCAAGAACATTCTCCAAGGTTTTTAAACCAAATCTCTTGTTAGGTAAAGGAGAATGCTTACTTTGAAAAACATTAACTCTCAGATCAGGAAAAAAAAAAAGGAGAGAAAAAGAAAAAACCAGCAGAAATTATGTATTTCACGTATGCAACAAGCTGTTACACAAGAAATTTCTTCAACTCATTCTCTACAGAGGGAAGAACTTCCTGCTCCTTAACACTTGCTCTCTGTGTCTCAGGACAATTGTGCACATGAGTTTCTGGACTAACATTAGCAATTCAGAATGCATATATGAAAATTAAACAGATAGAACACACATATAATTTCAAATTTCTTAAAGTCATTCTGCCTTTCTGTCGTGATTTTTTCTGGGGCAGAGTTAATTTTCTTCCTAGTGGCTAGCACACTGCTGTGATTTGAATTTAGGATGAGAACAGTGTCAGTTACACATATATTCCAGTTGTTGCTAAGCAGTGTTTATATTAATGTTTATAACCTTTTTAGGTTCTCTCACCACCCTGCCAGGGGGCAGGCTGGAGAGCACAAGAAGCTGGGAAGAGACATAGCCTGAACAGCCAACCTAGACTGGCCAAAGGGATATTCCATACCAGATAGAGTGATGCTTTGTAAACAAACTAGGGAGAAAGCTGGCCTGGGGCCGCTGCTCAGGAGAAACTGGCTGGACATCAGTTGGTGAGTGGTGAGAAATTGCACTGTGCATCACTTGCTTTGAATATTCTATTTCTTCTTTCATTATGATTATTATTATTTTGTTTTCTGTCCTATTTAGCTGTCCTTATCTCAATCCACAATTTTTACCCTTTTCTTCTCTCAATTCTTCCATCATCCTATTAGTAGTTGAGGAGGCAGTGACCTAGCAGCATGGAGTTTAACTGCCTGCAGATTTAAACCCCATCAATCCTTTCTGGAGCCCAAAAGTTGCTGCTTTATCTTAACCCAGCCCAAGGGTTGAGATAACAGATTTGACCAGAACATGCTATAAAAGTTATTTATAAGCATTCATTATATTAGTTTATCAGTCTCTTGTCATAATGTTGATTTATTTGCTCTCAGAATCCATGGAAATGTAGAATCATAGAATGTTTTGAGTTGGAGGGGACTTTTAAGACCATCTAGTCCAAAACACCATAATGAGCAGGGATATCTTCAACTACTACAGGTTGCTCAGAGCTTCATCCAATTTTACCTTGAATCTTTCCACCTCTTTGGGCAACCTGTTCCAGTGTCTCACCTCTCTCATCATAAAAAAATCTTCTTTGTATCTAATATAGAATGAACCTTTTCCAGATTAAAACCACCACCCTTGTCCTATCACAACAGGCCTTGATAAAAAGGCCATCTTTCTTACAGCTGCTATACAGATTCTCAAAGTTGAATTATGTAACATCTTACTTGTGGAATATGTTCCCTGCCAGACTGTTTATCACCTCTGGGGGCTGGATTAAGGCCATTATTTTGTTGTATTTTGTAACAGTGCATCAGGATAGGATAAAATTGAGGGTCCTGAGACTAACCTGGAGTTTGTATCCAGTATTGCCACCACCTCTGTATTCCAGGAACCATCTATTAGAAATTATTATTAATTACACCTTTTATCTTTACTTCAAGGAGAGCTCATCTATGGGGGAGGTGCCTTCCTCCATCTTACCCTTCTCCAGGCTAATTAAATCAGGATTAAAACATCCTCAGGATGTTCAAAGCAGCACGTTCCTAATTCTAGGGCTCCTGAACATGCTTCAGGTCTTGCTTAGGGTTAAAAAAACTATTTAAAAATACCACCCACAGATTTGCACTGAGGCTGGATACTAATGAGTGGCAGCGTGTGTGGGATAGAATAGGCAAGTGCCTAGGACAGTGGTCACCTCCAGTGTTTTGGAATTACACCCCTGAACAAGTGCAGAATCCTGAGACACTGGTAAAATATCTGGAAGAAGTATTCTGTCATCCTGGTAATTCCAGAAAGACACAAATCACAAGACACTCAGGCCTGCTAAGCCCTGCCCAACATTATTCAGAACCCTCAAGGGACAGAGAAGGTCTCTGGATCCAATGGCAAAATGACAGGCTCTGCCCTCTCCCAACCCTGGAACTGGCACTGCAGCTGAACCAAAGAACCAACACATGCCAGTATCAGTCTTCTCAGTACACAAAAAGAAATACTGGAAGCAAAACTGAGGTCATTATTAAGGGATGAAAGAGCGTCTTCTAAGAGGGAGCAAGAGGAAAAAGTGGACAAAACCGACCACTCCAAAGCAGGGCCAGCATAAGAACAGGAGTAAGAGAGGTAGACACTGATAAGGGAGAAGAAAGAGCAAAACTTCATAAATGAGGTGCCAACCACTGGATCTCTTTCCCTGAGTGAACTGTGAGATGTGTGAAAAGATTTCATTTGCTGTCTACTGTCTAGGTAAGCCTGTTTTCACCTTGCTGCTCCTACTTCAGGAAAATGGGAGGAGAAGCCTGGAATTAGAAGGTAAGGAAGTGAAACAGCTGGGATTCCTTTCTAGGTAACAGAACCATTGACAAAGTGGTTGGAAAAGGTGTACAAGTAAGGTTCTGAAGGTGACTCCTACTGGATATGAAAGAAGGTATCCCTTCAAGAAAAGATATTATATGTCAGAGGACCACCATGGAGAAAGGCATGGAAATTAGCCGTGCTGGAGGTGGATGAATCAGCTGGCCAGCTCCAGAAACATGAAGAAATTTTTTTCTTCCTTCATCATCTCAGTTGTGGAAAAAGTGGTCCAGCAGCACAGAGATCCAACCCCTCACCTGTATGGACCAGTATCTCACGTGTAAGAAGTAAGCCTTCCTCTGGTCAAAAGACAGGACACAGTGAATATACATCCCCTGGGGTTTGACCTGAGTGACCACAGAGAGGAGATGAAGAACTAAACTGGAAAATCTGCCTCAGTCCTGGAGGCATAAATATGTGAGTTGCAAAGAAAAACAATCATAAATGAAGTTCTTACAGGAAAATTTCTGGTCCAGTTTCCTGTGGGCAGTTCCCCAGAGCAAAAGGGCTGATCTCACTCTTGATTGTAGGGACTTCTGATTCCTATTTACAAGAAGCGAGTAGTCAAAACTATTGCTAGGACCACAAGGGCCTTCTCCACAGAATGGACGAAAGGGACAACTGGACTTTACTGGATTGTGTGGATCCAATGGTCTGGCTCATCAGACCCACAGTAGTAAAAGGCTCCAGCAGACACCAATGTACAGTTGTAATACTTTCAATTCCCATTTGTATTTCTGGAATGACAGGGGGATCCCAGCAATTGACTGCATTGGAGGTTGAAGCGAGCCTGACTAGGAATGAGTGGCAAAAGCACTCCATTGTGACTGGAATGAGGAAGTGAGTAAGCAGTGAGAACAGTAAATCCTGTACAAGTGATACCAATGCAAATTCGATGACTAAATGCATTGAAAATACCACTTTCTCCTTCACTTGTTAAAGAAATCAGTGTCCTTTAATTTTTACTGCTGTTTCTCTAGTCCCCAATCTTTCCAGAAGTTGTCCTGAGAAGTAGGACTGGTAATTGAATGTAACCAACAACAGGATAAACATATTCCTCTGATTAAGTGTTCAATTGCATATGCTATCTGACCTTTTGGGGACAAATACTTACGTGAGCACTTAGTATCAAACAAACATCCTCATGGAGGAACTAAACTGAGCATTCAGCAGCTGGGATAACTGACTAACTTGGAACAGGACTTGAAAATGGAAAAATCATAAAAAAAATCTTCACAGAATATCAAATCATTATGTTTGAGGAACAAAACACCCATTATTCTATTCACCTTCTTAATTATTTCCTCCTTCTCAAAATAGAGCAAATAATTGACATTTAGAACCTACTGAAGATTTATCTGAGGACACTAAGAATGTGTTTTTAATATAAATATTTACAGCTGTTTGAGGCCTCAACTCCTTAGACAGCTTTCAGGTAGCTTATCACTTATTCTAATTTATCATAATTTCACCTTAATTCTTGGGCTTTCTGGCTAGATGCAAAGAGAATAATATTATTTCAATTCTATTTGTATTTTTTTAACAGGAAAGTTGCTAAAAATCCTTTCATTTAGGGATCATTTCCCGACTACATCTTTTCTACAATTGTTATAGCATTCCATTTGCTTACTCAGAAATATTAGATCTTTACACTAACCTATCCAACAAGTATTGAAAACAAGTGAACTGAGACAGTTTGCTGTAATTCACAGAGATTACTATTGCTACACAGAACACAGCTTGAAATTCTCAGATCTATAATAGGTACTGAAGGAGAAACACGAAAGAAACCCAAGCATACATTTAGAAGTGCCACTATTTGACTGAGGTAAGTTTTAATCAATTTGCAGAGAGATTTCTTTCGAAATTAGAAAGCGTACTTAGAAAATGTTTATACTAGTTTCTTTTGCTGATGTCAATTAGCCTGCAATTAGCATCTGTTAAAATATACAATACAATAAGGAAGGAATTACAGATGTGGGTGAAACGATCACTGTAGGTGTGGCATTTTAAGCAGCATTTCCATAGTCACTCTGTTTTGATATGCCTGTTGACTTTAACATCATGTAGTATTATCCCACATTTTCCTTCAAGATGTGTATTAAAACTGAGTTCTCAGCATATAAAACTGAGTTAACACTGCTCATTTTACTCCCTACATTGAGCCATCTCTGCAGACTATGTTACATCTATAATTTGAATGCAAATTTTTTATACTGGGGGATTAAATATTTGTGCACAAATACCATTTTTCCACAGTAATATGAAAAATCAATATTTAGAAAAAGTAACTGTGAGCAAGAAATTATAAAAAAAATTATCCTTATATAATTCATTTAATGCTTGAAAATCATGCAGATTATAATGTACTGATGTGCAATTAAGTACCTTAATAGCACTGAAGACATGTTACTTGAATTATTTCCCTTGATGAAGCTTTGTTCTGTGGCTCACTCCAAACTCTACAAGAACCCAAGGCTGTTTCCTCTAGTCAAATTCCATTTGTTGTATTTATCCTGTCCACACTATCAAAGCAAGAATTTATTCACTACTTCTCAGCTCAGAAGTCTCTGTAATGAAAGCAGTTCTTTTGAAAAATGTCTAAAGTGCATTTCCTCACTCTCCAAGTTTCTTTTCTCCAGAGAAACTGAAAATTAGCTTTGATAGTGGCATAAAACTGAGCTAACATAGTAACCACTGGAGGGGAAGAGAAAAAAAATTACCATTACCCTCTGCAGAAGAGGTTCCTGTGTCTCAAAAATTGAAGACAATTCTATAATGTTATAATTAGCTTGCTTTTCCATCAGCCAGGGTAAACAGAAAAATTCTTGTACTTTGCATTCTGAATTTAAGAAACAATGCACTTCCTTTTCTTCCAGGTAAATGCCCTTCAAAGTAATCCCTCCTGAAAACAATAATTCTGGATGGCTCTTAATGTCAAATTTCCAAAATTATTACCAACTGAGATGTAGTCAAATGTGTAAAAAAGGCTGAATTATCACATCACCAGTGATATCCAAGAATTTTTTTTTTTTTTTTTTTTTTTTTTTTTTAAACACTGAAACCTGTTGCAGAGCTAAGCAGTTAAAGTCAAGGGAGATACTCGGGTGCTTTTATTAGTTCATTATTCCTGTTGTATGCAAGTATACAACACCTCCCTTGAGATCACAAATTTGCAAGCACATAACTAATTCACAGAAACAGACAATTTAGGATTTCCTTTATTTCATAAATACATTAAAAGAGAAAAAAAATGTCAGGGAGATTAAAGGAATTCCTTTCACTATGTGTTATTCAGTTTCATCTTACTTCATTACTGTAATTTTATCTGTAAAGAAAACACATTCAGTGTCTTCTAAATTTTGGTTCAAATTAAATAAATCCCTTTGATCAAGTACTGGGGGGGTTCCCCATCTTGGTAGTTGATAAAAAGCAGAAAAGCCATTTTCAGATATGAAATGAGAACCAGGATGCCTCTACTTCCACTACGTTTTTCATTGCAAGTTGTCTTTAATCTGCTTGATTCTGCACTGAAGAATATACAACATACTGATACAAGCCTTCACACTCACACCTGCTCAGAGACAAAAGCATGAAGCCAAGAGCTCAGTAAGTATCTTAATGCCATTTAACTTGTACCCAGCTTCAACTGCCAGCACATCCCTTCAGCAGAATAAAGATTTTGGAACAAAATCACAAGTAGAATTATAATCATTTGACAGAAGTACACAGGAACTAGAGTAATTTCTTCTAATACTTTTATTAGTACACTTTATAGGCTAAAACAGCTCAGAAGTGAATGACTTTAGCTTATCCTTTGAACAGCATGAAACTGCTTACAGCAAGGCGCAACTACTAATTTGCTCATTAATTTGACATGAAGCTTCTCTCTGGGCTTGTGCTTCAAGGATTCCACAGATAGATATAACCAAACACACTTGCACTAACCTTGTGTGCTCTGTACTGGAAAATGGCTTATCAAGAAATACATGTGTTAGAGTGAGGTGTCTGCCTCAGTGACCATGCAGCTTTACAACAGCCAGCTTTCTACCGCATTAATTCACTGCATCTCCAGTCCACCATAACACCTCTGCCAACACTCTGGAATTACAGAGGGAGTGAAAAGCTGCTTTATGGGCCAGACTGGAGCTTCATCTGAGACAGAATAATTTTATATATGAAGTAAAGCCAGTATGCACTCCATCCCCACCAGAGAGGTTGTCTAGATTCTAGAATCAGTCTATCAGGAAAAGTCTTTACCCAATGTAACTTGGAATGACACATTTAGCTTTGCTCTCATTGGAACCAGTTCTTTTCAAAATGGTTTAAGGACACGTTTTGATGAAGCACACTTTCCAAAGCAAGATTTTGTTGCCACTAAGTTCTGAATATATATTAAAAAAAAAAAAAAAAAGGAAAAGGCAGATTTGATTTCTATTTGATTTCTATTTATGCAAGTAATACTACATTTTCCATGAACAGATTATGAATGCTTCAGTCAAAAAATAAGCCATGTCAGTGTCACCAATAAACTTCTCACATATAATATTTCATGCCTCGTAGAGTTATGAGGAAAGGTACCTGTATAGTATTGAACATGCTTTTTATTGCTGTTTTTTCTCTTTATAGCAAAATTCTTCGTAGGAATAAAACAACAGAATCTGAAGATGTATAACCAAGCTTTCTCAATCATAATTAAATATTGGACAAAATGAAAAGATAACCCATCAGTATGGTTTAAAAACATTTAAAATCAATTGTATAACAATTTATGGTTGTCATAAGTACCACATCCACGGAACATGGCTAATGCTATTGTGCTGACACAATTAGCAAAAATTAATACTTAACTATAGTTATTGTTTAATGAATATTATAAGCATCTACCTACATATGTGACATGAGTCAGATATTTTGGAGTACAGTAGAAACGGTGTTGAAAACCCTATGCCACTATTTAAACAATGTACTTACCTACAGGAGTCTCAGGCAAGCTCTAACTTGAAATGCTACTTACTATAAAGATGCAATAATCAGAGATTTAACTCTGTAATTTCTGGCTGAAATAAAATGAGACCAGTGCTATAGTTATGTTTTTGGCCACATTTCAGAGGACATCTGAGGTTGTCTCTGGTCATCTGCAGCCCATACTATGTATTAAGAAACCAAGGAGACCTATTACAGTCCAAGCTTTCAGAGAGGCCTCTAATATTTTCAAGGTGAACAAACAATTCTACACACATTCTACGACCACTAACTCATACATAACACTGGTGTTAGAGAGTACATTGAAGAAAAACATACATAATATGTCCCACAGAGGGGAGTTATATCAGATGCCCAAACAAGTACGTATGGTATACACAGACACATTAGGAAAGGCCTTAACAACGCATTTAGCAGAGAACTGTGCTTTATTTGCTAGGATCTAGGAAATACGGTTTTTATCCTGTAGCAGCTGTTCTCCATCACTAAACGTATTTTCTACACAGCTACACACAGCATCACACATTATTTATCAGTATTAACTATCTTACTGTCATGCAGTTTAAGTTTACAGTGTCTATACTGGAAAAGACAGGGTGGTTTACAAAATGGAGTTATAACGTTAGATAGCAGGGCTCAAAAATGAAAGGTAATAATCATACATTTATATTACATGATTCTGTGATCAAATTTAAAGAGATAAAATTCATCGTGGCAACATTAAATTGTGACAAATCAGGAGCGACCAGATTTTACATGACCATGTATTCACCTCTTTTTTTGGGTTTTTTGAGCCGTGCAAGTTGAAGGGTCATGAACACACAGGGTATCAAAACAGACAGGTTAGACTCAGTGGCAACATGAAACATTCGGGATCAAGTGAATAAAAGACAGAATCACATACCCATTTTTCCACATCAACTAGCTGTAGAAAGAAAAAGCAAGAAATCAGTAAATCTCTTTCCTTAAATACAGCATATCAAAGTCTATTTTGAAGTTAACATTTCATATTTTCAGAAATGTATCTAGCATGAAAGAAAATCTATTCTATAGCTTCTATTAATGAAGATACTGTCCTGGCATCTTCTCTTTAAAGGGCCAATGCCTCACTTTCTGTCTTAACTTTGTGGAAAGCAATTCAAATTCTAGAAGTCAAAAATGTCCATCTAAAATCAGATAACAGGCAGCAAAGGAAGATTGATACTGAATTATTTCCATACTGCATTCAGTACCAACCAGTCAAAACTATACAACACAGTATCCTACAAATCATAGCCCCATTTCCTCTTGAGTAAAGCTCTGCCATTAGCGAACATCATTCACTTGAAGTTTCATTGCTGTTATCATGGTTTGCCATTTTAAAGAATGCCATCAGTACTAAAGTTAAAATTAGGGGTACCTGTCAAACCCTGACCCTACAACCTACAGCATATGAGAATATCTAGCATAACAACAGAGAACAGCACATAGAAATGTCATCCATTTCTTCTACGGGAAAAGTGAAAGTAAAGCCAAAAGCCTAAGGTTTTATATTAACAAAACTGTTTCAGGACTCAATAAGGAAACTGATTTTATATTACTCTCTCTAAAAAGTCTTTGGACTATCTTATAGTCTCAGGAAGGATTGACAGTATCTACTAGAACACATTTCAGCTGCCAGAACAGTTAGTATGCCACTACCTATTAAATACTTAGTTGGCACTGAGAGCAGTATGTCTGAAGTAGATTGGTCTCCGGACTTTGCACGCAAAACACTGCAGAGTATCATGCTTTCAATGGTTTTACTGCAGGCACATAATTGACCTTTTGTTAGCAGATGCCACATAGAAGTTTAATAATTTAAGATGGTTTAGTGTAAAGCAGGAGCAATTTTCAAAATTGCTGTAATATCTGGATGTCAACTTGCTTGTGAAATTGCTGTAATAAAAGGCAATGTATTTAGTTCTCATCTGTTAAAATAGCTCCATTCAAAGTAAACTTTCTCACTTTCAATATACATTTCAATTAAAGAGCAGCTTTATGTTTTTGTTCAGTGCTGCTAGTACACAAAATTCTGATTTGCTCCTATTTATTTTTTTAGCAATCTTTACTGTGACTTTTGTTATCAACCACAGCTGCAGAACTGCCTCCTCAAAAACAGCTAAATGTTTTAAAACAGATACAAGGTAAGAAATAATTTGATAGTATGTTGGCAAGTTATAAAAGTAGCAATGATTCTAAATGCAATTACACTGTCTTAAAAAAAAAAATATTAAGAAATAGCCAAGTTAGATTTTTCTGTACAAGTCTTTCTTTTATTACCTTGCCTTTGATACGTCTTTTGCTTTGTTAAAATTGTATACGTTCTGAAAACAGCACCACAAGCAATTTGCCTGTGTGACAATGTTAGTAAGAGGTGATGCACACTTTATTGCCTTGCTCTGAGAAGAAATTGCTACCCCAAAGTGTAAGTGAACAAGGCAGCTTCAACTGTTATCAGAGAACCCACGCAAAGCTCAACAGCCATTATCAGTTTTATAATTAATTGTCTTATAATTGCTGAATTGTCCATTTACTTTACTTTGGTGGACACCAGTTAGCTGCATGAGCCATGTGCAGCATTTTCCTAGTATTTATCTGCTGCACACACTAATTCTGCACTGGTATGTTCATGTTTGAAAAGAATGTCTCCCAGGACAGCCACTTGAACAGTGCAGGTACTCTTGTCAAACAGTACAGTTTGACACCTACATGGGAAAGACTATGAACTTATCCAAAGAGTTCTGATTCTGAAAGCGTGGTACCGTGCACAGCACAATAAGATCTTCCATTCATAATTACAGCTGTTAGTCTATAGGCCTTCTGCTGTGAGCTTCGTCAGAGCCTTCCCAGGTCCTGCTGTGCTCCAATTTCATCTGTGGGAGAGTTCTCTGAGTGACTCAAGTCACATCTTTCTCACAGACCACTTTGTCACAAGTTCTAAAATTTTTTTGTGCAACATATGGAGATAAAATTGTGTCTGCTTTTGGAACCTATTCTGGAAGACTTATGATCTGGACATTCAGTATCCCATTTGGGGGAGGAAAAAGACATAAGCATGATAGAATATTATATTTACTCATCTGGAAATTTCTATGAACCCAGACTAGGTAAAGCTAAAAAATAAATAAGATTCCTCATATCCAAGAGTAATTGTCCTAATGCAGACAAAATAAATGCAAAGCTCACATAAACAGAAATGAAACAATGGATACCTCAGTCTAGCACATCTATCTAAGATCTAAGCTACGATTCAGAGAACAGGCAAGCAAATGCTTCACAGCACATCTAAACAGAATCTGTTTCACACTGACACCTCTATCTTTTGTCTGTCTTCAAAACTAGAAGCCACAGGAACGCTTTTCCCATGGATTTCCCAGCACCCATCCAAATTCAGGAAACACTAAGATTCAAAATCTCTGTTTCTATATATGCATTGGTCATTAATCCAAGGAGAGAATTGAAAAAAAATTAAAAACCTAACAAAACAAACAAAATCCACATACAAACCAGAAACTGAACAAACAAACAGAGAAAACCACAAACAAGTAAACAAATTCTAACATTCTCTTCTACCAGACCAGATTTTGTTACCTCTCTTTTATGGAGTGCCTAATGTTTCTTGGACTTGAAATTACCTGTTTTTACCATAAATTACTCAGCTCAGGTTTTGCTGAGTTGTTCACCTGTTAGGAGGTGTAGATCTTTCAACAGGTCTCAGAAGGTTTAAAGTTCAGGACGGGTTGGGGACATGGTAGGCAGGGACTGCCAGTCACTTCTTGAGGTCCCTCTCACTGGGGCATCTTACAGTAACTGCTTCATTTCAATCATACATTACATTAAACACAGTCCAAAAGAACAGTACAATTATTTCTTTCATAAAGCACAGGAATTTTTGCCTTGTCACAAAATAAGTAAAACCAGACCCCTGGAATTCAATAACTTTTCTTCAGCCAGCTCATTTTCTCTCCTTACCATTAAGTCACATTTTTTTGGAAAAAACTAAATGTTTAGGTAGGTATATATTGATTTTTCTCTTTTTCTTTACCCAAAGAGTATCTGGATTTATAACATTTCCTCCAGCAGAGGATGCAGGATCCATATTAAACAATGTATACTTCAAAGGCAGTGTGCCACTTAGAAATATTCTCTCCTCATATACCTGGTACTCAAAAATTTTTTGAGAAAAATAAAAAAAATAACATGACCCAACATTGAATATCAAAATTTAATGAGTACATTGCCATATGACAATTCTGAGTACAGGAATTATCTTCCCATGAGAACATCAAAGTTATTAAAAGACCGAAGGACAGAATATCTCTGGAATTTATTCAGTTACTCTGGACTACTTACACCACAATAATCATTTTACAGAAAGCTACTAATTTGTACTCAAAGAATTATTTCACTGCCTACTGCTAGCAAGTAGCCACCAACATAAGATCATGATTAAAAATTATCAAAAACTTGAAACTTGAAAGTAGTGGATAATAAAATGGTACAGCACCCATATATCTGGGTGTCTAAAATATACAAGCAGTGCTATAAAAATAAACCCTAGAATTCAAAGTTTTGTTCTAAGGATCAAGTAAAAGATCAAAGACAGCATTTAGAATGATGAAATAATCTCCCTTCTTGAACTAGAAGAGAGCAGTATATTACCGAGTCTTAATACTTCCCTTAAACTTTCATGCAGCACTACTAAGAACTCTCAATCAAGAACATACAGCCACAACCTAATAATTTACTGCTATGTTAATCCAGAGCGATCTGCACTTGCTGACTTCTCTTCAGGGGCACATCAGAGCTCCAATCTTTTCAGTCAAGCTTTCATTTTAAATACATTTAATCCAAACTAGAAAGATGCTTTTTTCATTTTTTTCCCAAGCACTGCAGATATCCAGAATTACACTAACCAAACATAAAATCTAGTAAAAAGTGCAGGAATGTTATACTGCTACCCCTGCTTTCTCTTGCCACAAGGAGCCATGAACTAAGTGAAGAGAAATAAAGAGGGATCTTGTCGGCACTATGAGGAGTCATTCACAAACTCATTTTTTAAATTTGACAAAAAGCAGGCTCACAGAACACGTGCTGAATATCCAGTAATATAAAGGCATTAATTATGAACGCAAAAGCTGCAAAGTAAGCTGCTTTAAGCTATGAAAACAACCTCCCATTCCTAATTCTGGCTTCTCTATTCTGTTTTCTTTCATCTTCTTGAGCAGCACACAAAAACACTACGTAATTTTATTTCACAGTGAATAGGAGAATCTCAGCTGACTCTGGCTAATCACTTTCTCCACAACTATTTATGAGAACTGCCATGATACTTCTAATATACTGCCATGATCCACAGACGGAATTGTGACTGAAATCTCAATAAAAAAATGAGTAACATCCACTAGTAGATGTTATACTTTCCCTTGCACTTAAACTCATTTTTCTGAACCAAACTCTTATTTTAAAAATTGCCCTTTTTTTTGGTTTTTTTTTTCCTCTGCTGCAGAAACAGAACATATAGCAAATTCTTTGTCTAAAACTTTAATAAAGATAAGCAAGGTGAGAATAAGTAGAACTGAACTAGATTCCAAATTGAATTGTATTCTTTACTTCTATTACAACACTTGACTAGCTTCACAGCCACCTTGACTTCCTGAGTTAAATACATAACCAGCTAACTGATGATACACCTTCTCTTCCTGCCCAGGATTGTCTTCTAGCATAGATTTTTGTCTTCAAGACACTTCAAGAGCTACGCTTTCATGTCTATTTGGTTTAACTCTTTCTCTGCACGCAACTTAGATCAGAATATATTACTGAGGAGAAACAAAGTAACTTCCCTTCCCCCAGAACAATTTTTAACTGTCCATCATCCCAGAAAGAAAACTTTGAGCACATGAGCACTACAAAGGGCATGGTAAGGCCAGAAAAAGACCTGCTGCTATCTACCTACAAAACAGGAAACTTGTCTAGGATAATAAAAATGCTTATATCACGCCATAAATCCTCATCCCAAACACTGTGCACACACTAAAGAAGAGCCTGTGGGCCAGGCCAGAAGTATTTACGTGTCACAATTCTGTGATTTAAAATAATGATTTTATTCCTGTCCTTGCTTGACCCTGAGGATAAGCAGAGTACAAAAACACTGTGCCTGCCATCGTTGATCTTTTCCAGTACCTGCAGTTGATCAAAGCTCAGCTGACCAAAGCCAAGCCATATTCTTTTTGTACCTTATTTGAAATGGCCTGCTAACAATCACTTCTGATGCTAAATAAGGTGCACTGAGCAGAAAATGACAGTACATTTCTCTGTAACAGTTCCATGTTGTTTTCCCCATTGTTTTACTTCCTGTTCCTATTTGCAGTACGGCACCTCTAAAATAGCTGTGAGCATTTTAAGTAGAATAAGACTCTAAACTACCTCATCTTTTCATAAAGTTTTCCAGTGGTAGCAAATGTGTATGCCCATCTACATGATACAAAAACCCACACTGCATTGAACACTGAGATCCTCTTCCTCTCCTTCCTCTTCTGTCACTTTCTTTCTTTGCAGTAAGAACACTTAGGTCATGTAAAATCAAAAGTTTGGGATGGCAGACCTTTCAGTAAGTACAAGCTAACATGGCTAGACACAAGCAACTCTGTCCCTCTTTATGACACACCACCATCTGATAAAGATTTATCCAAAGAAAATTTTCTTAAGAAAATTACTGCATTTTGTTATTTCAGTGATATATGACTGGTACCTGTAGACAATCCTTAGACTAATGAAAAAAACTCCAAGTATAGAAATAAAAAGCTGTAAGTGGCCTTTTTGACCAAAGTTTGATTAGGAAAAAGTTGATTAGAAAAAGAAACTTAAACAGCTCTGGTTTGTTATACCAAGGAACCTCTGGTTCGTTTCTGACCCTTCCTACACATGGGGGCTCTTCTGGCAAACCTGAAAACATTTTCAGCCTGTCATATTCACAGCTGCTGTTAGCTTTCAAATAGGTTATTAACTAGACTACTGTAGTGAATCAGAGAGCTTAAATTGTCAAGAGTGCATTTAACTGCCAATCTTCATACTTTTTTTAAGGAAGTACCTTGGTAACTTGGCTTATTCATTAACATACAGAACACTTATTAAAAGAAATGGGAGGTGTTACCTCTTTCGCTGGCATGAGATGTGAAATTACTTTCGCTCTCCTCCCATGCTGAGAAAATGACAAAGTTGCCAGCTCTCTGCGTTATCTTGCTGCTTACTAATACCAAGTAATTAATGAATTCAGAGTTCCACAGTTGGAGATAAGTGATTTGAATATTCAAAAATCCATCAGCTACAGTTGCATTCCTATCCCAAAATGACTCCATTCTCTCTTAGAAGCACAGGAAAGCTTCTCAGCTCTGAGAGAAAACACAGGTTTTCCCTATCCCTTATACACAGAGGGTAATTATACATACAAGGCACTTCCATGTGATGATTCCTTCACACAGGCCTTCAGATCAGAGGATAAGGGCTTCACTTTAATCCACAGCAAAGACTATCCCACACATGAAATTAGACAGCAGTTCGCTGGTCAGTGGCACGGAAAACAGATTTTAATAAAACAAGGCTCCAGGAGGAGTGATTAATCAGCCATGACTGGATGATTAGCTAGGAGTTAATAAGCTCATGATACAATTTAGCTAGAATGTTGCCTAACCAATGGGTATCTTGCAGACAGCATTTTCCTGAAAAATGAAGTTGTCAACAATTGGAGTAGAGGCTGTGAAATTAAATTTTTTCATATTACAGAAATACTTCAGCTTTGAATTCACACACGTGTGCAATGAAATGCATTCATTCCCCTAATAAGGTCTGACATAGATTTATGAGTGTACAAGTCTGAAAACCTCCTAGCCTTAATTACAATGCTTTATCACAGTATTACTGAAACTTTTAAATAAAAGATTTTGTTTGATGGCTATTTTCTCATGTTGTCCATGAGTTATTTCTGTATCCATTTCAGTGCTTCTCTAAAGTAATTGGATTGGGAGGGTGGGAGGAGGGAAGGGGAGGGCAATGCAAAGATTAGGATGTTTGGAAGAAAATTCAGACATCCTAGAATATTACTAAGGAATGAAAAAAAATACTGATATTAGTGTCAGTAAGCAGGCAGCATACCAGTCAATCAGTTCTGCTCCAAAGGTAAGATCTCCTATTAGTAACAGGATTGAAAAAAAAAAAAAGTATAGAAACAATCAGTCTCAAAAGATGTGCAAAAATACGCAGCAGATCCAAAAATAACAGCGTAAATGAAGGAAATAAAAACCATCAAAAGAAATTAACAAAAAAAGAGAAAAATTTTATACCAATGCTGGAGAAACAGATATCTGTTTTTAATTGCTGTACCCTTAAATCAATGCAAAAATCCGTGTCAGGTTTCTATTAGAAAGATAAGTAACTCAATAGCAGTCTATTTATTTGGTTATGCCAAGCTGCAGAACAAATGAAACTTTTAGCTAAGCACTTCCTCACAGATGGTCTTCACTTAGGTATAAGTGAATGCTATGTGTTTGCATCTCCCCCTTTAAAAATCCCATTTTCAAGAAGCTCTTTCCAAATTCCAACTGCAGTACCCTCATATTTGAGGGTACAAATATGAGTTCCCTCATATTTGGCTCTCTGAATCTGACTTCTTGATTAGTCCAGTCTTGCTCTCAGTTTGAAGGAAGCCGATAAGCCAAAAGAAAAACAAAAACTGATGGGGAAAAAAAAAAAAAAATCCACCCAGAATTACGAAGAAGGAAGGAAACTTCCCTTTAGGAAATACAATTAGACTATAAAAAGGAGATGGTTGTGAACCAGAATTTCCTAACTGCTTTAAATACAAGCAGAATAAGCATGTAAGAAAGAATTCAGAAATTGCTTCCTACTCTACTGTATTTAAACCGACAGCTATATTTGTAGCCTTCAAATCCTCAAGATATTTCCATGTCAAGTCAGAAAGTTCTTAAACACTATCCTATCCACAAAAGGTTACAAAGAATGGCCTTGGTAAAAGACATTGTGAATAAGAAGAGGAAGAATAATATGAGAGAAAAATGTTTTAGCATGTAACAAAATAGTTTTTGTGCTTCACTGATAAATTATATCAAGCAGAAATGATCAGTTTCAACCACGAAGATCCACAAATCAGCTTATTTCATTATTCTCTTGCTTAAGCTTTCAGATCTTTGTGTTATGGTATTATTTTTCTTTACTTTTTTACATCAAACCAATAAAATCTTGAAGTCATCTATGAAAATGATTAGAATTTCACTGGGAAAAGTTGGGAAAGTTACTGGAATTTCAGAAGAAATCTCAATGAAAAGCTTGTTTTATGTGCTATTTCTTCTCCCAGCCCTTGGCATACACAAGTTGAGAAAGGAGTCAGCAAACTGGGTAGGGTCAGACATGTGAGCTACAAAAAGGCTTTGCTGTCACAAAACTCAGCAAGTCTGTTTTTTCCACACAAAGGTCTGTTCCCTAAATACGTTTTATTTTATACTATGCAGCATCTTGGAATACTCAGAGAGCCAGAAGAAGAACTGGAGTCTCATATTGCTTGCAGTAATACCAAGAAAGCATACAGAAAGAGAACTGTGTTCGTCTGGGCAGAGGCAAAGGCTGGCTGCCTATTATGGTCCTCTGAAGATCTCCAAACCCATCAAGTCATTTCTTTAGGACAAAGGTTTTGTCCTGAAGTAATGTAGCTGAAAAATAGTGACATATAGCTGAGGAGAGAGAATAAGAAACCCCACCTGAAATTTCTTGGAACAGCCAAGGGATTTAATCAGTTACTGACATTACTAAAATTTGGGCAAATGCACAAGTTATTTTGAAGAAGGCAATCTATACCCAGTAAATCATTTCTATTCTAACAAACACACACCACCTGGAAGTGGAATTTTACAGGAAGAACAAAATGCATGAATACCCAGATAACTTAAATAGTTGGTTGCCAAATGACCTACGTATACACTAGACTATGTCAATTTACCACATTAAATAATCACTGCTAAGAAAAAACAGGATTTCCAAATTTGTCACTTTCCTTCTACTATTTGCATACTGTTATCTTCTGACTCATCCCAGTAATTTTTTTAAATAGAAACATCTTTCAAAAAAGTGAATATTCTGTGTATCTGTCAACAGACTCTCAGCTATCAAAGGCTGCTTCAGGAGTGGAAGCTGCATGTACCACCATAATTAAAAGCACATTCCACTCCATCAGCAGTATCTGCAGAAACAAGCATTAACTACAAAAGTCACATACAACAATACAGGACTCCCCAAACTGAAGCAGATGACAACAGCCAACATAATTAGAACACATGTTTACTAGCAGAAGCCTGAATACCCTTTGCTCTTGTCAAGTTTCTTTTCTTTGTTCTGTTTACTTAGAAGTATGTTATTTCCATAAAGAAAAATAAGGCTTGAGCTTCCACCCCTATCACATAAAAAAGGAAATCAATCCATTATCTATTTGTACACAGAGGGAATGACTATTATTTAAAAGATTAAAGGGCAACTAACTGCTGAACTAGCAAATGCTAAAAAGACTGTAGCCTAGGCAGAAAGGGGAGACTGCAGGGGAAAGGGAGGACAGTCTTCAGAGCTCAGCAACTTATCATGCTTGTCAAAAAAATATTTATGGATCAAGATCAAAAAGCTAACAACATGGGGATAATACCTCCACTTCTAACTTACCATGCTGACTGTACTCTAAAACACAAGTTTCAATTTTCACTTGAAAAATGATGGACAGGTGCGTACAAAAAGGTCAGGATGAGTCATAGAGAGCATATTCCCTCTTTTTAAACCTAAATGTGTGCGTATACATGTATATTTATCAGGCACGCTTTTGAAGAGGAAGAATTCAATCCAGACTGCCTGCAGGAACCCAGCAGGAGCCTTAACTGCTGCTGAGATCCTACAAACACTCCAAAATGGATCCTGCTGGCATGGGACTCACTCCCCACCACAGAAGCCAGAGGCAGCTCAGCAGGTTGGCTGCACAGGATGCTGCAGGTAGGGGCAGCTCCCTTCCCTGTCCCTGAGCCTGCAGTCCTGACTGAACCTTGAGGGAACAAGGCTCTGCTCACAAGAGCGACCACACAAACACTAAAAAACTAAAATTCACATTTAGGAAAAGCTGAGTGATCCTGACACACTCTGAAGCAAGCTCATGGTGTATAGGTAGATGATCGTACCACTCAAAAGGTAAGTCAGTGCCCCTGTGAGGAGCAGAGGTTCACTGGTCACTCAGGGGTTTCACTGATGTGCTCAGGTCCCAGAGTCAGCTACAAATAAGGCACCTGGAGGCCAGGAACAGAACCTCACCTCTGCCTGCAGAGCTGCTCCTTGTTCTCATCTTCTCTCTGTTTACCTAATATACCTGGTCTTAAACCCCTCCATTTCTTTCACTTTCCTTCCCTCCACCCCCACTCAAGAGTTCTTACCATCCTGATAAGCAATTTCAAAAAATGGTAATTTTCTGTGAAAAGAGAGAATCAAAATCTAAGTATGTTAACTTTATACCTGACATAGTGTAGCTCTCACACTACTGTAGTGCTTAAATACAAGACCAATACACTCACCTGCTTGGAAGGCTCTTGTTTCATTATAATAATTGAAACAAACTATTTGATGACTCTCTAGCAAAACATTACAAAACCAGAAACTTTCTTGGTGAATCATCACTACCACAGCCACCAAGGAAGAGCTGGGCATCAAAAGAAATAATCTCTCCATAGATGAATGGTTGCTCCAGAGGGAGGTGAAGTAACACCTGGGCTCACTAAACCTATTACTTTCACTAAGATATCATAGATTTGCTCAGTGATGTAGCTACCATGGATTCCACATTCCTATTGCCCTGGGGAGATGCAATTACATACATGCAGATGAATCCTCATGCATGACCTCCCTATCCAGACCTGCTCAGCAACAGAGTTCATTGACAGCCCCCAAGAAGTCCTGCGTGTTTATCAGCAACTCTCACAGACACTACAGAAGCAATACAGAGATGAACCATACCCCACCCTCCTCACTCAATTCCTTTCCACTTCCTGTTCAAGACAGTAATCCAGTCTGTTCAGTTCTGTTCGGTCTCACGACACCAGTTCTATCTTCTTCTTTTAATGCTACCCTTGCTGGTGTTGTTCAAGTGTTACCCCTTTGGGGAGGACCATTCACATCTAAACTTAAACAATATGGAAGTCTGTGGTGCATATAGAGCACCATTAGAATCAAAAGCACCCCAAGGTGCTGCACCCTGCAGGATAACGAGAGTTAGGAACAAACTTGCATTTACAAAAATCTTGACTGAATTTGAAGACTAAAGTGGTTCGTTGTTTTCTTTAATCACCACAGAAGGTATTGGTAACTCCTGGAGGTTGAGCACACTGAGCACATTTCAAGAGGGAGAATCCCACGTGTAATCCTCCAGCTCCAGCTGCTGAGATCTTAGGGAGCTGCCTGATAGGAGACTAGTCTCCTGCTACACAGTACCACAGACACAATTAACATTTTCCACACTGCCAGCTTCTGTAGCACTGCTGGGCATTTCCTTCACTGGTAACATTTTACACCACTCACTAAAATATCCTTTAAATAGCTATAGTAAGTCACTGAGTTGGAAAAAATGATCCTTCCTTTTTTAAATTTTGAACCAACCTAGCCAAATATTTCAGGAAGCTATCCCTGTAAGAAGCCATTATAAGCCAAATGGAGATATGGAGAATTTTCATATATGTTATGAGACATTTATTGATTGTAAGAAGTCTGTTTAAAAACATTGAATAATTATTATTGCCAATCTCAATATACTGGACAAAAGTAAAAGTTGTGTTTTATTTCATTTAAGGTCTTGAGCTTTACAAATAATTCATCTTACAGCTGTGTGCATTGCAAGAGAACACAGTGTTTGGTTTGAGCATCACTTTATCCAGGCCTTGCCTCAGCTGAGAGATTAATGTAAAATGTGCACTCCGCACAACCAGTAGTAGTAGAATTGTAGCAGACGAGAATCATATATAATCACGAACAATTTAATATCTCAAAACACTTTTAAACTAAGCTAAAGTATAAGGTTTTAGTGTTTTCAAAAAAATATGCTTTTACAAAAAGTTAACAAATTTAAGGCAAACAGAAAAATGGCACTGTTTTATGATGCAGCCCTTCACATGTCCATAACTTGCTCAACATCAAATCTGCCTCATGCAACACGTAGATGAGAGGGTGGTCATTTACTATTTTGTTTTATTCCAGCTTGTTGTGCAACCATTGTACTATAAATTGATTTAAAAACTCTTCTAAAGACAGAACAATTAAATGCTATCCATTTTATGATATTCACTACTGCAAAGCTAACTTAACGTCAATTCAATTTTCACAATAACTCAGAGATGATATATCAATAGATTTAAAGAATCTACTAAAATAAGTGTACTACACAAAGCAAGGAGGTTAGTCTGAGATTCCTAGGACCCAATTTCTAATGTTATTTTATGTGTAGCTTTCATCAGCTATGGTCCTCAAAACATGCATAAATCAGTCCCGAGGTATGAAGACAAACAAAATCAGAAAAAAACCCACGAATAGCAATCACTGCTTAGCAAACTTGTTCCAACTGCTTATCTACACTAGCCTGCTTTAAAAACTCAGTGTGTTACTAGCTTTGTTGAAACATCTGGTAGCATTAAGAAAATGAGTGGTTTAGGAGACCATCTCAGCTTTACATAGGATTGAGCTGCAAAACTGAGACTCTTCAAGCATTCTAGAACAGCATCTGAACGAGAGGATTTGGTGGGGTTTATCTTTTCGTTATTTTGTATAAATAGCCTTCAGTACATCAATTCCAACTGCTGATTAAAAAAAAAAAAATAAAAAAAAAATAAAAAAAAAAGATTTGGTTCTGGAAACAAATTTAACTGCATCATTTTCAATTTTGCTGTGCTTAAATTCCATTAAAAATCCCCAAGCTCTTCCAAGACCTAACAGGGAATCTTTACTGAAAAGCATCAGTATGTTGCCATCCTTTATTTTAACAAGCTATAACTTATAGATGGCACAGTGATGATACTTATAGAATTTACAGGTAAAAGGCATAAAAACAACCAATCCCCTTCTTTTTTCATCCCAGGGAAAAAGCCACACAGTACACCTTGAGTTCCTCATTCTAATCTCTCTGCCAGTATTTCTTAGCTGGACTCATGGCAGCTCAATACGTAAAAGTGCCAGTTTCAGTGACTTCTACATTGCTTATATTCCATCAGCAACTTTTTATCCAACTATTCTCAGTTTGTTTCCTAGGACAACATGGAACCTGAACCAATTTTTGTTTTAGTCCTCACTTCTCCATTCCACTTCAATGGCAGAACTGAATTGGCTACAGTTCTCCCTAAGTTCAACGGCAACAGCGCCTGAGTACTCCAAGAACGTCATTACACAATCAGATTTTTCCTTCCACGATCAATGTTCTTCTTCAGACGGGTTAGGAGAACATCCAAAAGTATCAAACAGAAAGAGGTCTGCTTCCAGCTCTGAACCACCAGCTCTCTGGAAGATCAGCCCTCTGGAGCTGATAGTGGCATGGACAGAGTTTCACATCCTCCTTACCAACCAGGAGGACAGGATATAGCTTCCAAGAACAGCAAATCTTCATGGCATACAATATAGGAACAGCATAGTTCTATATTGGGGAAATAAATATTGGGGAAAATGCAGCAAATAAATATTGGGGAAAATGCGGCAAACTGCACACTGAAGTTTTCAGTAGATAATATAGCAACTAAGAACAATTTGCAGGAAGCTAAAAAGGGATTTAACCCTACGTTTCATTTTACCTAAAAGTAAACAAATTTCAAGCATACTAAGGCAACTGAGAGCCAATTTTTTTCCACCGTGTAATAAAGTCTAGAAAGACAAATAGCAAAAAAACCCCACTTCGAGTTTTCTCAGAAAGAAAAAAACAAATACAGCATGATTTTCTGAATAAACACTTAAAATCACTTCAATATAAATTCTAGAGAGTCCTACACTCACCTCATTTATTCTACTTCCTATTTTATTATGTCATTCAAAACAGAAATTGTAACTACTTATATATTCACCTTCTTGCTACAGGTGACATGCAAAGAAAGCCTTACTTATTTCATTACTACATTTTTTCTAGTAAGCAATCAAAAAGCTGACACTTGAAGTGAAAGGACACAAAAGCAGCTGAGAGAAATCCATGGGGTTCCATTGAGGATAAGCGAGTTCAGAGCATCTGTCCTGCCGGAGCCATTAAAACACAACTCCAAAGGAAACACATTACATTCCAAGCACAGATGATTTTACTAGCTAGCAGTTCATGTAGCATGAAGCCTAGCCATTAGCAAAGGAATTGAATGTTCCAAACACTTTGCTGATAAAATTGGGAAAAACAAATACCAACAAACAAGAAAACCCACAGGAGTCTCATACTCCTATATATCCCTGAACAAAAAAAAGCCCATGCATACCTCATGCTGGCAGAACAAAGCACCGATCAAGAAACAGCAGCTCCAGAAGCTCTCACCAAAAAAGATGTCTCTTACTCTACACCCTCCAATGATATGAGATTTTCTTATGTATGTATGGTGCAACAGTAGAATTGGAATGGTTTGGCACTCACCAGTCTTCTGGTAGACCAGAGTGAAGAGAATGTTTTACCACTGCTGACAGAAACTAATTAAAGCTGCTGTGAAAGACAGTTTATTAATAAGAGTTCTCAATCACTCCAATGGGATGGTGCAGTTAACAATTCTCTGTCTGGGATACAAGGTGTCCCATCTGCATACAGATGTACACCACACTGGCATGTGAAAGCAAGTCACATACAGCTGGACTTGTATGTATCATACATAAATACACACATATGTACACAGTCTACTCATCAGGTATGGCATGTAAAATATAATCCTGAATCTTCAAATTTCAGTGGTCTCATTTATTACAACTATCATGAAGGACTATAAAAGACATAACAAGGTGGAAAAATAGAACATTATTTATATAATGAGACTGTTGGATATATTTCAAAAAATGCAGGCAAAGCAAGTGTAACTCAGGGAATAACAAGTACTTAATTTTCGCTCCAGCCAACAGAGATGAGAGATGATTTTGTGCTTGTTCACTTACAGGAAAGTGTCCTTTAAATGCCAAACTAATTTAATTTCCTGTACCTAGCCACTGTGCCCAAACCCGTTTTTTATCTCTTTGAAGTAACAAAAGCATTAGAATAGAATAAAAGTTCAAACTAGCCCCTTTTTATATAAATACAGAGAGTAGTGGTGTTTAGAATACTTAGATTCTCCCATTAGAAAAAAATAATTTGTACTGAATTATATGAAAAAACCCTCTGAAATACAGTTCAAATAATACTTAGAAGCAATGGGCTTTATGAAGGTTACCTTACACTTAATTTTAATTTGCACATCGTCTTGGCAAATTTTTCAACTTAATACCTATTTTTCATGCAGCATGTTTGCTTGAGGATTATTTAAAAAGAAAAACCTTTCAGACAAAATCTAAATCATTTTTGAACCAACTGAGGCTAAGAAAATACCTGACATCCTTCCAGGTCAAATATGTCTGGACACCTTTTCTTTCGGGTACCCTTTTCTACTAGCTATACAGCAGGACAGAGGGAAATAATTTTCCTTGTCATAAAAGGTGAGACTGGTAATAACATAGAATGTACACGTCTGTTGTTTAACTTGTATGAAAAAGTCATTTAAATCTCAGAACCGAAAGAAGCAACAAAATTATAAATCCCTCCCTTGCACCTGAAACTTGGCAACTTCCTCCCCATGTCCTTCTGACACCTTTTCTCACTGAAAGAAAACTGTGCAGAAGGTGCAATAGCATGAGAGCAGTTGATGGCAATGTGAAACAGAAAACTTTGCCTTCCTTTCCTCTTAGAGACTATATAAAGTTATATCTCTTTCTCCTACCCAGTACTGATCATATCTGGAAGAACTACCTAACCCTGTTTCTAATTTTGTTCATATTTTCCAGAAGTTGCAGAAGTTACTGAATTCAAGGGCACTAATGGATAGACAGCCAGGCTTAATTTCCTAAGAAAATTAGGGAAAATATCCGGGAACTGATTTGATTATGGCATTTAATCAGTTTCACAAGAAGCAAGTACTAGATGATAAGTATCTTTAATCTAGGAAAGAAAGATTTGATAGAAAAAAATTAAAAGATTTTACAAAAAGAAAAAAACATCAAACAAGCTACCCAAAAACATAATCAGAGGAAAAAGAATCAGAAGCAAAACACAGTTCCAACAGTTCTAATGACTATTCCTAAATGACTCCAGAAGCTATGGATTCACCTTCTCAGGATCATTCCAGCTCATGAGCTTTAGTGAAATACAAGGCACTTGGGTCCAGAGGAGGTTCACTGGAAATAACAACCAGGATAAGAATAGATGGCCTGAATGCTTTTCATGGTCTTAAACACTTTATAAAAACATAAAGAACTTCCATTGTCATCTTACATCTGCTTTTCTAATAAGAAGTTACACCTAAAACCAAGCCAAAATAATTGCAAAATGATACCTAGGCTGTGGGTCACTCTTGTGTAGGACAGTGCACCTGTAATTCTTCTTGCCTAACACACCACAGCATGGACTATGCGATGGTACTCCTCATTATATAATTATTTGCTATTCTCTCTCCACAAGATTTCTCCCTTTTTCCTTATCTATTTCTGACTTGTTGGTTTTTCCTCCATGCAGATGAACTGATGAAAGTGGCACATGCATATAGCACTCAAGACCCAGCAAAATAATAAAAAAATTACCTGTTAAAAATGAAAAGTGCAAATAATGCTACCTATGCAAATAAACATGGTTGTGGATTTATTTTTGAAACCAAAACCATTCTATCAAGCTATGAACGTCAGTGTTTTAATAAATTGTCAGACCTAAGCGCAGTATTTTACAGGGAAATGATGAAATGTGAGGCTACTCAGTGCCTAGAAGAAACAGAGCACTACACACATTCTTAAGAAATTTCAGTCATTTTCCACTGTTGCCTTTGATACCAGCATTTATCTGGTTCAGGAGAGCCAAGTAGGTATACTCGGATCACTGATCTCTCAAAGCATGGAAATTCTCATTTTGGGATTCTTTCACTAAAAAGGCAAGGTGCAGAGGTAATTATTACTAATGCAGAGGTAATCTTGCACATTTAACGCATACCAATTGAGAAGTAGCAGTAAATCCAGTAAGTGCACACAATTATTCTTTCTTGTGCATATGAAAGCTGCTTATTTTTCTGACTCAAGTCAGGGTGAGATTTTTGTTCATATTACTCAACCATTACGTTACTTCTAACTTACCTGTTATATAAGAATTATATAAACATAGCATTCAAGAGATTACACAACACAAAAGGCAAACCAGCTCAAGGAGACCACTTATAAGTACAGTATCTTAATGATTTCTAATGTAATGAAAAGTAACTGAGGACTGAAAATACTTCCAATTTGCAGGATTCTTTCCACTAGAAAACTGAGGTCATGCTGAAAGCAGTTTATAGCAACAATTTCTCAAAAAAATGCTGTATTTTCTTCTCCTAAATGAAATGAAACACTGTTTTGTTTTTTTTTTTAATTAAAAGAAGTGATGCTTCTCCAGGAAGGTCATAGTGCTTCAGGCAGGACAAATTACCTCTTACCTTAAAACTTCATTTAACAGTTACTTCAAACAAATATGAAGCTGTGTATATAAGTACCTGCCCTATGATATACAAATATAAATGGAAAGGCAAAAATTTCTATATCTTTCATAGAAACTACACAGAGATACCAAGTGTCGGTCCTATTAATTTATCAGCAAGTGCATATTCATTCATTTTAGTATCATCATCACTCTTGACTTTCAGAGACTTACTAAAAAGAAAAATATTGACATTGACAACATGACCATGTGTTCATCTACAAACCATAATTTTCAAGATTGTTCTCTTCTAATATCAATACATTAATATGCAAGAGACACAAGCAGATTCCTAATGCATTTCTACAGAAGCCATCAAAATTTGCAGTAGAAATATATTTATGATTTACTGAACACTCTCTCTCTGTGTTGGTATAGCTGTAGCTCTGTACCTCCTGCTAGTGCTAGAATTTACTAAGTGCTGAGAGCACAGTAAACTGCTCTGTAAACAGCCAAGAGCCACATAATGACCGCACTCGGAACTTTGCTTTATTTTTCCTGTGCACAACTCAGATCTTTGGGTACAGAGCACTGTAAACCAGTGCAGCTGCCATCAGTGCTATTTAGGCATGGGTGTAAGTGCCCCCAACTCTGACCTTCATGGTCGTGCACAGAAAACATCACTGTTTCCAGAAAATACCAGATAACTGCCAAACACGGTATCTCATCGGTCAGTGTGTCCTACAAAAATCATTTTCTACTCATATCTAGTGCAGAAAATAGTCCAGAAATAGTGCTAATATTCCACTTAAGACCCCTACAAAGCTCCCTTAAGACTGCCCTGTTCCCAGCAGAATAACCGAGCTCACAATTTCTAATCATTCTGCAGAGAGGTTTGGTCATTCTCCAATGTTCTCTGGGTGTCATATCTGTATTAAAAGCAAATATTGCCTTAACACATGGCCCCAGCACTCTGCTAAAGACAGTGAAAATCCAGAAGTTGATGTTATGATTTTAAAAAGTTCAAATACTTCATATTCAAAAACTGAATGCTTTTTCATTCACTGCATTCTGCCCTACAGCATTACTTCATCACATCTTCCCCTATACTTCCTTTAGCTCATGCTCCTGCTCACATCTGTTGGGAATAAACAGAAAGAAAACTGTTGCTCTACTTCACACATGTGGCCATACACAGTTATTGCTGTACATCCTGGGGTTTGGACTGTGATTTTTGACATTATGCCTGTATGTGCCTGTTATTTTGTTTTTATTTTTCTTCCCCCGTGCATTTGCTCACTCGTGGTTTCAGTATTCACCAAGTAAGGGAAGAAGGGTTTAGAAGTATGTATCTGCTTACTCTGGTACCACCTCTTCTCTCAGATATGCTTTTAAATCTCTTACAACAAATTCTCACTGGCAGAACACCCTCTGGATAATCCACAGGACTGTGCCCAGAGTTCATTTCCCAAATACCATTCTCAGTCTGGGTGCCTGGCATTTTGTGGGACTGACTACTCCATACTAGTTTGGTTTCTTGAGGCATCTCCGTGAATTTCAGAGGCACGCATACTTCCTGCCAGCTTTCTTGAGTAATGAACTTATGGTTGACACCTACTTCTTTCACTGTGTAACTCCTATGCCTATAGTCACTCTCCCTCAAAAAGATACAGGATTTGAACTAGAGCATAGCATTCAAATGAACACTATGAGATGTATATGGAATGTTCAGTTACATTATAACAAATCAAATTAATTGCACTGCAGGGAGCATTAATTACACTACCGTGATTTATCTGTAAATAATTATTTGCTAGCCAAAAAATTAATTAATTCCTATTAGGAATAATATTAATAATTCTTCTAGGATTTAAGTAATTACTATAGCCTTCATCTTCCAGACTGCTCTTTCTTGTCCACCAAGGCTCAGTAATATTTTATCTTCAGCTAAAGGTTTGTTACAGCATATTTGAGCTCAGGGCACACAGAAGTTTCATTATTTCCAGACACAACCAGCATACATCCAAGTCATTTTAAGACCTTCTGACAGTCTCACCCAATATAGTCAGGAATGCTCAGAAAGCTTATTTCTTCAGAAGAAGTGATCAAGCTTTATAGGACAAATTATGAGGTTCTCGAATTAAAACACCCTTGTAACTCTATACTGATTCACAGCACATTGAAATGGGGACTTACAATTCTGGCAAGGTTCACTGGACGCTGGAATTGCTTATAGTTTGCAAAGTAACAGACCATTCCTGTAGCAAAGGAGGAAAATTCAACACAATCATGCTATAAGCATGTGACAGTCATGAAACCTGAGGTACCATAAGAAAAAAAGGACTATTTTGCAAGAGGAAGAAAGGTGAATATTTAATAACTTACCCCTTCTGCCTTTTCTTCTGTGTTAGCCAGCATTTCCTGGAGGGCCCGTACTGACAGAGACTGCTCCAGCACAAAGGTGCAGATGGACAAATCAGGAGGAACATTCTAGGTTAAAGAGAACCATGAGATCACATTAGTAGAGATTACATCACATTTGCTGAGTTGCACTTTCCAGTGGCTCTCTTCTGCCTCTGAAAGGTCTAATACATCTCTGAGGCTGTGAAATCCAGCCACACACTGGGCTGCAACAGTTAAGTTTTAGCCAATAAAGGGAAGCAACGCTCTGCTCAGCATGTGCAAGCTGATACCTGGGGTATCAGGCTCCCTCTAATAAAGAATGAAACTCTCAATAAAAGAAGAAACCAATGAATTTCATCAATTTCAGCAGAGGATCACCATGAATATCAGTGCTAGTACATTTCCCGTGTGTCTGCAGAGAGGAGGAGAGGGATCTTGCAATTCTCTTCAAAAATCTAATGGTGATTACAGGGGAATGGAGGCAGAGTCTTCTTGGATGTGCTCCTTGAAAGGAATAGGAGCAGCAAGACAAGTTGTGCAAAGAAAATTAGAGAATAAAATTGGGAATGGAAAGGTTCCTAGGCAAAGCAATGACAAGTCTGCTTGGACATTAGCACATGGAACATGTGTCCCAGATACGATGCTCAGATTGTGAGGAAAACCAAATTCAATCTTTAGACTACTGGTAGTTAGCCAGACCTCATCCTTATCATGAAGGTCAAGATGAATTTTCATAGCAGAAATACTGCACACCGACTATCAAGGCCAAGCCAGCAGCTTCAAAGCCTTGCAGGGCACTATACTTCACCACAGGCTGCTCCACCACAGGCTGCTCTAACTGGGATAAAACTAAAGAGTTTTACAAAAATTATTATTTAACCTGTCACGCTTGAAAAAAAAAGTCATTGAACTATTGAAAAGTTAGTTTTCCAGACTATCATAAAAATTCATACAAAATTGGAAGAGGGTTGTAATAGCAATGTCTAAGTTACAAAGTAGCAAAGTAAAATTAGATTTTATGTGGGGATGTTTTCTTCTGTTAATAGAATATGCCACTCCTACACACCTTTTCTCGCCTCCAGAAATTCTTTCGTATTTCTTCTCTATTTTCATGTTAGTTGCATATTTTAGCTTAGGAATGCTTTTATTGATGGTTGGAATTCAGTTTTTTACACCATGAATGCTTTTGCTGCAAAAGCTGTAAAACTGCACATTTGCTCAAACTGTGTACAAAGTGAAGAGGCAACTTCCAAGGCCAAATTATAAAAGGTAGTTGCAAAATCTGGGTTTTTTCTGCCAAAAGTTAGTGTACTCAGAATACCTCACACTCTTACCAATTATATTGCTGTTCACCCCAACAAAATCCAGGTCTATTTAACACATAATAGATATCTCATGGTTTGCCAGTACTTATATTTCAATGAAATTAATGTAAAATTGTAGTTTAAATTTAAGTTTCAACCACATGCAAAAGGTTTCAATAGCATCTTCTTTTGCATGGTTTTTGACTGACTTATGCAATGATACTTAGGCATGGAATACTGTTCAGCCAACTCCTTCAGAATCGGGTCTCTAATTATTTGTCAGTGTTCTTGTTACTACTTTGCTTTTGTTGCTAGTCAGACACTACAACTGTCCTTTTCATGCTAAGACTAGGTCAGAAAACAACCTATTATATTGTCTTCAAAAACATCCTTGTAACATGAGTACTGTCACAAGCCCTTATGTTACAAAGCAGGAAATAGAACACTCAAAGATCTCAGGCTGCAAGGTGTTGCTTCTGCTCAGTTAATGTAAAGACAGTTTTCAAGTCTAGAAATCCTCACAGCCTAGCAGTGCAGCTCACCTTCCATTCTGGCCAGTGAAGACTGACAAATAAGAATATGAACAAAAGAGAAAAAATGCTCCATGCACTCTGCTCAGAAATGATCCAAGGCTACCTTTTCTGCATCTATAAGCAAAGTCCTTTCCTTAACAATATTCCCGCTGTTATTACCATTATTTAAAGTAGCATTTTTGCTGGCAGAGCATGTCTCACACTTACAAGTTTGGACATATCAATTTTTTTACTAATGAACCTACCCCACAGGTTATGTATTTTCCATTATCAGAAATCCTGCATCATTTCAAACACTGAACAAATCAACATAACCGGGACACTTCTCCTTCATCCATTTCATTCTCCTTTAAGTTCAAGACAGCCACAAGGACTTTCTTTCCTATCAATTAAAACTGAGGTATGAAGTCCCAATGAACTTTTTTCAGCTATTCTCACTGCAGGTGAGGCACACCTTTTGCTACTAGGGGATAAAAAAGGAGAACTGTATGAAATCTTTCGCTTTAAGTGAAAGAAGTACTGTGCTCTTACAGTCTAGCAGAACGTTAGAGCCAGGTTTTTTCCCTAAGGGAAAAGGGAGAGCACATTATCCCACCTTCATCTTCATTGCATGAACGCCTGGGTACTTGGCGGCCCTCAGGGAGAAATGTTTTCCCTTTAAGAGCTGAGAAAAGATGCACCTACTGATGCTTGCAGTGAGCATGTGAATTAGACCTTCCTCTCTGGCAGTTCCTCACCCAGCTCGGGTCTACTGAAGATCCAACAGGCATGACTCCATCAATCCCAGCACGTACAATGAAGCAGGGAAAAACACGGGATAGATGCAGACCTGCCAATGTATTTGGCTCAGTTACAGCTCTGCTCATCCCCATACACTTTACTTCAGTGCTGATGTTTTTAACACTACGTATTTAAAGGATGAGGCTTTGGGCCTCAGACACAAACTGAAGGCTCCTCTCTTGAATAGCCCCCTCCACAAACAATAATTCCAAGTAATTTTAAAGCTTTCATTTAAATATAACAAACATTATTCACAGTGTCTTTTCCATCTCTTCAAAGCATAAAATAAAAATGAGGAAATAAAAACACAGTCTTTCCCAGACCTCTGATTATCTACCTTATTGTCTCTCACATTATCTCACACGCAGACAGAGGATGGCGTATGAAAAATTAAGGTATTCTATGGCTGCCCAACATTGTCTACTGAGGGATCTCTTCATACATAGTAGATTTTAGTACCCAGCCTGGAGAACAACTGCATATTCTAGTGGCTGCAAAGAAAACTTGTAGTAGCAATTAGTTTTCAACACCAGGGTTTTTTGAGGACAGGTGAAATGTGATGGCAGGTATTTCAGTGACTGCTTTGCTAGACTATGAATACACTATTAAATAACAAATAATTTTAAAGAAAATATTTTGCTACGTGTCTAACAACCCACCAATGCACTTTTAATAAACACAAAACTGCCAGGCTTACCTAACAGTTAAATGGTAATAATATATCTCTATTTTGATAACAGAACACAAACTATAATGCTAAAACTGATCAGCTCAAAAGTAGAGGTCTCATCAGATATAAATAATTATATTGGAAATCGTCAACCTTCTTTTCCACCAATTTTTATCATATTTATATTTGTTGCATTAACTTTTTAAATGAAGACATAGAAAATTAATTCATATTCCAAAGAGGGGGGCTGGTTTGTTTTGTGACAGAGTATACAATGTCCTTGGACAATCCAGGGAATCTATCACTACAGTTCATATGATCAGTGGAAAACAAAACTCTGATAAGCAATGGCAGTATTCAATACAATTTATTTTCAGTTCATTTCTGATACATTTGCAAAATCAATCGTACTTTAATGGGTTTGAGTATAAAATATACTCACTGACTTAAAAGATAAATAGTAGTAACTCCAGTTTATCTGAGTATTAATTAAAGCATAACTAATTTCGCTGCCAGTTCATGTTTAGATTTGCCCTCTTGTTAATTTTTTCTTTCTAGAAAATCTACTCAGTCATAATTAGAGCCTAATATGCAAGTACCTCAATTTTTAAAATGTTAATGCACAAATAAATAGAAATTATAATTGCATTTCAAAAGGAGATTCAGTACCTCTAGGAGAAAAGAAATAAATTATTATTACCTTTTTCTATTGTTCCTTCATCATGGCTTGTAACAGCCCAATCAGCAAAATCAGACAAGTTAAAATAAATGTAATGGTCATCTGGAATTTTTAAGGCATATCCATTACTGGATTATTTAGAAAATTGGTGAACTCCTTGTTCTTCCTGCCATTTTAAACTACATTTATTGTGTACACTAGTTTTCTGTAGTAATATTTGCATATTAAACTACGTTTTACTCTGTGGGAGGCAGATTTGCAAATTAGATAATCATACCCTTTATTAAAAAGGTGTTTTGAGTAAAGCTTTTGAAATATATTTAAAAATATCCCTAACTGTATTCCAACCCACAGGTGAATCATGGGTACTGGATGTATTCATAATGCTCAATTTCATTTTCTAGCAAATTTCTATTTACACACTCCAATGAAAGCAAGAGGCTGAGATGCAAAACACAGTGCTGCTGTCATTACTCTGACAATCACACAGTGCTAACAAGCCACTGTAATGTACAACCTGCTCATATAGCATCTTGCATATCATCTTGTGAATGTAAACTTAGCTTCTGCCTCTCGTAAATATTAGTACATGACTAAAGGCTAATAAATTGCATCAGCAAACAGACCTCTGTTTCTAAAAACAAGCAGTTTCACCTCAGCTTTGCTTTTCTTCTTAGATATTTGTACACTTTTTAGTTATTCTCCTAAGCTCACAGTTATTTTTTTTTTATTCTTCTAACCAAATTCCCAATTAATGGACTTGCAGGTACTTAGTTTTTCACCATATACTGCGTATTCACACAGTAGTGCCTAAACAATCACCTAATTAAGCAGCCTGATGTCAAAAAATGAAATGTGGCTGTTCATAACAATTTTTAACACTAGCATATTTACTAGATGCCTAACTTTGAGAATCCAAGTAGGAGGACTGAGAAAATTCATCTCAGTACAGAATTTCGGCAAAACATCTGTAGTCCTATTTGTGGGAGTAGCCTGAAAGAAACTAAACCCATCAGCTATTTTCAAGTTACATTTAAATTTCTACATTTCTATCTTTCTGGCAGTCCTTTCTATTTAAATGAGCTTCTGTCTGGTAACAGTGATGAAACACACTCAATATTACTGAGAAAAAAACTTCTGTTTCTAGGACTCCACACAGAAGGCCTAGCTTTCCTTGTTTTCCAGCTTGTCATCGAAACAATGGACTCAGTACAGAAATATATGGGTCTGACAACAAGACCTGTCAGTCAAACAGAATAAACCATATTCATCAAATCCCAAAGCAGGGAGGACAGAGAAGGAATTAGGAGCCTTACAGTTTCAGCTCTGCAGAGTGGAGTGTCAGGTAACACTATCCTCTCCCTAGTACCCCTCCAGGATCAGTGTCAAGCTCCCGGGTGTTTACCACGAGCAGACTGTGAAGGTTGCCTGGACACCTCCTACAGCAATTTTGCTATCAGCTGCTTCTGATTATTTCAGTCTGAAACCATCACTTTCTGTATGAGGTTTTTACAGGACATTCCATCCCAAGCTGTTGTTTCCCTCAAAAGCAAATAAATTCTCAGCATTCAAAACTTTTTACATTACTATACCTAAAACTTGTAATGCACTCACGTTTTTGGAAGCGTAGTTTGACAAGAGAGTGGCTTTTTGTCACAAGTATGATTTTGGCTTTTTATCACAAGTGCACTTTTCACTTTTTCTAGGAAAAACTTCAAAAATCTAGGCATGTTCTACTCCTGAAAAATGATTTTTTCACATAAGGAAAAGTTTCTTGTTAACATCTGAAAGCTCATAAGAGTCCTTTTTCCACAGGAAAACTGTTTCAGGAGATAAAACTTAGAAACTGACAGGAGGATAAAATCAGAACAGGGTCTAGAATTTAAAAAAGGGGAAGAGGGGGAGAAAGGAGACAAACAGAGGAAAAAACAGCTAATGGTGGAACTGGCGTCAGACACAAATACATTGCAATCATTCAATCATTACATTTTCAAATCTTAAAACACAAGACAGCTCCATGTCCTCAGCAGTTCTCTTGAATTGTTTTGGTTGTCTATGCCACATGCTGATCTACTCGTTATTTGACCTAAACAGCCAATTGTTTTAATATTCTTAAAAATTCTCTATCTGGTCACATATATAAAGTTTCTCCATCTTGTCCAGATCAATGAGTGCAGAAGTCTCCCACAAGTGAAGCACTAGGTTTGATAAAACCAGCAGTGGAAAAAAAACCCTGACACACTGAGCATACTTTCTGTTGATATAAACATTCTTCCACAGTAGTTTTCATCTGATTGCAAGGAGTTATTAGGGTTTTTTCCCTCTATGAGTCTGCATAGCAGTGAAGACAAAAACCCTTCACCACTTTCATTTTCATATAGTGAAATGTCATCTGCTGGTCACTGTTGTCATGGGTTAGTATAATTTGGTTTTTTAGTTATAGAAGAATGTAGAATAACTTCCCAGGTCAGGACCTGGGAATTGCTTTAGAAAGGACAGGGACTTATCAGAGGGTTCGTTAGAATATTGGCATCTGTTCTGACCACTGAAAATTGCTGGCTACAACTTTGGGAAGTACTTTATAAAACTCCTTGATTTCTTGTAGGTAGGTCTTTTTCTTTCTTTCGGCCAGAGAGAGACAGGTAACATCGAGCTGGGCCTGCTGCTCCCCCCTTTTTGGGGGAGGATCTGGCCTGAGGCCTGGCCGGATTCCATCAGCTCCCGGGGGGGAGGGGTGGGGAAGGAGAAGCTGCTGCTTTACAACAACTACTTTCTCTAAACTTCCCTAGAGCAGAGAGAGATCTCTGCCAGGCCCCTGATTAAGAGCTATGGACACTATTTAGGCTGAGGCTACCCTGATTCCTACTGAGGGGTGGGCTGAGAAGGCATTTATGCCTTTTTTTTTTTTTTTTTTTTTTTTTTTTTTTTTTTTTTTTGTGGTTTTGGACTGCTTGGGTGCTCTGATCTCCGATGTTTTGTGTGAGTTTTTCCTCCCTCACCAGGGTGGCCTTGAACATCTAACACCACCAGCTAAAAAGGGAGAGACAAAGACTCTGGGCAGATTTAACCCTTTCCTGGCAACATGAAGCTTCCAGAGCTTAGCCCTTCCCTGAGAGAGTAAGAAAGGACAGAGTGAACGTAAAGAAAAAAACAGCATAAAGTCAGTAGAGCAAGAGTAAAAAGACTATTAAGACAGAAGGTTAAAGAGTTAATTGTTCTTACTTGAGCCATGGAAATGAACTCTGTATTTAGATCATTCCTTTAAATCATAGGAAAGATATGCATTTGGGGAGATGATTGTTTACATTTGTGTGTGGATTTAACCAAAGATGTTTGTGATGGACTAAGTAATATTAATCCTGTAAGATGCTTGAACAGAGATAAAGATAAGAAGCCCCCTGCGCCAGTGAAGAAGTGAGAAGATATCTCTGTACCTTGAGATGAAGAAACCTTTGCTTTGGAATTATTCATCTTTAAAAGGTGACACCCCAGTATGCGAAAGTCTAAGACCCATGACCCATAAGCAGCTTAGGAAACTGCTCCTGGGAGGGTCACAAAGGCAGGTTTCTCCAGGCGGTTGTTTTTGTGACAGTTTAAAACCCACAAGAGAACGGTTCTAAGTTGTCAATGGGATCCATGACTCTAAAAGATACTCTTCTCCTCATGAATTGATGAAAGACTATTATCAAATAGTGAAACTGACTGAAAATTACAAGTTTTGTCTCTTTATGTTGTTTTGTAAGAAAGTGAACAGTTTGTAAGGGGAGGGAAAAGTGGTTTTGGAGTTTCATTCTGTTTTAGTTTTTTTCCAACTTTCTTTTTTTCTATTCTTTTAGTGTGTGTTCATAAAACTATTTGTTAATTTTTAAAGTTGAGCCTGCTTTGTTTTTCTCCTAGTCTCTCTCCCCCACTGAAAAAGAGTGAGTACTAAGACCAGAATTTTGCGAACATAAAACCACTACAACTGTGTAACAGAGCTCATTGACAAAGAAAATTGTGGGTGCCTGAAACATCATCTGTACAAACTTGACCGTATAGAAGGAACTGCTTCTTGGGGTTTTTCCTTCTCACAATCTTCTTTAAAAATCCGTAAGAAACCTACTTCTACTTAAGAAGTTTTTACTTTAGTACATTTACAGTATTGTCCTTTATGCTGAAAACAGTTTCAAAGTTTCATCTTACAGTTTTTCAGTTCTTGCTCTTTGGAAATAGCTTTGATCCTGAAATCTGTCAAAGGTCTTGAGGCCATTTTTAACAGAGCAAACTATCTTAACCACTTGGAAGCTGTAATTCCTGCTATGGTATTTACTTTCTGTATAGATTAAGGGCTGCATACATTCCATCTTTAAACAGATAAGAGGCTTTTTCCTCTTATCCTCCATCTCTTCCCTCTAGTCTCCTTTCAAACCTAAGGACATAAGTCCCACGTTACTGAGAGCTGCTTCCTTTTTATCTCCTTTTTGAAAATTTAAAGCTCTTAACAACAGATAAAAGTGGTATTAGGTAAGGAGCCATACAACTACACTGCAACACTGATGGATAAACTTGGTCAATCAGCTCAACTCCCACCACAACTTTTGCTGCTATAGCCAGAAGCTTAGATGAACATTAATTAAGTGTTTCACTGTAAAGCAGTGAAAATGTGATACTTTTTAAGGTAATTAGGAAAATTTTATGCTGATTAATAAAATAAGAAAAGCTCATAAGATCAACAGTGCTGTAGAAGGTCTAGGCACACAACGAAATTAACAAAACATGGTTTGTTTATCTTCATATTAATCCTGAAAATTCCATCTCATTATGCTAATCTTATGTGTATTATCCAAAACTTTAATGTTCCCTTTTATTCTTAGAGATTATGTTGTATTTGTAGCTACTGCAAAGAGTAATGGAAAAATCTAGGATATTATCAACTGGGAGGATGCTGCTGCTTTAGGACCGGGAAGGACCACAATCAAAGGAACCCTTTGATTCTTGCAGCACCAGAAAAACGACCTCTATAAAATACTATTTTGTCCCTCTCTGAAAAACATAGCAGATACCCCAAAGGAAAATCTTCTTAATCCCTGACCAGATTTTATATAAACCATAGACATTACAACAGTCATTTCTACGTAGCAACTCTGTAACCTTTCAGGATCAAACAAATAGGGAAGACAAGCATACCTTGTGCCTATGATAAGTGACATAGCCTGACCTGTGTCAGTGGAATTTCTTGCCTCTGCGTAATAACCAATAGGCCATTATTGGCTGAGATTCTCACTGTTTAATTTATCCCTTATCTGAAATCTTCACAGTAGAATTTTCACACATAAAAATGACATCCAAAGAAACATAAATTCTAATCCTTCCAGAATACCAACTCTCATGACCAATTCAACTATGTTGAAGCAAACATGAAATACTATGTCTAAGAAAAATAAAATCTGCTTATTTATCTCATAAATTATCAAATAAAAACCGTATTTTTAAGCCTCAAATTTTAACTTTTAAGCATTCTGTTGCAAGTTTTCAACTATTGTATTTTCCACTGTGTGTTACTTAAATCAAGAAAAGATTTAAGCGTACCTAAGAAAATCATATATTGCTGAATGGGTCACCGGGAGTTTATGGTCTGAGTCACCCCTGACTTCCTTAAATGAAGGAAAGGAGATGCATCATGAGCTCTCTCCTGGGCAAGACAGTTTAAAATCAGATTTTTAAAAAATACATTACCTTAAAAAACACATACATCCACCTCTGTAATATAAGGCAAATCAATCACAATCATATATTGAATGATTTTCATTAAAAAAAAGAATCTATATTTAATAATGAAGTTCTTGTAGTTCAGGAGAAACTCTAGCAGGTAATTTGGGTCAGGGACAGAAGGATTTGAAGAGTCCTAAAAACAAGGATTGCCTGCCAGGAAACATTACAGGGATTTAAGGACTTATACTGACAAGGTTCTGCTGCTGATAAAAAGTGCAATAATACTGTCAGTATTCAGCATAAAAATTTTTGGGGAAAAAAAAGCTCACCACGTATACTTAGAAACTGTGGCTTATCTATCAATGTCTAAGTATATAAAGCCCCTGCTTGCCTGAGCATGGCACCACATTTGAACATCCACTGCATGATGTGAAAAATAAACATTTGTTTTAGTATACACCTCTATTAACTATGAAATCAAAAAGAATAATTGCAAGAGTATTTCATTCTTAATATTCATATATTGTTCTTTCTTGGTCTAGGGTTCCTGAATATTGCCACTAAGCTGTTAAGATAAAACCAACTGCTGCTTTAAATAATTCTTTGCTTATCATTCAGTAACACACAGATCAAAAATCTTCCACAAAGCACTGTCTAGACAGAAATACCCACATGCATTTCCCACCTGCCTCAGAAGTCAATTATGCAAGAAGCAATAAAGCAAGAGGCTTAAAAATTCAGAGATGGCAAAGACAGTCTCAAGGACCTCAACTACCTGTGGACTATTTTCCGGTTAACCTTGAATACATGTTCAGGGGGGAGTATCACAAGGAGGGAGAAGATATCACCCCTACATGAGACTATAGCATTCGTTTAGATCATTGACCAACCTGGAGTTCCCTCTTTCACCATACGGTCAAGAGCTTCCTTTTAAAAATTTCACATTCTGACATCAGATAATAAGATAATAACTACAGACCTTTGCAGATACCTATTATGCACAAGCACATATCATTTTCTAGATGCTTCTAATTTTAGTTTGCCAATACCTGAACTTTCCACTAACCAGGCAAAGATGTTTCACTCCCCTGCTCAGGTGCCTGTCCATGCTGGGGTTTAAAATAACCTTCCAAATATCTAGTATTGTTTTATTTTATAAAAAAAAAAAAAAAAAAAAAAAAAATCCACATACTTGTAAGTTCTTCAAAATAACCAAAATTCTTTTTAATTAATTCTTCTAAGGAATTCTCCTTCTCTATAGACACAAAAAAAACCTAGTAAGAATTATGCAGAAGTTATGTGTATCACCTCCATGATAAACTAGGCAGAAACATGCAAAATGAAAAGGAATTATTTTGCCACTTTGAGCTAATGAAGACTTACAGAGTCATTAATCTATATGCATTTTTCAAAGTATATCAGCCCAAAGAGGCTTAATTTATTATTAGAGTACTTTGGACCAAATCAAATATGGCACTCAGAGTTTATTAAGCTTTATTCTTAAAATGGCTAATTGAACTAGGTATGTTTCTTATTTAAAAATAAGACCTCATTGCAATTTGACTTAATTTCTATGGGCCCTTATTTGCTAATACTCGATCGACTTACACACACTACAAAGAGAAATTATAAAGGCTTTCCAATTTATTGAATGATGGGCACTCAGATGCTTTCTTGGAAAGCTGATTCATATTTCATATTGCACTGAGCAGAATATTTGTTTGTTTTCTGGGACCTCTGTCCAAGCCTCTCACGCAAGTTCTGTGCTAACCCTGTTTCTTTTTCTCTCACAGTTCTCAAAATGTCAGTTTTGCAATTTTCCTTCATATAGAAATAGCTTGTCCTTCCTGTTCCTTTTAAAGACCAATATACTCCTTGTGTGTTTAAAGCATCTTAAACTGTCAAAACAAATTCATCCCACATTATCTAAAGCCATTTGGACAACTGTTGATTTTAATATGCATTTCTGTCAATTATTGCCTTATCATCAGCTGTAAACATTTTACTGTGCAAATAAATATAACTGGTCAATACTCAGAGAAACGCCGAGAAAACCTGAAATTCCTAACTCCGTTATCATTAAAAGACATTTAGATGTGGGATAGAAGTAGAGTTTGCAGTATTGTTAAGAAGATTGTATCAGCGTTTGAAAGCAGCACGATGACATTGGTTTCCTGTCCTTTTTTAATTGCACGTAAAGAGTCAGTGCTCTTGAAAAGGCAACCTTTTTGCGGACAGTGTCTTCATAAATATGTCAAGAAAAGAGTACAAATACCTGGAAGATGGAATAAACTTCCCACTCCTAAATACATTCTTTATATCCAGTAGGGAAGAAAAAGAGAACTTAGAAGGAGTTAAAGCTCAAAAACACAGATTACTATTATGCGTATCCATCTTTATTATCTGCAGGTTTTCAAAGAAACAGCAAACATTCAGCAATTATTCAAAAATAATTAAACACACCAGGAAAAACAGCCTGAACTGTGATCTTGTGCATATATGCATAATCTTTAAGAGCATAACAACTTCTTTTACCATCTGGCCTCTGTTTTTTAACGCAAAATAAAGCAACTGTTCTTTTGTTTGTGAAACCAGAAAAGGTTATTTTTGTATTTGCATATGGTTACCCAACAGTCAGCACTAGCAAAGTTACTAAAACAACTTCCATTCAGGTTTCAAACAGAGCCACATCTTCATGTATACACCTTCAAACTCCAAAATACTTCCCCTTGCCCAACTTCCCTCATCCAATTCATACTATTTATAAACTAATATTCTTAATATAAAATTGAAAATACTCTTGGTATGATAGCAAGTTACACCATTCCCTTAGTTGCTACAAAAGCACAAGTGATCTTCCTCCTTTTTCATGGGGAAGTAATCAGGAGGTAATCTAAAATCTTGAAAATCATGACCAAAAAGGTCTAAATTTCAAGAAGTCTCAAGAAATAAAAAAATATTCGATATTCCTTTTCCCATTTTGTTTCAGATCAACATCAGATACCTCAAATAAATACAGATTCACTCATTAATAGGCAACATTTCTTTGCCCTAATTTCTGAGTGCCCATTGGGCTAGGTTTATTCATAGGAGTCTCTGAACCAGATTCAGCCTAACAGTTCTTAAAAATACTGAGTACAAAGTAATAATACCATGACTTGAAGCGCTAAGAAAGGGTATGAAGCGAATTTTAAACTGCTGTTTTAGACAAACATCCATCTAAAAGAAATAAAATAAGCATTTATACTTTTATGTGTTCTTAGCTTGAAACACAGATTTATTAATGTTTTTTCAGGTTTTCAGACATGCAGCTACATATCAATCTAATTAAAATTCAAATGACTGCTTTGTAACTACTCTGCATGTACTAATGAAGTACATTTCACTCCAAACCCTTCAGAGAAAATATTTAAAATGCTGAGCTCCAGGGTCTTTGGCAGAACATGCCAACTGTGTAACCTTGTGATGTTCAGTTTCCCAGGGTAAGGCAGCAAGCCTGAAGCTTCTGGGGTTGTGCTTGCACTGAAAAGCCAGCAGCTCTAACTTGCATCAGACACAAATGTATCCAAATAAGAATTCCTACCTCAAAATAATTTGTATTTCCTCTATATATCACTTACTTATCTTTCAAGCACTTTCTTATTGTATTTTATTACAGTTAGTGCATTTGGTGAAGACAAGTCAATCTGTTTGCAGTCCTTAACACATAGTCTCAAGATTATGAAGGAGTCACAAGACTTGTATGCTGAATGGGGAAAAAGATAAACCCAACTTCCAAAACCCATCAACTGCGTCCATGGATAAGGGCACTGCTTTGAACAGACTGTTCAAAATGCAAATAGGCAAATCCAACAGGCAATGATAGCAACTTTCCTTTTTACTAAGAACTATACTAAAAATGTTAGTACTTAGAAAATAAGTCACAGTAAACTGGCAGGTTTTTAGAAGCCTCTAGGAACTTACCAAATCAATTACAGGACTGTACACCACATATCTGACTTTACTGAACCACAGTGTTACAGCTGTGACAGACAAAATTTTTCTGCATAATGTCTATTTCTTTTTACATTTTAATCTTTAAGTAATGAGATGCCTAAACAGTTACTGGGATATTTATAAAGGAAAGCGATTTAATGAGATTTTTCAGGTTTTCTTCACTTATTTTGGACCAGAAGTGGAGTTCCTACATCTGTTCTACAAAAAAAAAAAATCCAAGCAAATGCAAACAAAGAAACAAGCACCACAAAAAAACACAAAACAAAAAACCCTACACAAACAAGCAAGAAAAAACACCCGAAACGGCTACATATATGGGTTTGTAAACATTTAGGGTTTGTTTTTAACATACGTTCAGATAACAAAGAAAGCTGCAAACCATATATTTTACTGGAGAAATTACAACTCATGTTTTCTTTATTAAACTTCATAAATTATATAACTTTGGGTTAAGTTTCTTGAATGGATGGCCTATATCACTAATAGCATGAAACAACTCATTAATATTAAAAAAATGAGATTTTGAAATTTTTCTTGCGTTATTTAGTTGACAGCAGACATGATGCACGCATAGATATCATATGTACCATTCTTTCATTCAGTACCGTCAACTGGAGAATTACCATCAACTAAACTGACCTACAAAATTAGTCTGATTCTATCCTTCAGCTTTTGTCACTATACGTTCAGGTTACATGTCATGAACTCTACCAGCATATTTAGGAATTCAGCAATTTCCTTTGGAAGCTTTTTCCCAGGTGCTGTATCGATTACAGTGTTACATATTTCTAAAATACATTTTAAGAAGAAAATCCCAAGTACACAATATATTTAAAGTCTTACAATAAAACTCCATAGGTTCTAAATAACTAGTATTAAGCACTCAGGGTTATCCCCAAAACCAGAGAACTGGCCTATAGTAATGTCTAACTTTTTAAAATATTAAGTGAGAGTGACTTAAAAAGAAACTTTCCCATTCATGAATGTACAGTTTGAAGATAGGAAGAGCTTTAAATTCATATTGCATAGCAAACAATGCCTTATTAGGACAAAGCTCAATATGTATCTCTTGCAAAAATAGATTTGATAAAAAAAAGATTTCTTTAAGATCAGAAATAATCAATTCCTGTGTGAATTTAAAACTTCAAATATCTCCTTCAACGAAACATAATGAAAACAGTAAGGTTTCACAGATTCGATCTATTATTATTATGCTATTTAGTCTGTGGTGACCTGCTTGCCATCACACATTTTGCTTCCTTTTTAAAAGCTACCTGAGTTGCAGGCGACAGTACCAGCATGCTAAACTGTACTGTTACGCCTAGTAACAATGCCCACAATTTTCAGCTGATATACAGCCATATTTCTGTTGCTGCTTTACAGCCATGGAGATCTGACAGTGTTTTTCATAGTCCAAATGTTTCATATTCATTTTAAATTATTCACTTTCCATCTCAAGAAATATTTATATTGCTTTTTGGGACTAAGTGTAAGGATCACAATCAAGTCTGATCGATATAACTACCAATCTGCATTTAGGCTCAAAATTTATACAATATTTACAAGAAGTAAAAACTGAATTGCATATACATAAATAATGAAGATAATATTTTAAAAAATTGTAAACCCTATGTTGCATAAAACTACATACAGTGTTGCAGAGCACATTGTTCTAATTTACAGTACTCCTGCAGAGCATTTCACTGGGAAAGAATGACTCATTGAACAAAATCCTGTCTGATCTACACCTATGAAGACTTCATCTACCTATGTCTAATTTATGTATGTCAAGTAGGCCAAGTAATGTGCAAGTAGTCATAAATTCTCTTCATTTAAATTATTGAAATCAACAGTTTTACTCAAAGTCTGCTAAATGGACTCCTCTGAATATAAGATTACATAAGATTAAGTGCCATCTTTACCATTAAATGGGAATATTCATTTTGGCAACATGACACAAAAGCAATTAAAATGGGCCTGGTGGTACAGCTACAAAGCTCTGACAAAAAATTTCACTTATTTTAAAAGGATGAAGTGGGAATATGTGTACAGAAATGAACCACAGCAATTTCATAAAAAAAAAATCCAACCAACCACCTTGCTAAATGGCAAATTCACAGAAGGACTCAATGTAAACACAAGCAGACAACACTGATTTAATTTCTCAAGAGTCAATCAATTTTTTTAAAACTCACTATTTCATTTTGTCAGTATCTGCTCAAAAAGCATCCAGTTGCATCCATATGTTAATGGACACCACATGATTTTTTATCTATTTGGATTTACACAATCAAAACTGGTGCACAAGGCAGACCCTGTTTCTCAGCTGTCAGAGAGTTTCACACTCAGTCTCTCTGGAGACAGATTATTTGTCTTGGCCACTGAGAATATGTTTGCTATAAAAGACAAAAAAAGAATGCAACCCTTGACTTCAGATCTTACACTCTGGAAGGCAAACACAGAAAAGAGCTTCTCTCCCAGAGGCAATCAGGGTACAGGAGTTCAGGCCAATGTCCTACCACTCAGGATGACACCCTTCTCCAGACATATCCATACAGAATTTGACTGCTGGAATGGAAACAGCTTACATAAATACTAAAGAATCACACTTCCATGTAGCCTTGTCTGTGCCAGGTCTAATCTTCTCCAGTCCCCTCTTCTCTTTAATCATAGCTACCTGTCCAGCTCCTGCCAATTCATCTGAGCAAAAAAAGGGCAAAGATAAAAAATTATGTGTCAGCACAAGAAACAGTATGTCAGTCGTACCATCAGGCTTTATTTTCTACCCCTGTACACAACAGTAGCATCTAAGGACCAATAAACAACAGAGCATCACTGACATACTCTGGATAATGGAGTCAGAATTTCCAGCCAACTGGCCTACACCAGTCCAGCACCAAATCTGAAGAATCCTTCTGCTCTGACACAGGAGAGACCCTTCAAAAGCAAAATGGAAAATAAGTTATCAAAATCTTACTTCCATGTGAAACATCTGCTTAACTTTACAAACAGAATTATTATCAGTCTCTGGACTCTGCTCACAACAATGTAAATTATATGTAATGAGATCAAATCACAGGCTCACACACTCCACTGCCTTCTTGAAGAAAAAACACCTTGGAAGGCCTTTTTAGACCTTCAATAATCCTCATTATGTTATCCTCCCCTCTCTCAAGTCCAAATTACAGAGACTTCAAGAGGGGCAAAAAAAACCACGCATAGCTTTTATCAGTACTTTTTTATGATGTAAAGTAGGTCCATACCTCAGGGCATAATGAAACTAATATGAGTTTACCACCTGCCATAAAAACAGGGAAAAACCCAAACCTTTATGCCATTTAGGAAAGCATAACTCACATTTCAGTGTTGTGCTGTGCAGTAATTCACAAGAGATCAAGACCACCTTTGTGACTGAGCCAGAGCTGAGTATTTTTCATTCTGCACTATGGATAGGAATAGTTTTCAGAAGCTGTTAAAACACAGCTCCACCTTATTTGCTTTTCAGCAATTCATGCATTATTTAAGTCTAAGGAAAGATTACTTCACTAACAGACAACAATCTTTTAATTAATGGACATCCTTCTATCACCAATCTGTTTATATAAAGTAACAACTAGCATTCAAATGTAAAGAAACAGATCTCAAAAATATTGAGATACATTAATTAATCTTAACTTTGGTTTTAATAAAAGGGATGGTCTTCCACACACGGAGTAAATTTAAAAGTACAGCAAAAAGTGATGAAACAAAACTACCTATAGACAATTGCCACAAAGGAAGTTTACAGGTCTGCTAGTTTTGCCTGGAGTAGAGTTAATTTTTTTTTCCCCAGTGGCTGGTACGGGGCTGTGTTTTGGATCTGTGCTGAACACAGGCTTGATAATATCAACATGTTTTTGTTATTGCTGAACAGAGCTTGTGTTGCAGCAGCCCTCTGGTTCAAGGGCAGAAATTAGCCAAGACACAGACTTCTTGTTTATCACAGCATGAAAAGGGTCCTGGTTTATTCCTCTTTACAGCTCAGCCATTCTGACTCCAACTATTCACTGACTCAGGCTGCAGCAAGTTCCTACTGTAGGTTTCCCTTGCAAGGAAAATAACTTTTGGCTATTTCCTGCTAAACTCTGACTGCATGTTTTAGTGTGCAGACTGACTGCAGGCTTTCACCTAGCTAGACTGTGTCTGCAGTTTCCAACAACAGGCTCTAATGGCAGACCCAGACTGACCTCACAGCAGAGATTCTCTCTCTCTCTCCAGGATTCTTCTTCTTCAAGATCCTCACATTCATGGAACCTCCTGATTTCCTTCAGCAGCTGAGTCACTCCCTTTTACCACACTCACCTTTATTGGCCATAGCTGTAACACATCAGGGGCAAGGCTGTATTGGTTAATTAACACAGCTGTTACCTATCAGGGACAAAGTCACCTGTATTCCCTTCTCCTGCAGGCTTGCACAGAGCCAAGGCCTTTCCTGCTTTTTCACTTTTATCCTTCTGATTCTCCCCCTGATTCCACCAGGGGAATGTGCAAGTAACGGTGCGCAGCTTGGCTGCTGGGTGGGGTTAAACCATGACAATGAGGCTTTTGCCTTTTTTCTGACAGCCAGCCCTTATTTTCTTACGAAAAAATATTCTTGCTTTGGATTTGAAAAAACTTGCTGAAGAAATAATTGCACGAGATAAGGAAACTAAGCATTTTAAATTTTGTCTTCAGCACATGTTTAGGTTTTGTTATTCTTGTTGCTGAAACTTTTTCAATGCTAAAAATTTTTGAAGGTATATAAATCTAATGTTATACACTTGACACTTGCAACCTATTGCTAGATCAAAATCTGTTTTAGGACAGATTTGCTTTGAAATTAGTAGAAATTGAAATAAAAATATTTGTATTGAGCTGAATCATGATTTTAAAGAATTAAGATTTTAGCTAAAGGTTAGAAGCAATTTATATTGAACAAGATGTAAGTTAAATCAGTAAATGGTAGGTTAATGATTATTAGATGCCTAAGCTAGAGCTAACTGTTATGAGTTTGTTTATAGAAAAAGTGGAGTAAGAACAGATTGAAACTAGTAAGAACAATGGCCAGCATCTGGACTTATTATCAATCAATCACAAAGAAGGGAACCTTGGACCTTGCCAAAGGGTCACAGAGACCTGATGAAGACTCTCCTGACTTCATCCTCTGAGACAACTGACCCAATTCGAGACCACCGACCCAATTCAAGAGAAGAACTGCGCACGCGTGAAGGACTGAGAGCCTCATTTTAATATGGAGCAGGGATGGGAGGTGCTGGGGTTGTGCATATGTATTCTATGCAAGATCTTGGAAAATAAATAGAGAGCAAAGAGCCTTGTTTGGGGCAGCCATGCTTTTCAGAGATGACTCCCATGCCCCCCACTGGTGAATAAACATACTACTTTCTAACTTTAATTTGTCAGAGGATCTTTGTCTGTGATTATATTGGTTTTTAACGACTCAGAGCTACTACACCTCTACAGATGAGGTAGTAATGCATTTATCTTGGGAAAACCTGTGTCGCCTATTAATAAAATTACAAATAATTTAGACCTGATGTGTTGCTCATCTGTTATTTTGCTCTTCAAGATAGGGGGTCAATTTGAGCGATTTGCAGTCTTGCATTAAGTCAAGACCTTTTTTGGTCCTCAGCTCCCTCTACCAGCAAGCACAATGGAGGTGACAAGGAGTTGTAAGGGGACACAGCCAGGACAACTGACTCCAACAAGCCCAAGGGATATTCCAGACCATATGACACCTCATGCTCAGCATATAGAGCAGGGGGGATGAAAAAGGAAGCAGGGGGTGATCAGAATGACAGCATTTGTCTTTGCAAGTCACCATGATGCATGATGAAGCCTTGCTGTCCTCAGGATGAACACCAGCCTGCTCATGGGAACAGGTGTATGAACTCCTTGTTTTACTTTGCCTCTACATGCATCTCTTGCCTTATCTCCCAGTGTTACTGCTGTACAGAGATAAATATTAATAGTCAGCAGTTACAAAATTATTCTATCAAGATATATCTTCAATTTGACCATCAAGTAGTGTGAATTATTTTGTGATCCTGGGGCAGGGAAGTGCACACGAAGAAGTTGTGCTAATAAAATGTCAGCTACATCACTAGGATCCACATCCTAAAAGATATTGGAGAAAAACATTCTCAAAAATCCAGGATGATAGCTGAAGTTTATTACTCGTGTTTGGCCTATTACTGGTGCTTGGGTTTGCATTCCATCCTTGATCCCTACCTGTAAATCAGATCCCACACTACTATTTGCACTGAAGTGCATCAAAATCCCACTCTAACTGGAAAACAGCCTCTAAGACATGCATAGAATTTTTAACAGGCTCAAGACCTCTGTTGGAACTTCTTTTCAAATTATCATATACCTCTTTGAATATTTCCTATGTTCCTCCTTATATAATGCAATAGTAACATGCTATGGATACAGACATGAGGAATAAAAACATTTTTATTCATTCTTATTTATAGTCAACTTTAAGGATGTGATAATTTTATGGCTCGCTCAGTATTTATATCTACAAATGACTTCAGATGAGTTCATCCTAGCAACTGTCAGCCCTTGAAAATTAAAACACAGATGAGCTACATGGGATTTCTTTTGTTTGCTTTTTTTAACCCCCAAGATCATGAAGAATGAGCAGAATATAGATTGTTTCATAAAACAAGGAGAAAAAGCAGCATCAGCAAACCAGCACACAAAACTGATACGAAATCTACACCGTATTCCTTAAAGACAGGAATATTCAGGAGTTTTATATGGGGAGAGACTGCAGCTTTAATATCCAAACTTACTGAATGATAACAAATTCATTAAATAGATCTTTCAGGCCTCACAGGCAACTAGCACTACAACCACTTCTACCCTAGCACATTTTTATTGTTAAAAAGATTTATTTAAAACAGAGCAGCTTGAATTACTTCATCAAGATCACTGCTATTATAATGAATCATTAATATCCTAGTGAAAAATTTATTATTATGAATAATACATTCAAAATGATGAGACAGAAAATGAAGCATTATTCTGTGAAGTATCAGAGAAAAATCAAAGTGATGTTATGAAAGCTGGCAAGATAACCATCATTTTTTGTTCTAAATCTTTCAAGACGTCTTTCCAGATGCTGTACCTTGATTTTATTTTCTTATTGAATATTTATATTTTACTAAAGAAAAAGCAAATATGTTAAACAATGTTCTTCCCTTCCCATGAATAAAGTGTCCAAGTATATCCATTACTTTGTCCACAAAACCAGTTCTGCCCTCAGGAGGCCCATTTTTGTCTTCATAACATTTATTTGAGCATATATGATTGTGAAACAAAATCTCTTCTTTGCAATAAACAGCAAAGTTATTTTTTTCAAATTACTCTATCTGCTGCATATGTACCAGAGTTAGAGGAGGCTTAGATAAAATGTGTTAGATGAAGTAATTTTGATACTTGCACTATCAGATATGGAATCAGGTCTCAAAGTAATAATCATTTCAATATTAATGCCAAAGAATAAAAACTTACCACAAATACAATAATTTCTCTCTTTTCTGTGGGGTTAGAATCAGACCAATCAACTTGTCTTTGAGTTGCAGTGTGGCTTACTACAAATGAGTGCATACTAGCAAAATAGCAAGCATATTATTTGGGGTGGACTTCTGCAGCTAACTAGTATTAAATAAACCCAAAACAGAAAATACCACACAAGAGTCCAGCCAAAGGAACAATTAAACTTTGAATGGGCATTAAACATTCCTAATATTATTGACAGATTTGATTTTCCCCTTCTCCTTGACAGATTTGTGTAAATTACATCAAAGTAAGCAATGTTACAACTATCTTTTCCTCATTACATGATATGACAATTAAAACACTCAGTGGTACCTTAGAGTTAGATGTGGATTCCAAAAAGCAAAGCCTGTTGCCAAATCCTTCTGCAGCAAGACACAGTTTCTGTTGCTCCTTGTGAACAGTTGCAGTGCACTGCAGAACCACTTCATCATCCTACGAAAAAAAAAAAAAGGCAAAAAGAGAACGAGGGTTATGTTTCTGACCCAACAAAACCTAAGGAAGCTTTTAAAAAAATCATTGATAAATGCATGAACTGTTGTCCCTGAATGCAAGCAGAATCAAACCACAGCATATTTTTTTATTTTGATTTGTAACTGTGGGCAAATCAATTAAAATAATTATAATTACTGCATATGTGCAGTTTCTGTTTGCCTGTCCTGGTAATAAAGTCAGAGAAGGAGTTTTATTTTACCTACACACAAAGTACACAGGAATTAGTTTTTCTTTCATAGGTCAGTCATGCAATGCAAAGAAGCAGAAAAGCTTAAAATCACTTAATTGATGGGTACCATATACATTTGAATTAAATTGTTTGTGTATATACTGCACATATTCTAGCTAGTACAGCTTGCTTAGAAGGTTGCAAAGAAATAAGTAAACAAAAGAAAAATATTTTTCCTATCTTCAGAATAATTTTGTATATGTAGTTCATAACTCACTGGTTTTGAAGTAAGTGGAACAGTATAATGTGCAAATAAAGGATTTTTCTTCCAAAAAGCTAGTGCCTACTCACTGCTGCTCCTTGTAAAAGCTGTGGAGAGAACTACTCCACAGTTTCTAAACAGGAAGAGGCGTGGTGACTTGCTGAGACTTGCGAGTGAGGAAGACTTTGTGATAGAAGGTAATAAAGGAATGATGACTAAGCAGAGTGCTGAAGCTTATCAGAGAAAGTACTACCACTATCTTATATATGCTGAGTTTAATAAGACTTTTATGAACTTGCCAATTAAGTGTTCTGTGCTTATCCTAATGTGCAAGCATATAAAGAGAGGCAGGAAATACTCAAAATTAAAAGGCAAAATGAGTTATCGAGACAGCAGTCCCATAGTTCTGCTCAGTATTTCAGAAAAAGGACAATCTAGGAGAAACCAATGATATCTTGCACACAGGAAAGCAAAATTCCTTAGTCCTTAGTATGTATTAAATAAAATTTTACAGGACTAATTCCACATAGTAATAGTTAAAGATCTTATCAACAAGCCCCAAAAAACAGAGGCAGACCCTTATTTAGATCACAGTTCTTTTAAGTAACACGATCAGCAGCTGGAGATTCTCTGTAGAAATATGGTTCAAGTTAAAGAAAGAAAAATTTGTGGCAATGAGTCTATTTTCTAGGTAAGACTTTTCCATTTTAGAATAGAAAAACTAAAGCTCCGTATGCATTCTGCCAATTAATTTATGAGTTTCCGATAACAAGTTAATGATTATGAAGAGACCATTTTTAACACTGTAAATAAAATTTGATAAATTTTATTTAAATGAACTACAGGATGAAGCATGTAACTGGAAGCAGAACAGGCTGAGACTACAAAAATGCATGCATTAAAACAGGAATGTTTACCAAAAAGGAGTTTCTCATAGACAGCTTGCTATAGAGGGACATTCAGAAAAGTTCATCAAATTAAATAAGCTCCTAAATTTAAATGGAACTGAGTAACTTGAAGCCACCCATAAAGACTCATCCTGAATTAAGCTAGTTTTCATTTAGTTCTATTTACTTCACTCAAATGATTAAACTAGACTAAATTAAAGTGTATCTCAATCTGAAAAGAACAGGAGCTTACATAGGATTTAATCGGACACTAAAAAATTAAATTCCTGTTACCCTTTTTTAATTGTCCCCATATGGAAGAAGTAAGTGTAAGTAAAGCAATTTTCCTTGTATACCAGCAACAGTGCCCAAGCTGCAACTCACAGTCAATTTTAGAGGCAAAAAGTAATAACTGCTTCCAGTCAGGCATTAAATCCAAAAAACGTAATAGATGCATATGGTACTGGTGAAGTTCACACTGGAAAATCATAGCTAACAAAGAAAAATCCCTGAATGCCAGTATCAAGGATGGAAAAGAACACACATAGAGACCTAACAGCATTGCTGTGTACTATTTGTAAAAGTAACATCACCTATAAAAACCCAGAGCATTGGGGGAAGAGGGGCGGAGCAAGTGGTGTTGCATTTATTTTTCAAGCGCTACATTACTATCTCCTAATCTTAACTACACTTGATTCAAATAAAGTTTCTTTCCAAGTTAAAAACAGTGGTGTTAGACAGAAGCTATATAAATACGTCCTGCTTCTTCTTTCTCTTCCTAGCCCTTCTTCCTGAAGTAACCACCCAAGCAGAATGGAAATTTCAATAACCCTGTCACCACTGTGTTAGAGCTGTTTCCAAAAAGGGTTGCTAAAGAAGATCCTAACATCCTACCTCCACAGACAGAAGCAAACAACATAATAACGCTACTTTCTACTGAAGTAAACTACCAGGGTTTTTTTGTACTGCCACATCTTCTATCATTGTATGCTTGGTTTTTAGAGAAAAAAGTGTTCTATACATCTACAAAAATTATTCTATGCTGACAGCAGCAAAAATATAAGTTGGTTTGGGGCAAGTCCCTGACATACTTAATTTTAGTTAATGATCTAATGTATCTTACCCTTCCTTGCAAACCAATTAAGCTCAATTACCAAGCACACACGTATAACATAGATGCTGACTGTTGGAGGATTAAGAACAGGAATACAGCAACTATTAAATTTCCTGACACACAAACTTACTCAATTCATTTTGCAAACATTTTCCCCTTCTTTCCCTACGCAGTGTACAGGCTACATGGATTATTTTGTTACGTATTTGGCAAACAAAAAAAGACATTTTATTAATAAATGCTTACAAGTTCATGAAAATGAAACATCGTCACATATCCTTTTCCAAAGTCTGTTTCCAGGTTGGCAGGACATGTTCATTAAAATAAATCAAGTTTCAACTCTGTAAATATTTTCTTTGTTTTCTATGGAGATGGGCACAAGGAACGCTCTCTTAATTCAGGCCACGGAGTCACAGTGTTGCAGAACTTACTGTTCTAGCCCAGGCAGTGTTGAAACAACTGGCACATAAGGTTAAGTAAGATGTGATGCCATTGTCAGATCATGTGAAAGGTAATTACAGATAATGAGTGTCACACACACAGCATTCTAGGTTACTTTGCATTTCTGTGCCCATCATTATATAATTGTCTAATATAGGCTCCACATTAGATTCAGTCTTCAAACACTGACTTATGTTTTCAGAAGATTCTTACAGATTTTCAACTTAATTGTGTTGCAAAATTATATATAGATACATTATTCCATTACAATTCTTTAAAGCCGACTGCTAAGTGGGTAAACATCACAGCAATGTTCTTCTAAACCTGTTTTCAAATCAGCAAATGATATACAGTTCCAGTATCAGGAGAGCTAAAAATGCATAATTTCCTTATCTGAAGACACACTACCAAAGAGACCTTCACTGAAGGTCACTTTGCTCTTGTGTGAAGAACACTAACATAGGCATCATACTAAATGTCTATTAAAGAAAAATACCTTTCAGATGTTCTTATATCTTGAATTATGAGATGCCTCAAACTGGTTTATTCCCTCCTATTATCTTCTGATATTAGATCATCATAACTTTTCCTGTCAGATTAGAACTGATCAATGTAATTTATAGCTCAAACAGCTGTAACTCTAGCCTTCAAAAGTTAAGCAAATACATCAACTCTCTTCATACATGACTGAAAATTCAGAGGGGTATAGAGGCAATGTAAAGTTCCTGACAAGAATATTAGTGCCTTTTAAACATGTCTGCAAATATTGAATTATTTGATATCACAGTCAACTAAACACAGACAAACTTTTGAGAGTTCAAGTTCCAACTTCAAGCACGGGTTTTAATGCTAAAACGTAATCACTTGTACAAACTTTTTATCCACATGGAATATAAGCTCTTGGACAAACAGTGTTTTAAGACATGTAGAATGTATATAGCTGCACTGACAACACGAAGTGCACAGCCAAAAGAAGAAAACCTAGTCTTTTTTAAGTTCTAGGCCTTTTATAAGTTACAGTTATAGGCCTCTGTAATAGATCAAGGTAACAAGTTTTAATAAACAATAGTGTACCACAATAATTTTCAATTCAATCAGTTAATATATTCTTGATCTCATTAAAATAAACCGCAGTATCTACAGTCTGCAGTAACTAGCAACAGTATTTGCCTTGAAGTTCATATTCAAAACAACCACAACAGATAGAGATTATATAAAATTTCTTAGAGTCTTGAAGAAGCTTCAGTACAGTTTGGAAGAAAGGGCTGCAGCACAAACCAAAAGTCCCTGCACTCTTTTCCAATGCCAGATATTTCTGCTACTATTGTTTTGCTGGTTTAGAAACTAAATAAATTACTGAATGATTTAGCAGAAGACCCAGTGACTAAAAACAACCAACACTTGCCTTTAACAGCACTACAGCATTTTCTACAGCTAAAAATCACACCTAAAACCAAAATATTGCCATTAATAGCCATAAATTGGCAAACTGCATCCTTAGAACTGCACTCTGAAAGACCAGATTAATGAGGGAAGAGCAAGGGTTTGCTCTCAAGGTATATGACTGAAACAGTAAATTGTCAAGCTTCTTAATAGCATTTACTTTAATTTGCAGCAATTATTTGACTTCTCTATGAAATACATTCAGATCTCCTAAGATTATATGAAATACATATTTCCCAGTCAAGAAGAAAGGTTAGTTTCTTATGTCAAGATCTGGGCATGTTATGTTCCAACATGGATGTTTTGACTACGTGTATTTTTCCAAAAACACCAATTTCAAGTTACAACTGGACAAAAATACATATGTACATACATATGTATGGAGATGTAGACATGTTTTAGTCATATTGTTCACACATTTATTCATGCATATATTTCCTTGTAATAGTGTTACTGTGTCCTTTTAAACCCTGAAAATTGTTACCTCCCATGTAAAGTCAGTTCTGACTAATCTTTAACCTTCTCAATGTTAATTCTATTAAAGAACTACAAGTGTCTGGCAATTCCTACAGGTGGGCACATCTACAGTGCAATACCTCTTCAACATGGGTGTATCTGGGATTTAGAGGGTGAAGTACTTGCTGTGACATTTTCCTGGAAACCTGATAGTTGGTGGTTTGGTTGAGTTTTTTTTAAATATTCATCATGCTTGGTTTTATTTTATTTTTATTCTGCACACTGTAGTCCTTGAAACTTTTAATCATTTCATATATTTCTATGACTTCTGAATTCATTCATATCTGGTAATGGGTTAGTGGGGAGCCAAAAGATAAGAAAGATTGAATAATCTTTTTTTTTCTCCATTCTCCGAGAATGCAAAATATACTTTCCTACAGTATGTCGCTCTCCTGTTTTACAAACTATCCCATTACTACATCCAAGTGTTTTATTTTAACCACACAAGAAAAGAACAAAATTGGAAAAGCAAGCATACTCTTGCTACGATCCTCTGCAAGAAAAGGCGAAGATAAATAAAGTAGCAATATACTACAAGTAATACATTTATTTAGAAATATTGTATGTGCTTCAGCCCAAGGTGCTTAAACTCATCACATCATGACTATAATATTTGTATTTTCTTTCCATTTCATGACCAAAACAGGGAACCTTTTCCAAGTATTTTCCATGATTTTTATATTTTACATTTCAGATCTTTGCAGAGAATGCAACAAATAACATGAGTTATTACTAATTTAAATAATTTTCTGTGCTCTTCACAATCTGATTATACACAATTACCTCCCTTAGAGATATAATGCTGACTGTATGTTTCTACTGTGCCCTGACAATACCAGTTCTGAGACAGCGTAGAGAACAGCGTCACATTTACAATATTCAACATTCAAAGATTAAACTTGATAAGTTATGCTTGCACATTCAAATTCCTACTGCTATTTTATATGAAAAATTTGCAGTCAGTGGAATATCTCCTCAACTTCCACATGCTATAAATCAGGATCTAACGACAAACTTTAATATCTCAATTTTTAATGGGTCCCTCAAATGCCACACAGGCAGAGTTCTGCTTCACTGCATCTGATTTACTGTTCAGCGGTGCAACTGAATCATGCAATGGGAATGGGTGCCACGCACACTTTAATCCATTTTGTAGATTTACAAATAGAAGCTTAGCCAGTACAAACTGTTTCTGCTTGGAGAAGCTGTAGCATACTTCTTGACTTATAAACTTCACTTCAATGTCCCTTTGCCTTGTTGAGATAAAACTAGATTACAGAGTAGAATAAAGATTTGAAGGACCTGTGGGTCATCAAGCACAAGACTCATATAATTACAGTCAACCATATGCTAACAGGATAATAGGGTCCACAAATTAATTCCCTAAAATGACCCGAGACACCTGACCAGTGAAAAAAAAGAAAAATCAAAAATCAGATGAGACTTTTTTTATGACAGGCATCTGAGTTACATATACAATGTGCCTGAAGTCTTGACAGAAGCCCAACTACTACTACTAGTTGCCCCAGAGCCTTTTTCTGTGCTTTAGAAGGTAAAAAGCTACAAAGAAGTAACAAGTTAAGATGACGTTTTTCCTTCTCCAAGTCTCTGCAGATAACAAATGGAAATCTTGATGCACAAGATTTATGAAACACCACATACATAACACGCAATAACCATGATCTGCAGAGATTAAATAGCTTTTCGACAACCGTACAGAAGACAACAACAGAACACTCAGAGAGCTGCATTATTTAACTGTTAATTCTCTTCTTGACTGATCAGCCAGTGCTTTCAACAAACTACCAAATTTTAAATACCACTTTACGACAACAACTTTAGAGCTTCTTACATCTGAACACAAAGACTGTGACTGAAGTAAGAAAAGGCCAGAAACTTTTGATTACTCTATCTGAGCTCAAACCACAACCACACTATCTCCTTGGTTGCAGATCACCATTGCAAGAGTGCAGTTCAGCCATTTTGACCATTCATTTTGAATAAGGGAAGGACAGAGAGTAAAAAGACTGATGATACCTACTGCAAAACAGGAAAGATCCAGGAAAAGTGCTGGGATGCAGTCCACTTAGATTATGGAAAACCTGGCAATAGTGGTATTTTTGTCACTAAAACATGGAATAGAGGACAAGTAATACTGTTCCTCATTGCATTAACGAAATAAGCATTAGGCAGCCAGGGAAAAGTTTTCTGAAAATAAAACATTTTTACAGACCAGTTTAGAAGCTTCATCATTACAAGACTGCAAAAACTGCTCAAGAAAACGTCTTTCAGGATGGTTCATGCATAGCTGAATTATCTTAGGCTGAGAAGAAGAGAGATGATGCTTTTCTGGTCACACAATTTTAAATGGTCTGAACATATTTACTTGCACATGTTTTAGTTTTATCCTGTAGGAGGAGTAATTTCCTAAGAATTCAACCTTATTCCAATGGAATTCTCCTTTGAGAAAGAAAACCCCAGGCAGAACAGATGGAATTCCAAAGGACCAGATTAGCTGGTAGTTCTCAATTCAGTAGTACGAAGCCGTCTGCTAGTACAATAACCATGTTACCTCCTCCCTCCCCAAAACGTTCTAACTTAGTCATCAAAATAATTTGCAACATTACAGCTATGTGACTATGTCATGGCAATCTGCGGTGCTAAAGACACATGGCAGGGGGGGAAAAAAAAAGAAAAAAACCACAACCAAACAAACCTGAAGAAAATAACCTATGTTGAGTCACACAGATTCCTATTCTGCACTTGTCAGAAAAAGCCTTCACTAAAGAACAATGGTACAAAGAGCCTGTCAGAAAGCAAAAACTAAATACAAGGGAAAAAACTTGTTACATACCACATGGATAGTGTGACGCTATATGGGAAAGCAGAGTTTTATCTAGGAGTTGTGCTTCAACACTGCAGTGTCTCAGACACACTGCCCATCCCAGTCTGTGTTCCACAGCCACCCAAAGGAAATGAAGAGTGTGATCAGAAAGCAACAAACAAACAGAATGTACAGCTCCAGCACAACCAGGTAACAATGCATATTCTGTGAGCTGAGAAGTGCTCCATGGAAAAACAAGCATAGCACTGGCTTTGGTCTGGCTGGGCACTGCTGTGGCATTGTAGGTGACTGTAACCTTCAGCTGCACATGCTAGCCGCCTCCTCGAGCAAACTACTTTCTGCGGGTAGCAACTTGCACACAACACTGAAAGCAGATGTACAATATACATATAATCCAAATGCTTCCTCTTCCAGCTCTTTATTCCACCGAGTCATCATGAAACAGTCTCAAATTTGGTTTCAGCATTCATGTGCATGAGCTAACATGCTCTTGATTGACTTCTCCTAAAAATGTGTCTGCTAATGACCATACTTCCAAATTAGATGGTTCATCTTATTATTTCTCAGCAATTAGCTTCTGTGGTCCTACAATTTTTAAAAAAATGCCAAGTTCAGCTGTCAATGTCTAATAATAAATTTGTCTGTTACCATAGTTAGCAACGGCTAACTCTGCATCTGACACAGGTGACAGAGGAGTGGTGGAAAACATCTGCAATGAAGTGTAGCTACTAAATTAAACACAAACAGCTGGTGAGATGATTTCAGCTTAATAGCTTCAGCATTTCAAATTTATCTCTGATGAAATTCCACCTATTTTAGGAATTTGATAAAAATCTATTGCATTACATCCTCACTCACTAGTTCCAGGCTATGTCTATTCTGCACTCAAAGGTGTGATTACAGCATGGGAGATTTCTATGCCATATTCGATTTTCCTGGTGTGAATAACAGTAGCAGTAAAGACAGAGGTGAGAGCACGCTAGAAAAGGTGCCTAAAAGATTCTGCAGGCAAACACAAGATTATCTCTATTATCTGAGTCAGTCAGGAAGGTAGCAAACTGACTCTAACAAATATCTAACAAAGGACTTAATAGCCCCACAGCACTCAACAGCTAATAAATCCCAAGCCTCGCCAGTATCTGAAAATGCTGTATCTGAAAATAATCACTGAAGCATTTTAGTTTTACAACACTTTTCTAAGAAATACCTCATTAATCTCAACTGGAAAACAGAGGCACTTGTTAAAGCAAGTAATTTGTTCAAGGTCACAAAATACTGAGACTCAAACTGAACAAACAGACTTTTTTCTGTATATTCATATTAATGAGTTCCAGAGCAAGAAGGCTCTGGGAACACACCTCTGTCATGAACAAGGTCCTCTCACTCCAATTCAGACTGTGAAAACCTCCCCTCCCTCTAAATCATCACTTTCACGCAAGAATACATGAGAAAAGGTTCATCAGCTCCCAGTCTTGGATCTTGAGAGCAGTCTCAGGCAGCTAAGTTTGTAATATGACCATCTGCTTGAGTCTGCACATTCCATCCTAGTTCACTTTCTCTTCCCATCATCTTTTTTTCAGCAGTTTTTCTTGAATTGCTCCAATTCAGTTCTCTGACAAACTGGTATTTTACAGCAGCCCAATCAATCATGCGATTTTCCCCTCCAATTCCCAAACACTCACCTGTCACTATGTTTATTTTTGGAGCAAGGGGAAAGATTCATTCCCATCTTCATCTGTTTCAGCCATGTAATCCTGTCAATATTTCTCCCTGCTTTCATTCTGAAGCTGCTGTAATTTATGAGATTAATCCTTTCACTTCACACATTTACTATAAGATACCTCCTTGTTTCCGTAAGAAGTCTGCCACCTTTCTGAATTCTTCTTAGACTAAATCCATTTTAAAAAATTCTCTCAGACTACTGTTCACAACTCCCCCTCTGAGCATCTTTGATTTATGCCTCATTCTTTCCTGTAGACCATTAATAAAATCGTTAAGATGGGATGCGGTACCTTCCCACAAACATGTCAAAAAGTGCTATTGCCAATATTCAATCTCTGCCTAGCTTAAAATGCTACAAAAAGGCCATCACACAGGTGGAGCTGAACCATATTATGAAACCCCAAGCAATCATTAAACTGAAAACCCAGTTTCTAGACATCTTCACTATATAATCAAGTGCCAAAGAGATTGTAATTTTTTTTCCTTAATTGACTGTACCGTCAAAAAACGGACCAATACCCACTGTCTCCGAAGAGAGCTGCTGTTCAGCTTTTATCTCTTCTCAACCTGCCCCAACGTACCTATTTTGCATGGCACAAACTAAAAAAATGCAGCAGTCTTAAAGCACTACACTACAAACTTTACGTCTAAGAAACTATAATGCATAGATATCAGGAAATAAATGCCTTTTGTAGGGACAGTGCAGCTGACAGAAAGAACACAATTGACAGAAGTGGCAGGTGAATTTCACTCCCAGCTTCCATTTCACACCAAATTTCTCATTTGTCAAGTTACTCCCTTGTGGTTAAGACCTTTTTCACACTCATTGGCTGTATGTGTTTAGCCTTTAAAAAAAGACTCAGAAAAAGGACCCTGAAGAATAAGCACAGTGATAGGAAAATATATACAATACAATAAAGCAGCTGGAAGTCAGCTTGGTGGCCTTACCTGCAGGGCCCTGGGAAAAGGCAACAATGAACAAACAGGTCAGATGCCTGGTTCCACGGCTGCCTGTGGCCTGCAGTTGAGATATTCTTCCTCTGTTTATTCTTGCCCATTTCCATCAGGTTTGAACAGTACTCATACTTTGCAAAATTTTGCAATCTTGCTGCTCTTTTCAAGAAGTAGAGGGAAAAAGAGGGATAAATGGGGACTGATATATTGAAAGAGCAGTTATTAGTGATTTTGAGCACACCCAGTGATTCAAGTCAGAGCTACATATAGCAGGAGAACACCAGGTACAGACCACCATCCTCCCCTGAACATGGAACTCTCTTTATGAATTTAATTTTTAACTTCTTATCCATCTATCCCTGAAAAAACCCCCAAGGTATTTGCCTCTGGATTTCCAGATACCTCATAAAAATTCTCCTTCTCAGGCGTACTCTTCCAACTCCACCACTTTGAAAGTTCAGTTCCAAAAGCCTCTCTGGTATTTCCTCTCCCTCAATTCTAACGATGCACACACAGTTGGCCACACTGAGCAGCAGGAAGAAAGGCAGAGACTTTTGTTGGCTTTTCCACATAACCAGGTATGTCACTACAAGAAGGACAAAATGCCAAACAAAGGCAGCTGATCTTGACCACATTTAGAAATAAATCACCATACCTAGCATATTACAGTTTATATGTATACTGCGTGACAAAAATAAAACTATTTATATTTTGGAGAGGATGTTCTACCCATAATACCAGCTGCCAGTCAAGGCAGCAGCACTGGGATAGCCAAGGATGTGAAGCCTGCTAGACAAGGCTGAGAGGGTCCTTTTTTTCATTATCAGGCATTTTCAGTAATGGAACTACTTAGTAATGGTATTCAGCTTTACAAGGAATGTATTATCAGGAAAACATTCTTCCAGCCAGAAACTTCAGATCATATTGATAGTTCTGGTTAACTTTACCCCAATTTCGAATTACAGTAGTTAAGCTATATTTATTTTGCAACTTTAATCAAGTTGTATATCAAGCCACACCACTGGAGCCTGGTTTTTAGTGAACTCTGCTTCAAGAAAGATGTTCTGGTCAATAGTAATTGAGCATTTTATTTAACTTGCCAGCTCTTTCACCTCACTCTTATAATAACAACAAACTTGAAAAAAAAAAAATTTTGTTTTTAAAATTAAGTTTCAAACCAATGTAATATAATCCATAAAATTGTTCTGATATGTCCTAGGAAAAATATAATTAAAAACTCTTCATTTTATTTGAGACATCATGACAGACCATGATCACAGAGCTTACCTGGCAAGAGCTGGCCCAGAAAGCAGTCTCTAAACTATTTATGTCCCATTTACTCTGTATACTGTAAAAAAACCTCAGTGTGCATAAGGGCTGTAAAGTGACAGAAGTCTTTCCTAATAACAGTAGTAGAGATGCTACATGGTATCAACAAGATCTAATAGGCAAGGTGTGAAAAAATCCCAAAATATTTTGACAGGAGCAGAGTGCTCTAGCTACCCTCTGGGCTTGCTATTTCTGACATTAATAGGCAACCTGGCAACTCCCGAAATGCTGTGAAATAAGGGATGGGGTGGGGAAGCAGATCTGTGGCATCCTGAAATGGCACATCTCCAGCATCAATACCCTGAAAACTGAAACACCTGAACAGGTCTTATCTGCAGCATTCCCTCCTCAAGCATATTTTGTATTTTACACTGAAGCTGACAGGCAGGGTCTGCCAAAGGTCAGATTTCTGTGGCGGAATTTAGGTCCAGATCATCCATCTAGCCATGGATTTTAGTGAGCATAGGATATTGCTCTGTACTTTATCAAGTGCTGTAACTTGCTACAATTCAATCAGTGCTGGAGAGCATCATAGTATGACTCCTCTAAAGAAGGATACACTGTATATTTTGTAACAATCGCATTGCCATTCCATTTCCATTTTTTTGTTATAAACTGAAAAATAATTTTAGTATACAAAGACTAGAATATTCAGTAGTATAGGATTGATAATTTCCGCGTAAGAAATAAAAGCAGGTAGAAGACTTGGTTATTAAAGACTCTGTGCAGGTATTAACAGAATAGTAAGCAGATTCCCATGCATTCTTTGCTGATCCTGCCTTTCGAAATAGTAAAAAAAAAAAAAAAAAAAAGTTCCTAAAAGAATTTTTCTCTGTGCCCCAGTTTTCAGGGAAAGCAGTTACTTAATCATTTATCTTGAGTCCATGGTCTTCCTGTGGAGCTGAACAATTCATGGAAAAGCTGGAAGACTGAACTAACACACTGTAGACTGCTAACTTAGAAACATTAAGGAATTTTCAGGCACATAGGAAAATAGCTTCCTATCACCAGGTTCTCAAGCCAGCAGGTAACTCTTAACAGATTTTAATCAGCTGCAGTGACAGAAGGCTGCAGTGAACTGTGAGTCACAAAAATATGTTATTAAGCAGGTGCAAAAATACCTTTCAGGCTTCTGTACAATTTGCAATGTAACATTCAGAGACAGCTCGATTTTTAATTCCTGTTTATTCCCTTGAACAAACTTACCAGCTACAGTACACGAGCCAGTGAAATGGAAAATTATCACCAAGAATATTGAAACAGCAGGAGTAGGTTTCAGCTACTTCAACTCTAACTTTCTAATGCTTCAACACACAAAATTATGCACAAGGACAAACTTAAACACTATAAATCATAAGTTTATATTTGTGGATTTATATTTTGTTCTTTCATACATATAAATATATATAGTTTACATTACATGGGATAAATTATATGCTTCACTATGCTTCCAACTAGGATAAAGGGCAAAAAACCCAAACATCAACAAATTCTTGCCATGTCTGTTTATACAGTGGAAATAATGTTTCTGCATTACATTTTTTAAAAACCCTTACATTTTCCCAAACAAACAAATATTAAAAGTAGATTAATAATGGCTGAAAGGAAAATTGCTCAAATACTGATTTCATGATCATATGCTGAACTCCATTTTTTTTCCATTTTTCTTTAGAAAAAGAAATTCTGTCATTGTTTCCACTGTACTTTAAGAGTACTGGGACAGCAAAAAAAACAGATTATGTTATCATAGGAGCTGCATCTGATATACTAGAAGGCCTTCCAGAATATGTGAGAATTGCTACTAAAGACAATAGAAAAATCAACATTTTTATTTCCATTATGAGGCTCTATGTATAGCCTGTTTTTCACAGGCTGCTCTTTATCAAGCACCATACTTGCTAAAAAGCACACTACTAGTTGTAAATCAGATATCTGAGAAATAGAAACTGAATGGATTCAGTATAATGGTTTCTTTCATGGGCATTTTTTCCTCTATTTTTCTTCATATGTTACAGGACTAAAGAGCTGTGTTGGAATATTTTTAGATTTTAGTTCTTAATGTAAGATATGTCTAAATCACAGAATACAATGTAATAACTCATATTTATTACCAAGAATTTAACTTTTCATTACCATTTTTCTTCATTCATTCATTTCAACTGATGTTTTAACATTTACTGTTAAAACAAAGGCATAACCCACATTTCATGGAAGTTTTCATATTGCCTTGAACACAGTACATTCATGTAAGTTCATTTTGGGTCACAGTTATATTTCAATGCTTGTCCTGTAATTGCAGTATTTATTTAAACAATTTTTAAGTATGGCAGCAGAACTACGCTGATCATCATCAGTGTTCCAAAGAGACTAAGAACCACAAGCCCTTATATGCTTCTTTACTGAGTCCATCTGCCTCACTGAGCCCCTTGAAACACTTCAGACTAGGATGAACCACCCTTTAAGCACCTAAAATTCACTCAGCTACATCTGTCACTCAGAACTACTCAGCTTCCTTTGCAGCAGATGGCAGGAGATCAGTTTGCCAGAAAGCGAGACACCTTGTGAAACGGGGACTAAAGAGAGCCCTGATAAACCACCCTCTGCAGGTATCTACTCCTCTCCTTGGACTCTTTGAACTATGAGATTAGGCTGGGGTGACCAACATTCAGGTGTTCCAGCTTAAGCCAGGTGAATCCCAGCCTAAGTGTACCTACAGTTGCCTGTCCAATAAGAGGCTACAGGAAAACTTTCTCCTTCAGAAGACTCATGTTTTCAGTGAAGAGGCAGTATGAAAACTAATTCAAAAGAGCTAAAGGCATCAAATGTCAAGAAATTTAGACAAGCTTTGCACAGCTATTGAAATTACAGCTGTGTAACTGTATAATAACAACAAATAGCACAGAGTGAACTTTCTTCACATTCTTTCACTGCCCAGTGCCACAACCAAATCAAGACCAGGCAAAGAATACCTAGCTTATTAATTTCAACCTGAATCACACGCAAATCTGGATATCCAAAAGAAACTGTCAGTCATTTAGTCCATCCCTACTCACAACCCCTAAGTCCCGGGTCACAAGGTCGGTTTCTCCCCAGTTTTGGCATTAACTTACAAACATGCACAAAGCAGCCTTCAGCCCCCAAACAGCTAAGGGGTGGCCACAGTCAACATGACAGCAACATGAATAAATCCTGGGGCAACTCAGGATTTACAGACCTCAACTAGCACGAACTGTGAGCCAGCCAAATCCCCAGTGTTCTGTCAGCTGCTCCAAAACATTTAGATGAACCAGGAAAAGCATATGAAAATTCTGTAAAATATAAATTTTGTGAGACTTTGGCAGTCCAGCTTCCACAATACTGCTTGTCCCAAGATGAGAAGTGGAACTGCTACAGTCAGGCTTTAGGCATCTATGTCCAAGCTAGTGCCATTAGGAAAGAAACTAATGTCAAGGAGAGAAAAAAAAAAAAAAAAAAAAAAAAAAAAAAAAAAAAAAAAAAAAAAAAAAAAAAAATTAACTGAATAGCTGGCTTAAGTCCTGCTGTGCTGCTCATGTTAAGTCAGCATTACCAGTTGTCCCCATGTCCAATTTTTATGGGCAGGCATAAGATAATAGAACTAAAGTACAGGTCAACAATCACAAATTCTCTCACTAAGTACCACAGTAGAAAAGGATATTCAATAAAAGCTGGCAAGCCTGAGGCATGACAGAGCATGCTAGTAGGATTACAGCCTACAGACCATGGAACAAAAATTATGTATGCATACATACATATACACACATTCACATATACCATTAGCAAATCAGTATTACTGGCAGTTAAAGCTTAAAATTCAAGCTTTCTGCTTTGACTTGGCTTCCAGCTCCCAATAATTCATCTTAAGTAGTGGTAAGACATAAAATTTTGTCTTATCCCCACATGCTGTCATAAATTTTAAGAATATTAATGGCTAGGTAGAGGTTTTCTTGACCCTTGTCTTACAGGCCATCCATCTCAATACTGCAGATATTAAAAAAAAAAAAAAAAAAAAAAAAAAAAAAAAAAAAATCTTTGGAAAGAAAGATATATAGACAAGGGCAAATAACTTGAACCACAAACTTTACTTACACAAATGCAGCTTCAATACCGTCCTCCTTTCAGGTTCATCCTAAAGCCCATATTTACTATTGAACTAGAAAAATTGTGAAAATTAAAGGAAAGTGAAGCTTTCCGGATGAAATCATACAGACATCTTTGTGCCTTACCACCAGAAAACACTTCAGCATGCAGGAATTAAATCAATTTAAAGCAGTAGATCACTAGCACAGCATAGACAACCCTACAGAGCAACCACTGGCCTTAATGTCCCAGAAGGGAAATGCTGCTACAGTTGCCCAAGTAACTACAAGTTAATTGACAAGATACTTTTCTGCTATGGACAACACAAATTCATGAAATATGGAACAAAATTTTGATATCATCATACATTGTTTATTGCAGCTGATGACTCAAAACTGTAGGTTTTGCATTTGAATTGTTCTAAAAGGGGTTATTTTTTTCCCCTGACATTCTCAGATTTGGTCTTTACTTAAAGACAAACTTGTAATGATATTTTTAAGATGTCTTTTTAAGACCTGAAAGCCTGAAATTTGTCACACATACTTAACTAGGAATTAAAGCTTATATTAGTATAGTGATAAGAATACTGAGGCAAAATCACAAACTGCAAAAATAAAAAATGCACAGATGCTCCAACTCATTTTTTGCTTTCTCAAGAAATACTTAGCATTAATAATATATCATTGTAAGACTGATTCTATTTATCCTATGACATGCTGAGCTTTCTGGAAGGTGCTGCTTTTGGCAGAAACACATTGCACTATATCATATTGCTTAATGTTAGACAGAGCCTAACAAAACCAGACTTAAATCATTACTAAAATATGCAATAATAAACTGAAAGTAATCAAGGTGTGCCTTTACAAGACATATCCTATTTAAAAAAAAAAAAAAAAAAAAAAAAAAAAAGAGAGAGAGATAGACAACAGTAACAACAGTAATATATTTATTTTAGGTTTATTTTAGCAGTTTTAGCAGCTTGAAAAATATCTTCTGGTGACTTCATCTGTTCCATTTACCCAGACAGGTCTACACATCCATTCAGTTCCACTTCACACCTTAAGAGGATGATTTAAAAAAAAAAAAAAAAAAGTTTTGTTTTGACTTAGTTGGGTTTCGGGTTTTGACATTTTCCAGTTAAGCTGGGGTTGGTGGGAAGGATTGTCCTTCAACATTCAATTCCCTTTAATTCTAGCAATTAGATGTGCTGTCTAATTTCATTATCAGAATGCAGCTTCTAATTTCATTATCAGAATGCAGCTTCTTATAACATTTACACAAATACAGAATGCTTTCAAAAATCCTAAAGCGCATACCTATGTGGTTTCACCATAAGCAAAATATTTTGTTAAAAAAAAATTTTTAAAAAATATTTTTAGGCTTCACAGTGTTCTTCTCCAAAACATATTATTCATGTCTCTTGGTCGTATCTCCAAAAACCAAAACCAACTTTTTTCAACTCCCTCTTTCATCTTCCTCCCCCTTTTATTCTCAAGTCATGAAACAACAGTGTATAGAATTTTAAAGACAGAAAAATACCAGACCAGCAATATTTCCCATAAACACAGTTAAATAACTTCATTGAATTATAGATTTAATTGTAGCATTCTGATCAAAAAGAAAACAGATCTTACAAACTTACTCAGACGTACAAAGGCAATAAGAATAAACATTCATATAAAGCAAATACTAAGAAAGAACATTAAAAACTATTGCTAAACACCCTTGCCAAAAACAGACTGATACTGTACAGGACGTGCTGCAAAGCTTAATGGCTCATAAAAGCCTTTGTTTTCTCCTCTGTTTATTTGATTGATACACTTTTCTAGCTGTCAAGAAACTGTCCATAACTATCAATTCAATTACCATTTCCAAGCAGGTAACACCCAGAATGATCTCGTTGCATCAGATGTGTTCCTTTCTCCAAAATAAGGTATATGCTTGTGCATATAATCCATATAAGAAAGTGCCAAAATCTTGATTTCTCCAGCACAGCCATGGCAGGCAGACCCATGACTCTGTGTCAGGCTTGGATCCCTCAATTCCTCCTCAGGCATCCAAACTGATATTCTGTCCAGACTTTTCTCAGGAACATCTCTCTGGCACTGCACCTTTTTTTTCTCCACCAGTTTCTCCAAGCTTGTGTTCCTTTGCATCTGAATTACCACAACACTCATTTCTCTTGCCACAACAAATACATTCTCCTTCAACTCCTAACTTGCTAAAATGAAAATATAAGACGAGTTGCTTAAAACTTTTGCCTTAAGCCTTTGTCATCTTTTTCATCACCTTCTTGCTTTTCCTCATGCTAATTTGTACGCATAGCCTAATTCTGTTATTCATTAGAGATGGTCAAGAAATGCAGTACCTGGTTAAAAAGAAAATTACTGGGGCATGGGGTCTAAGAAAAGCTGGATAGCAAATGACAGGAAAATCACTTCTACATTCAAGAAAACTTCATGTAATTTCACACTTTACTGCCTTCATGTAGCTTTTAGGAAAACTCCATAGCACTCGAAAAACTCTTGTAGCCACTTTATGCTACAAGATTTTGCTTTATGCAAAATCCTTAACATTTATGGGAAACATTTTGTATTAAAAACCAAATATAAATGCCTAATTCCTATGTAAAAATAAGAGTTTATTTGCAAATAAAGCCCAAGCATTTTATTTACTGTTATTGCTGGTGGCTGCCTAAGAAGCTTTTACAGTTTAGAAAGTTTATATAATTGTCTAAGTGTGTTTAAGCAATCTCCCTGGCAAAGCCAGAAAACAAGCTACTTCTCCAAGAACAATTACACACAAGTAAGATGCCTTTTAGGGGGTGATTTAGATCCTTAAGAATCATAGCAGTTTTAAATAGATATTTGAATGTGAAAGTAAATATTTACATAAAAGAGGGTGGTTTGTGCTTATGTGCAATTCCTATTAAACCTCTAACCAAATATGAAAAAACACATCCAAAGATGGAGGAAAAAACCTCCAGAACCCTAGACTTCTCATTTTCTGTAGTATTTGGGGGCTTTCCACACAGACACAGTCATCGCCTTCACGCACACCAATTAACAGCAACCAGAAGTGGCAGATAATTCCCAGTCATTAAAGATGCTGGACCAATAAAAGAGCACTTGCTACTACAAATTAAGTCTAAGCAAGCCCTCAGGCATTTCTAGAGGGTGCAGGAGGAAGCTACACCAGTGCAATGCCTGCAGCTCTCGGCTTCAGAGATGTCTTGTTCCAAATCCCCCTTTCACCTCTGGCTGCTCTCTTACCTCTTGAAGGCAGTGAGCATATAAAACTACACAAGGAGGGAGGAAAAACACACTGCATTGCAAAGCACCAGCAACAACAGAGCTTGGGAGGATCCTTGTGGCTTCCACACCAGGTCTGAGACAAAATCAAGTGGAAGATTGGCTAATGAAACTACATTCATTTTTACCCTGTGTCATGAATACAGTGTGATTCAGGAATCCCGCTTAAATTTATGACTATAAAAGATTTATCAGCCAAAGGAAAAAAAAAAAAAAAAAAGGAGTAACCACTTTTTTGGTGGTATTCCAAAATGGAATAGGTCTACCTATGGTCTAGGTATTCCAGGAATGGGAGACAAGTAAACTGATAAGAATAAAGAGTAGATTTATTTTGAATTTAGCCAGTATTTACTTTTTCTCTCTTAAAACAGGTTTGGAGGGGAAGGGGGTTTTGTGGGTGTGTTTTTGGTTTGGTTTTTTTTTTTTTTTTTTCTGTATGGATGTTCATTATGGATGTTTTTAAGATAACTGGTCTAAATATTACCCCTGGCTTCCAATAATTTACTTAGATTTATATTTTCCCAGTTTTAACAAGCTGCTGTTCCCAGGATGATTAACCTACTGTTCTTCGAAATTCCTGACCTATAAACATTGGGGGGGGGGGGGGGGGGTTTAACTATACACTGTAAACGGGACTCACTGTAAATAAGACAACTTCATCTTATCTACTGCAAAATCCCACAGCCAGAAGCCCTCAAAAGTTTAATCACAAGATCTCCTCTGTAGAATACAGAAAAGAAATAATAAAAACAAAAATTTCTTCTTTGTAGGGAAGCAGGATGTTCTTTTCTTTACAGTCATTACAGTATTGATCTTGTTTTGCTTACTTTTAATCCTAGAGTTGCCTACAACAAATTTACAGAACTCCATGAAAGTGAATTAACTGTAACTTTTCCCCAAGGTTATTAAGAGAAACAGATATTAAAATCCTTGGCTTCACAAACTGCACTTTTTTAAAAAATTACCTGCCTTTTAAAAACCTAAACAACATTTTCTGTCTTGCATAAAAGTTATACATTTTAATGGAAATGAAACATTTCATTCAGAAAGAAAAATCCTTTTAACATAAACTATTCTGAGGCAAAAATGTCTTCACAGGTATTTCTGATGAGCTGATACTACTATCGCTATAAAACTGACCTCCAGTTAAAAGAAAAAGAAAATTCCATCTGGTTCTCAAGAGATGGAGATGACTCTTTTTTGCCTCACCACTGCTGCTATCTTTTGGCATTTTCTCCTATATACGCGTTAAATTTAGCAAATCTCTCTGATCTCCAGATAGAGAAAATAACTATGGTTGCATTTAAATGTTCAGGTTTTGCCAAATCCTTACATGCTTCTGTTTCTTAACTTGTAGAATGCAGCCATTCAGCAAAAGCATATACAATGAAGCGTTTAATTTCACAACAACGAGCAAAGCAAGAACATAATTTTTACTGCTGCTCTGGTCCAATGGCTGACTGACCTGCCAACAGACCTTCAAGATGGTGTTTCATTGTTTGAGTTTTCTTAAAAAAATGTATTTTCAGGAGTTCTATTAACAATCTATTCCAGTCCTTGACAGGATGAATAGCCATCACAGAGCAGAGCACAGAAGGCAGACAAGTTGCTTACTTCCACCTCTCCACGTTTATACTCAGAGTTTAAATTCAAGATCCTAATCCCTCACCGTTCCCACTGAACCAGGATGGGGGAACCCCTTCCTTGCTGAGGATCAGGCAGCTCTCTCAAGCACCCTGAGTGGACTGTGTACTACCACGTTTAGCATTATCAAACAGAGTTACTCAAACACAGGTCTTTCTCCAGCATAGTAAGGGCACTTCAGACCAGCACTGCTGCCAAGTGCACAACTAAATGCCTCTGAGAGATCTTGGAGGAACAACACCACTGAATTCAAGGGGCTACAATGGGCATCTCTACTCAGAGCTACAGAAAGGTGAAACCAAGTCAATCACCTTGACCTTTATCTGGGTTGCAAAAAAAATAAAAATTAACTTAAATAAGCAGCATACCAGATGATCCTAATAGCAATATGAACGTGTATGCTGTGATCATACACAACAAGGAGCTACTTCCATTCATATTTAAATCTGTAAAATAAACAACTGCCAGATTTCATACCATGAAAATTATTTAAATGTAAAACTTAGGGTTATGTCCTTTCTTATTTGCACTGAAAATCTGCTAAGGTCTCAGATTTCTTACATTGTTCAGTAAGCTTATTAGCTTTTATTCAGTGTCATTAAAATGAAAATATAAATAAAAGCTGCATCAGTGGTGAGCTATGATAAGAAAGAAGGCACTTTATCATACTAATGAAGTTGATGCTTTAATAAAAGTTGAAATCTAAAGCAGTAAATAAACAATTAGCAAAAACGTTAGAGTAGAGGAATTAATGGACTGAAAAAGATGCACAGAGTCTCAAGAAAATAAAAATATTATTGATCCATAAACATGCGGCTCTCAAAGTTTGGCCCCTGAGAAATTGGCTTCCATCAGTAATAAAGTATGGGGTAAACTATAATTAAGTTACTTAAATCATTGCACAGTAACAAGATCCTCAGCATTCTGTTGAGTTTGAAAGCAAATGTCTGTACTTTAAGCTTGTACATAAATGGAGAAAATCGTATGAATCAGCAGTTTCATATGCTGTCTCTTTCCAAATGTCTTTTTAGACAGACATCGGGTAATTACTAAAAGTAATTTTAATTTTAGGAAACCTTGTCCAAGAATCCCACACTGGGTAGGCCATGTGCTTTAACTATGCAGGAATGCATTGGAGGAGAAAAAAAAATTAAAAAACCCCAACACCACCAAGGAAAATATTTGAGCTGATATTAGCAAAAGCAATGGACTACCTTTCACTGCAGTAATCCATTAGTAAATTAAAGGGAGGATATCACCCTCACATGGCCTTTCCAAAGGCAGAAATGCAGCATTTTCAGAAGGGGAAGGAAGCCATGCAATCCCACTGTCACTGCATATAGGATTCAGGTGACTGGCAAGTCATTTCTGTTAATAGACACTGGATTCTGTCCACAAAATGCTGATGGTCTTGTCCATCCACACCCTGACATTAGTCCCAGCAGACAGCTAAACACTGCTTGCATGGTTAGATGTACGGTGTTAAGCAGAAGGACATCATCTCTGACTCCACAAGCTGCAAATCACTGGAGGCTGAAGGAATCTTCTGGCTAAGCACCATGACATGACTGCACTGTTTACCACCAAACACCCCAACTTACAGTTGCCTCAATCTTACCGTGTTTATTTCAAACTCAAATCTCATGAATACCACTGGACTTTGGAAATGCAGCTTTGCAAATCCTCTCCTTTGTGTTTTGTTATAAACGTCTGCAAGTATTGAAGGGCAAGCAAATGTGACCCTATCTTTTTTTATTCATTGCTGGAAGACAGTTGGATAAAGTCAAAGGCAGGGAAACCATTCCACACTGAATGAAGGGTGGTGAGATAGAAGTCCCAAAGTGTCACTTAATCTATTGATGAATCTTCCTCTTTCTTTTAATAAAATCCCCAGGTCACCCCAAAGACACTCGTTACAAAGAGCAGAAAGGCAAACCCTCATCTCCATCTCATTAATGTACACATGACTCTGCCACAGAGCATCAGAGACCAGCCTGGTGACAGTCATTCCTGCAGCCAGCTTCACGGTAATAACTCCTTAACGGCAGGCCTCCATTCTTCCCGACAAGACAAAAAGGCATTAGGAATACAGAGTAGTCTGGGAGACAGGAAACTGTCACTGTTCAGTCTTATCTAAATCAGTCACTGGGGACAGTAAGTGACGGGTGTCTTCTGATACCTGTCTTACGGGACAGAAATAAACAAAACAATCAAAGAAAAAAACCAACAGAGATAATGCTCACATCTCAAAGCAAAGGCACTACAGCTGTCAACCACAGGTAAAGCTTTCTATTTTCTATAGAGATGCCAGTAGAAGAACTCCCACTGATCCTCAATTCTTCCAATACGTCCAGAATGGGCCCTGTCAGTCAGGGCTGGGAATATGCCACAGCAAATCTCACACAAGTATCTCCAGTCTGTCCAGACACACCTCTGTGGGTAAACCAACTGCCTCTCCCTTTAGAGTTTTACATCTTAGTTCTAGTATAAATATGAGTCATATTACTGTAACAAATAACCCACATTAAGAATAAGTTATTTTCCTATTCTCCTCGTTTACTGGTAGAATGACAGGTGGCTTCTGCAAGTTAAAGGAACTAACATCCAAACATATCCCTCCATCCAACTCCCGTGTCTACAATCACTTTTTTAGACAGAACCCAAAATGAACACAAAAATAAAAGCAGTTCAGAGTTGTGGTACTTTCCTTGGACTTCCTTACATTTCAGACCGCCCCAGTTCAAAGAATCCCTTTTTATTTCAACCAAAGTATTACAGGAGGTAAAAATGCTTTAAACAAATCCGCAAATTTCCTTTGTTGATGCAATAACATGGGAAATAGAGGTCGGAAATTAATACTGATTAAGGAGAGTACAAAGGAGAAAAATATTCTTCAACCCAAAGCTGGAAGCTTTAAGGTATGTGGCCACTACCCAGTACCTACAGGTATATGTCACAAACAAAGCTTAGCAAACTGAGGACATCACACACATCCCAGGCCCCTAACTGAAGGATGCTATAGATCCAAGTACAATGAAGGATTCTACAAGGCAACACCAAGAGGCTTTTATGAAAAAAAAAAAAAAAAAAAAAAAAAAAAAAAAAAAAAAAAAAAAAAACCCACACCTGAATAGAATAGAAGAAAACAGTGAAATTCTAAGAATACCGAAATTTAGGGCAGCAAAACAAGAAAACACAGGAAAGAGAATATTTTTGTTTTCTGTCTTCTTGTTCAGCCCAGACACAAAAATAGTGGATATGCAGAATTAGGCATATTATGGAAGACTTTCCCGCACACTAACAGCTCCTAAGGCTCAGCATAATTAAAGATTGTGGAGAAATAATTTATACATTCTTTGCAGAAATCCACAAAAGCAGAAAATTATCTGAACAGTCTTTTGATAAATTTAGGTCTTGAAAGTTGCTGAAACTCAAGAAAAGGCTCACAGCTTTGGTGGGGTAAAAAACTCACAACTTAATAAGATGAAATTTTAATTCTGAAAGGGCTTTTTTCCCCATTTTTATTTAATCACAGCAAAAAAGGAGATTAGAATAATGCCTGCAGGCTTTTAAGTATGGTTATACTTCAGCTGTAAACTGAGAACATGCACAATAATAGGTATATGCTCTCATGAATGGCAAAGAAAATTACTCTGGAACTAATATAAGCATGGTAGACTGTTTCTTATTCCATCTCTTCACTCAGGAAAAATCAGTTCTCCTCCTCCTCATCAAAATCAAACTGCTTTACTTGTTTTTGCTACATTTAACACTAAACTGTTTATATTTAACCAACGAACAACACACAACTCTCAGAAATCAAAACATTATTTATACACTAAAAAAAGTCAAAGAAAAATAACCTCTATTAAAACACAGAGGACGAGTATGGATTAAAGCTGCAAGTATCTCAAAAATTATATATCATGTTATAAACATGACTTTTAAAGAAAAAAACTGAGGTGGAATTGGAGAGGAAACAATTCTGGTTCTTCAGAAGACAGTACAACACCCACAGCTCTACGTGGAAAATCCCTGACATGCAGCAGTCCAACATACAAGAAAATCATAATGAGTCATGTGGATGGAGGATGGCTGAAATGTGGGAACCTCTCTCCTTTTGATTGAATTAGCAGATTTATTAATTTAAAAACTGGTAGCAAACTGTCCCCTGCTCCTTACAAGAGAGTGGACTATCTGTGGAAATATGTAGACTACACTTGGATAACTGGACACAGTTAAAATCTGTTAAACATAACTTTTCAGGTAAATGTCTGTTAAGCAACAAAATGAGGACACAAAATTAAATTTCCTACTTCCAATACATGTGTAACAGTCTGCAGGAGTTTGATATGCCAACCAAACAGCCCAGACAGCTGATTTGTCTTCAGCAATTCATTACATCATTCCAGAGAGCAACCTGCCTGTAATATACTGGGTCTTTTTGAAGGATTCTGAAATAAAGAAGCTACCTCCAGAGGTCCTGAATTCAAAGAAGGATTTAGCTCTTCAATGTTTACATCACTTCATATAAATAGAAAGTCAGTAAAAATGTTTTGCTGAGACTGGGCTATGCCTAACCACAGGTGAAAACAGAACAGGTCTGATGGGAAACCATGAATAAACAAGTCAGTACACAAACTTTATTAAAGTATGCACTGGGTCATATAACCTCACAAGATCATGCTTCTGCTCTGCATCTCTCTTTTCCTGCTCACATTAAAGGGTTTCTGCCTCCCTTCTCTGAAGCAATTTGAGATAAAAGGAATAAATAAGCAACATTTATTATGACAGTGTTGGTCGACGAAGAAAGTTCATTCAACACTTTAAGTGGTTTCTGCATGAGATTTCAGACACAGCTTAACAACAACAAATCTCCTACTTAACCTGGCAAAATCACCATAATAAAATGCACTGATTCATAATGTAATTTCCAAGGCACTAATAGTGGAAATAAAATATTTCCTCTTCAAGATTGCCCAGTTCTAAGTCCTCCATATTAAGTATGAATTCCAACTAATAAACACCAAACTAAAATTTGAAATGGTATCTTAAATACTGTGAAGCATAGACAGTTGAAATACAGCTGGAACTCCTTTTCTTTAAGAAAAAGGAGGATTAATTATTTGTAGTATTGACTACAGACCAAAACAATTCAAATAGTTTCAAACATTTTTCTAGGTAAGTGGAAAAAAAATTTTTTCCTATAACAACCCAAATTATATTTTTCTTTAGTCTCTTCAAGAGGTGATAACTATGTTATAAACATAATGAGTTAAAATTAAACTATACAGAAGATAAATATTTAACTCCCTCACATCTTACCTAGCCAGACAAGTACAAATATTCTAATACTTATATTACTACCCATTTCTGGGTTTTGTACTTAATCCTATACTTAATCCTAATGTATGCTCAGAATGAATAGTACTACACTAATAACAAAGTATTAACTAAAATGTTGAAATTATTGACATGGAAAATAATTATTCATTATTTCAATATCAGACTATACCAGCATATGGGAGCAATAAATAGAAGAAATTATGTAGGCTTAATAAAAAGAAAATATATTGAATCAGAAGACATAATACTGGCATAGGTCAAAAGGTACTATTTGAATTCAAAGTTTTGAGATTTATTGAAAGAATTAAGTTTTAAATATTCAAGAGTTCATATTTATGATCAACTACCAGTATTAGGCCAAATCTAATCCTTAAGTACAATCACAGAGCTACTTTATTTTGCTTTGTATGAATACTTACGCAAAAATAATTACATGAAAAACATACTCAGAACACAGACGTTTTCTACACAATTATCACTTTCATTTGTCATTGTTCAAATTTACTGTGAAGCAAGAAAAAAAAAAAAACTTCTTCATATGGGTTCTTTGACAGAAACACTGATGATAGTTTGAACTACATGATACCTGTCCTATCTCTTGTGCATTTTACATGAGTACCCTTCACAAGGTGGTCCACATGAGATGGTTCAAAATGCTGCAGCAGTAGTGCAGCTGCCGCAGCAGCTAAAGCTGGACTGAGGCAGTATTGCAGCGTCCTCAGGTACTGACGGGGCTCTGCACTTGTGGGAATTTCCACAACAGGCAAAAGCCAGTATTGGCAATGGAAGATTATGACAGATGGTTTGCACAGTCCAAGGGGACTGACAAATAATTCATCCACCAAGTCTAAATGCTGCAGAACCAGCCAAAAAGTTACGTTAGTTATAATTGGGCATCAAGAAGAGGTGATCATGGTCACCATTCCCTTTGCTACTTTAGGAAGAAAGGGAGCATAGGAAGGGTATTTTGAAGGCTACATTCAGCTTCTGAGTTGGAAACTGAAGTCAAGGACCTCCATGGCAGCATACACCAAACTGTTTAAAAATCCTTGTCCAAGGCCCAAGAAACAGGCTGTCTCAATGCAACCATTGGATAAGGGGATAAAGAGGAGATACACAGAGAACTGGGGAAATCAGGATTAACCAGAAAAGCAAGTCTGACCTCCTGCAATGTCAGCACTTGCAACAGTGAAGAACAAAGTACAGATATAACTTTTGAGTGCTTGTACAACAGTACTAGAAGCCTAGAAATGTGTTAGATAGGAGTCTTTAATCAGGAGATTTTATCTGAGACACAAAAAAGTCAGTATGCAGATGCAGCATATTGACTGTATCTCCGTATGCAGTATGGACTAATGGACACAAGATGCAGAAGTACAATTTTTTGGATGCAGTGACTTGTTTCTAGAAGAATTAGTCTTAAAACCCCAAAGAGAAGCTCTTCAGGCTTTATTCAGAAACGAAGCAAATTACTTTTATCAAGTTGTGAGTGGAAAAACAATGTTCAAAAGTAATCACAACAGATTTTAAAATAACACTTAAAAAAAAAAAAAAAAAAAAAGAATATTCCAAGAAATCCAGCATAATGATATCAATTTAAAGAAAGGACAAGAAGACAAATTTAAAGAACAAAATGCAAAAGGAGTGGTCAAAAAAAAAAAGCATGTGAAAATGAAAGCATGAGCTGTTCAAAAAGAAAAAAAAAACATACTAGATGACCAGATATAACTACCTCATATTTCTAAAAGAAAACAAAACAAATTTAGACATTCTTAGCTCAACAGGGAAGTAAAGGAGATTAATTCAGGGAAAAAGCCAACAGTTTAAAAAAACCTGGAAACTTACCCGAACAGGGAGAGGAAAGTACACAAACCATGAAAGAACAAATGTATTGAAAATAAAGAAAAAGTGGAGAAAAATTTAAAAAAAAATAATCCTTGCTAAGTTTACAATAGACTGAAAGAAATACTCCCACTTATTTTAGAGGTTGTTTGGGTCGGGTTTTTTTTGTTTTTTTGTGGGTTTTTGGGTTTGTTTGGTTGGTTGGTTGGCTTTTGGGGTGTTGTTTTGTTTTGGGTTTGTTTGTTTGTGTTTGTTTGTTTTGGTTTTTTTCTTCCCCTCCCTGGGATTTTTTTTTTTTTTTTGCTTTTGAAAACAGAGTCTATAACTAACTTCTGAAATTTCTCACAGGGTACTGCATAGGTACATAAGGAACCTAGGGAAGAATAATGCCATGTACAAGTACAGATTCAGGGCTGACTTGCTGGGAGCCAGCTCTGATGAGAAGGACCTGAGAGCCCAGCAGAGCAGGTTAACCATGAGCCAGCTGCCCTTGCAGCCAAGGTGTCAGTGGTATCCTGGGGTGTATTAGGAAAAGGGTGGCCAGCAGGTCAAAGGAGAGGATCCTGCCTCTCAGCCCTAATGAGTCCCCAGCTAGAGCACTGTGTGCAGTTCTCAGCTCCTCAGGTAGACAGAACAATGATCTGACCCAGCAGAGCATTTTTGAACCTAGTATATTCCAAGGAACATGATAAAATAAAAACAGGAAAGTCTAAGCAAATTATAAAAACAGAAGACTGAAAGTTAAGAGGTCACAATTACTATGTTCAGAGTATAATAAGCCAGGCCCTGATATAACGGGCTTTACTTTGTCACCTAGTTTTTGGAAATGCATCCAGCAATGTTCCTTTCTTGATTTCAGCTTTTTTTTTTTCCTTTTTTTTTGGGGGGGGAGGGGGAGGTGGGGTGGGTAGATGACTAAATGAAGAGAAAAATCAACTGTATTTTCTACTCTAAGATGGCAGAAAAATCGTGGTAGATCATTGTCAACTCCAAATTAATTTAAGGAGCAAAATAAGCAGAATAGGGAAATATCATTAAAAATAAAAGCAATGGAAAAACATCCTATACAACTCACAACTCAAATATTTGTTACTTAACATTAATTATTCCATGAGTGAGCGATCGTTGCCAGTGTTTGCTATGCAGTTGTGGTAAGGGGAAAAAAATGGGTCCCCAAGGCAGCTTATACATATTTGAAGGCTAAGTAATCATTAGTAATAAAACTGATGACATTTGTTCACTTGTGTCATAAATGATTTTCTAAGTGACTGTTTCTCTTAGAAGGGCATCAATGATCCTGGACATATAAGATTTCTCCCAGAGAGCAAATAACTACTCTAGAAAGAAGCACTAAAGGCATTGTCATGAAATTAACATTCACCTTACATAACGAATGCAAACTCAGAGAGCCCAGCTAAATGAAAACAGACTCCTTTACACACTGCATTTCTTCAACATTAGCTTTGATCACATTCCACTTGAAAGGTGACAGATGAAAAAAATTAATCTCCCACCACAGTGTTTGCTCTTTCTCTGGACAGCCATGGCCAACTGTGAAGGGATCATAAAGATAAATCTGGTTGTGTGTATGTCTCTGTTTTTCCTGTGTGCATCTCTCCAACTTACCTGCCTCTAGAATCCATCTTGCCTTATGCTTGGGACATAAATACATAGCAAGAGCTGGATTTTTGTTATGCATCTGTGCAGCTTCTAACACAATGGGGATCTGTAGTATGATAAATGTCTCCAAGGGTTACCACTCTGTAATTACCCAGGGTACAACTACATGCACCAAGACCTTCTATAACACTAACAGTAATTGAAATGTCTCATCATACTGGGAAGATGACATTTAGGACTAAATTATCACAGTCCTTTCTCACACAAAATTGAGAAATAAAGATAATCAGTCTAGCTTTTACTGTTTTGCCACCCTAAATATCCTTCCCCCTGTGAGCATATTGGTGTAAAATCAGAATAGTAATTCCAGTCACTCTACTCCTCAAAACAAAACATACAGTATAAGCTCGCGGTGCAAACTCACAGTGTAAATTTGTCCTGCAGCCAGGAGGGAACAAAATGAACTTGGCTGCCCCTTTTCCAGGACATGACAAAAGCTGCGCTTCAGTTCTGACCACGCAACAAAGGACCTCTTCAGCAGACAAGAAGCACAGCTGCCACCCATACCAAAGCAACAGCTATCCTTAATCAGTTTGATGCTGTTCTCATTCATTACTTTCACAAAGTAACAGGAAAAAAAATTGATTTTTTTCTATTTCACAACCATTGTATCACAGGAAAAAGGGAGTGAATGCCCATCAACTCTACAAACACTACACCTAGCTGAAACAGAAAATGCACGTACAGAGAAGTGATGGCTTTCTGGCTAAGGCAATGGACTAAATATTTTCTCCTTTCAGATGACAGTAAATATTCTGAGTTCCTTAACTCTAGGAATAATAGCCCCTATCTTATGGAGATAAAAACATAGTACATTAATACATCGTTACACCGTTGCCTTTACAAATACGTACAACATTTAAAAAGATGACACTGCTACAAAAGATGACACAACAGGGCCAACCAGGCCATCCATAACTTGCCAAAACCTCTGAAGTCAGGATTATGTTTTGCATCTCTCAACTGAAGTATCAATCAGCTTGGTCAACTAAGTAATATAAAAAAGCACAGTGACGTATACAAAGGATGTAATTAAACTCACTCTTCCCTCATTCTGAAAAGCTTTCATTTGGGACTTTGTGACACAAAGCTAATAAACGTTCTCAATCATCCTGTACTGGGAATTACATTAAAATAATGACACTTGATTGCAAACCTACTACTAAGTCTGTCTAGAATCATGTAAATCCGCTGGGTTTCAGTCACCAATGAATGCTGAGTCTATCTACAATTTCCATGAACAATGACTATCGAGAGTACCCTGCTTGGCTCAGACTAAGTAAGCCACATTTTAACAGGTTCCACTGCTTGTATTGGTATTTTTCATGCTTTTAACTGACTCGTTTCATGCTTCTATCAAAGGCTTTTTAACTTTTCACACAGCTTGCAATAGAAATTTACTGCAGAGAGTAATGCCCCATATTTGTCCAAGCCCTGACGTGGATTGCCTACCTGACAGCAGAAGCACCCAGACCTGCCTCTTGGGCTTTACGAAGAGTCATAGACTCTTTCTACTTACGAAATTGCAGAGAAGCACTGGTCAGGGCCACTCACTCACTCTTTGTCAGGCCAGAAGTCATTGCCTCAATGGTACAGCTGAGTAACAAAATCTTGTGTGGTAGCATTCAGCACAGGGAACCAAAAGATCTGTACGAAGCACTGAAAGTCTGTGACAAAGCCAGCAATCTAATAAAATATTTTCAGAAATGCATTTTAGCACCTAATCCATACTTTGTATCATGCAACTTTTTTAAAAAATTAGGTCCTGTAATAGAGTAGTTCACAATATAGGAAAAACAGCACCAGGGATTCCCTGGATCAGTGAATAAATCTCCTGGTGTTGCATATATCACATCTTATTAATTCCTTAAATTCCCTCCATCTTAAATGCACCTACTTTCTCTTACACAGATCTGAAATGAGAAGCTAGTAATTATGAAGGTTAGAAAATTTATTTTGGTTTCCAAACTACATTTTCATTTTATTTAATGTATATGTTCACATAGAAAAAAAAAAATTCTCAATCAAGATTCTCTAATTCTGGTTTTTCCCCTCCCTGATGTATAATTTCTCTCAAAGCAATCAGATTTCCTTTCTGCCTTAAAATTTCCACCACTAAGAAGTTGCTGTCTTCTTACTTACCTCATAAAATAAGTTCTCCATCATACTTTCCTCTTTCTCTGCTTCATTTTGTTTTCAGTTTCACAAAAGAGATTGAGCTTTGCTAATAATTTGCACAACAGGATTAATATTTGTCTACTGGGAGATTAATACTCTGAATGGAACATACTGAATATAGTATTTACAAGTTTAAAACTGCAAGTTTAAAATTTTAAAATTTTATTTTAAAATAAACTAGGTTTAAATGCAAATTATCTTTGCTATATATATCATTTTAACATCATGGAGAAATGAATCCATGTCAATATTTAATATTATTCTAACATGAAAAAGCTGCATTAATAACTTTAATGTAACGATTATCACCTCTCTGTTTTAGGATACTTGGCTGAACCTGTAATCAAGTTTGCAAACCCAAAGTACTAGATGGACAAGTTCAACAACAAAACAATACACCCACTGTTTTGAGGTATAAGCATCTAGCATGGCTTTTTCCCTACTCAAATCCCTGGATGTATTTACTGAGTTACTGCAAATGCTGCTTTTCTCCTCTGCTACAACCTGCAATAAAAAAGTTATTTCAGCACTCCTTACATATAAATAACATTACAATCTGCTGGGGCTTTCTTTTTTGGAAAAATCAAAACCCCAAGAAACAACATATTTCCATACATCAAACTTTGCCTCTTAATGCCTCTTAAAGGCTTTAAGCTGCCCCACTACTAGCTTGAATATTTTGTCTTCCTTCATAACACCTAAGGAATCCAGATATTTATATTGCAGAACTCCTCATTTCTTCCCAATATCTCTGGGGAAAAAACCTCTCCTTGACACATTGATCGGTATATTTTTCAAAAAATGGTTTCCTGACATCATCTGAGTTTATACTTAAAGTTATCTCATACAACATGATACTGGTATATGCACTTTAAAGAAAAACAGATTTGGCTATATTATAGAAGTATTTTCCCACCTTATCTAGCCAAAAAAAAAAAAAAAAAAAAAAAAAAAAAAAACACCACGGATACTCTTCTGTCTGGCGTGTAAGGCTCCATTGTTCTTATTTTTGGCTGTCCACCTTCATTTAGAATAACTACATGTATTTCAAGGGTATGTAAGAAACACCCATAATATACAAATAAACCCTGAGAGCATTATGTATAAATCCTGTCCATTCAATCTAAATGGAGCAGTGACTGCAAAACAGCATTTGCTTAATGTTCCCCACAGTCTTTTTTTTAAATGGCGATGGGGCAGATTATAACAGCAGGTTGGACATATGTTATAGCTCTACAGAAACAAAAACAATTCACTGAAGAAAAAATATGTCAGGTAAAAGGCAGATTCCTTCCAAATATCACATTACTTTCTAAATATTATGATTCTACATAGTAACATTGACTTAAGTTAATGCACATAAAATATTTCAAAGATTGTATCAGAAAGAAGTACAAAATTACAATTAGCCTTATGGAAAAACATAATTTACATAAAATGCCAACAAATAACACATTTTCTGTCCTCTGTAGCTGCAGACATATTTAAGGGATAGGAAGTAAAATTCTATTAGACATTATAAGCTCATTTGTCAGTTCATAGGAGACTGGGTGCAAAGCTTTCGTATTTCACTAGACATCACAGGAAAAACTAACACTGTCCGTGTTCTGCTTAGCAAATTAAACTAAAAATAACTATCATTATATTTAATTAGTACTTCTGATAGTAACCCTATCAGAGACATCTATGATTTCAAGCAGTCAAATACCAACCAAATTATAAAAAAGGAAAAAGGGGGGGAAACATCTTCTCCCACAAATCAGTAACAAGATAAGAAATGAAACAAAAGAACACCAACCACCATGAAAATTATGGGTTTTCATTCATGCACATGGTTCCTCAGTGGAAGAGCAGTGGACCATGAAACAGACAAAATATTCCATGTACACTGCAGTAGGCTCAGACAGACTTCTGTCAATGACAGTAAGTTCCTGAAGCCTTTAATAAACACTAAATTGACTTCAAATGCAAAACAGGTCAATGGTCATGGAAATTCTATCTGCACCAACAACAGACTAGTTTTTAGAATGTAGTAAAAAATAAAAAAGAATACTAAGCGAGAAACATTAACTACCAACTGTAACATTTCCCTTCCACAGTATCCAATATCTATGCAAAGCACAGAAAACACACATCGTCCAAAATTGTTTTTAACAACAAAACTGACAGGCATCACTATTCAGCCCTGTTGAAAGGAAACCTGCAGAAAAGCAGTGTCAAGAAAAAAAGGAAGCTAATAGACAGAGATAATAAACAAGCATGAAGTCAAACTCAGCATCATTCAAATACTAAAAAAAAAGCAAACCATAATGGATGGAAGTGCATTGACTCTCCATCTACATCAAATAAATTTCACCATCCCAATCAGAAAAGTTGTCTTTGTGATATTCACGCCAAACAGCAGAATAGAGAATTACCCTCATATGCAAAGCATTCTCCACTAAAATGAATCTAAAATTAATGGTCTAATATGAAATAACGTGCATAAATTTTCTAATTTGTCGTTAGTTTCAAAAAGAAAGTATAACTCTTAAAAGTGGCTTTACAGTTAAAGGCAATGCCATTATTTATAGCCACAAAGTGGGGAAAAAAGGTCAAATGTCCAAATTCTGAGAAATGGCCAGATTTTAGTAGAAAATTAAATACCCAGTAATCAATCCATGATCTTTTGCCAGGCACTGTAACCCTCTATTATTAATCTCTTACTCCTTACTTATTCTCTTACAGCCTTAATCAGATGCTCTAAGGGCCAGTGGAGAACTTCAGCCAGTACCTCTGGGAATCACTTTATACCTGTACAGTAACTCCTTCCACTGAGGTTAACGCTCATTAAAGGATATATTGCATATAAATTCCTCAGGTACATAATTGCTAAAATTGCCAGAAGTCTTGTATGCAACTGACAGGAAAGAGCAGTGGTTCCACATCATAAACTGCTGAAATGCAAGCTCTGCAGTTAAAAAAACACCTAAGTATTTTTCATAAAATGCTATGACTGAACAGTCACTAACAAATTTTATAAAATTCTGATATTAATATGCGCTGCTGTGCATTTTAAACTCACCTTATGCTATCAAGTGTATACTTCAGTTTGTTGAGCTTATCACACTAGCACAGGAAGAAAGAGATTGAGAATTCTTTGCTCTTCAAGACAAAGGCAGACAGAAAATCTCTTTTTATATTACCAGTCCAGATCTTCAAAGCTAGATGACACAGCAAAATTTTGTGAATACATTCCCACACTCAGCACAAAAATAGAAGTGAGGTACCTGATGCAAAAATAATGTGACCAAGAGTTTTACTGAAGTCTAAGGATTCAATTTACACTTGTTTAATTATTGATAAAAAGTTAGAAATAGTTCAAAAAGCTTAGAATTGGAGTCTCCCCATACACTTACAAACAGGTTGAGCTGCAGCAATATTTTATTGTCATACTTTTCCAAACTAACAGGGATTGAGATGCTTCAAAACTGAGATAAGTTTATCTGAAGTATATTCTACACTGATTTTGATTGGGTTACACAAAAGAGAACTGCAATTCTCAGCTGTTAGGGAAATTACTTTTGTCTAGCTAAAATATCAACCACACAATTATCCTACAGATTCATGGCTGACTTTCCTGGTTTTAATATGGGAACTAGCTACTGTGCAATCAAATAGCTTAGACAATATTAACAAATAATGAAATAATCATATTGCAATCTAGTTAATTGCAGGCAGGAAGCAAATGCTGCAACATTTGAATTACCTGAGTGATTCTATACCCACGGGAGTAAATCCACACAGCCTGATGGGACCAGAGGGTAATCAAACCACTCCCTATGGTGCAGGGCCATAAGCCATGCTCAGAGTTTTGATCCTTAAGTTCAATGGCAAAATAAAGTTTACTGCAATAATAATAACATCAGAATATCTCTCACATAATTCTTCAAGCATTGGTAGTATGACTGAGAATTAAGAGATCATATCAGAAAGAGATCTGTCTGTTATAAGAGGCATGAAAAACACGATTTCACATTAAATTGGGCCACTAAAACCAGCAGCCCCATTCCTCCCCTTGGGATTTATCTCCTCTTCATCCTGTCCCTTGGCTGTCTTGCAGTTCCTAAGCCTCCTCTCCTCACCCCCACCCACGCTGCCCCCCCCCAACAGCACGGCCATGGGGCAGGGAGCACCAGGACGAACAACCCAATGACAGAAGGAAAACAAGGGCCACTATTAAGTGACCACTACTTTAATCAGCTCCACAACGTGGGGGCTTGAATCCTTGCTGCAACCCCCAGAAGAAGGCTGGAAGGAAGCAGTTGGGGCTGCATGAAAAAGCTGTCCACCAACTATTCCCCTTCCCAAGTCAAAAGATAACATTTTTCTGTCTTGCTTATTTTCAGCAAGGCAGAAGCCAGACTCATGGCACATGTTTACTCTTTAAGTTAGATCAAGAAAAGCTTTTCTAGAAGTACTGAGCACACGTGGGTTCAACCTATGTCAGCGGAAGCTGTAGGAAGGTAGGTCTCTAAAAGCTAAATGCAGAGACTCCCATAAAACACGGGGTTTTTTGTTTCTTCGTGCAATGGCAGCTTCAAATAAATTAATCTTAATGAAAACTCAAGAAGAAAAAGAAATAGCATGCTAAAAAGGTATAACTATCTTCTAATAAAACTTCCCTCACCATTAGACTTCTGCTAGCCTCTTGGCAAAGCTCTGAATTTTCCCTGAAAGCAAATTACAATCTTAAAACACATCTCATCTGTACACATTTGCTTTGCTATCCATGCCCAGTAACGACAATCACTGTAAAAATCACCAAAGAGCACAGCCTTTGGCTCCACTTGCCACACAACACTACTCAGGCGTGTATTCAACAGGGCTCTCCACCAGATGACCAAAAAATGGCCAAGTGGCATGTGACTCAACGCCGCCACTACTCACACAAACACCAGGTTTTCCAGTCCAAAACAGGATACACTTTTTTGACATGAAATATTTTTTTTTGTCACCCCATAATAACTACTGTGCTGCCATTAAACTTTCAGCAAAATCTCTCTTCTACACAAAACCTAAAGGTCACTTTCAGAGCATTGGCACAAGATTATCATTATCATGCTGACATGACGTCCCTTGTTTCTTTTCCTATTTTTAAACTTAGACCCCTTTGGTGCAGGGACTATCTTCACTTCCTCTATATTTTTTTACTCCTGAAACATTATAGTCCTGGCTCCTAAGAAGAACAGATAGAAAAAAAGGCTTAATAAAAGAAGTGGCAAGACAAGAGCACACATATATCTTGCAGTAAAACCCTCTATAAATTGTCTCCTCTTAAAAGACAATTGAGGACTTAAAATTAAAAAAAAAAAAAAAAAAAAAAATCAAATCAGCATTGGCCAAAGAGCTCTGAAAGATACCTCCCCTACCTGAATTTAATCAAAGGGGATGAAACCTATTTTATAGACAACTATTATGTATGATAGCTGACCTATTAACATGCTGCTCATCTCACCAGAACAAGGAAAATATAAGGTGAAATTTGATTTTTTTTCAGTGCCTACATCAAGGTAAGATAAATTCCACCCAGCGTGATTGGCAAATTTTCAAGGAAATTATAGCAACTTTTAGTAGGTAGACTACAAATTTTCCTTTTAGCATCTAAACTCTCCCTAAAGAAGGGTATAATTGTAAAAAATTTTAAAAATGTATTTTTCATTTGCAACTTACATTAGAAATAAAAATTTCTAAAGCTCCTTGGGACCTAGAGAACATCATGCATGAAAAGGGAAAAATCCTAATAAAAATAGCTAAAAAGGAATTAGCAGGCTAAGAAGAAATTTGCTTCCTCGTTAAAATGAGTAATATATGGAAAGTAAAATCTTTGATTCTTCTGCAGCCTGCATTCTACAATGCTACCAAAAACTGTGGCCAAAACAGAGAAAAAAAAAATGTTATTACCTTCAGTTAAAATCATGATTCATGTTGATACATCATGTCATTGCTTATTTAAACAAAGGTACTTCAGGCAAACAATTTCCCTAACATCCCATGTGCTCAAGACCGACAAAGTTAACCATCTGTAATTAAACTTGAATTAGTATATTATCTGGTCTGAATATTAGAATAATGGTAATGGTAAGAGATACATTTTATTAAAGCTTTTTATTCGAAGATAATTAAGCATTTGTGTAGATGGTTGATCTTCACCATCCCTTGGTTTTGGCCTCCTTTCTACAGCAAAGGCACAAGAGACTACCTATACAAGAGAACTAGGATAACAGTTTTATATATCCTTGATGGTAAAAAAAATTGGTATTATTCCACAATGTCTTTTCTGAGCAAGGTCAAAACATTTGAGTAACAGATTTGGAAACCAAGGACAATTAGCCCCTAACTGTTGCAATTTGCAACAGTTTGACTGCAACACCTTCACTGTAAAATTTTACTTCCACAAAAAATTCAAACTTTTGTTGGGTTTAAAAACATACAACAGAACTTGAGCAGATATGAAATACAATATCCATTTGCTTGAGGTTCGCTGTTTCTGAAATTAATTGCAAAACTTCCTTAATCCAAGAATCAATTAGGTTTCAAAATACTTTGTTATCTAAGCTTCAGAGCAATTGATTGCCCCAACTTGTAGATAACAATGGCAAAGAAGATCAAACAAGAGGTCCTGATTATCACCAATTTTATAGTGTAAAGCTGATTTTGAGACTTTTCCTATAAGATGTCCCAGCCTATGCAGAACTTGAACAAGTAAAATGAATTTGCTACTCCTCACAACTGCAGATAAACTAAAACCTTAGTTAACAGGTCTATACCCACTATTTTCAGCATTTATGTACTACAGAAAGCACGCTTCAGAAGTGCTCTAAGACAGAGGAGTGACTATGGTGAGTCTCACCAGGATAGAATTAACTCTCCACAGTGCCCAGTGCAGTGCTATGTTCTAGACTTGTGTCTGAATGGTGTGGAGCTGGCAGAGCAGTGTTTTAGCTAAGGCAGAGCAGTGCCTGCAGTGTCACAGTGTCTCTGCTCCTCATTCTGACACCTCAGCGGCACATCAGAGATGGCCAAGCAGGCAGGAGCACAACAGCTGCATTTACCTGACCAAAGGCATATTCCACGCCCTGCAATGTCACACTCAGCCATACAAACTGAGGGATAACCTTTCTAAAGCAGCCATTGCCTGGACACTACTCAGCCTCACTCTGCATCTGGGAGGTGGTGTGATGGTTTTTGCATCACTAGGGATAGAAAGGATATCCCACCTCTTTACACTCCTAGTTTGACTCACAAGATTTTTTGATTTTTTTTTTTTTTCCTTGTTTTTGCTTTACCAGTTTTCTTCCTTATCTCATTTAAGGTAGGGAATGAGCAAGTGATTGGGCTGGACAGCAGCTAAGCCACATGGTGAGATTTGGGATTCATGGAACTGTCTTTACAATGCAGACACCTCCAGTTCTATTGCATCTGTACAAGGTTTTCTATCTTCAGATTTACAACACAGTAACATTCCATGTATCTTTACCCTACATTAAGAACCATACCAAGGATAGTATCTGACCACCCTTTACCATATGTTTCATTACTTTGCATAATGCATCCAAGCCATTTCATAGAATGCAAGTGTGCTAATGGATGCTCATGAAAAGCACTTCAATACTAGTTATCAAAAGAAGGATCCTTAAAACACTGCCAATTTGTTTTTTATATATCACTGTCTGCATTTCAGGTTCTGTCGTTACAGTACTTGTTTTGTATCCTTACATGAACTTCTTTCATTAACACTATACTGAAGTGGTGATAGAGGAAGATCAGGCTTACTGCAGCAACTTTTTTCCTGTATAGTTTTTTATAGTTTCTCATCGCTTTTCTAATACTAAAAATCTAAAGAATATTTCCTGATGAAACCTCCCCAATCAGGAGAGTACAAAAATGTACAGGCTCTGAATCACAAGCAGTCTCTCACTTGAGTGTTTGCTAACTTTCATCTGCCATCACTCTACTAAATTTCTCAGGCTGGATTAACCCTTTGGAGATCCACTTTTTTTGTTTTTAATTTCACCTTAATTAACCTGAAATCTGAAATACCTGGTTGCTAGTAAAGAATATAGAGCATCTTATTAGGTCTGCCTTTCAACAGTGTTTATGCATTTACCTCATTCAAAGGGGAAGGTGAAAAAAAAAAAAATCAGAAAAATCAAGATGGCCATAATAAGATAATCTTCATACTTGAAGATAATGTACTTTTCACAGATGATTCACACAATATCAAAAGAAATACTACATGACAGCTAATCTATTTTTAATAAAGACTAGATTTTGTTGCACAAGATAGAACCTTCTTGTGGAGCAACCTTTATCAAAGGGTAAGTAAACACTGAATGTACTGCAGTCAATTTTAAACAACTCTTGCTCACACAAACTGGCATTACTAATGGAATGTTTTTAATAATGATTCTACCGCCTTTAATTTGAAAAGCATTGTACCTAGACTACTTCTTACACTTTAGCCATTGTTTAATCTGGTAACACAGTGTTGTTAAGTGATGTGCAGGATAACTAACACTCAAAAAAAGCCTGAGTGCTACTTTAGAAAGTTCTGGGTTAGAAAGAGAAGGCAAAAAGCATTTATCAGCACAAAGAAGCAGCAAAAGCTCTCTATTTATCATGCAGCACCCAGAAATCAGCAGGGAATCTCAGATCTCAGCTCTTCTCTCTCTGCACTGATACACCCAACCCTTCCAAGCTTAATTCACTCAAATCCATATTGTCATTACCTCTCCTACTTTGAATTTCACTTTCTCCACAACAGAGACACTGCTTTCAAAGAACCATGAGAAAAGATTACAGCTGCCTCAATTTCATCCTTCCAGTTCCCTTATTATGAAAAATAATGTATTGCAACAATTCAAAGTCCCTCCTGAGAGTTTCTAATCTCATGCTAAGCAATCATATGACTCTCAAAAAAGCATACCATGCCCCCCCCAAAAAATAATAAAACAAAACAAACAAACAAAACCCCCTACAAACATAAATCCTAAAAGCAGTAAGCAATCACAAAAGCTCTTTAGATTAAATACAGATAAATAATGGAAAAACAGTTCATCCATGTGCAAAAGACTTTAATATAACTTTATTGTTGAGAGCTTTTCAAGTTAAATAGCACATATATTAAATGCTAGTAAGAATAACTTCACTGTAAATGTTTATCCATATTTCATGTGCATCTATAACCTTATATGGGCTCTATTATCAAAATAGAAAAAAACCCTCCCAATTAGAAACTTTTTTTCTGTTCAAAGATTAGAGACTATTTGGTATGGAGTTTACTCAGTGATATTTTGTATTCTGTGCTAACCTAAAGCAACAAAATTACAATAAATCCTCCTGGCCATGTAGCCTGTGACACCCCAAAATATGTTATTCTACCTTTTATGCTGTTATTGTTCACTTTGATGCTGTCATGCCCGGAGGATACAGGCTAAGAAAGCAACAAGTATCAGAAGAGAGAAAACAAAGAGCAACTGAACAGAAAGCCTCAGCTAACAACTAAAAATCCATCCCCTGCAGCGGAAACCAAATATTTGTTATGTTGCTAACCTTCTTTAAAAACTGAAAAATAAATCTGACTTCTTCACTGCATAATTTTGGAAGGTCTCTGCTTTTTTCATATATTGCACTTTTGATCAAATACCCTCTAAGAATTTTTATCAGAAAGAACAGTCTTTCAGAAAGAAATACAGATGCTGGGGGGGGTGGGGGGTAAAGATAAATATTGCAAAAAGTTTCACCTAGTTGAATGTAACCCTACATACTCCATCCACTAGCACATTAAATTAATAAAAGAAGTTAAGCAGAACACCAAATAGTCCAAACAACAGGTAACTAGCACAATCTTCTTCCATTTACTACCTATATTCCTGTTCATTTATTCAAGAAATGTACACCTAGGTGCAACAACCAGTTAGGAGTGAGGAATGCTATCCAGCACCACAAGCTCACACGCTGCTTCTGCGCTCTGCTGATATTGCAACATGTATTCAGAGATTCTGGATGACTAAACAGCTCCCTCTTTTTTCCCAATACACACGTCTACAAACATCTTAAGATTCCACTGCTTCTCTCCATCTCCATTGTATTATCTTGGCAATTTCAGAAAAGCAGTGCAACAGCTGAACTCACTTCTTGTGAAGGAACATCATGGGAGCACATAGATCATTGTTTTGGCACCTGGAATTATCACCAGGAGATAACAGACTTAAGTTGGCAACATAATTATAACTTATAAATTTTATATCCAAGTTATGGATATTTTAAAGAGTATGAAGTCTATCAAAATAGCCACCTCTGTTTATTATCTATGCTACATTTCTGATCATGCAGCAGAATGGAACTCTGCATCTCTGTCAGTTTAATGTTAGCAAGTGTTTGTGTAATGTTTTTACTAAAAGAATAGTCATGTGATAAGTTTCACTTTGTTGTAATAACATAAACCAACCTAAAAGTAAATTTTGCTAAATTTCCTAGTATGCTACAGTGATATACCAGTCTGGGCATAATCAAGAAAAATGGTTGACATGCATAATAATATAAAACAAAACAAAATTTTAAGTGTTATACAATTATTTTCATGAAACCCAAACCTTTATAAATTTACATAAATTCTATTCATAATTTTCATAGTCTTCATATAAAGAAATACACAGGCACAAAATTCAAACATAAGAAAACAACAATTAGACAACATTCAAAGATAACCACTAAAAAAAAAATCCCACACGGAGCTTTAGAGCTATGCTTTCAAGATTTCTTTCTCAAAACTGAAATACAGCTCTGAAAGTCTGTGGGTGCTACAGTTTTTACCACAGCCATGGCTTGTTTCCCCAGTATCACTTCTCTTCTTATTCCAACAAAGACACTACCATCAAGGCTTCTAAAAACTGTGTTCTCTTAATACTTATCAAGAAATTGAGTCTTTCAAATTCATATTTTTGTTGATAAACATAAACAAGACACTTTGCTAACAACAGGCTAAATATCCAAGGGTTCCCCGGCAGCTTTGAGCTTCTTCATGCTGCTGAAAGTTACAGAAAAGGACCACTGACGTCTCCACACACTATGGCAAAACCCAGGATCAAGGAGTTCAGCCTGAAACCAGTTAGCACTTTTTAAAGGCACTCTAAGTGCTCACACCCCGCTCTTGCTATTTTATCACTTGGGTTCGTAACCTCTTTGCATCTTTTGAGAGAGCTAAAAGAGGAGAGCAGAAACACTTCTTTGGAGAACAACAGGAGTGCTGAGTCAAAGCTTGCAGTCCAATTAGTACTTTGTGTTACCAGTCCTTACCCAGGAACTGAGAATCAGTTTTCATAAGACTGCAGAACCAGCAGACAGCAGATACCTCTCTGTCATCACACCACCAAATTTTATTCAAATGAGGAACATCCAGAAAAGATCAAAATCTCTAATTCTTAACGTACCAACTTACACAGTTTGTTAAGAGTACAGGTACATCTGACACAGCCATAGCCAGGAGCTAAGCCAAAGCCTTGCTGGTGGCAATTCCAGGCAATTACTCAGTGAAGAAGCAAAGGAAAAGACAAACTAATTCCAGACCCAATGTTACCCATATTTTAGTAATTAGTCAGAGATTTGCATTACACTTCTTTATTATATAAGTTATATCAACTTCTTGATAGAAAAATGAAGAAAAGCAATAGGAATTCAAAGTACATCCAAAACACAAGACCAAAAGAATTGCAGGATGCATTTCTTCCTGATTCATTAAAAAAATGAAATAATACTATAGCCACACTACACGTGACTTGCTACTGAACACAGATTAAGGTTGCAAGGAGCTGGGGGAGGTAAGACACTTGCAAAACAATAACTTTTTTTTTTGCACAGAGAATATGGATGAAAATTTGTATATTTGCTTACAGACCAAAAAGCTTTCATACACTGTACATCTCCCTAACTTAATCTGGGCCTTATAGCATTGCTCATTTCTGTCCCCTTTATTCTTTGAGATGCGGCAGTGAAATGAAGCTCGGTTTATCAGAGCAAAGCTCCCTGGAGACTTAACAATGCAGACTGCATCATCCGCAGCCTATTATCACTGCAGCCGCTTGACACAAATACATTCAGATGCTGAACACTCACTGCAGGCTTTGGATACGGTCATATACCCTCTAAAAGGGAAAATCAAAAGAAAACAACACAAAACCCGGGCTTTCCTTAGAGCTTCATCTTCAGAATAAAGGAAAGGTAGACAGTTTCCAGTGCTAAAAACAATCATATACTTCCTGAAAAAAGTTATAACTGAATATTGCCAAACAGAAAAATTATGTAGGTGCAGCCTTATCCCGATTAGATACAGTTAAGAAAAACATTTAAGCAATGCCCTCACTAGTTCTGCTGCTTATCCGCATATTTGGACAAGAAAAGCAATTTCTAGGAATTAAACTGGATACAAGCAGCCATTAAAAGCAATAATGCAATCAGTAACTTTGCATATATAAAAAGCATTAAAGGTATCTAGTTTTTCAGTGTAATTGCACTCAGATTACTGCTGTGTGGCATTATTTTTCCTCTGAACAATTAAAAAAATTTCAGCAGACATTACTAAACATTACAGATATCTGATTCTGTCAAACATTATTTCCCAGAAATTCTTTTGCTTAGAAATCAGCTGAAAGATTTCCCAAGAATTTTTAGACAACAAATTTTTAGAACAAGAATTTGAAGTCTGCCGATTACGAGGGGGAGGAACAAGAGAACTATGAAATATCAGTATAATTTTGTCATGGAATCAGATTGATATAAGTTACCATCAAATAATGCTAATATTCAGGGCAGCCTAAACATATATTACAAACACATCTTTAATTTAGGAACACTTTCTCCACTCATATAAAGACCTTAAGTAAAGCAGTACCGTTTTCAGTGACTTTATTTCTTTCTGGGAGCCAAAAAGAACAAGATTCCCTTTTAGAGGGGCTGGTCATCTAATTTAGCTACCATTCTCAATTCATGTACAAACCAATAAAGAGATTATATACTATAATGCCACTACATACTATACCAAAGAACAGAAATAAAATTTGCATAGTTAGTTCTATTAGGTCTGCATAACTTATATTACCCAAAATTTTTTATAATAAATTAGTTTTAAAGACCTATAGCTTTTGGTAAATGGAGGAGCATAGCTTCAATCAAGAATGCTCAAAGAAAAGAAAGGAGTCCTGCAGCAAATTCCAGTAAAGGTTCCTACAAACCTCTACAAAGGCACATGTATGAAGCTTGAACAGCAACACTGAAGTGCCTTGTGCATGAAGTCAAGCGCAATGAAAATTTCTGCAGAATCAAGATAGTACCTGGCAAGGATGCAGGAATGAAGTAAGCAGACGGTCCATGCAGCAAAGTTTAAGGATCAGAGACAAGAATGACTGTTTTGCAGAATAAACTCACTCCTTTTATCCCCATTACTTCTACATAACTATACTTAACTCATTCAGCTGCCATAAGGGTTGCAGCTTTCATGGGAAATAATATAACTCTACTCACATCGTTAAGGTAATGTAATTACCTTAATGTAATTATCTACAGTAAGAAAATTATATAAAAATTTTAAATGCCAATAATTGCCTGTATTTTAGGAATAAATTATACTGAAATAAACACCTTACTATCAGCCTAATTGTACATCCCAGAAAGGCATGTACATAACATGAGAAAATTAAGGAGCATATACTTAATGACTATTTAACTTCCAAGAAAAAAGATGGTTTCTTTTTCAAGGCACTTATTCTTAAAATATGGAATCTAATAAAATATTGGAAGAGAAAAACAGCACATGAAGCTGTCTTAAGATTTTTGACTTAGTTGCTTGTACATAAAAAGAATGAAGTTATATTTCAAAATTTTTTGCCTTAAAAATACCATTTCAATTATAAAAGAAGGCTACAAGGGGAAATTTTATGACCAAGCATACTAAAATTACATTCCAATTTTAAAGTCTCATTCTAGGCAAGTAATACTAAAAAATCCCTACCACAAATTAAGAGGTAAGGCTAAAAATGGCCTGTTCCACTGAGGCTTAGTATCTGTTCCTGAGAGATGAGTAAAAACAATTGTCAAGAGAAGCAAAGCTCCCTAGTTTTTCAGGGTAAAGCCTATATGGATTTTTGTGGTTTCATAGGTTTATGAAGGTTAAAGTCTTTACTAACTAAATTATAACATCATTTTAAGAAGCATCTAAAGTAAGACAGAGACTGCCCTTGAAAACTATAAACTTTACTGTACTAAACTGCAGTGAAGCGTAGCCAATGACATATAGTCATATTTATATCACATATATAGTGGGCATAGAGCTAGATTCAGGAAAACCATACTGTAAAAGCCGTCATGACAATAAACACATGGCATTTGAATCTGGATGAGATCCACATAAGATGACAGAAGAGCTAAGGGGTTCCAGAGTCTGCCAGATCAATATCCCAGGCTCAACTTGCAGCTGCTCTTGAGTGCACGCTGCAATTGATGAGATGCTTTAATGTCAAGAAGGCAATTGTAGAGTCAACTTCCCATCTGCTGCATGCTGAGCAAAGCATTTCAGAGTGTTGGTGCTGAAAACGACACATTTCAATAAAGAGAAATAAAAGCTTTGGAAAAGAAAGTTTATTCAAGTCTGGGTGTTATTATCTGAAAATCAGGTAAAGGTGACAAACGCAGTTTTAGAACCCAGAAAATATGAAATGAAATGTCAAGCTCTTGGAATTTGTTTTTCCTGACTGCTACAGTTATCTGTTTATTTTTTTTTGTGATGAGACCTGAAAAGTATTTTCCAAGTGCTGACTGACAAAAACAAATGCAATATTCTGAAAGGTATCACTAAAATTATGGACTAAAAATCCTATGCCTATTTTTCCAATTAAAACTAAGAGCCAAAGTAATGCTAAGGGAAACTGCCTTTGAGGATTTTCAGAGCACTTAGGATTATTTCTGGGTTATTACATAGGTTGTGAAAGAAGACACGAAAAATGATTTTTACTACACAATCCATTTATAACTTAACCTTGTTAATTTAGGCAAAGGCCACCTTTTTTTTTTTTGATGTCTCACCTTTCAAACTGAAATGGGACAGAGTCCTTAAAACAACTCAGAACTTGTCATTTTCAGAGATCTCCATAAGAGCTTAGGTCCTCATCCATAAAAGAAGAATGAAAAATTATAATTAAATAAAAACCCCACAACTCTAAGAATTATTAACCACCATAGTTTAAGTATTGTAGGAAACATTTTTTGAAATATAACTGAAAAAATTACCAACACGCATACATGTTACACAACTGTACTCTGATGTAGCTATAACTGGCTGAGAACATAAGGTAAGGTGAAAAAATACAAGAAAAAACATGGAAAGAAAACCATGAAGCAAAGCAGAGATTGTACACACAAACTCTCATTTTCTCCCCATCTGTTTACTGTAATAGGGCTAGTGTCTTACTATCTCCTCCCCACCTTGATCATCTTAGGTGCCATATAAAATATTTGCACACAGACTACAATTCTTTTACATCATAGAGTATTTTTCTGTCTACAGTTGTAGTTAATATTTATGTATGTTGCTTACTACAACATAGCGGAATTTTACAGAGATCAGGAACATCTTCTGTATACTTTGCTAAAGCAACATTTCATTAATGACTTGGCAAAAAATAACCTATTTCCAATTCATATTTTCACATAAATTTAAATTACACTTAAAATTAAATAACTGGAAAAAACTTCTACTGGCTAAATTAAGCTGCACTACCGTAAGAAAATCTGTGTTAAAAAATTAACTACCAATTGAGTTATCTTAAGGAATCCATCAATCCTTATTTCAAAACCTGTTGGAGGCTAATTTGACCATTTGGAAATGTCTCTTGCACTGCTGAAACTCATTAGCCAGAGCCTTGCCAATTAATATTCTTATTTATGCATGCCTAATTCTCACAAAAATGTATTCAACCTGTTGTACATCCAACTTAAAAAAAACAACACCTAAACAAAAGCTGCATGAAGAAAGTCATTTCACAGACAGTTTGCAGCACACAAAGTATCTGAAGCATACAGACATCTCATCCACATGAGCGCAGGCAGTAAAAAGCTCCAGGCTCAAGATTTGCCAGCTACTTGTTGGAAAATCATAATACTCATAAAGTATTCCTTATTTGAATTGTGAATCTAAAAGACAAAATTGATACAAGGGAAATGTGTACTTGAGCACTCCAGCCAGATCATCTATGCTTTCCTTTAGTAACAACCTCTTTATGCATATGGATTTTACTTAAGCTACAATTTCCCAAATCATTTCACTCCAGAATTCATATTCAGTTGTAAGAATGTTTTTTAAAAGTCCTGCCTCATCACTCTTCCACAGTCCCCAGCATCTCATTGACACAGCAGTGACCTACTGAAACTACTGTTGATAGAGCAGCAAAAGTCAGCTCAGAAAAACGCCTTTGGGGGTTTTTTTAGTGACCACTAAAATCGCAATATGGACAAGTTTTTCCTATGATGCAAAAATAAAGGTCTCAATTCATTGCATCCTGTGATCAAGTTCTCATATGTCTCCTAAGAATTTCAAAGGCCTCCTACACGTTTACTTTTCTGAAGTTACCTGAAATACTGTCAAAGATAATACAGTTCAATAACTACGGATTCTGGCTCATGAATATCACTGCACTAGGCACAACAGAGAACCAGCTCAGTCCCTGAAGGCTCAAATCTGCATATCAGATGGAACAAACCAACAAGTGGAGGTGAGATGGGCCAGAAGGACGAACAGATCAAAGAGATGCATAAAAGACAAACAGTTGCATTGCATATCCACCCCCGCCAAAGCTTAAGGATAAATACACACAACTCCTTTCAAACTACCAAAACACGCAACTTTCACATCAGGATTTTTCCACTAAAACACAATTTTATCTTTTCTTTGGGGGAAAAATGAGGTATTATAACAACAACAGCATTAACAACAACATCATGAAACAGTTTGGGTTGGAAGAAAGCATCTACCATCTTGGTCACACCTACCACCTCTCTGGGCAACCTGTTCCAGTGCTTCATTCTCATCATAAAAAAATTTCATCCTTCTTGCCTTAACAATAATAAACAATCACCACACACAAAATCTCTGATATTACTTGAAAAGCTTTCCATTTTCTTTGGTACAGCTGAAGACATTTCCCACACCCTTTCTGTCTAGAGGCATCCAGAGATGCTGGTTCCGACTGCACACCTACTGAACTGCCCCACTCCTTAACCAAACCTAATGAATTCCTGTACTTTCCAAGCCCCCTCCTCACCACTTTGCAGATGAACATGCTGGGCTGGCAGCCCTTCTGCTTTCTTGCATTCTCTGCCTTTTTCTGTCTACGGGGCTGCCAGATTTGACAGACCACCAACCAAGCATGGTGTCACATGGGCTTGTTCTGCCAGCTGCCAAGCTTTACAGCAAGGCACACAGATTCTCTGGGATTCTGGTTTTGGTTCCTCTGAATCCAGAAAGAGCTTATATTTAAAGGCACAATGAAAGCTACAAACTTTCAATAATATCTCTTTTCCTGATGAAGAAAAACTTCCTACATGACCCTGACCACACTTCCTACGTGACCACGACCCTCTTGTCAAGATTCAAAGACAGTATTCCGACACTTTTCCTTTCTTACATGCTTCAAAGACACTGGAGAAGCGTTTATATAAATACAGAAATAGTGCTCCCATCCTCAGGTTCCAGGTATTTGCCACTGATAGTCACAGCTATCTGTCAGTCTGCAGTGAGCTTGTGAGCATCATATGAGCCCTGGCAAGATGCACCAGGTCTCTGCATCTTGCCAACATGACCCTATGCTAGGCGAAGAGCTATCTTGTGCTACGTCACTGGCCACTGCAGTCTAAGCCTTGTTTTCTGGCTCCCCTGATTCTGCTCATTTCACTGTGTCTTGATTCTGTTTTTCCAGTGAAAAACAATTTTTCTGTTTTGCTTTACTAGGTCAAAAAGCTGTCTATGTGTATTTCATTTAATGTCTCTTTCATTTAACTTTTTCATTGCATTCTGGAAGGAGAACTCCTCAGTGGAAGTTTAGATATTAAATACAAGGCTAGAGAAATGTGTTAGAACCCGCCCTAGATGATTGCCCCTTCAAAAAGAGACTTTCAATACCCAATATACTCATGGCAGTAAAAGGAGCACCTCCCTCCTCAACTAAGAAACAGTGGCGAGAGCCACAGCATAAAGGAACTGCGTTTAATTTCAGAAGGGGGTGGAGGGGATGTAGGGTGAGGAAAGGAGGAAGGGCAGGAAACAGCCACAAAAATAAATGAAAGCCTATCTCTCTCATTTTCCCTGAGGTTTTTCTGTGGTTGGGTGGTGGGATTTTAGCTGAGAGCGCGTGCATCTTTTGCTTTGCAGCAGCTGCCTTTTCATCCCCGCTAAAGCACTTTGACCTAATACTCATCTCTTTTCCCCTGCTTCCTCACAGTTAATCTAGAGAAGATTATGAAAGCAACATGGATGGGCATCTTAATCTTTTTTGGACAATACTGGGGAAAGGAGCTTATAGATGAAGTTTTCTTAGTACAACAGAAAAGCAGTCTGCTCTGTAGCAGGTTTTAGGCAATTTCCTTCGAAAAGGCTGAGCACATCAGATCTCACAAGCTAAGAGTAAATCCTGTCCACCAACATTTGAGCACTGCTGGCATGACAGAGCTATTATAGCAGGGAAGACTAAGGATTCTGCAGATGGCACTCTTCCCCCTGAATCAACACAGACAATAATGCCCCAGAATAAACTTTCTGAGCTCTTATCAGCAGTGTCATTTTTTACTGAAACACTAAGAAGAAAGAGTTTCATGTACTATTACTAAGCATGAGTTGTATTTTACCCTTCATCAAAGAAGAATAAATAGCATTCCGGTAACACTTAAACTTTCCTTTCATGAATTCGTTAGCTTATCGCCACTGTCCTCTGTCATAACCCTAAAGTGCCAATTACATAACTGTACCCTGCTCAATAGATATTTATACTGCTTTCTTTGGGTTTTACACTCATATGGCTAGATAAACCTCCAGTCACAGCTAATAGCTACACATCCTAAGGCAGCAGAGCACGAAATTCCATCACCTTTTAAGGACTACTAAATGGCATCCTTGTTAACTGGCTGAGAAGAGCTCTTTCAGCTATCAGCTGTATCCAGCATTCTGAGAGTCACTTCTTGTTTCGCTGTTTCCTGGAGTCTCTCCTAAAGGCTCACTCTAATGTAACTGCTGAAGAGCAATACGGTAGAAGAATTGTTTTGGGACGAAGCGTAAGAACCTCTACATTGTAAAAATGGAAAATTACCAGATTATGTAAGTCGTTCACATTCTTATATAAGCTTAAGTAACCAGCTGTTAACAAGTGATTTGAAATTGGCACAAAAAATACCCATGAAAAAATACTCTTATCTTCAACCTTGACAGCATATCTGTTTAAATAAGGTAATAATCTAACTACATAAATAGCTCACATGCATTATCTTGACAATACAACTGTGTGGTCCACATAGAATGCATCACATTACTCAGCTGATCTGTAAAAGAACACACAACATAATGTTTACCCTTCATTTAACCTCATATAGTCAAAAGAAGTTTGTAGAGACTACTACTCTGTTTCTCTCTTTTCTTTTTTGTGTCTTAAAAATGAGTTGAAAGATGTTAGCATTTTGTCAGTAATAAATTATCAGGACAATTTACATGTATCAATTTACATATCTATGTCCAAAAGACTAGCATAGTACTTTAATAAATGTAGCAAATCATTTGCCAACAACTATCACTTCATTATTATTATTACTACTACTTACAGGAAGATCAGTCTCCATGACTGAGAAGCAAAACAGATAATGCACAGGAACCTCCAAAAATTAATTTATTAAATTCTATTAAAGGCACACAGGACCTTACACCTGAGGGTAAAGGATGTGTATGTACACAGATACGTGTACATACACATCCTTATAATCTATGGAATTTCTTCGAGGACTTTACAGCATCCATTAGGAGCCATGACATACTGTGCTGTTTTTCCAGCCCTATTCCCTGATAAGAAACAGAGCTGCTATGAATTCTGCATTATATTTTCTTTATTCCAACTCTCCACATTGGGTTAAGAGGGGAAAAAATACAACTGAGGAGCTCAAAGAAAAGGAAAGGCCTAATTTGTGCTTATTTGCTCAGGAGCTGTCACTGTCTAACACGAAAGTTGGGGATTTTTTTCCTAGAGATGCTAAGGCAAATCAGGTAAGACATTCAAGAAAAAAGAGAGAGGAAAAAAAAAAGAAATAAAAAGGCACATCACCATACTACTTAAAGCTGTGGATTTGGTTTGGACTGCATATACCAGTCAGTCTGGTTGGTTAGGGGTTTTTTCTCCCTCACATAACAACTGTTGAAAGTAATCAATATATCGTAACTGCCAGAGTTAGATGTATATCATCATTTTTATAGAGGTTTGTGAGTCTATGAGACAGCTGAGGATGGGCTGCTGCCCCGAGGAAACTTGTGTCATTTTGGGCCTGCACACGTCCATGTGAAGTTTTTACTGCCCCACAGTACAGCCCTCCCAACTAACTACAAATACATGAGCACTGTGTCCATAGCACAGAGATGCAACTTAATAAATGCAAAATACAGATTAGAGATTTCCTAAAGAACACAAGATTACAGAAAGAACATCCTGCTTCCTCTACAGAGCTTAGAGTGAAGAATTTGTCATTAGAAGGTTTGCATAATAAGTAAATCAACTATGTCCCTGCTAAATGAGGGAGTGCAATCAAGACATGAATCACAGAACAGTTTGCATTTATTGCATCCTTCCACATCTCCTTACTCTTGCCACTGTTGGAGGCAATGCCAGAGCGGAGTCACAACTCCTAAGTTTGGAAGAGCCTGCACTAGCTTAAGCATTTCAGCTTGCTAAAGTTCACTTTAAATGTTGGCACACCAGTGAGGCATTTGTCACCAACTGAAGAGTATGGATCATAGTCTTCTAAGAGCAATCCACTCATCACTTCCTCAGTAGCTGGGAATAAAAATAAAACAAATAGGAATCTTATACAAAAACTGTCTACAGGATGATAAGCAAAGTACTCCAGATATCCCTTTTGATTTAGCAAAGTAAAATAACAATCTAAGCCTTTGTTTCCATCCTTGCTTCTATCATCACAGACACCATCTGAGAATATCAACCCACCTACTAAGGTCTGCCTTGACCATAGTCCTCTTTTGCCCTTTATCTCTGTATCCAGGAGCAGCATGAAGTCCTACTCCTCTGAGAATCAGAAACCATCTTCTAACTTCAGGCTAACCTTATTCAGGGTCAATTTATTCCCTTTGGTTTTAGTGCCAACACTGTCTTTAAGATTAACTAATTTTTATTCCTCCCTTACATTTATATCCTCACATTTTTAAAGGCCACAATCTAAGTACATTTTCCTAGGCTAAACAAGGCAAGCTCTCCCTAATCGATTTCCCCTTTGTTATAACCAGCCCATAGTCAGATTCCGCAGTTCTTGAACAAAAGGGGCAAAAACTTTGGTTAAAATCACAGAACAGTTCCCACCAGTGACTTAATGCAATACTGTGAATATTATTTTCTACTGGAAATACCTTTTGTGACATATCCCATATTTGCCTTTCCCTTCCCCATAACTACATTCCATTATTGGTTCATACTGAATCCCATAAATCAGACAATTTACATGCCTTGTGCTGGTTTTGCAAAAAATTAAACATCTGATTTGAAGTATTTCTTCTGTGTCTACTCTGCATGTGCAAGTGTGTGAATGTAGTTCTAGATTTATTCTTGTTACTTTTATCATAACTAAAAAAAAAGGGGGGGGGGGGGGAAGAGATGCAATTTTCTCTGCATATGCAGAACAGTATATTACCCCACTTCCATAAGTACTTCTATTTTCTCCAACTATGAAACTTTCAGCTGTGCTACACCCTTTAAACTCTGGTCTAGAGTTAAAAGAAAACAATAGGAGCTATCATCTTCAGTACACTGATAAATTAAATATTACTGGAAGAACAGTTAAGAAAGTGCCTGATCAGCTAGCAAGAAGTAACTTCAAGACTAAGAGTTTAAAACAAAAAATCATTTGGAGTGTCCAATGAGATAAATATAGAAATGAGAGAAATACAGACTTCTAGTCTAAAAATAAAGTAATTCCGCATGACCAGCAAGCCTTCTGCTTTCTCCCCATAGCTCACCAGCAACACTGCTTCCAGTAACTTTCCTCCAGAAGAAAAGCCTTCAGCTGTCTAATAGAATGTATTCTCCTTTAGGAGAACTCCCCTCCAGTTTTGGGTGAATAAGAACAGCCTTTAGGACTTTGGGAGGCAAGGGCAGACCCAGGAAAGCTACTTTACATCCAAATATTTAGCTAGCCTGATAAACACATGGTGCTACAAACTGCTCCTCTAACTTGCATGTTCCATGCAACTCAATCAGGATTTTGCCAATAATTCATGAATGCCAACAACACTGCTTGACCTCACAGAGTTTTAAAGCAACTGAAAAAATTATTAGGCTATCAGAGGCCAACCCTGTGCACGCCAAGACAAAGCTCCGTGGGTGCCAGGGCCCAGGAGCAGTGGGAGACCCCCTTGAGGGGTGTGCCTCTAGGTCCGGTAGCCAAGGCTTATCCCACCTCCCAGCCCCAGACACCTCCCCAGAGTCAGTCCAAAGGCAAGCTGGGATGTGGCCACCAAAAAGCATAGCTCAGCAGGGCCAGTGGCTGGGCAGAGCAGGGCTATGGACAGCTGGAGACTGACCCTGCTGCACTGTTGCTGGGGGCTGACACGGGGTCCCAGTATTTGGACAGGCTGGGAGGGGAGCCCTGAGGGGCTGTGCAGGGCAGCAGTGTCTGAGAGTGCCCGCAGGGTCCTTACAGAATAAACAGACATAAATGAATGGGTTTGTGGTGGGACATTTTCATTAAGCTGAACTCTGCCTCTTCATAAGGCAGAACAACTCTTGTTTCTGCAGTATAGATTTCTCGCTAATGTAGTTTCTCTTTCCTATTCACATGGCTCCTGCACAACACTGGCTGTGGAATCACTGAAGCATCATTCATTCTTCTTAGTGTGGAGTTTCTTTATCCTTTCCATCCATTTCTTCACAGGAGAGAAAGTCCTTCCACCTTCTTTCTAGTATGCTCTAACCTTATCCTCTAAAGCCTTCCTTCACTTATTGTCCTGGATTAGCATCCTCCAGCTTTTGTTTTGCAATCTCTGTTCACTTTCTTTATCTTCCTATTGCCTCCTTTTTTCACCTGCACCTCATCCAAAGAATTTTTCTCCAATCTTAACGTTTTCCTGCTCTTTTCAGCCTACTCTGTTCCTCATCTTTGTCTTGCCAGTAATCTCCATCATGCTTCTTCTATCGTTTTTTCCTCATACTTTACTATTCACTGACAACATACGTAAAGACAGAGGGAAAAAGTTTGGCTGTCTGGTCATCTAGTTCTTTCATTCTCTGTCTGCAGTGAGAGTCAGACTATGATTCTAAGCAGATTGGACCACTAAATTCTCTCATGTTTTTTTAAGTTAATTCATCTGCACAGTTTTGTATTTTGATTTTTTTCACTAATTTTAAAGGACAAGAATCAGAAAAGAATTTCAGAAAGAAAGTGATCAATTCTCCCTGCCAAAAGCTGCAACTAAACAAGGATTTAGAATTTTAAAAGAAATCACTGCAAATTAAGCAAATCCAAAAGACAGAAATCTCAAAAACTTAAGTTCCTTTTTATCACCATTACACTATTTTTACTACGTTATGCCTTCATGCATAATCCAATCATCTTCTACCCATGTAGATCCTCAGAACTGACTTCTTCCCCACTCTTAATACTGCAACTAATGAGTAAAGGCAACTTTATAGGTACATACATTTTTGTCATAGCATTCTCATTTTCCTGGGATATTCAGCAAGCTCTCTCATGCTAGGCTTGAGTTTATTTAGTTCTCAAACACTATAAATTTTACTAATGATAAATTGATGCTACACAGTTCTCTGGATCTTCTCACTACATAGTCACAGACATCCAGCAGGGGAGGGGAAGTAGAGCTGGGAAGAAGAGTCCCTGCAGCTAGGCAAGCCTTAAATAAGGGCAAGAATATGCAGCCAAAAGGTTGGCTGCTTCTTTATGACAAAGTTTTTGCTGCCTTCCTAGAGAATTTAGGACATACCTCACTAGGTACCATACAAGCAGCAGCATAAGCACAGTCACAGGCATGACCTGTCTGGTACAGCATTCACTGTATTCACAGCAGTTTTGTGCTGAGGGGCTTTAATTCAAGCTCCATTTGATTACTGAATGCAAATGTTGCCAAGGGGATACTTCTCCCATTATATTTTAAAGGGACTAATCCAGGGCTCTCTCTTACTCAAGGGTAATTTCATAATCCTCAAATGACCTCACAGCTTTACAGCTTCACCTGACACAGTTTTTTCAAGTACAGTGGGACAATGCACTGAGCCTGTCTTCTAATATTCCACAGTTCTGTCAGGAAGATACAGCAATTCTGATGGCAACTCTTACAAAGATCTTGGAATACAGTTGCACCATTGTAGTCTGGGTGGAGAAAGATCCTAGCGAGTCACACGCTCAATGACCAAGGGGTAAACTTATTATTCTAATTTTTTTAATATGAACATCGCTCTCATAATGCTGAAAAACTACAAATCCTAATTTGCCAAATTACAGCCCAGATGCTACGTAAGTGTACTTCTGTTAAAGATTACTAGCACATGTACAAAAGCTATGCTATGAAGAATGCTAGAATTTTTCAAAGTCATAGAAGCCATTAATGCCAAATTTCCTACTGCTCACTCCAAAGGGAATAAAGACACAATGTACTCTGATTAGATTATATTACAGAGAATTTCTAATACAAAGACCCTTCTTTGAAGGATGTTGGACACAATCCACTAAGCCACCAGAGGTAGGCTCTGCACAAATCAATCTTCTCTCATTTTCAAATGTCCTTTTCCACTTAGCTGTACTGATTTTCTGAGTGTCAAGATTGTGGCTAAAGCCGAGCAAAGACTAAGTACTCCACATTCATCTGCACATTGGCATCACTCTCTTGATTTCAGCAGAGTTCCTGAATACTGCAATTTAAGATAAGCTGGGGTTTCTAACAAGGGTAGAGTTACTGGAAGTATTCTTAACGGAGACAATCCTGAACTAGGCTGGCAAGGAGCCCTGCCTCTCCCAGCAGGAATGCAGCAAGATGAAAGATGCTGACAGACCTTGCCAACATAGCTGCAAGAAGAGATATCAATTAATTTAGCTCTATTTCAAAGAGGGGTGCAAGGAAGCTATGTCTTCATCTAGCCTTTCTGTTTGAAATAAAAAAACTGGTAGTTTCGAAAGGGGAAAAAAAAAAAAAAAATAGTGAAGTAGTCCAAAGAACACAATTCTGGTCGAGCTCTGAGTTTGATTATCTTTTCACCTTTAGAATATTTCAGTCACAGAAGAGCTCTCCCTGCTCAAGAGAGGAATCCCTGTGGTACAATAGCACCAAGCAATAAAAGTCACGGCTGAAGGCAAGTTTTAACCATAAGACATGTCAAAAAAAGGAGAGAGTGAAGACAGTGATTCCTCTACCACATCAGGATACTTAAGACAACTAAGCTTAGGAAATTCAAGAAGTAAATATAAGCCACATTTATGTGGCAGATACACACACACCACACGCTGTGCAGAATATCAAACTGTTTAAATGAACAAACACTTTAACTAATAAGTATAATCTCCGTCAAGATTCCTCATTCCAGAATTACCACATATCTTACCCGAGTAGATGATTCTGCCTTTTTCAAAAGCAACACTGCTTCTTGGACATTCTTAAGCTTCAGAGAACCAGTGTATAATGAATGTCAGAGTAAAATGTCGATTTCAAGTTACAGTGTTCTTGCTTATATCTTTTTAGTCAACATGGAGGGAAGAGAAACAGCTAGTTTCATGTTTAATTAATAAAAGAGAGAAGATTCTGTTTTGGTACTTTCATTTTCACTAGAAATCTTTGATTGTAGTCAGCTGAATATAAATTCAACATGTCTGAGTGTGATAAAGAAGGACAAGGCCCTCTGGCAAACGAAATTGCTTTAATCAAGACTGTAGTCTAGTAACAAGATGCAGTTATTAATATATACAATTAGGCACTTCCACCAGCAAGGTTTTTAGGCAATACAAAGTTTTTACACTAAACTAAGACAAAGAAAATAATTTAAAAACCAACTCCAAACAAATAAACAAACCAACTTGCAGAAAGCTTTGAATAACCATAGAATAATCCATATGAACACAAGTTGCACAGAATAAGCCTTCATAGAAACAGATAAAAGGAAGAAATAATTTAAAACTTCATATACCCATAGAAGGAGAGAGCACATTTACTGTCATGACTGCTTTTCCATTTCAAAATGCCTACTAGGACTGAGTAGCTTTTTGACAAAACAGGCCTTTGAATGGGCTGCCTCGAGAGGTGGTGGAGTCACCACCCTTGGAAATGTTCAGGGAAAGACTGCACATGGCACATTGGTACCATGGTCCAGTTGACATGGGGGCGTTCAGTCAGAGGTTGGCCTTGATGATCTCAGAGGTCAATTCCAACCTAAATGATTCTTTGAAAGAGCTTCACAAAATTCCACCATTCCAATGGCTTAGCATCTCCTAGAGAAGCACAAATGCCACACAGTTCCCTCCCTGTTACCACTAATTGTAGCTATTCTGATACTGGTTTCATACAGGCTCCACTTTCCATTTCTGCTGCTGGTCTGGCCAGAAAACACAACAGTTCCAGGGGATTATGCTGACGCAACTGAATCTTACCATTAAGTTCAATCTATACTTTTCTAATTAAAGAGAAATACAGATCTGTAAAGAGCATTATAAAGCAGTGGAATGGCTGCTGCACTGCAGTTGAGAGCATGCTATCCACCTTGCATTTACAGAAGCCAAGGAATGTAACATTTCCTAGCCTAATCATGTAGCCCAGTGCTCCAGACAATGTTATCTCGGGATCACAAGTAAATGGAATAAATAACTGAGAATCTGAAATCAAAATATTACCTATCAGTTTAAAATCCGTCAATAAAAATGAAGTAACTCCTCTTTACCTCTTAATCTCTTTACCTCTTCCTGGTTTCCTACTAAAAGATAATCAAAGTCTGAATTACTGACTGTCTGGAAAACATGACAACTCATTCTTGTTTGCATCTTAGTGATACATACCTTGTGTAAAACTTAGTGATCTTAATGTATGTATCTTAGTGACAAAATTCTTGGATCACTAAGAGATACTTACTGACTTAAGAGTAAATTTGTGAGTACTTGAATACTACTTTTGGGTCTACTGTAACAACAATTACAGTCTTGAAAAACAAACAAAATAGATCCCACCAACACATTCAGCAATATACTTAAAACCATCAGAACCTTTCCTGGTATTTCTCATGGCTCATCATTAGTCACTCTGAATCCTAACACCCTGTTATCTTGACCACAGTTCAGTTAAGCACTCAGATGGTGTCCCTCTAGAAACTGAGATAAACTATAGCATGTCTGCTATTTGTGAGCCTGGAAATTCTCTAGAACCACTTACTATTTTTAAACACATTCTTTAGATGGAACATACTGGCATGCTGTCATTTTTTTCCCTAATGAAAGGCAGTATCCAAAACATTCTGACTGTCGTGAACTCGTGAATTGTTTCTTTGTGGCAAAGCCATCATGAAATACAGCACACATATTGCTAGATTATACATAGCTCTTGGTGAGAGTCTTGGGAAAATGACTGAACAAATCCAATACAGTGTATGCTTGGGAGAAAAACTAATGAGAACTGGAATAGTAAGCTCCTGAAGAGAGTCAAAAACAAACAGCATTTGTTCTTGCCTATGGCTTCTTCATAGGTATTTAGGTAACTGAGTGATTTATAATCTGTTATCTCCTACACTATGAATACTCAGGTTGCAGACCCTGCCTACTTGAAGAGTAATTACACTATAGATTAAACCTAAGGACCCATGGAAAAACAAACATTAAAAAAAGACTTGCAGACCTTTTTCAGTGCTCTGCCGAAGTCCAGTATCACGGGCCAATTGGCCAAACAGGAACACTGGTGGCCACTGCTGCTGCAGCCCAGCAGCAGGTAGGAGTCACCACAGGCCCAGATTCAGAACACACTTGACAGAGGGCACTCAGTGCCCAGCCACAGCACCTGGTATTATGCCTAACAGATCTTCTTCACTTCACGCTGCCAACTGACGTCTTCTCTAAGTTCAGCTTTCTCAGCTTTAATTCAGCTCTCTCACATGCGCATGCCAGTCTCATCCAACACTCAGCAATTTTACCCACTGATCTGGCTGCACCACAGTGTCATGAGGGCTGCATTCCATCTGCTTCCCAAGCTTCTCACCAGCACAAGGCATACACACACTAGGAGTGCATAGTACAAACGTGTAAAGACTGACAGATTGCCAATACTCCTCCTCACCTGTGAAAACCAGAACAGAAAGGTGGCAGTGACGTACCGGATTTGCAATATTGAACTTGCATTTCACTGGGATTTGCAGCCCTACATACTGTCAAGAACTCTGTTTAAAGGAAAACACCTGAAGACACTGTCTTTGCCTCTCTCAAAAGCTGTCTTCTAATTCTGGAGTCCCTTGAAACAGTTTATTATAACCAAAGAAGAAACAAAATTTGAACACTTGAAAATGAGATGCTACCTTTTTTCCCAAGATAGGAAATGCCATCTTGGGGCGCCTGTCCCTACCTTCGACTCCCAGATATTAGTAGGAAAACATCAGTCTCAGATTACAAGCCTGGCTGACTTAAATATTTTAATCACTCCCGAACTTACGTAAAACCCAGCACTCTACTTCAAGCTTACTTGCCCATAATTTAACCTGCTCGGTTATAAGATTCTTCCTTATCATTTGCTAGAAATGATAAGATTATTTTACTTCTCAAAAGCAGTGCTGCAAGAACACATTTAGTGTGGTCTCTGACTATTATCTTTATTGAAACCTGATATAAAGAAGGGAATGAATTCTGCAAATAATCTATAAATAATTTTATGATGGGATTTGAAAAAAACAAAGCATTGCTGGAAGGATGTAATGCCCAGATAGTGACTTATTATTATTTTGACCTAAGGCTGGATGAATTAATGCATCACTGAAAATATAACTGCATCCACAGCAGTTTTCTAGGCTTTTATGTGACTTCAGGAGCTAATAGAATACAGCTGGTTTTATCTCTATAATGCCATTTGAACAGATGCAAACTGCAAGAAACAAAAATTTGCAGAACCAGTTAGTTAATAGCTTTATTCTATTAAGAAAGAGTAGAGCTCTCATTAGCCTGCCATTGTTTTTTTGTTCTGAAAGAAATTAGCAGTGTAATTTGGATGTGCTCACACAGGAATCATTTCAGCATTTCTCATCTCATTTTTTATCCCTATTGTACAACAGTCATTAAAGGTGTAAATGCATTAACATTTACCTTTTGCAAATCAGCAAGCAGCTCTCTCTCTCAAAATAGACCGGTCTTTTCACAGAATCATACAGAATCATTATTAGTACATCTATTCAAGAAGCTCACCCTGGCTTCAGGCACCTACCTTAACTCTACTGGGCCTTGAGTAAGATTCTAAGTGGGCTTTCTGAATCAAGAACCAAGATTCACAAGGAAAATATCAGCTAAAAATATATATATATAGATATATATATTAAAAAAAACAAACAAAAACCACCATCACACATCCTCCCCAAAAGATTTCATTGACAGAAATATCACAGTATCTTCTGTAGATCCTGGCCTACTCAATTTACAAATGAAAAAATCATATCCTTGATTTGGAACCAAGAAATCTTCCAATAATTTCTTTTTACTTGGACAGATCTACATGCAAAGAGTGCTGTTTAAGTTAATTGTTCATTACGTTCACTGCTGTCTCTGCTATGCCCTCTCCTCTCTATCAGACAGGAATGCTGGACAGATTAAATCACTGCAAATCCCAGAAAGAACAACTAACTCTTAAATGCCATCAGGGGTTTCACTCAATTCGCACTGCACAGATATGCAGTCTGTTCCATCAAATATTCAGCAAAACAAAGCTTCCAAAGGCCTTACCCTGCAGCCCTTCCATTTATTTTTGGGGTTTTTTTAATCATGGGTATCTGCCTTTCAAAGCTCTCCCAGGCTGGGGGGTTTTTGCCACATTTTCTTTTTGGACATTTAGAAAAAATTCACCTGTGGCCAAGTTGTCTCACTTCTTTTAATGCTCAATGCCAGCAAAATTACAGAAAAATAAAGCAATTTTATTGCATTCTGAACTCTGTATCGCAGTTTTGTCAAAAGAATACTGGAACGTAAATTGCAAATGAAGACTTAATAAAAGAATAATAGAGCTATTTATCTGATTTTTAAATATAGTTTAAGCAAGAGGGTAAACGTATGACATAAGAAAACGTTAGAACAACCCTTCTTAATACCTTGAGTACTGGAATTAATTCTTTCTGGTAATTATGTCAGTCCATAATTGTCTTGACACAAACCTCTGATAAAATCCTCATTTGAACAGATGCGCACATGAGAGCATCAGTTTATACACACCAGGGTGGGTTCATCAGTACAAAGATATTCCTGTATTAGTTTGTGTATACACTCTATGATGCTGTTTTAGACGTAAATTTAAAAATGTTTTTAACACTATTGGAAATGTGTTCATACAATAGGAAAAACCTTTTCCAAAGGCCCCCTAAAAAGAGATGATGTAAAGTCTTCATGTCAGTACTAAAGTCAATAGAAACAGTACAGATGTACTGTATCACTTCATTAATTACATTTTTCTCATTAAATAAGTATTTCACAAGAACATACAAAATGTTTCTATTCAATTCATTGTGGAGACATAGCAGATCTTAGGATGATTGATATTAATTCTAAGCTTCCATTCCCATTTCTTCGAGTCTATTCATGCTTCTGCTATTTACTTTTCAGTGGCGTGCAGTTTTTGACTAACAAACTGCAAAAGTTAATTTGATGCAACGGGTGAGAAAATTTTTTAAAGAAGTAAATTACTAGATTCAAGACTGACTTTCACTTCACTATGTTAATAAATATTTTAACCCATCCCCAAAATAACAGTATCATCTAAGAAATTCTGATCTTTTGCCATTTTGCAGATTTAAAAGCTGTACCTACACTCGGCTTCACCTTCCAAATGATTTCATTAACAACTGAAGTTTTGCTCATTTCTACCAGTAAGATTCTCATATGAAGCCCTCATTTGGATATTGATTTTATTCCATCTTGCTGTGCAGATTTGGAAGTTATGTGGGAGAACTTGGGATGAAAACTTAATGTCCTCCAAGTGAAGCCGAATGCAGGCAAGTAACGTACCAGAATATAAGGGCTGCTTTGATTTCACTCTCGGCACCCACTGTGAAATACATCCATGCTTCTACTGTCAATGCACATTTATTATATACCGCATATTTCCTCCACAGTACTGAAAGCAGCAGCATTTTTCTTCCTTCCTACCCTTTTCCAAAATAGAGGAAATCGATACAACCAAATAAAAAAGTTAATCAGGTTTTGTAAGGAATATTATCCTTCAGAATTTTCACCAGTGACCAATTCCATTAGCTTGCCACAAGGGCTAGAAAATGAACTATGGAAAAGAAAAGGTATCGTATGGTAATTACCAGTGAACAGAGTCCTTACAAACCACGTATCAGAGATAAAATGGATACACAATGCGATGGCTGGAAGAAAACCTACTCACATTTCTACATCAAACCCAAAATCATTGTAAGTAAAATCATTTCAAAGGGCCACAGATACCACTTATGTCAGCTTTCTCACTCTATAATAAACTCTGAATTTTTTTCATTTTGGCAAAATATTTATTCCTAAGGAAAAATTAATTCATTCTATTGTGAAAATCTCAGAATCATTTTTTAAAAGCAGTAGACACTGAACATCCAGTTTATTGTTTAAAATTTGCAACCATTCTTGGATGCAATGCTAAATACTAAGCATCTTTGTTTAGAATTAAATCTCTTGGAAAAAAAAAAAGTCCAAACCTAATTTATTTTGTTGAAATCAGTATCCAGGAAACAAAACAGAACAGTAATAACAAGAATTCTGTCTTGTTGTCCTAGTGGTAAGTTCTCTACTCAATCATTCTACAGCTGAACATAAAATATTGTCTAAGAAAAACATACTAAAGTAATGAAAAAATTCTGGTAGGGATAGTATCTGACCTAATATTAATCCTAACTATCTTAGATATAAGAAAGAGTTCAAATTTTAGCTTAATGAAATAAACCACACAATTACCTACTTGTTTTTTACCTCAGCAGCACAGAAGTCAAGTGAAGCAAAAACCATCTGAAAACTGAGTCCAGAAAAACAACATCAGCTTGTTTAAGTGCCCAGTTTCACAAGAAGCCCTGCATATCTTTTCACTGCTAACAACAGCAGCAGCTTCTGTCCTTCAGTTCTCTCCTGCAGCCTGGGTACCAGCTGAGCTCAAACCCAGGACAGAAAGAGGCAGTAAATAAAGAGACTTGCTACTCTTAACAGGAGGATGAGTTAGCATCTAGCAGCTGACAGTGCTAAAGAACAAATAAAGAGTTTAGAATCTGGTTCACTCCATAAACCCCTATTACACTTCACAGAATGGAAGCTTTGCTTTTACAATTCCTTCAGGGTTGACCAGGAGGGGAAAAACAAACAAATAAACAAACAAACAAACAAAACAAAAAAAAAAAACACCCCCAAAAAAAACCTCTGAAAAAGTGAAATAGCAATTTATTCAAAAGCTACTTAATTTTGAGAGGTTTTCTCCCATTATTTCATTATTTATTGGAAAAAGTAGCCTACCAGAGCTATCCATCTAATAAATCATTTGACTACTCTCAACTGTACCTTAGTCTGTGGTAAACTAAGTTTTTCTATTTCTGCCTTTTTTTATTATATCCTCCTTACTTTCAACAACTTTAATCCATTTAATTCTGTCTAAAATGTGAATTGCATGGTCTAAAGATCAATAACTAGACTCTTCTTTTCCTCCATTGCTTTTAAGTGAATCACCTAGCACAAGGGGGACCCAGTCTTTCAGTGAGGTTCCCAGTAGTTACCATATTAGAGAGTAATTTTCTCTACATTCCAGATGGCAAGTATCCCAATGACAGACAGAGTCCTTTTAACCAGCACACGAGGGTGAATGTAATGATTGTCTTGGGAAGCATTTCCTGTAAAATGTTGAGAAGTTGGCAGATGGGACAGAAGATTTTAAGACTAACTTTTTTACATGAGTCAATTTGGACGAATTAGAGATGCTGTGAAAGCAAGCTCTCTGGAGGCAGAGAATTTTTAAAAATCACTTCCAAGAGACAGTCAAAGTAACCAGGAGTTTGGGGAGTGAAAAAAGAAATACAAATAAAAATTGAAACTCTAAGTCTCCTAGTTTGCCTTGGGATTTTTTTTTTTTTTTTCAACACACCTGGTATTGCTTTGAAGTAAACAGAACAACAGCTTTTAAATTTGAGACTTATCTTAAGCACCTAGGAGGAAGACCTAAGCTAATTGCATAAAAAGAATGCCCCAAGACTCACTGTTTAACATAGCAATCTCTCATTGAGCATAAATGTTGCTACAATACATAACCATACCTGCCTAAACTAAAATGTCTGAGATAGAAAACCGAGAATCTATTCTCAAAAACACCTATTTCTTAGGCAGTCATCTAAAAAAAAAACCCAAAAAACAAACAAACAAAAAAAGGTAAATTCTTCAATTCCATCCCATTTACTCAGCTTCCGCTTACTCAAACCTGCTCCACGTGTCCGTGTGTTCCAGAAGACAAAGACTGTTAGAAGAGACAATGCAGAGGAGCTCTACCAAAAGGCTTGAAGAGTTCACCTAATGTTTCTATTTTTCCACACCTAAAATCTCAGTTAGCACATATTACAGATTTGAATCCATCTCTAAAGGTCTGTTGCTCCATAAATCAGTACGTGTACTGAGTCATACGTCCTTTAGTTTTTAATCTAAATCTGTGTTAGAAATAAAACTGCTTATTTATGCTAGTGATGCTAGACAGTAACAAAATGCTTCAAAATATTCATTTTATTCACCCATTGTACCATTTCTTCGAAAACATTAGAGCAAAGTCTGTCTTTGAAAATGGCAGCGGGTTCGCATATTAATTTGCAGCAAATGTTTAACTTGTTTGATTAGTAGAAAACCTAGCACAATTAAAAATGCAAACAAGTTTATTTTCTCTGACACAGCATAGGTATAACCTATTGGAACTTTTGCTTTCTGTGAGGGCTATAAGCCTAACTGCTGGATCCGTGCCTGGTAATACTAGAAAACAATGGACAACCTGATCCACAGTTTTCTAGTACCAGGAATGGGAAATACGAGGCACACTTTCATATACCAGATGTAAAAAAGCGTACCTACTTGCATAAAAAGAGATACAAATCTTGAATCTGTTATCCTGTACCCTGTAATATGTAATTTACACTTCTGCCAAATAAGCAGAAACACTTAAGACTGCACTTACTCTACACTTCACTTTCTGCTAGGCTAATGCTTCCAGCAAGGTGAAAGGGAATGAAAGAAATTTTAACAAGCCAATCTTACATTGCCAAATGTACATTGTCATGCAATTCCTTAGATATCTTTATTTCTCAGAGTTAAATTAAGCTGCTGTACATTTTGTTCTTGCCATTGGGGAACTCAACACTGGAAAATCCAGTCTCAGAACAGAGTATATTCCAACATCACACCCCACAATAATGCCTGGAACCAAGGCTAAGTCATTCCCAGGCTTGGAAAGTAATCCTGGCATTCTTAGTTTAATATTTGCTGACAGGTGAAGAAAAAGCACCATCCTCATCTATGTCAGCATCTGAGCTGGACAAACCATAGTACAACTGCACTGAAAACAAAGACCTGAAGGTAGAAGCCTGGTTTTTATCCAGCCCATGTGGGAAGACACACCATGCGTATCCTTTGCTGAAACACACTGTGAAGAACGCGAAAAAGCACTGGCTCACCACTTAAGCAAACAAAGGTTCCTCCCAATGAAGAGATACATCTTGGTCTCCCCAGAGAGAGGAAGCACATGACAAAGGACATTTGAGAATAGCCTAGAAGAGCAGCCTTAGTACAACTGTTGTTGACAACATGGGCAGCAAAGGAGAAAAACTTCAGGCATGGTGAAGACTCAGCATCATGAGATACAGCAAAGGGATGCTCTGATAATGTTAACATTTTGTAAAATTGGAAGTAGCTTATGAATATGCTATTGGGTTTAAGACCTAAGAGTCTAAGAATTTCTCTGCTTCAGTCTCCTTTGGAGGGTTTCACAAAATTTAAGTCACTGCATTATTGATCCCATGACTACAGAATGCTGTTGGCACTTTGATCTCAAGCCATACTGTGTGCCCTGATCATAAGAGAAAACGAAAGGAATTGAAAAATTAACAATAAACCAAGCACAGTGCAAGTACAAAGATAACCATGGCAAAGGGTACAATTTTTGAAAAGGTGTCTTTAAATTATTCTGATTTCAACCTACTTCTCCAGCCCTAGCCTAGCCTAATTCACTAATAAAAATTTAAAGACCATATTGATGTGCATATTTTGAATCTCAACGATTTCACACATGCATATGCATGCACATAATTTTAAGTCACTCCATGATGGCTAATTGCAGATGTACCCAGCCCCCATACACACTTTTTTCCCAACTGGCACAAGCACTCATGCACATCTGGGAGTTTCACACTGAGGTGAACTATGTGAGATCACCATTATGTAAACAACAGCAGCAAACCAACTTCTAGTGTCAATGGATTTATTAAATAATTTGTGTGACAAAAGTCCTACAGTTTAATAAGTCTAACTACACAGGGCAAGATCAACTCTTATAAGCCCATTCACCTTCGATCTGTGCACCTAAAATTTGAAAATTGAACCCATTTCCAGCTTTTCTGTGCTTACCTCTGTTAACAGGCACTGATGTGGGACATTGTACATGTCACCACCACATTGCCTTCAGGCTTGCTTGTGATATTACAAATCAAAATCAATACCACAGGCTTTAACAGCAGTTGATTGATTGTTGCAGAGAACTGTAGGACAAATAACTAAATAAGATTTACTTAGTCACGCAACTTTAAAAAATCCTACCTTTTTTTTTACTATGCTACATAATCTGAACTCTGTTAGCACATTCTGACAGTTGCAAAAATACTGTTGCACCCTACTCTTGAAAGATGACACGAATTTTTTAAGATAAAAGTTTTCTTAAAAACACAGATGATAAGTTACTTATTCCAGACAAACAGAAAATGTAAACCAGAGATGTAAACCAGGCAAGAAAAGAAGCCCAACACTACCTCACTTACTTCTCAGTAATTTAACATCTTAAAAAAAAATTAAAATAATACAGCTGTGATCCTTATTTGAGAAAAAATATAACTGCTATTAAATGAGAAATAATTCATTGTATTTTGTGAGGAAACTGAAAAGTTAAGATAAACCATTACTGAATTACATTAAAAAAAAAAAAAAAAAAAAAAAAAAAAAAAAAAAACACCACACTGAAAAGTTAGTTAGCACACTAAAGAAATTACAGGAGGAAAAAAATGCCCAAAACCATGATTTATAACTGGATCAAAACTAGAGATTATTCTAAAGGACAAACTACCTATACTACAAAATCTTGAAGTAGAAAGAATTTACTGAAAGCAGCTGAGATACACACACAGTAAAGGACATGGGAAAGGATTGTGTCTATTTGAATATAATTTATGGTGAAGCCACTGCATGGAAAAAACAGCTCCACACAGAAATAAAACTAAACCTGAGAAAGGTACAAATGAAACTGTTATAACATCTCACAGAAAGACTGCCAGCATCTATACCACTGTAGGTCATAAATGCCTTCTAAATTTATCTTTTGGTAATTAGACATCACCAGAGGAGAAACTGGGGTAAAAAGTCATAGGAAAAGAAAGCATGATTTTTAACTGTGAGGGCAAATAGCCACAGGAATATATTGTCAAAGGAAATTACTAATTCATAACGGAATATTATCTGCTCAGGGGTTTGGGCTATACTTTCAAAGAGATGTGACTTAGCTTAGCTATTCTCCAGTGGACTTAAGAGCAGTCACTGAATATTCAACCTCAGACACATAAGGTGACCTGTCACAGAAGGGTAGAATCACTGGGCAAAACTTCGACTTCTGCTAAGATGGGAAGTGAGACCAAAGAGCAACAGTGGGCTCTGAAAGCCCCAACAACCGCAGCTAAATCTATGAGGTGTCTCAATTTAAAGGTGCTACGGCATCCTCAGAAAGAATGAAAAATAAGCTCGAGAGACAATACAGGCAATTTAGGGAGTGCAGACATGGCAAACTATGCCTGCCATAACCACTTCTAGAAAGACCATACATATTCAGGACTTGATTTTAAAAAATGGTAGCTACAGCTGCCAGTAAAAAAAAAAAATCAGTGAGAGCCTCCAGCGCCAGGCAGTTCTGAGACACTCTCATCTCAGAGAAGATAACAGAGCAAAAGCCTCAGTGCAAAATTGTTTCTGTCCAAGGTACAAAACACAAGTCTCACAGGCTTCTAGTTGAGCGATCCAGGAATTCTTAGCCCAATTCAGAACAGCATGTCAAAATCTGCCAGAACTATTACACTGTCCTAGTATGTTGTGGTTTAAGGAATGGCTCTTCCCAACTCAGTGCCCCCACCAGAACTGTTCAAGCCACACAGCCTCTGTCGCACTCCCCCAGCTGCCCCTCCCTCTCACCCCTGCGGTGGAATGGAGAGGAGAATTGGAGGCATATAGGGCAAAAACTACAGGTTAAGATATGAACAATTTACTGGAAACAGCAATGAGATGAGAAAACAAACAGTAACAGCAAAATGCTGATGACAGAGGGTATGAGAAAGAAGCAATTCATAGAGAAACCCCCTGAAAATAGACAAATACCAGATAATTCGTCTCCCTCCACCCCCTGTATCTGACCAGACCAGAACCCTTTCCACCACCCCTGGCAATGATGGGACATGGTACAGAACAACCTCCAGGTCCTAGCCATGCCCTGTCCTGGCCACTGCCAAAGTCAGCCCTGTCCTGGCCAGTACCAGGACATAGCACAAAGAAAACTGAACTTTACTGAATAGCACAAGCCAAATCAGACCAGAAAAAGAGATAATTAAAGACTAAGTTTTTACAGAATAGCAACTGACCTCCATCATTCATGCAACACTCTTCCCATGAGCTCAACAGAGGCAACAGAATACTTCATGGCTTCTTTGAGCGGGAAAAAGAAGGAAAATAAGAAAGAAAAAAAAAAAAAAGGTTTTGTGCTTCTTACACAAGGAAGACTGCTAGGGAATACAGGTAGGTGATGCCACAAAACAAACCAATGGGCAAGTATATCAGCAGCAGCAAGAAGCAATAAAGCCAGAAGAGGATTTCTATGGGAAACAGTGACTGTGTTTGTTACAAACCATTTCTGTTTGTTCACCCTAACTCGTGAACTACATTATTTACTTCACAAACACGCTATAGGAATGGTGTCACATGGGAAATTGTATTTTTCCTTTATTATTAAAAGCTACTTCCTTGTAATCACCCCTGCTCAGTAGTCACTTTGTCCCTGATCAAATGACACAGTCCATTGTCTTCCACAGAAGCAGCAGCAGTTTAGTGCTAAATTCATGCCTATCCTCCTGAAAACTTGCCAAACCTTTAAATACTGCAGGCGCCATTTGGGAATGAAGTATTTATTTCTTATCAACAGTTATTGTTTAAATGAAGCAACAATGTAAATGCATCATTCTCCCTATTAGCCGAAGGATGTGAGAAGTCTGTCTCTCGAGGAGGAGGGGAGTACTTATGGTCCCTCAGGGACATATGCCTCGCATCTACAAAAACACACAGCCCATTGGTGTTAAAACAAAACAACCCACCACAACTTGGGGGCCTCTTATGTTTCTCTGTTTCAAAAAATAAGTTTGGTTTTAAAAACCAAAGCTGAAATGACAACAACATCCTCAAGGCCAAAGTTGAAGACTTTTCTGCTCTTATATCTTAATAATTAAAAATAGCATGCACTTTTTCTTGCCCCTAAATCACAATGAAATATGTTCTTCCCAGTAAATACTGCTTTCGAAAATGGAATGGAGGTGCTCTGAAGAATCTTAACCTTAAATCTTACTAAAAAAAAGGATCTATTACAAAACTTTAAAAACATGGCTTTCTTAAAATCGTAACTAAATGGAAACCTAAAAGTTAACAATTTTTCCACCTGAAATTAAAAGTATTTTTAGCCAGCCTTGTATTTTTCAATTTTCATCCCTCAGCATCTCCAAGTGCTAGGGGCCATCACTGAAAGGTAAGAATTAGTGATCTCCATTCCAGAACTTCAGAAGCCCAGAGATGCTCACCACTTGGCTGCCATCCTCATACTTACAGCCACTTTCATCTGCAATGCACAGCTAACAGCCACAAGCAGCTGGGGTTTTTTCTCTCTTCCCTGAAACTCTACTGTAGGACTTGCAAAGCATGTCTGCTGCCCGGATGGAAAAGGAGCAATAGAAGGCGTAACATCATTTTCTTTGCTACCTGAGGACATTCTCTTCATCTCACTGCCTTTCTAACCTCACACTGGGAGCTTCAAGAGCCTTCATTTGAATATTTGACTGGGAGGAAGTTCCCATCACAACTAAATTTAAGCATATGTAACAGCAGTAATTATTAATGTTTAGTTTTGGTAGAATTCTTATTTCTTACCATTCTTAAATTCAAAACAGCAGCCCACTTTGAATATTAATCAATTCAGCAATCCTTCAGAGGTCCTTTTGAAGAAAAAAAATCCACTTTTTTATAATGAGTAAGTTGAACTGTAAAAGTTAAAATAAAAATACCTATCATGCTGTTTGGATTTTGCTTGGTTGCTTTTTTAAACAAACTGCACCTACTGGGATGATAAAAAAATTATTTTCCACCTTTAAGATTTATTTTGAGCACTGGCAGTAGCTAATACTTTTCAGCACTCAAAGACAAGACACAATTGCTAAGCACCATAACTGTAAAACAATAGAGGATACAATAAGAGACTTTCTTTGCCTTTTTACCTTAACAATAAAGCATTTAGACTGTAAGTTTGTCCTCCATCCTGACTAAGGGTGAGCGTTTAGCTGCAGCATATTACAGGCTGCCTGTCCCCTCACAGCACTGCATAATCCAGTCCTGTTCCCTGTTTGCTCTGCTCACCTACACATGAAGGTCAGGGCTTGAATCCCTTCTCATCCTGCCAGTCCTCACAATACAGGCATGCTGGGGGGATAATAAGGGATGGATCTACTTTCCTGCACTGCAAAATAGGCAGCCTGTGCAACCATGGAAGATCACACTTTGTTCCTCCACCTGGCCACAGCATCACTGCCCACAACTATGTCTGCTGTTGACTTCTTTGGCTATCCTGCTAAAAAGAGCTGCCCACCACAGCTCCAGGTTTCTTGAGCTCCAACTCAATCACATCTCTCTCAAATTATGACAGCAGCAGTATGTCAAAAGGGCAAATGAGAGGGTCAGCAATTAGAGCCCCAAGAAAATATATTGGTGCTTAGTCCATACTATTTCGCTTGAGGCACTCTGATCTTCACCCTGCTACAGCAGACTGGATTTCTCCACCCGAGCAGCATCAGCCGTCCTGGCCCTCTCTGTGCATTTCTCCCAGAAATGCTTCTGTGGGCTTTCCAACACCAAGCCCAGGCACACAAACCCCTACTCAGGATGCAGAGACAAAAGTGTGCAGCACTGCATCCATGAGGAAAAAGATTTCAGCACAGTAGTGAAAACGCAATAAGCAAGTGGCAATGATCTCCCTTCAGGGAGAAGTCATAAGCATCTTCGACAATATTTCTAATTTCCCCAATAGCCACAAATGAAGACAAACAGGCGGCTGCTGCTGCTACAGAGGGCCAGGAAGCCCCCAGAATGCAGGCTACACACAGCTACAACTGTTTGGACCCACGGCTATAACAAGTCAGAAAATCTACAGTTGCAAATCCTTCCACAAACATACAAATTAAGAACTACAAAAAGGAAAAATGGATGGGGAATGTGAGATTACAGAAAAAACACAGAGAACCCCACTTACTGCTACAAGAAACCCCATCATTTTTCTAACAGTTGATTCTAAGACTGAACAACAGATTTTAAAAGTACTGAACCTTTTGTATAAACCTACCAAAAAACTGCAATAGTTGCAAACACATGTAGTACTATTTTCAGTTACAATTCACTGCCCCTTCTAGTACCAGAACAAGGGATTGTCTAAAGTTGCACACAGAGGCTTCGAAACACGCAAAAAGCAATGCTTCCCCACTTAACATCCACTGCAGCTGAGGAACTCAATCTGCTACCAAATTCAGCATCACCAAGCCTGAGACTAACTCCCTCAAGACACAAATTGCTGCAGGCTGACAGCATACAACAGAAACAGGGAAAGCACATTCTTATCCTCTTCCCTTTCTGTTATAGACCACTAGAGATAAAATACTGAAGTAGATGTACTTCTTGACCTTCAGTTATTTTTATGCTGTTACGTAATCTGTAGTAAATACATAAATACAGCACACAAAAGCACTGCTATTAAGGATAAAAGCAGTCTAGCCTATTTCTCTGGGAGCACTGATGAAGTGTATAGAAGATACACAGATTTTTTGAAACTCAGTATGTTAGCAAGAGTTAAAGAGTTTTAGAACAGCCTTTCCTTTCAGATAGCAACGTCTGTTTTGGACTGGAATTTGCATTTCCTGAGTAAGGTAAACTTCTGGCATTAAATCACAAATAAAAAGTGCAGTCTTGCATAATTTTCTTTTAATTATTCCTTTTAAGGCATCATTTTCATATTTTAATACTACAGAAGGAATCTTTAAAAAAGAAGGCTAAAAAAACCCCCACAAAAACATAAACCAGTGAGAGTAATTGAATACAGTTCTTATTACTATTTTTAAAGTGTCTTTCCATCACCTGACGTGAACTAAATACTTTGACAATTTTATGTAAGGCATTTTAACTGTGAGTCATCTGCAACTACGCTCTTGCATACAAAATAAGCTGAAAACAGTTGGTACTGCCTGCTGAGTGACATCCCTGTTTTGCTTGAATCTTCAGACTCCATCTTCATATGGTATTTCTGTTCATTTTAGAAACAATGTATTACACACTGCACATCTTTGGTTCTGTTTCCCTTTTTTATTCACTAGCACAGAATTGCATTCCAATTTCAGGTGAGTCATTAAATCCAGTCAAAATGCCAGCCTTGCTTCTCACTGGGACTTCACGGCAACAATAAAATCATCTTTTGTTCTTCTTACAACCTAGTAATACCTTGAGAAGACATCTGTGTAGTAACTTGATTAGGACAATAAAGACAGATGATCTGGCTAGAAGAGCATCCTCGAACTGTACTGAAACAAAATGTGAAAACCTTGAGCTAGGCTTGTAAAACTTGTAAGGTCTTATAATACATTGTTCTTTCATTATTAATCTTAGAGCAAGAAATCACTATTTCTAACAAACAAATTTTAAAAAACCAAAATCAAACTGATTTATCACTGTTTTCACAGAACAGACAGAATAACCAGATTGTAAGAATTAATTACCCTCACTTGAAATATTTAGTACAAAATTTTCTACAATAATAATAATATACTGAAGTTCAGGGAGGGAAGCCAATAGCTAACTACAATTCAGGATTTTAGAGTCCAAATTAAGAGTTTAATTTATGCTGTAATTAGGGACCTTTCTTTCTCATTGCTTATGTCTTCATGACTAAGGATGGTCATCCTACGCCCAAGAGCAAATCACAGTGTCCACTGCCTTCTCATCCAGAAGGTATCTTGTACTGACATACTACAGTGGCAAGGAAAGCACATTTAAATAAGCCAACTTTCAAGTACTGTTAAAAGCCACACTGGCCACCTAAAATATTGGTGCAACACAGGATGAAAAAACAATTCCATGTACACGAACACAATACATTTTGTAGGTGCACAGAAAAAACAAACATAAGAGTTTAAAAATACCTCCAAAGCCATCTCCGTGGAAACATTATCTGAGAATTCCTTCTTTTATTCAATTTTAATTACTATTTCTTTTTAGGCACTTCAGGAAATTCCAGCTTTTTTAACCAGAGCAGACAAAAAAAAAACCCACCCAAAACACCTTGTTAGACTATCTTGCTTCTTCTAATGGATATATGAAATCAAAAGAACTTATGGCACATAAAGTGCCATAAAGACTACACAGATGCCAAAGTTCCTTTCAGGTTTTACAGTACATGGATGGAGCAGATAGATTATCCATTAACACTTGAAACTTCAGACAGTTTGATTAACAAATTAGTTCCTGTTTCTGCTCATTTATAACAAATGCATTCTACTCAAGTATTATTTTATGTGAGGATACGTATGCTTCCACACCACCCAGTACAGGAGGGCTCAACACTTTCAGGTCTCTAGGATGCATGTTTTACAGTTATTATTTGGCTATGCAGTTTTTCAGAATAACTACCATGTCCTCCCCCCCCCCTTTCATTTTTTCCTTTAAAAATACCTTCTCAAAAAGAACTTCTTTCCAGTCCTTTTTGTCGGATTGCCAGCAATGCAAGAATCGCAATGCAGTCTACTTTAAATTAAATATTACCATTAAAGACCAGGCACTATTTCAAACCAATCAGGCAACCACAATTAAGAACTTTCAATTCAATAACTGCAATGTATCATTTTTCCAACTATGCCATTATTAGCAGTATTACACATTTTGTACAAAGACATCTTCATGTTTCTGATAACAACCACTGAATAAGTTGCAAATAAATTCACCTCTTTTTGTTCAGTCTTCTGTCCATGAGGCCTTGAATCTATGCACTGACTTCCAGTATCCTCCCACAAAAAGTCTGTATTGTATGTTCTCATCTTCAAAGTCACAGCCCTCTTAATTCTCTGCATTTGAACTCACCATGAATCCAGAGAAGATTGGAATAAACCCGAAGGCAGCCTCTGTGTTCCTGGGCACACTACTTCATTTCCCTGTCCCTTGGTCTCATCTCAGCATTCCTCTGGTCTTTGAGGCAGGAATTGTGGCACGCTGCACATTTGCACAGTGGCACCCTTGCCTCAGCTGCGCCCTCAAGGCACTATGACATACAATCAATAACAGTAATTAATTTTGTTCCTTGTTTCCTTTTATCCAACTGCTGTGGTCTTTCCTCTGATAACTGAATATACATTGTAGCTCCTCATGTTTTTTCTCACTAACAAAGATATCCATTGTTCCTCTCTCCTTAGACCTACCCAGACCCAATTATTTAAGAAAAACACAGCAATTGGTTCTCTTTGTTCAAATTCTGTTCCAGAATTAATTTCCTTCACATATATTTTCATTACTAATTTAAGGCAGCACGTGCTACTTCAAGCTTACAGGTTAAACAATTGAGAGACAAATAAAAGAAGGGTTTCAGAATAAAAATACCAATGTTATATGGAATTTTTTTTCCCCCATATATATACATTATATCTTATCAAACTAACGGGTGACAAGAAGTACAAATCTGTACCCAGGGCAGATCTTCCACTACAGATTGGGCCTTCTGACAATGGTTTAAATTATTTCAAGATTACTATTGACATTAAACACAGGAAAATGCTCAGAAAAAAACATTCATGTACTTTCATCCATGCACATACACACCCACACAAGCAGTCAAGAGTCCAACAAAGCCAGAGCTCTTTTGGCAAGACAAACCTCAACTCAAAATTAGTGTTCTGTGCCAGCATCAGCCATCAACAAGTCCTTAGTCGCAGTCTCTTAAATACTGAGTACCTACTGCTAGACAGAAAACCCAAGTCTTTTCCATGTAACTATCTCTAACATGACTATTTAAGAGCTCCCGCTATGCAGCGGAGACATGAATGTGGAGAAACCACAAGCAACTTGTGCCATTTTAAGCGACTTCCAACGCCACACTTTGAGCAAAACAAAGTCAAATTTGGGTTAAACCAGAAGCAGGTCACCTGCATTAGCAAATCACATCACTAGCACTCGCTTGCTGTCACCAGGACAGCTCCACACAAGAAACAGTAAAACATCTTATCAAGATATTTTAATGTTTCAGTACATGTCTTAGTATCATGTCTAGCACTGAAACAGTGCCAAACACAGCCAGATTTGTTACAGCTTCTGTGACAGTTTAGGGACCCCATCCTTACCCAGGCAATATTGACAAAAAAATTGCTTCCGTTTAGAACCCAAAACATGAAACTTCCCTGCTTCAGGTTAAAAGTCAGATTGTGACAACTCATGTGCTGAACTTGGACCATTCCAACAGCGGAGGAAAATCCAGCTTTGCTAATGCAAAGTGATGCAATATATCTGTGCAACTGTCTGAAGACTCCCAATATTTCTCTGCAAAATGACTCAAACAATTTATTTCTCTCAAATCAAAGCTGACTTAAACACTTTAAATTTTATATCTTCTTATTTAGATACTTACAGAAATAATTCTGCTTGTTCATTGTGGCCATCAGATTAATTGTGCCTTTTAATTCCTCTGATAGCAATGAAATATTTCAGATACATATCTTGCATTTTCTGAATGTTCTTTCCTGCTATCGTTTTCCTCTAGTAACAAAATCTCTTCTGAGGTTACATATAGAGCAGTTAGGTACCTTTCTTAAAAAAAAAATGTAGGTAGTTTCCTAATGAGAAATACTCACTTTTTTATTGCTTTCTAGTGTTGTTTAAGGAAAACAAAGAAAAGCCACACGTCAAGAGATCTTGTAATTCTCTCCAATGTCTGGAGTTGGAACAGGGTAGATATGGACTGACAACTGGAATTCTTACCCTGTAACAGTACTCTACTCACTGAAATTTCAATTCTGAATTTGAACTATTTTTCATAATAGAGTTCTTCTAAAAGGGTACTTCCATTCGTTATGAAAAAGTCCTGCCGCCATGTCATAGGGCTCAGTGAATGATGTCATAGACAGTTCATGATGTCTTGCTTGGACCAATACAGGTTCTAAAACTATTTATGAGCCCTGAGATGAGACAGGCTGAACTCCAGAAATTACTTATTTTTTACCCCTCTCTAGGTCAACATTCCAAACCCCTGGGGAATAAGTTACCCCAAGACACTGTGAACTGCATCTGCGGAGAGTTCAAAACCAAAATGAACTAGAGGATCTTGAGAGGTCCCTTTCAACCTCAGTGATTCTGTAAAAAATAAGAAAAAAGTCAAGTGTTGCCTCGCTAATAATTTTGACTGTTTAGACTGCATTAATCAGCAAGACAACCCAAGTTCAATTCAAACACATGCTCAGTGTCTAGGAACAGCCATAAATCAATAGGAAAACAGTGATAGTTATAATTAATTTGGACTTGATAGTTTTGATCAATTAGCCTCCAGACAATTCACAGGGAGTGGAATGTGACTCCATATTATATATGGAAATCTGGGTATGAATTCCAACACTGATATACACATTTTACCAAAGCCAGTTTTAGCAGCAGAGGTAGAGGATATGGTTATATGTCTTAGTTTAGCTGAGGTTTTCAATACCTAAAGAGTTCTGAGGATTATTTTACTTTCCAACAACGCTGTACTTAAGCTGCTTCTTCAGAGGATGAACTTGCAAAAATCAGAAGTCATATTGCCTTAGCCAACGTGCTGTCAGTCAGACCACACACTCTCTCTAGTAGTAAAAATATATTTTGCCATTGGATCCTCAATCTTCACTCATAGGCACCAATACCCATAGAGGTACTTTCTAGAGATTCCTAGTCAAGTAACAGGATAGAGTAGGAAGAGTTAATCGAAGATTAAATTTCAAAATACATTTCAAAGACCTCAAATTCCTTATGCAACAATTAGCCTGAATCCATAATACTTGTTTCACAGGTGATCTTTACAACCTCTAACTAAACAAAGTGGCGCTTAACTTCTGAATTTCCTGAATCCCACTATCTTTCAAGCCTTCCAATCAGATTTCCCTCTCTGATCCAAAGAAAAAGCTAAACCCAAGAAAAAAAAAGAATACCACAATACTTCTTGTTTAAAAAAAAAAAAAATTCAATCCATATTTAAGTTAAATAGTTACGAGCAGTCATAAACCATCACATTGCTCATGATTTAATTATCTTAAGAAAAAAAAAAACTTTTTATTCTTCATCTTGCAACCTCCAAAACTAAAAAATTGCTTGATTCACTTCTCTGTTTAACCCAGTTTGCCAGCAAAATCATGTCAGACGAGCCGTGCCACTAATGCACTGAAAAATGCAACAGGTACCAGAAAAATGCAACAAGATTCCTAATGCTCAAAGTCTACAGAATTAAAAAAAAAAAAAAAAAAAGCACACTTCTCAGGAAGCTCAGCAGTTTAACAGCTCCCTGAAGCAACCTTAATAACACAACATGATGTTAAAACAAATAAACAAAAAGAACTTAAAAACCCAACAAACAACAAAGCCACAATCTACAAGTAGTACTGCATAAGAAAAGTCTTAAGCTTAAAACAATATTGGAGAGAAGAGTTACCCACTGCATTGCAAGCTGTACCCCAGTTTTACAGATGTCATGTTGCCTGAAGAGGTGGGAATGATACCTCTGTCAGCTAACCTCTAAGAATATTCTGTTTGTCCTCTGGATCATCTCCAAATCTCCCAACACCATCTTCTGTCAACATTCAGACTCGGTTCACAAACACCACATTGTACTGCTCAATTACAATATCTTGAATGGACACTTCTCTGACTTTCAAAAGCTCATGATGGACTCTGTGTTAACTTCAGCTAGAAATGGGCCTCTCTACAATTACTGACATTCTCCAGCACTGGGCTCACGACAGTGCTCTGGCATTTGTATGCTCTTTGCCCCTACTACTTGTTAAAAACTCTTTCAACATACAGCATGTAGAAATCCAATCCTTGTCAGAAATGACAAATCTGAAAATATAACAGGCAAACGACAGCTAAGAGCAGTAGCTACCATCCCCTAGATCAGATATTAAAAGAACACTACTGACATAACTGAAACCACAACCAAAACCTCGTGAATTCTAACACTGCTCACTTTCTCATTTGAATTCTCTTACGCATCCAGAGGAACAAAAACCTTGGCCACCAGAAGCTAAGAACTCAGGAGCTTCTGTTAGAGCTGAAGTGAAAGGTTCACATCTCCAGCTGAACCTGACAAAACTGCCTTCCATAGACCAGAGAGTTTGATGGGAGGAGCACAATCCATTCCTGACGAGCTTTCTCTGCCTGCAGAGAAGTTTGAAGCTACTGCAATTAAAAGCAAATGGGGGATAAATTCCTCCTGGAAGTCAGCACCAAATCTGTGTAGTCCAATTCTGATCTGTTTTTCATCCTGCAGGATTGAGTAGCGTGATGGAAATCTCTTCTGTAACATCTCCCTCTCCTCATAAGGTGTGGAAAAAACAGGAATTTTAGGCTCCCTTCCAGAGCTGTAGTATCCAAGTCCACCCAAATCCTTTTCTATTCTCCGACACAAACTTTAGTACAGCTTTCAGAAAAACATGTCCAGTCTTAAAAAATGCAGTCATTTATGATTTTACTATACTGTAGCTCCTTACTGAGAAACACAAATTATAGACTAGAACTTGCTTTCCAACCCAAGGGGAAAAACAAACAAGAAACCGGTATTTGTTGAATCACAAGACTATTATGAATTTAAGAGACAATGCTCTTATCTATTTAGGGTGTAATATCTTTATTATGAAAATATGTTACACTTCAATCAAATGCTAAATTTAAATCAAGAAATATATTAACCTTTACTTCAGCAAGAGTTGGGTTAGGAAAAGAAAAGAATGTAGATAGTTTTAAAAGAGGGCAAGAGGTTGTTCATACAAGCTTCAATTTTTCTTCAAGTTCATCCTCTTCAAGACAAAATACTATCATTTTGGGCTCACCACTCCGGCTCTTCACAATTAAAGAGATATATGATTTGGAAAGAAATGTTTCAATTCCAGGTATAGGTTAGTTTAGACACAAAAAAGATTCCAAAACCCCCATACACTAATCAAAAAGCCTCAAGAACCCAGAAGATAAAACAAGATACATCTTCATACAGGTATCGCTATTTTCTTAACTCTGAGAAAAACAACTCCAGTGTTTAAGGAGAAAACACCCGCTATGCAGCATTTAAAGTAAACACAGTCATGAGACCATGCCATAGTTTGTACTAATTAGTTTTCAATAGAAGCTTCTGAACTAGACAACTGAAAACAGTAGAATAAATCATATGCAAGTGTTCAGAGAAGATCTGGTTATGTGAATGGAAAATCCAGGAAATATGAAGAAACTTACTGACTATTTCAGCAGGAAATAAGCTGGAAAAAGTCTGTTACCAGATAGTGCCATGCAAACCATGGGTAATCAAGAAAACTGGTTGAAGCTTTTTCCACTCAAGCCTTCCAATTTTACTGGAAGACAAGAGCTCTAGTGCTGGACTAGGCAGATTAGACAAATGTGATCAGAAGGCAAATTCCTGTGCCTGTCTATTTTTTTTCATTATATATTCTGCTCCAATCCAAGTACAAGTTAAATTACTCCAAAGAATTCAGAAAACTAGCAGATGCATTTTAACGTTTACCTGATCTCTACAATGAATTTGAAAGTGCATATAATTTTAGCTATTTCACCACTGCCATAGTTACTACCTGAGGCTGAAAAAGCAGTGTTGCACAGCAAGAGCTCAGTTCCACCAAGCGCTGATTTTTCTAAAACGGGCTTTCCTTAGGCTTGCAGACACCAAATAAAAATCACAGGTGCACTGCTGAAGTCTCAGAAACAACATTTGTGACAAGATAATTTCTTACTTTGCAGTATAATTGATACTTTCTTCAGTAACTAAACAAAAGTAATTACAATGGTATATTTTTCAAGACAAACAGATATCACAACCTTGTAATACAGGCCGAGTAATAACATATTTTTGAAAAAGTATTAATAAAAATATGACACTGAAAGAGTAAAAAAATAAATAGTAAAAAGAAGCATTTTGCATGTATCTAGTACCTAAAAAGCAGTATTCCCCTACAGCATAGATAACTTACAGAGAAAAATAAACAGTAATCGTAATCTCAAATCCAAATTAGAGTTGACTTTGGGTTCCATAGTGGACATAATAAAATTTATGCCGGACACAGCAAAAACACACTGTTAACAGAAAAACACACAAATGCAATTCTGCAATAATATTTAGCTTCTTAACAAAGACATCAGGGAGATTTGTAGAAAAAGGAAAATCTTTCTTCTCAGAAAAGAAGAGCACATGAGGGATTATTGCCTTTTCTGAATTAGACAAGATGATATACCTGAGCAGCAGAGCTAGAACAATTTACTGTTAGACATGTTTTGACGGACTGTTAGCAACACGCACACAATTTTAAACTAATTGTGCAAAAGCCAGGTCGCGCACTTCTGGCGCCTAAGCAAGATAAACATTAATTGTGCTAAAATGGCAGACAATGACATGAATTCAACACATTTAGGCCATTACATACAACAGCACACAACACAATTAGTGTACGACTCAGCTCTGGTTAAGATCTAGAGGAGGTTTGACATTAACATCAGTGAGAACAGAACCAGACTTATAAAAAACATACATGGCCATATAGAGACCTCACAGCCATGGACTAACAAGTCATTTCATGGAATGTTTAACAGATGAAAAGTAGATTATTCTGCTAGACAATATACTAAAATCAATTAATTTACGTTTGATTTGCAGTATCAATTAAGCAATAGGTGAGAGAGCCAATTTTTTTATTTGAAGCAGTCTTTGTAATACAGGATCTGTTTTTAGGCTTCTGGCCAAAAAATGTATTTGTGCCATACGGATTTTCTTCTAGACTTTTGTTAATAGAATAACCTTTAACAACCTGCTATACCAATCTGCCAGTTTTAAGTATTTCTTTCATTTAAAAGATTTATTCCTTTGGCAAAGAAAATGAGATCCAGCTAGAAATTTTGAAAGGAATATATTTTCTTCAGCTGATTACTCTCTTTAAAGGTGTGCAGTAAGGTTACAAACCCATTTCACTTGCAGAGCTCCTTATTTCTCTGCCCCTCCCAATAAAACAAATTATTAGGGTACAACCACTAATAGCAAACCGTAACTTTTGAGTAAGAACTTACTACAAGAAAGTGCGCCTCCCAAGCTCTAGATGTGGTTCCAATTGTCAAACTGTAATTCTGTAACAGACATAAATCATCATAAAAAAGCCTCACTCATCAACAGAAGTTAAAGAGGTACATAAAGAAGTAATTATGTTAGCACAAATAACCCTGCACAGTTCACCACCAGTTAACCTCATTCCTTCCTTGACCGTGTGTTCTGACCCATGTTAGTTTATTTTGTTAGTAAATCAAAAAGTGCAGCAAGGTCTTCTTGTGTAAACAGAAGTGCAAATGCCATGCGTAAGAAACAAATGTTCCCCATCAAGTTCGGAAGGCTGAGCACTTCTTAGACACCATGCTAACTGCATTACAGCCTCAGAAAACTGATACAGTAGCCCTCACCTAGAGGTTTTCCGAGGGTCAGTAGAAGGTATCTGTGCAGAGGGACAGCGTAAACAATTCTCTAAGTCAGGCACAGGATGTTCTCAATGAGCTGATTTACCAAGTCTGACGGACAGCCCCCCAAAATAAACTGGTTCTGAAGGGAAAAATATTGCCACCGATTTTTTTTTTCCTTTTTTTTTTTAATCTTTACAGCTTGTCAAGAGAAAAATAAACTGTAGAACAGAAAGCAGAATTAAAAAAGGGCATAAAACAGAAAGTATCTAAGTCTGCTTCAGTAACAGACTTATCATATAAGGAAGGAAGGAATTCAAAAAATTCCGTTACAATTGCAGCTGACATACAAATTATGAAATAGAATCCAACTGTAAATTTCAAAAGAAAAAAGATCAATATATTACTTCTGACATCATCAGAATAAAGTGATGCTTGCAACATTTTCAACAGAATATGTCAATATTGCAGTTTGATATACCTTTAAACCACATCCATTTTATTTTCAGTAAATTAAAAGAGGCATGAGAATTTCAAGATCAGATGAGAGAAAAAAAGAAACAAATATGCTTTCAGTAGCTTGAAATCAATAAACAAGTGTAAACATGTCAGTATTTTAAAATGCAGGTACACCGTTTTTTTGCTGGACTGCACAACACATCTCACCTAGAAAAATTCCATTCACCTTTAGGAATATGAAAATCTAATTCTCGCTAACTGACTACTTATTTTTCACCTCCCACTCACGGAAAATGAAAGTATTTCTTCTTGTATCTAAACTTAAAGTACACTTTCTATGCAAAACTTTTTTTTTTTTTAAGAAAAGCCAGGCCACAAACTATGCCTCTCAAAAAGGTGACAAAGCTCACCTGCAAGTTCTGACATCCCTTCCTCCTACATTCCATCCCACTCCCTTTCTAGACAAATTCTGTTGAGTTGAAATTGAAGATTTTGGAGTCTTTCAATTCAACAAGATGAAGCTTTCCAGAGGTAAAGCATGCAAAGGAAAAGGAGAAAGAAAATGCAGACTAATCATACATCAAGACAAATGATGTTCTAAATACATTTCACTGGAATTCTTATGATAACATCTGACATCTTAGTAAACTTTATGTGACATTTTCAAAACACTTATGTTCTTGTTCTGAGAGGAAAAAAAAAAAAAAGAACAAAACCTTTACCTAGTCCTTTGTCAGACAAAGAGTAAAATTAAAAAGTAAGAAAGAAATAAGACTGTTGCAGCAGCCCTCTTGTTTGAGAGCAGAAATTAGCCAAGACATAGACTTCTTGTTTATCACAGTATAAAAAGGGTCCTGGCTTATTCCTTTTTACAGTTCAGCCATACTGACTCCAACTATTCACTGACTCTGGCTGCAGCAAGTTCCTACTGTAGGTTTCCCTGGCAGCCTCTGACTTTTAGTTATTTCCTGCTAAACTGCATGTATCAGTTTGCAGATTCTCACTGCAGGCTTTCACCAAGCTAGATTGTGACTGCAGGTTCCAGCAAAGGCTCTAACAACAGACCCAGACTGACCTCACAGCAGTGATTCTCTCTGCCAGGATCCTTCTTCTTCAGGAGCTGCCTCCTTCAATGATCCTCCACAACCACCCTCCCTCACCAGCCAACTCTTTTACCACATTTATCTTTATTGGATACAGCTGTGACATCAGGGACGAGGCTGTGTTGGGTAATTAACACAGCTGTTACATATCAGGGGCAAAGTCACCTGTATTCCCTTCTCCTACATAAGACATAAAGAAATTCCAAATTTAAGAGACCCCGTTAAAAAAACCAAACACACACACAAAAAACAACCTATCAATTTGAATGAATTCTTAAATTCATAACTACAGACAATAGCAAGTTCTACCACAAGCTTAGGTTGAAGCTGTGCCACATTTAAAATCAATCCCAATGCTGGAAGAGAAGGATCTCACTGGCTCTGACAAGACCACAGAAAAGTGACAGGGATTAAATAAAGTTTTGGACTCAGATCTTGAAACTCCAAAGAAAAGCAAGTTAAAATGAACCAGAAGATAGGGTACAGAACACCGTACTCTTCTTGTTAAAGATACTGCTAACAGATTCCAGAAATGGACTTGGAGGCATAACATTGCAACATCCTGAAACTACTCAAAAATGCAACCTATCTTCTACAGGATTTCAGAAACCTTCTCATGTCAAAGAAAATTTGCAGGATATTTTTACAAGAACCCTGATCAAATCAAAATGAAGACCAGGCCTCCATTGATTCTTCTTCCATTGATGTACCACTAGCAAAAGCAGTAACTCTTTAAATGCATAATTCATTACGAGAGACACATTACAAGTGATTAAAGACTAAATAATAAGGCTGACATATCTGATCAGGCAGACAGACCATCATGTAAAGACCAATTGAAAAACAATTTGGGCTATGAATCCTTAATTCACAAGCTCACCCTACTGAAATTCTGTCATTTACCCGAGCAGCTATCACCCTTCTGCAATCACTAAATACTAGACTAGTGCTTTTTCTTTTGCTCACAAGCTTTCCTGAAGGACCCACTACCTAAGTCCAAGACTCCAATAAACTAGGCACGCTACTGACCAACAGAGATGGCACAAAGTCAAACCCCAGCAGACTCGGCATGGCATGGGATAAGCCTTTGCCTCCTGTGGTAGCTGGGGCAGAACAACAACAACAAAAAAATTAATACAAGCTTTAAAAAGAACAGTAATCCAACTTTTAAGCAATGTAGAGCTATTAAATTACTTGTAACACCAGAAGAAAAGAAGTGGGGATGGAGACAACCTTACTGAGTATTTCCCTTCATCACAAATTGTGAAGTTTTTGACTTTCCTCTTGCACAGAAAAGGGAACATGCATTCCATCTCCCTGGTACTTGCCATAAAGACTGCAAACACACATAACCATCTATGTATTAGCATTGCAAAATGCACTTCATAAATGGACCAAAAATAGACAAAAATATGAAGTGACATAATTCACATATTTATTGGCAAATCCTCAGCATTAGGAGCACACAGAATTCTTTTGGCTGTTGCAGGGCCAAGGATTTTTATCTGTCTGTACAGGTATTTAGGTTGCTTCTGTCACCATTGGAACCAAATGCTGTTACAAAGATAGCTCAAGGATGAAGGTGTGTCTGCAGAGAGAGGTTTAATGATCTGGCTTGTGCTTAGCATTTTAGTTCTAACTAAATTATTCCATTTTACAGCTAGGAAATAAACACACAGTAGGTGACGTTCAAACATTTATCAGCATGGCTACATTCCTGATGTACGATGAGGATCAGTTACCAGTTACCAGAATGGATCCTACAATCCAGAAGTTTACTGAGTCTTAATGCAGATCTATCCAACTGCCTAGGCTTACTCTGAAAACTCTTCAAATTCCCTTCATTCCTCCACCTAAATTTATATACAAGGAATTCTGCTTGCCCATCACAGGAATGAAGATGTTCATACACCAAGGGAAATTTTCTGGCATATTCAGCAAAAGAAGATAAACTCCTCTTTCTCATTTTCCTTCTTCTGAAGCCAAAGAACACATCCCACACAAATCCCAGGTACTTGTTTTTTCCAGCTTTGCCTGGTTTAAAAAGAAGAGATATAGCTGTAAGAGACAGCCATTTCTGGCCTGATTCCATTAATACAACTCCACATTCTGGCAATCCCTAGGAAAACTCACAGACAGCCAATGCAAATTTTGTGTTGCTTCCTTTCATCATTCTTTTGAAAGAAGCATTTGAGCAGAGATACACTTCAAATTCAGTTCACTCACAGATTTCACAGTAGAATTCCAGAGAGGTTTTCAGAGAGGTAGAGAGATAGGCCATGTCAGTGTTTGGCATTTGGTTCTGGCAGCTAATATCCTTAAGATATTATTTCCCACGGTCAAGTTAAAGACGACCAGGTAATACAGGTCTGTTGTTATGCAGCATTATTACTCAAATCCTCTGAGAAGCTGTCTCACAAAACACAATGGTCTCGTCACTCCAACTCAGTGACAAAAAAACGTCATCCAAGTTAAAAATTAACTGATCCATGCATGGTAGTGAATTACATGTTGTAGATTTTTGCCAAAGTCCCTCTGGGACATCTACTGAATTACTAGAAAACCTAATATACTTCACTTTTCTTCAAGCACATGACAATTACAAGGAAGGCACTCATGACTATCATAAACATTCAAGTATGCCACAACACTGAAGGACTGACATCATCTTTTTATTTAAAATTTTACCGTTTTAGTGTGAATGCTCTTATGAACATATTAATATTACTTAAAATCTATTATAGCATTACATTTATAGAGAAACTGCAGCTATCACGTTAATACAGCTCATGTCATGACACCTTACCCACCATATCTTACCCTTTCCTAACAGAAAGCATCTAGATACCATTTTGCTTTTATTTAGCAATTCTAAGAAGCTAAGAAAAGCTTCTACTAAATCACACGCCTCAAAAATTTGTTCCAACCTATAGCAGCTGAGTAACATCACTGGGCTTGAGGAGCAGCAACACATTTGAAGACTTCAAATCCTTCACCTCACAAGTTGCACCATGGTTATGATGTTAAAAAAAAAAAAAATTAAAAAAATGAAGTTTTTTAATAACTGAATACATAACTAGTTAATGAATCTCACACTCCATAACAAGTGACTACAGTATAAAATTACACTGCAGTAAAAACACATGGGAGCTCGTGCTAGCCTTTGTTAGGAAACTGGGGTGACCTCTCATGATGGTGCAGGCAGTGCCCTTAAGCTGCTCTATTTCTTACAAGGAGAACAAAGAAATACCACAGCTGTGCCTCTGACAGTCACAGGATATTGCAGTAAGTTCCATATTGCTGTGGTTGCCTATAAAAAGGCTTAAACTGTTATCAAAATTAATTCTTTTATGCTTTTTCTCAGTTACTGAGATGCATCAGGCGGACTCAGAGGCCCTCCATTTCCAGAGTGGCAGAGACAACAGCCAGATGTGGCTGATGTGCCATACACCTGAAAAACACAGTATATAGGTCTTTAGCAGAATACAGACTGGAGACAGAAAATGATGCTGGGCCACCCTTACTTTGCTGCAGGGAGAAATTCCAGAGTATAACTGTGTCAAACAAACACAGTAAGAAGTAAAAATTCGTTCAATCACCCTGGTAAAAAGTGGTCATTTTACAGTTCAAAGGTTATTTATGTATTATTGCCAAACGAAAAAAAATTATGTCACTAAAATTTTATTAGGACATATAGGAATATATATACTTCTTGACTTTCCTACGGTCATCCACAGAAAGCTTCCTTTCAGTCAGGTCAGGAAATTTAAATCAAAAGCCTAGGTGTAATTCAGAAAACAAAGCCAAAACTAATGCAGATTTTCAACATGAATCAAAAAATCAGAGGAAAAAGATGGAAAAGATTTGCCTTTTCAGTTTAATTCACAAACTTCCTGGGGTCAATCCACTCAGAATTTCTCCACAGTTTCCAATCTTTTACCTTGATTCAGAGAAATACATCAACAAATCCATATACCTGCTAAAAAAAGACTGGTTTATTTTCTTGAATTATAATCAGACTGTGCACTTTCCACACAGCCATGTAAGAGGAAAAACCACCTCTAAAATATGCTTGTAACAACACAGCATGTAAATAGAGAAGTGCAAGTCAGAGATAGTTCTCAAGCCCATTCTGAATCTTGAGTCAGAAATTAAGTGTTGTTCTCTCTTTACAGTCTGTCCACATTTTAAGTTCCTACAATGGATTTTCCTCAGGTCTCCATGATTCCAAAAAGCAGGATGAATCAAAACATCTTCAGACTCTGACAGGAAATGCAGGTCTGTCTCAGAATATCAGTCAGCCAGCTCACAGGGTGAAACTTCCCTGGTGGATCAACTATTACCTACAGTTTCCCCAGCTGCCTTCTCACACATCAAGTAGAGACAATTTCCAGAGCATGGGACAAGACAGTACACGCACTAGATGAAAGATTATGTTATTGGATGAAAGTCATTCCATCCAATAATATAATCTTAAAGGTGGCATAAAATGTTTGGCAACTGATTTTGGAATCAAATATATATATATATATATATATACATAAAAGGTTTGCATGTAATCCCCAAAAAAGAAATGGACTGCATGTCCTTGCTGAAACCCTTTCACTACAAACAAGCCATCCAGCCCAATTCCAAAATAGAATTTGAGATCATATTCAGTATCTGTACTGCAGTGCAGTGCCTTAGAGAGGAAGGTACAAATGCTGCAATCTCAGCCACGCCATCCCTCACATGAGCTGTTCAACAGTGATCTCTTGTGCCAGTCCCTGGTGTATCTTCAAAAGTCAAATACTGACAAGTACAAGAAACCGTTTTTAAAGTAAACAAAGGATATCCAAAGTGGGTTTCAGCATTCTTTCATTCCACAATTGCTTCTAATAGCCAAGATTGCTTTTGAGCATTTTCTTCAGTGCATTCTGGCAATCCTATGTTTGATGACTGCAGTTCCCAGAATCTCACATATTCTGATAAATCCCTTTAAAAGATAAGCAACACAAGAAAAGCATTGAGGGATTTACAAAAAAAAAGAACAAAACAAAACAAACAAACAAAAAAACACCTTTTTTTTCTTTTCTGTTTCACTGAGATATTCATAAAATTCTTCTACTGTTTAGTAACTTATCTTACAATAACCTTCAGGTCATGTGTCTTCTGGTTCCTTTTGTGTCCTATAATTCCACAGAACCTTCATGTAGGATGGCACGTAAGCATATGACTTTTAGTCAGATTTAAAGTGGCACTCATTAGCTAAATGCTGCCATAATTAGGAATATCTGGAATAGAAGAGACTCTGAAATCACAGAATTGCTCCCCGAGAAATGTGAACACACAACATTTTTTATTTCAAACTTCTCTGCCATAAACTTCATTCTTTCTTTTATTACTCAAGTAAAAATCCCAGCACTGAGTGAAAAAAATCTTCTGTATGTCAAACATGAATCCTAAGTAATGTTTAAATTTGTCTCAAATTGCTCGTCCAGTGTTGCAAAGGACACTTCTACTCTCCACTGGCAGTCACACTTAGAACTATTGAATCCACGCAGAAAATAAGGCAGCACAGAATACGTTCACACAAGCAAGAGGTTCTGTTTCAGCGCAGGCTAAGTTTTTGGGTTTTTTTAAAGGCGTTAGAAGAGAACATGGAACATTAGCATTTGAACTTAAAAAAAAAAAAAAAAAAAAAAAAAAAAAAGAAAGAAAAGAGATGATGACTCCATCAGTCCTGGGGAACATGTGCTGCTCACACTGATTATGCCTCCGATTCCTGACAGGCATGGTAGTCATCACTGTCTCAGAAGACAGTGAAAAGAAACATAACCCTGACAGCCCTACTTCAGTGTGTCCTGTTGGTGTCTCCTACCATAAACAGCTGAAAGCAGATCTGCCTCTAATTTAAGAAACTCCACATCTCCAGAAAACCATACACACTGGCATCAGGAACATCACAAGACCAAATAGCTAAATTACACATTTCTCGTCACTTTCAGGTACATATTGCTCCTGAAAGTCGGGACACCTTTAAAAAATATAGGCAATATTTTTTTTAGGCAATATTTTTTTTAAACCTTTCTATGGTTTTAATCCTCTCGCCAGCTTGCCACCCCACTTCTTGCAAAGGCCTTCCCTTATGGGGATTCTGTGTCACAAAAAGAGTCCTTGCACATGCACATTAAGGAAGGAGCCTATCCACTTAGGGGAAAATATTTTCTGTTTTCTCCTGGAACTTGGAATTATTTACACTCTCATCAAATTACACATCCTAATAAAAATAAAATAAAAACAAGCAAATAAAAACCAGGCAATTTCCATATCGACTATGAATGTTTTAGATTCTTGACTGTAAAGACTAAACACTGAAGGCTATTTTGCACATACCCTTGATCTTTCTAGTAGTAAAAAAACCCCAAACTCCTCTACAGGGAAGAGGTCCTCCCCAGACAGAGCTAAGAAACACACTGCAGGATACTTGCTCCCCTTCACTTCTCCTGCACAGCACATGTTTATTCCATGGGAGAAGTCAGGAGAATGTACGTCCTAGCTTAAAAAAGGCCACACGTAATACAAGGTCATCTCCACATGGAGCACTCGGCAAACTATTGAGGGAGATCCCTGTTTCCAGAGGAGCAAGTAATTCCCAGGACTACAGAGGAGTTGTTTGAGGAGAACTGAACAGCACAGAGCTGAGCTCCAGCCTGTCCAAAGCAGTCCCAAACAAAGTAAACTCTGATGCTTCCAGAAATACAGGGCATTAATAGGTTGTGTACACATCTCAGAAGTGACGTATCAAACTCAAATTTTTCCCAAAAGAAACAGAAATCCATCCTACCAGCAGAACTGGCAGGAGGTAATGCTTAATGCCACTTTACCAAAACAAAGCCAAATCAGAAAAAAAGAAAAGAGCAGCAAGTAAAGAAGAGGAATCGTTAGACATATAGGAATGTGTGAAGAGGCAAGAAAAATCGGATTTTCCAATCAACATGTGGCAAAAATACAAATTCAGTTCAGTAGCTTAATGCAAATAAAAGGCATCTTTAATTGAGTAAAATCTCATGTGTAATTTTAAACATTAAAAAAATACAGTGTTTACATTCCAGGGTAAACTCTAAAGATTTTAGGAAGTTTATGATGTCCTACTGAAGAAGAAAATATGAAGACAACTGTTTACATGTAGTAGGCCTACAGATGTCATCCTGAAAGTATTCAAAGCACAGAATGCTTTTTGCTTGCATACGGTGTTCTTTGAAAAGCTCTCATTTATCTGCAAAACATTTATGAATACATCTTTCCCTAATTAGTATTTTAAAAATAAATAACTAAAAAGAAAAACTGCAGTAATTACCAGGGTAGTATCCATTTCCAGTGCTTTCTACCAATGGCATTCAGAAAGCTACACACATCTAACAGCTTTAGACACCACTAATCCAAGCTTTCTGACAATAGAGAGGTGGAAGACTACATCACAAAACATGCCTGAAAACACCAACTTTTCCAAGTAATGCTCATAACTTGGACAAAGTGGAAGGAAGAGAAGAGTTAAAATTACTGCTTACATACCACTACAGATATAGACTGAAATGGGTTTCTCAAGCACATCCATCAAAGCCTCTTAGATTAAACTACATGGCAAGCCTCCCCAAAGCCTGAGTTTACCATATTCAAGGTCATTTTACCACTAGCGCAACATTCGAAACATTTTTAAGTATTATCTAAGACTGGGTTTGCCAAATCTGTATTAAGGCTGACACACATTATCAGGAGTGCTGTTTTACATAACATGCTGCTGCTGTCAGGTGATGGAGTTTAACATTACCGTAGATGTGCTGAGGTGTATTAGCAGGCTCAATGCTTCTCCTTCCCCATTAAGCATTCAGATAACATGAACTAAGCTTAACACTCAAGCCTGCAGTGAGGCTGCCATTGTACAAGTCTTACAAAAATCTTTACCAGTGAGAAGTACTAACAAAAAGACTCATAAATTGAGATGACAAACCGTCTTTCACAGAAGTGTTTTTTCTGTGTTGGCTTTAGGTGTTAGGCAACTCTACAATACAAGTCACATAATGCTGACAGGAAAAAAAAGTTGCCAATCTTCATGCCAATGTTGCGTAACAGCTGTATTTTCTGTAAAAGCAGATTTTCCAAGAATCCTCAAACAAACAAGCAAAAAAAAAAAATTATATTAAGGTATACATCTACTATTGTACGGTTTCTGCTAGAAATAGAAGACACCTGGGATCCAGGATTCTTAATGCTGATGCTGCAAACAGCATATGAATATGCTTCACAATACACTATGTTGCTTTCTTTCCACCCCCCTTTAGACGTATTTTCTTACAAGCCATTGAACGTGAACGTTTTCTAAATCAGACTGTACTAAATAAAAGAGAACTTCAGCTTTATCCTACAGTCTCAGTGTTTCCAGCTCGACTTAACAAATGTCTCAGCAATATTTCCTCAAATTGTGGCACGGTTTGTATGCACCACCGTTCTAGATGGAGATGCCTATCTGCAAAACTTGCTAGGATTGTGCATATAAACGACACTTGGGAGATGGCCGAGAAGATAAATAAAAGCATCGCTCGAAGAAACATAATCCAGATAAGCAGTAGATGCAGCAGTCCCGACGTACTAATTAAACGGAACGAGGAAGCGCACTAGCGCCTTAACATGCTCTGGACCGAAGTAACGAAAGGATGCGCACGCTAGAAAAAGCCGTAGTAGTCCGTGCCCAGCGAGAAGAACGCCTGCAAGTTAGTGGGAACCTCCGCGGGGAGGGGACAGGGTGAGAGAGGTGCTCTTTTTTTTCCCCCCCAAGCCTATTTTTGCAAAGGGAGTGCGATTGCAGCTTTGGCGCCGGGGACGGCTGCTGGGTTAGTATCTGCAGTAGGCGCACACATCGCGGCCGGGAAGGCAGCGCGGAGAGGAGAGAGAGGTGCTGCTGGGGAGGCGCCGCTCGCCCCCGCCCGCCTGCCCGCCCCTCACTCACCCTGCCCGGGGGAGCACGGCCGCCCGCCCCTCCCGCTCATCCCGGCACGGCCGGCAGAGCGGGCCGGCTATCGCCCCCCGCCCGGCCACGGGGCCACAGGCTGCCAGCCGGCGAGGGACGGGGCTCCGGAGCCCGCTCGGAGCTGCCCCCGCCCGGCTCCCACCCCGGCCGGTCCGGGCGTCGCCCCCCGCAGCCCCCGGCCCGCCCCGGCGCCCGGCCACAGCGCGGAGGTGAGGGAGGCAAGCGCGGCGCTTACAGTTCGCAGGAACTGGATCTCGTCCTCGCCCTCGCCCCCCTCGGCCATGGCTCCCCCGTGTCTCTCCCTCTGCCGGGCGCTGCTCCCGGAGCCCGGGCGGGCGGCGGCGGTCGCTCCCCGCGGGGCGGCGGCGGGAGGTTCGCGGCCGCGCCGCACCGGGCCGGGGCAAGTGCGAGGGCGGCGGAGCCGGCGGCCCCAGCCCGGCCCTGGCTGCGAGCGGGGTGCGGGCGCTCCTGCAGCAGGTTGACAGCGCTGCCCGGCTGCCTGTGCCTGCCGCGGGGAGGGGGATGCGATTAACCGGGGGAGGAGGGGAGGCGGAGCTCCCGGCCCCCCCGCCGCTGCAGGTGATCCGCAGCCCGCTCCCTCCGCGCTCGGAACGCGCCGCCCAGCGCCCCTTGCCGGTGCTCCGCGGAGAGGCGGCTGCCGCCGGCTCGGGGCTCGGCTCGGCGGCGCGCCCGGGGCCGCTGCCCGATCCGCCGGCCGCGGGCGTTCACCCCGCACGGCCCGAGCCTGGGGCGCCTCCGCTCCTCCGGGAGTCGCCCGCAAGGCCGGCGGCGCCGTGCCTGCCTGGGCACCGCTGTCCCGCAGGAGTTGGGCGTGATGTGCTGCATTGAGAGAGACCTCGGGAGAGGGGGGATTAAACGGCTCTGCGCCAGTTATTTTGTCAGCCGGCCGTACTGTCGGGGAGAGGAGCTGGAAGGTGCAACATGGCTTCACCGGGTGTTGTACTTGAACCGTCGTGTGAATGAGCTTAAACCCGGGGTGAATGTAAGGCTTTAAAATACCGTTTCCTTCAAGGATAGCTACCACGCGTTTCCGTAGGGTGAAGTCGAGGGTTGCCACGGCATAGCTCATCTTTCGTGAGCATTCTTGCAGATCGTGCCTTCACAAGGGCGCCTGAGTCCATCAGGGAGGATGCTTGGCCTCCAGAAAGAAGTCTGGCAAGCCAGAGAGCCACCAGACTCCTAACAGCAACAGCGCTCTGAAACAAGCGTATGGCAGAGAGCCTCTGTTAATGCAATGCAATGGTCATGCGGGAAGGACACCCGTATCTCAGAAAAGAGTAAAGTTAGCACTGGATCGCTGACAGAGTGAAATGTGTGCGGGATGTATAACTGCAGAAGGCTTCTGAAGGACCAAAACTGGTAAACATAATGAAATCACAATTATTTTGGTAAGCAGACTGTGTGGCTAGCATAGCATATGTGGAAACTGTTTCTAGAGAAGCTACGCCCATTATCTGTAACTTTATGCTGTTCAAGGACGTCATGAAAAAGTGCGGCACTGTGATATTTTATCATTGCTTCCAGCAGTGGAAAACCTGTTCGTCTGACAGATTGGAAACTGCAAGAGCAGTCATGACCCATAAGACCTCTAGAGCAAGTAATGTAGGAATGTTTAATACAGAGGCTCTAAAGATGAACTCCAGAATAATGACAGCTTAAGCATTTCTTCTATAATTTCCTGTTTTCAGTTACTACTGACTTCAAGTGACTTACCTCTCAGGCTTACTACTGACTGATTTTTTTTTGTTGTTTTTTCCCCTAAGAATGATAAAATAAAAGACATTTTTTTGACATTGTTCATTCATATTGCATTCAAACCTCTTAAGTATGTCTTCTCCAAATTATTTAGACTGATAGATATTTATTGAAATAGACCGCATTTATGAAGAAAAATCCTGAATTCGGATTAGTTTTAAAAACTAGGTTTCATGACAAGGGACTGAACAAATATATTTTATCACACTATCCTATCACTTTCTCCTACTTAGCACACAAGTCAGTTCCAGCACAACCATTTGTGAATGTATTTCATATGGTTGTAAATCTCCGTTCGCAGTCCAAGGTCTGGATCATAGAACATCCAGGGTACTTTCCATAAGGCTTTGAAGATGAGTATCAGATTAGATGCCTTTTTTGTTTGTTGCATATAAAGCAAGGACATTATAGAGGAAGATTATAAATAGTTCACTATAACATCAGTGTCTGAGACATTTTGTACAGTTTTCAGCACAATATGACATCATGGAAGTCGTTCCGAGAACTGTGGAACTGATCTTACCTGGTTTTTATAGATTTGGAACTCATAATTAGACTCCTAGGGCAGTACTATTTCTCTAACACACAGCTTTGTTGATGTCTAATATCAGTGAAATGTATGCAGCAGTTGTTCAGACACCAAAGAGTGTTATCTGCTGTCTTCTTTACCTGTGCATCTGTTCTAATGAAATGGCTAGGACCCTGTATGATACTATTAACCTTCTGTTAAATTGGTGGAATTTTCCACTTAATTCCAAAGATATTATGCAGTAACAGAGACACATGCACCACATCTGGCCACAATAGATAATTTGCTTAGGAAGCAAAGCTAAAAAGTAGTAAACAAACATTCTTCCAGAAACTTTCTGAACAGGATGATAAAGGCCTAGCTGGAAGCTTCTTGATAAATCATTAATCAAAGATATTATTATTATCATATGTGCAGTACAGATAGAATATTATGTGTACACATGTGCAAAAAACATATAGTTCCAGCATTTTAGCTGATATGAGGTTTTAATCTGTAGTTATGGTTAACTGCACTGAATAATAAAAGCAACTCACTTGTTAAAACAATGGAAAATAATGGTTAAAAATGGAAATAACATGATAGTTTCTATCCTAACAGGAAGTAACGTAAAGTTCTCAGAAGTATTTCTTAGATGAACCAGTGGGAAAAGCAAAAGAATAAATATCCTCCATGGCTGATATTTACAGGTGGAATTCAGAAGAACTGCCTGTTTTGTGGGGGTGTGGAAGAACAGGGCTCCCTGCTCCAGTACTGCCAGTCCTAAGGTTCAAGATGCCTCTGAAGATTTTTATCACTGATAACTGTGCTTTCCGTAGAAAAATGCAGAAAAAAAGTTTCTACTTCTGCCAAAACAATCCTGTACTGGTTTGTGAAATTAAAGGTTCTAACAACCTCTGAAGCTTAACAAAAAGTTTTCACAAGAAAACTGCCATTCCCTTCCAGCTCTTGTTTATGTTTTGTTAGCCATCTAGTTGTCTTTATGACATGCATGTAGTATGTCTACTTCTATTTCGCCCGACCTAGAAGCAGCCTTTCAAATTTTTGGTCCCTTTCTCGCACCTAATACGACGTGCTACTTACTGTAGACCTTCTGTGGTCCTGTTCTTGTTATGTTCCTCTCAAAATCTCACTTGAAAACTTGAAATCTGCCCATGTCCGTGCTCATTTGTAATTGTCACTACAACAGATACTTTACTTAATGCATTTTGCCTTTGCACAGCAAGGTCTTCTTGCTCCTGCAAACGTAGATTATGAAGGCAGCAGCGCTGTGAAGATCCATAATATGCCCTTAGCAATTTTCTCAAATAAAAACAGGGTTCTTTGTGTGATGCAGAGGCAGTACAGCGGCCCCAGTGTGACAGTGCTTCAGCGGTATCACAGCAGGATGCTGAACTGAACATAAATTGACACTATTATAAGGATTTTAGCACTTTCCTTTCATACATTTTAATCACCTAAATTAAATATTAGAAGAAGATTCATAGGTAATTTTGTGTGCACACACTCAAAGTAACAATCTATGCAAAACAAACAATGTTTGCTGTTTATAATAATAACAAGTATTGTTAACATTCAGTATTCAGTAACATGAAGGGAACTCCCAGGTGCTTCTTTGTTTTTTATAGCAGAATATACTACCGCACTATTTTGTCTTGTTGGAAGCACAGAATAAGATAATGCCAATAGGAATTAAATGGGGCAGATACTATCCTTTCTTCCTGGTGCTGTTCTTTCTTACAGCATGTCAGACTTTTCAGCTAAATATCAGTCTTGCAAACATGTTATTCCAAATGCTGTAAAACCAGAAAGATTGCATCTCCTATCACATGTCATAAATCACCCTGTGGTCAATGAAACTGAGTCAATGTAAAACGTATGCCGGTTTAGGTCCCAAATGTGACTTGGAAAGAATAAAATTAGTAGACCCAATTCCACACAGAATTTACAAGATTTTATTGCAGATTAGCAGAGTTTAAGTGAGAGTAATTACGTCTGAAACCATGTAGTTATATGCTTGTCATGATAACCCTGGAGTTCAATAATATACTGCATTTTCTTCAATTACTGTTTATCCTGAACCAATAAAAACACAGTATAAGTGTTAATTACATGTCTGTCACTAGGTACATGTTTTGTACTCTAAATATAGCCTGTATGCAAGGATTTACACAGGGATACGGTGTTATAATAAAATTTAAACAGCCAAACTTTTCCTTTTATAAAAACTTCTGCTTTTCAGGCTCATGTCTAATTGTAGTCTGGAACATGGCTGTGCCGAAGTCTGGAATTTACACTTCTCACCTAAGAACAAGAAACCATCACTGTCTGAAGCATCCTTCCTGGCAAAGCTCAAAGCTTTTAATTTCTCTTTTCATTATTTGATGGGGGGTTGGGGGGGATCATTAACACTAAGGAGGAGCTATGGATCTTGAGGCTTATATTTTGGGGGAAAATAGTTTGCTTGTGTTTTCATGTTCCTGCATCCTTTGAGTTTTTATTGCTCTTCTAATCTTTTTCTAATGTACTGTCTGCTAAATTCTGGAAGTGGAATTCTCCACTGGAAGCTGTGGAGAGACACAAATCCAAAAGAAATGGTTGGTTGAAGATGGCTGTTTATTCCCCTTTGGTCATTTTGCGGGGGCAATAATATATTATGTTTCTAAATAATGTTGGTTTAAATTAAAAGAGCACATTAAATAGTATCCTTGAAATAGAATTTCCTGGTTTTCTCAGTCTTGTAACAGGTTATGTCATTATGTAAATATTTACGTGTACTATATGACTATAAAGTATATAAGGATATATCCATCTCACACTTTTATGGATAAATGGTGATGTTTCTGGTGCCTTCTTCAGCTTGCATTCTTGCAACTGAAATACCATCAGGTTTTCGACACTGAAAAGGAATCAACAGGAAGGTAATTCTAATTTTGTTAATAATTTATGTTAACTATATGTCAGTCTCAGAAATCAATGTTTCTGCAAATAGTTGCAAAAAAAAGACCCTCTTCAAGGTTTTCCAAAATCTTGTAAACTAAGATTCGGAATGCTTCATGTTCCTGAATTTTTTTCTGAATTACTTAATATCTAAGGACCTAACTGCCTGGAACAAAGACAGGGAAATCCTTCCTTCTTATTAATATGCAGCAATCCATTGTATAATTTTCCAGTAAACTTGTAAAACCAGAAAAAAATTCATCCCCTGTCCCTACCATGACAATCTTTGCTGTGAAGTTTAGTTCTGTGATATTTAACAAATCTATTTCTAAAGCAATAGGCAGCTTTCTGGGAGAGATTTTAGTAGCCATAGCATTACTCTGAAACTTGAGTAATGTGAATAATTGTTAAGACACTTATCTACCTCAAAAAAACCCAAACTTGTTTGAGAAGGCATTATATTCACACTTTCATTTTCAAAAAATGAAATTTCAGCAATATAGCAGATTTGCATTTTTTCTAAAGAGATAAAGAATATTTTTTCCTTGGCTGCTGAAAGAGCCAATTGTAGGTAGGGGAAGGATGAAGGCAGACAGCACAAACACTAGGAACTACATGAAATTTCTCCTAGGATGCTTTACAGGTATTAATCAGATTCTAGCTACCAAAGGTCAAATTTTTTGGCAGGTTCTGGAAAAGCAACTAATTCTTTTGTCTTTGGAGACAATAAAAAGAATATTCTTCCATGGGGAAATATTTACATTACTTAAAATGCTTATAAATTAGTGATAAAAGAATTTGGTAATCAATGCAAAACTCAGTCAGACTGACCATTCTCCAACTGGATATCCTTTATGCCAGCAAGTGAAATGTATTTTTCTCATAAATATTATATGAGGTGATGATGTGGTAGCCTGGAAAAGCTGCCAGAATAAAAGGCAGGGCCCGGGGAAAGAGAAAGGGAAAGGGAAAGGGAAAGAGAAAGAGAAAGGGAAAACTTTCAAGGTCATCCAATCGTAAATATTGAACACGTGTACCACAATATCTTTACAGTAACATCTTAATTTTTACCTTCTGTCTGCTTTTCTAGTACACTTCTTCAAGTGTATCATAACATAGAGCCCAAGATTTGAATATTCACACAAGACACAAAACCATCCAGCACTTAAAAACAAAACTTAAGCTGGTCATAATGCAAGCATCTTATTTGAGTTGTGATTATGACAACACAAGTGTGGGACTACAACTGTTACTAGGCAAATTATTCGCTGTGAACAAATGATTAGAATCATAGAATCCACTGAGTTGGAAGGATCATCCAAGTCCAACTCCTGGCCCTGCACAGGACACCCCAAGAGTCACACCATGTGCCTCACAGTTTTGTCCAAACACTGCTTGAACTCTGTCAGGCTGGAGCTGTGACCACTTCTCTGGGGAGCCTGTTCCAGTGCCCAACCACTGGTGAAGAACCATTAAGTGAAGAACCTAATTTAGCTTTTGAGTCAAAAATTGTATGCTATGTCATTCACTAATATATTTTTTTATTATTCATCATTGTTAACAAAATACATGGCCATAGTTTTCAGATGTAGACACTTGGGTTCTGCCTTAGAATACTTTTCACAGTTTCTGTGATGTCTGTAGTGTCATGTAAGAGACAGAGTATTGTTTCTGCTGCCTCACTGGGTGACAGAGCCAGAAGGAGAAGCATTACATACCATACGTAAGCACAAATAACCCTGTGCACATGCCACTGCAGATAACTGAGGAAAAAAATAGATGTTCCTCACATACCCCTCAGAGAAATCTGTAACAAGGCTTATTCCCACCATTATTTCACAGGCCAGCATAAACACAGGCTCCCAGTTTTCACAGTTAACTATTGATTTATTTAATATAGGATAATTACACTGGTTAAATAATTTGTTTTACTTTATCATTATTATGAGTTTATTCCAGCCTTCCTTTAAGTTACTCTAATGTCCTCTGCATGAGTTATTTGGCCTGGAAAGGCATGCATGAGCTATAATTTCCTTTTGACATTAAAAGCCACAAATCTAAACATCATTGCACTATTGCAGAGGAAAGAAATGCTTGGCTCTTAACTCAGGATTAGTCTCTGTAACCATTAAGAAGTGAAAGCTCCATGGAGGTAACAGAACCAAAACCACTGAGATTACATTCCAGTCACAACAAGCACTTAACTGTTGTAGATAAGGTATGTGGGAAATTATATATAGTAAATAACCAACATTCACTTGTCTGTTTCACTAATATGAAAGAAAATAGTCATTAACACAATTGTAAACCAGAAACAAATAGATTAATTCATTGAAAACCAATAGTTATTATAAAGGAGTAGCAGAATTCCTGAATTGGGAGTCTCGTATCACACACCAGGAATAAATCAAGACATTAACAGTACTTACAGCATTCTTGCTAGAGCACAACACTTATATTTGCTATGGTTCAGTTACTTATATAATTAAAAAGAAAACTATTCTGAAGCTCTGTGAGGAAACTATCTTACATAAATATTTAGTTTAGGTACCTAGTATCTCATCCCATAGCACTAATGAAATTCTTCACCTCTAGAAACTGGAAACACCATCTGTTTGTGACTGTTCACTGAACAAAATAGGGACAAAAATGCATCTAAATCAAAATTTATAGTGTATAATGTGCTCAATTCTGAAAAGGAAGGATTTGGGGATTTGTGCTGTTATTTTAAAGACAGATACAGTTTGCTATGCTGAACTGGACCTAAAATCTGTGAGAGCTATTTTCTAGTCAGCTTCTGTGGCAAGCAAAGATCTGATGCAAATTGAAACTGTCTAGTTCTCCCCTCATTTTCAGTCATCAATTTTTGACCTCGGTTGAATATGTTTCATAATCTTTTGTACAGTTGACTTTTTAATGAGTTCTCCTATTGTGTAAAAAATTCTCATTTAATCTTGCTTAAAACCCAATGACTCTTGTTGGATCCAACAATACAGAAATCATTGATTGTTTCAAAAATATTTTCTACCTCTTGATTGCATGGGTCTAACAATACAGAAATCATTGACTGTTTCCAAAGTATTTTCTAGCTCTTGATTTGATCATTTTGTAGCATCACTAAAATCTTAGATGTGATTATTTGGTAGAACTCTTCGCATAATTTTCAGGAATACTAGTACCTTCCAGACCTTATTTTTCCTATTCAGTTCTGCCTCCCAGTTCATGGATTCTGCTGTACTTCTTGTAGCTCAAATTGATTCCATAGTGAAAGTTTCATTACATTTCCCAGAACATGGCATTTAAAAAAAAAAATCTCTATCATCTCTGTCAGTTGCATGGGTATCTCACCAAGTGACCAGTGAAAACAAGCTGAACTGTTTCCTTTTTGCATCATCTCAAATTCTTAACTAACGTGCTTCTGCTTTCCTGACAGCAGAGAGTAATTTTGTAGTCATTGAAAGAGAAAGACAGAATTAGATACTATATCAGGTATTTCCCATCTTTATTATTGATTTTCTCCCTTTGATCTTAATGGTATATAATATTAATCAATAATGTAATATCAATCAGAGTACTGTAGTATCTTTCTTTTCACTCCTAGTAGTGCACAGCATTCAGTAAACACTGTGCAGCCTGTTAAGTATGTTAACATGACACTGCATTGTGTGCCTTATGACAGCAAAATAATCAGCTAAAATCTGTATCCATGATGTAAGGATTGAAAAGTGGTGCTAGTGAGTCACTCTGAGCAGTATGATTTTACTTCATTAAAAGCAAGAAAATCACTCTTACTCCACTTAGATGATCCACCTAAGATCATCTTCTCTTGCAGGTTACTGAGGTCATTTCAATAGCTTTGGAGATTTTATGACTCTAGTTCAGTCAGGCTAACCTCCTGGAAATCACAGTGGGAAAAGGGCAGCTCAGGGCAGGATGATTCGGTCTGAGTAAAACGAGAGTTCTCACTCCACGGGATGACTGAAGCATCATCCAGCTCCAGCATTTCAAGACCAGCATATTCCTCAGCAAGGAAGGGAAACTGCACTGCAGTGTCACCCACCCAGAAATTAGAGAAATGTACAGATATTTATAAACCACATATAAGTACATTTCCACACGTCATTTCAAGGCAGGCACAGTTTCAGTTGAAAAAAGCAGCTTTACATTAAAGCAGAACCCCCGGGCTCTTCTGCATATCATAAACGGGGATTTTAATTGTCCAATTAACATTTTTTTTTATTTAGCAATATTTCATGATTTCTAGCATTAACAGCAGCTCTGCAGCTCAGGTTTCTCTGACAACTCTGTCTAATCTGCTTATTAAATGTTTTTTACAGACTTGGTTCCATGCTTGCCTCTTAGTATATATAGTCATCAGCAAAAAAGTGGGTGTAAAGCTCTCCCACAACAGACTGATAACATTCTACACACACATTATCCAGATGTATATCACTACAAAGCAGCAGAGAATAAGGATTTTATGCTTTGGAACAATATTGGTTGATTTTGAGCTGTTACAGGAAGCTACTAGAAGGAGCTCATAAACAATTAACAATAGGACACTCATGTTTCTGCTGATTTAGCAGAAGGCAACAATTTGCTGGTGATTCACTGCTTGTCTCCCAACAGAAACACATAATTTGATAATCCATTTCAGTCCCTGCCTGGTGATCCTAAAGGATAATGTTAACGTTCTTCACCTGTCTTAGCTCACAGAGTAGGTATAATGAAACTACACATATATACACAGATAAGACTGTAGATATACCCATCAGCATTAAGTGAGGATGGAGATCTCAGTGCAAATAGAGCAGCACCAGCTGCAACATCCACTCTGAGTTAGATTTTAAGAGTGACAGAACTAAGACTGCTTTCCTCCTGCTGCAGAATGGCACTTAGAAGGGAAAAATAATTTCTATTTCAACGCACTTGGAAAAAGACAGACCCAGCACATGGTCTTATCAGCCACTCCAAAACCTGGCAAACTCCGAGCCGTGTCTGATGACTACAATGCTGCTTTTAGCTGCCCTTTTAGCCATGGGTTCAGAGCAGGGAAAGGAGACGTGCCACAGCTCTAATCAGCTAAGTCACACCTAGGAAAACACCCGCACACAAAGGTCAGAAAAAGGCCTCTAAGAGGAGGGTAGAAAAGAAAATGAGATAGGAGGTGATGGTGAAAGCCAACTGTTGTACATTGCATGGGTTCCATTTGGCATCATGGATTTATCTTAACTCAGGGGAATGATAACACCCTTTATTCTCTTTGGTGGACGTAGGCAGAAGATCTGTCAGCATTAGATGACAATTTTCCATCAGCCTCATCAGTCCCTTCCCTTCATTTCAATATTTGTAGGCCTAAAGAACCAGTGACAGGGGGAAGATGGTGGATTTACTTACAATGTTTAATTATTTTAGAAAGATCAGTCACTGGTGTATTTTGGTTTGTTTTTACACAATGGAGTACTTTACGTATTTGGCTCCCTATTATTAAAAAGAAGAAAAAAGTCCTAATCAGGCATGGCGAAAGGAAGTGAATCACTGGAATTGTATTAAAGGAAACATTTCAGCACAAGGGGAAATAACCATGTCATTTCTTTAAACCCTGCAACACTCAGTAACTGCATTTTTCAAAGTACAAAAAGCCTATTTTCCTCAGTTGTCTTAGATTATCAGGTTTGCCCTTGAGCATACAAAAGTCACTAGTTTAAAGTCCAATTGGATTTGCCTTTGATTTGTTCTTGATCCCACAGAATCTTGGCATAATAAAGATTAGATCTAGAGATAATAAAGATTTCCAGCCTTCCCAGTATTATTGCCAGTTGCAGCTTTCTTCGTATTTTTCTGAGATTTATTTGTATCTATCAGCTTCCTTCAGGATATTACTTCATGTCGCAGAAATTGTATTGCAAATTTTAAAAACCAGTTATCAATCCAAAATTATCTTTTTTTTTTTTTTCTATTAATTCTTCTTAGTGTGCTGAAAAAACCCTTTTAAGCATACATAATTTAGGATATTATAACTAAGGGTCCTGCAGAATGCATATTAGAATTTTGCTTGCATACGCAGGGCCTGTTCCTACAACTCTCGTTCTTCTGGGTGGCTTTGTTATGATAAGACTGCAAAAATGAGACTTTTTAATGTGACAAATTAAAAGGAATGTGAACAAATTTTTGACTCCTATGCAACTGAAAGTGTACAAGGATCAATTCATGTGCAGAAACAATGGCCCAGCAACGGAACATGTGTCAAGAAGAGACAAGTCATTTGACATTAAAAAAACTATATAAATACTTGGGGCCCATCTTTTTGATCAGAATATGAATCACACAAACTACGTACTCATGAAAAAGCCCTCTCTCTCTCCACTTAGTGGAATACATCCAATGTAGATTTCTCAGGGAGGCTGTGCTCCCATCTGTGGTGACATTAGCAGCAAAATAAAATCTCTGCATATGCTTGCTACCTGTTTTCTAAAGTGAAACAGAAGTTACTCCATGAGGGGGAAAAGGCAATGCGACAGCCACAAGCAGGTATGCGGCAGCAGGTTACGTCTGTGGGATGAAGGGCTGGGCTCTGTGGGGAAACGAAGCAACAGGGCACCTGCCCTGGGCCACTTGGGAACCACACTGACCAGGAGCATCACACCTGCCAGGTCTGTCTCGCCTGGCGTGCTCAGCGTGGCAGCAAGAAGTTCCTCCACAGCGTGCGTTCACAGAGGTCATTTCCACTGAGAAATCTACAGACGAGGAAAACAGTTCTAGCCCTGCATACCCAGTACAGCTGGGATTTGTTTTTGTGTGCCATCCCAAACATACAATGCTCGGAGCGCAAAATTTTGTTACAGGTAATTTAACTACACATTCAGTATAAGCTGGAAGTACACAGATACATGGGACTGTTACAGAGCCATCGCCCTGAAGACAACCAGTGCCATAAGGGAGAGAACTGGTACAGGAACATCCATGAGAACATTGTTGTATAAGGGCACTTAATCCCATTATAACAAACAACACTTTCATCACAAGATCAGGATTTCAAGCATTGCACTGTCATGGGAGGAAAACAAGAGACCCAAAAGGATATCAGCAACGCCATACTGATCAAAAATCAACTTATGGAATGGTTTATATAGGTGATGTAATTATATAATGCTTAACAACCAGGCCAGGAGGAAGTTCCTTGCCCCAACGAACTCTAATGATGGTTCTTAGCATGTGCAGTAAGGAAGCAATAGCAGAGCCTGATGCTAAGAGTAGTTTTTGAAGCAAAAGGTATTTGACAGCGGGAAAGTGTGAAACTGTGCCTCATTTGACCATGGAGGTGGACACCACATGCCAGAGGAGGAGCAATAGGGCCAGAGAGACACCAAAACAGTGGAAGGGATAAAAGTGCATAAAAGAAGGTTTGATAATTTCAAAGGGTGAGGAAATCACAGAAGCTTAGATCTGAACACATATTTTGCTTGCAGAATTGTACAGATGGTTACTATTTCATCTCAAAGTAAAGGCCATTACACTGTATGTGCTGGCTTCTGCTCAACAAATACATTCTGCTTCTTTCCTACCCCCATGAATTTCCCATTTTTCTTTAATATGAATTTTAAGACATTGGAGCTTACATAGTCCCAGCCACAGATCGAAAAGGTACAGGTGAAATGTAGCTCCAAGCTGTTCTCTGGTCCTCCTCCACCCAGTTACTTAACCAGATCTCTGGTTAAGTACAAAGCTATAAAATTCCCTTTAGGTGACCAGAGGCTTGTATATTTGTGTGCCTCCTGACTGATAATCATCTCCAGACACTCATACATGTATTTAGGGATGGCAGTAGACATGAAACTGAAGAGCTGAAATCTAAAAGTCTTCTATGCAACAGACAGAATGTTTCCTTCTCGGTCTGGTCTTTTCTTTCCCTTTCAGTGTTACATAAAATAACCTTATATGTTTGTTTCCATTTAGTTGTCAGCTATAGTGGATATTTTTAGTACAAAAATTTCAACACTATCTCGAAACAGTGTTAAGCTAAGGACAGCCAATGACATGAACAAGTGTAATTTGACCCTATTTTTCTAAACAATAGAAATACTGAAATAGTCAATCTCTCATGCTGTAGCTGTGTTTTCAAACTAAAACTGCCAAGAGGGAAGGAATGCAGTAAGCATCTTTGAGTATACAAATACTGTAGAGAAGATGTCAGACAACAAGTTTCTTGAAAGATTTTAAGCAATGTAGATGTGGGAAATTATCGTCTTCTAAATTATCTCCTTATCTGTGACTACTTCTGTGTTTGTCTCAAGTAGCATTTGCCATCTTCTCATTTTCACATGCAATTTGCTAACTTTTGGTAAAAGAAAATACTTTATTTCATGTTGAGCCTATAACAGACAAAGAAAAGAATCACAATAAATACACTAATGCTGTCTAGACCTCTGGCAAGATTTACAAAGATGCTGGAACCGAGATAGGTACATCCTGTGTAGCAGTGATGCCTGCACAAACACTTGAACTTCTGATAAAATTTAAGCAACCTGAAAAAACCCCTTAGTTCTATGCTGCCTTTCACAGTCTCCTGAGCCAAAGCAGCACTCTAAGAACAAGCTGCAGGAGACAAAAAGTCTTTTCTTTTTAAGAGTTTCCCTCAATTAGGTGGATGACAACAGTTTTTGTTTGTAGCCTGAGAATGAATGAAGAGTGACAGAGAAAATCTTAATCTCTAAGGAGACATACTGTTTTGCTTTAATGGAAGGAAATCTAGTCCTGTTAAAAGAAACCTTTCAACGCAAAGCAGACTTACTTCCTTCAGTAATATTATTCAGTATTTAAATAACCAGTTTAACAAGAACACAAAGACCTAATTTCAGAACTGGATATCGGGTGGATATGCAATTAACAGCCCAAAGGGAATTACAGTCTGAGCCTATTTAAATGACTGTTGTGATTAAGATGTTTGACTGTCCTCTTTCTTTCCTATTTGGACTTATTAATAGCCCCATATCTCAGTGATTCCATCTAGGTAAAGGGACTCTCAAAGTGTTCCTTTCCATTTTCAAAAGGTACTTTCTAGTGTCATCACTCTGAAGCTTCATATCACCATGTAAAATTTTGGCTTACATATCTTAAGTATTTTTATATCAACTGCTGTTTCAGATTGCCTGTTTTGTTCTCCCACTCAATATAAATATTTATTCATTATCCAAGATTTAATTTTATCTGCAAAGGTAATTGATTTTTAGCTTTTATCATCTTTAGTTTTGTTTCTGAATTGTCAGTGGTACACACATGCTAAAAAACTGATCATTATACTCCATTTATAATAAGAATTGCATCTAGTTGAACAGGTATTTTTGGTGACCTGTTTCAAAATTATAATACATATCATTTTGATTAGAAATAGTAATTTGTCACATAATAAAGCAAGAACCATGTTTGTCTGAAATTAAGAAGGTGGCTGACTATATATCCAGCTTCGATACTGATAAATCCTGTCTAGTTAACCTTCAGAGTAATTTTCCTAAACTTTAAGGGCTGTATGAAAAGAGGATTACCAAGCTTCCCAAGTAGAATATTCAACACTTTTAGCCTCTCATGTTTTGACTTTCACAAGATATTTTTTGCTAATAACTGGCCAAAGTGAGGGCTCTGGGTTTGATTTACTGTTAGCCAGTTTAAATATATAGTATTGTAGAGACAGACTTGAACAGTGAAGATGCCTAATCTTCAACATTTGTTAAAGACAACACAATTACAGCCATGCACTCATCAAGACAGAACTTGATTTGTTTGGATTTTATGCCCTGTCTTTGACTTTCCAGCTACTTATGAATAATTGCATAGTGGGAAGCCCCTACAAATCCAAATTCTTAAGGAAAAAAACTCATTGCTTCAGTTCTCAAAAGCTAACGTTAGCATATTAAGTTTTGCCTCCTAGTAAACTTAAGTGAGGCCTCCTTATAACTCTATGAATCTAAGAGTTTCTTCTCATATATCTATAAATATTATTCAGGGATCTCAGAGTGACCGTGAACAGATTCTGGTGACTGAGAAAGCTAGCAAGAAATGCCTGTAGTGTTTTCCCTGATCTAGCCTTTCTAACAGAGCACAACTCAGCAAGAATATATTAAAGAATGGAATTGCAAAATTCAGGAGGGCAAAAGTATAGCCAGAGGTTTTCCCCTGAGTCATTGTCTGCAAGCACATGAGAAGAATCATACCATCTATAGAGAGTAGGTATTTCTGAAACAAAATCAAGCACCAGCTAAAGACAGATATATTAATCCTACAGCCTACATGGCTTTCTAAGAAAGATACAATTTAAATCAGAGGTAAAGGTATTAAGCAGAATTAACTGATAAGGTCCTCTAATCTTCTTTTGTAAAAAAGATTAGAGTAAGTGATGATTATAATAGTCTCTTCTGAGCTTAAAAGCCATGAAAGCCTTGCTCTGCTTCCCCCCCCCCCCCCAAAGTTGATCATCAAGCGTGAAGTGCCTCTTGACATTTTTGGACAAGTCCCAAGATAATACAGATATTGCACAGATTATCAAAATTTAGAACATTCCCTAAAACTTTTGAGAAAAAGAAAATGCTGAAGAACTAGCCACACAGAAGGTTTAGGTAAGAGGATGTGTGTATTAACAAGATTTTTCACGTACAGCGTTTGTCTGTTCTTACTGCACTTGCTGCTTTGCTAACTCTTAGCGTGTCTGTCAGGCTGGCAATGCTCATGTAAACTTGTTTTGCAGCAGCTCAGTTTTTATCTGGTCTTTGCAGCTTAGGGGGCTGGGAATGCTTCTCTATTTACTTCTCTTCTGCAAAACCACAGAGGCCCTTCCAGCACACAGAAACTATTAGAGTGATGAATTAGCCATTCCCTCTGCTCCCAGATGTAACCATCTCAGTTACTCATACGACTAAATATTTGTTGTCATCTCACATTTGTAAGTATTCTACCGTGGCCAAAGTAGGAAGGCAGCAACACATAAATCAAAAGTTTTATTTTTCCATTCCATATGCCACAGTCTGCTAGAGGATCCAAAACAGACTGAAGTAGCTGTAAAGAAACACAGACCTTACAGCTGTGTGTCCAAGAGAGCAAATGTAGTCTTTTACCAGACCAGTTAATGTTGTGTAGACCTGTTATAACAATTACTTGCTTAGAGATTTTAGTGCCTTGTTTTTCTTGTGCTGAATGGAAGAGCAGTTCAGCTGCTTTTCTGAATCTATCTCCAAATAAGTATTTTTCTTTCCATCGCCCATACAGGGAAGCGAGCACAGCCACATTCCTAAACCGGGTGCCCATTAGGCAACGTGACTGCCCTGTGCTCAGCATAGCACACACTGCCATCCACAGCCAAGGCAGCTTTTTGCCAGTTGGAGCAGACAGCAAAGCACACTCTCCCAGCAGGCTTCTCTCATGCGCTGGTGTCGCTAGCTATGTAAGGACACAAACCCACTAAGAATCATCCTTGCAGCCCTCAAAAGTATCCACAAGAGCAGCAAATGCTGCCTGAGGAAGGGATTCCCCTAGCAGCAGCCCACACATTCTCCACTGTCCAGGAAAATTTAAGCCTGAGATGGCCCTCCCTGTCCTATTAATCTCTGTCTCCCCTAGTAAGGATTTCCTTCCTTCCCACACAGTAAGTAAGCTTGATGGACTCTTTTTGCCATGTGCCAAAAGGACACTTTTATTGTTGTTGTTTTTTTTAATTTTAAATGAATAAATTAAAATGTCAATGACCTGGACTTGCATGAGAGATTTAGTTATTTTGCCCTTTTATTTGGGTGCCATTTGTGCCTTTCTCCCTTTGCTGCCATTGGGGAGAAGGTCAGAGAAGCTGTGTGAAATGCATGGCTTTCTACTATGCTCCAAAGTACAGTCTAGGGTTCCTTCCAATTGTTTCTAGAAAATTATTCTGCATCTTAAACTCTTGTGGTTTGTCTCCATGCCTGGGAGTTTTGGATTGCCATTTGGTAAGTGAGCAGAGAGATATTTTGGGGTAGTAGTCTTTTAGTCTGGCCAAAATTAAGTACAATTAAAATAAAATAAGGGAAAAATGTGGCAAGTTTTAGTCTAAAATTGTTGACAGAGCCATCACAATGAATCATCCCAGTTACATGTTTCAGATTTTTACCATATGATGTCACTTCTCTATAGCACAACAGTGATTTCACTATGTGACTCTTGCAGAGTAATTGCAGATAAAAAGATGGATATCTTTCAGTAAATTAGTTGGTAGAAAATCCTTAGTATGTCAGGACTTGGTGAGTTGTTGATCAGGCAGTTACCAGGGGGAAAAAAATAAAGGTCTGTCTTTCATTTCCTGCCTACAGGTTCCTGCCAGCCTAGTTCTGCAAGGTGGGGAGGAGACAGATTCCTCCTTGAAGCAGTCCGGGAGACAAACCCCTGACTGCACCATAGTTGCACCAGGAAAGCAGCACTGGTCTTGGCAAAGCTTCTTTGTGCCACACAGAGCAATTTTCTTATGCTGTTGTGCAAAGCAGAGCCCTCTACTGCTGTGTTTGCTAACTCACAAAAACATGATACAGCTATTTAAGACGAGGGTTACGGAGTCATGTGCTGATTGTGGGAAGGATGTAACCGTCCCCATTGCTGCTAACATCTAGGCTTTTGTGACAATCACTGTGCTCCTGCACTCTCCCATGACCACATTTGAGCAGGACTTCATTTTAGATCTTATCAAGAAGTCTTTCTTCCCACAAGGAAAGATTTTGAAAAACTGTCAAGACTTTTGTTTCTACATTTACTTCTTCAAATACTTCAGAGATTCTGAACGCTTTCATTTACAGTTCTTAGAATAAGTGCAATCCAACAGAGTTTTGACAGTCCAAAATATTTATTTCCACAGTACTTCTTGCTGTTATGATTTATAGACCTGCATGGGTATTTTTACTATGCTTTTTAATTCATAGTAAAGCCATAACTTGCAACGTGGTCCTTGGCTGTCAGTGGTTCAATATGAATAAACAAACTTGAGCAATAAGAACCTAAGTCAGTTACCCTTTTAGTCAAAGAAAAGTTCATGTCTGAACTGTGGACTTTTCAGCCAGATCTCATTACCACACTTTTCAAGTAAGCACTTCAGAACAGTTTAAACATGGCCAGCAAACCAGGAACATGAACACTGGCAGGACAAGCTCAGTGTCCTGTCAGTAGCATTACACCTTCCAGCTTAAAACATGACGGCTTTTTTCGCCCTTTCTCCCACATTTCTAACCTTAATTGCTGTGGAGTCAGGGCTGCCATTTAGCAGACTACTTGAGCTATGCATTAACATGTATTTAAGGCGACACTCACTCCTACAAAATAAAAGTAGTCCTCACACCCTGCCCACCTTTGTCTCTGCATCTCTTGGGCATTCACAGTAAGCAGCTGGATAGTGAAACGACAGTGTTATTTAGATGCTTTGGCTTCCCAGGCAGTTTGGGGAGAGGGTCAGGGCTGCAGCCACTAAGGTAGCTGAGGCATCCTCCTGCAGCCACGAGCACCGGAGCCAGCAGGGATGAGTGCTGAGGCTGGGGACGGGGCCAGGCAATGACAGCACCAGCTCCCAGGCACGAACACCACCAGTAGGTCACTGGCAGGCTTCCACTTGAGCAGACCACTGTGCATTAGTGCAGTCTAAATAGGCATTTGGCAAGCCTCACATCATCTCACACAAGAGCATCTCACGCCTTAATGCCACCATTAATTCCACACTAAGCACAACCCTTTTCAAGGAGGAAGCAATAAAGAAAGGCAAAATTCTTGAGGTAACAGTGCAGAGAAGGCTCAAGAGCTGTGGATCCAGAGAAGACACCTCACTGACAACTCCAGTGCTTTCTGCAGCATTACTACAATGCAGTGACAATCAGAAAAAATGGGAGTAGAAGTAGTTGAAAAATAATATAAATCTGAACGCAGTCTGATCCAACTCAGTACCATGTTAGATATTAGGAGTAAATTAAGTAATCTTGAAAATCCTAGCAGTTTGTCTTCACTATCCAAGAATAAAACCTCAGGCCAGTCTTTCACAAAATTCCATTATAAGTCATGGTGTTGCAGGAGATATGTAAATGCCCAGTTTTAAGAAAGAGAAAATATAATTGATTTTAAACCTACTAAACTACTATGGTAATGACATGCATGGGAATTAAAATATGCAGTCTCAAAACCAGAAGGTGTGGAAAAAAGGAACTCAAATTGCATTTCTCTGAAGCAACTATTAAAATAAGATAAAGGGGTACAGATAATACCATTCAAGGGATATCTGTGCAAGTGTGTTCAAAAGGTGCTCCTCTTCACAATTTGTCTATGGCTATCTCAAAACCTTTACTTCTAGTCAGTTAGGAATAGGTTCAAACTGACTTTATCTGACTTCCTCATGCACGGCACATGCATTTATTTTATTGCTTACCCTCTGATATGCTGATGCCCAGCAGCTTCTCAAACATGTACCTGATAACACAGCGCTTCCTATAAATTTGTAATACTTATTGCAACATCAAGAATGATGAAAGAAAAAAAATGCAGATGCTGTCAGCACAAAGCAAATCTATTTGGCTGATGGATGATAAGAATTCCTCAGTAAGAACCTTGATAAAAAGTTTATATTGTTCTTCCCATGTGAACAGCACCCCTTGGTAATTATCCATTCCTATATGGCACTTGGATCCTTTACATAATCAAAAGTTGTAAGACTATGTTCCCACACCAGTAGAAAAATTAATCACTCCACTTAACATCTCTGTGGCAGAAGAGTCTGGTATTCTCCATTTCACATGCAACAAAGAATACAATTGCCCACAAAGCATGTGAAGAACTGTGCTTAGCTTTACTCAAAAGGCATATTGCATAAAATCTGTAAACTCTCAAGCTGAATATAGAATTCTCACTCTTTCTAAAGACTATTCATGCTGATCCACACAAGCATTGATGATTAACTACACTGTGCTCCTCCAGCTCTCCTTTATGAAGCATAAGGCTGTGCTTGTAGGATGGCACACACCTGCTAGATACATATTTATGGAAAAAAATCCAATCTCTGCGTTCACTGCCCTTACCTCATCTGCTTACATATATACTGTCCAGTTATCTCTCTGAAAGAATGAAATATTTTATGCTTATACATATTTTTTTCCAGTAAAAAGTTATTTCTTAAGACTATTGTGCCTTTGAAAATATAACAAACTCAGCAATGTTTTTTGTCTAATAATCTAACATCCACTAGTCGTGCATTTGAGAATTTAAAAAAAGGTATGTAGCAGATTTCAGATTTTGGGATTGGTGAGAATTTCGCTGGCTAATAAAACACAACCTTGCATACAGTATATTTGGCTTCTACAGAGTAACTGGGTAACTGTATTCAGCAACATTTCATTTTACTGGGAAAAGGCAGCATGGTTCCTCTCTACCAACAGAATATATTTTAAAGTCAGACCAATTGCATTCTAAGATGGATCAGGTTTATATTATATTAAATAATATATTATTTATATTATATTATTATAAATTGGAGTTCAGCCAATCCTTGAGTTTTGACAGAAAGATCAAAAGATTACAGGGACTACATTATCTACAGTTTTTCATTAAGGAGTCATATCCATTGTTTTTAAGAAAAAACATCTTGGAGCTCAAATTGGAACACAAATTACAGGCTGCTAAGTCATATCTCAAGTGCTCTGTTGCATGATTATCCAGCTGTCAATTCTGCGATCCTATAAGCAGTGGCATCTTCCAAACTGTGCTGCACTAGTTGCTTCTACAGGCAATACTTTCATGCACTGTTGCAGCTACTCTGTGGCAATAGCTGGTCAAGAATCCCAAGAACCAAGAAAAAAAATTCACACAAACTCTTAGAAGAAAGCAATTTGCTTTGTGTGCTGACAATTTTCCACAGTAGCTTCATAGTAAATCAAGAGATGACATATGGGAACTGGATTTCACTGATCCCTAGCCATCAGACAGGATGAGTCTACATCATTCTCCAAGTGCACACTTGGCTCTTCTCCCTGCATACATTTGGGCATAGGGCCATGCTGAAGCTGAGTGCACCAGAAACTTGATGCATCCTGCAGTCTACACTCAGCCCATCTCCCTGAGTGGGCAGCAGTGTTGCAGGGCAAATGCTGACCACTTTGCACTCACTAGGCTGAAACAAAGTCTTCTTGTTTGCAGGTTCTTTTGTTGGTTTGTGGTTTTTTTAATTGGCTGAAAACAGAAGTGCTAAGGCATAAAACCAGGCTGACTCTTTTTCTTACTTCTGCTATCAGAGTCGTACCAAAAAACGTTAATCAGTATAGGAATCGGTGTTTCATATAGGTAAATACTGGCTCGTCATTACCAGTAGCCATCTAGGAACTATTTATTTGAAATATTCCCTTGCAAAGACAACGATTACAGTTCCATGTTTATTACCTAAGGGGAGGTGAAGAGTGTACCAGTTAATGGAAATACTAGCTGGACTCAAGTACCACAGACTAGCCTGGAGATTGGCATTTAAATTTATAGTTGTTTGCTGTTGGGTTCTTTGTGTTTGTTTTTGTTAGTGTGAGTTTTTTAATCCAAGACTCACAACCACTTAAATATGTAGAAGTAGAGGTCCTAATGACTGCAATCTTCAAAAACTTAATTAAAACTGTATCAGGACTTTCCACCATATTGTGCAGAACTGAACCCAGAAACTGGCTACTGTGATTATGAAAGATGGAAATGTATCTCCCAGGAACAAATCCAGTGACAGATTATGTTTCTTAATCCAAAACATTTCCCTACTTACCTGGCTGTTTCCAGGGACTGACAAAGCAGAATAAGACTAGAGGACCAGTCAGCTGTACTGGGAAGAACTAGCAGATGACCAAAACAAGTATACTGAAATAAAGTGCCTAAAAGTTCAATACCAGTTTTGAACAAATCTCACTTTTGACAACATAGGATTTTCAGCCCTTGAACAGTAATCTGTGCAGGTACCTGCTGCCCTTCAGTCATAGCTGTCACATCATCAAGCCTAAGAGAGTTCAAGAAGTGTCTGGACAATGCTCTCAGGCATATGTTGTGATTCTTGGGGTGTCCTGCGCAGGGTCAGGAGCTGGACTCAAAGATCCTGATGGGCCCCTTCCAACTCAGTAGATTCTATAGTTCTATAATGTTTTTTCCCTAATACCCATCAATAGCTGTACTCCTTACAGCAAGGGAAAATATCTTCCACCACAGATACTAAAAAGCTTGTCATGTTTGTGACATAAATATATGAAGTGCTTCAATTTCTGCTTCAGAGGAAATAGCCACACAGGCACACCCACAAAATGCCTTATGGAAAACTTTTTTCAGGGACAAAACCAAAACCACTCATGTTTCTTCTTCAGCTAATTTAAGGCTTTTCAGTCAAATTAATGCGAAGCACTGTATTTAACTTTAGCAGCAGTCTCATGTTTAATTTCCTCAAATCTTCTAACTGTTATCATCTTTGTAGTAAATAAAGTGATTCTTACCTGGAAAAGAGACAGCAGAACAGTTCAAGCATTTATTTTTTTCTAAGCAATCAGCAAATACACTGTTACAAGCTTAGGAATATCAGGACTCCTTCTGTAAAAGAGAAATCCCTGTAACACAACTGCAGAGAGATAAACATTTACATCGTTCACACACTTACTTGGTCTGCCTAATATTCCAGCACCCTTAACTCCTCAGTCAGTTCTGTGGGCAGTTGGCTGAGGAAGATTCCCAGCAACGATAAAGGTGAGTGGAAAGCATAGACTGTCTGCAAATGGTGGCATTTTCTGCAGAAGATATGAAAACAGGTAAATATGACATCCAAGACACTCGGCAAACATGTACAACTGAAAGAGAATTATAATGGTCTAGAGGTCAAAACTCCAGTAGCAAGACTGGAAGCAGCAGCAGAAATATGATGAATTAAAAAAAAAAAAAAACAAAAATCAAAAAAGTTCCACAGAAGTATAGAACCAAGAAAAGTACCATAAGGAAATAAAAAATCTCTCTCAGCTTACTTATAATCAAGGCATATTTTACTGACAGATCAAGAGACCACGATGTCTTATATAACATTAAGAATTTCACATCATTACTGGCTTCATTTGAGCTACAAAAGCAAGAGATTTTGCATACTTCATGCTGACAGTTCTGGAGAGAAACCGCAATAAAATTCTCAAATTTATTCAGATTGATTAGCAATAACCATGCTGCAGCAGCTGCCTTGCCATTGCTCAGCACTTTGTGTGCACAAATAGCGCTTAAGATGTGACAGCCCTGCGATTTTCCTGATACGTGTAGAATTATGCAACATGAAACATATATTTAAGGAGGAAGTTTCACTAAAAGGCAGCTCTTCTTTAAAAAATGGCCAAGTGAAACTCCAACAGTATACAAAAAGTTAGCACAATGTATATTCACAACTGTCAAAGACTGTGAAGCTCAAACTCTCACTAAAGAGTATTTGTTTAAAAATCACAAGAGGATTGAAAACTCAACAATATTTTTGGAACATTTGCCAGTCTTCATCTGCTGAACCAAGGCATGCTTAACACCTTCCATCACTCAGAGCAGAGAACAGCATCAATGCCCACATTGCTGGTTCTGATGGGCAACCTACCTCAAGCGTCCCTGAGGTGGATAGTTACTATTCATCACACTGGACTGGAAAGTTCATCTATTCCTGGCTTGCTAGGGTAGCACTTTCTCTCAGGTAAGTGCTTCAGAATTAGAGTAAAAATTACTTTCACAGTTCAAGCCATCTATTTCAATGAAGCTGAGCACTGAAGGAGGTTTAACAGCACATCCTGTTAGTCCTGAAGTATTTTCGACAGGACTTGAACACCAATTATTCCTTCCACATTACTGTATTAGGACTGATCAAACTGGTGTTTTGGAGAGGTAGTAATTTCTCCAGACACTTTAATAGCAGCTGGATCAGCACTAGAAAACCTGCTAAGAGATGTTCTAGCTCACTTCAGCTCTCAAGCAATGAATTTGACAGCAGTAAAATAATGCTGATCCAGAACTGATAACAAAACAGTACTACAAAAAGTCCTTTCACTGATATTCACTGCCTCCTCCAGCTTACTTGTAGCTTTGAGGAAATGCAGGCTATTTGGTTCTATTCACTAAGTAATAAAAAAATGTATCAGTACCTGGGGACTTTTTGAGGAAAAACAAGTATTTTATGGTTCAAGAACTTGAATCATTTATCTACAGTGTGGTACTTTAAAGTCTTTTGGAAAAATAATACTGCAAATGTAGATAAAAGTCTTCAACAAAACCCATGTCAAAACCCCTCTTGTGGAATAACCAGGAACCCAGATGCAGTAGTAGGTTCCAGTTGTGGGAGACAGTGACACAGAAAGAGGCAAAGCATGCAATATAATGCCTAATGAAATACTGCTGATCCAATACTAGAAAGTCTAAAATCTTCATGTACCCCTAGCTGACTGCTGACTCCTGTCTTACAGCATCTTCAGCTAATGCTTATCTTTAGAGACAAGATGATACTTGATAAGTACCCTGTACACTCCTACATCGTGTTAAGTTCTGAATGTCTTGCTTTAGTAGTCCTCACCATGTGTGTATATCTGGTATTATAACAACTGAATCAAAACTTCTATTCCTTTATGTGCCCGGAGAGATGAGGGACAATATTTGGAAGAAAGTAAAAGCATTAGCTCAAGTGCTTACATTTATTTCCTAAATAAAGCACAAACAAGGTCATGCTTTTGTAAGTAGCAAATCCTTGACCACATGAGTAAAGTTGTTAGGTCAAGTGTTGATAGTAAAATCTGATCTTACGGGCCTTAGAGAAACAATGTGTTTATCTGCTCTGCATTAGTATTCTGAAGAAAGCCATCTACTTGGTTACAGAAAAATTAAACAAGGCCAAAACTGTACCAGCAGATAATTACTGTGAAGCCATCCATTACAAATGACCGATTACGCAAAGAGGGCCTCGTGCAGAGCTTAGCAGGAGATCTCACAAGTAGCAGCTTCCTGAAATAAAAGCAGCTGAGTACAGATGAGCTTGAGACAGCAGTTGAAAACATGCCCTGACCAGGCAGGCAGGAGCACATGCTGTACCGATGCACCTGTAAAGAACAGTCTGCTGAATAAATCCTTTGGCTGTACAGCGCAGCGTTTTATCTCCCATACTTGCCGTCCCACGGCCGCCCTAATCGACAGAGAGATACAAACACATTTGTTGTCACGAGGCCACAGCAAGAACAGGAGTATGGAAGGAGTCCACCAACCACAGAGAACTGACACCTTTTTTAAACCTCACCTTAGACTCCACTTCTGAACCTCAACCTAGATTTCCAACTGATGGCCAGATTAAAAGGAATAAAGTAGTCCACTTCCTGGGAAGAAGCTATGCGGCAAGAACTTTGATGAAATTCAACAAAATATGAAAATAATACTTATTTTTAGTTAAAAACACAAACATATGGCACTCACAGGCCGTTAGAGAACTCTCAGTCACATCTCCACACGTGTTGTAAAGCCACAGAAGGGGAAAGAAGTACAGACCAAGTATATAAAGAAGTAAAGCAAAACATCCCCTAAAAGTTACACCCTCATAGAGAGGAAAAATCGATCTTTTCAACACCTTGAGTACGGGAAAAAAAAATCCATTACACCTACACACCCAGTTACTTTATCTGCTAGACTGAAGGAATTCTTGGGTCAAAATTGGACTGACATCTACAGAGCTGATGCAGTTTTAACTTTGAAAAAAACCTGGCTGTTTTATTTTAATTTCTTACAATTTAATTTCTCTTTCTTCCAGAGTCAGGGAATGCCATTGTCACTGAAAATCCTTTCATAAGCAATTATGTAAGTAATGAATCCAACAACTTCAAAATGGGGGGAGGATGTCGTGACATGGGCTATCCTTTTTTTTTAACAGCTTCCTACTTAACGCTAGAACAAGTTCATGACATAACTATTATTTCCTCCTCCTTTTCCCACTTCTAAATGTGCAAATACAACTCATCAATCCCAACTATGCATTAGATTTATAAAAGCTCCTTAAAAATTATTATCAAATTGCATTTCCCATACTTTAATATATACATAAGGGAAACATTCTTATTTTCTTTTACTGCAATTACTAATATTGTGACTATCTGGGTTTTAAGACACTTTTGTTTGCCATAACTCTTAATCTTTCAGCTCTTCCCTGAAGAACTGCCTGTTCCTCTGCAATTAAGTTACCCTTTGTGAATCCCACACTACTATAGCTTCTTTTGTTACATGTAGAAGATGCTGCACAGAAATTTCTACAGGTAGTGCAGCAAACTTTCCAGTCTTGTAAATCATTTTTATTGGCTATTTCTAGAAAGCAGTGATAAAGTCTTTTAAATCAAATTATTAGTGTTTTGTAACCTGAGTTTGTACTCAAGATAAATTTTGCTTCATAAAATATTTAAGTCATCAGCTACCTAAAGAATTTTAAAAGCATTTGTTAGCAAGGCACAGATAAATTCTTTACTTCTTCTTAGTAGTTCATACCATTAGATTACTTCAGTTGAAAATTACATTAATTTTATTTAGTTTTACTATCAGCTTACTTTTTTTTTGTTTTGTGGGCTTAAAACAGCACACAGACAAAGGATGGCATTAATACACATTTTGGTTCTGTTACCTAGATGAAAAGTTCTATGTTACTAAAGATGTAGTTAAAACACAGGGAATAGTTTAACATGTTGTGTGGCCTTCTCCTTAGTTTTTTAGGAATGACTGACATACACAGTATAAGGCTCCTATAGGCAGAGCTATGAGCACCATTTATTAATATTGTCCAATGCTTGCCAGATGTAAAATCTTCTCTTTCTGGAACAGTAACTTGTTCAGATATAAAAGAAACTTTAAAAAAAATACTCCTACAGTTTCATTTTGGCAGAACCTACAGAGAACCCTGATGTGCAGCTAAGCAGGAGGACTGCTGTAGTGTAAAGGAGGAAGAGGAGGCCAATTTGACAGGGTGATGGGATAGGAAAGAGCTGAGAACTAATGTGGGGTCAGTTTGAGTTTCCACACTCCCACCACATACTTCATGATCTTTCTGTAGGAAGGAACGGACCACCCACCTGGGATCTCTCCCATTTGCCTGATCAGCAGCTGTAGGCACAGGACACACTGGTGCCTTAGGGCAGTGAGGAAGGAAATTAAGCCTTTCATCCTGTGGCCATCACGGCAGCTTCAGGCCAGCAAGGATAATTACTAGCTTGCTTTTGCCATCCTGGCTGAAGTTCAATCACAAACCCAAAACACCAAGTTGGGTAATCTCAGCTGAGGTCTCCTTTGCACAGCTATTTATATCAGGCATGTGGCATGGTCAAAAACTCGCGATATTCAGCCATGGTGGTATTATTAGAACAAACATGGGGGCAAACTCCACTGGTTTTTCAGTTCTGCTTTTAGCTGGACAGTTTACAAATGCTGTGTGAAAGCAGGGTGGACGTGTTTGCATTCTGTTCACGGTGCATCTTCATTTGAAAACTAGCACCTACAGAAGCCTGACAATCAAATGAAAGAACGTTGTAGCAGGGTGGAACAGGCTTTGCTCTGACAAAACCATGGTAAATTGAGGGCACAGGAATCCATTTTTTCCAGTGACTGAGAACATGTGCTACTGTTTCTGTAAGGGAACCATACTCCTGAACTAATTAATGGAGTTATTTCTTGTTCTTCATTTTAAGACACTGAATCTACTTTTGCTCAGGTAAAGCAGAAAAAGATTTAACAAGGGAAACTAATGAAACCCAGGCACAGTTACTAGTAAGCAAATCCTTTTAGAAAAGGCAAGGCCCTCAAAGGCCTCTCACTATTTTCCTCATTTTCTGCACATGACTTGTGTTTTAAGAGGCAGAAATTGACTGAAAGGGTTTGACTTTCACAGTGTTAAACAAGAAAGCAAAAGATTCACAAAAAAAAAAAAAAAAAAAAAAGAAATATTCACACACACACACACAAAAGTGAGTTTTAGGGACGGGTTTTTTTGAGAAATTACCTGACCTTGATAGCACCCTCATGACAAAATAAGCTGCACTAGATTCTTCCCAGGAGTAACAGCAGCACTGAAACAGACCTGGTAACGAAAGGGCAGGTTTAAGGGTAGTATTCCCTCCTGACAGTCATAAAATATATGTGCCTCAAAACTTAATCTCCAGGCTGCTGGCCTGACTTACAAGAAAAAAATCAGTATCCAAACTAAAATACTCACAAGAACTAAACCGGAGTTGTTTACAAAGCATTCTAAATTTTCCATCATCTACTACATCTAGAACCTTTGTTAACAGTATTTAGAAAAGCACTGCAAAAAAATATTTTACGCATTCTAAACTTGACAGTCTTTCAAGTAAAATAGCCTTACCTGGTACAATTATGAGACTCTCTTGCTTCACAATTTACCTTAGTTCTGGAGACAAGAATGAAAATCTGTCTTACCCAAAATGTAAACTAACAATTTAAAATAACAAAGCTTTAAAGGAATTGTCCTTGACAAAAACATTTGCATCATAACAAGGAGTAATTATTCCAAACATATTCTCCCAATGACAAGTTTTGCAGACAAACATGAAGATTTTCTCATGTGTGATGCCATGTGTGAAGGGCTAAAGCAACTGCACACCATTCGAAACTCTCTGCTTGCACACCAGGTAACACCACCACTGTTAAGACAGTGGGGACCTCCTGCTACCAGCTGTACTCACTGAACTGGCTGCCACTGATTTCAGAAAAATAAGTCAATAAATAAACCAAGCTGAGCAAGTCAAACTTTGATCCATTCACACATTCAAATTTTCAGACTAATAAGGCACTCTGCTTCCAAACGTAAGAATATGGAAGAGTGCCGGAGAGGAGAGATTCCAAGCATTAAATTGATAAGCAGAAGTGCAATTACCAAAAACAAAGCAGGGAGGATTTCAATTTTCACACGCTGCATATTTCAGGAACAAATGATCTTTTATATTAAGAACATTTTACTTTATTTTTGGCAGTAAAACGAGTGTTCTACTGAGAAACCATTCCTACTACAAAAATCAACTGCTCAGCAAGGGCATGTCACAAGTCCCTTGACATGGAGACAGGCAGGGGGAGGGGAGATCCATTTAGAAACTAATTTTGTAAGTCATTAAAGGATGTAAGTCATTCTAAAAGATTCAGTTAAGAACATAGGCAACTACTTTAGAAACCCCATAGCAGCTTCTATAATTTCAGGTTCGTAGTACAAGCACATATTAATTTTGACATTATCTGTTCAGATTTTATAGTTGCCATTTAAAGGATTCTAATAGGATAACACCATCTTTATTAAACTGTTGATACAAGATGATTCTTTTAGCATAAAGTGAAATGAAGACATTACAAAAATTACATGGCTATTAATAGAATGCAATAAACTATTAAAATAACATCTTCCTTACAATATTGGTCTTTTGTTTACAATTAGAGACCAAATAGATGAGGGGGTTCTGTCATAACATTTCACTAAATTAGCATTTAAATAATACTTGAGGCACTTTTCAGAAATTATTGAGCTATGAACAATTAACACACTCAGTTAAATCTGAATAATAGATCTACAATATTAACTGTTACATATGACAGTACTATGTGCTTTTAAAATGCAGTTTTCTAGAAGGTTAAGAAGTTTGTAAAAGTCACCTCCAAGATTTCTGGCTGTCTATAGTAGCAAATATGCTGCTCTAATAATTTTCATGTTATCTGAAAATGATTGTTTATGTATGAATTAAGCTTCACAACATTAACTGTAAGGTAGGAAGTGCTGGTTGCCTTTATACAGAATAGACGGATTGTCACTTGCTGAAAGGAAGGAAGCACAAAGCAGACAATTCCATGGGCTCTGTCATCCCATTTCATAATACAGATCTCTGATACTACTCCAGAAGATTGTATTATTCTGATAGTTCTATCATTGAGAACAATGTGTGTTCCCAAGCACAAGACTAAACACTGAGCAGATGATTTTTAAAAAGATCTGTTGTACTTCAGTTGTTCTTGATCAGTCAGTATAAAACGTTTTGTGACTTTGCAGAAAAATCACACCATATTTCTCTCCCTGGACTTGCCAAAACACACTAAAATAATAGAGGTCAAATTCTGTTCTATGCATATCCACAGCCATGGGAGAGAAAATCTTTCCCCTGATTTCAAAATCTTCCAGAGAACAGGAAAGCTTTGCAGTTTCCCCATCTCACCCTACACCTATCTTCTCTGCTAGAGTCTTTGTGGAAAGAAATAAAATAAAATAAAAGTATGCTGCTGTGACTGAGAAACTAAATACATTCATGGTCCCAAGCCAAGGGCACAGGGCAGATTTTATTTGAAATATTAAGTTCCTTGATTAAAAATTTAAGACAATCAGACAAGCTGTTGGGGTGGATGGAAAAAAAGCTGATTCCAGTAGGAAGAATTTTCTTGTTCCTTTTGGCAAATGGACCATCAAAAAAGGACGTTCTCCCACAAATATCACAGTTGTTCCGTATCATATCCCAAAATGGGTTCCAGCCACTTCTCCACCTCTGACACAGGCAAATTTTTTCTCAGAGCATAATCTTCAACCTGCAAATAGACCACAAAATGTGATGAAGATTTTGAAACTCCAGCTTTAAATGTTTACAAAGCATTTGAGATTATCTGCTTGCAAGATGATACCACAACTACAATTGACAATGTTAGTTACCTGATCTTTACATATCTTGCCAACAGCAAAATATTTGGAATTAGGACTGGAAAAGTAGAGGCCAGAAACTGCAGAAGCAGGTATCATTGCTAGTGATTCCGTTAGACCAATTCCTGGAAAAGAGAATGAGGATTTTTCTTATTCTTTGGATGAAGAATAAGCACCAATTCAAAACCTTTTTTTATGTTGGGCAGCTTCAAGCAAACTCAAAAAAACCAAGCAGCTCTCAGATGATCTAAAAACAAACCCTTTTCCCACTTGTTAACCATTAAGAAAACCTCAGGGCTTTAAACATACTGCAGACTTTCATTATAATTACTGCAGAGTTGACTCTATGGTTTGAATGAAAAACTTGGACATTTTGGCAAGTGAGGTTTTGAAGAACAGAAAGGTGTTTTTGGAACTGTGGAATTACCAGTGAAACATCTGACGTGCAAAATATAAGAGGAAAACAAATGTAATTAATCCCTTTTTAAGAATTACCAACTCCAAGATCCTGTGGACCAGGAAATAGTCTGCTGAATTGGCTTTTTTTCTGTTTCTATCTGGACTGTCTTCTTACAACCATAAGGATGCCAGAAGTTTTTTCTGTGCAGCCAAACCCTGTTTGCATGCAATCTGATAATTAGGGACACAACCTCTCCACCAAAAGGACTGGCAGTGTTTTGCAAATTCTTCCTTGAATGAGGCAAAATAAGAATGGGAATAAAAAGGGGAAAACAGCAATTCCCAGAAGCACTTCAGTTTAGTATTTTATGTAGTTCTGCTACATCTAATTTCTTTTTTGGTTGGAATTTTGATTTCACAAAAAAAGCAATTTAAGAACCTTAGTAGAGAAGTTACCTGTTGTTTCCTCAATGTTTGCAAGTTTCCACATGGTGAGTTTTTCTGTATGGTCAGGCTGGCTGGGATATCCAGGGGCAGGGCGAATTCCCTCATATTTAATTTTGCGTAGGCCAGAGAGATCCAGCTGCTCACTGCTACTGTAAGCCCAGAATTCCCTTCGAACTCTTTCATGAAGCTCCTCAGCAAATGCCTTGGAATAGAATGAAAAGATTTTTTACTTTGTACAGACTGATTCAATGATTAAGATGAACAATCACAGATGCCTTCCCACATTCCCATTTTCATTTGTAAGACAGCTCTTAACATAGGTGAGACATTTGAAAGAATTAAAATTCACATTAAACACTTATTTTGCTAATTCAAATGTTTTAGTTACTTCTCTTATTGGTAGAGAGTGGTGTGGTTTTTTGATTTTCCTGCTTTAAAGAGATTAAGATGTGGACAAGTAAGCCAAAAAGACAAAATTCATTAACCTGTTGTAGCGACCCTTCATTGCAGCACTGAGGTCATTAGGTCTTGACTATCTGGGTGTCTCGCCCAGGTCTAGCTATGGAAGGCCACATCATTCTTGCCTCCATGGTAGGATCAGATACAAGCATGTGCTGCTGCTTCTTTTAGCAGAGGACCTTTCCTTTAGCTCAAGTGGGCAACAGCTTTTCTGAACTGCTGCTGCAGCTTAAGTGATTTTACCAGCACCAGGGGCCCTTCAGGAAGAACTCCCACTTCAGTAAATATTTTCAGATAAGAGTAGTAACAACAACAGTAATAATTTCTGAGACCCTGCTATAGGGGTCTCAGAAATCCCCAGCTAGAGCTACCCCCACCTGCATTGCACCAAAGTGGCTCTAAGTTTGCTGAAAGCTGCAAGAAAACTTGTGATAAAACCTCATACCTCTGCCAACCGATCACCAAGAGCTTTCACCATTATGATGTTGTATTCATCATCCTGTTTCCTAAATTCATTGCATAAATCATCTACACCAAAGCAAGCCACAGCAAACAGGCCCAAGTAGTCACAAATGCCAGAATCCAGTGGTGCTATGAAGTCAGAGAGGCAGTAATATGGATCTGTGCAGGCAGAATCCTTTTCAGCCTAAAGTAACCAAATCAATGCAATAAATCAGAACATTTTAAAATACATCATTAGCGTACCATTAAGCTAAAGACCAGTATTCTTAAGACTAAAGATCTGAGGGCATTTCTGACAAACACCTAAATAGTCTTTGAGCCATGGTAGTTTTCCTATAGTTAAATTAGAAGAAAGCCACCTCTCTTACTCTGAGGGTGTCTGGACCACTGAAGAACAAAATACCAAAGAAGAGAGATGCAGCACTGAACACACATTTTGCTTCTATTTACAGCTACTAAGATTTAGGCGCTTATACTGCAAAAAAATTATTACAAAGTAAGGAATACTCTTGTGCCAACAACTGGTAAGAGGAGGAATATTTCATCTCTACCCCTAACAGATTCCAGATTTATTAACAAAACTGGTGGTTGATGTGCAAACTGAAGAATTCTTCAGCAACTCCCACTGTAGAATGGTTATGAGTTTATAAACATTTTTAGTTTCTTATGCTACAAATGATGTGCTCAGTAACCCAGACAAAACAGCATCCAGTGTGCTGTTTTACTAATCACACGCAAACACAAACAAAATGTATGCATCACTATGGGAAAGTTGAAGCCTAAGCAATGTTCACATGGGTTTATGCAAAGGGAAGTGGTCCAGTGGTAAAGGATCAGGAGGTGCTGGTTAATACCCAGCTGAACAAGAACCAGCAGGGTGCCCAGGTGGCCAAGAAGGCCAATGGCACGCTGGCCTGCATAAGAATTAGTGCGGCCAGCAGGACCAGGGAAGTGATTCTTCCCCTATACCCACCACAGGTAAAGCGACATTTGAATACTGTGTTCAATTTTGGGATCCCCAACTGAGGAAAAACACTGAGGTGCTGGAGAAAATGAGGCTCAGGGGAGCCCTTACTGCTCTCTACAACTGCCTGAACAGAGGCTGTAGCCAGGTGGGTGCTGGTCTCTTCTCCCAGGTAACAACAGCCAGAACAAGACGACACAGTCTTAAGCTGTGCTATGGGAGGTTTAGGACGGACATTTGGAAGAATTTCTTCATATAAAGTGTGATTAGATACTAGAATAGACTGTCCAAGGAGGTGGTGGAGTCACTGTCTCCAGAGGCATGTGACAAACAACTGGACATGGCACTCAGCGCCACGGTGTAGTTGACATGAGGTTGTTCAGTCATAGGTTAGACTCAATCTCAGAGGCCTTTTCCAACCTAATTGATTCTGTGAAATAGGGAATTATACTGCTCAATGGATCCTTTTTCAAAGTGGAAGAAAGGTAACAGAAAGAGGTGCCTGAGCACCCAAAAAGAAATCTTGAATCATATCAGTATATTCATTATGGAAGCATGATTACTATTTAAGAGGTGGCGCAGTTCTTGTAAATCTACCCAACTTACAAAGAGAAGAAAGTTATTTAATGGCTGGTATTTAATAAATGGTTATTTATTACTTAGCTTGTGATTCATTTTTTTATCCTATGACAGTATTTTAGCAATGCATTTCACCCATTCCCAACCGCAACTTAGAAACAAATAAAACACCCATTTGCAATTATTAGAGCCAAGGAAAAATATTACATGCATCCCTAACTTTTAGATTTATATCACATCCTTAATTAGTGTCAATGTCATGAAGAGAACTCTGTGTACTGAAAGGAACACTTGATAGAAGAAACAGAAGACAATTATTCTCTTCTACTTTGCTCTGAAAACTCTCCTGAGTTACTATGTACACCAGGCTGGAAGAGATGCAGCTAAAATACATAGAGTCCAGAAGAACAGTATGCACAGTTTCATGACCTTCACTTTTGAGAGAAGCCTGAATAATTGGAATATACAAGGCAAAAAAGGCTAAGGAAAATAACAATATTCCAGTAAAAAGCATTACAAGAACAACATCAAATCATATATTTCCCTTGGGAAAATCCTGGGAAAAACAGGAAAATAAATAGTAGCAAAGCTGATTCACATGGGATATCAAAATGTTTAACTAAGCTGTAAGTCCCTGAAACATCTGTGCCTGTGTGCTTGTTAAGAGCATTCTATATAAACATCTGCTATGGACTGTCAAGATGCACTAGATCCATCTCAGGGAACTGCAACAGATAAACTTAAGAGACAGGTATTTCTTAGTACAGTTCTGCAATGTTGGCACACAGCTGTGCTCACAAAGTTTCGTACTCCAGAAATGTAGGTAGTTAAATTGTTTTTCTGCCCACATTTGATGACTCTGAATATGTGAACTAGGAAGAAGCCAAATCGGAAGATAGGGAAAAAGGAGAGGCAGAGTATCTTGCAAATTCAATCTACCAAATTAAATGCAAATCTAAGTATGATTCTCCCCATCTAAATTAGCTACTAACTAATTCTAAATGGCCCCTTCATATAGTGAATTTTACAAAAAAATTAAGGCTATCAGAAACATTTATCTCCATTGAGGTTTATTTTCCAGCTTTTTAAAATCCTAACTGGGTTTAAGCATCATCACATTCAAATAAAATTTTTCATCTAAAGTAGAATCCACGATTTTAGAGAACTAAGGTTCATTAGGTTCTAATTTAGCAACACAAGATTCGCATGATTAATTTATGCAATGCACTGCTTTAGGACATCTTAAAATTAAAACAGAAAATGCACATCATATCTGAAGATGTCAAACCTATAAAGCATTTTGTACAATTATTACAATGCAAAATATTACACATACTACAATACAAAGACCTGGCTCATCACTAACAGGCTCTTGTTATTACTGAAAGAAATTACAAGACAACGGCAGCAGAGAGATTACAACAACCGTTTTCTACAGATTTTAATAGGGCACCTCTATTACATTTCTGAAATTCAGGGCAAAAAAAGTCACTTAACAAATGTCCCGTCACTGTACCTGTTGCCTCAATCCATAAAATTTTGCTATTGGTTCTGAACATCCCACTGCCTCTTCTACAGCATACAAATGGATATCATCTTGAACACTTTGAGCTGGCCAGAACCCAACCACACCTCTGGCCTGTAACTTCTTTTCATTAATCAATGTTTTCAGTAGATCTTGAGCATCGTTATAAACTCTTTTTGCTTCTTCACCTAATTAAAAAAAAAAATTGCCTTAGAAAAGGCATGTTTTTGTAACTGGCTAAATAGGTTTAAGAATTGTTTGAAGATTGACTAATTTTCCACAAAATTCTCCAATGATTATAACGATCTGTCAGCTAGAGCAAATAGGAAGATTTGCAGTGTGATCATAGGACTGTAACAACATATACCTTAGGGAAAAAAAAAAACCAAAAAAGCACAGAATGTTTCAGCCAGCACCTAGTAAAGGCAGAGAACACAGAATAAAATGAGCAAGAGACTCAGTGTGTACACCTACATTACCACAGTGCAGCAGACTCAGAACATTGCTTTGAGTGTCACCCTTGAACATATTTTTATCACATATTTCAAAGCCTACCAAACAGCTCCAAAAGAAGCTTGCCATCTTCACCCACAACAGGAACACAGATACATTAAGTGCTGTGCTGCCATTTTCTGTTATTAAAACACCTCCCTGTGCTTTGGCAGGTGAATGCTAAATAAGATGACTGAGTGTTTTTCCACACTTATTTTTCAGCCTCACGCAGCAACAGTTGGTTCACTAAACGTTGCTTTGAACAAATTATTTCAGTGACATTCTTTGCACGTATTTGTACTATTCCAATGTATTTCAAAACATTTGGGATCTTACTGCAGCACATTGGGCCTGTTAGGATTGGTTATTTGAAGCAGATGCAATTTCAATACCCACCTACAGTTTTATCATTAAAGATCTTAGGGAAACTCCGGTTGGGATACTTTCCCCTAAGTTGCCAGACATCAAAGAAGGGCTTCCAGTCAATGTACTCTACCAGCCTCCTCAGGTCATAATCTTCAAAGACTTCTGTGCCAATGAATTTTGGTTTAACTGTAGGAATCAGAAGTACAATCCAACATGATGAAAATAATTTAAAATTGCTGTAACATTTGCAGTATAACTGATGTTCAGCAGCCTCCACCCCTGCAAATGACCTCTTCCAAACTCTCCTAAAATTCCTCGTAGTCATATTTTCCCAAGTCATGCCATACTCCATAGTTACAATGTAACAGAAAAAAGCATAAAAGGCACATAAAGTTGAAACAGAAAAATTAAAGCCTTTGGTTCTTCCAACTAAATCAATAGTTTGGAACTCGCTTAATTGGCCAAGACACAAGAGCAAAAAAACTACACAACTTATCAATCCTTAACATACTTCATGGGCATATATATACCTTTCATATTTGCCAATTCCTTTCTATACCCAGACATGTACTACAACACTGCAGAATATTTCTGTAAATTTTTATGTCATTTCTAAGAACTTTTGCAGCCACCACACACTTTTAGATGCACACACAAAATCGCAAAAAGATGGATCTATGTAAAATGGATCTGTGTAAAGCCACAAGCTTCACACTTTTGTCTCTTCAATACTTTGTAACACATTAAGTTATTGAAAATTAGCATCCTGTTGAGTCTTGAAAGTGAAACAACAGAAAGCAGTGTTAATATGTCGCTGCAGGATGCAATTTGAATGCTATTTATATTTCTAGTATAATTTTCAAAAATCAAAACAGTATAGTACCAAAACAAAAACTGATGGGGGAAGAGTAGGAAAGAGTGTAACGAAGAATTTGATAAAAATGCCATTTTACAGCATGTGTTCCCTAAACAGGGTACAGTAAGGTGTACAATGTAATGAGGCAGGTGGACACTATTTTCAAAACCCGTCATTAGTGTTTTCTTTGATTATATGTTGTGATTAGTTTGTTCCCATCCCATTGTTTTGGGATTTTTGTTCAGTTATCTTTATAAAATACTAATTTATTTTTAAATGAGCTGTAAAAATGCAGAAACATAATGTTCAAATTACTGCAAAAAAACCTCTGTTGAGGCAGATACCAATTTACTTAAGCTCTTACACTGCTATATTCTGAAGTTTAAAGCATAATTTAATTTAAAATATCTCTAAAACACACAAAATAAAATAAAGGCACAGCAACCACAAACAACAACATATTGCTGACCTGGTATATGGCCTGATAACCAATTATTTTGGAAACCTTTTCTTCTAGCTTGCTGTAGAGACAAGTATCTTCTTTCCTATATAGACATAAAGGTTAATTTCAGAACTCCACCTTTGAGACACATAAACTGTAACTGTGGATTCATGGTAGAGCTTTACTCAAAATACTCTCAGGATAAATAAACAACAGATAATTTCAGTCCCGACAACTCCCAGTTCCCAAGTGTAAAGTAAGATTACATCACAAAGCAGATCATTATTTTTGCCTGTATAATTCTAATGAAACTGTCCTACAAGATTTCTGGTTTCTCTCAGCTACATCAGAAGTTCCTTTATTACTTCAAAATACATTAAAATACAGGCAGAGAAAGATATTCTTCTACTGCTCTGATCACTTGCCTAAACAAGGCTAAGATTTGGAAAACCAAAGGTATGGTGGTTTAAAATTCTCCCTAGATTGTGGCTCAGTACCAGCAAAAGCAGTACCAGCAAAAGCTACCAGTACCATTTTCACTACCCTAGCTGAAGCTCCACATATCCTGCTACTGGTCCAGGAGAGCACTGGTCTCCTGTAGGTTGATTAAAATGACATGACTGCCAGCTCCATGGAGGTCCTAGATACCACTGATTAGCCATTTATGACATTTAAGAATTTGCTAAGGAAAATCATGCAGAAGGCCTTATAGGCTAAAAAATTCGATTTCATAAGCACTTCTGGAAGTTTTCAGTCCATTTTACTGCAAGTTTTAAATCAAAACAAATATACCTGAAGGTCTTCATAAGGAGCTGAACAGCGAGAGTAACAGCAAGTTATGAATAATAGCTGCAGAGCAAGTGTCAACCACTTCAAACAAGAAAATAATCAATTACATTTGTACCTTGAGAGACTCATAGTGTTCTTGTCTAATTTCTTCATATTCCTCTAATATTTCTTCAAAGAAATCATCCTTTATACTGTCATCTAAGAGCTGTGAGCACTAAAAAGAAAGGAAGGAAAAAGTGCTAAGTACATAGTGTAACACACCATGGCAAGAACAGAGTATGAATTTCAGGCAACCTGTCTTTCAGACTCTCTTGGCCACCAAACTGAGCCTTACCAATAATCTACAACTTACATTGAAACTATTCAAACTAGCCATGTTTAGACAATTATTACTGAGATCTCTTCCCTATTACACAGGTAACATTAGCAGAGCCACGTCTAGCTCTGGAAAGACCTGAGAAGAAAATACCCTAAAACTTCAGAGACTGAATAGTCACAGAAGCAACACACAGCTTGGCCTATTTTTTACCACCACGTATTTCCCAGCTAAAATCACCCGTATCTCCAAAAGAATCCATCCCAAAACCCCAGCCACACGTTTTTCAGTACCAATGCTGCTATCTAACTAACTTCAGAAATATATCCAAACTAGCCAGAATAGCAGTCCACATACAACTCCATCAGTCTTCACTCCAAAACTACAGTCCAGGACTCAGTGAATGTCACCCTCACTAGAGTAATGGACATTGAAATAAAAGTGCCCAGTGACAATAACTGTCACAAGCCAGTTGAGAACCACGGGGCAGCACAAAACAGCTGGAGTAAGCGTAATTTAGAAACTTGTCTCTGATGTGCCCCTTTTAATTTTCTGCCACATTAAGCCTTAGAGGAAAGGATGAAAGGGACAACAGAAAAGCAGGGCCTATATCTCTGCATGGACAAGAAACTATAATATAGAACTTACAACCACAACACTCTTGGATGCGTCCAGGACATGAACTACAGGTGCGCTATATCGTGGGGCAATTTTAACAGCTGTGTGTGTTCTTCAATGAAAAAGAAAAAGAGTGAGCATTTCACAACTAAAACAAAAGAGCAACAAAACAAAAAAAAAAAAAAAAAAAAAAAAAACCCAAGCAACCCACCAACAAAAAAAGCAGACAAAATCCCCAGTGAAATAAACCCTGACTTAATGCATAGACCAGAACTTCAAAAGAAGAAATTCATTCATCCATCCTCTATCCATAAATCATTAAGCACAGATTTTAATAACAGGTATATAAACACTTTTCTTCAAAGAATATCAGAACACTTCATATAAAATGTGCCAAATCACATTCCCTCAATGTCTTATCAGCTGACTGAAAATCAGCAACTCATTAGGTTTGAGTCTCAGAAATCAGTAAGAATATTCCAAACTAAGCCGACCAAGAACTAACAATTTCTTTAATCCTTGCTGCTCATTTTACATTTTTTCCTCCCACATGCTAATTTTTGGGTCTGTGGATTAGCATTAACCTAATTCAGTGATGATTATTGCATTTCTCAAAAGCAGAGGCAGAAGTCCTCAGTAAGCTGAAGAATTAATTCTGCCAGTGGTCAATAAATATTACAAACCTACACCTTGAAGATGCAGTCAACTTTGCACTGTAACTACAGGTGCAATGAGGACAGGCTCTTTGCTTCGCAGTCTGTCAAATTATGAGACTACTTGCTGAAGCCACAAAATATAGATTCTAATAGGTCTGCCACAATACGTGTTGCTCTGATAAATAAAGCAACACTACTAACAGTTTCTACAAGCGATGCAAGAATGAGCTCCACTCAGAGTCCTACCAAAACTCTGCAAGCAAGCGTAGGAACAAAGATCTTACAGGCTTTATAATTTGCTTTCTTATATGCTAAGATCAAACAATATTTCTAAAATTAAACTTAAATCAGAACCCAGGAAGCAATCTTCCCTAAAAAAGGTAGGATCTCCTTTTTCTTCAGAGTCTGGCAAATATTTAAAGCACTTGGACATGGAGGTCTACTCATGACTGGGCAACACAGCTGTGTAAACAACTATTCAGCATCCCCTGAATTTGCTTCTAGGAGACACATTTTTGATCTTGGCAGCTCTATTTTTTACAAAAAGGTATCTCTTCTGTTTTGATAGGAACAGACAAAGGAAACAAAAGAAGACATGGTCCTAAAATGGCACTGTATCAACCACTACATGCTAACTTTTTTTTTTTTAAAGTAAATTTTATGGCAATGAGAATGTCACCATTATTTCTCAGCACCTGAATTTACCAAAGTAGCATAATAAGAATGCAAAAGTCATCATTACTGTAAACTGTGAAGAAACTCTATTATGTGGATTCTGGAGACTAAATCCAGCCTCTCTCTCCCTCTTTCAAACTAACCAAAGTCAAGTACTCATGATCTCCTTATTCCAAATAACAGTGCCAATTTATTACAGTAAAAAATGCAGATGGCTCTTCATTAGTAACCTCTGACATATACACAACCTTTAAGAATGCACATGGGAGGTTAAATGCAAGACTAGGAAAGTAACGTTAAATATACATTAAAAACTCAATCTTCCATAAAGAGTACCTTTACTGGACATATATTTTATAGACACTGCATTGTATCTGGGCATATGTAGAAGTATATATTTATACACAGTTCACATGAATAAAATCAATTTTTGTACTCAAAAGTATACATATATTCTTTTGCAATTTCCATATTCAAGGATAAAACTAGTGCTGCTTCTCTGTTAGCTACATTCCTCTCTGTGAATAAATTCTGCAGAATTCGTTGATGCTGTTTATTTGACATCAATTACTAGGCCACAATGCCCTGGGTGAAGACACTGAGAAGATGTGAAAAGGCTCTCCTAAGACCTCCACTTAGAATAAAGCCTTCCCTCGACTCCCCATGTTTTTGTTTCTTTTTTTAATAAGAAAAAAACCTCCATGTTTGTTCTCAGTATCAAAGCAACAGGAAGAGGCTCATATGGAAAAGGAGAAAAGGAATACAGTGAACCTTGCATTATACATGCAGGAACAATAAAGGCAGGTAGTGATTCTACTCTCCACTGTCTGAAGAATTCTAAGATGACTTACTAAAGCCAAAATTACAGAATACAATATGTGTTGCTCTGATAAAGAAAGCAACACTGCTCACAACCTGTGAGTACACAAAAAATGACCTCTACAGTCTTCTGAGCTATCACCCCCTCGAGTATACTGTACACATACCAGTCAGCAAAGCATGACCCTCGGCTGTTATACATGCCCAGAATATATCTGCAGTAATGCTACTACTAGGTGTCACTGAGCTGTCAACATGGTCTTCAGGAAATCACAGCAGCTGTATTATTTCATTTGAACAGATCTGAGAGAACAAGATTTTAACAGCTCAGTCTATCAAAATCAACAGGATAAGTACTTCAAGGCAAGCAGCAGAGCTTTATCCCCTACCAGCATGCCTGAGCAGCTCTGGAGGCTCAACACAGGCATCACCGCATTGAACGGTGATCCAGGAAAATATGGTAACTGCCTTAAAGGTAATACCTCCCTGATGTCAACATGGCCATTTCTAGTCTCAAAATCCTGCATTTTTAGAATGCTTTGGTGAATCAAAATAGATCATTCAACCCCTCAGAAGAACAGAATTATATTTATTTGCATATGTGCGAGAACTTTTAGAGAAAACACAGTATTTGCACATATAACATACACTTGCAAAAATTAAACATTTAAGATGCCCATTATTTGTTAGGTACTGACTACATTTCACCTCAATAATCTAGGACTTCTGAAACAAGAAATAACAGTCAATCTTAGGGCGAATACATCTCAGTATGTGTGTTGCAGAAGCATGAGAGAAAGGGGGAAAGAAATGGCTATAAACTTTCTTTTTCACTAGGTAACACTGTTTGCTTATAAGTTGCCCATCTTCCCAACTGAGATCTCTTACTTAGAAGTAGTTGCTCCTCCAATGAGCAAAGGAATCTTTATTGCCAATCTCTCCATTTCCTTGGCGACAAAAATCATCTCATCCAAAGATGGGGTGATGAGACCAGACAGGCCAATTATATCTATTGCAAATTTACAAACACATGCACAAAACTTTTAGCCAATCCATTCTAGAAACACACAGAAATTAGTACAGAAAAGTATATTTTATACATCAGATAGCTTCATGCATCAGATAGAAAATTATGAGATAAAAAGCAGGGTTGTCACTAGTCTAGAACAGAGGTTTGACCCAATTAGAAAGTGAAAGCTTTCCAAGAATGACAGCGATTCCAAATCCCAGTTTAAGATATTGCTCAGTCTTCATAGTTGCTGAACACCCAGTGCTCTAGTTTCAGCAAGAAATAAACAGCACTTCTGATTAGCAAGCTCCAAACCTCAGAAGTTCAGCACTGAGGAGGGAAATAAGACAAAATAATTTTAAGTTCTGCTCCTAGAAACAGCAAGTGTTTTCCAACTCCTCCACCTAGGTTTCACACAGTTCATCTTCTCCTGGATGCAGCAGACTGTTCCAAAGCAACTGGAAGTCGTTTCAGAAAGTTCATTATTTATTAGAACAATTCATTCCTGATTTCACACTCACTGATCTGGCAGGCAGAATGCCAAGTTCTTTTACTGATTTAAGACCCAACAAGAAGTTACTTAGACCTTTTCAAGGCTCCATTTATCCATCTGTAACACAAATACATCTGTACAACATCTCTCTTGGAGTAGCCCTTTTGATTTAGGGTTTCAGTTCCTCAAGATGAGTTTCACAGGAGTGCTAAATGCTCAGTAATTAGTATGGTTAAAACAGAAGTTCTGAATTCTCTGAAAATAATCTGATCAAATCATAGACAGTACAGGAATGCAATAAGCAGCAATAAAAATGTGATTTAAAAATCAAATAATTCAGAAGTACTAATGAAGTCTCTATACCTGCTTTGTTCTCAACAGCAGCTCTTAATATCTTATCACACGGAGTCATGACTCCTAAATCAATAACTCTGTGGAAAGAAAGGAGAGGATACAATATCCTTTAAATAACAAATCAGATTTCTGCTACAGGGCAATTACATTCCTCTTGCTGTAAATAACTAACGTAAAAAATCAAGTTAAGATTGAGATTTTTGTTTGTTTCTCTTAAGACCACTTTTTCAAATTTTTACAAAGAAAATACCTCTGGGTCTGGTAAAATTTTCAGTAAGAGTGGCATAATAGTTAAGAAAATTCAAGTGTAAGAGGGACCTTTTTTTAAGTAATTTTTTGTGGTTGTATTAAGTCTGGCTGAGATGAGTTAATTTTCTTCACAGCAGCCAGTATGGTGCTGTGTTTTAGATTTGTGGCCAAAGCAATACTGCAAATCACAGTTTAACTATTAATGAGCAAGTCTTTCACAGAATCAAGAATCAACACAATTCTATTTCTTACTCTAGCCCCTCAAGGAACAGATTGTGAACAGACACAACTAGGCAGATGACCCAAACTAACCAAAGAAATATTCCATGACACATGAAGTCAAGCTCAGCAATAAAGAGTAAGTGGCTTAGCAGGGATTAGCCATATTTTGCTCAGGAACTGACTAGGCCACCAGTCTCCACATGAGGTGACAAGGGGATTGCCTTTGCATCACTTATTTCTTCTTTCTTTCCCTCTTCTTCCACTTCTCCTTCAGTTATTAAACACTTTTCTCCACCCACAACTTTTCTTGCTTTCTTTCTTCCTTTCCTCTTTTCCCATCTCACCGAGGCTGGCTGGGTGGAAGTGAGTGAATGGCTGTGTGATGATGACCCACCTACCAGGCTACCCACAGCTGTAGCATTTCTGAAGGTATGTGGATAGTACAAAAATGTTTTGTGGACATCCTATCTTACATCAGGAATATAAGATGATTCACATCAAGCTTGCTTGCCTTATCAAAGCATACATTTTAAGAAATGGGACACTGAACTTCCCTTGATAGCATTTTATTCTTATTAACCCTAGCAATTACCGGGGTTTTTATTTTTTCAAGTAAACCACCCCGGCCTGCTGATTTCATTCAGCCTCACACATACTCATGGTGACAGAGAATACTATGGCTTCCCTTCAGTAAGACTAAATAAAGCTCAAGAAAGCCTGAATCCAATCAACAGAATTTCAAGATGAAATTAAACGGAATATACTGCACTGCTACTGACTTCAACACTTTATGTTTTAAAATAAAGGGATAATTTTGGCTGCTTTTAGAGCAAATGACAACCCAAAGTCAAAACTAAACTAAAGGAATGAACAGTAAGACAGAGTTCCAAAACCAATTCAGTTTTGCACAATGTCTGCCAGACCCTTGAAAAGAATACTGATGCAAACACGACCATTCACTCCAACACTGTTGCCAACCCTTCTGCACATACATAGCCCATGAAAGACCTGACTTTTCTTGAAGTTCTAACTTTTGAAGTTCAGAAACAGAATGAGAATCTCATCTCTTATTTAAGAAAATATACCTCAGCAAATTTTTAAAACCTCATAGTTAACAAACAATGTGAGAAACACACTACACAAGATTAATTTGAATCCTATAAGACTATTTTTTTCCAACACAACCCGCATATAGTATTGCCTACTGCAATTGTCAAATCTGATTTATTCAGACATTATAAAAATATCACAGTTATTATATTTAACTGACATAAAACAAATACAAAAATTTATATTCTCATCTATATTCCAATTCATGTTAAACTGCAGAATCACCTCAGATGTCAACTTGTAAGAAAAAACAGTATTCAAGGAGGACGCAATACTCTCTGTCTCCCAGTTTAGTAATAGCTGTTATGACCTGTGTTCCCAGTCACAACCTGGGGAACAGAGGACAATTCCCAAGAAATGCCCAGCTCTGTTGTCACCACATCTGCAGCTACAGAGAGGCACAAATTACTGATCCTTCTCTAGTTGTGTTCCCAGCTACCTCATGTGTCTTTACCTGAAGTTGTTGCAGCCCAGAACAACTCCCACAATGTTCTTGCCGATATCATGTACATCTCCCTTCACAGTTGCCAGTACTATTGTACCCTGGTAAGGATCCTGGAAGTTGAAGAAATAGCAAGAGTTAAATTATTCAGAAGCCTTGGTATGTTTGAAAACATCCTTCAAAGCGTAATCCTAATCCATGACCCAGACTTCTATTACAGTACAAGTAACTGAAAAGCATAGTACAGATAATACAGTAAGTACTAAAAACCATCTTAAAAGATCCAGGTAATAGAAACTTGCACACGAATTATTCTTAAAAAATACATGGGTGTTATTCAAAAATCTGTGTTTGAAAAAAAAAAAAAAAAACAGATAAAACCATTTCAGATCTGGACAGCATTTTTTGCAGTGCAATAATCGAACTCCTAAGGTACTTCTGCTCCAAATATACACCTTGCCCATAAGGAGATTAAATATTTAGAACAAAAGAGCATGAATACTTATCATTACACATCTGTTTGTCCATCAAGATCAATCTTTTGATGCAATGCTGAGAAGAACAGGGTATTAGCAAACTTAGAAGGGAAATCAGAGGAATTAGCAAAAGCAGAAGAGGCTCATTTTTATGTAACACAAATAAGGGAGTTTTCAGTGCAGTGATCAGGCTACTTCAGACTATCCAAGCCAAACAAACAGGCTAAAAAAGGATCAACTAGAAGAAAGGAAGTTGTTCTGTCACAAGCAGGTCCTATGCTAGGTGGCATTCAGCATGATAGAGGGTGCTGCCAGCAGCACAACATTGGAACTTCCCACAGCAGTTCTCCACTGGGACACAGGACTGGGCAATACCTTTTTAGTTGTATAATCACTGCTGTCATTTGGAACAGCTCCAGGCTATAACAGTAGTATGTCTCAGTTGCTGCAGCATGCCAGTAAGCAACTACATAAATTGCACAGAATTTAAATAAAGTGGAAACCTGAGCATATTCTACATGAAACTACAAAATATTTTTCCAGACAATATCTCATCTCCTTTGCATATGGCAGAACTGGATGACTGAATCCTTCTATGAAGTATGTTTTATTTCTGGACATATAGAGTAGCTCTCTATTTCACTAACCTACATTGCTTTTGCAGTTGCAATATTATGGGTTAAAAAATCTTGATATATTACCAAGAGTGATATTAGTATTTCCTGTGGTTCTAACACATTTGTTGAATAAAACAGCTGGATCCCCACCAATGTTGCTGTTTACTAAAATCTAGTATCTCCCCAGTGCTCCTGTTTTACAGAAGGCCAGAGAACAGAGGAAGCAAAATGGAGGTCTGTAAGTCAGATGCCTCAGTACATCAACAGAATACTATGCAGCTGAAAATATACTGCTGGAATGCAAGAGAAAAATGGGGAAAGAAATTAATCAAGGACTGGGACAAGAACAAAACATGCTGCCCCACATTAGGCATTATACCTAATCACACCTAATAATTACTGATGATTTAATCAGCAATAGATACACCAAAAAAAAGAAAGGATTTGCACAAAAGAAGAAAAACCTTTGCTGGGTAGCAAGCAACATGGGCAACAGCACATACCACTTTAAATAAACCCTTTTTAAGGGACACTTATTTCAACTGTCTTAAGCAAGGAGGTCCTCAAGTTCTAAGTTCTGGGCATACATCCAAAGGCCTTCTTTTTTTCATCTTTGATAGAGATCCACAGCCACAGCTATTTATCCTCAAATGCAACTATCAACGCTTTGCTTTTCCTGGCAGTCTGTGACTAAAACTGTCCTGGAGGGTACAGCGGCCTGGGTAACATCAGACAGATCAGTTACCAGAGTCTGCAAATCGTTTTCCTTCAAGCCAATGTACTTTGGGAATAGATGCAACTCTTTTGTCTCTTTCACTGATTCTCTATACAGTGGCATGTCTTTTTAAGAGGAAGGAACTACTTCCCTTGCCCAGCAGAAGGTAGAGAATGCAAAATGGCAGAAACCCTGCCTTTTTCCTCCTGCCCTCTTCAGCCACGTAGAACATCTCACTCACTCTTAGAGAGTGTTTGCTGTCTTTTTTTAGAACCTCTCAAATTCCACTTCATTTCTTTTTAGCCAGAGAATTAAGTGCCAGAGGGTTCACAGATCAACTGCCTATGGAATCAATGGGGAAGTGATTTTGAACAACTTCAAACAGCATCATAACAAAACAGAGGATGCCAAATACCAGCACTGTCATCTGAATTAAAAGAGAACAGCATGAGATGGAGAGAGATGACAAAGTAAAAGGTGGTTTGTGACATCCAGAGAACAAATTCACTTGAGATATAGGACAGAAGACACCTTAACATCCAGAGAGAGCATGGGAGAAGAGACAAGGGATTCGCCTTCTTTCACTAAGATAAGTCAGGTTTAATTATCAGGGCATTTTTCTTTTCAAATTATTTGCTGTATTTGTTACATTTATGCTGGACAATCACACAACAGATGCACAGCAAATACATTGTAAGAAGATTTCAAGGAAAGAATTAGGAACCGTTAAAATTTTAAAGGAGAATTAGAGCATTCACCAAGGACAGAAGTATTAGAAGCTAGTAGCAAAATCTGCCATAAAGTTAGAATAAATAACACCAGAATTAAATGCCTGTAAAAATGCAAGAAATCAGTAACATTGGCATAAAGGGCCGACAAAGGCTCATTGGTGTCATTCAGAAAACTTTGTGAGCTTAGGCACACACCAAGCAGAGTTCCACAAAATCTGCACTTTATGAATTTCAAACCTACTTCAAATTATGCCGAGATTGTCATTTTCCATACGACTGCATCAACTCTCCAGCATAATAAATGTAATTAGCAACAAATAATTCCTGTATTTGTCATAGCATTCTATGAAAGAACTACAGCACAAAGGACTGTATCTTGCCTCTTCTTCTGTGCTGCCTTGCTTGGCTCTCCTTTCCTCTCTTTCTTTTTCCATATAAGGAATAAGGTGACCAACTGCTTTCTTCATAACTCGAGCAGACTTTATCACCTGCACAGATAAAGGTAGGGGCAGAATAAACAGCAAAGACAAGGTATAGGAATAACCTCAGTTTTCTTTTAGCTTTCTCCTTCAGGCAAGAAATGAACCTACATTTGCAGCCCCAGGTGCCAGTTTTCAGATCATTCTGTGGCAGCAGGCTGCTGGCCTTAGGGGGCTAAGGTTCTACACACACCACTTTCTTCCACAGTGCAGCCTCCCAGACCACTCACAACACAACCAAAAGCTACAGACAGGCCCAGACTTGGAAGGTGCTAAACACAGAAAATTTTATTTGGGCTTTTTTTCCTCTCTTTCACTTTTTCATGGGCTGACTTAAAACTGCATTTCAGATAAAGCAAAAACAATCAGGAAGAACAGAAACAAACATATTCATACACAAAGAAAGCCAAGTTCCAAAGTAGAATAAGGATATGGCTGCTTCTCAGCAGTAACTGAATTTTTACAATTCCTGTGCCATATCTGAAAAAACAGCCAGTATAGAATGTTTTGGCCACATTTTACAATGCTAGTTTTTGTAAAGTAGGAAAATATATGACATTATCTCATTACCTGAGGCAGAAACATCTTTCCAGCACCAAAAAGATCACCAACAATTTTCATGCCATTCATCAAAGGCCCTTCAATTACATTTAGAGGTCTAGGATATTTTTCCTGATTTAATCTTGCTTCTTCTGTATCTTCAGTGACATACTTCTCAATGCCCTTAGGAACAAAAAAAAAAGAGAGACACTTTTATCTTGCTAGAAATACAACTTTTATTTAGTTGCCTTCTCCCCAGAAAAACCCCACAAAGAAAGTACAAACAGATACTGTAGATACTGACAGTCTTTAAAAATACCTCAAATGTTTATCAAATACAGGCTTTCTTAGGAATAAAAACACCACAACTCTTAGGCAGATGAAGTCATTCACAGCATGTCCCCAGTATTAACAGATCTCTTCATTTTTCTTAACTATGTCATCAGAAAAACCCAACACTCAAAGGTTGCTTCCACAGTGCAAGTGCCACTCAGTGCAGTACTACTAACGGATCAAAAAGAGCCCTAGGAAGTAAAATGAGTGCATTCCAAAATAAAAGCAGTATGTTTCCACCAACACCTGTGGAATAAAGTATTAAGGGTCAAAGACGTCAACTTCTGAAGCTTAAAGGCACACCTCTACAGTTTTTTCTGTTATTGAAGTTAAATAGATCAGTTGCATTTATTATTCGTTGTTACCGAATAGCTTGTGAAAAAATGGTAGCTGAAGAACTTTTAAAACCAAGTATGTCCCTTAAAGTCTGAGCTGAGATCATCATCTCTGAGTGCTAATGAGTAGGACAGTTTTCTGCACAGATTCACCTTTATGAGAGCATATTCCAGCCTTTCCTCCACAGAGCCTTTACGCCACTCATCAGTCTGCAAAATTTTTTTTCCTCCTTGAGCATGATTCTGAAAAGAAAAGACATCCACAGGAGCTTGCAAGCATAGTACAAGTATGGAACTCACTTTCAGAAAAATGAGAATATTTCCAAGTACTGAGTCATAAAATAATTTTAGATTATTCAAAAGGTTTATATACATGCAAATCATGTTGCAAACAACTGTGATGTAATACAGGCACCCAGGGATTCTAAATCCCAATAGGTACACACCTCAATGAAAATGTAAATAAAATAATTAAAAAAAAAAGAGAGAGAGAGAAAGCATTTTGACAATTTTTATGCTCGTAAAAATGATGCCATGACTAATCCTAAGGGGTTTACTTCTGGGAACACATTTTAAATTGATTCCTGGCCCACACATTAAATTTAATTTTAAAATTCTAATTAATTTGGCACTAATTCAGTTTCTGCTGGAATAGGTTATGTTATTCCGCATCACAGACGTGTTTTCAATCAGTCAGCCTACAAAACTACTGCTTGTCACACACACAGACTGCCCCAAACAACCACATATCCTCTTTGTCTCACACTCATATTCCTCTTGGCTACAATCACAGAGGACAAAAGGGCTTCATAGTGCAACAAAGTTCATAAGCACGCACCCCAGGAAGGCTTGTGGAAGAGCACCTTCTCCATTAATTCAGCCAACACACTTTAGGCAAGTAATTTCTTTTCCTTACTCAGTTATTAGACATAATCTGACATCTCTCAGGCCTTATGAACTTCCTATACTTCTGAGTGCTCATCAGCAAGTTTTTAAAGCTAATTAGCCACAGAAACAAGACTTCACTCATGGGAACAGAAAACAGAACAAACTTTCATTCATGTTTATACAAATTTTACCTAACTTCACAGCTTCTTGTTGCCTAATCCTATTCCCCTCATATGTCTAGATTGTAAAAGGGAATGAAGGAAAAATTAAATGTTGCCTGGAGACAATGTAGAGTTATATTAATTCTTAGCTATATTAAAAACCTGACTGGACATGTCCCTGAGCAACCTGATCTTGGCGGCACCTGATTTGAGTAGGGGGCTTGTAGTAGATGATCTCCAGAAGTCTCTATCTATCTCAGGAATCACCTTATGTGATTCACTGAACAATACCAAGCGCTCTTCAAACTCTGGTTTGACTTAAGTTTAAGAAAGTTTAACTCCAGCCTAAAAATAACCCATGACACTGTAAGGTGGACATGCAGGAACAACATGTTTGAGAATGTTTGCAGTTATGTACATCATGGAAAATGGTTTTTAATCTCAAACTTCAAATGAAGACTGATTCCCTAAATCTGCAAGGATTAAGTTCCCATTTTTGCCACTAGACTTTTACTCCCTCAGTAAAACCACCACCACAAATAAAAGCAGATTTTCCAACAATGGCTTCCCAAATGTATAGACTTAGGATTCAACATCCACTTTCATTTCTGCTTTTAAGGCTCCATTTAAATTCACATTCAACCTTCTGCAGAAACACTGCTCAAGTAATCCTTTTCTAACTCTCCCTTTATTTTTCTTCCTCTTTATGCAATCTTGAACACCCCAAAGGTGCAGCTCAGCTTAAACAGAAAAGATCACTCCCAGCTGAATGGACACCAAGAAGACCATCTAAAATAGCCTAAGCACAAGGGATAAAGTGAGTGCACTAGTTTTTAGCGTGTTGCTACTGTTACTATAAAGCATGCACCACCACAGGGTAAAACACAAACCAAGTGAATGAAGCTCTGCACAGAAAACTGCTCCTAGGAGCTACAAAACAGGCCTGCAAATCTTCTTGTGCACTTGAATCTAAGAGACATCTAACCCAGGGAGATTTCTGCTTTATCTTCCATTCAGAACAGAATTCCACTAGCTACCTTACAGATAATGTGTAATCTTTGTCCTTTATCACCACCATCACTAAAACATCTCAAAAACACTAAACAGCTGATCCTCAATCTTGACATGTTACATGAATTGGAACAGCCACAAATCACAAGCAAGTATTTCACCCTTTTTTATATACTCCCAGCAAGAGAGGTTTACTCTTTGTCTCCCACAGTGCATTTGTCAATTAAGTTCCAGCACCAATATCAGCTTGCTTGCGACCTGGCCTTTTTTTCTGCTTTCAGTTTGGTTCTTTTTTGGTTTGTGAGGGTTTTCTTTGGGGGAAGGTTTGTTTGGGATTTTTCCTTCTTTTTTTTCATTTGTTTGTTTTTTCTTTAGAGAATGCCTATACAGCTTGGTCTCCTGAAGCATATGAAGAACTCTGGCACAGGCTCTTCCATGGCATGAAACTGGATAGGTTTGATCTATCACGGATTACTCATTTGATTCTGTGTTAATAGCTGAAGCACTTGTAGTGTCATTAGTAAATTCTTACACCAATAGTTCTACTGACACATGCAGTTTATAGGCTGTTTTACCTATCACATGCAGGGAAGTGCTGAGGATCAGGTGCTAAGCTAACTACTATGCAAAACTTAAAACCGGAAGTTACCTGAGCATAATGTAAAAGTTTCTCGGTCGCATCAGGATCTTTGTTCCAGATAAGATTCTCACACAGCTGTAGCAATTCCTTGTGGATATCATCATACACAGGCAGATTCCCAGCATTCACAATTCCCATGTCCATGCCACACTGGAATAAACCATACAGAATCCCCCAGGCAAGGCTGTCAGACGTAGCACTGCACATCTGCCAAGCAAACACGTGGGAGCCAAAAGCAAATCATACCTTAATCGCGTGGTAAAGGAACACTCCATGCATTGCTTCTCGAATGGCATCCATTCCTCGAAAGGAAAAGGACAGATTGGAAAGACCTCCACTTATCCTGGCTCCTGGCAGTGTTTCCTATAGGAATTGCACACAGAATTTTAGAAAAGTGCCTTCCAAAAAGGAAATCTAAGTAAAGCATTCAGTTCATAAAACAGTTGGCCCCTAAGCTCAGTGCACTGGCTATGCACCCTTTCTCTCCTCCCTATTCCAGAGCCTTCTAGTTACTCAAATTCATTAAAATAAATCCAAATCTGCAGGAAAATTTACCAGTAACGGAAAGAGCCAGCAGCTACTGTGGTTTCCACTGTCACAGGTGCTATTCTGAACACATCAGTCCTCCCACTGTTTCATCCCATGTTTTCTCCATGCAAAACTACTTTTGTAGTCCTGTCCCCACTCCTCTGTAAACAGGAGCAGCCAGTCTGCCTGCTTGCATGTCTCAGGAGCAGGCTGCAGCTGAGCAGCTATACTCAAGGGTGCAGCCCCACTTCCAGGAGCCCTGTGGTGACAAAGCAGCCTGTGGGGTGTTGAGCCCCAGACTGCTCCTGACAGAGCATCTCCACATCTATCAGGGTGTTTTGCAAAACACAAGGGTGCAGTTTCCGTGGCTGTGTGCAGGTGATGTTCTTCACTGCTATACTTCCTTATACATATTTTGGCTACATAAAATGTCAGGTTGCTGAACAAATCCCTTCCAAAGAAAATGGAATTTTACTAAAAAAAGCACTTTTCGCACACCTTCAAAGAGGTCCTTTCAGCTTGCACATAAATGTGATCATTACCTCATTTAATTAAGGTAGTATGTTTACAATACAGGAAATGGACTGAAATATATTTACAGAACTATCTGAATTTGTTCTGCTGGAAATACAGCAATATTGGGGCATGTTTGGACTTCAGAAGAGTAGTCCTCCTCACTAGGCTAAAATGTGTAACATTTTTCTTCAGTGTTTTGTTGTTGTTTGAAGGGGGGTGTTTTTCTGTTTTATGGGGGTTTAGGGTTTTAAGTACTCTTAGCAATATACTTCAAGTTAAAATAACCTTACAACTCACTTTTATGGTTTTAGTAGCATTGATAAAATTTATGGCATAAAGGTTATGTTCTTCCATTCCAGTTCCTATGGTCAAAATATTAGGGTCAAATATTATATCGTTTGGATTGAAGTGCACTTTTTCCACAAGGAGATGATAAGCTCTGGAACAGATTGCAATCTTGGTTTCTGTTTCTGTTGCCTAGGGAAGAAAAAGAATGCTGACATGAAACATATAGACTACACAAAAAATAAACTCTCTAGAAATCATTTACAGCTCCAATGACTCAAGACTGAGAATGTGAACATCACAAATATTAGAAAAGGATTATATATAATAATATTGTATTTAAAATTCACCATCCCTATACCTGGAGTTTTCACTCTGCTTATAAAAAGCAATCTCACTGCCCAATGTTTCATCATCCTATGCAAAGCTTAATATGGGTTTTTTGATATAACTAAATTAATTTACAAAGATTTCACTCTCATGAGAAACAGTTTCTGAACTAAAAATATCTTTTATGAAGGAAGAGTTCAGCATGTCTGAATAGCAGGAGACACTCTTGAACTAACAGAGCTCCACTTAGATCAGTACACGGATATTTCAAACATTTGAGCAGCATAAGAAATGCTTATAAATCAGGGTCAAAACTACTGCTAAGGATATATAGAGCTTCTCTAAATCAACTGTGTCACTGAAACAGAACAACTGTCTTGAAAAAGAGGACGAAAGCCCTACACTTCAGAAGAAAAACATCTCTCCTTTAAAGTGATACTCACCTGCCCCACTTCATCAAAAGCCATAACAACCACTGCTGCTCCATATAATTTAATTTTCCTTGCTTTCTCCAGAAAGTCTTCCTCACCTTCCTTTAGACTGATGCTGTTTACAATGCATTTCCCTTGGCAACATTTCAAACCTGCTTCAATCACGGAAAAATTTGAGGAGTCTATACATAATGGCACCTGTAAATAACAGAGAAGTAAGCCAGGAGAACACACAGAAGTTAGGAATTACAGTTCTCTGGGCTGTTTGCTCATTTGCACGCAAAAATGCACACATTAATCAACACTTACGAATAAAAGTTTCTACATGATATTCAGATATTCATTTTGCTTTATGTGCAAAACTCAGAGCGAATTTATTTCAAGAGCTTCCATGGTGGCTCCATCACATATCATACAGAGATCTCTACTTCTCCCTGTAATATTTTGTGTTTCTGATTTAGATACTCATTTTTAGAGAAAGCACATTGCAGAACTATCTTTTAAAGACATTCTATATCCATGGCAACTTTAAGTTTTGTGGAAAGCAATACCATTATGCACCGCCAACATATACATTATGGCTCATAACTGCTCCACAACAAACCTGCATTCAGCTTTTCTAGCCAGTGAAAAGGACTGGCATATATTTATGTGAAAACAGACAGAAAAGCCTGTTCCATCCGAAGTCCTTCCCTATTACAGTATCACTTCCTCTGGGGAGAGGGACAACTACATCTGCCTAAGCACATAAAGTGGTTATTAAATGAAATTGTATCAACATCTTCCGCATGCAAATTACAAGTCAGTAACATGCTTTTTATTGTGACTCAATTACAACCTTTGCAATATCAGGTTCCGATGAAATCAAGTTACAAAATCTGGTCATTGCAGTAGGGCCATCCAACATCCCATCATCCATATTTATGTCAAGAATCTGGGCCCCCATCTCAACTTGTAATTTGGCTACACTCAGGGCTTCCTAAAGAAGAAAGTCAAAAACCAAAACAACATTGAAAAGAAAAAAAATCTTAGTTATTCTCAGGATAACATTTCACTTCTCCAAATTAAGCATGCAGTCAAAAACTTAAAAATTTGTAAGACATCCTATAAGAAAATAAGGAAATGGTCTGTTATGTACAACAATACAAACCAGTTGCTAATATGGAACAACCTATAATTAATTTGTTTACAGAACATGACATCAGAGACCTGATGTGTTGGTAGCACCACGGACTGTAGAGAGTTAGTCATATGCTTAATTGAATAATTTAAGATCTGCATGGTAACAAGGACTTCTGACCCCACAAGATTACAGGAAAGTACAGTCTCTATGATGGTATGAAATAAGGGTTTGCATCATAAGCACTGGTGTTTTGTAGCACAGGGTACTTAATTTTTAAAGGCTGTTCAACATTTTTGCCAGCTGCAGAATAATCCAAGTGCTAAGAAGGACAACTAAAGCTTTTCCCCCAGCCTACATAAATATCTGTACACCCATGTCTGTTCGCTTTCTCTTTTCAGTCATTCTGCAGAGTCCCTAACAACCTGTGTTTAAAGCTCTCTTCATTTAATAGTTCTAACTTGCTTAATGACTTCTATGAGCCTGAGTCGGGCTTCCAAAAATACATACTAAGGCTTTCATCTTGATCTGATGTAACATCAGAGTATACTCTGCGGCAGAGTCTCAGCTCTCAAGAAAAGTCACTCTACTGTTTGTTTCAATGTTACAGTATCAATTCACACCAGTAAAGATTGAGTCTTCCAACCTCAATTCTGCCCTGCAGCAGTTTCAAGAAAGCAGTTACCTTCCAAGCATCTTTTTCTGTACCAATGCTCATGTAGCATGTTGGAGTCAGAGATCAATGTATGAGCAATTAGATGTAATCATAATGCGGAGCGGAACTGGGGAAGTGAGGAAGGGGAAAGAGAGCCAGAGCTGCACATTGCTACAATCTTTCCCAAGTTAGAGATACCTCATATCCTCAAAGAGGGCATTACACCCACCTTCTTTCCCCTCTTCTCTGTAAATTAACCCCTAGATGCAGCACAGACCAGGACATTTTCTAAACCATTACCAGCTGCATAACTAAATTAAAAATTAAAAGTTCCCTGGTGCACTTGTCAAAAAAAAAAAAAAAAAAAAAAAAAAAAAAAAAAAAAAAGAGGCCTTGTAAAGTCCTTCTCGCTAAGTTATTAGTAGCTGGCAAGCAGAGAAACAAAAAACAGTGAAAAAATACATCCTCCACATTTTCATATTCTTCTAAGTGATATAGAATAGCGCTTTGTGCCAGCAAAACAAACAATAATAGTGTAATGGAGCAATGTAAAATCAGAGCATCAGCTATAAAGATTATTGTTAAAATGTATACTTCATAGTTGCCCGCCATGATGAGTTTAGCAAACTTCCGTGATCCTGCAACATTGCAGCGTTCACCAATATTAACGAAGTTGGTGTATGGCCCAATCCTGAATGGCTCCAGACCTTAAAAAGATATTTTTGAACATATTTGTTAAAACAGAAAAGAAAAAACCACATAAGAGACAGAATCTGTCTTCTGAATTGTAAAATAAAGGTCCCTCTCTCTCTACAAATAGTGATTTCTCAGCACACCAGTGCTCTAATGAGTAACTAGCAGAGCAATGCAATCAAACAACTGCCAACACACACCAAATCTTTCTATTCTTCCTCAATGACAATCAATAATTTACCTGACCCACAAAAAATAACAATCAACTTTTCCACTACAGAAGTGAAGCTATGATTCTTTGGACATCTGTGTGTATGTTCTCTCAACTTTCAACTATGTTACCTCATGCATGACACCCTGAGAGAAGCAGCGGCCCACTGAATTGACTGACCAACAAGGGCAGCTCATACCTAGTTCAGAGAAACAAGGCCAGCTGTACCCTTGGGTAGCAGGCAATGCAGAGGCAAACTCTACAGCAGAACCAAATAAGCTAAGGTATAACATCACAAGCCAACCATGATATATTTTATTTATGCTAAACTGATTTGACCTGAGGTTAAAATGCCAGACAGAAAAGATAGTAGTGTTTTACTCAGATACGTGGCTCAAAAGGCTTAAAAGAATGCCCCAAGTGTGGAACATACAGATGTAGACTTTGTTAAAAGAAAGCATGTTCTAGACCTGGTTCTATCTCTGGAACACCGTCCCAGTACAACTGAACCAGCATCTGAGGTGAGACAGGGGGGAAGCCCTTTCACAGCCCGTGTGCAAGGATCTCATCCCAGCTCTGCCAATAACTGTAACCAAATTACCTGGTCACCCTGTTGTAAAGTGAAGACAAAGATACTCATTCACCATTACAACATGTTTGAGACTTGCAGAGAAAATATGCTGGCTTGATTGTATTATACAAGATGGCAAGGAAAATGTTCTACTACTCCTTTAGCCAAAACAGTAAGACCTAGATCTGGTTCCACATCCATAAGCTTGCTGGGTTCAGGCAGAACCAGACATTCACAGCATTGTTCTGATCAGCAGAAAAGAGCCAATAAATTTACAAAGAAAACTTGCATTAGCTATGGAAGTTAAACTGTTACATGCTTTACCTGACAGCAGCATGTATCCTTGAGAGAGAGAAGGTGGAACACGAGGCTTACAGAATTTCACAGCTTCAGCAATTTTTCTGAGTTACAAAAATAAGAAAGTAAAGTTTTCAATTAAAATTAAATTACTCCACACAAGACTCAAACAGAATACACTAGATATATAGCTACATTTCCAATTTAGCCCTGTAGAGACAAGTCTAATTAGGTCTGTGAGGCCAAAGGCAAAAACATACTCCCAGAAGATCCTAACATAGCTATTTGCAAGAAATATACAAGACTGAAAGTTTTCAAATACAAAATGAGATACAATGGGACACATGAAGGATTTCAGAATCAGTCCTCAACCACGCTGACTCTTATCATATTCACGACTTGCTGAGCTGAGCAACTGCTAATGACTGAAAAATAAAAACCAATCAACCAAAAACGGCCCACAAAACCCCAAGCAAACAAAACAAAAAACCCCAAAGACCCCCAAAACAAACCCAAACCAAAGAAGACAAAAAACAAAAAACAAAACGAAAACAAACAAACAAAAAAGAAACCACAATCACCCCCCCAAGGGTCAAACATTGTTCTGGTCTGTACTGAGACCTTTCTCAGATGCTAGAAGGACTCATGCTGTTCACATTCTCCTCACTCTAGTCAGAACTGACACACACTGTCCTCTACATGTTTACATGTCACCTCTTCCCAGTTTATATCAGGGTAAAAATTAATCACAATGGCCCTTTCTTTTTCTAGTTAAAGTGAAAAAAGGAGGCTTTCCCACTGACCTGCTTGCAGTGGGAAAGACATCAAATGTTCCTTCTGACTAGCCAGGACCAGCATCAGCTGGACAACATTCATAGAACTTCTATTTAGGAATTCCCCCAACAAACACACACTCCCCCTTCCTTCCATCTACCATCAAAGGAAACCTTAAGTTTCACCTTGTGGCTAAGATTGCAAAAAAAGAGAAAGAAGATAAAGCACAATAAAGCAAGAATGGGAAGTCTATTCTGCCCCTCAATAAAGAGGGAGAAGTAATTCCAGAACAATTTTAGATGACAAAACCAAAGAGGTTTAATCCTTGTTTGAACCACGCCTCTACTCATTCTTCATGATATGCACGGCTACGAAACCCATGTTGTTGCACTTCATATATTGCTGCTATTGGCATTCAAGTGATCCATCTTTTCAGGAAACCCTAAGACAAGCCATGGAATATTGCACCACAGAAGCAGCATTTAAATTTACTTCACAGTCCACCAGAGCTGTAGGACATGCAGTACCTGATATGTGCTGGTGTGGTACCACAGCAACCTCCAACTATGTTGACCAAACCATCCAAAGCAAAATCCTGTAAGAGGAAGGAACTTTTTGTTCAAAGTTACTAAAGCCATGATATTTATTTATTTATTTTTCTCCACATGTGAAGCAATTCAGGGAGCTCACAAGAAAAATATTAAATTAAAAAAACAATTAGCACTATATTGTCTCTTTATGATTTGTTTTGAGACTGGATTCCCAAGGCTAACCAGCAATTTCAACAGGTAATTTCAAGAGACTACATTTGAAACTGGCCTATTTTATACTGTGTTCTTGCTGACACACTGCAGCTTCAGACACACAGTTCTGTCTTGCACAGATCCAGCAGCATGGGGAAGGACACCCTGCACTGGAACACCCCCAACATCAGCAGTTCCCGTACATGCAACTCCATAAAATTGTGCCAAGTTCATAAACACCACTCAGCTTTTTGAACAACTCCCAAATATAACATAAGAACACAGGAGTGCAATGAGCAACATGCACAGATCAAGCGGCAGGAAACCTTAGCTTAATACATAAAAGTAATTAAGGCTTTCAGTTTCCTAAGTAGTTTTCCTAGTGTGATACTTCAATCACTATCATTCAGCAAATTGTCTATAAACAATCCAAATGACATAAATAGTGATCTGAAAGAAAAAAAAAAATCCAACTCAAATACTGTAACAAGTATGCACAGGATACAAGCAGAGTTCTTGTCAACAAGGATATCAGATATGACATAATCAGAAGAAGAACTTTATACCTTTATATGCTTGGCAGTCACTTCTGGAGTTTCATCATAACCACCAAAAGTATTGGGAAGACCTTAAAACATAATATTTTTAGTATTACAATTTGTTTCAATTCCAAAAGAACAGAACTAAATTCCATAAAAGGCCCATTTAAAGCAGCATACTAATTGTATGAGAACTAAAATGCCTCATCACCTTTGCAATCACTACTCAGCAGATTATTAATTATGCAAGAAAGCACTCTGGATTCATTGCCACCATACTAACAACAGTTACTCTCAGCAGTTTAAAATATTGCTACTCTCTTTTTAACAGTAAAAGGAATCATCTTTCCAAGCTACTTCAACTCTGTTACTGCTAACGAGATGGGACAGGTTAGCTACATTTCACGTGCCTGTAAGCATAGGAACATGTGCACCAACACACCTGCATTGGGGTAACAGATGATGTAGGCGGTTGTACATTTTCCAATCGTTTCAATGAACGGACGCATTTCAACTGCCCCTAAAGCACAATTTAAGCCAATACTGGAAAATAAATTTCCAAAAATTATGTTGAAGTAAAAACACCTTTTACACACAGAACAGATGAATGTTAGTGCTGGCAACTGCTCCCACAATTATCTAGAACAAAACCAACCTGATCTCCAATTTCTTTAATCATCATCATCAATACAGCATGACTGTGCAAAAGGAGAACCCTCAGGTGGAAGACAAGCACAAGAGGGAAGGGGGCTGGACTGAATTGAACTGGGAACAATAAATCAAGATTTCATTTCAAAATCCAGGAGGAAAGTGGCAGCATTTTGACAGCAACTGCAGCAACATGACGGTTCTGTATTTTCTAGGTAAGAGAGAGAACAAGTAGAATGAGAATGGCAGATTGGAAAAGAGTCTTGTGCTACAGGAAGAAGCATGAGAAAAGGTTGAAACGGCAAGACCTGCTTCAAGCTGTTAAGTCATCATTTTCTTTACAAATTTTACATAAATTATGTCAACTTTGGAAAAGAGCAAGTGCCTCCCCCAGAAAGCCTCATGGCAGCACTAAGCTTGGACAACTGAATCTGCTACATCTTACTAACCAAGACAGCACTACAGCAGAATTTTTACATTAATAAGTTTCTAAACAGTTTTACCAGTATATGAGATACAATCCTATTTTCTTTTATTCCATGACAGATACATAAATGAGATTGCACTCAAAATATCTCCATTTGTATTAAATACAGAAATTTCTCTTGCAGATAGTATGTAAGATATCTTTTACATGTTTCCTGAAATTTATTTCAAAGTGTGGGCTCCCCCACACTCAAGATTTTCAAAGCAAAGCAAGCCAAGAACGGTTAGCAAGACTGTCCTTATGAAATGCAGACAAATGCAGTGCATTTCCTTCTCTTAAGTCATTAAGTTTACAAGCTTCCAGCTCATACTCCCCACATTCTAAACTGCCTGAATTATTACCCGTTACAGGGGTTGCTGACAAGTATATTCATAAGCATGACACAATCCAAGCATTACTTGTCTCAGAACTGTAGCACAGACATGCACCTTCATTCAGAAAGAAAAAGTAGCTTCTGTGGCCAGTATCATCTCCTCATAGCACTCAACATCATGCAAGAAAATATTTGAGAATAGCAAACTCTTAACCATGCCTTAAAAGCCAGCAGCCTTGAGCCAGACAGCTGATACTGTGTCACTGCTATCCTAGTGTAATACCCATCACACACCCATCTTAAACATCACCTCCCTCTCTTGCTCATTTCTCCATAGCAGTCATACATAAACTCCTGTGAAAGATAAGGCTGCAGAGCACCCTTGGGACAAAAACAAAATGCACATTATGGCCCAAAACTCAGTGTATGTCTTCTCAATGCTGCCACAGTAAAAATAATCATAGGATCTGAAACAACGCATCTGAGCATCTTTCATGGCAAGCAGCTTGACACATATCTTTCAGCACTTACTAAGTACATGAGTTCCTCAGCTACCACCTCCATCATCCAGACACAAAGCACACATTTTTAAGGGTGGGCTCCAAACCAAACTGAATTAAGGATGACACATCATCCTAATCAGGGCATAAACAATCCAAACAGAAACACATTCCTAGGATACCACAATTAATCAGCTTTTTCAGAACCGTAAAGCCACTCGGCACCAATTTGGCCACAGAAACAACATTAAACGCAATCTGTTCCAACCACTAAAACCCTTCTGCCACAGTGCTATAGAGCAGCCTTTTCACAAATGAGAAGCAAGCCCTTAACACTGAGACCTATAAGACACCTTTTATGAAATATGCTTTCATAAATTCTTGATTTAGGCTTCAGTGTCCTCTCTTCTTCAGAAGCAAAAGAATTAGAGCAAAATCATCTGAGACAGACTCATGCCAAATATGGATCATGAGGCCGTGATGCTGAGAGAAGAAGTCAACTACCACTCTGTTCCAAGAGGCTCCATATGTTACTTCTGGAACACCGTCTGGTCTGGGAAAGTGGAGCCTCAAGGGCAGTCAGGAAAACTGTGAATGCAGTCTTCTGCTTCTGCATCACTGAGATGACAGATTGCGCGGTTTAGCTGAAATTTTGTTGTAAAAACAAACAATGGCTCATCATAATGCGCATGGTGTGCACCACTAACAGTGAACTAAATGCTTTCAGTTAGACTACTCTTAGAAAGAAACAATCTTCTGGTGTATTCTTTTGTGTGAAGAGAACCAAACTGAGAGTGAAAAAAGGCAAAGAGGGAAGAGAAGGAGGTAGAACAGGGTAAAGAAACACAGAAGAGATAACCAGGAGAAGGTATTCAAATGACCACACAAAACCTTGCACGATGACCAAATCTGACACATTATCCATTTGCACACATCTTAACCTCATATTTATTAGAGCTTTTCTGCCTGGAGAGAAAAAAATTAAAGGAGGCATCAGGAGCTCGCAAAACAACAATGCATGTCCTTGAGAAAAACACTTAAGGCACATTTTTCTAAGAGTTCAGTAAAAAGAACAGTAGTATCTTAGGATTTGTTTTTTCAAGACACCCTAAAACATTCTCAGCTGGCACTGCTTCCCTCTAAGAAAGAGATACAAGTCCTGCCTGTACCAGGGATTGTCTCCTTGCACAGCCCAAGACAGTAGAAAATGGCAAACTACAGTTTCAGAATTTGACCTAATTGTGATTTCAGTGTAAACACAAAGCCCCAGATTATTTAAAGCAATTAATTAAAAATTCAGCTTTCTTTGGAAAGATAATTTCTGTTGAGGGAATAGAAAAACACGTTAGCAATGCACATGATTACGTATGACCATAGTTTGTACAGCCTCCAGTTAGCTGCAAGCAAGGGTTAAAATAGAAAAGAAACTCAACTTACAAATAATTAACTAAGAGAATGAATGATACATTTCCTTACCAAAGTGGCTTACTGTGGGAAACACTAATGACAAATGCCTCTCCTGTCTGGCCGGAGAGGGTACGGCCACTCTTATCCACAATAGTTCCAGAAACCTACATATCAATTGAACACAGAAAAGGAGAATTAAATGCACAGCAAAATGGAAAATTAAAATGGATGACCTGCTATAACTCAAAGTAGAAAGAACTGTGCTCCACTTAAAGTGATGAGGCACAACTCAAACAGAAAAATTAAGCCCTTTTTACCATATAAATGATTAAATATTTTTTTCGGAGAAAAAAGAGTGGTCAAAGGATTTTGTCTTTCCCTGTCTCCTCCCTCCTCAGGGGGGGAAAAAGAAAACAAAAGAAAAGGGAGAAAACTACTCTGAACCACCCAGCAGCCAGGCAGCATGAGCACCATGGTATCATTCTGATGACAGCCCCTAAACCAATCCACAGGGGTTTTTTGTTCAGGCAGCTAGAAGCAGTCACCTTCTCCTCACCTCCCCATTTAAGTTATTTCAGGTCTCAGGACTGTTACGGAGTTGTTTGGTGGTGGTTGATGGAAAGGTGGGAGAGGTAAGTCTGACCTTAAAAACAAGTTACTCCTTTCCCCACAAGAGAACATCAAATGTCGCAACTTAGTAGTGGAAGTATAAGTTTCAACCTGTATAATCACACTTCTTTAGCAGTGTACAAAAAGAGATGTGCAAATAATAAATAATGTGTCGACCCCAACTAACAGCAATGAAGTTGAGAATCTGGGAGACATCTGGATGAGGCAGGAAAGGCTCCTCAGATGTCCTGGTTCTGGCCAGGATAAGGTTAATCCTTGCAGTAGCCAGGAGGGGGGCATGGCTAGGACAACATCATTGCCAGGTGTGGGAGAAGAGAGACTCTCCAGGGAGAAGGGGTTCCTTCCAGTGGGACAGAGCAGTGAGGTAACACCAGTTCAGAGGCAGAGGGAGACACCAGTCCCAAGCCAGAGGGAGCAGTCAGGGCGGCACGGCTGTAGTCAGGTTGAGCTCCATGGTGAGCAGTTTTGAATCACCTGCTCTTTTATACAGTTTTGTTATTAGTATTGTTGCTGTCACTGTTCCTTTTCTTATTTCTGTTTCCAGTAAACTGTTCTCAACCCCTGGTCTTTGCCTTCTGTGCTTCCAATTCTCCTCTCCTTCCTGCCACAGGGAAAGAGAGAGGGGAAGAAAGTGGAGGAGCAAGAAAGAGGTGGCACATGGCTTGGAGAATCTCAGTGAGGGCACTGATTTGCAGAGTACCATTCTTCCACCACAACACCAGGTCTAAAAGCCATTTATTCCAGAAGATGGAATGGGTTTAGAAGACTCCATGCGAAAATAATTCCACTGTTTACACCAAAGCATGCTTCAATATTAATGCTACTTCCCACCTTCAAAGTACTCAGTCAAGGAATGTGATCAGTGGAATCTTAGAGAGCTGTGCTAAGGGTTGTAACTTCTCAACATAACTGAACTGAAAAGGGAACAAAGAATGAGGAACCAGGCTCAAGGAGCACTCTGTTCAGTGCAATGAAGACAAAAAGTCAACTCAGAAAACCTCCAGTGTTAACTGATCAAGTACAAAGTTGTGAACATAGAAGTTCTAAACAATGACACCTCCAAACCAGTCTTTACTGTTCTAAAAGCTAAACTAAGTAACAAAAGAGACTTTTATGAATGCAATTTCCAAGCTCACTAGCAGTGAAGCAAAATATCAGAAACTACAAAGGGAGAGGCAGAGAACATCACTAGGCTATCACACAATCCCTGATGTCTGCACTTTGAATGCTGTATTCCATTGTCATTCCACTCTGACTTGAGGAAGAGGAAAACAAAAATGGGACGGTAATGGGACGGTAATGAATGAACCAAATGTAACAGCTAAATAGAAAATGACTCTTCAGGCTGAAAAAAAGATGACTAAAGGAGGCTCTCACAAAGGACTACAAATGCCATGACTATGCAGCAAAGGGAACATAGAACAGCTGCTCATTATCACTTTCAAGAGATAAATGGCAAGACACAATAGAAGTTATCAGGTGGACTGCCCAAAAGTAAGCAAATTTTCAAACCAGCATATTCTTAAGCTGTGAAAGTTACAGACAAATTATGTTGTAGATGTCTGGGTCCTACATAGGTTTGAACACAGATGCAAGGAAGGAGTAAACACATTCAACAAAAGCCTACAAACAGATACTAACTGCAAGTCAAAAAGCCTGACTGCAAACTGTAGAAAACTGGAAGAGTACATCAGAACTTTCAAAACAATCTTATTCTTTTCCTGTATTTCTTCCAATGCATTCATGACTGGCAACTATCAGAAAAACACACATCAGAGAAAGAATATGGAGTAAGACAGATTTTTCTGACTTCAAATGGTCACTCATTCTACGTGAAAATATGTCAAAATTTGCCTCATTTCATCCTTGAAGCACCGGTTCCCATTGACCTCAAGACAGCAAGCCTGAAAAAACCCATCATTAGACGTTTTCGTGTGGAAATACACAAGAAAAAAGTAATTCCTTAGTCTATGGCTTGATCTGCTGAACAGAGCTATCCAAGACTGATTTCACAAAACTGTAAGAGGTTTTACTTTCACGATCATGTGGAAAACAAGTACATTTCCAATAAACTAATTTCCTTAATTTCAAAGCACTTAAATCAACTGCCATCTCAGCTAGCTCACAAATGAAGCTTAAGGATATGTAAAATATTGAAATATACTTACAAATATGGGTCGGGAAGCATACTCTTCCTCAAACAACATCTGGAGCGCAAAAAGTGCTGCCTACAGAAGAATATGTTACAAAACATTAATGATGTTTTGAAAGTTCTTCAGATTGTTCATTTCTTTTTGCTTCTATGGGTTTGGTGCCCTTTTTTATTTATTCTATGGCTGTTTATGCAACTTGCTAGCTCATATCACCTGCCAGAACTTATTACACTCAGGAAGTTTTACTCTTACCCCCAACATCTTCCAGAGGTTCCAAAACACATTTTGGTAACAAGCAGAAAAGAAGTATCACAGGGAAGTCAAATGAGACCAAGACTACTCTAAAACCCAAATCAAGTCAGCACGTACTTCTCCCTCCCATCTGCAGCCCAATCCCCACCCCAAATATGGTTGTATGTACTCTTCCCAGTACACATTCACTGCCCGTGAGTCTGTTTGGACATGTAGTTTCCAAAGGGTTCCTACCACCACAGATTTTTACAGTAAGAAGTGCAAGTGACTCCTCTGAAGGTCCTGAAAATGCCGTCCCTCCTTTGGGTAAGAAAATTGCCCACAAACATGTCCTTAGCATTATGTTAAGCCTGCAGGCTCCTAGCCAAACCTCCATGACGACTGGTCAGATCTGCAAAGGGCAAGTGATGTCACTGGAAACGCTATTCAGCCTGTGGCAAAAGCCTGAAGAAACACTGTGTACATATCCAGCCAGACTTTTCCACATAAAATCGCAAGACAGTTTTAAGTACCCTAACAATTCCACCCCCTGCACAGAGCAGTTATTAGATAAAGAAAGAGGTGTTAAAATCCCATGAAATGTGGCATATTTCAACATTTTATTCATTCTATTTTACCCTTCTAATCTTCTATTGCAAATTGTTTTTTCTTAAAACTGATGGCAGATTTCCCCCCCAAAAAACACCTTTTAATAGAACTGCCTTACAAGCCTTCCCATGCCTGAAAACAGATTCACTGAACTTTCCCTCTCCAGTGGGCATCATAAGCATCCTTTGGACAGACATGCTTACAGTGAAAAATACAATCAGAAGCATTTGGAGATACTGAGCAACACAGTAGAGCTTCTGGGAATAAGAGGACAGCTGGCACAGACAGCCAGAAAGATACAAATGGCACATATTAAGAGAAACCTTCTGGAAAAGGCTGATTAAAAACCATCTCCTCACATTCTACCCACTTGCTATCAACTGAAGAGTCTTTTCATGTATTTAGTCAACAGTAGCTGACAGCTCAAAGAATATTATCTCAAATTTCCTTAGGTAGTACACCAATATTTATATTAGTGTGGTGGAATTTTTTTTCCCAGAAGTCTCACCTTAGCATTGGCGGTATCAAATATGGTTTCCACCAGTAAGATGTCAACTCCTCCATCCAAAAGTCCTCTGGCTTGTTCTGTATATGCTTCAACCAGTTCATCAAAAGCTGTAAAACAGGAATGACGTTAACTTCATCTGGAGAAATGTCTTTAAGACTACTGCCTAAGTCCAGTAACTTGATGGTTATAAATACTTACTTATGTTCCTGTAATCTGGTCTCTCCACAGATGGTGACACAGAGAGTGTCCTGTTTGTTGGACCCATGGCTCCAGCAACATATCTCTTAATTCCTAGACCAAGACACAGGAGGGGGAAAAAAAACCCTAAACTATTTGCCTCTGGCTTTACAGTGACAGTCAATGTAAAATACCTCCGAGGACACCAAGGCGTGTGTCATTCAAGGATGAAGAATTGTACAGCAGTAAACTTGTGTCTCAAATCCAGGGTTCAGACAGCACAGGATCACCCAGCACAGCCAACATCCAGCAAGATGTTCAGTGTATACTCACAGAACAGAAGAACATTTCTAAAAAGGTCAGCTGTCTCAGTTAATTCTTCTAAGAATCATTTGTCTCTAACACAAGAAACTTCACTTAATGACTCTAAATACACAGCACAGAACCGTCCTGGCATTTTTCACTACATGACCTTATTTGAATATTCTGGCACGTACCATAAAAACCCCACTTTTTAAAAGCATATTCCAAATCTTACTTTCTTATTGCATACTATGAATTCCATCAGTAAGGTGCTATCAGCAGCAGCACTGTTAGCCTGAAATACAGTTTGATTGCAGAACACAAGCAGAAATGAGTATTTGAAAGACAGCATTGTCTACAGCAGTGTAAAGGAGCTCTAACCCTGCTCACAGAATGCCTGGAAGGCACCTGTAGAAATGAAATGAAAATACTAAGATGATTCCATTAGTTGCCAAGTAAAGCTGAACCACTAGAGATACACTAGGATTAACCAGTAATCCACATTTACCTACAATTAGCTATCCTAGTTCCGGAATACAAAGACTTGTGCCGTACAAACCTCAGGAACTTCTAACAATCCCTGCTGAATTTATTTTCTCTAAAACACATCTAAAGATGTGTACCACCTGCAGCCCAAAGCAGGCAGGCACAAGACAGCTGTGCTGAAAAACATCTTAAGGACCAGATCCTTCAAACACAATGAAATTAGAGTGATAAAAATAGAGATATGAAATTGCTGTTACCATGCCTTACTTGCAAACATGCACAGCACCATTTTATGTCCCCATAATGTAAACCATCAAGCTATCCTCTAGTTAGCAACACTTCAAAGATTGCAACATTGTCAAAACCACAAACAAGTACAAAGTTAAAATAATACTAACCTGTCTGAGCAGTTACAGTGTCTGCTGCTTTTCTGGCCACCTGTGCAGAGACTCTGTTTAACCGATATGCCTGGAACAATTACAGAAAATCTTTAGTTCAGTCCAGGGTAACTCATGCTCAGAGAAACACAACACTTGCATCCAGAAGCACGCAGCACACTCTGAAGGTTCCCCAAGTCGCACAAGTACATATCAGCACTATCACAAGGCTTCAAAAGGAACAGCTTGATACATCTCAGCAACAGAGTTACACAGTAGGTTTATCCCTGGCATGCCTCAACCTACAGCTGCCAATCATAACATTTCATTCTTTAAGGTAGTAAATAAATCCTGCTGAGATCAACAGAAGCTGAAGGATAGGACTTTGATGACAAAATTAGCCTACTTCTATGTTCACTTTTTATTCAAGTAGTGTATTTCCAAGTATTTACTTTCACATATTTCCCCAAATTCTCAAAACAACACATAACAAAGAACAGGCACAACAAATGCAAACTAGAAAGGATTTCTACATACACTACCACAACCAACATATATGCAATATCCTGGAAACAAGCAGGTCCACTGTGGCATTTGGTAGATTGGAAGAACTGAAGCACAACATCCCTGTTCACAGAACTGAGAGATCCTATGAACACTCAAACAAAACTCAGGACTAATTATTATTGCCTGTACCTCTGCCAACAAGAAGCACACTGTGTCTGTGACACAGCAAGTGCAATTGTCCACAGTAGCAGAAAGGACCTACGATCCCATCACATGGCTCAAGAGGCTGCAGGCCAGCCAATAAGCACAACACCAATGAATCCTAGGACTAAACTAACCTTGCTTGCTAGGACATGATTAATATTTTAAATAGTAAATAGTTTAACATTCTTACCAAATGCTCAAGGCCGTAGTCAGCCTGTGCAACTCGGGTGCTGCTGAAAGTGTTGGTTTCAATGATGTCAGCGCCTGACAGCAAGTATTCCTGCAAGACATGAAAGAAAAAAAACCTGAGGTATGGAAGGCAAGTAACCCAACTACTTTGTCTCCACCAGTTGACAAAAAATCACAAATCATTTCCCAATTCAAAGCTGATCAGACTCTAAAGACCTTTGAAAAAGCATAGGGCCAAAATAACTGAAGTGTTCCATGTAACCGATTTTCAGAATTTCAGCATCAGCCACACTTTCTATTAACAAGTGACATCTATAGAGTCACCTCTGCCACTGGAGCACATTCTAGACTTCTGCACAGGAATGTGGTCAGACACAGCCCAATCACCATCAGCAAGCAAGGGCTGCTGTGGGCAGTCTCACAAAAGACCCAAATGAAACCAAACCAGAAAAGATTAGAAAATTTAAATGTTGTGAAGGGATTTGTACAGCACAAGAACACACTGGGACAGAATACAAGCTTAGGAGAATTATGTTTTGTGCAGATCTTGTTTAAAGTTTAACTGCTGACCAAGATTCACGAAACACGTATGATTTCTGCTCCATTTTGGTTGTCTAATTCCCACTGAAGTAAACTGAAATCAGTGCAAACTTAAAAACTTTTGCAGATTCTAGCTCACACTGGTATAACCTCTATCAGTCGCCCCTTCTCCCTAACTCATCTTTTTGATCCCTTTTCTTAGGAAAATTAATCCACGAACACCAGAGGTTTATGTCCAAAAAGGAGACAGAGGGGTCCTTTTACTTTATTCGAATGAAGGGAGAGGCCATGGGGCATTTCCCCTGGGGTTTCTCAGATTTTCGGAGGACGCAGCCTCCTCTTTATCCTAATTTCCCGGCCGCATTTCCCTCTCTCTTTCCCCATTGGCTGAGGTACTTGAGAGGTACAGACTTGCCGAAATGCCTAAAATTCCCCTTTTAATGTAGAACCCCCGCTAATTTTTAATTTTTATGGGATCTATGGGTTTTTCCCCATTGTTGCTTTCATCTTTCAATATTCAATTTCATTTACAAACAAACCTATGGTTTGTTTGTAAAGGCAAGTATCTTCTTTTCCATTCATCAATCAGTAGAATCCTTCCCATTGTTTCTCTTATCTCTCAGCGCTAGTTTTATCTACCAGCAGACCCAGGGCTTGTTTGTAAAGACAAATCTCGTCATTCCTCTCACTTTGAACCCTGCATGTTCATATTCAAGGAAATTAAAACACTTGAAGTGCTAGTTAATCAAAAATACTGATGCCACCATTGAACATAAACCCCGCAGATTTTCCTTCAAGAAGCAGATGATCTCATTGAGTTCAACAGTACAAATAAAGTCTTGATCCAAACGACAGCTGAAAATAAATTTGTTTTAAAACGTGTTTTGCTGCAAACAAACATGCTCTCCCTCAACTCCTCTTGAAAAGATACAAAAATATCTACAAATAGATATATGAAAATATACAAGCTCTTACATGTCAACCAATAACATTAATTTTCTGAAAATTATCTAAATATGTTAAATGTATAAAAGCCCTCCAACTTTACTGTCTACCACCACAGAAGGAAATACCAGACTCAAAGCAGGAAGTTAATTTTTGCCTCTGAAAATACATCACATCTCTTAACTTTGGATCTGGCTTTGCCAGCCAAGGTACAGATAACATTTACTTTTTAGTCTACTGACATCTGTGAGATCTAATCACCGGGTCATTAACAAAACAAAAACAAACAAACAAACAAATTTCTTCGTAGAAATATTTTCATCTATTACTGCAAGTTGCTTCTGTCCGGTTCTCAGAAGAAATAACCCCTGGTAGCTGTAAAACATGAAGTCACCCATTGCTCAGAGAGCCTCTGACCCAATAGTTGCTGCAGGGATGGGGATCACGAAAGACAGTTCTTTTTTACACTCCTCCTAAAGCACCTGTAACAATGGGCCCTTACAGAGGTAACAGGAGGCTACTTGGTTTGAGTCAATACATACATCCTCTAGTCATATCACTATTGTTCTGCTAAACCTGCCAAATTCAACTCTTAAAGCAGCTTATTCTATTAAAACCACAAGCTACTATAAATTCCAAGGTTCATAAACACTGTTGCTCAGTTGAATTCAATCTACAAATGCTTCCTTCTGAAATTTTATAGGTCTAAGACTGATTCCTTCCAACTCATAATTCCTAAAATCCAAAGAATGGCAGTTAAAACTGAATTAAAAAATACAAATTACCTTCCAAGTTTAACCAAGATAAGCCAAATATTATTGTTATCAATGAAATACAGATTTTGTCAATAAATAATTGGAAAAGCCCAGAACAGATGTGAGGCTTCAACTGAATAACAAATAGCTGCAACACGATTCAAGCACTGCAATTATTACACTAAGACCTAGGAATACCTGCAGCTCAATAAATTTTTAAAGTCTAATTAAAGACAGGAAAACAATGAAATCTGTTTGCAAATTCCTAATCATCAGCAGATTAGACTGTTTTATTCTCTGGGCCACATGTTAATATTCTAGGGAAAAAACAAGACTGTGGAAGCACATATACTCATTAGGAAGCTCATATATTCATTAACTACAGAAGCCTGCTTCAGGCTGCCACAGTTAACAGCCCTTGAATACACAACTACAGAAACACATCCAGAATTCAGATATGTCCTACTTAGATGCATTTCAAGTGCTAGCTGAGAATAAGAAGAGGAAATAAAAATGAAATTAAATAGAATCTACAACTAATAGAAATACATCAGGGACATAAGTCAAAAAGAGATTTAAAAATAGCATTGCCTGGGTGACATCCGGAACCATGACAAAAATGCTGTGCTCACACAACCAGAACAGTCAAATCTGCTCATTCTTTTTCACATGGTTACCTAAGCACTCTCTTCCCTATCCTCAAAAGACAGTGGAGAGCCAGGAGCCTGTGGTATCGAAAAGGGGAGCGCAGAAGCCAACTTCTGCCTCTTTCTCTTGTCTAGAGACAGAAACCAGACTCACCTACCTTGTGTATGTCACAGATTATATCAGGCTGAGTTATACTGAGAAGGTCATTATTGCCTTTCAAAGGCCTGGAATGATCTTTAAATTCGTGCCCTCGGAAATCCTCTTCTGTCAGCGCATGTTGCTGGATCATGGTCCCCATGCCCCCATCCAAAACCATTATCCGCTCCTGCAGAATAGATTCAATTTCATCTTCCACACTTTTCTGGGGACCTGCTGGAAAAAGATAAACCCAGTATTTACGTAGTTCTGAAGTTCCCTATCTATACACGTGGCCAACCTGAGCTCTTCCCATTCAAGAAACAGAATAAAGTAACTAATCCTCTGCTGAAATTAATTGGTTTACATCACCTGCAGTTCCAATCACCCCATGTAAGGTAACAGCTGCACCTATCTAAACACAGGCAAAACTGGTCCTTTACCTAAGGACAGTCACCCATATAGAGTCAACCACAGAAAAAATTAACACAAATTCACAAGGGCATACGTGAAAACCTCTACACAAACTAGTTTCCAAAACTGAAAAGTGTGATAATTTCCACCCCAGAAATGTTTGAACAGCAATGCAGAGCTGCCTCTTGGTACCAGACACCACACTATAAGGGGTACACAAATGCAAAACAGAAATTAGTAAAGTGCATTAAAAACAAACAAACGAATACCCACATCTACTCTAATTGCCTATATTGTAATGATAAAGAGAAATAAACTGAGCAAACAAAAACAGTATTTCAACTGAGTCCTAAATTCCTTTAGGATTACAGTACTAAATGACAACTTGACAAACACCAAGATATGCCAACAGTTAAAAGCCAGGCTTTACTTTCTTTTACGCAAAAGTAACAAGATACTCTTTTCCTCTGCAGTAATGCTAGAGGAAAACAGATCAGACAAATTACATGGTTAATTGTAAGATATTGAATAGGGTAAATCTGAAACCACGACTGAAACAAAATATGGTAGACATTTCAGCACTATCATTAGAAATGAAAATGCAGTACTGCTTCAAGATCCCACACACAGCCCATCCCAAACATTAAGCAAAAAGCTTAATCTGAGGCATTAAAAAAATCAAACAAACAAAAAAACTCCACAAAACCTTGATAAAATCCCCAAGACCACAGCAAGAGTAATTTTTCTTTTCCCCTTTAGAACACACATACAGAATCACAGAGTGGGTCAGGTTGGAAAGGACCACAGGGGGACATGTGCTCCAACCTCCCTGCTCAAGCAGGGTCATCCTGGAGCATGTGGGACAGGATTGAGGCCAGGTAGTTCTTAAATATCTCCAGTGAGGGAGAGTGCACAACCTCTCTGGAAACCTGTTCCAGTGACTGGTCTATAATAAAGAAGTTCTTTCTCATATTCAGGTGGAACGTCCTGTGCATCAGTTGCTGCCCATTGCCTCTTCTAGTGGTTGGCAGCATTGAGAAGTGCCTGGATCCATCCTCTTGGCACCTTCCCTTTAGATACTTACAGACATTGATAAGATTGTACATATAGCAAAATAATCAAACAACCTCTTTATCAAAAATCCAAACTACAAGAGTAGGACCCCAGTGATGTTTCACAAACACGTGAATGTTTCCTTCATTCAGCTTCATCTTACTCTAAAAGACTTGTTTTGCATTTAGGTTATGAGCTATAATCAAAGCCCTTGTAAAAAAAATAATGATTTAAGCACATTTAGGCACAAAAATATCCTCATGGTCTCATTACAACTTAACTTACTACTACAACAATAGTACTTAAAAATCACTGGCAACTGCTAACTGATTTGACTTCTTTCCTTCTGCATTTGTGCAATGCATCTTCTGTTTTGGCATGAGTAAAGTTAAAAAGCAATGTGCTGGAGAGGAGCTGAGGCCACGAGGAAAGCATTGCAAGGTTACATTTATACCAACACTGGAAAAACAGCTCTAAATCAGAAGTAGTCTCAGTGTGAAGAGAAGTCAAAGAAAATGCGCTCTCTAACAAGTATGAAGCATTTGAAGGCAGATTAAAATACCAAAAATAAGCCACCCTTGCTTCAAGTTGAAAGTTTTAACACCACACAGGCAGGCTCAGCAGGTTCTTACATAAGAGCTTAAATCTACTCACGTCAAACCATCAAATTATTCATGAAAATAAAATCAATCCTAGAGCTAAAGGCTTTTAGAAGCAAGTCACAAAAAACTGTATCTGAAAGTAGGTCTGCAGTGCAGGCTCCCAATGGAGTGTAACTCATGTGCTTCAAGAGTCACAGCCCAGCGAGACACACAGGCACTGGAGCTCACCGGTGCTTCATGGAGCCTCCTAAACCAAATCCTGGGCCCTGAGAGCTGCAGCCCAGACAGCTGAGACGGGCTATGGGAATTCTCCCAGAACAGTCTTGCTTTCTACAGGCTTCAACCTACGTGCTTCCCAACTATCTCCTCATCCACACCGGGAAGCAGTTACCCTTTGATTGGAATCCTGCCCCTCACCTGGTCCATTCTGCTTTCTCTCCTGCTTGCCTCAGTGAACAGAAACAAAGAGAAGTCTATGGTTTTCTGCTCATAAGAGCACAGATCCCTGCCTCATAGCTAAGAGAGCCTTACTGTGAAGTTTTCAATATCTGGGCTCCTTCAGCAGCACCTCAAAAAGCTGCAGGAAATAGGCTGGGAATCATGAGGGTGGCCATCAGTGCAGAGTTATGCAGACTGTTTTACATAGAGATGCAACAACTCCAAGCCCACCAAACCCGATTTACCTGTCCTTGCTACGGATAACGTCTGCATCTTCCAACAGGAACATGCACTGCCTGAAGTCATGTCCTGGCACATTAATTCTGCAATTTCAAGTTGAAAACAAAGCCTGCAGACAGGTCCAAAAACAGTCCAGAAATCAAAGAAGATTGACTCAAAAAGCCATGCTAGGATGTTCTGAACTCTGCCCTTGGAACAAAAGCAGGGAGGAAGCTGGGAGTCAGTTCTACAAACAAGTACCATCATCTTAATTCAGCATTCAGTTCATGCAAGTCCCTTTTCCAGCACAAACAGGGTGCAGAATATTACAGAATAAAAGAAAAAAATGTCAGGACAAATTCCTAAGCAGAGAAAAACCAGGTCAGCTTTTTCTTTTCTTTTTTGTTGTTTTTGCTTACGAATCCTGCTCCTGCCTCTGCTCAGTCAGGAGATGATGAAAATTTTGTTTAATAAAGGTCACTGGTGAGCTTTGGGAAATGGATATCCTTTTCAGAAGTGTCCACAAAAACAAACTGCTTCTATAGCTATAACAGAAATAATAGCAAACCAGCAGTGGTAACAAGACCCAGGACCAATTACCTTGATTTTACACTCTACTGAAACTTAAAACACAGAGGCCATTATCACAGTATTGTAGGGCTGGAACTAGTTTAGAATACCATAGCAAATCAACAAAAATAACAGCACTGGCCTAAAAGTCAACGGGATACAGAATGGAAAATAAAAAATCCTAACACCCTGCTTCACTTCCCCAAGGTAAACACTTTGTGTTGAAATCATAAGAATATGGGAATTACTCGCCTGCAACAGAGAGATTATCTGACTTACAAGAACTTCTACTCCTTGTAAGGGTAGCTGTTTACCCCTACAGTCATTTGCTAACAATTATAAACTTCCCCCAACTGTGACCTTTCATTTTTTGAAGTGGAAGCAACTAAACAGTCAGGGAATAAGGCAAGGTGATGTTGCTTCACCTTCTTATCCCAATCCAATCACATACAGGCCATATGTGCAGAACTGAAGGGACGTGTGCTTTCCACAAGAAACTTCAAAGGTTGCAATTCGATCTAAACCAAATTTTTGTGATTCCTGCAATGATTCTCAAAAGGCATTGTTTTTTATTATTGATGAACTTCCATTACAAATTTATTTTTAGTATAAAATAGTCTGGTATACAAGCACTTGGAAGGGAATAAAGGATTACAAGTTGTTTCCTAAGCTTTTAAAAAGGAGCAACCCAACCGTGACAGTATTAAAGTATTTTCATCACATTGATGTGCCAGCACACAAGCAGAGGAACTACACAGAGAGAGAGGCACTTCCAGGACCTACTGTCTCCTAGGCTAACCAGCTCCCCTCTTGACTGGTTTACTTCACCTGCAGTTCCGATTTATGTAACTCCAATTTCACTCCAATTGGACTTTTGGAAGTCCAATATTTGCACATCCAAATTCAACAAATCAGTATTCCCCCCCAACAGCTCCAAGCACACGTCCTCCCATAATTCAAAGAATTACTGGGCAGCATGCAGAATTTACAGTATTAGTACCTAGAAAGGATGCTCCTGCCATCAGCCTGCCACAGACAGCTCATGATAACCTCAGCATTATTTGCTCTCAATTAATTAAATTGTCCTGAACTGGATGCCTTCTGGCAATAGTAAAGAGTTTAATGAACTGTAGCTACAGATGTTACACTGGTCCTCCGCAACAGTGGGCAGCAGCACCCTGTTGCTATGTTATTTGTTACCCAGCCTATCCAAAGTGAGAAGTATTGGATCTTACCACTTCACCTTGGGCACCTATGCGCACCTTGCTAATATTTCCATGTTGGCACCCGTCTTAAGAACCATTCCCTTTTACAGAACAGACAGACAACATACTTATGTACCCAATGCATTCACAAAGTTAGTTTACGAGGCAAACAACCACTACAAAAGTCACTGAATTTTCAGACTAGCAGCATCCTGTTAGCTGTGCACACTGTCTCTAGCTAAATATGCAAATCCTAGGTTTAGAAAGCTCCCTGTGTTATAACCACGACTGTTCACCTTTTGATATTAAACTGTTTACAATATTCATTACAGGCAGGACTCACAGGGAAACAGACCCACAGGGCCTCATTTTGTGGGATGCCCTGCTCCTCAAAGGCTAGGGGGGAACATTGTGATCAGCTTCTCCATAACCCACTCCTGAACCCAGGTCCTTTGCCTCACTGCCAGAGGGACACACCACCACCTACTGCCTCCTGCCTGCTCACTGGGGCTCCACAAATACCACCGTCACGCAATTTTTGCTTCTATCTACGCAAAACTTCTCTTCCCTCACCACCACTTCTCAAGCTGCCCCCAAAACACTTCCACGCTTCCCATTTCAGCCAAACCCGTTCGGTTCTGCAGCAGGGCAGTCGCTAGCCCACGGCCTGACCACAAATGGCACCGGAGAAAAGGGCAGGGCAGGTCACGGCAACATCCTCTTTGCCAGAGGAACCTGGAGAACCCTCAGGCCACACAAGCTGGCTGTGGAGTCCGTGACGAGCAGGACTGCGGACCTGTTTTGACATGCCGAGGGATGCGAGCCCGAGCTGAAGCACAGGCTCAGCACCAGGCACTTCCTCACGAGCATTAGAAGCGCCTGGGAACTCTGCTAGCGGCAGCATCACTGAAAGCAGCCACCGACACACCAGCCCATTTTAAAACACCAGCGCCAATTTTACTTATCCTCCCGTCCAACGACTTGCGTTCAACCCGTGAAAAGGCACTTTCTTTTGACTCAGAGCCCCGAGCAGCTGCAGCTCACCCAGCCCCTCCCACCGAGCCCCAGCTTTTACTTTCCCGGCATATCTGTGTCACCGGACGGGTCGGTGCGGGTACCATGGAGGTCCCTCCCGACCCCTCCCTGGCAGGATGCAGCTGCTCCAAGGGGCCGGCATCAAAAAGCGCGCTCGCTCACTCGCTCACTTATTCCCTACACGCCACACGTAGCTTCTGCAAGAAAGTTACACAAGGTGCGTAAGTGACCCCCCCGCCTGCGCGGAGCCGCGGGCAGCGCCAGGGAATCGGAAGGGCGGGGGCGGCCGCCGCCCCCTCACAGCCCGCCCGCCCGGCCGCCCCCGCCACGGTACCCCCCGCGCTCGCGCCGTTACCCGGCGGCCCCGTGGGCGCCATCGCTGCCGAGACGTCACCGCCCCCGGCCGCGGGCCCGCGCGCAGCGCGTGACGCGCGAGCCCCGCCCCGAGCGCGGACAGGAAGCGCGCGCTAGCCCGGGGCTGAGGGGCGCGGGCGTCGTCTGTTACTGACAGACAGACAGACACACAGACAGACAGGCAGTGCCGGACGACAGCTCGGCCTTCGAACTAACTCACCTCACGTTAAATGCCCCGGGGAGAGGGCTGATTTTGGAGCCAGGCAGAGCTCAATAAAATTTGAGTTGTCTCTCATGGCGGGGAGAAGCGGGGCGGGGGTGTGGTGTAGTGGGATGATTCTTTCAAACTCGAACGACAAACGTGCTGCTATTAGAGACAAATACAGTGTTGAGAGGAGGTCTGTAAATAGGCCTTAGGGAAGCTGGAAGTCGGACTTGGCCAGTGATGTATGGATGCACGTTACTGTCATGGAAACCTGAACGCAAGATTTTACTAAATGAATCAAATTTAAGTCAGTTTGCTTGAAAGTCGAACAAAAATAAAATGTGACATGTTGACACAAGAGTTTCACTTCTGGTGGTACATCCTTTCAACTGCTTATATGAGGACTCGCCTTTTAAAAGAAAGGAATAATCACAGAGCAACCCTGCAATCACCACACGGTGTAAAGAATATGCTGCCAAGAGTTGGAGTACCTCAAAGGAGTAACCAGTCCTCTCATGTTAGTAATTCAAGTGCCAATAATAAACACGGGGAGCATTGTCATTTAAACTGGTTCAATGGTCAAAATATAAAAAGAAGGAAGGCTGTAAAATGGATTACTGACCGGCCCTTCCTGTTTGGCCTGCATGTTGCAGTAAGTTAAAGAAGCAAAGCAAATACTGGAGGTGAAGATGCAGGGACTGCTGGTTCTGTGTTAGCAGGAACAAACTGAGGAAGGTTTCATCCTTTAAGTGCCTGGGCCATAAAGCCGCCTGTCTGCTCAGAGTATGGGTTGCTACTTTAAAATGGCTTCTGCATTTTCCCTGCAAAGTCTTTAAGGGACTCAAAATGAGTTAAAAGCTGCTAGTGTAGGTCATTCCTGGAAGCTAAATATTCAGTCTTCAATTTTCTTTTGAGACACAAAAACAATGGAGGAAAGCTCCTACATCACACTGGACTCAACTCTTTTGAGTCCAGTGTGATATAGGAACTTTCATAATCAACTGTCACTTTGGTCAATGGTAAATCAAGTATATATATAAAAAATTAGCCTGATGTTTAAATAACATATGTATCTCATTCATTTTCAGGAGAAAGGCAGGCAGCCCACAAATCAACTAGGCAGTAGTCTAACTTCAATTGTAGGGGCCATGCTCCAGTTTTGAATGCCAGGAGACGTTGGAGAGCAGACCTTACCTGTCAGCAAACCATTGCAGTGGTCAGCCTGAGTTCCTAGTGAAAAAATGTGTCCCAAAATTTCAGTGCGAGATGTGGTTGTTGGGAAACCCATACTCTTTAAAAACTTAACAACAGAAGTGGAATACACTAAACAAAAGCGCAAGTTAGGTATTCCTAATCAGTGCCTAATTTGATCCCTAATACACACAATTTGCATATATTACAGAGATGGGCAATGCTTTGGGAACTGCTTTTTGTGAGATTTTAGCATTTTCTTGCTTGACTTTTCAACAGCTTCCAACCTTTTTGTCATGTCACATAACACTGTGAAAATTTCCTCTGGCAGCAATGCAGGTTAAAAAGCTCACTGTCTACACAGTTGTTTTGTGGCAACAGATCTTTGTACCACAACTCAGCACGTTCTTGTATGTGCTGATGCAGTTGTTTGTTGTTTGTGTAACTGCTGCAAAGTAGGTCAGTGGGGAAAAAAAAAAAAAAAAAAAAAAAAAAAAAAGCTGCAGATTTCAAGGTGCTTTTGAAAAGGATCATTTCACATATCTCAATTCCTTTGCAATTTTGCAATCAAATTAAGCCAGTTTGACTGTGTGAAAGGTCGGACCCAAATTCCACCCTGTGCCATCCTCCTGTTCCCATCCTTTTCCTTGTGCGGGTGCTAGCCCTTGGACACAGTTCTTCTAGAAGAGTCAGTTATCAGTGCTAACATATCTCTGATCCGATTCATCTGCAGCAGAATCGTCCCCAGGGCTGATGTAGGAAGAGCAGCAGGAAGAGAGGGCAGCAACCCTCCAGCCTCAGACTGTGTTCAATCTGCTTGAGAAACTGGAGTTGGACAAATAACAGGAGGAGCACAACTGAAGCAAGATACGCTTCAGAGAGTGAAGGGAAGAGGAATGAGTGGATGAGTGGTAAAGGTAGCATTCATCCAACAAAGCAGTAACAACACAAAACTTCAGCCTCAATGTGTTTTGCAGTGTTAGAGAATCTCAGGTCCCTTTTCTTGGTCTAGTTTCAGTGTTGACAGTATTGCACAGTGCTGGGAGTCCCAATGCGTGTCCCTATCCCAAGGCTGACACACACCTGCAATTACCAAGATTTCTGAGCTGTTTCTTTGAGGCGCTCTAACACATGGTGTGTTTGGAGGGAACATTCAAGGATTTGCACTGAACATGCCCTTAAGCTTAAAAAGTGCTTTTTTTCTTTTTGTCTTATGGAGCATTGTTCTTATTTTGCTAAATTAGCCTGTCAAAATACTGTTCCCTTTAATACATTTAGAGCAATACCAGGGGCAGCTTAGAGTTGCAGAGCAGTGAGTAAAGCAGGGGAGAACACAAAGGTGGCATCATTCCTGTGTGTGAGAAACCTGACTGTAGTACTGTTGGGAATTAGACCTATTTAAACATCAGGTGCAGACATGAAGTCACTCACATCATCATGGTGAGAATCCTGGTTTCTAAAGGGGGTTATAAGTGGTGATTTAGTGAAGCTAGCATCTTCCTAATTGCAGCAAGACTAAATCCAAATTAATATCCTTAGCAAAAGAAATCAAAAAACTCTAAGTCAGATCGAGTTCTGGTGTTTGTTTCAAGGATATTTGAAGGTGAAGCCACTGTTTCCCCAGCTCACATGGAGATAAACTCTCACTAAAAGAACTTTTAAAACCAGGCAGTGTTTGAAGCAAACAAAGCCATCATCATATTTTGATTATTTTTCCAATGCCAAGGATCTGTTCACTGGCTTGTTACTCTACTTGCACACCCGTGCATTCAAGTAACACATTCACCTTACAAGTGCGTCAGATCAAACACAGGTCTTTAGCCCACTCTTAGCTTTTGGGGTTGTGTTTTAAACACCTCCACAATATTAATTACAAAAATGCTCCTCTCATTCCCATATTATCTGTCTTTATTTCTGAGGTGCAGTTCCTAATGGGTTATTCACGTAAGTAATCCTTATTTAAACAAGAACAGTAGAATTATTCATATTACTATAGAACAGTGGTGTTTCAGAGAAATATATCCCAGCAAAGCATTCACAACTCCATGCAGAAGTCTGAAGGAGAAACCAGATGAATCTGATTTCAGAGACAGCTCTTGGCGCTCTCTTCTGTGAAGTTACCACTTGTGCAGTTTTGCTGCAGCTGATTCTTGCCCTATTTTGGATGACTGAGTTGCTGTACTTGTTTCTTATTTTCAGAATTTCCTCTGAGCTTAAGAAACACAATTTATTTTTAATAATTTTGTAGACTGACAAATTAGAGGGTGATTTCTTTTGTGATCCAAACACAAATTATCTGTTCTGTATAAGTCAAGTTAGGATCTTAACATTTTTCTTCCAGGATGAAATGATTACCTGAAGGCAAAAGAAAGCTGAGTGCTTCAAGATCAATTTTAAGCACACTCCAAATGTCAGAATAGCCTATTAAAGATGTGCAGTTCAGGGAAATACCAACAAAATTATTCTACATGTTTACCATAGATTTTGGACTTCACTATTTGAAAAAAGCCCAAAGTCTTCATGACAGTGAAATCAAACACACTAGAGTGAACTGAATATGACCTTTTGCATCACTTGAGAGAATCTTTATTGATGGAAGAGTGTATAGATGCCTGGAAGGACTAAAATGCAGGCATGAGAGGACTGGGAATTCAATGGGGGGTATATTCTTACAGTTTATTCCTACTGCTGGCAAACTGTGTCAACTGCTTTCAACTAGTTACAGGTTTGTGCCTGTACATATTTTATGTTTATTTCATTATGAAATTTTGCAGCATTTTTAAAACTCCCAAGTATGCACCTTTCAGACATCCACATCAAAATCATGGAGGAGAGGCTGATGGTGTTCTCAGGGCCATACCAGTCAATAGACAAGCTCAGAGACACAGTCTCCGGGAGCTGAAGGGAACTCTCAGAGCACAAGCCCTAGGCATAATTTTGCTGCCTGTGTGCTATAAATGAGATTACACTTCTCCTGACAAGCACATCGGTTTGTGTTTGAGACAGCTTGAGACCTACGAAAATGTGGTGACTGAGGCGGATTATAGAAAGGTTTGAGCAGCTTTGAATGGTGGGCAATGAGAAGACAAAGCCAAGTAGGCCAACCATCTCCATCCTGGTAGTGCAAGCACAGCACAACGAGGCAGGGAGAAGGGACATGTGCAGATCATGTGATGTGTGAGTGGCACTGGAGAGCTTCCAGCAGTGCATCCAGCTGTCAGGCGTGGTTCCATCCCAGGGAGAGAGCAGCCTCCGTTCTATCGTTTTCCTTCATTAAACAGTAAACCTTGTGAAATTTTTTTAGCAAGGGCAGAGGGAATCTTCCTGTGTAAAATACCTTGAAAGACCGGTGCTCTTGGCTTTCTCTAACTTACACATAGAAACAGTCCAGTATGTTGTCAACAATCTCTTAAAAGTAATGTTTTGTAGGCAGTTCTCTTCCCTTTAAAGGACTTTGAAACTGCATGGTTCATTCAGTTTGTTTTGATGTCTAACACGTTAGGCTTCAAAACTTTGTGGAAGCTGCTTATGATCACAAATATAGCAGTGACATTTTCCCTACCCTTTCTATAGGCAGGCACCAGCTCCCTTACCTTGAGAGGGATTTGAGCAATGCTATCCCCTCCCCTGCATTCGATTCATTCTAGAAGAGCAGAAACAGAGGGGAGAAGGAAGCTGAAGAGGTCAGGAGCAAGGAAAGAGCAGCATGGATTTAAGTCCCAAACATGAGGTAGAAAACAAGTTTAAGGAACCTCTTTCAGAAATACAAACACTTCTAGAAAACTTCTTTTGCTGGAGATGACTAAAGAACTAACTATGACTAGAGAAAATTGTTTTCAAATCAACATATTAAATGAAAGAAAAAAAATGCAAGTTGTACGACAATATAGAATTATCAGACAAAAAAGAGCGTTAATGCTGAAAGTCTTGTGTATGAATGAAGAAATGAAGAAACATTAAAAAATACTCAGAGGTGATGTTGGTTCTAAATCTTGCCTAAGCTTCAGAAATAAAATTGTGAGGAAGAAGCAGCCTCTTACGCCCGCAACAGTATAGGCAAGTGACACTGAAAGGGAACACTGCTCTAAGGCAGTCTTTCTTTAGTTATCAGTAATACATATTTACATTAAAAAAAAAATGCCCAGAGTGTACTTGTCATCCTAAAGGCCAAATATTTCCATCCTGTTGGTTACTGATACCTGTCAGGTCTTACTCTTTTGCAAGTTTTCAATATAGAAGTGAAAAGCTTCTTTTATTAGCCTGTGGTCTACAATAATTCCCTTTGAGGTTTTTCTTTTCCTTTGACATCTCTTTTTTTGACTTGTCAAACTAAAGGACTTCACTTTGGACCTTAACACTTGTTAAGCCTAAAACGTATTAAGCAATCTAAGATCTGCTGACAAGTCCTCAGAAATCTCTATTAGCATTGCTACATTTTCCATGTAATATTTTCGAGGATCAGGAGAGCGGTCTTTGTACAAGTCCTCATGTAGCAGAGTCACTGTCAATGACTTGAGCTTGGGGGTAACATAATCACACTTAAGTCTCCCATCCCCTCTTTACTATGTAGAGCATACCTCACTGCAAGCACATGGATTTTGCTGCCAGCAGGTGCTGGTGGAATAATCTGTGGTTTATATTTTAAATTTTCATGTGGTCCACAAGCATCTTTCCATATAGAGCTGATGACTGTAGAGCATACTATCATTCCTGTCTATTGAAGGGTCTAATAAGTACTTCAGGAGTAGCAGGTAAAGCTGAAGATATTAAATAAAAACAAAGGGAAGAACACTCTATTGCCTTAGTACAAATCAAGGGTAACTGCATTCTGATCAAGGGGAAATAAAGTGCCTCCCTTTAAAATCCAGTTCAAGGGAGCCCTGTAGTCATTAAACTAGATTTGAGTCAACATCTCCAGTCGGAAACATTTAAGCTCTAAGGGACAGTTGTTAGAAGTGGGAAAAGCAGAGTGGCAGACAGAGGCTGGTGTCTGAGTTAGAAGGGAAAGTGATGTGCCAAGAGACAGTAATGCTGGCAGGAAGGGAGGTGCCTCCTAAGAAAAGGCAAATTAATGGCCACCGCTAAAGGCAATCCTGTCTGCAGAGCAGCACTCCAGTGAAAGGCCACTGGAAGAAGGGGTAATGACCCAGACCAGGATGTTGCCTTATGGAGTTACTCCAAAAGGCAGAATGTTCATTTCACTATAGCTGTTCCAGTTGTCCCTTGCAAATAGGGCCAGCCAGGCCATCTGGGTTCACGGTCTGGCTTGAAGAAACAATGAGTCTTTCAGAAAATCTGCTTAGGCTCCCGGAAGAGCTAGTGTTGGGGCAGTCAGGTGGGGTCATAATTGAATGGTTTCAGTTTTTCCTGCTGAAAGAAAATGAAAAAGCTAGTTATTAATTTTTTATGGATGGAAGGTGTTTGCACAACCATAATCAAAATATTTAGTTTGTAGTGTTGTTGGGACAAATCTTCTTAAGTTTAGGCGGCTGATAGAAATGCATTGTTTGTTAAGAAGAATGAAAAATGTTAAAAAGTGTGTTGTCTTTTTAATATAAATTTTATGTTTTTCTTTTTGCCACAAGAATAATTTCCACTTATTACAATTGCATATGCAGCTGTATTAAAATGAAAAATGGGAAAAAAATTAAATGTCATTCAACGGCTGAAAAATGTAATAATACTTGTACATTTTTATTTACACATTAAAATACTGACATTTCAGCCCCTTAAGCCTATAAGTCGCTTCAGATAATGAGACAGTTATTATTTCCAAGTGCCAGAAGTGTTTGCTGGACAGTATGGGTGTTTGCCAGCTTGCTGTGGCAAATCAGGCTTTGTCACCTTCCATCAGCGAATAACAAAGGTAAAAGTTCGAGCTGCCATGAAGTGTTGCCCTTAGACACTGCACAAATGACAGCAAGACCACTCAATGTTAGTTTGTGCCTGGTTGGTTTAATGACAGCAGGAATAGACATCAGGGATGTGGTGTTTGACCGCATCACGATGCCATACATGTTCATCACACTCACCTGGGCACCCCCCCAAACATTACTGGGTGTCTGGTTTTCATTTAAATAGGTTTACTAAAGAGTTTGTCAAAACTGTTACTGGGGCTTGTTTCCTGGGAGGTAACATTTCCTATCTCTTGGGTTGCCTGCATTTTGCAAACATCCTTCAGAAAGCTGGCATCATGTCCGCATTAATTCTGGTGGGTTACCAGAAGATGGAGAGATAACCAGAGAAACCAAAAAGACTCTGGGAAACAGTTTGGAAAAGATAATGGTATGAAAAGTAAATCTTTTTTCCAAGCACATCCAATAGGCTAGTGGAGGGTTTATAAATGCAGTAGGTTTTACTGAAATGAATACAGGAGCTCTCGAAGCATATATACTACTTTGGCAGAAAAACAGACTAAATTTTTGGCATTAGTGTGCAGAGTTCTACAAGTTCGTGATCCACAAATTACTGTCAGCTTGGAGACTCTTTTGGTCACACATCACCACTTGCCATCTCCTTTTTAGACTTTTCCATTATTCCTCCTGTTCATGATGGTTGGAGCCAGGATACAAGTCTGAGCAAGATGTTTGACACAGCCATTCTTTGCTTTTCTGTCGTGCTTCTTTTAAAATTATAATAATTTGCTGTACCTGTATTGACAGTTCCATTCAAATCAAGGCCAGACTTGCTGGCAACTTGTGCAAATATTTCTTCTCTTTCAGTCTTATCAGCAGACCAGCTAAAACCTGAAACAGTTCCATGTCTGAGCCAAAAGAGCTGTTCTATACCTGGGCTTCTGCCACAAGTATCCCTTATGCAGCTGGAAGGCTCCAGCTCAGGAGAGCACACAGGATAACCACTCCTCCCAAGAACAGCACTCAAGGTCATTTTTCACTCAAAGCATTAACAGGAATCCTGAAAGGAAGAAAGTTTCCATGTGTTGGGGCAGCCAGGTTTTGAAACAAAACTGCCAGGTTGAAGCAGATGAGGGATGGATGGGAGCTAAAATAGCCTCGAAACATTTACTGTCTCAGGACATTCATCCAATATATTTGATTTCCAAGTAATTAAAGCAATATGCTGATAAATGAATTTGTGAAAAGCAGTATTACAAATGCTAATGAAATTTCCCAAAACCTTGCAAATTAGCAGAGGAATTTCTTTTGGAGATTAGAATATGAAATCCCAGTCAAGCTCATATATGGAAAAGATTTGGCTTATTGTTTAATATAGCTGCCCTAATTAATGAGGGAAATGAGTGGCACTCCTAGTACTGGCTCAAGGTTTGTTGTCTGCACATAAATGTTCTTTTGTTGGGAACAATAAAGGACTTTCAGTGAAAGGTGGGTGGCTGGATCCCTAATTCCACAGTTATACAATCACTTTAAGGTAATGTAAATACAGCCTGCTGCGCCAGGGGATAATCTACAGTTCTAAGCACTCTAGATGTGTATTCCCAGCCAGCGTGGTAACCAGACCAGGGAACTGTTCTATTTATAAATATATGGGATCATGGAAAAAGCAGAGATAGACTTGTCCTTTGTGGTGGCAGCCCACACCTTGGGTTAAAATTAGAAAGGAATTACACATTTTAAAAAGATACTAATGCAAAATAAAATCCAGCTTAGAACAGTCAGTTTTCCTATATAAAAATGTTCGATCTAAAACAAGTAGAATCTCACCAGAACATGATAACAACTGTCTGTAGTCCAGGCTTAATGCTGCTGAAGTGGCTCCTTGAATAAAGTACCCTCTGAACATGAGAAGGTAGACTGATGCACAAGCAAATAAGTGCATAGGCTGTTAACCGTGAAACTTGGGGAAGAGTGGCACAGGTAATGAATAGGTATTATTTTCCCATTAAATATTACTGGAACTATTTGTAGAAGCCCTCCAAAAATATCAATACCATTACAGTGATGAAAGCATGCTCCAAAGTGCCTGTTCATTTACAAGTGATGATCAAACAATTACTTCCTTACAGAATTAGCCTCAACCACAAGCTATTTCAGTCAAAAAAGGAAACTGCTTACCATTCAAATCCAGCTGCTAACAGGAACTATTTTCCTCTTTAAGTGAAATCACTTGTGTCTGTGATAACCTTTACAGACACCATGAACAACCTGAATAAAAGAACATGGTCTCCTCCAAGAATTCAGAAACTGAACAGGATGTTCTGATGAAAACACAAGCCTCTAGGAATGGCTCTGACCCAAGCCTTTTGTGGTCAGTGAATAAAGAAATCAGTGATAGAAACTGTGTACAAAGAAGGGAGGTGTGAAGGCAGCATAGAGCTGACAGAAGATTTCTACCTGGATCAGCACCTTTTAAAAAATCAGTGTCTGAAAATTATTAACATGAAATCAAAATTATCTTGGCAGGAAGATTTTCAAAGAACTGTTGTATTTATGTATAGTCACAGAAGACATCTGTATTACAGTCATTAAAGCAACTTAAAACCTTAACTGACTTTTGTGAATTGTAATTTATTCTACAACTTTCATTCACATGTTCATCAAAATAATGCTGTACCTCCAGCTACTGAACCTTGATTTGGCCCCCATGATTGACACATTCATTACCCTCGACTCAGCTACTGTACTTTTTTTAATAGTAAAACTAGTTTGCTGCCAGAATTACGTGGACAGAAAATGTTGCTGCATTAATTCCCAGTGTGAAAAGTGATCCTGCAGAAATATACAAATGCCACCTACTAAAAACTGAGCCTTAGAGGAAAACTCTCTGTAAAACCCAAAGCTCATGAACATGATCACAGAATATTTTAAAGGACCTTGAGGATTACCCCTCTTTAGGGTAAAATAACATAGTTGATTTATATTGATCCTGGAAGAAATCATTTTATGATATATCTTCATTTAACATGAAAGACATATTAAAGTAATAATTATGGTACAACATTTTTAGGGAAGTGTGAATGGATAATTAATCCCTCCAGTTCTCAGCTACTGGCTCTGTTCATTCTAGTTTAAAAATTAGAAACCTGATATAAGATTGGAAAAATTACTTTGCAAAAGGTTTTTCTCTTGCTGCTGATAATGTTATCTCTCCCATGCTTTGATCAACAGAACACAGCTAAAGAAGGAGCTTAGAAGTCCTTTCCATACTATCAAAAACAGGAATATCACAATATAAAAATTAGTAGATAGAGAACATGAACAACACCTGACAGAAGTGTCAGATATAAACTATCTTTGTGACTTGTTTTTGCATAATCCTGACTATAGCACTGATATTTTGCTTTTGTGCCACACTCAGAAATTCAATGTTTTATTCTTTCAGCTGCGTTAAACTGTAACAATGAGAGATATGAAGACTTTTTTTTTAATAGGATTCAGCCTGACCAGCAGTCATTTAGCTGGAAATGGCTTTGCTTTGAGGCAAAGCTTCCTGACTTAGCTTGTACAAGCACTGTCACCACAGAAGGAGGTGGCACTGCACCATGTCATTATCAGCAGCGGCAGGAGCAGCTTCTGGCCATGTGCAAGGCTGCACATGCTCTGTAGGAGATGAGATCCAAGCCCTAGCAAGTCCTCTGCCGGCCTTTGTACACAAGGGAGAAGGAAGAGGTATTTGGGCATTGTCCGTCTCTGGCGTTGTTTGCTCCCACTCCAGCCACCTTAACCTGCAGGGTGCCTACTTTAGGATTGAAATCACACACAGATTTTTAATGCTTGCCATCCATAAATTTCCAAACAGTGGCCAGCGAAAGCGCCATTGCATATTTAACATCTGCTTTTTTGCACATGAGGAAAAGGTGACATACAGAAAAGTTAAGGCCAATGTCCTCAAGTGCAGTAGTGCCTAAGTCCCACTGAAAGCAATCTCAGCTTGGAGTCTAACAAGCTATGGACATCTGTGCTCAGGTGACCTAAATGGTCACCTCCAAGTCATTCTGAGCTTCATCTCTCTTCGTGAAACCAGACCTGTCCCTCCAGCACAGACACTACAGTTCATGCAGACACAATGTATTGAAATGTGTGACAGACTTTGAACTTTTAGCATCTGAAAACTCCTTTGATGTTCAGAAATGTTTCCAGTTCTTAGAGGGAGACACTAGGTTAAATTGCCAACAACAAAGCCTCATAAGGTTTTGAAAAGCAGACTTTATTTTAATAGGCACATCATTGCTTTAATAGCACTGGGTTGCACAGCTCGCTTCACCATTTGGAAATGGCTTTGTTTGATTACATTGCATTTCCTCAGTGTCGGTAGGATTCAAGTAAAAAAGTTACTGCTTTTATTCTCTGTCATTTCTCAAGATGGAAAAAAACAGTAAACATCTAGCGCACAGGAGCAGGGTACAGAGAGAACCACCTGTGACACAACAGAAGTCAAGACAAACTGAATTTTGAGCACTGAACAGTCACAGCTGCAAGACAACCATACTACATTTGCTCAGATGGGAGTTTGCTTTTTGTAGGATAGAGATGAATGTTGCCCACTAATACATACAATAATGCGTTCTTATACTGAGAAACAAAGACTGTCCAACATAGACAAGAATGAGGGTTTCATAACAAAACAGTTCACATGAAATTAGCCTCATTATTTCTGACAATAAAATTGTATTCCCTCAGCTGTAAAAGTTAAAGGCCTAAAAGAAAAGAACTGCTTACAGAACTCTAAAGCTGCACTTTAATCAGCTTTTCCTCCTTATATTACAACTCTTTGTGACAAAAGCATTGCATTCTGGATTATTTTTGTAATTAAGTAGTTTATATGGTTGTTATATTTCTTCCCTGAAAATCTGCATTTTAGTATTCTATTACATTCCACCAATAGAAGCATACAAAATCAGAAATCATGAGAGGAAAGGAATATTGCTCTATGAAAGAAAAAAAGCATGACTTCTAATATAGTTTTATGAACATTGTAAAAGAAGCACATATGGCATTGAAACATTTCGAAAATGGAGAAATATTTTGCGAGTTTCAATGTTTTTAGTTTTTACATTCTGTTTTCCGAATGTATATTTCCAAAGTTAATATTTTGCAATTTTTTTAATAGCTTTTCTAGCATTGCATAGAACAGACAACCTAAATCCAACAAGGCAGGTATCTAGCGTGCTGCACACTTTTATACACTGGTTACTTGAGTTACTAGCGCTTTACACTGACGGTACCTACTGTACTTGTAAAACTTGTTTTTAAATCAGCTTGTCAAAGCTCTTGAGAAGCAATCTGGGCAATAAGGTGGGTATTTTTAGTGTCTACCGTGAATACAGCCAATTACTGAATCAGAGGTCGCTCTCTCCATACAGTGCTGATGAAAAAGAGGTGTAATCCAGAGCCCCAGGAACAGACCCCGGGCCGGTGTACGGAGGCATTCTCTTGATGCAGTACTGAGCCTGCTCAGGAGGCAGCTCTCGACGCAACTCATCTGCCAGGATATAAGGCTGGGAGGGGGAAAAGGATTGACAAATTCAGTATGTGTTCTTCAAAAACACAAAATGTATTTATTTTCTCTGGCTGTGACTAATAAATCTGACAATTTTTCTGAGACCAAATATTTTCCTCAGCAAATTCCATCACAAATATGAGTTACAGGGTACAATTCCGCCAACAAAGAGAAGAGGTTAAAATGCAGTCTCAGGTTATGTGACTGTGTATGTTAGCTACCAAGCACTGTGCAGCCATGGGCAGACTGCTATAGATACAGCTTATCCCAGGATAGTCAGTGTCTCTGCAGTGCACTACTGCCCCTTCTGCAGTGACAGGACAGATGCAGGTATTTCCTGTTACTTTCAAGGTTCTAATATATGTGTAAAGAAAGATGCATTATTGTTTTTAATGCTTTGCATTTATGACATGAGGGGTACCCTCTGTTAACAGACTTGACATTGCTTAAAATGGCAATCTAATGAAAACCACTTTTTCCTGAGACCATCTTCCACATGAACTGCTACTGAGAACACGTCTGGAATTTAAAATGTGGTCCACATTAACTGAGATCACAAAATCAATACAAGCAGCTGGAATGAGAAAATCAATAGAGCGAGCCTGGGCAAATAGACCTGTACTGCTGTGATCTCTTCTTTCTCCACAGCACAGGGTTGGTTTTGTGGCAGCACTGTTTATGGCCCTGACTCCTCCAGAAGCTCTAGTGTTGCCATTATACTACCTTGCATCTTCAAACACCACCGAGTCACCAGTGCATCTGGCAGTGGGGACGAAACCATGCCAAATTTAGGAGCTTCCTCTACAAACCCAGTAACTAGAGGAGGGCTCCTCCTGCTGCTCCTGCTAGGACATGGATACACCACCTTGCATCACCCTCTTGAGTGAGCTGTCCGGTCACAACATGGCTCACAACCAGATGTAGTCTTGTGCACCTGATCTAGGCTGTGTTCCAGAGGGCCAAACTCTGTGTTGGAACATCCAGACAACAGCATGAGAGGCAGAATGAGTTCCCCACTAATCAGGGCTGTGGTGTGGAAATAACCTGATGCACAATCTATCCATTAAACAGACCAACCATCTAAGTCTTGTCTAAGGTGCCAGATTTTATGTTGGCTCTCTGTGCTATGAGGATACAGAGAACAAGCCTTGTATCCTGCACTCATTTCACGTAAGAGTCTTGGTTCCGAACAAGAAGAAAAGGTACATGATTTCTCTGAAGTCTGACAAACTGCAACCAAAGCTTCACTATTATGAAAAGGCTTGTAACAAGAAGGGCTAAAGAAGAGAGCGATTGAATCCTCCCAGCAGCAGCACGGTAACTGACCTTATCTGAAGCCAGGATCCTGAAGGAAGCTATCACTTGCTCAGCCGTGTCTGTGTCTGCCGTTTCTCTGGTCATGAAGTCAATGAAAGACTGGAAAGTGACGGTTCCTTGCCCATTGGGGTCAACCAGAGACATGATTCGGGCAAACTCAGCTTCACCCTTTCACAAAATACAAAACAAAGAAAATGGTCACCATAATACTGATCTCCAGCAGCCCAGGCCTCATTACACAGGTTATAAAGCATCTTCCTGACTCAGTAACACCAACATCAGAGCCAATGAAATCTGCATCTTAAATGCCCACCCCACTTCTGTAAAAAGGACTGCTTTTGAAAAGTGTATCCATTGTCCTAAATATGTAATATATACCTCTTAATTTACTGTCACCATCCTCTCTCCCTCCCACCCTCCCACAATGCCTGTTTAACTTGTTCTAGCTTAACACTTCCTTTTCCATCTCATCCTAAAACCATTGTAATTTAGGTACCATGCAGGGAAGTAAAACAATAGCCCAATAAGCAGTGTAGTCACAGACCCACAGAACTAAGAAGAGAAACAATTCTGAAAATTTCATGCCAAATACAGGACAGCTTAACCAAGGATAATCTCTTTCTTTCCCATTAAAAAGGTGAATTTTGGAGGAAATTTTTAGAATAATTGAAGCAAGGAAAATGCAACCCCCCCAGGCAAGTTTACAAAAATTAAACAGTATCAAACTCATTCTTCATCATGCAGGTAGAAATGGAGAAATTTACAAAAACATTAGTTCAATAACTGTTAATTTCAACTTTTAAAGTTTCCTTAATTCAAAGAGCAATACAGTGTGGCATAGAATATGATTTTCAATTGTCTTATTTAACTTTTAACTTCCCTTTTAACCATTTGAAAATAATGAAAAAGCAAAGAAAATTATTAGTAGTATCCTCTCGGTTTAGATAAGCTTTAGTATTGCTGTGGTTAACGTTTTAGCTGTGAGCAGAATCAGTTGACATTTTTCCTTAAAGCTCGTACCAAATCATAACCCATTGAAATTAAGCAAGCTCTGAAATCATCATGGTCCATCAATCCATTCTTCCTCTATTGACCAAAACAACGTAAGGAATATAGAAGGGAGGGTTTGAAGAATCCAAGGTAATTTCCACAGAGATGACGAGTTTGGACCATTGGCATATTGGATCCAGTGCATGAACAGTATTCATTGATGTTGCCCAATCAGGTCACCAGAATCATCATCAGTTTTAAAAGAGGAAGAAGTAACTAACATATTACACACAGGAAAGAGACATTTTCACCACAAAAAGTAACATCAGGAAAGGTCAGGGGAGAGATAAGGGAGAAGAGGAGGTGAATGGGACAAGAATACAGAGAAGACAACCAGAGAAAACAAAGAGAAGAGCAAGGAGAAAAGTTTGTTACTAAACTAGTCAAACTCAGCAGATGCTCAAGCTGCCTCCCTGATATGAAATGTCTTTGAAATGTTCTGCATGGAATCCCTAGCAGTTAAAAGTACAGTGAAATACTTCATTCCAAGGCCAAAGTAAATACATTATGAGAGCAGTCTGCTGATATATGGGAAATAAGTACAGGGATTTTCCTTCTGACTGCAGGCTGTCAAGACCCTGACTGCAGCAGAAATGTGCATGCTGGCTTAAAGGATGAGACCTGCAAGACCTAGGAGATCAGCTGAAGACCTTGTATGAAAGGAGATTGCTCATTTTCCAGGCAATAACATACCTGGAACATTCTAGACTTGAAGCTGAGTAAACACTAAATAGCATGAAATTAGGAAGGTAAATAAATGTTTCCTCTGTGCTGTGATAGATTGCAGTGGCTCGGAGAGAAACGTGTCATCCTGTATTAGGAGGGAGCATAAGAGAACTTTCATTGAGTGTGAGGAAAGGAAAATTGACAGAAGTCTGAGCGCCAGAAGCATAGGAGCTCTCCTAGGTATCTAGCAGTGTCCAAATAAAATATCTCAAACCAAGTAAAACAAAGCAACTGAAAAATCTTTGAAAAAGGCAAAGAAAAATACAGCTCAAAGTGATGCTGACAGTCCATCTAAACCAGTTGTCTTCCCAGAGTCAGGATCCTTTCAAAGCATTATGACCAACAGACTGGAGTTAAAACATGCAAATTTTTTGGCTACTGTTACATCTGAAAACAGAATTATTTCAGTTTCCTCTACCTGCAAGTCATTTCCAACCTGTCCTAGACTGATGAGGCAGGCTTTAAATTCATCAGACTGCAGATTGTCAGATTCATCCTAACATCCCATCACAGGTCATGCATTTGAGAAGAGGAAAGGAAAGAAAGAAAAGTCACAGATCAGGTTAGTTGGTTAGTAAAGAACATTCTATTTGCAAATTAATAATCATATTTTTCCAGATATTCATGGAAATGTAATGTTACCATGTGCAACAAATTACCTAAAAAGTGTGCAGTTTTTGCAGTTTCATGCTTTAGACGTTTTCTTAGTAGAAGAAAACTTCAACTGCTTCTTCCTCACTTCAACTACAGAATTAAAACTCTGCTTCTTTCCACCTTTTTTTTAAAACATCTTTGCTGACAAGGCAGATTTCATTCTATGAGCAGCCATTTGCTTCCGTCCTCTTCTGTTGTCATGCAGTATACGTGAGATGCAATAAAAATATCACTGAACCCAGGCAAAACATGTTTTCCTCACTCAATTACTTCATTCTTGATCTGGTAATACTACTTAGTATAATATGCACATCTCAAAAGAGGTAAGTACAAAATAAATTTATAATTGACAACTTATTTTCAATTGTCTGTCTTCTTTAACAATATGTACAGTCAGGTTTTGCTTTGAAAACTGACTTTAAAAATGTGCCATTGAAGTCCAGGTTAAATGGTTCCCAGTAACACCACATCAAACTGGAACATTGTTTTGAACCAGTATCTTTTTCTGTTTTGCAGGGGAAGAAATTCACTCTAACTTGTTAAAAACAGACTGGCTTGTCTTTTTCTTCCTGTTCATACAAAATGTGTCCTATCAGAGGGGTACTTTAGAGTGAGCTAACATAAATACAATTAAGGAGATATTCCAAGATGAAAAATTATTACCCTTATTGATTTTACAGACAGTTTGGAGAAGATCCAAGGTTTTCTGTCTGCTACATATTTGCCTGCTAGATGAATAATTTATTTTTGAAAATTTCTGTATAGCTATGCACAGGTAAAATTATATGAGTTTAAACAAATGCACTGGGCTTATTTAATATACTAATAGGATGAAGTAGTGCTTTAGTAAGTTAATAACACCATGCATTTTTAAAATATCATGCTGTTATTGACTCCCTCTGTATCAATATCGACCAGCCCCATAAAGGAAAGATGAAAAATAACAGTGGGAAGTCAATGAAGAGAAAAAGAGCAAAAGCAAAGCTACAAATCTGCAGCAGCATTTAGTTAAAAGCCAAAATCACAGTAAAGTTTTTATCTTTTACCATTTCCATTTTATATTATGATTCCTGCTATAAAACATTCAAAATGGCTTATTTTATCACTCTCAAAATGTTAATCTAGGCTGGTTTGAAACTTTCAAAAGCTGTCCTGGAGACAGGCTATGGCAGGTCCCACCAGGGGTGAAGTTATTCATTTCACCTCATTTCTAAAGCTGAAAATACTTCTGAGTGACTGCAAACAAAATGATATAAAAATGGGAGCTAAGAGCCAAATCCTGCCCCTCCATCTCCTCTAGGAGGTGTTGGTGGAGGATCATCAGCTACCAGGGTGGGCAGTGTTTGCAGAAGCTCCCCAGGCAGGCACACACAGCAGCAGGAGCTGAGGCAGTGAAGGGAGTGAGGGCCTGGCACATCCTCCAAGTTACCATTTGCTTTAGGAGAGAAGTGCAGCGGTTGTGCTGCAGCCCAGAACAGTCATATGGTTAAGTGGGACTCCCTAGTGAGGGCCCAAGTTGTAGTGCCAAGTGCTATAGCAGGTTTTCACATTCTTGTAGTGAAATTTTCAAATCTTCATCATATGTTTCCTAAAAAAGCATCTTTGCAGCATAGCTGAGTTTCATGGAATGGCATTTTGCAATTAAGGCACAGATCAAGCCCATGTGAAGGCTTTTTTAATTTGAAATGGTTCTTAATATTTATTTTTATTGTTTGCAGACCAACATTAGGAGCTGAAATTAATATTTTAACACATATAAATAATTTTGTTTTATTTATTTTTTCCTTCCAATACAAAGAAAAATACTAAAATCTCCTTCATGTTTCATTATTAGTCCCCAGAAATCTTTCCTCTTCTTCTGATTTATATGTGACCTTATAAAACAAGTGAACTTCTGAGTCAAACGAATCCATTCTTAAATATGTCCTTAATTTTCCTGAATGCTAATCGGCCTGCATAAGCCTGAACATATGACTCCTTTAGTAGGGAGCTGTTGGTTTTCTGTTAGCAAAATATAGGGTGGCATGATGCTATTTTTCTGCATGCAGAGCTCCTACTTGAAATCTGTAGTTTGCAGAAAAATCAATAGCAGAATGTATTAGCAGCCATTAAAATAGTACAGGCAGAGCAGCTGCAGATATTTCATCACATACTTTACAATCTTATTTAGAATTTACTAAATATACTGGGTCTGAAAAAGGAATCCCTGCATAAAGAGATGTCAAAACCAGTGACTGACAACCTATCTGTGTGGTATCCTGATTTGGCTGCATACCATTATTCAGCTGTGCACCATTTTGAACACTTCTAAACTGCTTCTGTGATTCAGACATTGTGTCCCACTTTCTCTTCTTTTTTTTCTCCATGCAGTCACATTAAGGAAGGAAATATAGCAGCATTGCTGAAGATTTATATTTATAAGTATGACTAGACTGTGCCTTCAGGCACAATCTCTAGCAAGGAGTAGAGCAGCAGTGGTAACAAGGGTAAGCATCAGCACCCTCAGGAATAACCCCTGGGGCCCAGGGTGTGGACTTGCCTGCTGGGAGCACAAGAGCCAAGAGGGTCACCCCATGAGCCAGGGGAGACAGTGTGTTTGCCACTTGCCTTTTCGAGAATGATTTGTAAAGCTCTCTGTGCCAGCACATCTCTGCTAGGGGTGCACTGAAGGAAACTTGACTCTTCCTGCCCTTGTAATTCTCACATGCACTGTCAGAATTTTTTAATACATTCTTCCCAGGGAGGAAGATGGAGGTTCCTTTCTCAGATTCATAAGCAAAGGGGTTTGTTTCTAGAAGCACCCTAAAAAGAGTTGTTAGATTTACGTATACCAAAATACATACTTTAAAGTGGGGAAGGGAGCTACTCTGCATATCAGTACTTTGCTGACATCCTCAACACACACTGCCAGACATTAAGAAATGTCTTAAATTGGAGAAATGCCACACAAGTCAGAGCGATACCATGCATAAATTGTTCCGTTGTACTTAAATATTTAAAGCCTCCTTGTCAGTGACAGTATTAATTTTTGGGATCCTTTCTGGCCATTCATCAGGGTGAAGAGCGGTCCAACCCTTCAAGTGCATTTTTAAATTATATCAGGCTTTCAGAAATGCTGCTAAATGCCACAAAATTTTTACATATAATGTTAATTCCATCTGACATGAAGAAGACAGTATTCTTCATGGTGGTGCTTATGTTCAGATAATCCAGTTTTGTCTTCATTCTATTTAAGGAAATCAAAACCTGAAGAACCCTGAGTTTCCTTTGTTCACCAGCACTAAATATCTGAGTGTGCAAGGACACAGGAAAGATAAAAAAATGAAAAACAAGCCTGTCTTTCTCCAACATGTTTGTTTAAAGTCTCCTTCTAGCCTGTAGATTGAGTTGCATCTGTCCATTAAGTAACAGTGTAATTTAATCCATAAAAACTTCTCTTTTCTCAGTGTTTCTATTATCTGTTCCCTCCATAAAGCCTGGCTTGATGGTTGAGTGGTTTTAGAGCTTACAGTCTTCCTTTCTTTAACTTATGCTACAGAGAAAATAATTGTTACATTCTGTCAGTGCAGAAGTCCACCTAGACCAGTTCCCCGTGTCTGATTCTGAGGGATGGCGTATACTAAAGAGGGCATTTGGAAAATGGTCCTTTCCTTATGTGACCCTTCCAGACTTCTTTTTTTAAGCCAGTGGATCATATCTGTCATGGGGAAAGGCAGGGTCTACAGCTAAACTTGCAGACCAGGCCCACGTCGTTGAGGCAATCGAAGCAGATAAGGATGTATGAGAGATGAAACACCTGTCTCCTTATTCTTATGACCTGGCCATTCAGGCTTCCTGCAACAGGAGACAGGGCAGAAGGGACACAGCCTAAAGCCATGACATAGCCTGAGGAAAGAGACAGGGACAGGAAAGAATCTAGGAGCTGGGAAGCAATTTTGTGTTACACATTACTGTTGTAGCCCATCTCCAGTGTGCTAGCAGCTGTGTGACACAACCACCTTCTTCCAGGTCATGCTTTTCCTAAGGCCTTGCTCTGTTTTATGCTTTGGTATTTCAATGTCTTACTGCATCTGCAAAGCCTCAAAGTCCAAAACAGTAGGGCTGGTTGGTGTAGGATTTAGCTTTTCCCTTCAGGCAGCCTGAGGCACCAAGAGCTGACTGTGGTGCCTCCTCAGCCACTGAGCCAGCCTTGCTGCGAGCAGGCCAGAGAACTCAGCTGTGAACGACAAAGGTACAGGGATGCTAGAAATGGCCATCCAGTGTAAAATATACTTGGATTCAGTCACTTTGCTTCCTTATCTGTAGGGAGCTGTCAAATCTTTGTGCAAAGACCTTGGTTTCCCTTAGAGAGGTCTCTCAAATACAGGCATGTAATTTATCCAGGCCTGGTACTTTGTCTGCTTTTAATAGCTCTAATTGCTCAATTATCTGCTCCAGTGCATTGGGAAAGCCATTTGGTATGCTACTTCATTCCACCCCAGGAAATCTATCTCTGCTTTTCTGATGTTATCTTCTGCTTCCTCAGAAAATACAAATAAGATTTATGCTGTACTAGAATCACATTAAGATTTTTCCATAAAATCTGTTCTGTGTAGCTACATTTCCCTATGCTTGTATGTTTCCTCAGCAAGCAGAGTTTTGACCATTCTGGTCTTCTTCCTAAGCAGTTAGGGGTATTCTAAAGAAGATTTAATAAACTGTGACTATCAGCATCCAATCCATACCAAATGCAAATGGAGGTATGGGCAACCAATTTGAGTAGAGCTGGGTAAACAGGATGTTAGTGAAAAGAAAGTGGAATTTTGCTGCACCCTGAAATGATTTGAAGGAGCTGACTCAACAGACTGGTGCTGCATTATGACAAGATTTTTCAGTATTTGAACAGTAAACTTGGTTTTCAAGATGGGTTCTTGCGAGCACAGAGCAATCAGAACTAACTCACGTTTAGATTGTTCTCCAACTGTAAATGTCAGATCCTCATCTCCATATATTTTCCTATTGTGTCTATTAATAGTTATCTTTATAACACTCAAGAATAATGCATAACTCACAGAAGTGAGTTAAGTTTATTCACAGTAGTGTTTTCCTTCCTACTTTTTTATTCATCCATATTTAGATAATTAAAAATAGTAAAAGTCTCTTATTTCCCACATATAACCAGAAAAATAAAGGATATTCCTGGACAGTTTTAAGTGTCCCAACTATATTCCCTGCAAATACATTTCTAGGGAAATAAGTTGTGATTCAAAGGGAAAAATCTCTGTGATACAAATTAGAGCTAAATTTAATGAGATGGAAACAACAGCAAGTATATAGAACATGCTGTACTGTCTTAAAATAAAGGGGCATGTTATTTTCCAAAACACACAGATTTATGCAGTTCTGCTTGTTATTTGAACAAATACTAAACCATATTAGCAGAGCTATAATTCTGCATTACATTTAAAAAGCAAAAAATAATATTTAATTTATGTGCAGAATGATACCAGGCTGTGGGGAGTCCTGGGCAACATGATCTAGTGGAGAGCATCCCTGCCCAAGCTGAGGAGAGTGGAACTAGGTGATCTTTAAAGTCCCTTCCAACCCAAGCCATCCTATGACTTTATAAGGCTATAAATTCTTAACTGATCTTTTTTTCTCTTTTAAAAAGAGCCCATTGCTAGTGCATTTGCAGGTTTTTTAAAAGGCTTATGTTTGGAATGCCAAGAAATTCACTTTTGGGAAGCATAAATATTGCTAGCTGAGAAAAAGCAGGAGTACTGTACCCTGTCAAAGTGATTGAATGAGGCTCTGAAGTCATTCATTTGTTCCTGGGTGATACCCTTGGCATCTCTTGTGAGGATCTGAGTCTCAACCTCATTGATAGTTCGAGCAATGGTGGTAAGCAGGAGCTCCCATCCAACGCGGATGTGCTATGAGAGGGAAAATACTGCGTTATTATGGAAGCAAATATATTATTTTAAGAGTCTAAAAAGTACAATAAGAAAAAAAAAATCAGCTCTAAATATTTATGTGATACCTTTTCCATACCACTAACTCTGTATTATGACCAAGGATCACTAAAAATAAAACCGGCCTTCAGAAAAATACGGATCTGATTTCTAAATGGGTACTTCACTAAAAAGTAAAAATAAAGGAAAATAAAACAAGTCCTACGAGATTGTCAGAAAGCCTGCCAAATTCCAATCTTCTGTGGCAGTCCCTTTAAATCAGGGAAGGTAGTTACATGGCACAAGAGGACAGAATAAATTAATAAATACAAAAGGGAGAAAATGGCTACCTCCATGGTATAGTTGGTGTGCTTGTTGTCAAACACCAGGGCTTCTTGTATAAGCTGATGATCTCCTTCCAGTTTGTCAATGTTGTGTTTATAATTAATGATATTGTGCTCATATTGCTTCAGCTGATTCATCTGGTCCTCCAAAGGCCCTGTCATTTCAATAGAACTGCGGGCAATTTCCTGTCAAAAGAAAAAAAAGACACCCCCCAGTCCCACAAAATTTAAGCTTCAGATGTGTTAATTTGACCAATGTTGACATAAATATGTTGTATTTTCATACTAAGAAGCATTAGTAATAAAACCTTCATATAGTGGAGATGGGAAATTTTACTGCAGAAAATGCATTTCAAAAGAAATGTGTCACATTTATACCTGGAATTAGTATTGAGACTCCAGTGAACCTGGTACCTTTTCTACAAAAAGCAGAAGCTAACCAGTAATTGTATAGTGATTGATTTATCAAAGGTGAATATCCTGGTAACCATCAAGGTACCACTTGTACGAAGATCCACAATTTTATGAATAATCTTAACAGTTGCTAAATAGCTAAGGACCAAACAGCTGGGAAACTGTCATTGACATTGCTGTTGCCCTGTATATAAAGTAGAGATAAAAATTATTAATCACTTTGTTCATCAGCTTCTGCATGAGGGTCTGACGCTCACCTCCATCTTGGTCTGGATCCATGGCCCAATGACATTGGCCTGAGCAGCAAACTGGCGGCGCAGGCGCTCGTTGGCGTGCTGGCGGGCTAATTCCTCCTGCAAGGATTGATCCCTCTGAGGCACCAGCTGCTTCACCTGTGACAGTGGGAAGGCACTAAAGGTCAGTAGGCGCAACTGAATAGTTTAAAAACAAATGGAACAAGTAAGTCTACAGCCACTAATTTTCATTATTGGTCTGAAGGTCGATATCAGAAGAACAAGCCAGAATGATCACTATTTTATTTACAAACTCTGTCCTAACATAAGAAATTTGTGACATGGTCTTAGGCAGCCTGACCAGAGAGACTGATGTGCAGAGAGAAGAAATGTTCACCTCTTGTCGGATTCAAGTTGGGGACAATTATTTCACTTTAACTGCTCTTAGAGCAGTTACTTTGTTTTTCTTTTGAAAAATGAAGGTGATTTTTCAATCTCTAAGTAAATGTTCTAAGAAAAGTCAGTGCCAAACATTTTATTTGAGCACCTCCATTAGAATAGGTGCTCATTAGAACGTGAGATATGTTCTGTCTGTCATGCATATCTGGAGGTCTCTAATTCATTGCAAATGCTTTTGTTTGGCTTATCCTTCTGAATTGCCCAAGGAGATTCTAACCTTAGCCCTTACTACTTGATTTTTATTACCCATTGAGGGTGTGTTCTTGTCCATGTAATTTTTTGTAATTCTACATTTTACACAATCATTTACCTGCAGCATTTTATCTGTCTTAGTTCCTAATGGAATTAAATTGGTGTGATTGCTCTAGGAGCCTCTCTTTAATTCTTTCACAGTACTTTTCAATAGCTAATGCCAATTTTAACCTAATTGGACAGAAACATTAATGGTCCCAAAGATGCTGATTTTATACAACATTTTTGAGAAGCAGAAGAAATAGAAGGTAGAAGAAACACAAAAATTACTCCTTATACTAAGAGAAAGAATACAATAATTTTCTGTTCTTTTAACAGCACCCCTGGCCAGGCACCAGCTCTGCACTAGCCTCAACACATGTTTCCCTTGCCCTGGCAGAAAGCCAAAGAGGACATAGGTAATACTGTGAGACAGGAACAAGGGATGTTGTGAAGCAAGCCTGGCAAACATAAGGGAGAGCATAAGGTCCTGGAGAAATTCATTCTGGCATCTGATGATCTAGAATAATTTAGAGATCTATTGCAAAGTTCTCTGAATATACTCAGTAATTCTAAACTGGAATAAGGTGTTACAATGTCCTTTCTGCTTTCTGTATTTAGCAATTTAGCATACATTACCTTTTCCCACTTGCTACGGATCTCTTCGACTGTAACGGTGCTGTAAGGATTGGTTGCACTTATTCTCATGCTGTAACTCTGGATGACTTTTTCAACTTCATTCTGGATTGACAGTATGGCCTGTCGTTCACCATCTGCCTCTGGCAAAGTAGCTTTAAATTGATCGTGTGCAGAGATCAAACTCTAAAATCAGAAACAGAGAGGGAAAGCATGAAAACTCTAATGTGTCTTCCAGCATCTGGAAGATCTGCTGTAAATAAGCACAGCTCCTCTCTCAGCCTCTGGCTACTGAGAGTAGATACAGGAAATAATACAATTACCTGAATTTCCTCTATGCTATGAACAATAAACATGTCCTGTAGGTCTTCCATAGCACCTTCCATCCAGTTATTGAAAGGAGCAGCTCTTTTGGCAAACTCCAGGTGAAGCTGATCAATTGTTTCGAGCAGTTTCTCCGTCCTCTGTACAGATTGGGAAAAGTGTGTTCTTTTGTTATCAGGGCAAGATCTAGCTCCACACACATACCCACCCATATACAAAGTCATGCCTTGTCTTTTCAAAAGCATTTGATTGCACTGATTGATTTCACCACCTGCTTTACGGATTCTCACTCAAGGCAGTAGGACTAATTGCAGTATAAGTACTCTCATATCCAACGCATTAAAAGGGGTGGGAATATGCCTTTGAAGTGCAATATTGGTATTTTAAGTATTTTTAAATATATATTTTAAGTATTTTTGTTATTTGGATCTATCTGCAAATGAATTAAAATCTGCTAATTTTGATTTAGTAATTTCTTTTAAGTACAAAAAGGAAGAATTACACATATGTTTCCCACCTTGGCATTTATGTGTAAGATTTCTTCTTTTCCAAAAGAAAACGGCTTTGCAAAGTATCTCAGTGCTTTGAAATACTCACTACCAAAAATTAACCTGCTGCTGGACAGAAAAGTATGCAATGGCTTTTAGCCTTGCTGGACATCAGATTCCCACAGAGGGGTGCTACAAACATTTGCTTCTGTTTTAGAACTGTCCAGGGCATCTCAGTACTGTCAAGTCTCCTCTGAGTAATTCAGTCCATTTGCAGAAGTAACCACACCAAAATGAAATGGAGATCTGAGGAAAGGGTTTTTTGCTATTTGGACTCCAAAGTGGATGCCCAATGGCACTGTTTCCAGATCTGAAATAAATGGTTCATCCCCCTCTCCCTTCCTCAGCTGAGCTGCTGATTCTTATTATATGGTTTACCTCCAGTGCCTCTCTCCTTTTCTGAGTGAGTGTTCCCAGGCTGTCCCATTGGTCACATATCTTTTGACATCTATCATTGACACTTGCAGCATCGTGGTAGTCCAGTTCACTATGAAAGAGGAAAAACAAAACTCTGCGTAAATTTTTGAAAGACAGGAGCAGTGTCCACACTTCCACTAGCCCTGAACAATTCTTCCCCTCCTTTTTGCAATATTTCTCCCAAGTTAAGCAAGTGTTGCAGTATAGACATTGTGTTTAGGCATTCAGCATTTCAAGAAGCACAGCACAGGAACAGGATCAAGCTCTGCTGTTCTGAGAAAAATCAAGTGACATCCAGATATTAAAGACAATTAAGGTGTCCAAGCATCTTTGTCTTAGCTATTCCAAGCAATTCAATTCCCTGATGGCCAGAATGCTTCAGTCTTGGTTTTCATTGACTTTATTAAGGATAGCAGCTGGCACTGCTTTTTCACCTGCTTAACAGACCAATGTCATCCTGACAGGAAGCAACTTACTATTTTGTCTGAGACTGGAATAAATTTTTAAGGCTCTGTCCTGAGATTCTGCACTGACTCTGCTTCAAACTGAACTTTTGATCTCAGTGGCAAATGATAGTCATCCGTAATACATGTGTCTGACACTTTGGAAACTCACTTTTATTGGTGCATCACCATCCATTGAATTTAGCTCTTGGCTTTGCCTTGAGAACACTCTGCCCAGTACTAAGTGTTGCAGAGACTGTAAATATGTGACACATGGCAGTATGAACCTAAGGTTTGCTTTGAGGCTTGAACAAGACAGCAAATGCAGATAGAATTTGTTCCCCTTTTTTTTTTTTGAACATTCTTCTCTAGAGCAATTGGCAAGAGGAATGAACAGATCACACTGCCAGTAATACAGAGAATCACAGAGGACAAAATGAGAACAGAGGCAGCTTTCCTCTGTGAAGCCAGGAGCCAAAAGCCAGAAGCTCTGCAGGCCAGGGGCAGTGTTCATGTTTCTTCTTCTAAGCCCAGTCAGAGCAATCTGGTTTGGGATAAATCTGAGAAGTATGAGAAGCATTCTATTTAAAAGAAGCTTCAGATGTGCTGAAATCAATTGACTGTTGAAAGTGAAGAATGGTAAAACAGGTAAAAAAAATACCATAACAGAATCACAGAATTACAAAATCACAGAATGGGTCAGGTTGTAAGGGACCACAACCTCCCTGCTCAAGCAGGGTCATCCTGGAGCACACGTTACAGGACCGAGGCCAGGTGGTTCTTGAACATCTCCAGTGAGAGAGACTCACAACCTCTCTGGGCAATCTGTTCCAATGCTCAGTCACTCTCAGTAAAGGAGTTCTTCCTCATATTCAGATGGAACTTCCTGTGCATCAGTTTCTGCCCATCACCTCTTGTCCTATTGCTCAGCCCCACTGAGAAGGGCCTGGCTCCATCCTCATGGCACCCACCCTTTAGATACTGAGAGACATTGATGAGGTCCCCTCTCAGTCATTTCTTGAGGCTGAACAGGCCCAGCTCCCTCAGCTTTTCTTCATAAGAGAGATGTTCTAGTCCCCTCGTCATCTCTGTATCCCTCCACTGGCCTGCTCCAGGAGCTCTATGTCTCTCTTACCAAGGGTCCCAGAACTGGACCCAGCACTCCAGATGTGCCTCACCAGGGTTGAGTAGAGGGGCAGGATCACCCTCGACCTGCTGACAATGCCCTTCCTTATCCATCCCAGGACATCACTGGCATTCTTGGCCACAAGGACACTGCTGGCTCAGGGACAGCTTGTTGTCCACCAGGACCCCCAGGTCCTTCTCCACAGAGCTGCTTTCCAGCAGCTCAGCCTCCAGCCTGTGCTGGTGCAGGAGTCATTCCTTCCCAGAGAAGAACCCTGCCCGTGCCTTTGTTAAAGTTCAGTCAGTCCTTCTCTGGTCACCTCTCCAACCTGCCGAGGTCCTTCTGAAGGGCTGCACAGCCGTTTGGGATGCTGGACTCTCCTCCCAGCTTTGTGTTGTCAGTGAACCTGCTGAGGAGGCTTCTGCCCCTTCACCTGAGTCAATGGTGAACAAGGTGAACAACACTGGGCCCAGTGCTGGACCTTGCAGGATGCCACAGGTGACAGGACTCCAAACCTGACCATGTGCACTGGGTACAGCCCTCTGGGATCTGCCACTCAGACACTTCTGAATCCACCTCACTGCCTTCTCATCCAGCCTGCACTTCCGCACTTTGCCTTTGTGGATGTTGTGAGAAACAGTGTGGAAAGCCGCACTAAAGTAAAGAGCGGCAAAATCCAGTGGTCTTCCCTCATCCATCCAAGTAGTTGACTCATTGGAGAAGGCAATCAGGTTGGTCAAGTGTGATTTACCTGGCTACTCCTGACCACCTTCCCGTCTTCCCTGTGGATAGAGATGGTCTCCAGAATCAAATGCTCCATCACCTTGCCAGGAATTGAGATGAGGCTGGAGCTACTGGCCGGTAGCTCCCTGAGTCTTCTTTCTTGCACTTGCTGAAGACTGGGGTGATATTTACTTTCTTCCAGTCCTCAGGAAGCTCTCCTGACTGCCATGGTCTTTCAAAGATCATCATGAGCAGTCTTACTCTGGTATCCACCAGATCTTTTAGCACTCATAGAAGCAGCTCCCCAGAGCCCATGGACTTGTAGATGTCTAGGTATTCTCTATTCCAATCCTCTGAACAATTTTAAAAAATAACAAAAAACACCAAAATTGTGAAAGTAAACTCTTGTATATAAGGAGAAAATGTCATCAAGTCACACTGTACCAGGGCTCCTTAACTGGAAAACTCGCTTCCTTCTTTGGAAGCCTTTTCATTAGCCTTCAAGGGATACAAAAAAAATTTCTTTCTGCTAAGAAATTTTAAGTCAGGAGCGTGGAGTCTTGGATGAAACAGCCTGAGATTGATTTTTCTGTCATGAGTTTTTGGCTGAAAGTTGGGGTTTTTTTTCATTATAGCATGTTAAGTTTATTAGATTATGTTCCTGAGTGAGCAAACTTTATTTTTGCTTCAATGGATCACTTATTTCCTTTTGTCAATTAAGGATAAGGGCAGGTGTCCTTCCATGAGAGTGAGGGACAGATTGTACCAGCTGTGGTCAAAGTCCTGGAAGGTGATACGCCACCTTCCTCCACAAGCTCTGCCAGGGAGATTCAGTCATTCCCTGTAAGATCTCTACTATCCTATTCCTTCCAGAGATATGTGCTGTGGACAAATAGGTAGGAGAATAAGATCAAAACAACTTTTAAAAAGGTTACCCACGGTGCTAAACTAACTAAATCCTAAGTTAGTTTACCAAACGGCATTAAGCAGTGTAGCTCCACTACCTTTCTGGGCCTGCTATTGTTTACTTCAAATGTGTATTATAGGTATCAAAGAAAATTTTTCTGCTCAAATCAGGAGCAGAGGAAGCAATAACTCATCAAAGATTAATTAGTTGGAAATATAACACAGGCTTGCATTCCCTGTCCTATTAATTTTTGTATCTTCCTCAACATTGAAGAGACTAGATCTACATTTTGTAAAAATTTTTGCTTTGCAGTGCGTGAAGTACTGCTTCTCCTCTGTTACAGACCTTCTAAGAGGACAGTTTTTCTATTTGTTTGCCCATTTGAAACCTACAGCCTTTGGAATTTAAAAATCATTAAGCTACCACAATTGATCTTACAAGTAACTCAGTCATATCTGTCAAAAATTCAAAATTCAGTCAAATTTTGGTCTGATCCAGAGAAGCACTTAAGTGTGAGCTCACTTTGGGAACAGTGATAGTGCCACAAAAATAACCTGCTGAGCAATATGTTTTAGCAGTGCTTCAGAACAAGGCTCATGTTAACCATGCACGTAAGCACAATTTGAGCCCACGTCTCCAGAATCAAAATTACTCTCAATCAGTCCTACAGATAATGGTCTGCTTGGCTGAAAATCAGTCACTGTACTACAAGTGATGGATATACAAGAAACGACATTCCAAAAATTTTGTCTTGATGATTGGAAACATTGAACTGAACACATAAGATCATAAATTAATGTGGGGTTTTATAGTATAGCTCACTCAAATGAGCATTTTCTGTGTCACAAATGGCAAATCTCATTTTAGAAATGCCTGTCCCCCTTCAGCTTTGTACAAAGCCCTGTCCAAGCCCCGTCACGCCTCTTTGCCAAGGAATATATAAGTCTATACAGGCTGGGAACACAACAAACTTATAGCAGCATCCTGGCTGGAATCACCTATTTGCATACACACATAAATCCTCTATCTAAATAGCATCAATCAACAAGCTTGTAGCAACTTTAACCTTAAGCACACAGTGAACTGGGCTGTAGCAGAAAATACCAGGACAGGAAACGGTAACTAGTAGAGTTCAAGGTCGTACAGCAATAGTTCTCCTTTGAAATTGCAACATCAGGCTTGCAAGTGATTGGCTAAAACAAAACATGGAGGTGTACTGACTTGGAATTTAGACACAGATGATAATGGTTTCTGTAAGGGCCTGCTCCAGTGAGGAGGCAAAAAACAACCAACTCACCAGCCAAAAGTCAAGAAAGAATTACCCACATTGACTTCAACAGCCTTTGTATCAGATGCCAGTGCACATTTCTTAGCATTCAGACATTAATCCTCCTTTAAAAATATGCATTAAGAAAGAAATTAGCATTTTCCTCCATAATTCTATTGTGCGAGGAATTACGTGTAAATAATTAAAATCAGTATTTAAATAGAAGCTGCCCGTTTGCTTGCAGCCAGCGATACAACCTGACCTTTATGACCTTTCATTCAGTGCTCCCCATGGGCATTAAACCTAATTGAGTTACAGAGTCACAGCGAACTATCAGGCACTGATAGCACCATTGTATGGAGAAGCAGAGAAGTCAAATTAGAGCATCTCTAAATGTAATCAGCTTTCAGCACCTTTGCAGCCCAGGCCACAAATAACTTGTTTAACTTCACACAGCAAATTACTGAAACAACTGAGAAGAGACGATCCCAAAATAGACAGGATACAGTGTTCACTGGCGTCACCAGAGGTAAAGGACAGAGGGTTCAAAACACTGGTAAACAGATGCTGTGCTATGTATACTACATTCCCAAAGTTTCTCATAATTCATAAAGCTGAAGCTGCATTAGCAATGATTAGGTGTTACAGAAACTTTCTTTAGTATGAAGAGAAACAAATCCCGGGGCAATCCCAAGCACAAATACAGGCTGGGTAGAGAACAGATTGAGAGCAGCCCTGGGAGGAAGGACTTGGAGATGTTGGTTGACAAGAAGCTAAATATGACCCAGCCATGTGCACTCCCAGCCCAGAAAGCCAGCCGTGTCCTAGGCTGCATCCAAAGCAGCGTGGGCAGCAGGGCCAGGGAGGGGATCCTGTCCCTGTGCTCTGTTCTGGTGACACCCCAGCTGGAACCCTGCATCCGGCTCTGGGGCACCCAGGGAAGACATGGACCTGTTGGAGTGGGTCCAGAGAAGGGACACAAAGATGATCAGAAGGGTGGAGCATCTGTCCTAAGAAGACAGGCTGAGAGAGTTGGGGCTGTCCAGCCTGCAGACAAGGGGGTTTTGGGGAGAACTTATAGCAGCCTTCCAGTGCCTAAAGGGGACTTAGAGGAGAGCTGGGGAGGTACTTTAAACAAGGACAAGGGAGAATGGTGTTACACAGCAAGAGGGCATGTTTGGACTGGATATTAGGCAGAAATTCTTTACTGGGAGGGTGGTGAGGCACTGGAACAGGTTGCCCGAAGAAGCTGTGGATGTCCCATTGAGCAACAGGATCTAGTGGAAGATGTCCCTGTCCATGGTAGGGGTCTTGGAACTAAATGATCAATAAGGTCCCTCCCAACCCAAGCCATTCTATGAAATAACTCCACAACAGAGATCAAGGCATGCCCAGAAAGTGCTTCATAATCTCACATATTCAGGGCAATCTCCATTCTCTGTGGTATTTTTTCAGATTTCTTTCACATTGACAAAAACACAGTACTTACTTTGCCCACTGAACTTAGGTTTTTTTTTCTTTAAATCATCTTGAAGATGGGATTTTTCTTTTAAATCCATTTGAATTACACAATTACTGTAAGAGCTGCTGCTGTCAGATATGAACTACATTTTTAGACAAGTGTCTGATTTTTAATCGTTAATGAATATGGAGCTGTTTGTGAGTCATGGTCTTCCACAAAGTGAAAAAAGGGCACGTTTCTAAGATTTTGTTTCTGAGCAGTAACTGTTCTGCCTGTTCAAGGGGAGAAATTGAAACCTGAAGAGCTGAAGCCAAGGGCAGCAATTTATTTCCTTTCCACTGTCCTGTCTGTAAAATGGAGACAACAGAACTTCCAAATATAATATCAAGAGATTGTGAAAATAAGCATATTAGAGACAATTAAATCTGCAGGAAGTCAGTGCATTACCCACTATAGTAGAGGTAATAAAGGGATATGAAGCCTTTTGAAAGGACCAATATACTTGTGAAGATACCTGATCTGTAATTTGTGTAAGTGAAATTATTTTCTAAGTTAAAAAACTCATAGCCCATACCTTTCAGCAGACCATATGAACTGAGAAAGCAACACCTCCAGGATTCCCATCAAGCCACAATGGACTCATGGGTAGAGCTAATGCTAAAATATTACTGTGAAGTCAAGTTGAAAATGTTTCTTTTCAAATAATTTTGGTCAGTTGAATATCTATATTTGGTTGGGGGTAAGGGGGAGATGTAGGAAAGGTCTCAGCAACCAGCTCAGATAATATACTTATGAAGCTATGTCTGGAATTCCTACGTTGGTACCTATGACACTATCAAATTCATTGGAAAGAGTTTATCGCAAAGTTAAATGTCAGCAGCTGCAAGCCTTTAAATGGAACATACTTCAGCTCCTGGGCAATGGCAGCGATCTGTTCCACCCTGTCCTGGTGAGCAGCCAAATCGCTCTCAAAAGCTTCATGTTTCCTTAACATGGCACGGACTTCTGTCAGGGAGGCAGACTCATAATCCTTCTGAAGCAACGTCTGCTCTTTGCCTGAAAGAGGAAATGAAAATGTTACTCATTTTTTAGCATTTTATTTGTTAGGAAAATTGTAAATTTAATCAACTTTTTAGTTGAGGCATGGTGAAAATCATATATATGAAATTAAATCCCATCCCCACTGAAATCAGCAGCAAATTGTCAGCACGTTAATTAGAAGCATATTTTTAAAGCTCCCACGGTAATGTCCTGGTTTTTGCATAGGCTGCTTATACAGGTCTAAAATAGTGAGATAATCTACATTGCTGAAGAAACTGGCATAAAAATGGTATATTAGCAAAAACTGTATCTCTAAACCACTGGGATGATTTTTTGTAGAATAAACTTAAAAAAACAGAAATCACACTGCTATGCTCAGCTTCTTACTAATGATCTGTTATTCTTTTTTACGTTCTGCCTTCAATTCATTATTCATTTCAGCACTTTAAAAACAAAATAAACCTGAGATGTGTGACTGCCTTTTGTATCGAACGCTGAATTTTAAGTGGAACGTGCCAACTTATCTACAAAAGGCTAGAGAAACAAAGATTAAGTAGCAACTGAAATACTGCTGCTGGGTAGCTTCTATGTTGGACAACTGAATCCACACAGACAGGCCCTGCAACTCCACTCAACACATGGCATTTGCAGGTCTGTGAATCCTAGAGCCAAAAGCAACTATTGTTCCACTTGCTGTGTATCAGCTTATGTGAAGCTTTCCCTACACAACAGTTATAACTTGTCACCATGAGGAGTTTATCTCAGAAAATCGGCTCTTAGGGCTGATAAACGCTGTAGTTTCCCTTCTAGTATCTGCTTGGCAACCATTTACAGCCTTGCATGCTTTCAGCAACCCTGTTAGAGGATGGACTCTGATTCACTTTCAACAGTGTCAAAAGAATCTAGCTGGAAAAAGCCAGAAGCATGGCAGAAACAGGAAGACAGTCATCAGGATGATAGAGCACACCTATGTTTAACAGTCCCCAACAAAACTGAACACCACTGTAAGGTCCTACAGGTGTCACAACTATAGGTAAGGTTAGGTTACCATTAAAAGCCAGAACTAGATATGGCATGTATTCCAGGGTCTGGAGCAAAGCAGACATGAGACCAGTATCATGTCGATTATCTGGACTATTCAGAACACCATGATGACCAAATAATAACGAACTCAGAATACTTCTGATAATAATTTCACACTCAGCCAGGGGTATGACTGCGTTCCTGGTTGGATTGCTGGTGTACAACTACGTAAGAATACATTAGCAGTTATGGCCTCTATTCAAATGCAGAATATTCCCATTAAGTTTGACTCACTACCTCAAGTATGATTTTTACAGTTACATCTCATTAGCAATATGCCAACAAGTTAGGATCGTGACTACAGTCAATAAAACCTGACATTTTATCTGTTATTATTTTAGATAGTCTGAAATTGTCCAAACTACTTATGAGTGAGTTCGTAGCTCGCAAATACTCGGCACTGACAGTTCAACTTTGAACATTAAAATACTAAAAATGTTAAAAGCCATTTCTCCTCACCATATGCCCACTGTTCATGGGTGGAAGCCTTCTGTCTAAATTTCTCAGCCAAGTGTTCAAGTCTTTCCAGTCGTCGTATTTCATTCAGCAGCCACTCCTCATAGCCTTTCTCAGCCTGTTCAAGTCTCTGCCAAGCGCCGGCAATATCCTGTGAAGAGAATATAGGGGAGAGATGGGTGAAACTATAATCTCTTTTTATCTAAATTTACAGGTTTTTAATTCGTTCACAATTTGGCTTCAAAAAGAGAAGTTTTTATGTGCAGATTTTGTAAAATCACAGAATCACAGAAAATGTCAGGCGGTTGTGTTTTAGTGCCGACACCTGCTCCTCACAGTGCATTGTATTCATGTGGGTTCACGGAAGAAGCCCCTACAGAAATAGTTTCCAAGCATGGCTACAGGTCCAATATCTTCACAACATTTTGCTTTTACCTCCCCATTTTACAATGTGTGTGTGTTCTTTTATAACATATCTATCTGTTATCAAAAAGAAAGTGCTTTGCTTTCACAAGTTGACAATAACAAGGTAATTAGTATCAAGAGGATTTGGTGCATATTTTACCTGGAACACAAATTCTTTTCACCTTCTGTGGTACACAAAGTTTTGTGAATTTGCAACAAAGACATGTTTGGGAAGCTGAAGTAACAGGGCCCTTATTTTCCGCATACAGGGAGTGGCCAATGGACCTTTTCAGATAAAGCAATTTTTTTTTTTTTTGCTTATGAAATCTGAGAAACCAAAACACAGTGATAGAATAGAGTACAGAAACAGGTTTAGTATATTCCACAGGAAATGTTTTGACCCACAGTTAAGTCACAGTACTTATCAGCAGATGAGAATTCTTGGTACAGACTATTCTTATCTTCATAGACATAAGAGAAAAAGCAGAATAGAAAAATGTAGAAACATGTATTGAGCAACGTTTGTTTGATGACTAAAATGTCAGTGAAGCCACTGAGCTTTGCTTAAATAAGCAATCACTGGCTCTCTGATCGACAAGTATTGATAACATTCCCAAAGGAAGCTCTCTATCATCTTGCATCTCCAGATAATTCACTTTTCGGAAAGCCCTCAAAGAGGCAGGAGCATGCTTACTAGAAAGCAAGATTCTGGAACAAAAGGGAATATGTAAAAGGAGTTTGGTGTTGAAAAAGTACAACAAACTGAAGTTTCTGAGAATGACTTAGAATGGCCTTTCAATGCTTCCAGCATTGGCACTTTTGGGAGATCATTGATAAAGCAAACAGAATATTGATGCCTCCTTTACTTACTGAAACCATTTTCCCCTCTGATGGCATGAAAGCTGGCCGATTGCTGATTCTCAGTTTTGTCTGCAGGGTGTTGAAATTGATCTCCAGCTGACATTTCTCCTGGACTTTGGGAGGTTTGTGTTTGCGACGGTAGTCCCGGAAATCCTCTAATTTCTTCTGCATAGCCTGCATTGTTTTTTCTGGGGTCCTGTTTTCCAGCCAAGGAATTGTCCGGCGAATCCATTCTAAAAGCTTTCAAACCAGCATAAACAAGTCAAACAAAGGCAATGGAAAAACAACCAAAAAAAGATTATATTGAACATACAAATCCTAATCAAGTTTGTTCCATTTTAATATTATTGACTTCAGTTGGTACTGATGCCTTAATAGTGACTAAGCACGAGATATTCAAAGCTGAACAATACTTTTAGAGCAAATTTGCCCAGCTATTCCAGGTATTTCCAGAAATACCCTGATTTTCAGAAAGATTAATGCACATCTAAGGTGTCTTTAATTACTGAGTTACCCAGTATCATCTGCCACTTTCAAAAGTATTGGTCTTGGTGTTTCAGGTAGTTGCAGTTATGAGATCAGGACAAAAACCAGCCTCAGGTCATATAAAAGTCTTCACCCAGAAGGCCATTCATCCAAATTTACATAAAGAAAGTAGTGCTGTGATCTCAGTATGTTTTTGCAGGTTAAGCAGTAAAAGAGAAGAGAGCTTTCTGTGCTCTGTACATATGTAGTCCTGCTCGGCAGATTTACCATTTAACAAGAAAAGACAGGAGGAGCGTGTTCATCTGTACGTTCATTTGCTGTCCATGCTCTCAGGTGAGTTGTGAATAACCTGACAGACCCTGTCCAGTGTGCTTTGCAGTACACAGAGCCAAGGGGCTTGCTTGGAGTGACAGGATCTGGTATGTTCCACATGTGATCAAGGACAGCTCTCTTCAGAGATAGAAAGACAGGAAGCTTGGTCTTGGGGCAGGCAGATGACCATCTCCTAGACACCCTTTCGGGCACGTTAACAAGACTGACTGACTTGCTGAAGGTCACACAGGAGGTCTGTGGCAAAGGAGTCACCTGAAACTTGATATCATGGGCAACTGGGCTTTGTAACCTGCCACAGTGAGACTTATCCTTACAGTGTCTCCACTTTGCTGTCTTGAAGTGCATGGACCTTTCACCTTTCAATATTTCATGATTGTCACCACACTGCAGATAAAGCATCCTTACCTCACTTGCCAGTCTCTCATACTCTTCCATCAACCTCTCATTTTCCTGATTCACAGCAAGCACCTTACAGATCCGGTTAGCCGCAGTCTCAGCCTGTAACACACAGCAAATAAACAGCACATATTAATAAACACATTCTGAGAAAGGTAGGGTCTTGGAAAAAGAGAGAGAATGTGGCTACTGCAAATAAAAGATCACATTCTTTTATAGTATTTATGCTCCTAGGTTGCTTAGATGCTCATTTTCCCTCCTTCTGCAGACATAGATTCCAATGGCCTGAATGAGGCATGGATCAGAGGTCCCCTTGTTGTACAATGAAGCCTTAATTATATAGTTGTCTAATAAATCTTTTCTTTTTAAAGACAACTTAGGCCATTCTTAAAGATATCCTATTAGGTTATTTTTTTAAATCACATCCAACAAGTTTTAGATTTGTTAGCCACACTGGAAAGACACCACACGTGATGCAGTTGTCTCAGACCACTCTATATCTACATATCATATGTACATATACCCTTGAGAATAAGCACAACCACAGCAAATCTTTTCATGTCTCCTGACAAATTTATATGTGAAGGTGCTGTGTAGCTCTGCCCTATTAAAAATTTACTAGTTTGATACCACAGAGCAATACTTGCATACAAATATGGCTCTGGAACATATCCAATCAAATAAATATCCATGTATCCTGTGTTAGAGAGTATTTGGAATTCCCCTTTTGCATGAAAAACAAAAACCTTCATACCCAGGAGCAAGAGAGAGCAACAGCGTAATTGTGCTGTGGTAAGGTATAGTGACCCAGCAGACAGGAAGGGAAATTCAGTCCTGAGGATGAAGGGAAAATATCAACTATTTTAAAGGTTCTTCTTTTTTTAACATAAGTTGGGTTATGTCCATTTGTAGGCTAGAAATGTATGAAGGAGAAGAGTGGGAAATGTCACATTTATGACTGAAAATCCCACTGATGACAGGCCTGCTGCTGATGTTCATGCCTTTTATACAAGTACTTTCATCCACAAATAATTCTGTTGGTTTCAGCGGGAATTAGGCACAAATACTGTGTTGGATGTCTTCTGTGCCTCTCTGTCTTCAGGCATTTTTGAAAATCTAGCCCTAAGTTACTACTCAGCATAGTAAGTCTTAGTCTCCAAAAGTCAAACATTCTGATGCAGTAAACACATTAGATGTTGTAGCAACAAGCAACAACTCCACTTTACAACATCTTACAGTCAGTTTTTTCTGAAACAATCCTTAAAATTACCAAATAATGACCCAAAATTAGAAACAGAATGTCTATTTGAATTAGTTAACTTGTTACACAACATTTAACTAAAACAAGTTTGAGAGTAGGTTAAAAACAAGTATTAGTGCTCAAGACATACTTGCAAATATTATTTAGAACCACATAGCAGTAAACTAGTTGAGTTTGGTTTTTTGTTTAATAAACTAGTAAAAATGTAATACAACCAATCAAAAACACAGCAACCTGAAGGGACAGTTGATTAATACCTGCTCTGCTCCAGCAAAAGCATGGTAGAAGCAGGATACATATGTCATGATAGCTCTCTCATCAGGTTTGGGAGTGTTCACAATATCTACAAGAGTGGGGAGAAATTAAAATAAAACAAGAAAAAAAGAAATCGAGGAGTAGAAAATAGGATTAATAAATAAATGCATAACTTCACGTCCTTCTTACTGTTTTCTTGTCCATGACTCTGTATTCGAGAAATTCTACAAAGCTGTAATAAATTTCCTGTTAGATTGAGGGGTGCTGATGGAATAAAAAGTACATTAAAAATGCAGTATAAGCTCATACAAAGAGGAGGATTTTTTTTTTTTTTTTTTTCTACTTGATCCAGCAGTATTGTCATAGGGGGAGTAACCTTAATTTTACCAGGACTGTCTGCTTGAGAACTGCCACACATATGTCTAGTTACTTAAATTGTAGAGACTAAGACACAGGAAAGGCAGAGTACATTTCAGCCTGGGGAGATGTTCTCTGGAAGTTGCACATGGATTAGTTATAACCCTAGCATTATATATCAGGATTTTTTATATTATCAATACCTGAAGTATGCCCAAGTCCAAACCACCTTACTTTTTAGAATTTTCCTTCTTTTCTTTAGGACATGATTTCAGAGCTTTTCTGAGCTGTGTATAAATGTTCCTGTATCTGTTTTGCATAGGAGCATCATTTGATGTTGTTGTTTGTACTTACCATTAAGCATTTAACATTTTTAAAACAATCCTGAAAGCATAAGAGAAGGGGGTTTTTTTTCTGAGCATGTTATGATGATTTTGACATCTATAGCAGAAATAATATCCAGCAGAGAGAAGAAAGATGGCATTCTACTGTTGTTTTTCACTCTGAGCTTGTTTTCCTCTTACATTTTTAATGGTGCTTCAAATGAATGCACACAAGTTCATTTAAAGGGAGTAGCATCCTCTCCCATTCAGTAACTAGCTGTCAAAAACCTACTGGATATTATTAGTAAATATGCAGAAAGATGAGGTTTGTTTCTATGGAACAAGTGGATAGACTACTACTGGCTCTACCAAAACAGCAGCTCACAGAGAAAAGAGGCGACAGGAAATGAGCTCAGCTCTAAGGTGCTGTTCTAGTAACTAGTGAGGAAAAGATCAGAAAAGGAAAAATTGCCAAAAAAAACAAGACAGAAGGCGAAGGATGAGATCTGATCCATCTACAATCTCACCTTCTGAGCACCAGCAAATGCATGGTAGTAACAGGAAACATAAGTCATAATGGCTCTTTCATCAGGTCTGGCAGTGTTTACTACATCTGTGTGGAGAGAAGAGGGTTAACTGCTCAGAAATTCTCACAAGGTACTTTCATCTGATTATGCTAATGGTGTCACCTCAGTGCTGTAAGGATTCCAAATAAATACACAACTATTCAGATTTCATCTCTTTACTGATATGAGTGCAAGGCCACCTAGGCTTTAGGAATCAGCAAACACAAAAGATACAATTCTCCCTGAAATGACAAAACATCTGAAGGCTGAGACTGTACAGAAGGCTATTGCTACCTTCTGGTTTGTGGAAACTTCCAAGCAGATGGCATGGCTGGCAGATTAACTGGGTTCAGCTTCACTGCCACTCCAAAGCAACTTCATCTGAATCGCTGCAATTACTGCAGAGCTAAACACAGCCACTGACAGTCACAAAGCAGAACTGCACTCAGTGTGTATCAGCACAGGGTCCCTGTGGCTGACAGGGTACTGGCATATACTGGAAATCTGTGCAACTCCTGCAGTCCAGAAATACATTCTGTGCTAAGAAAAGTTGGATAGTAGCAGCTCTGCAGTTCCTGTGCCAGCCCAGCTTTTTAGTTAATAGCATAAATCACAGGATGTTTTGGCTTGGCTGGCTGATAACTTGGTCCCTACCATGGCAGGAGAGTGAAAATATAAAGTGGATAAAACAAGGTATGTATCCATGGGTAAAAATGGACCTTTTCAATACTTAACCAAGGAATGCAGGAAAAGGTGTTTTTACAGCAGTTATGGCTGAGTAATAAATGATTCTAGTGGAAGCTGCACGGACTCCTGTCAGTGTAAGGAGTGGGAAGATACTGACTTGAAAAGATCCTGGAATGAGTGAAAATTTCTAATGTTAACAGTGAGGTTTCTAGGGTCAGGACCAATATATTTACTGATTTTGCATCTATTTTATGTAGCTGTGAACAAAACTTTGCAAAGTTTCCATGGAGAGCACAGTGGAAGTAAAGATGGTGAAAAGTGACCATGAATACTTAAAAGGCATTAGAAAGAATATAATTTCATTACCTCCTTCCCTGCAAAGAGGAGAATAGTAAGACAATAGATATAGACAACAGAATGTGCAGAAAAAATGGTGAGGAAAATAAAAGTTTTCTTATATTGACTATGAAGAGGAGAGGGAAAAAACGTAGAAAGCTACCCAGTGGCAAGGGGACAGCATTTCTCTGTTTATTCCTAGCACAGAGCAAAATAATTAAGTGGTGCTTGAAAGGAGAATTGCAGTTCAAAAGGCGAAAACAATTTGTTTTAAAGCATGAAAATGAAACTACTCTTCAATGAAGAGGTCACAACCTGGATTTTCCAAATCATCCTGTCTAACTTTCCAAATGAAGACTTCAAGCGAAACAGGTGTAGTCAGTTTGAGTGCTCTGGATAATTCCCATGTTATCAGTGCTCTACTGACAAGCCGCCAGAGCTGAGTCTCCATTCTTGGGGAAGAACACTTTGGACTAATGTAGGCAAATTCCAGTAGTCTGGCAGCATTTTTTTTGCCCAGAAAAGTTTGGTTATCTTGAAGAAATTCAGGAAACTCTCAAGATAAGCAGAGACACATGAATCATTTGTTAAAAGTATCACTGCAAAAAAGTTTACAACTGAAATAAACCCAAAAAATGCTTCCCTCAACCTAACTCTCTTTCAGAGGAGGTGAGGCATGTGTTAGTATATTTTGAGAAAGTGCTTCTATTATTTCTATTTTTGGCCCCTCACTTAAACGTTTGAAAAACTGAATATGCTTAAAGTTGCTAACAGTTATATTTCCCTTTGTTAAATTTTCATTATTAAAAGCAAGTATTAACTTTTGATCCTACATTTTACCTCAACACCGTGGGGCCATGTGCTGAGGTTAGGGTCCAAAGCACTGTAATAAATGCAAACATTAACAAACAATAAATAATAAAGCAAAAAGTGAATGAAATTATCCAGTGCATGTGAGAAAGGAATGATTTTTTTTTTTTTTTTTAATTAAGCAGGTTGCTACATTATGATTCATATGGAAGGAATACTGAAAATCTGCTAGGGACAAGAAAAACAGAATTTTACTGTGTCCTGCTTACGAGCAACACAAACTTCAGTAAGGTATAACTCTCACCTTCTGCATCCAGCATCTTTGGGATATCCAAATGCTTTTCAGCAATTTCCATGGCAAGGTTGATATTCCCTATGGGGTCATCCTGCATTAAAGAAAAAATACAACATGTCAAAGATAGAAGTTTTTCTTTGAAGCAAGACTAGAGCAAGTACACTAAAACTTAGCATCTGTTTTTCCAAAGTGTAAACTGGAGTCACAATTGTTCTTCAAAAAACAGAGTCTAGCTATATGAAATTTTGGTCCATCTGCTGCTACGTTTTCAAAAGAAATCTTTTGTAAACTGTTATCTACTGCTAAAACTCTGCTGGAAATGCATTCTGGAGGTGAACACAGGTAACAGTGTACACTCAATTCTGAACTAATTCTGAATAAAGTACAGCAGCAGTACAGACAATAAATGCCACTGGACCAGCAGGCTAAATGAGACTGTTCAACACAGTCCTGCCCGTTTTATATCCACTATATAGTGCATCATAGGGATATGGCTTCCACTGAGTTCTCTGCTGGTTCGGTGCATGCATGAGAAGAAGATGAGGTTTGTTTCTAAGCACAGACAGAATTGTTCTCCAGAAGGAGTGAAACTTGTCAGTTTGGGCTTGGAAATAAAAATCTGTAATGCCTCTATAAATGGAATTTTATGGCTATGGAAATTCAAGCACTTCCTCTGGTTTTGAGATTTTGGTTTTTGAAGGAAAGAGAAAGGAAGCAGTGAGCAGAGTTCAGAGAGAGAGCACAGATTTTGTGTCTTACATTACAGACAGCTGTTGCTGACAATGAAAGAGTGTGTCAGATTAGGGCTGCCATTAAGGCAGCCTTCCCATATCATCTTGAAGGGAAAATGTGCTATGTGAAATGGCAGCTCATGCCATTAATGCTACTATTATTTTGACACAGTCACAAAATACTAACTGGTCATAGCCACTCTGAACCATGCCCATATCTATAGAGAGAGACTGGGAAAATAAGATGCAGAAAAGCAAAGTAAAAAAGACAGTAAATCTAAGTGAGACCAATCGACTAGGTTAAAGCAGTTTGTTTATGAATGAGTGATGAGCACCTCCTATTCATGTGCTTGGTACTAAGTGCATGAGTAAATAGTGCTCCACAGGTAAGGGATTGCTTTAAAATCATATCAGCTTCTCAATTATTGGAGATTTTCATCACCCATCCTTTTAAACTACAAGCCACAGTAGCTAAAAATCTCTGCTACAGCTAAAGAAATACCTCATCTAACTTGGCATAGTCAAAGAGATCAGGCCTGTGCCTATGGATAAGGGCGTTGAAAGCAAGGCCATCTTTCCAGCTACAAGTTCACACAAAATATGTTGGTGAGAAAAGGAAAGGACAGCATGCAGGAGATAAGAAACAAGACACCAAGACAGCTGTTAATGTAACCAAAATTAAGAGTCAATCAAACACAGCCAAGCCAGAAAAGCATGATCTATTTTTAGGATTTTTTTTTTTCTGCATGTGCTTTACGTGCAACAGCCCAGCCTCAATTTGAAACCTGACCTGTTCTTATTTTGGAAACCTCTAAGAGGAAAATAGTAACATTGAAGCAGACCTGCTTATGTTCGGTTCCCTTTTCTCAGCACTCATCCATGGGATGGTTAACTGTGATGTTCTTTAGCACCAGGTACCACTATTCAAAGCACAGATTCAATCAAACTCACTTCTGTTCATGCCATGCATAATAAGCACATGTGCACAGAGACAGGTAGCTCAATCATTCCATTACTCTGTTTATCTGTAGGAAAGGTTGCCTATAGAATTGGAGAACAAGCTACTATTGATGGCTAAAATTTTGCCCATTGGTTCAGATCTGAATTTAACTTAACAGCTGCCTAAACATAAAGATTATGTGTTCAGTACTAAGTTCATTTAATTTTCATCACTGCACACTTTAGGGTCCCTGGCATAAATTGAACATATAAACGTATAAAGCAGACTAAGTTTTAAAATAGTTTCAGTTCATTCATTTATCATGTCTTCACCAAGGACTTTCTAATCACAGTTGATTCCACTGGTAAACCAATTTGCAACAAAAAGGCATGGAATGGAAAAATACAGTTGATGCTTTACCACTCTCTCTCATCAATGCAAAGTTGCAGCCAACAGATTAAAACTACGATTAAGGTTTCTGTTGCACTGGTGTTTACATGAGACCTCAAGAAGCATTCATTCCAGAGAGGAGAAAAGAGCATGTATGTATTGAGACCTAATGTGAAACAACATTCTACTTCTTTCAAGGGTTTTTTCCTTCAGTAATGATACCAAGGAATTCTGACATTCCTGCTCATTCCTCATTTCTCCCTTGCAAACCAAAGTATCTTTTAGAAAACACACATTTTGCCCTAAGTAGAAGATTGTAATAAAATAGTTTTTAATCCCCATGAGGTACTACCTAAGGAGGTTAGGTTATCAGATCTGCTTCCACTTGTCTAGAAGTATAGGTAGAAGTATAAGCTGAGAATCAGTGAATACTTTCTGAATATGTAAGACTAGTAATTTACTGTGTATTCCTAATTAGCAAGAGTAGTGTTTGTTCTAAGGAATTTTAGGATTAATTAGGTCATGCCATTGTTTACTGCTCTGCAATATACAGTCATTTACACCAGATAAAAACAGGATGGACTATACCATCAGCAGTAAATGGATAACTCCAACCGATTTAACATCCATTGTTGGGCAGTGTAAAGACTTCATCAAGTGCCAGAATCTCAGGACCAGATTATTTGCAATAAATACTGAAGTCATTGTAATGGGAAGGAAAGGACCCAGGACAGTCAGGAGATCCTCTCCCTTGTGTCATTGTGGTTTTTTTGGGAAGGACCTTAGAAAGTCAGTCAGAATTAGAATGCACTCTTCAGCCTGTCTTTTAGAAAACATGCTAAGCAAACCAGAAGCCAGCCAAATCACTGCAGGACAGCATGCTGTACCACCCAGACTGATGACCTTATTTAGCTTGGAGTAGTCAATAAGATCAGGTCGGTGTCTGTGGATAAGTGCACATAATCCAAGGCCATCTTTCCAGCTTTACAACAACAACAACAACAAAAAAACAAAACAAAACAAAACAAAAAAAAAAAAAAAAAAAAAGGAAAAAAAATTAGTTAATAAAGTCATGGCATTTTACAGTTTGATCCTTGCTCAAGGCTTAAATTAAAGCAGGAATTCTGTCAAATCCTGACCTTATGTCCTGTCAACTCTCTCTGAGCTGCTCTGTTACTGTACTCCTTTAACTATAGTACATGTTTTACTCTACACTCCATACACACTTACTGTGTACTCCATATACTCCATGTAGATTTCATATACTTTCTAGACAATGTACATTTTGTGCAACAGCCCCTGATTTCAATTGCTTAATTCATGCAGTGTTCTAGGACAGCTCAAGTACACATTCTTCCATGAAAGTGCATCATCTCCCATTACACTCACAGAGTATTTGTGAAAAAATAAAAGGAGAGCAGAACCTGCAATTACTTGAATTTGCTGAAGCAACTGGCTTTTCCTCTGTTATTTCTGAGAATTTTATTGGCACAACCATGTGCTAAGAGAAGTTAGAAATCATAATTCAGCTCAGTTTATTTCAAACACTTCACAAATATGACAGCTTTGATCTGAGCTCTTAAGCTTCACCCTGACTTCAGACACGCTACCTTTTGCGGCAAGAACAGCAAATGAATGGAGCTACAAGTAACATGTTTTTGGAAAGATTGTGAGAGGTTCCTTTCAGCCAGAAGCAATTATTCTGAAAGATACTTTATGTAAACACTTTAAGCAGTCACAGGGACTGAGGGTTTGAGGTCTTGTCCTGTGCAGCAATTGTGTGAGCCTAAGCATGTTAAGACTGTTAAAATCCCTACGACTGAGATGTCTGGGCAGGTCCTTCAAATAACAGAACCATCTCCAAAAGAAATTGTAACAAAATCGAGCAGAATATACCTGCATTGTATAACATAAAATCATCTAGAATGTAGAACCAAATCAAACTGAGCACCAAACATTTTTTTTCCCCAACAGGTGTAAAATAAAATGATCTGGATAGGCCACTGCAAAGTAGTACTGTAGGAGCCAACCCACCTAAACATAAATCAAGATATTTCCATTCAAGATGTTTTCCCCATATCATGTATCAGACCAGTATATGTACATATATACACTAAGATTCTGACACTGTAACTTACAGTATACCATTGATCCATAAAAAGTTCTACTAAATATATCTTTGCATATTCTAGGAAATTAACATATAACAAATTTCAGATCTCTGAAAGGTAATACAGGGACTGGAAATCAAACATATTTTTCTTATCTTGGAATGTATGTATGAACTGTATCTTCTCTGTCACTAAATGTGCTTTAGGTACTACACATTAAGAATTAATTCAAAACACTAATATAGAGCTCTTGTTTTAAATACTAGAAAGGTCTCAGGGAAGGGAAGATCACCTGATTAAACAGTGCAAATGGTAAATCACGTATTTTAGTGAGGTAGGCCAGTGGCACAGATTCAGGAACCAGCCCAGTGAAATCCCCAAACCAGGTAATTTGCACAGGGCCTGGAATTCCCATTCTAGCTCGTAATGAAAACACAGAAACACAAGGCTGGGGCTTCACTAAATTTTCCAACTTAGGTTTTGAGTCTGATTCAGTAAACAAATGTGTTTACACTGCTGCTGTTGTGTATGTACCAAGTGCATTTTATGCTCCTTATTTTGAATTTTGAATTTGAAAAAGGTCTAGTTAACTGTGAAGAGCAAAATTCTCTGATCAAATACAACTGTGGGGAAAATTTGACATAACATTCTTGAGATTGCTTCTACCTCTTGAAATAAGGAAAGTTTACCTCAGATGGAAGTTCTGAATGTTCACATTTCTGTAGGGAGCAGTTTTCCTTTGACACCATAGCAGCAGCCCTTCTTTGGCAGAGGTCTCTGTAAAAGACACAAGGAGGTAAAAAAAGGAAAAATTTTAAGAGTGCTCAAGTAATTAATTTCCCGTCATCTTAAATGTGGTTGGCCGCCTGAAACTGAATGGCATAAACCAACATTTAATCCTAAAAGATGCTCATACAAATGGACTACTGGAATTTCATTAAAATACAGAGGTCATTTAAAATTAGAGTCTCAGCCAGCAAAGAAACTCTGGGATGTTAGAAACTGATGGAATTATATTGTTTGGGCAGTAGACTGTACATTGGAGAAAAATACCCAATAAAAATATAATGCAAATAGACATAAAAGACTGTGTTGGTACCTACATGAAATATGCTTGTAGTCTCAGTTCATTCACTTATGGGGAGGTTTAATGCCCAAAAGATACATTTATTATCTGAACGCTATGGGCATCAGAGTGCATAACTAAAGGTCTGAAATTAAATAAATTAAATAAACCATTAGGTCCACATTTAATATCCCACCAATTATGTGGGCAGGACAACATGCAGAGCTTGAAACAATCCTACTTTTGTTGAAAATTGAGATTAATTTCTAGAATTCTAGACTTTCAAAGCATAGACTTGATTTAAGGAGTATTTTAGCAACCTGCTTTTTGGAGCCAGTTATCAAGTGGAAGTTAAGAAAAAAAATCTGAAACAGTATGGGGGAAAAGTGACAGATAGAAAGAAGAGGGATATAATCAGATAATATTTATTTGCAAAGAAAGTGACAAATGGACAGGACTAAAAATGTATGTTGGAAATAGAACCAAAAACAAAAGGTACAGCTCAGAAGCTCAGAAACACAGTCATGTTTCTGTCTCTGTAGATGAGAGACATCACCAGAACTTCTGCACTTAGAAAGCTGGCTCAAGGTCTCTGTCAAGGTAAGGAGAATAAATAATTTTTCCTCCAGAAATTAATTTTGTCACCAGGTACTGAACTTACAGTATCAGTTTCTGTATTATTTTTAAATTATAATTTAAAGCAAATTTAAATAATTATTTTTAAAGCACTCCTTTCACTTATTCACAGTTAATTTAAAAATGTCTTTAAACTAATTTCTTAATTATTTAACATAACTGTATTATTCTTACCTTCCACTGAAATATCTTGAATAGCAAAACGAAGGATGATAGTCCAGATCATACCCAGGGTCATTTTCACGTTGCCATCCACGATTTCTAAGGTGAAAAATAGATATAGTAGTAGTAGTAGTACTTTAAAAGTTTCTTTCAATTTCATCTATTTCTTTAGATAATACATTGTAACTAATAAATTAATTATACTCCTACAATCATTTTTTATTCACACAGAGTTCACCTGGGTTCATTTTTCAACGAACTCGTGCTTGTGCTACTCTGTCGGTAGGACTGGGCGTAACTGAGGTAAAGGGTCACTTCAGTCCTTCCACACTAAAAGGCTTCACTCAGGGTAGATGTAACAGTTTCAAATCTTTACCTTTTAGGATGATGTTTTAGAAAGAACATGAAGGGAAATATTGAAAGTTTGAGCAGTATTAGTATTAACAGTTTCCAAATACGACAGAACCAAAAAACATTGGGGTCTTACCCCAATTTTTAAGAAACTACAGGACATTAACAGTACTGTTTTTTAATAAAATGGTAGTCATAATTTCCCCTGTACTATTTAGATATGTTTGAGAATTTACCTCTCGTGCCAGCCCAGACAAGACATGAAGAACAGCCTAAGGGACACAGCATCTCCTGACACTGAGCTAACACATCTTCCTGCCAAGCTGTTCAGAACCACGCCCACGAGGTTGCAATGCCTCACAGCTACAAAGCATACACACATTTAAGTATCTTTAATATAAATGTTTGGGTTTTTGGCTTTTTTTACCTCTGGGGTTTCAATTTGTTCCAAGACTGCTTGACGCTACCTATAACACAGGGAACACGGGAATCCCTGCCACAAGCTGGGTCAGAATCCAGTGCTCCCACACTGTCATGAAGTGATATCACTTTAACTTCTCAACACCAAAAAAATGCACTGCCAGATCGCTTAAGCGTGGTGGTAATTTTAAATAGTTCTGAAAAGTAAGTCAGGAGACTCAGAAAAACATAGTGAAACTATAAGGAGGGTGCAGCATTGGGAAGGGAGGAGATGGGACGGCAGACTGACTTTCCAGTCACCTCACTCCAAAAGAGCAGTGGAGCAGGGCAGGCACCAGCTGCTCCCCTACTTAAAAGTCACCTCCAGCCTTTCTCAAAAAGTGAAGCAGCTGTGACTGCCTGGGGGCCCACTGGTGTTCTGGGCAAAGAGGAACTTGCAGCAGGAGGAATTTCCTCAATTTAACATCAAATGCCAATAGAGGTGCCAGCAGAAAACGCAGTCACTCTGCTGCTTAAAATTGCCTGAATCCAGGGGCAACTTTTACAGAACAAGAGCAGCTGCTGTCTCTGAGACTTGAGATACATGTTAAATTGCAGTAGGACGTGACACAAGCTGTCATTTGAACCTCTGGAATTATCAAATTAGATAGGAAATATGTAGCCCATTACTACCCTATATTTATTTTGTTAATGTGATGTCATGGGTTAGTATAGTTTCGTTTTTTAGTTATAGAAGAATGTAAAATAATTCTCCAGGTCAGGACCTGGGAATTGCTTTAGAAAAGACAGGGACCTATCAGAGGGTTAGTTGGAATATTGGCATCTGTTCTAACCACTGAAATTTGTTAGCTATGACTTTGGGAAGTACCATATAAAACCCCTTGATTTCCTGTAGGAGGGTCCTTTTTCCTTTGGCCAGAGAGAGACAGGTAACATCGAGCTGGGCCTGCTGCTCCCCCCTTTTGAGGGGGATCTGCCCTGAGGCCTGGCCGGATTCCATCAGGTCCCAGGTGTAGGGGGGGAAGGAGAGGTTGCTGTTTTGCAACAGCTACTTTCTCTAAACTTCTCTGGAGCAGGGAGAGATCTCTGCTGGGCCCCTGATAAGAGCTATGGGCACCATTTGGGCCGAAGCCACCCTGATTTACATGGAGGGGTGAGCTGAGAAGGCATTTATGATCCTGCCTGGGTTTTTTGTGATTCCGGACTGCCCGAGTGCTCTGATCTCAGAAGTTTCTGTGTGAGTTCTTCTTCCCTCACCAGCGTGGCCTTGAATGTCTAGTACCACGAGCTACAGAAGGAGAGACAAAGACTCTAGGCAGATTTAACCCTTTCCTGGCAACATGAAGCTTCCAGAGCTTGGCCCTTCTCTGAGAGAGTAAGAAAGGACAGAGTGAACGTAAAGAAAAAAACAGCATGAAGTCAGTAGAGCAAGAGTGAAAAGACTATTGGGACAGAGGGTTGAAGAGTTGGCTGTTCCATTCTTACCTGAGCCATGGAAATGAATTCTATATTTAGATCATTCCTTTAAATCATGAGAAAGATATGCATTTGGGGAGATGATTGTTTTCATTTGTGTGTGGATTTGAGCAAAGGTGTTTGTGATGGACTAAGTAATATTAATCCTGTAAGATGCCTGAACAGAGATAAAGATGAGAAGCCCCTGCACCACTGAAGAAGTGAGAAGATATCTCTGTACCTTGAGATGAAGAATCCTTTGCTTTGGAGTTACTCATCTTTAAAAGGTGACACCCCAGTATGCAAAAGTCTAAGACCCATGACCCATAAGCAGCTTGGGAACCTGCACCTGGGAGGGTCACAAAGGCAGGTTTCTCCGGGTGGTTGTTTCTGTGACAGTTTAAAACCCACAAGAGAACTGTTCTAAGTTGTCAGTGGGATCCAAGACTCTAAGAGAGACTCTTCCCCTAATGAATTGATGAAAGACTATTGTCAGATAGTGAAACTAACTTTGTCTCTTTATGTTGTTTTGTAAGAAAGTGGACAGTTTGTAGGGGGAGGGAAGAGTGTTTTTTGAAGTTTCATTCTGTTTTAGTTTTTTTCCAACCTTCTTTTTTTCTATTCTTTTAGTGTATGTTAATAAAACCATTTGTTAATTTTTAAAGTTGAGCCTGCTTTGTTTTTCTCCTAGTCTCTCTCCCACAGAAAGAGTAAGTACCAAGACCAAAATTTAGTGAATGTGAAAGCACTACATGTGATAATTCAAGTTTATATATAAATGACTATTTTCCCACTTTGGATCCTCTACTAATTTTCCAGATTTCTTACACCACTCTGCCTGCCTTCCATGCATCCTGTTTTATTGGTCCTAAAAGACTTCAAATCTCAAAACAAAACCCTCCCAGACAAAAAAAAAAAAAAAAAAAAAAACCAAACCAAACCAAAACTCTAATGGCAATTAGAGCATGTAGCTACTTTCTTCCTTCCTCCTGGGGGAAGTCAAGTCACTTCACAATTTTCATTAGATGTCTGATACTTATATACAGTAAAGACAAATTTCTTCAAATGTAAAATAAATGTATTTAGATACTCAGGAGGAAATTGCTGACTGTCAGGCAATCACTTAATAGATTTGCATAATCAGTACATCATAGCTTTGATTTACATATCTGTATGTACACACATACAGAATGAAAGAGCAAGAGAGGGAATTTTCTGTGTTGTGCCTCAGGAGGATTTTCAAGTGATTTGCCAGCTTTGGTTTCTCATAAAACTACTAGCATAAATCAACCGAAAGAAAAATACTCCTGTACAAGACAAGGAAGAAAAACAAAGTTGTTAAAATATTGAAAAGTATCAGTGACAAAAAGGTATTGATTCATTCCTATAATTTTCCTCTACAGATCAATAGAAACCTTAATTAATTTTTTCACACTGCCTGCTTGCTCTGGCTGAAATACAGCTCCTACCCCTCACACACACAAAGCTACAGCTTTCTGGGGATGAGGGCAGAAAAGAAGAGAAAATGAAAGGGAAACAATAATAACTGTCTAGGGGAAAAGTAAAGCAAAGCAATTTCTCAAAGGTTTTAGTCTCATTTTTTAAATTCTGCTTTGGTTTTATTTGTTAATTTAATCTTCTTGTAGCAGATTCACGGATCATTTGGTCTTTAACATTTTTCCCACTTCCCAGAAAAGCAATACAGAAGTATTTCCAATTAACAGGATACTTGTCTTTTGTGGTTCTCTGTATCTAGTTGATTTCATTTGGGATGCAAGTACCTTGCAAATGGCGTTACTGCACTTTTTTAAACCTTAAGGGAAAACTCCTGAGTCCTGGACTGTGAATGGTTCATAAGGATTACTCTCACAGTATTTTTCTTTTAGCTTTTTGACTCTGTAGTCTCATTTCATGACCAGTGGAGAGAGGGATTCTTTGACAAGACAGGTCAGAGTAGATATATTTGGGTCCTGCTCAGCATCAGAATTAAAAATGATCAGCTCTCTCCTCTCCACAGACAGCCCAGAGAAGTCAGGCTCAGAACAATAATGATGATGACTTCAAAGAATATCCCTGGACCCTTAAAAATACTAATTTTATTTTTGTACTGATGTCCCAAAGGAATCACTGTTTTGAGGCCCCACTTTAAATGCCAGTTGTTCCCCTTGGGCCTACGTTCTCTTCAGCATTCAGTATGTCAGATAATGGAACATGATCTTCAGCAGATTTAGATACAAAACTTTCATGCTTTGGAAATTAAAAAGTATTCCAAGCATCCATGTAACTCAGAGAATGCCCAAACAGATGGGTGCAGGCAAGCCCACGTGGGCCATGCTCACACACAAGGGCAGAGCATTAAGGGGTTGTAGACTTTGATAAAGAAACAAACTTAAGGAGGCTGTGCTCTGCCTCCTTGCTGGCCTTCACTCCAACCTGCTATAACGACCGCCCGGTCAACAACGCTGAAAAATGCAACAAAAGAAAAAAAAAAGAAGAGGAGTGTGTTTTAAAAACAGATCATATTGCTGATCCAGTCTCCAGCAGAGCTACAGCAACAGTTGTCAGCCCAAGCGAGAGGGCAGGGCTGTGAAGTGTGGGAGCAGGAATGCAGCTCCAGGGGGCACAGGGACTCTTTAAACACACACACTGGTGCCAGAGGTCCCACACTGTGAAACCATACCCAGTCAGATGTGATAATGCACTGCTGCATCAGCACAACGCTGTGCCTCGGGTAACAAATTTAGTAGAGGGGATGCAGTACACTTAACAGGGCACTAAGCACGTCTGTGCCAGAGCTGGCTTTGTGTTCAGCCTGTTTAGAGTGGGAGGGGAAGGCACGTGAATCTCCCTGCTCCTGCCCACAGGGGTGAAATCTAACGTGGGCATCAGGCCACGCTCGGCATAGCGTCATGTCTTACAATGACAGGTTCCTCTCGGCACCTCAGTTATCACTGTAGCTGTGAATTTTTCTCCCATGCTTCCATCGAAGAATTTAGGGGTTTTTCAAATGATAATTAATTTGGTTTTGCTTTTAATACATCCATTTTACAGGCTGAGAATTCCAGAAACAGGGAATAACAGCTAAAACCATCACCTTCATCTCTTGGGTCACTAAGTATGGCCTGCTGCTACATGCAAGAATAAATACTGGATGCATGGACAGCCAACTTGCAGCAAGTGCCTGAAGAGCTGGAAGAGGTTACAGCCCTTTTTCCTGCTGCCTTCCCAAAGGGAGTTATCACAGAGCACCTAAATCACAGAGCATCAAAACCCATGCCAGTTGCTGCTAAGGAGAACAGCAGGATTAGTTTAAATGTTTTCACTGTCTGATCTGCATTATCCCAGATGCTTTGCCTTCAGAAAGTGCTCAAGTGCTGTTCCCCAGCCTGAGTAGCCTGGCAGTAGTGATCAGCAATAAAACAGGCAAAATAAGGGAGATGGAGTGCAGAGGGCTACCTTGCTCTTTTCAGGAGCAGATATGACCTGATGCATCTTGCTTTAAATACTCCAGCCTTGTGCAAACCGTGATCAGCGAGAACAACCACTCTGGCCCACAAGATACTCCTTTTGCTACACTCTGGTTTTGGTTAGGAAGACTCAGAGTCTCCTGCAGGACATGACAAACTACCTTTCATTTGCTCTATGCACTGTAATCTCAGCATTTCTTCACCAGCTATCAAACAGACATCTGTAGTCTTAATTTTCATTTCCACAGATAAATTGTCTCTTCAGTACCCTCTGCTGTCCATTCAGTGCCATGTCGCCCTCAGAAGAGCCTTACTGCAGTGGTTTAAGGTAGCAGGACATTTTTCCAGCCCATTTCCTTTAACTGAGCAAAGGGCCTAGGTGCCCCAGCAGCCTGTACAACTGATGGAGGGCGCCAGGCACCTCTGAAATGCAATAGAGCTCTTCTGAGATCTGAAATGTCTGTGGCAATTGCTCATTTCTCCCCACGGATGAGATATTCCCCAAAAAAGGTCTCTGTTACGTGCCTAAAGGCAGATGGTATGGATTTGGACTCAGGTGACCCACCCAGTTCAGTCTCAAATAAATAAAGAGTGAGTTCAAACAAAAGCTCTACCCATGGAGCACATTTCTTGAGATTTTTGAGTTTTAGATCTAGAAAGCTGAACACATTTGGTGAGCAATACTTGAAGAACCAAGTGGGCTAGGTCAAACCATATTAAAACCAGTGAATGCTGACAGATCTTTCCATTATTTCTACAGATATCCTTATCCCACATAATGAATCTCCAGTTCCACAATTATTATTAATCCACAATTACAGTAAGCTCCCTGGGATCCAGGCTGGAAAGCCAGAATAAGGATACATATAAGCCTATAGAAATCTGGAAACAGGAAGAAAAGGCTCATAAATCAATCTAAAAAGACCTAAAAATATCAGTACAATATAGGAGTGACTATCATCATAATATTAAGGTTACAGCCAGAATTTTGCTCTAAGGACATGTTAGATTGGGGGGGGAAGCACAGAAAGCACATCACTGAGGCCATAGAGTCAAAAATAGTTGGATATCATCATTCTTGGTGTGGTAATAGCTATGGAAACCATTATGCAAATATCTTCATGGAGCAACAGGTTCTGCACATCTTGATAATTTTTAAACAATTAATTGAATCTCTTATGGAGGCATAGGTTCACTTACAGTGAGAGTGCCTTCTTTAGTTCAGTTTACATCTATCAGAATCTAGCTAGCCAACCACATGTTGGTACTTAGCTACCTGAACAGCAGAACAATAAAAAAGCAATTACTTTAGTAAATAGCATCCCACATCCCTTTATTCATATGTTCAATTTCTCCCCAGCTACCACAGTTTCTTCTGATTGCTCCCTTAATGCTACATCTGAATTTTAGAAACACAGCTGCAGAAAATCTCATAATAAAGTGGGAGCAGGTTCCAGTCACTCAGCGGTGATGTCAGCCTTTGTTTTGTCTGAATAGTGTCTCCTAAAGATGCCAGACTGTATAAAGAACACCCTAGAATCCAAGCTGGTTTCTAAAGGAGTTCCTTACTTTTAATAATGTAAGGGAAAACCACAGTGTTCTGTAAGAAAAAAAAAATCATTATCTGAACACCTACTGAAACACAGACAATTCAATTTAACCCTGGAGACAGACTAAGCTTAGCACTCATTTATACCCCTATCCCTCTCCAGGTGCCCAAAATGTCCTTTCACAGATACAGTCCAGCAATCAACACCAAGGGATTTTTGAGGCACCCATATGTAGAGCACAGTGCCCATAATGTGGCCAAGGGTCTCCACCAGACTGCCCTGTAATGTGACCTAAGCAAGGTGCACTGTCAAGGTCTCTCACATACCTTCTGCACCAATTGACACAAGTTTCACTCCTTTGCTGGCGATGTAATCCAGAGCTTTGTTGACATTAGCAATTTTATGGAAGCGCATCTTCCCTCTGTCTGGTTTCGGTAGCCTTTCTCCTGCAGAACAACAAAATGAATGTGTTTATTCTTATACACACCTTGCTACAGACATAAAAGTGATTAGGAATCAAGAGTAGATGTGCCCTAAACGCTACCTTAAAGTAGCAATTATTTTTAATAGGTATTTCTCTGAAAGAATGCCAAAGAGGTTTGAACCTAACCCTGAGAAGAAAATTCAAATGTTGAAGCCTCTGATTTTGATCTTTCTGATAAGCAGTAAAACCAGACTAAAATTTTTGTTTGCCCTAAATATCTGGAGGATATGTGTACTTCTTCCTACTCCACTTCTAGTTCATTGCTACTGCCTGTTAGAGTAGCTGAAAATTAAGAAGGCAGAATGTTCTCAGAGCTCATCATCCTTATCTGCCCAGCTGTAAGGAGAGGCTGGATTCTATCCAGCAGATCAGCCATAGCATCCTTGCACATCTGACCAAGAAGAATGGCTTCTAACAACCTAATCCAGCACAGCAGAGTAGCTCATTGCAGAGCACAGGGCTGATGTGTTTGAACAAAGTTATCTTTTCAAAGGATCACAAAGAATTATAATTTCTAAAAAGATTCTCCATTTCATAAGGAATGATCATTTGAAGAATTTCTTTCCACCCTGAAATCTCCAGTAAAAATCTAAACTGTCTTGTATATTTGTAGCTTGAGCTATTCCCTTCCCATCAAGGGGCATTCTGACCTTACCTGGGAGATTGCCCCTCTGAATAATGCATAAAAAAGGGAAATAGTGAGTTCACATCAGTTAGGAAAAGTTCTTGGACGTTCCACTCTTTTGAAAAATGAGACCTTTTATTTGTGACTAAATACTGATCTAGGTGTGCTTTAGGCACTCACTTTTGAAAGCGTTGGTACATCCAATAAAGTAATCAAAAGCAAAGCAAAATATTTATGCTAAGAGCAGAACAAAATGAATTTGTAACCTAAGTATAAAGGCTTTTTAAGTGTTAGGGACTAAGGCAAGATCCTCAATGTTTTTGGTTTGTCCAACAACACTGTGATGTCAGTGATACCCTGATACATGGTGATATCCTGGAACACAAGCACAGTCCAGAAAATTTTGGAGACAAGCAAAAAGCAGAGCTTCTTTTCCCCTCCTTTCTGCTTTACAGTGTGTTTCATCTCTCACATTTCAGTCTACTTAAAGTTTGTGTTCACTGTTTTGAATCATTAACAATTTTTGTTCCTTTAAGAGTGTTTCAGTTAGTGTGCTGTAAATACACAGAAAACTTTATTTTAGCTAACCTGAGATAACTTCCAAGAGGAGCATCAGTTTGAGGCCATTTCTGAAGTCCTCCTCAATGTTCTCAATCTGTGTGCCTGCTTTCCTGAGGTGGGAATTGCACCAGGCTGTAAATGTCTGTAAGAGCAATTAAAAAAAAAATAAATAAACAACTTATCAACAAGGCGCTTCCAAATAACCGCTAAGCCATCTGAGTAAACACTGCATCTGAGATTTGGATGTCCAGCTCCCATTCATCATATAAAATTGCCAAGTAAAAAATTCTTATCCCAGATGTTCATGAAGATGCCAAAAATGTCTTGCATAGATACAATTTTGCACTGGATTCTGCTTGCAGATGCATCCTCAGACAGAAGTTCTACACACAAAGGCAAAACTTGGACACAAATGCAGACACTTAAGTCTGTGGGGAAAAAATGATCACAAAAGCAGCCATGACTATTTTTGTGTCCATAGTGAATAACCAAGTCTGCTTCTGCTTGCAGAGGTGAAAAGCAGAACAAAATCCATTGCAGTGGTCATATACATGTTACCTGTTGTATGAATGAAGTCAAAACATGGGCTACTATAAAACTTAGTAGTTAAATTAGTCTGGTTTTAAATATCCATTACTTCTCTCAACCTTCTGACAAATTGTCCTTGTTTTTCAGTGTCTGTTAAGATACATAAAGCAAATTTGTATTTGCTGGGTATTTTAGCAGGTGTTTAACTGTAGTTATATAACAAAGTCATTGTTACTAAACCTTTTTAGTAAGTTAGACTTCAGCTTCTTAAAATTGCCAGATATTTGGAATTCCCCTTCTTTTGCTACATCAAATTTACAGTTTTAAAAACATTTAATTCAAATTGTTTTAAAAAACAAGATATATCCCAGTTGTAAATAGGAAATTCCCTTTGGCCTTCTTTATTCTTGCCTGTTTCTTTAGACTATTTAATTTCTGGTCTCTCAGAAACAGAATAAGGAAGGCCAGTAGATTAAGAAAAAGATCCTCTCTGAAGTTGAATTCTGCAAATTCTAGACAGATTTTATACCTTGCGAAAACATGGACTGAATTTTCCCAAATGGTCTAATCTTAAAAAAAACCCCACCACTTTTTAAAGAATAATAATATTGTGTCTACTGTTGGGTTTGACTCAGTCTATGTGAAGAACTAATGGGCGGCTTACTGGGATCTTTTCTCAGTGCTCCTACACTGACAAGAAACAGCTTCCTTTTATCATCTCCTATTGAACTGAAAGGAAGCAAGAAGTGCTATGGATATGGCAGAGCTGTGCAGTGAAATCCCTAATTCTAGGCACCCAAAAAAAGGAGAAGAGAGAAGAAAATACTGGAAGTGTTTCTGGCAGAGGTCCATGTTGACATGCAGAGGATGAACTGTAGGTAGGGCTGAAAGTTGTTCTGTGTGCATATAGGGATAAGTAAGGTTGCAGTTGAAGCATATCTGCAAACACACTTTATTAAAGGGATGTTAGCTTCCATTCAGGAAGGCAGAACACTGCTCATTTTAAGTTAAATAGCTTTACTTAGCTCAGGAGAGACCTGAAACCAGAGCATACCAATCCTCACAGCACAGATTCTACGTGCCTCCACCCTCAGGGCATGACATGAGGGAGCGTTATGATGGCATTTGGTTTGGATCATTATAGGGTTAGGATCTCGTTTATAAGACTAATTTGTCTGCCCCAAGCAGTGTCTTGTTTTGGTGGTATGTATCTCAAAAGGCTTAGCACCACATTAAGTCATTTGCAAACATTAAAAATTATTATGAGCTTCTTGGAAAGAATAATACTATGGCAATGCAGAAAGAAAAAGCTGAAAGCACTCAAGGCTAAATGCACATGAACCATGCATGGCAAACTGGCAATAAATATTAGAAATCTGAACCTTTAAGTAAATGAGCCTTTCATGAATTAAGCTTAAGTGATGGACATGTGCTTATTTGCAGATGTGATTGCAGTTTGTAGAACTGTTCCAGGCACACCATAACAAACTCAGAGAGGAAGTTGGAGAAGAACCTCAGCCAGTTCCTTTAGATATTTATGGTAAATGTTCCTCCTGTACCACTCAAGTAAATGAGTTTTCTTCATTTTTCATTTAATTAAGAGTTTTATGGCAACAACCACACCAGCTGAGAAGTCTTAAAATATGAATCTGATGCCTACTGTGGAGAAGGCTACTTCTCAGTTTCTTAAGAAGAAATGGATCCTGGCACTTCTTAGTTATATATATATATATGAATCAACCTACTTGATGCTCCTGATAGATACAAAACATAAGTTTTATCCAAAGATCACAAGGTTTTCAAATAACTTCAATAGTTTCTCTTGAAAATGGGCATTTTTATGGCACTGAATTTCCCGAGAGGCAAATGGTTTTCTCATATTATTCATTCTATGCAGACAATAATCATCCTATGTTGCTGTGATATAGACAAGGAAAAAATGCTGCTACTGCTGAGTCAAGCTGTTTTCAATAGTTTGATGACAGAGTGGTTTTTATTATCTGCTTTTTTATATTTGTAGGTTATTTAAGATTCTTTCCAGTTGTAATGCATCTGTAGAATTTTGAAGGATAAACTTGGAATTACCACAAGGTCTCCATCCATGAGATAACAAGTTCTGCTGTGATGGGAGTCTTTATTTAGACCATCTGTATCTAGATAGTTTTGATTATCTTTTATTTAAACTACAGTTGCTCAGTTTTCTGTTTTAATAGTGCCCCAGGCCATGACCTGGTGCTATCTGTCCCCTTCTGACAGCTGTCCTGTGCCTCATGGAAATGCCACTGCAGTACTTTACGGCAGACTCTTGGTGTGTGGCTTCTTGAGCCTCGTGCCTTCCCAACTAGCTTATTTTTCCCAGGACTAAACATATTTATAGAAATGATACTTAGGGAAGTGTTAACTATGTTTCAGTGATGCAATTCATTAGTGACTGCATGAAGGCTAGTGCACAATTTAACTTGCAAATTTTAACAGTTTCCTCAATCCACATTTTATTTAACCCTCATGCCTCTCTTCTTACTGGGATACCTCTTGTTCTCACTGCTTTGCCTTTAACTAACAATTCTATTCATAGATATTGAGAAACAATTCAAAGCACGTTCAAGTACTGGAGATCAAGATACAGCCAGCATATAGTACCCTGGAAATTTGTAATCCATTGGGATTTAAAAGCTATTAAATGACTTAGACAAAGCAAATTCCTTTTTCTGCTGAGCTGTACAGAACATTTCAGAGTATCAGATTGCCCAGAGAAACAAAGCAGGACTGAAGGCACCAAGCTAAATACCAGGAAGGACATAAATAAGTGTCTACAAAACCAGACATTTCTTTTTAGGATTTATTTACCCTAACTGGCTGTACAAATTGAAAATATAAATAAATAAAAAATTCCCCTTTCCAAGTATGTTATCACAAAAGAAAGTTTGCTAACATTCTGAGAGGAGAGACCCCAGAAGAGGGGATGCAGGGCAGGAAGCCAAAGAACTTGCAGTCCCACAGGTGAATGTTCTCTTAATGCACCATTAATTGCCTACTGCTGTCACAGGTCTATTTTGGAAACACTAACTCCAGGAAAGAGAATGCAGTTTATGTGCTATGACCACTTAGCCTCCTTGTGAAGACTGCCAATACCATATTCTCCACAATTCACAGATCTGTGGTGGCAAAGTGTATACCTATGGGGAAAAAAACCTCTTACCTGGTAATTTACTCAGGCCACTTAATTTTACAAGTCTCTGACAAATAAAATTGCAACCAAGGGACAGCAAAAGGAGATATCCCTAAATAATTATCAATCGACTGCAGATAATGCCAATAAAAGAATAGGGTATGCCCAATTTGTACAAATATTTTTGCACAGACACAATGGAAGACATGCTTTGCTGGGAAAAATGGTGTCTTTGAGATCTGAGTTGTCCTATAGTTCTGCGAAAGCCCACCTGTCCTTTTTATGTGAGTGTAACAATGACTTACTTTTGACAGTGGTTCAAAGCCAGAAAACAAGATGCTATGATAACAAGTTTCACATGTGCACAAAATAATATGGATAAAGACAATTGAGAAGGCACCAGTCACCACACCCTCCAATACTGGTGAATCAAGGCAACTTGTTCCACCTCCTGAAGATGTAAAATTTCTAGTTTGGAACCGACAGCAAGTCCAAAATGAATATCACTAAAGCAGCAGCAAAACTTGCGTGCACAGGGGATACACTCCACAAGTTCAGATAGATTTGTTTGCTTGCACTCAGCATTGAAATTCATAAGTGGATCCAGCCTCATGGAGCACTGGGGACCTGTATCCTATTTAGTACATATAACTCATATCAAAGTTAACTCTGCCTTTCACTTCCTCCAACTCAAATCAATTTCTGTATGCTACAGTATTTATAAGTGTTCAAAATTAATATTTATTTCAAAACCCATGTGTCTGTTGGTCTGTACCCCTATCAGGAGCCCAAGAAAGGCTACTTGCTCAAAGGAGTCATTTGGTTTTACTTGAATTGGAAATGTAATACTTTCTGTGCCTGCTAAGGAAAACAGAAGCACAACTTGGTTTTTGTGGACCTTAAATTCTAATAACTAGAGCAGGAGAACACACCTGTCTAAAATTAACTTCAAATACAAACATTCAACACACTTGTTTACCTACATATTATCCTGAATTATTTCAGTCTGATAGAGTTGTTTCTTGAAACTGCTTTACATCCCTTCTTCTAAAGGGCTTCCCCTCTCTCTGTTAGCTGAGGGTCTTCATTACTTCTAGGCTAAATAGGATGCAGTGATTCACTCTGTAATTATACAGAACATTACTGGGCTCCGAGTGCATGACAAGGGTGCCACGGAAGAAGCTCTGCCAGAACATTCCCAGTAGGCCAGACTGAGGTTTCCCCTTGAAGAGTTTCCCATCTGACTGTTTTCCATGTTTTAAAATACAAGTTGTGAACTTGCAACATGATCTCCTAGCTCCTGTGTCCACAGCATGTTCTGATGGCTGCAGAACCAGGGGTTTTCTCTGGACCTAGGATACGGTCTGTGCTGGCCCTCGTTCCCTTAACTGCTTATTCTGTTCCCAAAAGAAGAGGCTGGAAGGTGAAACGCAGCAGAAGCACTTTTAAACTAGCTTGATGTAAATCAATAACTACACATGGTATCTTTCAGCTCTTCTTAGAGCATGTAGAGCAGATATACTTGCATAAATGCATTATATTTTTATAAACTGAAAATAAATAAAACCATACATTTTAACTATTGGCTTGAATTATTATTAACTCTTCCCTTGCTCTGCTTTTCCCTTGCAGTGGAAACCTAACTGCATTGGCACATGTTAGTAAAATAACTAGAGTAACTCCAACAGGAGAGATGCTTCACCAGTACAACTGGATCACGTCAGAACACTAGGAAGCAAAGTGGGATTTTAACACCAGACGTACCAGAGCATAGCAACAACTCAAGTGAAGCAGAGAGAAAACATTGTAAAGGATGGCATGAAGGTTAAGGTAGGGGAAATGTTTTGCATATTCCTAAATGTTATTAAAAGGAAACCTTCATATCACAGGCACTATGTCAAAGCCAAATTCCTGGGAACACCGGAAAAGATAAGCACAGAACCATCTCACAATGGACGTGAGTAGAAGCTTCATCACAAGTCCCCCAAATCCAAAGCTGGGGTAAGCCCTTCCTGCTCCAGCACATCCATCCATATAGCTGAACAGATGGTGTCAGAGATGATATGCTGGCACATTCTGCACTCTCAGCAGATCTGCTTCACTAACTCAGGGAACTTCCTTCCAGTCCCTTAGTTTTATCACTCACAGGAGAAGTCACCAAAGGGATGCATTCATCACCCAGGACTTTGCACGTGTCTTATTGGCACTCTGCATTTTGCTTGCATGGAAGAGCCTGGGGAGACCTCAGTCCTTGCAAAGCAGGTGGCCTAATCCCGTGCGAGTCTAGGGTTTCCTGTAAAACATGCAACTCCCTCCAGTACTGAATGACTGCATGTCTGGTTTACAGTGCTCACGATTACCAAAAAAACACCCAGAGCATGTAAATATCCCTTGAAGAATAATTTGGCCAGGTTAAACCCCGAGCGACGTCAAGATTATTAAGCCTTTTGTTACAGAGTGAGCGACACTAGTCCTTTCTTCCAGAAGAGGCAACAGAGAAAGTTTACGTTGTCTCAGTGGTCTAAGCTGGAAAAAAAAAAAACCTCAGGCAGCAGCAAGTTGCATGGAAAATTTAATATGGGTCACTGCCTGCACTATCCTCACCTCTGCCTTTTTTTCTTAAGGAAAGAACAGGAAGGAAAGGAAGGAAGCTGAGAGGTTTCACAAGCTCTTTGGAGAGGCTAAAACTGTAAAAATATTGCAAAATGTATTAGGAGCAGGCAGATATCTTTATTGGATCACCTGAGATAGATGGAAAAGGCAGAGAAGTTTTAGATACATAATCTCATCTTTACATGCAAGAGAGAAGCCCCAGGTTTAAGTGGGAAAATTTAAGTAAGTGTTCAGACAGCTCAGAGCTTTGATGGACCACCAATATGATTCTCCAACAGCTTTATTCCCCTGAAGGAAACCCCTTCCTTTCTCAGTACTGTTGATGACACCCATTAAGAAAGCTTTAAGAAAGCATCTGTAAAATCCAGCTATGTGACTTCTCAAAATACATGCAGTACTATACGGTCTGTTGGAGTTTTTTTTTTCAATTTAAAACAAAAATGCCTATTCAAAATGTATTTTCAAACAAAAACTTTGATATTTCAGAAGTAAGAACATATGCAATATTAAAAATCCCATTTGAAACTAAAAGGTACTTAAGATCCATAGGAAAATGCTGGTGTAAATCTACTTTTAATTTTTGGCATTTCAAGCATCATGCAAATAAGAGAAGCCTACTCAGAACAATAATACAGAAATAGAGGCTGTAGGGTGTGATCGCGACATGCAAAGCAACCACAAAGAGATGAGAGATTTGCAGGGCAGAGATGTTCCTCCGAGAGAGCCCAAGGCTGAGCCAAGGCTGAGAGCCCCTCTGCCTGTTTATTTCTTACTTTTTATACATTTGTGGGTCTGGCTGTGGATTGGCTTCTGGAGTTATCACCTCCCAGCCGAATGGCCAGACCAACTGTCAGTTACAATTGTTTTCAGGTTAGAAATATGCAAACAAAGGACAGAGAATGAAAAACAAAGGATTTGTTTATGTTACATGTGTGAGAAAAGGCAAAAACTGCTACTAATATTGTACAGAAACTAAAAAGTCTGACTCCATCTTATGAACAATCAAAAGGCTTTAAAATACTCAGAAAAACCAGGGTGACAGTAGGGATCCTATGAAAACCTTTACTAAAAGCATGGGTATGGTTTTATCTTGCATTACAAAAATAGTAAGATACCTTTACTCATTCTTATCTTTACAACAAGTGCAAGCTGCCCGATTTGTTAAGGTGAAGGAATTAGAAAGACAAATGAAATGAAAAAAAAAAATAAAAAAAAAAAAAGAAACAAATAAACAACCAACAACAACAACAACTAAAAAAAAAAAAAAAACCAAAAAACCAAAAAAAAACCCCACCTAAAAAAAAAACCCAAAAAAAAACACCAAAAAAAAACCCCAACACCACTCCTCACTGCTTCTGATGTGTTCTCTGAATTTCTGAGTGTTTTTTAACACACTGCTATCACCTGAGCAGACCAGAATGGTCTGTGGAAATTTACATGTGGAAATTGTAATAAAAAAGGGAGAAACACAGTCTTACAAAAGGTCTGGCATATTTTGTTTACATGAAAGTGGGAAACTAGGTAAGTAATCATCAGCTTCTGCTAAATCCAATCTTAAATTAAAAATTAAACTTCCAAGGATAAGCAGGCAAAAACTTACATTGTACTACAGTTCTAAGCCTGCATTTAGGAACATGCATGTCCTCTGTTCATGACTTTATCTAGACTCTAGCCATTAGTCCTAGTTGCACTGATTAAGCCAAAGTATTTTAAAGGTCCACCACCCAGACTCTACAGAAGCAGATCTCTCTTATGGCATGTACCTAGATTGGTTGCAATAGCAGCCAGCTATTTATCAGAGAGGAAAACTAAACACAAAACCATAGTGGGGAGGAAAAAAGTATATTTAGCACGTCCGAGAGTTTTTTCCTACTAATGGTGAGTAGTGGCCCACTTTAAGTGGAAGGGTTTATTAAACAGACCTCTGTAGGAATCTGCCCTGAAGCATTTCCTATACTACCCTTTACTTACTCATTTGGATAGCAAAACAGAGTGCATGCTTATCACATTTGAGTAAGACAGCAAAACAATTGCTCTGCAAGCATGTTTCATGACAGAGCTACAATTCAAACTAATCTTAACAAATCAGTAAAATAACTCAAAGAAAGCCAGAATTCAGATAAGCAAGAAGTCTCAATTCTCCCAATCCTACTTTCTACGATCTTCATGGAAGATTCATATCCTGACATCTATCTACCCTGCAGCCTTGAAAAGGAAGAATATCAAGAAGACTGTTTTTCCTGCCAGATTGTGTTCTGACAGATAAGTGATCCAAAGACTACAAAACAAGGAGTCACTCAACGGGAAACAACTCCCTTGTAGGAACCCAAGCACTTGGCAGGCAACAGGTAGCTGGAAATTTTGTTTCTGTCAGAGTGCTCTTTAAGTGGTGATCCCCGTTTCCATCTTCTATTTTCATATGACCTTCTAATTTCCCTTAGCAAAAAGAAATCTAATATTGGAGATTTGTCAGTGGTATTGGAGAAAAAGGAAAGAAGATGGTGAAGACAGAGAACAATAACGAAACAAAGCAGAAGAAATAGAGGGTAGAGGGAGAGTCAAAGTCAATAAGAAGAACAGTATTTATGGGAAATTAAACAAACCAAAATAAATTGAAAGTGGATTCCCTGATCTGTTCTATGGAGATACACATTTTCTGAGGCCTGTATTATCATCCTTGAAGAGACACCCTGACATTTGTGTTTTCTTCCCAGCTTTGCAACAGTCTTTAAGGCTCTTAAAACAGGAATTTTAGCAATGTTTTTACTGTCTTAAATGATGAGCAAATTATGACCCCTGATTCCTCACAAGGGACTATAATCTTTTTCACAACAATGGGAGCAAATGTTAGCCATAGCTAAGTGTTTTTCAGTATCCCACTTCTATATTCAAGAATAATAATAAACCCTCCATATTCCACAGCACTGTTTTGGGGGAAAGTTAACCATTAATGAGTGTTTTGGGGATGCTCAAACATTACCCTGAAAAAAAGCCCAATAAAGAAACAGTAGCAAAAGAGATTAGAAAGTTGACAAAACTATAAATGTCTTGTAAATATAGAACCGTGAAAAAATCAATCAAAACCAGAACGTACTCTGAACAGACAGAAAACAATACATAACTACCAACATCTTCAGTATCTGTTCACTGTCATACAACATTAATTCTGCATTTAAAAACCAAATTGAGCTTTTTAGTATAAGCCAGTTACCTACTACTGTAAATCTAGTTACATGCTAGTTATTCTCCTCTCCTTAAACTCTTTAGTGAATGTGCCAGCCCCTCCAGTATGGAGAAAGACGTGGCTAGGCAAACTGTTAAGAATAGCAATGACTGTGAGTAACCCCACAGATGCAATTTGAGAAAGCGTTTTCACATACAGAAATTTTTTTAGCTTTCACCTCTAGGATGAAAAGTCACTGTCCCTACCTCTCACTAATAAGGTCAGTTTTGGGCACCTCCAATGAAGCTGCCATTTCTGGTGGTTTAAGTGATGGGGACACCTGTCCCCCTGAGAGCTAAACTGAGCATACAACTCACCTCATAGATATTACCAAACAGTCTGCATGTGTTAGCAACCTTGTCACTTACTCACCTGGCCTGGGTTCAAAACACTGACCTAAAAGTGAAAGGTTCCCGTCAGCCACACAATCCCAACCAATAGATTAAAAGTCCATCTTCAGCACAAGGTTATCTTTCATCATGAGCTGGGGTGTGAGAGCGATCAGAATATTCCACTTGGAGGGCTTTGCAATATTGAGACTTTTAATTAATAATGTCACCACCTTGCTAAGCAGTGCAAGTCAGTTTCTCTTGCGTGTGAATGACTATTTTAGCAGTACAGTTTGTTCATTCACATCATGTGCATGAATCCCTGGAAAAAGATGGTCCCCAACAGCATGCAGGCAATACTCTAGGTGAATCCTTTGTCCAAATGCACAAGTCCAGCTGTATTATGTCAGCCCTGGATAATTCATAGCAGCCAGATGGACTAATGGGGAGCAATCCCTTGCTGTTTGTAATGATCTTACCTTTTCATTTTCCCTTCTACTTCAGTAACAAGATGCATGACATCATTTACAGTTACACAACAGCCTTTTGATGACTCTACTCTGCCTTTTATGCAAACCAACAGGTATGTTAATACCTCGTCATAACAGAATTAATACCTCTGGATTTTGGATTACATAGCATTATTATTCAATGCACATTCTCAGTGTGGAAGATTAGCTTTAGAGAATGGTAAATAACGGTACAGTCTGTGAAGTAAACAAAGTTCTCAAATTACTAACAAATTTCCAAGTTATAATAGCCCCCATATTAAATTGCATTCTCCAGTGAGAGTGAAAAGACAGACTTTGAGTAATGACTCAGTGTTTGAGTTCTTGCTCTTCCACAGCTTTCTGTACAACTTCTTTCAAGTTATAAAACCCCTTAAAGTGTCCAAAACCTTTATTCCACAGTAGAGGTAAAATATAAACACATTCCATGGACGGAGACCTCTAAATGCAGAATTAGAAAGGCTCTGTTAATCTTTACAATGGAGTGTATTTCATAGTCTCATGTACATTTTGAAAACTTTAAACACTGTAGAAAGTGAAAGAACTTGTATTTCATAATCCTCAAAAAATAAATATTGGTGAAAAAATTATCTGTGGATCAAGTATATTCAGAACACAATTCTTAAATGGCAGTAAAGCTTTGAAAACAAAACTAAACACAAACAAAAAAAAAAAGAGAAATCAATTGAACAACACAAATGCAAAGTTTTGAATAATCTATTTTTGGTTAATGGCTTTTTCTATCTTTTTTTTTCAGATGTTGATTTTGTATTTCTCATAAAGGAAAAGTTTATGAACATGCTGATCTCTTTTAATTTGCCATATTGTTTCTAGCATTTATTAATTCAACAATTAACAAATCACGGGAGAGACTTTTGTTGTTGTTGTTGTTGTTAGATGCAGCACTGCAAATTTTTTCCTTCAAAATGCCTCCTAGTGAAATCTGCAGAAATGGAGATGCATCACCCACAAGGACCTGTGCCTTTCTGACAGAACCAGGGTGCTCCTGGCAGGGAGTTCACAGCGTCCAGCTTGAACCTCTGAGGACTGCCAGCCATTTGCTTGGCACAACAGCATTTTCCTCTAACAGGGGAAGCTAACTTTAGAGCATCCTAACCAAATATCCTCTGCTCTGATACACTGCACTTTGCAGAGCTTGCATGTACCCTCTATAAACAAGCAAGCCTGCCATTACAGCTTACAGTAGTATGGCTACTAACATCTTACACAGCACTCCCAATCACTTTATGCCACAGAACCTCACAGTGCATGCCTAGAAATAAATTATTTCTTGCCCAGTTGTCAGGGCATTAAAATAGATTTGCCACTACGCTGCACAAAATTGAGTGCTGCAAAGAAATGTATGCATTTTTATAAGAGTTTTAATGTACTCTGTCATCCATGTAATAAAGACTGCATCTTTGCATTTATACAGAGGTACATATTCACATCTCATGAAGTGCTGTCCAAATACCCCTCCCCAACCAGTCAGGCAGGGACTCAAGCAGAGAGCTTGGAGGGCATGAAGTGCGTAGGTTCTGTTAGAAACTCCAAAGTACTGATGCACACTCCCAAACATCTCTTTTCCATGCACCCTCTCTCTTGCTCTCTGTAAAGCTTTCAGATACAGACCTTGGGTGAACAAAATTAAGACAGCCCCTGATACTTTCAAAAGCAGGCTCAGTTAATGGAACAGAGACCTATTTACATTCTGGTGCTTTCTGGACCACTTTTGAGCAAAGTGACCTTTGGGAAGTCTCACCTGAAATGCTAGTTGACAAAGGATCTAAATATTTAAAAAATGAGGGGGAAAAAAAAAAAAAAAAAAAAAAAAAAAAAAAAAAAAAAAAGGCATAGGAAAAGGTATTTCATATATCATGGGACCAAAATATACAACAAAAGTTGAAATGTGATAGGGTCAAAAGAAATTCACCCATTCCTATGTGGCTCAGAATGAGTGAATTCTGGAACACCACCTTTCCTGTATTTCTGCTTCACAAGAGCATCAACAAACTAGAAGAGGGCCTCTTCAGGAAAAGATTTGTTTTAAAAATGCCAACAGGTTTGGAGGGAACTGCTTCAGCAATGATAGAATACCTGAGACCAGTCATTTTACTGTTTTCTCTCTCCGTCTACCAACTTTTCCAATTGTCCACTTCTTCACTATTACAGAAGAAAAGAACAATCTCTGTTCCATTTGCCTCTCCCTGTGGGGAGTTGAAAATGAAGCGTAGATAATCCCAAAAGGGATACTGTGGTGGATATGCAAGGGAGAAATTTGCAGGTGTGTTTCAAAGGGGAAGTCAATGCCCCTCATACTGCCTGGGGCTTTCTCTCAAGTGTATCAAACAAAGAACATGCATTGCCATTACCCTGGCAGTGCCAAATGAACCTTCTGAATAAAGAGATAGGATCTCCTATTGCTTCCTCTCTTAGGTCCTTCTTCCACCAGCTGTACCTTACAGTGTTCCTCCTGGTTTTCCAAGAGCTCATGAACTATGGGTGTTGGCTAACAGCTTTGTTTCATCAGATACATATTTTAATGGCCAAATACTATATAGGATGAGATGAAAGAAGCATTCATACATTACAGTATGGAAGGAACTAAAGGTATGGCTTCTGGAAATAGAAGGATTAATTAAAGTAGGCTAATCCAGGATTTAGTTGACTGGATTTCCAAATGTCTTTTCTTCGCTTTCTCTGTTGATTTTCTTCACCATGCTGTCTTTATCCAGTAATTATACACTACATTGCCAGGTGAGTAAGTAAATCCATTATAAATTTGTCAATACAGTCAGAGTAGGGTAAAACTATGTTGCTACCTAATTTAGCAACATTCTTTAAAGCACTTCCATAATCATAAAAGCAGGTCTTCTGATGGATACTGAAAGTTTTTTCAATTTTACCCTCACCAAAACACACACCCTTAAGTCTCTGACACCAATAAATGATAGGAAAATATGTCAATAGTCAGATCCCAAAACATTTACATAGTAAATGTTGTCTCTGCACTAGTACATCTGGAGATAACCAAATCTAGTGTCTCTTGTAATCTAAACAAAGGTTTCAGCTGAGACTCTCAAAGAGAAAGGAAAACCTCACACGTTAATTCCCAATAATGCATCAAAAGGATCCTCTGTGGCATATCACGTTACTCAATGTAGTATTTCTCAATACACAAAGCACATAATCTGTCCATGTGAATGACTTCACTATTGTAACTGATGACTAAAAAAAAAATGCCATTTTTATTTCATGCTTGTTTTAAGAAACTGATTTTTAAAGAGTTTAGTTATTTCTGTGGTTAAAGATACCTCTTAAACATACTGGCTTAATTTGTTTATGCTTTAATATTTTTGAGGCATTATCTATAGAATAACATTTTCAAAAATGTTTAAAATATCCTGTAAGACAGCAGACTTTCAGACACAATTCAGAGTTTCTAAATAATATTTAGTGATGCTCAGATTCCTAAATTACTTATGTTTTCTTTAAACCAGAATAAATAGCAAAACATTACTCGGGATCTTTGGATGACTTGATTATATATGAAAAATAAATGTAACTAAGTAACCTATTCTAAAGCACTTAACTAAGAATAGATGGGTAAATAAACAATGATTAATGTAACTGTTGAAGGCATAAACAATTGTTTTAGGCAGTTTGTGATAAGCAAACTGCTTTATCAATTAAATAAAAAGTTCTTTGTTTAAAGTGTCTCTTCTTCTCAACAGGAGCCATGCTGGGACCTGTGCTCAGTCATGGAATTGAAGACCTTAGACAAAAGGAAAGAAAACCAACTTCAGCCCCATGTCTGGTGTTTTGCTTGTCTTTTACTATAATGCCAGATGGGTGATAAGTGCATTGTACATAATATGTGCATGCACAGATACAGCTGCTTGTGGGGCTGCACTGCAAACTACATTACTGAAATGATTTAGGATTAAAAGGTATTAAGAGGAACGAGAATTGCCTCAATTTTTTTTCCATTATCTGGTATATAGCAGAAGATCACTGTACCAGCAGATGAAGGGGATTGGAAGCCTATGGATGGTAGTAGAGTCAAAGATGATCAGCTACTCTGCCAAAGAAAACGTGGTGGAATAACTCTCCAGAACCAAGCTGGAGATGAGCTTGGACTATAGAGGTTTTCATAGCCCAAAGGAACTCCTCTAGATAAAATAATACCCCAGAGCTACACAATCATTTATAGTTGGGGGCTTTTCACTTTTTTAAAATTTGAATTCAATGCAGCTGGGTACCAGTTTGCTTCACATTAAAGAATAAAATATCTTAAGTCTTGCAGTAGTGAAAAGCTACACTGGTGCCAAGATTAAATAAAAAACAGAGTTTTAAAAAAATCACTTAATGCTAGATAGTTAAGTCTTTCTGTGAGTGCCAAAATAGCAGGCTGATTTTCAAAGGTGCAAAATGGACAGAAGTTCCTCCTGACGTCAGTGGAAATGTCTGGGTGTTCAACACCTATAAAAAATATGAGTGTTTCCTTAGATGCTTAAGGAATAATCATGGATGCTAATTTTAGCCTGGAGTAGTCACTTTCCAGAGACTCCTGCTATGGTAGTGGGGGTGAGCAAGGCTTTTCAGAGGGCCAGTTAAGATTAGAATCTGTCTGCTCTAAATAAGGTTCTGCAAGTTATCAAAGTAATGGATGGCTGGACTTCTTCAATTTACAAGTTTTTTGAAGAGAAATGAAAACAAACATCAGATTTCAAGTTGAAGGAATTCTGGCAGTTAAGAGCAATTGGGAGGCAGCTTTTGAAGTAAATGGAAAATCTTACTCATATCAAGTACAGTAAACACTTATCACTGCCATCTGCAAAGCCAGCACATAGGTATTACAGACGCTGTTTGGAGATGAAGACATGGACAAAGCAATATGTCCTTATAAATCAAAAGTGGGTGAAACCAGGACCAGACACAGGAGCAGCAATGCCCCCTCTTGCACTTAGGACGTAAATTTAGGATTTACTTTCTCCCCTCTGTGCACACGCAGAAATTTTAGGTCCAATTATAGAAACTAACTAAAAATCAGCCAGACAGCTGTCACCTTCTGCTTCCCTCTGGACAGGCCTTCCAAAGTATGAAGTGTATTTCTACAAGCTACCATCTCAAGTAGGAGACACTTTCACAGAAGGAGATCATTGCATTTCAAAGCCTTCTGCCTCTGTCTCTGGCTGCAGAGCAGTAACACCTGCCCTGTAAGCTTTTCACACCAGTGGTTTGAGGATTACTGAGACCACGCTGCCTTGATCTGTACTGAAGTGTTCCTTGTACTGTCAGCAGGAAGAGCTACTCCAGGTTCTGTACAGAAACAGGCACAGGGGGTGATACATGCCAAATTATATTGTGTAGAAACAGAGCATTGTATAGGACCTGTATAGTTTGGTAACATTTATGCATCAAGTCTCTCAGCCTGAGGCATATTTCAAACCAACAAATCCAGTGATCTAAGAACGAACATCACACGCTCCTATCACGGCATTTCATGAAAAGGTGTTCCCCAAACACCTAAGATATAAAAATTACCCCAAACTACAAAGAATTAAATTTAATTAAGGAAGAAATTGAGTGCTCAGTGTGAATACACTCTTCTTCTGGTATCAGCTGACAGTAAAGAATGCATAGCCATAAAGGAGATATGCACTCAGTCAGCAACTTCTCAGTGCTCACAGTGGAGGAATACCACATCAGCTACACATTGTTTATCCCAACAATTATGGCTCGGAAGAAATTATGCTTGGCAGTAAAGCCATTGAAACCAACTCAGCTTTGCCAACTGTGTAAGCACTTTTATATTTGTTTATTTGTAAGGATATAAAAAAACACACAGGAGGGATGCTCTTTGACTTGGGACAAAGCAAAGCAGCATAAATTCCCATCTAATTCTATTTCATTGACATGTTTCTTACTGCATCACATCTACCTGCATTCCAGCTGCAAATCCAATGCATTCTTCTGTAAGCAGGCTCTGCAGTACAATTTCTAAAACACCATTAATATCCATATATTAATCACCATTTGCATCTAAAGAAAATCTTAATGCTCAGTCTCTTTGAAATTAGTGGGTAGAACTGTACAGTGCAATTCAGAAATTACTAGCGAAATTAAAAGTCATTAAATAGATCAGAATTTACGCAACAGTGATCAATTCATGTGAGGCATTTGTTGGCATCTGATTTTTCCATCATAATGATGTCTTTTGTCTTGAGAGAGGACAGCAGGGTTTTAATGAAAGATTTTGACCTGGCTCCATTGGCCAAAAGCAGTCAAAATTCATTTTGCAAAGCTGTTTAAAAGTTTCATTTGGAAATTGATCATGGAATCATGGTATTTTCTTACAGATATTAATTAGTTTACAGAAATTACCCTAGCCCTGCTTTTGTTTTCACAGGGCTAGAAATTGTATAAACATGGATTCGTTTTTTCTCTGGTCTCAGGGCTGAAAGCACTCAGAGGTCTTCCAAGCAAACACTTTCCATGCCTCTCTCTTCAGCTCTCCAGTGACCCAAACAGAGATTCAGGCAAGATGCAGACATCCCACCCTCAAGAGATTATTGCAAATTCTACTGCTTAATACACAGCTTTTCTCTAGCTCTTAAGCACATTGGTTGCAGCTTATGGAAACCCACTTAGATCCATACTTTCTTCCAATCCTTATTGTCTTACTAATTGGATCAGCCTATCTACAGAGAGACATTTTACTACATGAATTTCAGGAGAGGTTGTGGTATGTATGAGTGAAGGAAGTAGGTAGCTTTTATTTCCCTTTACAAAATGGTTCTTAATATTTCTTTTCATAACCTGTTGCTGGCAGATATTTGGGGGTCAACAGCAATTAACAGCTAAGCTGAGGCCATGGGAATTACTGATTTGACAACACGTAAAAGCTTACAGAGCCTGGAATGGATCAACATTGAGAGGTTCATTTGAGTTTAAATGGAAAACATAATATTGAGTAATATATTGATTTGTCTCACTTAGTACTGGTACAGAAAACCTTCCCATTCAAACAAAGTGCCTACATAATAATTTCTAGTAAAGTGAATTTCATAAGAGTTTTCTCTGATTTTTCCTTTATATACCAGCATCACAGTATTCAGGGCTGCACACCTTATTGACAGCTTCCAACACAAAATATGAATGTTCCACTATCACTTCAGCATGCTCCTCTCAAGCACCATTCCATGCCAGTAACATCAGCAAGACGAATTTAACATGTTACTATTTTAAAAAGCACTAATCTCCAAGAGGCAAACTGTACAGAACAAGTAATAAACACATCCCCTATTTCTACAGAGACTCCTTCTGCTCTCATGGCAACTCTTCATGGGATAAGAGAAATTGCCACTCCATGGCCTTCTGTTGCATCAGTGGGACAGTTAACAGTATATGCTGAGAAATCAAGACTGCTGATGCAGAAAAAAAAATATGTTTGTCTATTGGCTACAAAGTTCTCAGGCAGACCTTCTATGGAGCCATCTCCCATTGAAAACGCATATAGGATTTAAAAGAAAACAAGAGATGCTCTTTGTGTGTTCTTAATGCTACAGCTTTTGGCATCCACTGTTTGAAAAGAAAAATTTTGATGCACCCAAGGAAGGAGCACTTGGCCTTGGAATGCTGAAACTTATGTTTCATAAAGTGCGCTCTACATCTACAGTAACATGTATCACTTGGCAAGGCACTACTATTCTATATAAGACAGCCAAATAATTGCTGAACACTAGGAAAAAAAAAAGTCTAAATAAGGTAAAAATTTGGGCGCTTTTTAAGTATTAAGACTCCTACATAATCCTAATTATCTGCATAAAAGGTAAGGGAGGGGGAGAACTGCAGTGTAGGACTCTGATATGAAATAGCGTATGGTAGCTCATGGCACATGGCTTTTCCATTATCATTCTGCTTTTGACTCTGGATGATTTTCCTCCTGGCATATTCAGTCCACTCCCAAAAGTAGTTCTACAGCTACTCAACTCTTTATAAGAAATATGCAACTGTTAACAGGTTAGAACTAGGAGTGAGAAGTTTCATACTCTCTTAGAAAGGAGAGGACCTTTTGCTTCCCTCACACCTCCTACATTCATGTCCAGCCCCTGCTCATGTTGCTCACTTGCAGAGGGGAATCCGTGCCTTCTGAATAATTTCACGGGTATTCCTAGTGGGTAAAATGTGCCACCTCAGTAAAAACCCTCTAGTGGTGGTTTCTGTGTCTGCCATGCGAGCCTAACCCCAAGGCTCACTATTCAAGGAAATCGTTTTACCTGGTTTAAAACAAACAAACAAAACAAAACAAAACACAAACCGATTTTATTTCCAGATTATCTCAGTAAAAGAGGAAGACCTAAGCTGGAATGCCCTCTACACGTTTCAGATATTGTTATATTCTCCACAACAACAATTTCAATCTGGAGCGTGTAAATCCATGAGAAGTGATTCTGTAGTCCTTAATTTTGCTGGTGGCATCCAGCCTCTCCTGCCAACCCTTTTCTGTTTTATATTTAATTTTCATTCATTCATTCATCCTTGCTTATTTTTCTTGTCCAGTGAAGCTGTTTTTCCACTACATCTGTCTTCTCACTCACCACTAGAACTCTTACAAGGAAGAGGTTTCTGATAAGAAACCAACTTAGATTCCATCCATAGAAGACCAAGCAAACTTCGGAGTAAATCCAAGATACTGACTGTAACCCTATTTATAGACTCTGAAGTCAGACTGAACACAAGGTCAATTTCTCTTTCAGGCTGCAACGAACCTCTCAAATCTGCTGAACTTAATAAAGCTGCAGCACCATAAGAAAAATAAGAACATTGTCCATAATCCATAGTTCTGCTAGCACCTGCCAAATAATTCGCCATACATGTGACTTCCAACGCCTTTTTTTTTTTTTTTTTTTTTTTTTTTTTTTTTCTGCTTGCTTGCTTGCTTGCTTGCAAGGACAACAGGAGTTGCATTACAAGCCAAAGGAGGTAATGTAAATAAATCCTTACAGGTCACACTGGAAATGTAATCTGATATGCACTGCTGAAGACTGAAAAGACACAGGTTATTTCCTTAAGAGTCTTTTCCAAAACCCTCATTCATCCACAACTTTCAGTGCCATCAAGAAGATTTGCATCAATATCAAGGTAAAAAAATATTTTAAATCTTCTTGTTTATTTTATACCAATATAAAAAACCCATCCAAATGGTCATCATTTTCATTGACATCTACATTAAAACCCTTCTGCATTACAAAGCAGTGGTACCAGGGCTACATAGCAACCTAGAATAAGATCATTTATCTATAACAATGTCAGTAAGGCAAGGAACATGTTCCCAGTTCTTCCCTTGTGTGTGTTAGGGCAATAGTGTCAGATATGTCTTAATGACTGCAGAAGGCACATGTTAAATATGTGAGCTCCGTTTAATGCCTTACAATACAATACAATACAACTGTCCTGAAAAAGGAACCACAATTGTTTCGCTACCTTCCTTGGAAATCTAATCCTTGGAAAAATAACAAGCCACATTTCACGTCAAAGTTTTTTAAAAGCACACTTGCTTTTATAATTACTTACAGCAAAAGATGCAAATAGGCAAAAGTGCTGTTCAACACGTGGCTCACCAAGCAGTGTTGGCAGATCAAAAACATTGCTAAAAAACTGCATGTGCATTTCAAGTAGCATTGCTGTGCTTGGTTTCCTAAGCTAAGGGACACCGCACTTCCTTATGATCCTTTTAGTTCCATTGAGATACAGGTAGTGAAAACGAAAAGGTTTGTGGAGTCTGTTGAACTTTTCTTGAAAACTTAAGATATAAATTTATTATGACGAAAAGAGAAATTATGTTTTAAGTCTTCCATTGTAAGCTAGTGCAATTTCCACTTCCACTCCAGTCCACCAGGGTAGGGACTGAAAGACAGCTGACCTCTAGTCTGACAGACCACAGAACAAATCACTTCTACCAGTTCTTACAAATACCACTGCTGTCTTCTTTCTAGCAGTGAGAAAATTGAGGTCAGAGGTGAGCTGACCTTGTCTGGGGTTACAGAGCAGAATGAAGAAAATAATCCTGCCCTCTCTGGCCAGGCTTTCTAATTTGCAATACTTTTTTTTACTTCTGTGTTGTACTGAAGAAACAAGGGGCCACTTGCATAGCTTCTTCAGCTGCTGCTTTAGCGCATGTGGGCAGTGGAAGTGTAGTGGTCAAGGAGCAGACTTCAGAAGTCTCCCATCTCATGGTACACATCTATACATTCAAAAGACACAAAGGCCATGGTTTTCTAATTAATTTCTACTGTAGACAGCATGTCCATGCAAAATTTGTATTTTGCTTTCTTTACAGTCTCTGTCTGAAGTGCCCAACCACATTTAAGTTTTTGCCAAGAGCGTCTAATGCAGAAATGGTCAAATGGTTGCATTTTCTTGATACCCTGGGTTGACACAGGCTAAATGTTACCTCAACTAAGTCATTTTAATTGTTGTTCACATTCAGAGAGACAGGGCTAAACTACAACTCAGCTTCCTTTCCTATAGCATTCTTCATATATTTTTGGACATCTGCGACCACCAAGGAGCCTGGATTACAGCAGACCATAATACTCCACGAACCATGGGTTATAATTAGGCGTCACCTCCATTGTAATCCTATGGACGTCATCATGTGTTACCAGCATCTGTTGACAGATTTCATACCAGGCATATCACTGAAATGGCAAGTCTGGAGAGGGAAGCCCACAATAGAAACAATGGCATTTATTTCTGGTTTGTTCCAAGACTGCCTAATAGAAAATATATGCTGCCAACTGCCAGGGCTCCACCAAGATCACTTCTGAATATTGTATTACCAGTTAGAACAAAGAGCTGTGCCCATGTACTTGCAGTCTTCTCCTAATGAATAAGGAAACTCAGAGAGCGCTTTCTGCAACTGTCTTAGCAAAAATTAGGAAAAGATAGAAGCCTTGACATTCTACAAAGTTTAGCGGGCCCTTTATCATGCAAGTCCATACTTTTCATGTAATAATAAATTCAGATTTCTTTCCAAGATGAGGAATAAGGATCCCCTCTTGTAAATTTTATTTGAATATGGTATCACATTAATATTAAACCTAAACCCTGGGAACTGGCAACATTAAGTAGCAAAACCACACTCTCTACCCTGTGGAAACAAAGCAGAGTCTGCTTTAATTTGACAGTGCGGAAATCTGACTTTCTGCTGAAGTACTGCCTGTTCAGAGGAACGGAAACATAAAATTTTCAATTCAAATTTTCATGCAGTATAATTGCTCCTCACTTTCCTGTAAAAATGAAGAGACTTGTTGTAAGCATAAGAATGTCTACCTAATCCAAATTATCTTTACTTTTTAACATTTATCTGGATTGAAGGAAAACTGCTTTAGAGTGCATGAGTATCTAGTAACCTGTCCATCCGCTTTTGAAAACAGCCTTCTCTGAAATACTGGACAATTGAATCCTAATCAGATGCAACACAACTTCTTACAGCTAAGCAGTTTCATATCACTAAAGCTCTTCAGCACTAGGATAATTTTCATTCTCATTATAAAACATGGAAGTATAGTTCACCATCTGAAGAGTGCCAAATTAAAATAAATGCCACTGTTGGTGAGTACAACTTAATTATTTGTTAGGAGTTGCAGCAGCTGGTAGATCAAGAAAAGAGAACTTCAACTTAGAACAGAACTTCTCCCCTCTATCCTCACACAGCAGGATCTGAACAGCTACAATGTAAGAAAATGAACAAAACCAGCTAAAAATAACAGAAGGAGGGAGGCTACAAGGTAAATCTGAGAGGAAATATTGCTTCTACAAATTTTAATGGAAAAGCAAACCCACTGGCCCCACCTATTCTAACAGCTCTTACTTTTATAATTATACTTTTAAAGTATAGCTTTTATAGAAGCTGTAACAGTAGGACAGACTGCCATAAGATCTAAACTGGCACCTTCTACTTAAGCTATCTATGCAAAATGCACATTCAACCTTATTGTCCAGAGCACTGTCTCTCACTCCCTCCCTTTTTTTCATTCTGGTAACCAGCAGATAACCTTTTAATCCCAGATCTGTCACCTGTGACTTCAACATCACCTTTTAAATTAGGAAGCAATAAATCCTTTGCATTATTTCATCTTTCTTGGAAATACGGAAATATCACTACTTAAAACTTAATGTTATGAAATTTGGTATTGCAAATATCTGTAAAGTACCAAAGCATTGACATGACTGCTGCTGGGATCATAATTTCTGCCTATGTTCAGAAAAAGAACATGGGCAGTTCTTGGTGGCACAATAGTTTTCTTACGCCTACAAGGCAAGGAGCATTTCTTCCAAAACTGTGTATTCCGAGGAGTTTAGACATGAGGTTTCTTTCCCAGACAGTGAACCGGCATATAGGAACATAATCATGACATATGGTTTTCCAAATATAGCCTGGATATATTTCTAGGCAATATTTTCCTTGTCAGGTCATTCAGTTAGAATGGAGATAAATAATAAATTCTAATAAAAGCTGACTTGCAAGACTGCAATTTCAAAAGTGACTTCTCAGTCTGCTCTCAGAAATATTGCAAACTTTTTTGTACACTAATTTTGAACCATCTCATTCATCTCTGTTTATAATTGCAATTTACTCTTTTTGAAAATCAATTAGGCACACACATCAATTCAGAGTCTGCTTTCCAAAAGAAAGACCCAGGAAGCAAAGTTAAAAGTTACTGAAATACTTAAAAATAAATCTAGATGTACAGACAGAATATTTAGAGTGCAAAATAAAAATAAATGTCTGGCTCCCATAAATTATTTTCATCTGACATAGGTTTCACTTAAGAATCCAAAAAGTGAATGCTTTATCCTAAAAATATGGCATAGCTACAATACATTATATAAATGGCTCATACAACGTAAAATATATTTTATTAGCACCTCTTGCTGTACAACCCCGACAATTCCAGACACTGCGTGGCAGTAAGACAGGGCATCATCCCACACAGAAGCACAGACAGATACACATTATTTCCAGACCTTCCTTTGCTGTTTCTCCCATGCTGGGTCCAGGAGCAGGTCCCTGTCCCATTCTTCTTCTTGGGTCATGTACTCATCTTCTTCATAGTTGTAGGTGTACTGCATGTTTGTTTCTATCTGATTCACGCTGTTCATGGTACCCGGGGATCAGCTTCAGCTGCTGCGGCTTCTACTACGATTTAAGTTTAGTTTACGCGCTGAGAGGTCGTAGGTAGCAGTGTCTTTTTTCCTTCCTTTTTTTTTTTCTTTTTTTTTTTTCCTTTTTCCAAGGGGACAGGGAATGAATATTGACTAATCTTGCCGAGAGCAGAGGCTGAAACTGCCAGGTAGGCGCTGACCTGCGGTGACCTTCCTTCCCTGTGTCCCTGTGCCCGCTGCCGGTCCCTGCTGCTGACCCTGCGGAGGAGCCCGGGCCGGCTCCTCGCCGCCGCTTATTATCCCCGCCGGGCCGTCACGTGGCGCTCGGCACCGGGCGGGCAGCGCCGCCGGGGCAGCGCGGGGACGCAGGGCTCAGCCTCACGCCTGCCCGCCCTGCCCAGCGCCGACAGACCTGCGCTTTGTTCGGGGTCTTTTCTCCCTCGCTGACGTGTGTCGCGGCTCCCCGAGACCCGCCACCCATCTGCTAAGGCAGTTCGATACTGCTTAGCCGTAGCCTGAGGGCCGTGTCCCGCCTTGAGCCACTTGGCACTCTGGGATCAAGGACTACACGAGACAACCCAGCAAAGGCACCCAAGTGATGAAACGTTTTCCCGTGGAAATAGGTCTGGAGTTAACCAGACAGCATGGAAGCACAACTTTACAAAGCAACACATGTCTTTTTGTCCAGGAAACACGCTCACTAAATCCAAAAGCAGTCACCAAGAAGCACAGACAAAGCTCTGTGGAACCAGGAACTTTCCAAGCGTGTGGCAGGAACCATTTGCCCGTGCTTTCCGCGGGGCGAACTCAAAGGATAGCGCTGACATCAAGCAACCTGACAAGCATGTCCGGTATCTCCCGCGCCCGGTCATCTCAGTTGCTTTGGCAACAATGTTTCTTCTGGGAATTGGCAAGTTTGCGACCTCCTTCCTGGAGCTTGTCATTAATGCCTGCACCTATCATCAGCCAAGGTCATCTTCTCCGGTACTGTCCACAGTGGATATGACACGAACCTCACTTTGAAAATCAAAAGCTGAGCTTTATGAAGCCGTAAATAACAAAATCAGGTGTAAGGGAAAACTGTGCCCGTTAAAGGCTCAGTAGGTCTCTAAACCAATGAGAATGAATAATTTACACCTAGACAGCAAATGCCCTCCATTTCACATTGCTAACTAAAGCTCTGTTTTAAGTTACCTTCTATCCCTTAACTCCAAGCAATGCAGAAGAACATGCACACATGCACAGAAAATACCTACTCCTCAGCTCAAAAAAAAAAAACTTCATAAATGCAGCACTAAGGTTGCAAATTGGAATTCAGAAGAGACTTGCAACAATTCCCGCAATAACAGCAAGCTGAACTTCTGAAGACTGATGTACGTGCTGTGAGATAGACAATCTAAAAATGAAATTCCAAATCTAAGCAGCCAGACAGAACCACATGCTTTTCACCTGCTCAGAGCAAATACTCTCAAGGTTGCTACACTTCTATCTACAGAACAAAGCCAATGCTATGCTTAGACTTTTTGACTCAAATGCAGAGCAGCATTGTCTTCGGATACTCTGAGACAATATCAAATAGCAATTACAAAACAACATAATTCATGCATGTACACATTATATGTATGCTGGTTTAACTTGTGTGGTTTATTTTTATAGCTTGGTAGTCACCTTTGGTTTTCAATACAAGTCTAATTGCAATCACTTAAATGATAATTCAGGTCTTCAAAGTCAGTAAAACCATTTCTTCTTATTCCCTGTATAGAGCACAGGAGAAGTTTCTAAAGGAAAAGCAGGAAGAAGTCAGAGGAGCCCTAGAAGTACACACATAAATTGTAATGCTGTGACCCAGAGCTGCCCCCTATGCAAAGAGCTCTCCTGCCCTGATGAAACCTGTGACCTTCCATGCACTCCCACATTAGAGGGGAGCCATTACACCCAGCTTTGTGCCTTTCCTTGGCACTGCCCTGTCTGGGGATCTACATGGATGGAAATGGTTTTGCACCGGTCCCCACTGCGCAGTACAGGTGGGTGAGCCGCACGGGTACTGAGGGCTTCATACAGGGAGCTTTTAGCTACAACACACATTTTATTTGTTGGTCCTCACCCTCTAATACGGGCCAGGATGCCCACCTCAGGCATGAAATAAAAACTGAGGCGCTTTGGCAAAGAATTTCTTTGACAAAGACTATCCGATCACACTGTGGATTAGGACTGCAATCAGACCCACGTCTTTCTAGAAATCAAAGGACATTCTACCCAAATTTTCTAGAATTCTTAAAGAAGGTTAAGTCTTTCATAAAATAACTGGATTTTCTCAAAATACTGCTAGCCACTGCTGCAAAGGTACCATTCATTTTTCCATGTTTACTTGGTAGATAGGTAAATACTACTTGATAACAAAGCAAATTTTTAAAAAAAAAGTCTTCATTGTTCCTAGGAACCAATAGTCAGAATCATAGAACCTCTCAGCTAGTCTGAGAGATTAAAAAAAAATTAAGTGTTCCAAGATCCACTTTGGCTGGTTTATATTAGTCCATTGTGGATCAAAAAAAATTTTTTCATTCTGAATTTTTTTTTTTCTTCATTGGCTTCAACATTGCCAGTGTGCATTTTGGGAGCATTGGGCTTTTTACCTATGAAACCCGAAGCTAAATGGAATAGCCCTATTAAAAATAATAATAATAAAAAAAAATCTTGCCAATCTTGATGGAATCTGACCCGCTTTAGGTTCTCTAACTAACTGCTTACTGCCTCTTAATCAGACAGCCTGAGCAGGCAGGGGAGATATTTATAGATGGAGCTTTAGGAGGAGTATCTGGTATTTTGTTTACTACTTTAATTTAATTTTATAAACTAACTGTGTGGATGGTAATGAGAAGCATATGAATGGAGGTCCGTAGTGGAAAGGGAGCTGCCTCTTTCAGCTCAACAAGAGAATAGGAAAGCTGTGCCTAGCACCGGAGTATGAATAAAGCAGTTTGCTTCACCAAGCTTCTTCCCACATCAGGGGTAGTTTAGGACTATTCCCAAGTGAAGCTGGCAGAGTTACATGAACTATGTGGAGAAAGAAAATAAAACCAAAAGAGAAATAAGCAACCTGAGCAGAAAAGAAAGGGCAAAAGTCTCAAAGAGAGAAAAAGGAAAAAACACAATGAACCATATGAATAAGGAATTTTAAGCTGACATGGCATGAGAGTCAGCAAGTCTATTTAAGGTAGAAATTACATAGGTTGCTTACAATGGGGCAAGACAAAACAATACTCATGACTGCCAAACAGATTAGAAAAAAATAAGGTGGCAAGGGGAGATGAGGAGTAGAGATGGTAGAGATGAAATGTCGACTACTTTTATTTGGCAAAAGATGTGCAGTTGTAGTTCATGCTAACATATCCACGAGTAAGGGCCTAGCCAGGAGAATGGTGCCTTGAACCCAGGAGAACACTGTGGCACCCAGCCACCACTTCCCATGCATGAGGAGCACCAAAAGGCCAGATCTTTCCTAGCAGCAGCACCAGGTCTGCAAGTTCACACAAGTGAGTACCACCCAAGTGAAAGCTTTCTGGAATGCTTTGCATGAAGCTCCCTGAGAATCAAAGGGCTTTTCTACCTAAAGGACATTAATCTTTATCATTCTTCTTAATGAAATTGAAGCTTTTCACAGAGTTTATATTTAACATTCATTTACTTGTCAAAAGACATCATATTATTCTTTCAAGAACTCTGTCCTTTGCATTTTTACTCGTTTTCAGATTTTCAATTCTTCAACATGTTTCTTATGGTTCCCACTCACAAATTGTAGAATAAACCGACAACTTTTAATAAAACTTTAAAAATGCTGAACACTGCAACAGTGTTTCATCAGATCATTCTTCTATTTGAATTTAATGAGATCTAGAATAAGAAATGAGCCAGATTTCTCTACTTAAATAATTTCCTGTGAAACAATCAGCTGACATGGAAATGGTCACCGTTAGTTTTCAGCTGTAACACTTCTGCGTAGGAACACAACAGTTTGTATCTGCCAAAACTGTCTCAGAAAGGCCCCAGGAAGATAAAGAACCTTATGAGAGCTCAGTCAGTCATTGAGTCTTTAAATAATCATCTTGCCCTCATCAAAGCCTGTTTCTTCATTTCTTTTTTCAAGAAAGAAGTCAACAAAAGGTAAAAGAAAATAAATTCAAAGAGAATATTCTTTTGTGTAAACTGTTAATAGGAACTTAAAACAGAGATCAAAAAGCCCTTTTCTTTTCAAAGCATGCCATAACTGTTGCCTGTACATAAAATATATTTTTGCGTGTAGCAAATATCCACTGGTTTAAAATTTAACCAACAAAAACCTGATTTACAAAAACTATGATTTAGATTGGGCCAAAATGTAGGATTTTGTTAAAAATTATACATAAATTTCCTTAACAAAGCTAAGCAGAAAGGTAAGGTGTGTTATAAAATGTATTCATCAGTTAATAGAGATGTTTTGGGGTTTTATTTTTTGCAATACAATAAATATATCCTGCCTTCTTCGATGTAGGAAACACACTATATTGTAAGAAGAAAACCAAGGAATCAAATTCATTATGTAAATGTAGTATGAATAAACTTTAAACTCGCTTAATATTTCTGAAACCAATCCTTATGTAAAAAAAAACAGAAAGAAAGAACAGAGCCATACATCTGGAAACCAAAGCTCTGATTTAGCCCTCTCACATTTAGCACCAAGTGGCACAAACTTTGACTTTGAAAAATCTCCATGCTACTCATACATGGTGATATTAATGATACAGTAGCTAACGGCTTTTTTTTTTTTTTTTTTTTTTAAGTTTATTACTTCCAATGACAGGTTTGGAAATAAAAATTTAGAAAGAACAGAAAAAATTCATTTGTTGGCTTCATAGTAACAACTGTCATTGTCAGAAGATCCCAAAGTGTTTCATCAGCTATATATAGAGACAACTTACTCTGTCCCTGGAATTCAGCCATGGATGAAGTGTAGCAAGAAACATTTATGGGACCAACAAATACTACCAAAGCATAGCTTGGGCTGCAGGGGTATGGAGAAAATGCTGACTGCACTGACATCACTGGCTTTTGCAAACCCTTTGTGCGGAAGGAAAATCACGGGGCTGAGACATGGTGTGACCATGCCAGCTCAAGATGCCCTTATGTGACCTTGAGCAAGTCAATTCAAATCAAATTTTCCCAAAAATTGGAGTGTTAGCTTGTTAGACTACTCTTACTGAGAAACGAGCTTATGGTGCTGCACTCTGCCATCTCAGAAACCGTGTCAGCAATGCTTCCTTTGGTCCTAATGTCCACCTAGAAAAGAATTCTCAGGAGCAGAGGGTTCATCTGTCTAAGAGCCCTGAGGAATCTACACAATTATGATTACAGTGTGCTTTACCTGTCATACACCCTTCACCTCCGTGTTCACCTCTCCAGACTGTGTGTGGCCTGCACCCAAACATCCCTAGCATTATTCTAGGATGTCAAGCTTGCTCAGGGATTTAGGGTCTCTTATACCCTGGAGGCAGTGTTCCTACTGTTTGTAGGGCCATGCTTAGAGGCCTGCATCCTGCACAGCAGATGGCCCTGGTTCTCAGAGAGGGCTCCAGGCAGGTAGCAGCAGTAATCAATCAACATCTAGTGTCTGCGGCACCAGAGTCACTAGGCACTACTGTGATACATAATAGCAATCACAAACTGCAAGGCGAGTGCTGAAAGGGGTAACATAGCTGGGCAAACACTCTAGCGATGGCACCGCCAGGCATCGCTGCACAAGATCATACCTTTCATGAATGAGAAGAGCCCCCAGATTTAACATTCTGACACATTTCTATTCATAAGGAACTGTGACACCTAAAGTCCCTTATCCCTTGAGCTGGACTCCTGAGGGTGTCTTTTTGGTTTAATGGTTCTCATCAGGGTAGATGCAACTCAAAAAGACAGATTAGATCATGGACTAAATAATATCAGAATCTTTGATAGATGCTTTGCACAGATTAGAAGTAGGCAAAGGAAAAACTGAGAAAAGTAATATATTGTAATTTATGTAGCACACTGCAGTCAGTCTGCTGGCACACTGAAGCTGTGGAGCAACATGCAGCCAGCTACAACGCAGTACACACAGAAACAGGTGGGGAAACTACAAATAGGGCTGGCGTAAGAGCGGAAAAAATGGTGAGACAGATCCAGGATTTTAAAAATGGTTCAGTGATGAGAATGCAAGGGGCAGGACTAGGGGTATAGCATGGCCTGTTACAAACCTTTTGAAGAAACCTTCATGTGTTCCCAGAATCCTGCCTATGTTCCTATTTTATGCTGGCCTAGCCTTACCACACAGAGATACTGAGCAAGGAAGAAACTGCTTGACTAGGGCAATGTGAAAGCTGCAACTGATGATAAATTTGTACTTCATGAATATAACCGGTTCAAAAAAATCCCTTTGTAGGCCAGCCTGTGACCCTTAACTGGTTTAACTGAGACTGTCAACTAAAATGACACCACATCCTTCAGCAATAGTTTTGGTAACAAGAGAGGTGTGTCTGAGAGACAAGGAATGCAAAGACAATGTGCCTTTATTGATCTAGAAGCAAACACCATCAGTTAATTTAGAGTTTCCAGAAAACAATTATCTGAGGGGCACAGGTTTTAAATCACTGAGGTATGAGATAGAGATTATGGGCACAGGATATCAGCCACTGCTGTGCTCTAAACTCAGCATTTGTACACATTGACTGACCTTTGACAAGCTGCAGTCTCAATGCCCTCATTTCTCTTTCCAGATACACCAGTGTAATATCATTGACATCAGTGATACTTGAGTTACACAGTCAAGAAGGCAACCTGGCTGAACAAATTGCCAGTTTGTACAAATGCATATTATCTACTTATTATTCATTCCGCAGAAGTGAAACAAAGAATAATAAAAGCAGCAAATTCATCCTTGTGTACAGCAGTGTTGGGCACAACCTGTACTACTGCCAAACAGGGATAATATGTTCTTTATGTATAGCACAAGTTTTCCTTTTCCAGAACTGCTGTCCTTCCATGCTGTCCAACAAAGTTTCATTCTGACACTCAGCTGCGTTAAGAACCAGCACTGAGAAAATGCGCAAAGTCCCTGCCATGCCTGATGTGAAAACTGCAAGGCCTGAGTCTTCCAATTTCACTTCTAAAGACAATGGTTTCCTTCCAGCTATGATCTCTCTTGGCAACTTCAGACATAGTCTTATTCATATTCAGAAGAAATGAGTATTATTTTGCACACTTTCCAGTATTGGACTGCTCTTGGGATCTACCAGCAATAAGCTACTCATGGTGAAGGCTCTTAAGGCTCTTGTCTATTTTCAGTCCCTCTGAATGTGGACAAACCCTTTGTTTCTAACTAGCTCACCTCTCTCCCTGCCTAAGTTCAGTTAAGCATAAGCAAAGGAGGACAGGAGAACATTTAAATGTTTCTTCATTTTGAAACTAGTAAGTTTTTATGATAAAATGGCTAAAGGGCAGTCTAGATCTATGTGTTCCATAGTTAAACTTGGAATAGCTATAATCTTCCAGAATTTCACAGCTGAACCAAATTCAACATGTGTGGGGTTTGGGTTTGGTTTTTTTTTTTTCCTAAGCCAGAAGCTGTTCTAGGTAATTTTTCAGTTCATATGAACAGCTGCTGGAGGTGGAGTCAGCAACAAAGGTGAAAAAACCCCTACAGGCTGTAAGGCTCCACATGTATTTATACAAACTCCCACATTGATTTTTCAGTAGATACAACCTGAACACATCTTCCCCTCTAAAACCATTCTGCTGGAAGCTCATTTTGCAATTCTAATGCATGGACTCAAATATATTTTAGGGTGCTCTAGGGGAAATGATTTTGTCATGAATGTGCTTCTGGAACACAATGACACTTTTCCATTTGTTCCCCATAGTTGAGTGATCCCTCTTGTACCACTTTCATTGGTAACCTTGGCACACAGATGATCTATGGAAGATCAGACTGTTCAGGCCCTAAATTAGTAGGGCCTGATTTTTTACAGTGAAAGTACCAGTGGTGGGAGTCAGGAAAGTCACTGCACTTCCAATTGCAGGAGAGAATGTTTAAAACAATGCATGATGGAAATACCAAGAAAATTTAGGATTCTGCTGGGCCTAAAGGTTCAAACCATCAGGTTTAAAGGGGAAAAGTACAATGTGCCATTGTACTCTGTAAAGTGCACAAGGGAAAAAACAAATTCCATAACAGGATTCATTATCATAAAACTATTCACTGTATGAGGCAATGGAAGTATATACAGTTTGGAGCATGTGCCTCAGTTTTCTTTCTACTAATACTGTGAAGTATAAGGAAGTTTGTGAAAATCAAATATCAGATAAATTTGGAATACTTGAAGACAAGTACAAATACTGTGATGACCAGAGCGGAAAACCATCAATTATATATTTGGAAACATGCTCCAACTGAGTGCAACAGACATTCACTGAATAAAGAAGAAGAATCATAATGCTGTTGAGCTCTGCTCATGCAGTACACTGAACAAAGTAATATTTCTGGGAAAAAAGTTTGTGGCTATGCAAATAAAGTCTGCATTCTGACACATACAAAACAGCTTGTAAAACATAACTCTGGCATAGTCCACCATTAATTAAATTGTGATCTTGATTTTTTTTAAGATAACTGCAATACAACTAATTATAAATGGGTTCTGAATTGGAAGACAATTCATACACAATGTCAAGAAAAACACTAAAGGCTTGCAGTGCAGCCCAGCAGTTACATAATCCTTACAGCTTCTGCTCAAGAGATATCATCATATTTTGCATCTCAGATCTGTCTGCTGCAGTTCACAAACAAGTCATTAAATGTGTTCCAATGACACAGACTAGACACATTTTTTTGGATTAAATTAGTCATAAGTTGTTTAAAGTGTTTTGTTGCCCCCCTGCAAATTAAAATGAGCCACATACATCACCATGCTGTCAAGAATCAGCAGGCAATACAAACCAAAGGGATCACACTGTAAGTAAAGTGAGAAAGATTCTGAAGTGTAACCTCTCCCAAGCAGTACTTAAGAGTATCACAGCAGGAAGTGTTTTGCCACCAGGCTTATTTAAAAGAAATGTTTCAGCATCAGTGCCAGAAGCACCTAATTCCCTGTGCTCCACACTCCCCCTCACTACATTTGCAAGCCCAGGCTCCCTCCCTGGCCCTATACTAAGCGCCTGTCAAGCCTCCTGCAGAAATAGTACCCTCATCTCTGTGTATCCAAAGAATTGCCTCTGATGTCACAGGCTCTCTAAGTCTCTCTCAAGTAGTTTCTCTGCAGAGAACTCCCTCAAGTCCCCAAAATGGACAGTGCAGGCAGAGTGTCAGAGAGTATGAGATGCAGAGGAGAAACCATTGACATACACTTGTCAGTAAGAGCTGTTAGCAGTTATCTAGAACACTGCCAGTTGTCAAGACTACTTTATGCAAGGCTGCAAGGCACAGAGACAGCAGGGCCACTATTTTAAATCTGAAAACATGATGCCTCTAGTAATCAGCAAATCTGGAGATGGAGGCTTATTAGTAAAACTCAGATGCATACCCTCATCTAACACACTATTTCTTCTAATAACAGGTTTTTTTCCTCCCAAGAATCCCCACAATACATAAGAGAATGAACAGTTTCCAATACACAATGAAAGCAAATACAAAAGGCAAACATTTTTTTAAATGGCACTGAAATGCAGAGAAGAAATTGGGGGATTTTTGTGACTGCAGGTACTCTGTGTGACTCAGTATCATGAAAATGCACTTTTTGACCCTTCAATACTTTTAAAATATAACAATATTACTCATATATGTATGCATATACACATACACAAACATTAAAAGATGTTCTGGTTTTTGCAGTGTTTACACTGCCACTGTGCCAGGCATTACATGAACATGTAACTCATTCCTACACAAATTAATTACATAAAATAATTAAACTTTAGAACGTGAATAAACAAAATATGTAACTGAATATAACTGAACAGCAAAACCATCAGATTCTTTTCTGTGCTACTGAATGTGGATCAATCCTGTTTTCAGGAATTGTCGTACAAAGTTGTGAGCTCATTGTAGTTCAGTATTCACCAGCTACAGAAAAGGCCCATGGACTGGCATGACCGGGACAAATGAGGTAACGAAAGCAGCACAGACTTCAGTGGCCAGCCTGGGAAAAAGGCTGAAATTTGTATTTAGTGCATCCAGATAGGAACAACACTATTTCTTCTTCAGGGAAAGAGATGTGATTCATCTTAACATTTTTTAAAAAGACCCAGAAAGTGGCTGGCTGACAAGCAAATAGAGGTTTGAACAGCTACAGGTCAGGAATAGTGAGTGAGATCTGCTGCTGTTCCAACACCTGTCAATTGCTTGATTAACAGGCAACTGAAGGAGGTGATAGCAAGACTGTACACTGCAGTAAGAAAAGTGTGTTAAGCATGTTCCCTATCAATCACTTCTTTCTCCTTCCCATCCTTCAGTTTATTGTCTCTTTTCCTGTTTACAGCCCTGCTATGAATGATGAGATACGTCTGAAACATAACACTTTCCTTATTGTTCATTACACCCAGGTCCCCAATGGCCACATTGCTACAGTTCAATTACCAAGTTCTCCCAATGCGTTAAACAATGTGACTCACAACTACCACACAGCAGATCTATGACACCTACTCTCACAGTAGATTGTCTGGCACAGGTACCTTTTCATAATAATAAACAGTTAATTTATACACCCAGTACTGTATTCCCCAGGCTAAGAAACACCAAAGCATGACAAAGGACAATACATTCACAGCAATCATGAGAGACATTTTCCTACTTTTCATTTCAACTATTATGCAATCTCTATAATCCAACTTTCCAGCTGACTTTTTACACAAACAAAAAAGTCACAATTCATCAAGCAGCTCAGCACTGAAAGGACAGCTTTCTTCTTCCATTATTTACCTTCTCTATTTGCCTTCCTTACTCTCCCTGATGCTCCTAAGATAAACTAGACTACCTCAAATGGACACAAATGGATTTATAGAGATGACTATTGCCTATGCTTTTCAAGACGATGCTTTCTCTGCATGTGTCTAGCTGAAGCTAGTTTGCTTATTTTGGGTTTATTTCTCCTCATGTGGAATATATATTTAAAAGCTTCCTTTACAGCAATTTTGATTCAAAAGCCTTTAGTCTATGTTACCATATCAGAAAGCCTTTAATACAGTAAAAATCCCAAAAGAGCTTTCCACCACCCCATCTAAAGGTTTTCTATTTATTAATAGATCTGGAATGCAGCTAAACATGAGACTTTATGGCTGGGAGAAGCTACAATAGATTTTCAAGGAAATCCAGGAAAACATGACACTGCCTCCCACAGTGGTCAGTAAGTCAATGATGTGCTGGATGCACTGCCTAGCAAGGAAAATTCTTCTAGCTCTTCAGTTCAGCTCAAGAATTATTCTCTCTTCAGACCTGATGCAGCAGTGAGAACTGCAATTCTCTGTAACCTCAACCACCACTGAGTGGTGATGGTTGACAAAAAACTCCACATGACCAAGCAATGTGTGCTCACAGCCCAAAACGCCAAGTGAATCCCAGGCTGCATCCAAAGCAGCATGGCCAGCTGGGCAAGGAAGGGGATTCTGCCCCTCTACTCTGCACTTGTGAGACCCCCACCTGGAGCGCTGCATCCAGCTCTGCTGGTGCCAACATAAGAACATGGAACTGTTGGAGCGAGTCCAGAGGGGGCCACAAAGTAGTTAACAGGACTGGAGCACCTATTCTATGAAATAGGCCGAGAGAATTGGGGCTGTTCGGCCTGGAGAAGAGAAGGTTGTGTGAAGACCTAATAATAACTTTCCAGAATCTGAAGGAGGATACAGGGAAGCTGGAGAGGGACTCTTTGTCAAGAACTGTAGTGATAAGACACCGGTAATGGCTTCAGACTGAAATAGGGTAGGTTTATATTAGATGTTAGGAAGAAATCCTTTATTGGGAGGGTGCCGAGGCCCCAAAGAACTGGTAGATGCCTCAACCTTGACAGTGTTAAAGGCCAGGTTGGATGGGGCTCTGAGTAACCTGGTCTAGTGAAAGGTGTCCCTGCCCATGGTGGGGAGATTGGAACTAGATCATTTATAAGGCCCCTTCCAACTCAAACCATTCTGTGATTCTATGAATTATGCTTGATTGTGTCTGCCTCCAGTTACACCAGCTGCACACTCATACAGGTTCACTGACCTCATCAGAATTACTCCTGAGCTTCACTGACACAAGCGAAAAAAGATCAAGCCCTTATGGTTGAAAGCAGACAGGGAAAATAAATCTGAACTCCCTCATTTTAGATCTGTGCATTCCTATAGGACAAAAACAGCTCCCATCTCTTTGCTTCTCACTAAAGCTTAGCCAAGGGAATAATGGCCTCGAGGCCTTACCAATGTGTACACTGCAGAAAGGCACTGCCTCATCATTTCACTGGTGAAGGGTGACTGCTGCATTGTCACAGGGTACAGAAAGCACTGAAAATAGAGAAAAATACTTTAATGCAGCCTAAAGAACACAATAAAGCACCATTCTTCCTGACAATCACAGCAACTCTACAAATTCGGAGACCACAGGGGTATTCTCATAAATGATAATGTTCTAATAGAGAGCAGATATGTTTATGAATTAAGAACAAAGGACATGAACTAGCTCAGAGCAGCAGATTTAACTGCACAGTCCCCCAAACTCCAAAACTCTTCAGCATGCCTTCTAAGACCAACAGCAAAACACAATATATTCCTTGATAATGAGATTCCCTTGGGTGAACAAGATATTCAAGCCATTGCTCTGAAACACAGATTGGTTTACCGTTCAGTTAGCAGCCACATACCCACATTAAACACATGGATTTGTAAACACCTACTTTTGCTTAAAACATTAAAGGACTTCATACACTCTGAAAAAAGTGACAGACTTTGTATACCTTAGAAAGGTTTTACTATTACTTCATTATGCTGCAATCAGATTGTATTTTAGATGGCAGGGACTGTCACATTCCCCATTAGAAATGGCATGGGGAAATGTCAGGGAACATACCAAGATTATTAGCCAGTGATGGGAAGCACAGGGAAGGTGGATCTCTTCTATCTCCTTCAGAACTGTTCATCGTGGTGGCTCACTAGATTATAGAAAGTGCTGCAAGAAGGAAAAAAGAAGTAAATTAATTGATAAAAACTTGAAAATGCTTAAGAGCATTTAATACAAACACTGTAATGTGGTATGTAAACAATAAATTGCATAGGTAGCACTCAATCCCTTCCCATTCATTCTGACATACTGCAATTGAACACTACTGAACATTCCCTTTTTTTTCAATCAGAAGAGATTCCTTTTTCCTCTCTACATGAAATTGCTCCCACCTCTTGCTTACAAATGAAACCAAATCAGAAAGATGCATTCCAGGAATGCAGCTCAGAGGAGTTTGATCAAACAGAACAATATCTGGTCTGCATAAAAACTCTAAAATGAACAGTGTGGTGAGGGTTCCTCAGCACAACTTCATTCTACAAATCTCTTCCTGCTGGGTTGCTTTAATAACCAAGGGAGATGAAGCTCTGCTCAATGCACAGCTGGTGAGGTGAGTTGGGAGAAAAGGAATATAAAGACTACCTATATAAAGACATCCATTATATTTTCTCCATAAGTACCACAAACTTAGTGTGGTACTTTTACAAAAATAAAGTACATTAAAAATTTCATAGTGTTTGCTTTTCTCAATCAAACCTTTTCAAACACGCCAATGCTTACAAGTGAATAACTTACAGAAAATGCTTGAAACAGATCACCTTTTCCCAAATTAAAAATAAGCATATGACAACTTATATTCTAAGACCCTAAGAATTTTAACAGGCAATATATTCTTTCAAATGCAATTTAATAGTAACCATCAGCAGTGGTGATCTCAGCTGCAGTAGGGCTACAGCTGGAGAAGTTCACCTACAGAGACCATTTATGTGATGAGAAAATAAAGGGACTACTTGAAAGAGGTTTGGGTTTCAGTTCAAAAAACTGCCTCTTTGGAGTCCAGCATGGAGCAAATCTCCATGAGGCTCAGCTTCAACACTGGATAATTTCAATGCCAACTAAGCATATTTCCTTAATAGACTTCCTGAGCTAATATTTTTCCACAAAACACTTGTTAATAATCAAATCAAGAACAAATATTTTTCCCTCTGCAGAAGGTCCCTCTATTCCTCCAATTAACTTCCAAAGGAAATCCCAGCTTTACTCTGGAACCAAACAAGGATGGAACAGAAAGCACAAAGGCATAAAACTTCTATCTTGCAGCTCTCCATGGGGAAAAAGAGAGTGGGATAGGAGTACTGCAAAACCTGACCACATTCCAGCATTTACAGCTTCCAGTTTATCTTTCTGGCTAGAGTATTTGAATAATGAACCACATTGCTAAAAACAAACAAACAAAACAAACAAACAAGACTAGTTTTCTTGTTTCACAACCAAATTTCTGCCCCTTGCATATTTTCAAGATATTTTAATGTTTGGTACTTTTAGGCATGGAAACATGCATACTTCTGCAGGTTTTAACTTATGCTAAAAGTAAGGTCACATGAAAGTTTCATGAAAGAAAAGGATGCATAGAGGCCACAGGGAATGCGAAAAAGTGCAATAAAACTGGTCTTTTGGTTTGCACCATTCCCAGCCAGCTCCTTTGCTAGGTGATCAGAATCTCAAGTGTGAGAACCATCAGAAAAATAATATCAAATCCTGTTAAATCAGTTATATCCTCCAAACACTGACACTGTTATAACTGCAGTGGTAGCAACTCTTACCAGCTCAGGAACTGCTGCCATTACCCAGCAACTTATCCAGAACATACCATGTCAGAGGGAACATGGCACAGAGTTAATAGGCACTCTCTAACAAGGCACTGGTAAATATCATCAGGCACAGTCACACGTCCAGCTGCATTTCCTCCCTCTGCTGCCACACCTACGATGGATTAACTTTACCCAAGCAAAGAAAAATCAGAGAGGAATAACAAAATGTTGAAGTCAGGGGACACTCACAATGGATAAAATGAAGCATTTAAATAATTCTCTGCAATCCCAGGCTTTTATCAGCATTTTGTATTTCTACTGCATGTTAAATGATTGCCAAATACAGCTGCCTTACAAACAAATCTGTTATTTCTGTCTTAGCTATGAAGCTTCTCAACAATATATGGAAATAGTTTTACAGAACTGGTGCTGGAATTATTGTCTTTGGTGTCATTTTGTCCATCTGCTGACATCAGCTGGGATAAATTTTATTTCTTGATTTTTGTGCCAGGCTTTTCTTGGTTTGTCACAAGCAGTGTTCCCTTTATGGCTTTGTGCACCAACTTCCAGGTGAAGAACGCTGCAACCTTGAATGCAAACTGATTGGAGACATCACATCAGAATTTTATTTTTAATTTGAGGTTAACCAAATGTCATATCGGAGGCTCAGTGAAGCCAGGGAACTGCCACCCTTGAAGATACTCCAAACAAAACAGGGCAAAACTATGAGCAAAATGCTCTGAGCTGGCGCTACTCTGGAGCTGAATGAGATGGCTTTTAGAGGAGTCTTCCAGCCTACATCGTTCTGTGGTTCTGCAGCTGGGATCTAGCCCATACACATTACTGCAGCTTTCAACACCTTCTGCTCAAGGGACTCCTGCACTTTCCCTAACATCACTCACTCCAGATATGGAAAACTCCTAAGGTGGAACAACTCTAGTAGTTCTAGCTGTTCCATCTCTTCTCTGTGAAGAGGTGTCTGGTGGATCCCCGCTCCCAGCCCAGGCTGCTGTTGCCTCGCTGGGCTCAGCACAAAGCCAGCAGCAGCCCTGCCACAGACCCCTCGCTGCGGCGTCTCCACCGCCGCTGCCTTCACAGAAACCCTGGCTGGTGCCGGGACCGGTTGCCGCCCCAGTGCAGGCGGGCTGGGCCCTGCCCCACACCTGCACGATGCCTCCACAGGGACACTGCCCCCCGAGACACCTGCCTGGATGGGTGACACCATCCACAGCGGCCACAAGAGCTGCTTCCCTCACGGACACCCGCCACATGCCGGCACGGCCGCTCCGGGAGGTGGCACATACTCAGCTGGGTCACAGAACCACTTGGGCTCGGAAAGACCTCTAAGATCATTGTGTCCAACTACTAACCCGGCACTGCCAAGCCCACCACTAAACCGTGTCCCTAAATCCCACATCTACATGTCCTCTAACTCCCTCCGGGGGTGGCGACCCCATCACTTCCCTGGGCACTTCCCTTCAGTTCCAAAGGCTGACCACCACCCTTATGGTGAAATGGTGTTTCTTAATAACCAATCTAAACAAGCACAACCCGAGGCCATTTCCTCTAGTCGGGTCACTTGTTGCTTGGAGGAATTGTCCAACTCCCAGCTGGCTACGGTCTCCTTTCAGGAAGTTGTGGAGAAGGACGACATCGCCCTAAGCCTCCTTTCCTCCACGCTGAACACCTCCAGCTCCCTCAGCTGCTCCTCACAGGACTTGCGCTCCAGACCCTTCACCAGCTCTGTGGCCATTCTCTGGATTCGCTCCATCACCTCACTGTCCTTCTTGTACTGAAGGGCACAGAACCTGACACAGGATCTGACGATCCTTTCCCTGCTCCTTCTGGCCACGCTATTCCTGACACAGGCCAGGGCGCCAGGGCCCCCTGCACACGCTGCGGGCTCCGGTTCCGCGGCTCCGGCTCCGGCCCCTTTCCCGCCGGCCGCTGCCGGGGGCGGAGCGGGGCGGGCCCGGGCCCGGCGGTCCCCGGTGGGGCGGGAACTTCCCGAGCCTCAGGAGCAGCCGCTTCCGGGTCAGCGGCGCGCGCGGCCCACGTGCGGCCCGGCGGGGAGCGGCGGCGGCCAGGTGAATGGGGGGAACCGGGACCGGGACCGGGACGCGCGTCACCGCCGGGCGCTGTCCCGCTTCATCTCCGGCTGGACCCGGCCCGGCCAGACGTGCCCGCCGCGGGGCCGCGCCCGGGCCGGGAGAGGCGGCTGGTTGCATGCGGCTGCTTCATCGGCGGGCCCGCTGTGGTTCTCTTCCCCCAGTTTTCTCCGGAGGCTCCTTCCCCCGAAGCGCGGAGCCATGACGTCCCTGGCGGAGCAGCTGAAGCGGCTGGCGCTTCCCCAGAACGATCCCAGCCTCCTGGACCGCAGCGAGGTGGCATCGCTGCTCTTCACCTGCAAGGAAGCCGCCACCATTGACAGGGACACGTTTTTTGCCATCGGTGAGTTTGGCTGCTTAGATAACACTGGCTTTAAAAACACTCCAGAAAAACAGCTGGAGAAAGATAAACGGGAAGGACAAACCCGTATCCAGAAAAGGCCAAAAGAATAGTTCAGAAAGCTGCCGGCTAGTCAGCATCGCTCCAGTCCATGGGAAAACCATGGAGCAGTGCCTCTAACGAGCACGTTTCTGTACACGCAAAGGTAAGGTGATGGGGAAGAGTCAGGGATCCCCAAGATGCTCAGGGACTGGAGAATTTGTCCCATAAGGGAAAGTGGATGAGAGGAATGTCTCTGTGTCATTCAGTCTGGAGAAGAGAAGGCTTTGGATGGGTCTCATAGGAGCCTGCCATTACCTTTGAGGAGGTTCCCAGAAGATGCACAGGGCTATCCACAGGAGGGTATGGCTGGAGGACAGGAGACAGTGGGCCTAAGTTGAAAGAGTAGGAGTTAAAACTGGATAGAAGGAAAAGCTTTTTCAGCCTGAGGACAGTCAAGTAGTTAACAATATTGCCTGGGGAGATTGTGCCTTGGGGGGAAAAAAAAAAAAAAGTGCTTTCTTTGAAAACTCTGACTGGATAATGCCCTGAGCAATCTGGTCCAGTTTTGGAGACCCTTTTAACTCTGCTTTGAGCAGAGCCTGGGACTGGAAATCTCCCAGTGTGCCTTCTGACATGAATTCTGTGTTTCATGGAGACATGCTGATGCCCTGCTCCTGGGTACCATTAGGGTCACAAATAATGCGAAGTGGAGTAGCCTTTGCTGTGTTGGCACACTTCAAATTCTTTATGCTCTATCCCTTTCCATTTTTGTATAAAATTTTATCCAGGAATGTGATACTCTTAAATAAGAAAGCTGTTTTCTAAAACCAGGCAGATTGATATCATGTTTTCTTTTTAAGTAACGGGATTGTAGATATGTATCTTTGATGCAGCACAGTGTTTCTTTGGTTTCTTAAACAGTTACTCTAGAACTGCTTGGCTGAGTTTGAGGTTGGTGTTGTTATGGTCTCTTATCCAATATGGGACCTCTGATCCAGTGTTTGATCATTCCACTGTTAAAAAAACAAGATCTATACATTGGGTTTGAGTTTCCTGTGTTCCAGCTTGCATCTGTTGTCTTCCCATCCTTCTGCTGTGCATCTCTGAGAAGAGTCTGGCTCCATCTCCTTGATAACCCACAGTATATACTGTTAAGTAGCTGCAGACATCTGGAAGATTTACTTTTGACTCTCTCTTCTCCAGCTGAACAGTTCCTCCATTTCCTTGTATGTTGTTTTCCAGCCCCTAGGCCATCTCAGCATTCCTCTGCTGAACTCATATCCAGAAATGTTTTTCTTCTACTGATGATCTCTGATTTGCACACAGGGCTCCAGCTGCAGCTCACAAATGGAAGGGGCAGTTCCCTCCCTTCCTCAGCCTGCTGGCAGTGCTCTCAGGGACAGCACAACCCAGGATGCTGCTGGCCTTCACAGCTGCAAGAGCACTCTGCTGCTAGTTGCTAATGTTGTTTTTCTTTGTCAGTTGAGAAATAGTTTGAGTATTTCAAAGGTTTTGGTCTGAGGTCTCTACTGCTTGTTTTGGTTTGCTTGGTGAGGATGATGTATACCAGTATGGCACAAAAATTGGATGTGCCAGTGAGGAGGTAAGTGGGTAGGACTGGAGAACAAAAGCTGTTGTGTTTAAAGCATTCCTCCCCTTTTTTTTTTTTTTTTTTTTCCCCACAGGATGCACTGGCTTAGAAGAGCTGATGGGGATTGATCCTTCATTTGAGGAGTTCCAGACCAGTTTGTTTAGTTCCACATCCAAAGCTCTTGAACGCAGTGTTCAGACTAAAGCAGTAAATCAGCAGCTGGATAAGAATATTTCATTGTTCCTCATCCACCTGTCCCCCTACTTTATGCTTAAGCCAGCCCAGAAGTGCCTTGAATGGCTGATTCACAGGTAAACCACTGAAAATCCTACATGTCAATAGATAAGGCTAGTAATGCAAGGTGTATTTTTCCCCAGTGAGAAAGATTTTGAGTAATTTTGCTTTAGCTTTCTGAAAATACAGGTTAGAATGTTAATAATGTGCATTTGGACGTAGTCCTTATGGGGCCAGATGCTCTTTGCCAATTAGATTTTTGTCTTTTGATAAATTTCTGTGATTCTTTTCATCTGTCACGGTACTCTGTATAAAAGCAATTACTTCCTTGCCTGGCTTTCACCAAAGTTGCTGATCCCTGGGCATCTTACAGAGCACAGAGAGAGACACTTCTATATTGTGCTTTTAGAAGTGAAGTTTTTAAAACAGCAAATTTTCAATATTAACTGTGAGTTGTGAACCCTAACTATTCTTATTCCAAGGTTTTGTAAACAGATGTGAAGAAAGAAACAATGAAGTTCTTTGTGGTGTTATATTTACTTATATAAATTAACCTATCCAAATGCAGAAAATGCAGTACTTCTTATCATGAAGTGTGTGATTTTCCTGAAACATATTTTTTTGAATCATGATTTTTCTATACATGTATTATATTGGGAGAGTCATACTAGGTTATTGTAACATCTGATTTAATATTGAAATCTGTGCAGAAGAAATTAAGGTAATTTTTAGTCCTACAGGAACCTAAAATTGTAGATGGCAAGGGAAAAAAAATGCTAGCAACATTTCTTTCTTCAAGCACATATAGGCTTGTGGCCAGCTTGAATTTCTGGACTGTAGGTGGACCATAGATCTGAGTCAGTATGACAACCATGTCTTGCTTAAAAGCAAGTAAACAAGGTATTCTGAGAAGAGTGTGGGTGGGTCTCTTTTCCTTTTTGGCTTCCAGATACTTTTTTAACTACATATGTACATTCTTTTCCTTAGATTCCACATTCATCTCTACAATCAAGACAGTTTGATTGGTTGTGTTCTGCCATATCATGAGACTAATCTATTTGTGAGAGTTATTCAACTTTTAGATATAAAAAGCCCAACTCATAAGTGGCATTGGATGGATCCAATACGGGTAAAGTATTTAACAGATGCAAGATGGAAGGACCTTGAGGGGTTTTATTTAACAATATCTTGACTCTTCTAGTCTCCTTGTGAATATGGTCCACCAATTTATGTGGTTAGTTGTAGAACTGTACTGAAAGGTTTAATTACAGGAGTGGAGCTTGGATGCCCACATGTTGTTTCTGCTCTTTCTTTAAAGGGGAAGTTGATATTAAAAAGCTTTGACTGTAAATACTCTTTGTTTTGGCTAAGTTAAGGGATGCTTTTAAGGTACTGCTAGGAAGATACATCAGTTACTAAAATTTGTGTTTATTTGCATGTAGGTTAAATGTAATTCACTTCATCATCTGTCTTAATGCAGACGCAAAACATTCTAGAGCAGTGTGTGGAAATCCATTATTTATTTCAGTTTAAATGGTGTTAACTGATCAGCAGGATTATTTGGGAGATTATAGTTATTTCTGTACTTTGCTTTACTCTGTGTTCTAATTTTATCTTTTTTTCACTGTGTAAAGAAACCTGGAGTTCCACTGGCAAGGGGTACTGTCATTACACACTGCTACAAAGACCTGGATTTCATGGATTTCATCTGCAGGCTGGTGGCAAAATCTGTGAAGGTTGTTTTTTTCTTCTAAAGCATTGTTTGTTGTCACTTTGTCTTCCCCATGTTTTTATAGTGGTGTGCTATTTCTTAATATTTTGAACGGCGTATCAAAGAGTAAAGTGAATCATTTGTCAGTAAACAATATGAGGATTTCTTATATTATAATTTGTGAACATGACAGTCTGTCAGAAGTTCTTATAAGGAAGTGGCTGAGAACCAATGAGCCATGACAAAACAGTTTGGCCATACTGTATTATTTACTGTGTTGCCTCAGGGTACTTAATTGTCTTAATTTCTTTCATAAACTCGTTCCCACTATTAGTTTTTAACTGTGCTCTGATTTTCTGTGTCTCTTCTGGGTGTTTTAAATGCACGTCTTCAAATATTAATGAGAATTTGGAATTGAGAATGTTAGAAGGGGGGCAGATTTTTTTGTTGTTGTTTTTTCAGCTAATGTCTAATAGAGGTTAGTTTTGTAGTCTCGGAAGGGTAAGATGTGTGACAGATACAGTTATTTAGAAAACTGGGATGCATCTGCTGTCAAACTAAGCAAAGCAGACACAATAACAGTGTTTATTCAGAGGTGTAGAGGGAGGTGTTAAACATAACACCAGTCAGCTTCTTGTCTGTCCATCTCTGAGTCTTGAGCAGTACACCAAGATCACAGGTGATTTTGGCTGCCTCATTCTGATTACCTACATCAGCACCCATTTTCATCTGCCATGTCTGTGAGCAAGAGCAGTAACCTCTGGCAAGGGTTGCTGCTGTGAGAGGTGATCACTTCAGTTGTGCCAGCAGGAGCTGCTGTAGTTCGAAGATTTTGGTGATTTGAGGGAAGCCATATGTGCATTTCCACTTGCCTTGATGTCTGAAGAACCGATTTTTTTCTGTGATCCAGGTCTTTTCAGAGTGTCCTGGCAACTCAGCTCAACTGAGAGTTCTCCTTGTGTTTTATGCTTCTACCATTGTGTCGGCTCTTGGAGCTGCAGAGAAGATTACAGACACTATGGTCTCTCTGCTGCTCCCTTATGTCCAAAAGGTAGGTGAAGCTCTGTTTCCCTCCCATGTGATGAAGTGTGTTCTGCAGATGTGCATCTGCAGGTAATATCCCAGAAAGACATCCTGTGTGACACATACTGTACCACTTAGCCTGATTTGAAACCTCAGGCAGGTGAGGGTCCATGGCAAATAATGTTTTTTCACACCTCAGGTGAGCACTTTAAGGACTGTGTTTTACTCTGCATGAGGAATAGAGCTGTGAGAAGTGGATACACTGTTTGAAGAATATCTTTTCTTTGAGATTTATCATGCTAAACCACCAGGAAATGGTGTCAGGGTAGACAGTCTGCATTAATATCCTCTCTCTTCCACGATTATTGCTTTGTCAACAAACAGAGCAGTAGTTAATAAATGTGTCTTCTTTATCTGTGGACCTTGCATGACAGCTTTTTCTTCTTGAATGTTGAGTTTATAGATACCTTAAACGTTAATACATGGAAAAGAACATAGTGGGATTCTGTGGATGTCAGAATAAAAACCATTTTTATGTTAATGTCCTCTTTTGTGTTATTCTGTGTTAAAAATTCACTTTTATCTCTTTTCTAGGGCTTGAAATCCTCTGTACAGGATTACAGAGCTGCAACATACATGATAATCTGCCAGATGACAGTAAAAGTGACAGTGGAGACTTCCTTGGTGCATTCCTTGATGGTACAGATAAGCAAGACATTATTTAAAGTGCCCTCATTAGTCAGGGATGGGCTGGCTTGCTTGAACCTACTTCTGCAAACTCAGAACGGAGATAAACTTGGGAAAAAGTAAGTCTACATGAACAGATTTTCCCACTTTCTAAAATTCCGAACTGCGCTTTGATAATTTGAAATTTTTATATCCTCATCATTAAAGGGATACTTCCCTGTCACAAGTTTAGGTAGTTGACATTTCAAAGGGCTCCCAAGTTCCTTTGGCTAACTTTGAGAATTTGTATGCTCACTACAGCAAAGGAGTCTCAGCGGTGCAAGTTGGTCGTCTCTTGCTCCTTCTGCTGCTTCACTTAGTAAGGGATTGATGTCAATGTGCAAAACTGAACCCTGTCAAGTAAGACGTTTTTCTGGAAAGTGCAAAGAAGTTCTGTCCCTTTGATGAAAGGGCTTTGAGTTGGTGTAGTTTAACACCTGAAGCATAAGTGCTTCTGTACCACCACTTGTTTGGTCTCATGTCAGGTGAGGTGTTCTCCTGGAGGTTCATGTGGTAGATCCCCATCCATCTGTCTGCCCTGCTCTGGCACAGTTGGCTTGTGCTGGTAACGTGCATTTGAACATAGTCCCTCATGCTACAGGGAATTTGCTTGCTGGCAGAGAGGAGTATTCCAATAGGAAAAATCTTATGAGGGATACATAGAGTGATTGCTTTCCAGATACTTGAGCACTGTCATAGGTTAAAAAGCGCAGGTGTGGGGTAAAAGGAGACAAGATGAAGCTTTGTATCAGCTGACAGGGAAATGGCTTCTCAGAGGATCTGTCATGGCATGATTATTTCTCATCCCTTTTGCTGCCACTGGGGGATAGATATGCTCCCTGCAGTGTGAGGATATCTCTTCCTGTAATTCATATAAATATTTTACTTTCACTACCACCTTTGCAAAAAACGTAGATAGGTTCACTGTGCTGCTGCAGCAGCTGTGCTCAACATGACTGGCAGTACCTTCTTTTCTTCTTAGAGACTAAATGTGCCAATAAACATCTGGCATTAAGGAAGTGGAGCCCTTTGAATCTTTTCAGTGTTTGTTTACAATGGGTCTGTTACCTGATGCTGAAAATTGAATCCTCGAGAAGTCTGCATGGTTTTGAAAGTGTTTGTAACCCAGATGAGCATACATACTTTTCTTTTTTTCCCCTTCGAATTGTGCAGGCCGTTCAATTATCTGTGCAAAGCCCCAGAACTGGTAACACTTCTGCAAAGCCTGTCAACAGGCTATGATATCTCTCCTCTCCTCCAATACCTGTTGCCTCACCTTGTTCACACCATCGTGAAAAGTGATACGGGTAAGTTAGCACAGGTTCTTTGTAAAACTTGGACCAGCCTAAAGGACAGATAACTGTGGTAAATGTTGCAGCTGTGTAATTGTTTCTTCCCTTGAAACCCTGCCAATACTTGTGAAGACCTGATTGAGCTTTTGTGTGTTTGCTTTTTGTTTTTCCTTTTATGTGTTTTTTTTTTTTTTTTTCTTTTAGAGAGGTATTGTAGTACTGTGAAATCTTGGGTCGATTGCATACGTGGTTTAATTAGGGGACAGCTGTGTCTACCCAGTGGATTAAATGTGCCAGAGAACAGTCTGGGGCAGGGAGGCTGGCTGGCTGGCAGTTGTAGCCTGTGTCTGTACTAGAGAGTCTTGTTTGCATTGTGGCGTTGTAGTGCTGAATCACACTGGAAAAGCTATTTTGTTAAAAAGGTCCAGATTCACACCAAGGAATGCTCTAGGGGACTTGATGTCACAGCTTTTAGCAGCAGGTCTGGAACGTGCCAAAGCGTCCTTGAATGTTCTGGCAGCAATCCAGGGTAGGCATTTTAACAACATTGGTATAAAGCATTGCTAATGGGGCACAGGGAGTTAGTGCTGGTAATCGATGAGCACTGTGGTCTTCAGGTTGTGTGCTTGGTTCACCAGAAGATGACGCCTGTATAAGCTGTTGGCTTTATGCAGTAGGAAGGGGCTGTTCTGTAACTATTGTTCATCTTTTATGACTGTCCTTAGAGGAGCAAGAAGAATCTGAGGAGACAGAAAATGACATTTACATCGAGCATCTTCAAGTTATTATTGAGAGTATACCACTGGAAAAGGATTTAGATTCCCTGTTGGCTTCGTGAGTTGACTTCAGTTCTCTTTTGTTTGCATTACTGCGGTCACTTCTGGTTTAATAATTAATTCCTGACAATGGCATTAGCATTATATGAGCATGCTTTTCTGAGTTCATAAGTTAAGTCCAGGCATGGATTTTAAAATTTAAATGTTCAGTAACCCAGAAGAACCATTCATTTAGCGTTTGTGGGAGTAGTTGTGGGACAGAGTAAAACTTCAGGCCAGCAGCAAATCTATACTTGTAGTAAATAATGTATATTAATCCTAATCTGTTAAGCTCTGCTTTATAACAGTAATAAAAAAGGTACCATGCAAAAACATGGTGGCTTTTCCTTTTGTTTGTAATTTTAGCAAGTTTCTTGAAGAGTTTATCTCCCGTGGTACAGAGATTGAATCTAATCCCACCAAAATGGCTGCACTCAATCAAAAGATCCTTCCTCTTGTCAGACTTCTCGAGAGAAAGTAAGTCCCATTTTTCTATGACAGACCCACAGTCTCTAGCGTGGATATCAGCTATGATCTTGTATTATTGAGTGTAGTGAGCACAATAGTCTTGCTGAAGTAGATACAAAAGAAATAACTGACTTCTAGTCTCTGTCTAAATTTTATTTTACTGATCTGTCCTTATATATTTTGTTATCACTGTAATACATGGACACAGACCTACTGGCTTTGTACAGCTCTTTACTTTGTAGCCTGAGCTCTGCTCATTATGTATTCTGGTGGTGTGCATATAGTTCATCTGTGTTTTAACATAATGATTTATTGCCTTTGCAAAGCCACTTAAAATATCTGGTCTGGATGAATGTATGTGCATTCAGTTTCCTTGGTTTTCCCTGTATTTCTCTTGTAAATACATGTTTTTCTATAATCCTCTGCAGAAAATATTGATGATTTTGTCTTTTGGCAGGTATCCTAAAGCCTTAGACTCTGTTTTGGAGAAGCACCTGGAAGATTGCACAGATGAAGCTGCCCAAAATCTTTTTCATCAATTTATTTCTCTTTCATTAAGCTGTGGCAAGTACAAGGTAGTTAGGATTGTGATCCTAGCTCTTATATGGTCTTATCATGTCAAAAGGCTGATTTTTGACAGAATTCTGCTCTCTATTCTTCCTTATAAACAAAATGTCTTATCATTGCCACAAAAAACCAAACCAAAACAAAAACAACAACAACAAAAACCCCCCCACACATAATTTGATAAAATATTGTGGGAGGAGCTTGGTCAAAACTGTGGTAAAACAAAAGCTATCAGGTCTTTTAATTTTTTTTTTATCAGAAGGACTCATGAGTGTTAGCTTTATTCTCTGGTTAAAATTTATACATTTCCACCTGCTCCAATTGCCACCAATACTTTTTTTCCTTAGAAACATGGCCACTGCATCCACTGTAGTGGTCAATAGTGACGACACAGTGGTGCCCAGCAAGGCCTCATCTTACTTAAGGATGTTGTCAGTGGCAGAGGTGTCTGTTTTGGGAAAGCTGAGAAACAGCTTTATCACTGTTGAGAGAAGATGGCTTGGTCCTTTTCCTTGCACTGATTTTATGAATGTTTGCAGTCGGTAACAGGAAAGAATAGAGTGACCACAGAGTTCTTCCTGTGCCATTTCTGAAGAGCAATGGAAGCTCAGCCTAACACGGCATAAGCATTACTACAACAGATGTGGCCAAGGAATTTATTATAAGAGCTGGTTAGTATTATGGCTGTTGTTTACAATGGTTGAAAGACTGAAAGCACTTGGGAAAATATGACAAAGTACAAGAAGAAGCACTTCCTGAATTTTTGCACTGATTTAACAAAGGCGCAGATTCTGTGTCTGAGTAACAAGTGGATTAACAGGAAAACAAGGCATGCAGAACAAAGGCATGTGACTCCCTTCCAGCTTTTAAGGTTCCTGAGATAAGTGCACGCAATTGGACTAGCAGGGATGCCTTTTTAACAGTTTCTGTCTGTGCTCTGTCACACTGACATTGTCACTAGTGCTTTCTCAGAATCCTTAGATAAGCGTAATGCTTTTCTAGGACATAATGGTGCCTGTGGCTTACTGTACTTTTCAATCTATCTTCCAAAAACTGTCTGCAATAGTGAAGAAATTTAATAATTTAAACCAGTTATACAATATCATCATACTGTAATTTAATTTTCTAGGTCTTGATTACGCAGGTTTTCTTTTGGTACAAAAAATTGCCATAAGAAGGTCTCCCATTATCCTTACCTATATTTGAAGTATTTTTAACATGCAATGGGGTCACTGTGAAGTCTGTATTTCAGTTTCTGGAAGACTCTGATACCTCCCTTCTGCTTAGTTTGAATCATCCTCAGCCTGCTGTACGGGTCCTGGCTCTTCAGCATTTGAAAAATGTTATTGAAACTTCAAAGGTTTGTCTGCATCTCTCACTTACAGAACTGACTTAACACAGAATGTCTTCAAAAAGCTGTTTGCCAGACTTACCAGTTGAAGATGAGTGGTATGACTGTGCCTATGTCATCCTTACTGCTTTTCATAGTTATTTTCAGTAGGCTTCTGTTCCCCGTATTCTGGAGTCTGGATAGTTCTTGTTGGTTAAATTGCTCACATTCTCATAAAATCCAAGTTAATAAATATTTCTAGTTTACTTTCTTTTGTTATTGAAAGTCTGCCTGTGAGGTTTAATTTAGATGATATTACCACTTCTCTTACACTAGAATTCAAATACTTCATTAAATGCTTTTAAAGTGTTCTTCAGACAAATTTTATTTTATTTATTTTATTTATTTTATTTATTTTCCCTTTGACACTGTTTTTCTTTATTTTTTTCAGGAAGGCTTTGATCAGGCTTTCATAGAAGAAGCAATTTTTGGACGGCTCAAGGATGACAACAGAGATGTTGTGATGTCTGCTCTCAGTTCTTTGGAGGTAAGTGTGTGCCTTCTGGCATGCAAGATTCTACCTGGTCTTGAATGTGTGTGTTTGGAATGTATTCTGTGTAGTTGTCTTGCTTGTCCTTGTGTCCTTATTGCATGACTTTTATCCTTTAACCGGATAAAGCCGCAGCACAGATTTAGGAGTCGTGTTGTCTGCCATCTCATGAATTCCCCCCAAATCTCTGCTACCTGATCCATCCCAAGGTATTGGCAGTTAAAGTGAATTTATCATTTCTGGTTTTCTTTTTATTTTAATGTAGCTACTGAAGCATACTTAAATCTTTGATAATTATTTGAGGCATGCTTCCTGCTTATTCTGTAGGTTTTTCTATAAAAAGGCAAGCCACACTATCTGCCTTTCGGATGGAAAGTGGTGCAGTCACAAGACATTACTCTAGTGAGAGGTGCTCAGTTGAGTTTTTCCGTATGTGAGTCATTTGATCAGTTGATAGTGGCAAAGTCCTGAGCTCCAGCTCAGGTTTACTGGATAGGGTTCTGGTATGCATTGTACTGATTGTTTCCAGCTGGAGTAACAGTCTGTCTTTATGGCTTCTGCTGGTAGTAGTGGAGAATATTATTAGCACTAGTGGAATTGGTCTTGTGTATTCATTCATTCTTGATCAGCAGTAAATAGGAATAGACACACCTGAGTGCTCCTTTAAAGTTTAGTATCTTTTGTTACTGTGTCTTATATTTCTGTGATCCAGATGCAATGTGAAGTAAAAGCATTTTTTATTTAATTATAACACAGTTTACATATCATTTATCAATTTTACCAAACATTTCCACATTCAGTAAATTCTCCATACTTTAGCATATCAGCAGGGCATAATGGGCAGCCTTAGTACTTCCTTTTACCTGATAATATTTTCATTACATGAAGATCAGCAGGAATCAGTTAGTCACATTTGATCTGTTTCCACTTGGTATAGCAGATGCATTTTCCATTATGATGTGGTAAACTGTTTGTATATTGTATTTTCATTCATTTTTCTAGATTATGGTTCAGATTTTCAGGGAACAAGTCAATCCAGAAGTAGTAGTATCAAGTCTTTTGAACATTTTCCAGAAAGATGATCTTTCAAAGGATGGAAAATGGTATGTTCATGCTTTTTTTTTTCAGTCTACTTTCTTTCAGTATAATTTTTTTTTAAAGTAGCTATAAAGAATACTTTAAAAACTGTGTTTCTCTGCAAATGCTTTTTGTTATGCTATTTCTATGTTGAGTTACAGGAGAGATGTTCAATTATTTTCATACTATTTCCCATTAATTCCTTATTTGTTCTTGCAGCTGTTTAGATACAGAAAATCACCATGGAGGATAGAGAATAAATCAAAGAAATGTTGCTGATGTGATTGAGTTATGTATTTTCAACGTGATTTGTTCTCTTTTAGGTACAAGGTTTTGGAGAGAGCAGTAAAAATTTTAGTCAAAGAGGAGATTCTGAAAGAAAAGAAAGAACTGCTAGATGCAGCAGTAATGCAGTTGTTGCCTTTTATGATAATCACTAATGCAAATTCCAAATCTTCAGATTGGAAAATGGCTGTTTGTTTGTCAGAGTCTGATCTCTGCTCCTTGCATCCTTTACTGAAGGGCTGGCCAGAAGGTAAAGCATTTCTTGTAACTAATTTGATAAGAGAAAACTTGTGGCAGCTTAGGACCTCATCCTTACTGAACCTAAACACATATTGAAGGAGACAGGCTATTACTATCAGGCTATCATGCTGTAACTAACTTTTTAAGAAATGGATTTCTTAAAAAAACTTTGAAAAGAGGTAGAAATTGTTTAGTATGTTTTTGACTGATTCTAAATATTATTGAGCCACCAGTATGTTAATACATGAATTTTATACCTAGGCTATTTAATTTTTTTTTCCCCTTGGAGTAGCTCTTGGAGATGCAATTAAATCTACCAAGTCTGCAGAGTTGGTTGGAGTAGCCAATGAGAAAATTATTCTGCTTCTTTCTGGAAACTTGACTTCAGGGGACCCTTCCTCACTATTGCAAATGGTAAGTCTACCATGTCAACTGAACCTTAAAGAGGTTTTACTTTTCAGGTGGTGACTGGAATCAAATGTGGTATGAAGCAGTTTGTGTGAGTGCTCTAGGCCCTAGTATGCCATCATCAAGCTGCTAGGCAAATATATGTGTGTGTGTGTGTGTATATATATATATATATATATATATATATAAAAATAGCAAACCGTAATACCATCCATATGAAACCAATTTCTTCCTTTACATAAGGAAAAGAAGTGATTTTTTTACAGATGATTAGTGGAAGTAAATCCGAGGAATTTTTCATTTCCTGAAAAAAATTTTCTAGAGAGGAAGCAAGTATACCTGTGGGTAGTTCATAGGAGCTGTTGTTTGTGCATTGCAAGGTTTCAAAGAATACAATTACAGCGAACAATAACTTTTTACCTGTGATAGAAAGTACACAGTATTACCCCAGTTTTCATTTACATGTTCAGTTTAGTCATAGTGAAGTCCCACTGTCATACTGATTTTTGTTTGTCCTCCACTCTTTTTTCTAAGGTTGATGACCTGATACTCGTTGCTGAAACAGAATCTGACAGTGTGAGACAGAAAGTAACTACTCACATAATTGGTTCAGCGCTTGTTCAGTGCTGCTGCAATACACAGATGAAGGAAAATTATTTTCCAGTGGCTCTCAGAGTCTTCTGCTTCTTGGATAAAAAAATTCAAAATCTCAGAACTTGTGAACCTGCAGAGGTAAGATGTTAACAGTGTGAAGAGGGCATTTTCTTTGTTCTGAAAACAGTATTAAGAAGGTTTTTAAAATTGTTTTTTCTGAAGGCCAGGTTCAGAAACTTTAAGAAGGACTTAAAAATCTCACCTTCATTTCTTCTCAGAGTAAAAACACACTTGGCAATTGTGCCATTAAGAATTACTCTAGTATTTTGTTGTTTCCATTGGAATTTTCTTGACTTACTTTGTTGAGAAAGACCTTTAGGGTTTTTTCTATGTGAAAGAAAAGAAACCCATGTGAGCAGGGCTGTGTTTCTGTGTGTACATCCCCTCATGTATACACACGTAGTGGCACATGGTAATTATTTATTCTGACCTCAGGTTATTCCATTAATGATTTTTTGTACATGCAAGTATCCGAAAGATGCGGATTATTTTTCTGGAACAGAACTAGATGAAAGTGTTAAACTGACTGTCAGAAATGCTGCAATTCCAAATTCCTTTGAAGAGGTATTTTAGAGAGACTGATATTTTACTCTTCTGTTACCTCATTTCTGTACACCGTAATTATGGTAGAAAAAGCTGGCATAGGTTTTAAAACTGCAGATGCAAGTTGCAATGTAAAATCAGAAATGTAATTCACTCCATAAGGATACCTCTTTGGAGGTTGGAAATTAAATGTTGCTGAATTTTAATGCTGAATTTCTGTTTTCTGTTGCATAGAATTGTGACAGAATACATTAGAATCTATTTTCATTTACAGGAAACTCCTCTAAATTGGTCTGTTGAAACAGCAGAGGAAATTTTGGTGCCTAAAGACTTGTTAAGTGCATATATAGAAAAGCTCAATAGTGATGAGACTGCTCATGCAGAGGAGTCAGCTATGGTCCTGTTCTTGTTGAAAAACTTCATTAATGGCCTAAAAGCTCCCCTGTCCTTTTCAGAAGGTAGGTGTTAAGATTTTGCCTGTCCCTTGCATAAGTGAAAAAGGAAAGTTAATTTTTTTTTCCTTCAGAAGTTGCTGGAATCAAGATGTTGCTTCCCTAACTTTCTCCTTTGTTATTGACATCTGTAAAGATTACTTACTTGTGAACATGAAATCAACCAAATGTATTGTCCTCTTTTAGCTAGAGATGTCTGTTTTCTCCTGATTTCTGAGGGTGTTCCTCTGCACCTGCTGTATCTTAATTATAACTTGCATTTTTTAGAGGAATCTTGGTGGAATCCTGAATCTCTGCATCAAGATAGCAAAGACTACCTGCACCTCCTTTTGGGGCTGTTTGACCTGCTTGTCAGTGGAGCTAGTGAGGGAAGCAATGCTCTTCAGTACAGAGCATTGATGAATCTCTTATTCAAGGTATTATTTTTGCATTTGTTGCTCTGAATTATGAGTCATCAACTACTACATGGTTGCATTAATTTTAAGGAAAACTGAGAAAAATGATCAGCTGGTCATGCAACACTGCTTGTGGCATTCAAGCACTGTGAGGAGATGGAAGTTACTTAAACCTAATTAAATGTAATAATGGAAAACTAAAGTTAAGAAAATAATAAAAAAACCCCACAAATGTACTAGTTGAGGCAAAGATGAAAGCAACACTGATTTGCAGGGCAAGATCAAGAGCCTCAAGTTTGAGCAAAAGTTTTGGTTCTAATCTGGTAGTGTGGCAAAGGATTGCTTTGTAAAATTTGGTAGTGTTTAAATACAGAAACTTAAAGGAAAACTTCTAGGAGAAATTTTGTGTTTCCTTTTTTGATATTACATCATCTAATGGTTTTTCTTATGCATAAGTAAATAATGTCTGGACTTGGATATACATGCAGCATTTACTCAAAAACCTTCCCAAAAGACACTGTTTCTCTGTTTTTCTGAGACAAAGTTCTCTTTCATGTACCCCTTTTGAAGTGGGTGGGGTGGTTTATCAAATGTTTTCAGTAGTAGTTTGTCAAATAAATTAAACAAGTGCTTTTTCCTTTTTTTTTCCTTTTCCATTGTGTTAAATCAAAGGTACATCTAAAAGATTCAGAGTTTCTCTTCAAATTCCTTTCCATTTTATGGACTTACAGTTATAACCTTTCAAATCAACTGAACTATGAAGTTAGTGCAATGCTACAGACTCAGGCTCTGTATATTGGCTATGCACTGCTTGAATCACAAACAAACCAGAAAAAGAAACAACTGCTATCACCATCATCTCCGGGTAAAGTAAAATACTATCTGTCTATCTATCTATCTACCTATCTATCTATCTATCTCTGTCTCTCATCTTAGAACTCAATCACAGTACTTTTTAATTTTGTGCAGTTTTACTATGTTCTGTACCATGAAGGATATCTCGAGTTACTGATGTTTAGCTGCACTGGGCTGAGACAATTCTCTTGCTGGTTCACTGGTGCAAGTTTAAGCTTGAAATGAAGGAACCTTATTTTTTTTAATTTTAAAAGTGTTAAAGGAGCACAGTGCTGTGCAAGGAGTCAGTAACAAGACATTACTGTCTGTGCAGTGTCAGGGTGTGACAGTCAGTAGCAATATATGAACTCTGAGCTTAAATGTGAATCTAAGGACTGTGATGAAATTCAGAGTCATGAATCTGAGACTCGTGTTGGTTTTATGTACCCTAGAGGTTTACAGTGAAAAGACTTCTTAATTCCAAAGTAATGTTGATGCCTCCTCAGGGACAGCTACAGTAAAATTTTCACCACTCACTTAACTCTGTTCTTTTTCTTCTTCCCTCCTTCTTGCAGTGGTGATATCTTTGCTAATTAACTTGGGTAGTCCTGTGAGTGAAGTTCGAAGGGCTGCTCTCAACTGCCTCCATTCCTTGAGAGGAGTAAAGGAGTCTCTATTCCATCCTGTCCTTCAGCATTTGGAACAAAAGACAGAAGAGATTGTGTCTGACCCTACATACATAGCACAGGTATTTTTTTAATCAAGGTATACATTAATACAGGTTTTATCTATTGCTGTGAGCTTCTGTCTTACATAAAAGAAATCAAGTTAACCAGGAAAGTTAATTGTCTTTATACAATTATACACTATATATGTCCACTATATGTGGACTGATTTATAATTTTTTTCAGAACTATAAAAACATTCAAGTGACTTATTACATGCAGAGAGCTGAGAAGCTAAGAGGCATTAATGCTGGTTTATTTCCAGATGAAGAACTCTGCTTATATCTAGATTGCAATGTCATGAAAGCATCAAATAATTGTTGTTTTAAGGCATTTTTATTGCAAGAACAGAACTTAATTTTCATTTTGCTCATGAACTAGATTATGGGAACTCTATTTGAGGAGCTTGAGACACAGCCAAAACAGAAATCTCAGAAGAAAAAATTGTTGGAAGCTTTGGAAAACATACTTGATTGCGTACAGAGCCCCATTTTCCCATCATATATTGCAAGAAATTTAATGAAAATTCTTCATGAAATCCATGGTGAAGTAAGTGCTGCCTTTTGGTTTTTTTTATGTATTCTGCACTTGAGTGAAATGCCAAAATCACATTTCATTTAGTAGTAATGCTGTTAAATCATTCCATAATGTATTAGACTATTAGGTATTAAGTTAACACCTCCAACAATATGCAGTATAGCTGCAAAGTATGGTTTAATGAAACATAAAACCTGCATGCTACTTCCAGGAATGTAACGGCCACAACATTTTGCCTTGGAATTTTTAAGGAAACTCCCTTGATATTCCTAAAAGAGACTGTTTCAGAAGAGATTGTTACAGAAGAAATGTGTTTCCTGGGTTAGTGAACATAGAGTTTTCTGTAGAGTACTGCAAGGTATTAAGTAGTACTGTGGATTTCTTTCATATATATTAAGCTACTCTTATCTAGCAAATTCAGAATTCTCCAAGTGCTGGAAAATATATGACTTCTAAGTTCAAAAAAATGAGTAAAATTAGATGTGTTATATTCTATTCAGTTGTATGTGTCTTGAAAAGATTGTGAACTGCGTAGAGGGGGTAAGTGGTTTTGCTTTACATTTGGGTTTTGTGGAAAAATTACTTGTTTCTGTACTTTGAAATTAGGAAATACTGCTCTGCAAAGGAGAATAGCTAAGGAGCAGATGAGCAGGTACTTGGGGTAATCTCATATTATGTCTTGTATTTTTCCAGTTGAACAGCCGTTACCTAAAATGCAGTGTGGCCCGAGAGAGGGGATGCTGCAGTAAAATGAAGCTGTGCTACTGGAAAGTTGTTAAATTGAGAATGGACAAAAACTTCTGTTACACATTTTCTCTGTTTGCAGATGGTTCTCTCTCACCTCTTGCCTGCACTAGACCGTTTGCTAGAGAAAGTCTTTAACAAACCTGAGGCAATGTTAAAAGATGAAGTCATTCTCCTGCATCTAATCCTTGGAAAGTTTAATGAATATTCAGCAACCCTCCTGTGCAAGAATCAGCAGAGTCTGGATTTATTCATCAAAAGTCTGCATGCTTCCAAGAAAATATATGAAGAAATTCCACCATTTCAGATCACAGCACTTGGGCAGGTATGGCTTTATGAAATAGCTTTTATTTATTTTTATGCTTAAAGCGGCTAGCAGTGTTTGAGATTGGATTTACAAGGACTCTTTCTGTGTGGAGGAGTCCATAGCTTTCAACCTGTCTTTTTTTTACTACAAGATTTCGTTGACTCCGTAGTGTCTTTGAAACATCTGAACTGGGTGCAAAACTTGAACTCTTAGAGATATTGCTGCTTGCTCTACTTTTTGCATTTTGACAGGCACAAAATAGCAATACTGTATTTGCACACAAATGAATTCCTGTATTGTTACTGATACTACTGTTCAACAGGTTTTAGGTTTTTGTTGGTCAGGCAAGAGCTTTACTTAATGTTTTTCATCTGAGGAAAAAATTTCAACAAAATTTCCTTTCAACAAAGGAAAAAATTTCAACAAAAGTGGGTTAGAAATTGTTTCGTTTGAAGGAAGCTACAAATTCGGCCCTGTATTGGCCAGGTGTTGGCATGAACTTCCCAAAGGCTGGCAACAGCAAGTTTTTTCCCCATACCAGTCAAGTTATGTGAAAAATTCCAGAAATCAGTTTGTCTGTTGGATATTTTTCAACGTATGTGATTTGCATCTTTAAGATTCCTGGGTATATACAAATATGTAGTTAATATGCAAATTTTTGCAATACTTCATGATGGGGTGTGTCATACAGAATCCAACATATTAATTCCACACCTTGTGATTTTGTTACCCTCTTAAACAGTTAAAGTAAACCTCTTTAAGTAAACCTCTCTGCATCCTTTTTTTCCCCTTTTGTAGATTACCAAGCCATTCTTTGCAGCTGTGTCAGATGGGATGGTGCAACAGAAGCTACTAAAAGTATTGTTTGACTTACTCTTGAACTGTAAGAACCCCCTTTGTGCCCAGACAATCAGCAGTGTATTTAAAGGGGTAAGTGGCAACCTCCAGGACACAGAAATATCTTCAAACCTGTTGCAGTGTGACTTTGTGTCACCTGCATTCAGTAACACTTGTTCTTTATATCATTTTTAGCAGGAAAGGAATGGGAAGCTTTTTGTCAAAAAATAGGATAGCATTAACGGCATGAAAAGTTTGTTAAATTACTGCTTTAAAAAGGTTTTTCTTTAAAAGCCACCAGTCAGTCATTTGCTGCACTAAGTGAATGAATTCAGCAGAAGGCACTCCTTTTCTGCTGCACTGATTTTCATTTTCTGCGATATGACAGGAATATGTGGATTATGTACCCGTATGTGCATGAAAGGGATGTGTTTTTTAAAAAAGGCAGGGCACAGATATGTGATGTGACCAATTATTCATTGGTGCTTGCATTGTTAACAGTTAACAATGTACAGAAATGTACAGAAAACAAAACTGTAATCTGTTTCAGATTACAGTGTGTGCTGAGCAGATTGTCAGAGAACTGGAGCCTCCTGAGAAAAGCAAAAGTCTGGCCACTGTTCAACAGACTAGAAGGCAGAAAATGCAGCAACAGAGGTAAAATAACTAGAAACCCACAAGTACCTGTGCAGTTTGAAAATACCACTTGTCTTAATGCATCGCGTAGTTTGTACTGAAAACACAAGCAACTATTTCTTCTTTTCCTGTCCACAGTAAAATAAATCCAAGCTACATTTGGATGAGAAAACCAACTCATGTCGCTGTTTGAGAACTGATGGAAATATAGTCAAAATATATTTAAAAATCCAGTATATTTAATGTTGACAGTTGCTGTTATAGAATCTTGACACAAGAATTCATCTTGAACCTTAATTTTTGTTAATAGTAAAGTTAGTTTTAAATATAGGTGCATGGACAAATTACATACACTTGGCTACAACCTAACAAAATATTTGTTAGTTGACCGAAGAACAGTATTTTGTTTCCAATAAGATGGTAATATAATCACTAATTTTTAGACCTTTGTCCTGTTTCTTCTCTCCATTCTAATAAGGAACTGTTTTGTTCACTGTACTTACTCTCTTTAAACATTCTTTCATACATATTGAAACGGGATATTGAGTTAATTTTCCTGGTTTGACCTCAAATAGCTTTTCTAATTTTCCTTCACTTGACCATTTTGAATAATCATCATCTGTAGATTGACCCATCTGTAAACTCTACCTGTCACAATTTACAGACACACAGGCTCACATAACCCCCACTGACTGCACAGTCAGTGTGTTAACCACTCATAGTTCCAGAGAAGCAGGTTTCCTGGATGGCAAGCAGATCATCATTTGGACAGTTACCTGGTAACAGATTTTTTTTTCTCCCCACATCCAGGAGTGTTTCCAATAAAAACTTGTTTTTTCAACTTTGGTCTGAATTTTTTGTTGTTGTTTGTTTAAAATGTGTTGCAGCTTCAATCAAAAGCCCCCACATTGCCACCTCTCCAGGGAGCAGCAGTAAAGGACATACATTACCGTGTGAAAGAAAAATTGTCCTTTTTTACTTGGCTGCGTGAGCGTGTTTCCTGAAGCACTGGAGCATTTCCTTTGCAAATCCCTTACTGTTTGTCTTGTCTTTTTAGAAAGCCTCAAGATGCAGAATTGGCACCAGAAGCGAGGCCCTTCAGCTGGCAGAGGGTGATGCTTATTCTGGAGTTGCTGCAGCATAAGAAGAAGCTTCGGCGGCCGCAGGCGTTGGTACCTGCACTTTTCAACCTTCTGAGCAGGTAATGGTGCCCCCACAGCAGAGCCCTGCGGCCTTCTCTTCTGCAGCAGACACTGTAAAGCAGGGAGATACGGGCTGCTGTGTCTCTGCTTTGTTGTTATGTCTTGTAGCTCAGCTTGCCTTTTTCAGCTTCTTAATCAGAGGAGGGGAATGGGAAGTTACTACGATTTGTTTCCCTTTGAAACAGTAAGATTTTTACCTGATGCATAGCTTCTCTTGTGTGAAAACTTTATCAGGCAGAGGGCTTGGGATTGCCAAGAAGGATGACACCTGTCCTAAAATTGGGATAACTGGCAGGACTCTTGTTTTCAGCAGAGCTATTACAATTCTCTAAGCTTTTAAATTCCTCCCAACACATTATGGAACAATCTTAGTCCAGTGCAGCTTAAGGAAATTACTGTTTTTCCATCCAGACACTTAGGACAGTTTATATATAGATTGTGTGTTTGCCTTTCTTTCCTTATGACTTGCTTGTATGTAGATTGGCAATTATAGTCCAGGTTATACTCATGTTTTTGGCAGTGCTTTGATAAATGTCTTTTATTAGACCAGTTGATGCACTTGAAAACAACAAAAAAAGAAACTTCTGGCAAAGAAACTTTGCCAAAACTTCTGGCAAAGACTTTTTGGAAGCCTCAGTTTAAAACTTATGTGGAATTAAAATTGCAGTTTCTTATTAGTATCTTAATATGCAGTTTGGTCATATTTTTTTCATCTCATTTTTTTCATGAATGTGTAGGTGTCTGGAACCCATGGCATCAGAAGAAGAAAATATGGAATATACAAAGCAGCTGATCCTGAGCTGCCTGCTGAACATCTGTCAGAAATTGTCACCAGATGGTAGCAAGGTCCCAGCAGGTAAAAATCACCAAACTCATCTCTTGGTAATTCTCTCACCAGGTCAGCATTAAAACAATGGCCTCTAACTTGTTTTTTTTTCTTCAGTCTACACTGTTTCATTGAAGAGAGAGAGGTTTCTCGATAAGGGCATACAAGTTTGCCTTCCTAATCATTTTTTGTAGATCCATTAGGTATGGTTTGCAAACTCAAAACAGTGCTTGAGTGTACTGTTTATTCCTACATGGCTGACCATTAATGTGTTAATCAGTGAATATTTTTACCTGCAGATATCCTGGACAAAGAAAAATTCAACGTGGAACTGATAGTTCAGTGCATCAGGATTTCTAAAATGCCCCAGACCCACCACCATGCTCTGCTGCTCCTTGGTGCTGTGGCTGGCATGTTTCCTGTAAGTAACACCTGGAATTTATGCGTTGGCTCTTGTCTTTGGTTTCCAAATATTGGGTAGAGTGAAGAACATACACATCTGTTCTGTGGGGAAGAACTTCCTCAAAAGGAGCCGGAGGCAAAATGGACAGGTTCCCTGCTCTTTCAGGGCTTTCTATTGCATTTTAGTTGAAAACAAATCTCTGTCTTGATGTTTTGGTCACCACCATTTAGGGCTCACAGTGGAGTGCAGTAGAAGTGGAAGAAGCTTTCTGACACCAGCCTTGCCTCCCCTTCCCACTGTGGTCACAGTTCTCATGCCTTGTTCCTTCTTTCTCCTGCTTTTTTATATTAAAAGGGAAAACACCTGGCCTGATAGCATGTGCATTCTTACAAGTTCCTATCTTGTACAACATTGAAAAATGTAATTGTAGTTAATAAAACTGGGTTATTCTGATTTTAATTGACCAAGAAACAGGCCTTTTCTTGTATGGGCCGAAATTTGACTGGACAATGTTCTAAGATGCTTTGCTTTGAAACTCTAAACCAGCAAAATGTATACAGGAGTATCAAACCCAGTTTGCATCTTTATATTCACCTCAATATTTTCTCCACATGTTTGGAAGGGGTAGCATGTTTTCTGAAAGACAAAACTTATGTTTTTGATAATTTTTTGGAGGATTATGTGGTTTGTTCAGGGTTTTTTGTTTCCATCTTACTGCCATCACCTGCTATAGAACCAGGCACTTATTTGACATTTTTATTGGCTCTGACAAAATTTTCAAGGTCAGAATAGAAGGAAACATTTTGTATTCACTTCGTCTCACTTTCAAAATCTAAAACACTTCTTCCAGTCACTAAAACTAAATGAAAAATTTGCCCATAATTTATTGCCCTAAGTCCTGGCAAAATCTAGGTAACTAACTTTTGAGCTAAGGGACACCTCTAACACAGCCTTCTTAAAATTGGTTCCTGTGATTACAGTCTAGGCCCCCCAAAAGCCAAAACCTGAAACAAGCATGGTTGGTTTCCACTGCATGACTGTGGATATTTACAGATACAAAAAAAGGTGGGTGGGAAAATCACTGTTATCTGTACCACAGCCACATTTGTGCTTCTGCAGCTGGTTTTACTTGTATTCAGCTGGCACTGAGTGGAAGGATACAAGATGTTTTATCACACTAAACTCTCAATTTCCACTCTCTGATTACTGGCTTAGATGTGTGTCTTGGTTTCTAAATAATGTTTAGAACACTACCAATCACACAGTAAGTAAAGGGACAGTATGCATTTAAAACTCACTTAGGGAGATTTTGAAAGGTAATCATGATTCTCTTTTGGGTTTGGGGTTTTTTTTAATAGGATTCTAGTGTCATTTGTGAGAATGAGAAATGCCTTAAGGATTAATATGCACAGCAGCATGAAGTAATTTCATTTGTTCTTTTCCAGGATAAAGTTCTTCATAACATTATGCCCATTTTTACATTCATGGGAGCAAATGTCTTGCGTCTGGATGATACCTACACTTTCCAAGTAATTAACAAGACAGTGCAGATGGTTATTCCTGCTCTTATACAGGTACATTTGTCTATTTAATGGAAATTAAATTTAATAAATTATTTGGAATATTGGTGGTAGAATAAGTTGTCACCTACTCTAGGATTATCTTGACAGACAGTAAATTGTTTGTAATATAATGTAATTCAGACTTCCTCTGTCTCTGACGAAGTTCATTGGACTGCTGCTGCTTTTCAGTCTTTTGAGTTCCTGCACTCTATAAATGGCTTAGCCAAAATTACCACGACTATACATGGAGAGGACCTGAAACATACTTCAAGCTTTTAATCATAAAAATAGCAGACAAGTTCAGCAGAGGAACCATTAAAAGGAAGAATCTGGTAATTAGTCCTGTAATATGTCATGGTCATAGGAAAAGTAGACAGGATCTTAAAGAAGAGGAAGTGCTTTCACTCTTCCAGCTGGTGTTTGTGGGGCTTTTCTTGGTTTTGCCTGGACCTCCTAGATAAATGGCTATAAACCAAAACAAAAATAGATCCTCGTTTTTCAAATCAACCTTTTCTTCATTCAGATTTCACTTGCACCTAAGAAATCTTAATTCTTGATCATAATTAGATTTAAACATGATGCATAAGTGTCATGGAAAAATAAATTGGGGAAAAAATGTCTTCAATAATGGGCTGAGGATTTCCCAGACTATTTTTAATTATATGCGTACAAACTTTTCATCTTCTTCTAGTTCACTGTTATATAAAAAGAGAGACAAATTGATTTCTTTAATTTTTTTCTTTAAAACCTTTCCTAGCAGCCCACACAAGTTTCTATGACAAATTATTTGTGGCACACTATTATTACATGTGGGAGGAGACTAATGTTACTTGAGAGCATGTAGCCCATGAATATTAATTTTCCTAGGCCCTTGAATATAAGACCCTAACTCAAGCAAAGTTTTCTCTAGGATGTGGCTTTGCTTTGCTTTCTCATGGAAGTGTCTTGTTTGTTTCAGCTGATGCCCAAATAGAGTTTTTCTTTTTCTTTTCTTTTTTTTTTTTATTTTTTTAGGGTTTTTTTGTTTTTTAGTTTTTTAAATTTTATTTGAGGCATCTTCCTTTAACACTGAAAAGGAACTGTATTATTAAAAACTTTATTTTGGAACACTTATGTCTTCCTTGTCATTATGCATTTGGCAGTGCTGTTACCTGGCATGTAGTGCTTTCTCTTATTTTCTGAAGTTGCAAGAAAGACCTTGTACCCATTTGCAGTAACCTGTTTCAACTGCTCTGTGTTCACAGGCTGAAGACAGTGACCTGTCAGAGTCCTCAGGAAGCGTGGAGGAGGTGGTGATCAAGATCATTCGTGTGTTTGTGGATGCCCTGCCCCACGTGCCGGAGCACCGGCGCCTGCCCATCCTGTCCCAGCTCATCACTACGGTGGGAGGAGACAAATTCCTCTGGGTTCTCCTGGTGCTGCTCTTTGAGCAGTATGTGACCAAAACTGTGACAGCCACATCAAGCACAGAGAAGGTTAGCAGGCTGAGAGGATCAGCTTTTTCCTTGAGAGCCTGATCTCTTTTGTTCATGGTCTTGCCTTTAAGAAGGTTCTCAGGAAGCCCCAAGTTATGCTGGAAAAGGTTGTGAGCTCTGGATTTGTGCTACAACAGAACCTGATGGTGACTTTGAGTATACTGTACATTCAATAGTGTTATGTCCTGGAGCCTGAACAATAAATCAGATCATATTGTGCAGCAATCCTTGATCTGCAAAGCTGGTAATCTAATTATGCAGTGCTTCAAGAGTAATGAAGTTGGGTTTATTTCCTTCAGTTGTGTTTGTGAAACATGATACTGGTCTTTCTCTGCAGACCAAGATGAAAACCCTACTTTGTGTAGGCAGGCCCTGAGATTAGGTGAAAGCATAGTTTATGGGGAAAACAGAAAGAATTATTAAAGGAACATACAGTCTTTGCTGCAACAGTTTAATCTCTCTCTACACCCTCTGGAGCTATGTTCTCTCCAAGAGCTTGCTGCGTTTACCACTGGTGTTAATCCTGGCAATGTCCAGCTCAGCACGGCATTTTCACAAGCTCACTGAGGAGTTGTTGAGTATTTTTATTATTATTGATAGAAATATTCTTTCTTAATCCCTGAATTTTTTTTTTCTGAACCATTAACAGGATGCTGTTCTGGAAGCAGACACTGAATTTTGGATTTCCATCTGCTGTGAATTTAACGTGCGCTCACAGTTCCAGAGCGTGATGAAAATAATCCAGTACCTGACAGAGCTGCCAGAGAACAAAGAAGGTAACCACAAAACAGAGCCAGCAAATGCATGTAAACCTTCCTAATATAAGAGGCAAGAGGATAGATTCAGACTAGATGTAAGGAAGAAGCATTTTACTCTGAGAGTGGTGAAGCACTGGACCAGGTGTTACAGAGAGGTGGTGGATGACCTGGCAGTGTTCAAGGCCAGGCTGGGTGGGCCTTTGAACAGCTGTAATTTTACTTTGTTTCTGTGATCAGAAATGAAAAATCTTTTTTTCTTGGATGCAAATTTGTTTTGTCGATGTCTTCAACAGATGATCCTGAGACAAAAAAGTTAAGAACATGCAAGACAAAGCCGAAAAATCAGGATGGGCAGCTCTTTAATGTGGAGTCTCACTCTGACAAACAACTCCGGCATTTCAAATTCTTGTCAGTCTCCTTCATGTCACAACTTCTGTCCTCTCAAAGTTTTGTGAAAAAGGTAATAATGACAGTTTACTTCTAGACTGATCACAGTATGTGATTGTGCCATATTGTAATAGCTGAGGTCTAATCTACTTTTTATATAACTTTGTATTCAAAGGGGTGGCACTGTCCAGTGTATCTTCCTGACACCTTTATTGAAACAGTTTTGAAACCTCTCAGTAATGTTATTTATTTTTTAATAAGGCTTTTCCAGACAGACTCCATTTATGTGACTGATGCATGGGTAACCAAGTGAAATTCTGGTACCAGTGTATTCCCACTGGCTTTATGGAGCTTGGGATTTCACTCACATCCTGTGTAACTCCAAATTCAGTGTGGGATTCCTGCTGTTAATTGAAAAGACAAAATGTTACGAGTTTCAGGCTCTGACTCTAGCTGGTAGTCCCAGTTTTTCAGCTGAAAATCATCTACCAGCATGAAATGTATTTGCTCATGTAACTGCATTGCCCAGGGTTCTCAGATTTCCTTCTAGAATGATGGCTTAAGTACAAATGTAGGGTCTCATAATTACCATGTTAGTGGACATCTGATTAAAAAAAAACCAACAAATTTGTGTATTCCGGCATTTTAGTTTAACGAAGGGAGGTAAGTTTCATCATTTCATTCTTGCTTTTTAATCCAGATAGTTGAATATGAAGAAACAGAAGAGCTGCAGGACTTGGAACAGAGGTATGCTTTAAATATGCCCTACTCCTATTTTTAGCTTGTTTTGCAACCCAGGAATATCTTTAAGTGTACTGCCATTAGAATATCTTTAATGATACTTTTTTAATGTCCTCTGCAACAAGCAGTATTTATTATGTTCAAGTTACTTGGGTTTGGTTTTTTCTTTTAATAGAATGTGGAGATTTTTATTTCTGAAAGATTGCTCTACCCAATATCCACTCTTTTTCTGTATTTTTGATAGAGGTTATTTACATGCTTGGCCATAACTGTCATGCTATTCATGTGTGAATCACTAGAGGAATTCCATATTTTTTAGCAAAACATATTGGTTTATTAGAAGAAAAAAAATAATAATCATTGTTCACAGGGGCCTCTGTATGGGTGTAAGTACCAGTAATCAAAGATCACAGTTGTAGCCATTGTGCTGTAAAAGCCAGTGATACGAAATTGAGGGTTTCTCTTGCAGAAGCCTAACTTTTATGTTTGTTCCAAAAGAAAAAGGGTGTAAGATTTATTTTAAATGCTGTGTTCCATGGATGCTCATTTTTAATTTTTTTTCTGTTTCATTTCCTTGTATTTTTGTTGTCTTGTGAGACTTTATGCTTTCCAGTAATAACAGTGGACTTCTTCAGTCTCCTTGTTAACTTACTAAAAGTTACTTCCTTTCTGTCTAGGCTGTTAGAAGAAGTTCTTCACTATATAAACACTGTGGCATCTTCAGTGGAAGGAAATGTGGACAAGCCAACAGCCAAATTCTGGAGGGTTCTGCTTAGCAAGTGCTATGATATGCTGGATAAAGTATGTCTCTCTAGCCCCCATGTTAGCACTGGGACATGGCTGCTCTTGCTGGTTGATAGAAGCTTTGTAGGGTTTCTTGTTGTATCAGTACTATATTTCATTGGACGGTCTGCAGCCTGGTACATCACTGTTGAAACTCAGCTTCAACTTGAATAACTACAGCTAACAGCTTCTTAGAACAAGCAGAACAAAAATCAGAATGCTTGTTTCCTTTAGCTTAATATTCTGCTGGCTGTAAGCAGTCATTTCACTATGTCTGGTGGAGAAAAATGGCTCCTGGCAGCATTTCTCACTGCTAACTCATAAAATGACTGAACTAATGCTATTGCGTATTTATACGTGAAATTAAATCCTTACATTTTTCATCTTACTATTTTTTCTGATTAGAAATATATTTGTAGAATGTGAGTGGCTATCTTGTTGCATAAGTCAGAACATACTACTTTTTACAGCTTGGAATTTTTTTTTTTACAAGTAAAGCATATTTACCTGGAAATATTTACCATATTTCATGATGTACCCGCATTATTTCGGGTACAGAGGGATAGCTCATGGGAGCAGACAAATGGACTTGCTGAGGAAATCTCAGAGCTAGTGGATAATGGCTGCTTAGCAGCCAGTGAACATAGACTAGCTGGAACTTGCTTTGTTGTTTTGCATGCCTCAGATAAAGCATTGCTGCCTTGTCCTCTCTGATCCTGTAACTGATGAGGGAAGTTGAAGAGAGTCTTTATCAGGAGGCTACCATGTCCCAGTGCATGCAAAAGCATCTGTGGTGTCGTTCTGTTTGTTTTCTTGTAGGTCAATGCCTTACTGCCAACAGAAACCTTCATCCCTGTAATTGGGGGACTGATGGTGAATCAGCTGCCGTCGGTGAGACGCAAGGCCATGGACCTCCTGAACAACAAGGTGCAGCAGCGCACCAAGTGGCAGAAGAGCCAGGTGAGGCAGAGAGGTTAAATCCAGTTCCTTTAGCAAAAGTACCCTGAGACAGATTGATGTGCAAGTGCTTGACCCCGTGTAAAGATGTCAAGTATCAGTGCCAAGCCTGGTGAGGGCTCTTGAGAGTGACACGAGGGCTACCTGCCCACAGCTACCTTGCAGGTCCTGAGTTACTAACTGTATGTCTGATGTGTGTGTTCTCCTGTCCTCTCAGATCCTGCAGCTCTTAGAGCTGGTTCCTGAGCTCATTGCCATCGTCAAGTGTAGAAGAAAGGAGGAAGAGGAGGAGCAAGCCATCAACAGGCAGACTGCTTTGTTCAGCCTCAAGCTGCTCTGCAAAGGTTTTGGCACAGAAAATCCAGCGCCGTTCGTGCCTGTTCTGAAAACTGCCATTGATCTCATTTCTTCAGAGAAGGAGGAAAAAAATGTGATGGGAAGTGCTTTGCTCTGTATAGCTGAGGTCACCTGTACACTGAAAGCCCAAGCGATACCTCAGCTTCCAAGGTACTGTTGGGTTCTTCTTAACAGAACCAACTGCAGCAGGAATTAGTTTTACCAAAATGCATTACTGAAGGAATGCTGATGAAGGCCAGATGGCAGTCTGCCCCTCTGTGTGTTTTGTATAGACAAGATTAAAAGTATTTCTAGTGCTTGAAGGTGCTTTGTGGTCATAGAACTAAGAAACTAGGGGGTAAATTGCAAGACTTTTATAATGCAAGTAGAATTAGAAGTAGAGTTACTGAAGGAGTCTGCTGCTGTCACTAGAAAGGCAACCTTTATGGCTTTAGAAAAATCAGACCATTGTCTGTATTTTTTCTGTAGAACAGATTGCATTTAAAAATATTAGAGTGAGTACAGTTGAAAACCCTTCACGCTACATTATTTTATTCTCCCTGTTCATGAAGGATCCAAGTGTCTAACTTGCTTCTTGTAAGACTGTTTCGTTGCTTTACAAATATGTCATTAAACTAAGACAGGGCTTTGAGTAACCTTTGAGTAACTAAAGACAGGGCTTTGAGTGGAAGGTGTTGATCTGGATGATTTTTAAAGATTTCTCCTGACCAAACCATTCTGTGATTCTAAATCTAATATCCTTTATTAGTTTCAAAATAAAATATGTCAACAAGCCCAGAATACTGAGTTTTCTCAAATATGCATGTAAAAATTCTTGTGAAAATTGTCCCTGCAGGCTTAACAGATGGATTTACTTGATAGAAAACGTATCTCCAAATGGTCAGTTCACCCTTCTCTGTTTATGTTTGGTTATTCACAGGCTGATGCCAGCACTCTTGAAGACTTTAAAAAGTAAGAAGGAGCTGGTCTCCAATGAGATTTACCTGCTGAGTGCCGTCACTGCTCTGCTAAAGGTTGCAGAAACACTGCCACACTTCCTTAGTCCTTACCTTTTGGAGTGCTTGTTGCAGGTGAGCTCTGTGACTCCTACAGGTGTGTAAAAGGGGGACAGGACCTGTCCAGATTGCAGAAGAAGCTGTAGAGATTACCTTTTTTCTCTGAAACTGAAGTAGGAGTGTGTGCCAACTATGTGAAGGCTTGTAACACTACTCTTCTACTCACTTTCTTATGCAGGTAACTCAGACACAGAACCTAAGAGCATCTCCTTCCCCTCCCTCAGATAGGTTGTATTTTACGTCTTTGAAAAGGGAGATGAATCATGAAAGATCATTCTGTAATATCCACAGTCTCCTCAAATGTGTATCTGACACTCCTGTTGGAGTCATTCTGACCCTCTGCTGCTGCCATGGGCATTTTTCATTGTTTGTCTTCTGAAGACAGTGAGGCTTTGTACACGGACAGCGTAATGTAAGGCGTTCCAAGTGGTGCGAACAGCAAAATTCCTGTCTGACATTTGCAGCAGACAACTACTATAAAAAAAAGTTCTTAAGTTGCTAAGCAAGCCTAACTTTTGTTGGAATTCCTCACAGGTTGTCCGCTTGGAAAAGATTGTGGCCGAGTTCGGTCCTACTTCCCAGATAAGTGTGCGTGTAGCGGCACTGAAAACCATCCTAGCGACAAGGCTGGCCCCCCGAATACTCCTGCCTGCAGTTACCAAGTGCTACAGTGAAGTGCTGCATACCCGCAAGGTAAGGGCCTTTTTCATCCTTCAGTGCTGTGATAAAGATGGAGAAGAAATTGAGAAACAAGCAGGTCAAAATTTGGTTCAGCTGTGTCCTCTCCCAGCACCTTGGCCATACCAGCCTGTGGTAGCAGAGTGAGAAACAAAGGAAGTCTCAGCAATAGCTAAAACACCGCTGTGCCATCAGCATTGTTTTGGTCACAGATGTAAAACGCAGCACCATGTGGGTGCTCTGAAGAAAATTAACTCCATCCCAGCCAAATCTACCATAGTCTTTATGTTATAATCTCTGGGGGTTTTTGTATGGCTGCAGTGATTCAGGAAAGGTAGATCTGGGAGAGATCCAGCAGTTTAATGTCCTTTGCATGTTAGATGATGAATGCTTTGGAGATCATCCCATTCATAAAGGGCTTCATTTATGTGCTAGGAACATAAGTGAGTCAGAATTCTCTCCAGTATGGCAGAGGGTAGACAAAATGCTTTTCAGGAATCCTACTAACTTAAGCCCCCAAAAGTACTGGGAAAAACTTACTTAGCAACGGTATTTCAGTGAGCAAATGCATGAAATACATAAATCCAAAACCCTAGTTATGTTTCTCAGTTACCGTCACTATCACAGTTGTCTTTGCATTGCCTTGCTTTTGTTTTGGCAGAACTGCCTGGGTCCCCTTATGAACATTTTGAAGGAGCACATTTCTGGCATGGAGAAGGAGCACCTGATCTCCCATCAGCCTGAACTGACAGCATTCTTCATGAAAGTCTTGGACTTCCGAACAGAGCATGCCGAGGTAGCTTGATTGGGAGGGTGAGCAGCAGCTGCACCTCTCTACATGCCAATTCTATCACTTGTTTAAAAAAGGAGTAGTAGATTCCACTGTGTACGTGCTCTGAAATTCTGGGTATCAGATATTCTGTTCCAAATTGGTTTTACGGTAGAAAACATGGTGGTTAAGTATTTAGTCTGAAACAGACAAAATTAAAATGTGCTTTGAAAGCTCAAATTCTTATATTTCAAGCTTAGGATTATGTTTTCTGATTTTTCTAGGATGATTTAGAGGAAGTTGGTAAAATAGAGGCTCACATTATTGACTGTCTAATCAGTATGGTTATGAAACTTTCCGAGGCTTCTTTCAGGCCCCTCTTCTTCAAGGTAAGAAGTCTGAATGTAATTCATCTGCATCAGCACGTTTGTGTTTTCCAGTGCACAGACTTAGGAAACAGCTAATCTGCCTTTCACTTTCAGCTCTTTGATTGGTCCAAAACAGAGACTACCCTAAGAGACAGGCTGCTGACATTCCACCGAATAGCAGACTGCATTGCAGACAAGCTCAAGGGTCTCTTCACCCTCTTTGCTGGTCATTTAGTGAAGCCCTTTGCTGAGACGCTGAACCAGGTCAACATTTCTAAAACTGGTAAGTTGTCGGTTACTGCCTACAGGGAGGCTTAGTCTTGATTGCTGAGAGGTGAATTTTAATTGTGGAAATTTTAGTCTTACAGGATTTATTTCACAGCATACATAATTCATTTCTCTCTTTTTTCCGCCTCTGGTAAATGAGAAATCTTTCTCTGATGGAACCGAAGGACATTTTTCATCTATGGGCTTGGGGCTGCAATTACAAGGTTGAGACCACATGAAAATTTTCAATGTCAGTCCCAGTGAGTTCCCTGAGTATGAAATTCTGTAGAAAAAGGGAGACTTGTTTCTCCTTTTACTTTTTTCTCTTAAATGCTGCCTGGTGTATTCAGACTCCTCTGCTTTCTTGGGCAAAAATAGGTGTTACTATTTTCTGCAGGAAACTATTTGCCCATCCCAGTTGCAGTAACCTGAAGAAATTCTCCATATCCATAGGTATGGCCAAGCACTTCTCCTGTAGCCTGTGGCTATTCTATTTTATTTCCATCAGTAGCAGACGTGCTGGGGCAGTAGCTTAAAGCCAGATAATGTATCACATCCACATTATTGCTCTGAGTGATGAGTACATAATTGCTGTGTAGTACATTCCTTAGCTACACTGACAGACTAGCAATGTTTCTGGTCCTGCTAGGGGAAGTTTTGTGTTTTCTATTGATATATTTTTTTCTTCTCCTTGGCTGGTGTGTAGATGAAGCTTTCTTTGACTCTGACAATAACACAGAAAAGAGCTGTCTACTGCTGCAGTTCACCATGGATTGTCTGCACAAGCTCTTCCTGTTTGACACTCAGAAATTCCTGAGTAAAGAAAGAGCAGAAACTTTGATGCAGCCTCTGGTCGATCAGGTATTGACAAATCCATAAAAACAATTCATAGCTAATTTTTTTTTCATAGTTAAAAAAAAAAAATCAGATGTCAGTCCTCCCCCTTAACAAAAAAAAAAAGGGGGGATTAGTTCATTGTCTTTGGGCCACAGACAGTATTGATTTCTTTGCTTAAGGCTCTGAATTGCTGAGTCTTTTTATCCTTTTTTAAAATGTCTTCATTCTCTAAAGGTTCATGCATGTTACTGAGCTCTTGCAGACCCACTGATGAGCTTTGACTTAGTTCTTGAGCGCCTGAAAGCCAAAGCTAGAAATGTGTTTGGATAAGTTTATCTGAGCCTGGGTCTGTTTTACTTCCACAGCTAGAAAATGTGCTTGGAGGAGATGAGAAGTTCCAGGAAAGAGTGACAGCACACCTGATACCCTGCATAGCTCAGTTTTCAGTGGCAATGGCAGATGATTCTCTTTGGAAACCACTGAACTACCAGATCCTGCTGAAAACAAGGCACAGTTCTCCTAAGGTTGGAAGCTATCAGAATTTGAACTGAACTGCTTTTTCTCTGTCATGCTAGAAAATGGGAACAAAAATCAGAAATGAATTAACCAAGCCATTGCTGAAATACTAGCCTAAATTAAAATACTGGTGCTGTACCACAGTACTCCCAACTGGTAGAGCTGGCTGCAATGTGCTCTTCTGCTCTCACTGTAAGCAGTAAATATTCCACGTCTTTCATATGGTGAGGTTTAGGCTTTTTGAAGATTTGGTATCTGTTGGAATGAGATAATTGTTTGTGTACGAAGACAGGGCCACTTTAGAGGGGTAAGTGGAAGACTGTTACCAGCTTTCAGACCTGTTTAATATATAGAGTTTTGTCAAGATTCTCCTCTTGACAGGTTATAGATATTAAGGGAGTGTACTTGGTTTTTCATAGTGCTGAGCTAAGCCCTGATACAGTGGAAGTGGCATTGTGACAGGAAGTTAAAGTCCATAATATCAAGTAACTTCTAGCAACATTATCTGCTTCTTGCTGGTTTTAATTTGCCATTATGTTAACTCAGATGTTAATATTTAAAGTAGCTTAAATCTAGTTCCCTTCAGTAATGAAAGCTTATAACCTTAAAATGAATGGAAAGAAGGCAGGGATGGGGGAGAACAAGGACCTATACAGTAATGTTTGTTTTCTTATGTAATTGTTTTGGTTTAGGTCCGATTTGCTGCCCTGCTTGCTTTGATAGAAGTTGCACAAAAACTGAAGGAGAACTACCTGGTCCTGCTACCAGAATCTATTCCATTCTTAGCTGAGCTTATGGAAGGTAAGGTTCTAAACTGGCATTAGTGAGGGGTGACATATATAAATCTTTATATATTTTTAATATATATAAAAATATATAATTCTTATGAATTTGTATATGGTGCCTTACACTGTGCAAAATGCAAACTGAAATGGATTAAGTCAAACACACACATGGAAGTTCAGTTAAATTACGGTGATTTCTTTAGTGTTGTAGCCTGTGCACATCTCCCCATATGCAAGTTTTAGATCAGTGTTAGTAGAAGGAGTTTGCCTAGTTCAGTGACAAAATATTTCTGAATAATAATTTCATATATGGTGTTTGAGGATGGTTCCAGCCTTGATGAGTGATGAAGCCTTCCTCAGATAGCCTTTAATCACTGCTCTACTTATTTACTGCTTAATTTCTTTTTCTAGATGAATGTGAAGAAGTTGAACAGCAGTGTCAGAAGACAATTCAACAACTGGAAGTCATTTTGGGAGAACCACTCCAAAGCTACTTCTAAGTTTATGCCCTTCGTTTTCAAATTTTGTCTGAATTGTGTTACTTTACACATTCAGGCGTTACAGGCAAACTGTCATAACAATTTTTATCAGAGACAAGATTTTAACTTTTTAATAAAATATTTTAAGAATCTGACTTCATCATTTCTGAATGGACTGGGGACTTTGCTTATGACTTTTCCTTAACTGCTCTTTTCTTAACAGTGGGAAACTGGAACAGGCTATAAACAAATCCTGAGTGACAACATGTGAGACTCACTGAATTCTGCTGTCCTTGGGGTATACAGTTACTGTCCCAGTGGAGGGGCTGTCATGCTCCAAGCTTGGTCCTCACTGGACCAATGCACTGCAATCCTGAGAATCTGGTTTTTTCTGTCATCTGTAAAGTAAAAAGTATATCCACTGAAGACACTGAAGAAGTTCCAAGAAACTATGATTCATGTTCATGAACTAAATTATTCAGGAACTAAATCTTAGAGTCTTTAAAGACTGCTGCTGATTAGCTGAAGTTCAAGAATAAATTGCTTGATATGATAATGAATTTACCCAAAAAATTACTACTTGTTTTGTACCACGAGGTGGTAGTTCATTACACTGGTACTAAGAAAGGCACCCAGACTCTGTAAAATAGGGTTTACAATGCAACAGAGTAGAACTGACACTATACAGAGGATAATCTTAGATCCCATTGGGTGCTGGGAACAAGCCTGTGTCCAGGGTGCAGCATGCCATGTAGATCCCAGTTGTGGAAAGATTACCACACCAAGCTCTTATAGGATTTCCCTAAAACTGTTAATTGTGTCTGCTGTGAAACAAAAAGGACATTCCCTTGAGAACATCTGCTGAATGCTTAGCTAAAGGCAAGGACACACAAGTGGTGTTACTGCCATGAGGAGCTGCCTACCAGCTCCTGTGTTCCAATTTTAGCCTGCAGCCAAGGGGTACATACGTAGCACAGCACTGTCCCAGAGGCCAGCCCAGCCCCAGCACCTGCTCTGGTTAACTGCTCTGTGGATCACTAATTCCTTAATGTGGAAATGGTTCTACAGTCAGGGTCACTGCCAACTTGGAAATACTGGTAAGACAATAACAAAATGAAACAATATAATAGACCAAAAAGGGATCATAGCTACTTAGCTACACTTGGAGAAAAGCAGAGTTCAAATATGTTTTTATTGATGCTTTTAATACATTAAATCTGCTCATTTAAAGTCTTTTAATGTACATCTTATTCTTGAAATTGCTTCAATATTAGGGGTCTTTAGATATACAAGGACATCCTTCAGGCATGTACTGACAACCAGCAGTAACTTACTTTTAAAAATATAAAAAGATGGACATTCGTACGGAAAACTGAATCAGGACAGTTTATTTCACATAGATAGTAGTTTAATACAAGACTGAAAAAGGATTCATTCTCTAGTCCACAGCTGAGTGGTCGAGTGCCATCTCAGCCGAAACCCTACCTGGACTACGTGGATTCAGACATACCTTAAAAATGAAACCCACAAACATCTACTTCAGACTCTAAGGTTTCTTAACCCAGTTAGGAACCACTTCAGATCAGATAAGTTTCCAAAAGTTCTTGTAATTGAAACCAGCTAAATCACTTCCCCGTGTTTCACTTTGGAAAAATAAAGGCTAGAAATCTTGGGCCCTTGTAAGCAGGAGGTAACATAACCGTAGGTGCCAGAGAAGGTGCTATTGCAGCAGCAGGCTAAGAGGTAAGATCAAAATTCTTGCCTTTTGCCAGAAGTAAGGGGTCAACTGTCTGCTTAATCCAGCCTCACTGTAAAGGTTAGAACTGCTAACATAAATTAAGACATAGAACATTATAATCCATAGCTCTTTCTTAAATAAATTATAAACATCCCTTTGGAGGTGGATAACTATCTTTGGATCCTATTCCAGTCTCATTTCTACTTCACAATGTTGAATGGATGGTATCGAGGAATGCCAAATGGTAGTTTAACTTAAACATACAGAGTGCAATTGTTAGACACAGTATGCAGCATTTTCATATTGCTAGGTTCAATAATACAGGAGGTTTATCTGAGCAAACACTAACTTAGCTTTCCAGGAAACTGTAAACTAGAGAAGGATTTAAATTTGCAGTTAGCGTTTCTGGTACTTGCCTAACTCAGAGAGGCAAATGCAAAAGCCTAGATAGATTAAAGGCAGGCTCAGCATGGGTCAGCACCTGTTTGTACTTGACAAGGAGGCACTGTCATTAGAAGATGTTAAATTCTTTTAGTACTGATTGAAAAAAACTACCAGCTCCTCACATCCAACAAATGAACATCTCCTGTGACTTCCACTATGTTGATCTTTTCAAGTTGTTTAAAACGATGCTTGTACTCCAGAGTGTGAACACCATTAATAGCAACTTTGAACTGGTAGGCATCACAGAAAATAATCAGCTGGAAAGCAAGAAGAGAAACAGTTAAGATTTAAGTTCAGGTAAGATGTGAAAAGCAATCTGATGACCTAGCATATACTTGGGCAAGACGTGTTCCTGTTACAGAGAATGTTTCATGCAAAAGCAACATTTAAAAACAAAAATGGGGCATCAATAAAATTCACAGAATCACAGCATAACTTAAATTGCAAGGGACCCATAAGGATCATCAAGTCCAACTCTTTTTAAATTAAATTTACTCTTAGCACAGGTTGAACTTTTGCAACTACTTAAAAAGAAAACTGTTACTAAATAAAGACAAACCTCTGCTCTCTATGGCCCCATTTAATCCTAAGTATTTTCTAGACATGAAATGCAGGAATAGCAGTTTTATTTAAATCTGTATTAGTTAGGACATTTAAGCACCAATGTGCTTTTTAATCCATTTGGCAGATTTTTCAGCTTGATGCTCTATCAGGTAATCTTACCTCAAAGTACATCCCTGGACTGAAAGGGAAGTTAGCAACTTCTTTTTCTTCTTCTCCCCAGCTGTCATGAAGGTAGGAGTTTCTTACAAAAACTTTATTTTTCATTCGGGGATTCAGATGTAAAGCAATGTCCTTTGAGTCACTCGGTCTCAGATTTATTGCAAAGCTGGAAGATATTTAAGTTTACTGCACCAAGGGTTTACAGACACAACAACAGCAGTCAATGCCATTTACCAAGTCCTTAGCCAATACTCAGGCTGTTTGGGAGCCAGGACTGTGATTCACCTGAAGAACCAAGCAAGCAGCCAGCTCGCATGCATTTGTCTCCTCTGCACAGAAACCTTTGCTGGAGGCAGCAAATATGGGACATGACCCTGCTAGATCCACTTCATCACTCACAGCTTTCTGTACACGTCTCAGCAAGAAGCTATTGAGCCAAGAGCAGCTCCCCTACCGCAATAGGAAGCAGCATTCTCACAGGAACATACAGAGCTGCCTGCTCCCCCACCTCTTTCACTCAGGCAATGGAGAGTGGAAGGCTTTGTTTTACCGAAAGACACCATATTCCTCCTGCCAACAAACTGGTTGGACTCTAAGGAAAAGTTCAAGGATTCTCTCCATACATTTAAGACTGCTGGGACACCATGCATACAAAATGTTATTCTGCCCAGGCTGAGTGAATACTCTGCCATCAAAGACATGGTCACCAAACAGGGTTCCTAAAGAGGAGCTCTCGAGAAGGGTGATCAGAGGGAACTCATTCAAATTCAAATGAATGCTTCAACCTATGGCAAAGACCTTACTGTATTTGAAGAAAAAAATATCCCCTCCCCAGTCAAATTAGCTCCAGCTGTCAAACTGTTGCCCTCTTTGGAGAATTATTCAGTCCAGACAGGAAATACTGCAACACTTCCAAGCTGTGAAATTCTCTTTTTCACCCAGAAAAAGAAACATCTACAGCTGTGTGAACTGAGCAAAAGAAATGAAATCACTTAAAAATTCTCTTTAAATATATAGTTTTAAATGCATAAACATAAAAAAGCAGACAACCTGCATGCTTTAATAAGCCTCTTCATGCTTATATGCATCTGTGCACATCCAGCACTTGAAAAATGCTAATAAATTTTTCAAGCCAAAAGAAGGAAAAGAAATGCTACTCTCCAAGTATTAATTATCCTAGTCAATCTGAAGTCCATCCAAACTTTGTGGATAAGGATTCCAGACCTTGGATTCCAGTATGAACTCTGAATGCTGTTCAACTGGAGGGAAGAAACATGCCCTGAGGAAACGGGAGTGCAATACACACACACACAATGTGAAAACATGCTTCGCATCATTTTCATTTCTCATTAATTGCTTCATTTTTAGGCACGTTTTTGCAGAGCCAAAACTGCCCTTAAATTAAAGGGCATTTGTTCAGACATTTGCTCAGCTCCATTTTGACTGTGTTGTGCTCCCCTGCTCCCCAAGCCTTATTTCATGTTTGGAAAATGTGTTCTTTGCAACACTTTGCTCCTAATTTGCTATCAAGATTACTGCTCATACTCCCCTAACACCTTTCATGGAATCACAGAATGGCCTGGGTTGGGAGAGACCTTAAATTTAATAATCTTGTTCCAACCCCCCTGCCATGAGCAGGGACACTTTTCACCAGATCTGGTTGCTCAGGGCCCCATCCAACCTGGCCTCGAACACTGCCAGACATGGAGCATCCACAATTTCTCTGGGAACCCTGTTCTAATGTCTCACTACCCTCACAGTAATGAAATTTTTCTTTCTTCATGTCTAACCTAAACCTATTCTCTTTCAGTTGGAAGCCCTTCCCCCTTGTCTGTCACTACATGCTCCTCCAAATAGTCTCTCTCCATGTTTCTCATGGGCACCCTTCATGTACTGGAAAGCCACCATTAGGTCTTCTTGGAGCACTTTTTTTCCCAGGCTGAACAATCCAAATTCTCTTAGCCTTTCCTCTTAGGAGAGGTGTTTCATCCTTCTTAATCATTCAGCTCATCACTTTCATCACTCGTGTCAGAGAAATCTTGTAACATGCAGCATTTGAGCACACCAGCAACTCGCCTCACTTTTGTTTCACTTATTTCTGCCAGATCCTTACTCTTGGATCTCTTTAGAATAAAAGCTGTCACTGTACAGGACATTTGCTCACACTTCCTGCAGAATGGAGAGCCCTGAACAAACACACAAATTTGTGAATGACACAGATTTAGTAGGTAAGACACTCAGGTTTTACCTTCACTTTTCACAATGGAGCTGCTCTTTTAAGTCCTCTCTAAAGCCAAAATCCTGCTGGTTCCTGAGGAAACGGCACTGTAGTTTCAGATGATTCCAGAGGCAAAGTTGCAAGTGAGTAAAGATGTACAGAAGCAATGGAAAAGCCTACTCATTCTCAAGAGCACCTCAGTTAAATAACAGAAATAAAACCATCAGTAACACATACCTCTTTGGGTTTTTATTCACTTCTCCTTTAATGGCAATTGTGCATCCTGGACGAAGTGCAGTATCAAGTTTCCCAACATAAGGAACACCCTGGAAGTACACCCCCAGTAAAAATTTTGACTGTGATTTACTTTTTTGACTTTTTTTATACAAGGTGAGCTTTACTATGACAGGAAGAAATTTTGGCCTACAATTGCAAAACTGCACTTACAGCTAAAGTTACTCCTCCCAGCATATTGCAGGCTCCTAATACTACAGTGGAAACTTTACACTGAGATAAACGCATCAATGTATTGAGTTTTAATTAGACTACCACCTTGGGTTCAAAACAAACATTATTTACAACTACTTCTGCTACCACTAATGGTGGAAGGAGGGGAAGAAGGGGAAAGAAAAAAAAAAAAAAGAAGAAAAAAGTAAGCATGAAATTCCCTGTAATAGTTTAAATACATATCACATAATTATTCAGACTTATACATGACTTCTCTTCTCTGGAAGTATCTTTAAAGAGTAAGACTCATGCTAAGGTGTGTTGTTGTCCCATGGTCACATAAGTACTAGAAGCAGAGTCCCTAAGTCTTCTGTCCTCCTGGCAGCAGCTAATAATGATAGTGCAAGTATTTTATTCGTCTTTTTTTGTGTGTTAGAAGTTATTTTTACCAGGGAACAGAAGGGAACGGAAAAGCACTTCACCTTTATGTTTTTGCTAAGCCCACCAATTGCAAATTACAATATTCAGTGTCATTTTGTTTTGAAAAAAGAACTGAAGAAGGCAAGCTGTCAAGTGACAAAGCATCTAAAATTATGGCACTCACTGCAACTTCACCTTCTCCACAAATTCTATTTGTATATATTCCAGGCTTCAAGCACTTTTCAGTCTGAGTGCAGTCTTTGCTCCAGTGTGGATGCAGTCCACCTGTGCAGGTTTTTGCAAAATGAAAAATACTCCTTCCATCTATACTGCATGTTAGCTGGGTGCAAGTTCACTCCTAAGGTGCAATGCTTACATCCAGCTACCTGAAGTGTACACAGGGATCTGTCAGCAAGAGGAAGATGCAGCAAACAGGTTCCACACATGTTAACATAACATGACTGCAGAATACTTTAGGTTTGCAGGTATTTTCTAAGGCAGAGAAAGCAAAGCCTACGCTTATGTGAAAAAAATTTCAAATGTGATTTGGTCCTTTAAAACTTCAGATACTTCACTTTTATTTTCTTTTAATTTCTTTGTTTATGGTTGTGGATGTTGTGTTTATCATTTGGGTTTTCTAAACAATTTAATAGTCTCAGTTGTACTAGCAGCAGATAAGAGGATATCCCTCTACAAAACCTCACTGACTATCTTTCTTCAGTTGACTGTCAATTCCTTTCTCCTTGTCTTTTGAGCATGTCTTTTCACGAATAACAGAAGTAATTTTTTATTTTTTTAATTCTACATTTGCCACAAATCTATAGGAAACACTTACCAATTGTGAACCATTTGGCATTTCCCCCTACAAGAGAAGAAAAGAACATTATCTAGCTTATCAGACAACAGGGAGATTCATTCAACCTTTCACAAACATACGTACATTTTCTGTGCTTATCTTTGTTACTCCTAGAGGCGATGGCTGAGAGCCTTGTAAAGACTGCAGAAAGAGAGACATTAGGTGTCATTGCTCACGTCATATAACTTTAGCATAAAGTTGGTTTAGAACAATGTAAGGATCATCATGCTTTGAATGGTGAACTGTTAAGATGGAAATCTAGGGCTATGTCAATGAAAAAGCTAGCCAAACCCCTACAAACTACAGAAAAGTTCTGAAGATCAACTGCTGAAGCCAAATCAAGATTCCTGAAGACCACCTCATTACAATTTGAATCTTTATTTAACAGTCAGACCACTGTCAAGCCCTCAGGGTCTCAGGGTACCCACAGAGTTTTCCCCACTGGGGTAGAAATACCAGTATGGCAAGTCCACACAGCAGAGTTTTTGGGATTCTAAGCAGCCCTCTACGTCCTTGTCCCTTCCCATGGGAAGGACAGAAGAGCAACATGGCCATGGCAGAGACAGTTCCAGCTTAGCCCCAGAAAATTGTGTCTTCAGGTTATTTATTTCAATACAAGCCTCCAACCTCCTCCTCAGAAAAGTGTATTAAAAAGCGAAGACTAAGAGGAAAAAATCACCCTTCTCCATTCCTTTCTTCCACAAAGCACACAGCATCAGCAGGCACGGATTAAACCAAGTGTATGTTTTATGCTTGCTCAGAAAAAAACTTAAAGCACCTGCTTGCCCTTAAGCTCTTCTTGGAGTCAGTCCTCCAAGATCAGGACACAGACAACTTTTGCAGGAATATTATTATGGCAACATGCCCAAGGCCAAAATATGGAGCCCATAAAAATCTGCTTACCAGCTTTGGAAATGATCTTCAAACACAGCAGACCTATGTTTAAAGCTCAGACTTCATTATACTCAGCTTTGCCTCCTACCAAAACAATTATTAGTCTGCTGCCCTGAGTTAGACCTGATATTTGGCAGCAAGACTCAAAAGCTTTGCCCACAATGTAGTGAAGATTGCACCCAAGAGACCCAGGTATTTCACAGCAGGAGTTAGGCTACCTTAGTGAGTGCCAGAAAAGGGAAAAGGCATTCACCTTCCGTATCTCCCTGGAATTTATCACCTTCAGTTTCTGTTCTAAAAGTCTAACTCTTCCAGAACAAAAGGATCTCTCTTTCTGCACAGGGAAAAGCTCCCCGTTAACTTACTATCAGTAGCAGAGCTGGCAGCTGAGAGGAGCCACAGCACAGCCTTCGCTCGGAAGTCACTGCAGTTCGGTCCACGTGCAAGTCAAGCTACAAAGTCTAAGAACACCTCTTCTCATCCCCATGAATGTACCCCTCTGACTTCATTCAACAAATTGGTCAGCTAAGCAGGAGAAACAGGACTACGTGCACAGGGAGTTCCAGCTGTGGCTGACCTTGGCAATTCAAAGCCCAGCAACAAGTTGCAGCTGTGCCTAAACTTGCTACTTAGAAGCACTAAATACTCATGAGTTCATTCTGGAGCCCCTGCAATATTTGAGAAGTCCACTCCTAGATTAAGAATCCAAACAATTCTTATACCATCTGTCCTGTTAACTTTGTAAGCTGTAAACTTTTGTAACTTTCTTGCCCCTAACGGCAAGACTAAAACAGGAAGACAGAAATCCTCATGAGAGTCACATGCTAAAATGTGGGGAAACCAAAATCTCCTTACTAACATTGGACTGTGTAGCTGCTTCTCCTTCCTTCCCTTTCACCATAAATCCCACCATGCAGTTTAAGAGGACAGAGGAAATGAATCAAACAAGCCAGCTATCTATGCAGCTTACCTTAGAAACAAACTCTATGGTTTTGATCTGCACTTTGCCATATATTCCCAGAGTATCTATTTTTTCAAGGCTAATTCTGTGGTTGTAGAGCAGCAAGTGCTTTTTGTTTACAGTCACCTAAAGAAACAGGAAGCAAAACAGAAAAACTGTATTAAACATACATTACACCAGCCATGTACCAAATTGCATGCCCACATATCTGGTTTACACTGGTTTGTTACAGAAAAAAATTGGTACAAAACACTCCTAGGAGTGTTCTAGAAATATCAGATCAACTAAGTTCAGCTCATCCATGATTCAGTCTCTCTTTCCATCACCATGAGAGAGATTCATTTACCTTCACTAAAATTTGCATTTCACACCTCTAACACCTGATCATTCACAATGTGGTATTACCAATGTAATAGAATGTATTATTGCAGTCTAACAGAGCAAGACAAATACACCTCACATGTCTCCTCCACGAGGACTGTCCTACACCAGTCACAGAACAGGTTTATCCCAAGATTAGCCCTTTGCACAAACACAGGGAAGGGTGGAGTAGCCATTAGCTATATCAGGAAGTCCCTTGCCTACTCATCCAATTTTGAGGGAAGCAATACAAAATTAAAGGTCTGATTTAATTAGCACCTCTTTCAAGAAAAGCTCTAAACTTTTCCGTAGTTAGACTATACCTAGGTATCAGAGACACCTAGACCACCAATATTTATTTCAATTATGTAAAATACCTCTACTTTATTGGCCTGACAACGGCTGCAGATGAAGAATCAACCCAGACTCACCTGGAATTTATCCTTTAAAATCATGATGACAATCTCAAATGACTTTCCTTTTTCAAAGGGCATCTCATACGTGATCTCCTCCCAGCCCCATTTCTCCCTCTCCAGAGTGTTGCAAACAATGCAGCCAGACCTCCTGAAGCGGGGGTTGAAATGGAATGCCACATCAGCTCGAGGCTTTATGCTGCTGCCACACTGTAAATCCACCTGGAACCTACTCATAAAAATAAGACAAACCACATTCAGCTCAGTCTCTCAAGAACTCACCTAAAGGCTCAGCACATTTGTGTTGTACTGTGGAGCCTCAGAACAGGCAGACACAATGAATGTCACTGGATAAGAAAAAATCCCCAAACATTTGTCCTCCTCTCTTCCTACACAGCTGTGAAAGGTTTTGCCATGATCTATTGCAGTGAATATAAATGTCTAAATTTATTTAACGGTCATCATTCATATCATGTAAACTCCTCACTTACTGCGCTCACCACCTTCCCTCCCATCAGCTTCAGCACAATATATCAAATGAATGTTGGATAAGGTCAGGGAGCAGAGTCCCTTACTGGGCACAAGCCCGAGTCCATACCTCCTTATCCCAGTTTAACTTAATTCCTATCCACAACACATTCAGTTATCAATTTTGCTAGTCTCAGATTACCCTTTAAGACTGTTTTCAATCTGATGCTATCACAGGGATTTAGATCAAGCCTTTGTGTGCCATCCTAAGTAGGAGCCCTGGAAACATTTCGTCCATTACAATCTTGCTCACATGGTGACACTGCAAAACATGACAACACAGCCTCTACCTGTCTGCATCATCAGGAACAGTCCCATGTATCACAATCAGCTCTCCAGGAACAAGGCCACCATGTATTGTCCCAACGTATGGAATGATCTAGAAAAGGGAAGAAAAAAAAAGAATAAAAAAATATTCAGTAACATTTTGTGATGGAGGCCAAAACCCCCTCAAAAATTAGTTTAAAAATTAGTATTCTAATTCTTAATTATATGATGCTCTACAACATTAAAAGAAACACAACTAGCTTTTAATATAAAAGAAACCACAACAGAAAATGAAAACCTGGCATATTATCTCCTATGAAAACAGAGCTTTTTTTTAAAAAAATTAAAACTAACATTTCCCTCCTCCATTCTTAGCTCTCAAATGAAGAGTCGTAATATTTTATTGCCTCGCTAGTCATAGAGCATGAAGAGGATTCACTTCAAATGAGGTCATTCCCAAGGGCTGACTACTATCAGCCACTTGCTGGTACCAGAAGGCAACTTCCACAACTCCCCTGACCCCAGCCTACAGGAGCTGCCCTTTTTGCTTGCTCTTGCCCCACTAGGGAAAACAGTGACAGGAAGAGACTATGTCACAGAGTGTCTTCTTAGCAAAACCTACACAAACACAACAGAACACCTCATCCTAATGAGCTAAGAACTGCAAAGTGCACTGAAACAGCCCTGTGCAGGAGTCTTGGATTTTCTGGTGTCTACGGTCTGGCTCAAAGCCTCACTCTCTTTTCCTTATCAATAGCTGGAGAAGGTAACACACGGATGTTACACGGAACTGAAACAGCAGCATGGTGAGAGCTGTTAAGCCTTAGGGAGGGATATGTCAGTCAGATAAATGCCCCAAACACCCTGGCACAGCTCACTGCCAAAGACTCAGACATGCTCACAGAAGCCCTACCCTGATCATGCAGCATTTCAGGAAAGGATGGGAAGCACCTTAACATTAAACTGTGGAAGTTCCCAGCTGCCTGGCCCAAAAGCAAAGCAGTAAGTCTACATCTCATCACATGTGTGATGTGCTTCAGATTGAAAAAGGAAGTAAATGGTAGAAAATGTTGTTTTTACTCTGGTTAAAAGACAGGAAATTTTGCCAAGGTTGGTTTTGGTAGTTTATAAGATTTTAGATTCTTTGTTGCTTTGAAATGCAACATCAATTGCAAACAAGTGTTCCAGTAATTTAACAATTTAACAAAATTGGAATTACTACTCCTGAATGGAATATTGGACCATAAAATGACAAGTTGAGATTTTTATTTTAAAAATATATAGATAAATGCATGAAACATGCAGGTATGAAAAGGATATGTGTTTGCTGGCACATATTTTTGTTAATGTGTGAGTAAAAATGAGTGACAACAGAAATTGTCTAAATCCAGAGCACTGATCATTTCTGCCAGTAGATACACATCCTTTTCTGCTCACTGTCCACTTTCCTTCTCAGCTACCCACCCACTGCATAAAACCTAATTCAGAACCATCTTCTGCACCGGAGGAAAAAAAAATAGAACTTGCTTCTAAAGCAAATTGTCAGGTTGTTTTAAGTCTCATCATTTTTATTGGCTTTAGCACGTGCAGTAGAAGAGGACCAAAATATGAAATTAGGTGTTAAAAGTGAAAGAAAAGTGAAATCCCTTTGCTTACTGGTAGTCTCTTGGTTCCTTAAAATACAAGCTGCACACGAAATGATAATTTTTATTCAAACATTAAGAACAATATTAATAAAAAAGAAAAAGTATATCTTGATTGTCCTCATTTTTACAGTCTGCTCCTGAGGGGCAGTAGCTCTATTGCAATAAAGTAGTAAATTAGTGGTTCAGTCTCCAAAGACAAACCGAAGCAGCACACACAGGTCAGGGATACTGGGACTTGACTACTTTAGTGAAGCAAAGTTCTATACTCCTGAAAAGGAGATGTGGCCAAAGCACTTCTTTATATTCAGAAGGATGTATTCATCTAAAGAAAAGGTGGCCCATCAATGCTTCAGCAGCTCAGACGTGGAACCTGCAAGACCACAAGAGATCACTTTCTGGGTGCAATACTACAGTCCTAATGAGACTTTGTCATCACAGAATGTGCCTGTTATTTCCTCATGTCTCAAGATGCTCTTCTACTACTTTTACCTCATTTAGTAAAAATAGTCCTTGTCACATGACACAAACTACCATCATCCTGCCTTTCTTCCAGACCTCCAAAACTTAGCTCTAAAGCCAACTGGTCAACGTCAACTGAGTTTGAGAGGTCTCAAAAATTATTTTCTTCCTCAAAGTAAATACCAATTGTCATAAAACAAGAGGAGATATTATGGTCTTACAGAGGAAAGGACTGTGATAAAAGCTTTTATCCAGCATGCTGGATATCAGACAGCTGCCCCAACAGATGGGACATGACATCATTTCTTGTTAGATGGGTGGAGTAAAGGGCACAAAGGAGGAAAAATTTTCTGCATGCTTGAGCACAGTACAGTAATGAAGGAATATATCTCAGACTCAATAAAGCTATGAAGTTTTGCTGCTAATGGAACAGTGTACTGAAACAATGACATTTTCATGGCCTGCCCTGCTAAAGAATGACTGAGGATGAAGACACCTCTGGTCTCTCTAATGAAATGCCCTGCTCAAAGCAAGGTCACATAGAGCAGGTTGCTCACTAGAGGCTGCCCCAAAGTTATCGGTACAATCTTTCCCAACTCTGCCTCCATATTCCGATCCCAAATAATCATTCTTTTTCCCACAATAGAATCTTGACCCCTAAGCTCTAGTTGAATTCTCCTGCTAAGTCTTTCAGCCATCATACTGATCAGTTCCCTTGCAGCCATCCAATTTTCCTGGACTCTTAGTCTCTTTTCTGACACTACTCATTTGTCCTAAACATCTCCTAATCCTCTTCACATCTTCTCTCCCACCAAGATCTCCATCTACCAGCTTTCATCCTTCCCTTTCCTTTTGCACTTCAGTCCTTCCACCTTCTAGTTCATCATAACAGTTTTCTTTCCTGTTCCAGCTGAGTTCTTGTGAAGGAGGTCGAAACTATTCCCCCATCACCCCAAATTCTATTCACTTTGCAAGCAGTGACCATACACTGGGAATAAACAATCAGATTCACTGAGGGCCCAAGAGTGCGACAGTGCAAATCTGCAATAGATAAGGAAGTCCTGTGCAGGTCTGTGTCACTGTACGTTCCCCATAAATACTTCAAAGGTTTTAGGATTTTTAAAGGGCTCTAGCACAGAATGGTAAAAAAACCATTTCCTGCAGGTTCAAATGAACTGCCTTTTTTAAGACACAACAGAAAACACAGCTTCAGGTCATCCCTTTAGGGTAAGCCAAAGTCAGGCTGCTGTCACAGACCATGAAAACGCTAGAACTTTTCAGAGAAAGTTTCCAGACTCTGAGCTAGACAAACAAAATTCCGTCAAGTCCAATCTCTGCAATTGCTGAATCATGTCAGTTCAAGGCTTATGTAGAAAACAGGATTTATTATGAACTGAGATATGAACCATGAAAGAAAGATTCCAGGTTTAGTTGTAAAGACTGAAGTTACAGGCACCACAAAATACACATTTCATGAGAACTGCCAGGTACCACCTGTATTTACAGAGAATTAGGAGTGAAAACACCTCTTATCATACTTTCACTTTCCAGCACACTCTGCAAAAATGCCAGACATCTGTGTAAGCTGTACATGAAACAGGATTATCCTCCAAGGCTGACAGAATGTCTGTCCTCTTTTGGAAATCCTGTCCATTTGTTTACAGCACAATTTCTAACACCATGAGCTCTTTGTGTCACCTGTGACATTCTCCCTCAAATACCTGAGCGATGCAGAGCTCTCAGCAGCATCCCTCACTGTGCAAAACAGTACTACAGACACAAAACAGCAAAGCCCCATTTCCCAAGGGACACACTGTTGACATGACAGAGGAGTTACCGGGTTACTGATTGTCTTCTGCGATGTATCCAAAGGCAGTTCACGTATTTCTTTTTGTGGTGTATCCAAGGTCAGTTTACGCATTTCCTTCTCTGTTGCGCCCAAGGATGTCATCTTTCCTCCTCCAGCTCAAGTTTGTCAGTTCTCTGTGGCCACTGCTGTAGTGTATGTAAAGACCTCAGTGATCCACACCAAAGGAGGGATCCCTGTGAAAAAAAACCCCAAAAATTTTAATTGAAGAGAAACAAGGTGACACAACATGAAGTGAAACCCTCCAAGGTACAACTATAAATAGCACAAGAAACGATGCAAACATCTTTCCAGTAAATCTGCTGGAATTTTGAAACATGAAATTAAAAGGTTTGCTTAAAGCACTGAGATGCCACACTGGTAAACAATGCCAGCAGCAGCGTGCTATCCCCAGATTTCCCAGGGCAAACAAGCCTTAGCAAGTGACCTTGCCTTTTCTACCTCTATCTTACATAAAGTTAAGAAATGCTAGGCAAAGTCAAAGAAGAGAAACAGATGATGTTTTATATTTCTTCCTCCAACACATACAATCCCTGAACTCCACAAGTAATTACAGAAGTCTGTAAAACTAGAATTAAACGTACAACATTATTAAGAAATAAAGCTTGTGAGTATAGTCAGCTACACTGCAACTTCTTTAGCAAAGTGATCCTTTAACAAAGTGACCAAAATTCAGGACTCAATTGAAGCTACTAAGTATTAGCAGTATTTCCGGCATATTCTGGAGAAACAAGGCAGCATGCAAGCCGTGTAGTGGGGACAAGCAGACAGGGGAAAAAGTCAAAGGTCATGGCTCTAGCCACATTATTGTGTGACAACAGCAAGCAATGTTATGAAGAAGAAAAAAAAAAAACCCACCAGAAAAAACTCCAACACAAAACCAAAACCCCGAGGTCTGTGGCCTGTTCCAAAAGGGTATGTTTTCTGCAATGATTAAACAATAGCACGGCCCATTTTGCAACATCTGGTTATCTTACTGGAGATTTGGACTAGATGCGTATCAACTGACCCACTTAAGACCAGTACCTAGTATACAACACAGAGAACATCTGCTGCCGACGCTGCACGACTGTTTTGCCCTTTGACCTTCTCAGGAGATACTACCATAAATTCACTTTTGCCTGTGCAGGCAAATTTTAATGATTTCATTTTTAAAATGAGAAGATAAAGACTAAATCAAAGAATAATTTTGCCTTTACCATTGTACAGTCCAACAGCAGACCCCGTGAAAATGAAACCTACAACTCAGCAGCCTGCTATCTGAACTTCCTGTGTGTGCAACAGCAATCTAGATCCTGCTAGGAGAGGATCCTGGCACAGGATCTTGGCAGAGCAGGTGGCACTATGACAAAGTGGTGAGTTAAGGGTTTTCTCGTTTGCCTCTGAGTATTTTATTGGCAAGGTCGCAATGGTAAGGAAGGATGCAATTCAGGCTCTGTTTATCAAAAGCAGGAGATGCAACTGCAAAGCTCTCCTGCATCCTTCTGCCAGAGGAACCACTACCAGGGTACGTGTTACACCAAATCTGCAACACGGCAAGTTAAGGCTCCCCGACTCCGCCTTAAGAACTGGGATACACAGGCTGCCCTGTTATCTCACACATTGCAAGGGGCTGGAAATATCTTCCACAGACAAACGGGAAACCATAGCGGCCAATATGAGCTACTCTGCTTCCCACTGTGACACAGAGAAAATGCGTCCTTCATGAGTTACCTTCATGAGGGTAACTCCGGCCAGTCCTCACAATTAAAGCGAGCTATTACACCCGTGCGAACAAAGCTTCTGCAAAGAGAATTACCGAGACGCTTTCTGGATATCTGCGCGCAATTAAAGTACAAAACACCGGCGCTGTCCCCCCGTCCCCCGCTATAAACCCAACACTCCCGAACGCTGGAAGGACACAGGACCAAGCAACCTCGGCCACTTCAGCTTCACAGCGAACCGAGGCAGTCGCGGCTCCCCACGGCCCCGCCGGGAGCACTCCCTGTCCCCGACGCGCAGAGGGGCGGGCAGGGAGCGTGTCCCTGCGTTCTCCGCTCCGTCTCTTACCTGCAGGACGCACCGCGGCGATCAGCAGCGCCCGCACACCCGCGGGACGCGCCCGCCCGGCGCCGCCGCCATCGCCGCCCGACCCGGCCCCGGCCCCGGCCCCGCCCCCGCCGCGCTGACGTCACCCGCGGGGCCCGGCGCGCGCAGGTGGGGCTGAGGCGCCTCCATGGCGGCCCGCGGCGGCGCTCGGAGTTTGGGAAGTAAATCGTGCTCCTTGCCCCGCCAGCCATTCGCTCCCAGTCGGTGTTGGGCTTCCTCTGAGGGTCCCGTGTCACAGCGCAGCACCATCTCCCGACGAGGCACGTCTCACACAGAATCACAGAATTGTTAGGTCCTTTCCAACTCTCTGGTGATGAAGTCCAGCCCCCCTGCGAAGGCAGGGCCACCTCGAGCAGGTGACGCAAGAATGCGTCCAGATGGGCTTTGAAGGTCTCCAGACAGCGAAGACTCCACGACCTCCCTGGGCAGCCAGTTCTACTGCTCTGCCACCCTCTACATAAAGAAGTTCTCCCTTACGTTCTTGCGCTTTAGCTTATGGCCATTCCTCTTCACCCTATCACTGGGCATCAGTGAAAAAGGTTTGGCACCATCCTCTTGAACTCACCTTCAAGATACTTCTGTGCATTAATGAGGTGCCTTCTCAGCCTTCTCCAGACTAAGCAGGCCCAGCTCTCAGAGTTTCTCCTCCTCTAAGAGATACTCTAGACCCCAGATCATCTTTGTGGCCTCCACTGGACCCTCTCCAGAAGCTCCTTGTCTTTCTTGTACTGAGGAGCCCAGAACTGGAAGCAGCACTCCAGGTGTGGCCTCTGTAGCGTGGAGCAGAGGGAAAGGATCACCTCCCTCAGCCCGTTGGCCACGCTCTTCCCAATGTACCCCACTGGCCCTCCTGGCTGCAAGGGCACTGCCGGCTCGTGGACAGCTTTTACCCACCAACACTCCCAGGTCCTTCTGTGCCAAGCTGCTTTCTAGCAGATCAGCCCTCAGCCTGTGCTGGTACTTGGGATTATTCCTCCCCAGGTGCAGGACCCTGCACTGACCCTTGTTGGACCTCATTAGGTTTCTCTCTGCCCAGTTCTCCAGGCTCTCCAGTGACCCACAATGACTGTAGTCATTTCTATGACCAGATCCAAACACAGTTTCAAAGTTCATACTGGGTCATTCGCTGCCCCAGGACCTTTGAGTTTCTGAAACCTGGAAATCTTAAACCTAACCTGTGACAGTTTTGGCTTCTTTTTTGCCAAGGTCAGGATGTGGAATGAAGATGTCGTGTTCGGACTTGGAATGTTTATTATATCTTATCTATTTACAGTATTTACAGGCTCACAAGCCGTGAGCTTAACTAGCAGGCTAGGGAAATGAGGTAAAATGGAGTGCTTCTAACTCTTTCCAAGGTTATTTAAGCAATAAGTACCCAATACCCAGGTGACACCGGTATGATTTATGTTTCTGGCCCAATAATGACTACTTGAGGCCCACAATGCAGACCTTTTTCACCCAGTTACAGAAAACCACCCAAACCCAAGAAGAAAAAGGAAGAAGAAGGCAAAGAAGGACAAAAACAACACCCCAAATCCTCCATCTTGACTCATATATATTACTATACACTAAGACCCCAAATTCTAAGTTTCTAGGATTCCAATACTGACCGAATTTTAAAATCACCATCCCAAGGCTGTGCTTCCATCCTCCTCGCCCTTTGCAGACCCCACTAAGAGTGATTTTGACAGTTTTGGTCTAGTAAGCAGGAAGACCAATGAAGTCCCTTCCAGTTTTACAGCTCATCATGTGTAACAAGTCTGTTCAGAGAAGCACTACTTCAGGTTCCCCCTGTTAATATGCTGGATGGGGAAGAGAAGAGCACAAAAATACAGAGTGTAATATAAAAGGCTCACAAGCTTAAATCACCATCTCCTATTCAATTCAAGCCATTCAGTATTTCTTTGCCTTGCAAAAAGCAGTGTATGTAGCTATAGTGAATTTAGAATGGAATTCAGCTACTTGTCACAAAGACCACTACAGTATCTTAGCTAGATAAAATCCAGTCTTGTATTCTACAATTAACGAGCACAAAAGCCCCAACTCAAATACCTAGAGTTCTGCTGATAGCTGTAGGATTGCTGCTTTAATGGGTACCTCAGCTTAGCTATACAAGATTTGAAGGATTCATTTACAGAAAGGTATGATTACACTTCTTTTGAGAACTGCAGAAATGAGGTACTCAGATAAAAGAGCAGCAAAGCAGATTGCCTGGGGAAGGTACCTTAGAATCATGCATGGTTGTGAGAGAGGACTGACAACTATTGTGCGTAGTCAGGTGCTAGCAAAAAGCCTGCTATTCAACTGTTCTACATAATTCCACAACACTACTTAAAGAGAGAACAAATAAAAGGTCCTGAGCCTGAACCACCACTTAGTTTTTCTTTGAAGCTATTTTTCCAGGCACTCTAGTTGAAACAGTAGAACACTTTAATAAAACCAGACCGACATAAGGACATGAAATATACTCAATTGTCAGTATTAAACTGCAACCTCAAAGCAGGTTTGAAACTTCCAGTCAAACAGCAAAGACAGAAAATATGCTGAAAGGCTGGAATTAAAAAATATGATGCTGAAAGGAAGAGCAATAAGTGGAAACGTTTCTAGAACCACAGAAAATAAAGTTTTACTACTTTACTACTTCTTGCTCAGGGCTCTTCTACTTTTGGGAAGAAACAATCCAAAGGAAATACAGTGATTTGAATTATGCACCAGTTCCTTACTGAAGCAGAACAGCCATCTGCCTAACATGATTTTAGGCTGAGTCATAGGCACTTTATGAAATTTGCAGGAAAGTCCCTGTTTCAGCTCCCAAACCTGATGCCGCATTGACAGTGAGTCAGTTGGGTTACAGCTTTAGCAGCTTTCTGCTCCAGTGCTGTTGCTTTGTTCATAGACTGTCACTCTCCTGCCGATTTCATGTGACTGCTATTTTTAGCACCATTTACTAATGGCAGTCCTGACAGCAAATAACAAAGTCTTCCCTTATTTCCACAGTCGAAGTCCTAATCCAGCCTTTTTCTTTTAAATTTGATGTTCACTCAACCACTGCTGGGACTATGTGTAATCCTGTCAGCAGACACTTCTCATGTTCCAGCAGAATTTTGCTTGCTGGAAAAGCAGAAATGCTTTGTCAAGACAGATGCAGCCAATTTCAGCTGAAGCAAATATAGCAGCTATTCTTGGCCATTAGGTAGCATTTCATCAAGGACCCTGTTACCCCTAAGAAATTTTACCTGCCTCTCCTGTCCTTGATGCCAAGCCTGTAACCTGTGCCTGTCAGGGTAGCAAGCCATGGTCTAAAGTCAAGGTGGAAACATACATAGTCACACTTACTTGGCCTGGTATTTTATGCACAGTTCCAATTACAAAATTTCCATCAATAATGGAATTCCCTAGATTTGACATGAATAAACACTAGTCTCCATTAAGAAACCTGCCCATGGAAGTTAGTCTCAGCTAATTATTTTATATTGTTGTTTTACCAGAGTAACTGTAATTTCCCCTAGTTGATACAGTACTACTGGGCACAGGAGTAAAGCCTCTAGAACATTGGATGTTCAGCAAACATTTTGTGCTTAAGGACTTCATATGATCTCAAAAGACTGACATTGTTGTCTCTTCTGTAGTTTTAGTGGAGCTATTTGTGCATTGCAGCATCTTCTGATGGAATGTAAATATATATATATATGCATGTGTGTGTGTCATCAACAAAATGAAACTTCAGTTATTCCCCTAGCTTCTTTGAAAGGCTTTAGACTCAAAGAGGACATGAGTCACCACCTCTTGGTACACCAACATTAAAATTTCAGCTGGCAGGCCAGCTGGCTCAGCTTTTACTTAGCTATGAGTTAATCAGTGGCCTTCCATAACTCTTTCTTGATATGTCGCTATTTAGCTTCAGTGATCATTCAGATCTTCCAGTTTTCAGTTTAAAGCTTGCAAATCACAGGAAGCAAAACGTCATGTTTTTTTAAATGGGCTTACGGATTCAAAAGCTTAAAATGCTATAGCTGCTTCAGGAACTAACAGGTTTTTGGGGTTTTTTTTGTTTTTTTGTTTTTTTTTTTTTTGGTGCAATGCCTGCTTTTTAAAGCAAAATGTTGAAGAGAAGGATAAGATCAAACAAGATACAGGACAGATATGAGGGCCGAAGGACAAACAAGATACCAGCAAGTCACTAGATCTTTTGAAAATCAATTATAGGCCATATAACCCTTAAAACATACCCCTTCTTTCTTAAATCAGTGACACAATACTCTAGGTTTCTTGAAGTAGTCAGGGTCACTCCATCATTTGCAATAGATACCAGAGCAAACCTGTGGCTGTGCTTGCCCTCTGCACACCCCACCACACCTCCACCCCCAGGCAGTTGTGCCACGATCCGCACAAAGTGATTCAGTCCCTGCCTGAATGTAGGGACTGAGAATATAGGGACTGAATAAAAACCAGGAAAGGTATTTCCTGATATAAACCAGGAAATATCACACATCTGTGCAAAGGGAAAGACTGTGTGATGTTCTCCAAACTGGGGACTGTGACCAAACCCAAGATCCCTAGAACTCCACCTTCACCATCCTCATGGCAGTTGTTCTTGGATATCCCTGCTGGGTCTCTGCAGGTACAGATGAGCTTACCGGCACTCAGCTCTCCTCATTTTCAAGGGCGGAGTGTGAGGGCTGTAGTATCGCCTCTCACCACGAGATGGTAGGTGTTTGCTGATGGTTAGACAGGATCAGGCTTCCAATAGACCTTTGAGACAGTGAACTTCTCAGCTTCAGAGAAAGCAGAGGTTAAAGTAAATAAGGACCAAAAAAAACCCCAAAACTGTTCATGGGATTGTGAATGAAGTAGGGGAACCTCACATATATTGGGTGCAAAGACAAAAATACGTTCTCAGCTTACAATCAAGGTATTTTTACAACTGTAAAGATTTGGGTGTTCCTTTCTTATCCTCGCTCTTTCTGTTAAGGAACTTTTTAGTTATGTTATATATATATTTATGTCATCAACAACAGGAAATGTCAGTTATTTTTTGAGACCAAAAACATTCCCAAATTAAATACTGGGTAATTTTAAAGCAAATTCATAATCAAAAAAGAATACACATTCATGTGAAATTGCTTAAAGTTGTGTATCCACCCCTTGCTGTCCATAAATACACAGAACACATTTATTAGCCAAGTGACTTGTGCTGCTCATTCTCATTTAAGAATCTCAGGCAACTATCATTACCACAATAACAAATCAAAGGACTTCAAAGGACCTGCCTTTGATATCAAGAATCACTGTTTTACAAAGGCAAAATACAGAGATCAAGTATACCCAGCTGTTAATTGCCCCTCTGCCCCTAACAGAGGCTACAGCAACACTTTTCCCAAGGCTGTCAACTTCTCTTTACCATCAGTTTCTTGTAAGATGGAAGTCAGTTTCTGTCCTTGGCCAAAATACAGGCAAATACTACGGTACCTCTCAAAGGAAGTTCTTTTAGTGCTGCTGATATTCAGCCTGTCTGACCAGTAGATCCGTACCTTCCCTGTCCACTTAAGGCCAAATGGCCATAGCCATGGAATCAAGACTAGCTGAACTCAGGGACTAGGAAAAGCACTTTTTCTGTCAAAACAAGCTCACATCCACATTTAATGGTGCTCTGCCCTTCTGTCCAAAACTGAGCCAAATTTTAAAATTTACGAGATATATTGAAAGTAGTTATGAACAACTAATTGCTTTGCCTTCATGGACAGAAGAACATGATCTGCTGCAAAAATTACATAAGTAGGCTGCTCTTTGAGTTATTATAAATGCCATGCACTTTCTTTGACCTTGTTTAAACAATTCTGTCTGACAAATAATTTCCAGCTATGTCTGGCCACAAGTCATGAGTACTACCCTACCTTAAAGAACCATAAGGCAGAATTTACATTTCTTTCCTCTTGCTAACAGCTTGACTTGGAACTGTGGGAGGCCTTTTGAGACAGTGAAAGATAGGAAGTCTCCTGCACAAAGCACTGCCCAGGCCAAGCTGCAGCTCTCCATTTTTCAGTACTGGTTCAGGAAGAACCTTTGGTTTACAGATTCTGTACAAGTTATTTCAAAGCAAGCATCTGGGACCACACTGACTACCCCTATCCTTTATGGTAGGTTCCCAAGGACAGTCCCAAACCTATCCTGCATTCCTCTGTACAGATCCAAGGGAAGTGCATGCACAGAGTAAGGCAACTGGACCCTGTCACCATTTTGCTGAGGATTCCCCATAGTTGTCCACACAGGAAAACCAGGTTCTCCTGGAGTGCAGCACCGTAACTTTGTTATTGAAGAACAGTTATTAAGCTCATTGTATCTTAGATAAGCTTGCAGGAATGAAATAATACAGTGATTTTGCTAGCTTCACAAAAGCTAAAATGGGTGGCAAAGGCCACTGATCATGCTGCAGGCACAGAGACAGCAGGCAAAAAACTGGAAATCCCTGAAGGGAGAGCAAGTCTCATACAGGAATAGAAAAAGGATATAACAGAATGAAACTGATAGCCTAGTACAGCCTTTTTAGTGTCCATTATCAGACTGGTTATTAATTCATGAAAAGTTCACCCCATACAGGTGTCATATCTCTCTTAGTCAGTAACTCAGCTACAAGTTTCTAAATAAATATTTTGTTCATCATCTTACAAAAATTAACTCATTTTTCATATGGAAGAGATTAAAAAAAATGCATCTTCCTTTCTTCAACAGCAGTATGTGTTGCAAACCTAAGTGCTTTAATGCATCAAGAATTTCATATATAAGGTATTTTTTACACCGAACAACTAATTGATAGTTCAGTAATTCCAAGGTGACCGGTGAGAAGGAAAACAGCTATTTTTCTAGCTGTAATAAAAACAAACACAACCAAGTCAAACTGACAACTATATTTCTTCTAAAAATAGTACACATTATAACAGAAGACATAAGAATGAACTGAACACTCAGAACCAATATCTTGTAAACAGATATAAAACTAAAAAAAGAGTGTATACATCTCCATTTATGCCATACAAGGAGGAAAAAAAGTATTTCAAGTATAGCAATGAGCAATCCAGTGTGTGGTGAAGTTTAAGGCTAACATTTTCAACTTTCAGAGCTGAATTTATAAAGAATCCACCTATGAATTCTCACAAGCAGCTTTATTTCCATATGACATGAACTCTTGCATCTGACATTGACTTTTGAAGAGCTTCAAGAGATCAAACTCATCTTCACAAGACGAATTTTACAAGTTTTACCCAGAAATCAAGAAAAGGGGGAGATTTCAGTTGAACACATTGATTTAGGAATGCTACAGCATCATTTCATATTCCCATTCTGATTCTTCAGTGAGGATTCCAGCTCCTGGCTAGTCTGGATCTACCAAAGCACAGCATATTATAACACCACACAGATATACCTGTGGTGTGTTATGGGACGGAAAAGCTGTGTGCATACAGACATATGATCCTAAATCACGCATGCAGTCAGCCCAAGGTATGGGAATTAAGTTGGACAAGCTGCATTATGAGCTATTTGCACATTGGCTGTGGATGCCTCTGTAGGAAGTGAAAGCAGCAAGCACCCCAGCAGCAGCATTAGTCCCCAAAGCTGAATCTAGAGCATCTAACTCAGCACAGTAGATTATCTGAAAAAGTTACAAGCTGACAGACATCTGCTGGGAAACCCCACTCTTAGAAGAGAACCATTAAACACCTGAACCAAAGCCCTAACAACACAGAGCAGTAAAATTTCCTCCTTAAAAACAGCTAGAAAACTAGAGTTCTAAAGAGTAGCAGCTTTTTTTTGAGGAATTGTTTAAAAATTAATTACAAATCCCAGTCTTTTCTAAAAAAATAAAAATTCAAACCTCAAATTTAGGTTTTTTTTTTTACCCTGAAACAAGACTTTCAGCTTATTGAAGTCACTAAAATAAAGTTAATTTTATGTCAGCCCAGAACAAATGCCTGACATCAAGAATGTTAGTCTTCACTTCTAGCTCCTCTGTAAGCATATCACTCAGTATCTATAGTAAAGTATTACTAGAGGTCCCCTTTCAATCTCTTACAGTAAGAAACTCAGCATACAGTATTAGACATCCCTCAGCTTTGCTACTAATTCTTATTATTTCTACTCAAGAAAAGTAAACAGTGTATCAACCTGCACCCCATCCTAGTTTTGCCCCACATCTTGACCAGTGCTTTGGTATATACACCTATGTACATACTACATTGTCTGAGATGTCAGAAGATTGGTAGGAAAAAGGCAGATTCTGAAACATTTAAAATGTAAACAGTCATTCAGAGTATCAAAATCCCTCTAAAAACCCCATCAGTCTAAACCACTGTAAGTGCTTTAATAACCATCCACCTGGGCTGTCGGCGAATTCAGCTGTTCATTTTCCATTAGAGTGGTTTTAATCAATATATAGTGCTAGTTTCACACAAGACTGCAACTGCCTCGGTGTGGGACAGAAAGTAAGGCCAACCCACAGGACTGTAAAGAAAACCACAGCCTGTGAAAAGGGAAGTTACAGTCTATACTAACAATACCCTGTGGTGCCATCATCTCGCACTGCAAAGTGAGAGGGATTTGATACATCCACTCAGAGGGTGAACTGTCTTTAAACCTTTGGAAAGTAATTTTAAGCATAGAGCCTTTTAGTGGTTCTTTTGGCCCCTAAAGGTTATGGGTTGAAAAGTCTCCCTGAATTGTATGATTTCTTCTTAGAGTAAATATATGGCCTATGATGTAGTAGCATGTAACTATTTTGTTTAACATCTGTTATTATTTAATGTCTACTTTTTTTCATAAAAGAGACTTAATTTGCTCAAACGTGATGTTGAATATTCAGTTAATTGTAGCATTCAGATCCAAATTGCTGCCTGGAACACTGAGGTGTTCCTGTGCCAAAAACAGTGTCACAAAGCTTAAAAAACAACTAAAAAGGAAGAAATAGATTTCACCTCATCTTGTACTAGGTAGAACATACAAGACTGTGGAAGGGCTACCAGTAAGGCCAAGAGACTTGCCTGCTAACTGTGGCTTTCCCAATAGCAACAGCACACAACTGATATGGTACACAACTGCTGCACTAAAACAAGTGGTATGGCCTTTTCATTTGTTTTCTTTTTAGGAAGGCTGTGAACAGCAGCAAAGAAACCAAAGCTATTTGCAGACTGAAGAACACAACCTGGATTAGTCCGTCCACTTTTGGAAGGTTATCTTTGCAACCCTGAGGGCATAAAGCTTACATTTGTGTATACAGTAGATAAAGCTTACACAGTATACAAACCCTCAGAGGGTACTTTCTCTCTCCTGCAAGGGAAACTTCCAACGTATTAGTGGTAGCTAGCATTTAACACGTACAGACTAACAACTTTCTTTGACCTAGAAGTCATTCTGGTAAGTTCTGTTCCCTCTCTTGGGCCATTCCTCCTCCACCCATTTCAGAAGCACTTTCACAACATCAATTCTCTTATAAAATTTACAGAGCTCAATCAGCTGCTCCACAGTCCGGTCACTATTCCGTAGCAAGAATTCCAAGGTGGGACTTTGGGGCTTTTGTTCAAGGAAACACAATTCATCATAAGTCATCCCCCACTTGCTTGCTAAATTTCTCCAGTTTTTCACTGTTGGATGGCAGGGATCCAGCTTTAGCCTCACTGTGTACAACAAGTCCTCATCATTGAGCATGTCACTGATGGTCGGCGCACGGAATAAGCACAAGGAGCAGGTGACGTTTTCCTTGCAGGTTTTCTTGAGATCTGCAGTGAAAACCATTACATGGGAAGAAATTAGGCTCTATTGCTGTGGTGTCACCGGGAACAAAAAGTTAAAAGCCTAAAGGCCTGAGGAGTTGCTTTGAATTGCTTCTGAAAAAGTCAGAATACTGATATGCAATGCCTCTCCTCATTAAGAACTCGTGAAATTAACATTCTAAAATGTCTCTCTTCACTACAGTCTAATGAAAAGCGGCTTTAATTGAAAAGACCATAATTATGAAAGTACCATATTTATACTTTTACAGAAAAGACACAGGATTCAATGCAGTGTGTGAGCTAGGACAGTCCCCCAATGTCGCTTCCTTGAATCTGCCATAACGCCCACTTAGATCACCAACAGGATTACGTGTGCCTTCCATGCACTTGTGTACCTGTGTTGGAATGAAGGAAAAGGTTTTGCGTTTCTGAGCTTCTGCCTTCACAACAACATGAAATACATGCACCAGGAGAATCTCTGCTGACAGATCCCAACACAACTAACATCCAGTACTTTAACATAATAAAAAGGTATGTTCCTTTGCTTTGTAAGGGTTCTTGCAATAAAAACTGCCCCTGTTTTACCAACAAAGCCTATTTTAAATATACATAATGAAAACGAATAAAGTGCATACTCCTCCATGTGTGAGAAAAACTAAAATACCAAGTTGCTGGAAAGAGGTGGTGATATGTTCTAAAATCTGCATTAAATACTGAAAATTGCCATTTAGAAATCTCCTACACACCACAGTCAGTACCTTTCCCAAAACTGGGAACAATGTGGCGCTATCAAGACTACATTATATATTAACAGCCCTTAAACCACATAGAAACCAGCTTGAGTCACACCTCTAGTCAAACTCTAATACCAAGACCTTTAACACTGCAACGGTGCAGGACATGGTCTGAGCATTCTGGCTGCAGATACGACCTTAACTCTCCCTGCTCCTTTCTGAAAGCAGGGAGAATCTGGCATCTCCAAAGAGTAGATAATGGACACACCTAGAAGCTTTTCCTGAAGTTTCTGTGCTCCAGTCTCATTACAGCTTGAAACAGGGAAGTAGCTAGTCCTAGTTCAGACAAAACTCTTTGAAAAAGGGGCTGATTTTAATCAAATTAATGATTAAAAACAACAGAAAACAGTGACACACAATTTACAAGTGCTGTATCAGAGGCCTGAACTGTATCCCTGGCAAAGGACACATCTGGTAGTTAGTGCCACTTACTCATAAGGACAACAGCATCTGTTAAGGCTGTTTGTTTGTGGGATTTTGTGGCTCCTTTTCTTAACACCAATTATTTATTTTCAGTAATTATTGTCAGATTGTGTGAAAATTCCAGAACATAATGTCTGCGTGCATGCTGGATTTTATTTTTGAAGTAAGAACAGGCTATTGTTAGTTTTGTAACATTGCTCACCAGACTGCTTTTTTAGCAAGCCAAGGACAACTTCTGAAGTTTTCAACAAGTTAAGACGTGCAGCAATAACGCTGCCGAAGACACATAACTTCATACAAATGCTTAGATTCCCTCTTAAAGGGAAACATGTTCTGGTGACATCTTAGCTCACAGGTATTCCACAGGCCTTGCAGCTGTTCTCTACAGGAATATGTATGTTAACTCTTCTGTTCTTGTGCACTCTGAGCTCTTGCTGAAGTGAGACAAAACTTTCTTGCATCATTCATACCAACCTTTACTTATACAAACAAGGCAAAATGAATAAAATCCAATCAAATTTCTGGCTGCACTTAGAGGGCAAGAGAGCACCCTATCTGAATGTCATCTTATTTTCTCTGGCTTGGTTGCCAGGGCAAGTTTTGTCCTCCAACAGAAACAGGGAAGAAGGGGTAAAGAAAACACCTCTGTAAAAGGGCAGAGATATAAGTAAACAAAACTAAACCAACCTGCTTCTTGTGCTATACCATCTGGCAGACTATCAAAAGCATCATAAAGATTCCTGCTTTTCTAAGGTGCCCCTGTGTTAGATGCTGACAAGCACTACCCAACTAATTGCACGATCCTAATGCTACGTGATAGGAAAAGCTTTTTTACTAATAGGAAACTCTTAGTCTCTTACTGTTAGACTAAGAGAACTGTGTATCACACACACACAGCCCTCCCCAGCAGAACTCACACAATGATGGGATAAGCATTCATAGCCTACTGCCAGCTTCTGCTCTCTACTTATTATCGACGCCTTAATGAAGGGATGGGACCACTGGTGGGCTAAAAACAATTTATGACTCAGATAAACATCAGCCTCAAAGGTCCTAAGATTTTAGAGTAAGAAGTCAGCCATAGCTGAAATACAGTTGCAGGATCACAAGTTGCAAGTGGTTTTAAAGGTTAATTCGCCAATAAACTACTGCCACAAAGAATGTTTTTACTTTCACACCAATCACCAATTAACTTGTCTTATACATCTCTGTCTCAGCAGGGACAATTTTATCCAATCATACAGTGACACACAATCCTATAGAACTATATCTTAAAACTTCTTTTTACCTTTATAACTACTTCTATATCTTAACCTTTGACCTCTAAAACTTTCCACGACCTAGCTTAATATGTTTCTATCTAAACTACAAACTCACATTCTGGCATGTGGTCTCTAAATTTGGAAGCCTATTCCAAGACCTCTGATCGAACCCTGTATTCTACATGCACAAGGCTTTGAGAATTTTCTATGCCTGGATTTCCCACATCTCTCCAAAGGCAGAGGTACTAAATGTATTTGGAAAGCCCAACTCGCATATATTGTATGGCCTGCATTATTGATCACCATCCTCTTAGAACAAAGGGAAGCTGTAAATGACAGTGGTAATTAAATGAGCTCCATAAGCAGTAATTATCCAGGCAGTTATTTGTTATGACAAATAGCAGTTTTTAAAAAAGCACTTTCAAATAAAACCTAGGACTAAAATATGGAGAACAATAAAGCTGACATATTACCTGAAAGTGATTCGTCAGTATGGTTTTGTGTGTCTTTGTCTTCTGGCTACAAAGCAGAAAACAAATATAAAGTCACAATAAAACAATGTAATTGAATACCAGAATAAATATTTGACTAATTTACGACCAGCAGGAGATTACTTAAAAGAATCCCAAGCTACTTGTGAAGTCAGACAGAGAACATACATATAGTTTTGAGGAACTGCTGACAATCTGCAGTCTTTTCAGGCGGCATTTCCATGCTTTGGCTCATAAAACTGCCCTGTTGGTTGTATGCACTGAACAACAGCATTTTTATTAATGATATGCTATAGCTTTGCATCTTTTGACTAACTCTCTCTTAAACGCCCAAGACATGGTTTTTTTTAAATGTTTTGCAATTAAATAAACAAACAGCCTGTAACAAATGGCAGTAAGGTAGTGTTTTGCTGATCTAAGCAAAGTGGAGAATTTTTTTTTTACAAACTTCCTTACGTACATACAAAGCTTTTTTAGACAAGCTAAGGTGGACAAAGTAGATGTGAACATTTTTGCGGCTCACATCTAACCCTCCTCCTATTTGAGATTAACATACCCTCAGTGGTGTTTCATCTGCTAATCAAACATAATGAAATAACTTAGCAGCCTGAAACTGTAACGCACATTGTAACATTTAAATTCTACTACTTAGCAACCTCTAAAAAATGGAAGGACAGCCCCTTAATTATAGAACTACAGGGAAGCTGCAGCTGCCCTCACTTTAACTATGCAGGTGTGGAGCCAGGTGAAACAGCTTTCTTTTGTTGAGGATTTAAAGATGAAAGTAGAAGGTGATTCTCCCCTTAGACAGCTGCAATGAAGTATTGTTCATCTTTTTGTATTGTCATTCTTCCAAAACTGTAACAGCAAGCTTCTTAATTTTGCAGGTTGTGCATACAAACAAAACTCAATATGTGCGTAACAATATAGTGTAATAAGATACTCTAGTCCTACCTGCTACACCTTCTTTACTAAGAAATCCACTAAAAATAGAATACAGGCAGTTTCAGTTGCTGTGGTGAACTTGCATACATTCACAGTCTAATTATAAAGAAGGTGAACCCTCTCCAAAATATTTACAGACTTTGTTAAGAAAGGAAAAATTTGCATACTGTTTTCAGTATTTCTTTACTCCCTGAAAACTGCAGGACCACACATGCAACATCAAAATGTCTGCTCTGCTCAAGAGAGATCTAACACTGCACATGCCAATCGCAACTGAATAAGCCTTGCCATTATCTTCTAGTAGTTTACTTTTCTACCATCACAGCTTTATCTTGAGAGACCTTTTTAAACACAAACTTGGCCTTCATGGCAACATGTAACCACCCAAAGTAAAAAAAAAAAAAATCTGAAGTTCCTGATTATAGCAATTGTCTCCACTCCCACAAATTCCTGAAAAAGGCAGAATGTTATTACTGAGCCTCAAGGAGCAAATTCCCAGAAGGGTAACTCATTGAGGAGAATGAAAAACTTCCCAGGACAGCTCAGCCTCCCCAGAGATCTACTTCACAAGAAACAAATAAGCAAATTAAAAAACAACAACAAAAAAAGCCCCCCAAAACACAATCCCCCCCCCCAAAAACAACAAAAAAACCCCACAAACAAACAAAAAAAAACCCCACCACCCAAAACAGATACTGTTCACTTAAGTGCTGTCTTGACCTTCATTTCCCAGACTTTATCAATTCATTGAAGTTCAAACCTTATGTGAAAGCAAATGCCTAAGTGTCCTTATGTCATTATACATGCCTTATAAGGCATAAAATGTAAGAGGGGGTAGTACTGCAAAAAGTACAAAGAAAAGCAGCGATACTTACCTGTACCATACATCTGTTTTCAAAATTCATACTTTTACTGATCAGACATTATCCAATTTATCAAGTCAGATGCACTCAGGTTTATTCAAGATCATTTTCTTGTAATGTAATTGCAATAAGACAATGTAGTGTTACTGCCAGGGAAATGAAGGCATTAAGCAAGAATATTTTCTGCCCACAATGAAGATCCAATCCTCCTCTACAGGTCTAATCAAAGCCATAAATTTATGTACAGTCTGAAGATAAGCAGAAAGTTATCCAGCTCTGTGGAACCATTACCACCCTAATACGCCGAATTATCTTTACAGTGATTCTAAACTGCCAATAAATGCTCTCTTCTTGATGATGGTAAGGAACAGTTACCTCCATCATCTGTGAAATGCATACCAAACTCATGTTTGTTTCTGATGGAATTCAGCTGGGACTCTGGCATTAGGAACTCCTTTTAATTCTTCATCTTGCTGGAAAATGCTCATTCATTTCTCTTCTCCAAGTTTTCTGCTCAACCCAAAGAGAATCAATTTGAAATTCAGCAAATAACATTCATTTGAAAGATGATTACCATGGAGCATGGGAGTCAGTCGGCATTGCCCTTCCTATGGCAATGTAAGATTTCACAAAAAGTGGACAGTGTTTCAACTATGGGAAGAGCAGTGTCCCAAAATCAAAGTAAAACAATCTAATGCCTCCCTAAGGGCAAAATCTAGGATTCTTTATTTCTTCACTTCTTCTCTGCCTTATTTTCACCAGAGGGACAGCATGAATGACAAAACTTTAACTCTTTACTGGGTCTTCTTCAGAACATCTGTACATTGATCAAAACCTATTTAAACTAAAAAGTTAAAAAGTACACGTTAATGATAAAGTAATCGCTTTTTTTTTTTTTTTTCCACTCTTCTCCACAAAAGCTCCCTTCATTGAACTCTTGAAAAGAAAGCAAATTTCTGGTCTGTTTTACTGAATAATTTTGTGCTCTCCAGATATAGTCTGAAAATATACTTATTTGTTAACATACTTAATTAACAGCAGTAATAACTTAGTTCACATTCAAGTATTATTTTTCTTACCTGTTGGATTAGGCCAGAATCTGATGTAAGGGTCTTGATGTTCACAGATGCAATTTCCAGAGTAACTTGATCTGTTAGGTATTCCTCATCTAAGGCAAAGAGTGTGAAACACTGGTCTTCCACTCACACACAAATTTAAATAGTAAGACTATCAAAGATAAATAATAGTGCAGGTGTCTAACATAGAAAATTTAACTCCATAGCATGATCAAACCTGGGAATTGCTAGATTAAAAGCCCAAAGTATTACATCAGCAGAGTCTGTAACAATCATGCAGAGCACAACTGTGAGAAGAAATATAATCCTTGAGGAGATTAGATATTAGAGTAGCAGATGTTTTCTAAGCAAACATCACACTATTTTTAAAGCAAGAGTCATGTTGTTCTTTCAGAAAGCTGACTACAGAATATTAACTGAACCAATACAACCAAGTAGGCTGAAGATGTCACAAGTCACTCTAATTTTTGTTTTGCTTTTCTCATCACACTTAAAATGACAGTTAAAATATGTACTGCATAAATATTTATCTTTTATTCTGCCCCTTTGTGAACTGGACTCATCCTACTGATTTCTACTACACAGGAATTTGCTGAAGCACTGAAATAATCCATTTCAAAGTGTGTTTATCAACAGCCCTGGAGTCCACTGAAAAGCACAGCATTCCCTAGTACTGCACAAATGCTATTAACCTTTCAAGCATCACTTCAGCCCTCAAAATGGGATACAAGAGATACATAAACCCTTTGTGAATCTTGTGCAAACGGACAAATTTCACTCTGCAGTAAGGTCCTCCTCATCAAACTGTCTGCATAATTCCCCTCAATCAGGTGCTGACCAACCATCAACAAGAGCTTTAAAAGGGTTATATTCTACATGTTTTTACACACAAGAAAACTTCATGGGGTGACCACATTTGTAGTGCTGGTAGGTTTCCACTTGTTTGTTTAGTGGCAAGATTTCATTGAAGAACCTCTATTATCTTTATAAATCATCACATAACAGAAAGAAGCAATATTTTCTTAACTCACTCAAGCAATTGATCTGAATCAAAGAATTTATCCTTGCAAGAAAAAGAAAACCAAAAAACATTATTCTCCTCTTTGTCTGGTTTTATAAAACTGTTGAAAGATATTTCATTGCCAGTAATGTCAATGTTTAGTAGAGGATCATCATTGTTCTTTATGACTGTAGATCCAGAGACAACAACAAAAAAAACCCAAACAAAGTCTATCTGAAAATGCAGAGCATGGGCATCAAAACTGTGGAAATAATTATATGTGAAATTTGTTCTAAATTTGAGTGAAAACAGAATTATTATCTAATCATGCTAAACACTAAGGTGACCTCTGCAAGATAAAAAGTTCCCTCAACTCTGTTTTATTTCATAATTAGTAGAGGGTGCCAAGAACTTTAGTAAGTTATGGCTCCAAAGTGGCCCATTAATTAATTAACCAATAAAAACAACAGACAGCCCCTCTCACCAACGTACTGTCTGTTCAACCATTAAATCTGAAACACACATAATTGTGTGTTATACAGAATCAGACCAGCACATCTGATACAATATTTAGTTGACAGACTCATAATTCTAAGTTTGTATTTTTTATAGAAATAACTATGAAAAGCCATTCTCAGAGAAAGAATTAGATTCATAGAAATGAACAAAAAGCTAAGACGTATTTGTATCACATTCAACTTCAAAGGGGAAATGTCAAGCTGTATTAGTAACTATATCTTCTTACACTAAGAGGAAGCAAAAATGAAAATTAAATATAAACCAAGTGCACTTCCTCTTTACAGAAAGTGCTGACCTTTCTACTTTTGTCTTAGCTTTCCTTTTTAAATTAGGTGCATTTAGAATATGCAAATTTGGATTTCAAACAACCCTGAAAAAATTGAAATTTAGGAATTTATCTAACTAATTTTGAGGAGGATCTAATGTCACAGGTGAAATAGAAAACAGGACTGGAAAAAAATGTTCCAGTGTAATTGCTTTGGTGCTAATAAACAATTTTGAAGGACCAAACCACCTGCTGGCAAATAAACAGAAACTAGTTTATGACTTCAAATAGTCTTCATCCCACATGATCCTTCCCTGTTGAGCAACACTTCTGAAGAGTGCTCATTTCCTCTTGTCTGGCTTTCTCAAGCCCCAGAATAATCTCCAACTTTTCTTTAAACCCAGTAGTATACTGCTCCCACTCCTCAGCAGAAGTTTCCATTGTGACAAGCCTGGTTTCCTCTGTCTGTCCCACTGCAGACCTGCTGTGCAACACAGGATGGAGAACTCACTACCTGCAGAGTGCTCCTCAACCAAGCCCCTGCCAGTGCATTCCTGGACAAAAGTCAATGGTGAAGCCTGGGATGACAACAAAATACCCACCCCACATGTCAAGGAAACACAAGGAGGATATTCACACTGTAATCCATGTATTTTTCTTCAGAACCTGCACTCCCTCACTCAATTTTTCGAAAAGAAAGGCGGGAACTTGTGCAGAGTGGACTTAATAGTAGGTTCCCCAGTAGATGGTATTAACACCTGCTGAAGGTAAAAGATGGCACGAAGAGTTGAAGGTTATAAGGTTGGGAATGCAGTCAGAGGCAAAAGGCCTGAAAGGTATTTCTTGATTGTATTTCTAACAACATAAAGGCACCGATAGTCCCTTCAAAGTCACCATCTAACATTATGATGTCTCTACCATCTGTTGTCTGAACCCCGTCTTTCTATGGCACCACTGTATTTTCCTTTCAGATCAAGAACCCAGGTCTTCTGATGATAGTTTTAGAGTGACTTTTAGATCAAAACTAAACTTGGGAAGGAAATTTCAGAAGTTAGATATACACACCAAACTGACCTTAAAAATAAAGAGGGCATTGCATTTAAAACATAAATATCTAGCAAAAAGTATGAGTATTTCAATCTGTTGGGTAACACCACTGGTTTTATTGCAATAGCAACACAGATATATGAATAGACAGAATTCACAATACTTACCTTTAGGTAATCCTGTGTCTTGGACAGGATATTTTTCAGTCTGTCACAAAAAGGCAAGAAACACAGATGTTTGTTATTTTGCGTGTAATTGTGCTGGAGAAAGAGTATTTATATACTCTTTCTTTATGTACTTTTGTAAATGCTTAATTATAGTTGTATCTCTCAAGTTGCTACAAGTTGATCTGTTCACCATCACATACAGCAACACTTTTGTGGGAACTGAGATGTTACTAACACAACTGATTAGCACATGAAGAAGTAATAGAGATTGCTGCTTTGCTACAGTATTTTAAAGCTATTTTTCGTGAAGAAACAGGGTTTAGGAAAGAAATTTTGTACTGAAGTAGCAAGCTAATCTTGAAAAGGTAATGCATGCCAGGAGTAACAGACATGGCTGCCAATTCTCTTTTAGCAGATTAAGCTTCTAATAAAATGTTACTGCATTGAAAGAAAAAGAAATATTTTCCCCTTTTGCTCTAAATTTACATAGCTGGTTAAGATGAAACAGGAAACTATTATTACCGAGTTTAAGGAGACAGCTACTGATTCCTTGGCGTGACCTAACTTACGATATCCGAAACTTACCTGCTTCCCTGTGGCCCTCGCCCTTACGTCAGCGTAGGTGTGGCTCTTATACAAAGCCACATTCTAAACAGTTTTCATAGAATTTCGTATTACTTCTAATCCCACCTCGGCAGGAGCCTGGGATGTTTGAGATCCCGGCACAAGCAGGGCTCGTGCGCCAGCAAGCACCAGAGGGCGTGGTTTGGTTCCTCCCGAGGCTCAGCCGGGCTTGCCTAAGGCACTGCTCCTAGATCCTACCTTTGCATGACCTCAAATCAGCTCCAGCAAGTAATGATAGCTTAGTACTGTTGAAATTTTAAGCCCTAGGTGCGTTTTTTTATCCATCCAAACTGTGTAGACAGATGAAGATCAGCACCAATTTTTCTCAGTTGTTGGGACTTTTTTAAATTAAAGAGATAGCACTGCCACCGCCTTTGGAGGTTATCCCATGGACAGCTCCGCTGTTAATACCATCCGGTTCAGCTGATGCACCTGTTGGTATTTTTATTCACACTTTGACTGCACAGGTTAGTAAATTAAAGTTTGTTTGTGCAGTCATACACATAAGCAAAATCTTGTATACACGCTCACAGTTCGAGTTAGCATCCTTGAATGTTTTTTCTCACTGTGGCATTACATAGCCATAGAGAGCTGTAATGATTTCAACTGCTCTAGACCAGAAATACATACCATTGTTAAGGAAAGAGTGCTTGGATCCGTATCCTCCACTGGCTCTTTTGCTTCATGATCTGCAGAAAAAAAGAAAACTTTATCACTGCATAATCAAAGTATTTCTGGCAATTCATATTTTGCTTCTTTGTCTGACCAAAATAAAACCCAACTATGCAGCCATTTATATTTTTATGTCTTATTTCCACAAGAAAACATGACAAAATGGAAGATGTCAGAACTACTAGCACAGAGATGAGAAACTACATGTAATAAGGACATCCAACGCTAACCCCAACAAAAGATAGACTTAAATTAAGATCCTAAACTATATTAAGTGAAAAAAAAAAAAAATCACAAAACATGTCAGCAATAAATAATAAAAATTCAGTACATTTTCTAAAAGCTAAGTTCTGTTCTCCTACTGACAATTTTTTCGTCAAAGAAATAATTCAAACAGGAAACAAACATACCCACCACAACAAAAATTAACACTATAACGAACACCAAATTACAATAGAAAATTGAAAATACTAATTTAAAAATATTTGAGCAAAATATTAATTATTTGTTTACAATAGAACAGTAAAATTAAACTATATTAATATGAAGATAATAAAAAAATAAATCTTCCAAGTACCTGCAGATGAATCATGAAATGTTAACCCCTCTGCATCGATGGCTAAATTGACAAATACTAGTGGGACACTGACCACAAATGCACAGAGAATCTGAAACAAATCTCATACAGAAGTCAGGATTCACAAAACTACTTCTGTAATTTAACATTATTTTGTCATATTTTTCAGAAATCTCTTCTGTTGATAAGTATAAATGTTTTCAAAAATTGAAAACCATTTTAAATTATCTGGTAAAATCTTCATTCTTGTCACTCTTACTCTAAAAGTCACTTACAGCAAGTACACAAGTTTTCAGCTGCAACCAGTAAGAGATGATTGTAAATCAGTATTTGGTGATTACCTTCTATGGAATATAAAAACCAGTAGATTTAGAACAGAATCACAGAAATTAACTACAAAGCACACATTATAAACATTGATGCCCAAAACAGAACAGAAGTTACACAGACCTTATTCCACCCAGCTCAAATTTAGCATGTTTGCTTATTTGGGGACCCACTCCTAAAAATCCACTCAATACAAAAGAACAAGCTGGAGCATTAACCAATGCAAGACAGCACAATAAACTGAAAATAAAAATGGTGGCAGCAGTAGGACAGAGTTGTTCTCCCTCCTGTTTCTGTGAGGCAGCCCCACCAGCAGCAGTTCCTGGGTGTCCCCAAGATTCCAAGTAAAGCTTTTCTCAGTGCTACAGCCCCCAGGAAATCCACAGGCACAGTCCAGGCAGGTGGCGCATGACCAGAGGGGTAGATGACAAGGGCTGAGCACAGTCTTGCACAATGAATGTTTGAAAAAGGCAGGGGCCTATGAAAACACAGTTAAGCATTGTTCACAGTGCCAATTAGGAAGCCATATGCAGAAGAGAAAAACAAACAAACGAAACCTCAATGTTCTTGTCACATGTATTTTTTTGGTAAATATAAAATCCCTGCTCCATAAACATGGTATTAACAACATGTTCTGGATAAAGCCTGTCCTGATAGCAGCAGTCAGCACAAACTCTCAAATGCAGAGAGGCTGAGAGTCATTTGGATGGGAAAATACAATAAACTGGCATAAGACACTGCTTGAGGGTAGGGCCAAAAACAGAGACTCCTAGTGGGAAGTGCAGTGGAAAGCTGCAGAGGAACTGGGCAAAGAGAAGCCCACCCAGTAAAGGAAAGCTGAAAAACAAGGGGGCACTGGGAGCCAAAGATAAGGCTCTAGGGATGAACATCACACCAGGCATCCCTAGTCTCACTGTTTTTCCACTCAAAGCCAGTGGTAAAGCATGCAGTTGGTTTATTCTGGAGGCCTTTCAGCTCCTCAGCTCCTCCTTACAAATTCTTAGATAAAGGGAAAAAAAAGAAAAGAAAAGAAAAGAAAAGAAAAAAAAAAAAAAAAAAAAAAAAAAAAAAAAAAAAAAAAAAAAGGCAACTTTTTCCCATGTAAGAGGAGTCTTGAGGCAGATGAAAGCAGACCCACAGATCGTCCATGCCTTGGTGAACCTCACTGGCTACTGTAGCTACCATAAGGGCTCTGTCCCTTATTCTCTGTTACATCTCCATGACACCACCAAGGTATTTTTACACTGATAACTTACTTTCCACAATCCAGAGGGAAGCACTGAAAAAAACTGGAGAAGCTCAGAGAATACAGGCATTTGAAACAAGGACTTGGCAGACCCAAGGGCATCTCTACAAGAGATGATGGGGTATAAGGGTATACCTCTCATTCCTGCTTTCTAGGTCTCACACATAAACACCATCATGGGAATCTCCATCTTTCCTGCTTAGCATCCATCCTGGAAAGTATTTTAAAACTGTATTTCATTTCCTATATCTCAATTGCTTCCCTTTATTTAATAGTTCTTTATAAAGAATAGTAATTTCCATTGTTTTGTTTAGGTTGCAGAGCAGTACCAAGTCCCCAGTTTTCTTATAAGTGACATGTATGTGTATGAATATTTGCACCCAAGATTACAGACTCCACATATTGGGCTGCAGATGATTCACCAGGGTCTTGTTGACCCCTCATAGGAGGCAGATAATCAGAAAACCACATACCTAGTATTTTATTGTGAATAAGGTAATTCAAATGTCCTTTCTCTCATTCCCACATGCCTCTGTCCCAACATTCCACAGCTCGTGTCATAGAGCTGGACACAGGTGCACAAAGCAGTAGGGAGAAAAGTTTATCTCAGATTTAAACCATCCACAGTATTGCATGCTGAAAGGCCAACGGGAACTGAGGCTATCATCTGACTGTCTGATTTCATGGTTACTTTGACAGACAGCTTCATAACAACATTACCTCACAAAATCACTACCACAGTACTCGCCCCGAGAGGATACAGACACTGGACCACATTTAGTTCCCCACACTTCTGCAGGGAGCCACAAGTGAGTTGACCAAGATGGACATAAATCAGCATGTGGACATTGGGACAGATATAAATCAGGTTCAGTGGTTGTTCCTTTCTGTTCATTTCTGCATCCTGAAACAGCACCTGCACAGTGCTCAGCAGCTGCCACAGCTCTGCCAGGGCCCACCCAGTATGACCAGTCTGCAAGAAGAGCAGCAAGACTTGCACCAATGACCACCTTTTGCCTCTCTTCAATACTGCTACTGCAATGGGGATGCAATGCTCTGCACTTACCAGTGCGAACAGTTTTTCTGCTTTTCACCCTTGCCTTGGAAGGAAGTCTAAAAGTGAGTTTTTGAGACCTTGGCGTTTTGGCCTTTAAGCAGGAGGGGGTTCACAAAGCACCAAGCAGCGGAGACAAGTATTGCCCTGTTACAGTTTTTCTCTGCAATACAGTCTTGACACCACCAGTAGTGAGTGAAACACCTAAAGCTGGCTGTAGTTACATAGTTCAACCATGAACATAAGACCTTTTTCACACCAAGGCTGTCGGGGGCTTACCCTAGCCTTGGACTCCAACAAGGGCTGGGCATCCACACTAATAGTTTAACCTAGCACAACTTAAACAAGTAATCACTCTAATACTAATGTTTGCTCATAAAGATGAACTCTATGATTAAACACAAATAAAAAATGTTGCTTTGACTAGAGGCATGTGAATTCAGATTTGAATAAGAGGAGAAGATATGGCAAATTACACCAGCATCCTGAAGAGCCCAAGTCCACCAGCACTTGTGCATTTTTGTTTACTGTTAACTAATCAAAACTTTGTCCCTGTCTGAGCAGAGAGGTACGGAAAAATCTGTGATGCTGGCATACCACAGGTAAGGTGCTTAAAAGTCATTTGCACCATTACCATAAACGTAGCCACCTGAGCTCTGGGCTTCTAAAAAACCGATTTTTAAAAAAGGTATATTTGAGCGTCGTGTTAACTAGCGCAAACTAAACTACACACTTAATACTGAAGCAGGCTTGACAAGACAAGTTACACTAAATCCCATCAGCAGAGCACATGATAATTTATTACCATACTTAACTGGCGTGCGCGGAGGGGGAAGGGAGCGACTTAAAAACTCTTTTCAGCCCGGCCGGGGCTACGCTCCTCACCTGGCTCCCAGGAGCCACGGCCCCGGCTCTGCCCGGCCCAGGACGGGCGCCGCGGGCCGCATCCCGCGCACCGCCTGTCCCGGAGTCCCCGGGGCCCCGGCAGCGGCCGGCGCCCCTCGGGGCACCCCCGCCCTCGCACCCAGCTCCCCGCGGCGCCGGCCTCACCTGGGGGCAGCGCGTCCTGCGGAGCGGCCATGGGGCGCGGTGGGTCCCGCGGCGAGGAACGCGACGTGCCCGGAACCGCCGCCCCGCCGCGCCGCCCCCTTCCTGCGCCGCCCCGCCGCAGGTAGGGCGCTCCCGGCAGGGACGGAGCCAGGCAGGTCGGTCCCACCCACGGCCGTCCCGGGCGCGACGGCCGCAGGGGCAGAAAGCGCGTCCGCCGGGAGCCCGCATTTCCCAGCGGGAAATACCGCGCTCCCGCGGATACGTCGGGTTAAATCCTCCGTGCGGGAGGTGCTCCCCTGAGTGAAAACGCCGTGTTTCGCTGAGACCGCGGATGCGGGGTGCACATACCGCTCGTCAAGTAGCGCTAGTTCGGGTCTAAAAGCGAGCTGCTTCAGCAATACGAAATCAAGTGCTCGCTCTCCCGTTCTCGCGGACAATTACGCGCGTAAATCACCGCTTTCCGACAGGGAAGGGCGGTCTCCAGCAGGGCTCAAGGTGCAGCTGCAGGTGGCTCGACGTGTACGGACGGACTTTACAAGCGCAAGTACTGCAGAGCAACAATCATAAACTGGACTGCTTTCTCGCAGATATTTAGAATTGGTCCTCTAATGCTACGGGCACATCCGATAGCACGACGAAGTCAAATCTTTGGATGTAATTGATTTGGAACCCCACTGTTATCTCAGGCAAATTCTCTCACGGTTTCGATGTAAAGTAATACAGGCTTCTTAAGGAGGGTCTGTGCATGAAATCACTCTAAATAAGAAATATTATGTATTGCTACTTAGTGTACAGTACAAGCAAAAGTAGCCGGCACAACTGAATTTGCTATTATGAAGATCACCTTTGTGAGCCACCCGGCTCATTTATTAACGAGGTAAATTTGCAGACAGATTCTGTTCTGTTACACTGAGCTCCAGTTTAGCCAAATAGCTTACACTGGCATAACTAAAAGTAGCCTTTGGTCTATTAAGCATTAAAATTGAGTGGTTTTCCATGGATTTTTTTTCATCTCTTGTGCATGTTACAAATTATATTTTTTTAAAAAAAAGAAAGGTATTAAATTGCTCTTATTTCCACAATTTAAATTGATGACAGTAGCTGTCATCCTGTTGTCATGAACAAGCATTTCTCACACTGCAGCCTGGGAAGGCATGGGAGTTATGCACCACCACACCTGTCATTTGTTTTTAGCTAACATCAGTAATATTGATGTTTTTCAATGATTGTTCTTGTATCATTCTTTAATGAGTGTTGTCAAAATCTTTGTTACGTAGCTAACTGACCAGTGCAGAAAGCCAGCAATTATTTTGGCAAAACTAAATACAACTGTATCATAAAAGCTAAGACCAGAATGAGATAACTTTAGGAAATTGCATTCCATAGAACGCTGGATTAATTTTCTCATCAAATTTCTAAACCTAAGTACTATCTGTATCTCATCTTTCTGTAACCCTGTAAGCTACTAAATTCAGCATAACTGATCGTCATGGGAAGAGTTCAGAATTTTGTAAATTTCCACTCAAATGCAGAATTATTAATTTCAAATAGTTTTCACAAATCAAGTCTATGCAGATCTCCTCTCACTCCTTTCCTCTTGGCCCCATCAAAAATACCCAGCCATATCTGATGAGGACAGAGGGTTTTCTCAAAGATCTACAAACTATCTGGTAATATATAGGTGGAGAATTTGTTGTTTGAAATAGCAATTAACAGAGTCTCAAGGGACTTCATATCTTCTGAGCACAAGACTGCAGACAAAACCATGGACAATATATTCCTCTCCAGAAAAATACAACTTCTATGTCCCCATAACAAAAAGAAAAACAAAACCACACACAAAAGCTCCAGACACACAAACCAACCCACTCAAAAAAAAAAAGGCAAAACATTTTTTTCCAGTTGATCCTCTATAGCTTTTCCACATGGAAATAGAGAGCTTTTGTTCCAGATCACAAATGCTACTATGACACAGGAGATCAGTAACATTCCCCATGCCTCCACACGGGTTGCCAATAGTCATGGCAACTGTGGTCCTGCTAGAATTACATGGCAACCTTGTTTATTCTTCCTCATCTGTTTGCTTTCTACATTTCAAATATCTTCGCTTAAGGAAGTTCACACTGAGTAAAATACCTCTATGTCAAGATAAACTCTTTACCCTTCCTGTAGTTCAGGAGATTTAGGAAGAAACCTCCCTGCATTTTCTCTCCCAGTATCTTATAGATAGTTTTTAATTGTCAGCAGCTTCGGACTGCTGCTAGAAAAGTTCTTGAAAATTCTGAGACTGCTTTGGAGTAGGAATAATTAACCAGCAGCTAAAAAGTTAAAACTACTTTCTTTGCCGATAATGATATTGGTCTGTTCTTTTACAGTTCCTTTACAGGAACGTCACGATTTTGACATTTAATTGACAGAAACAGCAGTCTATGGAGAAAATGTAAGAAATGACACGTACCTAGACCATCTTATGTAAGCCTGTGGATAATTTGTTTGCCTGACAGGACTGCATGATATGGAAATGTTCCCACCACTCCAGGAGCTGTGCTGTGTCCAAGTCAAACACACGCCACAGAAACAGTGAAACAGTGCTTTCTCTAGATTGACATGTTGAAACCGAGCCTAATACGATTGATTTCAGGCTGCAGCTTATGCCTCTGCAGGGACTTTAGCACAGTCCCCCTGCCTGGCTGCTTGTTTCCATAGATGTACAATTTAGATGGGATCTGTACCTCATGGTCAGATTTGCTGACAAATAAGCACGCACACTGAAAGAGCAAGTGCACAAATCTCAGGTTTTTAAAACAAGATTATGTATTTTCATCACACCCACTAGCTCAGAAGTTTGACAGAGCTAGTAGACTCATTCCTGCATTGCTCTTCCTTCTTTAAAAAAGTATAGGTACTACAGAAATGACAATACTCTATAGATGACTTCTACTCTTCACTCAGATCATGCTGTTTTAAACTACACCATGCACTTTGTTAACATCCAGCTGTAACACACACACATGAAACATGGAAATAAGAATACAGGTGTACAGCTTTGTATTCACCACCTACAAAAACATCCTAACAAATGTACTTCCTCCCTGTAGTTTGCTATTTTTTTTAATTGCATTCTATCTTTCTTGCTTTTTCCCTCATAGTCACTGGGAAAATATTCCTGTATTTTCTTATTAAAAATTTACCTTTTTTACCACGATACTGAATTTGACATATTGTTTTGCCATTTACAGGTCACACTCCTGAGATAACCCTGGGCATCCATAGGTACTTTTCAGAAGATTCTTACACTCGTTACCACAGACTTGAACATAGGTTGTGGTTTTAAAGCAGACATCAGTAGGTGGGAACAAGATGTCAGCATGGCATGACTGGCAAGGAAACATAACTTGTATCAGGCCTAATGCCAGCAGAACAGAACAGGGGTGAGGGTGTACAAGCTCTTCACAGTAGGAGGCCTGACAGACCACAGAACTCATGTGCCCTGGTACTTGGCTGCTTTCTGTACTTACATCAGGTGGTTTACTGGAAGTTCTTACCCACAGCTGTGCCTTTCTGTATCATTTAAATCTAGACTACCACAAGATGTTCCATTGCTCAACAGGCACTGCCCTCCCACTGCTGCTGTTTGCCAGACTTAAACAGAAGCTTGTGACATATTGATTCTTCTGGTTTACTCTCCTAAGTTTAGGAAGGACTCACTCAAAAGTTAATTTGGAAAAATAAATAAAGGCAAAAGTTTCAAGGGCAAAAAGATTCAAGGGCAAAAAGTTTCAAAATAAAAATCCACATTTCAGATTACTGAAATCTAGTTAATGAACTTAACAGCTGGGATTTATCAAGTTTCTCCTAATGGGAAATGTGGAGCCACCCTGTTTTATCATGTATGTTCACTTAAATCAGTCCATAATAATGTCTTAAGATCCATTTTTACACAGTTGATGCCCATAGATCATTATTTCTGTCTACAACCAGAGTCCATAAGCCCAATTCTGGCAAATAAGAGCTGGCTAAAAAGCACCAATGGAGGTAATACAATAAAACTCGAAGGACTTGATCAGTTTCAGGTCAGAGGCAAGTTTGGTATTTGCTGCATCCACTCAAAGACTGTCTCTCCTGCACCCAGATCTGTGCCTGTGCTAGAGAACATCACAGAGTCACGAGGAAGAGGTGACTCTGACGTGCTTTACTTAATTCTTACTTAAGAATAGAGAATACTGTTTTTAGTTCCCCTGTCCAAGGCTTTCTTCGCTTGCTTGCACATACAAAAACGTTAGTACTTGTAAATGAAACTGTCAACATGTGTAACAGCAGTGCATATTATGAAATCACAGATGTTTGTTCCTATGACAACCACGCTGAAAATTAAATATATAGGCCAGAGTCTTCATGACCACAGCAACCTGTAAATTGTGATTATCCCTCTCCCCAGTAAGGGCTTGTCCTCAGCCCTTGCTAAAATTTCCTAACATCGTTGCAAATTTCTTTAAAAGAAAGAGGCTTAATAGACACTCACAGCTTTGTAATATGCTGTTGGGTTTTGATTGCAACTGTAAGACTGCTCCTTCTGCAGATCTTTCCTGAAACTGATTTCACACAGAAATACTATATTAGGATTTTTATGTTCAGAGTTTTTTAGACATTTTTATGCCATTAGCAAAGTAGCATTCATAGATTTAAATTGACACTAAAACATAAAACTGAAAATACCCTAGAGTCTAGAAAACTGTGTTAAGCTACATTCAGCTCTCCTATCTTAGATAATACTTATGTATAAAATGAATATTTCTTTTAATGCCTCTTAAAATTACCCATTATATATTTTTACAGCCAATTCCTTATCCTTCTAATACGGCAGTAAAAAGCTAAAGCACAACTGACTTCTGATACAACATTTCAGAGGTGAAGAAATAAGGCACCCTCTGTAACTAACATAGAGTGTTCTGAACTGAAAACTATGACTTAAAATTATTATAGTTTACTTCTAACTTTTAGAGTCCTTTCTGAAACCCAAGTGTGCAACAGTGCTTGATTCTTCCGAGGTTTTAGGACTTTTCTAAATACCAGTGATGGAAACTTCCAGAATCAAAAGCACAAAATGTAAACAAACACAATGAATTCACTTTAATCTGCTGAACAGAAACAGTTTCTTTGTGAGAAGTACAAACCACTTGTGATAAAGTATGGAGTACAGATACTGAGAGCAAACGATGGTAATGTAAACATTAACACCAGCTGTTCTGCTAATTTCTTCTCAGATATCTAGCTAATGTATTGCTCCACTGATGCTGGAAGTAGGAATAGGTTCTCATTTAGTCACCTGTTTCCAAATTATAGTTGTACTGCCTGTACTCCAAAGAGGAAAGAAAGGAGCATTTACATCATCTCTCTGGAACCAAATTACTGCCTACGTCATCTTATGGTCTCTGTAATTCCTAGACACCATCCCTTCGACACATTTTCAGCAATGCAAAAATCTGTGACATACTGGCCCCTTAAGGACAAATGTAATGGAAAGCTAATTTGAATTCATTTGTAAATAAATAACAAAGGTCAATCTTAAAACCTTTACGCTCTCTGACTGTAGTTACCCTAGACTTAAAGCTTGTCTCCACACTCCAGCAAAGGGGTTTTCTCCAAATGAAAGGTTATAAGAAGAACCTGAGTTAGCATCTGAATTCAAAATAAAATCCTAATTTCAGCAACCTTGCACATTGCTCACTGGAACACTCAAGTTTTTCACAGAAACATGACTTTTTGCAATTCTGGAAATTAATTATAGATGAACATTTCGCTGTTGGGAGCAAAAGATTGGTTCTGAGCTGTCCCAACAGTGGGGCAGTGGGTCCTGTGGCCCTGCCCAGCTCACCCTCATAGCGCTGGGGCAGGACAGCCCCAGCCTGCCAGGTTATACTGGAGTGCACTGGGATATAAGAAATATGTAGCGGGCCAAACTGGTTTATACAGGTCTGGACTGGGGTTGTAGGGATTGGTTTACACAGGTTTAGACTGGGGTTATAGGGTGATATGCTGAGACATACTTGGTTTGTTCAGTCTAGAGAAGAGGAGGGTGAGGCGAGATCTCATTGCGGTCTTCAACATCCTCACAAAGGAAGTGGAGGGGCAGATATCGATTCTTCACTCTCACGACCAGTGACAGGACTCAAGGAAATGGCCTGAAGCTTAGCTGGGGGAGGTTTAGGTGGGATATTAGAAACATGTTCTTTACCCAGAGGGTGCTCAGGCACTGCACAGGCTCCCCAGGGAAGTGGTCACGGCACCAGGCCTGACAGAACTCAAGAGGTGTTTGGACAACACTCTTGGGCCCGCCGTGTTACTCTTGGGGATGGTGCTGTGCAGCGCTGGGAGTTGGACTTGGATGATCTTTGTGGACGCCTTCCAGCTCGGGGAGTTCTATGATACTGGGCTAAACTGGTTGATACCGGCCTGGACTGCGCTATACTGGGATGGACTCAGTTTAGGCTGGGATGAACGGGGAACACTGGGACTTTCTGGGCCCGACCGGTTCACACGGCTCTGGACGAGACCAGACCGCTCTCGCAGCCCGGCTCCGCCGCCGCCCCTCGCGCGCCCCTCCTCACGCGGCCCTCCCGGCGCCGCGCGCACGCGCCCAGCCGCCCCCTCGCGCGCCGCCGCCACTTGTTTTGGAGGCGCGCGTGGTCCTCTCCGATTGGGCGCCGCCGCCCCGCCCCGCCCCGGCCCCGGGACCGGGAGGGGAACTACATCTCCCGGCGTGCCGCGCGACGGCGGCCCGGGAGCGGCGGGCGCTGGAGCGGGGCGGCGGCGCCGCTGCTTCGCGAGAGGGATCCCGGGCGAGCGCGGCGGAGCCGCGGACAGGTCGCGGGGAGCGCGGCCCCCGCCCGACGGGTCCCGCCGCCCGCAGGAGCGGCCGTCGCCGGGAGGAGACGCTGCTGCCGCCGCCGAGCCGCGGCGCGTCCCTCTCCTTCCTGTGCCGGCGGCGGGGCGAGGGCTGCCCCCTCGCCCGTGAGTCGACGGCGGCAGCAAGCAGCATGAGCGGCGGTGGCGGCGGCCGGAACGCGGCGGCGAGGGCACGGCCGGCAGCGCGGCTGCTGGCGGTGCTCGGCTGCGTCCTGACAGCGGAGGCCCAGGTAGGAACCGGCGGCTGGCGGGACGGTGCGGCGGGGCGGGGAGGGAGCGTGGCCGGCCGGGGATGCCGCTGGCTGTGGGCAGGGCTGCGGAGCCCTGCCGAAGGGGCAGCAGGGCAGAGGCGGAGGTGAGGTCACTTCGGGGGGGTCGTGGGGGCGAGGGCAGCTCCGGGCCGTGTCATGTGCAGGCTCCCCGCAGAGAAATCAGGGAGTCTCTTGTTGGAGTCTGTAGCCCGCGTCCTTCCCCTTCCACACCCTGCAGCTGGCACTTGCCGGGATCCAGCCCGGGGCCGGTGCCGCCGGGCTGCGGGGAAAAGCTGGTTGACCCGGGAACCCCAGGTGGCATCAGTCAGTGGGATATGATGAGCAGCTCTGGGTTGGGTCATGCCCGTGGCTTCAGGCGGAAAGTTCGGTGCCGTGATGAAGTCTGTGAGAAGCCATATGTTCCGATGGTGATGCCAGTGCCAGGGCTTGGCTTGTGCTTAGGTCGTGTCTGTTTGCCCACGGTACAGGCAAGGATGAGAGCGCTCCTTCCCTCTGCAAACTGCCTTCACAGCTTTAGGAGGGTCAATGTCTGTAGTTAGGAGCTCGCTGTTCATCCACCGTGACTGAAGTGGTAGCTGGTGTCGAGTAGGAGAGGCTTTCAGCTGGGCCAAAGGCGTTGGAGTGAGTTTATAGAGAAATACACCGTCCACATGGAGCAAAGCTTGTCCTCTGGATTATAATTTTTCTTATATTTTATAAATTTCCGTGTTGTATAATATGCTATACTGTAAGTGGCCATCCGAGGCAGTGATGACAGTAGCATAGATAACTTTTATTGCAGTTTTTTTGTTGTTGTTGTAAGATGAAGTTGTCTCTGATTTATATTATTTTACCAACTATTTTAGCATAACTAACTGTTAATTGAAATGGAGTTCTCGAATAAGCACTTAATAAAGCGGCATGGGTTTTTTTGTGCTGCTTGGCAGAGAGATTGGTTGTTGGTGTTTCATAAAATTGTTAGCATATTGTGTTCCGAGTTTGGCTTGTGCGGGGAAAGATAAGCTAGCCAGTAGTTCTTGGAGTCATGTTACCTGCGGCTGTTCTCTCATTCTGCAGCCATGGCAAAGTAAAACGTCTAAGGAACAAAACAAGGTGTCCCAGGTGGTCTTCTAATTGTTGAAGCAATTAAAGTACAACAACCTGATAACACTAATAAGGTTGTTTATATGCATAGATTGCTTATTATTATGTGCACATTTTCAGTTTTTTTTCCTTAATATTAGAGCGCTGACTGTGGGGTTTTTTTCAAGATTTTATAAGGAGAAATTGATGCAGGTTGGACATTGACCTTTCTTTCTGAAAGGCTGATTTATCTTGGAGAAGATAAGTTAAAAACTTCGCTTCTCCAGTATAGCTCTGATACCTTTTTGAGAACTAAACTAGTTTTGACAATACCTGGAATTACTTTGATAAGCATATTGGAAATGTAGAAAAAATAGCAGCTACGTAATATCAGATGACTTTTTGAACACAAATTATAGTGCTTTTATATTTTGTTGTAGAGTTCGAAGTAATTAACAGACTAAAAGAAACCATGATACTTGTCCATTGTAATAAAAGTGTGGTAACTTACAGTACAGTTTGACTTTATATTTGTGGACTAAGTTAACTATTGTAGTTCAATTAAAAAAAGGCAAAGTACCAATTGTTTGAGTAACAAAGTCAGTCTTGCAATATGTAGTTTTAACCATGTAGTACACTGTTCTTATTTTGATGTCCTCAATTTGAAAAAAACAAATTCATTGGAAGATCCAGATGTTGACAAAAATGAAACAGCTTTCTGCATGTTCTTGGAGTGTTCCATCATAAGTGAGAGCACTGAAGCCTGCACTTAGGCTAATTAGAAAAACCTCTGACTGGGGTACTTGAAGCCAGCGTTGCTGTTGCATCACTGTGCTGTGAACTGACTCCACTGCTGTGCAGTATTAGTGTTTCATGTATGCTGCTAAAGTATATTATAATTTGTGGTTTGGTACAGATACAGATGAGTTTAATTTTAGAGCATGCTTTCCAAGGATACATTGATTTTGCAATTTTATGTATACAGGGAGCTAACTGTTCCAGTTCTGAAAAAGTTGGGGGGCGGGGGGGGGGGAGGGAGGAAAAGTTAGCTTGCTTGCTCTGGTACTCTGAATAAATTTTTCTCTTCATAATTTCCTAGATCAGTTCTAGTTTTTGAGGAGGTTGCATTTCTGAAACTCCATTGCTCTAGGTAAACTGTATTGCATTTTCAAAGATGCTCTTAGAATTGAGGTATTAATTAAATAAAAAGGCTGCAGCTTTTTATTTTTCCACGAGGATTTTTCACTGAGTGTAACTATTGCATTTATCTGGGACATTTTTCCCCTGAAAAAGCATTTCCCATTTTGCATAGATGGTAAAATTATTTTTGTAAGAGTGGATAGTCTTATGAGCTGGTCATCAAAATAGTTTCCTACTCTTTATCTTCTCAGTCCAAAAAAACTTTCTTGTACTCACCCTATTTATATAGTTCAGTAATATTTGAGCAAAATGTTCAGAGTTATCTTTTTGCCTTTTTATATTATAATGAAATGTTAAGGTGTTTGCTTTGTGCTCTGGTGTTACCTGTAAGGGCTGCACCTTTACAGATTGCTGCCTGTGTGTGATCAGTAAGAAAATTCGAAATTTTAAATGAAATTATTCTAGACTGACATGCATGGGGGTTTTATTTCTGTAAGGATCGTTAATAATAAGTTTTTTTCTTCTGACTTTGAAGTTGGCAGTCATGTGGGCTGTGAAAAAACTATAATTACACATTGGCTCTTTGACAGTTGTTTGCCCGGGTTTGAAGTTGGATAACATTAACAAGACAAGCATAACAGCAGGAAAATTTTTTTGTTAAAGTAACTTTCCTTAAATTAATTTTACTTCATTGCCATATCTGCTCTACAGAATTATGAGAGCCTATTTAGTGCCTCAGGAGAAGTAGGATCTACATAAGGTGAATTTTCCACTGAAGTGCTTTATTGCCATATCCTCACCTCTTTATTCTCACAGAGAGTTGGGGGAAATCCATTTTCTAGGCCTCCTTTATGCTTCATAAAGGAGCAGAAACCCAAAATTTGGTTGGTAGTGGCTCTTTTACATCAAACCTGGTTATATAAGAGTATCTGTTCTGTAAAGTACGGGAGTGATTTATCATGCATAAAACAGATTAGATGTTTTCATAATCTCATCTATGTGAAATCTGTGGAGGGAAAAAAAAAGCCACATGTTTTTTGTCTCCTTTTCCACATAACATTTTTATAGTTAGAAGTTCTTCTAATCCCATGCAAGATATAAGATGTATGGGCATTTCTATTTTAAATAATTTCTGGGCCATAATGGATGTCAGTGAATTTCCTGTCTGGCTGAAGAACAGAAGCAGTAAGCACCAGTGTTTGGTTCCATTCCCTTATAAACATATCTGAACCCTTCAGACATGTTGGTAGTAGTTTAAAAAGCTGTGCCTAAGAGAGTTAGTTTAGATTTATGGGAATTTATTATGTAACTGTTCATAGAATCACTTTTAGTGTCTCACTTCAATAAGACACTGCCAGGGTCTCAGCAAGAGCGTTGCCTAGTCTGCAGCGTTGGTTGGAGCTGTCCTCTCTGCTACATTCACAGTCCTGCTTTCCCTTTCTGTGTTGGCAGTAGAACTTCTGCACTTTTCACAGAGGTGGTCTTGCCCTAGTGCAGTAGCAGTACAGCTTGCTGTCCTGGCACTAGGAGAGGGATGAGACCTGGAAAAGTCGTACTCAGTTTCATGATAGATTCACAGCGTTGCAATGTAGATCCCTGTGCCTGCTTTTCCTTGTATTTATTTGTTGAATTTCTTTGTGAAATTGCAAACTTCTTGGGTACAGAAGAACCCACAGTCCTTTTCCCCGTGCCTCTAAGGAAACTAGATAGTGTTTTCACACTTTGAGAAGAAATATGAAAATAAGATGGCAGTGTGTGATCGTAGGGTTTTTTTAGGCAATTCGACTTGTGAGCATCTGGTAGGAGAACAGTTGAAATGCAACTTTGCTAATATACCACGTGTTTGTAATTTGGAAAATCTTGTTGCTCATTCTTCAGAGAGTTCTATATGCTGAAAGCGTCAACAAATTTCAGGGGTGAAATTGTTAATCTTCCTAACATTGATTTAGTAATACATTTGGAGGTGGGCTTAAGCTCAAAGTGCTACAGTTTTACTTTGAGTTTGAGGTGTGTTACCAAATATTTTGTGATGAGCAATATTTGCTATGGAACTGCATTTCACTAGTATTTCTTTCAATTACCATATGTTTCTCTTGAAAGGATTTTTCTGCAGTTAATATTCTATTTCTATATTAAATATAAATGTTTATGTATTTTTTCAATAGCTCACAGGAGTCCTAGATGATTGTTTATGTGACATAGAAAGCATCGATGACTTCAATACTTTCAAGATCTTTCCCAAAATACAGAAATTGCAAGAACGTGATTACTTCAGATATTACAAGGTACACTTAGAATGTTTTTTCCCCTGAATAATTTAAATAAAATGCAGAAAATATAGGAAGGATTGTGTATCAAGTCAACTTGCCAGTTTTAAGCTGCCTATCAGAAGGCCATAGCTCTTTAATTTGGTTGAAGCAGGTTTTCAGTCCCTGACAGGTTGGTTATAAGTCTTGTTTGCTATATTCATCCTAGAGTCAGTGACAGTAAATCACGACTGCCTTCATTCAATTGAAAAGTGGTAATTTTAAAGATAGTGCCTTTGTACTGCTGCATCTTGAAAAGGATCATATTTTAGCAATTTTATGACAGCTTGCAGTGCTTATTTCCTAAGAAATGTGTGTAATTTGAAATGGAAATATTGCCATGATTTACTTTTCTTGTAAGTTGCTGTCTTATTTCTGATTTTAGTGTTTGCTATCTAGAGAACTGTTATTCCCTTGAAAAATAGGTAAAACTGTTCCTTTTTCAAATAGTATGTAGTATCACTTTTTTTTACTTGAAGCATTTTTTCTCTCTATTACTATCTGATGTGCAAATGAAGATTTAAAGCCTAATATTTCTGTTTTCAGATATGCTTAACTTGAAAGGTAAGTTGCATTTTGACTGAGCTAATCAGGTGGCTGCCTGCCACTGGAGAAAGGAGCTCACACTCCTCTAGGGCAGCATCCTGTCCTTTGCTACTCTTATTTCTCAGTTATGCCAATGCATCTCTTTAACCTGGTAGATATTTTGTTTGGATATTCCGGTTTGTTGTTTGGTAGGGGATTTTGTTGGTAAGATTTTTTGTTGGTTTTGGGATTTTTTTCCCCTCAGGATGCAAAGTCATCTAGCCAATCAGAAATGGGGTGACTATTAACCTCACTCAAGATGGGGTTATGAGTGTGCAGAAGGAGAAGAAAGCACTTGAGTCTTCTCTTTCTAGCCTGAGCAAGCAGTAATGTGTAACTGCACCTTGAATCTCCTGCTACATGAGATAGTTCTAAATTCACTTTTCAGGAGAAACAGGATATGTGCAACCTCTGTACTAATACATCACATAGACATACATAGCAGTGGTAATGACATTCTCCAGATGCAACAGAGAGACACAAAACAGAGTGTGTGAAGATGAGGAGCAACAGGTATATGAGACTTCATACAGCAGTAATTTCATCTTGCAAATTTAGAGCTGTTTGTTTCAATAGTTCTGCAGATCATACTCTAAAGGTGTGCTGCAATCCTGCCTCATCTTTTATGCTGATCTTCCTAATAGATGAAATAGATTGCAAGGGCCTGTGTGCAGTCCACCCAGCATCACACTGCTCTTAGTCCTTCCAGTGGTGGCAGGGAAGAATTTGTGTTGAACAAGCAAACTGAGTCAGTCAGTCAGAACATTCTTCACCCTTTCCTGTTTCAGTCAGCAACGGCTTTTTTGATATCCCTGTGCAGAAGTATGGAAGTGCTTTTCCACACATAAATGGATGTGGAAATCCTGAAGATAGTGTTGTGGTTTAGGAATGGTACTCCTCACCAAACCACGCACCATTCACTCTCATTCCCGTTTGCATCTCCCTCTCCATGCCACATCGGACGGAGATGAGAATTGGAAGCACAAAAGGTGAAGATCAAGATGGGTTGAGATAAGAACAGTTTTGTGGAAACAGCAATGAGATAAGAAAATGAACAGTAACAGCAACAGTCGTAATGACAGGGAGCATAAGAAAAGAAGTGATTCACGTGGCGGTGAAAAGAAATAATCGACAGTATCAGACGATTCCTTCTGCCACGTTTTCTTGACTGGAAAGAACCTATTCTCCTTGGAAGAAAGTCCTTTTCTCCTGCCCCTGGCAATGATGTGAGGTGGTATAGACCTCAAACCTTAATGTACAATTCGGAATGTATGAGATAGTTTTTATTTAAAGGCCAGAGAAAACTTCATAAAGTCTTGCAGAAATTGTGCTTGGTGGTTTCTAAATAGTAGAACACTTCCCAGTGAAAGAAATGAAGAAATAAACATTTGTGTCTCTAGTTTTATACATCAAAACACACAAACTGTGGAAACCTCATGATCAAGAATCTGTCTTTTAATTTATGAAAGGACTGAATAATACTCTGAGTGATAATAATGAAATCCAGTGCCTCATACCCTGAAGAAAATGTGATGTTCTATGTAGACAGTACATTATTGGCTTGATAAAAGTACAAGTGCTGTACAACCTCAGTTTCTGTGTGTACTGGCTTTTAGTGCTCTTCAGTCATTCTGGGACTAGTACATCTTGATTTGTATGTGTTCTTTCTGGATTAATCTGCAGTTTAGGCAGCAGCATTCTTTTATTTACAGCATTCTTCTGTGTAAAAACAGTGGCTGATTAGATACTTATATCTTCCTCTGTGTGTAAGCATTTTTTATTGTGAGAGTTTACTTTGAAGCAGGTTGTAATTTAACCATGTTAGCTGGTCCTTTTTGGTAGAAATTGGCGGGAGACAGAAGTTTTATATAATAGATCTTACTGTGAAGGTGATGTAGAATGTAAAACTATTTTGTTCTTTATTTAAAAAGATATGAGTGAACAAGTACAAAAAATCATTTTGCATTATTTTTTTCTTGGAACAGTGTTTGTGCATTGAATAGAGGAAATGGGGGGAGGGAAGCATCCTAAAATCTCTGCTTTTATTGTATTGGTGCTAGAAAGGTTTGAGCTGTGATGAGAAGATATTTGTCATCACTTCTAAGCAGACATTGTACCATCTGCTAAATGTCTTATCAGGTGTTTTTTTTTTTACTGAGGAATATCTTTAACATTTTAAAATAGTAATTGTTTTTAGTTTGATTTTGAAACCCAAAATCATCCAAGCACTTATTTGAATTAGTAAATTTCAATTTCAATTTAGTAGTGTGAGATTTCATTTTTGCTTTAATGTACTATGTGTTTGTGTTCATTCACTGGAGACCATTATCATTAACAGTTTTACTGGACAAAGCTTCATCTTAAGTATTTAGAGGGACAATTTAAAAGAAATCAAATGACAGACCAAACTTCCCCCCAAACCCCCTAGACTTAAAGTAATTTAGATAATACTTTTTTTTCTTTGTATCCTCTCCTTTAATTTAAAGGATTTCCTGATACTGAGAGCTTTCTTCTACAGTTGCCTCATTTAAGCGTGAATTGTAAACTTCTGGTTTTTTATGTTTAGGTCAACCTGAAGAGACCATGCCCATTTTGGGCTGACGATGGCCATTGTTCTATCAAAGATTGTCATGTAGAGCCTTGTCCTGAGGTATGGATCTAGTAATACATAATAGAAAGAGGGGGTTTGGTTGAAAATTTGCCAGTTTGCAGTGGCTAGTACTATAGTAACTATACTTACTAGTGAGAACTTAAGTAAAAGCAATGAATCTCTTTTCCATTCCAAAAGTAGAAATAGAACCAAAATATTTTATGAACAAAACAGCTTCAAGAATAAGCTCTAACCCTCTTCTAAGCTGTAGCACTCTTTTGCATATAACATGTTGAGAAGGTAAAGGAGCAAGTTCATTTTTCAAAAAATAAGTTTGCTTTGACCTCTATAGGAATGATACCTAATAAGTAGATTATAATCAAGCATAAACATTTCTATGAGCAATGTAAAAGCTGTGATTTTGTTGTTGTTGTTTTTAGAGCAAAATACCTGTTGGAATTAAGGCTGGCAGCTCTAATAAAGTAAGTACTCCTTTATTTTCAAAGTTCTTTCTGATTTTCTTTAAATCTTAATTTTATAACAGCTTTGTGACTTTTTAGTACAAACCTTCAGTGTTTGTATACTGATGAAGTAGTTCAGATAACTGATCAATTCTTGTACGTGGCTTTACCTTTATGTGTAGTAGTGTTTCTGACATAGCTGGTACTGTCGTGTCACTTTGAGTCTGTCGTTGCTGGAGAGCTGGTGCAGACTGAATCAATGAATGACAAGGGACAGCAGTGCATGGCCACAGAATGCCTGATGCCAAATTGGTGCTTTGTTTCTGAATACAGGACACCTTTTAAAAAGCTATAGGCTAAGATGCACAGAGGCAGTAGCAGCACAATCTTTTTTAACAATCATAAAGAATCACAACATCTAATATTGAAAGAACCCAAATGATTGCATTATTTTCAAGAGGTCATTAGTCTGGATATTATTTGGTCATTAGTCTAAAGACAGTTTAGGCCAAAGTGGCCAGTGCAAACTTAAGCAGCCAGTCTGTGCTGTTGGCTTTTGCTTGCATCTCTCCAAGCCATCCTTCCTAGATCACCAAGTGATTCTAGCAAAGCCAAAAAAATCAAGAGGCTATATATGCCTAAGAGGTCAGAGCAGAAATACTACCCTCACATCCTAAACACAATGCCCAGGAATGAGGATTTTCGCAGTTGATGGGATAGTGGTGCCCAAATGAGAGATCTTCCCATTAAACTTGACTGCGTTGTAGGCACTTACCTCTTGATTAAGTATCGTATCTCCATCCTCCCCAGCGCTTTCTATCTCACTGGGCAGACTGAGTGTGGTTCAGCATATCATAAAGGACTTATGGAAAGGACTGTTGGCATTAGATTTAGCTCTCATGCCACGAAACGTTATCAGAGGTGAATCCTTCATTGTGAATTGATGACTTGGGTGCTGCTGTCTGGAATAGAGCAGGCAAGTCTCTCCAAGCTTTAGCTCAAGAGGAAGTCTTGTTTCTTTTATACATACATTGTTAACTCACTCTGAAGTAAAGACTGCCTCTTCATTTAAAGGTTCCTGCAATCAGAGAAGAATATTTCTCACTGACATGACCTAAATGTCAATCGTTCGCCACTCCAGCACAAGCAGCAGTAGCTGTTCTAAAAAGCTGACACTATCTCTGGGCAGCAGATCTTGTGTTTTAGCTGAATAATCTGTTGCCGCTTTTCTTTTTTCCTTGACTCTTTTATCTTCCAAGCTTGATTGTAGAGAAAATGACTCCTGGAATACCATAATGCCTCCTAAAGAGAGGGCTCTAAGACTTTAAAGACTGTTTCAGACAGGATTCTTGTAGCAGGCATTTGAGCTTCCTGAATGATTACTCTTGAGAGCCATAAATAAGTTGTTAAATAGTAACCAAAGAGTGTGCTGTTCTTTAGATATTTCACATAAGCATATCAGATTGGATTTAGGAAGTGAAAAAATGGATGCCTTTTGCTTTCGCCACAATAAAGAAAGTGGGATAGATTCTTTGGGAAGCTGTATGTTTGCTACAGTGGGTTTCCTTTGAGTGGCCTTGCAGGTTGCTGAAGCCAGCTACAGAAAGGCAGGCAATTCTTTCTCTTTAATCTGCAGTAGAAGACACTAATACGTGCTGCTTGTCTGTTAGAGAGGCAGATATTTCTGGGTGAAAATTGTCATCAGAACAGACATAAATCTTACCCATGCCATTTTCTTACTTCTAATGGTTCAGTTAAATGATCTTTTATAGAGCCAATTAAAAATTGACAATCTCACTTAATATCCCTTTTAAGGAAATATCAAATTCATTTTGGTATGAATGCTTTGTTTCAAGGAGTGTGCAAGTACTGGGCTATTAGCTTGTGCTAATTTCCCATTTGGGGAAGTCTTGCACCTTTTGACTTATCTGTAAAGTACTGGGTTTAAAAAAAGGGATGGGTTTTTGTTCCCCCAAGGACATACATGTCTGGTTTCTCTCTTTCATCCTGATAGTGTTGGTCTTGGAAAGCTGAAAATTACCAAAGGCATCTTTTAAATAATGAGAGTTACAATCTCATGAATAGATACACTCATGCTAGAATCCTCTGGAGAGGTTTTCTGTGGCTTCTGTCCAGTTTCCCATTGCTGTTCTCACCTAATGTAGAGGAGCTTGTAAACTTCTAGCTTTATTTAGGCTTTTTTTTTTTTCTGAACAATGACGAAAACAGTTCCTTTGAACCCTCATCTACGGTAAGACCAAGGTTATACTTGTACGGCTTCCCCATAGGAGTGCAGTTAGAGGATGTGTTTTAAATTCTGGACACCACCATAAGACTTTTGAAATAGTGCTGTAGAGGCACGCAATAATTTCCTTTTCTATAGTTCTGTTGCATTTGTGTGGTGAATGTATATTTTGTGGCTAGACATTCAAGCTGTTTTAATCTGTGAAGCAAGGGACAGGATACAGTAACCCTAGGTTACAACATTCGACTTCATAATTTACTTCCTGCCCTTCTCTTTTCTGTTGTTTTTTTCTTTTTCCCCAGTAACGGGCCTTAGGAGATCCTGGTTGGCAAAACCAGATATTTTGTCCTAATCTTGTCAGGGGTCACAGAGCACTCATCCAACAACTGTTGCTGTTAAATACTGGAGAATAGGCAAGGCTGAAAACCTTTTGTTTGGAGACCTGAATGTTCATTTTGTTAGAAACCATAAATTTAGGATTCTAATCTTGGCAAGTAACCTTTTTTCACTTCAGGGTAGGGATTGGTTTGCAACTCTAGACATGCAGAATGTTTACTTCAGCATCTCAGTATGTTATTTCATCAGCAGTATCTGTTCCAGTCTAGGTTAAGGCCATTTCTTGTTCCCATTTTTCCATTTAACATCCATACAATGCTAAAGAATGAGGTCCCATGCCTGTCAAATCCAAGAAAATTGAGTGAGAAATCCTTCTGCTGTTTTTCCTTGTCTTGGTTCAAGCAAATGTGTTTTTAAAAAGCAAATAATTTTGCTTACTCATCTGAACAGTTTTAATTAAAAACTTTCTTTTTGGGGGCAATACATATTGTGGTGGTACTTTACCTCTGGCGTCTTGACCACAGAACTGTCCTCTTTCTTTTAAAATTTATCATTTATTTGTTTTATTAATTGACCTAAGGTTTAATCAGGAAAAAATACTCATACTCCCCCCCTCGCCAATCCAAGAAACCCCAAAAGGAGGAAATTGAGTTTATCTTTTAAGACAGTTCTGTTACTACTTTTTATGTTCCAAAACTTAGAAGAACTTTTTTAGCTTTAAGCTGAAAGACTTAAATTCCCTGCTTACATAACCATATTATTATAGAATAGTGGAATTTAATCTTTAATTCTTCAAGTGTTTTCCTTAGAAGTGTTCCAGAAGTAAGTATTTTAGTGGATTACTTTTTAAAAAATACTTCAGAATCACAGTTCAGCTTATATATTTCAATTCTGTCTTTAAAATAAGCAAAATTTGAGTTCAGCTGAAAAAGCTTGTCTTCCAGACCTATGTGCATCTGAAGCGAGCACATGAATTGGATTAAAGGAAACATGAGGGGGAAGTGGCCAAAACTAATAAATATGAAATTAAATAAAACTTGGGGTGTGATTATACTTGTAAAAAAATAAATAAATTGTGTTTATAGGTATGATGCTGTTTGTCTTTTAGGGTCCTTTTATGAGACTGTAAATAAGTGTCTGAAACACTTCATGTAGGGTGTTTCATAAAAAAGAACTCAATTTAAACAAAAGGCAAACCAAAATATTGACATCTTTAGCTGAATTCCCTGTTGCAGTTAAATTCACAGAGCGAAATCAGCCTGATAACTTAAGTGAAAAAACAAAAAAATTGAAGTAAGAAATGTTGCAGAACCATGTACTGCTTCTAGAATAAGATTTCCCCTAATACTAGGGAACTCACTGCTAAACTTAGAAATACCTTTCACAACCCCTGTTCTTGAGGGTTTCAGTAATTCATTTGCATATTAAATATGACTTTTTTTACAGTATTCAAAAGCAGCAAATAATTCCAAAGAATTGGAAGACTGTGAGCAAGCTAACAAGCTGGGAGCAGTTAACAGTACCTTAAGGTATGCTGTGATTTACATCAACAGTACAAAAATAGTAAGGAAGGAACGTTTTCTTTTCTCTGTCTGATGTGGTGGTTTTTGTTCTTCATTCTTCCCATAAGCCACTAGAAAGTAAATGAAAAATGGTACAAGAATATCTGAAGGCAAAGGTATTAAATGATAAGTAGATTTTTTTTTTTTAAAGTATGCTTTGATACTACTTAATAGAGGTATGTTACAGCATCAAGAGGCAGAAGAAACTTGGAAATTAAACCACCTTTTTTCTGTTCTTTGTTCTCAACGACTGTGCTGGATTAAGGGGTTTGGTCCTGCTTTGTCCCACTGTGGCACTGATGTGCCTGTTTGCAATCATTCAGTGAACCAGATCAGGGAGTTGAGTTACTTTTGTTGTTGGCAAAGTTATTTTTAGCCTGGATCATCTCTCTGATCTTGCTTATTGCATGGCACTGTCAAGGTTGGGTGGGAGGAATTCTGCAGGATGGTGTTGCCCCGGGTACAGAAGTCTGTGAACGGCATCTAGAAAACATAGCACTCTACTGGATTCCCCAGTTTTGAGAAACAGAAATAGAAAAATCAATTCTTCACTGTTAATGGAGGTGTGTGGTATCTGCCCACAAATTTCAGCAGTTCTGCCTGGTAAAGATGTTGAAATTCTTTTCTGTGCCATGAAAAACTGACTGTTTCTGCCTTGTATGTAGTATTTCAGGGGAAGTAAGAAACTATTCTGTTCCATTTCTGTAAGGCAAAAGAATGTGAGACTGTAAATGGAGAGCTAGAGAAAATGCCTTTATGAGAGTAGGGTAGATGATTAAAGCTGGGAGAGGGCAGGTAATGGATCCTGCAATTGGAGGACAAGTTTGTGCTTTGCAAGAAACCCTCCATGTTCTCTACCTAGCCATGGATTATCCTCTGGTTTTGAGTTGTTTTCCTTCATAAGTTGTATTTCTTGTGGTTATCAGATGTTGTCTGTTAGTAATTACCAGAGAATTTTCTCACCTGATGCCAAGTATAACGTCTCCTATTGTGATTTGGCAGAAGGTTAGAAATGTATCTTGTTGTGGAATTGCCTCTGTTTGTAGAGTTGAGCTGGTGCTCATTTGATCAAACAGAATAGGTTGTTTTTGTTATTTCAAGGTGCTCCCCTGCACTGGGGAGCAGAGTTCCCAATCTTAACTTTGCTTACATTTTGCTGTCAGTACTGTGGCATCAGTGGTTCTGTGCTGCAGAGTCACAGAGGAAAGGTTTTGGCACTGTTTGTGTTTCATAGTGTGAGAACTTCAAACTACTTGTCTCTAGTACAGTGCACCTTTGAAAATGCTAGAGTGAGTGGAATACCGTTATTATTAAAATGGCTTAGGACAAATCATATTCATAGAGTACTTTAGCTTTGAAGAGGGATTTAGACATCTAGTCTCCCAGTAAAAAGTAAGGCATTTACAGCTGTAGCTTTCATTGAAAATGCAGATGATGAAAACAGGGTGATTCCTCCCTCCCCCACCCTCAAAGTGACAGCTGCTGAAGTAGTACTTTGAAATGTGTTAAAAATGTATTCTATGAACATATTTTACCAAGCTCTTTCTGAAGGAAGAGAAGCCACTGCAGTTTGTTCAAATAATGGTGAAATCTTTGTCTCAACATTAAGCTGACTTTTGAAAGTATTGCAGTTGATGCCTGCTTGAATCTCAGTGCAATTAACAAGGGGTAGCTCCATATAGATCTCAAGTTTCAGATATACTCAGAATCCACTTCCAAGCTAGATGTGGGTTGTATTTCTTTCAGAAGCTCTTATTGACATTGTTTATTTAAAAGTTTAAGATCAAATGGTTTTTTGGTTTTTTTTTTTCCCCTCAGTAACCAAAGTAAGGAGGCTTTCATTGACTGGGCAAGATACGACGATTCACAGGATCATTTTTGTGAACTTGATGGTAAAATGTTTAAGCTTTTTCAGAGTGTTTGTTTCATTTGCTGTCTCATAAAAATGCAAAAGATCATGGTTTCTGTACAAATAACTACTTCTAAGAAGTTTTAAATTTTTCCCAAACAACAGAAATGTGACAGTTCATATCATACACACAAAGTATGAATTTTCGCAATTTGACAAGGAGCCTTTGGTAGCCTCCCCGGTGCACAGTCACTGTTACTCCTTTTAGAGTATTGAACTGGAGATATTTATGTAAGTAAAAAAGATGGTAAATGGGAGGGTGCTAACACTTTTTTAAAAAGCTTCTTAGAAAAAAAATTGCACCTAGCACAAATATAAGACAAGTGGCTTGCAGCTAGTTGTTTTTTTCTACTAAGAAAAACATTATTATTGTTTTGTTCCTGTTTTACTGTGCTTTGACTGAGTTTGTTCCTCTTCCAGCCTTGCTGTTTTCAAATCATCTCTGCACCCTTATTTGTAAGGACTTTCTTACTGTTAAAACATTAGGATACTAGATTGGGTCTTTCCTCTACTCCACATATGTGAGTGTTTTTATTTGCTTGTAGCATTCAAAGCTCAAAGGAATGTTTTTCAGATGAGTGTGAGAATTCCAAACTTCAGGATTGACTGCTAAAGTCCTTTTTAATAAATACCTTAGAAAGCTTTCTATGCTAGGAATATTTAGGGCATGGTGCTAGATGTTTTCATCTACCTTTAGGCTTATGTTTAGTGTCACCTAAGAAAGTAGCAGCTGCAGTTCTCTTTCAGTACTTCTGTGTCTGATCTGGATGCTTTCTACATGAGCTGTTTCTGTAACAGCTGATGAGCATTACTGTAGATCAGAACCGTTATGTGGAATTATCTGCTGTTGTCTCTACTATCTTCAAGTTGTCTACACGCATTTTTTAGTAATGCTGAGCTGTGAAAGGTATAGTTGAGGAGCATTTCTTTTAGAAGTAATACTATCTTAATATCTTAATACTATCCTGATTCTAACTCCATCTCTCTGTATATCATGCCCTGCTGAAGGAGGATGTCCCCAGCTGTGTTCTTTCAGTGTGGTTTGTTTTTTTGCACTGGCTCTGGTGTGTATCTTTCTGCATGGTAAGCTGATTAGGCTTACCTAAATAGCGGGAAAAGTAAGTTGCCCTCTCCCTGCCACCTCCCACACTGTTGTGATGAACCAGCTTGTCGGGCAAGTTTGTGATCTGGAGCAGGGACAGTGAGAGAGAATAACTACTGGGAGTCATGGGGAGGAAGTAGAAACCCTTGCTCTCTTCTCCTCTCTTCCTGTTGGCCTTAATCATAAACTAGCTAAGGGAATTGATCTTGCTGAAAGAACTTAGTAACCTGGGTCAGCTTTCCATCTCTCTGTTGCATGGCTCCACAGTGCACATAGACTCAGTTGTATGTGGATAACAAGAAGAAAAATGGACCCTGAAGTGATATGGGAGTGTAGGAACTGCTTAGGTTAGCCATACTGTCAAATAAATAAATAAAGCTGTAATTTGACTTCCTCTCATCTGGCACTTGTGTGTCTTTTATCAGTCTCCTTCCTTTGTTTTTGCTGCTGCTGCTGAAGCAATGCTTAACTGCTTATGCAGAACCATCTCTTCTTTTTTAGAGCAGCTTCACTCTCTGTTTCTGTGGCTTTTTTAGTATCTGAGGAAGTACTACGTGGCACTTCTTGGCCTATTACTATGAATAGGTCTCTGGACTTTCAGCTTGTACTGTATGTGGGGTTTGTTTAAGCATGAGTTGGTCTTGACCTAGAATTTCAAAGAATTTCCTCCTGCTTGTAGCTTGAAACTATTTCAGTTTCTACTGTGTGTTTAAGCAGTTTCTATGGTGTTTTTAAGAAATTGTTTCAAAATTTCTTTGGATAAGTTACCTGAAATTTGTAGAAAACTGTGGGCCTGATATTTCTGGGTCTGAAAGATTTTAGCCTCCTAGCAGCTGCTAACTTTTTCCCAGGGGAAAATTTCTCAAGAAAGCCTCTTCTGAAAACAAATTTGGCAAAACAACTATTCTTTCTCAAAACAATCTTTCCTCCAGGTGGTGTTTTGCTGTTTCTCTGGTTTAACCAAGGGGATTAGAGAGGTGTCGTTCCGTGTCACCAATCATGTTATGTCTGTATCAGAACACCTTATAGAAGGTGCTAAGAATTAGACAATAAAGCCTTTTTTCTATGCTCTTTGCCTTCTGAAATATTTGGAGTCTCTCATCTTTCTTTCATGTCCTACAATGACAGCGAACTTCCAAGATGAGGGTATAGCTTTTTGAAAGGCTGCTTAAGCAACATGCTTCTTGTTGTAACCAAGAGATTTGCTCTGCAGTATGCTGAAAGTTTTGGTCAGTTAAGCAGTGTGACAGCCTTTTCTACCAGTATACAAGGATATTTGGAGGAAAAATGGATTTAGCTAATAAATTTACTGTACATAGCCAGCTACAAGATGTACTACTTTTATCTTGTCTTTATTAAGAACCTACTGCATGCAGTATACTCATTTCATAAAAGCAACTCCCTCAACCAAATACTGACAGACAAACTCTAAATTTGGAGGCCATTTAAAACAAAACACTGTCTGTGTCTCAGCCTAGGGTCAGGGAATCCAGTGCATGTCAACTGCTTATGGTAGAACTAAAGAAGCCACATAGATGATCATCAGACATTACGGAAATTTGAGACACTCAGGAGACTTTAGAATAGATTATATACTTTTGAGCTTTTTATTTAGTGTGTATATTGCTGCATTTTTACATACATGGCACTTAAAATCCAGCTGGAAGACACAATAAGATTACATGAGACCTCTTGTTTATGTTCAGTTCTGTGTGAGTGGTTAAGTTAAATCTTTTGCAGTTGATCAGTTAGCATATGTAACAACATTTTTCCTGTTTAGATGAGAGATCCCCAGATGCACAGTATGTGGATTTGCTGCTGAACCCAGAACGTTACACCGGGTACAAGGGACCTTCTGCCTGGAGAGTATGGAACAGCATTTACGAAGAAAACTGCTTCAAGTAATTGGGAGGGAGAGGAAGCCTATTTCTTATACTTGTACCTCAGTTTAGCTAAAAACTGATCTTTGTGTTTTCTAACTTATTTTTTAGGCCTCGATCTGTCTATCGTCCTTTAAATCCACTGGCGCCTAGTAGGGGTGGGTCTTGCCTGTTTTTATTTTCCAATGCACTTCTTTTAACATAGTGACTGTTGCAGTACAAGTAGTACAGATAGAAGTCTTCAGTCTTTAGGTGTGCTTTCTGCTTTTTAAATTTCCTCTGTAGAAGTAGCTGTACATTTTTAATATTTAGACTAAGGCTTATGGTACTTTATTACATACATGCCTAATCTTATCCCTATTAATAGGCTTATTAATGTCAGGTAAGCTGATATGAAAACTAAATTGTATGTTTCAAACTGTTTACTAAGTGTCACACTAGTTTTTCCAGTTTGAATGCACTCCTGTATTCTTGTTTCTTTTTCAAAAAGCATTTCATTTAGTTGCTTCAGTTCATACTTATCCTGGTTTAACGTAGTTGTACGTTTTTCATCCATAGTGTGCAATGTATTTCAAGTGTGCAAGTAGTTGCATTATTTGAAGGACTGGACACTTAGGAAGAGTCAGTTATGTGCAAAAGTGTTTAGAAGAAAGTATTGTAATAACTTTGGATTTGTTTTCAAATTTAAGTTATAAGCTATAACCTGGTGTTTCAAATGAATCAGCTTTCCCCTGTCTGTGTGTCTCATTTCCCTGAAAAATTAACTAGCCAATAGATTCAGTTAAAATAATCACCATCCACTAGAAAATCAAGATATCTCAATATTTATAATTACTAAAAGCTGATATATTGCTGATACACACAAATAGAAAGAACTGTAAGAATGGTTGAATGCAGGGATCAGAATTTCAGGAACAAACACTGGACTGGTTGTTGAACAATGCAGACTAATGACTATGACTTCCTAACTTCTGAAGCTAAAACACAGCTTTAAAGAATATGTGAACCAGCTGCTACTAAAATTTCAATTTCTTAGTGATTTTCATTATTACAATGTGTTAAGTCTTGTGTGGTCTTGAGGAACAAGAATGGAGGGAAGGAACGTAGCCTGGGTTTTTTATATATTAAATAAGGTTTCTTGCACTTTTTGAGTGTTTGTAGTAAAGTGTGTGTTTCATTACTACTTTGTTGTGGAAATTATCTTTTTAATACCTATGCATTTCTTTTCTTTTTTCTCCCTCTAAGGAGGAGATGATGGTAAGTCCTCTTATTTTCCTTGACCTGCAGAAATGAAGTAACCATTAGAGAGTTTAGGATTTTGGATTTATTCACTTTACTGTTATTGAATTAGAGAGCAGGAAAGTTATATTTTTATGCAGATGATTGATCAGAAAATGTTTTTAATGGATTCATATTTTCATTTGGAGTAAGGGGAAGAAGTGGATAAGAGCAAAACACAATTCTCTTCTTGGTTCTTATTCTTGTAACAGAATGTGTTGTAATAATGTTACTATTTTTACCAGAACCCCATTGGTACTGATGTCAGATCCTTTTAAAGAAGAGGGACATTTTTGTGTGTATTTTCTTGAATGCCCTTGATTTGGGGAAGATTGGGAGAGAGTGAGGAGAAAGTACTTGATCTGCCTATGATGAGGCAGACTTTTAAGATTTTTCAGTCAACTGAAAGCTCTTGAGCAAAAGATCTAAGTCTAAAGGAAAGCTTTAGGCAGGTGAAGGCTGTCAGAATTGCACTCTGCCATCATGTCTTTCACCAGCAGTGCAAATAATCAGACTTGTGCTTCCATCCACTGCTGAATGCCCTGACCAGTAGCTTAGGCATGCACGTTCTTGGATTTCTCCTATTCTGTCCCCAGCAGATTTAAACCAACCTCCAAGTTAGCTGCTTCAGTGCCTATTCTCATTTTAATAGCTAAATTATTTAACTTTGTGTCTAGATGGCAGCTGATGTTGTATGCATAGTAACATAAAGATGCTGTAATGTTGAAAATGAATACTCTTCATTTAACTATGTACTTTGTATTTACAGGAGAATCTTTCTACACATGGCTAGAAGGTAATGGCTCTTGGATAGTGTTATATTGACTAGAAGGAGCACTGTAGCAGTTTTTTAATCTCCTCAAATATTTTTCATAGTGTAGAATATTTAGTAAATTGTGCAGAGCTTCCGAGTGTTGCTCAAATACTTCTTACCTTGAGGGTCTTTAAAAGTCTTCTCATTTACTTAGCATACTCCTTAAATATTTAAGTGTTTTATCTTTTATTAAGGGGGAGTTCACTTCATTGCCAATTACTTTGAGTTTTCTGGTTATTTTAGGCATTTAAGCAGAGACATTAGTAGTAATATTGGTAAGCATTATTACATGGAAACAAGCTTTAAAGAACATTAAAGATTTTGGTGGCTCTGTTCCCAGTTTATAATCTGTGTGTTCAGAAGGCAAAGCAATTTTCTTTTTATTCATGTTGAAATGGAAAGTATTATTGCAGTAGTAGCAATCAAAATCCCATTTTGGAGGTGTGCAAAAAATTAAGCCAAATGTACTTAATTTTAAAATGAGTTCATTCTGCCTTTCCTAAGCCTTTACTTGTCTGGTGGTATTGTAGGAAAACATAAATTTACATGCCTTTAAAAACGTAATGTCTGTAAGTGAGGACACATGTCAGGCTCACCGGTAGGCTTCACCATCTGCTATCCCTGCTTCCATTTGTGGAGACTGGAGTGGCAGAAAAGTTGTCCAGACATATTTTTGAGAGGAACAAGCTCTTAAATTTCAAGTGTAGTCTCTAACTTTGGTTCTAATTGGAATTATAAGTAATTTCTGCATATAAATTATATTCTGATATCTTAATGCCACTGTATTTCCGTTTATGCTGTGGACATCTATATTCATCAACTCATATTTTCCAAGGTTTTGTTCTGTGCATTTAAATATTCAGTGAATTTACAGTACAGCTATGAAGAGGTATTTTTGCTGTTTTCCAGTGCTGTAAGGTTTTCTGGGCCTTTCGGTGTTTTTCTTTAGGGGCCACTCCTCTAATTCAGGGGTCACAGCTCTAATTGTCATTAAGATGGGTCACAGTATATTTCTGATTTCTGGACCATCAAAATTCAAGATTATTTCAAATTTATTGCTCAAACAGTGTAGGCATCTTATTTTTGTGTAGCAATTTATCTGTGCCAGTTGAACAGATCTTTATTTGACTGTGTTTACTAGAACACTGAAATAGCAAGCAAAAATGTCAAATGACATTCTTAGTATTACTTTATATAAAAAATAGGATGTAAACTTTTTCCTATGATGGCTTATTAATAAAACTCAAGTGCTATAATTGTAATTCTCGAAAGTCAGCAATGCAGACTTGCATCACTAAAATGTCAGGGTATATTCATTTTAATAAATTATTTCCATTATTTAATTTGGGATCTGTTTGTCATTTTTCCTGGACAGGCCTGTGCCTTGAGAAAAGAGTGTTTTATAAACTCATTTCTGGACTCCACGCTAGCATCAACTTGCATCTGTGTGCAAATTACCTTCTTGAAGGTATGTCTAGGTAAAATTGCTGAACGGAATTCTGCAATATCTGTAGTATATATTTTGGTTTTCCTGAAAATAGTTGGGGTATGCTTAGTTGCTTTTATGTTCTAAATGTGTCTCTTCACTACCCCTGCCCTTTTTTTCTTTTCCCTCTGCGTAGAAACGTGGGGGAAGCCCCGCTGGGGCCCAAATGTGAAGGAGTTCACTCGTCGCTTTGACCCTGCTGAAACGAAAGGGGAAGGACCCAGGAGGCTCAAGAACTTGTATTTCCTATATCTGATAGAGCTGCGGGCTTTGTCAAAGGTCGCTCCCTACTTTGAGCGTGCAGTTGTCGACCTTTACACCGGCAATGGCCACGAGGATGCTGAGTCTAAAGCTCTCTTACTAGATATCTTCAGGGATACCAAGTAAGGCGTAGGGGGTTTTTATCAGTAGTTTGAAACTTTCAGTTATGTTTGGACATGAGAATAGGTGACTCCTTGATAAGGAGGAGAGTGGAACGGAGAAATAAAATTTAAGTAATGGGAGAGATCGAGGGGAGTTTGTGCATTTGATAGGAGAGATTAATAGTTTTGAGGTTTGAATATACCAATCTTTAAAAACAAACAAAAAGCATTCAAAATATCCCAAACAACTCAACACCCTGGGCTACTCCCTGTGTGTTCCGTTTTCTGATTCTTCAGTATAAGGTGCACATGATTTATTTTTAAAAGTAAAGTAGTACAGTCTTTCAATGGTCCACTGAGTAATCCAGCTTTTATCAGACTTAACCTCTGGTGGTTTTGCCATCCCTTCTTCCTTGTATTTATTCCATAATGTTCTTAAGTTCACTTTCTTTGCTCTCCTTTTTGCGATTAGTAACGTGTTGTGTGATTTCGCTGCTGTGCCTAATCGTGGTCTTGCTAGGTAATTGAGATCTGATCAGGCAATGATCAGCTGGAAGGCAAACATTAAGCCAATTTCAGTATTAATTTGAACAAAACTCTGAATAACAGATTTCAAGTTACACTGGTTGAATAGTAAAACTGATACCACTGAGTAATTTTTGGAGGCCTAATCTGCAAAGAATAGGAACTCTGAAAAATATTTTACATTGATGGCATCAGCTGCTCACCAAGCTTAATTGAACACTGTAGTTTATGCCAGCATTTGTTTTGATTGCATTTTGTCTTTATTAGGTCCTTCCATATGCACTTCGATGAAAAGTCCATGTTTGCTGGAGATAAAAAAGGAGCCAAGTCCCTAAAGGTAAAGCTAGTTTTCTGAATGACATCCAAAATACCCATTTTGAAATTAGGCTGTGTTATTTTGGAAAGCCCTTCTGCCTACCACAAACCCACTGCTGAGTGAGGTTTTATCCCTGCCTATTCTAGAGTTGTATCTGAGATGTTTTAATCAATGGTAAAGTTCTGTCCTGATCCAAGCAGGCTGAAATCTCTGGCTTTGTGCCTTGAGTCTGGCATCAGGACTGTGATGGGGCAAATGAGCATTACCAGTAAAAGCAATGGTGCTTATATTTAAGTAGAGTATCTGTTTCACATAATTATCTGGATAAAAGGAACCCACCCAGTCATGTTTGCTTTACAAAATGGTGACTTATATAACATAATATACAGTATAGTCTTGTCTCAATATAATACTTAACATTAGAAAACATAGTTCCTAGACATGGGAGCCTAATGGGAATGCTGTACCTACACATCAGCTTCCAGTGTTAACATGCCACTGGTATAAATTGCAATTCCACGGCTGGGAGTGGTGCTCGGTAACAAAGGTCTGTTTTAATATTTATTCCATGCCATCAGCATTACAAAAAATGATAGTAGAAAAGTGGCAGTGTTTTATCGGCCCAGCCAGTGTTCTTTGGACCTTAAAAAATTGAGATCAGCTTAATTAGTTCTGCACTTTGTTTGCTCCCCCTCTGTCTGAAGTTGCACAGCAACAATTTACCCATGTAGTTTTGAACAGGAAATATCTTTGTGAATTGTAATCTGTTTTTTAAAAAGATGGTTGGTTCAAAAGAGATTTGAATAATGGAAGAAAAAATGGGCAGGGACACAGATGCAGTACTTATAGCTCAGAAAATTTGGAGAAAGTTGATACGAAATTAGTGTACAGAATCCAAGCATTTCCCAGCATATTCTGGGGGGGGATTTTTTTTTAAATAATTAACTGTTAGAAGTGGCTTGGAAACCAGATTCTGGGTTTAGAGTATCTTTGTTATGGCCTGGCTACATAAAGCAATGGTTTTGTTCAGTTTTGGTAAGAGAATTGATATTCTAATGATATTAGATTTCTAATGGTACGGGGTTCTATGGTTTTGTAAAGCTAAGATGTGTATTAGCTTAAGCTTTTTTATTTTGTTTTGAACTGATAGGAAGAATTCAGATTGCATTTCAAGAACATCTCCCGCATAATGGACTGTGTTGGATGTGACAAATGCAGGCTGTGGGGCAAGCTGCAGGTACAGATTATTTTGTGTAGGTGTGTGTGTTCTGGTGGGGGCAGGTCCCAAGAGAAGCATCTATTTCATTTTGGCAGGACACCTCTTACCTTAGCATTTAGGCTTTCTGCACACAGTTGGTCCTTGGGATCCTTACCAAATATTAAAAGTATATATTTAGTTTACCATTAAACATTTAATTTTTTTTTCCCAAAATGTTTATTTCATTTAGTCAACAGCTGTTTACTAAAAGGTAGAGTTTGTGTTCTAAAGGAGAGACTTTTAAAGCAGATGTTTCACGGTGAGATATTACTAACAGTCAATATCTTACCTGTATTCAGTGATCAGATGAGCCTTTTAGAATCACTTATGGGAAACCTTCCTTTAAATACAGCACTTTCTTGTTAGGAAAATCCAGTGGGATATCTAACTCCACAAATTGAGGTCTAAGAAAAAGAAGTAATTCAGATTTTCACAGTTTATGCAGAGGGCAGCAAATGAATGCAAAGGTACACAGTTAAGCTGAAAGTTGAAAACCAGTTTCATTTTCTTGGCACTTACTATTTTTATTTTACTGACAACAGTATGTTGAGACTTGTGTTGAGTCCAGACTGAGAAAAGTTATTTTGGAGTGCCTACTGTACTGTACCACTGCATTGCATTAAACTTACCAGAGTGCAATTTTCAGTTTGTAGCATCAAAAATTTGGTGATCTCTGCTGAATTTCTGGAGTTTTGTTTATCCTGTCCTAGTTAATGCTTCTGATCTATTGTTTTTCCTCCTCGCTAAGAACTAAAAAAGGCCAGATTTCATCACCTATAAAGTTCTCTTGCAGCCAGCTTCTACCACTTTCTGTCAAAATCCAGTAGTTGCTTATGTAGCCTAATTAAAAATGAAAAAAAGAACAGCTACTTCTGTTCTGTTTCCTACATAGAAAATAGGGGTTGAAATTGAAATTGTATTGTTTGCCACGAGGATTGAAGGTGGAAAAAGCACATGTGTTGTGATAAGTCATTAAAAAAATTTAGTTTGACCTCAAAGAGAAAGGGGAGATGTGCTCCTGCAGGAATGGGGCATCTGTAAGGTAAGGGGCAGGAGGGAGCTGGAAGTGTTGTAATGGGCTCATTTTCATATGCATGACCGAAAAGAAAAGAGATGGAAAAGAAGAGATTAAAAGACAAGAATGAAGAGCAAGTATACTTGAGGAAACAAGTGTTCTTAAATAAGTGACTGAGCCTGGTACACAACTGATGTCTTGCTTTTGCATTCGTTCCCTGGTTTTTGTACAGTTATTTGGGTTGAGGATCAGTATGTAAGAGTTGGTACTAAAGTTTGCGTAGACTAGTGTGGTTTTTTGGGGTTTTTTTATGGTTTTATGAGTATTTGAAGGAATGATCTTACTGATGTTAAAACATTGGACTTTTCTTATAGACTCAAGGCTTAGGAACTGCTCTGAAGATCTTGTTTTCTGAGAAGGAAATACAGAGCCTTCCTGAGAATAGCCCTTCAAAAGGTTTTCAGCTCACACGGCAAGAAATAGTTGCTCTTGTAAATGCCTTTGGAAGGTAAAATATTACAACTTTAATAGTAGAAAAATATAAAAAAACTTCAGTATCAATACTCAGTTTCTGTGGGAAGATGGTAGTGTACATCTAGGTTTTTAAAGGCTGAATTACTATCAGCGATGTGTGATAAACTTAATGCCTTCAAACGGAGCATGTGGATTATTAGCCTTAGTCTTCTTTCTGTGTTTGGATCTAATTCATCCCCTCTATCTCAAGTCTCATTAATCTACCTACTACAACATGAAATTTAAGCCTCTTAAATTTGATTTTTTAAATTTACCCCCTACAAATGATGAAAGATTTTAACAGCTTTGAAAGTAGTGTACACAGAGCATGCTTTGCTCATTGTGTTAGTTCTTCAGATCTTGAATGTAACAATCTGTTCGTGTTTAAACAATCTATTTAAACAATCTGATAAAAGAATGTAATAAACTTTACAACCCGTGGTTAGGGATTTTTAGATGTTTAATGAAGGTGGGACAATTAAACATTTGTATAAAACTTTAATCCCTGTCATATATTATGTAAATGTAAAATGGAGAATCAGATAGTAGGCCTTTTGAGAGAAAGTGTATCTTAATTGTGTTAATCTTTGGAACAGATTTGTGTTTGAGGAAAAAATCTAAAGGAAAATGAATGGGATAATTTGTACCTCTTTTTTGCAGACTTGATAACACTTTGGTGGTTTTTGTTTTACAGGCTGTCCACGAGTATAAAAGAGTTGCAGAATTTTAAAGTTTTATTACAACACACTAGGTAATGAAGGTCTTTAACAGGCACAACCTGTTAGTGAAGATCCTTTACATGACTGCATTGAGCAGAAGGAACTGATCCTTACAGGACTCACATGAACTGATAAAAAGTAAAATCAAATCCCAACTTGAATATTTATGTTTAAACTAGGAATGGTTATTAATTAGAAAATATATTTATGAATGAAATATATAGTTTTTAAATGTGTAAATTATGCTGATCTGTTTATTTTTTAAGTTTTCTGCTCACGGTTCTGTTGTACTGAAACTTCATACATTTTCTTATTTCTTTGTCTTTCTGAGACAGCGGTTTTATATGAAAACATCTGTACCTCCACTCTGACTTTGCCTGTCTGGAAGGAGGGGAGTCACTTCTTGTGTCTCCCCATTTACTGAACTTCAGTATATTCTGAGGATTTGGTATGTTAGTTCTGACTGTCAAAAGGAAGGGGGGGAACCTCCAAACAAACAAAGCAACAGATAACAACAACAAAAACAAACAAACAAAACCATCTACTAAAAAGGAAATAAGGCTCTTGCTGAGTTTTAGCTTCTTACTGTAATAATGAAACTTACTTAAAAATAGCAAATTTTCTGAGCAGAAATTTTTTTTCATGCTGGGCTTCTTTGCATCATGGTGAAACCAACATTTTTTTACCCTTGTGCTTTTCAGCACCTTGTTTTTTTTTTTAATTACTACCTTGTCTTTAATGCAGCAGAGTTGACAGAGACTTTTCTTCAGCCCCTTGCTGCAGTCCCTTACCTGCATTTATTTGGAGGTAGGGGTCAGGACAGGGGGAGATGGTTAGTGGCATGCTGCTAGCTGAAAAACCTCAGTCAAACAAATTTCTGTTTAATCCATGTTATTTTCTAATTGTAATTGTAATCACAAGTTTGTTTTCCAAAAATTGTCTTTTTACTGTCTTAAATGTTAAAATAGCACACTTTGGTCTTTGAGCCATGGAAATAAATTTGCTCTTTATGAGTTATGTTTGAGTGCTATGTTAAAAGGTCAGTGTAAAAATAACTTGCCTTTGTAGTCACTTTTAAAAAAGATGCTTTTTAAAATTCATAATCATACTGACATTTAATACACATACTCTATCTATGCAAACCCTTACTGTATCTTCTTTAAAAGGATATTCAGCATATAAAAACGGGTACGTTAATAACATTACTTTCATACAATAAGAAATTACTCATGTATCATTGTCCACAAATGTCAGTGATAACTTACCAGTGTCAAAACAGAATTCAGAAACAGCATTACCATTAGTAGCAGCCAAATATTGGTCTAAATTTAAAATGAAGTAATAATTTCTTTTAAACCAGCATGTTTAAAAATGAAGTTAAGTGTTATGAATGTAGGAAGTGCTGGTGCAGTGTAGATACATCTCTTGTTTTTTAAAAACAAACCTTCGCAAAATTAAGTGCTCTTAAACATTTTTTCACCCTATTAGATACTGAGTGACCTATTTATATAATTGATTGTAACTGTATTGGCTTCCATAATGTGTTCCTTTTCCACTGAAATTTTCTGAAGGCTGGAATACACTCTGGCCTTTGTTTTGAGACTAGCCTCAAATTTTTACCTGACTGGAAATGAAATAGACTATTCTGCTGACACTTGGCTTTTCTTAAAAAATGCTGTTGCTTAAGAAAGTTAGCCTCTTTGTGTCAAACTAGGATATGCTAAATGAAATTTTTAAAAAATAGAAAGGGAAATTAAAAAAAAAAAAATCCAAACCACCCTTACGAAGTTTTGGTGGTAGTTGTACAAATTGGCAGTGAACTGATATCCCAGTGGAAGTTTCTGTTTAACCTCAGAGGTAATTGGACTTGTTGCTGGGGGAAGCTGATGCCAGTTTGGGGATGTTATGTTCTTCCCTAGCAGCCTCTCTGGCCTGTGGGCACCTGTGTCTGAGCAAGTCATCACGGGCTTTCTTTTTCTAGTTAAGCAGAAGCAGGAGGTTTCTAGGTGGATTCACCTGGCCTCTTCCAAGCTCTGTATTTACACCCTTAGAGTTTAATTTCTCTATTAAATTGAAGTGGGAATCTAGGTAAGCAGCTCAGATGTGAACAGCTGTGTTTGGTAGATGCGTTACACACTGAGTATCCAAATCTTCGGAGTAATTGTATGTATTGAAAGAGTGTAATTTTTAATTGGCTGTAAATTCTCTGCCTTTTGGGTAGACCTGCAAGGGCTAGAACTGTAGGCTCACTTGTGTGAGGAGTGCTGTGTAACTGGGATTTATGTGTATTGTTATATATTATAGTGCCTAAAGCTTTAGGCAGGATTTTCTAGTTAAAATAAAATCAAAACTGTATGACTGCGCTGCCCCAGGAAGGACCTAAGTCTCAGAAATATTTCTTCCTCTTTTCCCCTTGCTGTGTGGGGAAAGTGAATTGCTTCCAGCCTCCTCCTGGGGATGCAACTTGCTATTTTTTTTCTTTTTCCACCTGTGCCTGGGTAAAATAACAGACACTGAAGCAGAATCATGCACTTGCTCATGGGACAGGTGAGAGATTCAGGCATGCAGATCCTGGACACGTGGTCCTTGCAGCCCTTGTTTGCACAAGGTTAGTACTGTTAGCTAAGGACATAAAGAGATGTGAAGCTTTTCTTCTTTTCCTTGTGTCATGGGAACACAGGAATGCAACTGAACAGCAAATTGTGTGTGTGAGTTCTGTTGCACCTGAAGGTACATCTCTCTTGATGATGAAATCGGGAAGGCATTTCACTTCACTGTCATCCAAGAGTTAGGACATAAGATTTTTCCCGTAACAAATCTAGTAGAAATAATTCTCCTGTCACCATCTTTTTTACTGTATTTGATGTACATTCTGTGACTATGCTGCCTATGAAGTTTTGCTGTGTGAGTTGGATGATTTAATTCTTTATATGTTAAATTAAATTTTAAAACTTTACAGCTCTGTTTTTATACTAAAGGATAAGGTTAGTTATGCCGTCCATGACCTGTAAACTATTTTAAATTCCAGCTCCCTGTTGGAGATCAGCTTGTCAACACTGTCTGCCATTCATTTCAGAGCAACAGAACATTTTTTTGTACAAATGACACAATGATTGTAATCCCAGAGGTAGTGAGAAGACAAAAACGCTTAATTGTTCCCAAGTCATGAAGACTTGTGTCAAATAGTGAAAAAAGACTTGGTGCAAACTGCATAGGTAAAAAGTAGGGCACTGTTGCAGAGTAATGTGTTCTTCAGTGCCTGTGCAGGTAGGTCAGAATATATATTTAAAATAATGAAATATAGAGACTTGTGTAAGCTGGAATAATAAGTGTTTTCCTAGTTTTCAGCTGATGATCTGTGCTGTCATTGTATGTGCATGAAATACACTGTGCCACATTTTCTTGAGTTGTGTTTGATGGTTGGGTTGCCTTTATCTGACCTTGCTTTGTGCTTTTCTGGGAAATGACCTGTAATATGTTGTAAATAATCTTCATGCTCATGTTTATAAAGTAGCAATCAGCAATTCATCACTTGACAATTTCTTCATATAGCTATCCTATTAAAATGTAATATTTATTAAAATCAAAATCAATGTTGGAACTGCTTATTGAGATCTAAACACTTCTGAATTTTTGCTATGTTTGAAACTACAAAATGCAAATTAAAGTATTTTCTGCTACACCTTCTTTTAGTGGATATGATTTTTGGTGTTTCATTTGAAAATATATTTTTTGCTTTTCATTTACCTTTCAATGACACTTGGTAGCTATTGCATAAATTACTTCTGTGATAGTCATGTAAGGTTAAAATGATGAGCAGATTTTCACTCTCACTTAAATTTCATCCAAAAGATGAAGGTAACCTGTATATTTCTTGCTGGCTACATCGCACTCTGGTGTGTCTGCACATCAGGAATCCACTGTAGAAATATAATATGTTTCTGTATGAATATGGCCAAATTTAGCCCCTACTTAAGTCCAATTGTTTTAAGAGGCAAAAAGATTTATTTAGAAATGAAGTCTGTTCTGTCCCTTTCTCAGAATAGCTTATAAAATCAATTTTGTAAATTTTGTTTGTTTCTTTGTTCATCCAGTGGGGCTCTTCATCTTGAAATTATTTCCCTGAAAGGTTCTCTCTATTTCTTTCCATGTATTATTTTTAACAAATTATCTTACTGAAAACTTGATAGACATATTTCATCCCCAGCTTAGGTAAGTGCCTGTTACACAGGCATAAAATTCCCTCTCACATTGTTTAAATTAATTACTGTAATTGGTTACTGTAACCAATTAAATCCTCTAAGACACAGGAGATTTGAACAACAATGTGAGAGAGAAGATCTTAATTTTATTACATTTAATGATAAATTCCACTTTTTTGCATGCATACTATGGCATAGGGCTGAAGATTGTTCTCAGCGCAGAATTCTCGTTAAGTTTTTGCTGTGCAGTTGTAACTACTGTGAACAGAATGAAATTCCTGCAGCCTTCTCTTGCTCTGGGTCTTCAGGCAGTTTTGTACAAACATGATTGTAGGACTCCAAAGGATTTAATAAAATTTTGGTTCTTCTTCTAACCCTGTGGCACTTCTTTTAATCTGACTGATAGTGTAATTGGCTCTTTTTCTTCAATGAATATATGTGAAGAAGGCAATGTAAACTTTGGGAGGGGAAATAGTTTACTTCTGCTGGAGGCAAGGCTTATGCTTTGGCTTTACCACAAAGACCCCAAAAGCCAAAGATGCTGTGGAAGTCTTGATGTGGGAGTATGGCACTGCTCTGCCTTTGGCTCTCAAGCAGATCTGAACAGATCTACTCCCTATCCCTTCTTTTTTTCTACCCTGTATATTCTCTGTGAAATGTACACAAGCATTCTCAGCTACTTGTATTCTCTGAAGTCGAGCATGAGGAAAACATGAAACCCTTCTACCATTTGGGGATGCTGTAGCACACCTCAGAATGGAATACTTTTATAGAAGTAAAGATTACTAGAAGTAGCATGTTTTTCTCCTGGGGAAATATGGATTGAGTTATAGTATTTGTTCCACATAGGTAAGGAGAAAGAGATGCTGGGGATGCAGAGTTCTTCACTGCTGAGAACTGGGCAGAATAAAAAGACCTGAAATAGAGTCAGGATTCCTGTTTGCCTTAGCTTAGCAATGATTTTAGGCTTACTCTCTGCGATGTCACATCCTGGAATGGTATTTATCCACCATTTCCCCCCATACCTCACTACATTTATCCCTGAAGATACAAGGCTGAAGCACAGCTTTTCTGGCTTGCATGTTATATAGTAAGGCACTTTTGAAGTTTTTCTGCTTTACGTACTCCTGGCTCTTGTTCCATTCCCACACTGCAATTCCCAGGTTCTTAATAAATAAACAAGTCTGTAGTGTCCTATGTATCCCTCTCCCTGGTGAGGTACTTGACTATCTCTTCTATATAATATATAGATCTGATTGATGGACTTGATTGCATAACTTTTAATTTTTCAAGCCTACAAATTTTCAGCTTGTTTTGCAGTTCACAATGCTCCAGTTGGAGCAGATGCCCATCTCCACTCTTCTGAGACTGTCCCTAAAGCTGCTGAGATGACACAATTTTCTTACTTTCTTAGAAGAATACAGGGTACAGATAATTTCTAGCCTCCAACTATCGCAGCATACAGAGTCAGCAGTGATATCTAAAGAGTAAATTTTGTTCTCAGAACATAGCAATAACTTGAAGAGACAGTATTTAATTGGGTTGATTTTTTTTTTTTTCTTACAGGCTTTGATGTGCATGTAAAAATTGCAACTGTCATGCATTTGAAAAATCTATTCATGTGTTTACAGTATATTGATCATAATCATGTATTTCTAACTTTATACACAGTGTAAAAATAAAAATACTTAGAAAATAATTATGCCATTTCACTTCATGAAATTTGCTCTTTTAAAATGAGCATAAAAATGATTAAATTATACCTTCTAACAACTCTATTCAAAGCCAAAATCCCATGGCTTAGAACAGGGTATTAATTGGAACAGTCTTCAAAGTTTAAATCATTAGCTTATACTTCTCCTTGAACTATGAAAAGCTCATGGCAAGGTTCTTCATTTATGTGTGCATAGGAAAATCTCTAAAAACCAAAAGGTGAAGAAAAGTTGCTAAGCTTTGTTTTTCAGAAGATTGGTTTTAATATTGGAATGTCCTAGATGCTGTAGTTGATTGAAGTTAAATTGGGCTTGGCCGGTCTGTGTCCAGTGCTGGATCTTGTTGGAGGGATCCTATGTAAGCCATGAAGCTGTTGTTCTGATGGCTCCAGTCATAGTAGTCTGGAGAGAAACTTAGAAAGAAAATAGAAGAATTAATAACTGGCAGGTTAGTTCTGTAGACACGTGGTTAAAGAACATTGGGAAAACGCAATCATGGAGACACAGTTCTCATGCTGAAGTGCAAAGCACAGGCAGCTATTTATTTTTCTGATCTGTCAATTATTTTGGCCCAAGTGTTCATTTTCTATTTCCTGATTCTCTTGGTTCACTAAAGACCCTCCCCTTTCTGATTTGCTGTTCCAGATGGTGTTGGAAGATCCCAGAAGTGGTGCTGCTTATCCCTGCCAAGTCCTGGTAGTGCAGGGACCTTTCAGAGATCTAAACTTCCCATGTCTGTGTCCCAGAGGCCAGGACACAGTTTGCAGCTCTGCCATGCTGCCTTTTCTCTCATGAGCAGCATGACAATGTATGTGGCTGGTTTAGTTTCCAATGGGAGCTGTGCAGGTGTTACCAGTGTGGCTGATTCCCTGATGGCTCAGTAGGGAAGAGAGGGTGCCTCTGGCTCTAGGCTGGAGAATCAGACTGGCTCAAAGCACCTCTGGCATCCTCTGTGGGCTTTGTTACTATGTGAAAAACATTCATACAGGAATGCCATGACTGATAACTGTAAATAGTGAGTGTGCAACTTCACTGAGCCATGGTCTGGGCTCACAGACAGTGACTACACTGTCTCACCTGAATGAGTGTCAAGAGCTAGATCTGGGTTATGTTAACTACAATTGGCAACTTAACCAGCATTCTCAGTTACGTTTATTCGTGTCACAGTGTAGCTACAGGAACAACAAAGGGATAACACGACTGAGACTCCTTTCAGGGCAGGATAGAGTTCTGTCACTGCCTTTCCTTCTTTGAATTGAGTGCTACCATTTTTCCTGTGAACTTCTCCTTCCTGGACAGGAATCCTTACCTAAACCTCACAGCTGTGCAGAGAAGACAATGTTTTGCCCGTTCTGGGTTGTGTGGGATTTCAGCAGTTTGGTGGATTTTTCTAAGCTTTCAACAAGCAGATGCTCCCTTCAATTCAGGTCACCCTCAAGATACTTAGCCATGTTACAGGGCGACATAAGTTGAGACGCTTCTCGCTACAACCGTCAGAAGCTGCTGTCTGTGCTGTTCAGCTTTTCCCTGCTCTGCCTGAGCAGGGAGAGAGCTGTTCTTCTAGACAGTCTTGCTCTCACACTTGAATGAGTTAAATGGCGCTTCTGAAGCCACTCTTGGAAGAAATAGAGGATAAAACAAAGTTCTAGCCTGAGTTTTTCAATGAGCGGTACATTGGTACAATCTTAAATTATGTAACAATTTTCATTCTTGTGTCTTTATAGTGTCTACGGGGCCCTGGGATCCCCACAGTCACTCAGTGCTGCCCTTCCACTTCAGCTTCCCCTCACCCTGCTGGGATTTATGCAGCAATTGCATCTGGACAATTTACATCCATCTTCTGTGGTGTGTCAGAGTTCCTCCTCCTCCAATTTCTGTTTTGGGAAGCAAGAGGTTCACGTCTGTATCTCACCTGGCCTGTGCCCCCTGTGGGGCAATATTCCAGGCTAGATCATCGTCACTGTCGTATCTGCGGGGGTTGTCGAAGAAGTAAGATCTGGGACTGAAGCCGTGGCTCGGGACCATTCCTGCGCTGGCCTGAGGGAAGGGAAACCTTTGTCAGTATTTGCAGCAGCTATCAAATAGCTGTTTATCAATTGCTTGGTGCCTGGCTTCTAGAAGAAGTTGCTGCCAACCTACCTTGTGGTTTCAAAAATAAAACATGCAATTTTGCATTGGCTGAAGACAACAGAAATAATTTTGTATTTACTGTCCATCTCTACCAGCATAGCGATATTGATCTCAACAGCTTTTATTTACCCTTATTTCTTAGCTAACACCTGACCTTTTTCTGAAACCGCCCTCGAGCCTGCATTCAACCTTTCTGCTGAATTCCTGTCCATCCAGGACCCTTCATGCTTGAAGTAAGCAGTAGGAAGCAGCCGAGGAGCTGAGGGAAACATATAAAACATCTTAAAGAGATTTGATTTTTACCTCCCACATTGCTATTACTCCCTCCTGGTGCCTTACCTCCCTTACCACAGGAACTGATCATGTTGAAGCTTGGCATCCTGTTTACTGAACCCACATCTGAAAAGTCCCTTAGGCCCTCACCGAGCAATTTCAGTATCTACTCTATAGTGCTGTGAGGGTCAAATCCTGAGGTCAGGTCCTTTGACAAAACAGGGAAAGGAGTGTACATATAACTTTCATTTACAAAGAATTTTCACTTTATTTCTCTGTGAATCAAAACAGAAAAACATGCAAGATGCAAAAAGTCACTTTGATTCCAGAAACAGCATGGAGACTTCTAAGAACCCACTGAGCCTCGACCACTGATCCACTGCTCCCATCCCCAGGGACAAGGGGTTCTCTGTGCCTGTGGACAAGCCAGGATGACATCTTCTCTCTGGCCTTAAAAAGGAGAGCAGTTTGATTTCCCCCTTTATTTTATGTGTTAAATAATTTTGACAAAGATGAAATGAAGATAAGGTGCATCTCTGTCATGCCCCCATTTCCAACATTTGTCTGGTTTAAGGTATGGCAAGGCAAAGGGCCACATGCTGTTGTAACCCTGTGTCAGCACCAGAGCCAACAGACAGCTCACTCCAGGCTATAATCTCTTGTGGAAAGGAGTTTCATATTTGGGCAATGCTGAATGCAGGATGCCTCTACTCAAACCTTTTGTTTCTGAAGCCCCAAATGAATCATGAAACCAAAGAACTACTTCTCAGGATTGTTTATTATTAAAAATATAATAGCTAATCAGATTTGTTATGATTTTTTTAAATAAAGGAGGGTTTGCTTTAATTCTAACCCCATGCTTTCTGCCCAAGTAGCAGCCTACTGAATACATGAGCCTAAAATCCTGCGGGCCTTGGTCTCCCTCTTGTGGCAACCTCACACTGAAATTCAGTTTTCTCTTGCTACAATCTCTTCATTTTTTGTTCAGTTCTACGTATTTCTGGTCCTCCTCTAAATATTTGTCCTATGTGAGAAAAAAAATCTATATATGACCCAAACCATGTGACAGACAATGTTTACCCTAAAAAAAGTATCCATAAAAGAAGTGATATCACCAATTTCCTCTTCTGAACTGTGTCTTTATGGAGATTTAAGGCTTTTTGCAAATCACAATGCAAAAATATGTTATACGTATTACTGCAATGCTCTTGTGGGAGAATACTGCCTCTGTTTGAGCTCTTGCTTGATTAGGATTCCAAGCCTTCATGGGATCAGCTTTTTGAAATGAGTGATTAGACCACTTCCCTTATTTTCATTCTCTGTGAATCTCCCCCACACTATACAAACTTGGCCACCAGGTCTAGCCTTACTAAGCCCACTTTAAATGAAATGAGATCTCTCTGTGGTCACTTTTTAGAAGAAAGGACCTCTAGCCTGTGCTTAAAAACATTTCTTCTCTCTGCAGTTGTCCTGGTTAACTCCTAAGCAGAAGTGAGGCTGAGATGTTTTTGGTCATGGGCACCGGGATCCATGGGGTTTCTTAGTGCAACGTCAGGCATTACTTCCTTGTTCATCTTGGCTTTATCATTGTCTCTGAAATATGCACAAGGATAAAACCCATCACCTTCTCCAAAAAGTTATTCTATTACTTGCTTCTCTTACTTGTGTATTTACCATTCACATCCCTTTTGAGTAATATTAGCTTTGGTTTCATTTGGCCTACAGAAACAGATGTTGCCTCAGTAATTCTAGTGAGGGCTGGTATTTTCTCTGTGCCTGTCTACCAGGTCACCTGGAGTCATTGCCTACAGCTATAAAAAATGCTTATCCATCTATTAACTACCTAGATACTAATGACACTTACTGGGAATTATCCTTTCAACTCACACCTTAATCTCTGGTCTTCTGAAATAGCCAGCAAGTCAGCAAGTGCTTATTATGGCCACTGGTCTTTGACTTGGAAAAAATTCAGTGGGTACAGGGCTGAAAAAATTCAGTCTATTATTTTATAACCCTGTTGAACAGTTAGTACACAACCATTTTCACTGCTATGCGATGAAAGATGCCAAGTTTGGGTAATAAACTCCTTTTCCACCGATTCCAATAAAGTGCTGTATTATCTCAAAGGGAAGTTGTCCCTACCCTTAAGAAAGCTCCTGATTTTTAAGATAAACTGCCTGAGAAACACCTGGCCTTCCTTCTGGATAAACACGATGTGTTTCATTCAAGAGGAGTTAGCATAAAGAAGTGGGAAGTTTTGGTTGCTTTTATTCTGCCAAGGACACATTGAAAAAGAGAAGTCAGAATATAAAGAAGAAAAGTTCCCTCAGCAGCTGAGCCCTTCAGACCTGCTTGGACATTACATTGGCAAGTACACTAACAAATTCCACTTACTAGATCTTTCGTAGGATTTCGGACACGGAAGAAATACACAACCAAGGAAGTAGGCAAGAGCTCCCAGACGAAAAGGATCACTCCGAACACTATGTAACCTGCATCTCCCAGCTGACATTTCAGATCTGCCTGTTGGAAAGTAAAAGAGTAAAGTGTTTAAATATAAAGATGGCAGCTCATTTAAAAGTGCAGGAGACAATGCCAGGAATTCCATTCAGTAGAGCCAGATTAACCTGGCTAATGATTAAAGGCAGACTAAAAAAAATCAATATGTTGTCTCGGGTACATGATTTCCCTTTCCTCCTCCTGCTATCTTTCCTTCAGAAATATCAGTTTAATGCAGGGATCTTCCCAGCTTAAAAGCCTGGCAAGCAATCACTTGATGAAGGGATCAAATTCAGGTAATGAGACACTAGTTTTCCAGTCCTTTTCCTGCTGGGAATAATTGTAAAGGAACAATCAATGGTCAAGGGCATTGCTTTTAAAAATGAAAGGCTTGGGTCTGTTCAAACAGGTGCATATTCTAAGGCTGAATAACCCTGCTGTCACTGCAGCACTAGCTGTGATCTCCTCTCTAGATCTCCACCATTGCTACAGAGAGCAAATCCTGCCCTTTCATGTGTTTTGTACAGAAGAGAAAAGGATGCTTCTGAACGGTGACCTGAGGCAGTACTACAATAATTTATTGGGCTGTAATTTTAAAAGTGACTTTTGATTCTGGTACCAAATGGAGTACCCACTCCTTAGTTCCAGGCCTTTTACATATAGCTCAAGTAACTTACCCCCAAATCCATGCAACCCTAATGTCACAAGCCAGAAGAGATGTTCGAATAATGCAGTAGTAACTCAAGGGCTAAAAAGCATTCCAGTGAGCTCCCAGTGAACGACCTCTGCCTCCAGAGGGCAAACAGGACCAAGCAGTCTGGCCACACCAGCCCCTGTTACTCCAGACTGTGGGAGTCAGAGCAAGAACCGTCCCTTACAAGGGATCAGCAGGAGCAGCAACAACTCCTCAGGGCTTAACAAGAGACAAAATGCTTGATTCAGGAGACAAGATAGAGCCTGATGTCCTTTTGCCTAAACCTGTGTGCCCTAATTCCACTGGCAACACCTGCAGTCCTCTTCTCTGCACTGCAGCAGGGTTGACTAGATGTCCCTCGACAGACCCTACTCAACTAACTCATAACAAGGTCCTCAGGGCAATCCTGTCCTACTCTCTACCTACTTCTTAATTAGAGTCTTAACTGCTGCTCAACAGAAATTCGTTCATGGCTGCAAGTTTGCTTGGCCACCCTGACAATACAAGGTCCTTTCTCCCAGTGGCTGGGAGCACAGCTTTGGGTCTGCAGGTGCTTGCTGATTGCAGGGGAGACATGGGATTTTGAGGCCAAACAAAAGATACTTGTGAGTCAGACCCAGGCATCCCATTTTGCCTAGCCTTGAAAGAGCCGGAAAATACATTTTTCAAAGCAGAGAAATGAGCTAGATGCTGAAATTTATTAAAATTCAACAAAGAATCCCCTGCTATTTCCTGTAGTGGTTTTATTACTGTTAGTTTTCAATGTAAATTGTCACTTGCAATTAAAGGTTGGGAAGAGTCATAGACTTATCCTCAAACTACAGAAATCATCATGCTAATGCCAGTAAATTAAAGTAAATAACCCCACAACCCTGAATGGCAGTGGGAGATGTTATGATGTCTTAGAACTGAGCATTTCAGTGGAATCAAGTACTGTTTTTTCTGCTTCTCTAAGTACAATACATTCTTTATAATGGAAAAAATACCTGTCTGTTTTAATAAAAGGTGCTCTTTCTTTTGACAATAAAATCAAGGTAAATAAAAGATTGATTTTTTAAAACTTATTTGTCTTGTGGTTCCTTGTTTTTGGTTTTTTTTTTTTTTAGTACAGAACTGGAGTTTTTATCCTTATGCCAAAATTATCAGAAATTTGTATTCCTGGAGCAAAACAATCTTAGTGCACTGAATTAAAAAAAAATAAAATTAGGGTTTGAATATACTTATTCCTCTAGTGCTAGCATTTAGGAAGTCAATCATCAGATAGAGAATGAGGTTTTCTCATTAGCCAATATTTTCATACTTGCCTGATCCGACACGTTGTACCAATCATAATCAAAAGAGTTGACTTTCTTGGTTTGGGAAAACGATAAGATGAACAAGTTGTAACAGGCTCGTGAGGTATAAAGTAGTATAACAGTCACTCCTATACTTGTCACCTGACAGACAGATGAGCCCTGGAAAAGATTTAAGCACAGGTTATTATTATTCGTAAGGGAAGTTGAGAACAACTTTGCTTTGCATGGACTTTGAGAGTTGTTATGCTACTCTGTCTCTTGCAATTGATTTTTTGTCTTTCCTTCTTTAGCCATTATATCCTATTCTATGTATATTCCTGTATTTTATCAGCACAGTGGCTTCCAGACAATGGTAGCAGTTCCAGCCCTTACCAAGATGGGTTGTGACTAATTTTTACATTTTATTAAACAAGTGCTATTTTTAGAGCAGTGAAAACAGGTAAGACCCACACTTGGTATGAGGTGGAGTGATAGAATTCAGCCTTCAGCTCTGCACTAGCTACAGAGCATCCCATATCAGATGCTGGCTAGCATGATGCAACCTTCCATCTTTTTACAACTGCTTGCTTTGCACTCATTTCATGAGTACAAGAGCAGGTCATAACAGTCAGCAGTAAACACAGCACAGAGAGGAACAGAACATCCTGCCTTAGCTAATGTCAATGCAGAGGAGACAAAGTGGAAGCACAGCCTATGGGCAGAGTGACGGCGGCAGGGCAATCTCAGTAGCAGCTTGGGCACAAGGGGAGGAATGGGACTGCAAGCGTGAAATTGCAACTGTTCCTAAGCCCTAGAGAGACAACTGGACAAAGCAGGGAAAAGCAGCGAGAAGAGTAAGTCCCTGGCCACTATGTCAAGCGGGCAGGGTCACTGTCAGGGGCTGAGACACCAGCACAGGAGTTGTAGCAGGAACAAAGGATGGAAGGAAGGAATCCAGGAGCCATGGCTGCAGGGATCTGTGTGAGTCTGATCAGAAAGGCAGGCAGGAGTACAAAAATGGGACTGGCTTTGAAAAAAACTCAAAGTAAATTCTTTGTAGTTGGCTCTGGAATTGTTCTTTGCACGGCCAAAGGAGGAAGGATGGATTTGAGTGCTGTGTGCCTTTAGAGGTAAGTTGCCTTGCAGTAATTTGCTTCTCTAGCCCTGCCCTCTCCTTCTCCTGGCAGACCCACACCAGGAGGATGGGTTGCTTTCATCTATGTGAGAGAAACAGGCCAAGAGAGAAGTTGCTCCTCCCTGCCACAGGACTTTTAAAGCAGTGCAGGAGACTGGAAAGTCTGCATCTTATTTCCTCTGCTCACACACTCTGCTGCCAGGTTTGCAGCTGAGGGGCAGAGGTTCAAAGCACTGTGGCCAGCAGAGCAGACAAGGCAGAAGGGCTAAATAAATATCAAGGGAAGTCACCAAGCCACCATGTCCTGAATTCCTGAACTTCAGGAGATTACCAGGGCTCCAGTGCTGCTCACCCACGCTGTTGGCTATCGACCCTGCAGCTTTATTGACCCAGCTCCTCAGTCTGCCCTCCCCAGTGAGGATGAGTTAAGAGGAGCTCAGGGAGTATTTTTATAAAGCTTGCAGAAAACAAGCTTGCCTGTCTTCCCAGCAAAATTACATCAGTTCAATGAACAGCCAGGCTCCAAAAATACCCAGTGCAGACAATGTCTCTGAATTCCAGTTTATAACAGCCTGGAAACACCACAATTCACCTGGCCATAACCTGCAGCCATGTCAGAAGTGAGCCAAGAGACTGCAGCTACTCAGGAATTGAAGGCAGATCCATAGCAGGCAGTGGTGAAAGCTGTGGCAATATCAGCAGGAAATGCTTTAAAGAGGAAACGTTTGCTAGGCACTACTTGACTGTTCTCCTTCAATACTAACAAGTCAGTGGTGCTGTCATGGAAACCGAGGGAGAGAGAGCAGAGAGAAGCTGCTGACTGGCACATACCATACCCCAGCTCCGTGGCATTTACAGATTGCAGATAGCAGAAGCAAAGAGCAGAACGGGGTTGGTATTTCCCCGTCCAGATTTCCCTACATAGCTGTCATTCTTTAACAGTTAACAGCTAAATGTGTAGAGATTTAACAAACTTCCATCCCCCCGAATACAAAAAAGGGGATAAAAGTGTCCTGGTTTTGCTTCCAGTCAAATACACTTAGTGGGTCATTGAAGGGAGAGGGCAGCAGTGAAAGTAAAAACAGAGGAATCGTTTTTCAGTCACAGGCCCCTGCAGAAAAGAAGGGGAGCCCCAAGCAGGGATTGTGTCCCACCACATGATGCATTTGGGCAGCACAGAACCGGCCCAAGTCAGCACCTAAGGGCAGGGCTGTGCACGTCCTTGGTGCTGGCACAGCCCTGGCACAGAGCACCAGGATGGTTCCCCATGCCAGGGTGTGGAGATGAATGTGTTTTCATTTGCAGTCAGAAGATACATGCCAGCAAAAGGGAGATGCAAATGAAAGGCTGCCAGTACCGATGCCCACTTACATGCACCACAGAGCATGCATTATCTCCAACACTATTTCTATCATATCACTGCAGAGAATGGATTTTTCTTCTCTAGATATTTTTTTGGCATAACAGTAGCAGATAAAACCAGGATGTTTTATTCACTGCCAGTTTCAGTCATCTGTATCCCTAAAGTATGTCCAGTCAAACCCTACTGGAAGTCCACAGAGGAACTCCCATTTCAGGTCAGCAGAAAGGAGAAGCAAAGCACTCTTTAACTCTCATTTCCACATTCAAACTTTCATCAGCTGAGTGTTGTGTCTTTTCCTGTCTGCAGTAATGCTAGAGATTTTTGGGTTTTGTGAAATAATTTGGAGTAAAGAAGGTTGGGTTTCCTGCAGGAGGAGAAAACACAACAAAACCAAAACCAAACAAAACCAGAACCAAAGCCTCCTTTAGGTTAACACTGCTTTGTTACAGAGATTTATGCTCCTGTGATTTGCAGCACAAGAAAAACTTTTCTTGCTGATAAAAATAATCCATTACAAGTGCCCTTTGGTCAGCAAATGACAGGCTTGAAAGAAACAAAACTGCGCTGTGTTTTTAAATCCTCTATCCAGCCCTGAACTTTTAGTTGTTGTGCAGCACGACCAGATTTGGTTAAACAGGAAGTGTACTTATTTCATCTGATTAAGTAAATGTAGAGAGGAATTCTATGGTAAGGTTTTCCTAAATAGCAGCTGGACCTCAGATTTTTAAAGGATTTGTTGTGGTAATGGCAATGTGCTATTGGTTAAACTGATAATTTACATTTAATTTAACTGTCTTTTGTAAATGCAAGGACTTTTGAAAGCCCAGTTTCATTATATATAGATACAAAGCATCTTCACTGATTTTCACGTCACTGCATGCTTATGTGATGCCATCCAGCTCCGTGACCACTGAATGTCCAAACCTAACAATATTTCTTTAAAGAACATCTTGGAGAGTAATAGGAGACACTTTTTAACCCTTTTCCCCAGCTGAATAACTTTTAATATATTAAGTCTTTTAAAACCTATTCTCACTATCTATAGGAAGATATATAAGAACATGCAAATACGTAAAGGGAGATTCATATTTCTCTGTCTGGCTTATCTTCAACATGCCGCTACCTTAAACAGTTAACTTAGTCAATGATTGGATAAGCTGAAGGATTTTTAAGTATAGGCCACTTCTGTGTTGCAGTACTGAAACGAAGTGGTCTCCAGACAAGGGACCCAGAGAAAGCAGTGTCCGCTTGAAAAAGAACCGTGAGAAACTGCAGCCAAAAAGTTATGCAAAATCTGCCTCAAAAAGACATATTTGTGATCACTGGTTTTAACCAAAAGCTTCCTTACTACCATTTAGTATTTAATTAATGTACTGAACACGATGGCCAGCCGAGTGCAGGCTGTGAAGTTTAAGGGCTCCAGCTCTCAGGCTTTGTGACTTTGCCTTGCACTGCCCTTGTATCCCAGAAGGTACTTGAAAAGAACTGAAAATGTACCTTACCTTGGACTCCAAGTAAATGTTGGCTAAAGACATCTTGGAGATCTTATACAGGCAGATGGAGAGTGAAACAGCGCACAGCACAAACAATGTGTCATTAATTGCCACCCGGACTGAGACAATGATTTTTCTCTCTGAATTCTGTGTCCTCACCAATACTGCACATGTTAAATTCACCAAGAGGAAGAGGAGACTTATGAAAAGAGAAGCCAGGTAGAGGGGCAACCTGGGAGAGTGAGAAGAAAACAGTTTTAGCAACATTTTTCAGCAGATGTCAATCATGAGATGGAAGTTGCACTCTGAGAAATGAAATCTGCCACAGCTGACGGAGTAGCCAGCTGCCTGAGCCAAAATCAAAGTGCTCCAGATTGCTGGAGAGATTAACCTAGCTCATTTCAAACCTGTTTTACAGTTACACAACAAGCTGTAAGTAAATTAATATCAAGCAGCAAAACGTGGAAGACTGCAGCAGAAATACAACAGCACAGTTCTCAAAAACTACTTTTAAAATATGTGTACCTTCTTAGATCGTAGACTTCATACACAGCACAAACCCACTGCCTACTCACTCCCAGAAAAAAACTTATCTAAAGGCTGAGTTGCCTGGAATGGGCTGGTTTTGACCCTGGTTTTACTATACCACCACTGCCATATAAAGCATCACTGACTGTTAAGGTTTGCCATCAGATATCAAATTAGGGAAGTGTCTAACAGCAGGAAAAATCTCCAGGTTACTGGTTCCCTAGCTTCCATCTCTGTCTCTTTTCTTAAACAATTTGGTCATGGTCAAACTCTTGAAAGAAACACCAAGAAATTTAGCTATGCATATTGATTCTGGGTTGGCATCTTGCCATCTAGGCCAGGGAAAAAGTGTGTTTACACAACCACTAAAGCACATCTGGAACCAAAATGTGGCAGACAGAAGCTCAGGAGTTGGACTGTTTTGATCTGTCTGGTTTTCTCCCAACTTACCCAGTGCTGATACCTACAATATAAGCATACCATGTAATCAAGGTACTACAGGGTATGTTTTTGGTTTTTTTTTACTGCTTTTAATTCCTCCTTATGTCTACACAAACCTGTGGGGCTTTCCATTAAAAAAAAAAAAAAAAAAAAAAGAAAAAAAGGTATGTTTCCATTTCAAGTATTTGCTTAGTTCATTACCATTGCTGACCAAGGCAATTACTGATAAGATTCATAATCTGCAGTCACTGCACAAGAATTTTTGGCCATAGCCTTTCATGCCTGTTGGGAACTTTGAATTTGGCTGACAACAAACATACAGACTGTCCCTGAGGACTCTGGTTCTAATTGTTTAACAATACTTTACCCAGTGGGGATCTTTTACTTTCACACATTCATGTTCTTTTGGGTTAGCATTAATGCAGCTACAAAGCTGAAATACAGCTGGCTTCTTTTCAGAGGGCAGGAAAGAAGGAGATACAGCGTTGAGATATTTTAACTGTGTTACAGGGAGAACTGAAAGCCTAAAATCTTGTGAATCAATGCCTTTCTTTCCAGCTATATCTGGCAGTGAGCAAGGATGCTGTCTTTTCCTTGCCAGGCACGGAAATTCCCTCTCAGCAGGAAGATTGTGCTCATTCTTAACTTTCCAGGGCAGGGCTCTGTTTTTAGGATAAGCAGCTGGAGGCAGTTCCTTTAAACCTCATAGTCTAATGCTGGAAATATTGCACTCCTGAAGCTCCTCTCTCACACGGTTTCCTCTGTAATGGTGGTACATTTACAGCTTTTATTAGTACCTCAGAAGTCTTTAAATAGTGGTCACATGCCTTCCTTTCCTTCCCCTCCCGAGGTCCCATCTCTAATCCCCTTGGGGGGGGGTTGTGAGGAAAGGCACACTCCTACATCTGCCTTGCTTGTGGGAGGGTAAGCACAATGCCCTCCTCTTGCTCACTTAGCCAGAAGCACCTTCTGCTGCAGCACAGCCTGCATGCTGGCATGCAGCATCAGGCTGGCTTGCAACCAGCAAGGCTGAGAGGCTTCCAGGCCAGGCTCCTCCTTTGCAGACTTTAGCAAGAAATAAAAAAAAAAAAAAAGGTGCTGTCACACTGCTGTGCCCACGAGCCCCGTTAGTGCCGGGGTGAGCTCTCGTGGCCGGTCAGTTGTGCAGCTCCTCACCTGAGGATCTTCCAGCCCCTTTTAACGTGATGTGGCCCAGGAAACAGCTGCCTGATTTGCAATGCAGTAGAAGCACTGTTGCTGAATTTATGGAAAAGCGCTGATAGAGATGCAGGCCGTCTTTCTAGGGGAAGTTTTAGGGTCTCAGCAGATTAAAGGCAGAAAGTATCTTTACAATTCAACTACAAGGGCACCTACAAGACATGAAGAAGCATACGGAGTTTTATAGAAAACAGAAAAGCAGGGCAGGAGAGGTGCTTCCAGATTGCACCAGTGAAAGCTCAAGTGGAAGTTCAAAGGCCTATTGTGCCTAGTCCCCACTTTGGGACTACTCTTTAAAGGAGCCCTGCATAATCTGGTTTGGCTGAGGAAGACACATGCCAGGCTGTTCTGCTCTTTCTGTGTCAAGCTGAATGTGCCCATAAGTTTTTCTTTGAGCTGAAAATCAAACCTCAGATAAATGCAGTGAGATTTGCCTTGTTTACCAAGAAGATCTGTTTGAAACTACTGTATTTTGTATGAAGTGTCTGAGGCTTGTGTGTAACAAGACATGCACTCATAGCACAGCACGCCTCATCCAAACCTGGTGACAGTGAGAAATCCCCAAGTCCAGGGGGACAGGCAGAAGGACTGTTTGAATACGAAACTGGGCTGGCACAGGCTTCACCTTGATCTCTTTTACTAATATTGTGAAGGCTGTTCTGAATAAAGTTTGCTTAAGATTCTGGATCCCTGATAGTATTTTATCTTTTTTGGGTTTTTTTTTTTGTTTCTTTGTTTTTGTATTGGAAATGCTTCTGATTTCTGAGACCTGTGTAAGTACACAGACAGCAGTCCTACCTCCCAGTTGCCCCTTATTTATGTTGCTATCATCTGTTGCAAAAATGGCAATACCAGGCAATAAGGAGTGACACCTATTAATGAAAATGGGGGGAAAAAAATCATAAAGTGGACATTCAGTAATGAAAAATCAGATTCAGTAAGTGCAGATTCCAGACCTGTCTGAAGGCCTTGCATCTTTCCATCATTCATCTCTCCCTCAGGATCTGAGCAACCTGATCTAATGAAAGATGTCCCTGCCCACGGGACATAGGTTGGACTAGATGATCTTTAAAGGGCCTTTCCAATATAAGCCACGTGAGTCTATGTTCTTTCACTAGCTTGTTACAATTAATTCATCTGTGGGTGTGCACATATTATATCACTTTAATTGCCCCGTATAAGATGGGAAACAAGGTCAGCTTTATTAATATAGCTCTTTTAGACAGACTAACTGCACTAATGCTGAAATCTAGATTTTAAAACAAAATACAACTGAAAACACTTACCAACAGAGCTGGACAAGAAAGAAAAAGCTAGGCTAGATCCAGGAGTGACTTGTATTAGAAATCCAGTAGGAAAGAGTCAGGGTAGACATGGAGTTGTCATGAGGAGGGTAGTCTGTGCATGAGTAATTGTAGCCACAGTACATTTGTGTTTAGGAACACAAATGCTCCAAGAGCTACATGCAGGTTGATAATGTAGTCACTTCATAGGCATTGACTAAATGCCACGAACTTCCTGCGCTTCAAGAAAGACATTTTCAAGCAGTGTTCAGGAATAAAGCAGTTCAGGAATCAAGCATCAGTAACAGATGAGGTTCAAAGCTTCTAGCTCTCAGCTCTAAAGCCCTGCAGGAACCTGTCCACAGACAGTCCTCCACCACCCCGACCTGGCTCTGAGCAAAGCGATCCTCTTGGTCTCTCTTGCCCGTGTGCCCCATGAGGGGCAGGCACATCTGCTCTGGAGGGACCTGCCTGGGGTGTGCTCTGCTTGTCTGCCAGCCCATTCTCCTGGATTTTCTGCCCACAGGAACCAAAGTGCAAAAGGGGGGTCCAAAGCTGCAGTACAGCCTGGAGTCCACATTCCCAAGTCAGCCATCACACCCTGCATATCCCATGCCCTCCCCACCTCAAGCCTGCTCTCACTGTACTGCCCTTATACCAACCATGGTTCCCAAAGCATTGATACAGGTGACTGCCCCACAAGCTGTATGAAAACACAGTAGGATAACAAATTTCTAGAGCAAGGACAGTGATAATATTTCCCCTCTTGATACAGTACTATGTTCTCCTAACAGTAAGCAAGTAACAGGTCAGATTGCAGTTCAAAATTATTCTGTTTTCCTATCCTGAATTCATATTGTAAATTCTTTCTTTAGAATGGAGACAACCTGTCTCTCTCTCTCTCCTCCTTCTAACAGCATTGCACAACTGAGGCTTTTAAGTATTGCCACAACAAACATTAATTTATTGAGCTCTTCCTGAGCTTTCTGGACATTACTGCCCTTTGGGGTTCTTTCAAGTACGTCCTGACATCTTCTCCTCCACAACAAGATGCCAAATGAATCTCCCCACATAAATGCAAATCTACCATAACCTCAATTCTATGGAGTCAGGGGAGGTTATCTATAAGCTCCCAAACACATCACAAAATTGAATCCATTCTCCCTAGCTCTTTCCCTTCACAACTTGTCCGTCATCTTCCCAAATTTTTAAGACTTCTATTACCACTGACCTCACAGGTTAAAACATACTCACTCCCACTCATTCTTGTCAAAAAAAACAAAACATCACTCTGCTTCTTCAGCACTGGATCTGAATCTACTTAGTAAAACAAATGTTAGGAATCAGTAAAAAAATTCCCAGGGTGGGTGTTTTCTGCTTGCATTTGAAATATTTGCCTTTGAAATATGTGACTGTCTAAAAATGATCATAGCGTCATGAAAGGACACAGTCTCCTAAAGGTGTGGAAAAAGGTAGCTTCAGAACCATCACCATAAAACACTGGTATACAAATATGAATAGATGAAATATGAGCACCACAAATTAGAAAAGATGCTTCTCAGCATGGCTGCTCTTCTTAACCGCATTAAATGTTTGCATATTTCTTACCTGTATTTCAGTAGCTCAGGGGAATATTTTGACTTAGCTTTGAAAATCACCTGCAAAACAAAAAAATATTGCATCAAACATAGCATACATGTCAGCAAAGAAAAACACTGTGAGTCAGAGCAATTCTGTCTCACAGGCCACAAGACATGTCATGACAGGTTTCATTACATAACGGATTTGCATGGATTGCTTATCCATAGCAGGCAAGCTCTAACCAAAGTACTAGAACTACTCAGCAGTGATCAGATGCACTTGTATGCAAATTGTCTACACTACTATTTTCACTTACTCTGTTTTAGGAATAAGGTCCTTTTTACCAGTATTAATAAAAGGATCAATGCCAGCATAATCATAGAGGGAAATTATTCTAGGCTCTTGCATGACCTGACAGTACATGTCTCTCACAGAGACCAGCTCACACCAGGCCCAATGCTCCCAAGAAGAGCCCATCATGGTACCCTGGCCTGAAATTAGAGATATACTTCTACATTCATGTACATTGCCAAAAAGATGCCATTGAGAGCCAGACTCATTATTTTACTCAGAGGTATCATTTGGCTTCTGCTGACTGTCTTTTCACTGGACAACAATATGTGCTTTTACAGAGAGATAGTTCAGGCCCAGCAGTTAGCTTGCTGTACCAAAAAATATAAAATACTGACAAGTTTTCTGTAATGTAGCTAGGTGCCATCAGTCATAGTTGTTTGCCCACCATCAGAAATATACAAAAATATATTACCATATTTTGTATCTTATTTATTAAAAAATTACTTGAAAGTATCACTGCTTTTTTATAAGCTAACATGGTTTCCAAACAAACTTAGTTTACGAATATTCATTTAAACAACAGCAAAGCACATTGGTTACTAATATTATAAAACCCACATGATGTATGACTTATTCTGGGTTGTTTCCCAATAATTTTCTCCTCGTGTTATGTTATCTTATCCATTTACCTTGGTTTTGCATGCCCTTTAGTAATGTTTGCATAATATTTGCTATGATTATTATGCTTTCCCAAGGAAACAGGACTTAAATGATCACAGTGTGACTGTAGACACGTGTCTCCCTGTCAATCTCTTTATCTGGCCTTTACTAATATTAAAATACTTCATAAAACTGATGGGAAAATGCTTGAAGTATGAAAGACATGATCCTTTATCACCCTTCTTAAAATCAGTGACTCAAAGGAAAAAAAGAACTCTGTAAATGCATCTAATACATGTTCCTCTGTGAGGAGAAGCCTACATAATGATTCTACACATCACCCAACAGGAGAGAGTCTAAAGAGCAAAATATTGTAAGAAATTCTCCAGTTATGGGAACAACTGAGAGTCAATCATGACACATAGATCTGGAGAAAATCAGGCTCAGCTTGTTCCAGAGCTCCTGGAACAACTTGTCATTTAACTCCTATTCACCATAAACAGCTGCCTTGACACGGAAATCATTTTTGTGATGCATCAGCCTGCGTAGCACTAGCTGAAGCAGCAGAGAACACTGAGTTTTTCAGCAAACTGAGAATAAAATTGAAAACTTGGGGGAAAAAAGTCTCAAAAAATATTTTGCAATAATTGATACCGTTTTCAAATAGATAACATCTCTGATAGTATCCCTTATTGAAGAGTTTTGTGATTCGTTCTCCAAATTCCTGGATCGTGAAATCTCACAGGAATTTGGGAAGAAGTTTTAGGTTGTTTTATTTACTTGCTTTTGAAAGGAGAGGTACAAGGAGCTTGCAAATGTTCTGCAGTTTTCCTGTGCATAGAGAGTAACTGTCACTTTCAGAGGAGGGATGAGGTTCAAAGTAATACCCAGATAACTTTTTGTACAAGATTTATTGCCTACCCTGCTTATTCTGGATGGGAGGGAGGAAGCAGATTCCTGACCTCAATGAAACTAAACAAGTAATCCTTGTTTTTAGGGGCATTCCACAGTCCTCACCTACTGTGAGTAGCACTTATACACATTGTTAATTTTGACACTTTTCAGGAGTTGCACTGAACAGAAGAGTTCAGAGCCTCTGGAAAGAACTTCACAAGACAAGTGATTTCCAGGGGGCAATGAGTTGTTCTGGTTTCACAAAACCTAGCAAATATCAAGTTCCTAAATACCATCTCCAGTGGTTCCCCAAAAATGATCTACTCATCCTTCCTACGTCACAAAGCCCTGTCACATAAACCAACCAACCCAAGACCGCTGCCCAGCAAAATCTCCATGGATAACTTAGGTAAAACCAAATGTGATGCTCCTGCTGCAGATCCAACAGGATCTCAAGATTCAAGATCACCAAAACAGCTGTTACTGTGATTCTGCATTCGGTGAACCTGTCCCAGGGGATAGATGTTCTGAAATTTTCAAAGCAAAATGACCACTAACAAACAAAATAAACACTGAAAAACAAAAAAAAAAAAAAAAAAAAAAAAAAAAAAGAGCTATATAGAATGAAAGCTACACTTTAAAGCATGGGGAATTCTTACTAATTCACTGCTAGGCAGGAGCACAGGCAGCCAGATTCTGCCACCTTTGCTTAAACACTGATAGGGCCTTGGTTCATGCGTAGCCCTGCTGGAAGCAGTAGGATTGTCACATAATAAAGGCTTGTTCTGTGGGAGTAAGGATGTCAGAAGCTGATCTCAATATACCTTACATACGTGGGTGCAGCTTCTTGCTTTTAGCATTTAGCTCAAGAGACTGGTTGCTCAATGGCCCCTCCTCGCAGCAGCGTTGAGAAAGCTTCCAGTCAACGTCTGAGTCATTTAAGTAAGTCTTCCAGCAAAGCAGAGCAAACCAGACTATTCCTAAGAATAGACTAAACAGTGAACAGAGAGCAGGCTCTTATGAAAAGATCTTTCAGAGAGGCCCAAGATGAACATGGAAAGCGCAGTGAAAGTCGTTGTTAATTTTCTTATGTCTAAAGGGTTACTTTTTAGTCTTAAAAGTATTTCCCCTTCTGCTTGTTCTTTGAAGACGAAATATCCTGTTTTGGCTCTCTGTTTCTGCCAAAGGGTTGGAAACCTCAAATGAGATTCTCACACCCCCTCCTCCACTCCCCTGAGGTATATGTCTGGCATATAAAACTGCAGCAGTTCAAAAGGACTCCAAAATTTTCTTCATACAGCCAGGGAAAATTCCCATTGCAGAACTGATGTAAACAGCTGACCTTAGAGACATTTTACCAGGCCCCAGGAGTGGGGATGGCATGAGACCCATCAGCAGCCTGGCTGCAGAGAGCCCTGGAGAGCTGCTGGGCAGCACAGCAGGCAGACAGACAGGGCCAGGTTGCTTTAGCTGATGGAGGTTCCAGCTAATCAGGAGCCACTTTGGCTCTATGAGTGAAAGAACTGTCAAAGCCAAGACAGATATTCCTAAAGCAAAAGAAAAATAAAATCTCCCTGGAGCAATTTTTGTGTCCGTGCTCTGATTTAGCCAAACTGATGTGATGGGTGACACAAACCTCTGCTGTACCTCCAGTGCTAGCTGATCAATTCACTTTTACAGGATCTACAGCTCAGCTTACCTAAAAGACTCAGGTAAATGCTTGTATATGTCTCAAGCTGGCCCTCTGCACAGGAATGAAGTTCAGTGTTATTTACCACTCCTCACCTGAAAAACCCTATAAGAAACAAAGCATGCACCTTTCCTTCCCAGTTCCTTTCACTACAGTCCCTCTCCTCCTCTGTTACACTCCCCGCAAATTTCCCTTTGAAACCTGAAAATATGCCACAACCTCAGCAGCAGCAGCAGCACATTTACCTTTCTTCTGCTGTGTATCTTTCAGTCCCAGGCCCACCTTCCCCTTTCTCTCTTTCTTCCATGTTCATTTTTTTATTTGGATCAGATTTCCCAAAACAGGCAAGTTTTCAATCTACTCTCTAAATTCTACACAGTTTGTAAGGCCTACAGACATGGGCAACATGACTCACCACCATACTCAATCTTCCAAGAATTGGTAAAAGTAGTCCTAAAAGGACAGGGATGATTGTGGGGGATGACAGCCACAATAAACCTTCAAGAGTAGCTTTCCTATCAAATTATTTTCTAAATGTATACATCTAAAGCTTGTTTTAAATTAATAATAAGCTTTATAATATAGGATTTATTAATCTCTGCTAAAAAAAAAAAAAAAATATCTCCAAAATAAAAAAGCCCTCTCTGTTCTCTCACTGGTGAGAACTTTCGAAATGCTATCCCTCAGTAATTAGAGAATGGGATTTTTTCTTAATTCTCCTCCCAGAGCTAACATTTACTCTAGTTCCACTGAAATACATGAAAACTTTCTGAAAGCCTTGTGCTGTTTTTACCCCACCCTGCCAGGCATGGCCAGCTCCCCTCTGAACTATCTTACTCTGTACAACTTCCCTTCATTTGAAAGTCCCTGATTTTATCAGCACTGCCTGGGAGGCAGGGTAAGCTTCTCAATCCAGATGCCAAAGAAAAGGGAGGATGGCTGGGGAGGAGGAAGGAGAGGTAAAATCTGCCTACCAGCCTTCTCCACCCATACTGTCTCAGAGCTCTTTAGCTCAGCACTACTTTCCCTTAGTCCTGGAGAAGTTCCCAACCTGACGACAAAACCTAGAGCCCACCCAATTGTTTCCTGTGCTTGGAAGCAAGGGAGGCCTGGGATTTTCAGTGAAATTTATAGCTCACGGTCTTTGGCCCTGACCTTGTTCTTTGAGTCTGTAACCCTCCATCCGAGCCTCTCTCCTGCTTCATTTGTTTTCTGTTCCCCAGGGAAATGCAAAGGCTGAGCAAACAGGACAAAGTGAAGCAAGTACTTCTTTGCCCACCCCTCACATGCACCGAAAAAGGCAACTCATGTTTCTTTCCCAGAGCCTCTTTAACTCTTTTACCCACAGCACTAACTGTAAAGCCTGGGGACTCATCTCAGTGTCCCCTTGTCAGGGACAGGGAGGATTTGAGAAAGCAGGACATAAATGAAAGACTACCAAAATCCTGAAATCCTCACATTCTTCGTTATCCTGGGATCTCTCACTGTGGGATCCTCCACTTCTCTCCCTTCAAAGTGGAAAATACGTTATTAAGCAAAAAATAAACCCTTGGAAGCTCCATGTGTGAGGCAAATATCTCTATGGGATTTTTGGTCTTTGGAGGTGGAAATGCACTTTGGCTACCAATCTGGTGAATCAGGATCAGCGAGCTTCTTTGTCTTGGTACAGTGCAGTTACTTGCTGGTGTTGTGCTGCTGTTTTGCAAAAGTGCCACTGGATCTCATCTTCATTTGAGATTTATTTTAATGATTTCCAAGTAGGCAGAGGCCCTACTCTCCAGAGAGGGTAGGCAACACTATTATTTTTCTTTAGAAGGGAATGACAGACACAGGATTCATTAATTCTAATACATTGACATTAGAAATCATATTATTTTTCTCCATTATGGGATCAATGAGAAGAACTAATATTCTATTAGCCTTATCTGCACCACCCTTTCTGCTTGCCCTAAGTAGGGCATTTCAACTGTATCAAAGGACCCTGAACTTGTCTCTTAACCCAAAGATCCCGTCTTGAGTCAAAACTATTTTGATTCTAACTTCCTTTCTGCTCATAGTTACCCAGCTTTAGCAACCTGCCCCAACACATTAGAGGTTCTTCTGCTGCAGCTGCTGATGCTCAAGTCTGGGAATAAAACTCTGCTGTGCTGATGTCATCAGGGCTTATTTGTCTTGCTCCACATAAAACACAGCTGAAATTCCCTATGGCTTTGGGATACCTATTAAAAAAGAGAATAGTTGTGGCTAACTTTCCATCAAGTTCAAAGGTGCTTGTTATTCGAAAAACGCCCTCGAGCACTTGCCAAATGAATTTTTTGTTTGGCCAGGAGGACTTGCAATATTTTTTGAATCACTTTTTTTCTTCTCACATCTATGTTTATAAGTTTTCCTAGCCACATTTAGGAATGGTGGGTGCTGAACGGCAGAAAATAAAAACCTACGAATTTCAGAGACCCACAGGATTTGTTCCAGTGCTCTGTACCGATACCATACGCAGATCACTTCTTTCCCTCTAGATAAGGACCAGTGAAAGAGCAGGGGTTTCATGCAATGAGACACAGCTGAAGACCCTTCTTGCCCGTCTTCTAGAGAGTAAAAGGATAAAAGTTGTTTCTAAACAGGTCTGTGAAGTTTTAAGCCATTACTGAAAACAAAATTTTCTCTCTCCACCCCTTTCACACTAGTTCTTGCTTGCCTACTGTGGCAACTTAGATGTACATTAAATATAAGATGCTGAATTTCAAGCCAAACCACCTTTTAATGGTTAGAAGTCAAGAATTAATAACAGTGAATTAAAAATATATGCACTTATTCTGTAATATATTTGCAGAATGGCTGTGCTTGTATTTCTTAAACCTTTGTTTCAGCTAGGGAGATATTTGAGATTAAATTTCACTGACAGCAACTGGCTCTAGAGCAAACAACAATACTGATCTTATGTCTGCCTACAGTAGCCCAAGATATTTAAAGATTATGACTCACATCACAAGCTCTGAAAGTCCCTTGCAAATACTGTTTCAAGAGCCTCACAGCAGCTCTTCAAGACAGGTAACCATTCCACTCTTTTTCTGAGGGGCTCAGAGGAAGATCATGAGGACTCAGGATGACAAAGCATCTGTCTCAAAGGCAGAACCGACAGCCTTAGCATTTTTTCTGTTTCCAGCCACTGACTTGTACTTCCTGAACGCTCTCAGACAGCAACGCTAAAAATAAGTGAAAAGGACATATGTGTGCATTCTGAGTGCTGTCTTTTCAGATCTTCCTTAGACAAAAGGAATGTTACCTGCAGCACTAAGCCTCCTGAGCGCTGACACTACTGCACAGCCTGCTGTGCCCCCCCTATGCTCGCTCCAGCCCAGGCTTCTCTTGGCCAAGAGCCAGGATGCTGCATTCTGCCTGCAGACTTCCACAGCAGTCCTACACGTGTCTGAGGGAAGAGTCTGACCTAAGGCTGTGACTTAGTCCCAGCACTGTGATGGGATGGACTGTGTGCTGATGGACAATTGGCCCTGGGAAGTTGCACAGTTATCAAATGAGTCTCACAATAGGTATGGGATAAAGCATAGGTCACCACATGCTTGAGCTGGATTTGAGTAGTATGCAGATGAAAGGTTCCTGTAATCCCTTAATATATTTCAAGTACCAGGGAGTGGAGCAGGGTGAGTTAGCAGTCGTTTCAGACAGTGAATCCATGAAAGCAAACCTAAGCACAAAACCAGGTATGCGGTTCTAAGTATTTAATACACTCTACAACTCAAGTGATCTTCTTGCAGCTGTCATGCTTACTACTGCTGCTTTTCCAGCTCTGGGAGAGCAGCCCTTGCATGCAGTCTGACATCTCCAGTCAGGCTGTTCAGAATTGATAAGGCACTGTAAAACACCATGGAGACTACAAAAGCACCAACCCCAGGCACCAAGCTGGTTCCAAGTGGGGCACACAGCAACACCCAAAGCATCCTGAGCACTGCCTGGTGTGCTCCAGGGCTGGCTGATGCACTCCTGACCAACTGCTCCTGCACTGGGAAAGTGGGCTTTGATCAGGGCCACAAGAGTGCAGGTTTGGCACCCTGCTCCAGGCACTACAGTGGGATTGAGGAGATAAAGAATCAAGTCTCTGCCCTCCTGCAAGTTTCCTGTGAGATCTTAGGCAAGCCCAGCAGCCTGTCTTTGTCTCAGCATGGCAATATCCCATCCTTCAGCCAAGTACAAGATCCCATGCTCGCCATAATATTTCCAAGCACCTCCAGCTGCAGCAACCTGGAGCCCTGTGCAGCTTAACTCATCCAGCTTCTTAGATGTCCTGGGCACAGATACACTCTAAAGACCTCTTCCTGAAATGGAGATACTATTTCCTTTACCCCACTAGACAGGTAATTTACCTTTATATCAGAGAGTCCTTGAAATAGAGGGTGTATCTGCACACAGCACTTAGCACTTATCGAACAGAGTCAAAGCTGTTTGTAATACAGATTGTTACAGGAATCTGGGCCCACAGCAGGATTCCATCAACAGTTTCAATTGTTATACACATAACAGAAATCTCACTCAGAGACGTTAGCCAACTTAGGAAAAAACTGGGACCGAGGCTTTGTTGCTGGCAAAATTAGACATTACAATTCTGTCTGCACACAGAGATCAAGTCTGGTAAGCCAGGAGGTTTTTAAAGTCTAATAACAATAATAAGGCATAGTAATAGAATGACATTTTGGGTGTCCAGATTCCTAGCCCTCCTATACATTTTTTCTCCAACCTTTGAATTCTTTTTATAGACAGTAGACATGTTAATTGATATTCTCACAGTGATCACTTCAGGCTCCGGTTTCATTGTAACACTGATCGCTTGCATATAGACCAGAAGTTAAAATACCCAAATAAACAATTGACATTTCATTTTTGCATTGCCAAGGTACATTTGTAAATCACATTTTTCTCATGATGCTCACACAATAAGGCTTCACCATTTAGCTAGATTTAATCAACTAAATATCTGTTGCTTACCTGTGTGAAGTAAAGATTCATCAGGGTCAGGGTGAAAAACTGGAGGCAGACTGGGAAGCAATAGAGAAGCCAGAAGATGAAGGGGCTGAGAGAATTTGCTGTGACAAAGTCTTTGAAGTAAAATGAAAAGAGCACTGTCCTAAGAGAGGCCCAAAACAGGCACAGAAACAGAAAGACAGTTTGATAACTGAACCTCTTGTGCCTGTAGTGAAGGACCAGCCAGAGCTGGACGTAGATGAACACAAAAAGCAGTGAATAAAAAACAGTATATACAATGGTCAGGCCCAGCTTCACATACGGAGGGACAGCTGGCGTCAGGGTCGGCGGAAGGGTGTCATTTTTCAGTGGGTCCCACTCAGGGGCCTCCATTTGATATCGGGAATCGTCAGAATTATTTAAGTTTGGCTGCCGCTGTTGCCTCCTCCTCCTCCTCCTTCTCCTTTCATCTTCCTACAGCATAGGAATCAAGAAAATGAAAGAAAACAAGCTGCACTTCCTCTTTGGCAGCTCACTGTGGGCTGGTAGCACATGATCACAATTCAGAATGATTCATTAGGACTGCCTTTGTCAGCAATTGGCAGGGAACAGCTCAGAAAGCTGCTCTTTGCTGATGGCTCTGCACAAATCTTTACCATCCTCAAGAAACAAAGAAATCCATCAGCCCCTGAACAGTTTACTGCTAATTTTTTCCCTAAGGAAAATTATCTGGATTTTAATTAGTTAAGTAATGTTCTATTTTCTACAAGTAGCAAGTACCTGACACTTGCCCAGTGGCAGCCACATCATATCTTTGTAGGATTTTTTTTTTTCTTGTTTCCTGTTTAACAAGTACTTCATTTAGTTGCATTTTGTTAAAAATCATTTTTAGCACCCTCACGTACTCCTGAAATTCAAACTGCTGTATTAAGCTGCAGCAGCTCAGCTTGGCATTGCAGAAACCTTTGTGTTTACAAAGAATTACACAATTGGCACAGCAAATCTAATACACTCAGTTTCTTCTTTTTCTTATAAGATGCTTCATTAGAACGGGGGAAAAGGTGCATCAGGACTTCCAAACCTAGCATGTACAGGAACAAAATAAAACCTCCTAAAGACCTAAATTCACCAAAGCATACATGCAGCTACAGGTTCTTTTCTCCTTGGTTGCTTTTTACCATCACTCTGGAAACAGCTGGCTGGACATGCCTTCTCACAAGTGTGCAGAGGTGCCCTTGGGATGAAACCTATAAATTAATAGGTGCTATGGCAGGCTGATGGGTTTGACTCACGGGGGTGAGAAGTGAGAACTGAAACTGAGTGGTTTAGACATTTGTAGTGTGGTCAAAATGCTTCATATATCTCTAGGTCATGTATAGCACCTTCTACCATATAACAACAAGATTTTAAAAGTTACTTTGTCTATGGCTGGAGCACTGTCATGTGTTTCTCTATAATTTATAGTAAGCTGATTGCAAGAAGTGCTTATTACCTGGACCAATCCCCAGGGAAGACCCCATATGTCTGGTGAGCAGTGAAAAAAGATTCCTGTAGCAGAAGAGTCCATGTAAAGAACTAACACAGAGTACATGATATGCAGAAACTGACACCTATCAACCAAAATAATGATTTCCACTATTAATGCCTTGCACTAAGAGGAGTTCAAAACTACTATTTTGTTGAAAAAGACAATTATCATAATTGTGCTTATTAATATAAATACAATATATAAAAATTTTGGGTATCTATCTAAAAAGCTCTCAAAGTGAACCCCATTCTGCCCTAGAAATACTCATACTGAACCATTAAAGGTCTGTTCAAAAAGCCAAGGTTAGGTACCAAAACTAAAGCAGTATTATTTTCAAGGTGCTGACTAAACTCAGGTCCCATTGACAGCAAAAAGATTTGTGGGTTCTCAGTGCTTCTGTGTTACCCTGGTTTTTCTGAGTTTCTTTATTAGCCTTTTGATTTTCATAGATGGAGTCAGATCTTTTAGATACTGTAGAATATTAGAGCAGTTTTTCTACCTTTCCCACAGAAGTAATATAAACAAATCCTTTGTTTTTCATTCTCTGTCCTTTGTTTGCATATTTCTAACCTGAAAACAATTGTAACTGACAACTGGTCTGGCCACTGAGGCTGAGGGGTGGAAACCCCAAAAAGCCAATCTTCTGCTAGACCCACAAATGTATAAAAAGTAAAAATAAACAAAAGGGTCTCTTCTCTCCGCTCTTTCAGCTGGGAGCTGGATCAGAAGAACCTCTGCAAAAATCTCTTGTCTGTGTGTGATTGCTTTGTGTGTCTTGGTGACATCTCCGTAAATCTGGTCATTGATTAAGGTTTCTAGATATGATTTTAAGACTCTTACCAGGAGCAGCCTGTCTTGGAAATCCCAGATAAATAGCTTACTGAAGCAGGGTGATACACAGCACTGGGTGATGGTCGATTTGACTATGGATAGAAATGTACAGAACAGAGAGTGAATAAGGGAAAGATGAGAGAGGATAAGAAAGTCTAAGCACTAAAAAACATGTACATCTACAGAGGTATGTTAGAGCATACAGAAAAAAGACTTCTATGGCTTCAGTGCAAATAAACATGGACTTAATTTTGAAGTAGCACATGCTCCTAGATTCTGCATAATTCCTGGGGGAGAAAAAAAAAAGAAAGAAAGAAAAAACAATTACTTGATACCAGGGTAGGACACGGAAAACTGTAAGATTCATTATGAAAAGATGGGGAGGTAAAAGGCCTGAACGAGAGTTTAGAAAATATGTATAAAAATAGGATACAACAAATTATATTTCAGTACATACGACAGTAGGCTCCACCTCCCAGATCAGGAAAACATCTCCCCTATATTGATACATACTTCCTCCTAGCAGACTAGGAAAACATCTTCCTAGCCTTCCCCAGTCCCACTAATAGGCCATCCTTGTGTATCTGTCACTCTTCACTACCCCAGTGCACACATACACTCTCTAGAGGCCAGAGTACAGCAATAAAAATTTCAGTGGGTTACACACCACCTCTCTGCTCTCAGCACAAACCTTCTGATTATGCTTGTGGCTATCATTAACCCACATTGGCCATAAACACTCTATTGCTTTTTATCAGTGACCTATAACAACTCTTCACAGCTTGTGCTGTAAGACTTTAACCTGCTGCATGGGGTTAAGGCTTCCACCACATTCGTTCAGCAAGAGCCACCAGAATTTTAACACTGCCACATGCCTGAAGTATTCTATAAACTGTACAGAGGAGCAGAAATCCATTTTCCCTCAACAATCTGCTGGTTTAGTGTCCTTGTGGATGTGATTGGCAGCTCATGCTTTGTGGGAATGTGTTGTAAACACCTACAGAAGAAGCCGCTGCCTCGGTCAGATGTTGCCAAGGGACAGCAAAAACAGTGGTCGCATAGACTGTGCCCCAGACAAGTGTCCTTGACATTGGTGAGCAAAGGTTGGTTATGAAACTCTGCATTGCAGCATTATAAGAAACCTCTTAATACACCAAACTTCCCGTGCAGCTCTTCAGTGCTTAGGAAGTTCAGCCGCTTTTTGGTCTTCAACAGTCCTGCTCCTGTCTGTGGATGTTGGGCAATTCCAAAAGATCTGTTTGTGTTACTGTTCTCTTTCTAAGGGCCATTGGTCAAAAAAAGAAACTTCACTGAACCGCCAGTGTTCAGAAAGTTGCTTATCTAGGCTGTCCCACTGCTATTTGACTTGAACAAAAGTAGGCAGCATAAAGTGTCCAGATTCTATGAGTTGAACTGCTGCCCCTGCTCCTGTGCAAAGAGATCTGAATTCTCATCTTTGATGTCGCTTGCAGTTCATGAATTTCCTGGCAAGACTGTTAGCACTCTGCAACTATGGACTCTCATTAGTGTGCAGTTCTAAAAATCTTATAGTAAAGGTTTTGCAGAAAAATGCACTTCTGAGAAGGGAAGAAAAGAAAGCAATTTAAGATATTGTTAGACACTGAACCATCTTCATATTTGATTTTATACCGTGGTAGTCCAGAAAACTTGTCCATAGTTAGATGGGCAGGTTTTTTAATTCTTTTGAGGCCTCATGATTTCTTGGATTGTGTTTCTTATAACTACCAGGCTCACATGGTTTAAACCTGAAGTACTAAATAAAGTACCGTAGCTGGACCTTAAAGTCTGTTCTTCAAAAGTTGCTTTCTCCCAAAGTTATCTGCAAAATTGTGAGGCCTATCTATTCAGTTCCACCCCAGCTGAGATATACCAGGAGAAGTTATCAGATAGACAGGCCTCTTGCCAAAGCGAACCAAAATAAACTGATATTCTGGTTCATTTTCTTTTGCTCCGCACCCCATGAGGCCTATGATTTCAAAACTCAACAACAACATTTTGAAGTAAATAATTCTTCCTATTTCTATGCAAAAAAAAAACAAACAAACAAACAAAAAAAAAACAACAAGTGGGACAAAAATCTGATGCTGAACAAGATCTGCCAGGTATCTGGTGGAGATTTCGGAGTGTTGATATTCTGAGTTAGGCAAAGGGTATAGATACTGTGGGATTCATGATTATCTAATACTCCCAAGTTTGTCACAACACTTACACTTTGTCCTTTTTCATTATGTGTCCCACAAAAGTATGAGCTCAATTCCTTGCACTCCGCTTATTTCAATTTAAATAGTCTTTTGAATAGACAAATTCCTCTGAAGTCTTTTGTAATGTGGCTATTAGAAAAGAGAAATTTAACTATGTGGTGTAAGCACACACCTCCTGCATCTAATACTTAGGCCAATGTAATTTGGTGCATTATATGACAAGATGTCACATTTCCTGAAGAGGCATGGTGGCTAGGATGCTGAAAAAAATGGACATTTCCTTTGAACATGTTCAGCAATCTGATTTAACTACAGGGCAAGCACCTAAACTAGTGCCTGCTCAACGTGACGGATGAATTAGCCAATAAATACCGAACCTGTAACCTCATTTGTCTTTGGATTCTGAGAGCCTTGTTTGAAGCTTTTTGAATGCTGCTGCATTCAAGAGCGTACATACTTAGGCTTGGAAAATACTGCTGATGGGATACTTCTGTCCTTCATTGGGAATGGGCTCATCTCCAAGTCATGGTCTACGTCACCATCTTTGGGATCCAGCGTCTCTCTGCCATTCAACATTTAGCAACACTGTTAAAAGTCAAACAGAGGGCTGGGAACCAGTTTTCTCAAGGGAAAAAAATGTCCTTTCATTGCTGGGCTTTCTCTGTGCCTGGGCATGTTACATTTCACTATTAATCCTGACACAGACCTCTTACTCAAAACATGTCTAAATAAAACCCTCATAATAAATCAGGATTTATTATTCTAATCTCATTTAGGTCATACAGTGGCGTAAAACAGTACAAATGTAGGGCCTTAACCCATAATCCTCAAGGCAGCCAAAGCTTCCATTGGCTTCGCATGAAGTAATGCCTACGCTTCGAGGGCAGAAGCTCACCACACAAACTAATCAGAGTAATGCAAATACCTTTTAAAGTAAGAAAAGTATGGTTTCGTAATTTCAGCCCGTACTTGACCAGAAGAAAACTTTCCAAAATACATTACTCAGTGAATAGAAGATTGAAAGAGACAAAGTCTGGAAACAGAAACATCTGAACATGAGTGCCTTTGTTTCATTTTTGAACTTAGTCTCTGTTAGGCTGGTTGAATGTCGATTTCAGGCTCTCTTGCAGACTTTTACATCATACAATATACAACAGGAGCAGTATGGAGCTTGGAGTTGTAGTTTGGATTCCAGACTGGTAAGAAGGTCCTGCACACCCTGAAATTTCTGTGTGGCTTGTTATTTGGGATTTAAAGCAAGACTCAGCAAACTGAGACCTAAGATTAAAAAGAATCAAAAATTATTTGTTGTTTTTCGCTGTTTAAATCACTCTTTGCAGCTTCCAGTTTCCTAGATGCCTCCATAACCCAGAAAGACACTTTGAATCCTTGCTAGCTCAAGCAGAATATATCCTCTCCTTTGCTAGCCTTCTTTGCTTTCTTTGACTTAGTGTTTACCAGCTTCTTTGCATCCATCCCCAGCCCCCACTGGAAAAACCCATCAAAAGGGAACTAAAGCAGTTGGGCATTTCCCTTCAGTGGGGATTCCCTTAGATAGTTCTGTCAGCTGGGTATGAGCTGATTGGAAAAAAGAGGTGGATTAGATGTGTACTGATAATACAGGAAGGTGGGTTTGAGTGCTAAACGTTATTTGGCCTAGTGTCTGGGCATTTCATATGACCTGTGACACTTCCCAGAAGGAAACATGTCTCCTCTTCAAGAGAATCTTAACAGGTAAATAACAAAAGTCCATTTGAAAAGGGAGTATTTTAGCCACATCCAGGAAAGCAGGTTAATTAATTTTCTTCGCATGGCTTCTGATACTTAGACAATATGAAGCCTCTGGCTCACAGCTAACAAAACCCTCCATGTTAGGAAACACCCGATTCAGCTCTGATTATCTGTTCATTCAAGCAGCTGAGGATTCAGCTGTGAAAGCAAAAGTCCAGAATCTTGCTTAAGCCAGGTTAATGTCTCAAGAGGGTTTTTTACTCGGGTGTCCTAAGTCTATGCCAGTTAGCACCGACATCCAGGCTAGCTCTGGGGAGGATGAGGATTATGTTGGGAAGTGTGCTCAGAGACAGGCTGAGCAGCTTGGTGTTCCCTCAGTTTCTGAAACTGGGTTGCCACAGCTGAGCTCTGAATGTGGCCACTGCAGAGACTTGTCAGCTGCAGGGCTGTCCTCGGGGTATTGATGAAGGCAGATGTGTTGGTGAGGGACATCAGTCTAGCCTTTCTGGGATATAAAAACAGGGTGGAGAGGGATAGCCACTGTAGCTGGAAATAAAGGATCTCACCTAGGACTGCAAGTTGATGTAATTGGGCAGAAGAACAGAATTCCTGAGATACCTGTCAAATTCACAGCTCAGAGATGCATTCCTAGAAGATGGGCTTTCTTTGATCATTAGTGAATCTGCACTTAGGCATATCTGGAAAGACCTGAGACACCTTTGTATTTCCTGGGCTAAAACCAAGCAGTAAACAAACGTTTCTAGCCAATGCGCATTCAACTTTTGACAAGTCATACTGAGCCAACAGCGTCCCTCCTCGCCCCGCACGTGGATCCTTCGGATGTCCTATCCCATGCTCACCCTCGTGTGTTTGTGCTGGGACTTTCCCGCTGCCAGGGGACTTGTCCAAGCTGTCAGTCCACACCCGAGGGCAGAGCACTGCGGTAGCACCGCCAGCTTCGATGCGAGGAACGGGACAGAGCGGCCCCTTATGTGGCAGCGGGCTGCCATCTGCTGACCCCCAGATCACTCTGCGCCCAAACCCGCTCCGAGGGGCCTCTCTGTCAGCGGAGAGCAGGTGAGCACACCACGGAGGAGTCTCTCGCCTCAAGCCTCTGTCCCTGTGTGCCAAGAGGGAAGGGGCAGAGAGCGGCGCCGGCGGCAGGAGCGGGACAGGGAACGCGGGCGCGGCGGGCGGGCCCCGCGCGGCCCTTCCCTCAGCGCGGGGCGGGCACCGCCGCCAGGGCCGCGCCTGCGGAGCCGCCGCGACCCCTCGTGGGAAGTGGGGAACGGCAGCGGTTCCGTCGGCGGCTTCCTGGGGGGCTCCAGTCCCGGCTTTGTTAGGGTGGGGGGTTTTTTGCTTTTGGTTTGGGCTTTTGGTTGGTTTGTTCGGGATTTTTTTTTTTTTTCTTTCTCTTTTCCCTTCTGCTTCTTTTTCTTCTATTCGCTGAGATGAACACAGAGATCGCAGCTGCTTGCTTTCCCCGCCGGCTCTGTGTGCGCTGAGGGCATCTGCTTTTCCGCAGTGCCGGCCTGTTTTCTCCATAAAGCTCCCCTGGAAGAGAAACAGAGGTTGTTACGTAGGTTCATATCCCCCAGCCAGCTTCATTTAGCCAGGAGGTTTCCTGTCTTGTCCAGCAGCTTTTCCGTATTTACCCCTGTTGCAAAGCAGTAACCAGCCTTGTCCTGATTTATTCTGCAGAGTTCTACTTGTCTGTGAACTGTGCCTCAGTGGCAGAAATCGATTGACCCTTATCTCCTCCTCCTTAACATCATTAAAATGCATTTATGTGAAAATAATAGCAGCCGGCTTAACAAAATGTTGGTTTTATTGGGGAGAAGTGCTAAGGTTGTATTGTATGTTCATAAACAGAACTGCATTTGTTTCAAACACAGTAAAATAAAAGGTGATATTTTCATGCATGCAATAATCCTCCCAGCTGTTTATGTTTGTTTTATCGTGCAGAACGTTAAGTGCATTCGACTTCAAATGGCCCAGCTGAAAAAATTGCCTTAGTGGGTGGAGCAGAGAGTCAAAGTGTAAAAAAAGAAAATAATGGGGAAAAAAAAAAAAAAAAAAGAGAGAGCAAGGAGAAAGTTTGAAGGAACAGAGCCACAGATGTTTTTACAGGAACGACATTAAAGAGAAAATCTTCTTGGAGACTGTAAGTGACATTTTGTAACCTTTGGGGAATTTTTGTAAAATTCTCACGAGGAAGTTGTTTCATGATACCATCATGTGGATAGCAAAACCTCTGTCTTTTTCATTTCTTTTTGTAAAACCAAGTCTATGTAAGTTTATTATATTAAATAAGCATCTTAGCCATTATTGTGACTTAACCCCAGCAAGCAACTTATTATACTAAATCCAGAACACTGCACTGTATCAGCTAAGAAGAAAGTTTACTCTATCCCAGCCAAAACCAGCGCAACTACAATTATAGTTTCTTAATAATAATATTTGACAATTAATTTATAATAAATCATCATTATAAAATAAAACCACATGATATAACTATATTAATATTACCCTTAATATATTGCAAAATATAATTAAATTATAATTTATAATTTATAAATTTATAATTTATAATTAAATTATAAATTATAATTAAATAATAATTTACTGTGTCTAAGCATTAAGTAACAAGATATTCACTGTTTAAATATCAGGACATGATGTAATTAAGGTTGTCTCTGCAAGTTTTTTGGACACCATTGCAAGTGCTTTGTAGTTTTACCTTTAGTGAAAGTTTTTCCTCCAGGATCCTTACTTAGGAGGACAAAACGGTAATGCAACAAATGTTTTAGAAGGAACGGGAGTTGTTAAAAAATGATATTGTTGGTTATAAGGTTTAACATGTATGTGAGCTGAGGTTTGGTAAAATGAGGGTTTGCATCAAATCATATCAGCTCTTTGTGAGTACAGGGTGAGGAGAGCTGAGGAACTCTGCAGAGAGGAGAGGTTAGAAACTATCCAGTGGTACATGCTGTGAAACAAAAAGGAACAGAAAGATTTAACAGCTGGGATAGAGGGCAGGGAGTAAGTATTTAGCCTGGACATACTTCTATCACCTCCAGCTGTGCTGACTGTAGTTTATTTTGGAGTAAAATCCAGTATAGTACAATGGCAGGTTTCTAATCCTTTTATAGAATGGACAACTTTGCAATAAAATGACTTCAATCATGTTTACTATTAAAATGTTTTAAGAGGTGTGTTCCTGTGTGCAGCTATATTTGCTTCATCTTACCTATGTCATTGCAGAGAATGTTTCATCAGAAACTGCTGGGTTTTGGGATATTTTTCACATTTTGTTGCCCATACTTTTTAAAGCAGTAATACTATCACAATCTCAGGTAAAGAAAGGTGATACAGCCATGTGATTAATGAATAGAAAAAACATATACAGAATTTCAAACTACCTTAATGAAAGAAACTGAACATTTGAATTTGAGTTTTATTAATTGATATGAAATGTTTCTAGATTTGCATAACCTAATTTATAGGTTTAAATGCAAGAGATGTAATAAAGAGGCCTCAGCCAACAGCATCGATGACAGCTAAAATCAAAAGCGATTTTAAGTGATTGGCAGTTCTTCTTGGTATTGCTTGTCCCAGCATATATCCTGCTAAGTATTGGGGGGTTTGAGAACCACAAGTATAGAACTGTAGCTCTTCAAGGTTTATGGCACTTGGCTGTTTATTGCACATTGCTGTGTGTCCAGTGTTCAAAAATCTTAAAAACATGGAGGAGAAGAAGGGAGGGAAGGAAGGGAGGGAGGAAAGGAAGGAAAGAAGGAAAGAAATTCCAGGACTGTATATTCAAAGGTAGGCTATGCAAGCCTCTGTCTATCAGCAGGCAGCTTTGGTTACAGTCTTATCAAATCTGTTTAAACAACACACCTATTTTATTAAGTTTAACAATAATTTTTGATTAAGGGAAGCAAAGTAGTAATGTCAGAGAACGTTTGCATTAAAAAAGTGTGATTTGGCAGTCAGAAGACAGCAGGGAGGATGCACGGTCCATTTCTCCCTGTAAGTGAGAACCCTGTAAGTGAGTAACACAAAAACATTCAGTCCTCCGAGTATTTTCAGAAGACAGATTAAAAAGAAATTATTTTTATTTGTTAAGTTTACGGAAATTTGTAAAAAGAAAGTGGTTTCTATTAAAAAAAAAAAAAAGAAAGAAACATTAAGCTAGTTATTTTACACAGTGTATCCTCTTTATGAAAGCCTTATAGCAGTATATCAAAAATTAATTTCATGTTAGAAGGAGTGAGATATGTTTTGAGATATATTTTTTCCTGCAAGATGGAGACCGTGGAAAATGATCGACCATTTTAAATTCACTGAGAGAGATATAAATATTTCCATTGAATTTTGACATAGTTGGCTATATATACAAAGCAGCTGAAAATCCTGAATACTCAGTAGTAACAAATTTTATCCCTTCAGGAGGATTTCACTGATATAAACTTAGCAGACTGAGTATGTTAGCTGTCATTATATATTCTTTGCTTTTATTAGTGTCCACCTCATTTTTAACATGTTTTACATTAAAGCAGTTTTATGAGGATTTTTAAAAAATTTGCCTTGCTAATACTAAATCAGTGTATTTTGAAACTCCTAGGAATCCACACACTGCCAAATTAGTAAGAAGCTTGAGCACTACCAGAATTGGAGTAAGTAACTTTACTAACAGTGCCACCACTTGTCTCTTTGGGCAGACACATAATGTTGATTTTATGCCCCCACTTAGGGACGTATTTCTGTCTTGGAAAATATGACTCATTTCTTTGTTGAAGTCACTTTATATACTGATCTCCCTCACATTTCTGTGATATACTGGCTGAGGATCTAATCAAATGAGAATTCTTACACGTGGTTAGGATGTCCAGGAATTTGTGCTAAGAATTACTCTACAATGAAGATGTATTCAGCATCCAGCTACTCAGTATCCAGCTACTCACGTGAACTTGAAGACGGTATTTCAAATGCTGTCTATCCATATAAATATCCAAATCCATGTAGTTACAGGGAGGAAATATTTCCCAGTTTCAGTCTAGGTGGTTTTGGTTATGCAATTGGTAAGAATAATCAAAATTAAATATCCATATCAGCCAGCTCTTGGAATCACTGCTACTCTGCATGAATGTACATATGCTAAACTAGAAAGAAAATGTCCCTCCCAGCCCCCCAAATAATTATGTCACCAGATTATGAACTGATTTAGGTAGGCCATTATTTTCAACATCAACCTTTATGCTTTTGTTATTGGACACCTCAATATAAATAACGAGTTTCTGTAACTACACAGAATAAAAGTTTTTAAATCACCAATGTATAGGTGATCTTCAAAGAGAAAGAAAACCAGTTAAAATAATGTCGAATGTTCTTAATCAGTCACTTCTTCTAAAAGACTTTTTGCAAGCTGCCATACACAGAGACAGCAGGTCTTCCTCAAGTGCACTGGCTTAGGTTGTGCTTTTTTGTTGTTGTTTGGTTGGTTGGTTGATTGATTGATTGAATTTTGCACATATCCAATGTCCAGAAATCTTGGAGGAAAATATATGGCAACAATTTATAATAATTTCAATAATTAAATAAAACCAATAAAATTTAAAGAGTTTAACTTTTAATTACAAGCTCAGAAATAAGATTGGTAATTTAACTAAAGTTCTAATTAAGATTAGTCTGTTTGGGGAATATATATTTTCATGTATTATAACGTTGTTTACGAGTCTTTGTAATCAACACTAAAATTAAGTGCTCTTTCTGTGCATAAGCTTTAAAGTCCCTGCCCTTGCTTTTACGTCGTGTGTGAGTGTAGTGACTGGAGGCAGCTGGGGGCCGCTTGCAGAAGGCATGACCTATTAGTAAGTCCAGTAAAAAGTGTGTTTCTCTAGATTTAAGCTCCGATCAGCCCCTTCCCTGAAGGTGTCTTCATGGCAGGGGCCAGCGGAGGGTGCTGGTGTTACTGTTCTGCAGCCGAGCACGATGGAAAAAATCCCAACAGAAAACCGAGGGCAACATTGTTCTGGGAGTACCGTGTGCCAGCGTGGGGTCCTGTGGCTCCCCTCCCAGCAGGACCTGTGCGAGCTCCCACCGGCCACAGCCTCGAAAATCTCTGAAATGGTTAATAATGGTTGATAGCGAGCACCGTCTCCGACCGCAGGAGGTTGGGAGCGTGAGGGGAGCAGCTTCCCTTGAGAAGGAGCCTGCAGCAGAGTGCTCCAAAAGGCTGGGTGGTAGGAGTCTGTGGTTTGTCTCACTTTCAAAGTGTAAGGCTTGACACACTGGCAAACACAGCCACTGGACTCAGTCTGTCACGGCAGGGGGTTCACTCTGCCTGTTTCTATTTTGAAATATCTTTCTGGAGCTGCACAACAGAGGTTTACATCCTTTAGCATAGAGTCATAGACCATGCTGAGTTGAAAGGGACCCATCAGGAACATCGAGTCCAACTCCTGGCCCTGCACGGGAAATCCCAATAATCACATAATGTGCCTGAGAGCGTTCTTCAAATGCTTCTTGGACTCTGTCAGGCTGGTGCTGTGACCACTTCCTTGGGGAGCCTGTTCCAGTGCCTAGCCACCCTCTGGGTGAAAAAGTTTTTCCTGATATGTAACCTAAACCTTCCCTGACTCAGCTTCATCCTGTTTCCTTGGGCTTTGTCACTGATCACCAGAATGAAGAGATTTGTCCCTGCCCCTTCGCTTTCCCTCATGAGAATGTTGAAGACCACGATGAGATTTCCACTCAGTCTCCTCCAGGCTTTGGCTGCACAGTGCATCCTTTGTGATGAGCTTTTACTTCCCCTGTGATATTGTAGACTCTTGGCTGTTCACAAGCAATCCTAATGCCAGCTTTGAAAAGTCACCTTTTAGAAGTTGCAAAGTACGCAGTAATAAAAGTGTCCTGTACTGTACCCTATTCATGCTGTATAGCATATGCTTGAATCTTTACTGGTTGGCTTCACAGGTGAAAGACCTCTGCCAGGGAAAAAGCTGCTGGAGCTTCTGCTTTGCTGTAGCTGCAGTTTGCCAACTGTCCTGAAGTGGAAGCCTGCAACACCAAGAAGTCTTTAACACTCACTGAATAGAATCTGAAGACAGATATAAACTACTAGACCTAGGAGGCAGGAGTCAAGCTCAACAAGGGATAACTTCTAAAACACAAGGTTTAATCCTCTTAGCATCTCTTGTGTGCTGTTGTCTTCTTGGTTGGAGCTAACTTCACCCGGTTTTTGCTCCTTGCACTAGTACCAGTGCCCTTGTGCTCAGCAACACAAGCCTGCCCATTCCTTTCATTTCTTTAAGCGTCCTTCCTTATTACTGAGTAGCAGCATTTCTCTTTTATTTAAAACCAGCAGATGCTCATTTAGAGAATTCACTCGTCTTAGTCAAGCGCTGCTGGAGGTGAGAGAGATCTTTGATCAAAGAGGAGATCCATTTTATCCTGCAGGATGCCAAGACCAGCAGGATCAGCAGACCCTGGGTTTCATTTTTATGGCTGGGAGTGCACACATGGTTAGGCAGCAGTCCACCTCTTGCTCCTTTGCCTGCAGGACGGGGTAGCCCAAGTTGTGCTCTTCTTCATCACCAGCCCCTTCTTGAAGTCATCAGGGCAATTTGCACAAGCAAATGCTGGTCATGACAGGCCTTAAATTTGTATCCTCTGCCCTAAAAGACTCAAATTCTCTTTCGCTTTCCCACCATCCTTCTCTCATCTGACTCCTTTCTGAAATCCAGGTTTTCTTCTCCCTGGTTGTTCCTTCTTAGTTGAAAAAAGACACCCTGTAAGTATGGAGTGAGATTACTGAGGCCAGTGGAAATCCAACAGGCTTTCTCTTAGTCCTGGGTCTGGCTCTGCCACGGCAGGAGCAGCTGAGAGCAGCTGGTTCAGATACTGGGACAGTAACAGAGTTGTTACTCTGCTGAAGCAGCACATGCAACAAATATTTATGTCTGGTACCAAGAGGGGAAAAGCATGTTCAGAGAAGACAGGCTATTTGGAAATGACAAATGTCCTGACCTCAGGCAAGGCTGAGCAGTCTGGGAGGGATTTCTGTTTAAGTCAGTCTGAAAACTATAGTACACTGTAGGGAATGTTCAGAAACCTTAGAAACTAGAAAAACTATTACCATTAGTAGCAGTGAAATAATAAGGATAATGTACTTGTAAGTTCTTCTGTACATATAGCATATATGCTGTTGGATATATGCCCCAAGGTTGCAAATACTCTGGCAGAAATGTTCACAGGTTTTGGAGAAGACTTAGATGCATGAAACATGCAGGCCATGCTGATGAATATCTGGAAAGAAGCATCAGCAAGCAAGAAAACTAAGTTAGTCTTGGTCATAGTTTGCCATGTAAAATGGACACAGTGCTCTAGGAACTTTAAAGGTAAGGTTTTATTCAGGCAAGAATCATACCAAGCAGAATTTCCTCTCTAATTTTATTATCTCTACCTTTGTATTTTACTGTCCATGAATAAGAGGGTTGTTTGAACAATACTGCACCGTCAAGGGTGGTTTTATGTTGCTGTATTAAGTAAATCTGTTTGTTTTATTTTACTCTGAAGCATACATCCTGTTTTCAAAGTAATGGCACAATTTATGGACAACAGAAACAGCTTGCAGATAATTCCTCCACCACACAGAATGAAAATGGTTGCATAATTGTTTGTATCTTTCCCTACTTACCAAGCTGTAATTTGTCAGCCATATCCTCCCCAATGGGGCTGAATTTGGCAGCCAGCAACAGAATCCTTTGTTACATATTCACACTAAAAGACTTTACTCCTAATTTTTCTTTGGGATCATTTTTTCATTAATTTTTGCTGTGAGGTAGCCCACAGAATATCTCAAGTTGGTGAGCTTTTCCTGAGACTTGTGAGCTTTAGAAATAAAGCACAACTTCACACTCCACATACCCATAGAGAGAGTAATTAGCTGAAATTGGATTTTCTTGGGAAGAAACATGGTCTTCTCCACTTTAGAAAGCTGCTTCTTGTTGCTGGGAAATCTTCACTGAGTTTCCTATGTGTCTTCTGATTTGCCAGCTGGACAAACTGTATTTCTTTGGTACCTTAATTTTTCTCTTTGTGAAGTGGAATGACAATAAATGCTTCTTAAATAATCAGAAAAGGTTTTGAAATTTGGAAGAATAGGAATCTGACAAATAGAAAGTGCTGTTGAAACTATTACATCATGATTTTTGGGAATATTGTACCATGATTGCTGTGTGAAAACCTGTTACTGTTGCAGGGAATAAGCCACAGAAAAAAATACATTTTGGATAAGGCAAAGTCCTGTTCTGAGTACTTATATAACTGAATTTTATTTACTAAATGGAAGAAACAAAGGACAGCAGATTTCCCTCAGAAAGCACACAATGCTCTTGTTTGTTCAAATGCTGTGGGTCATTCTTCAGAAGTTAGTCTACCTCCTCAGATGATAAAAAGGTTAATATCCACTCCCCCAAAAAAATCATTTTGTTTAAACTTGGGTCCAATGTAGTACACTTTTTTTTTTTCCCAATTATTTGTTTTCAACAATTTAATTTTTTTTTTTTTTTTCAGACTATACAAGGTGTTACACAAGTTGAATAGGAGTGGGTAAATGGCAATTTCATATTGTATTTAATGGCTCTAAAGATGGATGTGTTGCTGGATAGGATGAGCATTTTAAGGGACAAATGCATTAAATACATAAAATCAGCAAATAACGATTATTATATATTTCAAGAAAAACAGAGAATTAAGGACCAGACGTACTTTTGTTTTGGATAGTACCTTTTCTTTCCTGTTATTTCCTCAAGTTTAGTGGCCTTACTTGTAAATAAGTACAACTCATGCTGGCAGAACTGTGCAACCGTGTAACTTTGAAAAATCTGCGCTACTGGAAAACACTCAAATGTTTTTCTTCCAGGAAGTTTGAGGGAATCATAAAAGATTTACAATTAAAGGGAAATAGACGTGAGTTTCTCTGAGAAAGAACTCAAGGAATGAGAACTGGTCAATGAGCCATAAAGAGGGTCAGCCCTAAGATCCCAAAAGGTTAATAAAAGACTCTTCTGAAAAAAAGATATAGAAGGAAACTCGGATACAGATAACCAGTACAGTGTTAAAGGCCCTTGTGGGGAAAAGGTAAAGGAGGAGGATGTTAACAGTCAGTTCAGAGACCCCAAGGGAGAGAAGGCAGGACAAGTGAGGTCATTTAGTCAGAAATCTGATAGAGAGCCACAGAGCAAGAACTAGTAATTACCTGAAAAGGCTTTGGTAACCTTTCATTTGCTAGTGTAGCTTTTAAAGTTGTAACAGTCTTGCTGTCTCTCCCCCTTGACAAGCTTAGAAACCTGCTTCTGACTGCAGGTACACAGGTACAGCTGTGTTGCTAAATGAGAGACGGCCAAGGATCTGCCTCATGCACTGAGCCCTTGAATATCAGAGCTGCCCGAGCTGATCTCCTGTCCGCTCCAAAAGGTTCTTTCCATGACAAAACACAGAGCGGTCTGGCGACAGTTTGCTCCCAGGACCATGCTCAAAAGGCAGACATGAGCCACTACCAGACTTTGTTCTTGCCCTTTCTCATCTTCCAGAGCTAGCTTAAAGGCTTTGCAACTTCAAATACCTGCACAAACCCTCATGTCACAGGCTTTGGTATGTGACACGCCCTTAGTTTTGTGCTTTAACTAAACCACTGCTGGTCTCTGTAATGGTTTATTTTGTTTCAGAATACACTGAACAGGAGTGGGGAAGAGGGGGAAGAATGAAAAAAGATGTGTCTTTGGGCTACAGTAGTCCAGCAGAGATTGAGGGCTAAATGCTTTGCAGGGTGGACGCTCCAGTGACGTCTGGGGTTAATAGTTTGGACACAATCCACTCCTTGCTACTTGAGCCTCAGGAAGAATCCTCTGTCCCTCTCCCAGCTGAGTGTGTAGACTGCACAAGGAGTTTGTTTCTAGCAACCTCTTGTAGAAGACTTTTCTTGCTCTCACCCTGTCACTTCTCCAGTGAATAAGTTATTGTGTCAATCCCAGGGTTTGCACATCGTGCCTCTTTTTTCTTTCCCCCCCCCCTCCCCCCCCCAGGGGCAATGTAATTGTTTCTGTGCTGAGTCACTTTAGTGCAGATCCCGGTGTTTTATTGCTGCTCTGTGGCAAAACTATAGTGTTACATCCTAGTCTAAAGCACTAAATGCTGTTTGGGAAGAAGTGAGTGGGCTATTGCTTGTATGAGTCTGCAGATTCCAAGTGAAGCAATATAAATCCTTGGGTCAGAAAGAATAAATAGCTGTAATTCATGGAATTACTCCTGGGTCTTTTTGAATCTGGACTGTTTCAAGTCAGGGTAAAGTTCACAGTTTTTACACAGTTTAAAAAAATGAGCAAAAAAAATTTTCTTTCAGCATTAAAATGTTTGGTGTGTTGCAGCCAGCTACATGCATTATGTCCAATATTTTAAACATAACTTACCCCAAGCACACAAATTTGGTCTTTAGGTTGAAAATTACACTCAGTTCTTGAATTCGCACATGTCTAATCTAAGAATAAATTATTATATTTATAGCACCTCATAACTAAAATTTTAATTCAAGATACTGGAAAACTTATGAAGATGAAAACAAAGAAAAATAATTTTTTAAAAAATATGAAACTAATTAATTGATATCCACCAGTTTTTACTACCATTTTGTGTGGTGTGATTACCAGAATTGTCAATCCAAAATTTTGCCTGTTGACAATGTTCTTAGAGTCTAAGGTTATAATTCAGCCATTCTCAGGCAAGTTTGGACTTTAAGCATGCAAACCCACCCCTGCCCCTGCAAATTATCTGAAGCTCACAGATAAATTTCAGTAATTTGTAAGAAGCTTTGGGGTATGCTGACCAGATTCCTGAAGGCAAAAATCCTTTAGTATAGCCAGCTTTGAATGGCTGACCAGGAGACATCAGGAAATATTTACATCCTCTTTTGGGAAGGAGGAATTTTCTTTCCCAGTAGACCTTGACCAAAAATGAAAACATTTACAAGCAACCTCATTAAAGAAAATATTAATACCTATTGCTCAATCTAGCCAAGCATGGAATTATAGGGAACTTTGTTCTTCCTCTCTGCAGGGCTTTCACAAATAGATCTACATGTAAAGATAAACCACAACCTAATTTTGAGACCAGGCAGTTTTTGAGAAATTGATTAAATATTTCTTCCCTTATCTGGTCCTTTTGTAAAAAGCAGTAATTAAAACTGTTGGTCTGTGCTGTACTACTGCATCACCTGTCCTGAATGAAAGTCAATTTCTCTGTTTTACTCACAGTCACCTAACAATGATAGATTCTCCCTAGTGAATTTCACTAACTTAGGCAATGGTTTCCAGTCCAGAAAAATAATGTATAATACTTTTTCCCTGTAAAGAAATCATTCAATAATCATGGGGGAAAGCAGGTTAAGTGTCTTTCCTGAATTGTTGAGAGCATTTAGACTCATCTGAGAAACCATATACTCTTTCTAAATGACAATTGTTGCAAGATGTACCAGGCAGAGAATTCAGGCAGAGACAGACTCTATGGGGCTGCCTGGGTGCTCTGCAGACACAAGAAGCTAATGTGAGAGAGGAATTTGGCTGTCACAGGAGAGACTGTGTCCGTGTTTCACACTTTATTTAGCCCTTCTGAATGTTTGTAGAAAAGTTGGAGATGTAACCACTTGTTAGTGAATTTCGAGCTGCCACCAGCATCAGATCAGTGCTTGGCCTCTCTTTCTGATTGTCATCTAGAAGCTTTGCTGTTGAGACTCAGTGTGGTATCTTTTTTTTTTTTTTTTTCTTATGTGTTACATCTGCACCTGAAATTCATCACAGTCAAAATCTGGATGCCACGTAAAAGAGAATACAACATTTATTATTGCTTTTAGTTTGGGAGCACACTCAATCTGAAGCAATGGTTAAACTTGAGATGCACTAAATACCATGTCTTCGCCAGACCACAAGGATATGTATTTTCCATGTGTGTAATGTCTTTGTTCTGAAATCTGACACAATCATCAGTGGATCAGAGTAATTATTTCTTTAGTCTTGGAGAAGATAGGCTGTAAATGATACCTTTTTCATAGCTGTCTTCCTGTCCCATTCAAATTGGTTTTCCACATCCCATTCCCATTGTTTAAAAAACAATTTTCCTTCATATTGTAACTGTTTTCCGTGTGTATGAGAAAATGATCATACATTTTGTATTCCTGTCTTCACTGTGTTTTTTAAAATTCCGAAGTAATTTTTTTATTGTCTGTTTGGAGACTTTTATGGCACAAAGCAAAATCTTTTAGATAATAACAAAACAGTAAGACTTGGAGTAGATGTTAGTGCTGAGCTGAACATTTGAATAGAAAACTAACTGTATGTCTTCTGGCCCTGTTACAACTCTCTCTATAGAGAAGTTCTAGAATTCTTACTGGGTTAGAGAATCTGTTCCTGGAAGAGACCAAACATTAGGATGTAAGAAGGATATTTTGAAAAAATATATATATTTAAAAAGTAATATTTTTCACATGGCTACATGTCAGATGGGAGGATTGTAGGGCTACATTTGTTTGTTTGTTTGTTTGTAGGTGTGTGGTTTTTTGTTGTTGTTGGGGGTTTTTTTGTTTTGTTTTGGTTTTGGTTTATTTTGTCTAGCCATTTTACAATGCTGATATTTTTCTGTTCCATTTTCCATCTAATTTTTCCTAAATTTTAAATTGGGGTAAAAAAAGTGTTCATGACTCTGTACAAGAATAACTTCCCGTTTGAGGTTTTTTTTTTTTTTCTGTCCCCTATGAATACACTTACCAGCTCTAATAATGAAAGATAGAAATAAATTAAGACAACCACAGAAATACAAAGTGTCTCCTAGCACTAGACCTAAGGGGGTCTAAGAACTTCTGTTCCTCCTATGCTCCTTGCCCTGCTCCAGGGCAGATATCTGCTGCTGCTGTGTACCATTATATCAGAGCAGCATATCTCTCCTGTACTGGAGAACTTTTAACACATGGCCAAGTGTTAACACATCCCTATTCATGCCCAGCTGTTCTCCAGAACAGGATATGAGTTTCCAAGGAGATTGTCCTGCTATACTGCTGCTCCTTTTTCCCCCTACAATAGCTCTGCATGAGAGAAAAAGAAGGGATTCTATACTCTGCCTTAATCTAGAGGCCAAGATAGACTATTGCCATTCATGTGAACTCAAAAGCATCTAAGAGTGCCTCAGAATTAGTTTCTTTCTGTAGAGACTTCTGCTGCAAAATACACTTTTTTTTGAAGATGCTCCAGTTATGTGCCCTCCCTGATGATACTGGCTCGTGTATTACAGAAGGAATCTCATCGTGTCCCACTCTTGTGAACAATGAACATTAAGTTCTAAGATGGAGTGATTTAAATTTATGATGTGCACTCCATGATCTTCCTGTGAGCCTTGCCTTTGCTTCTGACTCTGATTCCCATGACCTTGTCTCTCAAAAAAATGCTCCTTCTCAGCAGACCTCAGTACTATGCTTTCCTGCCAGTATCCCAAATACTCAGTTCTCTCCAGTTTATTACCACGTGGTTACTCTGTCCTTTGATCCGTCCGCTAAAATGCTTTGTTGTCGTTTGACAGCAGAACATCTTCATGGGAGGCCCAGGCCATTACTTTCCTTACTCCAGTCATGCCAGCAAAGGGAACACTAGCTCCATTTCCTCTGTTCATGGAACCTGGGGAGGGGCTTGAGAAGGTCAGGCTTCTCCATATCTCTACCCCCTTTTCCCAATCTCCTCACATTTAGCAGTGAAATTCTCAAATATATGTGTGTGTATATCTGTGAGCTATTTTAGCACTGTATGAACATAGAAACTCAAATCTGTTGGACTGTCTCAATTCATTGTTAAATGCAGAATTATTTCTTAAGGTCTATTGTTTAGTGATCTGATCAACCTAGTGTTGACTTCTCAAAGATTTCTATCATTCTGCTTCCAGGTTGCCTTATGCTCTATGATTTATCTGAAAACAGACCCCACAGTAAAGAAGCATTTGCTGACACATGTTTTCTTTAGTTCTTTTAGTTATTTCTATGTCCTAGTTACCTGCAGTCCTTAAACTCACCCATTTAATTCCTCCATCTGTTTGCTACCACTCCACATATTTGAGTTGGAGATGCTCCGTACCTTTGAAACATGATCTTAATCACATCTCCCCATTATCATTTAATCAAGTACACATGTTCAGTTCTTTAGTAATTTCTTGTATGCAATTTCCTTTTGTCCCCTGATCTTTTTTTTCTGGTTTCAGTCTGAATTCTCTCCAGTGGTGAATTTCTGTGACACCTCTGATCTCACAAGCAATCTCTGGAAAAGCAGTGTCATTATACAACTTTGGAAAATGTCACCTCCCTGTTACAAAATAAACCTGGGTCATTTGTTGTACAGGATCTCAGTGGCTGCTCAGAGAATACTGTTGCTTTTTAAACTGCTGCCATATCTGATTTGTTATCCAATGAAAATGTGGAGTTCTTGGTATTTACCAACTATGAAAGACCTCCTGGAAGGTCTTTCTCAATTGTGACATTCCAGTTTGCATTTAAATACTGTTTTCCCCTTCTTAAATCTTGATGAAGTATTTTTCATTCTCCATTCTGGTTGGAGTTAGCAATTAATATCTCCCAATTAATTACAACACAAGTAAACATGTTTTTCCATCCCCTTTTTAGGTTCTTATTGAAGATGCTAGAAAGGACAACGAGAAACTTATTTTCTTATCTTAGAACTAACAATCCTTAATACTCCTCACAGTGGGAGCTGTATAGAAGGTAAACTTGCTACTACAACAGAAACATTTCATCCTCTTAAGGTTAAGTATAGACTAAACAATCTCAATATGCTGACTAATGGACAAAGGTCTACCCTAACATGGCTATTACCCCATGTTTTAAACATGCAGATGAAGATATTTAACTCTTGAGCCTTCAAGTCTATTTCAAATTTACTGCACTATGTTTCCAGCTTCCCAGTGGTTCTTGTCCTTCAAATTCTGGACATAATACTAGGAAATCATGTGAATCTGACAGAAAAATGTTACCCCCTCAGAATTTTCTTCTTTCTTGTCTTTCTTTTCTTGTTTTGCTTACATCTTCCTTTTGTTGAGTCTTACTGTTGTAGTAAACATGGCTGTGGAAAACATTAAGCCTAACAGAAATTATGCTCTTGTGAATGCGTATATGTGGTTCTGGTGTTACCATGGGGGTTAATTTAGGCTTTCTCTGTGCTATGGAGGTGTGTTGTACAAGAACCTTTAGGTTCTGCAGATTTGGAAATGGGTGGCAGGTTTGTAATAGGAAGATGATTTTGTGGTGGAGGCAGCTGGCGATATGCTAGTGCGCACATTTAATGTAAGAAGCCACAGTGGGATTGTGGTTAAGTGTTGATTTGTCAAATGAGGAAAAAGATACCTTGGCTAGATAGTGAGTCATCTTTGTGGGTATGTCTGTGCTCAGATATGGTGGTGATCCTGCCTAAAAGCTGCTCTTGCGGCAGTGGTTAGCCACCTATTCCTGGATATATAGAGAGCCATGGATTCCATGAATCCACAGTCACTGTCTCAGAGGCTCTGAAAATATGGAGGTGAAAGCTGCACGTGAAAATACAGCAAGAACCCAAGCAGAGCAGACTCATCTTCCTCCCAGACCTTCGCACTGCTTTGTCTCAGTGACTGTTTTCGCTGACATACAGAACCCAATAGTTAATAGTTGTTGGTGGCAATGGTGATTAGATGTGTTTCTTCTTTAGGCTGGCATGGTTATAGCTCTACCCAGGAATGTCTTGTGCTCTTGCAATTTGCCAAATGCAAAATCACATTACTACAAGGTAAAAAAACCAAACCAAAACAACAAAAACACCGCCCCTTCCCCCCAGGGATTTAAAGAAAGTAAAAGCCATGCAAAAAGTATGCAGGTAGCATTTTGGCTGTCTTTCCTTGCTGTAAACAGATAATTCTGTGGACATATCACAGCATATACTTTACTGGCCAAGATTTAATCCTTAAACACTGCTGTCCTCACTTGGAAGCTTTAGGAAAAACATATGAAATATGACCATTCTTCAGTTGCTTCTGGGTGTTCCAAGGGAGCAGGACTACACTATAACCCAAGAAGTAATAGTCAGATGTAATATATTTTTATATATCATATCTATTTTCTCTGTGTTTCATATAATCTGTAATTTTCTGTTTGCAGATTTATTTTATTTTTTTAGCTTTGTTTTACAACCCAAGGCAATTCTGACATGGATGGTGTTAATTTATGAAACACGTTCCAATGTATTTATTCATTTCCCCAAACAATGAGCACCTGGTATCAAAATTGTTTCAGAAGACAGCATGGGGATTCATACTTCTGTTTCATGTTGATTTGGGTATTTGGTCCGAGTGCGCTGGCTGTTGAGAAGTACTGCAGCTGCTGGAGTCACTTTGAGCTCACATTTTCCAAACTAACGCAGAAACCCCACCGGCCCTGGCGGAGAGCCGCGACGCTTTGAAAGCATCTGCCGGCTGCCTACGATCCCGCACCGACTGAGCTTCCCGAGTTTCGCGCCGCACAAGCGGCGCTGATCCCGACAGCGGCCGAGCGTCCCCATCCCCGAGCGCTCCCGAGGCTCCGTGCCCGCGGGCTGCACGGACGCCTCTCGGCTCAGCGGGGGGAGCCCCGGACCGGGAGCGCCTCTGCCGAGCGCGCCGGAGCAGCGGGCGCGGCCGCGGGGGTCCCGGGCCGCCGTCCCGCCCGCCCCGCGCCGCCATTGGCCGCGGCCCCCCCGCTGCCCCGGCCCCGCCGCCCGCGCTTATAGCGGCGGGACGGCGCTGCCGCCGGCGCCGGGAGCCGCCGGGATGCGCGCCCCGCCGAGCTGTCCGCGCTGGGCGCTGCTGGCCCTGGCGCTGCCCGTCCTGGCGCTGCCCGCGGAGCGGCTGGCGCTGCTGCCGCACGGCGAAGATCGCGGCGATGCCGCGCTGGAGCCCGGGGACGATGTGAACTCGGCGGCGCTGGAGCTGAACACGACGCTGCGCTTCTACGGCGCGGCCGTCCGCTCCCTCTATGTGAGTGTGGGGCCTCCTGAGACCGCCGGAGGGCCGGAACCGCTCCCGGGGACTCCTCGGGGAGCTTTGCGGGGGTGCGCGGTGATGCTCGTGGGTTCCGTGTGGGTCGCGTGAGTGCCGAGGTCAGAGGTCGGTCCAAAGAACTTAATTGTTCCAATTGTGTTCAGTCAGGAATCGGGGCCGTGTTAATAATCCCTTCTCACACTGCGGCCGGGGCAGATTATTCGAGGTGCACAACCTCCGCTGGGAGACAATGCAATAGATAGCGGGAGCGTAAAGAGAATGCAGTAGATTAGCCAGAGTGAATGCCATCCCCAGGCGTTTTCTGCACTCGTACAGAGTATGTTCAGCTCAGGAACATCCTCGTTGTGGTCTGTTTCGTGTGTTTCGGCGTGCCAGAGTCACAAAACTGAAACGGGGTCTCTAACCAGCCGCCTAACATATCCAAGACTTGCACCTCTAGGTAGTGGGAGAGCTTTCTGTTCCTTAATATGTTGGTAGCTCTCAGGTGATCATTGTTTTAAGAGTCTCTTGAGTGGAGGAAGTCCATATCCGTAGTAATTGCAGGCTTTGAGCTGCAAGCACATCTCAGCCTTGTGTGCATGTCTCACAGCTGAATCTGCATCCCAGAGTGGTGTGTGCATGTTTATAGCTGATGGAGGGTGTTCAGTGTTTGAAGGTGGGATTGAAAACAGATTGTCTGGAGCAGAGCTGCTCAAAAGCAGCCATAAGGAAAAATTTAAAATGGCAGCATGTCTTCAGAACGCTGCAAGGGTACTGCTCACTTTATCATTGCCTGGTTTCCCCTGAAGCCCTGTGTAGGCTAATTGAACATGCTGAGTAGCACGTTTAGAAAGGTTTGGGTAGGGAAGGCACAATGTGTTCAGTGCATTAATCTGGTAAACTGAATCTCACCTCCCTGTCCAGATCAAGCAGTGTGGTTTAGTATCATGGATCTAAGATGTAACTCCGTGGAGGGTACAGCTCAGTAACCTACACGGAGACACTCGGGAAACTTGAGCTCTGTGTGATTGCAGTCGTTCAAAAATTGATGTAGTTCCCAGGCACTTGAGTCTGTTTCATGGGTATTCACTGAAGATGTAACTTGCTTGTGCTGACATTTAAGTTACACTGCTTTTCATTGTTCATACTGCCACTACTTAGATAAATCCTGAAATCATATCTGAAATCTAAAATTTTGAGGGATTCAGGTTATGCTTCTGTGGAAAAATGGATGTTGTTCACTGAAGCTGACTGAGATGAAGCATTTAGTGGAGTTCAGGCTTGTTTGACCCTTAGTTCATTGTCTTGCCTTTCTGTACTTTAATTTGGTCACTGATTAGTCAACCCAAGTAAAAAGATACAATTTTTTAAAGCACAAACATATTCTTGAAAGATAGTGGACTGTATATTCAGCCACTGAGAAGCAAAGAGAACAAGCGGCATGTCGGGTAAGCGACAGAGACAGAACAGAGCTTTCAAAGAGCAGTAAATTGATTAACTGGTCTAAGTTTCTTTAGTTTAATGATCCTGTTACTTACTCCACCCTCAAAAAGGAACAGTTCTAATTAGTTTTTGCCCGAAACAATACCCATATAGAATATATTTCCAAATCCCTTCCAGGGCTCTGCCGGCATTACTCAGTACTAAGGATGGGCAGTTTTAATGAATGGCATTCCAGTATCAGTCTATACACTATGCAGAGGCTTTTTCTTGCACTGAATCTGGCACAAGTACTGCAGAACAGAAGCACAGTACAAACTTCATGGGGGTGGGGAGAGGAGACGCATACCTGTTAAGGAAATGTGCTGAGCAGTTTTTAATGCGTTTTCACATTATACATTTTTATTATATATTGGTAGCGTGTACTTATGAAGCTCTACAATCTTGCTTGGCTGGAGTTTCCAACGTGTTGGTAGTAAATATTATCGATCTGATACAATTAACATTTAGTGCACATAATTTTATGTAGCAATTTTATATGGGTTCTCTTTCTATCTTTTTTAACAGTTGAGAAGCTGAGTTGTTTAAGTTAGCTATACATGAATAGAAAGGCAAGGGATTCTGTGAAGTGATTGTTTAGTACCAACTTGTCATAAAATCCCTGGCAACAAAACCTTTTCTCATAGACAGAAGAGAACACTTTTTTTTCATATAAGTGGAAACAGACTTTCCCAAATTCTAATCCTCAGTACAGTGCTTTTGTATGTAAGATTTATAGCATTGAACTCTATCACTAGCCCATACTATTCTATTTGTTTCAATAGCATACTTTTATTAAGGCTTTTTTAGTTTGCAGTAAAACTCACTGGTGTGGAAAAATGCAAGGATTAGGGGTTACTTCTATTTAGGAAAGAATTGAGAATCCCCTAATGCAAGCTCAGTTCAATTTTTTTAATCCTTACTTTTATTAACTTCTTAAATTAATAGTTGGTCATGTTTGCATTAGAAAACTTTACTGCTTTAAGTCAACTGTCACTTCATTATAAAAATAAATCCAAATTTTCTAATTTTTTTTTTTTTTTTTTTTGTGCAGAAATATTCAAGCCCATAAAATGCCTAGTCACTGAACAGGGAAAAAGTACCTCATTTGTTAGAAACTTTAATTTTTTTGTTGTACACACAATTTTTCTTTTAATAGAAGTACTTCCTTACTTTACACTCCTCTTCTCATTTGGTTTTCAAGGTGGACCTGTAATTGTGTGTGTGTGTTATTGGTTCTGCTACAAACCACAAATGTATGTTAACTATGTGTGTAATCCAGAAGTTTAACATGCTAAAAATACATCTGTGTTAGTTCCTGTCAATTTAAATAGTGTTATACCCTAAAAGGAAAGATGTACTGTAAAGCTGGTCTTCAGACAACGCCCACCTGAGGCCTCTTTTCCCCCCTTTCCTTTTTGACTGGAATGATGCTTTAATGAAACACAGTACTTACCCCAAATTACATCCCTTTATTTTGGGATTCACTCTTAAACCTATGTTTGTGACCTTGAAAGAAGCAGGGTGAAGTTAGAGGACTATTCACCATCTCTGTCAATATAAATGTATTCTTAAATCTGAAAGATGAAACCTTTTTTTTTTTTTTTTTTAATTGGTGTGTTTCTTTTTTGGCCTTAAAAATCACTGCATGAAGTGAGCAGCTTGTTTATTTATTTTTGTGTGATGGCTTGCAAATGGTTTCTGGGTTGTAGAAATGTTCCCTTAATATTTAAAACTGAACTTACTCACTTAAAAACTTTCTTTTAAAAATGGAGTTTGCATCTCCTTCATAAAGTTGCTTCTTACACTAAAGGTTTTAGCAAATAGGAAAGGAATATCTGGACACATGTCACTAAGAGGTGAAAAGAGGAGAGCCATTTCTTCTGGCTTCTGCTTTATTCTGCAGTATTAACGAGCCGTGATTGTATTTTCTCTTAATGCTGTTTTAATCTCTGCCATAAATGGAGGATCATGAAGCTGCAAAATCAGCACACACCAGATCTGATGAAGAGCATGGAATTTGTTTAAAATACTTCAAGCACCAGTCGTCTCTCACAAGAGGATTTAGGTGACAGTAAGGCTGTTTGTGTACAAAAAAATGTAAGAAAGCAGAAGGAAAACTTGCACTAAATGTATTACTTTAAAGAGGGAGTGCATCTCTTTGCTAAAAGGTCTTAGCAAACAGACTGTAATGTCCTCCATTCTCCATCCTGTCTTCCAGTGGTAAAGTATAATTGGTGGGTTTTAATTTTCAGGTCATGTTTTAGCTTCTCTTATACAGAAATTTTCTAGTGTACAGATGTTGTAGGAGTTCTGGGATTTTTTTCTGGACTAGATTTCTCTTACATGTCCAACTCCAGTTGTTTGGTCTGTACTGAGGTAACCCATGCTCTCTTTTTAGTTCTTTATTCCTCAGATTCATAGTTCACCTTAGGATCTGTGCCCACTCTCAAGTCATGAATGAGTAGTGTAAAAATTATCACAATATTCAGCTTCTTCTCCCCCTTTCTAAAATGACCTGCTTTTCCAACATGTTTGCACAAGGTATTAACTGCTTATATACCTTAGATATGCTGTTCATGCATAAAGCCATCTCACCTATTTTTTTTTTTTACGTGATCTTAATGTTTTTAGTATTTTACACTCTAGCTGCCAATGAAATTATACGTCTGCAGAAAATAGCATATGTCAAGCCACTTTTAAAATAAATTCTGATATGCTGTGGGAACTCTTTGCTAACAGTTTGTGATAAGCCATTATTATGATTATCCAGTTATACACTAGGCTGATTGACCAGTGATCTGTGGCATGGGATGTGCTCTGACCCTCTGGATAGCGAAAGGAGAGTTCGAGGTATAGGTGTTTCTTGTGTATGGAGGAGTGATTTTTATCATGAGTTCTCATAGTACACTTCTTCTGATTAATTGTATGTAGTAGCAGTGGTCCAGATTTTAAAGATGTTGCCAAGGCATTTGCAGCCAGCACCCTTGATGGGCTTGCACAGACCGTAATTTCTCTGTGAAGAATGTGTGGCCTCCTACTGGCCTCCTTGTTTACAAATTTATAGGGTGGAAAAGGGTGAAGAAATATATGGGGACAATAAGAGTGATCAAAGACAGAGAACTGCTCTTACACAGGGAGTGCATGGGTAGCCTAGGGGTCTTCTTTCAAGAACAGAAATTATATAGTGGGAGAGACTGGGTAGAATTTTTGTATGTCCCAATACAAAAATTAGGGTCATCAAATGAAGCTGGAAGCCAGACTGAAAGCAAACAAAAGTAGGAGGGACATGAGAATATGAGTCAAATTCATGGAGTTCCTTTTTAACGGATTTTGTGGATGCAGAAGTTTATATGGGTTAAGGGAAGACTCAACAAATATGTGAAAGGCATCTACTGAGAATGAAAACCAGCCAAACCACAGGGAGTCCCTTGAGGTGGATGCAGTTGGAGGCTCACTGGAGAAGTATGTGCACGTCCTCTTGTTTTGCTGAACCTGTAAGCTAGCGGGTACAGCTGGGGACAGGCCACTGGGCTAGGTGGCCTTGCAGTCTGAGTCAGTAGCCATTCTAACCCACTTCTAGGCATTCTAGTAAAGATTTTATCATGTTGACAATATCTTGACTGTGCAAAAAGATCCAGCAGCAGTTTGTTCGTCTTGGACTCACAAGAATCCCTGTGAATGAGATAAATCTGTGGGAGATTGTAGGTTTAATTTCATAGGTTATATGATATTTCTGGGATCTCTGTCCCCTTTTGGGTCCCCTGTGTATGTGGCAGCAGGTCTAGAGGGACCTGGGTCCTGGCTGCCTGCAGGTAGTCACATGTGCCCTGTTACTAGGTAGTCCAAGACTTGGAGGTGGATTTGTGTTGTTGTAGAGCCGTTCACGACGTACAGAATGACACGGTATCAAGTTATCAGAAGGCTCTTGTTTATTATGGCCGCATGCTTGCTGTCTTTTATACAGTTTTGACAAGCCTCATGGGCAACTTGAATCAGTTAATAGCTTTCTTGTTAATTATTCTATTGGTTAGTAAACGGTATTTTACTTGACCATCAAATCTATCTATTCTTGAATTGTTTACATGTTTCCTTTACTGATTCTCATGGGACAGATCCCTTGTTATTACAGGTGCATTTGTTTTTCACCCTCAGAAGAGATTGTTGTGTTAAAGAAACTTCTCATTTTCAGAACAGCTTCATATGGAAACTAGGAAATTGCTTGTTAGCTGCACTAGAAAGAAATGTCAGGCCAGCTATGGCTCTATCCACAGATTTGTACATGGCTGAGTCTGTGCCAAACACAGCTGGTGGAAGGGCCCAGCACAAAAAGCTCTGTGTGAGCACTTGGTGCTCTGCCTCAAGGCCTGACACCTGTAGTCTTGCTCACTGCCTGTGTGTGTGAGAGCCAGCTCTGGTTTGCCAGTGGAGTTTGGCTGTCACACTTGGATGTGCCCTAGCACCCACCTGTATGTATGTATTTATCTCTGTTTTAGTCAGAGGTGGCTGACAGTGAATCATCATCTCACAGATGGGTTGAGTCTCCCTGAGCCATTACCTATGTATTTGCAGACCGAGAGTTTCATTTCTGCACGCAAATTCCTTTCCCCACCCCCTCTTCAAGTATTAGACCCATTTTCCTATCAGATTTGTCAAGGCACTCAGCTGTAAAGGAATTTATAGGGTGGCCTATATCTGCTGTGGAAGTTGTCTCCTAGACTCTATAGCCTCTGGTATAAGAGCCTCTGTGTGCTCACAGCATGTCTGAAGCGTGAGCAGCAGCTTGTTGTTAGCCTTGCACAGTAGCAGAGAAGTTCCTAGGAGGGTGGTTGTAGTGAAGTGAAAACTAAAGCAGTCCTGACCAGGCAAAGAGAAATCTGTATGTTTTCCTAAAAGAATTTCACTTGGGCCTTTTACAATATATAAGCATGGAGCAGTTTTTTGGGGGTTGGCATCTATGTGTGAATTAGTTCTTTGCTCAGAAATCCTGTCAGCTTCTGAAGCATTGGTGGGAAGGGTATGTATATCCTTGTCAGAAGAGACAATAGGTGTCTGAAATTTAAATAGCTAAAATCTTTATCTAAGGAAAAAAAGACTGTCCTACCTGTAAAGCTGACCTCTGATTTTGGGCAACCAAAATCGCAGGACTCCTGACATGGGATAAAAAACCACAGCTTTAAAAAACAGTTTAAAAAAAAAAAAAAACACAGTTACTTTTTAAAACAGTAACTTTTTAGATACAAAACCGACTTGTGATTAAATGTCTTTTGGAATCAAAATTAAAATACTGTGATCTGGAGCACATGTCTGGGAAACAATTGTATGAACAGTATTTGTGTTTTAACTTCCATATTTTTATCAGGTTACCACTAATGGGATTATTGCAGTGAATGAACCCTCAAGTGAAGAAAAATACCTTGGTCAATTCCCAGTGAGTTTTGGGGCTATTGCTCCTTTTATGGCTGACCTGGACACAACAGATGGACGTGGAAATGTGTATTACAGAGAAGATTCATCCTCAGATGTCTTGCAACTTGCATCAGACTATATCAAAAGAGGTTTTCCTGAGTCTGGTTTTGATCCCAACAGTGTTGTTATTGTTACCTGGAAGCTTGTGGCTCCTTTCCAGCCACCAGGAGAAGATCATGCTTTGGAAGAGAAGGTGAATATTAATCAGAGCTTTAAGTCATGTCGGACACATGCTCAGCTAAATTGGAACACTGTAACCTTTTGCTTTGAAGGCTTGAACTTCTTTGTGTTTAAATGGATTCTGCAGACCTAAGAATGTATATTATCGTTGAAAAGACTAGCAAGATAGGAGTTCCCAGAACTTTTACTTGAATTTTATTTTAATAATGTTTTATTAATTCAAAAGATGATGCTTGACACTACATAGCTGATTTTGCTGTGTTTCCTGATGACTCTTATTTTGAATGCTAAATGGGTTGTGATAATAACTGAACTAGATTATCCTGACCTCCCTCTGTGCAATGTAATCCTGCTGGCTTGCATTTTTCAGCAGCCTCTTAAGTCATTTTGACATCAAACTATGTAAAATCAGATAACCGTATGGACTAGTGGGATTTTAAGCCAATTCTGAACAGATAATGTTGCATTCAGAAAAAGCTCATGTTTTGTAGTTGGTATTGGATTAAGAAACAGTTAGAGGTTATTTTTATATTATTCACAAACAATTTTTCCCTTTTCAGGTACTATCCTGCAAGGATATATAACTTTGTACACCATCATTATCAAAGTTGATGAGAACATTACTGTTACTTAGCATATCTTTTTATGTCAACAACTGATTTCTTTTGCTGAACTTGGCACAAGCATTGTGTTTATAGTAACAATTCTGCACCCTGGTAGCAACGAACAGCTGATGTCTGAGGTGCTATCCCAGTGGTTCCTACAGGAGGCAGGAGTGGGAAAAGACTTGAGCAACATGAAACTTGAACTATACTTTAAACATTCTGATTACAGAATTTTTTATTTAGTCTAGCACATCACTTCTGTTATTTTTGGGAAATGAAATAGCATCCTATAGCATTACAGAACTTAAAATCATTATGCTTTGGGCAGCCTATCTGACTATTTCCTACAGATGTAGTTTACTTTTGATAATGTTTTCTTGTTAACAAGGATTCTGATTTTCATTTTGTGTTTAAGCGTGAGTAAAAGAAAATTACTCTTTCTTGACTATTTTTACGTGAATAAATGTGTATTAATTTTTTTTTTCCACAGAGAAACACATTCCAGGCTGTCTTAGCCTCTTCTGATTCCAGTTCCTATGCTATTTTCCTTTATCCAGAAGATAGCTTGCAGTTCTATAGCACATACTCCAAGAATGGCGATGAAAATATTCCTGCTATGGTTGGCTTTAGTCAAGCCTCTACAAACTACTACTTTTGGGAAAAGCCAGGATCCTACAATGTCATTGCTAATGATGAAGACAGCATTAGAAACCTGTACAAGTATGCTTTTTTCTTTGCTTAAACTCCTCAAGAACGCATCAGAGTTGTGTGGTTTTCTTAATTGTAGCATGAATCAATGCGAACTAATAAGATCCCGCTAGCTATTGCATGAGAAATCACAAGGTCTGCCACTGATAAATATCTACCCCCTTGAGGACTTTGGTGTAATTTGTTAAAAGTCCATATTCCCATTGTCACTGGTAGGAACTCCTGTATACTTAGTTCTTATAAAAATAGTACTACTTAGACTTCAACTTTTTATCATCTATCCTGGGCAGGTTGGTTTTGTGTGTTTGTGTTTTTGAAAGAAGAAGTGTACAAGCAGGAAAGGGAATGAGTTAGAAAGTTTCAGGAAGTGGTAGCAAGATCTTTACACCCCTAAAATCTCTTTCTGTTCCCACTGCTTTGGAGACAAGCCAGAAATTCTCAAGAGAACTCTGGGTGAGGAGAAAAAAAAAAAATTACCTAAATTGTCAGGGGTTCTACAGCTGAATAAACTGTACCTGTAGGTAAGTATGTAATGTAGATAAGATAATTAGACAGTTTTGTGTTGGCACTTCTCAGTGAATAACATTGTGTGTAGGCTAGAAATACCACACAACTTGCTCTATTTGGCATGTGCTTCTCTTTGACAGAAGCAGCAATGCTGGGAAGCAGGGCGTCTGGGTGTTCGAGATTGGTAGCTCATCTGACAGTATTGTGCCTGCCAAAATCAGCAATATTTTGGAGAGCATCGAGCCCAACGAAGAAGACCAGGAGATGACTTCTAAGCCCTTTATGTCTGACTATGGATCCACTGAAATAACACAGCAGTACATCACAAGTAGTACAGACAGCACTGAGGAGGATCAGCACCTCGTCACATACAGTGTTCCTCGGTTAGACGCAGAAGACTTTCTGACTCCCTACCAAGATGTAACAGGAACACCTTCAACGGAGTCTTTTTACAGTCCTCAAAATTTCCCGACAGCGAAAGCTCCACCTCGCCAGTTTCGAATCCAGCAGTTCCCCCCACAGCCACCTCAAGTCATAGATGTGGAAGAATTTGATGAAACTGGAATAGGTAAGGTCTTTTGTACAGTTCAGCTTCTTCTAACATGGACAGGCTGAAAAAAAAAAAAAATCAACCAAAAAAACCAGGTGAAAGAAGTTGAATTAAAAAAGAAACAATGTTTCCTTCTCATTAGCTTCCTGTCTGAAAATCTGGACACATGTCATAAGTTTGTGTTATTGGATGTTAGTGGATGTCACTGTCAGATGCAGTTCTCGTCAGTCTAGTAAACCAGTTCCCTAGTCAAGCTCACAGACCTTTCTCACATGTACTACTGAATACAGATGATTTAATAAAGTTTGAGAATAGAAGCTGTCATAAAATTTTTTGACTAGGGTTTTATGGCCTCAAGTCTTAAAAAGATGGATTTAGCAATTCTAAGTTCTAATAAAGTGTTTCTAGACATTTCAGAGTAATGTGACTGCCCAGATGTTAATTGAAGCAGGTGTGAGAATTGCTATCTCCATTAAGTAACAGGGTAAAACAAGATTGCAGGGGGCATCAGTTGCTGCATGGTCCTGGGTACTGTACTGATATGTTTTGTTCTAAAGTTGGGAAGTCCCTTTTTGTTTTGATTTGGAAACAAGGACAAATTAAAATTATTGTGTTTAGCTTTGACAGGAATTTTAACTGATCTGTGTTAATACAGATCTGCTGAAGTCAATAGAATTAAACAGTTTTCTAACTAAAAAATTGATCAGCTGAAGCCCTGACATGTTCTGGAAAACAGTAGAAAGGTATTTGCATATTGCAAGGTTAGCCACTATTAATTGCAAGAGTTCATTTTCCTTAAAGAGAAAATGAGAAGCTGATCAAGTGAGTCCAGAGATACTTTTAAACTAGTGCAGGGATATATGTGAATACCACTGTAATTACATGAAATGTAAACATCTGGTCTTATTTTCCACAGTGTTTCGCTACCACACAGATGTCCAACAGACCTGTGCTAACAACCGTCACCAGTGCTCTGTGCATGCCATTTGCAAGGATTATCCCAACGGGTTTTGTTGCAGTTGTATTGCTGGTTACAAAGGAAATGGCAGACAGTGTGTAGCAGAAGGTAACTGGTTTGAAATTTAGATACATAAGCAGCAATTACGTGTGGCATTCTTGAATGAGGTGACCTGTATTCAATTCCAAAAAAGACCTGATAAAAAAACTTTTTGAAAGGCTTATCACTGAGATATAGTGGAAAGCATTTGAATCAGTGAGCTCTACTTTTTAAAAATGGTTGTTTTTTTCGGTTTTTTTTGAGTGAAGCAAGTTATTTTGAGTGATCAATTATATGCTTTATGCATTTTAATGTGACTTTCTAGAAAAAATAAACTTCTTGTGTAACTGTCATTTAAAAGAAAGCATAACATCCAGTGGTATTTCCTAGCATTAGTTGCTTCATTAGCATGAAGTTCCAACGTGTTATAATCTGATATGACCCTCACTCTAGAAATGGACAGTTCAAAGTGATGAACAAATTGACTTTGATCATCCAACCAAAGAGCATGACTCTGCTTTGACTCTTAAGCTGCTTTACTAAAGGATGATCTGCCAGATTTATGTTAAATACCCCTTTAAACTTTGTTCCCGCGTAAAATGCATAAAGGAATTTCTTACGTATACACTTGTAATCCTCGTAGTGATTTGGCCCAGAGTACAGATGCATTTCAACAACTCAAATAGTTTACTGCAAGACCGTGTTTTATAAACCAGGAAAGCAAAACCTAATACTTAGCTTTCAGTTCATAAAATTGAATTTTCCATAGAAAGAAAAGAAGGCTCTGATGATAATGAAATTTAAACTTCCATGTAGGAAGTTACATGCAGCAGAAAATTAGCAATCCAAAATAGCTACTTCTGTGTAACACTGAGTCTTCAAAATGGCCAATAGTTGAGAGCCAAGAAATGTAATAGGTTAGAATAATAGGTCAATTATTCTAATGCCTAATCGCGCTAGTCTCCTAATAGGGAAGGAAGAAATTTGCATTCAGTGTGTACTGATATGAAGTGTGATCTCAAGTTTCTGTCTGCCACTTACTGTCAGCTATACTGTAACACTGTTATGAAGTTATCCTTGCAAACAGAACTTTCAGTGAGGATAAGGGGCATCTCTTCAGGTAAATTTGGCCATTTAATCATCCACATAAGACAACACACATGCACTTACCTACATAAGCCCGTGAACACATGACAATTTCTTGTCTGAACTCCGTGAATGTTTGTTTGCTACTTGTCTCGACACGGAACAATGAATATTGTGAACACTATGGACATGTTCCTTGGAGAGTATGAGAGTACTGTCAACCTGTTCTGATGCTTTGTATTGATTGCCAGGTTCTCCTCAGAGAGTCAACGGCAAGGTCAGAGGAAGAATCTTCGTAGGAAACAACCCCGTTCCAGTTATATTTGAGAACACTGATCTCCACTCCTATGTTGTCATGAACCAAGGGCGTGCCTACACTGCTATCAGCACAATCCCAGAGACTCTGGGGTATTCTTTACTACCTCTTGCCTCTATTGGAGGTATCATAGGATGGATGTTTGCTGTGGAACAGCAAGGATATAAAAATGGATTCAGCATTACTGGTAACTTCTGAAATAAAATAATGTTCAAAATGGCTATGCTTTCCTCTGTCTTGATAGAAAAGAAATATGTACTTAGAAGCAATATAGGGTGAAAACACATCTATTCTGAGCTGCCAGTTGTTTTTTTGTGATCAAATTTCTCACCATTTTTCTTGTTTACAATATATAGACAGTAGACTTTTTAATTTACTGTCAGTGTACAAGAACTCAGTGTGTTAGAGAGAAGATTGGCTTGGCCAGTTTCTGTTCAAGAAAGAGATTATTAAACAGATCTCTTGTAGGGGGGTTGTTACTAGAGTGTACATAGTTACTAAAAAAAGCTTCTCCTACATCTTCAAGAGATTTAACATGCCAATTGCCTGACTGTACCAACAGAGCAAAAGAAAAATTATAATCTGACCTTCTGAGGGTCTGAAACACTTTACAGGAACAGCTGCTGCGTGACATGCAAATGACTCTGTTAGCTAGTTTGAGGGAACCCCCTGATCACAATTCGAGCTTTTCGTAAGAGATTAAGGCCAAATCTGTTTGGTTGTGCTGCTGTGAATTCAAGCTGTAGATTCAATCTGTTCTAGGAGAATATGTGTTTCTTTTTAAAATTTTATCCTTTACAGACATGTAATATGAATTTAGTTGAACACAACTTTTTTGTTTGGGATTTTCTTGGACTTGGTATGTTTGAAGCTTGTTCTGGAATTAACAACATACATTCCATTTGGTTTTGATTTGGAAACAGATATACTGGATTTTTAAATTTTTTTTTAAAAATCTCTATACTCCTAATACAAATTTTCTCTAAAATGTCCTTTTGAATGGTAGGTTAAAGCCTACTGCTATTAGCTTGGTCAGAACTTCCTTTTAAATTTAATAAAACCCTCCTGCCTCAGGTTTATCATGTTCAGTGCTTAAAAAATTTGCTTGCAGTATCTAAGTATATTATCAGTATACCTCTGAAAGTTATTTCATTAGAAAGCAAAGACATTAGCAATTGTGCTACATCAGAACTTGCAGACAATAGTAATTTATATTTTATCTACTAGAAGCAGTATTTGGAATAGGAGGAATCGGAATCCTCTTTTAAGTTTAGTGTTTAACTAATTCTCTTTCTTTAGGTGGTGAGTTTACACGGCAAACGGAAGTAACTTTTCTCCACAACAATGAGAAGCTGGTTGTAAAGCAGAAGTTCAGTGGCATTGATGAGCATGGTCACCTCACCATCAGCACAGAAATAGAGGGCAGAATACCTGAGATCCCATCTGGGGCATCAGTCCATATAGAGCCGTACACTGAACTCTACCACACTTCTAGTTCTGGTAAGGTTCCATAAAAATGAAATTATAAGAAAGTGCACAAACCAGAGACTAAGACAATCTGAAAAACATTATTTTATTCCCTTTTTAACAAGCGTATTTAGGACCCTTTGACTTATAGAAAGTTGCTTTTTACCTCTTAGGAAAAGGTTTCAAAAGAAGGTGGATTTTGAGTTGGACAATGCAAATATTTCTAATCTTTTCATTGAAGAAGTACAAGTTTAACTTTCTCTGAACTGTTGTTTGCAAAATACTTTCAATTTCTCTTTTTGTTGGCCCTTTTCTATGCTGTTGATGGCAGTGTACAAGTATCAAAGTTTTTCTCTATACATCCACAGCCCTTTAGTAGGAGCTGTACTGGCATATAGCTTTTTGTGATAATGTCATTAAGTGAGCTGTAATCTTTGATGAGACTAAACCCATTATTTACCACTCACATAAACTTCATTACAATGACTGCAAACATTTATCAGTATAATTTGAGCCGAATTTTTGCAACCAAATGGAAAATTACCTCTTAATTCACTTATCTGTTTCCTACATTGTCTCTTCAGTACTCCTCTCTCCTCTCTCAGTTCCTTTACCACAGATCCTAGGTTTCCTAAGAAAACCATTCTGCTTTCACTATTTACAGGGCAATCTTGTTTTGCTTACTTATTTTGCTCTGCTCTTCCTGGATAAAATTACAGTTGTTCCAATACAGAAAGTAAAGAAGTGAGGTTGGAGTGTTGCTGCTGGCCAGCCAGCCCAGCTGTCAAAGAGCAATACAGATGAAGCAGCCCGTGGTGCACCCACGTGCACATGAATACTGGAGAGACTGCACTTTTCTCCAAGGGAGGGCTTTTGGTTGTTAGAGATAGAAAATGGTGGGGTTACCTTGCCACTGCCTTATATTCACTAATGTCTAGGTTTGGTAGCTGGTGCTGAACCCACTTGTGCTTTGCCTGTTGTTTTGGACTGGGAGTAGGAGGAAGTGGAAGCAACAGGAAGCTTCTGCTGTGTGCTGAACAACTTGAGAGTTTGGGCAGCATCTGCTCTACAGAACAATTGCCTACTTGGCAGAAATGCTGTTCCCATGGAGGTAAACTCAGAGGCTGGAAGGAGGTGTCCCTCAGGCTGGATTTGATTTACCAGGACTCAAACAGCTGCAATTCTGCTGTCCTATGGCGTATCTAATGGACTTAGCAGAAATCCAGCTTTAGCCAGCTGTTACAAGTGGATTGGTATAGGTGTGTTCTGGTGTCCAAACAAAGAACAATGGTGTTCTGAGGACCTTTCTGTTGGTGGGAGGATCCACAAGCCCAGATCTTTTTGAAGAGTTTTGTTCACCATTTTTCCCAGTATAGAAAACTGTTGTGAAGGAGCTCTTAGACATGCAGCTTCTTCAGGGCTCTGTTAAAATCCAAAGCTATTAGCCTACAATGAGCTAAAAGTGGGTGTAGTTTAGGCTGGTGAGATGGCTCTTGTCCTTAGCTTGGAGATCCATTAAATAAATCCACTTAAAGGAACCTCTGAGTTTGCTGAGTTGAATTTTGCTTTCATTGGAAATGGACTTGGAAATCCACAAAGTAAAGTTGAATTTCTAAAATATGTCAAAATAAATCAATTTACTCATTTCTCAGAGCCATGATACCTGAGAACAGCATAAGCATGCTCAAGTGCTCGTTCCTTTGCATGGAAATACATCTGCTTTCAAAGCCTCTAGCCTTGACATTCCCATTTGCACTACACAGACTGCATCCCAAGTCTATGGATAGCATTTGACAGCGTGCTTTTGGTCTCTGCTCTGATCCATGTGTTTGCTGTCATGTCGTAGTGATCACTTCATCGTCCTCGAGGGAGTACACAGTGACAGAGCCAGAAAGGGATGGAGTTGCTTCCACCTACACGGGTGCTTATCAGTGGCGCCAGACCATCTCCTTTGATGAATGCATCCACGATGACACCCCTCACTCTGCTCCTGCCACTCAGCAGCTCTCGGTGGACAGTGTGTTTGTCCTGTACAACAGAGATGAGCAGATCCTGCGGTACGCCATGAGCAATTCCATTGGCCCCATCAGTGGTACGTAGCAATTGCAAATTTTGCTTTTTCTCTTTTGTGAGTAATTAAGGGCAGTTATCCTTTTTTTTAGCCTGCCCTAGCTGGATGTTAATGAGTTAAATTAGTCAATATCATTATTTGGTAGCAGTCCAGGTCCACCAGAGGAGATAAATTGAACTGTTGAAAATTTGTGTTTTTAATTCAGAAAGAATATTTAAGTGATGCTCTATTCTTGAAATTCACTGGGGTTTATGTCTAATTCCTTGAAATACTCTCAATACACCACCTTGAATCTATTCCCACTTGGATGCATGGAGTATGTTGTTTATCTTTACCTAATTTGTAGTTCCTCTATTAATTTGGGTGGGGGGCATTGTCAGAGAAGACAGCAAAAGAAGGGAATAAGATTTGCCATAGATGAGTTTCTATAGTTTATCTTGAAACATGGCATTTTATCTTTTTGAATTGTAGGCAGCTTATGAAAGAGTGTTCTTTTGGATGAGCTATCCAAGCTTGCAGTAACATCAAAAAGAAAGCAATGAGACAATTTGAAAATGCACACTAGATGAATATAAAACCAGGCTGTGCTCACTTTTGTTTGTTACAAAATAGAGTTCTGCTAGTTAAAATGAATAAACCAAGCTGTTAAGAATCATGTTTTGAGTGTAGTGTCAGTGACTGGAAAATGAATTTTTCTTTCTGTCTTGTTCTTTAGAGAGGTTTTTGTGGCTCTTTTTTAACTCAGTAGTCCTTTGTACAAGTAACAAGGAGTACTGGGGCTATTAAATACGTGTCCAAGATATCACCTGCAAGGCCCCTTCTTCCAGATGCAAAAAGTATATTTCCTTGTTTAACGTGTGTTATGAGCAACCTCCTTCCTGGCCTTAACTGCGTGCTATTACTTGGACAGAGTCATCAGGGCTAAATATGATCTCTCTTGCCAGATGGTTCTGCTGATATTAACCGGAATCCTTGCTACACTGGCACTCATAACTGTGACACCAATGCCGTGTGCCGTCCAGGAGCTGGAAATCGCTTCTTCTGTGAATGTTCGATTGGCTTCCGTGGAGATGGAAACGTTTGTTATGGTATCAGAAGACTTCAATTCGTTGCCAAATGATAGCTGATGTAGAATTTATTTTCCTTGGGGTGTATTGACCCTCATGACTAGCTGTTCCAGCAAAATAAACTGTCCTGAGAGGCTGGTTTTAAGGTTAGAGGGTTGCTGGGCTGCACATCTCAATAATCAAAGTAAGCAAGTTTGACTGTCTTGAAGAGTATGTTTTCGTATTTTGCAAAGCTTCTTTCCCACCCAGTTCATCTTTTTATAAAACATGTGGGAACTTAGTTGTGAGAAACTTACTGTAATGCAAGTTCTGTTTAAAATGAGTCAACTAGGTTAAAAGTTCTCAGGGGAGATGAGGAATAGAAAATGCACGTGCAAACAGAGCGCAGATATATGCAATTCATCAAAATAATCTTTTTCATTATCTGCTTTGAAAATTCATTTCTGTTTGAAACCACACATATTTCCCAGCTGTGCCTAGCTGTGCATTCCTAGTGTATTTGGGTTTTGCCTTGCAATCAAATCACAGCACTAATATTAGTTTTCAAGAGGTGAAAGTCTGTGTTAATGAAATGTGTCATCCCTATTACCTAAAAGAATTTGGGGGGGGGTTGAAACCCAAAGCACAACTCTCCTTCCACTCCAACCCTTTAATCAGCTTGCAAATGAAAACAACGGCATCACACTTCCAGTTCTCTGATGCTGTGAGTTGGGCAGCAGTGGTTTAGAGATGTGTATGAATAATGAAAGGGGAAGTCTTTCCTGGAGTTCATGCTCCCCCAGTAGTTATCATTGCTTCTGATCACCTAAGGCTGCATTTTCTTTGGCTCCCCTTTCCTCTGCAGTTTCCTGTGCCTTCCCCTTATTAGTCCATGATAGAACTTCTTCTGGTTTGCTTTCTTCTTTTTGGTGCAGATTAGCTGAGGACACAGTTACCTCAAAACTTATTTTCAGGTTATTAATATACCTCTCTTAAGAGGTATGGTCTATGCAAGCTGTGACCCGAATACAGAATACTGCTATTAACCTAGAGTTCCCAGTTTCTGTTTTTCTGGCATTCACATTAAATGCATTTTTGTAATAACCAGGATCCTTTTGACCCTAGATATTGATGAGTGTTCAGAGCAGCCAGGGCTGTGTGGAAGCAATGCAGACTGCAGCAACCAGCCGGGAACCTACCGCTGCGAGTGTGTTGAGGGATACCAGTTTGCAGCAGATGGGCAGACTTGTGTTGGTGAGTTTCATGTTTCTTAAAAGCATTGCCCACCAGCCTTTGGGCTGTGATCCATCTCACAGGGACAGAAAACAGTGCTTCATGATTTGTGCTGATTTCTAATGTGAGTGGAATTCAGGAATTCAGTTCATGATTACTGGGTTTTTTTGCATTTTGCGTAAGTGCTGTGCTTTTGACTTTTGGGTGATTTCTGTTTTGTTTGTTATGTCTAATCTAGAGTTCAATTTAACAGATGAGATTTCAGTTACAGATTCATCCCTTGGACAAGATAGTGCACAGTTCTAAGCTAGTGTATGTTGGCTGTTGCAGACTTTTTTTCTGAAGTGATAATTTATCACGATGAAAAGGAATTGTAGCTGCAGATCACTTCACTTTAAAATCTTTGCAATTGGCTCTTAGCTCATTTTTAATGAACTATTAAATATCAAATTCAGTAGTTGTCACTGAAGTTGTCACTGCCTGAGTTAATCTGTATTTGCTAGACTAAGGTTGTCCTAACAAGGGATATCTTTTGCCGCTTTGCTCTGTTTTTCACTCAAGTTGTAGAAACTCTTTTTGAAAAAAGAACTCCACAAATGGTAGATAGAAGAGGGATAATGGCAAATAACAAAAGAGGAATAATGACTCTACCTCTAGAGCTGGATAGGGAGGATAAGATGGAGATCAGATTCTTTTTTTTTTTCTTGTTAGAATTTTTGTCTTTGCAATCTGACAGTAATTCCATACCAACAAAACCTATACACAGTCTTCCAGTATGGCTGGAAGTTCCTCTTTCTTTTGGAAAGAAGGGATAACAGCTGAGGATTTTTTGCTTCTGCTGTGGCAGCTTTGTGGTGGAAGTTTAGCTACTCTTTGATCAGCTAATGCATCCAGGTCGTTCCTCATTATAGCCAAGACTGTTCTTCAGCAAAGACTGAGGAGTCTTGATCTTACAGCGGAGGGCTGCAATACTTTCCTTGAGTTTGTGACTTTGCATGCTGTGTATTATACTCTGTCACAAGCCAAATTTCTCTGCTCCAATAAGAATTACAGTTCGTGTCTCTTCCCTAAGTCACAGTGTACCCTAAGTGTCTTTGTTGCAAAATGGTCAGAAAAAAAGCTCCTTCTACCAAGGCCACTGGAAGGGACAGGGTGAGATGTGGAAGAGCAGCTTTATGTTCCTTCCATTATGTCCAACACTGCACTTTTGTGATTTGGACCTGAAAGGGAACATTCTTCCCTCCAGCCATGACCTCACCAGCTTCACTCTACCACTTTCCCATGAAGCTGATGTTCCACTTTTAGCAAGTGCTAAGTAATTCCTTGCCCAGCTTGAAGAATTTCAGTTTGATCCCTTCCTTCAGCCAAAACTGAATTGCATTTCTAAGGCTGAGGAGACGGAAGATAAACTTTAGTTTCCCAACAGATTGAAAATAAATGTCATGGTAATCTTTTCACAGTAGAGGGTCTTATAACCTACAGAGAATTTGAATCCCAGAGGGGGAACAGCAACCCTCTGTGCTTTTGTAGGTTGCTCTGCGATACCAATTCTGACTCAGCTTTTTTGGAACCACTTTTTTTCATACCAGCTGTGTGATTCACTGGGTAGCTTTATAAGAGAGTTGTAAATAAATCTTGTCCTCCTATTTTTAGGATGAGAAACAGAAAGACTTGGGGATTCCCTTTGCGCTCCAACTCTTAGCTTATGTATTTATAATAGTGTTCCTAATGAATTTCTTTTTAATCCAAAACTTACTCAAGTTATTAATGATTCTAACAATGATGTCATTTCCTTCAGAAAAACTGAAAAAAATAGTGTTTTCAGATATGGCTCTGATAGAAGATTTCTGTTATTTCTCTGTTGACACTGTGGTGGTTTCCATCTGTGCACTGTGATGAAATGAGCATTGTAGAGTCTCGTCTTGGCTCCCTGTCAAATTCTTGTCTTTCTTGTGTAAGGACAGCCTCAGTGTTACAGCAGCCTCTGTTAGAGCAGCTGGAAGTCTGTTCCTAGATGTACACACTGGACACCCTATTTTCAAGCCCAAAGTTTTTGTAGCATTTTACCTCTTTCTTTTCAAGTACCATGGTTTCCTTTCCTGTTCCCTGATGTCACAGGTAAGCATAGGCAGAGCTGCAGCAACTTCCTGAAGCAATTTATGTGCAAAGAGTGCAGTGCCTTCAGAGCCCCAGCTGTCAACATGAGAGAGTTATGAAAAGCTGCAGGTCTGGTCCCAGATCTCTCCAGTAGTTGACAAATATGTTTATCTCCCATTGTGAGTGAGTCACAGCTCCTGTTTGTTGCCAAGTGGCAGCAGCTCTGGGTCAGTACTAGGTTAATGTAGCAGGCCATCTAAATAATTCCCAGTGCAGTGAAATGGCCACTTTGCTAACATGTGAGCTAGCTCTGTGAGATGCCTTACATTTCTTCATTCAGGACTTCTTTTCATAAACAAAGCTGATATACACATTAGGATCTGTCACCATGGTAGCTTTTCTGCCCCATTCTATATTAACAAGCACCTGTGAGGTGCTGAGGACAGCCATTTCATTGTAAAACATTAATCAGATTTAACACCACTGAAAGGGGAGATTTCAGGGGAAAAAAATAAAATAAAATAAATCCCAACTCCCAGAGCAAAAACCCCTCTGCTTCCTTTCTTCTCTGTAATCTTTCACAGATGTTGCTCTCTTGCATGAACTTACTATGAGGCTTAGCCTTTGTAAAGGAAAGTTCAGATTTTCATCTCCTCTCTTACCCATTTAACTTGCAGCTGTGGAGTATGTGGTGAACCACTGCCAGAGGGGCACACACAACTGTGACATTCCTCAGCGTGCTCAGTGTGTGTACACCGGAGGGTCTGCCTACATCTGCACCTGCCTCCCTGGCTTCTCCGGAGATGGGCGCGCCTGTGAGGGTGGGTAGCGCCGTTTCTTGTGGGGCTTTTATGCTCTTCACTGCACTACTGGGCTGGTCTTTACCCTGTCCTATACCTACTTGTCATTTCAAGTAGGAAATTTCATAGTCTGAGTCCCTCAGCCAGGAATTTTTATTAAGCATTTCTCTTTCTGTCCTCTCACTTTTGAATTTACTCTTTGATGTTTGGTCTATAAGAGGTGTGAGATGAGATAACTGCAGAAATTGCAGTAGTTGCAGCTACAGACCTTTGTCTGCTGCAACTGTTTGCACTGTATTGGTTTCAATTATTAAGGTGGTGAAGCAAAATGCTCAGACCCTGTAAAAAATTTTGCATTCTGTTTCATGTCAGTCTGAGAGCAGTGGGGGAGCAGCCTTACCTAATTACATGTTGGAAACATGGCTAGCCAGATCCTACTTCTCTTGCTATGTTAAGTCATTTCTTTGGGACATATGGACATATATGTCTAAAATACTGTGTGAGTAATAATGCTTGTTACCTTTTGGAATAGGAGATTTGTTGAGCTAGAGAACCTAAAATACAGGCATGCTTCCCCCTCAGCCCCATTTTTTATCTCCCTTGCATTTCTGTACTAGATGTATTTCCAAAGAACTGTCTGTATGTCTAATCAGATAGCTTGAAAATGTGACAGGTTTGTACTTTATTTCATCACTCTGACTTGTCCATCAGAAGGCACAGTCACCTGAGACTGATCTTTTCTTTTGCAGATGTAGATGAATGTCAACAGGGCCACTGTCATCCAGATGCTTTCTGCTACAACACTCCTGGGTCCTTCAGCTGCCGCTGCAAGGCAGGTTATCGTGGGGATGGTTTCCGATGTGTGTTAGGAGGTAAAATTCTATAGTTCTTGAAAGTTGGACCAGAAATATAATTTGGGATTTGGGGAATATATATCTTAATTTGGTTCCCTTCTGAAACACAGCGCCTACTGCCACATTGATGTCTTTAGTCTTCTCAAGCCTTTCAAGGTTAGGGCTTTACCAAGCTTACGTCAAAACTGTATCCTGACTGCAATCACTTTTTCATTATATCCTGTTCAATGTCCCATTTTATGTTTTGTTTACTCTGTCCTCAGCAGTTTTCAGCCCCAAGCTGATACTATCTTTTAAAGTTGCCTTGTGTAAAGGTTTGACCATGGGGTGATTTGGTTTGCATACTCAGCAATCACTTACCATAAAGTACCTGGAATTGTTGGCAATGCAAATGAATGCAGTGTTTACAGGAGAAAAGTGAAAAATGAGACCAAAGTCACAAGGCTCTTGTCCTGCAGTGAGATCTAGATGCCTACATGCCACATACAGCCTACGGTCCAGAAAGACTACAGTTGCCAGCTAGCACTTACTTGTTTCTGTATTTATCCATCTTATTCTCTGTTCAGGAGAAAGTTCTTTACCTTCACACTTCTGTTTTTCCATTGTACCTTAAACCTTGAAGTATAAAACTCATCTTGAAGGTATGCATAAAAAAAAGAAGGAACACTGGAGCACAAAGCAGCATTGTTATTCTACTTTAATTCAACAGCATGGCAAACCTATGGGACAGCACTCAGCTTTTGTAGATGGTGAATCTTTCATCCAGGAAATAAAGCCTAACTTCTCAGTATATTCAAACCCAATTCTTCTTCCTCTAAGATTCTTGCTGTTGGGCATTTCTCAACAGACCAAAAATCAAACTGTGCAGTCAAGAGTAACAAGAATATCCTAGGGCCAAAGAGAAAGAAAGGGTTTGGGCGTTTTGGTTGGGTCTTTTTGTTTTTTTTTTTTTTTTTTTTAATAATGGGGGTGCTTGCTTCAAGGAGCATTTCTGTGTGGCATGATGTTACTACCTGAGACTTAATACTTTTATCTTGCCTCTATATTCCCCAGTTCTGAATTTCTGACTCTTTTTTTTTTTTTTTTTCTCCACAATTGCATGCTCAGTTTTTGAACCAAAAGGCAAAGGATTTTACAGAAGAAAGGAAAAAAAAAAACAAACCCACGAAGCTGATTCTAGTTTTAGATTATATTTACATGACACTTCACCATGTACACAGTAACCCATTATGTGAAATCAACCAATGCTTGTAGATTTTTTTATCATAGGTAAATTTCAGGAGATTTTGAAGTATTTCATTCTGAGGCATAGCTTTCACCGCTTTGTCAGTCTTTTAATATAATTTTTAACTAAAATTTCATGCATAATCACCCATGTGTATTTTCATTTTAGTGCCAAATGAAAGGGGAACTAACTGGTGTTTTTGACCTGTGTCAAAATATTTAGCTAACTATCCAGCTAATAAAAACAAAATTATTTCTGCTAGAGGAGAAACTTGATGTGAATAACTTGAAGCAAATAAAATCTTAAAGTTTCCAGTTCTTCAGGCAGAATTGTAGAGGCAAAAACATTGCTTTCATGCCACATGCCCTTTGTAGATGAAACAGGTGGTTTTGTAGACTGATACGTACAATCAACCAATTAACTTGATTACAAGGACACAATTTCTTCTGAGTATATGCGATGATTTACTTAAGTAGATGGGGGCTTTGTATTATTTTTAACACCTTTTCTTAGGCAGTGGTTAGTGTGTCTACTAAACTGCTAAGCACATGGTATTATTTTGTAGTAACCTTATTTCCTACTTCTATACACTCCTTCACTTTATGTGCTCAACACAAGTGTGTCTTGAATTGGGATTTTTTTTCATGTCACAATTTTAATAGTAATAACAAAATATTTTTTAGAGTTTTGTATCTACTATTCTAGTGGGTGAAGATCTGCCAGGCTTTGTTAGTCTTCATCTATGCCTCACTGATAATTTTTTTAACAAGGTTTTGTATTAGAAGACATTTTAGAAACACTTGTATCAATTATCTCTGCTTACTAGATGTTCTGAGCAGTAAAAAACCATCTGTGTAGATAAGAAGTCTCACTTTTGCTGAATTGTGACTGAAGTACAAAGTCTTTGTGTTGTTCAGCTAGTCTGCAGCATTGGTGATGTTCACAACATAGTGCCTGCTCCTTTTCTTAGAGTTAATAGAACAATAGCTGCCCTTGGGGTGTCATCTGTTGCTGAAGCTTTAGTGCTTCTAGAATGGATAGATCCATCAGTTAATCATTGCCAGGGACAGAAACAAGCTATACTTTCTGAAACCTCACAAAAGTAGTTTAGTTTACTCTAGCTCTCAGTATGTAAAGTATGTTGTTTCGGAATGGAGATTGCGGAGGAGGCTGTATTGTGTTCAGCTGTAATTAGAGACCCTTTCTCCCCCTTTTTGCCCACTAAGGTTTTGATCTCATAAGCCTCAGTGTAGTAACTGAAGTTTTTTCCTGGTTGTTAATAGCAGGGAACGTTTCATTCATCCAAATACTCCGTTCTTTTTGCTGTTCTTTGTTCCAACCCATGTGTACAATTACTTGCTTGTTTGGTGTCTTTATTATTATATGAAACCTACTGTTGAATCTCAGTGGCAACTCTTGGAACAAGTAGACTAACAGGCAAAATGGATTTGAGTCACACACATGGGAATGGCTGTAGGAGTGAACTGGCAGGTTAATGAAAGAGTTAATGATGCTGGAATGTCCTGCTGCTCCCAGCTATTAAGAAAGTCTGTACTTCATTATTTCCTCACGCTTCATTTTTCCATTTCAAAAAAACCAGATGTCTGAGTGTTTCTACCCCTGCAGACCCCAGACACTGTTTACTAAACAGAAACAAGCCTGGATTCTTGGAACTAGGAGCTGTTAAGAGCTATTCTCTGATCATCTGTGTGCAACTGGTTTCACATGAGAAACACACTTACCAGGACAAAACTGTAAGTGAGGAATTACAAAGGAAAATGAAGGGACAAAGGGAAGCTTTTCCATTTGGGTTTTTAGGTTTTTTTTTTCTCCAGCATCTGAGGACAGCAATTAAAAATATCAATATAAATCTTTGAATGAGAGAAATCCATACATCTCACTTTCTCATCCTTTTACTCAGCTTCTATCTTTTTTAAGAAAAGTCCATAAATAATTTTCTACATTGCTGCGACAAAAGCAATCCTCTATGACTAAAAAATACTTTGAATATTTGTATATGACTTTAGTTTGGTTTTCACTCCATTCTGGTTTTTTCTTCACACAGGTGAGAAATGTGTATGTGTATGTTTTTCATCTCATCTTTCCATATTCATGCTACTTCCATTTTCATTTTTACGAATTCCATAATCTATTTCAGTGACTCTTAAAATCCAGAATGCTACTGGTAGTTTGTTTATCAAATGAAAAAAAAAAGTTTAATATTCATCAAATACAAGTTGATTCTTCTGAAGAAGGATATGCAATTACCTTAAGTTCAGGATGCACCATTCCATGTATCTAGTCTGACTTGTACTGTGTTCTACAGGACACAAATTCTTCATCACACCTTTGTTCTCTGTTTTGCTCTACAGCTTCTATCTTAGGAGCATTTTCCTCCTCATTCAATTTCTCACTGTTCTCTTGAACTGTGGTTGCCAGAGCTGGATGAAGTCCTATCCTCGTATTCTTCTCTACACCTGTATATTCCCTCTGTATATGCTGAATTCTTTTTTATAGCCTCTCACAATCCCTACAGTGCTGAGTTGTGATCCGCTGATAGCTTTTTCAGGTTGTAGTTTCAAAGATTATTCTGTCTTTAGAGGCTTGTCTACACAGTTTATTCCAAGAAGTATGACTTTACAGTTACATCCTGTCCTTCTCATGTGGCATGTTTCACTTCCACAAATGATGCAACCCATGGTTGTATATCTTCCTCTGGAATCCAAATGATGAAATTAAATTTCTTAATATGGACATTTAGAAGCAAGACTAAGGTAATATGGGAATTTACTAAAGATACCACTACTTCATGACATTTGACTTCTGACTCAGATTATTTCTTTCAGTTTTTAATTATTTGCCAGTTTAAGTGCTTAGTTTCAAAAATGATACCATCCTGTGGGCATAGAGCTCTATAGGAAAACACAAAGCTATTAGGTCAGTGTATTACCTTCAGCAATCAACTGCACCAAAACCCAGTGAGGACAGGGTTTTACTTAATTTTACAGCAACTGCTGATTGGTAATGTTTAGATGCATGCATTGAAGAATACTGTAATTTGATCCTGCTGTTAATGAAAATCTGGTGTCACCCCTGCTTTTTTTCATCAACAACGAATACCTAGGTCCTGCCTTTACTGGTTGTTTCCTCTCTGGCAGAAGGAACTAATCCTGCTGCATACCATTTTTATCATCATTGACATAATCATTTCCCTGGCCTTTTAAATGTGGGTTTCAAGAATAGTAAGAACCTCCTGAAAATCAGGGCTAGTTATCCCTGTATATGAAGCCTTGAAGCAGGCATGGCTTGTTTTCCATTTGCAACAATCAGGCACAGTAATAGCAGCACCATTACACCAGGTAGATGTTATTTGCTCTTGGCACTACCAGTTGTATTTAATGGACTTTTTCTTCATGCCAATCGTGAGATCAGAGAACTCTGCAAATGCCAATCGTTCTGTATCTTTGAAGAGTCTTGACTGGATGAAATACTACTTACATTAAAGGCAGGCTCGCAAAGAAACCACATTTAGGCTGCTGTAGTGAAGGAAATTTACTGGCTCTTGGGTTTGCGTCTGCATGCTGGCTTACAAAGTGTCCCTTGTGCTACGTAAATATGTGCCCTTTCTTGTTACCCACTTTGTCTAGCTAGTGCTATTAGCTCATCAAGGCAGGAAATGTGCTTTATTTGTTGTGTCAATCTCATCTTTCAAACTCTGTCGTAGCTAGATTAACTTCAGAGGGTTAATGCAATTTAAAACTGAGTAAAATCAGAGCATCTTCTCCTTGATGCAAATATTTTTATGCAAGTAAAAAATCAGCATTGATGGGTTTTTTAGAAAGAACCAATCATATGCTCTGCCTTCTAGAAATTCAGTACTAATTTTGAAAATTATTTTATTTTGACAAGTCTCTTGACTTTAGTGTTGTTACGTGCATAAGCAGACCATTTGTGAGATTGGTCTTGATCACTGCAAGATTAAGTTCTCTTAAAAAATACAATCAGAATTCCTGAGTAAAATCTGCAGATATTAGTATGAACATTGTCTTGAAATTAGAACAGATATTGATGTTTCAAATCACCAAAAATGCTAATATATTTTAGGTGTATCCACTGGGTCCTATCTGGGAGTGTATACCCTCCTTCCCATAATTCATATTCAATATTGATTTAAAAATTGGTTTAAAAATGGTATATGCCTTATTTTTATGAGTTTCCTATGCAAAGAAGAAAAGGAATAGTTTCTACCTTTGTTTTTATATCCTACTGAGGAGGAGTTAAGAGTTTTTCTCAAAGCTCATAGGAATGTAATTATGAATTTTTTTCTGCACTGCACAAAAATGTGCGTGGGGTAGTTTACCAATACTCTGTGTTCTCCCTGCTTTCTCCTGTGAGCAGTTCCTATAATGAGAGTTTAGAATAAAAAAAACTGGCAATACCATCTCTTTACTGGAGTCAACATTTCTTTTACCTGCATACTGCATAGGACACTGAATACATGAACGCAAAATCTGAGACAGATAATGGAGGCCGTCCCACAGGGCCTGGTTTTGTAGGTTGATTCAAGGCTCTCCACCACCCACGTTAAAAGTATTGCCAAATATTTCAGTTGTTCAGTGGGCTGTTCTCCAGTCATTTGTATTTCTCTAATTATGTCCAGGTGCATGAAACTTGTCCAAAGCTTTTTCTTGTGTAACGAGTTTAAATATTAATAAAAACCTCCCTTCTTTTTTACAGAACATAGATTTACACCACAACAGTTTGTAGATGCATGGGATTAGCTTTTTGCTCAGCTGAGGTCAGTCTAGTCTGAGCCACACAAAATTAATCCTGGCCATCAGCCAGTGTGGAAACAAGGAAAGGAATAAATGGAAGTGTAATGTTAAAGACTCTTCAGAAGACAGTTTGTGCTAAGTATTTCTAAATGTCTGTAGAAATCATCAACAGGGAGAAGATACCATCCCATAACTATATCTGTCTCTCCCAGGGATCTCAAGTGTATGGTAAAAGCAAGCCAGATTTCTTTGTCTGGAGAAGGAAATATATTATTTTTATTGTATTCTTTTAATTTCATGATATTTTTTGGCTTCTAGAAGATATATTGATCCAGATGACTTTCCCTACTGCATGACAGATAATATAATAAGAAGGTGTAAAGTTTAGTTTAGACTATTTTGTAAAATTGAAACATAAAGAGCCATATCCCTGAATGTCCTGATCTGACATCTGAAAAGTTTCTTTCCTCTGTAGTCTCTGCAGTAATATATACGCATGTGGTGTAGCCAGTGTGCATGCTCTGTTTCTCTGTGCTTCACCAGGGAGTGCACAACCTGTCCCTGCAACTCCTTTCTTAGATCCAGAAGAATCAAATAATGCTCAAAATTCGTAACTGAACTTCAAAAACCTAGTATACATCGTAGCAATGAATTGCTTCACTTCCTAAGATCTGTAGAGAATTTGGCATCTGCCTCACGTTGTGGTTTTCTCTTGCGGCTTTGAAGGGAATCTCAACTTTTAGCATTACAAAAGACCTTCAGCTGCTGTAGGGTCTGTCTAATTAGTCACATTTTAAGGCCCATGGATAATTGCCAATGAGTAGACATCAGGGTCAAAAGTCAGAATGTTCTTGCTCATCTGCTTCAAGGAGATCAACCATATTTTCCAGCTCCTGTTTATGACCCTTCAATGAAGGAGGGGACCTGTTTGTTCTCTTTTAAACAAGGCAGTGAAAGATAAAACAAGTTTAAGGCAAATGTGTCACACTTACATAGGGCAGACTTGTTGAAGCTGTTCTGAAGTCATATGCCTTCAAGGTTTCTAACAGTGTCATGTTCCACTAGAGGTAAAAATTCTTGTGTATAGGTGGTCAACATATGTTAATTGTTAATGGACTGTAGTTATTAGCTAAAACAGAAATATTCACTGGGGTTTGTTTTGTTCTGTTGTTTTTTTCCCCCAGATGTAGAAAAGACCAAATGCCAGCATGAACGTGAAGTAGCTCTTGGCAGTGGAGGTGCTTTCTTCCCGAGGGATGTAAGACTTGGTCACTTCATTCCCCAGTGTGATGAGCACGGGAATTACCTACCCACTCAGTGCCATGCTGGCAGTGGGTATTGTTGGTGTGTGGATAGGGATGGAAATGAGATCGATGGCACCAGAAGCGGTCCAGGAGTTCGACCACCATGTAAGTGGCTGAAGCACTTGTTTCTTGTGGTTATCTCCATCTGAGTGCACTGTCTCCCAAATGTGGGGCTTAGTCCTTCCCTGAGATGCAGCACTAACTTGGAGCAATGCAGATTTCTGCTGTCCCAGTGGTGGTATGTCTCATGCCCCAACACACACTTTTCCTTCAGCTGGGGCATCTGGACAGCTGTGGGAAGTTTCTGAATAAGAAGAAGGTTTTCTTGCTTCTTCCTTGCCTTGAAACAGTGAGAGGCCCAGATAGTCTTTGCCCTCTGGGAGCTGTAATAGCTGACTTGCCTCAGGAAATGAAGGATGTTCCTTCCTACGTCTTCCTCACTTGAGCTGAAAATAAGATAGATTTTTCTAACCATTTGAAGCAAAGAGCAATTACAGAGCCAAACATGAAAAGACGTATTATGTCATTTGCTCCTTCTCTGTCATCCAAGGGGAAAAATTCAGAAGCTTTCTGCATCTGATTGTAGTTATTAATGTCTGCTTATAGAGCTGTTTCCTTCTAAGAAGTCTGACTGTAATTGTGTCCCTGCAAATAATAAGGAGCCTTGTTGTGCTGTACAAGCTGATTTTTTTTCCCCATCTGTTTCCTTCTCTATTAACCAGGTCTGAGCACAGCTGCTCCTCCTGTTGTCATTGGGCCCTCTGTTCGACCAGACACGGTACCTCTGCCACCAGGAACGCACTTGCTTTTTGCCCAAAGTGGTAAAATTGAACATGTTCCACTAGAGGGAAACAATATGAAGAAAAATGGTGCAAAGGCCCTCTTGCACATTCCAGTAAGTAACTTACTATACTAAGTCCATGTTTTTTAGAAGGTCCCTCACAAAGCTGAAAGCTACTGTTTGTCTGCATACCTCGGTAATTTAAGTTAAAAACACAATTTTTACTCTTCATTAAAATTTCGGTATCCCATTAATTTGTTACTGAAAATTCCTAACCTGATTAGTCAAAAATCTTAAACCTAAGGCATTAAAAAAAAAAAAAAAAGTTTCCTTTTCAAGAATGGTTCACAATAGATGACAAGACAAAAATGTAATCTCACATGCCTCCAGTAGCTCTTCATATAAACTCCTCTCTATTCACACTTCTATTGGTTTCTGACTCTAGTATAAAAGTTTAGGAGACCTACAATAGCAGTAGGTGGGGAGGTCCTTTTTTCCATTCCTTCTCCCTCAAAGTTTTTTCCTAAGTCCTAAGGTATTCCTATTTTCTTCAATCAGTTTTCTCCACTTCTTGGCTACACATATATTTTTCTTTCTTTTTTTTTTTTTGCTTCCTTCCCCATGTGTGAGAACCCGGTGGGTGGTAGATCTTTCCCATGCTTCTACTACTGTCTTGATAATCTTTTTTCCTAGAAAATTAATTCCTGATGCTGAGAACCTCTGTTTTCCACCACCTGTGTCACATGCCAACCCTTTTCACTGGCAGTTTCATCACATTAATTTGTTATGCCCAAGGCCTAGGATGTCTGTTTTCATTCCAGTGTTATTTTATTTATAATAGATGGCAATATTGAGTAGCATACTGATCTCTTCTTGTGTGTATATATATATATATATATATATATATATATATATATATATATATAAAAATACTGAGTAGTTAGTAAATCAAATACTGGCTAAATTACACAGATTCACATCATTAAATAGTACCATAAATTTCTGTAATGTAAGGGTAAAATCCTTCCATAAGGTTTTATCCCTTATGTGAAGTGCTTCTGCAATAACATAAAAAATAGTTAAATGCTGTGTAAAAAATGGTGTAATAAGGCTGAAGGTAACATGATTCTGAATGCTTGTCACCTAGTCTCATTATTTACTTGATCTAACTTTAATTAATTAATTAGAAGTATCTTGAGGAAAGAACTTCCAAGACGTAAGATGAAATTCTTTCTTGAAACTTTGAATGCAAAGGAAACTTTCAGTCTCTGCTAGCATTGTTGACTTTGTGTTGTCTGTGTTGCGTATTTGCAAAGTGGTACCAGAGATATTTAAATTGTTCTGCAACCCACAGAATTAATGTACAGTGATGAATAAGTGCATCTGTTTTAATTCATGGGTTTGGAACGTCTTTTAAGAAGCTGTGTTGCAAAAGCGGTGACGGACTTGGGAATCCATGTACAGCTGTTGTGTTACCCTGATAGTCTCTTTGATTTGCCTGGAGGTGGGAGTTTGAACTCTAAACTCAAACTCTATTCCTATCTTCTTTCTGCCTGAAAAAAATGCATATAAATATTTCTTGTTGCTGAGAGTACTCTTTCCACCAGAATGATTTATGCAGTACTTGTTTAAGCTAACTTTTATTTTAAAACCTTACTTTGCTAGAACTTTTTAGAGTCAAATGGTGCTGCATGGGAAGCGCAGCCATAATGCATGACTTGGATTTCAGTGCAAGTCAGATTTGATTGAAGTCATTATTCCCCTTTAAAGGGAAAGAATGAGAGGAAAAATGTACATAAAGGGGTAGCATAGTAAAATGTCAACATGAACTTTATTTAGATGGCGTAGCTTTATAGGTGGAGCTGTAGAAGTCAGACAAACTCTTCAGTATCTTCAAAGCTTCTTTGAAATAATGGTGAATGATGTCTGCTAGTTAAAAGGGACTTTTAACTGGAAGTATTTTTCTAAGATATTTGACAATGACTGTTACCCAATGATTTTCTCGGCCTTTCCTCCCCATTTCCCACCTTTCCTCAAGAAGTTTGTTTCTTCAGGCTTGAGACTGAAAAGCATAAGTTAATGCTGCTGATTAGTAACTGTTGTTTATCCTGAGCTGATCTAATTTGCCTGTTGTCCAACAGGATAAAGTTGTTATTGGAGTTGCTTATGACTGCGTGGACAAGATTGTTTATTGGACAGACATCAGCGGCCCTTCAATCAGCAGGGCCAGCCTGCATGGTGGGGAGCCAACAACCATAATCAAAACAGGTAACAGCACAAAATTCTTTCCCTTGCTACTCCCTAGGAACACTATTAAACTTGAATTTAGTAATATGTACTCCTAGATGTTGCCTAAGCTAACTAAGAGTTGTGTTTATATATTAACATGGAATACCATCAGAAGGTGTCTTTGATTTTTGTTCTGGAAAGCAAGGTAGGTGCTGGATAGCTGAGATTTTGTTATATGTAGTATTTTTTTCTCTCCTGATCTCTGCCTGTTAGCTGCCTTCTCTGCTGAGAAAAGACTGGTGAGCATGCATGAAGACTGAAGAGAACTGCTGTCTCTTCCTTGGCTTGGGGATCAAACAGCCAAAAAGATTTTCGAAACCATTTCAGCTGTGATTTTCCCATGCCTGCCACTCAAGTTGTAGCACAGAAAGAGACTAAAGCCACCTTGTTTGTTTTTTACCCTTTGTAGTTGCTCAAGGATTTGAGAATTAGACTAGAGGGTATAGAGGAGTTAGTGCTTATCCAGTTTGTGTCTTTTTCTTATATACGAGACTGCTGCTCACTGCAGTCCATGTTAATTTTCATTAGAAGGGTTGAGTGCAAGCCCATGCATCTTGGATGTTAAACCCTTTTATTGATTGGAAAGGGCTAAGGGGAAGGACAGGTTTAGGGATCAAAGTGAATTGTTGGGGGAGATGTCACTAAGGAAAAACTACAGCAAAAGTAGCTGGAGGCACATTTTAAATACTAGTGTCCTCAAGGTCCTATAACACCTGTAAAGCCAAGATACTGGAAAAGGTCACCTTTGCTTTGAATCCTTTGTGGGCATTGTTACAAAAACTTATGAAATTATTTTAGAAAAATGATCAGCCAGTTATAAAACTCTACAATAAATTTAGTTCAGTTTTCTTTGGATGTGTAGAGAATCACTGCCTGGACTTTGTGCTTTGGAATAGTCACTTTGTGAGACTCCATTCAGGCTCTTAGGGACAAAAGATAGATGGGGGTGGCTTGGATCCTACTACTGTCCTAGGAAGGAAAAAGGGAGAGCTTAAGGCCATCCTTAACCATTCCAGCAGTTATGGAGCTTCATATTTCTAAAGTACTTGATAGCTGAGGTATTTTATAAAACTTCTTTTTCCATCCTAACATATTTAATAAGAAAGGGTCTCTAACCTGCAGTGAAATCCTATGGTTGCCTGTGCAACTTAGAAACTCTGCAGGGAAAAAATTTTTGCTTTGCACTATTAATGACTTTTTTTTTTTTTTTTTTTTTTTTAAGAATCTGCACTCTTAAAAATGGGGGAAGTTACTATTGCTAAAAACTTTATATGGGTATGAGTGTCTGTCTGATGAGTGTGTGTGTAACATTAAAAGTCTTACAATATATAAAATGTTGGAAAATTATTTGTGAAAGCTTTCAGCTAAATTCAACTGATTATTTAAGGTAATTCAAGATGCTTCAGTGCCACACAGAAACCTCATGAGTTTTGTCTGCTGTTAAAAGATATTGTGTGTATGAAGCTTTCTCATTAATTATGTTGTTCTGTTGGTTGCACAGGATGTGAATACTTTTCCTGAAGAGACGGGGAAAGATGTTGCACTTCACTTTTTGTATGTTAATGGAAATTTCAGTAAGGAGTCAGATCAAAATAATATTGAATATTCAGCATTCAAATGGATTTCTTCTATATGAGCCAAATCAGATTTCATGAAATAGGAAAATGCCTCCCCTTCAGAAGACTCATGAGAATTTTTTGTTGTTGTTGTTTTGATCTTTGCCTTCTTCCTCCTGTGAGCTCCAGCTGCTTTCTTCAGTTCATGCGTATTTTTGTGGAACGTACTACATTTTGGTTGGGTTTTTTTTTAAAGCTCTTGTGATCCAAGTTGTGCTGCTTTGCAGAAACACTGTTTAATTGTGGAGCCCCATCCAGTTCTCCTACATCCCTGCAGCTGTACAGGCTGTGGAGGCTTTCTCAGCTCTGCAGCTGTGGCAGCAGGTTAGGACGGAGAGCTTTCCTCTGTGGTAATTGCTCCAAGTCCCATCAGCTGTGCGTGTCTGTACAAACCTGCCCTCAGGGACAGAGCCTGAGACTGTGTCAGGCTTGAGGACAATATAGCAAGAACTATCTGTGCCTCTGAAAAGGCTGGTGATAAATGAAGCCTTTAAATATTCTCTTATCACTCCCTCCATGGGGCATAGTTTTTTCTGGCTTATTATCAGCCACACAGAAGGGACATTTACTTTAGACTTCTATAAATCTCCTAACATATAGCTGACATAAGGAAACAAGGAAACTAGTCAGGGAGCAGGGGCTCCTGGGAATCAGTGACAGCAGATCTTTTGCCTGCTGCTGTCTTCTGTTTCCTAGAAGAGTCTGGGAGCTCCTCCTATACCATTTGGTCAGTAATCTTCTGATCCCAAAGGCTGGGGACTGTTGCCAACGTCACCTCACAATGCAGCCGCCCTCAGCGGACTCTGCCATTAGCAAGAGAAGAGCTAGGAGCGTTTGAGTGTCTAAAGTATATGTGAGGTGGTTTCTTGCAACTGACAGGTTTAGCTCCACAGAAGCACTTAGAGAAATAAAGGAGTGATGTGAAGTCAGTATAACTGAGTCAAAGCGTGCCCAAGGGCCCTCAGGAGGAGTAAAGAAATGCCTAACATTTACTTTCTTGCCCACCACCCCTCCCCTCTGGCCATGAGCTGTGAGTCAGAAAAACAATGAGATACATCTTGTTCGTTCCTTTCCACCTCTTCAGCAATTAATATAAGTAAAATGTCATGTGTGCAGATAAAGTGCTAAGTGTAATCCACTTGAGTGGGAGAGCAGAGGATGCTTGAACTGTTGTGCAACTGTGATTCACAGCAACATCACTGAAGCAAAGTCTAGAGAGCCCTTCCCGAAGTTCTGGGCCAAATGCCTTTTCTCCAGAAAGGTTGCTTGTGTCGCATAATATTTGTTTAATGGTTGTCAGTGGATAAACTTAAGAATTAAAAGAAGGCTAATTGGCCACATTCCATTTGAAAGGTGCTTTTTTTCAACAGCTGGCTGGGAGAAAGGGTCACTTCACCTCTTTTGCGGAGTGACCACGTACAATTCTTTTCTTTTGGAACTGAAATGGAATGAAAATACTTTTGTTTTTTTTTTTTTTTTAAACTTGTCTTTGGCTTCCTTAAATTCTGCACAGCCTGCCTGCTCTTTTTCAATGGAACATTGAAAAAAACAGCAGTTTCTCATAGTGGCTGAATTAAGCTTTATAAGTTTTTCTTCATCCTGCATCCAAGTTAGAAATTACTAATGCTAGAGCAGTAGGGTCATTATCTGCTATTTCCTGTTGCTTTTGGAACAAGTAAGTGCTCAAGAGAAACTGTGTGCATACAGTGCTAAAATGTGTTCCAAAAATAATAGCTCAGCAAAAACAAAGAATTGGATCTAGATTGTGTCAGTTAGTTAATGTCATTATTTCTAGAGTTAAGAATTTGATTTAGTTTGATTGTTGCATCAGGTAAACTTAGCACAAATTCAGTTTTCAGAGGGATGCTGTGTATGCCAGTACTAAAGATGGAGAAATATTAAAGGTTATAAAATCCATTTTATGGCGTTCTAAGGGTGGTAGAATAAGATTTTGACACTATCTGCTGTTCCTTTCTCTATTATCAACTCTTTCTATGCTTGTCCCACCAAGTACAGTTCTATGTGTGGCAAGTTTGTGCTGTATGGAGTTTTTCATTCTATGTCTTTATGAGAGTTTTGTGTATTTGAACTTTGAGGTAAAATGCATGTTCCTCTTTCAAGTGATATAAAGTAGCTTTTGTTGGACCACAGCCAGAGCACTGAAGAAAACTTCTCTCTGTGAAAGATTATCCTTATGAGGCTGACACAGTGTATTAGGAATAATAATAACGCCTAGGAATGTTTTTCTCTGTTCTCCTGCAGACTTGGGAAGCCCTGAAGGTATAGCTGTAGATCATCTAGGTCGCAACATCTTCTGGACTGATTCTCAACTGGATAGAATAGAAGTGGCCAGGCTGGACGGGCGCCAGCGTCGCATCCTTTTTGACACTGGTTTGGTGAACCCCAGAGCAATTGTTGTGGATCCTGTGAGAGGGTATGGACATGTCGTCAAGAAACATGTGCAAAGATGATTTTATTTATTTGATTATTTAATGGACTGAGGAGAGACCCTGTGTTCCATGCAGAACCCCACTGATGGAGAAGGGCTCTGGGTTCAGGTCAAGCATCATGGACTTCCATCTTACAGTAAATTGTGTGTGTTAAGGAGTAAACAGCAAAGGTGCCATTGAGGGGCACAGAATTTACGTCAAAGGAAAAAAAACCCACTACCACTAAAAGATGGCTATTAATTGTAAAACATCAGAGAGTTAACAGACTTCTCTGGGGATCTCTGCTGAGGATAAACTGCTCTGATTCCATTGCGTGTTGCTTACTTGGTTCACTGAAAAGAAAAATACTGTTTCAAGTGGGTCCCAAATGTATGCCAAATACTCTTGCTTTAGCCTGAGCAGACTAGGAAGTGAGATGGAAGAACTCAAAACATAAATGTACGTTTCGAATGGCCCTCAGAACTGTTGCAATAGAGATCTTTTTGGCCGGCATTTTGATCATAAGCTAAACAGTGGGAGGAAAGCATTTCTTCTGAAGTCTGTGCTTGCTCCTTTTGTTTTTAATGTTTTTTTATTTGCTACATTTTTACTACATTTTTTTGTCCTCTATATCAAAATGTAATATGGCCCTTCTTATTTGTTTAAATGATTTGGGGGCTCTGTGTTACTTTTGTGCTCTTAGCATTTTCTTAATTACAACATTTTTTGAGATCAGCCCCTGTCTTAACTCTAGCCTTTTTCTGCTTCCTAAGAAACTTGTACTGGACTGACTGGAACAGAGAAGCTCCTAAAATTGAAACCTCATACATGGATGGCACAAACAGAAGAATTCTTGTTAAAGATGATCTTGGGTTACCAAATGGTCTGACATTTGATCCTTATTCCTCAATGCTGTGCTGGGTAGATGCAGGTAAATGGAGGCGAAGATATTTCTTGTAATTGTAGTAGTGTAAGCATGTCCAATCCTAAATTATGCACAGCCATAGCTTTTGGCTTTAATGATTTACTCATAACTATTCACATGAGACTGTATACAAGCTGAAGGATTTAAATTCTGATCACAAAACTTTCTAGGAATGCAACAGCTCTATGCCTGAGTGTCTTGTATGTGGCTATTTTTTTAGGTAGTGCTTAGGGCTTTGTAGTCATTGTTAGTTTAAGACTAGGGAAAATCCACAGATTTATCTAATCTGCCCTACAGAATGTCATCCTGGCACTATTGTTTTAAGGCTTGTAACCTGAGGCCAAGTCTGGCTTATATTTGACTGAGGCAAGTCTTGAAAAAACAGTGCACCCAAAAGCAATGCACCCAAAAGATCAAGGGATTAAAGTTCTGCCACAAACCTATTGTTAGTTTTGTGACAGTGTCTTACCAGTGGGTGGGGGGAAGTGTGATTTTAATTCTCATTTAATTTTTATCTTTTAGCATCTTGCTTCTCTTTCACCCTGTAGACTCTGGCAGGAATGTCTCCCTGTGGAGGTGCTTTTTACACTTCAAGTCACCTTTCAAATTTTGGATAAACTAAAATGGTCAAGCTCTTTTTCACTGTAAAATACTTTCTCTAACCTTCAAATGCATCTCCTTCTGCTATATCTAGTTACTTTTTCTTTCTTCCTTTATAGTCCTCACATTTGCACTGTCTCCTATTTTGTCTAATTCTGAAACACATCACTTAGGAAAAACCTACAGGTGTTTACATTCATTAGCAGTGTTCCCAGCCTGTAGTGGCTTTGCAGCCAGATCTTTTTGCACCCTATTTCTGTCTATGAGTTATGTTCTTCCTGCAGACTCACCTTCATGGCCCAACCCAGCAAACATTTCAGGAACATGCTCACCAAACAAACTTTGTAAAAATGTCTTCCAGAGGAGGTGGAACCAGTTAGTGGCCGAAATATCCCTCCAGAATGGAGGAGGCTTTCTGTCAGCTTCCACAGCAACCCAAGGACTCTGGAATCCATAGCAGGAATCTCAGCTTGTGAGCATTGACCATGGCTGCGAGACAGCTGTTTCTTTAACTTCAGTGGTGTGCTGAGTAGCATTAGCACCCGAGTATTTAGCCATTCAATTCTTGGCACGTGCACACATGTGATGTGGAGGAAGGCTTTGATTAAGAAGCACACTGAAAGATTTCCAGGACTTTCCACCTCATTCTTGCTTGCATATTTGTGGTTGTCTTTCATCCCTGATGAGAGCTCTCTTGTTCTGATTCAAAGGCTTAATTGTTTCACTATATCCAGGTACCAAGAGGCTGGAATGCATGAACCCTAATCAGCTTGGTCGACGAAAGATTGTTGAAGGGATTCAGTATCCTTTCGGTGTTACAAGCTATGGGAAGAATTTATACTATACAGACTGGAGAAGGTACATTATCTGCTAAAGAAATTATGGAGTCCTATTATCTTTTTTTTTTTTTTTTCCCTCCCTGGTAGAATCTGAAGGATATACTGCATTTCTTATGCCTGACCTCTCACACATTCCTGTTTTGTTGCTTTCCTGGCAATAGCTGATGCAGGGTGGAGTGGATATGTAGAGCTGACCTATTGATGCTGCCAGTTAACTGATTTTTCACTTTTTAGCATAGTGATTTGTCCTTGAAGAAAATGCTTTTGACACTGAACATTCTTGGGAAAGGAGTGGGCAGTAACTTGTTTCTCTATAGCAGCTGCATTGTAGAGGGCAGACATCCATCACTCTTGACTTTCTATGCCCTATATTATATGAATATTCAATTTAAAAAAAGGGGGGGAAAGTGTTCACTAACTTGATGACACTTTATTGCAAATGCTCTAAAATGTTACCATATGAACAACACTTAAAGGTTTACTTAAACTTCTGGGAAAAAAAATCCAGTCCCTGCATTTTAAAATAAATATTTTTACTTGATGTAAATGGCTTTATGGGCTCTATCAGCAAACTCTTACCCAAATGCCTCTATCAATTTCAGCAGCAGTAGCTATTACTGTGTGTGAGGATTTCCAAGTTAGAAACTAACATCTGGGAAGTGCTATTCTAGAACAGGCTCGAAGAACAGTGTGCTACAGGTCTGTCACTTGACTGCCCTTTTATACTGAAAAAGGAAAGATTGCTTATGACTAGCTGGAGATCAGGCTCCACCTGAAACACATCATTGTCCATAACTGTTATGGTTAGTAGCTGCAACGTCAGCTATACCACCATACTTGTCAGAGGGGCAGAATGTGAAAAGTGTGCCAAAACTACCAACACGTGCATCCTTCCTGTAGAGGGACATTGTTCTGTATTGGAAGTACCTTGAAAATTATTAAGGTGTCTCCTTGATAAATTTCTTAGCTGCCTAGAGTGAAGGTCATAGCACAGTAGGTTTGTCCAGGAAAGGTTATGTCTTGGGGGATTTTGCTTCTGGTATCTCTTCCTGATAATAAAAAAGAAGCAACTTCAAATTTTCTCCACTTTTGGTTTTGTTTTGGTTTTTGGACTGGTTGGGATTTTGGGGGGGATTTTGTTGTGTTGTTTTGTTTTCCCCTATACTTTCACCTTATCTCACTTCTATATATTTTCTTCCACCTATGGCAGGGATGCTGTTGTAGCAGTGGATCGCACAATTTCATTAGAAAATGATAACTTCCAGCCTCACAAACGCTCACGACTCTATGGAATCACCACAGCCTTTGCTCAGTGCCCAGGAGGTAATCCAGATGATTCTTGAGTTTTTACAGCTGTATACCACCTTAAAGTATAAATGAACTTAGTAGCAGCTCCTGTTTATAAGCTGCCAACTGATTTGGGTAGTGAAGATTTGGGTTAGTGCTTAGATTGCTGTTTAGTAAGAGGTTAAAAGCCACCTAATTTCTTTTCCATAAAAGCAGTTGTTGTAGTTGCCACATGAAACCAGAACTGGAGGGGGAGAAGGGGCCTGTTTTATCCATTGTGGAAGGATGTGTATGATTAAGATGAGCACCTGACCTGTCAAAAATTCTAATATATCATCTTCTGAATTGAATGCTATATTCATGGCTTGGGCCTCATTCACTTATTAAGTTTAAGCTACAGAAATATTATGGTCTTTCAGATGTCCTTAATGAGATCTAGTGTTTTTCAAAATGGAATGCTCAGAAAACAGCAGGTGGTAGAGTGGCTGGATGGAGCTGGCCCTTCTGCTCTGTTGGATGTTGAGTTTTTCAGATACACTATTGAAAGGAGGAAGAGAGGAAGCTGGTACCCTTGAAATATAATTTGGTTTTTGTGGAACAGCGTCATCGTGCAGTTACGTTGTTTGTAGTAAATCACAGGAGAAGCATTCACTGGTTTTTATTGCAATATGGCTGGAATTATAGGAGTTATGCTAATTTTACTTTGGGACTAAAAAAAACCCTTAGGATAGTTTCTCTTCAAATTATTCAAAATATGCAATAAAAATAATATAGTGCAAATTTTGGCTCAGAGCTTAAAAATACAAAGAGATGTCATAATTAAGAAATCAGTTATGTTGTTATTAATAGTAAAGTCACAAATCCATTTTGGTAGGCAGTGTAAAATTAAACAACCTTGTGTGCTCTGAGTACATGCTGATACCTATAATATTCCGAACCTTGCTGTCATTTTTTTCTGTGTCTTATGTCTGTTTCAAATGGTCTTCTGGATGAATGCCTTCCCTCTCTGATGCACACCTTCTGGCACTGACTTCTCTTTCACTTTACTCTTTAATGTTAACACTTCCCCAACCACCCAATTTATCTGTGCTTGTTTTTCATGGATCATTCCTCTGTCTTTGTACAGTTGCTATCTGAAGATGATGTTCTGTAGCATTTTTGACTTTGTTCATTTACTCACTCCTCTTCGTTCTGTGACCATGTGGCCAGTTTATGATGGGTACTTTAGGAACAGCCCACTTGATTCACATTGCCTCTTTCACTCTGATATCTTGATCTTTCTTTCATGTGAATGTCAAGTTGACACAAGGGATACGGCGACTCTTGTCTCTCCAAAGCATGGTTTTCTTCCACTCCTAATCTCATTATGGCTTGTTTCCCTAGGGTAGCCATAAATCTTAACATCTCTTGTACGTGTCTGTTTCAGATTTTATTGTGGGTTTGTTTTTGTTTTTCTCTGAGGTTTTGCATCTCTATTTTTTTTTTTTCCAGGACATAACTACTGTACAGTGAATAATGGTGGTTGTACTCACCTCTGCTTGGCTACCCCAGGAGGCCGTACTTGCCGCTGCCCTGACAACACAGTTGGAGTAGATTGTATAGAAAGAAACTGAGCATTAAAATAAGCTTTTGAGCAGCAGACACCTTTTGGAAATGTGCTGCAAACAATTCACTCCTATCAACACAGTCAGGCCCTAAAGATAAGTGCTCCATGCTGCTGTGACAGCAAGCCACAGTGCACATATGCAGACACACACACGCACACAGAAGCTGTTTTTGTAGCAGTTAAGTAAGACGGAGCTGCCCAGGTTGGGTCCAACTTCATTTTATTCCTTGTAAAATTATCTGTTTGCTTTTAAAGGTAAGTGTGGAGGCCTTAATTGCATCTGCCCCAGACAGGAAGGATGTGTCTCTTGGCAAAATTGAAGCAACAAAACACAGAACAGAGTAAAGAGAGTGGAACTACTCAAATCCTGAGAATTGTACCTTGGAGTGCACAGCAGTTTTCTGCAGAGGTGGTATGCTTAGCCTATCAGATATGTGGCTGGGCTTATCCCTAGCTGGGAAACAATCAGGGGGTCCCAAGGATGAACAGTTGAGGGGGAATATCCAGTAATAGCACGTATTTACTGCCCAGCCACATTCCTTCTCACTACCAGTCCTTTCACTTCAAAAACTTGAATCTCAACTTTTGACTTCTGTACTACAGAAGTACTTTATCCATGTGTTGTAAGGATTATAATTCTCACCCTGGCTCATGTGATCCTTTCCTACACTACGCGATTTGTTACAGATAATCAACACTGTTTAGTGGATATATCTGAAGTTTTTGTTAGGTTTTAAGAGATAGATCTTTCTTCTGTTTGTGGTGGATTCCTGAGTAGTTCCCTAAAAACCACTAAACAAAATTTAGATATTTTGAACAATTGCTGATAGATCATCAAAGAACAGATGTTGATTCATTGGGCGACAAGTGGTTTTAAAGAGATAGTCACATTTGTTTTCTGAGAGGTTTTAAAACAGTATTTCTATGTTTGATTCTATTAAGCCTCAAAGTGTCTCTGAATTCTATTTTAGCAATCTTTCTTCTTTAGCAAATCATGTCATGCCTTTTTGTAGACCACAAGAAACCACGGCAGTTAAAATCTGATTTTCAGAAAGCTCACTTCTGGTCTGGTGCTTAAAAGAAGAAAATATAATGGTGCCCCATTTATGCGCCAGTGTTCTGAAAATCAAAGTGAAGTTGATATCTTTATCAATCACCAGTGAGTTTGGAGAGGGAAAATCCAAGTGCATACTTATGTCAAATTAGCAGTACAAATCAGGGAGTGAAGTTTTGTTTCCCCACTGTGTGTTGGGAAGGAAGCTTGCCTGCAAACCAACCTGTGGCAGAGCGAAACAGGACTTTTGAGGCTCCTCTCAGAGCACATTCCAGTGTGTCATGATCAGAGTAGTAAGCTAACATCCCCATTTCCTGACTCCCTCTTCAGACACAACGGTGACAGTTTTAAACAGAGCCAATTCTGAGTCTTAACTGTGTGAAATCTTCCTCTTTAATTGTATATTTATCATAAAATAACAAAACATATAAACATTCTAAAGACCATTTTGTATAACTTTTTATAACTTTTAATTCATTCTATTCATACACTTAATCAGATATGTCTTACTGTAAATATCAAAAATTTGTTGAAATGAAGGTGCTTGATAACTCTTTCTCCAGAAGTATTCACATATCTGGTGAAATATTAAAGTTTACACTCTGTACAGGTATCTACAGTACAGTCAATAAAAATGGTTGGTTTTTATTTTCTATAAAAAAGAATGTCATACCTGCAGAAGGAAGTGATATGCATTGTTTCAAATATACTTTCTTGTGTTCTGGTTTTTAGCTAACTCTACTGATGGTACTTCTCTTCCAAGATGCAGTATTACATTCAGGGGGAAAAAACTGCTGTTGGAGTTTTGTACTCTGGAAGCAGTAGGATACGTCAAAACAAATACATGAGAGTGCTTGAAGAACACAGGGCTTTTTCTGGTTTGACTCCATCTTTTTGCTGGTTGTAAATTCTTGTTTACCTCTGTCAAGTAAGCATAATTCAGTTATCCCATACTTCAGACATCTAACAGTGAAAATATAGAACAAGGGCAAGAATAAAAAAGGTAGAATTTATCCCTATGCTCAAAAATGCCCCGGTGCTGGGTTACTGAGTAATAGGGTGCTTTGCAAGGAGAATAGTTCTGGGATCCAAAAGCTGGCATTTGGCATTACAGCACGAGATTACTGGTGATCTGTTCTGGGGACTGCACGTGGAATTGGACTGTATGAACTGATTTATGGTTGTGTTTTTTTTTTTTTTTTTTAAATTTGTGTCAACACAATGTTCCTCTTCATGCATTATGATGGTTATTAATTTACTAAACACTACTCAGCTAATTCTATGCAAATCAATCAGCAATGACAAAGATGTCAGGGAAAATATACCTTCTAGTGTTGATGTGTGAGCTTCTGAGTAGTCTTTGTAGCACAAAATGAGAAACAATATTACTGTGGACTGAGTTTCTAGACTGAGGAACTCAGGTATCATATCTGGGAGTAAGTAGCACTAAACCAGGGGAATCTTCAGCAGATCCCTGTCAGTGGTGTAGATGTGACAGTTTCCAAAACTTCAAAGTTTACTCAACTTCAGCATTCCAGTCCCTAGAAATGAGGAACTTTTAAAAAGCTCTAGCATGATGGCTTCTTTTCCTCAGCTAATGCTTGTTGCTAACTTCTACTGTTGTAGCTCAATGCTGGTGTGCAGCAAGGGCAAAGCTGTTCCCTCAGGGAAGGGAGGCTAGGAGAAGCCGTGCCTTTTCCAGCCATGGACCAGTCCCGCTGTACCCCAAGTGAGGCAGACAGTGCCAGAGAGGGTAGCTGAGTTCAGCCCAGGGACCGGAACACCAAGCAAATCTGCAGTGGAAAGAGGAGGTCTGATGTCAAGCTGGTAAACTGAGTCAGGATCATAGATCATAATCAGGTTTGGGCATAGTGACCAGGACCAGTGATTGCCAGCTGAGTGCACAGTGATGAGGCAGGCCCACAGCCGCACTGGGAAGTTGGCCAGGACCCGACTCGATGGGGAGCCTGGCTGTGGCACAGCTCAGGCAAGGAGCAGGGTGAAAGCCCCAGCTCTAAAGCAGCCTTTAACAGCAGAGATAAAGAGTTGCCTTCACTGAGAACACCCACAAGAGCTGTTTGATCATGAGCTGCTGCTGAAGTTCCCTCAAGTTTTCTTCACGCATTTTGTTAACTGGCTGGCCTTGAACAGCCGGCTAAACTGGTAGTGCTTGGGTGGTCTCTGTGTGCTGGCACTCCAGAGTTCTCTATTCCTCTAGCTGTTTGCTTTCTCATTGAATCTTGCTAAATCTCTGGCCTCTAAAATGGTCAGTGGTGTTGAGTTCCTTATTTTAATCGCAGACTGGCCAGGAATGTCGATTTTTGATGACATATTTAGCATTAGCCACTTGAAGGTATTCTTCCTGTGTCTATCAGGTTTTTTTACTTCAACATTCACAAGCATTTTGGGTGCTGAAAATGTGAAATTTCACTTTCCTTCTTCTAATCCTAGACAGTTAATGGTATCTTTCTACAAGATAGGGTTTTCTCCTGCTGACCTGGGTCTAATTCACCTACTCTGTCCTTTTTCTAATTACTGCTTGTTCAACTGTTCCAGACTCGTCTCAGGAGCAAGTATATTTCAGATATATTTTTACATTATGTTTGAGGTTAGAGAGAGAATGGAAAATATGATGGTTTATTTAATTATTGATATTAATTTTTTATTCTTATAATAGGCTGGGATTGGTAGTCATATCAGTCTCTGGTTGAAGAAAAGATTCTGTGCAACTGCAGTTCTTGGGTTTTTTGCTACAAAAATCTGTAGATTCCCAGGTTTTCCAGGAATGAAGAACAATTGCTTCAAAACTTAAACAAAAGATAAATTACTTCCTAGAGTTATTCCAGAGGTAAGTTAAATGTTTTCTTAAATGCATCCATTCAGATCTTCTAGCACACACAAAAATGCTTACTGGTAAGATTATTAATGATGTTTACCAATCTTGTAATAAGTAGCAAAAAAATGAAACTACTGAAAGTAGGAGTGGCTTCCTTATGACTTAATTGGATGTTTTGGCTACCTTTCCATCTGAAGGGTGTTTGAAAACCCCAACTTTACTCACTTTTTAACTTGCAAATAACCTTCCTCATGGTGAAAATCCAGCGTGGTTTTCTGCAGCTCAGCATCCTCACCAGTGTGTTGTTCCAGGCTGACAAACTGCTCACTCTGCAGTTATCCACTTGCACAGTTTTGTCTCAACATATTAGATTTTTAACTTGCTGGCATATGATTAGAATGACAGATGATTACTAGAGGATAATGGCCCCTCCATGGTAGTGTCACAATGCATCAGTTTAACCTATGGTTAAATGCAAAATGGGAGGTTTTGTGTAGTATTTCATAACGTATTCTTGGAGAATTTGCTGGGGAAGAAAAGAAAAAAAAAAAAAGCCAACAGGATGTGAAGCACATATGGCTATAGGGAATACAGTTGTGAGAAGCCCCCTGCTTGGCCTGTCTGTAAGAATGAAATATTACCTTCAGAACCTGAGCCCCTGGGTGGGGATGTGGGAGATGATTGTTCGTGAACTGATTGAATCACTTTCTTTGTTTAAATTCTAGTCTAATTGAAGTCTGTCCTTTATCTTATTTACAAGTTTAGGATAGCATGGCAGTAAAATTGGTGAAAGGTCAGTATATTGCATCCTACAAATGCACATATTGATGAGTCTGGAGCTTTGCTTGACAAACAAAAGGCTCGGGTGGCAGTGGAATGCAGTGAGTGATCTTCCCTGCTGCTTTGTGGCAAAGCAGATGGGGATGCAGTAACTTAATGGGGGTTTTGACCAGAAGGATCCTGGAGCTGATGAATGGGGACAAACTGCCATTTCTACAAATAACCAGGATGCTGTGTTTCAGCCTTCGGCTTCTTAGTCTTTAGTATTCACCAGAATCCGTTTAGTTTGTGGTGGTGTTGCTCACTCCAAGCAGGCAGTGTTTCCTACTCAATGGGGTGTCTGGAACACGCAGCCAGGACACAGAGGAGCTGTGCAGTGCAGGGCCTTTGACGTGAGGAAAATGGTTGGCTGTACAGATGGGCCACGGCACATGGTGCCTCTTGATCTCATCCAGTAACTTGCACAGCAGTGATGGAGAAATCTTCCCTGGAACTTCCCAGGGTTATAATGAAAGGGAAAATGTGAAGGCAACTGAAGGTTTTATGGGAGTGGATGCAGAAGTGTGTGAAGTTTGGGAGGTGGGTTAAGCAATTAGCAAGATGATTGTACTGTGTATTTGAGGTCTTCAGTCAGTTCAGCCGTGGGGCTGCTGGGTGGGAGATTAAGCTGCAGAGTAACCGTGTTACACTAGATTTCAGAAACCTTTCCAGACTTTTCCTTTCCCACTAGAACCATACTATCCCAGGCACTTCAGACACTGTTGATTCCAGATCCTGTTCTGTTTGAGGGCAAAACCCAAGAGCAGGAGGTTTTGTTTTTCCCATCTCTGTTCCCTGCTTTATGCAGATAAGACACTTAACCAGATAAGCCAGAAGACAGTAACAGTCCATCCAGCTCCCAGCCAGAGGGAGAGCATGCTGCCAGGCTTAATTTCCCTCATTTCTGACACAGCCCCGGGTAGCCTGGTGAGCCACTGCGGGCATTTCATGGTGCAGCTGCTCCCTCAAGTTGGTACTCCCAACTAATACCCACCTGCACCACCTTTTCCAGGACTAGGTCCTCTAGCTAGAGGCTTTGTGTGCACATTAACTGTACAGCAAGTGTGTTACAGGGACCTCCTTTAATACTAAACAGCAACAAAGTTATAGTGTGCTGAGAAGCTGGTAAACCTATCCAGCAGTTGAATCCAGAGGTCCCTGTTGATGTATTTGTAAGCATAAGATTTATCCCCTTGCGTTGTATTACAGGCTGTCTTACTAGTGGTTAACATTTGAGAAAATGTATCTCCTGTATTTTTAAGTGATTGCACTGTAATTAATAATTTATTTTTGTTATCTGTTGTAATTTCAAACATATACATATGGGAGATGGCAAACCACACATTTCATCCTCTTCTAGGCAGAGTATCCTTCTAGGCTTTTGCTTCCCAAGTGACAATGCAACCAAGTCACTGATTTCTTCAAAGCAGTAAAAAGCTGATATAGTGCAATCAATTTCTGTGCTTATATGGCTTGTTACTAGATTTCTGTGCTGACAGGCCACACTGGCATTTTTATCTGACCTTAACCTGAAGAACCCATGGGTTTTGCGTTATAAGTGTTTCAGCCTAACTCCTGGCATGTCTGCTAGATTCTGTACTGTTACACCCAACTAATAAGTCAGAGGATGACGTCTGATATGGCCTCTTGTATCTATTAAATTAAGTGTGTTTGGTCCTGGGCCAAAAACATTTGGCATGATGTATCTCCTCCAGACAGACGTGTCTGTGCTCTGTCACGGCAGGAAAACTTTCAGTAATGACAGATGTCTGTGGTCTTCATGTGCTTTACCCCAGCCGCCTGTCATACCCATCTATCTGTCTGCTAGGTTTTACTGATTAATTTTATGGTCCTGGAGCCTGGAATTTGCCAGTAAAGATGTTTTTAATGTTACACCTTGATTAAGACAGAAAGGAGGAACTTGCTTCTCTTGTGGGATTTATGTGCTTCCTGTGAAAGTTCAGTCCTCACTGGGTATAGCTGGAATCCAAACTTTTCAAGGATAACTTGGTGGTACTCATTTTTGTCTGTCTGCTAGATTGACTGCCTGTGAGGAATGACATTAAGGTCTGAAAACCTCTGTAAAATGTATATTTGTTCTGAAATCATATTCTATTACTAGTGGAGCAAGAAAATTTAGCTTCACTTTTATTCTCCAGTGCTGTGACAAATTTATGTTCCTGAAGTTATGCAATTCTTATTTCTTTCATTTTGAGCTTGGTTTTTACTTTAATGAAGAGCCGTAAAAGGAGAATGAGCATGTTTATATAAAACCCCTCCTTCAGACATTGTTTTAATAAGCAACAAATGTACAACAGTTAAGAAACACACAGGAAGAGTTTCTTCCACAGATTTTTATCCAGAATAATTTTTTCTTCTAGAACCACAGCTTTTATACGCATGACCCTCAATAACCATGGCTCCAAAAGGCAAATAAAATGACCAACACACCTGATACCATTTCTCAAGTTTGTTAATTGTATGCATTCTTAGAAAATTCATAGAGAAATTTGGATTGTAAGGAAGCTCTGGAGCATGTCAAGTCTTCAGCTCAAAGCTGGTACAACTTCCTTGTAAAAGCAGATTGCTTAGGATCTTTTCCAGTCAGCTTCCAAAGTCCCCAAAGATGGAGGTGCAACAGCCTCTCTGGACAACATCTCAGCCCTGAACCAGTTCAATGCTGAAATCCAAGTCCAACGGGAATTTCCTTTAATGTGACTAGTGGCCATTGCTTCTTGTCATTTCCTCAAGAGGGTTTGGTTCTGGGCCCTTTCTTTAGCTGGTAGAAGACTTACACTAAGCTTTCCTTTAGGGAATATGTGTGCTGGAAGCTGGGATAGTTGGTGTCTTGTCTTTTCCTGGTCATTCTGAAAGTATGTTATTCTTCATGGCTCTTGGCATTTCTTTCTTGTAGGAGCCCTTTTCCAGCACACCAACTAGCTATTTGTGCATTTTCTAGTCCTGGTTTGAATTCTTAGAGCTGGTGAATTCTTAGAGCTACAAACCCTCTCCCCTGAAAGCCCTTGGACTGAGAGAAGCTCTGGAAAATGAGAGCTGCATTCATACCCCATGTGAGAGGGGAATTAATCCACCAAACAGCAACTTTAGAAGGACTGACATGAACGCAGGAGTCTTCCCACTGTCAAAGTGCAGCTGAAAGGCTTTTGGGTGCAGGAAGGCTGGAGTACCTAGAGGGAGCTTTGCTGGCAAGGGTGCTGTGAGACACACAAAGAGATGTTTCCTCTGAAGTTCTGCTGGGCCCTAGACAGGGTCAAATGATTGAGCTGGGTATGCACCAGGCAAAATTTGGACCTTGTAGTGACTGACTGTGCAGGAGGGGATGTGAGGGTCTCAATGCCACATCTGTGATGAGTAATATCCCTTCTGGATCTGCTCCTCACTCCTTTAGTGCAATTCACTGAGCAGTAATGGCTAACAATGTTATTCAGTGTCAAGAGATATTCTGGCCCAAAATACTGTCTGCTTATAAGTATTTAGCATAAAGCAATGTCAGCAACTTCAAACTCACTAGTGGGATGTGAAAATTTCCAAAATTTAGGTGGTTAAAAGCAAGGCTATTAACATAGGCATCACATTAGCAGCTCACCTGTCAAGCTGCAGTCTTGAATCATGAAGTTCAAGAGCACAGCCCTCAGAATTTACTGCAAGATACATTTGCTGCAAATGCAGGATGGGGGCTAAGTGTTTTCTCAAAAGATCAGTAGGACAATAAGGGCCTTCATCCTAATGATCAATATTATGTTGAAGTGAAGTCAGGATTGATGTCACAGGAAAAGGAACCTCATGAAACATGCTTAAATTAAAGAGTCTGTCATTTCAATTACGAACAAGGTAAAATATGAACAAAATAATGATTTTAATGTAGAAATCTGAAGTATAATCATGAGTTTGGAAAATGAAGAACTACTGCTGTTATCACAAAGCCTATGCTTGATATGGGATCTCTTATATTCTGTATCTCTCTGTATTTCGGATTCTGCATTTGTTCTGCTCAGGATTGCCATTGGTCTCATGGACTGTTTAAAAGACAGTCAGTCCAGTTGTGAGATGCCAAAACATTCAGCAGCAAAATGCTTCTGAGTGCAGTGTACCTTCAGGCAAGTCTCAGAATTTATTCCTTACTGCCAATGTACACCATCAAGTTGTAAAACAAACCTAATGTTTAAACTTTAAGTATTGTATTAGTGCAATCAGCTAAATAACCATCTAACTGCAGTTTATCATCCTCAAGTTAACTACAACATTTACATGGCTCAGGTATAATTTTCTTAGTGCAAAACTGCCCAGTATCACTTAAATGACAGTAATTTCTTATTCAGCATTTCAGGTGGTTAGGCAAGTTAATAATTCCAGAGGGAGAGCCTTCAAGTACAGCTTTCTGTTTATTTTCATGATTTGAGAAGCTTCCCAGAGTTGTGCAAGAGAACAATGTTCTATTCTTTGGATCTTGGATCAGTGTGCTGCCTTGAACTCCCAAGATGCATCCAGCTGCAGCTGCCTCAAATGGAAAATAGATTGGACATCAGAGAAGTTTGGGGGTTTTTTAGGCTGCTTGTAATTGGATCCCACAACCCTATTACTTTGCTGTGCAGTCTTCTTACAGTGCTCAAATGGCTGTAATTCTAGTGGTTTAGAGAAGAAAAAGAAAGTAAAATTGAAGTTATTCTGTAGAAAATGTTACTTTGTATTAAACTTATTGCCAGCAGCTCTTGAATGGTTTCAAGCGTGCTAAATTACAAGCTCCAGATGTGTGGGGGAGACTACATGCGACCTGACTGACAACAGTGAAGACAACTTGTGGTGGGTGCACTGATTTGTAATACCCTTATAGAATAAGAGTCTGCTTTGTGCTTGTACGTGCAGTATCACTGAAGAAAAGCTCAAAGGGGGCTCTCTTAAATTATGACTAAACAGCCTTGAACTCATGAGTTCCATCACTGACCTGAGTTCCTTCACACACAGCACAGGTAGCTCCAAACACCCTCCACACTTGAGCTGATCAAAGTGTCTCAAACACACATTTTAAAAATTCAATTTTGAATCACTCCATCCCCCATTTTGATAGTAGTTTAGAGAGATTCTCTCTTGCCTGTCTTGATTAAATGAAGTCTTTGAAGTGTATAAATTCAGCAAGTAAAGAGTTAATGTGCCATGGTTTTCTTGCCAGTGAATAACTGAGGCCCCCATGTGCCTTATTTATTAGCAGATCTGGGAACAGAGCGAAGCATTGCTTCTGTTTGTCCTTGCGTTTAATTATACGGGTAAAATAAATAATGCTCTTTGCCACTACATATTCAAGCCTGGACCCCATATTTCTTCCATGCTCTCATACCTTTTCCTTTTCTTGCAGCTTTACTCTCAACAGCTCTGCAGTAGCTGTCAAAGGAGAGGTAAAACACCACAAGTACCAAGCTGCACAACACATACAGGAAGGGTTTCGCTTTTCTTCAGTACCAAGTGAAGTACTTTTATGGTGACTTTTATGGTGCTTTCATGCTTGCTAAGTTGGGCAGTGATGCAATGGACTTCACATTACTCTCCTTTTTGTTCTCCCCCTTATTTTTAGAGAAGATATTTTGCAATGCTTCAAACCTGGCTCGCACTTTGTTGGTTGTAGTTAAGATGCTCTCTAGTTCCTTGCTTCTGCTTATGCAAGAATCCTCATCAAAAACTTCATCTTTTCCCATTTAAAAGACCATACAGAGATCAAAAGTAAGACTTGAAAGGCCAAATCTCCCTTGAAAACAGCTTGCCTAAAATACCAGCAAAAGCTGTAAGTGCAAGAATCCAGCGAGTCTGAAGGTTGTTTTTTGATTCATGCAGCTGTGGTTACAGCTCAGGTAACCGGACTCCATCTAGTGGCAGAAGATCAAAAATAATCTGATTACAATCATGCTGATCCCTCCTCTAGGGTTTATTCAAATGCTCACGGTGCTCGGGTTCTTTCTGAAGATCTTTGTGTTCACAGACAAAAAATTTGCATGGTGTACTAACTTAAAAACTCAGGAAATTAAATGTCAGCTTCCTGTCAAATAATCTATTAGGAATTGGCAGCCCTCAAAAAAGGGCATTTACAATTTGAAATTATTTTCTAATGCATGTGATCAATTAGTGTCTTGATTAGGCATAGTCCGATGGGTGGAATTCAGTAAAAGCATTTAAAAACAGTTGGCTCCTAAGTGTGCATGGGATTTGTATTTAGGTGTGAGTTGGGTGTTTGGTTTGGGGATTTGTTTTTTTCTTTTGTCTGCTCTGATTTAAAAGCATGAACTATGTGAGTGAAGTATTTAGAACAACTTGGCAAGGAAAGTTCTGCTTAGTATTTGCAACACATGTTTTGCCTAATATTTGCTTAAAACTTCATGTATTAGTTGTTCTGAGGTTCTTGGAGAGTGCAGTGTCTTAAAAAAGCAAAAGACAATTCAGTGTTTACTTTGGATATGGTTTATACAAACATTTGTTAAGGCTTTAGTGCCATTTGCCCATTTTTTGCAAAAAAGATACTGCCTTTTTCTTTTTTTTCTTTTTTTTCTTTTTTTTTTTTTTTTTTTTTTTTACCCTACTTGCTTGTGCACTGCAAATAAGATATTGAGTAACTGATTTTTTGTTGACTAGCACAGCATGATGGATGAGTTGTGGATGTTCTTGGCTGATAGTGTAGATTCCTTGTCTTGGTCTCTTCTTAGCATAGTAGTGCTAAGAATTTAAATTTAATTTAAATTCTTAAATTTGAATTTTAAATAATTTAAATGTAATAATTATTTAAAAATAAAGAACAGTTCTCAGCCTTAGTTATTCTGAGTTGCTATGTACTGCTAGTAGTTACTCAAGCTGAGAACAGTACTTGGTACTTTCTTCTCTTGAAGTCTCAAGGATTAATATTTGTCAAAATAAGTTGAAACTAAAGAATAGTAAAACTGAAACTCATCCCTTTCCTCTCTAAAATACATATTTCTTGCAAGCACAGATACAAAGTCTATGCTTTTCTCACTTGACCTGTCTCCCAACACAAATATATGTCACCTATTAGCAATGTATTTCCCTTACTTTGTTGGATGACAATCCTTTTCTTTTCAAGACCTAAGTGAATGGCAAGGTCACTGCTTGGAAGCCTAAATGTCTTAAATTGGCATTTAACAGCAGAGCTGCTGAGAACAAAAAATAGTCCCAAAGAACAGACCAGATAATTTACAGCATCCAAACAGGGAAGTGCAATTTAGGAACTGCGAACTCCAGTCCAAATTCCATGTTTGAAGAGGGGCTGAAATTTGAAACTTCACAGGTGGATCTCATTCTCTTTCATGAAAAGACCCTCATCTTTTACCAGAGCTTCAGGCTATGCACAGAAAACTTGAGACACAAACTTCTGTCTTGAAGTGAAAGTGTTAGGCAGGTTATGCACATGAAAGCAGAAGAAATATGAGATCTTGCATCAACAATCCTATATGAGAAATCCTGGTAGATGTAGTCCTGCTTTATCCAGGGCATCTAATCAACCACATGTAAAGTTGAGATCCACGTAACTAGTGAAGTAAATTTAAAACCTTTATTTAGTATAGTTCGAGCATAACTTTATTTTAAAACCCCCAAGCCTTAAAATATAGCATCTGCATTCCTTTATATAGGAAACACGAATGGTTTAATCAGTCCCATTAGAACTAGGAACAAAATGTCTGTGGCATCAAGTATTAAACACCCCAATGCTGCTGCTCCCTTGCTTTTTCCTGAGGCACCTGTGAATACCCATCCTCAGCCAGACCTTGTGGGATGTGGGACCACCCAGGGGCCACATCAGCACTGCACTCAGATTTGCTGCCAGCACTTTGAATGACTTTTCTACATTCTTAGGAAGTATCAATACACCAGCAGGTTTACACAGCTGCAGGCTTTCACACACCCAGCCACCACCATCTCTCCCTCTAGCCCAACATCAGGAAGCTTGCCCTAAACCCATCCTTCCTTCATAAACTTGCTGGCAGCTGCCTGGTTTTGTGCAGCTCTTGCAAGTTGTCTTTGATGCTGCTTTTGGCTGAGAAGCTCAATGAGCAGACTGATCTGATACAGTGATTAAATTGCTGGCAATCCCTGTTATGTGAAAGAACTTGGATTTGTGGGAAGCTGTGATTTATTAGAGCTAACAGCTCTGGAGAAAGAGTTCTAAGGCACAGGTGTGAAATACAAGTAACATACTTCAATTATGGATTAAAAAAATATGGATTCAGCCTCTCTGAATTTAAGAGTACTAGCACTTACTGAGCAGAGGTTGTGAGAGAGGAGGAAGGTTTGGTGGTTAGTGCCTGTTAGAGGTCAGGAGTCATCATGTGGGTTAAAGTTTTGTAGCATTTGTTGGGGGTTGGACAAGGATCTGTTTGATTGCTCTGCTTTGCTCTGTGGTTTCCTGTGGGTGCATTTTCTGCTTGAATGGTGTGCAGAATTGCAAGCTCTGCATGGTGAGATTTTTACAGGCTTGAAAAAAATAATTGGCAGTTTCAGAAATATTATGTGTCTTAGTTCTTATGCAGGTCAAGTGAGGAAGAGAGTGCTGAGCATCTCACGTTCAAAGCTTAAACACAAAGCTCTGCATTCAAACCTTTTCTTTTGATAGTTTTGAGACAGAAAGACAATGTGACTTGCTGCTTTTTTTTTTTTTTTTTTTTTTTTTTTTTTTTTTTTTTTTTTTTTTCCCTCTAAAATTGGGAAAATAATAGCTCCTCCCCCCATGGGTTTGTTGCCAGGATCAACTTTAGACTATGAGTATGAGAAGGGTTACAGAAATGCCATTTGTCAGAGCCAGGGCAGAGGCAGCCTTGCTCTAACATGAGGAGGTGCAGGAGGAGAGAGGCTGCACCGATCTGCCCACAATGGCAGTGACAGCCCTGAGCCAGAGCTCTGCTGCCTACTCTGTAAGTCTGTCTGTTCCTCACTTAAACACAAGAGACCCCTGAATGAATGAGCTCTCACATAGGTTGTGGAGCTAAGTCCAGACTCATCAAGATGGAGGAGCAGGAAATGGGAAATTTTTGGGCCCCTATGCATTTTAAACAAATGGAGCTCTTCACAACCCTTCTCTAATGATTGGGAAAAGGCTTTGTCAGCATACCTTTGCTGCCTAGAAAAATGTTCTCAAACTTAAGGCAATGAGGAGCTTTGTCTGATGTGGTTTGATTTAAATTCTAGCCCATATGTATATGCATGTGAGATAAATACATCAGAAAAATTGCAGCACCATCCATGGAGGTTACAGGCTTAAATAAGATGTGTGATAGGTAGGAGAGCCTGAACAGCAGGCTGGAGCTGGGCCACATGAACAGAAATCAGGTAAAAATTGTGTCCCTGGTCTTCAGTGCTTACCTCTGTTATTGTGTTGGAGTTGGCAGGATGCATTAGAGAACAACGTTCTTTTAAATTGTACCAGTGGTGGGTTCAGTGACTTGCAAGAGGAAAGCTTTTCTGAGGTAACCTGGGAGGCAGTGTGAAAGTGCAGGAAGAGAAATAGAAAATCAGCCTTTTGCTAGGTTAGAACTAGCCTGTGAAAGTTTTTGAAGCAAGGACGAGAAATACATAATAAAGACAACGGAAAGTTTTAGAAATACATTACAAAAGGAACTGCTAAACAATAATAATCCCATACTTGACTACAATCCCCAACTAGTGGGCTGTGATCCTTGGTTGATGAAAAACAGCAGAGCTGCAAAATCAGCTGAAACCAAATGTCAAGAGCTTTCGTAAAGAATTGTCTACTTTTCTTCCAAAGAAAGTTGAGGTTAGATAGAGTTCTGCACTATTGCATGTTTTCACCACATATTTAAGCTGGTGGGATAATAAACATTTCTTTTGTACTTTTAACTCTAAAATCTGCTAACTAGCAAACAAAAAGCAAAGAGAGTGGATTTTAGTCAGAGAGGAAATATTTAAGGTGCTCTGCAAGGGCATATTCACACTGATAAATCAGGGATGGAATTTGGATGTAATATGTTGTCTTACTGCAACACTTGCTTTTTGTGGGACGTCCATCTCTGTATTTTGGGGAGTGTTTTTAAGCACCCTCAAATATGTAATATGTTGTCTGGTTTCTCAGGGCCAGCATAGCATCAGAGTAAAACATAGCATTCTCAAGTCTTCAAAAGTGTGTGATGGTTAAAATGTTACTGTGTCTTTAGCCTAATATGTATTCCACACCTTCTCTAGTGCAGGGGCTGGAAATAAGAGTAGAGGTAGAACAACTTTGATGGTGCTGCGTTAGACAAGGAGCTCTTCTTTAGCTGAAGGCGTGTTCTGGTGCCTGCTTTTTCCTTCCTTCTTTCCTTTCCCCAGGTTGGATTGTGTTGGTTTTGTACAGTGGCTGAAGGGCACGGGGTGTCTGCCCAGGAAGCTGCTGGCCACAGCTGTCCTTGCCCAAAAGGACCAGAGTCACTTTGAAATTTGGGTCTGTTTCACAGATCAACAGCCCAGCTGGCTACTTAACCCCGGGAAGGAGGAGCTGAGCTCCAGAGAGCAGCAGGTTCTGCCGAGGCAGTCCTTCAGGCTCCCTGCTCAGACACAGACTGACAGAGTCTCCTGGTCTGGGCAGAGCTCTCCGTGGAACAGACAGGCCATTTGGGAAAAAGAGCAGTGGTGAGAGTCGATGCTGCTGTTCTCAGCGGCGATGGGAAACACCACCATCAGCCCGAAGATGCTGCAGGAGCCACGCTGGGCAGAGCAACGCCTTTGCTCCAGGCTTCACCCAGACACGGCGAGATGAAGTTTGGGAGCCTGGGAACCAGGCAAGCCGCAGGGAATTTGTCCCGCAGCCCTGTCTCACATACTCTCTAGCAGTACGTACCACTAGGTGGTAGCCTATGGACACAGAATGCCTTTTCCACAGCTGTGATCTGGTCGAACCTGAGGCAGGGACGGCCAGGGTGAGCATGGAGCAGGGAGAAGCGGTCTGGCTTTGGACCCGCAGAACTTCTGCCGCGACTCCTTCACTACAAAGGAATGTACCTTTGCACGTTCCCTGCAGAACCTGTGGTGATTGTGAACTTGAATGGTAACATCGCAAAGTACAGAGGGATTCAGAAAGTAAAATGTTGGTAGAATGTGGAACAAAAAGAGATGAACAACCAGCTCTGGGAATTAAACCCTTTTCTTCCCATTATCAATAAAAAAACAGCAGAGCAAAGAGACAAGCCATAATCTGGCCAAAGATGCTGATGAGGTACTCCTTAGGACGGTACTATCCTAAACAGACTTTGTGGGTTATTGCAAAAAAAAACTGTTCTGGGGAAGCTGCTAGCATTTTACTAATCTTTCTTAGAGCTCTCAGCAGTTATCAGGCTACTGAGATGACTCTGCATTAAGGCATCTAGGCCCTATGCAATCTTTAGTTTATAGGTCTCTGGACAGTGCTGTGCTTCACAAATAATCTCCTGAAAAGCTGAATTGAAACAGGGTTCACTTCATTTCTGTCAGTAATATACATTGCAGCAATAGCTGTTAGTTTTCTTGAACAAAGACACTAAGAATGAACCTTAACACTGGCAACCTGAGAGACTTAAACAGAGGCAGAGAGGAGCTCAGACCTGTGAAAATAACCTTTGTTCTGCTTTGTACCAGCAACTGCCAGCAGTAATATTGGGACTAGTTAGCAATCCTCTAGTTAACTAGCTCCCTGTGGAAGGAAAGTTCCAGCAAAACAACCTGTTGTGAAAATTGATTCCAGTAAATGTGCAACAAACCCCAAAATGTTGATTTTCCTCCTAGCACACTTCCCTGCCTATCAGTCAGTCCATCTGCCTGGCAGCCCATGGGGACCAGATGCCACATCAGGCCATCAGTGTCCTGGGCTACCAACATGTCCCCAAGCCTTGGCAGAGCAGGGAGCACCTGCCCACCAGCCAGACCACAGTGGAGCCACTGGAATGGACTGTGGGAGAAGGTTCAGATCTGTGACTCCTCTGATATCACAGAATCTTTGCAAAATATATTGTTCTTGTGTTTATCCCCCTATTATTTGTTCCAGTCAAAGGGGGAAAAAAATCCAAAAACTTCCTTAGGAGAGGAATTGTGGCACCTTTTCGGGACTGGCCACTGTGCTTATCAGGAAGCTGATCTAATGAATGTTGTCCCACCTTTTGAGAGCCTTCACCTTTCAAGTCTCCCAAGATTTCCATCCACCTTCCTTTATCAAGCAGGGATTGTCAGGGTAATGATGTAGCTGAGCCAATTGAATTGCAAGGTAGTTAAAAACAAAAAACCAACAACAACAACAAACCCTTGAAAAATCTTCTTCTGGAGGGTCACCACTGGTCCTTGAGCCAGGGTTTGAGTAACTCTGAGGTAGCTGGCCTAGCTGTTTTTCCACACCAGTGTTTCAGGGAAAGGTTCCAAATTCTGAGTGTACTGATTTGAAATATCTTTCCCATGGAGCAGTTCTGGGCATTACAACATGCTTTATTAATTAATGAATTAATTGACCCCTTTGTGTTTTGTATTATAGCCACAAAAGAATGAGGGTAGTAACTAGTACCTTGCAAAATAATGATGGAAGGTTTAACTACAATAATAGGATCATCTAAATATTTGAAAATAAAGGATGTTGCAAATCGAGAAATCAGAGATAATCCTGTCTCTACACTACTGTGCCATTCAATTTCCTTCTCTGTGCAAAATAATTTTTATATATGACACTTTGAAACAGCAATATTTTTAAGCCAAGAACTGAACTAAGTACATATTTCTAGGCTAAATATTGCACAGAGTTTAGCAAATTTGATATAGCTTTTAGCAATTTTCTGGGAGCTTAGTACTTAGAGAAATCTTCCAAAACTGAATCCAATTGTCTGCCATTTTAGGCAGCCTTGTCCTATTATCCTTTTAAAGGACTTATCAAGCTTCATGTTAAAACTGATTAAGCCTTTTCCAGTCACTGTTCCTGACTGGAAGTTTGTTCTAGAGTATCACTTTATTGATGGGTAGAAATAATCCCCAAAGTCCAGCCTAAATTTGTGTGGTTCACAGCCATGCGTTCTTGTGCCAACTTTATGCCATTTTTAAGCTTTTCTTTCCCCCTCTTTGTGCCCTTTTCCAGTGTTTTTACGAAAAGCAATCATATGTTCTCACAGACTTTTTAAAATGAAACAAGCTTAGCTGGTTTAGTCTCCTCTTATAAGATAATTTTAAATCCCCAGCATCTTTCTCTGCATTCCTCCCAACAGGAGATAGGGTTTTTTTCTGAACATGGGGACCCACGATGCTGTGCCTTGTCCTGAAAAAGCCTCCTCCAGGCAGAGCCTCACAGCGTGGCACTCACGCACAGGGTGTTCTCTGAGAGTGCTGCACTGCGTACAAGCGTTTGGCAGCTAATCCCTTCATCCATCATCACAGGCATGCCCAGCTCAGTTGAGTGTCCTATGTCTTTACATTCCTTCTGCTGAGGAAGCAAACTGCAGGGGAAAAAATATAATTACTAGGACAAAAAGGAAAATTCAGCTTGAGGCATCTTCCCTTAAATGGGACATGTCAGACAATCCTTTGAGCAGTGTGAGTATAGACCTTGTAATTTCTGAATTGGTCAAGCCATAATAAGAGTGTGTTTTTTCCCCTGATTAAATCTTTCTATATGCCAATTCTATAAATACAGTGGTAAAATACTAGGTGCAGCCTGTGGTATATGTTTGATAAGATTTGGAGTTCTTCCAGTTTGGCCAGATGTTGTCTGTTGCCAATGTTTTCACTGGTAGTTTTGAGGCATATGAATTGGTAAGCAGTGCAAAAGATAACAAAGGGTCCCAGACACCTGCTCCACAGTGTGGAATGATAGTTTTTGTTCCAGATTTTTTTTTTTTTTTTTTTTTTTTTTTTTTTTTTTTTTTTTAAATGAGAACATTTTAGGCCTACTAACGTTATTTAAAGGAGAAAGCCAGATCTGAGTTGTGCCCAAACCTGCTCTAACTTAGCAACCTTCCTGGAACAAGGAAAATGCCTTTCTGTATTTGCTGGATTCTCAGTTTGTGACAAAATGGAAGTAGAGTGGAATTCTCACCCATGACCAGTGTTTGGAAGGACACCATAAGTTCTTGTGTTCGAGATGCCCTAGGGGTACATACAGCTACTGGTTTTTTGAGCTTAATTCTCATTTCTCCTATTCCAGTTAATATTGGTTGGTTCCTCTGGAGTAACTTCTCACTTACACTGGTACACAGTCAGAATACAGGGGTATGGAAAGGACTCCAGAGAGTGTTTTCACAAAACACAAAGCAAATAGTATATTTTGTTCAGTTCAATGTTTTTTCAAGCTAATGTGGCTCAGTCCAAAGCAATTGCCATTAAAATATGGCATCCAGAGCCATTTTAGTCCTTGAGTCTATTTTCTGTTCTTTCTATGCATCATCTGTGTTCCAGATTTGCTGTATCTCTTTCCTGAGTTGTTTTGCTACTTTGTAAATGTCAATGAAGTGTTAAAAAGATTTTAAAAAAAAACCTGTCCAGATGCTGAAGTTCATGACAGTTGATTATTTTTTTAAGTAGCTATTGAGCTAGTCAACCTGTTCTGCTGCCTTGCACAGCTGAATAAGGGCTACTTGGCTTGAGTGAGGCTACACTGCCTAAAGGCAAGCTGTGTAGGTGTATAGCTGCATCTTCCTTCAAAAAATTATTAGGAAACAGTGTTCAAGGAAAACCTTCACCAGTCAACTGATCAGCCAAGAGAAACATTGTCAGCCTGGGAAAAAACACATAATCCTTATTCCCTTTCTCTTCCCCCCCGCCCCCCCTAAACATTTAATTATTCTTTTTATTTGACCCTCACAAGATAACGAAGATGAGTGCAAGTTTTTATCAGAACCCTATTTTTCAGTAGGCTGTACCTAGTAAGAGATGTTATTGCCTCAGTATGTTGCAAACCAAATGGCGATAGCGTCGTGTGAAACTACTTTTCTCACCCACCAAGGAATGTCCCTCAGGAGAAGGGATTTCTTGAGTATGAGGCATATAAAGAACCACTAATCCAGAAAGATTCTGCTGCAAATCCTGGAGTTTAGTTTCCGGATTAGGTGTTCTGCTTGAGATTTTGCCCTCATTTTCCATCTCTCTGGTTTCTGAAGTCCTCTTCCTTTTTCCTGCCTGCAGCCTCCCAGTCTTCCTCCTGGAATGAGACTGTAAGAACAAACTTTGTATCTATTCTATATCGAAATGCTTGGGATTGCCGTAGAGCCTCTACTGTTGCTAATTCTGGGACAGATGCCTCAATTGCCATACATAAGGCTCATGTTCAGTACTTGATCAATAAAAGGATTTGATCACTTAAAGATCTTGACTAAATCACAAGCAGACTCATGCTTTAAAGGTTTATAAATATAACATAGGCAAGTCTTTGCAGACAGGACCGGTTCTAGTCATAAATTTTAGGCCAATAGACTTCTTCATCTATGGAGAGCAGTGCATAAGCATTGTCCTTAATGAAACCTCATTTCTGTTTTGCTGGATTTACACATTCAAGTTTTATGTTTCTCACCTCATTGAGTTCTGCTGAACAATTAGCACAGGTAGAGTGTTTTGTGTTATGCAAGTCCAAGAGCAAATGAAGGCTTGGAGGATCTTTTTGTTGTCTCTTTCTCTTGTACACAGAGTAGAGGAAAGGTCCTAACAACTGCATGTTCTGGTGGGGATTGGAGACAAAATTAGCATGCTTTTTAAAATACACATTTGACCTGAAAGTAACTTGAAAACTGAATGTCTTATCACGACTTGCCCTTCACTGCCTTATTTTCAGAATTTGTGGAAAACACCAAACCATGTCATTTAGGCTGACAGTTGTTCTGTTTCCTCAGCTGGAGCTAATGAAACAGTGGCAGATGTTTATAAAGCCTCTTCTGCAAGCTCGTTATGATATATGCAATAATTAGCTCTCCTGGGAACGTATTTCTCAGCAGCCTGCACAAATGACTCACACTGACTTCAGTGGAAGCTCCGTGCAGGGAAGTGGGTGCCTTTATGTAATCTGGAGAAAGAAAAACACCGTCATCTCTACTTAGAGAGGACAAATTAAATCTATAGATACAGCTGGCTATTTTTATGTCATCCTCCCGTTTTACTCACTGCCATTAAACTCTGCCTAGCTTTATTGCTCTTTCAGAGATTCTTTCCTCCCACCTCTCCTGTGGTGTTTGATTTACTCAGGCACTGTGACCCATGTTTTTCCTTTTAGGCACATCATCCCCCCTGATGGCAGCATCACTCAAGATGCAGAATTGATTCCTCTGGCTCTAAGGGAGTCCTCTTGTCTCCTTAAGTCCTCTCGGTAAAAGGCAGCAGTTCAGAGTTTTATCCTCCTCTTGTGTACTCCTGCTATACACAACTGCAGCTGTGATGACTTTAGCAGATCAAATCCTGGCATGTGCTCGTGTGAGAGAGCTGACTGCTGCTTTGTGTTTTGTTTAGGCTTTAGCTGTCGTGTTTGCACAGAGCAGTTTGTGAGCCCGACATTTTGTGCATTGTATAAGCTCTGGATGAGTCACAGAGGCAAAGATTCATGGGAACCTTTCCAGTAACTTCAATAGGCTTTGACTGGAGCCTCTAGCACCCTCGACTGGGACAGATGGTGTGTCTGCAGGGAAGCAGGCAGCCTGATGGACATCTTTTAGGGCTGTATGATGTCACTGACACTGACACACTGATTTGCATCAGTTGTTAGTGAAACCCTAATTCACATACATGCAAAGCCTCTCCTAAGTGTTTCCATACTGAGTGCAGTCCTGTTGCCCCTTTATTACATTGTTCTGAAGCCTAGAGAGGCTGCCTGGAACAGAGGCTAGACAGAGTTAAAGGAATGAAGCAGGTATTTATTAAAAGGCCTTCAAAGGATACACCTTGGGCAGAACAACAGCCCAGCCGTGGCTACACCCAAGATGGACCTAAGATGAACAACCGGTCATGAGTTTTCACATGTTGGGGTTAATTGTCCAATTACAGCTTCAGGTTATGAAGTCCCATTCTCCCAGATTGCTCTCCTCAATTCACTGCTGTTTATACCTTTTGGGCCCAAGGCTGCAATGGTGTCCTTGGTTCTTGGGCTGGAAAAGGATTGTTTTGTCTAAATAAATTGTGAGGAGAACTTGCTAACACTTTATATGAAGTTCAGAGTGATATACTAATGCAGTACAGAATCTGGAAAATATGAAAGCTAAGACTTAAGGCATTAGTTCCATCCCTGACAGTGGGGAGCAAAAATAGATGGATGGGGAGTCACTCATTTCTATTACAATTTCTCTCCTAAGCATTAGGAGCTGTGACTGGTTTAGTTCTAAAGTGTGGAGGGCTTTTAATCTTTTCACCTTCTGACATTTATTTCTTAAAAGTTCAACTTGGAGGGGATTAAACATTTTAGTAGAAATTTGCTATTTGTAATTTCTACACAGAGAAAAATGGAAATGCTAAAACTGACTTCAAAGGTGGAACAGTAAAAATCTGCTTACCCATGACACAACCTTTCTGAAGTCATCCAGTGAGAGAGGGAAGCAGCCAAAAATGTAGGTTTTGGCATAGTGGGAAACCTTTAACGGTTGTGGGAAGTATCACGAGGTATTTGCTGTCTGGATAGACACAAAATTACTCCTGAGTTTCCATCCTAAGACCTGGTGGCAGGTAAATCACACAGCACTCTCTTGTTCTGTGGGAAGGACGTATGTTGTAAAGATTTGTATCTCTAGGCAGGCTACACCTACAGTCACTGACTGTCTTTGAAGGGACTTGCAGTGCTCACTTCCTTTTTGCTGTCTTACTCTAAATGTTCTTATTTAACAGTAAAATTCTGGAAAGGGTAGAAAATGTCACCACTTCTTAGTCTGGGTAATTCAGCATTTTCCTTATGCAGGCTTTGTCTGTCAGAGCTACTGACCTCCAGGCCAATGTGATAGCAAACTCCCAGGAAGAACAAAATTCCTGCAGGCTGGGAGAGATCAGAAAGCTCTTCTGTTCTGCCCTCTAAACTTAAGGGGTGTTTTAGATAATTTACTGAGATTGTGATTTTCAGTGAGAATGAACCTGGGGAACTTTCAGTACAAAATGGCCAAGCAGCTATTGATCAAGACATGGAATGCAAAAATGAAAATTTAAATCTCTATGTTTCAAAAAGTGTATGGAGGTGTCAAACTGAGCACTAAAAAGCAATTTCCAGGTGGAAAACAAAACAAAACAAAAAAAAAAGCCCCCAAAACCCAAAAAAGTGGAAATCCACCACTTCCACATGGTATCATTTCCTCTTAAAACAACCATTTGCACGAGGACCTCTCTCACTGCTCAAGCTCCAACAGGCTCATTTTCAGTTTTCCTCCTGAGGCAAAGGCTGGGGGAGGATTCTTCTCATGGAGAGTACTAACTTAATCTTCAAATGAACAGAGGCTCCATGACTCATAAGTTTTCTCCTCAGGTCAGGTCATCCACTGCCAACAGCTTCCTCTGTTTACAGTCTGCTGAACTGCAGCTAGGGGTGTGGATTGTTTATGTTGCTGCTCACTGTCTCATGCTGCTTGTGAAAAGAGAGGGGAAACTATGTTTGTCTCTAATAAACTCTGAGAAGTGATGAAAAAAATTCAGGAAAAAGTCACCGCCATCTTTAACAGAGAAATTTTCTGAGATTTGGATATCCTTCTAATATTTAATAGAAAACAGACATTTACATTGTACTGTACTAAATATTAATAGAATGCTTATTATCTTTAGGGATGAAAACAGTTAATTGTTTTTTATTTTCTTTGGATGACTTTTACTAATTAAAATTAGTAACAATTTGAGTTTGTAACAGGTATCACATATTTTAGAGTTCATTTTTTCTTGGAGAAAACTATATGTTGAACAGAAAACATGGGTTTGAAAAATATATTCAGCATGTCTGTCTGCATATATGCTGTCAGATATACATTTAATAATGATGTACTGAATCACAGAGTTTTTTCCTTCATTTATGTATGCCATTAAAAATTCAGCTCAGAACCTTAAGGAAAAACTTTCTTGCTGAGTAGTATCATGCTTTGCCAGTAGCTGAAGTTCTAGGATTTTTCATACATTGCCTCAAATCTGGTTTATTGCTTCAGATCTAAAATTTTACATTTTCTGTGATATTATTCTGAAACTTCAATTTTAAAAGTGCATGCAAATCTACTTGCAGATAGTGAGGAGATGTCAGTGATGGCATACACAGGTATGGGGCAAACAAAGAGATGAAGAAATTACTTACCATTTGTGAACTCACACATCTTTATTTAAAAAACGATCTTGAGGCATTTCTCCAGCAACATGCTCCTATGTCAAGGCACAAATTGCCTATAGTGGGTGGCAGAAGTTGGCTATCTATATTTTCTCTGTTTCTGCTTTAGAGTATTAGACCATTCCTTCTGCTTTCTATCATGGCTGAAAATAAGCTGGATCACAGATAGTCCAACTCTGTGTGCCCATTACTAGTGATAAAAAGTGAAAAAGGAGAGGGCTGTTGTCCCCTTTTTGATGTTCAATGACAAAAAATGAGTTCATGGTCAGCATGCAGATGTGCACACCACAGAAACATCATGGCCAGAAGAAAATTACACAGTAAACTCTACTGAGCTGAAGGGAGCTTGTTGCTCTGTATGACAAAAAACCCACAAAATATAATTTTTTCTTTGCTGGGAAGAATTTATTCAACATCTAAGCAATAATTAGATTAAGCAGAACTAGATTACTACTATATGTACATTTATATGTTTATACATTTATATTTATACTGTTACAATTTGGACACCCCTAAGACCAGATAGATAATGACATCTTTAGCCCTTGTGACCTGCCTAGAGCCATCAGACTTCCTCTCCATTGTCACTGCACCTTCTCACAGAAGTCTGGCTGAGTACTAGGGGATTATGTTTACAGGTATAACATGCCACCCTGTGAAAGCAAAGTCTTCTGAGCATTTCAAGGTTTTGTTTATATTTTTTCAGCATTTGAAATTTTTTTCTGTGTTATAATTCATGGTTGAGAGCTTGAGAAAACTTTCCCCTTTTTGTGAGCCACAGCTTCTGTCTGTGTACTTCCACCAGAACAGAAAAACACTTATTTCTAATGGTTTGACACTTGTCTGGTTGAAAAGAGACAGAAGGCAACTCTTAGGATGTGGTGGTGGATTTCATGTCTATTGAATCAGTCTGTGTCATGATTTCAAGTGCTGTTCACAGGAGTCATGCATAGAAGCTATTCATTTTGGATGCAGAGCAGGTTTTCCTAATGCATGTCAAGCTGTATTTGGTGCCCTGGGTCATATGTCAGGATACTTACCTCTTTTGCATCAATATGTATGACAGTTTTGGTTTCAGTATATGTGCAAAGTGACTCTTTTATAAAGCAGGAGTATAAAGCTGCAGCCTCTCCATGCATTACAGAAATTGACTGATTAGCAGAATCAGGTTATTATTCTACTCCCTTAAATGTTCTATGTAACTCCATGTGTAGTGATCAGTCCATGTCCAAAAGTTTACTAGCATTACCTACCACGAGTATTTGCCTTTAATTTTTTTGTCTGGGACCTTCATAATTTCATCTAACAGTGCTTGGGCTGTTGGGCATAACACATTTAGTAGGACCATGTGTAATGCGTAAAAGCTGAAGAGTTAGCAGTCCACAGTAAATAAAAATGGAGTCCAAAGCCTGTGGATAAAGCAAGTGCTTTTCACTGAATATGGGAAGAGAAAGAGGATATCTTATGCTTTAATAAAATAGGTGCGCTCCCCACAGTGTACTTCATGCTCAAGAACGAAAGCTCAGTGAGAGCAGTGCAGTGTGTGCTGCCACCGCGGCACTAATCCAGATAAACTGCTATCTAAGAGAACTCATCTTGTGTTAGCTTGTCAAGTGTGAATGTCAACACAGCAAGACTCCAGAGCTGCATGGATTTGAACTGCAGAGCAGCTAAGTTTGTACCCTCATGTTGCAAACATGTGACGACAAATCTGCCTTAAAATTTTCCTCTCTCCCTCCCTGCTGCAGCTGATTCAGCGGGGGTGACTGGACTCTGAGATGTGTCTGAGAGAACCTGTACTGGTGACAGCATCACCTTCTACAGGAGAGGAAGGGATGCAGGAAACCCCTTCAGCTGGATCTTTTGGTGATGGAACCACTGCCTGCTAGGTTAGTGAGGAGAAGCCTGGGAACTCACAGATAGCTGCAAGATGAGCTGCTATATTCTGTGCTGTTGGGCTGTTCCTGTACCTGTCAGAAGACCATTCCAAGCACATCAGTATTTCTGCTTATCATTGGCCCCTCTGGACTGTACTCCCTCTCTTGCACTGTGTTTTATGAAATCCCAGAATAAGTCATCTTGTGTTCATCTCTAGGACTGACCAATTTTTACCAACCCCAGCTCTTCAGAAGCTCCAGGAAGTTCAGGAGCTATGAGACTTTTCCTCTGAGACTGATGGCAGCAGGCAAACACACTGACTCACATCTGATCAACTCCTGCTCTCTGCAGAGGCTGTCTAAATCAGTCAAATGAAATGAAGTGAGTGACTTTCTGTTTAGCTGGTGTACAGGAGAGCAGAATTATCCACATGCTGGGCTTAAAAGCACAATTCACAGTCAAAGGTCATCCTATCTCATCAACAATTTTCTTGAAACCTGACAAAATCTTGTGCTCACTCTTCCTTGTTTTCTTTTTCCCTCTATCCAGTTAACAACAAACTCAATGGGAGATTATACCATTACAGGCTTGCAAACCTGGTGTTTATTTTCTGCATCATTCATTGAAAACTGTTCTGTGGTTGTCTTTTTTTCCCCCTCCATTGAAATACTATGGGTTGTATTTATCCCTGCAAGGGACGTTTAAGGAAAATAAAAGCTCCCACTTTGTCTCTCTTACTGACTAGGTTTCCTCTCAGTATCTTAGCAGGGTCTTTGTCTTCAGTTCTGCTTCATTCTTCCTCCTAAGGACATCAGTTAGGAGTTCACTCCAAGCTGCTGTTTTTGGCCAGGCCTGGATTCAAATTTTGGGAATTTTGACTTGAATAACAAGATAAAATGCCTGCCTGAGCAACTTCTGTGGTCTCATTGACTACCATGGCCTCAGATGACCCAGGCAGGATTCACATATTATTAAACAGATAAACAGTGAAAGTTCAAACATTAAGGCACAGCATGACTTGTCAATGCACCTTCTTGTGCTTGTATGCTCAACACTCCTAAGATATCTCCACTGGCAAGAAGTTACTGGGCACTATCAAGAGCAAATATTCTTGGAAAAATAATATGTCTATTTCCTTCACATCAATATCCCAAAGAATTTTATCCCCTCTTGTGATTAGATGTTATTCTTTTACTTTGAACAACTAAATGTTTTTTTTAAGGATAAAATTTCTTACACCAGTTAATGCCTCAATTATTTAATTAATGCCTAACATGATTTGCTTGCTTGAGAGTAAAATGCTATCTTTCTTTGCTTTCTTTGCAAATTGCTCTTGTAGAATAACCTATTTCAGGGATTAGGCTGGCAACTGGAAGCAAATGTATTTGTAAAACAAACTCTAAAATCTGCTGAGTGTGTAACAGAATCATGGTAGCAACATAAGCTGTTCTATCAGAGCATCTGAAAAAACTGTAATAACCTCCAGTTCTTCACAACAGAGTAGCAACAGTTTATTATGCATTTTAGATTAATTCCCTTTTTGAAGAAAATAGGTCTCCTTCCTCTTCATAATATAGAAAAATAATGGGACTAGAGATGAGGCAGTTTTTCTAGACGGTCCCAGAATCGGGGCAGGGGTCTACAAGGGAGGTGGTGGGGTTTTCTTGTACAAAAGAAGCATATCACAAGGTGTTTGTTTCCAAGTAATTTCAGAATTGAAAACTCAAGCAGATATGAAAGGCAGCAAAATCACAATTAGCTGCTTCCTGTTTTGCAGAAAGCAAACTTGCAGATTTCATACAGAATTGGTAAAAATACCCAACACCGTCACCTACAGAGCTACCAACAGAAGCCAGAAGAGATCAAAGCCAATTTGCATTATTAGACAGAGATCAGGAAGAGAATGTATAATCATGCTCATGGGTACTTCTGTTCTCTCTTCAAAAAGAAACCAAATAGAATATTCAGCTCTTATACTTTAAATCTCAAAATAATTAGGAACATTTTTATATTAAAAATTTCTACTTGAAAAATTTTCAACCTGTAGTATGATGGGAAATCTAAAACTATGAGTTCATAAAAGCCAGGGATTGACAAGCTCTCTAAGCCTCTGATTTTAGTACATAAAAAAATAAGGTGATATCTGCAAACATCAGACTCTTTCATAAGCTTCCTTTTAAAAACTGGAGTTCATAACTCTGGGGACAAATCATTGGTCCTTTGAAGGCTGAAACTGTTCTTTCTGTCTACTCTGTGATGAAGGAGGAGCAAGTGGACACACTTTCCTTGTGGAAGTTGTCACAGAAGTTAGGTCAGCAGTTAGGGTTGTAATTTTGGAACTTACTTTATTTTCAAATATGTTGACTGTATTCTAACCCTGCTCATTAGAGGCACTTGAAGAAAATGTGTCTCACCAGCTATATGGCCTTGCCCTGAAGAGATGAGATTTCAGAGGCTTTCAGTGGTTGATCTCCAGTTACTGCTAAGGGATGACAAAAAGGATTTCCTGGAACTGTGATCATCTGCAGAGAGGGGACTTGGATTATATTATCGTGACTCACGTTCCCTCTGGAACAGACAGGAAAAAAATCTATCCTCATCAATATGTCCTGCTCCAGCTAAGACATGAATGCAAGGACTACATGAGCAGACCACTTTTAAAATTACATTAAAAGCAAGACATGTCATTGACATTGCGTGATTTACACTAGCGGGCTAGTGGGTTTTGGCTGAAGTTACCACTATTCCTCATGGTGTGCAAAAGAATTGAATGAGTCAGCTCTTTTCAAAGGAAAATAAAGGTCATTGTCCTTCAAAGGACTTCAGATTTGAAGTCATTTTGGTTCAAAAGTCCTCCCAACCTAGGCAATAGCACAGGACCTGTAGCAGCACCTGGTTCTCTGTCGCAGCCTTGTAAAGCTGATGTCCTAGGACAAAAAGGGAAATAGCTGTCGGTGCTGTCAGTGCCTGTCTTCACTTGCAGCAAGAAGTAAGGAGCAGAAAAAGATGCGCTACTTTCTTGTCCTCCTAAATTTTAACAGAGTAACTGGAGCCCAAAGTGGTGAGTTCTTGCATGTACGTGGTTGCCATGAATGGAAAAGCTGCTGACACTTGCGTCTCCTTGAAATGAACAACATGGCTCCCATTGCTCCCAGGGGGAACAGAGGCCAAAGTTGCAAATCCTATCAGGTAATTATGAATCAAACAAAGAGTTGCAGTATACAGTAAAGCTCCACATGGCTGCAATTCAGAAAAGCACTCCACTTCTCTTTGTTAGGGAAGTGAATCACACAGCAACAGGAGATATTTTCAGCATTCTAAATGCTCCTCAGGAAAACTAAACTCAGTTTTGACTGTGCAAGTTTATGTACCTGATGCCTTCATGGAATTTTTCCACCTTTGAGGATTGTTTGGGATTGTTTACTTCACAAAACCAAACAAAAACCAAAAAATACAACAACAAACAAACAAACAAACAAACAAACCAAACAAAAAAAATCCCACCAAAACCAACACACTTTTCTCTTATTTTAATATGTTCCAGTGTACATTTGTTTCCACAGCTGATCACTGAAACCCCAAGAAGGCAACAGCTGTTGTGAATGAACAATCAGATTACCCAGCTAATTAATGGTTTTAAGTGGACTTGGGGGCTTTCTTGCCTCTCCTTCTTGTGTTTTCAGTGCTGATGAAACTGTTAATAAATTCTTAATGAGGACAAATGTTACATAAATGTTGGGTAAACCAGGTCTCCTTTTATATTCAAAGCATAACGCATAATTTAAATGTACCATGTATAGAAACAGAGCTTCATTTAACTCATCTCAACTTACCCACTCTGTGCTGAGATGAATATATCCTGCTTCTCATTTGATGTGTCCCTTTGTGTTAAATGTACCACAGTGATCTAAAAATGGCAGAATCTGTGGGTGCCCACGGTTGTTATCAGAACCAGACGCTGCACGCTTGCAAGACGTGCCTCCACAGAGCGTCTCTGCTTAGAAGGAAAAAAATGTGTAAAATGATCTCACTTGTCCTTTAAAAACAGGCTTCTGATCTATTTAATCCATTCCTTGCAAACATTCCATTGAAAATACAATTTCCCCATTAAAATTGACAGTGTATTATTTTCTCTCTCTCTCTCTCCTTTTTTTTTTTTTTTTTTCCTTGTAGCATTTCCTGGTTTATTCATAGTAAGATCATAATCAAGAAAGAACTGTGCAATCTGTAAGGATTTTTTTTTTTATTAGTTGGAAATTATTACTTTTAATAACTGCTAAACAGGATGCCTTCTTAACATAAATTTTTGAAGCATAATGATTTTTTCCAAGACCTTTCCCAGAACTGCATTTTCTTTTAAGAGTGTGATTTTTAAAGATAGCGTTATCTTTTAGAATCACTAACAACAGGTTAAAATCTTCACTGGGGAATTTTTAAGGAATCATATATTTATGGTAAACTTTAATTTTTTTAAAAAATAGACATGTGTCATCAGCTATCTTTCTGGTGTAAAATTCTGCTGTATTATGTGTGATGTTAACCAGCCTCAGAACACTGAGAATTATTTAGCTCCAGATCAGTGCCATGGGAAGAAGGCTATGTAAAATTATGCTTATTATACTAGAGACCCAAGAGGCATGAATCAGTCTTCCTATTAAAGAAATAATATTTCCTTTAAAACTCATAATACTGAATATTAATTTATTTTTTAACCTTCTGTTTTCTGAGACTTTAGCACTTTCATTTTCTGTGTTTTGATCTGCAGCTCTGAGGAAATGAGTAACTTTTAAAGGGGAAGTGGAGTTTCTTCACTGACCACATAAATGCAAGAGCTGGGCTTTTATGAAAGATAATTAAATATTGTGAAACTAGGGGTGAACCAATCCAAATTGACATGGCTGAGACAACAGCCCTAGAGCATGAAAAGTACTGGGTATTAATGAACAAAGTGAAGGGAAGATAAATAATTCTGAGTCCTGGCATTGCATCCCAACAGCCAAGTATCTGCATCCAGGGTTCAGCTTAATTGTTCCTTTTCCTTGCAGACACCAGACAAATGTTTTCTTACATGCACTTGTCTATATTGCTGGGCAGAGGTTTAGCTTATTTACCTAAGGTGAAACGATTTGATGATTTCTACCCACTTACCACCTGTCCTCCTCACAACTTTAGTTTTTATTGGTTTCTTAAGATAAAAATTTTGTCCTTATATGTCTCTAACTCTGAGGTTACATTTTCTTTAAATGCTGTTGGCATTGCAATGTGCTGAGTATATGCAGTAACAAAGGTACACATGCTTCTGACCTATATTCAGGGGCCAGAGACGTGGATCAGAAAGGGAACGAGCTTTTCTTCGGTTTTGGCAATGATACCCCAGCTGTTTTCATTGCTAATGTTGGAGCAGTGCCTCTGTGACTCAGTAGGTGAGCTCTGCCAACCTATTAGCTGAGTTGTTTAGTGTGGACTTTGATTAACTTGATACAAATTAAACTTTCTCTTGGAAAATCTAGCTGTTTGTTTTCTGTTGTTGCTACACTTATGGCTGATATCTTGAGATCTACGTTATAAAAATGAACAGATGACTTATTGTGTTGGTACAGATTTTTTTTTGTATCACCAAGCTGCATTTCATGACTACTGAGAGCTGAAGCAGCCAGATGTGTGTGTATGTGCATAGTTCTTCAACCACGTGGGCTTTTGAACAATAAATCCATTAGTGCTGATTGCTTCCCTTTCTCCAAAAGGCCCTGCTTTTATGCTTAGTTTTGCTATCTCTATCTCTAAATCAGCAAATAGCTTTTAGTATAATCATAAAGGGCTGGACATTTGTGAATTATATAATTTAATGCATTAGTCACAAAATAGCGCACGAATTTGTTAAGGGTGACTCATGACTATACTGCCTGCATCTTCTAGAGGTAAAATGGATCTTTATGACTTGGGTTCTCTTTATTCTTTTCTGAATGACAAATTGCCTTGCCTGTTTTATGGCTAGGAACACGTACTGTATGAAAAAGGCACCTGCCTTCCCTCTGAGAAAGGGGACAGGGAGGACATGTGGTACAGCCTCTCGGTGGCAGAACATCCTCCTCTCTTGAAGGCAAATTATAAGTTCCTTTATGCAGGTTTATCATCTTGGACTTGAAATGTAGCTTGCAACTTGAAAGTCAACATTCTTTCACACCAATTGGTATGCTACTTTGGAGTCTGGCAGCTGAAGGTAGTTAGAAAGAGAAGTGATTTCCCTGTGACCCCAGCTATTTGTTTCATACCAATGTTTACGAAAGTGTTTGCACATTTCTCAGCACCCAAAGCTGTACATGGTGCCGAAGCTGTTGCAACACTTCCCTGCCAGCAGAAGGAGAGGGCTTCCTTCCTCTCCATGCCCTTCCCACTGCCCAGTCCCCTGCTCTACATTCTGCCATCTGCCGCTTGTGTGGCTGGTCACGAAGCTGGGCTAGCCTTGAGGGCCAGGAGAGGGGGAAGGAGGAGAAGGCTGGGACAGGGAAGAAGATTCCATCCCCTTTTGATGGTTCTAAGATCAGCTAGTGCCACAGTTATAAGGCATGTAGATTCTCCCAAAGTTTCACTTCTCCCCTCCCTGGGTCCATGAGTTGTTGCCACACAGTATAGAAAAATATTTTTTGAAGACTTGGGAAATGCGTCTGGATGATCATGAGATATGAAAGCCTGTATTAGGTTTTTCCTCAGGGAAGAAGTTGTCACAGTTTTTTTCTCAAAACAATATCCCCAAATACACCCTTAGGCAAGACAGAATGCAGCTTCTTAATGGGGTGGGTCCTCAAGACGAGGCCCATGAGTCAAGCTCTTACTCATTTCCATTGACATGCCAAGGAATCTTTTTTAGGTATGTACCTTCTAGGCAAATAGCGCCATCAGAAATAATTGTAGTGATGCAGCTCTTCCTTCCAAATAAGCCAACATTTGTTAATTCACTGGACGTAGTTGGCAGTGCCCTTTGATTACAGGGCTGAGTCAAAGTTCAGATTATGTCCACAGGTGCAGGAGTACCCATGCAACAGACTTTGCTTTTCCCAGAAAATACCTTGCTGCTTTCTCTCCCTCTTGATATCTCTTCTTATATGTCTTTGCTTACTATGTTATGTTCCTCTAAAATTTGAATTACTGAAATCACTCCTTAGTTATTGGACCTCCTGTTATCTCCACCATGGTGGTTTTCCCCTTAGGAAAACAGCCTATTTATCTCTTGACATGTCACTTCATACCAGCCTGCCTGCCCTGGCTGCTGTTTGCCCACAATTTGCTTTCTGCAGTGAAAGTTAGTGAGCAACTGTTTTCTGACCTCTTCCCGGTCCAGCAGTACACAGGAAGCTGGAGAAGCACAAATATAGTTCATAAAAATAATGCCCAAAGCCCCTCTTTTCCTACTGAGGGTTTGCGTAAGGGTACAAAAAGAGTTGTCCCAGTAGTCTGGAAATCTTGCATAAAACAATGAGTCAAGTATTTCTAGTTCACATATGCAAATGGAACAACATTTCAGGAGTCTTTAACTCATCACCTGCATCTTCGAAGACGGGAGCCTGGTGTGCTGAAGAGAAGAACGTTGCACCTTGTGCTCACAGACACTTTAAGGACTTTGCAAAAAGGATGATTTTGTTAATGGTTAGCCAAGTCGCTAGCAGGACTAGGAAAATGGTTAATGGTATATTTACCCAAAAGTGCAGCTAGAGCAGTTCGCAAAATGATGTATGACATCCACATGAATACACAGACATATCCTGGGGAAAAATTGGCAGAGTGTCACGAGTGGAGTGCAAGCTTCCTGACTCCCAGGACAAATAACAGAATCAGTGGAGTATCACTTGGAATGATTCCTTCCAAAAAACATTATATAAGGGTAAAATTCACTCCAGCTGTGCTGGATTTAATTTCATTTTTGCCTGCCCACACTTGGGGGTCAGAGCAATAGCTTGTGCCAAAGAGTCTTTGACTCAGGAACATCCAGGTTTCTGCATGTCGCTGTGCTGATTGGACAGTTTTGTCATGCAAACACTAAATGATGTGTTTAGGAGTACAGGCAAAAAAAGAGAGCTGGTTTGCACTAGGATGTGGCCCTATGGCACTCAGTCATTCCCTCCATTTCAGCCCCACCTCTGAAGGAAACGGCTTATTTGCTTATGGACGCTGCCTCCAGTGCCAGTGGCTGCATATTAACGCCTACTTTGTTCCCTGCTTTGCATGAGATCAGCTTCTCAGGGACGATCCCATTCCCTGTGCCACATTTGTGCTATCCCTGCCTCAGCCTGTGCATTACAGCACAGCTTCTGCTCATCAGCAGGGCATGGTTTTGAGAGAGCTCTGAGCCACCACGGGCATCCTCCTCTGCAGGCTGGGGAAAGGCTGCCAGGGTCTCCCATCTCGCTGCCTCTCTGGGGGCCTCACTAACAGCAGCAGCCGAAGAGCAGCTCTGTTCAAATGGAGCTTTCACATCTGTCTGTAACCATGGTGACCAGCGACTTGGGGCCAGTATCCCGGAGTTCCAGAAGCTAGAGATGCAAGTGCATGTGTAACGCTTCTTCTCTCCTGTGGCACCTTCTCTTTTTCCTGATAATATCTGCATGTTCTCCTCATACTATAGCCCTGGAGTTCAGACTTATGGAAAGTAGTTTCCCTTTGCATTTTTAAATACTTTTAGAGGCTGTTTTGTATTTCCAAGGGAGAAAGGGACTTGGCTTCAAAGACTATATTTAAAACAAAGTAACTTCTGTGATCATCCTTCATGCACTGGGTGTACATAAATGTCTTCAGTCAGAAAAAATGCACAGAAGATTATTAATACAATGCAAATCTTATTAAAATATAACCTATCCCTTCATTTTGCATTACAAACTGTGTGTTTGCTGAGTACTTTCTCTTTGTATTTAGAGGCTCAGTATTGCCACTTGGCTTTCTGCCACTTTTCATTGCTTAACTCCTTTTGATAATTAGCAGCTCTTCTCTTTATTGGGTTTTTATTAGTTTAGTAAGGCATCTCCACTGGGCACAGTTAAGTCTCCCTCTCTCTCTCTCTGCTCCCCTCAGCACTCCTCATACTTAGTGACTGGTTTCTCCTTTCTCTGCAGCTCCATTTAGTGAACTCCCAAGCTTCTCAAGCTGAAGTGTTGCACAGTCGGTGTCACGGCACGCAGTGGTGCAGGGGAGAGGAGTGTCCTAGTCACACTCCTGACCCCACAGCCCACTGCTCTTGTACAGGAGTTCAGATCCCATGGTGGCTCCTACACAAGTAAACGGCACTAACTGGAGGCTTTGCTTATCCCTGGGGATCTGCAGGCAGGGCAGGACGTGGGTAAGCCCCAGCCTGAGAGACACTCACATAAACCTTTTGAAGAGAAGCAACATAAAAGCACCAACATATGTGTAATATATTTGTAAAATGTAGTTAGAAAGTTACTGGATATCAGAACGGCTCAAGGGGGTGATGTGGATTCTGCTGAGGCCTGGGGAATTATTTTTACTGCCTCTTGTGCTCTGTTTGGGCTTTTAAACGGAATTTACTTATCTTTCAAGTACACAGCTGCTATGGAGGCACATATATGTAAAAATTCACTAAGATAAATACACCAGCTTTAATAAATGCATCTCTTCTCAGGGGGTCTAAGACCTGTTCATCTGGCATAAAGTAGCACAGATAGTAAAAGGAGGGGGTAACAAGTAGAAATTTCTTTTTGTGTGTCATAGTAGATCACAACAAACTTGCCTGTATTGCCACAGTACTGTTTTCTATACCATAAGTGGTCTCTAAGCTCTCCACTGCTTGTGGAGATGGAGGAGGGGAGGTTTTTAGGTTTAGCTCTACTGTTTTCCTCAGGACAGCTAAACTTAAAAATGGGAATTCAATCCTTAAGCATGACAGAGATGACCTTGGATTTTTTCAGGAATGCTTCTAGAGGGCCTGGGACCTCCATTTATCTACCACAGAAAAACAATGGGCTGCAGGAGTCGCTGCCACAGCCAAGTCTACTGAGTGTGTGGCTGTCACACGGGCAAAGCTTCCACAGCAGCTCCTCATTCCCCTTGATCTCTAAGGCTCAATATTATAATGTGACAGACCTACTCTGCCCATGTTGAAATCCCTCAGCCTCCATGGAAACCACCTGAAGTGGAAAGTTCTAAACACTTTCCGAGAGCTACTTGACACCTTGCAAGATGCAGCTGTAGCAGTTTGTCATTTATTTTTCATTTGCATGTTGGCCATCTTGCTGAATAGTGCCTGGTGCATACTTACACTAAGGTAAGGCTTCCCCGGATCACTCCAACATTGAGGTGTGGTGATGACACTCAGTCTATGTGAAGGTGCACCTGTGTGGTGAACATATGGTCTGCAAAGGCCAAACTACTTCCTCCCTCTTCCTCTCCCTCTTCATCTCTTTCTGAAAGGCTGAAGCCAAACTGTCAAATACTACTTCTCTGCTGCACACTGTCAAATAAAGGTGCTTGTGAAGAGACAAGCTAGAATTTACAAAAAAAAAAAATTTGATAAATGGAGGAAGGAGGCAAAAAAGAGCAAGAAAACCTAACTAACTACCTGCATGCTGTCATTCATTACTGGTATTCTTATGTGCCCTTCAGACCGTTAAACCCTTTTAAAAAATTAGAGGTACAGCTTATGACATCTGATGCTAGCAACAAACTGGAAAGTTTGGAAACTGAATCTCAGGACCTGTGCCTACTGAAGTCTGACTAATGTTTTGTGTCTTTGTTACATAGACTCGATCTCCGGTTCAAATTACAGCTCAGAAACTGAAACCATAAAGAGATAAAAGAGAAGTTTATCTGCATCAGACATAACCTTTGCATCCCTTGTGCCTAGTCTCTCTCTGGCTGAATTGGCATAGCTTGACAGGATGTAAGTGAAAAAGAAAATAAAATATTTCCAGATATTTTACCTGGATACAAGAACTATCTTTGCTCAACTTACCCTACTTTTGTTTTTCTTTAATTTTCTACCAACGTTTGCAAAATGTGTTTCTTTTTGCTGACATTTCTGGGAGACTTTTTTTAATAGACCAGTTATAGATAAACTCACTACATAGCAGAAATAATACATATGATTTCACCAGTGAGTCACATGCAACAAATAATGAATTATAGATAGCAGAAGTCAAAAGAGAAGTCACAAGCCTAATGCAGCATTTAAATCCTGTTTGTAACATCAAATGAATGTGCTTAGATTCAGTTCTTTGCATATTTGCCAACAAACTGGCAACCTTTCTGGTTTCCATGACCCAGAAAGGAATGTCACTAATTCCCCTTTGCTAGTTCTTGCTTTCCATACCTTGCTTTCCAATCTATTAAAATAAAATAAAATAAAATAAAATAAAATAAAATAAAATAAAATAAAATAAAATAAATAAAAATTAAAATTAAAATTTTAAAAAAAGAGGAAGAAAAAAAAGAAAAAAATAGGAAAACATAATAAACATGAAATCAATAAATGTCCTTTAGGTGAAACTTCAAAAAGGCAGCCATTGGCCAATGCACAGACACAACCACAGCTAGCAGGAATTGCCAGCATTGCTGAAAGACTGAACCCAGAGAGGAAGGAGCAGGTGCCTGTGAGAGACAAAATGCTGCAGCCCCTCTGCCTACATCTCTGTGGCCCCTGTACCTGAACGAGGCACATTAAAGGCCCTGCTTATGCTGGGTTTGTTTTGTGGTTAAATATTCAGTTTTCCTTTCCAAAATCCTCATCCTGGCATTTCTCACAAGTGTTCTGTGCATATTAAATTCATGGGTATGTGGGCATGGGTAGAAGAAACACAAAGCACATTTTTGTTAGTTGCAGTAGAGTCTGAGGCCTGGAATAAAAGTGTCACTGCAAAATTTGTTATACCCCTACTTTATGACCAAGATCGCGTCTTTTATGTATTAAGCAGTCAGCCAAAATAGTTGCTTGCTTTTGCACCTTCTGGCACAGACGCTGGCATGATCTTGATCTAACACAATCTTTCTCTTCAGGATCACACAGCTCCATATCGGCTCTATACAGACCAGCCTGTCTCTCTGACCCCAAAGGCAGATCTGGCTGATGCAGGGAGTGCATTTAAAGCAAAAGCAGGGAGGCAAAGCAGGCTGCCATTGCTCCTGGACTGTACTGTGACCCTGATTACCTCCTCTGCACATTGGCTATCAAGCCAAACCCTTTGCCATCCCTTTTTCCTAGTTTCTTCACTTCCAGCCAGTTTCCCTGCCTGTCCTTTCCCCTGTCCTTTGTCCATAGTTTACTTCCTTCAGCTTTGGTTTCCTCTCCTCCCCCAGATAAAATTGTATATGGTCTGTTTTCTCCTCTCTTCTTCTACTTTTTACTAGTGGACCAACCTGCAGGGGAAACCCCTTGCAGCAAAAACTGCCTTACTGTGAGTTTGTGCAGTGCCCACTGTAAGAAATAAATTCCTAAGATATGAGCTCTTAGTTACTCTTAAAAGTTACTGTTCTAAGTTTAATAGTTCATAAGCAAAAACTTGTTTGTTTGTACCCCTACTCCCTACTCTCTACTCAATGCCAGCGTTCCCTTTCCTTCGAGCGTCACCGCCTCTGCTCCCAGGAGACTGTGCGCCCAAGGACATATCCATATGCAAATTAGGATACACTTGGCACAAAAGACCACCAGACCAGATAACTGAGGATAACTGGAAATAACAACTCTAGCCCAGCAAAACAGTACAGAATCTCAAATCATCGATTAGAGCCAGCCCTGTGTTGTCACCATAACAGTGGAAGATCTTGACAAAAAGGACACCCTCCTAGACTCGAACCATCATTGTCTTCCCAGGAACTCTCGCAAGGACGGAAGACCCAGTTCAGCCAGCTGGCAAAACTGAACCACCTCCTCCTTCACGTCGTCCATCAGGAGCACTGGCAGCGTGTGCAACCCCTCGAGTTCCCCACCCAGAGCTGCCCTTAATAAAGGCCTTTAAAAAGGAGCTGGTCTCCTGGCCCATTTGTAACAAGAGGAGAAGGGCAGATGGCTTTCAAGTGCAGCAGGTCGCTGTCAGTGGGAAGTTGACGCTTAACCCAGATGTTCTTTTACACTGAGGCTGATGAGGCACTGGCCCAGGCCGTGCACGGAGGCTGGCGGTGCCCCACCCCTGGCAACCTCCAAGGCCAGCTGGGAACATGGCTCTCAGCAACATGGTCTGGGAGAAGACTGCTCAGCTTGGAACATGATGACGGGTTTTAGGGGCCCTTCCAAGCCCAAGTCTTCAGGGCTCCCATCATTCCATGGTCTCCGTTGTCCACTTCAGGCTGACCCTGGCAACCACGGCCTTTGTGATGTCACATTCCATGTTCCAACTGGCACTTTCAGCCTCCAGCAAAGAGCAGGTCACCATCACTGGCCTTTGTGTCAGCCCACCCTTCGGCCTGCTCCGAGAGCGCTCCTGTCCCCCTGCTTCTCACCTGCTCCCTGATACCGCTCTCAGGCCTGAAAGCTCCCTGTTGGCTGCGTTTGGCCTGGATTTATCCCTGCACCCTGCTCACGATTGTCCTCAGGAAGGTACGGAGCCCTTCCACGCAGGTGGAACCCCCTGGCCTTCCCGGGTGGGTTGCAGCTCTCTGCGGATGGTGTGGCACAGGGAACCCACTCCCAGGTTTTGCCACCTCTGCAGGCTGCATCAGTCCCGAAAGCTCCCTGTTGGCTGGATTGGGCCTGGCTCCACCTCGGCATGATGCTGGCATTTGTCCTGAGTAAGGTACGGTCCCATTCCACGGAGGTGGACAGCCCGGGACATCTGGAGTGGGCTGCAGCTCTCTGCGGATGCTGTGGGGACAGGGAGCCCACTCCCAGGTTTTGCCACCTCTGCAGGCTGTCACAGAGAGAGAGGAAAAGATGGAGGTGGATGGGGAGGAAGAGAAAGACGAGGAGATGGAAGTGGATCCACAGATTGATGCAGAGGAGGACATGGAGGTGGACGGAGAAGAGAATGGAGAGGAAGAGATGGAGGTGGATGTGGAGGAGGAGAGAGACGAGGACATGGAAGTGGATGGAGAAGAGAATGCGGAGGAAGAGATGGAAGTGGATGTGGAAGAGGACAAGGAAGAAGCCATGGAGGTGGATATGGAGACTGATCCGCAGGAGGACATGGAAGTGGTGGTATGTGCTCCCCACAGGCAGAGTGGGTCCCCTGCTGCCAGGCTGGGGCTGCCACGGGTGGTCCCTGCTCAGGGAGACGGTAGCCCGTGCACTGCATTCTGGCAATCATCCCCAGCCTGCCCTGTGCTTGCTTTGGGCCGCACCGCCCACAGCCCCAGGCAGGCTCAGTTCTGGCAGCAGAGACCCGCTGTGCCAGCACGGGCCAGCCTGGGAGCACATGGGACACCCTGCGTGCCTTACTGGAATAACCATGGCACTTACTTTCCTTCCAGGTCTGAGAGACATCGCAGACGCAAAGACCACCACCTGTATATAGGTCTTAGAGTTTGTTGTTGCCTTCGGGCCATAGGTTTTAGAGTTTGTTGTTGCCTTCGGGCCATAGGTCTTAGAGTTTGTTGTTGCCTTCGGGCCATAGGTTTTGGAGTTTGTTGTTGCCTTCGGGCTATAGGTCTTAGAGTTTGTTGTTGCCTTCGGGCTATAGGTTTTAGGGTTTCTTTTTCTCTTCTGTAAATATGTTGCATATATTATTGTTAGACGTGTTCTTATTGAAATACCTTCCATAGATTGTTGCTGTTCCCCATATTCTTACAAGGTAGAATGTTCTGTAGTTCATGTTTGTTGCTGTGTTTCTGAAAATAAACAACCGTCCTTTTTCAAACCCCAATTGTCTTTGCATGTGCTTTGGGCACGGGCAGCATTTACAGAGTTGTGGTTCCCACTTGCTCCAGGTTCCCAGGGCTGGAGGTCCTGGGGGGGCGCTGGCACAGCAGCTCCGGGACCGGGGGTACCTGTGCGCACCGGGCTCCCACTGACACAGGTCACCCTCTCCTTGCAGTTTCTTGGGACACGCTTGGTGTTTGTAGGGGCAAATCCTCGTGGGCCCCGTCCCACGGGATCCCATGAGGGAGCAGGGCTGAGCCAGCGTGGTTCTGCAGAGCCTCCATGCATGGCTCCTCCCTGAGTAGCCCCAGGGCTAGCGAGGCTGCACTGGGCTGCGGGCAAGCCCTCTTCCTGGGCACCCTGAGGGGCTGGAGGCAGCCTGCAGGGAGCTTCAGCACAGGGGCCTCTGCACCAAGATTTCTACACCATTCCTGCATGGAAAGGCAACGCAGGTATGTGCCGCCCGTGCCTGAGAGCAGCAAATCCCAGTGTTGAGCTGCTGGGGAGGGATGGGTGGAAAACGGAGCTCTTTGAAAAACCAAGACCCAGTGTTTCTGTTGCTGGAAGCCTGAAATCCCACCTCTCTGGTGGGATGACAGAGGTGCTACTAATCCAGTTGCTAAAGTATCATGCATTAAGCTGACAATACTTTAAGGCTTGGAAAAGAAAAGCCAGTTGAAACAAACCCCTGCTCCTTTCCATTTGCTCCTCTCCACACTTTACGACAGAAGACAGGGGAGAAAGATTGTTTTGGGAACAAGGCTTTCAAGACTCAAAAAATAATAGAAAAACTGCTCTGCCACACCCTCACCTCTTACAGCCCCAAAAGCACTGGCTGTCTTTGCTCACAGAGTCACAATTGTGGGGAGATTTCTATCGCACCACAGGACAGTGGTTTTTTGTTTTTCTCCTGGAAATAACTACAGCATTTCTGGCGAGCAAGGCAAACATGAGCCTCTTTTAATGGCCCTTGGAACTGGACATGTCAAATGAGGCACACAAAGCCAAGGGCCACCCGACCCTGGACTCCCTGTCATCTCTCAATGGGTCTTCACGTTCTTCCCAGGAAGATGAATGGGAATCACTGCTTTGCCAGGGAAACTGCATCAGCTGGGAAGCTGGTAGAAACCTTGGTAGAAAATGTGCGTTCCGCTCCTCTCAGAGCCAAAATTCCTGCACGCTTCTTGGGAGTCCTTCTTAGATAAAAGGACCACGTTCAACTGAGCGACAGCGAAGCAAAATGGTGATCCAGGAATACATTTTCCCGTACACCCTATCCTCCATCCATGGGGATGGTTACTGGCTGACACACAGGCGTTTGCAAGGAAGCCAAATGCACCATTGTCTATAAAGTCAGAGGTGCTGAGGGATGAACAAATCTCACAGAGATACAGCAGCCTCCCCTGAAATCTCAGTTCAGGGAGAGCCTGGGCTCTTTGGTGCTTCTAGGCAAGAAGATCTGCTCAGGATCTTCCACAGATGCTCAGCAGGCAGTAGGATTGTGCCTGGATCTCACTCTGGAAACACTGGGGGCTCAACCGAGAGCTGTGGGAGTGATTGGCATTGCACTGAGAGGGGCCACAGTCCTGCAAGGGTCTTTCAGCAGCAGCAAACAGCAGCCTGGAGGGCGGGGAATGCTGCATCTGACCACTGCGTGCTTATCCTCCACCTAAAGGCAGAGCTGCCCCCAGAGTCCGCCACGTTATCCCCTTTTCCTCTTCCTCCTGTTGGCTATATTTTGGAGGAGCTGTTATATGTGGCTTGTGATGGTGATCCTGTGGGAAGCAGCCATTGACTGGCCCTGCTGTGATATCCTCCCCACTAATATTAACTCCTCATTCTCTTTGGTTTTATGGGAGTTTTTTACCAATTTGTTTGATTGGTTTGTTTGTTTTTTCCTGTTTTGGTTTGAGTGTTTTGTTTGCTTTGTCATAAATGACTGGTGAAGTTGGCACAGCCAAACTCCAGAACATGTAAACCAGGCTCAGCTTTGCAGAATTTACTTTTGACTGGGATTAACTGCAGCCCCCTCGGCTCGGGATCACCACCGTATTTGCAGGCTTTGCCCTGCATCATCAGCCTGCCCAGACTCTGCTCGGTGGCTCACAAATGGACCAGACAACTATGGTGCCAAGCTTCCTTTCAAGCAGCAAAACCTTGGTCAGCATGAGAGAAAAACAGGGAAAAAAAGAAAATATTCCCCATCCAGGACAGAGCCAGTGTGCCACCATCTTCCCCTGCACCGTTCTCAATTTTGGACATTTCCAGACAACCCGGCCTCTAAAGCTCCCGTCTCTCACTTCCTGGTGCTATTTGCCACCCTTCAGCCTCGGCTGCCACGGATCTCACTGACTGCTGTCCATGTGGGGCTGGGCATGCTCAGCCTGGGAAGAAGAGGCACTGGCGAGGCCTCAGTGCAGCTGTGCAGGGCTCGAAGGGTGCCACGGGAAAGACGGGGACAGAGTGTTCAACAGGGCCTGTGGCGAGAGGAGAAGGGCAGATGGCTTTCAAGTGCAGCAGGTCGCTGTCAGTGGGAAGTTGACGCTTAACCCAGATGTTCTTTTACACTGAGGCTGATGAGGCACTGGCCCAGGCCGTGCACGGAGGCTGGCGATGCCCCACCCCTGGCAACCTCCAAGGCCAGCTGGGAACATGGCTCTCAGCAACATGGTCTGGGAGAAGACTGCTCAGCTTGGAACATGATGACGGGTTTTAGGGGCCCTTCCAAGCCCAAGTCTTCAGGGCTCCCATCATTCCATGGTCTCCGTTGTCCACTTCCGGCTGACCCTGGCAACCACGGCCTTTGTGATGTCACATTCCATGTTCCAACTGGCACTTTCAGCCTCCAGCAAAGAGCAGGTCACCATCACTGGCCTTTGTGTCAGCCCACCCTTCGGCCTGCTCCGAGAGCGCTCCTGTCCCCCTGCTTCTCACCTGCTCCCTGATACCGCTCTCAGGCCTGAAAGCTCCCTGTTGGCTGCGTTTGGCCTGGATTTATCCCTGCACCCTGCTCACGATTGTCCTCAGGAAGGTACGGAGCCCTTCCACGCAGGTGGACCCCCCCTGGCCTTCCCGGGTGGGTTGCAGCTCTGTGCGGATGGTGTGGCACAGGGAACCCACTCCCAGGTTTTGCCACCTCTGCAGGCTGCATCAGTCCCGAAAGCTCCCTGTTGGCTGGATTGGGCCTGGCTCCACCTCGGCATGATGCTGGCATTCGTCCTGACTAAGGTACGGTCCCATTCCACGGAGGTGGACAGCCCGGGACATCCGGAGTGGGCTGCAGCTCTCTGCGGATGCTGTGGGGACAGGGAGCCCACTCCCAGGTTTTGCCACCTCTGCAGGCTGTCACAGAGAGAGAGGAAGAGATGGAGGTGGATGTGGAGGAGGAGAAAGACGAGGAGATGGAAGTGGATCCACAGATTGATGCAGAGGAGGACATGGAAGTGGATGGAGAAGAGAATGCGGAGGAAGAGATGGAAGTGGATGTGGAAGAGGACAAGGAAGAAGCCATGGAGGTGGATATGGAGACTGATCCGCAGGAGGACATGGAAGTGGTGGTATGTGCTCCCCACAGGCAGAGTGGGTCCCCTGCTGCCAGGCTGGGGCTGCCACGGGTGGTCCCTGCTCAGGGAGACGGTAGCCCGTGCACTGCATTCTGGCAATCATCCCCAGCCTGCCCTGTGCTTGCTTTGGGCCGCACCGCCCACAGCCCCAGGCAGGCTCACTTCTGGCAGCAGAGACCCGCTGTGCCAGCACGGGCCAGCCTGGGAGCACATGGGACACCCTGCGTGCCTTACTGGAATAACCATGGCACTTACTTTCCTTCCAGGTCTGAGAGACATCGCAGACACAAAGACCACCACCTGTATATAGGTCTTAGAGTTTGTTGTTGCCTTCGGGCCATAGGTTTTAGAGTTTGTTGTTGCCTTCGGGCTATAGGTCTTAGAGTTTGTTGTTGCCTTCGGGCCATAGGTCTTAGAGTTTGTTGTTGCCTTCGGGCTATAGGTTTTAGGGTTTCTTTTTCTCTTCTGTAAATATGTTGCATATATTATTGTTAGACGTGTTCTTATTGAAATATCTTCCATAGATTGTTGCTGTTCCCCATATTCTTACAATGTAGAATGTTCTGTAGTTCATGTTTGTTGCTGTGTTTCTGAAAATAAACAACCGTCCTTTTTCAAACCCCAATTGTCTTTGCATGTGCTTTGGGCACGGGCAGCATTTACAAAGCTGTGGTTCCCACTTGCTCCAGGTTCCCAGGGCTGGAGGTCCCGGGGGGAGCTGGCACAGCAGCTCCGGGACCGGGGGTACCTGTGCGCACCGGGCTCCCACTGACACAGGTCACCCTCTCCTTGCAGTTTTTTGGGACACACTTGGTGTCTGTAGGGACAAATCCTCGTGGGCCCCGTCCCACGGGATCCCATGAGGGAGCAGGGCTGAGCCAGCGTGGTTCTGCAGAGCCTCCATGCATGGCTCCTCCCTGAGTAGCCCAGGGCTAGCGAGGCTGCACTGGGCTGCGGGCAAGCCCTCTTCCTGGGCACCCTGGGGGGAGACAGCCTGGAGGGAGCTTCAGCACAGGGGCCTCTGCACCAAGATTTCTACACCATTCCTGCATGGAAAGGCAACGCAGGTATGTGCCGCCCGTGCCTGAGAGCAGCAAATCCCAGTGTTGAGCTGCTGGGGAGGGATGGGTGGAAAACAGAGCTCTTTGAAAACCAAGACCCAGTGTTTCTGTTGTTGGAAGCCTTAAATCCCACCTCTCTGGTGGGATGACAGAGGTGCTACTAATCCAGTTGCTAAAGGATCATGCATCAAGCTGACAATATTTTAAGGCTTGGAAAAGAAAAGCCAGTTGAAACAAACCCCTGCTCCTTTCCATTTGCTCTTCTCCACACTTTATGACAGAAGACGGGGAGAAAGATGGTTTTGGGAACAAGGCTTTCAAGACTCAAAAAATAATAGAAAAACTGCTCTGCCACACCCTCACCTCTTACAGCCCCAAAAGCACTGGCTGTCTTTGCTCACAGAGTCACAATTGTGGGGAGATTTCTATCGCACCACAGGACAGTGGTTTTTTGTTTTTCTCCTGGAAATAACTACAGCATTTCTGGCAAGCAAGGCAAACATGAGCCTCTTTTAATGGCCCTTGGAACTGGACATGTCAAATGAGGCACACAAAGCCAAGGGCCACCCGACCCTGGACTCCCTGTCATCTCTCAATGGGTCTTCACGTTCTTCCCAGGAAGATGAATGGGAATCACTGCTTTGCCAGGGAAACTGCATCAGCTGGGAAGCTGGTAGAAACCTTGGTAGAAAATGTGCGTTCCGCTCCTCTCAGAGCCAAAATTCCTGCACGCTTCTTGGGAGTCCTTCTTAGATAAAAGGACCACGTTCAACTGAGCGACACTGAAGCAAAATGGCGATCCAGGAATACATTTTCCCGTACACCCTATCCTCCATCCATGGGGATGGTTACTGGCTGACACACAGGCGTTTGCAAGGAAGCCAAATGCACCATTGTCTATAAAGTCAGAGGTGCTGAGGGATGAACAAATCTCACAGAGATACAGCAGCCTCCCCTGAAATCTCAGTTCAGGGAGAGCCTGGGCTCTTTGGTGCTTCTAGGCAAGAAGATCTGCTCAGGATCTTCCACAGATGCTCAGCAGGCAGTAGGATTGTGCCTGGATCTCACTCTGGAAACACTGGGGGCTCAACCGAGAGCTGTGGGAGTGATTGGCATTGCACTGAGAGGGGCCACAGTCCTGCAAGGGTCTTTCAGCAGCAGCAAACAGCAGCCTGGAGGGCGGGGAATGCTGCATCTGGACCACTGCGTGCTTATCCTCCACCTAAAGGCAGAGCTGCCCCCAGAGTCGCCACGTATCCCTTTTCCTCTTCCTCCTGTTGGGTATATTTTGGAGGAGCTGTTATATGTGGCTTGTGATGGTGATCCTGTGGGAAGCAGCCATTGACTGGCCTGCTGTGATATCCTCCCCACTAATATTAACTCCTCATTCTCTTTGGTTTTATTGGGAGTTTTTTACCAATTTGTTTGATTGGTTTGTTTGGTTGTTCCCTGTTTTGGTTTGAGTGTTTTGTTTGCTTCGTCATAAATGACTGGTGCAGTTGGCACAGCCAAACTCCAGAACATGTAAACCAGGCTCAGCTTTGCAGAATTTACTTTTGACTGGGATTAACTGCAGCCCCCTCGGCTCGGGATCACCACCGTATTTGCAGGCTTTGCCCTGCATCATCAGCCTGCCCAGACTCTGCTCGGTGGCTCACAAATGGACCAGACAACTATGGTGCCAAGCTTCCTTTCAAGCAGCAAAACCTTGGTCAGCATGAGAGAAAAGCAGGGAAAAAAAGAAAATATTCCCCATCCAGGACAGAGCCAGTGTGCCACCATCTTCCCCTGCACCGTTCTCAATTTTGGACATTTCCAGACAACCCGGCCTCTAAAGCTCCCGTCTCTCACTTCCTGGTGCTATTTGCCACCCTTCAGCCTCGGCTGCCACGGATCTCACTGACTGCTGTCCATGTGGGGCTGGGCATGCTCAGCCTGGGAAGAAGAGGCACTGGCGAGGCCTCAGTGCAGCTGTGCAGGGCTCGAAGGGTGCCACGGGAAAGACGGGGACAGAGTGTTCAAAAGGGCCTGTGGTGAGAGTGTAAGAAATAAATTCCTAAGATACGAGGTGTTAGTTACTCTTCAAAGTTATTGTGCTAAGTTTAATAGTTCATAAGCAAAAACTTGTTTGTTTGTACCCCTACTCCCTACTCCATGACTGCACTCTCTTTTTGTCGAGCATCACCGCCCCTGCTCCCAAGTGACTGTGTGCCCAAGGATATATCCATATGCAAATTAAGATACACTTGGCACAAAAGACCCCCAGGCCAGATAACTGAGGATAACTGGAAATAACAACTCTAGCCCAGCAAAACAGTACAGAATCTCGGATCATCGATTTGTGCCAGCCTTGTGTCGTCGCCACAACCAAGGCAGTTCTTGACAAAAAGGACACAGCTCTAGACTCGAGCCATCATTGTCTTCCCAGGGACTCTCGCGAGGACGGAAGACCCAGTTTAGCCAGCTGGCAAAACTGAACCACCTCCTCCTTCACGTCGTCCATCAGGAGCACTGGTGGCATGTGCAACCCCTCGAGTTCCCCACCCAGAGCTGTCCTTAATAAAGGCCTTTAAAAAGGAGCTGGTCTCCTGGCCCATTTGTAACACCCACCACACAAATGCCCCAATGCAACCTGAGCCGTTTTGGCGTTGCTCAGCCTGCCCATCCACTGTATGAGGACAGCACCGCCCTCTGTCCTGGGGATCTAACAAGGTGATTTTGGCCCCTGCTGTCTCTGAAGGCCCAGCTGAAATCACGTCTCATATGGGAGCTGCCTGATGATGAGCATGGTCTCCAAGGAGGAATTAATTCTGTGACAGACTTCCTTTAGCCTTCACCTTCTCTTTTACCCTCTCACTCTTCTGCAGCTCCATGGCTTTCTCACACTACAGCTCCAACAGCCGGTGGAGTCAAGGCACCGTGTATTGTTTTGTCCATGCCCTTACAGGCTTGGTGGAAGCCTCAGGTAAAATTTCCTCACACTCCTATGACTGGTGATGCTGAGGTGGCATGGGTGGAGCAGGGAAGAGATGCCCTGTTTCTCACAAGCGAGCAGAGCTGTCCCAGGCTAGTGGCCTCTTTCTGCTCTGGCTTGTGAGGTTGTTGCCTGCTGCCTCCTCCCCTGCCCGAGGTGAGAGAGCTGCCTGACTCCCCCAGCAGCCCCAGCCGGCCCAGCTCACCAGAGCAGCCCCGGGACACCGGGGCCGGCAGCGCCTTCCCTGCGAGCTGCAGGGCCACCGATGTCACCGAGACACACAAAGCAGTCACACGCAGACAGGAGATTTCGCAAGGCAGAGGTCCTTCCGATCCCAGCTCACAGCTGAGAGAGCTGAGAGAAGAAGAGCCCCTTTGTTTATTTTTTTACTTTTTATACATTTCTGGGTCTAGCAGAAGGTTGGCTTTTTGGGGTTTCCACCCCTCAGCCTCAATGGCTAGACCAATTGTCAGTTACAATTGTTTTCAGGTTAGAAATATGCAAACAAAGGACAGAGAATGAAAAACAAAGGATTTGTTTATGTTACATCTGTGGGAAAGGTAGAAAACTGCTCTAATATTCTACAGTAACTAAAAGATCTGACTCCATTTATGAAAATCAAAAGGCTAATAAAGAAACTCAGAAAAACCAGGGTAACACACCGCCGCCTCCCATCACCCAGCACTGTGTGCTGGCCTGGGCTGCTGCTCAGCATCTGCAGGCTCCTGGGCAAGCCATGGGCTCCAGTGGCTTGCTTGGGAGCCCTATATCAGCCGGTGCTGAGGAGATTTGGAAGATCTTGTATTTCTTGCCCCAGGGCTGAAGCGGCGCCTGGACACATTGTAGGGAGCTGAGCAGGGTCTCACCACTCGAGCTCAGGAAGACAAAGCAGGGCACTTGAAATTCCCACCTGCTCCGTGTCCATTAAGTCAACCTAGATAATATTCTCCTGCTAATACTCTGCTAACTTGTTGGGCTTTGGGGAGGTCTGTATGGCAAAGAAGAATGCTGGGAATGGGTCTGTGAGAAATGGTCCCAGAGAGCCAATGTTTGTGTAGAAAAGGCAGAGGGATGTCTCCTTCCCTTAGCCCTTTACAAAACATCTCTGGTCCTTTGCAGGGACCTTGCTCCAGCCTGCCACCCTACCCATGCAAGCAGCTGCCTGGCTCTTGCAGCTACCCAGGAATCACTGCCACTTCTCCTCCCTCACGGTGAGGAAATAGGAGTTTGGAAAGGCCCCTGGACCCTCTGTGTGCAAAACCAGCTCCTCCTAGCCTCTGCTTCAGTCTAGCCAGCAATCAGAGGCTGCCATAGGAAGTAATGTGGGCACTTTTGCCACGTGGTTGATCTTAGTGATTCTGTGCCTTTGCGAGGCAGTTTCATCCCTGAGCTGCCTATGCAACCTGCTGTAAGGCTCGGAGCAGTCAATAACCCATGAAGGTGCCTGCTAACAGAAGAGCCATGGAGAAGTGAGTCTGGCTGCTATTTTTAAGGATAGACATTATTGTCAGTGGACCACACTTTGTGTGCAGCTCTTACTCATGCCAAGATGTCACTCAGCCTGTGAGTGGGTGAGCCTTATTCTGTAGTGTAGGAAAATTAATACTTTCGGTCAGTACCAGTCAGCTGGTCCCTTCCTATTTGGAGGCAAATTTCATGCTGGAAAATGAGTGTGTAGTTAGCTGACAGAAAGGAAACAAAGGCAAACCTTTTCTCTACTACATAGAATGTTTTTGTTGTTGCAAATGAAGCAATTATAATGAGCCCGATTCTTTAGCTCTCTTTTAAAAGTCACACACCTTCAGAGATAACAATCTACATTTTAATTCCATTTCTAAGTGACTTGGTTTGACCTGTTTTGCTAGAAACAGTAATCCTGCTCATGAATACCATCTGCCCATTCAGACTGCTCGTGTACCAAATAATATCTTCAAGGCTGGAGCTTACGGCTTTAACTATCACATGATACACAGTCCCATGCCTCTTAATCAGAGCATCAAGTGATTTATTCAATGTGCTTTTTTATTTCCTGCAGCAGCCTGCCCTCTCAGAACTTTCCAACAGCTTGAGGCAGCCAGAATTCATTCTTAGGGCTGTCTGCTTTCTGACCAGCAATGCTGTTTATAAGCAGCAGCCTTTTCTGCTTCATCTTGCTGTATTTGTTTCTCTCCCAGTAACCTAAACCTCTCCTCGTAAAGTGAAAGCCCATGGCAGTGGGGGTAGAACAAGATGACCTTTAAAGTCCATTCCAACCCAAGCGATTCCCACACTGTCAGATGAAACATATAATTGTGCAGTGAATGCAGCAAGATCTTCTCTGCCTCCTAAACCTGCTTTAAGAAAGAAGGTCACCTATTTGTACCCCACCTGGCCTGATGGGACCCTGAGCCAAGGCCAAACTTCAGGCAGTACTGCACTGTAAATGTAACAGATAGATTGACAAGATCGCACGAGTAACACTACTGATGCTTCTGTGTCACATTGCTACAGAAAATCTCAGTCAGTAATGTATTTGGCAACTGGGGTTTTTTGTGTTTATGTGGCCATGACCTGAAAGCAGCAGGTGAGGCATGGCACAATCACTACAGCACTGAATGCTTACTCCAAGCTTGCTTTTAAGACAAGCAGCCACACTGATTTAGACACAGAGCATTCATTTAGTCAGATTTTCTGCTGGAAATGTAACAACCCTAGTAAACCAAACTTTGACCTAAGCACCAGACTTTAAATCCAGCATTTTTGGGTTTTATTCTTAGAAATTCTTACAATCCTGTAAGCTAAGGAAGCATGTCACTCACTCTTTCCTAGGGCAAGCAGAGACCGAAACTACTGAGAAAAATTTTGAAAAGTTTAATGTTGATCTCCTGACTTGTAGCTTGTGATTATAATCACAAGACCATCCTTTCTTCTGTTTTAGTAATAAAAAGCAACAACAAAATCAGTCTCAAATGAGATAAAAAATGTCTCTCTTTTGTTGGAAAGTGTTTCAATATTAAGAATGTGCATTGCTGTTTGTTATTTTAGGTCACTGTGAAGTTAAGGAAGGGGATTTTCTTAGCACCTCCTTTAAAATGGCTATCTCCCTGAATGTAGGCAAATAATTTGATTCTGGCCATTCTATTGCAATGACAGCCTCCATCTGTGATGAGTTGCATTGTGTTTCTCTTACAGCTGTGCTAGCAGAACATAGGAGCTGTTGCACTGTACACAGGGTCGGGAGGGAGGCTGTTGTGAGAGCACTGGAGCACACGGCCAAAGGTACCATTCCCAGCCTTTTCTTGACTCTTAGATTACACTCTGCATTTTTGCATTTTAGTGGAGCATTACACTGGAGCTGAAGAAGCAGAACCCCCCGGGATGAGTCATTTGTACATCCTGCGATTGTGGTTTTGTTTACCATCCTGCCAGGATAAAGATTGAAGGATGACTAAAAATGGTATGTTGCTGCTAAAAGAGCATCAGCTGTCTACATTAGTATTATCTTCTAACTTTTGTAATCTTTCTCATTCATCTCTCAGAGATTTTGTGTTAACAGGAACAGATATCTAGCTTTCTCAAAGAGCCTAGCATTGCTATGACTGGCTGGGACGGCATTAGTGCTACTGAGGTGACACTTCTGGTGGCATCCAAAGTATTAGAGCAGGATTTCCTGAGCATGTTCAGTACAAGTAGAATGTGTTAAAGCAGCTGGTATGTAGAGTGCCTGCCACAGGGGAGAGCCTCTGGTCTCCAGCAGTGCCATGTGAAAAATATGTATTCAAGAGCTGACCTGGCAAGGCATCACCAGTGTAAGAAAAATTGGTCTCTCTCACACACTGTAGAGATGTTATTCCAGATGCAAGGGTTGTTCTTCTGTCTCCATGGTGTCCATATGAGTTCTGTCTCATGGTGACATGGACACCAGTCCCAGGCACCTGAAGCAGTAGGTGTTTCTAAGTTTTCAAGCAGGGACCCTGTTGTACAGTGAGAGAGGATGGTGTATATAGTCTGCTGGGCTACGCCACTCAGTCCCCTAGTGCCAACACCAGTTGAAAGTTCTTTTCTTAGAAGACAGATGAAGGTGATGATCAGCTTTCATTTCCTACTGATCATGAATAACTGAGAGATGTCTGAGTTGATTTCAGGATGTGAGAGGACTGTGTAGGAAGAACCAAAGCCTCAGACTATTCCCACAATTCATGATATTGTGATCAGACACCTTTTAGCAGCAGTCTGCTGCGAGGGCTCCATGCTGCACTTAAAATGAATCTTTGTAACCTGTTTTAGATACACACTCTGACCAAAAACTGATGTTCTTGGGTCTCAAAGAAGACTAGGAACAGTAGGACTGCTGGATGGTGAACCAAGTCTGTCTGAGTCCTCATCAGGAGTTTTGACACCACAGCACCTCAATTCTGCCAGTCTGAAAATTATCACAGTGGTGGCCATCTGTAAACTTTTATTTTATTCTAGGCAGTATCACCCAGACTTGTGGCTGGGAGACCTGCAGTGGGCAATGCTGCAGTGTTTGGGAGCAGAGGTGAACAGTAAAGCAGCACTCCTGGAAATGCTGATAGATGAGATCCCCAAGATGCCTCAATGGGATTTTAATTTGATCTTTTTCCCCAACAAGTCCCGAAGAACCATAACCCAACCTGATCTGCGGTAAAGCAGATGTTAGAGCGCTATTGTGGGTAGGGCTGGGGCATGAATATCACATGAGGGGACACACTGCATACAATAATGGTCCATATAATCTTTTTTCATGGAGCTACACTGGAGCTATTGTCGCTGTCTTGCTGAGCATCTGACCAGACATCTACAGCAAATATTGGTGAGAATTGCTTTCGACCACTTGTGTAACCACGTGTAATATTACTTATGTTTTCAATTAACTCTCTTATCAGGATGAAACTTAGTAGACATTGCTGAAGAAAATGCTTGAACAAATTACTGTAACCAATAATTGACATCTGATACCAGGTTTTCCTCAGGAAAGGAGCTGGAATGGATGAGATAAGTAAATGTTGTTTAGAGATATGATCACAAATAGTGTAATGCTCAAGTCAGGAAACCAGTACAGAGAAGATCTAGTAGCTGATCAGGTAATGGTAATGTTATAATGTGCTATTTGCAATGAGTATTTTCTAAAGGCAAATCTTAACAGACTCTTCTGATAAATTTTATTTTTCAGCCAAAATATATATGTAGAAAAAGTACAGTTTGTGAGTGCAATTAATATACTTGTGGGAAAAACAAGCATTTTCTGTAATAGAGAGAGCCAACCAAATATCTGGTGCAGTAAAAACTGACGAGTTATGTGGTATTTTACATCTCAGTCAAATGGTATATAGTCACATCTTCATTCAAAATTAATATTATGTACTTTGTTTTTTCTTCATTGCCAGTATAAAATACTTCAAGAGAAAATCCCAAATACCCTGGACTGTGAAGTATGCATAGTGCTAAGCTGAGCTAACAAGAACATCCTGCAACTAAAAAAAGAAAGAACAGTTTTCCGTGCATCAGGAATAACAAAAGAAGCAAGAGCTATGATCATTATATTAAGCTGTGCAGCCAGTTACTAAGTGCTAATCAATAGACACAGATTTAGAAACAAACGTAAATCCTTTCCAGTAACAGAAGTAAGCAGAGGGCTTGGAAATAGCATAGCAACAAACCTGCTCTGCCTGGAGGAAGCCATTTCCATCACTCAGCTCCACTGCCGTCAGCGGTGACACACGCGGGCGCTGGAAATGGTACTGCTTCAGCACCGAGTGCGTGCAGCATTGAGGCTTTTCTGCTCCCATGTTACACACACTAGCCTGAGTGAAACGCTTCTTGTCTGAGCAGAAATATCTATTTAAAACTGTACTCACAGTAAGATTTTTGTCCCACCTGGCCTGGAGCCAGCAAGTGACAAACTGACTTTGTACAACATGCATAAAGACTTGTAAACCTGACGCTCTCACTGAGCCAGAAGAGCATTTCCACACTTTCAAGTGCTGCAGACTTCTGGACCTTCATCAAGCGCTTGTGCTTGTCTTCCAGTACGGTGGGGACACGCTCAGGGTGAACAGGATCTAAACTCTCCCCTGGCTTTGGGTCTCTGCACTCCTGCTCAGAGTGTGCTTCCTCTGCCCACAACAGGCACCCACCTGAGAAGAGAGACCCCTCTCCCCACCCCCATACCACTGCACTGGCCCTGGCGTCTCCCTGCAGCCTAAGTTCCACAGGTTAATGATAGCTCAAGAAGTTAGAATAAAACAGGCTTGCACAAGTTTCTGACAGACCTGAGCCTTGCTTCAACAGCGCCTGACACACACGGCTCAAGGTTATCTCACAGCCCACTTCATCCTCATGAATCTGAGTTTTCTTTGGTTCAGATCCATCCCTTAGTGAGTCCACAGGAGTTCTTTTCCTTCTTCAGTTTAAGGTCTTGTCTTCTTTTATCTTCAGTGGTGAGGAGGGGAGAGGGGCATTTTCAGGGTTCAGTTCATCCCACATATGCACACATGCTGGATGGACTGAGCTGCCTTCTGGAGGTTACTATCTATCCACATTTACCATATAAGAATTTTTATTTCAACTGATTTATTGCAGGGAGAAGTTAGGTAAGACAAAGATCAAGATCCATTTACCTACTGCAGATGTCTGAGTTCCAAGCAAAACTCTAAATACCATCAAAGTATTTAGAAATGTCCAGAAAAGTGTGCAAACAGATTTCCTGGTCATCTGAAGGTACTACACCACCGATGCAGGAATTGCTTTAGGTCTCTGTGTCAAGCAGAAAAATCTGCTATGGTATTTCATAGCATCCTGTGCTGCATTTTGTCTCCTTGAAATTCAGAAGAAGCTTCCTCTTGGTATAAGAAAAAAAAAAAAAAAAAGCATTTTTACATCTGGAAAATTTCCAAAAGCTTAGCAAAGCTGAGAAGTCAAATTAAATAGTGATTACATGTTTTCAACAACATTGCACTGTGATCTATTTCTTCTTCCTTCATACCAGCTGTTCCTTGTACAGAGATTGGCTGAGTTACCCCTCAGACAACTATAATTTTGTAGCAAATCCTCTGAAGTTAAGGTGGTGTAGGTCTGGTCACTATAAATACAGACTCAGGCATGAAAGGACTGCACTTAGCCAGGATCTGTACTGTTAGAGTGTGTGGTGAACTTTGCCTTCACGGTGAGGCTTAAGAGATGTTCATGCAGACTGAAATCAAAACGGATGGCACTGTCCTTCATCTTGCAGATGTGTGTCCCCCTCCTGCCCTGTGTTGGCAAAGTACTCGTGACTGTGCCACCAAAGAGATCAGCAAGCTGATCCGGTTGAAAACTTGCCCTAGAAAAACAGCAGATTGTTTTTCAGCTGGGTCAGTGGGCTGATCCAGCTGACTGCAAGATCAGACAAGCATGAGCACTCCTGTTCCAGCACCTGGGCTTAGTGAAACTGTGCCCTGAGATGTAGCTGTGACTAAGCAGAAAGTAAGAAACTAATAATGCCCAGCAAATACTTGAGGCAAGTCCCAAATGCACATTATACTGACAGGAGAAGCCATAGAGGTAATTCAGTGAATTGAGACTAAAAGGTAGATAATCATGGTCATATGTGTCAGGAAAGCTCAAAAAAGCAGTCTCAACCATCAGCTCCTCATAAAACCCACAAATATTACACAGACATTTTCAGGGAGGTGCATCAAGATTTAGTGACGTTCGTGTTTTTCAAATCTTAGCACACTCACAGTGCTAAGGCCAATCACCTTCTTAAAGGGTTTGGTGGTTCTGGATCTCTTCACATTTTGCTGAAACCTGCTCACCACTATTAGCCCTAAGAGAGTTGATGCCTAAGCAGTTGGGATCACACACATTTAGATCAATTTGGTATTTTAGAACAAATATAATTTCTTTTGTGTGACTAGAATAAGGGGATCCTGGCCTTGCTGTTGGAAATTTGAAAGGAAACATCTAAAACTGTAGACTCTGAAAGGTATATGCAGACTTTGAATTGCAGTTTGATCATGCTTTTCCTTTTTTATTTTTTGTTAATGTTATACTTGGAGAAATGACATCAGTTGGAGACTAGAAACAAATTTTTGCAGATCAGCTCAGATTGCTTATTGAGAGTCTTTTTGGCAGAACAGGACAGAGTTTTGAGTTTTTCACTCAGCCATCTCAGTTCATGAATATGGCCTCAAGGCCAAACTGTTCCCTCTTATATGCCTAGATACAACACTCAAGCAAACACAATGGAATGGCACATTGGAAAGCTTTTAGACTCTTGCACCACTTAGCACAGTCTTTTTAGTCGTCTGCACTGTTTATTCATCCTCCTGCACCACTGACACTAAAAGCCTGCAGGAATTCTTTTTCTTTCCTTCTTTTCCTATAGGCTTCTTTTTTTTTTTTTTCCTCCAGCAGCACTGCAGACACAGCAGCATAACCAACTCAAAGAAAAGCAAACTAAAGCGACTTTTGAATTCCAAGCCTCTGCAGGACAGGCTGCTTGTGTGAAGCTGAAAAGGAGCCAGAGCATACCAGCAAGGAAGCTGTGATTTCATGCAGCAGTCTGACAGAAAATCCAAAGTCCCACTGCAGCAGTTTGTGCAGATGCAGCAGCCTCCCTCTGGCTGGGTCCATGTCCAGTGCTAACAGAGGAGTGCCCAGGAGGTGGATGCCCATGTAATTTGTGTCGCTACCCCTTTGCCTTTCAGTAGCAACTCTCTGAGGAAACCAGGTATGCTCTACAGGTTTTTACAGTTTTTATTCCTTATGGTGATATCTAATTTCCAAGGGAAAGGGAAGCTGGAAAATTAACCGGAGTGGAGGTGGCTGGGGCATTTGCCTGGGATGCAAGTTAGAGGGAAGTCTCTGGTAAGGTCTGGCATGAGGACTCAGGGATGATTAGCACCTGAGTCACACATATTTTGGTCTTTGCCCAGGGACTGATATTTGTGGTTTGCCATCTGTGCATCTGCTTGGTCAGCAGGCAGGGGAGAAACACTGAACAGGTAGGGCAGAGGGTTTATGATGGTGTGCGCTGGGCTGGGAAAACACTAAAGATTGTATCGAACCCATTTGCACCAGTGTGACTCTGGAATGGCTCTGCTGACAGCAATAGACTAACGCTGACAAAACACTGAACAGGATTTTGCCTCACACTGTGAGAATGAGAAGATTTGGCAGAGGGCCTGGATGGGTGCTGGGAGGTAGTCTCTCAATGTATATGTCTCTGAAAAAGTCTGTGTCGATTGCTGGGTAGATGTCTGAAGCCCTACAAGCATGCATCTGCTCTTCCCTTCACAGGAAACAAAGAGGCTGCTGCACTTCAGACAGCCTACCCACTGAATTATTCAATGCAATTAAATAACTACAGAGCTCCAATGAGTTACATAAAACTGCAAAACCGGCCCACTCCCTTGACTTGAATCAATAGTATTGTCTTTTTCTGATGGCTACGTTATAGTAGTAAATCCATGGCTTGGGGCAATGCTTAACACACTTTGAGAAAGAACTGAAAACATAGTAAGAGGAGCATGGAGGTGAACTGACAAAACACTGTAAGAAAGGTTCTTGCTGAGGAAGTCTCCTGCTCCTTGTGCCAGTGTCTGAAATAGAGCATATTTTGTGCCCTGTTGCATCTTCAGCACTAGTGCCAGCCCCAAAAGCTAATCTGGAGACAGAAAAGCAGAAAAGCACAATGGCTGAGTGTTGTTACAGAGACTACTTCATGTGCTGGGTTTATTCCAAAACAGGCAATGCAAACCCTGCATACCGCCCATGGCTGGCTCTCTTTCACCCTTTTGCTTGCCCAGGATCATCATTCTTCTTGTCAGATTCCCCCACTGTGCCAGAGCTGAAGCTATGTTGTGGTTTTAAATGCAGCTGGAGATTAAACCCTACACAGCGTCTCTCTTAACACCCAATGGAATGGGGGAAATGCAAGTAAAACTTTTCTCTTGAGATAAGAATATTTTAATAATTTAATAATAATAATGGAGAAAACCACGAAGTGATGCACAATTGTTCATCATCTGCTGACCGATGCCAGACCCCCCATTCCCGAACTCAGATCAGCTGTCCTTCCAGGTAACCCCAGTTTATATACTGCACATGACATTCTACGGTGTGGAACATCCCTCTGGTCAGTTCGGATCACATGTCCCAGCTGTGCTCCCTCCCAGTTTCTTTTGCTTACCTCCTCACTGGCAGAGCAAGACACAAGGGGAAAGAAAAAAAAAAAAAAAAAAAAAAAAAAAAAAAAAAAAAAAAAAAAAAAAAAAAAAAAAAAGTCCTTCACTAGGAATAAATGACTTCGGAAAAAAACAAAACACCAGTGTCTTATCAACACCATTCTCATTACAAATCCAAAACACAGCACTGTAATAGCTACTGAAATTAACTCTCCTTAACTGAAACCAGGACAATATCCACCCCTTATTCCTTACCATTATATCATGCCAAATTTCACACTGCCCAATATCCCATCACCTTCGCTACTCATCTGTTTTGATAGATACACACACAAACACCATTTTCTCAGTCTGTGGAATGCCCCTGTCAAATGTTCATAAAACATCCACACACACACAAAAAATGTTTGTTGAATTCTTTTTACTCCATGACTTTGACCTTCTCCTTCGATAACAGTCCTTCAAGCAGGAAGGACGGTGTGAGGTGTCGGATGGTTGCATGGTGCACATTTGAGTCAGTTCTCATTCCAGCACTGCTGCACTTGTTCTGTTTCATCCAAGTTCATTCTTCATTGGTGTGAATGTGACAATCAGAGGGAAGTCAGGCTCAGCTCCCTAGAATGCTTGTGACTAAGACTGATGCCATGATGCACACGTAGCCACCATAGAAATGCTAATATTACCACCAGATAGTTACAACACAACGTAATTAATTGTTTATTTTCACCTAAAGTCAAATCCCTTTGAGGCACACTAGACTTCTGCATCCGGCCACATCACCTGCCAAATGCATCCAGGTTTTTAGCAAAAGCAGTCCCATGGATGGGTTTGCCTTTGCCTGAGGCAGGAGTAATCCAGGTTTTCTCCAGCAAGTTTTTAACATGTAGTATAGGAACTTTATCCACTTCTACAGCACGTAAAAGTTTTGATTGGGCAGGGCCATCCCAATTGGCCCTCTGGTGTTGACTAACAAGGTGGCCTTTGCTGAATGTGCACCCCAATGTTTGAATGTCCCATCACCCATTGCTGTCAGTGTAGTCTTTAACAGTCCATTACATTGTTGGATCTTTCCAGAGACTGGTGCACAACAGGGAATGTGATACAACCACTGAATGTCATGTTCTTCAGCTCAGGTGTCTGAAGGATGTCTTGGAAATGAGTCCCATGGTCTGATTCAGCTCTTTCTGGAGAAACATATCACCATAAGGCTTGCTTTCCAAGGCCCAGGATAGCGTTCTGAGTGGAGGTATGGGTCACAGGGTGTGTTTGCACCCTGTGACCTCCTGTGGTTGCTTCCACCATCGTGAGAGCACGGCTCTTGCCATCATGGAATTGGGTGAGTGTGATACTGACAATCTGCCAGGCCTCCCTGAACTTACATTTCAGCCATCGTCCTCTACACCAAAGAGGCTTTACTCACTTGGGCTGCCTGATTGCAGCACGTGTTTGACATTTCTGAATAACCTGAAGCTGGCATACATACCAACAGGGAACCAAACATCTCTAAATATCTGGAATTTAGATATTTAGAATTGCTGGGCTGGGGGGAGCAGTTTGACCCCATTAAAGCAGCTCTGTGGAAACGTCCTGTTCGCAATGCTGACATGAGCACCCACAAACACTGCGACTGCTGGGGAACAGGCACTGAACCAACCCCTCTCCTCCCTCTGACACCACACTTGCACCTCCTCCATGGGGGAACAGGCAGCCATGAGCCGTCCCAGCAGCAGAAGAGTATTTGAAAGCACCCTTGTGATTGCTCTGTGTCTGCTTTACCAGCAGCCAAAGAACACCCTGAATGCTGCTTAGCATTCCAGGCATGGAGGTGGGTTACTTCTTCTGAAGATGGAGATATCCAACGCTCAGGAAAAAAATGTTTGCAAATATTGAACATTTATCTTTGCTGAATTACCTTTTCTCTTCCAGCAAAGGAAAGTCACTAAGAAATTAATTGCTGGACTGGAAACAGAACTATTAGGTTGATAATCAGAACTTACAAGGAGAAATGCAGTATCAGTCTTCTGCGGAAATATTTTAAACAGCTTTCTTTGTTTGTTTCTATGTAGCATTAATACATCGGTAAAAGTCATAGTCAGTTTGCCAGAAAATTGTAATGTTTAACTCATGATTTATTCATGGTCTTGTGATTAGTAGGTTTGTGTGGTTGACCTGCATTATCTATTTTTCTTTTAAAAAACCATCAACAAAAACTAATCAATATAGAGTGACTATTTTGGTGAAAGATAAAGTTTTGCTGCTGAGTCTTTCTAATGTCACACTGACTATACTGAAACTCATGAAATTTAAAGAGGTCAAGCCTTAAAAAAAAGGTTGCAGAAATATTGAACAAATTGGTAAAAAATACAATATATAATGTAATTAGCAGGTATATAAATGGTATTATGAAGAAAAATTGATATAGCTTTTATAGAGAAAAAACTGTCTCACAGCTTGATGGAGCTTTTTGGGCATAGGAAGGAGATGGAAGTCCTCAGTGAAGTCTTAGAAATCTGCCTCTGGAATTGTGTTGATTGACATAGAAGTTATCTGAAAAAAGAATCATAGTCTGAGGTGAGAGATGTCAAATTCCTTTAGGTAGCAAAAATGAAAGCCAGCCAGAAAAAAAAAAAAAAAAAAAAAAAAAAAAAAAAAAAAAAAAAAAGGATGTCATGCTGTGGGTTATTGGGTTAAGATGGCAGAAAAAAAATCCATGCTGTCAAAGGACTCCTCCAACATTAATCCAGGAGTAGATAATCACAGACTGTTTCTCCTTATGATATAGACAGACACACACCTAGAGTAGTATGTTTTTTAATGCTTCTTTAGACTATTTCTCGATTCCCTAAGTGCAAAACTGGTTTTGCTATTTTATTCACTCTTGATTTTTTAAAAGTAGTACAGGAATAAAGGAGTAATGTGCTTCCTTGGGAGAACAGACTGTTATTCATTCCCTGCTGAAAGGCTGCTCATCTCAGCTGACAAAACCTGCCCTTTCCACAAACCACTCCGACTTAAGATCACAGACTTAACAACAGATCACATATTCTATTAATTACCCTAAAGTTTTAAATATTGTTTTTATTAGATCATTAAAACACAGGTAAGTTTTCCAAGACAGATACACACTCATTGGAAAGGAGAGAAAATGAGACTGTAAAAGTGGCTAACAAAATCTCTAGGCCTTACATTACCTTTACAAGGCTTTCAGCTGAAACCTTTATGATGAGAGTAGATAGAGCTTTATTGAAAAATGTCTGGTGGGTACTTAAGAAATTCCAGAAATGGACAGTGGCTCACTGAGCACTAAAATTTTGGAACCATTGATCTCAATCCTCCCTGTGAACATAAATACCACACACTGAAGAATTCAGGTACCAGTGTGATCTGTGTAGGTCTCAGTGCTCTGGGCTCGTTCTATTGTTCAGGAGAACAGTAGGGAAATACCACTTGTATTCTTGCTCCTTGCCTGTTTTCCATCTTATTATCTTCTTCATCTATGCAGAAGAGAAAGAATTATAGTAGAAACCTGGGAAGAATTATGCTGAATAACTTCAAGTGAGATTCAGGTACTGTTTGTAGGATATAGGGAGTCATCAGTGAACCAATGATGCTAAGAAGAACCAGACTTGATAAGTTATTCTAGTATGAACTGGTGTTATTCTGCTCACTTTCATGGAGGTGCTGCAAATTTATATTGAGGTAAATGAATTCAGAATGCTTAGTACTTTACTGAAAAACTGATTTGAAATTGAAGAGCAGGCATAGTGTTGTATCTTTGCAGGATCTTTAATTATTGTAATTATTAAAAAAATCTGCCTGGCTGAAAGGTTGTGCTTTGAAGCATTCAAGTGAGAAAAACATTATCATTCTGATAAAATCTTTAATTGCCCCTGCTTATCTTTCTCAACAATATTTTTAGTCCAAACAGTTTATAATCTTTTTTTAAACACCCGTGATAACTGTTCCATGCAGTTTTACTTAGGGTATGGCATACTTCCCTTCTAAAGATTTTAGTAAACACCTTGTGAAGATTCACTCAGATGTTTGTTTGTATGTGATGGCCAATTCACTCCTGAAAACTCTTATTTTCCATAAAATGTATGCTACCAATCTGAAATGCTGATATTCTTTGCAAAATCTAATATTCCAAGGGTGAGTTGATGGCCTGTTGGCCATTGACTTAATTTTCATTGCTTCTGTTACAGTTTTGCTGTACAATCACACAAGGCAATGTACAGCCTGCTCAGCTTCACTGGTCTCCTTGAGAAACCGTAGATAATGTGCAAATGTCAAGCACTGCATTGGCTCTGTCCTACATCTGCTCCTGAGGAAAACTGGGCAGCAGCAGAGGGAACAGCAAAGAGCCTTGGAGATGCTGGCAGGCAGGAGTTTCGTGAGAGAGGCCAATAGAAACCTCTGTGTTCAGGATGCTGTCAGCAGTGAGAAGGGACACATACAGCATTCATCCTCGGGCAACTGTAAGATCTGAAAGAAAGATAAAGTAGTGGTATCTCTTCTTTTCAGTAAACAGGAAGTCCCGGTTCCAAGGTAGAAGAGACTTTTCTTTCTTCTCAGCTGCAGGAAGGATTTGTGTGAGCATTATTAGGGCAAGGACTTCCTGAGCCTGGGTTTGGGAATCTTGGCTCACTTTCCTCTTCAGTAGCTGCAGTGCCAGATGGGATGGGCTGGACTGAATCCTACCATGTTCTCCAGGAGTTTAAAATAAACTGGCTTAAAAGTAGGATTTAGTTTGCCTGAATTAGCATCTGTCATCCAAACTCAAGGACATTGATTGAACCACTTTTCCCCTAAGTTCTCTGTGGCCACTGAAGAAGCTTGGGTGCCCTTGAAAGCCACTTATCTCTCTGAGCTGCTCAAGGCTAGGCATCTAAGTGGGGACATGGGGTGTCACTGGGGCTCCTACACCTGCAGCTCCGTGACTGTGCTGTGTAACCTTGCTTAGCAGCAAAGCAGTGCGTCAGACTCCTTTTCCCTCCTTCCTGCTCTATTGGAATACTGGTGGTGCTTGCCTAGGACTTCTTTACTTGAGGGATTTAAGCAATTTTTGAGTGCAGACATGTTGCCTAGATGCTTAGTTCCCAGAGAAAGGCACAGTCTTAGGGTCTGCACAGCTGTTCCTCCCAGGGAAGTTGCTCTCTTGGCTTGGAATAGAGATCTGTTTAGCCCAGTACCCATCTGACAGGGGTAGCTTGCTCCCTGTCAATAAGGTGAGCACAAACATGAACAACAGCCAAAAGCAGGTGCCAAGGGAAAAAAAATAAGAAAGGTGTCCCTAAATAGATGCCATGGGAAAAAGCACGAGAAGCAGGGTGTACAGGCAGATTGAGGTTTATATTTGCAAGACTTAACTGCTGTGCCTTGTGTGTATCTAAACTTATTTTGGCAGGTGGGTCCTGGGATTCTGCTGTTTGAAGCATTCCCAAGATCTGGCTCCATCCATCCGTGTAATCCTTGCAGGCAGCCTGCCTTAAGTTTTACAAAGCCAATATGATACCAAGGTAGCCAGTAGGCCCTGGGATGATAAGCAAAATGCAATTACACAGTCCTCACCAGAAAATGCAGCAAAGGTCAGGGAGTAGGAGGCCAATGCACCAGGGAGAGGCATAAGGATGTGAGAAGGATGCACCTGAGCACCTTCTCTAGGTATGTTTTTCTGATTTCAAGAATCAGGATGGCAATGCCAAACCTAGGCACACATGAATATATGAAGCACATTCTTATTAACGTCTCCTGTTACTGTATTGCTCTCACTTTCATAAAATTAGAGTGCCCTGGCCGTGCAAGGTGAATTCCTGAAGTAGGCGAGAGCACTGACATACAGTCAAGGCTCACTATTTATTTATTTGCCTACGCGAACCCGTTCTGCCAGGGAGTCGATCGAACAGCACTCAGGGCAACTCCTTCCCCTGGGCATTCCAGCCAAGTGCCAAAGCCCAGATCCGCAGCCCTAAACCTGCTCCGAGAATTGACTCTGAGCAAACACCAAAACGGAGCGCAAACCCTCCGGAGCCCTTCGTGAGCCAACGCAGCGCTGCGGTGACAGCGGCGACAGCGGCCCGCAGCAGCCGGGGAGCGCCAGACGCCAGCGGGCGGCCGGCCCCGGGTACGTGACACGCATGCTAAGGGCCTTTTGGATGTTGACGTTAGAGCCGGGCAGGATGGCGGTGGCGGCGGCGGTGGAGTGAACCGCCTTAGGGGGGCACCTCCCGCCCTCTCGGCTCCCCAGCAGGGCCGCAGGGCGCCCGGCTGCCCGTGTAGCACCTGCCGGGCGCTGTCGCGGCTCGACCCCAGGAGCCGGGGGAGCCGGCAGTCCCCGACCCGCCGCGGCACCTCCGGGAGCGCCCTTGCGCCGCCAGCCCGACCGGCCCGGCCCGGCGGGCGGGAGCGGGGCGGGGCGGGAGCTGCGTTGCCGGGGAGATGGGGGCGGGCGGTGCGGCGGGGCCGGGCAGGAACCTCCCGCCATGGGCCGCCGGGACGCTGTCAGCGGGATAAGAGCGGAGCGGGCGGCCGGGCGCCTCGGCTCCGGCGGGGGAGAGGAGCGGGTAAGGGCGGGGGACGGGCGCCGCAACGCGGGGGGCTCGCCCTGGCGGCACGGGGCCGTGGGAGGTCGCTCAGCGCAGGCCCTGCCCCGCGGCTTTCGGCGGGCCGAGGCCGGCAGCCGCGGCGCCGGCGCGGGCTGTCAGTGGCGCTGCCGCCTGGAGATGCCGCCGGAGGCTCGGGGCAGCGGGCGGCGGCAGTAGCAGGCGGAAGGAGCCGCAGGAGGGTGGCGCGGGCGGGGCCGGGCTGGCCCGGGGCTCCCGGGCGGCGGCGGTGGGGGGGGGGCGCCGCGGGCTCGGGGCCCGAGCGCTCCCGGGGCCGGCGGCGGGCGCTCGGCGGCCCGGAGCCGTCCCTGCCGACGTGAGGCCTCGGCCTTTGCCGAAAGGCGGCATTTAATACACCGTGTGCGTGTCCAGGCGGTGCGTGCGGGTTCTCCTCTGCCTCCTCCCGTGTTACCGGGATGCTGTGCCGGTGACCGAGCACTGGAACCAGAGAGGTTGTGCAGTGTTCCTTACTGGAGATGTTCAGGAACTGCCTGGTGTCAATCCTGTGCCACATGCTCTAGCTTGAGCCGGGAGCTTGGAGCAGATGCCCCACAACCCGACCCGTTCCGTGCGCGCTGCCTGCGGTGGGCAGCTCTGTGCGAGGGCGTCGACACGAAGCCTTCGCTGTCAGCGAGGTGTGTGTTGCACATAAGGATTGAAGAAAGGCAAATGTGGGCTGTCCACAGAAACGCGATAACTCTGGCGGATGTGGAGTATGCAAGAGTCGCAGCGTTTCAGCACCTGAGCTGCCCTTTTTCAAAAGCGTGCATCAAAATGAGTGAACAGGAGAGCGATGGGAACACTTCTACATGCTCTTTGAGTTTGGGAGAGTGTTCCAAGATGCTTCTCCGAGAGAAAAGCAAAAATCTAAGCATTGGATATTGCCTGATATTCCAAGAGGAACTAAAGAGCTACCTTTTACTGACATCTGCAGTGAAGGGAGAAGTCAAGAAAAGCAAGTGCATCACTGGAAGTGAAAATAAAACTTCTTGTATAAGAGAAGACAGAACAATTAAAGAAATTCAGAAAGAAGATCAGATGACTGAATGTCATGGCCTAGGAGTTGGAAAAGCATCTAATGTGCTTATAAATTGGACTGGCTAAAGAAGAAAATCTGGATGGCAGACTTTTTTTCTTCCTTTTTTTTTTTCCTTCTTGCTTGTAGTGTCACGTGAATCGTGACATGAAGACTTCATTATAAGATCCGCAGGAAACTTGGAGCTAGTGGCACAAGCTTGTGTACTGTTGCTGATGAGGTGGCGGTACAGCTGTTTTAGTCGTGTGTATCATAATCTTGTGCTAGGCAGCAGAAAAGAGGTGTCTGGAACATTTAATCTTTCCTGAAGGAAGCATCAGATTTTGCTTGCTTGGATGAGAAACCATGTCTGCATAGAGCTCTTATAATGTAGCTACAGTATGGTAAGGACTCAGGAAAATATTCTTGAGTCTCCTTTATGCCTGTATTGTAGGCTCACAAACCAGTAGTGTGAAGAAGAAAGCATTCTGTCTGGTGCTTTAGAAAATCTGTGGTTTACTGGCTTGAAGAGTTTCTGGTGGATGTTTTGAATAGATTGAATGAAAAAATAATTCTGTTTTCATATGTTATCATAGATAAGGAAGAAAGCCTATCTTTTTCTAGGGTGTTTTAATTTAATTGTTCTTCCTTGTTGTCCTTTGGACAGAAACTCTTGCAAGCTAAAAGCATATAGTTTTCAATGCTTTACTTCTAAAATTAAAGCCGGTTGCCAAAGAAAGTCAGTTGTCAATTGGTTTGTAAGAGTGTATACAGATTTCTTAAGAGAAGCTTTATTGATGTCACTCACTTCCTGCCTTCCCTTTCTCCTTGCCCTGTGAATTTTTTAAACCATACTCAAAGACAGCTTTCCGTCAAAAATGCTCGATTGTAAGAAGTTTTTTCTGTAAGGTTAATAACCATTTAATTAAGATTCTCCTTTGATGCTTCTTTTGCTTCCTCCTTTCTCGTAGTCCCTGGTAGATTTTTCATGTGTCACCACATCAGTTGTTAGTGCAGTTTAAGACAGTAAGGAAAGAGTCTGTGAATACTTTGAACAATAGTATAGGGTCTGTTGGAAAGTTAGACACTGGATATGTAAACAGTGGAAAAGAGAAACTGCATTCTTAACACTTATTGAAAGTAAGTTTCTGTTTTCATATAGTTCTCTTTGTAGTTGAGCTCAAAGAGCACAGATACTGTGATTCTATGAACAAGTGCTTCAGGAAGCTCAGCTCTGTAATTCTGTTGACAGTGATTTTGGTAACAGATCACGGTGCTTCCTTATTAGTGTGAAATTGTATGTCCTTGCAGCCGGTCATTTAATATTTCCTTCATATTTGCAGAATTTTGCCATTGCCGTGGTGGTCTCTCTTCAAATAAGATAATCTTGCCTATGGAAGAAACCTGAAGCAAAACTAGTTTTGTTACTTGTCTTTTGGTGGCAGTGGGATCAGAGGGAATGTAGGGTGAAGTGATTATTTTGGAGAGGTTTCTGCTGCACCCGGAAGTGCTGTCCAGAGCGTGCCTGCTTGTCCTCTGTGGGTGAATGGTAGTTCTTTGCAGTGAACAGCTGTTGTTGACAAGGCTGTACTAATACCTGTTTTATTCCTTTTTCAGGAGTAGGGAGCCCAGACTCTCTGGGATTCCTTAGCTGGGAACTGTAGTAGTTGTTGTATGAGATGTCACCACTGCATCTTTTTTGCTATGTTTATTGGAAAATTGGATTATATTGTTAGAAAAGGATTGTAATACGCGGTGGAGGGAAGCCTTTGTGTATATATGCCTGGGATTACTTTGCCTTTTGCTTTCTTTTCCAGTTCAGAGATGGTTGTGAGAATATCAGGTGCTTTAGGAAATTATTGCTTGCTGAATGTTCATGGGCCTTTAGATAGTATCAAGTATAGTTGAGTTGGTGCCATTGTAGCTATTGGTTCCTGTGACAGCACTGACCTGGGACAAGATCAGGTAGAAAATATTTGAGGCTCCTTCTGTTGTGTGATTTGGATTGGTCTGTCTGAGCTTGCTAAGCTGATTGAGCAGCTTGTTACTGCTGAAGGAGGAAATCTCCCTCCTGCAGCTTTCCCTTCACTGATAGTGACAACTGCCTTATCCCTCAATATGGCAATTCAACAACAACAACAAATACAGCTGAAGAAGCTAGTTTTCTGCAAGGCTGTCAGGTGGGCCACATCAAGAGGGAACTGGATGAGTGCAGTGCTGGAGATAGGGGCAGAAAAGAGTTGCTGGGGTAGAACAGAAGCGTCTTCTTGCTAGTCGTGGGTTGTCAGGTGGGCTAAGCTGTCTTGTACAGCTCTACCCTAGCTGCGTTTTGGGAGATGGGGACTTTTACTGAGGTTCAGCAGAGTTTCTGATTCAACTGTCATGGTCTGTTGAGAAGAACTAATAAAGCAGCATGGTATGCACCGGATCAGGTTTTCTTTTCCTCTGTTTAGATTCAGGTCTTGCATTTGAACATGGCTCTCAGGGACTTTGAAATTAGTGCAAGGTGAAGTCTTGCTTCCAGATGGAGGACTCCATACAGAATTGATACTGAAATGTGTAATGGGAAAGGAGAAGGCTATGTGTAGTCTTAAGGGTTTTTTTTGCTGTAAGCTATTAACTCTTTGTTTCATGTTTATAGCCTGAGGTCTAATTAAAATCTCTTTTTCTGGGAAGTCAGTTTTTTTGTACCAGTTATTTAAGTGTGAATCTTCTCAGTGTGATTGTTAGGTAACTGTGTTTGTGAAGGTACAGATTAAATCTGATGCTGAGCAAGGGAGCAAGATGGAAAAAAACCCCCCAAAGCTGGGAAATTCCTTAGCTTGTGTATGTTGAAGAAGGGATAGGTGTGTAATACTGTTAGCTATCTAGTGAGGTCCTGGAATAGTGCTGTATCTTGGTGCCTGTAGACCTGCTGGGACTTCTGCTCTGTCTTTGTTTTGGATATTTCTCTAAACTTGCTCTAGCTCTTTAGCCATTACTGCACATTTAATCTTCCTTCATATTTTGTACCTCATGGATTTTGGTGTGTCACAAAGAGCCAGGGCTTGCATTCTGCTTCTCTGTCTTCTGTTTCTTAGTCAGCTTCTCCCCACCAATCACTCCCAGCTGCCTGCTCTTACTGTGGTTTCGCAGTGGCCATGCAGTGGGAAGCACTGGAAGGGTTGTCTCCTGCACTTCTGAGCTTGTGTAGCTCCCTGCAGGCATCTGGGGCTTGCCTGTGATACTTGTGTTTGTATGGGGTTGTTGAGCCAGGTGCTGCTGAGGCACTGTGGGAATTACTCTCACTTACATTATGAAAGAGCTTTTCTGCACTTCCTGGATAATTTAAAAGGTGGGAAGTGGAAGGCAAGTCATGAATGGTGCTTTGTGAAAGATGGAGGAAGACTCGTGTCTGTTAGACTGTGTCTGTCAGGTGCTTGCTCAATCGCTCTGACAATCTCAGCTAATTCTCATGTTTATGAATTCTTTCCTCCCTTTCCTCCAGCTAGAAAATTGAGCCCCTTGGCTTCAGTTAGATGCTATCCCCATGCTCCCTTGGAGAAGTATGGGAGCATGTAGTACTGACTGTGAGGTGGGAGGAGGGAGTTTCTGATATTTTCAGCTTTTGACAGTAGAGAAAAACCTTTCTGTTTTCCCCAGAGAAAATTGGAAAGATGAAACATTAGGAGGAATTACTGTCAGGTAGTGCCAAATGCAAGGGTTTGTTGGAAATACTGAAACTGATATCAATTCCTGTGCGGTTTTGTTTCAGCAAACACTTGACATAATCAATTCCTCTTTACTATTGTGGCGGCATATACCAAAGCTTTATGTTCTTTGGGGGAAGAAATGACAAAAAGTGTGTAACTGGATGTGTTAATTTCAGTAAGCTACTGATTTGATAGACCTTAGTGTATTAGCTAAAAGATGGGGAATGGGTTACAAAAACAGCAGTCTGAAGGGATGAATAGCTCTCAATGCCTAATTCTGGGAAAATGTGAATTAGTAAGGAAAATATTTGAGACTTAGAGCAAGAAATGTTCCTGATTGTTTATAATTCTGTTGCAGGACCTGATAAAAATCCAGCAATATAATAATTGTTATAAGATTTCAACTTAAAGTTGACCTCTCTCCTGTTTTGATTCACTAGTTTAAACAGATAGTGAAGTAGTCTTTAGATTAACCAAAGAAGCGCTAGTCTTTCTGTTGGAAGGCAAAGGAGGTAACAATCCTGCTTTCCAAGAATTGAGATCAAATGTTCTTATGATTTGCTGTAGGGAAAACAAAGCAAAAGCCGTCAAGTGTAAAACTGTGTGTTACATGATGATTATCATTTTTCTTTGTATTACGTGCATCTTTCAATGATATGGGGAGATTTGAGTCAGTGATGAGTGTGTAGTTTCATTTTTTATTTGCATGTTTCAATTAAGAAAAGATCAAAGGAAAGCAGAAAACCTCCTTTATGTATCTGAATATATAGAGGAAATGCTGGGGGGGGGGATGTGGGGGTGTATTTTCCACTCCAGAAGGTACTCCTAATTACTCCAGAACTATTTTTAGAAGCCTAAATTACATCAGTTACAAAGCAAATTTGATGACTGGAGTCCCGCTAAGTCCTTAGCATTTGCAGCAGAAATTATCATATGATGTTTGCATACTAAAAAATGCTACTTGGCTACATATGGACCTTCATCTGGCATACTTCATGCATCTCAGCAGTGCAAAATCTTTTTTGTGTATTCATGTGCAAATACGCATTTATAATTGGGGACTTCCTAGTTTGGCACACTTTTTCCTCTGTGTAATTGATGGATTAAAGGTTTTCTCTGGTGATTCAGCATTTTTTAAAATATTTGTCTATCTAGCAATAGGTATATTGGGAAATGTCCTATTTTTGCTCATTCTTATATGTAGTAAAATGTAATCATTAATGATAATTTTTCTGTTGGAGTCTGTACTCTTTGACTATTTTGGAGTGCTGTTTAAACTTCAAAAATAAGTTAACAATCCTAGCTGTTCCTTATTTGCATTCCCATTGGAGCAAAGCTCTGTAAAGTGAGATGATGTGAGTCATTTTGCCTGTAGTTATCTGGAATGATGACTGGGTCCAGTTCAGTGCAAGAGGGGCAGCTGGAACAGATGCCTCTTTGCCGTAAAGCCTGGAGGAAATGCAGGGTCTGCTTGCCTGACACCCCCAAAGCTGTTCTCGCTTTGTAAAGAAGCTGACATACTGAGCTTAACAGGAATAGCAATATATGTAACTCTCAGATATTTAGGTAACTTCTTAAATTGCCACTTTTAGAAGTGTTTACCTGCTGTTTTGTCTATATCTGATTGCTAATAGAAAACAGCAACTCCACTGACCAGTTTTGAAGATTCTGAAGTGGAATTAGTCTTCAGCCCTTTAATGACTTTTGTAAAAAAAAAAAAAAAACTCTGATATTTGATCTGCTCCTCTTATTTAATTGCTCTTAGTGGGTATTTTAGTCACAATGTCAAAACTTATCTTAAGCACTTCATAGTTTTAATCATCTAACTACTAAGCTTTCATTTTACTCATTCATATCCCTTCAGCAAGAGTGCCTCAAGCACTCAAGAGTGCTCAGATCTTTACTTCTCTTCTCAAAGTCATGGTACAATCAAAGTGTACAAGATCATAAGTTACAAGAAGTTTTGTGTGATCCTCTAGATCACGGCTTGAGCAGACATCTGTTGTTCAAAATGCAGGGTGGTCTGCATACATGCAGTGTGGCCGCAGCTACAGTCCCAGAGACCACGCTATCTCCTGTAGTGTGGATTAAAGCAAGAGCGTGTCACAGGGTCTGCGTGGCCGTGCGGGGCTGCTCTCCGTGAGCTCAGTGCTGGAGACAGTGGCACTGAACTTCAACTCACCTGTCCTGGTAGCCTGCTGCTTTCCTTTCGGTTTGCAGTCCCTGCAGGTTAGTCTTGATCTTCACATTTAGTTCTTACTGTGCCGCCATGACTGTTAAGGCTTGCTTGTAGTCTGTCCTGTGGTTAAAGTATCAAACAGAAAGTCTGGAGGAAGGTATTTAGGAGTATTTCTTGTATGTATTTTAATTTAGGGAAGAACTTCTTAACACCCTGAGTAGTGTTCAGAGCAAGGCTCGCTTACGAGCATTGCCTTGCCACTGCCAAATGTTTTACAGATGATCTTCATCCTTCATTTTTCTTTTGTAAGAACTTACTGGTCTTTCATAGATTGTGGTGGAATATTTTTCAGTTCCTTCCTTTAGTACCATGTGTTTGCAGAGGCGTTGGCCTCTGACACTTTAGGTGAGATCAGAAAGATCCTAGTCTTCAGCTCTGCTAACAAAGCTTGTTGCCAGCATTTTCATGGCATTGGTAGCAGCGTTGTATTCTTTAGTGCTTTTTGGCTGGTGTCCACGAGAGCAGGCATACTTGTTTTTAACAGAGTCAGTGCTGCAATTATTATCTTTGAAGGCTCCTAGCTTTCCCCATGCCTTTTGTAAGGAATGCTTGTTCTCCGTGCAGTATGCAGTGGTCTGAAATATGAAAATTTTAAATGAACTGGAATGGATTTAATTTGGCTAACAACTATCTTGTAGTTAATGACTTTGGATGGTGTAAGACCACAATCTTAGCATGAACTTGAGTATAGCATGTGTACAGGGCTAATGTATAACTTGAGACTTGAGTGTAGGTGGTTGTTTGAGAGCCTGTCTTTCATTAGCCGTGTACTTTTTATCTTGTTAGATGAATCATCTCTTTTTTTTTTTTTTTTGCTTGATTTCAGGCTTGACAAGAATGTATTCACAGTTGTTTCATATTGTTTGATGATGAAATAAAATTCCACGTGAAGCTGTCTCAAAGCACTTCTCTAATATGCAGCTAGCCTGTGGGATTCTTTGCCATTAGCTCTGTTTCACTGGTATTTCCCCCAGACTCAAAAGGAGGAAATTATTGATAATCTGTTAACTTGTAAAGTAATATTGTTCTTCATAACTCAAGGCAGAACCTGAGAACCTGCTGAATTTTATAAAAAAAAAAAGTCCCGAGATGACACTTTGGAAACTGTTGAACAGAAAAGCATGAACTTGGTGGGGTGTGTGTGTAAGAATAATGTGTACATGTTAGTCTGAGATACCTCTGAGTAATAGTTCTCTCATTTAGAGCTGGTTTCACCAGCAGTTATGCTAGACAAGTGAAACAGTCTGGAAACAGTCATGTTGGGGAGAGCAGACATAAACACTCACAGGTCAGAATACATCACAGGAAGCTAATTAAACTCTAGCAAATACATTATAGAATGTGTTTTGAAAGACTACCCTGGCCACGTTTTGGAAGTGTAGTCTGCGACAATCTTTGTCCCCAAAGACATTACCCATGGGTTTGATTTCAAACTATCAAAAAACCCAGAGGTCTGAAAATCCATGGGAAGTTTTAATTTGGGAGTGAGCAAGGGTTTGGCTTTTTCTTTCTTACTTCACTGTGTGGTACACCACAGGTCTCGGTCTTGATCAAAGGATGACAGCTCTGAAACTGTTTCTGAGAAGCTAACCTGCCTGCACCTGCTGTAATGCATTACTCTGTGTACCTCAAAGTGTCTGTAGCCTTGGGTATGTTTGCTGACTTGATTTTATAAATGTATATATGACAGGTATTTTGGAAAGCACCTGTTTCTTTTATTTGAACAAACCTGGCTTATTATTTGTCTGACCTCATTTGGTTTTTTCCCCTTGGCATTCCTACCTATTCTACATGATGAATGGCTAGTTTAGCCATCATGTCAGTGTTCCCTAACCATACACAAAACAGAAATGCGTATTTTTATTTCTTTAATGACTATTTTTTCCGTAAGCACAGATAATTCCTTTAAGTCTTTTTTTTTTTTTTCCATTGTAAGATACAATGCTTGCACATCCACAAGAGGTAGAAATTTTCTAAATTCTCAGGTTGTATAAGCACTGAGCTTCATGGATTAAATTTTTAATACCATGGCAGTAGAACACAAGTAAACAACATACTTATAGAAGGCTTACAATACTTGGAGAAGCAGGATTCTCAGACTTGAGATGTTGCAAGACAAACATCCCTCTTTAGTGAGATGGGACGTAATACACAAAGTGGTAATATTAAGATTATACAGACATAAATGTGCTTGTGTATACTGAAACACCATTACTCTCATGGTCTCACCGTAGTTTTGAGGGTTCATTAAAATAATACTTGTTTACTGTCTTGTGCACTTGACACACTTCCCTGGCTTGTTTAAGGGACAGTGCATGTGTTGTTTATCCAAACATACCATGCATTTTTGGTTTTCACCTTTTTCTTTGTTCTGGTGGGAGAGACTCTCAATGACTTGTCAGAAATAATATTGGTCTAGTAGATTACACATAAGGCTAGAAGGTGGTTACTGAACTCCTTGATGAAATCAAATACTTGGTCAGAAATAGCACTGTTCCAAAAAATTGGCAGCTACCTGCAGTATTATAATAAATTCTGTATGTTAAGAGGTTATTTTTTTCATGTGCAATGTCATGGTTGGGCAAGCACTGCCTTAGTATGTAATAGGGTTTTCTGCTTCTGTAACCACAAATAGTTAATAAATAATAGCAGAGGACAGAGCAGAAAGTGGTTGAAAATATTAAGCAGGAGGTCTTCTGTGGAGCTGGAGTGTTGTCTGGTGTGTCTGTTCTGCGAATGAACCAAACTTAAAACCTGTTGGTTTTGCTCTTGTTTGCTCATGTTTTTGACCGAGTTGTTGGATGGTTAGCAAACGTTCACTGTGTTTTGTAAGCTATTCTTTTGGCTGATTGCCCTGCATCAGTAATGCAAAGCATCAAAGTGTCTCAGGCTTTCTGAGATGCTCTGCTTAAACTGCAGGTTCCTGTTTCCTCTCTGTCTTGCATTGCTCCTGCTGTGTGACCTATTTTGGCAATGTCAGCTGGGTGTTTCTTTCCAGCTTGTGTAAAGTTTTGCATCATTTCAAAAGAACAGAAAAGGAAGAATGCTGATTTCGGTGATGCGCTACTTCCAGCCTTTACTTGCATTTTCCCACCACATACAGATTTCAAGGCAGCACTGTACTTCCCATTTCATTCCAGGCCACACTACGTATGTATTTCTCTATTGCATGCTCTCATGCACTTTCTTTTCCTCCCCAGTTTGCAGAGGATTTCATTCTTAGTCTAATTGTTAGTGAATTTCTTTAACCAGACAATCAAAATTGCCCTCTGCCGCTAACAAGGCAAACTTAGTTTCTGCAATAACCCTGACGATCTTTGCTACAACAGCAGACGCCTCTTGTAGAGTATCTTAGTGTTAATAACAGGCTGATAGCCTTCATTATGTGTCCTCTGCTAATAGAAGCTTGAGCTTAAATTGAAAGTTGAACCCTAGACTAAATCTGATTAAATAATGATTGCTATATTAATGTTAAAATCCTTGAAAAGGTGACGAGCACGCTCTCCAGAGCATAAACATTAGGAACAAGCAATGAGGCTGGGATAAGCATTTGCTAATTGAAATGAATACTATATAAACTAAATGTAGTGTTTGTTAGCCAGAGGTGACTTGCGTATATTCTATGACTTTATTCTAGAGAATGACTTTATTCTAGAGGAGACTTTATTCTAGAGAATGGGTGAAAAGACTGCAAGTTTTGAACTGGAGGCCAGAAAAACCGCAATTGCACAGTGTCTTATAGAAGCTAAGGGGTTTTTTTCCACGCATTACTTGTAGTAGTTACTGAAAAAGCAACTTCTTTGCAGTCTGTATGTAAAAGGACTTGGAGCTATGCCATGCCTGGTCAATGTCTATGTCTTATCTGAAATAGAAAACTAGGGGAGGTAAATAAATTAACATCTTCATGTAGCTAGTTCTCTTTTACTCCTGTTGTAGGTCTTGGGCAACAGTTTCTGAAAGTAATAAATGAGTATTATGGGCTTTTGACTTAGTACTGTATTTTATTATGATGCTGCTGTTTACTGGGCATTCCAGGCCCTTCTGCGCAATGTATAGCTGAAAACATAACTAAGGAAAAGGCCCAGTTCACTCTAGTACACAGAGTACTAGTTCTGACTCTGTGCTTTTGTTGCATTTTCTTCTTCCCACAAATTCTGCTGTTGTTAGAGATAACATCTAGTCATTAACACGATGCAAAATTAGTATATTAATAATTCAGTATTCAAGATAGCTAAATTGGTCTTATTTTTGAGTTCTGTCCTTTTAAGGGCAGTTCTGGTATGTTTTTTTCAAAGTCCACTGAAGTACAGTCTTACATTTTAAGATGCTCAGCTCATTAGCAGCTTCAGAAAAATGGAATGAAGTTCAGAGAAAATACGATTTTCAGGTGCAAGAAATCAATTTCTACCACAACAGTAAATAGGAAATAACTCCCTTGAGAGGTGGTGCAGAAAGAGGCCAGAGGGCAGACATGATACAGGTTGAATTATGAGCATGATGCAAAGTTGGGCATGAAAAGGGCAGGAGAATATCAGATTATTCACAGTTAAGTGATTTTAGAAAAACAAACTTGTGTGGTTTTTTTCCTTTTATAAATAAATACTGTGTAGTAGAGGTGATATTTATGAAATATGATAGTCATATTCTTCTAGCAAGTGAAATGGCTTTTTTTTTATTAGTAATTTTGAGGGTTGGCTATGTGAAGCCCTGACACAGTGTATTTCAGAACTGTAAAACTGTTAATGTCTCATTGGGACTGTGTACAATGTTCTAGTAGGTTGCTTTCTGCTCTCACGCAGCTTAGTGAGGTTATATCACTATTTTCAAAGATAATGTTTGTGCTGTCAGTCTGTTTCAAAACTTCATTGCAGAAAAAGAAATAGGTACAACTCAGACCTAGCTAGCACTTGTTGAAACAAATCCTAAAAAAAGTTCCCCATTATCCAGCATGGCATCTCTTTAGAATATTTTTCCTATACTGTAGAATCAGAGCATCTTAATTCCTTACCCATTCTATATTAACTTAAGAATATATGTCTAATGGTTTTTGGTGTTAATGGCAGCAAAATCATGCTTTATCTTGCTACTTATATTGGCAATCCACCCTTCGGACAGAATATGGCAGTGTATGTTAAATCCATGTAACCAGGCAAGCAGTGCAGGAAATCTGGAGCCTGAAGCTTCAGCTGGAAGGGCACAAAAACATGATGGACAGCTTATCTCTGTGTCTGCTAGTCTGGTGCAACTGCCAAACCACTAGCTGCTTAAACTATTCTCCTTCAATAACTTGTGACTATTAGCTGAATGGGTATGTTAGTTTTTCGTGAGGCTGAGGGTGGAACATGTTTCCTAGCAGTCAGAGGGAGCCCAGTTAATTGGTGCTTGCCTGGGTGGCCTGTAGTGTTTGTTCCTTTCCTTAAGGAAGTCTGTTGGGTAATGCTCATCATAACTTGAAGCTGAAATTTTTATGTACTTCCCATCTGAGAATATTAATGCAATGAATTCAGTGTTTTTCTTTCTTTTTTTTTTCTGTCCCATTCTGTTGTGTTTTGGTTTGTTTCTCACAACTGTGGATGTAAAAAATGTCTTTTGAGTGCTCACCTAGAGACCTTTAGTAGTTTTATATTTTTGAGGCTTTCCTTGGTTACAACACTTCACATTCCCAGTGATAAATTTCCAACTGGTGAGTTTCCCTCTGACAAATTTTCAATTTTTATTAAATACATCTTCACTGGTGCTTAGTGTAATAGAGATTTGGTATTCTGTCAGGACGAACTAGGACAGATTTGAGATGCATTTACATCAACACCTGACTGCATACTTCAGTTCTCCTTCTATCCCTCACTTGTACCTGGAGCTGCAAGTTCTTCAAATATTATATATGCAGGTAGTGATCACTAAAACCTTATACTGTTTCTAGAGGGAATTATTTAATCTTGTGTACCAAGCTCATTTTGCATTTTACAAACTAATGGATTTTATTTGTTAACTTAGCCCATGTATGGCCATTATTTTCTCTGTAATAAGATTTCAGTTGTGCACAATCTTAAGCTAAAAGTGAAAACCAGGGCTTTAAATCTCAAAAAACCCTCAAGGACTCTTCTTAAGTTTCAAATAACTATCATAAAATAACTTTTAAAAAATCATATTAACCATGATATTCTTCTGTTTCTAAAAACAGGTGAACCAAGAGTGGTATTTCCAGAATATATTTGCTTGTTCTTCCAGATAGGAGATAAATGTGTTAAGCTGGCAAAGTGATTCTGGTAAGAGTTTTTTTGCTATTTCTATGGTGAATGTCATTATATATATAAGTGTTTGCAGTTTTGCTCCTAGAAGGAGCTTTCTGTTCCATTAGTGCAAACAAACTTGATTTTTATGTACCAGGTCTTATTTTTTACATAATAATTACATATTAATTCATCTGTTATATTTAAATGTTACATTGAAAGTTATTTGGCTTTTTTTTTGCACATTCTGTGTTTAGATATGATGAAAGTATTTGACTTTTGAAACTTTTACTTCAGCTGTTTATACAGAAATAGAAGGAGTTAAATGTGCTTGTAGCACTCATTAAGTGAGGTTTATGTGGATTAAATGATTTTGTTTCCATAGCTGCCATCACTGATTATTGTTTTTGTTTTGCTTTCTTCTGTGATTCCCTTGAGAGTTTTCTACAGCTGAGTCTTGCATTTCTTGTCTTGTTTGAGGTAAATGTTTCTCCATGTGCTAGGGCTGAGCATCCAAAGCAAAATTTATCAGTCTGGGAAGCAGAAGCAATATTTTTGGTATTTCCTCCTGAACCAAGGCAGAATTCTCTTGAATTAAGCACACACTAGTAGTGACTGCTGCCCAGAAGTAAAACACTGTCCGGTCTAGTTGTAAATCTAAGGCATGGTAGTTTTGCAACTCCCAAAATTATCTGAACTCAGTAAGTTTTTATTTTCCCCATGAAACAATCTGCATTCCGTTGGAATACATAACATGGTCTTGTTCAAATAAACTATTAAAGAAGATGTTTTCTGTACCCTGTTGTGTAAGTGCTATGTGTTTTGCCCTTATGCTTCAGGTTAAACACCTTTTCGTAGCAGACAAATGTTGAAGCTTGCATAGAGATTACAAAGAAAAGCTGGAACAACGTCATTAACTTTCATTTATGCAGTGGGAGGGAATGCTCTGTTGCAGGTTTTTACTTGTTAGATTTATGAAACTAGTGTTTGGGGTCCTGGACTGTTATCTGGAGTTTTGCTGAAGTTTCTTCTTTTCTTTCCCTTCTACCCTACATGGATATATTGATTATTCAGTTCAACAGATGCTGTCTTTTTGGGGAGATGAGATACAGGGAGGAAACCCTCCCTTCTTTCCCCCAGTCTTCTGCCTATAAGGATTGTGTTTTCTGGTGGAGTTAATTTCTGTCCTTCCCTCTCCTTACAGCTCAGACATGAGCAGTGCCAGTAACTCACTGGCACGGGAATTCTTGACTGATGTCAACAGACTGTGCAATGCAGTGGTGCAGAGGACAGAAGCCAAGGAAGATGAAGAAGAAGAAACTCATATGGCAGCACTGGGACAATACTTAGTTCATGGCCGTGGGTTTATTTTGCTTACTACTCTGAACTCAATAATTGATCAGGTAGTAACTTTTCTTAAGTGGTTATAATTCTTGTATTGAGCTTTGACTGCGTGGATTTGCCTGGCTCATGCTGTTCTTGGTGCATGTTTTCTTTCCTTTTTATGGAGAGTCCATGAGTTAATTGGGAAGAGTAGAAATTCAAAAAGATATGCTGTAGTTGCGCTCTGTCCTTCAGCTGGAGCAGAAAATGGAACACTAGATAATCCTAGACCTGTTTGCCAGCTCATATTTGACGAAGGCATGTGTGGAGCTCAGGTGCAGTAGCTGGGTGGAAAGAGACTTCAGTTGCATGTCCCAGAATCATGTAAAGTCCCAGAACGCTTGAGTCAGCTTTTTGTGTTTGACAGTTATTGATCTTTAGGACTGAAACCATTCTGATACTGCTGCAAAGCATGCCATAAAAGAATTGTGTTTGGATTCTGTGCTTTCTACAGTTCTTCCCTGCACTGAAGTTCTTAATACATGTTAGAATCCCAGTAGGAGTGGAGGTTTTTCAGTGGTTATTCTTTGGTTTTAATTTTTTTGCTGTTGCATTTTTGGAACAAAGTTTTGGACTTGTTGACTTTTTAAAAATCACTACATTTTGTGCTTTTGACTTTTCTGGTTTTCTTTTTTGAGTTAATCTTTCTACAAGGGGGATTAGGAGAGCTTTGTATAGAAACAGCTGCAGAAGTGTAATGAATATCTTTGATACTTTCTGATTGGCTCTAATTAATGATTATAGCACTCTTTGTAGTTAGGTGGTGGTTTCAGTGCTTAAAACAGCAGAAAGGCATAGGAAACTAGATGCTTAATGGCTTGGTAAAATAAAGAAGGTTAATCTATTTTCTGAAAGTACAAGATCTTTTGTTTTTATTTTGTTCCTAACATAGGAGCTGACATGTCGAGAAGAACTTCTGACCCTTCTCCTGTCCCTTCTGCCACTGGTGTGGAAAATCCCTGTCCAGGAAGAAAAAGCAATAGGTATGTTTTATCATTCACTGTATTAAGCACATAAAAGAAGTGATTTGTGTTTTACCACAGAGCCTAGAACTCTGCTAAAGAGTAGCTCATTGTAGTACATATCCTCTAATGTGGAATGAACATGTGACTTCTGCAGAGAATTTAAATTTTAAAAATGCCAAAAGAGTGTGCAGAGAAGGTAAAGGCTTATGGTCAGTGTGAAAGGCAATGCTTTTGTTGCTGTGTAAAAACTGAACAAGGAAATGGCAGTGATCTGAGTCAAATATTTTTGTTTCTTTTTGGGCTCTTACATTTGTCTGATGCATTCTTTTCCCTCCTAGAGGGTAAAACCAAGAGAATTAAGTAAATGAAATTACCTGACTGAGTTTCTAAGGGTTCATACCTGAAGCTCTTCCAGGTTTTGGGTTTTTTTGCTATTTGAAACTCCTCCAACTTGAAGACTTTTGTTAATTTTTGGACACTTGGAGTCTTCAAAGGGTCAGTTTCATAGAACTTATATATAATAAGCTTTCCTGCTTGCTTAGTTGCATTATTCTTTCATGCTCCTGTAAGCATGATGGAACTAAAGAAATGTTTTGGTTATTTTGTGACAGCTTAGTGGCTTTTCCAGGGTTATTTTAAAAGGCTGTTGTGTAAATAGGTTTCAGAATGTTGTGGTTTATACACTACATAATGCACAGCTTTTACTTTTGTGAATTACCCTCTCTTAGTACTGAAGGAGTAAGCATGTTGTGTCCAGTGGTGTAATAAGTAGTTGGGTTTTTTCTTGGACTTGGAAGTAAGTTCCCCTGTATTAGGCAGCTTTTTTCTTTCTGTGCAGGTAATATCCATTGTTTGGTAAAGTACTCCAGATTTATTTCCTTCCTTCAAAGCAGATGGTGTTTGTTCCTTAAGTGTCACAACTGTGACTTTTGAAACAGCATGGCACAGTTGTGCTTGCACATGGAAGCAGCTTTTCTTTCAGCTTAAATAATGTTTATAGCTATTATGGGGACTTCTGGGGTTTTGTGGGGGTTGGGGGTTGTTGTTAACTATGACATTTTTCTAAATACTGAATTTACAGGGTGGGGATACTTGCTGTTGTTTTATAGTAGCTATTTTACTGCCCAAAGCATCCAGTTACAGTTCTGTCACTACTTAAAAATAACAATGGACTTAAACTGAGAACATTCAGAGTTTCTCTGCTTGCTTTTTTGGTAGTTTAATCAGAGTTTACTGATACAAATGAAGCATTAGTACTTCTGTTTTATTCTTCAAAATGTTCTTGCCCATTGAATCAAATTTAAATTTTATACTGCATAGTTGAAAATTGGGGTTTTTGTCTTGGCTTTTGTAGGAATATTCAGGACTCGAAACATTATTCCTTTCTGTCTCCCTTTTAAAATCCCCTACTTTTATTTCTGCTGCTTGTATTTGGAATAATTAATTGCTGAACTAAAAAGACTGAGGTCTGTATACTTGAGGATTTACACTGATAATAAGTAGAGAAAATTATTTTTTCTACTACCAGTAGTACACTGACAACGTCCTCACACATGCTAAGAGGGCTGGGAGCTAACACACCTGGTTCCTATAGCAGCTGAGTTGCAAAAAGTGACAATGGAACTTCAAGTTAAAAACAGCTTTCTTCCTCCCTTTAGTTTGTTTACCAAAAAGTCCTTTCACTTACCCTGATGAGATCCTTTTTGAGAATGGATTTTTGAAAATAGTTGTGCCAACAAAAAGTTTTAGGAAATCTTTTAGCATGCTTTTGTTTAACCCTAAATGGAAAAATGAAACAATTTGTCTAGGCTTTAAAAATACCCAGTATGGCCCCTAAACGTGAGTTGTTGCTGCCTGTTTTATACTGAAAGTGTCTGATACAGGTGAATGCAAAACCATGACCCATTAAGATAGAAATTTGATGTGTATTTTAAATATGGAAGTATTTAACTATAAAATTAGCAAAAAATGCTTTACATATTCTCATGTTCCTTTAATGTTCCTTTGTTATCTTTGTTTCAACAGATTTTAATATACCCTTTACAGTAGACATATGCCTGACCAAAGAGAATAATACAAGTTCTGTGAAATCTGCTCAGGAAAAACTAAACTTAGATGGAAGCGCTCATTCATCTCTTCAGGCTTCTGTAAAAGTCAGTCTTCGATCTCGCCGAAGCGGCCGTCTGCGCAAAGCCACCCAGCGCTACTCTGTGCGAGATGCAAGGAGGTCCCAGCTGTCCACTTCAGACTCCGAAGGCAATTCTGATGAAAAGACTGCTGTGGTAACAAAACACAGACGTTCCCAGTTACTGCAGCCCTTTTTAACCCCTTCTGTTAGGGACAGCTACCCTGGAGGTAGGAGCGATTGCCGACCTCCTGAAGTGCTACCGGGTTCTAATACCGATGCCCCTAATCTAGACAGTTCCAGCAAAGTTATTCCAGCACATGAGGTTTTGGATGAGCCAGCTGCAGGAACTTCTGAGAGCAACGTGGATAACTCTCCTTTTGACCTATGCCATGTCTTACTGTCTCTCTTGGAGAAAGTATGCAAATTTGACATTACTTTGAATCACAGCTCTGCTCTGTCAGCGAGTGTCGTGCCCACATTGACAGAGTTCTTAACGGGATTTGGAGACTCCTGCAATGTAAGTAGTAACTCAGAAAGTGAAGTAGTTTCTGCAGGGTGGACAGAAGAACCTGTGGCTCTGATCCAAAGGATGCTCTTTCGAACAGTGCTCCATCTTATGTCTTTAGACATTAGCAATACGGAAACCATGCCTGACAATTTACGAAGAAATTTAACAGACTTACTTAAAGCAGCATTAAAAATCAGAATTTGCTTGGAAAAGCAACCTGGTCCTTTTGCTCCAGGATACAAGAAAACACTACAGGAGCTGGTTCAGGATGACTATACATTTTCTAGATATCGTCACAGAGCCTTGCTTCTACCTGAGGTTATAGAAGGGGTCTTGCAGATTTTGATCTGCTGCCTACAAAGTGCAGTCTCCAATCCATTCTACTTTAGCCAAGCTATAGATCTGGTTCATGAGTTCATACAGCAGCAGGGATTTAAGCTGTTTGAAGTAACGGTGCTGCAAATGGAATGGCTGTGTATGAAGAATGAGGGAGTACCTGGGGAAGCCTCAGAGCACCTGAAAGCCCTGATCAACAGCATCATGAAAATAATCAGCACTGTCAAAAAAGTGAAATCAGAGCAGCTCCATCAATCAATGTGTACAAGAAAGCGGCACAGACGATGTGAGTACTCTCACTTCATGAATCACCACAGAGATCTCTCTGGGCTCTCTGTATCTGCTTTTAAAAATCAAGCTTCCAGAAACCCTTTTGAAACTGCTGATGGAGAAGTTGATTATCCTGAGAGATGCTGTTGCATTGCTGTTTGTGCACACCAGTGTTTGCACTTGTTGCAGCAAGTTTCTTTGAGTAGTACCTGTGCTGAGATTCTCTCAGGTGTACATAATGTAGGAATATGTTGTTGTATGGACCCAAGGTCTGTGATTGTCCCATTGCTCCGTGCTTCCAAGTTGCCAATATTAAAAAATTTTCAGCAGCACATACTGAACATCCTTAACAAATTTATATTGGATCAACTGGGTGGAGCAGAAGTATCTCCAAAAATTATGCAGGCATCATGCAATATATGTACTGTTGACTGTGATCAGCTTGCTCAGCTGGAAGATGCCTTGCAGGGCAGCTCCAGTGATGCCAGTCCCACATCTAGTTCCTCTTGCAGAGTTCAGGGAATTCTGCCTAGCACTGGATCTGAAGATATGTTGTTGAGATGGCATGCACTGGAAGCTTATCAGGACATCATTTTTGAAGAAGACAAGCTACGTGGCGCACAGATCGCGAGCCATATTTGCCACTTAATGCAAAAGGGGAATGTAGTGGTCCAGTGGAAATTGTATAACTGTATCTATAATCCCGTGCTTCAGAGAGGAGTTGAGCTAGCTTGCCATGCTCAACAGCAGCTTGGACTAAGTACAGCTGATAAACTCATGTGCGGTTACCATAGCCAGGATTTGCCTTCTGAAGTGCTTCAGGTTTATTTGCAGATGCTCCCTGTGTTGCTAAAATCCAGGTTGGTTGATTTTCTGTTTATTATTGGAAAATGTGCTAGTTAGGTACAGAGATTTGTATATTTGTTACTGATCAAAATGTAAGCTTTATTTGGACTCTGTGTCTGGCAGTGTTTGGCTGTTGCAGGTGGCAACAAGATAAATGCTTGAGTAACAGGATACAAGCCTAGATTCATAAACCATAGGAATCGAGGGCTCTCTGCTCATGGGTTATGGTTTTTAACAAGCCAAACTCTGTAGCAATAAATAAAATCTTTGTCCAGTATGACACACTCTCTGCCTCTTCATTCCTTGCTCTAAAATTAGTCAGGAATGTTAAACAGATTGATAAATCATTTTTCTTTGGGAATTAGAATACATAGTTTTCTGATATGTTTCCTTTTTCCTTCTACAATGGTCACTGTAGAAACCACCTTTCAAAAATAAGGCTCGATGTTCACTTTTCCTGAAATAACTGTTTTCTGACTTACATATTCCTACTACCCAAAAACATTGTTGAAGAACAGAAACCAAAACAACCCAGAAGAGGCACAAACGTTCTCCCAAGGCATAAAATAGATACTTTTTATTTATTGCTAAATTGATGAAATAATTGTTTAATGAATGCATAGAACTTTTTTCAGAATATGAATGTTTGCCTTTGTCCAGGAAAGATTGATTTTATTTCTCTTGGAGTCCTGAAGTGAATTTAGTGGCATTATCCAAGTTAAAGGGTATACTACTCCAGGTTATGCAGAGGGATTATTTAATACAGTTTTAACTTCTGTCTTAACCTACACTCTGTCAGAAGCTATTCATTTCTGAAAATGTTCTTAGTGGCAAAGAGGCAAAAGAAATAAGATGATGAAAAAAGTTTAAAATGTCCTATTTTTTACTGGCTTAAAGGTGGGAATAAGTAAGTAAATGATCCATTTGATTCTGGAATAACTTGGTTAGGGTAAATCTGATCCTGTGGGAAGAAGGTAAGTAAGGTGGATATCTACAAGCAAACATAATATGCTAAAAAACCTACTGGTCCTTTCCCTGAATTTTGTATGAACTTAACATAGTACTTGGAGAGTAGAAAAGGGGAAAAAACAGACTTGGAAACAAATAATCTGGACATGCTGGAGTAACAATTGCTTGAAACCTTATGCTCAAAAGTTATTCCTGAATTTGACTGAAATTCATTGTCCGTGCAGCTAGTAGACAGCTAGGAGTATATCATCAAGTTTGTTTGAGAAGGAATCTCTGCCTTCTGGTGAAAACACTGAACAGAGAAATAAAGATACTTGCTAGCTTCAATTGCTAATAAAAAATTGGGGCAGAGACATACCACTAAAGAGCAAATGCCATAAATAAAGTTAATTAACCACCTTCTGTGTTTTGAACAGTGTATATTTTTGTGGTCTGCATTTTAGAGGGTGGTGCTTCCTGCATTAAATCTCAAAAAAGTTGGATTTTCCATTACCAGCTGGATGATGCTGAGTTAGTATCTTAGAGTGCTGCAGACAAGTTCCTATTCTCTTTAGTTTACAATAATTTATAGAAATTGCTGAGTTATGTGTTTTTGGCTGATTCATAAGATAACTTTCTTATGCTTTCTCTTGCAGAGTAATTAGAGACTTATTTCTGAGTTGTAATGGAGTGAATCAAATGATTGAGTTAAATTACTTAGATTCATTAAGAAGCCATTCTTTGAAGGTGTTAGAGACTTTGATACTCTGCCTTGATGATCAGCAGGAAGACCAAGCAACACCAGAGCTGGAAGGCCTGAACAGTGAGCAAAAGGAATCTGTGTCTGACTTGACTGCTTCTCTTTGTAGCCAGCATGCTGTTTCAGAAGTTTCTCAAAGCCTGAGCAAGTTTTATGCTGGCTTGAAGGAGGCTTACCCAAAAAAGAAAAAGTTTGTGAGCCAAGACATTCACGTCAACACAATAAACCTGTTCCTCTGTGTTGCTTTTTTATGTATAAGTAAAGAAGCAGATGGTGATCTGGATTCAGCTAATGAGTGTGAAGATACATCAGGATATGATAGTACAGCTAGTGAGCCATTAGGCCACAAATTACCATATCTGTCCCTGGAAAGCCTTACTTTGCCCTCTCTGGAACATATTCACAGGGCTGCAGATATTTGGTCCATGTGTCGTTGCATCTATTCGTATAGTTCGGTTTTCCAGAGACAGTTCCATAGACTTGGAGGCTTTGAAGCATGCCAGAGATTACTAACCCTGATAATTCAGAAACTTGCAAAAAATAAGGAAAAGGAGCAAGGAAAGAGGGAGAGAGTATTGAGTGAAAGCAGCAGAAGTTCACATGGGAGTCCTCGAACTGAGCTCCTCAACAAGGAGGATTCTGTTCAGCTGGCTAAAAGCAGAGAGGTGACGCAGTTGGAGCTTGATAGTTCTGGCAGTCCTGCTGGTGCTGAGCAGCTGGTGCCTGACTCTGTCTCCTGTGACAGCCCTGTGAGCATGGAACCCACTTTGGTTACTTCAGTTGCCAATCTTGAAGGGATAAGGACTTCTGCAAGAGAAGAGACTGAGTGGGCACTTCAAGGTATCAGACTTCTGGAAGCTCTGCTGACCATCTGTCTACACAGTGCGAGCACCATGCAGCAGAAGACAGAAGTGGAGATGTTTCACCAGGTACTGTGCAACTTTCCCCGGCTTTTTTTGCTTGTATTTGTTTCCTACAATATTATTTTAACAGTAATTTACTCAAAAGTTCTTCTAGGGAAGTAAAAACTTGATGTAGTTTTTATGGTACCATATTCTGTACAGTGCTGAAAGTGTACAGTCAGATAATGAGCTTAGTAGTCAGAGTATTGGTTTGCTTGAGTAGTACTCTTTCTAGAAAGTGTTGAGTGGAGGATGTGTGCGAAAGGGATGCTGCAGGGAAGCTGTGTAGGCAAGATGTCACCATTTTACCTAGTGACTCACATTTTTGAGGATGGTTCTGAGCAGAGTGTGGTGCTTGAGAAAGGACTACTGAAGGGCACAGATAGTGAAAGGATACCTGTAAAAATTATTCCTTAAGCCTTAGAGGTGGACTAATTCAGTATTCCACAAGAAGTTGTTAATTCACAGAAGACGCCTTCAGTTTTCTGTAATTTTTTAATTACTGTCTTGAATTTTACATGGCAATTTGTTGCAAAGCAGGAGGCATTAGGTACAGGAAAGAACTGGAAACTGGAGTTGTCTTGAACATTCACTGTTTTTATGATCTTTGACATGTCACCGTCTGTCTTGTTAACTACTAGTAATGTTGTGGTGTGGTTTGAATGCACAGCATGCCTGAAACTGCTTCAAAAACGTTTATTTTTGAAACAGCACTTTCACTTGCAAATTTTAGATAAGAGCATTTTGCCAGATCTTTTCAATGCGCAGGTTCTATTGAAATCTGTTGTGACATAGAATGAATCTTTCTTATTGCAAGAGACTGGATGAATTCTGGTGGTTTTAAATGAGAAGTCAGATTAGTGTAGGTGGAAGGAGAAGCTCTTAGATGAAAGAGCTAGACTATTTCTGTTAGCTAGAAATAGTAACGCGAATCAAAATGTTTTTCTCCCCCAAAATACAGAATACCTGTGTGGATGATATCTTACTTGAAATAAGAGAGCAGCTTGCTCAGTCAAAAGTGATAGAAACTGACTTGGCAAAGCCTCTGTTTGATTCACTGCTTCGTGTTGCGCTGGGCACTTTTTCTGCTGATCTGGATCATTCTGAAGAAAAAATTGAAAAGGTATGAAACACCAGCTAAACAGTCTAATGCTGAAAAATGCAAGATTTTCTCAGATTTCTTCTCTGGGTCTTTTTAAACTTGATAGGAAATGTTCGTATGTATTTGATTATTGTGACAGTTGAAGATGAACTCTGCTTCTCCTTCGAAGGTGGAATGCTGTTTGTTGATATGGTCCCCACAGTTACTGTTTAGAAATGTGTCATGCCCCAAAGAGCAGCAAGCTCAGTCAGCCTGATGTTCTCCTTACTCTTTCATCTCACAACAGTGAGATGAACTCTTAAAGAGCTTCAAATGGGAATGTTGAGTGACCTTAGTGGCTGTAGCTATCTTCACCTGTGAGTGAATGTTAAGGGGCATGCTGAATGTGATAGTGATTTAGAAACAGTTTTAATCTGCTTACTAAAACTTTGATCATGTAGTTAGTAAGGAAAATTACTCTTGGCAGATTCAGTTTTACTTAACTCAAAATTGAGTTAAGTATTTTTAACATATTTCAAAAGAGTTAAGTATTTTTAACATATTTCAGGTTTCTTGGAAGTGTATGTTTAATTTATTTCTTTTCCTAATGGGCTTGGAGAAAATTGGCATTTGGACAGTTCTAAATTACTAGCTTTTCTGATCCAAAGATTTTTTTTCTGACCAATAACAGCCTATTTGGTTGTACTGTACAGACCCATTACACTGAGAAGGAGCCTGTGTCACAACCTGGAGAAATTTCTGAAGAAACCGAAGAATCACAGTGCTGTAGTCTTCAACTTTTTGCTGAAGAGGAAGGATATGAAGCAGATAGTGAAAGTAACCCTGATGATAGTGAAACCAAGAATGAAGGTAAATAGGAGCTTTCTGAGTATACAAAGCTGTCTTTATGATGTAGCAAAGCTTGTTTGTCTTTTGAGATGTACCAAAGCAGTGCAAGCACCTCTAACAGGTAGAAATAATTAACTTTATTTACTTCTGGTGGGATGGAGTTACAGATGAAAAGATGATAAATATTCTTACTGGGTGTTACAGTCATTGTTCTGTCTTGGTTGTTTTGGTTTATGTGACTCTTGTTCTGAAGTCATGTTGCTCAAATGTGTTACTGTGATCTAGAAACCACAGAGATATGTATCTGTAGTTTGTTTGAAAATCAGTGCTCAATATTTTTTCTTTAGAATTGAAACTATCTGGTGAAAATTAAATAGTCTAATGAGGTTATAGAATACCAGATTGAAAGGGACCCCAAGGATCATCTGGTCCAACCTTTTTTCACAAAAGCACAGTCTAGACAAGACAGCCTGGCACCTTGTCCACCTCAATCTAAAGTGCCCAATATACCACTTCCCTGGGGAGATTTGTTCCAATGTCTGATTTCTCATGAGGGAAAACTTTCCCATTGTGTTTATATGGAATTTCTCCAGAAGTAACACGTACCCATTACCCTTTGCTTTGTCCATGTGACTCCTTGGAAAAAAGGAGTTGACCTTCTTTGTAGACACATTTTAAATGGTGATAAGATGTCCTCTAAGCTGCCTTTTCTCAAGGCTGAGCAAGCCCAGTTCTCTCAACCTTTCCTCCCATCTTTTGTGTGTAGTGGGGACAAAAAATGATCACAGTGTTCCAGGTTTGGCCTGACAAGCACTGAATAGATTGGGATAAAGGTTTTTTTATCCCTGTTGATGATGTCTTTGTTGATGCAAACCAGCATCCCACTGGCTTTCTGTGCCACAGCAGCACACGTTCACTCACACTGAGCTTGCTCTCCACTGGGACCCCGGCTCTCCAGCCAGGCAGATCCCAGCCTGTGCTGCACTCCTGGATTTTATTCTCCCATGTGCAGACATTACATTTGTCCTTGCTGAACTTCATAAGGTTCTTGTTAGCCCACTCTTAGAGCCTATCCAGGTCATCCTGCAGGGTGGCTCTCCCTTCCCAAGTGTCCACTTCCCCAGTCAGTTTGGTATCCTTGGCAAACTCCATCACAGTGGATTGATCCCGTCACCCAGATCACTCATGGAGATATTAAACAGAGTTGGGCCCAATATCAATCCCTGGGGACCCTGTTGGTGGCGGTGTCCCGTTTAAAAAGGATTTTCCACCACCCTCTGGACGCAGCCAGACAGTCAGCGCCCACTCACTGCACAGACCCTTTGTCTCCACCCTAATACATCAGTTTGTCTGGAAGGAGCCTGTGGGAAGCTTTGTGAAGCCTTGCAGAAATCCAGGTAGATATCTGCTGCTCATTCCATGTCAACCCAGCGGGTTTCTTGCTTGTGGAAGGTGATCAGGTTTGTCAAGCGCTATTTGGCTTTTCCCGATCACATGCTTCATTTGACTGGATAGCCCCCTTGTTATACAAGCTATCTCTTTATTCTAAACTATTGATATGCACGTATCTTGCTGTATTCTGTTTGTGTAATTAATTTTAAACATGAATTTGATTTCATTTTTTCCATTGTGCTGAGCACACCTGGGTGTTTATGTTCTGATATGAGATCAGCATGAGCAACAACGGCCTCTGATAGAACTACATCAAACTACTGCTGTTTACCTGCATGACTAGGCTTTTTCAATAGATTTATAATATTTTAAAAGTATTTCTGAATTAAAAAATTAATCTCAAATACTTCCATGATACATTTGCATGTAACATATATCAACCAAATAATTTTAAGTAATACATTTTGGAGAGACTTTAAAATACAACAGGACAGGCTTATGTGTTTGGGTTTTTTTCTTTGATTGTCCTGCAGATATTCTATCATGTGCATTTTCGGAGTTAAATAACAAATTGCTTCCCTCCAGCCTTTTAATATGAAATTATTTAAATTTATCTACTTTCTTAGCAGGCTCAAAGTTTCTATACAAGCTTGGGGCTCTGTTACAGTGATTTTACTGTTGTGTTTTCATGAACTGCATATTTTGGCATTACTGTGTGTATCCAGTTCCCAGGAAACAAAGCTAGATAGTTTAAGAGCATGTAATGGGAGAAACTGCATCCTTGCCCTTCTGTGTTAGCAGGAAAACAGAAAAATCTGAAGCAGAATATAAAATCATGCTAATTTCTGAAAATTGCTTATAACCTTGTGTCTGGTTTTGGTTTGTACCCATGAGAAGGTTGGAGATATGTCCTTGGATGCTCTGCTTAAATAATGTAAAATGTATTCAGCTGAGTAAGTTTCAGTAAGACACATGTGGTTCCTTTTTAGGAGCAGACACAAAGGCAGAACCAGGATATACTGGTGCTTCAGGTTATTTAAATGGCCTTGCTGAAAACATCAATCAAGGAGAATTAATGTATCCTGAAATCTGCATGTTAGAATTAAACTTGCTCGCAGCTGGTAATGCAAGTTTGGACGTGCTTGCTCATGTATTCCAAAGCTGCCTGAATATCATCAACCAGAAGGAGAGAAATGCTGCTCTTCTTATAGAACAGGTAAAAATGTTATTAACAGAGGCAACAGTCTAGCAGTTGTGTATGTTTATTTTTATCATACATAGAGTGATCTTGAATATTCTCTTTTTATAGGATTGAATAAGATGTGAAACAGTGTAAATGACTGATATTGTCAACTGCATTGCATTCAGGTTATCGGGAGCTAAGTAATTTATTGAAGGGTATTTGTCCTACAAGCCATTTTGCAGGTGTCTTTTTTAATCAAGACTGTTCAATCCCTACAGACAGATTTGATGATTGTCAGAGCCCTAAGAAAAAAGGGCAGATATCTCCTTGTATCAGTGTATATGTAAGCCTTCAAAACTTTTTATTGTATGTGTACATTTAGAAACTGTGAGTCATGTACCTCAGAAATATTCCATGCTTTTTTCTTCATAAGTTTGTTTTAGAAGTTAGTTGTGCAAATGGTCATGCCCTCATGAACCTTTGGAGTTCTGATAGTTACCTTTTTTAACAGCTGAATTGAGATCCCTCCTGCAAGAGATAATAATTTGAAATTCAAAGTCTTTCTTTTGCAACTGAACTGTACAGAACACAAAGGATTGTTCATTGGCAAATATAAAAACAGTCCATAATTTCAAATAAATTGAATTATCATTAAAATCATTAGTAGGCAGGGATTGACTAGAAGAATTTTTCTTAGTTCTTTGAGCTGGTGTGTATTCTTCAGATATTCATTTTACCTATTCTTTTCAACAGGGAGCTGTTAAACACCTTTTGGGAGGATTTCTGAATATATTGACACAAACAGAATCTAGTTTTCATGGTGAGTTAAAGGTCCAAGTAACTTAAATAGTTTTTTTTAAAATTCAATGTGTACACAGTCAAACGGTGCAAGTGCAAAATTGACAAAGGAAATAAATTGGTATGTGAATTTATGCAGCTGCTTTTTTAACTTGCAAGAAACTTACACAAATTTACTGTAAATATAGAATTACTTCTGAGCTAGTGGAAATAAGTTCAAGAAATACTGGCTGATCTTAAAATGATAGTTGAAACCATGAACATGGTGCCTTGGGTTTTATTTCTAACTAGAAAGCAGCTACCTAATCCAAGAATGTGGAAGGAGATGAAATGCTTGCCCTAAGGTAGCTTTGCCTAATGAGGGTGCTTCACAACAGACATGGTGTAAACCCATCTAGGACTTGGATCCATGGCTTTATGGGGAGAGCCTTGTGCAAAGCAGACACTTGGTTCTCAGACTTTGACTCCATTTTGCAAACCTGAGTCAAAATTTAGCATAGCACTGCTGGATTCAATGAAATTTTGAATGATAGTGTCAGGAAGTACTGTTGGATCTCTGGAGAATTCATCTTGTAATCGTTATTGCTTCCTTAATTTGAAATGTTTTTGAAAAACACTCCGAATTCCAAATTAATCTTTCCTCATAATAGTATAGAATATGAATTTTTAAAGCTTTAAAAAATCTATTTCAACAATATTATTGTCTCCTTATTTTTAGCATGTCAGATGGTGCTGGTGGATCTGCTAGTTTCCTTGATGAGTTCACAGACCTGTTCAGAAGAGCTGACTCTTCTTCTGAGGATATTTTTGGAGAAGACACCTTGTACAGTATGTATGGAGTAGCATATAGCAAAATTCAGATGTCTAATGAGAAAAATGAAGCAAAGAAAATCCTTTTGTGCCCAAGAACTTTGGGAAATAGAGTTGCACAGCAATGTTTGAACTGATCAGAGCAAATACAATTTGGTTGTAGAAATAGTTCCTTCTCAAAACTGGAAAAGGAAAGAGTAGATGAGAAGAGAAAGGGTTTTGAAGGGTGTGTTAGTGCTGGGAACTCTCTTTGGCACAAGAAACCAAGAATCCTCTCGAGGAGACTGATGTTGTGGTTATGGATGGCAGAGCAACCATACTGTAGAATTTGAAGCAATTCCTTTAAATTTATGAGGCATCTCACTGTTTTGAGAATGCTTTAGCAGCAGGAATTACTTTGAAAAGTGTTCCAAGTTGGTTGGTGTGATGTTGGAATCTACTCCTTGTGTGGGACACACTGCTGAAATAACTACTGGTTTCTGTGAGAGTCTGTAGAAAAATACAAGTGGAAGAAAATAAAAAAATTACTGTGCACTGTGAAATAATACCAAACCAAAGAGTCACAATGGTAGCTTGTAATTATCAGCCAAATAACAAGAGAAACTTTTTGGCTTAGTGGCTCAGCTAGTTTTGTTACTGGTTATGCAGTAACAAACTCATGGCCTGTGTGTGCTTTCTTAACCAGCCTCAAAACATGGGGTAAAAGGTGCTGTCTTTTGATGCACATAACAGAAGTGAGATAAGATTGTGCAGTGACCGCCTGCTGCATTTCAGCTGATTCTGAAGCATGGTAACTTGAAGTCTGATCTGCCCAGACTAAATCCCCAAAGCTTTGTTGGGCCACCAATTGAAGTTGCTACCTGACGCTTTGCCAGTGTGTGTAGGTTTGGCTATACAAAGAGCTCACTTCTCTTGGAAAAACATGAATGCGAGTTTAAATGAGGAGTAGGCTTCTATTTAGTTGCATGATACTTGACTACACAGTGTAAAGAGTTTCTTTTTTTCTTTCTCTCATTTATTTGTTTTATCTCTTCTAGGAGATACTACTCAAGGGTTTATTGAAGATTGCAGACACTAATATTTATATGAATCCATTACAATACCTTGCCTTTCCTTTGCTGAATGGCACAAATTTGAGTAGCAGTTCTTCACAAAAGTGCACTGGCACTTCCAACAATAAAAATGCTGGAGTACTAAAAAGAGCAAAATTGTCACAGAGTAAGAAAGAGGCAGATGGTGAAAACTTGAGTCACCAGCTGCTTTCTTCTTGGCATGTAGCCCCAATTCACTTGCCTTTAGTTGGACAAAACTGTTGGCCACACGTGTCCGATGGTTTCAGTGTGTCCCTGTGGTTTCGTCTGGAGTATGCTCATGAAACAGAAAATTCCACAGAAAAGGGGAAAAAAGTCAAGAGGAGAAGCAGACTCGTAGCTGTAAGAGAGAACAGTTTTGACAGCACAGGTGAGGATGTAATATTTTGCTTTTATTGAGGTAGCACTGAAGGATTCTGGTTACAATTATTACTAATCTATGTACTGGATACAAAAGTTTGAAATTCTGTGATATAACAGCAGTGATAGTATTTCTGATTTTTTTTATGACTACTGTACTATATACTTAGAGATACGTTTCCAGCCCTAGTCTTGAATTAGATTAATGCCTGCTTCCTTAGAAATGTAGTATTCTCACTGAATTTGTAACTTCAGTAACATTTATGCTGCTTCATGTTATGATGAAAATAAAAAATGCTGCAGCTGTGGTTATGGGAAAAAACTGCTCAAGTTTATTTGATTTCATGTATTGATGATCAAGTCTCAGGCTGACTCATTATAAATCCTCTTAGCTTTTCTTGTGTGTGCACCATGTAAATGCCAATAGCTGTACAATAATTTTCTGTCTATGCTGTTGCAGGGAACTCAACTCCCAAACTGTTCTAAGCAGAATCTTTTGGATTAGAATTTGTAAAGGGAAAATTCCTTATTTAATATGTCTTTCATTCACAATATTTGGAATACCTTTACTTTTTTTTTCCCTTCTTTTTGTATTTAAATAGAAGGAGGGAAAACCCAAACCTGAAACTCGCTCGAGTTGCTTTTGTTACATCTGTGCTTTTGCTTGGTAAAGTAAGAATATTGATAATGCTTAAAGGGTAGGATGATATGTGAAGAAAAATCTGCAGATTTCTTGGTGCACGCTGATAGTTCTACATAGGAATGTAATGTGATATGTCAAAAGCATCGTTGGTGAAGTGTATTCAGCTCAGTGGATTTATATATTAAAAAAACCCCACCATGTAAAGTGCTGAGTTAAATTCCTGTATTTCTGTTTGAGACCTAGGTTTCTAAAGAGAATCAAGCTTATTAGCCAACCCACTTAAAAAAACCAAACCGCCTCAACCAAACAAAACCCAGTTATGCAGTACCTGAACTGGTTTTTTTTTCACACTTGATATATGCTGCAAAAGGTGTTGTTTTATTATATTTTAATTGCAACATGTTTATATTTCTAGAAGAAACCAAGTCTATAGGAATGGAATATGTAAGCCTGGGAGACAAACTTGTTGAAGATGGCTGTATTCATATAATTTCACTGGGTTCCAAAGCTCTGATGATACAAGTTTGGGCAGACCTGAACACTGGAGCATTCATATTTCGGTATGGTGTATTAGTCCAGAAGCAGTCCTGTGGACATACTGTACTGTTACCTCTAGTAGCAACTTGTAGAGAATACTGATGGAGAGTAGAGAACTAATTTCTATGCTAGAGACATCTTGCACACTGATGGGGCAACATCAAGTAAGTGTATTGGATACAGATTTACAGATTTATCAGCTTCAACTGGTAAGCTCTGGTCTTGAGTGTTTCATGTAGTCATTTATAAATAACTGCCCACAAGGGAGCAATTCAAGTTCTAATGAAATGACACAATAAATGTGAGAAGATGGAAAAGATTTTTGCAGCTGTGGGTTTTCACACCTCAGCTGTGAAAATTGCTGTTATGTGGTACTTACTGGGCCACTCTTGGTTTTAATCTTCTGAGCACATTTTAGCCCTAATTTAGTTCTCATAAATAATCCTTAAGTATCCTTGAAATGTGTCAAAACCTGCGATTTTAGGACACTTTATTTCAGTGTTCAAAGCACCTGCAGTTTTTCAATAAATTGAATTCAACTTTTCTCTAAAATGGAGATCTTTTTCTTAAACGTAAGCAGATTTATGCAGACAAGTTAAATAACTAAGGTGAAAGCATTGTGATGATTTCCCTAGCTTATGTTGAGCACTCCAAAAATAGAACTGTGATCAAAAAAATTACCTGTCAAAGTTAAGGAACACAATCTCAAATCGACTGAGGCCAAAATATGCAGATTTGGGGTTTCAAATGCAAATATGAAAACACACACCCTCATTTTTCCTTTTCTGTTGCTTTCATAGTATGTGCATGGATCCAAATGACGAGATGAAAGCTGGTCTGCTGGCACAGGCTGAATCTCCAGGGAATGTTTTCCATGTGGGCAGGTGGCAGCATTTGGCATTAAAATACCTGCAGAAGCCAGAAGGCAAGAAAAATTTCCATGGAAAGCTGTTGCTGTGGGTTTCTGGACAGAGGTAAACAACACATTAGTTGTACCTAGATATTTATCTTCCTTAGAAGATATTTTCTGGTGAGAAAACATCTGCAATACTTTGATGCAAGCTGCAGTTAAGGTTGTCTTCTAGGAGGATAGTATGTTACACTGTTAAGAATTCTTTAGAATGTTAGAGATACGCAGAATATTAATGGATTACTTTGAGAGTTGTCAGTTTATACCATGGACCAGTGCAGACATCAGTGGGTTTTTTCGTCACAAATAAGGGAAAGAGGAAAGTACCACAAGATTTTGAGTAAGATCCAAAATAAGGTATGGCATGAAGTTAGCAGTAGGCATAATGTGTCTGGTTGAGTCCAGATTAAGGAGGAGGTGTAGGTCAGGTACTGGCAATGTTGTTGGAAGTAGGAATTAAGAGGAGTAGGAGAAAAGGCAGTCACTTTCTCCACTGAGAAAAATGAATAGGGAAGAAGTTAAAAAATATTGCAGACAAGAACTGACTGTGAGAAGTACTACTTGCACTGCAAGCTAAGGTCCATGCTTCTAAATGAGCTGACACTAGGTTGAGTGGGCCTGTGCCTCCATAAATTATTCACTGGTTAGAGAAATAGGAATTTATTGAATATCACAGTCTTTACCCTTTCTTCCTAAAGTCCAATCTGTGAAGGCTATGTTAAGACTGTGCATGCTGGTATTCAGTAAAGTCCAAATTTGGAGATCTAGGGGAAAGCTAAAAGTACTACAATGTTCTCCCCATGTGTAGTTGTTGAAGCCTCTCTCTATATAGATTTAGTTTGCTAATAGGCTGTTTCAGGAAGCTTTGACCTACCTTTACAGTCCAATCTGTCTGTTTATGTAAAGGCACATGAAGTTAATTGGATGCTTTCTGAAAGCATCGGGCTTATTGCCTGTGGCTGTGCAGCACATCAGTTCTGACAACATTTTCTTGAGCAAGCAAATCCTCAACATGGTGTTTTCTAGCATTTGGGAGCCATGGTTTCCATGATGTGCATTAGCATGCTCAAAGGACTTTGACTTGTTAGGAGTAGTAGAAATGATTGGAAAATTGTGGTATTTTAGAGATGTGTATAGTGTTACATACCATTTCCTCTTTGAGGTCAGAGGAAAGAAGGAAGGAATTTCAGAACCAGGAAAACTTGATTTCATGGCAATGCTAGCTGGGACTCCATTCATCTGTTCTGTGCAGTATTGGAATGCATATATCATGTTACTGAGTTTTAAGGTGCCTGGAAGTTGAAAAGGACTTCAGTAATTTAGTGCTGATGACAGCATGGCTTCTCACCTACGGAATATTGAAATGAATTTTAAACCTAAGCTGAATATCTTAGATAGCAATTTTGATCAGTTCTTAATATTTAAACTTGTTTGTTTATATGTATTTTTTTAGGCAATGTGAGATTAATTTAGATTTTGCACTACCAAGGAAAACAAGCCTGTCATCTGACAGTAACAAAACATTTTGTATGATTGGCCATTACACATCATCCCAAGAAGATCTGCTTCGATTGTCGGGTAGATGGGATCTCGGAAATCTGCTTCTATTTAATGGTACTTTTGTATACTTTTTGCTTGAATAAGTGCCCATTTCCTCTTTCCCCTCCAAAATGAAAGGATTATTTTAATATCTTTTCTAACATGCCAAGCTTTTACAGTAAAAACAACAATACACCCTTTAGCAGCATAATAAATCAGGGAGAATGTAAGCAAATGTTTCAGTATTGCCTACTTCCAATGCGTCCTTCTGCCATATTCTGTTTAGTGCCATAATTGGCAATTTTCTTAGATTTTTTAAAATAATATGTTGGGGTAGGAGATAGAGAGATTGTGATATTTGCTCTATTTTTTTTTTTTTTTTTCTTTAAGTACTCAGTGTCTTACCTGGAAAATTGATTTCACTTACCTGCTGCTAACCTGCTAGCTTGACATTACATAAAGCATGTTAAAAAGTTAACAAAATCTGAACTACTAAATGCTCTGAGTTAAGCATGCTTATTTCTGGAACTTGTTATGTTACTTTGGAGATTTCTTAGATGTATAATTCTCCTTGAGAAGTCCTATTTAGTACTTCTGGCTGTTTGCTTAATGCTGAAGGCTGGAACCCTGCTGCTTTGTCACCTGGCATTTCAGATGCTGTGGCTCAGTCAGGACTACTCCACAAGTGAGATCAATTTACCCAGGATGTGTGGTGCATGCAGGTGTCGTAGATGTGTTTTTGTGAGCCATAGGCAAAAAACTTCTCTTAAATGACACCTGTAGAATCTCCATGGTCTGGCTTCCGTGTGCCTTCTGCCTGCCTACTGATGTGTCCAGAGAGCCCTGGATTTGCTGCTGTACGATTGTCATGCAGCCACACATCAGACCTGGGTCCTTCTGGATGCTTCTTTTGTGTTCTCAGGTCACAGATGACCCAAGGTGTGCTGCCCAGAAAGGGGAGGAAGGTTCACTTGGTCTTCTACTTCCTACAGGGTTTTTTTCCCTTCTGTTAGTTGTAGTTGCATCCTGCTCAGTCACTGCCCGAGTCTCCAAGACAATGCAGCACGGTGTTGCTACCTGTAACCCTGCTATACTTTGAAAGCTTTGAGGAGGCTCAGACAGATGAGTTTTTAATTTTAAAAAGTGAAATTATTCAGAGATGTTGATCTTCAGTTCATGCAGGTCATTTTCCTGACTTGGTCTTAGTTGCCTTTGCCACTGAATTAATCTGGCCTGTGATGTGTCAGAAGTCAGTGATCTTCTTTAGGCAATAGCAAGCATTAGGCTGCACTGATTGTTTTATCATCAGAGCCTACAAAATCCAGTTGGTGATATTCCTTGTAAAGTCTCTGTCCCTACTAGCCAATGTATGAATTTTGCTCTGTTTTACAGTAAAGAGTTAACAGATTATTTTCTGTATTTTAGGTGCAAATATTGGACCAGAGGAAGCATTTTACTTATACACGTGTGGCCCAGACTTCACATCTGTAATGCCTTGTAAATATGGCAAAACAGTGACTGACTGCTCAAAGTACATCAGTAAAGAGATTCTACAATGTGAACAAATTAAGGAGCTCTTCATGACAAAAAAGGAAGTGGATGTTGGGGTTTTAATTGTAAGTTTCTACCTAAAAATGGTCCTTAATCTTTCAGAAATGATTGAGAAAGTGGGAACATGTTTCCTGCTGTCTCCCAAAGTGCTTCATCTGATCACGAGAAGAGAGGACCAAATCCTCTTCTCATTAAGATCCTTGCAAGGCTCTTCCTACTTATTTTAATGGGAGCTGAACTCCACACAGGGTGACCGTTTCATCTTGCTTTAGGTTGAGTTCTGAAAATTTCTGATGTTCTAGCCTCTGTAAATAGTACTGCACATTAAATCATAGTGGATAAACTGGTACCTCCAAAAACTATAGGATGCATACATAGCTCTTCCCTCCATTAGTATAAAAGTAGTCAAGGACTGCTAAATTAACCTTTAAGATTAAAACTAAGAGAAGAGAAATGAGGATTTATCTGGCTTTAAGGAAGCAAAAGAATTAATCCAAATTCCTTCAAGGTTTTGGAGGAGGTAAGTTTGCATCATGTTTGGCTGAATAGTAATTTTCCAGCTGGCAGATACTTCATTTCTCACCTTTCCTGACTGAAACGGCCCTGCCAGATGCAGGTGTAAACACACTTACTGCTAGAGGAAGAATAAAATAAAACTTGCTTATGAGTGAAGCCTGCTATATTGTGGGAGTCCATACACTAGTAATTCCTGCTGTATGACTTGTTCCCACTAGAGGGATTTCTCTGATTTTGTTTTGTAGCTGTAGGCAGAGGCTCATTCTGTCTGGATGTGATCCCTGTAGACAATGGTACTAAATTTTGAGTAGCTTAAGAAGAAATTAATGGGATAAGAGCTTAACAAATCAGTCATGCAACTTATAAGCTTATTTTTATGTAAAGTTAAAGTCCTCTCTTAAACCTGATGTTTTGCTTAATATTAGGACAAATCTAGAAACTTCTTGGAGATTTTAATTGTGCATTTGAAGTTTTTTACAAAGGCAGAGCAGTGATTTGAACCAAGATCAGTGTTGACCAGGTAGATATGACCAGGTTCCCTTATGGAACATCAGATAGACAGAGAGAAGAACCCTGTGCTCAAGTGATAAATTAATCTTTGTGCTTTTGCATAGAGTGCAAGCTCCTTAAATGAAATTATTTTCTCTATTTGAAATAACCTTCCAAATAAGATCATTTTACATTTCTGTGAAAATAAGTTAGTTGCTTTCTGTAGGAGCTTTGGTTTTGGTTTAACTCTCTTCGTTAATGAAACTTGAGTTTCTTTTTTGGCAAAGCTGATTGAAGAATAAAATTAAAACAAAAAGCTGGAGAAGATTTTAAGAAACTTCAGTATTTTGGACTTGCCATTTTAGAAAAGGAAACTATATACTCATTTTCTTTTAAATTTGTCAGTAACTTTGGCTTTTTATGCAAAACAGTTACGTAATTGTTCAGGTGATGAGAGAGGGATGCTTGGTGAAATTTCTTAGTGGTTTCTTAATTTTCTGTGCTTTAGCTATTGCGTGAGTTTGCCAAGATTTGGGAATCCTGTTGCATTTTACTGTACATGCACCCACATGCAACCTCAGTGCATGTTAATGGCAAAGTAGAAATGAACTGCCAAAGTTGTTACTACCTGCTGTTACGTGACTTTTGTGTTAGGCTTTTTGCATCCTTGATATGTGGGGGTTTTTGTATTAAATTTCTAGAAAAAAAATAAACTCTTTTTTTTTTTTTTTTTTCTTCTAGGAGAGTCTTGCTGTTGTTTATACCACAAGCTGCCCTGGTCAGTACACCATATATGAGCCTGTCATTAGACTGAAAGGTCAGGTGAAAACTGTGCCTTCTCAGAGACCTTTCAGTTTGAAAGAAGTTCAGAGCAATGTGTTGGACTCTCATCACCTAAAAGCACTTCAGGCAGTTGAATATAAAACTCTGCAGAGTATACTACATGAGATTGGAGGCACTGGTGCATTTGTGTTCCTCTTTGCTAGGGTAAGGTCACATTATACTAGCTGCCTTGCATGTGTTGCTTTTCGGTAAAAGAAAACTTGTGGAAAATACCTGTGGCATAAGGCTACATCATGCAGGTTGTCTTAAAATGGAAATGTAATTATAATTCTGTTGCAGTATGGTCTTTATAATATTGGCAGTATTTTATATCGGGTGTTACATTCTGATTTAGAAATGGGGCTTTAAAATATCAAAAGAGATTATTTTTAGGGATATTTTAGAATTTTTTTGTCTCTGATTTTGAGGCACTCAAATTTATTGCATATCTTTAACCACAGGATATTCACAATGCAAGTATGAATAAAAACGAAAATACATGGTGTGCAAAGCTTTATTTTTATTTAAGGAATAGTGAGAGCTTTTTGGTGACAGCTGTTCAGCCATGTTCAAAGGCTTATCATAAGAAAAACTGCGATTTGGAAAAGAGTAAGACCGTAATTTAGTTACTGCTTAACTGTGACCTGTACATGTGACATGTACAAGAGGCTGATATTTGTGCTAGCAGTCTCTGAAGTACTACAGTTAATTCAAAATTCTAATGTAGGCCTGAGACTTGTCTGGTTTATATGCCTCTGGTATTGCTCTGAAAGATATGGTGAGAGTAGTAACAAATGCACATTAGATTATGGTTATAAAGACACTGTCTGTTGTAATTTCACCACTGATAATGAAATCTGAGGTGAAATTCATAATCCATGTTACTTTATGTAAGTTATGCTGAGTATCTGCTATAGATCCTGCTGAAGACTGTTTGCATCAGTAAGGCAACCAAACAATAGATCAGCTGTGAGACAATACAGGTCTTATAACACAGGTGTATAAATGTGTAAGTGCAGCAGAATTAACAGGTACATGTCAAGGGAACCTATAGGATCTGAAATCCCATCAATGTGAGGTTTAGTTCTTGTATATTTTTGGTAAAAATACTAGTTGCTCTTGGCATTCAAGAATTGTAGAAAGCAAAGAGGGGAAAAAAGATTCATGATCTTCATCTAAAAAATTGCTAGACTTTTTATGGATAAAATAAAACTTTAATGTTTGATATTTCCAGCTAGATTTAGTCTAGAATGTCAGGAACTTTTTTCTAGCTTAAACACTTCAGAAAAGTACTTTTTTTCAGGGCAAACAGTTTATTCTTATTAGTGGCTCATGTATTTCACAACCTTGTGACTCTGTAGTATGGCAAGTACTTTCTACTTAAAATTTATTTAGAGCACATTTTTTTTCCTAGAAAGGGATTCTTGTATTTCCTTCGCAGATAATAATTTAGCACAGTAGAAAGTATCACTTCAAGTATAATAGCTGAATGTACACACAGACAAAGTGAAGTTTATGTACATAATCTCAAATGCTTTTGAAGAGATTTAATCCATAAGTAGTTATTTAGGAGTGCAACAAAGCTTTTTTCTCAATGTTTCTCACTTAAACTGTCTTATTGAATTTGCCTTTTCCTCAGGTAGTAGAGATAAGCAGCTGTGAAGACACTCAAGCTTTAGCACTACAACTTATACTATCTTTAACAAAATACAATCAACAGAGAATACAGGAGATGGACAACTGTAATGGTTATTCTATGATTCGTCGGGTGTTGATCAAACCAAAATGCATTGTTGGATTTTGCATGCTGAAGGTAAAGTTCTCTTTTAAACCTGATATTTTGCTTAATAATAGGACAAATCTAGAAACTTCTGAGATTTTAATGGTGCATTTGAAGCTTTTTATGAAGGCAAAACAGTGATTTGAAGCAAGATTGGTGTTGACCAGGTAGATATATCTTCCCTATCAAGAGTATGCTGTCTTTTTAAAGATTTTAATTTTTTTGTAAATTGTATAGAACAACTACACTGTTTTGATACTCAAAAAAAAAAAAATCCCCCTCTCTTTAAGACTCTCCTTGAAGGATGCTGCAGTGATGAGATTCTTTATATAAATGAAAATGGGCAATTCCAGCTTGACCCTGATTCTACTGCAGTTATTCAAGATGTCCAGTTGCTAGAAAAGCTGCTACTTGACTGGAAGATATGGTCTAAAGCAAAGGTAAATACTTTAATTTTGGAAGTACCTCAGGTCTAAAAGTCAATATTAAAAAAAAAGGTATTATCAAGTCTGGAATTTATTTCTCTCGTTACATGTTAGTAATGGGTAGTTGTTAGTTAATTACTACAGTTTTCTAAAATTAATGTTCCTTGTTTTTCTTTGAATAGCTGTTTGTAATATCAATCTCCTATGATCAATGATAGAGATAGACTTAGTGTATTAAATTTTGTAAGTGTGCTATATGCATATGACTTCTTAATTGAATTGATAAATCTTTGTGGAAAAACGAAGGAGGACCTGTTTCCTTTTGGAGTTAAACTATTGAAAATAACCATTCAGGGTTAATATAGATAAGAATGTAAAAAACTAATTTTGGGAAAGTAATTTTTTTTTAGCTTAATCATTAAAACATGCCTAATTTTGTAGGAGCACAACTTTTCTGGTTAGTTTCTAACCTGACCACTTGCACTTGTTTAGTCATCACTTAGGTGTAAAACTAACTTGACTTTGTTGTGTTTGCTGTCTTTTTTTTTTCATCAGTGTGTAAACTCACAAATATATTTTTAAGCTACATTCCTGTTTCTTGTTTTTCAGCAAGGTGTTTGGGAAACTCTGTTAGCAGCTCTAGAAATCCTTATCAGAGCTAACCATCACCAACAGATGTTTAACATTAAACAGCTATTGAAAGCTCAAGTGGTCCATCACTTCCTGTTAACTTGTCAGGTTCTGCAGGTACTTCCACTCTGAAATCCTTTGTGCTTGGCAAATACTCGGTTTTATTTGGGGAGGGTGGGATAGAAGGGACTAAATTCTGTAGCAGAAGTTGAGTAGACTGTGCTCTGTGCTTCCAGACCACTTCCATCTTCAACAGGCATTGTTGCCGTAAACTGGTACAGCTCCCTACTGGGTGCTCCACTTAGTGCTGGACAGAAGGGACGGGAGCCTGTGACCATCTGGTGTGATCTGGAAACGGGCTCTGGGCTACTTGCACAGCCATACAGCAGCAGGGGCTGAAATGAACCCTTCCTTTTGTATAGAAAGACCCGAGGTGTCTCCTGCTGGTTACTGAAAAGCAGATACTGTGCAGGCAGTGAAGCTCTCTGTGCTGTTATCTCATCAGGGCTAATGGGGCAGCCTGCCTGTCGTGCTCAGTCTGAGCACTCATCTCAAAATTTTGGTACAGTGGTAGCTTCCTCCCTGGCATGGAAACGGCTGTGCCAGAAATGACTTTAGAGAAATGCTTCAGTCCTTTGATAGACACTTCTTAAGAACATGATTCTGAAATGGTTTCCTGCTTATATTTGTGAAAATATGTATTGTAACAATTTCTTCCTATACTCTTATTTTCTATCTTACGTTCCTTTTTATTCTGAGTTTCTCACTTCAGCAGGTGAAATTTATTTATTGGTTTTTTTCCTCTTTTAATGATTCTTTTACAAAAATATTTTCCTCATTTTAGTATCTGCAAATGTTTAGTTTCTTCATTTTTATGTGATATTCTCTACTTCTGGAGCTTGTTAGTGATGTAGTTAATCTCTAAAATTGTGTATTAGTGCAAATGCTTAGATACAGAATGCTTCATAATATTTCTGCTGTCATTTTGCATTTTGGGGGGAAAAAATTAATTTCTTGATTAAAAAAATCTGCTCTAATTGCTCAATGATTTGGCAATTTTGTGGGGGCTGATGGAATGAAGGTGAAACTATATAAGCCATTCTCTTTGGAAAAACTTACTTAAATTAACTTAATTTAATCTTTTCCCACAGCAGTCTCAGTTAAGGTGCTTGGGTATCAAAAAAAGGAGGTAACTTTAGCAGAGTTTGGAAAAAACCCAAGACAATCACCATGCTTGCCTTTCAGTGAGATTTTCCACAAGTTTCTTGAAGTTTTGTTCTAAAATCCATGTTATTTTAATAGATTTTTTTAGGTAGCCATTGTCAAAATACGTAGAATGCTTGATTAAGCTGAAATTATAAATATGATTGCCAATTAATCTCAAATGTGTATGTTTATAAAAATGGCTACCAAAGTGGAAATACAGAAGACTCAGTGGTACTGTTCAGAAATTTATTAATATGTTTGAGTTACTGGTATTGGCAACCATTAATTTCTCTACAAATATGTAATCCAGTAACTATAAACTATATTTTCAATGGTGATTCATGTCCTGAGATTCCAGAGCAGAGCAGTTTAGTATGGAGAAGATGCTAATTTTTCTAAAAATCAACTTGCATAGCATATGCAATATTTGGTGCATGATGGAATTAGATAACATTCAGGATGTACAGTAGCTCCTCTCAGAATTAAAGAATACAGCTTTATTAGCTGAGCTTCTTTTCTTGTCTGTTCTACTGCACCATGACAATTTAAAAAAAAAGTTTGTCAAATTAAAATTGCAAGTAGCTTACAGTTGTACTGCACTTTCTTTCTAGGAGCATAAAGAGGGACATCTTGCATCCCTGCCTCGGGAGGTTTGCAGGTCATTTGTGAAAATAATTGAAGAAGTACTCGGTTCTCCCCCAGACCTGGAATTGCTGACACTGGTTTTCAATTTCCTCTTAGCAGTTCACCCTCCCACTAATACATATGTTTGTCACAACCCTACCAACTTCTACTTTTCCCTGCACATAGGTAAATATGGCACATTTAGATCAACAGTAAGATAAAAATCTGGTCATAAACGATTATTTTCAAGAATACTTTGCTGTGTTTTAATGACTATGACGATATATTAAAAATTATTCAACTGTTTGTACTTAGTGTGAAGTACTTTATGTTTGTGTGTAGTATTTTTATTGTTCTAAAGGATTTGAAGTCATGTAACTGAACCAAAAAGTGCTTTTTCTCACTTGTTTGGACTTGAGCACTTCTCATTAGCCTCTAGTGATCAGATCAAAATGTAACCACCTGACTACTGTGAGGCTAATTTATCAGCAATGCAAATATAAAAAGCTTTTATGTAACTTTCCCCCTTATCTCTTCTTTCTAGATGGCAAAATTTTCCAGGAGAAAGTTGAATCACTCAGGTACCTGAGAAATTCCAGCAGTGGTGGGAAGTCAGTAGACAATTCTGCATTTGTGATTACATCTCCAACTGGATTTACAGCTTTACCACTAGAAGGTAAAACAATACTGGAAAAACAAGGATGTTAAGACACAATCTTTTGGCAAAGACTGGAGTGCCTTAAAGTGTTGCTTTCCCACAGATATTTCGTACAAAGCTCCCCCTGTCCCTTGGAGCCTGATACCTGAACAGCAGAGTAAGAAGGATGGAATAGAACATGCTGCCTAAACTGCTCTTCATTCTTAAGTTGAAACAAATTGCCACATTGATGGCTCAGGCAGTGAAATGGACCAGAGAAGCAGAATCGTTTCATTTGTTAAACAGACCTGCTAGAGATGTATGAGAGTGCCCTGACCAGGCAGCAGCTGAAGTGTAGTGAGCCATAAGCAGCTATCTTATCTGGGTAGAAAGCATTAAGGTGATAGTTTCCTTTATTTGTGCATAATCCCTAACATCCATCCATATTTTCAGATCATGCGTGGCTGGCTATATTCTGGGTATCATAATGTAAAACCTTCTACAATTGATGTCTTGTTGCTGCTTTGTTTAGGAAAAGGAAATTGAGTCTTCAAGCACTACTTCAGCTGAAACAATGTTCATTCAAGTTTTTTTAGTCTTTTTAGTAAAGAAGTGGTATGAAGAATGTATCTTGGTACTGAATTGTGTATGGAATCAGTCCTTTTCCCATATGGAAAATGTGTAAAATCTCATTTCTTCTAAATGAATACTTTTAGTACTTTTTAAATATCAGTATTATCAAATTATTGTTTTTCAATAGAGATTACTTATGTGTGCCAGAGGAATACTCAACATATGTTTTTGGTGAAAATAGATGTTTGAGTGTTTGTGATTCTTAATTTGATGTTCCAAATTTATATAAATGAACATATCATTTATATAATCTTATATTTAATCAGGAACTATAATAGTGATAGGACAAGGAGTTATGGGTACAAATTAAGAGGGGAAGTGTAAGTTGGATAGTAGGAAGAAATTTTTCACTGTGAGGGTGGCAAGACACTGGAACAAGTTGCCTAGGGAGGTTATGGATGCCCCAACCCTGGGCAGTGTCCAAGGCCAGGCTGGATGAAGCTCTGTGCAACCTGGTCTAGGGGCAGGTGTCCTGCCCATGGCAGGAGGTGCTGGGACTAGAAGATTTTAAAGGTCCATTCCAACCCCTTAACACTGTATGATTCAATAAAATATCTGAACTTGTATGTGTGTTAAGTAACCTGCACGTGGGTTTGCAGTTTGTTGTACTACCTGCTAACGTGTGTGTGAAAGCTTGACTGTAAGACTGTTGTAGCTGTGTAATCTCCCCTGTTGTGTGAAGGCCAGCTTGGACTGGCTGTGTTGGCACGTGTGTGTATGTGTATATTTATGTATTTCTTTTGCATATTTCTCATAAAAAATACATTCCTAATGCATTGTCATCACAATAGTACTAACTGATACATAGTTTTCAAAATACTTGTGAATGAAAAAATTCTCCTTTTCCTAGACTGACAGGGAATTGCTTCTAGAAACCAGTATTGTATACAGACATCTTTCTCTCTTAAAACTATATTTTATTAAAGGCTTGGAATATGCTCTGAAAGTGTGACTATTTCAGGTCAAAATGTGCAGTTAAAAGCAAGCACTCTTAATTAAAACACCTAGTTGTTTGTTCTAAATTTGAAGTATGTGTAAAACCTTGGTGCAAAAGAGTTGCTGAATAGTAATTTGACGTCCACTGAAGCGCTGCAGATTGGACCTCTTACACAAAGCGCCAAATAGAACAAGCTGCTTTACTTGACCCTGCTTTGAGCAAGGATTCTGGTGTAGACACCTCCAGATGTGCCTTCCACCCTCTGTGATTCTATAAAAGTTCCTGCTCAGGGTTAGCTGAAAGGATCGTAACTTAAATCTAGAAACTCCAGTATATTGGCAAAAATTCCTTTGCATTTTGTTTCTTTCACATTTGTGACTTGCTAAGCATACGGCTGCATAGTAGTTTACTATCTCTACTTTGATTAACCAAGTCTGAGCTATGTTAGGCATTGAATCAGCTTTGCACATAAAATTAACTTGGGCCACTACAATTTTAAATAGATGGAGAGTGTAACATTAAGAGAAAAGCTGGGTTTTAGTGTGAAAGGAACATTGAAGATATCCTTCTTTCTCTAGAGAGCACTTCCAAGGCTGGCGTACAGCAGAAGATAAGCCCTCAGGCACCTAGGAGGCTTTCTAGAAGCTTACCAGCATCACCGACTTCCTCACCCCGAGCTCATCGGAAAAGACTCGCTGCAAGAATGGGGAGTAGTGTTGATGACCTGCAGATCCTTGGTGAGCGTGACTGCGTTGAGCTTCAGGGTAGAATTGGTTTTCTAGAAAGTTCTGAAACTATAAAGAGAGTACAGGAAGAGCTCTTCCTTAGCAGCTGTGAGTCTGCAAAAACAGTTTGTGACTCGGAGCTAACATCTGCCGAAACATTTGAGGATATCGCAAAAGAAGTCGAGTTATCTGAAAACGCATTCGAGAGTAAAGAAGCTGATACAGACCTGAAATGTAACGAAGCTGCTGCTGGAGCAGCTGAGGCATCGCTACGCCGTCCAGACAATCTGAAAGGACTGCCCTCATTGCACAAAGGGCAGAGTCATTTTGCAGGGTTGGGCTTGGCATTCTCTGTTCTTGGAGCATCATCAGCCATTGCTCGCTGGCCAAGCTTGGCTGACAAGAATGTTCTTCCTGAAGACTGGGACAGTCTTGCTTTTTCTTCAGCTAATGAGAGCACCCCAAAAGAGTCTGAAAGCCCTGATGACAGGTAAGCACATAAAATAATAAATTAACATGAGCTTTAATTTCATAGTTCTTGCTCTTGATTAGTATTCCATAAAAATTCAAAGTCGGAAAACTAAGGGAAATGTTTTCAATAGCTGTCATGTGCCACCCTGGTTTTTCTGAGTTTTTTAAAGCCTTTTGATTGTTTGTAAAATGGAGTCAGACTTTTTAGCTACTGTACAATATTAGGAGCAGTTTTCACTTTTTCTCACACATGTAACATAAACAAATACTTAGTTTCTCATTCTCTGTCCTTTGTTTGCGTATTTCTAACCTGAAAACAATTGTAACTGACAGTTGGTCTGGCCATTTGGCTGGGAGGTGATAACTCCAGAAGCCAATCCACAGCCAGACCCACAAATATATAAAAACTAAGAAATAAACAGGCAGAGGAGCAGGGGCTCTCGGCCTGGGCTCTCTCGGAGGAACAACTCTGCCCTGGGAAATTTCTCGTCTCTGTGTGATTGCTTTGCGTATCCCGATCACAGTCATACACAAACTCATTAAGCTTTTAGTGTATTGAATGTTCTGTTTCAGTTTTTGCTGTATTTGCAGAACAAATTTTAAAAATCGGGAATTTTGCCATGTACAGTAAAAGTGGGAACTGCTCACAAAAAGAGTAGTTCTGGTCAGATTATCCTTTTTACTATCTGCCATCTAAAAATAAGTGTTAATGAAGATTGGTAGTTGGGAGTATTGGAGAAATGATGTCTTCCAAAATTCTAACCTGAACCCTCTTCCTGTCCCTCAAGAATTGCCATTTTGCATTTTTTAATATTTCTTGTTTTGGTAAAACATACTCCTCTGCTTTCAGATGTGCAGAAGACTATCTTGTGCTTATCTGTTGTGGATTATATGATCTCTTGCGTGGAGTTCTCCTAATCCTACCAGATATCATGCTAGATGATGTGATGGACAAACTTATCCAACCTGATTATCTTATAGTTCTGGTGAACCACCCATCTCCTCTCATACAACAAGGAGTCATTAAAGTAGGCCTATATCAAATGTTTTCTCCTCAAAAGATGTGAACCAGCATAGTTAATGTGTTGGAAATGTGATGGGGTTTTAATATTTTTTGTTTAGCTTTCTTCAGTTTTCTACATTTATGTCTGCGTTTTAAGATAAGCTTTCATCCTAAGAATTTAAAAAACAAAAACAAGCAAATCACAAAGCAACATAAACAGACTCTTTGAATAGATAAATATAGTATCAAATGTAAGCCAAAGGCCTTAAGAGCTTATGATAGTATTACCATTGTAAATGGAAGCGACAGTGCAAAAAGTCAGTGACACAGAACATGATAGAGTGTTTAAAAAGTGCTTGCACTTTTGGTTTGAGTTGTAGCAGAGTTGTCTTTGAGGTTTTCTGAAGAGTTATTCACCCATTTGTGGACTCAAGATGGACTTGAGGCTCCAAAATGTTTTCAGATATTTTTGTAGTATTAAGGACAATGTTTCTGTATGATGATGTTATGTAGATAAGAGACTTTGAGTAGATTTCTATTTTAATTTGGAAAAGAATAAGACTGTATGGCTTTATTGAGAACAAATATCATGCATGCATTTGCATACACACTGAAGTGCAAGATTGAACAAACATAAAAAGTTTGAGTATTTATGTATGCGTTTGCTAACTGTTGTGTGTGATCTCATCTGCCCCAAACTTGATGAAGACCTAAGTGTTCAGATCAAAAATATGTTATCAGATGTTGATTGTAACAAGGACAGTTTAGATTGCAGCTGCAATAATATAATTGATATTTGCAATCTTGAATTTTAAAAAAATTCAATCACAGAGAACAATTTAACTTTCAGGGCAGTTATATTAAATGTTTAACTCTTACACCATAATTATGCATTTATTTGTAGTTGTTGGATGCATATTTCAACAGAGCAAGGAGGGAGCAGAAGGAGAAATTCTTAAAGAATCGTGGCTTTTCTTTGCTAGCCAACCAGCTGTATCTTCATCAGGGGACTCAGGAAGTTGTAGAATGCTTTTTGGAAATGCTTTTTGGCCGCTCTGTTGGCTTGGATGAAGAGTAAGTGTTGCTGTGCTTTTATGTCCTGTAACTATAGCTGAGTTACAACAAGTGCACTTTGCTGGTCAACAACCATAAAAAAAACGTTCCTCCAAAACTATTTTGGTATGTTTTGCTTGTTTAACATGGAAATGTATTAAAATCCTTAGGGCTATTGTGTATCAACTGTATCAACTTCATCTGATGGAAGCTGTAGGCTGGGATCTTGTAAACACTCAGACTTTGAGTGCCTCAGAAACCTTGAACTCAAATATCCTATAATCAGTTAAACTCTGTTGTCTCTGATCCTATGTGAAACTGATTTGCATCCTTAAAAGTTTTAAGTAGTAGTCACTAGACTTCTCTTGGATTTTGGTAGGTAATTAAGGAAAAATCTTGATGCCACAGCTGCTTCCTTGTCTTGGCTCCAGATTTAAGTGGCTGTCTCTTTTAGGGAAAATCCCAGAGACAGACCATTTTCATGAACCAAAGAGCCACCTCATATTGACAGAAAACAAGATTACGTTTAAGCAGACAGGTGTATAAGTAAATGATATTTTTCAGAATTAGTCTTGACTACTTAATGCTTGTACAGAAAACACATGTGCAAATATAATCATTGGAAAAATCTTGCAGAAAATTTCTTCTCAATTGCTGCCTCTGCAGGATTTGTAGACAAATTAATTTTGCCTCTTGACCTGATCTTCACCACTCAAAAACTATTCTTGTTTAACTGCAATATTTAGTAATGGCTGCTTAATTTTTCCCAAGGCAGAGAACTGTTACTTCTTCAGGATTTATTCTGGGGCTGGACAGATAATTCTAATGTCTCAAGTTTTTAGGAGTGTGAATAATAGTCATATGATGGGCTGATAACCTTATAACAGTAATGCAGTTTCTTAGTGCACAAATAAAAGGTCTGAAGCACTGCTTTCAATTCTACAGTCACTATAAGCCAGGTGCCAAACTTAATTCAACTTCAGCAATAAGGGATGTAGGATATCAAACTGCTGCCAGTCAGTATATTGTTAGAGTGATGACAAGCTGCATCTGTTCCCTTGATAGTGCCTATATTAGTTATAATAGTGACTGTTGGAAATGTGATGCAACATTTTTCTACACTGATTAAAAACCCCTCTATATTCATGAAATCTCTACTGTAGACAGTTGGTAGCTAGCTGAAGCATCAGATTTACTTTTTACTTTTTTACTTCATTTCTTTGGCTGTATGAAAACATTATCTTTTTCTTATTGGATTTTTTAGTAGATAGATATTGTTACTACAGTTAAATGTAGGAAATTACCACGGGCATCTTTGCCAAAATATGAGCATATGATACATAACTGATATTCCAGGTGCATGTACTATTTTTGTTATCAGATTGTTCTTTAGGATGCCATTTACTCATATTTCTGCTAACAGATTTGATCTGGAAGATGTCAAGAATGTTGGACTCTTTCGAAAATGGTGTGTCATTCCTGTTCTGGGTCTGATAGAGAATTCTCTCTACGATAATGTTCTGCTGCATAACTGCTTTTGTCTACTCCTGCAAATCATAAATTCCTGCTCAAAAGTTGCAGACCTACTGCTTGATAATGGTTTGCTCTATGTGTTGTGTAATACACTGGCTGCTCTCAATGGACTGGAAACAAAGTGAGTATTGTTTCTGTTGCTATCAAATATTCTAGGCACAGCCTTAAGGGTAGCAAGAAATTACTGTATTGTATTTTTTCTACTTTTTAAAATTATCAGAGAGCATGTACAAAATACTGGGATTGAGATTTTTAGCTTTACACCTGTAAGTTAATGTTTAGTCAGTTTAAATAATGGAATATAAAATGTTCTTTCCATACCTTAAACATTCAAGTGAAATGACATTTTAAGATGTGAGTTTGTCACACTGTCTGCGCTTTCAATGCTTTTCTTAATAAAACTGAACTGTAAGATAAAGGCCCAGGAAGTGGTAGCATTCTACTGTATCTATGGCCAATATCAAAACAGAAGAAAATTCTCTCCTGTACTGCCTATGAGTTAATATTTGAGATTTTGAGTAACTTCAATGACTTTATTAGCTATAAAGATTCTGTACTTTAGAAAAGGTTACACAGGGAACAAAGGAGAGACAGGGTTTTGTTATTTCATTAGTTGGTATCCTGAAGAAATGGAAAGGCTTCCTTTTTACCTCAATATAGTTTTTGTTCAGCATTATTACAAAATGAAATTATTCAGATTTTATTTTGAGAAATACAGGATTTCAGTCTTGTTCTTTATTTTAGAAATCTGATAGTAATGCATAATTTATTTTCCAATAAAACTGTGCTGCACTCAGTGTTAGAATGCCTCAAAAATTTGCAGGCATCCAATCTGCCAAAGTTAACGCTAAAGAAATGTCTTGAATTATAACTTGCTAGTCTTCAGCAGTGATGTTTTTATATGAAGTACAACAATATTAGGTACAGTTGGCAGAAGTAGCAAGGGGAATAATAATGGGTCTTGTTAAGAGTTACAATCTACTAGAGTTGTCATGTTTCTGGTAACTACAACTTTCTTTGCAGCATTCCCTTGAATGACTACAAGTTACTTGCATGTGATATACAACAGCTGCTGGTAGCAGTTGCAATTCATGCCTGCAGCTCCTCAGGTTCTCAATATTTTCGTGTTATTGAAGACCTCATTGTGCTGCTGGGTCATCTCCAAAATAGTAAAAATGCAAGGATGCAAAGTAAGTTGTCTGCTGATTTTTGGGGTCATGGGACTGGAAAAGTAAATCCCTTCCCCGCTGTTTTTTGTTCGATATTCCTGCTGAGGGAGACTGGGGAGTTTTCTGGTGATGAATCTTTCTCTTCTAAGTGGTTCTCAAATTAGTAGTTTCCCTTAGGAACCTGCCTTGTGGTCAAGAATTCTGTACTGCTAATGTGAAAAAACAGTGACTGTAAAATTTCTTGATGGATATTTAAATGAAAGCATTCTGTATAGTTTCATTTAGCTTGTTTTAGAGTTATCAAATTCAATGGCTTTTCTAGGAGAACTCATTTCTGTAATGTCTGTGTCTGTGGAACAGTGAGGTGACTTTGTGTGACTCCTGTGGAATCTAGAATTTTATAGCTCTTGACACATTTTGTGTTTTCACTTGTTCCAAACGTCTGGTAAAAATTCCTGGAGATGTGTAAAGCATGTTATGTATACTTTGTATGCCTTTCTCTCTAGATATGGCAGTTGTTCTGCAGTTGAGAGTTCTTCAAGCAGCCATTGAATTAATAAAGACCACAGCCAGCCAAGATGCTCAGGAGCCGGCCAGTTCAGCCCCGGCACCCTTGGCGCCACAGCGCGCGATGTTTCAAAAGCGCAAAGGCATCGCGGGTGAGTGGCAGAAGCGGAGCGTTCTTGTGCTTTCTCCAGTATGCTTTGCTTGATGATTCTGTGACCTTGCCTTCTTTGGGGATTCTCCTACATTCACAGGTTGCTTAGTAAAGGTGTTTTTAGAGTAATTTGTAACGGTTGTAGTAGCCAGCCTCACAGTAAGTTAATGCGGAAATCAAGGTAGTGCTTGTGACTAACACAGCTCTGAGCGGGTTGCTTTGTTGCACAACTTCTCATTGGAGACCACCCTGAAATAAATACCTGCCACTCCAAATTGATACTTGGCAGTGCCATTGTGGTTGTGTTCTTATAACCTGTGTTGGGTTCTGGCTTTAGCAGTAATACTTCCCCTGTATTTGATAGCTGGTCAGTCCTTCTGTAAAGGTTTTGGGGTTGTCTGGATGCAAGTTGATTTTGTATGTCTCTTACAAATAAAGCTGCTTAAAGGCTTCGCAGAAGATAAATTTTAAAAACCTGACAAACGCTTTTTATTCCCTGGGAATGTTTCTCTTGAGACGGTCAGCTTTTAAGACCCCTCACCATCAACTTAGTGAGATATTATATATGTTCAGTACAGTGAAAATTTTTTTATATTAGTGAATGTCGTAAGGTACTAAAGGTAAATAAAAATAGTTATTTTGAAAAGTACAGTCAAGGCCTCCCAGTTCAAGAAAATTCTGAGGAATATTCTTATAAGTTAGATACTGTGCTTCTGTTAGTGGCAATAGGTGTGATACAAATGTGTTTGCTGATATGTCTGGCTCATCATTTGTGCTGATGAGCCCACTCTGCAATATGCAATATTTAATCCTTAGTTTTTAATTCATTTTCCTATTCATACAATAAAAAGAGGAATAAAAGTAGTGGGTTTGAATGTTTAGCACAAGCATATGGAAGTCATACAATAAATTTGATCTTGAGAATAACTTATTTCATGGTATTATTTATTATTTGAAATTGATATATTTATTCTCAAAAAGCTTTAAAAATAAGAAAGACAAACACCACAAGACACTTATGCTCCCTTTGATATTGATGTATTTCAAATGTTTGTTTCATTAAATGGTGTGAACTCTGGATGGAAGTAGTTGTTGAGTGATTGAATTTTTGTGCATTTTAGTAGAATTCTATTCATGCTTCTCTCCTTAAAGGTTCCAGGAAGTTTTCACTTGCTCAGTCTGATGCTCTGCTGGTGAAAATGCGCTCACTAGCAAGTGAGGAATTCAACATGATGATGCAGCGGAGAATGAGCCAAGAAAATCCTATCCAAGCCACTGAGTCTGAGTTTGCACAAAGGTTACAGAGACTGACTGTTTTGGCTGTTAACAGGCTCATTTATTTAGGTAGCATTTATTTTTTGTTTGTTTCTGTTTAGATGAAAAAATAATTCTTGCTTTTGGAATGCTGAAGTATTAGAGAGGAAAGTTTTTCTCTTGTCACAGGTTTAATGGATTTAGCATAAAGCATCATTCTCTGTTTTGTCTCTCAGTGTTATGTAACTGGCAATCTGGGTAATGTTTTTATCTAAATGAACTGGACAAGTTGTTTTATTTCTACATTAGTCTGTTCATGTGTTAACTGCCTAAATTATTACCTAAAGATTTAACTGCCGAAGGGAGCATCTCCTGTCTTAAAATGAATTTTTTTTTAATGAAATGGCTACATTGGTTAGCAAGACCTGATGACTTTGAGAGCTAGCTCAAATTCTGCAAAAGCAAGAGAATGTACGTATGGTAAATATATCAGTGAAGGCAGTATTTGATATAATGCCAGCTAAAGGTTTGTAAGATTGTCTTGCTTGAGATGATACTGATCTATATGTGCCTTTTAAATTTTAAGCTTCTACTGAAGAGTGCCTTGATGTACTGGGTATAACAGAAAATACAAGTCAAAGCAGACTTTCAGCATCCCAACTGGAAGTTCCTGAAGAGGATAGCCAGCAAGAACCAATTAGCAGAATAAATCCTTTTCTTAAAGAAATGGTCAAAATGTTGGTGGAAGGAATCAAAGTATCCATTGTAAGTATTTAGATGCTGTCCATATTAAAGCATATTTCATAAGGTTCCTTTATCAGAGGCTTTCATGCGTAGGTGTATTCTGTCCATAAATGCTTTTTTTTACTGTCTCTCTCCATTCAACTGTGGCATTAAAAACCCTGCTCAGCTTCCCAGTTACAATGCAGTTATAAAATAAAAAAATGGATCTGTTCTGATTTTTACCTTTATATTTAGAAAAATTCTGCTTGAACGAGAGCACAGAACCTAAATAGCCTTTCTTGTACTGTGAAAATTCTGCTTGGTCTCTTAAATGTCAACATTTATGTTTGAAGTTTATAAACCTGAAGCCTGTAAAACCAAATCTTCTGTGCATCCAGAGGTGGTGGAGATTTTTGAGCAACTTCTTATAGTATATTTTAGAGTTGGGAAGGAGAGCTTTCTCTTTTTTCAATTCTTGCTAAAGCGCTGAAAGTCTTCTAATGTACAGCCTTCCTAAGGTGATCAGTTTTTGCTTGGATAATACAAAGTGTGTTATTAGTCTTCCTTAGGTCAGTTTGATAAAAGTAGTTCTACCTAATTTTCTTTGACTCATAAAAATGGTTTGATAGGTGTATTATCAGGTGTATTTAATCTTTCGAGGTAATCCATTCAGAAACTGGTGATTAATGTAAAAGGGCGGTTGATTAAAATGAGCAATAAAAAAAACCTTTGGTTTTTAAATCCTCTACATCGTAATTTTCACTTTCTGGATTATTTTAGTAGAAGGCCTTTTAACCCATAATAATAATCACTATACTGAACCAAAACACCTATTTTGGTAGATAAAACATTGTCTTGCATTTTGAGCATATTAACTGTGTTTATTTTGTAATGTGAAAAACTTGATAGAGGAAAGTCCTAACCCTGTGATATTAAAAAGTTCTCTCCATTACTTAGGGCACCAGCAGAATGAGCACACCAAAACAGCAGTGGAACAGAATCCTCTTGTTATGTAAGGACACATTCCGTACGCAGCTTGGGAGGCTTCTTGTGCACAGCTTGTCTCCTGTAAGGCTTTTGCAGGAGAGGAAGCAGGCTTTGGAGATGGTACACGAAGTAAACCAGCAAGAGATTTTGCGTGACTCTCTTAGCCAAACTTTGCAAGTAAGCTCCAGAGATTTTGAGAGAAGTTTCTAAAACCTATATTCAATTTTTTCCTCTAGATTTTGTGATTATTTAGAACTTTATGGGGCTGGTTGTTCACTGTTATTTTAGCAATGTTTAGTGACTGACTGTTGTCATATAAAACACCTGTGTGTGCCTCTGCAGTTGCTATACTATCCCGAGGACAGATAGAATTAAGTCTGTGTATGTTGATGCTGTTCTGTATCAAACATATCCCCTGTGCAGTGCAGAAACAAAAGGTGATACTAGTTTTAACATGAAGGATTTTACTGAGGAAGCTAGGAATTAATGTACCCAAAAAAAGCAAATTAAGGAAGGAATTATCCTTGCTTTGGAACTCTTAGCTGCAGATTTCCTGAAGCTTGTAAGTAGAACTAGATTTTAAGCAGTCAATCCTCAACCAAAGCAGTTCTCTCTCTTTTCTTACTCAACCTTTGTTAATTTTTAAAGTGGGGTTGTGTATGCCATGTTCCTAAGTTAAAAAGTTGAATCGGTTCTCCCTGCTTTTCTGAGTTTGTCAGAAGAAAGCTTCTAATTGTACTATGTTAGTGCAAGCTTGAAAGCAATTATTTCTTAGAGTCACAGGGAGAAATCAGGTAGGAATGTTGCAGTTTGAGATCTTCAGGAACTGCAAGAATGAGATAAAAGATATAGCACAGTTTGAGTCACTGTATACTAAGGAGAGGAAGTATTTATTGGATTAGGTCATGGCACTCACGTATTTCTGATCACGTATATGTTATTCAAATAAATAAGTTTTATCGGGTAGAAAAGAGCTGATGTATTAGCAGTGGCTTCTGTGTGGGAATGTCATGTTGAGTGTATTTATGGCTTATGTCTGCTTAATTTCATTATCTGTCAGCTCTAATTTGATTAATCAAGTGAGGTGTAGTGTTCTTGGCAGGCAAAATTAGAAGTCCCTGGCGTATATTTCCTGAAGTATAAATAAGGCTCCAGCAGCTGAATATTGGGGAAGAAAGTTTTCTTGCAAGCCATTTGGAAAGTTACAAGATGCTAGGGTAAATTTTATCATGTGAGGATAAAATGCAGCATGTTTTTCTAGTTTTATAAAACTTTACCCATTAAAGCTGTTTTTTTGTTTTAATTAGAGAATAATTACAAGAAATCTGCACAGTCTGACTAGAAAAGGGAATGGAAGTGGGGGGGGGAAATACTGCTCGGTGTTGTGGAAATGAGCGTGACCATGCATCTGTATTCTTCTCTTTCCATCTTGGCATCTTCTAGCATGGGCCTAAATTAGTGCTCTATTTGTATGAGTTAATGCACAATCACAGCGATGGAATGACCAAAGAACAACAAAGAGCAGCAGGAGACCTAATGAATACACTGAAAAGCTGTGGCTATAAATGTATTCCTCTGAGCCCACGACCAAAACCAGATTTAATAAAAGCTTTGAAAGAGGTGTGTGAATAAAAACTTCGCTTTAAAAACTGGGTGTATTTGAAGCAGTTGTCTTATATGGGATCAGAATTTCACCGCAGATTGTGGTGTTCTTTGCTGCATGGCTTATGCTTTTGGGAATTCTCTTTGGGTCCTCAGTATTTCTGTCACATACGCTCAACTCTTCACAGCAAGCTCACAAGCTTCTTGGTTAAACATATTATTTAATCCAGAGGAAGGTGGGAGTTCATAATAAGCTACTAGTATCTCTTATTTTCAAGAAAATAAGTCTTGATTTCTTGCAAAGAGAAAAATTATATATAATACAATAAAATGGCAGTAACTGAAATGAAGCCTTGCTGGTTTTAAATGCTGTGAAGGTATCAGTTGAACAGTTTTGTCACTCTTCCTTTTTAAAACTGGCATAGCCTTTAGCCTCCCCTTCCTTATTTCATCCATCTGAGAAAAGAAAGTAATGTGTAAAACTTCCATTCAGGATCAGAAGAAATATGAGATGGAAGAAGGTGTAAACAAAGCTGCTTGGGAGAAGACAATGGCTAATAATCGGCAGAAGTAAGTACCTTAGAGAGGCTTCAAGAACTTTAAGAGATGTTCTCTGTTCAGGACTTCCCATTGCAAAGTTGCCTGTGTGATCATTATGGATGGGGGTTTTTTTCAAATTAACAGCATCACTAGCTTTCAGACTTCTAAGTATACTGTTCTGTTATAGAAATATGCGTTTTGTTAGGTTGTATAATAAATGGCATTGTGTGAACCTCAATACTGAATTGGGTTTTTGCACATTTGTCATTTTGCCCTTAATTTTATGATCATTGCATCTGTCCAATCACCTCTCCTGTTGCTGTGGTCTGTGCAACTAAATGTCCCTGCAACTAACCCTGATTTTCAACAAGTCAAACGTTGTATTCAGTATACAATTTGAATATTTTTGTGAGCTATGTGGAATATACAGCTCATTGGTGTAATTGTAAATTTCAGTACATTGTGGCAGACTGAGGTTTCTGTTAATTTAAATATTGAGGCTTTGCCATAAAAATCAGATTTGAGATGCACACACATTGTGCTTTAAAGTAGGCAAGTGCAGTAGCTTTAAAGGTCAGCTTAGTCAAGTCCGTGCACGCAAGTGTTAAGACTTTATTATGTTGAATGACTTAATCGGTGGTGGTGTCCTTACTCCAGATTTTTACTGTAATGAGTATACATGAATTAGTCAAGCACGTTAATACGTAGCCAGTGATCTCCTGACTGGCTTATCTTGTCTTTGGCCAAAAGTAATAGGTTTTTCGATGACTAAGAAGCAGAAGGTATTCATGAATCTCATTATGTAGGCTAAGTTGTTCTGCTTCTGCTGTAACAAGATCTCTCCATATCTACTGCCAAACTTGAATTTTATGAGGCGTTTTGGTGTCTTTCCCTTTTCAGTGTGTTTATATGGCATTTTAAAACACAACTCTGCTCCTCAGTCTCTTTCAGCGTCTAGATACAAAATCTAAAGACATTTCTAAAATAGCTGGAGACATCACACAAGCTGTGTCGCTGTCACAGGGAATGGAAAGGAAGAAAGTAATTCAGCACATCAGGGGGATGTATAAGGCAGAGCTAAGTGCCAGCAGACATTGGCAGGAACTTGTTCAGCAGCTTACCCATGATCGGTGAGTGTTCTCATCTCAGTAAAAGTGAGAGACTTGATGCCTGAAATGTGCTTCTCATTCTACTCTGAGGCATATGAAATGGAGATGATATTAAAATTAGTTACTTTTGCTGACCATCTGATAGTTAGATTTGTAAAAGACTTGATTTTTTTTTTGCCTTATCTTTTAGGGTCAGTAGCCAAGTAGTATTTCTGTCCCATTTAGTCAGTTTTTTAAATCATACATGTTTTTCTTTCCCTAATACAATGAAGAGTGTTCTGAAGTTTTCATATCTTACACAAGATCGATGGAGTAAAATAATATTTTTGGGGTAATGTTACTCACATTAGCATCTATATACTCTGTTCACCAAATAGTGTAGAACAAAGGATGTAAATGTTGATAAGAAACCAAACTGTGGGATTTTCACCACTTCAGAACTACTATCTCATGTTTGCAGCAGCAGAGTTTTCAAAATAGTGTTGGATGCATTGTACTGCTATTTTCATTAGACTGAGTAACTTCAAAAGCAGTCTTAACAGTAGCAGCTTGTGAAAAGTCATTCAGTGGAATAGTTCATGAAAATAAACTACAGAATCCAGTCTTTTAATACGTTTTCAGAAATGATGCCCTGTGTACTTCTGTGCAACTTCTGTCTTTCTGCTAGTTAAAGAACAGAATTAATAAGCACATATACTGCCTCTGCTGCCAAAGTCCTAACATGTATTTTTTTTACAGAGCACTCTGGTATGACCCAGTCTATTATCCAACTTCTTGGCAACTGGATCCAACAGAGGGCCCAAACAGAGAGAGGCGCCGCTTGCAGAGGTGCTACCTAACTATTCCAAACAAATACCTGCTCCCAGACAGGCAAAAACAGGAAGGTAATTAAAACATTTTCAATGCTGAATGTATCATAATGTCTGAATTGTAATGACTGTTACTACCTTATTTGTGATGTCTTTATAGGTGTGATAAAAACTCCATTGTCTTACTTATTTGAAGACAAAACACATTCTTCTCATTCCTCTACTGTAAAGGACAAAGCTGCAAGTGAACATATAAGGTAACTTTTGGATAACACTTGCTTCCCTTTCCTATCTTTTCCCAATCAAATGAAACAGTTGTCTAAAAGACATTTTTTGTCTCAAAAACATTTTTTTAAAAAAATCAAGTGGGAAATGAGACTAGTCTCAAAAATAGTAGGCATTTTTTCCTTACTCAAAAGCAAAAGACTAGAGCTACCAAATACCATCTGGTGTGGTGTGGATAGGACTTGTGGATAACCTGATGAGATCTCTTATTTTTGCTTAGGAGCACTGCCTGTCCTAGATATCTAAGATTTTGCCATCAGAGCTCAAAAGCAAATTGTCTTTCCATCGTCTCTGTTTTCATCACTGCATTACTCAACTCTGCAGTTGTGTCAATTTGCAACCTGTTACAGGCACTAAAATAGCCTAAAATAACTGCAGAGAACATGCTAAGAAATAAGTACAAATGCACTTGTAAGAAAGTCTAGAAAGTTGAGGTTGTATTTTCTTTCCCTCTTTGGGACAATGAACCATTAGTCATGTTGTTGGACAGTTTTTCTTCAGCGGTAAACTTGGAGGCTGTTTGGTTTAGGTTGGTTTTAGGTGTGCTGAAAGGTACATAAATCCATAAGGATAGGCATTTCCATAATCCATAAGCATTTCCACTTTGAAATATTTCAGAGTTAATCGAAGATGTGTAAGTGTAGCACCTTCTAGAGAGACTGCTGGTGAACTGTTGCTAGGTAAGTAGAATTTTCAGTCTGTATAAATACATTTTTGGTGTATATATTAACCTGGCTAATTTTTTATAATTGAGCTGTTGCCTGACTTAATGGATTACGTACTTTATATATCAATTTTGCCTTTCTTTTCTACTGTTTTCATGAGTGCTGTTTGAACTGCCAGTAAGTTTTAATATCTGCAGACCACTTGCTAAAAGATGTGGAATGATAAATTGTATTTCTGTCAAGTACTGTCTTGCCCCAGTTCTTAGCGTTCTTAACTCTTGAATACTGTTTACATAACCCAAAGATGCATTGTGAAATATCATATACCTTTTCATAACTATTTTTGCTGTAGGAAAATGTGGCATGTATTTTGTTGAAGATAATGCTTCAGATACAATTGAAAATTCGGTAAGTGTTAGAACATCTTGTCCAGCTTTAATTTTTCCAAACTATGGCCATGAGTAGTCTTCTTCTTCAGCAGTTTCAGTGGCAGTAGTACTGGAGTTTGACTAGCTTTATCCAGAGATCTGTAAGCAATTAGTTAGGTTTGTGTTGCTTCTGTTGACCCTAGCTATGGAATTGGTGGTGATAGAAGGAAACAGGAAAAATGTGGGCCTGGGACTAGGAGAGAATGAGGAACGGGTGATGTGAGAGGCTTCTGCACCTTGCAGTCCATTGCTTTGAGTTCATCAGCAAAGTGAACAGAGTTCGCTTTGATCTGCACCAGAGAATTTGCCTTAGTGGAAGCTGAGGCACTATGGAGTGCAGAAAGGCACAGGTGTTGTGCTGTGCTTCACAGCATCTCATTCTTGGATTTTACGTTATGTATGATGTTCTAGCTCCTCCCTTTTCCTATCCTTTCCTGTTTCATGAAGGAAATGGGAGCTGAGCTAATCCTTCTGATATACAAAGACTCTGATGTGTAAATTGTTTATACATCTAACAGACATGTAAAAGTAATCAAGATATGCATTGCACTACTGAAAGCTTTAAACTGCTTTTACAGAGCTCTTCCTTGCATCTACTGAACAGACAGTTCCTCTGGTTTGAGATGCTACCAGCTGCTTTGTTCTTCACAGAACTGTGGGATTCACAACAAAACTTCACTTGCTCTGATTGGCTGTCCAATATTTTTAGCTTAAGAGCCATTGAAAATGTGGCATTGCTTGCTTAGTGCTGGGTAGGGAACTGGAGCAGCTGAGGAGCATGTGTTGTGTTCTACCCACTGCCTTGAGAAGAGTGGAGGGTGCGGAAAGCAGCTAAAGAAAATCACAATAGTGTATTAAAGCACTGCATTAAAATTGAAGTTTGCCTTATGATATGCTATTTTGTTATAAACTGGCTGCATTGAAGGGTTTGTTGTTTGGAAAATCCTGTATTTAAAATGACTTTCTAAATTGCAAATTCTACAGAGTTTTCATGGAGAAACTGAACCAGCATCGTTTTCGTGGACCTATGAGGAAATAAAGGAAGTTCATAAGCGCTGGTGGCAGTTAAGAGACAATGCTGTGGAAATCTTTCTAACAAATGGCAGAACTTTACTCTTGGCTTTTGATAATACAAAGGTACTGTGGCACCAATGCAGAGTAATACACCGAAGCATTTTGCTGTGTCTTTCTAACATGTATATTCATGCATTAGGTTTCTAAGGAGACCTGTTGCATGGACTAATTAAATTCTGCCTAATACTGTTGAAAGAACTTGGCTCAGCTAGGCTTCTGGATGATCATAGGCATGTTGTAAAACACATCTCTGATCTATCAGGATATTAAAGAATCTAGATACTAGACATTATTCTATTACAGCAGATATCTGGAAATATACAAAATGAAAGAAACTTAATTCTTGGTAGTTTAAAACTTTGACATTGTATTACTTAATCTATGGTGTTTTCTTCTAGGTCCGTGATGATGTGTACCACAACATCTTGACTAACAATTTGCCTAACCTTTTGGAATATGGAAACATTACTGCTTTGACCCACCTGTGGTGCACAGGACAGATTACTAACTTTGAATATCTGACTCATTTAAACAAACATGCCGGTCGTTCCTTCAATGATCTCATGCAATATCCAGTATTTCCTTTTATACTTTCTGACTACACCAATGAAACGCTGGACCTAAATGATCCCTCGGTATATAGGTAATACGAAATGCTTGCAACTCTTTTTTTCCAAATACTTGGACTGATCATCCTATATAGCTTTTTAGCTTTGTTGTACTAAACTGCACACACACACAAATGGAACTGTTGAGGGACAAGCTCATCTCTAATAACTTGGGCTTTTACAGTATGTGGCTGCTTTGCCTGGGGTATTGAAATAAAACAGATATGTAGATTCAAATCCAATGTATTGGACTTACTCTGTCTTAATAGGCTATGTATAATTCACAGAACTAAATAGAAGCTATATGTTTAAATTCATATGATTACAGACTTCCAGGCCAATTAGCAAAAATTAAATAGAAAAGAAAATACTGTCGTAAATTACTTGGCCAGTTGCAAAATCAGTCTTCATTTGAATGGATTTGAGTGAATTGTCCCACCCTAATAAATTTCTGTTGTGCTTATTTAACATTTGTGTGTGCCTCTGATTTGACTGAGGCACTTGGCATTTGCTTGCCTGTTACTGTGCTGTGGATCTGAGTTTGCCTTTAGCACTAACTGGAAGTTGCTTTTTTATTTTCTGAACTTTCTTCAAAAGTATTATATAAAAGGTGTCATTCTTAACTATGTGAATCAGTATTGTAATAAAAATTACAACAAAACAGTACTGCTTTTGTTGCAGAAACCTGGTCAAACCCATTGCTGTGCAGTCTAAGGAAAAAGAGGATCGTTATGTGGATACTTACAAGGTAATTTGGATAACTTCTTGCCTTTGTCGCATGTATAAATGACACAGCGGCTTTAGTTTTTATAACATGCAGTTATTGGGGAAGAAACCACAAATACAGTACTTCATGGCTACAGAACTCTTATTTCCAGTGTGTTTTCCAGGAAACATTTTCTAGCAGTTGTTTTGTAACATGCTTGGAGCTTGTGGTTTTTTCCTATACCTGAAATCACAAATCAATTTAGCCTATCCCTGTGACACCATTGAGGAATTTAAACGGCTGCCACCTTATATGGGAACTTAAAGATCCCTAAAGATCAGGAAGTTACTGCTGTTTAGTTGACATTACTTTGGTGGAATTTGTAGCTATTTTTCTGTTTGATAACAAAAAGGCTGTTTTCCCTCAAGTACTCTATTATTTTAACATGCCCTACTATGATGATGGTGGTTTTTGATTTTTTCTCTTTAAAATGTTTTAAAGGCTGTAGGAAATAGCAATATACTGGGGAATTAAAGCAGCTGGACTTTCAAACTTGTTTGTGTCACCATGGTCTACTGTATTATTTGCAAATGCTGTTTTTTCCGGGACTCCAGACGGGGGAGTAGGGAAAAGCAAAAGTAATAAATAATGTAAAATAGGTCATTTAAAGTGGCTAAAGACTTTGATACCAAACTGGATTGTAAAAGTGATTATGTGTCTTTAGACATTTAAAAGTGTATTTGATTCCAGGTCACTTTTGAATGTATGTTTCTCTTATTTTTGTTGTTGGAAAGCGTCTAAGGAGAGGATGTTTGTAATTCTCTTTTTTATTCTCTCCTATTTTTCTAGTATTTAGAAGAAGAGTACCGTAAAGGAGCACGAGAGGATGATCCAATGCCCCCTGTACAACCATATCACTATGGATCTCATTATTCTAACAGTGGAACTGTACTTCATTTCCTAGTTAGGCTGCCACCTTTTACTAAAATGTTTTTAGCTTATCAAGGTAAGGTTGCATTTGCTTCTACTTGCTTTTTACATCTGGGCCTTGTTCCAATAACCCAAGAGTTACCCTATTCATCACAGGTTTTCCAGTTCCAGATAGCTGAGCCTGGTAGAATTAAATCTGGTATGCTCTAACAGTAGATCCATTCTTGAAATTACCAAGCTAGACCATAAAGCTGGTCATGTGATGTTCATACCTTAGTTTCTGTAGCACAAGGAGCTAACCTGTCTTTGACTTGCAGTCCATGTGTAACACATAGCAGTTGAGATAAGAGAATTCCAAATGTTCTCAACTAACTAGAGAGCAGTTAACTGTGTGAAGTTGCAGATATGCAACTGTTAGTGTCCATCATCAGTGTAACAATTGAGTTTGGATTTCTTTACAGATCAAAGTTTTGACATCCCAGACAGAACTTTTCACTCTACCAATACAACCTGGCGCCTCTCCTCGTATGAATCAATGACTGATGTAAAGGAGCTTATACCAGAATTCTTCTACCTTCCCGACTTTCTAGTTAACAGAGAAGGTATACTAAGAGGGCAACAGAATTATATACCCAAAAGAGGTGTATGACTGAGCTTATGGGTTGAAACTGAGAACATTTATATCCTTTGGCTGAGTATGCTAAGTAGTAGATGTATGGGAGAGATCTGGCACAAATTTGTGGGATATGGTAAAAAAGCTGTTATGTACCAGTTAAGCTAAGTTTTTCCCTAATCTTGTCAGCAGGGCAAAGGAGTATGCTGTTCTCTCCTTTTGCTATTTGAATGTGTATGTATAGCTGAATGTGTTTTGGAGGGACTTGTTAATGATACTGCATTGTCGATTGTTAATCACTGTGCTGAATCATTGAGTTTTAGGACTCTATAGACCTTTTTGAAGTTACTGTCAAATAAAATGTTGGAATATTCACTCCCCTGTTTCTAGGTTTTGATTTTGGGGTGCGTCAAAATGGTGACAGAGTTAACCATGTCAATCTTCCACCCTGGGCCCGTAACGATCCTCGTCTGTTCATCTTGATTCATCGTCAGGCTTTGGAGTCTGACCACGTTTCCCAGACAATCTGTCACTGGATTGACTTGGTGTTCGGTTATAAGCAAAAAGGCAAGGCCTCTGTTCAGGCTATTAATGTCTTTCATCCTGCAGTAAGTATTTGTTAAGCAGCGTGTTTGTTCATTGTCCTTCGTAACTTAACGGGGTCTGACTTGCTTGGGAAACATTAAGTATGAAACAAGATCCCTCGCTCATGAAGTGTTGAAGAATAAGAAAAGCCTTTAACTATTTCAGTGTTGAACTGTAAGATCCCAGGGGATATTGTGAGATTTAGTGAATTTCTGTTCCTCTTTCTTGCCTTGAGCTAGATGTGGGGATCATCAGGTCTGGGGTTTACACCTTGTGGGTAGCTGTTTGCAGTGGCTTGCAGCAGTCTGATTGTTGTTACTGTGTGTATCTGCTTCTGCCTAATTCAAAAGCTTTTAATTTAGGCAGGGGCTGCTGCAGCTTTTGATAGGATTAAAATAGTTTGGTGTGTCCTGAGCTCATGGTGTTTTCCTTCATGTACGTCCTATGTTCTGTCCCTCTAATGAGCACATTTCTCTACAGTAAATTTAATTTCAAATAACTCTTCATTTAATATAAAGACTTTCAGAGTTTTACTGCTTAATTGCAACATGGATACCTTGAATTGCATTATTTAGCTTTAGTCTTCATGATCACAACGTTTGCTCAGCAGGTGGTCCTGGTTTTAAACGCATTCACGTTTCATGTTTTTAGTGTTTTCTCTATGGCTGGAAAAGATAATAAAATCATAGTGTTTGGCAGTGATGGCTTTTTCAAGTAGCCATCCAAATACTTCCCTTCCTTTTACTCTTTTTGTGCTTAAGCAATGATTTTGTTAGTACCTTGAGCTTCAGATATTAAGTTTGTGTGTTTACCATGTTTTAAAGTGAAAACTCAAGGCCTTTGGTGTGACTGATGAAAAGTGTGTGGTGCACAATTAGAGAGGCATGAAAAAGACAAATAGAAGGAAAAAATTTCCACTCTCTTGAAGTATGAGGTTTCTTTCTTCTTCCCTATCCCAAAAGAGAGCTTTAATATGCTTATTAAAAAGAGGTAAAGAAAACAAACTTCTCCAACTCTTTTCAATTATTTTGTTTGGTTATTGTCACAACCCTGCCAGTTCTACACAGACTGGTAAAGGTCTCAAAGAAAACCTCTTTGACAGAAATTGGTCATGGCACATATGTAGGAAGAGCTCACATGGTAATCCTTAAAGTGGTGGTTTATTCCAGTAAAGAGGAGGTGACAAGGTTACTGCTCTGAGTGGCTCTTTAGTCAGCACAGTTATGGGATGGCTTCTGGTCCACACGCAAAATCTTTCCCAAAGACAAACTTGACAAGCTTATTCTTGCCCCTCCCTTTTCTTTTTTCTCCTGTAGACCTATTTTGGGATGGATGTTTCTGCTGTTGAAGATCCTGTTCAGAGAAGAGCCCTTGAAACAATGATAAAAACATATGGGCAAACACCTCGCCAGCTGTTTCATGCAGCACATGTTAGTAGACCTGGATCCAGGCTTATCATGGAAGGAGAACTTCCTGCTGCCATGGGATTACTAGTGCAGTTTGCTTTCAGAGAAACCAGAGAACACACTAAGGAAATCATTTATCCAGTATGTAACTTTCAATTGCAAGATGGTTTAATTAATACCCATATGCTGTTATTGTTGTACCCTCTACCCTTGGCTTAGAATTTGCTTCCTAAGAGTGGTACTTGTTATATTGTACTATAAAGAAAATACACAAAATTAATGAGTGATAGTGAAAATTACTTTCACGCATTTGTGATGTTTTGTGTAAACTAAGATCTGAGTTTATCTTGGTTTTAGGGAATAGGTGTTGGAAAGCATTTCAATTAACCAGTATTATACTTTCAGTGATGAATTATAGAATCTGTGTGCAGAACTATAGCAAGCAAACACATATTGTGCTTTCTTCCATCCTCAGCTTTTTTACTGCCCGTAGGACAATTAAACTTGCTTCACTTCAAACACTTGTTTTCCCTGTAGTCCAGTCAGAAACTGCATCCTTGGATTTAGAGATCTGTACTTTTCACTAAACTACCTGAACTAGAAACTTGCTGCCTATGTCTTTAAAGAAGGAGTAGAATTACATTAAAGTTAACCATTTAACTTTGAACTTGTCTTTCTAGTGGTTTCAGAGTAGACTTCAGCTGTCCTTACCATGTGATTGCTTACAGGAAACTGACATCAATCATTCTCTATTATTAATGGAATTATGTTTTTCTGAAAATTCTATAATTTGAACCTTATCTGTGCTTGCTTTAGAGTCCATTGCCATGGATAAAAGGATTGAAGTGGGGAGAATATGTCGGTTCCCCAAGTGCTCCAGACCCTGTTGTCTGCTTTAGCCAACCACATGGAGAAAGGTTTGGCTCTCTCCAAGCTTTACCAACTAAAGCTATCTGTGGTTTGTCCAGCAAGTTTTGCCTTTTGATGATATATAGCAAGGAACAAGGTATGAATTTGTGCTTATTCTCTGTATGCACAATATATGTGAAATGAGCCATAAAAAAATAAATCTAATGCTGCTATTGTTCTTCAGCAAACTTCCCAAGTTTAGTTGCTTTTGCCAAAGATGAGTTTACAATTCCATTAACAGCTTCCACATGTGTGGTATCTTTACTGGGGGTGGATTTTACTTACAATTTTCAAAACTACAGTAGAGGCATTCTGTAATTAAGTTCATATTTTTCATTGAAGTGACTGAAGCATGAGAATTTAACTTTAGAACTTGCCAGCAGATTGGGTCCAAGAACTGAAGAACAGATGAAAAAACTCTTGTGGCAACAGAAAGGAAAACTTAAGAAATGGGCTTTAGAGGCAGACAATGAGAAAAGCTAACAGTAAAAAAAGCAGAGGTGAAGAATGTTCTGCTTTCAGTTAAACTTTGTAGATGGATTCTTACTGAGAATGTACAAACGAGGTCTCACAATCTTTTGTTTTCTTGGTGGCATATACTAGTGCAGTCTTTCTGAAAATAAATCACATTTATTCAACAAAAACAAGTAACATTGTCCTTGAAGTTACAAGCACATGTTTCTCTGGGTGGGAAGTATTGTCTCCCCTTTCCTCTGTTCTCAAAAGACGCAACTCTTCAAAAAAGTTTTGTCCAGGTTGCAAATGGGCTTTGGAAAAGATGGAACTTTCATTTGGTCTCCGAAAACTGTTTATAATATGTTACAGAGCTTAACAGAAAATATTTTGAAACCTTTGGCGCGGGGTATATTTTAGCTTGTGATAAAACATGAATCTGAGACTTCTGTTGGTGACTGTTAAAGTGACTGAATCTTGCTGTGCACGTGACACAATCCGATGTGCCTCCCTTCAGGCGTGAGGAGCATGCACAGCACTGACATTCAGTGGTCAGCAATCCTGAGCTGGGGATATGCCGATAACATCTTACGGCTGAAAAGCAAGCAAAGTGAACCTCCAGTAAATTTTATACAGAGCTCACAGCTCCACCAGGTAAAAGAAAATCAGTCTCTTGCTCTTCAGTTTAATATTGGTAGTTTAAGTGGTAGCTTGACTTGGCAGTGGGGTACTCTTGCTTTAGCTTGTTTTGGAGATGAGCATCCAATCACAACTCCTTTTAATCTTTTTGAATTCCTTTGGAATGTGTTCCTCATGGCTCCACTGTTGTATCTTGTTCCTTGTTGTTTTCCTGTATTAGATAAAGATTCCTTCTGAATTAATTTGATTTTTGTAGCTTTTCCTTCCTATAGAATATTGCTGTGAATTTAAAAAAGTTTAAGTTCTGTCCCAAGAAAAATCAATATGGAAAAAAGTATAAGTGCTTCATGTTAGAAGAACAACTCCACTATAGTTTAGGATCCATTTGAAAAAGATTGTCTAAAAGATTGTTAGAGAAAGCTGCATAATCTATCACAGTCCAATGACTGGTAAGATCCTGCCAAAACGATTTTGGTGGATGATCTTGAAGTCTGCACTAGTTCACTGCTCTTTAGCTGTGAATTCCAGGCTACATAAAACTCTTTCTTCACTCTGTTTCTGACATAATAACAAGTATAACCTAGAGCAGCTACATTTTAGCTCATTGATTTCTTTATTTTAAGTAGAAGTGTTTTACATAGCTCTTCATAGGATAAGTAATAAAGAATCAGTTTGACCAAATGCTGTGGCATAAAGAAAACAGCAGTTATAATAGTTTTTCTGTTCTAATTTTTCCTGGCTTTGTTTTGTCTTTTCAAGGTAACAAGCTGTGCTTGGGTGCCAGACAGTTGTCAGCTGTTCACAGGTAGTAAATCTGGTGTCATCACAGCATATATGAACAGATTCACCAGCAATACGGTAAGTTACATTGGATAGAATTCATAATAAAGGATTTAGTGTATTCAGTATTAGTCTTTTTTTAAAACAGGAACAGTGAGAAAAAGAGCCATATTCTAGATAGTTGCTAAAAATTACATGTGTTTTTAGTATTTATTTTTGAGGGCTCCTCTGACATCTCAGCATGTTTGTTTGCATGTTTTTCTTAAGCTGCTGCTGACATACAGCTAGCTTTTAGTCAGCCTTCATCACCTGAGTGCACAACATGTAGAATTCTGGCTGTGTTCAGGACAGGGCTTGGAACTGAAGCTCTCTGGCACAGTGAAGCTCCCTGCATTAAGGAGTAGTTTCTCTTGTGAAGGGGACAGAACCTGTCAGTGCTTTGACTGAAGCTGCAGAATGCAATTCCTCAAAGTAACAATAACTCAAGTGCAGGAGGCACTTAAGCTACAGAGAGCAGGATGAATTCTCAGACAGTGTATATATTAACCACTAAGCCTCTTTACTTTGTTATATTCTCCAAGGGGAAATGTGAGTAGGGAAGGGAGAAAGTAACTTGCATTACTTAATCTGTTAGTGGAAAATACTGGCAGTAGTAGAAAGTCCTTTGATACTCTTTGCTAATAAAAGTGTTGTAAATAGAAAAAATAGAAAACATAAAAAGGAACTCCAAATTAAAAATCTGATTCTGACTGTTTCGAAGCTTCCATCTGAATCTTCTATACTTTCTTTAGCATTAACTTTTATTCTCCATAGTTTTAACAAAGAGTAGGCAACTTTCCTACACAGCTCATTTTAGGTATGTCTGCGGTATTACCCATAGCAACAACTGAACAAAACTGATGTTCTAGATGTAGATTGATACAGGTATTGGCAAACATCTTTGGCGTTGCACTCCTTGATACTCTTGAATCCCTACATTAGCATGAGCTAGGGAGAACCTTGGTATGATCTGCTATGCCTACCCAGTTTTCTGTTTTCAGTAGTGGCATACAGCAGATGCTTAGGCTGGGAAGAGCATAAACACAGTGATTTCTAAAATTTTTTTACCCTTGGCTTTCTTCCAGTTTCTGGTTATCTGCTACTCATACTTCTGAAGCTCAGCAGCACCTTGAGTATTGAAAATGAAGCAGAGCTTCAGGCCTGCAAGCTTTAGTTATTTGGATCATATGTTAGGCACCTTAACTGCTCCCCAGAATAGTGAACTTGTAAATAACCTGTACTGAGACTTGGATTCCAGTTAATTTTTCTTTAATAGGAATTGAATATATTTGCCTTCTGCAAAGCTGAAAAGAAACTCTAGTTAGGGGGGGTTATGGTTCCTGAGTTCCTTCTGTTTCCTAGTAAAAAGTGATTTTTGTTTGTCTGCACAGATGATGTTCTTTGAGACCATCTTTGCTGAACTTCTCAGCACTGACAGTTTTATGTGTCCCAGGCAGAGGGACTTGTGTCAATTTTGTAGCTCCTGTTGTTACCCAAGTTGTTACCTGTCAGTTACCCAAGTCAAGGCTGCAGGGAATGCAAATGTGCTTTCTGACATCTGTTCTGTATCCATCTTGTCAGCTGATCAGCCATAAAGTGAAAAGTTTGTTAAAATGCAGTACTTGAAACGTGAATATTTTGCCCTGTTTCACATATGTACTAATGCAGTGCATGGGCATGAAGTAGATACCATGTTGTTAATTGGATATGGGAACTCAAAGGCATGCTGTCAGAATTCAAAAATGGCTCCATGTTGTGCTTCAGGTGCTCTTTTTCCTTGCCTTATGATGGTGAAAACCCCATGAAATTCTGCTTTGACACTGATCTCTGCTGACAATGTCACACCTGCATGAGCCCCTCAGCCACAGGTGTCTGGTTGTACATGTTATTTCAGCCTTCACTTGCTGACTGTTAGAGGTGTCTTGCAAACAGAGAATGCACTTGAAGGACCTGTTTAGGTAAAACTGGGAAGTGATCATTTCAATTCCCCACTCCAGTGCTGTAGGCAGGAAGAGCTGCTGTTTAAAGGTAGATACATATATGCATCTTTTCTCACCTCTGGATGCCATTTTAGGGGTTGTCACCTAAAAACAGGGAAGTAAGAAGGGAAAACATTTCAGGCGTGAGAAATACCTATTTCATTACTTATTAGAACTTAATGTAACAATACAGTTGGTGTTAGAATTCCAGCTTGTCTCATTACTATAAGAATCAATAAACCATTGCTATTAGTATGGTAGAGAGCTGCTAAAGGTGGGCGCTGCTTTCAGTTCAAGTGTTCAAATGCAAATCAAGAGGAAACACTCTAAAGGAAGTTGGAGGAGCACGGTAGAAAGGTTATCAAAATCAGTTCTTCATAAAAACACAAGTCTGTTGCTGTCATAGAAAATTTTGGTATAATTCTTTTTCTCTTAACTGAGAAAGGATTAAAGAAGGATTTTTATATCTCAGTGTGTGAGGTGTCACACACTGAGAATGACACCTGGGTATTTCATAAATGTCTTACATGGATGAGATGCTCCAGTAGCAAGGGCAAACTAGCAGGTCTTTCTGTTGTCAGACAGTGCAGTATTACAGATTAGATTGTCCCTTTTAGTGCAAAGATGGAAATTTTCTACACCTGTGAGTTTCTACACCATATGTATACTTTTGTCTGTTTGAACTTTCAAGGTTTTTCTGTAGACCTGCTATAGGTAGGCAGCCTGTACCCTCATACAAAAATGCAGATGGTGTGCTCTGACGTGGATGAGGAAACAAGCAGAAAACTGTCTTCTTCCTTTACAGATTATTTTAATCTCTGCATAGCAAGTTGTCCTAAATGAAGTATTAGCATTCTGATTAAGCAGTTCCTTCAACTTAGCCATTTTTCAGGAAGTCTGAATTATTTCAATTATATCACTTGAATAAAAAGTGTTGTTTGGTGTCAAATTTTACTGCTTTAATTTTCACCTACCAATTTCTGTATTTAAACTTGACTTTCTGCATGTTTTTCCAGCTTGGTATCATTGGAGAACTTGGCACCAACTTGAGGAATTCCTAGTAATTTGCTGTACAGATAGTGACAACTTCTGAGCTGGGTTTTCCTTTTATGTTTCCAAGTGCTTCCACTAGATGCTGAAATATTGAGAACTGTTCTTTCACTGTTGTATGGAAAGAGCAGTCTTGCAGAAAACAAATCAGACGACTTTAAGCTGTGTAATTGAGACAGAACTACAGTAGTTTTTCATTCTGGTTCATGGGATCACATCAATGTATTCGCTGAGCTAAAGCACTGAAAGGAAAAAGTTGAACATCAATTATAGCTATGTCTTATCACATTATAAAGTGTTAAACATAATAAAGCATGAATGTAGTTCCTAAAATGATGATATTAAAATCAATGGGAACTGTTCTTTGAAATCTAAGACTTAAACTAGGCTTACCTTTTTTAGAAAAAGACATTAATTTTCTTTTTCATGAGAGTTTGTCTTATCTTGCTGTTTTTCAGCCTTCAGAGATAGAAATGGAGTCGCAAGTCCATCTGTATGGACACACAGCAGAAATAACAAGCTTGTTTGTGTGCAAGCCATACAGTATAATGATAAGTGTCAGCAAAGATGGAACCTGCATAATATGGGATCTGAACAGGTACAAGTATATCTATAACTCTTTCCCACAGCTTTCTTATAAATACAGGTTTTCCCACTCTTGGGTACCTTTGCCTCTTTGAAGTTAGTTGAATTTGTTCATTATTCTAAAGTCAAACTATTCTAAAGTCAAATGAATAGTCAAACTATTCATTATTCTAAAGTCTAAACTTATTCTAAAGTCAAACTCTTCCTGTCTTTCTCATAAAAGGTGCTAAAATTTTATAGTGAATATGAAAAATATCATAATTGTGCAAAATGTTGATTGAAATTAATGTAACTTTTTTTCATATTTTCCTCAAAGGACCTTGTCTGCATTTGAGTCTGAGGTTTAGGCTTGTTCCTTTTGTTTTCTACAGGCTGTGCTATGTCCAGAGTCTGGCTGGACACAAGAGTCCTGTGACTGCAGTTTCAGCTAGTGAAACCACTGGTGATATTGCAACAGTTTGTGACTCAGGTATATTTGTCAGTCACAAAAGCTGTTTTGATTTGCAGACCAAATAAATCATGAGACCTGTAATTAAATTAGTTACCGAGTGTGTATTCATCATCTGAGGATGTATCCAGTCACACAGGAGCAACATTTTGCTTTTTTTACATAGTAACATACAAATTTCTCCAGAAGTGATTAGGCATGTGTTTGAATATAATATAGAGAGATGAAGACCAACAGCTTGGTCTCTTTATAAAAAGACTTGAAATTTCAAAGATGCCTGGGAGACATTTTATGATATTGGCTGCTTTCATTTTCACAGAGATTTGTTGTCAAAGGTACAATTCTTCAGGGGAGTACCATGTGTTACAGAGCATAGGCAAGGAGTATTAAAGGACAAGGGGACATTATTCTGGCAGTTTCAGAAAACTAACGTTTAGATTTTTAAACTTGGAGACTTTCAAGTCCATTTCTATAGCTCACAAAACTCTTTTTTTTCTGCAAAGCGTGTTAATTAGTAAGGGATGTTACATTTCCTTTTAAGACAATTCTTTTCAAGACAAAAGCAGTTATTGGATTGTTAGTTCACTGATAGAATCAAATAGTCCCAGATAATCAGGTAAGAGAACTGTGCTTGCTATTTTTTAAGTATTTTGCTTAAAATGCAAATTAAGAATGAGAACTAACTGCTTAGATAGCTGGTATGAATTCCATCTTAGTGCCTTCCCTGTTAGTACATGCAAATTGGTCATTAAGTAAATTCACGTAGTGCTTTTGTAAGTAAAACGTTCCATAAATAGGATGTGATGGCTTCTAAATCACTGCAGTGACTTGGTGGTTTGCGTGCTTCCTGCCTCAGAGAGAGAGAGAGAAGTAATTGCAGACATTGCTCAGTCATTTAAACCTTATGAACTCTCAAGAAGTTGGATTCTTTACCACAGAATGTTTAAATATTATGGACTTAACTGTGGTCTAGATTTATTTTTTTAATTCTCCCATGCTGTGCTTTGTTGCAGTTGGAGGAGGCAGTGATTTGAGACTTTGGACAGTTAATGGTGATCTTGTTGGACACGTGCACTGCAGGGAAAGTATTTGCTCTGTTGCTTTCTCTAACCAGCCTGAAGGTGTGTCTGTCAATGTGATTGCAGGGGGCCTTGAAAATGGAGTAGTAAGGTAAGCATTTGAAATGTTTATTTATTAAAATGCTCTATCACTTAGGCTCACAGTTTGAGAGCATGTAGCCAAGCATCATGCTGGTATTTGGCTTTAAAGAAGGTGGACAAGCTGTTACTCAGCTCCCAGTCTTAGCAGTTACTAAATAGATTGTTTATCACTGAAGTATTTGTAAAAGCAAGTGTGAAGAAAATGGCTCTTTCTTTCAGACTGTGGAGTACGTGGGACTTGAAGCCAGTACGAGAAATAACATTTTCGAAGTCAGCCAAACCTATTGTAAGGTAAAAAGATCTTAAGTAAACAATTAATGCTTTTTTCTCTTTAGGGAAAAAAAAGCAAACCAACAAACAAAACCACAACAAAATGGTCATAGAGTGTTAAACATGAAAATAGGAGGTAAACACCCATATCTAAAAAGAGCAATGCAAACCCACTAATTATTCATTAAAGCAAAGTGAGCACAAGTGTACTGTACTTGTAGCGACAGTAATAACTAGCTTCTGCTGCTCTGGCAGATGGAAATTAGCAGGATTCCCTGGAAAACTGAACCAGAGATACTCCTCTCATTTTTAAATTTAATATTTTTTCCTCAGAATCTGTGTTAAAATAATAACTATAAAATAATAATAATAAGATAATCTTAACTATGCCAGACTTAAATAGACTGTTTCTTCCTCAAAATTAAATGAAAATGCTGCCTTTTCCATTTTTCTGATGGTGGACAGAAATGGTAAAGAGGCAAACTCAGAGTAGCCTGGAAGCTGCCATTTTGGAGTGCTTGTGTAGTTAGGTTTCTCTGAGTCTCCCTGATTTAGATGAGCAGAATTCTCGTGCCAAAGTGTTTTCAGAACATGGTCAAAGGACTGAGACTTTGATATCCCCAGTGGTACAGTAGTCTGCACAAAGGTCTCAAGAGTTATGCCAAAATTTTATCTTAATGTTAGCATAGTAACAAATGACTGAAAAATTTTGTTCTGACTGTTGGTAAAATAGCATTTAAAATCCAAACTAGCTTTTTTTTTTTTTTTAAAGAAATGAAAAAGATTGTCTGATGGCAGTTATTGTCTTTGTTACCTCCTTTAAGCAGCATATTTCACAAAGCTTGTTGATAACGATTTAGTAGCTATTGAATAATTTAGTTTCCTGCTTAAATGTGACAGTAAATGGATGCTGACCTTCATGCTCTCTAACATTACCCATGGCATGACTGAAGGGCTTTTCTAGCCCTGTTACAGCTCAAGAAATGCCCATCTGAACAAAAGTCACGTGCTGTGCCATGAAATCGGATGGATTTAGTTTCTGCCTTTGTCAGCAAAGCAAGTTCAGAGGGCACTGAGCTCTGTTGCAGAAAATCCTTCCTTTCAAAAACAGAAGGGAAAAGAGTAGGATTTTGCTACTAATCCTGTCCTTTGCTCTGACACTGCAAAGAAATGAGTGTTGAACTGCCGGGGACGAAGTGCTGAGCAAAGCTGCAGTTCAGCCTGTTTGGGTACAAATGCATAAGCAGGTATACGCAAACATATTGCTGTGTTAACGTAGGCACCAGGCCTCCCCTGACAGCTCCTCTTTGTTGGCTGAACTCTCAGGGCTTTTAATGTCTTCTGGCATTATAAATAGCCCCATTTGGTATAAAGCCAGACTCTTTCCTTGTTTTGCAGCCTTACGTTTTCCTGCGACGGCCATCACTTGTTCACGGCTAACAGTGATGGGAATGTCATCGCCTGGTGCCGCAAGGACCAGCAGCGCTTGAAGCTGCCCATGTTCTACTCCTTCCTCAGCAGCTACGCAGCTGGGTGACGGCGGGGCCTGCTGCTAACTCCTGTCTCTGATGCACTTTAATCCAAATAGCTATAGGAGCTCGTATTGAACTGGACTTTGGAGTACCCTGAATGTGTCTAGAATGACTGAATAGGTGGGGTGGTTTTTTAAAAGAGCAGCCTAAGGTGGATGTAAGATTGCATATGCGCATGCACAAACTTGAAGCATATCCAGGTAAGCAGGAAGCTCTGGTCATATTATCCGATGCCAGCAAAGTGACTAAGAAACGCTCAATGCTGCAATATAAAACAACAACAGTATTTTTTTAAATCGCTTCTTGGACAGAAGTATTTAAAAAAATTGATTATGCTTATTCCCTCTCTTAGTATGTAAAATATCAGCAGCATCAAGTTCTGTAAATATCTGTTCAAATGTGAGCATATGTATATCTGATTAGTTGAGTTTGGTATGGTTAGCTCTGGGATAAGCAATCCAAAACTTAAAAATCAACAGCCACTTAAAATTGCTTTTTTTGAGAAGCAAAGAACTTAGTAGGTGCTTTTTGCACCATCTTACGGTATTGTAATGCTAAAATTCAAATTTCTGCTATCTTTGTGTTTGTAATTTTTGCCATCTTCTCTGTTAATGTAATAGTCTTTGCAACAGATGACAAAAAATAATTGTCTTAGTGATGGGTAGACACCTCGTGGCATCACGAAACAGTGGTTAGATCAATGCAGTGTGAACTCCCTAACTCTGTGATAGTTGGCTATTGCGGTTCTGTGGCAGAACGTCTATTATGTACACACACACAGCTTATCTTCCAGAGCTCTAAAAAGAGGTGTTAAAGAAGGCACAGATGTGCTCCTGTTCTAGTGGCATTGAGGTTCAATGCACTGTAAAATGTTTGAATGTAACTGCTTCAATAATCAATGTTCATAAGCATCAGATGGTTTGGAAAGTTTCACACAGATACACTGTGCAAATTTGTTGTGTATTCCTGGGTGCTATTTTATGAGGGGGAAAAAATAAGCCTCTGTCATGAACAGCTTAACAAATTTGACATCTTAGGCGACATGAAAAATTAGTATTTCAATTGATGGATTTGAAGACCTCTAAACCTGGCACCATGACTAAGTGCCCACTAGTCATGCGAATGGTAAAGCAAGAGTGCTACGCAAGTCTGATGTAGTTACATTTTCCTTTTAAATTACTTTGCTTTTTTATCACTGACAGGTTCCTCTATTGCCATTCAAACTGCTGTATCTTCCCATGTTTAAGGCTCATCTGCTTTCAGAACACTTTACGTGAAATTGCTAGGTCGTGACAAAGGTGACACATACACAATCAATTTTTACACTTCTTTTGAAAATTCCCAATAGTCTGCACAAATTCTTGAGACTTCCTGGTTGAGGAACTTTTCAAACTAGAAAAACTTAAAAAAAAAGTTCTCATAGTTCAAGACACAAAGGCTCATCGTTGGTTCAATTAAGCAAGTGGCTGCATACTATATGGATTGAATTCTAAACTGCATATTATTGTAGCAGCATTGTATAGGATGGCTTTAGTCATATTTTTCACTGTCTAAATGTTAATGTAAGGTCCAAATACAGACTGAAAAGCTTCCTGGCTCATGTTGATGTGATGTGCTTTGTTTAAGAGAAAAAAAGACAAACTTTGTGGGTTTGGGGTGCTTTTGTGCTCCCTGTTTTGGGGTTTTGTTCACAAAGGCTTATTTTTTTATAAAGTAGAATTCCACTTGTTACAAACCAATATGCAAAACTGCTGGCCTTGTAAAGAGTGCAATATTATATATTTTTATGTAAAAGTAAAAATGATTTTTTGAAGCAGTGAATATTTATTCAGCTTAATATTCTGGAACTATTAAAATAACATTGCAATAGTGTCTGTGCATGATGTACTTAAATTTCCTGTAAATGTCACATTCCACACTGTATTTGTATATACACTGTCACATTGTTGGGTAATAAACAGATCTTTGTATCAAACCATTTTGAGATGATTAGAAACATGGTTTTGGCTCAGTTTCAACTTTCTTCTTTAGGGAATCTTTCACACCTTCCACCAGATCAGTTTCTGCTGATTCCCTTGTCTTTCATATTTAAAAATCATGAAATGGGAAGGTTCTGTTTATGGACTACAACCTGTGTCTGTCAAACTGAAGGTGGCGAGTGCAAGATGGGATGTGGGAAACTCTGGGCATCTTATTACCCTGATACGCAATGCAATCACACGTAGACAAGAAGTTTCGCAGGGCAGAGAGGTTCCTCCGTGCCAGCTCAAGGCTGAGTCCGGGGCGGAGAGAGACCTCCTTGTTTATTTCTTACTTTTTATACATTTGTGGGTCTGGCTGAAGATTGGCTTCTTGGGGTTTTTCACCCTTCAGCCAAGTGGCTAGACCAACTGTCAGTTACAATTGTTTTCAGGTTAGAAATACGCAAACAAAGGACAGAGAATGAAAAACAAAGGATTTATGTTACATATGTGTGAAAAAGGTAGAAACTGCTCTTAATATTGTGCAGTAACTAAAGATCTGACTCCATTTTATGAAAATTCAAAAGGCTATAAAAAACTCAGAAAAACCAAGGTAACATCATATCACTTTGCACACGTGTGCATGTCCTTCCTTCCCACAGGATGCATGACTAGAATTTGGATTAAATGATGGCTCTCAAAGCAGAGACATTCCCCTTCCTTCCATCTGCCTTCTCACTGAAAACCTGTCTGAGCTGCAAAGGCAGATAAGCAACTTCTCTCTGGATTCTCTGAAAGAGGGGTGGAAATTGAAAGACTGGGATCTCAGGGAGGCATCTGACAGGATGTGAAGCTCTTTCTGTTGGAAGCCAGGGTTTGGGAGAGGTTCATGGGGATAGGCCTGTCTGTCTGATTGCAGGATTCTGTGGTAAATTCAGACCTCTCTGTTCTGATAGTGGAGAGACATAGTGAGAAGGGGAAGGGGGGTCGATAGCTGGAGATTCAGTTGTGGTGGGGAGAGGGCATCTCCAACCCATTACTGAAAGGGAACCCTGATCTTGGATTTGGAGATCCACTGCTTAGACAAAGCCATGACAATGAACAGAAGGGGAAAAAAAAGCCTGAACTGAATTAAACAAAAATATAATCACAATAGTAAAAGAAAACAAGGGTGCAGTGGGGAGAATATCACCTGGCTTGCTACTAACAACTTCTAGTTTACCTTTTAATTTCTTCATGCTTTCTTTTGCTTAAAGCTCTATTGGGTTTTTTCCCCTTCTTGCATATGCTGCTGCTCTATCACAAAACAATTGAACAATTACTATTTAAAAGCACTGCTTGCCTTGAAAAATATCTGCTGGAATATTTAAGCTTCTGTATGTACAGACACCTTTTTTTACTTTGCTGCTTTATTAAGTTACAAACTACTGACAAATGACTGCTGTTTAGAGGTTTATTTGCCATTAGTGCTCTGGAGTGGGGTTAGGAAGGCACTGATTTTGCATTGGGGTTTCTGTAATAGGCTTGGTTGTATATTTCATCATTTTGAAAAAAGATTAAAAATGAAATGTGGCTGCTCTAATTAGACTCTTAAACTATTTTGGACTACACAGCAGAAAACATTTGAGTAAAACAGGAGGTTGGTTACTGTTTCCAGCTTTGAGCTAGCATTCCCAGAAAAAAAAATTGAATCCTAATTCTCTAATGCAATTGACTGAAGCCCATATAAGGCTCATAAGAGCCAAGTTCATGTAAATTCAAGGAATAAATATTTGTCTTAGCTGTATGGGTATTGCCTCCAGAACCTGTAGGGGGGACTCCTGGTTGTGGTGGAAGGTAAGAGTTTGCAGATTTAAAAGAAGGCAATATCTGTATGATATATATAATATATATATGATGAAAATATATTTTAAAGCAGCCATTTCCCATCTTTATGTTTTAGCTTAAGTCATAAAATTATTAGAATCCAGTGGTAAAAATATTCCGATGACAACAGTCTCATGATTGGAACCATCTAATGTGCTTTTTGTCTAACAGCATGTAAATACTTTGTCTATGAAGTGAGGCCTTTTATTGATTGATGATGTTGTCGAACACGAATGAAAGAGCAGCAGCATAGGCCAGTGAGGTTTCCATCAGTTTCTGGAACTCTGATTATGAGAAGCTTGGGAACTTACCTATTTATATTTAGTGATGTTTACCTTCTTCCTACTGCATCTCCTACCAAGCCCCTAGCACAAAAGCCATTGACTCAGTCTCAGAAGAGGCTGCCCTTGCTCCAAAGCAGGAGCAACTTTTAAAATTAGGACTCTTCCTTGTTCTCTTTAATACAGAAAACAAGTGTTGGAAATTCTGCTCCATTATGATGGAATGAGAAAAAGTTCTGAGAACAGGTAGGAGAAACCATACACCCATCCAGAGGGAGAAGCCATCTTACTGGGGAAAAAACTAGTGAGGCTCTGGTGATCCTAGCAATGGGTTATCGCAGCAGACAAAAGTTTTAGTTAAAAATGTTAATTGGCACTTTTAAATGCTGCTGACATGTACAGCTTTTATAGGGAGGAGCATATAGAAATGGATCTGTGAAGCTGCACTGTATCATTCTGACACACTAGCCCTGACAAGGTGAGTCTAAGCAGCCCCTTTCCCACAGCACTTCCATTCCCCACGGCAGGCTTTTTACATCACCCTTCTGTTGCTCGGTGTGAGGGCAGGACAAGGCACTGTGGGCTCTCACCCCAAACCCCGGTGCCTTTTGGGCTTTGCTGGCTGAGGTACAGCGCTACAGGCTGGGGGCACAGTGGCTGGGAAGCAGTGGAAAAGGCCCTGGAGGTGCTGGTCAGGTCCCAGCTGGAGGAGAGCCAGCTGTGCCAGGTGCCCGAGAAGGCCGATGGCAGCCTGGCCTGGATCAGCAATAGCGCGGCCAGCAAGGCCAGGGCAGCGACTGGCACTGGTGAGGCTGCACCTTCAGTATTCCGTGTTCAGTTTTGGGCCCCTCAGTTCAGGAAGGACACTGAGGTGCTGGAGCATGTCCAGAGAAGGGAAATTAACTTGGTGAAGGGAACTCAGGTCCTGTGAGGAGCTAGCTGCAGAGCTGGGGCTGTTCAGCCTGGAGAAAAGGGAACTCGGGAGACTCTGCCACGCTCTTACACCCACCGGAAAAGAAGCTGTAGCCAGGTGGGGCCGGGCTCTTCTCCCAGGTCACAAGTGGCAGGATGACAGCGAAGGGGTTCAGTGGAGGTTCAGTTTCCACAGTCAGAGGAACTTCTTCACGTAAAGGGCGATTAAACGTTGGAACGGATTGCCCGGGGAGGTGCTGGAGTCACTGTCCCCGGATGTGCTTAAGAAAAGGCCGATTATCGCCATGGTCTAGTTGAGAGAGCGGTGTTCGATCAAAGGCTGGACTCGATGATCTCAGAGGTCTTTTCCAACCCAATGGATTTTGTTTCTGTGATCTGTGATTTTGTTCGAGAACACCTCGATGACCGCTTGATCCCTAGCGCCCGCTGGAGCCGGGGCAGGAGGCTGCAGCAGGAGTCCGGAGGGACGGAGGCAGGCGGAGCTGAGGGCGGTGGCACCGGGGCCGTCCCGCCGCGCCACGTGCCACCGCCGGGCCGCCCGCGGCCTGCGCCCCGCACCGCCCCGCACGCTGGGGGCGGGACGGAGGGAGGAGCGCCCGGGGGCCCGGGCGGGAGAAGGTGCTGGGCGGGGCGCCCGGCCTTGGGCGGGTCGGGATTTCCGCGCGGGGCTTTCTCCGCGGTGGGCGCTGCTGTCCTGCGAAAGCTTTGGCCGCTCCGCCCGGCGCCCCGGCGCTCCCGCGGGCTGCTGCGGCCGCGCGAGCCGGAGTTTCCCGGTTACCCGTAGGAGTCGGCGTCGGGCTTCGGGCTCCGTTGTCGCTGGCGGCGGCGGGGAGCAGCCTTCTCCGGAGAACCCGCCCCGAGCCCAGGTATCCCGCGGGGAGCAGCCTTCTCCGGAGAACCCGCCCCGAGCCCAGGTATCCCGCGGGGAGCAGCCTTCTCCGGAGAACCCGCCCCGAGCCCAGGTATCCCGCGGGGAGCAGCCTTCTCCGGAGAGCCCGCCCCGAGCCCAGGTATCCCGCGGGGAGCAGCCTTCTCCGGAGAGCCCGCCCCGAGCCCAGGTATCCCGCGGGGAGCAGCCTTCTCCGGAGAACCCGCCCCGAGCCCAGGTATCCCGCGGGCGGCGGGGAGGGGGTCTCTGCCCGGCGTGCTCGTTCCTCCCCCGTCAGCTGCCTGGGCTAAGGCTCGAGGAAGCGGTCGCTTTTCCTGCGGGCTGACTGGCGCTGACGGAGGGGTAGCTCCCGCTGCCCGGCTGCTGCTGCTGCTGCTGGCGGTAATCGCTGATGTGGTGCTGGAGCTGCTGCACAGCAGAGCCATTAGGGCAGTGCAGTGAGACAGAAAACTCGGAATAACAACTTGAAAAACGCTTCTGCCCTGCAGGTGATGCAGTGCCGAGCTTCCCGGAGCCGCTCTCCCTACCTTGTCGGTTACAATTCTGTTCAAATCCGTTTTGAGCGGGATTCAAGTGGAATAATCAAAATTCCCTGTGTATTTGAAAGCTCAGAGCTGCCTTCCAGAATTAGCTAAAGAGGTAAAACGGTAGCCAGGAATAATCTTTCTGCCTCAGAGTTTCCAAATCTCCGATGGTTTGCTGAGCTATATGTTCATATAACCTGTATGCTGATGATAAATAATATTGCACGAAAAGATTGTTCCTTGGGAAATATCACATTAGTTCAGCCATTGCTTCCTTTGATTTTTTTAATGGTGAGAAGCAAGAAAGATATTTTTGAGTAAAAATTTAGGTATGGTAGCAAGAATTTGTGGAATTTGACAATTGGACTGGATATAGTACTGGATACGTTAGATGAGAACAGAGCTACTGGAGTTTCGCTGATTTGCAGTTACACGAGAAGTTATTTTCAAAGTCACCACATTTATGTTATGAAAATTGCATTCTTTCCTTATCTTGAACAATAGTTCTTGCTTTTAATCTAATTATTTCTTTCTGCTTGTACTACTAAGCTTCTCCTTAGGAGTTGGAGTGAAAAGCTGTAGTAATTTTCTTGTATTTCTTTGTGCAGCCATGAGATAGAGAAAGAAAAGGATTCCTTACCCTCCGGCTCTCTTTACAGAGCTATGTCAGTTGCTGTAAATCTTAGAATCTTAGAGTAAGAACTGAGATAGCAGGGGAAGTTGGGTTTCTTTCCTTTTTTTTTTTTTTTTTTTTTTTTTTCCCTTATAATTTCTTTGATATACCAGTTTGGCATCGAACATTTGTGAGGCTGTAAATTTTGCTGGTTTTATTCCTGCAAGTGGAGAATGAAATGTGACGATCTTTCCTCAGTTTAGGATGTAATTTGCAGGTGATTATCACGGAGTGATCCCCTAGTGTCACTGGGACTCAGTTGAATGATTGGGTTAACTTTGCTATTGAGCTGTGCTGGCCAAGAAGTACAGAGCTTGTGTGGAAGGTGTTCTTTGGAGCTGTCAACCCCAGCTTCTCAAATCGAGTAATTTCAAGTCCATCACTTTAGATTACGGCAGCAATTTGTTTTAGGGCTTTTTAGATGGAATTCTAGAGGTCACTTTTATGGTATGGCGTTCTGAGATAGTACTTGGAGCTAGAAGGGGGCTGGAAATTGCAGCTTTTCATCCCTGTTACTTGTAGGAATGCATCCCGAAGAGCTCGGAAATTCAGTTTTGCTTCTAAGTTACTCAAGTTTTTAGACTTTTTCTGCATTTTGCTAACAACTATTTATAATGCTTAGTAGGTGAAGGTTGCACTCCTTACCTTCAATGCAGCATCAAGCTATACCTGCAAATATTTATGCAGCTTTCTGCATCATCATAAGATAAATTTGCCTTTGAAATGCTGTTGGGTACGATCATCATTGTAAAAACAAATTGTAAAAACAATCACCATTGTAAAAACAAAACAAAAAAAGGTAAAGCTGCTCTTCGTGAGCATTTTTAGGAGCCTGAGAAATTAAGAACTTTGGCACGCGTGAGTAACGTGCACCCAGGAAAAGGATGAAGGTAAAACAAAACAAAACGCCAGGAAACGCAGCTGGCTGGGAGGCTGGCGATGCGCAGCTTTCGGGAGTGAAGCTTTAGGGAAGGGCTGTCTGGTGTGAGGTGTCAGTCAGCAGAAACTGTTTGGCTAAAAAAGGCTGTGTGGCTGCTGTCACCGCTCTTTGTTAGCGCGGTCGGTGTTCCCCTAGAAGAAAAGAATCAATAGAGACCAGGTCGGTGAACTCGGTGCGCCGCACGAAAATACGCTGGATAGATGAGCTCCTGTGTCATGCCGGTCTGCTGGCTGCAGCAGCGGCATGCAGGCTGCTGGTTAGCGCGGTTACTGTAACTACAGTGATTATCGGGACCTGTGTGTGCCTGCTTTGATACAAGGTGAAAACAGCCTCGAAGGAGCAGCAGCAAACCCCGCTGAGAATTTCTGGTTCAAGGGGTTTTAGGTAATTCAAATGGTGGGGGGAAGTTACTCATTTTAAACATCAGAAAGTGATGTGGCCAGCAGGTCAAGGGAGGTGATTCTCTGGTGAGACCCCACCCTGCATCCAGCTCTGGGGTCCCCAGCACGGGAAGGACATTGACCTGTTGGAGTGAGTCCGGGGGAGGGACACCAGGATATCGAGGACCTGGAGCGCCTCTCACATGAGGAATAGCTGAAACAATTGGAATTGTTCATCCTAGAGAACAAAGGCTCCGGGGAGACCTTATTGCAGCCTTTCAGTAATGAAAAGAGGCTTAAAAGAAATTGGGCGGAATTTTTGGCAGGGCCAGTTGGGAAAGGACAAAGGGTGATGGTTTTAAACTAAAAAAGGGTTGATTCAGATCAGATATAAGGAAAAAAAAAAACAACTGTGAGTGTGGTGAAACACTGTACCAGGTTGCCCAGAGAAGGGGTGGATGCCCTGTCCCTGGAAATATTCCAGGTCAGCTTGGATAGGGCACTGAGCAACTTGTTATAGTAGATGTTCCTGCTCATTGCAGGGGCCTTGAACCAGGTGATTTTTAAGGTGCCTTCCAACATAAACCATTCCATGAGCATGTAGACTGCTCACCCAGGTACAATATAAAGGTAAATGTGCCTTCCTGTGGGACTAAAGGCCTGGAGAATACTTGGGTAGTTTAAGAGGAGTCATCTTAAGAGAGAGGATTGGATCCACTTGTCAGGCTGAGGCTGCAGCCTCGGATGAAACACATCCTGCCAGTGTGTTTGAAGGAGAGGTTTCCTCACATTCCAGAGGATGGGTGTGTAATAGATTCTCTTGTAATTAAAATTTCTGTTCTCTCCAGAGCTTTAGTTCTAAGTAAAAATTGTATCTCATTAATGAATATTAAGGTTATTATCATAGGTCCTAAAGCATACAGAATCAAGTGTCAAACAAAGCTTTGTCTGCAACAAGGACCTTTGTCACAGCCTGGTTTGAAAGTGAGTACAATTCTCATTGTCAGCATCACACCATATGTAATAGGGCCTGAAATAATGCACAGATATGTACTGTGTTTGCAGACACTGAGAGAAGGTAGAGGTATATGTAGCTTAGTGCATGAGAAGTCAGTCTCACAAAGTTATGGAACCAGAGCTGTCTGTAAAAAATTGAAATTAAATACTTAAATGGATGCTAAACACCTCCAGAAATATAGTAGTTAAATATTTAAATGCATGTAAAGGCCAAGGTTGGAGTAGGATTTGGAACAGAACAAATGTTTGTGCTTCAGAATATAAACAAACCTCTTGGTGGGGGTAAGTGGTAATTTTCTCCAGTGTCTGAAACGCTTAGTGTCAGACTTATTTTTGTTTTTAAAGTTTGGTGTTTTTTTATAAAGCCTCATAATCTGGTTGTTTTCTGATAGTGTGAAATGCTTTACTAGGCAAGATACGTATTTTTCTTTTTTAAAATTTTCCTATTTGGTGTTTCAGGATATAGGTAAAGATATTATCTTTGTGGCATTGCTTTAGAAACATGGTTTGAATTTTTAGAAGCATTTTTATGCCTATGGCCTTTTCAGAATTCTACTATGGACTTAATCCTTATTCTGTAAATGCTTAAACACTGGCTGGAAGTACTATGAGCAGTGTGCTTGCCAACTTTGTTGTAGCCAGTGACAGTTCAAATTGTCTAACTCTAATGTTTACAGCTTTTACAGTATGAGTGAATGTTTTGCCAGAAAAGCTTGAGAGATCCAGAATTCCCCGGACTGTTTGAGGAGTTGCAGTTGCTTAATTCAGTTTAACTTAAATGTATGTGGCAAATGTAGAAAGGCCTCTGACTTGGATTTGGCTTTGACTTTTTTGACTTTGTGATCCACATCAAGGTAGATGTGGAGATGATAAAATTTAAATGATTCACTCCTGTGGGGGTATCATTTTGTAAACAAAGCTAAACGTGTTTATTCTGATCTTTATGGATAGGCTGATACTGGAGGAGGTTGAGTAAAACAAAAAGTCCAGAGATGAGCTGTAATTCAGAACCTTATCCTTTTGTGAATATCTTGTATCCTTTCTGCTGTTTGACTTTCCACTGCAAGTCAAAACACATCTCAGAATTGATTGGAGGCTGTGGCTTGGTTGTGGATTTTCATACAGCATATGGCATTTTATGCAAAGCCAGTTCCTCCACATGTATTCAGTCCTGTGCCTTGTGAGGAATATGAGTTAAAAAATTGTAAACAAAGATTAAGACAAAGAACCTGCTGTGTTCTGACACGATTTTATTTCATCAGAGCACGCAAGGGGGGAACTTGTGTTCCATTCAAATGACACGTGTATATGCAGAAAACCTCTTCGTTGTCTTGGCGTATGTTAAAGCTCTTGTTTTGTTTGGCACAATTCATATATTTTAAAGTAGCATTTCTCTGCCTTGACTTATACGAGACCTGAAAGAAAAAGATTCTACTGTTTCTTCAAATTACTGTTGAGCATGGCTCACCATGGCATTTGTATTCCGCCATCCTGTTTTACAGCACAGGTTACTGATTTTTAGAAACTGTTTCATACCAGGCTATGAGAAGAAACAACTGTCTTTGTCTTGTCTGTGAGCATTTGTGTTTTGCAAAATCATAGTTAAAAAATTATTCCTCCATTCTTTCTGTACTATGGATCGTGTACTTCTCTTGAGTCTAACCAGGGGTATTGTACATACAGTTTGGTGGTTTTTTTACAAGAGCATTTGCAGTGTCCTACTATATTTCTTGTTTGTATCTTACACCCCAGTGACTGTATCAGGTAAGTTATCAATGTTCAAAAGAGGAAATTTGTGTGGTTTTAGGTGTTTGCTTCTTATCCAGAAATAAGCTGGAAGTATTCATTTTGAAAGGCCTGAGCCTAAAACTGCTTTGGTAGCAGTGCAAAATGCCTCTTTGTGTGTGTTTTCCTCCCGTGTCCCATCTGCCTCTCACACCCTGTGTCCTTTGCATTTTGCTGAACTTTGCATTGGTTTCTGAGGCTTGGTGCCAGACTAATCCGGCTGCAGGTGACACTTGTGGTAAGGACCACAGGGGAAGGTTGCCTGATAGAAACCTCAGCATCCAGTCTTGCCAGGCAGTACAACCAGTCTGAGTCCCGTCTAGGTCATCTGTATCCCATCATCTTTCCATGTGGCCTTAGTCCAGCCTCCAGTGACTCTAAAATAGCGACTGTTCCTTGTGCTGGGGCAGCGCTGCATACAGGTGTCAGCACAAGGGGGTCTCACATGCAGACCACCTCTGGCATAAATATTGTGAGTTAGTCAAGGTCTGAATGTGGATGTCTCGACTCATTTGGTAACAGAGCTGAGGACTGCTGCATATTGAGTTGATTTACTCTTAATCCCTCAGGGAGTAGCAGTGCCACAGAACCAAGCGCTGACATACTTTTCCTAGATGTCCCTTCCCAAGAGCTGTAGGTATCTTTAAAAAGAAAGCATTCCTAACCTGTAGAGTGTACTGTACTGGGTTTAGTTATCTTTAGACTTTGCTGAGGTGTCCTAAGTAAAACGTTGGAAACCACTGCCTTATTTCTTCTTAATCTGTTAAGTAATTTCTAAGCTTCTTTTATCAATAGTCAGAATTCTGACTCGTTCTCTGTCTTACAGTTCCTCTCTGACGCTCAGTGAAAGCGTGTGGCATTCATTTCCACTGCACACATTTCTGAGCTTGTTTTGATGTTTCTAGGTGTAACTGGGGCGTGGAGCCAAACTGTGCAATGCCTGCAAGGTCTGTTTGTGAACAGCTGTTCTGTGCTGGCAACAAGAACCAGGGCAACCATTTTCACACTGAAGTCATGGTCATGTGCTCTGCATTTGTATGTCATTTGCAGGACTCAGGCGGAGTGCTGACGATGGAAGGATGCAAATACGTAATGCAGTAAGGTGCTATGGATCAAGAGAACAGAAGTAAATGGTGTCTGCTTTGTATTCGTGACCAACAGCCTGCCGGAGTTGATGTGGTGGGCAAAGCTTGGTTAGAGTTCGCATAACTCTAAGTGATTGCTGCATTTGCTACCTGTTCTTTAAATGGTCTCACTTCGTCTCTTCCAGGGAAAACAGAATGAAGGAACTAGTGTCCAACAGTACAACCAGTATTTCTCAAGCCAGGAAAGCTGTGGAGCAGTTAAAAATGGAAGCATACATGGATAGAATGAAGGTAAACTTGGACTTATTGTTGATGTTTTGAATTCGCTGATTAGTTTGTGGAACAGCATGCCTTTAACAGTGCAGAAATCAAGAATCTATGTCGAGCAGTAAAACAATATTCGGTACTGCGAGACTGTGAGTGAGTTACATACCGACTGCTGGGTTCTTGTGAAGCGATTTCCAAAGCCTGGCTTCAAGTCTGCTTCTGTGTGAGTGTCTGTCTGTCAAAAGTGGTATTTTGTGAAATACTTAAAATCAGCTGGCAGGTGCACAGGTGCTCTTCTTTGTCACCTGTAGCTAAATTTAAGTGCCGCTCTGGTTTCTTGGTTTTTCTCCTTTAAGAGTTGGAAAAAGTCTTTAAGATATTGCAAAATTTTTGAATAGTGATGAGACAAGCTGAATTGCTTTGCTTTGTCTTGTTTTAGTGCAGATGTCATTGCACAAAAAGTGTGTATGATTGCAGTGTGCAGTTATGATTCTTCACACTTGATAACATGTATGTGAAGATATGGTTTCATCGTGCCTCTAAATACACGTGGATTAAATATTATCATTAAAGGCGCTATTAAAAAGAGGTTTTAATTTTTTTTAACCAAAAAAATCCTGTGGAATATTCTTGCAAGTCATTCTGCTTTCCACTAGGCTAAAATTTTGTGAAATATCAAGCGCCTAGAAGCTAATAATGCCATAGAACTTTTTAAGAAAGCAATGCTCATTTCTTTTGCTCTCTGCCTCTGAAAATAGCGAATAATTATTTTGATAAAAAATCCAGTCTCTACAAGGAAGAAGTTTTTACTCTTTCCATCTTTAAAAAGTAATGCATTGAAATTGCCCAATTCTCTGCAAACAACTGTATACAAATGGTGACTGAGATTATTAAGTCAGTAGGAGAATTTAGAAATGTTGTACATTAAAATCATCATGTAGTCTTAACTCAGTCTGTTTGTCCATCCATCCTGTGTGCTAAAATTCTGCACGTAGTCAGCCTGGGGATGGTAGTATGTATTTATGATTTTTAAAATTGTCTCAGATCACAAACTCACCAGCTGGAAAAGTAGTATTTATAATTCAGAAACATTAGTGCGATTGATGGATGGTCAGTCTTGCTCATAGGAAAAAAGAAATTTCAGTCACTCTGTTTTGTGGTAGTTTTTAGAGATATCTTGTGAGACCACTGAATTTGCAGAAGTAGTTTCTCTATTTCATAGTGTGTCACAAATTCATCACATAACCTGTTCACAGGGACAGGTGTTTGTTTCCTGCAGTAAAAGAAGGTCTGCCTTGGTTAGTCCCAACTCGGGTCATGCTGCAGCTGCATGAACAGAACTGTCAAGGGATGGTGTGGGTGGCAGAGGGAAAGGGTTGGAAAAATATGGCCCAGTTTATTGGCATTTGAAATTATTGGCATTTGAAATTGTTGTTCTCTTAAACTTGCTTCCATATGTACAGTAGTAACTGTCATGTCCCACATCATTAGGTCACTTCTGCAAATAACTTCGTTAGTTAGGTGTATAACATTCTTAATTACATATGCAAGAAAGACATAGGTTATTTTTACAGCCAGTTTAATTTTAAAAAAACCACAGTTATTAGCAAATGTGGCAGACCTAAAAAGCAGGTAGCTTGAAAGTGTAATTATTTCACCTTTTGAAACAGCCTGAGACCAAAAACACACCAAAGAAAATCTGACATGTTTCAGAATCAGGAGGGTACCTATACTAATATAAAACCAATAAAACTTTTTGAAATGCCTTGATTTCTAGAATTTCTTTGAACAAGCATATAAGGGATTGCAAGAAGCAGTTGATTGGCTTTTCATTCCTTCAAAATCTGCTTGGCTTTTTAATCTTCAATCACTTAAGTGTGTGTTTCAGCACAGCCAAATTTTACCAAGAGACTGTCCAGTGGTTTCAACAGGAGATTTTAAGTTCTCAAATCATCACTGTAATGGCAGATAAATAAACTTATTTCATTTTTTCTGGTGTTTTGCATCTGATTAAACTAGTTAGACATTTAACAAAAGATCAGGGCTTTCCAAATTATTTAATTAAATCCTCTTTTGCAAATAGATATAGCCAAGTTGTTATTGCCACAGTAGGCAAGACCACATTGCTAACATTGAAGTGGTGTCTGTGTTACTGACTGGGGAATCAGGAGTTCCAGTTTATTCTTCTACTACAGAGACACTTTGTTTCCTATGCGCAGTAGCTGCTGTAACCAGCAAGAGTTGGGTCTGCTCAATTAAAATGTTGTAGTTAAAAGTACTTTGATAGTTGCTGTTCTGGATTTTTCAACTAATTTATGAGGTCCTATTAAGTCCTCTAGCCAGTCAGAGCAGCAAAGCAGTGCTGTGTTCTGAGGTTCCACAAAGACAACTCGCTGCTGAGGTGTGAAAGAAACTGGACAACTCAAAAGAGGAGGATGGAGTTCTCGGTGTATTGATGGGTAGTTGGAAGGAGGATTACTGTGGGGTTTTTTGTAAACTGTAGGACTCTCAGAAGGATCATAATTGAACTCGCCTTACCTGGCAAAGGAACGGCTAGAGTTACAATGGAGAAGTAGGTAGGAAACTGGAAATGCAGATTCCGAGCTAGGAAACACGAAAGTGAATCAGATGAACAGTGGCCTCTAAAGTGTCTTCTAAGGATGCTAGCAGTAAAACTGAGAAAGCAAAGTATTGGTGTTTATCAGAGTTGTCCTAAGAATAGAGCACTACTTAATCTTCTCTTTGCAACCAGAAAAGCAAGAGTGCTCTGACATTTAAGACTCTTGGCAAATCAGTTGTCATTCCATTTTCTTTCTTCTTAGGAAGATAGAAAGTATTCCTGGCTGGTCCTGCATAGTGTTGGGAGATGGACGGTGAGAATGCCAATAAATGTGTGTGAATCTCTTTGTTTTAGATGGAAAGGATAAGCAGAGTGGGTGTTGTAGCAAGGATGGTAATTAGTCACAATCCATGACAAGGCAGAAGACATTGTAATTGCAGCATTTTGCCCTGTCACTGAAGCTTATAATTATTAGTGCAGCTAACAGGATGTTCTAACTCTGTCAGTTTTTATCACCTCTGCTATTCTGAAATATAATGGTAAAATTTCACAGTCCTCCTGAGACTAATTCTTTAAAGCATCAGGGTTGAGCGTTTTGTTGGATTTTTCCCCCCTTTTGTTAATTTGATAACCACATGTGTTTTTTGCTGCAGAGAGTAAAAGTGATTCTACAAAATGTGAGATCAGTGTGATACCTATATATTCCATCTCTTCTAATCCATACACCTTAAAAGGTTTTTTAAAAATGAAATGTTAACTTTCTGATAGAATTCATCAATCAAACTGGAGTCTGATTTTTTTTCTTCAGCCACCTCTGCAATATGTATAAATTACTTCGAATTTGCAGACCAAGCCGTATTGCGTAGGAAAGCTGACATGATAAATGTGTTAGCTTCATTTGAATATTCAAATCACATGCATTTATTTTAATTCTTTGGAAAAGCTATTTTGAAGCTGTCCAGCAGCATTTGGCTACAAATAACCCCAAAGGCAAGTAAAAGCTGCGATAGACTGGGCTCCATTTAACTCCTTCCACGGCACAAGGGCACGATCAGCACGTCCGTATGCACAGCACAGCCCACAGCTCTGGCCGTGGGGCACCTCTGGGTGCTGCCTGTGCCAAAGCAGCCATCCCTGCTGGAGCCTCGGTGCCATGCTCAGGGCACAGGCCTTCCACCACTGCCCTTCCCAACAATGACACTGAGCAGGAAACTTGCTGGAGGCGGTATTGTCTTTTGCTCTTTTTTGGGCCACAGGTCTGACTTTGCCAACACTGCTCACAGCCGCAGGAACTTGTGTTTTCATTGCTCCTGGACTGTGATCAGCTCATTTAACTCCCTGTTGTGAATGGTCATTATTCCACTGTGCAGGCCTTGCTCTACTTTTAGTGAAGAAATGGTTATAATTCACTTCTATGACTACTGTAATCCCGGTGGGAGGATTTTTCATCTCAAAACCTTTTATTTGCTTAAAGGTTAAAATATATGACCTAGTGCAGGTTTAGTTTGTGACAATGATCACGTTCCTCAGTTCCTAGTTGCAGGTTTGTTTTTAAATAAATTGTACTATGGTTTGTTTAAAAGCAAACTAAAATGTGACTTAAACACTATGACTTGAAGGAAGGGTTTCTCTTCACAGAAAGGGGTGATGGGGCATTGGAGTGGGGTGCACAGGGAGGTAGGTGGTGGAGCTGCTGTCCTGGAGTTAAGAAAAGACTAGATGTGGCACCAAGTGCCATGGTCTAGTTGACAAGGTGGTATTAGGTCAAAGGCTGGACTTGATAATTTGAAAGGTCTCTTCCTACCCAGGTGGTTCTGTGATTCTGTGAATGTATTACTCTGCTTCACAACATTCCTACCAGCATTACTGGACAAGTTAGACACAAAAATGTATGTTGAGCTTTTTCTGGTGAAACACCCTTTTTTTTATTATAGCATATCAAAGCACAGCAATAAGTAGAGAAATGGGAAATTATAATTTTGGGTTTATGCCTTCTAAGAATGAGGTCTGAAATTGTACTTCTCTTCCACTGAATGAAAAGCAATATACTTGGGCTGATGTTGCTTATCCATGCATGGAACAAACAAGATCATCACAGGAAAATCATTACAATCCTTTGTACTTTGAGGTCTGTAACTTTCCACTTTTTTTTTTTTTTTTACCTGCTTCTTTCTTGAGAAGCATTGGTCCTTGTAAACATCTCTTCTGATTTGTTCAGTTTTCTGTTTCACCTGTGCCCAGCAGCCTTCTGTTCACATGTAATGTCTCTGCCATCCTTTTGTCTTACAATTCAAAGACAAACTGATTTTAAATAACCTTAACACTCTTATTTCCTCTGTTAGGGGGATAGTCTATACTGGGGTGCCAACCACAGGTTCTCCATAGGTTAAGCATTCTACAAAGGCACACAGAAATTAAAAATAAAGAAAGTAAAGAAATGAAGAGTCCATAACTGTCTTCAGAAGTTCATTCAAATTTCGTGCAAATTCTGATTCAATACCCATTGACTTCATTGGTCCGCTCTGAAGCCTACTATGGGCTGGGTTCATGTCAAAGCAAGCAGGGCATGGGGAAGCTTAAAACTAACATTGATGACACACCTGCTAGAAAAATACCAGAAATGCAATTTGTCTCTTCTCTTCACTCTGGTTGTGCAAACATGCTGACCTCGGTGTTGGACAGGGGACAAGCTGTCAGGGTGCTCAGAGAAAAGACTTCTTTGTAAAGGCTCCAGAATTCATCTTCTCAACTATCAGAATATTGAAAACCCAACAATTCACCAAAGCAAAGGGATACAGATAGCTGTGGATATCTTACTGACTAAAAGAACAAAAATAATTGTATATACTTTCTATATTCTTGAAAAAAATAAATGAGTCACTATGGCCTACTGCCACCAACATTCTTATGGCACAAAGCTGTAAAAATTACAAGATTTAATATTTCTTTTTTCATGTAATGCAAAATAGCTTGCATTGCAAATATTCAACACGCTGCTACATTTTTGTATTTGGTTTTTTGTAGACTTTTCAGTAAGCATAAACCCATGTTCTGAATTTGGAGACTTAAGAATTATTTATTTTAGAAGTATAAAAATATTAAATTAAAAACATTAAGGTAGCGATCAAGTTTAAATAAATGCTGTAAATAAAGGACTACTTATAGTAATTTACTGAACAGAAGACATTAGTCTTGCTTCATTGAAAATAATAGTATTTAGCTTAAATGAGAGCTATGACACATGTTTTGTTCCTGATTTATTATTTCTTTTTAATTCCGTGGTCGTGTGCCTAAATAACTTTTTATTTTGCAACCAGAGGAGCAAAGGGTAAAGAGGGAGTGTGTGTGGAAAACCTTAAAGCAAATGAATGGGAGTAAGAGCTGAAGCAGGTTTCCCTACAGAAACAGACACTTCAAGGAGAATCCTTATTGCTTATGGGCGGTTAACATATAAATGTTTTAATGACTGTGTGCTCCTGACCTCCTTCTGATGAAGAGGAACAGCTTGATGTGGATGATATGAATTGATACCATTTATGTCACTATGTTAGATAAAATGTATGTAAAGATTACTAGGCCTGGGAAGAGCAAATTGAGAGATATGTCTTACATTTAAAGGATAAAGCAAACTACTCCCTGTTTTATGATAGCTTCCATTATAATTTGTTCTATGAAAAATATTTATGCAATTCAGATTGGTTCAGAATTAAGTGTCACAGTAGTTCTCTCTTCTCTTCTGTTAGGTATCCAAGGCTGCAGCAGATTTATTGGCGTATTGTGATGCACACATTGGAGAAGATCCCCTTATTATTCCAGTACCTGCATCTGAAAATCCCTTTAGGGAGAAGAAACTCTTTTGTACTATCCTTTGAGTCAGTTTTTAATTAAAAATGTCATCTGCTAAAACTTGGTATCAGTGTTGCATGCTGTTAGCATTGTTTTCTTCAGATGTCAAGACTTACCCCATAACTACAATATTTTTGGAAGGGAGTGCAATTTCTGCTAAAAAGCCCCCCAAAAATTAAAAAAAAAAAAAAAAACAACAAAAAAACAAACACCACCAAACCAACAAAAAACACCTAAAAAATTCAGGTAATACTTATCTTTCAGAGCAATGTACAAGTTTAATTTCAGTTCTTCATAAATGTTCTTTTGGTCTTAATGAAAATATCAAGTACAGTATCAAATTGTAGATATCTTTGCCAGTCATAGATTTTTCTGGGATCTAAATGAGTCATACCAATTCTTGAAGCTATTTTTAACATTCTTATTTTCTTTGGAAGGTGAATTCAATTCAACTGCCTTTACAAATTTCTAGCTAAAGAGTGTAGTGTGACCTTTTCCTCAAGTAGCACTATTTAGGAAAAAGTCCCAGTGATTTACAATGTTTAGAGTGATCGGTCTTATACAGTGAGTGGTGTCTATAAATATGTTTTCTGAGGACTGTAAGAAACCTGACTACAACAACAATCCTAGTAAAGTGCCGTTGTAGCTACGAGCAGAATGAAGATGTATAGTCACACACCAGGAAATGCATCAATAAAACTGTAGAAAAATGTGGTTGCTTGTATCTTATTTTGAATGATAATGATTTAAATTATTTAGAAAGTAAATTGAACTGTGAAATAAGTGTTCCTGAGTGTTTTAGTGAGGGGTGTAAAACTGCTCTGAACAGCACAGGCAGGGGAGGGAATTACATTTTCTGAGCAGCCCTCTACGTGCTTTTGCCCATAAGAGTAGGACTTTATGGGGATGGAGAGTAATGGTAAATAAATGTTGCTCTAGGCTATGCAGCGAGACCACTGTGCTGTTGACAGCCATTATGTTTGTGTATTCTGTGGCCGCAGATTAGTTAAGTTGTTGGCAAGTAGTTTGTGGAGGTCCTGGGACTTTTTTGTTTCCACTTTAAAGTGCAGTGAGAGGAAAAGAATAAGATGTGAAATAAGACTGCCTTCTTCATGAGGTAAAAAAGCTCATACAAGGCACCTGATGGAAGCAACTGTTACTTTACAGACTATTTTTTTTTTCTCTGTTCTTCTCCTTATTAAATAAATGAAAACTCTTTTTCCAATCTGATGCATTAGGACAGTTGTCTCTTCTGCAGTACCTGATATCAGTATCAGCCAGCCCCGTAAGGCAGGAGAAAATTTTGCTGGAGAACTGCTCCAGTGTGAGCTGAGACTCTGAACAGCCACCCATAACACATCAAGCTTCCTCCCTTCCTCTGCACAAACTTGTATTTCATAAACATCTTTAATACCTGCAAGGCAAAAAACTAGCTGAGGCATTGGGGGCCCTGGGATTTTCTTAAATGGTGGCTGCTTGGTGTACAAAGCCATGTGCATTTCCTCCACAGTACAGGTACCTTCTCCAGCTTATTTTTAGCAATTTCCACCGATGTGTGTTGTACTGTTTTGTGCAGTGGAAATACAAGATGTCTGCATTGTACAGAGGTTGTTTCTTTGCCATTCAACTTGCATAATGAGCCTCACCTGACTGTGTTCAGCTACTAGTCTGGGCACACGAGACAGGGAGGGGGCTTTGGATGGTGCTTCTGCTGCTGGCAGAACTCGCCTCATGTCTCTCATGTAATATTATTGTAAAAAAAAAAATACATGGTTAACCAACAGAGTTAAAGGAATCCTTTTTGGGATGTCTTTCAGTCAAAGATTTGGTTTTTGAACTGGGGAGTGGAAGATGTCAGTATCTTAGCAGGCTTGACATACCTATGCTGAAAAACATTCAAGTGTCTTGAACAGGCTTATCCTTGGTTCCTGTTTCAAAGTTTTCAGCTTAAGAATCCCATTCCTAACTTTTAACAAAAGTATTTCTTATTGTATGGTGTGTTTTTATTTTGGGGATAGAGAAATAGGGTTGAGCTGAGTAGCTGTTTTATTGACAATGAAATAAAAAAAGGCTTTCTGAAAATATTTGTTTAAAAAGAGCAACAAAATGCTTAATAAGGTTCTTTAGGGAATCCTTCCTACAGTGTACATGATTTGGTAACTGCTCTGATCACCATGGCAACATTTTCATTTGTCCTTCCGCATGTATGGTTTTAACTGGAACAGCATGGGAGGAGAATATAGGGCATACAGCTTTATTCTCAAAGGCTTTGTAACAACTTGCATTTGTGGCTCATCATTAACATTCCCATCTAAAATAACAAAATTGCCACAGCTTATTAACAGCATTGCAAACAGCTTGCTTTCTGTTTCCAATTAATGTCTGGGGTTGGTGTCTGACATCCTGAGACTGAAACATTTCAGTGCTTTTGAGAGTCTCTGGTTGTAAGAGCTGCCTTTACAAAAAATCCGGAATTATTATTCACAAGAGGAGAATGTCATTCTTTTGATCTTCAGGTTTTTCTCCAAAATTTTTCTTCAAGGAGTTGTGAATGTGTTGGAGTTATATTTTAAATAGCTGGTTCCATGTATGTGACTTCTTCCATCAATTCATAAATTTCATTAGGTTAAAAAAAAGAAAATGTATCTACTAAGATGATTTCATGCTCCTAATTTAAAAGAAGAAGAAATACATGGAGAACCAAAAAGTGCATATTTATGTTAGCAGATGCCTAAAATGTGTTTGAAGAGGTTGAACTGTAGAAGCGTAATTCCTTACTGGAAAACCAAACATCTTTCTTTAATATCCTTGGGCCTTATTTACCAGTTCCTCAAATGAAGGTGTACTATTGGCATTAGTACTTTGAAGAGGAAGAGGGTGAGGAGAACTTGGATGATCAGCACTTCAAATAAAATTGTAACAGCTTTGGATTGGATACAAATATATTACTTTCCTTAAGAATACCATCAAAAAATTGACTCTCTGAAAGAGAATGGCATCATCTGGTTCACTTTTTTTTAAATGCCAGCTTGATCCACAAATCAACATTTAAAAGAATATGTTTTCCTCCAATCCCAGCAAACCATAAATCTTTGTCATTATAATATTTTGTGTGGCTATGACCTTTGAGGTGGTTTGAATAATCTGCTATTGATACTTGAGTTTCATGCTTAATCATCTTACCTCAGCTCTACACAAAAATATCAGAATGATTTTGTACATTTTTCTAAATAATGAATACATATTATATCATGAAGTATAGAATGATATTTTTTAAAAAGCTCTCCAAACTGTGGATTTATCTAACAGAAAGGTTTCCTGTTGGCTGAAGCAATGAGTTTATATTTTCATCAAAGTCTGATTTGATTCCTACTAATTTCAATGAAAACAAAACTAGACCTGCTGCCACCCTAATGCTATACTGCTCGCTCTCTCTCTCTGTTTCATTTCATATGTCATTAGGCTTGTTTATTTGTAGTTCAGGCCCAGAAAGTAATGGGTGCTCTCTTTTAATTGTGTGAGTTGAGGCTGTCATCTCACGGAGTGAGAACTTAGAACAGAATTGGATTCAAGGGGGCTTTGACATGTTATGGGTAATCCTTTCTTCATATCCCAACTCCTGCTGCTCTGATGAAGAGAGTTCCCAAAGGATTGGTGGTAAATTGTAATGTCTTAGTAGCACATGTTTTGCCTGGCTGTTTTGCCTCCATCAGATTAATCTCCTTGGTTTACTTTGAATTTAAGGTGCTACCATTTCAATCCTAAAAACTATTTTCCTCCTCTCTATTATATACCAAATTCCCCTTCTTTGTTTCCTGTATCATAGGGTAGGCTGTAGCAGGATGCTTGGCTGGTGCTGATATGCAAAATTTTTAAGTTAACCTCTATGAAATTATGGTCAAAGGAGAAAAATATGGAGGGAAGTTTAAACTAAGCTATTCTACATCACACCATAGGTTCAAATAAATACAACCTTTGCTGTCAGTAGCACTAAGGTAAACAATTATTCCTCAGGATGTTGTAACCAGCCATTTTTGCCATGATTTACAGCAGGATCAGATCCAACAGAAGAAAAGAACACTTTGGGAAGAGTATGTAAAGGTGCATATTGAAGCCTAAATGTCAATAAGGCAGTCATTTACCCAGTTGTATTTCTGATATCAGAGGAGTAACAAAATACGTGCTTTGAGAGGACCTGATTATATAGTTTTTCCTATCTCTTCGTTATATAGGGATAAAAATCTGTATACATAATTTTCCTAGAAAATGCCATAATTATGGCTGTCCTTTGGGTCTGCATCAGAATATGGATTTGTTTCTTCAAGGAAACTAAAGAACACTTGGGGGAGGATTGGTTCCTAGGAAATGCAGGCTTCTTTTACTGAAAACTAATACTTAAAGTCATTAGACTGACTTAAATAGTAATGTGTGAAAAATAGTCTGCAGACTTACCAGAATAGGTGTTATATAAAATTTTACAAGCACCTGCACATTTAATCTTTAGGTAAATAATGTACATTTGCATCTAATTTAATTCAGCTTTATAGCACTATTAAATTAAGTACAGCCATAAATACCAGAACTGGTATGGGAACAGCTTTTCTCTCTGTTAGAGGAAGATGTACGTCTGAGTTTGTCAAGTACATTTACACCACTCACGCTTGTGAACAAACAAAATGAGCAGCTTTACCCTAAAACTGGGTCTTTTCTTTTCCGAATTCCCATAACAAATAGAAACTGCACAGGCTCATCTATTACTGCCACCTACTGATGAAGTGATAAACAACTGACCGAGACCAAAAAATACCAATACCAACTAGTAATGACCAAAAGGGGGATTCTAAATTAATACACAAACTGTCTGAAACAGAGAGCCAGCGCTCCTGTTTTTGTGGGCTGCATTATGTAAGATTTCATCTGGCACTGGGGCACTGCTGCACTGCTGGGGTGCAGTTAAACCTTATGCTTCAGTTCCAGTTTAGGAACAGATAAAAGACAAAAACATTATTTGGCTAAATAGGTTGGGTGTCTGGCTAAAAATGCCTTCAAAAGCTGGGGAAGTGGTTGCAGGTATCAGCTGGAGCTGATTTTCCAGTTGAACTCAGTTGCCTGTTCCTCGGTGCTGCTGAGACACCAGTGGTGCCCTTTGCTCCCTGGAGCAGGTGAGGAGGCTGCTAACAGCAGTAAGGCTCAGCTCCAGGCCAGAGTGAGCCCCAGCCCAGAGAGCACCCAACAGCTCCCGCTGACTGCTGCTCTCTTCCTTCACTCCCCAGCCCAGAGAGCACCCAACAGCTCCCGCTGACTGCTGCTCTCTTCCTTCACGCTCGAACTTCACTCCTGCCTGTTGGGTGATTCATTTCAGGGGTAGGGGCTGTTCTCCAGTTACCAGAGTCTGGGCCAAATACTGCCTCATGTGCCACAGCATAGTAATACAGCCAGAACACAGCTTAGGCCACAGCTTATGTTCAGAATGGCATTTTATAGAAAATACACAAAGCACGGCATGAGGATGTGTTTCAAAAGATCACCCATTCCAGAAAAATGTATTTGTCGTGTAGCTTCTCACTGCACCATACCGTCTCGTGTCCTTGAGCTTTTGGTGGCACCCTTGAGCCCTTCACTCTCTCTATGGCATACTCTGAAGACATGCACACATTTTCAGCAAAAGGAAGGAATAAGCCATGCTTTATAGAAAAGAACCAATGTGACTTTTAAAAAACCTTTCAAGCAGCAGTAACTTTAAAGATATTGACAGTGTAACAATCTGTCTCTGGCGAGTGTGGCTTATGTGACTTTTTGTCCTTAACTTTCTTGATGTAAAAACTTCATTAAGGTGGATTTCTTGCGTATCAGCTCATCAGAACACAATACACATACATAGATTTCCAATATATTTACCTGCAGTGCTGATATGAACATGTCAGTCATACCCGTAAAAGATCAAGTGACAAAACTTCAGGTGCTAAGATTATCAAGGAAAAAATCCCTTACAGGAACTTTGAGAATATAAAGAGTGTTCTGGACAGCAGCCTTTCTAATGTCTTCTTTCTCAGCCTTTACATGCTCTTTTTGTACTGAGAGTTTGCTTCACGCTCTGGAGAATTACTGCAGAAAGCAACTATGAAGTAGAAATTAGAAGGCCATAAAAGTGATTACATTTCTTTACAGTTCTGTCCATACCAGCTAAACAAATACTTGCAACAGGGACGCGAATATATTTGAGGCTATTTAAACAGAATCTGGATAAATGAAAAAAAGTACATTAAAAGACCATTAAAGAGGTCAAGTTAAGCATTGTTTAGGAAATGTCAGAGGTAGGTTTCTTTATGCATATTCCATTTTCTTCTCTCATTTGTATGTCCTACTATCCCAGATCGCCACTGCAGGAATTCCCACCAGGCACAGTATAGGCAGTGCTCAGTTAATGAGCAGTTAGTCGGTACTATTTTGGTGTTGTTATTCATTGTGTAGCCCCAGGCCTGATTTACTCACAAATTCTGCTTTCCATGTAGAACTGTTCCCTGATGAGCTTCTCTGTGGTGCTCATCACGGGTTGCTTCACAAAGTATCTCCACAGTATCCTGGAGGAATATGAGGGAGGAACTATTTGCATCTTATAGTGGGAAGCTAAGGCAGAGCCTGGAGAGATTGTGAGTACCTGCTGCTCCAGAGTTAGCTCTTTCAACATCTCACAAAATGTTCCCACTTGCTCAGCCATCAGCTCTGAGTCCTCAGCTCTACAAACTGGAATGCCTTTTGCAAGTCAAACACACAGAAACTACGGGGGAAAAAAACCAACATGAAAGATTTAGCTTTGTGATTTTCCTGGTCTTGTCAGTTATCCCAAGCAGCAATGCCCCTTAGCCTTGTAACCCTTATTTTGTGATGCCACCTCATTGACCTTGCACTTGCTGCAACAAATGAAGCAGACACCTGGTGCTTTCTCAGCAGAGCACACACATCCTAGGACAGGGTAAGCACCATGATGGGAAAGTAGCAGCACATAAATTATTTTAAAATAAATATAGCCTGAATATTATCTCTCCAGTAATAGATAATAATGAAATGATAAACAATACGGTGGCCAATTTGCTTTTCAATCCCCCAACGCCTTATCTCTTTACCAGGCATGTGACTAAAAAGTGTATTTGCTGTTGTAGGTCTCTGCAGGACTTTTGACAAACCTTATTCTCTTCTGTACATGCATCCTGAAGTCTTTGTGCCACTTGCTAAAAATAACTGTGTATTCTAGCTGCACAAGTAGTAGCTAACCCCACCAGCTGGCTGCTGCCTGATTATTGGATATTTGATGTTCCACATCTCTGCAAGACATTCCCATTTGCTCTCTGAGATGTGCTTGTCAAGATTTAGCTGCTGCCATATGGGTAGTTTTGAGTTCATTTCTATTTTTGATTGTCTTGAAGATGTCAAGGAGTCAACTTAGACTGTAAAATTTATTATTGCTATGTTGGTAAGTTTGGATAGCTGTGACCTAATTCAGCAAAACTTAAAGCTGCTCCTCCAAACAGACAAGGACATGCAAAAACTTAATTAAAAGAATAAAAGGCTCGGCAAAATAATAGACGAATAATTTTAAACAAAACTTCTTTAACTGGAAGTTAATTCATAAAATGTTAAGTGGAAAAATTAAAAAGATTATACTGTGCACTACTGAAAAGCATTTAAAGAATAATGCAGTCATCAGACACAGTCAATATGGGTTCTCAAAAGGCAAGCTCTGTTTCACTAATTTGATCTGCTTCTGTGACAGGGTCACTGCCTAGTGGAGGAAGGGAAGGAGGTGGATGTAGTTTTTCTTGATTTTAGTGAGGCTTTTGACACTGTCTCTCACAGCACCCTTCTGCACAAGTTGTCTGACAGTGGGATGAGCAGATTCATGATGTATTGGGTGAAGAACTGGCTGAGGGGCAGGCAGAGCTCAAAGGGCTGCAGTGAAAGGGGCCACGTCTGGCTGGTGACCAGGGAGGTTTCTCAGGGCTCACATCTAGAGCCAGTTCTGGTCAATATATTTATCAACAACCTGAATGCAGGAGCTGAGCACACCAGTAACAGATCTGCTGGTGGCACCAAACTGGGAGGTGCTGTTGACCCTGTAGGAGGCTTTACAGAAGAATCTAGATAGATTGGAACACTGGGTAGTGATTAATGGGATGAAATTGAACAAATGGAATGTCAGATCCTGCACCTGGGATGGAGTAACACTAGGCACTGCCAAAGGAGTCTGGGAACTCCTCTGCATCTGCACTTTATTGGATCAGAAAGCTGAAAGGGGAAGCAGTAAGACATTTCTTCTGTTTGGGAAGGTAAGCAAAATCTATTTCTTGTAAGGACCCCAAGCAAGGTAAGGAAAGGACTGATAAATCCTCAAGAGTGTATCTGTTTAGATTATGAACACTGTAAAAAGAATAAACACATCCTTGGTATGCAAATTTACAACCCTTTAAACTAATAAAGCCTTCATACTCTGATCTGTAATCTCTTTCAGTATTTTTTCTTAAAAAAAACAGAGGAATGAAGATTTTGTGAAAAGTAATATATCAGTGTTACTGCTACCTGGGGAGAAAGTTAAGCCCCAACCCCCTAAAATGGAGTCTCTCACGGGACCTTCCTCTGCTTTCAGATGGAGCACGCAGAGATCAATAAAACACAACTCCCTGGGGATGAACTCTGCTAAAATATACACTGATTCTTGCTCTTCTCACCTGCTGCTGCTGTCCTAAAAATATCCCAGCTGCCCACTCGGGGCAACAATAAAGCAAACATTAAAAAAAAACCCTGAATGCTATGGACTGGCTAAGTTTGGTACATGAGTGCAGGTCTGGTATCCATCATGTCTTCTCTGTGTCAGACAGGAGATGCTTATCCGGAGGGGCTCTGCAAATTTAACAGAAGCATCTGAAGTTTGCAAGCAGCCTGGGGAATAACATTTCTGTCTCTTCTGTCTCCAGCTCTTGTGCCCAACATGTTGGGCCGGTACTATACTTTGTACTGTCAGAAGAGTAAATCTGCTCAGAAAGAACATAATGAAAATGGTGGATTTTTAATAAAGTTGTCATAACCCAAATCAAAATACAACCCAACTTAATTTTTTCAGTTTTTCAGAAAAGTAATTTAACATTATCTAGAAGTTATATTCCAGATCAATTTTTCTTTTCATAGTATACATACTCATGATTCTTAAATATTGGAAAAAAAAATCTAATTTTTATATGGGCACTTTTTAGGAAGCATGCTTAACACTCAGTGCCTTGAAACTGTGTTAGGACACTCCAACATCAGCCTGCTTCACCAAAATACTAGTCCTCACAAAAGCCCTCAAGAATGCAAATTGAAACTTCTTTACTTATGGGAACTTCTGGAAACTTGGTTAAGGGTTGGGTCTGATGACCTCATGATTTACATGCAGGTGCACAATGTCAGTATCATACAGATGGGCCTGAAATCGGGAGGCTTAGGTAAAATCTTTGGCTATAAAAATCTCGTAGAGATGCAACAGAAAAATGGAATGGGAAAGGCCAATCCTCTACAACTAAACTGTTACTAACCATTTCCTACCTAACAAAAATGCATGTGTGTCATCCTTTTGACATGGATATCCTGTTTGTATAACATGGAGAAACATGTTTCTCCTGGTTTGTGTGTATTACAGTTACTTATCCTTGAAGATGGTAGGTAATACCACAGGGAAAATAAGATAGTAAAGGATTGGGTGCTCTGTTTTGCCTGCAAAGAAATAATCATTCCCAGGTATGTCTATAAGATCAATCCCCCTCAGATCACCTGGCATGGAGGGAGAACCTAACACCTTGGGTACAAGGAATGTAGCCAAATATAGACAAATAGTAATAGATGGACCAGTTTTTATTTCCATAGCTGAGCATGCTGAAAGGCAAGTCAAATGCAAATACTGATTAATCACAGCATTTTTTGTGTAAATGCTTTCTCTACTACTGCTGACAAGTACTCGATTGCATATTAAATAAATACGCAGAAAACTAAAACTGATCTATTTCCAACCCATTTTCCTCCTGCTTGTAAACCTAATATATAAGGGTTAAAATCATTGGTTTGCCTTCTAGTATCTCACTGGACTTGATGAAAAATTAATCTTAACTAAATAGTTTGAAAGGACTGTAGGCATTTTCCAAACACTTTTCATGGCTTCGGTATTTAAAAAAAAAAAAAAAATTACTCTTCTTTTTTTGGGGGGGGGGAATCTTTCCATTCTTCTTCATGCAGATCAGGTTCTGTTGCTAATTAAATGTGTTTCTAATAGACTAGCACCAGCAGTCATTAATTTAGGCCTCACAGCTACTATACACAGTCTTCTAGTTTACATTAACAAGAGGCAAAAGACAGAAAATGTTGTACAAAAAGTTGCACCTGAACTTGAGGAAGAAATTATTTACTGTCCAGGTGACTGCACACTGAAACAGATTTTCTGGAGAGGTTGTGGAGTCTCCCTCTCTGGAGATGTTCAAGAACCACCTGGCCTCAATCCTGTGCCAGATGCTCCAGGATGACCCTGCCTGAGCAGGGAGGTTGGACCATATGACACCCGGTGGTCCTTTCCAACCTGACCCGTTCTGTTAATCTCGGATTCTGAGGAGCCTTTGCTTATTTATCCACATCACTTCTTCAGGTAGATTTATCCTGGGGCAGTTTGAGGAAACAAATTCCTCCTTGTTACCTGAGTGCAGGAGACCAGAGACAAGTAAATCAAGGTGCTGGTAATACTGTGCTCTCTTTAACCCGATGGTATTTAAACCCCCCTAGCCAGGACAGACTTCTGCAGGTGGCGGGTCAGTCCTTAGGCACCCAATTTCTCAGAGTGATGGCTGAAGGTAACAGGTGAAGCTGAGCGGGAATTATTGACATTTCATAACGAATTTAAGGATTCTTGGCCGTCATCCAGTTACAGTTAAGGACACGTTGATTGTCTGACAGCCCCTCTGGAATTTCAGTCAAAGAACGCGTTACTTGCTGGAATAAAATACTCCACAAACAGTTTGCGAGCGCCGCAGCAGGTTTTTTGCCAAAGCGAAGCGCTCTCTCCTCTTTATTGAATTAGTAAAGGATTGTTCCGGAAAGCTATTTTATTCCTAACACAACGACTTTTCAGAAGGGGCACTCAGCGGATTATCGAATAACGATTACCCGGACAGGGTTTTCCCCGCGGCCGGGGGTAGCCGGGCGGTCCCGGAGAGGCGCAGCCCGTGAGGGGGACCCGCGCCCCCCCGCCATGTGAGACGCGCGAGCCGCCGCGCTCCCTCGCGCCCCCTCGCGCCCCGCGGCATTGTGGGGGCTGTAGGCGGCCGCCGCCGCCCGCCCGCGCCGCCGCCGCCCGCCCTGGCCGGGGCGGGACTGCAGCTCCCGGCGGCCGCGGGGCGGCCGAGCCGAGCCGAGCCCGGCCGAGCGGGGAGGAGCCGCGGGCGGCCGAGCCGGGCCGTCGCGCCGGCGCCGCTGGGGGAGGCCGGCGCGGACGGGAAGGGGCCGGCGGCTGCGGCGGCCAATGCGAAACTGGCTGGTGCTGCTGTGCCCCTGTGTGGTCGGGGTCGCGCTGCACCTCTGGCTGCTGCTGAGCTGCCCCGGCAGCCACCCGGCAGGTAGGAGAGGGGAGGGCGGCGGCGGATCCGGGCGGGCTGGACTCCTCCACCCTCTCTCGCTAGGCGAGGAGAGGTCGGGGCTGGCGGGGCAGGGGAGGCGGGGGCAGGAGGCGAGGGCCGGGGGCATGCTGTGGCCGGGGCAGCGGGAGCAGCGCCGGGGTGCCCGCGGGGCTCGTCTCGTACCGTGGAGCGGCGGAGAGCAGCGTAGGCTCCGCCGCCAGAACCGGAGGTACCGAGCGCGGTGGCGGTGCGGAGCTGCGCGGGTGCGGAGCGGACGGTGCGGGACCCAGCTCCCGCTTCCGAGCGCCCGCTGCGCCACCGGTGCCCTCCCGCTCCCACCGAGACACGTGGGGAAGAAATTCCCACCGATCCCGCTCGTGTCGCGTCATTCCCGCTCCTAGGAATAGCTCTTCGCACTGCGCTGTGTCTGCCTCAGCGGGCTTTAAAACCCCTGTGCAGCCAAAGGCTATTCATAGGATCGCGTATGATCCAGCGCAAGTGAAATCCGATCCTTGAGGGCTTGCCTTGTGCTCCTTACAAAATGAGGTGTAGTTTTCAGGCCACGGATCTCCATGCCTGCGGAGACAGTCATCTGTTGGAGCAGAAACTTTTGTCAGCTACCCACAGGTGCTGTTTGACAATATTAAAAAATACTGTACGTGAACACGTAATGGTGTTTTTTTTTTTTTAATTTGGGGTGTGCTTACAAGTGTTTAGTCCACCCACTAGCTTGTTCACGGATGGAGCCACACTCTGGTGTCTATTTCCCGTGCAAGATGTGCGCAGCTGTGAGGAAATGGGAGTCTGCTGATTGCCAGTGGCAATTAATAGTGCAAATATGCAAGAAGCAAGGTCAGTGCATTTGCATAGTCTGAAGGCTGCAGAGTTGTATAGGTGTGTCTCTCTCTGTATTCTGGCTTTTGCATATCACATCAGCAATGGTCACACTTGAATTAAAAAAGAATGAGAGACCTGATTGTTGAACTTCTAGCCTGATGTGCGTTTGAACTGCCTGGTTGGTTTTGTTCATCTTTCACGGTGCCATTTTGGAGCGTCGGAGCATTAATTTGGAGTTAGAAGTGGCAGTGTGGTATCTCGTGATGACCTTTCCCACATAAATGTTAGTTTTCCACTAACAAACATTTCTAAATAAAATCCAGAAGTTTCTCAGTTGTAGTGAATGGGTGGTTTAGGTCACTTAAATAATCACTGTTAAAGGTATTAGCAAAAGTAGGAGTAACACAAATTTGTAAAAGAGCGGCTTAACACATTTGGATATCCAGGTTCTCTCTGTTGCCTACTACATGGGTGAAACATCCCAAGGAAACTCCAGTTAGAATTAATTGAGGATTATTTACACAGTGATTCAAGACTCAAAAGGATAAGGGTTGACTCTGATTGAGTCACAGCGTTCAGGGTGGATCCCCTTGCTTTTCAAACTCCTGATGGAGCTTAGGTGCAGCTAAGTCCAATCTTGGTTTCCAACTTGATCAGTGGTTTATATATAAATGATTTATCAGCACTTATTCAATGACTAATTTAGCATTTACAAAGTGATTTTCCTTTCCTAAAAGTGAGTACAGTAGGTGAGAAATGATAGGAAATCTATGTATATGTTTCCTCCAGTACCTTAAAGTATCCTTAAGCTGCTTTACTTCTTTTTAGAATGGGGCATTTGCAAGTGTTCTATTTTTCTTAAGATATGTGGAAGAATCACCCCACTACTCCCTGTCTACCAGGTGCTCAAAAACTTTAATTGGTTCCTTTACTTGGTTCCTGATATTTTTCAGGTGCCATCTCAACTTCTGCTTTGCATAGTGCTTGCTGTGCTGCTGGTGCCATTTGCCCCACCTTTTCAAGGGAATTTCCCCTAATTAGAATATCACCTATAGATCTGTACAGTTTCATATTCTGAGAGAGTGAGACTGTCTGTGAAAGTTCAGCAAACATGGGATGAGCAATTGGGGGTGAATGTTTCCCAGTGGAAATCGGTTAAAGGTACGTTGTGAACTTTTCCAAGTAAAAGAAGGTTTCTTTTTATCCTCCTGCAAGGGGACTGACCATAAAAGACACATCTGTCACACCTGGCGCTGCTGTCCATGGTGTGTGGCTCCTTGTAGCTGTTGAAGTTGCAATATTGGGTAGTGCAGTTCTCAGTGGGGCTGTGTTGGCATTTAAGAGCTGATAGTGAAATTACTAGACACCGCCTCCCACCCAGTTTTCAGACCAGCCAAGTCGGTGAATTGTACAGTGGGTTCTGGAAATAATGTGCCATTTTTCTAAGTCTGCTGCTTAGAATTACCAGAATTATTTCCACAGAATTATTTCCATTTTGTGCCGCAGCAGGAGTCGGGCATTGCAGTACCTTGGCGGTCTTTGGATCAGGGGTGCAGGGACTGCACGAAGTACACACGCTGTACCCCCTGGTTTCTGTCAGGTTCAGGGGCACCATTTGAACCAGAGGACCACACAGTGCCGACCATTGGGCGCCAGGCTTGGATATTCAAAATATCGAAACCCAGAGTAGTTGCATTGTGATCTTCTGCTGCAAAGCAAGTGGACAACCTTCGCTTCTCGCCCAGAGCCATAAATTAACTTCTGTGGTTTGGCGAATAACACTTGTTCCATTCACTGCAGTGGTTTAACTCTGTGCTGTCCAAGTTGTACACCCAGCTTCTCAGCATCCTGTTGCATTAATACTGAAATTTGTGCTCCTGTATCTGTGTGGAATTTTGTCAGTTGTTGAGGGCCAGCAGGAATGAGAATGTATTTTGCTTAAGTGATGGGTCTGAGCTCAAAATCAGAGGAATCTGAGGGAGACAAAGAATCAGCTTACCTCAGTTTGCTGTCATCAGGGTCATCCCATATGTTCCCATCCCATTCTTCAGGGGATACAATTAATTTCCTAATCTATGCAATATCAGGAGGATGGAAAGCCCACATAAACATAAATCTGATGTTTTCCTCCAACTTTTTTTTTCTCATTTTCTTCCTTTAACTGATTTTGCAGCTGCTCCATTTTCAAAGACAGTATTAATTCAGTTGCCTTTAGGATTTTTTTTTCTTCCTTTAGGTGTGGTACCGTTTTATTCTTGCTATCTTTATAAGCAGCTTCTAACCAGGTTCTTAGTATTTTGCAAATAATTCCTTTTCCATCCTTTATCTGGCCCCGGCCACCTTTAGTTGTCCTTTGACAGCTGTACAGTTATGCCAGTTAACACAACCCCGTTCTGAGAATTTGGAACTTGGATTTGTTCCGTGCTTTCTTAAGTAATCTGTGCTTCTATTTGACATCCAGTCAAATATGCCAATTTGTCACAAATGAGTTTAAGTTGCCTAAAGAATTACCTTCAACGGTAGTAGCAAAACCAGACATCATCTGGATTTAACCTGAGCTCACAACTAGGCACCATGCAGCCAATTCACTTATTTCCTGCTGCCCCCAACACCAGCCCTGGGATTGGGAGGAGGATCAGGAAAAAAAAGTAAAAAAAAAAAAAAAAAAGGAAAAACCCCTTGATTGAGAAAGGAAGAACTGAGTTAGAATTCATTTAGACTGACTTACAACAGGGGCTGACAATACAAAAGGATCAGGGAGACCCTCCTGTTGAGTGATGAGATTCAAAGTGGAACCCCTTACTTTTTAAACTCCTCATGGAGCTGAGGTACAGCTAGGTCCAGTCTTAGTCTCAGACTTGGTCAACAGTCAGTGCCTAAAGGATTTAGCAGCACTTAATCATTGACTGATTTAACATTTACAAAGTGATAGGATTTACTATAATTGCTACAGTGACTTCATTATGCATCCAGCATTTATGCTATACTGGCAGAAGAGTATCTAAGTCAGTCCACACATGCACGCACCCTGACACAAGGAGATGTATTTATAAGCAGGGCTATATGGGTACAAATGTATAGAGGTATACCTGTTAAAAATTCCCCTCGAGTTCAGTGAAATGCTCGCTTCAAATATCTTGGCATTTCTCAGTGGGAAAGGGTTGAGCCTCAAGGAATGGAAGGTTTCAGCCTAGGCTCTGTCATCAGTTTTGGGTGCTGATCCTCAGAACTTTGCAAACTGGAGGGTCTGTGAGCTCTGAGAGACATCCTGTTCATGGAGTTGCTGGTGGCAGCCTGCTGTGGTCCAGGAGAGCCAAAGGGCTTCACTCAGGACCAGTTTGTAGGGTTGTTTAGATGTTTGGCTTTAGTCATCCATAAAATTTGACCCTGAACACAATCTTGGTTGGTAATTGCTGGAATTTTCAAAAATCCAGGAACTATGGAGTCTGTTCCACTCAGGGTACAGTTCAGGTAAGGAATGCTCCAGGTCTGTCAGGGGATGACTGATTACTCGTGCTGTCATTGCTTCCTTGGTCAGCCAACAGGAATTCCTTCCCATGGTCAGTGTCACCCTCATCTTAAACCATGCTGGGGCTGGTTCATGGTCCAGTCAAGGGACACTTCATTGCCCAGCTCGTTACACAAAGGCCTAATGGGAATTTCTGAGGTAGAGCAGCTCTGGGGAGGGGGAGGAAGGCACCACTTGGAAGTTGGGGAAGGGGAAAAGCAGCTTTGCTCTTCAGAGTTTCCCTGTTTCGAGCAGTAATTATTGGAGTTGATGTTCCTTACTGTAAAACCATGATGCATTGGGTAATGTTAGGGTAACTAGGATTTTTAATAAGTGGGGTTTTTAATACTGAAAGAGCAAGTGTATGATTTTTGTGCAGGGTTTATCTAGTTGTAAATAAATACTATTGTAAAGTTACTATTGAGTAATGTATTCACACTGAGGAGAGGAATAATGATGCCTCTTATAAAATGAGAACATATGTCACCTGTAGAAAAATGCTCAATACTGTACATGTGTTGCCTTTTGTAGGCCCAGTCCTTTCATGGTATTTAAGGAAGAATCTGTCTCTTAGCCTTCAAAGTACCACAAAATGTACAGGATGTAGGTATGGCTGCCTTGGCAGAAGAACAAAGGATGAGCTAAGGGACCTCGGATTTCTTCTGTGTTGTATTATTTTATTATTCAGAGTGTTTTAGGAACATTAGTGAATTTGTATGCAAGAGAAAGAAATGTCCCTATTTATTAAAAGTCTTCTTGAATCTGAAACTACTTAAGAGGATCTGGTAGGGCCTGATAAAGCAGTCTTGTTTCACTTGAGAATTTTTTTTTCCTTGTTTACTATTCCAGCTGTTCTTTACTACCTATCACCTGGAACCCCTGGTGTGAATAAAAAGTAAATCTTATCATGGGGCAGTGTTTAGCAGTAACTGTGACATAAAAATGTGTAATCTGTATATTTTCTGGTATTTTTGTGCAGTTGTGTACAATAGTTGTATGTTATCTCAACAGCTGCGGAATTAGCTACCAGTAGAGGTGAAAGACAGAGTGAACAGCAATCCTGTTTTTCGAGGAGTTTAATTACCCTCCCAAATAATCATCACCACACATTCAAATGGAAATCTATCAAAAAGTTGATAACCTGTTTTAGTGATTATCTGCCTTGGCTTCATTGACTCACTAACACAAGATTGGAATAGACATCCCCAGCCATCAATTCTGCTTACTATTTCTATTGAGCAACTCTTGGTTTGTGTTGTAAAATGGCAGGTGGGCAGCCTACATTTATTTAGTGAAGGCTCAGGGTGGCTTTTTGTCTGTTCACTTGGATTCCTAGCAGTTGTAGGAAGAGGCTATTCCAGGGGCTTGTTGTCCTGATTAAAAATAGGTTCTCATTTCTAGCCTAAGCTTACTTGCAGCTGGTTTATGCCCTTTAATTCTTAAGCCTTTCTGTCAAAACGGTCTTTCTCCTCCAAGTGCATCTTCAGCTTGTAATCATAGAGGTTGAAGGTGTCTGTTTTAAACCTTTGCTTTCTTAAGTTGAGCACCTCAGGTACTCCTAACTTCTACTGGAAAATAGGCTTTCCATTTCTAGAAAACAGCTTGGTTTTGTTATCTATAGGTGTTCCAGTTTTCACTCATTCCATCTACTTTTCTTTCTCTGTTGGAAGTACCTTCTGTAATGAAGTCTTCCTTTGAACTACCCCTTGTGTAAGGCCTGTAGTTTGCCTGCATTCTTGGCCCTCAGTTGTGTCTCTCCCTGTGCAGTATTCAGACTTGCTCGGAGTTTATGATCACATTTACCTTGGTGTCGCAGAAGACAGAGTACGCTTCTTTTAGGTAGTACTCAGTAATTGGAAAAAAAAATAAATAGGATCAATCCTGAGACCAAAGGCCTTTGTTTTAGTGTCCTGACTTTGGTGGCTCCCTGCTTTTTTTTTTTTTTTTTTGTTCATCAGTTAATGAGACAGTAATTCACACTTCTGAACATGATTTGTGCAGGAACATGCTTTTAGGTTTAATTGGAATCCTTGTTTAACTGGTTACAAACAAGTGCTATCCAAAGAAAGTTCGTGAGTAGGAAGCTAAGTTAATTTTTTGTAGAAGTCTAAGATAAATGCTAATTATAAAATGACCTCAGAAACTTGAGAAGGAACAGACAGACCTGCTTTTAGCACTCCAGGTGGATTCATTGCTAATTGTGTGTTTTAATTGATGGCACAACTCTTATTGAGTAGGAAGTTACTCACTGTAGGGCTTCAGCTACAGGGCCTAATCAGAAAGCCCCACACATTCTCTGTAATCTTCTGCTGCTTGGCTGATGCTAATGCCCTTTAAATCGTTATTCCTGTCACATTTCGGGGAGGGGGGGGGGTGGCAGCTAAAAATTGGCCCTTTTAGATTTGTGAGAGTCAGTCTTCTACTAGTGAACAATTATGCAACAGATTAAAACCCACCATTTTCTAGAGTCTGCTTGTATGCCATCTGTTGTCCTGTGGCTCAGCATGTACTTCTTCAGTCACTGGCCTAATGGAACCAAAATATGGGAACAGCCAACGAGGTGCTATGAGGTGGAGTTTTGCTAAAATGTGGGACCTTCTTAAGAAGGGATGTTGTCTGAGATCTGGTAGTCCTATCTGTCAGGGAGTAGCAAAGTTATGTCATCTTTTGTAGGTGTGTAAAGACTTGCAGACTGGTGGCCTTGGAAACTGAAACTCAGCAGGTCAGGTTTGGCACTGGCAGTAGATGTGCAGTCCTGCCTAAAATGCCAGTTGTCCCCCACCCTTCATCTGTAAGGCAAGGTTCTGCCATTAGTATGGCAAGGTTTTTCATGGATAGGCCACCCCCAACATAAAACAATCCCCTAACTTTTGATGACACAAAAGAATTGACAAGGAATGCACAAAATAAGCTGATGGTATTTTCCAAATGAATTGGGATCTTTTTGGGGTTTTCAGTTATTCTGTAGACAGAGGTCTGAGACATTGCAAACTACTAATGCGTGGCACTGGAATTGCATTTTTGTATTTTTGGCACTGGAGCAGGGGGCAAAGAGGACCAGTTCTGCTAGAGTTGGTGGAACTGAGGTTTTCAGCAGTTAACCTTTAAATTGCCCCTTGAATGGAACAGCCAGAGGAGAGCAAGTAGCCTTCCCTGGGAGCAGGCTTTTGTTCCGTGGCAGCAGGGATTGGTAGCCAATTTTCATTAGATAAAGGTGCTGTACTCTGCTTCCCCTGCCCTGCCACAGCCCCACCCCTTTTCTCCACAAAATAAGAAAAGGAGGCAGCATTTTGTGTTGCAAAAAGGCTTTGCTTTGTTTCTTTTGACTTTGCTTCTGATGCTTTGGCCATTGTTGCCAGTTTTGTCTAGAAATGTGCAAGTGTTACATAATTAAGGTGTTTAGAGCGTCATCACTCCACCACTCTTACTGCTGCCACTTGGTAATTCAGAAGGACCCTGCTGTCCTATTTCTTTTAAGGAATGCTGTTGACGTAAAACAAACAGAAACCCCTGCCTGCAGAGGTTTTGTTCTTTGAATCTGTAAATCTTGTATAAAAGCTTGTCTGCCTCACAGAATACTGCAGAAACCGAGGGTGCACATCTTGGTGTTTTCCAGCTCTGGGGTGAAGTAGGTACTGCAGGGAGGTCAGGTAGCTCTGCTTGCAGCAAAACATGTAATGCAGATGAGCTGAAGCAGATTACTTTAAGTGAAGTAGATTAAAAGGGAGAAAGAGCTGCTTTTGCTCTTTGGTTTGTTCTTTTTCTGTGTGTGTCAGCATTCTGTGAATACAAATCTTTATATTGAATTAATTCCTTCCTTCGTGTTTGTTTGGATCTTTAGCAAAGAGGCAGAGAAAAAGTATTAAACCTCAGGAATATGGTTGCAAGATCACAGGAATAGGCAGAGATAAAAATGTGTGGGTTTTTTATTTTGGAGGAGCATTGTACCTTTTTAGTCTTATCTTATGAAGCGGATTAGTTGAGAATATTCTAAATAACTTCTGCTTGGCCTACTTAGTTCCATTCATTGATTTATTCAGGAGAGGAAAAAAGCTGCCTTGGTAGCAGAAGATACAAAGCCTAGCCCTCTGTGGAGCTCGCTTATTTTAGCAGTGTCCAGTGGAGGTGCTCTGGTGCCGGGTATTGCAAGTAAGCCTACGCTGCTGTGCTTCTCAGTGCAGGCACTAATGATGGGTCTTTTCTTTGTCCACTCCAGTTGCATGAAATGCAGAGACTAAATCACTTTGTGGACTGCATGTTATGTCAAGTTTCACTGAAAATGACTGGTAAATTTAGTAGTTGATTGGGGACTCATTAATAGTGATATGTTTAGCAAGACTGTGTTTGTTGACTAAATCAAGCTATATGATCTCTCACTCTTTTCATCTCCTTATAATGAAGCAAATATAATTAACAGCCTAATTTGACATTTTATTGAGAGTCAGTCTCATGGAAGATGAGATGCATGTTCGTCTTTGTAATTTGGGATTTTGAACAACTTCAAGAGGTGCTGAGGTGGTTAAAATCTGAGTAGGGTCAGCCTGTCAGTGGTGACCTCTTTCCATGGCCAGCTCAGATGGACACACACCTCTGCATCTTTAGCTGTGTCTTCTAAAGGCACAGCTTTGTACTCTGCATATGCAGTTGTTTACTTTTTCCTGTATCTGTCCCAAACTTTGATCTGTTGCTAGTTATCAAGGTGAAGGTTGACCAGCACTTTCACCCATTTCATGAAAACTGGTGACTGAGAATCCCATGAAAGCTTCCTGAAGCTGATATTGAGGTGAAAATCTGTACTAATGAAAGTATGAGTATGGTCAGAGGTCAGAGAATTGTGTGGAAGCCAGTCCTTCAGAGGATTGAAAATATCAGAACCCAAGAAAGCTTCAGTAGGAACTTACCATAAACAGTGTGACACAAGGTTCTGGCAGACTGGACTTGGTGGACTTAGAGCTGACAGGAGCACTGCTGACATGAAATAAACCTCAGCAGCTGAGGGAGGGCTGCTTGCTTTCATGCTTTTGGAGGTTTTGCTGTGGATTAACAGGTAGGCTTTGTGTATTTGTCTCAGGTTCTACTGAGAAGTCTTGGGCTAAGTAATGCAATCAAGGTGCAGCTTTGAGTAAGAATTCAAAAGCAAGACAGACAGTGGTAGCCTGACCTTTGGATTGGGAAGCTTCCTCTCCTTGTCCATACCTTTGGAGAAGTTTCTAGGGTTTATAATGGAATAATGGAATATGATACGTAGCTTGTTTTTTTTTTTTTTTTTTCCCCCTCACCCCCTTCACAGACCACAAAATTCACAGGTTTTTTTTGTCTTTGAAATCAGAAAATGTGAAGACATAATTATCTTGTAGAAGCAGTTCCAGGTAGGAGCAATTTATATAATATGATACAATCTGACACATAAAACTTTGGCCTAAAAGTGCACAAAAATAGATTGTAAGGTAAATTGCTTTGGTCCTCAGTGGGAAGTATTGATTGCTTATCTAAATTGTCACTATTGATTTTAAGGTCAGCAATGTTTTCTCTTAAATTATGCTGCATGAGAGAATATTTATGCACATATTGGAATTATCCTTATAAATTAATAATAGCCTTAGTATTTTTTCCCTGTACTTCTCACTTTATCTTCCTTTTTTTTTTTTTTAAATAGTGCGAGTTCAGAGAAACACATATGAATCTGTTTTCCTGAAATTTTTGCATTATTCTTACTTTTCCATAGGAAGTAGAAATCTTTACTAACAAGCAAAAAATTCTTGGTCAAAGTAAGTGTGTTATTTATTTATTTATTTATCTAGCTATCTATCCATTTATTTATTTATTTATTTATTTTTCCCCCAGTGGTTTTAAAAGTAATATTACATAACTCTTAGGACAGAGAAGACAGATAATCTTCTGAATATAGACCACTGCAGTGCTGTTCTGAAAGCAATAGGATATTAACTCTGAAGCATCTGTCACAATAACATGGTTCCCATTTGGATGGTTCATAAGGAAAAGCTTCACTCATTATAAAACATAAACTAACTAAAAGTAGGTATATTTGATCTGATCTGAGTAGCTTATTTTTAGGGTTGTGGTGGGGTTTTTTTTTGGTGTTTTTTTTAATTCTTTCAAACTAACTTATGCTATTTTGAGTCAAGTCACCCAGTAGACTTGTGCCCTTAGTTTTATTTTTCTTTAATTGTGATTTAATGGAATGGTTCTGCTTCTTATTCAAAGTGATGTTTTAAAATAGAAATCTGTGTAAACAGTACCTCATCTACAGTCTACAAGCATGTTAGGCCTATGAACTTTATACTGGAAGGCATGGAGTTACAGCTGATGAATAATCAAAGGATGGATGAAGAACAGGGGAAAACAAGTGATGTGTAAGTAGGGATTACGTGACTACACAGGACTATGCTATAGTGTTGTACTGTACAAACTTATGTCTGTCTCATGGATCTCTGCTGTCTTGGAGAGCTGCTGATTCTTGGCTATGTAATGGCCTATGAGGACATACAGAGCCTCTGGATAAATGATATTTACCAGCATAAAGGAAAACTAGATTGGTATTTCGATTGAACAGTGTGTTTGACGTACACGTTTCTTCGGATGTTATATAGGTTTGCTGCTCGGTAGCAAACAAATCCCTAAACCTCTCCACCAGTTCATGGTGGTTCTAAGAGGTGCAACAGTTGACTTCAGTGAGAAAATGAAGAATGGACCTAATGGCTCATTGCGTGGGATTTTAAGTCGTTCTGAGCCTAAGCTGATGGAAGCGTCTCTTTAATAGGTTAATGTTTCGCTCAAGTAATTGATAATCTTGTACCTGTTTTCAGTACAGTTTCACTTAAATAATGGTGGAAATTAACCTTCATATAGAAAATCAGTGTTTGCATATTTAGAGCTAAAATATTTAGTGGAAAATAGATTTGGAATGGCTTATCTGTGGAAACCTCACCCTTTGATTTTTTTGCTTTTGCGTTATTCTGAGAATCAATTCCAGAGCAGTTTTATTTGGCTTCTGTAGTCAAGGCGATTTTCAATAGCCCTAAAGAGCAACAACAAACGTTCTGAAATCTTGATGTTATTCAGCATGGAACAGAGCTAGGCCAAGGCCTCTGCACTGCATGCTGAACACTGCCAGTGGGATGGATAGAAGGCCAGATGGATGTCTGGTGGGATTTGGCACAGCAGCTTTTGTGGCAGACGCTGTGAGGTCCTAGGTTAGTGAGCCGCGTAAAAGAACCCATCTATTCAGCTTCAAAGTGGAGAAAGGAGATGCTAATACAGAAGGTAGAGTCTGGATAATGATTCAACTCCTTCTAGTGGGAGTTCATAATACAGACTTGGCAGTATTCTTAGTCTCTTAATTAGATTCTAAAAAATCTTGTCTATGCTATATGCAGTAGTTTAAAGTGCACTCACGCTTACATTTGTTTTCTTTATCTGCAGCCCAATGAAAAACATAGTGAGATGAGAGGGAAGCAATCCTTTGCTAAATCTGTCTTAACTCTAGGATATCTGGTAGATTAAACTAAGCAAATTCACTTTAGCTACTTGCCTGACTCTTTACAAGCTCTAAATCAGAGCTTCTCAGGTCTCTATCTGGTCATAATCCTGCTTGAAATCAAGTCCAGGTTTCATGATCTCTAAATTAAAACAGCATAAGCTAAATCCTGGATTACAAGTATTGGCGGTGGCATCCAGCTTTGAATAAAGCCAGAGCATTCCCCTGTGCAGGGATGTAACACCCTGTGTGAAGGCAATGTGGTGTTCCACTTCAGAGGATTAGAAACAATAGGCCTTGAGACCCCACACTGCAATTGTGAGGGAGAAGGGTGGTTCCAGCAACTTTAGAAAGAAATGGGAAAGTGGGCATGTTAGTGAAGGTTTTGGCATTTTTAAAATGTTTCTCTGATTACGAACCAAGAATGCAAAAGTAATTCTGCTGCTTGTTTTTAGTGTTTCAGTTCTCTTGCTTTTGAGATACCCTTTAACCACAGAATTACAGAATGATTTGGGTTGAAGAGACCTTAAAGATCATCTAATTTCAACTCCCCTGCCATGGGCAGGGATGACCCCCACCAGACCAGGTTGCTCAAGGCCCCATCCTACCTGACCTTGAACACTTCCCAAGATGAGTCAGCCGCAACTTCTCTGGGCAACCTTTGCCAGTGTTTTACCACCCTCTGAGTAAAGAATTTCCTCTCAACATCTAATCTCAGTCTCCCCTATTTTAGTTTAAATCCCTTTCCCTTTGTCCTATCACTATCTGCATTGCAAAAAGTTTCTCCCCCTCCTTTTAATAAGCTCCCTTTAAGTGCTGGAAGGCTGGAATTTTAATTATCGCTTGCAACTCAGGCTTGTGGTAATATGTACATAAAGTAAATATTTGTCACTTTCTACTTCTAGGTCCACTGTCCTTCTTTCCTCAGTGGAAGCTGAAACATTATGATGTTATTGTAGGTGTTCTGTCAGCTCGGCACAATCATGAACTGCGCAGTGTTATAAGGAACACTTGGTTCAAGCACCTGAAACAGCATCCTGCCCTGAACCAACGGTAACCTCTGCTGTTCTGTAGTTTGGGCCTGGGGGGCAGGGGGTGAGGACTGTAATGCTGAAATACCTTGATTTTATAATTTTTCTTTTAAAGTATTTCCCAGTTTGTTTGGTTTTGAGCATCTTGTATGCTGGTAGATTTTTTTAAGTGTGCTGAATCATATATAAGAATACTTCTTGCCTTGGGCTGTAATTACTTTTTATACACTGCTGTTTGCTTTTGCAATTACTTGTCCCTATTCATTAGTGATGTATAAGCCTTCTCTTTTTTGTGTTGCAATGTATTGTGTGCAGCTTGAATCCTCAGTAATCCAGGATTCTGAAAGAAGGCAGGGGCGCGTTTGGTTTGAGAGAACCATGAAAACTCTTGCAAACAGCCTCAACTGTAAAGTTCAGATTTATCTCCCACTGAACTGGGTGTACCAAACTGCTGCAGTGTGAGTGGCCCTTCCTGATTACTCACATAGACCTGACAGTGTACAGACAAGTCTGTTTTTGCTGAGAAGCTCTGCTATTCATCCCTGGAAACGCTGCCATTCTCACACCTCCGTACCTGCCTTGCACTGGAAGCATTTTGCTGTTCCCAGATTTGGTGTCAGCTTGCATCCTGGAGTGCAGCATAGCCCCTTCAGTCATCTAAAATTGTGACCTGTCATAGCTTATATGGAGTTCTGGGGGGACATTTAGCTGCTAGGTGAAAAGATGGGTTAAGGTGGATCCTTGCTCTTTGTATTACTTGATGTCTCCCTACTATGGAATAACCATGATTTGAGCTGGAGGGGAACCTCTTTTGCTGCAGCCCAAAGTTGAAATATTTCACTGTAAACAGATAGGCTGGAATCCTTTTGCCTCCTTCGATGCTATGTGTCTTTTTTCTTACTGTTTTTTTCATTGACTTTTGAATGCGTAGTATTTGAACAGTCTTGAATTAAGTAACAAACCCAGGCCAGGAGAGGCAGGTCTCTGGGATCCTTCAGCGCTGCCTTAGGTCTTTTTTTCTGTTTAGTGTGCTGGCTGTCTTGTATCTCATTTCTACCTGCCAATCTCCTTGCGACCTCGTAATGTAAAACGTTTAGGTGGGTTTGGAACTGAGCTCCTATGAGAGGATCCGTGTGGTTGCTCTGCATACCAGCTGTCATTGCTGATTTTCAAGAGGTCAAGAGCTTAACCTGTGAAAGACAGGCTGTGGTGATAAAAATAAGTTTATTGAAAATGGAGGGAGGAGGGAAGAGAACTGGTGTTAATAAAAGCAAATTATTTTAGTGTCCTTGTGAAGTTTATAATAGGTGCGCATGGTTGTGCTGTGCCAGTGAAGGACAGAGAAGACCCCTACTCCTGCAAACTTCTGAACATCAGTAACCCAGGTATAGAAGTTAACTTTTAAAAATTCGGTGCTCTGATCTAGAGCTAGTCATCTTTTCTGAGAGTAGTTTGGGGAGTTTAATTGAGACAGCTAGTCTTGAAAACAAACACCTCCTAGAACTTGTTGCATTAACCTTCCTGTAAGTACCGTGTGCAGGCCAGAAGGGGAGAGATATTTGGGCATGTGCGGGGGAGGCCATTGATTTATAATGGATTTGCATTTTCCTTGTGTCTCCAGGGAGTCTTTCCCATATAACATACATTTTTACTTCATTTATGTATTAAATTAAGTTAGAAAGAGACAAAATGACTTAGCATAGTATCAAATGTGATGGAAGTAGCAAGGTGACAGTCTTGAGTGTCAGATGGACTTCTCTGGTGACAAAGTGAATTTTCTAAGCAAGTCTGGCTGATAGTCTGCTTAAGAGAGAAAACAATTAAGAAATGTAAAATGGGGAAAAATGAAATGCCATACAAAAATTCCTAACTAAAATTGTAAATTTTTCCTGTCACTTTTTGGATTTTATTTAGTTTTTGCTCTTTAATACAAGTTAACTAAGGACTGCTAGGCGCCTGAGCCATGATTCAACACAAAATGTAACTTCTGTTATTTTCTCTTTGAATGACAACATCCACTGTTCCTGAGTATGAATGTTACCTCAGGGCTTAGGTAGGCAATAATGCTGAAAAGTAGGCAGCTGAATTAAGTGGAGGTGTGTGCCATTTTGATACATGAATAATTATTTTATTATGCTAAATATACAGATATCCATGCAGGCAAACAGCATTTTTGTCTTCTTGCTGTGGATTTATTGTGTTTCTAATCTTTTCCCTATGGATATGTAGGCACTGAGCTGCAATTGCTATTAGCCTGCAGATTGCTGTATCACTGAAATTTTTCTTGCTGCTGTCTGCAGCCCATTGTATTTTGACTCCAGTGTTTGGTTATCCTTGTGCACTTGTGAGCCATGCTAATTAACCAGGATGCTTTGCATGTAGGCAGTGTGCTTTGTGTGTATCCAGGCACCATGAACTTTTCTCACCTCATCTCTGGCCTTTCCTTTTCATACAGTTTTGAATCAGGAAATTGAAGCATTCAGTCTCCCTGAGGACACACCTTCTGTGCTGTCTGAAGACAGAATCGTCAGTGTGAACTTCCGTGTCCTTTACCCCATTGTCATTACCAGCCTTGGGGTATTTTATGAGCCCGATGGGGTGGGATTCCAGAGGAACATCACTGTAAAGCTGTACCAGGCAGAACATGAGGTAGAGTATTGTAGTTAACTTTTGAAAGCATGATGTCTCTTTTTTGGGGATTAAGTTCTTACAGAAAGTGACATGCAGTCTTGGTGAGTTAGAAGAGAAGTACTTAACTGACAAGTGTATGAATTAATATTTTTCTTCTGTTGCATTTTAAATTCTTTTATATATGTATACAGAGGCACATCCTGGATGAGGAAAAAATGGAATTCACAAAGTGCTATGAGTTAATCGAGATGCTGTTATGAAAGAGCACTTATATCTAATTCCAATTATTTATTTGTATTGTATTTGAAGTTGTAAATATTGATAGTTATTAAGGAATAAAAGAAAAACCTCTGGAATATATTTAAAATGTGCAGAAACATACATTTGGTGTCTTCAAGCAGAGATGCAGGACAGCTGTAGTTTTTTCTTGTCTGTCTTCTGGCAAGACATTTATAGATTTCTAGGAACTGCTATTATTTAATGGTAATAATCAGACTTCATTGATCATTTCCCCCAGTCCCAAGCTGTTATGGGTTTGATAGAATAGCTTTGTGATTTGGAGGGAAAAAATCTTTGAGCAAGATTGTTGCATTTGATATATTATATTTATCTCAACTAATAACTTGATAGGCCAATTTCAAAACTTCTGCCAATGCTGCAGTAGAAAGAATTATGATTTCCATGATGAACTTCCGAGGAGTTTGGTTTATAATAGCCATAATAAAAATAAAGTTATACTCTATTCAAGTTCACATTTCCTAAATTGTAGAATTCCTAAGTGTTCGATGTCTGATAGTTTTATCTGCATTAGCTTTTTACTTCCAGTGAAGAAAAGTTGGTATTGTAAGAGAGCTTGGAAACTGTTTTCTGAAGATTGGAATTTGGCAATGCAGAATCTTCATGTAATTTGTTATTATCTAAGAGCCATTTGATTACCTGTGTAATACAGTAGCACGTTTAATGTGCGTCTTGTTGGTTTTTTTAAATTTTGGGGTTTTTTTCCCTGTTGTTCACAGGAAGCGATCTTCAGTGCTCGCTTTAGTCCCCCAAGCTGTGGAGTGCAGGTGAACAGATTGTGGTACAAGCCAGTGGAGCAGTTTATTTTGCCAGAGGTATGTGCAGTATCAGAACTGCCAGCAGTCCTTTTGAGTCATCTGACAGACTGACTGATAAAACTGGCCTTTGCTTGAGGCAGAAAAGGGCAAGTGGAAACCTCTAGAATGTTAGTTCCCAGAATCACAGAATGGGTAAGTAGTTGCAGGGATATGCTGAAATCCAGTATTTGTTTTACAGCATCTTGTTATCACACATAATTATAAAATATAAGCCTTGAAAATACAAATTGATAAAAAATTACATTGTCAAATAATAGCAACTTCAGAAAACTTACCTATTTCTGATTGAAAACTTACCTATTTCTGATTGAAAACTGTACCTGCTTTGATTCTGTGGGAGAGTTTACCAGAAAATGAGATGCTTCTTTCTCCCTTCTGTTGTATCAGACATTAGCACACAAGATAGGGAGGGAAGGATGGCACAGGTTTCTAAGGAGCAGCTGGAAAAGAGATTTCTGCATCTGCGTCAAGATATTTTGTGTTACTTTTGCAGTGACTTTTGCTTTTGGTATAGGGATATGGAACCTGCTTGTGGCTGCATAGGAAGGAAGGTGATTAAACACAAAAGGAACATAATATCATAGGAGAATACCCTGATGTTTTTACAGTGAAGGTTTAATGAATAAAGGTTGACTCAGAAGGAGAATTCTAGTTAGCAGACCCTCCCAGGTATAAGGAATTGTTCTCAGTGGACCAGTGATCTCTCGCTAGATATCTCAGCTACCATTTTAGACAGTTTCCTTTAATTTAAATATTTTCCTGGACTCTTGCTGCTATTTCTGTAAGTTGTCTTTAGGTCTGGGTTGTTTTATTAGTAAAGAAATTGTTTTATGAAAGAAAGAAGCAAGAGAAGGTTGAAGAGGGAAGAGAAGACAATTTATTCCCTGATTTATTCCCCTGGCTCTATATTAATGAATGCATTTGGGAATCTGTTAATTTTAAGGGGAATCTGCAGCTGGCTTGATTGCTTTATCATCTTAGACAGTGTTTACGTAATACTGTGCAAGTTGTTATGTTGGCAGGAGACCTTTCAGGTGAGCAAACCACTTAGAGTATTTTGTGCATGTATTTTGGCAATCTAAATCTAATATAATTTGGCAATCTAAAATGATTGAGTGTTTATTTTACATTTTTAAAAAGAATGTTGGTAATTTGGTAGTCTATCGTGTGAGCCTTTCCCCTGTAAGACTTTGTTTTGAGATGCTAAAATTCCAGGCATTGTAATTTTGCTATAAATGGTTGCAGTTTTCCTGAGAGGCAGATGGGAAGTGTTTCCTTGAGAGAGAGAGAGAATATTAGTATTCATATATTTCTTTGTGTGGGCTTCCTTAATCTGATGTGTGTCATGCGCTGAACGCTTACAGGGTAACACGATGTTTCCAGTGTAGATGAATAGGGGCTTATGCACAGCACGCAGTCTCCTGTGATGCTCAGGATGCTGAAGCATACGCGATGATTCAGAGGAGGAGGCAATGCCCACGTGTTCCTGTCTTCTTGTTTGAGAGCACTGAGCTGAGTGAACTGTTTAATTGTCATAGGATGGTGTCTGAGACAGCGTCTATTCTCTGTCTTTCCACCTTGAAGAAGTAATGGATTGTACAGACTGCTGAAGAGCTTCATTCATCTTCCAGCTGAAGTGCTGCTCTTCCTGCTCGTCTCGGGGAAAGGCAAGGAAATGCAGCATTAGAATAAGCATCTGGCAGGCCAGATTGCGAGAGGCAGAATCGATCGTTCAGCTTTGGAACGACTGAAAGCGCAGAACAGCAGAAGCGCCAGCAGATAACCAAAGCACACAGGGCTCTTACAGACAAGTCTTAGCGATGCACTTACTTTGTCAAAAAGCCGTGGGCCGCTTGCATGAGATCGGGATTCTGTAGTGCACATATTCCTTGTTACTTGTGGGGAGTAGTTGGAGGAACAAAAAGCACAGCACTGTTTAAGATGAGGAAAGGAGTTTGGCAGGGCTGCATTATGTCGGTTCACCTGTTCGGTATTCACTGTAAATGCCGCTGCGCTCTGGCAGCAACAAGGCTGGAATTTAAATGGGGAAAAACAGATGATGTAGTCCCAGGTGTGCCACTAATGTTTTTGCTTTAGACAGTTTTTGGCCTCAGCTTTCATTAAGTGGCTTAGAGTAAGAATAGCTGAAGGCTAAAGTCATTAGAAAATTTGCTTACAAGTCTCTCAGCCTGGAAAATAATGATAGTTTGCAGCCTTAGGACACCTTACACTGAGGTTCACTGGTAGTAACTCATTAAGTCTCCTGGAACGTTTGAAGTCCGTAGCAGTAACAGTCAGTGGTGAGAGCTCTAATGCTTCTGCTTGCTGAGGCATGAAAGGACTCTCTTGCTCCTAAAGGCCTCACCTGTTCACTAAACAACTTTCCAAAGGTTGTGTTTATAAAAGAGGACGCTGAAGTGTGATTAGAGCCCAATCCCTACAGTAAAAAACATTGGAATGGGAAATGACACTGTAGGAAGAGAAATTGAACCACTAGAAAAAGTCTTAATATTGGTTCATTTATTTTGATAACTGAGAAATAATTAAACAACAGAGAGCTGAGTATGAGTCAGCAGTGCCCTGACAGCCAGGAAGGCCAGCTGTGTCCTCATGCTGCATTCAGGCACAGCATGGCCAGCTGGGCAAGGGAGGGGATTGTCCCCTCTGCTCTGAGCTGGGGCGGCCTCACCTCGAGTGCCGGGAGCAGTTTTGGGGCCTCAATGAAACAAAGACATTGAACTGTTAGAGAGTGTCCAAAGGAGGGCAGTGAAGATGGTGAAGGGCCTTGAGGGGAAGGCATTTGAGGAATGGCTGAGGGCACTGGGTCTGTTCAGGCTGGAGGAGACTGAGGGGAGATCTCACTGCTGTTACAGCTTCCTCATATGGGGAAAAGGAGGAGCAGGCACTGATATCTCCTCTCTGGTGACCAGAGACAGGACCTGGGGGAATGGCCTGAAGCAGAGTTAGGGGGGGTTGGGCTGGATGTTAGAAAAAGAGGGTGTTTGGGCATTGGAACAGGCTCTCCGGGGAAGTGGTCATAGCACCAAGCCAAGAGTTCAAGAAGAGTTTGGCCAATGCTTGCAGGCAGAGGATGTGATTTGGGAATGGTCCTGCAGGGTCAGGAGTTGGATAGGATGATCCTTATGGGTCCCTTCCAATTCAGCTTATTCTGTGATTCTGTGAAACGAGGGGAAGGTGTTGAGCACGGAAGTCAGCCTTGAATAAACACTGGCTAGCTCCATTATTAGCTTATAAAGCTGGCATTTAAAATAATAGATGAGAGACTTCTGAAATACACAACTGTCATTAAACACTTAGACTGCTGCAGTTGTTAAGACTTAATTCTAGAGGAAAGCAAAAAGGTGAGCTGAACTCTAATCTAGACTTAAAGGTGTTTCAGTAACTGGAGCATTTTTGGAGAAGGTTTCTAATGTACAAGGAAGCTAAAATGGGGAAGAGATGAGAGGTTGGTATAAGTAAACAGACTTCCTACAGCAACAGAGATGCATCTACAAACAAGTTATTTTTCTGTTCCAACACCCACACTAACAACCAGTGTGTTTCCTATGAAACTGGGAGAGACAAAATGGAATGTGCTCATCCAGGAGTCAGGAGTATAACAACCCTACCTTTTCATAAGGGGGAAATTGCTTTAAAAATTTACAAAAATAAAATTCTTCTAATACTCTTACTTGTACAGCTTACCACCTCTTCCTTTGCATGTTCTCGGGGGTCTTCAGTTTAGAGTTGAAATTAAGTCCTTTCAAATGCAAGAATTTACACACACACATATGTAAAACATGGAGGGGCATAGCCTAATTTGACAGTTAAAACCAGAAAATTTGAAGTTATTCACTTGTCTTTTTCTTCCTTATCAGCCAGGATGTGAGGTGACAATTCTGTCACTCCTACAGTAGCTTGTGACACCTGTACTGTGATGAAGGAGGCCATATTTTTCTTTGAGTTTTGCTGGTGTCAGGATCAAGTCTCTGATCTCTGTTTGGCAGATAATGATAAAAGCTGAGCTTGTTTCCAAATCTGTTTTAATGTATTCTCTTTATAAAGCAGGATTTTATATTTGATTTTTAAAACTTCACTTCGGGTCACTTTTAAATGCTATTTTGATGATTTTAGAGAGCCAAAATCTTTTACACTAGGCTTTTGTTAAAAGTTTAATACAGAGATTCATGATTAGTTTCAAAAGAATGATGATGTGCTACTGAGTTTCACCGATGCGTTTTGTTTATGTGTAACTTAGTTTTATTGAAGTGTAAGTGAAGCATTTGTTACGCACTTCAGCTAAGTCTTATGTGAAGTTGACTATAAAATAATTTTAAAGAGCCCAAACTGTTTGACTTCCATGTTTTTAAGCCTCTCTATACCTGCATAATAGTGTTTTGCTCTCTTGCCAGAGTTTTGAAGGTACCATTGTGTGGGAGAGCCAGGATCTTCAGGGCTTAGTTTCAAGAAACCTTCATAAAGTGATGGTGAATGATGGAGGAGGTGTTTTCAGAGTCATTACAGTGAGTCCCCTCACCTTCCTTTCCACCATGTTTCTGTTTTTCCTAAAGTGTTGAGAATTTAGTGTTTTACTTTGCTGTGTTTCTCTCTGTAAATCATCAGTTCAGTTGGGTTTCTCCTTTTGTCTCAGAAGAGAAGTTTTGCTTTGCCATCTTGCAGAAAAATAACACTTGTAAGTGTAATTTTATTTTGAGGGGAGTAAAGCTCTCATTGCTTTTGTCAGATGTGAAGCAGTATCAGTATATCAGAGGTGGCAAAATGTGGGTCAGAAATCCTGTGCTAAAATCCCAACTGGTGGGATAAAGTCTGGTTATTTCCTTTTTGGTAGTGTGTCTCTTTTTGTGTCAAATTGTTGCTTGCCTAAACATCCTGTGTTGTCGTAATTCAGCCGGAATAATTTTGCATTTTGCTGTCAACTTCAAAACTAATCTTCTGGAAGTTTCAGTGGTACTGCTAGTTATGGGTGAAACTCTAAAAAAAGTCACAAAAATTTAGTTAAAAATCTTAGTCTTTCATGGCACATTTTGTGATTCTTGGTGTGGTCCTGTGCGAGACCAGGAGTTGGACATCCATAATTGTTGTGGGTCCCTTCCAGCTCAGGATGTTCTGTGATTCTGGTATTATGCAGGTGCCTACACCAGCAAAGCTTTAAATTAATTTCATTCTTAGTTGCCAGAAAACTTCACACCTTAAAATCAGAGGGAAAACACATGGATAATGAGAGATGAATTATCTATTAATTTCCATTCATCTGTTCCTAACAGGCAGGGGAAGGGTCACTGCCACATGAGCTCACAGAAGGTGTGGAGGGAATAGCAGGTGGTTTTATCTACACTATTCAAGGTAAGTCCACAAAATGTAGCATGACATTTGATGTTATGGTAAAACAGGTAATTTAAATTACACTTCTATGTATAATTCGTGCTGTCTTCATGAATTTAGTCACCCTAGGTTTTCTTTTAGCAGAAACATTTTCTTCCTGGCTCTTTTTCTGCTTAAAGTCAATGTCCTGAAGTGGTTCCTTTGCTTGCCTTCTTGTCAGCCACTCCAGTTGACTTGCATCCCTTTGTCTTTTTATCTAGACTCTCTTCTTGGTTTTCTGTTACTCAAAATCAAGTCTAAAAATGTCATGCAATGAAATCTTCCCCTGATATTTTTCACGCTTTTTTCCAGTTTTGCAGTTAGAGGTACTGCATCACAATGTTTAATATGGACAAACAGTTTCCATCCCTGTTGTTGCTCTTTTACACCTATTTCAGCAGAATGTTCAGGGATTTTATAGGAGCCCTTTCCATTTTCTAAGATTTTGGCCACATAACACTGGAGTCAATGTGTTCTTCTTGGTTCATTATAGCCAGCATAAGCAGTGACTTTGAGAGTGTTATTTTGCTGTGGTTTTGTGGCCAGGACTGGCAGATATAATTGGGCAGTTCTGTTGTCTTGTCATCTGTGTAGGAGCCTGAATTGAGGTGTGTGCTAAAGCCCATCCATCTTGTTTGTCAAACTCTGCTTCAGTACCACAAACTACCTCCTTATCTGCAGGATATTTTTAGCTTTTACCTGCAGTTACGTGATGTGGTTCAGCAGGGACCATCTGTGCTACATCAAAGCAATGCCTATTTGATTATATTTAGCACAGCGTTGTTTGTTTGTTAGTGTGTTTATTTTTTAATGTTAGATACATCTACTTAGGAGTAATTGACAGTGGCCTTTTTACTCTACAGGTAAGAGTAATAGTGAAGTCCCAGACAGTCCTTTATATTAAGGAACCTTAAAAAGTTGAATTTTTTCATTACTGAAAAGGAAGAGAATACTTTTTTTTACTTTAAACTTTCAGTGTCAGGCCTTATACAAAAATTTACTTCTTTGTTGTTCTGCAGCTTTTACCATTTTTTAGAAATTTTAGAATTAATTTCAGGATTTTCATAACCCCATTAATTCGAATGCTTCTTCAGGTTCATTTTGTCAATCTGTGCCCTGTATGATGCAAGGGAAGTGTGGAATAATATGTAGATATACATCTTTGTTTAAACAAACAGTGGGTGCTGTTTCTTTCAGAAGGTGATGCTCTTTTAAAAAGCCTCCATACTCGCCCAGAAAGATTTGCAAGGCACATAAAAAACCTTGAGAAAGAAGATGCTTTATTGAAGGAAGAAAGCAGTACCTATGATGACATTGTTTTTGTAGATGTGATTGACACTTACAGAAACGTTCCCTCCAAACTGCTGAACTTCTACCGATGGTAAGATGAAAAGAAAGTATTTTCTTATTTTCTCTTAGGAATGGTGCTGGTTGTAGTGAAAGATGATCCAGCAGATTATGTTGTTTGATGGGTTCCATGAAATACATGCCTTTTGTGATTTACTTCATGAAGTTGTATTTCTCTCTCACAAGTGAATGTAGTGAGTAAAGTGGCAGTGCCTATAGTTTTTTGAAAGCTGACCCTTGGTGCTTTCAAAAGAGTCCAGGTGTAAGCATTTTCATTTCTCCTTGTAATTTCTTTTCATTTGCATCTAAGCTAAAACTAGCATTTTTAGTATTTTAAAGATGGTTTTTGGCCAGTTTATATAATTACTCAGTGTTTCAGTTTGTGGCCATTGCTGCAGTCCCATAATCATGAGTGGAGGGGAAGGACTGGAAGCCTTTGTACAAGGGGGACAGAAGGCTGATAGGAGGAATAGTCATAGTGCAGTGCATTGTCTGTGGTGAATCTAGTAAGTTTCTACCTCTAATTTGCAGTGATTTCCCTCACTCTGAGACAACTGTTTCAGTTAATTGATGCTGCTGTGGAGTAAGAAATATAGCTGACAGTTATAATTTAACCAAAATTCATTTTAGTTGCTTGCAAGATTATGCACTTACTTCATATATTCCATGGCTATGAATGTAACTGAAAAACTGAACCATGCTTTCAGTTCTAAAAGAAGGTGTGCATTTCAAGACTTAGAATTTTGTGATAATTTCTTACAGATTAGCAGTTTTTCAAGATTTAGTAATAAAAGGCTTTTAAAAATACCCTTCTTGTTACAAGAAGTTACCCTGACAAATGTTTGTAACCAACCCAGCCATGATCCCTAGAATCTTAAGCTTTTTTGGTTATTTTATGCATGTCACATTCAACTATTTCAGACAGGTAAAGATAACATTTTTCATATTTGAAGGGCTCATTTACAGAAAAAAGAGAAAGTACAGAGTTGTTTCCACAGATGTTTTTTACCACCTGTCACCTTCTCATTGCCCTTGAACTGTCTCCTGAAAGTAGGCTACTGACGTGTAGCCAGTGGCTTCTAACAGCTTCTAACAGCTGTGCTGCCAACAGCATCAGGGATTCATATCCTTCTGAGGTCAACACTGCTTAAGATGGTCTCATTAGTAAATCCACCATCTGTCCTGGAGAACAAAACTTCAAATTTGTTTTCTTCTGCTCATACACAAATCTGAGTTGTAAGATCCTCATAGGATACGGCTGCATCTCCTTTGAAGGACAAGCAGTCAGCCTTGGCTGATAGAGAAAACATGTAAAAATCAAGGGTAGGAAAGACATTCCTTCCCTCTTGCTTCCCCCCTGCAACCCAAAAATCCCCTTGCAGAGCGTATTGTCTGTAGTTTGGTGTGCAGCTCAGCATCTCGTCACTTTCCTTTTTGGCTACAGGACAGTTGAATCAACAAGTTTTGACTTGTTGCTGAAGACGGATGATGACTGTTACATTGATTTGGAAGCTGTTTTCAACAGGATACTGCAGAAAAAATTGGACAGGCCAAACATTTGGTGGGGAAAGTAAGTTTTTTTTAAAAAAAAATCTTTAAGAGATAGATACCATTTCTTTAGTGAATGGTTTAGTGATTTAAGTCTGTTTTCATGTGGGTTCCCCTCCTATGCCTAAGGAAGCCAGTTGTAAAGAGCAGGACTTCTAAACGTGTTAAAACTTTGAATCTCAGAATCAGAAATCAGTTCTTTACAATAACTTTCCAGAGTATGCCTTTTCAATGATTTAAACGTGCTGAATATCTTACCTACCTGGTTTTAAAATGTATTAAAGACATCTTTGTCATGGTACTTAAGTAAATAAGACTCTTCTGGCAATACAGTGAAGTTAAAAGGAAAGTACCTAGTACAGAACTATAAATATTACTTTTTGTGATGTCACTGTGATTTTTCTGGTGGGCTTGAGGAAGTGCGGTAAAAAGGAGAAACAAAATTTCTGTTACCGTCTGCACTTTATTGTAACATCTGTGAATTTCAGGCATTGCTACCCATTTCTGCTGTTTAAAATAGTAGATCTGATTATATAAATTTTTGAGTGAACCTTTCCAGCCTGTATTACACTTGTGAATAACCAGGAGGATCAAAGTAGCCCATATCTTCCCTTTCATCCATGGAATGCATTGTAGCTCTGATATGACATCCAATAGGGCAGAAACTATGCTACTATAGCATAATGGTACAATGTGCCTTCCTGTCACCCTCTGCTCTTGAAGAAAAACAGGTCTTTGCTGCTTTCCTTCACAAATCTGGTCCTGCCTGTGGCTTACTCATAAAGTGATGCAATAAGGTGTGTGGTTGAGTGTGTGAAATAGTTGGTTATCTTGTGATTATTTCAAAGAGCTGTAGGAATGACAGCTTTGAGTATAAATTCTTTAATAGTCACAGTCTTCAGGACAGGGAAGTGTGATGTGTAGGGAACAATGCTGAAATAACTATGGAAGTATAAAATGATTATCAAAGCAGATCTTCTCAGTCTGGAGGGGGTTGAACCCTTCATGCTGTGATTCAGTGGAGTGGAAGATACTGAGTCTAAAGTGAATTCAGGTATCAGATGAGACTTTTATTTACTTTGTGCTTTAGCATGTCGGCTTCAGTTGGGAATGGGCAGCATCTGATAACAGATCTGCCACTCAGCTGTAATTCCTCCCTTTCGGGGCTGTTGTCTGAGGTGACAATTCTTAGTGGCTCACTGAAGCTTTCAGCTGCTTGTGCTCATGACTGAAAATCAGCAATGGGTGAACCTCTTTGTAAAACAGGGAGACCCTGCTGCACTGACCCAGTTATGTCTCTTAGCTATGAGTGCATGAAGTATCTGTGAGGCCAGGGGAGCACAGTAGCAGCCCGTTCCCAAACAGGAGAAGCAGGATGCTTCTCGCTGCCTCCCTTTGGCAGGGTCCATAGCGCTGCACAGTGCAGCAGTGAGCTCTGCCTCGCTGGCAGCGTGTGGGGAGACTGTGCAGACAGAGTCTGCTTCCTGCATGCCTCTAGGAGTGAATAAACCCTTCCTTAGAGAACACCACTGCCAGGAAGAAGTTCTTTTGTAATTCAGTGATGGCAGCATCTCTTTGCTGAGCTTCATTTGGAAAACAGCTTAGGGAAGGTACTTACTGCTCCCTGGTTTTTAAGCAGCCACTAGTTTTAACAGTAAAATGGGTTGCATAACATTGCTATCTGCATGCCTGCTTGAGGCACTGCCTTTGTGTCATGTTGATTAACCAAAGGGGTTAATTAGCAGGACACATATATGCCTGTTATAAAATAGGTAAGGATGTGTTTTCTTACCTAGTTCAGAGCCCAACAGCAAAGTGCAGATGCTAAAGACCTGACTGTCAAAGTTGCCTTTGTTTGCTTTGAAAACTTTCTCTTATTATTCAAGACTGAGACCAAGCAACAGCTACAATTTTAGCTTTGTGTCCTAGGGAAATAAAACTAGGAACGATAATTAGATCACCTACTTCTTCCTCTCAGTTGTTTATCAGTATTACTTCCGTTGTTACCAGCGTTCATAGGTTCCACAGAGGACTCTCTAGAGTCCTATATATATCTCATGTCTGTATGGTCTTCTATATGAGATATATATCTATATATCTCATGTCTAACATGGTCTTCAGTTTCAGACTGAATTGGGCAGTTGATCGAACTGGGAAGTGGCAAGAACTGGAGTATCCAAGCCCTGCATATCCAGCCTTTGCTTGTGGGTCTGGCTATGTCATCTCCAAAGACATTGTGCAATGGCTGGCAAGCAACTCTGAAAGATTAAAAACTTACCAGGTAATAAAGATTAGTTCAGTTTTTCTGTATTAAAGTGGTCTTGGGAACCCAGCATATACTGGATGAGTCAGAAAAAACATTGCTCAAGTGTTAGTATTGAGTTCCCCTGGCTCATGTGGGCTTTTGCCATGTTTTTGGTTGCTATGCTTAGTGCCTGTTCTAGGTCAAAGCACAGATGTTTTGGACTGAGAACCTCTGGAGCTGTAATCTTGTTTTTTGTACTCTGTTTTTGTAAGAGCAGTGTATTATCATGGGAAAGGTGGGAGGATTATTTTAACACCTCTGCAGTAGTCTAGTGTAGGTTTTTGTAATTACCATTCTTTACTGCAGGTGGAAGATACATCTTATTCCAGGCCACAGTCACGCTTTATGCTTTCTTGGTGCTCATTTCTGTATTTTTTATTTTCATGTGTCACCTCAGGGTGAAGATGTGAGCATGGGCATCTGGATGGCAGCTGTAGGACCCAAGCGATATCAAGTAAGTCTGAAGGAATTGTCTGACCTTACAGAAAGAGGATATGACTGCTGTTCCAAGTAGCATAAAACAGGATAAATATTTTTTTCTTTAAAAAGGAATTGAAATAGCCATTGAGTTAAAATCCAGAGGGAAAATATTCTAAAGAAGTATTTAAAAGGCAAACCAGGAAACTGCCACAAACCACCTTCAGACTCCATCCCTACCCTCTGAATAGGTCTAGCAGATCAGTTTGGGACCTTTGTGTGTGACCTTTGTTGCTGGAAACAATAAACACCTGATTCTTGCAAGTGAAGCTTGTTGGACACGACATACTTTCTAAGAAAAACAATATATTGAGAGGGTTCTCTCTCTTACAGGATGGTCTCTGGTTGTGTGAGAAGACATGTGAGAGTGGCATGTTGTCTTCCCCCCAGTACTCTCCCCAGGAGCTGGGAGAGCTCTGGAGATTAAAGGAACTGTGTGGAGATCCGTGTAGATGTGAGGAAAGGTGATGGACTTGCCTTGGAAAACAGGGTAGTGTATAATGATCATGGAAAAGTGTACATTTGGATTCATTCCTGGAACAATAAGAAATATTTAGGTACCTTTTAATGTTGGGTTTCAACTACAGTATAACAATATTTGCACATCCCTTTTGATAATTACAAGTGGACTGATACTATTCGTTTTCTATAGTATAGATGTTGATGATACAGAAACCAAAATGTTCAAGATAAAAAAAAAAAAAAATCATTTTTCTATAAAGTCAAAGACCTACTTGTAATTAATAAATGCACATAAGAATGCCAACTAGCCTGTCTTTTGTAAATTAAAGCACTACTGCTCTGACTCAGTGTAGGGCTGTTCCAGGATCCCGTGTAGAGTTGTGCTCAGCACCAGGGCAGCTGGTAAGTCTTGCTGCAGCAGGTTCTGTGCTGTCTAAGGGGTTGCCCTCATCTGTGCAGGGACAGGGACAGCAGCGAGGGCTAGGATTTGTGATTAGTTTATTTGTACCATTGTCATTCTAGATAAAAATAAAATCAAGGCTTGCTTATACCAAATCTTCAAGTACTGCAAACTTGGCCTGATTTAGGAGGGATTTCTGAGAGCTCACTGTGTTATTAGATATGAATCCGAGGTTACACAAGTGAAAGTAAAATAAGATTGAGGAACAGCATGCTAAAGATTGTAAAATAACTAGCAAGGCCTTGCAGTGTGTTGAGAACTTATTTATAATGTGGTATGTTAACACTGTAGGGTAGAAGAAAGGTCTGGCACATTTTGACCCTAATCATCTAAGATAGATAGTTCCAAAATTACTGCTGGGTTTTGTTCACTTTATGGTCATTGGATGTAGATGAAAGCAAAGAGCAAGTGACCTCTGAGTGCGGCACTAATCTTGTCAGCAAAGAGATCACAACTACACCCTGTACTCGGTTCAGTAAAACAAATTCTCACCGCTGCTGGGGGAAGGCAGTATAAAATCTTGGCAAAAGGGTGGCCTTGAGTTTTATTTAATTGAAGCATTATTTAATCACTGTTTGGTATCTCTCCAGAAGGACAAATGAGCAGATGTTTTCGTGGAGGCTGACGATCAAGTTGAGGAGCTGAAAGAACAGTTATACAGCCCTCTGGTGCCATGTGTGAAACTCATATTCACCTGTGTGTCTGCTCAGGCAGAGGCTCTCTGTGTGTCTGTCTCTCTTCTGCAGTTCCTGTGTCAGCTTTTCCTTCAGTCCAGCAAGAGAGTCCCTTCTTACCACCGTACTAACACACAGTCTCCACTTTCTATTGAGTAAAACTGCAAAGGCTTTAAGTCATTGTCTAGTTCAACTTCTTTTCCTTCCAACTAGAATAAGAAAGCAAAAAAACAAAAAAACAAAAAAACAAAAACACCTCATCAGACTTAAACTGAAATCCCTTCATGTAAACCAAATAGCAGGCAGTTGCCATCAGGGAGAATCTGTCATATTACAGGAATGAAATTAGAGCCTAAATTACAGCATGAAGACAACCCTCCTCAAGTGAAATGAATTTCTTTATAGTATTTTAGAACATGCTATGGACCTTTAGCAGCATGAACTATTTTGTTGTTGAATACCTGTTTTTAACTCACTTTAGAACTTTCATAGGACAGTTTCAGTTCGGAACCAGGAATTTTAAATAGGCGATACAGCAGTCCTTTGACCTTCTGAATAGTCATAGACTCTGTTGAGGGGAGAGAAAGAAAAGTTACTAGAAAAATGCTGCTGCCACTGAGCTGTAGCAAAGTACCAGTGTTTCACTTCACTTGCTTATAGCAACAGTGAAAGGCTGTATTGCTGCTTCAGTTCTAACATGGCAATAACGTCTTTGGTACCTGAAACCAAATCTGCTACTGTCAAGTGGAAAACGCTTTAACCTGTGGGGGACAGGGCAGGATGTGCTACTACAGATCAAGCCCTTTGATCCCATACGTGTTACGGCTTCGTAATTTACCTTTTTTGAGTCTGTATTTCTACATGCTAAACAAAGTGACCTTTGGGACACACACCAGCCAGGTTCTGACTACTTGCATCTGGCAACTGTTCCTTGCAGTATTCGTTACCAGGAATTGGCTTTCCCAGCACAAGTAAGCAAATGGCACTGTGGAACTAGTGACATTCTTCGGAATGCTATGGAGTTATTAGTCCCAAACACATTGTCAGCAGAGTTGTTTATATTATGAAGTCAGTTAGAGGAAGGGGTATTTTTTGTAATGGATCTCAAATGAGTAGACGTAGTTTGTTGCAGAGGTGATACCTGTGTTTGCAATAGATAAACTCAGTATTTTGGTTGAACTTCTTTTGAAGCTTTATCTAAAGGCACAGCAATAGTGAGTTATTCCTGTAATACCACACATTGTACTTAGACGAATATTTTTCTATCAAACATTTTTGTAAAAGCTGTATCTATCTGATTTTATGCAACTTGTGATAATAAATGTGATTTTTATTTTAGAATAAAGCTTGAATACTTATTTTCTCTCAAACTTCATTTTGACACATATTTCCAAAACATAAGCTTAATTTAGAATGGTCTTAATCATTCTAGTCTCACTATAGGCACTAAAACTTCAAAAGACAAATTTGATGAAGGTCAGAACTAGATTTCTAAATTCATGTATTAGATACTAGACCTTATTATCTAGATTTATACACAGTGTGGTTGCCTCTTAAGACTTCACCTTCTGGTTACTTGGTTAACACATCCACCAGACTTCATCCCTGTTAACTGGCCTTTAATTGCCTCAGACACATTAATCATGAAACCAGCAGCAGCATCATCAACTTCCCATCTTCGAACTGGACTGAAAGAAAGTATGAAGGCCAGAAGAATAATGACTTTCTCAAAGCATTTCTGCCTTTGTCATTTCTTTATGTGACAGAGGAAAAGCTTTCAGGAGCTGACAAAGCCAGAGGCAGCTGCCATTCTTTAATACAGTTGTTTGAAAAGGAGCAATGAAACAAGCCAAGACTTCTTACCTGGCAGTTTTTTCTCCACTGGCTTCTGTTCGGGTTTCTCAGGACACTTAATTGTCAAAGCTTAAAGAAGAAGGATGAGGCATTAGTGAAAGACCAATAATAAGCCCAGTTCTGGCAGAAGCATAGTCTTTCTACTCTGTTTTTATTACAAATTGTTTCCCTTAGCTCAGCCTGATCTGTCAAAAATTAGGAGGTAGCCTGCATCTGAGCAGTTAAGATAACATTTAGTCATTATCTGAAAAATAAGCAAGTTTTTATTCTTCTTTGATTTTGTAGAAGTGACTCTCTAATGCTTAAAGATGGGATTCTTTTTTGTCAAAATGAGTATTTATGTAAAAATGCTAAATTTCTATTTTATGTTTTAAAAATAACCTGCAGTAGAATGAAAATAGCTTATCCAGTTTAAAACGGGCTTTTGGTCCTCTGAAAAGCACCATGCAAAGACTTTTAAAGGACATTATTAGCCTAATTATTTTACAGAGATTAAAAGACTTATCCTTTAAAAAAGGTTTATATTATGTCTAGCCAACCAAATTCCTTGTTCTGTTTAGTCTTCCACCTAAATGCATTAGAATGTAATGCTTTAAAATACTATTTTGCCCATGGAGTAAAAAATTGCAGTTTTTCTATCAGCTGGGAAAGACAGCTACCTGAATTTGCAAGTCCAGGATGTAACTTAGTTTAGATATGTAGACAGCCCCAAAGCTACCCATATTTTTCTTGTCTGTCCTAAAATTAAGACGTTATAAAAAAGTTAGTATCAGAAAACAGTGCAGCTATCAAGATTTAAACTTGAGAAGTCTTCTGTAAAGAAGCCACTTGCACTCTCAGAAGGGAGTATCAGTAACCTTTGTTCTCCATTAAATCTCAGTTGAGAAAATCATTTGGCTTGGGTTGAGGGAGGAAATGAGAGCACACAGAATCAGGTTTCCAGTCAAACTCACTGAGACAGTTGAGGAAAGCAAAATTACAACCTGGAACTTTTCCTTCTCCATATACACCTAGGAGACAGTAAGCTCATAAAATATTCTAAGTGCAGAAGAAACAATTTTGAGCATTTCTGGCCTCTTACTCAGGAGCTGATTTTTCAGAGTCAAAGGCTGTCGTCCCTTCAGTTCTCCTTCTTCAGGTGCTCCATATTCTGTTGGAAAAAGAGTGCATGTAGAACCCTTCAAAGACTAAAACTCCAGAGCTAAGACCACCGAGGTGCAGGATCAGGCAGGAGTTCCTTTGGCACAGACGCGGAGCTCCTGCACCACGCAGTGCTGCAGACACGAGCCTCATTCAGCGTTTGGGACTCGGGGGTGCTGCTTATCCCTCCCACTGCTGAGAGAGCTGCTGCCTGCTCAGCAGCAGGGGTGGAGGGATGCTCACAGGTGCTGGGGTCTCAGGCAGCAGTGTCCCGAAGGCTGCAGTTCTGTGCAGCCACCCCGCAGGAGCAAAAGCCCACCCACACAGAGGCTCCCCAATGGATGGGCTTTCCTAAGGCTGCAGCAGCACGTGGAAAAAGGACCAAGGGGAAGAGAAATTGAAAACAGATCAAACCAGTGCTGCCACACTGCCAGAGATGAGGATATGCTGTTGTACTCTGCTTGTACTTACTAAGACAAAGTGTTGGGTATCTGGGATGGGCAGCAAGAAATGCTTCACTTGGTTTGTTTTTCTCTGGGTTCCAGTGCCCGCCAGCTTCTAGCCAGTCTTTTCCAAATATTTTGCGATAATCAAGCTCTGCTCCTCTTCTTTCAGCAGGAAGGATCTGTACTGACACAGGAATGGCACAAAATAAAATTATGTAACTTTCCAGAGAATAAAATCTAATCAATGCCACAGACTCCGTGGTCTTATTTGGTGTTCAGTATGTTTTAATGCTACCAAGAATCTTAAAACCGTGTCTCCAAATACTGACTGTTCCATGTATTCAGTGCATTTTAGAGCCATTAGGAGTCTTAAAGGCCCTCTCTCTTGGGTACTCACTGAGCCTTAAATGAATATATAAGCAAAGATTTTGCTGCATATGATGGTGCAAGGACGTTTTCTGCAACAACAAATCAGATGCTGCTTCTGCTCCCCTTTAGGATAAACATTTGCTGAAAGTCTGATTTGGTGTGGGTTATGGTAGTTTTCTATTGCGGAAGGCAAACATTGGTACTGCTGTCACTGAAACAGATTCGACTATGCTGCATTTTCTATTTTATTTATTTTATTTAAGAGTATGGGTTTTGTTAACAGTCCTGCAACATCAGCACAATTCAGGCACTGGGGAAAAAAACCACTATGGACCCATCTTGTCCAATTCCTCACTGAGTTAGCAATGCTTACAAAGAGGGCTCAGTCATGTAGCCCTACTGACAGGGGGATGGACTAGTTGGCACTTTACTTTTCCTGCACCCAAACAATCAATAATCCTAAAAGAAACTGAAAACAATTCCTCAGGTAGCGATTTAAAGTTTTTGCCAGACTCATGCAATTTGTTGCATTACCACATACCTCACAGTTGTTCAGAACCTCGAGCTGACTTATCTTGGCAATAATGAGCTGTATCAGGGTCTCTGGGTTCTTCTCTGTGTCCATGAAGGGGTTGTTGTTACACTGCAGTGCCCGCAAACTTGGCAGTTTGTCAAGCTCATTGATAGATGACCACTGAAATGGAAGGGAAGAGTCTTTTGAGGAAATAAAAAACATAACTTCATTTCATAACAATACTGGGTAACGCTGACTTTTCCTGTACAACAAACATGACTGGAAAAATTTTTTTGATCATCAGACCCAAGTACTTGGATCCCTTTCATTTAGCTAAGGAAAGAACTGCACTCCATTTTATTAAAAACCAAAACAAGGAATTAGTCAGAATTTTAGATCATTAGAATTCTCTGAGAGGAATTATGAAGTAGCTGCTATAACAAAAACGTGTTTTAACTGTTAAGAAATGTTTTTACATTTTTAAATTATGCCTCTGTATTGACCAAAGTGTTCAACTTACCTCAGAATCTTAGATGTACAATCAAAGAAAATTTTAAAAAGCAAACTTCAAGTTACTCTTAAAAGATACATTTCTTTACAAAATGTGAAACCATCACAACCTAACCTACCTGTGAAATTTTATTGTCATTTATTGCAAGGCGTTTCAGCGAAGGAAACATTTTAGTCTTGCATCCTAGGAAAAGAGTAACAAGAAAACAGTGAAAACTTTAAATAAACTGATTTTTAAAACTATAAATAAATTATTCTTTTACATACCAAATCCAGCATCAGGGAAGTGTATAGAAGATATCCCAGTGTTTCTAAGTATTAGCTGTTCTAATCTGAAATTTAATAGATACAATGATTACTGTATGTGGCACAGGAAGTTTTTTGCAAAGACATACAACCTAATTTTTTTTTTTTCTTAATAAAGATCTGCAGCTTTTGATGTGGTGCAACATCACTGACAAATGAAAAACAGCCTCACAGACAGTACCCAGACTTCAGCAGTGTTCAGGGAATAAAATTTTCAGCAATTAAGTGCAACAATTTCAAGCTTTCAGATTGGCTCCTGGATTTAAAATGTGTGATTTTCTAAATGATTTTTTTTTTAAATAGCTTGTGGCTATTGAAAATCATGGCTGCTGTTTTAGTGTACAGGGAAAGACGATAATTCTGCAAATCAACAAAATGTGGTAAATCACTTTCATTTCATAAGTGTATAATGAAAACCTAATAACACACAGCTGAAGAATGTGTTATTATACAACAAAAGCAAGATTACATTAAAATAGCTCAACTAAATAATGCAGTTACTCTCCTCAAGAGGGCAAAATGCCTCTACTTCAAGATCTCATTAATCTTTCATGCAACATCAATACTATCATATTTCAGCCAACAAGGACTATGCAGATGAATATCTAGGACAAAGAATTTCCAGCAAATTTGTTTACAGCTACCTGGGGAGCTGTGCTATTAGATGCAGCTGATTTCCATCCAGTAACTGGTTGTCTGAAAGGTCTAGCAACTTCAGGGTCTGCAGGACAGTATCAGGCCTGATACATTGGAAAAAACAAACACACACAAACACAGAATATTTAAAGTTATTGGCCAATGAAAACACTGTTTTCCTAAGTATATAATTGCATGCACACAATTGTGCACATTTATGAATGAAGCACATCACATGAAATTTGCATCAATTATTGTCGTGGTGATGTAAATGTTACAGGAATGTAACTTTTTGTGCTGTGTAACTTCGTGGTACATCAGTGGCTAAAAACTGACTGACTCATGTTACTTACCTTTCCAAAACTGTAATATTATTAGAAGAAAGGTACAACTCTTCAAGTACTGGCCATCCTTGAGCACAAAGAAGAACCTAAGAGCAAAACTTCATTTAATATAACAAAAGATGGGAAAAATATTTCAGAAATTATACTTCATGCAAATTTGCTCTGAATGTGTTCAGAACAAGCTATGGCTGCCCAAACTAGAGGAACACTTATTAAAGATTTCCCAGTCTTCCCTTTCTTCCAGATGGCTCTCGTGTGCGTGGATCTACCAGCACACATGACATCAAAGGGATTCTGCAGTCACAGAACTGTAAGTCCCAGGCTTGTGGCCACCCTCGCAGCTGAGACTGGAAACTGAGTCAATTTATTCACTGAGTTGGAGTGACCAGGTTTTCCCTATGATGAGATGAGGAGCTGGCTGTACAAACTATATATGTGCAGAAGTTCCAGAACCAGGTAACACATGTATCTCATCACGTCTGACAGAATTTTTTTTTAATATCTTAATTTATCAGAGCTTGAAGCCTTTTCTGTCTTGGGACTGTGCCAGCCTATAACCCACTAAAAGCCAAGAATTGCATTAATTCAACACATCCTGAAGTTTTCAAGTCCTTGTAAAGAAAACATATCAGTTCAAAAAGGGCTACAAATTGAACAAAGATACTTTTGGTTTAGAACTTATGCCCTGAAATTGCACAAGAGATATTATTTTACTTTACACAGCTTTTTCCTTCACAAACATTTACAGGAGGTAACCAAACCTTTAAAACTAAACACTTATTACAAGGCAATATAAACTGCTGGCATAAAATAGTTCTCTATGCAATTGTGAAAGTGTCGAGAATTGTGCAGCTTTAGCACATGGAGTTCCATAAGCACTGGAACTGATTGCTCTTCTACAGATTTGTGCCTGTGAGCGGCAAATTATTCTTTCCACTGAGTTTTTTTTTTTTCTGATGTGTATTCTCCATAATCAAAGTAAGCGTGAGCTCATCCTGCTACTCTTTCTTTGGTTGGGAAGCTTACAGGGGCTCTTCCATTCATCTACATTCCTGTCTTAAGGGAGTAAGTAGATAATTTATTATTTTTATGTCCCCAACTCTTTCCAAAATGTGATTGTAACTGACTAGGGGATTCAAAGTTTTTGAGATGCAAGAACACAGAGAGACCAATGTGCAGCACAGTCACCGAATGCTTGTTTTTACAGGAGGTTACAAAGGCCACGAGCAGTGGAATTCAGAGACCTGGACAGTCCAATTCAACTGGTTTAGTGCATAGCTGACCCCTTCTCCTGCAATCATCCCATCCCCTCTCCTTGGCACCATTCTCCCTGTCCAGCTGCATGAATCCATCTACCTGCAGGTCTATGTAACTGACTCAGACACCGTGCCAGGGGTGAACACTGAGGGCTCCTCAGGAGGCAGCCCGTGATTTGGAGCCCAACTGCTTCACACCCAAAAATATGAAAAAATCAACCTGCTGCCAAATCAGTAACACACAAACACAAACTCAGGTATAGCAACTTCTCCTGTTCCAAAGCAAGAGCAGGGAACATCCATATTTCATCTCTTTAACCTGATAGTGTTTCTCCATGTCAACAAGACAGACTAAAATAGTTATCCATTGGTGATGAAGAAGCATGACAAGAAACCTGCAGAGTCAAGAGAAATCAGGGGCATGTTGAGTAAAAGAGATTATTCCCCCACAACAGCCCTGCATGGGGATGGATGGAATAAAAAAACTGCACAAACCTGAAGTATCTGAAGATTTTCAATAGGCTGCCCAAATGACTACAGAATTGCCACATGATTGGTCGCAGCACAATTCCAAGAAACTCAGATTGCCAAAGTTGCAGCTACTGCTTAAAACAGCTTCCTCAGAAACCAAAGTTCACATATCTGACACTGAATTAACCCTCAGGAAAGCCTGGGGCCTCCTTGTGGATAGCTGGGGAGGTAACAAATACCCAGAGGAGAGCCACTGATGCTCAAAACCAGAAGAATAGAAATGTAAGAGCTGTTGCAAAAGAAAGAAAGATGAGAACAAGGAACGACTGTCACCATGTAAGTCCATGATATTCATGAATCTTTAGTCTGTTTATCCCAGGAAGCAAATAATATAATTGGGAAAGGCACAAAAAAGCTAAACAAGAATTAAAGCCATGAAACAGAGAATAGCTGTTCTCTGTTGCTTTCATATAAAACATTGGGACTTACTAAATGAAATTATCAGGCAGCAATATCAGAACCCAAAAAAGGTTAAATTAATGTTAAATGATATGTATAGCAAAATTTTCAAATGAATTCTTAATACAGTAAGATAAATTATGAAACAAAAATTCCAGAAATATGAATTAGAGGTATGTAGTCTTGAGCTCACAAAGCCACACAATTCCAGATTACTTTCTAAGAAGCTCTTGCCATGTGCTTACCCTTTGCCTGGAATTTTTCCCAACTACCTGCTGCTACTTGCTAGTGTCAGAAGCATGATCCTGCACTTCTGTTCTAACCCAGATTTTTCTTTTACCTTGTATAATAGTAGATTATATTATAAATATAAAACTTTAGTTTGAAAACAGAATCACAACTATGAGATTATGATATAAATGCTGAATAAGAAAAAAAGGGTTTGGAGCCATAAATATGAATTCATTACACTCAAATGCATTAGGTATTTTACAGGACATTTTTTTCCCCTTGAAAGTTATATGTTATGTTTTGAACAATCAATCAACAATTCTACAGTAGTAAGCTCTTTTATTGATATACTAATAATCTCAGAGGTATTTAGATATATGCAAATCATACACCAACAAAAGAATTCTTTTTGAAAACTGAAGCTCAAGGCATGTGAATGTGGAGCTGTGTATTGTTGCATAACAGTTAAGCATGTCCCTCTCCTGTTAAAAATACTTCAAAACAGAGGAAGAAACAAAAAAAACCCACTGAGTATAACTATCCCTATGCCAAATATCCTTACACATAACAGAATAATAATAAATAATAAATAACTTTAAATGCTGTTCACCATTAAATTGTTTTCATTTTAATCAAAACATTCCTAAGACTTTTGCCCCATTGACAATTTAAATGTATTTCTCATTTGCTTGGATTTTATTCATTATTATTTTCTATTTGAAAGTTGACTTTTTAAGTAACCCCCCTCAGAGCTTAAGCAGTGACATTTTCAAGAGGTTTGTTCACAGAGTACTGATGCCAGGTACAAGCCTTTATTTTTCCCCTTTTGTTTGGCTGCCCTGGAACACTTTCAAGCACAAGCTTATGTCTCCAACTTACAGGGAATGAAGCGGAACAAATTTATAAAACAGATTTTGGTACCAAAGATGTCTTCATGGCCAATAACGAATCATCAGCTAAAGGAGATTTAAAAACAAAACAAAAACAAAAACAAAAAACAAAAGCTGCATCATTTTAAGCTGCTCTGACTAAGCTGGAGCTTTCTCACGGCAATTTAGTAAGCCTTGGAGAACCCAAACCTGCCTGCAGCCATGGCTCCAACCAGCCTTTCAGTCACCCCATGGAGGCATGAAGGACAGCTGCTGGCCAGTGCCAACATTTTAAACACCACAATGCACAGATTTACTCTGATGAGCACTAGATGGCATTTAAAGTGTCTGTATCCACTTAATTCTTCCATTCCCTTCACCATTCATATTGCTGCTGCCATGGAGGGATTATCAACTGTCCTACCATAAATCCCACAGGCAGTTTTAAGAGCACAGTGAGTGGATGCTAAACAAAAACACAGCAGTGACCTTCCTCTAGTCCTGCTGCAAGACAAGAAAATGAAGAAGCTTCTTTCTACTCAAGCCCCAGTTTTGTAAAGTGCTCTTTCACTGGATAGCAGCTGGCAGCCCAGATCTGAAAAGTCATGTAATTTTACAATGCAGTACTATAAAATCTGACCCTGAGGAATCCAAATAACAGTTTGCAATTTAGAAGCCATTATAAGTAACGTGACACCGAGATACACTTCCTAAGCCCCGTCTCTGAAAAAAGGCCCACTGCTAACCCTAGCTGACAACAGGACTTCATTCCTAATAAGATGTCACACCAGGAGAGACTCATTTAAATGTGCCCAGGTTTCAGTGCCCGAAACAAATCAGACCTTTGTTTCCCCTCTGCTCTGTGCTGCCAATAACCAGGCATCCAAGAACCATCAGAATGGGCAAAGATACCAGTCCGGTCTCCTGCTGATGCAAAGTGATGCCAAAACCAGGAATTTCTCATCATAAGGAAGTATTTTCTTTCCACTTTCATTTGTTCTATTGCATGCAGAGAAGCACAGGTAAATCAAAAAGTTCTCACTTAAACAAACTTTGGGACACAAAGCTATATTGCACTCCAACTGCTTTATTTTCATTTGGCAATTTACAGATGTAGATGAAGTAAAATGTCTCTTATTAGGCTCTTCTGCCAATATTGCTTCCTTCATTATGTAGGAAGTACATTGGCTAATATGTAACTAACACAGTTACCCCACAGCACCTTTGCTAAGGATGATTTGATTTTCAGTAGAACAATACAGTGCACAAATGTTTATTGCGCTCTCCTTGCCTCAGAAACCTAATGATATTAAATTTAAAAAAAAACACAGGAAAGGCTATTACCTCTGTCCATGTTATTTCAGTTTGATTAAGTGCCAGAATCTTCAAGTTTGAAAATGCACTGGATGTAAAAGTTGATGTAGATGGAAATCTCATTTTGTTTTCACTGCATAAAAACAATATTTGCATTATGAATAATCACATGTATTGAAGTCATTAGTTTGGAGTTGCACATTAAAGAAAAAGAAATTTACACCCTCCAAAAGTTAAAATCACTGCCAAGATGTCACACATTTTAAAATATAATAAAATATATTTCTAGTTATATTCAAACATACTCTTTCCTAATTTACTTTCCTGCTTCAGGAATGCATATTTATTCAAGAATGCATATTTATTCATCTGTGGCCTCTTTCTCTTTCATTAAGTTTTGAACATGAAAAGAATGATTTTCATTAATATTAAATGAAACAGAGCCAGATCTCAGGCTTAAACTCCTTAGTGTTGACTGAAAATGAAGAGTCTACGTCACTATCCAGATCCAAGTAAAACAAAAATATGTAAAATCCACTCTCAATAGTAAAGTATCACTACAAAGAAGAAAAGACAAAGATTTTCAAATCTGCAGTCTTCAAATCAGTTTTCATTTTTCAGCCTGAAAGAGAAGTTTTTATTTCTTTCCTAAGGCCTAATCTACCTGCATATTGTTATAAAAATCTCACAGTGTAAAGTTACATACTTATGGGAAAAATTTCCACATAGAGGGCTAGTGGATGGTTAACCACTTTTATTCCTCTTCCAACATTCCATGCACCAAAAATCAGTAACACATTTACCTTCTTTCTTTTTTAAAGCAAACAGAAGGTCAAAACAATAAAAAACTGATTCAGACTGTCAGTTTGTAGCAGTAAGCATCAGATTCCAACATCAATCTCATTTTGTTTTCCATTTTTTTCAGAAATAACTTCTGAAAACCTTTCAGTCTAGAGTCCACTTCTCAACAATGATAAACTGAAAAAATTATTCCAGGTGAATTAACATAAATTCTCTGTATTCTCATGCACACTGATAACAATAAATCATGATATGCTCTAAGCAAATTTAGATTTACAAGTAGCACCCAGGTTGCAAACAGCTGCTCAGTGCTAAATATTTAAGAAAATGGAACACCTACAACTATTTTAAAAATACATTTTTGTCACATTAGTGATAAGAATAAATAAAAACCTGGTGATTTAGGCTGCTACCTAATCCATTGTGTTACTTCACACCAGAAATTACTGTGGCATGTGCCAATTACAGTGTATAGATGTGTACTAGAAACGTTCTTTATTTTGAAATTATTTTATGAATTTTCTTGTTTCGATAGAATTGGAGCTTTATTTAACAACATCCTTCTTCCTTTTCCAATGGCATCATTGTACAAGAGATTTTTCCCCTAGAACTGTCACCATGGTCTTACCAATTTCTTATCAGCATCATTTTAGGACAGAAATAAACTAAGGTTTGTAATAATTAAGGTTTGGTTAAAGCATCATGGATAGTTAGGTTTAGTACCAAGACATGGTTGGTTAAACAAAAGTGGGCTCCTAAATGCAGACCTGCCTGAGCAGCCAGAATGTATTAAGAATAACAAAAAACAAAGATATAAGAACAAAGAAAATGTTCTCCAGAACTTAGATTTACACAGAAGCTGAACTCCTAGGGTTCTAGTTTTTTCTTGAATACAGATGTCAGAAAAATATAGGCCACAACTTAAGCAGTTGCTTAAGAACAAGATTTAACAAACAAACAAACAAAAAAAGTATTAAAAACTTCTCTCCCATTAGAATGAGTCTTGTTGTATCCAGTTACATTTAGAAAGCTGAATCCTGAGCCTCTTGGTTTTTGTTCCTACCCCAAAGAAGAGAAACCCCAATATGAATATTTATACCTGACATTAAGTGTTTCCAGATTTTGAACTTGAGAAGCAATAGCTACTACTGTCTCCCAAGATGATATCAGATTTTTTGATAGGTTTATATGCCTCATATCTGAAATTTCTTGTTAAGAAAAATAAACTTATCTCAAAACTGAACTTCCTTTTTCAGAATTAGAATTAGGGTTTCATTTTGAATCAAAGAGAAATAGATTACACTAAGTGATGTTACTGTTCAGTTACAGCAAATTTTGTTTTGATTTGTGATATAGAAATGGCTTATACTTTTATAAAAGAGCTTAATGATACAAATCCTCAAATGGATTAATTTCTATACTGACAGGAACTCTTATAAGTCCTTATAAATGAACAAATAATAACTGCTTTGTATTTTGTAACAGTACCACTACATGCAGTGTACTAAACACATTATTTGTTATATCTTGGAAACCTCTGGCATCCACAGAACATATCACTTCTACCTCTATAGGGATATCTATTCTAGGGAATTTAAAAACATTGCTGAAGCCTTCTGAAACTGCAGTCACAGTAATAACCTATGACTATACTTCTATTTTTATACACAATTTGCATTTCCTCTCAAAAACTGTAGGCGTCTGGCTTTTTAACATTGCATTAAACTTCTAAATATAAACTTCAGTTTTAATTTTTTTCTTTTTTTTTTAATAGAAGGATACAAGTATCATTCATTGACGTGAACACTTGGAATGCTAAAGTATGTACTTTATTTGTGGCATCATGCAATATAGCAAAAAAGGATACTGGCACATGTTCTGCCGATTTCCTCTTCCTGACCAGCATTGCTCACTGCACACTCACGCACCGAGATATCCACCAGTTTGTTCAGTTGTCTACAGAGAAAGAACATTCTGTTAGGTAATCTTCAAACAGAAATAGGTATATTACATAAATGCCTGCCTTTTACAACTACATAACATCCTCTTCATGCGTATCTCTCCTCTGGAATCAGCAATGTGCAGATTACTACACTGCAGTGTCGCTTGCACTCGAAAACAAACATCTCTATTTTTTGCCTTTACATCACTATTGCAAAATAAGTCTGGTTGAACCACAGTTCCCACACTCCCCAAAAAAACTTCATTCAACTGAATTAGAGTGGAAAAACAGATTAAATATAGCTGTGCAAACTGGAATTTCAGTAGAGGTTCCAAGTTAAAAAGATTTCTTGCAATATGTTTTGCAAGAGGTTCAGAGTTATTCGGGCATTCTTTACTTATTTGGGCATTCTTTGCTTACTGAAAGTATTTTTGACTGCTTACTATGCTCTGGGAGACAAGAAGAATAGCTGTGGAATATCAGCTCAGAAGGAGACTGCCACCTACTGAACTAATACTTCTCTACTGCTGAAAAGTTACTTCCTTTCTTACCCTTCCAGGTACATGAACATGACATGAACTGATTGAAAAACTTCTTCACTAGCAGTACAGTGACCTTCCGCCTTCCCTCTCTTCGTTACAAAGTCATTTGTGATATGAGTAAACAAAGACTAAAAATCACTGTACAATATTAAGAAAACATTAAAATACACATATTTGAAAAAGACTATGCATGTGTATGATGACTGCCAATATCACGATAATTTATCTCTCATTTCTCACCAGATATCAACATCTGCTACTTTATGAAACCAGAATGAGGGTTGTTAGCACTCAAGCATGACATAATCCCAGTTCCTGTTTGTAAAACCTGTAAATTATGAATCCACAATCAGAAGATTTCTTGTCTCTTCCACCACAGTGCAGCCTGGCTTGCTTCTAGACACCATTTTATATGCATGGCAGTCACTTCCTTACAGCTGAAATACTACTTGACTGATCAATCACTAATAATGTATCTTCGATTTTCATGTAACACACTTGCCTTTGCTGTTCTGCAACAGAATCCATGCCGACGAACTCCACAGTCTTCGTTCCAAACACTAAGGTATCCCCTGTCCCATAGGGAACGTCTTGCTTGTCATTCAGCCCGTACCGATCCTTTACTGCAGAAAGAAAATCTACTCCGAAATTTGCCTTGTTTGGCCGGATGAACGATCCTCCTTTAGGATGCCTGGAACAGAGCAGCGAGGAAAAGCTGAAATATAAGAAGTTATCCTAACAATGACTGACTACTTAATTACTACTTTGAACAAAAGTACTGAGAACCAAAGCAGTCAAAAGGCAATTCTACAGGCTAATTGTAAACATCGCTGTTCCCAGTGAGCCAGGTGAGACTTTCAAATATCTTTGACAGTACTTGATAGAAGTTCAGATAGTGAGATACCATGAGAACCGGAGCACCAGCTCCCCAAAATGTATTTACACATCAAAATTATAGTGTCAGTGCCATTATTAAAAATAACTGCTCTGTTACTTCCAAACTCAGGTTCTCCAGAAAAAGAAGTTTCTACCTATGGATAGACACAAAGTTACCTAAATCACAGAATAAATGTGCCTGGAGTTTTAACAAAGCCTTAGGAATACACTGAATGGCAATTGCTACATTGTATTTGGTTTGCATACTTCACTAGTAATTCTATCACACAAATGATACAACATACAAATTGCAGTGCTCAGAACTCTTATACGAACGCGAACTTTCAAAAATCCTGATACCGACTTGGTAACAATTTTGAATATTCAACAAAAATATCCAACTAGTAATGCATGTTCAACACACTCCTGTGCGGTTTCTTGGTTTTTCTTGAGCACTGAAAAAACTTCATTGCACGCCCATTTCTTGCCATGCAATTGCTTTGACATTTTCTATTGAAGTTAACCAGGAAACACAGTATCAGGGAAGAACTAGCAGAGACAAGTTATGGGAACGGTATCACAGAGCAGATGAGGATCTGATAGGAATGTCAGCCAGAAAACACCAGGCTGAAAATTGGTAGCTATGAATATCTGTCTGCCATCAAGCTGAGAAGAAAACAGGCTTTGGTAGGAAAATGCCCAGGAGGAAGACATCACTTATGTAAATAAAACTTCTCAAAACAGCATGTAAGCATCAAGTGGCTAATTAGTAAACTGTAATATAAACCACCAATGCTACAAAGTTCAATATTCTCATAGAAAAAAACCCCAGTAACTAAAGGCCCCAAATCCTATGGACCTATAGGATGGAATATTTTGGGCACCATGTATTCACACTTCTATTAAAAAAATCAGTGCTGGAAATTTCCTGTGCCAGTTTCATTCATTAACATTTCTACTCTCACATCCACATAAAGAAGGACCTAGGTAGAAACTCAATGTATTTCAAAATATTTTCAGCCTAGTTCTGTAATGACTAAGTTTAGAGTGAAATGATTACAAAAGAAGCAGAAAGGCAAATTCCTAAGGAATGTAAATCTGGCATGAACTTTTCATGTTTGATAAGCATTTTCAATAGCTTTTTAATCCAGTAACCTTAAGTAACTTCTTCCATTCCTTTGAAATTCTTCATAGCTTGCAAACACTTGACTGATTTAAATATTGAACTTCCTCAAACGTAAAAATTATGTGATTCTTTCTTAATAACTCTTCTTTACACAGTAAATTACCTTTTTACGACCTGAACTAGAACGTCTCTTGCCTGCAAATATATCACTTCTGCATTTAATTAAGTCAAACAGCTTCACAGATGGCAGATAGTACAGGATTCTGCTTGGGGCTCTGGGGAAAAAAAAAAAAAAAAAAAAAAAATCCTTGTACTCCTATCTATCTGTAATTCACACTAGGTCCTGCTGTAAGTTTATTCTGACAACAACTGTCCAGTTTCCTATCATGATGATTTTGTCATCGCCATCCCTCTACACTCAACAGTTCTGATCTCCTCAACCCTCTCACCAGAGCTAATCTAGAACCTCACATCTGCATTCCTCCTGTCTCATGTCATTTATCCCTATCATAGCCAAGACCTTTGGGTCTCTCCATCACCATATCCATTCCTAAGCCCATTTCTGTCCTCTCAGGTCATCACTTCTATTGGCATCTCCTTCCTCATCTTCTGTGCATTTTCAGTTCTATCCTTAGGGGGGAAAAAGCAAGCAGAGGAACCTAGGTACCCTGTTCCCTGTCATTTAAAGCTACAGGAAAATTTTAGTGTATTTATCTCTCAAGACCCTTTTCTTTTTGTCCTGATCACAAGACCATAGGTTTTCTCTCTCCTGTTGCTATCACTTCCCATTACCCTGCATGCTACTATAAGTTACCTAATGTATATTTAAATCCATTCCACAACCTAAGCTACTTTTTCAGTTCCAGTCTATTTATTCGATCTACTTTTTTTAGGAACTGTCACAAAGGACAGGAAAGGAAACTGCAATAGGAACCTATTTTCAGGCAAAATTATTGTGCATTCAAGGAGAGAGGTCACTGTAACACATTTTCCCTAAAACACACTGCCTGTATTAAATTTCACATAAGGACATATGAACTGTACAAGCTGTATGTACTTGTCAAACAAATAATGTAAAGCACCTGGACTAATGCAAAAACTCATCTATTAGCCATCAGTCTCCATAACTGGGAACTAAGCAGATAAGTCCTAATCCAAAGAGTCATCCAGCATGCATATTATGAGATGGAAGAACCTATGGATTACTGTTCAACCTGACTTAAGCTGAACACTCAGAAATCTGAGAACAGGGATTTTGTTCTCCTGTATGCAAATTGTCTTGCAGCCAGAACAAAACACTGTGTGGAAATAGAGTGGAAGATGATATGGCACAGTTTTCTTGAGCAGAAAATGTGGAATATGCTCAAGTGGGGCTCTGGCAAGCAGCTGGCTCTAGTTAATACTGACACTTCCTACTGACTTTTAAAATAGAGAGGTTGACCCCAATCTCAGAAGTCATCTTCAGTAGGACACTTCCTATTCATGATTCAGTAACCTGAATCATACAACCCATCTGCTGACATGCCCAGGGCACTTCAAGGATATTCATTAAAATTTAGATTAGCTGTCAGCTTCCACTGAATAAGGAGGAAAATTGGCATCATTCTTTGCTAATGTAAAACAAAGTCATGGCACTGCTCATCATTACAGGTACGTGGTGGCTCTTCATGTGCTAGGGAAATATCACACACACACTCCTCAGTACTGAAGAGGAATGCAGGAGTACATAAATCATAACAGCTACACATTTGAGCTGTCTGACTGTAGAAGCTTCAGAGCCACAGAGGGAGATGTCAGATTTAGCAGCCTAGGCATGATAAACATGGTAAACATGGATCAAAGGGCTTCTTTGCCCAGTACCATCTGTACTGTGATCAACTCCAGGCAATTACCAGCATGACTGCAGCAAAAGCACTACAAGGCTCATAAGGTGTCATAAAGTGGAGCTGTTTGAATCCATGCATGTCTTTTCTACACAGGCTCTGAAGAGGTATCTTCCTTCCAGGGGAAGGTGTTCAACAGACAAAACTTCTATTAGAAGAATCTACACACTGCAGTAAAGAAAATCCTTCAAGTTTTAGAACAGGCCGTGGCACCAAACAATGCTTACAAATGACACCTAACACTAACCTGCCATGGTGTATCGAATTCCTGACTGAACAGCAGGAGCTTTGCAAGCATGAGCAAGTACTTCAAGTTCTTGAAAGCTGACCTTAGTTAAACAGCTGTGAAACTTGACTCTGAGCTTTCAAAAAACAAGGAAAGACAGACAGACATGCAGTTTTAGATGCTGTCTTGGGGTTCTGCTGGTGCACAGGACACATTTGAGCAGTGGTTAGGGACAACCTTTTGTTTCAACACAGTTCTATTGGCAGCATGAGGTTCTGATGGACAAAACTTCTTAACTGAAACCTCCTCAGGAATCTGTCTTTGCATAATGGAAATAATTTTTTCTTCATGGACACTAAAATGATTTTTTTTGATGATGTATTTGAAGAGTTTGTTTGTGCTCTAGGTAGATATTCCTGGAGGTGAATCTGTCACCCTTGAAGAAAAAATAGGCTAATTTAGTGTAAACAGATCTTTCATGGAGCAGATCATCTTGAATGCCATCATGCAACATGTAGAGGACAACCAGGGGAGGAGGGTGTGCTTGTAACCCACATTTCTCAGGGGAACACACGCATACAAATGTGTGAGTGGGTCTGTGGGACAAGAACCTATTGGAACGCACACTCATGTTTCAAAAGCTTTTTATAAATTTTAACACTGTTTTAAGGCTCGATTACTCCTCCTTTCTCTTGAAGGACTGCAGGACATTATTTAATTACATTATACACTACTGCAACTGACAGCTAAAATAGCAGCTTCCTCAGCTATTAAGAAACAAGAACCTATTATCAGGAAAAAACTGAACACAGAAACACCAGTAGATTGTGCATTGCCATTTCTAGCTGATACAGGGTTGATGAACGTGTTCATGATGACAGCATAATTTGAAGTATGGCTGTTTTGTTCTTTCGTATTCATATTCTTAAGAAGTTCAATTATCACCATATAATATATGACCCAGATAAACATACTGCCATGAAACATAAAAGTTTAGCTCATATTTTAAAAAACCTACTATAGAGATAACATAGAGCTGTAAGCAGACCTATTGTTTCAAGTAAGGACTAGAAAGAAAATTCTCCAGTAATGAAAATCTCAAAATCAGTTTTATTTTCCTCTTGTGATCATATTTTCAAATGTCACTCTGAAAGATGTATTTTTTAAAGCAGTTATTTTCAAAATTGCCTTAAAAACAATTTCAAAATGTTCCTTTTGCTGCATTTGTTTACAGTACAAGCTATTTGATCAACTGTTTCTGCTTATCAGAATTCAAGGAGTGAGCAAAGTAGGCTTGTAGGCAAAGGATACTCATGATAAGGTGTAAGGGGAAAAATACAGCTTTTTTTTTTTTTTTTAGATGTGTATATTCATCTACAAAGAAACATTATTCCTTCCTAATCAGTAGTAGTAAAGAGGTGATGTTTTAAGTTGTGGGAGGGTATTGTTTTTCAGCTAAAATTGTTGCTAAAATTTAGCTATTATTGTTTTTGCTAAAATAAGGTAACTTTTTTTTTTTTTTTAACTTAAGTTTGCCTACATTTTCACAGTCAGTACAAGAACTACAAACATGTCTGCACACAGGAAGTTATATCTGTGTGCCTTGGTGCCCTGCTGGAACTAGGCATTCCCTTAGACTCCAGCAGGACCTCTTCTGATTGAAAACTAGCAGAGTACAAAGAACAGGTATTGAAAGAACAAAATGTTCAAAGACCACAACATTTACATTTGTTATGGGTATTAAGCTTCACTCAAAACTTTGATTTTTACATCACGAATTAAGATTACTATCTGAGATCCCATCTTCTGGAAGCACACTAATGGCTGCTAAAAACCCAGGAGTCTATACACATGTATATAAATATCATATACATACAAATGTAAAGCAGTCACATTTCTGAAAAACATTCACAGAATGTTCAGGTGCTCTTCCTGTCCAGAGAGGTTTGGAATGGTCAGCCAATTATTTCTATTTTATTTCTCCTGCAGCAGAACATTGCTAGCTTCAACTTGGAAATTGCTTCAATTAAATTCAAAGCATTTAGGAAGCAACTTCCACTAATATATTAATTTAAAAGACATGGTTGTTTTAAAACCATCATTTCCAATTCTTTAGATGAGACAAAAAAATCCAGCAATGTTGAATTTTTTTTTTTCTTGTAGTAAGTGTGTTTAGCCTCCTCAAGCTTTGTCCTATTATTATTTGATACAAGGGAAAAAATATCCAATCCTAACAGGTGAGTGTTTTCTTCTTTACTTATTTTTCTGAAGAATAGGTTTTGTTCTGTTATCCTTCCCCACTTCTATGCTCAGGAACTTACTGAACTAGTAGTCTGTAGTATTTAAGAGCTATTGATGACTTTCTATGAATTCATCCAGTTCCTATTTAACTTACAAACTTTTAGCTGTTGCATTTCTGACATTGAAATCAACAACTTGCTGCAGTTAGTATCCACCCTAGAATCCTGTATTGCACAATTTCAAACATGTTAAGTGCTCAAAACTTTTCACTTAAAAGTAATGCATACATATATTTAAAAGCCACACAGAGCTGCACTATGTTTTGCATGTACTAAATCAAATGAATAACAACTCCTTAGTGATACAAATGTAACCCAAATCATTAACAGGAACTTGGTATTTTCCCTTAACAAGATACATGTACATCAACTTAAATTCAAATATAAACTGTATTTGAGACACTTATCATGGACCAATACTTCAGTTCAGAATTACCTAATGAAGGTCACTTGGAAATAATGATTTCCTAACTAAAGTAAAAGGTCTAAAACCTATTAACCGTAATAATAATAACAACATCCAAAAGTCTCATTTTATAATATACCTCTTGAAACATGACTGGTATTTTCTAGGTATTTACTATACTCTAATACCTGCCACTGGATAAATATCAATGCAAGAGCCTCTATGGATTAGCTAGTCAGAGCACTCAGAATTCAGATAATTTTAATACTGGCCAACTGATAACAGAAGGGTTTGCCCTAAAAATTGCCCAAGGGCCTTTTCCCATGACCATCGCTTCACCACATATGACATGCCAATGCTGTGAATAAACTCACCTGCACTTAAAGTACTGTGTTCCTTCATAGCTGCCATCATGCTTTCCCCTCTGAGGGTCATCCCATTCCACACCCAGCCAAATGCCTGAAAAAAAAAAGGTAGATTCTTTTTCAAATTGATGGCATCATATCCATAAAAATCACACAGTTCACTTAGCCTAACCTTCTCTCTCAAAGCAGGAGACTATCACCAGCACTGAAACAAGTCAGTCAGGTAATTTGTTGCCTAGCCAGACTTTGAAAATTTCCAAGGAGAGAAAGATTCCAGGATATCTGGCGAGCATATTCCAGTGCTACATTGTAATGTTACAATGTCATGGAAAAGGTTTTCCTGCTGTGGCTATTATCCCTTATCAGAAAATCCAGTACTTGTAAGAAGAGTTAGGCTCTGCCATCTTTGTAACCACCAGTCAAACAGCTGCAGGAAGCCGATGGATGTCACTTTTTCTTCTCTTCACCACATTAACCAAGCCCAGATCACTCAACCTCTTCAGAACCCACGTGCATGGCCTGTGCCCTTTACTACCCTGGCAATCCTCCAAGACTCCTCAACAGAGGAGATCTCTGAGGTCCTCTCAAGTTTATCTGCATCCCTCTTGAACAGGAATGGTTCCATACCAGATACCTTATTCCAAGCGTAACCTCGTCAAGAACCCCCTGCCCTAGAGAGGGATAACAGCTTCCTTTACCTTGCAGGCCATATTCATCACTTCACTCTAAGGTAACGCAGTACAATATGTATCTTCGCTTGTTACAGGAGATCACTGTTGGCTCAGATTCATAACAGTATCCAATTTAACTCCCAAGCCCTTTATAACAGACTCTAGGAGTCCCTAGTACTTCCTTCCATACTAGATGCAGGAATTTATTCTTCTTGAATGCCTTGGGTTCAAACCTAAAGTTCATAAAGCTTGATCTGGATTGCAGTTCTGTCTTGTACCACAGCAGCTATTTGAGGGTGAACATTGTTCATCACCCAAGTCACTGATGAACACGTGAAACAATACACGTTCCAGCATTCACTTTTGCAGTACTCACTTGTTACCACATATCAAGTCATTAATTACTTCTTCACTTGACAACTTTGAACTCACTTAACAGTCGATTCACCTACCTTGTATTTCTTCAGTTTCCAAATAAGATTATTTATGGAGACATTACTTATTGAAGTCAAGGAATATTGACAGGAATATTGACTTGTTCTCCCTTTATGCACATTCACAGTCATATCATCATAGAAAGTAATTACATTTGCCAGGCATAACTTCTTATTTCCAAGTACCAAATACTCCCAAACTATCATCTTGTCCATCACAGTCTTTGAAATGGATTCCAAGGAAACATGCTACATGATCTTTCCAGAAACTGAAGTGAGGCTAATGAGTCAACAGCTCCTGGTCATCCTTCTTGCCTCTTCTAGAACTTCATGCAAGGCTAGTCTTCTTCCAAGCATCAGGAATCTTCTCATAAATTTGAACATCTAGAGTGTGTTGACCCAGGCTAGATACCAGGTGCCCACCCAAAGCCACTCTTACTTCCCTCCTCAGCTGAACAGGGGAGAAAAAATATAAACAAAGGCTCATAAGTTGGGATTAGGACAGGGAGAGATCACCCACTGATTACTGTCACGGGCAAAACATACTTGAGAATTTATTACCAATCAAAATCAGAGTAGAATAATGAGAAGCAAAACAAGTCTTAAAAATACCCCCACCTCAACTGGACTAGAAGACAGTCCTCCATGGACTGGTCCAACATAAATCCTTCCTACGGGCTACAGTACACTTTTTCTGGAACTGCTCCAGTATGGAACCCTTTTTTCACAGGTTGTAGTCCTTCAAGAAAAGGCTACTCCAGTGTGAGCCCCCCCACAGGGTCACAAGACCTACCAGGAAGCCCGCTCCAGCAGGGCTCTTCTCTCCACAGGTTCTCAGCTCTACCAGGAGCCTGTTCTGGTGCAGGCTTCCCCCAGGCATTTCCTTTCAGGCATCCACCTGTGTGTGTGCCTCCTCCATGGGCAGCAGATGGATCTCTAAGCCCCTGCTGACCCCCATGGGCTGCCAGGAAACAGTCTCAGTATGTCTGCAGGGGAATCTCCTCTCCGGAGTGTGGAGCACCTCTTTCCTTCCTTCTTCACTGACCTTTGTGTTGGCAGGGCTGTTCCTCTCACATATTCTCACTCAGCTCTTCTCCAGCCACAGGTACTTTTGTGCAAAGCGTCTCTTTTCCTTCCTCTTCGTTAAAGATGGTTTCACCGAGGTACAACTACCATTGCTGATGGGCTCAGACTTGCCCAGTGGCAGTTCCACCCTGGAGCTGGCTGGCACCGGCTCTGTTGGACAGGAGAAAGCTTTTGGCAGCTTCTCACAGATGCCTCCCCTGCAGCCCCTTGCCACTATCAGAGCCTTGTCACACAAACCCAGTTCAGTATGTTATCAAAGGAGCAGCTGGTCCTGGTGATCTGCTGCTGCTGCCTCTTACCCTCCCTGACTATGCCAGCTCAGAGACCAGGAAAAAGACTGTAAAGTTCTTCTTACAACTTTGGACAACGCTGACTTCTTTAAAAAACCCTCAAACCCCAACAACTCACGCAGATTAGAACTCACCATGTTTACACAAGAACAATGAGGAAAAATCAAACTATAAATTGCCTCGTTCTACTTGACAATGCTGTGGGGTTTTTAATCTAGAAGAACATGAGTAGAACCTCGAGAACAACCATAAAATGTGAAGACAATGACTTTTGTGGCTCTTACCTACAGTACGAGACACGCTGCCCACATAGCGCACGGTCCCATAGTTGGTGCCACAGGAGACCCGCCGACCCAGCGCATCGGGAGGCACCCCAGCATCCATCCCGGGTCAGCTGCACTGCGGGCTGCTCCCAGACCTGCGGGGACAGGAGAAACGCCCTTAACACGCGCGCAAGCCGCAGCTCTCACAACGCCCCTACCTTGAGCTGCGCCTTTTCCGCCCGGCTGCACGCCGGACTCCCTCCCGGCGCTGCTCGTGCCGCTCCCCGCTCCCGGAGCAGCCTCCTGTGGCGCTGCTCTCACACCCGGGCCCACACGCGCGGGGCCTCGGCCGCAGCTCACGCACCGTCGGGGGCGCTCCGCTGCCGCACTTCCGCCCTGCGCCGCGCTGCTCCCGCCGCCCCGCCCCCTCGTGCTCTCGGAGGGCTTCGATTGGCCGAGAGCCCGGGGGCTGTCCTGCCCTGGTCCGCTATTGGCCCACCCCGCCTTCTACCCTGCTCAAGTCACCGCCTTCAGGGGCAAATCGGCCCGGGGCGTCGCCGCCGTGGAGCTTTCTGGGTAATGCCGTTCATCGAGGTGGCCCCGCCGCGCGAGCTTGCCGACCTCGGACTACAGCTCCCAGAACACCGCGGGGTGAGAGGCGGGCGCTCTGATTGGGCGAGCCGGGCCCCCGGGGCGGTGCCGGGGTGTCCCGCCCGTTCCCGGGAATTGCGCCTCCCTGGGAATAGCCGCAGACTCGCGGCGGGCTGTGAGGAGAGAGGAAAGGCGCCCCGCGGAAGCGCTGCCGTCTTGTAAAGCAGCGCGCGGTGAGCACAGCCCTGCGGCACCGGTGAACCCACACCGACTGAGAAATGGCTCCGAGTCCGCAACTCAAGTAACTCAAGGCTGAGGAGCCAGGGGAACTCCCCAACAGTTGTATTCCCCTGTACCCTGATACAGTTGTTGCTGCCTTTATTTCAACATTGGGTATTTGGAGAAAGTGATCCGGGGGGATCCAGGGAAGACCTGCAATAATTAGCGAACACAACTTATAAAAGAAAAAATAAAAATAAAAATGTCCAGCGTGCGTAGATTAACAACAAAAAAAATGAAAGACCCGACCGCGTTCTAGTACCAGCTACTGAAGAACAGAAATTTAGTAAGAGCTCTTCAGTTTGACAGAGATAGGTATGGCAAGATCTAACAGCTGTGGTTATAAAAAACAAAGTACCCTAATTGATGTTTTTCACATTTTTAAATCTCTTGTGTTTCATAGTTCAATGTCTCATAACAACTTAATGCAAACATTTTAATTTGAATGTTGGCACCACTAAGACTGGAACAATCATGACAGTAAATCACCAAGCAGCTCTTTCAGTCCGATGGCTCCATTACATTAAATCTGCCAGTTCTTCTGGCAGGCAGCACATGAGTACTCTTTTCTCTGAGTCTGTGATACTGACTACAGAAATCAGGTATGAGTATTTGCTAACACAAGTACATTCCAATCAAATTAATCTGGATAATAAAGCATATTCTTTAGCATGCTGCTAGCAGCATGAATACGCTGACAGCATTTTCAAGTAACAGGCTTTGGGGGTGTGCTTTACTGTCTTGCATAAAGCAGCTGCTCCCCAAGGGGACAATCCAGCAAAGAACTCTGTACCTTTATTACACAGTCCTCCTTTGCCACAGGCAGTGTGTTATTTCAGGCCAACTAATAGAATTGGGGAAAATAACAGATATGCTAGTCCTTCTTCCAGATCTTTGGTGGTGGAGTTGTCTCGTCTGGGTTCCTAAGCCCACTCATCTCCCACAGAGGGCACTCTTGGAACGATCTGTTCCAGTTTCAAGCAATGCAGATGAAGCTACACGGACAGTGGCACAAAGGATGGCAGTAAGCCCTCTTGCTCTCCTTTTCTGAGTCCTCCACTGTTTCAAGGTCAAAACTGAGAGCATACTCCACTTTGTGTATGGCCTGACAAGAAAAGCACTGAAAACAGGAATATACTTTTTGTGATGTTTCTGACCCCAGCTGTCCTGATATCTCTAGTTTGACAGGTAATCCAGACATTCTCAGCATCTACATGCATGTTGCCAAACTTATGTATTTAGTATTTCTAAAATGATAATGAGAATAGTATAACTTACTGCTTATTCTATTTTCTTTGCACTTCTTGTTTCAGTGTTGTAATCAACAAGTAGCCATTGTTCATGATCTGTACTCGACAAGGAACAGGACAGTTCCAATGCCAACGAAACAACTAGACCAATTAAACACTTTCACATCATTACCTCAAATTAGAATTTCAGCATTTTATAAGCACCGAAGTAAAAATGGATTTAGCTTCTGCATCTATTGAACATTTATGCTGGTTGGTATAAAAGATTAGGTTTACAGCACAGTTTTTACATTTCTGTGAATAGCAATGACAATTCCTCTGTATGGCTTTTACTTGACCTCTATATTCCATCCCACCCCAAAATGAAAGCAGTTAGCTACAGGTTCTTCAGTCAAAACCATAGAAAAACTATTGGAGTTAGTTCTATCCTTCATATACTAACTCTGCAATCATAGGAAATTCTACTTTTAAAGAACTTTGGGTTTTTTTCCCCTCCAGTCTGTTTACACAGTCTTGGTGTCAGCCAGCTTTTAATAACTTCAGTCAGTGAAAGAGTATGCCTTCCTCAGCCAACAGAATTTTCTGTGGAGTAACACAGACTGCAAGAAAATAGGAGAGATAGGAGAGCTTTTATGTATTTCAAAATACATAAACAAAATGTATGCATTTGCCATTTTACAGACTTCAGTAATTACTGAGTGATTAAGTAGCTCACACTATATGCTCTAGAAATAGCAACTGAAACATTACGAAGAGAGTGAAAATGATCTACTGTGCTCAAGAGATGAAGCAGCTGCATAACTGTCAGCATGCAATTCATATATCAATGAGCAGAGCATTTTTCTGGAGTTCAAAAGCAGAAAATTATCTAATTTCCCTCCACCTCAGAGTTAGTCTTCTACACCAAATTCATGTCAGGTTTCGTAGTGCTTTCCCTGGAAGTCTCAGGTTAGGCCTTCTTGGTTTATCTCCTGTGGTTCTCTATGCTGTACTAAACAGATGATCAGTAAATACCTTTTCAGTAGGTTAATTGAGAACTTACTTCTTCCACAGGGTGCACAGGTGAGGAACACTATCAGGGTTAATGTGGTTTAACCTGCATCTTTATTAGAAGTTTTGCAGATTATATGCTTGAAGTGAATTAATGAAATCATGGATTATTCCTAGCCACATCTCAACAAGGTGCCTCAGAAGTAATTTTAATATAAGTGCTGCAGAAAGGGTTGAACACTGATGCTCAGCTATGATAGAACTTATTCAGAGGAAGGATGTTAATGTGAGGCAGCAACCAACTCAAATAGGCACACAGCAGGTCCCTGACTTCAACAACAGAAAAACTGTTAAGAGAAAGAAAAATACAGGAATCAAACAATGTACTCTGTTTTATCTGTACCTTTAATCAAAATCTTTAGATTATGCATGCAAGTTACATAAATATTTTTCAGAATAAATAATTTTAACTTAAGTATCTCTCACAGTCTATTTGGAAAGCAAGAAGAGAAGTTCAGAGAAACTAACCACATCCTTTGGCTTTTCCTAACAAAGTCAAGTAAATTCTGTAAAACAAAGTGAAATTACATGAGGCAGCCTTAGGAGGCAAAAATGAGCTTTTTTATTTTCTCAAATCCTTTCCATGGCCTTTGTCCACCTGCCAGCTCTGATATTCATCAAGCTCTTGCTGAGTGGGATAATTAATTAACCTGGACAAAAATTAACTTCTCTACCTCAGGGCTAGTGAGTTAAGTTCATTAATAAAAAGACCTAACAGGCATTACCACCAAAGCAAAATGGATCTTGAAAGCAAACAGGTAGGGCAAGGAAAGGAGCTCAAGCTACATGAGACAGAAATAATTTGTGATCATATAAAATGTTACAGGCCTTAGCTAACTGGAAAAAAAATGTTTCAGGCATTTTGAGGTGGCAGAAAATCTTGGATTACTTTTGTGAAAGCAAATGATGACCCAAGATTCAACATTTCAAAAGCAGACCCAGACTATTATGTTTGTCCAGGATCAAAACCGAGTTTGATGGTATTATGTGTGCTTGGTATTAACAGCAGAATAGAAATACAGCTGAAAGAAGAATTACAGTCAAAGTACTCAGCAAATAATACAAAGAACATAGTAAATACCAAAGCTGAAATGTAAAATGATTAAGATGGGACAAAGAAGAGCAACAGGTGCCCATATGGCTCTTGCACATGAATAAAAGCCTGGCCTGATTCAGTGATAAAGGCATATTAAAGCTCAAACCAGTTTCACATGAGAAATGCAAACCCCCTCACAAGCCCACATTTTTATACCTTGCTAGCATTTTAACAATAACCAAGGAAAACCAAAGTCATTAATATAGGAAATTTCCAGAACATGTGCAGCCAGATTAGCAAAAATAACAAAAAGAGCAGAAGCGTGAAGAAATTCCAACAGTTTTTTCCCATTAACATTTCTCTGTTTGTATCAACACCTGGCTGATACATACAAAGTTGCTCTGTGTGAGTACCTGAACAGCCTGAGTTCCAAAGGAGAGGAGAAAGCGATCTCCTCGGGAAGATCTTGGAGTGGTGCAATTTTCATCATAATTGATGTGGTAAACATAAGCCTATGAAAAAGCAAAGACAGCTGTCCCATCCAATGGCTGGCTACTCTAAGAAAGGTGACAGCATTCATTTACATCCAAGCAAGCACACAGTCAGAAAACAGACTGAGGTAGTGGGGAATGCTACAGACTGAAGAGTATTTGCATTTCTCTTAATGTGAACTAAATCCCCAAGAAATGAACTGATAACCTGATCTAAGTAGAACTTGTTGGCAATGCTAGGAAGATAAGAGGAACGATTTTAGCTCAAAGGGACTTAAAATCAGCATCCCCTTTGTTTTCACATGGGCATCTCCACTTGCAACTCAGACTACCACTCTACAGCAGTGCATATTTTATGAAGATCAGGATAAATCCTTACTCTCTGCATTGTGGGAGGCATAGCAAGAAAGAAGGGTACTTACACAACTAATTCTGCAGCCACAAGAACTCGCATGCTGCTTTAAAGAGGGTTTTTCCTAACATTGCTTAACCTCAGGTGCTAGTACCATTAATAACATTGGTGAATACTGATCTGATGAAAACGCACAGACTGATCTTATGGCACCAAATATAAAAATCTACCTTGACTAAGGGACATCGTTACTACTGGCATTTAACACTTAAAGATGCTCTACCAGCTTAACAGATGAAGGAGAAAATCCCAGCCCCTTCTGACTCCTGAATACATCAAGAAAAGTTCTCACAATCCTGTTTATCCTAACCAAAGTGAAGAGCAACAATGCTCTACTTGTGACCTTTTCAGAGAAGCGTTCAGCATATGCTTTGAATACTGGCATCAAACACCTTGAAGGCAGAAGAGTAAGACAGAGCTGCACGGTCTGGGAAAAGGAAGCTGGACCAACTTTTCCCTTCTTACCCATTTGTGATTTAAATGGTATGCAACTGGAAAACATCCATGTACCTACTCCTAATGAAGGCACATGTTACAAGATACAGAATTAGAATAAATGCTGGGGTGAATTGCCAGAATGAAACAAAGGAGTGATGACATAGCAGAAATCTCAGATGGCAAAAAAGCTTTATACAAAAAGTAAGAAAAGCTACTTCATTATGGAGTAATGTACACAGAACTGTTTACATCCAACAACAGAACAGAAATGAAATGGCACTAAGTGCACTTTGCATTGTGTAGCAGTTACAATATCATAACAGGCACAAGGATACATTTCACAGTAAGATTAGGAGATTCTCCTGACAACAGTAATCTTTTCAGTGCTTTTCCCTATTCAACATTGACTGCAACAGCACTTAGAAACTCCCAAGACATGGTAGAAAATAAATGTAATTTGCTGCAGACAGTATTTTCACATAACACATTAAAAATTTACAGGCTTACTAAGCACTGCAAGTTATGAAAAAGGAATTACAATTCTCTTTCATTAACATTAAAGACACCTTTCACCAACTGTAAGCTATTCAGTCCTGGCAACCAGGTCCATTCAGTGAAAAGCCTATTACTCTCTATCTAATCACACAAAGATTTCTCCTCAGCATGCTGATAAAAGGGATAGGCTATCATCCATAACTACATAATTTTTCAGACTGAAAGCAGTCATCCTCAATTTTATCATGTTTGATCACTTTCAGAAAGATATTAAGGCTGCCCAGGGAAGACATTACAGCAACCTTCTTCAGTTAGTTTTCTCAGTGGGCTGAGATCACAGCTCTCCCTGTTTTCCAGGTACAGTAAATGAACACCTGCATAAAACTACCCTTTAGACATCAGAAGCCAACTACCTCTGTCCCTTTCAGAGTATGCTTGAGCTAACACCACAGCTTATAGCACCAGTCCTACCTTTGATCCAAACCATTATCTTGCTATCCCCAAAGCAAAGCTTAATATACCTGTGAACACTAAGGGAACTGAACCTGATTAAAGCCAACACAGGCAAGAAAAAACCAAACATCCCTGCTTGTTTTATTAACATTTATTTATATATATATATATATATATATATATATATAAGCAGAGAACTTCATTACTTATCAGCCCCACCCCTAAATCTTGCTCTCAGTCCCAGTTCTATTTTGGTATGTCTATAATTTTAAAGCTTTATTTAAAGCAATTAACAAAACTAAAGTGGTATTCTAGCTTGTAAAACAAGATACTGTATTTTGTTTTAACAAAAAATTTACAACTCTTGTCTCTTTGGAGAGATATAGAACTTGCCTCCAGACAGCAAATCAGAACAGGAATGAAATATGAATTATGAATAAAATCTTGGAGAAGCCCCACAATTATATGCAGAGATTAAAGAGACCTGCACCAATTACGGTGTCCAAAAGTTACCTGGTGTGAATATCTTTCCATTTCTAATAGCAGCTCATTATGTTGCTATTTACAGGTACATATATGAGCTCTAATGCATAGATTTAAGTTTCTGGCTACAGAGTGTTTGGCAGTTTCAAAATCTAAAAATCAGGTGAGCAAAATTACTCACTGCAGAGCTGGAATCAGCAGCAAATTTACACTTTGCTGTTGTGAAGAAATCTTTTCTCTAAGGTACTTCAAAATCTTTATGAAGTCACAATTTCAGACTGAGCATGTCTTATTATTTCATGTGAAAATATCTTTCATAATTCACATTCCCCTGAAAATATCCAGAGGCTGGATAGGATATTCACCCTAGGACATAGTAAACTAATCCACCTGATCTTCACAAGTCAAACTTGGATATATCACACAACACTTTTATGTGCATTGTTGTTGCAAATACCTTTCTTTGTTCTTTAACACCAATCTTGGATTACAAGAACATTGTTTAAAATGTACAATACATACATGCTTGTATCAATTGTGTTAACCTGATTTAATTTAATCAACCTGATTTAATTTAACACCATTTCAACCAGAATCCTATCATAGCCTGGTTTGGGGCACAAGAGTTTTAGGTATGAAATAATGCCTGTGACTGTGTAAAAGACTATTACATATAGATTCAAAACTTGTTTTAGTTCTAATACATCTGCTTTAACAAAACAGACTGGAAGCAGTTACAGTTAAGACTTTAGAGATAATAGGGCATATATTTCAAAACTCAATGACAAGTTATTTTTAACAGTAATTTCTGTAACATGGCTACAAAAAAAAGTTTTACATGAGACTGATTATCACACCTCTCCATCTGGTTATTTTCCCATTTCAAAAGAGTTTTAATCCACACCCAGAAGTTAATTTTTTTAATTTTCAGTTTCTTTGAACATTTTGCTCAGCTGTTGAACTAGTGCTACAAGCTCAGGGTTTCCCCCAAGGGATTCAATTTGTTTATAGGCTTCAGATTCAAGCTCTTTCAATGTATTCCTAGTGTACTCAAAGGAACCAACATTTTCAAGGTAATGTACACAGTATTTTTTTATATCTATGTTCTCCGTCCTTTGACGTAAAATGTTTTGCACCTGAGTACTTTCAGGCCTTGACCAAATTGCATGAATGGTTGGGAATGAGAACTTGCCCTCAGTTAAGTCTTCACAAAAACTCTTGTTCTCACTATATTCTTTGGAGTGCAAGTTAGCATAGTCATCTCTTATTTGGAAGAAGAGACCAAGTGTGTTAAGAAGCGGCTTTAAGTCTTTCTTATAATTTGAGAACAGCTGCATGAGGCCTACAGCTAATCCGAAGAGACCACCTGTCTTTTGCAGTACCATCGCTTTATACTCAGCTTCTGTAGGACAGGTGTAAGTATCCCTCCAGTAAATATCCAAGCCTTGACCTTTATGGAGTTCCAGAAGTTGACGGGTAAAAACTTTAACAGCATCTGGATGATCAAGGGTTAAAACCTTCTCTAAGCCAAGAAAATAAACATAATTAGCACAGTTGATTACAGACGGAATTCCATAGATACTGTGTGCCACTGGAAAGCCCCGTCGTAGCTTTGAGTTATCTTCAATATCATCCACAAGTAGGCTTGCATTGTGCAACATCTCTGTCACTTCAATGATAACCTATTACAAGAAGAGAAAATTGTTAAGTCTGTCACTATAATTTAACCATGAGTTTTGCAAGACCATATTTAAAATGGATAATGTTTTAAAGAACTATATTCTCTATCACTGAGGTTCCTCTTCAGAAGACAACTTGCTTTTATTGCTAGAACAGATTCATGCTTCTCTTCAGCCTCGGTTTGCTGTAAGCCCTGGATCACATAGTCTTGTGTGTAATGTTTTCAGATTCAAAGTTAACTTATTCCCTGAAGTGCTTCCACTTGCATGCTCCTCTTCACTGTTGCCACAGTTCTAGAACAAGTCACTGTCTAGCAGTCATGGAATAACTAACTAGAAACATGACTAGGGGAAATAAACTAAACACAGTGTTTTGAAATATTTAGATTTACAAACCTGGAATCTCCCAAAGTCAGTTCTTGAGAGTGTCAGGTATCATCCATTATCACATTTCTCTTGTGAAACAGAGTGTTCACCTTTCTTTTCCCACACTTTGTGTGGTTATATTCAGTACTGGGCTCTTAAAAGGAGAGACTATTCCCTCTGAAACATCATTTGGAAAATTCTTGGCAGAAAGACAACAGCCACAATTTCTTTTGAGAAGCTTCCTACAGATTGCTTGTTACTAGGTAGACCAATATCACCTGAGGTGAGCAATAAACTGTTCACAACATTAGGCCTGTAGCTGACTACATTTGAGTAGAACGGAACCTTAACAACTCAACAAAAAATGAAATCTTAACACTATACACTGCTTTTATTCTGCAGCTGCCATGCTAGAAACAGGTATATTCAGCAGCTGCTTAAATGGAAATAAATTTAAGCACGTAAAATTGCATACTGTATAAACTCACTGCAAAACACATCTGATTAAGATATGATTTTAGAGCTGATGAACCAATTACACTCCTTAGCTACAAACATTGCATTAAGTCAACATTCATCAAAACAACTGTTAAAAAATAGTAAGACCACCATAAAATGACAGCAAATATCTGGTATGGTCCTATTTGGTGGGTGCTGGAGGACAAAATAAGGACTTTGCTGTAAGCATTTCCTTGAGCACCAAGTCACCTGGTGCTCAGTGAACATTGTCCCAAAGATTAAAACTCAAACCCCAGCAATTTAATCTCTTTCCCAAGATACAATTGCAAGAACAACTCAAGAAATCAAGGGATAGAGTACTTACTGAAGGCAACTTTACACACCTATTTCTGTGAATATACTTTTGGTTCATTACCTCATTCTGAGCACTATCAGGAATGTTTCCCCGTGTTCTGTGAATTCATCGGATAAGCCTATTCTAGTATTTCTCTTGCTAACCTATTTCATATCACTCTCAGTTTCATGACCTCTTGCAGCTTCCATACATAAGGTTTAAATTAAAAAGCGTTTCCTTACTCTATGTTTCTACCAAATTACCTTGTGAACTTAAGACAGCATCAAAAGTGCTTCCAAGGTGAAGGAAAGGAATGAAACAGTTCAGATATCAAGAAAAGCTTATTTTAGAAGACATCAGGAAGTAGCCTGAGAAAATGAAAAGACTGGTCTCCATAATGAAAGCTGAAGACCCAGTACAGGGTGCTATATTTTCTTACAACCTACATCTATCTAATCAGCATCTGCTGCACTATTAGTCCAACACACAGGTTTCTTCCACCTCCTTATCTGCAACAGCTTTAAAATTTGCTTGACTCTTGCTCGGCCATTTCAGTGCCTTCTCAGAAAAAAATTCACCTGACAAACCCAGTGTTTGGTAATTCAACAAATTGAAGTGTTTCAGTGCAGCACTTAAAGGGAACTAAAAATTCACTAAATGTTGGGGAAAGAGATCACTCAGTTAGGGCAAAAGGTGAAACAGTGGCAGTTAACAGTAAAATAAACTACAAGGAACAGTAGCCTCAACTGTATCACCTAAATAAACTACACAAAGACAAATAATCTAAGGTAAGAAAAAAGTCCCAGAATGAGTACCAGAATTCAGATTTTCAATAAAAGAAATAGCTGGAAATTATTCAGGCTGTTTGGCAGAGAGGACATCTTATGAAGATTATAAGAGATGTCAAGATGACTACAGATGGTCCTCTGGACTACAACCACCCTTAGTTATTAAAATTAGTACAAAAAATGCACAAAAGTTGTAATAATTGCATCATGATGAAAATTAAAAGATGACAGGGTCTTGTTTTTTCCTGCCGTGACAAACAACTTAAGTAGTAAAGGAGATATTAAAGCATTGGTTTTCTTCACAAAGATAATTAAAACAAGTGGTCCAAGTTTTCAACAGCAGTTACATGATCATCAGTTTAGAGTGACAGAACTGGTAACTTCTGTTCACAAAGAGGTACTGCAGCTTTAGTTTACTATGGCACTGAGCAAAAATGGACCACGCTGTCATGGGTGCCTAGCAAAAAGGCAGGAGACAACAGTCAGACTGCAACATAAAAAAATCCTAGTTGAACAGAATGGAAGGTTTCGTTATAATGAAAGGGGTTCAGCATGAGAAGACAAGCCCTGGGAAGCTGCAGGAACCCCATTTTCACCACATTTTCAAAACTCAACAGGGCTCCCAGAAGCGTAAAGTAGCAACAGAGCAAGCTCTGCTTTAAGTACAGGGTTGTCCTAAGTAACTTCCAGAGGCTTCCTCCAATCTGAATTCTGATCTGTGATATTAGACTAAACCCATACATACAATACACAGGTTGCTACATTGTATGTTTTATTTGGGTGTTTGTCTGAGCACAAAGGGTAAGACGTGTCCAGCTGAAAGCCAGAATAAAGTTTGCCAGACAGTTACACAGACAGGCTGAAAAATGGAATAGTTTCTAGATTATGAAATGCAGCTTCTTAAACCACTTAAATCACTTTGCTACTTGAGAGTTATTAAGTGTCACTCTTCAGCCATCCTAAAAATGACTCCTTCACAAACCCTAAAGACACTTCCGCCAACAATTAATGAAATTAACAAAGGGCCAGCTGGGTGTCAAAAGCCACAACCAATTAGATTAATTCCTTACATTGCCTTGGACAGAAAATATTTTTCACACTCTGTATGCAGTTTAGCAAAACCGCAGTCTAACCTAATAAGGAGGATAATTTTTCACTTGAAAAGCCACAGATTTAAATACACAGCCATGCATCTTGCACACTTTGTCCAACAGAAAAGGAATGAAAGTTCCTAGGTAAGGCTTCTCAGAATGTAAGGACTGCATACTATTATGATACATCCCTCTCAAATTTAGGTTTGTAAAGTTGATTTAATTGCTGTCTTTGATATTTTTGTATCAAAATCTCAAGATTTTATTTTCAAACACTATTTGTGAAGTGTAACTGAGTTACATTAAGTGGGTAACGATAGCTGCTTATCTACAACTTCAAAGGTCAAACACACTTGTAAAGAAGTAACTATTCTAGTAAGACATGGAAGTAATTTCTTTAGTGTCACATCACAGTAAAAGCTTTGCACTGAAGCTGTTTTCATGGAAGTTCACTTTATATTCAGAAATTAGCATGTTTAAGATTTCTGATAATTTATGCTATATAAGAGAATCATCTGTTACCAGTGGTCTTGGAAGAAAGATAACAACCTGTTAAAAATAATTAGCCAGTACCTGTATTTTATCTTCTGGAACATTCAGCCAGTGATTAAAGGCCTGTGACAGTTTGGTTCTCACTTGCTTACCTACAATAAAAATATTATATGCATTTATAAAAATAACAGAGTTTGTTATTAGGCACAACAATCTGTCTTAACAACTACAGATGATTTGAGACCTGATTAAAAAGAACTGATCAGTGTGACAACACAAAAGTGGAAAATATATCAGTGCATGGCTTGTTTCCTCATTGAATAAACATCAATTAGCAGCAGTTTCAGTTTTAAACACTTCACAGGAATATGTAAAGCACATATTTACAGGTTACTATATTTAGTTTTCACAATTTAATTAGTAAGGGATCCTGACCATGTTGGTGGCTTGTACAGATCAGCTACTTTGCAAGGCCTGTTAACTTTAAGATTGAAAAGTTTCAATTAGTTAAAAGCATGGTTATTTGTTGAATATCTATATCTCTCAATTTTTAGTATTATTTTGGTATTATTCTTCACTTGCTACTGTAAATTTGTAAAACAGGAAAGTGACATTTCATATACTTACTAAAAAACTCTAAACAAAAATCTGAACAGAATATTCTGGACAGAATAGAATTTGCCAAGAATTTGAATATTTATCTTATACCCAAGAAATCTACCTACAAACAGGATTTGGTCTGCTTTAGTAAAATCTACTTTGTTGGAGCCAAGCAGTCAGCCTGTTTCATAGGAATGAAAGACAACATCAGATGACTGAGTTTAGTTTTAAAACAAGTTGTTCCGTTCAATCCAGATACTTTCCAAATGACAAGAGTGAATTTCAATAGACGTTAACCTTATGCCTATACATTTATTGATGTCCACTTTCCACAGTAATTTGCTAGTTTTCATGTACAAATAGCCATTCAGTATCTAGTCATGTTCAATATGAAATAGAGTTCTCCCCTACCCACACTGAGACAATTCTGCTCTGAACCTTGAGAAGCTCAGCTATGTATAATATCTTGGAATAATTGCAAGGCAGGTTTACAAAAACAGCTCTGTATATATAGCTCACATAAACAAGCATTTGGAAAAAACTTTAAATAAACTTCAAAGCAGTGAAACAGACACCCATGGAACCCATATTAATTGACTCTTGATCTACAGAGACATAACTGAGATATTCTGCAATAGTAGTCCTCATGTTGATAATTCCATCTTGCCCATAGCACCAAAGAAATGTCAACATCTGAATCTCTCCCTAAGGCTTCTCTATGACTGTGTAACCAGCATATACAGAACAGAATAATAAGCATGGGTAAATTCACTTGCAGTGATAGGCCCTAACTGAGAATTCTTCCCATTCTAATTGAGTCAGCACCAGGCAAGCAATAGCTTTGTGGGTTGGGCTCTGTAGCAAGGGTGATAACCTTCTTCCCTGATCACAGGTGTGCACTTTTGGTCTCAGTTCTCAACGATTTTCACTGCTTCCTGTCACCATGATCTCCTGGTTTTCACTAGTCAAGATTAACAAAATGGTCCTCTTTTTCCTCCCTGCAGCTCCGTCCTCTGCTTCTGCCACATGTGAATAGGCATTCTTACCTGAACATACACTGCCCTTGGCTTGTTTTCTCCATTTTTGGTGTCTGTGCTCTGTTTTAAACACTAACAGTTTTTTTGCAGAAGGGAAGGATTGTTTTGTCTCTCCTTGAGAATAGCTGCTACAAATATCTGCAAGCTGTATGGCTTACCAGTTAAGGATTAACAAGTATTTCACCACATCCATAAAGAAAACTAGTCATAGATAGTATCACATTAAGGAACTGTACCTTACCTATAGCTGTTTATTCTCTTTTAAATTACTTGGATATAGACAACACCTGCTTTTTTTTAATATACTAGACAGCTAATTCTGATTTTCTGAATGCGTTGCCTAGAAAATACACTTTAAGTATGCTGGATGTTCAGCAACAAGTATTATTTCATCATGAGGAACTTGACTACGAGCATGCACTCTAAATGGATTATAACATGCATAAAGGATTAAGCCACTTCAGTTCCTTAGTACAGACAGCATTTGAATTGTTAGACTTGTCTACCCTGACTAGCAAGGCTTCCTAGACACCACTACTACACAACTACTCAAAGCAAGATATTTATCTTTCCTTTTATAGATGTAGATTTGCTTGTCTTCCAAAGGAACATTATTGCTGCATAGATGCTATTTTATCTGACTCTGAAGTCAATCTTACCTAGTCTATGTGATGGTAGAGCAGTTTTCTGATTTATGCTTGCAGCCATATTGTGATGGCAAAAGACCAAACCCCTCCAATACTAGTCTCTAAAGCCTGGATGCAGAAGATTCCTTTCCTTGCCACACCCCTGCCCCCCTCAAACTAGACAAGACAACAATACAGGGACACTAGGACAAAATTAAAGGGAGCACTGCCAGAATTATCCAGTTTCTTCACTGTCACATTTCACCACTCTGTTAATTATCCTAAGCAGGCTATTTTAAAATTGAAGAATAGAAGTTTAACATCCAAAATTAGAAGCTCTACCTACTGTATAGAACTATAATAATAGCTTTTATCAAAGCTCTGCTAAATGCATTTGGTTTAATCTCCCTAAGATCCCAAATTATTACCCAAATCAAACAGCAACTATGGAAAGCTTTTCTCTTTAGTAATGCTGGGTGGAAAAGGTGAGAAAAATAGTCAGAAATTCTTTCTACAGCTAAGAATGTTAGGGTTAGATTAAAGACGCTGTACTGAGGACATTCCCTCCTTCTCTTCATCTAAAGGAAAAAAAAAAGGAAAAAAAAAATATCAGCCAACTTACTCTTTATATACACACTTGTTCTTGTGATAGGGCAGACTCAAAAACTACAGACCTCCAGGCTCCTGGTTAGTATTGCTTCACTCTTGCTGTATTAAAGTAACCACAAATTATGCCCTTAAGGCAGGACCCCACTTACAGAGAGGGTACATGAAAGGGCTAGAACAGCATGGGAAAGAGCAGAAGGACTATTAACCTAGCCCCCATTACAGCTAATTCAACCCATTAGCCCAGCAGAGAACACAGCTTTTTGCTAGGTTAGCTTTCTGCAGCTTTATGTACTGAGTCAGCTTATGCAGTGGATCTGCCACAATCAGTACAGGGTGAGCAGGAGATGCTGAGGATCAGGGGAAGGGGCACTGACCTCCTGGAGGAAGAAAGCTCTTGTATTACCCAAGCTGTATTGTGCACTTGCACATTTAGCTGCATCCTCTGATGGACTAAAACGAAATGGATAAAATCTCCAAGCAGCTACAAGAATACTACAAACAGCATAAGTGAACTGCAGGAAGACAAGCAGAGAGCAGGCACATAAACTTTGAACATGTGCAGCCACAACATGTGCATGACTAAGGTCACTGATTGAACTCTCTAGCATAAATCCTCTGCTCAAAATAGGGTTAACGAGTCCAGGGTTGTGATACTGATTTTTTGCCTTGCTCTTTCTCACAATCCTGAATGCCACTATCCTATGGTCACTGCAAGTATGGTTGCCTCCAGTCTTAATGTCCTAACCAATTCTCCCTTTTTTTTCAAGTGGAAGTCCAGCATAATGCCTTCCTATATCAGCTCCTTGATCTCCTGTGTTAGCAAGAGGTCAACAATTCACTCCTGGACTTCCTGTGTCCTGCTGTGGTGTTTCTTCTACCACACTGTGAGGTAACTGAAGTATCCCATTAGAATGAGCACCTGTAAATATGAAGCATTTTGCAGTTGTCTGAAAGTCTCATCTGCTTCTTCCGGCTTAGGGGGTCTGTAGCAAACACACACGATAATGGCACCCCTATTGATCTGCCCTCTAATCTTAACCCATAAGCCCTCAACAGGCTCATCGGACTGAAGGTAGAACTCCATGCATTTCAACTGATCTTTCACATAGTATGCATCTCCCATTCCTTGTTACCCCTTCTTCCTATGCCACTCACATCCATCCATTGCAGCACTCTAGCAGTGTGTTTATACCATAAAAATATTGTTGCCCTACAGCTGCATGCCAAACTCTGCCTCCTCCCTTTTACTCCCAATAATGTTATGCATCTATGTAAAGGCACTTCAGAGAAGCATCCAACCCTGTCGATCCCCAGAAAAAGCAAGAGCTTCCCCTATCAAGTTCTGTTTGTACTTCCTTGTTGGAGTGCTGGGATGACTTGCCTTCAGATCTGATCTGTAGATTACTAAGTGTCTTGGTCAAATCAGCCTATGCTGATACCGAAAATATTTTGTTTGCAAGTTCACCAATTCTTTCTTCACTGCATGTAACCATTTTCTTTTACTGTAATTTCTACTTTTGCCCTGACTTGGATAGGTGGATGCTATGTCCTCCTGGTAGTCCTTGCTCTACAAAGGAGGTCTCAAGGCTATAAGAGCCAAAGCTCTGCTATCAGCCATGAGCTGTGCAACTACACTGCTGTTGAGAGGCAGTATCTGTTTACTCCTCCTAACACTGAGAAGGGGGCTGAGGACCATAGAGAAGATCCACCTGGCCTCCTGTGCCCTCAGCCTTTATTCTAAAGGTCAGAGTCTTGCTTGATAAGCTTCAGGCACCCTCTTGCTATATCCATTAGCGTTCAAGTAAAAGAGCTGTAAGGTTAAGTATTTTAAAGGTGAAACACAACTTGGCAGTCCTTACCTCACATCCCTATCAGGGGGTATCCAGAAGCAGCAAACCTCCCTAACACAAAATCACATGTGGAAGCCTCTATTCTCTACAGGAGTCAGTCTCTCCACTATCTGCTCAGTCTCACCACTTCCTGCTGCCCCAGGTGCTCTTCTGATGCTTAGTTGTATAAAACCATAGATTATAAAAGGCCTAAAAAGAGCTTCCAGTCACGTGTCTTCTTTCAGTGCACTGAACCTATTTGGGAATTGTATATCTGCTCTCTCCCGGTGTCAGAGGCCACCAGCCTTCACCATTGCAGGAGTATCCAGCTCCCAACCTGATATGCACAGACTATTTCTGAACCCCCCTCCATCAATATACCTGGAGGTTTCAGATTCTTGAATCTATAGAGTCTTGTACAATAACTTTTTTTTGCTATTTATGTGCTGTGCTGACTCCCTTCCACCATTCCTTTGCTTGGTGACACAGGTTTTCCACAACTACACACTTTCAGGAGCAGGGAAATCACTTGCTTCTGGCTAGTGGGTGCCCCAGGCATCCCTGCAGCTCACAATCTAGAGAGGTGCAGCCTCCCTCAGGAATTTGGCCCAAGTGGAGGCCTCTCATGTGCCAAGTGTAGTTGTGCCAGTGGTAGGGATCATGGCCTGCGGTGCTTCCCCTCCTTCACCAGGCTGATCAAGTTCAACCCAGCAGAAAAAGATGAACAACAAAGCCAGTCTTGACTGTTCAGCTTGCTAAACAAGACCAAGAAAAACTGCAGCCAAGACCAGCAGGACAAGAATGGGAAGTCATGAATAGGATCAGAATCTGTCCCTTTCAACAGCAACCTATTAACCATATCAGTTTTACGACAACTGAAATTCCCTGCACTCCTTAGAGCTGCAAAATCAACTACTGCTGTTAACTCAGACTCTCAAAAATAAGATTCCCCATGTGTATGAATTAAGACATTTTTGAGACAAACCACAACAGAATCTATGAAAGTCAGTCCTGCACTTTATGATACTAAGTGACAGAATACTAGATTAAGCAGAATATCACTAAAAACTAGTATGGCAATATTCTGCTACAATGAAGTTTTACAAGAAAAGTTACCGTTTCAGAATCTATGTTTTTCTCCCAAGCAGTAATTTCTGTTCAAGAAGGAATAACCAATAGTTACCATACTAAGCAATAATTACTATACTAGCAGTTATAGCAGCACCATACCAAAAATACCTTAGGCCTAGTAGGGTCCCTATCCTAACTCCGTTTGAAGTTAAAGAAATATACAAGGTTACTGTATGTATCAGAGACTGTTACCATTAGAAATCTTATTTCAGTAAAGGGAAGCAGAGTAATCAATTTATGCTACTGAGAAGTTAATCCTCAGCAGTTATAAAAATTTGTGTTCTTACATTTACATTAGCAGGCTTTGGCCCTTCCCTGCTACCAATCTTAACAACAGTCACACAATCCCTTTTTATGCAAACAAACTTTGATATGTATCTAAATTCATTCAGCCATAGGTCACTAAACTGCTTGGAGAGTTTAACTAGTCTTACAAGATAAGGAACTGGACTACTGTAGAATAGTGTACATATTTGGCACCCAGCCAAACTTTTTGCAAAGCCCCTCAGAGCTCAAACTGATCCAACACAGAAACAGCTTCTCATCCCTATCGTGTCTGTTCACTAACAAGACAAGAGATTAACCAGGCAAGTTTTTAACCAGTTAGGTGATTGATACGACCTAATAATTTGATTAGCAAGCTGAGAACTGGCACAAGTTAAACAGCAGGAGAATACTGCCAGAAGCTAAGAGGATGGAATGAAATTGCCTCTTTCAACAAGAGCCTGCTGGATTAGCTCAGGCATCTCATCTGAGCTTCACTCTAGGTAGAAACAGCATCTATAAGCCCATTTTTCCACCTTTACCAAGCACTGGTACTCATACTTACTCCAAGATTCACACATGTAACTGGCTCCTACTGATCTGTACTTGGCATAGCCGACCTTAGGCAAAGCCAGTGTGTTTCAAACACAGTAAACACTGTTTATTTATGATTGTTATCACTGCTTCACCTGTTACTCAGTACAAGCTTCCCACAGGTACACCACTTTCACCTGTCTAGTTTAAGAATTTTATCTTTTGAATCACACCACCACTACTGCATAGAAAGCAGTGTATCTTGTCTCTCACCCTCCCCAAAACATACACTAAAATAACAAGACTATGCACTAAAGTGGACTATCAGATTTATGATACTTTAGCAGGACAGGATATAAAACACCCATACTGCCAGCGAGTGTAGTGTTACATAAACCACCAATACAGAGTTATTACAGTTGAACTCACAAAGTAAAGGAATTTGGCCACAGGAATCAAGGTGGGAAGGTTAAACATATACTCTAGATGCATCATTTAAAGTGAAAGGTAACTGAAGAGCTATTATTCAGAAGAATTTTTTTCTGCACTTTTTGGGTGTTACATATTTTTTGCTAGGAAGCTGAGACTTTCTTCCTGGTATCTATAATAGCTTTAAAAATAATTAGCAGTGAAAGATGCAGAGGTATTACAACATTGCTGGGTTAATGAGATAATCTAATCAAATTAAAAGTAGACTTAAAGAAGATGTTCAAGGAGAGCAAATTTCTTCAGGACCAGGACTTAGAAAGCTCTCTGTAGTATCACAGGCTCATTCTCAAGGTAGTTCTCTAGAAAGACCACCACCAAGTTCAACATAGCCAAAAGGAATACACATGAGGAAACGGGAAACAAGCCTTCTGGCATTAAAAACACATGCAAGTGCCAAATTCTTTCCTTTTCCTAGTTTTCAACTTGATGCTAACTGCCAAGTCAAATGAAATCACTAAAGTTGGCAAGAAAATCCTGGATATTTGTAGATGTTAATAATGAAATTCATGACACACAGGTATAACGAATAAGGACTCAGAGGACCCACACTACTGATATAAAGCTCTTGTTGCAGATGTGAAAAAGCCACTTAGTACTCTGCCTGTCATTTATACTCTTGTCTACTTGTCTAGGCAGAAAGTCTTCTACCCTGGTCAGATATAATTTTGATCAGAAATATTTCCTTAATAATTACCCATTTTTTTTATCTTCCTTAACTCCTTCAGCATGCAATATAAGCTAGACAGAGGGCAACTAGGCAATTGTGCAGTAGTCCCAATGACAAAGGTGTTCTGCCACTATTTTTACAAAATTAGTAATTTTGGTAGCCTATATGGTCTTTCTTACACTTCAGGTGCACAAAGAAAAGTCACAGAAATCTGATTCTTTAGTCAGAGAGGCTTCCAAGGGCATATACATACAGTAGTTTGCTTTCAAACTGCCTCCTGAATTCCACTATAGCGGTCAAGACTGAAAACTTCATGTGAATGTATTGCTGGTGACCTGACACTACACAAGGACCAGCTGAACCTCTGACAGATGAAGCAAGTAATGAATATGGACAGTAGAAATTTGCCATAAGAGCCAATTTCAACCTGTCTCTAGGCACACCAAGGAGAATAAACAGGCTAATAACCCACCCCCCAAAAACAACCCTAAACAAAATCAAGCTGAAAAAAACCACAACAAAACACTCCCAAATAACCCCTAACCAAACAAAAACCCCTCAAACAACACCCCTCCCCCCTTAACCAAAACATACCCCACAATCCACTGAGTTCAGTACAGCAAGCAACTAAAGAACAAAACATTGTCAGCCCTGAGTTTAAAACCACGATCAAGTCTTCAGTACTTGCCCTTATCAGATTTTAAAAGCAGCTAGTCAGCTACTCTGGAGAACAGAGTAACTGCAATATTACTTACTACAATTGCAATATTAATATTCCTACAGACACAAGAGCTATTGTACCAATCTCACAAAAAAAAAAAAAAAAAAAAGGTTCCATAAGAGGAACAAAATAACAAGTAAAATTGAAACACTGAAAAGTGTTACTTTTTATTGTTCTTAAATCCACAAATAAAGAACGGAAAAACTTCTTGGTTTATACTTCCCAAGACAAAAGCTGCTATAAAACCAATTTTGATATTTAAAACAACACAGTACAAAGAAACTTGCCTGGTAGTTGAAGCAAATACTGGTATGGCTCTAGGATTCTTTTAGATGTTTCATCCATCCCATCCATTTCTTTATTTCCTAAGATGAAGTTCACTGTTAAAGAAAGTTTTATTAGCACTATTTAGATTTAAGAATATGGAAGTAAACAGTAGATGCATACAACTAAAATACCAACTGACTTACAGGTTAGGTGCAAATATTCCAATTTTGCACATGACACCTTCAGTACATAAAAGGTTTCCAGGTGTCATTTACCAAGGAAACACATATAATACATGCTAAATACAGTTTTTTAAAAATTATTCATTAAGTTTAAGTCAACTTCTAGACTATTTTTACTTTTTTCTTGTATGTAGTAGATTGCTTAGGTGATGAAATAGTTTAAACTTTACCACTCAAAACAAAGCTCCACTGCAAGTCTTTAAAGACACTGATACAAAACCCCCCATACCGAACCTCACATGACTGATCTGATTACATCTCCCTAAATGCTTTCTCCATATATTAGACATTCCAAAAGCGGAAATGTCTAAGAGCAGAAAATGCACCTCAGATCAAGGCAACCTAAAGAAGTAGAATACTAGCTTCAGTCTTTTGATATAATACCATTTTCCTACCACTATTCAAGCATACAGACAGCTCTACACACTTTCCCATACACCATAAATGTAACAGACTCTTATGAATAATCTTTCAGGATCCAGATCCAGGATCCAACAGAGCTCAACAATTTTCTATTGATTAGCTTCAATTCACATACGTTTGGTCATATCCATTCTTTTTTCAGACCGTTTTCTGTGATAGATTTGCTGTCCTTTCACGTCTCGCCTTCCTTGCTGCACTGCAGATACAGCAACCCAAAACAATTCTTCTCATATAGTTTTAAGACAGGAACTGCAGCAGTAGCATGAAGTCTCGTGCTACTTCAGCATCACTTCTCGTATACTTTGCTAGTATCCAGCAAAGGATTTATTTCTTTCCTTCTGGAGCAAGTGAATAGTTATGTAAATGAATGTCCCGATTTTGGCTAGAACAGAGCTAATTTTCTCCCTCGTAGCTGATACAGTGCTGTGTTTTGGACTCGGTGTGAGAATACTGTTGATAACACACTAACGTTTCGGCTTTTGCTAAGACATGCTCATCATAAGTGAAGGACTTTTCAGTTTCCCAAGCTCTGCCAGGGAGCAGGTGCACAAGAAGCTGGGAGAGTATAGCTCAATCAGTTCCTGTCTATTCCCATTCCTACCTTCCACACCCACAAGCATTTGTAGCAGTCTGTACTTGGGGAACTGATCTGTGTCAATAACTATTTTCCAAGTTTAGGTTTAGATCAATACCTTTATTTGCTTCACTGTGTGTGTTCATCAAATGTATTGGCACTTCAGGGGCAAGAAAGGCTATTTAACCCAATATAGTTGTCAACAAAATGCTCATAAGGCTGTACCTTTTGGGAAAGCTCTGCATAGTTTCTCGGCAGTGATGCCGTAATAAGAAGTACAGCCTTTCCATCCTACCTATGATGTGCCAGCACAACAAGCGGTCAGGCCACACACTAATCAAAATCAGATTTGACACCCTTGACTCCTTATTTTGTTGCCAACTTGTTGTTGTAACTGAAGTGCTTTCAACCAGCACTGCCACAGAGTCAGCTGTCAAACTGTACCCTTACATATAAAGAGTAAGTCTCAAAGGACTTTGGCAAGGAGGTATAATCAAAGATTTTCAGAGCCTACCCCCAGACGTTTTAAGCAGAAAGAATCTGGTAGAGATAGATATAAGGATATACTATCAACCTAACAACTCCCCTGTGACTATTATTTGTTAAAAAGCCACACGGACGGTGAGAGAATTGAAAGTGCGTAGCTATCCAGCTAGGCTGAGAAGAGATGTTAGGATTCGAAGTGCCCTCCTATAAAAGTTCTTGCTTAGAAGTAAATGTTAAAGCTCTCCTTCTTCCCTCAGGGAATTGGGTCTCTTGCTCATCTGTAAGGCAGTAAGCCAATACTCATAATCCCAAAATAACTTGAATTCATTAGTATTGTACAGCATCAACCTAAATATTTGCATCTTTCTGCACAAAGCGAATAGGTGTTCACCTGAAATACTGCTTATCAGCAGAAAATTAGGTACTTCTGCCAGAAGTACAGATTCTTTCTTTTTTTCTTTTAATAAAAGCAAGGCAAAAAAGTTCTCATGAACAAAAGTAACACATCTCAACCCAATATAATTAAAATTTTCTATACTACTATTCTACCATTAAATAAAATTTTAGGCAAATCCCCATCAAGGAAAAAAAAGGCTGATTATTCAGACATATCTAACACACCCACTGGCACATGAACAGTGAACAGAACCTCCCACAAACTTAAACATAGAAAGAGACACTTGATAAAGAAACATGTAAATGAAATGCATTACAAAAGGCTCTAAGCAGAAATACCATGATACCAGATGTGTAATTATCACATACGGCACAGCTGGGAAATGCTTGATATTAAGGGTTTCCTGCCGAGGTGACTGACCGATTTGTTATGGAAGTTACACTGTTGCACTGACAAAGACTTCTCAGTGATTTAGTCACCATCTCCCAATAAAAAGTAAAAGCCAGCAGTTAAACAATAAATGAAAGGGAACGCAAAGCCTTTTGTTAGTGAAAATCCAAGAATTGATTACATCTATATTTATTCGTAGGATTAAAGCAGTCAAGGTCATTTTACCTTTTAAACCAGCGCACAAAGTTCCTGCATTTCAATTCACATGCATGAAAAAGTTAATTTTCCAGTTATTTCTCAGTATCTTCACACAGGCATAAAAAACAGCCATACACAACAGAGAGCCCAAACAACTGCCTTCTGGACTGCATCAAACCTTATCTCTGATGACCTCTTTGAAAACACACAGGACACTAGGATAAGATGGTGATGTGGGCCTCCGTAAGATGGAACTACTCTAAAGCTATACTTCAAGCTGCGATCAGTGTCTAGGACCTTTCTAGAGAGAATGAAAGTTGATAATTGATGATGATTAATCCTGGGTCAAATGTCAAGAAAAGGTTTCCCTTTGTAACTTTGCAAAACAGCTTCTCATGCTATCCTGCTCGACCCTACCCTGCAGAACCTTCTTCCCCTCCTCCCAAACAGGGGACATGTCTGAAATAGTCCAGGCTAAATATACAGATGGTATTTCTAAAAGTATCATCATCTCAGGGGCTGCAGTCATACTGCAATTACAGAGAAAATAAAAGACAACCACCAAAGAAGCAGAGAGCTGCAGTATAAAACGAACTATTCAGAAAGTTCTCAAATCGGCTCCATCACAAAACCTAGTGCACAGAGACACTAGCTTCATTGCGATCGGGGCGGGGGAGAAGCCTCCGAGAGGGGGAGCAAGTAGGCGTGAGAAGGAGGGTTTCAAAAGGAATACAAAGAAAACATACTGAACATATATTGTTTCAAACGTTAAGACTACCAGAAATCTTAATCCAAATACTACTGGGACACTAGTCCACATGTCCATTCTAATTAGCAGAGTCGTGTCTACTATCCCTCCTAGGCTGACATCGAACAACACTTCGCATTCAAGCTGCGGGAGGCCAAGCTTCCCACAGGTGGAAGGACAGTCACAGACCACACATTTTCCCCGAAGATACAAACAATCGCTTTCCGTCGCCGCCACTCCAACACTAACGCCAGAACGGCGTAAGCATACTGCTCCTGGGATCGTGGCTCCATTTTAATGGGATTTCCAGGTAAAATTGAGCACGGACGCTGCAGAAGCCAGACAACAATACCTGGGCCGCCAAAGTCCCCGCAGGCAGACGGGGAGGGTCTCTGAGCTGCGGACTGACCCGAAGACAGATGAGTCGGCAAAACCCGCGACCGCAGCTGGAGCGCCGCGTTACGCGGTTAAAACTCACATTTCACAGGGAACACGAAGTTGCTGCCGCCTTGTCTGCGGCTGCCAAACTCCCGCCACAAGCAGATCGAGGGAAATAAAGCTCATTTTTTTTCAGAGTTCAACACGACGGGCGCAGCCTCCTTAGCTACCTCCAGAACTCCGGGACGAGCGGGCCCAGCTCTTCAGCGCCATTTTAGGAGATCGAGAGCCGAGGACGCATCGCTCCCCCCGCCCGCCGTCCACCCCCATTTTCTGATCGGCGCTGCCGGGCTCAGCCGCCAGGGAGGGCCGGAAAGCACCGCCCGCCGCCAGCCCAGCGCAGCCCTGGCCCCGGAGCGCTCTGTCAGTCACTCCGCCCGCCCCGGCGACCGCCGGCACCGCCCAGCGCTACCGGCGGCTCCCTTTCCCCGGCCTCTTCCAGGGCAGCCTGCGTGCCCCTCCTGGGCGGGGCGGCCGCGGGACCCGCTCCCCCTCAGCCTGGCTCGGACCGGCCCCTCCGAGCGGGGAGCCCCCTCTCTCTCCGTCGCCGGGACCCCAGCGCCCCCCGCCAGCCACAGGCAGTTAACAGGGCAGGCGACCTCACCTCGCCTCGCCGCCTCCTCCACCGCTGGAGCTGCGCCCCCGAGCAGCCACCGCTCCGGGAGTGGCGGCGCTGGTGGCGGCAGAGCCCAGAGCGAGAGCACCGCCCCCCTCCTTCCTTCCGCCCCGCCGGGCGCCACCTTCCCCTCCTGGGGGGAAAATGCGCCACCGAGCGCCCCCCGCGCACGCGCGGCCCCCGCCCCCTCGGCTCGTTAGTATTCGCCGGAGGGCCCTGCCCCCCGCGCGCGGTGCGCCTCGGGAGTTGTAGTCCACTGGGCCGAGGAACGCTGCCTGCCGGAAATGCTGCGAGCGGTGAGCAAGAACAGCGTTCCCCATGAGCACCCTCGGCGCCGAGTCTCAGTTTCCATAGAAGTGGAGAAGAATGATGTCAGTATTTCCGACGCGAAGGCCAATGGGACCGCGGGGTGGGCGGGACTGGCGGGACACGGCCCAATGGGGGAGGTGGAGAAGGGGGCGTGGCCGTTCCCGTTCGCCCGTCAGTCAGTCATCGGTGCGGGAGGGGGAAGGGGACCGAGCCGAGCAGTCACCGCCGCCGGGGCCGCGCAGGACGGATCGGCCGCTCCGCGCGCCGTGCGGGGCCGCCGCCAGCGGAGCCGCTGCAGCAGTGTCAAGCGGGGCCGCGGGTGCCCGGAGCTGAGAGGAGCCTTCGCCCAGTTCCCTTCCGTGCCCCCCGCCTCGGGCCGGGGGAGTGCGGGCGGGCGGTCGCCGCGGAACAAAGGTGAGGGTGCCGAGCCGGAGAAGGAGCCCCCGTGCCCCGCCGGCGGCGGGCGGGGAGGCGGCGAGGGGCCCCGTGGGGGCGCGGGGCCGGGCGTGCGGCGGCAAGGGAGGGAGGGGGGCGCTTGTTTTTCTCCTGGTAGCGAGACTGCGGCGGGACTCGCCGATGCTTCTTCTTCCCCCCCACCCCAAACACCCAGTGGCGGGCCGGGGGGAGGGATCGGCGGCTTCTCCAGCTCCTCTGCCGGGAGGGACGGAGCCCCCTCCTCCACACTCACACAGACACACGCTCCGTGTCCCCGCCGAGCAGGTCGGGCCCCTTTCTCCCCGCCCCCCTCCCTTCCTCCCTCCCCGTCCCCGCTCCCTTCTTTTCTTGTTCTTCCTTTTCTTCCCCTCCTCCGCCGCCTCCTGCCTGCCCTCCCTCCCTCCCCCCGCCCGGACCCGCTGCGCCGAGCCGGGGAGTTGCGGCTGTTGCTGCCGAAACTCCTGCGGCGGAGTCAGCGCTTTCCTTTATTTAGGGGGGGAGACGGAGGGAGGAGGAGCCGCCGCGATCCGGAGCCGCAGCCCCTACAAAAGCGTGTGTGTGTTGTGTGTGTCGGGTGTGGGGGGTCTGCTCCCGACACCCCGCTCCCCCGCCGCGCACACGGGCACTCTTCCTCGTACAATGGAGGAAGAGCCTCCCTGCCTCTCTCCCTCCTCTCATCTCTCCCTCTCCCGCGGTAAAGCGAGGAGGGGGCTGTTCTCTGCGCTGGGACCCCCGCGGGTGCCCTCCCGCCGCTCGGTGCCCGGGGAGAGGGCGCAGCGCCCCGGGGAGGCGGCCGGGGCGCCTCCCCCCTCCCGCGGCAGCCGGGGGTGGGTTGTTGTTGTGGCAAGTTTCTCCTCCTCTGACAGAAATGGCGTCAATGGCAGCGAGTGGAGGGGAAGCCGCGGCGTGTGGGAGCCGGGGGGAGAAACAGCGGCCGAGCAGAGAGGGAAGGGGGTTAGCCACGGGAGAAGGGGGGACCCGGGGAAGGAAAGGGGGACTTTCGGGAGGAGCCCAGCGCCCCCACCCGATCCTTGGCTCCCCTCCCCCCGCCCGGTGCGAGCGGCTGGTGCCGTGCCTTAGCGCTTTGTTTTAAATTCCAGGTCCAGCCTCGGCCGCTCAGCCACGATCGAGGCTTTTACCGCAGCCTGAGCTCATCATGAAGGTAAAACGCTCGCTCGTGTGCCTGGGAGGAGAAAGGAGGGAGGGTTGCGTGGAAAAACGCTGTCCTATCTGTCAGTCCGTCTGTCCCGACCCCGGTGCGAGGCTCGGTGCTGGTGCAGATCCAGACTGCGGGCAGCTTCGCCCTCGCTGCCGTGTTTCGGTGCCTTCGCTGGTTTGCTGATCGTGGGGCGGGCTTTGCTCCACCGGGTTATGCTGGGGGAAGCTGTAAGTTCCCCGAGCAGGGGCTGTTCTCCTTCAGAAACATTATTTGTAGGAGAATAAGGACATGGCTGCCTGGGCTGAGCTTGCTTCATGGAGGAGCAGGGCACAGTCGCTCGAGAAAGTAACGTTGTGGGGGAAAATGCTTGCTCTAGAACATTGTTTACTTGAATAGAGGGTAGATTTACTTACTTTCTATTCGTCAGTAGGAGTTTTGTTGAATGGGTAATCTTGACGTGATCGGAGAGGGTGCGTGTAAGCGATTCTCTGCAGTGAAATGATTGCTGTAAGATGCAGAAAGATTTTCAAACAGGTTCTAATTTTCCTCTCGGTGCTTTGTGGTATTCATGTACATCACTGTCATGCATTTTTCTTCTCCTAGACCTTTCTAGACCATTTATGTTTGGTATATTATGCAAGCTTTATGGAAAAAGAGATCGTATTGGTGGAATAGAACGTTTTCTTCTCTATGTGGCCAAGAACTGTGTATCTAAAAGTAGTTTTTAACAACTGCGTTTGTTGGTTTAGTTTTTTTTTTTTACCGTTTTGCTGATATGTCTTGCTGAAACTGCCATTTATGTTACCATCACCCCCATGTAGTTCAGCTCCCGGTCCTGCTGGGCAGCAGTAAATCTCATTTCAAAATGCTGTAAAACTTACAAAAAACAATTGTTACAAACCTGTGATGCATCAATTCTTTGGTATTTTGTTAATAAAAAAGAGCAGTCTGTATGTGAGTTCTCCCACTATCAGAGTTTTTGCCTACTGTCTGTGAATGAGTATTATGTAAAATGAGTACCCAGTACTACATTCACTGCTGGAAATGGTAAATGAAATAGACTCTTTTAATTTCTAGATTGATCTGAGTTGCTGAGCAGCAAAGTCTTCCTGTATAGCAGTTAAAGGTTTAGCATTTTTTTTTACTTTGGCGGCTTTCTGACAGTATTTTTTAAAACTCATGTTTGAATTGCCCTCTATGATTTTTAGTTAGCAAGTGCTAAGATGTAAAATACTGCTCATGTCTCTCTTATTAAAAGTAAACTATTTATGAATTTACAACCACAGGCTGTTGAAGTTGTATGATAGGGAGCTTTCCAAATGTGGCTTATTGCCTGGTGGGGATACAGGAGATGGAAGCAAGATAAATAGGAGGCAGTATAGGGAGCTTTTTTCCCCAGAAAGAAAAAACACTTATTTTAATGACAGTTAAATTTACATACATTTCTAATATTCTTTTTTCAGTGTAAACAAATCTTACAGTTACCATAGAGATTAGGTTCAGATACTGTGGTTTTTGGGGCCATATTAATATGTAGATAGACAGTTGGGAGCATGAGGAGGTCAGATCACAAGTAGAACGCGGAGTGCTCTGTGAAATAGTGATAGAGATCTACTTCAGGTTGAATTAAAGGTATAACAGATGATTAAATTTAGAGTAACAAACACAAAAACCTGTTAATAGATCCGTATTTTTTAAAACTCTCACAGTTTACTTGTTCTTCAGTAAGGTTTGTGCTACTATTGCGTGTTTATTTTTAAAGTTGGCATAAATTCTGTCAAGAGTGTTCAGGTGTTAAGTTTAAGTCTGATTTTTGCAATTTGTGTGTGTGTTAAACTTACGTATGAGATAACTCCAGTACTTTATTTACTGCGCTCTGTAGTGTTAAGGGAGGTTAATCTGTAAGTCACTACTTTGAAGCTTTAGTTATTACATGGAAACTTTTAATTGTGATTCCAAAGAAATTTCTAAGATTCAACAACCTAACCAAGATTATAGGAGTGATACAGTGCATCAGTCTTTCTGGCTGGCTTAAATTTGTAATTTATTAGTTAAGCTTACAAGGATATAAGCTAGTCCAATAAGAAGCAGTAAGGGAGAAAGCTTAAGAGAATTATTAGCTGTTTGTATCACTTCAAGGTAACATTGACTATACTAGATCAAGATACTGTTTAAATATGACAGTATATTTCTGTGCATTTATTTTTTAAGTTATCCAAGGAGTGTGCCTCAAGGACACTTCAGCATGTAGGGGATTTAATGCTTTAAGACCAAGTCTTGCTTTGGGTCTGCTGACTGCAGACTTGCTTCTGACCGCACGGTTGAGGCCTGTGTTTTGATTTATGCTTTGGTTGTTCTTTCAAGTGCAGAATGTTGTGGATTCTGGTACACAGAGCCTTAGAGCTGGATTCCTTGTTGGTATCCTTGTCTTTTTACTTCAACTTGAGCAGCTCATTTAGCTTTACTGACTCCTTTCCCCCACCTGTGTGGTATGGATAAAACATTGAACTTTCTTTGTAAAACACAGTGAGGTATATTTAGGAACAGCACCAAGAATTGTATTGACACAGAACTGTAAGTCACCCATGTTCTTGCATTTCGCAATGCTTTCACACAGAAGAGGTATGCTGCCTGCTAAGAGATTACCAGAGCTGTTGGGATAATTGTTCTCCGTGTAATAACCCAACTTAATCCAAGGAAATAAAGTCTCTCATATAAACCAGTAGCTTTATCCTGTTAAGTAGTCTTGCCATGGACTGCAGAGACCACTTAAAAACAGACTTGAAATATGTCTTAGAAGAAGTGCTCAAGTCTAACAGAATTATACTTGTTATTGTGATGTTCTACTAAATCAGGCTTTTTTTGGGTGTTGATTGACCTCTGATAGCTAATACAGTTGTGTAGATAATGGCTAGGATTGCTTGCATGTTGTGAAGTTTTTTTGTTGTTTAATTTAGCACCTTTTGTATAAGGCCTTTTTGCATTAAGTACGTGTCAGGAGAATGTAGAATCTGTTTGATGATTTAAAAACTAATTGCATGCCATCAAATTACTACTTACTAAGTAGATAGCAATTTATATAAAAGCATTCTTATACAGTGCTTTTTTTCAGCTCCAAAATCAGGACATAAACTCCATGAAAGCAGAGTGTCTGCCTTTAAAGTGAGAAATAAACACAAGCTTGGTTTCACCAATGATTTCTACTGAGAACTGCTGTAAATGTTCGTGAGATTTTTAATATGTATCATGGCATTTGTTTGATATATAAATATGTGAATGACGGTAATATACCCACTGTAGTTAAAAAGTTCACTGCTGAGTGGATCAAAAGAATAGATGTCCCAGAAGGTAGAGCAATGCTCTATGCATTAAGAGATCTGAAATAATTGTTTAAATGTTTTGATGCTATTTGCATGTTAATGTTTTTCATTCTGTGAAGTACAAACTGTTTAATGGTTGTTGAAACTTCTCTTTGGTAATCCTAGATGTTCCTGGATGCTTGCTCAAATTTGCCGCACTAACAAATTAAGCAAGCCACGCCTATGGTTTTTGGTAGATTTGTTTTGTTTTGTTTTGCTTTTAATTCATCCTGAATTTACATTTTCGTTTCAGTAGTCTGTCCTAGTGACTTCTCTAGCTACCTAGAGAGATCACTGGTGCACACTGATGCTGTAGTGGCTTTCCCTTAATGTGTGCCAGACCATTGCTCATATTCTCTGCCAGTATGGCTGGAGACAAAAGCAAAATATCTAGTAAACTTTTCAGCCACTAATTTCCAACTTCGAGCACAAGTCAGTTGAAAATCCCATTGGTCTTATGCAGGCTGGAAACCAGTCATGGAATGTAGTGACCTTTCACTTTCCGGTTAACTATTTGAATTACAGCAGAAATGGAGATTTCTAAAGGAAGAGTACCATTAGAGTAGTTTTTGTGATGGAGTCAGGAGAACAGGTAAGTCTTAAGAGGTGGTTTTCCCCTATAACTTGTTTTTACTTTGTGAAAAATGATTTTCTTAAATTCTTTCCTGATGTTCCAGTTTGTACAAGTGATCAGAGGCAGTTATTGACTTCCTCATGCTTGCATAATTATGTAGAAAGGAAAGCAAACACCGCTTGCACCAAGCAATTACAAGTCATGTTGGAATAATCTACTGCTATTTTGAAATTGTTTATTTGCACTTTTTAAATGCTAGTCTTTGTATATTTTACAGTGGCTAATCATCATGGAAGTCTTGAACTCAAATCTGCATGGGTAGTATGTGACTGTTGAATAGTTGTATTGGTGGATAAGGGCTCAAAATTAACGAGACCATGCAGTGGAAAAAAGGCTTAGATGGGGAAGACTGAAGTTGTAATAAACTATGAGCATTAGTACAGTTAAGTTGCCTGTATTATTATCTTCAAAGTTGACGAAGGATTTTTGGATCAATGCTCTCTGGGCAGCATAACTATTATACAAGCATACTGTCTAAGAGAAATGTTCATAGGCAGAATAATGAATGTGCATATCTTCACTGGAACACTTCGGGATGGTTATTCAGTTCACTTTGTAATCCAGAACAAGTACTGTGTACATGTCCTGTGTACAGAAGCATGCTGTGATACACATTGCATGTCTGTTTTCAAAGAAATTCCGCATTGTAGTTGAAAAGCCCTTTGAAACAAAATGCTAAGGTTTTGAGATATTAAGCTTCACAATCACTATCAAATACTTAACCTGAATGCTTTGTTGATTGAGTAAACTGAAAAAATAGTGCTAACTTTCAGAAAGGTGGAAATGATACTGTTGTCACAAATTGGTTTCAAATTTTTTGTTTAAATCCTACAGATACACTCATTTTCCCTAGAAACATGCTTTTATAATAGGCTGAAGAATTAAAGGGAGTTTGAGGTGTCCTCATTGAAAAAGGTAACAAAATTTACAGGAAAACCTAGAGTTTAACTTTACTTGGCACTCTAATGTGATGCACAGCCATCCAAATGCTCGATTATTTATCAGTTCATACTTACTTGAAAGTAGTTAAGCCACTTTCTGTTCTCTACCTGTTGTGAAATGCAACAGTTGGATTCTCTGCATTTCTGCTTAATAGGCCCTTCAGCTGTTTTAGCTGAAATGTACAAAGCTGAAAACCTTGGATCTCAAACGGTTTCTGCCTTAAATGTAATTCAGGTCACAGTTCAGAAATGTTGGGAAGTCAGGTATTGTGGCTGCTTGCTTTTTAATTGATGTGCTTTGGTAAAAAACACTACTTTTTACCTTTTCCACTTAGCACTTAGTGTTGTCCAGTTACTGTGCAGGCTATCGCTCACTGGATATTTGCTTGGATATGTGCATGGAATGGACTTTTAAGGACTTCTAGAAGACTTCAAAAGGCCTCCAGGGAACTAAGAAAAATGGTTTAGCCCTATGCATAAACTAAATGTTAGTGATTTAATATGTGTTACAATAATTATTTTAAAAGGTTTTGATGGAAAGTCATAAATCTGGGTAGTTGGGGTTTTTGTTCTTTTTCCTGTTAACATGGGGTGACCAGATGAGGGGATATTTCAGGGAATTCAAGTAAGGAAAAGACAGCAAGCCCCTTTGATATTCAATACTTGACAAGACATCTATTTTCCTTCTGAAGATTAGTTTGAACCAGGGGAGAAATTCAATAAAGAGAATACTATTGTCTCTCTCTCTCTCTCTCTTTTTTTTTTTTTTTTTTTTTTTTTTTTCCCTGTGCTTGGCAGACTATAAAGCAGTCATGACCTGTTTAGCAAGAAGTGTTTGTAAGCAAGCTCTGAAAGCCAGCTGTGAGAATGTCAGAGCAGGGTGGTGGAGGGTGTTGCTGAATTACCTGTAGAAAACTAGGCCTGAGATGAGCCAGCTGCTTTACGTGTGACTGCTGCGTGACAGTGACTCCCTGAGTGAATATCTATTAATTAATTGAATGTGGAGTACTATTTTGGGGGTTACTGAACCTGTCTTCACTATGAAGAAAATTGTGAACTATGAAGAGGCATCTTCCTTACTGTGAGCAAAAGCAGTAGGAAAAAGCATCACTCCAGTTAACATGGAGTTACTTGCTCCCCTTGCTGTCTTTGAGCCTGTATTTCCTCTAGAGTGAAGACGGTAGTCAGTACACCGAAGAAAATCACCCAGAACTCCCAGATTAAGTAGTTTTTGATTGTGACTTATGCAGATCCCCTTAAGGAGTAAGTAGAAACAGCATTCATCAGTAGTCATTTCAGCTAAGTGTGAATGCAAACATCTGTAGAGCTTTGTTGCAGAGCAGATCAGCTAGGTTGGTCTAATGTGAATAACACTGTTCCTGGGCAGAGGAGTTTGCTGTTCTTACTTTTAATCTGTTGGTTTGTCCCCCAACAACCTGTAGCAAAGGATTTAGTTTCATAAGTGGTTTGTCAAACTAAGGTTGTATGGTCATGGAAGAATGCAGCCTTGTCCCCTTCCACTTCTGGCTGTTTATTCTTGTTGTCTTCCGTGCTAGCAGCCCATTTGTGTGGTGCCAGAGTACACAGAACTAAGCTGAAGTTAACAACAATCAGATACATATACTCTTCACTTGCAGACTGTTCATGGCAGGGGAAGAAAGGACACAAAAGCAGAAGTGGACCAAGACTGATTAGGATTGGTTTAAACTGCATGTGAACACACATCCTACCCCATCCCTCTGCCAAGTTAGCAGTTTACAGTCATCAGGCTAAACATTTTGTACACTCTACAGGTGAAATTACCATAGAAGGTTTTTTGTGCTTGCTTGCTACCTAGAATACCAGACTTCTTTACAGGTTTGAAGATCATGTTTTCTAGAATTTGTTGAGTGAAAAGATTTAATTGAATTAATGCTATGTCTTGAAAGGAATGAATAAAATTTCGTTTTCAATATGATAAACATTGATTTTAAAAAATGGAGAAATCTTAAAGAAGGATATCAGATGAAAAATCTCATTCTTTTAAGGAGGCCAATGTAAGCTTTGCTTTCCGTCCTCCTTCAATTTCTTATTCAATATTTGGAAAGAATACTATTAATAAGAATTACATCTCTTTCTACTTAAATTAGAGAAACAGTTGATATTATATTTTTCTGTAGAAAGATATTTATAAATATTAGATTTCTATCCTTTAAGGGTGACAATCTCTATATGCCTGTAATACATTTTGACAATAGGTACTTTTACCAATGGGTGGAAGATGTCGACAATTGTGCTGCCTTTATTCCAAATTAAAACAATAGGAAATTATAACTTGGGGAGAATTGACATCACTCTTTGATAAGGAAATTGATAAGGAAAAAAAAGTCAAACTTTCAGTTTGGTGAGGTTTTTTTTGTATGTGCTAGGAAGACCCATGTATTTATGGGTAGACAAATGGAGACTTGGTGATGATAGGGTGTTAATGCCAATTAGAGATGGTAGGGTGAGGTGTGTGATGTTTTCTGCTTATTACCACAAACTTAATGCAGATATTTGGATGATATGTTAACTTCCTTTCTAAGAACCTGTGTTGTAGCTGAGCTTTTATCTGTGATCCTTTCCCTTTTCCCTCTTAAGTGTCCTGTTAACTTAGTATTTCTCATCGTTTAAGACAACCCTTCTAAGTGGGATTTGGGAAACAGGATTTGACTTCAGCAAAATTCAGATCCAAGTGTATCTGATGCAAGGTTTCAGCTAGTAATGAATAATGAAGTAGAGAGTAATTTGGTTTTTTCACATTCTCTTCTGATCTGAAAAAAAATGTTTCAGTTTGTGGTAGGGCAATCTGATCCACTGTGATAATTTTTTTCCTTCCTGTTTTCAGCTATCCTCTCAACAGCAGATTGCAAGTGCTAAATCTCATTTGTACATTTAATATAGTCCACTTAGTGTTTTCTTAAAAATAGATGTGGAATACAGGAATACATTCTTCTAAGATGTCAAAGAATACTTTAAATTAATTTAAAATGGTGGAAGAGACTTTCCAATATCCTTTATGATTATTTAAGTGAAGGAGTGTTAAGTTAATCTTTTTGTTAATGCTGTGACACTCAGGTTGGTGTAACTTCTTTTCCTGGGAGAAATAATAAGGGATTGAGACTTTTTTTTAAATGAGTACATGTTATACCAGCATTTCAGAATTCAGTAATTTGTAATGGAAATGTCCTTTCACTTTTTAACTTATTTTACTGCTCTGTTTATTGAAAGATAGATGTTGCTGTAATATTAAATGAGTGTTACTTCAAATTACATCACTAAACTTAGAAATAAAATATATATGCTTCTTAATCTTTGTGCTTCCCTAAATATAAATGCATTTTTAAAAACATAGCAATAATTTTACAAATTTCCACTTCAGTTTTTTTAGAAGGTTGTCCTGCTAGATGGGCATCAAGGGAGATGAGATAGTGAAATACTTAGACATAAGTAAAACTGCAGTATTGTGTGAAAATTAGTTCGATATGTACCAATACCTTGCTGCCTGCGACAGAGACAAAAATGGAGATGATAATTCAACTTAGAGTCATTTCCATTTTCTAAATGCAGATTCATTCTGAGGTGCTCTTCCAGAACTTTACAATGACAATCCACATACCTTGACACGTAGAACATGATTTGGGTAACCGTGTGGTGTCTTTGTCTTCTTTGCAGAATTTCATGCCTAATTTCCTGCAGTGTTGGACAATTTAAAAGACATTAAATCTTGGATTCATTCCTTTACTCACAGATTACTAGTGTAGTTTTTACATTCCTAAAAATCAAGTAGTACAAAAGATTGTGTCACTCTGTGACATACTGTATTGGAGACGTGGGTTGAAACCTGCGTAGTCACTCTTCAAATATATTCTGATATTCTTGATCCATTTTAGAAGTTGACTGCCAAGGCTCCTGCCAAGTGTGTTCCCTGGAATAACTTAACATGAGGTTTCAGAAAATATTAGTATGTATATTAGATGCCTGTCTACAGTAATTCAGTTTTTCTTTGTTAGTAGCTCTTTGGCTCTTGAGCTGATATTCTGATTTCATTTTACTTTGTCTGATGCAAGCCAAAATGTTGGATTGATAAGGTAAACATATTTTATTTCATTAAAAAAATAATCTTCTACTTCATACATTGTACATTAAAGAAGTGCATATTTATATGTACACTTGCCAGTGTAGGGTGATTTAGGTTTTTAAATGCAAGTAAAGTGAATAAGCTGCTTTTTATTACATTCTAAATGGTAAGATAAATACTCTTTTCATGACAGCATAGTAATAATATAGATGAGAGAGATAGGTCCATGTCCTGCTATGACAGACTTTTTCACTGGTGTTGTATGTGGCACTGGTAGCATCTAGAGAGCAATTCAAGTGGTAGTAGGTCAACTTTAAATCAGTGAAATGTTTTTATTTGTGGGTCAAGTAGCAACTTTTTCAGTTCAGTAAAATTATACTTATTCTTTTTTACACTAAAATAGAGAACAATCTTCCTTTTTGTCACTGGAGTAACTTGCTGTGCAACAGCACTTATTTGAACATTTGAAATGGTGTAATGAAATTCTAATTATGGTCTGACAATAAGTATTAAACATAGCATTTATTATGTGGAATAAAAATTATCCATGATACTTAAACTGGCCTTGTCAAGTTTCTTTAGTTATGTGTATTGTATTTACTTAGCTGAAGTTTTGAGGAAACAAATCAGCTTTTAAGATCTTCATATAAATATATATACATTAAAACAAACAAAACCCCAAAAGGAAATGGTAAATTTCCTTCCAAGGTACTTGATTCCAGACAAATCCAGATACAGTTCCAGAACTTGTTAATCTACTGCTGTAGCTGGATATCCTTATTATGTTTGCTCAGAATTGAACAACATTCCAGCCAAGTAGTACATGGGCACATCAGTTGCTTAGTAAGGCTAGGTCTAGAATGCTTTAATTAGGTACTCCTCTTCTAGCAGGGTGATTTACAGTATTTCTGTGAAAATAAATATTACATTGGGCTGATTAGATTGGATTGGAAGATTAGATTTATCTTTTAAGTCAGGTATTTCAGAATTTCTCTTCAGCTGTCTTTGTAGGCTTAGGGAAAAAAATGTTGATCATAAACATATAATTAATTAGAATTTCATTGGCATATGAAGTTGATACTGTAACCTGGTGATTTGATGGAGACACTGATATTTTATTGAGAAGCATTGTGAGACTCCTGCATTGTGTCTTTGTCATGGGTTAACTGAAGACCTTTTGAGGTGCCTCTTGTTCAACTTTTGAGAAGGAACAAGGTTTCATGTGGAAAGTAACAGTAGAATTGTTGACATACAAAAGACTATCAAGCAAAACTTAAGGTAGACTTTTTCTCTTTCACTTGAGTAATCCTAAATGTTACTTTTTGAAAAGAGGCTAAAAAAATGAAGGTTTTAGTATAAGAGGCTTAAAGACTTTTAAGAAAAAACCTGGGCTTTACATAATAGCTTCAGCACACTTGAAAGCAGTGAACAGACTCTTACACTACCCATGCAACTTCAAAAATTGTATTCTCTGTTCTTTAATACATTGAAGAGTTTTGTGGAATCTGGACAAAGATCTTTCTTTAAATAGTCACTCTCTGGAAATGGCTGCCATTAGTCACAGGCTAAGCCAGCTGAAGATGTTTTGGAAACAGGTGCAGCAATTAGTAGCCAAAGAAACGGAAGTATTCTGTGTGGATAAAGTGGATAAAAGGTATGAAACAAGGAGTTCAGGTTCTTTAATTCCTTAAAGTCTGGAAGGTAACCTGGCTGAATATTAATTTATATATTGTTCTTATTCCTTATATTGAGTGGTACTCATAATTTCTGTGTTGCATGCATCTAAAACATATCTTCATAATCATGCAGCACTTGACAAATCTCTTCCAAACTTGTCTTCACCTGGGTATTTCTGTTTTCTTATCTCTTTGATTTTTAATGCTTGCTGGCTTGGTTGGTTATGGCTATTTTCTGATGGGAAAAGTGGAACCTATTTGAACAGGAAAATCTTGCATCGCTGTTCTGAATAGTTGCTACATTGACTGTATTTTGCCTTTCTCCCCCAAACCTCCTTTCACAGACTTAAATACTGAACATATAGGCACTGAACTCTTACTCTGCCAGATGAATGCAGTTGTGGAGAGGAATGAGAAAGTATTGATTTTCTTTTAATACCCTTGCTACTGACCGTGCAAGAGTATTTGGCAGTGGTATTCTCTAAAAATGAATTGAGATGGGAGAGAATTTTGAATGTGTGTTTGTTAATTTCTGTAAGTTAGGAATTGTGTTTCTGCAAGTTAGGATACTTGTAAAACTAGCTCACTGAAGAATATTATTAAAGGAACACTGTAGTTTTTACGATGAAAAAAGATAAATAAAAACCGTGGACTTGATATTTTAGACCTCACTTTTTTTAACCCATATGCAATTGTACTGAGTTACATATGATTTACTCCAGAAGAGGCATTTATTTCTGTTAATCTGGGAAAAGTAGGATATACAAATAAGTTGTTGGTTTTTTTCAACTTGGAGAGTGAAGGAAGGATTTAGAGTTTACTTAATAGTTGGAGAAACTTCCCCTTTGAAAGAAAAGTGTGTTGTGGAAAATAATATTTTTCTGGAAGAGGATTACGTTAGTGAAAATCAAGTTTATTCAGTGATAGAAGTAGTCTACTTGTGAGCATGATTATAATTTACTGCAGTTTTCCTTTTCCTTGGTAAATTATTTGTGGTACTAATTTTTTTGTTGCCCCAGCTAACCAGTGTCCAGCTTAGTTAAGACATCTGTGTCCTGCAAGGATGTGTCTATTTTACCTGACAGCAATGGCCCAATAGGTGCTGGTAAGAAACATGAGATTTAACAGAAAATAATGGGTTTTTTTTCTTCTTTTAGACCCAGATAATTGGTTATGTGATTATAATTTGTTATATAGCTAAAATATTAACCAGTCTGCTCTCCTTGACTGGAAGCTGTCTGTATTCTTAACCAACTATTTTATTGTAGTGGCAGACCAAACCTAATTTTAATTGTTTTTTGTGCTCCTTGGCTGCTTCTACATGGTGCAAGTTGCGTATTGTAACGCTAATACTTCACTTCTCTTTAACCTTATTTGTGTCTTGTCTCTCATTGTCTTTAATGTAGTGCCATGGGTTCTGTAGCCTGTTTCTAAGGAGATTTGAAGATACAATTAAGTAATCTTGTTGTTAATAGTCCTGTTCATTATTCAGGGATCTATAGCTTTATTAGACAATTAGGGAGAAATCAGAACATTGAAAAACTTCAGCTAATGCAACTCTTCCTATGTAATTTTATTTTTTTGCATATATATACTCACCTTTTTCTCTGCGCATGCAGTAGTTGTTGCTGCATTAAATTTTTATGGGAGGTTTTTTTCCCTTTTTCCTTTTTTTTTACTGGGAGAGGAAGCTGAAGAATTTTTTTACTATTTTGAAAGGTGTAATATCTTTCTATAAAAATAGATCTCCATATTTCCATGAAAGAAAGATAGTATAGGGATAGATATTTGTATTCCAGTATAATTTACTGGTAGTTCAAAGATTGTAAGACTGTACTCCAGAGCCTCTGCATGGAGTAAGGCTGAAGCACTATTGATACTTCACATGCATTTGTTATTACTGTATGCTATTTGTAACTTAGCTAATGTAATGTAAAACATTTTTTTAATAGGAAGTAGAATCTTCTTCACAGGAAGATTGGAGAGAAAAATGAATGTTTGATGAATGTAAAAGGGGGGAGGAGGAACCAAAGGAAAGGATTATTATCAGGACACTGAAAAATATCTAGAATGTATAATCAAAGAGACCAGGATAGATAAACCTGTAAAGGGTCATACTTGTAATTTTCACTTCCAAAAATTTATGCGGTGAAGGTCATAATGGTCAAATTTACACTTACTTGTATACACACACGAACACATACAAATATATTTTAATATGTAGAAATAACCTACAGTTTTTAAAAAGGTTCAGTTCCTTGGCTAGTGTGCCTTTGAATTTCATTACAATTATATTCTATCAGATGTTTCAAATGTGTAATTGTGGGATAGGGAATTCCAGGAAAGCCAAATATAAGAGCTTACTATTTTTAAGCCAAAAATACTTGTTAGTGTTTTAGTTACTTTATCCAACTGAGATGTGTTTTGTTAGCTCTTGTGTCATGTTTCCCATGGAGACTCAAGAATAGCGTAGCAGGTTACTGGTGAGGAATAAATGGCTAGTTTAGACCAGGAGTGAGGGCGTGTCAAAATGTTCTAAGGAAGGATTCGCTTAACACTAAAACGGAAGGAAAAGTGTAGTGATTAGTGTGTATCTAGCTGAAGTCAAATATTGTCAAAACTTGAAACAAGTGCAACGTATTTTTAGTTTGGTTAGTTTGCAAAATGAGAGTTGTAAAAGGTATTGCTGGCATTGATCTAGAAAAGAAGACAAGACTGTTGGTCTGTGCATGCTAAATCTCCTGATGCCAGTGGAGAAATTGGAGGGTATTTTTTCAGAGCAAGTCACTGGAAAGCAGAGGAGAGCCTGGTTTGCGTGTTCTAAAGTGCATCTTCAGGTTCTGTTACTTCTGTTTATATCTTAGTGAATCTGAGCCTTGCACTTTGTCTGAGATGAAAACAACCTGTTTGGAAAAGCAAAAGGCAAGTTGGTAGAGAGAACAGAAGTTTTTTCTGTAGGTAAGGTATCTTTGTGCTACATGCTATTAATTTAATATAGTCTGAAATGGAGACTTAGATGACTGTATCTCCACCAAATCTGAATTTATCAGAAGAAACTAGATGCCAGAGGTGTAATCGAATGAAATTATCGTTGCAGTGATATTGAACCTTCTTCCTTCAGTTGATGTTTTTAGTTGCCATGTCAGGCTCTGTGAAGGAGGAGGAAGTCTGCATATTCCTATTCCTGTAACTACAGTTCTTCTGGGAGCATGTGCTGTGTCAAACAGTGCTAATGGGATCCCTGGGTTAAATCCATGCGAGACCATGAGAGGACTGAAAGAATGTCTTCTCATATTTTGATCTCTTTGCCAGTGTGGTGTAACCTGAAACAGGTTTTCTGGACTCAATTGTGCTTTAGCCTGTTATTGGTGTTAAACCTAATGGAGTTACCCTGTGCAAGGTAGTGACTTGTGAGCAATCTCGCTTGTCCAGCTGTATGGCTCCGCTTAATTTTCTTGTTCTGCTGTAGATCTCTATTCCTTGAAAAACTTTTCAGGACTGTTTCAGCACTGGATCATCATCTTGATACAAGTTATCTGTAATCCAGTCACATTAAATATTGCATTTTTCAGGGAAATTATTTTTGACAAGACATCCCATTTATAAATTGAATTAAGCAAAGTTCCTCCTTTGTGGTAAATTCTGAAATTTTTGAAATTAATCTGGAAATCAGTTCTCATTCTTATTTTACAAATTCAAGACTTCTTATTTTACAAAAACAGATAAATGAAAAATTGTTGTTCTGTGATCTAATGGTATTGGCAATTTGCTAGTTGTCTCTAAACTTCAAAACTTAAAGCATTCCTAGAGAATGCTCTGTTAAATCACTAATACCTACTTTGTTTGCGAATAATGTGTGCTGGATATAAAACTTAACATTAACTGGTTTTTTGAGTGTCATCCAAGTAGATTAGACTTTGAATACAAACTTGTGTTTGACCTTGCATATACTCCAGTGTTGAAGTGCTTTCAGCCAGTTTAAAGCCACTTCAGGGGTTTAGTGGAGATGTTTGACCGAAAGCTGTTTGTTTGACATCCAGATCATTAGAAGAAGAGACAGCTTGACTATCAAGTTATTAAAGATGAAAAAAGTAGCATGGTAAAGTAGCATGCCATCTTTCCCATGCAGCTAAGGGTATCATACATTTAATTTTTGGAATTTGGAAAAAAAAAAAAAAAAAGAAATTTAAGAGCTAGAATGTGCAATGAAAAGGTAAAAATAGAAAGTGCTATCAAACACCCATGGAAAAAGAAGAGGATTATTTTCTAAGTTTTGAAATTTCTGTGTTTTTTTGCAAGAACCTTTCAAGTTCTAAATTATTGTGGAGTACTACTTCATCTTGTAGTTTGAGGCAGGCTGCCAATTTGCCCATTGATTTGTCTGCTCCTACTTTGTTAACTTTGCTGTGTGATCTTGCAGTGAAAGGATACTAAAGCGAAAGAATAGCAATTTAGCAAAAGGAACAGAAACAAGCCAATTGGTGAGTTGGAGCGCTTTAGCCCTTAATCAAAGCTATATCAGAACAGATGCAAAAGGAAGGATGCACAGGGAGAGGCATTGTCATTCATGTAGATTTGAGTTTGGAGGGCTCAGGCTTTCCCCTTTTACACTTGTGAGTTGTTAATTCAACTCACAAAAGAAGTATGAAAGAACAAACCATCTGTTTTAACTGCTGGTGGTGAGCATCTAGCAGTACACATCTCCCTACCACCTTTCCTAGTTTGAGAAATTAAGAACTCCTGTTGGCAGTAGGTAGTGTGTTATCACCAACTTTAAACCCATTTTATTGGATTTAATTTTGATAGCTACATTTGTTGTTGTTGTTTTCTGCAGGTAGACAGAGATTTTAGAATACTTATCTTAGCATTCCTGGGTTTCTCAGATGAGTGAATAGGTTCAATCCTTTTTACTAGATCAATTTTCTAACTTTGCATAATGATCAAAACTCCATCTTGACGATTAATCAAAGGAACCAGGAAAAGACAAATAAATGAGTGTGACTTGCATTTAGAAGAGTTCTGTTTGATTAGATTTCTACCATAAAGAAGCTATATACTTTTGGACCAGTTAATGCTTTAAAACCGTACATTTTTAGAGGTTTCCTGTCAGTTCTGTAGCGATTAGGCTGTTTTGCTTCTTGCCACTTATCAGCTCATAATTCTACACAAAACATTAATATTTTGATTCTTATACAGGTAGTTATGCATTTCGGCTGCAAATACAGCAGAAACTCTGTTAGTAATTTCTCACTTAAATAAGCTTTTTTTTTTTCTTTTAGCACTCCCCATTTTTCTTCCCCTCCTGAATTTAACTAAAGGGCCTATTTCATCTGTTCTTTTGCAGACATAAAGCATTATGACTATTGCCGTCTCAGAAATCTAATAAGCAGATGTATTAAATACAAGCTATGTTACCAGGGTTTTTGTAAGCACTAAGAAAAATGCGTTATAAAATTTTAATCCATTATAATGGGTTGTTTTCGAGGCTAAAAACCCCACAGCTATAATAGCCACAAGATTGCGGGATTTCAGAGCAATGGATCTAAGTACAAGGCAAGGCAGCCAGCTTTGGCCTACATAATTTGTTGAGAGGAAGTGGGGACTGACTGCAACAGTTGAGCTTTTAAAACTAAAGAAGTGAACAGATTGTTGCTGAGTGGTGTTGTGTACAGAGTATTTTTAAAATTAGTATTATGGTAAGTTGAGCTCTAACCAGAGATGAAACCATGTGCATACTTCCTGTCTGTCTGAGACGTTGCACAAGTGCCTGGGGGTGGCAAAATGAGTTTTGACATACATCAGCACAAATCAGAAGTGGTAAAGCTGGTATTTCTTTGACTGAGTGATTTTTCTGATGACTTTGATGGCTGTTTTGTATATGGGGCAATTCAGAGAATCTTGAAAAGCACAGGTAATTGTTTAAAAGACTTCTTGTTCTGTAGCTGCCTTTTATCAAAATATTTTGTTTTAACTGTGGGAGTTCCTTGTTGATACAGAATTTGAGTGTGAACACCTAGAGCCATATTAAGCTTAGTTTGAACTGCTACCTCAAAAGCTGCTTGCTCATCCTTTTAATGTGTATTTAGTAAGACTGTTGATTTAAAAGCTCTAAGTGATGGAGTATTTTAATCACTTATGATCTCTTCAAGCAACTAGTTACACAACATATTAACATCCTTTTTTTAAACCTAAAAACTGTTCATCCTAAAGCTATGGGATTTTTGATGCCCTAGACTACAAGATTAAAGGTCCCTGAAATATTGCTTTTTTCCTTCGCAAGGAGAGAGCACTTGAGTCTGACACTATAGGCCAAATCCAGTGAAGGACTCTAGCTAACCTGTGGGTGTTTGTGATACTTCTCAGTGTCAGTGATGCCACTGTGGAAGTCTCCTTTGTTTTACAAATGTGGGCATGTGGCACTGAGTACTCTGTCCACTGGGCAGAAGGAATTTGGTAATAGTGCTTGGTAAAGAAGAGTAGATTCTGTTGGATGGTTGGATCAGAACTTACCTGCAAGCACTCCTGACTTGTTCAGGCATCTCATTTCCTCTAATGTGCTTCATGTCATGGATTTGCAGTAGTGCAGATCCTCTGGAGGAGTGAGGCTGGTGCTTTATTCAATGAGTCAAGACTCCCAGCACATGGAATTGAGAACTTTGCTGCCTTCTCAACTAAGGTTTTAGTGTCTGGGGCTGAAGGCAGCCCGCAGGCTGAGCTAGGGAGCCATCAACACTTGCCAGCATTTCATGGTGTGCTACGTGCCACAGTAGTAGTTCACTGCCTTTGAAAATGGAACCTGCCGCATGCTATCCCCGCCTCCTGAGGGGGCAGTTCTTGGAAAAATAGCCAAAAAATAAATGGAACATGAGGCAACGTCATGCTTCTGCCAAAAAGCAAGTGCCATACTGGAATATTAAAGAATTGCTTGAAAATGGTGTGAAATTATATCTGCTTCTCTTGCAATTAACTAGGCCATACCTGTGTCCAATTTTAGGTACCAGCTAGGAAAAATATGTGAGGTAATTAAATCAAACTCCAGAGGGACAGCTCGAAATACAGGGCCTATAGGATAATATAACTAAATAAATGGGTTTTTACCTATATATAAAGTCTACACCATAAGTTGTTTTTTTTCTTTTAGAAATAGGATTACTCTAAGAAGTTGCATCACTTGAAAGCTACAAAGCAGAAGTACACTTGTCTCCATTTGCAATATTGCTAAGACAAGAAATAACAGTAGCAAGGAGTATTTCAATGAGCTATTATAGAAAAGCCTGTAAACACAGCAGAGTGCAGGATATTCACTCCTAAATGTAAGAATAGGTATTACAGACACCTGTTATGAATAATACAGCTAAAATGATCCTGAGAGGAATGACCTTGATAACCTTTTATGTGTAATGAAGTTTGTGTTTGTTTTTCTCAGGAATCGCATCCATTGTAATTTAATATTTGATAAAGTGGTTAGATTAAGTTATTTCATTCTCTTTGTAGGTATTTTCTAAACTAATTTCCATAGTTCTGTTCTAAGTGTCTTGTCCCTGGACAGCAGTTTGACACTGAATTACTACACAGCAATGGGGGGAGCATGGCAGATGTAAAATCCACTCTTGTGTAAAATTTCTTGTGTTGCTGTATGACATCAGACATTTTATACTACCAAGCTTTTTGTACACTCCTGTGTACAATTGGCTCTCTGCTACAAATTCATGTTTGGAGATGAACGATGGTTCATCTCCAGAACCACAGTGCACATGTTCTTAGTTCCTTAATGCTTGGATTTGTGCATAGCCTTCATGTGCAGATTGGTTGTGCTTAACTTATTAAATAATGTGTCTTGAAGAAGGGTTGATTCTCCATAAGAAAACTTCTCTTTTTTCACTTTGTTTTGTATTTATATTTTTTGTTTTACATTGTTCGACAGTTGTTTGTAGGTTTGGCATTTCTTTTGTGTACTCCTGCATCATTCTCCTAGCTAGCAACAATGGCAAAAACCAAATCCAGAGGCTACACATTAATTTTTTACCAGACTAATGATGTGATTTAATGTGTAACTCTTGTTAAAGTTTTAATGTGGTATTCTGAAAAGTACTTTATATTAAATTACAAATCAGCACAGTCATGATTTCATAAAAATATATAAAATAACATCTTAAATGCTTAGAATTTTGGAGTATGATTTTATCAGTACATATTTAAACATTGTGAGATTAATAAAATCATAGCTATGTTTAGTGAATTGACTTGGGTCAGTGTTTCAGAAAAAGCATTCTGCTTGGGGATTTTGAGTTGTATGTCATTCCTTCAGGTTTCCTTTTCTGTTCTAACTTATGAACAAAAATGACTCCTCCCCCTTTTCCTGCCTCGTAGCCAGTTTAGAAAGTGTTATATGAAGAATGGAAGTAAACCAAGGCAAGAAATTTTATTTTGTATCTGCGGAAAAAGGAGTAATGATTTATGGTTGGGGTTTTTTGGGTGTTGGTTTTGAGTTTTGTTGGTGGGGTTTTTTTTAAGGTTCAGTTTTTCAGTTTAGCATTAATTTGCTTCTGAAGTTTTACACAACCGAAAGTTTTAAAAATCAATTATAAAAACCCAGAATCTTAATATGCCACAATTTCAGTGAAAAAAACCCCAGCTTTCTTAGGTAGTTATCTGATTTTAGTATCTGTTCATTGTTCTTGCTCTTGCTATCAGTTTTACTCTCTAAAAAAATTGTTATATTTTTCTGATAATGCCCGTATTATCAGTTACCTAGAATACAGACAAGTCATTTCACATACATAGTTTCCTGTTTTGTATATTGTTATACTGAATTTACTGTGCAACTAACTTCTTAAAAATAAAACAATCATTAAATTGTTTTTGACTGGAAACAGAAATAATGCCCAAGAATTATCAAATTATTTTAAAAATTGGTTTGTTTGGGGTTATTTTCTCTTGAGATTTCATTGACTGTTGTTTTTTCAGACTTTACATAGTCACTTCATCATTTTATCCAGGGACTGGTTTGTTTGATTAAACTATCAAATGATCTTTGTTCCAATCCATTTGGAATGCAAGCATATCATTAGGATATCATTCTTTTCAGTGCTTTAAAACATCCCAGGTTTTTCATAGGAGGATCTCCAGACATAACTGTGGCACATTTTTTAAAATAAGGCAAGTTTTCTAGACCTAATAATTTAAATAATGCTTCTAAGCAATATCTGAAGCTTTTTGTTGGCAAAAGGGTGTTTGTCAATGTAAAAAGTGAATTTAACTTAGTTAAAATGCTAAACAGGTATTGAGAACATTTTTGTTCTCAGTACCTTTTTGCTGAATTATTTTATCCTCTAACAACACTTTGATTGCTTTCTCCATACTAGAATGAATTTTGGTTGTTGCACAATGCACAGGAAATGTGAAAGAAGTATTTAAAATATTGTGATTAAAAGTCTTCATTGAGAAGCTTCTCATTTCAAATTAATGGTTACTTTTTTATCTGTACGTATGTAGAAACAGTGTTCAGGCTTGAAGTGTACAAAAAAGTCTGGCCAAAATTAATGAAGTTGTATCATTTTACAGTACTAAGCTATAATGTTAAATAGTTTGAGTATTTAGCTAAACCTTACAGGAAAAAATTGCAATCTGGTAGCTATGGCAATAATTGACTTCCAGAAAGATTTTATATTTATGGGGATAAACAGCAGGAGTAGGCATTCAAAGTATCTTTTCTTCATATAGTCTTTCAGCAATACAGAACAAGAGACCTACAGAAGGAATTGTGAAGACTTGGCATTATTTTTAGAGCTTGATCAGCACTTCTGGAGTGTTTTTATTAAATAAAACATTTTATAGAGTGATATGCTATACTGATAGAAAGAATACAGATTTCCATTCTTATGTCTGAAAGTACTGTAGAGAAACATCAAATACTTACTTGCCTTTGAGTAAGGCGTGCATTTACCCCCATTCTGCAGACTTGAAAGCTGGTACAAGCCTGCTGGGCCACATCATGGTGCAGCAAGTCTGTGAACAAATTAGGAACAGAATCAGAATTCAGTGGGTTTCATTCAGTATGGTAGGGGGAAAAAAAACCTAAATGCTGTAATTTTAAGTACAGTCACCTTTCTGGATTTGCTATTTTGAATAGGAAATGAGGTAATTACAGTTTAGATGTTTGGAAATTACACTACTCAGTAAATTTCTGTATGGAGAATTGAGTTGCTCTTTGGCAATGATTAGAATAGACTAACTTTTAAAATCTCATCAACTTACAGTTCCAAAAAAAAAAGGAATTAGTTCCATAAAAATTCAACTTTACATGGGTAAGTAAAAAAAATGAAAATCCATTCTGCATTTAATACAGATATAATAAATAAAAGAAGTGTTACTTGTTGTTACTGAATTAAATTTCTTGTTTTGGGTCTCTTGGTCCTTCATAATCTTAGAACCTGTAAATCCTTTCCACAGCTCGCTTTTATTTGGAGAGGAAAATCAGCTTTTGAACCCGTTCAAGTCTTTAGGAACTTCGAATAAGCTTGGCACTGGACTGCTCTAACTGAATAATTTGAAATAAAGAAAATATCCGCTTTGCAGCTGCAGGGAAGGCTAAAGCTGTCAGAAGTCGGTTTAATGCTTCCAGACATCAGTGCACTAAGCCCTGGTAACTTCCAGCTTTGTCGGGGGGAGAGACAACAATGACATTTTGTTACAGTTATGTGCTGTATAATGTTTGCTTACAAGATTGGTGAGGTGTTACTTGAAACTTCCTGTAGATTTTAAATTGAAACTGAAAATAGGTTTCATTACAAGAACTCCCCTTTATAACTTGTAAATGTTTGGTTTGGACAGGATGTTCCCTACCAAAATTCTGATTTGTGGACAAATATTGATAAAGCTGAACCATTTTCCTTCATAAATTTCAAAATTAATAGTTCTGCCTTTCTATGAAACGTACAACAGTAACAAAACCAAAAAGCAAGTAAAAATCTGATTTTTCAGCCAGAAGCAAATTTCCTCAAAGCACACTCTTATTCTTGGGCTTTCATGTAATAGCCTTTTCATGTGGAAAACATCACTGCCTTTTATTCTATTTTGTAGTTTGCAAGTTTCAGAAAAAATTCCTCCTGCTTCTTGTTGTGGTATTTTCATTTCTGGAAGGTGGATGATGGGCCAATGGATTTACTTTTAAAAAAGGAACTTTTTTATTTTCTGGGCTTCAGTCTTTGTTTCAGCTATTTCATTTGCCTTTGAGGAATTGTGTGCCTTGGTGATACGGTTTGTAGAAAGGCTTTAGAAGTTTCATAGCTTTGTTGCTCTGAAAATACATGAGGAATGTATTTGAAATCAACTGTAAAGATATCTGCAAAACTGAGTATATTAAAAGTGTTATAATAATAGTTTTTCCTGAAGATGTCTGCTACTACTATAAAGTTGAACATTTTCTGAACTACAGCAGGTTGAGCTGTAAGCAAAATCTTGCACTCCTAATTACACTGTGATTTTGGTTATTAAAAGATTGATTCTGCAGTGTGTAGGTGGATCTCTGCTGTTGGGTGGAACTTACTGCAGTTTAAAAGTATTTAAGGTAATAATCTGTAAGTTAAATGCATTAGTATTTGGGGAGGAAATTTTTCATGTGTTTGTGGTTTTTTCACCTGTGCTCTTGAAAATGTGGGGGTTTTTTGTTTGGTTTTTTTTTTTTTTCAGAACTGGTCTAGATGTTGAATTTACTCTTGTTTAAAAAGGAAAAAAAGAGATGCTGTTTTTTAAAATTTAGTCTTTTCAAGGCTTTATTGCCCCAAAAGTTTCTGAAAGCCTGTTGAATGACTTTGAGGTGGCTGCTAATTCTGCAGGATGGAAATGTAATTTAAGGTTCCAGCTATGTAAAATTTTTGCTCTTCATTAGAAGACTTTAAGATTTGGCTTGGTTTTGGATTGAAGTAGTGGGGTATTATTGTTGGGTTTTCCTACTAAATTATGGGAATGGTATGACTCTAAATGGAATAGTCAAGTATGTGTGTAATGATTCCACTTGCAAACTGTGTTTCCATCTTAAATTATGGACTACAGACAAACAATGAGAAAACACTTCCCTTGGAAAAGTAACTTCAAAATACCGTAGGCAGCAGGAGAAAAGTTTTGCCACTGCTCCTCATGCTTCACTATGGGTGAGAAAAGAAATCAGATTTTGATCCTTATGGTGTTTCTTTTTGAAACTCAGTAATAATTTGGATGCCAAGAGGGGTCAGGGGGAGAGGGTCTTGAATCTTTAACAAGCTTTCCCTGAACCTTGCTTATTGAAATTGAACAAATCTTAAATTTTCAAAACCGGTCATATCTTTTCACTAATTGTGGGATAGTTGGGGTCGTTTTTGCTTGTTGAAAATGTATCGCTAGTTTCTTGAGTCAAGAGTCTTGTAGAGTAGATAAATGCTGAATTTTGAATGTTTAATGCAAACTGAAATCTTGGCTCTTCAGACTTCATATATGTGAAAGACTGAGGGGAGGTTTTTCTCTTTGTATATTACTCCAAAAGCAGTTCTGCAGGCTTTCCTAGTAACCATGTCTGCTACATTTCTAGATTGAATACTTAATCTTGTTTTCATGTGGTTTACTTGGAACATCCTGTGCATGGTGCAGAAGAATACAGATTAGGAGATAGAAATAATACATTCACACACACCGTATTAGATGTGCTTATGGGCAAAGCACAATGTAAAGCAATTTTATCAGCTGCTGTATGGCATGACAGACTTTACAAATGAATGTGAATATAGTAACGTACCCCCGCTGAAAGAGATGTGAGAATGATTTCATCCTACGGAGATGAAATCACAGAGAAAAATGTGTGTTAAAAAAAAAAAACAAAAAACAAAACAAACCTGGAAAACAAACTTATTTACAGCTTTAAAATGTATGTAAACCTGTGATGCTCTCATTTTAGATTGCATTGTTAAAATTGTGTATTCCACAATACCCTGGAGAGATCTGTGTTTTCTCCTTCATACACTGAAGACCAGAACTATTTAACACTGATGTAAATATCCAAATTCAGAAGACATGCAGGTGGTTTTATGATGTGGGCATCTAGCCACTTATCAATCCTTCCAGGTATAATCAACTCGAAGGCCGGAGCAGAACCCTTCCAGCAGCCTACTTCCCCTGCCAAAGAAAACTCCGCCACTGAATTGGTGGAAATTGCTGACTGGTCACCTAGAGACTGCTTCTTATTTAAGTGGTAAACCAGCTTTTCAGCTGCGGCAGCCTGTGCTGCAACTCCTCTGCGCGCACAGCACTTGTGAATTGAGATAGCAGAGAAACTATTCATCCTACTCCCATTAATAAAACAGAATTAAGTGCTAGTAGTAGCATGGCCGTTGTCCATTAGTTTGGATTTCCTAACGGAGAGTGCAAAGCTGCAGGAAGTGTTTTTCTTTTTATTCTTTCTTGCTCACCCAAGACAGCGTCGGAACTTTTTTGATAGTAAATTGGCCGATAATTTCGGATATTCAACGCCAGGCGCATTCCAGCGGCCTTCCGGAGGAGCCGCGCTGCAGGGTCACGGGCAGAGCTTGCACGTTTTCTTTCCCGGCCGGATCCCGGGAGTTGGCACTGCCGGCGCGCCGTGCCCGACTGCGGCAGCGGCAGGCTCCCGGGAAGCCCTGCGTGCAGATTTACCCGGCAATCGCCTTAAAGGGACAAATTTAGTTTACAGCAATCCGCGCTTAATCTGCCAGAGCCGTGGGCGCCTTCGGGGAGAGGGCGAGGGCGGGCGGCTGCGCTCGGCCCTGGGTCGGGCAGCCAGAAACTTCTGGCAGCTTCCCGGCCCCGGCCCCTCCCCTTAAAGCGGCAGCTCCCCGGGGAATCGCCGGTGCTCATCTGCCTGCCCGAATGAGCGGAATCGGTCACCAGGCCTCCGGCTTCCTCCGGCGGCCTTGCCGAAGCTGGAGCATCGGCCCCAGCCCCTCGGGGCGCTGCCCCAGCCGCCCTGGTAGCGCTCAGCACGGCCTGCAGCGGATGCCGGGGAGGGGCTCGTCCCCGTCCCTTCCCGAAACAGCCCCTCCGTAGCCCCCGCCTGGCTGCGGCCGCGGGGTGCAGCCCTCCGCCGGCGCCCGTGTGGGGACGGATGTCCGTCTCCAGGTGTCACCCGCAGAGCCGGCTCCCGTCGGTAGCCTGGCCTCGGGCATTCATGCAGACAAAATAACGATTCCTCTTGGAACCGCCTGCGGGGTGAGTGGTCTCCATGAAGATCTTTAATGCCTGGTCTTCTGGCAGTAGTAAAACAGCCAAACGAACAAGCTGAGATACTCCCATCAAGCTTCGCTTTTCTCCTTCCAGTGCGAATTCCGAGATTTTTGAAAGAGTACATATAGAGACGTAGAAACATTGACAGGATATCCTGGGGTGTGTATTGAAGCTGCTCTGAATGAAAGAAGTTCATGATCTCATTATACATGAATGATGGCATGTGCTGGGCATACTTTTCAGTTTTGCTGTTGACAGAAGTTTACTGATTGTTTTGTGATATGCTCCTGAAACAATGATTCTTATCTTTAAATTATAAAGTGTAGGTGACTATATTCACATTATCTTTTAAAATAAAATAAAGGCTGAGACAGTAACATGTGAGACTAGTGCAGTTTTGTTTTAGGAGACCTTCAAGAATTTTAGGAAGCCCGGAACTTGTATTACAGGGTAGTCCCTCTCCCCTTTAAATACCACTGCAAAGATACTTGTTAAGATATTTTCAGTATGCTTGCAATACCTTTTCCAAGATTACTGAGCTATCAAATTGTATCTGCATTTTAGCATACTGGTTGTTTCGGTTTTGGTTTGCTTTTTTGTTGTTGTTGTTTTTAATTTTCTGGAAACCTGCTCTGAAAAGCTTAAAAAAAGAATAAAAACAAATCCTGATAAAACATGTCAAAATTAAATAGGCAAAGATATATTCAGTGTGAGCATAAGGACATCTAATAAATGACGTAAGCAAAAGCAGGGAGGGATAACAGAAAGGTAAAAATAGCTGTATACTAATTTTTAATCTCTCTAATGTTGGTGGAATTGAATAAAGCTTTCTTGAGAACAGGTGACTCAGAGTTGGTGAGAATGACAAAGTCATGGTAACAATTATCTGAAATTAATGCCAGACTCTAATAATTACTTTTATTTTTCTAGTTTGCATTCACTATGATGCATCACATTTTGCTAATTAATTTAACTTGCCACTTTCAGCTGTTACTCTGTCATAATGTGGGAAGTATCTTGGAGATTTCAGTTAAGTGATTTGGGTGGAGGGAAAGCCCATGTAGTTTGTCTTTCAGTGGAATAATGAAATAGCAGGAAAAAAATCCAGTGTGTATGCATTGAAGATTTCAGACACTGTTTTAAAGTAAATAATGATTTATAGTGGTAGTTAAAGAATATAATTTCATTATTTTTCTTTCAAAAGCCACTCCAATATTGTATTTCTAGTAAACACACCTACATTGGTAATCAAATAGTCCATATGTTTGCTATTCTTTGAAGTTCTTTACAAGTAGTAAATATTAACTAATTCTGCTGAAAGGAATAAGAATGATTTCAAAGGATTTAGGCTGGAGATTAAAATTAACTTGTGTGTTAATAACAGAAGTTCTTACAGATGTTTTTTGAATGAATAGTCTTTCTGGAAGAGGCTGTTAAGAATAAGTTACAGTAGTGATAAAGTAATCACAATACTGGTAGTTATGATCTTTTTAAGAATTTAAAGTCCTGCTTAAAGATTGGTTGTTGACTTGCCTGTTTCTCTGCCATAAATTTTCAAAGACCAGAGCTTCAGGTTTTCTTGGTGCTCAAAATTTTTTTTTTTTTTATTTCAGTTAGTGTCCAGTAGCAGTGAAGAAAAAGTATTCTGTATTTTTCTGTAAGTTCACCTTGACATTGTGGATTGGTCTTTGTGGTAATTCCTTTGTCTGTGTAGGGAAGGATAGACTGACACTGAGACAATCAGCTCTTTAAGTTTTGTTTATAGGAGAATCATATCTGTGTGGACCCATCTGAGATCTGTCGCTCTTGTTAAAGTAATCTCAGTACTCCACAATTCCTTTTAACTTTGGAAGATGAACTGGCATGAAATGTTATCACCCCTGTAGCGGTGAATGGGTTTCTTCACTAAAGAGTGCAGTGGAGCAGGAGGGATGCTCCCTTTTTAGAGCTTGACTGTCTTTGCAAGAGAATACATTGCTGCTTTCCTCTGCTCGGATTCATGTTGTATGAAGCAGCCACTTCTTGGCTCACTTCAGAGAGAGTACTGACCAAAACCAAATTTATCACCATCTGAATCCCTCTTTCGGCATCCATCCAAGCGCAGCAAGAGAAAAGCATTGCAGCCTGCCTCACAGACAAGTACTGTTGGGCAGGCAAGGAGAGAATGAATTTCAGAATCCCAACAAGCTTAACAGATTCCTTGTTAATCTCAGTGGAGCTTTATTGCTGTTAAGCCTGGAGTAGGAAAGGGTAGGTGTTCATGGATATACTACCACCAGCACAGTATATCCTACTGCTCTGCATGCAGTCACGTACCACACATGTAGGGAGAGGGAGTAAGGGGTTCATTAGTGCATTCATGCTTCTGATGATCTTAGAAAGTGCAGATTGATAACAATTTTACAGTACTCTGAAATATATTCTATTGCCTCCCAGTGAGAGAGAGAGAGAGAGGCTGGAACAGAGTCACTGTAAAAAACATCATTAGTAAGGAGTTAACCCTGTAGCATCTGATGTTTCTCAATTTCAAGTTTTGTAAAACTTAAATTTCTGAAAAATGGTGCAGTGAAGCATTCAAGTACACACTTTGATGCCTTCTGATGTATTGGAGCTGGAAGCAGCTAGTAGGAATTATCTGATGCTGAGTGCAAGCACTTCAGTCTCAAATAGTATTAGTCTCTGATCCCTGTGAAATTTTATCTCTTATTTTTTCCCACAGAGAACCTGGATGTACCAGAGATGCCCCTTATACGCAGTGTTTCAATCTGTAGGGGCACAGAAACACAATGTGGCATCGATAAGGGCTTAAATCTCTTTGCTCTGCTCTTGTCTGGGTCTCCATGGCGGCTTGCAGCTCTTGAAAACAAACCTCTGTCCTCTTGTGTGTCACCTTCTGCCTTCCCTCTTCTGACCCAGAGTCTGTGAAGTGATATTTCATAGATGGTTCGGTTATCTGGAATCTCCTCACCAAGATTATATTAGGAGAAGTTGTGTGAGAGATGTACTTCCTTTGAAGGAACTGTGCTGTGCCTTCATGATCTCATTCAGTTTACTGTTTTGACCTGTGTTCTCTTATTTCCCACCTCTTTTGTTTCTTATTTCCCTGTTTGAGTGTCACCTGTTCCTGTGTTGCATGTCACAAAACCTTGTCTTTTGTCTGGATTCACCTTCGTTGTGTGTTTAGTCTCTGTCAGTCTCCTACTGTACCTTGCCTGTGGGCTGCTCTCCTGATGAGTGTCATCTTTATCATTTACTTTATTCAAAAGTGAAAAAGCAAAATCTTTTCAGAGTTGTTCTATTTGAGGGAAATAAACACCAGTGTCTTCATGCTACTTACCAGGTCTTGAGGCAATTTAAGGAGAAGGTAGAACACTTGGTTGGCCTTCACCATTGCTGCAGAATTGACCCCTGCTATATCTTCAGATGGTGCAAAGGCTGGAATCCTGTGTGGTACTTATTATAGGTACCTGCGGTATCAGTTTACTGTATTTATGATCTTCTATCATGGGATTATATCTATATATCATGAGATAGTAATTATATTCATTTTTTTAGCTTAGTGTTGTGTTCTGTGTTTCTGCTGCTGTTAATTTAACTTTCATTGGGATGTTTTGTAATACTTTGTCCACAAAAATTGGTGAGGCTATGGTAGCTGTATTGCCAGTGGCCAGTAATTAAAAAGCGGTTGTTTTCCTTTCTGTTCCAGGCAATTGATGAGCCTCCCTATCTCACAGTGGGCACTGATGTGAGTGCGAAGTACAGAGGAGCCTTCTGTGAAGCCAAGATCAAGACAGCGAAGAGGCTTGTCAAAGTCAAGGTATGTGGTTTTCCTGCAAACACTTTTTTTGAGGGGGGCAGGTAAAAAAGTGAGTAGTGTTCAAAATGGCACAATGTGAAACTTCTTAGTCTCAGAACAGCTAAGAGGCTGTCCTGTCCTTGGAGGCTGCCATTACGGTCTTTGAAATAACAGTAAGCTTATTGTTGTTGGGATGGGAGGGATTCCCCGACTCTCACACAAATAAATATGTTCTGTTTCTGTCACTACTTAATCATCTGTGTGTTTTTGACCTTTAGTGCCACAGGCTGACCTTAAAGTAATTGAAAAAATGTGGCAAATGGTAGGTTTATGTATGGGAGAATATTATCAGAAAATAGCTAAGACTACTCAAAGGCTTTAATAGGGCATCTTTTACTTGAGGAGCTCAGGTCACTGCCATTTAGCCATGGCAACTAGGTAATGCTTCAGGAATAAGCTGAAACCCTTCTGCCTTCCAAAAAACACATGGCATGTTGAGTCTTAGAGAATAGCAAGCAGGGGATCTCACCTAAGCTTTATGATAGCTAGTTAATAACTGTATCAATATAAGCGGCTTGCACGACAAATAAAAATTCTGCAAAGGGATTGCAAGATTTACATTTTAACATTCCTTGAAAATTTAAAGTATCATTTCTAGAAATAAAGAGAACAATACACTGAAAAATAGCTGTATATTTCCATTGGAATAATGTTGCCCTAAAAACTTCTGATTTGGGAGGAAGTACTGTTTTCCTGCTTTGCCTCTTAACCTCATACAGAAACGTTACAGAGCACGGATCAAAACCACCTAGAAAATACAAATTAGATTGCTGCTCTGTGAGAGTTATAGTGGCAGAATATTTTTTTTATATCTACTGTAAATTTAAGTGAAAAACGTGTGAAATGTGAGTGGCAATAACATGTTATTGAAGACTATTGCACACTCTAAACTAGTGTGCATTATTTAACGCTGCCCTCATGCTGTGGCTGATTTTTGCTTATAGTGCGTCTGAGGGAGAGAGCAGGCACTTTCCATAAACCCTGGTGGGAAGGTCTGTTGTCACTTATTTGATAGTAATCTTAAATACAACAAGAAGATTTTAGTATTAAGTCTGCCAGAGGAGTAAATCAGTGGTCTTTTCATTTCATTAGTCAAAACTTTTAATAGTGTCAGCTCGTTTACGCTTTACAGTACCATTGGGCTTAAGTGATTACGTATTGCTGTTTAATCTGTTAAGAATCAGTATTTAAGTGCAGGAATTTTGTTGTGCCTAGATCAGTGAAATCTTTACTAATTTCAGTTCTTTGAGGCACTTTCAGTCCATCTCCTTAGATGGCCACTTGCTATTTATTATTCAGTGCTAAGTAGTTTCTTATGGGTTTATCACTTGAAGCTTGGTCACTGCAAGGTTTGCAGAAAGATCCTGACATCAGATGGAATTTTTCTGTAAATTGTGGAGATTTTGTACGAAGCCTTCTGGATACAGAGTGGTGTGTGTGGGTGTGTGTTCCCTGTTACTGTATTGCTTAGGGCAGTTTGGCCCAGTACTATTGTTACTCTAGAGTCATGTGATTTCTGGTTGAGATTTTTGTGTGTAAGTGCTGTAACAATATCTGTTTACATTGTTTTTTCTCCACCAGGAATGTGTATTCCTTAAACTTAACAATGTCCCTCTGATTTTCTCTGAAAGTCTGTTTAGCTCTTTCTGGCACGTGCACACTTTCTCCAATGTAAACTCTAAAAAAGATTCTCAATACCAGGTGTGCTTTGTCTGGAATTTTGGTATCTTGTCTGTTGCATTATTTTTCTCACTTGATGAATGGGTTTCTTTTGGCCCCAGTATATATTTAATGCCTTAGTCTTGTAGAATTACTGGAGGAGAAGAAAAGTCAGTTAACTTCATACTGTCAATTTTAGTGTAAAGCAGTTATTTAAGTTTTATAACTAGATATTCTGCTGAGTAAGTAAGCTGGCAGCAAAACTCTTTTGATATGGAGTATTGTAATCTTCAGACAAGTAATATATGTTTAATTGTCTCCTTTTACGTGCTTTCTCCTTCTGTTGAATTCTGAATTTTGAGGAGATAGTTTCACGATAACTTTCCCATCACAGCATAATTTAATAAGTGCATTCAGTTTAATGCAGGTTCTGTGTACTTGTAATTTCAGTATCAACAGATACTGTATTTCACAGTTTAGCAGTCTTTGGCAAATTCTGTGTATGGTACAGAATTCTACAGTAACATATAACAACATTGCACACTTGCTCATGGAAAGCAGTAGAACTTCAGATTTGTGTGGACTTTCGAAAAGTGTTGAAGGCAGTACAAATTGACTCAAGGGCAAGACTTTGGGTGTTACAAGACTGTTAGTCTATTCTATCAGATCTGTTATAGCTTTTTTTAGAGAGTTGTTTCAGCCAGTTTATTTTGGCAGTGTCTCCTAAAACAATTAGCAGCATCAACCACCACCACTTGCATTTGGGCACCCTGCACAGAAGTTTCAGAAGAAACTGTTTTCTGTGTAGGTCTTATTAAACAGAAATAAGTACAGCTTCTGCTGTAATAGGATTTATTAGGACTGTCTTTTCAGGATGGTGAGGAAGGTAGAAATTCCAGCTGAGTCTGACCCAGTCAATGATGTGCTAAATGTCTTAGTCTTTTGCCTGAGATGGAAAGGTTCTACACTAAATACTGTGAGAATTAAAACCCACAATGAGTAAATACTGACATCGCTTTTCTCAGCTTCAAGAAAGGCCAGCAGTATCACCCTGAGTTTGGAGTTTGACTATTTCTGTTAGTAACCAGTATTTTTTGAGCACAAATCTCAAGAAGCAAAAACTGTTGATATTAAAACTCTCTCCCCCAAAGAGTCAAAGCCCCAAGACAACTTTGAAAATAGAAACCATTTTGGAATACACAATAGCAATTTGCTTTGTTTACCTTTCATCAGAGTGCATTGTGGCTGACTGACAGTTCTGGATAGAGTTTCTTTTTGCTGCAAAATATGTTTAAGTTAACTACAGAAAGTAAATAAAAACAGAAGTCTCTAAATCATAATTGATGTACTGGATATTTCGTATGAGCCACTAGTGACCCTTGGTTTCAGATTGTTTTGCATCTTAACTTAATTTTGGCTTTCTAGATAAATTCCCCCAAAGAGAAAATTAAAATACTTGTATCTGTCAGGATGAAGTTCAGAATAGTAGTCCTTGCTCAGTTAATTCCTAGCTCAAATCCTTTGTCATCCTTTTGGTTTCAAGGTATGATTTTGTCTGTGTGGTGGACAGAAAGTGTTTGCCATCAGCAGGTGACATGTGCATGTCTGGAAAGAGCATACTCTCACAACTATCTGTGTTAACTGTAGTTCTGGCAGAAGATAGACAAGATGACTATTTCATTGAAGTAGCATCTGGAAAGCAGTGTAGCATTTCGGTGCATTTGTTTTCTAATCAGACAGTCAAGATAGATTGTCCTTAGTCCTGGTTCTAGGTGCTGTTCTTGGCAAAATTCTCTCTGAGAAAGCTGTGTGGGAGAGTTGGTGTTAAGAGAACACGGTGGTTGTGGAGGAAATTTTGCTGTTGGTATGTGCTACTGTGAAGCTCTCAACAGTGAGAACGTGATCATGGGTGAAGCAAGTCCAGACTTTTGATGTAGGATTGCTACAGTTGAGAGCTGATGTTACACAGCTCATGTTACATTCTTGTTATTTCAAATACTCAGTAAAACATCATATACTTCAACATCAGTACGCCAGGCGAGTATGTTCTGGTGAACATCAGAACATTATTTGTGTGTAGATAAATGTACATAGATATATAAAATGTAATTCCAGAATTCTCTCAGTTTCCTATAATTTTAAAACTGGAGTGGAAATAAAACTTCAGCTGTAATTAATAGGATTATCCTGTGACTTTCAGTGTAACCAAGATAATTGTGAATGAAATGAAGGGTGAATGTCTGTTGCACCTGGTACAGTTAACTTAATCATACATTTGAATTTCCAGACCAGTTTTTTCTTCTGAGGACAGACTATGTAGAATTAAAGATAGCAGCCTTTGTCTCTTAATGAGAATGACAGGGGAAAATACCTTAAATGTTTGCAGAGTTTACTTACTCTGGTTTTGAGGTATTGAAAAGTTAGCTACTGTTACATTTCCTTCCAATCAGCTCTGTGTGTAGGCTAGACTGACGTTAACTGAAAGCCTGTTTGAGTTCTTAGTTTTGTTTAGTCGACAGCAGTGTCCATACTTGTGTGAATCTTTCAGCCATGAGGTGAAAAATGCACTTTTAGCAGCAAAAGATAAAGGTGCTAAAACTGTTTGATTTCAAAGCATTGAAATATAAGTGTTTCTTTAAAGTTGTATTCAGAAGTCTTGAAACTTTCTCCTTTCTTGCTGTGGTGCTAGAGAAGTTCAGATCATTTAAGAGAACTGCAGAGATCATTTTGGGCCATTAGACAATTTTTTTATACTCTTATCTGTCATTTCCATTAGAGATAATGATTCTATTATGAAAGATAAAAAATATTTTAGGAGTTTTGATAACTAAGAAATTAGCCCCTCATATTTCCAAAATACATGAATAAAAAAGCTTTAAGTAAGTGGAATAATTACCTGTGATTACCTGTAAAATGGGAGTAAAAGAAGGACTACTGACGTTTGCATGTGCTTATGCTGTTCAGTTGTATCAAGTGATTGTCAGTTGAACTATATTTTTTTTAGGTAACCTTTAGGCACGATTCTTCAACAGTGGAAGTGCAAGATGACCACATAAAGGGTCCCTTAAAGGTAATAAATTTGGTTTATATCTTGATAATGCTTTGAAAAACATTTTTCTTTTCAGTATATGACATAAATGTGCATATAGGGTTTGGGGTGAGAGTATGAGGTTCAACTTATTGCACAGGCTAGATAGGATCAAAAAGCATAAAAGATAATGCTACAAAGTTAGAGACAGTATATTCTTCATGTTAGCTTTTTTCTTTGTAGTTAAAGGGGATGCAGCACGGGCTGGTGCAAGCCTCTGTTCTTTTTGCCTTAAAGCTAAGAAGTATGGCTGGCACTGATTTTTAGTCACTGATCCTTTGGAGTACTCGGCAGGAGGATTTGATGGGAAGGCTCTTATACAAGAGAATGACATCACTCAAATTGGTTCTTGTTCCCCACCTGCTGGCAGGAAATAATCAGCTCAGTTTGGCTTATTTTAAAGGAATGAAAAAAGAAGTTTGAGGGACACAAGTATACTCAACTGAAACTGGAAAAACATTTTATATTTGACATGGAATAGGTTAGAAATTATCTCTGTTTGATAACACAAAAGTATTGATTTCATTACCTGTTTTAGAAACTGTCAATGCTAAGTGAGTTCTCTATTTTAGGTAGGAACTGTTGTGGAAGTGAAGAATCCAGATGGAACATACCAGGAAGCAGTTATCAACAAATTAACAGATGCAAGCTGGTATACTGTAGGTAAGAGAAAAATCTATGTATTTGAATAAAATTTATGACTTAAAAATAAGCCTGTGACCTGGACCTAAGCATGGTGAGAGAGATTTTTTGGTATCCAGAGTTTTTATGAAAAACCTTTAAAGATAAGCTTCTTATTTTGGGTTTTTATAAGAAACTGCATTCTTAACAATCCGAAATTGGGACACTAAATAAACACATAGTGAATTACTCTATAACTGGTGACTGCTCCTTAGGTATTTAATACACTGTTGTTAAATATTCTGAAGCAAAGTATGCTGTCACATGTCCTTAGAAAAAAAAGGCAAAGAAGTGCTTTTAAAACACAAGCTGCAACACCTACTTTTCCCCACTCCCAGACTTAGCCCTTACAACAGCTGCTGTTAAAATATATAACTTGTTATAGTGAGACGTTTCAGATGTTTGATAATACACTAAATGCTCTCTAGCAAATAGAGGGTGGAGGTTTTTTTTAATTTACATACAGGAAATGTATTGATTCTTGAGAAACGACATAGCTCTCTCCTGGGTATATATGGGAAGATGGGGACTAGATCTTGAAAGAGCTTTAGTGGAGACTTAGTTCTTTGCAGATATGGATTGTTGTTAATGAAGTGCTGTTGTTCAACTGGGGAAAGACTTTATTTTTCCTAGTCATAGTCATTTCAGAAGGGAATAAAGCTCTAAATTTAGATAAGACCTTACAGATAAGTGTTGAAGAAAATATGTTTGTTTTCCTGTTGGAGAGGTAAAATCTATTCGTAAAGATGAGACTGGGTTAGGATGGGGTGAAACATAAGGTACAAAAATTAACATTGTGGATAGTGTTTTGGTAATTAATACAGAAGTGAATCAGATGGAGAGCTTTTAAGAAGCAAATGGTATAGCTGGTGTTAGAACTGGCTCTTGCATGTCTCTGTTTCTGAGAAAGTGTGAAGCTAGCAGTTCAGCAAGAATAAGATGGAATCCATGCAGATTAAATTTTGAAGGTAGATGTCACAGAGTTGCAGTCTAAGGAGTTGTCTGTCAAAAATCCTGAACCTGGGTAATAGGAAGAAGTATGGGTTTCAGTCTCAACTCTTGTGTTTTATAGATTAAAGCAGAGAAAAGCATGTTGACCTTGCAGAATTGGTAAAAGCGGCACTGCTGCTGGCAGTGTAGTGTACTTTGATAAAGAATTGACTCTAGCTGTGGATTATTAGAATAATCTTTGTCAGGAGGTTGAGTGGAATGAGATGAAAATTACCTTTACTGACAGTGATGACTTTGCAGATCCAAGTGAAAGTCCTACTGTAAGATACAGTTGCCATTTACCAGAATCGGCACACATCTTAACTGGCAGTTACCTAATGTTGTCCTAGCACTTGCTGAGAAGCATCTAATTACTTGCACTGTTAATGATTTTGTGAATAAAATTGCTCTGATTTGGTCAAAAACTTTGTGAAGGCGTAGATCCATCTGAAGTAGTACCTTTCCCAAAGTTACTTAAGACCCGGTACACCATTGCAGCAGTATATGGAGAGGGATACCATTTGAGGGCTGCTTGAGACCTCTTTTTTATGAGACCATACTTCACTGAGCCCACATTGAAATACGGGCAAAGTTGCTTTGAGCATTCCTGTGTGTCTTGTATTCATGAGGTGTTATCTGGATAAAAAACGTACATCAAGTTGCTTACATGTTTTTTTTTTTAGTTCTACTGCCTTCCTACAAAGGGCAATAAAAACCAAATGAATTTTTTATAAAAATCCAATTAATATATTCTTTTAAAGTTAGTATAGCGCTGCGTGTGGGGATACATATCTATGTATGCATATATATATGCATAAAACTTGTAAATATAATAGACATACATCTATAAATAAATATATATATGTATACACACACATGCACATACATACTGAAGTGTCCTTAGTTTTGCCTGCTCTGTGAAAAATCCTCAAAGAGTTCAAGGTATTTAAGTTTGATAACTAGATACTGTTTTGTTCTTCATATAAATGTCTGTTAAAGTCTGTGTTTACTGTGAGGGGAGAAGAAAATTGCAGAATTATTTACTTTCCTAAAAACGCAGAGCTGTGTATGTTCAAAGGTAGTCTTATTCTCTTCTGCACTTTTTTGTCATTACAATGCTTTTTCACAGAATTCTAAGTGGTTTTGGTTGGATTAAATTGTCTCTTTTCTTCCCTGGCTTTTCTCTCGCAGTTTTGGAATATGTGATTTTAAATACATTACACTCCTGGTGCCTGCTCAGTAGATTGTTTTCAGGATGTTCCAATAGATCAGAACGTCATACTCATTAAGCCATATGTGCCATGCTGACCACATAAGTCTTTCAGCGGGGTCAAGCTTTTCCTCTGAAAGTATTCATGTTACAGAACAGGATTAAGATTCCCTCTGGCAGGGAAGAGGCCACAAGCAGATTACCACATGGGACACATTATGTAGCTACCTGCCTAGCTCTGAATAGGGTTACCTCTGCTGTAGTCAGCTTATCTCTTGAAGTAGGTAGATATTTTTTTTTTATCTCTCATTATGTAAGGAGACTGTTTTGTTAATTAACACAAAGTGGATTAGGAACCTGCTGACTTACACTTCACTTAATTATGTGTTGACCATTTGAGATGCAGTTCCAAATCTGCATGGTTTGTGTGCAGTTCATGCCATTGATACTTTTCAACAAGTGTTGAAGTGACAGAAGTGCATCTCTAACAGATACTTTATCACAATTGAACAGTGTTCAACAGTTACTGTTATCTGTAATACAAGCTCGGGAATTGTAGTTACAAGGGGAAGTTTCCTCATCAAGGGTACTCAATTTTATATGGGGGTGAAAATTTCTCAAAACTAGGTAAAAGTTTCTTTAATATCAAGTAAATATAAGCAAGAATTTTGATGTACCTTGTTGCTTTTTGTATATTTTTATTTGAATTAGTAAACGTGAAGAGTAGAGCACCCTCCATCTGAAAGCAAGAAATGGCTAAAATCATTCTCTCTAATCTTGCTGGTCAGCAGCCATTCTCCTAACACTGGTACTTTGGTCTGTTGATGAATAGAAGAGGATGTTTAAATGAAGGTGAAAGAGACGTGCTAAGAAGTCGCTGAAACTTTTTGTTAAATGTAATATTTCAGTGTTATCTTGGGGCTATTTCTGTGCCCACAAAAGTCTTCAAGGTCACTGCTGTATGGGAGCAAGAATATAATTATTATCACTGCTCAGGAGGGGAGAAGATACATATTCTTGTCTCACTGAACTCTTAGTGCAAAGCCTAAGAGTTAAAATTTGTCACCAGGTTTTTATCTGTTAAGTACCTGCAGAAGACTTGACAAAAGCTTCCCTTTTATATGACCAGTTAATCAGGTTCTGAAGAGCCCACCTTAAATGTGTGCAGTGCATGTCAGGATTCTGAAGGATAATGTATGTAGCTGAATGAACTGTGTTACGAACTTGTGTCCATTTGACCTAGTGATAGCAGAGATAGCAAAAAGTTGAGGAGCTGGGAGCTCCACAGTTCTGTCAGTAGAGCTGGTTTTGATGATTGTCAGCACTTTGACTATTGTCATCTTCCTTAGGATGATATCACTGTTGTTCTGTAGCGTAGTTGAGTGAAGTCAGTAGAGAAAGATGTTGAACTTCCATACAATGTTAAATTGCAGCTTTTTTCTATAGATACCCATTTCTGTTTCTCCATGGTAAGCAGAGCTTCCACTTGAATATCACAGGAGTTGTGTAATTAAATTCTTTAAAAATGGTAAATGTTAGAAAAATAGATTTTGAATGTTAGAAAAATGTTAGAAACAATAGCTTTTGAATTCTACTGTGTTGAATTTAATTTCATGATGCCATGAATCGTCGGCCAACTACTGATTAGTTAAAGTAAAGTAGCTGTGAATGAGAGAGCGGCGTATGTATTTCTATTTGTATTTGGTCGATCTGTGAAGTGCTTTACTGGATCTGCAGAATTATCTGGGCACGGGTTTGTTCTAAGGGTTGACTACAGGAATATATATCCCATTCTTTCTGACATGTAAATTAATTGCTTATTAATATGATCAGTTAAAAAGAAATGTTTTCTCACTTCTTATCTGGTGACAGTGTTTGATGATGGTGATGAGAAGACTCTGAGACGCTCTTCCCTGTGTTTAAAAGGAGAAAGACATTTTGCTGAGAGTGAGGTAATTGAAGAGTTTTTATGTTACAACTTTTTATTTAGAAATATTTTAAAGTGATACTTTTATTACCTCAGTTTTTAGTACGTTATGTGTATCCATGCTACTAAAAATGGGGGTTATGCAAAGTGCGGTCCACAGGGTCTGGCTTATTCTTTTTTAAAAACAAGAAATACAGTTAGATTTCACCAAACTATGTAAGTTAAGAAACAAAACCAGCATTTTTTCTTTTTTGTTTTTATATTATTGATAATTCGTAGATTGTAGGCCACACAAAAAAAACCTGCTATCACACAACTACTTTGCATTGTATAAAAATTACCTGTAAGTATTAGTCATGAAAAAAAAATCACAGTATACTTGTAACAGGAAAAGTAATATAATTTATAACGTAAAAAACCTGATGTACGTGTTTCCACATAATAAAGTTCTGTGGCATTTTTGGTGGTCAAACCCAGTTTGTAATAGTTGATGAAACATAAATACTTTTCTTTTAAATGCCCAATAATAAGTTGCTGTTACTTGTTTATGCAACAACAGCTACCAGTATTTTGAAGCTGGCTCACGTCTTAGAGGTGACTTGCACATTAAAGTATGCAAACATTTGTAGCACATTCCAAATAATTGGAATTCCAGAATGAGGGTTATCTTTTCGTATTATGTGAGATGATGTAGACAGGTGGGCAAATTTATGTAAACGTGTTTGTTTATTGGACAGCTACTGAAGATGGGGGTTTTTTTGCTCTACATAAGTGTGCTGTTATTGCAGTCAGCTCAGTTTGTTGTTTGTGCGCTTCATTCATGTGAAGATTCAGGTATCTTCTAGAATTCTAAGTCAGGATTAAATATATCTAAATGTGGGAGCCTAATTAGATGCCTAAATCTAGATTCAGATAGAAATATTAAAATTTTAAATACTGTGATATTCCTTCAGTTAATTCTTTGTTATTAATGATTAGCACAACTGAAGATTAGATTTCTTCTGTTCCGTAAATAATATTTTAGTAAGGTTTCAGGAGTATTATCTTAGAGTACATGGGTTGAAAATTTTTGTCTATGTATTTATACTTTGTGACCTGTTTTGCTGAATGAGAGTAATTTGGATTATTTTGTCAGATTCAAAGAAACCTTGCATTCAGTAGACTGGTACTTCTTACTTTATCATCTTTTTTATCGTCTAAGCTTTTGATGTTTTGCCAGAAGTCACTGATTTGCAATTCGCTGTCACCAGCTCTGAATGAAACATGTTGTACGTTTCTAATAATTACCTTGTGATTGCACAGCTACTCAGCAGGGAAAATTGCATCTTAAATTTCTTTTGTAGTTAGGCCAGTGCCCCACAGTTGTCTTGCTCTGATATTGCTTCCCAAGTGTGTGGTGTAGAATCTTTTAGGATGTCCACCACACTCAGAAGTAGTCATGCATTTATTTTTAAATTCTAAAAAGCCAGTTTTATTGTCCCTGAGTCAGTTCTCTCTGAGACAGAACGCTTTTGAGATGCTTGTTGGTGTTACACATTGAAAAAGTCATACATGACAAAGACGTTGAAGTCAGAGGACTATATTTAATTTGGAAGGCTTTCTGCCTTCTTTCAAAGAACAATAATAAGTGGCTGTGCAAAAAAATTACTGTGTTCCAGGAGCCTTCAAATCTAGAATGGTTATCATTTAAACAGGTAACAGCAGGCTTAAGGAGAGAGGAAACTGCATGTCCATGTATTACTTCTGTTGAAGGATTCTTCCTGAAGAGTGAAAGTTCTTTCTTTCCCTCTCTTTTTGTTTGATGTTGATAAAGCATCAATTAGCACCTTCCCAATTGTCAATATAAATTATTAATTATTAAAATAGTTTTAGAATATCTCTCACATATCAAAGTATGAATTACTAACCAAAAATACAACTAAATTGTCATGTTTGCTGCTGTTGAGTGATCTTGCTATTTCATTTCAAAGGGGACTTTTGTTCATTTTAAAGTATATGATTCAGTATTTAGTCTAATGATAGGCTAGGCAGAAAATTAATCTGGTAGAGATGGAATATGCCAGGTAAGCAGACGACCTTACCTATTTCTCTGTGTCTCTCTGGTCCAAAGGCAAGACTTCTGGGCAGAATTGTCTGTGTGTGTTTGACAAAAATTAATTGTTCAGAGGTGCAGAGAAAGTGTTGAAAAAACTGCAAAACAAAACACATTCTTTTTAAAAAATCTAAGCATGACAGTTATGATGTACTTCTGTATTTCTTTTGTAATGAGATTGTCTCTATTGACAAAAATTTCTTCAGTGAAGCAGGTGGTTTGGAGAATAACTTGTGCCAGGTTTTTCTTACGTATCTGCATATGTATTTTTTCATTTCAACAGACTTTAGATCAGCTTCCACTCACCAATCCTGAACACTTTGGGACTCCTGTTATAGGAAAGAAAACAAACAGGGGAAGGAGATCCAATCATATGTAAGTTAAATGTTTTGATATCTGTGCTGTGTCTAATCAATTCTGAAGCTTTCAGTGTGTGTCAAGTTTTATTTATTTATTTATTTATTTATTTATTTATTTATTATGTATGTTCAGGCTCTCTTATGTAAAAAAAAAAAAAAAAACAAAACAGGAGGCTGGATGGAAAATGTTGTTCAGCACTCAGTTTGAAAGTTAGAGTCATGTCTATTGTTGCATGGAAGCATTTCAAGTCTTTGTGTAATCAGTATTTAAAATAGTACCAGGTATAGGCAAGAGCTTTTTTTTGTTTAAAAAAAAGAAAAAAAAAGAAAAAGTGGCAGCCCAAATGGAAGTGTGATATTAAATGATATTGACAAACACCTCTGCAGTGCTGTAAATGTGTTGAACTCAAGCAAAAGTAATTACAATGCAGTCTTTGTCCAGCTGATAGGAAGTCTTTTAGAAGGTCCCGGAATCCTCCTATAGACCTTTGGTTTCTCAGTACAGGATCTGTGGAAGGTTTTTAGAAAGAGATAAACAATATTACTGAATTACAGAATGGGTCAGGTTGGAAGGGACCACAATGAGGCATCTGCTCCACACCCCCTGCTCAAGCAGGGTCATGCCAGAGCACGTGGCACAGGATTGTGGCCAGGTGGCTCTTGAACATCTCCGCTGAGGGAGACTCCACAGCTCTCTGGGCAGTCTGCTCCAGTGCTCCATCACCTGCACAGTGAAGAAGTTCTTCCTCACATCCAGGTGGAACTTCCTGTGCAACAGTTTCTTCCCACTGCTTCTAGTATGGTTTACAACAAAGCTTACTGATATAAAAACAAAGTTCAAGATTTCTTAGGTGCCAAAATTTTTGGTAGCTTTGGTCTTGATAAACCAGTGTTACATCGTCCAGTGCCTTTTCTTTGTTGTTTGTGGGTGGGTAGTGAAGTTTCTGTGTGTGTGTATTTAGGTGGGTGGTTTTTTTTTTCTTGTCTGCTTAAAATTTTTAGGTGTAGTTGTTTTCATGGTTGGTTGGGTTACCTTTTTGCACTTTTTAGTAGCTTGAAATAAACGTTGCCCTGTATATGTGGAGGAGCTATAAATTTACTCAGAAAACTGTTGAGTTACTAATTGGTGAGGTAGTGAAGGAAAAAGCTGAAAAAACCTGGCATTACCGCAGAGAATGTGATTGCAGCATCCTTGGTGTCTCTGACTGGGTTGTGCAGGACATTATTATGTCAGAAGCAACACACCTTTGTCTTATAGTTAATACTGAGTTAACTGAGTTTAAAGGCACTTACGCCATTATCTGCGCAATTTGAATTTGGAAGTAGTCTCTCCAAAATTGTTTTGACTTTCTCTTTAGTCTTTGACTTTTTTCTCTTCCTACAAGAGATTCTTGAGCCCCAGAAAGCAGTCTGAAAGACTTTCATATATTCTAAAAGAAACCATTACTTAAAAAAAAATGTTAAGGGAAGAAAAATACACCAAAGCAATGCTAAACCAAAACAATTATCACCACTGGAAATAACATAAATTTAAGGTGGAGAAAAAGAAATTCTCCTTAAACGACATCAGTTGCCTTCTGTTACACAAATGGTAACTGTGAGTTTTTTGTTAACACTGAATTTTGTACTCAAAAGGAGTTATGTGAGAAATGGAAGATAGCTTTTAAAGTAATGGTGGTTATGCTCATTGAAGATGCCATATATTTTCTGAGGATTAACCTTTGAAGTGACTATTAAGTAAAGATATATAGAGATCATTAAGAGAGGGTTGGTTTTGTTTTGGAGTTTTTTTTGTTACAAGTAATTTTAGTTGGACTAGACTGTACTTTTAGACTCCTCATACAGTTAAAACCAGGTGCAACTTTGTACTTGAATAGTCAAAACAATGAGCCAGAACCCTTTAAGTGAAAACGCATTTGCACCTTGGCCCATCTACTTACATTCTGACACTTCATTCAATTGAAGTGAAATTGAAACAGTCGTAGAAATGCTTCACTGCACATCTTTAAAGAGCTGTTTAAGGATAAATAGACTTTCTCTTTGCTATTCATCTTTGTATCTCATGTTTCTTCTGCAGATATTTGTCCTATCTCAGAATAGCTTTCCATTCTGTGTGGTTGTTAAAGTGAAAGCACTGAGAGATTTAAGAGGGGAAACCAAAGCAGTTTAGCTTAACATTGGTCCAAAACTACAACTGCGAAAGTATTTTTGAAGAGTGTTTATGTAGGGCAGAAGGTTTCACTTTGAATACTCTGACAATGCATTTCTCTTCCTCCATATTGGGTGCATGGTGGTGTTCTGTTTGGCTTTTACATGAATTACTAGTAAATGTGTATATCTGAGTTTGTAATGTTTGAATTGTTACTATAATGTAATTATAAATACTTTATTCATTTTTATGCCAAAACACCTAACAGGCAAATCAAGTCAGTATTATTTATGCCTCTTTGATAATTAGCTGTGCACCTCCTGTAATTATGATAAGCAAGTTTTGAATAGTTGACTTTGAAGTCTCTTTCTGTTTTTCAGTCCTGAAGAAGAATCTTCATCCTCTTCCAGTGATGAAGATGAAGATGACAGGAAACAAAGTGATGAGTTACTAGGAAAAGTTGTGTGTGTGGACTGCTTCAGTGTGGATAAAAAGAAAGCTCTGTGGTTTCCAGCCTTGGTAAGAGTTTAACTTTTATTATATAATTTTGTACAGCATTTTCTAGGCATTGAAGAAAGGTGTGGGGTTTTTCCATTTGGTGTTCTTTATTAGAACTTAGTATGTTTTTTCAAATTTGACTGTACAATAACAGTCAGAGGAAATATATCTAGATATGTTTGTTTAAAAAAAAGGGATTGCTAAAATGGCCATAGTTTTTCTAAACAGCCAGAGCTTGTTGACCTAATTCTGGCTCACCACTGTGTTCAGTCAGTACTATTGGACTAGAATTTTCAGGGCTTTTTTCCTAGGCTATTGCATGTCAATTTTCCAAATTACTGTTCTATCAAGGAAGGAAATATAAAGTACAAAGGGAAAGGAAGTTTAGTGATTACATAGACATGATTTTTCAACATTCAGTATAAACACATTGGATAATTTTTTTTTTTTCTTGGTCACTAGGGTAGATAGTAGAAAATGGACAATGAATTTACTTTGAAATTAAACTGTAACCTTTTGGTACCAGTGGTTTTTTTTTTTTTTTTTTTTTCTTCTTCCTTTATTAAAGACACTTTATAAGAAACAGACTTCTAAAAAAATATCACAGGTAGTCTGGTAGTGACGGCATGTAGATTCACTGATTGATATATTTGGAAATTAATATATTTCTACATGTGGTAACTTCTAGTACCGTGCTTTGTAATCGGTATTTAATTTTTAATTATAAGTATTTGATTAATTCTTCCATGGCAATGAAAGCTTAACACGTTTACTTAATTTCAGAGAAACTTGTGCTCTGCTTTTGAAACAATGCCATACAGTAACATTTAGCTCCTCTTAGTATGTGCAATAGCTCTCAATTGCAGCTTTCTGCTTGTCACCTGCTGTGTCTTGTAATGCAGTCCTGCAGCTTTCCAGTAGGAATTCTTTTGGGAAGTTTGTGGAAGAGGAGGAGTCACTGATGTCTTTTTTACAAGGGAGAAGGCAGAGTGTATAGCGAGGAGATACCATGTTTACACCAATAGCTTTAAGAGACATTTCCAGTGATTAACAAGAGAAATTGAGATGTTTCTTTGCTGCAAGCTGTCATCAAGACGATGCAGTATCCGCTGCCTCACGTTCCCTCAGGAGTGGTCAGTGAAAGTGGCTTGAGCAGTTTTCTGTCACTCTGCTGGGTTTGCTTTTCTGGTCATGCCCATGCTGGATACCAGTTTCCATGGCACGCTCTCTGAGAGGGGTTGGGCTTGCTTGTGACTGCTGTAGTGCTGCTCAGGACAGCCGTGGGTCAGACCTTAAGGAGGAGCTGAATTGGTGTTTCTTCGTATTCAAAGATACGTTAAAGATACACAATTATTTCTTTGGCTTTAGTTTGAAGATTGGAATAGCTGCTTCTTCATGGAAAGCTTCCTGCAACAAATGAAAAGCAGTAGGGGGATAAAGTTTGAGGGTGAAGCTCGTTAACTCTGAAATAGCTTATCCTAGATTAACTCTCACTTTAGTAATCAGGTTTATAGCACTGCAAACAAATGTTGTATTGCATTTAACCAGAAAAGCTGTGCCAAAGGATAGATTTATACCTCAAATAGCTGCCTTTTTTTGGTTTGGCTTGGTTTTCTTTGTTATAATCCCCTCCCCAGTAGCTATGCCTCTTGGGTTTTTTACCTTGTAAGCAGGTTACCTCTACTGTATCAACAAAGTAATCTTACCTTATTACTGATAGATTTTGCATTTATTTTGTATTATGGTAATTACATGAATAATGTAATGAAAATCCAGGTTTAATGTGCTGAAGAACGTGTATCTCAGCATTATTTCTTACTAATGATACTATGTACAGATACTTTGTGTATAAGCACAGAGTACACCATGCATGATTATTATGTGAAAACAAGTTCAGGGATTAGTCTAAACCTTTATAGCAAGTAACAAGATAAGTAGTGGAAACCAAGTACTTTGGATATCAGGCCTATAACCAGATCGATTATCGCTTATAAATTTAAAACTGTAGAAGTCTAAATTTGGTAAAAATTATTCTGAGGACTCGGTGATTGGCTACATTGTTTTAATCCTGCATACATGTTTGGGTTGGTGGGGTTTTTGTTTGTTTGTTTGCTTGCTTTTGTTAGTTCTGTGGGGCAGGGTTGAGTACAGTGACTAACTGGAATTGTAAAAGGATCTGACAGTTGCTCCTTATGTCAAAGAGTGTGATTTAGTAAGCCTTATAGCATTGCTTAGTTTTAATGTGTACTTAAAGGCTTTTGAAAGGTGCAGTGAGAAAATCTGCCTGCAGCATTTTCAGAAAATTGAGTTTACATAGGATCATCTCTTTCATCCTCCTATGACTCCAGTAGAGTTTGTTTTGCAAGGAAATTGAGAAAACTTGATTCAGGCAAAATTGAGGCAATGTTGCTTGATGTAAAGGCACGAGATGAGGTTATGGTAAGCTGTTTTCCAACCTCTGAATGGATTTCTGACTGCTGAGATCTTAATGCTTCTAGAAAACCAGTAGCTAAAGCCTGAAGAGCTAGAGTTTGCACTTGTCAGTTTAAAATAGAGGATGACAATCACTGTCTTTTACCCTGACATTACAAGCTATATCAAGCTTAATTTCAGTTAGAAAGCTGTAGTTTTCTGGTGCAATTTTTTTGTAGACCGTAGAATGCATTGAATATTGAAACTTGGTCTGTTAAATTTTGTCTCAAGGAGCATATTTAGCCTGTAGTTTGTGATATGCATGTCTGCTTCCAAATCACTTGGAACTTTTGACTTTAGCTCCTCAAATGCTGCATGGGCGGTGATCTATGTAAGGAGGGGAAAAACCCAACTTTTGCCATTTAGTATCTTTGTATTTGGTGGAAAATTAGGACTGAAAGGCAGAAGCTGATATAAGAGAGAAGAGGTATTTACCTGGGCTGACTTAGGGCTACAGTCATTTTCTGGTTCTTGATGTTTTGTAGCAGCCAGAATTTTCATGACTTTCAGGAGCTGTGCACATTATGAGACATCAGATGAGTGATGGAGAGGGATTGCTTTTCTGTTTTCTATCTCTGGCTATTCAATATATATATATTTTTTAAATTAAATTCTTGAAGCTTTTTGATTAGTGACTTGTATACTGGTTTAACAAAACTGAAATAGCTTTTAAAATTGCAACAAATAATTAATATGTTGTCTCAGTGCTAGACTTGATTAGTCTACTTCCTGAGTTGAAGAACCTGTCGTAATACTTGTACTTGAGGTGCTCTTCTCTCTTAGGCAAATTATTTGTAAGTCTTCCCTCATAATACTGCATTTCGTAAGTCCTGTTAGCTCTTGGTTTTGCCACTGTGAGTGATCACATCCTTGCCAATTCTGGAAGTTTTCAGAAGTCTCTGTCAGGTGGCAGCACTTGGTGAAATTTCTGTCCTTTTAGCATGAGGAATAGAATAATTTGTAGAGGCACGACAGATTGACACTTGTCAGAATGCTGCTCTTACAGTTCTGGCAGCAGCCGTCAGTTTCCCTCTAGGAGCGAGCATGACCTCATGCATTCAGTAATTTCAGGAGGTCATCACTCCCGTATTTTGAGGGATCTCACTCTCACCTCAGGGTTGCCAGTGAGAAATGAGCACAAAAGCTTTTAGAGAAGCACTGGTATTTACTATTTTAGCTTTTTCTCTCTAAACTTTGCAATTGTAATATCTTTGCAGGTGGTTTGTCCAGATTGTAGTGATGATATTGCGGTGAAAAAAGACAATATTCTGGTTCGCTCATTCAAGGATGGCAAATTGTGAGTAGGAATGCAGAGTTTGATAACTGACCAAAATTTATACCTCAAATGAAATGTAGTATGAGATGTGTTGGGTAATGTATTAATAACATCAGTAAGCTCAGTAAGTTCCTGCCAAGATTCTTCTAATGTTTAAAAACTGTTAACAGCCTACATGGCAATGAAATTAGTCTTGAACTTTGTCATTATGAATAATGGGATGCATAAATCTATCTGTCCGGGTTTGAATTTCATTGTTAAAGTTGTGGCAAACACAGCAGTGTTACACGACTTCAAGAATGGCCTGGAACTCTTTCCTGCTGTGGTTGGACTAGAGCAGTGCTTTTCAGGGACGTGGCTGTAAGCTTATCCGGCTACAGAAGGGTCGCTGCGGATGTGTGCATGCCTGCACGTACACCACATGCACACACAGAAATCCTCTTTCTTGGTGGAAGGTAGTAAGGCATATGTTCATCTCCGTCTAGACTGCAACTGCATCTTACCGTGCTCCTTGAGTAGCTGTAATGCTACTCAAAGTAGGAAAAAGGATAGAGAAACATAGAAAACCAGGCTGTCTGGTATTTGCAACAAAATAAAGAACTTTGTGTTCTTAAACTCGCAACAATAGAATTCTTTTTCTAGGTTTCAGTTTTTATTTCAAAAGTTGCAGCTATTTATTGTGCTTGGTTCAATGTAACAGAATATTTTGCAGGAAGTATATTGAAATATTTAACAGTTTTGTTGTGTTTAATTACTTAATAAGTCTAGCGTATTGCTTTGATAGTTTTTCAGGCATCAGTGCACATCACCCAAGGAACACACATAAGATGTATGCACACAAGCACATACCCACCCCCCAGTCCTTCACAGCTGCAATTCAAGCTGCTTCCTTGGTTATAGACAAAGTAGAAATCAGAAGGTGCTTTGTTCTTTCAGTTTGAAAGTCTTTAATTTCGTATTGATAATTTACACTAATACTCATTTATGTTTTAAGCAACGTAGGGTTCTAAATTAATGTCAAATTAATGTGAGAGTTTAAAGTATTACATATATGGGATATTCCAGAAACTACCTGTTTGTGGAAGTAGCATGTTTTCTTTAAGTATGCAGTGAAGGTATATAGTCTAATCAATTTAATGTAAAAATTTTGGTTTCAATACACTGACTAGTACTGTAGCAGACTGACACTATAGAATTGTCAAGATATACTTCATATGCTTCTTATGTATGTTTAGTAAATGTATTATCATCTTAGTGGTAGCTTTGTATTGTATAGTTAGTTTACCTCTAAAATATATATTTTTTTTTTCACACATTCTAAATTATCCAGCGTTTCTGTGCCAAGAAAAGATGTCCGGGAAATCAGTGAAGCTTCACCAAAGCCTGATGCTTTGTTAAAACAAGGTAAAAAATAACTTGGAGAAACACATGTGTGTATTTGCTTACACTAAATTGCACTAAATCTATGGCAGATTGATTCATGTCTTAGAGATTCTAAAACATTGGATCTTTTGTTACAGAATAATATACTGAAGGAGAGCACTTAAGAAAAGCTAGAAGAACTTTTTTTTTAAACAAATAGAACCCAACTAAACAAAACCCCCCAAAACAACACCCCAAATGCTCTGCACTGACTTTAAGTGTCGACATGCCAAATGTGCACACTTCGTTTCTATACATTATGTTTTTCCTTTTGCTGTAGAACTTTATGCAATTATTCTCATAGTAGTGCCCCTAATAGTTGTAAGTTCATGTAAGGCATGTAGTTCATGCCTTAATGAACTTTGAAAATCTGGAATTGTGGATGTATTTGAAAGTTTAAGCTTGTGTGATGAAACTCTTAGAATTAGCTTGTGATTGTTTTTCCCTCATCCTCCCTTTTTAATATATACAAACTGAAATGTAAACCTGTTTGATAGGGGTTTCCTCAATTAAATTTTCTTATATGCCCTATGCAGAAGATCCTTGTTTGTGTCTGTAGACACTAACATGGTAAAAATACTGGTGATAGCTCTGAGTGCCTTGATGTGCAGAGAGCATTAGGCCAGTTTGACTGGATAAGACAGATAGGATGGACAACATGGAGTGGTTGTTGAGGTTCTTTGTTGTGGAATTGTTAGTTAGCCGTCTTTCTTTCTTCTCCTCTTCCCCATCACCCCTGATTACTGTTTTTTAATTGAAATATTTGTGACAACTGGTACTTCCTGCAGTGCTAACAAAGGCCGGTTCTTTTACAGCTTTTGACCAAGCACTTGAATTCCGTAAAAACAGAACTGTTCCAAGTAACTGGAAAACAGAATTGAAAGAGGACAGCTCCAGCAGTGAAGCTGAAGAAGAGGAAGAGGATGAAAAAGAAAAAGAGGATAACAGCAGTGAGGAAGAGGCAAGTGAAGTTAGTAAAGGGCATAGATACACAGCATATAAAAATTAATGGGGACATATATATTAAGTAGGCCTTTTTAACTTTAAGGGACGTGTAACATGTTAACATAGGCAACACGGTTAACATAGGCATTATTGAGTAACTGGCTCTTTCCATGCTCTGCTGAAGAATTGCTTCACTACCAGCTATCTCTCTGGCTACCCTGAGTAAAGAAGCAGAAGAACTTTCAATCAAGGCATTAGCCCATGCACTCTACTTCCACCTTTCTTCTCTTTTTTTTGTTCTGCAAGTATGGAGTCCCTACCCCATGCTTGGTTTTCTAATCATCTGTTCTCTACTCCTAGCCTCCTGTCCAGAAAAAAAAAGATGAGAAAAGAAGAAAATTAGTGGAAAGAACTATTTCACAGCTGGCTGAGAGGCTGAAAGAGAGGCTTTTGAACCTTTTACTTCTCTGTACCTTCTTGTGGTACTGTAAATCTGTGTCTGCCATGATCACTTTTTCTCTCACTGGGGTTTGAGAGCTGTTCTCTTAATTTTTAAGCAAGTGCCAGTAGTGCAGCAGATCTAAGTTCCTATTAGCATGGGAGTAGTAGAGAAGAAACTGGACTGGTTTGGGTCTTAAATGGTTGTTAGGGTCCTTCTCTCAGTCTGTCCTCCATGGATATTGTGGCTCTGGCATACCAGAAGATAGTGTTTTCATCTTCCAGTCATTCATTTCTTGAAAATGTGTTGGGAGACTGCAAAAGTGTGAAGTTATGACTTTGTCACCTCTCCATGCTTACAATCTCTTTCTGTCTTCTCTTTAAGCTCTCAGAGGATTATCCAGCTATGATCAAAAGTTTTCAAGGGGCAGTGCTCTGCTTAGTATTTTGAGAAGCAAGGAGTAGTTCCTTGGGCTCAATACAATTTCTGAACCTTCTCAGCAGGCTTATGTCCAGCCACGAACATGGTGCATGTAGATAGGTTTGCATCTATGCAGAGTGACACATCATTTTTATATAGTGTTCATTCCCACACTACTTTTAGGTGAAAAATATAGAGCCTTTAGCTACAACATTTGTAAACATTTGACCTTGTACTCTTTCAACACCTTCTCCTGAGTTCCTCTTAGTTGCATGCGACATTGTTTGAGCTAATCTTTCAATGTGCTATATTTCAATGTGTTCAATAAAGATTTCATCTCAGACAAATATTTTGGAATTTACTGTATCACCTCTTGTGATAATATCTTTTCCAGTAAACAGTGATTTCTGTCTTGTTGAATTAGGAAGTTTCTAAAACAGAGGCAATTTTTTTTTTTTCACTTCCTCTTTTTTCTCCTTCACTCTCCTTGGTGGTCAGTGGTATCTGTGGCTTCTCTCCACCCATATTTAAGCAGTTTCTGCACTTCTTCTCTTTTGTTTTTTGTTATTTTGTGCCTGTAACCTCCTGGTTATCAAGCAGCATCTCTTCCAAACAGGACCTGTGGGCCTGCTCTTCGGTCTTTATCCAGCTGAAGGTTGTTTTATTGCTTCCCAGGATATGAACAGTTCTCACTGGTGGCCCTCAGGCCATCCACGTGGTCCTACTACCCATAAACTAGAACAGAACAAAGAGAAAACCTAAGCTCTTTGACACCACGAGTGTCAAAAATAGATACTTCTATCCTGTATATATGTTCACAGCCCGTTCTGTGGATCCATAGCTGCTCTTCTGTATCTCATATCTATATACATGCTTCCATCCTATATAGATAGGAGATGACATGCAAATCCTCTCTACTTATCTTGTAAGAAGAGTAGTTGCCACCTTGGTTTGGTTTTTTTTCCCCTAATGGAAGAGACTGGAAAATGGCCTTGCTTTACTTTATAGAATCTGACAGTAGGTAAAAGAATTGTCAAAGACTCTCTGTTCCAGTGCTGTGCTATAGTACTATGTGAATTTGTGTTGCAAAAACCATGCTGTTTTCCTGGATTTTATTATCCTACGTAGAAGCCACTTTATTTTTAACTTGTAGCACAGACAAGAGACTGCAGAGTGACCAGCTAGCACTCTAGTTGTCTGACTTGAAAATAAGCAAATACGAAAGTGTGACCTGCCTGCTTCAAACCATTATGTAGAAAACCTTGTTGTCTCACTGTATTAAGAGATTATTAACAGATATTATTAGTGTAGTATAATACATGCTGACTCTAGAGATTCTGAGAAAGTGTAAATGCTTTTCAGAGGCATGAAGGGTCCTAAGATTTCCGTGTTAGCACACTTTCTTAGAAAGTCACTTTGTTCTCTACTGTAAAAATCAGTAAGGAGTATTTATTCACTTGCCATTCTGAGACCTCTGTGAATTAGAGGTGTAGGAGTACCCTTCAGGCATTGGACTGTATAGTAGGACAGGAGTGTTTTATTCAGCCTCTTCATCACCTTTATCTTATTTCCCCCTATATTTAAAAAGTATGCATTCCTTCTTCAAAACTTTTTTGAGTTTCCTGAAGGTTTTATTTAGTGACGCCTGTCACCTTTCCCCTAAATGATCTGTGAGACTAATGTCTTATGGCAAGTTTTTTCTTGTTGGTGAGGAGCAGGAGAAACCCAAGTAGCTGCTCATGATCCATTTTCCACGATCCAGCAGATGCTGGTAAAAGTTCTTTCCTGCTATGGGACATTTAAAAAAAAAAAAAAAAAAAGTTTTGGAGTTTTATTCCACCCAAGGAATTTGTTCTCCATGGCCTGTGCAATATGAATGTTCTTAACTATTAAGGCTTTTATCTGTACTACATCCAGGGCTGCAGTATGACCTTGTCAGAGAAGAGTTGGGCTAGATGTGCTGATTTCTGGTGCTCCTACCCTGTGAAAAGGATCTCTAGTATATTGGTGGCAGTTCTCTACCCAGCCTATCCTTGCCCACCAAAGCTGCCTGCTCTGAGCTCTGCTGGTACACTGGGTGTCAGCTGCCCATCGTGTAATACCCCTTGCGCAGATTTTCCTCTTGCATTGCCTTTGCAAGATTGGAGTATTTTAATTGCATTTCTGTTGATAATTATATCTGAAGGGCAATTGTTTCAGCGTATTGTGAATACTGGTTCTTAATTTTTTTGCCTGTTTGCTCTGATATCCAAGTGCATTTAATGGGTAAGAAGTACAGAATAAGAAAAAATCCTGCTCTTTGATAGTAGTTACAGCCTTTCCTGACCTTATTTTCAGCTGTACATCTCTTTATTAAAAAGATTAAGTAGATGTTGGAGGGTTTGGGGTTTTGTTTGTTTTTTTTTAATAATGTGTGATTATTTTTCCCAGTTCTATTTAGTAATGATATTCTGTTTCTGTTGTTTTCTCAACTGTCTTAGTATAACTTTAAAGACAGTATGTTTTTTCCCCTTGCTTCAGGGTAGGTGAAGCTTTAATATTTAGTACAAGGAGACTGTTGAAGAACGGAAATAAACACGGAATGCAAATACACTAAAGAAAAATAATTTAGTTTTGATTATTGAAAAACTAGTTATTTTTGGAAACTCTACAGGTAGTATTAAAAATTAATCAACTCATATTTGGTCTACTGTTTTGTAGTAGCTCAGTCACCAGAATTTCTTCAGAATTTGATATATCGATATCTTATTGCTGCTGGTTGTGGCAAGCCCCATTTCCAAAAGAAATTGAGATGTTATAAAGTAAGCCATAGTGCTTTGTTATGAAACTCCACTGTTTATTAATCTAAGTAAGGTTTATTAGTGCAATGAACTGAGCTTCCAAAATATCCATTGTTATTTCAGTTCTGGGATTGATCCTGCTCAGCACGCGCTCAGCTGGTGCCCCATGGCAGTTCGCATGCAGTGCCATTGGCTGCGGTTTGCCAGTGCAGTGGATTAGAACTCCTAAGAAAGTGCAAGCACCATTTGCTCTTTGACTTCATCTCTGAAAGTGACGTAGTCTATCCAGGAGCCAAGGAGTCACTTAACTGCAGTAGAAATAGAGCTGAGATTTCTGATATAATCTCTTGATCATTAATAGTGCTGTCTCCCAGACTTTCTGCATAAATGGACGAAATTGAGAACACATCTTGATCTATGGTATCACTTACGATACTTCAAGTGATCAGTCAAAAATCCACTTTCGATGTATGTTTGCAGTCAATGTTTTATATTTTGAAACACTGTAGTTTGTAAGACTTGGTTTCATGTGGCGTAGCACTGAGAGCATGTATCTCTCTGTGCTGTATCCTGTTGCTGACTACAGTGAAACAAACTTAAAAATTTAAACCTAAATTATCACTGCCTTATGTTTCCCAATGGAGGACTGTAACTCAAAATGGTAACAGTTTTCTTGCATGCATTGCTTTAAACAGGAGGAAATAGAGCCGTTTCCTGAAGAACGAGAGAACTTTCTTCAGCAATTGTACAAGTTCATGGAAGACAGAGGTATGCATTTTAATTAGTAGTACTTTGAAAAATGGAGCCTGTACACTAGTAGTGCTTTGCAGTACAGTTTTGGAAACAGGAAAACTGTACTCCTGTCTTCTGACTCCCCTGCTCTTTGGAAGATGAGTCTGTCACTTGACTCATCTTGTAAAATGCAGTCCCATATTTCTGCTTTCAGAAATAAGTATATATATATAAATATAGATCCTATTATGTTTTGCATATATTGTACTATATTTGCTGTAGTGTACTTAGAGTATGTATAATCAAACATTTAATATTCTCAATCATATTAATGTATATTTTCAGTTTAATAACTTTAAAATACCCACACACCTTTTAGGTCATGGACAAATGCATTTACTTTGTGCTAACTTCCTTTTGTGAATCCTGATCACTTAAGTGCATGAACGTTATCTGTAGATTGAGATGTTTTTAAAAGCCAGTACCATTCATTATGTTAAGTCTTTACCAGGTTTTTATGTATTGCAAGAAAAATGCAGTTTCTCTAGAGGCAGGAGTGAGGGTGTCTGTATTTAACTTACTATTATAACTGGTTAAATTAGTATCTTCTTTAATGCCATATGAAATGAGTTAACCTGTTCACAAGAGATGACTGTGATAGCTACTGCTAGTACAGTAGCATAGGAAGTTTCAGCTCTTGAAGCATTGTGGAATTGCTGCTGGTGAGGGTTGGGTTGTGTTTTGTGGGTGTTTTTTTTTTTGTATCAGTGAAAGGACTATTGTATTTTTAGATGTAATTGTTTCAGTGGGTGAAATAAAAATGTGTGTAATATAGTTAGCAAGAAAATTTGTATCATTTCTGCATGTTTGGTAATGTATGGAAAAATGTGTATATATGCATTAAATAACATAACCCTCTAGTTCAGTAAATAAGACTCTAGAGTTTTAGTTACAGGAAAAGTACCAGATGCAGGAGATGGGGTTTAAAATAATGTGTTTAATAACAGTGCATATGGTTTATAGCGCATAGTGAATTTCTTGTTATTCTGAAAAAAATACTTCAAAACACCCTAACAACTGTCTTTGTTACCCAGGGACTCCTATTAACAAACGACCTGTACTAGGATATAGAAATTTGAATCTCTTCAAATTATTCAGACTTGTACACAAGCTTGGAGGATTTGATAATGTGAGTATTAGTATGATGAGTACTCCCGAGCCATAAAACCTGAGGATGCTGTTCATTATTGTGAAATAATTTATTACTCTGTGAAGTACTGATAAATAACACAGGACCTTTAGATGTATGAAAGCTTTCTACTATGGCTGCATAAGACACCTTGTAGTTCTAAAAATCATGCTTTAACATGAACCAGAACTAGTGAGATGCTAAATAAAGTACACATCTACTCAGCATGTTTAATTATTGCTGCATAAAATCAGCCAGCGTGTGTGTTTTTGTTATATTTCAAGAAACATTTGTCTGATAAAGTTGTTACCTCCAAGTGAAAGGAGTCACTCCTCAGTAAAATATCAAAGACAACCAATTTATTGGCCTGATTTGAAGCCCTTAATTCCTATTTATTCTGGGCTGTGTAAAGAAGAATTTGCTGACTAGGATTAGTGAGACTGGTCGTGGGAGAAGGTACTGAAACATGCTGAATTCATGGCCAAGCAGATTCTGTTTTGCTTTGAACTGCTTCCCATGAATGCAGCCTGACAGCTGAGGAGGTCTGTGCAGTGACACCTTTCTGACAGACAAGACAGGATGTGGTACTGAGGTATTGCAGTACATCTGCTTTACCTTCACAGATGGTTAGAAATGGGCACATCACAGAACTTTGTCACCAAAGGGCACGTTAAGGACATTATGAAAGACTGGTAGGCCCCATGTGTTGTGCACTACTACCAGGGCTCAGTATTGTTAATGCTTTGACTTATTTTTTCTTTCCAATCTAATTAAAATTCTAGCTTTGATAGTTCAGAATTACTTTAAATATAAAATAAAAATGATGTACTGATTTTTCTGATAGTTATATTTTCTTTCCTCTGTTTTATTGCCACCTGGAGAGGAAAGCCTGCTGTGGCTTGTTGCATTGCAGAAATGCTAAATTGCTTAAAATAATTACATTAGACTACAGTTTGCATTACAGTGAAATACTGCGTGTGTGATAACTAGTAATTTTATAGATCAGAGGAAATTACTTACATTTATTTTCTGAAGCTGTAAACTTTGTCAGTTTAGGGTTTTTTTGTCAGTGAATTAATTCAAAAAGAATTATTTCATTGTCTTTAACAGATTGAAAGTGGAGCGGTGTGGAAGCAAGTTTATCAAGATCTTGGAATCCCTGTATTAAACTCAGCTGCAGGATATAATGTTAAATGTGCATACAGAAAGTAAGTAATAAAGCAATGAAGTTCATTCTAAAACTACAGTGAACTGAAGTGATCCTGTGCTAGCGGTCATATGCATAAATTCCTTAACTCTTTGGTTATAATACAGTTTTTAAGGCTTTAAACCTACTGCCCATATTTAGCTTCTCTTGGTTAGATTTTCTTTCTTGAGTCAAACTTGCTTATCACAAACAATTCTTTTTTTTTTTTTTTAGATATCTCTATGGTTTCGAAGAGTACTGTACATCAGCTAACATTGAATTTCAAATGGCATTGCCAGAGAAAGTGACGAACAAGCCTTGTAAAGACTGTGAAAAAGAAAAAGAATTGAAGACGCGTGAAGAGCCAGAGCAGGATGCAAAAGAGATAAAGGTGGACAAGGACGAGCGCAAGCAGGAAGAAGTAGCAGTAGTACAACAGGAAGAAAAAAAGTCAGCTGAGAATGATAATGAAAGTAAAGAAAATGATAAGCCATCTGTTCTGGTAATATATTTTGAAGTTCGTCTTATATCTTGCTTATAAAGTCAGTTGGTGTGTTAGTAACCATGAATTAATATAGATTGAACTTTCTAAGGTGGATTTAAAATAAGACAAAAGCTCACTGTAGACCTAATTCAGAACAAGACATTTGGGCTATATTTACCCTAGGTGCCTGTTTTAAGGGGTCATGATGTCAAAATGTCTGACTTGTTAGAAAACAGCTCCAACATTCCGCTTGTGTGAGGGCCTCCTGAGTGAAATGGGGACTAGTTAGTGTCCAGCTCTAGCCTAATGTGGGTAATGCATGCCCACAGCTAACTATATTGCTGATATTTTCATTATGCATTTAGCTATGCTTGTAAGCCCCCATAAATACTGCTGTTACTTCTGTGTTCCAGTGAATCCAGTGAAGCCCTACAAAGACCTGGGACATACTATGTTCACATGATCTAATGCAGTTTAATGGTCCAGAGAGACAAGTGTTTCTAGCTTTTCAAAATCCACTGTTGACTCAGTGGCTTTAACAAAGGGAGTTCAGGGCCATAAACTGATGTGCTGCACTCTACAGGCCTTGGAGTTTGCTGTGGAAGCAGTGTGGCTCCTCGAGTCAGTATGCAACACAGCTGTAATACTTCTGCATATAAGTGGCAGCCAGCCCCGGTCCGTGTGCTGGTTTTCTCAGGGAGGAATGCCAGGCAGGCCAGAACTGGTATTTCTGCACCCCAAGTGGAAACGTGCTTTGTGAAGTGTTTGTCTTGGGGATTGCTTTGCAGTCCAGATCTAAGAGCTTCATTCTTTATCATTGCGATAGAACAAGCTAGGACTGGCTGCAACTTTAAACTGTTAGGTTTAGCTTAAGATTTTCAAAAGGGAAAGCAGCAGAAGTGCTGTAATTTTGGGACAAGCCCCACACTGTAGTGTTGTTTTGCTCTTATGACTTCAGTGTGTTTTGTCTGCCTTTTCTTAAATCCTTTGTTTTCACCTTGTGAGTTAACTAAAGGTTTTGTTATCCTAGGGAAACAAAAAAACTTTGGCAGATTCTATGCTTACTCAGCCTGATCAAGAAAAGGACTTAAATATGATCAAAACTGAAGAGGAAACCAAATTGGAAGATAAAGAGGAGGAGAAGAGCAAAGAAATGGAAAACCCTACAGTAAATGCAGATGCTGAAGAAAAAGAAAAATCAGGGTAAGTTAAGCTGTTTCTAATCAGATGAGACATAGGTGTTTTTTAAATTTTACTCTTGTCATTTGAACTTTAAATCAGACGTGATGTTGTTAATTAGATTCAGATCTTCCAGAGACTGATGTGTTTATAACTTTGTCGTGGTTAGGCTGTTGAAGTTCATCTATCCATATTTAAAAGAAAAGGCAGCTTAAATTTTACAGGTTCTAGGCTTAAATGTAAGCTGAGTGAGAACAGAATATACGAAGCATATGTGACTATTTGATTTAATACAAAAATATTGCAGTCATTGCCAGGAGTATTTTTATACTTGATTTTGGTATAAGTATGCGGCAAACTTGTGGTTTCCAGCTTTTGCTTTTGGACAGCGATGTGTAACGTGGGAAAAGATGGAAGTACCTTGTGTTGCTCAGTTAACAGCCTTGCTGTTGAATAGGCCTGGTAGCAGGAGTCTTTTGTGCAGATCTTCAGGTGTTTTGAAAGTAGGATATGGAAATTATAGGGGTGCTCAGGGCCATCTAATCAGTGAATGTGTGTGTATCATTTGGTTCATGGAATGGGCAGGTTTTCCTGTTTCAGTGCAGGAAAATATCACAAGTGTTTTTCAGCAGCCACATAAAAAAAAAATACAGCCAGAATATAGTCCTCATTAATCCCCAGTGTGTTAACAATTTGTATTCTTACAATTAAAGCCCTCATACAATATGATTTCTAGCGTTACGAATACAAAAATTCCTCTTAGAGGTCAGATAGGTCTCTTTTAATACAGTATTTGTCTTCAATTAAACCCAGTAACAGATGCTTAAGGGAGAAGCTGTTAAAAGAGGGAAAGCAGATAATGAGACCTCCTTATACTTTCACAGCAGTCTGTGTATCAGGGATGTGTTGGGTTTTTTTGTAGTTAATACCATCTGTGGCCTGACCAGTAATTTCCTTGTTCATTTCAGCAAATTTGTTGTTTAGTAGATCGGCTGTCTTGATCTTCTGTTTAAATATCATTAGCTCTTAATGCTTTTTCTGACCCATTAAAAGTTGTGGCCAGAGTGTCATAGTTTAGTATATTGATTTCTGATTCATTGATAGTAGTTATTTTATCTTATTTTGTTTTGGTTTATATTAGATTTTGATTTTTTTAGTGGATTCTGGAGTAATCCTTTTGTAGAATGTTTTTGTCCTCCTGAATATTCTCAGTGTGATTTTGTTGGCAATTTCTGTAACTCAGAAATGCAGAATCCAGAAAAACCAAGTTTACCTGAACTCATTTTAAGATCCTTTTCTTTATGGATGCGATTTTGTTTGTATCTATATAAATTTTTCTTTTTAAAATTAGTAATTGCTGGACTTTGTTGCATTTGCTGTTTTTAATGTGAACTAGATGAGTTGTGCTTCAACAGGTTTGCAAGATTTTCAGAATTATTAAAGACTGATTTTACAATGCTGCTTTTGAAATACAGAACTAAATAGGTGGAAAACTTTGCAATGCTTAGAGAATGGCAGTTTTTAATGTTCCCTAAATTATATGTTTGCATCTGTGTATGTTTGTGATGTTATTTTATATTTACTTGAAAAGTATGGTGGCTTCATGCTTACCATGCTGTAGTAGTAAATGGTACATGAAAAGTTAGAAGCTGGATTTGCTTTTCAGTAATCCTTTTTTTTTTTTTTCCATGTTGGGGTGTTTTTAATCCCAATTCATGTCAATTTGCATTATTTATGACATCAAAAATGTTATGAGTGTTCCTAGTTTTTTATTTATAAAACCAACAAAAATCTGTAGTGAATACTTACTTCCTTTTGAGTTTCCCCAATTCACCTGATAGCAATTGAGTGAATTCTTTTCCCTCTGCTCCTCCTTACTCATCCCAGTGGAAAACTCTTCCAACTAGTATTTTGCTATTGTGACTCAGAGTTGCTTAGAATAGGAAGCAGAACTCTAAAAAGAGGTGTAGGTGGGGATGTGGTCATTGCTGGGAGGTATGCTATGTTTGAAGGAATAATTTAAATTACAAAAATGGAACACTTATAGCAGGTAATTGTAAGTATTTGTGAGCAGCGTTACTGTAGTAGCACTGTTAGCATGATTACTTTTCCCTTCTACCCTCTCAGATTGATGGGGAGTACAAAGTGCACTTGGATCAGCTTTAAAGAGCTTTTAAAAATGTCATCCTAAATGCTAAATAATGTTTTTAGCATTTATACCATAAAGGCTTAAAGGAATTTTATGGGGCATTGTATTAGATGTTGTACTTCCCTATACTCAGCTTCATGGATTAGAAGTGGCAGAACTTATACAAAGATGGAAATGCTGTGGTTGGAATTCTTTGTTGAACTGAAATGCAAGATGAAAATAGGCATTTTTTAGGTAGAAAACTAATCACACACACCAGTACCTGAAATGTAATCAACATAGACCAGTGTGAAATTCAGTCTGAAATGTTGTAACTTGTATTTAAAATGTCTTCTTGGAACTTTAAAAAAGTTACTTATCATTTGTCCTTCACAGTCCTAACAAAATAGCTAAACAAAGTAGATCTAGTGTTATATTAGGTAAACTTGTAGTGTTTTCGATTTACATTTATATCTTTGGACATCTTCCTGTAGCTTATTTGTCTACAGACACAAGGAGCCATGAGGGTAAAAAAACTTCTGGGTTTCTTCTTGCTGACTTTCTTATGGGAGGACTGGATGTAACTCCCAGCTTCCAGATCTCAGGAAATTCTACTTGTAGCCAAGGTTGTTTATTTTCTACAGGTTTTGTTTCTCTGTGCAATCCCATGTGTCTCAAACCTTTGAGATTGCTACCACTTGAACAGTATGGTCCCGTCCACACAGACTTTAACAGTGATGAAGAGGAAGAAAGGCTCAACTTGCTCTTCCTTTCTTCCCCAGAGTGCCAGTTTCTTGCCTGCTTGTGTATCTGTGAACACTGAGAGCAGAGATTCAAAGGGCACCTTGCCCTTTATTCTATACTTGCTTTTCTTCACTTTTTGCTTTGGTTTTTTGTTGTTTTTCTTCTTGTGGGTAATAGAAGATACTTGTGCTAGGTAGAGGTTGTACAACTTGTGGTCATTAAAGCAAGTTTAAAAAAAGTCAGTAATGTGTTACATTCCATGTGTCTGTCCTAGAGGGTCCTTTACAGAACTGAATTTGTAAATCATCCTTTTCCATAATATCAAAAAAAAGTAATTATACTTGGCCAGCGAATAAACAACAAAGTTCAAAATCCTCCTTCTTTAGAAGTTCCTACGAACTTCATGTTGTGGAAATCACGATCTTCAAATGTAGCATTGAGTGGCTGGTGTGCTGTTTCCTTTGGAGAATCCAATAATATTAACTGTGTTAACTTCTTCAACATTTGGGTCAAAGTCAACAAATTGATGTATGCATTGTGTTTTTCTACACAATGAATAGTGTAGAAAATTGAATGTGTTCCAGAGAGATTGAGGCCAGGAGCCCAGGGGAGTTTTTAGAAGACATGGGTTTTCTAGTACAGGCTAATAAAATGAATGGTAAGTCTTTAAAAATTTCATACTAGATTCAGTTTGGAAACTGGAGTGTAGGTTAGTTGCTGTATAACCAATATTAGTTAAGATTTTTTTTTTCCCCAGATAGTTAATTAAACTCCAAATTTCTGTGTTGGTTTTGAAGTTTTTATTGAGAAGTTGGGGGTTTTTTTGTTAGTTTTGTGTTTTATTTTGGTTTTAACACTTTGCTCTAAGGCACCACTGTCAAAAACTTCATACTGAAATGAAAGGTTAAATGCTGAGAATCTGGGTAACTTTTGCTTTTCAACAAAAATTGGCAGCAGACTTGTATATGGGTAGTATTTGAATTTTTGAGGTGACCAGGCAAAATTTTTTTAAGAATTCCAGTTGCAGTACATAGACATTGCGAGAGGTTTTGTTCTTGTATTTTTCTTCTTGTGGCTGAGGTGTTGCCTTGCCACCAGGAAGAGCTGACATCTCTGGATCTTACCTTGTTCTTGCTCATCAGACTGTCACTTGCACAAGTCCTTCTTTGGCCTTAGGAAGCTTCTTGAACTTGTTCCTTGTTCTTGAAAACAGTCTCATTTTTTAATTTTCTCCAAGGAATGCATTAAAAATGTCCTTAAGGAATGCTTTAGAAACCTAAACACTTCTGGTTGTCTGATACTGATGGTTTAGATCTTTATGGTGTGGGCTTTTGGCAGCTGGTACTGTCATATTTTGACAATATCACAAGGTGAAAATGCTAAACATTTGGTCTGTGGTTTAATTTCTTCAAGACTATCAGCCATTCATTCACGTGCAGGGGAAAAGTCTTTATCTTAAAGCTGTTATATGCATCTCTCATGCAGTAGTAATGTTTCCCCTCCTATAAGCAATAGGAGGGAACTAGGATTAATAAAAACAGTAATTGAAAACTAAGTAAAGATGGGTGGGCATTGTTTCATGTAAAGAATTTTACCAAGGTTTTTTGCCCCTGTGGGGTAAGAAGGCTACTTGCTGTGCCTGTGCTGCTGCTGAAACATTTTGTACAAGAGTTAAAATTTCTGTTAACTCCTATTAGGAATTTTCTGTAAGCAGTTTACAATGGGCTTACATAACAGTCAGAAGCTCCATTTCACCTACAGGAGAAAGACATTGTTAGAGGCAATGTTTTCTTCAGTTCCTTATCTATTGAAATGACACATCATTGTGGGGGTGAATCTGAAATGGTAGCAAGAAGGTTAGAATCTTCTGGAGTGTAGAATATTTGATATAAAAGGCATCTATCTTCGCTTCTGAAGAGTTGAGAACTATATTGAGATAGCTTTCTCAGTTTGATTCAAGATTCGCTTGGGAAAGTGGAGAGCAGTGTGTCATGTTCAGTGATTGTGTAGTGTAAACCTATGCTCGGAATCTTAGATTGTTGGTGTGTATGCAAAAGAGAAATGCTTATAAGAACCATACTTAGTAGTTTTATTTATAGGAATGTATTTCAATGCTCTTATTTGTGATGTGTGTTCTATTTATGTATTTCAGCTGTCTTTGTATGAGGAAAGAAGTTCTTGCATAGTCATGTTTTCAGAAACAGTCTAATTGATTTTTTTTTCTGACTGATACATAGATTCATGTGATGATTGCTTTTGATACAGCAATAAGCTGCAAATGACAATAATAAAGCCTAGAGGGTTGGTGTAAATGTACTGGCCATTTGTATGGAATGGAAGGGAGACATCTGATTTGGGAAAAGTGGTTCTGCCGTCACATTTTACATAGCAGATGGTCACTGTGCAGGTTATTAACCGTGGTGGCTGTCACCCAGGCTTACACGTGTGTGAGAGTCTTTAAACATGCATCACATACTGGGATGCTTCCAAGGTGAATGTGAACCAGTGCTGTAAAAACAGGAAAGGCTGTACTCTTCAGTCAGACTTTGGAACCACCCTTTATCCTTTTGAGGAACGTTTCAACACGTGTCTGAACGATGAGACACCATAACATGAGGACCTCTCACCTGTCTGTGGCAGCAGAGGACACACTGGTCACAGACTACGTGCTTGCATGATCAAAGTGGACTGTACTACACTCAGGTGGGACTCAGATCAAGGCAGTGTCTTCCCCTTCCCTTGGCACAAGGGGCCCCAACTGCATTTATTCCAACTTTCTGTGTGCAGACAGAAGTCCCTGGGGCTTTTATTTTCAGATCTTTTTGTAGCTTCAGTGGTGCTGTGGTTTGACCCAGCTGGCAGTGTTGCGCCATGCAACCACTGGCTCACTTTCCTCCCACCCTGGTGCATCCAAAACAGAGCACTGTGCTACCAAAGAGAAACAATTACTGGTGATTTTTGGAGAGGCGTTATCTTCTGTAATTAAAGATGAGATTATGTTGTCATGGCACGGGTAAAGGTCTTAATGATCTCTCTGCCTTAAAACTTCAGATCACCTTAATACATCTGTGACTGACAATGTGAACATCTTTCAGCTCTATGTTATGAGAAGTAGAGGTTAAATTATGCTCTAGGATGAGAAAAAGGAAAAAAAATAAGCAGGAAACAAAAATAGAAGCTAATTCCTAAACTTGAAGTGTCAATTATACTAAAGTTTATTTCTGCTTGTGACTCAATTAACTGTAATGACTTAATTGAGCCAATAATTGAAATAATCTTGCTTCCTCAAATTTTAGAATAACTCCTGAAAAAATAATCTTGCATGTGCCATCTCACCTGCTGTGTGTTCGAGTTTGGTGCGTCAGGGGAAGTGTATTGGAGTTGCAGAATTAGTTTGCTAATGTTCCAGATCACACTCTGCCTCATAGGTTTCACCTGAGCTTTGTTACAACTGGTATTTAGTGTCAGAGAATATGAGTTGAAAAAGATTTGCATGATGCTGCATTTTGTGAGTGGTGTAAGAGCAGCAGTGTTTCATTGATTAACTACATCTGGTTGTTAATAACCTTCATTATGGGCTTGTTTGTGCTAAATCTTTATATTGACTGAGAATGATCTGTTGTATGTGTGGTTTTAGCCTTTTGAGGATTTTGCAATGTCCTTTGAAACTAATGATAAGCAATATTTGTTTGATTGAAACATTTTAATGGTTTTACTTTATTAATGAATAGTTTTGAATTTTGATTAATTCATTTCTTGCTTCTGAAGGTTTATGTTCCCAGTCCTTGTGAGATGGGCGGGGGGAGGTATTCTTTTTAGTCTGTGATTGTGATTTGAAATGCTTTTGAGTCCTCATGAGCTTTCTGGTAGTACTTTGGATTCTGGAACAGAGTGACACTTGCCTTGTGTCTCCTGTACACTGTGTATGCGCAACTGCTGCTGCCTTGTGTCATCAGCTGCTGCTTGGGTTGTTCAAATTGTTGCAGCTTTGTGGTAGATATTGCTTGATACTGGTTTTAAGTTGACAATTACTGTCTGCTGCCAAGAGGTTTGTTTCTTTTTTCTTTTTTTCTTTTTTTTTTTTTTTTTAACCTTTTCCCCGTGCCCTCCTCCCAAATGGGATTTTGACTAAACAGCTTGGAAGAAAATCCAATGATCTCATGCATACATACATGGACTAATGAAGTTATGACTGTGCATGCTGGATGCCTACAATCACAATTTTCTCTTAGAAACCTCAGTTTTGTGGCAGTCATGGCTCGTCCTTTGTCTGCGCTGCCAGATTTGAACTATTTATGGCATTATAAGACAATATCTTCCTTGCAACCACTGGTATGTGTTCTTGGGTTTTATGTTGGGGTTTTTTTGGCTTGGTTGGTTTTTTGTTCCAGGAGCTATATGAGTGTTGATTTTTTTACTGCTCCAAAATGATGAATGTTCTTTGCTTCTGTTTGGTTTCCTGAAATCTCAAGCTTATGATTGCTAACCGAGTCACTCCTTAGAACACTGTTAATTGCAGCCATCTCTGCTTCCATTTTGCTTTTGCTTCCTGACATGCCCTCCACCTGTGTTCAGCCTGCTGTTCACATGTCCTTGACCATCCAAGTTACTCAGCTTCACAATGATGGTTTCACACATCTCTTCCAGAAAGTACCAAATTTTCATATTTTCATGGAGTCTTTGTAGGATACGTTGGGACACCAAGAAAGCCATAGGGCGATTAAGATGAGAGAGACTTCAAATTTGTTCAGCTTTTGAAAAGCCGCTGGCACCATAATTGTCAGTGTCTAGAAAATCCTGAATCTCCACGATAGGCATACTTTACTTTGAGACAGCATTCAAGGATGTGCCCCTAGGTCTTGGAGAGGAAAAAAAAAAAAAGGCAAAATACACTGCAGTTTTGAAGTGTAGTTAGTAATGGAAAATCACATGCTCATCTTGTTCTCGGAGCAGTGGTGGCTCTGCTTCTGATCCCATCTTTTTAAGCTTATTTATGATAATAGCTGTTGAAGTGAAATTGGCTAGGAGTTTTTTAGTGCAGCAGAGAGTGTAACTTAAAATAATTTAAATTACTAGTTGGTACTTTTTGTTGTTAGCTGTGGAATTCTGTTCAGGAATTTTTCATCTGAATCTTTGGGCACCTTTTTTCCTGATTTCCTTGGGAAGTAAATTTTGCCATAACTGAGCTTTCAAAGCTTGTTTATTCATGTTGCATTTTTAACTCTGGTGGTTTTAACTTCACTAGCAAAGTAGTTCAGTGGAAGTATATAGTTCTATCTGGAAGGCCAAGAGTCTGTGTGTGTGTTTATACATATGCATACATACATTTATATACATTAAAAAAAACTAATCTTGCCCTTCTAGATTTAAACTGTATGGTCCATGCCATATATACCTGAATAGATAAGTCTTCTGTGACTTGGGGTACTTAATAGACAAAGATGGATTTTTTAGCCTTTGTCTCATTGTGTATGCACATGTATGTATATACATATATGTGTTTGTATATTTAGTGTGTCTGTGCATATATATATATATATATATGTGACAACATTAATTTCTGAAATAATTTTAATAAATCAGTGTGGTTATACTACAGTTGAATTTAGCATATTCTGAATTACCTTTTGCCGGCTAATTAGATAGTAATACTGCAGTTCTACAAAGGAGCAGCCTTTCGCCGAGAGGAGGTAGCTTGGTTTATCTGGGGATTTTCTGCTGAAAATGTTATGGAAAGGTTTAGATTATTGATACAGCCTTCTCTGTTTGTGAACTTCACTAAAATACTGGTGTGAATCAGACTTGGAGCAGTACTAATGTTGTCTTATCCAGACATCCAAACATACCTGTTCCATGGATCAGTTTTTTTGATTATTGTCAGCCTGCAGTTGTTGTGAATTTAGTCAGCAACTAAATCTGTTCCGTGTTGCACAGAGTGTGTGATTAGAATGATGGGGGGCAATAATACTGCTTTGTAATTCTAATTAAGATTAAAAGATATTTTCCCCCATTAACTTTTGTAATGTAGTCTGCCTCTTCAAGCTGATTGCAGATAATTTTCAGATAAATGAGCCCATAGCTACCATTGACTGAAACTAGCAAGATTTGTGGGTTCTTAATGCTTCTGAAAATTGGTCCAAAATATCTAAAGATACATTCAAAATTAACTTACTTATGAAAGCAGTGAACACCTGCTGTGTATTTTTATGGCAATTAAATATAAGTTTGACATATTTAGAATACTTTTTGTGTAATTGGCAAGGAGGGACAAGGTCATAAATTAGCAAAGGTTGTTTAATTTGGTAATACGGTCATGTAAAGTTGTTGGGGTTTTTTTGTCCTGAGTCTGGTTGTGGTTGCAGTAATTTCAAGCTGTTGAGATAGAGTTTATGCATTGTTATCAAGCAAGGAATTTTTTGAGAAAAATCCAAGTTTCAAGAAGCAGTTGTAAAAACTTGTAGGTTGAAAAATGGAATTTAGGAAATTTTCTCTATTGAAAAGAATTAATTTAAAGTGAGAAAATATATTTAAACAAAGAGACTGCATGCAAGAATCATGTAAAGATGAGTTTGAACAACTTCTACTCATACAGATTTGGATGGATTTTTTTTTTTTTTTTTTCTTTTAGTCACTTTTGCACCTTACAGTCACTGGATTTTGTGTGTGTTGCTATATCCTATTTTGCTGATATTACTCGGCTGTAGTACAGTTTCACATATTTGGAGCCTCCTGTTTCCCACTTTCTAATGCATCCACAATATTTATCAATATATGTGGTTTGGAACTGAAAAGCTTATGAAGTATCTCATATTAACTCTACAATTTTTTAAACCTTTCAAGAGATGACACGAATAAGGAAGAAGATGAAGATGAAGAAGAAGCAGAGGAGGAGGAAGAGGAGGAGGAGGAGGAAGAAGACAACAATAACAATGAGGAAGAAGAGTTTGAATGCTATCCACCAGGCATGAAAGTCCAAGTGCGGTATGGAAGAGGGAAAAATCAAAAAATGTATGAAGCTAGTATTAAAGATTCTGACATCGAAGGTGGAGAAGTCCTTTACTTGGTGCACTACTGTGGATGGAACGTGAGGTAACTTGAGTTTTAGTTAGTGATTACTTCTTGAATTACTTCTCAAATACACTTATGAATTTTAAAAACTAAATTAATAGACATCTGGAGTCCTAAACTTTCAGTGTTGGTGTTCTGTGAAGGTCATTGTACTGTATGAAACTTAGATTTTTAACACTACATAAATGCAGGGCTTTCGTTACTTTGAAAATCATCTTAAAATGACTTGTTCAAAGAAGGCTTCATTTATTCCTCATCTTTAAGATCTTCCCATGCAAGTGACAGGTGACTCTTTTTAGGTTCCTCCTCTGGCTCTCTTAAGCCAAATTTCTCTGATTCAGTATTCAAGTAGTGCATGTAGCTGAGGCTGTGAACTCACTCTTGTCAGTGAAGCACAGAGGGAATACCCCAGCAAATAGGGTATTTAACTGGAAAACAACAAGATTCTTAGCAGTAAATAAGTGCACAGCAAGTAACTGCATTTCATCTGATCTGATACCTGTCCTCCCTTCCCCACCGCCCCCTGAGGCTGCCCTAAACTTCCCAGCCAGACTCTTCTTAGCCTAGTGGCTTCATATGCTTTCTTTAGTATAAGGAGGAGCATATGCTTTTTATTGTCTTTAGTCTAGCATTAATAGAAATAAGTTGAAGTTATTTCTGTTGCTATTTCAGACCTCTTTTTCACCATTTAAAACTTGAAGCAACTTTGAAAAAGTAGAGAAAACTAAAATTTTTGAGCAGCTTATAAGCATGTCTGCTTCTTTCCTCAGTTTCAACATAACTGCTCATTGTCCTCGGCTATTATCTTTTAAACTTTATAACTGTCTGTAAAAAAAAAAAAAAAACAAAAAACAAAAAGCCAACAAAACAACAAGTCTGAGATACTTTATTCTTATTTTTCCTTTCCTGGGAAAGCTGAGGTTCTTGCAACATTCATCTGTCATGTGGGCATCCTGCCTCTGATTAAGAAGGCAGGAGAAATAATCATTCATTCAGTTCTAGCAAGGTCTGCTAGCAGAGGTAGCAGAGAAGTACAATGCTTCTCTTGCTGCCTTGAATTCACCTCTTTGCATCGTGCCCTGGTGATTTGCAGGTGCACCTGAGCTTCTGCCAAGGAGGAATCTCGCTCTTTCCAGTCTTGGTACCAATCTTCTGTAGAATTTTGATCTACTTTGATCTACAAGAATAGGATCTGACATAAACTATCTTCAGGCAACATCTGTAAGCATAGTGGACTGTGAAGTCAAGATATGAGGGGAGATGCAGCCTGCTCAAGGTGGGAGCTGGGGTGTGACTTGCGTTTTGGTCCAGTTCTTACTGAGGAGGTCTCCCTTGGAGTGAATTTTGCTGAAATTTTCATCCTACTCACTGAAGACTACTGTATGTACCATTCCAAGAGGTCTCTTGCTTTTAAACTCTTGTTTTGGAATTCACATGTAAGCATAGAAGTTATTTTTCTTTTTGAGCAAATATCATGCTATTATCCGTGCTGTGAGGTGAGATGATCAGATTTTTATTTGGGCAGTACCACTTCAAATCTGAAGAAATGAGAAGTCAAAAGTGAGTCTTCTTCACCTTGGAGATCCCAGCACCCCAGTTCTTAAAGGAGAAATCAAGATTGTAAATTTTTAACTCTACATTTTAAACACATCTGCAGATTGATGTCAGAGGTATTATTTCTGTGACTAGGGTATGTTTGACAATAAAAGCATTTTTAGTTAACTTGCACTCATTTGAGAAGTAAGGAGTGTTGGTTGCATGGTTGGTCTTTCTGGCAGCAGGACTTTGTTCATATTTTCACCTGGTGTTTCAAAAGAGCCCTCTGAAAAGTTTTGGGGGGGAGTAGGATTCCTCACTGAAAAATATGTCAGTGATTGAGATTTAGCTGTGGGACTGTGTGTGGACTCTACTAAATGTGGCTGATTTTTTTCATGCGTGTAAAATTAAGTTTATGGATTTGACAGAAAGAGTGTGTAAGCCTCAGCTTTAGCCAGCATCTAAACACTTTGACAGTTCAGTATTGTGAAGGCTAGTCTTGTAGGCTGTAATAGCTTGATTTGGCTTTCAGTCAGTGACAACCTGCAGAAGCAGTTGCCTTTGTTGGGTAGGAAGCAATTCCTTCCTCTCCTTATTCTCTTTATTATTGCAGATTCCTTAGCAGGCACAAGTATTGTCTGTACAGTACAGGGGGTGTACTGAACTAGGATCTGCTAATCACCCAGGGTTTTTTTAATTCTGTCATTCTTCTCCTCCTTAAAGCTGACTTTTCCTGTTTTCCCTTTTGGTGAAGTATGTCGTGTAATGGCCTGTACTGTAAACTCGTATGTTTTGAGCAGAAATCCTAAATAACTACTGATGGTTATCACAAGTTGATTTCAGCATCCATCTGGAATTCAAGATCACTGTGTGTGTGGGCATGCTCTCATTCTTTAGGGTACTTGGAGTGAAGCTGGGTAAACTTGATACTCATCTTCATTAGTTGGTTTTTTTAATATGCTGTGGAACAGTGACATTAAGAACTGTGAAATTTTTTTTTGTTTTAAAGAGTAAATAGTGCAGAAGCTGTACAGCACTGAGCTAAAGTATCTGGTTGTTAGCAAGAGATTCAGGTGATGTGTCTCTGCACAAGGACTCTGAATGGTAGTGTTCAGTGGAGCCTGACTTGTAGTCAAAGGGAGTGGTAGAAAACTCTACCGTGTTAGAGGGACCTGTTTATTTACCACGTGTAAACCAGAAAAAGCAGAGGAATACCGAGAAACTGTACTTCTTCTGACAGACCAGTGATGTTCTGAATTATGTGTGCTTAATATGTAACTGAAACTTCTTTAGGGCCTACAGTGCCAGTTCCTTCTGTTGTGATTTTAATCTTCAGCTCCTAGTGCAAAGAACAGTTTATTGTGTGTTTGAGGTGACTTTCTTCTGCAGTGTATTCCCAGTAATTAGAAGGTGCATATTTAAAAAGCATTTAGATTGTTGAAACTGTGTGTCATTATGGTACAACATCACAAGACATGTTGTTCTTGAATGTTTCAAATGTTTAAAGCTAAGACTTACTATTTTCAACACTTCTTTCCTTCAGAAGTCTGCATGTGAAAGTGCTAATTTCTGTCTAAGTTTGTTGAAACATTACTTCATATGCTGATTTGATACTTTACAGTCAACCACTGAAATTAAATGTGAATCACAATTTCGGGTCCTGGAGGGTAATGTATGTCATGGGGCAGGGGGGGGAGGGATTATTTAGAAAAACAAAGAAGAAATTAGGCAAACTAGAATCCCTATCTAATATTCCAGTATTTGAGTATCAGACTAGTTTTTCTTCTTTCTTTGATCACAGCAAAAAAAAATATTTAATCCTCACTTTTTAGCAGATACAGGTAGTATACTGGACCTTTTCAGTGAATTTGCCAAGGCTTGCTAGCTCCTTGAGGTCCCTTGTCCTTCTGAGAAAAGTGGTACCTTTGCTAGTATAAATCTAGTCTAGACAAGTATGCTTTCTTTCTCCTTTCTCCTCTAGTACTTCTGTGGAAGATCGACTGTGCAGTCTCTGAGAGTATGCTGTGCTGCATTTTATTTTGCAAGCAGTGCATATGAATGTAATAGTATCAGTACATACTCTGATGCAAGGTGCTCTTCTTTGTCTTCTTTTGGCAAGGCAAGGGGATTTTCTTTATGAAAGCGTTCCAGGTTTTCATATGAAACCTGATTTAAAAAAATAAGTAAATAATAATTCTTTATTAAATCCTCAGTCTTGATTTTCAAAGAAATCCGTGTAACCTCTTTTAGAAGCAGCTCCCCATATTATCTCCTTCCTCTCCACTCTTACCTGCTCGCTTTAGGGTGATGAAGCTGGTACATGTGAAAGACAGCACTGCGGTAAAATAACCGAGGTCCTCTGAAAGTACATGCTTCTTGTTACGAGAGCTGAAGAACTTTTCTGATAATATTTTTGGGTTTTGTTTTGTGAACAGACTGTCCAAAGTAAGATGAGTGATGAAGTAAGTGTTCCTATGTTAGCAGGTGCAGTTCTAGAAAGAGGGTCTAGTCTGAGTCACACACCCCATTTTAGATGCAGCTTTCAGGGTGCTTCTCTGTCTTGCAGTGGAGGAGAATGTAATTTAGGGTCAGATTGTCACCTGTGGCTTGGAATATATCTCTTGCAGGATCCATTTCAGCCTGGGGTCCAGTTGTCCCAGGTTTAGGCAAACCGTATGCATTTGATGTGTGAGTAGTGAAAGGAGCTGTGTGATGCAGAGGTGTGAAGTGTGGGCAGCTGATTCCTTGGAGAAGATGGGAGATTTCTGTGGCCTCCTCGCAGGGCCTTGTCTGCAGTTTTGGGTGCAGTCAGGAGTAAAGCAGGGTATGCTCTGGCCAGCAACTGTGACTGTCACATATTAGTGTTCTAGTTTGTGCTCCTTGAGAAGAGGGCTTGCATGACCACCCTTTCTAATAGATGATGCGTAGGACTCTGGTATGGACAGGTATTCTCTTCAGATTCTGCACTTGTCTCCTTTGGTTCAGTGTGCCCCCATGTCTGTCAGCTCTTGCCTCAGCAGGCACTGCAGTTGCCATGAATCTCAGACAGTGTGGGCTGTACACAGACTTTGCATAGGAGGAGGATTAATTTCTTATTGGAGATGCATAAGAATGAGTGAATACAAACTTGGTGTTCTAGCATCGTGGCAGAAAGGACATTGTCAGAATCCTCACTTTTCACCGTGCGTTTGTCAGGTCCTAGTACTGTTTTCCTGCATGTGTTTAGATCTAATAAAATACTCCTGCATTTCTCTGGGTCACAAAATCCATTTGGCAGGCACTTCATGGTATCCTTTGTGCAAAACATGTATTTGTCTTGACGAAAGATTGCTTCAAATAGGGTTTCCCACAGTCTCATAGAATATGGGATTGTTCCATATGAGCAAGTACTCGGCAGAATTGCATTTCAGTTTGAACCTGTTTACTGACATTTCAACTGGTAATGACCGTAATAGTACAATGACAGGGGTGTCTGCAGCAGTGTAGCAGTCTTGGTATATCATGCATGGTCTGCTGTGGGGTTTTATGGTTTTTATTCTTACATGGAGGGCAAAAAACAGGACAACTTGTTTTGAGAAGCTATTTTTCAGACTGCTGCTATTTAATTTTTCACTGTATTATTAGGTGAAATTTAAGTTAGGAGAATACAGTATTTAGCTTCTGAAATCGATTGTATAGATCATAACTTATAATACATAGGAAAGCAAGTGGAAAACTTGCATGTTTTTCCCTAAATATTTTGAATTTATGTCAATATTGTGGACATAACTGGCAGTGGATGCAGAGAAGGTGAATTAGGACTGTATCAATAGTCACTGCATATATCAAAATGATGATCAAGTAAGCTGGAAAGCCAGCATGGTGATTGTGCTCAACTCCATCTTGTATGAGTTTTTTTGGAGAGTGTGGTTTGGGTTTTTTAAAGTTGTTTTTTTCCCCTCTATTTTTATGTTTACCTAGGAGGACCAGAATTTGTTTGTATGTACATTCAGGTCAAAGTTAATACCAGCTAATTTTTAACTGAACTGTTTCTTATGCAGATGGTTCTTGAATTTACAGTTTTAAGTAGTAAAGCAGCTTATTCTTACCAGGAGGAAAAAAAAAAACCATGATTTAAATGATTCTTGAGTTTTTCAGAAATACACAATCTGGCAAGCACTGTAGTTGACAGTATGTGCTAAGTATGTGACAGTATATTACTAAGAATGTGCTTCTTTGGTCTTGGATTTGTACTTAACAGGTCCAATCTTGAATAACAAGATGCCTGTTGTTAATATCTTGGTGCTATTTAGTATGTTTTTGTCTTGTATCGCTCTGATAAAAAATGGAAGCCTTTAACAGAAAAGGAACTGAAAAATGTCACTGTGAAGTCAGTAACTCAAAGTTGGTGACCCCAAAGGGTTACTCACTCCAGATAACTCTTTTCACTCACTCAGATCAAGAGTTTATTTTTATTAACTGGTCACGGTTCATGTAGTTGAAAGGATTTATTTTATTGTTGAGGTGTTACAGTGTATAAATAGGAAGTAAACCTTTTAGAGGTCTGTACAGATTCCTCATTCAAGTGGTTGTTTTACCTGCATGCATGGATTTCTGCTGTTCTGTGCAGACTGGAAAAGAGGTTTTGCATTTACCCTTCAGTGTAAAAAGAGATTAATCCTCTGAACCTTAGCTGAAACTTCACAGACTTGAGAATTCCACAAATTACTTGATTCAAATTCCAATTCTGTTTTTATGTGGCTGCTAATTCTCTTTTTCCTCAGTTAAATTTCTATTGTGATGTGATTGTCTGCTTAAAACAATAAATGTGTATGATTTTTTTTTTCTGTTTAGGTATGATGAATGGATAAAGGCAGACAAGATAGTGAGACCAGCTGATAAAAACGTACCAAAAATTAAGCATCGAAAGAAAATAAAGGTAATTTTTCTCCCTTTTCTCTCTTGTTGCTCCCCCATGTTGGTTTGATACACAGTTAAGTAATCCTTACCTCCCTGACCTGAAAATGCTTATCAGGCAAAGCAGCTTCATAGCCTTTTAAACATGGATACTCTTTTCATCATGGTTTTGGCTTTTCTCCTTGAGGTGAAGAGGGGGGGCTTCGCTTGCCTTCTTTCCTGAATTTTTAATTAAATGTGAGTAGTCGTCTACAGAAGACGAACGAGAAGGATACAGATTATTGTCAGTGTTGGGAGGCAGCTTGAGGGGGTGAAATTTGAGAGCTCTCTGATTCTGCAGAGCAAACCTGTGGACCAGTCCATGTGCATGGGATTCTCTAATTTTATTGCCAAGATTTCTTTCAAAATTGATTCTTCCACAACTGATATTCAGGCTTAGATGATGACATGTCTCGGACAGTGGGCTGCAAGGAAGCTTTTCCTTCTGCCACTGCTGATCCTGGCATCCTGCAGTGCCACTACTTGAGCGCTGGTTGTGTTTGTTTTCCCATTTGTTACAGTGTTGACAAAGTCCCTGTCTTCAGGAGAAAAGTCTCAGCATGGAGTGTAGAAAGGTGTTTGTAGTCCCTTAAACAAAGAGGAGAGCTTTCCTCTACAGATTGAATGTTAAAGATAACTATAAGCATTGTTTAATTGTAATCCTTGGTAAGATGTGTGCTCCAATGAGAAGAGTTTTTGTATCTTTTTTTTCACCTAGAATAAAACTGACAGAGAGAAGGAAGAGAAGTATTCTCCTAAACCTTGTAAATTGCGCCGCTTGTCAAAGCCCCCCTTTCACACCAGCACATCACCAGAGACTGGGTCCAAACTTGACAGCGCTGAAGCCAAAAATACTGAACAAGCTCCAGTTAAATCAATAGAAATTACTTCTATCATTAATGGGCTACAAGGTATTGTACTTAAAAGCTTATTCTGATTCTGTGAATGGCCTTTGAACGGGAGTAAATGACAGTGTAGAATAACAGATGCAGCTAAATGCTTGAGTCTGTCTGGCTAATTATAACATCATCTTCAGAAATAACCCTTGGACGAAAGCAGTGTTGGCAGTTTCTGTGAATGCAGTGTGTTAACAGTCAATTACATTTTGTGTTGCCATCCTTTTTTTTGTTTGTTTGTTTGATACAGAGCAAAACATTTTTGCTTCCTATCTAATTTCTAAATTTTTAATTTTTGATTTACCTAAGCTATAGGACCCATTATTCATATCTGCTTGTCTGTTGTTGCTAGCACTGTGTTCCCCTGCCCACACATTTACAGAAGCATTTTAATACCTACTTGCTTCTCTTCATTCTTAGTTTAGAGCATGCTTCCAGAGAAAGAAATCATGTATGGTATGGGTAGTTTGGGTAACCACAAGCTTTTGTAGAAGCTGTGTGAATTTAATAATCATTCCAGCTTATTTGAACTTGGATGACACTGGCCACTGGGTTCCAAAACTGTAGATAGAATAACAATCAACATAATCTATAATGCTTCATTTCCTAAGGAAATGAGAAACAAAAAAAACCCCAATTAGCGATGATACTATTATTAGTGATAATTAATCTGTAATTGACTTTACAAATCAAGGAGTTACATACATATATATATATATATATGTATATGAGCCAATTCCTGTGTTTCTCCTTGAATCCATATCTTTTTGCACTGAATGAGGTTGCTGTTGATTCCTTCTGAATTATATATCTTTGTTCTTCTCTCAGTTTCTTTATTGCTGACTCTGAATTTTCTTGCAGTTGCCCTACATTCTTCTTGTCCATTTGTTTCCCTAAGTGCCTTTCTTTATTGCTTTCACTTCTTTTTCCAGGCTGATCATCAGGTTTGTTTGTTAGGGAGTATCCAATATGTGTGTTGTTGTTCTGTCATTTAGACTCTGGATTTTCCAGGGAAAATGATATCTGTGTTAGGGGCTTTGGAAAAAAGGTAGATAATGGTAGTATTTGTAACCATAAGAAATATGTAAAAGGGTGTCTTTCATTTTCATGTTTGGGTAATTGTGCAGAAGTTTGTATTTTATGGATTAATGCACTCTATGCTTTCTCTACCTCTTCAGAAATTCCTGGAGATGTACTGTATAACAGAGAATCTTCCTAGTTTCTAATCTAGCATGAGTTACACCATGAGTTTTTGAACTCTTCAGGAGGTACCATTTAAGAAAAGAGAGACCGCTAGAGATCCCTGTAGTATGTCTTCGTATCTGTACAGTTTTCTTTAGTTGTTTCGTTGGGGGTTTTTTAAATAATTCTTCATAACCAGAATCAAGACAAACTTTTCTTGTTTTGTTTTTGTTTTCTTTGGCTTTATTTTTAATTAGCTTCTGAAAGTTCTGATGACAGTGAGCAAGAAGATGACCAAAGTGCCCCGAATATACATGCTGATGGCAAAGAGGAATCTCAGCCCGAAGCCATAAGCCAAGACAGAAATGAACTCCGTCTAAAAGAGCAGAGCGGTTCCTCCCTCCTAGAAGAAACTAAAGCTCTTACAGATGCAGCAGTGCCCAAGTCTGTATCCAAGTCTCCTGAAAGATTGCGGAAAGAGATGGAAGAGTTATCTGAAGATAGTGACTCCGATGGAGAAGACGACGCCACAAAGAAGAGAAAGGATGGAAAGAAGGAGATTGTGGATAAAACAGCAAAACCTCAAGTGAAGCGTGGTAAACGAAGACACTGTGTTGCAGAGGAGTCCTTAAAGACCGTGTCACCTAATAGAAAGGATGAGAAGTCCAAAAACAAAGATTCCCTCAGTTTAGAAAACAGCAGTAACAGCTCCTCGGATGAAGATGAGGAAGACAAATCTAAACTGAAAATCACTCCAACGAAAAAGTACAATGGACTAGAGGAGAAAAGGAAATCTTTACGGACAAGTACTTTCTACTCTGGATTTTCAGAAGTGGGAGAGAAAAGAATAAAGCTTATAAATAACTCTGATGAAAGACTTCAGAACAGCAGAGCGAAGGATCGAAAAGATGTGTGGTCAAGTATCCAAGGACAGTGGCCGAAGAAAACGCTGAAGGAGCTGTTCTCAGACTCTGATACTGAGGCTGCTGCCTCTCCTCCACATGCTGCTCCTGAGGATGCTGCGGCAGAGGAGCAGCTTCAGACTCTCGCAGAAGAAGGCATTTCTTTGCCTAACTGTGAACTTGAAAAATCTTTGCCAGCAAGTGTGGATGTTAAACCTGTTGAGGAGAAGCCGACTGAAGTGGGTGAGAAGAAAGTTGACTTTCCAAGCAGTGGCAGCAATTCAGTGCTAAATACGCCTCCTACAACTCCTGAGTCACCTTCCTCTGTAACTGTGACAGAGTCCAGCAGACATCAGTCCAGTGTCACTGTCTCTGAGACACTGCCACCAAATCAAGAAGAGATCCGAAGCATCAAGAGTGAAACGGATAGCACAATAGAGGTGGACAGTGTGGCAGGGGAGCTGCAGGACCTCCAGTCTGAGGGAAATATTTCTCCAACAGGTTTTGATGCCAGCGTCAGCTCCAGTAGTAGTAATCAACCAGAGCCAGAGCATGCTGAAAAAGGTAAAGGAATGGGTAAACAGCTATCTCCAACCTAACTAGCTCTTATTTGTAACATTGCTGATGTGTTTTCATTCTGTTTTGGTTACGGTGCAGGGAAGTTAATTGTTGCAGGAAGTAGTAGCCTGCTGTCCATTTCAGATGTGTGGAAATGGCACAATCATCTCACGAATAAAATGTAATCTGTCAGCAAGTTTATTGCCCTTTCATTAGAAATTGTGGTGGTTTCACTGAGGGACAAAGGATAAAAGAATGAAGTTTATACTGGATATTGCAAAAAAGCCCAGAGCAAACTGTAATAGCTTGTGTAAGGAACATTTATTGTAGCAAGATGGAAGTATTTTCAGCACCCTCCTTAAGGCAGGAGATGTTTTTCTTGCATAAAATTTGATTCTCTGTAAGTTGTTTGTTTTGGGGGAGAAAGCCCTCTTGCAGCTAGGGTGCTTAGGCAGTCATTTCTAATTTGTATTTTTCTAGAACATTAACTTACTAAGATTCAAATCAAGCTGATAAAAGCATTGACCTTTTCAGCTATGTTTCATTTTCATATGTGATTTTTCAGATTGAAGTTCTTTCCTGAAACCACTAGAGAATGAGGGTAATAAACACTTGTGCACACAATGTCACTCTACTGCTGCCTGCTTTTTAACTGCTGGCAAGGCAAGATCCAAAAGCTTTTTTTCTGAAAGTTACTGGTCGTTTTGCAGTTCATCAAAAGTACAGCTAACTTCACTGTATTTTAGTGGCTAAAAATTATGAACGCAAAGAAAGAATACACGTTTTGTTTACAATCCTGAGACACAAGTGGCTTTTTTTTTATCTCAGTAGATTCTAGCTAACAATTAGCTAATTTTTTTCAAAGCTCCCTTAAAGGTGTGTTACCTTCAGCTTTCAGTTGGAAATGTTCTTCTGAAAATATCCAACAAAACTTGTTTCCTTGAAGGAGAGAGTTTGGAAGAGGTGAATGTGTACCCCTCAATAAATACACCTGTATCGCTTTGCTTATTAGAGATGTGTAGGTTTAGAACTTAAATTGCTTAGCGTTTTTTTAATGAAAGTAGTTTATTGCCACTTGAAAGAAGTTTTACACTATTGTAGAAGAGTATTTTTATATGCATTAGACTTTAACTTCCTCTCTGATTTTGTCAGCATGTTGCCTGTTTCAGAAAATTGGGTTCCTTAATTTAAATTGTTTTATTCCAGGGCTCATTTTTAATCTGTAAGTCACATGGTTGTGAAACAACGTTTGAAGAAGTCCTAAAACACTCTCTTTTAGCAGGTGTACTAGAGTCCTTCCATGTTCCTTTTCTACCTTTTTCCCCTTGTAGTCACAAATACCGGTAGAATTTTCCCCTTGTTTTTTGTTTGCCTTTCTTTTCTTTCCTTTGTTCTTTTTTTTTAAGCATTATCTAAGATTCTTTTTAACACCTTCAATCAAAGTAATTACTGACCACAGATTACAGCTTTGTTTTTTTTTTCTCACAGCTTCCAAGTAGAGCAAACTTGCAAAAACATTTTTTAGTCCCAGTAGGTCTTGATAAGTTTTGTAATAAATGTATTCTTATTTAATCTGCAGTATTAAAACATAGCAAATCCATGTGGTTCAAGAGAAATTCTGGTGATGCATATGGGAAAGTAATTTGTAATCATCATACATGTGCACTCTGTGCAAAGAAACTTTGTCTGCCTTCCATTGTCTTTCATCTCTTCTGTCAACAGAAGTAGAAAACTGAGCTGCATCAAGGATAGCCAGGAACAGTTGCATTGTTGTCTACAAGCTTAAGTTTTGAAGTGTTTTGTGGGAGAAGTGCAAGCATTTATTTAATTTCAGTTTCTTTTTTTTTTTTTTTTTTCCCCAATTATAGTCTGTACAGGCCAAAAAAGACTTAAAGATGCTCAGGGAGGAGGCAGCTCCTCAAAAAAGCAGAAAAGAAGCCACAAAACATCTGTGAGCAGCAAAAAGAAGAGTAAAACTAGTAAGTACAGCAGCTTAGTGTGAAATAAAAGGTGTGAAAGTAGCGTGTTGTTTGTTCAACTGATTGTAGGAGATGAAGTCTGTTAATAAAAAATGCATTAGGACAAAATGTTCTCATCAGGGAATTCTCAGCACTGTTTAAATGAAGAAACTGCTCTACCTAAACGCCAAGATGTTTTCAAATGTCTTGTATTATTATTTCTGGGCCTCCTTCTAAGAGCTCCTTAATACTGTGTAATTCAGGAAAGCCAAGAAGAGTGAATGTTTCACATGTGGCAGAACTGGGACAGGTATCTCTGTATCATAGCTGCCTGCTTTAGAGGGGAGACTGGGACCTGAAGGAAATCATGCTCTGTATTTTTTGCAAGATGAGTTTTTAGAGGTTAATATCTCTACCCTGTAGCAAATATGAAAATACGAGAATAATTTCAGAAAAATATAGCTTCTTGTTTTCTTCCTGTTACATCTATGGTAAATAATGCAGCTTTTGCAGTTTTTTGTAGTTTTAGAAGCTAATTGGAATAGAAACCACAGTACTGGGTAAGGGAAGCTTAATAAAAGCAGAGGTGTGTTAGGGGTCGTATGCACAGGTGTTTGGGAGACAACAATTACTGTGTCATTTCACTATTAATACAAAAATACCAGGAAACAGCTAGAGACTGAAGCCTGGAGGATAACTAAAAAGTGGAGTTTAAGCAAGGATAAAAAGCATATGCCATGCCTTTTTTTCCTCTCTCTTCCCCCAGCTTCCCTCCCCTCTTTCTATTAACAGCTTTTACTAAAAGTCTGTACTTGCTGGACTGGTATTTGCTTTCACTCCACCTGTCTTCCATGTTCATTGATCTGCTCTTTATATTTTCTCATCCTTTTTAATTCCATTTCACTGGTCTCCTCCTTTCATAATCCTTATTCCTATCCTCACCTCAGAAATTAAAGTAATAAAACAAACTGAATTTGCAGGACAAATACACCATTTTTAGCCTTGCCTTTATTCCCTTGGATTTGGTGAATTACTCTCAACCTATGTCTTCATCAGGATGAGAAACTTCAAAGCTACTACTACATAGTCCTTGGTGTGTGCTCTTTTTGTTAGACTTCAGGCACTATTGGATATAATAAGGAAAATAAATAGATAAAATGTGATTCAGCTGTAAGCAAAAAAAACCCCAAAACAAACAAACAGCTTTTGACAAAATTCTAGTGTATCTGCTAAAATGCTTTGGTGGGAGCTTCAGCTCTTGCCTTTGCATTAAACCAACAAGCAGCTCGCCAAGCTCTTTCACACTACATGTCTTGGGTATTCAGTTTCTCCTGAGTAGATCACCAGATCATAAAGGCCAAAAGGTTCAGGGCTCATTTTATCAACACCTGGGGCAGGTACAACTGAGGCATACATTTTTCTTTATATATATATAAATTCAATGTGTTTTTAAAAACAACTCTAACAGTTGAGGTTCTACAGATTTCCTAGGCATTTTATTCCACTGCTTTGCTAGACTTTTGTTGAATTACAGTCTCTTGTGCCTGCTTTCACCTCAGTTTTATTTTAGTAATGCTACAAAACTTCATCCTTTCAATCATTACTCATGAATCTTGTCTTTTAGATAGATTTTGTTACTCTCCTTTGGGTGGTTTGATTAAAAACCTGTGTTCAGTCTGTTGCTTTAAAGTTTTTTCAGCATGAGGTAAAGTTCTTCTGTTTTGGGTCAGTGAAAAATCTTTTTCCAAAATTAAAAAAAATTATCATCTTGTCTGAGGAGTTTGTAGACTGTGTCACACGTGTTCAGGTTATTGATAGTGATTTTAGTAGAGGAAAATTAAAATAAAGGTGACATAAGGCTAAGAAAAGGCTGTTTGCCCTGATTTCTGCTATACATGTCCTAAAAACGCAGTCAAAGGTCTGTCTGTAACTATTAGCTCTAAAATGGGATAGAGATTTATGTATATATATTGAATACTGCATTAGGAATTGATGTTAGAAAGAGCTAAAGAGGAGATGGACCATAACAATCAGTCTTGTGAACTCTTAGAAAAAGTCCGGTCCCCTGAGCAGGCAGATGTGGTTCATTTTGACCCCATAACAAACCTGGTTTGTGCTTCAGTGACACAGAGAACATCGAGCCAAGCTGCTACACCAGGGTGGGCTCTGTTGTTTTAAAGGATTTGGGTCAGATAAATTCCTGTTGTATGAAAATGGGCACAGAGTTTGCTTCTGACAAGCTTTAGTTTGGGCTTTGTTTTGTAACAGTGTCTTCAATGTCTTCTTGTTTCTTCAGCCAACAGCAGCGACAGCGATGAACTATCTGCTGGTGAAAGTGTGTCCAAGTCTCAGTCAGCAAAAGCGGTTTCTACTGGCATGAAATCTCACCAAACCAAATCACTCACAAGAACACAGTCTCCAGGAAAATGTGGTAAAAATGGAGAGAAGGAGTCTGATCTCAAAGAACAGAATAATCGTTTGCCCAAGGTTTACAAGTGGAGTTTTCAAATGTGTAAGTATTTTCTTGAAAACACACCTAGTGTCATCTTGTGGCATAGTGTAAAAAGGCTTTTTGAACGTTCTGTATTTTGGCTTTCTTGTTTCCATGCTGAATTTGCTTAAGCTTGTGATAAATCCTCTTTTTGTTAAAGGTGGTTGTTTTTTAATTTCTTTTTTTGCAATTTCAGCACAGAGAACTGCCTATGTCACACTCTTTCAAGACTGTTTTTAGATCTGGGTCCTGAGCTGCCTTGCTGTTCTTGTGCTGTACATACCTGTCATTTCGGCATGAACATGTGCGCTTCTTCTGTTAATATTTCCTTGCTGTTTTATTTCTCATTCTCTAGTTCTTATTCAGACACTTAGGTGATAGATTTGTAATTTTTTCCCTGGCCATTTTGCATTAGTGAACCAGCACATATTTGCTATTTCTAGTATTAAGAACTTTGTTTCAGTCAAGCTACTGGTGCAGCTAGGGGTGAGCAGTGTGGGAAGGATCCTGCATTTGCCTATCTGAAAAACAGATTACTGGTTTCTTCATTCCCTCATATTAGTGCAACTTACCAATTGAATCTGACTTTGCTGTTTTTTGGGGGTTTTTTTGTTTTTTTTTTTAATTTCCTCCTCAACCCTGAATCTCAGCATTAGCCTACTTTTAAAAATATTTTTTCTCAGTAGTTCTTTGCAATCAGGTTACATTCTGCTGCTCTTCATGATTATGTAATATAAAAGGTCTTTATTGTCACTTACTGCCCTGTTGAGATTTGTTGAACACTTTCCTGGTGCAACACATTTGAAGGGCTTTTGCTCCTTCCTTTCTTTTTACCTTGGCTACACTCCACACGCTAACGTTGCTTGGCAGAAGTTGGTCTGTGGAGTGCTGTTTGACACATTTCCTGCTGTAGACGAGTCAGATACTTGAACTTTCCTCATTTGCCAAAGCTTAATATAGTTGTGACTCCTGGTCCTCTGGTGCTGCCCTCATTACAGGTTGATGTAGTGCATTTTGCACCCCACAGCAGTTTAAATGATTCTTAAATGCTTTTGAATGGAGTGTCTCCAGTGTAGCTTCACTGGACTGAACCACGAGTTTCTCCTGCCTGTGCCACCCACTGCTGTGTGCCGTGCTGTGGAGAGCTCCCAGCTGGAAGCAGCCAGAGGGGCAGCTCCTGTGCTGGCCATGTCCAGCAAGGTCATCCTGTATGGTTTTTCCTTATGGTACATATGCCAGGGACTTCCCAGTGTCTGGGGCCAAACTGAGCTCCAGCAGGGACCGAAAGCAACAGGCTCAAAGCTAATTTTGGCCCTGATGTTTTCATCCATTGTCTCAAATTTTTTTTTTATCCTTTTCCTCCTTATGAGGAAAGGAATGCATTTTTTTTCCTGTCCCAGTTCCTTAAAAAGGCTTCAAAAAGCATATTGCCTTACCTTGTAAAGAATAATAAAAAATGAGCAAATATGCGGTGATAAAGAGCAGCTGCTTCTGCTGTTGTTTCTTAGCTTTGCTGTCTGCTCCTTCAAAGCACATCACAAAGATCAGAGTACCTTCCACTCTGCTGACATCCAGAAGTGCTTGGAAATGCTGCAATACAATAATTAACAGAGATTGTTTAACTTGCAGCTGACTTGGAAAATCTGACTAGTGCCGAGCGCATAACAGTTCTCCAAGAAAAATTGCAAGAGATCAGGAAACATTACCTGTCCTTGAAATCTGAGGTGGCTTCCATTGACCGAAGAAGAAAGCGCTTAAAGAAAAAAGAGCGGGAAAGTAAGTGCTGGAAACTAAATTCTGCTTTTAGAGGGCTTAATTGCATGTGATAAGATAGTACTGGATAATTTTCAGGGAGATGTGTGGTTTTGTTGTTTTGGGAAATGCTGTGTGCAGGTGTTTTACGAACGTTAGAAGCGTCAGATACCCAGCGACTGTGGAAGGGGAAGAGCATTACCAAGGTGTGCAATCTGTTTAATGCTCTTGAGGCATTGCTACTTCATACATGAAAAAACATACGGAAAATAAACTTTCCTAAGCAGGGTATTGATTTCTAGTTTTTCTTCAAGTTACAAATAAATTTACTGTAGTATTGCTTGTGGGCCTAGTTGGTGCCTTCCCCTTAGGATAAGGGGTTTGTTCCATGACTTTAAGGGAGACTGGTTAAACGGAGTGTTTCCTATGCAAACCAGGCAGTGGAGGCTGATTTCATTTCTATTGCAAGGCATTGGTTGCTGGAGTCAGGAAGTACCAGTGCTCGCTGCTGAACAGGAAGACATGTTTACTGCTTGACTTATGAATCTCTATAACCTGTGTTTTCCTTTTCCTGTGCAGGTGCTGCTACTACATCATCTTCCTCCTCATCACCTTCCTCTAGTTCCATTACGGCTGCAGTTATGTTAACGTTAGCAGAACCATCTATGTCAAGTTCGTCACAGAATGGAATGTCAGTTGAGTGCAGGTGACAGCAGGACTCGCCAAAGCACTTTGCACTTAATGGCTGCTGAGGGCCACTCTTTTTTTTTTCCTTTTTTTTTTTTTTTTTTTATACTGCACAGTGGCACAAAATTCAGACAAGCACTATTTTGTATTTAAAGTTGTTTCTTGACAAGCTAACTTTGCACTTAAGTGCACTTTTATGAAGAAAAAGTACAACAAACTGCTTTTCCTCAAGCAATAATTGTTTCCAACTTGTCTGGGAATTGTAAGTCTAGTGACTCAAAGGCCTTCCACTGTGGCAAATGGAGGCTGTTCACTGCCTGTAGAGACAGGACAATAAGTATATAGTTGTTGGGGTGATCTGACTCAAAGTGGTAAGGCTTACTGTATTCCCTGGTATTTTGTTAAAGCTGGAACATTTGATATTTTTCCATTTATTTATGACAAATATTGAAAATATTTTCATTTGTACAAGCTAATTGTTTTTTAACTGCTAAGTCACCTTATAGTGGCTTTAATTGTATACGTCAAGCACATCTATTCAAAACCTGCAGTTAGTAGGATGTCTGACATCAGTCCTGATAACCAAATATAAGGATTCCTTTAAAAAAAAAAAAAAAAGAAAAAGAAAAAAAAAAAAGACTGACTAATGTTTACAGGTTTGAATTAGGCTTCAATAGGTAACTCTGGGTTTTAAGAACCCGTTAATTGGAATGAAACTACTGTACTTTGCCATTTTTCTATAAAACAGTATTTTTTTTTAATTTTGATAAAATACATTATGAAAAAGAAAGAAAATGGCTAACAAACTGTATTAAATCTTAATGTATAAAGATTGTATTCAGCCAGTTTAAAGTGTATATTTATTCATAATGGATTATAACAGGTATATTTTTGTGTTTTCTTGTAAATGTTTCTTTTTCCCTTAAAGCAACAAATATTTCATTTGTAATGCTTATTTTATTACGAGCTTCAAGGAGAGGACTTCAAGAGGGAGTAAGGTGTGAGGTTATAATTTGTGGTTGCTGATACCAACACTGCCACAAAAGGGTAGTTGTTTTTAAAATAACTAGCTAGCCGAGTGGTAGATGTTTAATTTTTTAAATGCCTTGTATAAATTCCAAAACCAACTTCAAAATGTTTTCACTTGTATTGATTTTATGTTGAATGGATCCCAAGCTCTCTCCTGTTAATTCTATACCTTTGTAAGACATTTGTATATTGCGGAAGTGTTCATTCAAGCTATTTAATACCTGGCACTGTTAATACACAGTACTTTATTGTACAGATTGTTTTACTGTTTTAATTGTAGCTCTGTGTACTTCTTTTGCCTGGGGAAATAGGGGCTGGCATGTTTTTCTTTGTTTTCTGGCAATACAACATGTAAGAATTTGAAGCATTTTGTTTGTAGATGCTAGAGTGTCAGAATCCTTTTCATTTGACTTTTCTAAGAAAAGCATTTTCAGTCTTCGTAGTGTGCGCTTAAGGTTATAACTGATTTTATTGAAAATGGTTTCAAAGTATTCAGAATTGTACAGGACTGTAAAATTTTGTTGACAGACATTGAAGGAAAAGCTTATAGAAAAAAGCTATAAAATATATATTAGGTTCCGCAGAAAATGGAGAGTTATGTAATATATTGTACAAATGTAAGCAAAGGCCTCTGAAATAAAATGCCATAGTTTGTGAATCCCTGATTTTGTTTCTAACAGTTTAATTAAGCAACTGTAGCGTGTTCATGAAAATTACATCAGGCTGCAGAATCAGTTTAGCAAATGATCTTTGGTGTGCTGTAATGGACATATAAAGGTAAGATAAAGCACCTGCATTTGCCTAATTTTCCTCTTAGTCAATAATTCAAATCCATCTTCCTTTTCAGCAGAAGGCAAAAGCGTGGCCCATCACTAAGGCAGAGCCAGTTGAAACAAGCTACTGGTTGTAGTTCAATTGACCAAAATATTGTTACACCTGCAAAGTGACAGATTACTGATGAGACTGATGGTAACAACCCATGATAAATAAGCTTTGGAAACATTGATGTGTTAAAAATTAGGATGATCCAAGATTGATGGGTAATTTTAATATTTTAAGTGTAGCTACTTAAGAAGATATTTTCATCTGTTTAGTGGGAATCAGAGTCACGGTAGTTCAATTCTGCTTTTCTGTTTCAGTAGGCATACGGGATATGGATGTAACTGGGGACTAGATCTGGGCAAACAAGATTCAAATTCAGCTCTTCACTCACTTCTAGTTGTTGATCAGCACTCAGTTTTAGTGCCAGCATATTTGCTTTGATGTGACAATTACAGACCGTGATCTGGGGGGGATTTGTTTAAATTTTTAAAACAGGGATCATTAGTCGGCTCCCTGCTCCCAAGTCAGGTTTTTGCATAAATGGGATTTTTTCTTTTCCTTAATACAGAGATTATTTAATTTTCATCATATTTCTGATACAGTTTAGTGGCTGTTCAAACATTTGTCTGAATGTGTTCCATTGCACCTCTTCTCTGAAGTATGTCTGTAAATGGTGCTCTCCAGATTCATGGAACCACTTGTCTCCCAGTAAGCAGAAAAGGAAGATACCTTTGGCAAACTGTTAGCCCAGGTACTTTTATCCCATGTTCCAGTGGGTCAGATCTGAGCTGCTTTTCAGGGTACATACTATACACACAGCTTTCCCTGTGGGTGAGGTCCCTGCCTGGCACTCTGCTTCCACATGAAGCAGTTTGCCATTAGCCCTGCCTGCTGGGCTGTGCCCATACTCCTGAGCGCCTGCTTGCACCACGGTCCCAAAGGTGAAGCAAAACAAACACACCCTGCTGTGTTTTCCACACCCTGGCTGAGGAACAGGCTCAGTTTGTGTCTCACCATTGACCATGTTGGGAATAGCTGAGGTTGGCATATGAGAGGGAAAACGAGCCTTGTTTGAAGGCTCTGCAGTGCTCCCACCTCCCCTTATTTGCAGTCTCCACTGATACCTGTCCATACTTAGGACTGGGTAGTTGCCATCACACTGTGGAATTTTCCTCTTGGCAGAGGGATTGAACTCGCTCTCAGGCAGAGTTCCTGGGGGCTGTATGCCTCTTGCTGAGTTTCAGTGGCCACGAGTCTCTGAAATGGGTAGGATGATGGTCGACCCTGTTCTGCCTCTCCTGTGTCACTACAGTGCTGCTCTTCTGTGTGAAGGCAGATTGGAAAAGCCACTACAAGTCCCGTACCAGCCACCTGCCCCTGTTCAAGGATTTGTGTGTTCTCTTGGGCTGACCCCATCCTTGAGGGTCACTACCTTTCCTGGCATCCAGCAGGCAAGGCAGGGGTGATGCCTGGTGCCTGTGTCAAGACCAGCACTTTCCTTCTATTCAACAGCTGGATTGCTTGTTTAGCCTTCGGCTGGATGCTGGTACCAACAGGGCTGCTTACAAGTGGCAGCTCAAAAGGTGCATCAAGCGTGTAATGAGACAGCCAAAGGGCTGTCTGCAGCTCCCCTTGGAACCGAGGGTCGTGGGAAATCCGCAAGACAGCCTCTCACCACACGCTCATCACAGAATCAAATAGGTTGGAAAAGACCTCTGAGATGATCTAGTCCAATCTGTGACCAAAGCCCACCACGTCAGCTAGACCACGATACTAAGGACCATGTCCAGTCTTCCCTTAAACCCAGGCACGGTTACTCCACCATCTCCCTGGCAATCCATTTCAATACCTAATCATCATTTCTGTGATGGAGGAAGCAATTCCTCCTCATGCTCAACCTGCTCCGGCACAGCTTCAGCCTGTGTCCCCCCCCCGGTCCCGAGGTTGGATGTTTCCGGGGTGCAACTGCGCCCACGCGCGGCACGGTCCCGCCGCGGCCGGAGCGGCTCCCAGCCCGCGGCGGAGGAGCAGGGAGCAGGGAGCGGGGGCGGTCCCGGGAGCCGCTCCCGGCCCCGCGCGGCGGAAGTGACGCGCCCGAGCCCGAGCCCGCCGCGCTCGCTGCCCGCCATGCGGCTTCCCCGGGCCGGCGCGGGGCCGCGGCAGCCGGCGGCGGCCGGGGGCGGGCAGGGCCCGGGGGAGCGCTACGTGCTGGGACAGGTGTCGGGCAGCCTCGGGGCGGCCGCGGCTCCCGCTGCGCCCCTCGCTCGCCTCTTCCGCGCCGCCGCCCCGCCGGTGCTGGTGGCTGTGCCCGCGGTGAGCGAGCGAGTGCCGGGGATGCGTGAGCCCGGCAGGGCGGCTGTCGGCAGCGCCGCTGCCCGCAGCGGTGGGCTTCGGGCAGCGGAGCGCCAAATGAGTTGCAATATGTGAAGTAACTTCGGGGCGTTCTGGAATTCTGTCCTTCAAATCTGTTTCTCTGCCACTTTTTTTTTTTTTTTTTTTTTTTTTTTTTTTTTTTTTTTTAAAGGGAAATAAGAAGAGGAAGCGTGCAGAAGAAGGGGAGAAAGTGTCAGAAGACCAGAGCTTATCCGTCGTACAAGAACCTCCGGTAAAAGCAAAGAAGATTAAAAAAAAGAAACGTTCAGAAGCAGAGGAAAAACTGTCAGAGAGGTGCGTAAGTGACATATTTTTATAGTAAAATTTAATCCCCCAGCATCTATATAAATCGTAATTTTGAGTTCGATGAAGCAACGAAGTTCTTGTGTGCAACTCATCTTCAGCTTGGTGTATAAGATTATTTTTAAGATTGTGCCAAATTTCTGTAGGTTTCCCCTGAAAAGAAGTAGTGCAGCTGCTTGAAACACTAAGTCTGTGAAGTGCAAGTGTCCTGCTAGAAAGCCATCAGGTCCAGTGGCTGAAGATGAAGGCACATGGATCTAGTTCTGTCTGGCTTGGGAGATGCTTTTTAGCTGTCCTTGGCTTTTTCCAGCAGAGGTGGCTTCAGCAGGAGCAAGGTGCCAGGCACAGGGAGCTGTCTGTGTCCTGCTGGGCCTCTGCAGTAACGCAGAACCTCTCTGTGACTCTGTTCTCTTGAATACTTGAAGCGAGGTGCTGCAGAGCAGGCTGGAAGCTGCTCACTCTCCAATGCAGTTTGGGTAATAAAGCAAATTTGATCGTAGCACCAGGCTCACCCCTCATCCTGTCCCTGGCACTGGGCCCATGGAGCCTGTTTGCTGTCTTTGTGTCTGTGACCTTCCAGAGGCTCCTTTAGATCTGCTCCTTGTTCATGCTTTCATGGCAGGTTTGGATGGAGAGAGACTTGTTAGTGCATGGCAGCATTCCAGAGGTTTGTTCTGAGTCTCTTGCAAACTGAGAATTTTAGAGGCTACCAAATTATTTAATTCTGAAGTCATTCTGTATTACTCCTGGTAAATAGTGAACGCAGTGTCCTGAGGACAGCAAATAGTTCTTCATGTTACTAAATGGTCAGATACATTTGTTTAATGTAGAATGAAGAAAACGGTGTTTGAATTCTTAGAGCTGAACATAATAATTTCAAATGTAAGCTAAAATATCTTGGAGGCTTCAGTTCTTTGACCCCAAACCCCCTGGTTTTTTTCCCATCAATTGTAACCTGCCGATTCGTTTCTGGTCAGAGAGAATGCACTGGCGCAGGCAGATGAAGAGGAGGATCAAAAATTGTTTCAAAACAAAGCGAAGCAAAAGAAAAAGGCTTCTCAAGCCATCACCAAAAGTGTTAATTCAGCTACGGGTGCTACTGCAAAACAGCAAAAGAGAAGAAGGGTGACTGATGAAGCAGCAGACAGAAGAACGGTGTTTGTTGGAAACTTGCCTGTCAGCTGTACTGTTCAGGTACGTGGGTGGGTTCTGTCCGCTAAAGGAATGAAAGGAGTTGCAGCAGTCCTCAGTTTGAGGGGATGTTCCCAGCTGGGAAGTCACACACACTTGTGATTGGAACTGCTTTTGGGAAAGTAGGAAAGGGTTCTTGTTCTCAGAAACCAGTAGAGACAATCTCTGGTTTCCTGGAGTTGGGCTTCCTGCAACAGTGGATGCAGTGACTCTCTCGTGAGTAGAATTGGTCAGTTCCTTGTCAGTGAAAAAATGACTCACTAAAGGAGAACTGCACTTCAAAAACTGCACTCTGCTTCTAATTTTGTATGCAAACACCACTTCAGATCGTTACGTAAAACAAGTTAAATTTATACTTTCTTCCATAGTAAGAGGCATGACTTCAGTTTTGACAATCTGTAGAAGAAGCAGCTGCCACAAAAAACACAGAAATAGTTACAGATTACTTGCATTTTTTTATTAGTCTGTTAAGGAACCTGCAAGTAAAAGGGAGACGGTGTAAGAACAGTGCTACATATAAATACTAAAAAATAATTCTCATTATCAGGTTGAAAAGTGTACTGAGTGTTTTGTAATATCATCTGTTTAGGTACTGAAATCTCTTTTTAAGAAGTATGGACAAATCCAATCCATTCGCTTCCGGTCTCTGGTATGTTATTTCCTTTAATGTTATATAACAAAATTATTTGTTGGTGTTAAAAGGCAGTAGTATTTGTGAGGCCTGTACCTTCATTAGTTCAGAAGTGGTTTGGGGTACGTGAGTTTTGCTATTAGAAGAGGCCTTGGAGATGTTACCACAGGAGCACCACAGATGCATTTTTCCTGTAGCAGCAGCTGATCCAGGATCAGAGCTCTATGTTTTCTGAAAGAGGAATGCCTTTATTATTGCTGGTTTGGCTGAGGCATTGCTCACGTGTTTTTAAATCTTGGTAGCAAAGGCACATTATTGTAAATCAGGGTACTCACTAAAATAGTTGACAATAACACTCTTGGAACTCAAGAAACATGTCAGACAAAGTCAAGGCAAGCTCTTTAACTCTGAGGATCTTTTAGACCATCTCTAGGTCCAGCCACTTCTGTCATTTGCTCACTGGACTGGCTATGTTGCTTTGGGTGGCCCCTGCTTCAATTCATCTTTGTCTTACAGAAAAACTCTTTTTGATAAATTTACACTCAGCCCACCTAACTCAAGCTTTTTTATCTTTTAAGATTCCAGCAGAAGATACTGTATCCAAAAAGGTAGCAGCAATCAAGTAGGTTCCCCTTGTGAATTTTGTGTGTTTTTCAAGGCCTAAACAACATTTAAGTGTTGGTCATTAAAAGTTTGTCTGTATTAGGTCTTCTTTTACTTATTTTACATTTCTTTGGTTTTTGTCATTACATTTATGTGTATTAAGTTTTCTGAACAAGTAATAAAGAATTATGTGCCGTGTATACTTGTAATTTGTTACCTGAGGTTGCATTTCTTGCATTTTAGGAAGGAGAAAGATGCTAAAAGTCTAATTTCTTCCGATATGTTTATGAGCTGAGGAAGCTTGCTCAGGGTGCATATATGGGCTGAGCAAGGTTTACGGTGGGACTCCCTTGTACGTACAGGGGTAGCTTGACCTGCAAGGGAAATGAAGTTGGTGTGCTCAGAACAAGCAGAGGCATGAATGTGTTCAGCAAGAAGTGCCTGTGCACTGCACAGCATCAGCAGGATTTGAGCAGTAACGTCTCCTCTTCCCATTCCAGGCATAAGGTGCACCCGAATGCGAAGTTCATCAACGCTTACGTGGTCTTTAAGGAAGAATGTGATGCCCAGAAGGCTCTGAAGGAGTAAGTCTCAGTTCTGTTCCTCATTCCCTGTTGAAGAGGTAGTTCAGGTGGACTTATAGTTAGTTTAAACAACCTCTCCTCTTTCGCTTGAATCAGAATAAAATGTTGTTCAAACTTAAAAGTAACTTTGCTTTTGGAATACTGGTACGCAGTATTATGATATTAAGTAATTCTTATTTCACTTTTAAAACCTTTTGCTTTTGACTACAAAAGGAATGGAACAGAAATTGCTAGTGGATTTCACATCAGAGTTGACACTGCATCTAAAACCAGTTCGGTAAGTAAGATGTGTGGCTAGAAATCCCCCTTTCTGGTTTGGTTGTGGAGTTTTTATTGTTTCTGTTTGGTTGGTTTGGTTTTATTCTGTAACAAATAACTTACTGTCCTGTCTCTCTTGTTTCCTTTAGCATGACAATAAACGATCTGTATTCTTGGGAAATCTTTCATATGGTAAGTCTGAAATGGATTGTTATGCATCATTAATTTGCATTTATGGGATGGTTGACATTAGGCTTTTTATTTCTTGGTATTAGGTGGATAATTACCTTTTGCTGGGGGTAATTTTTATTTGTTAATTGAAACACCTAAAGAGGTTGTAAGTTTCTGTCCAGTTCTGCACCTTGAGTGTTTCCTTTATTGTAGGTTGCACTGCAAGCGCTTTTAGTTCTCATTGTTGCTTCATGTTTTTTAAATAAATAACGACTAAGTTGTATAGGCCATGGCTTTCTAAATTGCTCAAGGGTTACCAGTATCTGTTTGTGAACCAATTCCAAGTGATGGACAGTGATGGCTTCTCCTTTTGGTGCTTTCTGTGAACCACAGGCTGAGTTGCTCTGTCCAGGCAGGGCTAAAAGTGGCATTTGATGATGCCTGTGGGCCAGTTTCAGCTCCGAATATTCTGTGATTCTGTGATTTGCTGTGCTCTGAAATTACTGCAGCAGCTTGGACCTTTCTCAGCATGTCTAGGTCCCATTGCTGTAGTTAATCCCATACTATTGAGTTCAGCCCCTCCCCTCAGCAGAGAGATGTTTTTATCTACATCAGGGGATTCCATGAAACGTACCTGTAGAAAAGGAGAAAATAATCTCTATTTTTGCGATGGCACTTCACATTTGTGTGCCTAGGCATGAGATGGAGAAAGGCTCATACACCCAGCCATTATCAGAATAATTGCGTGGCAGCTGTGGTTGGATACTGTAAATCCCTTCTTCCCCATTCAGCTAAAATTCATGGCTCAGTCAATGAACAGTTGAAGAGCTCAAGCTCATTATCATCAGCATTAATTCTTAGAAAGAAATTCTGGCATAAGGAGGAGCTTCAAAAATGTATAGCAGGATTCTTAATTTCTACTGTGTTCCAAGCATAAATGAAATAATTTGAAAAATCTATTTCAGTCTTTGCCTTAGTTCTTTGTAATTTATGTCATACTCTTCAGAGCTGGAGAAGCAGTAAGTGTCAGACCAAATAGCCCTTTATAAAGTCTGCATTGTCAGCTTGCTTGGATTTTTCTAAACCACTGATACTTGTCTACCTATCCATATTCCGTTTGGTTTGTGTCCCTGAATGGGTGAATGAGAAGTAACTGGATGTGGGCCAGGCTTTCAAAGCCGTGTGTCTCCCTGAAGAGGCATCTGTTCCGTTGTGTTGCCTGCAGACATCCGCGATGACGCCGTGCGGGAGCACTTCCTTGTCTGCGGGGACGTCGTGGGAGTGCGAGTGGTGAGAGACAGGAGGACGGGCTTGGGGAAAGGCTTCGGCTACGTCCTCTTTGAGGTACGTGCTCCAGGCCACGGGGGGTTCTTCAAAACCTGAATTGGGGTCTGCCTTTAGAGCTTTTTTATTTTCTTTTTAGTAATTTTTTGAGGTGTGTGTGTGTGTACGTGTGAGGTTAAGTGGCAGCGTTGTTGTGTATGGTGAAAGCGGTTTGGAAGACCGGTTCTGTGGAAGCAGATACAAACCAAAGTATTTTAGGTTTTGTACACACTGGGGTGAAAGAAGTGACTTTACCTTAAAGACTTAAAGGAGGGACAGATGAGTTTGTTTGGTATAACTTCAATGTTCTCCCATTTCTTACGTGTCAAAATGTGAGCGGAATTCTTTCCTGCAGCTGGTTTGCGTACAGGTTCTCCGCTTTTGATTCAGTACAACTTGCTTTCTCCTGCCAGTCTCCACCCTCATTTTCCTTAGTTCATTTCCCGCAGCCCAGTTTTTTCCCAATTTTTCCTTGTCTCTCTGTGCCTCATCAGACTTTAGTGTCTTGCTGTAAGGTTTTCATAGCCTGTTTTCAAGCGTCTGTGCCGCTGTGTGTGGGCTGTGTGGGGGTGCTGGTGTTCCTGAACAGAGATCTTGGGTCATTCCCTAAACAGAGCGGTTTGAGTGCTCTGCGTTGTAAAATCCTGCTTACCCGTTTTAAAGACAGGTAGCTGTAAGTAATGCTGCTTTTAAACTGGCTGTCTGGTTTTGTAGAACACAGATGCCGTACATCTTGCTCTGAAACTCAACAACTCTGTTCTGATGGGAAGAAAGATACGAGTGCAGCGCGTAGCGGACCAGAAGAAAGCACAGAAAAGTCCAGACCAGTCGCGTGCTCCCAAGGACAAAGCTGATAAGAAGAAAAAAGAAAAGAGCTGCTCTAATGATTCTTTTGTTGGTGAAAAAGCAACCCCATTAAAGAAGAGCACGAAACCAAAAAGACTAAAAACTACTCCCAGGAATAAGGCTGGGAAAAACAAAAAGTCCGTTGATAAAAATCAATCCACTAAAAATGCTAATTAGTGTTATGAAGATGGATATATGTTAGAGTGTTTTTTGTATGTGAGAGTGTCATAAATTTTGTTTACTAATACTGCTGTTGTCCTTCTTGGCATTTGGTTTGGGGTATTTGGCTTCTCCCAGAAGGCAGTGGGGGGTGCTGCATGATTTTATTCCTGTGTTCCAGGAATCTGTCTCCAGCTGAGGTATTGCTGCAGAGGGTAACTGTGAGGTTTGTTTTGTTTTTTAACTGTGTAGGATTACCCCCAATGGCTATAGAAAAAAGTGACTCACATTCAGACTGCGTTTGTGATGAAACAGAAATCGTTACCTTCATTTGGGTGGCTTTTTTGTTGTGCAGAGAAGGGCAGTGGAGCTGGTGAAGGGTCTGGGAGCATAGGTCTTATGAGGAGCGGCTGGGGGAGCTGGGGACTTGGAGCCTGGAGAAAAGGAGGCTCTAGCCAGGCGGGGACCGGTCTCTTCTTCCGAGCAGCAAGGGACAGGATGACAGGGCGAAGCCTCAAGCTGTGCCAGGAGAGATTTAGGCTGGACATCACTGAGTGCCATGCTCCAGTTGACCCGGTGGTGTTGGGGCAGCGGCCGGACGCGATGACGGCAGGGCTCTTTCCCGGGATCCCGTTTCCCGCTCTCCCGGCCCCTCACGGCGCTCGGCGGGCTAACCCCGCGCCCCTGGGCCCGCGCATGCGCCCCGCGCTGGGCGCAGGCAGTGCGGGAGGCGCCCCGCGCCGCCGCGGGCTGATGACGCCAGCGGAAGCGAGGAGGGGTCCTTTCCCTGTGCCCGCTCGCCCCAAGGTGCCTGCGGAGCTCGGCGCGGGCCGCGCGGCGGGAGCGGCGCGGGGGCGGCGGCAGCGCCATGATGGTGGGCAGGACCAGCGCCATCGCCGCGGGGCTCTGCGGGGCGCTCTTCATCGGATACTGCATCTACTTCGACCGCAAGAGGCGGAGCGACCCCAATTTCAAGAACCGGCTGCGGGAGCGTGAGTGTCCCGGGGCGCCCCCTCCGCTTTCCTCCCGTCCCGTCCCGTCCCTTCCCGCCGTCGCGCCCTTCCCTCAGTGATCCCCTTTTCTCTCCCTCGCTCGCCCGCCCGGCCGGGGCGCGGGAAGGCAGCACGTGCTGTCGCCGCAGCGCCGCCCCCGGGCCCGGCCGGGGCCCCCGGCCCCTCTGCCCCAGGCCCCGGCGGCCCCTGCGGCCTCTCAGCGCCCCTTCACCGAAACCAGGGCCCGGGGCACAGAGCCGCGAAACGTCCAAACTGGAAGATGCCTTCGAGTCCCATCCAGCCATCCGCCCGGCACTGCCGCTGCGGCGCTAGCCAGCATCGCCCAGCGCCAGACACAGTCCGTCCCCCCTTGAACAGCCCCAGGGATCCTGACTCCACCGCCTCCCTGGGCAACCCATTCCAGTGCCTGGCCATCCTGACGGTGGAAAAGATTTTGGCCCACGTCTCAGCTTAAGGCCCTTTTCTCTGATCCTCTCACAGCAGACATGGTGGAAGAGACTGATCCCCACCTCACTGCAACCTCCTTTCAGGTGGTTCTAGACAGGGTCGGCCCATCAGAGAGCGTTTGCTGTAGGTGTCGGGTAGCCTGTGCTTTCCGTCCATGCTTGGTTCAAATTCACCTCCTCCCCTGCCTTCTTCTTGTCCAGTCTTGCTCTCCGAGCGGTGCTATTATAGCCACCACATTGACGTGGTGACACTTTTATTTATTTTTTTTCCCCCTCCCTTTGGAAGACGAGCAGGTAAAACAGTGTGGTCTCTTACAGTGGAGTTGTTGCTGTGGTGAGACAGAGGTCTGTGGCAGCTCTCAGGTATTTCATCGGCTGCATTCTAAACCCTCCTGGCAGCCCTGCCATTGGCTTCCAGGATAAGAATGAATGCCAGAGAAAACTGTTGATTAATCCAAGATGTAGAGCTCTTCTCCCGTGGCTCTTCATTATTTCACGTCTTCAACATTTATTTAAACGTTTTAATAATCAGTGGGGGGTTAAAATGCAATTGTAGGCTTGAGTACTGAAGGAACACAAATGAATCATGAGCAAGAAGGTGATACTTTTTATATCGAGTTATTTCTGGTGTGGTAATATGTATATTATTCCTTTGGTAACTAATCTGAAGATAAGAAGTTATCATTAAGATAAATTTTCCTGGCAAGTAAACATGATGTGATCAGCAGTTTCGTGAATGGAAAAGTCAATAACTAGACTTCTTGACAATGAATATTTACCTGACAGCATTAAAATGTAGTTTAACAGCTTTGGTTCTGCCTTCATGGATTGAATTTGCCTGGCCAGGCAAATTTGCACTTAGCAGTGCATTAATTCTGCTTTCCAGAATTTCCTCTACAGCAAGTTATGTCTGTCAAATATTTCAGCTTTGGGCCCCCACTCCTGTGTGTAGGATTTTGGGCACATACCCTCTTGTGTGTGTTCCAAGCCTTTTTTTTTTTTTTTCCCCTGCAGTGCAGGTCACTAATTGGGAAATGTTAGTGCAGTTAACTGGAGTGTGCTTGTTTTGCATGAGCAAACCTGATTTTTGGCACCGTAATCAGCCGTGGGCATTTTTTATGATGCCAAATATGCAGTAGGAGAAGCACTGAATTACATAAGGTTTTTTGCAGAAGCACCAAAAATAATTTTTGGGTTCCAGGATTCCATAACCTGAATAAACCTTAGAACTGCTCTGACTAAGAACTGACATTACCTGTGAAGTGGAAAACAAATGCATTTTGGTTTGATAGGAGGTGGCAGCTGTCATTTGGGGGACTTCATTGTAGGACTAACAGTCCTTGCACGTGATGCAAGGTCTATATTTAGTTGTAAGGCTTTAGTTAATTTGGTTGGGGTTTTTTTTGGTAGTGTTACAGATTATTTAGCATGGATGCTTCAGCAGTGGTGCCAGGGATCTGGGTATTACAGCATTTTTACTGTAGGGTAGACAGGAAGGCTTGGGCTGTAAAATACTTGACCAGGAAAGGTTCAGTGCAGCAGCCAGCTGCAGTTCTTTATGTAAAGATGCTCCATGTGTTGTGCAATACTGGGGGTATGGGATGGAAGGCCTGGAGAAAGCACCTTTACAGCACATCCTTTCCAGTAACCTTCTGAGCATAAGATTCCTTTTCAGCCTCTGTGATGCAGTGTCACCAGGATTTGGGAAGGACAGGAGGCCTGACAAGTCAGTGGATTGCCTCTTGTATTTGGTCAAGCACGTGCTGACAAATGAAGAAATGGGTTTTTTTGCCCTCCCATTTACACTGCACATCTCTGTGTGCTGTGTTTGGGCCAAAGATTACATTGCAAAGGCCTGTCATAAAAATGAGATGGCCAGATTTAGGTTTCTGAGAAAAAAAATATTCCTGGAAGTTTCTGGAAGGCTTACAAACTACTGGACTTTGATTTTCCAGATGTTTTAATCTTATTTAGCCGATTTCGTGGGTGGGTTTTTCTGCTGAGTGCTTTTTTTTTTTTTTTTAAGGTCTTGTTGTTGCTTGTTTGGGGGGCATGTCCATATTTAGTCTTAGGACCAAAAGATAGCAAAGCTATAAACATCTAGCTGCTGAGCTTCCCCAGCTGTATTTTATGAATAAAATTCTTCAGGTATGTTTACTGTTCGCCCTCTTGAATGAATAAAATAGAAGCACTCTGCTTTAAAATACAGACACAGATGTCCTTGTTCAGAGACAGCCAGAATTTCTGGCCACACTGAATTTTGCCCAGGAGCACCTTCTGCCTGGACAGCAGGGTGAGAGGAGGGCAGACAGCAGACTTCACCGATGGGAGCTGAAAATGCAAATGGCTTTTTGGGTTTTCTGCTCCTCTGTGGGACTGCTTGGGAAGCTGCTGGGGCTGCTCAGGGGCTTTTGCAACCCGTGCCAGCAGGACAGGTCATCCATTGGTTCTCTTTGGAAACTTGTACCCTTGTATGAGAGCTGTGCCTGCAGGACCTGCAGTGTGACAGCTGCAGTTTGGCTTTGTGCTTTGGATGCATGCACTGCATTTCTGTGGTAATAGATTCATTCTATGAAAGATTGCATTTCCCTTTTCAAAATGTGATTATCTCTTAGAATAGAGGGAAGTGTTTCATTTTTGTGGAGGTCCTTGAGGGAAAACAAACTTGGGGGATTTTTTAGGTGTGGGGTTGGGGGTTTTTTTGTTTGTTTCTTGAGGTTTTTTTACCCCTCAAAGCCATTGTGTTTTGCTTGTCATATTACAAATGTAACTTTTGGTTGTTATCGCAAAGATACTTTGAACCTCCTATTTCTTCCCAGCCAGTATGGGAAGAATTCACAAATATCCTTTAGAGTTACTTGTGCTTTGTAATTGTTTTAGCTAATGAACTTTTAAAGAGCCTGTAAAGAAGTATTAAGAAGAGGGGAAAAGAAAGTTCCTTAGTAGTCAGACTTGAAAGATTTGGTAGATCATTTTTCAGTTTTAAAATCTTGGTGATTCTTCATATTCCTTCACCATTTTCAGGTTAAAGTATATGATTTCAAATCTGTGTGATCAGTGGTCTAAAGCTTTCATTAGTTCCAGTCACCAGCATGTCTTTTGTTTTCTTCTTTATTTCAGAATGCTTAACCTGGTGAATGGTACCTTTTATTATATTTTAATAAGAAGGTATCATAGTCATGCCAAGAAAACACTATTTTCTCCTCAAAATGATGTACAATTGTTACTCTTTGTATTTCTTTTTGGTGTTTTTGCTGAATGCACTACAGCTGCAATGTGTCCTGTTTTGATAGTTAGACATTTCAAATGCTAAGTCTTTTAAAATTTATTCTTTAGGATTTTATCTATTATTAAAACTTGCTTGCATAGTAGTGCAATTTAAAGTTTTGTGCAAGTTAATGCTTCTGAAAAGTTGGAGTGAGCTAATTGAAGCACTAACTTTCAAGAGAAATTCTTTAATATTGAAACCCACCAAAATGATAAAATTGTAGTGTACTACAGTTCTATCCAACACGTTTTCCCATCTGTAGTGTAAAATAACATACACAGGTCAGTTAGCTGTAGAAATCTAGGTGCTAAATGTTATTCAGATGGTATGTTAAGGTAAGGGAGTGTCCCATCTAGTTAGAATGTGAACTCCCTTTCTATAAAGAGCACAATTCTTGTCAGTTGTTGGGACGGTCGCGAGACACAGAGTGATGCCACTAAAGTTCAGAAGGCTTCTTTATTATGGCCGCATGCTGTCTTCTACACAGTTTTTACAAACCTTGAGGGCAACTTCTAATTGGTTAATAGCTTTATTGTTAATTATTCTATTGGCTAGTTGTCCTGGTTTGGAAACAAATTTGGGGGAAAACCCCTGTATAGGATCCCTCTGGGAAGCAAACCCAAGTGGCCCCTCCCTCCAACCAGTCCGAAAAAAAACCCTCTTTGGAGAAAAGTGGAAAAAACTATTTTACTAAACAAATGAAGTGCATACAAGTATAAAGAATTAATAACATGAAACAATAAAACCTCTCCTTCTGAAGTGAGATGGCAAATTGAGAAAGTCCTTGCCGTGGGTGTAGCTCGGCTCTCTCTCAGTCTCTCCTCAGTCCCAGTCCCTCCGGCGCTGCTGGAAAATGCCGAGGTCCAGGCCCCGGTGGGCCGCAGGTGCAGCCCCCAGTGCTCCCCTGGGTTTTCAGTCCAGAGCAGGTTTAAACAGTTCCAAGAAAAAGGAAAAAAAAAACAGTCCAGGGAACTTCTCTGCCCTAGCTAGCTGAAACTAACTAAAAGCAAAAAAGATCTCTGTCCTGCAGTCTCTCCAAGCCTCCGCCGAACACACTGTCCGCAGAAGAATGTGGAGGAGTCAGGCAGTTTTCTCAAAACAAACTCCGCGCTTCTCCTTGCTCTTAGAACCAGTCTTAAAGGCACAGGACTCAATATACAGCACAAACAGAACAGACGATTGGGGATACAGGCATCATAAAGTTACCCTAGGACACTAGTAAAAGACATTTTACTTGTCCATCAACTCTATCTATTCTTGAATTGTTTACATGTTTTCTTTACTGATTCTCATGGGACAGATCCCTTGTTATTACAGGTACATTTGTTTTTCACCTTCACAATAGATTGTTGTGTTAAAGGAACTTCTCATTTTCAAAACAGCTTCATATGGGAACTAGCACTAGAAAGAAATGACAGGCCAGCTTTTTACTCTATTCCTACAATCCGTAAATGCCACATGCTAGGTTATCACTATACTAGGAAATAGTATTTCTGACTGTCTTCATCATGTGGACAATTGAACATTTTTAATTACCATGCAAAATTGCTAGTCATATTTGGAAGTATTTACAGGTTGTAAAATTGTATCAAAAGAAAAATCAGGGCTGTGTGACAGTTGTTCTTTGTCAGTATAGGTGTTTTCTGAGCAGACACTGAGGACAAAGAGAGAAAGGACAGTTTAACCACAGGCTGTATTCAGAGGTTTCATTCAACTATTTCAGTTGATGAACTGAAGACTTACAAAAAGGATTATTCTAAGGAAATTGCCAGTGTTAGTATAATTATTCTTTCTTGTATGAAGAGCTGCTACTATAAAAATATCTTTATACCTGCCTAGCTGCATTGAAAGCAATTTTAATTACACTAGTTTTGCTGGAGTGGTACAACTTCATGTAGCAGACCAACTTTTTGCCTTTAGGCTAGGCAGTTAAATCTGTAAATGTTTGTTCCGTCTGTAAATGTTTGCTCTCCTCAGGTTGCAGAAATGTACGCCTTAGTATAGCTCGTTGCTGAGGCATGAGGAGACACTGCCACTTATTAACTAGTTCCCAAGTCTTTGCTATAAAGTAGCTGAGAAAGTGCCCTGTGTGTATCTGCTGTGGCCTGCTGAAGTTCCCCTTCCTTGGTGGCACACCATGCACTTCAAAACTAGCTGGCCTTGATTTAGTTCTTCAGTGGCTTATTGTTAGAAGTCATGTAGATAATTCCTGCATTACCCTAATTCTCTTTGCTTCTGTGTGCCTGCAGTGCACGAGGTGTGCTGTGCTGCTGCTGTGCTGCCCTGCACAGCTGGTGTTTGCTGTAGCCATCAGGGGAAGAATTGCCATTTTGGGTTGGTGCTGCTGCCAGCCCTCATTAGACCTCTAAATGATGCTCTGTTGCACTGAGTGGGTTGCAGTCCTGTGCTCAGTCTTCAATATTTGGAATACATCATCAGTTTCTTCTTTTGAAATGGACTTTGATTTGTTCATGGTTTCAGACTATAATCTGAAGGGCTTTTTAATTGCAAATAGAAGATAAAAGATGTTTTTTATTCTTACAGGAAGGAAGAAACAGAAGCTTGCCAAAGAGAGAGCAGGACTTTCCAAGGTAATACTGTGTTCAATAATGCAGTGCTATTTTAAAAGATGTTTCACTTGTATTATTTGTCAGATTTACTTAAGGATTTGGTTTGATTCCAGGATTACAAACACTCCTGCAAATATGCAGTCTTTATGTTCTTTTAATGCTCGAAAATAATTCTGTGGTTGTTCCTTTTTTGTGTCAGACAGAGGAGTTGTATTAGAAAGCACAACATTCACTGTGTGGTTTGATGGTGTTTTCCTCTGTAATGTGAACAAGGACTTTTCAGGCTTAAAATTATTGATGGGATACCCTTATAACTGAACTTGATAGGTTGTTTTGTAATAGGTATTTGATTTCCTCTTCATTATTACCAATGGATCCAGAAAGAAAATATTTATCTTAAACAATTGCAAGAAATATAGTTGTTATAAACACAATACACTTTAGAATTTATATTTGCTCCTGAATGATGTACTTAATAAACTGAGTAGAGGTATTTCAGCCTCTGTCTCTCTACAGATTTGTGATGCAGTGTTATGAGACCTGAGTCTGATTTTCAAAAACATTCTGTGTTTTACTTAATGGTGACACTTGGGTTTTTTTGCCAGTGTTGGTGTAACAATAGGGTTATGTACATGTCTAATTTCAATTGAGAATATTTTCTGTTAACTTTTTTTTAGCTGGTTTTTAAGGGCAATTTAACTTTTAACTGTGTTATAGTTGCCTGATCTGAAAGATGCTGAAGCAGTTCAGAAGTTTTTCCTTGAGGAGATTCAGCTTGGAGAGGAATTACTAGCTCAAGGTAATAATATCTTTTTCTAAAGGGTAAGTTGTAAAATAATTTCTCTCTACCCTTGCTAGAAGATGGTTTTTGTACACAAAGAAATTCTGAGGAGTCAAATTCATCTAAGAAAATCTGCTTATTTGTTTCTATCTTTGTGTGTTCAGAAAGTCCATCAAGGAAGGAGCAGAGCTTAGTGTAGATTGATTCACCATAATTTAATCCACTCTTGGTGGATGTTTTCTGTAAAATGTGTTACAGTGTGGAAGATGATTGATTTCCAAACATTGTACAATCTGTCACACAGGTGAATATGAAAAAGGTGTTGATCACTTGACCAATGCCATTGCTGTGTGTGGGCAGCCGCAGCAGCTACTACAAGTTCTACAGCAGACTCTTCCACCACCAGTGTTTCAAATGCTTCTAACTAAGCTCCCTACAATAAGCCAGGTATGTGAAACATTCCCTGTTGGTTTGGTGTGCAAGTAGCTGAAATACTTTATCCACTACACCAGTCTTGAGTATCAGGCTTTGTAATCTGTTGGTTTTTTAATATGTTCAGTTAGATCAAAAGAAGTTTTTTTTACTTGAGATGTTAAAAAGTGGATATGAAAATCATCATGTAGCATTAATAGCCACCAGGATAAAATGGAGATACAAAACTTCTCCTGTGTGTGGGGTATGCTAAGATGTTGAAGTAGAGGCATCTGACCACGGCTCTGATATTATAAGTGGATCCAGTGTTTCCCAAATACAGATGGGGGAATTGGAATAGCAATAATTTTATTGCACTGGGTCTTGAGGTTTTGGGGTTTTTTAATTGACATATCTACAAGTGTGTGTAAGTGCTATGAAAGTTCATCAAAATGAATCTGTTGCTTTTGCTACCCTGTTGCTTCTGGGGACGGCTATAGACTATAGACAAGATGTTAACTAGCACCAGAACCCGCGACAATTTTGGAAGCTTGGGAGTTTCCCTGATGATAAAAGTGTTAGTAGCTCTGTGTATAAAATGCCCTCCCGTTTTAGTCTGAGTGCTGAGTGGGTAATGTTGTTAATATGCCGGCAGGTGAGTCTGTTGGAAAATAAATTACATGATTTATGTTCTTAGAACTACAAGGGGACTCCCTAACAGTGTTACCTGACATAAAGCAGAGTCAGTGCTGGCTATCAGTTGGCTCTGTTACAGCTCAGGCCTGGTTACATTTCAGGAGTAACACTGGAAAGTATCAGGTACACAAGATGTAAGAGTTGGGGAAATGATTGAACAAAACTGTTTCCTAAAAAAATGGTGCCAGAAATCACACAGAAAGTCATCACTTGAGGCTGATAGAATATTGTTTATCTGACTTTGGCTTTCTTCGGTATTGTGCTGTATGTAATTTCTGTGGAACTGACTTGAAAAACAGAAGCCAAATAGATTGCCACTTTTAACTTTAATCAGTTTCTTCAGTAATTACACTGCCTAATGTTCAGTGTAAAATTACAATGTTTGATAATCAGTTGCCTACTGTTAATTTTATGTAATTGTGAATGAGTTTTTCTCCTTCTTACAGAGAATTGTAAATGCACAGTGCTTGGCTGAAGATGATGTTGAATGAGGTCACACCACAACGGGGGGAAAAAAGTTTTCTTACCCCAGAAGATGAGCATCAGTAGGGGGATAAAGGGGCAAACATAGTAGTTAATGGACTGTGTACCACATCGGGTTCTACCAGAGTTAAAATTAACTTTGTGTAGGTGGGTTTCGCAGGATTTTATTTATTATCCCAGTGAAAAGTGTATTTTGATAAGAATTCATTTTATAAATACACTGTGTTGAGTTATCAAAGTATCACTAACTTCATTATTATTAAAATTCGCAGTTGTAATGTTGTACATAAACAGACATAAAAACTACGACCTATTAAAAACCCAATGCTCATTTTTGAAAAAATGAAGTTATGGCAATAAAGATTTATCTGCACTTGTGTGTCCCTATAGTACTACTTTAAAATCCAGAACATTTGGGTGTCAGAGCAAATGATCTAAAAATGACAACATTAAAATTTATTTTTAATGTTATGGCTGGTCTTCCAATGCTTTTAATTAAGTTTAAAGCCTTGTGTAATTTCCTGAGAACATAAATATATATCATCATTTAAACAGTAACAGATCACCTTAGAAGGAGATGCAAATCACAATGGTAATGGATGACTGACTGCAGAAAGAATGACAAATCCATTTCTGTCAGGAACAAAAGCATGTCAAGTGATCAAGTCAAAATTACTGGCAAACTTGAAAGCTCTGTTAATACAGGTGTCTGAACCAAAGCTGTTTGGAATAGAACCTGGGCAGATTTTAAGAGCACAAAAGTTGGGGTTTTTTTGGAAAGCTTGAAACATTGCAAGATAGTTGACATTTCAGTCTGTAGTCTTCAAGATCAGAGCAAATGGTTGTTAAGAGTTTTTTAAAGGCTTTTGCCTTAAGAAAAAAAACCCTGCACTGATAAGGTAGACAATTATGTCCCTGGGATAAATAGCAAAAGCTAATGGAATTAGGTGTTGTACAATTTCAGTATGGTGTGGAGAATTTTGATTTGCCATTGGAAAGGAGACAATACACAGCAGGCTGAAGTGAGTAGGAGAAGTGTACTTAAGAAAGCAAGTTTTTCGTGGGTAGGATCTTCTAAATGCCAAAACAGACTGGCTTCTGCTATTTGCTGGGTTTATGCTATCAGCACTCCGGTAGCAGAAGAAACAATTTAAAATGTACCTTTATGTTTTTGGCACAGTGACTGATTTTTAACTTGAGAATGCTTTGAGGTGTCTTTCAGACTTGTATTAATGATGCTGCTGGATTAATAGTAATGTACAAGGTGGCGTAGTCTAGTAGAAGTGAGGTACTTTTGAGTGCACTCTTGCCAACTCTCATTTCAGCCTTGTGCAAGTTTCTTCAAAGGCAGGGTCTCCTCAGTGGTTCAGGAATTGCCTCACACAGGACTTTTGAGAGCTTAGGTGGATAGTTGATGGTGACCTAGCAGGCAATACCTGAGTTTTGCAGTAGAAATGGCTCTTACTGAGTCATTCGGCTGAGATGGTTTGCTATGGAATAGGTATTTTCCCTTTAAGCCCTCGAAAACATTATTTCCAAAGATCTGAGGTGCTATTGAAATTTTCTGTAATGTGATAAATATTGAAGTTAGTGGCTGGTATCAACAAACATGTTTTAAACAACTGGATGTAGTTTAATCTTTGTGCTTGGATTGTTCAGGTAGCATAAGGTAAAATGTAGTGGCCATATTCTTCAGAGGACCATGGCCAATGTGCTCTTTTCCTTCTAATTGATTTTACAGGAACAAAATTATTTTGCCCTTAATAAAAATACTGTGAAATTATAGAAAGTTCTGATTTTAATGAGGCTTTTTGAAGGAGTTTTTCTTTTCCCTTCTAACCCTTAAAAGTAAAAATAGGAATTTTTCGGTTATGCTGACAGAACTGTTAGCCTATTTACCTTCTGGTTTCCTGGTCACTTCAGCTTATCTTTTTAGTTCAGCATTTAACATTGTTTTAAGGTGAATAAAACTTCCATTCTGCCTTGAAAAACGAACCCAAACAGCACAAGACAAAAGTAGCACCCTTCTGTCAACCCTGAACATTTTCCTATTCTTTGGTATAATGATGATGATTTGAATTCACATTTTAGCTCACAACAAAACTCTCCTGAACTGGGAGTCAGCAAACCTGAGTGTCAGTTATGATTTTGATGGAAGGCTTGGTGACAGTCTGATTATATCTATAAATGGTATTTCTGTAATAAGCATCATAGACACACATACTGCTCTAACACTTTTCATTTTCTTGAGTCTGCGAAGTTAGATGTAAACAAAATTTAAGATAGCACAGGTTTAAATGTAGCCTTAAATGCAAATTTACTCTCATATCTGATAACCCAGAGGTACCTGGTTAGTATGCTAGAGCAAGCTCTGATACCTGTTTTGAGTGCCTTGGACTAAGAGAGTGGAATGCTGAATCCTTTTACCAAGACTTGAATTTTTTTCTTCTCCCCAAATATCCCAGTGAAGCTAATACTGTACAGTTGTGAAGACAAAATTTGCTGTTGCTCCAAGAGTGGCAGGCTGACAGAGGTATAGCTAAGCATGCACAGTCCACAGATGTTTAAGACTCAAGCAAAGACACTGCTTTCAGACACTGGCAAAGTGCAGGTGGTGGTAACGATGGATGTTTCTGTGTCAGCAGCAGCAATGCCATTGCATTAGCCGTGCATAGGGCTGTACATTTCTTTTCATGTGTGCAAATGAAAAAAGTGTGGTGGAAGTAATCCACAATTCCAGTTGTGGACCTGCTGCTATGGAGCTCACAGCTGCTGGAGAACAAGATCGGTAATCTTACTTTACTGCAGGTTAAACTACTAGTCCATGTCCCAGAAGGAACCATCTTCCTTTCTGTGCTTCTCCAAGAACAAGGCACTTGTTTTCAGCACTAAAAGGATTTCTTATTTAGAAACAGAGGTCTGTTACTTTGGTGTTGGGCAGTCTTCTGTCATCGGTTATGAGCTTCTCAAGCAGCTTTTATAGAAAAAACCCCACCCAGCTAGTTTCATTATCATGCAGGACTACCTTTGATGTCTCACATTTAAGTTTTCTAGATAATGGAATCAAATCCAAAATCAGAGTGGTCAGGCACACAGTGTATCATCTGGTACTAATTTCCTTTCCCTGGGGGCTGACACAATATTATTGTTGCCCTTAACATGAAAAATGGAGAAGTCCCAGCCCTGCTGTGTAGGAGGCCAGCCAGCCATCATCAAAGTAAAGTTCCAGCTATTTATGCACTCAAAAGAATCTTTCTTAAGTTTCATTTCTACATCTGCTGATGGTGTGTTTAAAGTCCCTTAGGCTGAACAGTGGCCCTACATGACTGTTGTGTTACAGTTAACATGAGTTAAACATCAAGGGAATCTTTGAAGTGGTCACTAAGTGCTTTTAGTGATTGTTTCAAAGGCATGTTGTGCTGCACACCCATGCTTCTGTGTTTTTAAACGTATGGACATAAAAAGGGCTGATGTGAAAAGAAAAAATTCTCCAGGGTTTCTGTTATACCCAAGTTTCAGTTTCTTTTTTAGTTAGTGTGTTTACACTGACCAGCATAGCTTACAGTATTCTCTGTACACTGACCAACAGCCTGTTGCAAAGAGCTGAAACCTGTGCTTAATTCACGAGGGCTGGGCTAGCGTTCATCAGAGGTGCTCTGGAAACCGAACTGGTCTGGGTAACAGTACTTGTTTTCTGCATTTGTACCAAACTCGAACTTCCCAAAGCAAATGTGGATGTCTAGTGCTGTTCTCACAGGGCAGAGTTTGCCACATCCGGTGTATGAATGTGCGAGTGAAGATGTAGAAAACAGCTGGCCCTTCTGTGTAATTTTTTGTACCAAACTGTCCAACTTGCTGGCACTAGATAATGGGCAGCTTTTTCAAAGTACAGTGGTTTCCATGTGAATCCAGGTTCTCTATTCTTTCCCTGCAGTAGGGGCTAGTTTTAAAGAATATTTACTAGACATCTTTTGATGAGCTCACTACCATTTTCCAATCATTTCTGTAACTTACTAGTCCTTAACTCTTAAAGGCCTCTGAGCTATAAGCTTTTGACTCCAGGTATACAGTTCCTGTTCCTGCTTTGTAAAGGTCAGATCTGTCTTTAACAGGTTGACAGACGGATGTCCTGCAGTGCTCACTCAAAATTTCATCATTTCCCTTGCACTCTGAGGTGTTCTCGACTCGTCTTTGGGATGAGGGGGTGTCTAGCACTGCTTACCCATGATGGGAGAGTTGCTTAACAGAGTGTGTTGCAGCTGGCACAGTGTTGCTGCAGCCTATGGATCTCCTGGGATGGTCCATGTTGCAAGGCAGTTGTGAGTGGCTTTTGTGTATGAAATTTCTAGTGTGCACAGAGGCAGAAAGCAGATGAAGTCAGATAGTTCTGCCTCTTTGCATGTTGGACCCTGACAGCTAAAAACTGATTTAGTCACACAATCATTTACTTGAGCAGGTCTTAATCTAAACAGCAGGGGGCAGTTTTGCACACACATTTTGTGCAGGCTCACCCTGCAAAATCCTAATTTTTAGAATCTTCCTGTCTGGTGAGGTGATGCAATGCAGCATTTTGTCCAGACAGATTTGGTATGGTGTATAAGGCAGGCTCAGTGAAGCGGCAGTGGAATGTGTTTCTACTGATAATACCTAATTTTAGCATTTTAAAATCCTGTGTGTTCAAATTGTTGTGATGACATAATTAGCAGTATTTCCCTCTTTCTCTCCATCCTTCAACACAAACTAGGTATATAGATAAGCCAGCTGCATTGTAGAACTTAAACTCTGCAACAAAATGCAAGTGTATCTGCATTTTGCATTGCAAGGCGTGCAAGAGAAGTTTTCCCTTGCCCAGCTGTGATTATTCTGGGTGAGCTTTACTAGCTGGAGTGAAAGGAATACACCAGTTTAATTGCAGGAGGGTGGAAGTGAAATCTGCATCTTGAGATTTTGCCTGGAGTTGGACTCTGCCTGTGATGGGTCATGTGAGGAGAGCCAACCAAAAAAATAAAGAGGCGAGATATTATAGGTTGGTGACAGGATACATTTTCAATGCTGGTTGAATTTCAGCTGAAGTTGACAAAATCTGCTCACCCCATTGTCCTGCAGCTGACATGAAGTGAGCTGATCTTATACTTTGTCTCTCTCATGCTTTGGAGGCAGCTGTTCACATTGTAGTGGCACCCTGACTTGAAACTGAATCTTAACTACTACATCTCAAAAGTGTTTTTTCTCTGCTTCCTGGTCTGTGTTTGTGAGGGGATAAAGTGCATGTATGCTATACAAGTAAATGGAAATTTTCCACCCTTGTAGCCGTCAATCAGCATTTTTCCAAACATTCAACTTGTTAGTAAGAAATTCTTCAAAGTCTGCTCAACACATGACAACATCTAGAGAAAGCTGTTTAATAGAAGATACTGTGTGAAAACCATGCTTCTTCTCCTTCCTTAGGTCACTCTGGCCATGTTACACTCTGTAACATAGCCTGGAAGATACAGAAATTTGCTGTGAAAAAACAATATTTGCCTGTTTTGGCATGTATGTAAAAGAGCATTTCCCTGGAGCTCTGAAACAACCTGGTTAGCATCTCTTGTTGTACTTAATATTATTTAATGAGAAAGAATGTACATTCAGATTTGATGATTAAAATTACAATGATTATTGCATGAATTTGTGAATCATAATGCAATGACTAATTAAATGGAGAAATGAAGAAAAGGGATTCTTGAGCAAGCATGTTCTTTGAGAAACTCTCCCTTGTTGTTTTGCATTGATAGTACACACCTAATCAATTCATAGCAGTATTTCATTACTGATGGGAACAGTCTGGTTTTGATGAAAATTTACTTTCACCACCATTGGCCTGGTATAATACAGCCTGGTCCTGTAAGTTACCATGAGGAAGACTGCCAGCTTTTAGCACTGAGTAGGTGGAACTTTCTGCCTGTATAAAGAAGGGAAGCCCCATCTGACCCCAGGTCATGCCTCCACATTTATTGAGTTATAGTTGGAGTGTTTGCTATAATGATACCTGAATTTGCATAACCATGAGGGGTTGCTATTTGGTTTATGTTTCATTTGTTCTTATCTCTCCATCTAAAGGTTTGAGCTTTAATGTCAGGTTCCTTGGCTTATGTTAGAAGTTGTCTGACACAACTAAGGGCCCTTTTTTACTTCTTTGTAGGGATGTTATTTACTGGCCATTGGCACTGGCAGAATTCTTAGCATGAAATTATTATTATTATTACTTCTGTATCAGCAGAGATGTGTGTGGCACTCTGAAGAATGTGTCAAGATGAAGTCTCTACTTCTGCCAACTCACAGCCTGCAGTCCTGATCCCATAATTTACTCTGCATGGTCCTTTCCTCAAGGAAACCTAAGCAGTCAAGAGCAGGACATTGGGAGAATGACACAGGAAGGGAGAAGGTAAGGTTTAGGATAGTATGATTGTTTTGATAGTAATTGGGTAGGTGTCTTAGCTGAATTTCATTTGAAGCTCTGAAGCTTGCTTCTTTTCTACATCACATTAATTTTAGACTAGTTGGCTAATCAGTGCTAGTTACTAGTGTAATCAGGAAAAATCAGACTTCAACAAACCATAGATCTGCTTATATATCATTAAACCTACCAAAAAGAAAGAAATATTAAAGGCACTTTCTATAACTGAATAGATTTGAGGCACAACTTTGCCCCCCAACTGAAAGCAATAACATGAGCTGTCAAGTGCTGGGTTAATTGCTCTGCCGGCAGTCCTGCAGTTAGTAAATACCTCCTGCATTGAAAATGTAAGAAGCAATCTTTCACAAATCTAGCTTGCTGTTGGATAGCAACTTTAAAAGGGACTCTGTTCTGTCAAAACTTTGTAATCAGCCCACACTGTTGTGCCTGAAATTCAGTGATACCGTCATGCAAATAGGAAAGCTGGGTCATAGGTATTACAGCAGGCATAAATAAGGGAAACAGCCTAGAAGGCAATGCAGTGAGTCAGTGTCCATCCTAGATGCTGGGTTGCAAACTGTGAATGCTTGACAACCTGATAAAACAGTTGCAAATTGGAAAGGTATTTTACAGAGAGAAAGTTGTAGCCCTGTTGTGGATAGCTGCCCCATCCTTAAAAACAATGCAGCCTTCTAAAGCATGCTTTTGACCTTCCAAGTCTTGGTGGTTAGAGCAGACCTGTTGGCTCGAGCCTCCTTTTTCTAATTTGGAGCTGGTTTCCAGAAAGCAGAGGAGGACATGCCTGGCAGGAGCTGGTTATGTGGTAACCATATGTTCAGGAAGTCGGATGATGAGACTGGGGTGCCCTGCCACCCTTCAGAACCAATGGAATGTTTGGTCCTTAGTGGGAGCTTGAGCACTAAGCTTGAGCACCACTTGCACACCTTGGCTTCTCTGGGCAACTATGAAAGTAAGAGCTCATCAGTTATGTTGATTTTCTAAAGGGAACACAGCCCCTGGGATGGAATGTATTGATACTGGGGCAATGCTCTCCCCATGCTTTTGGTCATAAAATGTGAAGTGGGGGAAAAAAAAAAAAAAGACTCCTGTACAGAATCCCTCTCTTTATTTTGGTTGTTTCCAGAATGGTGTTAGGACCTTGTCAGTCGGGAGCAGTGTTTTTGCTGCTGCATTGCCCTTGATGATCTTCAGCAGGCCTGACAATATTTGTCATTAGACTTTAGATCTTTTCACAGATGGATGTCTCCTACCTTGGTCAGCGCATTTTCAAGAAAAACAGTGATCTCACCCCGATTTTAAAGAAAAAAAGAAACAGATTGCAGTCTCACAGAACCAGCAATGGTTCACTCAGGAGTCTTCATGCCCTTTCCTTTTTTTAAAATCTGAGTGTTCAAATTCTGCCTGCCCAGCTGCTGGTAATGTTGCAAGTGATGTGGGTCTCAGGGGGTGACATTCCAAAGTTCGTTATTAATTGATGCAGGAATGGTTTCGTAAATTCAAAGTATTTGGAGGTCTTCATAGTATATGAAGTCACCACAGAATTTGTAGAGATTATCACTGGTTTTTGAAGACATGCTGCTGAAAGAGTAGTTCACTAGAGCAGCATTGATTATCTTCATTTGGGGGAACTTAACTGCATTTTCATTTTTTCTTGGAAGACCACCTTATTTTTTGCTAATATTAAAGAATATCACCCTTTCTGATATGCCTACAGATGCAGTACAGCTGTCCTCTTATGAAGCTTCACAGGAACCAGGTTCCAAAGACACAGAGTTAATAATTAGCTAGACACACCTGCCCCAGAGCCAATACAGTCTGCTGCTAACCACCTTTCAATGCCTAGAAGGTGTGAGATTGGTCTTTTATTTCAGTGAGAAGGGCATGTGCCATGAAGCAGAGCTTTGTGGGCAGTCTTGGACGCCTGATGCAAGGCTTCTTCCATTGCTTCCCAAAATGGTGGTGGGTTCTGGCAGAGTTTAGGCACTGGGAGTATTTTTGTTTTCTGGGTAAATATAAGTCTGCTGTAGCCAGAATCTTTCAATTTAACAGCCTTCAGTGAATGTCAGAATTCTCATACACCAAAGCCCTTTTTCCTGTTTAACTTGCTGTGTGAAGATCATACAAAAGAATTTGTTTGCTGCCCTTTACTGGGCATCTTCTAAAGACTGAGTGCCTGCCTTTTGCTGCCTAAGGGGCTTAGCACTTCGGCTTTTCTTTTTTAAAGTGCTGAAAGGTTAACATTTGTATTCTTTTCAGAATACAAATGCAGAGGTACATTGCAGATGTACATAGTGGAGTCAAATTTTCAGGGCTGGCACTGCAGATAGCATCAGGGCACACAGGTGTTTGGTCCAACATGACTGGGAACAGGGCATCAGGTCTAGATTCAGGCCTGTCTCCATGGGACAAGGTAGTGCTCACTGTTCTTGCCAGCCCATCATTTTGCCACAGTCATCCATATGATAACTGCAGAAGGTAATGAAGGTGTGGTAGCTTTGTGTGCAGCAGCAGTAGCAGCAGCAATGAAGATGAGAATCTGTGGGCCACAGTGTAAAAACCTTTTAAAAAGCTTTTAAATAGGTGTGAAAAAAGCTTTTCCTAGCAAAGCCAAGTTTGTCTTAAACTTCTTTATGGTGGAATTTTTCCCTTTTTCCCTTGCCTTCCTACACTTGTCTTTTACAGACCAAGCAGCTTTGCAGTTTTCAGTCTTGGCTGTAAATCACGAGAAGGAAAGGGGGTGCCATGTCCAGGTGTGCTGGCCAGCGGCGGGCGCTGGTGCAGGAGGCTCGGGGAGCCGGCAGAGCCCCGCTGCTTCGGCTTCCAGAGCCCGTGTCGCTAGATGGCAATGTGGCACTCCTGCACTGCGGTTCCTGAAAAATGGCTCGCTCTCCCTGTATTTATCTCTGCCAAACTGATGATTGCACCCACCACCTCGGCAAGAGAACAGAACAAAATCATTTCATAGAACATTACAGCTGTTGTGCCTTTTTCTTTTCTTTCTTTTTTCTTTTCTTTCCCCCACAGTTCTTTGTCCCACAGCAGGGTGCAGAGGTTTAAAAACCTTCTTTCTTAATCACTCTCCTTCTAAAAAACAGAGAAAACACAGCCTCTTGGGAGCAATTAGCTGTGAGAAAAGCATTTCTCAAACAATTGCCAGGAAATATTGTCTTGACCGATATTCCTGATGTAACACTGTCGTTCTCAGTACTGTTATTCTAACATACTCAACTGAGAAAACAGCAGGATACAGATCTGTAATGCATGATCTGCAGCTTACCACCTACCTTACCTTCCTATATACATTTGCTTTCAGTTTGTGTGCTCTCCCCACCCCCTGAAGACATTCTGTTTAGAAGAGTGAAGAATTATTTGTGACTCTCCTCTTGTGACTAGTGTATCAGGCCAAGACTGTGACAAGGCATGGCTGAAAATTAAGGTTGTGCCTCTGCTGCCTGGGTTCCTGATTGAAATTCAGTGTTGTGTGCTGCAGAGGGGATCAGGCTGCACGCTTACAGTGATCTCTCCTTGCCTTAAAGCCTGGCAGCCTGAAAATACGTGAGGCTGGCGAAGCCTGAATTTCAGTGGGAGCAGCTGGAGCGCAGGTATGCATGAATCAGGCAGCAGAAATACACTGAGATCGGGGTCTCGACCCTGAAAGGCCTCTCCCCATTTTTGTATTCATGGAAGATGGACCAGGCTGTCAGCTGGGGTGAGGTTGGAGGAATGGTGGTAAACTTGAAGTGCTGAAAGCCAGCGTTAGCAATGGCTAGGAACTGCTAGTAGCTATGCAGAGAGCTGTGTGTACACACGCGCGTGCCCACTCGCATGCACAACCATAGCTGTTTGTATTGTGTGGTCCAAATTTTGTCCTTCCTTACATAAATTCATGGAGATTTGAGAAGCAAGCCTTGCTCTGTGGGACAGGGTGTGAACTGAAGCACCTTCTGGAAGACAGACAGCAGTGTAATCCTTTCATTCAACCATGTCTGCAGCTGCTTTTTATAAACTTGGCATAAATACGTACTCAGTGAAGCCAGGCCTGTGTAGCTGGAAAATATTTTCCACCATCCAAAAAAACCAGAAGATTGGAAAAAGAGCCCAGAAATTGTGCATAACATGGAATGGCCTCGCTTGTGGTTTTTTTCCATGACTTCCTCAGCTCATTTTTCTGCTGCCAATTTTAGAAGCCCATAAGTCATACTTGTTAAACTTTCTCAGTTAAAATGTAACTCTAAGAACAAAGTCATATGATATGTTGCAGCCAAATAATCCTTCCAGAGCCTCTGACTGGAGAAAAGCTACCCCGACCTGGCCAGCTCGCAAACCCGCACGGGCTCCTGTCCCGGGAGAGGCAGGGCTGAGGGGCAGGTTCACAGCCCGGGCCTCAGCTGTGCTGCCCGCACGGGTGATGGCTTCCCAGTGGATTTCAGCAATGTCTCCCTGCTTCTGCCAGGGTGGCCAGGCAAAAACTTCAGCTCCTCCTCTAGGAGGACTTCAGGCAAGAGGCTGAGCAGAGGAGGGAGCGACGGGGGGCAGCACAGAGGGTTTGGTGGCGGAGAAAGGTGCTGCTGCGGTCGGTGAAGGAGCTGAGGGGTGAGAAAACAGCAGGTTGCCAAAAGCGAAAGTGAATTCGCTAGAGGGTTTGAAGAAAGGACATCCTCATTCTCATTCACTGCCTTTTAAAGTGTTGAATCAATATGGAAGTACATTCGTGCCAGGAGCAATACTTTTGTTTGCCAGTTTTGCTCTATTTTATACAGTGATTTTGCTTACACCACTCCCCTGATGACTGTTTTGAAGTGCCGTCCCTTGTCCAGGGTCTGCTCTGAGCCCTTGCAAAGACCAGATTGCCAGTGACTGCCGGGAGGATGTCATTCTAAATTTACCCTCGGCAGTAGCCAAGAGTGGGACGTGGCTGTTGGCCGTGCCGGCAGTGGTACTCCAGCCCGGAGCGCTGGCAGTGCCAGCCTAGGCCGCTGTGCCCTGCTGCTGCCTTGGGAAGGGCAGGGAGTCCTGGTACCCCTCTGGCTGCCTTGGGCGGCCTCTGCGCCCAGAGCGTGCAAGTCCGGCAGGGTGCGAAGCACTGGGGCACGGAGAGGAGAGGAGCGAGTGGAACTGAGGGGCTTCAAATGCTCCAAGCTCCAGCCCGGCCTCCCCCTTGTGCTGGGGGCAGAGTGGCGAGAAAAATATCCTTCTGGGGGAAAAAAAAAAAAAGGAAAAAGAAAATTCTTATGTTTTCCCCGCTAAATATCAGCTTTTGAGTTTGGTTCCGTCCCTCGACGGGCGCTGGGAGAGCGTCTGGAGGAATCCGGGGGAATCACGCTGCTGCGCAGCGGCTGCCGGGAGCGGCGGGCCCCAGAGACCGCCTTTCTGCGGCAGGGCGGAACGCCCTCGCGAAGCCTGTGTGGTCTTCACAAGAAGGGAGGAACTGAGCAAACCCACTGGAAACCGGCGAGGGTGTTGTAATGTTTTTTGGACAGCCTGTTTCAAAAAACAGCGGCGGCCTCTCTCTCTCCCCCCGCCTCCCCTCCCCTGGCAGCCGCTTCCCGTGCCATGACATTGAGGGAGGTGGTGGTGACTGATGTAACCGCGGCCGGGGAGAGTCTCTTGCCCAATGTGCAGAGGCTGGACGATGGCCAGAGAAATTTGCTAAGGCCGGGTTTTCTCACAACGGGCTCCCTGTATCTGTGCACATACCTGTAACTGGGCCAGGTGCTTGGCACGGCTGCCTCCCCAGCCGAGCACACGAGGTGGCAGAGCTACTCAAGCCAGGAGGAGGAGAAGGAGGAAAGGAAGAAAATGTTCTTTTCCCACATGAATGCAGACCCAATAACATACCTAGGCACTCATTGTTTGTGTCACGGTGTTGTAATTAATAACACTGTCTGCTCGCTGAGGCCAGCTGTTCTTTGTGCTCATGGCTGGAGCGTGGGGGAGATCGTGAGGAGAGGCCTAGCAGCGTTTTTGCTGGATCACCACCTTTAAGTTATTGTGACAGGCCTTTAAAAAGATGTCTTTGTATGAACTGGAATATAATGCTCAGCTGGGCTCTTAAATTCTGGCTCTGTTGAGAAAAGAGATCCTTTCATATCGATTGTCATTTTGTATGCAGTTCAGGCACCGACTTGTAGAAAATCTGGGCCAAGAGAGATATCATTAGGTATTTATGGGGGTTTGGTTGGCTCAGCAGTCAGTTTTTCCATTGTCATGCCGTGACAGTAGTGCATTACATACACCCTCAGGAGACATCCTTCTGCTACCACAACAATAAAGGACCTTTTTTTTTTTTTTTTTTTTTCTGACTCATCTTCAGCTAGAAAAAAAAATGCCAACCACCACCAGTAAATATAATTAGCAACATGCAGATACACTTTAGGTAGCTTTCAGCCCATTGGGATAGTTCCTGTTAAAATATAGTCTCATGGTTGCTCACCCATGCTTGCACCTCCAGCTGTATTCCTGATTATACTTCGATGTTTTAACATAGCCTGGTGATGTTGTAGGCTGAGGAGCCGTTTCTAGTTTGGACAAAGAGGAGGAATATATTTCATGCTAGGATCATCTTTCATGCACACGCAGGAGCTTTGGCCAGACTCACAAGGCAGGGGAGTACAAATGGCTGTGCTGTGCCGGATGCGAGGTCTGCTTAGCTCTTTATCCCGCCTCTGACAGAGGCCAGCAGCAGATGCTGCGGGAAGGAGGACGAGAAGCAGAGCAAGTCTAGACTGATTCGGCCCCAGTGTGCCCTCTTTGTTCCCTGCATAGCTATTCCCATTCTCCCAAGCACAGGGGAAGAGGAAACTACTTCCTTAGGCCTGTTCTCCAGCCTCTTTGGGTCCCTGCTGTGCAGTGGCCTTTGTTTGTTTTGCTTCCCAGATGTGGTTTTGGGTGGGATGGATTTGTTTTGGATCCACTTGGTCACGTGGGGACTTCTGGGTTAAATGTGTCCTGGCCCCCTCAGTATTTCCCTCATGTGAGCGTGATGGAGCTGGGAGCAGGTGGCATACAGCTGGGCTCTGCTGTCTGCCAGGTGGGTGAAGTCTGTGCCTTCCCAGTGAGGGGCTGCTGCCTGTCCCGTGTGAGCTGTTGGAGCACCATGAAGCTGGGACCCAGTCTTTGGATCCATATTTCACCTTGGGATGAGGCCTGACACCAGTCACATGATTGTGAGCACGCCAACTGGGAGATTATATGGCTTTGTTTATTTATTTATTTCTTTTAGCCTGTGACTAAGATGGGGGAGTATTTGGATGGAGCCACTCCTCCCAGAAATTGCTGTTTATATTTCAGTCTCCCGAGCAGAGTCAGTCATATCTGAGGTGCTCATAGCCCAGTAGTGGTATGTGGGCTCTGCTGGCGTGTCCTCACATAACCTGGCATTCACGCTGCTGGACAGAATGTGGGCTGCTTGTCTGCTCATCCCAAGCACAAATGAGCAGAAGTTTTCCTCTGTATTCCAGATTGCTGAGCTCAGAGAGGTGGAGGAGAGGAGGAGCAGCTTCCCTCTGCAAGTGGCCAAGGATTGAATAGGGCCAAACTTGGAGTGACACTGAGAAAAATGAGACATGTGGGAAGGGTGGTGGCCTTATAGCCACAGACAATATTGCAGAACTCACTGGTGCAGCATGTGTTCAGCACAGTCACTTGTAACACTGCTCTGTGTGTGTAAGCAAGTGAGTACCTGCTTCCACGTGATCAAAAGGAGAGATGCCTTTAGAAAAATGCTAGAGTGGTGTGAAAAAACAAGTCAGCTGAAGCATCCTTAGCTTGCAGGGCACCTGTAGGCTAGTGGGCACCAATGAAACTGTGCATGGAAACTCCTCAAATATCAAGCTGGTGTTTACTTCCATTATCTCTACTGAATTCCACCTGTGTAAGCTACTTATTTCTTTGTGATCTCATCAATTCAAGATGCTGCTTGTAGACACACCTAATCTCTGGGGGAAGGGCAGAGCCAACTCAGATAACTTTGAGGGAAAATGGTTTCCCAAAGCAAAGGTCTTTGCCCCTATGGCAGGGCAGAGGTCAATACAAAGTATTAGCCAAGAAGAATTTAAAGCCTAGGGCTTTAAACAGCACTTGACTCAGTGGCTAGCAAACTAATGGTGTATGGGGAAATAGGATTTAGTATTCTTGAGCCAAGGGAAGTTTGGAGAATCCTGTCCCCATATGCCATCAGTTGCTAAAAGAAGTCTTCTGGAAATGCTAAAGTCTGTCTCTCCCCCTCCTTCCCCTATAGCAATTTAAGTAGCACAGCTTCATCTGAGTTTTGTGATACATGAGTAATCCTGCCTCCAAGGCTGTCTGGGACTTCTGCACCACATCCTTGCTCCAGCTTGCAACTGAGTACAGTATTTTACAACATCTGGGAGAGAGATAATTTCTCCTGTGTAGTGTGCTGTGGTATGTTCATTGGGCACAGCACTCTCTATGTGGTGAGAAATGGGGCAAGACTCCTCTTGGGCCATCAGTATTGGGCATTTTCTGGTTTAGCACTTCCGAATTCTTCAGTAAGTCCCCTGATCAGCTAACGACAGGTCAGGTCTGTTAGCCTTTGGTCAGCAAACTAAAACCTGGTTTTCTTTCTCCTGAGCTGAGTTTGTAAACAAGGCATAGACCCAAACGTCTAAGCTGTCATGGCAAAGGCTGGAAAATGGAAAGAAACCAGTGCTAGCTCAAGTGAAGTGTGTGCTGTGAGTGGTGCTCTCATTTCCAGCAGGAAGGACTTTGTCATTCTAAACCAGCAGCTCAGCCAAGGCAGTACAGCAGAAACCCTCCAGAGAAAGAGGGCTGTGGAAACTTGCCTTGTGATGGTGGTGTCTCCTGGTCAGGGCCCAGCAGCTGTGGGAGTGCAGGGAAAGTTTGTGTGGTGCTTGCTCATGTGTTCAGTGAAGGATCTGCAGGCGCCAAGCTGCCCTCCTGTTTGTGAGCTCCTTAATCTATGTCTTCAGCGGTGACTGGGGGCTTTTGAGCCATGTTGAGATTTTTTTTTTTTTTCCAGTGAAGAAAACCCTAGATATTAGTGATTCTCAGAGAGGCTGAGTGAGACAGGTTTGGTCTTGGGAATACCTGTGCAAAGGTGGGGTATTCCGAAGGGGGGGGAACTGTATGAAACTGGTGTAAATGAGGCCAGGATCATGTGGTTCTGTTCTCCAAATATGAATTTTATTCTGAGGTCGATGGGAGGCAAAGTTGTGTCAATCTTTGTGTGGATGGGGGTTTTTGCCACTGCTTGAGCACAATGGAGATCCTTGGGGAAGCATTTATGAGTGAGCTCTGACTACCTGCACCTTGCCTGATTTATGTCCCTCTGGCTTGTGCTGACGCACAACCAGGCATTGGCAGCTTCCTTGGCATCTAGATCACTGCTGCCATGTGGTTAAAACATGCAAAGTGTCTTTCAGAGAGAAGGAATGGGGTTAGGAAGAGGAAGCTGCTGTGTGAGACTTAGTTTGCTTTATTGAATCATGCTGGGCTTGGTTTGGTAATTCCCTCTCTCTAGGCCCAGAGTTTCAGTGGTTTCATATTTCAGCCCAGCACAGCATCATTAAGTCCATTCTTCCAGGAAGATCAGACTTACTTTCAATCCATCCCTCCCCTTCTCCCTGGGAGACTGGGGCTGTTTAACAGTCACAAGGGTTCAGGGTGCAGTCTGAGCTGTATGAAGCACTTTTGCTTCCTGTCAGTTTCTTGTCTTCCTGCAAGCAGGCAGTGTCATCTGTCTCCTTTCCCCATGCAACCACTGAAGTGTCCAGCTGCCCCTACAGGGGTTCAGCTGCCTGTACCTCAAATGGAAGCCACAGTCAGCTGTGAGTTCTTGCAACCTCGTAGGTCTGGCCCTTGGCATAATTTTCCCTCTGGCGTCACCAGCTCAGGAGGAGTCCCATCCAGTCATGATAAATTTGAAGGATGTGCTTTTACTGACAGTGCCTAAAGGAAAATTTGTTGTGGCAGATGACAGTGCATTTGTGTCTTAAAGCTGCTCTGTGGTACGGAAGGACAATTACTGAAATGAATAAATAAATGTAGCAAAATAAAATTCAGGAAAGAAAACAGCTCAAGAGGAAAGTTACAGACTTAGCCATCAGCCTGGTTTCATTCATTTTGGGCTGGGTGACAGCCACAAGTTCAGAATTCAGTGACATTCAAACCCGTCTGTACAGGCGAAGGGACACAAAATGGCATCTAATTTGTTCTTCATGGGACATCACTTTCTGGTGTCCTTTTTTTTAATTTTTTATTTGGCAAGAAAGTACAGGTAATTTATGTCAATGTCATCAAAGAGACATTCTTGTTACTCACAACTGTGACCTTGTATCCAGCTAAAAGAGTTATAGTGGGTAACCAGTGAGATGCTCATCTTACACGCACAGGGCAGATTTTCCAAGCAGCAGCTACGCTGGCAGGGCTACCTGCCGTGCCGTCCAGCCACATCGGTGCCAAGTGATTCTGGGAAAATGTGGGCAGTGACGCCATAGACCAGTAACGACGGAGGTGGATTCCTGGAAGAAGCCTTCCGAGAGCAGCAGCCCCTGCTGCAGCATACTGTGGGATGCACTACTTTAGGGACAACTGAAATGTGGGAGAAGGGGTCAGACAGTTGCACTGGCACGCTGCAGTGTCCTATCTGCACAGCAGGCAGCAACCTCACTGAACCGGTCACGGAAAATGGGCTGCTTGGCCAGGAGGAAATAGCTTAGACATCACAGCCTTCATTCAGAATTAGCTGTGAGCTGGCCAGGAGCTGGCCAGGCACAAATTGTGTTTAGGGTTTGTCCTGCCAGCTGCGTTACCTACAAGGCAAAAACTATCTGAGGTTCACACACTTAAACCGTACCTGTCATAAGGTTGCTAAACTTCTCCCTAGGGCTGGTACTACACTATTTACTGTATTGGCATGCTGTCTTTTCTGTTCACCTGCTGCATGATTGTACTATGGCACGTGCTGTTGACAAGGACTAAAGCTCAGATCGAGCTGTGTAAAGAGGTAACTGTGGCCTTGATCTCTCCATGATGAAACCAGAGTAAATTACTGGATGCCGAATGAGTTATACCCTGTTTATTTCAGTTTAAGAAAGCCTAGAATCTGATCTTCAGATCATGTTATTTCTCTAATTCAGCTGGTCATAGTTATAAATTCATGTAATGGTCAAAATGATCCAATAAATGCCAGCACACAATCCTAGCGCTTGCAAAACTGAGTGCATATATTGGCACTTTTCTTATTTGCTGACTGCAGGACAAATAGGTTTCATATTGGGACATCCAAGTTTGTTTCAGCAGCTGGATGCATGACAAAGCCATGTTATAATCTGGGTACTGATTGCGGCTTTGCAACGTGTTGGCTCAGCATGTGGTGAATTTGGATGCGTAGATAGATCAACTTTTTAGTGACCTATGGCTTGATTTCAGCATGGAGAAGGTTGTCAGCATATTTGTGCTAATTAAGGAAATGACATGGGAAACTCCTTTCCACTGCAGATACAGCCAGAGCTCAGGAAGTGTCATTGCTCCTCAGTATTTTTTGTAATAGTCAGTTCGTCTTGAAGTAGAGAAACAGCTTTGTGCCTTGAGTGTATTTCTAAGATGCACTGAAGCTTGTTTGGTTCTTGCACAAGTCTTCTGTTTTAACCTGCTTCCAGAGAATGGATTGAATGATTAGGTCACAAACTCCTTAGGTGAGTGTTTCAGCTGTATTTGGAGCCAGTAGTGCAGGCTTAGATTCTCTGCCTTGATTTGGTTTATTTGTTATGTTGACAGTAACTGAACACCAAGAAACAGACACAAGTTTGTGCTCATGCTTTGCCGGAATAACAATAACTTTCTTGCTGCTGAAAATAATACTTTTGCCCAACACTAACTCCTTTCTTTCATTTAGACAGTGTTTTGGATATGTTATGCTACTCCTAACACATTCCAATGTTCATGTCCCTGAGAAGGCAGGCTGAAACGTTGCCAAATCTATTAAGTTCTTTCTGTTACACTGAGTCAGCTGCTGTGATTTTACCTTTGCTCTTGGTCAAAGTATTACACACAATTACCTTTCTGTTCTTTTTTTTAAACATAAGAAATAGCATTACAAGTGTTTGTTCCGTGTGCCTACATTTCCTCCTACTTCAGTTACAAAAGCAGCACATTACTTTTGTTATTAATAAGGCAGGTACACCTAGAAGCCCTTGATGTTTGGGCTGTGGATTACCAAGGGGTTCACAGCTCAAACACAAAGGGTGAACAAAAATGGAAGAAATAAGTGCCTTTATTTGCATTTATGAACAGGGAACTGAAGTAACCATAATTAAAGGGGCTCTGAATTCTTTCTTAGTGAAAGGCTAAAGGAAGAAGTCTTCAGTGAGGCTGTAAGTAGAACCAGGACCAGCAGGTCTCTGTTCTGCTGATGGCTCTGGATTCAGTTCTGCTCACAGGCCCCAACAATGCTCGGTCCAGCAAGAGCCATATGTCCACGTGCCCGCCCCTCTGAGCTCTGGCCAGCAGCCCAGCCCTTCACTAGGTCAGCATGGTACTCCTGTTCCCAGTGCAAGGTGCTCCCAGAGCTTCTGGCCTTCTGCCGTCTCTGCTTTAGTAACGATTCTTGCTGAATTGATGCCTGCAGCGAGAGGTTGTAGTGGCTGCTGGTATTGAGCACTGAAAGCCTCCAGAACGGCAGCTTCCATAACTGGAGGTCGTGGCAGACCTTCCCCACGTGCCAGTCCATGGGAAGAGTTTTGCAGCTCTTAAAAGTTGAAGGTGGAGTCAGCTGTAACCTGACTTACCTTCCTTGGCATTTTGAAGTCTGGTGAAACATGATGCATAATGACACTTATTCTGCCTTTGCAAGTAGGAGACTGCCTTTAAGCCAAAGCGTCTCATCGGCAAACCTCACCTCAATGCAGAGTGCTTATTCAGATGTAACCACGAAAATGAGGGCTGGCTAAATAATGCCTCTGACTGAAAGGATCCACTGAAGCTCATTATAATGATCTTAATGACTTCCAATTCAGCTGTGTCTGTGATATCAGAGTGCAAAGGTAATTATGGAAGTGCTAAATACTATTATTATTTGATATTAGTGACAGGGTGGAGGTGAGACCTGGTGAGCCCTGCTCCCATCTGGCCTAGAGAGGAATGGGGGTTGCCCCTTCCCTCCACCGCTCTCAAGGCCTGTGAAGGAAGAACTGGGCAGGCAGGGTGGAGCCAGGACTCTGTTCCCTCTTCCAGCTGCAGCAACCTTGACTCTTACTTTGCCTTCATGGTGTCAGGAGGTGACTTCTTTCCATGCTTCCATCTTGTCAGCAACAGAAGCAAACATGCCTTCTCTCTCTCCTAAACTAGTTTTGCTGGTCTTTCCCTCTGTTTATTCTGTCTTTCCAGTGGCCCTCTGCTACTACCTGATGTTGCTGGATTTTCCCATTATTTTTATTTCTTAACTGTGTGATCTGGGTGGGGCTTCAGCAGCACAAGTGCTCCTTAGCTTGCGTGGGATTTCTTCTTCCTCTGTGGTGGCAGTTCAGACTCCGAGGACTAGAAAGGGGGTGCTCAAGCCTGGCTTTGTAGGGGTGTCAGACCAGATGACCTCCTGATGTCCCTGTCAGCCTCAGTTTTCCTGTGTTTTGGAGGCCTTGTCTTGCTATTGACATAGCTCTAGCCCGTGAAAGCGCTAGCCCTTTGACCCATTAAGAGTTTTTAAGGGAACAGTGACAACTTAGATGGTTAATAATTAGCTACCTGACTTTTGTGTAGGGCCCAACAGACTACGTGATATGTGGGAACCCTCTGTGCTACCAAGGTCTGCACGGAGACTGCAGCCAGCCTTGCCAGCCCTCCTGGATCACGGGTGAAACAGTGAGAGCGCATTCAATTAGCTCTGTTCACTGACCACGCCAGCCTGCGCTGGGAGAAACCTGTGCGGTGGCGGTGAGTCACACTCAGATGGTTGCTTGACCCAAAGGAAGGCTTGATGATACACAGGCTGGGACACACCAGCAGTGATTATATGATGATTCACTGCCTGTGCTCTGCCATTCAAAACATCCTCTGTGTTGCACAGGCAGGGCCATTCACGGAGGCTGCAATGAGGAAGTGATGTTTGCACCTTTAGCTGCCACCTTCTCACTGAACCTTTCAGCAGCTGCCTGTGGTGTGGCACTGGTCTCACTCTGGGCAGGCTGACACTGGGGAGGTGTGCTGGCAGGGATAGCTCCCTGATGTGCCAGGTGACTTCAGCTAGGCGCTTCCTGCCAGTAATGTCCAATCTCACCCTCAGAAGGTTTGGCCAAAGTGTAGTGCAGCCAGGCATCTCAGTGGCCCCCCAACACCATCCTCTGCAGTGTGGAAGCACGTCGGACTTTAACGCTCAACTGAGGGGCAGGTGGGAACTCCAAGTCCTTTAATACTCTGCACTCCAGCCCATAATTTGCACATCATTATTGAAAGCTCTCATAAATTGTTTGCAGAGCTGTTTCCATTTCCATTTTTCCCTGCTGTCAAAAATGCGCACCTCACACAGCCCAGACTGCTTCTGTGTTTCTTTTATAGACGGGCACATAGTCTGCTGTCTACACTTCCCTTCTTCCTGTTCCACCCACCTTTTTGTCCTTCACTCTTCCTCTCCTCTCCTCCAGATCCTCTCCTGACAGATGCGTGCACTCATATGGTTTTACAAAAATGGTCTGAGTGTACTGACTACATCTATCTCGTTCTGCTAAATGCTTCCCAAAGTGCTGATATTGCTGCATGCACAGCAGGGATGTCCTCAGAGCCTGGGAAGCACCCTTTTTTCCTGACCCAGGAACTGATAGTGCTTGTGACAGTTTGCTGGCCACTGGTAAGATCTGAGGCACAGAAAGTTTACTCATGTTGGCTGGGACTCACAAGCGTGTTGGGGCTAATAACACGCGTGGTTTGTATTGTGCTTTCCCTGAAGCTAAGTTGAGGAACACGCTAGGCATTGCTCAGAGCTCCTAAACCTCGTGTTTTCCTAGTGACAAAGTTGCAAACTTGAAGTACAACAACCCTGACGTTTTCTGTGTAAAGGCCAAGGTCCAGCAGAGTTGTGATCCTTCCTCTTAGTCTTACAGTTAGCTCTGCCTGGACTTTTGTCAAATTTAAGTCTTCAGCTGTCATGCATTCTTGCCAGCTCTCCCATATGTCTAAAAAACTAGGTGAACTCTCTCTGGAAAAGAATCTATGCAATTAATTTAGTCCTTTCTTCCTGTGAATGAACTGTCTTCAAATTGTTTTTCAAATGTATTCTACATGCAACAGTATTATTTGTGTCCCATCTAAGCGTTAGCTGGCCATGGCTTCTCTGTGTGCTCTTGGATGTAGCTGTGGATTTTAAGTACCCTCCGCCGGTTATTCATAGCATGCATTTAGTCATTTAACAAACATGGTATTAGTTCTGCTCTCTAAGTGGATGACTAATACTATTATAAATAGGAGGAATGTGATCTGAAAGGTCACGTGAATGTTCCCAGTGTGAACATATCCCCAAACTATGAGACTTCTCATTCCAGGCTCATGCTTGCAAAAAAGAAAATGTTCATTATTAGGAAGAAGGAAAAGGGTTCAAAACCCATTCAAGCAATTTCTCTGCTTTAACTCAAACAATTTGCAATTGTTTGTAGAGTTTTGCATTGCAAAAGGGTTTTGCAATGTTTGTTTTTCTCTGCAATCTCTCCTGACCTGCTTGGGAACATACAAATTGGAGCAGTCCTGATCTCTGTCGTATGCCAGCACCTTCCCTTGGAACACAATAAGACCTGAATGTTTCTTAAGTAAATCTTTTTACTTTCTTCCAAATCTCTTTCATATTGCTTTGGAAAACAAGACAGTGCCTAACTCTGGATTCCAAAGGAGATGAGAGTGCACAGTACAGGTTTCTGCACTGCCTGTAAACTGTCCGCTTTCTTCAGCTCAGTACCGTAAAGAGATGTTGTGCTGCCCAGGCAGGGGTGGAGGAATGAGAGGTGCTTGCAAATGCAACCTCCCAAGAGATCGCTTCTCTGATGGAAAAAATGCAGGAGAGAAAATACAAGAGATCATCTATGCAGGCACCCTCATCCTTTCATTTTTATCAAATGAAAACAGAATCACTGACTGCTGCTGCTCTCTTCGCCCCTGCAAGGTTTGTTTTTTTTTCCCAGGAATACAATGCCAAGGAAGGGAGGACCAGTGGCCTCAGGACATCCAGCTTCATTTCATGGTTATGCCAGACTTGCTGAGGGTATATCTGTAGCAAATGCATAGCCCAGGTTTGAGCCCAGTCTATGTTCACGCACTGCCTCTTTGGGCAATTAAAGTCCTTGGCCGGTATGCAGCACCCCCATGGTCAAGTCTGAGGCCGTCCTTGGCTGGAGCAGTGAGGGAAGGCACATCAGGCTGGGGCTGGGGCAGGAGGGCCTTGCAGAGGCCACATGCCAGGGGTTGGGCTGCTGCTGTTGCCATTAGGATGCCAGCCAGTGAGGCACCTTTTCTGCTTGCCTGTGGTGTGAAGTCAAAATGAAGCCCTTCCAGTGGAGATACAGGCAATCATGGCACCATTTTCCCCCCTGACTGCAAGTCAGATATGCCCAGGTGCTCACCTGGTGGGATTTGGTAGGATGGAGCATAGCAGGGTGAGATGTTCCTGGGGACAGGCTCAGCTGCTCCCAGCTGGGACATGGCACTGGCTGCATCAACTCTGCTCTGCTCAGCCTCTTCAGGGTCAGGTGTGATGGTTTAAAGCAGCTGTAGCCAAAGTTAGTTTGACACTGCACTGGAGAGAAGTGGGGCAGAGGACCAGCACTGCTGGCTCAGAGGTGTGTCCTGATCAGCACAGGCAGGTACACTGTCTTTGGCACAAGCCCGAGGCACAGGCCTGTGTGGCAGGGGCCATGTCTGAGCTAATAAACCAGGCAGCAGCTGTGTTTTGCTTTGTGGCTGGCTAACACTGTCTGGCCTTGGTGTGACAGATGCTTAAACCCTCTTGCCCTCCAGAACGAACTGGTCACATACAGTTGTATGTGACCTGTTGGGAGCAATCCTGGGCCATGCTAACTCCTGGACTATGCTTGGGAACTGTTTGGCCTGGGCCAGAGCTGTGCCCAGAACCACACTAAGAGCTTGGGGGTGGATGGTTGAGCTCCCCTACTCGTGCTCTGATTCACTGGCTTGATTTTCTGTGCTAGATGCTGCCAGTCTGGCTGGTGTCAGGCAAATTACCTAATGCATGACATAAGAAGGAAAAGACTTCCAGCTTAATTTCTAGCCTTTATCACTTCATGCCCCCTCTCACATGGGGGTACAAGTCCATCTTTATCTACAGACCAAGGGAGACTGACACATTTGGATACATTGGGAAAGGGAGCTGTGGTGAAGTCTAAATTCATGGCAGTGGTTTATAGAAATTTGATTCACTGAAGAGTTGAGTATGTGGTGTAGGCCTGCCATGAAGATGGTATTCCCCATTCACAGAGGCATTGTAATTGTGTCCATGATTATTATACAGTTACAGAAATGCATTAGCATTATTAAAGTATGTGGCCTAAAAGCAGTCAGCTGTGTCCTATATTCTCCTCCTGCCAGGCTTTGTCTTGACTTTAGGCTGCAGATTAGAAAGGACAGCTGAGGATCTGGGTCCCCCCAAGCATGCTATACATAGTCAAGGAGTCCCAGAAATTTGATCGACTGTACATGATGTTTCTTTCTGAACACACAATGTTTCCTGACTTCAGCAGTCTCAGAGTCTTGATTTCAGTGGAAGATAGTATGCATAAATGATGCTTGCTGGAAAGTGCATATGCAGTTCTTATAAAGCAGTGTGCGTGTCTGCATGTGCCTGCACTAAAATAACAGGGCAAAGGTGACTGCTGTGCATTATTTACCTGCTGGCTGAGATTTATCTGCCTGCCTTAGGGACTCCTTCCTCTTGTCTCTCAGATTTTGTTCCTGGGAAACATTTCAGTTTGAAGAACTGTGTTTGAGTGCCCTCTACTATGTCTAGAGGGGGCTGAGTTTAAGTTGAAATAATTTAAACTGCAATCAAACGTTCCACACAGGTTACTTTAGGTGTGCCACTATTTGCTTGCTAGTGGGTGCATCTGAATTTCTCTTCTCCCTTGCTTGGCAGCAGAAACATTTTTCTTATTGATGTCAAGTAAGTGGTAGTGGTGGGGGCTGGCCTTGTTTGTGGCTAGTGGCCAGTGGCCAGCTGACAATGATAAAAACACAGAAAAAGATGGGAAGAAAGGGATGGATAGTGTGATTACCTGATGAGGATCAACCTGACACTATGTGTGATATATACACATTTAAAACCTACACACATAAACACATAAAACATTCAAGACGTGGAATCAGGTTCTTCCACACAGCAGCTATAATTACATAAAGAAACTAAAAAGGGTTTTTTTATACCGTGGCGCTGGCAGTCAGAGCCTCCCCTCTGACTGTGTCTGGGAGAAGAGTGTGTTATGTGTGAGCAGAATAAATGGTCCATTTGCAGGCAGCATGGCAGACACCTGTGCAAGCACCTCACTGCTGCCTGGTGCCTGGCACCATGACTAGACAAAAGCAAACCTAATTACAGCAGACCTTGAGCAAGATCCTCCGAGGTGACTGTTGGAAAAATGCACCTACACATTCCAGGCAGATCTTTTTTTCGCTGCTGTTCAAATCTTGCTCTCGATACTTGGACAAAGGCAGACCTGGTTTTGCACATTGCAGGGCAGCTGCACTTCCGAAGATGAGCCATTTTGCAAAAGAGAAAGAAGCAGCACCTATCCTATTCCTGAGCTGCTGCCTCTCTGAGAAAACCAGAAAGCAAGTCCCCAAAGCTTTCTGCTTTTCCACCGAGGCACAACAGGACAAAACAGAATTTCCACGTTGGAAGGGACCCACAGGAATCATTAACTCTTAAGTGAACGGCTCATATAGGGGATTGAACCCACAACCTTGGCATTATTAGCAGCATGTTATAACCAGGTCTCAGGATATCCTGTGAAGCAGTAACAGACCAGGCTTTCAGGATTCTTACAAGAGTGAATTCAGGTGCCAGAGAGTGGAATTTCCAAATGCATTTCCCTTCCTACACCATTTCTTTTTCATCTCCATAAATCTGTGTCAGTTTTCAAAGAACCTATTTTGGTGGGAGGAAAAGGGGACAGAACAAGTGATGAGCTATTCAGAGCTAAAAGAAGAGATTCATGCTGCCAGAGGTAATACTGTAGAAAAATGTGTCAGTGTAGCAGATGATAGTTCTCCTCTCCTAATGCCTCTCCTGAAACATCAAGGTGTGCGTGTTTCAGAGGCAGTCTGTGAACTGCGTGTTGAAATGGTTGCCATGGCAGTGACTGAGTACAAGTTAGAGAGCGTGATTAGCCAGAGTTGGCCTAAATAGCTAAAGGGAAGGAAAAAAAGAAATAAAGGAGGAAAAAAAGGCCAAGGACTTAATGTTATTTCTGATACAGATCCATCAGCATTAGACTGTGCCAGGAAGAGGAAGAAGGGCTGATGGAAAGGACCTTGCAGGAGCAGGCTCCACACCCCAGCCCCAGCAGCACAAGCTGCCAGGGGACCTTCTTCCCCTTACAGTGTGCCAGTGCTGCAGCTGCAGTGCCAAGCAGCCCTGTCGGTGTCGATTCAGTGAAATGGTGCTTCTCCAGAGTCAGAGGTGAGGCTGGGGCTCTGCTCAGCCTTCAGCGACCCAGAGAGCACAATCATGCTGCTCTCCTGGCTGATGTGGGGCACAGCCACATTTGAAATGTGGGAGACTGGCCTGCAAAGAGGTTGCAAGGCTTGCTCAAGAGACACAGAGGGCTGCTGACCTAGGTGGGGTGTTCATTAGCAAAATCCCTGTCCCCAGAGCTGCTCCAATTCTTCTAGCCCACTAACCCACATCTGCTTGATGCATACCTGTGAAAGGTATCCTGTCTTCATTTGGAGCCTGTGAATTGAAGTGCACAGCCTTTTTTGTTAATTCATTGCAGTAGCTCATTTAAAAAATAATATCCTTATATCTAATTTAAATGTGTATGATATTAGCATTCAGCCTGTGCTACATGCTGTGTTATTCTCTGCTATATTTTAAAAAAAATCACTTCCTGAGATCCTGTGGGTTTTTGTAGGGAAGATTTCTTATGCACTAGAGTCACTTTCAAGCTTGTTTTTGAAGAAGTGAAGATTCAGAATTCTTTTTCTCAAAGGATTTTCTTTTAGCTCTTCTCAGGGAGAAGTGGAAGAGCGGGAGACCAACATAAAGATGTCTCAATAGCAGGTCTGGGTAGAGAAACATCTTCTCTAGGAGCTGTGGAGGGCCACATTAGGGGGGCAGGTGCCCAGTGTAAAATCAATAGCAGGCATTTTACAAGCTGGGAGTATGCAGGCAGGTGTTTGCAGGAGCAGAGCTAACCCCATTAGCCTGATTCTCTTCTCTCATAGCTTTCTAAAATAAAGAAGTTTAATTTACATTAGCCTGAAGTGCTTCTGCTCTTAGTCCTTTGAGTGAGATAAGATATGAATCTACTTAGGCCAGTCCATAACATATGACCACTTATCAAGGATATTTTTCTCGTCTGATGTCCGAAGGGATCTGTAGGTGCCTCTGTTAAGATGAGTACAAACCAGCAGTACTTACTGTGGTTAACAGGCTTCTGTTTTGGCTGGCAGAGCTGGGATGAGAGAGATCAGATCATATGACCTGCAATTTAGGAGGAAGAAAAGAAAAAGCCACAAGACACCTATTTGCTCTGCAATCAGGTTGGCTTTTGCTGTTATTTGCAGGAGTCTCTTCCACTTTTGGCATCTCTTAAATCTTTGTCATCCAGGTTTGAGAGCTAGGACTATCTTCTTTGGCACCAAGTTCAATGATATGTTTTTTAGCACCAGCAGCCATTCATATTTTACATTACTGTTTCTCTCTGTTCCTTTCAAGCAATAATCATAAATATCAGCTTTCATTCCTAGAGTGCCTTTCATCCCAGGGGCTCCCAAAGTACTTTCCAGGCTTAACAAGCTTATTTTAGAGTACTCCTTTAGAAAGGTTGAAACTTGCTTCCCATTAAAGCCTGATTTTGGGAAGGAAAACACTGAATTATAATGACTTCAGTACATGAGGGAGCCTTTGCAGCTGTTATTTACTACACATGTTCCCTTACCAAAAAAGATTGCTTCTTGTTCCTCCATCCCCCTGTCTCCTCAGATTAATCCAGCAGTGCTCAGTTACTTGGGGGAGCAGAGTGCAAGTAGGACAAATGGTCATCCCCTGTAATCTGAGGAAGTGCTTTTTTTCTGGAATCTATAGCTGCCTTCAACAGTTTCTGACATCTCCATTTCCATCCAGTCTATTTTTTCTTTATTGGGGCAAATGTCCTAGGGCAGAGTTGAATGTCCTGTGGCTTTGGCCAGAGAGGTCACCACCCACAGCTGGGCTATGCTACAGATCATGTGAGAAACTGTAGTCCTCTTCAGAACAAAGTCAGCTGGCCTAATTTAAGTCACAGTCCCCTGCAATCAAAGCAAAGCCAGTGTCTTTGCACTGAAATTAATCGCAGCCTTTGGAATGGTCCTTTATTTGGTTCATCTGTGCAAGCAATAATCCCAGAAGGAAAGGTTGTTGCTGGTAATTTCTGACCTGAAGAATTCATTTCCTAATGAATCATATGATTAATTTTAGAGCAGCCTTTCTTCATTCAGGAGGACTCAGTATGGTGGGACCTGTCCATCTCATGATGCACAGAGCTATTTTCCATGCTGCCGTGTGGGAAAGTGGTCTCTCCTCTGCTTGGCTGAGAGAGGCTGGGGTCAGGCACATAAACTTTCACTGCTTTTCCAAGGACACGCCAAGAACTTGCGGTAGAAGTGGGAACAAAAAAGCCCTATCTGATTCAGTGCTTCATCCGCACAAACATAGTTTATCAATACAGATAGCTTTAGATGAAAGATACATCAAAGCATATTTTTGGCTGCTGCTTTCAGAAGTAGTACTAAATCTCCTGGGGGGATGCAAGCAGTGAGATATGATCCAAGTATCAAAATCCCCATCTTCTTACTCTCTCTCTTCCTCTCTCACACCGATGGGGTTCACAGGAAAGCCCTTCCTTGAGGTTATGTCATCTGTTCCCATCAGTAGATTTTGGTTCCTAAATGCATTTTTGCTCTTTTTCCGACAAAACAGTGCCTGTTTCAACACTAACTCTGAAGATTTGTAAATTGGCAAAGGATACAAAAGGAATAATGAGCCAGCAGTTACTGTTTACATTGGCCACCTTGTATAAATGCTGATATTTGCATTTCTGAAAGGATTCATTCATCACTGAAAAAAGGTTTGTACCTGTGGATAAGAGCTTGCCTGGGAGGGCCTGTGTGCTTCCTCTCCTCTATCAACAAAGCCTACAAACATGAAGAGATGGTTTTGCAGTGGATATTAATGCATACCTATTATTTCAGGATGACAATAAGCCATTGAATATATTCCATGAAGCAAAAAATGAATGAAAGCAGCAGTAAATTTAAAGAAAATTTGTATTTATTTTCATGTTTCATGTTCATTTATTTAGGGTCCTGGAAAAAAAAAAAATATTTAAAGTCTCTCTCTTGGGCTTTTTTCTTTGAACTAAAATCCTGTGGTACAGCCTCAAGCGTAGTGGTTAGATCTCGTGTCACAGAAAATCAGATAGACCTGCACTAGAAAGAACAATGGCTGCTGAAAACGTTCTGCCAGTTCCAGACTATGTCCTCTTCTGAGGCTGTCAGTGAAATAAACACTTTTAGAAGTACCCTTAAGCCTTCCTTGCCTCCTGCTGTTTGTCACACTTGCAGCAATTTGCCTTAAATTAGTTGATTTCACACCAAGGTTCATGGTGCTGTTTTGTTTATAAAAGAGGTTGGTACATTCTGCACTGGCCCTGCCGACATGCCGTGAGCCACAGCTCTGAGATGGAACAGGGCCCCAGCACAGCCAGCAGCCAGTGTTTGTTCCATCCTCATCCTGCAGGTCAGGGGTCTTTCAGCAATGGTGGACACATAGCAGTGTTTCTGTGGCAGTCAAAAGTGACTCTGTGGGATGGTTACATTTTCACTAGGTTTCCTTGGGATTCAGTGGGATGAAGATCAAACCCTTTTCCAGGTATATTATTATGTTAAAACCTCTAGTATAACATTTTCCTTTTAACCTTTAGACTGCTTCACTCTTAGGCTGGAAGCAGCTGAGGGCTAGGATGCTCCCAGGGCACTCACACAGCTCCTGACACAGCCCAGCTTCAGTTCTGCCAGGAGACAGGCCATTGCTGCAATCCAAATGCCTTTTAAAAAAAAAAATGAAAAGTCTGGAAGGTAACCTGCTTGCAAACACGCCTTTCACAACAAAGGTGATGCTTTGTGAGCACGATGTTTGCAAAGCAGAGGAAGAAACCAAGTGTGAATGAAATGAGAGAACAAGGAGCAGCCTGCTGCAGTCCTTGGGAGGTTCTTTGGGAGGGGTGCAAACTTCTGAAACTCCTCTAGTGGAGTTTCTACTCAACCCTTTAAATTGTGGGCAGGAGAAGCTGGGCCGATGGCTGATGAGGAACCATGAGGATCGTTCCCCCCACGGGGCCGTGGTTTCAGCATGCAGCTCTGTTGCACACAGGGAGCAGAAATAACGCTAGGAATCTCTAATAGGGCAAGTGGGTACGTAACAGGCCAGTGATGCACAAGAGTGATTTCATCATAAGTGGTTGGAGAAGAGGTGTCTGCTCTGCAACAGGCAAACACTTCTCTGCACAGAAAAAATTCCCTTCAATCCAGGGCAGATTGCCAGCAGTCTCAAAATGTAATCCTCATGATATTACTTCCAAAGATGAAACAAGGGAATGATGGACACTGCCACTGAGGCAGGTAGTCTTTAAATATAGCTGCAGATTGCCGGGTTTAGTGCTAACAAACCCTAATGCTGAGGAAGACAAGACAGGTAGCAGCACTGATACAGCATAATATAATGTGATGGCTGATATGTGAGTCATTCTAGCCAGAGGCTTTAGCATAGGAAGTCGGAAAAAAGATATAAAAACAAATCTGATTTTTTTTTTCCTTCCTGGTGAAGGTCACTGCCAGGAATAGCATGGGATATAATTAATTTGGGAAGAAATGTTCCCCTTCAACTTAGAAGTATTGTCTTGCTTTACAGTTTCGTTCTCCTCTCTGGACTCCCATAACAAACATGGGCAAACACACGGGGCCCTTCTCCATGAAGGCGCTGGCGGATGTCCCAGCCGGCGGGCAGGGGCTGTGCGCAGCGCTCACCGAGCCTGTCAGTGGGTGTCCCCCTCGCTGGCAGTCCACCCCAGCACCGCTCTGAATGGGCCTGGGAGCCTGAATGGGGCTCTACGTAATGGCAGCCAATTTCCTGCTCGGCAGGGAGGCACAGAGCCAAGGCTGTGTGTGAGAACCTGCTGCTGGGAAGGCTTCGCCTCTTTGCCTCTGCTCCTGAGCCCTGGGGACGTGGGTTATCTTTCCCTGCACCCTCAGTCCCTGTGCTTCATGGCGGAGGACATGGAAGACTCGGGGACCTTTGCACTTGCAGCGGCACGGGCTATTCTCTGCTCATCCCGCAGAGACCTGGGAGGCTCCGGGCTGCTCGTCTGCTCCCCGTGAACAGCGCTGCATTTACAAATGTGCGAGGGCACACCACGCAGCTGTGCCTGTAGGTGCAGTGTGCGTACAACACCCCCTGCGGCAGGAGTGACCCACGATGCCGCCCATCTGCCGCGCAGGAATGCTGAACTGCAGTTTAATTCCCTTTCCTCAAAGTGCTCTTTGAGTGGGGACAGGTGAGGAGAGGAGTGAGTGCCTCTGCTTCATGTCACCCGCCTTCAGGGTGGAAACTGGGCAGTTCCTGGGGCTGCGGGGCTGCTGCTCCCCAGGGGACTGCTTTGTTTCCTTCCAGGTGGCCGTCCTAGGGAGAAGTGCTGGTGGGAATCGCGGAGCTTCACACTGCTGACTGAAACCTCCCGCATGTGACTCTGTCCCTTCCGCCACAAAGGACTGGTCACGTTTTCCATTCTTGGCTCCACGTGGCCGCTCTGAGCATCCCAGGCTATCTCTGCACCAACCTTTCCTGCTGCTTGGCTCACCAGGCCTTCACTTCTGCTCAGTGCCCATGCCAGGGTTGCTAAGGCAGTTAGCAGAGTTTTAAGATACCTTTATTTTTGGAGGACTTTTCATTTGGGAGCCCAGAAAGTAAGAGTTCAGATCTTTCTCCTTCAGCCATGACTCCGCCGTGGACTTTCAGGGGTAGGAGCACTGCAGGAGTCCTGAGTAGCCTAGAACTCTCAGACAGCACAGGAAAATCTATTATGGGAAAGCTGCTAATAGCAGAGGTAAGCTCTTAGCCACATTTTCCACTGGAGTTACAGACCCTGGAGAATCAGCTTGTTTCGGCCAGGTTTCTGAACTGCCTTTTGGTGTTTATCCAAAGACTTGGGGCCACACATTCTCTTATGGGGGCTTTTCACAGCTTCTTCTCCTTGGAATGATTGCAAGGGGTGCTGAGTTGGGTGGGATAACCTTTTCCTCTCAGGTTAATTTTTTTGGAGCATCTCTGTCAAGAAAGACTATAAGACATAATAATTAAAATACTTCTAGATCATCATAATCTTGTCAAACTTCTTGTTGTGATCCCTGTAAATGTGACATTTGTGAGCTCATTTACCACAGCTTTTATTCACTTTTTATTCACTGAAAAAAGAAGTTATGTAATTCAAGTTTTTCCTTCTTCCTTCTCTTTTTGCACTTAAATTTACCATATTTGCAGATAGACTGTGCCCATGGTTAGCAGCTGGTGTGGTGCATCAGGAAGCAGATTCACAGAGGTGGCTGTTTGGTGCTGAGCACTTGCTGTGTCAGGGGATTTACATCAGACTGCCTCCGTTCTGGTTCCCAGGGACTGGATGCACGTTAGAGGTTGGAGTGCAAGAGTTGTGCTCCTGGAGTCCATCTCCTCATTTCCTTTCACTCAAAGGGAATCCAGATAAAAAATGCTCAGTGACATAAATCAAAATACAGCAAGTGGGAGAAACATGGCCTTTGCCTCATAAACTCACTCATGATGTGAAAAAAATCCAGGACAAAGAAAGAGTTGTCAAAAACTCAAGGTCAAGAGACCAAGGCCAGACTCATCACTTTACCTCGAGGTCCCACATGGTTCGAATGTGTGGCAAACGAGTCAGTTCTTTGGGTAGTGGAATAGCTGTTTATCTTGGCTGAGCTGCTCTCTTATTCTTTCTTGGATATAGCTGCTAATCTATTTTTCTCTCCTCGTACACTTCCCCAGCCCTCCCTTTTGCCAAACCCTCACTAAACATATACATATATATCTGTGTGTGCGTAGACAGTCGTGTCTGCTGCCGGGATTTCCTCCCAAACAATACCTGTTGTGCTGGCCACAGCGTTTCTCTTGGTTCCCATGCTCAGAGCAGTTAGAGTTTCCTGCTGGCTCAGCAGCAAGACTTTCAGGGCTTTTTATACTTATTCTTCTTTGGGAGCCAAGCGGAGGAGCGCAGTTTGCCTGTGAATAGTGAGCTGGCTGGGCAGGCAGCAGGAAGCTTGCATACTAAACCGTGTGAACTTTGAGGAGGCGAAGAAGGGGGCTGGGGACTGCTGGCTGGGCTTCACAAGGCACTTGATGCAGCTCTCTGCCTTATAAACTCATCATCTCAGCACAGGGATGCTCTTTGCCAAAGGAGCAATATCTGTAAAACTGGGGTACAAAGAAGCGAGAGAGATGAAAATGGAATTATAGAGAAAACAGGAGGAGGGATTGGAAAAGTGGAGAAGAGTGAGGAGGCTTGGGTTTTCATTATTCACATGAAAACTTGTGCATGGGTTCCCTTTACGGAGCGTTACCACTACACCTCATGCAGCGCTGCAGGGCTCACGGGCCCTCTTGTTCACGCCCTTGCTGCTCCAGCAGTGGCCACACCATTGGTGTGAGGGCAGATTTTCTGTATTGCTCAGACAAAATCAAAGCACAGAAATGAAAACACACTTCTCTCTTGCTCCCTGCACCCCACTTCCACTCCTTTCTGTTTCTGTCAGCAAAGAGTAATAAATCAGCAGGCTCCCAGTTGCAAGGATCAGGAATCGCGGTGTGGCTATGAAAGAGGGGCTTGAAGAGCCTCACTGTGAAACACCAGCACCAACTTGTCAGTCACAGGTGAAAACATCCCTGAAGCAGGGGGAGAGGTGTTTCAGCAAGTGCTGTGGCACCACTGCAGGTGCAAGCATGCAGTGGACATTCTCGGGAAAAGGTGGGAGGCAAGAGGAAGGAAGGAAGGAAGGAAGGAAGGAAGGAAGGAAGGAAGGAAGGAAGGAAGGAAGGAAGGAAGGAAGGAAGGAAGGAAGGAAGGAAGGAAGGAAGGAAGGAAGGAAGGAAGGAAGGAAGGAAGGAAGGAAGGAAGGAAGGAAGGAAGGAACAGGTTGAGCCCATCTGTCTGCAGACCTGCTACCTGCCTCCTACTCATGTCTGCATAAACAAATGGGGAATAGGCTTTGCCTGTGCTTTGAAAGTGAGGTGGCAGGGGATCGCACATTCTGCACACATGCTTCACGAGCAGGAGTGGCCTGATGTAGGGTATGGTGCCATGATGGGTATTGGTAGGATGGCCCTGTGCAGGGAGAGTGTGTGCATGTGTGTGTGTGTGTGTGTGAGACAGAGAGAGAGATAGAAATGCTCAGCAGTGACAGACTGGGAGGTGGGCTGAGGCTTTTGTTAGTTCATGCCATAACATGATTGCAAAGTGATGTGACCTTCCTGGCCTGATCCAAAATAACAACCCACAGCTTTCCTTCTGTTTGGCAGCACCCTTCACTGAAGGTGTCCATGTGTCCAGGCTCCAAATAATCCACACATACACAGTAAATCCGAAAAGCTGGGGCCCTTGCTCCCCTACCCAGCTTGGCAGCTCTCTGTGTCTAGCTCCCAGTTCAGCACTGAGCAATGTAACACATGTGCTTGGCACCAGCATGCTCGTGATGCCCCCTCAGCATGAGTAGCCTGCCCTGGAGGTCTGTGAGTGCTGGGAAAGTAGGAAGATAGAGCTCCAGGTCCCAGAGTGGACTCTTGGAGAGCCAGTGGAGGTCCTGGGGAGAGTCCACTCATCAAGCTCATTTAGATCCTAGTCTCTGCTTAGGCAGCTTGTAGCAGAGCACAGGCTCTTCTGAAGGGAACAAGTCTCTTCACCATAGTCTTCTTAGAAAGTACAAAAGCAGTCACAAATTTGGGGAATTTACCATCAAATTCATGCATTTTCTGTTCATCTCTACTCCTGACTCAGCAGAAGCTCAGTTTAAATTACATATTCTTGTTTTTAAGACTATCTAATGTTTCTTGTAAGACCTAGTGTTCAGTTGCCTGCAAACCCCTGAAAACTTTATCTACCTTTACCTATCTATCTTTAGCTGTTCTGGGTATCTGTCCCAGGCTGAATACATCTGGGAAGCTTCAGCAAAAAATGTTTTTGTTTGCTTACATGAAAGAGATGAGAGAAACAGTATTTTTTCCTTCATATTCAAACGTTCTTTGAGTGATCTGTTGATGAACTCTAGCACTTTCTGCCTCTACAGGAGAGGCTTGAAATTTGACAGATATCAGGAATTCACCTTCAGTTGTTTTTCATGGGTGTAAAAAGAGAAATAAGTTGAACTAAGAAACCATAGGGGAAAAAGGGCCTCAAATCTCAACCACTCAACAGAAACTTCTTAAGAGTTAGAATCTGAATTCTCTGAAGATACTTGCTCAGTGGAAACTTGTTCAAGTCTGGCAGCTAAATCACAGATGATGATATGGCAGGCACACTGCAGCCTCCTGCTGCAAGTGCCGAGCAGCAGCTCTTGGACATTGTTTTTCTGTACTAACAGGGTCGCTGCAGTGCTGTGCACCAGAGCCTGGAGGTGCTCCCAGATGTGCTCCTTTGCTGATACTGAGATGAACACGCAGCAAGGCTGATGCTGACTAGGGCTAGGACATGGCTGAGGGAGGGAAGGAGAGAGGGAACCCCACTTCAGTGCAAAGGCTGAGGGCCCTCTACCTGGAGAGGGGAATGATACAAGATGTAGAGGTGGATATGGGAGTAGAACCAAGGCAGAAGACAGGCTGGAAGCACCCGGAAGAGCAGAAGAAGTCAGATTTGGGAGTATCCTCACCAGGTCATACCTTCTGCAAAACCTGGGCTACAGCAAACCCAGGGATTTCTGCCGTGCAGTAATTATCTGTTGTCAGCAAATACATGGAGAAGATGTTGGCACAGGCTGTGAGTCATTTCTGCCTGCTCCCTGAGCAGAGGCTGTTGGGCTATCAGCATTCCCAGTTATTCTGCTTTTCAAGCATGATGGAATTAACATCTGAGAATAGAGCCAGCCCTGCCGGTGAGTCATGCGGTAGCCAGTGTGATGTCACATGATGGGATTCCTGCATTTTTGTTTCAGTTTGCCATGTGTAAATCAAGGAAATGACACAAACCCAACATAGACTGAAAGTATGGGAAGCTTGTAGGATCAAGCACTCAGCAGTTAGAAACGACTGATGTAACACTTGCCATCTGAGTCCCATCTGCACAGGCACCACGATAGCGTTGCTTTTAGCTACAGGATTAAAATCCATGTGTAAATACTTTTTTTTCCCCCAACAACAGTTCTATATATTTTGATGCCCAGGGCAGACAGTTCTCGGGGGAGTTGAGGTTGTGTGGGGAACGGGGGGTCCATGTCCTCCTTAATTGCAGCTGTGCAGGATGAGAGGATCCCTGCTTCATCTTCAAGGCTGCAGCCCGTGGCAGTCCTCGGCATCGGTAGCACCTGTGTCCCTGGCCTGCAACAAGACCAAAACAGTTGGGGTCCTCAGATAAATTATCTACCCAACTCAAACAAGCCCCTACGAGACACATGCAGAGTGAGGCTTTGTATAACTTGTAATTTGACCAGAGGTGGGGGAACTTAGGACCCTTGCAAAGGCACATCCCCCTTCCCTGGCTGAGTATCAGTACCAGCCTCTGAAGCCAGACACGCTTGATCTCTTCATCTGAACAGAGCAAGCTAACATATATCTTTCTAATCTTATTCTAGGAGACAGTTGAATTATTTTAGCTAAAAATTACCAGAAGAGTCTGCCTGAGGCAGACATCCAGCATGGTGTATTTGAGCTCGAGCAAGCCATCACTAATGGGAAGAGTTAAGCAACTTTAGCTCCAGACAGAGCTCACAGGGGAAATTAGAAACTGGCTCTGTGGATGGCTCCACCAGAAAGCATGTAGGGGTGTGTGTGAAATCCTGCTGCTACGCATCCGGTTATCCAGCTGCTACAGGCAAGTACTGACCTGTGCTTGTAACGTGGCATTTGCAGGCTCCAGAGGTGGACTTGTTTGCAGACCTACCAGGTGCTTCATGCTTTGCTGTTGAATCAAATGCTGGCAAGAAATGGTATTTTAGTGATGGGAAAACATGAAGATAAACCTTTGGCTTTCTCTTCCCATGCGGGAGGTGAGGGATAGGGGGACAGGACCCTGCTGGTGTGCAGCACATGTGGTGTGCTGACAGGTTGCTTTGCAGAAGGGTGTTGCCATTGTGGCTGTGAGTGGTCCAGGGGACTCACTTGGCAACCTCTGAGGTTTTGGCAGGGGATTGAGAGGGCTTCAAAGGTCACCAGCAGGGGGTTAGCGGCTCAAACTTCCAGTCTGCATTTTCCCTTTCTGCAGGAAGAGGTATTTTCCTTTCTCGTTACACTTCATCTAGACCTCTGTAAACAGCACTCCCTCCTTGATGTTGATACCTTCAAATGATTTTTTTAAGATAAAATCATCTTCCTCTTAGGGATTTACTTATCCAAACTGTACTATTTAGTTATTTAATCTTCTCTTTAGTTATTTGATTGTTATTATTTGTTGAATTCTTTCCAATGTGCCAAGATCTCTTTGACACACGAGTGCCTACAGTTGCTTTATCTGTTTAGAGGATGGCTTAGACCCAGCAGCACACTGCAGAGAAAAGCCATCTCCCTTCTGTTCAATGACACAATGTTCTTCACCTCTCTACAGGTCCAAATGAGGCCCTCTTATTTTATAAACCAGCATTTAGTTTGATACTTCTTCTTTACCATTTGTTACGTGCTTTTCAGCAACTGCTATGGATTATTTTCCCAAATGTTTCCTTGCATTGCCTGTGTCCCAGCAGGAGCTGTTAGATGCTGTTTTCCTTCCCACTCCCCCATTTCAGAAATATTTTTTTTGTGAGATCATAACTCGAAACCAATCCTCACACACTCCTCCTCATTACTGCATCCAGACCGATCCTTTAACAGAAAGAGAAAGAAATGCTTTACAGGTTCATAAGTCTCCAGCTTGGGAAACGATTCGTCTCCATTGACAGTTGCACAGGGCACTCCCTGGGGTCTGGGCAGGCTGACAGTTTGGATATATGGAAAGGGAAGGGCATTAAAGTGGTGAGCAAGGCCCTTCTGGAGAAGTCCTGCCCTTGGTTATTCTCAGCACTAAAGCATTCTGCTGAAACTCATGCAGAGGTTTTAAGAGCTGATTTTTTTGACACATAAAAGCTTTGGAATGGTATATGCACTTTGTATGTGCAGGAGACACTTCATTTTTATATTCAGTGTAGATTAGAATATGAAAGGACTCAATTTCAGCCTAATCTGTAAATGACACCTAAACCCAACCTGTGAAACATGCACTGCCTGAACAGCATTTACTAGGATGTCTATGCAGCTTTCATCTTTCTTAAGAAACCTTTTTGACTATTTCATCCCTGTAGGCATTAGAGGTGGAAATAGGAAGGGGTTTGTACCTAACCTCACAATCAAGGGATGGCGAGAGGCAAAGGGCTTTGTCTGTGTGGCTACCCAGTATCATTGTGTCAAACTGGCAGTGAACTGGAAGCTTCTCCAAAGCCACGGGAGTCAAATGTCCCACCCTGTTTGCCTGTGGCTCATGAGTTATTTGATTTCTGCTTTTGTGGTCTGAACCCTTCAAAGCTTTGTCTTATATGGATAAACAAAACCTTGCTACAGTCTATGGACAGACCTGGAAACCATTAGGTGCAGAAACACCACAGGACTTCAAGAATGAATGCAGACTTGTTTTTAACTGAAAATAATATATACTTTAAAAGGGCAGAACATGGAAATACATTTGTAATGGCCACTATCAAGAGCTGCTGGCAGTTTCTCTGAACGGAAAAGTCCTTTTGCTGGAGATTTCTGCTACCCCTCAGGCTTCTGTCCATTTCTGTGTTGTTACTTGCAGTGTTTAAGCATCGTTAAGTTTAAATGCATGAATTTTTTTTGGCTATTCAACCCCAGCCACTTTTGGGAAGGAATTGGCCAGAATCCCTGAACCTAAAATAATCAAATGTCTGTCTTTCCATTAAAAAGCCTGCCATTTATCTGACAAGTAGTGCAAAATTAAATAGGTAGCTCAGTTCAAGTATCATCTGAGAAACCTGTTGTTGCAAAAACCAGGCAAGTGGCTTGCTCATAAGTAGATGGTAACTTTGCCAATACCCAGTTGTTGCAAGGAATATGGGTATATTTTGTTTCTTAACATGTGTTACTTTTATTATCAGTCTCTTGGTTTCTCTTTCCCCACTCTTTATAAATACTCCAGCCACAACTTGTAGCCTTTACATGCTCATCCAAGGAGCATGGCCTTTCAGGCACTCCTTTTGAGAGTATTTATTATGCTCCAGGAGAGGATGTCTTTGTTTCAGGATTGTTCTGGGCATGAGAAATAAAAACCAAAATGGAGATGGTGGCCAGCACAAAGAACCGACCAAAGTAATTTTAATGAATTTCTTTCCATACCTGCCAATCCACCCTTCCCTGCAGGAAAAACAGCTCTGAGATGAATAAAGCATATGGCACAGAAGATGAAGTACCACTGCCAAGTTTGTCTTTGCCTTAGCGGAACTCACTGCAAAATGCTGAACCTGCAGATCTTCTAAACATGCTTGTTCCCACTTCACTGCCTTCTTAGCTGGAATTGTGCAGTCTCACTGTTTAAATCCTCACTTGGCAGGACATTTTTGTGGATGCAGTGCTGGGCAGACACACAGTGCTACATTCAAACTACCTGCTGTGGAGAGCAGTGCGTGCTGCAGCAGCAAAGAGAACCCATAAATAAGGACGGCTAAATATTTGAGAAGGATCTGAAGCCCACGCCAACCTGACTTTTGCATGCACATGGACTACCTATTTGTGACAGGCATGCCTGTTGCTGTATGGTTTGGTACCCTGTTCCTGGTTTGTTGGATTTGAGCTGTGCAGGAGTGAGGCATTCAGAGTAAGTCCCATCATCATGACTTGCTCTACAGTGAGCAGACAGACAGCAAACCCCACATGTTATTTATCCTAAATGAGGTGTGGAGTGTTGTGAGAGGGTGCCCCTCTCTCTGCATACGCTCAGAGAAAACCCTCAATACCAGCTCTGCCTGTGTCCAGCCATTACAGGTCTGTCTGTTCCCAGCTCAGCCCCACCAAGTGAGGCTCTGGGAAGACTTGGCTCTAGTGAGTCCTGGTGTGGCACAGGTAAATGGGATGTCTCTGCCAACTTGCTCTGCTCTCGCTGAGTGTCCAGTTCCTCTCAGCAGTACGCCTCCCCATGGTTGGATGACACTGAAGATGAGTGTGTAAATTAAGAAGTTAGACATCTAAGGCCTTCATTGGACCTGTGTCTGTGGGGCCTGAAGCTGAGCAGACTTAAATGGAAGGAAAAAGTCCCCTGCTGAGTTACTTTAATCTCTCAGACAGCTGTGGACACGTGCGTGTTGTGTACTCTTACGGACATGTTTCTTTGTAGATGCTCTCGGACCCAGGCCAGCATTTTACCTGGACAAGTGCCATGGCTGTACACCATGGGTTGAGTGAGAGATGCTGCTCTCCCAGGACCTCTTGCAGCACCTTGGCTTGGAGACATTTCCTAAGGTGGGGATGAATTCCCTGCCTTTGGACCCATATGTTTCCTACCACTGTGGGTAAACAATGCCTCTCTTTCCAGAAAGTAGGAAATTCCTGACATGGTTATGAAATTAATGGACCAGGAACTCCTTTGTTTAAATGAATGCTAGGAGAAGCAGTGGTGGGCTTGATTTTTCACATGGTTAATGTTCCCAATCCTCTTTTCAGTCCTCTCATGGCAACTGTGTACTTTGCAGCTCAAAGTCACATGAATCTCTGCTTAGCAGAAATGTAAATGTTTTGATAAAACTGTTCTTAACAAGTTTAATTCATTTAATCAGCTTGATTAACTGTGGAGCTTTATGGTCTTTAATTGGGAAGGATTTGCTATAAATTAACATTTTCTGTAATTTTATGAAGAATGTGGCTGTGTGCAGGAGCTTGCTGCCTTGGCAGTGGCATAGGAGATGCCTGTCTCTGGCACCCCGCCACTCCCCTGCAGCTCTACTCTTTCAGTGCCCTGGAGACCTTTGGGTGCTGAGCCTGCCCTCAAGGCCAGGAACATGCTGGGCAAGGGGCACGATGTAGCTGGAAGTGTCTCAACAGACAGTATTTCTTTTCTCTTGTGTTTGCATCTCCTAGATGATTAATCTCCCCTTCCAGTAAAAATTCAGTCTGCCTCTTCTTCTGACAAGTCCCACAAGAAAGCAAGCACAGATGTCCACAACAGCCCTCTCCTTGTTTTGGTTCATAACCAGCCCCAGCCTGCACCTAGTTTTCAAAGTCTCCAGGTATATGAGTAGATAGAGGGGAAAAAAGAGGAATGATCAGAAGATCTCAGCTTGGGAGCACGTCCTAACTGGTCTTTCCTCTCTTTCATTTAATGTGGCAGACTGACAGGCTATAAAATATGTCCAGCTGGAGAGAACATAATTTTGTTTTACTCTGTCCAGCCTCATTTTTCAGAGCTGAGTGTCCAGTTGTGTACCTGTAGGAAACCTCCCATACCCTGAAGGCTTAATGCAGCAATATTAATTCTTTTAAATAGGCAGTTTATTGTCCACACGACATTTTCTGTGCCTTTTGGCCAATATCCCAGACTAGAGAAACCAAGGAGAGATTGAAAGCAAATGAAGTGTTCCCTTAGAGTCTGCCCAAAGCAACGGAGCAGGCAGAGCACCAGCAGAGTGTCTGCAGTGGTGGGTTTGCTCTCTGCTGGGCGAGAACTGTTCTCCCTGGCACTGCAGAGCCGCTGTACAGTACGTCCCGGGGGCCTTGACGTCCAAATGCACAGGCAGAAAAACATGGGTTTGCAGCTCTTCTCAGACAGCTTTGCACATTTACTCCTGCCTGACTCTGAATTGGAATGGTCTCTGGGAAAATGGTGTACTTCACAGGAAAGGGACGTTTTTCATCCTTTCCTAGAACTTCCATGGTGCTTCTGCGTTCATGGCACTCACAGGCCGGTGTGATGCAAGAGGAGACATTTCTAGCAGAAAACAACCCCAGTTCCTCTTCCACCCTTGACATTTCTACATTTCTACATTTGATACTTTCTTTGCCCTTTTTTTTTTGCCACAGACTAAACATTCACATGTCATATCCTGTTGGAGTAGTTGTTTTAATGGATGCGCTGCCAACAAAGACACTTGGGTTTAGGTGGCTGATCCTTTGTGATTGTAATGGCCTTTAATGAAAGGTTTTGTCTTCATAAGGACAAAATGTTCTTTATCCAGCTTCAACTTTTGAAAGAAACACCACAAATGTTTTTGGATTGGATGCGAAATGTTGTGTAAATTCTGTAATACCAAGGTGGAAAATCTGTCCTTTCCTCATTAACAAACCGTGTATCAAAAGAGGGAGGCTTAATGTGCATATACAATTAATTAATCAGAGTTTTAGATTCTCAGTAAGGGGAGTACTTAAAAGCAGAAGAAACATGTAAAAATAATTTAGATATGAAACTAAAGAAATACTCGTCTGTGTTTGGTTGTTGGTTTTGTGGTTAGTTTTTTAAAATTAGATTTAGCTTTTCTTTTCAATTCCTCTTCTCAGAAGTTGCTTACACTTTGAGGCCGAGCATCCCGAGCCCTGGGGGGCTCTGACAGGAACAAGCAGGAACGTGGGAGCCCTGAATGACTCTTCACAAAGGCAGAGATTCAGAGCTGTCCTTCAAAATTATTTCTGTTCATGGTGCAGCCGCTGCAGCCCATGTTTGAGGTTGAGGAGGCCACAGCTTACTGGTGCAGTCAGAGGAAGTGGCAAAAAACCCCATCAGTGCTCAGGATGCAACATGGTTTGGGTGGCTTGGAAAACGAAAGTCTCGTTGCCGGTTACTGGATTCAAGGAGAAAGCCGCTATGTGTTGCTGATTGCCCTCTGCAGAAGTGCCAAGTGACTGACAGCTTTTAAGTTGCTCTTTCAACGTGCTTGTGAACTGCACATGGGGCTGCACTGGAGGCTCTTGCATTACAGATCATGATTTCAGCAAAGCTTTTCAGAAAAAAAAAATGAAAGTAAATGGTGTTATTTTCAGCCTGAACAGCGAGTAAGTTCTCAGTATCTAAATGAGAGTCCTTGAAGTAAGCGCCAGGTGCTGCAGGAAGTGGTGGAGGTGACTCAGTAAATGTCACACTTCCCTCCAAGTCAGTTCTGAAGGTGTGTCCAGAAATAACATTTCATGGGCATCTGGCTGTTTGAGATGGCCCTGCCTTGCCATGGAACTCCAAACTACCTGGCACCTTCATGATTTTACACCTCTTTTTTTCCACAAATGTTTGCCTTTGTCTTCCTGTCTTTGTTCTTCCCTATGAAGACAAAGATATGACAAGTCCTTTCGGTATCTCAAAGCAGGAGAGTTGTCCTTGGCCACACTGTGAGCTGCCCAGCTGGTGGGTGGAGGACAGCACTCCTGGAGGCATGCTGTGGCTGCTGTGCCAGAGGGGAGCCCTGAGGAGCTGCAGAGTGGTGGCACACGGCAAGCTGCACCCCATGTCAGCAGTGAAATCACCCTGGAGCCTCTTGCCTTAGCATGAACTGTCACCTCCTGCTTTCACAATGATGAGGTTTCATATCCTTTCTGGAGCTGCCTGAGCTGCAGAACAGCCCGCCCAGCTGCCTTTTCCTGGAGGAGGCTGGGCTGAGCTGGATGCCCCTGCCCCACTGCCTCCACCCCCATGTCCAGGCCTTCACTTAGATGTGTGTTGTGCAGCACCTTCCTCCTGTCTCACCACAGCCTGCAGGAGCACGGTGTGAGCTGGGGGTGGAAATGGGGATGAGATGGAATGGCCTGAAAAACCTTGTCCCGTCCCACTTGATCCCAGTGCACACAGGCAGGGGCTGTAACTGCATCCATCCTCCTCTGCAGCGTTGTTTTCCTAAACATATCTCCTCTCCTTCCCCTTCTCAGCCAGTGTCCTCTGTGCTTGTGCCTTGTGTCAGTGCCTTGAAAGATCCAGTGGCACTATAGTGAAGGGCACTGAGGAAGCATGTGGGTGGCAGCATCCCACAGCCATGTCCCCATGCCACCTGTGCTCCCAGACTGGATGCTGAGATGCAGGAGGGTAGACAAAAGGTGCAGAGGCCACAGGACAATGCTCAAATGTCACAGGTGGTGGAGTATTTGTCTGGAGGTCATTTTAGTCCCATAAGTACAGAAAATAGGGGCTGTTTGCTTCTCACTGGTGCCGATGGGACTGTGTGTGTCCCCATTATGCATCGTGTTTCCTGGCACAGAAAGCAAGTTTTCAGATCTTCTGTTGTTCTGCTTCAAAAATTCCTTTTTTTTTTTTTTTTTAACTTAGATGAAGGCACCCTTTGGAGAATGATGTCACCTGCACCTCAAATACTCAGAAGTTTTTGATCATGAGTTTTGGATGGCTTCAGGGTCAGGCTTGCTGATTTACAAAGCGTAAACACACATGCTCTTCAAAACTTGTAAAATATGGAAACGATTTGTGTATGGTTAGGAGAGGAGCTCACAGGCTTGGAGCTTTGGGGTTTTTTTGCTGTGCCTTTAAAACTTCTCAGTCTCAGGGGGTTTTTACTGTGTTTTTTCAAGCAGACACAGATGCCTTATGTGAAGCACAAGGCTTGGCCCTTGGAGTGCGGGACTAAGTAGCTCTAAGGAGTGATCAACCCTAAAAGCAGCTTCTTGTGAGGACCCTTCTCAGTTTTCCCGGACAAGGAGCCAGCAGAGAGCACCCTGTCTCTCCTGTTTCTGAGAGCCCATCTGAGACCATGGCCTCACGATTTTCAGACTGTAAGAACAGGGTAACACTCATGCCCTTTCCAAGCAGCGATGGCAGCCATAGTCATGGGAAGACAACAGCTGAGTTGGCAGGCCCAGCAGCACCCTGAGGGGCAGGCTGTGCCTCTTCGACCTTTACAGTGGGCTCAGCCCCCCCTCTGATGCAGCTGCCAGGGGGGCAGAGCCAAAACATCCAGACAGATTTCCCTGAAAAGGTCAAAGCAGTGCAGCTCAGTGGTGCTGGCAGGGGAGTGGCGGAAGGGGATTTCAGCCTCATTTGTGGACAACTGTGGGCTGGGAGCTCGCCCTGAACACTGGTGCTGGCTGTGGGGGGACCCCAGCTGCCACCTAGCCCAGTGTGGGCATTTTTGGGTCTGAAGGGGTGCCCCAGCATTCTGCACAGGTCGCTGGAGGCCTGGCAGCTGCAGTTTCCTGCTGGGGCAGGCGGTGGTGCAGGGAATGAGCCAGGGCCACTCAGCGGGGCACCATTTTTTCATGGGGGTAGCAAGCAGCACCTCAGAAGGCAAGCACGGAGTGGGAACAGGGCAGGGGATGCGCTGGGGCCCAGGCTGGCATGACAGCAAGAGCCGATTGTGCTGGTGCTCAGCAGGAGACCCGGGACACACTGGGGAGTCGTGTGGGGCCACTTGTCCTTGCGCTGGCTCAGGGTTGACATCAATCCCCCCAAACCCCAGGGAATACGTGGATGCGCCGGCCCCTGCCGGGTGGCTGTGAACTATCCCCAAACATTTCTTCTGGATGTGGACAAAGCTGTGGGTGATATGGCTGGGCCTGCTGCCCTCCTTACAAGTATGATGGTACCCAGCAGGACTTTGTGTAGTTTCTCGAAGGGAAGGATTTGGCAAGACAGAAAAGGGGAAATGCAAATTTTTTTCCCTTTAGTTTTGTTTTTTTCTTTTTTTCCTAGGGAAGCCACAGCCTTACGAAGTCACCATTCATTTTAGCAGCCAACACAGCTGCACACAGCAGATTTGGTGACCGGACGCTGCGGTCTGGTTGTGTGTGTAGTTGATGCAAAGTTTGGAAAATAATAAACACAAGCTTCCCCGAGCAGGGCACGTCCGTTACTGCGTGCACACTGTAATTCAGGAACTAGCAGATGTCTGAGCTTCATGCCCAGCCTGACAGAGACACAAGAAGGGAACTGGTTCAGGGTCTGTGCACAGCTGCCCTGGTCAGATGACTCTGTCAGCTGAACCTGCCTCCGAATCAGGCCTGATTTATCATAGCTGGGACTCTGACCTTTGTCTGGTCACAAAAATACCATCTTGGAAAGATTTCTGAAGGCTTTGTAAAGAGGGAGAGTGGTGGAAATAATAACTCAGGGGTGTCCCTGTAAAGGACTCTTTGCCTGCCAGCTGAGATGTGCAGCTCTCTTTCTTTGCATGCTTTTCACCAGGACCAGTGAGAAGCAATCACATAAGATATTTTCCAGGGGCCTATCTCATGGGATGTTAAATTTTTGCTTGCATTTGTCTGGACATTGCTCTGCCTTGTGGTCTTGTTTCCACCTTCAGGCAAGAGCACCTTCAGGTTCACCTTCAGCCTTGCCTGCACTGTGAGTGGCTCAGACCCATGACCAGCCCATGCCTGTTTGGTGGCCAGGGTGACGCAAGCTGACCTCTGCTACAATACGAGTGTACACTGACAACCTCAGTCCAAGCTGAGCAAGCTGGACTATGTTTCTCACCATCAGGGCCACCTTGCTTGGAACTTAAAACCTGGACTCAAGCTCTGCTCTCACACGGCAGGGTGGCCAAAAGCTGTCTGAAGATAGCTGTGCAGATCAACGTGGCCTGGACTCGACTACATCTCCAAAAATAGCTGAAAATGAGAACTGGAGAAGCCTGTGAATTTCCTTTCAACCTCCTCTTCCATGGCCAAGCAAATTGTGCTGCAGGCTGTTGTGGCCACGGCTGAGTTGTTGAAATGCTCAGTCGGAGAGCCTGAAGTTGTGTAGGTAGGGCTCTGGGGTGCCAGAGTTCCTACTCTTCGGTGAGACCTCGGAAGAAAGCAGGTTACCACCTGGTCTGCACCTGTTGGGTGTGAAAATGGAAGAGTGTTTTCTTTTAAGTGAAAAGTGCTGCTGAGCCGATTACGTATTCATCAAAGTTCCTTTTCTTTCAAAGTCCAGGGGGTAATTGTCTTTGCCTACTGTGTAAAGCAATAGGGACTTTCCATTTGCAGGAAGAAGGGAGCAGAGGTTGGTGGCTAAAACTCAGGAGTGGCAACTTGGAGATATGAGCTGCATTAACCCAGAGGCACTGCCACGCTGAGTTGTAATTACGGATAGCTATTAATTTCTTCCATTTTTTTCCTCCAAAATGCCGTAATGAAAGTTACAAATAAATCCTGAAAGACAGTGTTGTCAAAGGGACCTCAGCAGGCAACTCACAGAAGAGGCAAACGGGCGATACTTCCTTGTAAAAATCTCTGACTTGTTCTCTGAAGGCAGGCACACAAAAATGTGGGGTGTTTGCAGCAGAGCCCAGTCTAGAACTGTGGTCCTGAGGGAACTGTAGCTACTCCTGCCAAAAATGACTTTATTCAAGACCTTATCCTCAACCTTCACACCATGTGAAGTTTCATACCTTAATAACAGGCAGCAAAAATGCTCTTCAGGGCTGCAGGCAGAATGCCACCAATTTGCCTAGGTGACCATCGCGAAATCAGGAGTTCGGGATATGGAAGGACAAGAAGAATGTGCCGGTTGGTGATCACATAATTTGTTTGCAGTGATTCGTGGTCTTCCACTTTCACACGTCTCCCTCAGCCTCCTGCACAAGGATGCCGTCTGTGTCTGCAGTGTTCTGTGGAACGACCGTGTCTTTTGGCTTTTGTGGACAGTACTGCTCTGCTCTCGCTCTGGTGATCCTGCAACTTGACAATGCCTGCAGTATAATTTCATTAATACATTGGATTTTTAACCCTTCAGTGATATTTGCTTAAGTCCCGTGGTCACACTTAGGAAAAAATTGCTCCTTTCATCAAGAGGAGCCGAATGGAACGGGTGTTTCATGAAAGGAACAAAAGTTTGGGAACAGGGGAAAAGTCAAATGAGTGCAAACACTGATCAAAGCTGTTCTCTTGCTCAAAACGAATACTAAGAAAACTTGCTCAGTGGGTCATGATGAGCTCATTCAGTCCACTCAATTACTGGAAAAAATCTTCCACTTTGTGCACTATGCATGTGTCTGTGTTGAGTCAGAACCTGGCACAGCAGCTTCAGTACACATTTTTGTTATAAAAAAGTCCCCTTTGTATTTTGCAACCCTAAAAAATCCTGGCCTGGACACTTTCTGTGTTTTATTTTTGACACGGTAAATGTAGGCACTGTAGTGTTATGTTTCACCTGAAAGGTGATGCCTAAGAACCTAGGGTCGATTTTTCCTACCTGCAGCATCTCAGTGCTGTAAATCTTTTTATTTGCTGTCCAGCCACCTTTTATTCCACGTGCAAATAGCAGTGCATGAAAAGGCTGCGAGTGCACGATGGTACACAGAAATCACCTTTGCTGAAAGCATAGTGGATTTTTTTCCTGCTAAACTTATTGGCATACTTTCAATGCAAAGCTGGCACCTATTGTGTAATGCCTCCAGCCTACAGTACAGGGGCCTCAGAGAAAACCGTGTGTTCAGTGAGACTGAGAAAACACAGTTGCCAACACCACAGAGCTCTGCTGGGATGGCAGTTGTGGGGAGGGGTCATGGTCAAATGTGCTATTTCAAGCAAAATCTGAGATGAGGATGTGTTCTTAGCCACAGGAAGAGCGTTGTCTTAGTCAGAACAGTTAATCATGCAAGACGAAGAGAAATACATACTGCAAGTCCTCATGATTTCTGTTTCCAACAGCTTTTTTCCTCCTCTGAAATGACTTGCATATATTTTGGCGCTGCTCATTTGCAACAGAGTAGCATCTGCGCTCCGGTTTTGTTGATGGGAAGCTGGAGGCTCTCCGGGCGGATGAGCCATGCTTCTGTCACAGCGTTAGCCTCCATGTGTCTCTTTTCAGGAGGCAGGCAGACAGAGGGAAAGAGAAGGGGGAAAAAATGTCCTGCTGACGTCAGTGAAGACCACACTGGGCTGGATAATATTACTGTGTACCTCAACCGCCCACTCCCTTTAATTTACTAGAAACTAAGCAAGCTGTTTTGAAACCCATCCCTTCCAGCGTTTTTGCACTGCTCTCCCTCGACCAAAGGCTATTAATTGTCAGGAGGTTGAAAGCTACCTGATTCCTTGTTCAAAGGCACTGAGACAGAGGGGATTTCCATGAGTAATAATTTCAGTCTGTGCCTGTGCAGTGCACCGTAGGCTAGAGTAAATTGATCCAGCTGCTTGCAAGACTAGATGGAAAAGTGCCCGGGGGGGCTGGGAGCACATCACCAGATGGAGCTGGATGCTGTTGTCATCACATGGGTCTCCCCAGCTGCTGGGCATGCTCGGGCTTGACTTCCACCATGAGCAGGGAGGCTCAGCCTTCCTGTCTGCGCTGACTTGCAGTGTGAGGCAAATACGCCAGCACATGTTGCAACGTCTTCTCTTGTAATAAAAAGGATAATTTTAGATTAGCCAGAACTGCCTTTCCGCCCCCCTCTTTCCCTCCCTGCTCAATGTCCTCGCTACACTGACCCCAGTATTTTGTGTGTGTATTTTGCTCAGCAGCAATCTTCTCTGTGACAGAGACCATAAAAGCTTCCAAGAGGCCAACTACTTCTACAAATAATAAAAACTGGAAGGATTAACCTGTAACCTGAGGCAACAAAAATACAGATTCCACTAGCCAGATGGCAGAGTTCAAAGATCCACTCACTTCCTGGCGGAGGTTGTACAAGTTATTTTTTATCCTTATTAAAAAGAAATAAAAAGTGAAAACACAGCAATAAAATTTGTGCTGCTTGCTTCTCTGGTTTTAATCACATTAGTTTTATACCTTTATGTTTTGTTATTAGACATGTTCGGAAATACATTCTTGCTCCCTTCTGGAGCTGTTTATATCCTGCTTGGTTTTTTTTTTTTTTGTTTTTTTTTTTTTTTGTTTTTTTTTTTTAATTTTCCTGGGGTGTTTGTATGCTCAATTCAATTTTGTCTATTGGAAGAAGAAAACTACATAGGAGGAACTAATTAACATAGCAGGAAGGCAATTCACTTACTTTTATAAAATGAGCAATTTAATTAGAGTTTCAGCGAAAAGAGAAGATGGCACCCTGGATTTGATGGCCGCATCCTTGCTGGAAAGCCCAGGGCTGGAAGCGTGACAGTGGCTGCCCGGTGCAATCTGGGCAAGAGCCAAGTGTGCTCAGAGGCTCTGGAGGGAGAAACCTCTGTTGCAAACGAGGTGCAAAGCCACTGACGAGGTTGTCAGAGCGAGGGCTGCACCCCTGTGGAGGGACAGGAACTCCTGGGAAAGGCATTCCCCTAGGATAGGAGGTGGGCAGCAGAGGCTTTCCCTCCCCAGTGCAGAGCAGCTCGCTTGGCAGAAGAAAGTCATTTTACAGAAGGGGACATGGGAGCAGTAAAGTGGGCTGTGGTTTATTCAGGGAGCTAGTGGGGTGGTGTCCCACCCATGCCCCGTGCCCCACGCTCCCGTGGCAGGGCTGGCCAGCCAGCACATCTCCCAAACAACAAACCCACTCTGTCTGCATTCCCATGAGTCCCTTCTGACAAAACCAACACATGCAGACAGTGCTGCAGCAAGGGGACCTTACTGCACCCCTGCCGAGTTGGTGGTAGTGAATTTACTGGAGAGAGAGGATCAGGACAGGTTAATCTGAGAGCAGCTCTTGGTTCTTCTTTCCCGCAAGACGGGTCATACAGCTTTCTTCACCAGCCAGGTGTTAGCTGCGAGAAGAAAGGATGTGAAGTGTGAGGTCGAGATAAGCACCTTTGTGCCTGGCTGTGGTGTGGCTGTCATGAAGTGTACTCAGAGGTAAATGGCTCGGCCAGCAGATTGCAGAAGTGGAAGAATAAAGTTCATGGATTGTTTTTGTGATGATTTTTCCTCCCTCGCTGGCTGGGCCGTTCATGAACACAAGGTTTGAGGTACTGGCAGGATTTTGGAGCAGGCTGCAGGTACCCTTCAGGAGAGCAGCACTGGGAGTTCCAGGCAGGGAGTTTATGATTAATTTTGCAGGCATTTATTGTGCAATGGGAGGTGGCCACCAGCCAGCTCAGAAGTTAAGCCAAAAGATGACTGTCAAATGAAACTGTTACGTTTGGCAGATCTTTCCAAAGCTGCTGTGCAAAACAGGCGTAGTGAAGCTGATTTCTGGATTTTCCAGACCCTCTGGAGAGCATATTCTTGCATGGCAGTCCTCTTCATTTTCCCATTTTTGACAGAAGAATTGAATTTGACTTGCAGGCTGTATGGATTTTAGATCGGGATTTGTTGTACAGGCAGCCCTCTCCGTGCCTTAACGTTTACCTGCGCAGGTCTCCTTCTGGCAATTCTTCCTTTAATGAACTTACAAGGAACCAGCTCTACTTGGCTTTCCGAAAACAAAACCGTGTTTTCTTTGAAAAGCCTTTTCAGCCCAGATGAAGGGGGGGAGGAGATGAAAAAGCTGGTGGTGCGAAACGAGCTCTGCCCATGCAAGCAGATTGCAATAGAAATTTCCCCCTTGTGCGGCTTACCCTGAGCTAAGGTCAGTCAGTTAACTCTGTTTGGACACTGTCTGGCATGAATACTTCAACGATAAAGCTTAATGTGTAACCCAGGGCTTTTTTTTCTTCTGTGTCAGCAGTTGGCAGGAAGATACTGTAAATAAGGCTCCCTATGAGTAAATAGATATGTGTGGAGAGGGGAGGGGAGCACCGCAGTAAGCAGTTTTGAAATTCATGCCAGCGTTGCTCCAAGTGATAAGGTTATTTGAGTAACCTGCAAACCATACGGATGCACAGGTTTCAAAAACAGGAAAGCGTCTTGTTTAAAAAAACTTCTGAGGCAACCCGAAGGCTTAGAAAAGAAACTGGCTGTGCGGTTAAGAGCCTTGCTGGTACTTCCTTGTTGGTATCGGGATTGAGGTGGTGCAAGGCTTCTCGGGGGCAGCTGTGGCAGCCATGCTCACCGAGGGGCTTTTTGGAGCGATGAGAAATCTCGAAGTTTCCCCATTCATTTCCTCTTCAGGCGAGTTGGGAGGGTTTTATTCTCACTCTCCTTTTGGGTAATGTAATAAGAAATAGGTAAATAATTCAAGTGAGCTGACATCCTCAGAGGATGCACTGTGTCTGAGTTCACCGTGTCCCCTCTCCTGGTGGACGTGGCCCTGCCGTGGGCTGTGCCGGGCTGGCTGGTGCTGTGCCAGACGCCTGGCTCCTGACACTGCCAGCCCAGCACCCGAAGAGGGGGGCCTTTGGAAGGGCAGGGCACGACACCTTTCTGAGGGATTTAAACGTGGATGTGCAGAATTTGCTGATGCTTTTGGAAAGTCTGATGGCTAAGGTTCTCCATAAATAAACCAAAGCCACGTACTTTCTCTTTGACCTTTGCTTTTGGATTAAGAAAATCAGCCTACAAGATCTGAAGTTTAGTTTCTGCAGGAGAGAGAAATGCATTTGCCTGGGCATGCGTGGCTGTGGGTGCGCACGTGCCTCGCTGAGCACCGTGTGACCCTTGCTTGCCCTGGCACCTTGCTCCTCGGGGGTTTACAGAGCTCCTACCTAGAAAACACAAGCATTCCTCACCTGAAATGACATAGCTGACACAGTTCCAGCATGCTCTCTTATTATTTATTGATCGGGACTCAAAGCACAAAATTGGGACATGGGCTTTTTCTTTTCCAGCACGTGTGCTTTCCAGTGGAGGTCATGCTCCTTTCTGTTGGATTTGGGTACGTCCATTCTTCGAGACCTCCAGAGACCTGACAGGGTCTCTTCCCAAAGGGATATCTCTTCTTCTGCTGGAAGCAGAGCGGATATTTCAGTCCCAACCCAGCTTCTCCTCCCTACCTGCCTTTTCTTCCAGGATGTCCACCTCAGCTGTTTCCCTCAGCGGAGGCAACTGCAGCTCCAGCCAGAGCAGTTCCAGCCGAGATGGCTTTGGCCCTTCAGGTCCTGTATTTTGATTGCCCCTCAACTGAAATGTCAATGGCTTCTCAGTCACTTAGAGCAAAGAAAATGTTTGAAAAACTCAAGGAAATTCATTTAACTAGACTTGGAGAAAACATCTTTGGCTAGAAATTCAGGCTCCAGCCAACACAGCGGACTTTTGCCAATTCAACTTTTGCCTTAGTCCTAGAAGCAAGCAATGAAAAGGGAGGTGGAAAAAAAAAAGAAAAAAAATCTCCTTCATTGCCCCTTAGATTTAATTGTGTTTTTTTGTAAGCCTCATAAATCCTGCCCAAATCACGTCATCAAGCCACAGGGAAACTGAAACCTTGCCCAAGGCAGGAGCCAGCAGGGCTGTTCAAGCCAGAAGGGTTACATTCAGGGACAAGTTCAATGCACTGCAGTCTTGTTTTGCTTGTCTGCGTGTGTGTGAGAAAGGCACCTGGGTGCAGGAGATGGTCCTGCCTTTTTCCTCTTCGGGTCTTAGGAAAGATACAAAAGGAAGGGTGGCATGAGTGGAGGCAAAGCAGACATCCTTGAGGCCACCCCCTAGCCTTTCAAGTGTTTTTCCTCTTGTGCTGCAGTGAGGGGGAACAGGAAGGGAGGGACAGGGACTCACACCAAACCGGCCTGACCAAGCACTTTATTTTTTCCTTTGGGCATCAGACAGACAGAGGGAGGAGGATTAAAAAACCCAGATGTCTAAGCTGAACTACTGAGGGTTTTCTTACCCTTCTCTCTTGTGGCCCTCTCATATAATTCTTTTGCATGTAACTGCCATCAAGGAAGAGAAAAACGAGTTTGGAAGCTGAACCTCCATGGTGCCTTTGGTGCCTTCCCTCGGTCCCGTGTGTGGGGTGGGTGATGCCCAGTTGAGAGATCAGCAGCACCTCCCTGGGGGAAAAGCAGGACCTCCCCAGGGGCCAGCCAAAACATCACTGTTGGTGATGTTCATGTCGGGGCATGTGCACAATAGGTCCTGCAAGGTTTCAGTTAGCGCATTGTTTGGATTTTCACTGGAGCAGGGCTTGGCCCAAAGCAGTGGCTGGCACTGCACAGGGGCACAGTTGGTGCCTGTGACACAGCGGTGCCACGTTATGCCCGGATGTGCACCTCCTTTGCCTCAGTGGCAGGCAGACCCCATCTCTCTGGAAGGGATAGAGCCAGCAGCAGCAGGCTCTGAGGGGGCTGAGCTATCCCCAGCAGTGTTTAGTCGTCCCTCTACAGAGCTGCAGCAGAAGCTGAAAATGTTTGCTTATTTTTATTTGGCTTTTTCCCCCACCTCCCACAGGAAAATGCATTTAAAAGCACGAGAGCATAAGGCTCCCTCCTGCCAAGCACCAAGCCGAGCCCCCTCCGCTCCACAAAGTCCCAGCAACCCGACCTTTGCCTTTGCTCGGGCTTTTTTCAGACTCATCATTATTTTGGCTGCATTTGTGCTGTGGAGGAATGCAGGTGTTTCCTCTGTTCCCACCAGCATGCCCATACTCTGGTTTCTGAAGGGCTGGGGAGGTTGCTCGTGCGTGTCCTGTCACGTTCCAGAAGGCATTTGAGGAAAATGTGGATGCAGTTCAGGCATATGACCAGGGAAACAACACATTTGCATGCACTTGCATGTAAGTGTAATTTAGGCAGGCAATGTGCCGAGCTTGCTTGAAAAACTGGCCCATGTTTTTCCATTTGTGGGTTGTTTTTTTTGATTTTTTTAAGTTAAGGAAAGGCAAACAACTTGTTCCTCCGTTTGATCTGTAATAACCCGAGCTGGTTCCCTTGGAAAGCTTATTTATTCTCCTTGGCTGCTGAAGTGGATGCCGAAGTTTGAGCATCCTGAGCAGAGACGGTGTGCTTATGGGGCTCTTTGTTGCCGAAGCTTTTGTTGGACGATTATGAGACTCATTTATATAGCTGTTTATGTATTAAAATGGTTGGGTTGCCTGGAGCTACGGATAAGCGCTCCTTGTTTGACATATCTCTAAATAAATATAGAGGCACATTATTAATGGATACAGCTTTAAAAGCAAACACCCAGAGATGCACTTACAATAAGGGGAGGAAAAACCAAGGTTACATCATGTTGCTAGAAGCCAATTGCTTTGTTTTCTAAAATGTTTCTCTGTAGGACACAGATGATTTTTTGACTCGCTCAGTGTTTGAGCATCCAAAAAGTCTCACAGTTGTTCCAAAATTCTTTCAGCAGCATCCCACATGGCACTGATAGATGGTTACAGCGTTTTTCTGTCCAGTATATCCTTCTTCCCCAGTGGACTCGTGCTTTTGTATTTCTGGAGAACTGTGTCCCTGCTGAGGGAGGAATCAGCATTTTAGGGCTTTTCAAAAGACATAATTTTGCAGTCTGAAGAAGAGCAGATGGCCTGGGGCTTTTACATGTGTGTGAGTGCAAGTGTACTGATGGGTGAACACCCTGGGTCGCCAGGAGAAAGTGGCAGCCTGCTGCTCCTGCTGTCATGCTGCTGACCCCGTAGGTGCTGATCTATAGGTGGCACAAGAAAACATCTCCTAATGCAGAGCTGGTTCCCTGACAGGCAGTTATGAACTCACTTGTGCGCTCTCTGCCACCCCTGCTGCACCCCTTCTCTGGAGAGCAATGTTCCCATCACCGTGTTGCTTTCTTCTCCTCCTCCTCCCCAGCTTTCTCAGGCTCAGAGCCAGAAGCTCCCACCTGGCTCTTGCTGATGGCCCTGCTGTTTGCTCCTCAGCCCTACCAGGAACTGATTGTTGTTTGTTTTGGATCTGAAGGGCACGGATTCGAGCAGGGCTGTGACCGAGGACAGGTTGTCCTGCCTGTGAACAGGGAGCTGAACCCAGGGTTCAGAACTGCATCCCTCTGTTCTCACAGCAGAAAGATGGATGCTTTTGCTGCCATTTGTGCCCTGGGCCAACCACCTGCAGTTTTGGATAGAGCATTCACCACCAGCCACCTACTCCAGGGGCCGGCCAGCTCTCTGCTCAGACCTCCGTGCTCAGCAAAACCCATGTGATGACATTTGGGACATCGGATTGAGAAATGCCTGCCGATCTTCCCTGGGGAGCTGCAGTGCTCCCAGGGCTGCAGGGGTATCCTGCTTTGGCAAGCTGGATGGCTGCATCCCCGCACACACCTCAATGGCGCTCTTGTGCCAGCAAAAGCCTGCAGCACAAACCTGGCTGTAGTTTTTGTGGGCGCAGGCCAGATTTCCATGACATGCCTGCTGTGCCCTGGGGGCAGGCTGGGACGCTGAACCCTCCCATGGAACAGGGAGCCAGAGCACAGCTGGGTGCAGCAGTGCTAATGCCGGCCCAAGGGAGCCGTGTAACTTGATGAGCCCCTTCCTGCTCTTCGCTAGCTTTGGGGTCAGTTGTTTCTGCTCATCCAATTAAAAAGTAAATCCACTGTGCTTGGAAAACTACTGAAGGAGCAGCTTGGCAGTATGAAGCAGCAAGACTCCTTAGTGTGGACATGCAGGAGGCATGCTAGCTATTTAAGCTCTCACAGGGAATGGTGAGGCTCCTGGCAGCTACTCTGGCTCCTTCTTGGGACACATAGTCTCCCAGGCTGAGGGCTGGTGGCTCTTTGGAGGGCGAAGGCAGGGCAGTCCTTGTTATTGCCTGCTTAACTGGCCTCTTCAAGTGGCTCACCTCTTTTGTATGTGGTTGTTTGTACTGCAGTCTCATATGTAGGTGGGTGAATTGTTCTCTTCCTCATCTGGCACTATTCCTGTGGGCTAGGCAGGAGCTGGCTGGTGTGCTCCTGTTTGTTTGCTCTAGGGAAGAGGTGTGTATTCACCTTCCATGGGGAGGGTTCAGGCTCATCAGCCAGTGTGCCTCTTTTGGAGCCAGGTGTTTGCAAGGGCTCCTCAGACTGCTGCTGGCTTCTGGAAGCAGGTCCCTTGGCATTGCTGCCACAAAGCAGGGGTGGTGTCACAGCCCCACCCTTTGCTCCATCAATAGCCTCCCTGAGAGGCTCAGCCTTGGGGCTGGGTGGCTGCAGAAGAGCCACAGACCCAGCCAGGCACAAGCACCCCTCTGCACGCAGCCCTGGCTGTGATGTCTCTGCTGTGCTGCATGGAAGTCACAGTCCCCGCTCCTGCCGCCGTGGAAGCACTGATGTGGTGTCCAAGCAGTGGCTTCTCCCTGTGGGACCAAGGGTCCCATGGGTTGGGGACCACGCAGACAGAATGCAGGACTCAGCAGAAAGGAAAGTAGGGAAGAACCCAGAAGGTTTATCAAAAAGTGCAGTCCAGTTACAGTGCCACCATTGTCCCGAGCTTCTACCCCCTTGCACTTGCCTGTGTTGTTGGAATATGACGAGCTGGCAAAGGGGTCTGGCCTGGGAACTCTTGGGCTGGATGGGAGATGTTTTTTGTACCCAGCTGCTCAGCTACTGCTCAGATTCCGAGAAGCTGTGAGCCTGGCAGGAGGGCATGACACTTCCGGCGGCACTCTGCCATCAGAACAGGAGCACCCGTGGCACTTCTAACCTCTAGCCCACTCCCAGGACTTTTGCAATCCCCCTCCTCTCCCACCAGCTAGAATTTGGTTCTCCTCAATTACTCCTGCCCTCTTCTGTGAACGGCCCTCTGTCAACTGTGGGACAGCTCTCCCGAGGAATGTGAACAGAGCGAGCTTTCATAGGTGTGCTGTTAAACATTAGCTGCATCCCTCTCGGCAGGCAGCCACTTTCCACTTCTGTGCTGTGCTCTGTGCCACGCGTGCCATCATTCACTCCTCATCTTTCTCAAATAGGCAAGCAAAATTGCATGATATCGAGGTGAAGGTATTGAACCTCTGGTTAACTTACAGGCTTTCGCTACACGGCAGAGCTTTGGGATGTGATGAAGGAGACAGAAGTGTTGAAAAATATGGAGGCAGAATAAAAGGGCAGGTGGGGGCGATCAAATTCCGGCCAAAAAAATCTCCAAGGCAGCAAACCAGAGATGGATAAAGAATTGACAGTGAGTCAGGGGGAAGGAATGGCAGCATTGTCTCATGTTCAAGCAGAGGATCTGTAATGGAAGAAGATGAAGTGCCAGGGAACTAATATCCCTCTGCAGCAATTGTTTGATCCCTCACTTCCCCTCCAAAAAAGCAAGTTGCTGCTGGCTAGCTAACAAGTTAAAAAATCCAGTCCAAAACCTAATCTAGTCTCTTGTGCCAATAAGCGCATCTGTCAGTGTGTCAGTGTTGATCCTCCTTCAGTACATGCCACATGCTCATGTCTTTACACAGGATGGGCTGGAAGGACCATTAACTAGATTAGAAATTCTAAGGCACAATTAAAAACCATGCTGCTGCTTTGCTTTAATCTTCTCTCCTCTAGCTTCCAGGCTTGTTTTTTTCCCCTGGGCTGACACAGTCCTAAGTTGTTTGGTGGTGGTAGGGTAGCATTACACAACCCGGGCTGGTTTCTGAAGTGTGTAACATTGTGCATTACCTTGGCAGCAACACGAGGCTCTCCAAAAAAAAAGAGTAACCCGACCAACTGGCAAAACAATAGCTGCATTTACTGCCTGAGGAGGGGAAGATTTGGGCATTGAAGCTGTGCAACCAAAGACCGAAATGTGCAGTTTGCTCTCCAGAGTTGCGCAAGGAAAAATTGTACAAGGAAAGGAAACGTCTGGAATATCTGTTCAAAATGCAGCTGTAGGTCTGCAGGGCTGTGGAAGCTGGAAGTGCACGGGAAGGAGGGAGCCTGGAAGGTTCCTGGCTCTCAGTGGCACTCGGTGAGGCAGGACTCATGCCACTGAAGCCTCGTAGAGGGTTAGCTGCGTGTCCCCCTTTCCCACGCAGACCATTTCTCCAGGAAGAGCTATGATGCTACAGATAACGCCGTGGAGCTCACTCCTGCCAGAGGGCTCCTGCTTTTATTCCTCCTGCTCTCCCTGCGCCGCCTGGCAGAGACGCAGATTTCCTTATCCCTCCTGGAGCAAGGGATGCTCGGGCAGAGGCAGAGGGCGGCTCTGGGCGCCCGGCTGGTGCCTGTGCCCCGAGGGCAAGGGGAGCCCGGGAGAAGCAGCACCCTTTGGAGCATTCCTGTCCTCCTAGGCAACATCTGATAACACGGGGTGGATTGCAGCCTCTTTTCAGAGACAGGGAATTGCTCTTTCATTGCTGTTGTACAAATGCAGTGGGAATTTTACAGAGGGCATAACATATTCTAAAATGACCTTTTTTTAAAAAAAAAAAAAAAAAATATATATATTTCATTCCTTGGCTGTTTTCCTCGACACAGAACCACATTTATTACTATTATTAATGGCTTCATTGGTCCTTGTTCTGGTTCTGAGTCTTTATAGTTACCGTCATTATACAATTTTTGAGGTACAGGTTGAATCCTTGGCTACCCGCATTAAAAACGGTAGACTTCAGAATTTTGATTTTTCACAGGTTTGGGCATCAGGATATTTTTGCATTCTGTCTTGTGCTTATTATGATGAAAAGCTCTCATCGCCACTGCCTGCAGAATATATCAGGAATATACTTCCCCTCCAAAGAAAATTAGAGACATTGTAATTGTCCCACTGGGATTTTAGAAGTGAATGCTATAGTGTCTTAGTATTTCTATAGGACCCTATTTGCTTATCCTTTTTAAATGCTGCAAGATTTTTCCATATGGTAATGTTTAGGATGCATTATGAAGGCCTTTCATCTTCTTCTGAAGCACAGGATGAAATATGGGTCATGGCTAGAATGAAGCAGTAAGGCTTTGTGATCTGGTAGTCTGCTACATCAGATATGGCAAACCCCATGCTGCCAGGAAAGCCATCGTCCTTTTGGGAACTTAATGGCTTGGCGGGGTTGCTTTAAAATTGCAGCCACACCTATTTGATACTTTTTTGGATGAAAGAACAAGATCTTTCACTCTCCTTACTGTGGAGTGCCAGCCAGGTTTAAAATTAATAGCGACCGATGTTGTAGAGGGAAGGAAATGAAAGAAGCGTTTCTTCCCCAGAAACAGCCCTACTTTCCTGCCTTTTCCATACGTGCACAGACGTCTGCCAGTTTTGGCACCAGAAAACATTAAAAATAAGAAGTTTTTTAAATACTGGGAATTCTTTCGCGTCTTTAAGCGTCGCCCAACAGGAATGCAGAGGCTGTAAAATGGACAAAAGAGAATTGAGCCGGTCAGTGTTTCTGCAGAGAGCTTATTCCTGCCTAACAAAACATTTGAAATATCCCGCGTGTTTTTGGAGAAGGCTAGAACAAGGTGAAAGGCTTCTTGTGCCCCGGAGCCTGGAAATTGAGGAGAAGCCCAGAGCTAAGGAACAGAGGCTGAGTTTCCTGCTGTCCCAAATTCACTCCAGCTCCGTAGCAGATTCCAGGAGTCTGGGATAGCTGATGCAAGATGCCTGTGGTCTTTTTTTGCTAGAAATACCGAGTACCTATCCTGGACACTGACTTGGAGCACAGTGAACTGTGGTAAATCATGCTCTTGGCACTCAGAATACAGATGTTTGAAATGAACAGAGGCTCTCTCAAGAGATATTTTTCCCAGCCATAAAAAGGGCGAATAGCTACTTTGCAAGAGAGGAGGTTAAATCACAGAGTTTTTTGTAAACTGCTGTGAAGCTTTGGGGAGGAAGCCATTATAGGAGTACAAATTGCTCTTTATTTTTTATTTTATCTATTGCCTCATTCTCAAATAATGAAATTCTGAATGTACCTCTTTGCAGGCTGCTGAAAAATAAGAGAATGTGGGAGGATTCTTAATGACACTAATAAACCCGGCTGAACACTTTGCCAGCAATTTTTTTTTTTATTGCGAAAATACCATTTTATTAATACAAATGGTCTTTGTAGGATTGCATTTGTTGTGACACAGTTTTGTTTAGAAAAATATACAGGCCAAATTATTTTGTTCTAAGCGTTCCCTTTTTCTCTAGTTAGAATGGAGCACTTAATTTCAGAACTTCATTTTATAATGGCTTTCTTTTTTTGTTTTGGTTTTGTTTTGTTTCGACAGTGTAATTTGTATACCACAATAAAAATATAAAGAATTGAAGTGACGTGATTTTAATGAAAGTGCAATGTATTAGCATGGGATAGTTTTATGTGAGTGGAAACTTCAATTAGTGGGAAAAATGCCAATGTGCTGGTGGTCCACTCTGCAGCCTTTCTGCCCTGCTGTGCTTAGGGAAGAGATGGAAAGCTTGTTGGGCGTCCAGAACAGCCCTTTTTGCTTCTTCCATTCAATCCTTCTCGTTGTTAACGTCTTCCTTTGCTAGAAGGTAGCATGATTTCAACTGTAGGTTATTTTCTGGCTGCAGCACATGGATTTTTCCCTTCTCTTGCTTGTGTGGAGATCGTGGCAATGCGTGACAGGGGTCAGCCTGCAGTGAATGGGGGTGTGAAAATCCATCCCTTTGCTGCTCCCAGCCACTGGCCTGCCATGCTGAGTTCAAGGGTGCTCTGTATGTGTATCTCCACAGGCTGTTGCGTTTGGTGGGTGCTATGAGAGTCCACGGATTGTTTTCTTCCCAACCATCCCCTTTGGCAGGGTGGTGCTGGCGAGATAAGTGAATTGCTGCACTTCCTAGTGGGTTTCGCCTGCTGGTGGTGCCATTTAGGTTGGGTGCCCCATTGACTAAAGGTGACAAATTGTGGTGTACAGTAGGTCCCATGAAGGACAAGGAACACTCCTGCCTAATTTTTGGAAAGAGAGCTGTGGAAACGTCTGCCCTTGGAAGCCACAAGAATGGAGCGGGAAAAGGAATGAGCAAAGTGGGACCTAAATTCTGCTAATGGACACATGTTGGAGGTGGTGTGGTGCTCCAAGTGGTCAGAGCCCAGGCAGACCCGAAACCACGGCTGCTCTGGGCTTTTCCAGGAAAAGGGAACACAGGAGGCTCTGCAATGTGTGCACTCTGTTAGGCATTGTCTGGAGTGGCTTTTCAGGGAGCAAGGGAGCTCTCTGTGCGTTAGCTGGAACAACTCCTCCACGGAATGTACACTCTGCTTCCTTGCTTCTCTGGACCACTCCCTCCTGTCTGGCTCTTAGCACTTCCAGCCTTCAAAATGTTCAAATAACTCAGTTTATCCTCACAAGACCTCTGTGGGAAGGACGGAAGGATGGGTAAATCCTTAGTTTGCAATTGGGAAACTGAAAAATAATCCCTCATCCCTAATTTGCAATGAGGCTTCAGTGTGCCAGGCAGCGCTCAGACCGCGCTGCAAGCACGTGCCTGCATACACAGGAGCAAATGGACACTTCTGGGTGTCTCTGTACTGACACAGCTGCATTTTTAAGGCTTGGTCAAGCTGTGTGGGTACTGCGGGTTCAAACATAACTTGCTTTCGATTTCACTCACACATGGCATGCCTGGTATGAGGGAGTCTGCTTCCCCTGCTTGTAAGAGATGTATTTCCCTGCTGGGCTCTGTCAGTGAGGAGGAGGAGTAGTGAACCAGTGTGGCAGTGTGTGCTGGGGCACAGCAAAGTGCACCCCGCCGGTGGGGCTGGCCAGAGGTGCCGGCACCGTCAGATACCGCAGGGTGCCAGGAGCCAAGGCACCGCTGCCTCGGGGCGCTCCTGGGCACAGCTGCTGCATCTGGGGGGCTGGTTTGCTCCTCCTGGAATCAAGCTGGAACCCCCAAAAGATCCTGCATGAAATTTGTGAACCAAAGTCAAGCCTCTTTGTCTTGTGATGCTTGCTTTAATTTTACTGTGGGCTGTCAGGAGAATAATTTGTGATTAAAACTGAAAGCTGCCTTGGAACAGCTGCCAGGCTGGGAGATGTCGGTGGGGCTCCGAAGGGTTTAGTGAAATTCAGATCTTTGGTGCATTGTTTTCCCCACACTTAGATCCATGTGCGAGATCTATTCCCAGATCTAATCAGGATTTGGAATTGCAAAGGGGTGAATGCTAGAGCTGTGATTGGAGTCTGGGAGGACAAGGCAGCCCTTGTGTGATTTACCTTTATGCTGCTGTGAGCTGCTTGAAACCCTTTATAAGAAAGGGGTGAGTCTGATTTAACGAATTTACCAAAGCTCACAGGTTTGTGGTGAAAAGTCAGTACAGCAGGTCTTTGTGAGCCCCGGATTTATGACATGTAAATAAGTTGGTGTGCTAATTGTGGCTGGTGTTACAGGTAGCAGGCATTTAAAAAAAGTCTCGCAGGGTGATTTATGTGGGCTATTTCACACACGCTTGTGTGAAATACTTTTATAGATCCTCTGCCTCCCCTCCCCGTGGCTGCAAGGGCAGGAGCAAGGAGCAGCATTTAGCTCCAGTAGGCTGGCCCACGCTTCCTCCCTGGGGTGCTGAGCTCCAGCAACCAGGAATCATTAAAACAGAGGAGAAAAAAAATGGCTTTTTGGCTGAGCCTGAGCGCTCCCATCAGTGTTGCCCTGCAATCTCTGTGCTGAATGGAAACTGTTTCCTCTCTCCCAGCCCTAAGCTTACAGACTGGGTTTCCTGCCTTCCTGTTAGTGCCTCCACCTACCCAGACAGCTCTGACACTTCAGACTTACTGATCAGCTATTTTCTACCACAGCTCTTTTAGCAAAGGTTTTATGCGGCGGTGTAACAGCTGACTAAGCAGCGAGCCTGTGAGCGAGAGAAATGAATGTAGGGCTTTTTTTATCCAGCAACCTGACAAGGCTCCATCTCAAACTGGGAGGCATTTCTCCATGAGAGCAGCCTGTTTAGTTGGGTGGGCTGATGTTCAGTTACGCTCTTGGAGCTGGGAGGCAAGCCCTGAAGGGGCCCCCCATGAGGTAAAAAGACAGGGGGATGCATCAAATACAGTACCTAGAAGAGAGGAGCGCAGACAATTTGCATAGTGAAACCACGATGTGAAGATATGCTGAATGTGTGACTTCGCTTTGAAAACAGTTATCATATGCAAAAGCAGTTAATACATAGGAGAATTCTAGAGGGAGACTCTGGACTAGAAATATGAAAGTTCAAAGTGATTTTCATAACAGACAGCCTGCCATTTCAGAAGGCTGCAGAGTGGAGCATTTTGGGGCACGACAGCTGAGCTGGAACCAGCCAGCCAGTTCCAAACTGAATTTTACGTATATATATGTGTGGGTATATATATATACACACACATACACACACATACACACACACACACACACACACACACATATACAATATATATTCCTTCATCTGTGCTGAATTCCTTCCATAGTCAGCGTAGTGTAACCATTCAGAGCACACTTCCATGGTGCTTTCAGTTTTTGTGCTCGCTTCTGCAAATTACTTCAAATATTTTTCAAGAAATGAACTCACTCTGTCTTCGGTTAGTGATGGATGTGCCTTAAAATGTTCAAAGCACTCAAGAAGTTCTGATATCTTTGGTCTGATCCTTAGCCAAACCATGTCTAGCCTTGTTGGAGTCCCTGTTTTATCCAGACACCATTGGCAAAAACATCTGTAGACTTCCATTTAAACACTGTTGATCTGCTGTCATCTATCATAAATATCTTTGATTTACCACACTGGGCAGCTGGTGAAAAACCCCAAAAACTGGAGCATAATCCTTTGCATATTTTAGTAACTGAGAAAATTTATGTTACTGTTATGGCACCTGGTTTCCACTGTGAGGTGGTCTTATTGAGAAGTGCCCCGTTGCCCAGTGGGTGGTGTTTGAGGGCAGAGGGGTAAGGACACCAGCAGGACATTAACACTTGCCACAGATGAGACACACTCCTGGACAGGGCTTCTAATTCTGGGAAGGCATGTTCCCTCCTTCTGCCTGGAAAAAAGTGAGAAAAATAGAGGAATAGACAATTTTTGACAAGGCAAACCAGCAAAAGTGCTAAATGAGTTCATAAGGACTTGAGAAGGAAAACAGAACATAGATGCTCAGGGAAGTATTGGTAAAGAGAGAAGATGCTGTGGATGGCCTTTGAGAGGGGATAAAATCTGGTTCAGTGGCAAGACGGAGCAAGATTAGAAAGAAAGTCCAGGCCTGACCTGTGTGCCTGAAGATGACACGAGCTAGAGGGAAAGATGACTTCATCTAAGGATGCTTTTTCCTTGTGTTTTGCCTTTCAGAAATAGCAGTGGCACATTTCTATTTGTACCTGTTCCTGTCTCCATGCTGGCCAATACTTCCTTGAACACCTACCTTGCACAGCAAAAAGGATGAAATACCCATTGATACAGGGAAGACATGGCATTCCTCTCATTTAGAAGGAATCTCAGGGGTGCCTGTGAAACGTGTTGGGAAGGCAACTCTGCAGAAGTGAAAGTTTTACTCTTTATACTCAGTATAACACACATGGTTGGAGGAAGGCTTGCCCCCAGACCGTGGGGAGCTGAGAGGGATGCTCAGTACTGGAGTTTCTACTGAATGGGTCAATAAGCCCACTGATGTGCTGGTGCCTTTCATGGCATGCCTAGAAGCTGCTGCTGAGTGCAATGCAGCACTGACACCTCAGTGAATCGATTTCTCTGAATGCCATGCCAAGCAGATGAGAAGCCTTTGTCAGCCAGTTTGGGTCAAGTCCGTCATCCGATCCCTGACCTATAGCTTGTGGGAGCCGAGTACAAAGGATGAAGTCATCAGAAAAATGCAGAGGTCTTGTGCCCTTGGAGGGGGGAGTTAGATGTGCAAGAGGAACAAAATATATCCAAAATAAATCAATAAATCAAAGATGCCAGGCCTGGGTAAATGTGTTTCTGTGCTGATTCTGATGCCCGTGAAAAAACACAGCAAAGCAAGGGTTGCCTTGGTGTCTGAGAGGGGCTTTCACTCCATGGGTTTGAAATGTACTGTCACCACTGGAGCATCAGAGGATATTTAACGTGCAGTGCTGCATGCCTTTGCTCCCCTGATCACAGGACTAAAGCCTGCAGAACGAGAAGGATTTTTCAAAATGGTGTGGCGGGCTAGCAGAAGAAAAAAAAAAAGGATGCGTTTGTGGTGCTACAGCTATTCCTTGTATGTAAATGTCTCTTTTTCCTCTGTTCAGATTCCATTTTCCCCAGGGTTTCCTCTGATTTCTTTACCTCAGCAGAAGTGGGTCAAACTCATCTGTGTGTTCAAGAGGGAGATCTCAACCACTACCTAGAGATATGATACCTTCAGTCAAATGTCACAGCCTGCCCACTCCAGTGAGGGGCATGACTGCTTCTGCGAGCATGAGAAGGTCTCCAATCATAATGCCGGCATCGCTTGATGGCTTTTCAGCTTTTCCCTCTCTGTATCTCCACGTCGATCCCAGGACTTGTGAGACGTTGGAGAGGCTGGATGTTCTTGTCTCTGTGGTTTGGGCAAGAGAATGAATAGGACTTGTCTGGCTCCAAATCCCAGGATATTAGTTACATCTCAGTAGGCTCTCCTGCAGGGCATGCTGACCGCTGCATGTACCAAAACAAGCTGGGTTGCTTTCTCTGGCATGACATTTCAGCTCCATGCCTTAACATGTTTGCATGGAAAGTGAGACAGGGGCAGTCTTTTCAGAGGTGAGGATGCAGAGGTATGCAGGGGCCATTAGCAGAAGGCTTCGCTTGAAGAGCTGGAAAATTAAATCAGGAGAGTCTAAGAAGGGTGATTTAGGAATGCAGGGGCAGCAAGATGCCAAGGTTATGGACAGAAAAATGGAGTATCAATTTAGACTGAATTGCAGTGTAACAGCTTTGTGCATGCAAGTGTAATGGGATTTTAGCAGCCAGGCAAGTTTAACCCTACATACCCCGGATCTGGATATGTCGCTGTTGCAGCTAGATGGGCTAGTTCTCACAGACTGTAGGGTATTTCTGGCTTTTTAAAGATGGGACAGTTTTACATCTTGTCACAGTTTGATCCTTCTATGGCTCCTGGATCCTTGTGTGGGAACAGAAGAAATAAAGTGGGGACTTGAGAAGAGTCTTGAGAATGAAAGCCCAGAGAAGTGAGAGGGAGCAGGAGGTGGGAGGCATCCGTGGGCCTCTGTGATGGCGGTGCAGAGCAGTTTGTGGAAATGGGAGAGAAGCCAAATTGCTGGGGTAAGATGGCATTGTCAAACTGATGAGACCACCTCCAGGCCAGGAGAAGAAAAGCCATGAGTAAGCCCAGCACTGTTCCGGCCCAAGCAGCTTTCTGGATGTGGCTTTGGCCAGTGTCACACCAGCAGAGCTGTGGTGGGGTGTGCCCATGGCCTGGCTGACCAGCCCTCCCGCTCATCGCTCATCTTACGGGAGCTGGTTTGGCCTGTGCCAGCTCTCCGTGGGTCACTCTCGTACCTCGGGGCCACAGCCTGCTCTGCCCATGGGAGATTTCACAGAATCATAGAATAGTTTGGGTTGGAAAGGACATTCAAAAGTCATTCAAAGTTCAACCCTCTGCAATGAGCAGGGATATCTTCAACTAGGTCAGGTTGCCCAGAGTCCTGTCCAACCTGACCTTGAATGTTTCCAGGGATGGGGCATACTCAACCACTCTGGGCAACACATCGCAGTGTTTCACCACCCTCATTGTAAAAAAGAAAAAATGCTGGTCTGGGGCTAACTCCCCCATGGATTCCAGCAGCCTGGAGGTTCACTACCTCTCCACTCAAGCCCTGTGGCCCCGCTTTCTTCTGGGGAAGATTGCTGAAGGGATTGGCTGGAGAGGCAGCTTCTCAATTTAATTTGAAGTTTCTGTTGTTATCCCTGCAGGAGAAGGGAGACGCAGTGGAGTGAGCCGTTGCCATTTCGTGCTGTTAATACCAGTGACATTGTAATTTTCATGGCTGTAAAGATGCCTGGAGCAGAGGGTGGGCCCACTTGAAGTTAGCAGCAATAGGGGTTTTTTCATACTCAAGAGAACAAATGATCTTTCCAGCAAGCAACCTTCAATTCTGTTGCCATGATCTGCCCTCCTCCCAAGAAAGTACTCACTTCAGAAAGACTCTGCAGCCCTGCAGAGTGTGAAGGGCTACCCATAAAACACACACACACACACATGCAAACAAAAAACCTCAACAAAGCAAAAAACCCCAAACAAACAACAACTACAAAAAACCCCACACCCCCCTCTCTGAAATAAAAAAGCAGCTGCTGGAAGTGAGAGCTAGACTAATGTGGGGATGAAAGCGTTTATGCAGAGCAGAGGTGGGGAATATTGGCTCAGTGGAGTGGGTGGAAGTGTCCTCATGAATGAGCAGCACGAAGCAGGGCGGCCTCAAATAACAAAGAGGAAAGGAGGGCGTTAGGATTTGATAGTACAGACTTTGGAAAAAATGAGAAGCTGAGGAGAGAAGGAAATCATGGCTAATTTAAAACTGCCTTGGAGAAGCAGGTGGGAGGAAGACCTTGAACATTTGTTACGCTGGGACTTGAAAGTAAGGAAACGGTAAAACAAGGGTTGGAAGGCCGAGCAAGGGAGGGCTCGTCTCCTGATTGCTCTTTAAAATTAACAATACTGACTCTCAAAGAGAACATTGGGGATTTTCTGAGAAAATGCAGAGCTCCTGGAGTAAAGCGTCCTAAGGGAAGGGCAGAGGAAAGAGAATGAAGCCAGTGGCTTCCAGAAAAATGATGATGATATGATGAGTCAGAGACACTTTCGGTTGCACTGAAATATTTACTCTTTGTCTGCCTGTATCCACATCAAGAAATGAGGGCAACCCTTCTTTGACAGGTTAGAGTTATGCTATCAGGAGGTGTGCTATGGGGATAAATAACAGCACCCAGAGGAGCTTTATCAGCTCTTCCTGTTGTTACTTGCTTTGGCCCAAATTCTTATTGACTCGGCTGGGAGCGTTCTGGGGTGACCAAGAGCAGGGACCGGACGCCTCTTCCCAGTGTGCCTGCATTTCCCTTTTTTGCATGCTTATCTTGCCAGAGGTGACAACTCCTTTAAACAAGGCACACATGACAGTGGCACTGTGCCTTCTTGAAAAGTTGCCTGCGTCTGCATCCCACACTTTATACAAAGAAAACGAGGACCATCCAGAAAAAATAGGCACGAGCAGCCAATACAATCAGTTTAAATGTATTCTCCTTTTTTCAAAAAAGGAGGCTGAGCAACTCTCCAAAATAATCAAAGCTGTTAAATAACACTTATTCTGTGTGGAGGAAGTACAGTGCTATGGGACTGCCGGCCCATGCCAAGGAAAACACTTGGACTTGCTATAACAATGGACCAAACTGAAGGAAATGGGAGGCTGTGGTGCCTATGGGCTGTTCTGGAGGGAGCTGGGGGGAGTGGGACCTGGTGGCCGAGCCGAGGGAGGAGAGGCACGTGGTGGTCGTGCCGTGCCATGCATCCGGAGCACTCGTTGGCTCGCTCTCCCCCAGACAGTGTCTCCCAGCAGCCAAGCCCAAATCAGGTCATGAAAACAGAGCACTGCCACCATGCAGCAGCTTTGTGGTGATCAATCAAATCACAGTGATTTCACTGAGGGAATAATTTAGGTTTTACTTGTAAGAGTAAATACATATCTTTTTTTTTTTTTCCCCCCTCGGCTATACCAACTATTACCTGCTCATATTCAACAAATAGTCAATATTTCTGAGGCATTGTTAAGGATCCCAGCACCAGCACTGAATAAAGATGTAGCAATATGTATGCAAAGGTTTTAAAGCTTAGGGTACCAGAATAAACTAAAGAAATCCTTTAAGGACTGTATCTGATCAATCCCATATTCTGCCTCCACCTTCCCCATGCAATATTAATAACCTTGTTTCAAACCAGACTGTCTCTGTCCCACTCAGCCACAGCCCATTCTCACAGGTATGTAGATTTCCAGACATCTGTGCTCAGGTGTCTGCTCCATAACAGCAGTGTTGAGCAGCCCAGACCAGCTGCTGACGTGGCCCAGAGTGGGGAGGCAGGGAGAGAAGCAGCCTGCTTACCACAGGCTGCTGGATGGAGAGTGCTGGTCGTGTAGAGCCAGCTTACATTTGCTGCTGCAGCACCCCAGCATTGTGGCACTCGTGCAGAGAGCCATCACAGACACGTCACGCTTCATGCAGAGAGCCATCACATGACAGCTACGCCACTTGCATGCATACGTATCAGATTAAAAACGAGCAGTGTTTGGCCTGAGCAATTCTGTATTAGCTCTGCTTGCCTGGTGATGGGAGGGAAGGGCTTCAACAGATTTTAAATGTGAAAAGAGATTTAATGAAGCTCTCTAAGCCCACAGTCATTTTCTTGTGCTTTTCATGGAGCAGGAGGTGAAAATGTAGATTTGATTAGTGTTGCTGGATCTGTTCTAATAAAAGACATCCTTACTTTGTCTTCCCATCCTCACACAAGGAGACATGTTAAGTTCTGTGTTTCTTTTTTCTGCCTCTGCACACGAAATATACCTCTCCCCCTTATAGTCCTCCCCATAAAGGTATTTATTCTTGATCTTCAGGTGCCCTTAGTCATCCCCAGACTCCAGCGCTGTTAGACAGCTGTTCCTGTCCATGGCTGTACGTGGGGCAGCCCCACTCCCCTACAGCCAACCCCATGTGCAGCTGCAGCAGGGCTCCCTTCTGGTTTCCCGCATTCCAGCAGCTGCTCTCCTGGACTGCATGAGCTCCCCACATGATGGGCTTCATGCAAGCAGGATGTATCATGCTGTGTAGCTGGAAAGGGGAACGCAATAGAAACTGATGTAGAGATGAGGTGGTGCCCCCCTCGGAATGCCCCTGCCTGCAGGGAGCAATGTGAGGATGTGGAACTGGGAGGACCAGCATCATGCCAGGACAGGGCTTCTCCTGACCCAGAACTGCTGCACAGGGCAAATCCCTCATGCCCTGGAGGCAGGAACAGGAAGGGAGGAATGGTTGAAACAGGAATTGCTGACAGCCTTATTTTGGTCAATGTCCCACTGAAGTCAATGGGATGTTGCTCCAGGAAAAACTGGATAAGGATCTGGGGTTTGGCAGTGGCAGAGGTTCTGTCTTCTCGCTGTTTATTCTCTGAGTGGAGCCTAACCCTCTCTTTGTGACTTCATGATCATTTCCAGAGCTGCGCTAATGATGTCATACCCAGGGGATTCTGGCTTCAGGTGGAAAATTAACAGCAGGAGCAGATGAACTCTTTAATAAACAAAGTTCCTGTTTTCATGCAAATGTCTTAGAAATAAGGAATGAAGGGAGTGAGAAATATAGAAATTTATGGTATAGAAGCGACACTGTTTGGAAACAGACTTTTTATGAGTTTTCCAAGAGGCGCCAGCTGCTCTTTAATGTTTTCATTTAAGAGTTTTATGTATGAAAGCTCTAGCTTGTGTAAACAGCAAGGCTGAGAAAGTTGCAGGGATTGTTGTTAATGGTGAACGTAACAGGCTGGGGATTTGGCTCGGAAAAGACTGCGAGTGTTGAAGTTTTTTCAGAGCGGAGGGTTTTGATGTGGCTGGATGATGTCTCCGATGTCGCTGTTGTTCTCTGGGCTCTCCTACCCATACCTCTCACTCTTGTGGCCACCCCCAATGTCCTTCCTCTCCCGCAAGACTGAGAGAAAGTGGCACAAGCACATGGGAAACCCTTTAGGCAGGGCCCCTCCTCTGCCCTGCCGCAGCTGGTCACCCTCCAGGAGCAAGCCCCGGGCTGGGAGGTGGCCGGGCTCTGCACTGCCCCTCGCTGAGCTCTGGAGGCAGGGCTGGGCAGGGTGCTGCTGCAGCAGCATGGCAGAAGTGCAGCCAGCCGCCCATTGTCCTCCCTGTCCTGTGCCCTGCTCCTCCCTGCCCTCACCAACAGCCACTGCTGATCTGCATCCATTCATCTGCTGTTTTGGTGAGTGCCTATTGTGCACTCCAGTTTATACAATTGCCTTATTTTGCTGGAGAGAGTGCTGGAGCCCATGCCACAAACAGCTTTGTGAGTGTTTTTCTGGTGGGTTCCCTTTGTTTGGCATTTAACCCTCCAGGAGCGAAATGTGTGGCACCGGACTAAAAAACCAAAGAAATGAAGTCACTTCAGCAAGGCCAGTGGACACCCAGCACTTCCCAAGGAGGACCTGGGAGAGGATCCATGCTGTTTGCTGCTCTCCATCTTGCTCTCAATGTTTTTCTGCAGCAGCTTTCTGTTTGCTCATCTACAGGAATACTCTGCATCTCGCCTGTCTGTTTTTGAAAAGGTGACTGCTGATGACAGCTAAGATAACAAGAGAGTGGGTTTTGGGTTTGTTGTTTTTTTTTTTTGCCTTCATGAGAACACCTCCGGTTCTATTAATAAAATACTGAATCTGACTCGTCCTTCTGAGAATTCCTGGCCTCTCTTCACCCATTCAAATCTGTATTTTTAAACTGCTGTAGGTGGATTGTCGACAATGGTTGTTATGCAAACTCCAAGTGCTGGCTTCAGGAGCTTCTTAAAAATATGCAATGAGTAATCTTTATATTTCTGACAGGTCTACGAGGAGGGAGGGTGTGCAGTTTTGCTGAAGATAGGTTGACAAAATAAGTGTCAATTCATGACAAACTGACTGCCAAAAATACTCACATCAAGCGCTGAAAACAATTAGTGAACACTATGACAGAACATCTCTGAGCCTTGGGAGTGCACTGAGGACAGAACCCCTCACTAGTAAATGGATATTTTAATGTGTGGTTTTTGTTTTTTTTTTTTTAAATGCAGGCCAGGAGAAATGATCAGGTCCTTTGTTCTCCAGCATTACTTGTAGGTTTGGTGGTTTGGTGGGTTTTGGGAACTCATATAGGCAGTGGCTATACATGAAAGAGAAGGTAGGTATATTTATTTTTCGAGCTTGTTGTGTGAAGTGAGCACTGATCACATGAGACCTGGCTAATACAGTGGAATCACAGGGGTGTAAGATGGACATCAAAATCTGAGGAACTGTGTCAATAGCAACCTGGACTGCAAGGGCTTCTGAACTTGAAGCTGAAGCAGCATCCTCTGCTCCAGCAGGCTGATCAATTTCATACCTTGAAAAAAATGTATCTGAAGAGAAATTTCCCTGAATAGACAACCAGCTGTTGATAGCTCCTTTTGTACATGGTCTGCATCAGAAGGATTATATGCAAGCCTTCAGATGACAAGCTGAGCAAAAAAAGGACAAGAAAGACTTCTTGGGGCAGGGGACTGGCACCAAGATGAGGTCCCTCCCCAGATAGCTGTGCACTTGGAAGGGTCACCCTGTGGTGCAGTTTGCCATCTCACCCAGAGTCATCACATCCTGTGCTGGCTGGAATTGGGAAGTCTGGCTTTGCGGTAGCTGTTTCCTGACTGCGATGAGTGGCTCCTGTGACCTGCAGAGCATGCCAGCAGCGCGTGGGGAAGAGGAGCCAGCACGGTCCTGTGATGGCCCTTGGGCTTGGGGCTGCTGCTGCCTCTGGCACACAGGGTGAGTCACCTAGGAACCAGTAACAGCATCAACCAGGGGCCCAGGCTCATCTCAGTTGACTTGCCAGGGTTCTAAGCTTCTCTCCATGATAGCTCACGGTGCTGTCACCCTCCCAGGCCTCCCCCAAAAGGACCTGCCCTTGGCAGAGGTTTGGAAGTGTGTCTGTAGCATAGCTGCACAGAGGTGACCCTGGGGTCAGAAGGCTCTGAAGGGCACAGTGCTAGGTGCCCTGGATGTCCTTATACTGCTGTGCTTGTAAAGCACCCCGTGTTGCTGTCAGCGAGCACACCCAAGTACCCATGGCAACCCACACCTTTCCATCATGCTGGTAGGCACAAGGAGGCAAACCCTGGGACTCCACCAGCTGGAAAGTCCCTTCTCTAGGCACAAGGATTGCCTTTTACTACACCATAGCTCACAGAGCTCCAGGAGTCAACCAGCTCCGTGAATCCATATTTTCTAATACCTGAGTCCCAATGCTTCTGCCAGACTGCTAGTTCCATCACTCCTCTCACAAGTGAGTCAACAGCCATCTGTGCATGCTAGAAACCAAATAACTTTTGCTTTAAGAGGATTTTTTGTCACTTATAATGAATCCCTCTGCATCGCCCTGTGTGGGACCTAGTGATGTCCAAGATGCAATCAGGAGGAAAGAGTATGATCTGAAGCCACCCACACCAGCCTGGTATCACCTTTCCATCTCAGCTGCACTTCAGCAAGCCAGCTGAAACGAGGCGGTTTTCTCTGTGCTTGGTGCCAAACACTGTTCTCGCTGAACCAGAGGGAAGTTTTGTTTTTCCCTAAATAGGAATGGTTTGGCCTTTGGTGGTGCTCAACTGGAAAGAATCCAGCAGTTTTCTGATCATGTCAGAGTGCCTGAGATGGTCATAAATCAGAAGGGTTGCTCCAGAAATATTTTTCCTGGGTTTGATTCTCAATCCCACCACGCTGGTATAATAAAAAGAAAAATTGGGCCCACCACTGGTTTAATTTTACAGATAACCACTCTCTTTCCAGGCAATCTTTGTGATTAATTTTTCTCACAGTCTGTCTGGAGTTTTTTTGGGTTTGTTTCATAGGGCTGTTGAGTTGGGTTTTTTTGGTTTTTTTTTACCCTCCTCTCCCCTTCCATATGGGGAAGAATAAAGTGAAGAAACAACATTTTCAGAGAAGAAAGACTTGGAAAGAGTTGCTGTTTTCTGGGAGTCTGCTACAGCTGTTAATTTGTGGAAAACCTCAGTGGAAAGTAAGCAATATGGCAGCATCGCTTTACACGAGAATTCAGCGATGGCCTCGTTCCAAACCATGGCTGATTTAGGTTCTTGGCTTGCACAGCCAAAGCTTCATGTAGTGTCATGCTTTTTTTAATAGATAATGTTGATGCAGCTGTGGAAAGCTCTGATGTTCTTTTTTTTTATTTTAACGTGGAATTGTCGTCATTCAGTCAAGCTTAAGCATTGTGGAGCTGTGATGTTGTTTGTCTTTGCTTGTTAGATGTTGGTGTGTGAGCCTGAGACACGCTGAGATGTTGTTTGGGAGCAAAGAAAAGGCTCCCTCTCTTCCTCCTTGTCTCCTTCACAGAAATGCACATGGACCCAAAATCCCATCCAAAAAGGCAGAAACGCTGAGAAAATTTGGAACTGGGCTTAAATATTGTGGGCTTGGACCCTTCTGCCTCTCCAGAGCACGCACACTCTTTTCTTCCTGTAGGCTTTACTCCTCTCCAGCATTTGTCATGCATAGTTGGTGGCATATCAAGATTCTGAGTACTGTACTGAGTGCAGTAACCTCTTTTTCTTGGATGGACATTTTGTTTGTGGAGAATACAGCATGGTGCTCAGCTGTCTGGGCAGAAATGAAAGCTGGGGAAAATCTCAGCTATGTGATGTCTATTAGATCAGAGATTAATTTTCCAGTAGAAATGTCCAATTATTCAAACCTCTCCAGTAGACGAAAAAGCTTTTGACAATCTGTTTTTCTGAAAAACCCTGCAATTCAGTTGGCATGGATTAGATGACCTATTAGAGATTAGAAAAGGGGAAAAATGTTTCTAATTAATGTCAGCCCAGCTGTTAACTTGGAGAATATCAGGGAGTGCTAGCACAAGACAGCTCCTACAGATATTTCTGTGGTCACAGTTCATGTGTGTATTGCTACCTGGACCTTCTGCACAAAGCACTGCACGAGTTCCCCCTTCCCAGTAAGGTGATAGTGTGCACGGGACCAGTTTCTGCTCCTTGGCTCTGCCTACTTTTCCAAGGCAGGCTTTTATGAATGGGTAAGTCCCATTTTTTCCCCCAGTGCTACCGTGTCACACAGTGACTGATTGACTCACCTCCTTATCTCTGGGCCATATGACTTGCTTTGATTGCATCTTTCTCGACAACTTGGCTGTGTATCTTGTTTCTTTCCCCCGGGGTGAATTAGGGCAGAATCCTTCAATCCTTAGGGTTTCCCCACAGCATCTGGAAAGAAGAGGAAAACCAGGGATGAGCCAGAAAGAGTCAGGCAGAGAAAGATGAAAGAATTTGGAGGCGGGAACTATTCACTCTTGGAATGAAGCTTCCTCCTGGCTGGCCTAAGGCATAGCAATTTACGCTTTTCTGCAAGATGCACAATGGCCTAGGCCCTGCTCTTAGAAGTAAACATTTCAACGGTGCCTGAGGGTGCCCCTTATTTGTATTTTTATGAGGTATTTTGTCTCCTTCGAGTTCCAGGCTGTATCCCCGTTGCCAATATTGGAGCTAACTTCAAGTGGGGTAGTGTCTTGTGGAGATACTTGAGCTAGGTTGAAGAAGTTTGGCTGATAGAAGTAGTTTACCCACAGCAGTGTATTTGTCAGACCATTATACCTGCCTGCTGTGATCCCTTATCCTGTCCCAAGCCCTGTCTTAAGCTGTCTGTAGCCCACCCTCGGGACTGTCCATGCAGCAAAGGAGGCGTGTGCTGCCGTCCTGACTTCTCTGCAGCCACCTGCTGATGCTCCAGGACCTAAATGCCACAATCAGGGTAAAGCACGGGGTTTGGGAGCTGGAGTGCTGCCAGTGCTTTTGTGAACGTTTTGTAGGGCTGAACCCACATTCACTATTAGCACTGTTAAATGCTTTCCTGTTTTTCTCTGTCCACTTGAACTCTCACTGCAGCCCTAACCGACGATCGCATTTTGTTTTTAATGACAGAGCAAAGGTGCCAAAATATTTCAGTAGCTCCCCTAGGAACATCTGCAACTTCTTTAGCTAGTATTTTTACAGCTGGCCATAACTTTGTTTTATTTTTGAATGCTAATAGTTGTGGATCTGGGACCCTGAAGGAAAACAATGGCTAATTTCCCTTGCATCAGGATTTAAAACTTCTATAAAGCTACTCTTGCACCTTTGAATAAATCACTAGGAATGGAGCTAAGGACTAGTTTGTCATCTGACAGACCAAGTTTCTGAGCTCCAGACAGAGCTTAGACCGGCCTTCAGGCTTAGGATAAAGTCTGTGTTCGGAGCCACCAGCATCAAAAGGTACAAGACCCCTAAGTGACAGAGCTGCTGCTGCTGCTATTGAGGTTCATGCTGCCGTGTGGCAGGAGAGCCGTCTGATCACTGCCTCCAGTGCAGTTCCTGTAATCTGTGATGAAAAAGGGAAAAATAAAATATCACACCCCCAAAATGATACCAAAGTCCAGGAACAGGAATTAGGTTTGGGAATTTGAACTTCCATCTAGTAAAAATGCTGCAGACCTTTAATTGCAGCTCAGATTTATTATGTGCTAGCTATGCTTAGTTGGTCTAACGATGAAAGTAAGCCAAAGATGTTTAGTCATTGTATCAGCCTGTCACTCATAATCTTTGTGTGGCACCTCTCTCTTTCTCTACTGAGCTAGAAAAGCATGAAGAGAAAAACAAAGCATGCTGCAGAGCTACCGATTTTATTTAATTACTGACAAAGAAGTTTTAGACTGAGTTTTAGACAGGCATTGTCTTTGACTCCTGCTGCGGTGGAAACTGCAGCTGACCTCACATTCAGATGCAGCACCAGGCACCATTTCTGAGAGTGACCCCCACCCACCTGTGAGAGCTGCACCCTGTTTCTTGGGGGCAAAATGCTGGGGCAGGCAGGTCTGCAGCCACAGTTTGAACAAATGTACCAGTGGCACTTGCAGGCTGGTGACACAGGCAGGCTGCAAATCAGCACTGGGTGTATCTGCTCTTGAAGAAGTCCTTGATGGTCTGCCTTTCTGGGGAGAGCCAGAGCTGCCAGGTGAAGGATGCCAGTAGTGGAGGATGGTGTGAAGTGTCAGTTTCTGAAAGTGACATTGCTTCTCAGTGTAGGTGGACTCATGCCAGCTGATTAGATCTGACTGTGAGATTTCCCACAGCGCGGGGGAAATGCTGACATGGAGTAGGATTCAGGGTTCCTGTTGGGGCTCATTCCCAACACGAACAGGTAGCTCTGGTGGGCTGTTACGGTGCTCCCCTGGGGCAGAAAAGACAATGCCCCTCTCAGTTGCACTGGGACCACGAGCCTGTCATTTCCTCAGATCCAGCAGTGTTTCTTTTGATGTGCATCTAAGTGGGAGGGGAGGTGGGCTAGGAAAAAGGACTTGATGCTTTTTGCACATTTCCACGGACCTGCTCTGTCAAACTCAGTGGCAGCTTTGCTGTTAATTGCAACTCAAGCAGACACAATGTTGAGTGTGATAAAATCCAACAGAAATCTTTAAAACTCCCCACATTACCTCCAGTGCTGCAGTTAATGTTTTGTCCGTGACTTCTCTAAGAAACCAGATACATCTCATGCAATTCAAGAAGGCTTAGTGCCTTGACCTAAGTGCTAAGGTATTGCATGATCTGCCTGCCAGATACCACAGCCCCACTGCTACAGACAGGTAATTGGGTCACCACATGTGAACTTTTGGCACACACAGACTTATGGCCTGATAGCAGGGATGCCCTCAAGCAAGTGAAGGCAATTCACCTATCACCACAAATCTAAAGGAGCGCCGAACTCCAGTCACTTAGAATAAGGTGGCTTCAATCCTCCATTTCAGTCCTACCTGAAGGCACAGAACTTGTCTATGTGGATGTCTTCCAGGAGATGCCCAAAGGAGCTGGCAGAAGAGCTGTGCTGGTGCGGTACCACGCAGAGACACTGGCTGGATGCTGTGCAGACGTGTGTGCAATGTGTGCAGTCCCCGCTTTGAGACCCTCCACAGGGGCTAAATGGTGTCCTTTAGCACTTTAACACCGTGGCAGGAGGTGTAGGTGTGTGTCTGTGCCACAGCAAGCCCACGGGAGCAATGCTGGACTGTAACAGAGGAGCACGGCTAGGGACTGGGCCCGGCAATGCTGCTGTTTCAGGTGTGTGTGAGACAGGAGGTGGCCTAAAACTGCCTCCACTCATTTTTCATAAATGGAAAATGCACAGTTTGGTCAGCTCACCTCCCTCTGTCCCTTCTGTATTTGTGTATTCTGCATATTTTTTCCTTATAATACATCTCAAGACACTTTCCCATCAGCTCATGCTGTTATGTCACTCTCCAGTGGGTGAGCTCAGTATGACTAGGAAACACTGAAGGAAAATGAGATGCAGATGTGGTAACGGCATTAATATTCCCCTGCAATGCCGTTGCTGTTGGGGAGCTCAGGCTGTTAATTTGACTTTGCTCCTCCACGGAGCATGCATACATCAAAGTGTCAATCTTATCTGCCTTTCGTTTCAGCCCACCTGCCCCCCATTGAGCTTGGTCCCTGGTCATTCTGCATGGGTGCAGCACATCTGGCAGGGACTACAGGGGCCGCTGGAACCTGAGAGGGGCTTGGATCTGTGGTTCAGTTATGTCATGTCTGAGTGGTGCTTGTTTGTGTATTTTCAGAAAACCCGGAGTAAAAAAGGCTTTCCCCCATAAATTAATGGTGACCTCAAGGCTCCCATGGTGGAAAAACTGCTATGTGATGCAATGCCAGTAAAATAAAAGCGACTGCAACTTCATAGAAAAAGCAGTGATATTCTGATTAATTGCTCTGTTTTCTGGGGTTTCAGTAAAAATGTCTGCTGATTATTTCTGAAACTTATGAGGACTGTCTAAGTGCATAACCCCTTCTTAACATCAATTTGGCAAACAGAAAAGGAAATATATCATACAATATTCCGCTTGTAGGGCCAAGTTCTGTCATTTATCTGCTTGAAAAGCCTCTGTTGACTGCCTTGGGATTTCTCCCTGCAGAATGATGGCAGGACATGATCCAGACCCAATATAAATGTAACGTATGAACCAGTATATCTTCGGATGGAGAAAACGTGTGTGGAATTTCCCTGCGCTATCATGTGCATATTTTATAGGCAACTGCATGCACAGTTATTGAAAAGAAGCACAGACGTCTGTGGTTAGACATCAATGACTGTTGTGGGAGGGAAAAGAGGGAAACTGGAAGGCTTAGAATTTGTGCTTTATTGGTTTACTGAGAAATACAAGGTGAGAGAAATGAAAACAGTTTAGTATAGAACTGTAAGGAGAGAAATTGGCATTGATGGCAACACTGATGAAATATAATGTCCTTGCCAGAAGAGTATAAATAATGAGTTTCCTGATAAAAAAATGTTGATGAGGCCAGCAGGGGGGAGAGTATGAGGAAAATGTATGCATGTGGAAACTGAGTTTTACTTTGGCAGTGACTGAAAATAACCATGAAGCCTGGTGCTTGTAAACCTGGAAATCCTGAAATTAATAATTTTCAGAGCTAACTGTTGGAGAGTGACAGCCCCCTGAGGACCATTTTCTTTTCAGGTCTTGCATATTCTTGCCTGCTTTAAGTCCCCAGACTCACTGCTGGCCACATAACAGCTTGTGAAGCAGTAGTTAGCCGAGATAGCAGCCTTCATTTCAACAGCAGCCACGGAGGCTGCAGAAAGTGCTGAGGGCAGCGGGCTGTTTGGTTAAGGGCTCTGCTTTGGGCAGGTTTCACATTGCACACACGTCTCTGCTGTACCTGATTGAGGTGTGCTGGGTACCACCACGTCTGTCCTGTGCTGTTCCGTTCCAGTCCTCTCTCCAAGGTGAGGAGGGCGTACCATCTGGGCTCTGTTCTATTAGAGCTTCTTGCTTAAGTCTAAACTGTGGGATACCCGGAAGCTCTGGAGGTCTCTTGTCCGAACTCCTGCTCAGAGTTTCACAGGGAGATCAGGTTTTTCAGAGCCTTGCTCAGACACATCCTGCATGTCTCCAAGGATGGAGATTTCACAACTTCCCTGGGCTGTAGGCCTGCTTCATCAAGTAGGATGATCCTTCTTTATGACTTTAAGTGATTAGTGCTGATCCAGGTTTTAGGCCTTTACAACAGATGATGCTGCTATCCATTGCCTTTGGGGCGGGTTTGGGCTGCTTGAGTAGAAGCAGATGAAGGAAGATTTTCTTGGCTTGACAGCAAACCTCAGTATCAGCCCCAAGTAACTGGATCTAAAGAGGTTTCCACAAAGGCAAGCCTCAGGCTACCTGGCAGAGAGAAAGAGGATCCTGAGGGGAATAGTTCAGAGCACCTCTGTGAAGCTTCTCTTTTGAAATGCCCTCAAGAAGTGCTGGCCTATCTTCACTGATAATGGCAGGCATGCAGGAAGATTAGTTTCCCCCTAGCTTCCTATGTGCATAAGCTATGCACCAGCCTTTCTACCATCAGCCCTGGAATTTGCGCCCTTTTTCCTTCATCTGCATGCAAAACTGAGGAGACCTGAAAAGGCAAAGAGGAGAAAGGTGCTACAAAGGGCTCGATTCAACAGCTTGGTTTTGTATACATATGATGATAATGCTGATGATTCATCAGGCCTTCAGCTCCTTATCTTGTGCACTGGTTGTGACTGTCCTTCAACTGCATTGGGAATTTGTTGAGACAGAGCAGCATTTGCTGCTTTTCATCACCTGGGAGCTGGAAATCTGGGTCTTATAAAGGATCTCCTGGCCCAGGTTCCAAACCAAACTTTTTGCTTTCAAATGCAGGCATGATACTCTGCTTGAGGGTTGTCATTGGCCTGGGAGCTGTGTGGTATAGTGATCTGGTGGTGTGCAGCCCAGCTGTGGTTCAGACCCCTCCATCCTGGGCAAGCTCCTGGATGGGAGGATGTTGCAGAAGTGTTTGTTTCTCTTCAAATCTTCAAATCTCTTCGAATCTTCACATCCTCTTCAAATTTCATCTGTGCTTAGTTTTTCCGGCAGATAGGGCTGAACCTCCTAACTATTCATTTTGAGGGAAAAATAAAAATAGTGTGCAGGATGTTTCATTTTGTGCCCAAGTCTTGCTTTGGTCCTTTGCTCCACGTTGGGATTTGATGTTGTAATGAAAAATCACAATGTGCCGCCACTTTACTGGAAAACAATGCAGGTCACTCAAAGCTAGTGGGGTACAAGTTACTCCTAAAATTCCGTGCATGCCTACAAGTTGTTGGGTGGCTGGTGAACTTCTCTCAGACTGCCAGTGCAACAGCATTTCCCTCGGAATAGTGCTTCCCTTCTGCTGCACTTGCAGCCTGGCTTCTCAAGAGAGCAAGGCTCATGGGGTCTTGCTTCACATATGTGCGAAAGAAAGTCCCTGACAACATCTTTCAACATTTGGTGGATTTCAATCAAATTCATCAGGAGGGTGGAGATCTCAGCAGCTTTATGTGCTCTTAACAAGTTTTGTGAAAATAAACAGCCAGGTAAAGAGGAGACAAATCCTCATTGATATTCCTGTTGTGGGAAAGGCTAAAGTATGAGGCTGTATCTCCGTACAGCATCTGGAGACACAAAGCTCCAGGGTTTTCCCTGGGTATGGAGCTATTTATTCATTTCCCCACCACAGGTCCAGGCGAAGCACTGCACAGCGAGAGGCGGAGCTGGGGCTGGTTTCCCATCTGCAGTAAAGATGGAAATGCTGGAACCTCTGCGCTTTGGGCTCAGTCAAGAGAAGCCTCTTCCCGGGCCCCTTTGGATCACTGTCCACCGCGGCAAAGGCCGGTGTGTGAAATGTGTGCACGTCTCCTTCTGGCTGCTGGACCTTTTTTACAACGGAGCACAGATGCTTACCCAGCGTCAACTGTCTCTGGCCTCCTGTCTGCAGAATCTCTTTTATGAAGTAAATGTTTATGCTTTCAGACTCCTTCTAGGCCTGTATACTCATTCAGCACATGGCTGCAGGATAAATCTGTTCTTGCAGTTAGCAAAGGAGTAAATGCATTCTCCAAAATCCTCAGCGAAACCATGAGAATTGGAGGGACACCAAACCCAAACATTCTTTTCATTTATGCTGTTAGAGCTGCTGGGAAACTGGATATTTTGCAAAGGAACTGGCTTTCCCCCCCGTCACTGCTCTTTTTTTTCTCCTTGAAGTCTGCAGCAATGGAATGAGTGAATTATTTCCTGGGGCAGCTGCTGTGTAACATCCAATACTTTATTCTTTGAGCTCATAAAAATAAGCGCATCAAGAAGAAAAAAGTGGCAAGTTACTCAGTGTTCCAGAGGATCGGGCAGCTCCAGAGATTTCATGTTTATTTTCTTGGCATGTGCTAGATATGTCCATCTTTTCTCTTTCAGCTTCTGCAGGCACCACCTGCCCCTTGTTCTTCTTCAAAAATAGATGAAATAAATCTGAGACACAGGGCCTCGAGGGAGTGCCTAGGGAAGGAGTGGAATAGAAAACAGTAGGAAGAGAGAGGCTTGTATCTCTCTTCAAGGGATGGAGATGATAGATTTAAAAAAGCCTTAAATGTCTGAACAGTTGGTGGAAACTGTCAGCCATCACACCTCACTTGCATACTTACATACCTCTACAGGCAAATTTCCATCCACAAATTAAAGGAGCAGACGTTATATAAATGTATGGCCACGGCCCCTCTTATGGCCCCATTCCTCTCCACTCCATGTAAGGTGTCATGGTCCCACTGCAATGGCCCAAGCTGAGGGAAAAGCAACTAGCTGTTCAGGATTTCTTTGCTCATCTTACAGGATCCTTAATGCAAGCTCTTGGGGTGGAAAATGCACCTTCTTTCCCCTGGAAACCAAGGCTGAGCAGGCACTAGCCGAGGTCTTCGCTGTGGGATCGGAAATATCCAGGCTCACCGGGAATGAGAAATCTCTCCCTGGGTTCTGCCTGCAAGGCAGGCTGGAGGGAAGGGGAAGGTGTAACCAGGCAGCTGGGGAGAGCAGTTAAGATGCACAGAAAAGGAAACCAAGGGCTGTGTGAACTGTGCACATCAAAGTTAGCAAAGCATAAGCTCACAAGCTTCCTTTCGTCCGAGGCTCGCTTGTCAACAGGCTTCCCATCACAAACCTTAGTGCAGTGTGCCCATCCAAACAAACAGCACATGAAAGAGCAAAGCACCACTTGGGCTTGAGGGTCTCTTCCAAGGAGCTTGCACCCAAAAGACAGCCAGCATCCCTGGGGTCCCACCCATGGTGCCGTCATGAAGCACGGTGGACAGGGGACACCCACATGCAGCATCTGCCCAGGGCAGCACCCTTCACCTCCTCCCCTCCCTCTCTGCAAGCAGCCACAGCATCAGCTGAGGCAAAGCTTGCAAAAGTCCACGTTGGTACTCTGATCCACACTCTCCGAGGATGTGGCCTGTCCTCACTGCCTTGCTTGCTGGTCTCCAGATCAATATTATCCTAGGATTTTGGACAGTTTGCACAGGAGGCGGCTACGTGCTGCAGTTGATTTCACTTCAGAGGAACCTTGCAGGCCATATTTCTCTGCTCCTTGAAATACTAGAGTGGTCTCCCCTATTTCATACCTTTTAGTAAAAGTTGTTCCCTCCTGCTTCTTCTTAGATGTAGGAGTGGCAGAAGACACCCTTGGAACATTCTTTAGGCAGTTGAGGAGGGAACAAAATATACATGGATCTCTTTCATCCATCCTGCGCTGTTTTTTAGGCCTTGATACACCCTGATATCCCTGGGACCTTCTTGGGCATAGAGAAGGATGAGTGTGAGACCCCGTGAGTGTGGTGAGCAGCAGCAGGGTGTGCTACCCTGCAGTTCTCACAGAGTATGATTTAGGCCCTCCTGCCCAGTTTCTCTGCTCATCATCTTCCCATCTGTGAAATGAGGCATCTCATTGCCTTTGGAGAAGGCTCTGAGATACTTGGGGGAGTTTTTTCATTGCTATGTATTTCTGTTTATGGGGTCTTTGGGGTTTACTGGTGTCAGATGGTATTTAGTGTTGCTCTCATTACCTGTGGAGGTTGGGACGAATGAGAAGGTGAAAGAATGTCTCTCTGTGACCTCCTAAGGCCATAGCTCAGAGCACATTAAGAAAATGTACAGACAGAAACTCCCTGACCAATGTATTTTCTTCCTTATAACAATATACGTGAAGTGTTTTGAAGAAGGAAAAATACAGACATGACAAAAGTGATGAAATCAATAAATTAGTATCATATTAACAAAAAACCACTTCATCCACAAAATGAAGGTTTAAACAAACATTAAATAGGAAAGAAAGTTGCCTGGGAGGAAACCAGTGCTGGAATTAACTGTAACCAGATGCAAACTACCATTATCTTCCTGAACAATGTGAATTTATCTCCAGCAATAGTCCAAAGTGCTGCCACTTTTTATAATGCTAGGACAATTGTTGGGGAGTCTGCTTTGGCAAGCTATAGGCTTTTTTTATTATAAAAGGAAAAAATTCTTACATTATGGGAGGGATAGGCAATAAGACATACATATTTTTTAAATTAAACAACTCCTTTCTTCTCTTCATGTGGAATTAACTTAAAAAATAAAAACAAGGAAACTTTTCTCTTATGTGAAGTCCTGATGAGCCATGTAGAAGAATCCAGAATGTCCCAGTGCCTCACCACAGGTCTGCCACTGCTTTACTGCACCTCCTTGAACAAGTCACTTACCAACACCGTCCTTTTATCCTCTCTGCAGAAGGGATAAGCCATCCCAAAGCAGATGTCAGACAGTATGTTAAAAGCGGGATCCAGAATTGGCTACAAGAAGGAAAGTACCAGTTATTACGAGAGGGTGACCGCCTCCAGGACAGAAGCCTTACAGTGATGGTCTGTGTAATGAGGAGGAGGTGAAACAATAAAAAGAGGGAGACCAAAGCCTTATCACAGACAGTGTCTGTGAATTTGCATGGGCAACTGTCAACTAAGACTTGTTTGAGGATATAGCCCACTGGTTCAGCATCCTGGTGGGCTTCCTAATCACAGTTTGAGTCTCCCTGTGCTATTGGGTTGTCCTCCACAAGCAGTCCCATGGACACTGCTACTGCCCCTGGAGCACAGCACCACTCCAGATACACTGGGTGGTAAGAGTCTCCTCCTAAATCAATCTTCAAAACAGGGATAATATGCCAGAGACCTTTAGTGTATTCACTAAAAGTAATAGTTTTCAAATGCTTCCATAAAGTGGCACAGCTGGAGTTCGAGAAGGCTTTTTATGGCTTTGTCTTTTGCTTTATAAGTAAAGAGCAGGGAGGAATACATGCTATGTATGGCTGTGTTTATAAGAATTGAGAGATCTGGGTGTGTAGATTTAAATCCTGTGTGGAAGTGTGTGAAGCAAACCAAGTATGTCCTTGGGAATTAAAATAAAAATAACCCGTGACCTTTCCCTAATGAGCTGTGTGAAAGGTTGGTAGTGATGGCCAATAGACGGCACTTGTCATAACAGCATCTCGTATGCTGTTTCACAGTGGGAGTCACAGCAAGAGCTCACTAGTCCTGATTTCTCCATCCATTTCCAGCATAGCATCCACTCTGTGCTGAGTCCTTTAACTACACTCATCCTTGCAGCTGCAAATTGCTTTATGTGATGTACAAGTGCTCATGGTATACTCAGATCCATTTTCTTTCAGTGTGTAGTTTTTCCCATATGATTTTCCTTCCCTATCTTGCATTTTTTACATGGAAGTGTGCGTGCCATCATGAGCCTTCTTTTCATGGAGCAGTTCATTCTGCACTGCCAGAGTGGCTGGAGTTTTCGGAAATATCGTGTGGTTGTCCACTAGCACCCAGTTCCCAATAAGGGAACACTGCAAGGTCTGTCCTTGTGCATCTGATTTAGGTTAGAGATGAGCCTTTGATCCACTTTTAGATGTTAAGCAAATCACCTCCAGTGTTTCAAGCCAGTGTTAAGTGAAGGAAATCCATGCAGTCCTTATGAAGGTAATATACTGGCACAGCATCATTAATAACAGACTTTTACCTAAACTGTCAATGTGTACTTGATTTTCATTTCTGAGAGTAATTTTTTCTCTGTCCTTTCCAATGTGGTAGTACTTCATAAAGGCGAGAGCAGTAGTAACTGAGGGGCCTTCTGGCTTTAAAGTAAATGCTTTCCTCAGTGTGAAAATGCTCTCTGGTTCCACAAAGAGCATGCATACTACACTGAAAACCAAAAAAACACTCATCAGATCTTCCTGCAGAAAATTTGGGAACTTGGGTTCTCATATTTGTGTGTGTGCATCTCTCTCTTTTTAAAGACTGATGAGGTTCAGTAGAGAGGAAAATGGCCAGTGTGAGGGATTTTTGCTGTGTGCTCAGGGTGCCTGCAGGAAGGTATGAGAAGAGGAAGGGAGAGTCTCCAGGCACAAGCACCAAGCCTAACCTCATCCTGTGCCATTTGAGACGGATGGAGTGCTTGTGCTGGAAGCAGAGCCGGGTGGCCGTGCCAGCACCTCCAGTGACAGCAGCAGGCTTGCTGGCAGCAGCAGCAGGCAAAGTGGCTTTCAACAAACTCAGCAAGAGGGCTGTTGCAGCTCTTTTGCTATCTAAGGGACTGTGGTCCATCCTTGTGCCTCTCTGTTTTTCTTCTGAGTGCTTATTAAGTGTATTTGCACTGGTGGCACCTAAATATGTCCAATTCAGAAGGAAGGCGGTGTCATTCTTTTATCAGATGAGTCAGAGGCACTGTGCTGCTTTGCGCAAGCTATACATTCACCTTGGGACTCTGGCACTTCCCTAGCTCCTTCTGATCCCCAAATCCTGTGTGTTTTTCTCCTCCTGAGGTCCTGGGGCTGGTGAGGAAGGGGTCTGTGCCCAGAGAGCCTGGCTATGAGCTGGCTTCTGCTGGTGTCCTTGGATGCTCAAGGCTGCCTGCCTCTGGTGGTTGGAAACACAGTATGCTTTGGCAAACACAAGAATCTATCTAAATAAGGCAGAGTTTACTGGAGAATCAGTATGAATCCATACAGCAAACGTAGTTTGCCCTAAGCTGTCTTAATTCCAGCCTTTGATGTGAGAGTCTCCTTGGTCCTCTAGGAAAAGTGTCAGGACTTGGGTTTTCAGCCTGGTGCCCACAGTATGGACATTGGTACCACCAAGACCCATCTCCTCTGTGGATGTGCTTTTGGAGTTCCCTGCGTGAACCAGCTGTGTTTGACCAACATGGCTCATTTGTTCCTGCTCATCCAAATCATAGGATTTCAGTGTTTCAGAAGGGGCTGTGTCTAGACAGTCAATTACTTTCTGCTCTCGTGTCTCTTAAGAAACTTCAGTGTGAATGTCTTCTTTGACCTTGCATGTATAATTATTTGTCTTGCCTATAAATAATGGATTTCTTTGTTGCTGGTTGGTGCCAATTCATTAATATTTTGTTACCTTCTTTGGTTTCAAACACACTTAGCTCTTTCCAATCTACTCTTGCACCAAAGCCTGGACCTTTGCGTGGTTCCTAACCCTTCTCTCAGATGCTATTTCCAGGTTTTCCATAACCCCATTCTCTTTAACTGTAGATCCTTCACTGATGACATCATCCTATCTTAGCTTTTGTTTGTGAAGAACAGGATGATTGTTTCCCTCTGCTCATGTGTTCAGACTCAGAGAATCTCTTCTTCATTTTCATAATCTCATGTGTATCAAACTCAGGAATCTCAGTTTTGCCCAGTGAGGGAGGAGGAAGGGTACGGGGCAAAGTGGGACCAAACCTTGGGGAAGCGCACTTTACATGATACAGAGTAATTTCCCAAGGCATTTAGTAGCAAAACTCCACAGAGGGCAAACCCAAAATGAACCTGGTGAGCATGTGGAAAGTAAATTCCTAGAAGACTTGCAATGACACTGGCTGTGCTTCCCAGGTGATAGCTGGCGGTCACGGTTCTTCAGTTTTCCCTTCTGAAAGCCAAGCCAGGTCAGGTTAGCGCTGCGTGTCTCGGGTAACCCCTCGCAGCACACGTGTGCTTCTGGGGGCAGGAGCAGCACCGCATGAAGCTCGGCGTGGCAGAATTCCAGCTTTGGTTAAGGCCCCCTCAGGCACTCCTCTAATTGAGATGCTTAGTATGGCTAATTAGTAAGGGCGCTAATTGTCCGTTTTTAAGATCTCATCTTTCTCACCATGCAGTTTGGCTGGTAGAGTGGAAAGAGGCACAGGAACTGTCAGCGCCTCTCTGCAGACAGCTCACTGCACTTAAGGAAATAGTCTTTGAGAATTGCACTGAGTTTACTGTAATCTGCCCAAAGGCTGTGTTGCTAAGTCAGCATCTTGTGAAAATGATAGCAAACCACCCTTTTCTCAGGCAGGATAGGAATTCACAGTGTGCTTGTCGGGAGGAACTACAGGCCCAAAAAGGGCTACAGCTCTCAGATGGGATCAAAAGGGCACGGGAAGGTGGATCGGGGCTGGCAAGCGGGGCCGTGCACTCTCAGATCTCCAGGAGAGATGTCCAAGAAAGAGCACCCAAGACTGTGCTATTACGATGCAACTCGCTCATGCAGAGCCAGGCCTCCAGCCCCACATTTGCTTTAAGTGCATCCCCTCTCCCTGCATTTGGAAGAGCTAGGCGACCACTTGGTAAGCGGCAATAAAGACACCCGAATGCTCAGGCTGCCTTTCCAGGGTGAGGAACCCAGGTGTGGTGTGTGCCGACGGCCAGTCTGCGTACCCAGCTGACAACGTTCAGGATGGCGCAGGCTCCCCATCCTCTCTGTGCCGGGTGCCTCACCTTGGCGATGAGCAATCCGTGCCCTGGGGGCACAGGGGCCGCTCCGCAGCAGCAGGCAAAAAGGGCAGGATGGGGTTGAAGTGTTTGAGGAAGGGACGTCGCTGGCACTGCACACTTGCAGCTGTTTACCACAGCAAGTGTGATGCACCCCAGTGCCTGTGGTGGCTCATCGCTGCTCCCACCCTCCTCGCACTGCAGAAACCAGGAAATTGGCTCCTTGTGGCTCTTGGTGGGGGTGTTGGAGTGTTCCTCCCACTGATGGAGGATTGCAAACCACACAGCTCTCCACCGCTTCCCTAGGAGTTAAAGGAAGCTGAACTTTTTCTCGGTTTTACTGAGTTCAGCAGGAGAACAGCACGCAGAGCATCAGCGATGCCTACCCTGCAGTGCCGATGAGTTCAGCAGCAAGGAGAGCCGCGTCAGTGGCAACTGCTAATCACGTGTACCCCCATCAAGATGTGGAATTTCCTCCCACCTGCGTCTTGCTGCTTACTTGGGCTCTCCCAAGCTGTTGCTGTTTCCCACAGTGTGTGTGCAGTCCCAATCTTGCAAACTGTCCAGCTTGCAAAAACCAACACTAACAACTGTGGGAGCAGTGAGTACTCAGTTCTGAACACTGCTCACTGGATCCACACCCCTGCTCAGGCTGCTGGACCAGCCGGTGGCTGGTTCCCATCTTCTCCAGGGATGGTGGGAATAAATAAGTTATTCCTGCGTCTCCTTATGCTGAGGTATTGGTAGGCTGATCTGGGGTGAACAGTGCAACACTCCCTGTTTGACATGAGCTGTGTGAGAGTGTAGCCCACTGCCAGACACAGTCTGATGTCTTGGGAAATAGTCTTCCTTTGGCTCCTGCAGCTGGCTGGCTGGTCTGAAATGCTGATGTTTGCATTGTTTACAGGAGGCCCCAGCTGCAAACTACAATTTCCCAAGATTCAGGATATTTTAGATCTGTGGGTTTGGTTTGGACTCTTGTCGAGAGGCAGTGACCAGTCATTTTAAGTGGAGAGCTGACTTCACATGATAAATCTGGTTCCTGCGGTTTTGGGTAGCAGCTGGATTCATCCAGTACATTTGTGTGTAAAATACCTGGATTTCAGAAGTTCTTTGTTCCATGAGCTATGGAATTTAAAACCCTATTTTTTTTATGTGTTACTGTTCTTGGTTTTCTGCATCCCCACGTGTCTTGGTTTTGAAAGACAGTTGTCTGCCAGGGGAAGCTAGAGTCTCCTTTGGAATGGAGAATGTAAACCCTCTTCCCACCAAATTATTATAATTTTGCAATTAGGGGCTTTCAGGCAAAGATATGGGAACAGTAGTAACAGTTCTTTACTAGGAATAGTAAAAAAAAAAAAAAGGAAAATACAAATGTAGTAGTGCAAAAAAACAAGCAAGGAAGCAAAAAAAAAAAATCCTGGAAAAACCCTGACAGGGTCAGGGATACGACCTGGCACCCTGTTGGTCAGGGTGTTGGAAGCAGTCCAAATAAGTCCTCCTGGAGTAACAGATGTGGTTCTGTGGAGTAGAGATGGTCCTGTAGGAAGTCCAGTGGTGGCGAGATGGGTTCAATCTTCCTCCAAGAATCCAGTGGAAAAACCGGATACCTTGTGTCCTTCAGTCCCAGTTTTTATCTGGCTAGGAACAGTGGGCTCCTCCCCCATTGTGTGGAGCATCTCACAATGGGATGATGGAATGTGTCATGTCATTGGTGGGCCCTAATGGCCCATTATCAGAGGATGTCCCCTTGGAGGATGGAGGGGTGGTGGAAGAGATAAGAAACACTGCCCCACCTGGTTTTAACCACTGGGCCATTATCAGAAGGCATCTGCCCCCTTCCCCCCTGGAGTAAGAAGGATAAAACATCTCCCAAAAAACCCAGCTTTCAACAGATGAAATAGAATACACATTTTTAGGTTACATAATCCAAGTCACCACGGAAATACATTTGCTCTACCATGTCCCCCACAGCTTTCTCCACCATTTAGTATTGTCAGCTTCTTCTCACGTCTCTGTCTCCCTCTAACTTTTGATTGCCTTCTACCTTATAAGTGCTGTCACCTTAGCTCTTTTCCATGCCCCCATGTCTCTGTTCCCAACATCCCCTGGCACCTCTCCTGACCTATTCCCCATAGAAATATGTCTGAAAAGCAGATCAAGGCTAAGCACTTTAACTGGATAAAAATTGTATTTTTACTTTTTCTGCAACTGTGGCAGTGTGGATTTTACTGGAAACTAAGCACGCTTCGTAAGTCTTTGCAAGGCCATGCACCACCCCTGTCTGGTGCTGCACCCCTGCAGCAGGGGCAGGGCATCCTTTGCCACGTGTAGACCTCAGGCTGCAGTGCCGGGCTACCACCAAGCTCACTTAAAACCACACTGCTATCACCAGAGGGTCTTTCTGCATTTTCCCTGCTTCACGTGCCACAGAGTGCAGTGAGCACTGCAGCCACACTATGTGTTGGAACAGTTTGTTGTCCCAGGTGGAAATGCGTGACTTAGAGGAGCAGTGCTCAGTCTCTGCAGGGTGGATGAGCAGAGGCAATTCACCCCACAGCTTCAGGAGCCCTTGATCTGACACCAGGCAGGTGGCAGAAACGTAGGAGAAGGGGTGAGAGGCAGGATAAGGCCATAAGCTTTCAGCAGTGATGCTGCATTAGGCCTGTGTTGAGTTGACCATGACACAACACACCCTTCATTCCATCAACTGTGGGAATGACAAGTGCTGGGTGCAGTAGGCTAACATGAGCCTCATGCTTGCGAGCAGGAGGAGGAAGAGGATGGGAGGTCCCATCCATTTCTGGGCCTGTTTAGGCAGCAAAAACCCCTTCCTTGGAGCAGGGGGAGCCACCACACTGTAAAAAAGCTACTGCATCCTTTTAGTCCCATGCAGTGCCATGAAATATCAGCCCTTCGCTGTTAATACTCTCTTTGTTCCAGAGCAGATTTCATCAGTGCCACTGGATGCCTCTTTTCTCTTTCAACAGAAGACACCCAAGTGAACCCAAATCCCCAGAACTTCCATTGAGCAATGATATCATATTAAAAGAAAAAACAAAACAGGGCGAAGAAAAGCCCAGTTATGTCAGTTTGCATCAAGATATGAAGGCAGATTTCCAGAAGGTTGTGTGCACAGGGGTTGCAGAGTGATTTGGTGAGCAAGCCAGTCCTGTCGAAATGGGAGGCAACGGTGTCAAAACTATTGATGACAGGTGTTGTGCTCATACAAGGGAGCAAATCCTTCCCAGGGCAAGTCCAGGTGCTTCAGAAGTGTTCTCAGCCTATACCTCTTTTCCTCCAACTTGGACCAACTTGTTTTTCCTTTCCTGCTTCTACAAACCGCAGCAAGCTCATCCAAAAACCTGTCATCCTTTCTAACAAAAGGGTGAAATAAACATCCCAGCATCATCCTCGGCAACGTGCCACAGAGAAACTGCTGCAAGATATGACAAGATGAATACTGCCTTTAAATGCGATACGGAGAGGAAATGAACGACACCCACTTGGACGCAGCAGCAGCACTGAGGCCCTGCAGAGCTGATCCGATGGTGGCAGGACGGGATGCCAGGGTCGCCTCCCTGGCACAGCACGTGGTCCTCATGACCCAAAGGGTTCACTGGTCACACCTAGGGCCCTGTCTTGGCTGTCCCCATCAAACCAGGATGGATTTCTGTAAGCCTGGGCAGATAGCACTGGCAAGGCTCTCCCAGATGGTGTGGAAACAATATCAGGGCAGCTGCACCTGGTTTTGTAAAATTGGCTGTAAAAAAGGCAATACCCAAAACAAGCTGATTTTTTTTTTTTTTTTTTTTTTTTTTTTTTTTTTTTTAATTTTAAGAAAAAGATAATGCTAGTGGATCTAGACTGAAGCAAGAGGAAAAGGCTAACTTTTAGCTTGCTGAAGAAAACTCCTAGAAGAAAGGGAGCCACTAGGGAAATAAATGCAGTAGCAGGGAATGAGAAGCAAACATTTTGTGCAAGGCTGTCAGTCTGGTGGCTTTTGAGCCTCCCAAGGGCTGTGCAGGTGCTCTGTGCCCAGCCACTTGGCCTGCAGGAATTTGGTGCAGAGCTGTACCCACACATCAGCAGCAGGGGACACTTGCTTCTGGAGTCAGGTTTAGGGGTGATCTGACTGCTGAGCTCTCCACTGTGTTACTCTGCTTGTGTCTGTTCTGTGCCATGCAGCTCCTTCTAAGGCAACGGCACAGCAAGCGCAATGCACTGAAATGTTGCCATTTAAAGGTGATCTATGGCTTGTCCTTCTAGTTCTTTGCTTTTAAAGCTTCTCGCTGCCAGGGACCCACCATAAAACACAAAAATGTAGCATGCTCTTCATGGAGAGACTTGAGTTATTTTGACTCAGTGTCTCTAATCTCAAAAGCACATCAGAGAAATGTATAAAGGATGTAGTCTTTGCCCTAGAGATATGATCTAAACATAGATAAAGCATAAGTAAAAAGATGACATAACAGGAGACTAAAGGGAAAGGCACTGAGATGTAATATCTGGGGTATTGCAGCCTTTGCTAAGTTTATGGAGACCTGTGATGCAATTCTGTGTGTGTGTGCATGTTTACACACATGTGCATATGTGCACTTAGAACCATTACTTTAGCTCTAGTTGCTAACAATTCGTCCCATAAATGATTTGAAGTAAAAAAGTCCTTAGTGGTGCATAGTGATCAAAGGGGATGAAGAGGACAAGAGGATAGAAGTGTAAGAGTTTTCCATGGCCACCTTGTTTCCCCTCTGAACCCTCCAAATGCTGCTGAGCTCTGTGTAGTAAAATTGCAACTCCCACATACTCTTACACATCTTCCAGGAGCTCAAGTGCCTATCTCTAACAGTTTGTTAGAGGGCATTAATTGTAGGGATGGTAAAAATTCTGCCTGGGACATGTAAATCTTTGGCTTTCCCAATGTCTGTGTTTTGGTTCACTAGCTCAGAGCAAACCTTGGGTAGCTCTTGTAACCTTGACTCGTTACAAAAATATTCTTGTTGTCTGGAGAATGGGGATAATGCTTGATTATGTTTCTGCCAGGAGTTCAGATAATTAATTATTTAGTCTTTCTAGAGCACTTAGATATTTGGATACCTCTTGATAGAATCACATATTCCCTTAGCTGTCAAACCACAATAGCGCCTTTTCAGCCCTGCTGGCGATGCAGTGAGAGATAGTAAAACATCCCCAATGCCTGAACGCACTGAGTGACTGTCTCTACCTTTATCAAAGTTAACCACAACAGGTTTCACTACTTGAATGAAATAAAGCCTGAAAGGAGATATGAGAAAGAGACAGGGAGGAGATTAATGCTAGTCTTGATGGAAGACTTCCTGGCTGGCTGCTGTTGCCCAGAAAGTCCCTTAGAGAATAAGATTAGTGGGTTTCATGCACACATTAGTAACATTTCTTCGTCTAATGCCATCCATGTTCTCTGTGCTCACTTCCTCTTGTGGTTTTCCACGCTTCACGTCCATAGTTTTGTAGCCTGGGTCACCCTTTCTTTTGTGTGTGGATGAGCTCGTCTGCAATGTCCTGCAAAGGTGGAGCAAGGTGGGGGAAGCAGACGGTGCCCAAATGTGACTGCTGTCTGGATGGGAGTTTGGCTGTTGGAAGGCTCATAGCCTGCATGGGAATCTGCAGTGCTCAGGAATCCAGTTCCGAGGCACCGAGGGACATCCCGCGGCGCTGCTGCCGTGCGTGCCCAGGCAGCGGGTCCAGGCTCAGGTCAGGCCGGGCGCTGAAGCTGCCGGCCTGGGTCACTTGCTCAGTAATTTCTAGTCCTTGTTAGCAAGTGGTGATGGTGATGGTGCAGCGTTCCTCCTGGCTGCAAGCCATGGCAGCGCAGTGCCACCACAGGTGACCTCCGCCTTGGGCTGCCACGCGGCACTTGGAGCAAGGTAGGCAGGTTTTTCTCTTAGAACAGGCACAAAGTGGCGGATCTCAGTACTTTGAAGCAAAGCTGGATTTCAGTGCAAGTCAGACTTTGCGAACTTCAGCAGATCTGAGTTTGATTTAGTATCTCAAATTCGGGCACGGATGTGTTCTAGACCTTAGAACAGTTTTTGTTCCCTGTTTACTCTTCGGATGGATAAGAAAAAACTGAGATCATTGTGATTTTTCCACTATAAAGAGTCACAAAATCTAAGATTTTCACCCAGACCCTGCAGAACAGACTGATGACTTCAGATATACTGAAACCCAACTTAAATCTGTTTATGGTTTTTCAGAATTATAATACAGGTTAACTGAGTTTGCATAAACTCAATAGACAAACTCTGCACCTCATCTTGGTTTCTATTACCTATCTTAAGAGTGGGATTTTTTTAAAAGTCACATTGAAGTAGAGCTTCAATTACATCCTGTTAATAACTAATAAATTAATTGCTACTTAGTGCAAGATCCCACCCCACCAAGGATTGGCATTTAGAGGATTATGCCTGGAGGGGTGAGGACAGTTTGGTTTCAGAGTTGTATGTCCTTGGTGTGACTGATCCTGATGGATTGCGAGCAAAATTGTATTGTGAAATACACATCCTTATTGGAATTGCTGTTAACTTCATAATTGCTCTGTAATTACTAAAGAGAGAGTATCTTACACTTCTGTCAGCCAGGTGCATGCATTGCTTAATCTGTCTCCATTATTGACTTGGCTCGGTTCCTGGGGGTGCTTTCCTATTCTCTTTCAGTTGTGCAATACCAAAACTGACTAAGTGGTGCATCTGCTGTTTTGTTCCTGCTCTGGAGCTAACAACAGGAGCAAACAGAGGTGAACTTTGAAGAAGCTGAAGCGTCTGGCCGGCCCCGAGGTGCCAGAGCTGCAGTGAGCTCCTTTCCTGGCTGGAGGCTGTGCTGCCAGCTCCGAGTCAGGCTCCAGTGGGGCAGTGGGAGCAGAGCCCGGCTCAGCCCCATCGCCCCTCCTGCCCCGTAAGCATGGAGCGATACTGCACCATCTGACAGGCAGCTTTGCCAGCAGCTGAGAAGGCTACCAAGAGGGAGGTCAAGGGTCTTTCTTCTGGAGATCTTCAAGCTGGAATGTGGGTTAGAAAAAGTTTAATCTCAAACAGTGATTAAGAATGGGACTGAAATGAGATAAACAGTGAGTTGTCAGCAGCTTCAGAAGCGATTCCTGCCCTAGGGGAAGTGCCATTCGTCTGTTTTGCTGTATACTGGGTCAGACCTTATGCTAAAATATTGCAGATTGTCAGCTTTGTCTGTGGCTTTGGGAATATTCCAGTGGCCCTCGCTGCATGCACTGGCATTCTAATGGAGCTTTATGAAAGGGCTTTTTTGGTGTAATCCGTCAACAGATAAGCCCAGAGAGAAGGAGAAGGACAATTCAGCGGCTCTCCCGAGAGAGGCAGCAATGAAGATGCATGCATTAAGCATCCTCCTCTCCCTTTGGTACACCCTGCCTAGCAGGGCCTCCAAGGATCTCGTCAAACACACTGAGTGGGTGTCCTGCCTGACAAAAGCTTTTCTTAATAACTTTTTTCACTTACATGTAGAGAATAAAGTCCTTGACTTTATCTTTCTTTTCCCAGGGAAATAAACATTTCAGGTATATGTGACGAAAAACATCAACCCCATGGGGACACTGTCAATTTTTATTGACTTTCCAGTAGAGCAGAAATCAATGGAACAGGTTACTACAGATACAAACTTGCTTGTTACGCATGTGACAACCGTGCAAAGCTCTGACCTGGCAATAATTTCTCCCAGCATTGATGTTATACTTCCAAGGCCACCAGCAGTGTTCAGTTCCCAGGCAGAGGAGCCCATGGCTGCAGAACACCCCAGTCTATCCGCAGCTCTATCCTCTCTCCTGGCCCACCACCCTGCAGGGCTCCGATGCTTTTGTTGGCATCCAGCTCCAAGCAGCTCCTCCTCAGGGGGCTGCTTATGCCCCACACCTTTGTTGCCCACGGCCCAGGCTGCCTGTGGCCTGTTTTCTGGGCTCATTACTGGGAACCTTTTGCATCCCAGACTGACAAACTGGCTTTGTGCACTCCTCTGCCAGGAAGATGGAGATCCCCTTGGGCTATGGAGGCAAAAATTTTGAAGACGTTACAAGTGTCACTTTTCTCTTCAGTCACTGTTTAAGCTCAGTGATATTTTCTTACCCTTAGTGGACCGAAAGCATATGAAGCATCTGGCTTCCCCTGCCCTTTTTTTTCAGTTGTCTGCTAATCCACATAGAGTAGAACTTGTCTTTCCAAGAGCCAAGAGTGCACTTTTTATTATAACAAGTGAATTTTTCAGCTCCCCTTTTCCCATTGCCTCTGTTGTTAGTGTCCCTTTTCTGCTGAGAAACTTTTTAGATGCGCGACACCCAGCAAAATACTGACATTTCAAGAGGTGCCGCAAAAGACCAGAAAAAGGAATTTTTAATTTCAGTAAACAATTGTGTCTTCAAGGCCTCACAGTTCTAGGAAAGACTTTGAACTAGAGAAGGATATGAGGTTTTTTTTTTGCAGTGACTCATACTTTTTATAGATTACCAGCTTCACAGCCTTGGAGGCTGATAAGCCTGTCCACTGAGCAGGTGCAGCAAGCGCCCTGTGGAGGCCCCGCTGCGTGCAGGGGTTGTGTCAGTGTTGCTGCAGGGAGATATGGTTGTGTGGATGCCCTTGACTTCTCAACCCCGCTGTTGTGCTTGCTGTGGGGGCTCCCAGGGCTTTAGGATGCACAACCATCCATGTGGGCACAGAAGGAGACTGAAGAGGATGGATGCATGTCTCATGACGCAAAGTTGCACTCATAGAGGGTGCAGGGAAGAGAAAGTTGATGTGGGGAGTCTTGAGGAGAGACCTGCACAGAGGCAGCTGCTTGCCATGACATGGCAAAATGAATTCCAAGTGCCCACAGGTACACGGTGACAGTGGCCAGGGTGTGCCTGAGTGGGCACCCAGCTCTGTCCCTCAGCATCCCTGGGTCTGAAGGCAAGCCTGAATGGACTTCACAGACAGCCCACCTTGTTCACAGTGTGTTGTTACTGCTGCTGCACCTTCCTTTCCAAAAAATTTTACAGCTCTTTCTAAGACTTTTGCCAGTAAATGAAAGTTGAGGAGAGAGGTAAATGAGGCACGACTGTGTTTTGTTACATACAGGTACTAAATAGTTACTGGTCCAGCTTGGGGTTAAGGCCTGAATCTAAGTGTGACTTTGCAGTAATTCACAACAGACTAGCTTTTGGAGCTGCAACACTTTGCTGTCTTTTCCTCTGGCTGTGGCTTGTTCCTAAACGTCCTCCCTCCAAATACCATGTCCAGGTGCTTTCTACACATGTGCAGAGCAAATGTGATATTTGCTTTTTCTCCAGGAAGACAACTTGGACCTTTGGTTCTGTCATCAGTCAGATGAGAGTCAGCTGCTCTAAGGCTGCTCCTATTCCCAGTCTGCTCTGGAATGTATATTCTCCCAGATGTTTGATTCTCACTGGAAACAAATTTCACATAGGAGCATTTTGTGAAAAAGTCCTGCCAAAATTTGATCCCACAGTTGGGCTGAGTGATAGCACAAGGTCTCCTTCTCTCTGGGTCCTGTGCTGTGTGGCCCTGCAGGGCGTTGTTGGCTCATCACCAGTGGTGATGCAACTCCTGGTACCATGATGCACCTTGGCCCCGGCAAATATAAAAGACCTCACCCTGCTGGCCTCAGGATGAGTTACCAGCAGGTAACTCTGTCTTTATAACTTTCTTTATAATGTTTGGAGGCAGTGGCTTGTGTGGAGGTAGGAGGATGGCACACATTTGTCACTGCCTCTCGATTACCTTGAGGCAGGTTAGCCAGGTTGTAGGTTAACTGTGCGCAAAAGCCCGGCAATTACAGAGCCATTATAGATATGCCATTACGTATATCCTTATGTTTATGACTTCATTCGTTCTTAACCCTGTTTCTCAAAGACAAATATGTTGAATGTGGTGTTTTCTCAGCCTGGGCTGACGCAGTCTTTGTGTGACCTGCCTTACTTCTGAATGAGATGTGCCCTCCTGCCAGCCCTGCCTGCTATGTGCTGATCCACCCTGGGTCTCAGCAGGGTGACTGGGACTGAGACACCTCAGGGAAATGCCCATCAGAACAGCTGGGCTTGGGCTGTGGAAGGAGAGGGCCTTGTTTGTGCTGCCTGCGAGCCCCACATGCTTCCATGTGCCCTGTGAGCTCAGCTGGGAGCTGCGTGCCCTGCTGTGGTCACAGGGGCTCAGCCCCACTGGGGCTTGTGGAAACCAGAACACAGCCTGGTGTCAGGAAGGAAGGCACGAGAACAGACGCTGTCTTGAAACTGCTGAGCACTGACTATGGAGGAAGAAGGGAGTAAACAAGCTCTGGGCAGAGGGAGAGCAGGGTGAACGAAGCCTGGATCCCTGCATCCTCCCCATGGAGGCCCCCTGCACAAAAGGCAGGCAGAGGGTGATGTGGGGGTCTGTGGGCACACCGTGGAGGTATTTAGATTCCCCTTTGTCTGTGAGCTGGCAGGCTGTGTGCATGCCATGCACCTCGGCTTGACGATGGGAATGGCCACCTCTCCTGCCTGCTCTCTGGCTACCACGGCTGCTCTTGCGAGGCCTGGCGCGCTGCAGGCAGTCGGGAGCAGGGGTAGACTCTGGCCTCACAGGGGGTCCAGGGCTGTGCTGGTGTGTGGGGCCATTCCTCTTGGCTGTCAGAGAAACCAGTGCACTTCAGCCTGCAGAGCTGCTTCCAGCGCCTCCTCATGAGCTGGCAGATTTCTCTCTTAATGCACACATTGTATTGGCACGGCTGTTGAATGAATGCAGAGAGCGCTGGGAAATGCATGTTGACTTATAGACAGCTGGAGATTTGGTGTGATTCACAGAAACACCCATAGCTGAGAAAATAACTCATGAAAGCAACCAGCCACTTACTCTAGCTTAACACTTCCACTTCTGGCTGGGACAAGGAAGCCAGCTCCTCAGGGAAGCAAGTGGGCAGGCTCGCTCAGGTGTGTCTGAACTGTGGGAGGAATTTGCCTTCAAAACATTTCTGATTCAGCCTCATAAACCCAGTCCCTCAGCCCTCGTGCTGGCCCAGGTCAAACCCATTGATGACATCAGGCAAGGGACTTTTGGCACGCCTGGGAGAGCAGCAAGACCAAAAGGGGAAAGACAAATCCAGGCCCAGATTTTGCAACACTTTTGAAAAACCCCACCAAACCCCAGAGCCAAACATGGCTAAGCTGGGGAATACCATAAGCATTATTTGCCTCTTGTGCCTGTCTCCCACGCTCTTCTTTCTCTCCAAAGGTTTGCCACTGAGCTTGCAAACAGAAAATAAACTCAATGTCATTGACTTCAGCAGGTCTCTGTGCATGTGGCAATGGTCCCATGAGCATCAGCAGGACTGCAGTGCCCAGGAGGAGTGGCTCAGGCATAGGCTGAGGCTGGAGGCACTAGTGAGCCCTGGGCAGGGTAACCCCCTGGCTGTCTTTAGTGCCAAGCTCAACCCATGGCTGCCCATTAGAGTTGTACACAGGGTAGGGCAAGTGGGGCTTCAGAAAAAAATAGCGTTTTGGGAAATCCTCTGTCCTTCTCCCTGGTGCTGTCCACAGCAGTGGGAGCAGGCTAGCAGATGTTTCACTGATGATAGCCTTCCACGGTTTCAAATTGCTAAGTTGGGCCCTTCTTTCTCCCTTCTCCCCTTCAAAACTTAAATTAAAAAAAAAAAAAAAATCCATCTACTTCCAAAAGTTTAGAGATTTTTGGGAGGTGCACAGTTAACAAGGTGCAATTTGAAATAAAATGGATTCTGAGCCTGAAAAAAAGCAGAAACCACAGGACTGAACACTGAGCGTAGCCTTTCTGTGGCACATCCTCACCTGCATCAAGGCACCCTGCTGTTAGAAGGAAACACTCCTGTGCAAAGCGTACACTGACACCCTCTCCCTTTGCAAGCAGAATTAATCATACTTATGTGCCATATTCCATTTTAATTTTTATTGCACAGTCCAAGATTAAAGGTTAATGTAGTACATCTCCCCATCTCCACTCCCATTACAATGGAGTGCTTTGAATAACTATTAACTTCTCGGTTAACTGAAAGAAAATTGTTAATCATCTACAAGCTTATGTTGCATAAAAATCGTTCTCTGACTTTCTCCTGACTGTGGGAGAGCCCTTTCCTCAACGCTGACCTTCAACAACACCTGGTACCTGCAGCCTGCAAAACACGGAAAATCATACTACGTGGGCTTATCTGCCAGCCAAGGTCATAAACCGCGTGAATCACTGGAGTGCAACTTACGTTTCCCCGTGTTGATGTTGATCCAACATCCAGTTCTTCTGCCAGCAAAGACACAGTTCTCCGGGCCTTCAGAAAGCACCTAATGAGTCGCTTTGTTTTCTTTTTGTTTTTGTTTTTGTTTTAGCAAATGAAGGCTAATCTGCGGAGCGCTGGGTGTTGCTGGGACTCCCAGGGCGCCGGCACAGCCTGTCCTTCCCGCGCGTGCAGGCTGGCGGGCGTGCGCGCCCCGCGCCCCAGCGCTGCCTGCCCCAGGGACCAGCTCCCGACTGGGAATCGGCCATGTGGGGCGCAGAGGCCTTGGCATCCCCCTGCCAGAGGAGCCCGCTGGCACCTCAGGTGTGGGGTGGTGGCTTCTGCTCCTTTCTGCCTGCTCCTGCAGCCGCTGCAAGTGGCCAAGTTTGGCCGCAGAGGTGCGGCCTCCCTGTTGAGTGATTACATGGAGGAGGCTTGAGTCCAGCCATTTGGGAAATAAATCACCCGCTGTTTGTGAAGTAGGAGGGAAGCACTCGGACGGTGAAAGATTAGACTGTAAGCCTCACAAAAATCCCCTTCTGGCTGTAAAGATGGGCCGTGGATGTTGTGTTTTTTAGCTCTTTAAATGATTATTTCTGTGCCAGACTTATTAGGCAAGATATTGTTGGGATCTTTGAAAGAGATAAATACGGCTGCAGGCTCCGCAGTCGCTCCTCTCCACATCTGGTCACTGTCAGGCCTTCAGCTAATAGGCTGAGGTCTGTGTGCTACAGTAAACAGCCTCTGCAGCTGCTAGCGGCTAAATGTAACTATATATTGCTCCAAACACAAACATTTCCACATTAGGCATTGCACGTCCTCCCCCGGCACAGAGCTGCAGCCACTGACCTCGGGAGCCTGCACTGCATCAGCTTGCCCTGGCTTCTCCTTGGCCAGCAAATTCCGTCTCTTTTTATGGCTGTGGCTCTTGAAAGTGAGAGCAACAGCCCCAGCTCGGGTCAAGCTGCATGTGGCCAAGCATTGTGCAACCTCCTGCAGATGGACTCAGTGCTGAACAGCCGGGAGCCTGCCCAGGAGAGACTTGCTGGGGACAGAGGGCAAGGTGGGGAGAAAAGGGTGGTGCCAGCAGCAGGGAGCTGCTGAGGGAAGGGTTTTGGAGGAAGGCACAGATCTCCTGGCACTTTCTAGACATCTCTGGCTGGGTGTCCTCCTGTCTGCTCCCCCGTCCCCCCGCCTCAAGCCCTGCAGAGAACTGGGAGCTGCTTTTGGCTGGACTTCAGACAAGCTGCCGTGCATGCAAACGTGAGGTTTCTCTGTACAGTGCCTGGCTCCCCCAGTAGCGTCCTTTCTCCCCTCTTCCTCCTCCTCTGTACTTTTCTCTGCTGTCCAAGGTCAGGACTGCTTTCAGCAAGGTGTTTGCTACACTTGTCTTGTGAGAAAGACAAACACGTCTCATCAGCTGGAGCCTTTGTTCACCCATATGATAAAATCCACTTCCATCCAGTATCTGCAGGAGAGCTCACTCCACACATGAGTGGAGGGGGTTTGGTGTAGCTGTTTTCAGGTCTGGCCTGTTCCCAAGTCGTTGCAGAGTTCTGTCCTTCAGTGCCTGCTCCAGTGAACTGGAGAGATGACAGAGCTCAGGGAGGCTTTGCCCCAGTGCAGCAGTTGGGTGTCTAAAGCAATCCTTCCAGAGAAGGCTTTTCCGAGCCCCAGCATCCAACACAGCAGGTGCATCACAGGCACCAGCCCCCAGTTTGGAAATTCAGCATGCCGTGCTGACCGGGCCCTGCTTAAATACCTTCTGATTAATAAAGTGTTAGCCTATTTACATCAGCCCTCCAGCCTGCTTGTCCACTGCACAGCACCACTTGGTGCTGCAGGGAAGAAAGACGCCTCTTGCTGTTTGGTTGGCTCTGGGCTGCGTCAGCTGGCCAGGTGCACGGCCAATTTCCACTGCCGCTTTGAAGCTGAGAAGTATTTTGAAAAGAATAGAGCCTTAAGCCTTGTAAGTAAAAGCCATTTATCTTAGGATGAAAAAGCACTGGCATGGAAAAATTCCAATGCTATGAAAGTCTCTTTTCCTGAATGTCTTGGATACTTGCTGGATTAGGTTCACTGGTAAGGAGCTCGAAGTTATGAATGTGTCTTTTACAGAAGTGAGCTGCAGAAGGAAAAGGCCAGCACGGGCACTATTCTAAGTGGGACAGAACGAGAAAGAGATTCCCTGTGGACCAGACATTTCTGAGATTGCTTTTAGAGGTGTGGTCAGTATTGTTGCTGCGAGTTGAGGTGGTACTAAATCCCCTATTGTGACCATAGCTGTTCCTATTTCCCAGGGGTATAGTATCAGCAGAATACCCTAAATAAACAAAAGCTAAGCACTGTTGGCTTTGCTCTTCGTGGCTGTTTAATAACGCTTTGTGCTGCATTCGGGCAGCGTCAGAGTGTTTTATAGACGCTAATGAAATCAGCCTCATGATGCTCTGGCGAGGTGGGGATGTGTTAATAGCCCTTTCCCTGGGCTCAGTGTGCATGTGGTGGAGGATTCCCAGCAGCATGGGGTGCTCATGCCTGCATTTTCCAGCAGTAAACACCTCGTTGGGATGGGACCTTCTGCAGCCCTTGGTCTGCTCCGCCACTCTCTCTCCAGACAGTTTCTGACTCCTGGTGCCAATGGTGGGTGTGAGAGGCGGTGGTGGCAAGGGCGCTGCCGTGTCACCCCCTGCTAGGCACAGACTTTCTCCAGGGCCAGAGCGATCTTCCACCACTCAAGGTCTGCTGGCAGGGACAGAAAATTCAGATCCTCCTCTCGAATCACTGAGTGTGTCTGCTACCACAGACATTTCAGGGCCTTATGTCAGCCTGCAGTGGCTGAGGTCCAGGACTTTTCCAACACGGCCAGTGTGGGATAGAGGAGATGCTGGAGAGGAGCTCTCTCTCTTGCATTGTGCATGGCTCTGACCTCTTTGGGTGGAAGATGGGGTGTTGTCTGCAACATCTTCGCAATGATCCAGCCCTGCCCACGTGCAGCAGCCCTCATTTTGTCACAAACACCACTGCTGGCCCCAGGGTTGTATTGAAGCTACCACTGATATATTGCTTTAAATAGATCCTAAGCAAACCTCTCTGTTTGTTTTTCTTGACATGGTACTGACTGGTGCTTTCCAAGAAACAAGGAAAAAAAAAAAGCTGGATTCACAGTGGTGACTTTGACTCCATCTGGCAAAAGCAAACTGATCTCCTAAATGAGAAAGGCACAGCCATGAATAGAAAAAGTAAACAGGTCACTGTGAGAAGCAGCCTGTTCCTTTCGACCCAGTGGCTGCCAGTGACAAAATCACACTGGAACTTGGTTAGAAGATCCCCGCTCCCACCCCCCGTTAGGATTTTCTCTGTCATGAGAAAGCCAAAGGTTTTTCCAGACCTCAGATGAGATCCACATATGGAGATTAGTATTGGATTTCATAAGGTGTGCTGCACTTTATCCTGCTCTGCTGGGTAAATATTTTGCTTCCAAATCATCATTTGCCTTTTTGAGTCCCATGGCTCATGAGGCTGGACCAGACTAGGGAACTATCGCACATTCTGCATGAAATAAACTTCTGTGAACCCTTCAGAACCTTAGTAAGACGCTCCTTTGCTGTGTTACTGACTTCTAGCTGAATGTTCAGGCTGCGGGAGCTGAGAAACCACCCTGCCTGTGCAGCAGTTATACATGGGCCATTGAAAGCGGTCTCTGTAACTCAGAGTGGTGGGAAAATGCCATGGTCAGGCTGTGACAACACTGTGCTGAAGGTAAGTATTTTCATGATGGGCAGAGCCAAAACCCCATATTGCAACACAGGCTTAAACATGGATGTACTTGAAGACTTTGTCAGGTCGTGAAGACTTTGATAGGTCTGGATCTAAATTTTGTGATTGGTTCTGTCTTAGTGGGTGGTGGGCAATGCGCTCCCAAAATCCAAACTGTCCACCTTGTAAAGCTCCACCTCTGAGGAGAAGTTGCCAACAGCATTACCTAATCACAGCACATAGTGTGAGCTCCTCGTTGTGGGGGTGGGGGTGAAAAATGCACTTCAGTTTTATTTTATGGCTATGTTCACACATCTTATTAGGCATACAAGCACTGACGGGGGGAGTTTGGGACAGGTTTTTTTATTCCATGCCAGTTGGTGAGCTGTGGGGAGAGCGTGAGCACCCCAGAAAGGCTCTGCCCTACTGGCCCTCCCCTTCCCTGCCTGTTGCTAATTAGAGCTCAGCTTAAGACATGAAGCTCGAGTTTAAGGGCCACCTCTACAAACTCTCTTATCATGACATGTAACACTGACACCAGTAGGCAGTCTTGGTGTGTATGTAGAAATTCCATCCTCGTCCAAGATGACTGCTGGCCTTTTGCAACTCTGCTTGAAATTTGGGCTCTTTATAATCTGAACGATAAATCTCTGGTGTTTCCCACTTGGGTTTTTTTCTGATGCCCGGAATATATGTTAACAGTCTATTGATGGAAATGATAATTAGGGGATTTGTCATGAGAAATGCGCATGAACTTTTCAAGCTGTCATTCAAAAAAAGATTTTTTACAGTCAACTCTCGATTATCTGTGGGCGCATTCTCTGAGCTGCAGATTAGATATGCCATGTTTAAAAAATGCAGAACTCTTTCAGAGCCATTATAAAGTATAATGTACAATGTTTTTTTCTCTTTATTTATAACCTCATGCTGCATCTTAAACTTTTTTTTTCAAAGGTAAAGATATTAAAGTATTACATTGTTGGGGCCTTATTTACATATATTTTGTATTATTAGTCTCGCTTTTCTTTCTTTACCCTCATTACCCCTGATACCGAGAGCTGAACATATCAGCTTATAGCATCTGTGGAGGAGGGCATGTGACACGTTAACCTTTTCCCAGCTGTTTTCTTTTCTTCTGGTGCCGCATAAAAGTTTCTGCAGTGTGATGCTGCACAGCCAGATGGGTTGGAGAGGAAGAGGAAGTGCTCGGCTGTGAAAGAAAAAAAAAAGGTCTGTACCTGAAGAAACATGAGTGAGTGACAAACAGCGGAAAGAGAAGGGATGTCTTAGAAACAATTTGTCAGGCAGAAGAAGCGTCAGCTTGTTAAAAACATGCCTGTTCAGTTAAAAGGGTGAATTGACAGACGAAGGCTCAGTGCAAATTCAGCTGCCATCACTTCAAAAGCCCTCACAGCTGAATCAGCAAATTTCTGTTTCCATCCATAATGGATGCAGCCAGCATGCCATCATGATGCCCACAAGAAGACTTGTGTTAAGCTCTTTAAATTAGCTGTTTATGATAGTCACACTCTATAGCTGTAACTTATTTTTTCCCGGGCCTCCTTCTAATTTCATCTCATGCCTTTTGCTTTTGCAGCCCTGGGAACAGCTGCCTAAGCAAGGATTTTGGGAAGGGAGTGGTGCTGACTCAGTGCTACCATGCTGGGATGTGCAGCCATGCCTGTCATGCTCTCGCTGCCCTGTGCATTTCCTGCACATCCCCTTGACTCGTGCTGGCGCTGCCGGTCCCACGGTGAGCCAGGAGCCAGGCTCCGGCAGCGCCGCCGGCCTGACCCGCAGGAGCCGCAGCACTGGGCACACTTGTACCCATTGGCATCCCCTCGCTGCCTCTGCTGCCACACACTCCTTTCCTCTGCCACCACCTCCTCCCAAGGGTCCCCGTGTCACACCGGCCTGGAGCTGCTCCCCTGCCCCCTCCCGTGTGGTTTGGGCTGCGTTCCCCTCCTGCCTGGCTGAGCCCTGGCCATGTCAGCATCGGGCACAGCTGGTGCTAGAGAAAGACCCAAATTAGCCCTACCCAGGCTCTGGCAACCTTTGGGTCCAGAACCCTGGTTTGATTATAGAGTTCTTTAAGAATTGAGACCTGTCTTTCTTCAGTGCAACTTGAAGAGCTTGAAAGTAGCTCAGCATCTTCACAAAAAATCCTGCTGAGTCAAGTATTGTTGAATGATTGTCAACATTAATCCAAAACCTACTGCCCTATGATAGATTTCATCTCCTATTTTTTGGGCGTGTTTTTTGAGCTGAAGGGATGAAGAGGAATAAGAAAGGGTAAAAAAGAAAACCAAACACTTTTTCTGTGGGGGAAAAAAAAAATAGTATAAAGCTGGCACCTTTTTATTCGAATCAGAAGATTTTCTGCAAGCAACTTTTGGCTGATTTCTTTTTTTTTTTTCTTTAAACCGTTGGTTGAGAAATGTCAAGCAGCTCTAGCATCTTGTGAAAGATGTTGCACTTAATAAAACTGCAGGCAGGGAGGCAGAAACAATACACGCATTCATCTCCCTTAGCCCCTCGCTCCCTCCCCCTGCGGCTCCGCTCGCTCCGGGGGGCGCGGGCCCTGTCAGGTGATGCGAGCCCTTGCAGTGTCATTTCCAGGCTCAGCAGAGGTTTTGTAAGCCAGAAGCAGCCCGCGGGAGATAAGGGAAGCGCACATCCCTGCCCGGGGGGATGCACGGCATCTCAGCGGCGGGGCAGTGCCAGCTGCGGCACCTCCGCTGGCCGGGCTGTGTGGAGGCCGGCAGGGCAGCGCGGCGAGCGGCGGCGCCGGCTAATCCCCGTCTCCTCACGCAGGCTTTTTGCTTCCCTCCCTCGGCCCTGGGGAAGCGTGAAAGCCGTGCTGCTGGCGGAGGAGGGATGGAGCTCCGTACAGCGCCCTTGCAGTGGCGGCAGCAGGGAGGGCAAAGCTGCCTCCTGGGGCTTCTCCTGGCTGTCCCTCTCCGGAGGTGGGACCGATGGGGACGGCAAAGTGCTTCTGGACCCCGGAGGGGCAGGCGATGTTTCTGTTTGCTGTGCTATTTCGGGAAGTTTTCATAAGGTAAACAAGGGCCTCCTCTTGATTCATTGAGGTCATTAGTGAGCCGTAGGATGATATTTACATTGCTAAGGTATTCGCACAGGCTCTCTCCCAGACGGCAAGTTCACCGGGGAGGAGGTGACCTTCAGCGTTTCTTGTTTTGCCCTGTATCTGGCACGCAGGGGGCCTGCCTGTTCGGCTGGAGTGCCTGGGTATTGTAACCAAAATAAATCATCCTTATCGTGGCTGGTGGCAATACTGCAATGGAAACAGAAACAGAAACAGGCGCCTACTTCGCACTTTGTGAAAACGGCATCGCTGCGAGGAGTGGGACGGGAGGTTGGAGCATGAACAGGCAGCTGCAGCCATCGCTTGTCCTGAGCAGGACTCTCCTTTTTGGGATCAGCCTCTCAGCATGGCATGGATGAAGCATGACAGAGGAACTGATCTGCTGTCCAAACTAAAGCAAACAACTGCTGGGAAGTATTTCTAATGAGAGAAAAGGAGAGACTGTGGTGATGTTCTGGTTCAGCCTATCACAGATTGACAAGGGAACCCCCCAAACCTCTGCCTCTCCCTCCCTGTGCAAATCACAATACACAACTTTTCATTTTGGCTTCCTAGTCTGTTTCAATGAGTAGCAGAACCATTTAAGACTCTCGTGGTTTTTGTTTTTGTTTTTGTTTTCCTGTGGATTTATATGGTTCTCACAGTGCTGAGGGCTGACTGAGCTGTCATAGTACTGAAGGAAATGAGCACCTGGAGAATCTACTGAGACCAACAGTGCTGTGAATACCACAGTCACTGAAAAAAAAAAAAACAACTTTACAGTTTGCACTGCATAGAGTTGCATTCAAACCCAGAAACTCCATATAAGAGCAGGCCATGACCTGAAGACCAAATTCTCTGATGCTCAGTAATGTGTAATAATTCTTACCCTTTGAAGAAGGATTTGTAGAGACCCTGCCCAGCTGCACATTTTCATGAAGCTTGTAGCAGCAACTTCCTATCTCAGAGGCCAAAATGTTTCAAAGAGGATCTTCCGGCTGGTGTCAAAGAAAATGGATGTGGGAAGGGTGGGGAGATGTGCAGGGAAGAAAGGGCTTGTGCTTGAAGCAAAGCCAGGTGAAGGAGGTCCTACCTCCTACCACGAGCAAGGCACACACGCTGTTTGTAATCCACAGCCTGGCCACAAGGCAGGATGAGCATGACCGATGCGGGCATTCAGGCTGTTGAGAGCTTCGGTCTCCGTGGCTATGGGATGTCACTCCCTTGCTGCAGGCCCCTCAAACCCCCGGTGAAGGCACTGGCTCCACCACCTACGAGAGGGAAGTCATGGGCATCACAGCTGCCAGGTCAGCCAGGGAAAGTTTCTGCCTTGAGCTATCCCATGTGATATCCCTGGTGATGCTCTGCACTCTGGCAGAACCAGGCAAAGGGCTTTAAGATGAATTGCTTTAATGCTTCCACACTCCTTCTCTCTCTGCCTCAAAGAGACAAACCTTAGCTTTGAAGCCTTTGAAATTACATCAAAGGGTGAGATTTCCAAAGAGCTTAAGGGAGTTGGGTTCATTTGTCCCAATGGTGGTCAAGAGGAGATGGGGAAATGGGTGCTTAATCCCTGGAGGTGCTTTGAAAACTTCATCCTATGCATACATCCTTGCTGGGGAGGAAGTGAGAAGCAGCTGGCAGCTCCTTGGCTTTGTAAAAGGCAGATCTTGCTTTTCTTTCTGAAGATAAAACATGATGGATTTGAAAATTATGTCCAAAACTCAAGTTTTCCATGAAAACTTCCAACTACTTTTTAAAGAAGAAGGATCTAAAAACAGCCTGTGACTTTGCCCGATACAAAAGAAGGTATCTGTTGATAACTGAGGTGCTGCTGCTTTCTCTCCTTTCACGTCACTGTGGGCATTGTGTAACCTCGCTATCAGGCTGTCTTGGGACCCTGAGCTGCAGACAGGACTTGCTGGGAGCTGTAAGTGCTGTTCTGGCCAAGCCTGCTCAGAGTGAGGAGCCACCAGGAAAGCATGGGAGGTGTGGGGCTACTGCTGGCACCCCTCCTTGGGGCTGGTGGTGGCCAAGAGGAGAGGCAGTAGGAGGAGGTCATGGCTGGGGGCTGTGGCCAACAGCTGGTGTTGATGGGCTCTTGCAGAAAGGCAAAGGAAACTGGGCTGCAGCCTTGCTGTTGTGCTATTTTAGTTCAAGGTAATAACAGGAACTCCGCTGTAAATAAAAAAAAGACAAGTGAAGAATTTCCCGAGTCTGTCTCTGCTCATTTCTTTCCTGATGAGGAATTATCCCACTCCAGAAGAGTAAATCCTTTCTGTCTGCTCCTTGGAAACTGGGACAATAACACTGGAAGCGAAAGAAGAGATTATGGAGCTGTCACGAGGGCAACAGCAACATATTGTATACTGGGTGCCAAAAATGCCTTCTTTAAAGCAAATAACAGCCGTGCTCTGCGGGGCTCATCCTGACAGCGTGAGGGCAGGCAGAGGCCGTCTCTGCAGTGCCAGCCGCCCTGCCGAGGCTGGGCTGGGTGCGGGCCCGCTCCCCTGGCTGCCCCGAGGGGCCCCGCTGCAGCTCCTGGCTAGGCTCCACCGCATCCCTCCCCTCCTGCCTGTCACCCACACTCGGCGGCACCTCACCTTTGGAAGCACATAGCATTCCTTCACCAGCTGATAATCAAAGAAGGCGTGGGGGGAGGTGTGACCTTCTTTCCCTGATGATATCAAGCACCTTTTTCACAGAAGACAACATCGTGCTGCTAAGTCTGGATTTCTGGGGGCACTTTTTTCTTATCATATGATCCGGGGCTCTGGAAGTCTCCCACCTTTAGCCACTGAATGTGTCTTTTGGTTATAACTGCTGCTTAATCATAAAAGTGCATTAACTGCACTATTCCCACAGAGCCGGGCGACTCTGACAAGAATTGGACTAACTGACCTTTGTCACAGTCTTCCTGCCCCTCCAAGGGTGCTACACCTGCTCCTTTTCAAGTGTCCTTCGCGTTCGAGGAAATCCCAAGTTACCAGGAAATGCAAAGGCATTTTAGTAGGAGTTCCAGAGATGCTTTGGGAACCTGCAGATGTGCTGCAGACCGCAGATGGGATGTGGCAGAGTCAGGGCAGTGCCACACAACCCCAGGTGAAAACTTATCCTGCCAGAGGGCTCTGTGCAAAATGCATGCTCACGCTTCCTATCCCAGACGGGGTTTGTAGGGAGAGTTAGTGACTCACGAGGGGTGGGAGTCTTGTTAAAGCTGTCATATGAAGGGAGCGTCACAAGCTCACCCTGTTTCAGATGTTGATTTTTCCATTCTCAGCTATTCATGGCTACGGTAACGAGATGGATAAGCCCACTGTTACTGTCTGTACAGAAAGTGAAGGACAAGTGGCATCTAATTTCAGAAGCAAATGCAGGAATGTTGTTGGATTTTTCTCCCCCAGATTGTAAGCAGGAAGATAGTGTTTTTAAACCCCTTATTTTTGAGAAGTTGGATTATGCTTTAACTAAAAGGTCGCAATATAGAAGGCGCTACATCTTTTCTGAAAGTGTGTTTTTTTCATAAAAACCAGTCACTGATATTGATGGATAGATGCTTTGAAGAGAGAGGGGAGGTATTCGCTTCTGCCCCCAAATCCCAGCCACCCTATGATCAAACTTCTGATCAAAGTTTACAAAGTTTGAAACTGCAGAGTAAAGAAACTGCAGAGGAATGCAAAGCAGCTTGTGAATGGAGAGGTGTGAAACCGAGGGTGTGAAACAGCAGATCTGATCTGCCAGGTTAGCTTTCTCTCTCTACTGAGATGTAACCCACAAAAAATCACGCAGCTCTGCCATAGTTGTCTCTTCTCAAGGATTCTCAAATTCAAGGATTTGAACGTGAGAAGATTTTAAAAAGGCCTGTATGAGGATGGAGATCCAGAGAAAGAGGGATTTGTGTGCATGTGAAACCCTGCTAGCAGAGATAACTAGTTCTGGGAGGCTGGACGCAGCCTGAGAAGCCCAGGTTCTGTCCTTACTCATGAATACAGCTTTTGTCGATGGCTGTAGATGTTTGGAGGGTGAAGCTCATGGATGGTCTCACCCCCTCTCCACCTCCTGCTGTCTGTGTGGCTGACAGAGAGGATCTGGTGTTAAAGTTTTTTAAGTAAACATGAAACTCCTCCATGCCTCTTATCCAGGTTGCCTTACGGAGGAGCAGAAGATGATTGAGACTGACAGTAAACGCTGCAGGAGAAAAAGTGGGTGGTGGTTCTAATTTAGGGATGCCCTCTAATTTTACCCTTGCTCTCTAATTTTACCTCTTTTCTCTCTAATTTAGGGATTCAGTGCACATTGTTTGGCTAAAGCTCAGTGGAGACTATGCAGAAAATTGCTGTACTCATCCACTACCTTGCTGAAGCCTGGATTTTCACAGCAGCTACTAGCTGCTACTAGCACTGCTGAGGAACAGGATACTTACTTAAAATATTACTTTTGTGCTTGTCAAGCATTTCCAGAAAAAATTATTTGTATTTTAAGATTTTTTTTTCTGGAGCTTATAAAAAAATATTTTTCAGTTCAAAGCTTAGCCCTCTTGATGCTTTTTCTTGATGCTCTTGATGATTGTGGCATTAGTCTAGCCAAGCACTTACATCCATGCTTAAGTGTAAATGCATGCCTAATAGAGTTAAAAGGAGCTTTAAGAGTGTCCTTTGCTGCCCTACTGAACAGGCATAGGTAATGTGTAAATGTAGGTGTCTTGCTGAATCAGAGCTAAGTGATAATATGCTCTCACTAGCTGAGAAGGAGCAATGAACTGCACGTGTTAACAAGGTGAGATTTCAGAGTGGAAGTGACATTAGAGGACAGGGAAACCAGTTTTTAATAGCATCTGCTGCACCTTGACATTGCTGCAAGACAGGAGTCTGAGCTGAAACAGTAGGACTCTGAGACAGAACTTGGAAGTGGTCTGGAGGTTTGCATCTCTGTTGGCTTTCTGTGCAGGCATGCTGAGGGGAGGATTTCTGTTCTCATGTGTGGAGTCACACACCTTACTTTCTCATGGTAGGACAAATAGGCCACCAAAAAAGTAGGACACTTGGCCTCTCTTCTCTATGGGAGGTGCAGTGCAGATTGGCTTCTGAGAACTAGGACAGTGCCTCCAAAAGTAGAACAGCTGGTCACCCTGTTCATGTGTTTGTTGACTTACAAATGTATCCTTTAAAGCTCAAGATTTAAGAGACATTTTTGGCCTACTTAGGAAAATGTTTTCTGAAAACAGGGACAGATACACTGGAACAGACCCAAACCTCTGCTTTTCTTCTGTAGCACTGAGCACAGCTAGCAACTGGAGGATCCACATGCTGGAAAAATAAACCCAGCGGGTGCTCTGTGTCACTTCTTGAATATCAAGTGATACCACAGTGACAAATCCACCTCTTCTTGTCTGGGAGGCATTCACTTTTCAGTAGCAGAACATAGGCAGAAAGACTTGCACTGTGGTGTGAGATGGTGCTTCGCCGCAGGAAAACTGTTACCAAATCAAACTTGTCTACATGTGCATGTTATATCTATCTATCTATCTATCTATCTATCTATCTATCTATCTATCTATCTATCTATCCATCTACATAGAACCTCTATTCAATCAGAAGCTGACTTCCATTCAAGTACATAGGAAGCATCCACAGAGGGTTTCATTCTCCTGCATTAAGGTCTTTCTCCAAGAGTAATTAGGTCCATAATGTCTACAATCCCATTTGAGTTCTAACAATGCCAGTGGGATGCTAGCATGTTGTCCTGGTCAGTAGAATGTGCCTGGGGACCATGCAGCAGCCTGTGTGGGTAAACAGGAGCAAGGAGTTCAAACCAGGTCAGCTGACACGGTTCTTGGAAAGGAGCTGTTGTCTTCACTGGTTGAGAAAAACCCCTCCATGGCTCCCATGATGATGGCCATTAATATTTCCACCTGGTTGCAACTTGGACTAATCCCCAGGAGCTTCTCACCTTCAGCCAGAGGTTACTCAAAGTCACTGTGCTGCTCTGAAGTCTGGGTTCGCTCTCTTGGGACTCATCATTAGTCAAGTCAGGTATGAGGCTGAATCTTAATAGTTAGAGAGGGAGGCTAATAGAAAGGGAAGTCTTCCAATTTTTTTTTTTATCCAGTAAGTGTGCTATGGTAATGAATTTGGAGCCTAGTGGCTCCAGTTGGAGTGGGAAGCTCACTGCATTGAGAGCAGGTCTTTAATCCACATAAAGAGGTGTTTCATAAGCCATATGTGATGCCCTGCTTTGAATATTAATACCCAGAGCACTTATTCAGCTCACAGCCATTTCATGGAAATGCTATGCCTCTGTGAGGCCAGACAGAGCCCTTGGGTGCTCCAGTTTTGGCTTTTTTTTTTTTTTTTTTTTTTTTGCAAAGACAGTTTCAGGTTGTTCTGTACTCTTAATTCAAAATTCTCATTCAGCTTAGAGTCTCTGAAACCACTGCATTAATATTACATAATATTAACTGATTTTAGATTTAATGAAAATGTGAAGGAGACTATAGGACAGCAGGCTTGGTCTACTTAGCCAAGTGACCTGTTAGTTATATACTTCGTGAAGCTACTTAATCTTCTACAGGGCAGGCTCTTCTAAAATGAAATAACACAGGAGGCAGGGACTGTTTTGGCAAGCACATGTGTTTTTAAAGGCCTTCTGCAGAAGCTGGGGAATGAATATTCAGTGTGAACTGAGATGCATTCTAGCTGTGTCAGCCGTGCAGCTTTTGTTCTTTACATTTACACCTGTGGGCAGAGCTGGGGAAATTACAGCTACAGAGCTCCTGGTGTAGCACTTGCTCCCACCAAGTGCCATTCATCCAGAGCTGGGGGCACTGCACCTATGGCAGTGGCAGGCTCAGAGTGAAGGGGAGCTCTTAGAAATGGATGTGGACAACCCTGTTTGTTCTTAATATTGGCATGTGCCTGTGATAATGCCTGGGGAAACGGTTTGGGCTGCTGTGCTGGGCCCTTGGCATACTCCAGCTCAAGCAACCAAGAGTGGAGCCAAGTCAGCTGCCTTGTGGGGGATCCTTCCCACAAAGCCAGACTAAGAGAGCAATGAGTGGGTTGTCACTTCTGTGCATGGATTGTTACAACAGTTTTTCTCTCCCAGCGCTGGGAAGGGAGGATGTAGCACGTATTGCTTTTCTCTGCGGGTGGCTACTGCATTTAAATGTGCTCCCTATTAAAAAGTATCATTGTTACTCCCCAGTTGTGGCTGCAAAGCACTCTTGTTCTCTGGTGACCAGCAGGACACAGCACATACTTGCAGTGCAAGAATCCCGCTCTGAAGCAGGGCATAAACTAATCCTAGCCTTGACACTGATTAAGAAAATAAGTAAGAAATAGTTATGGAAGGGAACATTTGTGTGCAAATCTCGAGGAGACATGGACCTTGCAAACTGTGCTCATCAGCAAACCATCTCATCCTCTTTACTGTATTTATTCATGCATGAGGCAAGCGTGTCACAATGCTTTGGACCAAATCCTTCTGGATTTCAGTTGTGTAGCCCACGGCAGAAGTGGTGTTGGCAGGATCACGCAGATCAGGTACCTTCCAGTGACTCTTCCAGGTGACTGGGGAAGGCACAGCCACACCACCTGCCCGAGAGGCTTCAGCCTGCGTGGGTAAGTGCTTGCAGAGAGGGGAGACGAGCTCCTGTGTGAGCAACCAGGGCATTACTCTGCTGAGCCCAACAAGAAATACTACCTGGGCCAAGGACAGCAGCATAATATGATAAGGAGAGACAGGACTATCCTCCGGGGATTTCTAGGCACACAGCATGGTGTGGAGTTGTCCTGGGCATCTTCATTTCCTAAGCAAGATGAAGGTGTAAACTTGCAAAGTACTCTGTGGGGTGAGAAAATAAAGAATGAATATGTCTACCCAAACCATAACTGTCCTCTGATGAATTCAAGGAGCATTAAGAACCATCCTGAATTTTTAAAGCATGTCAGGTAACCCAGCTTGAATTTCAACAGGAGAGTAAGTCACTGACAGCAGAGAGGGATGAAAACTTCAGCTGTGCTGCAGGCAGGCAGAGTTTCAATGCCCTTAACACCCCAGGGAGGCAGATGGGAAGGTGAAGTGGGTGCTGGATGTCATAACCTTTGGAAAATCCCTCTGCCCAACCTGCCACTGCCTTGGACATGGTCCTCTGCCCTGGCAAGTCCCTTCTCCTCGCCTGGTGGGTGCATTGCATTTCTTGAGCTTGTCTGGGAGATGGACCAGCAGTGCTCTCAGGAGACAAAGAGGCTGTGCGGAGACAAAAAAGAGGCAACAGGGCTTTGAGGGAGTGGGAACAGTGGTCAGAGACAGCTGAAAATCTGCTCACCCCCTAAGAGGGAGGGTCTGACCTCCTGGGGCTGAGAACTGCTGGAAGCTGAACAGCTGTGTTCTTTCTCCCTGCCCGTGTGCTATCAGCTTGAGAAAATAGCCAGGATTGTTTGTCTTATGACCATCCCTCATCTGGACATGAAGGGAAAGCTGTATCAGGTGGAACAGAGATGCTGCCCCCAGAGAACCCCCCCTGCCTGCAGTGGGGCCAGTGCCCTTGTGGCTTTGCAGCACCACATGGCATCCAGAAGCTGAGCCTGGGGCGGCTGCAGCACGAGCAGAGTGGCCCCCCTTCTCTGTTATACGCAACTGCACAATCTGTTCCCCCTTCCTGGTCTGGGGTCATCTGTCTCTGTGAGCTTTTTCTGGATCTCATGGGGTTTGCTCAGCTCTGACCACAAAGGTACTAAAAAGACTGAAAAGGCTGCTCCTGGTGAGGGAAAGAGTAAGGTGCTGGAGGAACTGATGAGCAAGGAGATAGAAGCGGGTGTAACCAACAGGCCTAGGATGGTGAAAGGATCACCTCTTCAGTTAAAGAGAATTTGAGGTCTGGAAGCTTATTTAGAGGGTGTGGGACTGGGACAGGATGGCAGTAAGCCCAGCCCTTAGACTGGAAAGGATTTAGGTCTTTCTCCCTCTACTGCTCAGGGGAGCGTGTGCCATGCCTAGGGCGGGACCGGCAGTGGGAGCACTGGGCAGGGAGGAGAGAGCATGGCTTTCTAGCAACTCGCCTCTGCCGTCGTGAAGGCAGCCATGGAGCTTCCAGGAAAGCAGAGGCTGTGCTCACGGTGGCTGGTGGTGAACACGGAAGTGTCAGGAGCTCATGACAAACAACAAATCTAAGGAGAAGGATTCGTTTCTCAAGACTGAAGTAGGCACAGAAAGTGGCACGAGGGTGATTTATGTACTCAAGCAGGGTTTTGGCGTTTGTGCCCAGCTTTGTGGTTCATTTCCTCATTCACTCAAATGCATAAAGACTGAACAAATGTTTGGTAAACAGGAACCCAAGGTTTCGGCGATGAAAAGCTTTAACTCTCACCCACAGAGCTGCTTGCAGCATTGGCTTGGAAATGTTTTTGAGAAGATGATGATTACCTCCTCCTCCCCAGTCTCATGACTGGGGTGGCTGCAGCCGTGACCCCCCACATTGCTGCACCCCCACCGAGCTGCCAAGGGTGGAATGAGAGAGAGAAGTGTGTGGTGAGGTGGAGCCCTTTGGGTCAGCCTCCATCGGGGCTGGCAGGGGCCAGCTCGGAAACTTGCACAGCTGCTGCCCGGGCTCGATTTGGACTGTGAATAACTGGAGAGCTTTCCATCACCAGGGCTGTCAGTTCAGGTATTTGCGAGCACTTTCTCTGGTGGTTTCTTTTTAGTGTGGTTGCTGGACAGGGAGGACAGGATAGAGAGAGGAACCTTTCATGCTTCAGCTTCTGCAGCATCCGGCGTTCTCATGAAACCACAAAGGATGTTAAAGAAAAAAGAACAAGCGCTCTGTTTATAGGGATTTAGACCGCCAAAACAAAGAGGGGGCTGTGTTGTTCAGTGATCACTCAGAGTCAAGGAGCCAGAAGACATAGGTTCACAGGAGAAGGCCTTCCAGGCTGAAGCCCACCCTCCCCTGGCCACAGTTTGGTGCCCCTCGCTTGTGCAGGGTTGGCAGAGCTGGCTGGCACTTCATATCCACTGTGCTGTGCTGCCCAGCATTGCTGTGCATGTTAAAAAGTCCCTCAGGACGATGACTCTAGATTTCTGTAGCTGCCTGGGAATTTGTCTTCTGCAGGGCTTTTCCACTCGGAGCCCCTTGCAGGACATGTTGGACGCAAAGGAGAAGCGTGCAGCACCCAAACAAGAAATGCATGGGAAAGGGAGGCGGGCAATATGTAGTCCACACACTGACATCTGCTGCTGCACTGGTTGCGAGCAAATGTTTCTTTCCACCACCTGTGTTCAGTGCAGATTTTTGTGCAAGCACAGTAGTAGGAGGTAGCACAGAAACAGGTCTGATGGCAGTAGCAGAGAAGCTTCTGCTCCCAAAGGTAGTCTGGATGCTTTTTATAGGAGAATTGCACCAGGACAATGGCAGTGGGAGGAGAAGAGTGATGACAGCCTGTGATTTCTTAATCTCTTGTTCATCTCTCCTCAGTGTCCAAGCTGACTGAAATGCAAAATGAAAGCAATTGTGCAGCATAAATCAGATGATGGAAGTCCTTTCCACGATCTACACCCAGTGTCACTACCGCAGCCCCTGGGCTCTGTGCTGAGGTGCCAACAGGGTGTGAAGCTGCCCCAGGCCACCACTCACCCACCACTTCAGCCCTTGGAGGAACAAATTGCAAACCAAGAAATGGCCTGCAAACATCCCGAGCCGCCCAGTGCTCTTTTGTAGGTATTTGTGTTGGTATTTTGGAGGGATGCAATATGAATATAGTGCCATTGCAGCCTGAGGGTCTGTCCAGTCAGTCCTGGTGGTGGCTACAGGAGCCTGTCTGCTCCCACACCCCAGTGGCTGGCATGATTCCCAGAAAAGCAGTGGCAACACAAGGGCAGAGCATGAGAGAGGCACAGCTCTGCACAGCCATGGGTGCCCTGCACCAAGGAGCATCCACACTCTGCCTCCAGCTTGGTGCATCAAAATTTTCCATCTGAATTAAAGTTGCTCTGCTTCCCTAGATACAGATACCCTTGCCCACTGCCAAAATTCCTGGTTTCTCCTCGCTGCTGGAGCATGGTAACTTTTAGGAAAAAGAACTGCAGGAGGCAGAATAAATAAATAAGTTCTCGCTCATATTTTTTTGTCAGCCAGCGGCCATTGGACACCTCACTTAAGTATATTTTTGACAACCCAGGCATTTAAAACATAAACAGCGAGCAAGATGGTGTGTGTGGGTGGGTGTCTGTGTGTGTGCTGCCTCCAGATGCTGCTGGCACATGTCTGATGTGTGGGCTCTGCATCCCAAAGGCGTGTCCCAAGCCAGCGGGCAGGGACAGCCAGGAGGGTGTCAGGCAAGAGCTCTCCTTTGCTTCGCAGCTGAGCCACCACTTCTGGCTTTCCTGAGTGCTCAGCCCCCTTCCAGGGTTCAGACTGCCCCAAGTCAAAGGGTAGGCCATGTGTGGTGCCCTGTTTCAACTGAACTATGTCCAAATCATCTCCTATTAACCTGCAAGGAAAATACTGGGCTAGGAATATTTTAGAAGCCTTTGGAAAGGCGTGAGCTGAATCAAATGCTACTGTTTTATTGTCCAATTTTCTTTTAACAAGCTGTCCATTCACGGAGTGTCAGTGAAATTTGGAAGTCTTATTTTGGGTGCGGAAGAGACTTCATAATTTCTAGTACTTATGGAACCTGTGAAAGTTATTTTCTTTTGGGGTTTATGTAGAAACATTCCCAGAGTCAAGCATGTGGGTATTTTCTGAGGAAAAGGTGTGGAGATACAGTCTAAGTAGTCTCCTAGGGTAACTTTATGATGCCTGTATCCCCACTCGTCTGTTCTGTTTGTGCTGTACATTGAGTCCTGTGCCTTTAAGACTGGTTCTAAGAGCGAGGAGAAGCGCGGAGTTTGTTTTGAGAAAACTACCTGACTCCTCCACATTCTGCTGCGGACGGGGTGTTCGGCGGAGGCTTGGAGAGACTGCAGGACAGAGATTTTTTTTTTTGCTTTTAGTTAGTTTCAGCTAGCTAGGGCAGAGAATTTCCCTGGACTGTTTTTTTTTCCTTTTTCTTGGAACTGTTTAAACCTGCTCTGGACTGAAAACCCAGAGGAGCACTGGGGGCTGCACCTGTGGCCCACCGGGGCCTGGAGCTCGGCATTTTCCAGCAGCACCAGAGAGACTGGGACTGAGGAGAGACTGAGAGAGAGACGAGCTACACCCACGGCAAGGACTTTCTCAATTTGCCATCTCACTCCAGAACGAGAGGTTTTACTGTTTCATATTATTCATTCTTTATACTTGTATGCACTTCATTTGTTTAGTAAAATAGTTTTTTCCACTTTTCTCCAAAGAGGTTTTTTTACCGGACTGGTTGGAGGGAGGGGCCTCCAACTTGGGTTTGCTTCCCAGAGGGATCCTATTCACGGGTTTTCTCCCAAATTTGTCCCCAAACCAGGACAGTAGTCTCCATGGTTTTCAACATCTTGGTAGAGAAAAAAAAAATCACACGTTTTACAAGGGTATTTTTTCCAAAAAAGGCTTGATTAGGAGTCTTCACCGTACATAAGTGACTTAAAGCTGATGATTCAACCTAATTAAACACATTTTTGATGTACCATGCTGTCTGTACAGATACTAATTAATCTAGCCTAAGACTTTTGCGCCCCTTTGTAGGCAGGTATTCCTGCCAGGTGATTTTAGCCAACCAGATATCAATTCTTTTCAGCACTGATTTTGTGAAAAGTTTGAACTTGCTCCTAGAGGTTTCTGTTGACTTTTATGGGCAGTCATGCTGGTCCACAGTACTTCTGCAGAGCTATCAGAGTAAATGCGCTAATGAGTTTTGGATGTGTATCCCACACAATTGTGTCACCCACGTGCATGACTTGGAAAACACACATAAAGGCGGGATCTTTACCTGAGGTTCCCTTACAGTTAAATTTCTTCATAAAACAGCAGATATTCCTGTCCACCAATAGCACATACCAAATCATCAGCTGAAGGAATTCCTAAAAGGCTGTGGGACTGACCACGAGGCAGCCAGAAGGTGAGTGAGGTCTCTCAGGTTAACAGCAGCATGGGAGGGGTAGCTCCAAATCCAGCAGCATCATCCCAGACTTACAGGCTAGTGAATCCCACCAAGCTAGCCAGTACTTCCAATAGATTAGTTTTCCAGGCCTGCCCATCAACATTTTTCATAGCTAGATTTCTGTGGATCACATCTTTACTGTTATCTTGAAATATATTTTGGTGTCCTGTAAATGTGTTATCACTCAGAGACAACACAAAGTGCCTTTAGACACTGGGCAGAGAGCCAAAACCTGTCCTTGGATGAATATTTGCAATTCCTCTTGACTCCATGTTATCTGAAGGTCAAGTTGGACCCAGACTGAAATGTTAAGTAAAAGCCAAAGAAGTTTTAGGGGGACAAAAGTAGTTATCGGTAGCTTCTACTTGCTCTTTCTGATGGTGGGGAGGTAAAATGTGAGTAAGAGGAGGAAAAGGGAACACCCCAAATGCATGTTGTAGGATTCTATGATCCCTTGGTTTCTAGCTGTTAAAATGCAAGGTATTTTGCTCTTACCTTATAATTTGTGCTGAGCTCTTCCATAGCCTTCTTTGCCAACACTGAGCCCAACTGTGTCTTTGACTGAGTGCATATTTTTTGGGTTTTCTGCTGACTTTTTCTGTTGGGTGCATCCTGCTGGGTGAAACTCCTGTGCAAGGACAGGGGTGCTTGGGAGAGGTGCAACATAAGAGCTGGGTGCACGTCCTCCCTCCCAGTTTCAGGGAGACATATCCAAACGTAATCCTAGGTGCAAACATCAGTGAGTCAGCGGTACTAAATGCTGTCTGTTCAACACCGATGCTGTGCTTGGCCAGCATCTTATGGGACTCAAACCTTTGTACGGAGACTACAAACTAGAGAACTGGGGCTGCCCATGGTTCCTCCTGGTGCAAGCCCTGGCGATGTGCCCCTGCCTGGGCTTGTCCCAGGGAGAACCCCCCCAACTTCCGTCCCCATTCATGGCTGCGCTGGCTCCCACACCCCACTGCCATGCCAGCTGGGGAGGGGGCTTCTCTCACCAGGAAAATACCCCCCTGCCAGTTGCTGGCCTGGGGCCACCAGCCTGTTCCTCACCGGTCTCAAAGTCATCTCCAAATGATGCCTCCTCTGGAGCCCACTAAATGAATTTGCTCTTTATAGATAACTGGTTAGCATTGGGACCTAGAGTATTGCCTTGTGGTTGCTAATAATCCGGGTCAGAACTGAGCTGGTGATTTATTCAGGGAAGGCTCTATATCTGCCTCCTTAAGTGCCTGCCTTGCTGCTTTGCCTCTCTCCCTGATCTCTGTTCCGATCCCCTTACTCTCACATTCTGGGTATTTCCAGCTACCTCTGAATGAGGCATTAATGCAGATAAATATTACTGCAAGGAAGTAATGGCCAAATACTCTCTGCATCATCTATATGCATTGGTTGGGGAGTGATTTTTCATTTCATACATCATTTGCTATTTCAGCATGTGGCAATTCTGCAAAATAAGGAGGAAAATGAGAGAGCTGAAGAGCCCACCCTTTGTTCTTGCTGTTCCCAGCACTTGCAAGCACAGGCACAGGGTGATTGTTGTACATTTTCTGGCCTGAGAAGCCTGGCCTGGCCTGAGATGCATTTGGATGAGTTCATGTGAAGCTCGTCTGGATCCTGTATTAAGACACCCTGCACAACTTTATCTTTGTTTCCTTCCTGCCTTTCTGCCTCTCTCTCTTCTTTTCTGGGCTTTAACACAGCCATGTAGTTTTACACTCTTCTCATTCCCCAAACCTCCCTTCGCTGTATTCTGCATTTTTCAGTGTAATTGGTCCCAATATATAACACACAACTATAAGCTCTTTCCCCTAACTCCAATAAGAGCTCATACCCAAGTGAAGTAATCTTTCCCACCTGGGCTGCTCCAGTGGTTTCATATCGCTTAATTCTCCCTCATGAGTTGAGGACAAGCTCAAGGTAACATCTGCTCGGCTTTATGGTGGTTGTGTTTGTACTGGGGGTCCCTCGGTTCCCATTGTCAAGCAAGTGAAAGGAATGGCTTTGCCAGAGTTCCATGTTTTCTGGGAGAATTTTCTGGAAGATAACCAACTCTGCTGGGCTCACCCTGCTATTAGAGGCCCCATTAAAATCAAGGATGTATGTTCAGTGAATTTATTCTTCTGGACCACTGTGCTTGTTCCACCTTCTTATTTTCCCCTTGAGTTTCTTTGTGGATTTGTTTCCCACCTGCTCTGCCCCTGTTGCTGGTGGCACTGGGCTGTGAGACAGGAGCTGAGCCGCCTTGCCCTTGGCAAGCTGCAGGCTTTGGTGGCCGTGCCCCTTGCTGTGGTCCCACAGCTGGCAGTGTTGGCCTGTCAGCCACACTGCTGAGTCTCGTTTCGAGTCCTCTGCTGGAAAGAGCTACCAGATTTGCTTTGTGGGGAGTGCTGCTCAAAGGCAAAGTACACCCTCACACAGTGCTCTGCTGGCAATGCCCACAGTCCCCGCAAAAACCGTGGGCAACAAGGCTCCCCTGCAAAGCCTTTCAGGGGCCTGTTGATCCCAGGGATGGATCTGAAGGTCATCTCCTCTGCCATATTCCAAGTGTGGTGGGAACTAAGGGGTGTCTTTCTGAAGTTCTCTCCTCCTCATGGGCTCACATGCCATGCAGAGCTCATTCATCTCTGCAGTGTGCTACTGAACGCCTTGAAGTGAGCCATCATTTCATTTTCGGTGACTTCCTAATGTGTTTGTTCCTTTTTTTCTCCAAGCAACAGCAGAGGCATTGCTGTATTTGGCAAAAGAACAAAGCCTTATTGTTCAAAGCCTGTGCGCTCCAGTATCAGCTGGGACAAACACACCATTGCACTCTCAGACCTCCATCTCAAAAGCCAGCTGGACAAAGAGTGAAAAGGCTCAAAATCACAAGTTAGAAAAGCATTTACCTTTATCTTCTCTCTAAAGAGTAGTTTTATATCTGTGCTTTCTTTCTGTTAGTAACACCTCTCTAGAAACCTGAAAATAGTATCTTTTTCTCTATTGATTTGTCCCTCCGAGCAGCACACATTTCTCCCCCTCCGATCGACTCATCGTGCTGATTTGCTTATGCAACTCTGTTAGCAATGAATGTCAGTGTGGCTCTGGTCACACAAAGTGGGCATGTTATCCTTTTCTTGGTGACTGCCGGGCAGCAGCAGCCCTTCCCAGGAGTCTCCTCCACAGGCAGGTGCTGGGGTGGCGCCTCAGCTCTTGGACAGCTCTGCGCTAGCCTGGACCCTGGCAGCCCGCAGTGGAGGAGACCCAGGAGGCTACTGTGTCACTGAAACTGCCTTGTGGCCAAGCAAAACGTGCAGTGCCAGTGTAACCTATCTCATATCGATACAATGCCCAATTTTCCTGTCATTATTATGCCTGGTAAAAAGGGCACCTCTCCTGACATACTTATGTACACCTTAGAGGTGTGAACCCAGTGTTCCTTTGCCACAGAGTACCTATACAATTCCCTCTCCATGAGCCAATATTCTCAGCCTTCAATTACTTTTGCTGGTTTTCCCAGCCCCTCCTGCAGCCTGGCAGCCACGCTGGTCAGGAGGCGCCCAGAAAGAAAGCTTGCACAACAGCGATCAGACGGTTGCTTATCTCTCTGCCCTGGGGTATGTCATGCAGCCCAAAGCCACACTGAGACTTTTTCTGTTGACGTGACAAATTGTAAACTCCCGTTCAATTTCCTGTATGCTAACCCTGCGAAGTGTTTCATTGCATTTGGGTATCCTTCTCCCACAGAGTGTCTTGATTTTGGACTACTTTTTCCCTAGACAAATTATTCTGTGTGTCCTTTGAGCTAGGTCATTTTCTCCCCATGCCACATACCTTTGTGTTTTTTTGTCCTTTTGTGTCATTTTCCACTCCTGGCTGGTGATTGCATCTCCTCCCCACTCCAGTATCCGTTGCAGTTTTAATAAACACGCTGTCTAATGCTTTTTCTAGATCATTAATGAAGATGGTAAATAAAACTGGAGTTAACACCAGTTTCTAGTAATAACCCTACTGGATGTCTCCCCACAAGCTGACACTTTTCTCGCTAATCACTATTCATCACCAAGCCTGAACGTCAGTGTCCCCGTGTGAGGTAATTTATATTCATTTAGCACCATTCATCACAAAATTGGAGAAAAACATGGCTAGAAAGGACCTCAGGAGGCTGATTTCAGAAATATTCCGGAAGATTCCACCCTGCTTTTAAACACAGGCAAGGATGCAGTTTTTATATGCTTGCCAAGCAGGTGGGTTTAGTGTTGCTTAGCCTCTCCCTTTGCCAAGCATCTAACTTCCACCTCTCTTGCTGCAATCCAGGCACTTTGTTTCTTACCACACTCACAGTGGACATAGAGAACTGTCTGGAGGATGTTTATTCCCTCCTTCTCTGGAAATAGTATTGTATCTCCCCTGGTTTCCTTCTTTCTAGAGGAAACAATCCCTATGAGTAAGTGTTTCTTCCTAATTCCTCTTTTCTAGACCTCTCATCCCACCTCCTTCCAGACTTTCCTGAACTGAACAAGTACTGCAGCAGCACTGGGTAAAACTGAGGGCACAGCTGTGTATTTTACAGGCAGAGCTTTTCTCTGAGTGCACTGATCTGGTGACTGCCCTGTGTTTGACAAATGGCACTTTTTATTCATTTCAGGTTCCTGCATTGCTGCACTGCTCCACACCTGCCTAATCATCTGTCTCTCATTTTGTCCCTGTGCAGCTGACTATACCTACCTCTGTGCACAACTTTGCTTCTCTCCTTTTTTTTCAGACCTTTTCTCTAATATGCCAGGATGATTTCTGATTCCAATCCTCTTTCAGGTCTTTGCAGATCCTCTCAGCTTGGTGTCATCTACATATCTGATAAGGATGCCCACCATCTCACAATCCAGTGGCTGGACCTCTGTTGAACCCTACTCAACCATTTCTTGTATTTTTACAAAGACACTTTCCTTCTGAGCACGTTTTTTTCAACCTGCTTTGCACTCCTTACTTAAGGCAATTTCTCTAGGGCACGTTTCCTTAAATTTACCCCTTGTAACATGAAATGAGATGGTACCAGAGATGTACCAAAATCAAGATACAAGAAGCATCCTGCTTTGTCTCTATCCACAAGACCTGTTTCAGGATTGAATTAGGCTGATTTGACATGATTTGCTCCTGGCGAATCAGCACTGGCTGTTCCTCTTCTCCTGGTTGTTTCCTAGGTGCTGATGATTAATTTGTTTAATTATTTGTTCCAGTGCATTTCCAGGAACCGAAACAGAGCAGACTGGCCATAGCTGCCTCACTCCTCTTGTTTCCCCTTTCTGCAGGCAGGCAGGGTGCTGCTCTGCGAGGAGCCCTGCTCCCCTGTGCTGCTGCTGAGGGTTCATGGAGGGTCCCGTGGCCTGACCCTTGTGTGGGGTGCTGCTGCAAAGCCATCAGACCGATGCTTTCCTCAGCCTTCCTCTGACCACCAATCTATGGCCTGCCTGCTCACCTTCCTGTCCTGTGCCAGCTTCCTTTATGTCTTTCTCGATTTTAGCCACCATAGCACATGCTGTCCTTTGATGTCAGCCCTGAGCTGTCTGCATGTATCTCAGTTTTTCTGTTTTCTTCCTCCTTCCCTGTGAGACCCCTGAACACTGACTCACACAGCCAGTTGATCTTTCTCTATACTTCTTACCTTTCAAATTTTGCCTCCATGTGACTTAGGTTTGTGCCATTGCAATTTGCTCCTCTAGACAATTCTGCCGTTCTGGAATGTTTGTCCTTATTTCCCTGAGTGGTTGCTCAGTGTGTTGTGTGCTGTGTTGACCGAATATCTGTGGTGCTCAGCACAGCCTCGCAGTGGGGAAATGCAGAAACTCTGACTTTAAATGAAGTGATGAGCTTCACCCACTTTCAACTGGACTTTCCCAAACTGCACAAGACCTCTTGTTTTCGGTAACCTCCTTATCTCAGCAAAAGTAAGCATGGTGAGCCAAATTCTGACCTCATTTACACCAGCAAAACCTGGACCTGTGCCAGCAAACTGCTGAAGTTGTTTTGGGCTTACAGTGATGAGAATGAAAGCAGCATCTGCCTCATTAATTCCCCCAATCCACAGAAAGTAAATGATTCCAAGAGGAAATAGCTCCACAGAAGGGAACCCTGGAAAGAATTAGAGACTGACTTAATGGGATTAAGGGGGAAAAAATGCTTAAGCAAATTCAAATTGATCCTCTCTTCAAAACATTCAAGGTGCCAAAACAAATACAAACACTGTTTTGGGAAGGAAGAGGTTAAAAAGCTATGAAAACAAAATATCTCAGCCTCTTCTAATGCTGTCCTGCAGCAGAATGAGCACAACCCAGAAAGGGTCGCTGAATCAGCAACACCTACCTGCTTGGTGTTTATCCATGGAACTAACCCTAGGATGGAGGCTCATTTGCCATATCCATGGGGCTCATTCTGCATTTTCAGGTTTGATAAAATACTGGTTTCCCAGATGGCATTACAAGTAGGGTTGGGTGAACAGACCTGGCAAATGGAAACCCCTCTCAGATGCCTCACCAGCCTGACACCCAGACCCTAGAGCCATGCTGCAGTTGTTGCTTTGGCTTTTTGTTCTGCAGTTGATTACCATCTTTGCACATTCCTCCACCCATTGCACACTGTGCATGGCACTAGGATCAGATGGGCCAAAAATAAATATGTGTAGAGCCTGCTCCTGATGTGTTGCTAGATATACTAGAAGCTGCACACGCACTCGGCCTGCTTTTGTACAGCGATGTGGAAGGGGAAATATCTTGAACAACTGGCAAAAGCCAGCGTGATTCAGGCAGGCAGGTGGCCCTGCATGCTGGCTGGGAGGGAGGGCAAGGCTCACACTGCCATTGGTAATAGCTGGAGGTGAGCAGGAGCTGTGACCTGCATATGCAAACTGTCTTCTTCATCTGCCGCCAGCAAAGTGCTGCCCCATCCACCCAGCCATCCGCCAGAAGAGCTGAGGGAAAATAATTAGAGGATGGTCAAGACCTCTGAGTGACATGGGCATTTCTTCTCCTTTTAGAGATGAGAGCGCACCACTGTCAAGGGCAGTCAGGTACCCAGGACATGGACTGTCTACTCTGATGACTTTTGAGGGAGAACAGGGCTTCGTGCAAAGACCCTTATACTGCAAGGTGAGCTTGGCTAAATGGAAGCACAGAGGGAATATGTGAGATTGTGCAAGGGCCACGAAGCACTCGCTGTGATGGGAGACTACAGAGCGATCTACTTCACATAATTCAGAAATTATAAGGCAACTTGATAACAGTGCTGCAGTAGGAAATAGATTTCTGAACGAGGATTTCCATTTAGGGAAAATGTACAATCTGCTAGATGCAGAGGCAAAACAGATGCAGAGGACAAAAAGACGGTCTAAATGTTATACGAGGGCAACAAACAAACAAACAAATCAAAACAAAGAAACAAAAAAACCAAAACAACAACCAAAAAATCAAAACACCCCCACCCACCCCCCAAATGAAAAGGATTTTCTAACATCCTAGTATCCTAGTTAGCTCTCCAGAAAGACCTTTCAGTCTTTATGCCGAAATTAGGTGACATTCTAACAGATGCATCTGCCAATCTGAAAGAAAATGCAGGCAAGCCTCAGAAATGACTGGGGTGGTACCGTGGATCTCTTATGCAATAGGCTACATTCGATGATCATAATGGTCTCTCCTGACCTTAAGCAATGAATCCCTGACATTCAGCTGTGCTCAAGGGTGCCATTTTATTGTACAGCAGTTTTGGATCAAAAATAGCTATCACCAGCAAAGTAAACAGAAAAATTAACAATGTCGTTGTTCCAGCACCCCTTGTGCTCCTTCATTTGTTGTTTCTTTATTTTATGTTGTCCTTAATTTTTTAGTGTTCTGCAGATCTATGTATTGGTTGTGCAGAAGCACATTACAGGGGTAATTACAAGGCAGCTGGAGGGTTTTGGCAGCTGGGAAGGGGATAACAAGCACTCTTGGCTCTTTGAGAGGCAGTGTGGGTTTGTGGGAGAGGGATTTTAGCTGAATGATAAGATTGTCAGCAGGGAGAGTCAAAGGGGCTGACAGTAGTATTTGCATAATTTTGGAGTTAACTGCTTCTAGAAAAGAACATCAGTTTGCAGCAAAATAGAAGCCATTGTTTACCCTGCAGACTGGTAATCTCTTGAATCTTGCAGCAAAGGGCTTTTTTCAATGCAGCTTTAAACCCAAAGTATAGGGTGTTTACAGAGGTTTAAGGCCAAATGCTTCAGGTAAGCCACTGTCACAACACACAGCTCTCTAGGCGCTGCGTGTGCTGTAGGAGTCTGCCGTGGTGCAGAACCAGGGTCCACAGCCACAGCAGTGCACAGCTGAGGGAGACCTTGCTTCACTTGCTTCACATGCTTCACTTGCTTCATGCTGCCCCAATGAATCTGGCTTGGGGTGTTTGCTCTCCTCAAAGAATAGATACCACTACTCTGCCCCCTCGTTGTGTGTGAAGGCTTCAGCCTTGCAGCTAGGGAAGGGTGGTACACGTAGGAACTTGGCTTTAGGGAGAGTACAAGCAAAGCTGGAGCCAGGAAGGCAGGACCAGGACACATAAGGTGCCTCTCACTAGCATTTTAGTTTGGATGAAAGAAACACATCTCCTGGTTGGGCCACATAACTGTGGTTTGGTGATTCATACCGTGAAAGAGGATTGCAGCATGCAAGCTGGGCTCCTCTCGGGTGACACTGTGCCGGGAGAGGAGATGCAGGAGTGCACCTGAGGTGTTCCAACCTCTGGCTGCTCAATCACAGGTAAAAGGGACTGACAGCACACCAGCACTGCTCTTGTGCTGCTCTACTTGCTAAGACTGACAGAGCCCTTACCTTCTGTGACTGTGTCAGTCAAAATACCCGAATGTCTCTTGTTTCCCAAGATCAGAAGTGGTTAAGTTAATGTATATTTCAGAAGGACCCACCAAAGGCGTTGTCTTGGTCATGATATGATCATCAGGAAGGCCAGAGTGTCTGGCCTCTCTTCCGTGACTTACTGAGGATGTGAAGCTGGCTCTCTACTGAGAATCAACTTGTGCCTATCTCTCAAGTTTTCCTGCTTAATATCCCTGCCCTGAACCAAGGCTCTGCTAATTTTTCACTAATGTCTGAGTAACAATGTAGGGGAATCTAAAGTGGTGAGGTTACAGAACAGTCCTAGGCTTGGTTGTCAGGAGCCAGCGTAACCCTTCATCGTCCCTGGTTGGGACCTCCTTAACACAGACCCAACACTGCCACAGAGATGATTTCCAAGGTGAACCTTGACTTTCACATTAGTAGGACCATTAACTCCATTTATTTTAGCAAAATCCTTCCTAAGATGATCATACATTTCCTTTACCAAACTTAAAATTTCCCTTTGGTTTTATGAGTATAAACTGTTTGAGTCATTGAATGTTGTTGAAGACTGACCCTCCCAATCCACGCCGATGATGAGCAAATTGAATCCTAACTTGTATGTCATTTCTCCATCAGAGAACAAAGTGCTTTGGCAGTCTGGATCAAAGGCACTATGTAAATTCAGGATTACTGTTGTTATAGTGAAATGAGCTCCTGGAAAAATCATGTTGACTTCTCTTTTGAGATTGCCTGTAACATGGAGCCTTTGATGTCTAATGGCCTGGCACTGTATCTCTTGTAGGTACGGCCTATAAACAGAAATTTATAATGAACAAGTAAATTATTATTATTTTTGGGACCTAAGAACACAAGCTTATACACGTGACACAATGTATATACAGGGCCCAAAGGTGTTAGAGACTAATAGGTGAGGTGTTCTGTTTAATCCAGCATGGACGTCTTTTATATCCTCTCCATCCCATTATAGATGGATGTTCAGTCAGCAAGAGGAGGGGCTAGTTCAGATGGTACATCTTCAAATTTCCTGTTGTTGTCAAATCGATGTGAACAAAAAATGATATTCTGATATGAACTCTGATATTCTGATATTCTGATATGATCCCCACAAAAGGGCTAGGGATTATGGTTGAAGAAGAGTCAGGACTCCGTGAAGGCTATGGGGGAAGCTTACACACTTCCAGTACCTGAAGGGAGGCCACAAGAGAGCTGGAGGGACTTTTTCTGAGGGCATGTAGTGATAGGACATGGATAGTGACTTAATACTGAAAGAGGGCAGGGTTAGATTGGATATTAGAAGGAATTCTTTACTGTCAGGGTGGTGAGGCACTGGAACAAGCTGCACAGAGAAGTTGTGGATGCCCCATCCCTGGAAATGTTCAAGACCAGGCTGGATGGGGCTTCGACCAACCTGGTCTAACTGAGGGTGTCCCTGCCCATTGCATGAGGTTTGGAACCACCCAAACCATTCTGCAATTCTGTGAAATTCAGTCAGCACTTCACATTATTCTTACAGACCAGAGGAAATCTTGTGTGCTATGAGATGCCCTAACTTATATTCCTGATTCCTCCTACATCTGTAAAAGTCTTGGGGAAAAAACAAACCCTTTAAAAATGGGTTGTTGTTTGCGGTCATTCATCCGTGCAAGGTCCCAAAAACGGCACTTCTGCCCTGCAGCAGCTAAGCAGCCCCTGGTTCGTGGTCACCTGCCACCAAAAGCCATGCTGGGGCTGGCCAGCTATGGCTCCTACAGGGACAGGGCCAAAAGAAACCTACCTCACCCTCTTGCTTAGTCAGGCTCCCCACCTTGCGACTGTCACAGTGTGCCGTGCCCTCACGATTCTCCTTGTCGTTTCCTGAACCTCTGTGCTCCCCAAACGGCTCAACAAGGATGAGCATATTGCCATGGCAACCAAAACACAGAAGCTGGGCATGGTTTGTTCCCCTGACCATCCCCAGTCTGTGTCTGTGGGACCATCTCTGGCACTGGTACGGGGAGTGGCTCTGGGAGGGGACCCATATGGGGCCGAGTTTCCTAGCAGGAAGCAGAACGTGCAGTCCTCACCAGGCACCTCTCATTAACCCTCCAGGGTGCACAATAGATGAGAGGATGGAGGGAAGGTTTCTTTCTCTTTCCTCATACATGGGCCAGCATGGCACAGGTGCTGCATGCAGGACACAAAGGCTGAGGCCATCCTTGTGCCTGCCATCAGTACTGGAGCACTGGTGCAAAACACAGCTCAAAGGAGAGAGCCAGCTCCAGCACAGGGGTCCAGCAGAGAAGCACGTGCTCTTGCAGGGCAAGTTTCTTGTCCTGGGCTGATGGGGTAGGTTGGATCTCTCATCTTGTTTGTCTGTTTGCAACATCAGAGACAGGGGAAGGGGCATCCTCCAGCATCTGTGGAAGCCTCTGCAGACCCTTCATCACCAAGGCTTTGCCAGGAGGTTGATATGCCCTCAATGGACTAAAATCCAGGCTTGGGATATGGTTGAAGCAGCCCTGACCCTCCCCCTCCAGGACCAGCTGCCACTGCATGTATGCACATCAGGAGAGAGGAAGTTAGTAGGGAAACGGCGTGAAACTTCTGAAGGCGCTAATTAAACAACTTTAAGTTATAAACATTTTTAATTGGACTCATTTTTTGGTGTCACATACTATCTCTTGATGAGACAAGTACTAAAATTAAAGCTGTTTTAATCTCTCTTTCTCTGCTCCTCCTCTCTACCCTGGTTGTCTTTCTGGTTGCAAAGTAGAAAGAAATCACTGAGGCTTCTGGGCTTTGCTGAAGACTGCTATTTTTAAGGTGTTATATTTGATTTACTTTAAATCTGACCAAAAATTCCACCTTGGGACCAGACCTCCTTTATCAGTGTTATAGCTAACTTTCTGCATTTGCATGTAGATTTTTAAGGAGGAAAGACAAAAATTGTGCTTGTAAGAGATGCTAGCTCACCACCTTAATGATGACAGCACCATCCTTCAGTGTAACCTTTGCCTAGGGATAGTGCAGCATACCACTGTCTCCCTGTGATAAATGACACGTCATCATATCTTTTTCTTTCTTTTGTCTTTTTTTTTTTTAATTATTATTAAATATTTCTTAAATTACAGAAATGGGTTTGTATTGAATTACGAGATCCAAACACCATCAGGTTTTCCTGTGAGCTCCTTTGTCACTGTCATGGGCTAACCAAAACTCTCCAGGCTTTAAGAGAGTGGGGACTGTGGTCCAGGCTGTGCAGGTCATACCCCGTTCTGCCCTGGGAATAGCCAAAGACATCACATTTCAACCTGTCTCTTATGAGCCCATTTCTGCTTCACATGTGATCTCTACTGTGCAAGACCAATTTTAAACCCAAGGTCTTGAAATTAATGACTCTCTCTGAGAGCCCTTCTCCAGGGGCTCAGGAGGACACAGATAGGAGGGGCTGAAGATTTCACTACCACTCTCACCTTTTCTTTCCTTGCCCTGCAAGCGCTCCTTAACGTGGCACTCTGCTGACAGCAGCAATATTTTGGTCAATGTGCATGTACAGAGAAGTCTGTTCATCTGCTGAGCAGCCACCAGCCAGGGATGTACAGGTCAAAGATGATCGACACTGGAAAGGTGCTTGAGCATCCCTGTTGGTAGCAGCTGGTGCAGGTCAAAGGCTGTGCTCTCCACTGGGCAGCTCCTGTGTTTTGGAAGAGGTGGGAAGAGCAGACAGAGCTTCCCCAGGACTGCGCAGTGCTCAGGCTTCAGCCTTGCAGCTGAGGTTTGCTGCTTTCACCTCCCCACTGATGGTGTCTGCACACTGAACTTCAGGGGATTTATAACCTGCCCTGCCAAGAGGAGACAGAGACTTCTGGAAGCAGCAAGATGTGGTCCTGGCAGCTTTCTCAATTCAGCACTGAGGCTGGGTATTTCACAGCTTGCATAACTCCCGTTCGCTTTGGGATTTCTGCTGAGGGGATATGATGCCAAGGGCTGCACTCTAGAGGTTTTATTTCACTTCCAAGAGGCTGCCTGCCATTTCTATATTATCTCACATGGCCACGGAGCACTGCAGGTAATAGAAACCTTTAGTTTTCATTGATTATTCACAGCACAGTTTGCTTTGCTAGGCACCCTCATAGGCCACAGAGCCTGCAGCCTTCCAGCATGGGTCAGGGGACACATCTCCTTGGTGCAGACAATTTGGCTTGAAAATTTCCTTGGAGTGTTCCAGTTCTGCAGATAATGAACACTTGGGTGACTTTGACGGGGGTTCACTCCTTACCAGCTGCTTATGCCAACTCTGGGCCTCCTGGATTCCCCTGGCCCTGCTGCTACCCCTGAGAAGGTTTGGTAGCCCATTTATGCCAGGACCATGCCTCCTTACACCCAGCCATGAACTCCATTTGCTCATCCCAATCTCTGCCCTGCAGGAAACTGACTTGGGACCCTGACAGTGTGAGCTGGGACCTAGGAAGGCCAGCAAGGAAATGTTGAAACTCAGATATCTCCATTTCACTTTAAATTTCAGGGGGAAATCCTGAAAAGCTCTTATGGAGATTATATTTTTGCAGCAGCCTGTTTCCTCTTTCCATCTCCTTTGCTTTCCCCACCTCTTTGTCTGCTAAATAAAACAACCTACATTTTTGACCTGAATTACTTTATGGGTCCCTGAAGGCATGTGCAGCTCCTTGGACTGCAGGAGGGTTTTCTTCTACGGTGCAGTCAGATACCATCATTAGAGATGACAGTCAAGCTGGATCACCGCCCCCCCCCCCCCCCCAAGTCTGAACGCCGTATTTTTATTCTGCAATACGAAAAATAACCCCCTGAATTTCTGCAGCACTGGCTGTCAGGGAGAAGATTGGGCTGCTTTACAAACAGGCAGGCATCAATTCTGTGGGCACAATACCTCCCTGTTTCCGCAGGTGAGAACTGCAAAAGTAAAAGAATTGCCAGCATCACTAAGTGAGGGCCTGAACCTGCCTGCACCTGGGTTCATGTAAATCAGCAAGAACTCCAATGCTGTTAGCAGACAAACCAGCAGCCACTAAAACCAGGACCCTAATCTGAAGATAGCTCCTCTGGCCCCTGCAGCTTCTCCCCCTCTTCCCCCCTAGAGCCTCTCTCTGGAAACCAAACTTCCCCAGGCTCCCCAGAGGGTGTCCAAGGACCACGCACCTCAGAGCAGCAGCAGGAGGATGGGGTGGGGTGTCCTCTTCTTTACCCTCACCTCTCTGCTGCTGGAGCGGAGGGAGCAGCTAAACCCCTGCAGGGAGCCTGTGGGTCAGGCCCTAGCAAGGCCCCACGCAAAGCACGCGTTCTGAGCGGCGAGTCTTTCGAAAGGACAATGAAATTTCTCATTCTAGCTCTTTTTAACACTCTTCCCCTAACATGCATGGCAGACTTGCTGAATTAAACCAGCCATGCTAATTTCTCTTGTTACAGCAGCCCTGCGTAACACACAAAATGCTCAGCTTTGGAGGATGATATTATAAAGAAGGACACTGTAATTTAGTGGCTCATTTAATGTGAACCAGGAGAAATATGAGGCATGCCAATGCCGCACTGGGGCTCTATTTATATCCTTTTTGGTGTGCAGTATGATTTATAATAAAGGATCATTTTTATATAGTATTAGCATGGTAATGGAGCTTACTGGGTTACCATGTCTGAAGATAGAAAATATTGTATTAGAAGAAGCTCTGCGAACGCCATGTAAGAATAGCCCTTTCTACAATATTAAATCACGATTCCAAGCTTTTTAAAATAAATATTAATGCACTCTATTTACCTAGAAATCCAGGCTTTTATCAATGCAGCAGGAGGATCTACATCTCTGAGCTGAAAAGATTTGTGCAGCCTCACAGAGTTCATTTTGTGGCTCCCAGCCCCTCTACTCAGCACCCTGTGGCACCCTCTGGCACTGGGAGCGTCCTCCTCTGCCAGGAGCCCAGGATGGGGGCAAAAGGCAGAGAAAGCAGAAAAGCCACCTTCTTCTGGGGAGCATGGTATCACAGCTCATGAGAAGTATTTCCTTCCTCTGTTCCCCTGTGCATGAAGCCCTGTGGCCCCCCACAAGCGTCTCCTGCCTTGGGGATTCTGGTGGGGAGGAGGAAGGACCAGGATTTATCCTCAGAGGTGTTTTGGAGGCCACACAGTAAGTAAGTAGTGGAGCCAGGATGAGAGCAGAGCCACTCCTGGCACCTCGCCCTCTGCATGATTCAGAGCTTGTTTCAGAAGTGAGAGGACTGAGTAAAATTTCATTTGTCCATCTAGCAAGCAACGTGCTCTGCTTCCAATTCAAAGCTCGGGAACCTCATGATGATGCAGAGCACATACAGGAATGCACCTCTACACTGATTTTTAGTGCCAGGTACCACAGAGTGTGCCAGTGATTAGTTCTGCCCTGCAGGTGGGCAGAGGAACAAAATTTGGTTTAGAAACAAGGGGGCAATTGATCAGCTGCAGTGTGCCAGCAAGAAGGAGAGCTTGCACAGGCAGAGCACTGCCTTTGGAAATGTCACTTCTGCTGGAACTGAAGTGCAAAGTGGAGAGATATAAAAGGTTTTCTTTAAAGCACGGAGGTTGCTGGTGCTGCTCAGCCCTTGAGGAAAGACGCTCAGCCCTTCCTCTCATCCCTGCTGGGCAGGGAGGAGCTGCAGGAGGCTGCAGTGCCCCTGCTGCCGAGCCCCAGTGCCACTGACCAGCTGCACAGCTGAGGCCTGGCTTTCGGGGCACAAGGCGAGGGTTTGATTCTTTTCAATGCCACTGGGGCTGATGGCTACGCTGGCTGCCCTGGACCAACCCGCAGGAAGGGCAGCCATCAGGAAACCACCTTGGTGCCATTCATAGCATTGCATGCAGCTGCCAGACTGTGAAAGCACGTGCTCCCCGTCCATGCTCCCTCCTGGTTCAGGACAAGACGGATGTCACCCTGCAGCCCCCAGCACACGATGTCTGGCGGGAGGGAAGTCCCCCTGCTCGCCGTTCTCCCAGCTCTGCAGGGACACAGCCACTGCTGCCAGCCAGGAAGGTGACACACAGGAGCAGACAAAGCCAGAGCTGACTCTGCTTCCCGCTGAGCCAACCTCAGGGAAATTACCCAGCCACTTTGAATAAAAGCGAATTAAGCAGCCTGGCAGTAACTCAGACCATATTTTATTAACTTGGCCAGAACCAAGTAACATTAATCCACCACCCTGAAATTTTTTTTTTTACAGCCATGCTCTAATATATGAAAATGTGCTGGCAAAATTTTCTGTAGGTTACAACCCTCCAATTAGCAACACTCACACAGTGGGAGGGTTATCCCTTAGATAGCGGCTGAGATGCAAGGTGGAGCGCCACATAGCCCACCCGAGTACCAAGGACACAAGGGATGGCTTCCCCTGCTGCTTGCTCTGTCACCTTGGGGAAAGCCCTAGTGGCTCATCACTTTTTAAGTGAGGGATGCAGGTGCCTGAGGGGCCTTGGTGGTCCCTGGGACACAGTAGGCACTGGCTTCAGCCCACAGGAGTGAACTGCTCTGCAGAGGTGCCTCCCTCCCTCTCTCCCCTGCCTGCGTAGGAAAAAAAAATTTCTTGGCTCAGCATATGCTGTGTCTCAGTTCTGTAAAACTGGGGGTGCATCTGCTCAGATTCCTGGGTATGATGCCTCAATGCTTGTCCTTGCTTTAGGCAAGGTGCACACCAGAAAAAAGTCAGGCATCTAAGGAGAGGCAAAAATCACCTCCTGCACAGGTTTTCCCCTCTGGGCCACCCACAGTACTCAGAGGAGTTCAGGACAGGGCTGCAGAGCAGGCCTCCACTAGCCCGTGGCCAAGAGCTCCTGTCACTGGCCCCACTGGGGCTGCCAGGGGGTCAGCACTCCTGGGGAGGTCTACAGTAGGCTAGCAAAACACCAGGATCCCAGGGGGTTTACCTCTGTGTTTTACAGATGCTGCTTTTAAGCTTAGCACAGGCAAGGGGGTCACCTTTGGTACAAATGAACGTCTTCCCCAGTCTCTGCATTCTTGTGCCCTGTGTAAGCCTACCAAGAAATAAAATTGCCCCGCCTTCCTTATTTATTAGCAATAACAATCCTAATAATACTTCACACATCAGTAGGAGCTTCCATCTGAGGAAATGAATGCACTTTACAGACATTAATGATTTAAGATGCTTAGCCCATCTCTGAGATACGGAGGAAAACCATCCTTTCTTTTTACAAATGGGAAGCAGAAGCAAGCCGTAGCTGACTGACTTATTGCCATGCAGGCAGGCAGCAGTGAGGCAGGGTGAGAGTCCAGTCTCCTTCACTGCTTCATTACTGTGACTGTGGCTGCCTTTTTCTGCATTTCAGCCAGCCTCTTCCCCATGCCCACAATGCTGCAGTGGTGCCATCAGAGGAGCCGCTGCAGGCTCTGGGGGTCCAGACCCAACTTGCTCATGGTTCTGTTTTGGGGGCTGTTTGCCTTCCCAGCGCTTGCCTGCTCAAGGCGGGCTGGTCCTTGGGCAGCTGCAGCTGCTCAGTACTGCTCGGACCAGGTTTGCTCCAGCAGTTCCTACGTTTTGGGGATGCCCTCTCAGTGCCGCGATGTCCTACAGTCTGTGAATGTCCTCAGGACAGGTGGGTGGCCTGTCCAGGGCTTTGAAGAGGACGGTCCACTGGGAATGGGTTGGGCATTGCATCTCATCCTGGGCAGTGTTTTCTGGCCTTTCACCACAGCCTCGCCTGCAAACACAGTGCGGCCGTACGGCTGCTGGGCTGGCTGCAAGCATGGCCACCATCGCCCAGCCACCGTCCCGGCGCCTGAGGGGTGGGCGTGGGGAGAAGAGACGATAATAAATACTCAGATGAACTCCAGCTCACTGGGCAGTGAACGCTCTTGTACATGGCCTCTTTGTAAAATGAAACTAGCCAGTGCCTCTCAGGATGGAAAGGGAAAGCGAGCGGGGACCACACCTCTTCTATTATGTGCGTAGATCTGCCCATCAGGGTCTGGCAGCTCTTGCATAGTTCTATGGAATGCTTGCTATAAACATGGGACTGCTGCATGGGACTGCTGGGTGGTTGGTTGTTAACTGTTTAGAGCACAACTTGAAATAATACCATTTGGCCTGAACCAGAGGCTGAAATGGGATTTTCCGCCTTAAGACGCCACCAGATCTGGGTTGTCTGCTTCCCTCTGCTATGCAGAGCTTATAAATAACCCCCTTCTCATCCTCAGAACAGCTTCTTCTTCTCCTTTTTTCTTTTTTTTTTTTTTTTTTTTTTTTTTTTCCACATGAGAAGGAGGCAAAAAAAAAAGAGGCAGGCAGGCAGACAAGCAATAGTGAAAGTGCCACCATGTTGTTCTATTTTAAACCCTGTTTGCCTGCAGTTTCGGATGCAGGCAGGGGAGGAGACCACTGGGTCAGCCCACCGCCGCCTGCCCGGCCGCTGCGGTGTGCGTGTGCCTGTGTGAACTTATTGTTTTATCCTCACGTCACCTTTCAGCCCGTGCAGCCCTCCCTCCCTCTGTCCCCGAAATCTCTGATTAATAAGTTTGCTTGCTTTTTATACCCACACATGTGGCGCATCTGGAGCAAGGCGTGCCTCCGCTTTCTTGTTGTGCTTTTTTTCTTTATCTCCCTCTCTATCTATACGTGCGTGTTATTATTTTTTTATTATTTTTTTTTCCTACTTTACTTGCGACTGCCATGGCAACTGTTACATGTTTGGCATAAAGCTTACGGAGAAGAAAAGGGGCTCAGCGCTCAGCTGGCAGATGTCCAGTGTAATCATGCTGCAGCGCCGAAATGAGGCCTTTGGCCGGCTGCCGAGCTGGGGAGAACAAAGATGTCAGTTCCCCGTGTTGGCGGCGGCGCTTGTTTGGCACCCTTATATGGTTTCCCAGAACTCCTCGTCTTGGCGGCTTTCCATTCCCTTTAGGGCAGCAAACAGGATTAGCACACACAGACTTGTTTTTCTCTTTTCTCCTCCAACTGTTCCAATGACATCATCCCTGCTGCATTCAGCTGCCAGCAGGGTGACTTTGGGGGTGGATTTTTTTTTTCCCCCTCTTAAAAAAAACCACACCACTGCGCACACACCAGCAAGCACGATGATTTAGGTAATGCTTGCACACCTTCCTTGTTAAATTAAAGCCCCCAAAGTGCAGAAATCTCAGGCTAACCAAGCCAGATGCACTGCATTTTTTTTTTTTCTTTTTTCTCTCTCTCTCTCTCTTTTTTTTTTTTTTTCCTTTCTTTTCTGGTCTCATAATTGAATTCCTGAAAGATAAAAATCTCCTTTTCCTCAGTAGGCTGTAATCAGTGCTCGAAGAGCTGTGGTTTCCAACTGCCCTCGTCATGTGCTTCCTTATGAAATTCCACAGAGAAATCTTCTTGACTTGGGTGCCGATTTAAAGGGCCCTGGAGTGGGATGCAGCCCCTGTTGGTCCCCCAAAATTGCAGGGCTATGACCATGCAGCCTGGGGTGCAGGGGTGCACGGGAGACCACGGGGCTGCAATGGGGTAGTGCAGGAGGCAAGCCCTGTTTGTAAAGGAAGGACTTTGCTCAGGAGGGGTTTTAGTTGCTGCAGGCTATGGGGTGTGGGGACAAAGATGTACAGGAGAAACCGTTGAATTTTCTGCATTTTCCCTTAAAGTCCAGACCCGTTTTCAGCTTCTGGATATCTGTCCTGGGCATTTTCTTCTTTCCACCTGGCCTCTTTGCCAACCAAATAACAGAATCCCATTCCCAAGGGAGACCCAAGGGGTGCCAGCATCTCTCTCCCCCCAGCAGGAGGGGGGCAGCCCTCGGCAGGGAGGCCGAGGCCAGCTGGGGCAGCAGGGCTGCCTCCCACTGCCCCCACTCCCGCACCTCCTTCCCTCCCGGCAGCGCTCCTGTTTTCCTTGGCGCAGGCCACAGGATGTGATGCTTGTTTCCTCCTGTTGATGCAGACGCAGGGAAGGGGCCCAAAGGGGATGGTGGGCTTTGCATGAAGTGTTGCTCAGTGATGGAAAAGATCCCCAGCTCAAGGCTTGCCACAGACCACTGGATGTTAGTCAGTATGGGAAGAGCTGGCCAGCCCAGTTCCTCATTGGGTCGTTCAGTTTTTCCACTGGTGGACAGACAGACAGATGGACAGACAAATGTAGACGGCAAAGCGGGGTTGCTAGGAAAGCTTTATGTAAGCGGCTCTCGGCCGGCAGCTGACAGTGCAGCAAGTGTTCAGCTCCCAGAGCTCCACATCAAACCTGGCAGCACATCAAAACCTCTGTTTCATAACCCACTAGAAATAGGATTTTCTAACAGCGCCAAGAGGACTCGCCTTGTTGTGCAGGGACCTGGGATTTTACCAGTTGTTAATGGTTAACTAGTCAATGGCCTCAAAAATTCTGTGGAGCCCTTCCCCAAGATGAAGTACCGTGATTTTACCATGCGCTGCTGCCATGACACCCTGGTCCACCTGTTAATAACACAATTCTGGAATTAATTAGCAATTAACAGCAACCAAATAATTACAGAATCAGGCGTCAGGAGAGAGGCCATGATGCTATGAGTGGCTTTCCCAGGATGGGAACTGCCCTCCACTGGGTGCGTAAGCCTGGCTGTGGAGGGACCAAGGCTGGAGGGGGGCTTCCCCAGGGAAGGGGAAGGATTTCCAGAGGCAGAGATTTCATGGGAGGCAGAAGGCACCAAGAAACAAAACTGCTGCACCTCAATCTTGACACCTTAACCCCCCTGTGCAGTGGTGACACTAACCTGCCCACTCCAGTTAAAGAGGCTAGGCTGTATCTGGGCTCCTCTGGCTCCCTCCTCTGAGGGAGCAAGGCAAGACTCAGCCATGCTCTACAGCGCAAACAGCTCCTGGAGTGCTTTGCAGAGCAGGGTTGGGGCTTTTAAGGGGCCTGCTGGAGGGCAAGAAAACCCAGAGAAACCAGAGAGCTACTCACATTCCCTGCCTGCTTGCAAAAAACCCCAAGAGCCACATCGCCTCCTCTGCTCCCAGGCACCAAAGGAGATGGTTGTGTGCTCCCACCCAGGCCTCTCCCCATCCTGTCTCCATGCTGAGATGTGCTGATGGCACAGGAAAGGCACTTACATTTTTTTTCCAGGCATTGAAAAAGCACTGAGTGCATTAGATGCAAAGATTCATGGAGATGGAAAACACTCAAGTATTCGTCTTATTCACTACTCTCTTCTTGCTGATGAAGAGTTATCCCCTCTTGGACGTGATCCAGTATTTTGTCCAGCCTTATTTCCAGTGATTCAAGTGATGGGGCTTCCTTTGGGAAACTTCGTCACTGCCTAATGCATTTTGCTGTTAGGAAGTGCATCTTGCCCTGCATTTGGCTTTAGAAGTTTGTCTCTAGGCTCTAGGCTTGCTTCCCAATGTGCCAGCTGCTTATGGGTACCTGATTCCTCTAGGCAAATTATATGTCTTGGGCTCACTTCACTATTGCAGTAGGTCAGTCTTAATCCTTTAATAATTCACTGCTTTCCTCTTCTTGCTGCTATCTGCCCCACATCGGCCTGGCCCTGCCATACATGGGCAAAGTGTCTCTGGGTGGAGAAAGCCTCCCTGGTGCTGGACTGAGCAGTGGCTGCCCGACAGCTATGTATGTGCTTCTCCAGCTCTGGGCCAGGGAGTGTGAGCTCAGTGGCTGGCACAGGAAAACACAGCTGGAGGGATGCTCTGTTTAACACCAGCTACTAATGGCCTGAAGGGGTTGTTCTGGCCAAGTAGGACTGCTGAGGCATAGAAACACCCTGGCTACACGGAGCCTTTCCCCTGGCCATGCTCCCTGCATAGGAGCAGGAGAGAGGTTTGGGTGAAGGATCTTCCCAGTGCAGCTCCAAAAGGGCAAACAGCCAGGTCAGTTTGAGCAGGGCGTTCTCCATCCTGTCCCCTCCGAGGAGCATCACCAGTGCAGTTACAGGATGCCTTATACCCGGCTGGATGCCTGAGCTGGACGGAGCAAAAACTTCTTGCAAGGTCAAAATACCTGGACTGGCCCAAGTTATATCCCTGAGGGTAACTCATGTAAAGCAGTCCCTTTTCCTCCATCACATTCACAAAACTGTAGTGAGCCCCCCTTGTCTTTCATGGAAGTTATGGTCTGCAGCTGATTCTCTTGTGGCTGTCCTCCTCCACTTGGAGGTGCAGGGGTGTCCCTGTTCCTCACCCACCACCTTGAATTGACCCCAGCGGAACACATTTTTGTGGTCATATTCTAAGTCCCTTTTTGTCCTCTCACCCCATTTCCCTTCTTTTATTTCCCTGTACTTGCAGCTCCTTGATTCGGAGCCAAAGGGGCCATGAGCGCCTCCGCCCTGTGCTCCCAACCACAGCAGGAGCCAGTCCCGGCCCCTGGCTCCCCACTGGCTTCTTGCGTCCCCTCGCACGCTGCACCCCCTCTGCCTCAGGCGTTCGTCACAGTGCTCAGCACAGCTTGGCCTGGGTCAGATGCCTGCATTCCTCCTCGCCCTGGGACCCAGCGCTCTTCCTCTCTTTTTGTTTCCTTTTGTTTATGGTACTCAATCCAGCTCTCAGGCCATGCGCAAATGCTCAGCTCTTGGCCAAGTTGAATTCGTTTCAAGGAAGATTGCACAAGAGTTCAGGGCTGGTGCTCGGAGCCAGGCCTGCTGGGCTGGATGTTTTGTTCTCTGGGCCCCGGTCCTGCTGGAGGACCTGCTGGCATGAACTCCCGCCAAAGCGGAGTCAGCAGGATGCCTCAGGGGCTGCCTGCCTGGGAGGAGCCAGAGCAGCAGTCCTGTGAGGTCAGGACCGGCTTCACAAACTCAGTAAAAAAAAAAAAAATAATAAAAGAGAGCAAGTTTGTTCGGGATGTTTTGCTTTTTGTTAAAACTAATGATGGTAAACCCAGCTTCCTTCAGGTGTGAGTGTTGTTCCAGTCTCACACTGGGGCGGGACAGTAAAAGCTGTACTGGCTGTGGTGGAGGAGCCAGGCTCTGAGAGGTGAGGAAGGGTCTGACAAGCTGAAATAACTCCCTCGAAGTCGAAGGGGGTGAGGTGGCAGTGGGCCCGATGGTGCAGAGCTGTGGTCGTGCCCAGGAACCTGAACATCCTTCCCTTGGCTCGGGGCTGGGGTTCTCAGCCTGGCTGGCCTTTGGTGAGGGAAAGCACTCCTCAACTCTCAAGCACAGCTTGTATTTCAAGTGATGTGAAATCCTTGCTCCATGGGTTTAAAAAAGCTGTGGGCCAGTGGTAAAAAAAAAAAAAAAAAAAAAAAAAACCACACACCAAAACTTTTTTTTTTAATGGTTTCTAACTTTTTTTAAGGCGGGTTTGTTTTGTTTAGTTGTTTTGTCTGTCTTTGTTGACCTTGTCAACAAAGATATCAGCAAAGAGATGACACGGGAATACTTGGAAAAAATCAAACCTATCTGCACAAGCAGGCTGCAGTAGGGTGGACCCTGTGAGAGTTAGCTGGCCTGCTGAGCCTCTGTCAATTATTTTTGAAAAATCACGGGAAACGTGAAGCTTGAGGGCACAGGAGGTTCCTCAGCAGCTTGTGCTGAGATGTTGAAGTGCCTCGGGAAACCCACTGCCATCACAACTAAGAACTTTTGTTTGCTTTCCTGACACAGGACCTCCCCGCTTTGAAGGAATTTGGAGTGACTTAAAATCCCTTGGCAAATCTCTGTCTTTCTCAGAGGTGGGATTCATCTCAGCTGACAGCAGAAGTGTGAAAGTCACACAATGATCCAATCTAATCATCCTTTCTCTTCTCTCACAGCATAAGGATCAACAGGGATCTCACACACACATATATACATGCATATATGTTCTGTGGGGCAAATCCCTTGCTGGAAGAGCTCACTTCCTCTATGGAGCATAATGGGATCCTGGATGTTTTGGTTAGTGGTAGCTGCCCACTTTAGAGAAGATGAGCACTAAATGGTATGTCCTGCCCCAGAGAACAGGCTTATTTTTGGTCCTTTGGAGCTGCAGAGGAGGTGCTCGGTGACTAACAGGGGCTATGCAATGAGACACAATCCTTTCTCTGGCTCCCAGGTTCCAGCGCAGCTTCTTGGCTGTTGGCATTCTCATCAAAAACCCTGATGAATGCAAAGATGCAGCCCCTGAATTATTCTCTGTTCCACCAGTTTCGTTTGAGAACGTGCTGACATTCTTCCCATACTTTACAGTTTAATGTAATGCTGATAAATGATATGACAATGATAAATTTTCATTTTATTTAAAGCTGTTTATCATCCATATCTGTTATGGAAAGTAATCAATTATGCAAAAAGCATGAATGTTTAAAAAGCCTCTAAAGTGTCTCTATTTATGGATTGTATGTTGTGTATTCTTTACTCCTTGCTTGTGCACACACTGGAGAGGCTCCTCCATTAAGTATCACTTTTGCACAAAGAGCCTGAAAAATGGAACTTGACAGGGGGATCTTAGATAAGCTGGAGGCTTGTCGCAAAATGTGACAGAGCCATAAAAATTCCACATTCTTGGGAAAATCCCTCAGTGCTTGAAGCTGGGTCTGAATCAGAGGAGCAGCGAACTAGATGGATGTAGTGTATCCGGGGTCAAAAAGCCATGCTCTCTGGCTTGCCTGAAGTCACCTTCCATAGCTTTGCCAGGGCCTCTCAGTGAAGGGGAAATAAATGGGTCCTTCATAAGCTCTCATTAGCAGAGGGGTCCACACTGTTCACAGCCCAGTGATTTTTCCAGTCTGTGGTCCTTCCTAAAAGCCGCAGGAATTGAGTCGCAACAACTGGCGAGTGTGTGCAACTTGCTGCAGAGACCTGTGGCTCGCAAAGGTGTGCTTCTGCTCCAGAGTGGGGGAGCAAGATGGATGAAACGGCTGAAATGTCATAAGTCAAGCGACACTGCTCATCTCTGAGTTCGCACAGCAACCTCTTTGCCATGGAGGGCCAGATTCTGCTTGCAGGCAGTGTCTTTGGAGCCACCTTGCATTAAGGCCTGTGTAACTGGCAGCTTGTTTTGGCATGTGCATTAAATCACGGGAATGGGGAGCTTTTACAGCAAGGAACGCAGGTCAGGGAGCGAATATCAAACAGTGATCCTGTAAGGGAGTTGAAGATGTTGGCACCTCAAATCTCTGTCTTTCCTTTCAAGATGCTGGAGGGACGAAAAGAGTTAAAGTTAGGAAATTAGACCACAAACCCCAAATTAACTAAATAGCACCGTCCTGGCCCGATGCTGGTCTCGCACATGGTGTGCCAGTAAATCCCAAGAAACCCAGCACACATCTGGGTGTTTCTGGGGCAGCTCTGTCTATTCAGGCCTGCCAGGGTGTTGGAGGGGGCCCGCAGCTGCCAGAGCCCTCAGCAGCGTGCGACAGGAAAGGGAGAGCTTTCTCACACGTCCCACACAAGAGGTTGATTGTGGGGATTGCTGACGGGTGACCTCCCCGTGCCACCGGTGCTGGGGCTGCTGGTTCCTCTGGCACAGGCACCCACCAGGAGACCTTCTGCTCTTGCATTACAATGCCTGCAGCGTTGTGAGTGTCCTGCATCTGCCGAAGACTCAGGTACTTAAACATCTCCCTGAAGTAATTAGTTGTGTTTGTAAATTACTTACAACCTATGCAATGCTGTAGGGGATGTGACAAAGGAAGGAGCATGAAGCCTGCGGAGTGGGAAGTACGGTGGCATCTGCTATTTTTAAACATGCCACACAAGGTCACCTCCACAGTATCCCCACACCCAGCACCAGTGTCTGCCTCTCACCTACCCTTCATGGCACTCGGTGGTCTTTGCCATGAAATCTTTAATATTCTTTTGTTCTTCCTTCCCCCTTGTTACCATCAAGAGATACCCTTTATGCTGCCATGCACCTTTAAGCCAAGTAAGCAATAACGCAAGAGAGGACTTGCAGCCATTGTGCCTTTTAGCGAGTTTGTGAAAGGCCTGAGATCAAAGGCTGGCTACATCCAGCACTAGAAGCATTGCAGTGACACATTAATAGGACTTTTTTTTTTTTTTTTTTCCTTCCAGTTCAAATAGCCACACAAATTTTCCATTTTCAGCTGCTATTTTTTCCCTAGGTTCATGGGATGAAGATGAATGCCCTCTGAATCCTGGCTTCTTCTGTGGCAGACACTGCCTCTCACTGCTTTTGTCCTGATCCAACGTGGCTGTCACAAAACTCACTGTGGCTCTTCTACCCAGCGCTCTGTCTGTCGGGCTGGTTCAGAATAGCTCTGCCAGAGAGGGACCTTTTGCTTTACAGTCACCAGCAAATCAGTTTCTCTTGTGCCATACAGAGAAATGTTACTGTGTTTCTGTAGCTTTCTCCTGTACATGGTGAGGAGGGGTTCCCTTGGGTGATTGATTCCCCATGGCACTCAGCATCTCAGTGCCTATCTGTGCATGGCAGCATCTCTGCTTTTCACCCCATCTGCTGAACACTCCCTCCAGCGCTGGGATCACGCTTGTCTTTCCATAACTATTGGTGCCCAAAATAATTAACTACCAGCATGTCCTTTTCCCCTTCAGCCAGTTCCAGATGAGTTCCCAGTTCACAGCGTCAGTTCTCGCTGTTAATCCATAAACTATAACCTTTACATTGGGTACTGTTCATCGTAATTAGAGTTCTATTACAAGATGTTATTTCCTGCAGTCAAACAAGACTTGCCTTACTTAAACAGCCAGCCCCATGTGAGGTGTAGTTGTAACCTTAGCGTTAAAGCTCTTTGCTTGCACACTGCTCTCTCAAAGCCTCCAGTCCACCGTGCCAGAGCTTGTACTTATCTTGACATGACACGTTAGCAATCATCCATAGCTCTCTGGCAGCGAGACCCAGATTTGTCCTGCGGGATGTCAGCCCTCTTCCAAGGACCCACTCTTTTCATGAAGAGAAGAATAAAACCAGGATGGCTCTAAGTCAGGTCACCCCGACTGCAGTGTTAAGCACACTACCTGTTCTGGTGCAAGCTGGGGTGGAAAACAAAGGCACAGTAGACCAAACAAGGTCACCAACAGCAATCTAATCCAATTACATGTCTAAACCCAGGACTCTGTTTGATGATTTTTATTTTTCTGCTGAGAGGGAAGGAAAATAACCTTACATGTAACAGAGTGGTGCTAGGTTCTGAAAGGTATCTCCTCCCACATAAAGCAGCAGTAATGCTTCCTAAATCCACCTGTATCTTGGTCGAGTGTTCATTTACCCTTGCTCTCACCATTGCCATTCCCTGTGGTTAAAAAATGTTGGTATGCAGGAAAAGTTTCCTCCGACAGTGAGAAGTCTGCAGCCACCCCCCTGCCTGAGCCCAGTGGCTGCTTTGATGCCACAAGAGCATGACAGTAAGAGAAATGCCTGGGGAAGTGAATCAATAGTGGCAGGCTGGCCAGCTGCAGGGTGAGGATGGGGTAAATTGCTGGAAGAAACTTTCCCAGCCACCGGAGGAGTTGGGAGAACAATGCGGAGAAGAGGATGTGAGGCACTTCCCGCCGCTGGCCAGCCCTGTGCCAAGGAGTGCCGCAGCCTCCAGTGCTATCTTTGTCCCCCTGTCATCCTCTGGAGGCGGCTGTTGCTGTTGGCTGTGGGTTTCTACGCTCGTTGTTTTTTCTTTCAGCTCTCTCTTAGAGATCTAACTGTCACTGCAAAACAAGGGGACTGTTTTCCTCAACCTTTCTGGCTGACATTCCCTCGCCCTGTCCAAGGCAGCTCTCTGGGCCAGACTGGGAGTGTGCTGCTTCCTCTCTAAGACCTGGCTGGTAGAGCAGTGTCAATTCTTTTTTCTTTTTCCCATCTCTTTTTCCAGCCTCCTGTTCCTGAGAGATGGAGATAGTGGATTTCTTGTTTGTTCTGCTTTCCCATCACATTTGTCTGTTACAAACCACTTGAATCTCCCCGTCTATTTCCTGCAGAGCTGCTTCATTCCATGATATTCAAGTGCCCTTCACAAGAGAAAGAAAAAAATCAACCAACCCAACCAAATAACCCAGCCCTGTGCTTTTCCTCCCTGCTATCAGGAAACAGGTTTGTTTGTTTTTTTAATGAATGCAAAAGAATGCAAAAAGCAGTGAGGAAAAGCTTGGGCAAGGAGTTCAGCACTTCTTTATTTAGGTTCCTCCATGTATATCAGCTGAGCCAAGCAGGAGACAAAGCAAGAGCTGGATGTTATTTCAGGAAAAGCCTGGTCTTTCATCCTTGAGACAGAGTAGTGTCCCGGGAGGGAAACTCTGGGATCCTGTTGTGCCTGGGTGCTTTGAGCAGAAAAAGGTCAAGGAATTTCAGCAATGCTGCTTTTCTTCTCTATCTTCCTGGCTCTTTGTAGCAGGTACCCCTAGGGCTGCCCACTGCCACTGTGACAAGTTGGAGGGGCTTCACATCTGCAGCTCTGCCTATGCTGGTATTTCTCAGGACTCTGGTGCCAGACGTTTTTGGCTGTACATGCCTGGAGACAGAACAGGCAGATCCATGGCACGATGTGAGAGATGGATGGTGCACGGGACTCTGCCACTTATGCCACGTGGGCAAGGCAGCCAGTCTGAGTGGCACAGGCTGAACACGAATAACAGGTTCATTCCAGCTGTGTGCTTGCTGGAAAGAGTGGACTGAAACCACAGCCACACTGATGTCCACACCAAAAACCAAAAAAATCCCATGGTGATGTGGCAGATAAAGCTCAACATTTCTCTTGACTTACTGCTTGGCACTTCATGCTGTTTAGTTTTAGGTGTTTCTACCTTACTACACGTCAAATTTCAGTCTTGAACCATCACTTCAGCATGAAAAGTAGAAATGCATTACATAGAGCAAGATGCTTAAGACTTTTTAATTCAAACAGCATATATATAGCATATTTTGGCCATGGCTCTTTGCTAAATTCAGCACAGATTCAGGTTTGGTCAGACTGAAACGACATATTTCAGTGCATAAAATACTAATTGCACTTTCCTTACCTGGCTCTTGTCATGATATAGTGTGAATCACATCTTTGGGATACCTCAGTAGTTAAAGGCACATTTGTTCTTTGGTATCTTTGGTATCAATCAGCTCTAAGACATGTTATGTCTAGTTCCAATCCTGATATTCATTTTCCTGTGATGAGCATATTTCTTCCTTAGTCATGCAGGATTTTTGCTTCTTTCAAAGTATGTCTTTTGTGGCAGATTTTTATGCAGATTTTTATGCAAGAATGTATTACTAGGTTGTTTTCTATTGATGCTGAGAAATCTTTCATGCAATTTGCATCCCATTAACAGCTTCATAAGAGACGATCCTGATTCTAATGGCTCTGCACAATAAGCCAATAAAGCCAAATATGGGAGGGATTATGGAGTGTATTGCTGTTATACCCACAAAACAGTTCATATGTTCACAAGAGGCATTGACTCATCTGACATCTAAGGTTAGTCCTAAGAATTACTACAACTGGTATTTTTCAGCAGCCTTTTGTCTGTGTTTTATCTCCTGTTGGTTTCCATCTCAATTTTTTTGTGCTGGTAGCAGAAACTGAAGAGGAACACCAGCCTGCAGCCTAGCATGTGGGCATCCTATGCAGCCTGATGGGTGGGGGCTGCTGGATTCCTAAAAATTACTGCTGTTACCTCATTTGTCTGGTGCTGGAATAACAGCAGCGGCTGCCTTGAGGCACATATAGGTGCTAGCCAGTGTCCCTGCCACTGACACCTTCCCGGAGGCATATTTACAGCCCAGGCTTTTCCTGCAGGAAAGGCCAGGTGTCTGTGCCGAGCCTTTCAGATCTGCTGCCCATCTTTGATGCTGCTGGCATGATGTAGGTCAGTGGGCACGCTTACCAGCTGCGGAGGATGAATAACTCTCTCCCCCAGCGTCATAGTTGCAGTCCTTAGGCTTGAGGGGTTTTTATTGACTTTTGTAAACAGGGCACTGGAAGTGAAGGGCAAAGGGGAGGAGCTGGCCTCATGCTGCCTGAGACCCTGCAGCTCTGCAGAGGGATGCAAGGGGGTACCTGCACGGGGAAAGAGCCCTGAGCTGTGGAGCAGTTTCTGCTCTCATCTCTCAGAGGGCATTATTTGTACACTGTTTTTTAGAAAAGGAATGTCTGTGAGGGATGAGGTGGCGAAGGAATGAAACTGGTGGGAAGCTAGCTTGGGGGAGAGAGGTAGCATGGAGTGAGAGGGAAAACTGACAGCCTTAGTAGCTTCTGCAGCACTGGGCCAGCATCTATGGATTTTGCCTTAATCAACACAAGTCTATGAGGGTTGCCCTTGGTAAAGAATACTTCAGCAAAATTATTATTTTAATAACAAGTTTTCATTATTTTAATTTCAAGTTTTTTGAAACCTGAAACTCAGGATTTTTTTGGCTTATGGTTCAGGCCACAACACTTACAAGTCAAATGTTATGCTCCTCAGTATGTCTTCCTTTAGCTACACTTCTATTTCTTTGGGACCTTCTGTTAATTTTCTCTAACGTTTTCTGCCATGGCACTGCAATGCCTGCACTGGCATTGAAGGCTTTTATATTCACTGGATGCAATTAGGATCCACATGCACATAAGGTCAGAGCTTCTGGGGTGACTCTCTTGGGGGATTTTAGGCAGGTTATGCAGATTTCATTTAGGACATTGGCTGTGTGCAGATCCTTCAGGGTTTGGGGAGCAGAGAGCTTCAGGACTGCTTTTGGTTAAAAGACAAACTGATGTGCCCGGGGCTGAGGCCTTGACAGGTTACAAAGAACCACAGAATCATAGGCTGCTTTGGGATGGAAGTGATCTTTAAGATCATCCAGTTCCCACCCCCTCTGCCAGGAGCAGGGACACCTTCCACCAGACCAGCTTGCTCAAACACATCTGTTTGCAGTGTCACTTCCTATCACGCCTGCAAGGGAGGTAAATGTTTGCACTGTCACAACATTTCTCCTGCCAGAGCTTCCTGGCTGGGGACGCTGCAGCATTTTCTGCAGGGCACGTCGCCTTGTGTGGGGGCGTGCGAAATCTCATCTAACAGGAGTACAGCTGGGCAATGTTTTATATATTTGACATATATGACAATGCATACTGCAGCAAGGAACCCAGCGTCAAATCAGTACACAGTTAACAAGAGCCCAACTAATGGTAAAACAAATGAACATACCCAAGTCAGACTGCTCTACACAGTATATGATCATATCCAAGGCATAAGTTCAAGGGATCCAGCCTGCAGCATTTATTTAAAAATGTGGTGTGTGGTTTTTACCTGTTCTACAACCCCCCTCCTTAGATTATCTTCAGGTGTTTCAGGTCAGGAGGCACCTTTTTAGCCACCTATTCTGCTGTACCAGTAGGAGACTGGGTCATGAGAAGACAGAAATTAATTAATCTGGTGAAGGGAGAAAAGAATTCCAAGGATTCAAATGGGATTGCTGGGCACTACCAGAGCTTCTGCTTTGCATTTTACTTGAGAGGTAGTTTCCTTTTCCTGTATCGAGTGCTCAGCTTTGTGGGCAGACAGGCAAATGTACGGCACTGATTTCAAGTGATGAACTGTGGAAGTCTAGGGTGGCAAATTGAGAGTCCTGGGAAGAGACCAAGGCCAGAGGGGAAGACATTAGCAAGCAGAGGGGGCTACAAAACCCCATGATATAAAACCCTGGGAAGAGCTCTAAGGAGAGGGCTCACATGCATTGGAGGACAGTAAAGCTGCATTTCTAGACATCTAAGGGAAGGCAGGGAACTGTAGGGGTTGGGGGTATTACAGCTAAAGAGGCATTTGAGGCAAGGATTTCTTCTAAGAGCAAAAAGCAGGAAGCATTTGCAACACTAGGACAGTCCCTAAAGGATACCAGAGAGGAGGATACCATCAAGTTAACAGAGGACAAGGAGTGAGTGTGAGTATTCAGTGCCATGGTGTCACTCACGAAGCTGCAAGAAGAGACCTGTAGCAGCAGATTCCCAAAAGCTTGCAACGAGATATGACTTTTGTCCATGGCACAACACCAGGTAGGCTGCAAGCCTACAATTACTCTGACTGGTTCAGTTGTCCTCACTGAGAAATGGCCTCCAGTATTGGAGATGTTCAGATGCAAGCAGTGAGTTGAATCCCAAAGACTATCCACTCCTGGAAATTGTTAGAGGTGGGGCTGGCAGAATCACTGGCTGGCCTGACTGCTCCTCCCCAAGCCCCCTGTGGGATTTTGCATTAGTCCTCAAAACCCTCTAACACTGGGTATTCTTCAACTCTGAGCAGCCTACTCTGGTGCTCCGATTTAAGACTCTAGTAGCCCAGGTGGATTTAAAAATGAGATTACTCCCTTCCTGGTTTACATACTACATAATCACTATCATGTCTTCCTAGCCCCTACTCTCTTATTAACAGAGGTTTTTGGGTTTAGACTGTTCAGCCTTTTCCACTCACCACCATTTCTGGACCATTGCCATTGTTCTCCTTTGCACTTTCTGCAATCAGCTCAATATCCCTGACTACAGTGGCTAAAACTGTAGTGATTACTTCAAATGAAGCCGTGACAACATAGACAACAGGGGGAGAATGGTTTCCTGTTTGTCACAAGCTGCACTTCTGTTTGTTCACCTCATTACAGCACTTTCATTTTTTACTGCAGCATGACCACACTCATTCACGTTGAGCTGACACTCCTAGATCTTCTTCTCATCTTGCTGCTGTGCTGGTTGTTCCCCAGTTGGTCTTGCAGTCCATGATGAGGCCTACAAAAACCCAGAGCTCCATTTGTCCATTCTGAATGGCGCTTCGCTTCCTATCCCTCTACCTCATTTGTCAAGATTGTTTTGCATTCTCCTCCTGCTCTCCAAAGTGCTTGCTCTTCATAGTGTCCTGTGCTAATTTAATAAGTGTTCCCTGCTCTTGTTTTTTTTTTTTTTTTTTTAAGATATTAATGAAAATACTGTGCGCTGCCAGACACAAAACAGATGGCTTCAGACTTCATTTGATACGTACTGCCAGTTTGACAGAGAAACATTTATAACTGCTCTTAGTCTGGTTTTCCAACCAGATGCACTCTCCTCTAATAGCAGGCTCTTCAAAGCCGCGCTTCTTTGCTTGGTTTATGAAAGTGTCAGGTGAGACAAAGGCAGAAAGCTGCACTAAAATCAAGATCTAAGACCTACTGTAGAAGGAAATTAGATCGATTTGATGTGATTTGTTCTTGTCAAATCAGTACTCACTGTTCTTCATCCGCTTGTTGTCTTCTAGGTGCTGGAAAAGAGTTCATACAATTACCACTTCCAGTAATTTTCCAGGAATTGAAATTAATCTGTCTGGTTTCTGATTCCTGGTTCCTCCTCTCCATCCTTCCCTTTATGTGGCAGGTGCTAGATTTGCCTTTCTCAGTGTGTAGAAACACATGCCCCCATCCCTGACTTCTGTGCTGATGGTGCCCAGTGGGCTTCAGCTGCTTTACCCATCATGGCAGAAGACTTTTAGGGCTTGTCAGTTGGAATATATCTGACTTATTTAGACACTGTCTGACCTCCTTGTTCTTTCTTGCAGCCAGTATTCTTACCCTTGGACTGCTTATGTTGGTTGTGTTAAACAGGGCACTTTTGAGCAAAAACTGAAGGAAAAAATATCAAACACTTTTGATATTTGACATCATCAGCTCAGTGTCTGCTCCTCTTTGTGAGACCCAGCTCTTTCTTAGCCTCTCCTGTTGCTGTTAGTGCATATACTTCACACCCACTGTTCGTTGCATCACTTACATCTTCATGTTGTTCCTCCACATTTATGCTGCTCTTTCATACTTACTAACCTGACCTAGTTCCACTTTCTGTGTGCTTCCTCTGCACTTTTGAAACTAATGAAGAGCTCATGACTTAGCCAGCTGATACCTTACTATCTTACCTCTGCACTTGTGCTAAATTGCCCCAATACAGAGGCTCGCAGTAGTTATGTGCCTTTCATATGACTTCCCTAGGGCATGGCCAACTTCCCAAATGTTCTTTCTGCCTTGGATTTGTCCCTCTGGGCTTGTGTGTACTAACAATGTGAGTTAGCTAAAGTCTGTCTCAAAGTCCACTGTTTTGTCTTTGTGGGGTTTTGTTCTCCTTTTCTAGAAATCATGACTTCTAATACTTCAAGATCACTCTCACACCAGTTGCTTGACACCGTCACCTGAAAAATCAGTTCCCCTGTTTTAATTAGAATAAAAATTTTCAGGGAAGATGGCCGGGAAGATGGCCAGGAAGAAGCTAGACAGATGGCAGCTGCAGTCAGTTCAGGGAAGGGCATAGACAGAGTACCAGAAAAGAGCCAGACAGAGAGGACCCTGCATATTTAGCACTTAGAATTACTTGCCTATGAACTTGTTTTCAGGAGATTTGGCTAATAGTGGTGGAAATATTTGTGTTATTTGTGTAAAACATGAACAGTAAAAGTGTGTTATTAAAATACTTTCTCAGTTCTGTTTGTCTGTGTCAGGATGGTTTTATGGTCTTTGCACAGTAAGAAGGCTTAGGCCTGACTAGCATATAGTTAATCTTCTTTATTCAGTTATGCATTGACACTAAAATGTGGTTTTAACAGAGAGATTCAGGCCAAGCAGAGCTGTTTTGTCTTCATTGCATCCATCAGTGAGCCAGACCCTGCAGATTCTCAATGGCCAACCAGGACACATTTGGCCTTCAAGACCAGATTGATCTTTTCCAGACAGCTTTTTCCAGTGCACAGTGTGCACTGCTGCTGGTAATGTCTCACTCTAGCTGCATTAGTGCTAGAAAAACTTTCTTATGCAAAACTCCAAGCCAAAACCTACCTTTTTGGAGTTGCTTACCTTCCCTTCTCTGCTGCCATCCCACCCAAGCTGACCCTCATCCATCCTGGGACTGTACCTGGGTGCCTGCCCCTGTGCTCTTCTGGAACAGCTCCCCTGAGCTGGGTGAAGGCAAGTTGGCTTTTGGCTGTTATTTGTGGCCCTGGCATGTTCCTGCTGACATCCCTTTAGGTACTGAGAGATTCGCCAGCAGGGTGTCTGGTAACTGCTGAGAGCTATTTTAATAACATTATTGATTTCATTACTTCACTGTAGTTTTGCTTCACTACATCAAGTCTAAGTATTAGAGGTGAAGTAGCAGCTAGTTAAACCAGTATAAACAGCATTTCTTTTTGGGCCATCCTGAACTAAAGCAAGCTCCCAAAGCTCCCATGGATATCTGCCCAGAAGCTGGGATGGTCGCTAAAGGAGCTGTTGACTTTAACTCTCCAAACAACCATATGAGCACAACTGATTCCTCTTGATATAATCGTATAAAAAGGAAACAACTCTTCCTCTGTTGTAGAAGAGCTATGATGATACATCAACAGCTGGTATCCTTGAAAGCAGTCTGATTTCTGTTCTTTGTCTAGCAATTGTTGATCTGACTTGTCCTCCAGTGGCTGCTCTTTGAGTCACAGGAAGCTCCTTGGGAAAGTGCAGGGACCTTCAGACCTCAGGGAGAATAAACTGATCACAAGTGTTGGACGGAGTGAACCCACGGTGCTAACACTGCACATTCTCCGATCTGGATGGGTCTCAAAAAACCAGTTTCTCATGAAAAAGAAAAAGAAAAAAACCCCCAAATTTACAAAATGCTGTCACAGGGCATCCTTCCTTTATGGTCTAATTAAGAATCAATTCTCATCAGCTAGAGAACCCTCTTGGTCATGCTCTTGGTCTTTGGATCAGAAGGTAGAATGCTTAAAACCACTTGTGGAAAAATAAGGTGGGAAGATTTGAAAGGCTTCCTGTAAAGACATGGATGGGTAATATATTTATTTTCTAAATACATATCTAGAGGCTTAGACGACCGGTGTATTTGCATCACCCTGCTCTGATTAAAAGAAATCACACTACTGGAAGCAGAGAACCCCCTGAACCTATAGCTCATCTTCCCTTAAGTAAAATCAAAAGTTGCAGTGCCAACTCACAATTTCCTAAAACAGAGCATCTATTAAAAGTAACTCACCTGAGGGAAGAGCATGTTGTGACAGATAATCTTTCCACTGCTACTCTGAGAACACTCAGCGGCCCAAACCCCTGCACCTATCCCCCACTGCTCAGATCTCCTGCTTTGCCAGGAGAGGACTGAAAGCCAAATGTCAGTCCCAGGACTCATCCTGCTTGCATGTTTGCAGAAGTAGCTGGAAGGACAATTTACCCCTTCTCTTCCCTACTGGTATTTTTTTCCAATAATATGTTCCAATAATGTTCCAATAATTCAGTTCATGTCCATCCTGAAGAATTAGCCCACCAAGGAGCTTACCTTGTAGGAAACGGAAGAATGCTGGAGAGAAAGTAAGTCCTAGTTAGCAAATATAAAAACAAACAGCTCAGTAATGTGCAATACGAGTTCCAAATTTACATTTAGAGCCTTTCAAAACTAAACCATGAAGGTAAGGCCTGATTTCGGTAACATTGCTTAGAGTGAAAAGCCAGCATGGAAAAAACCTAACTGAAATTGCATTTGAAAATGCTTTCATAAAAATGAGAATCATAAGAAGTGAGCTGGAATATAAACCAAATTTTGCAATAGTACTTTACAAATTGTCTTGATGTTGAAAGGATGCAGAGTGCATGCTAAGATCAGCGGCCTGCCCAGACAATTTTATAATAAATGGCATTACATTTTTTCTCCCCAGCACAATCTCCAGCCATACAGTACTTTTATTTATTATGTGAGTGTTCAGCTGCAATGACAGCTGAAGTGAGGAAGGAAATGGCTTCAAGAACATGGGAAGAATCCCATAAGGTTAAGGGAGTGAAATGTGGAAAGGTACTTTAAAGTACAGGTGGTGGTGTGAATTATTGAACATTTGAAATGTTTACCCTTGGTAATTTTAATCACATTGTGAAAGCAGTCACTCATGCTTTTGTGAGCCGCTTGATTTACTGGAAGCTTTATGCCATCAGTTGCAGCTCAGGAGCCAGCCCTGCACTCAGGGTGCAGCAGCACACTGAGCTGGCTCAGAGCCACCACTGCCAGACATCCACCACCATAAAAACAGCAGCAATCATCCAAAATGGGGCACCAATGTCCAGAAGCATTGAAGATGATCCATGAATTCTATGTGGACACCAGAGAGTATCCTCAAAGCCATTCCTGCCTCCAAGGGAGATGTGCTCACCTGCAGAGTTGTGCTGGGCTGAAGATTAGGGGTTGGCATTTGGACCTTCTTCGCTTTGTGTGGGGAATGAGCTGAGCAGATCTCAGTGAGCAGCATCTCTGACTCTTTCCAGAGATGCCTGCTGGAGTCTAGCCACCTCCCAGGTGTGCTGCTCCAGAGCCAGGGCCATGGAGGTGCTCCCTCAGCCTCCAAGGACACACAGACCGTGGTGAGATGGCCTGGGAATTAAGCTGGTTTTGACATATCCCATGGAAATTGTGCCTACAGAGAGCTGGAAGGGTGCTTTATACAAGATGAGTATTGTCAGACACACAACTGCTTTACAGATTTGGTCACATTTCCCTTCACATTGATTCCACCTCTTGCTGTTCTTCAAACACTGACTTATCTTGCCACTGCATTTGGAGATCTCACTTGTCTTTGTTATCTAAAAGTAACGAAATTATTTTCCTTGATGCTATTTCTTACCAAAAAAAAGAGTTGTTGATTCAACTCTTATATTGTTAACAAATGCTATCAAAACTCACCAGTAGTATATCACAATGAACACAGAGGTGATCTAGGCAAAAAAGGATTGAGATAAGCAGGTGATATTTCAGTGTGATTAAAGCATGAACAAATCTAATACCTGTCAAATAACTGGACCTTATTTATGATAGGCAAGATTTGGATGACCTGCCAGAGCCGATGACAAAATTTTCCTCACCCATGAGTCAAGTGATTATAGATCAGCACCGCCAAGTTTTGCCCAGTTTAGAACTGCCACAGACTGGAGTTCAAGTAGCTGCACCACCGGTTACAGCTGGACATGTTCCAGCTCTGTTGATGTTATACAACAACAACATGAGAATGGCAATGGGTCCATTAACAACTGGAATAAGCATTATTACAGCTGTCTTCCCAGCGTTTAGGACCTTTTTCCCTGTTGATGAAAAGGTGACCAAACCAGATGGAACAGCAGCAAAATGGATACGTGACAACTATGGTACTGCTTCTTGCAAAATACCAGCTGTACCAGATGACCACGATCACCGTCTTGGACTCTACCATGCAGCTTGCACATTGCTGACAGCAGTATTTAGAGATTCAAGAGATGGGTCTCACATCAGAACTGCGGAGTCAAGGTTCAATGCTTTTACAGCTGCTGCAAATATTTCCACAACCCACAGTCCTTACCAAGCTTTGGATACACCTGCTTTTGTTTCATGGATAGCAGGCCAACCATGGGCACATCAAACTCTCATCCAAGTGCTAGGTGAACAAGTACCTGGCGTGGGTGCTAACTTGATGGCTCAAATGGACATGGTTGCACGAGAAGGCCAAATAACTGCATTGAACGCAATCAATACCTTCTTAAAAGAAGTTGACTCTGGCTTAATTCTACTGCCTGGAGTGATTGATGATAGACCAAAGTTTCAAGAAGCTTGGAAGAAGCTTGAACAAGCTGTATCACCTCAATGGTTTCCATATATAAGGGCAACATATCATCCTGAGGCTAAGAAAATCTCGCCCAATTCATTTCCGAAGCTTGCATCTGCTGCCCTATATCATACTGCAGAGACAAATGCAACAATGAGGCAACGCAGACAAGGAAAACCAATTGCAGGTGGAATACCGGAGTCCAAACTAAGAGAAGCTTTCAGGAAAAAACTCAGAAGGACTGGTGCAGATCTCCTTACAACTGAGCAAAAGAAAATCTTATCTCAATTTGGAATTACCAATGAGATCATCATGAAAACTCTTTCAAGTAAGAAATGAGAAAGATCTGCACAAATCTCGTCAACTGAAGATTAATAAAGCACTATAATTGGTTTTATTGGTAGTTTACTCACAATATAGCTTTTACTTATAAAAATCGAACCAATGGAGGACCAAAATGTCCGAGCTGTTGCAGAGCTCATACGAAGGGTCATTGTTGCTTCAGCTTCCATCCCTAGATATGGATCAACCACTCAATCCACTTTACCACAAACCCCCAGCAGTTCTGTCAGGAATCCCTCAAGATGTACTGAGGAAAGCAACACTTCTAGCCACATCAGGCGAAGCCACAGGTCTCGAAACCGCACCACTTCAAGATTTGTATATGGCAGCTGAGAAGACCAAGAAGAGGAGAAAGATGACATCAGTCAGTGATTCTAGTGATGAAGATGATCCACCTCCAAAGGCCCGCAAGAAGCTAAGTGAGAAATTAGATTCTTTAATACTAGCACATGCTTCATTAACAAAATTGGTCACTGACAAGTTTCTTGAAGTAGACAAAAAGCTTGATAAATTGCAAACTGATATTGCTTTCATAGGGTCTCGAGCGGCAGAAGGAAAACCCTTAACATCAACCATACAACCCTTTGGTGAGGCAGAAGTTCCCCAGTCAACTGTAACTCTCCCTAGCTGCACTAGCTCAGTTTCTATTAATTGCTGGGAAGATCTTGGATTATAAACCTGTCATGTAGTCTTAAAGGTATGCATTTGCTGATCCTCCTTTGGTGTGCACACAGAAAACCAAAAAACAAAACAAAACAAAACAAAAACAAAAACAAAAACAAAAACAAAACAAAACAAAACAAAAAAAAAAACAAAAAACAAAAAAACAACAAAAAACCCCCAAAAAACCAAAAACCAAACCAAACCAACCAAACAACAACAACAAAAAAAACAAAACAAAAACCCAAAAAATGAAAAAACAAAACAAAACAAAACCCCAACAAACCCCACCACCACCTACATCTGGTGCCTAAACATGGGACTTGAAGCCACAAAGGGTTCCCAAAAAGCTGGAAAACCACTCGGGGAGCACGTGGCCGAGGAATCTCACACAGGTACGTGAGTCACGAAACGTAGCCCACCCACGCAGAGACAGACCCGTCAGGCTTGGCGTTCGCTGTGGAATCTCCGAAACACAGGATTCTACAGGCCAGGGCTGCAGTTTTCTCCTTGGACTCAAAAATCCCATCAGAGTGCTGCAAAGAAGCCCATGACTGGCAAGCTGCCTAGGGACAGCCACATGCTCGTGGAAAGATGACCCCGGGATCAGAGACTGGAAGGTCTTTTTGCACCAAAGAGGGTCAGTCTCCAGGTAAAAGGAGTGATTGGGAAAGAAAGGAAAGGAACGCTGGAATTTTGGTGAGTATTACTTTCGGCTTTCTAAGGGAAAATCCCTTTCAGAGGTGGGATTCCTCAGGGAAAAGGGTTTCTTTCCTCTGTCAGGGAAGGTTTTGCTTTCAGAGTAAACACCTTCAGAGTGCCTTTATCAGCCTCGGGGGGTGGCCCCTTTTTTGGCTTTTTTTCTCTCCAGCAAGGGTTTTTTTCTCTTTTTCTTCCTTTCAATTTCTCCGTCACAATAGAGAGGACACAGAAACTCAAAATCTGAGCCAAAAATGGGTGCAAGACTGTCTGTTCCTCACAAAAGAGTCTATTATTACATTTTATACATCTTGAATAATGACAAGACCCATTATACAAAGAAACAGCTGAAAAAATTAACTCTGTGGTTATTTTCTCAGGTCCCACACTTATCATTAGAGCAAATAAGCTCCCCAGAATTCTGGGAGGCTATAACAAAAAAAAAGAGTTGAATCTGGCTCCTCTAACAATAAAGAAGATGCAAATTTTGCTTTTTATAGCTTAAAAATCAAGTTTGCATTGTAAAAGCAAAATAAAAAGGAAAAAAGGCCAGTTCTTTGTTAATTTTCCCCAGCTTGTACCTTTGCAGGCAGTCCGAGTGCTCAAACCTCCCATCTTAGTGGTCCCCAGGTTGGGGGGGGTGGGTCACAAGATGGAGGGGATTCCTTTGTCCAAAATGGCCGAAGCCATGTGCTCCCAAGCCAGGAGGACTCCCTTCCTTTGTCTGACCCCCTCCTTCACTTTGGTGCCACCCCCAGCACTGCCCTCTCCTCTGACTCTGCCCCCTACCCTCAAACCTCTGCCCTCCAACTCCTCCCCATGTGACTCAAGCCTCCAGCCCCTCCCTGCCCCTGGTTCCCACGGTTTCCCTGCCCACAGTCCCAGTTCCCACCCCCCAGAGCGGGGATGGAGGGGAGGGGGGGAGCCGGGAAGCCGGAAGCAGGAAGCGATCCTGACTTTTCTGCCGCCCCTTTCACATATCAACAATCAAAAAGAGGGGGTGCTGCCCACAGTAACTGGGACTCCTTCCCCCAACAAGCGATTCAGGGTTTATGCAAAGCTCAGGCCAAATTCAAATATGAAAGAGAATACTTTTGCAACTGTTTAAAAGCAAATTTAGCAAGAAATACTACAGTTCCCTTGGACCTCCAAAAAGATTTACTTCCGGAGCTTTGGCAAAATCCTGAAACGGCTGTTGGTAATAAGAATCTGCCAATTCAATTAGCAACCCAGCCTGATAAGTCTTTCCAAACTTACAGTAAAATAAAGCAGCTTCCATCAGAACCTTTAGTAACATTTCTGGAGCATTTAACACAAGATATTGAGTTACAGGTTAAGAATGAAGGAGCCCAGGAACAGGTCCTGGAGGAGATGGCTCTGGCTGATGCAAACGAACGGTGCAAGGCAGCTACCCTCAGCCTGTCCACAGAACCAGCTCCAGCTTTACATGACATGCTCCAGGTGTGTGCCAGGAAGATTCCCTTCATAAAAGCTCATCAAAACCACAGTTCCAGAGTCAAGCCACCACAAAAAGCTGCTGCAAACACCGTGCTTTGTGTACCACAGCCACCGCCCAAGAGAGGAACAACGTGTCTCCTGTGCGATCAGGCTGGACATTGGGCATCTCAATGCCCTTTGAAGAAGCCATTTCTGGACTTTCGGGACAATGGGGGCGGGAGGTCTCAAAGGTCTAAAGGGAATTTTTCAAAGAAACTAGAAAATGTAAATGTTAAACTAAATATTCCTGCTTTAACCAGTTCTGCCTTTCAGCAAAAGTCACCAGATGTGATAGTAAAGGGTCCAGTGACCAGAGAAACAAAAAGTCCTCATGATCAGGTCACCTGGGGTCGTGGGTACACCTATGTGTCCACTCCCCCAGATCTCAAGTGGGTGCCAGCCGAGTGGGTGAAACCCTTCATCCCCAAAACTGCAAAACCCCCTGCAGAGGCCCCACAAGTGGCCAGTGCTGCCTGGAGGAGGAGAAAGCGCCAAACCTTCTCCTTCTAATTATCATTATTCCTTGACAGTGTCTTTCTAAACAGTTTTGACTAAAGGTCATTTTTCTTTTGCAACTTTAAAGGTACTCAAGGTCCGAACTCTGAGCATCTCCCACGAACCGAACCTTCCTCCTTCTTAATTAAATAACAAAAGGGGAAATGTTGTAATGCATTAATTGGTTTTATATTTCATCGGATTTGTAATGCTCTTTTCTATCTGTCCTTGCCCAGCAGTGCCCATCCCCCTCAAACCTAATCCTGTTTCCTCCCACTTATCATTGATTGGGTGGTGCCTCTGGGTATTGCCTATGGGCCCTGCACCCTGGGGGAAAAAGCCACGGCAGGGGAGGGGCCAGCACTCTCTGGCATCGGCAGTCCCTGGCTAAGGACCCCAGCAACCAGAGCAGGACTTAAGAACAAAAGCAGAAATATCCAACCCAAAGCCAGAGAGTCTTCTTTTGCCATCGGCGGCCGTCTAATCTCGTGGGGGAAACTACACCCATGTGTATTATTTTTTCCTTCTTTTTCCCCGCAATTTCCCCTTAATTCCCCTTAGTTGGATTTTCAGAAACTATGTGCTGGATCTTTTACCAGAAATTTTGTCTTTGTCATTATTGAGGTGGGTTCTGATCTTAAGTGTTCAGTATTTGAACCACTTGGTCTGCCTGAATCAAATTCCAGCTATTAACAGAGGCATAAATGCAGTATGCTTGTTGGGGTAGCTTTTTGCCCTTTTCCTGAAACAGATGAAGCAGATCCATAGGCTGAAGGATTTCCCCTTTCCTCTGTCATCAGAAGGAAACTCTACAAGGAAATCCTTCCCTTCCATTGGACTTCCCAGTGAGGTCCATGCTGCCATTTCTGTTCCCTGAGGGGTGAACGAAAGGCGATGAAAAAGGCAGCATGACTGGGCACCGTTCTCTCTCAAACAACCTCCTGCCCACACACCAAATTCCCCTTGTTGTCAGTCAGTGTAATTACCATGACATAAACATTGTCCTGAACGCTATTAAAAATGCAAATAATGTCCATCCAGCCTGAGGAATGGAGAATAAGCAGCTCCTTTGCAGCCCACTTCCTCCTGGGCCCAGCATGTGTTGTGCAGACGATGCTCTGCTGTGACACGTCCGTGAGCTCTCAAAGTTGCATCTATTTTTTCTTAACATAAGCAATGAAGCTGCAGACTTAGAACATAACAGCCATTTAGAAACTCTATGACTTTCCCTAACTGTCTGTAACTGTTTCAAGATAAGTAATTTTTAAAAAGAATCACTTTAAACTGAGACTGCTTTAAACCAGACCTTTGTACTTGGTTTTGCTTTTATCTTGGCACAGATGCTTACCCTCTCTCCGGCTTCTTTGTAGAGTTCATTATGCAAAGGCAAAGAAGCTACACTAACATTGTAATTTTATTTGGCAAGGTGAGCCACAAAACATATGCTGTGTCATGCCTTTTTATTACTGTGCAAGAATTGCCAAAGCAGCCTAAAGGAGGAATCAAGGACACGATCGTTGTGAGGAAAAGAGGAAACGGTCCAGTTTTACAACACTCAGGCTTGTAACCACTTGCGGTAGATAGTTTCAGAACTGGTTTAATTTTAAATTATTTTCTTACCAACTGACAACAGCTTTGAAGTGACTGGTGTTTAACACCACCACTTTCTGATCCACATTGACTCATTTTTCAGCGCCTGGAGATGCAAGCCCTACCTGTGAAGCAGGAGCTGTGTAGGCTGGGACTGCCCCATCCTCTCCCAGCACCAGGAGATGGCAGATCTAAAGCCAGCCCAAGCCAAAAGAGAAAGAAAGCCTCCTTGAGCAGGCACTGGCATCCCCTTTCCACTCCAGGGAGGACAGCATGTGGCACCTTATTCTGATCATGCTCCAAGAGCAAAACCCGCACTTCCCAGTCTAGACAACCTGTAATCAGGCAAGGGAAGAGCAGGCAAAGGGAACAATTAATAGGTGTGATCTCAGCCTCTTGCAGCCTGCCTTAAAAGCCTCCAAGGACTGGTTATATGAGTGGGCATCTGTGGGAGCATAGAGGAGTGGCCCCCATACCCCCATCTCCTCTGGGGGCCATGAGTGCCCCACTCCTGCACCCTTCCCATGCGGTGCTTTCACTTGAAGGGATCAAGGAAATTATGTGGCTGGAAAATAACCAAAAAGGTAAAATATTTTTAACTTGGTCCCACATGTGAGCCTCTGTGCAGCCCCTGAACAGGACTGGGCATGAGCAAGAAGTTTGAGAGTGGAAGAAGGAAGGCAGTTTTCACTATAACAAAATGTCCCATTGCAACACCTCCCAAGTACTTTGGTTGCAATTCCTCCAAGCCCATCTGAAACTTCAGAAACAGCTCGAAAGAAATGGCTGTGTGGAAGGAGGCCTGGTGCCCCCAATGGGAGCAAACTCCAGGCACAACCACTGGCTGCCTACCTATCCCATGGCTGCTGCCTGTACTCCACCAGGGGTAGGTAGGGGTGGCAGGAAAGAACAGGGCAGCAGCAAAGGGCACAGCTCCCTTCACCGCTCGTTCCCAGATTTGGTGAACCTTTGGAGGGCAGAGGGAGGAGAAGAGGAAGGGATATTCATATTACAGCGTGCAAAAGAGGTAACGAAAGTGTGGCGATGCCAGTCACTCGCTGCATGCCACGGAAAGAGTGGGGCAGGCTATTCATTGTGTTGAGAGAAGCAGAAACCACCCCAACCAGACCCTGCCTGCCTCCAGGGACTGCAGGCTGGCACAGGGCAGGGGGATTGGTGGAGGGAAATGTGATGGGGGATGTCTCTGCGGGTCGTTGCTGATCTGTCGACACAGGCTGAGTCAGGCTCAACGAGATACTTCTACGAGCTGGGAAAACACCCAAAAAGGAGAAGTGGAGACATTTGCCTGTCCAGTCAGTTTGCTTGCCATTAGTGTTTTCCTACTTCCCTGTTCTAAATAAACACGCTTGCTGTCAGACTTCAAACGAGCGATAACCAGCTTGGGGCAAACGCCTATGGGAAAGGGACACGGCAAGAATGCCTTGAGAAATGCCCCAGCACCAGGCTTGCTCCCACCCTGCCGATGGCCAGTCCTCCATGGAGGCGCAGGCTGGAAAGGCAGAGGCTGGTTAAAAGCAATGATGCCTGTGAAGTGCAGATATGCAGGGAGCGATGGACGGGTTTGCAAGCAGGAGCTCAGAGGAGAGCACAGCAACACCAGTGTGCTGGGAATAAAAGACAGGTTTCCTCAGAGACATAAACGAAACCTCGCTGTCCCACTTAGACCTGCTCTCAACACCACATATGGCAGGTGTCTGAAGCAAGACAGTGACACTAAACATGTCCCTTCAAAGCACAAAATGCAAAAGAAATTTTCCAGCTATCAGTTTTTCATAACTCAGACAAAATGCCAGAGAGGCTTCTTTGACTGGCCTGCCCTTCTCCTCCCAGGGGAGGACATGGAATGGACACTGGCCCCTGGGACAGGAGATGTGCTGCATGGAGCACCTGTTCTCAGCACATTTGCTCTGACAGCCGCCCTGGTCTCTGTGGATTTTGGGAAAAAAGTGACCACTGCGGAAATCTGTCACTTAAATTTAATATCCTGTTGTCTGTGAGGATGCAGTCCTTTTGGGAAATTCAGTCCTGGCAGTTAAAAATAAAGCAGCCGTGTGGAAACAGTGAGACAAACAGCTCTGCCCCTGCGCACCCAAGCCTGGAGTCCTCAAAGTCCAGTCGTACTCAGCTCAGATCAAGTCCATTACCCACAGGAGAGCTGTTCTGGAAGCAACTTGGAAATGCATCCCAGCAGAACAGTATCACCCACAGCATGTACCTGCAGTTGATGTGGAGTTACAGTGACATGAGACTTCCCTATGGCTGCACTAGGCTATTTTAAATTCGAGGCAGGCATAAGGCATGTGACAGTACATGTTGTTCATGTGGGGAAACTCTTTCATTAATATTCATGCCTTGGGACTGGCCTAGGGTAGACAGTTTTTTGAGCATGCAATACATTTAAAATCCGGGGTTGCCTTTAATGCCTGGAACACTGATGGAGCCAAAATCATTGCTTCACCCTAAAATCAGACTTCACAGAAACCCCATTTCCTCTGAGCACCGACAGACTTACTTGTACGGGTAGAAACATTCTTGATCTTCAGTCACCAAAGGCTAATCTCTCTCAGAGTGAAAGAAAAAGTAAAACCTCAAGAAGCCGCAGGATGTGTGGGAGTTAATTTTTATATCCAAACAGTTATTTGAACCAACAACACAGCGCGTATAACGACAAGTCTCCACTCTCCTTTAGCTCTGGAAATGCAGTTTAGAGGATTTAGAGGACACGTGGGTCTCCAGGCCACACTGTCAGTAATTTATACAGGCTTGGCTGCAGAAGTGACACACGTCCCCACGGCCTGCTCTGCTGTCGGAAGCCCCGGCTGCGGCGGCGGTGCCCGGCCTGCAGCAGCCGGCTCCTGCAGCAGCACAGCCGCCCGCTGGCTCCCCTGGCAGGGCTGGATGTGTGCAGCCTGCATCCAGGCAGTGCAGGCACTCGGGGCAGGAGCTGCGTGCCCCTCATGCCAAGTTGTCTCTGCCTGTGAGTCACAGCCCTGACTCATGAGCTGCTGCGGATTAAGCTGTAATTTGGAGATGTTGCCGCCTACATCTGTCTGCACGGCTCCTCTCCCGGAGGTGGCAGAAACAAACACCCATACAGTCATCTGAAAAATTCGGCCAGACGTGCTAGTTCAAACCCCAGGTGAGGGCAGGTTAGGGTGAGCGAGCAGGCGAGCGCACACCTTGCAGCAGTAAACGCGGGGAAGGAGGTTTCCATCCCACTCAGGGGCTGGAAGATGTCTGCCGCTCCCACCTGCCAGCTCCCTGCCGTGCCTCCCTCATCTGCCCCTGCCCAAACCCCTCGCCTGGCCCCAGCAGCTCACAGAAAGGTCTCTCTGCTCACCCCACACACCACGGGGGCCCTCTAGCACCGAAAACAGGCCCAGGTCTTTGTCAAATGCATGCGTTCGTGCTCTAAGACTCATGAGCACCATTTCTCTTGCGGTTTGCATTGCCTTGGAAAATTAGATATATTGGGACCTAAGAGCTAGAAACATTTGTACTGACATATATTTAACTGAAATAACCAATTAAACTAAAATTGCTTTGATTTAAGTGAAAATTAAGACAAGTGGCAGTAGCAAGGGTAAGATTGATCAGGATTATTTGTGAACTCCCAGGCACATTTCTGCTGGAAGAGCCAAAATTCTGTACCATGTGCTTATTCTGGCTCTCAATTTTATTTTTTTTTTTTCCTGGCATTAAACCACCTGTTGGAAGACAAACGGTGCCTTATCCAGCATAAAGGCAGCCAGCACACTTGTCAACAATTTCTGAACAAATGGAAGCATGCATTTGTACAGGATCAGCACTTTGCACCAGGAAGCCACCGTGTTTGCCATATTTCGTTGGAAGCCATAAAGCCAGACTTTTTTTTTCCTTCTATCAGCAGCTCACGTGTGCAGTGCTTCAACTAAAATGGTTTAACTTCGGTCCTTTGATTCCAGAAGCACAACCCCTTCCCACAGGCCAGTCCTTGGCTTTGGGTTAGTCATCGCTTTTGGTTTACACACAGGAATTGTATTTGATGCAGGAGCAGATAAGCAATGCATCTGCTCAGTCATATTTCCCCAGCGTCTCTCCCTTTGTTCTTTTGCCTTTTATCTGCCGAGTTCTCTCCGCAGAGATCCCTGCCCTCGCCCTGCCGCTTTTCCCTTCTCTTCTAAGCTTGCCCTTGCCCACCTCTGCTTCCGCAGGAAAACAACCAGCCACTCGCATTCAGCAATGCCCTCACTATTTACTGATGTCAGTTCCCCCACTCAGAATGAATTTCCCTTTTGTTTGCCTTAGCTAGAAAGGTCTGTGAAATTTGCAGCGGTTTCTCCCTAAACGAGAGCAGAGAAGAGGGAAGCTCTGCATCCCCGCACGTGGCAGCGCCGGCCATCCATCCCAGGGCGCTCCCTCGCGTGCCCGCAGCTCTCCCACCCTTGAGGTAGGGGTGTGCGATGGGGTGCGCGTGCTGAGTCACCGCCTGGGGTTAACACACGGGCCTCGCCACAGCACAGCCCCAGCAGTGGAACAAAAGCCACGCTGACAGCTCCCAGCGCACGGCTAATGCTGATTAAAGGCCAGCTTGTGTCTCCGGAGAGCAGGGCGAGAAGGGGCTGGTGCCCAGGGCAGCCGCAGCGCTCCTCTGGCTGACTCAGCCAGAATCGCCCCCGCAGGGCCCCGCACCGGGAGGGTCCCCAGACCTTCTCTGGGTACTCGGGAGCTTCCTTGGCACATACACCAGTCCTACGGCATTTAGGTCCCGTGCCTTCAGGAGCAGCCCCAGGACGGGCCGGAGCTGGACAAGCTGAGGCAGGCAGGGGAAGAGATGCTCCTGCCCGTGCTGTGCACAGCAGGTATCCCAGCTGGGACACATTGCTTGCTGGAGTAGTCTGCAAAAGAAATTGTTATAGGCATGAATATTTAAATTTCCTTCCAATGGGTATCAAGCCAAATTCCACATCTCAGTTCCAGGGTGAATTGGGATGATCAGACACGCTGCTTCACAGAACAGAAATGTAGAGGTAAGACCAAATCCCAGTGCCTTCCTCCAGAGGGGACGGAGTGCCTGGCCAATTAATTCAGCAGAAAGGGAGGGAGGAATCGTAGCCCTGCAGGCTACTGGGTTTTTTTCATCTTTGCTTGGAGGGCTTACCTGGCAAAGCTTCTCCCTGAGGTCAGCAAGTTACAGAACAGTGTCTGTTGAACAGACAACCTGTGACTCTTTTGCAAAGTTCCTCTGCTGGGTGAACATGACTTGCCTCTGTGAAATACTGCTATTCCCCTGGGAATATGTGCTCCGAGCATGGGGCAGGAAAGAAAGAGGCAGCTAGACCTTCCCACCTTCTGGGATCTGCTTAAAAAAAGACAGGGAAGTGTGCTTAAATTCCCTTTTCTTTTTTTCTGGGTCATCTGGACTTGTCCTGGGCCCTAGCTGGATGACACCAGCCAGATTGTATGCCTGGATAGTGCATCCTGGGATAAGGGGCACTGGACCCCAGCGTGGTCCTCCAGCATTACCCAGCACCTCCATCCCACCTGGCAGGACTGCACTGCTGCAGCTGTCCTGTTCAGGTGCATTAGCACCAGTGCTGGCTTTCCAGAGCAGCTTCCCCATGCTGCAGTTTGCTTTGGTTGTGCCCCAGATGGGCAGCCCTGCCACAGGCAGCAGAAGCGTGACGTGCAGACAGGCTGCAGCAAGCCATCCCTGACACTAGAGCCAATGCCTGGAGAAAAGTGTCCAAATCCTGCCAGGTTTGCTCCTCACTGGCACCCACGTGAGCTAATCCTTCCCAGCGTTTACCCAACCCTCCCATTTCCTTCCCTGGGAAAGCTGTCAGCCTTCTTACCTGGCAGCATTGCACCGGGCTGCTGAGCTGCCACCCATGGGGAGAGTGGGAGCCACCCCAGCCATGACCTGGGCTCTCAGGCTGCAGAGACAGCCCAGCACCGGGGGCTGCCCTGGCTCACACCTCAGCAGCTTCCTCTGCAAACCCAGCAGACGCTCACAGCAAAGAAACAGAAACCAAACCAGAAAAATGAGGCATCTGCAGAAAGGCTTTGTTGGTGGACTGCTGCTGGGTACTGCTGGTTCTGCAAGGGCTCCCCGTTCCTGTTGGGATTTGCCTTTGCTGCTGTTTGCAGCCTCCGCAAGCTGCCTCTCCAGCTAGAAAGCACGGAGCGATGATCACGGCGGTGATCCCTGGGGATATTATTGCACGATGGGAAAAGCAGCTACAACAGCGGCTGGGCGTGATGCTGAAGAAGTCATCTTCCTACTGTGTCCTTAATACCAATACTCTTATGGAAAATGAATCAGCCCTCTTTGGGCATTCTTCCAGAGGCCTCTCTGACTAATTTGGTCCAAAACAGCCAGGCTGACCCTGCACAGCAGTATGACGGTGGCAGACAGGACCTGCTCACGTTTGGGTGGAGGCAGGGAAAAACTGTTTTGCAGGCCTGCCCAAAAAAAATCCTCAGGCTGACTCTGCCAAAATCCACACCAAACATATGGTAAATGAAATCGCTGGCAGGGAGCTGGCTTGGACAGCAGGAGTGTTTCAGCACTGTGGACTGCTTGTTAGCTGGCCTGAATTTTATTTATGCTGCTTTAAGCAGCTCCATATTTGAGGAAAAGAAGGCAAAGGAGAGGGCAATGCCAATTTTGGGGGTGTGCTTTTGATGCCTCCCCATGCACTTTTTTTATCCTGACGATGTTAGCATGGTCACAGTGCTTGTCCCGTCCTGTGGTTAAGAGCACAACAGCACCACAGAAGGGTTTCACCTCCTCATATGGCAACAGTCTTCTGTAGAAAAGCAGACAGAAGGGTTTTTCTCTCTTGGAACAGGGACTCTGCCTATTTCACCATATGAATGTCCTGTACGTTTCGTGGAGCTGATGAAATCATGTACAGATGGGATCCATCTTAACAAAGGCTCTTATTCACAGGGCAGGTTTCTCTGCGGCATATCTTGGGCTGTATCCCAGCTTGCATAGCCATATCAACCAAAAGCATCCACAGAGCCAGGCAAATTTCTGAGAGGATACCAGACACGGAGATGCTGTGCCCCTGCTCAGCAGTTTGGCCCCTCTGGAAATCTGAGCCTTGGAGTCACGGCAATAAACACGCCTTTCCTCACACGACAGCCTTTAAAAGGATTCAGGTACCAGATGCCATTTCCAGGATGCTGCCATGTGCTGTGGAGAAAGCATGACAGAGTAGCAAGGTGCCTGATGTCTTCAGAAATTTGATAGGCTGCCATAAGAATAGCTGTGGTGGCTACAGCTGCTGAAGGAGGATGAAAATCGAGCAGAGAAACAGCCGCTCCTTGAGTCTGGGGTACCATTTTTCTTCCTGGAGCTGGAGTGGTGGAGTGCCAGGGGCAGAGCTCACCTCCACATTCATGGGCAGCTTTCTACCACCCTTTGCATGCTACAACACGGAGCTCAACCAGTCCCCAGACCTACCCCATCCCTTAGTTGCCTCCACCTCTCTGCAGGCTGTGGAATCCTGACTATTGCATGGGGAAGGGGCTTTTTCAAGAGAAGGCAGGGGGACAGATACTTTGGATCTGCTGTCCTGCTCCTGACTCCATGCACACACCTTTCTCGGGCTGAGTGGTCATCTAAAACAACGAGATGACCAAATCCCACAGAAACTGTTTATTCAACAACCTGATCTGGACAAGGAAAATCAAAGTTTCAGAGCAAACATTTGGGCACAATCCAGCCCAAATACGGATCAATAAACCCTCCTCCCTGCTTTTCCTTTCTTGATGTGCATTCAGCACTCAGTCAGTAGTACCTTAGAAACATCTCACTATCTGCCTGTGCTCAAAAGAACAAAAAACAACAAGAGGAAATTTATAGAGGGATGACCTAAGAGAGTTTGGAAATCGCTTCCCATATGAAACACTCCTTTAGTCAGGCACAAAAAGGCATCAAAATTCCCTGCCTCTGATGTAAACAACAGAAAGAAAAAGTCATCTGGAAGGACAGGATGATTCATACTGTGACCTGACTCGTAATATTCATCAGTGTTGAAATTGCCTCTGCAAGATGACTGCATGTGAAAACGGCACCAGCGAAATCCCAGCTTCTGCCACGAGAAGTATCATTAGCAGCAAAGTGGTGTGGTGAGACTCCAGTGGCACAACCCTTGCTCCGGTGAGTAATCGTAAGTCATCCGACCAGTCCCAGCTAAAACAGCACCGTCATTCAGGTAAAACTGCTTTACATAAGAGGGCAGCTGCAGCAGACTGGAGCTCAGGCTTTGCAGCCCTCTTCAACAGCAAAACAGAAGGGTTTTCTCTTGGTCCCGCAAAAGTTCCTGCTGAGGGCTTTCTTATGAAGATGCTGCTCAAGTTGGATGCTTGAAGAAGACTGGAAAATTGGCCTGTCTTTTCCTTTATGTTAATTGCCCTGAGCCAAGCGGGGAAAGGGCAAAAAAGGCCATGCTGACTTTATGCATTGTTAGGAGATACTTTCCCCTGCACATTTGAATCTGTTTACTTAATCTTCCAGGCCTTTACCCATGAATATTAAATTCCTTGATCACTATGCATTAGGAGTCATCTTCACACCATCTGTTTGTATTTGTCATCTAACCCTTGTAAATAATAAAATGTACTTTGTTCTCAAGTTCATGGATCGTAGCAAGAGAGCAATTACTGTTGAGGAAAAGTACTGTGTGAAACTATTGGCAGTGACAGGACTCTTCTCTACCCTCCCATCTTGCCACTATACAGTAATTAAATGAAAGCTAGGATCTGGCCCAAAGAGTGATGGTTTCTTTGAAGGGCCAGAAGAGAGGAGGGAGGACTCTACGTCTCTGAAAGCGATGCAGGCACTCTTGCCCCTGCTCCTAAAAGAAGGCAATGTCAGAAGAGAAGGCTGTACTTCAGGGAAGCAGCGTTCCTGAGAGTTAGGCATGCCAACAGGATCTAGCTGCTCTGTTCAAGCAAAAATATAACCTGGATTGGCAGGAATGGCTGTGACTGTTTAACAGGGTGGCCTGGGCAGCTGGCCTGGGCAAACTTCCTGAGAGGTACTGGCACAAAGAAACATCTGAGGAAGAAATAGGTAAATGAGCAGATAGACACTGTTTCTCTCACACCTGGGATTGCCACTAAAGAAGTGAAATTGTCACCCATCAGCTGACAGGTAAAATTCAGAGAAGGCTAGGCAAATATCAAGGGAAACAGTGATAAAGTGCAGTTGTTACAATATGAAATTAATCCTTAGAGGGAGCTCTGCCTGAAAATTTTATTAGATCATGCATTGAGAACAGCCTTTACATATATTACCAAGGTTCAATATCGACATTATCAATACAGATAAATGTGTAAATCCCTAGCACAGTGGAGCCATGAGTAGGAAAAAACATGTGTCATGGTGGAAGACCTCTGTGGACAACAAAAGCTGGCTGGCAAGCACACCACAAGAACACAGTGCCTTGGGGAGCCAGTCAGAGACATACTTCGCAGAAGACTCACAATGATTTACATCCCTTAAGGATTTGTCTCTCTGTGCTCCTATAAATTATCTTATATGCCAGGCAACTATCAATAAGCACTCAAATTGTTACCGTCTAGTTAAAACCTAATGTAGTCGGTCAAAGAAGGGATCATTTAGGAGATTAAATGGAATCATATTATTTTTATCTGACACGTTGGTAGCGACAAATTTAGGCAAGAGAATGGTTGTCAAATATTTGTTCAACTGGAAGAGTTATCTGGGCTTGGACAAGATACCACTTGCCAGTCTGCTCAGCCTTGCAAACATCCCACACCAGGAGGTTACCTATTAAGTGATAGACAATATAACTTGTTAACTGTTAGAGCATTATGACCTTAGACTTTGCCCAGGTATTTAATAATACCATCTGCTGTCTAGGTCTGCAATACTGCAATACTATTATTTTTTTCACATGAGGATTACTCTTTCTCCACAAAAAAGGTTGCAAATACAGTGCTGAAGGAGAGCAGAGCAGCGTGGTACTTAAAGCTGACTGCCCAAGCAAAATATACCGGAGGTACAGTTCACCTAAAAATATTGCAGATGCACTGTCTTGAATCTGGAAATCTTGATGTGCTGAAGGCTGAGGGCCTGTGATCCAGCCTTGTGGATTGCACCCAGGAAAAACCTGGTCTTGCCTGAGATCAAGCTGGGAGTGGAATGCACTCTGGTGCAGGCTGCCAGTCACTTTGCTCTTTCTGGCACCGTTGCTGTTTCCTTCACCAAAACAACAGCAACGGTCCAAAGGCCACCATTTAGGAATCACTGTGCCTTCAGATCTTTTCATCTTTGATAAAATGCTTTTAAAGCATGTATATTTCATGCCAAGCAATCACATTTATCAGGTTTTCCAACCCTCTTCTTGCTGACAGTGATGTGATTTTTGGCTTTGGCTTCTTAAGGAATTTAGGGGAGGGAAGAAAACAGTGTATTTCTCTCAGCTGGTGTCTTCTGGTTAGTGTTTCCATGGGGTTTCATGTAAAGCCATTCTCAGTGTACCGGAAACCTGAAGCTACTGGATTCAGTGACAAAAGTCCTAACAACTGAGATGAGCCAGTTTCTCACTCTGGAATGTTGACATTTTTGTGCAAATAGTCTTTTCCTCCAAATAAAGAGAAGCTGAAACCTGGTAGCTGATGAGCTGCCAGATGAAGGAGGAAGCATTAGAGGTGTGAACACCAAAGTGCTCCAAAAAACAAGGCCAAGAGAAAGAGCCCAGAGTGTACTTTAAATTTAAAATGCACATTTGTAGTGGATTAAAAAAAAAAATGTTTTTATTACTGCTTATTGGTGTATGTTTGAGGAATAAAACAATCGTGAATCCTCCACAGTCTCCAGCTTAATTCCTATATGAGGTCTAGGGGGTGGAGTGCTTTACTTGGCGCTCTGTTGCACGAGAGAGGTCAAATATGAAACTGAACATATGAATGTAATTAGGAGGGTATGTAAAATATGGGGGCTGGATGTCTTAACAGTGTCCGAAGCAGGCATGTCTTGACATACCATTGGTTGAAAATGATTTTAAGTATTCCAGTCTGTCGGACAGTATATCTGATTACATCTGAAAAGAGTTTCTTAGGCTTTTGCTCATATGATTTTTCTCATATTTCAAGAGTAGAAGTTTGATTCTGAAAGCCTAGCGTGCAGAAACATTCACATCTTTTTGAAGTGTACGAAACAATCTTTTTATTACCACTGCTAGTTCTGGAAGAAGATGTGAGAAAGTCCAGATTCTTCTCACTTGCCCTATATTCATTCTGAGGCAAAGGAAGTTCTAATGACATTTATGCATGCTACCTGGAAGTGCATGTAGCAGGTTGTGATGGGATATTTTTTTTCCATTTGTAAACAGAGAAACTGGTATTTTCATATCATATACAGCTGAGTAGTTTTTCTTACTGTTGTTTCACAAATGACAAAGGAATGGCTAAAATCTGTGCCAAAAGTATGCACAAAAATCTATCTCTACTCTTTGCCTATGATTTGCATTTTCTTTTAAACCTTTCCAAGTGAAGCAGTAGGCAAAACCCCCGGCAACTAGAAGCATGTGCAAGGATGCAGAAAGCTTTAGAATACGTTTCCACGCCCTGCTGACCTATTCATCAAAAAGTCTGCCAAAACACGTAACTCTTAGTCTAAAGCAAAATTCACGAGAAAGGGCCCCTCTTGCATTAACCTACTTCTTTCCAGGTTGCGTGCCACTGCAGGATCTCCCAGAGGAAGAGGAGCTGAGCCCATTATGTGACTTTCCTGTCCTCCCTAGGAACTTTCCCAGCTCCTTGGCAGAGGGGGACACTGGGAGGAGCAACCCTCCTGCAGCTCTGCTGGTGGGCCAGGCTGGGACTCTGAGTTAAGCCAAGCAGATGCAATGGCCCTCTGGATGAGGCAGGAGCGAGCTGTCAGCTGCAGGGCTGCTTGAGTGCATCATCACCCCAGGCCAAATGCTGCTCTAGTGAAAATTCGGTGACTTAGCAGAGCTGTCCCCAGCAGGAACTATGATGCCCCTGCGATCACTGGCTTACTGAGGCTGGGAGTGGTGAGTGATACTAGGTTTAGATGTGCCTGACTCCTTCTTTTCCCAGGTCTCTCTCCATTTGAATCACCCTCCTGGTTCATGAGCATGGTGCTGTCCTAGGGTAAGGTTCTCACAGTCCCAGAGAGCCTTTGTGGAGCCATAAACTTGACAGCAATGGCTTCAAATGGAAAGCAGGCCCCCATACTGAAGTAGACATGAGAGTATCTTCCTCACCGCATACCTGCATTGCATGTACCAATTTTTGAGACTGTAATACAAACTCATATTTTATTTACACACACACACGGATGCATCTGTTTTATTCTAGTTTTGTACCTGTTAGATATAGGCCTGATAAGAACAACAAAGGAAAAGTCATGCTGGTAGTTTTTTTAGTGCTACTGAGTGATAAGGACACCCCTCTGCAGTGAAGAGAAGTACCATGCAGGGGTTTCTCCACATTATCATTATTGGTGATAGAGACAGGGCTGTCATTTTGCTCTGAAGGATATGGAGCCCAGCCTTTAAGCTCCTCAGGTCGTGGCAGGAAATCAGACCCATCTTCAGCGTGGTCCTGTGCCCCTGGGAAGCCCAGCTGGTCCATGTGTCCTCCCCTCCTCTTTAGTGTGCACTCTGGCAGCTCGAGGTGGGCTGTCATAGCAGTTGGTGGGTGATGGGAGGACGCCTGTGGGTGCAGCAGGAGGGGCGGCTGCAGCAGCTCCAAACTGATGCTGCTGCTGAGATCCCTTCCTAGCACCCATCCTGACCTGCTCCCTTCTCTGCAGAAGAACCCTGGCACAGCAGGATGGTGGCACTGGGGCAGGTTTAGTTGCACTGCAGCTGTTGGGGCTGCCAGATTTGCTCCAGCAGCCACACAAGCAAAATGCCAAGGGCAGCGCTGGCAAAACTGAGAGCTGAGGTGGGGGAGAATGGGACCACTTCTTCTGCTGACAGCACCAGCTCGTTGTGCCCTCCTAAGCAGAGCTGCAGGTGTGCTGCATGTTCTCTCCTCTGGTAGCTCACCCAGCTCACACCCAAGGCCATCTGGATCAAAGACAGGATGAGACGGTGCTCCGGAAACCAGGGCCAAGCTCCTCTCTTCAGTATGGCGCTCTGGGGTGGTGATTTGGTCTGCTATTATGTAAGATTCAACAAAAGCTGTATAACAAAACTATTTTAAGTAAGAATGTTAATTGAAGGCTGAGTCAGGCTGCAGCTAAAGCAGAGATGTTTTTGAGAGGCTTGTACTCTTTTTCATTTGGTCTGTATTTTTTTCCACTTAATTACAATGTGTGTGGAACAGCAGTTAGCAATAATAGTAACTGGCAGAGGGAAAATGGACGATCAAGATGATCATTCTCTTTCCTCTAGATCAGCCGCTGAAACCCATCCCAGATCTGCACTATTCAAGAGTCATTCACCTCTGAGGCTGCACGAGGCACATGGGAAGTGCAAGCAAAGAGGCAGCTGCTTGGTGCTCCTTATTGTGATGGACTGCAGCTGGAAACTGGTGAGATGTGTTAGGGGGAGGCATGTTGAAGGATGCCTGTGTGACACCTTCCAAGAGCACATGCAAGACCCCTGAAGCAGCAGCAAGTGGCAGCCGTGCAAGCAGCCTCTGCAGCTGCCCCAGCAAGCTCACTGGCACGGTCACTCCTCAAGCAAGACACAAGGTCCTGTGCAGGACCCATTATTGAAGATGACTGGTCCTCATCCAGCCCTGTTTGGGAGACTAAGCGATATGCAAGTCCCAGCCCTTGGCAAGTTCCTTTAATGACTGGAATTTGCAGGAGGAGGCTGAGTTTAATTGCCAGTTTCAGCACAGGTCTACCAGTTATTAATGCTGCTAGTGTTCTTTTAATCGGATATGAACTCAGCTTCCTAGCAGGCACCTCCTTCTGAATCTCAGCATGAGCAGAAGGGATGCGGGTGCCTGGAAAAGGGATGTGTATGATTTTCTTTGCCCAAAAGTACACATGGGCAGAATGAAGTAATGCAATACAACTCTGCTGTTAAAGTTTACAAATACATCATTAATGCCTAAACTTGTAAGTATTGCTTCTCAGCATTGCTACACATCCACATCCACATCCACATCCATATCCACATCCACATCCATATCCTACTCATATGACAGAATGTACAAGAAGATAAAAATATCCTTTTTTACTTGTTTTTACTCAGCATATTGGACTGCAGTCAGCAAAAAGATAAGGCTATGGGCTGAAGCACAGAGAGGAGCATTTCCTCCTCACTCTGCCTGCCCAGAATGCTCCCTAAGGGGTTCCCCACAGAGGAGAAGCACTGCCTGAGCATTAGGAAGAGACAAAGGGAGAGAATGAGAGGAAGTGCTGGGAGGCCAAAACCAAATTTTGTTTGCATTCTATGCTTTCTCAGATTTGGGCACCCTGCTGTTGACTCCCGTCTCATTGCAACATTGAAATAGTAGAGCTGCAATGACTAGCAGAAACACAGGCACACCAACAGTATCTCAATGTGCCTGGAATAAACCAAGACTGCAGCCTAATGAACCATTTTGCAGCCTTTGCATGGCAATGATCAAAATTCCTCCTGAAGGAAGACTGGTCTGTTCAAGGGACTCTCCTGCAGCAGCTGCCCACTTCTCCCGTGATTATAGTCTTTTCCCTAAAGAGCAACCCTGCAGGAGTGGGGGTGTAAGGGAGCACACAGTGTAGTGTACCTTGCTACCCAGCTAGGTGGGCATGTCTCGTTTGCCACCCAGTGTTCCATAGCTATACAATCCTAGCAATTGCTAGGGAATCAGAGACGGGAACCATCTTCCCCCCTTTACTCCCCCCCGAGTCTCTGGAACTAGCCCATCTGTGCTGGAGGCCAAACCCATCGGCACCTGCCCCCTGGAGCCCCCAGCCCCTCCAGGTGTCCACACCCTGCAGGAAGGGCGAGACAACTGCTGCTGTGTGAGCAGAAAAACGGGATTGTGAAATGGCCGGCGCAGCCAGGAAGCCTGGATATCAGCAGCAGCAGAGTCTCCCTTCAGCTGGGCTGCCTGCCCCACTGGTGGTGGTCCTGTCCTGCCCCAAACTGTGGGGCCACCAGCCATCGAAGCAGGGAGGCTTTTGGGACGGCGAGTTCTTCTGGCAGGCCCGGGAGGTGATTTGCCAGCTGGAGCTGTCAGCAAGCGCCAGTTTGCTGCTTCAGGGGGATGTTTGGGTAATGCAGGAACTCCCATGTTGGAAACAGCATTAATAGCCCTGGCCCACACTTTGAGAAGGTCTGGTCCTCGGTTTTGACTTTTATTTTGTGTGAAGACCCTACTGCCAACTCCCACAAACAGGGAAAAAGCGTTTCCCAGCCTGAACTCCCCAGCCCATCTGAGAAAAGCCTCTGGCGCAGCTTCCTTGGGGCTCCTCTTTGTGCTCTGCTCTGGCACAGCAGCACTTCCACACATGCAGAGAGGGCAGCTCTGCCCCTCCGCAGCCACTCGGGGCCCTGCGAGCTGCATCGACGTGGGCTCGGGGCAGTGAAGCGCAGACAAGGAACACAACCTTCCAGAAGCCCAAAGAGAAGGAGCTTTAAAGCCCTCTGTAATTTTTTCAGCAGACGATCTGTTTCTGCTCTTATTTTGTAACGTTTCCTGCGGAGTCCTCGCCCCTGTCCAATTTTCTGAGGGTATTTGGAAGCCTGTCGGCTCCCGCACAGAAGGCAGGGAGCAGAGCCAGCGCGGTGTCACGGAGGGGTCACTGCTTCCTGGGCTTCCTGTTTATTTTGGGAAGGGGTCACCCGGCCAGCCGGCCGCTCTGCCTGCGCCCCGGGAAGCCCCCGGCCACCGCATTCCTGCCCCCCTCGCCCGTGGCTGCAGACAATTGCTGACTGTGGCTCGAAATGCAGAGCACCGAGGCGGGGTGTAAATGGGATAACCCGACATGCCTATTTACTCAGCCTGGGGATAAGGGGCGGAAGCTTTTCCACATCAATTGCCCTTTCTTCTGGTATTCTGGAAGTGTCTCTCTGAAGTTTTTCGTTCTCTTCGGAGGGTAGTAACCTCTAAATTTCTCAAGTATTTCCATGATCTTTTCCTTGCTGCCTTTTTTTTTTTTTTTTTCCCCTACTTCTGCTTGAAAAGAGGGCATAAAGTCAACTGCACTATTAAAAACAGAATTGTCTCATTTTTTAAAGAAAGCATGCAAATTTTTCTCCAAACTGCCTCGAGCAGAGCCCACCAATGGAGCAGAAGCTGTAGCACACGGGCTCTTGCTCACTGTGCGAGTCCCTGGTAACTTGCCCTGTCCAAGCTGTCCAGAGGAAAGCATTGGAGCAGGATGCAGCATACATTGCATCTAGACATTTCGGGACATATCCGTGAACTAATGGTAAACCATTGTCCTGTTGCTGTTTCCTCTTCTAGGCAGGCTCTGCTTAGGTGCATCGCAGCTCTTCAGAAGTTAACACCAAACAGCAGCATTCAATGCAGCTCTCTTCAAGGAGTTAATAAAAGGCCCCATGTATGGGATACAGCAGACACTGAGTAGCTGCTGAGTCCCTCTCAATCCTCTGGCACGTCCCGCCTCACGGTGAGCTAGTGCAGTGACCTCTCTCCGGCCTCAGTGGAGTATTTTTGTGCCAGTGGCTCTGTCAGCTCCTGCCATCAGCAGTCAGCTCCAGGCTGCAGGGCAGCCGTCAGCACGCTGCTGACGAGCGGCTCTTGGGGAAGCACGCTCCCATCCCGCAAGCCCGTAAGTGCACACGGCTTTACATTCATAGTGATGCTCCTGTGAATAAAGTTATAACTGGTTGTAAACATCTGCAGGATCAGTGGCTTACCATGAGCCTGTCCAAAGCCTATTTATGTCAACAAGCTGTGCCTGATGACACCCTCATTTGCATCAGTATTTTTTCCCCCTATAGCACTAATTAAACATTGTTGGCCCAGAGTCACCTGCATCTGACTAAATCCAAAACTTCAAGGACTATTCCCAGCCTCTCCTCTCTCAGTTCTAGAACAGCAACCTCCAAAACTCATTATGGATCAATGAAGGAGAGGTGGTAGCATAATTGCCCTTCCTATCTTGGCTCTGGCCATTTTGATATTACCCTGCCGGACCTCTGCCACAACAGATGGATGCAAATAAGAGCCATGGAGGAAGCAGTGCGTATCTGCTGGAGAAGGATATGAGACAGCCCTCGATCAGAAGGGAAAGAAGAATGCCAAGGGCAGAGGTGATCAAGTGAGGAACACTGGTTTGGACACAGATTGAAGGACAGGCCCCATGGGGGGTAGGTATGTGGGTGAAGTGCAGGCTGGGGGCACGGTTCTTGGACAAGTGTCTGCATGCAATCACAGCTGCCAGCGCAGATGATAGGTGGGAAAGGATATAAGACCCTGCAGGGAGGAAGAGAAACACAGCAAGATCTCAGTGTGGTTCACTGACAAAAGCAAAAAAGCCCCACATTGTGAAAAGGGATTGTGAAAAGGCATTGATGTGGGGGTGGCAAACAGAGTTCATCTCAAAGAGCTACCCCACTCCAACCTTTCCACTCCCCTCCTTCCCTCACCCGTGACACTGGGCACACCAGAAGAAGACAAAAGCCTTCCAAGCTGTGCTAGACCTTCATCCATGGTGCTCCTCGGTCAGGGACTGCCCCAGACCTTCACAGCCCTGCACCCTGTAAGACATTGCCCAGCAGTCGCCGCTCCTATCTATAGCCTTGGTGTGTTGCAGCAAGGGGCGTTTCATAGAGATCGTGCACAAAGGGATGGTTTCTGTTTCAAAAAAAGAGCAAAGAGACAAATGCATTATTTGTTCGATTCCTGTGCAGTTACTGCTCTAACAGTCAGCAGCTTTGAGGTATTTTTTCTTTTGTGATTTGATACATAAACCACATTTCCTATGTAGCACTGCCACTATTTTTTTAATCAGTTTTTTGACATTGAGCTTGGTAACATGTTTTTTTTTTTTTCCCCCACCAGAATGAATTCAAAGGCAGCAACTGCGGCAAAACCAGAATACTGTTCATCTTGACTTTTCTATGCAGCTAGTTTTCATTAAAAATAAAGGAAAATAAATACAGATCACATTTTCTGTCCTGCAGTTAAAAGCCTGCCACAGCTCAAAGCTTTGCTTTCTTCTTACCCTGCAGCCTCGCTCAGCTAGCACTCTAGCTCTGCTCATGATCTGAAATGCGCAAACACACTGTTTCTTGGCTTTCCACCAGTATATATAAATATATGTAATTTTTTCCTTCGGAGAACCTGGAGGCTAAAGCAAGAGGGCAAAGGAGTACGTGACTAAAACATCCAAACTTCCTCTTTCATAAGCCATCACATGATGAAGTGCAATTACAATTCCTGCCTTGTCCCTGCCAATTGCAGGCGCATTGCCTCACCCGAGAAACCCGGCTTCTTCCCCCGCCCCGTGTGTGTGAGTGTGTGTGTGTGGAGGCAGCGATCGCTGCAGCCGGCTTGGCGAGGCTCCAGCTTCGGGCTGGAGAAAGAGGGCAGTGGGTGGAAGACGAAAACAAAGATCTGTTTACTTAGCTTGCATGGATAAATCGTCTTTCCAGCCGGGGAGGGGAGGAGGGAAGAGAAACAGCTTTAAAGGACTTTGATGCAATGTGAAAGGAGGGCTGCTCGGGAAAAGCGAGCCGAGCTTAACCCTTGGCTCTCCGGGAGCACGTCGGAGCCACGGCAGGGCTGCCCCCTTATCCCTGCTCCTGCCCACCGTCCCCGTCCTGCCGCCGCAGGGCTGCTACGAGCTGTGAGGGCTCCGGGGGCAGCTCCCGAGGTAGCAGCCCCGGGGTCCGGGGCGGACTTTCATTTCGCTTACGTACAGCCCGGCGCCTCCAGGGCGCCCAGCCGGCCGTGCAGTTGCAAAGTCACCCAACCTGGCACGGGGGCCGGCGCTGCAGCCAGCGCCAGGACGAGAAGGCGGCCGGGGCAGGGCGAAGCAAGGGCCCCTCCGCAGCCCCGAGGCGCACGGGACACCCAGTCCCCGGCCCCGGCCCCGGCCCCGGCGGCGGGGGAGCGAGCGCGGGGCGAGAGAGCCGCGGCTCTGCCCCCGGGTCCGCCCGACGCCCCTCGGCAGCCCGGCCCAGCAAGAGCGGGGGAGCGGCGGCGTTGCCGGCGGAGCTGGCCCCGCAGCGCCGTCGGGCGGCCCCCAGCCGCGGGGAGGCACCTCCCGGCGGCGGCGACGGACGTCAGAGCTTCCCCAGCCCCGGCCGGCCCCCGCCTCCCGCCCTCTTTCCCTCCCTCCCCCGTAACCTACATAACGCCGTGGGAAGGGCGGCTGGAGCGCGGCTGTCGGGGGGAGCAGCCTGTGCGGCGTTCACCCTGCGCGGGCGAAGGCGCGCAGCCGACTGTACGTGCCGGGATGCGCCCGGTGACAGGTTGCTTCACCTCCCGTGGCAAACGAGGAGAGCGAACACCCTCTCTCGCTCCCTCCCTTGCCCCCACCCTGTGTTTCAGTGAGGATGCGGGTGGCGGATGAGCGATTCACAGCGTGCAGAGGGGTCAGGGAAACAGGTTTTTCTTTTTCGGGAACGAGACGGCGTGTGCTTAGTCTGTGTGAATTTCACTAATCTGCATTAGAGAACTGCTGGTTTGTGGTTTAAAATGACAGGAAATCTAGAATGTCCTATTTCCTGTGCACAATGACAACAGTTTAAAAAAAAAAAAAAAAAACAAAAAAAAAAAAAAAAAAAAAACAAACCTGGGTAATCGTTATATTTATTTCTAATGGTGCCTCCTGCTCCGGCGCGGAGAACAAAGCCGAGCACTGCTCGGCGGGGCGCCGGCCCCTGCCCGGAGGTGGCGATGACCGTCCCGGCGGGGGGGACCCCGCAGCTGCGGGGCGCGCCCGGGGCGCCGTGCCCAAGGTCACAGGGCGAGCGGGGCGGGGGCCGGGAGGGGGTACACTGAGCCCCGCACTGCGGGAGGCGCCCCGCGGCGCCCACGGGTGGGAGGTTTCGGCAAAGCCCCTCGGCGGTGAGGGAAACAGTAACGCACCCAACAATAATAAAATCAGAAAAGAAGGAGGGAGCTGCAGGGCACCCCCGCCCCTCGCCTTGTCCCTCTCCGCTCCCACAGTCCTCCCCGGGGGCGAGACGGGGCGGGGGCGCGGCGGCCCCCCGGCGGCAGGAGGAACCCCCGGTGCTGGTGCCGGTGGCGGGGGCGCGGGCAGGGGCCGGGGCCGGGGCTGGGATCGCGGCGGCGGCGGCGGCGGCGGCGGCGGCGGCGGGGCGGGGGCGCCCATCGCGCAGGCGCGGCCGGCACTGTCGAAGAATCGAAGCGGCGGCGCGCAGAGGCGGCGGTGGCGGCTGGAGCCCGGCACGGCACGGCGCCGCCGCCAGCCCCGGCCCCGGCCCCCGTGGCAGTCCCCGCCCCGCCCGCCCCGCCGCGCCGCGCCGGCCCCCGCCGCCCCGCGCCGCCCCGTAGTAGCCAGAGAGCGGGGGAGCCGTGCGGGCGGCAGCGGCCGCAGCCCTGCGCCAGCCGCGCGGCGGAGATGCGCGTCCCCGCCGCCCTGTGAGCGCCGCCGGCGGAGACGGCGAGGGGAGCGGCGTTCCCCGCAGCGGCTCTGCCTGCCGGGGCGCCCGCCGCGCCCCGCTCCAGCGCACGGAAGAAGAAGGCGAGGGGGAGGGGGCCCGGCGGACGGTCCCGCTGCGGCCGCGGCTCCCGAGCCTGCCCGTCGGGACTCCGGTGACGAGGGGCGGAGGAGGCGGCGGCCGGAGCCGGAGCGGGGGGCGCTCGCCGCTGCCCCGGGGCCGGGACATGTCGTCGGCGGCGGTGGCGGCTGCTTCCCGCAGGCAGTCGTGCTACCTGTGCGATCTGCCCCGCATGCCCTGGGCCATGATCTGGGACTTCACCGAGCCCGTCTGCCGGGGCTGCGTCAACTACGAGGGCGCCGACCGCGTGGAGTTCGTCATCGACACGGCGCGGCAGCTGAAGCGGGCGCACGGCTGCTTCCCCGAGGGCCGGGCCCCGCCACCGCCCCACGCCAAGCAGCCTCCGCTCTCCGCCAAGGAGCTCCTGGCGCAGCAGCAGCAGCTCGGCCACCCTTCGGCGGCGGAGGCGGCGGCGCGGCCCCCGCCGCAGACCCTGGAGCGCTACTCGCTGGCGGCCGAGCGGCCGCCGCCCCGCCTGGGCGCCGAGTACGGCGGCGGCCGGCAGGTCAACGGGATCCTGGTGCCCAACGGCTTCCCCAAGCCCGAGGAGCCGCCGGAGCTCAATCGGCAGAGCCCGAACCCGCGGCGGACGCACGCCGTGCCGCCCACCCTAGTGCCGCTGGTGAACGGCGCCGGGCTCCCCGCCGCCATCGGCGGTCTGGGCAGCCGCGCCGCCGCCGCGGCCGCCGCCTCGCTGGCCGCCATCTCCGCCGCGCCCGCGCCGATGGCCGTGCCCGTGCCCCAGCAGCCGGCGGCGGCGGCGCAGGCGGCGGGGCAGGCGGCGGGGCAGCCCGGCGAGCTGGGGCACAAGCGCCCCGGCTCCGTCTCCTCCTCCTCCTCGGGTGGCGGCGGCGGCGCGGCGGGGGAGCACGACAGTGGCGCCAAGGAGAAGCGCGGCTCTGCCGAGAGCCTGCCGGCGGCGGCGGCGGCGGAGCTGGCCGCGGAGGGCAAGGGCCGGCCGGGCGCCGAGCAGGAGTGGCTGGCCAAGCCCAAGACGGTGCGGGACACGCTGCTGGCCCTGCACCAGCACGGGGGCCACGGCGTGGCCCCCTTCGACAGCAAATTCAAGAAGGAGCCGGGCATGGCGGGCGGCAGGCTGCTGGGCTACGAGACCAACGGCTCCGTGGCCAAGCCAGGTGAGGAGCCGGGGATCGGGGGGCTGTGGCGGGGAGGACGGGGGACGGCGGGGCGGGATGGGGGGCGGGGGGCTCTCCAGGGATGCGGGGCGGGGGATGCCGGGCGGTTTTGGGCGTGCGGGGCGGCAGCCCGGCCGCTTGGGTGGCCGGGGGGCGGCCGGGGGGTGGCCGAGGCCGCCCGTTTCCGCGGTTGCTCGGCGATGCATGGCGACTGCGCTGTTTTCTTACCCTCCTCATTCCCCCCCACCTCTGCCTCTGCAGGAGCCCGGGCCGCCCGGAAGAGGAAGCCTTCCCCCGAGCCGGAGGGCGAGGCTGGACCCCCGAAGATCAACGGGGAGGTGCAGCCCTGGCTGCCCACCTCGTCGGAAGGGATGAAGCTGCCGCTGACGGCCACCCCCTTCATGTCGCCCCCGCCGCCCACCGCCTCGCCCCACTCCAACCGGACCACGCCGCCCGAGGCGGCACAGAACGGCCAGTCCCCCATGGCCGCCCTCATTCTGGTGGCGGACAATGCCGGGGGCAACCACGCCTCCAAAGACGCCAACCAGGTCCACTCCACCACGCGGAGGAACAGCAGCAGCCCCCCTTCGCCGTCCGCCATGAACCAAAGAAGGCTGGGCCCCGGCAGGGAGGTGCCGGGCCAGGGGGCCAACGCGGCGGCGGCGGCGGGCGGGCTGGAGCCCGTGCACCCCGCCAGCCTGCCGGACTCGTCCCTCGCCGCCAGCGTCCCGTTGTGTTGTACCCTCTGCCACGAGCGCCTGGAAGACACCCACTTCGTGCAGTGCCCCTCCGTCCCCTCCCACAAGTTCTGCTTCCCCTGCTCCCGGCAGAGCATCAAGCAGCAGGGAGCCAGCGGGGAGGTGTATTGCCCCAGCGGGGAGAAGTGTCCCCTGGTCGGCTCCAACGTCCCGTGGGCCTTCATGCAAGGGGAGATCGCCACCATCCTGGCCGGAGATGTGAAAGTGAAAAAGGAGAGGGACTCGTGACTCGCCCGCGCCCGCCGCCCGATGTCACCTTGAACTCGTACTGCTCGAATTCTGTATATATCTATAAATATATATATATAAATATATATATATCTCCAAGACAAGGGAAATGTAGACTTCATAAACATGGCTGTATAATTTTGATTTTTTTGAATACATTGTGTTTCTATATTTTTTGAAGACGAAAGGTATGTACTTATTATAAAGGCATTTCTTCTAATTCTTCTCTTTTTTTTCTGTTTCGTTTTTTCTTTTTTTCCCTTTTGTTATAGCAACTATTTGTTGTGCTTCCCTGGTGACAGTTACTGTTCAATGTAGGCTGTGACTTGCGCTGCTTTTTTTAGAGAGCACTTGGCAAACCAGAAATGCTTCTAGCTGTATTTGTACGCACTTGTTTCTTCTGTTTTTTTCCTTTTCTTTTTTTTTTTTTTTTTTAAATGCCAAATACACTTTCTGACATTGTAAAGATTGCCTTACTGTCTGTGATTCCTTATTCCTGGCCCCTGTCCTGTAGAGCTGGTTGCATGCAGGCTTGGTCCGAGGCAGCTGGGGACAAGAGTGGCTAGCCGAGGCAGGCATGCCCTTCGCCATCCCGCTGGCCAGGCGAGCTTAGGGAGCAGGAGGGCGTTCTCCCAGAAACGCGTGGCTCGGGTTGCGATGGAGGATCCTCCAGATCCAGTCTCAGATTGCTCACTGTTTCTCAAGGGAAGTTTCCACCAGAGTAGGATGTGGAGAGGTGTCCAAGAGGCGCTGTTGAGTTAGGGATTTCTGGGTTTGTTTTTGGTTTGGTGTTGTTTTGGTTTTGTTTTTTTTTTTTTTTTTAAGGCAAAGTTGACCGCAGTTCTTGTGATCAGTTGTAAGATTACGAAACTGCATTTATTCACCAATTGCGTACCATAACGTGGAATTTTGATAATGAACTTAGTTACGCGATTGGCGAAGGTGCCATTGTAGCACTGCCGTTTCTGAAGGTCTTCAGTGTCACTTGTGGGGCTTGTGTGTCTTTGGACAAAGCTGGGGATGTGGGGAAGAGACTTTATTTTATTTTACTTTAATTTTCAGATAGTGCATATGGATTTTGATTTCTCTCGCCAGTCACCTCTAGTGCTGTTGCTGTTGTTACTATTGCTGACCCGGTATTTCCAAGTAGTGGCAGGTACGGTGTGGTACAGTGACAGCGGTGACTGAGGCTCTGCCAAATTGCCCGCGGGCATATCAGTGACAGCCCAAATGTGGGTGGAGGAAACCTGTAATTTCCTTATTACGTATGCTTGAAACAAACCTACTGCTATTCTTTGAAAATGAAAATATAAACTGGTTGAAAGGAAAGCAAGTGGGGCTGCACATAATGGCCCTGGCCCTGCCTTTTAAGCTACTTTGGAGAACTCTTTTGTAAAGCCACTTCTTTTGATCATGCTTCTGCATCACCAAGCAGACTTCTAAAATCAATAAATCATTGGTTACTAGAAATAGTTCAAGTCTTATAGTGATGTTTTGTGCTGTTTATAGTTCATTGGCAACACTGCAGCTGTCCGAGCCCTTCTGTCGAGGTGTTTATAACTCAGTTATATGCGGTTGTTTCTGAGCAAAAGGGTGGCGAGGTCATCCTGTCCCAGGGACCAGCTAATAAACACTTCCAGTATCAGAAGAGGAGGAGGAAAAATCTGTTCAGCCAACTATAAAATTGAAGATTTTTGGGTGCTTTTTAGTCAACTGTTCTTATTGTGATAATGTTCAAACTGCAATTTCATGCAGAATAGTTTTTTTTTCTTTTTTTTGGAAGACTACTTTTTTTTTTTTTTAAAAAAGAAATGGTCATTATTAGTATTTGAAGATCAGAACTGCACATGCACAGTAATTTTCTATGAAGTGTTTAATGAGCACACCCACTACATTGTGTTCCATATTACAGGTCAATGTAATATTAGATAAGACTTGCATGATAAACAAATTCATTGAGTCAATATTAACGCTTTAAAACTTATAGTCAAGATTGGTGTCTTATGTAAACACATTTAGCCAATTTGAAGAAAACGCACATTATATATATACCTATATATATACCTATATATAAAAAAAATGCCAACTGTAAAGGATTCTTTGGAACCACTATGATCTGTGTAAATGTGTATTTAGGCACTTTATTAAAAAAATGGAATTTGAGCTAATAGATGGTAACAAGTTCTTCAAAGTTGCTTGGCATAATACCTTACATGGGATGAAGTTCATGTTTTTGATTAAGGTGGTATCCCTATGCTTAAAAAATATGCAAAACTGAATTCCAAAGCCTGCCTAAAAGAGCCCCCCCCTTTTGTGCCATCAGGTGTCCCAGCTGTGAGTGTGCCGAGGGTGAGACCTGCTCCTGACAAAGTACACCCTTGTTTTGGGGCTGAGGGACATTGGTGTGACTCGGTGGAGACACCTGTAGTGAAGCACACCTTCCTCCTCCTCCTCCTGCCAGCCACCCGCTCCTGCAGCTCTGGGACTCCTGGAGAGGATGGAAACTCCCCAGCTGGTGATGCCAGGCAGTGGCCCAGAAACAACATAGATGGAAAAGAAATGGCACACGGTGGCTATGCTCACTCAGCTGACTTTGAGCCCCCAGACAAGTCCAATTTCCACCATAAAACTTCAGAACTGCAAAAGAAAAACAAGCAAAAAACCAAAAAACAAAACAAAATTTTAAAAAAATTGAGGGTGTTCATACATAGCTCATTTTTCTCACATTGAGTGTGGCTTTTTCCTTTTGGTTGCTTTGCTCAATTACAGTAATGCTCCAGTGGATTCTCCCTTTATTGCTACTTCCTGGGCTACAAGCTTTTTTCTTTTTTTTCTTTTTTTCCTGTTATTTTGAAGTGCTTTAGCTGCAACAGTGCTACTGTTAATATTCCTTTTTGAACTTTTTAAAAGGTGATACTGTAACTTGTGTAGTATTAAAAGTGTTTTAATGAAGAATGTGTGATTATTATATTTTTTTTCCAACCCACTTCCATTACTTCTTTTTTTGAAGATAATTTTTACTGGCAGTTCAACTGCACGGTGCTTTTGTTGATAGCTGCTGAACTAACCTGCTGCCAGTTTGGCGCCTTTTTTTTTTTTTTTCCTTTTTTTTTTTTTTTTTTTTTCCTGACACTAAAGATAAGGAAACTAGGATCTTTAAATACTTACTGCATTTTTTTGTATATAAACGAAGAAAGAAAACTTGTAAAAGCTATAGTTGTACAACATCAATTTTTAATTTCTTTTTTAATACTGTCCTGACATTTACTTGTAAACAGCAGTGTGGCACAAGAAGGGATGCACGGAGCTGGTGGGTACTGCCCTGTGCCTGGGTCCCAGGGGGGTGGGAAAGGTGTCACACAAGGGAGGCTTTGACCGCCTTTGCAGTGGCCTTAGGAAACCTGGTATGTTTGGGAGCTCTCTTTTTAGACGTGCTGTAAACCAGGCCATGGCAACCGCGTGTTTTTATGAACCAGCTCTTCGGCAAAGGGTATAAATACATTTGAGAGTGCTCTCTAGTGGCTTGTTATGTCAACAGAGTCCCTGGATCCTTTCCTTCTGCACCCGGGCCAAGCCCTGCTTGCCTGTCTGTCCAGCTGGCAGGGCGGTGGCTCTCGGTGGGACGGGATGGGACACTGCTCTGGGGACACCCAGCCACCTGCCCGCCTGCAGTGGGGCACCTGCCCTGCTGGTTGCACCCACCCCATGTGTCCAACTTGCTCCCAAAGCGGTGTAGGACACCCCATGTGCAGTGCAGGGTGTTACGGCGCGGCTGCAGCGCCCACACCAACACAGCATCTCAGGAGGGAGAGGAAAACACTGGACCATGTGGAAATGAATGGCACCAGGGGTGGCTGAGCTACTTGGAGCCCTGGCTCTCCTGCTTCACTCCAACAGGGCTATGTCCAGTCATTAGAACTGAAAAGGCTCTGACCTCAGCATTTCATCTTTCTCCTCCTTGAGCATTTGCACTTAGGTAGCTGCAGCTGCGTCTTTTGAAAAGTAATTGAAAAAAACCCAAACTCAACCACCACCTTTTCCAAGTGGACTCTTGTCTCTACAGACACCATAGGTCCAGCCCAGGATAAACTACCTTCAGTATATGCTCCTATAAAGAGACAAATAAAAAAAGGGAAGGAAGGAAGGAAGGAAGGAAGGAAGGAAGGAAGGAAGGAAGGAAGGAAGGAAGGAAGGAAGGAAGGAAGGAAGGAAGGAAGGAAGGAAGGAAGGAAGGAAGGAAGGAAGGAAGGAAAGAAGGAAAGAAGGAAAGAAGGAAAGGAAGGAAGGAAGGAAGGAAGGAAGGAAGGAAGGGAGGGAGGGAGGGAGGGAGGGAAAGGAAGGAAGGGAGGGAAAGGAAGGAAGGAAGGGGAAGGAAGGAAGAGAAAGGAAGGAAGAGAAAGGAAGGAAGGAAGAAAAAGAAAGAAAAAAACCCCCAACAAAACAACAAAACCTTGAATTTTATTTTTCCCCTGTTAAAAGAGATGATGGGCTTGGGCAGTGTATGGATGCACTTGCTGCTGTAGGTGCATTGCAGCCAGTGACCCTTGCCATTTGCCAGGCATGGCCATGGAACAGCCCAGCTGCCCTGCCCTGATCCCATGCTGGCCACCAGTACTCCTGAGCCATCCTCCTTTCCCTGCCCTTTGTTCCCAGGAGCAGATGCCTTTCCTCTGCCAGGGCCCAAGGTCAGGCAGTGCTAGAAGCAGATGAATGGAGTGCCTGCTTATCCACATCATCACCCAGAGCTGCTGTTCTGCTCCAGAGGTAACTCTTTCACTGCCTCCAGACAGCCTCTGGAGCATGCCACGGGCTTTGTGCACTAAGTGTGGGGTTCAAATTCTAATCATGGAACACCCTGAGAAGCTGAACTCTCCCTGCTGGGAAAGAAGGCACACTGACATCTCCCATAGGAAGCTCCCAAGTGCATGTTAGTGTCCATATGGCTGTCTTGCTGGCCGGCATAGGTACAATGAAGATGGGGTGACAGCTCTGCAGGTATTTTTAGACATCACCTAACTTTGCTTTTCTTTCTGCCCCTCCAGAGCCGGTTTTGTAGAGACTGGAATAGAAGAGTACATGCTAAACCCCAAAACGTTGCATCAAGTTGAAACCCCTTACAAAACAAACTTACAGAGAAACCAGAAGTGCTCATAGAAGCTTCTTTAGGTGTCTCTTCATCTCATCACCCCTGACTCAGCAAACACCACAAGAAACATCCCTGCCCATTAGGTTTCGTCTCCAACAGCACTGGGCCAGGTGTGAGAACCTGCCCTGCCTGGCACAGCACCAGGCCATAGCCCCATCTCAGGGTCCCTTTGTCTACCCTCCAACGTGCTGCCTCCTGCCCTGGTGGTCCCCGGCTGTGAGGTGCCCCCATCCCATCCCGGGGTGCCCTGTCCGGGGCTGGGCGTGTCCTTCTGGGTGGGGGGCTGTGGCTTCCCTGAGAAATAAATCCTGGGGAGCCTCCAATCTGGAGACACCTTGGAGGTGTTCAAGGCCAGGTTAGATGGGGTTCTGAGCAACCTCATCTAGTGGAAAGTGTTCCTGCCCATGGCACGGGGCGGTAAAACTGGATGGTCTTCAAGGTCTGCTTTCAACCCAAACCATTCTCTGAGTCTATGATTTTCAGTTGCTGCCTCTGGGAAGGAGGGCATTCACTCTTCACTGCAAAAACGCCAAGTCTGCATTGTCTTTTACCCTCTTTCACTACAAAGCACTTATTTCCCCCACCCACTGCCAGCCCAGAGAAGCCTCATGCTGTTTCGTGCTTTTCTTTATAGCAACCCTTTTAAAACAACCAGGAGATAAGTACCCAGTGATGGACTGGGTTGTTGGTTCACCAGGTTCCTTCCTTGCTGTGGCAGCAAGTCCACCCATTCCCACATTGCTGGGGGGAAGGGTGGAGGTGGGGGGCTTTGGGGGACCCCCACTTGCAATGGAGGCTTTGTCCTGCCACCCACTTAGCCAGGGGCATGAGAAAACAACTGGACCTTCCCCTTCTTCCTCATGTAGTTTTGGGGGTTTTTTTAACTTCTTTTTGCATTTTGGTGAGCTGAAGGAGGTCTGATTTTTTTTTTTTTTTTTGAGGAGAGGGGGCATGGATTGAGTAGACAGCCTTAATTTTTTTTTTTTCAACCAAAAATCCATGTTTTCTGCAATCATTTTCTAACCGTTTTTTATAGGTGTGTCATAGTCTCCAACTGTATGTAGAAAGGGACTTACAGATACTAGATAAAAACTGCATAACAGAACAAGGCATTTAATTTTGTCCAGACTACTTACAAGTTTTGCTTTTTTTTCCATCTACCTTATTCAGGTGTTGTTAGATGCTAAGAACAAATAATTTTCTCTTTTTAAATATATCACCCCTCAGCTGATAGAAAACTCTAAAATCGGGGTACTGATGAAAGACTTCAATGCAAGCACACGAGGGTGATGCTGAACATCACGTTTCTTTCACTTCACAAAAAGCAGGAAATAAATCAGCTTCTGCACACTGATTCATGCCTTTGCAGATCCTACTTCAGGCATTGCAGTGAAGTCAAACCAGCATAAGGATCGCTTTTTCCATCACACTTTCATAACTATTCATGCTGTAATAACGTAAAAACTCCAAACACTAAGTTCCCAGTGATTTTGTGGTGGTAATTAAATAGGATTCTATCCATCTTCCCCATGAGAATACAATTAGGGCAATCTATCTTACAGAAATTACAGAGGGAAGGTGTTATTTTTGTTGCAGAAAGTACTGTGCTGTCGTTACTAACTCTGGGCAGCACGACACGTCATGCAGTGATGGCACTGGGTATGGGCTTCCCTGCACCTGGAAAGAAGGGGGATGCATGGGCCCAGCTGGGGCTTTAACTTGCTCTAATTAGTTCAGAAATGCTGCTTTGACATCCATTCTGCTTTTCTTGGAGGATACAAACCATGATAAACATTTTCAGATGTGCTTTTTAATTACTATTTTGATGTTTACTTTCATCCTGTGAGCTCTTCCATTCGTGTAAGCCCTCTGCTTTGCTTTGGAGAGACAAATAACCTGTGCCCTTAACTGAACCAGCTCCTTTATGCTCCAAATTAATATTTTGATAATCCAAACGGTTATTTTATCTTACCAGCTCTGCTTCCTTGGGTTACTGTGGCTCTTTGTCTAGACCTCTTTGTCGGACTGTGTTAAAATTTACTTGTGAAGGTGGATGACTGATTTCAGCTCCTTTCCTGCACAATTTGGGTATTTCCTGAAATCTGCTTGTTAATGGGAAGGCTCTCCAGCTAGTAAGACTTTCTGGGAATGGTGGTGCACTCTGGTTAGTCATTCGGCCTCTGGCCACCCCTCTGGGAGGGCTCGCAGCAAGGGCTCTGGGGGTTTTCTGTGGCCCTGGCTCTGGTGGAAGGTGTGAACAAGCCATGCTGCTTCCCGGTTATCTTCTGAGCAGGAACATTTTGAACTGCAGTGCCAGCGTGTGTTCCTTCATTCTGTGTCACAAAAGTTTCCTGACATTTAGTGTTTTGAGGTGGATCCCTTCCTTTTCTGTGAAGAGTGCCAATTTCAGTGCTGCTTTTGATGGATAACAATCCAAGAAGCACTGGAGCAATGCCAACAAATGTGGCTTGTGTAAGAAAGCTTCCGGTTTCCCTTTTTAGCTGCTCCCTGGCTGCAGAGGGACAGGAGTACCAGCCCTGCCAGCCTGCTCTTTTCCCTTCTCCTACTGCCAAGGGCACCCTCCTGGTGGGAGAGCCTTGAGAGGTGCCTGGAGGGGAAGGGCTGTCTGAGAGGGCTGGGTCTCAGCTGTATTGACCCTTCTCACTGCGTGCACCCTCAGAGATTGTTTAAGCTCTCTCCAATCAGCTCCAAAGAGGTGCTGTGGCATGGCCCATTTCATCCTGACTGTCACGGTGCATTTACCCCCACTCCTCTGGACCACTTGGTGATCTAAAGGATTCCTATCAGGCCTTGGGCTCTGTATAAAGAGTTGGCCAATGAAGCATCCCTTGATTGTACCAGGAACTCTTGCGTGGCCGAGCTGGTGAAGAGAGCAGGAATAATCAGTCATTCCCTGACAGCCTTGGAACTTTCCTTACCTGAATTGTAGCCAGTGTGGAACACTATCGTTATTACTGGACTTTGGAAAATTCCAGTAATTACTGACCCAGATTGTGTCCAGGATGGAAATTTGTTGATTACTAAAGCCAGTCATCTCACAACCCTATGAACAGTGGTCCAATGTAAGGTCCTTTGAGCTCTTCTGGACTCCAGCGGGCTGCCACCAGTATCTCCCTGAGTGGGACACCTTTTGGAGCTCACAAATTCTCAAGTGTGCAAAGTTCTGAGGTCCATGAAAGAAAACTGACAACAGGGCCTGGACTGAAACCCTTCACTCCTTGAGGCTCAACCTTTGCCTGTTGAGAGATGCCAAGATACTTAAAGTGAATGCTTCACTGAACTCACAGTAGATAGAAAAGATTGTTCTTTACTATCACCTTCTTGAAAAGGGACAAAATGAAAGGGGAACATCTTGCAATCCCCAAGTTCACTGAAATACTCACCAGGGAGAGCCTGGCAAAGGCAGTCTGAATTTGATTCCTCTTGCTTAGCTGATACATGGCATACTCCTTCAGGTGCTCTTTCTCCCATCACTGCTCAGTAACCAAATTTTGGGCTTTGCCATGGTACCCACAAGTGTATCAGTGAGGGTCCAAATTGCCAGGAGCTGTCGGGCAAGAGCGGTTTAAGGAAATGGCACGCAATACTTGTGAAATTTGGTGTCATCTGGGCTTCATTTGCTTTTAAAATGGGATTAAGAAAGGCAAATAAGGATGAATTTCCTCACCAAGGAAAAAAGCAAAGCTCCTCTCTTAGGGACTGAATTACTGACCCTTAGTTTAAGCAACAGAATAGAAAAAGCAACATTTTTCTTTTGGAATCTGTTCTTCTAATTCTAAACTGGATTCCATCCTACCAACAGCTCTGTCATTGACTTCATCAGCTCCATGGGAGCATTCCTATGAGTAAAGTTTCACCAGAAATGTGAGAAGAATCAGGACTTAAATGTAAATTACGAGTTACGACACAGACAGTTTTGCTTCAATTATTTATAAGAAATCATTTTATTATAAATAGGTTTTTCAGTTAAATATATTGCTAGCATTACCTTGTTACTTATCCATAATTAATTAAATCATTGCAGATTTCTATGTTATTATAATTTCCATAAACTATAAATAATTCAGAAGAAATGTTGGTTCTTTCAGGGTACTTTCTATGTTCAGATAAAGCAGAAGAGCAATCTGGATCTGAGCAGAGCAAAGTTGCTCCATCCTCAAGTTTTTCACAACCACGTCTTGAGAAAAACTGGGGAGTAAAGGGGCAGGGGGTGGCCAAATAAAATGCTGGGTCCAGCGTAGGAGGACTTTTGTCTCCACGCTAGGTATGTCCTGTCTACTTTTCAGAATAATCAGAAGGAAGTGCAGAATTGAAGGAGTGAAGGCCTTGACCCATAGGTCTGCCTTTGCATTTCATAGCATTTCTTTCCCTTCAAATAAAGGCAAAAGCGTTTTTGCTGTCACTGCAAGTTTAATTTGCCTTTTGAAAAACAAGCAAGAAATGTTATTGAAACATTCACACTTAAACTAACTTTAGAAATGTTTTTCAAGTTAATTTACCTGGGAAATACAATCCTTTTTCATGAATAACAAGAGAAAACCATCATGTTTCCAAGCAGAATCTCACACTTTGCTCATTGGTACTGGCATCTCACTGTTCTGCAATAAATAGGAAAGGCTGAGAGAATTTCTTGAAGCCATTTCTTACTGTTGCTGTCTCCTTAGCAGTGTCCTAATGGGAAAGAGTTTTGTGAGTTCTGGGATGCAAACAATGTCAGGATCAGGGGTGGGGGTGGCTGGACTCCAGTACCGGGGTGTGCTCTGTTATCCTCAAGCCCACTGGAGAGCTGAAGGCAGGAACTGGGGCAAGCATAACTGGGTCCGGCACATGGAAGTTACGACAGAGTCAGGAATTGCCTCGAAGTTAAGGAAAAGGATAAACCAGAGAACTGAGCTGGAGTAGTGAGCTTCATTTGAATCATTGGACATGCTCTCCAAGAGGTTTTCTGTCTGCTGGCATGTCTGTGCCGCGTGTGTGCACCGGCATCTCAGGAAACCCTGGGGAAATCACCTCGGAGTAATGCTGACCATCGTGTCATAGCTGGCTGGAGTGGAGCTGTGCCGGATCAGGGAGCCCTGTGGCTGATCCTAATATCATTTTCCTACTGAGGGGAGCTGGGGAAGCACCGAAGGGCTGCGCAGAGCAAAGGCAGCACATTTTGGCACGCACTGGGAGGGGGAGAATTGCAAGGGGGTAGCTCCACCTCCATCAGGAGGCACCACGAGGTGCCTGGAGAAGGCCTTTTCAGAGAAAGGAGGGCTGAGAAGTGTCCTGCATGCAGAGAGGTGAGCGGCATCCCTGCATTTGACCTGCTGCATTTGAGAGGTTAAATGCAGCCACCCATGGGACAGCTGGTCCCTCTCAACACCTGTGGGATAAGCAGCAGCTCACCAGGCCCCACAATGGCCTCCTTTCCCCCAAGATGAAGCTGCTGTACGTGTACAGCAGCACAGCAGAGACGGGGACCTGGGCTCGGTGAGATAGGAGGAGCTCTGTTCAGTAGTGCAGAAGGAAGCAGGGGGGGCTCCCGATGAAAGAGCGCGGTTCGGTTTCTCCGTCTGGCAGACAGCAACAAAACGATGTTGTTCTTGTCCTGGAGAGCTCCCCAACCACGTAGAGAGTGGCACAGGGGAAGGAGCTGCAATATGATGCCTCTCCATCTGAGTGCAGCCCGGAGAGTAAAGCTTATAGTAGCAGCTGGGGCCATTAACTCTCTAATCTCCCCCTTTTCATTACAGCGGAGTCTCTGAGCTTTGTGCTACACCACTTGCCTGTGGCAGTATCCTGAAGAGATGAGACTCCACTGAGATTAATAAAAAGGAAATGATTTGTTTGAAAATTAGTGGCTCAGACATATGGATTTTTGTACAGAGGCACATCACTGCCCACTGAAATGGACACAGGAGACCTCCTGCGAAACCCAGCGCTCCTGTGGGCACAGCATGCTGGGGCTGCCTGCCTTCTCCCTGCTCCAGCTTCCCCAGGGAAGGCAATCTCTACCTGACTTTCTGGTATAGCCTGGATCAGGGTTTTTTGGCTGCTGGGTGCTATCAAGTTGTCCAGATAGCTGCTTGTTGTGAGGGGCCTGCCCTGTAGTGGGGCAGGGACTGCAGACCCAGGGGCAGGGGGTTCCCCCTGCTGCAGCACCCCAGTTTACGGGGCAGCTGGTGGGTGGCCAGAGCTGCTGTCAGCTCTGAGCCTTCATTCTTGTCTTTGCTACAAAAAAGGACGCTTGCAGGCAAGGTGCCTGCTAGTGTGCAGGGCCCCATTTCCCACACATCCCCTTTTCAGCTCAAAGGGGTTTAGTTACTGCCTTGGGATGTGCCAGCCTTGCCAGCACCCCATGCATGGCCCATGAGCCAGGCACAATTGTCCCAGGCTGAGCAAACCCCCAAAGGTGGGACTTGCCCTCATTGTGCTTGTGCTACTGCTTGTGCAGTTGGCAGGTCAGAGGCAGCTTGGCCCGGTGGAGGACTGTGTGTGTGTTCATGGGCAGTGGCATGACAGAAGTGGTGCCAAAGCAAGGCTGGGCAGGGAGAGACTGCTGTCTAAGCAGCAGTGTGAAGTAGGGCTGGTTTCAGACCCTGGAAAATCTCCTTGCGTTTCTTCTTCCATCACCGCCCCATCATCACAGAGAATCTGTTGCAGAGGGGTGGACTCAGCATGTCCCTTGCCTGCTGGAGTTCAGAGGGGGTCCCCAGCAGAGCCAGCTTGCTTTCCCTTCACCCTCCTTTTGTGTGATCTTCCTTTTTTCTTTTTTTTTTCCCCCTCTTAAAGCAGATGGGGAAAACCGGGTTTAGAGGTCAATGACCCAGCGATGTCCATACCGAGGCTGGTCAGTGAGACGAGGTGGAACCAGTCTCCCCCCACCCCTAGGGAGCCCCAGTTCCCCTCCAGGAATGGCATCGCAGGCAGGAATAAGCGAACGAAAAGAAATTGCCCTGACTTAGCAGGAGGTCATGCAGAAAGATCCATGCTGGCAGACGAGACAGTGTGCTAAAGATAACTGTTTGACAAACTATATTTACTCTCCCTTTCTGGGAGGACTTACAGGGGATTTGGAGCATTGTGCTAATATAAGCCATCCAGTGCCTGCGGTGGAGGAAGCGCCTACTCCGGGCTTCTTTGCGCTCGTGTCTTTACAAGCCTTGCGAGGGGACACCGCTGAAAATAGCCCTGTTTCCTAATTGTATTCTTGGGAATGCTAATCAGCAGGCTTGTTCTTCCCACCAGCAGCAACTGGGCTGCGATACTGTGTGATCAAATGCAGCTGCTTCCCTCCCCACCACCACCATTTCTCCTGCCAGCAGCACTAGTCCCTGCCCATGTTCCTTGCTAACCGGCACGGAAGGTGACCCATCCTGGAGGCTCTCAGAGCCAGGGAAAAGCCCATTGTCCATGTTTTCTGGATGTTCTGGGAAACCTCCGGACTGTAGCTGGCCCTCCGCCTCCCAGAACTCCCCCCCTAAACAAAGGCAGTGGGGGGTACTGCCGGACAAAGGGACAAAAGAGAGAATCCTTCTGAGCAGTCGTGACTTTTCAGCCGATACTCGGTAAGCTTTCCATCACACAGGAAAAGAGGCACTTGAGATTTTGAGTATGCAGTAACCATGACAAATACAGAAGTACAAAAACAGCTTTAGGCAGCTAGGAAGAACAATACCGAACAAACAAATTAGCCATCTGTACCATCTCTAGCTCCTGAAAGTAAACATAAACACAGACCCAGACCGAGAAGGACTGTACTAATAATGAATCAATTAGCTCCACCAGCCCTTGGAGGCAGCAGGGGGTGAGGGGCAGGGACCGGAGGAGCAGATTTCTCCCTGCCTGCATTCAGGTTGGGTCTCTAGGCACAAGAAAAACTCTCCTGAGGGTTTTGGGGTGAGTATCAGATCGCCAGGGTGCTCCCACTGTGAGTGACAGCAGGAGTGACACTGTGGAAAATCTTCACCCTGGGGGGAGGGGAAGAGAATGTCCAGCATTCGTATTTCAGAGACTTCCTTTCCCAAGCCCCAGCCACTGAGGGTCTTGTGATCCTTCCTCTCTCCTCTTCTTCAGGCACAGCAGGGTGTTGTGAAGTTTATAAATACAACCAACTGTTTGCTCTAATCCAGCTCTGACCACAGGGACAAGTAGTGCACCAGGCTCCTCTTTCTTTACTCCAAATTTATCCCTGATTGACTTGCCCATCCTGTGGCCACCATTCATAATACTCAGCTTTCTTCATTTCTTACTGATGTCTCCTTACATGCCAAATGCCTACAGAGAGCTGCCTTAAAAAAATCATCTTCTTGAGATGCAGAGGCACCAGAGTCGTGTGGGCTGGGTGGGGGCAACAGTGCAGCCCTGTGCAAGCTTGGTGCCTCTCTGTTCTGCATGATGGGTGAGTTATTCCAGAGAAGAGTGAGGAGGAATGGGATTTGGTTATAAGCTACCTCTCTATTGTGGGCGCCTGGACTCCTCCGCAGTGTGAAGAACAATCCTTGCCCCGTGAAGGATATTTGTCATGTTCTCAAGAAAGGGAGCCAGACTCTTAGCGCTGCGAACCAGAGCTGTGCTCCTCACAGCCACCCCAGAGGTCAGTGTGCCGTGCTGCATCCCGCCAGCTGGGAAAGGACAGCGATAGGACATGTCTCCATGGTCACTTCTCATGGGTCTGCTGACTGGCTTCCACTTCTGAGTCCCCTAGGCTGTCCCCAGCTCCTGTGACAGGTGCAAGGGCTGTGTCTGAACTGCATTGCTCACCTCGGGGGATATGAAGACGAGAAGCTATGCAAGGCATGCTTGCAAAGTCACATTGCCATCTCATTGCTGGTGAACTCTGCAGGCACGAAGGAATTTGCTGTTACTGTAAAGTTCTGCACTAGCTGTGCTTAATCACATCCCTTTGGGGAGGGCACAAGCGAGTGAAACTTGAGTTGGGGGCACAGATTAGGAGAGCAGTGCAGACTGGAGGAGAAAACAAACACACCCATGAAAGGGTGGCCTAAAATCTGTCACTGTCAGAGAAAGAGCAACAGCCGCATCTGTCTAATAGCACATACCGTTGGGGTAGGAACTCTTTACTGGTGCATGACCTTCAAGTCATTGCCGGGAATAGATTTTGGCTCAAATTTCAACCCTAAGTAAAGCATCATCTCCTGTCATGATTTGGAAGCTGAGGCATTTCAGTTTCCAGAAACAAACAAAGCTCACAGGAGGCAGCCCAATGGCCCTGGCTGCTGCAGAGCCCAGCATGGCAGCACCTCCGGAAACAGCTGGGCTCTGCACTTTGGGAATGATATAGGGCAAAGGGACTCAATGGGCTTCACTCCCTCTGTCCTTGTCTTTGTTCCTGTGGGGCAAAGTCTAGCCCTCACTGAAACTGATAATGCAGCTGCATCTTTTCTCCTAGTATGTAAGAAAAAATCTTTTCAGTTTGTTCAAAGGACTGAGTATTTTTAACAGTGTAATTAGGTTGTTGTCCCAGGCTCTTGCTGATGGTTTCCATACTGGAACTGTGTTTCTTTCCAAAGATTCTGAAACACAACAGCTGAAGGGAAGCACAGTTTTTGAAGGGAGGAAGGCTTCCCTTCAATTTAGCAGAGATGCACAATGGGACCAGGGGCCAAACAGCCTTCTATTTTCCACGGCAGCTGTTACCTACAAACCAAATTAATCAAGTCTCCCACTTTGACACCCTCTAACCTGTTTTATGATGGTAGCTGAGAAACATGGACTGCTTTGCCCTAAATGGAAACAGTAGCCCAGTGAGTGGAAAGCAGTGTCAGGGGTGAAAGGACACAAACCTCCTTCCAGGTGCCCTGCCAGCCAGCTTGCAGCCACCAGCCCCTGGCCACTGCTGGGCACCGCTTCCCTCCTGCTTTCTGAGATGGCAGCTTTGGAAGAAAACAAAGCACATCTTGTTCTGGCAGTGAGAGAAGGTCCCTGCTCCCAGCAGGGCTTTCAACGGCACTTAGAAATGGGGTCCTGGCTCCCCTACCTAGGCAAACTAAGGTCTGGATTCACTTTCTCAGATCTAGCAACCCACAGTGGGCTGCAATGACAGGGTCATGGCCACACACAGCTTGTGTTTCCTCCAGTGATCTTCTCATGTGGAGGCAGACAGCATGGGCATGTGGCTGAGAGTGGGAAGGGGTGGAAACAACACATGAAAGCCTGTGCATAGGCTGTCTCTTACAGCCCAAAAGTTCCCAAACCAGACTCAGGAAGAAAATGTTTTGCTAAACATCACCAGAGATGAGAGGTTTCAGTTCAGTGAAAAGCCACGCCTGATACACACCCAGGAACTGGAGAACAAAAATGAGAATCAGGATGAGCTCTGCAGAGCGTGTGCTGGTGGTACAGGGAGAGACTACTGCTTTTACTTCTGGTACCTAAACCACTGTACCTTCAGGAGCATTTTCTGTGCTTATTTGAACTGTCCCTTCAGCAGCCTCTGAGGAGAATCCACTTCTTTTGTTGGTAGCTGTGTCTGCTCACTCTGCCTAGCAAAATCCAAATCTCAGGGGGCACTACCCACCACAGAGGCAGGATGGCTGGCTGGCAGCCTTTCAGAAACAGAGGAGTGGAGAATATTTAGAAGGACTGTTTAACTTTCTAAAGCCTGGCACCATTTGTTGGCTTCATCCAGGTGAGGCACATACTGCTTCTGTATAGACCCACCATTGCAGCTACTTCACAGAACCACAGAATTGTTTGGGTTGGAAGGGACCTCTGGTCCATCATCTAGTCTAACCCTCCTGCCACGGCAGGGTCATCTTGTGCAAGTGACACAGGAATGCATCCAGGTGGGTTTTGAAGGTGTCCAGACAAGGAGACTCCATGAGCTCCCTGGGCAGCCTCTTCCAGTGCTCTGCCACCCTCTACGTAAAGAAGTTCTCCCGCATGTTGAGGCAGAACTTACGTTTCAGTTTATGGCCATTGCTCCCAGCCCTGCCGCTGGGCATCACTGAAAAGAGTTTGACACCTTCCTTTTGATACCCACCTGTGAAATATTTATATGCATTAATGAGGTCCCCTCTCAGCCTTCTCTTCTCCAGATTAAACAGGTCCCACAGTCTTACATCAAAAGAGAGATGTCCCACCCAGACCCTTTCTCTTTGGGCCTCTGCTGGACCTTCTCCAGGTCCTCCTTGTCTTTCTTGTACTTGCCTCAGGTAGTCAGGTGTAGCAAGAAAATGCATTTAGGAAGCCATCAGGACAGACAAGAGAGGTTTTGCTTTCACTGTGCACCACTATAAATGAGCACAAGGTGAGTGGCAGGAGTCCACCACGCCTCATAAAAGCCCAAGGCAGCTGGATATAAGCATGTGACTTCCAGGTTGCTAAGAGAAAGCTGGGCTAGGAAAGCCTATCTGCCTGGTCATCCTGTCATTTTCCAGTGGAAGTGGTGGTGGGCATGGATGCTGTTAGCTGCAGCTCCATGTTTCCTGCTGACATTAGGATGCTTAGCAAATCCTGGGATTTAATTTTCTTCCAGCAGGTAACAGGTGACCATGTAGGTGAAATCCAGCATAAACGCAGCTGGGAAGAAGGAAGTTCTGTAGGAGGAGCCTGTGGGGCAGGAGATATAGTGACACTTTAAGTCTCCAAAGATGTTGTCAAAGCTGACAGAGCACCAACCTGGTGCAGCTAAAGGAAGGTAAGGCCTTCAGAGGTTTAGGTCCAACATCCTACACAGACACACTAATGACTGCACTGCTTTTTATCCTTCTGAGAATATGCACTTGAAAGTGCCTGAGCTGCTGGAGTAGAAAACCTAATGCTGCTCCTGGATGCTGCAGGGGAGCCTGCTCCTGGGCATTTTTGGAGACTGAAACCCACAGCAGCCGCCTGCTGTAAAGTGGCCAGAAGGAGCTTTTTTGTGTGCGTGGTAACTGTCAGACAGACTGGGTTCAGTTTATTACCACATCCAAACCCAGGAGATAACTCCTGATGGTTAACGCTCTCCCCCAATTCCTGCCCAGTCATAGTCCATATCTGTACATTTGGATGAAGAGGAGCTGTGTATTTGAGGATTTTCTAACCTTATACCACCTGCATTCATGCCTTTTAAGAGATCCTTTCTTAAGCCATACATATAAATAGGGTAGATTTCTACCTTCCTTGGGTCTGCCTTCTTCAGGATAAAAGAGGTGCAATCAGGAGTACTGAAAGGGTTTCTGTGGCATGGCAAGGAAAATTCTTCAGTTTACGGATCATTACAAAGCTCCTGAAAATTAAACTATTTTTCATATGTAATGAACTGTGCAAGTCCTGTATAGCAATAAAAATATCAAAAGTAGTACTAAGAGTTAATGCAGGCCATAAATACCAACTTGTATTTGTAATATTTTCATAGGGCCATTATAACTGAAATATAAATGGAGTTTTTATTTTAAACATTTAATATTAATCAAATGGTTATGAAAGTACATAACAAACATCTGTGACATACTCATGGCCTAAATAATAAAAATTAAATGGGTGATGAATTCTTGTGAAAATTTAATTTGCAAAAGAAAGAACATTGCATTAATAAGACATAATTATATCATCAAATATTTACCATTATTTGCTGGAATCCATTTTATTTTTATTTTACACAATAAAACAGTGGCTATGTAAAACAATAGGCTGGGGCCCAGCCGAACACTTTTTGTCCCCCCAGGCTGAGCAGAATATATGCTTTTAACTCAGGTTTTTCTGCTTTGTTTCGCTGCTTTCCTCTAACATCTCCAAATGCTGCACTTAGAATCCTGACATCTCTTTTTTCTCATTCAGTCCACAGCAGTAAATTATTTCAACCCGCATCTCTATAGAGAATAAATACAGTAGTTCCAAATTCCTTTGCAGACCTGGGTCAGTGGGTGAACAACATTGGCTGTCTGCTGGGTGCTGTCAGTTCTTCAAGGAACACTGGTGTTTCCCACCACAGAAGCAATGAGGAGACAAAATCAAGCTGAGACTGCCAAGCTGGTGTCCCCTTCCGACCAACAGCCAGACTTTGGCTGCTGTCAGGGGTGCATTCAGCAGAGGGTGACACCAACTGATGGCCATACCCCTGCACTCTGTATTTTATTCCTAGTCATGTGCTATAGTGTATTTCCTGTCTACAGGTCTGCTGGCTGAAAGGATTAGGACCTTTCCTAAGATGCTTCTGTAGAGATGTAGGATCCTGATGGGATTTCCATGCGAACAAGGCATGCCCCGAGCCTCTGGGCAGGATCAGTGAGGAAAGGACAGCCTGGGCTGGAGCATCATCCTTTTGAACCAAAGCTCTAGGTTCCAGGATGGTTGTTTTTCTACCAGGTTTTGCAAGGCAGAGTTGCTGCCACCCAGTTTTGTGTTGCACTTGTTTTAGGCAGCCTTTGCTCAGCGCAGCCAATGCTGAGAGACTCAGGCGGTTCTTTGGGTTTTTTTAGGTTAATTTGGAAACTTCACTGATTATACACCTGCCAGCATAATTTACACCTCTGAGGATTGGGTTGATTAGAGAATCAGTGTGAATGATTTATTTTATTCAATGAAGGCAGGGCCGTGAGTGTGCTGCAACCTGCGACTGAACTGATCTTTCCTTTAATTGTTCAGCTGGGGCCCTGGCAAGCGTGAGCTGAAGCTGCACAAACTGGCTCAGTAAACATTTCTAGTAGTCTGACCTTCAGCAGTCCTGCCGAGCCAAACCAATCCCCTCTTGTCTTCTAGCAGCGAGCTTGTGGTTCAACACCCCCATGCATGCACGCTGCACAAGCGAGCAGGTTTTTGACTGTGGATGGAGGCAAGAGGTCCTAATGCCTGATCCTGCTAGCAACAAGAGGCTGAGCATGGGACAGTGTGCATTAGCCCCTGTTTTCAGGGCACTGCTGTTACCCAGGTGGTAAGCCCATGTCTTTTCTGTCTCTTGGGCAAGAGTGCTCACTGCCCTGGTACCTAGAGAGGTGGAAGGGAAGGGAGAGCAGCAAGCAAGCAGACAGTGCTGGATAGTGCTGCCATTGTTTATATTGTTAATGAGGAGCATAATGGAATAGAAAGTACACCTTCCTCCAGGTGGGGAAGCGCACTCTGCAAGCACTTTGTAGGGCTGGAAGTCAAAGTGGTCTTGGCAAATGGGAGAAACGGTCTGAGATCAATAAACTGAAATTCAATACAGGGGAGTGCTCAGCACTCACTTAGAAGGTGGACTCAAACATGGAATGATGCTGTGGAGAAGCGCCAGGCTGGCAGCTGCAGAGCAGGGTGGGTATGGGTGAGTGGCAAGGCAGAAGGCAGAGGTCTGGAATGGGGAAGGGCCCAGAGGTCATGCCAGATGTGGGTTTGGGGAAATCATCAGTTGTCCCTCATCAAGACTGAGCTGGGCAGAGAATAGCATCCTGCTGGTTCAGGGATGATGCAGGTGAGCATGGAACAGAGAGGGGCATGGTGGTAGCCTCGAAGACCCGGCTTACAGGGAGAGATTGAAACAACTGGTTTGTTCAGGGTGGATGACTGGAGGACGAGGGCAGACGTGGTAGCATGTCAAACATCTAAGGATTGCCATTAGACCAACTAGTCTTCAGGTAGGCAGAGAAGCTGAGCTCTTTCTCAGTCAGAATGAGCTGGGTTACAGCTAGAGAAAAACATGCTGTAACTAGCAAGTGAGGTGAGCCCTGGCTGAGGGCTGTTCCTGTCACCAAAAATATTTTCAAAAGGTTAAACACATATCAGTCGGGCTATCAGCTAGAAAGAGAGGGAAGGGGAGGGGAAGAGGAGCTGGATGGTCTCTTGAGCCATACATGTCCACGACTGCAGTGATTCAGATTGGGGCAGTGCCCAAAATGTGTCTAGTGAATTCCACACGTGCCCAGAGTGACTCCTAATGTTGTCCTAAAATGGTACTTGATTTTAGCAGAGAGGTCATACCTCCTAGAAAATGTGACATTTAGGGTATCATTTGTATCCCCAAAAGCACAGGCTAGATTTTTCATATTTGAAATTATTTTCTGCAACCCTACATCAAGCCCGGCTGAGTTTTACACTCAGATCAAAGTTTCTCTACTGGCATAACTACAATGCTGGCAGTGCCAAAGCTAACATATAAGACAAATTATATGATAAGTCACATGAAATATTGTTTCATCTATATCCAGCGCTAATACTGTAAGATGTAGAACAGTAACCTCCTTCCTCAAAAATAAAATGAGACGTGCCAAAAAAAGAGGTGCCAGGAAGAAAGCAGAAGCAATTCAGCATTATGCTGGGCATTAGCTTAACTAGGAAATGGGGGCAAGGTTAAGATGAGTGAAGCTGATGTGCAGAATAGTTCAAGTTAGCCGGTGATATAATTTTAAAAAAGCTGCTGTTTCAGGCATGGTCTGGTTAATCATCATGAGGATTAGGTACAATAGGCTCAGGGACGTTGGAGAAAGAGGGTTGCGTTTAGACTAGGAAATAAAATGTTTTCAGGTGTTGTAATTTCAGGTTCAGCTAAATTCACTCACCTTTTCTACCCTTCTTTGTAGATGTGCCCTATGGGACCCTCTGCGGCCTGAGCTGTGCAGTGTCAGTAAAGAGTCAGATCTTCTGGTAAGAAAGATAGCTCAAACAGAGAAAAGAGCGCACATCGTAATCGCACGGTGGAAAAAAACCAAACCGAAAAGAAAATCAGGTTTTGCTACCAGATGTCCTTGCTCGTAAGCAAGCTTGTAAGCCCCCTCTGCCTGCCGCTAGGCGGTAACTCCCTGGCTCGCTCGCGTTTCTTGTCACCCACCACGGTGCCTGTGCTATTTCTTGCTCTGTTTCCCCAGTTGGCTGGGTTGTGCACCAGTGCCTTTTATGGCAGGGCAGGCGAGGCCAGGGCTTCAGCTGTGCCCCCGGCCTCTCGCCGCTGCCCCCGGCCCGCCCGTGCTCCCGGCACAGGCGGTGGGGCGCAGGGAGGGTATATTTAGCTCACCGAGGAGGACGGCCACAGCATGACATCAGCCCGGCCGGCTCCTTGCAGCCAGGCCGCGCTCCACCGCCTGCCCTGCGCCCTCGGCGTCGGCTCCCGGTGCCGCCCCGGTCACCCGCCCCTGCTCCGGCCCGCGGACGCAGGCTCCGGCCGGAGGGCGAAAGCGGCGCGCTGCGCGCCCTCGTGCTCCGCCGCGCACAGGGCGAAGGGCCGGGCGCGCCCCGGCGCTCACCCGCCGCTCTGTTGGCAGCGCCGGTGCCTGTCGGCGCGGGCTGGGAACTTCGGCGCCCGCCTATCTCCAGTGGCAGGCCCCGCTGCCCCCGACGCGCTCTGGCCGAGCGCGGCGTTTATCGATAGTCATTCCAGCGCTGGGAGCGGGCTCTGAGTTCTGCAGGCGCAAGGAACACACATTCCTCTGGGTTTATCCTTCCGACTTCGCTGTGAGCAGCATGAGAGGAATAGTGATTGCAGCCTCTCTGGTGCGGTGAGCTCCGGGCGCCCACCTCTTGGCGTAAGGCAGATGAACCCCAGCTTGTCTCAACTCCCCGGGGCTGGAGGTTTTCCCCTCTGTTTGGCAGCCGGGAGCGATGTCTGTCTGCCAGAATTTTTTCCCTGCCTGGAATCAGGGTTTCAGCAGATGTTATGGGTATCTACCGGTCCTTAACTGCAAAAAGGGTCTGGCCCTTCCAAAGGAGCTGAACGCAGGCAGTGAAACATGCACTTTGTATTTTTGAGATTAATGAGGCTTCATTCACATGTGACACAGATGGCTGGGTTTTTGGCAGTGCTGAGCACCTATGACTACTACCACATTCACTCAGAACATGCTGGCACGCAGAGCTCTGGAAAATTAGGCCATGTTTCTCCAGTGCAAAAGGCTTGTTGATGTGTGGGATATCAAATGTGTAAAATTATTTTCACTCTGCTTCTTAATAACAATAAAAGGATGAGTCATAATTACTTTCTGAGAATATTAAAATTCTAGACATGATGCGTCTTACACCGTACAGTGAATCTCTACAGCACAATGTATTAAAGCCTCTCCTTTATTACAGAATAGTGATGTCTAATAACTCCCAAGCTCAAGTTTCACTGCAGTATTTATAATTCACATCCATAATAACATTTTCCCATTTAGCAGTCTGGGGCAGGTGCCACAATGTGTTGTACAGCTCGGGTGCTAATAACGAGATAGGGTGATGTCATTGTATAGTGTTCCTCCTAAGGGAGCTAAAAATACTCTCTCTCTCTTTCTCACCTTTCATCATCGCCTGCTTCTTCCTGCCTGATGCGTTTGCACCTGTTTCCATGGTAACAGCTTCTATTGTAGCCCAGACCCTCATGCAGATGTTGTCATTGATCCAACACCTTGCGGCAGCTTTGATGGCGCATTGTCTTCTTGTTTCCCACTCTCCTGTTTCTGTTCTCTCCCAGAAAGGATGGGCTGGGGATGCCTCCTCCTGCTCAAGGCCTTTGATGTGAAGGAGGAAAAGGGAGCAAGTTATTGATTCAGCTTTATTACCAATAGTAATCCTTCCTGGAGGGCGTTCTGAGAGCTAAAATAATATGCCATGGAACCAGTTACAGGTTTGCTTGTGTGGTTGTTAAAATGGGTGCTTTAAAAAAAAAACCAAACCAATAGAGGAGTCGAGAATGATTAGCATTGGGAGACCATAATTACAATCTCTTTCTGACAGGGCATAAAAAACTGCTTTGCTGGGGGATGCTGCTGCTTTACTGCTTGTACAGTCTGATCTTAGCCTTTTTTTTTTTTTTTTTTCTTTTTTTTTTTTTTTTTTCCCCCAGTTTTCTTTCTTCTGTTTTTTCCCCTTGCTAAGTGCCTAGGGAAGTTTCCACATTTTGGCTGTGTTCATTGTTCAGGCTCTCCCCACCCAGGCTTGTCACTCCAGCTTGGCTCGAAGGGAAGGGGAGGGAGGCAGCAGAGCTGTGCTAGAAAAGCTGCACCATGGATTACTGCTGAAATGAAATGTAGCCATAAGGGGGAAAAAGCCGAGAACAAGGAAATTCTGCTTAATCACCTATTTTCTGCAGTTGTTTTGCATTCTTCACCTGTCAATCCTTGCTGGAGTCGGACGTTTTTCTCCTGATGATGAGGACTTGACAGATGGATGGTAATGAATGTGTAACTGAAAACCTGGGGTTTTGCATCTGCATTATTTATTCACCTAAAGCAAGAACTGCTCTATATTTAGTGTATGATGTCAGCGCCTTGTTTGCATCCTTAGAAATTGGCAGGGAGCCACATCTCACATGACATATGAAATCACTGATAAATGCTTCTTTTCACTGAAAGAAAAACAGCTTAATAAATGCAGCTCTTTTCTGCTTTCATCTCTTCCCTCCCCACCACGCTCCCTTCCCCTTCTGGGATTTGTCTCTTCGTGGCAGAGCTCAGCAGCATCTGTGAAGTGGAAATGAGCAGGCAGTACTGCAGATCAAAATGAGGCCATGGGTAAGCTTGGGAAGTTGCTGCCCTCCCAAGCCCCCCTCTGCTCCCCCCTTCCAAGTCCTGGGGCTCTGCCAAAGAACTAGCTAAGCTGGGCGGAAAGGAAAAAAGGGAGAGAAGGAGAGCCTCCTCCTCCGCCCAGCACAGGCTTTGTGGGGATGCTGGTATTCCTGGTATGTAATGAGTTTCAGTTGGGTTTTAGCAGGCAGGGAGCAGGGGACAGCCTGGGGTCCCACGTGTGTTGCTCGGTGCAGAAATGGCACTGTGACCAATGCCAACAGTTTTCTGCCTTGACCACATCTTTGGTGCAAGTGTCCACCAACAAGATCTCACATTTATGCTTTCACAGGGGAAGCACAGCTAGGGCACTTTTCTGGCATTGCCAAAGGCTGGGAAAAAATAGCAAGTTTTATGCATAAAAATATAGGTTCGAGTGGCAGAACTTCATCTGCCATTACCTGGCAGGGCTCCACTGAGCTTCCATGTTCAGGCCATTTCAGGGTCTGATTCTTAATTCAAACATGGTGCAAATCAGGAGAGTAAAGAAGATCAGTCCAGCTCCTAGCTCACAGGGTCATGCCCATCCTAACACCCTAGGGCTAGTTTTCCAAAGCTGGCAGGTGCCACGGTTCCACAGCCTATCTTGGCTTTTCCATAGCAGCAGTGATAAGACCTGTAGGGAGCTGCAAATGCAGCATCAACAGATCCCAAGGTTACCATTTGGGGCCTGTGTGGGAGGCTGCCTCAGATAAAGAGCACAGCTTGCAATGGGGCCAGTGTCCTCAGCAGTACCAAGTAATACATGAGAAATAAATTTAAAATAGGCAGCTGACCCATAGAAACAATCAGACTGTTTACTTTGGAAAGATTTCTTGCAGCGAACAAAAGCAGTTAGTGTGAAGGTAAACATCTACTCTCCCCAGCATTTCCCTACCAGGGTTTAATATCACTGCTGATGCAGACTCAGTAAGAAGCAGGAGGGAAGATAGCCTTGCTGCAGAGTTGCTATGCTGCAGATGAATGACTTTCCCTATTAAACAAGCCCATTCAGGCTTCCGCTCCACAGCCATTTACTTGATGGGTTTGAACAATAATGAACCGGGATTAAAAAAAACCTGCCCCTGAGAAATTCAGGCTGCTTCAGCAAATGGGATCAAATAAAGTTGGTAGTATCATGTGGCCTGCTAATATTCAGAAATGACATCAATGCATCCTGAGCTTATTCAAACCAGCATTTTGCTTTGGTTTGTTGAATAGGGAGACTTGCAGGTTAAGCGTCAGAGAGACATTTGGGAGGAATTTAACAGAGAAAGGTGAAAAGGAAATCCTTTCAAGAACATTAGCATAAAATGAGACAGTTGTCCTCCCAGGAAAAACATCATGAAGTTGTTACAGAGAAACCCGTTAAAAAAAAAAAAAAAAAAAAAAAAAAAAAGGCAGCCAATGCCACAAGATGATATCTCAGTAGTCCCAGATGTTCTGTGTTCTGGGAAATAGGAGGGAAGATTACTCTCAGAAATTTACCCTGTGTTGGCAGAATACTGAAGGAAACTTGGAGTGAGTTTGTAAAATATAGAAAGATGCTGCTCCTTGGAGTAATGTAGGCAGCATCTATAAATAGCAAGCTGTTATTTCAAAAGGCTGTATGAAGCCTGATGGCCCATACTGGGCAGGAACCAGTACAATGGCTGCCACGGGTCTGGGAATTAGTAAATCAGATTTTATTCCTGATCATGTAATGCATTTTTTGTGTGATATTGGGAGATCCCAATAGCCGTCTGCCTCCATTCCTCTCAGTAGCATTGAAGAATCGCTTCCTCTTTCCTCCAAGGTCATGATCGTCGCATGTTAAAGACTGAGGGCTTGGGTGGTCACTTGCTGTACCTCCACCTGCTTGCTCGGTGTCAGATACTTAGCTCCCTCTTTGGGCTTCAGCCACAGCCATGTGGCTAGCTGAGGACAGCTGCCTAAACTTGGACCAAATCTGGCAGAATTTCCACTCACCATTGATACTCTGGAAAGCTGCAAGGAGCTCATCTCAATGGTGCCTGGACAAAATTTTTTGTAGCGAGTGTTATAGCTGAGATACCGTGGCAGAAATGTGGGCAAGAGGAGCCCCACTGATGAGATGGAGTTCCTGAGCCTCCCAACAGGATGCTGAAGGGGCATGGGTAGCTGTGGACTCGTGTCTGCCGTCACCTCTGGCACTAGCAGCCATCTCCCAGGGAGTCACAGTCAGCGCAGTCCCAACCGCAGGTAAGGCAGGTGGCAAGGAGAAACCCCAGTCGAGAACGGTGAAGCAGCTTTTTTAACATATTACCCCCTAAATACTCACCGTGATCAGAGCTCGCTTCCTTTGATGGAGAGTGGCAAGCATGGCTGTGACAGAGAGCTGGGGGGACAAGAGCAATGGCTGTGGCATCTCCCTGCTTGCTCCTGGCCGTCTTGAAAGTCATTTGTGCCAGGGAAGAGACAAGAACTGCTGTGACAGAGCAGGGATGAAGAGTTTTAACCTGCACCTGGCGGTAGGGGAGGGGTCCTGGGGCTGTCTGGACCTGATCTAGTGTAGCTTGCACTGTCACGTTTCCTACCACCGGCTGCAGGCCAACAACACAATTGTGTGGCATGCAGACCCAGCACTCAAACACCTAAGCCAGTTTTACAGCACACCTGTCATTATTTTGGGAGGTGTTTTCACAGAGGTTCTCATTTCAGCGTATTAGTCCTCTGTTTCACTGCAATTCATGTTCTGAATATGACTTCAGCATCAATTAGAAGCCAAGAAAATGAAGTGAGAGAAGGCTGAATTGACAGCAGGCTGGGATAGCAGGGACACTGTCACGTGGCCCTATGCAGATGAAAGTCCACTGAGGGGGGGACTGAATCAGGAAAGCTGTGATTACTTTTTTCCCCCTCCGGTGAAAGCTGGGAGATAACTCGCAAAGCTTTGCTCATGAGCGGAGGTGACAGGGAGGGTGTCCAGCAGATACAGCCTTTGTATCTTCAGCAGTTCCCTGGAGCATGAAACTGCTCTTTTCAGGCTGAAGCCGTCAGGAAGGTCATCTTATGCTTGCCATTTTTGATGAGAGGATTTAAGGGCTATCCAGCAGAGGACCTAACTCTAAACCCACAAGCAATCAATTTGTTTTGATGTTCTGAAATTGCTGTGCTAAACCAAGAAAGATGGATAAAATGATAGGACATGAGCAACTGAGTTGGGTGGTTAAGCTAGATATACTGAGTCTCTCTCTGTGACATAACCTCTCTGGTATATACCTTTCTCTTTGGCTGACAGCATTTGCATTTCAAGGCCTGCTAATATGGATCAGTGGTAGAGCAATTCTCTTACAGAGGGTAGTAAGCACTTTTCTGTCACCGAGACACACAAAGCAATCACACGCAGACAAGAGATTTTCGCAGAGGTTCTTCTGATCCAGCTCCCAGCTGAAAGAGCGGAGAGAAGAGAGCCCTTTGTTTATTTTTTTACTTTTTATACGTTTGTGGGTCTAGCAGAAGATTGGCTTTTTGGGGTTTCCACCCCTCAGCCTCAGTGGCCAGACGAATTGTCAGTTACAATTGTTTTCAGGTTAGAAATATGCAAACAAAGGACAGAGAATGAAAAACAAAGGATTTTATATTACTTCTGTGAGAAAGGTAGAAAACTGCTCTAATATTCTACAGTAACTAAAAGATCTGACTCCCTCTATGAAAATCAAAAGGCTAATAAAGAAACTCAGAAAAACCAGGGTAACACTTTTCAAATATTTTCACACATTTTTTTAATGTAGCAATAACCCGTGTCTTTACTTCTCAAGCAAAAGGCAAGTTGCTTTGGTTATTTATCTTCATCTAGTATTTTGCTTCAAGTGCATCTGTAAATGAGAAAAGTATCTGCATATCCTTTAAGTTCTTAAAGCTAAAGCATCTAATAAGAAATTAGCCATTAGTAACTTGCCATTCCTTTGCATCCAGAACAATTTCCAGCTGAAACCCTGACAACAATGGAATGATTCAAAGCTCACAGATGTTTAATGAAGATTTTCTCAGAATATCTGGTCAGATGATTTCACAAGTGCACTCTTAAGCAAGTTTGCCATCAGACAAATGTGATATATATTATTCACCTTTACCCATAAACCACTTGAATGAGGCTTCATCAAAGAAAGTATGCTTTTCATCATGCTTTTTACTGGTAATAGAGCTGTGCCCAGAAGTACTCTGTGCTAAGTCTTTTTCTTGTTAATACCCACAGGCTTATTGCTCATCTTCTCTCATTCGGAACCTGGTAGGCATGTAGGAAGGGGAACCTTCCTGGTTGCTGGGGAGCCTTCCTTCTGCCAAACTAGGGAAGACAAACAGCCTACTTCCCCCACACTTTTGGAGCAAAGCCCTAATTGCAAATGTGATGTCCTTCAATGTAATCAGTTATTCCCTTGTTCTGAGATCTCCTAAGTGCCTGATTGACCTTCACCGTCCCTCCAGCTCTTTGTCCGTCCTGGCAACAGATAAGATAAAACCTGTCAATGTGTTGCAGAGCTCTAACAGATCTTTCCTGTGTGCATTACCTTGTGGTTGTTCCCTGACATTGTGTTGCCCCGTTGTCCAACTTTGGCTCTGATTGATGGACTAGTAGATGTTGTGGCAGCCCCATGACGTGGGGAAAGACAGGGTCAGCTTAGGCTTACTGGTGTAAGAAATGAAGGATGAAGCAGTCACCTTCTGCATCTTCACTGCATGTGATGTTTCATGTCGCTTTCCCTATATCTTGCCTGCTGGGGAACAGAAGAAGGTGTAATAGGAACCTGCCAGAGCCTCCTTCCCTTTCTCCTTTGCCTTCCTCTCAGTCTCATCTCATCTCATCTGCCTTCCCTGCTCTTTCCTTCTCTTGTTCTTCTCATACCTCTTCCTTAGCTCTTTCTTAATTAAGATCTTAAACCCCACCTCTTTTCACACTGATCATGCCACTACTGTCATATTTACAAATTCTTTTTTTGTCCCTTCTGCTTCCTTGTTCCTTTTATTGCCTTTATTGTCTCTCTTGAGATAGCTCTTCAGGTCAAGGACTGCCCCACGGTTCAGAGCTGTACAATGCCTTGCCAAGTGTTGCTCCAGTTCTGCTCGGCCACGGCAGACAATAGAAACCTCACGTGCATCACAACGCTATAAAGCTCATGAGCTCCACTTTGCAGACTGAAGTCTCCTACCGGCAATGGACTTTGTTACTTGGCAGGGCAGTGGAGCGAGCTGTTTGTGGTGTGCCGTGTGACTGCCTGGCAGGAGCTTCTCCTTCCTGTCGCCAGCCAGGAATGGGGTGAGGTGTTCATTTCCAGGACCATCTGATGGGCACTCCTTCACAACCCAACAATCAAACCAAACTCCAAAGAGCAGTGCAGTTGCTGAACTCCTGGAAGCAGCTCTAGGAGAACGTGTTAGTTTGTCTGCAAGTTGGGGTGGCCTATGCAGCGCAGCAAGGAAGGGGACAGGTCTGGTGGGGTGTGTGGAGGTGCCTGGATCCTTACAGTCAAGGAGCCTTGCCTGAGTATTCCTTCAGCCTCCTGGGGGGATGCCAAGAGGGGAGCAGCTAGCTGGAGGTATCTGTCAGGGTGGGCAAGGCCTGGGAGACCCTGAGACCAGTGAGGGGAAGGAGGGAGTGGCTTTGTGCAGCTGATTAGCTGCTCCTCTCTGCTGTTTCCTGACTATAAGATCCTTAAACCTTGAAGTGGAAACAGTGACATAGGATTGGGCAGCCGCTACCTAATTTTCTCCTGGCTCTCTTGCACACCACCCACATCTGGTGGGGTGAGGCTTCCCTGAACTAGCAGCTGCACTGATATGAAGTCTTCCATCTGACAGGGAGTAGGCAGACTGAGGGAGTGAGCTTCTGGCTAGGTCACTTCTGTCCCAGGTTTTTAGTTTGGGAAATCTGGTCACTCTGTGCCTGCACCTGTGGATGAAAGAGGCTTCTTGTTCTTGTTCTGGCTGCCAAGTTCCTCCAAGACATTATGGTGACAAAGACAGGAAAGGTGCCAGCAACAAGATTGGAATACTGCAGGATGTTTTGGGGCTCCTCAGTAGCACAGGTGAAACCAAGTCTTTCTATCTGGAGGCTGAGCAGCCAGGACCACTCTGGCCTTGGGACAAGGGGAAGGGTGGAGCTGGAAGAGGGAGATGTGTGGGAGATGTGTGGAGTTTCACCCCCTCAGCAGGCTAACCACATCCTCCTCAGCCTGACCTCCGAGTGGTGGCAGCAGCAAGCTCAGCTCTCCAGTGCTGTGGAGCAGACAGAATAGCTGGTGGGGACATGGCTGTTTTGGTGCCCTGAGTCATCTGCTGCCCTGAGCCTCTGGCTAAGGGCCAGCCAAGCAACACCTACATCAGGCAAAAGCCTGGCCCGAGTGCTCCATCACTACCACTGTGCAGCTGGCTCCCATGCTGGGAAGCAGGATTGTACCTTCTGTTTGGCCCAGGGGCAGCGCAGGCAGCCGTGCTACTCGCCGACACGCTGCACAGCCTTTGGGACCAGCGCTGCTGAGTTCGTGGGGAAAGGCGGAGCGTGGGCACGGCCTTGCACAGTGGTGCAATGGATGGGGCCGAGCAGGGACGGCACAAGTGGTGGACTTGCAGCAGCAAGACCATTTTGTTTCCCTGGCCTGCTGGCTTTTCTCTCCTCGTATCCAGGCATTGGAGAACACTGGGGTTCAGTCACACTGGGAGCCATGTGAACACTCGGCTGTGGCCGCCCTCCTGCTCCTGGGCTGTGGCAGGCTGACACCTACCGTGACCTCCTCACCCCGTGCCCTTGGCACAGCTCCTGGCATCAGATATCCCAGCTTTGCATAGCTGCGACTCCTACTGACTTGGGTCAGAGTTTACCTTGAGGGCCTAGAGCAGCACCGCTCGGGGCTGTTGTGTGCTGGGAGTGACTCACCGCTCCTGCTCCCTGCCCATGCACAAAACAGGCAAGGCCTGGACTTGTCCCTGTGCCCATCCCCTCATCTTGCTTTCCACACAGCCCGAGCAAGCAGACCTGTGAAGGGTGGCCTTGCAAGGAGCTGGTCTGCACGCATTTGCCAGGCTTCTCTTCAATTTAGTAGATGCTGAAATAAAGAAAAAAGCTCTTTTTCTAGTCATTTCAGTCCATTCTCCCATCAGTTGCAGAGACAGCTGAGGGAGAAGCAAGAATTTTCACCCATGTCTCATTTTGGGGAGGCCTTGCCCATCTCACGGCTGGGTGAGTCCCTGCTCTCTGTACTTCCACTGCCCAGGGCACACGGTGCTCCAGATACCGCGGTGCATCTGCCTCCCTCCTCTTAGCAGCCTGTCACAGCAGAATTCTCTCGCCATCACTGAGATTCAGCTTTTTTCCTCAAGGGTCTGGTCAGCATCAGATATGCACATGTGCAACATCCATTTAAACCCATAATAAATGTGCACACACATTTTGTGTGGTGACTGGCCCCCTGACTCACACAAAAATGTATTTTAAATGGGCTTGGAGGATTTGGGCCGTCATTAAATTTCAAGGAACAAGGTCCACTCCTGTATTTGTGTGCACCAGGGACCTGGGGTTGTACGTATCGTGAAAGACCGAACTCACGCCGCCCTTGCTGCATCCCCTCTCCCCAGCCACCTCCCCGGAATGAAGAAACACGAGACTCCAGCACTTTCTTGGTGGCGTAGACTTCCTGTTGCAATCCACCTCTCCCTCGCCAGCACAGTGAAATCTGCTTAGCCTTTACTTTCTCACACATGTTTCAGATGTGCAGGGGTGTGATTGTAAACAATGTCATTGGCTGTGCCAGAGCTGTCTGCTCCTGCCGTGCTCCCTTCCCAGCACCCCAGGGGTTCCCGTTACAGGGCGTAAAGCAAACAAAGCAAAACAGTAATCTGCTGTTCCAATGGCATTTTTTTGTTTTTAGAAAATGTTAATGATAGGTTATGTGATTACCCTAGGTTTGGCTCCACTTACTCTTTATTAAGCACATCTGGTATTTAGTAACAGTGTAAGTAGCAGGAGTTTTTCTGGCGCGCAAATGAGATTATCCAATGTTGCCATGCAGTATGGAAACTCCTCAGGGAAGCCAGTGAACTGTGCAGAGATACAGGACTTTCTTTTTGGCTGGGCATGCAGCCAGAATAGCTAAAAAATGTGGATTGGCACAGAGCTCTTGCCACGCAAACACTTCTGGAAATTTCTGTGTTCAGGCCTGCCAAATCCTTCCTATGTAACATGAGTTTCTGTTTTCCTCAGCAGCCCGTCTGAAGTCCGAGCTCTCCTGTACACTTTAAAAAGGAAAAACGAAAAAAAAGCTCCAAGGCAATCTTTCAGTCCTGTTTCCAGCATGCCACTGCCAAGGTAACAATTTCACCGAATTAGGGGGAATTTCCTAAAACATTTCTTTGAGCTACATTGAGTGCAACATGTGGGAGACAACTGTGTTTCCCAGAGAAGAAAGGAGAGCTGTCTCACTCATGGAGACTGCTTAATGTCTAGCAGGAGAAAAACAACCAGCCATGACAAGAAAATGTTTTTTAAAACTTGGCGCGAGAAGCAGGTTTTATTTATTTTGAATGCCTTTTCCAGTCTGGTCAGTGTAGTGTATGAAGAGAGGGTTGGTGGAGGGAAGCTGGTGTTTTTGTTAGGGCCCAGGGCTTGGAGTCAGGAGGTCTGGGTTCTATTTCTGGCTCCACTGTAGCCTTCCTGTGGGACTTGGGTGAAGCTCTTGGAGGTGAGTTGTTCCAGTCTCTGAACTTCTCGATGCATTTAATGGGAGTATTGTTTGCCGGTTTCATATGTGTTTGTGTGAACTCAGGCTCTGCGGCCAAAATTATTAATCCTCCACGTTTCTTAAGGAAAGAACTGGGAAGGATATGAAGCAGGAAAGCAAATGTTCGTTTGTTGCTTGACTGTGCTTGGCTGCGGCTGTTGCAAGACACTGGCCTTTGGATCTTTAAACTTGGTTGCTTTGTGTCTAGGGATCTTTGTGGGTGTTCCTGACAAACCCCTGTCAGTTTTGCCTCTCCCACCCCTAACAATGGGACACATGCATTTATACTGCAACTTTGTTGACTTAGTGATGGTACCCTTGGGAAGGAGTTAGTCCAAATAGTTTCTAGACGTTTTCACAGTGAAGAGAGAATTTAGTGTGAAGGCTGGCCATGAGCAGAGAGGATTCATCACAGCAGCTTGCATTGTGCACTATTTCTACACGGCAGTGACCAGCTGTAGCACCCAGTTTGTTCATGCCTGTCTTTCCTGTGGATCAGCTGGTAGTGCAGCAGGGAACTACCTGGGTGAAGCCCAGGAAGGGAGTGCAAAGCACCCTAACAGGCACTGCTGGCTGCTGCCTGGTGGCTCAGCTGTCCTCTGCGATGAACTTCTGATGCAATTTCCAGCCACAGAAAGAACATCTCATCCAAAGAGCTGACGCGACTCCAAGCTGCATACCAACATAAGTGGAAGAGGGGATCTGGCTCTGCTACTGCGTGCTTTTGGCCACAGTAACCCTCCCCACTTCCAAGAGGGACAAGGCAAGGGACAACCAACAGCCCTTGATCTGTGCAGCACCCACAACATTCTTTGGGAAAGTGGGGAAGGATTAGTAACAATGACAAAACAGGCATAGCTATGCAAAGGACAAACAGATAAGCTTGGGATTTTCCTGTCTGCTGACCCACCCTCTGATAAGCCAAACTAAAAACTCTCCATGGGTTAGCTTGTGCACAAGCAGAGCTTCTTTTCAGCCCAGTCTTGCTTCTGTAAACATCACTCCCATGGCTGTGGTTCCTGTGGCTGTAGTGACATCCATATCTTGTCAATGACATTTTGCCGAGTAGCTAAAGGATAAGGGTACAGAAAGTTTGCAGGGAAGTGGGGTGTGAGGGAATAACACACAATGAAAGAAAGGGAAGGACTGCAAGAATGGGGAATAAGAATGTGTAAGAGTCAAGTCTCAAGAAAGAACCTAATTTCCTCAGGGATGCAAATATGAAAGAAGAGAGAACATCAGACAGGGAGAAGTGAAGTGGAGAGAAGAGCAGTGGAGGCCAAAGAAACTGAGGATGACAATGGCCAGGAATGAATGGAAACAACCAGAGAAAAAAATGAGAGAAGTAGGTAAAACTGTAGTGTAAACAAAAGGTGTGACATAATGAACAAGAGAAGAAAATTCTTTTTAGAAGAGGGAATGCAAACCAAGACAGGGGAGAATTATGTGGAGAAAATAAAAAAGCCAGAGGTGGAAGGAGGAATAATAAGACAGAGACATAGGAGAAAGCAGGTGAAACAAAGAGCCTCACACTGTTCTTAGGTTAAGTTTGGTGGTTTTTTTTTTTTTTTTTTTTTTTTTTTTTTTTTTTTTTTTTTTTTTTTTATTAGTCCAGCATTGTGTTGCAATGTCCCAAGAGGCATTTTGTTTCTGTGGCTCTTTTGACCACTTATGGCTAATTATTCTGGGTTCCATGACTAAGTAATTAGAAGAAAAGGAAAAGAGCCTAAAAGTCACCCGGATGTGTCATAAGGCTTTGTCTGAAGGACTGCTCCCTTTAGAGGGAATTGTTTCTAGAAAATAGCTGGGATGCTGACATCCCCAGTGTACATGTGGCTGGCCTCTGTGTCGCCTGAGTAAGCTGTAGGGGCTCAAAGATTTCTGAACCCTCCCCACCCACTTTGCTGCAAATTACTCTGTTCTGCTTGGGAGGGATGATGAGGAAGGGAGGATCCTAGCAGAATCCTCCTGCCAGCATGTCTCAAAGCTGGCTCTGATCCTGCAGGATTTGACCAATATTTGTTGAAAGTGGAACAACTCAGAGTGCTGGGTGGCTTGTTCCTAGTCCCCAGTCAATGGGAAGTGAGAAAAGCAGAAACAGACAGTAGATTTCTCTTCTGATCTAATACTTCTTTTCTTCATATGCTTTGCTCACGTTAACTTGGTGCCTTTCATTTACTTATTGAAGAGAGACATAAGTGTTTTATATTCAGGAAGCATCTGACAATTCCTGAATTCTCTAAGGAACCTGAAGCCTGGAAGTAAACATCAAAGGAGAGCTTCTTCTCTGGAATTATATAATCTCTGTTATGAATATGGTAATTAAACAACACCTTACAGTAAATGGGCAGAACATCTTAGTTAGTATAAGCAAGGTGTGTAACTGCACTGTATGTCTTAAATCACAGTTTTGTCTAAAAAATAAAAATCTGGAGCAAAAAGCATTCTGTGCTGGACCAGGACATCATAGCCATGTGCAGCCAAGCACTGAACAAACACAAACTTACTATGCTGGTTCAGATATGTTTGACACATTCTGGCAGATGCTGAACCGAATCAGGTAACGTCTTTCCTCCAGTCAGCATAAAACTGGCATAAACACCACACCGTGTGCTCTGACTAATTCAACAGAAACATACTGGTGTGCTTATGCCAGATACAGATCCAGTACACACGGGAGGTGCTCCTGCAGTGCCAAAATCTCGTATTAATGAAGCTGGAATCAGAGCCATGTGCATTAGCTGCATGTTTTGAATTCTTAGGAGTGGCAACCATTCATGGTAGGGGGCTTTTTCAGAACAATCATAAAAGGACTTTTTTCTTTTTTTTTTCTGGGGTGACAAAATTGTTTCCTTTGTTTCCAATAATCTCAGCATTTAAAAATACTGAATTGGTCCTTTTGTTTGCTGCATCCATTTATTGCAGACTGTAGTCTCAGAGCAGCTCATGTTAGGATGACCAGTCCCCCCGCCTTCCATCACACAATTATGCCAGTTTGTTTAAAGATGTTGACCAAGCCTTACGTTGACTGCCTTGCCATGAAAGCAGTTTGCCATACCAGAACTGTTGCTTAAAAATCAAACATTTAAATCACTTGAGACTGAAGGAAATAATTTGGTCAATTGAAACACTCCCCTTGGTTTTTCTTGAAGTACATATCCCAGCGATGTGCCAGAATGGCCCTCGGTATTTTCTTGTTAAAGCTTCATGAGCAAATTGGAGAAAAGCTTAGAATAATTTCTTTACCTCTGAGGAAAATCACAAATTCTTAGCATTGTGCTTCACTATCCCTGCTAGAGATGATTTATTCCTGAGGCTCATAAAACATTCTTGAAAGAGTAAAATTTTTGCCTTGTGACTGCAGCATATTGCACCAAATGTCGGACACTTTCAAAACAATTTCCTGAGAGGATGTGAAAGGTAGATTGGGTTCCAAAGGGACACATTTTTCTCCTTTCCTTTCATATTCCCAGGGTGCCTTCCCATTTCTATAGGAAATGTAGTGCAGAACACTAATCTTGATCAACTAAAAGGAACACTTTTTCTCATTTCAAAGAGGAAAGCAAATCTCAAAAATTGAAGCTAAACCTGGTAACTGTAATAACGCTTGGCTCTTACATGCAGGTTTTCATCTTTTAGCCACTTTACAATAAGTAATGAATCCTCAGGACTTCCCTGTGGAGTAGGTAGCTGAGTATTATTAGCCCCCTTCTGCAAATGGGAAAACCGAGGCTGAGATGTTAAGTACCTTGCCTAAAGCCAGCGAGGGATTCTGTTGTAGAGTTGGGATCAGAGGTTAGGAGTTCTTGTGCTTTCAATTCCCGTAGCTATTGTGTCACTTAAGTACAGAGCCATAATTGAATATCGTAATGACCCGGGGGTGAAGTGATTCCAGCTACTCAGATCCGAGCACGGCTCCTCTGATGGTCAGAGACTCAGTGGTGAGGTGGCACGCAGCCGGACAGAGCATGAGTGCCTAATGGGTAGGATAAAGAAGTGTCATTCTCTTTGGCCTCCTCAATCTTACCACTGGGCAATATTCACCTGGCCAGGTCTCAGCTCAGTTTTTTGGGTGACATAAGGCCAAACCCACTTTAAGGCATAAGGCCAAATGTTCACCTTTGGTGGGTGTCTTGCCACTAAGAAATGCATCCTCAAAGGCATGTCCTGCTGTTAAGACCAAGGTTATTGTTCATCTAATTTTGTGACACCTGTTACAACAGAACAGGCAAGTCCCTTTCTAGATATGCTTGTGCAGGAGTATGAAAGGAAACCCAGGCTCCTGTGCTCTGGGCTAAAGCAGATTCTCCTCTACCTTTAGGAATAGAATTTTTGTGTTCTGTGGTCATCACCTGAATGGGAGCACAAGTCCTGCTTTTCACAGGGCTGCTAGGAGAGTTCACAGATCTCAGCCTTGCCCCTGACCAGTGTGTGCCTTAGACAGGGAACCATATCATAAAAGATACTGTAACATGAAAACCAGGAGGAAAATTAACACCAATTGCCACAGAGTTGCTAACAAGAATAAAGGAAATGTATTTCCATGAATTCAGGAAAGAATGCTCCATTTCAGTGTTTCTCAGGCAAAGAAATGCTTGCTTTTTCTTTTCTAAATGTCTACTTCCATTAGCAGTATTTCCTGCGTATTGTTCAACCATGTTTTTATCACATCAAGATGCCATCGGGTATTAAAGCCTAAGAGCCGGCTTGTATCTCTCACTTGCTGCCAATGTATATTGATGTGGCGTAGGATGGCACATCATAAAGGGAAGGTGCTTAAAATGCACTTGTTCACTAATATTTTCCTTCTGACCCTGCCATTAATGTGGAATGGACACAAATCCATCCACAAACACACTGACTCCAGCTCTGCACACAGAGGATATATTATTCCAGTTGGGAACTGGAGTCAGTTTTGCACCTGACATGGCCTTCATTTTGGAAGGGAATCAGAGGTTTTGGAACTTGAGACTGATCCACACCCCAAGTTTATTTTGTTTATACATAGGAAAAATGTGGAAATCCCCAGATGCTGCTGGCCTGGATAAGAATGATTCTTACACTGAAAACACAGAACCATGTTCTCTCTGAGAATGAAACTATGAACTTCTCTCATTCCTATGAATTTTGTTGAAGGATTTTGCCCTGAAATACACCTAGTTTTACTAATTGATCACTAGGGATTACAAATATCAGCCTTGCATTAACATATAAAAGCAAAATAATAGAATGATCTTTTCAGTCTCTGACTATTTCTAGGAGTTCTGCAATGAAGTGGAGTGTTTAGAGTAAGCAAGTTTGTGTGATAATGCCTGAGTCACATTAATTGGATTGTCAGAGACCACTGGACCCCACCAAAAGTATGAGAGAAGCTGGGAAGGCAATGAACCTTGCAGGGTACTGGTGCTAACTGATATGTATCTTGTAGTTTAAAATTCAAGAATACATATGCCACCTAGACCAGACTATTAACTTGTCTGGAGTCTTCTCAGTCAGGTTTGTGTCCTCCAGAGAGGTGAGTGCTCCACTCAGCAGTGCTGGACGCTGAGGAGCCTTCCTGTGCAGCATGGAGATACAGAACAAGTTCTTCATGCATGATCTGGAGATCACTTCCCATGGTCAGTGTGCTACATGGTCATTTGCTACAGAGGAGGTTCTCCACATTGCATTTGCTGGCACTGGGATGTTTCCAACTGTGCAAAGTATTTTTAAAGCACACAACATGTCTGTAAGGGCAGAGTATGCTTTTAATATAACATAGTATGAGCATGTGGAAAAAATAATGGAGACTGTTTTTAATTCAGAATTCAAGCACAACAAACTGTATTTACATCACAATTTTTAGAATGTGTTTTTCTTAAGAATTTAATCAAATATTAAGGAAACATAAACACATATGTTAAAAAATGTACCAATGTCCTATAGATTGCATAAGAAGGACTCCTTTCACATTGGTATTGCATCATAATCCCATGAAGTCATCTTTGTCCGCGAGGACGATTGGGCTTATAGTTCCCTCCTTGTTACAGGTGTATGTGCTGCAAAGGGAGGGCATGTCTGGAGCACTGACATGTATAAAGTGTGTTGAAATGTATCTTTGTGTGAGCTATTTGACTCTTTCTTGCTTTTTCTTTGAAAGGGAAATACGCTTTCTCCTCCCGTACTGACACGTGAGCGACCTCAGCTAAATCCTTTGCTGGAAAACAGAGTTCTTTGGTGATCATTTTACCTCTTCACAAATCAAAGAGAGGGTAATACAATTATATTTATGCTCTCAACTGTTTTATGAGGCTGTTGTAATGAGACTATCCATTTGCTTAGCGTGTATTTTGGGAACTAAAGCAGAGGAGCCAGTGTTGGGCCAGGAAGCACTGAGCAGTATGGGTGGATGGAAGAGGGCAATGGCTTCTGGTGACCAAAGGTGTAGAAATGAAGGAAGAAGTTAAGAAGCCAAATGCTGTCCTCTTTTTTTTTTTTTTTTTTTTTTTTTTTTTTTTTTTTTTTTTTTTTTTTTTTTTGTAGTTCCTGTCTCATTCTTCTTCCCTGTTTCACTCCTTGAGCCTTTCTACCTGCTGGAGGGATCCAGAAAATTCTCTTGCAGACCACCGCCCCCATGTCACCCCCACAATCAGCCCTTTCTGAAGCTACTGCAGCAGTCTCCAGGACTCTGCTGGTGGGGAATGAAGAGCAGAGGAGGGAGGGATGGCCACAAACAGCACTGTGCCCTGGCAGCTCCTGGCAAAAGAGAGGCAGAAACACCAGGGAACGCCTGACGAATGTGTGAGGTTGCAGGTGGGTGCTGGTGAGCATCTCAGGGGAGCTTTGTGCCATGTGCTGCTTGAGTAGGTATGGCCTAACATGAATGGACATGGATTTCCTTCATTTTTGCTGCAGTGAAAGGTAGGGTCAGTTACTCAGTCCAGTCAACACCAGCTGCTGTAGAAAGATTGCCTTGAGAGTGGCCTGGGGAAAGATGTGGTTGAGAGTATTGCCTTTTTAATCTCCACAGAGCACGTAACTGGATTTTCCCAAAGTACCAACCCAGCTTTTGGGCTGTTCTGTGAAGCTGACCCTCTTTGGGAACCCTGAATGACGTTCTTAATATTCTTCTCAAAACTGCCAGGAGTTAACCCAAGGACCAATAATATTACTGGAATATCGGCTTCTATTTTTAAGTAGTGTCTTCCGAAATTTTCCCTTAAATATTACCTGATAAAGGGGGAATAGAAGGAAACAATGTATTGCCCTGCATAATTCCTCATCACACTAGTTAAACATAGGATAAGGCTGGAATTAATCTACTTTGTTACAAATGGATTTTATCTTAAAATTTTATCTGGGACAAGAACGCCCTTAGGTACTTTCACAGTTCTGACAGCAGTATCCTGTGAAATAAACTGACAGGGGATTATCCCTTACAGGAAACTGAGTGCTGAAGCAGGAAGCTGCACTATCAGCTCACAGCAAACCAGTGCTCTTGAGTGGTTTATGTGCAGTCAAGCAGTGGAAAGGTTTTCCATGGTAGATGGTATAAAGCCAGGACTATAATAACTGGAAATTACTCTGGATTTCAAAATCCTTCTTCTATGAGGAAGCCAAATTGCTCCTCAGATAATTGCATGGTAATTCAGTATCTCTGGACTCCTTTCCCGCTCATTTCTTGTCTTAAGGTGCTGGTGTTGGTGGCACTATGAAGGAATTTACACACTGACTGCAGGGCTAGTGGGTTTTGACAGCTACTGACCCACCGTGCATCCTTCACTCTGACTCAGTGCTGTCTGCCCTGTAGAGGTGCCCTGTAAGGCTTCCTTAATCCCCACAGAGCCCTCTGGTACTCACTGAACTCCAAAATGTTGTCATTAAAACAGAAACATCCATTATATTCCATGCTATGACTGATAACCCATTTTATTTTCCAGTCCCATTTTGCTTGTTTTCCTCTGCCAACACATCACTTAATAAAGGAATTGGAAGGCCCTTCTTGTACGTGATGAACAGCCAGCCCTTTCTCAATGTGTGGCCCTCGCCTGGACTTGCCATTATTTGAGGTGTAGATGGGTTTGTGTACAAGCCTGCGCACACACGTGCACGCTTGCAAAAGCACACGCTGGGTGAGCTCCAGGCTAGCCATTAAATTTCCCCTGCCATTACTCTACTGTACATATTCCTAGTAGATTAGAGCAGAATTTTTTTTATACGCTCTTCTATAAAAAGTTGTGCTATATTGATTGCAGCACAGTGAGCTGCTGTGGTTGATATCCGAGCGCTAACCCAGATAGGGATTAGCATTACATCAGCCATCAGGCGAGGGAACCTGGCGAGCTGCCAGCCTGTAAAAATGGAAGACATTTGCGTCACTGTTCCCTTGGTAATGCTTCTTGGAGCCGTGTCAGCTGTCCCCCGAGGTTGTTTCCTTAATACGTCAACAGACATTCCTGAATCTTTAATGCTGAATAGCTCTTTTTCCTCTTCCAGAAACACTTAGGTGACAGCGTAGCTAGTGTCTCCTGCTGCCCTATGTATTAAAAAATTATATATCTATGTAGATGAGGCTTAATACCTTTTGGGGGAGGGTCACAGCAGTTACAGTCAGATCTGGGTGAAGCACAAAGCCCGTCTGCAGCGGGATTGCCGTTCGGATGCACCGAGGAAGCAGCAGCCTTGGTTCAAAACCACTCCTCCGCCTGCGGAGCATCCCCTAGGAGGGAGTGAAAGCATCTGCGTTAGATCAATTGTTGGAATTTGCTAACATTTGGGATAAACTATCTGACCTTGCTGCAGGAATTCCAGTTCCACACAATAACTTCAGGTTAATGCCCGAAAGCTGTGGGACTGTGTGCGCAGTGACCTCTAGCTTCCGGAAGACATTTGTAAGTGCCAATTGTGAGGAAAAAGTCTGAGGTTTTATCCGGTGGCATTTTCACCTTTCTGCTTCTCCGTGCAGCCAAATGATATTTTCAACTCGAAGAATTAAAATGCAAGTAAGATACACTGAACAATATTTGAGCGTGTGCCCTTTCAGCTGAAAGTAAACATCCGCTATCAAAAAGACCTTTTGTTCTTAGGTGACAGTTTAAAGTTTGCTGTGGTAATTAATCACAGACTTGTAGTTTAATAGTTCGGGAAGAGAGAGCAAAGAAATAATTCTAAGAAATCACTTCGTGAGTAACTTAATTTCGGTCAAGGAGCACTACAAAGCGCTCACGATAATTTATCACTGTTGTATGCATTTCACGCAAACCACCGACCGAGCAGAAAACCTTTTACTCTGCTGGTTGAAACTCAGTTCTGCCAAGGGGACAGAGAGCTCTGTGAGTCTGCAGTCTTTAGCCAGTACTGAAGGATTTCCAGATCCCTTGCTGGAGGAATTTGACCCCGGCGCTGGAACTCGTCTCCTGCGCAGCCCCCCACGGCGAGCCGGCGCGGGGCGGAGGAAGGGAAGGAGCCGGGGAGCGGGAAGGCCTGCAGCCGGGAGCAGGGAGATCCCCGAGCAGGCCGACCCCACAGCCTGTGTGAGCGGCCAGGAAGGTACTGAGCCCTTCGGGTGAGGCGTGCGCACTCGCCCGTGCACAGACACTTGTGAGGGAACTGATGCTCTTGCCTGAGCCCTGGGCCTGTTTGTCCTTACACTTGGCCACTGCCCTTGTCTCCAGTTCTCGTGGCCGGCTGTACCCTTGACAGACGGGTGAGGAGTGACTCAGTTCAGCGGGTGAACATGGAGTACCCACTACAGCAGCATCCCTAGGGAGGAGCGACCGTGCCTTCCACTGTCTCGGAGTGCCGGCAGAACTGGCTTTCCCCTTAACCTGGTGACACCTGAATCCCACACAGAGATAACCAAGCTCAGCTGCTTGCTCTGCACACCAGCTTCCCTCACAGAGCCTGGTGCTCATTGGGTTGGAGCCAGATAGTGATGGGTCCTACTCTTGGCCCCATGCTGCCACCCTTCTGGGAGAGCTGGAAGAGGGAGGTAGGAAAAATGTGACTCACGAGGGCGATCCGAAACTGGGACAGGGTCATGTGCTGGAGGCAGGTGGAGAGTACTGATGTACAAACCCAAGGGTGTTTGGCTGGAGGTTACCAGCCCGGCAAGAGGCAGGAGCAAGGCCTCAGCTGAGCAGCTGGGCCTGAACACAGATGCCAGAAGCAGAACTGATCCCAGCTATAGCTGCTTTTGCCTCTTGGCTGCTGCAGAGACAGGACTGTGGTTGCCTTCTTGAGAGAGGTTGCCTTTGTGCTGCAGGGACAAGAGGCTGAGGCAGGAGAAGCCCCCATAGCAGGATCATCACTATGGGGAGGGCAAAGGGAAGGGAAAAGTTTCCTTCTCTGAGAGAACTTGTAATTCACCCCTCCAAGGATTGCCTCCTTACCTCCATTTACCTGCTACGAACCCCAGATTTCTTACCAAGTGAAATGAGCCCTGAATCTGACTTCAAAGCCCTGACCCTTCCTACTGTCAGCCCTGTGGCTCCTTTGTGTCTATTACTATCACATATTTCTATATATAACACAAGGCTCCTGTCTGCTGTAAAGGGTGTTTTCTGAGGTAAAGTTAAATTCATAGCAAAACCTTTAGAAACAGAGCCTTGAAAACACAATTGATCCATCCTGACTGCTTGTCATTATTCAAAAAGATTATTGAATGAAGGTCAGCTCTTGAGCAGGTTTGAATTTTTATGGTTCTATGAATTAACTTTCTCCTAGTCCCAGAAAGCTGCAAGTTGAGGTCTTTTGTACCACCAAGAGCTAGGCTTTGATAATTCCAGTGATACCTGAATCCCTAAGACATCTGTCACTCAAGAGTACTGCTTACAGTCACCAAGTAGCTGCAGCTGAAAGAGGTGGCTGCCAGCTTGCCCTTGAGCCCTGCACTTCCTGTCGGCTTTCCAATAGTACTTCCCCCCTGTTTCTGGGTGCAGTTCAATGCTCCCTGCCTATGCACCCAAAGATGCAGCCAGAGCCTTGCCATTGACCTCAGTGAATGCAGAAGTACCCTCATGGCACTGGTAATGACCTACAAACCCCCAGATAAGTTCAACTTTTTATGTCCTCTTCCCATGCTTGATGCCAGGATGAAAACCTTCAGATGCTGTGCTGACCAGCTTTTAAATCTGTCTGAAGCAAGAAATCCTCTGAGGCTGGCACAGATTTGACACATGATGTTCTTTTGCCTCATTAGGCATGCCAGCTTAATAGGAGTAGTTTTGATCCGTGATATTCTGAAACAGATCACTGAAACTGGTTGCTGGAGGACTAGGCAGTATCTTGCCTCTGTTTGTGCTGCTGCAATACTCCATTAAATGAGCCCTGGATGCAGTCTGGCAAGCTAATGTACATCCATACCAATTTGCTAGGCTGTCTGCAGGTATTCCCCTGGGGACTGGATTCCATGGTGATTTACAGTTAATCATTGTTTCCCCATGACTTTGTGCTTTTTAAGCCAAATGCTCAGTATTCTGTGCAGGTGTCATATGGTGCAATTTCCTGCTGTGGTAAGCAGAGAAAGTCAGTGGCAGCTCGAGGAAATACTGAGTTAGGAAAGCGTGGGTTTCTGATGGTAAGCACAGGTCCTCAGGTTGCAGTCTGAAGGACATAGTTGCTTTGGCTTCACTTGTCTTCCTCTGTTACGGAAAGATAGCACTGGCGACAACTAGCATGTCTTAAAGACCCAGCACTGAGCCTTTTGTTTTCAGAGTTTGAAATGAGTCACCTACAGGTGAGTCAACTCATCAGATGCATGGAGAGGGTGACAGATGCTATGGTAGCAGAGGAGGAGTTGTGAAAGAAGGGTATCACATGTCCTTTTGTGATGCCAGAGTATTTAGAAACTCAGGCCTGGTTTTGGGATGGATACTCAGCCAAATAGACTCATTAAAAAATGGCTTGTCAGCTAACTGTGTTTGTCCACCCAAAGCAGGTGCTCTGTGTTCAGCTGTTTCTCCTAACACAGGAAAGAAGCCTGGTTCACCTCAGCCAGTCAGCTCTGCTCAGAGTGCAGTGCAGGAAATTCCATAAATATCAGGGAGCTTGGGTTAAAACACTGTGTACAGAGACTTATTTGAGATTCCAGATGTTTTGAATTGTCTTTATGAAAATAAAAGAATCTTTCAACACTTTATCCATATTATAAAAATCTGCTTTGTTTGTGCTTGTCCAAAATTCATATTTGTCCTGGACATTTCATAGGTCTGTGCTAATGGATATTCACAGTGCTATGACTCCATGTGTCAGTTGCAGAAACCCAGCTTGTCCTCCCATGCCCTGACTTAGGAAATCTCTTGCTGGAGACTTGGGCCAGGACAAGGAGCAAATGAATGTTTCCTTGCGTAGCTGCAGAATGTGGGTATAGTGAATGCTTGGGAGACCAAAGGGCAGATAGCCACGCTGAGTGGAAACACCGGTTATTTCTGGCTAGTACGTGCCTCATGTGAGAAGTGCATGCTGTATTTTTGGACGCCTCTGACAGCGAGTGAGTGCTCTTGAAGGCATGGATGTGAACAGGACAAGAGACAGGGAGATTTCTGGACCTTGAGTACACCCAGATAGGATGTCTATGAACTTGCCCTGATGGGTCAAGGAAACAGTACTGTGGGTAATGAGTGCTCTGTCAAGCAAGGCAATGTTTCTGATTGGTTTCACTGAAAAGCCACATTATGAGCCGGGTATGGTCGTGAGACGGTATCATGGTCATGAGACGAGCTGGTTCTCAATGAAATCTTCCAACCAGCTTGCCCACAATAAACACAGGCAGCATGTGGCTGATGATAGGAATAAAATAAGGTAATAAAAGAAGGTAAGTAAGAATATAATACAAATGTAGAATGGGTATAAGTCAACCAGGACTTCAGAGAAATTCACAGGCTGCCGATGGCTATGGACAGAAGTGGATATCTGCTGTAGGGATACAGGCGGTGGATACCTGCTGTAGGGATCACTGGTTGGCATGGCCACTCTCATGTAAGTGGAAGGCTATGCCAACAGGAGAGCTGCCACTTCTCTGAGCTCTGTGCTCATCAGGTCTTCAGTGTTGTGAGTGCAGTGGGAATCAGTCTTAACTATACCTGCCTTCACAGAGCCCTGTAGGCATGAACGCGGGTGTTGTCCACTTCCTTTTCCCTTTCTCTTGGTTTTTGTGAAAAATTCAGAAGCTACTAATAGCTGATAACTTCTCTTTTTAAAATCTGTGATTCCTGCTGTTGCAGTTGCCAGTGGAAATGATCATGTTCCCCAGACCCCACCCTGGACTAAGTGTCTTTGGTGGGCTCCCATCTTCTATGCCAATAATGGTAATTCCTTCCAGGCATGTTGCTCCAATTCTACCCTTCCATTCTGGGGCTTCCTTCAATACAGTAATACATTTCCCTCTTATTTCCCCCATTAATTTCTGTAGGAAAGACTTATGTTCAGATCCCTGTACTGGCTTTCGATATGTAGCAGATTTTGGAGTGGGATCTTGAGTGAACTGCTGTCTTGATCATAGGTTTTGGCATGGGTGAGTGAGAGTAATGATTGCCTGTGTGGAGCATGTTACCTGAAGATGTGTCTCAGCAGGTGCAGGGTAAGAGTCATCTGACCAAATGTAGGTGTCACTATCTGAGTATTCATCTTGATTCCCTTTATAGGCAATAGAGAAAAATAAGCACTTCTGGAGTGTGATTCATTTTAGTCTAAAGGAGATGTATAAAGTAAATCAGATGATTCACACCCCAGACATGCCTCTTTATCTGCATTGAATATGAAAGGTGACTTGCTCAGATGTAGATATCTAAAGCAGAGTGAGACAAATCCCACTCAAAGCATCATCTTTGAAATGGCAGCTCTGGAACATATGCAGAAATAATGTCCTCACAGCTAAGCAGTGCTCCAAGAACCTCATCCACCCTCTCTACATCTTTTCTCTACACCTGCCATTATGAGAAGTGTTTTATTGTAGAAGATATGCCACAAGAAGAGTTTTTTTATTTGTTGGCTTCTTCAGCAGGAACATTAGGACGTTGTTGCAGGTCTGTAGTGTGAAGGGGAGCAGAGGAGGTCTGTGGGTCTGACCCACTCAGAAAATATGGTGCAAATGTGGAAAGCATGGTCTGTAGTTCAAGACTCAGTACTGTGGGAAAGCAGCACATTGAACCTTCATGTTGCCATCGTGCATGTCTCTTGCATCTCATACAGTGGGCCAGGGAGTATTAAACACCAGTCAGACTGAAACAGCTTCTAATCTTTGTCTAGAAGGAGAGAAAGGTTGTAGCTGGGAAAAAGAGTTTGAATTGGCCTGCTGCTGTTTTGTGTTTTGTAGGAGAGCTTCCCCATGCTGCCATTTTGAGCTGAACATTGGTGTCTCTGTCCTCCATGCCGACTTCTGTCCATCCATCCTCAGGGAATTCTTAAGCTCTGACTGTGCTGAGTCAGTCAGTGCTTGACAGCCCTGATACATCCTCCTGCTGACAGTGTGAACTATTGCAGTGAGCACAACAGGAATAACGAGGCCTGGAGTCAGATTAGTGGGGACGCAGGCTTTAGAGACATAAACAGACTCCTCTTCTTGTTTTTAGGCAGTAATGTCCTATGGGTATGTGCATTTTAGAGAGTTTTCTCCAAGTGGGAATTTCCATCTGGAAGCAGCATTTTAAAGAGGGCAATCAAGCCAGGGCCCTGCTGGCATTGGATGGGGAAACATGATGGCTCATCAGTTTCCTTCATTGGATCGGTGCCACCATGGCTGCTCACCAGCCGCTGGATGGAGGGTGACATCTGCTCAAGGTGATCCCTAGGCAGGAAAGGGCATGCAGAAAACAGGCACAGCCAGACCAGATGTGCAGTGACACTGTTTGTGATAGAAGTGGGACAGCAATGTTGTAACCACATGAACTTTAAAGGGACCCTGATCTCTGTGACACAGTTCCTCTAGTTCCAAGGGCAGAGGGGTGTTTCCTGCAGCTGAAAACATAAAAAAAATTAAAGGGGACAAAAAGTGCTGTGTAGAAGCAAGACACTCTGAGATGGATTTTAATAAGTTTTTATGATATTATACTTCCAAAATTGCCAGGCGTCAGTGATGGGTCCTTCATTTGCTTCCAGATATGCTGGCTGTTAGGGTGCAATGCCAGGCTCTGTGTTGACTCAGGCTGGAAAATATGATTTTTGGTGGTTTTGTTCAACCTAACTGTGCCCTGAGATGACTTAACTATCTGTAGGCCTTTGCTGTTGTTTTGTTGAGCATTATATGAAGCCAGAGGTGTTGTGAGGGGACCTTCAAAAACATCTAAAAATGAAACATTTGCGTTTCACTGTGAGGTCTGGAGCTTAACATCTGAGGACTGTACTGCAGAGCTGCCAGGTGAGAGTCGGTGGGGCTCCAGAGGTTAGCAGGGTGCCAGGATCCAGAGCCAGCAACCTGGTGACACAAAGGATCAGAGCAATGGCTCTTGCCTCAGTGTCAGGTCCCCAAGAGGCTGGGAGCTGGAATACTGGAAAAACAGGACAGATCCCTTCTCTTTCCCAATCAGTCCTCTGTAGCAATCAAAGTGAAAGAATGGCATGTGACTCTAAGCTGCTGGCCTAAGCTCCTTGACAAGTGTTCTGGGAAGGGACTTCCAGCGGTCTTGCAAGGCCCATACCTCTTGCCCAAAGGACTAACAACCCTGTTGTTTCTAACTGCCTATGAGACATGGAAGAAAGAGCCAAGATTTTGGTGCACATCTTTATGTGTGCCAGTTGTGATAGAAGATTTTGTGCTCCTCCTGTTCAACAAGAAGAATTCCTCAGGAAAACAGCCCCACAACCTTTTAGTGTTTAGATGCTACAAATCTCCATAATGGTTTTCTTCTGATTTCTTGGGCAGGTTCGTTTTTGATTTTTCCACCATCAGTGACGAATGCCAGCCTAAGCTGAGAATAATGTTGCAGTGACTTGAATTATGCATCTAGTAAAGTGCATGGGATTGGCAGGATGTGGTATGAGGGAACCCTCAAAGGTTTCTATTAGGATCAGGAGGTTCCTCCTCAGCCCCCCTCTCAAAACAAAATAAGAAAAAGAATTCTCACACGCAACCCAAAGAGCAAATCAGGTTTACAAAGTTTAGTTCAATACTTGAAAAAAAAATCCAAATAAAAAAAGAATATAAATACTATGGACTTTTACTGCTAAGTGTACTTTTAATACAGTTTTGACTTTCACAAAAAGTGCAAAACAAAACAAAAAAAGAAAGAGTGTAGTAAAATTGAGGTAATCTGGGATGTAGATCAATGCCAGAGGATTTCAATACTTTAATCATGAGTTTTTTAACCTTTCCTTCTGTCTCCACGTTTACTTGGGACTTTTTTTTTCCCCCCACAGCAGAACCATTGTACTTCTTGCTGCATTCCCTGTGGTATGGGCAGATGGATCTGAAAGTTATCAGTGAGAAGTGAAAGTAACGCAGGTAAATGAATTTGCTCCCAAGTCTGGGAGGGGCGCATGTGGGGAATAGTATTTCATTGCACAAATTCCATACTGGTGGAATGTGGTTTTTTCCCCCTGAAATTATTACTTCATGTGATTAAGGCTTGTGCAAATGGAGGTTGACTGTATATTTACTCAAGGTAATGAACACAGATTACATTTTGGAACATCTTTCTAACCCTTGAGTAATGTTGACTTGTTCCCATTCCCTCCCCTTTGACTATTATCTCTTGTTTAGTGTTTCTTGTTTAATCTGAGAGGCTAGTGGGTCATCTTCTGGTGTTGCCTGACTCAGTAATGTGGCTAACAGCCTGCAGAATGTGTCAATACAAGCAGGACAGAACTGAGTAGCCAACAGGATTGAACAGGATGGACTGGTTACAGAGACAGTGAAGTTCATCAGATAGCAAACTATCCAATTACGTTCTAGCTCTTCTGTGGAGTGGCTGGTTGTTTGGTTGGTTTTTTTAAATTTTGATTAATATTTAGGCTGCAGCCGTAAAATCCCACTGTGTTGGTCAGCAGGTGTTTGGTTAAAACTGTTTCTGGATCAGATACATATTATTCATATGACTTTGGGTATCTGAATGTTTTCAGAAGTACAGACCCATTTGGAGGTACCTTCATTTTTGACTTTTGTGCTTCAGCCTCTTGGAAGACATTTCTGAAAATTGTCCCCAAACTGGTTCCCATAGGATTCAGCCAGAGAAAGCAGTCACTTCATTCTTTGTGATTGCATTGTAACCTGGCATAACTAGGTCCTTAGTCTCACTGTCTTCCTGACTTCTTCCCCCTCTAAGGGTATATTTGCCCTTTCTGATGGAACTCAAGAAGATTTATTCAGTAATGCTGAGAGTATTAGAGAACTTAGACAAAAAGTAGCACTAAAGTGAAAAGCATTAGCTGTCTTCAAATACCACTATTTTTTTTTTTCCTCAGTGAAGAGCTTTCGAAAAGCCTCCCTGATTTTCATCTGAAATTAAAATTCCCTGCGCAGTATATTAAGTGTCTAATTATGTAATTCATTTTACAGCCTTCCTCTGAATGACTTGATTGAAATGAATGGTTTTTAATCTTGGGGGGTGGAGGGAAGGAAGGAATAAATGCTTAGAGGTTTGTTCTGTTTCAGCACTTGCATTTTGAAACCTGAGTTAGATGTTTAAAACAAATGTGGGATGTCTTTCCTGGAATTAAAAACTGGCCACTTTTGCTGTTTGATAACACCTTTTGGGATGTCGTAATTGTGTGTGTGATTGACAGGTGGTTTAAAAGGGCAATTCTCTTGTTCAGGGATGCAAAGGAGGGCAGCAGAGGAAAGTGTGAAGGAAAGTGTTCTAACTTACAATCTTATTAGTTGGGCCGTTAAAATGCAGTCAGTCATTCATTAAAGCTTATTCATAAAACTCATTATTCATTAGAGCACTTAGGAGGTGGGGGGTAGGGGGGAAAGAACTGAACAGCAGCAGTCATTTATTTACACGAGCAATTTCATCATGGAATTAGATCATGGGGCCAGATTCGCCTCTGCATTTTGGCAGTTCAGTTTCACTGACATCATGGAATAACTACCAATTTAGACTAATCTGTGGCAGAACAAAACCCAGCCCATAATGCTTCTTTAAGAGGATGCCTTGGGCAATTTCTTTGCTGTCTTATTGCTGGCTAGGTCTTGGGAAACTTTACAAATGGATAAAAAATTAAAGAAGTATGAGAAATGGATCTTCTCACTGAGCAATGTTCAACTGAATCATTCCACTGAGATAGTTAGTAGAAGATGGATTTGGAAAGCATTCACATTAATAATTAGTATCTCATTTAAAAGAGTTCTTACCCCTGCTGTTCTGACAATTTTGAAACAAACAGTTTAGATTTTCAGTCCTCACATAAAAGGTTTGTGGTGACAGGAGAGGACAGGGAGGGATAACACCAAAGCTCTTCTTTTGTTAATATGATATACAGCATATAAGGTCACGGTAGTCAGTAATGGGAAAGAACCAGTAAATTACTGAACTCATGCCTTCGCAAGAAAAGGTGTGTTAGCTAATGACCGTACTTCTTCATAGCAGCACTGATATTCTTCTTCCTGATTTTTAGCTGGATCTCACTGATGGAGCAGCCTTATGAGGCTGAAGAAGTGACTTAGCACCTCTTAATTGATACGCACAAATGTCTGCAGGATTTCTGCCTGGGAGTGAATGTCATGCTTTGGAAATTTCAGGCAGAATTGTTAAAACTTGTTTTCATTGGCCTTGCTCATCCTAGAAATCTTACATGTTATTTTATAATTTGGGTTCTTACTGTACAACTGATATAAAAGATATTTCTTCTGTATTAATGAACAGCAGGTTAGGCGACAACAGTAAGGGAAGCTAACGCTTTTAAGGCATTCCTTATCTGTACTCCAATGCCACAAGTATCAGAAATGGGATGGGTCTGGCAAGAAGCAAAGTCATAGCACAGCTGCTCTGTGGGTCCTTGGCCTCCACCATTTCTGGTCCTGGGTTGAAGGACTCAGCACTGGGCTATGGCACTAATCACATGGAACCTGAGGAAGATACTGATCCACACATCTACTAAACCAGGTGGTATTTTGGATGCACAGCATGAACTTGAGCTTTTTTTGGGTCTCTTGTTTTGCTTCTTTGAAAATCCTTCTTCACTGTCACCTTGAACTCTCCTTGTGCAGGGTGATGATGTAAGCCCCAAGGAAACAGCCATGAGGAAAATCTGAAGCTCGTGGTCATGGGGCCAGGTTCTCTGATGACAGAAAGAGGAGTATTTCCCCTGGAGTCAGTGGCCTTATTCTAGCTGACAATCTGACCTATTGAATTTCCAGTTCCTTTTGTGGGAACAGCTCAGTGAATGATTTGATCTGAATTTCTGGGGCAGGGCAAGCCAGGAAGATTTCAGACTTTTAATTGGCAGTATAATGTCTTTAGAAATCCAGCCTTTGTCATTTTACCTTCTGATCATCTTTCAGGCTGCACAGCCATCTCTTGCTTTGACTCCTGTACAAAATCCTCAGTCTCCATTATAATAGTCCTTCCCTAGCTGACTACTTAGAGTCTGTCCTGGCACAACAAAGGAAGACCTGGCAGTTTCCTTTTGGGACCAGCTGTGTGAGCTCCAGAAGAGAAGGTAGCTCTGCTGGAAAACAGGAGAGCTCCTTGCCATCAAAGCACTCCCAGAGCAGGAGGTAAAGGTAAGATAAAGAAGATAAGAACCATCAACCAGCACTGGCTCCCTGGTTCTGCCTCAGGTTCGTATTCAGTGCCAGAGCAGACATTGGATACTGTGACAAAAGAGACAAGGCAGCCATATACCACAGACAGCTGTGAAGACTGGAAAAAAGAGGCAACACTACACTTCCCCAAAACCCAGAAGTACAGAGAAGACATCACGGGCTCATAGCAAGTTCTTGCCCCAAAGCTGCAGAAAATAAAAGAGGAAGTATTGGCAGTAGCTCTGCTAGCCTTTCCTTAGAGTGACAAGGGGTAACCAACCCGTTGCTGTGGGACCTGGTAAACAGGAAGAAAAAAGAAGCCCATTCCTGCTGTTAGCTGTACTGGGTTATAACTCCCATGTGTTTCTGCACTATCTGGATGTAAACCAACTGCAGACTGGAAGAACTCCATGAAAAATCCTAGAAATGTCTCAGAAGCATTTCCAGTCCTCAGAAAAATGACACATAGGGAAGGTATCCTCCCCACAGTTGTATAATCGAGAAGCTGGAGAAACAATAAATTGGTATGCTGCCAAACTGTGCAGAAAATGGCTGACTCATGCGAGTATGCAATCTTAAACCTGAAATAATTAGTGTTAGATTCGTAAGTGGGAAAAAAGTGCAATGAGACTGCTGAAAGAAAAGCTGTCCTCAGTGATAGTACATTATAGGAGTGTCTAAAGCTGCTGCAGAGCAGAGTGTAGGTGGGGTAGACATGGTTAGTTCAGAAGTTAGAACCGAGAAGCATAAAGTAATATCCAAAGCAAATGCATAAATATGAAGCAGAAGGCATCAGGGAGGACCTTTAGTGCTGTGAGAAAATTGTGCACGATAGAATGCACAGCAATGACATTAATATGGTGCAAAAGGGCAAAACCAGAACTCTGAGCTATGTGCCAAGAGAGAGCAGCAGCACATAGTTAGAAAAATGAATGCTAAGGAGGCAGTAGGACATTGCTACATGTATTAGGATGCAAAGGCTTCCTCGCAGCTATGCCAGAGGAGGGAAAGGAATTGTAACCATGCAAAGCTGAATTAAAGAAGTGCAATGACCCCGTGCCATTAGACAAAGTGAATTGCAGGTTGAATCAGTGATGCTGGCAAGTCCTCAACTTCTAGCTGCATCCAGTAAATTGTCACCATACAGGGGCTTTAAGTTTGAAGCAAACAATTCATGCGGGCAATGGATGCAGAACAAATTAAAATGAAAATAATTATGTGTGCCGAGCTGGCAATATTCACTATCATCCTTGCAACGAAGCTGTTGGGAGTCATATCAAGAAGTGTTTGAGGGGGAGGATGTCTTCCAGGCATACAATTGCCTTCATCTATTTCTATCTTTTCAATTTGTGCCTCCAGGAATGACTACAGAATAAAAAGAACAAATAATTGGAGCAGTAGAGGGAACAGAAAAGGAAGACATTTTTAAGTAATGTTAAGTAACAAGTCACACAGGCAGCATGGATGCTGAGATGCCAGACAACCTACCCCTTTCTGGAACCTGAAGTACCTTCAACAAGCAGGAAAAGGCTGTTCAACTGAATTCTTACCAATGAGGGAATATCCATGTTGGTGAGAACAAAGACATTAATGGTACCTAGGGTGTTGACAAAAACTTTTGGGGAAAGAAACTACCTTGCCACATCCAGGAGAAGAGCATATGCAAATGGTTGTGAACACTGCTGGGATCAGGTGTGAAGCAGTAGAGTGTCTGTGCTGTCAGCAAGATGAATTAAGAGAACTCTGAGGGATCAGTGCAGTGGCTGTCGTGTTCTGGGGATGGAAGAAGCTGAGACACACCATGATCCCACCTTCATCTGTCACTTAGAATGAGTCTGGGAACAGACCTAGTGCTGAATAGAACCATCCTGGTGTGGGGACTGTTTACAGTATCCTGTATGAGACATCTGTTGATCTCCCAAGAGCCCGGACCAACCTCAGCAATTTCGAGCATACAGAAACCTCCTGCTCTCAGATGCACACACTCCATCCAGAGTCTGTTGGGATTTGCAGCCTATCTGACAACTTTTCTCCCACAGCTTTCGCATATGTGCAAATCATTGACACAGCTCCTGAACAGATTTGCAATCAGGACAACTGGTACCATCAGAGAATACACCGATTGCCCATGTGAAAAAACAGACACCTAATTATCCTACTTCTAATAAAGAGACAGATACATAACATATAGCAGTTCCACATCTTAGAAAAAGACATGTTCCTCTTACTAACCTACAGCTTAATTTTTTTTTGTCTCCAGTAGAACAAGGAGATACCTCCAAACAGAAACTTTTTTTTTCTATAGGAAAGGACTGAAAGCAGGGGGAAATGTCTCCATTTTCAAGACTACTGGATCTACTAAAACAGATTGAAGGTAATCACAATACCCAGGTGACAGGGAACAGACATTTTCTTTGGAATTGTCCAGCTCTCCTCTGGATCTGCAGTCTGTGCAGAGGAAATCTGCAGTCTGTGCAGAAATACTTTGTCCTGACCAAATATGACAGAGGCTAGCCAACATCTGGTGGTCTGTTGTGCCATGTTTAGGGCAACCAACAGTGAAAATCAGAAGCACAGTGCTCTTTCCACAATCCATAAGGAGAACACAAATTTGCCTCCCAACCCCAAATTTGGCTATTTGGGCTGCTACTCAGACATCTAGTCAAGTGGGTCAGTTTAAAGCAATGAAGTACTTTAATAGTCAGAATATCCTATGCAGTGGGAACACATCTGTTTGCTTGCAATCCATCCTCAAATGGACTCCCTTCAGTTACCGCCACAGCATTGCCACCAAACGGCAAAGTCAAATTAGCACTTAAAATGCCTGAAATTTTATTAATGCCAAAGAACATGAAGAAAATACATAGCACCTCTGTTCTTGGACGGTGAAACAATCTCACAGAAAACCCGACTCAATCTCCTTCCATCGTCTGGTGCCGTGTGCAGTGGCATCACTAATGTGACTAACAGCAATGAAAGCAATCGCGTACAGAAGAAACACGCGAAAGGCAGAGCCTCCCATGACTGATGAAATAAAGACGTCACAGAACTACCAGCAGGACAAGGTATTTGTATCAGATTATTTCTGCTGGACATACCATGTTCTGGGATGCAAAGTATTTTATTGACCATGTAAGTTCTTGCTCACGTAATATATAATTTGTAAATATGTATTTCCCTGAAATCTCCAATACATTAGGTTGCTGTGCACAGAAGACACAGAGATTACAGTGAATTATGCACTCTGCAGACCTGATTGAGAGGGCATGGATCAAAGCAAAAGAGCCGTGACTGTGGGGATAGGTGTGGTACCCCAGAAATACATTGCTGAAGAGCTCAAGCAGAATGCAGTCATCTGTGCTCACAAGTGAACGATACACCAACTCCAACATGAAGGCTGCTTTCAGGTAGTAACACATAAGGCATGAAAGAACAGCCTCTTCAGACACAGAAGAAAATAGCCTTGCCTCCCACAAGAATTGAAGAGGAAACAAACAAACAAGAAAACAAACAAAAACCCAAAACAAAACAACAACAACAAAAACCCCAGCCCAGTACATTAGCTATAAAACGAGGCATATTAGGAATGTATATGTTAAGGTTCTCATGGGTTATGCTGTTCATGTTTAATGCTGTGGTCTCAAAGGTGACTAAAGCTACAAAACTGAAGCACCCATTTGGGACTCGGATATCCCAGCAGAAGACAATGTGACCTTAGCCAGCAGTGAATGAGGGGCGCAGGAGGCACAGGGGGAGGGATAAACCTGCAGCATGGAAAGGCTGAGCTGCAGATAGCAGGCAGCTGCAGTCGGGGTGGGAGGCAGAGGGGAGACAGGGAGACAGGGAGAAGCAGAGTCCCAATCTGTAGGGGAGCACAACCCTGGGCTGTCAGGCTTCCCTGCCTGCTGAGGAGCGCAGGAGGAGTGACATTTCTGGTAGCCCTGGCACTGCACCTTATAAACACATTTTAGGGAACTGTACTGAGGGCAGGAATAAGCAACTGCTGTTCATTCTGAAGGACTGTAGAAGACAGTGTGCCTACAGCAACCTTTTCAAGCTTGAGCACTTGGCCACTGAGTCTGCAAAAGTTACCCCAAAAACTAAGGCCACTTAACATCACTCAGCAAGAGATACATGCCCTCTCCCCAGTGCCCCCCCCCCCCAAACAATAAGATGCCCGCTAATCAAAAAAGGACCTAAACAGTTTTATTTTCTACCTGCTGTAATAAAATGAGCCTGGTTGATTGAAAACTATTTGGGGAATGTATTTTTATGGGTCTTCTGCTAAGGCCAAGAAATGCTTGGGGTGCCTGTGGGATTTAGGTGCCAGAATGATGAGTAGGAAGAGGTGTGTCATGCTGTCACTGATGACAGAGCTACCGCCTGTCATCCAGTACTTCTGCACTAGCACTCCTAAAAAGGGGTTCCCTATTGCTAGCATTTCTGCCCTCACATTTCTGAAGCCCGTTCTAATTACTGAAAGTGTCACCAAAATTGCAGTAACACTGATAGTTTTATATAATAGTTGATCCTTTACAGAGAAAATTCGGGGTGCCTTTGATCTGGATCATCTCTCAGGTGTTTAATGTCTATCTTGATATGACATAAGCCAGGCATAAAGGTTAGAGAGAGAGAGAGAGAAAGAGAGAATATTTAAAGAATGAACCAGATAAAACAAGATGTCAGCCTCCAATTGTACATTTCTTAGGATTAGAGCAGACATATTGCTGGATTCCAGGTCTTCACTGGCACTCATGACAGAAAGCTGCTGCAGATAGGGAGCTCTGCAGGGTCTTGTCACTCAGAGTGCAAATATGATCTGAAAAGTGTAATGTCTTTTTCTTCTTGTTATGGCTTTGGGTAATGCAGATATGATCTTCAGCAGCACCTGAATAATAAATCAAAACGCTGGCAAAATAAAAACTCCCCCCACCAAAAAAAATCCACCCCCCTAAAAAAAACCCCAAACAAATAAACAAAAAAGAGACAAACACAATAACTCTGCGACACAAAATAAAGGCAGTCAGCAGCATTTTTATTGGTTAAGTGATTTTTTACTGTCATTGATGTCAATTGGCTTTAAAACAAAGCTTCAGTTCCATAGTGAAAAAGAGTACATTTGCCATGTTGGTCAAAATCATGAAATTTTTGGACACAAAATGCATAGCCAGTACAATTGTGGTCCTATTTCTGTTTTAAATGCTTAGATGACATTATGAAAAAATAAGTCAGTAACTTACTTTAAGGACTAATGTCTGTAACAAGCATAATGCACAGAGCTCTCCTTTGGCACTGTGGTCTCCTTCCACCATCTGCTGGGCTTCCTTTGCTATTGCAGGAGTTAAAGATCAAGTTCTTTTCTAAGATTATAATTACTTATTTTAATCTTCCCTTTATCCTTCATCTCTCATGTTTCTTTTGTCACTTATGAGGCCCCGAACGAAGCAGTATTGCTAATCCTTACTGAAATGTATCTACCAGATTTATGGCCAGATGAGATTTTTTTTTTTAAGATAAAGGAAAGGTTTGCTCTGATTTTGTAAAGATAAAAAAAAACCCCAAAAATCCCCAAACCCCCAGCATTTTGGGTTAATTTTATTTCTAAAATGAAGGAACATTTTGCTGACATTTTGACTGTAGGTTGTTTCCTATACCTAACAGACTCTGCTTTAATTCTGTATTACAGACCTTAACAGGATGAACAGGAATTTGGCTTGGACTTCATACCATAAGCAATGACTAACCAAGTATCTCCTGCAACAAGTTACTTATTAACAGTGATTCACAACTTAGAATCTATACAAATGTTTCTTCTTTTAAGAGTCCAGGATGAATCTGCCTTGGTACCATTTAGGTGGAGAAAGTATTTCCATAACATAAACTGGGTATATTTACATAGTTTGATCAAGAGATGAGAAATGCAGTATTCCCCTTCCACACACAAAGTCAAACATACACACACCTCCGTGTTATTTTTAGACTTACTTTTCTTAGTTGCAGCACATTTTAGAATGCCTTAGAGTCCAGACTATGGAACTAGCCAGCATTTATACATTTACTGTCAAAAACTATATGCCTTTATGGGTATGTGAGAGGACCTCATGTGAAAGCTAAAGCAGGAATTTGCATTTTGGCTAAATCTAGAACAGGTATTATGATAGTTTGTCTGAGAACTTCCTTGCAGAGCTGACCAAAACCTGGGAGCTTGTGTGAGGAAAACTGCACCATGATCTGAAAACACCATTTATTTAATAGCACAGATGGTCAAAGATCCCTAGAGTGGGCTTACAAATGTAACTCAAATATGAGCATGTATTATAAAACCGGTTTCCCATGAAAAAGATTGCAAAACCTCTCAAGAAATGGCTTTGCTCAGCATTGATGTATATTCAATCATTTCAGTGAAAACTAGAAGAGGATCTAGTCTAAGGCCAAATGCTTCTGGAAAATGGGTTCTGGAAAAGGACTTTTTTTTTTTTTTTTCCTTTCTTTCTTTCTTTCTTTCTTTCTTTCTTTCTTTCTTTCTTTCTTTCTTTCTTTCTTTCTTTCTTTCTTTCTTTCTTTCTTTCTTTCTTTCTTTCTTTTTTCTTAAGAAAGAAAGTTTTTACAATATAGTGTTATGCCTCTACAGTGGAAAGTTTCAGAATTATGCAACATAATTAAAAAAAAGAACTGATTAGATGCAGTGACAGGAGGCGGAGGTCGAAAAAACCATCTTAATGTCGAGATTCTTGAAGATGGAGAGTTATTTTGGATACCTTCATTTTTAGGCAGCTACTAGAGGAGAGCCACACTTTTAGAAAATGTTTTAGCTTCTGAATACTGGGCTCCATTGAAGTATTTCTTTTTGCTCAAAACTTGACAACTAGTTACTCTGGTCTTGAAGTTGTGTGATTATTGTGGCACATTCTTCTGAGTGTAAAAACCTGGTAATAAATACCTTAGCCATGTGCTTTGAGGCTTCATACATCATTGTCTATAAAATGCTTCAAACAGGCTTTAATGGAAGACCTCAGAAATGTGTAAAAGACTACTATTATAATTTTTTACAAGACTGAGATTTAAAGAGTGAAGGAAAAAAGAAATGTTGTGGCAATATGACAAGTGCTCTTTTTTTGCTGTTCATGTATGGGCAGCAGGAAAATAACCCAAAGTAAAGCTGCAAGACCCAGGTAAATTAACGAATTAATAATTGAAATATATTTTAAGTAACATCCACTGTCTTTGTAATGAAATTCTAAAAGTGAGGTATTTCTAAAAATTGGTTGGTCTGGAGGTTTTTCCTTTGATTCCAATATCTTTAAAATACATTACCGAAACAGAAGGGATTGTAACCTTTTGGCAAACCTTTTTACAACATCAAACAAGAGCCCTCTTCTGACTTTGAAGATATCCTGCAATCAATTAGGAAGGCCCTAAATGATGTTGGAATGAGTCAGGAGTTTTGCAGAATAACTGGCAGGCTTCCACTTAGAGTCGTTGGGAATATGAAAAAACACGGAGGATTAGCCATCCCCATTAAAGACAACAGTGTTAGGAGCTGTTTTGAAAACACTAGAGTTTCTTCTTGCCTAATGCTTCCAAAACTGCTGTTCTCAGCTAAACTGAACTGATTTGTTCTGGGTCTTTATTTTTAGCATGGGGAACTCAAAATAAACTTGGAAGAAGTTCTTTGAAGTGAGATGAACAAGTCAAAATGTGAAAATTACATCTCAGCACAACAGATTCACACTTTTTTCCTTGTGAGGTTAGTTAAAGGAGTGTAATCTAAAGTACTATGGAAGATGAAGGAGAATATTTTAAAGCTGTTTTCCCTTGCTCCCCGTTGATGTGAAAGACTGTGAGAGGTGGAAGGCAGCAGTGGTGTGGGCCTTTCATAATCTGAATTCCCACTGAGGAAATAACCTTGGTCTCAACCAGTGCTTGACAAATTCCTCCACTGATCTGAAAACCAAAGATAATTCTTTGTACCTAGCAGGCTATCTCTACGCTTCCAGAAAGGACAAATTAACTTTAGCTCATCTGTGAAAAGCTAATCATCAGTGCTCTATTTTCTGAAGCCAAAGAGCTACAAAGGTCTTCGAATCGTGCATTCTGAAAGGACGCTGACATGCAAACCTTCACGCCTGCAAAGAAAAATACATAGGAGTTGGAAATAAAGTGAAAGCTTCCTCCCTGCCTCTGTCCTCTCTTCCTTCCTCCCTCCCTTACTGCTTAAAAAACAAACAAAAAAAAAAAAAAAAAAAAAAACAAAAAAAACAAAAAAAAAAAAAAAAAAAAAAAAAAAACCAAAAAAACCAAAAAAACCAACAAAAAAAACCCGAACAAACCAAACCAAACCAAACCAAAACCAAGAAAAAAGGTTTGGTGTGGTCTTTTTTTTTTTTTTTTTTTCAGGTGGCATTTTGCTTTATTCCCAAGGAAGTAAGTAAGAACCAGATTAGCCCTTGTGTTGTCCTTTAGTTATATTTGGGGGTATTTTTTATCCCCCTTCCTGTAGTGTTATTCCTAGTAATAACACCAGGGCTTTAAAAAGACTAAAGGCCCCCAGGGTTGCCACTGGTAAATTTTTATGCAGAAGCCGCAGCACATTTTCCCCACTGTAGTAGATCCTCTTATCTGGTTCATTATCAGTAGAATCCCCTGTACACTAAAATCCAGAGGCAGCAAAATAGTCTGGCGTGTGCTTAGAGATAAGCTCATGTTTACATGGTCTTCTAGAAGACCTATAGACAAAAACTGTTATGGAGAAACAGTGATACCATATGGACATTCTCTCGATTGTCACATTTCTTCCAGATCTACATATGCTTTTCAGGCTGCAAGCTGGAGAAGAATGTAGTACATGCATTTCAACAGCCCTTTTGCTTCCCGGTAAAACCAATGGGGAAATCTGTTTAGCCTTTAACTCCCAGCTCTGAGTCCTAGCGAAGGCGAGAGGTCAAAAATTAATGGTGCAGTCTAAGCTGAAGCAAAAATCCTAAGTGTTCGTTTTTTTAAAAAAGGAAAGCAAACAAGGACAGTAAGTGGGATGGCTGACTGTTATTGGGTAGCATTTTAAATTCAAGTCTGTACAGCAAATGCTCTTCAGCTACATGAAGCAGATAAAAAATGTCTGCAGATTTCAGCAGTATCCTGTCAAGTAGGTTTGCAAAATAAAGACAGATGGCAAAGGATTATATTTAATTCTTTTTCCTAATTCATCTTTTCCTGACCATTCCACTGCACTCAGTCTAACTGGAGGGATTTACCAGCTTAACTTTCACTCTGTAGCTTACAGTGACAAACCGCGTAGTAGATTCTAACTTCCCATCATTAGGAATGTTTAATTGGGCACAACTGCTTTTCGTCAGCTGCCCTTAAATGCTGCTCCTGAACACAGGATGTTTACAGCATTACAACAGTAGAACTCCAGCTTTATTTTTAAAGTAAACATCCTAAAAAGCCCAGGAATATTGTAGTGTTTCTGGTGAATGTAGCTGTCCTGCTCAGTCAAAGAAGAATTTCATGCTGGAATCTCTTACACAGATGTGCACAATCTCCCAGCACAATACTAACTGCAGTGTCCTTAAGATCCCTTGCTGTTTCTTTCCTGTGCTATATCCTATCCATGCAGATAAAGAAAGGAAGCCATGTAGCACAGCCCTGATAACGCTGGAAGCGTGCAGTCCGTGATTCAGTGTGAGAGGGTCCCTGCTGTCACTGCTCCTCGCTGCCTGCCCGATTAAGCTTTCTTCTTCTCCACTCCATTACTTAACGCTATTTTTAAAAATTCCCACCGTTTATTGATGTCTTGGTTTCCAGACACCTGGCTTCAGACACGCTGACCCTGATGACCCTAGGTGCTGACAATCAATAGTCGCTCCTTACGGATTCACTGGGGAACTGATGGTATTCAGCACCTTCCTCAGCATAGTTTACAGTGTCTTCAGAGAAATGAGGAACAGTGCATGCAGTAAGAGGTCGATCTATGCTGCCCTCTCCACTCCTCCTAATTGCTCTTTTAGGTAGTCCTTTTGGTTTTCTCTGCATTTATCATTCTTCCCTTTGAGTTTCTAAATTTCTCCAGTGGGGGGGAAAAAAAAAAAAAAAAAAAAAAAATCCAAGAAATGGCAGTTACTTCTCTTCCTGCACCTTTCCTTTTCGTTTATCTGCTCTCCATTTCTTTGCTACGATTTGTTTTCTTTTCACCAGAAAAAAACCTGAGAGGCACATGTCAGTGACAACAGCACCATCTTCTGTTCTGCAGAGATCATGAATGCTTCACTCTTGTGTCTGCGAGCGCTTCAGACACGGGTCTGATTGAAAAATCTGTAGCTGCTGCTGGATCTGAACAAACCGTTCACGAGTTTCAATGTCTGCACAACTGTGAATGTATGTGGGGCAGTATGTGCGTATGAAAGGCAACAAGGGGTTCTCATAGCGCTCCTCTCCGTGAGACACCTTTACATTTGTCTTTTTATTCCTCGCCTCATAAAAGTTCCATTGCAAACGTTAGGCTCCTTCCCTGCAGCTTGACACATTGACGGTTTCTGGGTTTGTTAATTTGCTTATTTATCTCAATTAGTGTTATCCTTACTCTCTACCAGTAGTACTGTACTAATTGTCACCAGGGAAAATATGCCACACCAATAGATGACAAGATACACGCAGAGAGGGGATCAGCTTATCAGTCCACGTAGAGGGCCTTAAATCACAGAAGGTCATAGAACACGTGCTGCTTAAAATTTGTGTCACTGTGACAACAAAGGGTTGCTTGGGGTATAACAGAGGAAAATGAGGTGGGAGTTAGTACAAGGTAAACATTAAGTCTTCCTTGAAAGCCTAATGTATGGACAACTCAGACTGGCAGCATGGGTAGGTCAGCGTGAAGTCAGTGCCTTGATAGTAGATAAGAGGACGAGGAAGGATAGACTAATGGGTCTGGAAATGGAAAGGGAAAAGAAGCAGCATGTGTTTGATGTAGCACAGAAGAGGGAAGCAGCGGAGGGACATAAAGGGAGAGGTGGCAAGGTCAAAACAGCAGGTTAAGAAACAGATCTTCACAACAGCAAGATCTAATTAGGGCAAGATTGCTTTTATTAAGCCAGGAAAGGGGATGTGGATGTGATACACCAACAGCTCAGACAGTAATTTTCAAGTAAGTGAGTAGATAGGAATGTTCTTGTTTTGAGGAAATTCTGCAGATAAATTTAGCAATTATAAAGTGTTTATTCATCTTTCATAAAGAAGTTTGGGGGTAGAAATGTGGAGCTAGTAACTCAACAGGTAGCTTGTAAGCAGTCATAGCTGATATACTGTAATAGTAATAGACAGGATAGTCAAATTGGGATATACGAATCAGACTGGGATGCCACAGAGGACAAACTCCAGGCTCACTGTATGTGGGCAGTAAGTTCAGATATGAAAGGGAGGATGGAGAGATGGTGATGGCTGAAGGGACTAGCTGGAGGGACAAGCTAAATCTCATTTTAGAAATATGAAGATTAATAACAGGTTTGCATTGTGATGTGGAAGAGCTGGAAGAATCGTTTGTGGGGGTGGGGAGGCAAATGAAACAAGTGCTGGAGGATCAGGAGATAACAGCACAACCACCCTGTGGAAATTGTTGTGGCCAGCTTTCCTGGCTGCATATCAATGATCTCCTCTTTCACTTCTGCCTCTATCTCTCTTAGCAAGATGTTTCAAGGACTTTAGGGCAAACTGACAAAAATTGGGTAATTTTCTTCTTTTCCTTTCTCACCTCCTGTAAATTTCTTTTTCCTTATCCCCTGGCACAGAGAGGAAGTGCTGTCTCAGAGTGAGAGTCGTATAAAAACTATGTGTGCTGCTGGTTTTTTGCACAACAGCACTGAGGAAATCTAGAGGAGAACATGAAAATACTAACTGGTAATAACTGGTAGGGTATATTGCATGGAACACAGCTGGGCTTTTAATTTCATTGTTGTGTGTGAGAGGGAATAAAAGGCTGTGTTATGTACCAGGTCCCCCTGGAGACCTTACACTGTGCAAACACACTCCCACAGACTCATGTGGGAAAAAAGGAAAAAAAGTCATGGTGCAGGGTTAGCTGAGCCTTCCTCCTTATGAACTGTGCAGAATTACCTGTAAATGTGCAGGTGGTAGTATGGGACCTCCATGAGAAAAAACGTATGTTGTGTGAGCTAAACCCATCATTTCTCGGGTGTTTCTCCCGAGATTCAGGTGGTTTTAAAGTCCTTTGCCTTCTGAAAAGCCCTGAGCCAGACACAAGAAAGAGACGGAGTCTTCAGGTTCCGATTTCTCAAGGTTGAGCGCTTTGTTTATTGTTTCTTATCTTACAATTCTTTCTGTGCCCAGCTAAGATCTGTGCAGCTGCTCGGGCACCAGGCGACTGCCCCCGAGCTGCGAGGTCGTTGTCTCTCATACTAATTGTTACGTGTTCTTTATTTACAGTTACTTGCCAATACCTACTACCTATACTAAACAGGTCATCTCTACTCTGACCCAATCTCCTTATATTACTTTGTGCAACCATCACTGCAGAAAATGGAGTGAATGAAGAAGAAAGAAGCAGCATGGGACAATGCCCAAAGTCCTCCATCTTGCTCCCATCCCCTTCTATACTAAAGAACCCAAAACAATGATTTTTCACCCTGTGATAAGCTAAACTACTATCTTTCACACTCTTGTGGCCTGTAATTCATCTCTCAGTTGGAGAGCCTTTCCCATGGACAGGGATCGAAGCCAGTGTCTTCTTGGGCTCTGTGCCAGGGTCTCAGATCCCCCTGTCCAGGTCTCAGACTTCTCTGCCCAGGTCTCTGACCTTCCAGGGAGACCGAAGGGATGCCCTGGACTCTGACAAGCATTAAAACGAAAGTTTTTAAAGACATAGACTTGGCCTGGGTTCTAATAATCTGTGGTGCCTCAGCACCTTGGCAGTGGCTTTTATGGTAACAGCATAACATCCTTCCAAAACCATAAGTAGGGATTTCCAAGACTTATAATTTTCTGTTATTTATACTGTAGTTTTGTCCATAATCCTTTTCTAAGCTAAAAAACCACTAGAATGATCCAGAAATTTTTTTAGATAGTACAGAATTCCTTGTTTGTGTGATCACAGAGGAAAGCATTTACACAAGAACAGGTATACGTTTGTCCAAAAGAATATGCAGGTAACTAAAGGCACTCATTTTTTAGCTACGAGTCCAATGAAGGAACCTCAGTCCTCTTGTGTTACTAAATTGTTGTAGAATTATGGGTCCTGATAAAAAACCAATAAACTACTATTGTAAAACATTTAAATTGCAAAATGAGCCTGAATTTGGTCAACTTGTTATCATGTGCTGGAAACCCGCACCATCAGCAAAGGTACTGCTACAAAGATGAGAGAAAAATCAACAATAATGTGTTTCTCATCTTTGTCCTGCCTCTCATTGTCTCAGTAATAGTATTAAATGACACAGAGAGCCTGGTTAAGGGAGCAGAGTGTGAAGTAAGCTCTACATCCAGAGTTACAAGGAGCTGAGAAGTATTTTGTCATCTGTAGATAGAAGTGGCCCTTGAAGGGGACATGTTCAGACTGGCCATTTATTTTGGGTCTGTCTGCAATTGCGGTGGACTGCTTTTGATGCTTTGGGCAATTTCTCTCAGTCTTACATTTTAAAGATATACTAATCTGATTGAGGGAGAATATCTTGTATGACAGAAACAAAGAAAGCATCTACAACATGCCCTCAAAACAAAAAAAACAAAAAACCCAAAACAAAAAAAAAAAATTAAAGCTATTTCAGCCTAGGTCATATGCTGAGTTTGGAGGGGACCTGGAGAGGTTAGGGAATACAGGATACCTTATAAATAGGAGTGCAGAGTACATGAGAGATTGGCAGGTATGGGATGTTCTGAGTGCTGGTGCAGCAAACCTAGGCTGAAAGGGCTTTGGGACCCTAGAGGCGCCTGCAGCTGGCAGGCTGGGGGCCTGTGAGCAGGGCTGGCTTGGGAAGAAGGCAGGAAGTAGTTGGGATAAGCTTGGAAAGTGGGAAAAACAGAACAAGACATGGTCTTGGGTGATGCAGGGGTATGTGTTGGAATTGTAGAGTTGGAAAGCACAAATTTAGGGTGCCAGCATGAAGACACTTAACTATGATATGAAGTGAATGGTGTGGTTCTTGACACCTGAAAATTACAAAACACCGCTGAAAATTACAAAATGCTCGCTCATCTTCTCTCTTAACTCCATATCCACCTTTTGGAGTTGCTTGTTTTGTTCTGCTGTCATCATGTTCCACTCAGAAGCTCCCCAAGCCCGACCTCCCTTTTTGTGTGATAAGACAATCTACAGTGGAACTGTTCAAATTTAAATACTGTCGTTTAAATAGGTGCAATAAGATTTTAGATTTGGCACCCCACTGTGATAAAACTAAAGGCAGAGCAGAATTCAGACAATAATGAAGAAACAGCACAACACATTAGTATATTTGATTCTGTTTTGATTACTAGTTGTTGTGCAGACCATTAACTCTTCATTTTGTTACAGATGCCAGAAAGGGAAGAGTAAAACTGTAGTAAGAAGGGAGTCCCTGCTTGGCATTGTTTCAAGCCTGATAAAAGAAACTCCCACAACTCATCACACTGCATGCTATAAGTGGATATGAAAAAATTACTAAAGGGCAAATAGAAAACCAAAATATATTATTGCATGTAAGAGATTTCAACTGTAAGCACCCTATTTGCTAAAATACGTTGTAATAATTCCTCCTATGGAACATGTTTCTGTGTGTGTGATACAAAGTTCTAAGTTTTACTTTACATTTGAGTAAAATGTATAATTTGAACAGTTTTCTCGAGCTTTTACTAGATTCTGTAATTTATGCATAGCAGAACACATGCAGACTGGTAAGGCACATGGAAACTGCATTAGCTAGAGGGTTTAAAAGAATTAATTTCCACCTTTTCCAGACTATATTGCATAATATAATCACAGTACAGGCTCAATTCTAATAGGAAAATTCAGTGACTTTGCAATCAGTTGGCTCTCAAAGATTAAAAAAATTCTGAAACATTTGGAGAAAATGGATAGCCAGGAAAAGGAAAGACTACTCATGTGATTTGGAGAGGAGTGACTAAGTGGAACCTCACTTGGAAAACTTGCAGTAAGCCTTTCTTGTTCATTAAACTCTAAGCAAATACAACTTGGCCAAAGTAATGCCCACAAATGCCCACGTTGTGCTGTGCTGGGAATTTGTTATCCACTGCTTTCACAGGAACAGAAGGTTCCATGTTTGCCTTTTCCTATGACCACATCTTCCAAGAGAGTGGTTCACCATCACTTTTGACATGCAGATCCCCAAGGTGGTGTTTTGTTTTGTTTTTTCCCCATGGGAATTGTAATCTCACTTGGTGAATTTACACTTAGCTGGAAATCACCTTGATTTTCTGAGTTAGGCTTTGTCTGCGCCGGTACATTTTACTGCACAGGTGTTGTTGTCTGGCCTCAGTGCTGGTGGCCCGGGCTTTTCTAAGAAGCAAACAGCAGGGAGCCAGCATCCAGGAATGCTTCTGACCTGAGGCAGACACAAGGCAAACCCCTGGTACGCTGTGATGACAACAGCGACCTGTTTCAGCAACTTCTTTTGGCATAAATGATTAGAACAAATATGGCAGGTGGGAAAACTGGCATTTTGTGCGTTACTGCTGCCCGTTCTTGCGTCGTAATGCACACGAAGAGCAGAGAGAGCTTTTATGGCACACAGGGACGGAACTTCACTCCCTCAAGCGAGAGGCTCGCACCTAGGATTATCTCCCTCCCGTGCCGGCCCAGGTTGCGCTTAGCAGCCACCACGGCCGGAAACACTCACGCAGGCGGGTTACGACCCAAAGACGAAGAACACTTTAAACGCGCACGGACGGAGCCACGCCAGTCAATCACGCCGCGTTTTCGCCTCCCGCCGCCCCTCGTGGGCCCCGCCCGCCCCCGCCTGCGCAGCCGCCGCTCCTCCCCCGCCTCCCCCCGCGATGGAGGTGGTGCTGGCGGACGCGCTGCTGTCCCGCTGCGGGGACCGCGCCGCGCTGCTGCGGGCGCTCGGCGCGCCGCTCTCCGCCGAGCGGGCGGAGGCGCTGCGCCTGCTGCTGCAGCGCCTGGCGGCGGGCGGGCCGGCGGCGGCGGGCGAGGCGGAGGCGCTGCGGCGGGCGGCCTGGGAGGTGGCGCTGGAGCGGTGCCGGCCGCTGCTGCGGGCCGGGGAGGGCGCGGCGGGCGGCGCGGAGCGGCTGCGGGCGGCGCGGGCGGCGCGGGGCGCGCTGCGGCACTGCGTGCAGCTCTGCGGGGCGCCGCTGGCGGCGCGCCTCGCCCGCGACGCGCTGGCCGAGCTGGCGGCGGGCGGCGGGGCGGGCGCGGAGGAGGCGGCGGTGGAGGCGCTGGCGGCGGCGGCGCCGCGGCTGGAGGAGCCGGAGCTGCTGTCGCGGTGCGCGGCGGCGGCGCTGGCGCTGGTGCGGGAGGAGGGCGAGGGCGAGGCGGCGGCGGCGCTGGTGGCCGGGCGGCTGCTGCCGGCGCTGGGCGCGAACGGCGCCGCGCTGCCGCGCGTCTGGGAGGGGCTGCTGGGCGCGGGCGCGGCGCCGCGGGCCGGGCGGGCGCTGCTGGCGCTGAGCGCCTTGGCGGACGCGCTGCTGCCGCGGGGCCCGGCGGCGCCGGGGCTGGACGCGCGGCTGTGCCCGCGGTTCTGGCGGCTGGTGCAGGAGGGGCTGACGGAGCGGGACGGGCTGTGCCGCAAGCGGGCCCGCTACCTGCTGAAGCGAGCGCTGGACCTGAGCGGCGGCCAGCGCGCCGAGCTGCGCTGCCCCCCGGACGGCGGACACGGTACGGGCGCGCCGGGCGGGAGGGAGGGACGGGCGGCGCGGGCCGGCGTGCGGGGCCGCCGGAAACGCGCGTCCTTGCGTTCTCTCCTTAGAATCCAGTCTCTTCTGGTGGTCCGCTGAGAAGAACGAGCAGCTCCTACGGTTTTGGGAAACTTACATCTTGATAATGGAAACTTTGGAAGGAAACCAGGTAGGGGCGCTGTGCAATCTGTCCCCATCCTAGACAGACGTCCCGCCTCACTTGTGGCGCATGTGAATGCTTTTGTAAGGCATAGTATTCCCAGTTTTGGTGCTTGAGGATACCTAAGTCAGCATTGATTGGAATACTTTTATTTCAACACTTAAATACTTAAAACCACAGCCTGTATCATTCATTATTGGGAATAAACTCAGAACTCTTCTCCGTCGTTGGAATACATGCGGGTAATGCAATGACAGGAACCTGGAGTGCAGGTAATTGCAAGACCAGCTTAGTGAAAAATCCAGTGATTGCACTTAATAACCTCTCTTTGATAAGTGGGAACTGTGTCTGTATGGTAAAGTTCCCGTGGCCTTGGATCAAAATGGTTTTGTGAGCCCAGCATACCCAGCAGAAAGATTGCTGTTGACATGAGGCTTCCATAATTGTGTGGTATTGTGGTGTTAACTATTCCTAGCGTGTGCCTACCTCCCTGTAGTTATTCTATGTTATTTGTACATCATTGTCCTGTAAGTGAGATACTATTAATTTCAACGCTTCATTTTAGATACTTGTGCTGTTTCAATTTTGAGGAATTGAATGGTTATTAGCTAATATTTTTCTTAAAATATGGTAGCATTGAAGTATCAGGTTTTTTTTCAACCGAGTGTTGTGTACCACAGGCTTTGGAGGTTTATTTAAATGTACTCCATTGTCAATTGCTGTCTTAATGTTATTGATAGTAAATTCTAGTCTAAGTAACTGACAGCTCCTGGGTTTGAGATATAAACTATTTATACCTGATTTGCATTTCAGATCCATGTCATAAAGCCAGTATTACCAAAACTAAACAATTTATATGAGCTTGCCATATCAGGGGAAAAAGGTAAGGTGGAACTTTTTTTACTTAATCTTTAAAATATTAGTCAGTTAAGTTTCACTTCTTTGTTTTCTTCTTCTGTTTTAGTTGCAGCTTTTTGTAATGTTTTGTTTCTCAAAGTAGGTGTTTTCTGGGTGGCTATTCCAGTTTTTGTAGGTTTGCTCTATGCATAAGTTGTTTGGCAGACGTGCATAGGCGGTGGCCATTCTGCTCTGAGAAGAAATCGTAGCATATATTTCTTGCTTACTATATTGTCTTGGAATACTACTTTTCTGTCAGCAAATCCAAATAAATGGACATTTCTCACTGTATTTTGCTTGACTTAACATAATTTGAAAATAAAACCAGAGATTTTTGGGGTTGTAGTTGACAATTCACCTGCACAACTTTGTAAAAAAGGGAAAAAAAAACCCAACTCAATTTGTTAGAGGTGAGGAGAGGATAAATAAAATTAGTGCTGCAACAGTGTGTCTAGGGCACAGAAGCACATGTAATTAGCTTGTGCAAGATGCTGGAGATTTGTAAAGTAGAAAGGTTGTTAATGTGAAACTTTTGCAGATAAATAACGTTTGGTATAAATAGAGTTGCAGGAAGAAGGACGTGGCACTTTTTAGGCATTTTAACTTGTAACTAATGAAGTAGAGACTAACTTTAGAAAACTGATAATTTTAAAATTAGATTTAGCAGGGAGTTTTTATAAAACTAATAGCTATAGTCACTTTTTTTGAATTGTCCCGTGAACAGACCAAAACATTGGCCAGAATATCAGTATGTTATGTGTTAGTGTGTGTCACTGTCATTTCTCTGTCAGTTTAGAAGAATTTCTTTTTTGTAAACAGGCTGTTGGCTGTTTCACCCATCATGGCACGTGTGCATTTATAGACGAATGTTTGAAAGTGAGAATAAAACATTGACAAAGGAAGGAATTCTTCATTTTCTGGAGCTTTATGAAACAAAACATCTTCCAAATTCGCTGGGTTTCTCAGAGGTAAGGGTGTTGCTGTTACTTGCCACAACAAACAAATGTTCTAATTTGTAACAGATCTTAACACTAATTGCTTCAGTAGTTGGAATTGGACAAATTGTGTCTCTGTAGTGTAATCAGTGTGTTACTGTATCCATAAAAGCCCCACACTTCAAAATATTCTCTAAGTGGGACTGGCCAACCAGCCTCCGCTTTAGTAAGGAATGATGTGCATTGTGCTATTTAAACTTCACAGGAGCATTTCCCTTCCCCTCAGAGGTTAACATTCCTGATTTATACAAATTAAGTCAGCCTCTTGATGAGTAACTTGAAATAAAGTCAACCTTAGTACGCACCCTAAGTTTTTTAGCTTTGTTCGCTCTTCGTCATCCTTCTATCTCATGTTTAAATCTATTTTCTCTATCTGTTTCCTGACAGGATTTCTTATTTGCCTGCATTTTTCTCAGTACTCTGGGAAATGTATCTAGTGGAAAAATCTCTTTTCTTCTTTACTCTTCTGGTCCCCCTTCTCTTTAGTTTCTTCCTCTTTTTGCTTCTGTTTACTACTACAAGAGTATTCTCCAATTTCTGGCTCTGTCCTTTAAAGTCTGGTGAAATAAGTCTACTGAGCTTCTATGTAACATTGCCTTGGAAATGTACATTTCACCATTGTTCTTGTTTCTTTTTTCAGTTTGTTATTGGACCGCTAATGGATGCTCTCTCAGAAAGTTCCCTCTACAGCAGGTAAACCACTGGTTTAATTAATCAAATATTTATATGATTTCTGGACAGTGCAAATGTGTTCTAGTAATACTGCTTTAAGTATGTGGGTAAAATCTTAGCTAAAGGAAAACACATTCATAAAAATGGTGCTGCTGGACTTACTGATAGGGATGGAGATTTTCAGGAGAGGTGGGTGGTTATGAACAAATGAAGTATGGATCCAGTGACAAGACTTGGTTGTTGCAATTTTCAATGCCCCTTGATTGAATGGATGGTCGCAAACTTGGTCTGGTGGGGGAAGTCCATGAAACAAAGAGTTCAGTGGATTAATATGTTCATTTTGGGGAGGGGGGGTGGCTAAAACTGCCTGTCAGTGGTGATAGTTTGGGTTAGGTGATTATGGATAAAGCATAGTCACAATAGGTTGTTTCTTCTAAATATGGCAGGACAAATGTGACCTCTGCAGGCTCTTGCAGCAGTTACACATTTCTCATCTCTGTCTGCAGTATCTTCCCATGGACATATGTGGATGGGAATTCAGAGGGTGAAGCAAATGCCAAGTGTTTCAGTATGTCAGAGCTGTGTTGAATCAATACTTCATAGCCTTAATCTTAATCTTCTCTTTTAGCTTCTGCATTCTGAAACACGTTGGCATACATAGAGTAGGGTGCATCTTTGAGCATTTACAAAGTTGTTACCGTTAATATCAAGCTGAGAGAAAGCTACAGGATCTCTTGACTGATGCTAATCGTTAATAGCCGGGATCCTAAGACTTCTCATGAGGCTCAGGTTGCCTCTGTTGGTCTCATGGAGTGTCGCTGGATGACACTTGGTTTTTGTTCAGGGGCAAGTCTAAACATTCCGAATCTGTTGATTTTAGATTAAATCTGTAACATCTAATCCTAAAGCTGTTAACATGCCAGTTGTGTATCTAATGTTTTAAAACCCAACAGGATACCAGGTCAGTCAATAGGAGCCTGTCCTCCTTTGGGAATGAGGTTACAGAAGTTTTTGGCTACTTACCTCACTCTTCTTCCAGAAGAAGAAAAAGGTATGTTCAGTTTCACCTTTATCTTTTTTTTAAACAAGGAAACAAAATAAAAACTATGGAGCCATTTTTTGGTATGTCATGTGTTTACTTGAGAGAAAAAAGGAGTAGTTGTCCTGACAGTGGAGTTTCCTGAGAAAATGTCTTCAGGAACTTCAAGGTATCCTGCAGTACTCAGCTACAGAATTGTTCTACGGGCAAAATGCAGCAGATTTGCTTTTTATTAATGGAAAAATAAAAAGCCCAAACAAACTCCTAAAATCTGAGGTGAACAGCATGTGGAGATTCTTTTTTCTTTATCTCCAGACTTTCTTAGTCATGACTCGTGTAGTGACACATCCAGAAGAGCCCAGTCCAAGGGCTGGAACAGGATGAGGGTTCTTTTATTGTGAGGTTGGGTGGAGGAGGATTTCTGAGACTTTTCCAAATTTTGATGCTAGTGTGGACTAAAATGAAGGTGACCAGAAGTCTGACCTGGTCTAATTGGATCAAATAGGGGTTGAATCAGCTCTCACCAGCACCCTGTATGTACAGGTATATTCTGGTAGGAAACACCTTACATACTTGTAATGACATAGGTGCCCTATTTCTCTGCCCTGTCCCAAGGGATATATTTTATCACTAAACAGGGGGTGTGTGATTAGGAATCCTGGGATGGATAGCCTGCTTCCACAAACTGTAGATGTGGTGGCTCGTTGAGAATTGCTCTGCCCATTCCAGCATCCATTTAACTGCTTGAATCACTATGGTCAGCCATATCACAAACTCAATAGCAACTTTAAAAAGACATTGTTTAGTACTGAAAACAATCGAGTTAAGATTCCATTCCTGAACATGGTGTTTAGCGCAGATGACCAAAGTCAAAATTAGGTTTATTTCTGTTTGTCTCTGAATCTTATCACCTTACTGACATACTTCTTTGGAATGCAATTTTTTTGCTTTGAAATAATTATGAAATTATTCTGTTGTCTTTCATTTAATTGTCAGAAACTATAATAGAACTCTTCTGCTGGAGTTCATGTTATTTAAAAGCATTGGAGAACACAAAATCACTCAAGATTGTTTTGTTTACTTTCATTTTAAGGTAGCTTCCTGTTAAAATTTATTCAGAAGATGACAAGTAGGCATTGGTGTGCTGTTCCTATTTTGTTTCTTTCTATGGCCTTGGCATCTATCCCTGCATGTAAAGTACTTGGTGCTGAAGGACTTCATGCTTTAAGGTAAAATACATACTGCATTGTGTTCTTACAGCCTTCTTCCAGAGAAGTGTGCTGACAGTCTGAGAGCCAGAATTTGATGCATTTGTTACTTCTGAAGGGATGGTGAATATCAGAATGGGAATATCAGGTTTTGTCTTCTTTATGTTTGATTTGCAGAGGAAAGCAATTCAAGAACCAATGTATTTATATCTGTGTATAAAGTAAAAAAAAAAAAAAACAGAAAACCACTTTAGTTTTTGCATTTTAGATCTTCATAGTTTCTGCTTTTTTAGAAAAATTTTTCCCTGGTCTTCCATACTTCCTGGTTGATACATATCAGATTTTTTCCTTTTCTTCTACTTACACTGCAACCTGGTTTAATAGCAGTTGAAGCTATATCAGGGGACAGCCCACAATGCTGGAAACAGAAAGATTTCTAAATAAAAGTCTAGATAGAAGTTCTTGGCCTCACTATGGATCTTAATCACACTGATATTTCCTAAGTATCTGCTTTCACTTCCTAGAACCACTAAAAATCAGTTGTCGTTCCAGTTTAATCAAAATTGAGCAGTTAAATAAAATCTTACTGATGGTTGAAGGAATATTGGATAGAAGCCCTTTACAAAAAGAAAAAAATATGTTAGACAAGCTTTTGCTGATAAAAGATCACTGAAAGTTTCTTTTAGTTCTATGCTTGAGTGAGATTTTGTTGGCAAATATTTGTATACTTGTTACAGATAGAAATGCTAATATTAAATTAACAATCTGAACTGATGTGATCATGGGGATTGTTCCTTTAGTTTTTGTTTTGTTCTTTCTTCTCCCCCTTTTTTGTTTTGTCAGGTTTATGCTCATCCAGGTTTTATTACCAGTTTTTGAAAGTACGTGTACACAGTAGTTTTGGTTCTGGATTGTTCGTGGTGTGATGAGGCAGTATTTGTGCCATACCTAACAGAATATGTCTGTTATATGCAGTCAGATGTATTTAAAATGGTTAATAATTAGGAAATATATGAAAATGTTTACATTTTTAAGTGTGTGATTTATACAATGTGTGTTTTTCCTCTTTGCAGAGATGTCCTCCAGTGTACTATGATTACACATCAGATTTTGTTGCGTGGTGCTGCTCAGTGCTATCTTCTTCAAACAGCTATGCATTTGACAGATGTGGTCAGTTTGGGGTTTTGTGTTCTGTTTTATTATTTTGTTTTTCTCCTGATGTGATAGAAATACAGTGACATTTTTTACAGGGTCAGCAGTATTCAAAAAATTGCTAACTACTGTGCTTATACTGATTTTGCTGGATTTGCAATTTTTTTAGTGACTATTTAAATTGTGTTATGTAAGTATGGTATGCTTCTGTCACCTTTGGTTTTCCATAAGAAATATTTTTTAATTATTTTTTATTAGTTGATGTTTTATTGTAGGATTTTCTTGTGGTAGTTAATAGTATATTATTCCATATCTACTGTGTAAACTCAGGTTTTAACAGATAGAAACTACATAGACTTTCCTGTAGTTCCTAATAATAAAAGTATTCATGATACCAGAATGCTAAAACTAGCATTAGTGTTGAAATTGCAGGACTACAGTTATTTAGTAATCAAAGTATTCAGGTTTTGTTTGTTTTATAGCTAGCTTTCTAAATAAGTCTTCTATTTTGTGTGTTATAGCTATAAACTCATATGAATTTCTTTAGGATTTGTTTTTAGAAATGTAGAAATAGTACTTATGAGTGACTCTTAATCATTTACCTACATTAATTTAAAAGTGAATAGCACCATTCTTACGGTCATTCATTTATTTTCAGATAGACTAATACTTGGGAAAATTAAGTTTGGTCCCAAAGAGGCAGAAATGAGTCTGAATCACGAAAAGGAAAAAGTAAATTTCTTATACTGAAACTTGCCAGATATAGGCAAACTTCTTGAGTTGTCACGTAGGTATTGTTTGTTGTATATTATGTTGACAGCTCTTGTATCTTGATTAATTCCTTCAGGAGAAAGTGTCCTTCCCAGAAGTTTCAAGCTTTCTTCTGTCCCTTAGACCAGAGGAGTCCCTAAGGAGAGATACTTTGTTATGGACAGAGGTGAGAACTGAAGTCAGTTTTATGTTCATCAAACCCATCACTGGTGGAAGTAATAATATCACTGGCAGGATAATCTCAAAGGGAAAAAATGTGCATGCCATGTAGAGTGAGATTGTAAATGGTAGACTTTCACAGGATACGCATTTTATGTCTTTGCAAGATGTGAAATGCTGTGAATAAAAGTTCAAAGATGAAATAAGCTTTTATATAGTATATACTAGAGCCAGCTCATTGTGTAGCCAACTTTTGGTTACTTGTACAGCCATATAATGCTAAAGTGGTTTTGTGCATAGTGTTTTCTTCTCATGTATACTGTACATTTCATCTTGCTCCGTTCATTTTTGGCATACAAGTTAAAAAAAAAAAAAAAGCTGGTCTCACTAGGTAACACTTGATTGGAAGAAACCCTTTTGAGATAAGAGAATTTTTTACCAGTATTGCTTAATTTTAGGAGTTGTTTTTCTTATATTGGTACCACTGATTTTTTGGGGGTGCTCCGAGGTGCCCTGTGAAGAGCATTCTTTTTATTTGTAGTTAGAAGGGAGTAGTCTGCTGAGGCTCGAGGGAGCTCTGGTGAACACCCCTTGGAGAGTGTGGGTTTGCTGATGTGGGAGTTTGTGTTGAGCAGTGCTCTGGTGTGCTGCTGTTAAATCAGTGATGTCGGTGCACAGCTGCCAGGCGTGGTCAAGGAGTAACATGCTGTTCTCAATTCAGCTCTGCAGCTGGCTGCAAGTGAATGACAGGTGCTTCAGGAAGTCTGTGACCTCGGATTTTGAACGTCAGGGGACATCGTCGCTATGTCAGTACGTGCGCAGTCTTATGGCAGAGTACCTTAAGACACCTGTATCTGAAAGTAAGTTAAATGTGTATTAATAAAAAACACTGTTTTTAAGAGAATTAAAAAAAAAAAAAAATTACAACAATCCCTTGGATTTAAGAAAAATGGTTTGGTTATTTTTATACTGCATCTGTTCAAATTCTACCCAACTAGTGTATTCACAATTCTTAAGTTTGGATCTTATTTTTCGATTCCAGCTTTCCTCCATAAATTAAAGTCCTGCAGTATTAACTGAACATTAAGCATTAACAGTCGGTTTTAATGCTGCCCTGATGCTTGTCCATTAGGTTTATTTTGTCACTCTTTTGGTGGTGTCTGAAAATGCAGGAATGCAGGGGGCAGAGGAAAGCACAAAGGAATATGAACCCACACAGGTTCTTTCTCAGCAGAGCTTTGTAAAATGACCCAGTATTTTTGTAGGGGGAGAGGCCACAGAGTGAGGCAGCTTGTCAGCTCATTGCACGCCTTCCTGAGTTGTTACAGCCTGCTGATCTTGGACAGCTTGCAGGAGGTGAGCTGCCACATGGTGGAACCAAGGAAGGGACTTTGTAGCCTGTAGAAATGTGCAGGTAGATTACAAAGGGCCTTCCTTGTTCACTGCCACATTTTGAATTATTATTATGTCAGGTTAGTGCATTCTTCCAGGCACATCGAGAGGAATGGCAAATTGATCTTTTAAAATAATTCAACTTTTGGCGTGGTATTCGCAGTCATAGTGAATTTCATATAATTTTATATTGTCAAAAGTCAAAACTGAACACTTTTTAAGTATTATACGTATAGGAAATAAAAAAGCGAGGTCAGAATTTGCTGATCATAAATAGCTTCAGAAACTTCCTGCAGACCGGGAAACTTCACTTGATTGTCTTACTGTTAGACAAGTAGTTGTTGATGCTCCAGGGTAAATTTGCTAAAAAATTTGGCAGATCATCTCTCCTTCCTGACATGGTTGTTTAGTCCTTGGTCTATATTATCTACAATTGCATGGCAGACATTTGCATTTCACTTGTAAAAAAAATGATGTTTGTAATTCTGGTTTTAGATGAAACTTAACTAATAAGCAGCTCTTTAGAGGGGAAAAAAACCAAAAAAAGGAACCAAGTCCAGCTGCTTGAATTGGACCTCCAAAGTGTTTTGTTTTCTAAATTCCCAGAGCCAGAAACATACCAGTTTAAAAAAAACAAAGCCAAAACCGACTTACGTACTGCTATTTAAGAGACATTTTATAAGTGATGATGTAGTTCTGCACAAAAGATCGATAAAAAGAGAAACTTCACTTAATTTTTTTATAACTTCCACTTTACCGAATAGTTTTAGTTCTTTATGTAGTTAGTTCTGTGGTCAAAATCACGGCTGATGTTTCAGATGAAGCGTAGTGGAATTATGTTCTTCATTAAATCAATTTGAATATGCTAATGTATTGTTTAAAGCAGTGGAAAAGTCTGTTGTGAACTGCTACATAATACATAGTACTGCATAACATATTGCCTAAAATTTATATAAGCATAAAGGCCAATAGAGTTTAATTTATATCTAGATAAAGAATGCTGAAAATTTAGTAGTAATATTAGCGTTAATTGTTTCTGTACTATTAATTTATTAAAATAAGTTGCAAACCCAGAAGCTTTAGAAAGTATTGCAAGATATTTTTTAGTTACTGTGGAAACCTTAAAATATCTTTAATCAGGAGCAAATTGCTTTATGCCTGACTGGTTTGAAGCTAAGCTTGTCTCAACAATGATTCTGTTGGCTGCTGACGTGGAGCAGATGAAGAATAAATGCAGGTAAGTATGAAATACCTTGTTTTACATTTCTGTCTTTTTCAATCCCCTCACTCCTGAAGGATCCAGTTGAAGCTGGGAAGCCTGACGAAGTTGGGAAGCTGTCCTCTTTTCTCTGTAGACTTTCGGTCAGCCTGATCGTTCCTTAGGCTTTGTCCAGCTGTTGCTGCAGGCAATACTGGGTAACGTTCTAAAGATACTTAAGTGTCTCGGAAACCTGTCCTGTTTATTTCCATAAGTAACTTCAGCACTTAAGGCAGATACTCAGAAGAAGACTTTCTTTTTAATTTTTGTTTTTGTGTAGTGGAAAAAGCAACATAGAGTGGATTGAACTAGAGGCTTTCTTGAACCCTCTTCTGGATGTCTTGATGAGACTTGGCAGTAATGCTTACATACCAACACTGAAAACAGATAAAAGCCTTCAGCTTCTCTTGAAGTTATTGCAGACCCGTTCGTTAAAATGTTCCAAACCACAAGATGGTTAGTGACATCTTCAGTCTACTGTGTCTTCTGTTCATTATAGTCTGAACTCCAGCTGAGCTTCGTAACTGTTTCATGGCTCTAGTGGCAAACTAACAGTAGCCTAGAGGTGGTAAGTGGCAAAGTTGGCAATCCTGCGTGTCTGTTACAAAACTTGAGCTGTGGGTCCAATCTTACAGGTGTCCTAAGGACTGGGAATCGAGGGGAACGTGGAAGCCTTCTGAGAAAGCAATCCTTATCCATTAGGATTCGATTATCAGTTAAAATTTGAAGTGTGACCGTTGCAAATATTTATAGGCCTGGTCTTTGCAAATGAATGGATTCCACAAATCATTTAGACACTTCAGAAAGAAGAATACTGCAGAAACCCAGCCCTGCTTAGTTGGCACAGGTTCAGCCAGAGTGTTCCCTGAGTGCACAAAGTGATCCTGCTGGACATCCTGTTTTCTGAGTTGATTGGTAGGCTAGGAGGTGCTCACTGAAATACAAGCCTGGTGATCTGTCTGTCTGGGAGTGTTGGCACCCCACAGATGGAGCACTAGAACTTGTAGACCTTTCAGGAGAGTTTGAACAAAAACTATGGAGTCCTTACTACTTTTGAGAGTTTGTAACCAGAGTAGACCTAAATGTTTTTCCTGAGAGCAAATAGAAAATTGCCATATTACTTTCATTGAATTGGGATGCTGAATGGGAATAGGAAGGATCTTGGTGTTTGGTTTCTGCTCCCCCAGATTACTTTGGAGTTTATTTTCAGGGTGTTTATAGCATGGAATAGAAGAGCAGTTTTGGAATGGGCAGGCTCCATATCTAGGCTCATGTCTGTAACAAAAATAGTTTCAGGTTATATATCCAGGTTTCATATGCATGTCTAAATGCAGCCCCAAAATAAATGCCCGCTCTCATTTTAACAAGTGCAGTATAAATCCAACCTCCCTGCCTCCTTAAATTTCAGTTGTTTCTGTGGAATGCTGAGCACTAATTACGCAGCCTGTTAAAGTTCCCATTGGGACATGATCTCTGACTGTTGAACTGGGTTCCTTGAAATGAGCTAAACTGGAAGAAATGTCCACTAAGCTACCACTGTGCATTCAGCCTACAGCACAAGGGTAGAACAAGCCTGAAACAGAACCCTACAAAACACATGCAAGCACATATTAGGTTTTTTTTTGTATCAATAATAAATAATTTCCTTGTGTGCCTTATTTCTTTATGTGCTTGCTAATGTACCTGCAATGGATCGCTCCTCCTTTGGGAATTTTGACACTTGACATGCCATGTTGAGCTCTGTTAAGAGAGTTCCAAAGGTATGGCAAGGCTGAATGGGGTCCCCATCCTTTTGAAGGGCCCTAGAGGCGCTCCAGTTCAGCCCATCATCAGTCTTTGGAGAGGCTTTCTGAGTTGCATTGTAGCTTTACGTTAAACAAGGATTACTTTCCTTAAAATTATTTTCCGCAGTGTTTTTGTGCTCCTTCCTTCTGCACAGGAGAACCAAGTGATAAATCTTTTATTTCTGCAGCTGTGAATTGACTGAGGTGAGGGGTGGGAAGGTTAGTGCTGTGTAACACCGAAGTTGTGTTTCTGTGTTGATTAAATGGGAGGTGAAACCTCCTGTTTATCAAATGGAAAACAATCAAATGCTAGGGAGTAATAAAGGAATTTAACTTTGTAAAACAAAAATAATGAGTGGGAAGTGTTTTATTTAAGAGTATTTTAATGGGGATAGACGTGCCTGAAATGCATGCTGAAATGATCAGCATTATACAGTTCTTGCTGTCTAAACTGTTGTTAGATTTCATTATTTTAAACAGTAAGATTTTGGTAATTATTGCCTTTTGCTAGTGTTACAGAGGCACTGGTAATGAATTGAGTTTTACGTGTGACATGCTTATCTGAAGGTTTTATGTACATAAATTGCAGATGTTTTAGTGATTTGAGACTTATGATGAAAAATGACGATAATCTGATATAATAAAATTGTTGGTTCTAAACAATTTAAGCATTAGAAATGTAGTCCAATGAGCCATTTTAGTAGGGAATAATGAAAGTAAGTACAATATGTATCTGGAAATAGATTCCCCTTTATATTTTTGTTTTTTGAAGGCCTTCCATTTCATAAGAGTTTTGCTACAGGAAGTGTTACTCAGGGTCAGCTCCAGAAAAAAAAAAGCAGCTGTAGCCTCTGGGTAGTTCTCCTGAATACTGAAACTAATGACTGGTATTTTTAAAACAAGGTGGCCATGCAGAGTATTTTACTCCATTTTCATACTGAGATATTATTTCTGTGGCTTTCAGCGAGCCCTTACCCTTGAAACACACCAAAGTGAGTTTGTGGTTAATTATGTTTTACCAGAGTGACCTGCTTCACTTGTGTATGAACTTGTGTCTTTATTTGTGAAATGCAATGTACATGTGGTATACTTGGTAGCCTTTTCTTGTACGATACCACATTTTGTCATAATCTTTTATTTTGATTTGCAGTGTTAAGCCTGGAAGCTACTGGGCTCAAATCTTGTAAGATTATGCTATTTCCAAAGGTGAATTATTTCTAAACTTCAAAAAAACCAGATCAACAATCAGCAAGTCCCTAAAAGCAGTTTTCAAGTCTATAAATACTAGGAATGGGAAAATGTATTTTTTTCACATAAAGTTAATGGCTGGATATAAAAGCTTTTGGTTTTTATTAAAGACTAAGTTCATTAATAAGCCATTAGTGCAAGGGTTAGGAGTGGGACAAAAGTGCATTAAAAGTTGGAAAATGGGTCTTCTGGTCTTGTGTGGGTTTTGGTTCACTAATACATGGTGAATCTCAGGAAATAATATAAGCTGGTTTGATTCTTTCAGCCTTATGGCTTACACTGCAAAAGAGTACAGAGCTGTTTTAAGTAATTTTTAGGTACTTGAGTACTGTTACTGTATAACTTTGTAACATAAGTAAATCTGCATGATATAATAAAATTCCTAAAGGAACTGTATTTCTGTATATATACTTTTTTTTTCCCTCCACACAGATGAAGTACTGCTCTTTATCTGGAAATCTCTTGTGACACCTGTGGAGAGTATTCTTGAATTTGTCCTCCGAAGGCTTACTACCAATGAGTTAAGCACTGTGAGTAATGACTGAGACATGCTTTGGTGTGGTTTTGCCTGTTAATTTGATTTACCAGTGTTCCAAAAGTTCACATAAAATCTTCAAACACCTAGAAAGTGAATTTGCATAGAAGGACTTCTGTTGACTTTTTGGAATGGGCACAGTAAGAAGGAAAAAAAAGTGCCTTCACAAGTAGTGTTTAGTGTCTGTAGTCTGCATTTCTTGTTTCTTTTTAAATCTAAAGAAATCATATACTATATACTACATAATGTCCACTGGTATAGCTGTGGACATAAGTTGTTAGGTGTTAGGAGATTTCTAGTACTTGGCCTGGTTACCATCTTAGTTAACTATCTTTGCTCAGTGCTGTGCCCAGTGTTTAAGTTTCTATCCCCAAGAAACTAGAGAATTTTTAAGCAAAGCAAAAGTTAGGGTTGAATCAGGAGAATGGCATCTCCTGAAAGTCAGTTTTTAAGGTTTAGAAGTTAATAACCTCCCTCAAACAAACCCTCAAATTAAAAGTTGTTCAATTGCAGTGATAGTTGTCGTTTTCCTTCGGCTGTCATCATTACCAGTAGCTTTCTTTCTGATTTCCAGTTTGATTTTCCTCCTCTAACTCGTTCAGATTGTGATTGTTTCCTCACTTTTTTAGGTTGGTGACCTGGAGCGTTGTGATCTGTACTTGGCCTTAATTCCAGAGATAGTGAATTTGTGCTTGAAAGCGAACTGGAAGAAAATGCCATTTATCAAGAATTTCCTTTCATCCCTGATAAATGCGTCTATTCGTAATCTCCAGGAGGGAAATTCTGAAAAGGTAATTTAACATTATTTACAACAATAAATATGAATATAAAACAAGCCAATAAGTAGTAATTAAAATATATGCTAATATAATATTTAGATTCTGCATTAATAATTATGTAGGCATGCTATAAACGTAAGTTAATATACAATTACTTATTTCTGTTGTGATATTTATAATGCATGGTAATATTATATATAATGTGAAATTAAGTAATAGTTTGTGTGAATGTGTGTGTGCATATATATTCCTTAACACATGTCTTTATTTGGCAGTGTAATATGGATGTATAATATTTGTAGCTAAGATTTTTTTAGTACTTTGGTTTTTTAATATTGCATTATTTAGAAGTCTGTGTAGCTAAAGTAAAATTCTTACTGTAATCATGAGCTATGTGTACTCAGTGGTTCAAAGGTGAACTAATCTTACTGATCAAGTAACTATTAAATGAAATTACCACTTGTGTTTGTTGGCTTCAAACAAGTCAACCCAATGACTTTGCATAGCTTTGGTGTTTTCATATAGTTATGTTGATTGTCCCATAGTTCTGTGTTAGGCTACTATATCTGAAATACATAAATTTTCAAAAGGTAAAGAAATACTAATAACTTCCATAAAAAAAAAAAAAATAAATTAAGATTTGTTGGGCAGTGTAAACTTTGGTCTAATTGTTTGGTATTATTGTTTTGTTCAAGAACAGTTAATAACACCTTAAAAGACTGTAAGCATTTGATTAGCTAGGCTTGCATTTTAAGGGAGCAAAGAACAATGCTTGATTTTATTTTGTTCCTCCATTTATATACTTTTTCCAGTAGTTTCAAAGTAAACATTTTCTGGTTCAAATTTAGTGTTCACTGGGGCCCTTCCCCAACTTATTTTGAATTCAGGGGAATTATATCTTCATGATGGTTTCTTCAGCTGCACATATAGTACCTCTTCAGTTTGAGAAGAAAGAAGAAAATTCTGAGTAATTACAGAAATCTTTTCTGTGCTCTAGACAGCCACGTGTAACTTGGAGATATTTAAATAACATCAAAGTTTTCTTACTCTACGGGCATTATATCCTTATTGGCTTTTTTTTTTTTTAATGTGATTTTAAATTTTGTCCCTCTTTGAATTTATGTGTTTGTCACACAAAATAACCACGGCAGGGTTGTGATCTTTTGGGTGCTTGGAGGAGCTACTGCGTCACGTTCCGAATTTCCACTGTCGGGCTTCTGGACCCACATCTTTTTTTCTAATTGCTCTCCAGCAAGGTGCATGAACTATTCTGGCAAGATAGGAGTGTTCCATCACAGCCAGGCTGCCTGCACTTAACACCTAAGTGACTGTAATTTGGAAGGTTCCTGCTGCTGTCAGCGCTTGTAACTTGTGAGCGATTGCACTGACCCAGCCCAAGCCAGGCTGCATTGGGCACAGGGGAAGAAAATACAGAAGTGGAAGGATGCAGAGTTGCTGCTTTTTGATGGTGATGCAAAGAGGAGGATTATTAAAAGCTTTGGTGTGTTATTTGTATCATATGAGAAGAAGCTGGGCTGTGTTCGTTCACGTATGATTTGGTTTTACTTAGGAGCCAAAGGTTAAGGAACAAATTAGAAAAGCAGCTAGCATGGCTTCACTTGCAGCTGTGTGTGAGATAACGGATGGGAGGCTGGAAGCACACCTGGAATCTCTGCCTTCTGTGGATGCTCTGAAGAAATTCATTTCCTTTTCTCGATTCAATGAAGTTTTAAAGAAGCCGTCTTATATTGAAGAAAAAAATAGGTATGTCTGCTAAAGCTTCAGTAATTCTCTAGGATAAACTTGATTAATGTGAAGCAGTGGTTCAGATGTTGGCTCTTCCTGTTCTTTGACAACTTCTTGCCAAGAATTCTGTACACAAACTGTTCACTCAGTTGCTCTTTTGCCTTAACATCCAGGTTTTAGAACATTAAAGCAGTTGCAATTGATCAGACCTAAGGTTCTTTTGTTAAGCCCTCTAGTTCTGTGAAGCCAGAGCTAGCTATGAACGTTGCTCACCCTTAGGCCAGATTAAATATATATACACTGCAGAAAGCCATGACATGTACACAAGCAAGTTGAAATGTAAATTATTTACTGTTCAGAAGGGAAACCCAGAGGAAGCCTGAGAGCCCAAACTCAAATACTTGGGTAACAAGAGAACACAGCCAGCACCTAGTGATGTATCCACTGAATACTCTTACAGGTGTTTGACTAATGAGACTGAATAAGCTCATAATTGATTTTTCTCTTTTAAACACAGCTTCACTTTTAGATTTCTTTTCCATGTACTTGTCCACTCTTGCCTTGAATTGTATAAATCTCAGCACCTTGACGTAGTACAGTGAGTTTGTACAGTTAAGCACTTCCTGGTGGAGCAGGAATGTGCAGGATAAACTTAACACAGTTATTTATTTAAGAAAAGTGGTTTTTTTCACAGCTTCTGTGAAGAAACGACATCTCAAGGATGGGGGAAGATCGCTGCACGCTACGTTTGCGACCAGTGGATTTGCCTCCGTTTTGTTTTACGTTCATTTGCAACACTGGCTCAAGGGTGTGAGGAAACTTCAGTAATGGCACTATCCACAGCTGAAAGGTCAAAAGAAATTCTACAGTCTGCATTAGAAGCCCTATCTATTCTCCCTTCAGACCAAGTTCTGCCTGTGTTTGACTGCATGAAAGTCCTTGTTCCCAAGGTAAAAGATAAACCTGCACAGTATTAATAGGTTTTTTGGGGGTATTTTTTTTTCTTTTTTTTTGTTAAATGTAATACTTTTTTATCTCTTTTTGCAGCTTTTGGACTCATCAGAGGCTCTCTGCATAGAAGCATTTGATTTGGCTTGGAAAATAATATTCTCTTTGAGCAACACACAGCTAATATTTTGGACCAATCTAAAAGCTTTTGCTCAGTTCGTCTTTGACGCTGAGGTTCTAGCTGTTGCTGCAAATGCAAAAGGTCAAGCATATATCAAAATAAAAGAGGTCAGTTTCAAGAATTCTTCTTTGTTTTTGAGAAGGAACATAAACTTTGTCTGGATGTAAAAATGTATTTTTGTTTTCCCTTCAGCTATTGTTGTAAACTTTTCATTTATGAAAAGGTTTGAGAATGTTAAGATAAAAGACCTGAGTATAAGACTGAAGATAAACAAATATATTGTTTGTTCTTCTGATACAGAAAATGAAAAATAATGTGTCTTTGATTTTTAGATGGTTCAGTATCTTCTGCATGCAGTAAAATTAGTTTTTTCATTTATTTTATTTCTACATAAAAATAAATTTCCTCTTGACTATTTTGTTTAGGATTTGACACCTGAATTGTCACAAGCTATTATTATTATGGGAAAATTATGCCTTTTTCTAATAGGTTACTCTTTATGAAAATGCTGTCTTAGATGAAAAGTTAGACAGGTCAAAATTCTGTAGATAGTATTAACTAAAACATTTTTACTGCTTCTTTAAAGGCTTATTTTCCTCTGATGGTCCCAGTGTATAAAACAAAAAAAAAAACCACAGTCACCTTAGAGTTCAGTTTAATACTGCATGGTAGACGTGCTTCCAGAGTTAAGAAGAAAAATACTATCTTTACTCTTCTTTTGTAAGGTTTATGCAGCTGCCAGAACTCCAAGTGTTCTTGCCTATGTTGTAGTGTTCTTTTTTTGATTAAGTCCAGAAAACCGTATTCAGTACTGGGCTGTTGGTCCCTATTAGCTTTATACCCTGCAAAGTTGTTAGCTATTTCTTCCTACATAATCTTTCTGGGGAGTTTTTCTTTTTCTTTTTTTTTTTTTCCCCTTTTAGCATTAATTGAATATTTGTGCAGAACAGTCCACAGTGAGTGCAAGACTTTTAACTAGGGCAGTAAGACATTGTGAATTATCTACCAGTATGTTTGTCTGCTGAGATTTGCTACCACATGTGCTGCTTTGTGCTTAGCACAAAAATCACGCTGGGAGGGGGTTGCAGTTTTGCTTTAAAGTCATCATAAGCAGCCCTGTCCTGGTGTCACATTAATGACTGTAAGTAATAGCAAATGTCTCAAATTTATTTTCAGCCCAGACACACCAAAATTATTTTTAGTAAAATACAGAAAAATGGACACTTCCTAGGTATTTAAAATGGCTGTGATATATCTGTATTAGCCTTAATTACCTTGACATGTAGTCCCATTTATTTCCTCTTTGTTTCTATTAAAAATTTGCTTCAAATGAATTCTTTCATTTCTCTACTTTAAACACTTTGAATCTCCTGTAGACCCAAGCCAAAATAAGACGTATTTAAAGATGGTCAATTATCTCTTCTGTTGCAGAAGTTGGTTGGCTTTTACTTTTAATATCTGTAGCAGCTAATTGTATGCTCAGTGTTGTAGTAACTAATGAGCCATAGTTACTATTTTATTTTCCTTGATCTTAAAACTTGCTTAAATTCTGAGAACTACTGCCTTAACTTCAGCACTGGTATTTCAAGCATTGTGTGGGGTGTATTTTGCCAATGTTGAGTGTTGAGTCTGTGTGACAGCTATCCCATTGTCTGCAGTGGGACATGCCATGACAGCAGGCATCAAGGAGCTCATGAAGGTCTCCTAAACTCAACAAAGGGCATCTGGTCGAGCCACCTTCTGCCCCTTCATAAGAAAATGAAGATAAAGTTCCCAAGCAAGTGCCTACTTATGTATATTCTTATTGCAGTCCCTGTTGCCACTGACCCACTGTGCAATGGCAGTGCAGTTGTAGCTAAAGAGAACAAAGGATGGAACTGCCTGATGTTGATTTGTCACAGAAGCACAATTTTCATTTTGTCTACCACAGTGCACTCTGTCTTTTTTATAGTTGGAAGGGGTGGAACAAAGGGGTATTTTTGAGTCAAAAATGGGAATATTGCTATGGTAATATCGAGCAGGGCTTCCGCACAAGGTACCCAGAGCACTGTGTTCCTTAGCTTAATTTCTTCTGCTGCACTCTTCTTTTTCCTTTGTGATTATTCATATGTTAATTATGCTAGAACTTAAATGTCTTAAATTTCTTTTGTGTGTGCTGAACTATTAGCGAAACAGTTGAAAAAAAAATTCAGATTTGAGAAATGCATAATAAATGCTGTGCTGCTTCCTTACAGGTGAAACAACAGCTCAATTTTGGAATTACTAGGAAAGTTACAATGCCTGTCTTTGCACTAGAAAATAGGTTTGAATTCTTGGTAAAAAACCACACGTACTTCTAGTGCAGAGCTTTCTTTCCAGCGAGTGTTTCTTCAGACTGCATTGCAGTATTTCAGTTTTAAGTTCTCCATTGAGCTTCTCGGTGCTTTAATGCTTAGCAATTCAGAACAACTTTCCCTATAAAACCAGCATTCCTGTCAAAGAATTGTCACATTATCAGAACTATCATTTCAATGCAGGGAAGAGAGGCAGCTTTGTCTGTTAGGAGCTGTTACACCTTCTGAAAAACCATTTTCATGGACAGCTCTAATTGATGTCTAAAAAGGAATTCTTAGGAAGCCTTACCTGTTCATTCTCCCTCTCCCAAATGCTTGCAATTTCTTAGAAAAAAATCACTTTGTAAGTGACATTTACTCTTGCACTTACCCTAAGGAAGGGAAAGAAATATTTCGGGGCCGTTTTTCTTGTTTTGTTTTATTTTTCTTCTTTTTGGAGGAGCATTAGATAGCAGTTTCAAATACTGTAAATATGCCCCCCTTAAAAACAAAAAATAAATTGTACAAAGACTTGCGCTTGACATGAACGTAATCCTCCTTAACAAACAGAACTAGTGATATGGCTACTGATGTAAAAAAAATTGCTTATGTTTATTTTTTTGTTCTTAAATTGGTAAGAGTTGATTAAAACACTAGGTTTGTGCTCATGAAGAAAGCCCTGGCTCATTTATTCCACTTAGCAGGGGATTTGTTTAAGGCATCTGGTATAATGTATCTGTTTAAGCAAAGACCAGTTCTGGTTTTTGTTAACATAAGCACGTACAGGGCCAATTGCTGCCCATTCACCTGCTCTTATCATCTTATCTATTATAAATAGACTGAAGACAGCAGAGCAGAGATAGGATGCAAAAGACCATGAGACCCATTAAAATAGATATCACTGCAATTTTATTCTAAAGATCTGGCACTTCTGAAAACTAGGTTTTGAATCTTTCATTTCTTATTTTCAGATAATTTTCAAGGTCATAGATCTGTCCACTACAAAGACTGGAGTCTTCAATGTAGTCCTTAATCATTGTTGTCAGTCTTGGATATTTCCCACTGTTGATGAGAGAAGTGCCTTGACAAATGCTTTCTTAAATGCTGGAAATTATAGTGAACTTATCACTGAGGCTTGTGTCTTTGGAACTGTATTTAGGAGAGATCAAAGGTATAAAAAAAAAATCTTTGTGATTTCTATTTTACAATTTTGTGGGGTTTTTTTTTTTTTTTTTAACTTTGAGATAACTATTGAAAAACTGGAAATGGGTTTTGTATGTTATTCTGCTAATTTTGTTGCTTTGTCTTCTTTCATCTCTGAAGGCACATTCAGGATGTGCATGCCTTCATAGAAAATCTTGGAGAAAAGTGTGCAGCAAATATTGTTACAGAAAGGTAATGCTTTTGAGGATACATCTTACAGTATTTGATGTGAATTGTGTCTTTGTCTTGGTTGATGTTCTGATAGGAAAGATGCTGATATGATAGTCATAATTCAAATACAAACTGTAGAAAAATGGATCTTCAGGAAAATACAACTCACTTGTTAATCTGATTGGCTGAAATAACTACTTCCTCATTGTCTCACCTCAATAAAGTAATACTTTTTTTAGGATGCTGAGGTAATAAATACCTTGTCACTGTAAGGAAGACAGTTAAGAAACTCAAGTTTTATTGCAGTCAGATTTTGAGCTTGGCTTTTTAACATGGGTTGCAAGCCCTTTTCGTGTGTGTACTGGGCAAAGGCTCTGCCTCCAGGCTTGGAAATGGGGATCTTAGCTACTGGATTGTTGAATTTTTGTGTAGTTTCACTTCCATTTTTATTCAGTGGAAGAAAATCAGAGGAAAAGTTCTGTCACCTTGTTTTCAGATATGTCAGTAGTTTATAAAACCTGAGCTTTTTAAAAATTCTACTGCAAAAGTTCACTACTCCTGCATTTTCTCCCTAGAGCTTTTTGGTAATCATATATCTTCTCGTGATGGTCTGCAGCTGTTACAACCTATAATGTCATTAATTTTACTTTTGCCATTAATTATTCTAGATGTCTCTAGCTAACTAATAGGAATAAAGTGTTTTTTGGGACTAGATATTTGACCGAACTGTAAGCATAAATTAGTTGTTAAAAAATTACAGTTTACAGGCACAAAATTTGAAAAACTTTCTGGTACAGCTTTTTCTATAGAAAAAAAAAAATTAAACACCTAGATGTTACTAAAGAACTCTAGATAGACTCAGGGTCAGGTTGTGAACTCACTAATTATTTTCATCACCAATGACAAACGCATTTTAAAATTACAGTTCTGGGTATTTGTATGTTGTCTCACTGTAGGCAACTTGATGGCTGTATGACCAAGAGGATATTTGGTGCTGATTTATGAATTATCTTTATGTCTAAACAAGTAGAGTTGGATTTTTATTTTTATTGATATTTTGCAGTACAAATCGAGATGATCACTACGTTCGCGTTTGTGCGGTTAAATTTCTGTGCCTGTTGGATGGATCAAATATCTTGCATAAAACGTTCATGGAAGACATTTTCATCAAACTACTCGATAAGGTAAAATTAATTTCTCTTGGTATATAAAGGTGGCGTTAGTGCAATTAGTAAAACGTAAAATACTTACAGTTGACAGGATGCATTTAGGGTTGGTTGTGTAGGCTCTCTAGATTTCGCCGAGTGATACTCTTTCCTTCTTTATGAGACAGAAGTTGATTCAACCAAAATAGTAAAAATTGCCTTTTGGGTTTATTTCTCTCTTTTTAGCAGGTATTTTGGCTTCCTGAAACATTATCCAAATTGTAACTATTGTTCCATTAAGAATATTCCTTTAGGCTGCATTCTGAAGCGCTGCATTTCGCTTTAACAGTTGCAGACTACCTCTTAAATTGAGAGCTGTTGCCTCTTTAGAATACCTTTAGATATAGAAATAAGGGAGAAGGTTGGGGTTCAGTTTTCATTTATATCATGGCAGCTTATGCATGGGCAGGAGTCTAAAGTCAGTGGTAAATTACTGCAGATGCTGTTAGAACATCACCCATACATTCTGGCATGGTTGAATCCTGCGCTTTTTCTGAAGAACTAGGAATGGGTGGGTTCCTCATTCCTCTCAATTAAATACCGCAGAAAAATGATTAATATTTGTGTTGTGTGATTGACCAAGCAGGGAAAAGTGAGCTTTAGAAGATATTTGCTTACTTTATTATTTAATTATAAGCTTCAGAATTTAATTCTTAATAAATTAAGTAAATAAATTTTCTTAAGCTTATGTTCTGTGCTGATCCTAGCTGTGTAGTAGATGCTGCTTTCTAAGTACAGAAAATATTTACATATATTCAAATTTAAAGGAAGAATGGGCAATAAACCTTTTAATTTTCTTCTAGGATGAGCTGGTATCCAGATCTAGAACACGCTATTATGCAAACTCTTTGCAGCATAGAATTAAAAACCGAGTGTGGCAGACACTCTTAGTTCTTCTCCCAAAGCTTGACCAGGTATTGCTCTTTACTATTAATTTTTAAATAAATAAAGAAGTTCCTACTTTCAAGACCTAATTTGGTGTCATGGAAGCTGTGTATGTTAAATTACAGCAGGGTATAAAAGGCATTGTAACCTGTAGCTGATGTGGAAGTTCTGTGTTGAAGTTTTTTGTAGTTTCATTCTTTCAGTCTGAAGTCATGGATTTATCACGCATTTTCAGAGGGCACTGGAAACTGATTCTTAGATGTGTGAATTTCAGGAGGCCAGATTTTTCCTGTTAAAGCTATCTAAAAGTTTGTACTGACTATCTGATTGAAAGCTTTGCATGTGGTAAAAGCATTGCGATTTTATGAACAGTCAAGAAATTGACAAGTGTTACTTTCATCAAATGCTGCTTCATAAGAAAATGTTTGAAAAGCATAATTAAGAAGTTAGATGGTTTTAAAATGTTTTAATATGCATAATATATATCTAATATTTTGATAAAGGTGAGAATGTTCTCTTTTTTCCTTCATGGCAACAACTCTAACGATATACTAAAGGATTGCCTAATTTTGTTTTCTCAGAATTTTTTGTGTGGAACTATTGACAGAGTTTTTCAGGCTGGATTCAGCAATAATCAGGCATCTGTGAAATACTTCATAGAATGGGTTGTTATCTTGAGTCTACATAAATATCCCCAATTCCTTGATAAATTCTGGGATTGCTTTTCCTATGTAAGTAAGACCTTTTGCATCCACTTGAAGAGTAATTTGGACAAAGAGGGTACACTTTGTTGTTCCATACCTTATTTTCTGTGTATTCCAGTTTTCCTTTAATAGCTGGGGCAGTGGGATGTTGAGTAGTTCAGCTTGGAAGTGAGTCTGAGCAATAATCTGAGACACTTAGAAATTTGTGACCTAAAGATGGCCAAAGAAAAGTCAATTCCTCCTGTCGAGAGATTTCCTTTTCTGATGTTTATTTCTGGGCAGAGTGGAGCTGGCATAGTGAGACAGAGTGGGCCAATATGAGAGCCATCAGGACCACATGGACACCCTAGATCCTGAGCCTGAAGGTCTAAGTTACTTGTGGTTTCCACAGCCCACCTTTGTGTTTTTTTGTCACAGCCTCTTTGTCAGTGAGAACATGACTTGCATAATACATATTCAATTTGCAGCTTTTAATACGGACTCCTCTCACGGTGGAGTTCTGTCATGAGATTTTAAAACTGAAGCAGGGTTTGAGTGATGATACCCAAAAGTCATGAAAGGATTGACTGAGGAGAACTGACTATTTCAGAGTTCCTTCCAAAAGCTCAGGCTTTTGGAATTGTTGTCATTTTAGTAGATGATAATTTGTTGGCTCAAAGTGATTTCACGCTGATAACAAATGTACTAAATCACAGTGGGGCCATTCAAACCATCAGAGCGAGCAGAAAACATGTAGATTTATGAAACAGGAATAGAGATTGCTTTTTCAGAGCCTCTCCTGGTGTTGAGGAATATGTTAGGAATATGTTATGGCTCGGTGTGGAGCTGCAGTGTGAGCTGCAGATTGAGCTCTGGGTAGCGGGAGCCCCAGACAGTGGCAATGCTGACCTTTTGCATTCCTGGGGGAATACAGTGAACTTGGGTTGAATTTTAGCTCACTTATGCCACTATAAACTTCATTCTCATTGATGTGTTAGTAAAAAGCAAATAATATGCTAGGAAAAGTGAAATCCTAATCATATCGATCTTGTATTTTCATAAATTTGGCTGTGGAAACTCGTAGATTTTTTAATAGTGTTAATATTATTGCACATGCAGAACATGGCATGAAAATATAGAAAGTATAAAAAAATTATATATATGCATTCTTTTTTATTCAGGATGAAGAAAAGCTTAAAAAAAGCATCTGCACATTTTTATCAGTGTTGGCCCACTCTGACATCATTCTTCAAAATACCTCAGAGAAGGTACATTTCTCTTAAGAGTGTTTTTTCTTTATTCACTTCCAGTGCACATACAGAGTTCTGAATTGAAAACAGACTGCCAAAATGGTTTAAATATCTCTTTAATACCTACTTCCTACTAAGGTATCCTTTGTTATGCAAAACACTAACTTCCTGTCACCTCTGTAAAATATTTGACTTAGGAAAATTAGCTAACTTAGCAGCTGTTCTGCATACATAGAGCCTGATTACCTGTGAAATTTTCTAGAATAGCTACTCCAGTTTTAAGTAAACATGTGGATGCACCTGGGTTTGATTTTCTTGCTGCTCTTTTAATCAGAAGTAAGTAGAGGTTTCCTTGCAGGCAGAATAATGATTTTTAAAGCAACTGAATACATTTTGAAAGAACAAGTGGGGCTGTAGGTTTTGCCCTGATGAGATGGAAAGAAGGGAATCAATATAATTTTAAAGCTTTGTGATTTCCAAAAGGGTGTCTTTTGAGGAACTTTTTCTTGGGCCACTCATAACTTCTGAATGGTACCTTAAAACTTTTCATAAAAGAAGCTCCTTTGTCTTTGTTTCTTTAGAAGCCAGTTTTGAAGAAAGCCCTCATAGCTGTTCTGCAGTGGTGTTTCAGCCATAACTTCAGCGTTCGACTTTATGCATTAGTCGCCCTTAAAAAAATCTGGGGTATGTGCAGAATGCTGCACGTGGGAGAATTTGAAGCTCTGACACCAGTTATTGAATCTAGCCTTCAACAAATGGAAAACATGCACGGCACAGGGTTAGTAACATTCTTTACAGCTCAACATTGTTCTTCTGAGCCACTTGCAGCAAGTTCAATTTTCTAAAATGGCACTTGATAATTTTTTATGGGCTTTAATGGGGGTTTTTAATCTTTGTTTAAAAAGAAGTCTGTATGGAGAGACACAATACAGAAAAAGCAGCATAGGGAAGAGTCTTGACTTCTTTCTTTTTTTTTTAACAGCTAAAAGCTGACACTGATCCATAGGCTACTCTCCAGTTTCCATGGGATGCTTCTTGCGAAATTCATTTTGATAATAGAATTTGGAGATGTGTTATGGGCCTTTCTTGAAACATAAATAAAGCTTATTTTCTGAATGCTGTTCGTTTTTTAAAAATGGGCCTTTATTTAACTGTTGAAGTATTTTCTTTCCTATACAATATTTAGTAAATAAATTAGGCTGCTTTTGCTGATCTAACAATTGACTTTTTAAAAATACCCAGCACGTTGCTTTTTTAATGTATCTTACATTACTTTCTGCACTTGCAGGAATGCCAGAAGGAACTGGCAGCGAATCCAAGATCACTTCTTCTTTGCAATATTTCATCCGGTTGAGGATTATAGTCTAGAGGCAAGTCCAAGACCACACTATTTGTCTAGTTTTACAACTCTATTTTTATATTTTTTGGTATCTTCTAATTTGGGATGAAATTATCAACTATTATTAGTTTAAAACCCCAAAGAATTACTTCACCTAGATTGTGTTGGGCTTTAGACTAAGATTGCATCTTAGTTTTGCTACTTAGTACTTAGTTAAAATCCCAGGTCGGTTGGGAAGAGGTATGTGTCATGAATGTGCCTATTTGTGGGAATTAATCAGGTTTTATATTTTGGACTGGAAAGGTTCATTTTAGTAACTGAAGAGCATCTACTCAGTTGAGGTAGTTTATTAGGATTGTTAAGGCATCTGTTCCCAGAAGTAACTTCAAGTTATTAAACAAATTGTTTGAAGTGAATGGGATAGAGATACATCACTTCCAGAGCACCTTTTTCGGCCACCTTTTTTTGATATAGCTCAAGTAACTGACAGCTGAATAAACATTTTCATCATTGAAAATGTTTATTGAAGGCAAAAATAAGGGTACAGATAAATAGAAGAGACAGAAGAACTAAGCTCAGAATATGATATGAATGGGGTATATGCTTTTGCAGAAACAGTGCCATCTTTGACAGAAGAAATTATTTCTTCTTTTAACTGATGTTCTGTGGAATATTTTTGTGAACACAAATGTGCTAAATAGTGGAAAGTAAAAGTCCTGAACAGGAGGAAAAAAACCCAGCAAAGCAAGACTAATATTTGTGAAGCATTTAAATATGTTCAGGGTGTATCTTCACCTTTGTCTTGAACGGTGCATTGGGATAAACAAAAAGTCTGGGTTTTACACTCTTTGACCCTCTCAGTCTTTCCCTTGGGATGTGTGTTTTTTCCTCCTTAATGAATCATGTTACCTAGATGTATTGGTTGTGCTGAGCTGGATTTTACCACTAGATTTTAATGCTTTCACCTATTCTTCTTTCGACATTAAATAAATCTGCATCCTCTACTAGAAGGCTGTAGGAGTATTTGTAAAATCTTTAGTGTTACACATAAAAGATTTTTCTCTAAACCCTTGTGCTGAGAAGCATAGTGTTAATTCTTTGGTATTCTAGAATTCCAGAACAGTAATCAGTGCAGATCCTCAGGAAAAGTTTAATTAGAGAATAAGTCTAGTTTTATGGAAGTTTTGGCTAGCACTATAAGTAAAGTGATGAATATTGAGAGATATACTGGTTAGCTGTATTAACTACCAAGAAAAAACAAGTATTAAAAGCGTAGGAGGCTAGATAATAGACGTGTTCCATTAAACTACCAGGGATTCATTATCTGTTTCTGCTTGCTCTGGTGACTCTCTGCTGATAGCACTGTGTTGCATTGCAGACGATATTTTACACCCTTCCCCGCCTTTCGGAACTGGCTGAAGATGAATGGATCTCCCTCTCTAAATTTGACAGATTCACTGACATTCCTTTGCCAGCAGCATTTCAGTGGTGCCATTCCCGGACGGAGCTTTGTGATCTGAAACCAAGTGACTGGTCTCAGCAAGACATGGGTAAAATGTAGCCAGTCTGTATTAATTTCAGTTATTTGTATGGAGTAGCTGTGTGCATCTGTATTCAGCCTGATCTCTGGTTTGCAGCTGAAGTAAACTTGCATCTCTGCGAGCAGAACATGTCCCATGAAATAACAGTAGTATTACTTCAGTAGGGAATACTGGAGCGGTGTCTCCAGTATTACCATTTGGGTTATCTTCTTCATCGAAGCACCAGTTTCACTCCCACTTGCATATCCATATGAACATAGAGGTTGTTGTTACAGGTGCACATTCAGCTGAAGCAGACAGCCAGCCAGAGTGGACTGATGTTCAGAAAAAGATTATACCCTGGAAGAACAGCACTCCTAGTTTAGACTTGGAAATGGCATTTCAGGATCGTGCTGCTAAACTTGGCAAATCAAACAGCAGATTGATTGTGGTGGCTTCACTAATTGATAAACCTACCAATTTAGGAGGTAAGGTTGTGTGCACGTTTTTAAACTTTTATTTTAGACCTTGGAGCACAGTTAAATAATAGAAGTTACTTTCACATTATGTTGATAATTAGAGAATTATTGAAATACTGCTCAGAAGAATAGACCGTTATCCTGAAAGAAACTGGTAGCAAAAAAAAATCCTACCCACTTCAGAGAAAAGGGCCTTCTACAGTTAACATTTTAAGGAAAAAAAAAAAAAAAGAAGCACTTACAGATAGCATGCTTTAAGTAGAATTTTGCTGCAAATCATACTGTTTCTTGCTGATTCTATATTTGCTGCAGTTGAGTTTTTCAACTGTGTATGCAGTTAAAGGAAATTACTTGCTTTTTCATTTTTTTTCTGTGAAAATTAAGCCAAATCTTGTAAGCCTACAGATTCTCATGTCTGTTGGACAGCAGAATCCCATTTCCTGAGTAAGATTGCCTTCGTGATGTGTCAGCTGTGACATAATAAATCCTGCAAATACTTTGTTGTCGTTGTGTTTGATGTTAGCAGTTTCAAAAACTGCAGTGAGTAATGAAAAGCCCACAAGCTGGTGCTGTCTGCATTGTAATGCTGTTATGTGTTATGCTCTTTCATTTAACAGGTACTGGGTTTAAAGCTTAAGCTTGTGCGTGGATGTGTTAAACCATCTTGCTAAGGCCTGGACACTTAACCCCTCACTTTGTGTAATTAGTGTTGTAAAAACATGTTGTCAGACACAGCTCTTTTCTAGTTTTTGTCTTTCTGCTAAGTTACAAAACATTTTTTCTTGTAATTTATATGGAATAAGGTGTGGCTGGGAAGACCTGAAACTAATTAAAAATAGGTAACTAAAGTAGCCATTTCTCTTTTGCATTCTTTGTCATTTTCACTTGGTATTTTGGCTTGGTGTTTATTTTCTGCACAAAAATCACTTTATTTCTTGTTTTTGTAGGTTTATGTCGTACAAGTGAAATATTTGGAGCATCTGCACTGGTTGTTGGCAGTCTTCATTATATACAGGATAAGCAGTTTCAGCATCTGAGTGTTTCTGCAGAGCAGTGGCTCCCCCTTGTTGAGGTGAATGTGAACATTTTAATAGCTAAAAAGTGTACTCAGCATCTTCAGTTTGTCAGATGCATAGTTCAGAGTCTTATATATTTTATCTTGAAAAAATGATCTTTTTGTTTAATGGAAGCTCCTGCTGTTATCTCTGACACTTAGTCTTGTATGTTTTGGGTCAACCTTATAAAAAGGAATTTAGAAAATACTTGCAATTACTTATTGCTGTGATAAATTGATTATGTGAGCTCTCATTGTTATAGCTTTCTTCATTGTATTGGTGGGGGTATTTTGTGGCATTACCTAGCTTTTTGTGCTACTGCTGAAGAGCTTTTAAAATGTTAAGCTATGCATATGGACAGAGTGTTTGGGGGATTAAAAAGTCATTCATCTTAAAAAGTGTCCCAAGTGTTTTTTGTTTGGTTGGTTTTTGACAATAACTTCAGAAGTTTACGAAAGATGATATTTAAGTATTTTTGTTTTTTCTCTGCTTTTAATGCACAGGTGAAACCATCTCAGCTTGTTGATTATTTACAGCAGAAAAAAACAGAAGGCTACACTATCATTGGTGTGGAGCAGACAGCTAAAAGTTTCGACCTTACAGAATACTGCTTCCCAGAGAAATCACTATTATTGCTGGGGTAAGAGCACAGAGTTTTGTGAATCTGCCTCTTGCAGCCCACCCCTTTCTCTGGTCAGAATTTGGTCACATGAAATCCAAGTGACACCGGTAAAGGTGATTCCGGAATGGGAAATGATTTTGCAAAGAGCAGTCCTCGGCTTTGTGTGCTAAGGACCATGAGGTATTGATACCAACTGAATGGCGCTTCTCAGGTTTAATAACCTGTCCATACACTGTAACACCTTTCAATAACGGGTGAAGGTAGCAACAGCATGGGTTGTATTCTTCTTGGAGTGCTAAAGGTACCATCTGTTCAGTTTAGTTACGTGGGCTGTGGTGAGCTCAAGATGGACACACTGTATCACATCTAAATATAGATCTATATCTTATCTATAGCTACGTGCAATATAGATGTTTTAGAGAGAGAGATTATAGATGTTGCAGCTAAAAAGTCTGCAGTAAAGCACATACAAGTGAGAAAGCTCCTGGCACTGCAGGGCTACTGAGTGAGACCAGGAAGAAGGGCCTGCCTGTCCCCTTAGGACAAAGTTTTTTTCCAGTTTTTTTATACGTAGCTTATATTCAGACGGGAGCACTCATGATCACTTTGGTTTCTTATAATTAAAAACAATAGTTTTAATTACCAGTAGAATTCAGTATCCTGTGGTGTGTTGTTTTGATGGTCCTTTATGCCAAGACCTGAATGTAAAGTGGGAAGTTGAGCTTTCCTTGTGCCAGCAGCTTCATACCATGGTCATTTCACTATATGTGGAGTTTAAAAAAAAAGAGCAGAGCCTTCATGCTGGGTGCTCAGCTATTGCTGAACTAGTGAACTGAAAATTGAGTCTTCCACCAGGTTTTTTACATCAAATCTTAAGTCAGCGCTCTCTCCATGTTTTCTTTGTAATGTATTACCGCTTTTAAAAAATTCATTTCCTGTCATCATTTACCCCGTAGGCAGATGCACCATTTGCCAAAAGGTGTTTGGAGGCTGTTTTGACATTTGTATTCTTTGCTTTCTGGAACACACGTGCCCTCTCTCAGATACAAGTAACCCTTTCTTCTTTACTAGAAATGAACATGAAGGAATCCCAGCCAACCTGATTCACCATCTGGATGTCTGTGTGGAAATTCCTCAGCAGGGCATTATTCGGTCGCTCAATGTTCATGTGAGCGGAGCTCTGCTGATCTGGGAGTACACGAGACAACAAGTGATCAAGCAAAAACAACAACAGTAACTTCCCAGAGACTTGTGCCTTACTGGATGGCTTCCCACGGTGCTACGACGTGAAATTCTGCATAGGTGAGATACAAACTCAGGGTGAACGAGAATTCTCAACTCTGCATGTTCTGTTCTCTGTAGTGTTCAGAGTGACTTTTAAATGCCTTAATACTTTACCTCCTTAAATTGTTGCATTGGAAATAAATACTATTTATATTGCATGTGGTGTGTGTGTTTTTTCTGCTGAATGTCAGCACAGTACAGTGAACAATCCCAAAATCAAAACACAGCACCTAGATATACTAGATTATATGATTTTTGGAAGGCAACTTCACTTATATAGTTACATTCAATGCTGCTCCTTGTTTAAATGCCTTCTACAGTCACATTTATTAATTCTGCTGTAAACAGTCTGTACCTTTAAATAAACCTGCATCACTAAGGGAATCCAATCCTATAAAAGGTCATAATGTGAGAATTGTGATAAATAACAACATAATTCTAGCAGAGATAATGACTGAAAACCTATCACCAATGTAAAAATTCCTACTGCTTATAAAAAATGAGCATACTCAAAACAGAAAATTATGTATTACATGCAAATGATCCTTTAGGTCTTCTAATGATCACTGTTGTATAAATATCTGACTTAAACTGTATTTTAAAATACTTTGAAATACAAATACAAATTTTACTATACAACCTACTGCTTTTGATAAGGAAGGCAAGTTGGAATGGACTTTTTTATTTTAGGAAAATGCTGGTTCACTTCCTGAAAAACAATTTAATTTTCTCTTTAGAGTACGTACACTGCAGTATTAAATAATCATTTATTCCTGTGAAACAATTTTAGTAATTTTACATTCAAACCCTTAAATTTGTGGACAGCCCTGCACCATATTTCTTTGACTTAAATTCATCAAAAATCTGTCCATGACCCTTTTTTTTTAGCAGACACATGAGATCTGGCAACAGGAAGAGCAGTCTGCATTTCAGGGAGACTGCTACATTACCAGTTCTTGCACTCAAGCAGCTTCTGTTGCTTTCTCTGCCTTCTTCCTTCTATAGTTACTCTCACATGATTTGAGAGCAGAGTTCCTAAGACTTCCCAGCAGCTTGTGGAGGATGAAACCCTTCTGTTTCAAGCTTCTTTTTATATTTTAAAAAGTCTCTTCTTTTGTCAAAGTGTTTAACCTGTTTAAAAAGAGAAACGATGTTCATTAGAAGAAATTAGCAAGAGGAAGGGGCTTTGTGTAAACAGTCTTTGGTCACTGAACTTAAGGAGAATTTTAATGCACTAGTTAGGAGTTTGTTCTTTTGAAGGCTTGAGTCTGATATGTTTAGTTCTTGGGGGTTCATTACCATTTTGAAAGTGAATGTTAGTTTTTTTAACTTCCCCACCATGTTACCTCATGAAGATCTTAGACACTTTTCTCTTTTCACTGCTCTGAACAGAAATGATTTGTGATGCAAAGTCCAGCAGCTTTTTCTATGGTATCATAGCCTACATAACCTCTGAGTTCAGTGTCCAGAACCACTGCTGTGCACGGTGCAAAGCACTGCAGGTGAGACCATCATCCCTAGAGATAGCAAAGAGCAGAACTGCACTGTTCCAAGTGGAAGTCAGTGCAGCAGCTGTGAAAGTGCTCAGGCTTTTTACCTGACCTCAGTCTACACCTGCAACGGGAACTGTTCTGACCCTCAAACACCCCTGTGACTGAAGGGCAGTGCCTACTAAAAAAGAACTACAGCTTGAGCTCAGGAAACTAAAAAACACAGGAATGGGTTACATGCAGGAAGGTGCCTTACTGTGAAATTACACTGCATGAAAAAAATACTTTTATGCACAAGCTAGCAGGTGCCGGTCTTTAAAATGCCATGCCCTGCACAGCCTGTGTGGCAGCTCCCTTCTGTACTGGCCTTCAAACAGGAATTTCTGGGTACTTCTACCAGACTTCAAGTATCTTCTAAAACTTTTTTTTTTTTTTTTTTTAAATTAAAACAATAACCCTGTATGTTTATCAGGAAGGCTGAGACCGTATTTTCCTTTCTCTTTGTACTACACCCTTAACACCGCTTCTCTAAGTTGCCGGGCCAGGTCGGGGGTGCGCTCAGGAGCTGTCCTTTCCCAGCCAGCCCGCAAACCAGGCTACGCCCGACAGGGGTGCAGGGTTCTCTCCGCAAAGCTGCGGGCGGGCACCGCAGGAAGCTGGAGCCGCCGTCCCCAGGCAGCAGCCGCGTCCCGCCGCCGCCACGGACGCGCACGGTGCTCACCCACTGCTGCGGGCAGCGCGACTCGAAGGCCCGCCGCAGCTTCTCGCACTCGGCGGCGTCATCGCCGTGGCTGTCCAGGCACTGCCAGAACTCGTCCCGGGCCCCCCAGCACGCCTTCCTCTCCTCCATCGTCGGCGCCGCCATCCCGGCTGCCGTCCGAGCGCTGCCCGCCGTGCCCGGGCCCGCCGGAGCCCCGCGCTCGCTCGCTCCCTCAGCCGCCCGCAGCCAAGGTTGTGCCCCGGAAGCGATCCCGGCGCTTTCCCGGGCGGCGGGCGGGGCCCGGAGTGTCCCTCCCTCCCTCCCTCCCTCCCTGCCGCCCGTCCCGCCCCGCCGTGCCCGCGCTGAGTTCTCCCCGTCCCGTTCTCTTCGGGGCTGCTGTCGCAAAAGGTATTTGGAACGTCAAATAAAAACATCCGTTGTGTGATGTGCTTTTCTGTACTTCATTTTTTTTTTTTTTTTTTTTTTTTCCCCCGGTATCGTCCTCTGTCGTCTGCAGCTGTTCTTCCCTCGAGTTCCGTGCCGTGCCTCGGTGGATTGTCTGCTCAAAGAAAGGAAGTGTCTCTGCTCTCCTTTTTGGCGCATGACAGCTGGATAAAATCGCCGTGTAAAATGTTTGGGGACACAGGTTTCCATGTGGTATTTTTAAAGCCCTAGGAGCTGGAAGTCAAGTTCCAGTAATGCTGAGCAATGGCACGTGGTCTGAGCTACTCCAGGCTTTGTGAATTTAAGGAATTAGGGGGGGGGGGGGAAGAAAACCCTGAGAGCACTTAGAGCATGGTAAATTCGCCACACTTTAAATAGCATAACAGTAAGGCAGTGACTGGGTGGAAGGCTGATAAAGATAGCATAGACGTATAATGCATTTTTGACAGTTTTCCTTGCAGCAAGGTTCCTCCTGAGAGCTGGCCCATTGATTTCATTCAGCATGGACAAACCACTCTAGAAAGGCTCCTTGGAATGAACTCTGCCACTCAGTCAGGCTGGTTGCTCCAGAGAAAGAAAAATGTGCTCATAGTCACGGTGGTGAAAGAGCAAGAGGGGCCCGGGGGCAGCGCGGCGGTGACCGAAGTCTGCAGCGCTGGTGCAGGGCACAGAGGCACGACTCTGGTCATCCTTTCACTTGGGACTCCCTGGCGTTTCCTCTATGCCGAGGAGTTGGCGGGCTCCCTTTATGCATCAATTCCACCTGGAAATGTGGACCTGTTTTGCAGTTTTGAAAGCCACGGCTCGTGTTCCCATAGTAACACACTGCAGTTTTGGGAAAGGTGACATTTTGGCCTCTGGGAAGAGCCTAACTCTGCCAGCCGCTGATCGCTTGGCAGCTCCCAGATGCCCAGATTTAGGCTGTTTTTCCGGGCAGCTCCCGGAATGTCCGGCAGCTTTCCTGGGAGCCTGCCGGCAGTTTGCTGACGCTCCGCGGCCGGCTCAGGGGCTGGGTGTCACTCCAACCTGCCCTGAGCTGGCTTCTTTCCTCAGCGCGGGGCGCTGGTGGGCGCTGGGCATCCTTTCCTGCTGCTCCTTGCAGGTGGCTCACTCATCTTGGTACATGAGAGCTGCTTTAGGAGAGGGCCAAAGCTCTGCACTTCTTCAGCAGAGCCCCCTCGCAAACCAGCCAGGTCCGGAGGGGATTTTGTTTGTTGAAACGCCCAGGCATCCCTTGGGAAGGGAGGCTCTTTCTGAGCGGTGCGAGTGCTGCTGCTCACCGTGCGGAGTGTAACGCCTGTCCCTGCTCTCTGCCCTGCCTGGTTAACTCTCTTCTGTTCGCTACACTCCGGTAGGTGAGAGACAGAAATGCAGTCACATGGTTCCTAGTAACAGAACAAGGGGTTTAAGGCCAGTTAAAGTTACCGCGAAAATAGAAATCCAGTTGTTTATATGTTGCAAAGAATTAATGTAGAGGTAAATCTGTATTGTCGCTTTCTTAGGACCCTTTTGCGCTCAGGCTTTTGAGAAGCCAGGTTTTACGTGCGTGAATATTGAAAAGAAAATGAATGTTAAGTCTCGAGACTGGAACATGTGATAATGGAATGTTAGAATAGGAAATGCCAGTTGTGTTTTAGATTTCAAAATTTATGATGTGTGTAAAGTTGTTTAGTTATTGCATTTATGAAACGGAGGGGATAATGTGAGTATATATAATTAATCACAAAGCCCAAATAGCACATCTGGGATAGTTGTGATAAATAGTTTATTCTTTAATGACCTGTAGCCCAAAAAATACTCACTGGAGACAATTGTAAATAACCCTGTGTAATGGATCTTAGGGAAATTTAGTGATAGGGCTTTAGAAAGTGGCTGAATAAAAAAATACACAGATTCAGATAATAAATTTTTAATGGCAATATTTCCATTTGGTTAAACTGCTGTCTATAAGGGGGTGGAGGTTTTTTGTTGCTAGTTAGCCAATTCTAAGTATTTATCTTTAGTTTTTTTGTTTTGGGAAATGTGTCCAGGGAGTAATGAGTGGGCTATTTATAGTAATAGGCTAATGTTCTAGAAATATGGGAGGAAAAATTCCAGATTTGTTAGGTGTGCTGGTCAGCACAGCTGTAGCCTTTGAATTACATTTCCATTTAGCAGTTAGTGAGATAGATGTTGGAGAAATAGATGCCAGTTTCGCACTGAAACTCTTCCCAGCAGTGTGCTGAAGTGAATCATGTGATGTTTGTACAGTGGTTCAGCTCTCAAGCTCTATTGTGCCTGTTCTTGCTAATTGGGATAGGGCACTGTGTGTGCTCTGCCTTCCAGTTAATGCCTAACAGCTCACCCCTCACCTACAGCCTTACTAACCCCGTATTTAATTGAAATTTGCCCAGTAGATTCTTCCTTTGTAACTATAATGATTTTTCCTTTTACTTTGGAAGCAATTAGTATATTATAGGTGTCCCCACGACCAATAATAGAAGCAATCCTTGATGTACTCTAGCTGTGTGCTTATACCAGGAGTTCAGTTAACTTGTGGTTGTTTCATTGAAATATTCTGATGTATGAACCTTAGCTACAAAAGATTTCCAGGGAACTGAATATAAAAGTGAGTTCTTTAAGCAGTATAGCCCTTTGTCTAACTATTTATTTTCCTGGAAATAATAAGGAAATCTTACATGAGGTAAGCCTGGGGATGTTTCTTCTGATGTGGAATAAAAATAATTTTTAAATAAAATTTTAAAATACATGGTTCAAGAGAACAATATATTAAAATTCTCTCCATCCCACCTTCCTTCTTAAAAGTCCAATAAGGATGTAACTCTGACTCCTTTTCCCAATACTTCTTGTCATCCTATTCATTCTTAAGTTTTCACTTGGTTTCGGCATTTTTCTTTTGTCTTTCATTTGATTTCTTAAATCTATCTCCTGTCTCTTTATTTGCATATCTTTTCTGATTTCAGCATTTGAATTGGAGTAATTAATGAGGATTAATTGGGCAAGCTTGGGTCCATTTCCCTGCACTTCCTGTCATCCCATTCACTTTTATTGTTTTCACTCGGTTTCCAATTTTTTTTTTTTTTATTTCATTTATTCAAATTCAGCTCCTATATCTATATTTGCATTTCTTCCCTGATTTCAGGATTTGAATTGGAGTAATTCTGGCAAGTTTTGGTCCTTTTCAGTGCCCCTCATTTCATCTCAGACCATTTGCTAGGAATCACTCAATTGCCAAATTTTCTCGTTTTTTTCACTTGCGCTGTTTTTGATCGTATCTCCTTTCCAAAGCATTTGTTCAACTCTGTTCTCTGATTTCAAGATTTCATTCCTTTTCCTGAAAGGAAGGATTTCTTTTCAGGAAAGGGAATGAAATCTTGTGATTTCAATGAGGATTAATTGGGCAAGCTTGGATCAATTTCCCTGCCCTTCCTGTCATCCTATTCCCTTTTATCATTTTCACTTTGTTTCTGAATTTTTGTTTCCTTTTTATAATATTTTATTTCTTCAAATTTGTCTCCTCTCTCTTTATATGCATTTCTTTTCTGATTTCAGGAGTGATTTTATCAAGATTTTGTCCTTTTCACTGCTCTTTATTTCATCTCTGTCCTTTTAGTTGGAATTACTCCATTTGCTCATTTTCTTGGCTTATTTTCACTTGTACTGGTTTTGATCATATCTCCTCTCCAGAGCGTTTGTTTGACTTTATTCTCTGATTTCATAGCCATTCATTCTTCCTATGCTTGGTGAAATAAATTAATTATCAAGCATCAAATCATTACAATGATGAATTGTACGTTGTTTTATTATTAAAAAGGAGTAAATTACACAAGGAATCCTCATGAGCCGCAAACAATAATTTTAGTTTGGAAACATTTAATAAGTGTATACTGTACTTTCTATGGCCTTATGTAAAGCAGTCGTCTTCATTATTTCATAAAGGCTTCGCTCTGTGTTTTGCTTTTGTGAATTTAACAGTAGCTTGCCTAAACTTGCAATGAGTTAGCAAAAATTTAGGTTTTTGAAAATTTAAGCAAAAGTCTATGTATGAGTAAAAAGGAGGAGTGTATGAGGGAAAAGGAAACTGGCTCTTGTAGGGTAGCCTTAGCAGATCAGTTCTCCAGATCCCTTAGGTGAGGATTATCACCTGGGTTTGCTTGGTTGGTTTTTAACCGTGTGTTGGGATTCCTAACTCGATCTCTTCAGAAGACTCTCTTTGCTGGGTGTTGTGATGAGTATCCCTGCACTAGGGAGTGTGACGTGAACACAGAGGATGCAGCACACCAGGGCTCGGGACACGGGGGGAGGGACAGAGGTGGGGACACTGCCCCAGCTTTCTGTGCAGCTCCATGAGGGCTGGCTGCGGGCGGTCATCAGGAGCCATCTGTGCAGGCTGGCATGGGGACAGAGAAGAAGGAACAGACAGAATGGTGACTCTTCTCCTTCTCCAGGCCTGTGCTTGGTGATGTGAAGCCTGCTGAGCAAAGGCTTCTCTTATCTTCGTGACCTCTCGTGGACATCGGTGAGGTACTCTGTGGAGCGTGGGCTGAAAATCACTAGGTGCCTCGAGGAGTAGTGATTATGGTGGAGAAAAAGCCCCAAAACTGGAGGTTTTGGATTCTTTTAGGGTGATGAAGTAATTTACATTATTTGTAGGCACTTGTTTTTAATGCCAGAATTCCATTTTTGTTCAGTTGCTAGAAAGGAAGAAAACAGAAAAAGGAGTATTTTGGGAAAAGCGGGCGATGGTGAGAAGACTGACTAATTCTCACTCTTCTATCGGCTCCTGCTTAGCAATTCTCCAAGTTTGCTTTGCAACAATGTTGATGCTTATCTTTTTTGCAGGAAAGCTAGATGGGAAACTGGAAATCTGCCTGTTCTACAAGCAGACTTCAGTTTTCAAAGCTACGTAACTAGAGTGGAAAACCATCTTTTGAGTTTAACTGGATGTCTTCAAATCTCTGTGACGTGTTATGTACTAAAGAAAGGAAGTGGTTCCTGGTTCTCCCTAAGACTGAAGCATATCCTAAAATATTTTTGTAAAATACCCATTTGCATTCTTGCATTCAAGTATAGCATTTAATAACTCATCAGCTGCACTGATTACCTTATGTGCACAATAAACATTGTCTGAAACGTAGGTGTGCTGTACCAGGTGGGATTGCTTACACATCCACAGAGGCAGCATCATCCTCAAACATAGTATTTGTTGCCAAGATCAACATCAAATTTCTTAGCAGCCGCGTCAGCAAGTGACATGCCTTTGGCCAAATCCAGAATCACGCAATGAAAGACATGCACACATGCTTTGTGTGCAAGTCAGGAAGGCATCTAAAGTGTACAATTGGGTCAAAAATCACCAGGAGACCATGATGCAGCTTACACTGCTTTCTAGGCTGCAGTCATTAAACACTTGGCAGCTTCAGAAGCCAAAGGGGCAGTGAGACCTATTGCTGGGAGACTGGAAAGCTGCATTCACTGGCCCATAATACATGCTCATAGCCAGGAAAGACAAGTTCACGTTTTTGAAGTTTTTACGAATCCTGCTGCTTGCAGCTCTCAGGAATCCAGGTCTTAATTCAGGAATCTTCTAAGTGGTTGGGTCAGTCGTGGATATATATATGTATGCAGAATCTGGAGTTTTGGTGTAAATATTCTATGGAAGGTAGGCAAGAAAGCCCTCCCTTAAGGAAAGGCAAAAATCTCAGTCTCTCAGTTGACTTGTCCTTTCATGTTAGAAGGAGTCTGAAGGATGGATGACTTTCTGCAGACTTGTCTTGGCTCCTTTTTTGGAGATCATCAGAAACACTACACGTATTTTTAATGATGCTTCTTACCAAAGAAACAAAGCTACTGTGGATAAAAGGACATTTTCTTATGGCTTAATAACTGAGTAGTGAGGCAGGAAATAGCAGGAAAAAATTATTGCTGTTCAAAAGGAGAGAGATTACTAAAGGAGCTGTGCTGCGGCCAGTCTTCTTTGTCACTGATTGATCAAATGACTGGTCAAAAACCCCTTTACTGATAATACTTTTTTACTGATTCAAGAGACTAACACTGAGAGGGGATCTGTCACTGTCATGTAGCCAAACAGCAAAAGAGCTTTTTGATTGCTGTTGTTGCCAGTCAATGCACTGATGGCTATCTTGAGATGTTAGGGGGACTGAATCTAGAAGAGGAGGGAAACCTAGGGATAAAGAGCTGGAAAATTAGATTTCTCTTATGAAAGGTTCATCTGCATCAGCTGTAGGATTAAAGAACTGTCTCTAGGTCATTGTAGATGACAGGTTCCTAAGTACACTGCTAATGTGAGCTCCACAACCTCCCTTGTTTAAGCCTTTTCCAGAATTGTAACTCCTGCTTAGAAGTTCCACTTTTCACTTGTGAGAGGTTGTTTGCATCCAAATATGTCTGTAAAGTATACTCAGATAAACACTAATTGCCATCTTCTTTAAAATGATCTTGTGCCTGTATGAAGATCCCTCTAGTTTCAGGTAGAAAAGTATAAGGTTTATTATTTTCAGAAATATTTCCAGCTTCTGGTCCTATCCTTAAGAGTTTTATTTCCCCTTAGAAGATTTTTAGGCTACAGATCATAAGATCTTTATGCTCTTTTTTTCCTTACTTCTTTTTTAATGTTCAGAACTTCTGCATAAGGCGCAGATTATTACGGAAATGCCCTAGAACATGCCAGCTAAAGAAGAGAATCTGATTGCTTCTACTTTAATAATTATGAGGTAATTAAGCTCATCCATCAAAATACAGTTCTGCAGGCAGTTTCTGCAGAGAGAGCTTGCATGAGGACTGGACTGTGGAAGAAGCAGCCTTGGCCTTTAATAGCTCAGATCTGGAGGCCTTGGAACTCCATCCTTTCTGCAGTACGAGCAGGGGCGTGGAGCCGAACTCGCTGCAGTTTGTGGGCTCTCAGCATGGGCACAGGCTCCATTTCTCCAGACTGGAGTCATTGCAATGGACAGGAGGGCATCCTGCCCTGGAAGGTGTTTCACAAAAGGCTTTTCTTTCTGCTTCTATCAGCAGCTCTCCTGTGCTTCTGATTCACATGAGCTGCACTGTTTCTGGCTGCTTTTCTTTCCCCCTTCCTTGAAGAAATGCCCAGTCCCGGGCTGCTGTCTGAGCCCGCACAGCCGAGGCAAGGTGGCTGGAGCTGTTCCTAGGGCTGCTGCAGGGCTGGAGAATCTGCATCCTTTTCAGTGAAGAGGAGGGTGCTTCCGTGAGCTTCAGTTGTGCACCTTTGTGAGTTTATTTGGAATGAGATCCAGAGCTATGCAAATCCATCTAGGCTTTCATGTTCACTCACTGCACAGGGAAACCTTCACTCCTCTGTTTGTTTTGGGGCCTGCAGACACTATAGCGGGCAGGTTTTTGACCAGAAATGGTGTCAGCCTGCTCATGCTGCCCTCTCCTAAGCTGAGGATGCAGTGTCTTTAGTAACTTTGACCAGGTCAGTATTGCACTGGTTTTGTTTTAGACTGCTCTGGAGAGCTGGGGATGGGAGATTTGTTCCCGAGCTCACAGGAAACATCAATTCAGCCCCAGAACTCGGTGACCTACAGGTCCTGCTAGTCTACCCTCAGCTCCCACAGCAGTTAAGCTACATGCTGGTTTCAGTGTCTTTTATTCATCTGATGATTATTGTAGTTGGATTTCTGCCCTTCATGGCTGTTTTTTGAAGACTACCGATATGAATATGGCCATTCTAGACAGAAGATCAGGAAAAGCTTTTTAAAATAAGCCCATCTCTGACCCATGTGCTGATAAAAGGCTCATGCAGTCACAGTGGAGAGTTGCAATAAAAATTATTACAGAGGTAGCAGCAGGGGAGAACAGGACAAGGACGAAGGCACACAAGGCAGGAGGAGGGCTGCTGTGCCTTCTCACTGCTGTGTTGTGCAGCAGTGAAAACCAGCAGCTGCAATGAGGTCTGGTGATGTTACTTGCTTTTCTGAGTTTTTTTTCCCTCAACTTGCTGTTATAACAAGCTCACTGGATGGTTACTAGACGCTTTGAGGGCTAAGCTGGGGCCAGAAGTTGCCAGTCTTTGAAGAAGGGTGGACACTTGTGGCTGGCAGTGCTTTGTGGGGGCAGGAGATGCACAGTGATGATGCAGGAGGCCAGCTTCAGACACACCTGAAGGTGCTGCTGGAGGGACCTGCAGTTCTGCCTAAGGAGGAGGTTCAAGGTGGCCAATGGTGAGCTAAAAGTGCTAATTCCAGGCTTGTGTGGCTCTGTGGCGCAGAGCAGGTCTGGCCCTGCAGGGCAGAGTGGGGTCCATTCAGGGCAGCAGTGGGTCTGACTCGCAGAGATTGCACACAGAGCTTCGGCCTCTGAGGGCATCGGGAGAATCTGCCACGGCTCAGCCCTCCTCTCCAAGGCACTGGATTTGTCCTGGGCATCCTTTCACAGTCTGACTGACATCAGGAGTTCCATCTTACCTTCACCTTCACCTGAAGGGTGGCCTGGTTACATCTAATGCCTTCTCAGAGGGGTTTGCTCTGGCTTGTCCTTCTGGTGAAAGCCAACAACTCCAGTTTTTTTCATTCCTCAGCTTCAGACCTGTGATGCTTTGGCACTTAGAGATGTGCACACGTATCGTATGGACATGCTGCATCCTGGTTCTCCTAATCACATCCTGGACTTCTCTGTCTGGAAGGTTTTTCTACCCAGTGGCTTACTGTCAAGTCAGGTGTTTATGCTTAGGGCAAGGCGTTGCCTGAAAAAATGCAGGTGGATTCCATCTGGTTAATATGGCTAGCTCAGAACGGCTTCACATGGGTAAATCTAGTTTGGACAGTTCCCACTCAGAAGAGAGATGGTTTATGAAGTGCTGGTTGAAATCCCAGCCCCTCACCTGTGTTTAGCCTGTTCTCAGGAAGGATGAGCCAACAGAAGCAGTGACTTAGTTGCATCTGGTAAATCACAGTTTTACTAATGCTGTTGTCCATTCTGGTGCATAAATTCCCCCACAATCCATATTGAATACTAAAAACCCCACTTCCCTTTTGTTTAACAACACACATTAGTTGCGGTTTTTAAAATGGCATTTGGAGCCTTTTGAATACTTACAGGCTGCATCAAACACACAACAAAATGAAGTGTGGAGATCACAGAAGATGCCTCTTTGTGGGACTATGGAAAATGGAATGACTGCTTATGTATTCTTCTTTGGCCTTGCTCAGAGAGAAGGCTTGGGGAGGATGACATCCTCAAGGATGAAAAAATTATTTGTCCGAAGATGGAATAAACTTGAATCTGGGTGTTTTGAGGTCAGGTTCTATGTGTGCCCTTCAGTGCAGTTATTTGAGTTGTACCTGTGCTCCTGTCTTGTGCCTTTACCCTCCCCTTCCCAAAGAAATAGATATAAAAATTCAGGGGTGTAATCTCTGTTAGCAAGTCTTTAGTGTTTGGTCATCGAGCAAGATGGTGGGGACAAGCACACAACCTGGACTAGGGCCTGGTTATTAATTCACGATTAATGTTACAAATTCGTGTCCCACGCACTCCCCTAAATACCTGTTAGCATTATGCACATATGGCTGCTCACCGATGCATTCAAAGATCAGTTCTTCCTTTGGTCTGCTTCTGCTGGATGTCTGTTTCCTGCCTGGTGCCTAACAGCATCCCTCTAGGTGGATTTGTGCGGGTAGTGTGGAGCAGACGTTGCTGTCTTGGACAGACACCTCAGCGGTGCCTTGAGATGCAGCCTCGGTTGCTTTTTTCGTGTCTCTCCCTTCTGATCGCACAAATACTACCCAGAGCAGAACTGCAATAAAGGTTCAGTCAAGAGAAGGAAAAGGATAGCATTGACTGAGGCTGAGTTTAAAATCTTTTATTATTTAGCTTTGCCAAACAGATAATGGAATCTGAAGTTGATTTGCTAAAATGCTTTGAAGTGGATGCCACCCCTGCCTGAGACAAAGAGGACCTCAGTGGTAGCAGGGACCTTAGGCTATGGCAGCAGTTCAAAAGAACACTTTTAATTTTGTATGCAACAATGTAAACTTCAAAAATAGTAAACTATAACCTTTCCCCCCCCCCCCCTTTTTACATAGCATGTGATCTATCACAGATAGAAATTTAATGGCGAACCAAAATCGCATAAGTAAACATCCTGGTGCTTACAAGTTTCATAAAAAGTGTTACATTTGATGTAAATACCTTACATTTTTAACTCTTCACACTCACAATTATGGAGTAAAAGCAATTGGCGATTCACCCCCTTAGTCCATGCTCTCAGACTGTACATCAGCAACCACGCTCTTGCCAGCCCCTTTGATCGTTTTCGGTCGGATTGTCCCACACGTGACCAAGATTTCCCCCTCCTGACATTGGCATTAATCAAGCGCAGCTCCACACAGGGGCAAAACCTGTGAAGTGAGAAGAGAACCAGGTCTCCTGCGCTCGGACTTGCAGTCCCCTGGGCCCCACGCTCCCACAGAAGCCACGGCCTGATGTCGGTGGGAATTTGGGGTCCCTTGGGGCCACACACCTGAGCCCTGCCCTTGCAAGTGCCTCGCAGCAGGACCTGGTTCTGCGTGGATAAAGACAAGAATTCTGTAGAAGGCACTGGATTTCTCTTGCATGATTTTAAACGTGGACTACAGTCATATGCAGAATAAGGAGATTTGGGCTCTAGACTGCTTTCTCTCTATGCTTTAGTGCAAGCATTTTTTGCGCTTGAATTTTCCCTGTTTGCAGCGCAACATGCGCTCACCTACATGGAGTGATTTCTAAATCTTCCTTTCACTCTTCCACCCCATTTTCCCATCCCCCAAAAGATTCCCTTTTTTTTTTTTTTTTGCTCCTTGAAAACTTTCAAAGTACAGCTCTGGTCAAAAATAAACATGTGATGTAGCATAGCGTTTGTTTCTTTTAAATCACAGTGTGCAATGCATCATTCGGTACCTAATGTACAAAATGTCTGCCCTGCTTTTCATGAAAGTCATTCTTTAAAATAACCTATGCAAATATATTTTGACTATATATTACATTCATTTAAAAAGAGAAGAGAGGTTCTTGGTTTGCAGTTTTTTTCAGTGTACTACTTAAGTGAAAGATCAGATGTGAAAAAAGTACAAGCAAACTGGACATGCCAAGACTCGATGCTTTAGATGGCGGTCATATCAAAACTGTACAGGTATGTACACCGTGTTGGACAGGTGTGCTTCTTCCCAAGAAAAGACCTTTGCATCATCATATGTAACGTTAACCACAAAGTTTTGGTAAAAAGAGCATTTAATGAGCAAAGGATGACATGGAAGGGCGAGTTCTCCGGCTTTTATTAGGCAGTCCTGAAGCAATGTCTCCGTTCCCTTCGGGAATTTCTTCCTTCTTCCGGACTTTGAGACGCGTGAGGAGCTTTATTACCCAGACATCCCATTCCTCTGGCAAGAGCAGCAGGAGGAAGCCCAGGCCAATAATGATGATGGCGATCACTCGGACGCTATTGAAGACAATTTCACTCGTGTAGTGATCAACAACTGTGTGGGACATTGGACGGGTGTTATTACAGGGGAAAAGGCATCAGGACAGTATCCCCTTCCCTCGCCCTCCCCTCCCCAGCTCTGAGGGCTGGCTGTGGCAGGAGAACATGGCCATGGAGGCAATGATGGCAGGGGCTCTACTCCCTGCTGCTAGGGCACACAGGAAGGTACATGCCCACCAACAGCACAGGAATTCCTGCTGAGGTGCAGGGACACAGTGGAAGGGCTATTTCCCCTCCCTGCACAGCAGCTCCTGATTGCAAATATTTCTTGTCACCCTGAGTGCCCTGTGAAGTAAGAAACCCCGCCCGAGCTGAGCCATCCACTCGCTCTGGGGAGATCACACCTTTTGGGAGCCAAATCTGCCAGAGCGGTGCCCAGCTCTGCGTGCACCTAGCACGACGCTGGGAGCTGCCATCTGCATGCTGAGCATGCTGGATTTGAGGAGCTGCTTTAGGTTGGGGTTGTGTCTGCACTCCCCTGGCCAGCCCTCTCAGACCCTGCAGCCCCTTGGCTTTCACTAAATTTCAGAAAAACTGTCAGAGAACTGTATAATGTAAATTTTGGCCATGTCCAAAATTGAATTGTCCAGTGATCTTGATAAACGCCCGCGATGTTATTTACCGAGGCAAGCAGAGTTACTAGTACATATCTGCTCTAAAATGTAAGCAATTTTATTTGTTTGAATTTAGTGTTAAGCCTGCCTTGAAGAAATCATCAAGAACTGATTTCTGCTTTATCCATGGGTTTTTATTCCAGCCCAGAGATGAATGTCTTCAAATCTACTTTGTTTTTCAGTATGCAGGCTTCTTTGGACAGTAATTTAAAAACCAATTTTAGGGATTATGAATATTCATGTAATATTATACAACACATATTTAACGCATATAGAATAAATTTTTAATCAGTGTTAGCTCTGTAAGTCTTCAAGAGAAGGTGAAAAACATGTTTAATAAATCTATTTTCTTTTATCCCTGTTGTGTATTTGAAAGGCCACAGATTTAATGTATTCATTAAGATGCAAAAGACAGAAAATATTACCTGCATTCACTGGGACACTCAGTACAATTCCAAGAGAAATCAAGGTGGGGTAGGTAACAGCAATCCCAAAATTTAGTAGAATATTGAATGCTGATGAAGGAAAGAAAAATGTCTTTTAGTACAGTGAAATTAGGCAGAAGGAATGTCACTTGAAACACTTACGCTTTATTACTCTATTTGTTGTTCAAATAAAGGGCTTCTGTTGTTTCTCCTGAAGATAGCAGAGGACAAAGCTCTGTCTGCTGCATGTCCACCTGCCTGAGACATTGCTGCTTCTGGGGAACTCTGTATCCCTCTGAAGTCCAGTGGCAGGATCAGGGTGGGCTCTGGGTACAGCCTGTCTCTCAGTGTCATGTGCAGTAATTCCCACTCTTTATACTGATCCAGTGATCCCCTTGGCCCTGCTGAAAGACTTAACACTCTTCATCTGGGAGATTTCAGCTGAACAGGAGCTTCTGTCTGGGTACTTTTTTGTAGAAAAGCTGCCTCCAGTTGCAGGTGGAAGATGCTGTAAATCTAGCCCTCTTCCAGGCAGGAACTTGCTAAATACAATTTCATACCATGAAATTATAGTATCATTACTATGGAATGATTATAATATCACTCCATTGTGATACCATATGCAGTTTGTGGGGTGTTTCATGACAAGTTAATAATTGCTTTGGATCAAATTCACCCTTGTTTCAAGGTGATCAGCTTTAGCAGAGTCAGGAGAGCCTTGCCAATACTGGGCTTGTTGGGGGCTGGGGCTTTGACTGTCTTCCAGTAGTACCCAGGTATTGCACACACCAAGGATTGCTTGCCAAGTTCTGCTCCGCTTTCTTACAAACACCTTTCACTGAATCCACTGATAGGTAACCTGGAGATACTTCTGGAGTTGTGATTGTTCAGGGTAAAAGGAGCTGGGACTCAAGACAGGGGTAAAGAAGAGCTATATCCAGTAGAAATTAATGTTTTAGGAGATGAAATTGCGTCATTTAGTTTAGGGACCAACTGTGGCAGCAAGTCAACACATCTAGTTTAACAATGAACAACATCATGTTTCTGGTAACCTTTAAAACTTAGACTGGCATTCCTCCCTGCTGGGCTCCTTTGGCAGCACAGCAGTGGCAGCAGAAGAGATGATTGCCACCTATCAAAATGTCCATCACTGCGCAACCGTACATTTTCAAAAATTTCCTCCTCTTTAGGAGTAGCAATTAGCTACTGCTGCAGGCAGCAGAGGCATTGGAGTCTGGCCTTGACCGGCCTGGCCTAATCTCCTTGCTGTGGGGATGCTGATGAGCCCCAGGTAATGCCCTCCCAGCAGGGCTGCCTCCATCACAGCCTGGGCAAGTGTCACCTGTCTCTGTCACACAGAGTTCGTGGGTAGGAGTTAGGACAAGCTTTACAGTTTAGTCCCACAGCATCTTCTAGAGAGAGCCACAGTATTTTGGTGTGTAATAAAAGCAGAAGTGCCCTGGGAATTCATTCACTGCCCTGGGAATGGGCTCTCTCATAATATCTCAAGCTAATAATTATGTTGAGAGGAAGGGAAAACAGCTCCAGTCTGGGAGAGGCTTGCAGTTTCCACCAGTGGCTGGTTTCTGGCACCCTCCTCCCCCCCGAGCAGTGTGTGAGCCCCCTCGCCCCCATCTACTCACTCAATAAGAGAATTGAAAATCCGCAGAGGTTCCCCCAAGGAATGATGTCAAAAGAGCTCCAGTACTCCACTTTGGTAAAATAAAGGATGACAGGAATACAGGTAACGAAGAGGACGTTGAAGACAGCTAACACAGACAGGAATAAGGCAGCTTCTCCAAATTTAGCACTGCCCAAAAGAAGTTTGAATAAAACCTAAAAGAGGAAAATACATGAGTTTAGCTCTCTCGCACCGCATCCACCCCATCCCTGGAAGGCTGGTGTTCTGCTCTGGCACCGATGCAGTGATGCTTGCTGGACACTTGGGATGGCTGCTCGTGAAACTGTGGTGAGCAGCTTGCATGGCCCAGCCTTCACCCTCCTGGCACCCCCTGGAACACAGGCAGGGGCAGCTGCCAACTGAGTCCATGCAGAAAGGGGATTCAGCACCTTCATCTGTGCTCGTCCTGAAAGGGAAGGTCACTAACCCTAACTCAGACCATTCAACCCTAGCTTAGACCCTCCAGTCTTTTTTCTGCACCTCCAGAAAACCTGACATTTAGAAGACTGTGGAGCAGGGTGGGGGGAGGAGATGAAGCAATCTAGACGAAGAATCTCCCTGCATGAGACATCACTGGTCCAGGCCTTTGGCTACCACCTGAGCAGTGCTGTGGTGGTGGGCAAGCACAGTCCGTGCTGACTGGCTGTCCTTCCACCTTCTCCCTGGGAACTCATCTCCGGGAGACAGATAGCAGAGCAGCAGCCCCACAGCCCAGAGTGCAGATGCAGCCTGGGCAATGAGAAATGAAGAACGTGAGCAGCTCATCTGTGGCTGGGGACTGCCTGCAAACAGGTCTTGTCTGGAATCCGCATTGTTTTCCACCGCAGAGCTGCAGAGATTCTGTTGGATATCACGGTCTGGGAAGAGTTTTCCTCTGCTGCCGGCTGCAGACCAGGACAGCCAATGGACTCTGACTTAGTGGTTTGTGCTGCACTGGCAGTCCCCCTCACCAGTGTCGGTTCTCTCCTTCGCCTCCACAGAGCAGGCAAGTCGGCAGGGCTGCTGTGCTAGCCGGGCTGTGCCCACGCCCGCCATCCCACAGCCATCACTGGCCCGTGCAGCTGTGCTGCTGCTCTGCAATGTGGAGCAGAATGTCCCCAAAGCCACTTACTGCTCATTTGCCACCCGAGGACAGCGTGTTGTGTTGCCCCCAGCAGGGCCACCTCGACCTGTCCTAGCCCAGACACGCAGTGGCTCTGCTGCACGTGGTGAGATCCGTCTGCCTGCAGATCTGCCTGTCCCTTTGGCACACACCCCTTAGGGGAACTGAGCCAGACTCTGGAAAGCAAGAGCAGGGTGGCAGCAGCGCTGGCAGCGGCATGTGTTGCAGAACAAGCTGCAGACCTTCATCTGTCCTGGCATGCAGAGCACACTGCAGAGTAACACCCTGCTGGCACTGCCAGCACCACCCTGCTGTGCACGGGCTCTGGTGGAGCAGCCCTGAGACTCCCATTCCCAGCAAGAGCAGCAGTGTGATGGGAAAGGGAACGCAGCTAGGCTCCAGCCTTTCATTTTCCCTGCCTTGGTGGGCCATGTCTCTGGTCTAACACAGCAAGGAAATGCTCTGTTAGAGGAATGAGCTGTACAAAAATTCATGACCTTCCTAAGGTAGGATACCATCTGATTTGAAAAAGTGAGCAGAAAGCATTGCAGCACTGTTCTGAGTGAGGGGCACAGGCAGATGCTTCTCAGTTTGGCAAGTTTCCCTGGACTGCTGGTGTTAGGGCTGCAGGGCTCTCCCGGCCAATTCCTGTTGGATGACTGGTACAGTGCAATTCATTAGACCAGATGAAGCTGTCTACACCTCCTCCTAATCTACGCATCTGAGCCAGGGTGGGCAAACCACGCTCTACAAATGCTTATCCCTCACTGCAGACCGTGACTCTGAGCACTATGAGCAGCACAGAGGCAAGTGCCCAGAAGTGTCTCAGGCTGAGTGAAGTGGCTCTGCTCAGCAGAGAAGGCTGCATCTTTCACGTAGTGCAGCTTATCCAGCTGCTCAGGATGAGCTCTTGATTCATAGGCATGTGCTTTGCATCTTAAGGATGCAACTGCTTCCATGATAAGCAATGCTTTAAGCCCAACACAAGCTACAGATGTTACTGAAGGACTGGCAAGGGGAGGTAACAAAGTCACTTGAAGAAGCTAAATCTCTGCAGGGTGCTTCCAGAAGGAGTGCTTAAATCCAGAATCTCTGGAAAAGCGGCCTCGTTTTTCATGAAGGTGGGACATCTGTAAATCCTCCCCCCTGGTGAAGGAGCACTGGAGAAGACTATTCCAAGGAAATAGGAGTTTTTAACCTAAGTGAGAGCAGACATCAAAGCAAGTGAACACCTGAATGCAGTGCTGCAGAGCCCGTGTGCTTATGGCAGAGCTCTGAAAGAAGGGCACACGGCACTGAACTGCACAGAGGTTTGCAAGTAAGACAGGAACAGCCAAAGTGAGTGACGAGGGTGACAGGCATCTTTGTGGGGAGAAAGAGCCAGGTGTGCTTACCTTGTAGAGAGCAGACATTGAGGCAGAGCCCACCACCAGGGCTATCCCAATAACGGAGTGGCTGTGAAACCCATCGGCGTACGTCATCATAACTATCCCTGCAATAGCAAATATAGCAGCCACAATCTGGTTGGAGACAAAGAAAGAAAGCAAGAAAGTGTTACTAGACAACCCCCACGACGGAGAAGCAGGCAGGCAGATTTACATGCCAGCGCAGTACTTCTGCATCATCTGCTTATGTAGAAAATAGTAGCAAGCCCGGGCCGGCACCCAGGGAGCAGATGCTGCCTGCCCTCGTGGTTTCCCTGGCTGCAGGGAAGCTGCAGGCAGAGCTGCAGTGGAGTGGCTGCTTTGGGCGTGTGCCACAGGCCCGGCTGCAGGGCTCAGTGCCCCCGACTGAGCTGAGGTGGGGATTTAATCTCTGCCGCTGAGCTTCCCCATCAGTGGGTCCCTGCAGCCTGCGCATGACAGTGATACACAAGTAATAATTCCCTGGAGCTTGCAGAAAAGGCTTCGAGTCCTGTTGAAGTTTTGGAGGAAAAATGTTATAGAAATAAACAGGGGAATAAAATTCATGCAACTGCTTTCCAGTCTAGACAAGTCATTTCGGAGAGTAGGAGGAGGTTATTTTTCAGCCAGCTATGCACACTGCAGTGCCTGAGGGGTGTCTCCCAAACAGAGGGAGCATTCACAAAGGCAGGGGACGTGCCGCCCTGATTTACCAGGGCCAGCAAAAACCCCTGGCTTCTCTGGGACTGTCCTGCCCAATATCTCCAGCCTCTCAGGGTGTTCATTTTGGGGAGAATAGGCCTTTCTCCATGCTCATGCTTCCTGGCTCTGCAGGGCTGTGCACACCCTGCTTACACCATGGGCCTTCTGGCTGCACAGTCATGGTGATGCCTCCAAGATGGCTGGGATATTAGTTTATTTTGATCCACAGATGGGTAAGTGCCAGCCAACTGTCCTCTCTCCCGGGACCAGACTGGGGTTTTAAGCCCCATCCACAGTCTGCAGCTGCCTACACATCCATGAACATCCTCTCATCTTTTCTGCTTCCCACCAGAGATACCAGGGCTGCTGTGAAGATGCAGGAGGAAAGTCTGTGTGCCAAGCTTTGCTGCTGCCTGATCAGTAAGATGTGGTGAGGCAGTCTCTTTACCAGCTGCAGGTCCCAAGCCCAGCAGCATCAGCAGCTTCTTCCCTGGGCTGAGCTGGGGCTGGTGCCAGGGTATACCCATAGACTGGACAGTTATCCAGCAGATCCTTCCTGCACATCAACACCTTCCATTTCCCCTGACATAAAAATGGCCCATTTTTGCAAATAAAACCTTGTCAATTTCTCCACAGGTGTTGCTGTATTATGGTAGGGTGGCATAAGGCAGAATGCTGATTTATGACTCCATCAGGGTGGAGCCCAGTACAAACTGCAAAGGCTGGGCACACACGCTGCAGATCTGGAGAGGTTCAGATACAGCGGCTTGGCTTGCAGCCCTCTTGGCATCTGGTCTCTCCACGCACAGCTGTGGTGGTGTAGCTGGGCCCTGTGGTACGGGACAAGCTTCTTTTTAATGCGAGGAGAGACCCCCCCCCTGCATGGTTCTACAGTAGGGGGCAGTTCTCTCACCAGTGTGCTGATGCTTGTCAAATAAAAATCCAGACACTCTGTGTGGCTTCAGAGGCACAAGAAAAAAGGTCATTGAAGGAGACTAGCATGAGGCAGGTACAGAATAAGGAAAAAGAGATTTGCCTTCACCCAACACATAATTAAGTGAAGGAAAGCTTTGCTGTAATACCCTGTGGAAGTGTAAAGTTTACAAGGATAAGCTCATGGAAGAAAAAAATTCCATCAATGACTATTAGCTATAGAAACACTGCTTCCATCTCAGGAAGTTCTTGAGCATCAAATTGTTGGAGGCTGGAAAGCCTCATGAGGAAATATCATTACAGGCTTTTCCTATTTAGATTTTTCTAGGTGTCCACTACAGGCAGCTGCTGCTGGCAGGCTTCTGGGGCAAAGGAACCTTTGCTCTGACTCACTATGACTCTTGGGAGAGCTGCAAAGTACCTGGCTCAGGCTTAGCTGAAGGATACAAGGAACTTCAACATCACCTGTGCTACAGGTGAGTTGACAAAGAGTGGAAGATGCAGCATTTCCTGGATCATCTGCTCCAGGTGTGGCTGTTCTCCTGTCAGCTGTGTGGGGCTTGTCTGGCCTTCACTGGAGGGCTGAGGAGAACCACAACCATGTTCCAGGCTGTGGCATCCAGCTGGCACCTCCAGGTGCATCGGCAGAGGAAGCCTGCCCCAACCCCCCCAGCTGTAATGCCTCTGCACTGGAAACTTGGGGGGTGCATGCACAAACTGCAGAATGAAAAGTCTCCAGCATTGCTGTTAACATCAGGAACTGAGCAGCTTCAGAGCACCTTCCAAGACACCATGTCTCTACAGTTTGAGATTTGATAGGATATGTGTTTCCAAGTCCCACAGGCAGACGTGCTTGTCTATGTTATGCACACAGGAGGCACTTGAAGGTGAAGGCTCTCTTGGATCCTGAGCTGTTTTATTCACTGTAGCATGGAGGGAAACACCAAAGTCAAAGATCCAAGCAAATAAATGCAGCCTACAAACAGTTCTGCTGGGGCAGAGGTCCTTGCCTATTCCATCAAGCATGTCACAAGTGTCAGAGGAGTCTTGGCCTTGCTTTGCAGTCTCCTGTTGACCTGCCAGGGGTGTCACATACACTGTCTCGGAAAGCCTTTCAGCCTTTCTATCAAGCACGTTGTTAGTGGTGGTGACAGGCTGCTCACACACCACAGTGCCCACAGATGTTACAGCACTGCAGGGTTTGCAGAGGCAATGCTTCAGGCACTCACAGCTTCATTATGTGTGCGTCTTTGACAGCTCACAGCCCAGTCAGTCGTTCTCTGGGCACAGTGAAGGGCAAGGGGGAAAAGCTCAACTTCATTTCGGGAGATGAAGACACCTAAAAGCACCTGAATGGCAAGGATGCGAAATTGTAGCTTGCCCTTATATTTAAATTTCAGCCAAATTGTGATTTATGTGCTTATAGAGCTAGTAGTTGCACTTCTGAAGGCCAAATAGGATACTTGTACTTCCTTTAACCCCGCTGAGTGGCTGCCTTTCTCACCCTGTCTTTGTCAGTGAGCATGAACAGGGACACCCAAATGTGCAGCCAGAGCTTTGCTGTGGCACTATCCACCCTGCTGCACTGGTGTGGGGATGGAGCAGGAGCGTGGGGAGGCACTCTCCCCTTGCAGCCTTGTCTGCCACATACCCTCTGAAAGGGTGCCTTTAAGAGGGTCAGCAGCTCTGACACAGAGTGGCCCCGAGGGACCACGGGCTTTGGGGCCAGGCTGTGTGGTGGCTGCAGCTCCATGGTCATTCCCAGGGAAGCACCAGCATCTATCTTTCCTCCTGGTCACAAGTCCCAGGGAGAAGGCAGTGTGTTGGGGTCGTCCTGAGGCTCTCCCCCAGCACTGACACTCTTTCTGCCTGTTGCTTTTCACGTAGGCTGGACAGAAAAGAGAGAAAAGAGAGAGGAGGACGATTGTCCCCAAAGACTCCATGCAATGTCCCTCTGCAGAGAGGAAGGCCCTGGCACTCCCGGGCCACACAAAGCTGGGTGGTAGAACTGCTGTGTGGCCACGTGCCCTTCCAATCCCTACGAGTGCCTCCTCACTCTCATATTGCCACAGGTCAGGATGCCACAACTGCTTAAGAGCAAATAGCCCAGTCTGTCTGCAAACCCCTTCTTTCTGCACCCAGGTCCCTTGCTGCCTGTCACCTGGGAAGGAGACAGCTGTGTTCCTTCTTGGATTCAGGAGACAGCTTGTGCCTTCCCGGGAAGGCCCCTGCCACAATCTCACCAATGCCAGGTTCCACAGGGAGGGGCTGAACACATGGCAGGGGTATCACACAGCCACCACTGCCCTGGCCCCTGTTCTGCTTCTCTGCTTCATCGCTGCTTTCCCAAAGTAGTGCAGGAAACAAAAGACAGCTGGACATGGCTGGGACCAGCACGTGGGTCTGCTCTTCTCCTTCCACTCCTTCTGCCCCTCGGAGAGTGGAGGCATACAGAACAGGATTCATCTCCCAGGGCATGTCCCCTGCCATGGCATAAGACAACCTGCCCAAGAAGCTGCTGGAAAGTCCCTGACCATCCTTGCTCTTCCATCATGGCCATGCACTCAGGAGAGCCCAAGAAGCACCTCTGCTCCAGCAAGTATGTGGGTGTCCCTGCACACACAGGTTGGCTTCTTTCCCTCCACACCGCAGCCGCATCCCACGGTGAGAGATGGCACATTCAGAGTGAGGAGCAGGCTGCAGGTGCAGGCTGCAGTGGTCACCCCTCTGTAGGACATCTCTCCTGGTGTCCCACCAGTGCTACAGCTGGCAGTGCCACAAGGGAGATGAAGACACAAAAATACCTTTTTTTGTTTTCATTTATCAAAACGGCCAGCACAGCCAACTTTGATAACAATGAGACTTCCCTAGCTCCAGGATCATTTCAGGATACCCTTGCTTGTGCACTCAAAAATCACAGTTAATTTGTTTTCAGGGTAGGGCTACTTGGGCAGAGGGGTGGGCAGACACCAGCTGGCCACGCTGAGCTTTTGGCAGGTACATTTTGCAACCATCCCCTGAGCAGCTTCTTGGCTGCCACCACTGAAAGGCCGGCCAAGCCCTCCTGCCAAATTCTCCTGCCAGAGCGGAATGCTTCCGGAAAAGTTAACTCTCAGCTGCTCCATGCAACAACCTCTTCTTAGCACTACCAGCCTAGGCGGTGAGCAGGGAGCTCCTCAAGTAGTGGGCAGGAGACAGCAATAATTACAGTTATTGCTGTTGAACTTGATTATTAATTAATATTAATTGGCAAAGCAAGGAATGAGGGACCCACTGGTGCCTTTTCCTTGCAGTTACTCCTGGCCTTGGCAGCAGCTCCTTGGCTCCAGGGTGGTGGGTTACCCACCCACCCACTCTGCTGCCGAAGGACGTGATGTGCTGAGGGCTGCCGAGGGGTTTTCTGGTAAACCCTCTGCACGGGGCTCTGTTGCTGCTGCTGCTGCACAGGCATTCGCACGGGGTGCAGAACTAAGGGTGTAAGCAAACATTTGGGCTGCCACCAGAAGAGCTGCTGGCCAAAGGCAAGTCCCTGTGGACACCAATCTTCCATCAGCGACACGTGCAGACACGCGTTTCGGCCGCAGGTGGGCGAGGGCAGCCCAGCTCTCCTCTCCTGTCTCAGCTGCTGCGGACAGACGCGGATGCAAAAGAGAACTGTCCCACCCCGCCAGGCTGCTGTCACCCGTAGAAAGGTGAGGGCCCTGTTGAATCCCCGGGATGGGATCAGAAGTGCAGCGTGCGTAGCCAGGGCTTGCGAGAACGCGCAGTCAGGAACAACCAGGTCTGGTGGCGGCCTGGGAATGGCCACTTGGAAGGCATTAGCAAGGGCTGGCACACTTCCACAGCAGCACATATCCTTTGTGACACACTCTGGTGCAAGCTAACTCTTTCCTGAAGGAATTTGCCCAAAGGCTTTGGCCTGGGGGAGCCAGGGGCTCCAGGAGCTCACAGGCACCTGGGAAAGCTGCAGGGAAGGATGCATCCCTGCCCCACAAGGACTTCTGTACCCGTGCAGCTGTCTGCATGGGTGCTCTTGACTCAGCTGGCAGGAGGCAAGGGGTAAAGGAAAGACACCAGGGGGAGGGGGAAGAGGGGAGAGAGAGATAAGGAGTCACTTACCCTCACTCCCATGAACCTGTCCCTCAGAACGATCCATGAAAGCAAGAACACAAAAGCTTTGTTGCAGCAGAACAACACGGAGACATCCGTAGTGTTTATTTTCTTTATTGCATGTAAGTAAAGGTAGTTTGTGAGTGTCCAAAGAACACCAAAGGGTGCTGCCTTGGTAAAAAACACCTTCAAAGTCAAGCCGTTGTCTCCAAAAAATCGGCAGCACTCCCTAAAACAAGGAGAGAAAGGCAGTGTTATTACATAAGCCAGTCACAGTCTGCAGCAAATACGTGGCTTTTTTTTGCTCCTCTTCTTTTCCTTTGGGGAAAGAGAGGCACACACCTTAAAGAGTAGGAAAAAAAACAAATTTCAGCTTCTGCTGCAACAGCCAGCACCTGCACAGGGTACAAACCGGCAGGGGCTGCAAACATGGGAGGGGCTGCAAAGAAAGAGCAAAGGGAGAGGTGACGACAGGAGGTGAAATCTCACTCTTTCCACCAGTCCCTTCACCACAGTGAACATCTTGAAGCTGTGCGGGGCCATCCTCCCTTCACCCCTGTGAGCACCAGGATGCGGAGGGCCCAGGGCTGGCAGCAAAGCCCCTAGCTCCCCGCTCCTGCTGAAGCCGTGGGAAGCCGATGCCCATCTGATCTCCTACGCGGGGCTTGGAAGAAGCCTTGCAGGAGCCCGGCCTGGGGTGTTTCCACCCAAGGGGTGGGACCCGGCTCAGATCTCCAGCAGCAGCAGGGCAGGAGCGGCTGCCTGCTCCCCGTGAGGGGAGAACACGGCACGGTAGCACCTGGGGACACGCTGGAGCAGCTGGAGCAGCAGCGGGGGGTCAGGAGCTCATGTGTGCAGTCCAGGCTGGAGATGCCGTGAGTCCCTGAGCAGGAGGCAGCCTGAGCAGGTTCAGCCCCGGCACAAAGAGCAGAAGCACCAGCAGTTTGTTCGTGTCCCGAGTGCAGCGGTGGGCACAGGGGGCGGTGGGGTGCAGCCTGGCCCTGCCGGCAGGGCTGGCGTGGGGCTGCAGCGCCGGGGGCAAACCTGCCTGCAGCCTGTGCCTGCCGGCCAGCAGAGCTGGGAGCTGCCAGCCGCAGGGAAATTCGGTAACACAAAGAAGGAATGAATCCGCCTGCGGGGCTGGGGCTGCGGCCGGCCGCCTGCAAGGTGTGTGTGGGGCAGCCGGCACAGTGCCCTGGCCTGCACTGCCATCGCTCACTTCCAAACCTGCAAACTCCCCTGAAGCACTTTATTGGGTTTTGACGAAACCTGAGCAGAATTAAATTTCCTGCCGACAATGATGGACAATAGGTTTTCACTGCTGTCACGAATTTCAAGCTGTTTGTTTCCTGAGACTGGGCATGTAAAGATCATTATCTGGACACTGATGAAAGCACTGTTTTGATCCACTTTCCCAGAAAACAGGGCTGTGTACCAGATGAATACCTAAAATGCCCTCATCCATTCTTTGAGCCTCATCAGATCTCCACATCCACAAAACTACTCAGCTTACAACCCCTCTGCTACAGCAGGTAAAAGACTGCAGGGTAGAGGAAGCACAATTTTTGCGTTTATTGGGGTTTGTTGCCTGCCAGTCCCTTGTATCAAATCACAGCTATGCAGAACTTACCCATCTCTGGATATGATGACCCTGTACTTTGGCTGCTGTACATGGACACTTTAATTTGAGCTGCTGGTTCTGCGTTGTGTCGCTCAGTGTCCCCTGTCCTCTGCGAAACTGCCTGCTGGCAGCAGCCTGTTCTCTGCCCAACCTGTAAACTGCCTCTCTGAATCAGTAGAAGAGCTGCCCATCTGCACTACAAACCACAGCCTGACTTCCCACCTGCTGGAGCCGTGCTGGGCTGTTCAGAGATGCTCATGACCCTGACAGATGCCGCCTGTGCTCAGCATGTGGCCCTGATCCAGTCTCCCCTTCCACAAACACTGGTCTTCAGTCCTGCACAGCACTGACTGTACCAGCCACTTGCCACAGGGGACACACAGAGTGCAAAAGGAAGCAGAGACACGCTGAAAAAGCCAGTCCCAAACTTCATTAGAGGCTTAAACCTGCTTCCTAATACACCATGGAGGGTTTCACGGCCAAGGTGTCATAGGCAGCCAGCCTCATGCTCTGAAAACAAAACACACAGGCACGGTTAAAATTTAATGACGTGAAGCGAGATTAGTACGAGAGGAACAGGAAGGCTGTACCCAAATGAAAGGACAAAAATGGAATTTATGTTGGGATTCATCCTGGGGAAAAAAAGTTCCTCCTGCCAAAAATCTGTTCTCCACATATAGAATTGGCTATCACTATTTCATATACAGCAGAAACACGGGTTTTTACTGTCTTGTGGGTCTAATTCTTGTTTAGTAAATACCACTGGATTCCTATGATATCGCAGCCTGGATCCCTGAAGCATCCAGTGTAGGGCCGTGCTGCCCCAAAGGACAGCCTTGCCCTGACATGGATCGTGACCCTGAGCTGCAGGGCACACTTTGGGAGTCTCTCTCCACCCTATACAATAAAGCTTCCTCTTAGCTGTTTTGGCTGGCTTCACCAAGCGTGAATTACTTTTCATAGGCTGGCTCTGGCTTTCAAAGGAGACCTCCTTATGGCAGAGATTTCCTTACCCAGCACAGAGCCGTAAGGAAGCTTCTCCTCGAGGACTCCTGGGGCTGTGGAGGGTGCTGCCAGCCATGCACCCACATCCCAGGGAGCCCTGTTGCTCCTGCTGTGAAGCCACACCCGGAAGTGTTTGCTGAAGAGAATTTTCAGCGAGTAACAGTAGATAAATAGTTATGCAAAGCAAGGCAGGACAGTGGAATTACCTGTGCTGTAACCTCAAAACAATCAGGGATGCCTCCAGAAAAAAGAATCTTCAGCTTAAATATTTTCCCAGAACATTTGAACACTGCTGTTCCTGCTGTCCACTAATTTCTGGGCCCAGCACAGACATGGGCACATCCACTGTGTTAACCCTCACGCTGTGTTAAAAGAGAAATTGTCATCTTAGACTGACCAAACCTACTCCTGGTCACATTACCAGAAATCCTGCAGCTGCTGCTCTCACCTGCCTCCTCAACCTGAAAGCTGCTTTGGTGCTCTCTTGACAGTACAGTTTTGTTTGCTGGGAACACCCTGCTTTGCCCATGGAACAGCTGGACTTTGGGTGTGGACAGCAGCCAGAAAGGCTATAGTGGAAGGCTGATGCAAAGCTCAGGTGTGCCCTGGCCCTGTGAATTCCCAGGTCATGCTGAGCATGGCCCCTCTTTGGCAGAGAAGCTGCCCTGCAGAGCCCCTCTGCTGGGATGATCTCCCCCTTAATCTCGGTAATCCTCTGTGTGAGGAGTAAATTCCTGCAAGTGCCAAGCTGTATGCAGATAAGGTGGCAGCACACAGCAAAGAGCTGTGGCATTGCAGGGTGTAATGGTGTATTTTTGAAATAAACTATCTTCCTGCATTATTTTCCTTGATTCTGCCATCATGAGCTGGTGCTCCATTGTAACCACAGCAATTGGTTTAAAATATAAAAGCAAGGCATTAACAAAGGCAACAGCCAAGGTCTGTGTGAGACTGGAATGGAAATGTCAGAGGAAGGAGACTGGAAGGGAAATGTATTGGCTTTATTGCCGCAGCAGCAATGCAGAAAAGTTTGCTTCCACCTAGAAGTGCCATGTCCATGTTCAGACAACCCGAAGACGGATATAGTACTACAGGAACTGGGGTAAAAGATATTACGGTAAAGCCTAAGGCTGACTGATCTTTTGTTGGTGTCTTAACTCTACATTGTTTGCTAGTTTCTTTAGCTTTCATGTACTAGATCTTGTTCCTCCTCATGACTCTTTTAAGTGTGTATCTTCATTAACCCAGCAAATGGCAAATTTGCTACTCCATTAGGCGAGTCTCCAGCACAATATTAGCAAAATAACTCCATCACTGCAACCAAGCATCCCCAGTGAAGTAAATCAGAAGTCATCAGCGCCAAAATTCTATGCTAAGTAAGAGTTAATTATATTGAAAGCAGGTGTTGCAGTCAAATAAAACTTGCAAATGAAATATGACAGTAAAGCTCCACTTTTTCCCCACTGAGTTCACAATTATATATTTAACACTATTCACCTTCCACTGCCTGTTTTGTCTTTAACCATTGCTAGTAAGTGGTGATATTTCCCCACTTCTCTGAAGCTCATGCAAATAAATTTATAAAATCTTGCCAACACTGGAATGAATGTTTTTTTCCCCCCATTTTGAAAAAAAAATTTGAAAATCCCACCTATGAAGAGGAAAGGTAGACAAGAACCAGAAAAAGTACACACAGTGTGTTGCCGCAGGCCAGGCGTTTGGTCTCTTGATACTCTCTGCAGAACAAACCTATGCCAAAAAGGTTTGTAAAGCATTGAAACTGCCATTACATCTTTGGGAAATTTGCAGTAAAGTAGAAAATTTCTGGGAGTAATACACATCCTAAGGGAATACTTTGCACAAGTCAGTTATTTCTCCTTTCCAGACTGTTAACTTCTGCTAGAATTTTTTCAGTGTCTCAGTGCTCATACTGGAGCCTCTTCCTCCAAACCAGATTTGGATCTGCTGTTGCTCTTAGAAGGTAATATTATTTCTTTGTAGACTGCGCTTCTTACTTTGACCTTGCAAGGTCTGTACCTGCAAATTGAATTTGGCTAAATTGCTTCTGATTTTCAGCAGAGTGAGCATCACCTCCCTGGAGCACAGCAAAGCCACCACTGTGCCAGTGAATTCGTCTTCTTGATTAGAGATTGGCAGGCAAAACATGTTTTGCTAATCCCTGCACCAATTAGGCCTGCATGGATAAATAATCTGCAGATGTGCAACAGTCTTACATTTTCTGCTCAATGTACAAAAAAAAAAAAAAAAAAAAAGACACGGACTAAAATGTCATGCCATGTCTTCTGGGAGGACTTGCAAGCCAGCTGTAGAAAGCAAAAGCAAAGCAGAGAGACAAGATGCATTGACAGTAATAGGAGAGAAGGAAGCTAGACTCAAGTTTAATTTCTTCCAGTGGAAAAAACGCACAAGGACATTTTTTGTAATTCATCCTGTTAGGACCACACATATCTCATGCATTAAGCTCACAAACGGAGGTATGTACGACTGCTGTACAGATAAAAAATGCAAGTTAACTCAATATATTCTTCAAGAATGGCCTCCAGGAAAGTAAAGATGTGTTTTGCAGAAAGAAAGACCATGCCTCCACCCTTCTTCCTTCCCCTTTGAGCCACCACTGACCCAAAGGGTAGTTGTGACAAAATCAGCCTCTCAGGTGGGTGCATTTCAAAGCAGTGTAAGAGAAGGGTGAGCTCATGAAACCCATTTTACAGATGTGCAAGCTGGGGCACAGAGAAGCAAAGTCCCCAGGTGCTTTAAAGTAGCAGGATGAGGGATGCCTGTTGATTGCACCTTCAGAGAGACGGGGATTTGCTTTTCCTGCATGTTTATGTTATAGCCAGCTCCTGTTACTTATCAAGACAGTCCCTGAGCGCCTTTTTCCTGAGTCACCACAGGTTCACATGCCAGCGGAACAGTTGCACGGAGGCTCCTGTGGTGTGTCCCAGATCATAAAATGCTGTGAATAAACCTGCTAGTCTCAGCACTTTGCAGAGAGATGCCCAGGACTCCTGCCATGGCTTTTATTGCCCTGCTGGCCTGAGGCTCCTGCAACAAAACTGGTATAACTCTGCCCGCAGCTTTCCTCAAGAAAACTGCTTCCAGGTGCTGGAGGGCACAAGCTTCTCCTCAGCTTCCATGGGGCAGAGGTCTGAGACTTGTCCTGGCTGTGCTGGTGTGCCTCGCCTGCCCTGCTGCCTGCATTGCCTACTGAGGAACGCTGCAGCCCATGGCCAAAGACCTGTTGCTCCTCAGAGATGTCTGTACTTATCCAGTCTAGTCTGTCTGGGCTGGGGACTGAAGTAGGGCTGAAAACCCTGGCCCTTCAGTCTCTCGTTATACCCTTCCTAACGGGAATGGCAGCACTGCAGCCCCAGAGGTAACACCAGCCCCAGTGACAGCACTGGTTTCTGGAGATGGGTGCAAAGGGTGGCTTATCTAAAATAAACTCATGACTTTTTAATGTCCACCATCACATGCATATTTTTCTGTAAGCACAATATTAAATGCAAGAAATTACCACAGAAACCAATCTAGCACCCACCTGCCACTTTTAAATGTCTGCGCCTGTGACTGACTTGATTACTTGTTTCTACACTTAGTTTGGGGCTGGTATTCTGCCTTTAAACTTTTATCTGTTCTGGGAGTTTCCAGCTCATTTGCAGGAAATACATTCTGATGAGGCAATGGAATGAAAAAAATTGTCTTCTCTTAAAGAATAATAAAAAAAAATTAAATAAAAAATCCACAGACTGACCTTCTCTGAACTAGGGAGACAGAAGCAATTGGTTTTGCTCAGCACTGCACACGTGCCTTACTAAACATTTGCACAATAAATGGTCCCAGGAAATGCTTAGCTATGGATTTACATAATACACCAGAATGGCTCCAAAAGAAGCAAATAATACAAATCTTACAAACCACCTGAATACACATTTTCAAGACAAGTCTTAGAATAGACTCAGAAACCTTAATGAGAGACTGTTTAAACTAACATTTAAATAAAAAAAGTTTAAAAGAACAAGACCGAAACACATTTCAGAAAATGCAACAAGTATTCCTGGCAAGAAGAAGCTTTTAATGCGTCAAGATACCTTCAGCAGTCTGGCAGCTGAAATTATCATGAATTATCCAACATTTTCTGCCTTTACACACCAGAGGTTCCCAGAGCCTGAAGTACTTTATGCTCTTCTAGACAACCAGCATTATACAAATAAAATGTAAGACTGTTGCTATGTGCAAGCTCCAAACAGCCACAGACCAGGCAGGCATCACACTTGAACACAGAAACGAGCTTTTTAGTTACACTCAAAGATTGCTTTGTGGAGCATCTTTTTTCTGAGCCCACGAGAAAGGCAATCCTTGACTTGTTCTGGTGTAGCACTCAGGACTGGCCTCAAATCTTCGTTAGAGCCCACCAAAGCAGGGGCCAGGAGGTACTCACATTGGACATTCCCCTCCACAGCAGCAGCGCCTGAAGCTGAACGGGGCAGGAGGGGAATGAAAGCTTCAAAGGTTCCTGGGGGTTACTGGCATTCCCACAGTGCAAGCAGAGGGACAGTTCCTGCTGGTGTTTGAGACAGGGCTGGAAGATGAGCTGGAGGGAACAGACCCACTTGCGCAGTGGGGTGTGATGAAGAGTACGCCCGGACCCACCACCACGCCCAAATGGAGTACAGGCAAAAGGACTGTCAGCTCCAACAGCAACACCTACAGCCAGGCACAGGCAGCCACAGCAGGGTGTGAGGAGCAGTTAATGATCTGCATGGAAGCTAATGACAGTCCTTAGGGAGCTATGGAGCAAGCTGAGAAAATGAGCAGCACCACATCATCTGACAGCATTTACTCATGAGTTCAAAAAAGCCCAAGAATGAAATAGGGAATTCATAACAGGGCTCTGTAATTCCCTTAAAACAACCTTCTTGCCCAAAGCAAAACATTGATTCTTTAAATCCAATTTGTGCAGTGATTATGGCTGGCCATAAAATTTGAAGATGACCATTGCTAGTTAAAGACTGCACCTCTTCCTCCTCTTGGGTTCATCAAGGAGCAACAAGGACAGGGATTCAAGGAGCGTGCTGGCCCAGCCAGGTGTTGCAGGCAGTATTTCCATCCCAGGAAATTGGCTGCTGAGCAGGTGTCCTTAAGGCCTAAGCCCAGCAGGGATACTCCAGCTTGTACTGTGCACCTAATGACTGCTGCCATCCTCAAAAACAGGATGCTGACTGCCTGCAGCAACTAAATACTGATGAATTCAGACCTTCCTGAGGATCTCCCTCTGCACCAGTCACATGGAAGTGGCCTGGGGCTGCTGGGTCTCCAGAGGGACCATTACCCTAAAGGCTCTTATTCTTCACTTTTATCCTCTGCAGCTGCAATTAGAAAAACACTTGGGGCTCTGCCTGCCTGAAGGGAAGGCCTCTCACCTCTGCAGGTCCAGCTTCTCCCGGACAGAGAGCAGCACAGCACCACAGCTCCTCAGCATCACCAGCCTCGGGACACATCCCAGCTCTGGGGAAGGGCATCCCAGCTGTCAGAAGATCTGCTTCAGGGCCTTTTTCCTTGCCCATGCAGCTGGGTGTTACACTAAGGAGCAGGGGCTGTGTTTTGGGTGACTTGGGAGATGCACTGGCACCAAAGTCACAACTAAACTGCATGGCCCAGTATGCAAGGCCAGTTGCTAATGTTTGCCTTCAAAAGCTTAGTTAATCAAACAGGTTTTTGGAAGAAAACCCAAACCACAAACCCAGATTATTTTTAATGTAACCCAAATGGATTAGGCAATTCCCTGCAGGTCCCAGGAGTTTGGAGAGGCACTTTATGCAACGCTTCAGTACTTCATTTACTGAAAAGATGAAAAGCATGGAAAGCTTTCCAGGGAAAGCACTTGGAAAATGCACCAGGAGGCTGAATTTGAGGTCCATAGTGAAGGTTTGTCACAAATTTTCAGTGTTGGATTGGACAAGTCCCCCAGCCAGCCTGTCCCCCCTTGGCAGTGAGGTACAAGGGTACAGGCTCGCTGTTATTTCCCAGGGCTGAGTTGAGGTAAATGCAGTCAAGCATTTGTGTGGCGTTCGGTGTGTGGTGAGGGACAGCATATACAAACCGAGGCAGAGAAAACCTAAACATTAGACTCTCAAGGCTTTGACTGCCGGAGTCAACATCATCACTGCTCTCCATCATCATCCAAAATTTCCATTGACGTCAGTGGATGTTCTGGGTGTGAAAGGCCTGCAGACACTGAAACTGTGCAGCAATTGCTTGTGGATATCTTAAGCATGCCCTGATGTGCTTTATATCCAGCTTGTCCTCTTTAGCTGTGACCTGAACCACTTAGTACTTTTTGGAATAGTCAGAATGAAACTTAGGAGAAACTGGCCAGCTGGCCTCCTGTAAATTGGATTTTTGTAGTGGTTGGCATAGGCAGACCAAAAAAGTATGCAAAAATAAAATGCTTTTCTAGTAGTTGCTGCCTTGGCTTCTGCGCTCTGCTGATAGAGAAGTACAGTGCTGAAGGGAGGGGCAGCAGTGCTGCTGCATCTTGGGAGAAGGAACAAGACGAGGCAAAACAAGGAGAGAAATATTTCAGTGATAAAATTGGCTATGCAAACACCCTGACACAGCTGTTACTGAAACACGTATATATACCCTCACACACATATTTAATTTGCACCTTTACACCTGTGGATTGTCAGAGAGACTATGTGGAGATACGGCTCCAGCTGGGCTAATCTCTTGTTAGCCCTTGCTGCTGGCACTGCCAGCCTTGGTTGAACTAATCAACTTCATAGCCTAACTACTAATTGTTCAGTGCCATGATGGGATGCTGGGGATAGCTGGGAACAGGAAGGGACAATCAGTGCCTCTTGGTATCTCCTGATAAGTCAGGAGATACCAAAAGACGCACCATTAACTTGGCAGCTAGTCTGTGAAAAGGAAGAAAGTTATACAAAAAAAGAAAGCTGAGAGTTTGGTGACATAACAGAGAAGCTGACATTTACTATGCACAAATTGCCCCTAGATGCATTAAGTAAACGGGATATAGAAAGGAAATAATCTTTTCTAAATACTTGTATTTGTGGTCATTTTTAGAGTACCTCCTCTCAAGAACAGGTGAATCTTTTCTGTTTGAAGTTTGTTTGCCTTTTTAGTTGTACTGCTGCTATCCATTTAACACAAAACCAGAGCACTATCTGCCCTTACTCCCTTACTTTCTGTTCTTCAACAAAGTCATCCCAGTCCTGCACACAGCAGCAGAGCAAGGAGGGGACCACGGAATTGGAGTGAGGAGGTTTCAAGACTCTGTGATGGCATCCATCCTCATCCCAGAGCCTGACTGAACAGCACCTTTCAGAGCACTGCAATATTTGAAAAGCAGCCTCTGAAAGATTGAGAAATTCGTCATTTACATGAGGTGAATGAGTACAGCCGATGAGTTTGGTGCCAAAAGGGAGGGGTGTTAGAAAATACAATGTCCATTGCTTCTGAGACTGAGATTTCTAAGCAGCTTTACTTGTTTTGACCTTCCTCCCAACAGGCTAATCCTTCAGAAAACATTGATGTTGTTAGTTGCATTAAATTTGTGTAACAACTTGGCATAAGTGGCAAAACCAGAGCAACATGTAAGAGAAATTCAATGGTTTTCATCTCTGCTACTGTAACATTAAAGTCCCTCAAGTGGCATACAGTAACTGAGAATGGCTTGAAATCAATTTCTTGCTGTCCAAGGGAAGCATGAAATTTTCTGCTCCTCATATAAGCAAATTTTCGTTTGAACAGTAAACATACAAATTTAAAAATACTGACACCCACAGTATTTTTAAAGGACCAGATAGTACAGAAATGGAGCTATAGTAGCTGGAACGCCAAGAGAATGTACTATGAAGGATTAGGCAGCTATAAAGCCAGTGAAGAGCTGCACTTCTGTGGTTTAGATTTTTGAAGGTAACATCTCTACAATATTGTTCTACAAATGTTGGTTGAAAAGTTGTACATGTTTATTTTCACTCAATTTGCAGTGAAACAAAATGCCCATTCACTGAATCAGAAGCTTCTGAAGAAGGGTACAGGTTAACAAAAGAACTTACAAATATTCTGAAAAAAGTTTTGAAATTTTTTGATTTGAACAATTTAAGTGAAATTTGTCTTTTGAATTCCAAATGAATGTCAACTAAGTCTATAGTGGAAAATAATGGAAGTGAACAAAATCAGCAGAAAATAACAAAAAATAGGCCAGATTGTATTGTACTTGAAAGGTGGTTTTATTTTCATTTATCACCTATGTATGCTCTTGGATTTCACCTGTTATCCACTTAGAACAAGAGTTCTTTTAAAATTTCAGAATGCATCCTAGAAAGCAAAGCCTACTAATGACCCTTTATATTATCCCTTAACACCTCTTTTATGTGACTACATAAAAGGCACTGTTGACCCAAGTTTCACAGCCAAGAAAGTACTTTCTTGAAGAGAGGGAGGGGAATTTTACCCTCCATAGCCTTACAATATAGCTTATTGTTATCTTTATAAATAAGGCCTGCAGAGGAAATATTAAAAAGAAATAATAAACCTGATCGTGCACATGCCAGTTCAGAAGCCTTTTCTCCAATGAATTTTCTCCTCCTGACTTTTCAGAGTTATAAAGGAATTTGTGAAATTACATGTAGTACTGTACGTGGATCCTATATAAAAACAAAATCTTCTCTGTAGACTGTTCTCAATGTACAAGTGTACAGAGCATCAACTTTGTTTTCTTTCTGAGCATAAGAGTCAGGTCTGCAGGATAAATACAAGACACAGCTGTCTTTCAGTCTTCTTGCACTTTGAGGGGTTGTCATCTTCATAGTTCTTTCAAGCTCTTTTTATGCTTATGGACTGATGGGCCACTCATTCTTATATGGTTCAGAAGATGAATCTCCGCTTCATGACCCATAAATCTGCAGGCTGTGAGCTTTTCTTTATACACTCCAAAGAAGTGAGCAGGATACTGAGTTTTGTGATAGATCCTTCCTCCAGAGAGGAAGCGGAGCTACTGCAGAGCAGTTCTAGGAACATGATTTGTGCCTGCTTTTGCAGCTCAGAAAATTTCCAGCTCCTTCCATCAGCTCCTTTCAACTCCCCAGACACCCCAGGTGAAAAGCCCTTGACATTTCAGAATTGTGGAAGTAGGCAACCCTCGCCTTTCCTCCTCTACTCAAGTCAGCAGCCTCCAATTCCAAAGAAACTACAGCTGGTTCTCTTCTTGAGAAATGTGTCATTTGCATGGGAGACAGGAGGACTGCCTGTGGGCTGGGAAAGCACAGAGTAGAAAAGGTATCTGCTGAGGTCTGCCATTAGCAGCCACATGCCCATCTGCATCTTCCCCAGCATGTGGCCACTGACACAGGAGAACTACTGTCCTGGGTTGCAATGCAAGATGTATTCTATTCGCATCAGCTGAAACCAATTGAGGAGGTGTTTTTCTTTATCTCATAACTCCAGGGGGGAGGGGACAGGTGCCTTTCTGTTAATGGGCCAGCTATTGAAACCAGGTGGGGCAGCGTTCTCTATCTCTTCCACAACCCATCCTCCCTTCAGGAGAATATCTTCTGTTAATGGGCCATTAAGGCTCACTGCATGACTGAGAAAATTACATCATCCCATTGTGAGATGCTCCACCCACTGGGAGGAGCCCAGCATTCCTACCTCGATAAAACCTGAGGTCCAGAACAGCAGGACAGCCTGTTTCCACTGGATTCCCAGAAAAAGGCTGGACCCATTGCATCACCATTGAAGTCTTCTACCGGATCATCTCTACTCCAACAGAACTACATCTGTCACTACAGGAGGACTTAACTGGACTGCTACCAAATCCCTGACCAACAGGATGTCAGGTCATGTTCTGACTCTGATTTTTTGTTTGTTTGTTTGTTTTTGTTTTGTTTTGTGTTTTTTGGTACTACTACATTTTTAATATTCCTAGTAAAGAACTGTTATTCCTATTCCCATATCTTTGCCTGAAAGCCCCTTTATTTCAAAATTATAGTAACTCAGAGGGAGGGGATTTACATTCTCCATTCCAAGGGAAGCTCCAGCTTTTCCCTGGCAGACACCTGTCTTTCCAAACTAAGACAACTACAAAGCAATCCATATACAGCGACAGATGCAGATGTCACCCAGCAGTGTTAGGAATGACAAACTCCACCAGAGCCTTGCCTGATGATGCTGGTGTGAACTTGGGGTCTAGAAAGAGGAGAAACACATACCACAGCTTCAAAGAGCTGCAATGCACCTGTTAAGCATATAGTTGCACTGGTCGGATGAGATCTTTAAAGCAGATGTCAGCTGCCATGGCTAGTAAGTCTCATGCTCATTTGAATTCCTAAATGGTGTAGCTTTTTCTACCTCTCTGGTTCCTACTGGAAGTATGGAGTGGCACATGGGTGGGTCACCCTCGTGCCTCCGCTGTTGGCTATTAGAGCAGCCACCTTTGGCACTGACTTTTCTTCCAGCTGCTGTCAATGTCCCATTCTAGACTTTTCAGCCAACATCCCCCTTTGACAGAAAATAGTAACATAAATACCTAATGGGGTTATTAGCCTTGAGTTGCTTCATTCAAAATGGAGTAAAGCAACTGTGATATTAAAAAGAACAGAAAAGAAATATAAGAAAAGAGAGGGATCAGATAGAAATTAATTCATTCTACAAGTAAGCAAAAGGATTATGGCACAGAGGTGATTACACTGCGTAGAGGTTATAAGAAAATGAGATCTATTTGAAGTCCCTGGAAAGACCGGAAATGAGAACCGTGGTGGAGGATACTTAAGGTAGTTCCCAATTTGCCATATTTAAAAAACAGACTTGCATTTGAGATGGTGGAGTTAAATGGTGCTTGTGACTAAAAATTGAAGGAAGCCATGAGAGTCCCTCTGAACAGGATGCTAACCATTATTATTTATGTGTTTGGATGGAGTACACAGCTGTTCTTCAGAGGCCAGGCGGAAATTTGTTTTGAATCTGAAGCCTTCCACAGATATGATCCTTCATAGTCCTCATCTGTGTGTTTTAAAATGTTATATTATTTATATGATATATTTTTTATTTTTAAGGTTTTCCTCTTACATGATCAGAGGTAGTGAAGCACCGAAAGTCTTTGGCCAGAGTCTGGTGCCATAGAAGTAGGAAAATACAAAGCAGTTGCATCTTGTCATTGCTGTGCATGTGTGGGGGTAATGTCAGCGTGGTTTGGATAAGGCTGTTACAGCACACACTGCTCTTCTTCCTAGTGACAATTTTTATGTACTTGTTCTTTTTATTTTATATTTTTATTGCCTACTAAATGGTTTCTTTTGGCTCTGCTTTGTGTGAACCTCAGTGCAAAGAAAACAGTTCTGTTCAGAGAAGCACTTTGCAAACGGCCTTGAGGAGAAGCGAGCTGGTGCCTTGCTAGCTATATTCGCTAGCACCATCCTGATCTTGGCTGTGAACCCGAGAACGAGGATTTCAACCCAGTCATTGCTGAACATACCCACTTACTTTGCTAAAGGCTGAAAAACAGAAAAGAGCCCTCATTTGTAATGGTAAAAATATAGGAACTTTTCGGAATAAGATGCAGAACTCCTGAGTTAATGAATTGGAAAACACATCTGCTGGTCCAAATGCCGTACTTGTCTTTCTGGGAACAAAATTACTGAAAGACTAATACAGCATAAACCATCCCTTCCTTCTCTGCCCAATCTGTGTCAATGAGGCATTCACTCAGAGATGCCTCTGAAGAGATGGATCTGGACCCCACAGGAATTACCAGCCTGGGTCCAGCCAAGCCCTGTCCTATCTCTGGCAGTTGACAGTGGAGGCACAAGGGACATGGCACATGTGAAGAAATCTGTGCCCTGGGACAAGCTGCCACTTTCTTGTCTTTCTCTTCCTGCTCTGCTGCTTAACCCACCTTGGATACATTAGCCATGTACCTTTAATCAGCCTGTAACACAAGTGTAGCTCCCAGCAGTTCAGGAGCAGTGAAAATTAACTAAAATTTCATTAGTTAAAGCACTCTAAACAACTCAGGTATAAGTACAGAGCCAAAGTACTTCTCTATTGCCTTTATGAATCACTGTCGTAAGCTCCTGATTATCTGCACAGCTCAGCTTGGACTTTACTGCCCTCTAGGAATGCACTGCATGTGCTTGGCCTGACAAATTTGGGACTTCTTCCTGTGACAAGAAACCATCCATACTGCATGTTGTGATGGTGCAGGGTGATTGGGATTCACTAAGACTACATCTCTGGAGGGAAAACAGCATCATTACCTGTTGTGAATTAGCAGAGCAGATAGAGGAAGAATACAGATTATTCAGGGTGAAGGTCTGTCTAATGAGAGCTCCTGGAAGACTTGCAAAGAGAGCCCTTGCTTTCAAGTGGCAGAGACTGACTGCTGACAATAAACTTGAGGTGACTCAGAAACATGGCATCTGGATTTGTCTCAGAAATATGACTGTGACATTTGAAAGTGTCAAATGCAAATGACAACTTTTAATGTGGATTTCCCTTAATTGGAATAGATCATGCATTTCATGCTGGAAATGTTCTGGCTGCTATCTGCTTCTGTGGTATTACATTTTGATGTGCCTCTGGTAATGGCTCGAATAAAATGTCTGGAATAGACCTGTTAAAGAGTTTTCTTAGATTGAGATGCTTAGATACCACGGGATTGACTGTAGCACAGATGAACATCCTTTTACGACAGAAGATTTCTAAACTAAAATGTAAGAATATTAGGGAAGACCCCCATGTACTACAGCCTGGTTTAAAGTCACGACAGTAATTTCTGTTCTTTGACTATTTATGACTAGAAGGGTAAAGCTCCTTCTAATCTACATCAGTGAAGCATGCAGCATAGCCATTCTTACAGCACTCATTTTTGGCTGAAATGAAATAGCTTTGTGACACACAGCTGCAGTTTATGGCATCTTCTTGGATTTCATGGGTAGAGGGAGAACAGGGTGAGACTGGAAGGGCTGTGCAAGGAGCCTCCCTCCTGCTTGTTGGTTCTGAAAGCCGAGCTGCAGTGAGGGGAGACAAGGATTTGCCAGACACGAAATTACTGGGCTCATTTGTCTTCCGCCTTCTACTCCTGTGACATGCTTATTCCTTCCTTCATTTTGGAAAATGACCTTGTGATCCTTCCTTCCAGCATCACACTATTTCCAGACCAGCTGCACAGAGAGCAGTGAAAAATCTGCTCCCTGCTATTACAGGGTAAGAGCACTATGAGGGAAGGAAGCACAGGGCGTCCTTGCGGCAAGTGCCGGATCCTGCTGAAACCTTGCAGCTTGCCACCTAGGAGAGACGTGGACCTTATCTAGCCATGATTAATGCCTGCCCTGTGGGTGTGCCTGCTCTGTCTTCATTTTAATAACAAATTTTTAAGGCCTGTGACAGACTATAACTGTAAAATGGCTCTTCTGGCTCTCTCCCAGATCTGTGGCTCCAGAGGCCAACATCAGAACACGCTATGTAATTTGGATCAGATGCCCTTTGGTTGCAGTTATGGTTAGTGCAATTGCAGCCATGTACAGTGGATTGCCTGGGAAATGAAAATGGTTGGGTTTATAGCAGAAAGCAAGAGAGGAGGAGGCACAGTGCTGTTCTGAGAGTGGTTAAAAACAGAGGAGACAAGCATAGTTAGCTGGCCTATGTTCACTATGTTTCAGTGTGCCTGTGAATCCTTACACATGTATAGCAGGGGGTGTTGAAAATTTTAACAGAATTACTGCTGGGGATTTATCACAGCCTACATACTCAGTAAGCATTTACCTCAGTTTAAGTTCAGACATAGATTAATTTAACCAAATAACTTGTTGGCTTTATCTGGAAAAGCGCACTTACATCTTTCTAAGACTCTCAAATTTCTTTCAACCTTTTATTTCATAAACTGCTTTTGGTTAAGCCAGCCCAGCTAAGCTGAGCTCAGTTGCAAGCTTTCTGGGGGAGTTTCTCAACGAGACTCGTCATTTGCCTGCTTCTCACACAAGGCTTCCTCTGTCACAGTCATTAGTAGGATCTGGACACCTTATGTCATATTCTGACATGAACTGGGGGAGATTGAGGCAGAGTTATGTAGGCAGAAAACAGATCTCAAGCAGAAGAGGACCCAAGCCTTTTGAAAATCCTGGGGTTATTTGCGTCTACAAGGATGTTTGTAATTCTTTCCCTTCCTGTTCACCTGCCAGGTTCTGCTACTGCAACACATTTTGTGTTACTTAGGCTCACGGCGAGGTCCATGAAGAGATGAGAAAAGCATCTCTCCAATGTCCCCATCCCTCTGTCCAGCCTTAAAGAATCATAGAATCAGTAAGGTCAAAAAGGCCTCTAAGACTACCAAGTCCAACCATCAACTTAGCACCATTGCCATATTCATAAATAAACCACGTCCTCAAGTGTCATAGCCACATGTTTTTTGAGTATTTCCAGGAATGGTGACTCCACCACTTCTCTGGGCAGCCTGTTACAATGTTTGACAACCCTTCCCATGAAGACATTTTTCCTAATACCTGATCTAAACCTCCTCTGGCACAGCTTGAGGCCATTTCATTTCCTTCTGTCACTTGTTACCTGGGAGAAGAGACTGACATCACCTCACTGCAACCTCTCAGGTACTTGTAGAGAGTGATAAGGTCTCCCCCAAACCTCCTTTCTTCTCCAGGCTAAATGACCCCAGCTCCCTCATCTGCTCCTTATGAGACTTGTGCTCCAGACTCTTCCCCGGCTTTGTTGCCCTTCTCTGGACATGGCCTCCCTTGGCAAGTACTGTGGGACCAAAGACTCTCCACAAGTTGCTGACCAGGAGCTGAAGTCAGCCCTCACCAGACAAAACAAAAACTGGCAGATTTTAGCAGATATGTGTCTCAGCCTTGATGGCAAACTCCTGTGGCACAGGTGCTGTGTTTGTTTCCCTGCTGAAAAACCACCTAGCACAAGCTGGTCCAGATCAGGATTTGCTGGATGCTAATTTCATACAAATATTAAGCAATAGTGATGCTTGCATGACTGTGTGAGATAGGAGAAGCAAACATGGACTTAGATAATGGAGATTTAATACAGCATGTCTCTAGGAGAGGAAGGGAATTAGAAGTCAATAAGCAGAGAACAAAAATAAGTGAATCAACTGTTCAGCGATGAAAATGTGTGTGGCTTGAGTAAAGTCACAGAGCCCTGAGCCTGGGAGAAAAAGTAAGACATCAAAGATTAAGACTAAGTCTCCTTATTGCTCATGGCATCTGAAGAACATGTAAGATGATGGATGAGTTAATTAGCTCACTGCATCTCAGGAGCTGAAATAGTTGGTAGGTGGGCTGAGCCATAAACTAAAATAATCCCAGCATGTGAGAGAAGATGAGCAGGCAGCTTCAAGATTACATAGGGGATGGAAGAAAACAATATCAACTGTCCAAAAAGAAAACATGGAATAATAGCTTTGAAATACATAGTAAAAGACTAATATATCTAATAATAGTTGCTCTTTGACATGAATGTTATGTTTGTTCAGTAAAAATATATTTAGCCCTTTTTCTCTTTGTTATCAATAGCATTTGTAACAAGGATGAATATACCAAGTTTAGGGTATGTGGTCAATGCATTCTTAGTAGAGAGTTTTCACTAATTATAATTTGTGAAAAAACAGATAAACTACTGCTTTAGTAACTCCCCATATCCATTTTTGCTCATGTTCACTGGCAGAATGGGGTAATTGTGTTTTATGTGAGGCTGATATTGAAACTCAGAGCATCCCTGGAGATATTTGACAATTGAGGTTTACATGTGTTAGGAAATGGCTTGCAATCACATTTAATGTATGCATAAATCACCCTAAAAAGTAAACCAACAGACACAAATGATTTGGTGTTGGTGAGATTGATTAAATTTCTCATCAAGATAATACAAAAAGAATTTGACAAATAATCCACAGATAGCACGAATGAGCAAACTGCAAGAAATGACTGGATTACTCCACCTTCACATTGAAATCCTAGGAGGATCACTCCAAATTAAAAACATCAATCCATATTCAGGTACTAATGCACTGACTTTTCCAGTGGGCTGAAGATTGTCACTACCCATAGGCTTCAAAAGGAATTATGGGTGATCAATTTGGATCTTAAAATAGATGCAGGAAGGTTAAATACAGTGTCTCTCACACAGGGCATCAGCCATGGTGGGATTTCAGTCCAGGAGAAAGTCAAAAAACTTTCTGAAGAGACAGAGTTTTCCCTTTTGGAAGGTTTGTAGGCAGGTGAGTGCTGGGGGTGCCTTGTCCTCTTCCTGAGGCTTTGACTCTGTCTGCAGGCAGGGAGGAAGGGACTTTGGGAGCAGCACCAGGCAGCGCTTTGCAGACAGATGTTTGAGAATGAGCAGCCTTCTTCCTGATGAGACAAGGCAGGTGCCAGCTCCCTCAGCAAACAAACTCGGGCCTGATCCTGGAGACTGTGCTTTTCTGTCCAGACCCCCAGGGTAAGATATGTGTTGCGCAAGGGAATTTTTCCACCCCATTCAAGAGCTTGACCCCACATTGATCCTAGAGCTAGAAAGCACAAAATCTGTGGCTTCACTTTCCTTTCAACAGTTTACGGTTTACAGGAGAGCTCCTGATCTGTAGGATGTTCTATGAATGTTGTCAAAAGTAAAAGAGCCTGTTACCTCCCTGGGAAATCCCTGTTCTTGTAGGATAAAGGGATGTAGCTGACATCAAATGGTGCCTATATACACACACACACACATGTACAACACCACAAGGGGACATTTCCAACAGCTTTTACTACTGGTTCACCACTCCTTCCAACTGAATCTTTACAGTTCCACCACAGCCTTCAGCAAGAATGGAAAATCCAGCAGCAGAACCTCAAAAAATGCTACCCAAAATATCCTGACGCCTCACTAAATCTCAGCAACGGAGTCATTCAGAGTCACAGTGCCCTGTGATATTCTTATCTGTCATTCCCTTCCCCCTCTCCTCCCAAGGTACCTAACACAAAATCTGGCTCATTTTCCTGTAAATGTGCACTAGGGAATCTGTTAAATTTGGCTCTATCAATACTGCACCTACACAACTAGAATAAAGAGCTTCAGTGTTTGAACTCAGCCCTTTCTCAAAACTTAATGCGCTGTGATGAAGCTGAGAGAAAGGGAGGTTACTCAATAAGCTTAAGCCCTGGAGAGACAGAAAAATGTACTGAACAGTAGTTCACATGGTTACTAATTTTAGTCTGACTTTCTTTACAGATTGTTTCCCAGGAAGAGTGACAAAAGCAGTAACGTAGTTTCAGCTATCTCTTCAGCAAACTGGCAGAGGCAATGCTTGTTTTGCTATCCTACTCTCTGCTGGATCCCTAGCAGCGAGGGTGCTGTCCTCTGGCAGGCTCCTTGCCACTGCAGGGAAGGGGTCTAAAGCACCTCACTAAGGCAGGTGCACAAAGCACTCTGAGGTGCACAGGGCTCCAGGTAGCTGGGGACACCAGCTTAGTTATCTCCTATGGTTGCTGGCCAGCTTCCCAGTGCTGGAGAGCTGGTCAGCTTGGCCATGGCCATGGTGGGGTTACCCAGGAGGTACAGCATGTTGAAAATCTCACTACAACACACAGCTAGCTGGTCATGGGGGAGGCAGGTGGCAATTTTGTTGACGGGATCCCACATCAGAAATGACAGTTCCCGTTCAAGCAGAAAGACCAGCGGCATGCAGTGGCCGAAAACAGGTGAACCTGGCATACAGCTGGAGACATTTTCCATCTCACTGCAAATCACCTGCTCTTGTTCATTGTGTAGTGGTGGGCTGGAATGAACAGCTCTCTGTGAGCAGGGGAGAGGCATGAAATGTGTTGTGATGACTGTAACACAGCTGTTGGGAACACTCAGGCACACTGAGGACTACGGGGACGTCAGCGTGATTTGTACCAAGTCTAATGGAAAAATCAATTAATTCATTCTCGAAGAAGAAACAAAGCTGCATTAACAAATCTTGTCTGGTCAGTGCTATTTACATCTTTAATTACCAGGAAAGGGGAGATCATCAGAACACAGAGGCAGCTATAAACCGAGTCCCTGTGGAGGAGGGATTGACCAGGTAAGCATGCACTTAAACCATGTACTTAAACTTTCAGCTGTTTGCATTTTGTCGAGCATGGAGGGAGTGTGTTCAAAGGCTTGGGTGAGCTGAGTGTGTGCTAAGGATCTTATCTGCTGGAGTAGGTTAGATCAGCCACCAGAAGCCAAATTAAGATGGCTTGCATCTCACCTGCTGCTGCCAGTGCCACTGTATCTAAAGCCTGTCTGTGCTTGTGGAGGTGGATCTGCTTACACCTTACCTCTGGCAGTGAAGAGAAGCTCCTGAGGAGGAGGAAGAGTCTGCTGGAAGCCACATATAGATGTTTGTTTAGGGCTGTTTGCAGGATGGGACACGTGTCTTAGGCTTTTTGTGGCTCTGACCCTTTGACAAGCTTTGCCGCTCAGGAAGGAGTGTCATTCAGCATCACTGAAAATCAGCACTGGCACTCCTAAATCTTAGTAATTAGTCAAATTAATTATCAAAGATACAGAAAATAACACTAGCAAGGAATCAGCACGGTTTGCTGATTACTCTCTTTCCATCTGGTTCCTGAATGTTGCTGGGGAGCTGGAAGTCAGTTACAGGTAACTTACACTAGTCCAGATTCTCATCTTCACCCACCCCAGAGCTGTGCCAATGCGAGATATTTTTGGTTTGAAAAGAGTGCAAATGAACCGAGAGTTTGGCTCACGGGTGAGGATTGGATAACATGATGACAGAAGGGCTTTATAAACATTTATTATTCAAAATCTCTCCTGCAAATGTGAACACGCCTAGGCAATTATCTTGCTTTAGCCGCAGATGGGCAATTTTGATGCAATTATTATGCACCTTCAGTATGACAAAGCTTTCAGTGCCATTCCTTTTGAAAATGTCTGAATTAAACAGAATGAAAAAACTAATGAACTATTGCATCTTTTTCCTGTCAGCTGCACAACATCTAGTAGATGCCATCAGCATGCTTCACGTGGCAGAACTGTGTGGTCATGGCTGTTAGCTCAAAGGCTTGCAAAAGCTGAGCTTTTTTCTGAAGACAAACCCACCTGTAGCTTTTGGTAGCTGAGTTACTTGAGGAAAGATAATTTGTTGCACAGTCATATCACAACATGAGATTGATACCAAGACTTTATTTGTCATCTCTCTCTCAAATATCCCTAATGAGATGTTTCTACATGTCCTCAAAATCTGTGGTTATTTACTGTTCTGTGCTAGACAAAAGCCCCTTTGAGACTCCAGATACCAGCAGCATAATAGTAGAAAGTGTCTGAAGCCACACTGACAAAGAGAACAGTTTGTTTTTAGCACAATTGCTATGCAGGAAACACACTTGTCTCCAGTTTCTCGAAACCACTTGTGTCTGGTTTCTTGCAGCAAACACATCCGGGAAGCCAGCTGTTTTTTGTTTTGTTTTGTTTTAATCTTTAAAACAAAGCAAAACTCAAGAAATATAAAGTAGCAGACAAGTTAGTTTGCAACTTGACAGCCAAAAGTAAAGGCCACAATTAACTATTTATATAACTGGCACAATTTTCAAGAGCAATTTCCTCATTATTACTCCTGTTCACCTGCAAAAAAAGCCAATTCACTGCTTACTTTTGAAAAGACCACAAGAAGATATCTTTAGCAGTTTGGTAAATTTTACTTGTAAATTCATTCTTGTTAAGAAACAAATCTGTTAACACATGAAATAACTCCTGGTGGTATGATTATTATCTTCCCTAGGTGGTTCTGAGTGACTTATCTGGACCTCTATCACTTGGATGGCTGCTGAGCCAAACCAAGCCCAGGTATATCCCATGCCAAAGGCTGGCAGCCAGCCACAGGACTCGATACACGAGCACTGCTACGAGAAGCACACTGTCCACTGAAATCACACAGGATTTATTGAGCCAGCTTAGCTCATACAGCAGCTGTAGGTACTATCACTCATGCAAATGTTATGTTTCAGCAGAACTCATGCACTCTGTTTCCACAACACACAACATTTGGCCCACCATCTCTGATTCCCAAGGCATGCACTAACCACTGTTTGAGGTTCTTCTTGTTTTTCAGACTCCTGACAGCTCACTAGCACACAGAGAGAAACCACCTTCCTTGTTTCAAGTACCTCTCTTACTCTGCTTGATGTCACTTAGCTCTTCCCTCACCTTCCTCAATCCATGGTTTAGCTGATCTTTATCATACTCCTGTACAGTTATCTATCTTACATGATCTATCTTACAACTGTGCTAAAAAAATCCATGTGGAACTTGATAGGGCATAGGAAAATTATGGCATAGGGTCTATCTGGAACTACAGAAAAGCATGGTTTTGAAAATTGTCTGAAAAACCTATGAAATCAATAGAGCTCTTTATTAAATTCTGTAAGACAGTTGGCCTTAATTGTTAAAATTTTATGAGCAAGGGACAGGTCTGCATCCATATTAACAGAAAGCAGCTGATCATGTGTCTGTAGGTCACTATATCCTCTTCTGGCACACTATTTTTCAACACTAAGTTTTTCTATTTCACTTCTCCAGAATCAAAAGACACTTCTCAAAAAGTAATGTGGAGGATCAGGATGAATTTCCGTCTGGTCAAAACCTGAATTCCCCTCTGCAAGACGAAATACATCTAAATAGTTATTAATTTGTTATTTTTAATATTCATTCAGCCAGACACTCTCTGATAGAAATTAGGAAGAAATTAGTTGCTGTGAGGGTGGTGAGGCACTAGAACAGGTTGCCTGGAGAAGCTGTGATGCCGCATCCCTGGAAGGTCAGGTTGGATGGCACTGAGCAATCTGGTCTAGTGGGAGGTGTCCCTGCCCACGGTGGGGGAGTTGGAACTAGATGATCTTTAAGATCCCTGCCATTCTGTGGTGAAATCAGCATTCTGTCTGGGTCTCAGTGGAATTATTCTAGATAGGGTCAAGTGCCGCCTGTACCCATCACATTTAATACAGAGAACTTCACAAAACCCTGAAAATGCTAGGTGAAAATTTATTTGATTATTAAAAATAACTTAAGCTCTCATTTTAGTAGCTTAATATGATTTCTTTTTAAATTTCAAGGTTAATAAAAAATAAATAAAATGCTCCCTGCTTGAATCAACATATCTCTTCCTGAGGACAGAAAAACATTGCCATGGCAGAAAGGGGCAAACAGAAGCAGAATGGGTACATTCACGGCAATATGTTCTGGTATGTCTAATTTTGGGATATCCTGGAGACAGCACAATAAACGATGCAATAGAGCACACCTAAATTTAGTAACACTTCTGCCTCATTCAGGGTCTGCAGACCTATAATCATTAACAAAATTAAAAGGTAGAAATGATGAGGCTCTGCATTGAACAGGTTGGACTAGAGCTGCCTCCCCAGGTCCCTAGCAGCTAGAATTATGCCATGATTCTATTTCCTGATGTTCAGGGTATTGCAGTGAGATGGTCTAACAAGACTACTACTTGTTAGATGGAAAAAATACCAGACAACATTACAGAGATGTGGTTTCATTTTTCTTCCAGTCAGTTTCAAGATGTAATGAAAACAGAGGTGAAGTTCTTGCTATTTTCCAGTGTCCTATTGAATAGGAGCTTTTAATATTGGAAGAATTATCCAATATCGTACTTGGAAATCTATATGTGCTCCAGCTGAAGGTATAATAAGCCAGACAAGTGAAGAAAGTTGCAGTTCCAGCGCAGAAAAGGCAAGATACAATTTTCAGTTGGCCTGGGTTGCCACAGTTTGGTTTTTCAGTTAGAGGAATGTGGAGTGTTTTTCCGTGTCAGGACCTTAGAATTGCTTTAGAAAGAACAGGGACCTATCAGAAGGCTAGCTTTGGATATTGGCATCTGTTCTGACCACTGAGGATGTCAAATGCGACTTCAGAAAGTACCCATATAAAAACTCTGATTCCCTGCAGGTCACTCTCTTGCTTTCAGGTCAGTCACCCGGTAACATTGTGGGCAGCAGAGGAGTGCCCGGGTCAGACCCTGCTGCCCTTGGGTGGCCAGGCCGGGCCCAGCCAGGCCTCCAGGAGCTGCTGCCTGCACGGGGAGCGGCCCGGGCCGGCTGAGCCCCCTTTCCCTGGCTGAGCCCCCTTTCCCCGGCTGAGCCCCCTTTCCCCGGCTGAGCCCCCTTTCCCCCAGCTGAGCCCCCTTTCCCCCAGCTGAGCCCCTTTCCCCCGGCTGAGCCCCCTTTCCCCCAGCTGAGCCCCTTTCCCCCGGCTGAGCCCCCTTTCCCCCAGCTGAGCCCCTTTCCCCCAGCTGAGCCCCCTTTGTCCCAGCTGAGCCCCTTTCCCCCGGCTGAGCCCCCTTTCCCCAGCTGAGCCCCTTTCCCCCGGCTGAGCCCCCTTTCCCCCAGCTGAGCCCCCTTTCCCCAGCTGAGCCCCCTTTCCCCGGCTGAGCCCCCTTTCCCCGGCTGAGCCCCCTTTCCCCGGCTGAGCCCCCTTTCCCCCAGCTGAGCCCCCATTCCCCCAGCTGAGCCCCCTTTCCCCGGCTGAGCCCCTTTCCCCCAGCTGAGCCCCCTTTCCCCCGGCTGAGCCCCCTTTCCCCGGCTGAGCCCCTTTCCCCGGCTGAGCCCCCTTTCCCCTGGCTGCTGGTGAGGGAGGGGGGCAGCTGCAGCTCGGCAGTGCTGGCCACGTGCCCGGGGCTGCGGCAGAGGCGGCCAAGCCATGGCCCGGTTCAGGGGCAGTTGGCAGCAGAGAAAGAAAACCTGCAGCTTTATAACAAATCTGAGCTGATCCACGCTAAATAAGACCGAGGGGTGGAAAGGAGGACATGCACCAGCCTCCCCATCAGCAGGGCTTTGCATCTCTGCAGCCAGGGGCAGAAATCACATGGGCACTGCAGGCCTGGGCAGATTTAGCCTTTTCCTGGCAGCATGAAGCTTCCAAGGCCTAACCCTTCCCTGAGAGAGAGAAGAAAGGGACAGAGTGGATGTAGAAAAGACACGGCATGAAGTCAGTGGAGCAAGAGTGAAAGAACTGCTAAGATTATTGGACAATGGGATCAAAGAAGTGGACAGACTTCTCTGGGGTAAACTGTGGAGAAATGGACAGTTCCTTGTAACATTTTAATGTTATTTCGGGGGAATGTTGGTTCTAGTCAAAATTGGGGACTGATATGATTGAGACTTAAGTGAGAATCTTAAAGCCCCTCGCTCCTGGGGTAAAAGGAAGTCTCAGCCTTTGAGACAAAGATGATTTTAGAGAGAAAGTGATTTGAAGCCCTCGGCTCCTGGGGTAAAAGGAGGTCTCTATTTCTTTTGAGATAGAGAAAATTTTAGAGATAGAAGAAGAGAATCTGTGCTTTGTACTAGAAGAAGCATTCTTAAACAGTACCCAGATACACTAAGAGGCCCATGAGTAGCCAGGGGAAAGTCTGTTAATGGGCTGGACTGCACAATCTGCAAAAACTCCAGATGTTTGAAGATTTGTGACATTGGGAGCCACTAGACTATTGTAGTCTTGTGGCAAGTGTCTTCATGCGACTCTGGAGAGATTCCTCTCCCAAAGTGATGGAAGATTATGTTTAAATGGTGAAACTGACTGAAAATCACAGGTTGTGTCTCTATATGTTGTTTCCTAAGAAAGTTAACACTTTGCAGGGGGAGGGAGGAGTGTTTTGGAGCTTAATTCTGTTTTGTTTTTCTCCCAGCTTTCTCTTTTTCATCCTTTTAGTGTGTGTTAATAAAACTATTTATTTTTAAGCTTGAGCCTGCTTTACTTTTCTCCACAAAAAGAGAATAAACCCTAAGACCACTACACTAAATTTGGCAACCAAAATTTAGCGAACGTGAAACCACTACAACAGTGAAGAGAATAAAGTTTAAAAAATGCAGTACTTTGGTGAATCAAAACATTTTTTCACATGCAATTCCAGATGACATAGAGGAAAAAGACCTAGAGTCCTCCTCTAGCAAATGGACCTGGATTCATACCATCCAAGGTGGTTCATCTTAGCAGTATACTACGTGAAGGTTAATAATACTCTGTCACTGAAGGGGCACTCATGGGTGCTTGAAGGGACTTGAGATCCCTGAGGCCTAACAGTTGAGGATGCTGAAAGAGATGGGGGATGCCATCCTCCACATGAGGCTTCCAGAGGCCCACTCCCCCAGTGGGAATCTGAATGTTTCACTCAGGCAGTAGAAGGTTTTTTGAGGATACAAAGGGGAGATTGCAGCAGTCTAACTGCTTGTGAAATGAACAGCTTCAGTAAATGAGTAAACAGCTCCCAGCTCCAAAGAGAAGGGACACAATTTATAAATTAACAAACCACATGCAACCAACACCTGCTCTAGGTAGGGAAGAGCTCTGTCAGAGATTTGAGGAAGAGGGAACAGATGAGGCAGCCACAGGAGACTTAGCGTAGGCTTGCTTAGCCAAGAGACCCAAATGATATGGCAATGACCATTAAGCCATAAAGCAAATGAGGCTCTTTCCTTTAAACTCACTGAGTGGTAGCTCTGACCCCAAGGACTGGCAAGCAAACCAACAGGAGGGTTGTTTCCTTTTCCACGGCCAGGATGAAGAGAAGCAGTCTTCACTATCACCCAAAGATAACCAAGGTAACAAAGGTGAACAAAGTAACAAACCCACATGTTATTTGCCGTCCCCATTTTTTGATCAGATTCTCTGGCAAAAAACTACTATTTGGAAAGGTATTTTAGCATTGGAAAACACAAAATGGTTGTACATGACTGTGTGAACACATATATGAATGTGTCTGCCCATCAGCTCATACCTCAACATTATTTCCCTCCAAAAGCCCTTATGGATGTTCACAGACAACATTATGTAGCTGCTCAACAGGGTTTTTCAGTTTATGATGCCCTGTTCATACTCTGTTGTTGCCAACCTCCACCTTTGGCTATTTGTCCCTTTCTACCACTTTTAGCTTTGTCTGGCAAGCAAGGGTGGCCAGCTCCTGGAGACCTGGACTGAACAGGATCCTCAGCCAGGTATGTGTGCATTTATATGAGGCTGCATTTCCATACAAACACAAACAATCCTGGGAAATCTGGACACAGTCCATAACCACTAGGCAGCTGGACAAATAGGTTTTTTCCACTTCTGTAGTACTGCCAGCTTCCAACACTTCTCACTGTATCATCCGTCTTTATTGAGAGCTGTTAATTATAGCTACAAAGTCTGTTGCCATACATGCACTTTCCTTTTTTAAAGCAGCTGTAAAGGTAGAGAGGCCTTCAAGGTATTTTGACACAGATCTGGGCTGGAAAAAAACAAAAGCAGAATTCCTTATCACTGCTTCCTGGGTTTTGTTGTTATTTTTGTTGCTGCTATAAACATAATGGTGAATCTATCTAGGACAGTCCCCATTTAATGAGTCTGTGCACTTGGGGTCAAGGTACTTGGTGTGTTGACCAAGCTAAACAACATTCTGCAAAAAGGCCACCTGTGAAACCTTCTTCCATGTTATGATGATTAGAAAACCAGCAAATCTGTGCTCACCTCAGCTTTCTGCTTCTTCCTCTATGCAGTAAACACGATCACACACTCTTTTCCCAGTCCTTTTTTTTCCTTTGCCAGCCATAAAATACAGCTACTTTTCTGTTTGTGTGTGCAGGTCATGCCTGGAGGCAGGAACGGGAGGAGGTGACCCAAGGTCCCTTCAGGCTGGCTTGCTTTTGTCCCATGGTCTCAGTGAGTGCAGAGAGGTCAGATCATCTTGGGTGGGACCAGCAGAAGCAGATTTGCTTTTGAGGTCTCCTGGGAAAAGTCCTAGCAGTGTGGGAGCTTGGCAGCTTGCTTAAGTAACCAGAGGCAGTGTTAATGAAATGCAGTTTAACTACTGACCAGAGAGAGATTCATTCAGTGCTGCAAGACACAACATTTTTTTCCAAGCAAAAGCCATTACATAAATACATTGTTTCATAGCACATGCCCCGTCTGCAGTCTACAAGAACAATTACTTCTCTTTCCAGTCCTTGCCTCAAGCACTGTTACCTCATAGGAGGCAGGTAATGTAATTATTTTGAAGCATCTGTTCAAGCCACAGCAGAGGAGACAAAAGTAATGGAACAACAAGACAAAATTACAGGACATTACTTAATTCAATCATCCTTGGAATGATTTTGCAAACCAAGCTCAAGATTAAAGAATGTGGGTTTCTCCTGATCAAAAAAAATTGGGAGTAGCCAATTTTTATTCACAACTACCACTTCACAGAAGCCCAAAAGCCCAGAAGAGGTGATTCTCAACAGATGAAGGCTCTTCAGGTTAAGGGAAAGCTTTTCAGAGGACATGAATGTTATGCTCTTTTCAGAACATCACGATCTGAAAAAGAAATGCAAACTCCAAGTATAATCTGTGAGGTTAAATTAGAAAGGACTGGTGTCCTGAAGAAGGATTCATGGCCATTTTCTCACAAAAGCTAAGACATGAGTTCTCAGAGACAGTGATAGCTATCTGAATAGAAAGAATTAACAAATCAGTCAAACAGAATTTTAAAAGAAATCTCTCAAAGGTATTTCCAGGAGGTTTAGAAACTGAAGTAAGCATATAAATGCCACCTTGCATTCCCAAACCCACCATGCAGGCTTACCATTGTGAGAGCTCCCTCCAGAGTAGCTAGGACTTGGCCATTCATTTTGTGACTTTCTGCCAGCCACTCACATCAGGAGTCTGGTGCAGGTACCAAGCTCCATACCATGCACTTGAGGGAGAGAAGAACTATCACCCTCACCATGCTCCAGGAGCAGTTTTTTAAGCTTTTCAATGGGAGACATTGATAGGAGCAGGGTCCCAATTTGTTAGGTGCCTAAATCTGGCATGGTGGAGGGCTCCAACTAGCAGCCTGTTTGACCACAGCCTTTCTCTCTCTCCTCACCCTTTCCTGTTCACCTTACATGCCTCACATTTGTGCTGTGGGTTTTGCTCTCCCTGTGGATTCTGTGGGGAAACCAGACATTCAGCTCCGAGCTGGCAGTGCTGGAATATGCAGTGTGACACTGAGAAGCCAGCTGTGGCACATTTCCTCCCTAATCCAACCCCTGCTACTGTCTTCAGAGGAGACTGATGTGAACAGGAGGCTACTCTAGGAAAACTCTGGAGCTGGTATTTTATCAAGAACAGACAGCCTGTAGAGCATATTTTTGAGAGCTGGCTGAGAAAATTTTGCTTCAGGAGGCATAAAGACCAAGAGACCATGACATTAATCTTTAATCACCTAAGAAAACAAGTCTTCCCGAAGAAGCAGCTGAAACCACGACTCATGCAATCATCTGGCCGTAGTACAGCATCGCTGTATTATGTCAAGGCAGCAGCGAGAGGCCACCTAGAGAGCTCCTGTGGGGTGTCAATACACCCACCCCACCTCCCATGGGGACACTTTCCTCCTCAAAAGACAAGAAACAGCAGCTACTGCAGGTTTCATCAGGAAGTAGTAACCACTTAACTTGAGGAACAGAAGTTAGCAACAGCATCATCCTGAGCCCTGTGGCTTGGGCTTCAGCTGAGCTCAGCCCAAATGGATGCTCCATGACCAAGCTTGATGCCATAAAGACAGCAGGTTGGACGCTGGGCATGTGCAAACTACACAAACTTCATGCTGTTCCAGCAGAAGGCTTCATGACTACTGCTACTTGCTGTAGGAGTACAGCACGTAGCAGTAAACAACTAACTAATATGATTGAGCAGAAGCTATTTATTGTTTACATTAAGTTATATTTATACATTCTAAGTCTACTGTTCCCGCGATCACATATTATTTGATTGGAGCTTTTATCTCATCTACGTGTTTAGCACACAACTTTCAGGAAATGTGACTGGTTACAGTCCATTACTTCATTGGGCTTCCTTTATCCAGTTCTTGCATTCTTGGTATTTTGGTTTTCAGGCTTTTCTTTCTTAATTTAGTAGTGTTTATGTCTCAGTAACTTTGACAAATTCTTTAGGGTTTGATAAAAATAACTACAGGTGGTTTGGCTGGAGCACTACATTATAACTTAAACTATTCAAATACATTACTACAACTTGCTGGTTGTACAATTTGGCCTTGTCTTCAGCTAGAACCTCTGGCAGAAAAATGCATATTCACTGAAAACAGCCAGAGAAGTGATACAGTGGTCTATCAATAACACAACACCGCCAGCACCTCAGATATCTGCAGGAGAGACAAAGGTGACTACAAGTATCATAAACCTCTTGTACAATATCCACATCTTCTTTTAATTGTTTTGATACCAAGCGCAAAGGCGAGTCCTGAGAGACAACTGTAGAGATCAAACCGATCTCTTGCTGTAGACATCAAACTGATTTAATCTGGAGTTACTCCTAACTGGTCTCTATCAAACTCGGGTAGGAATCAGATGCTTTATCTTTTAATGTCAATGGTTTATTTTGTTCCTTGGTTGTTTTTTATTATTATTTTTATTTTCCCCAAGAAGTTTATGTTAACTTGAAATGTAAAGTGATTTTATTTTGAGGAACACAAAGTAAATAGGTATTATTTTAAGGATAATGTTCTGAATTAGACAAATAGTGTTTATAAACTGAAGTTTTTTTGAAAGAAAACATGCTTCATTGGGTGACATGTGCTAAGAACACTTGCATTTGTCATGTCTTGATGCCTCCACAGCTTATTTATGACTCTCTTAATGCTGTCTGCTCTGGTGGTGAAGCACCCATCTAAGTAGTAATATAAATCAGCAGGATGCCAAAAGTTAACCACATTGCAACATTTTAATGCTGCTGGGTAAGAGAGACTCACGAACACAAACCACAGAAAAATCGATAGTAAAACAGCATCCAGTCATGCCAAATGGCTCTGACCTTCCTTCCCCCTAGAGCTTCATCATGGCCAGGGCTTTGGTAACCAGCGGGATTCTCTTCCTGCTGCAGAAAAGGAGGGCAGTGCCCATGGTGCAGTGAATTGCACTTCATATGAGTCAGGATCAAACTAATGGACTCAACTCGTTGTATTACTGGGAGTGATAGCTAGTGTCTCACCTTTTCCATCATAGTAGAAATACCTGTGAATCACATCTAGAAACTGGCCCACATTCTCCTGGACCTCAGATGAAGCTATGGCACTGAAACTTCGTGGCCCCTGAAGAACCAAATCTTGATTCTGAGCCCATGGGCACATAAATCAAAAGTGACTTTTGTGAAGTCAATATGTTGGTATATCAGAATAAGTGGGATCTACTACACTAGTCCTCTACCATTGTTGCCCCAGTATTTTGATTCGGTTTCAAAGACATAACCATACTTCAGTGTTACCTGCAACCTTTTCTTTATTTTCAAAGAAAAATCTTCAAATTCTGGAAGATGAGTGGCAAATAATTTGGGGGCAATATAGAGACAAAACTCCGAATCAGTGAAAAAGGACATTCTAAATCATGTTCAAATGTGGTTGCAGATCAATGCAGGGTCTGCACTGTGATGATTCTTTCATTCACCCAACACATCAGGTGCATTCAAGATTTCAAAAGAGATTCAGTTCTAGCTTCTGGTGTTTTCTTTAGTCCTAAAGCTTTATGAAATAAAAATCAAGATCTAAATTATAAGTAAGTAAATAAATAATCCTGAAAACCATTCTTGAAAGTACTTTCTTTCTCAAAAAAAACATTAGATAAGACTATACCAGCAAAATAAACAAGCTTTCTGAGGTATTTTTCTAAAATGTGAACAAACCCCTCTATTATTCCTCCCAGCTGGAACACAGAGGGTGAATCTTTATAAAAGGCGCATTTTCTGCCTAGAGATACACAAAACTAAGCAATATCTTGCAGAGATTTTAATTTAATCTTTCATGTAGCCAGGGAGTTATAAGCCCTAGTGCTTTTAATTTATGTTACCTCATAAATTAATAATGTATGTATGATAGAGGATAGCTCATCAGATTGAATGTGTCATTTTATAAAGCCGTTTGGAAGCAAAAACTATGAAGTACTCTTAAATGATGCATTAGGTGCACAAATCATTATGTGTGTTATTTCTGGACTGGACAATGGTTGAAATGAATAATAATTTAGTTACAGTAATTTTATTTTTAGCTAGTGAGCACTTGCACGAGAAGTAGGAGAGTGATGCTGACCCTGGCATGCTCTTCCGTGGCCTTCCAGAGCTCTCCTTATCACTTCCATGCACACGGTTCTGCACCACGACACCCTTGGTAGCAACCACAGGAGAAGTTCTCCCTGAGCAGTCTACACTAGGCACAATCCTGGCAGCATTTGACGGAGCTGCGCAGGGAAGCAGCAGTTGGAAGCGAATGCATGAGTTCTGGTTTGCTATGAAGAGTGACTCTGTCCCCACGGTGTGGGCACGCTGATAGTCTACTTCAGCTAAAACAGCAAGTTCCTTACCATGCAATATGGTTCAATCATAAGTCCTTAATACTTCACATTGTGCTCTAGTACTCAAAATCTGATAAAGAAACTGAATAAACCTGCTCTTACATTCAATGTATCACTACAAAACTTTGGTGGCAAATTTACTACTATTATACGTGCTTTAAAAAGGGGGAAAAAAATCTGGTTTTCTGTCATAAAGCAGTTAAAAACTGGTTTACGTCCGTGACAGGTATGTTCTTCTTGTGAGACCGGAAAACATAAAAATTTATGTATTTACAGCATAGCATACATACTGGTACAATACAATAGGAATTTAAAAACTGTAATAAACAATACAATAGGAATTTAAAAACTGTAATAAACCATACAACCCGTGCAGGAGGGACTATGCATCTATTCACTGCTGCTACATTTTATGCTCCCCTTTTTGTGTATTTTTCCTGGTGGCTGCTGTTTCTTACATGCCCTCTAACTGTACAGGGAGGTAACCAAAGCACACGTGCTGGCTCCGGTGCTCTCAGGAAGGGGCAGTGGGAAAGCCTGTGCCAGGTGGAGGGGAGACTGAGCAGCCCAGTCCTGCTGAGGTGAGCGGGCAGGACTCCTGGGGGAGCTTTGCTGCCAAAAACATTAGGTGCCTGTGGATTTTAACAGCCTGTGTAGGCAAGATCTGAGAACCCCTTCCTTTTCTACTTCACTGCTAAGGTGACTTAGCATAGTATTTCCCCTTCTCCCACTATTGCCTTTTAATTGATCTTGTTCCAAATTCCTGCCAGAGAGCTCAGATAAGATGTAAAATATAGATGAAAGTGAAGGATAAAAGAAGTAGAAAATTATTATGCCAGCTTCTTTACAGTTCTAGGTCAGAATTGTCTTCTTTTAACGACCCAGAAGTCTATGAAATATCTCCCTAATGTGTGCAACCACACCTGGACTGCAAGCTTTCCTGAAGGGAGTGATGCCTCATATGGAGCTGCAAGTCCCTGTGCATCTCTTTCTCTATATATTTGCAAACATATATAACATGGGAAAAGGAGGAATAATTAGGAGGGGAGGCTGGACTGCAATGCTGAGGTTTACTGACGTATATGCATGTGACCTCTCAGCTGTAATGGAGCAAGCAGATGAACAGTAAATAATTTCACAGTAACTCTTGGTGCAGCACCACCAAAAGGCCTCAGTGTAGACAGGGGACATGCTGAAGCAGACCCTAAGTAAACAAATGGTAAGGCAGAGTCCTCCTTCCTCCCTAAAGCACAGGCTCCTCCAAAAGAACAGAGAGTACAAGGAAATCAGAGGTCTGCAGTGTGACTTGCTCCAAACCACAGAACAAATCTGCAGCAAAGCTGGGAGCCACAGCCACATCTCCAAATGCACATATCTTCCCTGACAAGCAGAAAAACCTCTCTAAGTTAACCCTACTTAGTCTGCTTGTCAGACACAAAACACACACACTCTCTATGAAGCCTGGGCAAGCCTACAGCTAATGATGTCCCCCTGCATCCCAAACAGGCTGCAGGGCTTGCACCTGCTCTCAATTCAGCCCTCATTTAATTAATGAAAGACAACTACCAGCTGTATCAATTTACTGCAGCAATGAGTACAATGCTCTGGGGTTTTAAGCCCAGGGATCTGGCAAACCACAACTGCTCACCCCAGAATTCAGCAGTATTTAAAACGTTATCTGAGAGCAGCTGGGAAGAAGAATACTTAAAACCAAATAAACAAAAAGGTTTTTGCTTTTAGGCTAGCATTTGTTGCTGTTTTTAGATTAAACTGTAGCCTTCTGTGACCTCCATACTCCTCTTATCTCTGAAGCAACCACATTTGCCACGAACAAATACAACCCAAATACGGAACTGCAGGAAACACAGCACTTATGAAAATACCTTTAGAACTTCTGGATCCTGCTCTAGAACCTGCAGTGAATGGTCATAATCCATTATCTGCAGCCCCCATATTATTTAAAAGATGGAGAAACTGTAATGATGGCTAAGCAGTAAAATTTCTTAACCCTAGTCATCTGAGGTAGAGCATTTCCTGAGTAACTTGGTTTCTTAGATTTTTCTTGTAGTAAGTTTCCACCTTGCTGCTGCGCAGCTGGGAGCTGAGGAATGTGTACTTCTTACTGTTTACTTTTCTGAGCTGCTTCATTAAAAGTCTGTGAGCCCCACTGTGTAACAGAAGGGGAAAAGGTGGTTCACATCCTTCCACGTATCAGGGAAGCTCTCTGACATGGGACATCTTGATGGCTGAGTCATCCCATCTGTCCCAGACACCTCTAAGGCCAAAATGAGCAGAGCAGAGCTGAGGAGTGCTCAGTGAGAGGCAGTCCTTCAAGCAGGCAGAGCATCCTCAGCCTCTCACGGGGGACAGGCACTCAGGGCTTTCCATGAGCGACTCAGGCTTTGCGGGTTTGGCTTGCTATAAAGACAAGGTGTGCTGAAGACAAAGTGCTGCCTTTGGTTATGACTGCGCTTCCTCCCGGAAATAAACATAACAGCTCAAATTTAACTGGGATCAGAGCTTGGCCTTTGATGTCAAGGGCATAGCGCCAGGAAAATACTGCAGTACTCTTTACTCGGCTGTTCAAGGCTCTGCTCTAGTCCTGAGCTTGGAAAAGAAAAGCTAACTTAGCTTACTCAGAGACTGACACAGAAGTCAGCCATGGGTGACTGTGCCCCATAGGAGAAAGAGATATTAATAAAAAAAATTATGTTTGCAGAAAACTCTGGATAAATATTTGTAGAAAATGAAGACTTTCATTACATGACTTGCACGTGTTGGAAATAAATCTGGATTTCTTACTGCTGGAGTGAAATTATATTAGGAATAATAATAGCACCTAACATAGGACACAAAATTAACTCAGACCATCCTTTAACAAACCTGGAGAGGAGAGCAAACACAAGTTTGATGTAACTGACTGATTTGAACAAAATGTCTGTGAAATGTAGAGCAGCATGCAAGAGCCACGGGATTAAAACCAAAAGCTGCCATACCTGTATCTTTGCTTTGGAGACTGCTTTTCAGCTGACTTAAAAACATGTCCAAGATAATACAAAGGAAAGAATAAAAAGTTCCAGTTTGTTGCAAACCACGTTAGAGTGAAGGGTGCATCTAATTTCTTAAAGGTCAGTTTTGCTAGTTGGGTTGAACCCGACCAAGAGGAGCAGACACCCAGGACCACGGCCACGCCCCAGAAAATCTTCTTGAGTTGCGTCACGGAACATTTCCAGCAGCAGCGGTTCACCCTTCCACTGCCTTCCACCCCAGCTTGCATCTGTGCTTCGGCTGGGGCTGGAGACTCCCGGGAGCGCTCATCCCCTGCGGAGAGGAAAACACATGGCTTACTAAGGAAATCCATCCTGCACTTCAGTTTTCAAATCTTAGGCCCTTCTGAAGGTTCGTGGAGCTTTACCAGCAAAGGAACCCACGGATCTTGCCACAAAATGTCCTTTGTTTTTAGATCATTGCGAAGCCTCTGGTTGAACTGAGGCATAATTAGAATGCAAATAACAATTATCACCTCCAGATTTAGAAGCCTGGGTAAAATGGAAGTGAAAATTACATGTTGCTTTGACGTACATAGAAAGGCTTAACACGCCACTTAAACTCGTGCTGTTAGGATGTGTAAATGAATGAAAAATGTGGTATTGTGTTTGATAAAGCAGCAAAGGGGGATTATAACAGCACTTGAGATTGTTATTGTCTTGGAAAATGCAGGAATGGCCAGTTTATGGAATACGGTGTTTCTTAAAAGAGAGGGAGGGCAACATATTTCATCTTGAAGTCAAGCAAAATGACTGCAACATAAATAGCATGATAAATACTGAATTGGATCACCAGGCATTTCAGTGATCCCTGGGAAAACAAGTCTCCTGTGGCTGTAGCCAGATGGCAAAGACAAGACCAACACACAGGCTGCCCTGAAGTCCATCCCTGACCAGACAATCCTAACTTTTTTTAGTTCAAGTCCTGCACAAATTGAGACTGGACTGGAGCTTTGCCCCATTGTAACTAAGCCTGACATGCTGCTGGAAATTTTTCTCCTAAAATCTTTGCCCCTTCAACCCTCAAACATGAATTGTTATAGCCTGGCTATGCTACAGCTGTCAGTTGATCGTGTATCCAGCTTGTGAATGGATGAGCAAAGAGAGGTCAGCTGGCTGAGTTCTCACAGAGATCAAAACGTGCTGGCAGACCTCAGCAGCAGGCCACTGCCTTTAGGGCTTTCTACCTGCCTTTCTTAAATTCACCCCATTCAACATCTGCTGAAGTCAGTCACACACACACACACAACACTCAGCAGTGATTTCTCTAAGAGGCTGACTGCAGTTTAGTTGGTTCATTCACCTAAAGCAGGAAGCAACAGTAGTTCATGTCAAAATCCAGGAATCTACTTCAAATCTGTCCAGAATTTACTGTGTGCATTGAAAGGTGAAAATGTGTAAGCAAAGCCAGGAGAATGAGAGGCTGTATCATCGCCATACACGTATAATTATTCAAGGCAGGCTAAGAGAGGACCACATAAAAAAAATCCCTCCTTATCATGGTGCGAATTAGTATGTGGAACAGAAAATCTCTTATTTCAAGCTAACCTAAATTTGTATTTATATGACCTAATACATTTTAAAAGAAAATGTTTCTTTCTTTGGAAAGAACTATTTAGTCACTTTCCTACAGATAAGAAATGCATGATCTGAGCTAAAAGTACCATTAGTTTGCCTAGTAAAGCTGTATTTTATAACAGGAAGGATTGTGGCCTCTGTTTGATGACCTGATATCTAAAAAGAGTGTGCAGCAGCAAGATATAAACACCTAGCCTTTTTGTGTGGCTTTCAGAGAGATAAGGATGTTTCTGATCTCTCCACTTATTTCAGTTTTCAATAGAAGATTGTGTGGGCAGCCTCCCACATAACAAGAGATGCACCAGCAACCCAATGAATTGTCCAAAGTTAATGTGACCTTGTATTAAACACATTATGGAAAGGTTGCAAGCCACCTGCCAAAAGTTTCAATTGAAAAGCAGACTGGCCTGCGAACGCTCAGCTCATTCAAAATAATTCTAAAGCATTTTCTCAGTAATGCATTGCTTGTAACTAATGCCACTTGCCTCACTTGCTACATAGACCAGTGTCAGGGTTCAGTTCATACCAAACAAGGGTCCACTCATTTCTTTTATTTTCACCATGTAATGAAGCACCCTCTTTGCTGTCCACCACACAAGTCCTGAAATGATTATCAAATTTTTCCTTTCCACTCAAGGTTTTCTCCTGGGCATTATCACTGCAACACCAAACACTTCACACACCCTAACAAAACCCCGCATCCTTCTTCCCTTGGACCACTGGGTTTCTGGGCACAGAAAAAACTAATTCAGGAAGCCAGTGTGCCAAACAAGAGCTTAAGAGGAGTTCGTGCCTCTGTGTCAATGCAAGCTCACTCACAATTTATGTTTTTGAAACTCCTTGGAGAGGTAGGCAAAAATGGTCCTCCTTCTTGAGACAGCCAGTGGGGTATCTGCCATTAGCATCTTTCTGCAGTTACTCCCCAGGGAAACAGGAAACCAGGATTTAAACCACTCCCGCTGAAGATGTTTAACATTAGGGAATGTGCCTAAAGCCACTAGGGTATATGAGATTTTCAGATGAGTTGGTGCTCTGAATCACAGCACTGAAGCTGTGCTATGTTTTCTACAATGAGAATCAATCACAACCGTCTGATGCACCAGACACTCAACATCTGGTAATACAGCGTTGACAGACAGCCCACTACAGACACTGTGGCGAAGATCTTCCCCCCATGAAGGGCTGAAGCCACCTGCCCAGGCCCCCATTGTACTGTGCACGTACACAAGAGTCAGCAGTTCACCTGGACAGCTTGCATGAATATCACTGCCTTCTACGCTGTTCCACAGCAATTGCACCCTAAAGCTGAATTTACTGATGTTTTCTCTGTTACATAGGCAAAATTACTTGTCCAGGTATGTTTAATTTTGTGCTAAACACACCAACAGAAACATCTGCTTTCAGCAATAGACAACACTGTATGAATAACTTCTAAAATGAACTTGCACCTGAAAGGTTAACTTTCTAAGGATGTTCATTCTTCTGATGCATTTACAGAATGGAGTGACTAAAAACTTATCCCAGGCACAATGGATTTTATGATGATAGTGGTAAAAATCACTGTCTGATGATTAACAGTTACAAGCTGACACTTGTAGTATCTGTCAGTATCTGTAGTATCTGTCAGTGAAATGTTATTGCATCCTCATGATTGCTTGTGCTGCAAGAGCTGGAGAGTTAGACGCCAAATGGGCACAGACTTTTCCAGTGGATGCATCACTGACCTGGAGAATACCTGTGACATAATCTTCCCCCCAAAAACAGATCTTCTTTGGAGAGGGTGGACCCTACAGATGATATACACTCATGTGGTCTCATCCTCTCATTTACTCTCATTTGCCAGCTGGCAAACACAAAATCCAGAGCTGTAGTTTGCCTTGTCTAGTCCCTGTGTCTCTGCTGGGGACATTTTCGTCACCTAAACCACAGGTGCACAAATGGGGTGGCACTAAAGCCACACACGGCTGAAAAGCTTCTCTCTAACACTGCACAAGAGTCAACTGGCAACAGAATGCACAAGAATTTAAAGATGGCAAAATGTCTTTTTAGAATTGATGAGGCAGGATATTGAAGAATTTTAGTTCTCCAGACTTTTAATGTGTTTCTTCTACTGCTTTCTGCAGCAAACTGCTCTGTATGTTATTGTATCCCCCAAAAGAACAAATTAAGATACTGAGGGAAAATGCTTGTCTTGCTTTTACTAATTTTGGTTTTTCATTGTCCCTTTTGTTCATGCATTTTCCTTTTTCATAAATCCCAAATGGAACCATTCCTCCTCTTTCCCTTTCAGTCCAGCCTCTCTCTCATGACATTCAGAAACAAAGCAAGGAAATAATCTTCAAAGTTACTGCCAATGCCATTAGCCCCAGAAAACAGCTGTCCTTCTGTTTCTTCTATTATGGCTAAGACCTCCCTCAGATGACTTTGGATACCTGTAGCAAGGGCCATCTATACCCAGGCTATTTGCTCCACAGACCCAGCTAAAGGCCATGAAACAAAAGAGACATGGGAAAGCACTACACCTTTAAACCATTTAGGGAAACACCTTTAAATAGGCTGTCCAGGCCCTTTCTAAAGTCTGTATAAGAATCTTAGGACTCCTGTGCACAGCTAGACAACTATAGGCTTACTGTAGGACCACACTATACCTAAATGTATGTATTAAAAAAAATGATACTGATAAAAACCAAGGGTGGCGTTCATCTTCTTAGTCTGAGACATCTGCCGTGCCGACTTGTGTATCTGAGACAGTGATTTACACTTTCTGCATAGTTAGTAGACAGAAAAAAGACATTTCCATGGCACGATTTATCTCCTCCTGAAGTAGATGATTAAAACGAGCCAGATGAATCACTCCCTCGGAGTGCTTGTTTCTCTCCACCAGCTCTAAACAGTCTGGGGCGACAAGCTGGAAGTAGGTGTCTCTGGTGTGGGTGTCTAAAGCTGGGTGAGATGAGTCCCACCTCTCCACCACTGCTGTCGGGAACAGAGGGTAAAGCCACCACAGACAGCGCTGGTGGACTCAGAGCTGAACACATGAACATATTTAGCTGTCATCAATGACCTGCTTTAGCTGCTGTCAGCTAGTCAGCAACTCAGGGAAGGAAGCATTACACAAGTGCTGGGCGCCCTTTCCAAGCCTTCAGAGTGAGAAAGTGACCCTTACAGACTAAGATCCTGCCTATTAGGGACCCAAACACATACCTAGTGATAATGCACAATGGTTCCAGGTTCCCCAGGCTAAGAATGTGCTTCAAAGTAAACATATTCTTAAACAGTTCTTTAAATCAGGCTTCTGGAAAAAATGAAAAGAACAACCCTCACAGGTCTCTCTGACAGTTACAAATGAGACATCCTGAAGGTATTTCCATTTTGCCAGCCTGTCAAATGTTTTGTAACTGCTTGAGCATTGCGCAGAACAAGTTTGTAAAGCTTGCAAAAATACATGCTTATCATAAAGAGGGGAGAAGGAGCTGAGGCAAGTCCTGTAAGACAGTGCCTGATTCTCAGCATGGTTAGAGCTCTACAAACCTGTGACATGCAGGGGGATCAGGGCCAGATATTACCCAAGGCATATTCTCACAGCCTTGAATGTTGTGGGACTTCTTCACCCAGTATCTGCTACCTGGAGAGATCAGTGGGAGACAATTCGTTCCAACATACCAGAGAACACACGTGATGGCTTCTGATGGTGGTCTTCTATAATATTGGATACCCAGTATTATTTGCCTCCATAGAAGACTCACAAGCTCCTCAAATTTTGTTTCTATCCCATTCTTGCCTACCACAGTTTTTACCCTGTTCCTACCACACTAACCATGCATCATTTAGGTGTTCAAGATTTTTGAACTAAGCTGTTAAAAACCAGCTGAGGCATCATCCTGTGAAGATGAAATACCAAATTAATGAAGTGATTTACATCTCTAATTACCACTGTAGCTTTCTGAAATGATGGTATTTGTTCAGATCTGTTGCCCAGGCACTTCCTTTGCAGTCAGTCAGGTTAAAGAGTGAAATCTCAGGGACTCACTCCTTGCCTGGCAGACCTCCCAGTACCTAGAGCAGCTTTCCTGCACCATTGTCAGCGATGGCCTCTCCTTTCACAGATGAATCATCATCCTGGTGTCTGGTTTTGAGAAACTGTTAATATTTCATTTTGGAAGCCAGTAATCTCCATGTAGCAACCTTCCTGCTCAGTTGTAATGACAGAACGCACAGACCAACTTCTGCATCAAGGGACGTTCCCCCATTTTCCAAATTAGCTCTAGCTTTGCTTGTAGCAGCTGTAACCTCCTTACAATCCCACTAGAGCTTATCAGATGCCAAAGAATCTGTTCCTGGTTATGCCAAAGGACCATGACTCCTGACACCCATGTGCCTCTCTTAGAACCAGACTCTGTCAGGATTCAAAAACACATCTGAGAGTTCTCACCTCTTATTTTAGGAGTCATCTCCAAGAAATATTTCCATTCTGTGTCTGAAGTAGTCATGGAACAGGGCTAGGGCCTCACTTTTTTTCCTCTGGGCAAATGACCTCCTGAATTTATGCTTTCCTAGTAAGTAAGGATGTTTTCAATTCTGAGCCAACCAGTTTTGCTGCTATCTGGGTATCCCTGGCCTCGGAGGGTCTGTGGACATTCTGGCAGATGGATTTCCTGCTCCTAGCAGAGAGGTGGAAGGCTGCTCAATGCACTGAACTACTGAAGAGGGGCACACACCTCCAGCTTTTGAAGGAAAGGTTTCAGCCACTTACCTGCCAACTCAGCTTTGAAACAGAGTGGTTAAGTGCTAAAGAGAGTGAGCAATGGTTATGATGGACATCTTAGACTGCATAAAGGACAGCATTATGTACTGGGCAAACCGGATGATTCATCCCGCAGCCTCACCAGTGTTCTCTGACAGTGGACAACGGGCACATGGATAAAGGAGATGCAGCTACCCTTTCCAGGTTTTGAAGAGGCTCCTGATAAAATCCCACTTCAAGGAGCCTTATGGAAAATAGGCAGACAGGGAAAGTGCTGGAATGGATAAAAGGCTCAGTACAGGACAGGAGACCAGTGAGGAGTATACACAGCAATGGGGGAAGTGGCCAAAGCTCCGCAGAGGTTTGCTGTGGGAACTGCACTCTTCACCACCGAGGGAGTGAGCCACAAGGTGACAAAGCTTCCTAATGATGTGAAGTTAGGCAGGTCAGCAAGGGCAGTGGCCAGCTGCAGGGGATGACAGACGGTGTGACTGGGTCATTCACTGGCAGATGGAGAAAGTGTGCTGATAAAGAGGTGGCAGTAAACAAACCCAGGCGCTGCATGCTCAGCGATGGGCTCTGGCCATTGGGGATTATGAGCTCTTCACAGGATGCTCCATAGAAAAGGGCAACTCAGTGTTCAAGAGCAGCGAAAAAAAAGCAAAGTAACTGCCAAAAATTACTAGGAACAAAGCAGAAAAAAGTCTTTTCCTACATCTGGGGAAGCTGCAGCTGTCAGCACACCCACACTGTGAGAGATGAATGGCTAGAAAATGCATGTTCTTGTTCAATTCCACCGAGCTGGAGGCAGGACCCGATGGACTTTTGGTCAGGCCCATATGGCAGCTGTGTGTGATTTTTGAGGAAGGTGCTACCGGATTCCTACAGGAAGGCTGCGAGTCCCTGTGGGTGGCTGGTGGGTGGGACTGGAACACTGCATTGGAATGACTTTGGGTTTGCTCACTGTTCCCCAGTTTTCCAACCATGGTCAGGGCTGAAGGTTTAAAAGATCAGTACCTTATTTTTTATTGAATATCAATTAATGTATCACAATGGAAAAATTACAAAACCCCATAAAACCTTATTAAATCGGTTTTAAAATTAGAATATTTGATCAACACAGCATTGCATGGATGGATTTTTAGATGCTATTTGAGAAAAGTTTAAAGTGGTTTCTTTAAATACCTTGCTGTTACAGTATGAGATAAAAATAATTTTACTTAATTTGATCATGAAATAGCATTATTAAATTCAGAATAAATTAACAAGGAAAATAGTTTTAAAGTCCACAACAGAATTATTTTAAAGAACAAACCCAGGGTATTAACCTATTAGGTCAGAAGGTCTGAATTTGCTTGAGGCCACAGAATAAGGGACGCAGGTATATGAAAATAGGGAAAATTGCATGAACAAAAACTCAAACCAAGAAAAAAGCATTCTGGGTTCAGACCCTCTTCTGCTACTGAAATTCATAGTATAAATCAACTAATTATTAAAGTGTTACAATAATCTATGCAGGCTACTCGAACTTGTCTGATCCTCCCACCTTATTTACAGCAGGGTAGAAAATAGGACTTTTGGTTCAATGACAATCAAGGTGACTCTCATCTGTGGAAATCTGTCCCATATTACTGCTATCACCAGATCATCCATATTGCTTGATTTGTATCGAATAGGCCCAAGTTTCTTGTAGCAGGTACTCTCATATCCTAAAGTATTATTCACAGATAGAGTGGGTTTTATCACTGATGGTTGGTATATATTAATTCCTGTTTTATCCTGTGCTAAATATTATATCTAAACTCACTAAGAGCTGGAATTAAATTATCTCCACATATTTTTGAAGATATGCCAATTTCTCCTCCCTAGCATACATATGCCTTTCTCCCTCTGTCAAATGTGCCAGCAAGGCTTTCTGCAAAATACATATTCTAATTCCTGTTGGTGGTATATAAAGAGAACTGAAAAGTTATCGACTTCATACTGCAGCAATTTGGACTTTAATCCATTTAACCCATCTTCAGAGGCAGCTGCCTTGAAATTCCATTAAAAGTGCTGCATTCGAATGGGCCTCATTATGATATTCTACTTTGAATTTTATGAGGTGAGGAATTCCCCTAAATACTGTCCTTCTTATTATTAATCAGAATTCATGACCAGAGTCCACAGTGAAAATGGAAGATACTGGGTATTTTTTACAGTAGCAGCATTGTGGGATTGGAAAGTAACCACACACAAGGAATAACACTGATTATAAGTTACATGTTCTTGGTATTATTCTGCATTGCATTCTTGAATAAAAATTGGACTGAATCTTACAGTGAGTTACCTGACAAGGTCAATAGGAATTTCACCACTTACTTCAAGGAGTTATGGAAGCAGAACTTCTATTAGAACAAAAATCAGATACGAGCAAAACTGTATTCAGGGCAAATTTTAATCAGTCTGTTCAAATTTCAGACTGAACAAAGGGTTGAGAGATGGTAAAAAAGACTGGATTCTCTGCAGGAAACTACTGTAATAATTATCCAGGCATTTGAGTGCTACATGTCTTTCCTGAGTAATAGTTTTATATCCAAGGGAATTCAATTACTTATATACTAATATAAAGAGCACATTTATATCAGTGCATATATACAGGGAGATAAGTGAATTCATGCCAGCTGTTGAGACTCTGCTGACTGCACTTTATCAAAAACAAGACAATGTTCTTTCAATCTTAAGGAACTCTCAAAAACTCAGAGCTGCCTGGCTTTCAAGTAAGCGCAGTTTCAGACAGAAAACTGCTGTAGCCCACTGGTTTCTTCCATAGTGAATTCCAAAACCACCTGATTTTTCTCCTAGGAGCTAAATGCCTAACCTGCTATTGAACCTCAAACACAATGCTTTTCTTAGGTCTTAAGTTCAGATCAAGACAGTTGGAACATTTTTTCTCTGTCAACCAATAACTAGATACTAGTGTGGACTTGGCATAGACTTGAGAGTGCTCACAGGGGTTAGAGTAGTGCACAGAAGTCCCCACATAATTTACTCAGTGATCTCCTGGAAGGAAGAAGAGATGCCTCCTCACCTCTCAGCAGCAAACTCATCAAGATCTGAACCTCCTTTAAAAAAAAAAAAAGTTTTGGCTAAACCCATGTGGGCACTGAGGTACTCAGTATAACTCCACGCAAAAACACATTACATGCAGAAATTCTAGTTTCTATTTTCTCTTGGATACTTCCCTCATCCTCTTTGCAGTGAGAAAGGCTTTTGCAACCCACTATTCCACACTTGTTTCAGTCAGCTACGGAAGACAGACTCATGCCTTTTTCAGTCACAAATAAAATATTACCCTTACTGAGAGTTGTGCTAGGGAATTTGAGGTAATTGTGGAAAAGGAGTTTCGAGCTCTTACCTCCTCACTTCTGTACTCTCCATGACTGAATGACAAGGATCATGGGGTTCACAATTGTTTGGGTTTTTTCAGTTGAGGAGGCTTGGTGTCAGAGGTAGTGATAGTGAACAAAATGTATACCTAATACTTCCAGAAGAGTCAAAATACAACTTTCGTATAACCAAAGGGTGCTTGATCTTGTGTCAAAATTCATGCCTTGAGTAGGGCTCACAAAATTTCCAGGTGGAGTAACCCTGCATTACGTCTAGAGAGAGAGGATCCATGTATTTGGAACGAGGCAGCTAACATGGGAAACCGGGTACCTGATTTCTCCAATAGGTGGTGGGCAGCTCTGCCTAGAAGCAAGCCAGCTCTGCACTGCTAAAAACACCTTGTTTCCTGTTGCCTTTGATCTTATGCCGCAGTGGCTGTCAGCAAAGCTCAGTGAAGACTACAAAGTAAACCTCCTCTTTCACTGGCCAAATTCCTGCCTCCTCAGGATGCTATCCAGGTCTGCAGTGGCATCTCACGGTTTATAATTAACAAAGATTAACTGGGCTGTGGACTAAAGGTTGGCAGTGGTGCTCCAGCCAAGCGGAGAGAGCTGCTTACTACATAAGTGAATGTGCTGTACTGAGTATTATGTGCTCGGAAAGCAACAACATAAATATTCCTATATATGAGCCTTGTTCCTGGGAAATTGCTGGGGAATACATGAGCTAACTTAGACTTTTATGTTGAATTAGGAGTCCTTTTGGAACTCTGGCTCTTACACCGAGTTACAAATCCTACTGTTTATGATAATCAGCCATCAGGAAAGGACAAAATTTCTTTTACAAGATTTATAAAATTAAAATACAGGAGACAGTGAATAATGCGTTCTGGTGACTTCATATTTATTTTTTACTGGTTCTTGCTCCAACTTCTCATGGGAGAAGTCTATAATTAAATAGGTGGATTAGTAATCTGCTTATTTTTTGAAAACAAATGCCTAAATTGATTCAAGATGACTAAAAAATGCACCTTACTTCATTTAGGGATAAATGGGTGAAATGTAATGACCTGTGATCTACGGAAGGACTGAGAAGATGATCCAATGGATGCTGTCATTCTTAAGTTGCGTTATTGTAAATGAAACTACTTTTGTCCATTGTGCGTACATACTGTCTCATTTCAGCCACTAAAGTAAGGAAGCTTAGATAAATCTTTAATAACTTCTCTTTCTGCTTTGTGATGCATTAAAACTCCTTCTCTGGCATTAGTTTAGTAACATCAAAATGGTCTTATTTTATTTTTGTATCATTTGAGGAGGGGACACAGTGCAAAAGTAATGAGTCACCTCCAAACCTATAACTCATGAGTTTGCACAGGCAAGATGGTAGACAAAACAACGAGAGTGACATGATCAGACATAAGCTAGAGGGACTCCCCAGCGTGTAAGCTAGCACAGCTAAGAGCAGCTCATTTTGAGGCTGTTTAAAGCCTAAGAAAGCATGGTGCCATTTGGGAAGTGAGCCAGGTGTTATGCAACGAGAAACTCCTCACGCCTTTGGAACAAGATCTTGGCTATCTGCTCAAATATGCTGTTGTGCTAACTGAAAATACTGCAAGGAATACAAAAATTGGGCAAAAGCTGCCTTGGGCCAAAGCCAGAGTGTAATTACTGTCCATGTGTACTTAACACTCAGTACCCACAGAAGAGGGTACTGCTTTTCTGTCAGCTGAGTAAGTGCCATTATCTTTATCCTGTGGTAATGGGCTGCATGCTGTAGGTCCAAAGGAGAAGCAGACACACAGCAAACCTAAAGCCCCATTCATGAGAACCTGTCACCATTACCTTCACCAGTTCTGGTCAGGAGAGGGAGAAAACTGCTACCATAGCTAAGGAGCAAGAGCCAGGTGGGTTAAAGCGCCCTGACTGCTCACACTAAACACTGTCCCCTGTGCAGAGAGCGAACACTTTCAAAGTTAAGTTCTCCATGCAGAAGGCAACACTTCAGTGAAGCAGAAGGCTGCTTCAGTGGGGAAGCACACCCCAACCCACGGCCCTGGCTGAGCCACCGAAACACCGGCCTCTCCTGCTCACCAGCTGCTTCTGTTTTCTAGGATGCATGAACACTGCATAGGCCTGCCATGTATGGCTTTCATGGGAAAAAGACTAGGTCACCAAACCTTGCTCCTACAGTTGTGAAGTCCTGGGTGAAATGATCACAAGGTCTGCCCTAGTGCTCAGTCATAAAGCATTGCCTGACTACCAAAGCCTTTGGATGCCACCAGCAGAATGCTGCTAATAGTTACACAGTATTTATTCAGAAATTATGCACCATTTGAGCTTATTTCCTGAAAATGAAGCCTTAGTCACTGATTTCAATAAACAAAGGCTTCTCCGACCCCTGCTGCATCCATTCATGACCCTCCTATGGCTACAAAGTGGGAAGTCTGGGGGTCCATTCCTATCTGCTGTAGGTCTTTTCTTGCCTGCTCTGTGAAAAGATGTGCTGCTTGTTTCTAGGCAAGTTGCTTCATTCTGCAGTTTCTCAGCTGCTCCATCTGCAAAATGAGGATAATAAGAATCTCCTCTCTTAAAGAAGCTGACTGCTACTCATGGAAGTTTTTGCTGTGCTTGGGATCTTTAGTTTGTGCTTGCTAAAGAAGTGAAAAAGATTTATTATTAAAACAATTACAGTGTTGATATGCTTGTGATGAATTCCCTGCAGGCATGCGAATGTACTAAAGGCCAGATTTATTTCTCATTCGTACTTATACAAATTCCCTGCAGCTCCAGCAATGCAGACAAGGTTGCTCCAGGTGAACATGCGGCAGCATCTGGTTCCATGGCAGGTCAGTTTACATGTCTATGTGTAATAATTGATAGCAGAGAGGTGCCATTTGCCTTGTAAGAAACTTGGAATATCATCAGTCACTCATTCCTGACAGAACAATGCAGAGGAAATGTGCTATAGGGGAGGTTGCAATACCATTTCCTTTGTGCTGAAAGCTCGGGAAAAAGCATCTCCTAGTCGGGGCTAATTAAATTGAGGATGTGTTTTCTCTGGTGTGGTGATTATTCTGCAGTTCTTTGTCAAAGTTATGTTACCTGTCTCTGGAAGACCCCGAGATGCAGAGCAAGAATGGAGATATTCACCTTCCTGAGGAAGACAAGTCAGGCCTCAAAGCACACTATGCTTTCATGTACCAACAGGTGATACCAGTCAATTGGCTGGTCTGAGAGGAATGGCCACTGCAATGTGGACAGAAATTGGTGAGAAAAACAACAGAGGGTAGAACAAGCACAAATCAGGCACCAAGCCTACATTTCTCAAAATACGAAGGGTGAACAACGGTACCAGGCACAGAAAACACATGGTATGGTAACTGCCTGCCTGAGCAGTGCATGTAGACACACTTGTCTTGAAAAGTGCTGGTACAGCAGGCTCCGAGCACACTGATGATTCAATCTCCGAAATAATTTCAAATGGCAGTCACGCTTCTGAATGCACAGAGTCCTTATCTTCCTTTTAAAGCAAAGAAGTCACTGCACTGGCAGGAAAATAGAAGGAATACTGGAGGGCTTTACAGCAATGCATATCCATGAAAGGCTCCTCTTGACTTACCATCCTAGAATGAAACATATTCCTGGTGCTTCTGCCAAAGGTCCTTGAGACACTTTGATGGTGGTTGACAGGTGAGAAAATAATCATAACTTCGAAGCAGATGAAAGTTTTTGCTGTCTTGCTCTTGTAGCATTTTGTAGCATTATCTATGCCTTTGCAATGGACTCGGACTACCAGAGGAATACAAATCTTTGCCAGAGGTATGGCAGCCAGGCCAAGGGAGGTCAGCAGTCTACAGTGTGCCAGCTGTCTGACTTTATTTTTGCCTATAACTACTTTTTTTTTTTTTTTTTTTTTTTTTTTTTTTAAATATATGGATTTAACACCAGCTGGCAAAATTATTTAGTTTTAGTCTGGAAGGAAATCTCGTCAATTGGTTTGGAAAAGGAAGCTCTCAGAGCAAGTCTGTCTCATGAAAGAGAAGGAAAGAAACTCCCTATCATACACCATCAAGGCAATTTAGATTTTTGCCACTGATGATAAAGGAAAAAGGAATCTGAAGTAAAGAAGGAAAAGTCCAACTAGGTCAACAAAGTCTCTGGTGGGCAGCAGTAGGGTATCTGAGAGCTGGTATGCAGAGCAGACATGGAAATGCTTGAAAGGTTTCAATTTTATGGCACAGTGAAAGATTGCTCCGTTTCTGTTTCTATATAAGGTAGGTAATAAACTGTATTTGAACTGGTAAAAGAGGAATGAGATGACCCACATTTCAAAGCTGGAACCTGGTAGGTTATTATTATTTATGATTCATAAAGCTTGTGCAGTGCACCAAAAGAAAGGGAGTTGAGCTCCTTGCCCAGAGGAGCTTCCAATGCAAACCTTGAGAGAAACATTCTACTGTGCACGGGGTCAACTCTAAGGGCTTTTTAAAATTCTAATTATAGTCTAATGAAGATCAAGCCTGCTCTTCCCATTAGAAATCCGGAATGCCTTTTCCTTTCTCTGCAGTAGGTGGTTTTTGTGTTAAGGGAATGCAACAGCTGAATATTCTGTGAACTGAAATAAGAACCTTCAGGTACTCCTCAATGTCCACTCTTACTTGCTGCCTTTAGTTCCTTCTCTCCTCTTGCACGTTTCTGCAGTTTCTCACTTTCTGCTCCACAGATCTTTTGTTACCATTTTTTCTTTTCCTTTATTAATCTCTCAGTATTTCACTATTAGTTTTTTCTTTGTCATGAGCTTTCTCTGGGGTCTCACATTCACATTTTATGTCTTACCATACGATCATTCCCTTTTTTTAGCTGTTCCTCCTCTTTGCCTCACTCTACTCATCCCTTTTCTGCCTCTCCTTCTTCCATTCCCCCATGCCAACCTTTTTCTTTCACCAACTCCATTCTATCAACCAACGACATTACCCCAGTGGTATCCCCCAAACCAGCAGCTCTCCCTTTGCTCTTCCTTCATGAACTGAGCTCTGTATCCATCCTTCAGACAGGCTCAGCTTCCTGACCTGCACTCTGCTTTCGCATCACTCCTCCATCTCTAGGACATGGTTTACAGGTTTCTACCCAAGATACCAGCTCCTCACGCTCAGATTTCTCCAGCAAACCCTCCTGAGCACATCATTGCCCTCAAGGTCCCCAGCCACGATCCCTGAAAGCTTTCAAAGGTCCCTGTGGTCCCTAAAGGTCTGCCAGCCCTCACTGCTCTTTGGCTCTTATGTCCCTTCTGGCCGTAAAACGCCAACTCCACGGCTACCATGCAGCTGGATTGGCAAACAGAGGTGAGAATAGATGGCTGGAACACGGGGCTGCGCTCCTCACATCGGGAGAACAAATTTGCTGAGGATCTTCCTTCCCTCCTGCCATGGGTCCCGCGCGGCAGCTACTTCCCCACGGGTTTGGGGGGCTACTCCCGAGCCCCAGGGGGAGGTCCGGAGAGGTGCTCTGCCTCTGGAGCACGGGCGAGGAAAGACCCTGGGCCGAGCAGGGCGATGGACAGGGGTAAGCGCCGGCGATGCCCGGCGGCGGGGAGCCCCGCGCCCCGTGGGTTCCCACCGGCCGCCCACGAGTCGCGCCGTCCCCCGCCGCCGGGCATCGCCCCTGCCCCGCACTCGGTCGCCCCGGAGCATCCCCAGTCGCGGTACCCGGTCTCCGCGGAGCATCCCCAGTGGCGGTACCCGGTCTTCCCGGGAAACCCTCGTCCCGCTCCCAGCGACGCGGTTTACCTTCCACTTTGGTGAGGGTGAGGACGGGGCTGTTGCAGGCGCTGAGCGGGGCCACCCTGGCCGAATGCTTCTTCATGGCGAGCCCGTCGCCGGCGGCAGCTCCCCGCCGCCCCGCGCCTACATCCTGGCGCCGCCGGAGCCCTCCTCGGCGGCGCTCCCCGCTTCGGCTCCCGGCCCGCCGCCCTCTGCCGCAGCACCGGGCGGCGGGGGCTGGGGCTCGCCCGCCCGCCCGCTGCCGCTCGGGGCTGCTGCAAACCCGACGTCACCGGCACGGCCCCCCCCCGCCCGCCCCCAGGGCTCCCGGGGCCGCCCCCCGGGTCGAGGCGGGGGAGGCGCCCGGACGCCGCGGCGAGAGGCGCTGCGGAGCCCCCGGACGGCGCCGGCCCCGGCCCCGCGGTCCGGCTCCGGCGGAGGTCGCGGGGAGCCGGCACCGTAATGCGGCTGCGGACAGCGCTCCGCTCCGCCGGTGCGCCAGGGCTCCTCGGAGCGAGCCGGGCTCCCGGCCGCGGCTGCCGGCGCTGGGCTGCCGCGCCGCACGGAAAGGGCTCCTGGCTCGTCACGCTCTGCTTAGTTGTCTTCGCACTGTCTGAGCGGAGAGGAGAATTTACACTCTCCGAACCAATCCGTTATTTACTCGGTATTACCCTTCCTTTGTTTTCCTTCAAGTCCAGCCACTATTGAGTCAATTTTCATCCGTGCCGTTAGTAATTTCTGCCATCCTCACCTTTCTGTTCCAGATGTATCCTTTTGGAGGGAGACCAAAACTCGACCCAGCAGCCAAGATGGATTTACCAATAATACTCCAATACCTGCAGTCACATACTCTACAGCTCTCTTAACACAGTTTTACAACTGCTTTTTGGGGTACGCGATGAAGTACGTCCGTATCCGCACACGTTAAATAAAATATCGTATGTCACAACTGGATGATGCTTGTATGTAGCAACCTTTTATGGTGTTTTTGGGTTTTTCAGCAATAATTTTAAGATCCCCAACAACGTGTGATAGAGCTACCCCTCTGTCAGAGCACAAAAATCTAACTGGCAGTAATTAACAAGACAAAATGCAAGTGTATTTAGAAGAGAACACATCATAATGAATGAGTTTGAAAGATGTAAAAAAGATTTATATCACTATAAACAAAGCACCAGAATTCACAAGATGCAGAACACATTAACCTCAGCACCCTTTGCTCCTTGTGATTGTTTCCGTGGATGTGAAAATACTCTGCAGATTTACCAGGTTCCAAACTGAGACGCGTCAGCAGACAAGGCGCAAATACTCAACATTTCTTAAGATCTGGTCAAATTAAAGTGAGTGTACTTTGCAAACAAGACTGGGCAGCCATCAATACTCCACAAACATTCCAAAGTATTCTTTAATTATATAAATAGTAGCTATTGAAAATCAGTCCTGATAGACTTTTCAGGAAACCGTGGGAAAACACCACCTTACTTCTGCTGGCTAGAATGTTCTTTATACTTAAGAGGCAAGCTTTCTCAAGCTTTCACGCTATTAGTTTGCATGGGTCTCACTGGTTGATCTGCAGTCTGATGAAGCTCCAGGATGTTTTGCGTTTCCTATGCCTCTTCTGTGCAACCTTTGGGATGAACCTTATACAAAAATCATTAGGCTACTTTCAAAGTGATTCTTCTGAAAAAAATAATCATGTACTCAGTGCTAAGACTACAAAATATCAGCTTGGTCAAAAGAAATACAAACATTCCTGGTTTTCATGGTCATTTCCAAGACTTTTTAGTCGAATTATCTGACCAATTCAGCTTCCTGCGATGTTACAGATCATAGGCATTTGAGAACCGTGGGTCCATCTTGCTTCATTGCACTATTTAGTCTCAGAGTCCAATTGGTTTCTGGTTATCGAAAGAAGTTACATAAAGAGAGGCAGATTTCACCTCGGATGGTTCTGTCCATGAAATATTTTGCGATGTTGCAGTGCCTGTTACCTGAGGATTTCAAAGCACATGATAAAATATTAACTCATTTTACACTGCCTTTGGGAAGAAACTTCAGGGTCACAGGTAGTTAAAATACAGCCACGTAATTTAAGAGACTCCCTTAGATTCAGATGACAAGTAACACCAGAACCTGGAGAACTCCGGCTTCTGCTCTGCACAGATCTTCCAGGATCATCTCAGCCTCAGCTATATATATAAGGAGTAAAACTTTAAATCAGTATTTTACATCCAAATGTCATCAATTTTTTTCCCAGAGGTAAATGGTTGTGCAAGAATAATCAGACTTCTCTTCTGGTTACACTTGCAATCAACAGGATGGTCATAAGAATTAAAGTGATATTTATTAAAAAGTCTTTGTTGCTGAGCATTCATTTCTTTCTAAAAGGAAATTTGTTAAAGGAAAAGTAAGTACATTATAATGTAAGTACATTATTTTATGTTAAAGGAAAGTAAGTACAAAATAATGTAAGTACATTATTTTACTTGGAGAGTGGTGCTGCTCACGTAGAAAATCGCATTGAAGAAATAGGGTTTTGGATGCCATATTTCTTTAACCCTGCACACATGTAATATTTCAGGCTTTGCAGAGTTGTTAACACGTCTCAGGCTTGCAGTATTTTACTTAAGCCTGGAACTCCAAACGTCAAGGATGTGTATGGCAGTAAGTCTCCTGTGGCTGGTTGGCCCCCTCTGCAGCTGGTGCTGCGGGAGAGCTGAGGCATCCTGTCCTCCTTCCTCCTCTGATGATGCCTTGCACGGCCACAGCACTCAAGCTTCTGCTCCTCAGGGTTCAGTTTAGTCACCCAGAGAAGCTTTCAAAGCCATTGAGGACATTCCATATCCAACTAAGGCTGGTTTCAGACTGGGAAGGGGACATCCAACGCGTGCGGGCTCTTGGAAACCTTTTGCCCGATGTGTGTGTGGGAAGTACAGCTGACTCTCATACAGCTCTGCTCAGCTCCAAGCCCAGAGCATTTTAACAGTCTCTGGTTTCTCTTGCTGCCCTTACAGGCACACACACTTGGACCAGCGATCCACACTAGGCCCCTGTCTTACACTGTGCATAAAAATACCAGCCACATATCACAATAACAAAAAAGTTGTTTATTTAATGAAGACTAGGGTGCCTGAGGACGGTGTTCCAGGGACTTTGCTGTGAAAGCTGCATTTGGCAGCAGGCTTGTTACTTTCTGTAGCTGCAGCATCTCCACCTCCTCAAGCTTTAACACATTTACTGCTGGATTACATTTAATTTCATTTACCATAAGCATCTTACAGTATAAGCAATGCAAAACTGATTCACATGGGGTAAAGTTTCAAGTCAATTTTATGCCTTTTCACCTTTAAAACACCACTCCTGTATTCAGGAGGCAATGGAGGAGAAACTGGTGGATGTCTGGGCTGTGGGCAGCTTACAAATGCAGAGGGAAACTCTCAAACTTTGGAAACTGGAGAAGGCAGATTTTTATTACCAATCAAGAGCAAGGATGTGAAAAAGGATTAAAAATTCAGGATAAGGCAGGCAGAATTTGCCCAGTTTGAAGAATTTTGTAGTTTGATGGGACTAGTTTTGTTAGAGTTGGTTACCCTTCTTCATTTTTGATTAAAAAATTATAGTAATTGGGTATAGTATTGTACACATATACCTTTGTATGTGTGCTAACACTCAGCATCGCGCTGCTTTTAAACCTATGTACCATAATCACTTTCCTGAAAGATTATTTACACAAGAAGATAGATTCAAGACAAAACTAAATTCTCAGATATGTGTGCTACGGCCTTTGATTTTTATCCTGTAAGCTAGTTTGTTTAACCAACATGAAACACAATGTTGCTAACAGGCACAGTTGGTATTTCCCCAGTTCAGACATTTTCATGTTTAGTGTACTCATTAATAGGACATTTATTAATTTATGTGCTTGCCTTACCACTGAGGGCAATAATTGTTGTGCTTAGCAACCTTAAAGGAAATGGAGTGTGGACTTTTACTCGTGTAGCAAATTTCCTAATAAGCTCCATCTCATACCAGAATGAATTCATGTGCTAGGAGTCAAACACATACACAATACCAACATTGGCCACAACCTGCCAGGAAAAAAATGATCCTTTCCTCTAGTATATTTGAAGTAATTTGGTGAATATTCTCCACAAATAATTATCAGTCTCTTTGTGAGGACTTGTTCTACTTGAATGCTTTGTTACATTTGGTTGGCTACAATAACTAATAACTTTACAATCTCTTTTCTAACACAAATATTAGCTATTTTGGAAGTAATGGTTGCTGTCCTGCTATCATTCTGAAATCTGCACTGAGATGCTCTGTCTGATGACCATCCACCACTATTCTGTTTGCAGCCTCCTACATTCACAACCTCCATTCAGAACAAATTCACATTTCTGTCAAATTTACATACAGGTTTTCTCTGCAATATTAACCTAGCTGTAAGGACAATGTCTTTCCATTTTTCCAAAATAGTTCCGTGACTATTAGTATCGTGTCTTGAATTCACAGAACAAGGCTGTGAAGGGAAGGAGAAAGGAAGAGGAGGGATTCAAAGCTCCCTGGCCAAAGGTGTTCGTCAGACGGCCCCACACAGACACTGCTGTAGGGTCACTGCTATACCTGAATGCCTTCTCTGCAAACCTGATCAGAAGAGAGCGCTACAGATAACAGTGAAACGTGAGGTGTCCGTAAGGGCTGCAGATTGTCTGCACGACAACATGTCCAACAGTTCCTAGACATAGATGCAAAGTCCTGGTGAGAATATCTTCCTCTCTTTTTTTTTTTTAATCCTTCTGTTTATAAATGCTGTAAGCATTACGGGAGGAGACGGCACTGCTGGATTTTATTTCCAAGTCTCATAAAATATTAACTATTTCCAATATTTTATGAGAAGCTCTCCTGGGTTTGCGCATAAAGAACAGCTGCATTCCAAAAAATACTGGTGAATTCCACAAAATGTATGAAAAAAGCTAGATTTAATCTCAGAGTTTTAACATCCTCCTGGGTTTATCGGGCAATTGTTTTTCCTTGCATATTTGTATATGGGACACTGACTACAAGAACCCAAATCACCTCAACTCATAAAAAAAGACATTGTTACACCATCAACATCAACAATGCAGCAACATCTACTTAAACCTTTAATTACCTAGGATACGTACAGTGTTAAAAATAACTGCGCATCACCTCTACATTCTTCACCAGCAGCCCACTCCTGGCCAGTTGTTTTTGTAAAGCACTGAATGTGAGATGCATTTCAATGTAGTTGTGCATGTTTTCTGCTGTCATAAACAGTGTGCAAGCTGAGTTAAATCTCTACTCCTGAAACACCCCAGTTTAGGAGGACTTGACTTCTAACAAGGACGCAAAAGCCAGGAGACCATGTTTGACAGTAGCTCACGCTTTGAGCACTGAAGGAAGAGTAGGTGAAAAACATCTGAAGCTGGAATATATGAAAACAGAATTAAAATATCTAAAACATGGTTAAAAAAAAAATCTATTGTTCAGACTCTGACTCAGAAAGAAAAGAAACAAATTCAGTCTGTGAGTCGACCTTTTGTCCTCAACAAAGTTTCTTTCAGAACTGAGAAAATAAGCACATGCTCTTGGCCTCAAGCATCCAAAACCAGACAATAAGAACTGAAGACAGAATCACTTCTTTTTTTCATCTCTCACCTGAATATTTACAGAACTCTGCACTGCCCTGCCAATTTGTATCAGGCAGGATAGGAATATGAAATAAGATGAAAAAGGGGCATCCAAAGATCTTTCAGAAAATAACAGTAAAGATACTTCTGAGGAGGTATATTCCGTATTTCAAGTCCCTGTTTTTACAGACAGTGCTCTAGGAAGGAAATCACAAAATCTGTCCAATTTAAGTTTTGCTGCCAGCTGCTTGGACCAAAGATTAGGCAGGATTTAAGCACTCCCAATGGCTGTGAAATGGAGAGGATTTCAACTTAGATGAATAACTTGCCAGATATTTGCCAGGAAGAAAATTGCTGCCTATCTAAAATACAGGGATGTGTAAGAGTCAGCAGATCCAGACTGATTCCTGTGTTGCCCTTTTACCAGGAAGACTGATTTTAAACACTCTAAATAACTACATTCTTTCCTTTTCTCCTGTGTATACTCTGCACTTTGTCTTTCTTCTTATTTTTTATTGTCAGTAATTCTTTGGTTCTTTTTTCCTTTGCATTTTCATTTCTCTTTCATGTATTTCCTTTGTCAAATTCCTCCCTGTGCCAATACTAAAGAGCTTGAAATATGAACTGAATGCCACCTCCACTTATAAAGTTACACAGACAGAAAAAAACCCATTCAATTTTGCCTTCTTTTTTAACTGTTCATGTCCATCACAACCCTTAACAGCTGGGATTTTTGGAAGTGTCTTGGACCTCACCATTTACAACTTCAAAGCAAATTTGCTGTAGCTGTCCAGAAGCTGTGCACCTCTCAAGCTCTCAGACCCTTTGCTCTATGATTTAAGTTTCTGACTGTGCACAATAATGGTGCTATGTCCAGAAGAATTCAAGGTGAGGATTAAAAGTAATGTCCTAGGCACAGCCTCTCCCCAGATTTTCCAAGTGTGTCCTGCTTCCTCACAGGAGCTCCAAGTGAGGTTCAGCAGAGTGGGCTTCTAGGTTAATTCTCAGGAAGCCGCAAGTCACATCTTTTGAAGCAAACAGGTTAACTTTCCTGGGAACTCTCACTGAAATGCTTAAAGCAAGTAGCTGTGCTGATTGCCCTCAGAGAGACCAATCAGTTTGGCACACTGAGTTCCCCCTTCAATAATAGATATTATTTAAAAGAAATTATATAGGATGAGCATTTTAGCACCACATGCTTTGTAATTATATCCTCCCTATCCTGCTATCCTGATCACACCAGTCTCTCACTGAGGCCAGTTGTTTTTCTTGAGCTCACTGGCTATTTCTCTTTTTTTTGGGGGGGGGAGCTTTTCCTTTTACTTCTTTCAGTTGCCATTAGGGCACATATTATTACAGTTGGGTCCCAGCTACCTTATTGTGAGACAGAAATGCAAGCCTGTTTCCTTGATGAGTACCTGCCTTCAGACACTGGCAAAAGGAAAAGGGAGAAAAATGCTGGGGTGGAAATGCCTATTGCAAAATCTGAAAGTACCCACTGGTGTGTGCAGTGAGCAGTGGCAGTGCAATCCTCCCACTCTGTTTCAGACTCTGTCATCATCGTGGCACCAGGCCTGAGTTAAGCTGCTGCCACCGGTTACTCATCAGTACCTTGGGACAAAACTTGGCTAATTTCTTCATGTGCTTTTGAGATCCTATGCTGAAAAGCCCTGAGAACATCCAAGCATTATTGTTATTCAACACTCAGAGTCTATCTAACAGGCATAATATTTGTAATCTATTACCCTTTCTTAATGAAGAGGATGCCTTTTATTATTAGTGCAGAGTGTGAATATATTACTGCTGGTTTTTATCTCTAGTGCAAGAATAATTAAAATCTTTGGGTCACATGTTAAATATGAATTTTTGAAATGACAGTGAAAGAGTGCTTTGTAGACCAACAAGTACCTCTCTTAATACTCTAGATGTTCATAAATTGATTCATAACCTTATACATCTTTACAAACTGAATTAATTTAACCTCACAAGTGCATTGCTGCACAATGCAATGTCAGATGAATGCCTACAGCAAAGGTATAGTGACTGTTATTCATGGGCAGCACCACAGAGGAAGAATAAGTCCTTTGTGCTGGTTCAAGGCCATGGGAGTTTTGATTAAAAGAACAGACTCAAAGACAGGAACCTAGCTTGAGGTCGTGGATGAAAAGTTAGGAGGGCTGCTCTGTCCCTTCAGAAAGAAGGTACTTTACATGAAGGACCATGGATATAGTCAGGAGATTCATAACAATGTAAAACTAGAATAATTCCACAGATTTAAGGGTAGCTATATCAGACAAATGCATGGGCAGCCAAGAGTATCATCTACCCCAAATATCTTGCATTAAATTCAGTCTTTTGCTTAGACAACATTGTGTTTGTAGAAGCCTTCAAGAGAGGGCTGAGACTGAGGAAAATGGGAAGATTTTTCCAACAGTTTACTTTGGATAAACAAGGCAGGGTTGTAACATGGTATTTTCTATTTGATGAATTTAATCTAAAATAAGAAAAAAACCCCTTGCATGTTTAATTCTTCAGATAGGAAATTCAGCCTAGCTCCAAAATATTTCGTACACATTGGTCAGATATTGGTGAGAAAGTTTTACACACTGCCTTAGGTTTCAGCAGATATAGAAGAACCACAGCTTAGGATCTGTGAAGGAGGCCAGGAAAGAAACAGGAAGAAAATTATGATTTCTCTTAGTCGCTCACATGCTTCTCCCTATTTTCAGCTGAGACAGTACTATGGCACATAAATTACTACAGTAATTAACTAAATTCACTACCTTATTTTTTCCCTACCCACCTGGGCACAAGATATATGTGCTGTTTGTGGTGGTTCTGTATGATACACAGCTTTTATCCTTTGTCAGCTTGATCCTTGCCAATGTTTAGGAGTTTGCAATTTACACAGTGTTTCAAAAAGCAATGGTTTCTACAACTTTCCTTGGGAGGTGAATATCCATTGGTGGATCTCGTCTTTTTCTTTTCATGCAGTACAAGATGAAAGAAGTTATAGTGGGTTCATGCTGTCTCTTACTAGCAGGAACTGCTAAATCTTTACAGATCTGGTTTAAATAGTCATGGCGATTTTTAAAAATGCCGGAGTAGAAATTCCAAGTTCCGTGCTTATGTGACAATGGCTGTGAGCACCAAAGACGTGTCATTCTGTGCTATAAGCCCTGACTTTCATGTAGTAACAGGACAACCTTTTATAAAGCCTTCTTGCTGCTTATCATTAATCCCCCAACTTCTAGACTGGATTTGGCTAATGCTTTTGGGGAATGAATCTGGATGATTAATTAACAGTACCAAGGATATCTGTAATAAGATTAGGCACATGGTTTAACATTCCCATGACTCAGTTGATTTTATTTTGAACTAATAGGAACTTTGTTATTGCATTCAATGCACTCTGTGTTGGAACTGCCATTGCTGATAAAACCGTAAAAATAAAACAGCTAAAAGGAAACCAAATTTCAAAACAAAAAATATTAGCTTATAGAGTAGTTGGAGGGAGGGTCATGATAAGCTAGGAATACACAGGAAAACTAAAAGAGGGCAAAGCATTAGGCATAAAAATCCAAGATAAAGAAGGAAAGTGAGGACTGCCAAGTAGGATAAGCCAAAAACAGCTGGACGATAGTTCAGGCAAGCATCAGAACACAAATACAAAACATAATTGGAATAGGAAATAATAAGAATGTTAGGCTAATGCAGAAAAACTGAAGCAACTGCCTATTGTGAGGAATGTACATGTGTGCTTTGGATAGAGAAGGGGAATTCATCAGATCCCATTCCTTTAAAATGGAGTGAAAAACACACCACTAAAACTACAATTTTCTGTTAAAAGTGGGGTCCTTGTCCTATAATGTGTTGTTAGGGGTTAATGTGTCCTTGTGCAAAGAGGCTTCAGACTCATTCTGTAGCTGCAGTTTGATCCCTTCACTATGGTCACCCAGACAAATCCATTGGAGAATCCAGTATCCTATCCTATCCTATCCTGATTTGTATCCTTCCTGTCACACAAAGCACTCTTGTCACGTATTTCCACAGAAGCATTCAATGTATAGCACACAGATATGAAGCAGGAGTAACGGGGAGACAACTGCCCTGCATCAGAGGTACCTTGGCTGGTACCCAATGGTCTTAGCATAACCCTGGAATCAGCAGCACCAACTTCTGGTGTCACAGTAGGATGAGGCATGCTCTGATCTTTGCTAGGAACAGGACAGATACCTGGATGATCACAGGACAAGGGACCTGAGGGCCAGAAACAGCCTATTCATCCCCCTTTCAATTGCAGTGAACCTCCATCAAACAGGCTCCAGCCTCTGCACCCATGGAAGAAACCTCCTCCTGAGATGTGGAACAAGAAAACTCCCCCTGAGTTAACTGTTCATGCTCTTCTTCCCTCTCCCACTCCGAGCAGATGAAGGTCTGGATCTCAGATTAAATTTCCACTGAGAAGCAGCAGGAGAGCAGATTTATACCTTGCATGTTATTTCCGACAGTGTATAGAGAACATTACTATAATTCTGTCCTAGGGTTATGTTGATATAAATAAACCACTTGAATTTTGCTCTAAGTAATTAAAATCACAAGTACTTTTTGCTGCAGTTACAGGCAGGAGACAAACACGGCTGGGGCTTTATTATTTATATATGTGTGATAATTCAGGCAGCAGCAAGTATTTCTTCAACTGCTTTTTCTTTCACTTAAGTCTAAAACCTTCACCAATGCAATATACAGTCCCTCAATGCTTCAAAACATAAATCTAGATCCCATACCACCTGATGGAAATATATAGCACAAAAATGAAGCGATTTATTCCTGATTAACTAAGTATAAAACACCATGCAAATAACTTACAGTTGTTTCATGTAGTAACTCACTGAAAAGAAATAACTCTTCAGTGTGAATTTACACCTGGCTTAGATATTGACATTTCTAATGCAAAATGTAATTACAAACTGAGTATTGCTCATTGAGATCTAAAAAAAATAAAGCTTTAGACTCAGTCCAGGCTCTCTGGCTCTTTCAGACATCACTAGGAATAAGCCAGCACTTCACCACAAGTCAGCATAAGACTTGCTGTTAGCTCAGTCTTTCCCCCATTAAAGGCATTTCTCTAGAACTGACTTTCTAGAGCAGATTAAAATGACGGCAACAACAGACACATAGAGAAAAGAAGGGAAAATCAGTAAGCAAATGCATTTATAGGAGACTGGAAGGTTATAAGGCCTCTCAGGCCCTATTTGCTGAAGCCCTTCATCACTGTATAGGGGATAGCTAGTGCATTTAAAGGAACTTCAGAAACCCTAATCAAAAAAGCATATGTGGTGCCCTGGCACAAGATTATCATATGGGAATTGACAAGCTTTTTCTTGGTTTCTTTTCCTCTACCAGAAAAGCATATCTTGTGCTCTTTTCCTGATTGTTTGGATGAACAAGGGAGGTTGCAGAACTCTGCCTGGAAGGCTTGTGTGAGATAGATCAAAGAATAAAAACACAGCTTTAAATCTACAAGGAGTTAAGACCACTGCATGACTAATCTTGAGATAAGTTTTTGCCCGTCAAACAGGAGAAAAGACTATTGGGCTTTTCAACCAGGATCTCAGAACAGTTTTTTCATTCTTATATTTAAGAGCTACTCTTTTAATCACTGTGTAAAACAGGGTCATAGAAGGCTTATTTGTGGGAGACATTTTTTTGAATTACACTTCTGTGTCTGACAAAACAAACAGCATCAGCTGAAGAAAACAATTTAAAGGCAGAAAAGAGGCAGAACCATACAAATCTTAAAAGGGCAATTAAGGCAACAGCAAGGAAGGGCATGAAATACTAACAATGCAAATATTGTGAGTGCAAGTTCACTTTGCTGAGAAAAAAGAATTAGAGATCGGTCCAAACCAGCATCCAAACAGATATTCACGGACAGCTTGCATCCATTTCATTATTTTAGCAGTGCAAAAATTTACTTGAAAATTGCTTTTAAAAATATGAATGCTTTAGTTATCTGGACAGGATCCAGATGCAGATCTCTTAGATCAATCTCCTTCCCTTAACTGCAGAGGCACTTCAGAGAAATCCTCCAAACTTCAGCTCTAGCTTTTAGGGGAATACATTTAGAATGAAAACTGCCCCCTAATTTCTATGCTTCAGTCCATGTCATATAGTAATAATAGTAATAGTAAGAGTAATTAATAGTAATAATACTTCATCTAAGTTAATGCTATAAATTTAGAAGAGTTTTGACCCTGCTCTTCCTCCTCTGTCAGTGTATTATGTACATGAAGATAAGAAAATAAGCTGTTTACATTTTAGTCAATCTATACCACCCACATCAAGCTTCACCCAATTTAACTGCCAGTTGATGTCTGACTGCAAACTGTCTAAATCCCTAAGGAGCAGGACTGGTTTAAGTCCTTTTACTTACAAAGAAGTCTTCTTTATCTTCTATATAACCATACAGCTGCTCCAACAGAGGTTATTTTTCAGTGAAACCAACACCTAGATATTGGCACTCTATCTGATCATTTCAATTACTTCAGCATTGAGCCAAGCCGTTTGTATTTATCTCGCTATATCCCTATCTCCCCTCTGTCTTATCAAACATAACTTTGCAGTATGTAATTGCTAATTCTAAACAATTCATCCCTAATGGTAGAATCATCTGTTTATCATGTGCTGTAATCATTGAATACCACCAGAAGTAGTGATGAGCATCTTACATTCATTGGAAAAGCCTTTTATCTCTAGTGTGGATATCCTGTTTCTTCTTATCATTCCCTTCATGTGTCACTGCAGGGGGGAAAAAACAAAACAAAACAAAACAAAACAAAACAAAACAAAACAAAACAAAACAAAACAAAACAAAACAAAACCCTTGTACATTTTATTTCACAGTGATTTTTACTCCTCCTCCTATTAATTGGGTTGTTTGGGGTTTGTTGATTTATTTTTTTTTTTAACAGAAAAAGTCTTTAACTGAAGAGATACCACATCCTTTTGCAATACCAGTAAAATGACTACATTTCAGTGTGCAGAGATGTATAACAAATTCAGCAAGGTTGGTCTCTCCTCCAGATAGTTTGTACTTTCAAAGTTGCTTTCTCTGCTTCAAGGGAAGTCACCAAAACTCGCTGAAAACTTTGCTATAAATGGTAGTGTGATGCCACTATATACTGGCAACAACCAGGGCCATTATGTTCTACCTTTCATACCTACCTTTCATTCCTTTAACCCCATCAGCAGGAGCTTTGGGATAGTTCTTTAATCTGCTGTATTTTTTCTGTGTTTCACCTGGAGAAATTATGTTTCTTTTTTTATTTCCAACTCAAAACAAGTACAATGTATTTGGTGTGATGAAATTGCTACCCAAAGGAACTGCCAATGATTGCCTGATCAGTGCTGAGAGCATTGGGCTTCTGGTATTCTGGTATTGCTCTGGGGGCTTTTTTTGTTTGTTTGTTGGGTTATTAGGTTTTTTGGGGGTGGTTTTTGTTTTGTTTTGTTTTGTTTTGTTTTAAATAGTTGCACAGCTTTGAGGAGAAAGGTATTGAAGAGCAAACAGAAGTCATTAATGCTTCCCTTTTCACTTATCTACTAACATTGTGATATTCTCCTGCCTGCTTATATGCTGCACATGAGCATTAACAAACCTCATTTTAAAAAGAGAGTAACAGAAAATGGTATCCATGTAGCAAATGGGGAAGGGAGCTTATTTGCCGGTTGAAGAATGCCAAAACCTCAACAATTTGCCAGTAACAGAGGAGAATACGAGCAGAATATCTGCTGCTGGAATAGGACCATCTCAAAGAAGAAACAGATAATTTATAAAATGTTAATGATTACAGAAATTCCATAATTAGAATCACTGCTACTTCTGCTGCAGAAAATACAGATGGATGAAAGGGAACAGAGAAGGTCCTCCAGGCTTGCAGGAAATTTTTTTGCTGTTCAGCACTAAGGAAGATTATGAGAATCCAAAGCCTAAGTAAGGAAGAAGCTGAATAAGAAGGAGGAGGCAAATATGTCTGGATGGGAAAGGCAAAGCAACTGTGGATAATACATAAGAGACAAGAGTGTGTCAGAATGGTTTAATATAAATCTCAAGCAAAGGCCTTTTTAAATTTGTTCTCATTTTTCTTTTCAGATGTTCCTTCCTCAGTACATATTTTAATGTGAAGGAGCCTTAGGAATTTGCCATGGATCCCAAGAATGACTTGAACTGAGTCTCAGACTCACAAGAACAAAGGAAAGTGAGCACAGAAAAAATAATTTCTATTATAGTCATATAAAATAGCATATGGTAAGTCATACACTTTTATCTGTCATGTCAGTAACATGCCATGATTCCTGACAGAAGTCATGTATATTAAGCAGGCTCTTTGCCTCATCAGCTGAAGCCAGAGCAATGGCAACAGGAGGACTGCTTTCAAATATTGCACCTTTTGATACATATGCATTCTGTGTTTTTCTGCTGTATTGCATGGTTCATAATTTCATGCTTAATATACTTGCTGCTGACATTACCCCTCAGCATGTTTCAATTTCAGGCTTCATATGATGAAAAAGTGCCCAGGCATATAATCAAAATACTAAATAATGAAGCTTCAACTTAACCAACTTGAGCACATCTTCAGAGCTCTGTAGCTGCTTACAAAGTGATTTGCTGAGTGGTTTTAAGTAGATATTTAAAGCTAAAAATGTTCATCAGTGTTTTACTGATGCTGATTTGCCTCCTCCTTTGCATGTCATGTATTTAACCCTTGACACACGCATTTCCCTTTCATTTGATGTCCACCCAAAAAGTCCTATCCTCTCCTGAGTCCTGCTGAACTTACAGTCTCAGTGTATTTTTCATTGCAGGAGTCCTACAGGTTAGTTTTGTCCCATGTGAAAAACACTATTCTCAGTTTCACAGCTGCTGTCTATCTGTTTTACTGTCTAAGTAATCCAAATCAATTCCCTTTTTTCCTTGTTTTATGAGAAGATTCAAACAGGAGAAGACTGAAACATGATCCCTCAACCATTTTTTATTTTCTCTGCACTCACTTTGCTCTCTCCTATTTAACCCTTCTCTAAATGATATAGCTCTGTCTTTCCATCCTCTCTTGATTCTGGACCTTCTCTGTGATTCTGGTCTTTTCCCCTCCTGTTTTCTCCTATTCCTGCTGGAGTTGGTCCATGAACTGTTGGACAAAACTGAGGACAAAAGACAAATTTAATGTAATAAATTAGAAATTTATACTTACGGGGAATTACGCTACTTCAGTGTGGAACCCAGAAAGACTGGGAGGGTTGTGTTTCTTTAAATTTAGTGGTCTGATTTAATGTGATTAATCCTGCCAACAACTTTGACAGAAGTCAGAGGAAGAAAAGAAGGAACCGAAAACACTAAGTCACGTTTTAATGTTTTGAATGTTAAGAGAGACAGAGAACTGTCCATGAGCTCAAAATGCTGTACAGGTATTGCCTTTCATAATACGTAAATCACATTTACCTACAGAAAGGAGGAATGTTCACATTACAGTCATTCTGTCTGGGACAGGAAGAGCCTGCAATGTAATTCACAGGAGGATATGTCTGTTGTAAAAGGTCACCTCTCCTATGAAGGGAGGCTTTGCACAGTGCAGCCTAGACAGGTTTCAACAATATTACAAGAACATTCATTATATCCATTATAATGTCTCAAGCACATTTGCAGCCAACCCAGGCTGCAAATACAATACTTTTCCCTAAATGGATTAATAGGAAAGCAGAGGTCCTAGAATTGCTCTGACATATCATTTATACACATTGTAATCCTGACAGCTGTTAAGTATTAGAGAAAATCCAAGACAAAGACTGTGCAAGGAGAGCCCACAATTTATTACACTCTACAATGCAGCATGCTGAACTCTTGATTAGTACTCAGCTGTAACAGCTAAGAGTTGTCTCAGAAAAAGATTAGAAGACAGTCAGAATATTTCACATATATATATGATTTTATCTCAGCTTCCTTATTTAGCATTCTTATTTATAACTATGTTTTCACATTTATGATCAAGAATGTAGCCTATTGCTTTGCTAGACAACATTTGTCTTCATTCACTTTACACATGCCCATCATTTAAATCTCCTGAGACAGATAAATTACTTTCTCAGAAGCAAAAGGATGAGATAAACCTGTATTACAGTCAGGCTGTGGATGCCAGCAGAGTAAGTCGCCGCTTGGACTTCCAAGCAGCAGCAGCTGAGGGAAGTGTGCACTGCTGTGGGTGAAGCGCTGCCTGTGGAAATCCATTTGTGACAGAGCACAGGTGCCCCCAGCTCCCCAGACCAAGCACAAATGTTCTGCACAGGCACAAGCCTCTTGCAAGGCATTTGGGGAGAGGAGATGCGTGCACCCAGACACCCAGGAGCTCTGCCAGTACAAGGTCGTGCTCAGCCATCCTGGGTGAAGACCTCAGAACTCCTGCAGCTTTTGACAGCGCTTTTAGGCAAAATTTGTGACCAAGTACTTCCCTCTCTGCTACTTCTATGGATGTATATTCTGCTTTCTCTTCAGATCATATAGGGATAAAGATGCGTTCAAAGAATTTCAGTGAAGCAGGAAGGTTCTGTTTTCCCTTTTGGAAGCTCAGTTTGCTACCTGAATGAGGCGATGTCCTGACTTTCCTGAGCATACCTGTACAAGCCTACAAGCTGACTGTGTGAACGATGCCTATTGACCCTCCAGGAAAAAGGTATCTGCAGCCTGGTCTTGAAGATAAGATCCAAATTCCACAGGAGTCACCAGAGGAACTTCTGCTGCTATCTCTGGAAAACTTGCTCCTGGTTTGGGCAACTCCGAGTAACTCACCAAGTGCACAGTTGGTCTACTCTGCTGAAGTCCATGGAACTGTAGAAGAATAGAAGTCCCACAGAAGGAAACATTCAGTGAACCACTATCTTTCGCCAGTGAGCTGGACCACTGGGAGTGCTGGAAAGTGTAGAAGGTTTTGGAGAAGTGGAGATTGAAAAAAACAGAGCAAAGGACTCACACCAGGCATGCTCCATCTGTGAACAGCTACCAGACATTGGGTTACCAGATAAAAGAACATTATGAGAAGTATAGAAAAATTGTGTAGGTATTCAGAACATCATATTTATAACCTGTACACATGACAACTTGAAATGTCATATGTACAGGTTAAATGTCATGCAGACACACTTTATAGAAAACTCCCTGTAATTTTGAACTAGAAGGCAAGAGAGAAAAAAAAAACTTGAAAATTTTATTTAAGTAATTCTAGTGACAGAACATCTAATTTTATTTGCTTCCTCAAAATGTCTATGCATTCATAGATAACTGGTGCATGATAATAAACAAGTAAGAAAAGATTATTATTTTAGAACTCATTATATACTGCATAGTGACTTATTTTGCTATTAAAATATGGCCTATCTCAAATACTTCTCTTCAGTTTGAGTTTCCCTATAAAAGCAGCAGAAACTGCTGCTCTGCTTTTTACAAAACATCTTTGTCAGAGCACTACAATTGGGCTCTAAGTCACCAAAATGCTTTAGACTTTCACACAAAGCGTGATAGGGCTTTTCCTCCTCACTCAGCCATTTTGGCTGGTTGTTACAATCACCTCGAGATTGCTCTGATTTGGCTCTGTTATGCATTTTAGAGCTGAGACAAGACATTCTGCTTGCAGTATTCCTAGGTGTATTTGGCACTGGCTGCAGCCATGTGTGGCTGTTGTTAGTGTGGAGCCACGTAAGCAGCGACAACGCTGTGATGGGAACAAACCCCCGACGGAAAGTGGGGGCAGGATGGTGCATGGAGGGAGTGCTGGTAAAAACATCAGCTGTATTGCTGTACGTTGTGTGTGCTGCCTTTGCACAACTCTAAGCAAACAGAAAGCTGAGTCTGTTAGTACAGGCAGAGGGAATATTTCAGACACATGATTTATAAATATGATGCAGTCCTGGAAATGTAGTTACCATGAGTAACTAGCACAGTTATTATTTCACAAATTGCAGCCACCATTCCAGCTTGAAGGAATGTGCTAATTAAGCAACACCGTGGGGAAAAAGGAAGGCCCCACTTGCTATATCAGCATCATTTTATTTCAGAGCTTGGTGCCAGGTAGGAAGGTAAAAGGCTGCTTCATCACAGTCATTTGCTTATAAGCACAAAATTTACCTGATGGTGAATATTAAGACTGAGATGACAGAAGATGGAATCCACCCTAAAAAGACGAACAGGGTAGATTCAAAAAAGACGAGAGCTCCCAAAGCAAATCAAAGTGGCAAACTAAGTTGCCCTGTCGTGCTAGGTAGTTCTGGAGACTCACTCCATGAGGAGGGGATTGCTGCCAAAAGGACACTTGGCTACCACTGTTGAGGTCACACTCAGAGTCCTGGCTGCCATGCAGGTGGGGTACTCTGACAATGCAGGCTGCTGTTTTCCACTTCGCATTTTGATTCTGGAGCACCACTTTTCACCAGAATAAACTTGGGGTATTTAGGTTAATATTTGAAACAGATTTGAGACAACCTAATATCCCTGAGTTTTCTTCCTGTATAGGCAAGGATCCAGACGAAAAGGGGTCTGGACCCACTGTGTCTGCAGCTTGGTATCCATGAAGAGACCCAAAGGCCCTGGAGGTGCTTATGATCAAGTGCTGGGGAGAAATCAGTCCTGCCTCACAGGCAAAGGTATGTAAGGGTTTGTTCATTTACCACCTCAGTGACCCCCAGGTTAACAAAAATATCTTTGCATGGAAAGATACGTGTATTCCAGAAACCTGGAAAAGGGGAGAAACTTGTAAGGCTGGAAGATAAATGACTAATCTCTCCTTACAAGAGGAAAGAAGCAGAGTTTAGTTACTCTGAGCTGTGCAGGGTACATCAATTAGTTTGAAAGTAGGGTATGTGGCAGTGAAGTGTAGAAGCACTTCCATTGCTGACAGTATTAAAAACAGATCAAAAGACAAACACTGTAAATTGGGATTTGAGTTTTAGTTGTTCTGAAGAGCTGTTAGCAGTGGAAATTACCTTGCTACCGACTCCCCAGACAATCCTTTCATGCAGAGAGAATGATCCAAAGGTAATTAGCATTGGTGGAAAAAGCTCCTGGGTAAAATTTGTGTCTGCACTGAAGTGAAGATGAAATGTTTTAGTTGTGGGAGAGAGGATTTCATCCAAAGCACATTCTGTGAAAGGGTTACACCCAGCGAGCACTTCAGACAAGAATAACACATCTCCTTTCTGTTACCCATGTATTCCTCTTTGTTTTCTCTCAGACACCATCAGGAGCTTCTCCTGACCACCTTGTAAATAAGGAGTTTTCTTAGGAGTGACAGGACATGCACACCTGCAGAATGGTTATGCTAAGTAAGTGAGAAAACAGTCTGAAATGTGCAGCTTCTCCTTCCACTCCTTAAAATAAGGACTACTCACCCATCTTTGTATATTTAAAAATAAGGCATTTTTAAAAGCGGTATGAAGTAATTTTAGCCCCGTTCATTAGTTTGTCAGCTTTGATAAGGTAGGAAGAATATGTAACATGAAAGAAATATGAGGGATGGGAGTAAACCCCCCAAACTGCCTAATGACCAGCTAATAATATATTTTGCCTCATATTATTCAATGCCTAAACAAATGAGAAAGATTTAAAGAAGAAAGTGTTTCAACTGGGCTATGAAGTCTATAGCATAAAAGCTATCAAATACTGCCCTGTGTTACATTTGTAATATTTTAAATACACTATGGTATCCTTTTCCATTATCATTTTCTTAATTCTACATCCCCCAAAATGCATGTGTTCCTAAACCAAGTTCTGCTTTTCAGAATGAGTGCCCTTGACTCTTAATTTCTGTGGCACTTGAGCGCAACTATGTCAAACCCTCAAAGTTTAATAAGTGTCCTTCATCTTGTTCCACTTCTTCAGGCCATGGTACACTGCCAAGTCCAGAATTCAAGTGCATCTCTAACTTTCCTTTTTCAGTCCTACTGAGTCAGAGCAAAGTGATTATTAAAATACATATTTTTGCCCTATAATTCATCCATTTCAGGTGAAAACCACAATCTAAATTTTATTTTAGTGTCTTAGCTCTACAGAGCTGGCACAGTTTTAAGGGCAGTCGTTTGAGATTGTCTTCTGCCTCGCACATCATCAACAATTTTTCCAGGTAATTTCAACTTTGGAATCCTTAGTATGAATAGTTGTATTACATGCAAATGTGTTAAAATCTTTCCTGCCTAAGATCCCAAGCGACCTTATATTTCAGGAAGAAAACAACGACACATTTTTCTTGTAAATTTACTGAGTATTCATACACTCTCCATATGTGCTTTGAGCTGGAACCTCTGCAGACCTTGTGGGGAAGACATGTGGACAGACTAATAGAAGCTGGCTCCCTTTTAGGCTTTCTGTATTTTGGAGAGGAGGGGGAAGAGGAAACTTCCACTATGCAAGTGAATAATTTGTCCTGACATGTTGAAGCTCATCAAAACCCTAAAACCCAGTTATGATATGCTAAAGCTTTGCCCAGCAGCGTCAACCCTGTTTTTACTTTAAAGTCTCCTTGAACAATTAACTTACACCAACCTAGATATTTAAACATTGCCTACAAATCGTCAGGCAGAACCTACGGCATGTCTCTTGGACATGCTATCTGAGGTCAGCCTGCACAGGAGATGAACCAGGAAGCTTCCCTCTCTCATCCTGCAAGAATGATGCAAAAGATGCCTTACTACAAAAGGAAGGGGTTTCTTCTCCAGATGAAAAACCTCACATGTCAGAAATGCTGCTACACATATCAGTCTTTCTGCTGCAAAAGGATCCAGCTTACTGAAACACCACAAGTCTCCCTGTCAAAAATACAAAGCTTATTTGCCAGTGATACCCTCCTACTCTGCTGCAGCCCACATGATGCTTAAAATAACTAAAGGTAAGCTTCAAAGCCTTCTGCCTTGAGCTTCAGTTTCAAACAAAGCAACTGAAATTTAAACAGAGGAAGTAACTGTTGTTCTGTTCATGATTTCACCCTTCAACCAGAAATAAATATAAATCCCTTATTTCTTAACTACTTCGTGGAACTTTGAATCAGGTGAGCGTTCATGAAAGTGCAAAGCATTATTAAAAGTTACAACAGTGGAGTAATTTTCAGCATGAAAACACAGAGTGCTTGGGGTGGCCTTGCCATCTCTGGTCACCTTGCAAGTATGAGGAAAGTGCCAAAATAATCCCTAATGCATCTCTGTATTTTCTCTGTAATACTGCTACACGAGTACTTAACACTGGAGGCTGTAAATTCTGAACAATCTTCTAGCATTAGCTGCTGCCTTCAGTTACAGTCAGCCTAGCAGGCTTTACCTTCCAGTAATCAGAATGAGCCATGAGAGAGACAAGGAAGCATCTGCCTGGCTGCCCATAACTAGTCACACTGGTGAATTTATGCATTACAGTTCCCTATGTCCTGTTTTTTGCCTGCCCATTTCGGCCTTCATCCCTGATTTTTGATCAAGTCAACAAGTCAAGCAGGCTCCTGCTTGCCTTGCCTTCGAAAGTTTATTTTGTCCCCTGGCAAGTCACGGTCTGCGTTACATGTTTGCTTGGTGACCCCTTTCTGCCTCAGCCAAACAAACAAACGTGATTCCCCTTCATTCCTGTGCCATTCTTCTACCCCGTTTCTGTCCTTTAATTTCAAGTCAATTCCTTGCAGCTTGACCCTCTCTTCCTCCAATCCTTCTGAGGCCCATTTCCTTATACCTGAGCCATACAGAGGCACTGCTGACTGTGCTGGGAAGCACCCTGGGGTAGCAGATGTTAAAACTGAGATTATTAGATGTTCTGGTTATGAAGCAGCATGAGTGAATTTGAGGACATGAGCTTCTAGCTCTTCTGTAAGTGACTTGAGAAGAGTTAACTGCAGTTTGGGTAGCACAGACGAACATTTTCAAAGATAGAAACCCTGAAATGTCAAAGAACAGAGTTATCAAAACAGATCATTGTTAACAAATGGCTGTTTATTGCTAACACAAAGCAAGTGTACAGTTTGAAGCTGGATTCCTTCTGTAAGTGTTTACTGGAGGAAGAGACAAAAATAGACATTTGTATCCTATCAGTTGCTCATAACACTCACAACTGCTTCCATATGGCCCACAACTCTACTGTTTTACTTCCAATTACTTCCAATTCCATTTGCTTTCAATATGAATTCTAACTTTTGGTCTTTAACAATGGTCCACTGAGTGAAACACTCTCTCAATATTATTGTAGGTACATCCTATTCCCAGTCTAATTGTTTAGAGGAGAATTATTTTGAAATAATAGTGGAAATTAATTTGACCAGAATAAACTTCATGCAGTTGAAGTTCTCAAAATATCATTCATGTCTGGACAAGATTTGCCTTATCACAGTCGATTTTTAAATCTACTGGTGACTGTATTGCTTAGTTTGGGTTTGTCACCTCAGTGTTCCTGTCTAAATTCATGCCAGTATCTATGCATCTTTGGAAATGACTTTGCACCTCTTTTGTGGTAGGAATTAAATCAGTAATGCATAATGCACAGTAGCAAAACCACACTGCAGAACATGATCTGATGAAAGCACCACAGAGAGAAGGAACTGTAATTATTCAGACAGTTCAGAATACTGTTTTCAAGAAATACTCACCAGGATGTTTCATCCATAACTAGTTTCTGTTACCATGGTTTTTCTTCCTGCACATGTTCAAGTAGATAAAAAATGGGCATCAAGTGCACATGCCAGCAGAAAGTCTCATTCCCTTGCTTCTGTGCAAAACAAAAATAGTATTTCTGAGAGCTAGGCTGTCTGCACTCCTCTGCCAAATAGTGGGAGTCAAAGGTAGGAAAGAAACCTTTGCTGCTCTCTTTGGCATTCACTGTCAGTCATGCAGATACGACATTACAAAGACACATATGCCAGCATCCATTAAGTGTCTTTACTGTAAATAACACTTTATTTCTGTGGCAGACAATCTCGTCCCACTGCAAGTGCCCTGAACGCAGCACTGTGTAATTGAGATAACATTTGCAATGCCATCTGAGAAAAGCCTTCAGCTGGGAACTTATTAACAACCTAAGGATGAAAAAAGCCCACTTAAAGTACAATTTGAGGGGTAGGTAAATATCGAGCAGACTTTGATGGCAAGGCAGGGGAGAAGGAGCTTATCGCTATTTGGCCTTCTGTATGAGAAAGAAAGAGAACTTAAACAACACTGCCTGGCTACGGTGAAATGCAAGGTAATGTAAGGAAAAGATCAGCTATCCAGGGCACAGTGTGAGTTCTCAAAGCTTTAAAACACACAAACGCAGAAGTTAAAAATCACAGCACTGCACAGGTGTTGCAAAAGGCTGTTTTCCCTCTGTGTGGGCTACTGAGGGCTTGCTGGCACCTCAGAGCAAGGGCAGGCTCGGTCAGTGCCAGGGCCAGGTCAGCCATGCTAGCTAGGGGAACCATGACAGGGGAGGGATGGCACCAGTGAATGCGTCTGCACGAGCTAAAGATGGGAGCAGGAGCCTCTGGGGATCCTGATAGGCAGGTTGTTTGCTCAAATCCGTGTCCTCAGAGCTAGCTGGAGCAGGCTGGCAAAAAGGAGCAAGTATCACACTTTTGTTTTATGCATGGACATGTCCCCTGTTTGTTCAGCATGGGCTCTAGTATCAGAAAAATTTGGAAGCTGTTCCTTCCCCTAATTTCCCAAAGGAATGGCAGGAACCACCCGCCTCTCCTTTTCAGGCCCCAGTCAAGTGAGGGAATCTGCTACTAGTCAGTACAGCCCCTGGCATCAGCGAGACCTCACCTACACACCAGAGACTTCTCCAGAACGAGGGCACCAGTCTGGACTGTGAAACACTATCTAGCCCATAAAGCATGCAACTTTCCCCGAAAATGGCCCAGTATGGCTGTCACACTGGCAGGAAACACTTCTGCTGACCCACCTGATTTCATTTCTGGATTAAGCTGTACAAGAAAAAAATCACTCCTAGTAAGAAGTAAATTTTGGAGGGTTGTACTCTGCTAGTGCAGCCACATCTGTCAAACCTTCTTTAGCAGAGGCAAATGATGAGTTTGTCAACACTTGCACAAAAAAGGATGATCAAGAACTGCCTTTAAATTCCAAGTAAAATAAGCCCATTCAGCCCACTGGTCACAGACTTGTGAACTGCTGAAGTTTTAAATCTCCTCAAACAGAGACAGTAGCAGGCATGGTTGCTGGGAGGCAGGATTTAGTCTTTGGATTATAGCAACAGCTGAGAATTCCAGCTAAGATCAGACTGTCATGACAGTGACGTGGGGACAAATACATTGATGGTGATGCCAAGACAACCAGACAAAAGCTTTCTGAGATGAAGTGTTTTCTGTGTCTCAGTACAGGTGTTTCATGCAATCATAAACTAAATGTACTCAAAATTTGTGACTCATATAGCAATTCCAGAACTTCCTTCAGGTTCAATAATCAGTGCTTGCAATGAGCTCAGGCATTAGGGCCCCTTCTCAGCTGTTCTTAGAAAATCGTGAGCGCCAGTGAGAGACAAACCCCATTACACAGCATCTGACAGCAAATGTGTGTGTTCTTATGCAGTTTTCTACATTATGAATTTTCTACCTGATGGCAGTATGCTCCTATTATTTTTGCCTCCCACTCGTGTTCTGTGATGAAAAGCCTGCAGTAAAAATTCAGACTAATTCCTTTTATTTTACTCTCTCCTGCTGCTGTTCTATCTGTGAGAGCTGCCACAGGAAAGAAAAACTGTAGCAGAATAGACTAATGAAAACATTGCTCTGCCTTTTATGACATTAATACTGACAGAATTTCATAGCTCCCTGTCGCAGACAGTAAAGAAAACAGCTCTTATTTTCCATATTCCAACTATTATTTTCTCACCGTCACAGGGTAGCAGAACATCAGAACCACCCACCACCTTCTGCACAAAAGCCACCCCAACAGAGCTGTACACAGAACACTGTCATCTTCCCGTGGCTTTAGTGATCCAACATTGCTGACTTCTTTTTTGTTTGATTTATTTTGTTCTGTTTTGGGTTTTTGGTTATTTGTTTGTTTTCTTGTTCTCTGCATCACTGTTAGCATCCAGTCCATGGCTAGAGACAAAGCAAAATATCATTTTCTACCTGCTCTGTGTCCAGAAGGGAAAGATGCAGTCACTTCTGTGCAAATTCTCCTTCCCCACCTGATCTGGAAGCACGGTGCAGAAGTGGTTGGACTGAGATCAGCCACAATATGAACAACCAAATCCGTAATCCCCTATTTTTTTGCCTTGTTCAGCCACAAATATGTTACTCAGTCACATATCTTAGGACCTAGAGTGTCCTTTGTAGCTAACACCTGAGATACGAGAGATTAGCAATGTTGTATGAATAGCAATGGATGGATTGCTAACAATCCAGGTAAGCACCTAAAAATGTCAATCCCTGGCACAACCCTCCAGCCGCAAGCGTCACTACTGATACTTCTGAGATTTAGGGAATTATTTTGCCCGCTAGGTGTTGGTTTTTTTCTTAAATACATATATATATTTATTAGTAAAATATTCCTCTAATGCCCTCTAGTGTCCACAAATAAGAGAGATTCTTGCTACTGCTTCGTCTCAGCATTCCTTTCAGCAGGGAAGTTTACAGCCTTACGTACTGCAAAGGAGCATGCAAGGAGTTCAGATTATTAAATACTAGATATGCATTACTTGTTCCTATCTGTTTCACTGGATGGGGAGAACAGCCAAGTCCCACCAAAGCTGACTGGGGCATGCAGGGTGACAGTTCTTGGAGGAAAGACACACGTAACACTGAAGTTAATTATGAACTTGGGGAAGTTACTGACTCAACCTGGGAAAAAAACCCCCAAATTTCTCCTGCTCCTCCCCTACCACTGCCATTGCCTTGAAGGCAAAGATGCCCTCAGAAGAGAAGTGTAGTGACCACAATAGAAACACTTTGCAATGTGTTTATCTAAGCATAGCTATAACACCGGATGTGCAGGAGCCCAGAAAGGATAACCTGACTTAGCCAAGGTCACAGCACATGGCCATGAATAGATCCAGACCTCCTGGCTCCCAGACCTGCGCTTAAACCACAACAGTGTGCTCCTTCCTCTCAGCAAATGTGCTGAGAAGGTGCACAACCTGAACCTACCGGTTACATTTCTTTCTGAAGTTCCTGACAGCAATCCATAACCAGATACTTCCAACTCAGCATTACGACTGCGATCTACTGGTGGTGACACACACAGTCTTCTTGTCTGATGTCGTATCAGGTCACTATTAGACAAAAATCTGGTCCATGATTAACAACTGAGGTGCAATGTATCTGCAAAGATCTTAAAGTATATACAGTGAATTCCAGTGCTCTCCATGAGACTTAAAATATGTTGATTTATTTCATTTTATTTCCACAAATAGTTTAGCTATTACTATTTATTGTAACTTCTGAGTTGATAGAATCCTATTCACTTAACTAATTCTGGTTCTAATCTTAAAGGCAACTGCCAATGTATCCTGATTTTTTTTTTTTTTTTTTAAATGGGGTCCTCTCTTTAACCCTGTTTGCTGAAGGAACGATTCTCTCTCCCTTTACTGATTTTAAATTCACTGGAATTTTACAGACACTCAAGAACTGAGCTGGAGCAGCACTTCCTAGGTGTTACGAGATGACTATTTTGAGCCTTGAAATCTATTATTTAAAATTGTTTTTTGCGCCAAGTTACTTCTTCTGATTTCACAGACTTGTGTGAAATGAATAAATCAAAAACCTTTCTTCTTTTCTTCTCTTTTCAGTTTCTGGGGGGTTTTTTTGAGCTGGGGGAGACCACATATAACTTGGGTTCTGCCCTATGAATTACTGAAAGCGGCCTGTGGTTTAGTTAGTAATAGGAAACCACCAAATCCCCAGCCTACAGATGTAAAGTCAAACCAAGGCATCACTAGATTCGGCTTCCAAAATCATAGCAGGGACAATTTTGGGGATAATTCAACAGAAACAAGTCACTGAATGAAATTCTGTGTTACAGTAGAAAACATAAAAACTACATTTTACTTATCAGCATATAAGTGTGCCACAGTAGAAGCAGGGATGCTCTGCAGCTGCAGTGAAGAAGAGATGTAAGGCTATTGAAATTGCCACTGCAGGGTAGGCACTGGGCTGAGGCATGCCAGTACATGCTCTGTGTAGAACGCAAATGCCCTTTAGACAGAAAGTGTATTTCACCCTTTTTGATTAATTTCTACACCACTTAGGCTGTCTTCTTTTCCTCTCACTTCTGGGGCTGTGACCTGTGATCCCCAATCACCCACCCTCTCCTCCCCTGAGAGGCACAGGTTGCTCTCCAGGGGCAGGAGCTGCTCACGGTGCTTGGTGAACCTCTGCTCCTGCAAACCCTTCACGGCCCAGAGCGTGTTGGGCAGGGCACAGCATCCTGGTGGATGTGGGACAAAAGTCAGGCACCCAGAAGGACATGCAGAAGAAAATCTTAGTGTTGTTGTTGTCTTAGCTGGTGTTTTATCTTCCTGTTGGGAAACGTTGTAAGATCAAGTGATTGCAGCCGTAATGCTGGTCTTCCCGAAAGGAATTTCGAGTGGCTAAGTTCAAGGAGCAAATTACAAAGCTGAGTTTATTAAAGACAGTGTACCTTGAGGGTCACATATTTGAAAGTCAGAAGCCTGAAGGTACTGGTATGTATAGATGAGGAACTTCAGAAGCTGATAATATGCCAAATTTCCACTGAAATTAATGGAAATCAAAGAGGTTAAGGTCCCCAAAACTCCATCTATAACAATAGGTGTCTCTCTACAGCTTCAGGTGCTTCATTAACTTTAAATGCCAGGCCAAATATTCATCTTTCAGCTGTCAGTACCATGTGTAAGAGGGATCAGGCATACAAAAGATTTTAAATATATTCTCACAGAAATCATTCAAAACTTACAAAGAAGCACATTGTGAAATGTTCCTTGACTAATTCAGGAGCCAAAGATTCTTTTGAAGTTACAATAACTGAAGGGGAAGGTTTTCAAGGGTACATAAGGAATAGACAGGTACTTTTTGAAGAATAATTAGAATTGTTTTTAGAACTATTAAAATGGGAAAGATCAACATGATTTGAATAATTTCATATAAACACATACACTCCTCAAGCAGAAGGTACTGTCATAGGGCTATTTATTCTAACAATACTTGCCAGCAATATTATTCTTTCAAGTGTTTTGTAGACAAATAGGCCCTTCCTTCTATACACTTGATATACCCAGTAAATACGTTCAAGAATCAGCTTTATTAGACACTGGCAATAGTCTAAATATTGACTTTTGTAATCCCTTTTAACAGCTGCTGCTTTCTGCACTTGAATTGACATTTAGCTCAGAACTGAAAACACCAATGACACTCTGTTTGGAAATTACTCCAATTATTTAAATCCTAGGATGTGTTACAACCGATACTGAAACTGAAATAAATGTAAAAGAGGAACCATTAAGCTTACTGGCAATATTTAGCAATGGGAAACATCCATAATTCACGAACATCCACATCGCTTCTTTCCCAATAAACATTTCAAATCAATAGCTTTACTTTTAAGCTTTACATGTATCATCTTAACTGACTATAGATTTGATACACATTTCCATAGACCTAATATGTTTATTGCAAAATCATATTTTTCTCATGAAAAAGCTTCCAAACACGGAAACTTTACAAGAAATATAGAATTACTGAAGTAGAAGAAATGCTGATTTCATCTTGTAAATAGATGAAAAGTTTGTTACTTCTTACGTGAAAGCAACATGACATTGCAGTATGAAGATTCTTGAGCAAAGCAGGAATAGTAAAAACAACATAAATTCTTCAGAGAATTTTTTGTAATACTGTGGTCCATATTGTCCATGCACTTTCCAGCCTCGATGCTGCCAACCAGCACCAACACCCCTTCCAGTGTGGGGAAGTGGCAAGCGGGGAAAAGGATGCATTGGGCTGGGAGGGGATGTTTCTGCCCCCGCCTTTCCTGTGAGGCTTCTGGACAGACCCTTCTGGCCCGTATCAGCCCCAGCTGATATATGCAACTCAGTCAAGTACTTTCTCCTTTCATACTGAAGGTATTAAGGAAGAGATAGAAACAAGCTGCCAGTCCTGAACCAATCAACCCTTGCCCTCCTCCCAGGAAACCACCAAAGCAGTTCAGACAGTCTAGAGTGCCGAGCAGCCAGCTTGGCCATGGTCAGGGAGGGTGTCTGCTGGTATAGCACTGGTCACAACACTGCCTTTCATCTTCTGTTTTGTTCATGGACTTTTAGAGAATAATAGCCTTTTTTAAAATTAAGAACTACCGTAGCAGACTTGTATATCAAAACCTGTTCGAAGTAACAGGAACACATCAGTCAAATTCCGATTGTGCATATTTTTCTATGATTTATTTTAAAAATCAAGTTTGTTCTTTGGACTCAACCCTTTCCAGATCACTTCAGATTGAAGTCAATAATGCCAGCCCATGTCAAACTAAAGGCTACTCAAAAAGCTGTCTTAGGACGCCATGTTGTCCACATCCTTTGGCAAAAAAATATGCCTCATACCACCACAATGTGAAATTCTACTAAGATTCATATTTTTATTTTAAAAGTTTATCTATGTTTTTCCTTGTTATTTGTTGAGGATGGACTCTTACATCTCTTATTGGAAAATATTGCTGAAAGCTTACTTTTAAATTACAAGCTTATAGAATAAGAATCTTTTCTGTCAATCAAGCTGATTGCTGACAGTGTTAAGTTTGGACTACTACAAAAACTTTCCGCATCTAAACGGTTAAGGTCGTGTGCATAGGTATTGCTGTTGAACTAACCCATAGTTCAACTGTTTTAAAAAATATTTTAAAAAATATATCCTTTGAAGGGACCTTTAAAGTGAGGCAAATATGTTTTCTGGTTTATCTAGTTTCCAGCTAAAGCAAGTTTTCACAAATAACCATTTTTGAACTGGGCCAAAAAAGGCATCAGATAAAATGCCCTTGGTAGTGTTTTTAGGTGGAATTTTGAACAGATTAAATCATGCCTTCTCTTCATGCCAGTGCCACTGCTGCATAAGCCGATCTTAACTTGCTAGTTTTATTTTTACACCTGGTGACAGATTACCTATTGAGTTACTAAAGCAAAATTTACCTTTTCAATTTCACCACTGAGCTGAGAGATAAATACCTACTTAGATGCTTGGATGCAAGCAGGCAGGTTGTCCCTCTGGAGCACTTCAGAGATTTCCATTCATTTGACATGGAAGGCAGGTGCTTATTTTAGGAGGCTTTCTCCACCAGACATCTAAAATTCAGATCCAAGCTAGACAGTTGGATGCAGAATTGCAATATATAGATGCAAGCTGGGTCTTACCCCATATGATTAACATTTTATGAAAGACAGATGGCCTTAAGTGAAGTGTCTCTCCCAGTGGTCTTTCTGCCTTCAAATGGCCATTAAGATTCTGAACTGTTTTTAGAATTTCAATATGATTTATTAAATATTAAAAATTTAAGTAGGTAAGGAAAATTACCGTGTATTGCTGTCAACCTGAAAAACAGCCTGATATGAAAAGTTTTGGAGTCTATAACTCAGACTGTATTTGGGTCAGCAAAAGCCAAATAATGAGGCAACATCATCCTGCAACTACAGACAGTGAAAGGAGGTCAAGAAGTATGAATGTCCAAATGAATGATCATACACTCTGAAGATTGGAGAAAGAGAATGAAACAATTCTAAACAAGAATTTTGAACTCAAGTTGGAAAGTAATTAAATGATACAAATTTGGATGAAATAGTCTCATCACCCAAGACAACAACTGTAGCAAAAAAGACAATAAATTTAAGAGTAAAATCAAAATTGAAGGCAACACTTCCCTATTAATAAAACAATATATTTATTCTAGATAGAAGTACATATATTCCACAAGTCGATACATTCGCTTAATGTTGGTTTTGTGACAAGAGATTTTTTTATCAGATGTTCTCAGCTGACCAGCTGCTATTAAGATGGTAGCAGATGCCCAGACAGCTGTCCAGAAGCCTGCTGCATCCTGCTACTCCTTATTCTGCAAAAGCTGCTCACAGCATTGTTCTAACACACCCCACAAACCACAGGAGGCTGCACTTCCCACGCATTCCCATTTCTTGTAGGTGTTATGCTGAACACTTGCTCTGAATTAATTCTTATGGGGTCATACATCTTTAGAAGAACTAATTGTTATCTGTGTCTTGTACTGTTAAAAAGTCTGTAAGATATCAAATAAAGTGAAGCAATGGAATGATGAAACGTCTTCCAAAGCACCGGAAAGAATTATCTGAAAATCTCATTAACAGGTTAGAGTCAATCAAAGGTGTACAGTGCTTTGTGGACAGCTTTGTCAAAAAAAAGCTGCCGTGCTATGAATACATCTGGCACGTGGCAGACCATGATAAATTGTGGGGGATATAAAAATAGGACTAATCACTCTGTAGGAAGCATTACTCACCAGAAATTAATGTGCATTCTAGAAAATAAATTAATTCCAGCTGTCCTTTCTGAAATACATATTATTAGACTTACTAATTTTGACAGTGACTTTTCCAAGGTACAGCATTCAAACACAAAGTATTTGCTTATTATCTCTCATGAAAACAGACAAAACATTTAAATACAGCATAACTTGTGTCACGGAAATAATTTTCTATTGTTGGTAAACTTTTAAAACAAACTACAAGGGAAGGGCTTTCTATATACCAATTAGTTTTGTGGAAGTAAATAAGCACAATCTAAATTTCACAGAGTTACTCTACGTTTGTATGTAATTTTATTTTTAAATAAGTCATTCTGTAGTTTGAGTGAAACCCTCCAGCCCAACTGTGCTTTTCAAGGTTAGCACTTGATCTGGAAGGTTCTACAGCTGCCTAAAAATTCATGTACATTTGACAGCCCTTCACCTGCCTGGAGAGTGCAGAAAACAGCACAGATGTTGTTTTCTTTTTGAGATGCTTCAGAGGCCCTCCACTTCTGAATCTCCTTTTGACTTTTTGGCTGCCAACATCACAAAATCCCAAAGGTTGCAACAGGACATAAAACCTGCAAACACACGAACACACCTGGCTCTGGGCAGAACAGCGCAGGTGCACAACATGCCAGCTCTCAGGGGGGAAATACTTGGCTAATATAGTGTTTACCTACTGACTTTGTTTTGTGAATACATCCAGGGGGCTTGTCCCTCAGAGACTATGATCCCTGGAGAATGAGCTCCTTAAAAGTGAGAGACAACTCCACTGGAGTCAGATGTAAAAGAACAATGAGTTTGACATAAGACAAGTCTTCTAAATTTGATGTTATGTGGGGAAAGGACTATTACGTATTTGCAAGAATCAGTATAAAAAAAAATAGTGTAAATTAAGTGATATGGAAAGAGTAATGACCTATAAGAACAAGAGCAGTAGAGCATTAAAAAGGTTAACATTTTACCTAATTAACAGAATAGCTTCTAAGACAGATTGTGAAAGAAAAGAAAGCAAGACACTCAAAGAGAGAGTTCTAGGGTAGGGAAACTCAAATATATCTTGTAAACCTCTTTAATGGGCTTCTAAAGAGTTTCTAATTCAAATTCTTTTATCCGGCCACACCTCCTTCTCAACTCAGTACTTTGAAGATTAAAGCAAATATACTGGAACAAGTGCCAACAGGATCCCGCTCTTTAAAATGATCAACCAAAAGTGAAATTGCACACTAGCTCCTGAAGCTGTAGAGTTTTGGGCCACTCTCTAATATTTTCCTTTCTCACTTTGCTATTTTTCCTTCTCAGTTGCCTGTTATGGGCCAATTTCTTAATTCAAATCTTTATCTCCATGTCAATAAAAGAAAAGATACTGCTCGCTATGTACCTTGGAAAACCAGAATCGACTCACATGAGAAACAGATTTTAAGAACTACTCTTCTTCCCTGCCAGCTGAGATGGAATATTAAGATCCATGTATATGCTCTTCTTTTATTACAATTCCATTGGGCCTAGACAACTTGTATACAAATGCATCAATTTGTGTGCTTATGCCTGTGTGAGTGGTGGAAAAATATTTACATTTCAAATTGAAAATAAAGTAGGATGCCAATGTCTTGGGAACAAAAGAGAGTTTGATTATTACAATATAACCTTACAACACAGGCATGCCAGAATGCTCTAAATTTGCAAAATCTAACTCCTTAATAATGAAAGATTTTGCATGTTAAACTTCTACATTGGGACCACCAAGATCAAGAAAATGAAAAGGCTTCTAACTGTATCCACAGGGCTTTCTTTCAACTAGAAAAAAGAAGACATTGCCAGCATCAGCAAATAGCTGTCAGACCTTTACAAAGGGACCTTTATCACAGTTATTAAACAAAAATAGATGTTTATAATAGAATTTTGCCTTGCTCTGGCTCACCCTTGATGATCCACCACACCCATTTGTGATCCTATGATAAGATGTTGCCATTTGTAGACAAATCTATTTGCTAGATAGACACAATAGATATGTGTAGGACACACGTATTTTAGCTGCCACTTTACTAATAAGGCAAGCATTTTCTCTTTGCGAACAGAACTTGTTTAAAATCACGGTTTCGATCATCAGATATGAATAATGTGAGTTGCTACTGAAGCTTGCTTCATTAATCTATTACCATTTTTATCCTGTGTCCTAGTTGTTCTGTGATTCTATAATATAGACCTAAGATGCCAGCTACAGCCAACAAAGTTTGAAACATTTTGTTTCAATACAGGGAAAGGGTGGTAGAGTGGCTGCAAATGGTATTGCCTTGGAGCTGGCCTCATTGCTTGAAACTGGTGCTGTTAAAAAATACTTGTAGACCTTATTAATCCAAAACTTTTGAAGTTTCTAGCAGCAATTTACCTGAGAAAGGGTAAGCTCAAGCCCTTAGAATGACCTTCTCCACTATCTCCTGCATCCCAATGCATGCACATGATGCCCAGATGATGCCGATGTGGCAAAAGGTTTGGAGTGTCTAGACTCTCACCTTTGTAAATTCCTATTTGCTTTCTCTTTGGTTTGCAAGGGGTGAAAGTTACACAAACCTTGATGGAAGCCAACAGTGCCAGTGAAGATAATAAAGAAGAGCTCCTACTACTGTGAATCAGTTTTTCAGGGTTGCAAGTTCTGCCAGTGGCAAATTGCTCACAAAATGGGCCTGTATTAGCTTCCTGGAAGATGATCTCCTATGAGACTTTTTAGAAATATCTTGATTGCTCCATCTCTTTTCTTACGGTAAAGTAAGACTACAAATGCCCAGAGACTTTCACTAGACGTTCAATAAATGGTGGGAATACATTAATAGGTTGTGATCCTTTGTGTCATTCCAGTGAATATAAACTCTTTCAATAAGAAAACCAACCCACAGTATTTTATTGAGAAATACAAAGTATTAAGACCTTCTCTCTCACATTAGAAGAGAGAAACCATCACTCTGTACCACTCACCACAGTCACAGTGCTAATGAGAAATCACAAATGCAGTGCTATTACTGAGAAACAATTGGGGTTTTTTGATCATAACTGAAATGAAATCTCTTCAGGAAATTTTGCAATAATTTAACTATTTAAAGTAGGAAACAAATTCATTTTCATTTTAGATACCATTTCAAGGCTTTCCACCTCAAACTTAAAATATGAATGTGCCATGAGTTTAGGAAGCCACCTTGCAAAACCTTACACAGAATATTACTATCTGTACAATTAAAACATTGACATTGCTGTCAGGCAGAGGAGCTTGCAGGGAAATGAGCGTCTGTCACTGTGTTACACACGTGAAAAACAGAAACAAGGACCCTAATGAAACTCTTCATCACGTATAGCATCTATGAGTGTCCCCACCTGTGGGTGTCTTTGGGCACACTGTACACAGGAGCTTGGAGGAGTAAAGGAGAGAGAGAATATACAGTGGCATCTCTGGTGGTATCCTTCTGCTTTCCAGGAGTTTGCAGCCAGAGAGCTTAATGAAAGAGGAACTATTTTCCTCTCTTTGTTTAGCAGTTCCTTTCCCGCTGTAAATTCCTTAGGTTGTCTGTTACGTATAGAAATCATGGAATATCTCAAGTTGGAAGTGACCCACAAGGATCATCAATTCCAACTCCCTGCTCCTTACAGGACTACTTAAAGAAAAAAAAAAAAATTAATAAAAGCATTGTCAGATGATAGAGCTTTTTGGAAATGATGTAAATATGTGATACAAGATAGGCATTTTGACTTCTACACTTGCTTCAGTAAATACTTTCTAATGGAAAAGTTTGGAGTCAATTGTGACCATGTTACCTTGAATGTGAACTTCTCAGTCTTCCTAGACAAAGCTTCCTATTGTTTTAAGAAATCTCTATATTCCACAGTTTTTTTCCCTGGTTTCTCTTTGGTTTGTTTTTGTTTTAAGCTGCAGTGTGTCCAAATGAGAAGCAAACCCTGCTTCATCCTTCTAGGATACAGAAACCTCTGGCAGAAAGGCCAGGTCAGAAATGCCTAAAACAAAGAGAGCAGGAAACAGTCTCCTTGAAGCACAAGGATAGGACTGCTATACTTCAATTTAAACTGTCAAGATTTAAAGATCCTGAAAAGCATCACCTGCTTTACTTAAACATGGTATAGAATCGTATGTTCAGGCCTAAGGGAGGACCTGGAGGAAGTTAGCACCCAACAGGTCCAAGTCCTTTGGTTAAGATTACTCCACATCTGAGCTGACATTTGAGCCAGCACCTGCCCCTCAGAAAGGAGCCCAGGTGCTGTATAGTGGCAGCGCAACAGATTACAGAGAGATGTCTCAGCCAGGTCATTTAGGACATCTGCAGAAGTTCCTGACTAAAAGAGAAATTCTGTCTCATCAAAAAGTGACTGGCTTATTTATAGCAACATAGAGCTTTTTCTAACCTACACTTCAGTTTTCATCTTTTGAAGTAATGTACCATGAGCAGATAATTGCTATAGATCAATTGAAATTATTATTTATAAGCTAGAGTTCTACATCTTCCAAATCAAATCTCAAACCTACCTGATTTCAAATGTCTTTTTAATTTGCTATGAACAAAGCAGAGGAAATCTATCATTGAGGAATGAGACTTAGGCTTATATTTGATCATTTTCCTTTCACATTGTAGACCAATACAAAGAAATATTTATATCACTGAGCATTTCAGATAAGAGCTGACAGTATCCACCTATGTATGTCAACAGAGGCATCAGTAGCCTTTATTCTGTCTACAAAAAAGAAAAAATCAGGCTGATTCTTCTTCCTCAGCTACGTAATACGAACTTCCAAGAGGTAACTAAATATTTATTTTTAAAAGGCTTTGTTCCTGTGAAATGAATCCGTGCCATTTACACTACTGGTCTTGTATTTAGAAAAAGCTGAGATCCACTGAATTATCATAAGTAAACTTCTCATTTTCATTACCTTTTTCTGTTACTGATAACTAGGAATGCTCCAGGCCAGAGTCCCTCCTGTGCAATCATAGGTACAAGGCCTGTGTACCTCCAAGGTGTGAGGGATATTTGTTCCCACTGCTCCCCAGCTGTGCCCACGGAGGTGCTGTGCCTCCCCCCAACACCGTCACAGCACTGCGCCTTCCAGATGTTCACCACCTGCTCCAGAAGGGTGACAAAATGCATTAGCTGGCACCTCTCTCCAGCTGCTTTATTAAGCAGTTGTGCACGTGGTACTTTGTGCAGCCCAGCTGGTTGGCACTGATTTGTTAAGCCACAATAATACGCTTCTCTTGTTGCCTACCCCCTACCATACCTGCTAGCCCAAACCAGGGAAAAATGGGAATTCAGTCCCTTGTACTGACAATCTTTTCTGCTGTTTTCCGCTCTGGAAATCTCATTTTTTGAGAAGTTCTGTTCGCTGACATTTTATTTAGGACTTTAAAAAATTCTGAAAATTAAGCCCACCAGTATTACTTTTTGAGTTTTATTATTTAATAACCAGGCATTTTCTTGTAGGGCAGAAGCTGCAATTGAAATAAATGCACATGAAATCTGTACTTGCTTTAGGTAGTATCGAAGAGTAAACATAATATGGCCAAAACTGTCTTACATGGATCACTGCTGTGATTAGCATATATAAAATATTAATTTAACTGGATGGTTACTACACCCAACAGTAAAATTAGACAGTTATTAACAGCGTAAAGTCTAAATAATTTAAAAACTTCCCTAATTCGTTAGGTAAATAAGAAAATCAACTTGTGAATATGTATTTTTGTTCTACACTCAAGATGATACAGTCACAGACACTTTCAACTATTGATATTATAGAATTATAGAATCATTTCAGTTGAAAAGTACCTTCAGGATTACCTAGTTATACAATCCCTCCTGCCCAGAGACAAGATGATTCACTTCACTAAGAATTTCCTAGTTAAGTGTTTTAATAAATACACATATGTTCACCCAGGCTTCATTTTCAAACACTTAGAAAGAGTAAAATAAAATTTTTAAAAAATTGAAAAACAGAAATACAGCTTTTATATTTATTTTCATGTCTGCTGCTGTCACATTTCAAAGTAGTTTGAGAATAAAGGCTTGCAACTATTTAGTTACAAATCACTGCCAAACCCATATCCTCCTTATGAAGTAGAGTTAAGCCAAGCCTTCCCAGCATGTGTCAATGAGCTCACATCTGCCGGACAAATGATTCCCTAGGAACAGAGGCCTAGATGATAAAACTAAGAGGAACACAGAAGGTGCTTATACACCACTTTGGTACCACTACCACCTTCAAATCTGCGGCTTCACTGCCACAGGACCTTGAGTGAGCACAAGGCATCCTCAGGAGCGGGGCCACCTGTGAGCAAAATAGCTGCTCAGAGACCCAACACAGGCTAAACTTTACAGCTTCCCAGGAGCCAAGATTATTTCTTGACACAAGTCTCTCATCTTCTTTCCAGCTGTGAGACATTCTCAGCATGCTGGTGGATGTACAGATGAAGATGGAAAGACATGGCGCCACCTACAAGTTTTGACTTTGGGAATACCATAGCTGAGAAATGGTTTTGAGTTTCTTGGAGAGTGCCTATATGGTGGCTCTGACAGAGAATTGGTTAAGCAATGCACTAGCACTGAGTTGGGAGGTTTCAGCAGCTCCTTATAAAATTTCTCTCTTTCCAGATTATGAAGTATTGTGCAAACTAGAGATATTTTAAAGGAAGACCAGATGACTCCAGTCCTTCTGGATCAGTGGACAGCCTTCAAACCTCCTTGGCAGGTACCATACATCATTTATACGCAAGCTTTTATTTGAAAATCATATAAAACTTGACTGATACAATTATCTGACATGGACTCGTTGACATATGATGGAGCCACAAACTAAAAGTAAGACCAAAATTCTTAGTTTAGGTTAGTAGCTGGACCCTGATCTTTCCCAGTAGTAACTTTCCCTGTGTGCTGGCTTGAAGGCAAAACCAGCGAGAGACTCCAAGTCAGAAAAAACAATTTAATAGGAGAGAAAAAAAAGTAAAATAAAATAAAACACATGCAAAGGTACAAAAGATCACTGACAGAGTCAGAAATACAACCTGAAACCGTAGTGGTAGCAGTCCAGATGAAGTGGTCTTGTTGAAGCAGTGTTCCTGCAGAAAGGTCTGGTAGCTCTTGTCCTCTGGGAATCCAGTGGGTAAGGCTGCCTGTGCTGTCCCAAATCCCAGATTATATCCAGGTGGGAATGCTTGGCTCCTCCCCCTGGGCGGAGCATCTCACAATGGGCTGACCTCATTTTATCAGTCTTGTAATGGGTTCTTGATTGCCCATTAAACAGAGATAGCTCCTGGAGGGAGTTATCTATGAGTCATGCAGCAGGGCACTGATGGGCCATTAACAGAAGATAGTCTGGAGGGAGGGGGAAGGGGAAACACTGCCCAACCTAGTTTCAACATTTCATGTAGATGGTGATAGAATACATACTTTGGGCACATTTTACATTGTAACCTAGGACACCCTGGCAGGCATTGGCACCACATGACAAGGGACATTGCTTTTAGTCATTGTGATATCAACATTGTGTGATACCACGACTGACAGGCAGTGCAGGAAGTTCTGGGACTAAAAAAACTACAGAAAAATAAAGAACTCTCTAATTGTATGAAGGCAATCATTCACAGCTAAATAATCTTGTTGAAGAGATTCAGAGAAACTTACAGCTTCACATTTCAGGGCCACAGCAGTTGTGTGAAAAAAATTTTGAACATGTTTCCAGCAGTTATTGTTCTATCACATATTTTCTTCTGCTACAGCTCTAGCTCTTGGATAATTGATGACATGAGTATTTTAAGGTATTTCAATAAAAATGCTTAGAGATCATAACACTGTGAAAAGAAGGGTTGAACCAACCATCTAAGTACAATTTGTGTCCTAAGACACCAGGCTCAAAAAACACATTTATGTGACATTTGGGACCATAAGTAGAAATAAGCATATTGTATTTGGGAGAAAATGCCATCACTGTGACGATCAGTTCACAGCTTCTGAGTGCTTGTGGCTGATGATAGGATTCTGAGTTCTATTGATTGGAGCAGCATCTGTGAACACATTGAAAAAAAATACTGTGCAGCTTCTCAGCCCAAATGCTGTATGTGCATGGTATATTTTATGACATCAAACAAGGAAAACCATGACCAAATGTGTATTTATAAACATTTTCATGCCTATGAAAATGAAAGAGCAATGAAGAAATGAGAAACACTTCAGAAAATCTTCTGTAAATTCAATAGAACATCTTGTTCCACTGCATTTCTAACCAATGAGACGTGAAATCACCAGACCCAAGTCAGCAATAAAGTAAGTTTGACTTCAACTTACAGATTTTTTAAGTGGCTATCACAACTTGAAGATACTGATATAAAGAGCCCTTGAGATAAACTTCCTGAGACTGGCAATAGTTAAAAGCGTGGCTTTTAACTTGAAGCTGATGTATATTTTAATAGATGCTAGAAATCTGATCACATGCTGGATATCCCCATGAGGCAGCATGCTAGAAATCTGATCACATGCTGGATATCCCCATGAGGCAGCATGCAAAGTAGAATCAAAGTAATGCCACTGGCCCAATGATCATACATTTTATACATAGGGCAAAGCAACCAAGAGAGGAAGAGGAGATGGATGATACAGATCAAGCCCATCTTAGCAAGTCAGTAAGTTAGTCAACACTACAGGTGCTCCTCAGTCTCTATATTTCCACATTTTTATAAACAGGGTGGGGATGGGGTTAGTATTTGCATTGTGTTTGTTCAGCTTTTTCAGAGTGAAAATTGCAGAGCCTGTGATCGGTTAAGCCACACTGCTGTGGTCGATGCCTATTAATATTACAGTAAATATGCCCTTACAAACTCCTGAAAACACAGATGTGGAAGCAAGAATACTCTCTGTGGGCCTATTAAGAGCACCACAAAAAAACCCCATTAACTCAGAAAATGAATTAAACATTGTAAAGCTAATTCCTACAGTGCCACCTTGTGTTCAGATACATTTTCTAATCCTTTCAACCCCTCAAACGTTTGTGCCAATGAAGCCTTCCAGCCCTGGAAACGGATTCACCCCAATACCAGTTTAACATCTCCTTGGACATCGGAGAAGCTGCTTCTTTTATCATTAGACTCCAGAAGTCTTATGATTCCCATAAGGAAGGAGTTCCAGACACCTTAGTTCAGAGCCCAGATCCTTCTAGAGCTGGGATATTCCTTAAACTGCAACAGTACCTGGCAGTTAAGAATTTCTCTGATAAACTGAGAAAAACTCCCTGAAGAGTGAATGAACTTGCTGCATTTTGGAACTTTCAAGGAAAAGTGTTTTGCAAAAAACATTCAAGCAAATTACATTAACCTGACTACAACAGGCCACAAAGATCTATATGCAAGTATAGGTCCAGATTTAATCTCTCTCCACACAGAGGAGATTTTTTTAATTTACCAGCAACTCACTTCTAACTGCAAAAAACTCTGGTGAGAAAACACAAGCAGTCATTCTATATGCAGTATAACACTAACGTAGGTCACTTCTATTCCATAAGAGAAAACTTGCAGAATTCCAGGGTAACACAGTGAGGAAAGCATAGGTAATCATTATCAAAGCCCCCTGAAATTTCTCACAAAACTAGTAGCACAGGTGAAGGAACTCCACTGAAGTTCAGCATATTAAGGTCATTTCAACAACATCACAAGAAACTAGATGTTGTTCTCAAACCCCCAAAGCAGCAGATTTATTTGTTTATAAGTATATATTACTTACATCTAGACATATTTTTGAAGAAGTTTAATGACCACAGTTCAAGAGTTTCCTGGTTATATAAGGTCTCCAGATACAGCAGATGCACCAATGGTGCATATAAACGAGAATTTATGGATAGTAGGTACATCTACATCTACTGTGCAGCCCTGATGAATTTAGGGTGCACACAGGAGTTTAGCTGGGCATGGGGCTCTGTTTCATCCCTTGTGGTATGACTATCAAACATGCAGCACCGCTTGGCGCTAGCCTACGATCAGAAAAGCTTAACTGGTTCAGTTAACTGCACTGCTGCCCTCTTCTACAGAGCATCAGTCCTGCACAGCTTTGTGAGGCTGCTCCAGAGAAGGGACCCAACAAGAGCAATCCCTTCCAGGGTGCCAAAGCCATACAGGCATTGTCCCGGGGAATGAGTCATGGAACATGATGCAGAGATTTCTAAACCTCACATTTTACCCAATTCACCAGCACCTTCCCAGCCACTGGCCTCCTGAAACGGGAAACACCTCCCATGGCGTGGTAGCATCCTCTGTGACACTGCTGATCTCACAGAGGCATGCTGTGGTTTAGTGAAGATGAGGAAGGACAGGAGAGTGACCAGGAGGTTCCAGGTAGCTTGAGGCAGGAGTTACGAAGTGGCTATCCCAGGAGATGGCAGCATGATGCAGGATTGTGAGCAGTACCACCACCAGACACACCTTGGCCATAACCAGGGTGCATGAACAATGTTTCTGGAAACTGCCAAGTGCTGTGTGTCAGCACTTCAGAACAAGTCTGTCGAGCGCCATTTCAAGCCAGGAAGACTTGAATTAAGTCGCTAATTCCAAGGTATGAAAAGCCATTTTCATCAAAGACTGACAGAAGAGCTGAGGTAGGAGGGGAGCTCTAGAAATCATCTACTCCAAACCCTGCTCAAGCAGGGTCAGCCAGAGCCAGTTTCCTAAGACCATATCCATATATCTTGAATATTTCCAGGGATGGAGGCTCCACAACCTCTCTGGGCAACTTGTGTCACTGCTCACCATAAAGCCCCAGTGCGGTTCTCCAGGATGTTCACCACCTCTGCCAGAGTGGAGGGAGCATTCCCAGATCAAGCAGCTGATACAATACAGCACTTGGCAGTCCTAGCTTCCCTCCACTCTAGAGTGCAACTTACTTTTTTGAGTTTAAAGAGGACTTTAAATATTTGAAGTGTGAATGTGTGAGCCTTTCCTTCACTGAATGCCACAGCTTTAAAGAACTGTGAGATTCAACAAAACACAGTTCAAAAAGCAAGATGGGAAGGAGAGCAGATGCAAGACAAAAGACTCTGACATTTCTGCTAATTTGAGCTTGTGTTTTGCAGACTCCCATTGAGACTGGTAGAATTCTATTAATATGTGCCTATCTGCATTTCTTGAACTAAACATTCGTACACAGCGACTACTCCTTAGGCAGAGAAATCCAAAGGCTAGCAAACTCTTTGCAAGATAGCTGCCTTCTTTTCTCTCCCTTACTTCAGACTGCAGCTGCAAAATCAGCTTCATTCCTGAAGTATGAAAAGTCTCTTGACATATGTACTCTCCACACATTCTGTCATGCCAAAGATCTTGCTGTCCAGAGCTTCAGGATGTTCTGACCCGGCCATGGTCGAAAGAGGGAGCACAAGCCTCTCTGCTTTTATTCTCAGGGCTCCATCACCAGCAAAGATACTCAGTTTATTTACTTTTACCTTTTTTTTTTAACATGGCATTTTCAGTTCTAAATAATTTATGGAAGCTGTTTTGAAATTCAGAACACTCCTCATCAGACAATGCATGAAATCTCAAGATAAATGGATGGTGATTTAGGGTCTGAGAAATAAGAGTTCAAAATCAGGCAGGATTTATGGTTTCTTCAGGGGAAAAAAAAAAATAAAAATCCCAGACCTGAAGTTATGACTTTCAATCCTTGACTGAAACAAATCCTGGAGGACTAGAGAGTTTATGTGTGCATATATGTATGTACATGTATTGCATCTATACGTATGCATGCACACATATGCGTGTTTTACCACATCTAAAATTAGAGTGAACATTTCTATCCCCTTACAAAGAAGGAAATAAATCTCCCTTTACAGGTGGGGACAATCACACACAGCACGGATCTTGGCCAGACTGCACCAGTGACAGGGCTGTCAGGACAAATCTGGGGCTTTGAGCTCACGTCTGGGTGCAGACCCCTGTGCCTCTGCTGAAGGCTCAGCTCAGCTGAATGTGGTTACAGTTTACAGACCGAGCCATCTTCCATTTGCTGCACTCTGATCCCAAGCAGAGCAGCTACACGGCTGCTTGAATTTCTCTGGGCTGCTATAATCTGGAAGACTTGACTCCCACTCTGTTGTCATAGGCTCAAAACCACATTGTGTCAGCGATGAGAAGGCGTTAAATTGTCATGTCTGGTAAGAAATGAGACGAGCAGGGTATAGCACAGCAAGAAGAGCATCCTGTGGGAATGTGGGGGTCTGTGAGGGGTACCTTTGGAAACTGCAGATTTTAAAGACACAAAGGAAACAATTGCCCACTAGCTAGTTTACACAGGAGAGGGAATTATCAATGTATCTGTGGGTACTGTGACGCTACCAAAAAGAAGCGTATGCTTTTGGCTGCAAAAAATCCCAGTGCAGCAATAAACAATGAAATCTTTGTGCAAAGAATCGTATCAGTTTCATTAAGGCCAGACTTTTGAGGGAAATCTATAGCATTTGCAATTCTCCCAATTTCATGCAGTTTCTCAAGACACTGCTATTCTGCCTCTACCACAATTGTGGACGTGTCCCTGTGAGAATCTGAAATACCTTTACAAACATTCCTAGTGCAGTTGGCTAGGGAAACATGGTCAAAAATTGATGCACATGCACTCTGGGATTCAGTCACAAGATGACAAAATGAACAGGTAAGAGCAATAAAATGTTACATCATTATTATTATTATTATTATTATTATTATTATTATTATTATTATTATTATCATCATCTGCTGCTTTTAAAGCTTTCCCTTGTGGATTTCTGACTGTCAGTTCTGGAAATCTTAGTGATTAAAATACTGGACATCCAAAAAACCTAGCAGATACAGCTACTGCAGTAGCTGTACAGTTACTGCAGTATAAACTGAAAAGGAGGCCTGGGTATATAATCCCAAAAATCTGGGCCAGAACCTACAGGTGACTAGAAGGGCTTCTGCCTTCCAACAGAGAGAAAGAGTAAAGAAAACAAAAAATTACATCTCCTGTTTCATCACAAATCAAAAGATATGAGAGCTTCAAGTTCCACAGAGAACAAGTTAGTCAGAAAATGAAATGAAACATGGACCCTCCAGGCAGTACACAGACTCCCTCAGCAGGGGCATTTCCAGCATCCAAGCTAGTAAGGCCCAAGAAATGCCAACAGCAGGATAATAGAAAGGTTCTCCCTAGGTCTCAGGCTTCTCAGCAGCGCTAACAAATCCAGCTTCTCAGTGATTAATTTTTCATCTCTTAGCTTGCTCAGCTGTACAGCTATGAGCTGGTTGGAAAATAATTGCAAATTATGCATCACCAGGTGTGTAAGTCTTATATGCACCAGCCTCTTTCTTCACTTACTTTGACTGGGAAGGTGCAACAATCCCATTGCAAGGATTGTTGGGGACAGTGAGCATCTTGTCATGAAACGGTACTCAAAGCCAGTTTTTTCAGATTGAAAAAAAGGATTTGCATTTTGAAAGGGCATAATGTTTTGCTCCTGAATTGCACAGTAATGTTTGCCAATATTCAGTGCTGCTGTCCTCAGAAGAGAGAAAAGTCTGCTTCTTCCCAGCTGGTGCCCAGGAATAGAAACAAGAACCTGCACAGTCAGTGCCAGCTTACACATGACCCATTTGGCTGCCAGCTCCGGGTATGGAGAAACATATTTGCTCCTAAGTCACACTGAGTTAATTTCCCAGTGCTTTGGTAGGGAGAAAATGTATAACAATTAACAAGAGCCATGTTTCCATCAATTTTATGGAGCTCCTGAAACTGTAAGGATGCTATAAAGTCATCTCAGTACAAATCTCAATGGGTTATATCAAATTACTTTTCCTAGGACTGTTGAATCTTGTATTTATCCATCTTTAAATAATAAAGCAATAAACTCAATACTGAGCAACAGCAGTGTGCTAAAAATTTATTGTTAATCCCTCTTAACCAGAGCCTCTTGTTGTTGGCTTCTCCTACTTATCCCCTCCTTACTGCTGCTCCTTCTCTAACCTTCCTGCCATCACCTCTCACAGCTTTGCTCAAGCAGCGACACACTGGCCCGCAGCAGTGGCCTTCTTTCAGCTCTAGCACCTGTCTTATCTGCTCCCAAAATCCTGGCAGGAAACATGCAAGTAGAAGGACTGAAAACAGAAGAAAGATGTTTTCTTAACACTGCTGTTGTCACCCCTCTGGAGCAAGACAGCTTGAGCTCCCAACTCATCTTTAGGGCGGGAGAATTCAGTAACTTGGTACCAGTGCTCTACATTGGTCTGTGAAGTCTTCTGCTCATTAGAGCTTAAAACATTCCTCCACTGAAAGTCTTAATTATATTCATGACAGCTGCCTTCACCCCTTTATACTTCCCTGGGTATAAACTACATGTAAATATAGCTTCTAACATTTCTTCACATCACTAGAATTACAGAAAGAGGTTTCAATGCAAATGAGAGCACTCAGGCTGCCTAAAGTAAGTTCTATGTGCCTTTTGGTAGGACACAATATGCTTAGTTCTTCATTCTGATTTTTCATGTCCCTCATTTTGAGCACACTCATTTTGAGCACACAACTGTGAAATTATGCAGCAAAAAGGAAATTAAAGATCAAAGAGATATGAGACAAATGCTATGAATTTCAGCATGGTCTTTAAAGTATTGCAACCCTGTACTTTTCACACCTGTCCCCTACTCACTTTATGAGTTACCTGCTAGTAGTGCTACTTCCCTGCAAACACTGCATGGAAAGTCCAAGGAGGGACTTTGGTGAACTTAATGTGGGACATCACACATGTAAGAGACCACAAAGTTGGGCACTGCTTTGTTGTGTAGGTAGCAAAGGACTAACCTGAAAGTTTTCTGTGGGTATATCTCAGTAGCTTGGTGAACACTGCTTTGGGAATGTCCATGTGGGCTGCTAACTACACAAATGACAGGGACTTCTGCACGGATTGGTGCCTGGTGAGACCAAAGAGTGCTGTGTCCTTCGGCTGATTATCAGATCCATTCCCTGATGGCGTTACACAGGCTGAGCATAGCGCTGCTGAAATGATTTCATAGCTCCTGACTCTAGAGCAGGCTCATTCAGGGCAACTGTGTGCTCTTCCACATAGACCTGGAGTGCCTGTATGTCTTTCCCTGTGTGCTCCAAGGTATGGAGCACATCTTCACAAACTTTTAACCATTTGCTCTCTTGCTGATCAACTGTATATCAAGATATATTAAAGCTGGTTTATCTACAGATTGAATGTAGTATTCCTAAATTTACGACCAGGCCAAGTCACCTTGTTAAGTGTCAAATGGCAAAAGAAAAAAGGAATAAAATTAAAACCAGACTTCTAGGAAAATACCCAGTGTCAGAGACTTCTGTGAAGGCAAGAGGGAAAGAAATTTGGAACTGGGTTATAGTTGAAAAATGGTTACTATTTAGCTGACATCAAAAGGCAGGTTTGAGAGATTTAATACAGGGTGAGAACCCCAGAGAAATGTCATTAATAGAACTGCTAGGAGAGAAAGTAATGCTTTCCACTTGCAAAGAATTTCCATTTAGTAGGAAAGCCTCTACTATTAATTTGGATGGTGACAATGTTTCTCAGGAGTAATCTGGATGTACAAAATATTCATCTCCAGATAAAAGTGCCTCCTTGTGAGAGAACATTATTTCCTTTCAGATCCAATCCACGTGTATTACCTCCCATGTGTTATGGCTGTGAACTTGTGCTTAAAATGTGAATGCAGGACTCCGTGGTGGGCAAATACTTCATAATCACTGGCCCTGCTATGTATCCGTAATTGAAATCTCCAGCCAGGCAGGGACAGTGGTAGTTAAACTTAATACATAACCCACTGGCCTCAGAAAGCAGCAGTTTCTAATAAATCTGAACAACTTCCATCTCATGCAAGTGCCATTACTAAATCCATTGAACGCCAGGAAGGAACAGAAAAGTCACAACTATCCAATATTCTTGAGTGAAAGGAAAAATATGAACAAAACATATTACTTAGGAACTTGTGACAATTCATGATGAGAAACCTTTCAGTTAAGAAGTACCCATTGGCCTGCAGATGTATGCCCTCACCAACCACCCAAGAAAAGAACATTCCTATAATCATTTTAATAAGAAATGCCAAATAGGCAATTCTGTCTCACAATACCTATATAGGAGTCAAGTTAATTTCTACTCTGCATGATGGAGTTTAGTAGAGACATACAAACTGGTTCTTAATTAGCTAAACTGGGTCCTGGGCATGGCATTGGTATTTAATGGCATTTCTTATGGCACCTAAGCCTAACAGCCTGTCTGCGAGGCAGGGTAAACTAGCCTAGATGGAGCACTCTGTAAACATTGCTGTAGGTCTGCAAGAGCCTGCACTAAACTGTAGTGCTTAGACACAGTTTGGTTTAAGCCACAAAGATATAATCTGACTCACATATACCAGGAAATCTGATGTGTGCGCCGGTCTGCCAACAGCAGTGACCTGAGACCCTGGGAAACAAATATGTCAGCTGATGACAGGGTTAAACTTATGTCAGATAATCCCTGTGCTTGAACAAAAGGAGTGAAGAAAGCACAGCTGAAAGTTGTAATTGCTGTAGCTCACTGAGTGTTCCCTTGGGCACTGTATTCTGAAGCCTGGAATGAAAGCTATCAGCATCCTGAATGGAGCTGTCAAGCCACACTTGTTAGCAAAATTGGTTGATAAGATGAAAAATCCCCTTTTGCTTGCAATTGATAGAGGCAATAACTCAGGGTTGCCAGAAGAAGCCTCTAGCAATGACATCTGAGGCAAGTTGAAACCATCCAGAACTCCTTGATGGGCTTCTCTGAGTTGGGCTCCCAAGGGATCCTCTGAAATAAGCAAAACCTTGTATAAAAATCTTTCCATGGTTGAATGTTTTTACAGCAGAGAACACTAAATTTCCTCCATGGTAGGTATTCTTTAGAAATGCAAGGAAGTTGGATATGGAAGGCCTTGATGGTCAACAACCACATGTCTGTCTAAAGTCACAAGTTAAAATAGTATTTTTTTCACTGTGTTATGGGATGATTCTTAAGAAGATATTTGAGATGGCCCTCAATGGCTTGTGCAAAACCAGAGAACTCAAGAGTATACACCACTACAAAAAGCTTCTTGCCACCCAAAGCAAGGCAGCAAACAGAATCCCTAAGGCTTTGCTCTGTTAGGAAGGGGTTTTCCTGCTGTTCATTCTGACTAGATATTAAAAGGTCCCAGCAGAGGCATTTTTATCCACTGAATGTATGTGAGATTTCTAAAGACAGAGAAATGTATTTTTACCTGTTCATGTTACGAATGTACAAGTCCCTGAGAAAATAACCAAAGGAGATTGGGGAACTTCCACTGGTTTTTCAGTAAAGCACAGATAAGAAAAATCTTGTCTGATTTCTAAACAGTGAAGAATATCTTCTTGATAACAGTGTTCTCACAGTATGTATCACCATCACAAGAGGAATATGTCACTTGAAAAATTTCCATATTTTCTAACGGTGCTACTGCTTTTCTTGAAGAAGCTGACAGATCTGCTTGCGAGCTGTCACTGCTACAGAACTCAGCTCTACACCACTTAGACTACAGACTGGGCTTGAAGACCAGGAAACATTCAAACCACATAAATACTGTTCTCAATGGAACAATTTATAGCTTTTCTCAAAGGATGGAGACTCAAGATACTCTTAAGAGAAGCCAAAGTAGCTGAAATGCTCAAGGGAAAAAGAATTGCTGAATGTTCCATGTTAGGCATTTATTTTTTTCAAAGCTTGCTGATCCATGCATTGGACACAACCTATTTGTCTCAAGGCTGATAGACTTATTCACACATAATCCCTCTTCAGCATAAGCAGAGAGACAATTTTTGTTAGAACTGTTTAAAGAAACACAGAAAATGGATGAATCATACTAGGAAAGTGAATGTACCCTCTGTTCCACCCAAGAACAACCACAAACAACATTGGTGAGAATCTCTCCTGAAGTCAGCCCAAACAGAGTTCACTGAATCCAAAAGTTGACCTGAATCTCCGCTTGTTCAGCACAATCTGCATCTCTAGAGCATGGGAAGGAAAAGGCGCTTGTCTGAACAATGTAAGCAGTGGGTGCATGGCTGGCATCAGCAGCTGACTTGGGATAGAAATAGTCACTCAATACCAAGAAACACTTGGGATTCTGTTTCACCGTTATTACTCTTAATCAATACAAAACCTTATAGAGATGCTCCATTATCAAAAGACAGCCACGTTTTGACTCTGGATATTACACTAAATACATCTCTCTATTATTACTTGCATTCATTAACACTGTGGGGTTTATATTTTCACAATAAAAAGCAATGCTGAGCTAATAAATAGCTCAGATCTCCAGACAAGTGCTAGGCAAATCTCCCTCAAGCCTGGGGCTGAAACTGGTCAGATCTGCAGTAAGTGGTTTTGCAGAAATTCTTGGGAGAGACATTTGCCAAATGTAGCTAGTACCAGGCTCTTTTTCCTTTAAGAAAAACTGGCATCTGGAGGAGTCATATTTTAAGGAAGAAAGCCTAAGGCAATTCATTTACTTAAAAGAAGCCCAATCCAACATAAGAAGCAGCTGAGTTTCAGTGCAAAATTAGATCTCAAATGTCACAATTGAGCACTTCAGGCATAAGAAAAGATATATTCCAGACAGAGAAGTTCTCTGTCTAGAGATGCCCGTCACCTCCTCAAGACCCTTGAAATCTGCTAAGCTTGAGAGGTAATAAATCTTTTTAAGCCCTCTCCTCTTGGGTGAGCTTCAACATCACAGAGTCATCAAAAAGGTTCCTAAGCCCTGCTGCAGGTTTTTCGTCACTAACTGACATAATCTGAAATGTGGTTTCTAGAAAAAACAGTCCATGACTACATCTCCAGAGGAGCTGTTCTGAAATCTAGCTGATAAACCTGTAGCTATTATGACCAAACTAAGACTATGAATTGAAGATACAAATTTCTTTTCACAGTAGAGTTTTCATATCAGATTCAGTATGGATTTTCCTTTCTAATGATGAAAAACTAATCCCCATGTTTCAGAAAGATCAGCTCTTTACCTGGAAATCAAGAATTTACAAAAACCTGCCTATTTTCTCCACCACCAGCTCTACCTAGGAGTTGAGTGCAATTTGTGAAAAGTGCAAACAAGTAAATTCTAAGGGTAAAAAATGCCTATTCAGTGCCCTGAAGCACTGAATCTAATTCTTAATGCATTTTGCCTTAGCAACACTTCTTGTGTCTCAGAAGCATCTCCCTGTAATCTGAAAAGACAGATTCTAGCAAGTCAAACCAGCCTAATTGTATGTCTACAGCAGGATGTTTTCTCAGTGGAATCCTGCTAAAATCAAGACCATGTACAATTAGCTCCCTCTTTCCACTTTAAATTATTGCATTAAAAAATAAACGTGTATAGTGCAGCCTTGAAGTTCATAACCTTCTTGAAGTTACCTGCAGCCATTTGACTCCTCTTCTGTTGGTCTGCTGTGATGGCACTTTATCAGCTTTTGTTACCCCATTGACTGCCTGATGTGAAGTCTAGCACACAATTTATAAATATTCTTTCTGTACTCAAAAGGTAACAAGACAACTCATATCTGGTCCGCTTAGGTGCTTCTGACACACAAAATTAACAAGGAAAAATCACTCTTACTTCCCCTTAAGGCAGTTTTCAGCATTTCTCCTTGAATGCTTCCTCTCCAGGCTATTCATATCCTGGTACTAAGATGTCATTCAGGCATCCAAAAAAACCTCCCCAGGGATATGGTGAGAGGACTCCCCATCACTGGAGGTGTTCAAGATGCAATGGAACAGGGTGCTAGGTAATCCCAGATGATCTTTTGAGGTCCTTTCCAGTCTGGGCTGCTCTATGATTCTGTCTCATGTTACAGTGGTTTCATGAATCTGAAGCGTGTGAAAGTTTTTAGCTTTAATTCACCACACTCTTTCTGTACTTTTTAGTCCCTTTATTTTGGTGAATTTGGTACATGTGATGGAATATGCAAAATGCATGTGTGCCCAAGTGCAAAAGCACACACAGGTTCTTCAGCTAAGTATGCATGAACTACATACATCAGGATAGTCATTAAAGGCAGTCGCGTTAGTAGTATATCGCCAAATTTTACATAATAATTTTTCACTGCTTGAGCACTCTGAGGCTCAAATAACAAAACCAATTTTTCTGTTTTACAAGTTACTCACATTGAAAGCTCCAGATGAAGACTGATAGTTCTACCCACTGTGTAACAATGCTATTTTTCAAATAGGGGCCTGCAAGTGAGGCAACCTGCTGTTTTTACTACTCCCACAGTAGACTCAAACTCTCAGAGAGCACAGGAGACCTTGTAACGGACTGTGATTTACTGATTCATGGTCTTTTGAGGGAAGTGTAAGATGATGTCTGCAGAAGGAACTGGCACATGAAAAAAAGCAAAGATAAATGCAGGGTAATTTATAAAAAGACTTCGCTGCAAAAAGAGGTGGTGCTTTCTTTCCTTAACTGTTTTCAAATCCCAATGGTGCCTCTGTGGCCCTAATTTCAGAACCCTTTCAAATACAGCCAAACTTTCCCAAAAGGCTGGAAAATATACAATATACAGTTGAAAACATATATGGTTAGCTGAAAAATGGTTTTGGCATTATGTGACAGAAATGGCCAAGGGGATCCTTTTATCTAGCAAACAGTTTTAGCATGCTACATGTTTTAAAAACCCACCAGAGCTCACACAAAACACTTTCATGGAGGTGTCATTGACCATGTCCTCGGGTTTGTGGTCACATCTCTGTTGCCTGATCTGTTCATATGCAACCTTCAATTCTGCTTTAGCCATGCAACTGCTCAAAGCCCAGGGCTTAGTAATGCCAAAGAGCTTACTTCTTGCTCACATCCAGAATTTTATATACCTATATATATGTGTGTGTGTGTGTGTTTGTGATAAAACATATTGCACATTACGCAACATTTATCCTCATTATTTTAGACAGTCATCTACAGACAGTTGAAAAAAAAATAAATAAATGACATGTACTCATAAAAAGAGAGAAAATAAACCTACAAATCAGGGTAATGTCAGGAAGGAAACAAACTATCATTATGCCTTTTCTTTAAAAAACAAACCAACCAACCACCCCAACCTAGTATTTTCAAATGTATGACTTTAGACACTGTTCTTTAAAATTCACTCACCACTCCCACTTCACATCTTAGACCTTAATCATTAAAGCCTGTATGAAAAAGCCCATAGCTCTGTGAATAATTACTACCTGTGCTAGCTCTCCTATCAACTGATCTTTTTGTTTCCTCATGTAAACAATGTTTTCTTGTTTCTTTCCCTCTTCTTTCTGTTCCTCCTCCTGAATGCTCTTTATCATGACAGAAAAATTGCTTTATTTTCTTTTAAAATTACTGCTAGAATGACCCTGTATGAAACACTGCCTTGAAGGTTTCCTTTCAATCTATTACGCTGTTATGCTTCAGATACTGCAGCGATAAGCACCAAAAATGCTAGGGGGTGTGGAAATCAATAAAATAATGTACTGTATAGGTGAGACATCATGAGCATGATTTGGTTGAGTGATAAGTCACAGCATGTAAGACCCTTTGATCAAAAGAATGCGAAATGGTAAAAAACCCTGATTAACAAGAAATGAAAGCACAATGTAAGGGCTAGGATTCAAGTAAGTCCTGAAAAGAAAGAAATGTCACGAACAGTTAAGAGAATGCACCATGACTACATTTAGAGAAGACTTTCTTTTTTTTAAAGATATTTCTGGCTCCATCATTACTTCTGAGAGGGAGACTTTCAACTTCAACTTCAATCACCTGTACCTACATGAGACTTGGCTAATTGTTTCTGCTTCAGATTTCCTATTTTTAAGTTCTGATTTTTGATAGCTTTGTGCTTATACCACTGTAAAGAGTTTACACCCATACTGAAAAGTGAATGTAAAATCTATGTCATATTCTGAGCACTCTTTTTGCACAGATATGTAAAGTATCTAAGGTCAAGTTTCTTTCTGTGTGCACACAGCATATAAAGATGATGGAATCCTTCATGTTTAAGAGAGAAGGTACAACGAGAAGAAAACCAGGGCAGAATCTTCCTATTCACGTTGCCTACTAGATTCAAAATATGTTTCACACCAATTCAGGGAGCACAAAGTGGATTTCAGACGTGCAGTTGACAAAAAGGAAAGCAAGATCAGTAGTTCCCAAGTATCTCAGAGAAAAAAAAAAACAAAACAACAAACCAATATAATATTGTTGTTGTTGCAATTGTTGTTGTTGTTGTTTACATTGAAAAGCCTGAAGCAATTCCTCCCCCTTCCACAGCCTCCCTGCTAGGGAGGAGAAAGCCAGCTGTGAACTTGTCTACCCACATGGGTTGTCTTTGCAAGCAGTGCATATACAGTAGCTAATGTGAATTCACGAATACATTACAGGCATTTCCAGTGTTCTGGTTTCAGGCAGATTTTGGGAGAAACCCTCCCACGGGGCCCCCCTCCCCTCCCCGAACCGGTTCAGGAAAAGACTTCCTCAGAGAGAAGTGGAAAAAACCTGTTTATTAAACAGGCAAAGCACTCCCAGCACAATACCCGATGACAAGAGCTTCATGCCTCTTACAGAGGGATAACAAAAAGAGAAAGTCTCCTTGAAGATAGTCACTGTGCTCCACCACTCCGTCTCCGCTGGCGTTGGGAGAAAAGGAGATGTGCAGGGCTGGTCTTGGTGGGGTGGGTCCCCTGTGGAGGCCCCCGGTGCTTCCCCCAGGTCCTTAGTCCAGAGAGGTTGGAACAGTTCCGAGGAGAGGGCAGAAAAAGGAGAAAAAGGGGAAAAAAAAGGGGGGAAAAAAGGGAAAAAAATGCTTCAGCTATTCTACAGGGTCTCACTACGCTAGCGCTAAACTAACTAACTAACTCCTGGGGGAAAAAACAACAGAGCTTCTTTGGTCTTGCAGTGTTCCAACTCCCCTGCTTCAAGGTCACTCCGAGGAGCAGAGTTTTCCTGGGGAAAACAAACTGCGCTTCCCTCCCCTTTGCACCCAATAGACGATTGGGGGATACAGAGTCACCCTAGGACATCCAGTCAGCCAGCGGGCTCTCACCCTGCTCAGCTTCCACAGGGCTTTCCTTTTCACTAAGTTTGCAGCAAGTTTCGGGCCCAAGGGTCCCACAGTACTTTGTCCCACTGCTGGGTCCAATACCGTGAACTGAAAACAGTGAACCATTCTAGAGACACTCAAAGTTCAAGCAACCAGAATTTAATAAAGTACGTAAGGTCCAGGATTCAAATCCTGAAAACAAAGCTGTGACATCTATGCATACAATTTTCTCTTTTTTTTTAACTTCTAGTTTTTCTTAAAAAAAAATCTTAAAAATTCAACGATGAGCATGAATCTTCACACCAGTGTCAACAAACACAGCAGTTCCAGGGCATGCAGACCCCACGGTGATTGACTAGACTCAATGAGCTGCTGCCTCCCAACCCATGTACATATGCATGTTTCCTTCAGGGCACACCAGGCTGAGTAACCAGCTATGTCTTGATACACACACAAGGTTCCTTGTCCAGGCAGCACTTTGTGACGCATTGACAGTGCCTACCAGAGGCAACTAATGACAATGATACTCAAAAAATCCCTGAAACACAAACCATGGGAGCCAGGGAGAATACTCTGGGGAGCTACAGCTGCACTCCTGCCCTGTCTGAGACTCTGCCCTCAAAGCTTGCCACGGGAACTGTTTGAGATAAGATACCATGCTGGACAGATCCCTGGTCTGGACTGTCACAGCCATTCTTAAGTCCTAAAGCCCTGGTGACAGCTTGATAAATTCCATGCTCACTAATCCATTGTGACAAGGACTTGTTCTAACACTTCAAACTTCAAAGCAGTCAATTTTTAAAAGACATTTTAAGCCAGGGAAATATTCCTCTTCAGCACTGTTTGGCTTTAGCACTGCAAATGTTGGAAAAGGCAGCATATTTTAAAATCTTATTTCCATCTGCTAACTAATGGAACAGTTTAATGCAGTGGATGGCCAGTTAAAAACCAAAAACAGGTAGAAAAAAGCAGAAATGGGGTTTTGGAAGTTTGGTCCTTTCAGAAAGTTCACTAGGTTCCGCAGAAGTTTATAGGGCTACTGCCTAGGTAAGCTGAACCACTGAGGTGTCAGTAACATGCCACCCGTAGCAGGAGAGTTCAGAAAGAAAAAAAGATTAACTGAGCTCTCCCCTTCCCTGTCCAAACTTCAAAACAGCACCTGCGCACATACACACTACCCCACCTCCAAGGCCGAGTACAGAGCTGAAGTTTAAACAACAGCCACAGACTTGTACACCACTGTAATGGTTTCACATTCGCCAAATTTTGTTTACTAAATTTAGTGTAATGGTCTTAGTGTTTATTCTCTTTTTTTTTTTTCCCCGTAGAAGTGGATTAGGAGAAGCAAAGCAGGCTCAAGCTTAAAAATAAACAAATAGTTTTATTAACACACACTAAAAGGATGGAAAAGGTAAAAAAGTTGAAAAAAACCCAACAAAATGAAATTTCAAAACACTTTTCCCTCCCTTTACAAATGGTTAACTTTCTTACAAACAACATATAGAGACACAACCTGTGATTTTTCAGTCAGTTTCACCATTTAAACATAATCTTCCATCACTTTGGGAGAGGAGACTCTCTAAAGTCCTATGGAGACATTTGCCACAAAACAGTCTGGTGGCTCCCAATGTCACAAATCTGCAACCGCCAGGAGTTTTTGCAGATTGTGCTGTTCCAGCCATTAGCAGACTTTCCCCTGGCTACTCATGGGCCTCTCAGTGTGTCTGGGTACTGTTTAAGAATGCTTTTTCTAGTATAAAACAAGGATTCTCCTCTTCTCTCTCTAAAATCATCTCCATCTTAAAAGAAATAGAGACCTCCTTTTACCCCAGGAGCCAAAGGCTTCAAATCACTTTCTCTCTAAAATCATCTTTGTCTCAAAGGCTGAGACCTCTTTTTACCTTAGGAGCGAGGGGCTTTAAGATTCTCACTTAAATCCCAATTCTATAAATCCCCAACTTTTGACTAGAACCAGCATTCCCCCAACAACATTAAGATGTTACAAGAAACAGTCCATTTCTCCATAGTTTACATCAGAGAAGTCCAGTTAAAAATGTCCACATCCTCAATCCCTTTTATAAGAATCTTATCAGTTCTTTCACTCTTGCTCCACTGACTTCATGCCGTGTCTCTTCTACATCCACTCTGTCTCTTTCTTCTCTCTCTCAGGGAAGGGTTAGGCCTTGGAAGCTTCATGCTGCCAGGAAAAGGCTAAATCTGCCCAGGCCTGCAGTGCCCATGTGATTTCTGCTGGGCAGCAGTCTCTACTTGCCGCTGCTTCTCAGATTGGCCTGGGTTTCTCCTCCTTCACTTTTTTCCTTTCTACCTAAAAATCACCAGAAGAAAAAAAGAGGGAGGAGAGCTCTACCCCTCAGTAGCAATCAAAGCAACCTCGGCCCAGCCGAAAAAAAAGTGCAGCAGAGATCGCTCCCTGCTCCAGAGCTCCAAGGCTCTGAAGACATTTTAAAAGTAATTACTATTAAACTACAACCTCTCCTCCCCAAGGTGGGGGGAGCGGCAGGCCCAGCTGGCCAACAACACATCCCAACTCAATGTCACCTGTTCAACTAGCCAAAAAGAAAAAGACTAACTTAAACAAAATCAGGATTTATATAGGTACTTCCCAAAATCGCATTCAACATTTTCAGTGGCCAAAGCAGATGGCAATATGTAAAACTAGCCTCCAGTAAGTCCCTGTCCTTTCCAAACCGATTCCAAAGTCCTGACAGGGCAACACTCCACATTCCTCCTGAACTAAAAACCAAACTATGCCAACCCATGACAACCACAAACACTGCAAAGGCCAGATGCTCCGGTGCCACACAGCACCTACAGCAATCATATTTATGAGCTCACAGAGATTAGAAACTTACTAAATCATCAGCCTGAGAAAAACACATTAATTCAGTTTTTCATTCAAAAGGTACAGCATAATTTCTACTGCTTTTTGTATGGCCTAGAAGCAACCCCTCAGTACCTTTCAGATCAGGATGTAGCCAGCTCCTCCTCAACAAAACTGTGTTTGAAAAACTACCCAAACCTAGTTAAGCAACATAAAGTGCTATGCATTAGAAAGACATCTTCCTCAGATTCATTATTAACAACTGGATAAAGGCTGGGACATCCATTGAAACCTGTATCTCTAGGTTCATCATATTCTCCATTTCCTCATATTGCAGAATGGACAACCCTTACAAAATACAGGAACACATTCTGGCAAGCTTTTGAATTAAAAAATATACAAGAAAAAAACTCTTTTGAAAGATCAGATAAAAATGTTGGAATATAGAATAATTTTAAAGAAAGCGGAATTTGAAGTCTTTCTGATATTTCTAGAAAGAAAAAGAAACACAAAACGCCCCTCTAGCTACAATATAAGTAATTCCTCCAGGTAGTATCTGCAGTTGTACTATTTATTGTCTCGTTTTCTCCCTCTTCTACATTTCTTTTGTAAAAAATATACCATAAATCAGAATGGAAAATGACTGAATGCACACAGTAATATTCTTATAAACCATATATGCAAAGGAGGCATATTCTGAAAAAAAAAAGAAGTTAATTTTCTCCTTCATTACCTTTGATTACAAGCGATCTTCATTGTTAGTTGAACTTGTAACATTAGCAAATTGAGAAAAAAATGACAGACTGCAAAGTTGCGTATCATCTACTTCTAAGATTAAAAATCTTTAGGAAATCACTACTTGTAGGAAATTTTTTTGCAGAGATATACAGTTCTTAAGCTAATATAAATTCTCCAAAGTAGAGCCGGAAGAAAGCAAAATTATCAAGAGACTTTTTTTTTTTTACCTCAGATTTTTAATTTCATCTAGAACAAGTCAAATTTATAGAAGAGCTTAAAAGTACACAGACATCTTAAAAAGTAACCTGAATTACTTTTTTCTTTAATTCAGTCAGTTGAAAGAAATAAACTTATATTATGTAGCTAAGTAGAAAACCTTCAGACATTTCAATGGACTATTTTCTAAATATCAGCCAGCAGAATCTAAAATAAACCAGAATCAAAAATTAACTTTCACCATTACAAAGTTGTCTTGTAAAACAAATTGGAATTATGACATTACCCTTCAAATAAAATTACCAATCAACATATTAGTAACTATTATCAACAATTCAATGATCTCCTGTTGGGAGTCCAGGGCATTCCTCTGGTTGCCCTGGAGGGTCAGAGACCTGGGCAGCGGGGTCTGGGACCCCAGCCCAGAGCCCAGAGCTCAGAGAGACACTGGATTTGATTTCAGTCCATGGGAGAGGCTTCTTGCACTGCAGGAAGCATTGCAGGCCACAAGGGTGTAAAAAATAGTAGTTTAGTATATCACAGGGTGAAAAAACAGTGGGTTTGGAATTTTTGGCATTGAAGTGAATGGGGCAAGATGGAGAATTTGTGGCGTTGTCTCTTTCTCCTTCATTCTTCTTCCCTCACTCCATTTCTGCAGTGACGTTGGCACAAAGTAGTTTGTGAGGACTGGGTCAGAGTAAAGATGACCTTTTTAGTAATAGTGATAGACATTGGTAATAAATAGTAAATAAAGAATACGTAGCAATTAGTATAAAAGATAAGGACAGCCCAGAGACAGGAGGAGTCACTAGATGTCCGAGCCGCGGCAAACATCTTTTGGACACTGAGAAAATTGTAAGATAAGAACTAATAAACGAAGCATGTAACCTTGAAGACTCCGTCTTTTCCTGTGTTTGGCACAGAGCTTTGCAGAGGGCCAGAACTCTAAAACCACCTGAATGCCGGGGAATTTAAGCTCCTGAAAAGGAGCCCCCGACAACTGGCGTCTCTGGGATGGGCAGAAACAACTGCCGTCCCTGAGTGGGCAGAAACAACTGGCACCCCAGATGGGACAGAAACAATCTCCCACAAAACAATTCATTATTTTTAAGCTGCTTTTCAACTATTTTGTATTGAGGCAATGAAGTGTGTATGCAAAATTATTTTAAGAAAAGGTTGAAAATACTGTGAAGTATTAAGCACTTTCTTATAGCTTTGAGCAGCTGAAGGCTCTGATACTACATTGTTACACAAAATAACTTTTCTGATGGCCCAAGAAAAATTCAAATTATCAAAACGAAGAGCATTTCCTACAAGTACTGGTGTTTTCATTTTCTAGTAAAAATTACAAATCCAGTTACACAACTGCTTTTCCTAAGAGAGATGATTTATGCAACCACACTGTTCCCACAGGTTTGAAGTGGGTAACTGCGTACATTGGTTTGGATGCTGACAACTTAACTATTTATGCAGCTTAAAGAAATTACTCTGCTTGATATTAAGCCAACTCACTTGAAGATTGTACCTCCTGGACTCACATTTCAGAACACTAAAAAATTCACTTTAATGTAGTCTGGAAGTGAATATGTGTTGAATAACAATATAAATCAAGAGACAGCACTTTACTACTTCAGTGTGTTATGAGTTAAGAGTTTTGGAGGTTGTCTGACACAGAAGTTAATTAAAAAGACCCTTAATTATCACAGATGTATCAAGGAAAAGAGTGGAGGGGGGACAGGGTCGTTATTTCTCCACAATTCCACTTTGAGCTTCATTTCTGCACTACAATATTCAGCTGCTAACATTGCTGGTTAATCCCAGTACAGCTCCTAAGGATTCTCCTAACATGGGCGGCATTCACAGGTAAACCATGCCTCAATATATTAAGTAAGCTTATCCATACAATCACAAATTTAAAGAAAAAGTAATATGTGTTTCAGGAGATTGGTGATGGAAGAGCCATCATGCAGAATGGGGTAGAGAAGTGTTAGTTCATGGTTATCATTTCACTAACAGGTGGAATAACTTCGGCCATCTGGCTGAAAATTAAATTCTTGGACCAAATTAACTTTGATAAGAAACTTCCCATGTCATTTTTCAGGTACACAATGGATACAGGATAAATCTCATGATCCCAACCACTCCCGTAAAGATCTCCCTTTTCTGTGACCTCAAAGATTAAATTTTGTCAGCAATAGCTGAAGCAAACTTCTCTTGACCTCAAGGATGCCATCCTGAGTAGAAGGTTGCTTAACTCTTGTGTTGAGGACACTTGGACACTTCTCTTGCACAAATAAAACCTACTGATTTCTTCCAAGGGGAAGAAAAGAGTGTGCAGATTTTTTTTTTTTTTTTTTTTTTTTTTTTTTTTTTTTTGGTTAAAAATCTTGCTGTGAAGAGTCAGTTCAAGACAAAGTGCCAGATGTTTCCACTCTCAGTACATTTATATCCACATTTAAAGTGCCAATACAGGACAAAGACCAAAAAATTTACGATAATGCATTTACAATAATAAAAGGATGTAAAATAAAACTAAAAACTGGCACTTAGATCAGCAAATAATTACAAACTTGGGCCTTCCTGCTCTGCTAAAAAACAGGTAAATATTAATATTAGTGTATCCTCAGAGACACTAATTACACAAAGAAAGTTCACAGAACAGGAAAGAAAATTATCTTAGACAATATCTTATACAATAGAAATGCAGAGAGAAAAGAAAGATCAACTTTTATAATTTCCCATCATGTTTCACTCTGATCCAAGGGGCTGAGAAAAAAGAGGAAGGTCAACGGATTATGCTATCACTGGCAGAAAGCAGCAGAAACATGAAGACACATTCCTGTTCCCTAGTAAGGAAGTATGATAACTCAAGATGTATGTCACTGAGAGGTAGACTCCAGCAAGTTCTAGCTTGGGGTTTGTCATGTTTTTTATACCCATATTATTTTTTAAATTTGCTAAAAATTCCAGCAATTGCCTAAAGGTCAATACTGAGAGAATAAACAGAGCCTACACCAACTCTTACATGGCTGTTGCAACTGCTGGAATTTGAAAGATGATCATACTCAAGAGGAAGCCCATGAGATTATTTTTGTGCTTCTCTATTGCAGGGAAAATACAGATGATAATCCAGTGCAGAAGTTTCTTTGTAAAAATGATCTGAACAATTAGGAACTAACTATTAGGAACATGCTTAGGAATAGTTTTATAAACAGCATAGTAGGAACTTCTGAATTATACTGCCGTAAGTGACTTGCTTTCAAAATGGGCATAAGCCCATTGGAGTAAAATGTATACCGTGATTTAACTTCTGTGCTTAATGATAGATACCCCATAATTGTGATTTATATCTCTTCGTATAAATCAGAATTATTCAGACAAGTCTAATGAAATATATATTTTTTTTATTACTATTTTTAGTCATTAAAGTTCAGATGTCTTTAGAAATAGCTTTCCATAGTAAAATGACATTGAAACTTCCATTAATATATGATTACATAACTTTGAGCGTAGTTCAAATGATGCTATTGAATATGAAACGTCTTTCATAGTGGCATTGAAAAATAAGAGGATTGTGCACGTTATTTGTTGACAATACAGTCTTGGCTGTATTTTCACAAAATACCAATTGATCAACAAAGCAAATTGATCTATGTATAAGATTCAGAAGCAAATTTCAGAGATTCCTGAGTTATGAACCTAAAAACATGAAGTAAATCAGCAGTCCTCTGTGTGTATAGAACAAATGTTTCAGTTTTATGGCACTGTCAAAGTGAATCATGATTCTCCGCCCTCTTTCCCTGAGCACAGCTGCCCAGGGAGGTGCAAGCCAGGCTGTTCTGTGGACATAAAAGGAGGAAGCAACACACCTGGGTTTAACAGGAACTTGACTGCATCGGCTGGGAAGGAGCACAGTTAATCAATATATGAAGTTACAAGCGGAAAAGCTTCTTCCTGTTTTATTCTGATGTAATTGTGCATTTTGCGTGGGAATGACAATAAAAAGGATTTTATACAGAAACTTTAGCAGCACCTCCCAGGGCCTTCACTTCTTGGGAGAGAATTCTACGGCTGGGGTGGGCACTAGAAAGGGGTCTGTTACTGCACACAGCACAGTTCCTCCTGTTTTGACTAAACTCTCTGGTCAACAATAAAAATTACTGTCCAGAAGTTTATTTGGGGTTTGTTTGTTTTGGGTGGGGTGGGTTTGGTTTTTTTGTTGTTGTTGGGTGTGGGGGTTTTTTGGGTGTGGTTTTTTTTTTTTTTTTGCTTTTTTGTTTGTTTGTTTTCCTTTTGTTTTGTTTTTGTTTTCTTTTAATTTTTCTGCCTAGGATGTGTACAGCAACTTAGCAACCATCTCCCTTGTACAGCTCAGGAGGAGTAGTAATAGAGTAGCTTTGGTGGGTTCCTGGTGTGCAGGCAATGTCAGCCCGCCACAGAATCAGTTCAGCAGAAAAGACAAGTCAACTGGATGAGAAATTGATGCTTACTAAGTTTTCTTCATTCATAATGAAAAGGCTTTGCCTTTTTTTTGATTCTGGGAAATTTAAGTTAATGCGATGTCTGGAGGTTTTTTAGCTTCTTTATTATCAACAAGAATGAGACAGTCTGTACCAGCAGAGTTCACATTTCATCCCTAAGAACAGCAAAAAAATCTGTGATCAAACTACAGAATACAGATTGTCCATTATTAGCTATTTGAATGATTCATGAGATACCATACATTGGCACAAATACTTCGCTTAATCACAGCAACATTTGACATTGCAAAGAGACTTTAAAATGTCTTGAAGTGACATTACTCTGCTTTAAGAGTTGAAAAGATAGTAAGGATTTGCTTCACAAAAAGATGCTAGATACGGTGATGCTGGGCTTTGAGAGCAGAATCCAGCCCCCGTCCATAGAGAGGGAGGGGAGTGACAGAATGGGGCACACGGGTTAGCACAGGCGGTAAAATTAGGCAGTTCAGCAACTGCAATGGAGTAGAGGACACGTCAGGAGTTAGCACTGGCTCCCTGTGGCTCCTGTTACTGCACTTAGCTCTGCCAGGGTGAGATGGCTTCCCAGGACACAGCCCAGAGGAGTGCCCTGACCTTGACTTACACACAGATCTGGAATCGAGGTGTGGATTTGCCATTCCTACAAAAGGTAACGTGTTATGGGAAACAGAGCTGTATATCCTTGAAACACAGAAGAAAGATGGCTAGAGAAGCCAGTGTACTCATACAGGAGAACAGATACCAGGATTCCAGAGATTACTGAAATTCCCTTTTTTGTTCTTCTTCCCAAACATACAAAACGCTCCAACCAACACTGGAGTGTTTAATACTAAAAAACAAGCAGTCCTGGAAGGAGAGGTGAGTAACTTTACTTTGATGTTTAGTCCTATGGAAGCAAGGAGGATGCAAGGGCAAATTTATGTGCTGATATACTCGGGCATAAGAGAGGAAATACCCTACGGTCTCTGTTGCTTTTCATCAGAAAGGGTTAATACATGTTTTTCATCCTTTTTTTCAAGGCAAACTTCATAATAAAACACAATCCAGCAGTTCATCAAAGAACATCAAGCGTTTGTTTGGGGTTTTTTAAAGATGTTATGTGCCAGTATACAAAAATAAAAACAGTGTGGCAAATCTGAATGCAACTAATACCTTATAAGATCTGGGAGAGTTCAAAAGCTTGAAAACTACTTGCAAATGTGGTCAGGTACTTCACAGTAATTGACACTTGTATAGATAGAGCAAAACAAAAAGTGGGAATGTGAAAGAGTCTGTGCTGAAATACATTCTAGGGGAAAAAGACTTTTATGCTCAGTTTGCTCAAATTCTAAGGACACAGCCAACAAAAGAGTATATTCTAGACAAAGGAATAGCAGGACTTCTTTTATGGTAATGCAAGCTTCATTTTGAAATGGCCTCAGATTGTTCTTAGTAACACAATTATAGTTTATGATTTTTGTTTTTTAGCCACAGATAAAAAAAATCTGTTCAAAATAAGGATGCTGATTATCCCTTCTATCAAAAGCAGTTTAAACAATAATGGTAAAAAATTGTGCTTCAAATTACATCTATGTTTATTTTAAGCCTTCATTATGCTGTCTGAGTGGAGCAACAACATCTTGCCCAGGAAGTCACAGAGATGCAGATATTGGAAGCAGTATTAGAAACAGGTGTCAGTATGGGCTTGTCCTGACCTTACTCCTCAGTAGAAAACAGTTCACAGTCACTGACAGAGTGAAGACACTGAAGTACCCGGGCCTTTGATATGACCAAGTATAGCTCTTCTTGTACACAACACACTTCCTCAAGGAGCATTATATTATGCATTGTATGCACATGCTTTCACTCCCTCAGATCTGGGCTCACACAGAACTGATGAACATTAAAAAAAAAAAAGGAGAACGCACAAGTCAACATCTAAAGAAGCAAGACATCAAACACTGTACATTCAGACATATCCTATACAATAAAATAGTGATTTTTTTTCCCCAAATCTAAATTTTGAGTTGCTTTGCTTTATTCCTTTATATACATTTACTATCCAGGAGCATTTACATTTAATATCTGCCAGTATTTCAGTATTTCCTGATGAATCACAGAATGTCTGTGTTGGAAGAGAACTTCAAGATCATCGAGTCCAATCCATGCCCTAACACTTCAACTAGATCATGGCATTGAGTGCCACATCCAATCTTTTTTTAAAGACGTCCAGGGATGGTGACTCCACCACCTCCCCCGGCAGACCATTCCAGTACCTTATCACTCTTACCATGAAAACCTTTTTCCTAATGTCCAACCTATATTTCCCTTGACACAGCCCGAGACTATGTCCTCTCATTCTGTCAGTTGCTGCCTGAAGAAAGAGACCAGCCCCCAGCTGTCCACAACCACCCTTCAGGAAGTTGTAGGGAGTGATAAGGTCACTCTGAGTCTCCTTTCCTCCAGGCTAAACAACCCCAGCTTCCTCAGCTGTTCCTTACAGGGTTTGTGTTCCAAGCCCCTCACCAGCCTTGTTGCCTCCTCTGGACGCGCTCAAGCATCTCAACGTCCCTCCTAAACTGAGGGGACAGAACTGGACACAGCATCGAGGTGTGGCCTCACCAGTGCCGAGTACAGGGGAAGAATGACCTCCCTGCTCCTGCTGGCCACACCATTCCTGATCCAGGCCAGGATGCCATTGGCCCTCTTGGCCACCTGGGCTCACTGCTGGCTCATGAGATGTAGTTAATCCAGAGAGCAGCAATTATTTATTTTCAAGACATCAGTTAGACTTTTGCCTTTGGCTAAAGATATGGAAGCTACAGCACACAAGTACTCTAGATGAGGAAGAGAACAAATTAATTTAAGAATATAATGTTCTAAAAAGAATGCATAGGCATTTTTTTTTTTCACTAACTTTCAGCTATTTAATGATTAGAAATGTATTCCCAAAACCTACTAAAGAGAGATGAAGCAAAAAAAACCCCAGTCTGTTGCCAGGAAACAGTAAAATAAAATCTGAAGAACACAGTCTTTAAGTTATAGCTACAACATATGAACTTCCATTTCTGAAAATCTTTGCACTCATGCAACTTAAACGATACTCTCAGAGCTGTGTGGACATTGTTTGCTGCATCAGTTATTACATGGAAGGAAAGAACTAAAAAATTGGTTGAAATTTTGCCTCTACTGGAAGCAAGAGAACAAATCAATGGCAAGAGAAATGTGACAGGGAGAAGAATGCCACTTGGAAGTCTCTAAGGCATCATTTCAAGTAGAGAGAAAAAAAAGCCTGACAAAATGAACAAAAATCCCCCAATGAGTTAGTTAATAAAAAATACAGTCTATATCATGTAGGTGGGGCAGCTACACGGGTTACAGAGAAGTATGTGCCTTATGTGTGTATAGGTTCATGGAGAAAATGAAAACGGTGACTAAAATATATTAGGACCCTTGCATTGTCTTGCATGGGCAGCAATGTCAGCTTGTGCTCAAGCTGTCTTTGCCCTGTTGCTACCTGTGCTAGCACAGCTGCTCAGTCTCATCTGTGAACCACCTCAGGCACAGGAGGTTTCTGAACAGGGAAGAGCCACAGCATTCCACAGTCCTCGGGGCTGACTCACACAAAGAGGCTCTGTTCACATGAGGTGTTGTTCAGTAGCTGCTGTCCACAGCCATTTCTCCCTTTTCACACCGTCAGGTTGCTGCCTCTCCCCCTGTTCAAGTGAAAAGAGGTACTGTGTACTCTTCTTCGCTGTGAAATCCTACGACCCTAAGCAAATGAATTCCAAGAACAGGGAATTAATTCCCTACCAGGAAACCCCTATTTTATGTGTGTCCTGCTCTTACCTTGTTCTCAAAATATCTGATAATAGCCACAAGAAATTACACAAGTTAAAGTTAGACCGACCTATGATTTTCTACAATGGTTTTACATGGAGTCAGAAAAAATTGACAGGTTTGCACAAACTACAACGTCTCCCTCTGTATTGCTACAGCAACACAATTTTAGAGTTATGGCAAACAGATGAACAAAGATTGCCAAATCAAAGACATCCGTTTTTGTTTGTTTGTTTAAAAAAAAAAACAAAACAAACCCACACACCACGAAAACAAAGAAATAAAGCAGTCCAAGGACATAATAAACACAAGATTATTTCAAAAAGCTTAAGGAGGACTGAAAATCTTGGATAGGTAGGTACATGAGAAATACTCTCAGGGAGAAGACAGATCTCTATTGAAAAATAGTTTGTTCTTAATAAATTTATAATTTGTCTGTGTTCACATTTACAATATATCCATCACTGTCAGATGTTGAAAAAAACTCATTTAGTAAGACTTGTCCAGAAACTGAACAAATATAAACAGTATTATGCAAAAAGACTGAAGTAATTCATAATGTATGTTAGAAACCTTCAGTTATTCAAACAAATACTATTTTTCCTTCCAGCACCTTAAGATTTTAGCAAAATTTTAAAATTAACTATCATACAAAAAAATTATGCTTACGCAGTCTGGATAACTCCTCTGTACAGGAACACATGGAAAAAGAGATATAGTAAGGCTGTCCTAGTGGTGCTTGACACTGGAGTGCCCATCAAAAGGAAGAGTAATAAACTAACCTGATGTCTGCCAACGACAGCCAATTGAACTATAATGCTTTAAATCACTGATCTAATCATGAATAAACTTTGATGTGTCTACATTTTCTGTGAATTTCCCCAAGATCTGTAATTCAGCCCTTAATCTGTAAGTGCCCCATCTTTGGGCTAACAATTTACAAAGCTTCCTCATTTCTGGTGCTAAGTCAAACCCTGACTTTAAAGATCCTCTTCCTGTTGTTTCTCCACAGATTTCAAACTATCATCCAAAACTGAAACATGGCTAGATTAATGCATGACTTGCATACAAATAACTTTTCTGTCTACTTCTCTCTTAATTTCCAATTAATTCCTCCACTGATTCTACAGCTTCCACTGAACTGAACACTTCTAGTTTTCTTAATCTCAAAGCTCTCTTGAAATTATACCTAGATGGTCAGGGTGGGAGCTGCGTTTCCAATATATTTTCTGGGCTCAGCTCCTACCACATTTTCACAGTGTGATGTATGATCACAGCGTGATGGTATCACAGAGACTGAGAGCAAAGGAGACAATATGGGGGTAGAAATCAGAATATTTTATTCCATAAGTTGGAAGAAATTTATTTTCAGCCTCACTGCTATGCAACAAGAATTTAAGTAATCAAGACCTGTTTACTGCATTTTCATCCCAACAGTTTTCCTGTTGTAGTGCTATGCATCTACCTAGTTCTCATCCTCTCACTTCCCTTTAGTGTTCACTTCCAACCACCAACTTCCATCCATACGTACTTTCACCTATTGAAACCCTCACTAAAATGCCCTGCTTATGCTTCCATTCAATTCTTTTTACTATCCTACAAGTTCATCCTGTAACAAGCACAGCAAACACGTATGGAAATTCACTGTGTACACTTTTCAGAAATTTGATAGTAAGACTCAGCATGGCTGGTAGTTTAGTGGACTGATTTGAAAGAGAACATGACGGGGAGATTTGGAAATAATGTACCCAAGGCAGAATGTGTTTCAAGTAAGAGGAAAGTTATGGCAAAAGGTATCTTCAGGCCTCATTCTCTCAAGCTTCTCTAAAGGACCTTTTTTCCCCGGAGTCAGTTTAGAAAAATGGGATTCTTTCTTCTATTTGCAATATTTCAGCATTCTAAGCAATCATTTGCTATTATATTCTTCCTCCCTTAGTTGATATTTGGTCTCTTCAGACTTTCTAGCAGAGGTCACAATGATATCCAGTATTTAAATGGTCCTTCCTTATATGCTCCAATTGTTGGAAAAATAAAGTTATAAATGCAAGTCAGCGGCAAACTGACCACACCAAGATGAGATAAAGATTTGGGATTTTCTTTGCTTGTTTTGTGTGGGTTTTTATGTTTGGGGTTTGCTTGTTGCATGGAGGGGTTTTGTTAGCATGTTTTTTTATCAAGTTGTGCTTCCAATTTGGGGATGGTAATTTGAGAAAAACATTGATAAACAAAACATAATCCATGGCTTTCTCAGGTTGCAAGTCAAAAGATCTACATCACTGAAGCCAAGCAGGATTAAATGGGAATTTCTTAATTTATTTATGATCTTCAAAAACATACACTGTCTGAAGGAAAAAAAAAATAAATTAATTTCTTCCTTCCTATATCCAAGTAGTCAGAATAAAATGGATTCTTTGCAAGCATCTCTAATGGCATTTAAAGATGACAGTGCTGTCAGTCATATTCCTGTATACGTTGCTAATCAAATCTTTTTATGAAAATTATTTAGCAAAAACGTTTAAGATAGTTTTTGAAAGTGAAAGGTAACGAGTTGCATTCTGTACAGATGGAAGGCGTCCTGGATTGCTAATGAAAAACAACTTTCAGCTGCTAGCATCCAAAACTCAACCTGGACCAAAGGAATTGTGTCTCTAATTTCATAAGGTATGTTTAGCGCCCTAGTTTCTGCACTTCTGTAAAACAGAAGTCTCCAGCTCTCCTTTAAAAGCCTGTTTCTAGCCACCTGATTACATGCATGGCGCGGTTTGCGCTGAGCCACGTGGAGACACAGAGTGTGAGAAACAAGAGCTCCAAAGTACGTACGTGACCCCTTCAAGTCCTAGCTCAGACAGAATTACTTTTGCAGTCCTGAAGTAAAGAGACTGGTGGTGGGGAGCATCCCACGTCTCTGTCTCCCATCCAAGGTTCTGCTGGCAAAGTCTGAGCCACACTGACGTAGTACAATGTCCTGGTCATTACCTCATGCAGTTCAGAAGTGTTTGTGATCCATCACCTGACGTTCTGCAGGGGTTTTTACAGAAGAGGAAAAGGAAAGGTGTTGATGATGGCAACAGTGGAAAGGATATATACCTGCTCTATTGTGAATACACTCTGCAAGGCAAGTAGGAGCAAGAAAAATTAAGAACACATTTTAACTTCTAAGATAAGTGCCCACGGCTGTACCAATCTGAGCCACATACTCATCTTTCAATGTAGATAGGACTACACTGAAAATCTTGAGATTTTCCAAGCATGAATGTGGCAGAAATTCAAGTTCCTGAACTGAAAAAAACCACAAAGAGCTTTAAGGAGCTGACAGAAAATGATCTGAGGAACAACTGCAAAGTATAAACACATGGATTTCCAGACTTTACTCTATCCTTAGCTAGCTAGAGATGTGATGAACACCAAGGGCCAAATAGTAGTTCCGCTCAAGTCAGTTGGAGCTTTGCCACTGACTATAACTGAGCTGTATTTGCCCCTGAAGTCAGAATTCATCATCATCTTCACAGGAAGAAGGCTGTCATACTTGCCTGATGTTTACACTAAATGGAAGTTTCACTGGAGGCTGAGAAGAGATGCACAATATACGTCTGCTACTCTTTAAAATATTTTGTTGGAGAATCTTGTAAGCAGGGATGTTTATGAACACTAGTAAAAGAGAAGAGTCAGACCCAGTGTGGGTGGGGTGCTGCATAAACAGAGGTTTCATACTGGAACTATTACCCCCAGCTTCTTCACAACATTGTCTGGAAGGGCCAGACAGTCAATCTAAAGTCTGGTTTTGCTCTTGGAGCTTTCCAGATGATGGCTGCAAACACAGCATAAATATATTGTTGTCTATATTGCTTTTGCACCACATGCAGTGGTTTAGGTAATTCTAATATAAGAGCCACAAACTCTCTCCAGTTGTGATTTTTTCCAGACTAAATCCCAGGCAAGAAAAGCAGAGAATCTGGAGCCAAAACTCTGCTATTTACCAGTGTGTCTGCACTCATATTATCATTCAAATGCATTTAAGAAAACATAGTGGTAATAATTTCCTCATAAAACATCAAAATACTTGTAATCTAGAAAAATATTCTTAATACTTTCCTTGTCTTAAGAGGTCATAAAAGCTTCAGGCATGTTCTGACTAATGCAACATATTCCCAGATGTGCTCATGAGTAAACACCTTAATCTTGTCTGATAAATTACAGCTTTTACCACATTCATCTTGAAATTCCTCATTGTATTACCCTACATTTCTAAAAGAGGATTTTGTTTTCTCACTCCTATGCACTTCTCTGTCCTCATAATAACTCTTACCTCCACATCATCTATAAGTTTCACAGACACAGTATTCACCCTCCTCTTATTCAGCAAGATAATAAAGTTCTACCTCTTTAAAAAAACTTCAATTTCTGTATTATCTTTGTTTGACAAAGAAAACCTAAGACATTTGTCTGCAAAGTGAAATTCAAAGTTGCAAGAGAGGGATATGTTTTTCAGAGGTTTTTTGTTCTCCTTTATATCCATATATACATATGAAAAAGTAATTATCTAGCATATGGTAAAAAGTTCATGATTCTTTCCTTTAAATACAAAAACACACCACTGTGTATTCAGTTACTTCTTCAGTGACAACCTCAGGAATGGAAAATTGTCCCAAATATTACTCAACTATTACACTTCTGGAATAATTACTACTTCGACAATCATAAGGCAGGAAGGAACCTCAGTTTAAAAAATCCTCTGAGGAATTGCACCTTCAAATCTGCATTTATAACTCTTCACATACATTTCTTGACTTTTACACAATACATTCCCTTTCTTAACAGGATCATATGGAGTATCAGAAGGATTTTTGAATTCCAGTTGTGGTCTTAAACAAACAAATTGCATTTAAAATCATCTCTAACCACAAAACCACTTCCTACAACTTGTATCAAGCCTAGCTAGAAAATCTCTAGCTTGACTTTGGAAAAGACAGCAAAGTGACACAGAAAGTTCTAATATTGCCTGCCAAAGGGGATTTAAAAATCTGAATGATCAACATTTGGTTCACATGCAAGGTAACAGCATTGCCATGAACACATTAGGCTGAAGAGCTTTACACACAAAGATATGTAAATAAGAAAGCATGTTCTTCTGTCTATTTGTAAACAACCATGTAATTGTGGATAACAGGAAGAAAACAATGCAGCAGTCAGTACAGAAGTGTAATCAAGCTTCAAGTGGTGCCACAGAAGAGAAACTCCATTTTGTTACAGTGATCCTGCAGCAACAGCTCTATCTGTATAAGATAAACAAGAGAGGACTATAAAGCAGAAGATACAAGGATGCAGCTGGAAGCTTGCTGCAGTGTCAGCTCCTCCCAAAGCTCACAGTTGTAGCGGCACCTTGGGATAGAGACACAAATTTATATCCACTGCTGTATAAATGCCATGAGTCACCTTCTTCTGAATGCAGGTCTGCAGGCCCCACAGAGCTGCTCAGCTTCCCATCCTGCAGGTGGCCAAGTGGGTGGTGAGGAAGTCAAGCACCTCTTCAGTAGGTATGATGACACTGTTAAACCTCCTACCTGGGGCAGTTGCAATGGTGGCTGCCGTTTATTCCTGTCCTGGAGCAAAAGGCAGATGTAACAAAGGGCGGTGTGGTGGGTGCTGGCAGAGCCCTGCTCTGAGTCTCTCTTAGTTTAGGTGCTGGCAGAGCCCTGCTCTAAGTCTCTCTTAGTTTAGCTGATTGTTTTCCTCCTGGCAAGTCTAACAGGGTTCTCTCCCATTTCCTTTGGGAATGGTTATAGACCATACCTTCTGTATATCTGGGTGGAGCATGAGCATTCCCAGCAAACCTTGAATCTCTCATGTGGCCGAGTGATGTGTCTTCTGACATGCCACACTCTGTGTCCAGAACAACAACACAGTCTTGTCCCTCCTTTGTGGTATGCTTTAGGGAAAATGTAGCTAACAAATTTTTAGCAACTGCAGAACCTAAAACATGAGCAGCATCCTTTCCAATCAGTCTAATTTTTTCAAAGGGTCAGTACAGGATCAAAAATTTTTTTAAGGCCAGTGGTGAGCAAAAGCACATGGAGAAGATTGACCTAACCAGCTACTGACTGCCTACAGAGTCTGCAGTGTCCTGGATGCAGAAACTCTGATGGCTTCACCTACACAAACTGGGTCACATCCAGGTTCTACAGTCAACTTAAACTCTAGCATTTGCAAATTACTCCACTTTTGTGTCTTTGTAATTTTATTTTAAATGAGAATTTCTCTGTATTTTGCTACTTCTAAAGTGAAACTAAAGAGAAAAAAAATAATCTCACAGTATCCTACTGAAACTTTACTCAAGCAAGGTGAAATATTTCTGGATGCACTATCTCTCTGTTACTTGTACTAGGGGAAGAATTGACACTAGACACGTGATTAGCATAGACTAATAAGCATGAAGCACAGGTTTGCATAGTTATTTGTTAACTTTAAGGAATATCAAGATTCATGAATCCTGGATCATATTTGCAGCTCTAAAAGGGAGAATATTTTAGCAGAACCAGACTTTTCTGCTGTTTTGTTGTTTGCTGTTGTTTTTTTCCCAAGAAGAGCCTTGATGTCTGACCTTCCATAATCTGCGCCATTCATAATTGTCTCTAGATACCAGATTCATTCTTGGCTATGCTATCTCAGTCACAATTCTGTTAACTCATTTTCTGAATCCTAGTCTTTCCTTTTCCTTCTAAAAGTAATAACTGAAATAATTAGAAAGTTACGTTTGTAAGTCTATATCCCACCAAAATCAATAGAATTAGTATGAATCAAGGGATTACTTTTTTTTCTTGGTGGATTATTTAAAAGAAAAATTCAGCTGGCAAATAGAAACAAACATTTAAAAGTACATCCAATTTTAAACATTTAACTCCTTTGAATAGTCAAGAATTTTGGTAATAAAAAGATAAAGGTGAATGGCAGAATCAGATAAAATGGAATAAGACAGTACTGAGATAATAAATCTGGCCTTATCGTCTGAGGTTTTGTAATGATTGTTGATAGGAAAAAGTATTAAGAGCAAATGGAAAGTATTTCAGAATACCTTTCCCCAACCTCATGCAGATCAATGCCAATTTCAACACAGTCTGATCCATCCTAACAAATCCAGAAGATCAATTTGACCTAGATACGTATAAACCTGATATTTGTCAGAATCCACACGAACAGTTGTCCTTATGCTGTTCCAGCTAAGAATGTTCTATAACTAAGAATATTTTGAATAGAAACCTTAGAAAAATTTACAGTGTATCACAGATGCCATGCAAGGTTCCTGAGACACTTTCTTTTCCAATAGACTTGGTTGCTAAATACTACTATTTGCCAGATACTGTTATTGCTATTAATATTAATCATACTTTTGCTGTTCATAAAGAGGAATAAAACATTTTATTAAGCACTTTGTACCCAGTGAATAGAAGCAGTGTCTTTGCCCACAGGTGATGCCTCCAATACCCACTCATGTTGAAAACACCTTTGGTTGCTTGCAATAGCAACACTTTCCATTATCTACTGAACATAATTAGTATCATGTACTGAGAACTAATCCTACTGAAGCATTTGGTTACACCCCTTTCCTAGTTCGATACATTCAGGACCAGCACAATGGATCCTCCAGAGGTACAGCCTACATACAAAAGAGTTGTTCTTTTAAAAGTTACAAAATATTTTGTGGTTCCCAATGTTTTCCCCTTGGAGGAGAAATAAAAAAGAAGGATCCTTCAAAGTGCTGGGATTGTGCATCTTCAGCCCACAAATCCCCCCCTGACACAATGGTATGGAAAGTGTTTCTAAACAAATTCTTTAATAAGACAAATTTATAGACCTTTGTAAGCACAGTGGGTGAATTATAGTACAAGAATTTGTTTATCATTTCCTTCAAAATTATCCATTATCATCCTTGAACTTGGCATTATACCAGTGACTGCAGATATGGATTACTTACTTTTGCTGTTTGGTCACACACAGTCATTTTTTTTATTTCCCCATTATCTACCCCACCTCAACTTTTCATTTCAAACAAGTATAGTCAATTCAGATTATAAACACTAACAACTCAAGATGACAGAGTTCACTCAATGAAAGAATTAGCTATTGCAAACTGTTGCTAATTTTCTGCTTTGGCATATGTTCTGAAGCTTTCATGGAGGCCTTAAGCTTAAATCTCTTCTATAAGCTCTGTAAAGTTTTAATTGGCTTTTTGACCACAAAATCCCCACCATTTTTTTTCTTCTGGCTTGATGGATTTGGTGGTTTTTAAGTCTAATTCAAGCTACATCCTGCATTTTGTACAACTGCTTTTATACACAGATTAGTCCAAAATTATCTTCATACGCAAACATATAAACCAGCACTGCTTCTCTGTGTCATCCAAAGAATTGCTAAAACTTCTTAGTATTAGGTTTTTCAAGGTGGCTGCCTCTGCAAAGCACCTAGATCCCCTCTGGACAAATGGCCATCGTTCAGTATTTCCTGCAGCAAAGGTCAGGTCTGCAGGAGCAATCAAGGCACACTGGCTGCAGACAGACTGGATGTCAATCCCACTCGAGCTAGCTTGCCAATGGCAATGCCTGTCCAATTTTGTTGGATAAAAATATTTTAAGACACTGGGACTGTGTGCATCCCCCACTGCCAGGCCACTTCAATATTACTGCCATTGTTAGTACTAAATCTGAAAGCAAAGGCACGGCAAGAGGGAGGTAAACTGCATAAGTATCTACAGGATGCTAGAAAAATGTTTTCACTTCATCTCACAGATGGCTCATCTCCTGGGGAGAGGCCCTTCAACCTTTTGGCAGAAAAACACCACACCTTGTCTCACACCACAGCAGAGTGCCTCACAGATCCTGGGGCTCTTGGAGCTGATGTCCCCAGCTCCACTGCTTTGCTCAGCCTTCCTATTCCTCACACATGCACAAACGCACTCTGGCCTGGCTGGCAGCAGCAGGTCCTGGGCAACATCTGGACTCTGACAGGTAATGGATTACTGTGGCCTGTGTCACCTGCTTGCTTTCAGAGCAAAGGCAAAGTGGCTATGCTGGGACATTCTGCAGCTTCTGCCGTGCGCAGATCTGCTTGTTCACCTTCAATTCCCCATGAGCTCCCTGGCAATGATATTAAAATTACCAGGGAAACTGCTCTGATTGAAAATTACCAGCAGCACCCCAAGTATGTCTGCACTCCTGTGGATGTGAACAGATTATTTCTGCTGCTGAAATAGTTCCACTGTTAGGAAAAGCATAATTAATTACATTTGCTATTCAACACACAAGATCATTTATTAAACCCACCTATGAATAATCTCATTTACCAATACCGGTTTTGCTTATCCCTGAATCACCTTCCTGTGAACAGTTGCCAGACACTTTATAAAAGAGTTTATGAGCCTACAGATTCAAGTCTAGAGGGAAAATCCTGCTGACCAGTCATAAGAGAGAAAATGCTACAGCTGCTGAGCAGCATGTCCTTAAAATATTTGCGGTTCTCAATGCTGAAGGACAATGAGGTCTCAGAGAGGTCTCAGACTTCAAATCAAACCTGCAGCACACAGGTACTGTTTTTGCAGTGTCATTTGTTTAAGCAAATCAAAGGAACTAGAAATGTTGCATCAGAGAGCAACAGAACAGTAAAACAAAGACAAGAAAGAATACAACAACAGGGGAATGGATGGATGAGGAAAATGGTAGCCTGGAGGTAGCTGAACAGCAAAGAAAACAAAGGCAGGAGAGGAGGGAAATGACTGAAAAAAACCCAAAGAGCAGTGATTGCACTTGCCTTTTGAAATTACTTTGGTTTTAAAAAATAATTTATCAAATTTTTTTTCATAGCCTTAAATTATATGAACAATTTTACTGCTCCAATTCTAGATAAACTTCTACAATAAAGGAGATTGAAAAGGCTCCTCCAGTTAAAACAAAGCAAATTGAAAATGGTTCTCCAATTTACAAAAAATCCCCCAGTCTCTGTGGCCAAAACACACACTGCTGAAATGTAACTCACATTATTATTCCTAAAATCTTTCACAAACTGTTTTTGTACTTGAAATTAAGCATGTAGAGAATTACTGCAAAATCAGAAGTGAAGCTTTTTATATTTTAATTTCACAGGACTTAGTTCTATTACAAGAAAACAGCACAGCCTTAAGAAAGGAAAGTAATTTTGATTTTCAGACTTTCAGCACAGTTATGGTGAACTTCTGAAATACAGATAGATTTAAGAACCTTTGAGTGACTTCTGAATTAATGGTCAAACACATCAAGAAAAATTTCCAAAAGCATTTAAGTGACACAAAAGCATAAGTGACATGGAAGCACAAGCCCCAGTACTCATCCAGACATGCAGAAGTGCAAGTTACTACATAGCAACAGTGGTTAAAAACCCCCTCAACATTTACTTCCCAGCTTTGCCTATAATGTGTCTGGGATACTGATACTTGAGAAGCCCTGGAACTGCATTTTGTGGCTTAGACAAGCATTTAAAACCAAACATAGTAGTAGGAAAAGTATTCTGACAATCTGAAACTTTAGAAAGACCTATACAATCTGAGGCTTTCACAGTTAGGTAAGTTAATCTATAGACATTACACATTTCAGTTTATAAAACACAGAAGATAAAGAACCTTCAAGATTCTCATTTTTTTAATCACAGTTTTATCCAGGTTGTAAAAGCATGTGGAAGGAATTCACTGGGAAAATACAAAGGCCAGTTACAAAGCACAGACTTATGAAAATGACTGTAGTGTGGGGCCAGGGATGTGTACTCATTTGAGAAGATGGTTGTTAAGCACCAGTCAGAATATTAGGTAAGTTACACTGCCCTGTATAGTTCTTCTTCCTACCAGCAGAACTCTCACAAGGAGAAAAAAAAAAACAAACAACAAAACAAAAGCCAGTGGTATGATTTTTGTCTTACTCTGCCACGAACAAAAGCAAACCCAATCTCAATATATTTTCAAAAGGGAAGAAGGAGGGGTTGATGGTAGCATCAAATAGCAAGTACACCAAAGCTTTTCTGCACACACTACAAAACTATACAAAATGTATTTTCAATATTGAATTTTCCTACGTTATGAAACTATCATTTCCATTTCCTTTGTAAGAGAATAATTTCATGAATTTCCATTACTTTTCTACGATCTCATCACTGAAACTTCTCCTTGGTATTAAATCCAGAGCAGAGGAAGATAGTATTACTCCTATGAATCACTAGGCATCTGCTAAAGTTCACTTTCAATCCATCCCTATGGCATTGCCATAATTTCCCTATGTGATTATGTACTTCACTTTCCTGGTTCACTTGGCATCAAATACATTATTTTCTACACAAGGGAAAGCAGAAACAGCTGTCCAAACACCACCTGAGTTTGTGCTGTCTCACCAAACCCTTGATGGAAAGGCTGGATGCTGTTTAGCAAGCATAACTGCAAGGTCCTGAGTGCTGGTGGGAAAACCCAGTAACACTAATATGGAATAAGTAGCATTTCTGTAGAAATGCAGGCTGTTGTAGATCATAAGTTGAACAGAACTTACTGGGACCATACTGCTGTCTGGAATGTCTGAAGAAGAGAAGCCTGGAGACTCACTGGGTACATCTAGTACAGATGCACTCCGAGTGCTTTCCCTTATGGTGAGGCTGTGGCCAGAAGGCACAGGGAGGGACCCACCTGTAGCCTCCTCCAGCAACTGGACCCACACACGAGGTGTAAGCTAAGCACAGCACTACACTGCTGCCTAAAGCGCCACACGGGCCTGCAGTCCTGCAGCCTGAGCGGCATCTAGGAAAGGAGCGCCAAACATTTAGTGCAGCTGAGGCCCCAGCCAGAGGAGCTACAAACCACAAAGCAGACACCTGCACAGAATCAGACCATCAGAAGTCAGGCAACAGAGACCTACACACAGAAGTCAAAGGGATGCAAAATACAAAGGGGAGACAAGGATATTAACAACCTAACAAAACATGAAAAGGTACTGCAACAGGGAAGGGAGTAATGGTCTGCAATCCACGGAGGGAAGAATAAAAAGTGAGCTTTAGATGAATCCAGGCTTGATGTTTGTGATGAACTATTCATCACCCTGACAGGTGTCTAATGACAAAATAGCAAGCACAGGCATAGCTGAGTCAAATGCTTAGAGGCATTGAACCAAAGGCCAATGAAGTTGCTACAGAGATGACTCCCCTTCCACACATTCTCTTTAGCAAGGCTGGCTACACAACCCGCAATTTGTGCAAGTGCTTTCACAGCTGATTGATCTTCTAGCTAATGACCTTCTGTGAAGGTCAAGTCATCCAGAAGGAGGTGGATGTGTTCATCTGAGCAGAAACCTACATTAGTAGGAGGTGGTCTTCCATTTTATACTACTGCCAGTGACAAGGAAGCATCAGTGCTCCCCACCACTACTGAAGAAAAGTGTCCCCTGTTTGCTTTTTCTTCCCTGGTTGCTCAGCAACCACAGAATCTTTTACATCTGTAAATGCTGCAAATATTTTATTTTGAGTCATTTTAATATTCAGCCTGGTGAAGAGCTGATTCATTGTCACTGTTCTTCAGATGGCTATAATTAAGCTTTGCACTGTAGTGTATGTCTCTGTAGTTGGTAGTAGGTTGAAATTACAGTAGATGAAACAACAGTAGGAAAAACCCCACAGGTTGGGCATCATTGGAAAGTGAACTGACATTACTCTTCATCCTTATGTGGACCAAGCCTGTATCACCATGGCACTTTGCAGAATGGGAATTCTTAGAGAAATACAGGGAATTCTTCTGCATGCTTAAGTTATTCTGCTTCTATTGGGAAAACATGTACAAGAGATTCATAAACATACAGGGTATCTCACTAATGTAAGATCTTATTAAAATTATTGGTACTGTAGGGCATACATAATTTCCATCATGTTTAGTATCTCCCAGCCTCTCTTAAAAAAAACAAGAGACAAGCCCAATTAATAACCATGTGGATGGGTACATCTACCACTACATGGCACCAATTACCAGTTGCAGTGTTACGCACTATCAATAACCTCAGCAACAATACAGTAAATGATCCAGCTCCTCCACAACTTGCCAAAGTATTAACAGATGTTTTGTGGCAATCTTGCTGTGGGAGTGCACGATTTCACTATTTCCAGCTCGTTTTTCCACTGTGCTGCCTGCCCTACCACACAGCAGCAGAAGAGAATAGGCACCTATGGCTCACCCATCCCCATGCAAAGCTTTGGTTTTAAGTATCTGACCTGGAACAGCTAAAAGCTGAGGTGACACTGGGTTTGAGCAAAGAACGTGCACTGCAAACAGGACTGTCCTGAGGGGCTTTCATACTAGCAACTCTTGCCAAGTCTGCCAGACGGTTCGAGGCTATGGGTGACAGCACCTAAAACTTGTGCGCAGTGTGCCTGAGATATGCCTCTCACAACCGCTCAGCAAAGTCACAACCGTCACCGGTTTGAAGAACCTGAGTGGAATGTAGGGAAGTACAGATTTTGTTTGGTTGATTCCCTCAGGGCTACTGGTCACTTAGCTAATCAAATTGTGGTTTTTTAGGGCTTTTGAAAGCCCCTCTTGGCACATTCATAGTTCTTGGCGTTGACTGCTCTGAAGCCAGGAGAATTCTACCATTGACGTTTATGGGAACAAAAGTAGATCCAAGTATGAAACTGTGAGAACCTTCATCTTCCCTGTTAAGTTTTCCAAGATGTTGCAGGACACCAAAGCTTCTTGACATTTTCCCTGATATGTGTTGCGTAGTATATGACAGGTCTTCTACCTACAACCCCACTGTAGTGCACAGTAAGTCATATTCAGACAATTCACAAAACATAATGACAAAGCAAATGTTTCAAAACACCTCATATAGGGAATAAGAGAAAAGAGATTCCAGGATGTGACCTCAGTGACCTACATGACACATCAGTACACCAAAAATCTAACCAAAGGAAGATATGTTGACCTTAGGAGAAATGGAAACAAATGGAGTAAGATTCAAACAAAATATTTCTTAAAATTATTTCCAAATAATTTTAAAAATAGAAAATTAAATTTCCCCAAATAATAGCAAGATAAAAAACAGGCATATGAAATGACTGCATGAAAAAGTGAGTTTTATGTGGTCTCATTTCATTTACCTTATAATTCTCCATGACTGTACTTCGTTCTGATTACAATCATGCACAATGGATTCTCTTTTAAAGCAAAGCTGACATTTTAAAACATAACTGCAAGTCCAGCTTTGATATTGCATTAAAAACTACAGCCATTGATAAGAAGTATATTTTAGCTAAAAACTAAGCATTTTATTTTAAAAATTCTTCTTCAGAAAGGAGAAAGTTTGCTAGACACAGAGATTACCTCAAAAAAGCCTCATAAATATTTTTTACTATGTCCTTAATTTTTCTAAGCAATGATTTCTGATGCAACTCACAAGATTAGAGACTACTACATCTTTGATAGAATACTTGAATATCGTAAGAGAAACTGGAGTGCCTAGTAAAAAGAGCAATATTCTTCTATTAGGAAATGTGCTAAAGTGATTGGGACTCTGCAATGTTGCAATGAGAATAATATCTGGTGTCAACCTCAGGACAAAGAGTATGCCATCAGTCATGATTATGGGTAAAAATTCAATATTAATTAACTTAAATTACCTGGAAAACAAAGTAAGTTTAGCTATTTGCAGCAAACATGTAGAGAGACTCACTCATTTCTTGAGTTCCTGAGGCTTTCAATGTCCTTGATCCATTTGCTTTGTCTCAGCCCATGACACGTGGATATAAATTTCTTCTAGCTTCTATCACTTACACTGCCTTTTAATAACTTACAAGATCCTGCAGAAAGCTACGATGTATTTATGTGCTTGCAAACAGAGCAGGACCTATTTGTTAAGCATGCAATGGTGGTACACGTGAACTCCTTAAGATACTTTCCTGCACAATGAAGGTTCAGTAGATACATTACATGTGGTGACCACTAACAAACCAAAGATGTACAACTCCACCAACACCTCCCCAAGCATTTTCTTCCACTTCACAGCCAGAAAAGCACATCAAATCCACTCCTCAATGTGTTTGTCTCAGGCAATGCTGAGTCTGTAGAAAACAGAATCGTTGTTCCTTTACTATTTCCAGAGACGTGAATGCTAAATTAAGCATGTGTTGTGTTTCAGTCCCTTTTATTTCCTAAGCAAGCCAAATACTGTATTAATTTCTGCAATTCTTCTCTTACATGTCCCCCTCCAGCCACCTAATACAAAATACATTATTCCCTTTGGGTTCATTCAAGTTTGACAATATACCAAGGAGATGGTGCTCAGAACCAAACTAAGTATATATGCAGTTCAATTCCCTCATTGCTTCAATTTCCTTTTTGCCAGGATGGGATGATGATGCATGAAAAGCCATACTTTTCCTCCATATATATCTCATTATAAATTCATGTCTATGGTATTTCTCCTACTGTCAGACAGCCTTCAGTACTGCTGTGTCACAGGTATTTTCTCTTTCTAACAAATATTTATGTTGAAAAAAAATTAAACTGTATAAAGTAAAACTCTCACAAGTGTGGATGTGACTTAGCAATTTTTCAAATTCAGCTTTTGTATCTGTCCATATTTCTAAACTGTTTTGGTATTTTTAGATTACTTACTGTCCTATTGATATTCCATAGACTTAGTCTTAAATGCATAGCTTTATTAGCAGTGTATTACTTTCTCCAATAATTCTTCTCCCCATTTAAGGAGAGATTCTGAGATAAATTTCAGATTAATGAAAAGATACCATTCATTTTACAACAGAATTTCCTATCTTTTAGTAACATGCCAACCAGAGAACAACTAACACTTTTGCTCTTTTAAAATTGTGGCTGTTACAGCCTTAATCGTGTTCTGCTAACTAATTAGGATATCACCTTCACAGGCACCAATGACTGTGTAATAAGACTAGAAAAGAAAACAAATCACAAAGCACAAACAAACTACAAAACGCTAAGTAAACAAAAAACGCACCATAAAAATTCCAGCAAAACCCAATTTGTCAATAATATAACCGGGCCCTGCCACAGAACAATATCCTCCACATCCCCTTGGCCTATTTCAATTAAAAGCATGTTACGTTATGAAAAATAAACAATTCCTTTGTACTATTTGAAGCAGATGATTTCATCAGTTCTAAAACTTAATTACAGAAGCTCTACACAACAGTTTGCAAGGGCATCTGATAAATATTCAATTAAGCAATGTTATTAAAACCCGAAATCACTTGTGAAGAACAGCAGTGCTGGGAAAGCATAGTGGTAGTGCACAGTGCTCCTATGCAGCAAATATGTCATTTAGAATCCAGCACTTGACATGCAGGTCAGACCACCTGGTTGCATTAACAGCTGAGATGTATTGAGGCTACAGGTTACAACACCCCCAAGCCAGATGCAGGTTCTGAAGGAAAGACAAGCAAGAAGACTGCAAAAGAAGAGTGAATATAATGCATAAGATCCACTGGGACCAAGAGCACTAAATTAGGCACATACCTAACAGCTTCCGCAAGAAAACTGCTTTATGCATGTAACACTGACTTCAGAATAAAACCCCCCAAAACGACAACAACATCAACACAACTATCTAGTAAGCCAGAAGTTTTAAGGCATTAAAGGAAAAACATAAGGAAGAACTGAGGTTACTCTAGGAGAAACATAAGAAATAGAGATAGGAAGTTCCAGGTGAAAGTCTAAATGAAAGTTGATTTTATTTTTGTTTCAGTGATTTAAAAGGTCACCTAAAAATTCTGTGAGAATTAGAGATGACTATGTCTTCCTCTGTTAATTAAAAAGAGACCTTGTATCCTACGTCTAATGAAAATGAAATTACAGACACTTTACATAAGATGGAAACATGCAGAGACAGTCAAACAGGAGGTGTCAGGAAAAATACCAAATATATCAACAGAGCAGAAATATTAAAAAAGGAAAAAGGAAAAAAAAGATTTCATATAAAACTACTTATAGTTAATTTATCATAGCAACCAAGGGGACAAATGACAAATAATTCAATGAGAAACTATAGAAGCTAACCACATACAACTGTTCTGTGGAATTTTTTCTTTTCTAAGAAATACTATAATGTAATAATTTATACCTAAGCAGTATAAAAACTGAAGGCAAACCACATGGTTAAATATACTTAAGCAATCACCAGGAATATTGATAATTTCATCCAAACAGTCACATTCCCTTCAACAGAAACCAAATTTTTCTCACTGTTCACAAAGCATTGCAGTGATGTGTCCAAATAAGGGCAATCTCTGAGTTTGCTGCTTCAGCCAACAAAGAAAGTTAGTAGGGTCTCAAAGTTCCAGAAAAAGCTAGAATGAAATAAGGTATTTGACCCGAAAAACAGCATTGAATTCTATCCACACTTACCTACAGAACTACTCTTACCAAAGGAAGGAAAAGTAATAATAATACCAGTAAAAAAGAAATCACCTGCACAAGTTGGAATGAAAGGAAAACATTTTCAGGTACTGACAAGAACCTAAAAAAATCACTAAGACGGCAAAAAGCAAACAAATAAAAAAAAGCTGGTATCTTTTATTCTCTCTGTACAAAGAACGAAGGATGCTTAGAAGGAGGTGTTAAATAAAAGATATGAATAATGTTTCTCCTTATGTTAAATTACTGTAGATTCTCAGGTTTTGATGGGTAACTGAAAAATAATGAAAATGTGGAATCATGACAGAATAAAGCACAGTGGCTTCTGAGTTGGGGTGTTCTCATTAAAGAGAAAGAATGTTAAGTCAGGTTATTTAAAACTCTTTGCTTATTTTTCATTTTTGCTTAAAACTGTTTAATATAAACTTATGAGAACGGATGGAATAAGCTCACACTGAACAAATTTTTGTAGTACTTCAGAGGACCCTGAGCTGGGGAAGGATCTACAGAACAAGCCTTATGAGAAGAGGACGAAGGAACTGGGTTTCTTTAGACTAAAAAAAGGAGGCTCAAGAGAATCTGGAGAGCTAGTATAAAATAAACATAAAAAACCCAACAAAATCAAAATCACATACTGCATGTTCATTCACAAAGCAGAAAAGAAGCTTCTTATTGTAATATGATCTTCATCTTCCAAGCTTACTCATTTGATTTATTCAATCAAAAGAAAATTCTTTCCACTCCTCCAGAAGAGATTACAAATACCAAAAGTGGGCTCAGCCATTCAAAAAATGCAGTCCTGGTTAAACAACCAGGGACTGCTACCTCTTTCACTTTTGACCTTTCTTAACACTTCAGCAGCAAGCAAAGCTGCTACACTGATCACTTTTAGAAACTTGCTTGGAATGATTTGAATAAATTATAATGTATTTACTTAGGCATAAAGTTCCCTAAATTTTCAAAATTAGGTTTTACTTATGAGAGTTTTTCCTAGCCCTTTAAATAATGTTATATATTTATCTGTTTAAGGGAAAGAAAATACACTGCAGTTTACCATGCCCATCACTAACAAATCTAGGACTGAAACAAAAGCCCACTCTGCTGGAGTTGAGGAATGGTTCAATTTCATTTAAGAATGAAAGACAATTCAGTAAACTTCCAAAGGTGCAAGTGAGATGCATAATACACAGCCTCCAAAAAACAAGGGGAAATGCCAGCCTTCAGCATTCAGGCTTTTGCAGATCTCATTCTTGTTGTAAAAGGAGAAAAATGCCATGCAATGTTACTAATTGAACAAGTCTGCTCACTTTGTCCAGACCACTGGAACCCCCTACCCTGTTACTACATCAGAATACTTCTCAATTAAAACATAATTGCATTAATTTATAAATTGTTCTACTAGACATATCCCTCCCCAAAAAGACCACCATGCAGTGAAAAATATCTTTCTCAACTGCGTCGTACAGAGGATAGCTAAGCCTGACAGATCAAGAGAGGATACCTTCCTTGCAGATGCCATCATATTGAAGAAGCATCAACATCAAAACCAGAAATTTTCTCAGAGATTCATTCCTGGTTCGGTATGCCCCCTTTCCTGCGCAATGCATAAAAGAATTACATAATGGGAAAAACCATACAGGAGGGAGCTATCAGCCACAGCAATCAGAGAGGGAAGAGGTCATCATTCAAGCTGCTCACTTCCCTTGCTGGGTTGTCACCATTTCCTGCACGTTTCTGTTGACAGGTCAATTCACCAGGCGCTAAGAAAAATCACTGCCAAGGATGTGCTGAATGTCATTCCCTTCCTCCTGAACTTAGATTCAAAGATGACTTTAATTTGCTTATAACAAAATAAGGGTATTCTCTGTCCCATCTCTAGTCACTTCCTATCTCAGCCTGTTCTGCACAAGGCTTGATTTATATTCCTGCACTTCACACTTCCACCCTGGGAAAGAACACAACTTGTCAAATACTTCTTGATAATTAACATGATGTAATCATTCTGAATGCATTAGCCACCTTGGAATTGGTGAAAAAGAAATTTTAAAAAATGTGTAAAAGATCCAAGTTGTGGAGCAGCGTGCACCTGAAAGATCCAGGCTGCCCCCAGTCTGAGGTCACTCACCTCTGGCGTGGTTATTACAGGTCACTCATAAAGACATGTAAAGGTCCAAACCTATCCTGCAGGACACGTGAAAAGAGAATAGCATTCCTCTTCGAGTCATTTTCTAACCTACAGCATTTTCTAAACTTCTACAGCAAATCCAAACACCCCATCTCATATTTATAGATGTTATAAACAGGAAAGTTCTCTCAATTACCCTTTTCTGTTAAAGAAAAGAAAAACATTTATGCAACTAATACAGATGTCTTTTTTCCAGCAAAACCAGGAGAGCACAAATGCTTTGTCTGACTCCATGAGCTAGTTCCCATTAAACCACACAAAATCCCTCCTTCCCAGCCATGTCACAACATACGTCATTTGACAGGTTTGCAGGGCTGCAGCCTCCCCATGTCAGACAAGAAACACACCAAGCTTTGGCATTACAAGCAGTGGGCACAACTTATTAATATTTATATTATGACAACGTTCAGAATCCAGCTAAACTGGGACCATTAGTAACAGAATTATTATTTAGAACACTTTTCCCCCAATAGTACAAAATAAACAGGATCAAATGAGGGTATAACAAGGGGACAAACAGAACTGGTCTGGGGAGAAAACACAGCGGCAAAAATCACAAAATATATCTGATGCCTGGACAAGCTGGGAGAATATTCAAAACTAGTATCTGTTATCAGGGTTACAAATCTTTTTGGACACCATGTAAGAAAAACTTTTCAAGAGGTGGTTCAGTATGTGAAAAAACCTAGCATGAGAGACAAGGTTTCGGTATTACATGCTAAATACATTAGAAAACATAACAATAACTGAAAATCTGAACTCTATTAAAGACAAAGTCAAACTTTCACAAGAGTGAAACAGAATAAGTGAATTTTTACTTACACTTTACATTCAAAGACATTTTTGCATTTTTCAACAGTTTGTGACCAGCTTGCTTTTTACTTAATGGAGATGAATGCCCCTGTAACTGAACAGTAGTTACACTTTTGTAAAGGCCTCCTGATGGCAGAAAAAAATACACATAATTTAATTTGAGAAACAGACCAAGAAGAAAATATACCTATCTTCTGATGATACTTTTGAAAATTAAAAATTACTTTTTTAATCTTCTTTTTCTTCACCAAAACTGTGTGGAATGCCTAGGCATCAATGCAGTTACTTTTTACACTTTTAAGACACAGAAACATTTTAGGTTATACTCCTTTATCTGGTTCACCTGCTTGTGTTCCCATTTCATACAAGTTTGTTTCCTACGACACATGGCATAAAGGGGGATGACATCATGTTCTGATATTTTTTCACTGTTACTTTGGCAGCTAAGCTTTTTTTACTGCTTAGCAAAACATTATTTCATGGTCAGATTGCTGTTACCTTTCAATCCTGCTCTACGTTGTCAGGTATTTGAGAATTCTGAAGTAAATTAGTGACAATCAAATCAGTAAACTCCACTGCTATTTGCATGGCCCAAGATAATTATTCCATATAATTTATCATAACTGGCACAATATATTCTGTTTTGCAGTTTAAATGTACCAAGGCAAGCTGTTAGTTTATTTTAAGATGCTATCTGAACCTGTAAGATGCCACCTGCCAAAACATTCAAAACCTGAATTTAAATATGTGAACTCCTATTTTTACCATCTAACTCTAAGGGATCAGGAAAAAAACAAAACAAAACAAAACAAAACAAAACAAACAACACCCCCCCCCACAAAAAACTAACAGCAACTTTCTGGACAAGTTCTCTCATAATACTTTCTCAGACCTGCCTAACTTTGCTTTCCTTCTGTAGCTAAATAACAATCAGATGGGACTTAACTCAGAGCAATCATGGCAATTCCTGTATTTCTATCCTCAAGTAACAGGAGTTACTGAAAAGAAATATTCTAAGGGCTAATAGGCTATATCCAGGTGTTAAAAAGTCTAATTTAAAAGGACTGTACCAGCCCAGAATAAACATATCTGATTTGGGGCTTGGCAATGTAATTGTGGTGTTTTCTGGTTACAGTACCCTGTTTGTGGATCCTAAACCTTACTGAGTAAGAAGCCATTTTAAAAATTCAAACTTCCCCATTATAACTGTATTGTCATATTATTTCAAATTATACTTTTATTCATCACCCACTCAACATTATGCATTGTGGAAAACACAAAAATTTCCAGTATTTTGAAATAAATTTTCAATACACATTCCAACTCCTAAATAATAATAATTTTTTAAAAATCTGCCTCTGAATTCCACTGAGCATTCAAAACAGGGATCTTAGTACACTGTGGGTGCTTACACACTTCTTAGCAGAACAGCTTAGTCATAGGAAAATGGCACAAATTTCTTTCCTAATGCCTTGCCTCTGTTTTTCCCTAAAGAGGTTTGCCTTTTTTCTTCTGGACAGGAAAACAGAGTTTCTTTCAAACTCCCTTACTAATTTTTCCATTTCTCTGTGAATACCACTCAAGGAGTGCTCTATGCAAGTTGAAATAACTGGCTGTCAAACTACAATATTCATTGCTCCAACTGTAAAAAAGGCTAAATTAAGACTTTTGCAATATGCTTAGATGAACAAATCCATAGCTGGGACAGAGGCAATAAATTCAGTGCAAAAGTAATGGGCTTTATACAAGCGAAAAAATTAAATTGTGAGAAAAGGGGAAGGGGAATTAATTGCAAGAACAGTTGGACAGCATAAAGAAACTCTCCAAGCTTGCAGTGGGGATCACTACATAATGTCCTCTTGCGGCACTTGTTCTGATAAAACATAGCTGCTTCTGTTCAGGAACACATATTTCACCAAGGTAACACTAAAAGCCCAACAGCACTGGCTTCTAGCACTGTACACACATATATTTGGTTTGCGTGTGTGTGTATCATATTTATATTCAAATCAATGGAAAGCACAGAACGCTGTAACATCAGGATTAAAATCTTGATTTGGATATCTGGAATATTGCATATGGACAGGCTCAGCCAACAAGCAAAGGAGGGTGAGAGAACTGTGGATTCCAGTGTACTTTGCCAAGAAAAATTTATCTGGGAAGGAAGGGGAGGGTTACCTTTCTCAGAAAAGTTTCCAGTACAAACCACTTCTAGAGCACAGACCACATCAATATATTACCCCATTCCCTGTATTCCTGTTATCCTGAACTGATACAAGCCTAAACAATGTCTGTAGAAAATAGCAGGTAGACCCTGCTGCTTGTTCTAAGATCACACAATTGTACCTCATTGCCCACAGAATCTACTTTCCATGGAAGATGTCTCTCTTCTCTGTCCCTTATCAGGGACAGTTGAGTTTGCTGGCCAACAAATTTCTAAGTCAGGAAACAATACCAGGTGAGAAAAAGCATAACCAAGACCTGACCACTATTTTTTTTTTTTTATTGCGGATGCTTAGGATATAGTATAGAGAGAAGGAAATGTCCAAACTGAAGGAAACTTCTTAACATTCTCTGTAAGTATTTATATGGCTATACGCAAAGATATTTTTTTACTGATACTAGACCGTGTGGGATTTTTCATTTGGTTATTTCAGATTAAGTTGCTTTTTTCTTTCTGTCTACATACAAAACAAAAGAGTACAATTGCAACACAGCCCTGCTAGTACTCACCTTTTAACAAAACTTATTTGGGGTGCAATCAGTTCATGTGTTAATGTTCGAGCTCATCATGCATTTAAATAACAGTATAACAAATGTATGAAGATACCAGAAACCTTGACACTTCTGAGATTCTCAACAGAAGAGAAGCCTGGTTTTCTTTCCAGTTCTAGCTCTTCAGACCTGTTTGAAACTTTCATGACCTCTCCCATGCCTTAGCTATTCTTCAGTGTTTTCTTATCCTATTTATTTCCTTACAAGTTTTCACAGACCTCACATCAGATGCAAATTTGGCTGCCCGCAACCCAATGCTCCATATGGCATCTCACCCACGTACTCTTACACTTCCATAAAAATCTCTTTCACTTTGTGTTTTATTTTGCTTTGAATCTTTTACTTAGCGAATTGATTCAGTGTGTTTTCCTCAGATTTCCATATTTAATCCCTGTTGCTCTGTTACTGCCAAAATCATTTTTGTTAACTGCCATATATATGCGTATCAATAGCCCAACACACCATGACTATCAAAACCAGAACTCAGGTGAGTTATGTGACATTTGCTGCGAGAACCGACATTTCTCATTTCGCCTGCAGGAGCCGTGAGGGAAGGTGAGACAGTTTGTCCAGCTCTTCCGAAAACACTGGTTTAAAGGAGGGAGAGAGCTTCAACACAGTTTACTAACATTTCATTCTTAGAGATGACTGACTGCACACAAACAAATTGGGAAATATATTCCTCTGCAGGACAGATACTACTTTACATTCATAATATTTGTACACCGTCTCTATTTAGAAACCTAAGTTCACTCATTTTAAATGTTAAAATTAACTGGTACAACTCATTATTTACCAGCCTCCCCCTTTGCCATTTTCCCCAACTGCTTTGTGAGTTGCCTTTCTAGCGCTGGCCACCTTATCTCCTTGAATTTCCCATGGAAAATTCAGAACATATTAGCAGGGTTTTTTTGTTTTTTGGGGTTTTATTTAGCACATCAGTGTCCAGAATGTTGTTCGAGTGTTTGAATTTCCTTTTCTTTTAGGTCTGGTCTATCCATACATGACTAGTACTGCAGCTGGAAGTGCAGCCAGCTGTTAGAAAATGAAAGAGATCTCACCATCACAGATAAGAAACCTAAACAGGAGAGGAAAAAAAATATCATCAGTAGCTGAGAGAAAAGACAATTGAAATGGCAAATGGGATAGAGAGTGCAGAAAGGAAGAAGTTGAGGACTCTGAGTAAGAGAGTGAGCTGGCTGGAGAACAGAAAGTAACAGTACAGCTTCCCACAGGACACCTCCCAGCAGGTAAGATTAATTTCTCTCCCTCTCCCAACACTCTCTTTGTTCAAATTGCAGCTAATCACTTGCAAATAAAGTGTGGTTAATAGTGGCTACTTAAAGATGATTGTCCCTCAAGTGTTGTTTATATAGAACATGAAGAGTTGTGTTCTACATAAGAGACTTTAAATCTTGTACAGTCTACAAGACTTATGTGTAACAAAATCTCTTTCCAAAACCCTGACCCAGGTTAAATCTGAACACATAAGAAAACCCCAAACAAACAAACAAAAAAAACTAGAAACAAAACAAACAAACAAAGCAACCAACCAACCAAAACAAAAACACCAGGAAAAGGTAGCTACAGTTTCTTGTCACATTGTCCCATCTGCATTTGGGATCCAGGGCATTTGAATGATAGTTACATTTCAGAAAGAAATCTGAAAATTTAATGCTGTTTCCCCCAAACCCTACAACTGATAATTCCCTTTACTTGTCTTTTCCAAGCTACTTATTTTAAGCTGTATTCTACAAGCTTGTATTGCTTAATTAGTTCTTTACTTCGTTAAAGTCAACAGAGAACCAATTTAAATAAAATGAATGATGTATTTGGTTTGAGGAGGATTTTTTTGCAACAATGCCTAATTGCTCACACATATTTATTACCTGAAGAAATACATTTTTCTGAAATAAGTCAAACATCCATCAAAACACTAATTTATACAGGTTTTCATTTGTATTAAATAACCACAAAGAAACCCTGTCACAAGAATTTTTCCATATAGACAGACCTTTGTGTCAAGCTAAATTGCTCAGCGCATGCAAATTACATTGGATTATATTACATTCTGAAAAAATGACAAGATCAGACTGTTGAAAAAAATTAAGCATAGATCAGTGATTATGCTGAAAAGGACAAAATGACTAAGAGAACTCAAGTATTTTGACAGTGCATGGAATTATTTATGTTTGCACCAAAACCAAAATTGGTCTATTCACACACAAATTGATTTAGAATTTATATATGAGAGCAAAGATGCAATCTTCTAGATAGCTATACTTAACAAAGACAAATAAAAATTATATTTTATAATGTGAAGAATATTAAATTAGTACTTTCAAAAATAAATTTGCATTTACTGTTGGGTAAAACCAACTGCCTGGGGCAATACAAATAATTAACATTCTCAAAGCTAACAGTACAAACAAATAATTTTAGCCACATAGCTTCTGCGTAGCTTAAGGTACCCATATGTAATTCTGCAGGCTTGAAACTTAGGTATCAAATCGTTGCAGTGACATTTCCTTGCAACTCAGTAAGTCCAACGAAATATAGTTTCTCATTGTTTAACTGAATAAAACTGCTAAAGACCTATTTTTCAATTGCAAAGCAGATGCATGATGCTGTAATTACACCCATGGGTGTTTTAGGCTATTATTTTGGTTACTGGATAAGGTCAGTAATATTTTAATGGTGTAACATTAACATAAAAAAATTATAAGAGATGAAGAGCAGGAAAAAAATTGAATAAATTCAGCTGGACAGGACCTACCATGATCATCTCATCCAGCTGCCAAGTTCAGCATTGACCAAAAGTTAATACATATAATTATCGGTTTTGTCCAAATGCTTCTTCAATGCTGACATGCCTGAAATGTTACCTTATCATAACTACTATAATGCTTATACTTCATTAATTACTCCCAAAAGCTTATAAATGCAAAATTATTTGCGCATTATTATTTGTATTATGTAATGGTTGAGAATTGCTCTAATTTTAACACTAACAAAAACAAAAAAAAAGAATGAAATAATCTTTATGAGGTAACAATAATTCAGCCTAATGGGAAATAAATCAGCAGCAACAAAAAAACCAAGAAAGATCAGACTTGCAAGGTTGGTTATTGAAATCTGTCAGTGAAATTCATCAGCTTCAACACTGAGCTGGGATTTATATAACCACTTATCTTTTAGTAAAATCAGCTGCTGTTACAGCTGTTACACAAAGCAGATTACAGTGCAACTATTTTAACCTCGAACTGAGAGCTATACATCTCAAGTTGAAGAAGCCTTTCTGCAAGGTGCTGATGTTGTTGTATCTTCCAATTATTTTACAATGCCAGTAATTCAGCTAGAGCAGCTAATATCCAGGGTATTTATGCCTCTTGATCTCTTATTTCTCTGGTACAATTGCTACAACTGGGCAGGCAACTTTGCATAGGTTCTACAAACCTCCCTCCAAACCTCCCTCCAAGGTCCTAATTACCTCAACATTTGAGACTGTTTTACCTCTTCCTTCTTTGAACTGCTTCAGAGAGAAAGGCAGTTTCTTTCATTGCTCCCATGCTGCTCTCAGCTAGCATAAGTAAGAAAGATCATTTTCTTATAGATAATTGGATGATCAAAAACAGCAACTGTCTAATTACCTTCTGCATGGAAGAAATGTGAAGGAAACAAGTGTTCACTAGACATTCACTAGGGGAATGCTCCTGGCTGGAAGGGAATTTTCTATACATGTTTACATCAATAGATAGCTGCAACACAAATGCTCCCAGTTGGAAGCTGGGACCAGATCCAGTCTGCACTTCCATTTGAAAAGCGCAGAACAAATTCTAATAGCAAAAGAAACTCTAGCCTTGTAATATAGTATATTTTGTTTGTAAAAATACTTTGGTGAGCATGCTCTGGGACTCTCTGTAGGTTTAAGAGTATCCAAGCTTGCCAAACCGCACAACTTTCACAAACCTATTACAGAGTCAGACCAGAACCCTCAATTCCCTTCAGGACTGCAGTATTCCTTCATGCCATTAGTTACTGGTTTTAGTTAGGCAAAATTCCTCTTAGCTTCTATCAGTTTTACCAACATGAAGCTGGAACAATTCTGGCCTTTGAAAATGAAGAGATAAGAGGTTAATGCACTAACTCAAACAGCTTCATCAGATAGATTTTAAACTTCACCAGCGAGTTTCTCCATCACACATATGGCTTTGTGGTGGGATAATTTAACAAGAACAGCAACAAAACCAAAAACCTAAGCTGGATGTACAACATTCTGTTATGTCTAACATTTCAAATTTCTCCAAGAACACTAACTCCATCCCAATGCACACTATCCTTTGTTTACATTTGCAAGGAGTTCCGGGTTTATATGTTCTTATTCCTTACCTGACTGAGCCAGGGCTGTCAAAAACTAACTGGCTTCCAAATTGCTGCTTATACAAATGATGAACTAGAATGCCTTGCTTCTACTGTTTCAAAATGCTTCTGCCTCAGACTCATTCAGTGACGCCCACTCTAGTACGGGCATATTGTTTGTCTACATCTGAAGTGGAAAGACACAAACAGTGTTTTATTATTTAGCAAAAATATGAGTTTGAGCCTAGGGCAATTCAAAATTTTCTGTTGGTACCAGACCTGTTTGAGGAGTTTTTTTCCTACACTGGTGCTTCTATAGCATGCCCTGTTAGAAGTCTCAATCCTTTACTGCCAACCTAAAGCTGTAAACAATTGTAAGCATGCTTATTCTCCTTTCAGCTCCCGGGCTCTGGTTGTCAGTTTCCTAGGCAATGGGAAGAAAGAGTGGCCTCTTCTCAATTCCTGTAGATGCTTTCTACTGATGTTGGGACAAGCTATTAAGTACTAACTAAACACTAAGTTTAAAGAAATTTAAAATTGCACATCTATTAAAAGAAATAATTATTCTATAATTTAAATTGAACTCCTCAGTAGTGCTCAGGAACATATAATAAAGACCATGTATGGGTAGGTGTAATTGGATGCAGTTGCCTTAGGAACAAATGTTCAGCCTACAAAGCAGGAAGCCTGCTTAAAAGGCAAACTCAAAGACTTAAGCCTGGTAGCTGAAACCTGGCTTGGCTGAAGTTACTAAGAAAAGTACCATGGGCTTGGCTGGAGTCAGGGATTTACCCCAAAAGCTTTTCTAATTCTCTCATTATTATCAGAACTAAATAATACATTAAAAAGTGCTGTACTGATGCTGAGATGCATTTCCCTGTTTCCCTTGTTCAGTAAGCTCATCACAAAAATTACCTAGAGAGCTGTAAGTGAGCTTAGGCTTATACTCTAAAGATTCTAGTTTCAGTACCACTTCCAGTGTATTTTCATTATGTAGACATAAGATATTGTGCCTTTAGAGAAATGTTATTGTAGAGTGTAAAAGAATTTGATGTGCAGAGATAAAACATTCTGGTATATGAGTATCATTTTAAAGTAATATTAATTGCAAAGATTCCTAAAAAGATGCTGTGCAAAACTCTTTTCATTTTGTAGAAATAAATACAGAATGCCTAATACTGTTTGCCAGAATGATTTCCAGTGAGATGCAGTTTTTACTATGTGCATAACAGCCACAGAAGGCACGAAGTATTGTTCCCAGCACAAGATGTGTTTCTTGTCCATGCATTTCTCTATAAAGAAATTACTCATCCATGCATCTATGATTTACTCCCGTTTTTGTTTCCATTTGGAGAAACATTATAAAACACAAAACCACTTCTCACTCTGGATGAAGTCAGACCACATATACAGACCTCTACCTCTTGAAATCACTATTTGCAAAAGACAAGGATTTTCCTACAACTATTAAACTACACATTACTAAGCTGTAAAGTTTGAAAGCAAGTTTTCTTTGAAACAAGAAAAGCAAATACAGAAAGTTTTTATTAAAAAATTGTGTATCAAATAATACTTCCCAAGGACTGTGAAGTAATTTTATGAACTGGAACCAGAGATCCAATTCCACACTGCACCCTCTAAGAGGATCTTTGTGAGTCTTACAAGCCAACAACCATGGGAAGGCAGTCATTTAAGGTGTCTTTGTGCATTCTTCGTATTTCTCCCAAGATAACCTGGCAAGATGGAGAAATCAGGCAGGAATCAGATATCCTCCTGAAATCCCTGAAGCCATGCACACAGTAGCTCCGCTCCTTCATGTTAACCAAGTTTTCATTCCTACTCATGTAATTTCCCAGACTGATAAGGAGGACTTTACTTCCCATATATTTGAAAAAAGTTCACGTGGCTGTATGTAGGAGTCCCATGACATACCTACAATAATAATTGAATGTGAGCTTATGTTCATTTCCAAGTCAAGACCCATCTGTCATTCCTATGTCTACAAAAAAACTTAAACCACTTTTGAACCCCTGAATGCACCAGAATTCACCTTGTCTGGGCATAATCTCTGGCTTGCACAAAACCCATGCTCCCAAATTCAGGCCCATGGAATACACTTGCAAGGTATGCAAGAAATACCTGAAAAACAAGTCCTGAAAAACAGAGGCCTCTAGTCACAACATATTATGTAGAAGTGTCAGGAAGCCAAATCTGTAAAAAGAATAGCTTTCCTGCTCTTTTCTAACTCCTCTTGCTCAACTTGAAAGTAATCAAATCTACTAACTTAAAGACATTTTCCATGGCTCCACTGACTTTAAGGGGCTTGTTTCTTGACTGCCTTTTTCTACCTTTATATTGTAATTTCTTCTCTTTAACTAGCCTCTGGTTATCAAGCCTAAACATATTTATTTACATTATAAATGCCTTGTGTCTGAAGCGAAGAAAGACCTGCAGCTGAGAAGTTACCAAGCCAGTAGAACACTAAACTCTATGCAGCAAAAAATCATTTCAGCAAAAATACAAGAAACAATGGTTTCTGTCATTAATTTCCTTTCCATGGAAAGTGCTAACCAAAAGCATAAGCGGTAGTCAGCATCTAAGCTGAAAAAGTAAGCATGATTACCATCTTCACTTGTTCAAAACAAATAGCTTCATGTTAATTAAATCAGTCTTAAAGTTTCCAAAAAACATTGCATAAAGTGAGCAGGAGAGACAACAGAATCATAAAGCCATGAAGTTGTATTTCCTGTTTCACAGTGCAAACACTGCACCATTGATATTAATCCTGGCACTGCATATTTCAACTAGGGCAAAAATTTGCAAGTAGATAACCCCTACTGAACACCCAATGAACAAGATTGTCTGGAAAGCAGTTACTGTTTGAAAAGGAAAGACAACTCCAAGCTTTCAGGAAAGGATCATGAATACACCATCACCATCCTCACACAAGCTCATCAACTCTGAAGGAGCAGGTCCTTGATTTACCTCCCACCTGAGTACAAACCTGTGCTCTGTTCACACAACTGTACAGACCTGGCAAAGCCAAAGCAAGATATTCTGGACAAGGCAGAGCCCCCAGTCTGCCACAGGGCTACAAACGAGACAGCAGTGAGGAATGGGTGGAATGACTTGGCCTTCTCAACTTGGACAGTGGAAAAGCATGTCAATTTCCACACTACTTTGGTACCTTATCGGGTGTGAAAAGACAGTGAGGAAAAGCATCAAATTTGTGGTATTTCTGACGTAAGAGTCAAGGAAAAAACCTCTTTGGGTAGTCACTATTGGATCAAATCATATTGCAATATAATTGATAGGATTGATAGGACTCTGCACCAGTGTTCAAAAATGAAAATCTGGTTTCTTCCTTTAGACAAATAAGGCACTTTTCATGAGTTATTTGACAGAGGCCAGTTACAGCAAAGCAAAAAGAAAATTTAATTACAAGATTAAGACTTTATTATTCCTCTAGAAACCAGTTACATTCCTGTATCCTGGAGAGGCTCAAATATTCAAATTTTCTTCCCTCAAATGATTGGCTTGCTGAGTTAATATATCCTATTGGCTATGTGATGTCACTGTTATTTTTCTAAATGTGAGGCCGCCTAAATTCCAACACTGCTGGAAGAGCTTTTCTCAGAAAACAACCCAACTCCTATATTGGCCAGATACGCTCACAGAAACAAAATGACAGGAAACAAAATAAGGCACATTTGGTAAAAAAATGAACCTTATTAGGGCCTCAAGTTCCAGAGAAAAATAGAGGTGTCTGAAAGGATTCAGATGCACTATTTATATGGGGAGCTGACTGAGTGGAGAACAAGCTTCTCAAATTCTGAAGAAAATTAAATCAGGCGTATCTCCACTGCATCCCTTCTGTCTAGGGATACTTCATGTAGTGGTTCATAAAGAAAATATTTCTCTGTGGTCTCCCACACAATCACAGCATTTTTTTTTCTTCCAAGGATGTGCTGAGAGATGAAAGAACATGTGCGTAGTGAAGACAAACAGGGAATCATAAATACTAAGGGAAGTGGTTTCTACAGTAAGGTGTACCACATGAAGGCAAGCTATTGCCTAGGTAGGAACCATAATCTGCAGATAAATTTCTACGAACCTAAGTACTCATTTTATTAATCTTCTCAGAGTAGTCATCATTCACATTCAACAGTGAAAAGTCTATGGCTTCAGCTTTCAAAACAGCAAGAGGGACAGAACTACACCCCCGTGTTCCAAAGAATGGTGCTTGCCCAAAAGTGGCCTTGACATAACTTTCTATAGAATCACAGAACAATGTGGTTTGGAAGGGACCTTAAGGATCGCCTGATTCCAGCTCCCTGCCATTGGCAGGTGATACATACTGCCACTATACCCGGTTGCAGTCTTTCTCTCTTGAGGCTTATTTTATCTCAAGTAAATGGCAGAAATGATCAGCAATTTACACAAGGAATACGAAACACAAACACCTCATTACACGGAAGAGAGATTATGACATGAAAACTCACCTTGAAGACAGCCCTGACATGAGCTAGAATCTAGTAAAATTAGCTATTAAGCTAATGAGCATTGCTGGTCGTTGTCCTTTTGTGGCTTTTTGTTTCAGTAAAATTCAAATAACACAACAGTATCTGATACCCCAATAGGACAACACAGGCTTTTTAGTGTGATTTCAATACTATTATCTTGTACATTTTTTTTTAATTAAAGAAATCATTATTTAAAGCTGCAAATATCCATTACACAGTGCGCTCCAGAACTACTACAGAAATTTACCCTGAGGAAGAGTCTGCAATAAAAATAGTTCCAAAAATAAATAAGTATTCGTTCATAATTCTTGAGAGTTTCCAAATTACTTTTTCAAAATGAACTTGGTCCCTCGTTATTCCATATCAATTCAGAGTATTATGTGTTTTTAGCAACAAATAAATGCAGTTTTCCAGTGGAAGGATTCTCAAATACCAGGTAACACTCTTCAAAACTCTTAACATGGGTCCTCACATTGCAAAGATGTACAGCTAGATTTAGGAGTAGGTTTTCACGGTGGAGACTTCATGGGTATATTTTAACACAGCAGCATTCAATGATAACATTCATTAAGGGTATAAAATGAATGCTGGAAATCAACAGATTCTTAATTGCTGTCCCATTAACTGTTTTGCATAAGTGGCTGAAGATTATATGCAATTAAATCTGCACTGAAAAATACTGAAACCAACGAATTCATTTGTTTAAGCGGCAAACAAACAAAAAAAGATGGCCCATTTTGCAGGCAGTAATTTTTAGTTTCTTCACCATAAAAACTAGATACAAACCACAAAATATTTATTCACCTGCCTAGTTAACAGTGGTGGTTACTTAACACTACACAATTAAAACTGTTGAGTAAACAAGTTACTAAATATTCACTAAGCATTTACCATTCGCTAAATATTTATGAAACAATCAAAAATGTTTAGCAAACCAGCTTAAGTGAGAATTTGCTTGGCTTGCCAGCAAGAAATTTAAAGCTTGTGATTAATTAAGCTCTGTAGTGTAACAGAACTAAGTTTTCTGCTTACTACTGGCCAAAAAAGTCTTACCAATTCAAAAGCCTAAGAACCCTCATGTTTCTTCTCTATTGGAATTGTCTTGAAAAAGAAGATTCTGAAAAGCTTTTTCTTTAAATATTCACTTGGCATCTTTGCAGCTGCTCAGAATTCAGTACCTGTACTGCTCTGGCCTGCCTCAGGTGGCCAGATTGTGCTCATTCTCAGTCGTAAGACCACACAGAGATCTAAAACCCACGAGAGCCAATGGGTTCCCTTTCAAAAGAGAAACATATCCTGTAGTACCTGGGATACAAACAGACTTGTGATTACGTCTCTGAAATACTTAATGAGACTGTTTCTGGGGACAGCTCTTCTCAGCCACAGTGACTGCTTCGTAAGGAGGAAATTGCCTAAGAAGTTTTTGTGTGAGCTGTCATGTGGACATAAGTCAGGAATATTCCTGGTTCATGTATCACCACATGTCAATTTAGCTTGCAGCAGATAATTGCAACTGACATTTGAAACAACAGTGCTACAGTACTTTTAAATCTGCAAAGCAAATCATCACCATTGCATTCTCCTGCCTGTAGGTGTTCCCGTGTTTTCTTAGGTTTTCTTGGTAACATAAAAATTACTGATGTTAGTACTGACAATGAAGAGTTGAAGAGCATTGATTAAATAATAAATCAGGCCTCAGACACCATAAGCCTATATTAAACATATATATATAGCACATATTTTTATTCATCTTCTAAGCTTCAGTGCTGACCTACAGATTGGGTGTTGTAGAAGGGCTGTTGACCTATAGGTTGACCCTGGGAAGAGAAACTTGGATAGCTGCACTGAGCAAGACACCTAGACGTTACTCCATGTTTTCACCTAAAAAGCAAGATTCTCACATAATCATATGACCTCAGAAACAGCAACAGGAACGATGCCACCAAGCCTTGCATTAGTTATAAACTTATTAAAGTCCACTATTTATGCAAGCAATCAGTTTAAATTAATTGCTTACAGTTGGCCTGAAAATGGCTTTTCCCAGAGAAAATTATAGTCTTCAACTTATACCTTTGAATTTCTGGAGTACATCACCTCAAAAAGTAAGTTAAATTCTCCCTCAGATGCGAATACATGAAAGTGGTATTTGCACAAATTTCTCTTGATTCATATCCTCGCTGGATTTGCTTTTAGCAACTGTGAAATTTCAGCATTCAGTGGCACATGAAAAGAAAATCACAAGGAGGAACACTGGGGAGCCGTTGGAAACACTGGTCTTTAGCTGTATAACTGATACTCTTAATATTTATAAGGGTACAGTACTCATACATTTAATTAGCTAAAACCAACACTAAATGCTTACCTTGAAAGGCTATCAAAGTCTGTAATTGGGAACAGTCTGCCCAGAGGAGTTAGGAGTACCCCATTTCTGGAAGTGTTCAAGGCCAACCTGGATGAGGATTGTGTTCCTCAGTGAATGTGTACCTGCCTCTGGCAGGGGGGGTTGAAACTAGATAACTTTTAAGGTCCCTTCTTACCCAAATCATTCTATGATATAATTTTGTGATTGGCCTAATCAGACAATTATGCTTTCTGAGCAATCTTCAGGTTATTCAGCCAATGTGTTCCAGTATGCTACTGATACTGGTGTCAGCACCTAAACTCCACATTCAGGTCAAGACCTAATGTACTACACAGTGGATGAGTACCATATTGAAATTTTGTACATTAAAATTATAGGGTTTATTTTGTTATTGCTGACAGAACTGTGAAGAAACATCAAAAATATGAAAATTAATATTTAAAGTAGCAGGGAGAAGCAAAGCCAGAGAACTTCATTCACTGGACACAATCTCTCCCTTTCATCTGAACATCATGTGTCTTAAAAGTTATCACTGGGACAACCTGGAATTATTCACAAGGTCAAAGTCTTAAAGAAATGTATGTTCACAAGCCCATATCCACAGACAGTAGTCAATTCCTAATAAACAGAACTAAGTGGAGTTAAAAGTACATACCATTCCCTTAATTTTCTTTATGCAGGTAGGGAAAAGTCTAGGCACACAAAGAATACAAATGAATAAAAGAGGGAGGCCAAGGCCCATATAATCCTGATTTGTCCATAACAAGTCTGTATTTATGAACGCATGCTAAGGATATATAAAAGTCCCTGCTTTAAAAGAAAAGCCCTAATCTTAAACAAGGAGTAGAAGCAGGTGATCTGTAGGAAGAAGATTGCAAAACAGGGATAGCTGGCTCAAGCCCACTCAAGTATTTAAAATACTAATCACATAATGACACACTGAGATATTGAATCACCAGAAAACAGACCTAGTTACAGAAAAATGGATGTTTGGCAAAGGTGAGAGCTGTGAACATTTCCTGTGGAAACAAGCACCCTGCCAATTGCTACAATCATTAAAACAGACAAGCCTTCCATACTGACCAGGAGGACAGTACAAAGGTTTTGTGACACCTACATTTCTCAAGTGCAGAAAAGGTCTTAGGGAACTATACTTTGAAAAATATTTAGAAAACTAATTCCAACTGACAATGCTGTGAAATGGAAACTTAAAATACGGCTGTTTACCTCCAAAATTGCCTCTGCTCTTTAACTGAAGTCCCAGGCTTCCGGAAGCAGAAATCATGAGAATTCACATAACCTTTATGGAAGAGAACAGCAGTGCTAATACAGCTCTAACAACAGCTTCATCTCCATACAACAAGAAGACTGTTGACGGGATCTGCAAACCTCATGGCATTGCTTTGGGAGCTTGTTTTATTAAAGTCTTTGATCCCTATGTTCTAACTAAAAGAAAAAATAGAAGTCAACATGCCTCTTACTGATAATAAGAATTTCACAGCTGTTGAGCTCTGTTACATTGGTAGCTACATAAGAGTATGAATCTACAATCTGACTGCATCTTATCTGTTTCTCCCCCTCTGCCTTTATACTTGAAAAATCAAATCACATTCTGCAAAATATTCCCCACGGAACACATATGAATATTTGATTTAGACTGGAGAGCAGTTAACCACATAATTAGCTACCCTGGAAATCAAAGAATTCAGAAAAACAGGAACCACCAGATTAGATCAGGGGACACTCCTCTTTCTAAAGGCTGGTAGATGCTGTGGAGGGAAGCACAAGAAACCCTCAAGAAAAGTTTCCTCACAGCCTAAGGAGGGGGTAATTCAAATTTTGGATAATGAAGTTTAATATTCTCTCCAATATGTTCCCCATTTTATCAAATTCTAGATCTTGTCTCTGCTATTATAATCCTTTGAAATCTTCATCTCAAGAATAAATTACATGTTTTCTATGACATTATTTCTTTTTCTATCAGTCTTTCATTGATGGCTTTTCAGCTTCTTTGCCAGTCTGCCTTTTTTCTCTTATGATAAAATAAGAAGAAAAACTCTCTATCTGCCTAAGCAACATGTGCCAGTACTTTCCAATACTTTTGTTTCAACCTCTTTAAGGTAACCAGCAAAAACTCCTGAGGTTCTTTACAGATTGCCTGTACTCTTTCTCCTTGCTCATCTCAGAGCCTTCTGTAATATTTTTTGAGAGCAGATAACCATAATTATAGTAGTTCACTAAATTTGCAGAAAGCATCCTAACACGCAGGAGCTACATTACATTATTCCAGTTCCTAAAATCTGGTTTGCAGTCAAACAGCAGAGGTCTTCCCTGAGCTGTGTACAGTCCCAAAATCACCAGCCAATGTAATGTGAAAGTTGGCAGGCAATTTTAGCATTTTCAGGAAATGTGAGGCTTCTGTTTGTGATAACTGAATGACATTTATTGACATTTCAGTGAGTCACCTGGCTGGGACAGGTGTCCCTACAGCAATGTCACGAGTCCTGTCTCATTCTGTCCAATCCAGACCAGTCTGTGTCTTTAGCACATTTTCATTTCTTCCTCCTCTCTTTCTGACTAATTTGTAAGAATATTAAATACTGGAGTTGCTATATAACCTTGAGGCACCCTGGTATGTTTCAAATTGTTCTCCAAGCAAGTTTTGGGGTCGTGGTAACAATATCTCAGGTTATCAGTGGTAGTTTCCCTAATAAAGTTTTGCTAAAACAAAACCAACCAAATAAGCAAAAGCTTTCTGAATCTCTCAATTTTATACATCCATACATACCCCTTTATATATATATAAACAGTCTAAATAAAGTACAAAAGGAATACGCTCCAATGCAAAAGAGGTAGCTCTGCCCCTCCAGGCTATTTAGTTGCAATAAAAAGTATGTCACCAAGAGGAATACACTAAATAAATCTAGATCGGACAATATTATGGACTTATTTCCTGCAAAACAGGTCCATTATTAATGCAGTCCATAATTATAATCAAAGTGCATCCAAATGTCTACGAGGATGCAAAATAAGATGATAAGAAGTACCCAAGTTGCAATTTGAGATTAACAAAAATCATTTGTTCACAGTACTTGAGCCAAAAAAATTTTCTAACTCCAAAGTCACAAGTCCATATCACAAAATTAGACATCAGCCCAACTTGAAAGAGTATCCAAAGATGTTTCAAAGTGCCTGTGACGAGGATGTCTTCCCACTTTAGATGATATACCCTATTCAGTCAGCTATTCAGCTGATGCAGATCAACATGGCTCTCCTTAAGCCATGCTGTAGAGATGTCTCTTTTCTTCTATGTGTTCTTCTATGTTCCTAGTAACTCAGATTTTAAATTGGCAACAAATTTACATAACCTATTATTTCTAGACATACATTTATGAAACTCAGACACTTTGAATATTTATTCCCCACCATTATAACTCAAGTATATAATTTTGTTATTCAGATCGAATTAGGAGGAAAAAAAAAAGTAACTAGAATAGCAGGCTTAGGCTTGCTATTAACTTTTTCAGACAGAGTTATAAATTTCAACAAATAGGTTATAATTGAGGAGCCAGCATGACCTTTATTATTTCAGAAGGTTCAGCCATAGCAGCTCAGTGTGACTTCAGCTAGACTATTAGTCACTCTGTCAGATAGAATCATTAACATCCAACTCAGTCTGGCATCCACATATGATCTGATCCTTAAAACTGGCCTGAATAAGCTTTACTCTCAAGAACAGCCACAGTCCAGGCACTTACAGAAGAATATAGAATTGCAAGAATATAGAATTGCTCCTATAGAAATACCATACTCCTAGTGAGTAAAGTAGCAAATATCTGATTTTTCCGTCATAACTGCAATCAAAGAAAGAAATTTTTAAAAGGCTCTCACAGAAGAGTATTAGAATATTTATTAGTAGAGTCCTATTTTCAGGCAATCAGGAGCAGCTCTTCCTCAGAGAAAAAACAAACTAGTACTGTGTGCCATGTATCATTCTATTTCATTATTAAACACACTGCCACATAGATAATCCGGTAGTAAATATTTCAGACCATTTGCACTTAATACTTAGGGAAGTACAATACGAAAATAACCACCTTATCAGAGCCAGTGTTTCTAGCAAAGCGACGATTTCTGCTACAGCAAAATCCTTTCATCAACAGAAATCCCTGTGATGTTATAAACGACCTTAAAACAACCAAATTAATGTTATGACTTCAATTAACTGGTAAACTATTCTAAAACTTTTTAATGCATACAATTGACATAAACATGATAAAAGATGGACAAAAAATAGAGCATTACACATAAAAAACCCCAACAAACTAGTTGATATACTACACCGACTCAAGGTAATGCTTCCTTTGTAAATCATGTATGTGAAGGAATACAGCTACACCTCTCCTTATCATCTGAAGTTTCTTTCTCAAGTGTATCCATACGGAAGAAACAGTTCCACTCGACATAGGAAAAGACAGATCATCCAGCTCAAGTGCCGAGAAAATTTGACAGAGTCCTAAAACAACGGAAACACACACCGATAATGCATTACTAGTGGAAATGGTATGTGCATGAGCGTGCAGGGGCTTTTACACAGCTGTCAACCCACGGTAATCACCGTTGCTAAGCATGCCTGCAACATGAAGACAAATATTTGACCTATTTTTTAGCAGAATTTAGCTGTCATCATTCCCAGCACCACGCTCTCGTGAGCCAGCCACTGCCAAAGGACTAAGGCAACGCGGGCACAGAATTCCTCGCCGAGAGTGAGGGCACCTCCTTCCAAGAGTGAGGTTTGTTCCAGCGGTAAAGCGATCGGCCCCTCGAACCCACATCCCTCGGCCAGTTCCAGGCAGCGCCCGCTCGCCCCTGTCCTGGCAATCCCCCCCCGCCCGTCCGTCCGTGCCGAGGACTCACGTTTGTAGCTGGCGGCCCAGGGCTGGTAGCCGTAGTAGCCGGTGATGCGGAGGATGCGCTCCTCGATGGAGGTGAGCCCCACGGACGCGCTGGTGAGATCTTCCACGGAGCGCGACCACTTCAAGTCCTCTTTAATGGCCTCGTCCACCACCAGGTACTTGAGCTGCCGCAGCTGAGGGCTGATGTCGGACAGCCGCCGGGGGCTGACATCGGGGGAGCGCCGCATGCCGCTGCGGGTCGGGAGAGGGGCGTCAGCCCGGGGCCGCGCCGCCAGCGCCGCCGCCCTGCGCCCACCCCGGGCGAAGTTGGCGGCGGGAGCCCCGCCGGCAGGGGAGCCGGCCCGAGCCCGCGGCGCCCACAACTTTCCTCGCCGCCCCGCACCGGAGCGATCCCCGGGAGCGGGCGGCGCCGCCGGCCAGGGTGAGGTGAGGTGGGGCGGTGTGGGGCGTCCCCTTCCCCCCGGCCCGCCCGCCCGGCCCCGCGGGTACTCACAGCGTGGCGGCTTTGCCCCGCGCGGAGCCGTTGGGGAACTCCCGGATCCCCATGGGGAGCAGCAGCGATGGCTGAGGGGCGCCCAGGCTTCCCGGCGGGGCGAGCCGGCGGCTCTCACCGGCCAGGTAAGAGGCGGAAAGGAAGGAAAGGAGCGAGCGGCGAGGCGGCGCCCCCGTGGCAGAGGGTCCCCGGGCCGGCGCTGGCCCCGGCGGGAGAGGCAGGCAGGGAGAGAGGCGCGCAGGGACGGAGGGACGGAGACGGGCGGGCCAGCGCCGCCGCCTGCGAGCCGCTGCCGCCTGCGGAGCGCGGAGCGCCGGCGGCGGGGGCCGGGCAGGGCAGGGCGCGCTCCGCTCCGCGCCCCCCACCCCGCGCGCTCCCGCCGGCCGCCGGCAGGGGGAGCCCCCGGGCCCGCCGCCGCCGCTGGCGGCCCTGGGCGGGGCGGCCTCACCCTGCGGGAGGCCTCACCCCGGGGCGCGCCCGCCCGGCCCGGCAGCGGGCCCCTTCCCGCCTCCCTTCCGGGATCGCGGGCTGCGAACGGCGCCGCGGGGCCGGGCGGCCCGAGCAGGGCTGGCTCTGAAGTGACCGTGGACCCCTCTGACGAGGGCACCCACCTGGTCACTCCCGTGAGACCGCCGGACCAGCACCGGAGCCACACAGCCTTCTATCAACTCACCTTTACTTTTATTAATTTTTTAACACGCCACCTAACTTAAGTGGCAAACATGCAGTTAAGCTTAAATGAACGTGTGAGTATAGGTGTTGCCTTAGACAAAGAATTCATTCACAAACGAGTAAGATTAAAATCTGATAATAAATTCTTGGGAAAATTTTGGTCACCTAGAAGAATAGATAGTTGAAGTCAAAGAGTGTTTTGTATGTATGTGTCCATATATATTTGGGGGGGGGAAGTCAAGTCCAAGGAGAAAAGGTTGTTACCTTTCAGCACTGCACTAGCTCAGTTTACCTGGAACATTAAACCACCGAGGTATCAAATGTGTAATTGGGCTGGATCAGTTAAATGCAACCTTTCACTGCCACTGAAGGGAACATCACAGCATCACTGCACCATTATCAGTCAGAAAGGGAAAGTGAAAAAAAAAAAAAAAAAAAAATCCAGCAGGCAGAAAAACCCACAACTAATTATCATCTTAAATACACATGTATTGAATAAAGCCCTAACTTAATTTTATTTCCTCTCCAACCCTTATTTTGAGCCTGTGAAGAGAAAGAACATTTGCTGGTGAGGAAGCCAATTCCAAAATCCACTACAGGTAAACATCAGTGGTCTAGCAGTGCATAGAGTAATCATACAGGTGTTTGATGCTGCTCACCAGCAATGGCAGAACTCCTAGCAGGGTAGACAAATGATGATTTTGGTTAAGATGAGGGGATAAAACCACAATGCTCACTAAATCTAAGGATACTGATAACTGTCTTGACTTAAGTCTCTTTAAGGCATTAGGGCAGGAACGATGATAACAGGCATGAATGGGATTGTTTCAGTCAGGCCTCCAAAGGCCTGGAGACTGGACCAGCCTCGTTTGATATGCACAGTCCATGCTCTCTCTGGCTTTAAGTGGTGGACAAGGATAGGATTTATTCTGAGAATTCCTGTAATACTGCATGTATCTAGTGGAAAATTCCTCCATGATTATAGGTCTAGAAATAAAACACAGCCTCAGAGCCAGCAAGGGTTCCAATAATGAAGTAAACCAAACGTTGACCAGCCAATAGTGACTGACACCTGCTGAGCGCTCACCTGTCTCTTGGCTTGGGCTGGTGCAAACTAGCAGAAGCTGGTTCAGCCCTGCTAGAAGTTTTGCATCCATCACTGATGTGTTTAGCTGCCCAACTTCTATAGCACCACAGAGCAGCTGTGGAAGTCAAAGACCCTATTGCACACATATCCACCTTAATACACCAGAACCATCTTATTCTTCTACCCAGTAAAATTTTTTTCAGTGGTTTTATTCCTCCCCAGCTGCTGTCATTCCAAGGTGTAAATGAAACGACGATGGGTGTTTCTCCTCTCACGCACACAAGTGACTTTGGACAGCTTGGGTGGCAGCACTGACAAACTTGAAGTGAGCATGCATCTTGTGAGAGAGAAAAAAAAAGCATGGGAGTGAACATCTTAAAATTCACTGAAACATTTAATAAAGGTGACACTTCAAAATTGTAGTAAGATGCAACAGCAACATCTACCAACAGCTGCCTCTTAGGATCTTACCAAACCTTGCTGTAGGTGATGTTTCTTCTTTAAAAATAGCAGTTGCTGGAGACATGCAAGTAAAAATTCTCATGTATATTTTTTAAATTTTGTTCAAGCATTGTAGCTAAAACTGAAATGTTACAATATGGTATTGGACATTAAAGCATAAAGTATGGGATTCCACATGACTTGGAATTTGTAGATTTATGTAGCTGTTTAAGATATTGAATAAAAGGAGAAGAAAATATTGTAGTATTCTAGCAATTCTACAAAGTGTAAGAAAAAAATTTGCTAAGCAGAATATAACTGCTTTAGGAATATGGGCAAAATGATATGCAACACCAAGCTGGAGCCACAATAAACAGCTTTTTCTGGACCTCTTACTAGTGAGAGTTTATTACTTTAGTAAAACACCTGTAATCATTCAAACACAGAAGGGTTAGGAAACTGTATTTTTTTAAAAGGCAGAGCTCTATAGCAAGGGAACAATAAGTAATTATTCTAGAGTGTGGTGCCTTATTCTGTCCTGTTATATACTATCTTTTATGTTTTTCCAGGCAACGTGAAATTATATACTTGAAAGATATTCAGCTCTTAAAAGGCACAAGCCATTAAGATATATTAGCATTATGTTGTCTACAGTGTGATGCCATATCAAAGGAAAATATAATTTGAACTGTATTTATTTTCACCTCACATCAATACTAGCTTGCCAGAAGATTCTCTGGGATGGAAGTTTACATTTGTCAAAATACTACTCATTTCATGAGAAAGGTAGCTGCATTTTTTTTATTTCTTCCAACCCCCATCCCAAGATAAGAGTTTTACATTTAAATGGTTCTGTGACATACTAGACTGATAGCAACAATGTTTCATAGGGCAACAAAACAATCACTACTACATGAACAACAGCATGAAGTTGATGTGTTCTTTCTTTGCCAGTTCATAAAAATCAGCCTTAGGACCTGAGTCTTTAGAAGACAACTTAGCTCCCTCCTTAAGGAAAAACTTAAGCAAGTGCCCTTCTCACCAAATATCCTGCATTTGATGCATAGTCCTGCTTCTTAGTATTTGTGTGTTTAGCACTGAAGGTATAAGCCCAAGCCATTAATCAGATATTCCTGCCCCAAGGGTTTTTGGGCATTGGACAGAAATACAATATATGTGATAAAAGTCCTATATAATATATGAAAATGCTGTATGGCAAAGCTATTAATTTTTTCCAGCTGGGGTCTGATTTGACATCCACACAAATATAATGCTGCTGCATAACCCAAATTACTCCAGTCCTATCCATGGGACTAATTGTAGCATGTTTAGATTGAATAGGAATGCAACTCTGAGCATAATTCATTTCACATACAAAATATTTTGAATCAGCAATTAAAAAAAAAAAAAAAAAAAAAAAAAAAAGAAGAAACTTTCTAGTCCATTCTAGGTATTTACTTGCATTCATGTTTTTAAATACTTAACACCATCTTGAAATGGTTGAAATAAACCTAGAGAACTAAAAAAACCTGATACAGCAGGCAGAGAACGGCCAAATGAAGACTGAATTAGAAGCAAAACTCAACCTGGCCACCTCCAACAGAATCACCCTTGCTCTCTCAAGTAGAGAAACCTACACTGTGCTTGAGAGAGCAGTCAGATGAATTTAAGACAAGTGGGAGCAAATTTTTCACGTGAGCTCTCACATTGCTCGGATCCCTCTGCAATGCATGGCAAAACCAAATAAGCATCAGAATTTTTGTCATGACACCTTGCTGAAAGCAACTGGAAAGCTCTGTAAATCACAATGTAGCTGCCTGCTCTGGTTAGGAAAGGCCATACAGAGTTAGTGTCCCAGTTCCTGGGAGGTATGCTGCTTTATAGAAAGCTGATTTTAATCTGCTACTTTGAAGTGGTTGAATATAAGCTGTTCAATTTCTTTCTTTGACAGACACAGTGGAAAATAGAAGTCCTTTATATTTGGAATGGAAAACAGACCTATTTTTTGTTTTGATATCCATTGTTAGATGAGAAGTGCAGAAAAAAAATTAGGACAACTCATCATGTCTTTGTGGCGTACGAGCCCTTCCCAGTTCAAATCAAAACCTGAAATGCAAAGAGCAGAAAAATAGTATCATTTCCATCCTCCAGCAAGAGCCCCGAAAGGACTGTAGGAGTTGTTAATGAAAGAATACACAACAGATCTCTTCAATACACCGTATCTTGAGAAATGCCAGAAGTTTCAATCTCAAAGTCCATTGGTATGCTGTACAGCCTTGATATCCCTTCATGCTCTGCCATTTCACGTTATTTGTGCTAGAGAATAATGGGCTACAAAACCGAGGTACTGCAAGTTTTCTGTATTTAGCTTTGCATGACTCCTAGTTTGCCCTTGTCCCACAGATTTGCTGAAAGGCGAGCCAAATGACCAGGGAGGGGGGGAAAGATATACAAAAGAGAATTAAGGATTCCAGAAAGAACCTGAGAGAAAACTTTTATTGGATTTGTGCTCAGGGAATGAAGTTGCTTTAGCAAACTAGAGCACAATATTCATGTTGTGTTTTAAATTGCTTATCTGGAAGTTGTGCTAGTTGCAAGGAAAACCTGATAATTCTCACCTTTCAGATAAATTTATGGGTTGTTTTCTAGTTTTGAAGGTGTTTTAAAGTTGAATTTTTTTGCTATGCAAAAAAATGTGTCACTAGCCTTGGACTGCACAAATTTCTCAGCAGGAGAGATTTCTGAAGAGAAGGGAACACTTGGAAACTGATTTGACAGGCAATTTTTACTGTATGAAATTAATGGCAGCTGTTTGAAGCTGCACATGTGCCTGAAACATTAAAAAACCCACAGCTGAATTTTTGATCTAGAAGCATAGAAGATCAAAAAAGGATTACACTTTTGCCATATGGTTCCAAAGTGTGGGGCAAAGCTGCTTACTTCATGTGTGCATTTTAAGTCCTATTTGTAAGTTAAGCATACTTCTTTTTCCACACCTGGAATTAATTTTGGAAGCTACTGTAATTATTCTGTTAGACCAACTCAGACCTCACTTCCCACAATATGCAAAAAGGTGTATTTTGTTCACCTTTTGTCACCTGCAATGGATAGATTTCATCATATCATGGATAAACACTGTATTTAGCTACACTTTTTTTTCCAGATGTTTTTTGAAATTGAAAGACTTCATTAGAAAAAGTAAATCTGTTCAGGGTATAAATTGTTGGTGAGAGCAACAGTAAGAACCAGGGGCAAACAATTTGCTATGCAGGTCGCTCTGGCAGATTGCAACACCCCTATACACTGCATACCCACAGAGAGGTAGATGTTTGCACCACTGTGAGCCTGGAGGCTGCACTGCTTCTTAGTGGAAAATGATATAGCATTAAAAATGAATTCTTTCATCTTGTATTTCCTTAGTAGATGCTTTTATTGTGGTGATAAATTTGGAACAATGAGATTATTTGATTAAGCTTTCTCAGTCACTGCTGAATGTACTACCCTGCTTGTAGAATTAATAAAAAGGCTAATACACCTCATTAACATGCCTGGTATTGAGCTGGATTGGCAGTGGTGCAGCTTAATCCTGCCAAAGGCCATTTGCTGAAGAAAGTCAGAAAGCTTTTAAATCATATTCTTAAAGGTTGAATCAGGAGAATATGACCTTGCAAGAGCTATAGTCCTGAACTGTCCAGATGTCCCTTCTGCCCATTCATGCCAGTGCTGCTTACTACACAGAACAATATGTTAAATAGTATGGTTTCTCCATATGCAATTCAATGCATCAGGCCTTATTTTGTTGTGCATGCTGATTGGAAAGCTACATGCAAAAACTTAGATTTGAAAAAGCCACATATGCCAATGTCCTCTAGCAGGGCTTTTGTGTTTTATTTGTTCTTTTTCTCTTTTTTGGTAGCTAGAAGTTATGCTAGCATCACTGGATGGTCTAAAGCTAAATTTTCATTTGCAAGAATTCACACAGATACACCACACCACTTTAACTATTGCCTCACAGTCTGTAAAAGTAAATACAGCTCAGAAAGACATGGACAAAGTGGATGAAAAGCATGTGTACATAATCATGCCTATCAAAACATCACAAAGATCAAGATTAATGACATAATTGTTTAAAATCCTTCATCTGTGGCACAATAACTACAGAAAGTTTTATTGTCAAGTAAATTGCATTGTAATTCAAATACACAACAGCTTATAAAACAGATCTCAACATTCTATTTTAGACTATTTGCTTAAATATGCAAAGTGAATGTCCCAGGTAGCTAAGACATTCTTTACCTCTGGTCACCTAGTTAGAAATAGTTTTTTCTATGTAGACACAAGCAACTGCCTTTCTCAACAGAAGCACACTAGTTTCAAGCCATTAAAATTTATGTCAAAGTTATCCTCTAAGCTCAATTAACCTACTTCATACTGGTGAAACTTCATCAGCTTAGTAGAGTCACTTTCAGTGTCTAATCTCTGAACTCACAGGTAGGCTCTCATTGTGAAGGGTGACATGATTTTTTGTCATCAGTCTCTTTATTGTATTTTCAAAAGAAATGTGACCGCGATAAAATTTTATTGCAAATATCATAACTTCTATTTTTGCTTAAGCTAAGCACATAAAGCTCTTAAAAGTTCGTAGAACCTTGTGTTCCTCTCTTGGTAATGTTTCTTCTAAAGTACATTTTTATATTCCTTTTTCTGGGCTACCTTTATTGGTTTTGAGCTAAAGGTTTTCCTCGTATAAAGGTTTTCCTTTGCTGGCCCATGCAAAATTCCTGTTAAAGTAAAAATGGGGAATGTGAGAAAATTCAAAGAAAAATTGAGCCCTATTAACAACATGATAAATATGAGGAAGGCAAACTAAAACCATACATGTAGGTAGGGAAGAGATCACATTATGCTTACAAGTCTTCATTAGAAAAGGGACACCTTATCTGTCTTACAATACAAATGTTGTCCTTGAAAAAGTAATCTAAAGACAAAAATTACAAGTTTTCTTAAGTTAGAGAATTCCATGGCACTTCAGGAAATGGCAGTGCTGCCTGAAACAGAGGATATGTAAGAATGTTTCTCTCCCACAGTCTTCTTCAGGTCACTGGGAGTTTTTTAACTGAGTATTTGGCTTTAGAAATAAGTAAAAATGTTAGCCTTGACATTTAGAATCTGTCGTAAATAGAGAAAACAAGGATATCACAAACCTCCCTAACTGGATTTTTTAATGCCTGCCAGAAATAAAAAAATTAGTTCTATCAAATAGATAAAAAGAGACAAATAAATAGAATAAATATTTTTTCTTTTATTGTTCGCCTGCAGTTGATATTTCACATATTAAAAAGTTGAAAACCAGCAACTTTTTATGCTTTACAGTGCAATGAAGATGTAATTTGCATCTTTTGTGTCTCACATGGGATTTTTATATTGCCTTGAATGAACTTTTATAAACATTAAAAAAAAAAAAAAAAAATAAAGTAGCCCCAATAAAACACAGGCATTGTTACTTCCTGAACACTGAGCTACAGACAGTGTTTTGTAAACCTCCAGTACTTATACACATTTGTAACGAGGGTTTTAATCCTCAGCTATGACTAAAATTATTGTCTTGTAACCTTAAATATATTTATCTACTAAAACAAAACAAATTCTCATCACAACATATTTTAGCCTGGCTTTTGACTTCACTTAGGAAGAAAATTTGTATTTTGTTGTCATATATAAAAGGACCTTTATTTGTGTCTTCTCCTCCCACCTGCTGAATTGTGAGTTACTATGATACCATTCAAGACAAAAGCCCACCCACACAATGCAGTTCTTGAGGTGGCTGTGCTGTTCTGTTCCTCACGTTCAGTTTGGCTGCATTAGTCCATAACTAATCACCTTGTCCTTGCAGAGCCAAGTCAGGCTCCCTTCCCTCCCTCCTCCAGTGGTTGTGGATGTTCTCTGCTTCACCTGGTGTAATATTCCTCAATATTATACACAAGCAGAGATATTGCAGTATACAGAAGCCATTTTTTAAAGCCTAATTTTAGCAGCCAAATTTAAAAACAACAACAACAAACAAACAAAAAAACACCACAGAAATATTCAGCTCTGCTCGTGACTTTGAACAGATATACAACAAACATGAAATTTACCAACAGCAGTTTTCCATCCTAAAACAACAAAATATTTTCCTTAGGCATGTTTGGTGCAGCCTCCATCAGCACTATGGAAGTAGCGGGACGCACACATCAAAGCATGAATTCAGTCTTGTCCATCTCTTCTCCACAGCAGAGACATAAATTTCCATTGCTCACTGGCAGCAGCTATTTCATGTGCCAGGCCAAAATCCCACCAGTGAAAATACAGACTCAATATTAGATTTTGAGGGAAGTGTTGCTGCTGTTGCTGCTATTATAACATTTAATGTTTTGTGTTGCATTAGTCAATAGCTACGTCGTTATTTGCAGCCTCCTTGCTTTTTCCATTTTATTACATTTTAGTTGTCAAACAAGATTGAAAGGAAATAAATCCCGGGGCTTGTGTAATGACTTGTTTTCCCTTTTCTGAATGCCCATTCTCTGGTTAAATATGAAGGCTTTTTTCACCCCCCTCCAGAGTTATCATTTCATCTGATAAAATTTAATTTCTCTTGATTCTCATGCTTTACTCATAGATGCTCATCAGCTCTATGGCCTATGAGCCAGCTCAGAGCTGCTTTATCTGTTATCTGTGTCATGCTTTTCAGAAATGCAGTTTGTAGCACTAACTTTCAGAAAGGTTCTTTGGTGACATTTTGTAAAGATAAAAATGAGGCACAAAAGAGATTTCCATGCAGTCTGCAGTGCAGGGAGCTGGTAGGAGGAGCACTGCTGCTTGCTTCCATGGCTCCAATTTCACCACATGGAGTGGTAGAATATGTTGAGTTGGAAAGGACCCAGAAGGATCAAAGTCCCACTCCTTGACCTGCACAACACCATCCTCAGGAATGATACCATGTGCCTGAGAGTGTTGTCCCAACACTTCTTGAACTTAGGCAGTCACATGAGTGAGGCAGTCATCAAAATGACAAAACAGAAGCATCCCAATCACAAGGGAAAAGTAAACAGCACCAAGAAAAAAACAGAACCTCCTCCTACTACTCAGAAGCAGAAAAAGGAAATTTTGGGATGAAAAAATTGTGAACATCCTTGAGAACTCATTAATATGGAATCTAAATAGCTGAGCATCATACAAGAAGGCCTGTAGTTGTCCACCAGTGATAACATTTATCAGCATGCCATTTTCTTCTGAGGTTCAGCCTTCCCTCTCTTACCTTGTTCTAGAATAAGCAGGATGGCTGCAGAGCACCCGCTTATCTTCTGAGGTCCATCTTACTGCAGCGGTTTGCACCTCATGCCATCTGTGTTGTGGTATTACTTGACACAGACCAGTGAGACAAGCAAATATACAGTGGAAAGGTCAGGGAAAGACCAAATAATCTGATTTACAGAAAGTTCTTGGGATATAAAGGAGGTAGGTAAGGCCTCTCATATGGCTGTGGCTGAGGATGAAGAGGTAACCATTATGTTGTTCACTGATCAATTATATTTTTCACTTGAGTTTAAAAAACTTCTTTTCTAAACCCGTACTTCATTTCTATACCTTCCCTAAGCACCTGTTGATTTTATTTGGTTTTAAGTTACTTACCTACATAGATTCAATTACCAGCGCTAAGCAAAAGGCACAAGAGCTGAAGGGATGTTAGGAAAATATCCCCTGAGAACTGTGCAATTCTGTAATATGAAACTGCCGAGGCATGTGCCAACATATACGTGTTCTTACCCTCTGTTAGCGCCTTCCCAATAAAGTATGTGTGTCTGCACAAACACACACTTAGCTCGAGACCACGGCATTGATCATCTCCTTCTCCAAGCTGCTGTACCAGTTGTGGGCCCTACGGGAGGCTGCTCAAATGGGCCTTTTTGCCATGTTCTGCAGGAACATGGTTGGACCCTAAATAAGCAAAGAATCTACCTGTAGCAGTGTACCAAGAGATTTATCTACCCTCCCTTCCGCTACCTGGGATCCAACTCAAGAATAAATTTTTTAATAGAAGGACAGTTTTGTAGTTGCTGACCTCTTTGATCATGCAGGCTTTAAAGAACACCCCATTGGTTCCGCTCCTTTTGAAGTTGTACACAGCAGGATCATTAGCAGTAGAGAAGCAGACAGATGCAGTGCTCGGCATCAGGTTCCCACAGTCACCATAACAACATGAAGTAGGGATGCTGAGCTATATCATCACTTAAAATGAGACTGACAGGTGCTGCAGAGTGGTGGGCAGGTGACACAGCTTTTATTTGGAGGCTGTTCTCTCCAGCAGTGAGCCAAGAACATGGAAAAGGGCCAAACAAGAGGTGAGGGCACTCTGTGCTCGAAAGAACTTGAAACTTTCAGCTCTGCTTGTCTCCTGGGGAGAGATTAGGTTTTGCAGGCCTTGGTAATTAATTGTGCAGCTTCTAGTTCTGGCTAGTCTGCAGCTTCTGCTCTAATTGTCAAGCTAGAGAAGCTTCTGTAAATAGTTGTCTTCCTTCCTCTATTCCCCCTGCCACCCCAACTCTATGGTAAACAGTAACTCTGTGGACCATGGTTAGATGCAACTGTAATGAGCTCAGTTCAGAATCTGAGAGTCATTTACTTTTTGCCACACTCAATTACTAGCACTTCTTGTCCATGCAATAAAATACAGTAATTTGTTTAAGATGTTATAATATTAGCTTAATAAAACGTATCTACAAGATTCAGCGTTAGAATGAAAATCAACAATACCACACTGACACAAACCTCTTCATTCCACCAGGTGCATGCTTGTTAGAATAATAGTAGCATTGTTTTCCATTGTTCATGCATTTGTAGTTTTCCACTGCTTTGAAGATTACAATGAGCATATTGATTTTCTCATGTCTACACATACAAAACTACAATATAGCTCTGCTGTGAAAATGCCCTGCATACTAATATCCTAGCTGGTGTGTCGAGGGGGCTGCTTGTGGGCACTGATCTCTACTTCAGGCTAAAAGAAACTGAGCTCTCTTTTTAGAGTAAATTAGAAACATGACAGAGTCTACAAAGATGCTGATCAAATAACTCCAGTAATTCTAAAAGCCACCATTCCGTGCTTATGCCAAAGCAAACTCTGAGCTTACTAACTGAACAATTTTTATCTCTAGTACTATGAAAACTTGCAGGAGTCAAAGAGCAAGAACTTTGGAGTAGACCAAAACAACTGTGTACTTATGCATCTCAGTACCCAACATTTGATCAGAATAATCTCCCGAAACAGCAAAATACTTTGGCTCAGTGGCCTACAAAGTGCAATAGCATAAGCACCACTGCCCCTAAATATGACAGCTGTTTGTGACTTTAATCACATAGACATCATCTGCTTTTATTGGAGGTTTGTTGTTTTTTTTTTTTTTTTAAATTGCATTCTACCATACATTTTGGAAACTTTTGAGAGGAAATAATGGTGCATGCTCGCCTTTGACTAGATGAACATGGAAGCTGAATGCACTGAATATTGATTATTAATTGCAGAGGTCTTTATAGGCAGCATCATCTGAGAGCAAAACAATTCAAAGAGGACAGGAAAAGGTAAAGTCTAAACAGAAAACCAAAGAGCTAAACCAAAAATTATGGATGAAAGCTCTAAGAAATGAAGACAAAGATTGCAGAAGATTAATAAAATCCTAGGATTCCCAGGCTGACTGGGACTGCCATGTGTCTTAAACCATGCTGATGGTGGTGTTCATCTAGTGCCTCCAGCACTGCTAGGTAAAAGCCCACCAGAGCATTTTTATTGACATGATTGTGTAAAAAATTAGATTGGCTTCTTGAGCTCTTCTTCAGTGGAAGCACTGAAGTTTTATGTTAGCACTCTGCACCAAGAAAAATGAAAACCCTGTAAAACAGCAGAATAACTCATGCCTTCATTCTGACATGAAGACAATGCTTTTAAAACACAAATGAATATGCCTTTCATTAGCACTTCACCATTATTATTTCAGTCAGTTATATCCTGCCACTTTTCTGCTGACCCTGTCTGCAGCTTTCACCAGGAGTCTTTCAACATTTTTCACTCAACAAGAACAGGACACAGGTCTGTGTCCACCTGTCCAGTTTCCTGAAGAAACCCTAATAATTTATTCGTGATTAGCCTAATCACTAATAAGATAGTGTAGAACTTCAGGATTATGTGTTCTTCTTTCACTTCTCTCCCTTAATGGCTCACTGAACAATACCTGAATAAAAGAACTTTATAAGATTGATTGAATGAGCTTTGATCTTCCTAAACCTCTGGCACATGGTTATAGCACTGATCTAAGGATTGAACATCCTCCAGCACACATTGGATGTGAAAATAGGACTCACACTTGCACTGCTTTTATAGCATCACCATCTCCATCCTGACATGTTTAAGTCAGTGGCTAGATTTGCATTTTCTAGAGTGACTAGAGTCTGCTGCCCAGGTTCTTACAATGTAACTACTGACCTTGTTAGAATAAGAATATTTCTTCTGGATTCCAAGGAGGTTCTGAGTCAGAGATGTACAGCTGAGATTTCTCACCAAAGGAACATTCACCAGCTTAATAACGACAGCTTCTAGAATCCTGCAGTTCAGTGTCTCTTTTTCTGGCATATTCAAGACTATAATCATCGTCTTTATCCATCACAGAAATTCAGTAAGAGCTTCAGAACAGACCCTTGATCAGATTATAGACCTAAAGGCAATGTGAGAGAGAATCTATTTTCTGTGGCCAGTGAAGTTGCACCAGTTTCCCTTCAGGATTGTTATGGGCAGACATGCAAAAACACTGTCACGGTAACACCTCTGGGATAACATAATTAGTTAAAAAGAGGAAAGTTACTGTGCAAGAGCAATTACAGCTGGAGAGAGGAGTGGGAGTAACAGCCCTGCAGACACCAAGATCAGAGAAAGAAGGGAAGGAGTTGCTTCTCAATGATCAGGTTTGTTGGCAGTCCGCAGGAGGGACTCATGCTGAAGAAGTTTGTAAAAAACTTCAGCCCATTGGAAAGACTTCCACTGAAGAAATTCACAAAGAACTTTCCTCCACAGGAGGGACCCCATGCTGCATCAGGGGAAGAGTGTGAGGACTCCTTCCCCTGAGGAGGGTGCAGCAGAGAAAACATGATGAAGTCTTCCACAGCCCCCATTCCCCATCACGCAGTGCTGCTCATGAGGAAGGAGATAGTGGAAATTAGGAGTAAAATTAAGCCTGGGAAGAATGGAGGGGTGAAGGGAAGGTGTCTTAAGATTGCAGGGTTTTTTTCTCAGGATCCTACTCTGATGTGATTTGTAGTAAATTAAAACTGATTGCCCCAAATGAAGTCTGCTTTGCCTCTTGCAGTAGTTGTTGAGTGATTCCTCCCCATCCTGACTGCAACCCATGAGCCTTCCATTATGTTTTTTTCTCCCCCTTCCCAGCTGATGTGAGGAGTGATAGAGCAGCTGTGGGAGGCACTTGGTGTCCTGCTAGTACCAACCCACCACATTTCTCCACTTGACCATCAGCACAAAAGGATTTTGGTATTGAAAAATATTGAGCCACTTGAATTCTAAGAATTGTTTTGCTGGCTGGAATGCCAAGGCTGACACTGACTCATGCATACTCTTCATTTACAGGGAGAAAATGCATTTGAGCAGAAGGGAAAGCAGATCAGACTTTACAATACTTTCCAAAATACCATCCATTTGCCTCAACTAAATGAGCTTTTATCAAGATCTTATAAAAACAATTTTAACAGCATTTTTCTCCTCTTGGCTGCTTTGATCACTTGTGAGGAAATTAAAAAGGCTGTCACTATTTGGCCTTAGCACCAGAATCCTATTGAGATGAATGGTGCAATTAACACCTCTGAAAACATTTGCTTGACCATTCAAGCAGTCCAGAATATCATCTTTCTCCATGTAAGCTTTTTTTATAGTTGGCATTCATTAATATCAGTAAATGTCAGAGACATTAAGTAGAAAAATTGTTCTAATTTTCAAAACATAACCTGTAGAGAATTCTTTTTCCTAACAGGACCACATAACTTTTCACTGTCCTGGCCTGAACTGGAAACTTAAATATCGTTAATCTGCAAGTAGAAAGATTGCATCCAAGTTTCAATTTTCAAAGCACATTAGCTTAACAAGTTAACTGCATCCAGTTCTGGGCTCCTCAGTTCAGGAGGTACATTGAGTTGCTCGAGTATATCCATAGAAGGGCAATGTAGCTGGTGAAGGGTCTGGAGCACAAGTCCTTTGAGGACTGGCTGAGGGAGATGGAGGTGTTTAACCTGGAGAAAATGAGCGCAGGGTCACAACTGCCTGAAAGGAGGTTATACCCATTTGGGGGCTGGTCTCTTCTCCCAGGCACCAGTGACAGGTCAAGAGGACTTAGTCTTAAGATGTGCCAGGGGAGGTTTTTGTTGGACATGAGAAAAAAAAACTTTGTCACAGAAAAGGTGATTGTATGGGAACGGGCTGCCCAGGGCAGTGGTAGAGTCACCATCCCTGGAGGAGTTTAAGGAAAGACTGGACTGACAGTGCCATGGTCTAGTGTGCAAGTGGTGTTTCATCATAGATTGGACTCAATGATCTTAGAGGACTTTTCCCACCTAATTGATTTTTTTTTTTTTTTAATTAGAAAACCCCAAACCAAGAAACCCAGGACTTTGTTTTACCTGTTCTTAGCAGCTCAATTGTTAATTTTAATCAAAATGCCCTGTTAGAGTACAGTAGAACCAAACTGTATTCTAGTATTAAAGAGTTTGTCTAGTCTTCATATGAAATAGGAGATCTAGAAATATGGAGAAGAATTTGGGCAGGTGCTGTGGTTATGTAAATATTAATAAGTGCACTTGCTCAGGTCTTTAGTTTTTGGAAAAGTTAGAACATGGGATGTTCACCTGAGCCTTTTAGAAATAATGTATTTGTAGATATCTAATATACCTTTTTCCAAGACAGGATATTCCAAAAGTATAAAGTCAGGTCCTTTTTGTGTGTATATCTACTACTGCCTATTTCGGACTCCTTTAGAAGATGAACTTTTGTATTCAGCAGTAGCCACATACCTTCATGTGGAAGAGAATGTAGGGAAGAACTCAGTACCTCATCATTACACTTTTAATCCTATCTAGAGTCCCAAATTGGTTGAGGGTGTTGCCGCTCCCTGTAAGCATTCCCAGTGCCAGATAGACAGCATTACTGAGACTTAAAGTGAGGCATTTTCTCTGAGATCATTGAGAAGATAATGTACCTCCAACTCATTCAACAGGATTCACACGGTTTTCAGAATACTTTTCTAAAGATTATCTGTCTTCAGGAGCAAGAAAAATAAAGAACTATTTAATCAATATCAAGGAAATGGGAAATTTCACCTGCTTTTCGTGAAGCGTGGAAGAGAGGACAATCTGAGAAACCAGTGTGCACAGGAAAATACTCAAAGATGTTTACAGAGGTTCCCTTTACTGAGTTTTCTTATGGTTTTCATAGCTCCACAAGACAAATCTCTTAATTTTGCAGTTCCATCAGATCAGTGTTAACTATTGCAGAGATCTCATTTATACTGCAGTCTGTAAGATGCAGCAATAATGCTTATTTTTCAACCAAACTGAAGATCAAATACAGCTTACCCAAACAGACACTTTGAAACAGAATGGGAATGGGCTCAAATGGATCCCTCAGCAGTGGCAACAGAAACCTGCTGAGCACATAGGTCACATGCCAGAGTAACCATTATTACCAGCTTTATGTTAGTCCTCCTTTTCACTCTGGATAGGAGTAAAAACTCAAAAGATGACCTGACAATGTTAGTGAGATATACATCATCTCCTCAGTCCCACTTTTCCTCCATAATATCAATCTTCTCAGGCAAAGAGGAAACAAGGACTTTAGAGTAAGCAAGAGACCTGTATTCTCCTATGCAATACAGTTTGAAACACCTGGAAGGTTTATCTTTACTAACACAGATTATGCAATATCTATTTTCCCACATTAAAAAGCTATACTTCAATGTTTAGTATTCTGTATTACAAAGATACATATCCTACTTCTTGTTAACATAATGAATATTTGTATTCCACTAGCAACTTGCGATATGTCCTATGATCATGAAGATGAAGAACCAGATAGAGTATTTATATTTCTTGTTAAGATAGTTAAAAAATTGTTATAATATATTCCTCCTATTAGGTCAAGTAAACCATAACACAGCAGTATACCAGCAGCCTAACACAGAATATACCTGCTAGAGATCACTGATTCAAGAGTTTTTATAACTCAGTTAATGCATTATGTGTGTGATAAGTGGCTTCCCCTTGCAGCTTAATCAAGATTAACTACTTGGATCGCAAGCACTCTCTCTTCTCACTGTACTGAAAACAATTATACAAGTACAAAGAAATTTCATATAAGAATTATGTAACTGTAAGTAGGAATCAGCATTGATCCACATTATGTTTAAGTTCTGCAGTTCTGTACAAAGGTCAGTTGATACTCAGCAATCACATAAAACGTCTTCTGTAGAGCTGGAAGTGTGCCTGAAGTGCATCAGCTTCTAGGGGGAAAGGTCACTAGAAGTATCTTAATAATGGCTACTTTGAAATGAAGACCTGAATGTTGTGGTTTTCCTAGCAATTAACAAGGGTTTATCTACTTTCTATGAGAAATCCAAGTCCTAGATTCATTATCAGTATTTCTCAGCATATGCCTAACTGATCTTTGGCATAAAATCCCCATCCATAGCCCAGAAGCAAGTTTTTCAAGGAATAGCTCCTTTGGCAGCTCAACCTGTCCTTCAGCAGTCCTTTTCATGCTGAAGCTCCAGCATGTCTCAACCCTTACCAGCAAAGACCTTATTCCATTTGTTTCCTTCTGTCTTCCAGTCTCTGCAGTTAGATGATCACAAAAGTATTCACAGATACTTCAGCTGAAGGAGAATTCTTATTGAGAGCATTCAGACACAGCTGTTCCTTTTTTGAGGGTCATACACTTCGGTAATAAGCATTCATACAGATGCAGTAGGTCCAGACTGTATTTGTGGAAACATAGAGCTAATTGTAATCCTTTAATTTAAAGTTTACTTCAGAGAGTATCACTGTTATGAAGAGCTTATTGTACTGTAGGCGCAATATTTATTCAATGTGTTTTTTCTGAAATAAGAATGAATCCCTTACTCAGAAAGTATCAATTTGGTTTTCTTGTAGCCTTTCTGTTAAATGTTTTATAAAAAGCATTATACGAAACTGGCATATCATGTCATCTTGGTATCAGTACTGTATTTCGTAAGCCATACTTTCACAATTAAGCAGCCTCAGAGGTTCAACGTGTTCATCCTCGGTGACTTACGATTTGAAGTCTTGTTCTGTGTGGGACAGGGAGGGTTGTGGAGCTTGTCCTTTTCCCTCTCACAAGTATATCTTATGGCATGATTGAACCTTAGAACAGAGCATATTCCAAAACCAGCTTTAATTGTTCTGTGTTGAGGGGTGTTTTGCTGTGATTAAAATATGTATTCTATTCTAAAAGGCCTCATGTTTGAGTGAGGGAGCTGAGGAAATGTGGGGCACTGCCCTGTTGCTCACCAGCACTGAAGCAAGATACCCCTGCATACTTCAGGCAACAACACATTCTTCTCAAGTCTCTAAATTACCAGTTTCACACTGGATTCTCACCAAGAAATCTCTTTTGAGCTACATGGAAGGGAGAATGGGCCAAAGTCGTCTGCTGACAATAGACCAAGAAAAAGAAAGAACCAGATTCCAGTTTCACCGCTCTGATTTTATGTTGTCACATAATCACAGAACTTAATTTCCTGCCTATAAATTGAAAAGCTCATTGCAATACATTTTTGTGAGCATAATCACATGCACATGTAATTAAATCCTTACTGTATATTGTATTGTGCATTTAATAAGTTGCATTAGAAAAAAACTTGATGGTTGTTAGTTGTTAACACATTTAGGGAATTAAATCAAGCTTGAAACCAATGCTGAAATATTTGACACAAACATCAAAGGCAAATTATAATATAAATCTCTACTATGTACCCTGTTTTGCAGTTCTTTATTGCCTCTTTGGGTAGAAAAGAGAGAGCACATACCAATCTACCTATTGGTAGAGCTTCTAAGAGAGTTGAGCACCTCTGATAAATAAGGTTTTGCATGCACCTCATTAAATGTGCAGCAGATAGAGTGGGTGGTTGGGGAAGGAAAAAAGTGCAGAAAAAAGCCCCTTCTCTGTGGAATCAGTTGGGTGTAGTTCCAAGGATGGTTTTGTCTTCATTTTACCCAGAAGAGCAGACACTGACCCATGCACCCAAACCTTCATCTGCAGGAATTCTGGGTCTATGGACTGGGCAATATAAGAAAGTCTAGCCACCTCTAGATTAAATTTCTAAAGATATACATGCCTGTTGCATGACAGGCTGTCAAAGAAAACAAATTAGCAAAACAGTTTAACAGAAGCAAAACTTCAGTTTTGCTAATTTGTTTTCTTTGACAGCCTGTCATACAACAGGCATGTGTATCTTTATACTCAGGCGAGAATATTTATTTGTCGATGCCCAAGTATATGCAGTTGCCTCCCTCAAACCTTGTGAGACCAATTCCTTTATTCACATTATTTCAAAATCCCACTTCGTTGCTTCCTGCTGTGCAATGGAGGTGTAACAACTACAAGAGGGGCCTGACCCTCTGTGTCTTACACAGTCCAGTCAGGTAAAACTTAGTTCTTCTAAGTTTTTCCTTTCCAGTTCCCTCATTGTCTTCTCTTGTTCTATGTGAATTTATAGGTGTGTTCTTCAGTGGCAAACACATCTCCTTTTTATTTCTGGTATGACTGACATAAAATGATAGAGTCCAAACAAACTTAGCATGAGTGCTTGGCAGTCTTCAAGCAAACCCATGGGAACATACTTTGCATAAACCTATTCATACAATACTCAAAAAAGGTGTAAAGTGTAGGGAAGTAATAAAGATGTCAGTTATTGTAACACAATTTTCTTCTTCATCATGAAAATCAATTATGTCTTTTTTCCTAGGTCTGTGCCATTATTTGCAACCGGGACCATTATTAGAGCTTTATGAAGGACAAAAGAAAAAAGCAAATCATAAAGATTTACGCAGCCTAAGCTGTGACACTACAGGTGAATTTAGGTCTCAGGGATCCATGCAAACACTTTCCACAAATTTCAGTCTAACACTTCCAAAAGAACAATTGTCTTTCTGACAAAACACGGTCTCCCTGGTGAAAGCAAGATTGCACTTAATGATATTTAAAAAAAACCCCCAAACCTCATTATAAAAAGAAATAAATATATAAAACAAGTAATGTAATATTTATTTAAAAGGAAGCTTGAGAAATTGGTTTTTTCTTATTGTTTTAAAATTTGATACTTTTAAGTTGTGATTCTGATTAGCATAGGAACTTTGCAATAATAAGATTGAGTAGGAAACAGGGATTTGTAACAAAGTATTAGTTTCAACTGATAATTGCTGTGAGTCATTTCTTTTCCCATCCAGCCTCTCACCAGTGTGTTCCTGATATCCAAAACCCCAAGAGGCAAAGTTAATTTTGTACATTATATACAGGCAAAACAGGGAAACCCAACCACAGTCCCCATACACTGAACTATGATGTGCCAGCTACCAAGTTTTGGGAGGAGAGGAAGCAGGGAGTTGTTTTGGATGACTAGACCAAACCAGAGGAAGAGATTGAATGCAGGGGCAGGCTGAAGGACCCACATCAGTAATTATTCATTCTGTGCTCACCAGTTATCAGCAACTGGCAGCTTCCTGAAGCACAGTTCTGCGACTTCACTGCTGCTGAAGAGGGACTCAGAGCTGACATCTCCCAGCTGAGGTCACACTGCACCTCCTCCATTAGCCTTCACCTGCTGTGCTGCCCAGCACAAGTACAGGCACCTCCCTCTTCCCACAGCCACCTGCAGAATGCCCAGGCAAGGGCTTTTTAGGGCTCCCTTTCTCCCAGGGTGCCTGGGGCACAGATGCCTACCCCACCTAGCCTCAAATAAGAAACCACAAATTAGCACCATTGATACCAGAGCAAGAATGGGTGAGATTTTTGTACCAGCAGATGGACTCCGGACCTCCTTTGTGTTGGTATGAGGAACATGGGGAATTTTGTTTGGAATAAGACCCCTTACTCTTCCCGTGTGAGCCTGCAAAGGGTTCTCTTTTTCATTTCCTACATGTAGATCTCTTATGAACCTTTCTCATTTTTCATCCTTTCCAGGACTGTCTTGAGGAGCTTCCCTGTAGAGCAGCCCTGCCTAATAGGCGATCTGGGCAAGAGGGGGAAGCAGACTCCTTTCAACCCTTTCGAGGCTGCTTGCTACAGTGGAAATTAAAGGGTGCTTGTACCTCCACATGGGTTATGAGGTGTTAGAGCAATTGTATTGGAAAGTGGGCTCATCCAATGTCTAGGAGTAAAGGGTGCAGAAGAAAGGGGAACTCCTTGTGGGCTGGTGAGGTTGATATTACAATAGACCATTGTGGTTACCTACTCCATTCTTTTAAGGATGTTGCAAAATCAAATGAGTGCAAAGAATTGTTGTGAAGTGATTAAAGGGCTGAAGCATATTCCTCACAGGGAAAGATTTAAAAATGTACTTTGTTTATTTTATTTTATCAACAGTGAGCCTAAGAATATTGACTATAGTACATAGCTGTCTGCATGGAAAAAGAAAACAAATCCCTGCAGTAGTTATCGATGTAATCCAGAAAAATAAAAAATTTCAAATGAGAAAGCTCATGTTTTAACTTTGCATGAAATTTAACTCTCAGGGAATCACCCATGAAACAAATTTATGTATTCCTCTTTTTGTTTTTTATCTTAATTATTTCAGAGGTTATAGCTTGGTAGTATTTTCTTTTTTTTTTTTTGCTTCCCTTAATATAAAAATCATTATAACTCTGTGTCATCAATAAAAAATATTATCCATATTAGAATATATATTTATTAAACATAGAAAAGATGAGGCAAGTATGTGAATCTGGTTGCTTGACTATTAATTATGACTTTGGCAGAAACCCAACATTTAGTATCTTTTTGTAGAAAGGATGATAAGTTTCTAAAGACATTTTAGGACTAAGAGGCAGGGGAGGGCTAGAAATAAACTCCTTCTCGGGGGAAAGAGAGGCAAAGTCACGTACTTTCTGGTTTGGATGCTAATCAATTTATGGGAGATTCCTAGAGAATCTGATATAAAAGTTAATAGGTTCTCTCCATGGCAGATCTCCTTAGAAAGTTCTCTGAATATGTATAGGGAACTTAAATCATCCTTCCAATTGCATTTTAAATAGATGTTATTGAAGTATCTCAGTAGAGAAGGTATTCTGTATTAACTTCTGTAGTTGTGGCAATAGTTTTTCAAGCAGTGTACTGCTTTAACCTTTATTAAACCCTGTAAAGAGCCTTCCAAGAAAGTTTAACTGTGGTTGAAATTGTGTCCTCTTTTGCATAATTTTACATAATTTTACCTTCTTCATGATGTGTGGAGAGGAGTCAGCAGCTCAGCTGGCCCCTCTCTGGAGCAGCCTGCTGCCCTTCGTGGTACAGGTGACACTGGGGCGACGATGTGCCTCAGCTGAGAAGGTCCGCGGGGAGCCCTGGATTGCTGCACCGCCAGGCTCGGGACACGCTGGATGCAGCGCGGTGCAGATCTCTTCCACAGCACCTGCTGCTGTGTGTCTGTCTTTGAAATGGAGCCCTGAGTATATGGATGTGGCCTGCTACTTGGAAAACCTGGGCGATCCCTGGGTCAGAAACGGCCATTGCGCGTGCCCCCTCCTTTCTAACTTTGCCCGAAAGATCTGTACGTAAAGGTCCTTTCCTATCTTCACATGCAATTTTTCTGTGGTACTTTGCAGGGAGCATGAGAAATTTAATGGAATGTTCAACGAGCAAGTTTTCTGGTGTCTTAGCTCCTCCCTGACTTCTAAATCCAGCAGACTGCAGCCAGCTGTATGTAGCGGCCAGAGAGCAGGGCTGTCCTCTCAGCAAGGCAGCTTTTGCTCCCAGCGAAGAATGCCATGGGTACCAACTCTATCGATGTGCATCTTGGCATGGTGTGCTTCTGGAAACTGCCATGGAGAGACAGAAGTTAAACCACTGGAAGTCTCCATACCACCCCAGGCACGTCCTGCCTTTCTGTGTTCTGTTTGGCCAACAACCTGCCGCCTCATAACCTGTTTTTTTAGAACTAAATCACTGAAATTCTGTCTAAGGAAAATACCAGCCCAGCTCTGGCTTATGGGGGCGTTCTGCCTATGTAGAGGGTGGCCTTCGATGGCTCTAGAGAAAATGACAACAGGGAAGGTGGAAGTATATGTGCAGCGTTATTAAAACCTAAAGAGAGGAGTGGTGGAATGGCAGAGGAAAGCATTCATACTCTCTAAAGCCTGGGATTTTGTTACATCCTTGTGTTCCTATATTAGATAAAACTTTAGTAATAATATTGTCCATTCAATTCAAAAATTCACGTCGCAGTACTTTCCTCAGTGACTTCCAGCAGTGCAACCCCCTAGCTAAGGAAAGTCTGCTTAAAGAAATATCAATTTTTTTTTTTTTTTTTTTTTTTTTTTTTTTTTTTTTTGAATGAGGGTGCAAGAAGGCAGGGGCATGACCACACTGCAGGTTCACAGGGTCTACAGGCTGACATTTTAAATCTTGAAGCTATGATGACACAATTGTAGATGTCTTTTAGCAGGAGATGACTAAGACAGTTTTAGGTTCTGTAACACACAACCTGGTGGCTGAAGGAAAGCCCCCACAGTGCCAGCTCTGAACAACAGCTTGCACCTTGCTCAGTCTGTTTTTACTTAGGAGGGCAGGAGATGCTTTTACCTCTGTGCTTCCCTGCCATGTGGTTACCATTGTCCCCAGTGACCAAGTTGTGACAGGAGAGTAAAAATGATTAATGAAGCAAATTCTCTCTTCTTACCTCACAGTAAAGTTCTGGATGGAGGCATGTTTCTATAGAATCAATAGTGTCTTCAGAAGAATATGTTGGTTTATCTCCTGGATTAATTCTTTGGAGCCTTACAATGTTTGGAATTTAAAATGTCTTTCTTCTTCACAGAAAGCAGATTGTTTCTTCATTTATAAAAACCAACCAAAATTAAATAACATACTGACTGACATTTAATATTACTAAAATAAGATCTTTTTACTATTTTATAATGCCGACATACACCCCAAACCAGTCCCTTCCCCACCCCAAAATAACTAAGCATGGGAGGAGTTCTGTGAAAAGAATGGAAGAAGTGGTCTTTTCATTTGGTAGAGGATGGCAACGTCTCATGACAAGAAAGAAGGCAAAGGTGTTTCTTCTAAAACACAATCATTTCAGTTCATAATTAAACCATTCTATATACTGCAGGACACCATGTAGTATCTTTTTCATAGGATGAAGGTCTTGAGAAGCACTTTTCTTGTTTGCAGATGCCTTTGCACAAATGCTTAGGAGCATGTATTTTTACGCCAATGTGATAGAAAAACTGCTTGAATTTCCAGAAACACTTGGACATTTTTTGCATTTCCCTGACAACAGAAAAATGACACAATGTAGTTCCTTCATGCTGGCTCTTTGCAAGGGGTCCTCTACACTTGCAGAAGGACCAGTGTATTTCAGTCAGTCTTTGCATTGGGCTGAAATTAGTTTGTGGAGAACAGGGTCTTTAATTCCTCCCATCATTTTTTCTACATATGAGCTCCATGCCTTTTCTCCCTGTCTAAACACATCTTTAGGGCAGAATGTATACTGAACCATCCTACTTTCAGATGACTTTTTGGGTCAGTACAGGCTACCGACCCAGAATAGAGGGGTTTGATTCATGTGACACTGTGTCATTGCAGAGCATGGTCTGGTACACTCCTGCAGTTCTGTAGACTGTCCCTTCTATTCTGAAAGATGTTGGAGGCTACTATGGTGGCCTTTATTTCTGTATTTTAAAAACTATCCAAAATCTGGACATGGTCCTGGGCAACCTGCCCTAGCAAAAGCCTTGTTGAGCAGGAGGCTCAACTAGACTAGATCATCCCCAGAGTGCCTAAATCATCCCCAGAGATGCCTTCCAACCTCAACCATTCTGTGATTGCAACTTACCTGCAACTTTCTGCAGAAGTATTCCCATGCATCTCAAAGCTGTAAGACCAGGCCAAGAGTTGTTTTTGCACACGATCATTTTGTGCAGTGCTGGCCACAGGGGACAGAAGCTTATCAGGTAGTGGGAGGCAAGGAGAGACAGACACACAGAGACATTATGCAGGATGTGCAGAAGTCACCAGGGAAAACACAGTCCTCCTCATTACCTGGGAAGAGGTAACAAGCATCCAGCAGGCTGCAAAGTGAGCATCAGAGCTCTGGCAGATGTGCTGTGTGCTGCTGTGGGACCTCACGGCTGCACTCCAGGTGGCCCCAGGGCTGTTGTGCCTCTTTCTGCTCCAACAGGGATCTGGGACAGATAGAGCAAAGGCTGATGTGGATCATCAGGAGGATTTAGGAGATCTGCCGGTAGGGTACAGAGTCCTCTGATATCCTATATTGTCCTCCCAATACTGAGCTGCTCTTAGGCTCCAATTTTCAGTATCACAAAGCTGTTGGTTGACTTATCTGAGCAGATACATACATAAAGATTTTTACCAGCTTGAAAAATGTTGCTTAAAACCTGGGAATACGCATTAGTAATGGAATATTAACCTTTTCAGTATTGCTAATCCATTGCTTTAAACTTATAATCCTTGAACACGAAGAGAACCTGAACTGTGGCAAAGGAGCAGCTGCAAGTAGAATATACTCCATGATTTTCTGCAGTTTGTATTCTGTAAATACTTCCACTTGTACTCTGACAGTGGTATTAATCTGGGCAAGCAAAAATTGTCATAATCAGTGTTTAGAGACAAGTAACCTGGGAAGTTAAAAAAAAAAAAAAAAAAAAAAGTAGTTCTATTTATGGGAGGAACACCTGTGGATATGACAGATGTCTATGTCATGGCTCCTACACATGGAGCCAAATAGCTCTGCAGAGGTGATTTTGCAGCCTTACAGTATTGGGAATGACTTTAAGAGCACTTATAATTATTTGTCCTTGCTTTAGGTATTTTTCTCCTCAGAGTTTTCAAGATAATATTCAGAAACTGACAATCACATTTACGTCACCTCCACAGAAACTATCTTTCTGCCATGGTTTTGCATATTACTTCCAAATATGCTGAATCCCCTGCGTGCTACTTGTTTCTAAACTGGCAATGTGCAAGATTTTGGTCTGCTTCAATGCACCTTTTTGGTATTTGAACCCAAGTACCTAACAAATGAAAACCCATGAAAACAGAAACCAGTTGAAAACTGGTATGAAGGCTGAAGCCTACAGTTCATTTGTTTCTTCACACAGCTTGCTATGTCCTAAGACTTTAGATTTTCCTACTTCAGCATCTTTTGTGTTGGACTCCATAAAATAAGCTAAAGAATATTTTATCTCAGCATTTTTGCTGAACTGGAATACAGGTGAAAATTTCTCATCTCCTAAAAAAAAGGCACTGTAAAAGGTGTGTATTTTTCTGTATGTAAGAAACATCACTATTCCTATAGTTCACTTACAATAATAAAATGAATGGACAGGTTCTCAGTTACCATTCATAGTATGATGTTCACAGTGATATGGATAGAAATCCTGGGAAATAGACAGAGATAGGATTTATTTCTGAGAAAATAGTTTATTTTCATTTGAAGACTCATAGTTGCTCTTACTAGGATCCATAAGAGTATTTATTTTTCAATATACATGATCTCTATCTTACCTGTCAAGTTCTCCTTACTGCCTGAAATAAAACCAGAGCACGCCCGGTGGCTGGACTGTGGTTCGGTCTGCAAACCAAGACAAATCCTAAAAATAACTGTTAAAATGTCTCTCCACATTTCTGTGGGATGAATCAGAATTGATGTGTGCAGCAAGCATGTTTTTATGCAGTGTCTCTCCTTCTGACTAGACTGAAAGCTGGTTACTTCTGCCAGGAGAGTCCTGCTTTTCAGCACTTTTCTTCTACAGGTCCATTTGCAACTTCATGAAAAGTTATGGGTTTTTTTTCCTCAAGACTATCCCAGTTGAGTGTTGAGACATGCAAACTCCTTGGAAGGGTATCCTTGCTTCTCTGAATAATGAACATCCCAGCCCACTTTCCCCTGAAATTTGTTGGGATGTAGCTTTGAGTCTAGCTGAATACTCATCAGCCTCCGAGGGATCATTAAGCTAAACTATTCTGTCTATTTTAAGGTATTAGAAAGCAAAACACTAGGATTTTTAAGCCGTGAAACAAAACAGTTCCAAAGTATATAACCAGCTCAAGGGTTTTGAGCTGCAAACATCACATGTAAAAGAAAAGACTATGCTGCCTTTCTGTTAGTGGTGTCATTTTAATGTAACTTTTCCTTGTCACAAGATCTTTCATGGAAACATCCCTTTACTCAAATAGCATTATCTGAGGGAGGATGAAGTTAAAGAGCTGTGATGGAGTGAAGTAAAAAATTTAAAAAGTTGTATTATCAAAAGGAGTCTTGTGTGACTCATTCAGTTATTTCATGCCAGTATAAGCCCATACTTGAACCATGTTTTAGTTGATTTTCATCATATAAAAATAATGCATAATTTTAAGTTTAATGTGTTCTGTATAAAGACAGAAAGATATTTAAAAGTATAATGGTAATTGTCTGCCTATAGCACAGAGTATTATACCTGGATGAATTTTATTACCTTTCTTCATGGTATTCTGAAGCAAGAGCAGGAATTTGGAGACACTGCAGTCTTCCAAACAAGAAATAGAATAGATGAAGCAGATGACTGGCATATCCTGGACAGTGAGATTTTACTTTTTGATTAAACACAATTTAATTAATTTTTGGATTACTTGTGTAGCAGGGGCTGTTCAGTATGGTGAGGAGAGATGTTGCACTTAAAATTATTATACACCAGAGTAGAATAGGAGGTCAGAAAGAAAAATGTTTGGAAATCAAGGAAGGAGAGTAGTTACTATTCCTCTGGCAGCTCTACCATGGCGTGCTTACCGCACACTCTCTTGTGGGTGGTGGCATGTGTTTATAGGCAGCGCTTTGCACAGGACCTTCCTCCTTCAGATCATGGGATGAACCTGCTTGCAGAGTGAACTAAGTCTGTGCAAGTTGCTAAACCAACTCCTGTGCCCGTTGTAGGAACTGGAAAGTACTCCGCAGATGAGTCAGAAAGGATGAGCTCACGGCTCGAGCAGATTAATGCTGCAGAGGATACAGTTTTCCTGTCACTGCCTCAGCCTCAAATGACTGTGAAGAGCTGCTATAGTTGCTGTTTGGCTTTGCCCCAAAATACTCCAAACTCTAATCTAGCCTGGAACCAGCAGGAGCATGAAAACCACCTTGAAGATGGTTTTTCAGCATCAGTAGCCTCTGTGCTGCTAAAAAAATTGCATTGAGATAGTATTACTTTTGCAAACCAAACCCTATCATATAGGAAGCCTTGACATTGTGACAGACCATGAAATTGCAATATTGTGCTGCCTATGGATGCCTTAACGTAGCCTTCATTTAAACGGTACTTTGGGTGGAAATAGAAAGACTGTGCAACAACAAATTGTGTACAGATTTTCAGGCTAGGAGATCTTTAATGCTTACAAGGCAAATTCATGTCAGATGCTACCTTTTATTCCATGATGCCCTGATCCATATAAATCTCTATGCCAATCTCCACTGTCTTCAGTGGGTAAGGTATGTTTGTATAAACTGTAAGTCAAACTGGCATCTGGATAAAAAATAAACTGCATTTGAAGTTTTTTGGCCAGCCTTAACCTGAAATTCACCAGGCAACCACATCCTTTGTGTTGCTATCAAGCAGTGCTCCTGGTAATGTATTATATAAGTTTGCGGGTGGGTTTTTTTGGTTTGTGGGGGGTTTTTTTGTTTGTTTGTTTGGGTTTTTATGTTTGTTTGTTTTTAAATTTTAAGTTCATGAAATACCTTTGTTGTCCATTCACTGTATGTTTGATAATCTCAGGGGAAAAGACCTGCACTATAACCAAAGTTCTTGCTGCAGAAGGAGTTTTGCTTCTCTGAACATCCAAGTATCACCAGCCTGTCTGGACTACCCCACAATTCTGGAGGGGTAGTCCCATGTTACCTACATTGCAAGAAAAAGTAGCTTTATAATATTTGGGCCCTACTGCAGCAAATTTATGCACAAGACTGGACACTTCATCTCCAGTTATCACTAAAGGAGAGAGAATTTTCCAGATACATCCATTCCATTACAAGCATACCTGGGATTTGATTGTACCAAACACAGAAAGCCCGTAGTTAACAGTGTGTAGCTCTTTAGGGTTGGCGAGCAAAGGATCATAGTCACTGCAAAGAGAGTATTCACGTGGATCACTACTGCAACAAAGCCATGGCAAGCTCTGAAAGGAGTGTGAGAAAAGCTATTTTGAGTCTGGTGGCCAAAAAACCCCCCACAAACAGCCCAGAAAATGTACAGAAAGAAAGCAACCAACGTAACACTGCACATTTGCACTCTGAAGTATCAATGCAACTCACCAGAGTAGAAATACCAGCCACAGCAGAACAGCACTTACTATATTTGCAGCTAAGGCAACAACTGCAGCATAACATTTACCGGAGAAACCCTAAGCCTGAGGTGAAGTTAAAGCACTGAGGTGTCTTTTTGCCACGCACAGATAAGGAAGCTAGGCTAACCAGGAGGTTTTGGTCAAGGCTGTACTGAGTAGTGAGTCCAGCCACTAGGTTTTTAATTGCTCCCTTGCCCCCAGTTCAGGGTCATGAAGTGCAAGATAAATACAAAATAATAATTAAAACATTAAATAATATATAAAATAATAAAATGTTAAAATATTAAAATAATAAAATAAAAGTATTATATAAACAAAAATAAGAAGATTTCACAGGGCTAATACCTGGCAGGCAGGCTTCACTCCGCTGGTTAGGTTTCTCTACAAGACATCACACAGTTATGTTGAACTAGTTTGTGTTGGCTTGAGCTCTTCTGCAAAACTCAAGATTCAGGTGGGCTTAGGTTAATACACTTTGCTCTCTCACAGGTGTATTTAGCTGCTGATGCTAGAGGCAAGAGTAGGACGAAGGAGGCTGAAGATCTGAAACTTGGCAGGCAATGGCTGATATCATGGGAGGTCACAGACCCGTTAAAATTTTCAAATGATAACCGTAGCTTCCCATTAGTGAAACACTTTTACAGAGATGCCCAGCAAATTTAGACAAAGTTCAGTGTATTCAAGCCTGATCAGAGATCACAGCGAGTGAGAATAGTCACCATTTTAAAATCAATTGCAGCTTTCATGAGTTAAGTGCAATTTTCAGAGCCAGCGCATTAATTCTGTAGATAACCATTCTGCAAGATGCGAATATAAATTCTCTTCTATCAAAGAGAGAGAAAGAGCCAATTCCTTTTGAGTTCACGCGATTGCAAGTGAAAGCAAGAAACATCAGGGAGTCACTTTTAACAGAAGTACAGATAGGAGGTGTTTAATTAGCCTCAGATCATACATATCTGACTGAAATTGCGTCATGCATAGGTAGCACTCTCACAAGAGACTAGGCTGATAGTCTGTACTTTCAGAAAATACGTAGAGAAATCATCCTGGTGACAAATAATCACAAACTGACTGCTGCAGACCTGCATAAATTATAACTTTGGGCATAAAACATCTTAAAGTATACATTCAATGAGGCTGTAGTTTGCATATGACAGAAAAAACCTTTCTGCCAGACCTTGCCCATCAGAGATGTGCAATTTGCATTTAATGAAAACAACCTACAGTAAGTTTTTGGGTTGCTTTATTTTCCATCTGTCTGACTAAGATGAAGTTCATGTCATGTTTAGGATCTATACTAGTACATTTTGGGAACAATTTTGTAGAGCTCTATTAATAGCTATAGGTTTTAAAGCTGCTTGAATGCTTGTGTCTCTTGTGTCTCTGGGGACTTCTCCACAGCCACCAGCCTCCAGGAGAATAAACTCAGATTTTCATCTGTATGTTGTTTATTTGAGTACACAGCTCCAAAAGAGACTAAACAAGAGATCTTTATGACCCAAACAGATTTCTGAAAACACTGCTCGATGAAGCTTACAGATTTTCTTGTGCCTTTCTCTACTAACACTTCTCCTGGCCTTCAATGAATCCCTGAAATGCAAGTTTTGAAGGTATAGGGAAACACTCCAGCTAGAAGAATGACAGCTTAGCTTAGCCCAGAAATGAACCTGATTTATGTTTGAACAAGACCAAGAATTAAAGGATGGTCTTTAGAGACTCTGCTTTAAGCTGGAGAGATAAATTATTTTTATCCATGGATGCTCCTGTTTACATTATTCCTGATGCCATTAGTTTAACAACTTAATATTACTTTGAACAATCTTGAGATAAGAAGAGGATTTCAGAGTTGCTTCACATTTATATTACTAGATTACAGGCTAAGTTGCAGAATTTCTCTGACTTCAAGTTTTTCAGGAAATAGAGATGTGATAGTTCATCACTAAGCCACCAAAGCCTTTCTTTTTGTGTGTGTGAGCTTTTCTCCCTAAGTATTATAATCCCTTTCTTACTCGCATACCTGTGGACCATGATCAAGTTGCCTCTTAACCTTCAACTGAAATAAGCAAATAGATTAAATTTTATATCTTTTTACTGCCATTTTCAATTTTTTCTTAAACTCTTTTGGGCAAAGCATAGTACAAAAGGGTATTAGCTCTAGAGCAGGTTGTTCTATTCCTTCAGTGGTGGTATTATTAACCTCTACAGAAAGAGCTGTATTCTTTCTGCTCATGTGATACTTCTCTGCTTATGCATCCTTTGGTCCAGGACCAGGTAGTTTCTTCATTGTCACAAAGGTATTTGAAGAGTGCTACAAGGCACATCAGAGCAGTGTACTGTGTGATTCCCCTTCCCCCGGGAGACAAAATACAAATCCATGAATTAATCTGATTTCAGTCCCTCTCTATGTCTTTAATATTCACTTATCATGGACGGTTGTTGTTGTTTTTTAAAAATTAAATATTATTATCAGAATGTGAAACAGGTCCATAATGGTACCGGTCAGTTTAGTACCTTGACTAAATACTCTGTTCATGCTTCTATTATACAAATGGCTTTAGATTCTAAAAAAGTAAAATATAGTAAAAATAGGAAGTTAAAAATATCAATGACATATATATTTTTACATATATGTAATATATGTATGTTAATAGGGATAGCAATATGTTAAATAAGTACTTGTAGGTACAACAACTCTAAAATAATTACAATATTTAAATATCAAAATAATGATTTTAAGAATATTTATTAACATGGAGGGATTTGTAACATAACCCTCCCTCGCTCAGTTTCCTGTAGCACATTTACTTTTTGAGTGTTACCTCTGAGCTCTTCTTGTTTTTTTCCAGAACCACATTCTTCTCCACAAAACTGTAGTGTGATCATGCTTTGCTTATAGGCAGCTGTAGAAATTAGTTTTTAAGGCAGAAACATGTTTTAAGAGATAATTCTGTCTAGCAGATACAGAATAATCCTGAGCCAGTGGCAACACCTTGTTTGGAAAAGTAATATTTAGAGATTTGACAGGTGTTTTGCCATAGGCAGGGACAGCCTTATGGTATGTGACCTGAAGTTCTCCTTTCAGGATCCAATGAAGATGGTTTCTGCACACAAAGGAGCTGCTCATCTCCATCCTTCCCCTGACTTGGGCATGGTTACAGACACTCTGGTAGGAAGTGCCATCACTGAACCAGGAGCAGTCCATCCCTCCCCCTTCTATTTGTCAGTAATTACGGCAAATAACATCACACCTGTGCAAAGTGCTGATCTCTTCCTGCCTTTCACCAGCTGGTGGTTCAGTCAAGGTCCACCTTTTTCCTTTTAATTTTGAGAGTGTCAATTAAAGAAAAAAAAAAATCAAATCCCAACATTTATAGATCCAGACTTATGGCAAACTGAAAATGATACCCCAGCATGCTATGACTTTTTTTCTTTTTTTTTTTTTTTTGCATCGGTGGGAGTGAGGTTTGTGAAAGAGCTTCCACATATTACATAGATCAAATTGTTTGTCAGAGTTTCTTATTCCAAATCTTCATTAGACACTCAATAGATAATTTAGACTTCTGAAAACCCCAGGTGGTCTGCAGCTTCTGAACCTAAGGCTGCTTTCTCACTTGAGGCACTTGAAAATATCTTTTTGTGATCTGTATACATAAAAAATGAAATTTGCGATGGAAAGTACAACCCCAGAAGATCTACTTCTCAAGAGCTAATGGGATTTATAAAGACTATTTTCACATGCCACTTTAATACACTATGTACACATGAGCCCAGTTTCTCACTATTTATTTCCAGACTTTTACATCAGCTGCATGTTTTGATCTCCATTTTTATCCCAGTAGGAGAACTTCTTCATGATTATTCGGCAGATGCAAATCATCTATTCATATTAAGTAGCAGAGAAAACAAGTAGAGATAATACATGACTTCCACTGATGTCCAAGTTACTTCCATATTCCATACACTTTGAGTCACACTCTTCTGGAAAAAGAAATTTAAGGTGGCCAATCAGCCTACCTATGAGAAACAGGTGTGGGGTTTGGGGCTTGTGCCTTAGCCACTACTAAAGGATGGAAATACCTGCTGGCAGGTCAAACAGAATGTAAAACCCATGCTAAAACTGCAAAAGAGCACTGAGGTACATGACCAAAACATCAAAAGAACAGAGGGCCTTTGAAAGTGAAACCAGGACAGTGCTGGCCTGGGCAGTCAGTGAGCAGCCCAGCAACATTTGGACAAGGGTCATCCTCCTAATATTTAAACTAAAAGGTAACTTATGTGTCTGGTGAAGGTCAAAAGGAAAAGAGCATCTGAAAACTTCAGCCTATTGATTACTTGAATATAAAACCCCATTTATATAAGAAAACATGCACAACACTTGGGCTAAATGAAGGTGGATACACACCTTCCCTCCAAACTGATGAGGACAGCATAACTATTTTTTTTTGTAAGTAAGTAAAACCATTTACCTGGAAAGCAAGTTGTGGCATCATGTATGCTCAACTAATTGAGAGAAGTCAAGGTCTAAAGGCTCTGGTCCCAGACTGGTGCTGAGGACCTGGTGGAGGATGAAAACACTCAGGTAAGATGCAGAACCAAACCTCTGCCCTCTGCAGGTGTCACCTTTTGAGGGCAAGGGCAGGGAACAGTAAAGTGTTCAAAGTGATCAGGTAAGACTCGGGTGATACCTGCTAACACTGGTGCAATGGAAAGCTGGAAGATGTGAGACTGGGGACAACACCCTCCCTCAAGACTGTGGCCATGCTCAGTTGATGTGCTTCCTTGCTCTTTCTGCAAAGGAAGAAAAAGAAATATTTGTATCCAGAGAAGAGGCATACTCATACTCATTTTTTTAGTCAGGTGGGCCAATACAATAGGAAGGAAAGTTGTCAAACCAGGCAGAAGAGCCCCATTCCATTAGTAACCCCACCCAGACTGCAGGCAGCAGAGAATAATCTGTTGTATGAGAGATTGCCTTGTGTGATGCTGACTGAACAGGGGAGGCAAGGGATGAGCACACAAACCAGACCCATATGGAACTTCTCCATGCCTCTTCCCCTAGCCCTTCTGTTGCTCCAGTCCTGTCAGTCAAATCCTACGATTTCCCACAGAGAAAGCAGTTTCCAAAATGCTGTTTTGCTGTTGCTTCAGCTGTATCACTTTTACATACAATCCTTCTTTTACCCGTTGTGCCAAATGTGTAGCATAATGCATGGCATTGGCAGTGCAGGCATTATCCAGTCCTACAGCTCTAGGGGGAGTGTTATAAATTTAAGCCTGACCATCTCCTGGCATATCAACCATTTACCTTTGTAGAGAATTTCTACTGAACACACCTGCGACAAATCTCCTTTCTCCTTCCCTTTTCCTGGATTATGAGTAAAATAAAACACACCCTATGACATTAATGGTCCTGTGATATTGGTTGAACTATCTGGATGCTAGGAAACATTACAGCTGAGGTCATTTTTTCAAACAGTGTATTGAATTACAGGTTTCCACTTGTTTTTTTGTTTTGCTTTCTCCTTTGGGAACCATTTGTACACTGAACAAAGTAGGAGCTTGCTTAATACAGTTATTCAGTGTTTTATCTCACCTTCATTGTCTTGTCTGACCACACTATTTCTGGTTTTTTGTTTTGTTTTGTTTTTTTAATGAAAGGAAAACTTACTTCTTTTGTGGGTTTGTTTTTTTTTTTTTCCCTGCACACTCACACTGTAATGTCGGAGTAGATAAAAAATAGATATACATTTACTGCCACATAAATCTGGTATTGAGGGACTTTTGCTTTCTCTCCCTTTCTGGATGGAGGATAAAGAGAAATTGAAACATCAGACCATCTATTCATGGCATGGTCAGCTTCAGACAGTTGAGATTTCTCCTTATAGAGCACTCACATTACACAAACTTGTAACACATGATAATGATAGAATTCTATAACAGCAGATGTGCAGTGGGTATGGTGACACTTGGACTAACTCAGGTATTGTAGGCAAACTAGCAGTGAGAGCCACAAAGGATTGCAGTATTTGCATTATGCAAGGGAGCACCAGCCCTCTCATGACCCAGTGCCACCTCACCTAGGCACCACCTCTAGCTCTGAAGTCCAGTTCCTAGCTATTTAGAAGTGGTGTGTTTGAGTGTTGAGTGCCTTTGTAAGTCTTACATCAGAAAAAGGGTGAATAAATTACGGGATTTGTCTGCACAGCAAAATGAGGTGTTTCAGCTTCTGCGCACTGTTGGGTGCGGCTCATGCTGTGGGAGAGGGAGACTCAAGCAGGCTGTGTCACAGAGGGAAGGACCCCGGTGGTGGTGGATGTTCACTACTCATGGCCCATGTACTCAGGCAAAACTTTTTATTTATGGTTCTATTTGTAGCTTACAGAACCAAATACACCGCACTTACTAGGTAGTTATACACAGTAATTGCAAAATGAGGTCACTCTTTGTTCCCAAGAGCTGATACAGTGTCAAAGCAGTGATTCAGGCGGGAGCTCAGTGCCTGAAGGCAGCTTCTTGCCTGATGTCAGCATTTAATTGCCAGACGCCTCCCTCTCACAGAGGCTTAGAACATGGGTTTTGCAAGGTTTGACCCTCAAAATTGCACCTTCCTAGGAAGAAAAGCAACAAGATTCATGCACTTTTCTTCCAGAAGCTGTCGCAGGCAACAGTAAATTACAGGGAATTAAAGTCTTTCTGTCCATGTGATCTACAAAAGTTCAAATCATTGCCCCTTCTTTCTGTGTCTTACTTCCTTGTGGCCCCTTTTGGCATGGTCCCTCTTTCTAGTCTTCCTTCTCTTGGTGTACCATCCTATGTCTTTCTTCTCCTCTCCTGCTTCCTTCAGCTGGTAAGCTCAGCTTTCAAAGACTCCTGCTCCACCATCTGCTCCCATAGGACCTCGCCCAGCTCTGCCAACTCTTTGCGCAGCGCTTGTGCCCAAACACATTAGAAAGTAAATCAGCATTCCAGGTTGCTACAGACATGGGCAGAAAGTCCAAAGAGAGTGGTTTCTCTTTTGCTGACTTCAAGATCTGCAATCAAAACAATGGATTCTTCTGCCCGAGAGCCCTGGCGATCTCTCTGTCAAGTGATGTACAATTGGTCCCACAACAAACGCAGGGCACAGAGAGCAAATGAGGCCAGAGAGAGTATAAAAAGCAAATTGCCCAGCTGCTGAGTTGATGAAAGCTTAGAGCGGACAGTGTCTAAAAAACATTACTTCTTTCAGTGAACACCAGATATTTATTATGAAGTCTGGTCTGGGTTTAACGCAGTATTTTTTAGCCAAAAAACGTTGCAAATGTGTGAAACCTTGAAGCTGGCTGTACTGTTAATGCCAGCTGAACAGCTTGGGAGAGACTGGTGTTCTACACACAGATTCAGTATCTTGCAGTATTTCACAGGATTCAATATTTTGCTTTTTTTTCCTTTCACTCAGCCTTAGTGTTTTGGTAGAACAGAGAATTGAAACAACCATTTTTTGAAACAACAAACTTAAATACAGCCATAAAGAGTTTATACTCTGCAGTCTTTAGAAGGAAGTATTAGCTGTTAAGGGTCGGGCACAGGTGATCAGCCCTTAAGGCTGAACTAATAGGAGAAAAGTGTGGAAAAGCACCAAACATTGCACAGGAGAGAAGAGGGAAAGCAGCTGGTCAGCCACACCTGGGACTGAAGTAATACAACAGGAACTAGAAAAAAATACCAGGCATTTCAGCAAGTGAAACAAGAGCATTGGAAACTCCCTTTAGGTGAAACCCCAAGAGATAGGGAGGTGCTGATTTATTGGCTGAGGTCACTGAGGTCGAATCAACAAAACTGAGCCCTGTGGGTGAAAATTAAATAGAGGCAGGTTGGTTATTTGGGAAAGGGAAGGTGTTAAAAGGGATTGCTAGGTGAAACAACCCATGTGATTTGGGCTCTGTGGATTAGTTGTCAGACATCCATGCAGCAATATCTCAACACAGCCTGGAGCAGGAAAATAAATACAAAACCTGCTGTTGTAACCAGTCTGTGCGCATCCGGCTTGCTTCCCTTGTCAGAGGAGGCAAGAGGGTGAACTCAAGTGTCAGGCTGGATGTGGCTGGAGGATGGAGCACCAAACACCACCTTAACATCAAGGGTCCTAAACAGTCTTCCTAACACGAATGAAAATTTGTTATTTATTTTTGTTTTAATGAAGACTTAGGGCAAGAAGAAGTGTTTAGAAGTAGCTCTGTTGATGCCGAACACTGATCTACGCCTGTTTACACTCTCCTGCCACGTTGTCCTTTGTAGCAGCCCTTGGCTGAGCATAGCCATGAGAATGATGTCTGTGCTCCAGCCGCACCGTGGTGTTCTGCCTGTACCCTGTCCCACTTGCTTTTCTTCATTAATACACTGCTCGGGGAAGGCTGAGGGACTTGGCAAAGCTGGGCAGTTTCTGGAGCTGCCTCAGTAAAGAAGTACACAGGATCTTGTATCAGTCTGTCCTGTATGTGTGTCCTTGTCCTCTTCCTCCTTTATTCCCTGTCAAGTATTTTCCCTGGTTAGCAGAGCAGAAATCAAACTTTAGCAATAGAGAATAATCCTGGGGGTGTAGTCTCTTCTTAAGCCAATGAATCATTTTGCTAATTGCTCCATGAAGAAAGTTAAGGAGAGAAAAAAATCCTTTAGTGGGAAAAAAACCCCGATAAAATAGATGTGTCTGTAGTTGACAGCCAGCTGAGAATAAACTCGTAAGCAAGAGCCCTGGGAGGCTGCAGCCGTGCAGCGTGATTTTTCCCAATCTATTCATATGAAGGTGGGTTTGACAAATCAAACACACAAAAGCTGTAATTCTGCATGTCTCAGGATATTCCATCAGTGAAGTTTGGCACAACAATTTAAAAAAAAACCCAAACAAAACTAAATTAAAACCTCCTGATTCCTCTGCCATGTTGCTTGGTGTGAGGTGCCACCTGGGCCATCCGAGCCTTGTGGGCAGAGAAGAGCCCTACCAAGAGCCCTTCCTGCAAGCCACAGCTCCCTCAGCTGGGGTCGTGTGAGATGCAGGCAGAGCACGAACTTCCCTTAAGGAAAACAAACCAAAGAGAAGGACTGCAGGCAAGTGGAGGCCTGTAATTGCAACTGCAGGTGCCGAAACACTGCTTCCATGCAGGGTACCCCTACTCCCTGTGGACTTTTTCATTGTGCCCTCTGTTGGTCCTCCAGAAGCAGCACCAGAGCCTGGGCTTGGTGCTTTGCCTTGAGAAGACACCCTCAGTCAGAATGTTCTGACAAGCACCTTGGGCCAAGAGACACACAATTTGCACAGGAAAGAAGGGATGGGTCCTGTCCTCAGCTCATGCTTACTGGGGTACTTAGCTGCTGTGTCCCCTCCACAGCTGTTGGTCCTGCCTCCTGCTGGGCTGTGGGGTCAAGCAGAGCCTCAGAATATGTCCATGTCCTCCACAAAGCCATGGTGTGGGTGAGGTTTTCAAACCAGCTCATTCTCAACCTGGCTGTCCAGCTCCTTTGTACACTGCTGTGCCTCGGCCCCAGGTGATCATCTTCTTCTCACAGGCTCTGCACAAGTATCATAGTGTCTCATGTCCTACTTTTACAGGTTACCACCAAGCAGGAAATGCACTTGAGTTGTTGCATGTGGGAAAGAAATTTTCTATGTGAAATTCACTCAACCTAAACAAAGCCAAGTTCCAGCCTTAGGAGGAGATTAGACAGAGGTCAAATCATTACAGGTGTGCTTTAGGGCACCAACATATACATCCACCTTCCCACAGGGGGATGTCCCATGCAAAAATCAGACTTACAATCTCTGACAGCCTACATTTTGCTGAAGGTTGCTTCATTTTTTGGAACCTCACAAGCATTCAACCCTAATGCCTGACACGCCATGGCAGTCAGCTCTTTGGTATTCACTCGGCACCACAATGGGGAGATTTCTTCTTCTGGGAAGTGTCTGGAGCAGCTGGGTTTGTAAAGGTGCCAGAGACTCACCATGAGGGCACTTTTGCAAGCCAGTAGGTTTTAAAGTTAGCGTTGGCGAAGTGGGCAGGGACAGAGGAAAGAAGAGCCCAAGGGATCCCCAGAAGGGGATGGTTCAGCTGGAGGTGCTCAGAGGAGAAGGGTGACAGCGGTGGAGGGAAGACTGGGAGGAGAAAGGAGGGGGCAATCAAAGGGAAAGCGAGGATAACTTAAGGCAGCTACGGACACGGACGAGTGATCATTTACAACATTAATACGGGTGACAGCTGGGATTTTATGAAGCATTTGAAAAAGTGACATGCTTTTTAGGCATTTTGAGTCTTTTCCTCTGCTGTGTGATAAGGGAAGTGCAGCTGCAAGAAGGCATATGGCTCAGATAAGAGGAAGCTAATAAACATATCAATGAGGTTTAAACCCAGCTAGATCAAAGGAATATATTTGGCTATTCTCATAAGAAAGCGTTTATCCTTGCCTTGCTATTTCCCTCAGATAGGAAACTCATCCTTTAGTCCCAGGACAGTTTAGCCTTTTTCTCTAGGTCTTCAAACAGCACTTGTGACAATCTAAAAAGAAAATTGATCTTCTACCTTACACTTGCTTCCAGCAAAGCCCTCTGATTCCTTTCTAGTCTCAGTTACTCACTCCCCAGCATCACACTCAGTCCTTCACAGCTGCACCCACCCCAAGCACAAGTTGCAACTCCTCATCAGCCCTGGCATCCCTGAATCAGGTCAGGATGCTCCACAGCTCTGGCCCTGAACTGGGGAAAAGTACATTGAGCAAGAGATGCATGCTTGCCTTTTTCCAGGAGTGAGGCCAGAGACATTGAACTAACATGGATGCACTGACCTGGATAGTCTGCCTGCAAGGCTGCTCACACCTCCTGCACCTGCCAGCACTGATAAGAGCCACCATCACTCTCTGCTGCAAGCCCTCACTCCACAGCTAAAGCTGCCAGGACTTGTTTTACCAGGTGAGTTTTTCCCTTACATTTTCATGATATTCCTTTTAATCTCTCCACACGGAAACTCATGTCCTTCATACCAACCTCTCCCCACCCAACCACTGATTGCCATCACCTACATCAGCTTCCTGGCCTCATTGAGGCCAGTTAGAGGTGGAGCTGCCTGAACCCCAGAAGACACACTTTTTTTTCTGTAAGGAACTCTGCCAATCAATCTGTGCCTGTACACTCAGGTTAATCCTGTAAAATAAGCAAACATGTTTAGCTAAAAGAAAATGACAACATCTTAAAGATAGCATTGAATATGATTTGGGGGCAGGATTTGGTCTATTGAGGAATATTAATTCACCCTTTAAGGTAATATCTACTTTATCCATTGAAAAAAAAAAAATGAAGCTTTGTTTACTCTCCGCTGGTATTTGCCCAACAGACAGTATTGTCTAGTTTTGAAAACACATCAGGCCACACAAAAGAGCTGCCAGACTCTTACTGAGCTGATGATTCCTTTTTGTACCATCATTTTCCTTATCTTGGGATCCAGGCTGTCATCCTTAATTATTTTTAAATGAACTTCTGCATCTTATCAGAATATTTTATCTCCTGATCACTCTTCTATCTCTTCCTTATTCAAAAAAAAGCAAAGAATTGTGATTCCTTTTGTTTGGTTATTGCTGTTTTACCTCATTGCTTATTAAATTGAGGAAACTTTAAAAAAGCTATATTCAGCCAGCTTCCCTTTATATTCTGGCTCTCTGGGGTGAGTGTCCTTGGTGGCTGCTCAGCTCTCTCCAGCAGGCTTTTCTCACATTCTGGATGATGATACACTGCGTCCTCCTTCCAGCTGGCCTGGAACTTACCAGCTACATGATGCTGGAGAAGGAAGACTCCTGGAGTCCAGAATAGGTGGCACATGAGCCCGGCTGTTCTGTCGGCATTATTCCATTTGTCCTGCTTCATTAACCACAGGGCTGTTCTGTTGGTCACTGTGCCCTTCCCCACCAGCCCAAACACTGTGGTCCTTTCCTTGTGGTACCTTGTGGTCTACACCAACTTCCTTTATTTTAATTGTGGCCTCTCACTGAAAAAAATCAAAGTCTGATTTACACAATCTGGTCCCACACAGCATAGACAATATATAGATAAATGCCTAGGTGGCTACATTTCTATTGGTTCAGCACAACACATGCATCCAGCGATCGATGAAATACAAATTTAGAAAAGTGAGGATCAAGTAAAATAGGTTTTTAGCATTTTCATTATCACAAGCAGAATGTAATTAGGTAACTCTATACCACAATACCCAAAGAGTCATCTTATAATCTACATGTGCCTCTCAAGAGCCATTTGTTTAATATTTTATCATACTAGGCTTGAAATTAGGAAATCTCTGTGCAGAATTGCAATCACATGAACCTGCAAATACAAGAGGATGGGACATGCAGGCACAGAGTAGAAATGGACCAAGTATGCAGACTAGGAAGAAGTGAAGGTGGCAACAAGCTTCCCTGGTAGAGACAAGAACTTGATGAGAAGAGGCCCAAAGAGTGGTGCACAGCACCCCACAAAGCAATCTGAGCTCCACACCAGAGAGCAGAACAGTAACTGGCATCAGAGCAGAAGCTGAAATGAAAGCTGACAGTGGAACAAATGTTGGTCGGTAAAACACAGGCTGATTATATACCAGTTAGCATTGATTCGGGTGCCAAGAATAACAGCAGGCACTGGAACAGAGTGGGGGAGTGCAAGGCACTGAGAAAGAGCTCAGCACAACAGAGCAGGAGATGATTAAACAAACAAACAAACAAACAAACAAGCCCTCATCCCGAGGAGGAAAATTATTAAAGCAGCATGAACACAGAGCAGCAGCCGTCTTCTGTGGGAAGCAAATTCTGCAGTGAGCCTGCAGACAAGCAAAGCCCACAAATGGCAACACTGCATTACTGGGGAAAAATGAATTGGTGAGAGCTGATAGCCAACATATGTTTGATCTTTCTGAGAAAAAAAGCATAAGCACCTTCATCAATGACCATGGCAGGGAGGTGAGCCGGCGTGGAAGGAGGTTTGATTTCCGGACCATCTGCGATCCCGCCTGCCAAGCAATGGGAAGGCACCAGCCAGCCCGGGCCCTGGCCAGTATTCCTCCTCACAGGCAAGGCAAGGTGAGACAGGCTTCTCCCCACTTCTCATATGAAGGGAATCTCATTTAACTCTTGAGCTCTTGGGGACCTGTTGGAAATCGTGCAAACAAAAGGCACTGCTCACTTGAGCAGAGGCAGGTGTGGGTTCTCTGTGACCACCTCTTACTGGGAGAAAGGGAAGGATATCAAGCAGAAACACCCAATAGATTAAACCATTTTAGGTCTTGTATTTCACCTCTACCGCCAGTGTTTTGATATCCACCGTGACACAAGACACTTCATTTTTTCTTTCAAGCGCACATGGCAAGTATTTTTCATCTCCTTTGTTACATTTTATCAATGAGCAGGTGTAAAACTGGAAGATAGCAAAACTCATCACGATCATCGAAAAGAATATGTGATCATAGAACTGTATGCCTGCTACATACAAATACATAGAGATGGGAAGTGCTGTGAAAATAGCACAGATTGGTTGGCCTCATCTCTACGGAAGAGTGACTCACAACAATTTGTTTGCAAAGCTGGGATGTACTTCAAGAATTACAAACAACCTAAGGACTTGGGCAAACTGGACAGTATAAAAAGATCAGTTGGTAGGGATGTTACCAGCCCACAGAGGTATCTCAAATCACAAATTAGTCCATCTCCCTTTATGCCTACAATGCAAGACAAGGCCTGTATTTATGATGGATGACTGGATTCTGTCATAGGAGGAATTAGGTACTCCTGGAACTAGTAAAAGTATGGAATGTGATGGGAAAAAGTGTGGCATAATTCACCTGAGGTCAAAGAAGAAGGTGTGTTGCCTTGTGCTAGATATTTTCAAGGGATGCTGAGGAGGAGGAGGAGGATCTGGTTACACTGCAAAACAGTACTCTGCTGCTTAGGGTAAGTGTCACAGCCAGGAAAGACGTGATAGTAGATCCAGGAATTGAGAAGTTTTCCACAGTGTCATGGAAGGTTCTGGCACTGGCTAAGGCACCACAACAGCCTCATTGAGCTGTCAGTGCACACTTCTCATCAGCTGCCTTTCAAAAAGATTATTTTAAACAGACAAAAGGGAAAAGGGCTACTCAGAAACACAAGTGGAGTTTCTCTGTTTCTGAAGGGTAGATGAAATAGCCTGTCTTGCGTAGCTGTGTTAACACAAGACTGAGAGAAGGCTGGATTACATTTGAGCAATAAATACAGGAAGAGAGAGGAATTATTTCCATTTAGATAAAAGCTGCTACAAGATTAAGTTTGAAAAGAAGAAGATATTTAACCTTCGGAAATAAAGTGCCAGAGCAGCCTTTGAGCAGGGATGCTGGGAGAAGGTATTTGACTGTTACAAGATAATGTCAGATTAACTTACAGAAGAGATGGTGTGAACACAGCGAAGGTTCTTGGATTTGGAAATGACGGTGTAATATATGGGGTTTCAGTTGCTTTAGCATTTTTCAGAATTCCAGTCTAAAGGAGACTTAGTCATGTGTTTGTGACACAAGACTTAGCTGTTTAACCTCATGCTAGGCCAGGTTCCTGGTTATCCCCTGGTGCCAGGACAGATTTCTCTTCTGCAGTTGATGCTGCTTATTTTTGGTTTGTTTGAGTTTTACTCTTCTTTAGGGCGCTACAGCTTTTTCAGCCAGCACCAGGATGTTGGTCCAGGTCAGTAGCACATGGACAACTTTTCGGCAGCGCACCAGTTTGCATCCCCCCTGGCCTCAGAGTGGTCCTGCAAGTAACTTTGCTTGCTCTTTTCCATGAAATTTTAAGTGGCATTAGATAAAAAGGGGCTGGACTCTCATGTCTGGCAGCTGACAGAGCATGCAACTGAAAAAGGATATGATGAAAAAAGGTACTGCCATTTCCAATTGAGATGTCCTTGCAACTGAGGGGCTTTTTCCTCTGATCTGACCCAAGTGTGCCCTGCAAAAGTTTCCACACATCAGTAGATCTGGGCTGGGAGAGATCCTCTAATTTTGGGGAAAATTTGCCTGTAGAAACTATGACTATTTGTAAAGTACGACTTCCAATCTATACCCTTCCCAAGCTGAACACTCACCCAGGTTTTCTTGTTTTATTAGAACTGGAGAACCAAATCCTATTAAGTGACAACAAATAGAAAACATTGCATATAAATACCTGAAAAGGTACAGCCCATTTACACATAACCAACAGAGCTGTTATTTAAAGTGCACATTTTTAACCCAGGAATATTTTCCAGCTGCTAATCTGTAATGTAAATGGGCATGAAGTCTTCTTTCCTCAGCAGGAACACCATTTAGCAAAAAATCTTCAGAACCAGTCCTGCCAGCATTAAATATGCTGAATGTTTTTAGCCTAAACCATTTGACAGCAGCATCTCTCAGAGGATTGATAACTGAGTAAGACTTAAACCTGTTAAAAATATATTTTCTACTGTAGCTTAAATACATACCTGCAGCTGGTATGAAGCTTAAGTCTATTTGTTTTGAATTTGTCCCTCAAATTGAATTGTCACAAATAACTTCCTGTAATCCACTTAGCTGGGTTTGAGGCTAAAGAATACCACACAGAAGAATAGCAATTAATGTTCTGATTTGTGCGTGCCCTTGAAGTTTGGATGCAAAATAGGCCAATTTTATGTTAAATTTGCTCAACTTCCATGGGAATGTGCACTGTGGCTGCTGCATCAGGGTGAGAATATGAATTGAATATAAGCAAGACAGGAACTGAAAATCACCTCTGATCTCACTGCCTATTCTTGCCTCCTCATAGTCCTTTAGAGACCACTTTGTCATTACAAAGATGAATTTTGGCTCTTGAGATTGAGGGAGAAGCTCCAGGTCGCATACATGCTTCTGATTCTTGGATAAACTGTGCCAATGCTTTCATCTCTGGTAAAATAGTAGCACAAATACAAAGTGGACAGAATCTGGTTGCATTTTTAAAGTGTGATAGAGCCATGATCTATCAAGCAGAAGGGTTTATAAAATCATTAAACAGATAAACTGGGTTCTTTCTGAGGTGCAAAAATACAAGCCGAATTGGAGTGGTAATTCCTTGCAATACTTGACACATAGGTTTTCTACTGAGATGTGAGGTTAAATGATGAGATGCAATTAAAATGCCAGCTTGACCACATGACCTCAGGGAATGCCTCATGGAGCTGCCAACATGATAGCATTAGCACACCATCGTGCTGCTGATGTAACATCTCTGAAAACATCTAAAACCAAGCCTGTATTGCGTTCAAGAAGGGTGAAATTTCTGGATTACAGGAAGGCTGCAAAGAGTGATAGTGACACAAAGGCAGAAAAGTAGCAGAAGCAAATTGTTCTCTTTGCTGTCCTCTAGGTCAGTTTGGCGCATACACATCCTCTTTTTTTCTTGGAATTCAGTGAAATTATCTTATTGAGGGTCTTGCTGAACCAGGGTTGTGTGCTTTCCATTCGTGCCTGCTTCTCTGATCCAGCTACCCACCTCTGAGTTTGATCCAGGCATACATTTTGCAGCTGGGAAAGAAAGTCCTGGGTAACCATTTGCCCAGGGCATCTATTCAAGCTTTTAGTGTTAGTGTCGTGTCTGCATACCAATCATTACATTACAAGGGCACATCTAAGGGCATTCAGGACTCAAACTTCTAAAGAACCAATTTTCACATTGAGATTGGTTTATGTTTCAATGCATGACTTACAAAGCAAAAACTGCAACTCTTATTAGCCTCCTCTGTGAGAAGATGAGGTAGCAATACTTGCACCATCAAAATTATCAGTAGCTTGGCAGATATCACAGGGTTTTGGATTGTTTAGAAGCGGGACCTCGCTGCCTGACTCAGAACATTGCCTTACTCACCTCAGTACCTTGGAGTTATGTCTCTTGCCTCATCTCAAATAGGAAATTGCAGCCTCAGTTGCATTTTAATAACAACCAGACGTCTCCAAGGGGACCGCAGTACGAGTGTCCCCAAGAGCGTCACAGGGGCACTGTCTATCACAGGGGATGCTACAGCCCTGGAGCAGCTCCAGTGCATGTGAGACTTTTTTTTTGACCTGCACCCTGAAGTTAATAAAACTACATCTTCCTTCTCTGTTCAATACCCTCCCTGCAAGGGGCTTCACTCCTGACCAAGGGTGCGTTTATACATTCATATTTCTTCTCAGCACCTTGTTGATGCCCAGCCAGGAGGGCAGGAGGATGGATGAGGTAGACCTGCTGCCCAAAATGAGTGCTCTGAGATGGCCTGAAGAAAATGTGCAATTGACCTTTCTGGTGGGTCTGCCCACCACTCATTTCTTCTGAGCTCTAACAACCTCTTGCATCCCAAGGGTGTACAAAAGAGGCAAACAGTTTCTGCAGATGGACTAGGAGGCATTTAAAAAGCTCCTGGCTCTTGTAGTGTGCAGCAGACTGTGTTTAAAATCAATGTCTCTGTGTCAGACACTTAGGACCATCTAGGGCAGAGATGCTGCCATAGACTCTGTCCCCATGAATTTCCCCCAGGTTGGTAGGGGTAGGGACAAGGTGTGCTCCACAGGTGAGGAGAAGGATGAAGGGAAACCTGAGGGTCCCCCAAAAGAGGGAAAGCATAGAGGTAGGGCCATAGTGGCTAACGTCATCTTCCTTTTCTGCTCCATGGCCATAGCACAGCTCCTCTGCAGAACTAGCACCCTGGTTTCAGTGCTGTACTGTGCTGTGCTGAAAAATGCATGTTGAAAAACTGGACTGGGAATGGGCTGAGCTTTTGACAAGACGCTCATGTTCAGCACTCAGAGGAGCATGGCCTGCTTCACTTATTAAAAAAGACATTTGAAGGATGCTCATCTTTTCAGGGCAAGCTGGTAGCTTAATATAATGTGGCCTGTCACTTAGCAGACAAACATGCAACGAAGTCCTATAGCAATGCTGTTTTCTGAACAATTAGAAATTGTGCAGTTAGCCAAAGAAAACAGGAAATTTTAACAGGGAAGATAATTAGCATCAGGGACAGAAGATGAGAGCTGGGACTGTTTCTGTCAGATCTGGAAATCCCATCTGCTCTAATACTGTAGATGTGTCTTGGTTCCTGTAAGAGGCCATGGAAGAACATCAAAAGGGTCCTTTCTGCCTTTAAAAGACAGAAATTCATCTTTTCCCTCCACACCTCCGACTTGTTGAAAAGTTTTGTACTAGTGACACTACCTCTTTAATAATCCTGCTGTCAAATTATTCTCCTCTTCACACTGCCTTGGGCACCGGCTCTTCCCCAGGGGCTGGACTGGAGCAGACTGACTGCCCCTGGCCCTCCAACTCCCGCCATGGTCCCCCTTCACTGGCCATCTTTGCTACTTACCTTTGGCCTCAGGGAAGCTGTGGTCTCCTCTTGTGCTCCACGGAAGCTGCTCTCCCTGCACCACTCCACCTTCCTGAGGCTGATGATGTCGCTCGCAAACCTTCCCAGGGCAGACTGCCTGACTTCACATTCTGCATGGGTCAGGAAAGCCAGGGGGTTTTCTCAGCTCTCAGCATGGTCAGCAATACCAGGTCAAGCTCCTCAGAAGAGAGGGTACAAAATGAGGGCCATTTTCTTCTTTCATATTGATTTTTCTCTTCACTGATCATGCAGTAGGAATTTGAGTTAAATGGAGTGTGGATTTTCATTTTTGCATAATAAGTTTCAAACAGGGCTTATTATCCCATGCAAATAGCATTAATCTGCAAAAGTAGCCCTATTAAACATTCGAGGGACTTTATCCCAAAGGTGATGTTGTACTTCATTACTGGGCAATGATATTTTTTGCATCTCTGTTCAGAAAGTATGCCTCAAATCACAGCTGGCAATTGCTAAACAAATCTAATAGATCTTTGCCCACAATCAGGAAACCAGCCCAGAAATGCAGAATTAGGATTTGCTATTTCCTATCTAAACTGACACTACAGTTTGCTGTCTTCCATTTATGCAAACATGCTAATTAATTTTTACCCATGTGGGGTCAAGATGGAAGGTTTACAGTTGTAGGATAATATGTCCAGATACAATATTGCAGGCCAGGATCCAATCAGTCTAATGCTCATAAGCAAAGCAGCAATGCACTCAAAAAGAAAAATAAAACAATTTAATTCTTCTAGATGAGCTATTAGTTTTTATGTCATTATGCTACCATTAGCATGAGCACTGGCTGATATGCACAGTGCAGACGAGTGAATCATACAGTCCTTTTGTGCCAGACATTGGAAAAGGTTTTAGAAATAAAGTGGTGGCTGCAGCTAAAGCTAATGGGCAGGGCGGGGGCTTTCCTGTCCCCTCACCTAGTCCCCATCATTAGGGCAGATGATGAAGTCCCTTTCTACTCTCTGAATCTCACCTTGCCACCTATTGATACAGCCCAGCTAGGTACTAGTGAGAGCTTAAGGAACAGCCAGAAAATACTGTGAGCCATGTTCCTAAATGGAGAAGAGAAATTGAGAAGGTTAAGGGGATTAGCCAATCTCAAAAAAAATCAGGCATAAAGAAGTGGCAGTTCTATGTGCTACTCCAGATACTTGCACGCATGCACTATACACACAAGACTATGAAACCCCTGGGATCAGCACCAAATAGATTTGGGGAGTTTTGAGCCTCCCAGAACAGTGGGTTTCTCACCTTTTAAGGCAGAGCGTTCACTGCTCTCTCCAGACAGCCTAGGCACTAAAATGAAAGGCTGACCCAAGGCCAGGCAGCACCTTGAGCCACATTTGCCCTTGGAAAGTTTCAGCAGTGACACTGACCTCCTGCTCATGGGTCTGAACACTCAGTAAATTTAACACAGGAAAAAACTTGTTAGGATAACAAGCAAAACTTGCCTCAGGGGCCACAGGAGCCATCTACACTGGGGAAATGCCAAACCATTATCCTGATTCATAGAATATATGGTGCGACTGAAGTTAACAGAGCTGCAGACTGTGGATAAATGGCGAAAATCTTACTTCCATTAAACTTCATTTCAGATGACTTTTGGCAACGTCCTTGCTCTTCCTTCCTCTAACTCCTAGTGACAGGCAATGAAGCCCAGCGAAAACTGTGTGGTCACTTAGCAGTTTGCCAGGATGATTTTTCCCTGACATTGGCTGTCAGCCTGTGCACCTGCTCCCAGACACACTGTCCCTCCTCATTACCTAAATCTGTCAGCTGGCCCAAACTCAAGTTGTTATCAGCTAAGGCAATGGCTCTGGCAAACCTGCATCACCACCAGCAAAAGAACTGCATCACAGTCCTCATACTCAGTGGCAAGACGATGATCTTTGAAGATAACTGTTATAAGAAATCCATGATAAAAAGTAAGTAGAATGGTAACTTAGGAAGCGATGAGACTAACATGGTAGGCATTAGAATTACACACACCAAGTACCTAATTTGAATTAAGCATGACCCAGCTTTGCAGAGGATCTCAAGGAGGATTTCCAGGATCTCAAAAATACGGTTTCTGTTCGAAACAAGCCAACAAGAAATTTTTTTGGCTATCGAGGAGCTTTTTGATATATGCTGCAATACTGATAGTTAGTAGTGCAGAGAAGAGAAACCCCATTCTCTTGCACTGGTGCACACTTGGAGTAACACTGCCTCTCGTTACAGTAACTTTATTTTGCTTCAATAGAAAGCAGACTAGAAGAATGAATAATAATGGAATAACGTTAGGACAGTAGTATTGTTAGCAACTTATGGTTCATCCCACTACATTTCTGGCAACTGTTTACAAAGCAATCTGTAAAGTGGAGATTCAAGATTTGGCATTAGCAAACAGGTTTTGTGCAAGTTCCTACCTACCTGGAGGACAGCACTGTCCAAGCAACAGCGCATAAAAGGCTTTCCCCTTTTTTCCTTCCTTCCCTTTTTCAAGAGCCCATCCCATGCAAGTTACCTGCTAACTGCAAAGCATCTAAGTTGAAACAACTTTGTGGGAAATTTCCATTTGATCCTGTGCAGGACAGTCTCTCACTGACCAAAGCAGAGAGCAGGCACCTCAGTGTAAAATCTCCTCCACAGACCACACCTACATGACTTTGCATCCCTCCTAGGTACTGTCATGGATCCAGAGCTGCACACTGCTGGGAGCTAGGAGAACATCCTGGGGAATGGTTGCTACACACTTGTCCCTTCCTTACACAGGTTCATATATTGCTCCTGGCCACTGCCAGAGACAAAACACTGGGCTAGACAAATATTTAATGCAATCCAGAAATGCTGATCTTATGCAACTCCTCTGACATGACCACTCAGCTAGGGAGGTTTTGTTGGGCTGACATTAAAGCTGCAAAATCTCCAGAGTTACCTACTGAGAAAATAACTCATTTCAACAACCAGCAAGTCTTCAGCACCCACACAAGGTGCCACTAGTGAACCTTGGGAAGAAACTTTAGGAAGAGAACACATTCATTAAGGGACCACATGGCTGTCACTCAGCTCCAAAATCAAAACTCGAGTAGGTTTTTCCATTTTCTCTCCTCCAACACAATGACTATCCTGCCAGTTCTTTCCCTTGAAATAACAATAAAGCAAGTTTATATTTCATGACTGACAGATAAAGATGGCAAATGTCAGCTGTAGCACAGGAATAAAGCTATTAATGGGATATATGCCTGGAACAATTGAAGACAGGAGAGGACAGAACCCAGGAAATCCTTTTATGCGTACAAGTAATTTGCTTGTGTTTCTAACTCTTTCTTGCAACTTATTTTCAGCACCATTGCTTCTCTCCATCTGGGTTTACATGCACCTGCTTCACAGTTTGCCTCTAGGTAAGGGATGCACTTTACACTGAGGTTCTTGCATAATAATCTTCCTCCTTCTGATCTGGATTCCAGTTTTAACTCGTCTTATATGCTGGCTTCATGTGAAGATGTAAAAGCTGTATGAAATGAGGACCATTATTTTCATCAGTTTTTCAGATTTCTCAAATATCGGAGCAGTTGGTTCATAAGGACATGATAAATGCTATGTCACTATTTTTTATTTGCTATAATCAGTCAGCATCCAAAACAAAATCAAACATAACTTCGATTGCTCTTCTTTTTTTTTTTTTTTTTTTTTTTTTTAAAGGAAGAACCAGCACAATACTAAGTCACAATTAATATCAAGCTTAGGTACAACACTGGCATTAATAGAGCCTCCTTGAGCTGAGGCAGGCTGACTAAAAGACGCACAAACGCAGACAGAATTTCACAAGAAGAACCACACACCACTAAAGAAAATAGTCCCACTTCATAGTGCAGGCAGGCAAAAGCCAGACTTTTTATTTAAGTTTAAAATAACAAATATTCACCTACAATCACAGTATACTTAGTTTATCGCTTCTGCTTTGAATTCTGTGCTTTCATTTCACGTGTCTACATTACACATTTGTGTACACGCTGAAAAAGTAACTTTGTATGTCATTTAACATCTGTGCATATCCCTTGGAGCTTAACATTACATGGACATTAAAAGAAATTTTGGATTTTAAGGTACCGAAAACAATCAATAAAGTTCCACTGAAAAAAAATAGTATAAATGTTTCTTATAGTACAGTACTCTTAATTTTATGTCAGTGTCATTTTAATGCCATAGTTTTCAAATATTGACTGTATAAAGAGGAGACTAGGGGAAAAATTACCTAAAATGCCATTCCTAAGTCTGTTAGACTCTGGTGATTTATGATATATGTACAGTATATAAATATATTTATGTATATATGTACATATATACTGGTTAACATTCATTATAAATAGAACTGTGTTAACCTAAGCAGTATAAAAATAGCCACTTTCCTGGGAACATGCAAACACAATATGCTCTCACCTAATCTATAAAACTCAAAACAACCAAAACCTTTAGCTCTGATTTTCTATAAATATAAATTTCAATTGAAGGCTTTCAGCTGATTTAACCATAAACTAAGTTTTTCCAGTAAAGATATAAAAATTTGTTTGATGCTAGCTATAATTAAGCTCAAACACAGTATATTTTGGGTTATTTACTTTCAAGTATTTTTCCCACGTGCGCTAAATCTAGACACACTGCATTTTTTTTCTTTTACAGTAAATTATTATTCAGCTCTAAACACTAAAAGCCAAATTACAGGCAATCTGGCATGCTTGCTGCAGGTAAAAGGCCCTCCTCTACACTGTTCCTATGTGGGAGGCTCTCCTAATATGGCTATTGTGCTCCAGATCTTTTGTTCATTGCAAAGCATTATCAAGATTCCCCTATCGTAAGATTCTTAAGGCCAGAAGAGAAAGAACTACAACCACTTAAATCTCGTCTCATGCTCACTGAAATTCACTCCGAGGTCCCTGCATTCAGCACAGTGACTGGTAGCTGGACGAAAACACCTCTCGTGTTACAGCCAAAGAGGTTCCAGCTTCAGAAGTTGAGCGAGATCTAGACTTTTTAGTGACTTTTCCCAAGGGGAAAAAAATTCGGTTCCATCCGAACCAGATGTGACATTTTTCCTTTTTTCTTGCCATATGAAAAACTGAAAAATTGTTTTGACCTGAAACTTTCACTTCTCCTCCAAAGTGCTCCGAGTAACAGTTAGAAGAGCAAAAGAAGAAATAAGAGCTATGTTCAAAGGTGATGCTGTTTCTGTTCCTCTGTGTACCCAGCAGCTCAGCAGAGCGCACGCTGGGCAGGACCGTGGGAGGAACAGCACCGAGTCCTTCTGCTGAACAGATTTCAACCATCTATTAGGAGAATGCCATAAGCACATGACTGTGCCAGTCACGTGTGGCATATGCTGACTCCTTTTCATTCCATTCCACACAGCTAAATACCCACTCCTGCCCATTTCAGAAGACTGAAATGCATCTGTCTTCCTTCCCTACAGTCTCATCCAGAGCTTTGAATTGCTTTCGCTATCTCTCAGAAAAGTATTTCATACAAAAAACAAACAGCATGGAAGACTCAAGGCACACTCTCTTCAGGACAAAATTTTTCTGGTGATTAGAGGACCTTTTAAGGAAGCAGGAAATTTAGATGTAAATGGCATGGGCAAAGGAGGGACTGCAGTCTTGTTTTTTCCTTCCTAGAATTATTGTTCATACCTGCAAGTTACTGGGTAATAAGACAAATGACCTAGATATTCCCTCCTCCACCAGATCTAGAGATACTGCTCTGAAAATGTTTTCCAGATTAAGATGCTAGCTATTGGATTAAAACTGTGACTATCAAAAGTGCACATCCCAAAACCTGCTGTCAACCAGTTGCAAGATGGGGCGTGCAATTCAATGAGCTGGATGTCAGTGAAGGCCTAGTCTCCTAAAGATGTTCAATGAAGTTGCTTGTGCAAGACTTTCTCTCTGGCATCTCTGAACATGGTACACCTAAATCCTTACCCCTCAACCAAAATGGCCTTATGTTCCCACCCACATCTTACATTTATTCCCTTTTCCCAGGGTGGCTCCCACATTTTTCCCAGAAGTCTTTTCTATGTCAGAAGTGATGAATCCTTGTTAAAGTAGCACAGTCTTCCAGCTTGTCTATTTTGAGAAAAAAAATATGAGGCTTTCTATTTCTTATGGTAAGTAGCATAAATGCACCAAAACACCAGTATGGATACCCGTGTATTAATTGTTTACAGAGCTGTTATTGCAAGTTGGGTACTGGGAATTCACAAAAGGCTCATTTGCCTTCTGATCGTCCTTCATGGAGGCTGCTTGGTCTGAGATGGAAGAGAAGGAGAGCTGGTCATGTTCCATTATATGCACTTGGTCCTCTTCCTTGTCCTTCTTCACATAAAACAACTTCCTAAACTTTTTGAGCTCATGGAGTTCACAGAAAGTCTCAAGAACCACCAACATTGCGATAAGGCCCATCAACAGATAACCTGAGTGGGAAAAAAAAAAAAAAAAAAAAGAGTAAAAAACTTTAATTGTTAGCTAACCAGGTAGGACTGGACCAGTTTTAAGACTGTGACTGTTAATTTTATGTTAATTTTCTTTCTGGCACAATTTCAGGGCTTTGAACGGTGATATCCTCGGTTTTCTCCCCTTTTTAATTCTACAACCAGGAAGACCCCACATAAACAGAAAAAGTAATACTAGTGGCTTCAACTGATGTAACTGTGCAAGAAAAAAAAAAAACATGCAAAGGTATTAAAAAAAACAGAATACTAAAATTTACTAAATGCACACTCCCCTACTTACTTAAGACTTTCATGATTAAGTGTCCTTCAAAATATTTTGTTTAGAAGACGAAAAACAAAATGTTACCACAATATTCCTACATATTACAATCAGAAGTAAAAATATGGGAGCTAATTATGGTCATTGGTAATTTGTATCTGTTTAGCAGGACAAATCACTTACTATTTCATGAAAACTTTGGAATTATTTTCCTCTACAATTATTAGACCTACAACACCCTGAAATACCTGGAAAAACAAAGCAACTAGAAACGCGTACAGACCTAATAAAACCAAAAAGAAAAATTACTGTAAAATTACTCCTGGAATTTGAAAAACCTGACATAGTTACTCCACATTTTGGGGGTATTTGCAATGCTTTACTAAGGTACACAGATTACCCCAAACCTGGAAGTGTTATCTAAAATGTATTACAAACGACTTTAGCTATGTACTTGACTGACTTATTTTTAGAGGTAGTAGTCAGCTCTCATAGACTGAGACTTTTGGAAATGGAGATCTCTATGACCAGCAGCACTCTGTACTCTTTTTTTTATCCTCTCCAAACATACACATGTATAGTTTAAAGGAAGGTGTTAAAACGAATATTTATTATTCTCAGTGTTTCATTAGATCCCTACTTCTGATCATTACAATTCAAGGAGGAGCATGACTACTTAGTTATTTCATCATTTCAATCAAGTAAATCAAGCAGAAGTTAAGTGTGTAACTATTAGCAGAACACACTTGTCCAAGGGCTGAACATTAGGTGTGCTGAAAAATCAACACAGATTAATGATTATAACTTCCGTATGGTCACTGTTCTGTTACCTAAAGGCATAAATATTTCACCTGTAGTTACAGATTATGCACTGGCAGGAACACTCTCCTTTTCCTGCCAGGAGTATGATTAATCAATTTTTTAATACTGAATACTCATCTAAATCAGCACTACAGCTAAAATTTATTAATTGTTTTTAAACTTTGTATTGTAACATCAAATGGGAGCTATGCAATAACACAAGGAAGAACTGACAAAGCTGTATCAATTGAAAAGCATCTATAAACCCGCACTGAGAAGTCGCAATTATCTCTGAAACTCAGTCCTGTTGATTGCCACTTGATTTAGAACAAGACTTGTGTTCTCCTAAAAATTCTTGAAAAGCCAGTAGTAATCATTAAGGATTTTCTGATGTAGAAGTTCAATATCTTATAGAAAACTTAGGTTCAGGAGAAAACATTTGATTTGGTTCCTTGAATTGTTCAATGAAAGGAAAAAGAATAATTTGGAAGTTACAACCTTAAAACCTATTGAAATTAGATAGCCTAAGGTCATAACTTTGCCTGAAAGCTACTTTTTCCTTTAGTGTTTCCTTTAGTATTTGCTGCAATTTATTTCCTAATTGCTCTACAGCTTGAAAAATCTTTAATCTGAGCCTTAATGTTTTCCTCAGATTTTGAGTTTTCAGAACAGCAAGCCTGTAACAAGGCCTTTGCCATGTGTGACTTTCCATTCCCTTCATCACTTAGCATCTCCAAATCAACTCTGCAGATCAGCAGGTTAATAATTAAAGTTACCACTCATAAGATAAACATGACAGGGAGAGGAGGAAATCTGCAACAGCAACAGGCCTAGCAGGATAATAAAACAAAGTGTTTTGTTGGCTAGTTCAAGGCCCTGCTTCAAGGAATGAAAAAAACTCTCTTCAGGTGAAACACAAAACCAAGTTGATAGACTCTTTGCCTACATTATGATTGCTGGATCATGCACGGAAGCACAGTCAAATGCAGACCAGCCTAAGAAATGGACCTGACAGGAAAGGTTTGCTTTGACTGTTCAGATCTTTTAACTGATGCCTCGGATGATCCAAAGACTGCTCAGGTTGAAGCTGGATGAGAAACTGCAATGTTTCAAAACATGGTCACTGGAAAATATTGCCCTCAGCATACATTTACTCAGAATACCAACATAAACGTAATTTTCTTCTTTAAAAGTTTCACTTTCTTAAAATCACTGATCACCATGATTTCTTCTGTGTCAAATATAATGAAAAAAATTAAATTTAGCATTCATGGTCTTGCTTTTCTAATATCTCAGTCTACTTGTCTGTCTTTGACAGCGGATATGTACCAGTGCCAGCTTCAGATACCTTCTGTTAACAACTTAAGTCAGAAACTTTGCTATTCTGTCTAATTTTCCATGGCTTCTTGATTCATCTCTGTCCACCTGTCATTTAACCTTATGGGATGACTTAGGTTACACAGATCTTCTTGGCTCTGTGACGCACTGAAATGTTAGCCCAAGACGCTCTTAACCATTTTCATAACAGTTATGTGAGGTTTTTTTTTTCCTATTATTAATAAGAGAGTACATAGCTATGGTTAGAATAATGGAATTCTAGTTTTAGCTTTTTCTTTCTTAACTAGAGAAAATTGACCTTACTTAACAGCTTCCTCTTTACATAGCTATCTAAATTAATGCCCAGTTTGCTAGCTAACAAATGCTCATTATTCACAGAATGGAGAGGAGATGTCTGACTGCCAGTTTGATGTTGATTTTTTTTTAACATAAAATGCCTTTTACTTAGCTGGTTAGTTTGACACTTACAAGTAATTCCAATTTTATATAGCTCTCGGAATTTTTGATTGTAGCCTTCTCCCGGCACATAGTCTCCGAGGCCAATGGTGCTCAGGGAAATGAAACAAAAATAAAAAGACTCCAAAAAATTCCAGTCATCTTCCAGGACAGAAAATATTGCTGCTGGGATTAAGAAGAAGCAGGAGACAGTGATGAACCCGAGGACCATAGCATGGATGATTGCAACGACCTGCTTGGAGAAGCCCCAGCGAATGTGGAAGTACAGCACCGGCCGCCTGGTGACGTACACAATGATGCGCTGCACCACGGCCGTCAGGAACAGCAACGTGAACGGGATCCCGATGACCGAGTAGATGACGCAGAAGGCCTTTCCCCCATCAGATAAAGGCACTGTGTGTCCATAACCTGCAACAGAGCAGAGCAGGCTTGGGTTGAGTTAAAGTTAGGAGCTCAGGTGCCAGTCTGATACTGGCTATATTGAGTGAGAAGAATAAGCTGCACTATCATTAATTCTGAATTCTGCTGTTCTTGACAAGTGCTGTTTAAAGGTCTGTTTTAAGCAGGCAAACAAAACTCAGTACTGGCCACGAGCAAGTAAACCCAAATATTTTTAGAGTTCAAAACTGTGAATGTTATTGTACAAATGCTTATTTCAGAGAAGGAAGAAAGACCAAGCCAGGAGTGAAAGCTTATGCCAGGGAATCCCTATTTGATTCTAGGTTTTCCTGCTGAACTTTTTATTTAGTTTTACAAAGGGGTGTAAACTTTTCTACACACCCTGTAAACTGGAATAATACATACTTCAGAAAAATGCTCCTACATCTACAGTAGTAAGACACTAACAGCTTTTGTGAAAATCAATTAAATTACACAGAAGTACTATAATCGACGTTCCAAGCTATCTAATTCCATGCTTCCGCAAATTATAACCTATCAAAGGTTTCTAAAAGCAGAATAAACATTTTTCACATCAAAACTCCAAGGATCTAGCCACTGTAGCTAGATTTTTGCCTCACCATTTACACACTAGGAGGATGAACAGATGAACAGTGATGCGTTCAGAGTACAGGAATGGACCCCCTGGTGTAGGGGCTGATCACAGCCAACAATCCCAATGTCACAAACCTCGTGACACACTCTGACAGACAGCATTTGGGCCTAAATGTAAGTCATTGCCACAGAAAGGAACAGTAAATCCAGCATAAACCAGGAATGCTTTCTTCTCTTTGCCAACAAAAAAAAAAAAAAAAAAAAAAAAAAAAAAAAAAAAAAAAAAAAAAAAAAGAGGAGTATTTTGTTTTCCTTGCAGCTAGGAAAAGGAAATCTCTTGAAATTTATTCTGGGCAGCCTTTACACCAGTATCAAACCAAGCAAGTGCAGACAGGCCCTCCCAATTCTGCAGCCCCAGGTCAGCCAGCTCATTTGGGTTGTATTACTGCTGTACAGCAAGGCATTTTCCAGAGCTACTGCAACTAGCTATCTTGAGCAGTCCAAGCAGAACACACAGTGAATTCAGGGTTATGCTGCCTCTGATTTCTGAACTGGACTCACTCTGCACCTCCCCAGTCAGCCCAGAGCAGCACTAGACCGGGCAGACATTCCATGAAGCCTCCTGGGAACCGTCTGCCTGCTTTCCTGTGAAACTGGCTGTTCTACAAGTCCCTTCGAGTTTTATATGAACAAAAGAGACATCTTCTCTACTTTGATGGATTTAATAATAGAATCATTGCTTTTTAAGTTTTCCAGAGGAGTAAATAAAAAATAACATTTCCTTTTCTTAATATGGATAAAGACACTTTCGGACAATGAGAGGCAGGCAAAACATCTTATCACTACAATGTACCAAGTCTTGTAGAAGAAACACATGAGGTGTAATTTCTCTGTGTTAGCTAACTCAACAGGAAATTTCAGTTGTACTTGAATTTTAATGATATTATGAATAATTTACCCAAGCTCAGTATTTTTGATTGGTAAATCCTATTAATGGCTTTTTTTCCTGCTCACCTCCTGTTTGCTTTATCTGCTTTGAGATAAGAGGATCAAAATTGCACAGAGCAGTTTAATCAGATTTATGAAATTGTAGAGAAGTGTTCTACTCTGTGCCTAATAATGCTGGAGGTTTGACTGGTATTTCTGACTACCACCAAGTGTTCTTGGCCCTGTCTATCAGAATTCTTGGATCTTGCATCCACCAGGGCATATCCCATCACTTAATGTTTGAAACAATAACTGAGCATGATTTTATCCACACTCATTTTCAAGTGATACTTTACTGCCCAGTTGCCACGGGGCTCTTCCATCTTCCTTACTGCCTTAAACAATGTTGTATCTTTAGTGCACTTAGTTGCTTCCCTCTTCCAGGTCATTTAGGAGTAAGTCAAACAGCACAAGCCCAACACTGATCTCCAAGGAACACCACCTGCAATAATGCCTAGGGGAATGAACAAACCATTCCTTCAAGAACTAAGCATTTCTATTAGTCTGCTTGCTACCTTTACCTTTACATATCTCACATCCACGCAAATCCCAGTTACTTAGTCTTCCTGAAAATATTTTGTGAGACAATGAACTGCAAGTTTGGCAAAGAGTGTTGTGGGTATATCATAGGATAATTAAAACTGATCCATGTGACACAAACACAAAGAAAGGCAACTATACTGCCCCATCACATCAAGGTATCTCCAGTAAAGCAGACCTATGGGTATGTTATTTAAGTAAGCTGCAGATCAGACCTCATTCTGTATATCCATGCTTAAAGAATGCCAGCATATTGGAAGAAGAGCAGGAAAAAGTTACTGAAACCAGCACAACTTCTTTATGAGAGGAAGACAAAAGGGTTGACTTTCTTGGCATAACTGAATGGAGGCTGAAAAGTGATAAAGTATCTCTCTGTTAATGCATCAGCATACAAGTACCACCAAAAAGAAATGCCTTAGACAAAGAATAATAATAGTGCCCCCCCCCCCCCCAAAAAAAAAGGCAAGCTTTGATGTAACATGAATACATTTAGTCTAGAAATGAGAAAAAAGGTTTTAAGCTTCAGAGAAGAGTTTTGGGGCAGCCATCCATTTCCAGAACTGGGGAAAAAAAAACTCCAAATGCCTATGTTAAAATGCAGCCTGATGAAGCTTGGTAACTCTGTGGATTGTGCAGGAACACAAAGCTATACGTGACAAGCAGAAATTGAGATTGCAAGCTTAGAAAGTCCCTTGCAAACTCCAGGTTCCTAAATTTAACACGTTTGCACTGTACGATGAATCCAAGCTTTGATAAATTTGAACACAAATATCTCTAGCATGCATACAAACAACAACATCAGACACATTTGTCAGACCATTACACACAGAGCAGCTTGATGATGGTTTAATTCCAGCCTCTGTGCTGACCCAGGCAGCAATAAACTAATTTCTTGGATTGGACAAAGGATTCTGTTACTTCTTTGATACTTCTCTCATAATTCTTTCTGAAGGACAGAAATTACTGCAACACAGTATGCTCCTAAGCTCAGAGGAAGTGAGTTTGAAGGAACACTCTGCTCTACCAATTACAGGAACTACCATACTAAAGAGCACTGACAGTTTCAGACTAAGGAGAGAATATATGCTCCACTCAACCAGCAGCAATAAGATGACATCTTCCAAAAGCAATGTATGAGTGATCAGTGTTTGGGAAAGAGAGTCACGGCTTGGGAGCTATTATATGGAAAATCTTGAGCTGAAAAAATCACAATTTATGAGGCTATGGCAAGTGGAGAAGAAAAGGATTCCTTTTTTTTTTTCCCAGTATGCAACTGCTTCTATGTAACTTTTCATGACAATCTCAATTGTCAAGAAAATTGCCTATAATCTTAGTTATCACTGTACAAAAGTCATTAAAACACTCCAAACCAATACGGCCACACTTTAAAAGGGAGGAAATTATGGATCCAAGGCACAAGATACTCCATTGTCTGCTTTCAGACACTTGTGCTGTAGTGCCTCCCATCTCTGCTCCTGCACCTGTTTGTACTTCGTACTGTGTCCTCTGCAGGGAGGTGTGTGTGCCCATTCACCTTTCTCAGTGGAAACCACCATGATCAGAAGCATTACAGTTGCAAGCCTAAGGTGTTATTTTTGCTGTGATAAAAGGATGTTCACCAAAAGGGCAGTGCTTATGAAGGGTTTTTTTATTCTATCAAGGGCACATGCTATGGGTGACCAACATTAAATTATCAATGCAGCCTGTCTGATAACTGTATTACTGATTATAAAGAAAACAAGATTTATTGAATGTTATTTTTCATATAGTATAACGAAAATATCAGATAACAATAACCCATTTAAAAGCACTGACCTTTGAAAGATCAAACCCTCAGATAACCTGTCCAAGCACTGCTACTCACAGTGACACTAGAGATAAAGGATATCACAAAAAAAAAAAAATCCCTTCTATAGTCTATTCATAGTTCAGAGGTACTATTCCTTCAAAAAATAAAGAATGGATAAGAAAGCATCCAAGATCAGCAGAATTTGCCAAATGAAATAAGATCAATGATCCATCTAGTAAAATGTCTTGAGATAGACAATAATGGATTGATTACACAAAGAGTAAAATTCCACAAGATGTTGACAGTTGTGTTTCAGTTCTGTTCACATGTGGGGATTTTTTCCTTGAAAGCCATTTACTTGTGGGCTTGTTATCTTCTTTTTCTTCTGTTAGAGCCAGGATTAAATGCTCAAGAGATGCAGTTTTCATATTTGGACTCAATTGTTTATTAATTCTTATCATCTATAGTACAGTCTCACAAGTTGTGAGTTCTAGCTAACAAGGTGAAAAATGGCTCTGTCTCTAACTCTTCACAAGGTCTTTTAAGCACTAATTGTCCAATTACGAGATGACACCTATATTATTTTTACTTTTAACCCTATAACCAACCACCCATGGTCCACAATGTGGATTTTTTCACTAAGTTACAATACACCACCGAAACCCATGCAGAAGAAGGTAAAAGAAGTTAGCCTACACCCTAAATTCTCCATCTTGCTTTATATATATATTACTATAGTCTGAAGCCTTAAATCCCAAGTTTTCTGCACTGTGATATTACACAATTCTATTCAACTACACATCCATAATCCCAGTGCTATCACTCAACTTCGGAAGCCTGTTCCATGGCCTCAAGTCAAATGTAGTGCTTGCTTGAGGGTCAGTATCTGTTTGCACAGAAAGCCTAAAATTCTCAGGTTCCAGGGTTCCAACATTTACTCTCTTATGAACAGGAAGATTTCTACTATTATACGCTTACATAAATATAGAAAATGTCTTTATTAATTCAGAAGTAATTCTGAAGTAATTATGAAGGTTGTCACAAAAGTAACAACATACATTCAAAAGTGTTTCTTTTTAGAAATAATTTAAAAGACTTAAATCTTTTTACATTTACTTTGGTGCTGAGTTATACACGTCAATCATGTGTTCAATAAAAAAATTTCCCCTTGCTGTACTTCAAGTTGGTCTTCTGCTCTTACATCTTTCTAAAAAGGCTCAGTCATTACTTTTCTACACTTCTCAGTGGGTTGTATCCCTCTTGTACAAGTTCCTCTTTCAGTTAATTTGTCTTCTGTCTTAGCTGTGACTAATTGATCCTGTTAGATCACTCTATAGATAAATACATAGAACTGACCATTATATTCCAGGTTAAGATATTTTCTCCCTCCATTTATATATATATACCATAAGACTTTGTTTTCCAGAGTCTCTAAGTAACTTCCAATAATGTCCAATTCATAATAGCCTGTGTCAAACCCAGCACTGCCTTTGAGTATTTCACACTCTTCCGCCCTCTGTCAGCTTGGCACTTGTTGGCAGTGGGTGTTTTTTCCTTTCATCCTTTTCAGACACTGCTTTGACCAATCTAAGCAGTTGTGTATCATCACTGATTTATCTCTTTATAGTTCAGTCTCTCCTGTAGTTCATTAGTGAGTTCTTCTCTGTGTTAAGAGTGGCTGCCTTACAGGTCTTTCAGGAACCTGAATGGAGCACGGAGTGCCAGAGTGCAGAGGTGCCATGGTTCTGTGTTGTAATTACCCAGCCTAGACTTCCACACAAATCCCCAGATGATGCCCCAAAGAGAGGCTGTTTGAAAGGTGGAGATGAATCTGACATCAAGTGAGGCAAGTAACAGGCAAACAGAAGTGCTACAGCCCTCAGGAAGCTTCCCCCAGCCAGCCTCTCCCAGGCTATGATGATGAAGCCTGGCAGGTGTGTACCTGGCTGCAGCCCTGCGTCTCTCCCTTCCAATGCCTATTCATAGTTTAGAGGCACTGCTCCTTCTATGACAGGCTTTGTCAAGCCACAGCTCCCTCTGGCCCCAGGTGACCTGTTGCAACACCAGCAGCCCTGTGCAGCACCCTGAGATTCTCAGGGCACAGAGAGGGCTGTGTTCAGCACATCCAGTGTCCTCCCCAACACACCCATTCAGATGGCAGAATCACACCACGCAGCAGAGCACAGCAAGTGAGTTCATCCCTTTGCTGGTCTGAGTCAGTGTCCTCGAAGAGAAGTCAGACCTTTAAGTCAGCTCATAATCTCAAAAATGCCCCAATAAATCAAGTGCATAATGTACTATGTATTTTTAAGTTATGCAAAGATCTTCAATTCATCCCAAGCATAACATGACTCACTGGAGTATGATGAAGATGGTCAATGATAATATTTACATAATTCCTAGACTTCTATTTTTATAAGCCATTGACATTTTGCACTGTGTTTAACAGTGAAATACATCCTTCTTCAAAACTGGTCTATTATCTTTCAAGATGAAAAGGAAAGGTCAGGTAATGGTAGATCTGTGCGGTGAGAGAGATCACCTTGGTTGTTGCTGTGCTCTTCCTTGCAGTAGAAAAGAATAGTTTGAGACCTAGTTTTATGAAGAAAGATGTATTTCATTGTTTGGAACACTTTGGAAAAGTTCCCTAACACTGTTTTGCTAAACAAATCAGAGAACTTGGATTTCCAGCCAGGCTGAAATACGCCACCTTATGTTGCAGAAATGAGGAGGAAAAATTCCAACGTGACAGGCATTTTTAAGCAGAGGAAATCCATTTGGAAATTACATTTTGCTACCTTCTCAGCGAGGAGAGGGAGAGGAGAGGGAGGGGAGAGGAGAGGGAGAGGAGAGGGAGATTTGTTTGAAAACTAGCCCATTTCACTAAAAAAAGCTTACTTTGCGGCCCTCAAAGACTTGCACTGGCACAATTAGAGATGTAGTGAAGGGTGTGGCATAAACCTCTCAAACCAGTTTTACCACTGAAGAAAACAGTCATTAGGTTCATTCTCACACAGCAGCAGTAAAGGTGATTTAAAAGTGATTTAGAACTTCAAGTGGAGGTGATTTAGTATGGTGCTGATCCAGCTCTCTTCAGTAATAATATACCCCTCAAACCTCACTAGAATAAAAGTAGTAAAACAATATTTAAATTACTGTAACCATGAAGATTAGATCTTCACAGCAAAATCTCACCTAATCTCTTCTCATAATATAACTGTTTTGTTTTGCCAACTTCTAGAGTCAAGGGGCTTCTTCCAAAAGTACCAACCAACTAACCCAAACTCCAAAGAGATTCTAACACACTGATTTATGTGCATCTCCTGTGTGGTTTTGATTCCTTCTGAGACTGTTCTCTGCTGCCACTAGTTATCAAAGCCAAAGACTGCTAATTCCTCAGAATCAATGTCCTGCCAGCTAGGTTTGGACTTGCCCTGGAAAGAACTGTGTTCATCTAAGCAGCTCACAGATGTCACCTGCTGCACCAAGGAAAGCTGAAATGGCTTTTAACAGAGTCAGTTTAGTAATAAATACTAAATAATAAATAAACACTCATATGAGCAATTCGGCTGACTCTCAGAAATATCTGAAGCAAAGAAACAAGGCATGGATATATACTCCCTTCTATGGTCAAAGCCAGTTTCACAATCAATTTCTGCCAAAACAGATGTATGTCAGAATATCTTTATCTTGCAAAGCATTCAAAATATGCCCTGTCTGTTCCTGCACAAGAAGACTCGCCCAAAGAAACTGCATCCACAGATGCTGGGAAAAGTGGATGCTAATGAATCAAACTGGGGAAAATGTTTTTATGAGAACAAGGGATAGTTTTACACTGTATTTATATTTATATTAAGAACAGCTTGCTCTACAGTCTTATATTTGGTATTGTTTAAACTGCCTGTGGATTTGTACCACCGCTAGCAAATCATTGATGTTCACTTCCTGTTCTTATACATTCTGCATCAGCTTAAATAACATGTGTGAAAATAGGTTTACTGTGTATGGATATGCAACATATACTCATTCAGAAACATGGTGATCAGTAATAGAAACAAGCAAAAAAAAAAATCCAAAATATTCTGCAGGAAGCAAAACCAGTAATGCTTCCAATTTTATGTTCTTAGTCCTCTGAAAAGCCTTCCTGCAATAAGCCCATCCCAACTCTGACTTCTCTAGGAGTCCTACAGGAAGTGACAACAAAGGCTCTTATTGACTGAGACCTTTGAGCAGAGTGGCACTTCTGGTGAAAAATAATTACCCATATAAAAATACATTAAAAATGTAGCAAATAATTTGTGTATATATTATTTTTAAATAAATGTAATAAGCCATTAGAATTTAACATATAAATATTTAAAACTAAACTAAAACGAATGTGAAAGTATTCTATGTATCCTGTAATAATTACCGTTTATATTCTTTTCAGTTATTTAATACTTATTGTGCTAGCAAAGCAGAATGAAAATATTTCCTTGCCCTCAAAATGTCCAGCTTAAGGAGAAAATACTAGACAGCCAGTGAACATGAATGGAAAGGTGGAAAAGAACGATCTGACAGGGGCAGTGTGCAAGACAGCAGCATCTATATGCCAGCTACAACATCAATCCCTAACCTACCCTTTCAGGTGTTCATATACATTAGTGAGCTTCCCACAAAAGTTCTCTTCTCAGCAGTCCCAGTCTCTCCCAACCCTCACAGGAGAGATGCTCCAGTCCCTTCATCACCTTAGTAGCTCTTGGATGGACTCTCCAAGAGCTCCATGGGGTTTTTTGCACTGAGGAGCGCAGAACTGGAGGCAGTTCTCCAGGTGTGGCCTCACCAGTGCTGAGCAGAGGGGAAGGATCATCTCCCTCAGCCTGCTGGCAGCACTCCTGGTGCAGCCCAGGATACCATTAGCCCTCTCTGCCATCCGGGTGTGCTGCTGGCTCGCCCGCCCCCATTAATTATGCAAGGAAATCTGAAAGGGCATTAAGTCTTCTCAATGAAGCAAACAAGTAGGATCAGAATAAAGCCATATATTATGTATCTATTAATTTTCTTAACAAAAGAAAAATTACAGAACCATTTACTAACAAGAAGTCCTGTATCTTTTTTGTTATTGTAAAACCATTTACTTTTTTCTAGAGAGATACATGCTGTCCCCTTCTGCAGCTTAGTGTTCCTGTGAACTCTCAGCTCCAAAAAACATTCCATAATCCCAAAATTACGGCACAGAAATTCTTACATTATTTATGTTCACCATTAACCAATTTCCATGATCTCCAGGGAATATTTTCTTCTCAGCTAGGAAATGCATCAGGATGGTTACTGCTTTTGTTCCAACCCAACTGCTAATGCTGGAGAAGCTGCTAACAACTGGAGAGCTGTTCAGGAACAAATTTCTGTACCCTGTAATCTATTAATGTTACTGTGCACCTTCGTATATAAACATTTATAGGTATAGAAGGTGGGAATATTGGTGTCATGGCTTAGGCATGTCTTTCCAATTACACATTTTTTCTGTACCAATAATACAGCAGAAGAAATTGTTGCCACCTTTTATATTCAGGACAATAAAGCACAAATAACTTTTAATTTATGTCTTCCTTTAAATTCTGATAGACTTTCATCTAAATTATTATTATATTTTTATAATTATGATATGTATATATTTATAATTTATATATTATAATATTATTATGTAATGAATTATTATTATTATACTTTTCTGTCATGCAGAGAACAAATCATAAACATGACTTTTAAACCAGAAAAAACCACACATTCTTGAAGACTGATGAAAAAACCCTTCATTCTGCTTCCCCTGTGAGTTAGCTGCTCTCATGATCCACAAAGACTGTTATAAAAATGCAAGCTAAAGACATTTTTTCAACCAAATTCAACTGGAAAAACATAAGGTAGTACAAATATCTTGTTGTCATTTCAATCAGCAGGAGAAAATCCGCAGTCAGTGCAGGAGGATTCCTGGACACTACATATTTATAGATGGTAATTTACTATTCAAAACATGATAATTTTTGATACTCTTCACATACCACCAAGGTAGCAGGAGAAACTGCAAGTTGCCACAATGAAGAAAATGTTTTTGTGTTTGGCTTGTGAGCAAAACTTTAAAACATGAAAATAGTTTGGTTGCAACAGGAGCTTAGATCTTATATCTGAATGTCATGAAAAAAGTAGTATTTGATATTACTTAAGAGATCAGACATCTGCCAATTCCTGCCCGTAATCAATTATTTTGACCATTGGAATGCAAAGTATAGCCACAGGGAAAAAAATAAATGGAACAAAAAAAAATTTGCATGGTCACCTTGTTTACATTAGTATTATAGCACAGTAAGTGTTGATCCATAGCGTGGAATACTTGGTAGCATGTACCTGAATTCAAGATTATATTTAGGGAAGCCAGGGTTTACTTCCAATTTACTCTATGCAGCTCACAAAGACTGGATGCCCAGTAATTGCTGAGGTACTCTCCACTGCTTCAGCTTTTTCATTAGAAAGAAGTCCAGCCTACATGCTCCAAAACTGCTCCACAAGTGTGAATCAAAGCAGGAAGTCAGACTGGTCTAGTGCACTTGATCTGCACCCAAGCACAGGGCCAAGAAATATGGCAGACTTCAGCTGCCTTCAGAATTTGGAGTTGAATTCAGTGCTTCCCTAGCATCAGCTCCTCCACTGGTATTCCACAGTAGAGCTGTGCCAGACCGGCTTAATATCACAGCTCCCCATACTTCCCTGATGGGCTTCAGATTTTCGGGAGGAAAGGCTTTCACTTACCATTTCTGAATTTCCATCATAGCTCAGTAAGATGAACCACAACAGCATTAAAGGTCTGTGAGGCTATCTGAACCCCAGGTCACATGATAATGCACAAGGACACTCTATCAATTGATGGGAAACTAAATATAACTGAGCCAAATCAAACTAATGCTAGCATCGCCTAATTCTCATGACAGTATTCTGTATTTCCTGTCAGCAGAAAGATCATCCGTGTCTCTCTCACACCACCATGCAAGGCAAGGCACACCTACAATCTGATGGGAAAGCAAAAGGCAGCAAGTAGTAACATTTTGTCCATTTACAGTCATGGCTGTTTTAGACAGTATTTACCCATAGCAAGCAAGTAAGTGAAAAACATCACAACCCTACAACAGTCATGCTAACGATGAAGTCATTCCCATATCAGCAGTTAAGGTATGGGGGGTGTGTACAAGGAAGCACTTGTTACTAGAGCAGCACAACAGCAGATGGGATCCACTGCACAGGAAGCAAACGCAGACACGATTAAATACAGAAATCAGTATCTCCCCCCAACATCTGAGATGATTATTATGAGTGTTTGGTGCAGTATTATCTCTGCTCAACAAAAGTATCAGAGCAAAACACAGCTCAAAAGACAGTAACTTTAACTGGAAAATGATAGCACTCTTTCCTGCCACAACCCGACACCGGGTCTTGCTCATCGTGCCTGGATAGATTATGTATGACCAAAACAGGTAATTGACTAAACATTATCAACCCAAGGGAACTGTTACACCCTTCCAGCAGAGTCTACATGAAAGCACACATTCCTGGCCACCAGAAGGATGCCCACCATGTGTGAGACAGGGCTCGAGGTGAGGCACATTCACCATGCCAGGGCTAGTAAATTTGCCTTTATAAAGAACATGCTCTCAGCAGGAAGAGCTTGTGCTCTCCAGGCACTCAGACAGCAGGCAAAGATTTCCCACTTACTCCGCAAGATCAGATTTTTCCAAACCCTACCTGTCAGCTACATGGCTCCTATCAGACTGCCTGCTGAGAAACTCCTTTTCATTGGGACATGCTAAGCTTCCAGCCTGTCATGTAGTCTGTGTGAGCTGGACCCATACTCCCACAGAGCTGTGACAACTTCAGTCATGTTTTTGGATGTGTCATTAAAGATTTCCTGTCCTCTGTGTGTGCTTCACAGTGCTCCAAGGGCAGGAGCAAAGACTAAATGTGAGTGACTTCAGCAGGCAGAGGTCTGCTAAACCTCTATGCCAAAGCATTCAGGCCTTAATTCTATCACAGATGATACTCAAGAGGTATACATGAATTTCTGGGTTTGCCATTTGGGTTTGTGGTTTTTCTTTCTTTTTTTAAAAAAAAGCTAGCAGCATTTTTTTTTCTTTAAAGTCCAAAGTCTTTATACTACAAATCAGTTCCTCTTAGTGCCATCCTGATTTAAGATCCTATAAGGGTCTAGCTGCAATACAACCAGGATCCATCTGGTGCTGGGCTATTTTTCCCCCATGGAACTCTCAATAACAGTGCCTTTCTAGAAATACCTATCCAAAACACAAACATCACATCTTTAGATCTGCCTCTAGCAAAGATTTAGCATAAATAAACAAACTCTTGTTTCAACAATTATTTTCTGTTATCTCATTTTCCAATGGAGAAAGAAATAAAAATTACAAAAGTCTGTTGCATAAAACCAACAGGTCAAAAGCAAGGTGAGACTTCCTGAGGGCTCCTCTGCGAATTCAGCCAGGAAAATTCCAATTATTCTTTTATTGGTTTACTTGCCCGCCAGGCAACAGATGGTCAAAAATCTGTATCAAAGTAGGGGCTCCAACAGACTACTTTATTATTAAGTTTCCTAATAGAACAAACTATATAAGCCTCAGAAACTTAAATTTGCTAAAAGAGAAATGTAAGTTTTATTAGGAGAGTTTGGCTTGTTGTCCTTAGAAAACATTAGAAAACAAGATGAGGTTTTTGCACTGGAATGTTCAGCAACATGTGTTGCAGCAGCATTCCCATAATAATGGACTTTTAAAGCCACTGATTACCAAGATTAAGAAGCAATCAATGAAACAAGTTCTTTAAAATCCTTCCTAAGAACTTCAATACCACCTTTAAGGTATTGAAAGGGGCTGCTGTGGCTTAACCCCAAATGGCAATGAAGTACCATATAGCTGTTTGCTCTCTCCTCCCTCATTGTGGGACAGAGAATTAGGAACAAAAAATAAAACTTATGGGCTAAGATAATAAATTTTAGCCATTGAAACAAAGTGAAATGCAATAATATAATAATAATGACAATAATAATAATAATGAAAAGGAGAATGAAAAGAACAAAATCCAAGACAGACAAAAGCATGCAAAATTTCTCATCACCTGCTGACTGATGTCCATGCCACCCTCTACCAGGCAACTTCCCCCAGTTCGTACACTGGGCATGATGTTCTATGGTACGGAATATCCCTTTGGCCAGTTTAGACCAGGTGTCCCAGCCATGAGCCCTGACAGCTTCTTGTGCACCTGCTCCCGGGCAGATCATGGAAAACTGAAAAGTCCTCGACTTGGGGTAAGCACTACTGAACAACAACTAAAATGTCAGTGTGTTATCAACATTATTCTCATAGTCAATACAAAAAAGAGCTCTGTATCAGCTACTAAGAAGAAAATTAACTCTATCCCAGCTGAAACCAGGGCAGGGTACAAGCCTTTCTACAGTTCTTCCTGAGGTTCACATCCTGAAATATTCAAACTAGGAAAAAAGCATCTAACATGGGCAATTTTTTGGCAGAGAGAAAATGTTATTGATTAGACTTAGCCAGTAGCTTGTCCGCAATACTAATCTTCTCATTTCTTGTGTTGATTCAGTAAAAAAAAAAAAAAAAAGATGAGGCTTTCACCTTGAGTGCAGCACAGAAGTGGTATATCTCACACAATAGATTTTATGCATCCAGATTTTGTGTTTAATTCCAGAAGTCTGTACCTATGGAAAAAATCCTTTTAGCAGCTAAGACACATTTGGCATCAACTGGCAGTGAAGCCCAGAGGACACACACTTTCTGAAGAGACTGATGGAAGATGGAGCTTGTTTTCCAGAAAAGGTCTGGAACCACAGATTCATTTCATGCAGCAACTTTGTCTTTCCACAGCCCCTCTAATTTTCATGTAACAGGTTTTAAAGTTCTATCAATTACTTCAGCTTTCCACCACTTGAAAGACCTTGTGTATCACAGAGATGTGCCAGCTGAAACCAGCACCTGTGCACTGTGGTGCTCTGCTTGAGGCCTGGTACAGTTCACTGGAAAAGAGACTTCTAAAAATTTATAATTCACACCTGTTACCATCCCAAAGCACCCTGGGATGCGTCAAAAGCTTTGAATGTGTTGCAGTGGCATTTACTGCAGTGTTTTAATCACACGTCCAATTACTGAAGAATACCTATCTAGTCTTACTAACTTAATAATTTCTCGCACTGAAATGAGCCACAGTTTTTCATCCGACCATCTGGAAATAAAAAGAAAAAACTAGCTGCAAATTAGTAGGCTTTCCATCTCCACTTTGAAACAAAGATTGCTTTATTGCACCATCAGAAATTATAGAACATGAAAACAGTGAAAGAAACTTGCATTGTGGGCAGTAAGGAATTATCACACAACATTAAAAAATTAGGCGATTTCACGCTGTGGATTTAAAAATCAAATCTGTAAGCAGCATCTTTGGATTAAAATGCAACCTCACGTAGAAGAAAGCGTTATCTACTAGATACAGCAGGGGAATAGGAATGTTTACTTCTAACTTGTTATTGATTTGACATGTGGAACTCAGGGAAATTACGAGCATCAGCTCCCTTGTTTGGCAGAGGAAGACGCGTAGTCCTTGACAATTTTTGAAAGATATTTCAATATTTCATATATAAGTCAGTCAGTCACCGTATTGTATTTGCACATGAATAAATCCTATTACTGTCTTCTGTTTCAATAGCTGTTTCTCAGAAACATGAAGAATTTAACAATACATAAAGCCAAACAGAAACAAAACAATTTAACGCAAATTGGAAAATATCACTAAAGCAGCTAACAAAAACACACAGAACTGAAGTGTATCATGCACCACTTTCATGCAAGCACATTCCATCTGGAATAATAAAGACAAATTATGAGACAATATTCACATAAGGGCCAAAGTGAGATACTTTTACAGATGAGATGTTTTATTCAAAACTCTAAATCACAGTCCTAAATATGATGCTTGATGATATTCTCTCATCTGAGTACAGTCTAGCTGAATATATTCACCATTTCAAGCTCAAAATAGAACACAAAATTGCAAAACTCAATGGGGAAATACTTCAGCTGTTGTGAGAACTGGTTTACTGAACCATAAACAGATTCTACAGATACACTAGTCCTATTCAATTACTCACGTTTAAGACATCCCACATAGCAAACAACAATTATGGGAAACATGAATTTGATTAGTTACACTGGAATATGGACACCTGAGATAATCACAGCTGTATGTCCTATCAATAAATAAAGATAAAGGAAAAGAACTGTGGCTGCACATACTATTTATGTTCACAAGCACATGAGATGTAGAGGTTTTAGCTTACCTTGAATAAGTTATTTAGAAATAAATAGGAATGAAGCATTTAGAAGGGTAAACTACATACACAGCACATTTAGCCAGCAATGTAAAGACACAGACAGAGCAACTTAAATACTCTGTGGTTTTCAAAACCCATATTGGCAGTTTGTTTCAAAACAATGCACTTCACTTTGCTATAAAAATTTCTCTTGGTAGGAGAGCTGATGATTCCAAAAATTCTTATACCTATAGGATGAGTTTCCTAGTGGAAATACATTATCTTAACTTCTCAGGGCCAGAATAAGATAGCCATTCATATAACGAGAGCAGGCAACATTAAATCAGTGCGACAATTCATCAAAAAATACTCCAGTTGCACAAACACAGCTCTGGACTCACCAAGTCAGTCAAAGACCATCAACATGGACCAAAGATTGTGAGACTCACTTCCTTAAATCCTTTTCCAGTAAGGTAGCACACATATCAGAAATGCTTAGCAATCATCTGCGCTGAAGGTTTCATGTTCAGCACCCTCCTGCCAGCACTTGGAAACAGTGACCAACATGGAAAAGGCTGGATTGACACAACCTGTGACTCTGTAAGGAAAACAGTTTGCTGTATATGGCATCTCTCAGATATCAGCATAAAGGGGAGAGGAATGTAAAATTGTTGGCAATTCCAAAAGCACTGAAGAGCCTGAGCAGCAATGAGTAAACTGATAGTTAACACATCTTTACGAGGGACAGATTTTTTGCAAGTGTCTGGTCCTATGAATGCATCCAGTTTCTTGTAATTGTCAATGATAAGAATTTGTAGACCGGGTACAATGGTATGACTGCATTACTTCCCTACCAACTCCAAAGACAACGCAACCCACCACGTAACTGTAGTTACCGAGCAGGAAAAAATGAAGTTGCCCTGAAGATATCTGGACCAGATATGTGGATAGAAATATTTTAACGATGGCATCTGAATTAACAAAAAGGAGTACAGTTAAAAGTCTTTCAGCTTTGCTAGCTGACATTTTAATCCTGCATGAAATAATGCTCCTTTACAAGGGGCAGCTAGCAATTGTCAGATACACTATCAGTACAGGAAACACTTTCTTATGTTACCAGCTCCTTTCTTATATCTGTTGTTGATTTGTACTTGTTTGATTCTTTCTGTGCTTTTACCACATAGCTACATGAAATGCCTAACTAATCCCAGTTGGTAACGGCAAGGAAAAATGTTGCTATTGGTTCTGCCCCCTCTTGTATTGGTTACAGTTTGCTCAAATGCAGCAACTCAGAGCAAAGGAATCCAGCAGGAAAGGAATGAATATGTTTCTTCTGGTCTGATAAACTGACTTGGCTTATTGTTGTGGTCCTGTTGGCAACAGACCTAACACAGGGTTGGACCCCAGGATGAGGATCAGGGATGCAAGGTATCTTCCTACCACTGGCAAAGCTGTTATGTAGACTCAGCCTATTTTATTTTACAACATTTTGAGCAAACCTTTTGCTAGGTAAAGAGAGGCATCCAGCATGCTAAAGCAGAGAAAATACTGCCACCTTCTCACAGAGGCTACTCAGGCATTTGGTCAGTTATGTGGGCAGCATTACCTGGTGTGTAGCTTGTTTTTGACACATAGTACACAACTGAACAATTCTCTAGAAAGGAGAGGCATTATTTCTGCATTCTCCACTGAAGTAAAGATACAGGAATGTGCACTGCACACTCTGATGTGGCTTCTGTAAAACTATTCAGGTAGCTGTGATTTCCTCTAATATTACTAAGCAGAAAAACTATTACTAAAGGAAAACATAAAAGAACATCAAATTCAAGAAAATAAAAGCCTGCTGAAGTGCATCCAGAGGATGGGAAATCAGCTTACTGTATGGGAATGCAGCCTAGCAGCAGAAATGGAGAACTGCAAGACAAAATACACAGGTTCATATTCTCAGCCATACTAATGACTCATACATGGTCTTTCACGATTGTTTTTCCTTTGCCTTAGTTCATCCTTTAGCAAACATACAGAAATGTCACCGTAATCTCTCAAGATGCAGAACATAACAGTAGTGTGCTAATCAGCAAAGCAGTTTCTGGTATGCACACACTTCAAGATCCGCTGATAAAACATTATTCAGAAATGTGAAAGATAATCACCATCTTCTTCGTGAAATCTAAGGAGATGGTGTAATGCAAGGCTGAAACCTGGAGCTCAAACTTCTGTTTGAGATGTTGAAACATCTTCCAACTTTTGCTTTGACTGAGATTCATGGCTAACAATAACTCCTAGGATAAAGGACATTTTCCTCAAAGCAGCATATAAAATACTCTCAGGTGGCAGCTAGAAAACCTGACCTGAACATTCAGGTTGCTTCACTGAGTAGATAGAGCTGCACTAAAAGATAGAACTGAAAACTAAAGATGTATCTTTCTACTATAGTAGGTAGGCAGAATGTAAATACTTAACAACAATAATAATAAACTGAGGCCTAAATCTAAGACCTGAGATTAGTCTTGCCTTTTTTTTTTTTTTTTTTTTTTTCTTATCAACATGAACTGTTGATTCACACAGTGCAGCATCCTGTACCTTTCACAGTTCTTTGGTTACCCAACCAGAGTTGCAGCAGTGGACCAGGAGCCAAGTTGGAATCCTGGATTTCTCAACAAATGTGTAAATGCACAGAGGTAAATTAAACAATCCTCACATTAGAGAAATTAATTCCTAAGTACTAATCACTCAAATTATTTACAGCATTTTGCATTAATTTCTGTGCACCACTTAGAGTTTACAGTAGCTGGGATTTTTAAATAGTAGCACAATGATATTTCTTTGAGCCCTGTCCATATTCACCATACTGCTCAGTCAGCTTTCCAACGCTAACCCAAAACAGGGCCATGGAAATCAGTGATCATAGAACTGTTAAAAGTTGGAAAAATTCTCTAAGATCACTAAGTTGAACCATCAACCTATATAATACATACATAAATAAGTAACAAGACCTGCTATGAAGTGTTTAAAATTTAATTGCCCATTAGTAAATCATACAGCCTAGAGCTTCCAAAACTCTACAAGAGATGGAAGTTTGCTGGTTTCCTTTAGAGTTTTCTCATTTCCTTTAGGCTGTAGGCTTCAAAGGAAAAGGTCTATGCCATTCTTGTACAGCATGTAGCTGGGAAAATAGTTGCTTTAAATAATATACAAATCTGAAATTCCAAGGCCTTCCCATATTAATGTTAAATACAATGATAAGTTTTTAAGGCTCTTTTCCCCTTTTTGTGGAGGGAGATGTATAGACTTCTATAATGAAGTCCCCAGAAGTTAAATATCCAAACTGTTCCTACTTTCCTACATCCTACTTTCTGAACATGAGGAGGTTTTTTCCACTTTAAAGCCACATACAGTAGAGTCTCAGCCAATCGGAGAAACGGTGAAATCAGATTTTTGCCTTACTTTTGCACTTGGTGACTCTGAAGTAACATCTTTTCAAACTACATTGTAGACAAAAGAGGATACCTACTTTAACTTGGCTCTGGACCTTGGCACTAGCACTGCATGTTGCAATGTCTAAGGCTGCCAATCACATTTTAAAAGCTCAACCGAGCAAAATACGTGTTCATAGTGTGCCACATAGTTTTAAAATAACAAAGAAAGTAAAAGACCAAGCTTCACATAAGAGAAAATTCAATACAGACTTTAAAATAAAATCATACCCAAGTCCCATTCCAGTCAGTGATACATCATTTGAGATTTTCTGAAGGATTACTTTTGCCTCTTAATACTGAGCAATCTTCTCACACTTGGAAACAATTATGGTTTTAGTATGTATTTCATAGAATCAGAGAATGGTTTTGGTTGCAAAGGACCTTAAAGATCATCTTGTTCCAACTCCCCTGCCATGGGCAGGGCACTTTTCACTAGACCAGGTTGCTCAGGACCCCATCCAACCTGGCCTTGAACACTTTCCAGGGATAGGGCATCTATAACTTCTGTGTGCAAATGCCTTACCACCCTCCCAGTAAAGAATTTCCTCCTAATATCCAATCTAAACCCACCCTCTTTCAGTTTTAAGCCATTCCCCCTTGTCCTATCACTACGTGCCCCTGTAAAAGGACCCTCTACAGCTCTCTTGGGGGCTCCCTTCAGGTACTGGGAGGATGCAATGAGATCGTTCTGGAATCTTCTGTTCTCCAGGCTGAACAATCCCAAGTCTCTCAGCCTTTTCTCATAGGAGAAGTGCTCCTAAAACATTTTCAATAAAGCTGAGAAAAGGACTCTTTTTACAGTCATTTCAACATACTACAGCTAAACATATCATACATACAGTTCAACAAAGAAAATAACTCACAAAATCTAAGTACTGCCTGAAATGTATTTTCTTTTGCCAAAGCCACAATTCTGAAACTATATTCAACTCTCATTCTACTCATTGGAGGAAAAAAAAAAGTGAACAATGATGTGTCTTAACCTTATCATTTCAATATCTAATTCTGGTAGGTCTCTCTTTTACCTTAAACCAATTTATGTCTAGTCTTAGAAAATTTCTGTGAAGAAGCTACTGTTAAAGAATTTATTCAGCTGAGTCAATTTAAATCAATTTTGAGAAAATATTCAGTGTGTCGGACATGAAATGCATGAGTAACAAAATACATTACAAAACCCCATTCTCACAGGACCAGTGCTCTCAAAAGCTACATTTGCAATGAAAACATTCTATACAGGGATTCTGGTCACGCCAGAAGTTTTCAATTTGTAGTAGAGGACAACAGAAAACCTCTACTTGCTGCTATCGTAACAGCCTGGACTCGCAATTTGCAGGAGAAAGACGAATTCTGCTGTAAAGCTTCTAGCAGTAAATAGTATGCAGCTTTGTGAGAGTGAGAGGGCACAGACTCCATTTCTCATACACAAGCAAAGGGTACTTGGAAGACTACTGGGCTGGCTTGTTCTGCTGGCAAAACCTGTTTCCCAGCCCAGTTTGCAACTTGGCATTTCCCTGGTTCCTCAAAGATGATGTGATAACTCCCAATGCTGCTCAAGCAACTGGCACAGAATCAGTACAGACCATGGCAATACTTAGGAAGCATCAGTTGGTAAATGTTTGGAGTCTGCTGACAGCTGGTGTACCACTTGGATTCATATGTGCTCTTCCTACAAGGATGCTGGCATATTCTGTTTTCAGAGATGAATGTGTATCTTTTCCTTTCCAAGGGAAAGGAAATCCATATGTTCTTCCAAGAGGCACTTGGATATTTTTGTGAATATCCAAGCCACTTGAAAAGCTTTGCTCCGTTCATTCCTTTCAGTCCTGCTCTTAACCAGGACCACATTGTTGTTATGACCTCATAAGAAACAATCTGTTTAAGGTTTAGGCAAGTAAAAAGGACGACTGGTACATTTCTCCTAGATCTTCTGGATCACTATCAGTAACTACTGTAGGTCTTCAGCTGAATTTTGTACAAGTATCACAACTCTCAAGTAGCTGAGGTCAGACCCAAATAAACAGTAGGGATTTAGGTAGATAATTCCCAAGAAAATTTCTATTACTGTTCCTTTAATCCTGAAGGCATCAAAACTCTCATAGGAATTCTGATTTTCCCTCAAAATACTTAACTTCTTCACAGGCCAAGAAATATTTTTGGTCTTCATATGTTTTAGTAGCTTGTAAGTTACTTTATAAATAACCTGGAGCAGTGACTAAAATAGACATTTGTCCATAGATATGATGTTACTCTATCCCAAAACCACCACAGATTATTAATATGATGATGCAGTGAGCCAAAATGAAGCAAGGAAAGAACCATAACAACCAAAAATAAATGAAAACAGGAGAAATTACAGATTTAAAAGGCCTTTAAAAATTATATTCAGACAAAAGTGAAAATCCTACTAAGTAATGGTCAAGAACTGCAGGATTTGGTTGTTAAGTTTTAGAAATCCTGCTCTGAAAGCGTGCATGACTTTTAACTGAGGATTTGATTTGGAGATGTTGGTAGAATAATAGTACAAAGTCCAGCTTTACAAAAGGGTTGAAAAATAGAAAACATTTAATGCAAATCAATTTTAGGGGAGATTACTCTCTTGCTTTCAACTGTTTGTGTTTCAGCACAGGAAGAATGACCCCAGACCAAACACAGAAGGACTACAGAGGCAGCAGTCGCAGTTCTTCACCTGCTGAGAGCTGCTGGAGTGGCTCCTCATCATTGGGAATTTAGCAAGGCAAGTGGAACTGAAGGATACAGGAGTGAAGGATACAGGATCCATCAGCAGCCAGCAGTGCTATGAACAATAAAGCAGTCTTGGTAATCCATGGCTTCTCCAATTTCTGTCAGAAGATGGGCTTTACTACTCATTGGCCTGTAAATAAGGCCAAATATTGGCTTAGAGCGACTCTTGACACCCTTTGTTTCTGCAAGCACTAGCAGGATTTTTGGCTCAGCTGATTGCTGTAGTCCTATGCGAAACCAGGAATTACCACCCTGCCTGGAACATGAGACAGGGAGAGACCCAGATTTCCTCTCTTCTACTGCTTACTTCAATAGAGAAAACAAGACCTTTGTCCTGGGCATACAAGAGATAATGACAAATCTGCTGCCAGCTGTAACTCATCTCTGGTAACTGAGTGCCTTCTGTCCTGAAGTCCAGAGCCTAATATCTTTCCCAAAAATGTTTATTAACATTGATTTTGACAAAATACAGGGCTTTTGGAGATATTCACACCACACATTTTTGGTTTGTTTATCTTGGTAGGTTTGCTTGGTTTTTTATTGTGGTATTTTTTTAATTAATAAGTCCCTTCTTTTCTGTTTTTAAACATGATTTTTTTTTTCTTTTTTACTACTTCATTGAACTTTCCCATGATTTTGTGTTGTAAGGCAGAGATACCAGAAGCATCCAAGCTACTTTCTCAGTACTGGTCCATACATATTCAACTTCTTTCACAACTTCCCTAGATGGTGGTCTTTTTGTCTCCTCTTCCTAAGGAGTTATAGAAAACTCTAGGCCAAATCCTTATCCTGAGAATAACATTAGGCCAAACTCAACTGAAACCTCCCACATCCCAGGAGACAGCATCTTAACCCTGGGGCCAAACTAACATATGACAGCAGCAAATCTGGAACTGCTCCATGGGTATAGAATGAAGGAACTTCCCTTGAGAAGAATAATTTCCCCTGAGACAGATGGGCAGACAGAATGACTCTTTGACTTTGTGTCTATACCACTTAATGCAAGAAGTAGGATGCCTGGCTCCAGGACAGGCTATTGATCTGGGGGCCAACGGCCTTGGGGCCAGTAGCTGTGATTACCCTGTAGGCTTCAACCACTTGACTTCCAATCCAAACAGTTGTCTCAATTGTTCGTCTCCTCTGGTGTCTTTCTCAACCTACCTCATGATCTCCTTTGCTCTTAAATCTCTCCTCTATAAAAACAACTCTGTTGCAGAGCACAGCACAACCTCCCTTTGCCTCTCGGATGATCCCCAGCAAATTACCTTTTCCTGTCAGCGCTGTTTCCAAGTAACAAACAACTCTTAAAAGAGAAAGAGAGTCCCCAAAGTTTGGCACCCTCACTCTCGTGAATAGCTGCAATTCATCACACCAATTTAGATAATCTCTGAGTGCTGAAGTCAGAGCATCAGCACAATGAAGCTCCAGAGTTCTGCTGGACTCAGGGGTGACTACCAGTGAGACAGATCTGAGTTTCATCTATCATCAAGTTTGTGTATTTTCAGATAAGAGGCAACAGAGAATCCTATGTCAGGTCTCTAGACAGACATTTGGTATGAATTATGAAACACATTTATTTGGTGTGTATTAATGAAATAATACAGGCATCACAAGGGACAAAGCACACATATTCTGACAGCAGCAAAAATAATATATGCATTTTGTATTGAATTCAAGCATGGGACAAAAAAACTTGTTTTCCCTAAAGCTTCTGCAAACTGTCCCTTTATTTATTATCCTATCCAAATTACATTCACATCCTTCTATAAAGGTATGAGAGACCCCAGTAGTTTCTTTCACCTGAGGGCTCTACTGTAAGAGCCTACAAATCTCATGATGTCTTTATAGTGCTCCATTGCGATGCTTTCATGGCACTCCCTCATCTTCTGTGGATTTGTTAAGATCCATAATGCACATGAAATATGTACTGGATACGGGGTCTGTTCCTCTGAGGGGGAAGAAAGGCAAGAAAATCAAGCACCTGCTAAAAGAACATGGAGAAAGTTATGCAGACTGCCAGGCTTCTTCTTCCCTGGTCTCGTCATACAGAACACAGTTTTGCAGTACATCACAACCTCACAGCCTGTTACTTGTCATAAATAAAGGCATAGTTTAGTTTCTCTTGCAAGTCACCGGTAGCAGTGCTTATGAGAGCCGGACCTAACAGAGAACACCCTTATAAATCAAATTATAGATGCATTAACTTCTCATACAGCTTGGTAGTTAAATAACTTGAATGCAAAACTTCCCCTGAAAGCCATATTGTATCTTTACCAGCCCTTCAACTAAGCACTTTCAAAGTAACAGCCTCTGTCAGCATTTATCTCCGAGTACTGAATTACTACTGTTCCTTACTCCATTCAGAATACAGCGAGCAGAAACCCAAAAATTCAGTCCATCATGGATCTTGGGTGACATTCTCTGAATGCAGCACAATACACCCATCCTCAGCACCAACAATGAGACTGGGACAAGCTGAATTCTGGAGAAAACGCTACTTTCACAAACCACTTTGCAGACAACCACGTTACCGGCTTCAGAAGTGGTTGAGTACTGACAATCCTCCCCTCTCTTATTGCCTTAACTCCTGTGGTTCAAATGAGAGACCAGCTGACCTTAATCAAAAACTTTAAAACACGTGTTGCCATCAAAGAAGAGTCAACTTCTCATCTTTGCTCTGCAAATCCCTAAATTGGGACAAGGCTCTCCTCACTTCCTTCTAACGGGTTATCTCGTCAATCCCAAGCAATATTCCATATTCCTCTTTAACAAAAAACCGAACTGTGTTAACCCATGACAATATCACAGCAGAGAAGGGTCCAAAGCAGCTCTTCCTCAGCATCCCTCTGGTGCCTAAATGTTATGCAAAATCTCTAGCCATGCTTGGCAAGGCTCACAGATGAAGACAAAAATTCCCAAAGCTGGAAGTCAGAATAAGACTTACAGTCCATTTGTATAAAATGCCATGGAATATCGTTGCACTGAGAAGACTCATTCCAGAAACAAATATAAAACTACAGGCCCTAAGTTCCTAAATCGGTAGCTCCTTTCCATCCCTATTTTCCTTCAACAAGCAGAGGTCAGTGTACTCTTTGTATCTGTCAACACAACCAGTACCAATCTCTTTGGTTTCTTCATTCTGCTTACAACTCATGTAAAGCAGTGTTCCCATACTGCAATATGGGATAAGATGTTAAGACACTGACAGCATGCCAAGACAAGTGAAAATGCCACCTGGAAGAGTGAGTGCAAAAAATTACTTCATCTTTATTGTTAGAAATAAAGGACTTTTGTACAGATGGCACCACAACAAAGCCAACCAGAAAGAACTGCTTCAGCACAACAATTTGATGGCATCTAGCACTGAGAAAACCAGACCACAGATGTGTGTCAGGCATTAATTACAGGGAGTTTCCAAGGCAGACAGTGCTTAAATGCACACAACTGTATATTCTTAGTGCTCAGGTTGTCAATTATTAATGACCAAATTGCTTCACCTTACACATCGCTCATATGGCATTCTGCACAACTGCTTAAGTTGCATAGGAAGGAATAGAGTCAGAAGAGAAACCTCACTGCTACAATCTGCTGAAACCTCACCACAAGTCCATTTCACTGCCCTTTGTTTGCCCGTCCTTCAGGCAGCTTGTGACAGTCCTGTGACAGCCCATGTGCACAGCAATATTAATTGCTTTCAAGTAGCAAATTGCCTTATTCTGCAATCTCCTTTCATTTAAGATTTTTTTTTTTCCCAAGTTCTTAACTGGCTTTATCATTTTCCTCAAGGATTTTCTCTACTGAGTAAGAAGCCAAAGACTATAATAAGGATAGGAGGAAACAAGAAGAAAAGTCAGGGTTGCCAAATTTAAACACTTTCCCTACATGCTCTGTATAGAAAACTGGAAGGCTATGAAAGAAGCCTTGTCCTCTGTACAAGGGGTAGGTGTGCATTTATTTACATATGAGAGACAAATTCAGTCAGCTGAACATAAGGAACATCCAGGTGCTCCCTGTAATTTCACACACAGGAACAACCCTCAGCTGGCACCACCAGTAGCAGGGTTCTCTTTTCTCCTTTTCCCCTTACTGTACTCAGCAAAGGGAGGAATTTTCAGGTGTACCCTTTATAACAATACAGCATATTTTAAATGTCCAAACACTTCTGAAAAACTGTTTGAGGTGGCCAGGCAAGTTCTTCTGCTTGTCGTCTCTTTTAATGACCATTTCAAGAGACTTGAAAGATTTCTTGCACAGGTGCAGAGTTAATTGAGGAGAAAAAAATGCACCTCACCAGAAATACACATGCTCTGGGAAGAAATTGAACAAGCATTGGACATACTATACTGGTCTGCATTTATACTTGTCTACTTGTACAGACTCTAATTTATATTAAATAGGGATTAAGTACAGCTAAAGGCCACTGCATAAAACAAGAAACAGATGGACTTAGTTTAAAAGGGCCCAAGTCAAAGGACTATCAGACACAGAAGGAAGTACCACCACTTGATGCCTGGTCTATTACATCAGTGATGACTGGATGACCTCAGTTTATGAAGCTGACAAAAATAATGAACACTCAACTCACACATGTCAGACCTCAGGGTTTTCTGCACTCATGCCATGTAAGTGGCATTTTTTAAAAGGTTTTCCATTTGGACAATAGTACCTTGAGTCTTCTTCCCTGGTAAGGCCTCTATGATGAAGCCAGTTAAACATGCAGGGCCAGGTTATGCCTTGTCCTTCAGCAGACATGCAGTGGGAAAGAGATATCCCTGCCTGAGCCATACTACTGAAGCCAAACATCCTGTAGCTGTTTATCAGCAGGAAATGTTAAGGTGCTACCAACTCAGACCCAGCCCCACTGTCCCAACAGTGAATATTTTTTGACCGATTCATAAAAAATATACACACACTTGTTTACATCAGTAGTATTCCTGTATGTTGATTAATGCTTAGAAATTTAGTCATTGAAAGCATTTAACTGCTTTAAGTGTGTCACTTTCTTCTTACAAACTGTAGTAATTAAGAAGTGGGGAAGGGAGGCATTGTGGGGAGGCCCATAACCCTGTTTTACTTTTTAAAAACACAACTTCCTTACAACACTAATCTGTATACTCAATGACAACTATTTATAGGACAAGCATTGCCTGTTTGAGATCAGTCAGGAATATGATCAGGTGAGCAAATTATTAAATGTCACTATTAATGTCAGCTGATTAAATTTCCCATAGTAGGAGTGCTAGCTTGGAGGCAGGGAGGAAAAAAAGAAAAAAAGAAGAAGAAAGAAACACTGCATCTTTTATAGTCATACCAACATATTGCCAAGACACAAAGCCCTCTTTGGCTGGACAAATTTTAGTGTGATTTTTTTTTTTTTTTTTTTTTTTAGGCTTTTCTAACTTGACCAGCCCTAATTATTTATGTCAGTGACCTGCATTCAAATCACCGGAACCCAGCGTCTCAGCACAAATGCCTGCACTCATCCTTTAGGAGAAGGCTGTCCACTGTGATGATATGTGAAATGCAGCTACTATAAAAATAGGTGCTTGTGAAAACTGTGGTCAGAGGAACATTTCCCCGAGCTTTTCAAAACACCAATGCAAATTGCTATCTGGAAGAAAGGAAACATTATCTTTCAGTCACTTACATGCAAATATCAAATGGAAACTGACAGTAAAACATGAAAATGTTATTTAACTTCATTACAACCAGGTTCGCAGTCTGTGAAAAAATAAACCCAAAGGAGAACGCAAAGGAGCCACCTCTAGAAGCACTTAAAAGTTCAAAGAAAGAGACGGGCATCTCGCCGGATTTTCGAAACAGCCAAGGATTTTAAGGTGGAAGAACTAGCAGCCTGGCTCTTGGCGCTGAATTCAAGCGGGGGTCAATCATGGGGGCTGCATCCCACACAAACCATGCCTGTCGCACGGGAGAGTTTGGGAAGCACGGCTCCCTCGGGAGCCCCCCTCTCGCCCAAGGCCCCGGGGCCGGCGCCGGTTCCGCGCCCCGGCCCGCAGCCCCGGCCGCCCCACACCGGCCCTCGGGGGTCCGGGCCTCCCCGGAAGGCCTCGGGCAGCGGGCGAGCCCCCTTCGCCTTACCCGTGGTGGAGAGGACGGTGCTGGCGAAGAAGAGGGAGGAGGTGAAGTCCCAGTTCCAGTTTCCCGAGGCGTTGCTGAGCACCGAGACGCCGTAGTTGCTGGCCTCCAGCACCCGCATCAGGAACTGCTCCAGCTGCTGCTCCGAGAGGCAGGCGTGCTCCTCCAGGAAGCGCTGCTTCAGCTTGCTCAGCTCCTGGCGCAGCAGGTCTTCGTAGGGCAGCTCCACCGAGGAGAAGACCACGGCGCCGAAGACCAGGTAGAGCAGGTAGCCCAGCACCAGCAGCACGAAGCACCAGGCGGAGCGGTGCTGCTCCACCAGCCGCACGCAGGAGCTGCCCGCCAGCGACTGCAGCATCTTCCCGAGCCGGGGCCGGCCGAGCCCCGGGCCGGGCCGGGCCGGGCCGCCGAGGGCAGCGGGGGCTCAGGGAAAGAGGGAAGGGAAGGGGGAGCGCGGCCGGCGCCTGCCCCCTGCGCGGCCGGCGGCTGACTGTGAGGGCGCGGAGCGGCGCTGATGTGGCGCTCACGTGGCCGCGCGGCGCAGGTACCGCGGCGGAGGGAGGGACGCAGGGAGGAAGGGCCTCCCCCTCTCCTCTTCCTCCTCCTGCTCCCGCCGATGCTGCTCCCGTGGCCGCGTGTCGGGACGCCGGCGCTTTCTCTCACTGTCCTTGTCCGCGAGTAACGCGTGGAATCCCCCGCTGGCGCTCAGGACGCCGGCCGAGAGCCTCCCCCCGCCGCGCGCTGCGGCGGACGCTTTATTCCCCTCTCCGCACAAAAACCTCTGGAGATTTCCTTGCCCTCCTGCTCCCCGCCCCCTGCAGTGAGAAACCCCCAAAACAGCAATTCCTGCCACTTTTTTTTTTGTTGTTGTTATCATTTACTTATTCATTCATTCACGTTTCAACGCAGAATAAGGTGACGCAGTGTGAAGCAGGAGGCTGAATTTCATTCAGTGCAGGATATAGTGAGTTCAAGGAGAAACCCAGACGTCAGGTGTTGAAGTCTTCCCTCAGGCCTGTAACTTCAAAATGGGGCCTGTTTGGGGGTGCGGTTTGAACCAGGTGACCTCCAGCAGCTCCCCTAACAAGCTAAAGGAGCCTTTGCTCTTGTGCAGGGCTCCTGGAGACACTTTTTAATGGTGCAGAGTGCCTGGCCAGTGTTCAGAGCAACATCCACAGTGAATACAAATGCTCTGTGTAGCCCCAGCCAGCAACCTTCACAAGTTTCACTCTGAATGCTTCTTTATTCATCCATCTCAAACTCCTACCAGCAACACCGTAAACTTGCCAGATGAGGTTCCCCACCAGATGAAAAGGATCAGTAAAAATTACAGCTTCCCAAACTATCCCTTAGGGTGAATAAAGACAGCTTCTGTTAAAGGCAAGGCAGAAGGTTCACAAAGTTCTGCTACAGCCCTTCCACCTCTCAGCTGATGGCAATTTATACAGACACAAAGGACTAACTTGCAAATTAGAAATTTACTAGGGCTGAGCCAGGGAATTTGTACAGAGTGAATTAAATCCAGCAACCTATCTTAAGATGTGAGGAACCCCTCTAAGCTTTAAGGACTGCTGTGGGAAAAGAATAGAGAAATGAAAGGCAAAAAACAAATTCTCAGGCTAAAAACTTAAGCTATATGTCAGCATTTCCTTTTATACAACAGCTGCATGAAGCTATGGGATAAATCTGGCCCGACAGAACAGCTCATCCAGTTCCTGGTCTATTCCCCACTGCCAGCCACAGCTGGGTCATTCCAGGCCCTTCAACACATCCCCCACCCCCCGTTTAATTAAAATGTAAATGTGTTTTTACATGCAAACAGCAGCTGCTCGAATGGTTGGTCAGTAGAGTGCTTGGGGGATGTGGGAGGTACACAGGAGACAGGCTGAGTGGGCAGACTCTCTCGATAACGTGCTGGGAGAACACATGTGCGGTGTTCGTGGTAGGCAGCGGACATGTCTTTGCTGTAAAACAGTATTTTCCCAACCTTCAAGCCAAATATTTGTTTAAAGGTTAGAAAATGTTTGCCTAAGAACACACCTCTCTTCAGTTATAGGAAACTGTGGCTGGGTAAGCTGAACTGTTTTATTTACCAGCCTCCTTCAGTTTTCCATTTTTATGAATCAGTCATTCTCCATTTTTAGAAGCCTCTCACACTTGGAGGCTTGCTGGGCTGAATAGAAGAGGAGGACTCTGCTGAACAGAGCCTGCAATGCTCTCCTAACTAATTTTTTTTTTTTTTTTTTTTTTTTTTCCCCAAAGATTTTTAGAGGCAGGGGCTAAGGGGAACAATGGCAGAGCATCACAGCTGTGTCACCAAAGCATTCAGTTCTTGCTTCCAAAGCAAGCATCTGGACAGTCTGTGTTTTTGGCACCATTATTGATATTCATGTTTTAACTCAAAGCGCTTAACATAACTGGTTTTCTTTGGGATATAAAGGTGTCTTCATAGTCAGTTTTCTGATTTTGGGTGTTTGTATTTAACATGGTGATATCACATGTGAATGCAGTTATGGCATTCCAGCTTCATTCCATAGCACGCTATATCCATTTTTGTGTTTTGCTAGTCAAAGATTAGGCTAGTCAAGGATTCAGTGTACTGAATTCCGTGTTATGTCCTGTACAACAGGACATCACAACATGCTTCAGCAGGAAGTGACTGAAACTGGTGAGCAGGCTGTTACAGAACAGAAGTTTCATTCTATGGTGATTATCCCTCTTAGTAAAACATTAATTAGTTAATAAAGTGTACCTCATCATCACATTGCTTGTCCACCCTCAATGCTCTGTAGTGACTGGATTCCTTACTGTTGGAAAAGTCCAGCTGCAAGCAGAGTGAAGAAACCCACTATTGGTAGATACTGTTGCTCTCCACTGCACAAAACTCCCTCTGAGCTACAGAAAATGCAAATAGAAACTGCCTGTCTACATGGGCAGAAAAGAAGGCAGACATTCTAATCCACCATAAAACTGAGACAGAAAGCACAGTTGTGTCCTGCTGTGCTAGAAAACCACAGAGAAAGTCAGTAGTCTCTGACTCTGCTGCCTGGGGAGGTAGGACAACTTCCCTACCACATCACGGGGCTAGCAGCTTCTATAGCATAGTCCAGAGGCTGAGAAAATCCTCTCTTGTACGTGAGAAGTGTAAGACCTTTTCAGAGCTGTATGAATCACTGACATTTTCTACTGGGAGAAGTGAAGTTTAAGTAAAGAGGCTTTGTGTTAATGGCAGTCTGCTTTTCTCTGAGATTTTTGGTTAACTAAAATAATCTTTAACTACTGAAACATTTCCAATGAAATGCTGAAGCGCTTGAAACACCAGACAAGAAGACAAGGAGATTGCGGTAGGAGGAGGAGGACAACCTGGTGGCAGACAGTGACCAGAGAGGGGGATCACTGGATTCTGGTCTTTTGTCCAGTGACTGAAAATGACAATAGGTAAAAACAGGAGCTTCGGTGAAAAGCAAGAATAGCTCACAGCAGTGCTCCAGTGCCCAGAGCCTGGTCTGTGCTGGGTGGCTTAGACCAAAGAGGAGATTTGACATGGGGACTCTTGCTGCTGTAATCGCTGAGCTCTAGTCTGTGGGCAGGAATGAATCTGGAGAAAGGGAAACACCCATGTTTGGCACTGTTACTTATATAAAGAGTATGAAATATTTTCAGCACCAAAAAGAAAACTGAAATTACTCATATGCAGAGAAACTTCAAGCTAACTGAGAAGATTATTTATTTTCCTTTTTTTTTTTTTTCCCCAAAAGGGCAGTCCTGTGGCCAGATCACAAAACTTTTTACATCAGTCTTGGAAGAATAAGCCTTTCCTCTCATTATGTTGCACCTTAAGTGCTAGAAGCAGTGTAAATAAAATTAGTTACCAGGCAGTTTTTATCCTGCCAAACCTGTTCTGCTCTGGCATACCTACAGCATGACCTCACAGTACAAGGAACAGAGGAGGTGTTGGTGAGGAACGGTGCGATGAACCCGGACAGTGTAGGAGGCAATAAAAACTTAGGTGAAGAGAATGTGAGGCAGTATCAAATCTGTGTCACCCTGACAGCTGAATATTGAATAGCAGCAGGGAACTGATTTGTCTTTCAGAACCTTTCTTCAAACTTGGCATGGATATAAATTCAATGGTTATGGCAAATTTGAAGTCTGACTGATCAGTCCTAAATTATGTATACATGAAGAAAGATTGCCGTAAATGTGAGATTCTCTGAATTCACTTCAATTAATGATTCTGTCCCTCGAATATTTTTTAATGAAACTGATAAGAAGTAGAATATTTCATGATTTGCTCTATCAAGTGAAGGCTGGAACATAATACATTTCCTTTTATAGAAGAAATTTCTTCTGATCAATTGTTTCTAAATACTCAATTTGCAAGCTTTTGCAGAAATTAGTACAAGGTTGGCTAGGGGCTCTGATTGAATGTCGTGGCCCTGTGGGCAGGCAGGATGTGAATTACAAGAATCACATCCTCACAGGCACTGAGACAAATGTAGTTAAGTTGAGAAGCAGTCAGATGGGTTGCCGTGTGTTCTGTTTCCAATGGTAAGGTGTTCTATTTTGGCTAAATGGAATCATCTAGATTTGGGTCAAATAAAGTAAAACTTAGAAAAGTTAAGCCTGACTTTTCAGGGAAAAAAATAATCTCTGAAGAGGGGATGCATTCCCATTTTAATTTGTCAGGAGGAGGGAGATGCAATAAGAGAGTACAGATGTATTTAGGTCTTTAAAATTTCTCAGCAGCCATACTGGTGACTTGCTATGGAGGAAAAAGAGTGTCCATGTTCGTGCCATTTCCAACAAAACCTGCCTGGCTAAATTCTCCTTGAGAGGGAAGGGAGAAAGCCTGAGATTTAGTGGTTTCCTCAAAAAAACCCATTTTATGCTGTTTACTTAATGGCGCAACACTCTCCACAAAGGTTAAGACCACTGATGTATGATAGCAAAGGAATGAATGTGCCTAGTTTGGAGCTATATTTAGGGGAAGGTTTGAATCATAAAGTAGTAGTGTTTAGAATCAAGGAAGTTTATATGCATGGTCAGGCACAATTTCTTTCTTGAGTGAGTCATCCTTGGTCAGCGTAAGTATCATTTTCCTTAGAGTTGCAGTAAGTGTTCATGTTTAACCAATGATCTTGGTAGAATAGTCCAAGTAGAATAACTGATAGATAACTGTTTACTAAGATAAGAATTTTATGTCATGGAAAAAGTAATGTCATGTATATTTGCCATCAGGTTTACCAATGACAGTATTCAGAAAGCAGCTTGGTTTCTCTAAGAGGTATAGGTCCAGTGGCAGTGAGGGCTATATGCACATAAATACACACATCCTTGTATATATGGATATGGTCTTATATAATTATATATATAATTTTTCAATGCTTTTTCAAACTCCACTTCCTCACTATTATGTTCCAAGCTGTGCCATATCTTTGTAGAAAGGTAATTACCTGTTATTTGTAGCATTGTGTTAACACTAAAGAAATGTACTAGCTCCAAGAATTCAGGAACTAAACTTGACCTTATTAGAGAATTACTTTAAATAAAATTCAATGTTTTCAATAAAGTGAGTTTTCCCTCCTAAGTCCTGTGACAGTCACCCAGCAGATTTGGTCTTTTTAATCTCTTGTTCAAGATATTGAAAAGACAAATGGTTGATACACTTAATAGTTTGTACTGAAAAATTAGGGTTCAAGTCACAAAATACTTTGTATCTCTTCCATCTACTCTGTAGAATTTTTTGTCCTTCCCCCAGCTTGGAGGTCTGCTCTTAAAGGTGGTTATAGTGGGAAATAAAAGAATGCAGTAGCTGAAGGGGCTCAAGCAACTGTGGGTGTCCAAGCCTCCATCCTCATCTTACCAGATCTGAGACTAGTTTTGATTTTGTCTTGAAGATGCCAGTTCTTGGGCGCCCAGGAAATGATGGTGTCAGCAAAGCCCACCAGCTTTGTCTGGGCTAGTTTCAAAACATACCGACCTAGAATGGATTACACCCCAAATGGTCTGCCTGTAATTACTTTTTACAGTAGCTGGGCTATATTTCCATGGTCTCCAATTTGATTAACTGGGGCCCTGTCTCAGTCTTAGTTTAGTGGTGCTGTTGGGCAATAGTGGTACATCCTTTTGCCTCTTTTAATTTGGTTTGCATCACTGCAGAATTTGTGTACGTGTTGTAAAATCAATTTTATGCAACAGGCTGAGTTGCACTTGTGTTACAGTGGCAGACAAAAGCTTGGACCCAGCAGTGGTGACGTTCTCTCTGACAGCTCACGCACCCTCTTATCCGTTCACAGAAAGGTCACATTAACTTGTCAAAACAGCTTTCAGGTTCAGCTCCATTTGACTCTGTGTTCCCGGGCCCCAGCACATGTACACAGCACAGCTCTCCGAGGCCTCCTTGCCCTGGGCTGTGAGTTTGGACAGAACAATATGTGCATGCTTGGACAGGATGTACTGGGGCCGGTGTGCTGGAACCTGGTCTGGACACTGACTGCTCTTTGACTCTGCCTTAGGCAGCTGGGCTCCAGCGACTGGAGATGTTTCTGAGGCTGTTGTCATTTGTAGCAGTGAATGTCTCATGCCCGCAACGCAATGGTTCCAGCCCGTAGGAGACCTAGTGGATAGTGCACATCACCTCCAGGCCAAGATACTTCGCTAAAGTAGGGAAGTCTGGCACTGGATGTGGCTGCCTGCATGTGGATCATACAGGGCAGGTTCTTAGGATGAGTTTCAGGTGCTGCTAGATACTGCCCAAGAAGTAATCAGCTGTGGAAGAAGTAAGGTTGAAGGTCTGGGAAAGGATCTCTCTTTCCTGCTGCATCCATAGCTGATAGGATGTACTGCAGCTTGGCTTTTCAGGGCTCTAGGCTCCTAGAGAGCAATCCTAATGAGAGGCCCATCTTTTTAATCTCTAGAATGTAAAAAACTTTCTAACACAGATACTCAGGCATACCTGAAAACAACACTTGGGTCTGACCTCGAGCATTTCCTGTGCTGTTTGGATCCTACATCTTAAAGGAGCTTAATGTTTAACTGTAGGGCGGCATAAGTTCCAATGCTTCCCTGAAAGTGTCCAGCAGGATGGAGAACCCGTCTTCCCTGGGCACAGGTTTACAGCCAGCACATGGTGGGGGGTGAGCACTCAAACAGAAACCTTCCTCTCATCATTCCTGCAGGGCAAATCCGTGTATTTCTGTGGCTGGTCCTGATAGCTCAAAGGACTAATAGTTCTCTGGGAGTGCAGCACAAACCAACACACTGTACCAGATACCCTCAGCCATGGCATTTATTCCTGGTAGCTGAAGGCCCGCCTTACCACAATGAAGTCAGCAGGAATTACTACTCACCAATGAGGAAACACAGGCAAAACCTTCTAATTTGTGATACTCCCACCTAGCCATGCTATTTGGACTGGTCCCTTTTCCAGGCAACCCTTCTGCCTCAGCAATATTAAATTTTAATAAGTGCTATTCATTGCTTGACTGAGCCAATGTCTGGAACAGCCTATGGGTACTATATTGCCACATGCACCTGCTATAATGAATACCAAAGCCTATTTCAGTGACCTGAATCTTTTGAAAATTTAGTCCTTTATTTTTATCCACTTAGAGGGAGCACAAGCTACAGTGTCCTACTTTATCTCAACTGTGTCATCTGACTCATCAATCAAAACCGAGGCTGAATCTTTTTATCACCCACTGACTTTCAATCAACCTAACAAAGTGATCAGAAGTAAAAAAGAAAGGTTTTGTCACCTTATACCCTTGCAAATCTTGAGTCATGTGAGGTGTTATAAAGTTTACAAAAATTGCAATTTCAGCAAGGCCAAATCCTACACTCTTCCTTGGAAAGGTACGCTTAGATAGAAAGAACATCACAGGACAGGGTAAAACTTCTGTGAAGTAAGACAATTTTAATATGAGCTTTTATACTACTAGGTTGCTTAATTTTAAATATAATACAATAGTAATATTGTTTTATCCACTTCCATCAGAGTCCATTGTATGCTCTTATAACATTTACCAGATACAGAATTATAAAAGCTATTTGGCCTACAAGCTGTTAAAGAAAGGGCTTAAAATGTAGGACTGTCTAAAAGAACCTCTGTTAAAAAGCTGACATTTTTTCCCCCTGTACTTTCAAAAGTGCATGAAGCAATTTAAAAACACCTCACCACCACCCCTACCACCAAAATCTGGTTTTCTTGTTGTTGTGGCGAAACAAGTGTCAGTGGCCTGATCCTATTCTGTCTGATTCATGAGACTTAAATAGGAAATAATAACAACACATGCTAGAAGATCATTCCTTCCTTCCTCTTAGAAACTCTTTTCCAGAATCCAGTCTGCTATCCTTCAAAAAGTCTTCAGCTTGGCCAGGAATAAAGAATAAAAGACCGAAATATCCCAGTTTCCAGGGAAAACATCCCACATTTCTCACATTGCCACCATTTGCCCTCTGATGTCTTACACCTGATTTTAAGACGGATCTACAAAAAAAGTTGAAAATGTTAGGTTGGGACCTAACATTTTCAGCCCCTTTGAACATTGCCAACTGTGGATTTTCTTTTTCTGCTGCATTGTGATTGTCTCTACCTCCCCCACTTCTTTGTTCAAACTAGTGCTACCTGTGCCTCTTCTTGCTCCTAGTTAAAGTCTTCTTCTCCTACACATCCCATAAAGTGAATTTAGGACTATATTTCTAGAAACAGAAAAATGAAATAAAATTAACACTGTGTGTATTTTTCAAGCTATCCTTTCATGAATGAAGTCCTAAGCATCACCTCAGTGCAAAAAGCTAATGATCAAATCTTAAACCAGGCTGCAGAGTTAACCATTAGCATGGGTTTTCCAATGAAACTGAATTGGTGTTAAATTAATTTTGGGACAGTAGATATACAGCTTAGTATATGGAACAATCTTGCTAATAGGTTTTGTACTTTGGATGAACCTCTGTTTCCAAGTCAATATCATATACCTCATCAACATAAACCCAATCCAAATATTAATGATTATTATAAAGTTATAACTAATAATAATCAGATGTATTGTTGAGATGACAATTTTATTTTGTGTTCATTAACTAAAGGGAAATGTTTTTCTTCTCTTCTACACAGAGAAGAAAGATGACAGAGAAACCCTAATATTATTGGTTATTGGAGTAAATTTTAATGTCACTAGTGGATTAGACAAATGAATAGTTTTCACATTGTACTGATGTCTTCTATTTCACTGCAGTTAAATTTTTACTGTGTTGCATTTGACTATAAAATACAAAGGCTGTGTGCCTACCATACCACATTAAATGTCTCCTTTTTCAAAAAGCATTGTTAATAGAGTGCAATTTACTTGCAACAGTACAAAACACTGTTGGTGAACAAAAATAAATCTGCTGATGAAATTCAGTACATCCAAAACCTATTACTGAATTGAAAAGGAAAATATTCTTTATAGAGGAATAACTTATGGGCTGAATACTCTTCCTCTTCTTCAGTTAATCGGAGTTTTGATTACAACCATGTAATGTAAAACAGTGCATTCGAAGGAGTGAAACCAGAAGAATCAGACTGTAATAAAGGAATGTTTCAGCAAGACTTTTGTGAGAATAGTGCATGCTGATACATACTAAGCATTAAACTTCACTGTTTAATGAACAGTGCTAAGCATTTAGGTTAGTGCTGAGTAAACCCCTTAGTCCTCAAAGGATTCTCAGCCCCGTTCCGCGAGGGAAACAAGCATGAAACTCAAGGAGGATATGCAGCAAGCAGCTAGAGGCTGAATGATCTCCTGCCAGAATTTCAGTAAGGACAAATCTCCCCTAGCTAAGATCAGTGAAAGGATCTTGTGGAACTGCCTCAAAAGTTTAAGGCAACTAGAAGAAAAATACTATTTGTCAGGTAAAAATAGTTACAAGAATCACACGATGGGTGGAGTTGTATGGGATTATATTGATAAAGAAAATGATGATGGTTATTCCTATCATCCAAAACCATAGCAATTTGGTCCAGGGTTGCAAAAAGCCTCAATATTATTGAATATTTATATCCTCATGCTATTATCAAATCTATTCAGCTGCAACATTTATCTAATATATTATATTATTGTGCCATACTTACTGAACAATTTAATAATTTTGAGCACTGAAAAGAGAGAAAGTTTCAGTGCTTTAAATCTCCTGATAGCTTGTGAGTGAAGAAATTCTGGTTTTCTGGTTTTATATCTGGAAAATGGAATCATGGAAACAGAAGATCACTTTCTGAAAGCCAGTCACCATGAGGTGGGGAGAGACCACCTAATAATGTAGTCAGGAGTGCCAGCAAACCCCTACTGACATCTTTAGGAGTTGACATGTACAGTTGGTAGCAGTACTTTTTTGCATTCTCATGAAGGACTTTTTTGCAGTCTCCTGAACCTCTAATCCCCAGTGACTGAAGTCACTCCATGGAGGAGAAAGCAATGATGGAATCAGTTGCTCGCTGCCTGGAAATAAAATCTATGTGCAAAGCACAGGGAAAGTGTATTTTTCTACAGCATGTGGAAGGGATGTCTGATTTCCAAGCTGCCCTCTGCCCTGGCAGGGTCTTACCTTGCTCTTTCTCTGGGCCACACTCTTTACCTGACAGTAATTCCTGCAGGATTTTCTGGTTGCTTGTATGCATGCAGGCATGTCCAAAACTCATCCATGTCGCAGCTGCTCTGATGCTAGTTGCCATCAGCCCTTTCTACTTGACACCTTCCCTTGCTAATGATACATCAAGCATCACCCCCCACTAAAGAGCAACAGTTGTTTCCAGTTTAAATGGCAATGGATGCAGAATCCTATTGGTGTGCAGTCATTACCTTCCAGCATGGCTCCTCGGAGCTGGCCTGAGTGGCTTGCCATGCTGTCCAGGCTGTGGTGGAAATGCTGGACACTTGCCAGGGACACTGCAGCTGCTGGCTTGCTGCCTTCTCCCTCATGTGGCATTATGTGGCTCATGTATGGTTTTCCACAGGAAAAGGGGACAAGAGATCTGAAGGACCATTGCACAAAAGAACCGGTAACAGCTCAGGAAAGCCTAGAATCTTGTGATTAATTCCCTAAACACCAATTCTGAAACTTGAAGATAGACACTCCAAAATTTTTAGCCACAGGCTTCTTTCTGTTTAGACATTCACATTCATATTCTGTGATAGATAGACATTATTTTGTGAGAACAAAATGGGCTATTACCACAGGATCATATAAATCCTCCTTGTCTTCTGGGAAGTTCAGAGTGAAAGATAATCTGGATGTAACAATCCTAAAGCATTAAACATTTATGAAAAATATATATCACGGCATTTTACATAAAATTGTGCAATATACTTTTGTGACTTTGCTCCCAAGGCACTTCTTTTAGATATTAAATTGAAGAAAAATGGTGTGATGCTTCACAGCAAGGAAAGATCTCTCCTCCAGCCCCCCAAATGAACTCCCTAAGACATATTTCTTCTGCTTCATGTTAAAGCAGAAAACTGCATTTCCACCTCATCATTTTATATTGTAATGGTTCTGGTTATGAAAATGGAATAATCAAGAAAGCTATTTTTAAAATAGCTTCACTAAACTATAGAGGAAATTATATTGTCTGCTGAGTTAGAAAATCTGTCTATAATTAGATTTAAATGTCACTCCATTCAGTGCATTTTAGCATTTCTGCAAACCGTAGTCCTTATGAAGTATATAGTTTGAGAATATAGCCTTCGTCTTTTGAAGATTACGACCCTGTGGCATGCTTTCAGGAGATTATGTCTTTATATCAGCTGTAAAAGATAATCTAATAGTTGATGCAGTCTCATTCCTGTGGCATAATTTGTTTTCATTTGCTGTTCTCTATGTATTGCGTGTTGTAAGATTGTGAGGAAAATTATTCCTCTGTAGCTAAGGATAGTACAGAATTTTACTATAAATGTCTCTATTTTGTATTTTACAAGTGATGCTTGTGTATATGAAGTGCTATTTACATAAAGAGCAGTGGAATTTCAGCGACGGTAGTAATTTTTCTCATTCTGCAATCTTACTCTATAAATACAGAAAAATATTATTAATATGAAAGATATTTATAAAGCTGTCCTTTGGCAGAAAAAAATGCCAACTGACCAGCTCTTGTTGTTTAGTTGGTTTTTTTTTAATGCCTACAATAATGCCATCACTTATGAGGTTAGGTTTTTTTACTCATCCACCTGTGGTGGCTGTTTCCAAATTGCGACTTGTTTTCTGAAAACTGTACTGCAAAGTAAAAAGTGACTCCTAAAGAAACTGTTGACACCATATTGCTAGTTCATCTGGTTATCAAGACATTGCTATGCTTTAATGTCTTCTGGGTACACCTGCAGTGCATAGGAGATGTATAGGGTGGAGAGATGGAAAGAGGAGGGGGACGCACAAGCAACCTGTGCTGTCCCCGGCCACCTCGCACTCTGCCATGTGTCCTGGTGATGTGCACTCGTGTAGTAGTTGCTGCAGTGCTGAAACAAGCGTCCATGATCCTTTCCTCCTTTTCTTCCAGTCCACTTCTAACATTTGACCAGCTCAGATCTGCCCCCCAAATCAGTCTCTGAGCAGTGACAGGGAGAGGAGGGAATGGGGAATAAAGATGCACAAGGCCAGATCATCACGCATTGAGCAGAATGAACAAGACCAATGTAGATGGTTTGTCACGCCTGCAATTCTGATGTGGATGCCTTCATCCTTGAAAAGAGCAGAGTTGACCCTCTCCTCTACCACGTACACTTTGTTCTCAGGTGTTCAACCAATGCTGGATTTGTGTTTAAATCAATTGAAGTATAGTGCAGTGGAAGTATTTTCCCTTCAGGCCCTCTGATTTTCAGAAGAAACAGTTTCCCTTGTTAGCCAGAAATGAACTGTAAAAATCACACCTCAGCCCACATGAATTCTGACTGTACTTGAAACTTTAACCTAATTAAATTGTTAACTTTAAACTCCGGCATTAAAAAAAAAAAAAAGGAACAATTTTTTACATTATGTAGGTAAAGTGGCATCTTCCATTTTGGCACCCTTTGTACCACACAACATTGAGTTCAGATATTTCAAATCTAATTAGGACATATGCATGGATTTCCACTAACTTGCCATGTAAGTACAGCCATGATTTCCAGCTCAGGTGGCCCAGCCTGCCTGGCTCTCCTTGCTTACAGATCATGTGGCTGGTGAAACAATACGATTTCTTTTATCAAAAAGTCCTGACTCCAAAGATCTGTCACTGAAACCGTCACGGGAGCAAATCACATGCCAGCCTAAAAAATCAATATTGATGAATAAATTTAACTATAATAGTCTGTCTGTTCTGGTTATTTAAAAATAGATGAACAAAGAAAATGCAAAGCACATGAAGCAGCCAAGAAAGGTTTACAGAGATTACTCAAAGGCAGAAAAATTGCAAGGAAACTCCCCTTCTGGAAACAGCCTGGCTCAAGACCCTCTGAAATCAGGGAAGTGGTTCGTTCCCACAACTTTGAAAGTCTCTAAGACACATCATTTGTGTCTTCCCAAACATAAAGGGGTAGAAGCTAATTTCCTTTTTTGCTTATGTGCTTCTACTAAGGCTCATCGATAGTGCCCATATAACACAAAGGGAAGGGTCTTGGACATGTAACAGTTTAGCCTTCAGGCCATGAACATTCAAGGAAATGGTGTGCAGCAAATCCATTGGCAAACAGTGAGCTGAGATTGTCCCAAGAGGCCTTATTAATTTTGCAGGGGAATTATGGATGCATTCAAAAGGCTCTACTGAAAATTGCTATCAAACCTCTGACCTGTTACAAGCATCTTTTGGTGATACTCTTGAGGCTTCTTCTAACATTCTACAGAAGATGCAGCTATCCTTTAAACTCCACAGGGTGCTTCAAAAGTCTGCAAGGGTTATAATTTTCTACTAAATATCATTGTATCAAATATTTCCTTTAAAACTCTCTTTCAAGAGAAAAAGTAATGAAAAGAAAAGAAATTAAAACACTTAGAAAACAAGGTTTTGACTATCAGTGAAAAGCAGAGATGGCTGAAATAAAATAGTATATGTGAATATAGTGAAACTCAAGGATTTGTAAAGAAATTAATGGCATTCACAAACCACTAGCAGGGATCTACAAATAATTACACATTAAAAGCCTCTAAAATGACACTTTAGTTGGACAAACATCTTCTGACATCTGAATCCATGGGAATAAACTTTTCAGGGTACCATATCAGAGTCAGCAGCTTTTCTCTAGAAACTAACTTTAAAATGCTAATGTTATGAAAGTTACCTATGAATTATTCCTAGAATTATTCTGTGCAGCTGCTCCATTTCTCATTTTTGGGGTTGTCCTCACTGGGCAGGGGGAACGTGTGAGCTCCAGGCTTACCAGTTGTTCCTCAGAACCTGGCCAGGGGATTCGTCGTGGGAAGGGCTGATCTGATACCAGTTCCCTAAATGTGGTGTCTGAGTAGCACCTGGCTCAGTGGTTATCGGAAGCCTGAAGAGATTTTCTGAAGAAGCTGAAATAAATGAGCTTGTTTTACAAGAAGTCCACCCTGCTTTTAATGATTGAATTACCCTGCAGTCTTATTGCTGGTCTTGCTTTTCTAATGAATTGTGAAATCTGCTGAATCTGGAGGCAGAGCAATTATGACACTTCAGGTCCATTTGTGATTATAGTTTGTCACTGTGTAAGCAGGGACTGTTCTCTCACAGCTCACACTGCATCAGAGAAACTCGGAGCATTTTATGAACACTCAGAACATTTGGAAGAATATATCAATTGTTAATAAGATACATTCTTATATTTGGATATATATGCTGTCTTTTCTTCTCAGAATGTTTTCCAATATACAAATTCACTAACAGCTTCATTCTCTGTGGCACTGTATACAGTCTATGAGCAATCTAATAGGGTTTATGGTAGGGAGCAAAACTATGGTTGCTAGAGAAAATGACAGAAACCACTCTGAGATGCAAAAAGTAAATACCCAGAATTTGACTAGGACATGGAAGCTAGAATCTGCGTACTCTTGGAAATGAAATAATGCCGTTTTTAATGACTGCGGTGTCAAGGGTGTGCCCTTACAACTGCTTAAACACAGCTCCCATTAGCACCCGTCTGGATTTTATGTTAACGCAAGGTCAGAGGGATGAGTCATTCACAGTGCCGTAATAGCGGATCGCTGAACCCACACCCCGGCGAGTGTCCTCCACGCTAGCTGGGCATTAATGGCGTGTGACCACCCTGCGTAAGGTGGCACAACTGCGGCACTCTGCAGAGACAGGATGGATTTTCTCCCTGTCCACAGCAGAGAGCGTGCACTCCCACCCTGGGTCACACAAAGGATGGGCAAACGTGCAGGGGAAGGGCAAGGTTTAGGTAGGGACAGGCAGCCAGAGCACTCTATCCATCCTTGGGCTCTGTGCCGTAGATAAGGGTTTTGGATATGGGAAAATAGCTGATGTAGGGGTTTGGCACACGTGAGAGAAGGCAGCCATCCTGGCACCCTGCAAATGCCAGAAGTGTTGGTGCTGAGGCAGGGGCTGTTTGATACCTGTGCGAGGGCGTGTGCCAAAGAACCTGCTGGTTAATGGTAGGATGACTGAGGCAGAAGGTGGCTAAGCATTTCTGAGTAGTTGTGCCACTAGCTGGTAAGAGAGGATATTTTACAGGCAGAAAACCGAGACACGAGGTGACTAAATTAAACCCAAACATGTGAGACATCTAGGAAATTAACTAACATCTCCATATTCCCTGCCCAGGTACTTAAAGCAGACAGTGTTATGTGCTCTACTTTTTATCTCTGCCTCTGTGAGAGGCTGTCTCTGTTGAATAATGTGCACTGCCTTGCATGCTAACAAAATACTGTGCGTGATGAAAGCCTCAAAGCCAATAGCTGTAGCAGCCTTACTTAAAAATGCAATTAAAACTCTAGAATGAGTTACTGTTAGCCAAAGGGGCTAGGAGAAACCAGAAGGTTGGTCTGGATGGGTTTTTTCTTCCCCTAACACATTGGAGTGAAAATGGAGCTAGAGAGATAACACAGCAATTAAAAATGAGAAATGGATGAAATTAATGATGAAAATGGCTGGGAGAGGCTGAACTTTTTAACTTTTTTTTTTTAAATCTGTCTATAGCATATTAAATAAAGAAAAGATGTTTGAATAATCAAGAAGTCAGAATGATGCTGTAAAATTAATTGCTAATTAAGAACACAGAAAAAGTAAACGGAATATGTAAAATATATGATGAAGTGGCTCCAGTTATACATATCTCTAAGGAGCTAGTGGAATTGTGGTGTGTGAATGGATTTGATGGGGTGCTGTAGGGTGTTCACTTCATCTGGGTTTACGTACCTAATGGCAGTGCTAAGTTACAAGACTCACCCCTCTGTAGTTGTGGTGAGGGAGTCGCTTCCAACACCACAACACTCCATGGAGAGACCAGAACTAGTATTTTTCATCAGGGATAGATATGATGAAACCTGATAGTTATAATGTTACTCCTTCACTCAGCTTATTACAGTGTTCTTATTACCAGGACTTTAGGGTCTTTCTGATATTGAGTTCACACTGGCTCTGTATTCCCTTAACTCCATCAGCTTCCAAAGGAAAAAATGAAGGAAACTCTGAGACAGAAATGAGGCGTCTTCAAAGGGCAAAGCTGCCACTTCAGTTACTTGTACTGGCACTAAGCTCAGAAGGGTAAACTTCAAAGGGAGTGATGCCTCTTTTCTTCAGCAGCTGGATGAAGAAAACATGACACATATCAGCACAGAGGTTTTTTTCTGAATCCAGAGCTAAGAAAACAACTTCCATGCATCTGAAACTTGGAACTCTAAATTGATTGCCTCTCAATTTCATCCTTGTGCTTTAATATTTTAATTAGAAATGATCCCTGGCAAGACTCTTTGTTATCAAGAACCAGCAGTGAACTGTAGAATTGGTATACTTCAAAAATCTGCTGAAATTGCTAAAATAGCCAGCAGCAGGGCAAGACAAGAATAAATCCAGAGATCAGTTCATCTTTCCACTCTGTACCACCCTTGCCTTCTGCTGAAGATTTATGCATCCTTGATAATTTTCATCTGCTGCCTGGGCCCTGAAAACAGTGTGGAGTGACTGTGCATAGGGTAGTCTGGAGGGAACATTCCAGTTGTCACATAAGGAAAGCGCTGCTGTCCTGTTGTGAAGAGAGAGAAAACAGCTCTGACAAGCAGACCACATATGAATAATTAAAATGCTACCTACCCTGGCTGCTAGAGTCCTGTATCCAGCATTAATACACTGTGTGCTACAAACAGGTGGCACCAGGGGGTTTAAGAAATCGAGGGGGAAAGTCTTTTGCATATTGTGTTTGTTTTGGTTTGGTTTTTTTCCTACATGTTGGTAATTAAAAACAGACACATCAGAAAACAAACCCCAACGCCACAAAACAAGGTATTTTCTTTGATGCTGTGCCCTTCCTGAGCAGTCTGACTGAGACAGAGCTGTCTGCATGCTGCCATTCCCAGTAGAACATTGTGTCCACCATTCCAGCTCTGCATAAACATCCCGCAGAGGACAGAGGGATGGCAGCTCAGTGGCAGTATGTTTGAGTCACCATTTTGAGCTGGAATAAGGGTAGAGGTCTGGAACTCCCAATTCAGTCTGGAAACAGGCATAGAACCTCATCACACTCCATCTCAGAGACCAGCAAAAGCAAAAGCCATCAGTGGGTAAGACTTGACAGAAGACTCCAAGCCACTAAATGGACAAATAATCTATTCTAACTTGTGCTTCCAGAGCTTATTCCCAATAGCCTCCACCCTGCACACCAAATCACCTGAAATAAGGCTAGGTTCATCAAATTCCAGTGGCTTCCCCTGGATGATTCCTCTTAATACATGTCAGCAGAGGAGGGCAGGAGAAGCTTGAGTGGCATTTTTAACAGCATTTGCCTGTGGCAGCCGTTAATGGCACGTTTTTTCCTTAGCCCGTTTGCAGTCTTGAACTCCAGAGCATCCCATTTGGTATTTTTCAGGCAGCATTTTGGTGTTTAGTCAGACCTACTGCAGTCAAATGAAAGATGAGCAAAATATTTCCATCTAATTCTGCCATGTAGGCTGGTCACCTACACATTTCTTGTTCAGAAACCCTGGGGAAAAAATTTGCATGAAACTGTAAAAATGCACACTGATAAAACAAGCAGTGCACAAACTGAGAAAAGCAAGGATCACAGCAGAAAGATAAATTTGAATCTCTTGGTCAGTTTTGTTTTAATCCCTTGTACTTCTTTAGGTAGATCCACACAGTGTTTCTTTAGCTCCTCTGACCTGGTCTCAGTGTGATTCCTTTGACATTACTTATTCTCTCTTCTGTCAGCAGAAGATACGGGGGAAAAAAAGGCATAGTTTCTACCTCCACTAAGTGTGGAATGCATCACTCTCTGCCCTAATGAGGATGCTGTTCCTTGATGTGCTCCCTCGTCCGTGTCCCCTGTGTTCAGACTCGCTCTTTTAACGATCATCTGCACCAGCCTCTGAGGTTCAAAGGAATTTCCCACTCAACTTTCCCCATTTGTTTGTCACTATTTAGAGTTTTATTAAAACAAAAAACAAAACAAAACAAAACAAAACAAAACAAAACAAAAACAAAACAAAACAAAACAAACAAACAAACAAACAAACAAAAAAACCCCAAACACACAGCTAACTAGCATTACCTGGCATGTTCCCCTTTGGTTTTCTGAGAGAGGTTAGAGTGGATATACTCCTGCAATGTTACACAGGGGGTCAAATGCATCCCCAAGACTTCTGCCTTCTGAAAGTAAAAATCATCAGCACTAAACTCATGCATGCGTTCATCACCTGCAGCTCTCATTCTGCCTTCAGGAGTAGGTGTCATTGAAGCATACAAAAAATAAAATTCCACATAAAATTCATGCTATTAATCTCTGCTTTGCTTTAACCCCTCTTAATAAGCCCTTAGTGCATGTTATAGTCCTTAGTGTTTTACCAGTGATGGCTACTATGAAGGAATTAGATACACTGGAACACTCAGGTTCCTTTACTGGTGACACAAAATAAATGAGAAAAATTTAAGAGAAGCTTCTGATGGCTCTGAATTGCCTTAATTATCACAAAATCATGGCTGCAATGCACTAAAAAATCCACTCCATAATCAGTGTAATTAAAACCTTGTGTACCTCCTCTGTTTCCCCCACGGAGTGGTCATTTGTTAAATTGCCTCATAAGGCTCCTGCATCAGCTTCACATTTCAGCCTGATTTCACGGCGTAATAGGGCTCTCACAATCCCTCTCTGTGCTTGCTTGCAGGTAGGTGTGTCAGCACTTGTCTAATAGCTGCTGCACTAACCAGCCAATTTCAGTCAGAGCTTTGGAGGTCTCAGAGGTATTCTGGTCCTGTAAGATTTACAACAACAGAAAACTCTGTGGAGGGAGAATTTTCCGTACACGCTTTTCCTGAAAGAGATGTAAACACCATCCACGTTATACATGTAAGGGAATCCGCTCAGGAGTGCAATTAAAGCTTTATTAAACCTCCAGTTTGCCAAACAATTTGTAAGTAACCCGATCATCCCACCTGTACAGAGCCATTGCAAAATAAGGAAAACAGGGACCTCTGGGGGGCTTCTAAACCAGCCAACTGGATAAATGATACTGTGTCATACCTGCTAAACATCTGTCTAACCTGTTGAAGATTCCCAGCCCTGAGGTCTCCCCAGGCAATTTTACGAGCAAACAGCGTTATTCTGCACCACCTTATGCTACAGCTGGAACTTTGTAATGGTTCAAAGCCTGCAGCTCGTGGCTGCGTTTGCTTTTCAGTTTAGAGCAGTTTAGGTAAGGCAAGGAAGGTAAAGCAATGCTGCAGCATTGATTTCTCTCAGGGATGTGACAGTTGCATAAAGGGCTCAGCTAATTATAGCCACCAGCTATCAACAGACCCCACAAAAGCCACAGCAGCACTGCAGCTGTTTGGTGCCTGCCACAGAGCACAGCTCTGCAAGCTGAAAGCATCTGTCACGCTTTAGAACTGATTTCCAAAGGTAATGACCCAGCAGGCCCCTGCAATAAAATAAGGGTGGACTTGACTCTGAAAGGTCCTTCTGATGGTGATTTATTGCCAGAGCACTTTCCTGCAGCACACCTGGTTTTTAATTGATGGGACTTCTCAGAGGTGGATACATGACTCAATCAGCTTCAGGACCTTAATCCCAGAGAGGTTACTGACAAAGCTCCCTTTAATTTATTTTGAAAATAATATGGACCATCCTTGAGATAAGAAAGTGCAGTATACTTAGGCAGAAATACGTAGTTTGAATTTACCCGTTCATAAAGGGTCCAGAATGTCGTTGCTACCCAAAAAGCCAGTAACTATTTTCCAAGTTAAATGGAATGGATCAGGTTGGGTAAAAATTACAGTTTTCATGCAGATTTTTCACTGCCTAAACATAAGCTACATTTGGAGGGATATGTGATAAATTTCGTACACAGTTAAAAGTAGTGCTTTGTGGAGGATTAGGAGATTACATCCTCTCTCCTTTCTCTGGCTTGAGCGAGTCCCAACTCCTTGCTCTTCTGCTTCCTGCCCAGCTGGGTCCTTAGGCTCCATCGATATATGCTGTAAGGTTTGGGGAAAGAGGAGCTGAAGCAATATCCAGGAAAAACAATCTAAACAACCTTCCTTGACCAGACTTTAGCTCTTTGCCTCTCCCTACCTTTCCTTAGGAGTAAAAAATTCAGTGTGAAATGTTCTTTGGCGAAAATGGTTGGTTATGGTTTTAGCATCTTAAAAACCGACAAGCTGCTGCAGTTTGGCAGGAGCTCCCTCTACTCTCTCCGCTGCATGGGGGCCATGGTGGCTTCTGTCAAGTTGGACTGCCATTGGCTTATCAGTGCAAGAGGGTAATTCCTCAAAAGAGTGAGATAACTCCCTAGAACAAGCCAGCAATGCAATTCATACCCTCCTCTCCCTAAGCCTGCCTTCTTGCCAAAAAATGACAAAATATTTAAGCATAACATAACTTTTTAATGGTTTGTGGCATTTGGAGTTGAAACTCCAAGCAATAATTATGCTAATGAGAGATAAAGTATGTTCTTGGCAGCTGAACACTTTTTTGTTGGTATTGTCATTGATTTGTTTATTTGTTGCTTTCTTTTCATCATTGCTGGCTCTTATTTGTATGCAGTAAGTACCATTTACAGCTGTCCTCGAGAAAACTGCTACAGATTCCAAAACCTGTTTTTCCATTTCTTCCCCCCCCCCCCCCCCCCTTTTTTTTTTTTTTCTTGTTTCAAAAGTAACAGCTTTTTGGCTTTTCAGGCCTTTGACGTGCCATGGAGTTTTTCCCTAAAAAGGGTAATGACTTTCTTACCGGAGCAGCACAGCAGAGCACCAGGGGAATAAATGTGGGGACTTGCCATTAGAAGAGATAGGAGAGAAATGTAGTGCCCGTCCACAGGGGCCTCAGTATTGGGCTGAATGATCACATTCCCATTTCAGTTCTTAATTGCACAATGAGCAGGAGAGAATGGAGTAGATCCAGGGGGATCTGCAAAGGAAAAAAGCAAATGCTTGGCCAGAGCTTGTTGCAGAGAAAAGCTTGTTGCAGAGAAGAGCTTGCTGCTCTTCAGCTTACACATTTTGAGCGTAAGGAGCATCTCTATCTAAACAAAGCCATTTTCATAGCGAAATCCCTTGAAATACTCGTGACTCAATTCTGCTTTCCTCCAAAGATGGGTCTTTGCTGAGCTGGGCACAGGGAGAGGCGAGCTGAGTGGGAAGGCAGGGAAGGAGAGGCTGCCGGGCCATTGCACAGTGCGCTGAGCAGTGGTCACTGCTGCCAACACTGGCACCAGAAAGGCTGAAGTCCTCAGGTCTTCTGCCCTGCTGGGTTCAGGGCTGTGTGTAGATGTGCTCTGCCTGCAGAGGAGCACCCCCGACACATGGAGGACCTTTAGCTTCCCAGCATACCATGAAGAGCAGAAGCAGCAGTTCAGCTGCGATGGAAGGAGGTCTCAGCTCACTTCATCACATTAGTGTGATCTGCTTGAGCCAGATCACACTGACCAGGAGCTGGGTCACAAGCTCCTGGTAAGAGCACGGCTGTGCAGTGTCTGTGACATGGATCAGGGCTGGGAGTCTTTAAACAGAACCTTTAAAATGGATATGAGGCTGATTTCCCAGATTCCTTGTCACACCTGTGGTGTGGCACACAACAGGTTTTTGGCATTTCTTAGTAAGATAGAACTGATTCTGCTCAGTGACTGAGTTATCCTGTGACAGTAGTTTGAAATAATGTAAATAGAAAGTAAATTCTGTGCTTGAATTTAAAACTACTAATATGTGTGTAGCTCTTAGAAAGAAGGAGCAGGGCACATAATGTCTGCTCGATCTACTGTCCATGTGTCTCTAGCATGCAATAACTGACATTATTTTCTTCTTTTATTCTTTGGAGATATTGCTTGAAAAATCTACTACTTACCAGATAAATTAATCAGTAGGTGCTCTGTTTCTCCATATACTAGATCTGCACTAAGCACAGCAAGAAAAAACAGCCTCTTAGAGCATGGATGTTCATGATTGTTAACACACAAAACATCTCAAAGCTACATGTTCCAGCACTTTGTGTTCCATATTACCATTTCTCCACCTTTGAGTATACTTGGTGAACAGTTAAGTTATTAGATTTTTAATAAAGAGGAGAGATGATTTCCAAAATTACAGGATCATCTGTAATTGAAAGAACTACAGACTGACCAGAATACATGTTGCTGCTTGCTTGAGATTGTATCAGAAGCACCTTTCTGGCACTTGGCAGGCACTCCTGAGAGCTGCCCTGCTGCATTGCGAGCAGCTGCTGATGACAATCCCACCACCCCAGCATGACTTCTGCTGTGCTGACACTGCCTCACTGTCACTAATTCTGCTCCTTGACAGAGGATGAGACCTACCCAGGGCACACTGCTGCTGGGCAAACAATCCAGTACAGACATAAAAACAACCAGGAATCACAAGGGTACGTATAAGAACATACACTTTGTTCTGACTGACGTCAGTGCAAGCACAAGTCACTGGAGATTGAGGCTGCACTCCCTGGCAGATGCTTTTCCTGCTTCTGTCTTGGCTCTGATTCTTTCCTTCCTTACTGCTTTACTCTGTAGTCAAAGCATGTAACACACCATAGAGTCTTACTGTGCAACACATCTGTAATGCTCCGAACATGAAAACTGACACAAAATAGAGATCGGGGGGATGTCACCAGCTTTATAACAGAGGGCAGCACATGTATGAGAGAGGACATTTCCACAGGGCTTGGGGTGAGCCACTGATGAATCCCAATTCATTCCTTGACACCCCGGTAAGCAGAAAGGAAAGGAGTTAAGAAGTTGCTGCCATGTCATTACCTCTTTGCTGCTAACACCCAGCCCAGGAAATCATTTACACCCATGTTCTGGTGTTTGTAAAACTCTCCCTGGATTGCACTTCAAATTCATTTTGTACTCATAAGGAGTGACCGGATGAAAGCTCAGCACCAATGCATTTCTACCTGCTTCCATGTGTCCTCCTTCCTCCCATGAAACACCACACTTCAGAAAACTCAGGATTTTCTTTTCAGCACCCTGCAAGATGTAGTTTTTTGTTCAGCTATAGGTTACTCAAAAGCACTGGTACCCCTGTGGCTGCCTTCTGAATCCTAAAGGAAACTGAAAGAGCCCACCACCATGAGATGTCAGGATTTACATTTCCTTAAATGTGTGCCTTGAAATATATCCCATTCCAGAACAAGGTTACTATAGTTCCTTGAACATAAATGAGGATGTTACATCACTTTTAGAAAGGCACAGAAGAAAAGAGTGATGTAGGGCTCTGTCCCAAAGTATGATTTAATTTTTAGTTTGGTGCTGGAGAAACATTTGGATGTTTGATTTTGCTGCACTAGGGAGTTTTCTTTCCATTTCAAGAGTCTGAAAATTGATTTTCCATAACCAGATAGCATGATACCTCAAAGATCTAGGAATCACTATACCAAGGCTTTTTGAATGTATTAATAGCCATGGTTTTTATTAGCCTAAAAGAAAGATAAGGAGGAGTCAGGTGGCAGTCACTGGACAAATAATCTTCAAATGTGGAAAATACCAAGCAATTTAAAAGCTGCTGGCCGTAGCAAGATTTTTGCAAGTGCTGCTGGCTACCAGGGAGATAATTCACCTTCAGGTGGATGAAGCTGCACTTGATTTGTGCGGAATGATGAAGGGCAAATAAGGCAAAGCAGAACGACCTCACGTCCCATCAGGAACTTCCCTCCATCTCCCTTTAAGCAGCCCAAACAACGCTCTTATTCTAAGTCTGAATGTGATCTTATATTCTGGGACTCATCATAGAAATTAAATCTCTGGTTTATAAAGATTATTGAATTTCTGCACATGACAAAATGCCTGGTAGAAATGCCCCTCAAAATTGGAGCTGAATGAGAAAGAGATGGTCAGTTTTATCTCACAAATGTATTTAGATGTTTAAAAATCTGTTTTTTTCTCCAGTTCCAGTATTTCTAGTATTTCAGAATTTTCCAAATTTCTAGAATAGTATTCTAGATTTCTGAAGTTTGTATTTCTGAAGTTTGTTTAAACTGGAAAGGAACAGTCTACACTGGGTCCCTGGATTCCTGACAGCCACGTGGAAAGTGAAAATACAGTTTGTGTGTATGGCAGGTGCAAGACAAATACTGTCAGAAGAAAAAGTGGCTTCTAAACAGAAATTCAGACTCTTGTCAGGTTGTGCACAGAAATTTGTACGCAGTATTGATCAAAGAGCTGCTGCAGCTGCTGAGATGATTTTGAATATATAGTATATTGCAGTGCCATGTGAAGTCTAAAAGAAATTCCTTCACTTGAAATTTATACAGATTATTTCAGCAGATTTGGAGCACCATTCTTTCAGAGTCCTTTTATACTCAGTGCAATCTCATTCTTAATTTGGTTTGTGAAATCAGATTGATTTTAAAGTGCATATAGGTGAGGTTATGTCTGTCTCATTTTTACATACTGTAATAGATGTGCACATTAAAAGATTAGTTTGCAAAGAGTACATACTCTAACATGGAGAAGAATATAATCAAAGGACAGAATGCCTTTCCTTGTGATTTGGCTTCTGATATTCACCTAGTTCAAATGACATATACCTAAGACATTCATTCTTGTAGCTGTGGTTCATTTACTGTTATGATTTTATTTAATCTTGACACCTTTAAGTTATATTTATGTACTTTCAAAACATCTTAGCTCATTGTGCATGATGACCCAATCCATTTCTTGGCGGCTGGATTTAACCATGTCAGAAAACAGCAGACCACTACAGAACTCGCACTCTTGAACTTTGCCACTTAAAGGTCTGTTCTAATTTTTCCCACTCTGCAAAAATCAGGATTGGAGCACAGTTTACTTGGCACCTTCTCAGGTGTTTCTGTTGCCAGGTGCAAGTTTCCTGTGTACATAAAAGCGCATGGTCTTTACCAATACTTTCAGTCACACCTTATAGCTGATCAAAAGTGACACTATGTACAAAAATGTCACATATTTATTGTGTTACCCTTCTGCTCCGAGTGCCCTGGACATGCCCTCTGCATTCACAACAGGCCTTGTAAAGATGTGCATTGGTTTTATAAGCAGCCCAATAACCACTAGAGTATTCTAGGTATGATTTGGACAGTGTGCTAAGATCGTGCTTGGCAATTATTTTGAGCTGGTTTCAGGCTTGCAGAAATGAGGACAGACTAATTAGACTTGGACTCTTCAGCTGAAAAGAAGAGACAGCTGAGAGGGGAGATAATAGAGATTTATAATGATAACTGAAGTAAACACAGAACAATTACTCAATCTTCCACCCACTATGAGAATTAGGAGGCACCCCAATTATCAGCAGCAGGATTAAAACAATGAGAAAGAAATGCCTTTTCCCCTAACATCTAATTAAACTGTGAAACTAAGTGTTCATGGAGGTTGCAGAGGCTAAACTTATAAATGATTAAAAAAGGGGATCAGACAAATTCATGTAAGCATGAATGTCCACCAGTGGTGAGGGAATGTGACGGTCTGGATGCAACCTTTGGCTCAGGAAGCCCCTTGGAAAAAATCTTTACCCGGGAAGGCACTACTTTGCATTTGTCCCGCTTCTTATGCTCTCTCATAAAAATCTATTTCTGGCCATAGCTGGAGCCAGGATGCTGGATAGATCTTTCAATTCACACAGTATAGATGTTTTATATTTGTATTGCAGTCTTCACTGGGCTGCCATAGCATTATTTCAGGCACCCATATGATGGGAAATAGAGTAAGAGAAGAGCTGTGAGAGATGCTGAGCTCCATGGAATGATGAGGAGAAAGTGGACGAGTCCATCATGCCTTCAGCAGTGCAACTAGCCTGAGGTGGGTGCCAGGGTGCCCAGTCTGTGGCCCTAGGACAGCACATCTGAGTCCTGGACTACTTCTGCACACCAATGTCACTGCACTAGAACATGCATTCAAGTGCATGATAGGACGGTCACCACGGCAGGAGAGTCACCGGAACCTCCTGCGGGCCACGAGCAGGACGGGTTCTGCAGCCACAGCCAGCACCATAACGTGGAGAAGTACATGCACATGTACCCTCTTCAGGACTTTTATTACAATAAGAGACCACAAAAGCAAATTAGAAAATTGGTCTTTTGGTGGAGAACGATATGGTGTAGGCATTAGGTGCACTGCAGTTACTGCCTCAGTCCTTGATTTTCAAAGGCTTTTACCGTTTGCTGCCGCTCCAAGTTTTGGCGTGCTATGAACTGGGAAAGGCACATATATACACACAAAGGCACAGCATTCAGCACGTGAAACACCTCTGCTTTCTTCTCCAAGATCACCAGCTGGGAGGAAACTCTTGATGCGGTGTTACTGCCTGGTACCTTTTGCTACCTTTTCCCCTTCTGAGAAGTGTAGCCACAGGGCACAGTCCTCCATTCAGGAGAATTAAGGTTGTGAGCGAATCAAGATTATGATCTCTCTTGAAAATAAAATTTATTTTATTAAAAGAATGACAGAATCTCTCTAGATAAAACAAAAACCTATTTCAGATATCGTACAGTAATAAAAACAAAAATAAAAACAAACAAACAAACAAACAAAAAAAAAACCCACCAAAACTTCTAAGCCAGGGAAATCACTGAAGAATCATTATATACAAATTTCAAATATTGGACATATCACCTCACCAAAGTGACGGAAACTGTCCTTTTAGGAGGTCACAAATCAGAGAGAAGAATAATCACTAAGGCGTGAAACTGAATCAATATACTTTCTACTTTCCTCCCGAATGAAGATTGGTTTCACTCTATTTTTCTCTTAAAAAAAAAGAAAAAAACAACCAAAAGGGGGGAAAACGACAAGACAAAAATCTCAAAGAAATAATATAGTTGCCTTTCATCACAGTTCTTTCAAAGCTGATTTTAGATTGTAATTTCCTTGGAATTGCTTCTTGAACAGTCCCTTGGTTTCCTATCTGCTGGTCCAGGTTGAATGAAAGGCACAGTTGCTGCTGGTAAAATAAGCTTTCTCTTTTGAAAGTGTGCCAACTTGTGCTCTCTGCCATCAGCAGATAAGCCAAATGGTTCTTCTGAGGAGATACGAATTTCCAGACGACTCAGCTGTTTGAGGCCTCAGCATAATAATAGCAAGACCCGAAAAAAAAAAAAAAAAAAAAAAAAAAGTCCAATAGAAAAAATAACCCCTTCTGTAGCATCCATAAAGACAAAACAAAGAGATAACATTTATATCATCATCCACCTAATTTAAATTGATGTAAAGAAGGCTTTCAAGGGGATTTCAGGAAATTTTAAAATCACTAATGCTACAGCTCAAATATACAGAAAAATTTACCTTTTGATCGAGTGTAATTCTATCAATATATAGGTTGCAGATGATGCAACTTTCCGGATTGCCCACCAAAAAAAAAAAAAAAAAAAAAAAAAAAAAAGCTGTTTAGAGAGCCAGACTGTGGGCTCTGCCCACCTTCTGCCACTTGCTTCCCTGGAGAAGCCCAGCCCAGCTTGCTGCTTGTGGAAATGGCCCAAGGCAGATGGGAATGGAAGCATCTCCACAGGAGCAGGCGTGGCAGGTGGGGCTGCAGGACCACTCTGGAGCAGGCTGCAGAGGGCTGGGTGAGACTCCACCCTCAGCAGAATGTTTGGCCTCTTTGCCCGAGCGCTGCCCATGCAGCAGGGCTGGGACAGCAAGGCAAATCCCCAAACCTCCAGGAAGTCCTAAACAAACTTTCCTTTATTATAATTTTTAGCTACAGACCCAGATGTTTTATGGGAGCTACCAAGAGGCAGATGCCTTTAATTCCCCACTGCTCTCCTCCAGTGGCTGGCAGTCCCCTTGGGGCTGGAGGGGCAATCCCAGATTGAAAGCCTGGCAGGCAGCTGCTGGGTGGCCCTGTACCAGCGCCCAGAGGCTGTGTCTGTGTCTGTGCTGGTGGCAGAGATTAATCATCAGGCTGGTTTTCTTCTAAGGCGTCCTTTCCCTTTCATTTTCTCTTGTTCAGGCATCATTTCATTATCAGGGAATACGAAAATACTGTCTTGGAGCCTACAGCATCAAGTGAGGGAGGAAAACAGCCCCCAGCCAAAAAATTCCTAATTCAAACTATATGTAGATATAGGAATAGATTTGTTTTGATCTTAATAGTGTTATTTGGGAAAAGCTTTATCCTGGTGGTTTTAGAAGCTCTCTGGCTGCCCCTTGCCAAGCAGAACTGCAAAAAGCTCGGGACAGTATGGATCACACAGCAGTGCCCGTGCTCTCTGCCAGCCTGCTGGGCAGGAGTTGTTTTCCAATCCATACATCATGTGCAGTGTGCTCCTGTATTTCCACGAAAGCTGGAGCATTTTGCCAGTAAAGCTTTATTCCATGACAAAGTCAGCTGTACAGCAAGAAAAGATAAATCTTAGAGGGCAACAGCATGGGAGAGGCTGAGCCATGTCCATCCATGGGGCTGATGCAGCAGCAAGGGCTGTGAAAGACAGGAAGCCAGTCCAGGGCTGTGGTACTGGGAAAAAAGCTGCTGGCGGGATAAGCAAAAGAATAGAGACAGGACCAGCAGTTAGCTTGGTCCACCTTTCTTGGCTCTAGCAAGCAAATGCTCGGTCTGCATTCAGATTCTTGGGAATCTCAGGTTTCATGACGATTTTCTACATAAGCCCTTGCAAAGGCATGATGCTGTAATGTTTATGGACGGCTGCTTTTACAGCGTGATACTGACGTACTTCATTACAGAGAGAAAAATCACTGTAAACGTGAGGAGTTATTTACTTGCCCAGGAAACTGTTCAGACGGGGGAACTTTGTCAGACATTTCCTGTAGAAGCTGCCTGCAGAAAGTGTGACTAAAAGGTAAAACCCATGTCATGCCTCACCTGGCAAATTCAGAAGCCCTCTGATCTGAGGGTGACAGCATAAACCAGGAGTTCCAGTTCACTGTGGTTTGCACGCTCCAGAGGCTTTTCTAATAGCAAAGCCTATTTGAACTTTACTTAGCCAACAACACTAGATGGGAACTGGTTTTATATTTCAGCCTGGAAACATGTGCCGGGGTCTGTCAGCATACCTGGCCTACCTGAACGTGGGGTCATTAGTCAGGGAGAGATGCTGGCATGGCACAGATTCAGACTGCTGTGTATTTTTGTGAATAATCAGTGGAAAGCAGAGATGTAAAACTTATTCTACAAGGTAACAGCAGCTAAGGCTACAAAGGCAATGACATCCCCAGAAGTTACTGTTTCCTGTTGCTGCAGGTAACATGCAGGATCTAGGGCCATTTGCACTGAAGATTTACAACCAGGACCTAAAGCTGTCATCTGCATTGAGAGGGGTTAGCTTGAGTGGAATACACAATAAGTGAGCTAGTAGGGAAAAACAGAAAGGCATAAAGAATAGAGCGGGAGAAATAAGTGAGCTGTTGAGCAAGGCTTATGACATTTCAATGAGAATAATCCTTTCTCAGACCACAAAAACATTTAGAGAGGAAATGCTGCAATAAACCTCAGAGAAGCACTGATGAGAGACTGTAAATTCAATTCCAAATGTTTGAGAGGTTGTTAAGTGGACTAATATTAAGTGGAATTATAAGCGTAATGGCATGTAATACAGCTTTTAAGTAACTAGGGAAGCATTATATGAACCAAGAATGATGATATGTGGCTATGGGACTTTAATAAATTTATGAGAGTTTATTACTAGATTTCATTTATTGCCATCATAAGAAATGGTCATGCATGAGAACTTTACATGAATTGAGATAATTGATCATCCAGGGAGATGTCTAAATGCATTTAAAGAAAACTTTCAAATACAAATTTCAAATTAACAAGAAAAAAAAAAATATGTTAAAATCTATTCAGGGGATATTGTTGTTTGCAAGACAATGCCAAGCCCTCAAGGCAAGAAATGTTCCCTGCTATATTTGATCTTGACCGCAAGAGAAGTTTTAAATCAGCCCTCTCAGTACAGATACTCTCCCCGAAGTCTCAACAGTCCCCATGAACAGCACTGACATCAATTCACTAGAGGTCTAAGCACCAGCTGGGGCTCTGGTTGCTCATGTGCCCCAATTGCAGCCTCACATTCAGCAAGTTACTGTTGTGCTCTAAATCCAGGGGAAAAGCCATGAGGGTTTCTTCAGCAGGAGCGTTGCTCAGGCTGGAAGGTGGCTCCAGGGCCATCTAGTCCAGCATCTGTTCTGCTTTCCCCAAGGAGAAGTGATATGCAGAGATGGGAAGATGACTGTTTTGTGCCCTCAGGCTGAGCTGGGGGGAGCACAGGGTCATGTCCCTTCCCTGCATGACTGTAAGCCACTTGTGGATATGGTGTAGAGTGACCAAGGGCCAGGGAGGGAAGGAAGGAGGGAGAGAAGGAAAGAAGAAGGTGTCAGGAAAATGATGAAAGGTAGAGGAAGAGAAAGTGTAAGGCATAAGAGAAAGAACAAAAAAAGAAGGGCTCTTACACACAGAATAGGAAGGATCAGAAATAATCTAAGAAACTGCAAAAAGAGAAAATGCACTTGAGGAATAGACAATGGACAGTAAAAATTAAGAAATAGAAAGAGGAAGTCAAGGACAGAAACTGGGGCTGCAAATGCTGTAACGGAAGTCCAGTGGCAGATCTCATGGAGCCTAAACTGGGTCTTTTTATGTTTGAATAAGATTTTTTTGTGGATTTTCATAGTAGCCCAAAGAGCTCCTCTTACAGTATAATTTCAATTGTGTAAGAGCAGATGATGTCAAAACATCATAACCAATAGATATGGAAAACTAAAGGAAAATAAGATTAGAAGACTGAAGGTTATAGAGTGGGCACAGTGAGTTACACATTGGTGAAACCAGCCCTTGGCTAAGGTCCTGAGCAAGAAAGGAATAAATCAAATCATGTAGTCTGGAGCCCCAACATCTGGGGCCTAAATGACACCAGTCCAGGATCCAGAGAGAGAGAGTGACAGCTTCCCACCTGAATCTCCATCTCTTTCTCTACTAAGCGCACTCATCTTTACAACTTCCAAACCCTAAGTATTGTCCCTTACTCACTCCTAGTTCTTAGAACATCAGTTTGCCTGGCCTTTCTTTCAGGCATTTTTATTTGAAATTTTTATTTATTATTCCATTACCTTGACTGCTTGGTAAATGAATTTGTTAGAAGGCTTTCAGTAAATTAAACTGTTTAATGATGTGAGATAGTTTTCCGTAGGACAGTGCCAAAAAAGGCAATAGTGTCCAAGAAGCTGTGCTGATTTTTACTGCAGCAGAAGCACTGTCAAAACCCTGGAGGAAGCATCTGGCAAATTAGCAGAATATTAAATACAACCAAATAATATCAAGTCAAGAGACATCGCCTGTGTAGCCTTGATGGGAGCTTACTAAATGTGTTCATTTTTTAAAGGCAGATGGTGACCTTTGGAGCCTCTCTGCTGTACAAGTCTGGGAATGAGCTGGGAGCCGAAATCAAAAGAGTTTTCATGTGAGAGGGCGTCTGCAAAGAGCAAGTAGTGAGAGAGCAGAGCTGTTTACACCTCCAGTACTTCAGAAGCAGGCAGGAGGACACTGCCATTTTAAGCTCATATTTGTGCTTGGCCAAGATGGGTTTTTGGTGATACTTTTCCAGTCAAAGAAGTGTGGGTGTGTCATTGGTCCTACATCATCAGGATGCAAACACAGGCCCACCTCCACTAAGCCACCTGTGGAACACACAGGCAGTGGGAAAGCAAACGGGGACAAGGAGAGATTCAGAGTGTGTCATGATCATCAGTCATGATGACTGTCCCTCTGTACTCTCACTAGTGAGGACACACCTCGAGTTCTGTGTCCGGTTGTTGGCCCCTCACTGCAAGAAAGACATTGGAGGGCAACAGAGCTAGCAAAGGTTCTAGAGAATGTTATGAGGAGCAGCTGAGGGAACTGGGGTTGTTTAGCCTTCAGAAGAGGGTCCTTAGCATTCTCTACAGCTGCCTGAAAGGAGGGCGTAGCCAGGTGGAGATTGGTCCCTTCTTCCAGGCAAGAAGTGAAGGACAAGAGGACAAAATCTCAGTCTGCACCAGGGGAGGTTTAGGTTGGACATCAGAGAGGAATTTCTCACTGAATTTGCGGTCAGCCATTGGTAAGGGTTGCCCAGGGAGGTGGTGGAGTAACTGTCCCTGGAGGTGTTCCAGAAATGACTGGATGAGGCACTTAGGACTATGATTTAGTTGACATCATGGTGTTCTGTCAAAGGCTTGAACTGATGATATTGGAGGTCTTTTCCAACTGTAATGATTCTGTGATTCTGTGATCTATTCTCTTCATCTTTCCCTTTTCTTTTCATCTTCGTCCCTTTCTAACCATTAGCCCATTAGGGGAAAAAAAAAAAAAAAAAAAAAAAAAAAAGAGTTATCTGTCATTTGCCCACTTGTGTATGTAAAGTGTTGCAAGCCAGCAAAGTGATGTCTGAGCGCCACAGTGTGGGTTGAAGTCTGCTCTGTACACTGGATCTGCTTCTCTGACCTCTCTTTGAAGTGTAGATGTAAACATCCTTGGTCATGAGTCATTAAGAGCCTGAGAGGTTTTGAATGAAGGCTGGGCAGCTCAGTGAACCAATATGTTTTTAATGAAACAGTGATTTAACAACAACAAAATCACTGGGCACATTGTTGATATATTTTCTCTCTTATTTCCATGTACCCGTTAGGAATGGAGATCTAGGGTAAATAAGGACAGAAGAGTAAACTCTTGCTGGAGAATTACTAGCTTCAGCTCAACTTTTGAAAATAATTTTTTTGTCTTTCTTGCTCCAAAATGGGAGAGCAGGAACACCGTGTCTTATGTCCTATCCCTGGTGACAAGATTTATGAAGCCTTTGATCAGATTTCTCAGCACGCAAAGCAGAGTCTGAGTCACTGAGATGCTCCTGTGGTGGCACCCTGGGAAGCTAAAAGGACTAACTTAGCAATATTACAGTTCTTGTTATATACACGTCCCTCACCAAACCCTAAACCATGGCAGCATCCCTTACTACCCTCTCCTGTCTGGATGCAGGTGTGGACTGGGACACAGTGCTAAGGGGAGCAGGCTGGTTCCATCGCACGTTCATGTCCCACTAGAAAATCAGCATGTATTATTTATATTCACTTAAGCTGAAAGCTTCCCTGTTCTTCTTTCCCCTTGCACACTGTTTCTTGTGTCTTGAAATTCTAATAATCTCGTCTTGCCCCTTTGCATCTGCTTGTCTGAAATCTTGTTTTCAGAATACACATACACACGCTTGGGGGCTCAAGCCCTGTAGAAATAAGAAATCAGCTTTTATCAACTGATGTGCTTGTGGGAACATGTGGTGGTGACTTTGAATCCCAGTATCAAAAGAAGAGTGTTCTCCTGAGACTTCATTTGGAGTTCTATAAATATTTTGTGTTTTCATTTTAAAAAACAAATTTTTGTGCATTTTCCAGCTGAAATGAAACTTCCAGAGATCTCAAAATGTCTCCCTTCTCAGAGAGAATCTAAGGTGAATGGTACATATAAAAAAAATATATTAAACTAGTCCCAAGAGATAATGCAAAGAATATAATAAGAAGTTCATTCCTCTAGTATAGATCAGATATCAGGGTCACAATCCACACATCTTTTGCCAGGAAAGACCTTGCAGAAAGAAAGCTTCTTGCATCAAAGCTAATCCCTGGACTATAGTATGTGACTCTTTCAGTCCACACAGTTTTCATCGTTATTCCCATCTAAATAATTTTGAAGAGCAAAGATGAACAAAAAAATAAATTTGAGGGGCACAGGCAGCTCCAGGACTAAAAGATTGATGCGCCTTGCACTGAAGACATTCAAGAGGGAAAGCTGAATGAGCTCTGGATATATCCCTAAATCCTGTAATGGGTCATCAAGTATTAAAAATTTTTGTTGTAGTTAAATAAACTGCCTAAGGAAAAGAAAAAACAAAAGGCAACAAAACATAGTTGAATGCTTTCAATAGAGATTGGATCTTGAAAAAAGAACAAAAAAGGCTTTTTTCTCATAAAAAGGCATTTTCTTATACAACTCTCAGTATGATTTTGAACTCAGGAGGAGCAGCACTGAAGACTCACTTGAACAGCAAGCTCAGCAGGAACTGGAGGCTTGGAGCTGCTGCCTTACTCGGGAAAACGCTCTTTTTTTTTGTGAAGGTGAAGGGATTCCTGCTGAGGTGAATGTAGCAGGAAGTCATGAAACACAGAATTTTTCATCAAACCTTTGCCTGTGATGAGAAGCCCTGGCTTTTTGCTGGTGCTGACGTCAGGTGGGATGGATGATCCCACCACATCTCAACTCTCATGAGCAGATACTGGAGAAGCTCAGAGCAGTGAATGCATCACTACCTCCTACTTAGGACTGTGCCAGAGGGCAAACCCAGGACAAGGGGGAAGCAGCCATCATGAAATGGTCTCTCCATCCACTGTCTCCCTCAAAAAAGACTGGTATCACCACTCTCTATGCTCCCTGGTGCTGACAGTGAAATCTCAGCAGGAGTCTGTCTTAGCGCCTTCACTGACAGTCAAGGGTCAGGTTTAGAGCCTGTGGAAGAAATGGGACTTACCTGACTCTGAGGGAAGTTCTGAATCCCCCTTCCTTCCAAAAGCTTTGGGCATTAGAAGGATCAACTTGAAGAAAGCAAACGGGTGTTGCCACAGAGCAGGGTCACTCAGAGGCTGGTTCATGCCTTCCTGCACCTGCTGGGTTAGACAGTGAAGGAAATGGTGTCATTTGGTACCACATGGGACAGTGCCTTTAAGATTAAATCTTTACAAGCCAGAAAACACTTAGATCCTCATCGAATTTTAGTTGCATCCTTGGTGGAAGAGTTATAAAGAGATGCACTGTAAGACAACTGTCTTGAACAGCACCATCTTAGTTAAAGGCACAAAATAGTGTTGTTGAATGCAGTAATGGTTTGATATTTGGGAGAATGCCCATTCCTCTCATTCTTTATCTCAAATACTGAATCAGGGCCCTGATTCAGCCCTGGAAGTGTTGGTGCAACTCAAGGGACCAAACAGGGGCAGCACAATCCAGTGCTTTGTGGCCAAGCACTCTGAAAGAATCTCTTTGGCCAGCACATTGCTAAAATGTAAGCATATCAAGACCTTAATAAGCAAGGAGACATAAGGATCAAATGAAAAGAAGACTTTCCATAAGCAAAAAGTTTTTACTGGGGCCATGAGAGCATTTTGTGTTTTAGCAGAGACTTTGTTTGTGTGAACATACACTATTTCTCTAAAACTTTCTCTTTATAACCTTTGATAAACATATAGAAACTTCTGGCACTGAAAGATGAACCATGAGACCCAGTGATGCTTATACAGTCTGAAATAATAGTCTGTTTGCTGGCCCAGCCACGCCATGTTTACATTTATGAGGGTATCTTTACTGGAACCTGCCGCACGTGATTTAAAGTGCACTTGAGGATGTCTCAGTGTCTCCTACTGTGAGTTCTTCATTCTTGGAAAGGTTGGTAAGGCTGAATGATGGAAATGATTTATAGCGCTTGTCTGTTGGGTGAATGATTATACAGCACAAGTCTGGAGGAAGAAATAACACCAAAGGTTATTCATGTGCACTTGAGTTGGTAGAAATGCCTCATAAAATATACTGTATGGTTTGGGAAACAAACATTTAATGATGGATGATTACCAGTGATATTCAAAGACATCTCAACTGATATTATATATTATATGTATTATAATCTAATTTCTTCTACCAAGTGTAGCACTTTATATTTTCCACTCTTTTTTTCCTTTTATATCTGACATGTTCTGTACAGCAGAGCCTACAGCACCTAAGACTTCAACAGCTTTTGGTTCCTTTTCTGACAGAGGATTTTAGAACAATTACCAGTCAATGTAAAATAATGTGTAATTCCACACCTAGGTTTGTAATGAACTATAGACTAAAAGACTCTGAAATTGCTGCAATTACAATCTCCTAAAACGGAGTAATTCAAAAAAATTACAGTAGATGATCTGAACAAATTGGAGAAGAAAATCACACTCAGCACCTGGTATGTTTGCAAGGCTGTAGTGTTACATCTAGTATGACAGGTGGAAAAACATGCAGGCATATGATTTGTGGTGCAGATGCTGCCAGAGATGCCATCCAAAGTAAAAATATGATAAGTGTTTCCTTTTTTTTAATTAAGGAATTTTGTATGATCAATTGCTTAAACTCTGATCCACGATGATGTCACTTCTGCTATTCAAGTGTAGGAATGCATTTCCACACCCAAGCAGATGTTTCTATAAAAGGGAAAAAGTTTCAATTTACCTTTAAACATATAAGGAAACCAAACCAGAAAGTTCTGTGCCCTTTTCAGCAGAACTGGCCCAGTGCCAGCACAGGAGCAGTGGTTGGGCTTTGGAAGAGTGCTTCAAAGCCTGTTGCCAATTTCATTGGGCAAAATGCCAAATAGCCCACCTAGACCACTGAGTACTAAAGGAACTGCACAAAGAGCTCAAAGGGCTTTTTTGGGACTTCCTTACCACTGTCAGAGTGCTCTCGACACTGTGTTTGACTTACACTTCTTTGTTTATGTCTATTATTTTCTTCTCTTATTGAAACCGTTTATTTTACAAAGCATGTCCAGAGAAGTTGTCTCGCCATTATTACTAAGCCGTTCTGAAGAAATGCTGGACACCCTCAGAGACTTGATAAATTTTCACATGTCTCATTCTACTCTGGACACGTGCCAAGATTTAATCATACGAGACTTAGGTAGGTTGCATTTTGAAAATTTCAAGGAACAGATCAGTGTAGAAAGTAATCCTCCTCCTCCTCATTCACACACCAGACACTTGGCATAAAGTTACACTACATTTACCTCATTTGAAACAGTAACGAAGAAGGAAAGGAGGGAAACATGGCCATGCTACATTAAACCTCAGGCAGTCCTGTGTGGCACCTTTAGCTTCAAAGAGTCCATCACTATGAAGGGAAAAGTCAGTTCAGATCCAGATTCAGACTTGCAAGGAAGCCTCGCATAGTCTAAAAGACTCTCATGAAAATGGCAGATAATGACAGCAGAGGAAGTAAAATCTAAATGGTCGAGAAACAACTATTGTAATTTTTAAGTTTAATTGGACTATTTAAGTCTCAATATTAAAAATGAAAAGGCTGATCTGTGTTTTATAAAAGACAGCTAAAAATAGGACTAACTAAACTAAACTAAAAATAGAGCAGAGAACAAGAAAGGGTTTATTATATGAAGAGTACAGTAACCAAGGAGATCCCTAAATGAACAATAGCAGGAAAACATTTGCAATTTCTTGTAGGTAGAAGAAAAGGTGCAACAAAAGGTAAGGGGAACAACTTGCCTCCACTCTGCTTTGTAGAATGGTTGTAAAAATGACTGAATACATTTCTAAAAGCACAACTGTCACAATACATAATGAAATACTTCTAGAGAGAAGATTTACAATGGCATGAGCAGAAGAGAAAAGGCTGTGGGGACAGTCAAAATTCAATTCCTTCCATTTGCGAAAACGGGGAACATTGACTGTTTCTGTGATCTGAATGGCAGGGGCTGGAGATTTATGCTGACATGGGAATTTTTCCACTGAGTTTACAATGAGATGAAACTTGTAAAACAAACAAACAAACAAACAAACAAACAAAACCCCAAAAAAAACCCACTCAAGAAATTTACCAAAATTAGCTACTGAATTTCAAATGCGGGTCACCAGCAGTGAGAGCCTTTCTTGAGAGAACGTACAGTCCTCTGACTGGAATGAAATATACTTTTGTTCAGTAAAGTCCCTGCTTTGTACTGGACTTAACTACATCACAATCAAGACTTAAAATACAGTAATCTCTGAGGATGTCTGAATGCAGAGCACATCTGCAAGGCATTGTCTCTCACTGAGCCACCAAGAATATTTTGGAGCCCCTTCTCTGTACTGAAAATATGATTCTGATGTTATCTCTCTATTTTGTAACTATTACAACTTTGCCATTTATTACAAAGGCAAGTGGTGCCATCAGGAACAATTTCTTGGTTCCTGCTGTCTAGATTCCTGGTATTGTCCTTAAAGCCAAATATCTGGTTAAGCCTGAATTATTTTACATAGCAGCTCTTACTATTGTGTTAAACTGGGAGGAGCTGTCCCATACTCTGAATAGTTTGTAGTTTAAGATGAAATCTCAAACTCTAGATCTAGAGATCTATTATGGTGTTCAGTATGGAAATTATGGGGTTCAATTTAGAAATTAACAAGATTTGGATCTGGAAGTGGATCCAATTTTGCCCACGTCATTGGCAAAAGAGTGACGGATGTTATGCCACCATACGCTACATCAGCACTAAATTTATTTAGAGCATAAAGATGTTTTGCAGTAAGTGGAGCAATTTAGAAAGGTTTTAGATTTAAGCAAGCTTATAATCAGGCCCCTAAGGCCGACCTTAACATCTCCAGTTAAGTCTGTTCTAGTCTTTTATGGTGGTGATGCAGTCTTTATTTCGCAAGTGTGAAATCAGGTCAGTAAAAAGCGAGACATATTTATAGATGAGTAAGGATGAAAATTAGAAATTACCCTCCACAGAAATAAAGAAATAAGAGCAAACTAAGAGAAAACAAGAAAGGTGCTAGAAGTCTCTGCCAAAGACGTTGATCTTATAACTTGATTGACCTGGGATGAAATCAGATGTGCGGTGAGGAGAGAAGAGCTGGCTGGAAAAACTCTCAGGTTTAATAATATTGGATGATAACTTGGGGCAAGAATGTGCCCTGGTCACTCCTAAAGTTACTAACAGATTCCCCATGGGCAATAGGCTTAAGAGGCTTTTTAAATTATAAGCTTATGCCACACACAGTGCCACAGCAGTGGTGGAGGAGGAAATGCCTACACTTTATTTATATTTTTAAAAGTCCTATGAGTGTGGGCATGCTGAGATGTTGAGAATGTACTTGCTTCAGGGTCATCCAAGTTGACTTTTCCCTCCAGAAAAATGAAAGACTGCCTCTCATTTACACAACCATGGCCAAAAAAAAAAAATAAAAAAAATAAAAAAAAATTCTTCTCTTGTCCGTATCTCAATTTATGCAAACCTGTTGTTTCAGAAATAATGTGAAATGACTTGGAGACAATCCCAGGTCAATGGGTGGTTTTAAAGTTACCTGTAGGTCAGTGGAAGGACAGTGATTGAGACTGAAATATGACTGGGAAGGTGTTGGCATGGAACCAGTATCATCAATGCAGTAGTGGGACCAAGAAATGGAAAAAAAAAGGTTTAAGTTAACTGTGTTATTGAAGATAAATCAAATCATTCCTTGCCAATATTTCACGAAGAAATTTTTATAAGCTTAGAGAGAACCTGCTTGGTGTCTTGTCTATTGAAAATTTCTGCACTGTCCTCACTGGTTTGGGTTGTGGAGAGCACAGTTTGTTCTGCTACAGAAAACCTCTATGGATCTGTAAATATAGCTTTATATAGCTGTAAAATAAGAGAAGATACATTACACAGATAGATAAACATGGTTTTATTTCTCTCTTAGAAAATATAAATACTGTGTTTAGATTCCTAAGCACTTAATTAGTTAGGACAAATGCTTCTCATTCAGCATTGATAATACTTGAGAAAGTAAGAAGTATTTTCTGTAGCTTGGGAGTTTTGAGTTACAGGTATTTTATTTGATTACAGAAATTTTAAATAGCATAAGCTAACCAAATTTAAACAGTAAAAGAAATTACTAATACTCTGAATGTTAGAAGACATGTAATATAAGCCAATATAAGCCAATAAATTGTCTAAATAAATGTCTGGTTAATATTAGCTGAATGTTTTTCCCTTAGGAAAATTGCTGAGCTTGATTTAATTTATTGATATATTTTAGTAGGCAGGATTTCAATTATGAAAATATAGCAATATGAAGCAAGCAGGATCTTTTTCTAGGTGATGCCTTGCTCGTTTTGTTCCACATTAGGTTTACAAAAATACTGCCATGCCCGTGTATGAAGGAAATGTAATTGAGCATACCAGATTTACTTCCAGCATTATGCATGCCACCCAGGGAATTGGCCCAATCACCTTAACAGGATTATTCCTACTGGTTATTAAGAGCTGAAACATATTCTGCAGTGCACTTAATACCTCATTCAAAGCACATATTAAGCCTAATTAGCCAGCAGTGTAAGATCAAGTAATGCAAGCAAATTTGTTGCTGGCTTGACACAACACTGCATCATGGTCCTTGATTTCAGCCTGTTACAGAGATCTTCCCAGTATATTTTCCTCTCAGTTCTGAGTGTTTCCTTCTGTTCCCTGTGGCTGAACACACATGCCAAGTTTTGAAATTCTTGGATGAAAAATACTCAGCAAATACAGGGATAGCGTCTCACGTTATCCAGCAAAAGATTCGGCAAAGTTCAGCAGTTTGAATCCTTCTCACCAGTGAAATTTCACTGGAATTTCAGTGGAATATTCCAAAGTGAAATAGTTGTCATGAAAACCTTACCAGTTCTCAGAATTATCCAGTTCTCTCCCTCCTCAAACACTGCTTAAAAACTTCAGCATGTGAGTCAGCCTGCCTTTGTAACAAGTGTGCTGAGGAACACTGAAGAGATTTCATTAGAATTCTCGGCAGGATGGAATAGATTATAATAAGATTACTGTCACCAGCAGAGGGAAAACTGCAAAGGTAGATAAGAAATTCTAAAGGCTGCTGGAGGTGTAAGGGATGCTAGAAAAATAGGATTCTTTAGAAATAAACAAACAAATCAAATCCCCTTAGGAAACTGATAACAGCAAAATTGCAGAAATGGTTGAAGGATTGTGTGGTAGATGCATTCCACATTTGTTAGAAGTGCCAGTGGAAAAGAATTTGCAGATCATATGAATTTTAAAAGGAAGACTTTGAGGTTAACTGCTTTAAACTTTAACTCTCAGAAGAAAAATACAGCAGTCTCCCAAACACACATAACACTCTTTACAGAACAGTTGGTATAATGTACTGCTTCAAGCTGATTAAGTACAGAATCACAGAATGTCTATGTTGGAAGAGAACTTTAAGATCATCAAGTCTAACCCATGCCCTACCACCTCAACTAGATCATGGCATCGAGTGCCACCTCCAATCTTTTTTTAAGCACATCCAGGGATGGTGACTCTACCACTTCCCTGGGCAGACTATTCCAGTACCTTATCACTCCTACCGTGAAAAACCTTTTTCCTCATGTCCAACCTATAGTTCCCTTGACACAGCCTGAGACTGTGTCCTCTCATTCTGTCAGTTGCTGCCTGAAGAAAGAGACCAGCCCCCAGCTGACCACAGCCGCCCTTCAGGAAGTTGTAGGGAGTGATAAGGTCACCTCTGAGTCTCCTTTCCTCCAGGGTAAACAACCCCAGCTCCCTCAGCTGTCCCTCACAGGGTTTGTGTTCCAAGCCCCTCACCAGCCTCGTTGCCTCCTCTGGACACGCTCAAGCGTCTCAACGTCCTTCCTAAACTGAGGGGACAGAACTGGACACAGCACTCGAGGTGTGGTCTGACCAGTGCCGAGTACAGGGGAAGAATGACCTCCCTGCTCCTGCTGGCCACACCATTCCTGATCCAGGCCAGGATGCCATTGGCCACCTGGGCACACTGCTGGCTCATGCTCAGCTGCTGTCACCAGTGCCCCCAGGTCCCTTTCCTCCTGGGCACTGTCCAGCCACACCGTCCCCAGGCTGTAACACTGCAGGGGGTTATTGTGACCAAAGTGCAGCACTCGGCACTTGGACTTATTAAACTTCATCCTATTGGACTCTGCCCATCCATCCAACTGTTCCAGATCTCTCTGCAAAGCCCTCCTGCCTTCCAACAGATTGACACATCCTCCCAGCTTAGTGTCATCCACAAATTTACTGATGAAAGATTCAATTCCCACATCCATGTCATCGATAAAAATACTGAACAGAGCTGGCCCCAGCACAGAACCCTGAGGGACACCACTGGTGCCTGGCCCCAGCTGGATGCAGCACCATTCACCACCACTCTCTGGGCCTGGCCACCCAGCCAGTTCCTAACCCAGCCACCCCTAAAACCTTCCTTTGCTATTTTTCCACTTTAACAGCAACAACTAAGAAATTTAACAACAATTATGATGCAGATCTGCTGGGAATTGCTGGCTGTCATAGCATCTAACATTTTCTTACTATTTCATTTTAGCCTCTCATCTGACTGCATCTGTCTGCTGTCTTCTGTCTGCCTTTATGTTTCTGCTCCTTGGGAGAAGAATCACTGGTTTTTTTCTGTCTTTCTGTTTACAAATATCCTGCAACTCTGACTGAGCTGCACCACGCATGGGCACAACAATGACAGTAAAATATTTACAGGGGCCAAGAATAGGCAAAAATGGAAGACGGGGAAAACTTCCATCCATCCTTTTCCTTTGAGATGGGAAACTCAGCAGGAACATACATCCCCGTTGTGTTTTATTTGCTGAAGGGACAACAATATGAGTGTGTGATTTGTGTTCCAACATGCATTTTATAAAAAAGAATGTTCTTGTTCAAGATTCTCCCAAAAGATACACACATACCCCTCTTTCATCTCTCCCAATCTCTTTCCATAAATGAGTGGAATTTGTCAGACCTAACAAAACAAGGAGCTCTCTATTCCTGGGAATGTTTTTGTACTGATAAAGAGAGGTGGCAAAGACCAGAAAAGTCAACAGAAACATGTTTAATGCATACTCTCTTGCAGGGTGCCACTGCAAAATCCACTCTTATAATAAAACACCCTCTCTTGTTGCAATTTATGAATATTATAAACATTGTTACAATGAGCAGTTGCCTGCCTCTTATTTTTCAAACACAGGAAATACCATTTGTTCTGTATATTTGTGGCATTTGTCAAAGGTTATATTACTGTGACCAAAACTTAAGACAGAAGCATGGTCCTGCAGTATCCAGTCTGGCTAGTCACACTGAATTTCTTAAATTCTAATCTTCTTAACAACTAGAGATATTCTAGTATATCATTACTCTAAGCATTTAAATTAAAAAAAAAAAAATGCAAACAGTTCATACAGTTCTAACCTACCTTTACAATACCTTCTCACTGTGATATATAACCACAACACGAGGTTTAGTGCAAAACTTACCAGCGCAAACATTTTGGAATACAATCCTATCTCTAACGACATACACTTTATGTCGAGAGTAACATATTTCATTCATTCAAATACTCATCAACACCATTCCCATCCTTACAAACTTCTCTTACATGTATTTGAACTCTGGTGAAACAGAAAGCACAGCTCATGTTGCTTTTTAGTAGAAAAGCAAATCCTTGGTCTCGTTCATTTTTTGGAACTGCTGCTCAAAATAGAGATCTCCCCAACTCATATGTTATTTCCTAGAAATACGGCGATTTCAGTAAATCTGGTTTATATTTTTATTTGAATACTTTGACCTATGGATGACATTTGATTCCCAAGTGAAGGTTCAGGACAGAAACATTGCTGAACAATGTGCAGGTTTTAGTGCAGATATCTTTTTCTCGACAGGGTACAAATATGGCTTTCACACATATTCACTTTCATATGAAAGTGCCTTTTAATCCTGAGTTGGAGAGTGAAGGTATTCAAAGGATCTTTTCCACCTGCAGTGAATGTCACAGTTTTCAAGAACCTGCTTCATTGGTTACAGGGATAAGACTGGACTATAATTTGCACTTCTCCAGTCATTGCTGACACTTGCATAATATTATGATTGCAGTAGGTCTGTTTTAATCACAGTAGTTTAAGAAAAATGGTTGTAGATGACTGAAGCAGTTGGATAGATCTCCAGGGAACACACAGGGCAATTATTAACTCTCGTAATCCCATTTCTGCAGAATACCATGTGTTGGATCCTCTGGTAAAAAAGAGACTGCAGCTACACCAGATGCATCCATATGGAAATTGCTGCACATATTCAGCCTACATGGCCATTCAGTCTCTCTCGGGAGACATGCCAAAGGCTGTTTTGTTGCCTGGGTGCTTCTTCACTAGGAGTGCAAATAACATCATTGCTGTGCTCAACAGAGACCAAAATAATGGCAATAACTCATTTTAAAGGCAGGATTTGGTGCAGTTATTTAAATAACAATGTTCCCTATTGCTTTACCGGTTCTTTCACTCAGCCACTGCTGTGAAGTCCCAGGATGTTTCACCATGCCCTGAAGAATGGTGAATAATATTTATAAATATTGGCTTTATAAATAAGATCCAAGACACAAAGTATTTGAAAACAAGGGTGGGGTAATGATTAGAGGTTTCTAGCCCTCAAAAATTGTGCTGTTGAGTACACTTTTCTTAAGGGAATATAATTTGAAAATATATTCTTTTTTTTTGTGTGTGTGTGGCAGCCATTGCTAAATATATAAATGGAGCTTTCTCTGCTCCTAAAACAGTCAACATAACTAAGGTATATCATGCCCACAGAGCTTGGTTTACAAGCATTCAGCTTTTGCATTTACATCTGTAGGGCTGAACTGGTGTACTGCTTCCTAATTCTTGACTCGTGGCTCACAAGAGGACCTTAGAAGATGTTCAAAGTTCTTGTTCTTCCATCACAGACTCATGGAAAACGGAGCTGAAATGGCAAATCGCTGTATCTGTCCTCCAAGTGCAAGGCCAAATTAGCTGTGCATAAGACATTTCTGAGAGTCTGGCATTTTATTTGAAAATACCCATGATGGAGAACCTACATTAAGACAACTTTACTGTCTGTACTGTTAGAAAGATTTTCCTTGAGTGTCAACATACTCATCACATGCTCATCTGTTACATCCATAGTGTACCCACAGAAAAGTCCGTTCCTCTCTCTACTCCAGCTATTGTTTAAGTGTCTGGCAGCCATTTCCATACATCTCAAATTCCAATGACTGGTCCAAGGCATATTCTGACTGTTGTGCTGTTATGGGAAAGAAAAACGACTTTCTATCCTCTCTCTCTCTTTAACATATCAATCGTAAATTGATCCTGTCCTTATCTTGGTACATGCAATAATTTACTCCCTTTTGTTTGTTCATTTCTTCCCTCACTCTCCTGAGCTTTGTGTTCCCTAAACTGAATGACTGTAGGGAAAATGGGATTTCCATCCACGGAAATAATAACAATTGGACTGGACAAGACCCTGAGCAACTTGTTCTAATGACAAAGCCTTCCTTGAGTAGGCAGTTTGACCAGATGACCTTCAGATGTCCCTTGCAGACTAAATTATTCTATGATTAATATCTGTAGGTTGGAACATTTAGGATGAATGTCTAAATTAGCCTTTCCAAAAGTATCATCTGCTCCACATTAATTGTCAAGGAACAGATTACGTTTAACATCCTTCTCTTCTACCCATGATGGATGAATCATTATTTCACTGCGAGGGAAAGGTGTGACTCTTTAAAAAACCTAATGCAGTGGCAGTTGTTTGCTGAAGAAGTTTTGATGGAATTACACCTCCTTTTTCCTCATTTGCACCTGGTCACAAAGTCTCTGCTTTTGATTACCCATTCTGATTGATTGCCACTGGGCTTTTCCATTTCACATTTTAAATAAATTTTCCTTCCTCCTCACAGGGGCTGCTCTGCTCAGAAATATTTAAACATTCTCACCTACTGGCATCAGCATTAGCCAGCATGAGTGTTCTCCTCTCAGCCTTGTGCTTTCCAGAGGCTAAGAACACAGCAGGAATGATGGCTCTTGCTCTCCTGGGTGACTGAGTCACTGGTTCAACTAAATGAGACTCCATTAATTATTACGGAGTTAGCAATAAATAAATTAACTCTCATCTGTGAAGATTTGCTTTATTCAGGTTTAATCATAACAAATTGCTTTTAAGTAAGTGTTGGAGTAAGTGAACAAATTTTTATGTTGCAGCAACTTTACTGGAGTGTCTTTCAAAGGAACAGGTTTTTATTGCTGATTGCATTTAGTGGGTGAGCATATAAATAAGAAACTTATTATCCATCTAGGAGCTCTTGTATCTTGCTCCTTAAATATAATTATTTTAGTTCAAAGTCTTCCCTTTACTTCCAGTAAACAATATAACTCAGGATTTTAATGCACAATCCCCTCTTTTCCTAGCCATCATGGGCACTGCAATGGAACTGAAGTTAGTGTTCCACCAAAAAATCTGCACCCCTTGTCCATATTCATCCAGTTGGGACCAATCAACTGTTACTTAGAGAATTAGGTCAGGAGGCCAGTCGTGCCTCTAGAAAAGTCAACATTCCTCAAGTGCAATGTTCAGTCTCACCGCAGGTTGCTAGGAAAAAATACAGGTCTAAGGTGTTTATTGTAAGAATGGATAGGTCACAAAGTATTCAGTGCACCCAGGGTAAACAATGAAATGTAATGATTGCAATATTGTGAAGTGCTCTACAAACCCTCCCCTGGACTCTTAAGGCATTAACCTCATCACATCATCCTGATGAATAAATCATTTCAGTTACAGGATAACCACGAAGAATCTCTCTGCTCTGCTAGATGTAAGCTAAGCAAAGCACCATCTTTGACCACTAGCTTTCTGAGCTTTCTGGGTGCTGTTCACCAGTTTTTTGTTCTTAGAGGTCATTAATCATGGAGAACCACATCTCTCACTGCTAAATTAACATTAAAAAAACCCCATTAAATATCTCAAAGTACAATTAACATCCCCTCTGTTCTTATCTCCATATATGTACCAACAGATCAAAATATTTATAATTTTCAATTTGTGATTTCTCTTATGCAAGAAATATTTAAAATACGTTAATTTCCAGTTGTACTGAAGTTCCAGGAGTGAGAAGAAAATCTTAGGCTGCTCATAGAGCATAGTAGAGGATAAAGGTATTTTGAAAATATCTGCACTAGAAGTCTGTTTATCCCAACTTTTTCAAAGTTCTTTCTTTTGGGGCCTTTCATGCAAACACCAAATATCTAAAAATTTTCCAGCAAAAAAAAAGCTCCTTAATTTTTTTTTTTTTTTTTTAAAAATATATAATACAACTTTGGAAGTATCTGTATGATTATCCACCTCTCAGAGCAAAGAATGCCGAAGTTGTCAAGAGTTTATAATCCACGTATCATCCAGAACAGAGCTTCCATTTTTTCCCTTAGTGGGCAGAGACTGTCAAGAATAAGTAATTGGTCAGAGAGGAGGGAAGGAAAGCACTGAAGGATGCTGCAAGGAGTGGCATTTCATGCTAGTCAAAAACCTGGTTTCACATCATTATTTTTGGAGAGGGAGATGAAGACTACAGCCTTTTTGGGTGCAGAAGGGACGGTCATCTTCACACATCTTGCACATTGCCCAGCTGTCCGCAGGATGTGCATTTATTGCTTGAATCATACTTGGACTCCAGAGAGAGCATCCACAGAAATGGAGCATGGCAAATGGTCCTTGCCATGAAAGATGCCCCTGTGAACGGGAGGTGATCCTGGAGCAGAGCACAGGGCTCAAGTTACACTCTCAAATTCAGCAGCAGCAGCTCATCATCAGTCCTGGTATTCACATGAAGATAAAGTCCTTTTCTCAAGCTTCAAATATAACAGCTCACATTTGTTAATTAAATGGTTCTTCTCAGAGCTGCTAGGTGCCTCCTACAGCAGGAACCTTGGAGAAGGTCATTTATTACTGTTGTACTTTTAATAGAGCTACTGCCTCTGAGGAAATCATTGATCATTGCAGCTAATGACCAGAATATCATACAGTGTAATTAATTATTGTATCAGGACCAGCTAGTCATTTGAAAAAGAGAATTTTTGACCTTTATAGAGTTTCTAATCCTATAATAATACCTACAATAGAGGCTGGACAAAGAAAAGCCAAGTCTTAGGGCTCAGAAAATATTTAATTAGAATCTGCTTGGATATGAAATAAAAAATGGTCAAAGAACCATCATATGTAATACATCATTATTTCTGAGTGCAGCCAGAGTTAGTGAAACTGAAAGATCCTACACCCCCTGCATAAAATGAATGTGCATTTGCAAAGGAGGAGAATTACATCTATGGCATTTATTTGCAAGAAGTTCTTGTTCTGTTGCCTGTCTTATTTTGAGCCTTTAAATAATCTTTAAACATGCCCCCGAGCAGACAAACAAAAAGTACATGTCAGGCTGACATTGAGTCAAGCAAGAAAACAAAACCAGGAGAAGAACAGGATGCAAAACAACACCAAAAGCCTGAGACCTCTTGGTCTCAACATAAAAGGACCTGAGTGGAACAAACACGGCTCCAAGACAATGTCACGCATTTATTGATCAGGTAGTTAGCTGGTGGGAAGGGCTAATTGGCTGATACTTCCTTTGAACTTAGCAGTGAGAATTTGGAGAATGTAAAATTGAAGTGCTTCAGACAAACTGAGAGAAAGGAGCAGGTCAAGAACAGTGTGACAGAGCAGAAGAAACGGGAGATATAAGCTCTGAGGAAAATAGAAGTTTAAAGCCCAGTAAAACAAAGAGACAACGATACACTAGAGAGCAAAGAAATGTTACTTTGTACAAGCAGTAGAAATAGTGCAAATCTGAGATAATTGCCAGCATGTTAAATAATCAAGAGAGAACAAACCAACCCCACCCAAAATGGACTACTTAACAATGGTAAACATCTCTGTATATGGAACAACTTTAGAACACGATGGATTTATTCATAGCTGTCTATTCTAAATTATAATAGCCCTTCTATGGCTGTGTCTGATTATCAGTCCTACTTCCCAGATCTGTTTTCTTTCATATTAGTTTGGTACCCTGAATTCCAGCAGTGCATTTTAAGAGTCAGATGTAAAGACTGCACCAGGAGGGATCAGCAGGGTCTGTCTGAGGACGTGACTTTTCTTCCACACTGCCACTGCTGCGGCTGTGTGTGTGGGTAGGCATCAGCTCTACATTGACAAGTTAAGCAACCCTTGTCACAGAGTGTTTCTTCCAGGAACTCAAAAGTAAAAAATAACATCATATCCTACAGAGCCTTATAGCAAATGTTTCAGTGAAACAATAACCCTTGAGCCTGAGTATGGATGAACTTCTCTAATTTTTCTCCTCCCAAGGCAACATTTATCCAGCTGCCATAAGCAGCTGCCCCCATCCGTCTTTGAGGCTGCTCCCACCAGAATTAAATGTGGCTGGATTCTACTGTGAAAGGAGACCCAAAGCTGGGACAAGGCCAGGTGGAAAACATGGAAAAAAGAGCTACTGGTTCCAGTTCTTTATGGCAACATGACAACAGTCCTTTACAGCTCCCATGGAAGCACCAAACCATGCCCCGGCAAAAGGATCATTCTTTGGCACGTTTTCCCTCAGGATGCAGGCACATCCCTTGCGGGTTGCCGTGAGAAGCAGCTGCCTAGGGAAAGAGCCAGCTTTCCTACAAAGTAGACTTTAGAGCCAGTACTGGATTGTAGGTCCCTTTCACATCGCTGCACTTCACACACTTAAAAGTAACAATAAAAAGAAGTGGTGAGAACATGCACATTCTGTGAGAACATTCTACTTTCCTAAAAGTTTTCACTGCCCTGCTTCATCACCCAGAATGCCCCTTTGTACATATGAAGACCAGAGGATGCCTGTTCCTGTGAGTGCAAGTCCTGAAAGGCTGAGCAGGAAGAGTGAGAAAGAGATGTGGATGAATAAGAAAAATCTCAAAGAAACCACAATTGTCTATGGGTAAAATGGTAAATCACTAAAAGAAAAGCAGTAATCAAACTAAAGGCTCCTACAAACACAGCCTCCTCCAACAGTGTAGAAAATCTGGCCAGGGAAAGATTTCAGTTATGAAGCACTTTACAAAGAGAGAGAAAGGAAAAAGAATTTTTCCCCTGCCCTGACCGATCTTGACTTCTAATCACAGATTTGAAATGTATTTTCTGCTCCCCTGCTGTCTCATTTTCTAGACACTAAATCTCCCTTTGTGTTGGTCACTGTCCCATCAAAGTGTCAACCATCACTGTCTCCCACTTTGCCTGGGCTTTGAATCCCCAGCTGCAACATCATACCCATCCTCGGGGCTTGGTTTATTCAGCACAAAAGCAAAATATGAAGGGCTCTGCTGCAGTAAGCTGAAGCCTGTTGGAAGAGCAGGATTTTGACCTTTTTCCCTATTTGTACTTAGAGACTTGCATCAAGGTGAGCTTTTTACTGCCCATTGTAGAAACAAATGCGGTCCAGGGTTTTGGCACTGCACACAATTCTGTAGCTGTACAACTTGGGCACTTCTGGGGTGGGGCCAAAAATAAAGAAAAAGCCACAGAGAGACACTGCAGCCACTGTTCTCTCTCATGATATCAGCTCTTTGTCTGGAAGGAGCAAGCCGTTGTTCAGAGAAGACCCAGAGAAGGGAACCTTGGGGAAACATTTACAGGATGACAGTCTCTGGCAAGGGAGTTCTGACTGGAGCAGATGGTGCACTGCTTGCCTTTGGTGCCTTTAACCCAGTGCTCCGGGGGCAAGCACCCTTTCAAATGATTTGCACAACGTGATCTGGATAAATACTTTTTCCCATTTTCCAGATAAGATATCCTGATAGACCAGTGAAGGAGGGAAAATAACTTCTTACAAGCTTAGTCAGATACTGAGGGAAAGATAAGCCAGGCCTGTGAAGAAGAGGCATCTAAGTGAGCACAACAGTGACATCCAGAGGGCAGAGAACAGCAAGCAAGATTTTACCAATTATAAATAAGAAAAGAAACACCAACACCACCTCTGGAGGTGAGTTTCAAGCCCACTTGATAGTAGGCTTCTTACTTCTCACAGATGCTGCTTTATCTGTGTGCCTGACCACCAAGGGAAAGGAAAGAAGAGAGAACACTTCTTAAGACATAAACAACTGATGCATCCCTCCTTTTGTAGGGCGAATGAAGATGGATCTCCCTAAAACAGATGGAACAGGAGTGCACATGAGCTGCAGCACCACACAGACTGGGTCCATTCTGGAGCAGTTCCAGCCTTCCGAGGTGACTCAAGCAGTGTCACTGGTCCAGGCAGGCTTGTCACCACTGCTCCAAGTGAACATCTCCTGCTTTTTTCTCTGCCCCACTGGGCATGCTGCGAGCTGTCTTTTTGCAGCTCCGGCTGACCAAAATGGATTTTTAGTTTCTCTCCACTGCATGAGTGCTCTCTCTGTCTCTCAGGCTCTTATGCCAGCCCACGTCTCGCCTACTCCACTTTCTCCCTCTCTTCCAAATCTGTCATTTGACACACTTTAGAAAAGTACAGCGCCAATATATAAAGAAGAAGATTGCTGTTCTCTGCAGTTTTCACCAGGGAGATTTAGTGTCTAGAAAATGAGACAGTAGGGGAGCAGAAGATATGCTTCAAACTAAAGCTGTTTGCTCTAAGGAAACCCCAAGACCACAGGACCCCTATCATCCTTTACGTGACATATGGTGTCCTGGCTACTTCAGGAGCAGGGATTTCAGACTCCTCATACATTAAGACAAAGAGTGCTGCAGGTGGGGTGGCTGTGCAGTGTATGCTTGACCCATCCAGATCAAGTGTTAGATCAAGACAGATTTACTGTACATGGCAGCAGGTGAAAAGGTGCAAGGCAGGCTTGAGCAGGCTGAGTCGCACTTGTCTGCAGGCTTAGCAAGGCTTCTGTTTCCTCAGGCAGGAATAGAAATCCCAGAGGGGGAGACCATTATCCTATTTACTGAGTCACGATGATTTACTTAGCATTCAGCTTCCATCAGATACAGCAGCTCCTGGAGTTTGAACTAAAGCTGTTTCCATCCTGCTGTTATTTCAGGTTTTCACTGGCTCCCCAGAAACTTCCACTTTCTGAGAAAAGAAAGTAGAAAGCAAGTCTGGGTGTTTATTTATTTATTGAAGTTAAGTTTGGAGAAGCTTATTTTAAGTGTAAAGTACAAGGAGACTAGGCAGAGGGCAAAGCATGCAGTATTGTTAAAATCTTCAAGAATTACTTGTCTTGTTTAGAAACAGCTTTTATGTCATTGAATGAAGTGTTCTAACCAACTGTGAAAACAACTTCAATGAAAGACATCTTGAAAAATGCTCGGTTTTGAAAATTCAGCCAAACTGTGGCATAGCCAGCTACAAACAGGCTCTTCCGGCCAGGGGACCAAGCTGTGAGCTGTATCCAAGAGCTAGCGAAGGGCAATGGCACAGCTTCCATGTGAGGAGATGCACTGCAGCTGCAACCCTGACCAACTCTGTGACAGTAACATAACGGTGGGAGAAGGGGGTGTGAAGATTGACACCAGAGTGACAGAGACAAGTTCTCCTTAAGAGTGACCTGGGACAAGGAATCATGAGAGGCTTCTTTTCTCCTCAATGCCCAGTGCTACAGGAAAACCGATGTTGTGCCCAGGATCAGAGGGAGCCTGCAGCAGAACCATCAGTCCTTCCCTGCACCCTGGAGACTGCCTCACGCTCCATAAATTCTCAGTGGGCATCTGGATGCTGCTGTGCATCTCAGATGGACACAGGCATATCCAGAGCAAATGTTTAGGAGGACTTCTGTTTTCAGCTACATGCTAAACCTCACCCCTTTTGAAGTCAACAAAATTTCCCACAGATTTCAATGGGATTTTGATTTCAGTCTGTGAATCCATCTCCCCCCCATTCAAATTAGAAAGCATGGTTTGAGCTTGAAGACATATGATAAATTATAATTTCTACTGAGCAAGAAAGACATATCAATTTAAAAGAAGTAAGTTCATATACAGCTGAGCTGTGTTCCAGTCATACTCCCTGAAACAGTGTTCCTGTCTCAACTTGATATACTCTTTCAGCTTCTCCTGGTATCTCCAAGAGGTTTCCCAGGAGCCATTTAAAAAGTATCAAACATTACAAGCCACAGAAACATGCCTCTGAAAAATCCTCCACAGTGAGCAGCATTGATTCCAGAGGTGTTAGTTACCACTAAGGAGCAAGTCACCACTGATAACATATTTCAAAAATACACTTTTTGACAGCTCCAGTGGCTTGATCTATTTTTCATGGCAAAACAACAGCTTTAAAAAGTGACTTTAACCTTTGCTCATGCAGCTTGTACTTCATTGCTCCCCAAAGGCTACAGACCCTTCAGGCTCCCAGTCTTCAGGAGTAGGATTTAAGGTACTTGAATCCTCACAAGGGAATGTCAGATTCATGAATGATTCAGGAGCAAAAAGCTATGCCAAACCCTCTTATGGCAGAGTTGGGACCAAGACAGTTCCAGGATCAGCGACACCTTCAGCTCCCAGGTCTGCAGCAGTGCTTTCAGGCACAGTGTCCAGCTCCTGGTGAAGCACAGATTGCTGTAAATACTCTTGTGAGGACTTTCAAGCACTCCTGTGTGCTTGATGAGAAACAGAAGATGCATACCTTACATCTAAATGAACCTGGGAGTTTCTTGGGCCCCTATATTTGTCCATTCTAAAGGCCCATTTTCCACAAATGTTCAAGGAAGAAGCACCTAGGACATTTTTTTCTTTTTTTTTTACTTGGGTTGTATCAGAACAAGTTCTTTTCTTAAGTCAGTTTTAGTCCTGAATGTTAATTTTTTCCACTTTTACCACTATATTTTGTCTATACTAATTCAGAAAAGAACATTTAGGGAGTGTATAATCACTGCTTTTTGCTAGAGTAGGAAAGATTTAGGCATCTCTTTGTATGGTGAACTTTCCTGTAAAGGGCTACTGTCATGGCTAGTGACTGAAGAAGGAAGAAGTGGAATTATGTCCAGAAAGTCTGAATTCATTATATGCTCTTTGCTTCATTCTTTGCCAGGAAGGGGAATTCTATCTAGACACCTACCCACTGTTTAACATCTCTTTTCTCCATCTGGCCTATACTCCCCCCTCTAATTACCTGAGGTGTTTGGTGGCATTCATCCAGGAGTGAAGACAGCTAACACATTGAGCAGTCTTGAAGAACTTTGGAGGATGAGAAAGGTCCTAGACCAATGGTTATGATGCCTGCTCTTCCCACCAAGACATAATAAATATATGGAAAAATAGAAGCTCCTGTAAAAATACACATTGGTCACCTTTATTGTGACGGGAGAAAGGCCAAGTTTGGATCCATTGAAACTGCTATATGCTACTGATTCCAGTGGTGGACTAGGAAATTTCCTTCCAAAGACTCCAGCGCAAAACTTAATCCTGCTTTGGGGTATTCAGTGTTTCTCCCACCTATCAAGCTCAAGGCAACAAACTGGAACTGGTCTTGAGAAGTGCAGAACAGCACACCACAATCTGGCAGAGAAAGGGGATGTGCCCAGATGGAAAGGGAGGGCTTTTCAGGTCTGCAGTGCTAGATTTGCTTTAGGTACATCAGAAGAAAAAGTAATTTACAAAATGAGGGGGGTAATTATTCCTCTGCTCAGCACTGGAGGGTCACAATCAATACCATGTCTACTCTTGGAGAAATCACACTTAAAAAATGTGGGAAAAAGTCACAGTCCAAATTGGAGCAACATTCATGATCAAAGGTCCAGAAATATGATTTGTAAGGAAAAGATGAAAGAGCTGAATTTGTTTAATGTCCAGAGGAAAAGACAAAGGGAACAGAACACGTCTCCAAACATAAAAAAAGGGATTTTATCAAGAGAGACAGTAATCAACAGATGGGAAATAAAGTAATTTAGTTGAATTTCTCCTTACAGAACACCACTATTTCTGTTAAAAAAGGATGGACATCTGTCAGGAATTATACAGGTAAGGCTAATGGCGTGTCAGAGCAGGGCAGCAGACTCCTTGACATCTCCTTTGAAGATTGATTTCTTTTGATTACATTATTTTATCTGTCCTCAGTCATTTCTTTCAAGTGCCTACATTATAACTGCTAATAACAAAAGCAGAGCTCCCTTCCCTTTTAAACCACTTTTCTCCACTGTATTATTGTACATAATGACCATGTCATTAAGTGTCAGCAGGACTAAAGGTTTTCTGTATTTTAGTTTCCAAGCATTGAAGCAGCAGACTTTGAGAGGATAAATGTAGCATAACTGTTGCTTCTGCTAATGAGGGAGAAGAAAAAGGTCAGCATCAATATAGAAGGAAAATGCTCCACATGAAGTGTGAGGATAAAAGCAAATGTTAAAGGCAGAAATGTAGAAAACCAAAGTTCCTTAGCAACCCAGAGTGACAACCTCTACAGAGAAATACAGTAGCTCACCAAGAGATATTTGTTTATCTGAAATTCACGATACTGTGTATCCATGCTTAACAGTTATTTTAGCCTCTTCACATTAAATAGACATTCACACTTTCTTGATGCCTCTTGATGAATTTTTGGTATTTCTTTATTTGGTATTTATGGACCTATGTCAAAACTATTTAACCTAATGAAGTTACAGTGAATATAACAAAGAAGAATCCTTCACCAATTCCTGCTGCTCAGAGAATCTTGCACAATTTTTTGCACTTCCTGCACCCTCGCTCAGCAATGGATACCCTCTAAATGAAATTATTTACTCCCTCCAAAGATTTGTGAGTTTTTGTCCTTGAATGGAGGAGGTAAGTAGGGAAACACCAAACCTAGGCTGTTCTGAGCTGTGAATAAACAGGTTTAGTGATGCTCTGCTATTGAAGAAAAAGGATGCTGTTGAGTTGAGGGTGGTTTGGACGAGGTTTGGAAAAGGTTTTGAAAGGATTCTGTTAAGGAGTTCTAAAGAGAGGAAGATAGGCTGGAAGGAGGAAGGGAGCTGCCAGGAAGATGGTGAGCCAGATGAGGGCAAGGTAGGTCAGTAGCACTGAGTCCCACTCTGCCACTTACTGTGGTACCAGGCAGTGAGGCGTTACTGATGGGTAGCAGCCTGTCTCAGTTTATCCCCCTACAAACATCCTATTTTCTTGATAGGCAGGGTGAGGAGGTCAGGGTTGGAAAGAGAGCTGTCTTTGCCCCTGTTCTGGCTTGAAAGCCAAACCAGCGAGAGACTCCAAGTCAGAAAAAAATAAAAGAAATCAAATGCAATAGTACAAAAGATCACTGACAGAGTCAGAATACAAACTGACACCGTGGCGGTAACAGTCCAGATGAAGTGGTCTTGTTGAAGCAATGATCCCCCAGAAAGGTCTGGTAGCTCTTGTCCTCTGGGAATCCAGTGGGTGAGGCTGCCTGTGCTGTCCCAAATCCCAGATTATATCCAGGTAGGAATGCTTGGCTCCTCCCCCTGGGTGGAGCATCTCACAATGGGCTGATGTCATTGTATCAGTCTTGCAATGGGTCCTTTAAATAGAGATAATGGCCCATTAAACAGAGATAGCTCCTGGAGGGAGTTACCTATGAGTCCTGCAGCAGGGCATTGATGGGCCATTAACAGAAGGTAGTCTGGAGGCAGGGGGCAAGGGAAACACTGCCCAGCTTAATTTCAACAGCTCATGTAGATGGCGATGGAATACATACTTTGGGCACATCTTACAGTGTAACCTAGGACAGCCCCTCACTGACCTCACCGGCCACCTCACATTAAGAATAAGTTACAGTGGATTTGCTCCGAAGCCTTCAATAGAGAGGAGTCCAATTTCGTGCTGTCAGTGATGCTATAGAGGAATGGACATTGGCCTTTAGTCCCATCCTACTGCCAAATCTGACCCAGATGATATAAACCAAGAGACACAATCATTTTTGACCTGAAGGTCAGGATACAGAGGCATCTGTCAGTGGTCAGAAACCAAGTGTCTTGTGATACTTCTCTTTGAAGTGCTCCCAGCACAGCTCTGCACTGGCTGCTGACACGGATCCACTGATACCAGAAGCGCCTCAGCACCCATGACTCTGGAGGCAGGTGTGGCTTCTCTGAGCGCTGACAAGAGCGGTATCACTTCTCAGCTGAGGGCTCTCCTTATCCATCCCAATGAGGAGCAGTGGCCTGAAATGCATAGTCTGAGTATGGCAGGTCACCAAACACCAGGACTGTGGAACTAAAAGCTGGATTTTTTCAGCTTGATGCCGAAATAGACATTGTGACTGTTTGGGCCAAAATGTTGCAGTTCACGTTTGTGTCACATGCCTCTTCTGCAAGACAGGTAAGGGTAGATGAAATCTGGGCAACCTAAAGGAGCTGCACTGAAACCTTGGATGTCAAATGTCCCATCTTACTCTTGTCAAAGCCAGCAATGGACTGTTTCAAATGCTTGCTCCTACATTTACAACTTTGTTTTTTCTTTACCTCTTGCAATTTATTTTTTTTTTTTTTTTTTGTCACAGAAGAGTCAAAAGCATCCTGTATGGGATGCGTGTGCATACTTTATATGAAGGGTGACTGTAAAAGAGGGTGATTTTTCTCACATTAAAGAAGAAAAGTCCTACCATAAAATTTTATTAAAAGAGGTGTTTGAGCACATCTGGTATTCCATCATCCTGACTCAAAACATTACTTGATAGAACAGAACTTGTTTTCACCAGAGCCAACCAGAAAGTAAAAATCCACAACAAAATACTGACCAGCTCTTCCTTCCCCACCACACCATGATTTCCCATGCAGGAGAACAGGAGTGTGAGTTCCTGACTCTTGCTCCTTGCAAGTGATATGAGATCAAATAATATTCGGGTTTGGCCACACCCCCTTCCCAGCTACTGTAAAAGATTAACCCTATCCTGGCTGAAACTAGGACACAAGCAAACAAGCTGACCTTCAGGAGAAGCTGCTGCAGCTGTCTTTGCTAAGGAATTGCAGAGCATCACCGAGTGTTATTCAGTAACCTGTCTTCAATCCCAGAGCAGATAAAGATGATGCAAAGGCACGATTTCTGAGTATTCCAGGCACTTAGGATAGAAAAAGTAAACAAGCAAACAAAAATCCCCTTAATCTTGTCACAGAAGTTAAATTATTTTGTTTGACAATCTATTTAACTCATTACTATTCCGTATTTCAGCCTATGTGCTAAGTGAGTCACCACCATGTCTTGCCTGTAATAAGCAAAAATAGGTTGTTTACAAGAGGATCAAAGTGCCTCCTTGTATGAACCAGGAGTTTTTTCCTTTTAAAAAAAGTAATATAATTCTTACACAACAGACTCTCACTGGGAAAAAGTTTTTGAACTTCAGCAAAAGAAAATAACTCATATAATATATACCTTGGTATTGCTTGATTATGTTCCTAAAACCTTGTGGTGCCAGGGCAAAAGGAGTTTTCAAAATGGCCATAAAGGTGATGTATCAGTATGGCTCAGGTGTAAGGGTCTGACTGCAAACCCAGAAAGGAAAAAGCACAAGTCTGGAAAAAAAAATGCTTCTGTCACGTTATTAAATAACTTGTGGGTCCATTAGCACAAGCCAATGAACTCCTCCTGATGTGGAGCTTCCTGCTTAGCCTGCCTGCTTGCTGTGAACATATCTAGTTTGGGTTTCACACATCACTGGTAGAATCAAGGAAATACTTTCCAAAGGAGCTAACAAACATAAAATTTATTCCTACACTAGTAGATGGATCTGCAAGGGTCAAGGACGGACCTTGCATTGTCTGGTATGTCTGGGGTTCTGCTGCTCATCTCTCCTCCCCTGCACCAGCTATAACAAATACCATGGGAAACAAATGTCAGATACACAAGAGAATGCTGTTCTCTGTCAGAGAAAGGAATTAATTAATCTGATTTAAACACCTCTTGGAGAGCTGTAAGTCTCTCCATTGTATCTTTAACTGATATTCAAATAGTCACAAGTCTATAATGCCTGGTAGAAAAAATTACTGCAGCCATCTAAAATCAAAACTAATTCTTTTGCAATGCCATAGCACAAGCAGAAATTTAACTCCTTTTTAAAGTTCATAATCAAAGCTCATTCTTTTCACAAATCCAGGACGTTCTCCCACAGAATGCCAGGAAAAAATACAATTTATTGACCACCAGCAAGTAACAGCATTTACACGGTGGTTACATGGGTGTGCAGCTGGCAGAGAGAATGTTGTTTATAAAGATAATTTCTTTTTTCCTTAATACAAAATGGTGATGTGTCCACATTTTTGGCATTCACATATGCGTGCAGTCCATATGATCCAGTGAGCTTAACTGACAAGGTGGTTTAGAAGTGCAAGCCCAGCTTGCTTGGGCTGTGGGAGTGCATTTGGCCGCAGCCATTTGAATGCAGTAACCGGCAAAATTTGCAGTTACAGGCACTGACAGATATATAAGTCATCTCTATCATCTGCTGTGCCTCTTAAGTCAATACAAAAACTGGTGGCTTCAGTTACTGAGTCAACCTTTAAAACTCAGCAGCAACTTTAACCCCAGAACTAAGGTAAAGTTTTGGTCAGACAGGCCATGTCAACTGCAGCTTTGAGAAAAATCAGCGACCCTGGGATCTGAAAGCATGAGGGCCTCTTCTGATGAAAGCTCTCATGACATTTGCCATGAGAACCCAATGTCTGCAGGCCTTTGGAGGTCTGTAATCAAAACCAGCCCTCAGTGGGTGCCCCATGAGGTGCAGCAGAATTGCCTCTGTGCTATAGGCATTCAGAAGTATCCTTGTCTGGCTCCAAGGGGTACAAAGCTGGCTCACAGCAGTGAGATCAGTTTGGGTTTTTTTAAACATCTGTCATCCATCATTTAATATTGCTTGACTAAGTCTCCTGTCCCACCCCATCTCAAACAGCTTTTAGGAAATATATTTGGATGGGCAGACAGGAACTCACTTCTCACTGACAGAATTATCCCCAAATCTTTGAATTCAGTTAAATCAAAGGCTGCAAGTTTTTAGCTGCCACTTTCCAAGACCAAAATTACATTACAGAACTGCATGGTGTAGCTTAAGGAAGTGGTGTCTGTCTGACTTTGGTAGCACTGGATCCTTACCAACGCTATCTTTTCAAGCCAGCTTGAGGTACTGGTGTTGCCTATGTTTGATTGTATGAGCTGGCTGCTCTGCACTGCAGCACAAACCTTCAGTGAGATGGCGTGTTTCAGGTGCCACAGCTCCTTGTTCATTTTAGTGTGAACAAGGATCAGCACAAGTGGCAGAGGGTAGGTTAGGAACCCAAAGACCCAGTCTGTATACTGCAAGCATCTCCTGCTCACAAACACGGGAAGGAAGAGAATACAGGCTGTCCTTAGGGAAGATCTCTACAATCCCTGAAAATATCTAGAAGGAAAAATGTCATGTGAAATATCACCATCCCTGTCTGACATTTCAGGTGAGTCTCACAGGCAAACAGGAAACAATACTGCTACCCAAAATGTAATTTTTAAATTGAAGGTGCCAGTTACTGCAGCATTATCTGGGACCCACCTGTAGCTCTCAAAAAACTGTTTGCACCAGCTCCTTGACATTATCAGTTTGTGTTATTTGCTGCCTCACAAAATGTCATCTGCCTAACCTTTCCAGGCTGCTCTTACAAAGTCTGATTTTCCAAAGCTCATTAAATTTACCAAAGACTAACAGTCCTGTGTAAACCTTGCAACCAAGCCAAGATGCAAAGGCTTCAAATGTGTTGGTGTTCCATCTCATACTTTGGGTACGTCCCATTTCTGGATGCAGAGGTTTGCCCTGCTTGTCAAACTGTGAGAAAAGGAGGGGTTTTCCCTTTTTAACTGTATAGACAGTGCTACTTAGAGTTAGTCAATATTCTTAACAAACATAAATCATAAATATTCACTGGCTACACAGGGAAACAATCATCAGCAAAAGTCAGTTCAAAGCCCATGATTTGGTTTTCTGAATTTCCTTTAATCTGTGCCTTTTGTTTATATTAATCCCAGTACAAAATGTCTGACACACTGGGCACATGAGACTACTGCTACGTCATCAGAGAGGTGGGTATTGACTGCAGATGATATTATATTATATCCCAGATACTATGCATTTTTAACTTTCTGAAGGAAAAGGACCAACATTAAAGTGAATTCTTCCAGTCCAATATCTTGTTTGGTTTGGGTTTTTTTAAATGAAAAGTAAGTAAAACAGGATTTAGTGTTGTACCTCTTGAACTGACTAAAAATAAGCAAAATCGCAACCAAAACACCCCTTCCAACTCGTGAGTTTAATTACAAAAAATTCTGTGTATTGTAACCAAGGATTGTTCCAGGGCTAATTTGTCACACATAGGATGATGACATTTTTGGGGGAAAAAATGTGCTCCTCCTTCCAACATTGGGAAATGTTTCCTTAAAGAAGCAAGGTATAAATTACTAGGTTTCCTCTAACATCACTAATGAAGTGCAGATCAAAAATTACCTCATTTGTCAGTTGTGTATCAAATAATAGACAAGTTGCCAGAGAGACTTCAAAAATTCTGTCTCTCTTTTGTTCTTTTCCACAACCTTGTATTTCCTATCAAAACATTTAAGAAGAGATGATGAGGATTCAATTAGGTTTTGCACCTGAACTCATCTCATGACCTTCATCAGTGGAATCGGATCACTAATAAATACTGTTTTTCAATGGATGTGAACTGCACACTGTGCTTTCGAGTGGATAAGGCAGCAACGTTATTTTGATCTTTCCCTTCATTAGGGCCATCAATGTACAGCAAAGAGTCTAAATCTAGCTTTGATTCCTCTAATGAGCAGAGAAAGGTGTTTGAGTGCTGGTCAGAAGTTGTTTTCCGCAGTCAGAGAAAAGGCAAGTCACTGGTAAACATGGAATTAGGGCATCCACTTGCATGAGGGGATACAGCAGAAGACTCTCATGCTAATCATCATGGTGGTTTGGAATTAACCCTTCCTGTAAACCTCCCAAGAGAAGCTAGGGGTTTGGCTGACCACATTTGTTTCCATTTCCTCTGGAAACACCGGTGAAATAATCTGGTGGGTGGAGTGGGATGGTCTGAAACCCCATCTGAGGTCTTCAGAGATTGCGCTCTTGCTAAAACTGCTGATAACCACGGCATAGGCGTCTCTATGGGGCAGCAGGTTGGGTGGAAGCCGGGGCGCTCACTGATGGACAGCAAATGCCAAAGGAGACAGTCGTGCATCCGAGACATCTGAGGACCTCAGGGGAGCTGAGTTAACCCAGGTGATTTTGCCAGATGGAATTTCACATTATCAGCCAGTGCAGGATAGCAAAGCAGTCAGCAGCCTCTAGCAGCGGAGGACAGGCAGAGACATGCAGCATGGTCAGCATCTCTGGAGCAAGGCACACACACAGGTAGCTCCAGAGGATGCTTCTCCACAGCCCCAGAGCTGCTCACTCTTCAACTATCTGAAACTGAAATGATTGGAGAAGGACCACTGTCACCGCCAGAGCTGGGTGTGGTGAGTGGGGCTGCTGTCGTCAAATGAGAAGACAAGTTTGTTTTACAGACATGTTTGGCCAAATCTAAACAGACTTTCTAGCCCACAGCTCTGTGGAAGTGATGAGAGTGCCCACACTGAGCTGATTTCCCACAATCAGCAGAGGAGCACTGTGGTTTTCTCCCCAGTTCCCTGCTCCCTCAGAGGAAACAGGCTCTGTCTTAATGAGAGCTCAGCTGTGAATAAGATCTGTTAGAAAGATATTTTTCCATTATTGCTGTCCCCATGTAACTTATCTCAGTTTTACGCAGTTGCTCCTGAAGGAGTTTGTTCTGTAAGGAAGGGCTATCCCCATGAAAAGCAGACTTAAATCTGTTTCCCATAACTCATATTTGCATAATCACTTTGATGCTTAGAAACGTCATTAAAATAACTCAGCATTAGAATTTCATAGATGCTGTGAAATGCAGTTCAGCACCCTCCCAGTAAATTGAGATAACTGAAAACACACACATCACCCTTCCAGCAATAAAAAAAATTAAAAATCCACAAACACCACCAACACCCTACTTCCTTTCTCTGTCCCCTTCAGGATTCAACTCTATTGATGAAGTAAATTGTCGGGGATTAAAAAACAAAGAAAAAGGAAAAGAAAAACCCCAAAACCTCAAGTCTTGCTCTCCATCTTGACACTAAGGTTTACTTTAGGAACTGTGCAGCTGTGTCTAGCTTTTTCAGCTTCACAGTTTATACCTGCCATTTCTTTAGTATTTACCCTACATTAAAACCATGAATTCAGAAAGGCCCAGGTCACCTCATAGTGCATACAACCACAGAAGGCTTTAAGCTAAACTATTTCTGTCAAGGTGAAACAATAAAAAAAATTTCTTGAATAACTTTTAACTGTTCATACTCTGTGATTTCATCCGGATTAGCTGCCTGTGTCTCAGCCCTGATTTTATGCTCTCTGCAGAACACATCCTTCCTGCATGTTTCAGTGCCTTCCAGTTGCTAATATGATGGCCCAGGGGAGAAATTTAGCATTCCTGCAAGCTACAACTGTTCAAAGATTTTAAGGAATGGATATTCTTAACTAAGGATCTAATCAGGTGCAAAAGTTATTCCAGGAAGATGTGGCTGAAGATGCAACAGGTGCCTTCAGAGAGCCTGAACCAAGCTGTTAGATTTACAAATACAGCAGCAAGCTCAAAGCCCTGCAGCAAAACAAGTGCACTGGCATCTGCAGAGCTGGAGTGGGGAGGGTGTGCTGAGGCACAGAGAGATCTCTGGCCTGTCCCTGGTCTCGCACAGGAGATGAGAACCAGATTTGGTGCCATCTCCCTTGCCAATAGCCTTACTCCTGTGCATGGTATCCCTCTCTTTCCAGGACTAAGACCCTTGCTAGAGGCAAGGAAATTCTGCAAGGATTCCAGCCTGATCACAGAGGCGTAGCCAATAACTAACTTACTTCTTCCTTAATTTCTTTTGATCTGTAGAATTGCTGATTTATTTTTATTTTATTTTAGGGTACATGGTAGTGCAGCCAAGGGCTCTGCCAAGGCAGAAAAGGCAACCCTGTTTTATACTTCTTGGGCCTGATCAGCACAGGACAGATGGTTGGGTAAGAATTATTTTACCAGCTAAAAGGGGTTGGGCAGTGTAAACACACACATTTTGTACCATAGAGGAATGGGAAATCAGCAGATGTAGTTTGTGAGAAACATCTCCAGGAACCTGATAATAAGAATTTGTTAATTAACTCAGTACAAGTGGGGTTTTGTTGGGTTCCTCTCCAGCCCCGCCATGTCTTGGAGATGTTGCAGTTTTATTACCAGATGTCTTAATAAATTTTAATAATATCCATAATTACTAAGCCAGATTCATGGAGCTATGTTCCATGAAATACCTTAATATACCAAAAAATAACCCTACATCCCCTTTTAACACTTTGTAGCATTTTCATCGACAGTAAGAAGAATTCATTCAGACTAAAGTTCAACAAAATCAGTTGAGATAACAGCTACATCATGAACCACAGGAAAAAAAAAAAAAAAAGAAAAAAAATGGCTCCTACCTGCTCATCAAAACATCCATGGTATCATTAGAGGTAACCAAGACATGGACCATGACAGAAAATATTAGCATTTGAATATATTTACTATCTCTATTTTGAAATAGAACTTCCAGGAATGCAGATACACCTTAACCATTATTCTTTGTGAAGAAAAATACCTTTGGAGAAAAGAAATCCCCTCTCAGAACACAGCATGGGTGCTCCTACTCCTCACAGACACAATTCCACAACAAAAGCTACACGGCAAATCACGGCGCTTAAAAGCATCGCTTCTTTGGGATCCTCTGGAAGTATTAAGGTTTAAATACTCTTTCCTATCCTCTTCTGGTTTATTACAAGTGAGAACAAAAAGGTTGTTTTATTATTAGACCATGAATATTATTAAGCAAGGCTCATCAGGGAAATATTGTTCTGCCAGAAGAACTGTACAGGCTCTCAGTGCAACAATAGCTTGAAATTAGAGGATGTATGTTCCTGACTTGAACACGGGTTTGTTGCATGATCCGAAGTAATACGTGCCTTGCCCCATTTTAACAGAATCACAGAAAAATATGTGTTAGTCCTTTGCCTATCTTGCAGTTCACAACCTCTTATTCAAAGCAAGACTAGTTTCAATTGCTCAAGGAGCAGAACAAAAGGACAAGAAGCAATTGGCACAAATTGTAGAAGGGGAAACTTCAGGGTAACCACTTCAGTTATGATGAACTTCTTGAGCACAGGAACAAGTGCTCAGAGGGCTCTCAGGAATTCTTGCTGGGAAGCCTCAAAACTCAAATACACCAAGGCCTGCACAAGCCAGTATAACTTTGAAATTCACCTTGCTTTATTCAAGGGGCCCCTTGCCAATAGACAGCAACTACTGTGTTCAGAGTTTCTGTTTAATTTCATTACTGATAAGCCCAGCTAAAGAAGAGACTTGCTTAAATATAATGAAATAGCAGTGCTTCATACAGGGCTGAAACAGATTTCCATCACTTGTGTAATTAGCCATGCCCTGGAGTTTGCACAAAACACAGATATTTAAGCACAGTTCCTATGACTACCATCATTCTGCTCATTATCTCTGAAGGATTAGCCTGGGGATTCTCTTGAAAAGGTGTTAAAAAGGGGAAATCATGATGGCATACTCTTACCTGGGATGTGATGGGCGTTAGGAGCGCAGCCAATCATTTTTTTTCAGAACATTACTTTCAAGACCCTCTCTATCTTGGTTGAGTATATTTGTGCTCTTGACTCACTAGTCATTTACAAACCTGCAAAGAGCTTTCCACATAGAAACAAGGGAGCAGAGTTTGGAACTGCAGGCTAAATGTGGTTCAACATGTCTTCTCCTCCTCCAGCACAAAAGGAAAAGGTCAGCAAACTAAAGGCTCTACTTACAAAAAGCTTTGATTTCAGTAAGCTTGGGGAATTGGATGGAAGAGACAGAAGAGATTTCCTTTAAGAATTAGAGGAGCCCATAGTAATGAATTTATCTCTATGAATTTTGCTTTCATGTCTGCATCTGTGACAAGAAGGAGCTGGATCCAAGGCTCCAAGGATCATTCTCTGTAGAAAAGATTTAAAAGAAGCTTCCTTCTCCCTGAGGAAACACATGGACTACAAAGTGTGTTTTCATTCCAAATTAGACTAAAAAGAAAATATCTTGGAAGCTTCCACAAGAAGAAAGAAATTAGCTCCAAAGCCATTAAAAAGGCTTTTTGAACACTTCTATAATTTAGGTTCTGACACAAAATTTGAGAAATTAGAACACCGTCCAAACATCTGGAGAAATTCGATGAATTTACATAAGAAGCCATTTAGTGCTGTTTTTTGCCCCTTGATTCCTGTTTTGCCGCCATAGCACCAGACCGACCTTGAAAGAATGGGTGAGCACTGAGCTGAACCTCAGTTCTGGGTCATACCCTGAGCCAGTCTTTATTCTCTGCACAGCTGAGTTTGAAAGGCTCAGGAGAAGCTCTGCTGCCTTGCATCAAGGAAAAATTCATGGCAGATGAATGATAAGCAACAAGAGCAAAATAATTCAGGACGCATTTTCAGGCTTACCAACACATATAGAAAGAGTAACACCCTTCTAGATGCTGCTCACTGTGTGCTCAAGTCTTAGGTGACCTCTGCGACCAGCTTTGTACAACTGAAGCCAGAACGCCTGCAGGCTTTAAATGTCTCCCTGAAGTTGGGAAGGGAAATGACGTTTCAAAGTACTAACGAGAAACTTGGGATTCCTTCCTGTTACAGGAGCAGAAATTCACAGGAAGCTAGTTCCCATTAAACCAGCTGCAGCCATCCTACAGCTCATTTTAAAAAGCCATAACAAAACCCATCAACCAAAAAGACAACATGCTGCAAATTCCAGAATACTAGTTCTCAAAAATTTTAAGAGCAGTTGTATGGTTTGGGGAGTTTGGAATTGCTGTGGGAACTTCATAGGGATTTGAAATGTTCAGTTGTACCTTACATAATCTGGCATTAAATACAGCTCTGTGGCAGCTGCATTAGTATAATCACAGTGGTGCAGTACCACAACAGCCTTCAGAGCTATTCAGAATCCAGCCTTGTTGTGCTTGGGACTGAACACACTTGGTTCCCGGGGAAAAAAAATATTCCCACTTGCTTTGTGTATGTCAAGGCAGAAGTTAATTTTTAGGAAAAGTCTCTTTCTTCTAGGTTGTTACCATACAAAGAACAGCAGAGTTTTCTTAAGTAAGGGAGCTCCTGCCCTTCCAACATTGATAGAAGGATGCTGGCTGTAATCCAAGGCACCCAGTGTCCCAGTCTAACACAGCAATACACAAAACAAAGACCTCATCTCAAAGTTCCAATAACTTTGAGGAGTAGGTTTAATTAAAGTTCAGCCATCTCTTAAATTTCCCCATGTGCAGACACAAAATTGATGCTTACAGGAATTGGAGACCCAGAGATGGCCCCCTCTGCTGCAAACCCCAGCAGTCTTTTCAGCAGCCACGGGCAGGAGAGCAGCCATGCAGCAGCTGTAGCTGAGAGAACCTATAATCCATGGGAGACTAACTGAGATCACACACTTAATATTCAGTCCTACACCTTTTTGCTTTTGTGCAGAAATAGTTGTCTTCCTGCTTACTTCCTGACAGCATTTGGTGCCATGGTCTGGTTGACACGGCGGTGTTAGGTCATAGGTTGAACTCAATTTCAGAGCTCTTTTCCAGCCTGATTCTGTGATTCTTGGGGTTTTTGATTGTTTGTTTGGGTTTGTTTTTTTTTTTTTCTTCTTCCCTTTAATGTAACTTTAAGAGGCTTAAATCACTATAGTTCCCCCACAGCATGGGTAATGAAACATATTAATCTGCCAAGCAATTTTAAGACAAATGACGGATAGCAGACGAACCAAATATTTGCATCACTGTTAAACAGATTTGGAGAGGCACAGTGTACCTCTGGTGGCAGGCTCCATCTCTAACAGGATAAACTTCAGCTTGCTAATTGCCACAAGGTACAAATTGGCTGCTGGTGTGTGCTTGGAGGGTGATAGACTGAATGAAGGAAATTTCTGTGTAATTGCCCAAAGAGATTTGGACAAAAATCTTTAACCACTGTTTTAATGACAAAACAAGAATTCTGCTTTCTGTCATTATCGAGTCACCAGTTCTGTGCTGGTTTTTGCCTACAAGGATTGGAGATGGCTCTTGGTGTGAGTTCTGTGGTGCAATACCTAGGCCAAGCTTATACCTAAATGGACCCTGACCTAGGAAAGGTGGAGAAGTAATAAACAATAAAAACACAGATAGAAGGAAACTCCATGTTCTTTTTGTGATGTTCCAGAAAATCCCCTGTACAGTGAAAGTGAAGGGAGGGAAATGACAGGCAGGAAAAACCCTTCAGTCCCTCACTTCTGGGGAGCAAGAGACAAATACAGGCCCTGTCAAATCCAGAAGGAAAAATACCCTTTTGGTAGCTGAGTGGATGGATGATTGCAGCTACAGCCAACATTGTACTTACAGTTAAATTCCCTCCCTTTGCCCCAACTCACAATGTCTACACATGCAACAGAAGGATGGGCACTCCAGCTGTCTGTTATATGATTTGTTCTGGATGTTGTGGAAAGGAAGATTTGGAAACAGAAACTCTTTCACAAGAGCAAAGTCTCTATTTGCCTTTCCAAATTCTTTCCCTTCTATAAAGCTGTGCCTTGAAGGAAGAGTAACCAGTATAGAATGTGATCAAGGTCACAAAGCTTTATGCCCTAGCAGAACAGTATAGTTCAGTTCACACTGGAGAAACAAAACTTAGGGATTTATATTCGCACCAGAAAGTAGCCATCTAATTCCCTACCTTCCTTTCCTCCCCCTCACTAATATATTTTTTGTGAAAAGATTTAGAGCCCAGGGGAGTTGTATTCTCCTGCAATGAAGTCTTAAGAAGCCTATAATCCAAGATGCTAACACCACTCATGATACTCCCTTGGATCCCCAGGGCCTACACCACAACACTACCTGAAAACGCATGTCTCTCCTCGCACTCCTGCTCTCTCCTTTACTCTGACAGCAGCCTATGCAACACCCACATATTTGTTTTCCAGTACCAATCCTATCACACTGAGGAGGTGTTGTGAAATACTTGTTTTTAAGGAACATTTTGCTTTACAACAGGCTAGCCTTGGATAAAAAGGTGACTTGCTCCCCAACACCTAAGCCCAGTAACAACTCTTACAAACGCAACCTCCACACATGGGCCATCCAAAATGGCCATTTTTTCCCCCTCATAAACAGAGAGCCCCTTCTCAAGGCATTACTAGAAGCACATGAATCTTTATTTTGTATCACAATACTTCAGGTAATGATATTATGATGACAAAAAGACCCTTTTAACCACCATCTTGGACCATATTTTCTATATATGTTATGAAAAAAAAGTCTTCTACATTTTTTGGGTTTTTTTTATCTTTCAGGATGACTGATTGTGGCATACTGGAGTCCCTCTGGATAATACATATACTGAAAGTTGATTGATTAGGTCAAATACTGATTAGCTCAGCATTAATAACTGAATTATTATGTTTATATTGTATATGGGCATCTCCTGAAATCTCTGAGATTACAAAAAAATAGACTTCATCTTCTCTAGTATAAGCTTATTAGGTAAGACCAAGAATAATTCAGATTTAAACAACATTCATTGGCAACAGGAAACTAATCAGACATAAGGAGACAAAGATTCGAGTTTTTATATCCATTTCTTCTTAGTATGAAGGACAAGTCAGAGTTCAGCAAACTTTCCTGGTTTGACATCTACTGGTTTCCCTGCTACTCCCTGCAGGCCCAGCAGGGAAATGTGGCACTGAGCAGAAAGCCCCACTCGTTACTGGGGATTTGTCCCCCTTGTAGGACCAGCAACACAGAGGGAGGAAATAACAGAGGGACGAAACTCAAGCCTGCAAGTGCACTTATTGAGGCTGACAACAACGTGAAGTGTTTGGGTGGCTCGCTGGAGATCCCGAGAGGAAAAATAAGCATTCAGTGAGGTGACAGAAGAAAGATTAGATGTCTTCCTATAGTTTGCATTACTTGAATCCTGTTTCAACAGCTTTACTTCCAGACACATGCACACTCCTGTACACCATTCCCCCCAAATATTATCAATATTTCCATAGAAAAGAAAAATTATAAAGGGAATAGGGGTTTAAATTTTTTTTTTAAAAAAATTTCTCCTGTCCCAGAGAAAAAGATTGACTGTCGTCACTTGATTTCACTGCTTTTTAAAAATTTACATTTCAAAGACTAAGCCAAAGAGAAAGAAGAGATTTCACAGTAACATCAGCTTAATTAAAACAATTATTGAATATTCATTTTCCTTCTCATCTCCACAGAACGGCTGGTACTGCTGTTACAGTTTCGTGATGTGCATACTGAAGAGAGGAGCTCTACTGAGCTCTAAATTCAAGTGAAAGAACATCCATGCATTTTCACGCTTGTTAGCGTAATTATAATTCAATATTTCATTGTGTAATGCCTAAGCAATCCCACTGAGATTCATTCTCCTATGCAATGTACAAACATGTTGACATGACCCCCAAAAGGGCTGGATGGTTTCCCCTCCCACCTTGCAGGCACATACATGATTTAAAGGCTAAGTCTACAATGTTTCTGACAAGACTTGTACATTTGCCGCTAGCTCAAGCTCCTGAGCTAGGAAAGGTGAAATGGACAGGAACAAGCACTTCATCATGTTTTCCTATTGTGCTCACACACAGTCCAAGCTCTGCAGCTCCCTCTCTGCAGCTGAAGGGAATATGGCTCATATATATATAGAGAGCACACATTATTCCAGGTACATTCCCAAAGCCCACTCAAGAAGATACAAGCACTATCATTTTAGCTAAGCACACCACGTAGCCCTGCGCTCGTGAGTTAGGCAGCTCACAGGCAGACCAGGATTTTCCATTCCTTGCAGTGTTGTGCCAGAAGACCCTTCAGAACTTCATGTGATCAAAAGTCTGTGGACACTCTGTGTATTCACACGCACTGACACACAGCTTTGTGTGCATGCATAAATACACGCCTGTGTGTGCACACAAACATCCCCTTGATGCCCTCCTATACCCAGAGAATCGAATTTAAGCTTTAACAGCTTAAAACAAAGAGCAGAAAACAGTCACAGAAATCCTCAGACAGGGAACAATAGGGGAGTTGCCCAAATACCCACATACCTTCTCCTGGAATGCATGGGGTGGTCCTGGATGGACCAAAACAGCTACACCTCCCACCAGCTTCAGCAGGGCGCAGGAAATCCTGAGACCTCTCAGTATTCAGTCCCAAGGTCTCAGAGGGTAACAGAGACAAGCACCCCAAGACACAGGCCAGCAAATCTGGCGCAGGTACCTTGACTCTCAAGTAACACAATCATCAGCTGTGTCAACTCTGCACACCATTACCAGATCTGCAAGCCATTAAGCCCACCTTGTTTCAATTGGACTAATTAACTACTACCTTGCAGCACTTTCCTCTTAGCTGGACCCTACTGTTGCCAGATGAATTCACACTGACTAGAGAGAAATTTTGTGCTGTGAAGAAACCTGTTAGAAAGCATTTGTATTTACACAGAATAGCTATAGTAAAACAAAGGAAAAATCACCTTTCTGGCAGCTGAAGAGCTGCACAGCATTATATAGGTGTGCTCTTGTACCATTTGGCTCAGCTGGAATCCCAGGAGAAAAATACCAGCCAGTTTCAGGGACCACAACCTTCCTCTGCATTTAATGTTTATATTAGTTCCTGCCATGTTCAGCAACATCTTTCAAGCTTCAACTAGTGATGAAATCTGAGCCTTGAAAAACTCACCTTTATTAGCTGAGATGGGCTGTGAGCAGTGGCAGCAGTGGTTTTGTGAGCCATGGGCTGTCTCTGGCATAAAGAGGGTGAAGTTGTTTTCCCCCAGCAGAGCTCACCCTGGTTCTGGGGCAGGTTTGTGATGTAGGAGTTTGGGTGGGTATGCAAGGAGTGACATGGGGACAGACATGCAGACATCTGAGCCCCAAAATCTCTTCTACCTTCTCTGCAAACTGCCAAAGGCAAATCAGGGGCAGCTGGGAGCAGCTCAGCTCCCCACTTGGTACCTGGAATGACAACCCCATTGCCAGTCCCCTTCCCAGTTTCCCCACCCTCTGCTCTATCAATGGCAAGCTCAGCACAGCGGTCAGTGTTGGCAGTGAGACCAGCACAGGCTACTGCAGGCTTGATGTGGCATAAACCCATGAGTCCAGATATTTGTTTAATCCAGAGACTTAAGAAAGTAATTAAGTCAGTCTTTCTTCCTCCAACTTGACTACAGCATTTCTAACAACCCCTCTCACCTCTGCCTGAGTCCTTAAAACCACTTTCCTTAAAATAAGGGTGTGCCTTTAACACTCTCCTGATTCTTCATGTTGAAATAATACTAGCAAGTGGTTTAGAAAACAAAATAGTTTAGAAAACAAAAGAGTTTAGAAAACAAAATGCACCCAGATTGAGTTGTTTTGTTTTTTTTTAATAGAAAAACACCCACAACTTTCATCATGCACCAAAGAAGTCAATGAAATATCTGCTGCTTCTTAGAACTCTTTTTTAATTTTGGAGTTTTACTTTGATCAGGGAAAATTCTAGTTGTGCTACTTGGCCTCATTTAAATTAGCTTTGGGTGCCAGAAGGCACATTTTATATCATTAGACATGAGATACCCATTTTAACAAAACAAAACTATGCATTCGTCACCATATATGCATTAGCTGGTCAGCCCCTTTCATTTTGTAACACTCACTTTCTCCCTGCGGAGCTCCAGCGGGCCTCTGGCAGAGGAGGCTTGGCGAGAACTGCTCTTGGTTTGTTTAGTGCCAGGTCTTTTATCAAGGAACAGAAGAAATGTCTCTTGAGGACATCTAGACTAACTTGTTTTGGGAATCCTCAGCTTTAAGCCCGTTAGTAAAAAGTGGTGATTCTCTAAATCTGTTGAGTAGTCAGTAAAAAAGCACCGTGTCTGAAATCATTCTGTAGGAAAAGGACATCTTAGAAAATAGCAATAAACATACCGTAGACTCACTGCAAAGTTAATCCAAATCTCATTTAAATGACATGTTTCCCATCATGTTGACAGCCACAGAGATAAAGGGAGGCAGAAGAAGGTGCTGCAGGACCCTTCAATGTTCCTGTCAGCCATGGAGTTTAATTTGATCTCTTTATTTATTTACACCTGAAGAAAATTAAATTCCGCCATTTTCTCCCTTGCTCTGAGGTGAATAAACTCCATTTTTCCCAGAGAAGACAATCAAATGTTCATGATAGTGACAGGTGCCAGCCCTAGCAGTCCGTAAACAAATTAATTCCTTTAAGATCTAATGATTTGCCATTGTGAAAATGCACCATTAATATTTAGATTCCGTGCATCTCCAAACACAGGCTTGCAAAGCAGCCGTGAATATTATTGTGAAGCAGGCAGTAGGAATACCAGTATCATCTGAACAAAGGTTCCTGTCGAAAACAAACTTAATGAAACCCCTACAGTATTGGGTTTGTTCATTTGACAAGCAGACAGCATTTCTCAGGTAATGAGCGTTCCTCCTTCATGTCAGTGCTTCCTTCTTGTCATACCTGTGGTGACAGCCCATTTTTCCACCTCCTCCCACATTAGCTGCCTGCTGCCCTCCAAAAGTCCACATTAAGGAGACTCCAGCCCTGCACTGCCCACTGAATGGCCACAGCTGGAGTTTCATGGTCCTTCTGGATCTCTGTCCCTCTGCACCAGACATAGATGCAGGACAGGACAGCAGTGCAGCTGCTGCATGGCACGGGCAGTCCCCACTGTGGCTCCTACAGCCCAGTGCTGGGGGGCAGAGGTGGCTAGTTCATCTTTCTAGCTGGTTTCATGGCCTAATAGCTTAACAAATATAAAAAAGCTGTGCTATTGCTCTTATCCAGCTGCATTTGACTCTGCATCATTTAGCCTCTGCATCATCTTTTAGCCTCTGCAGCTCTTTATTTTGAAAATGCGTGGTGGAGGTGGACTGTAGAGGGGCCTGAACTTCCTGATGGTCATGGGAAGGACTGCTTTGTTATAATCAGAGTACCAGATTATGGAAAACCTAGGGATGGTATGAAGTACTAAGGCCTGAACAACAGGCTCTGAGCAAAAGCTGACCTCTAGGTGAACCTTCCAACCACATGTTGTATATATATATATATGTTCGCTCATTAAAGTATTGTTATATGTGTTCATTTATTGGCAAAACATGTATTTATCAGTCCATAGTACAAACTGGACAAGACCGGTTGTTAAGAGAGTACAGAATCAAAGAGAACTCCCTTGGTTCCTCCTTGGGCTCTGGCCAGGGCTTGCATGAATGCCAGCAGAAGAATGAAATTAGAAATTATGTCAGCCTGTTTGTTTTACAGGATAAAAGCTGGGCTACTGTCACAGCAAATCTGGGCCAGCCTTGTGTCCTGCCAGGTGGATATCTCTAGGGATTTCCCAGTCATTTCCCAGAACTGGTGTGGTTCTCCAGTCCTTTGCAGTGACAGCTTCCCCCCCAACAGCTGATGTGCGGATTTGGATGGTGCTAAAGTATCAGGGTAACTGGTGATGTGTCTTTCCTAATCATTAGAGGCATTCTTTTGTAGAAATGATTAAGTGCATTGCTTAGCTTATCCTTTTGTGATTCTTTGCAATTTTACATTATAGCAAATTATGCTATTCTTTAGGCTGGTGTCTGGGTCTGTGTCTCTGACCCTGACCACTGGCAAAACATGGTATCAAGACTTCAGGTCTTAAATTATTAGACGGGGATACGTGTTTATATAACTTAAGATTCCCAGAATATTATGGAGACCAAAAGAACAGCTGGGCTCAGAAAAGAGAGTGGCACGTTTCTGATCGAAAAAAAATCCACTAACCTTTTCCCTCAGTTTGCTCTCCTTGAGAAATATTTTGTCTTTTATCAGGGACAGGAAGAGTCAGACTACTCTGCAAATCCCCAGCAAGTGCTCCATCAAACCTTCACCTTTGCTGCAGCTAATTATCTCACTCCAGCGGAGAGTTCTTATCAGAGACTGTACATTTCCCTGCAAACAGGGAAAATAACATGCTGCTATTCCTCTGTGTGTGTCTCTGACAGCTCCAGCTCAGTCTATCTCACTGTATTCACAGAGAATATCAGTAGTGATGGAAGTAGGAAGAAAAACGTCCTCAGAGAAAAAAAATCCAAAGTGTTTCATCAGCGTAACCGTGCAAGATTTACACAATAAATATTTTTCAGTTTTTGACTGTGCATTTTAATTTCTCAGATTAAGGCTGTGCTGTGATGCCACATAAAGCTATTACACCACGCTCAGGAAAACCACACTAACAGGGCTTCAACATTTCAACAAAGCAGTCCCTGAGGAATGCCCAAAAGAAATCACTTCCTTAAAATGATTTTCTTCTTCCAGTACATCTTCAATAATCTTAGCACTCAAACGTTTCCAAACCCTTCCAAAAAATATTGTTACATATTAATTTTTAATTAGCTTTCTGAAAGACTTCCCTATTACAACACATAAAGTGCTGTAACTTACTAATAAATAAGCCTTGTAGACAAGCTGTATTTCTTTTTGTGGGCTTCAACCCATACAGTTAATTAAATGCTGCTGAACTCATTCTCCTCATTGTACAGCTCTGTAACCTATTAAAGTATTTTCCTCTGGTGCACACACACCGCACTCATATAACCATTCTGCACACCACCGACTTTTAACTAAACAGTACAAGGAATTATTTTTACACTCAGCAGCGAGCCACTTGAAAAATCCAGCAAGTCTCAGGACTGGGAAGATGAACAGCATCTGCACACTGAGAGCACAAAAAGGTCACTTCTGATTTCTCACTTCTCTTCCCACCGCTGTAGGGATGGCCCAAAGTGACCCGAAGGGCTGGGGCAGTGGGCAGGGGTTTGCAGGGAGGGAACACGCTGGGCTTGGCCCCCAGGCAACAGTGGCTGCTCGCCAGGCGAGCTGCAGGAGGAGCAGGGCTCAAAGGACATGGAGTAACTCATCCCTGCAACACCAGGAACATCCCTGCAGGCTCAGCGAGTCGGTGCCAGCAGCACCACGGCTCCTGAAGAAACAAGGCTCAGAAATACTCTCTTCCAAAAGAAAAAGGAATTGCTGCTCGTGTTTGTGTCTAAGTTAAGTCAGATGTGACAGATTCCTTAGGTGGGTATCACAGATTCCCGGTGAGAGCAGATGGATAAAGGGATGGGTTTTCTTATGGGAAAGGTTGTCAGGATGTTAGCTCCTTCATCAGAGAATGAAAACACCCAATGAGAACCACCTGTGATAAAGGATACTGAAAAAACAGAGTTACCACACAGCAAGGAACTTCAGACAGTACCTCACAAAGCCAGTTGCTTGGAATTGGGAAATAAAAATGCATGGAAAACATGGGAGAGTGACTATCTCCAGCATATGGAAAATAATGGAAGGAAATTAATGACTTCTCACATTTTGGAACTGTGTGCAGTGAGGACCATCCAGAAAATGCTGTAATGCTCTACAGCAGGAGGCAGCACAGGTGGCAGGGCAGACTTCTGTGACAGGACCCTAGCTGCAAGAGCTGAAACATCCAAACTAACTCTTTCACAAGAAGCAAATTACACCCAAAAATGCCCCTGTTCTAAGAAAAATATGATTTAGAGGGAAAATCAGGAAGAATGAGATGGGATATGAAGGATTCCATTTTCTTTTATGGGAATGATTTGAATTTCAATTGAGAAAACAAAGCACAGCTAAAAGAAGAGTCTGTAAAATCTGGGAATAAAGAGCTAGGATCAGATTTTTTTTTTTTTTTTTTTTTTTTTTTTAAGGGTGCTTGGTTCTGGATTTCATTTAGAGAATGCATACAATAAAGGAATAAAAAACTCTATACATAAAATTAATTCTCAGATATCTTTAATGGGACAGGCAGATTTTCAGTGTTCCAGTGCCCAGCTACAAAGGCTAGAAATATCCTTTGGTATAGAAATATCCTTAGATATCCTTTGTTAATAATTGTACAAATGATTTTATAAAGTTTACAGACTTATTAGAAAACAAACTAAATTTACCAGCTGTAACAGGGAGTAGAGTAGTAAGCAATTGACATAAATATTTAGAACATGAAATATTTAGTAAATAAAATTGCATCCCACTAGCAGGACATTCTTATGATTATGCTTGAAGCTCAATATTTTAAACTAATTCTTAATGGTTCTGGCCCATTTCCCTAGACAGGGAGAGTTCAATATGCATTTCCAATATGCCTCATGGGAGCAAATACTGTTACAGAGTACTCTGTGAGTTAAAATCTCTTCCTGGTACATTCCCCCCCTGGGAACGTGGTACCACAGCTTCCTAAAACAGCTTTCTGAAGGAATACAGGGCAAAGTATCTATTGACAGCATGCTGGGAGCACAATAGCAGATCAGAATGAAAGGCTACGGAAAGGATTCCACAAAAGGGCTCAACAAACAGACCTGAAATGGAAGAGATAACTTGAAGCTCACTTGAATGAAATCACTAGGAGAAAGACTGAAAACAATACAGCTAACACAGAGGCATCCAGACACAGTGGACTCTGGAGGAACACCCACATCAACCTTGTCATCCTCTCTTCATCTCCATGTCCTTGCACCGAGAGAAGGAGCTGGAATGTCCTCCTAAGAAGGGATTTTCCTGCTTTAAAAGCCTTAAAATGAAGCAATTGTCCTTGCATAATGCTTTTACACCAAAAGACAGAGGAAGTTTTCTACAAACACCTCAGAAGGGAACACAAGGCACAGTATGTGAGCAAGAAAATGATGAACTTTGGGTGTGAGTGACATATGCCCCCAGAATTCTTGATGAAATAGAGTGTTACTGCACACAGGCACATTCACTGAAGACCAGTTCTGGCAAAAACAGTGACGATTCTGCTGCATAGAGAAGGATTACACCTTGAGAAAGCTGGCCTTTTTCAGCTGTAGCTGTATGGTTTGTCTGCTCTGTACAAACTGCAACTTTAGCTGCTGATGGCAGATGCGCTCCTAAAAGCACCTGATCAATCAGCTCTCAAGAACCACAGGAAAACTTACACAAGGCATGCAATGTCCATGTATGAGAATTAATTTGTGAAAAATGACATAGAATGTATTTACAGAAGCAATAATAAAAGGTGAGGTAGTTGCAGAAAGTAATCAAAACCTATTTTCTTGGGTGGCCGTGGAACTTTGGCTATATTACCGATTCAAATCACCATGGCTTTCTGTAATTGCTGGCTTGCTATTTAAGGATGAGCGAAAAGTGCTGCCAGAGGCACTACAGGCTGACCTGCTTCTAAAAACACAGGAAGGTCACAGTGGTAGGCAAAACACAAAGGAAAAATCATGTGGTCTACTGCACTGGCCAGTACTCTGTTTTCTCTGTCGACCCACGGGAAACTTCAGCACTGGAAAAAAATGCAACACTAAGATCATGGTCTACTTGAGGTACCTGTGTTGTCTTCCTTCTAGAAACAAGGATACAGAAGAAGAATCTTTTCTTTTTTTTTCAATATCTCCACAAAATGAAGCAAGTTTGAAAGTCTTAGAAAAGGACTGAAAATCAACAACAATCACCAGAGGGGAAAAAACCACCTTTGAGAACAGCTAGGAGATACAGGGTACCTGCAAGGTGTAACAGGTACTGATTAAACAGCCCACATAGCTGAATGGGTTTTGCAACACAGAAGTAATATTAGATAATTTTCTGCTGGTAGAGTGGAAAGAAGTAAAGAACAGCAACTGTTTCTTCAAGTGAAGCTAAGTATTAGAAGACAAATCACTGATCCAATGCCAGGAGATGAAGGCATTAAAAGAAAGGAAAAAAGGTGTCAGAACACTTTCTTCAAGAGACCCTTGTAAAGTTTCTTCTCTCCTGTATACTCTATTTAAGTCTCCTCCTTGAACCTTGCTCACAAAGTTACATTAAAAAAAAATGAAATAAACACATATCTCTTATGTTCCAGATGGGGGCTTCAGCAAAATCGTGTATTTCTCCTTGACTAAAAAGAAAAACTTTCAGCAAAAGAAATGCAGGAAAACTATGAAATATTTGAAAGAGGATAATTCTGCCATTTTCATCTCTCTTTTTGGTACTTCAAACAAAAATACTTTTGATTTAACATCCCTGTCCACAGCTAAAGTCCCTTTGTTACCCTTAAGACTAAGACTGCTTCTCTTTAAATCAAAGTGAAGCTAATTGAAAAATGAAGAAAATTACATCTCATGGCATCTCCTCAAGTCACTGTTAATGTCTGGACCTAAGGCTAAAGGAATTTGTTTAGGAGACCCTGCTGTACCGCAGCCTTCTCTGTTGACTCTTGCTCCTTGCCATTGCTGTGTTTCCATCATTACCCATGCACGCAGCAGCCGTATAAACCAGCAGCAGAGAAGCGTGTGAATGCTTTTCGCACATGTGCAACTCAGGGTGATCAGAAGCGTGCAGGAAATCACACTTTTAATTGGTGAATGTGCTGGGGAAGAACCAGGGAAGAGATGTAAGTGTTGACAAAGCAGGTGGCAGAGTCTGACGGGAGAACAATGCTCAGAACACGAACGTGTTGCTGTCACTCAATGTCACACCATGCCACGGTTTTTTTACCTGCTACCGGCCCACCTGGGGATGAACACCAGGCCCCCCTCGCCGCACATTTTGCCCCATTGTCCCGTCACTGCGGTGGCCCCTGGTGACACCTGGTGGCAGAGCAGCCGCGCCAGCCCCTAGGCTGGGAGCCCCTGAGAGCAGCGTCCCATTCCCCACCCGAAAAAGAAATTGCCATCGCTCTCCTGAGTTTAACTTCTGCGTTGGTACGAGGCCAAATATCACAAATTTGAACCCAAACCTAATGTCTCGCAGCGTTTAACTCCTCCAGACAACAAGCGACCCTCCAGCAACAGACTTCAATTCCTCACTTTCTCTCCTTTTCCGTACCAGGACTCGCTGCTGACAATCTTATAAAACTACAAGTGATCTACTATATCATGAGTATTCTTAAAATAGAGAAAAAATAGTCTGCAACATCATCTAAATACTTTTTTTTTTTTTTTTTCCCATGAAATTATGCTACTTGCAGGTACTTCCACCTTTTGCTTATAGCAACAGATTCAAGGGAGCCAAGCCTCTTTTGATGAGAAATAATAAGTGTGAGCTATTCAACTCATCATTTGAGTGGGTCCCAGGGAATTTTTTTTTTTTTTTGGGGCAGTTATTTTGACTTAACATCTGAGGAAGGAATCTACACAACTTACTTGCTCTGCTAGTCCTTTGTCTTCCAGTCTCTCCCCACTTGCTTTCTTTCAGAGAAGAGAGGACTTCCGACCGAACTGGCAGACTAAAACAAAACAGCCAGCTGCTGCAAGGAAAACTTTCTCACTTAGCTTTGACAAGAGACATGGAAGGTTGGTAGAGTAAATGGTTTATATCACTTCTCAGGATTCAAGTCTCAACTTTTTTACAACTACACAGCTCTACCAAAACTGCCAAGCTTTTAACCTTAATTATTTGTCTTATATTCCCAGAGCTCAAGCACAGGGCTGGAGCTTCAAGGAAACCAGAGATTTTTATGCAGCTACAAAAAGGCACTTAAAGGCACTTTAAAAATTTTTTAGAGCTGTGAGGCTACATTTGTAGCAATTCTATGCTTCTTTTATTAATTTTTTTATTATTATTTATTTTAGGAAAAAAATCTTTATTTCCTTGAGATGGAGTTTAAAGATATTCTAAAGAACTTCCACACCAATTCATCCCCAGAAGCACTTTTTCAACATGCATTTAGGGTCTCGTATCTTAACTTTAGTGAACTTCCCAAGAGAAATATTTGTAGAGGCATTTTGACAAAGCTTAAAAAGGAAATTAAAGCAGCACATCAGGAAAACTGGGCCTATCCTGCTTCCCACCGCCTTAGACATACTGCTCCAAACAAGGTTAGTAGTAATATGTATCCACCATGCTGACACGACACAGTTCCCCTCAGTCATGATCCAGGGAAAGAAGATGGACCCTACAGCCAGGCTCATGTATGACCCCTTTTTCCCCTCTGCTCCAGAGACAGACTCCTAGGTCCCTTGAGGCAGCACCAGCCCATGAGCCATCCCTTTCTGTACAGCCAGCATGTGGCCTCCCAGCTTCTGGTCTGGACTGTGGGGCTTCACCCCCGGGTAGGGGATCTCCATCCAGTCAACCTTCATTTCTTGCCCAGCCAATTTGTTTGCAGTACCTCCCGAGTATATATGTGTTGTAATGCATTGTCCTAGGGTAACTTTATGATGCTTGTATCCCCAATCGTCTGTTCTGTTTGTGCTGTATATTGAGTCCTGTGCCTTTAAGACTGGTTCTAAGAGCAAGGAGAAGCGTGGAGTTTGTTTTGAGAAAACTGCCTGACTCCTCCACATTCTTCTGCAGACGGGATGTTTGGTGGAGGCTTGGAGAGACTGCAGGACAGAGATCTTTTTTTGCTTTTAGTTAGTTTCAGCTAGCTAGGGCAGAGAAGTTCCCTGGACTGTTTTTTTTCCTTTTTCTTGGAACTGTTTAAACCTGCTCTGGACTGAAAACCCAGGGGAGCTCTGGGGGCTGCACCTGCGGCCCACCGGGGCCTGGACCTCGGCATTTTCCAGCAGCGCCGGAGAGACTGGGACTGAGGAGAGACTGAGAGAGAGACGAGCTACACCCACGGCAAGGACTTTCTCAATTTGCCATCTCACTTCAGAATGGGAGGTTTTATTGTTTCATGTTATTCATTCTTTATACTTGTATGCACTTCATTTGTTTAGTAAAATAGTTTTTTCCACTTTTCTCCAAAGAGTTTTTTTTTTTTTTTTTTACTGGACCGGTTGGAGGGAGGGGCCACTTGGGTTTGCTTCCTTAGAGGGATCCTATACAGGGGTTTTCTCCCAAATTTGTCCCAAACCAGGACATGCATTAATTTGGTTTATATTTGTAATGTTCTTTTCTATCTGTCCCTGCCCAGCAGAGCGCCCCCGCCTCACTGAGATGTAACCTAATGCTGTTTTATCACTGATTGGGCGATGCCTCTGGGTCTCGCCCATGGGCCCTGCCCCCTGGGGGAAAAAGCCAGGGCAGGGGAGGGGCCAGCACTCTCTGGCATCGGCTCTCCATTGGGTAGGGTCTCAAAAGCTGAGCAGGACATAAGAATAAAAGCAGAACTACCCAACCCGAAGTCAGAGAGTCAAGACTCTTCCTTTACCTTCGGCGGCTGTCCAGTCTCGTGGGGAAGGCTACATATATGTGTATTATCCCCACTATAATTCCAGGGAAGAGACCTTGTATTAATGCTGCAGAACTTCTTCGGTCATCCTTCAACCACCCCTCAAACCACAGTCAGCTGTGACTGCAGTGAAGGAACCACTAGTTCAGTCAGCGGTAAGTGCAGTGAAGAAAGTTCAAACATAGAGCCCCCCAGGTAATCTTGTGATACCATACCCATAAGCAGGAAGACACCTCTGGTGTGCTTTCAATGACAAAAGAAAGAAAACATTTTTTGGTCAATGAGTTCTCCTATGTCTGTAATGGAATTCTATCCTCCTTAATTACACCACTTGCAAATGTGAGCTAATTAATAATTCTGCCAGATTGCTGCATACACATCATCATGCCTATTAATCATGCTGGGTGAAGGAACACTTATTTTCTTTATCTGCTTTTGGTTTTGCTACATCTTTGCACACACTTCTTAATAGATTACTTTCTTGTCAAGATTTCTACCTGAGAGTTCAATGTGCCAGTTAATTAATTAACTGGAGCATAAGGATCAGTGTTCTACAATCCTTACTTTTCCATGCAAAGATAACCTTTTTCCTCAGCTGATGCTCCTGTTCCCAACTTCACATCACTGTGAGCAGCAGAGGAATTTGGCATTGGGCACATTCCATGATTACTGGAGGAATAAGGAGTCCAACTGGCTTTGAGAACTGAATGGGTTAAAGTTCAGTTTTCCCTCTAATCAGCAGGGGCAAACAGGTCTTGAATATTTATATTTGACTAGAAAGAAAATTCTGTTGCTATTCTCACTAGCAGTATGGAGCAGGGAGGGGAGGAGGCAGAAATTGCTTCTGTTTGTTGCCTTGGGTACCAAAAGATGACTCCTGTTTTTCTTCCCCACAGCAAAACCACAGCATTTCCACATCCCAGTAACTGCAGTTGTCAAAATTTGGACAGTCTCCAGGGTTCATCAAGGAGAGTAGATTCATCTTGATTTTCTCATTAATCTCCCAGCAAGTTAATCTACTGCATGAAGTACCAGTGGGCAAACCTAATCTCTGTTGGTAGCTGGTTTTAAATTCATGGCTTTTAAGATACCCCTTTTCACTATTTCTCAACCACTCATCACATGATTCAAATTACACCTGAAAGCTGATTACAGTAGATCTTAAGAAAACCAGCATCCTTTTGCATTAAAATGAGCATATCTAGCATACCAAGGAATAAACAACTGAAACATCATTAAACACAGAAAATCTTAGGCTTCAAGGACTCCTTCCAAAAGCATTTATAACACTGCTTAAAATCCTACGACAAAGACAAGGCTGAGGGCACAGAGGAAAATCAGTAGTTATTGCTGAAATGCAACTGGTTGCACCCTGCAATATAATGGTTCAGCAATCAAATCTCTAAAGTAATTCAGAGAAAAAAGAATATTTTTCTGTAACCACTACAGAACTAAAAGTATGTTGAAGTCTGGCCCATGATTCGAGTGCTTGTTTCTAGCCTTAAGAAAAGGGTGAGGTTAAGAAATTGCTTTTCAGCATTCTACCCTAAGAAGTAGATTCCTCTTTGGAATCACACTGTTCCAGGTGAAAAGACTCAGATCTTTTGCCATCTATCAATTTCAAGCTTTTGTATGATGAACTTGACTTCAGAATACTCCAAAAATAGGAAAATCACTTTCAGTGTAAAAAAATCTAAGAAGATACACAAAACTCAGGTAAATATAAGGGGTACCTTTAAGACTCCCCAGCCTTTATAAAGAGGCTTATAATTTCTCAGTGATGAGAAATTGTTGGGATATCAGAGATGAACCAAGGATAAACTGGCTATCAAACACATACTTTGACAAAAATTTTGGCTTTGACAGTTTTGCTTTTCTTTTGTCAAAAAAGCATCATTGAAAAGTCCCAACCCACTCTGCTTCTAAATGCAAACAATGTATCAATGACACCAAAGGGACTGGCTGCGACTGCCCCACCATTTGTGAATAAGCACAGGAGCAGGTTACCGACACAGAAACACAGAAGGCTGCATGATCAAAAAAGTAAAGGTAAGCAAAAGGGTGATTATTAATCAGTAGAGACTTTCTAGAAAACACCTCCTCAGCTTCTGTAGGTGGTTAGCTTTAAGGGCAGAGAAGTGCACTTCGGCTTGTTTAAAGAACTGAAACTTGGCACAAACTTGTGCTGTTCTTCCATCAACGGCTTACCTCTGGAATTTGAAGCTGGAGGCTTTAAATCATACATCCTTTCAAGCTTCTTGACTTATCTCATATTCATACCCTTAAAGCAGAGGTACTGTGGTGGTGAACGCTGGCAGTAACAGACTCTCTCCCTCTGCAGTGTACTACTGCAGGATCTGTACTTTAGGGAGATGAGATTTACAGCACAGCTTCAGGCGTTCGACTTCCACAGCTCAGTTATGAACCAAGGCTTTCTGTACCATTGACTGAGCCTCCAGAGACCCATTCAGAGCTTGCTCTTCCAGTTCACAGCAAGTACTTATTTCTGTATAGCCTAAATCTAGAAGATGGAGTAACACTTCTCCTCCCTCATTCTTATGCTTCACGTTAATTTATTAAATCCCTTCTCCAAGGTAAAGATGGAGCTGTTCCAATAATGCTTCAGTGAAAAAGAACTTATCCTGACTTTGAGGCAATAAGCTGTAATATCATTCTTCTTTAGGGTGTAATTGCACATTTGCTGCCCACTCATAAATGGGGAGCAACCAATTAATACAGCTTTATAAGAGTAGTATTAATCAGCAGAGGTTGAAATAGGATCCTTTCATTCAGACAGAGGAAAATACCTAGTATCCTAACAAATTTAGGGCGGGAGAAAACAATGAGATAAACATTCTTGTATGAACCAGGAAATTAATCCTAAGTTGTAATAGCTTTGACCAATCATGAGAATCTTGGGGGGGGGAGGGGGGGGAAAAAACAAAAAACCCAAACAAACAAAAAACAAACCAAAAACAAACAAACAAAAAACAACCCACAAAAAAAAAAAAAAAAACAAAAAAAACAAAAAAAACCAAACACAACAAAAAAACCCCACCCAAACCCAACCCAACAAAAAACCAAACCCAACCAAAACCAAACACTAAACTTTGTGTAATTATTTCCTTAATGTGGCAGTTACTGGCTAAATCATTGCAACCAGTTGTGACTGGAATTGTTCCCTACCAAAGTTAAACTTTAACTTGGAAGAAACCTGTGCTGTGAAAGAAAAGTATCTACAGCAGCGGTGCATTCAGTTCCCAGGCTGAGTTAGAGCTCCCCTCTGTGTGTGAAGTCAAGGCATTTACTGCTGCAGCTGCTGTTTACTGCTGAAACCTGGTGTCTTTGATCACAGCTCTGAAAGTGCTTTACAAAAAAGGATGAAGTCCTTGTGCTCATCTTACAGGCCAGCACTACAGTGTAAGCAAAAAGAAACTCAGTGACTTGTCCAAGATCAAAAGCCAACCTTGCCCTGGAACCAGGGTGTGATCTCCAGTTTGTACTGCCTGCAGCAGTACTTTCCTGCTGAACTCATTGCACTGAAAACTGCAGGAAAGTAAAGCCCTTTTGGAAGATGCTGTTCAGTGTTGCATTTTCAAGATGAAATATTAAAACATATCAAAATAAAAAGACAATATTAATTTCATTCAAAGGTAGGCAAAAGTTTTCAGAAGCTTACATCTAACCAGCCTTTTAAACAATTTGTAGAACTCCTAAAGCACTTGACTTTTACCACCTCAAACATGAACTAAACTGACTGCATTGATTCAATGCAGTTACATGGGCACCTTTTTTTAAATCTTCCTTGAAACAGCACTGTTAATTATTGTTAAAAGTGGCATGGGAGAGGTCACTGAACTGATAACACTTAGATACAGTGTTTTTAACTCTTTGAAATTGGACGCCTCTCAGGAGAAGCCTACCTAGACAAGCTGTTAGACAAAGATTCTATGCAGCAAATTGGTTTCTTACCCGAGTGAGGAAGATTTTATATAAGGATTGAATGGGGCTGTTGAGAAGGGCACAAAGGAAAATAATAAGGCAACCTGGACATTGGCCTAAAATGAGGACAGATGTATTTACTTATAAACGATGTGTTTACTTATAAATATGGCAACAATAAAGCAATGAGAGAGAAGAGTGAATTAGACTAGATTGTATAAAACCACAGTAAAGATGAGGAAGAACCAAAAGTCTTCATACACTGAACAAGATTATATGTAAATTAGTATAATTTATGAGAAGTATCATGACCAGAGTACAAATCATAAAAGCCAAGGCTTATTAAATATGGGGAACTGATGGAATTGTTGCTTTACTTATCAGAGATTCATATGCTTGTTAATAGTCCAAAATACAAGAACTACAGGTTTTGAAGAAGATCTGTGAACTTATCTGAAAAGGGGACACTCCTACATCTCCCTTCCCCAAACTGACAAAACTAGATTTCGGTACCTGAAGGACTTGAATACAGGCTGAGAAATAAATGGGAAAAGTATGTTAGAAACTTTTGATCAAAGGTATGATAAATTCAGTGTGAGAGAAGTGTGATTCAAGGGCAGGACCAGCACCTGGTGTTGTTGAACTTCCTACAATCGGCCTTAGCCCATTTGTCCAGCCTGTCCAGAATCTTCCTACCTTCCAGTGATCAGCACTCACACCCAACTTGGTATCACCCAACTTGTTGTCATCTCTTACACCACACTGAACCAACACTCTTCAGTTTTGATCCTCTGACTTCAATTCCAGTGAGAAAAAGCTAACTGGCATGCATTACAAGAATTAGATGCTTGTAGTACTTGTATCTCACTGCTTCGCACGGTCAGGCCTGAACTGCTACTTTTGGGTGCTTTGTTTTCACATGAAGGCTTTTGTGGACTACAGGATCTCTGGGATTTTTCAGTGTTAACAGCAAGATGGACTTAAATTGGGCTATATAGAAAAGGAGGAAATAAAGACAAAGCTTCTTTACTTAGGTTTCTTTTCAACTGCAACCCAGCCTCATTTTTTTCTGACTTCCAGAGGTATTAAAAAAAATCATTAGGTACCACAAAAATTAATAATTTTCAAAACAAATATTACAGTCATTGTATGCAAATTCTGGGGTAATTTTCTCTTTTTGAAAAGTACTCACAGTATGTATATTCATACTATACTTTTATCCTAGAACCACCTCCAGCAATATCTGTTGGAGCACATATAACCAGACCCCCTCTACTTGTCTGACACACAGATAGGAGGGAGTACTGCCATTCTTCTTCCTTCCAAACCCTCAGTGTTAAAAGGTTTTGAAGGGAGAAAAACTGCCCTAGGAGCATATTTACAGCTCTAAGAGTATCTCTCTTTGCTTTTAGGATCTACAAGCACATAATATGCAAACACTATGAGTGCCCCTGACTTTATCTCAGGGATTCAGAATCCTGTTTAAAAAATACAAATTGGTGATAGGCACACTTTTCTTCTAAATATACTGTACAGCTGTGGAAATAGAACCTCGTGGTAGCTCTGCAGGCCTGAAAGAATATACATATTCATTCCATAGTTTCCCTAACTTGGTAAAGTGATCGAGCTCAATGACTCCATACTACAACACTGTTAATATGCTTTAGATAGTACCTGTTCTTGGCATCTTCTAGCTATAGATGATGACAGTACAGGTTTTCTTCTTAAGAGCCTTTTTCTATAAACTAATAAAATTTACTTAACCAGAGAACCACCATAGCAAAAACCACCAATACCTGAAAAGTCACCTAAAAGATATGCTTTTGGTGGGTTAAAGTTGAGGTACTATTAATAAATTCCTGTCCACAAGTATACATCCAACAACTATTTCTTGTGGGTAAACTAGGATGTTGGTATCTTAGCTTCAAGGTCAGCCATCAACCAGCTGCATCACAAATAAGAAGGAATCAGGGCCTTGGTGATGAGAATTTTGACTATCAAGAGTGGAGCCACCAATGTCAGTAACTTCTGGGACTCTAGAGTGAGGAAAATAAAGATGAAAGTGCAATAGAAGAGTGATAGAATCGCTGTTAATTCTGCCTTAAACATTTCAGGCAGCATATGCACTGAAGGAGAAACACACATATCCCTAATGACAGAGTCAAAAAGGCATACAGCCATGTGAAGGCCACTTCAGGAACAGATTGGATGTTCACATCCACAGATCCACAAAGTGGATTTCCTTAGGTGAATACCCTGCCCCTGGAAATTGCCTGCAAGAGACTCCAGTACTCCCAGGAGCCACATGCTGAAGTGACTGGAGAATGTATGCCTAGTATGTATCTTTCCCTTACCTAGACTGTTGGCAGATACACCTGATGTTTGATTCACCTGCTGCTTAGCACAACTACCTCTCTCAGGCTTGGAAATAAAATTTTGCATCCTCCCAACCACTGACAGCATTTACCAGGCAGAGTAAGTCACATGTAGCACAATGCACAAATGCTGGTCTGGAAGGCAGCACAGAGTAAAAAGGCATTGTAAAATATTATTGCCTAATTCCCTCTGCCATAAAAGGGGGTTTAGAAACTTTTCAATTATGCAAGTAATTTGCAAAACAGTGAGCAGAATGAACAGTCCTACTGTTTATTTTCTCCTTTACCCCAAAATTGCAGATTTCCACCTGCTTTCATTAAGACTGGCAGGCCCTCAGCTGACTGGACTGTTCACAGTGCCTACTGCTACACCAAAGATCTTATCTAGGTGTATCTGAAGTTGGCAGGAAGACAACAGCATATGTGCAAATTCTTTGGCACAGGAAGAAGTCAGCAGCTACAGCAGGAATGGCTGCCCTGGGCACCTTTTGAGAAGCACTAACAGTGCTCTGCTACTGAGGAGTTCACAGCTGTGGCCTCTCCTCCTCTTCAGAGATCAGAGTACTCATCAATGTCTTCAGCTCTAAGAGATCCAAGTTGTCAGATCCTGTAACTGCAATACTTTATGTAGTGGGAGGAAAAGACTGGTGATCTCAGATGTAACACAAATGTTTTTAAGAAGTCCATTTAGCAGTGTTGCAGAGCATGTGACTTCATATTAATGACCACTCAAAGAAGGAACACCAAATGTGACACCTGACAGAAGTTTGACTAGTTTGGTCACCTGGGGTGAATTGATGACTTTGTTTCCAAAGCAATTTGCAAATATTTTTAACAGATTTAAGTTGTTACATCAAGCAGCACTGAACTCAGGCCATCCTGATGCCAAATCTCAACTACTGAAGCAAGGCCTAGATCTAAGGCCTAGATCTTAGAATGATCACTAAGTCTTTATTTTTTAAATGGGGAGGGGGAAAAAAAAAAAAAAAAAAAAAATAAAAAAAAAAAAAGAAGAGGCGATTGAAGAACTGCAATTACCAACATCACTTAGGAAAAATATTTTAGATTGTATGAATAAAATATGAGATGGTTTCAAATATAACTCGCTTAAATGTCACTGGTAGAGTACCCCAGGGGTTGATACAAGAGCTGATACAGTTCAACATCTCCATTACCAACCCGGATGCTGGGACAGGGTGTATTCTCAGCAAATTTACAATCTAAAATAGCAGGAGTGGCTGATGCACCAGACAGTTGTGCTGCCATTCAGAGAGACCTGGACAGGCTGGAAAACTGGGCTTAGAGGAATATCATGAAGTAGAAATGCATCTGGGGAGGAACAAGCCCACATACCAGTACACACTGGGGACTGACCATCTGGGAACCGGCTTTGCAGAAAATGACCTGAGAATCCTGATGGAAACAAGCTGAACAGAAGCCAACCATGTGCCCTTACAGCAAAGACAGCCCACAGTTCCCTGCATTAGTTATGGTGCCAGCAGATTGATAGAGTTCATCCTACTCAGCACTGGTGAGACCACACCTGGAGTGCTGGGTCCAGTTCTGGGCTCCCCAGCAGAAGATACAGACTTAGTAAAACAAATCCAGTGCAGCACACAAAGACTGGCAAAGGACTTGCATCCGTGGAAAGGCTGAGAGAGCTCTGTCTGGAGAAGAGTCCAAGAGGATCTTATCATTGTTTATAAATACCTAATAACAGGGGCAAAGAGAAAGGTAGGCTCTTCTCAGCAGTGTCCAGTGACAGGACGAGAGGCAATGGGCACAAACAAAAAAACAAAACACAAACCAAACAATTAAAACCAAAACCAATCAATCAACAAGGAAAAAAAAAAAAACCACAAACAAACCCAAAACAACCCCAAACCCCCCAATTAACAGGAAATTCAATCTGAATGTGAGCAAATGTTTTTACATTGTGAGAATGGTTAAACGGTGGAACAGATGGCCCAGAGAAGCTGTGGAGATACATCTGTGGAGATACCCAGACTTTCAATGGACATGGTCCTGGGCAGCCTGCTCTAACAGAGGGGCTTAAGACTGTTTCATCTCCAGAGGTCTTTCCCAACCTAAATGACCCTGTGATTCTGTGAAATAAAAAGTAAAACCATCTTACCTGCATAGGTGTGTATTCCATTCTCCAACTTATTAGATCAAAAAGCACTTATTTTGGTCAAAGAAACTATTTTATCAGACTATCTATATGAAGCATGTTGGATTTCTGTTATCATTGGAATAGCTGGATCACATTTGGTTTGTTCAGGAAGAATTCCACTACATCCTTGCAAGGACTCTGGACCTAATTTAGAGTATCTAGTACTGCAATCCACCACCAACTGCATCAAAAATGTATTAGATAACAGTCTCCTTAGCTCCTCATAGTGCATACACCATAGGAATCTGAATAGTTACATTAAAAATGAACGTGGTTGGTGACACTGTGGTATTTTCTATTACCTCACACTTGTACACAGATATTTGTATTACCATTATAACCCTGTATGTAAAATAAACTGCCTCTTCAGCTTGGCTTACAATCTAGGATCCATACTGACACTCAGAGGCCGCATAAATATTTGTTATGCAGCCAGTCTCACTACAAACTGAGTGCAGGCATGTCTTTGTAAGATTGGGCTTGAAACCTTATAAATTCTATATATTTGTATTTGAATTTCACTGTAACTTGCTTGTTGTCACTTTGCGAATGGATACTTCCCACCTGAAAAATGGGCTAATGCACCCATGACATGATCAAGGAAGAGGGAAGTTCACAAAAGGTGTTAAAAATATTATAAGGAAAATACTGGCTTCAAGTGCCTAAAACAACCCCATGAACCTAACAACAACAAAAAAATAAATCTCAAAGTACCAATGGACTGTCCCAACAAAAACCCCACAACAGAAGGATGCTATTACTTACCTTGTTATTCTTGATGCTGAACCAGATGCTGAGTTTATTTATATCCACTACTCTATCTCCTCTAAGACACCCAGCCGACATTGTAAAAAGCATCAAAAAAATATTACGGTCACATCAAAGGAAAAAACCAAGATTATGCCAAATGTTTCTGCCCACATCAAGTACAAGATATTACAGGAATGCTCATTTTACTGTACTGGATTCTTAATCTTAGAGTAACAATATAATATAATCTTCCAAGAATAGGCTGGCCATAGTCTATAGCGCTCCTGGTTTACTCATCAGAGGACTCCTTAGTACGTGTTGAAACAACATTAAAATACATTTTTCAAGAAAATTCAGGTCACTTTGCAATACAGTAGCTACAAAACATTTATTTTTTTAAATAAAAACATTTAAATCATCAGGTTTTGTAAAACAGTATATCAAGTGTTTATCTTAATCTTTGTAGTGTAAGCACCTTCAGTTTTATGCTAAAACAATCAACATAAATTATTATTTGGTCAGGCTATCAATCTATATTGAAATAAATATCTTTTTAACCCAAACAGGTCACTTAAATGCATACCAAATTTCCATATCTTTACAAAAAATTTCTCTGGTGATACGTGAATTACAGACTGAAACCATGATTAAGATAATGCTTTTTTCTTTTTAATTTCAGTGAAGACTGGCCTATACTCTTAAACTATAAAAAGAATTATAAAGTACTACAGACTATAGCTTAAAAAAACTGCATCACATCAGAGAAATATTTGAGATGGCCTACCTAAACTGTCTCAGAATAAGAGATGGAATGCAAACTCCTAAATTACTTAGAATGCATTGGGCTGGCCATATCATATGTCCCAGTCTTATGGGAAATTATCCATTGAAGAGGAATAGAAATCTTTGTTTAATTACAAGAGAGATAAGCCACTAATAAGTGAAAACAATCTAGCTCAAAGAGCTTTTTATGCTGATACTATTGATTACAAAACATAGGGTGCAAAATTCAACACTTGAAATCATATAAACCTTAAAAATACAGAACTTAACAGTTTACAAGTCAAAATACTTCAGCACCTGAGATTTTCCTGTAGAAAGCCAAATAGAGATACTTTCTTCAGAAACACATAATACAATCAGCTCCTTTTCTCTCAGTATTACACAGGAATAACTGATCAAGAAAGAGTTGAAATAGACACAATGCTCAAAAATTCTAATTAAGCTTTGAAGGTAAATGTGCTATTAATCTAAACTTAAAATTTGATTTGTGACTTTATTTTACAAAAACATTTCATATTAAAACTAGAACAGACAATCTATTAAAGTGTTCTGATGAAATTAAAGTTGAAACAGAAGACAAAGAACAGTGACTTGAACCATGTTGACAGAAAATTAAGAATACAGCGACAGAAACAGAAAATGTAGTAACAATCTGCTATGTAGGCATTTAGATTTACAGACAACGAGTGGTTTTGTCTTTACTTTTGGTAAACTAATACTTTAAGGAAGTCCTTTTCTATTTTCACTTTGAGAGCTGGGAAGTTACATTTTCTGTGTTCTGCTCTGTGTGATTAAGACTTCATGATGTTGTTTGTATAATTATAGGCCATCTTCAAGGTGGACACCATAGTGCATACAGTCTTAGAACAGAAATTTCCTTTTTAATCCCTTGGTTTTGAAGCTTTAAGCAACTGTGTATTCTGTTTGAACTCCCAGACCCCAGAGTGAAGGAGAAGAAAAGATTTAAACACAGGTTTTAACAAAACAATATTCTGATGGGAACACAGTAGATTTAGTCTAACATTATCTAATTTTATTTATGAAAACTACATAAATGTCAAATGATCTGCAAAATTAAGACTTCAGATACTGGAAAATGAGGGTTGTTCCTTTAATTCTAAAAATGCTTTCATCAGGGAAAGTATACTGTATATTTGGTTTTATTTAATCATTCACTTAGTGATACTGTAAAAAATTAAACTACCGGTGTTATCAAAGCTAAATGTTCCTCCCCCCACGATTAGTTACTTGGAATTTTCTGGAAACTTTCTATCACTGAAAACCAGTCAAGCACATCTGTTTCTGTCCTTTGATTCCTAAATGTGTAAGCAGGCACTCAGTAGTACCTTAGGAAGAAAAGCTACAGAGATTATACTGAAAGATTTAATATTAAATTATAGCAGTTTTAAAATTAAGTGCAATAAAATGCACCGTTGGCTCACTTAAAACCAATTATCCTTAAAACTCACCAACTTTCTTCAATACAAGGTGCAGCAGAGTTTAAAAAACAAAGGGGACAAACCCCTCCACCACATACAAAAAAATTCAAACCCAAGAATATTGCTTTCAGTGCAAACACTGTAGTCTTCAAAAGGTTAAGAGTACAAATATTTACGTTCCAGTGTATCCTTACCTACAAGGAATGTTGTTTCACATTACAAAGTATGTCAAATACCTTTACTCCCATTGCAATACTGAAGTTTACCCTCTCAAATCGATATGGTGGCTGAAACTGAATTGTTTATACAAGCAGTGTAACTTTCTGGAGAAACTAAGCGAGTTCTCATAATAACCAAGGGCAAAAAACTGTAAATTCAGCTGCTGGTTCTTAACCAACTTCAGTATCAAATGCCAGCAAGTAACCACCTCCTTAATGAGGAGCGAATAGACCCTCCTGTACCTGCACCTTAAACCCCTTGTCCCTCTCCCTGAACCTACAAGCCATTAGAGGCAAGCTGCAGACCACCACTCCTTAGGTGAAACTCTTCTTGACAGAACACAACCTTGCTCTGTATGCCATTTGTTTTTTTAATGTGCAGAAGTTAAATTTCTAACAAAACCTCTCAAACCTAAAAAAAACTTCTGGGACACAGCAGAGGGAGGTGGGCATTTTATTTTAATCATTCAAAATAGACTTACGAAGTTCACCTAGAATACGATTTTGCAGTATTGTGCTTTCAGAGTTACTAGCTGGGATTGCAAGAAAAATTTGAAAAAGGCACCTACTACACTTAATAAGCTGCCCATTTTAATAATTTTGGTACTATTTGTCACAGTACATCAGAAAACAGCAGCACAAAGTGTTAGACAGACAAGAATTTTACATTTTTTTCCCCTTTATGAAGCAAACATTTTTAAAATGAAAGGCACTCACGACAGAAACTCTCTCTCCAGTTCATATATAGATGGCCGACAAGTTTTGCTCTTCATTCTGCATAAAGGCACAGTACAGTCTCTGTTTTGACCTTCCACATCAATATCAAGTAATGAGGGCATGTGGCAGTTAGTTCTTTCCTCAGTATCTGGCAAGAAGTTAACATCTGGATCTACACTGCCCTCTAAACATTCAGAGTCTTTAGAGTTTGGTTTAATAATACGTGGAATAATCTGCCATGCATCTATTTTACTTCTTAGAGAAGAAGGTCGAGGCCTTGAGATAGTATTGACAGTGCTTTGCTTTTCATTTGAAACACCACTGTGATTGCTTCTTTGTTGAAAAGATGGGGAGGGCAGAGTTCCAGGAACTGACAGGACCGGGAGTCTGGGGACATCATTGGTTGAAGCAACTCCATTAGCTAGGAGAAAGAAAGCCCAAACAAAAAAAAAAGCAAATTTAAACTACATGACTTCTTGAATTCTTTGCCATTTGTAAAATTGGGTTGCCATAAACACTAGTGACTATTCTTCCACCAGAAAAATGAAGAGGTTTGTACACTGCAGGGAAATCTCCTAAGACAAGACCAGTGGTGCTCAAGTAACGTGTTTGCATCTGGACCCACTGCAACTGGCAACAATTTACTTTTTATTGCTACAAAAGGGATGTAGAGAAAAAGCACTAACCCCCCAATAACTGGATGAATATTAATACTGGAATCAAGTCCCATGAACTTCTCCAGTTTTTATGAGGAATTACACACGCATAGAGCATCATGAAGAATATTACATTTAAGCCATCCCAGAATATCAGTATTGAAATTTAGAACTTCTTTTCAAAAACTCATTGATCCTGTGCTTATCTATTTAAACATAAACCAGATTTAAAGATATTATTTTGCACTTAAATGTTTATCAGCAGCTAAACTTAAAGATTCTGGATGTTCTTAATTACCTACCTGTGGTCTGAAAATGGTTCCCATCTGATAAGGTTCGTCTGTGACCCAACATACTTAACTTTGTGGAGGAATTTTTTGGCACATTTTGAAACTCTTGTTTCAGACCAAGACTAAAAGGCTGATTTTTCAATTGTGTTGAAACTGTGTTAGGAGCCAGCTGTATCCTTTGTTCTCTCTTACTTTCAGAAGTTTGAGATGAAAAGTTGTCAGCAGAACTACATCGACCACAATCACCAAGCACAGTGCTCACAAAAGCATCTTCACTATCAGGCTGAAGTAGGCATTTTGTGGAAATGGAGGGCATAGAGAGAAGATTCACAGTATCCGCAGCTGGATTTAGGGATGGAATACCTGTTTCCTCTTTCTTGGACTGCAGTCGCGTAGGGCTGGCGCTCCTGCGGAATTTTGAAGCACGCTGAAATATTCCGTCACGCTTCTTCCTCTCATCTTTAGGCAGGAGTTCATCCGGACCCTGCGATTTGTTCAGCTCTCTGATATCTAAGCCCAGGGCAACGGATGCAAGGAGGACAGCACATCCGTACAGCACGGAATCAGTCTTCTTTTTGTGCAGCGTCCTGCTCAGACTGTTTGTAGGTGTCATTTGAGGAGTACTATTTGTAGAACTAGCAGAGGTTCCTTCTTCAAAGCTCTCGTGTTCAACCGTGTTCTCTCCTTGATCGTCTTTCCAAAGAGGTAGATTAATATAGGCCTGATTGGGCAACTTAATTGGCTTTGGTCTTTTACTGTCCAAACCTTCAGGGATAAGTTTCTTATCAGTACAGGCACCTGTAAAACATCACAGTATTCTTTAAGACTGCAATTCTATTCAGCTATTGCACGTCTGCATATGTATATCACTATTTCCTTTAAAATGCAGAAGTATTAACCTTGAAGGATACTGGACAATCCATTTAGATGCTGTCAGAAGCTCAGACTCACATTTTGAGTTTCAGAAACACATCCTACATCTAAACCTCTTGGTGTTTGCAACACTTTGATAATGCTTTTTAAATAACACGGAAAATATTTTGGTGTATGGATTACAGAGAAGTAATTTACTATACACAAACTGGCAGATAAAATCTGGAATATATTCTTTACAATACTTCCAATTCAGCTGAGTTCCAAAATCCAGTCAGTTATTAGAAGTTTTTCCAATTAATTCATTAGGTCATGGGGGTCTGGAATAAAAAGTAAATTTAACATCTTTCACCAAGATGACAAACAAAAAGGAGGTATTATTTGATGTGTGTGTGTTATTATACTACAAACTACTGAATGCTAGAGAATAAACACAGAATTATTTGAAATTCAAGTACATTAACTTTGTGTGCAGGGTTATAGTAGTAAGCTAATAAATCTATAAAATTACTATTTGTGAAGCCTTGATTTATATCCCTACCATTACACATGAAGATTAAAATGCCTTTTTTCCAGCAGTGTCCAAGCACCTTACTATTTCTTCTTCCAGGTGGCATAAATCTAGTTGCTGGTATGGACACCTGCTTATATCACAGGCTTTTTTCCTGACACTGGTAGCCTAATTTTCTCAGATAAGAGAATCCACAGTATAGAAAAAGGGTGTGCAAGCTTTAAAATCATTATGAATATTTTATCATCATGGCCCATTATACTAATGGTCATAAAAAGCAACATGCAGCCATCACGTTCCTGATCCTGAAGGGACCAAGTAAGTTTTTCCTTGTGATTTTATCTGTAAAAAGCAACATGTTGTCTAAAACACTTTGAGATTTGAAATCTGCATTTCCGTCTTGAATATTTAGATAATAGGTCTCATTCAAGAAAACAGGGAACTAATATCTGGGAATATATTCAGGCTTACAGGCTTTTAAAAAACTATGCATTTTTGCAACAACTCTGCATATCTCATAACAATGTCATAAACAATTATTTAAATGGCAAGACAATTATTGATTTAGGTTCTTTTTAAATGAAACAAAAAAGTGGTGACTGCAGACCTCATACACAGAGTAGCCTGCAACTCAAAAACATGGAAAAATCTCTGCATGGTTCTGTTCACAGACTATGTGCATTTCTTAGTTGCTAATGATGTAAATGCAGGGGGTTTTTTTTGCAGAAGAAAATGGTTGGCAGCATGACTTCTCCTGTGACAATCTGCATAATCCTTTAGGGAATTCAAGCAATACAATTTATAACACTGGAGGTAATCTTAATACTATTATATGGCTACTTTCACTTTTTCAAAAATAGCTCTTACCTTGGTCCACAAACAGTGAAGCTAAGGGAACACCCTTCTGATTTTTCATGAAAACAGTTGACCAAGGGTTGCTGCCATCTGAAAGGGGTCTTACTCTGCAATAATAATAGTTATTTTGAGGTTACAGATACCATGCTCACATAAACTTTGTGAGAAAAATTACTTTCTTTTCAAACTATAAACCTGCAGTACATAACTTGAAAATCTTTCCAAAAGTAAAAAGAAGATGGAGTACCATTGAATCATAGGATTATAAATGTAAACACAGGTATTCTTTTTATGACAAAAATTTCATGCCTAAAAAGAAAACCAATGAAAAATGGGCTTTGCTACCTATTGGATAACACAGATTTGTAAAAAGCTGGACAATAGTTTCATTGTCTCAAATAAATGATGTGAATATTGGAATGTTATTACATATAGTGACTTTTAAGCAAACAAAAATAATATAAAGCCAGTTCCAACTGATTGTCTGGAACCAACTCCTGACACAGGTACCTGAGTGGATATCCCTACCAAGAAAATTAAAGAAAAGCACTATAAATAATTGTATTTATACCACAGAAATAAAGAAAATAATTCTTACTATCTCTAGTGTTGAGCCATTGGAAAACATAATCTTTAAGTAAAGCTGTCCAGCTGATTTTCATAACCCTTCCACCCTTTGTCACCCTTGATATTGCTGGTGTGAACTGTGCCTCACATATGCCAAATCAGTCAGTCTGACTTAATCATACTGAAACTACCCAGTGGGGGCCATGCTTGTAATTCCTCAAAATAATGTGAGGAAGGGCAAGAAAGACAGGCCATGAATGTCTGGTATGCAGTGGTAGCTCAGCATCCCATTATGTTCCAAATCTCAAAAAGCCAGAGATAAATGGTACTAGACAAGAATCAATAAAACTTTTTAACATTAGTAGGTGTTTTATCCTCAAGACTAAGTGAGGGAGGTGCTCATAAGTAATGTAATTTCCAAATTAATTAAAAGGTAGGAGTTCTTGCTGTAACTAGAGACAGCAGGACTGTTTTCACTCACTACCCTATGCCACTACCAAGAATGCTTTAGTATTATTAAAAAACCAAAATGTAGTAGACATACTTGTCCTTACAATCTGCACGATCCTTTGTTTGAACTGAACTTGGTCCCCATGTACAACCTTTCTTTTTAAAACTTCTCTTCACATCTTCAAACTCTTCTTGGTGATATGTTGTGCTCCTTCCCCAAGTTCTGTTGCTTTCATCTGAAGTTACTGGAGATAGGATTTAAAAAACACAAAACCCCCACACATAAATACTATTTCTAAACTCAAAATATTTTGACAGAACAGAATTATCTTCTGCACTGCAAAACCATTTTGGCACAGTAACACCCAGGAGTAGAAAAAAAATATTGAGATTTCTTATTCTTCTACAAAAAGCACCACGCAAACTTCACTGATCCAAAAAGATGAGCAAGAAAGAAAAGTAATTTATGACATGACAAGAGACCCAGATTAAAGATAAAGCAGCAAAGCCAATCACATTTTCCATGCTTCCTTTAACTGAGAACCTTATATTTAGGTAATTCAGACAAGTGAATTAGACTGAGCACTTAAGTTCAATGAATAAAATATATTCTGTGGACAACTGGTATCAAAAGAAATAAAATATTCCAGTTGTGGCCATGATTAACATTTTCTTTCTCACTACACCAAAACAAATTATACTTTAAGGTGTCTAGCCCCCATTAAATGCTTAGTCTGTCACTGTCTCAGGTAATAAACAGAACCAGCACCTAGGAAACATAATGAAATCTTGCCTTTTTTCATAACCCCACAGGGAAGTTCATATTCATTTGTGATATCTACATCTTGCTGGTACACATATACACTGTTTCTTCGGCCGTTAGCTGTGTGTGTATCTGTTTTTGGAATCACTGAGGAAAAATTAAGAGAACGTAGTAGAGATCTTAGTCAAAATGATTTCAGAAACAGAACCGTTTCCCTCGTATTTTCATCTTTGGGTCATAAAGCCTGGATCTATAAAGGCATTAAGCATCTTCTAATGATGGGGTTTCATGGCAGGGTTTAAAGGACCCTCTTTCTAGGACCTGACCTGAGAGGGTAGATTTTCACATGCCACAGACTAACTGAAGCATTAGCTTCGTATCCTGATGGCATGCTTATAGATATGATGGAGAGACCTAGGAGAAAACCAAGGTAGCCAGTTATAACAGCATGATACATGAGGGGACATTTACATGTCCTTGGTTCTGATGTTCCTTCACTACACAGATTCTCTCCTTTCTCACCATACACCTTGCCAGCAAAGCTCACCCTTCACTTCACTTGCCTACCCTATACTCTCATTTTCAATCACATTCCTATGGAAATATGTACCTTAGTGGTTTTCCTTCTCCCTCCAAAACTCCTTTCAAAATCATCAGAATTTGTTTTAATAAGAAATTAACTAGATTTTTCTTTTAAATTAATGTTTAGATTTGAAAGCTAGACTTGCTCAAGACAAAGTGAAGCAGTCAAGTAACCAGTTGTTATGTATGCCTCTTCAAATCACTTGTATTTGAGCAAGTTGTCTTGAAACAAAGACACTTTGAAGTTAAATCAAGATAAAACATTACTGTGGGAAAGGGAATTTATTTTGCACAGGTGCAGATGGGTGTGGAAGCTCAATTGTTTCAGCTAGATACTCCTGAGATATTTGATAAGCTTTTAGGTAAAAACCTAAGGATCCAAACTCAGAAGCAGACATGCACTTCTTTTAAATGAGAGCCTTTATGTTATCTTGCACGTTCAAGCCCTATGAATACAAATGCCTGTGCAAATAAAGAAAAAAAATCCTCAGTGGCACTTAGCACACATACAAGGAGTGACACTGCAATAGCTTACACAAGGCTATTCAATTAAAAAAACAAACACAGAAAATTCAAGTTTTCAGAACCATGCCAATACCTGACATTTGCTTCATTTCCAAGCATTTCCTTGCAGCGCAAGAAGAATCAAAGATAAAATGAGATAATTTATACATAATCATGACATTTTACTAAGAAAAGCCTTTTTTTACCTTTCTGCAAAAAGCAAAACAACCAACCAACCAGAAAAACTCACCCCATTTTGAGGACAGGAAACTATTGACAACACAGATACTCTATCCAAATTTTAAACAAAGTGTCAGACTGGTATAAAGTTTTTTTTTTTTTAAATCTCTACAGATTAGCTACAGAACAGTATGGAAAAAATCCTCATGTGTTCTGATTTCCCCTTCTCATTTATAGCTGATGAAGCCAGACTCTGAAGTAATCTGCCTCACAGGTGACTGTGCTTGCAATAGCAGGTAACCAACATCCATAAGCAATCAGCTGGAACAGGTTCCACTGATTTCATAGAGAGAGAGAAGTTTAAGGCATTCCTCTCTGAATATAGATAATTAGACAATCTACTTTGCACAATAGATCAGACAGTAAAAATGCAAACAGTGGTTCCTGGGGGAACTGTTGTATCTGTGTATATGTCATCCCCAATTATAAATGCATGCTTCTCTGTAATAACATGGTCATATTCCTGGTACCTCCACTATGTGAGTATCAACATGCCTTCCTTTCTGTTTCCACTGTACATAAGAATGTAGACCTACCAATGTACCCACAATTTTTTTTTTTGTCTCTTTCTCCTATCTTCAAAAAACCTAAATTAAGATTTCTTCTGGATTTTATACCTGCTTAAAGCTTGATTCTCTTTTGATGTAAGAAAGTTGGGTTATTGGCTCATTCTTTGATCTTTCTGTCTTACATGACTCCCTTACTCTCTGAACCTTTCTTTTCCTTTATCAACTCCAATACCTAATAAAAAATTGTTTTCCATCTTACCTGGCTTCTAAATGTGATGCTTTGCCTTTTGTCATAAATTTTGATTTGCCATTGTTTTATCCCAGTCAGTTTACAAATTGATTCCCAAAGTAATTGAGTAAAGATACAATTTAAAGCATTCACAATCATTTTGAATTGCTGAAAATTATTTAGCATTTTAGCAAGATTATCCCTCCTTCCAAAGAAGTTGCAACTGTTAGAACCAATCAATGGATGTGCAAATCAGAGAGAAATCCACCTGGAATGTGATACTACTACCAACATTTCAATATGTATATGGAACACTCTCTATTGATCAGAGTAGTGGAGACTTACATTGTATAGCCCGAAGACGAGGAATTATTGTGGGGCTACTTGATGGACTAGAGCTGTTGCTGTTTAAACTTCTCCTCTTATCCAGATTGGGGGATGCCTGCACTGTTATTTTGTGCTGGAAATCTGTAAGACAGCAAAACAAATCAGTTTTAATGCTCTGAATAAAAAGCTTCTCAGAAGAACATGCTGCTATACTTAAATTTATATAATGAATTAGACCTCATTATATGCAATTTATTTATACAGGTAAGAGATATACATACTAAAAACACTGAAAAACTCTAAATGTAACAAGATTTAGAGTCAAGCAGGCAGGACTTCACATCTTCATGTGATACTCTTACAAGAACATGAACAACAGCAAGTAGGTCCAAGTGGACCTGAACTGAGACATCCACCACAAGCTGTTATTCAATCTTTTTGGTTGTCACTGGAGAGGCAAAAAATACTCCTCAGTATTTCACCTCAAATTAATCAATACCCACGGCAATGAGATTTGCCTGATTTTTTTTTAACATATAATTCATACAGAATATTAAAAAAAGCATTAACAATGAAAAGTCACATTTATTCAGGTCAGAAAATCGTGACAGTAAACTACAGAATTACAAATACTTATATCAAAGTAGTAAAAAAACCCCAACAAATACTGAGGAGGAAAATATTTATGAAATTAACCTTAATATGCCACTCTAATACCCATCATCAGTGTAATTATATTGTACACTATTCTTAGAATAGAACTGTCTCAAGGACATGTTCATCTGGATGTTCTTGATAACAAGGGGCTAATTGCTATTCTGAATGAAAATATTTATTTTATCTCTGTTTCAAGTTAAATGTAAGTAGAACTGGAAAAAAAAGGACCAAATATTCAACTGAAGCTTGCTTTCCAGCATAAATCTAACAAACCCCCATAAATCTACCATGTTTATCTATGAGGCTGTAAGGTGGCTTTCATCTTATTTGCTCTTATTTTTAAAGTAAGGAAAAATATTTCACTAGTGCTGAAATAGTACTCTAAATATTACTGCCCTCCTTTGTGACTTTCCAGCTATCAGACAGCTACAACTCGGCCAGACTTGCATTAACACAGCATCAAGTTCTTAATGCATTTGCAATAAACTGACAGACCTGACTTGGAAGCCACTGAAAGGGAGCCCACCAATCCCAGGATGCTGGTAATAAATCTGAGATAATAATGGAGGCCTTCCAACCATTGCTGAAACCATGAATTTGTGTAGTCCCATCTGGTGGCAACATTAAAAAGGCACCTCTAAACCAGCCCCTGAGAACTGAAAGACCCTCACTGTCTACAAACACGCCCCCTCTGCAAAGGGGCATTTTAGTGCATTTATAGGTGGAATGAAATGCTCTAACATTCAAATTATACCATATTTGTACTTTGAAATCATCTGCTGCTGCTATTAATATGTTTTCCTGCAAGAAATAAGGCACTGAAGTTTGTAACTACTGTGTTGTACTTGCAACTGCAATAAGCATGTAATTTGGACCCACTGCACCTGTACACCCCCAGTTCTCTCAAAGCACTGTTTTTCTGTTTGGTATTTGCAATTTTAGGACAAACAGCACTAATATTTGATCAAGTTTGAAAGCTCTGGCATGTACTAAAAAGTACTTTTCTGTCTGTACAGAAACAATGATAACAAAAATCTGAACTTTAAACCATATTAAATCACGTGGCTCTCATGCTAGTGACCTTTCCCTCCAAATGGGATGGACTTCTAGCTGAATCATTCTTCCAGATGAAATGAGGACTAGTTCATGAGAATATGATTTGTGAAAGCTTTCCCTTGCAGGGAGGGAGCTATACAATTCTTATCAAACCCTTCTTGTGCATTACAGTAGAAGAACCTGGCAATAAAATAAAATAGGAGCCAACACTGAAAACATGAACCATGGAACTCAAGAAACCAGCATATTTAATCATTACATAATGGTGGTCTTTTAAAAAATTGCAAACCTGAAGGCAAACTAATTCTGTGTCCATCTTTGAGTTTTAACCGGCTTCTTTTAAACTTGCCCTTCCTCTTCTTTACGTTGGGCTTCTCTTGGTTTAACTGGAATATCATGATATTCAGCTCGCGCTCCAGTACATCGATCTCGCGTTCCGCTAACTGCTGCTCACGCCGCTTCAGTAATTCTTCTTGAGATTTTTGCTGAAGAGCTGCTCTTGTCAATTCCTCTTCTCGTGATCGAAGCTCCTGAAGACAAGATTCAGAAAAGTAAATGTAAGCAATAATGGGAAGGCAGTATTAAAGGACATATGAAGTGCACAATACGTCGTATCTCCTGATTTATTTTTATGATGCATCATATACATGCAACACGCCTGATCTTCTGCCAGTCCTCCATTCTGAATAAGATTTTGTATTCAGAATCAAGCATTACACAGATTTCCTTCAAACCATTTAACCTGAGTCACTCCACTTAAAGCATGTAAGCAGTGGCAATGGGGACAACACTTGCAATCAAAGATTATCAGCAGACAGCCCAGCAGAAAATGCACTTCAAGCATTTCACAAGGTGAGAAACTCTTGCACAGCATGAGGGCTGCTACTGAATAGCTCCTACGCTTTAACATAAAGCCAATGACCTGACAAAAACACAAATTATTGCCTTTATCTTAAATTCTCTAGCCTTTCCTGTTTTTCAGCCATGTATTAAGTAGCACTTTTCTATCTAGGAAAGCAATCAGTATTACGCTGAATGGGGCTTAGTGCAATAGGATAAACTAAGTCATAAGACAGCTGTTTCTTAATTAAATCTAGCAGGTATCTGTAACATCAAACACCTACTAACCACTGTATTACAGCACACAGACTCCCCAGCCACCACTCTCAGAAGAGTTGCTCTTCTTCTACTCCTTTTTAGTTTTGGAAAAGGAAAAGCTTTAGTAAGGAAAGTAGTTAATTTTTCAGGGCAAATGAATACCCAAGGCTAAACAGCTGTGAACCTTGCATCTTAAAATTATCTTAATCTTCAGTTCCCAAATTCTGTTAAAATATATCTGAAATTTAGGACCTCCCTAATTTTAGACCTTCCTTCATATTATGGGGCATATTACACAGGAAACAGACTTAGAACACTTACAGTCAATATTGCAAATAACACTGTACTGGAAGTATAGGAAAAGGAGAACTAGATGTGACTCATACTATGTATATTTCTCATTACGTATTTTTTCATGTGATTGTGTAAATTCCACTTACACAGGTGGAATCTCTCAGAAAAATTCAACTCAGAAAACCATCATTTGAAACAAAGCTATGCTAAAAGTTCAATTTCTATTTAAAATTAATTAATTTTTACAGTATACAATTTTATAATTCTGGTGTTGCTTGGTTCTGTTTGTCTGTCTTTGTTTCATTTTTATTTCAGAACTGACTGCCTAATTCTGCTCATTGGTATCCAGTAATGCTGTATGCCAGAAGAACTCCTTATTTCATACCGTTAAAGCAAAAAATTACTTCCTGAACTGTATTACTTCAGTGTTTTCAAAAAAAGGGAGGTTCAAATGTTCTTACCAAAAAGACTATGGATGTCAAAAGACAGGCTGGCACTGAAGCAAACTGGTTCAGTGAGAAGTGTCTGTTCTTCAGAAAGATAACTTTCTGGGTTTTTTTACAGCTATAGCACACATACACTGCTTATCATGGGTTTAAAATTTAAGTGATACGACTGATAAATTTCATATGGTATACTACTTTTGGGTGAGCTTGTTTCAACACAACATTGGAAACCGATTTTTTTTTTTTTTAATTGACCCACTTAACATACATACAGTGTCTTGCTAAAGGTAATTCTGCCTCTTAGAAAGTCAAAGGAACCTGTCTTCATGCCAGCAAGTAATGCTTTGGGTTATGTTCTTCTGTTTGTTCTGTTTATTTATTTTTGTTGTTGTTGTTTGTTTTTGTTTTTTTAAAGATATTAAATAACTTAATTTAACTGAAAATCCCCACTTTCCTCCTCCTCCATTCATTCAGAACATGACAACCTAAAACAAGCATTGAAAGTAGAAACTACATGAATGCAGATTTAGAAAAAAGATACTTTAAAGTTTCGATAGAGAAGACCTTTATTACTGCATTAGTACAGTAAAAAAGGTACATTAGGAGGCACTGTTGATTTTCCACCTTTTTCACAGCCTGCAAATCCAGGTTCCATAAAGCTCAGCAACCAGGCAAAAACTGAGAGCCTGTACTGAAATAGGAGACAGCCCAGAAAAAGTGAAAGTGTTTCCTCAATGAGAGATTAAGTATTTACTCTTTTCCAAATAAACTAATTAAAACCAGGACTTACTGCAATTAGTTAGGCAATGTTTCCACACCACTCTACAATTAAAACACCCATTGTAAGAAAGCTTGGAAAGAATTCTACATTTCAGTTGCTCAAGAACATTTGTCAAAATAAGATTGTGATCTTCTCTTCGAGTAGGCGTCACCATCACTCATTTGCAGTAAGCCCTTGAGGAAATTCCTCCAGCTATAGAAGTTCCTCTTTTACAGGAGGAATGAGCCTCCATGCAGAGGATTTTTGTTGTTTTATTAATATTATTATATAAATACTTTACAGACATTACTTTCTCTCTAGTAGCTCACAGCAAAATTGATAATGTGCCAAATTACAAAACCTTGCATATACGTAAACCTTGTCTAAGTTAAAGTTACATGTTTTCAATCTTAAAGAAGTATACCTCATTAGGGTAGATGCCTCTGGAGATGCACTTTGGCACATAAAAAGTAAATTTCATTTTATCTTTCTCCCTCCCTAACTGAGCTTAACTCACTTTTGCACCAAAAATATTACTCTTCTTGTAAACATTTGCACCTGCTTATTTAACCCTAGAGGTGATTTAGTCAGATTTTTCTCGGATAGGAAATCTCATACTAGAGCAATGCCTCCAGAAAAACAAAGAATAAACAAAAAACCTGAACAGGAAGGCCTGTGACAATTGCTCCCAGAGCAAAAAGAGGAAAATGGTTGGTTGAGCAGTTGCTGGAGGGGCCAAAAACAGAGTTATGTTCTACGGCAGGTTGAGGCAAGTGAACACAGTAGCTGGTGACCCCACGGCAAGTAAAAAAAGGAAGCCTCTGCTCTCTGTAGAGGGACTATAACTCAACTGGCAAAGGAAGAGACCTGACAGCTCCTGAGGCACACAGCTCAGCTCTTGCACTCTGTATGTCTACTGCAGGCAGAGCAGACCACACCACATACTTATCCACTTCTGTGAACCAAAATGAAGAGGGAAATGCAGAGGGTAGAAGAAACAGACAGGAAGTATGTAATGATACTGCAATCTTATGAGTGATCAGTAAGTTCTAATACCACTATGTTGATATTATAGTATATATGTAATGTCACACCCAATACTAGCCAAAAGTCCACACGCTGCCATTTGTGACATTTGATAAGAACAAGCAAAGGACAAAGGCTACAAACAGTGACTTGAAAGACAAGAGATCAGTTCTCGCTTTTGTCAAACCTGGTGACTACAGCTTCCATAAAGTTTCTTCAAAAGTCCTTGCACCTCAATTTATTGTCTTCCTTGTCTACAGTCACTTCATGAAAAATAACAGCAAATACATACTGGGCAATAATTATACTGCATGGAACACTAGCAAAGAAGGAATTTGTTTCTACCAGGAGCATTTCTAACAGAGACTCGAGCACACCTGGCCTATTCCAACTGTTACCTTTATCAAGTTGTCTAAAGGAAAATATAAAACTCAGGGTGGTTAAAGCCAAGCTGAAGTGAGCAAAAGAGAAAACAAAGAGAATTGACAGTGGACACTCATTTAGTACAAACATACTGTGATGTGAGAGTATGGAAGGGACATCAATGAAATCTGAGTAATAAACAAAAGAAACTAGATTTGCTGATTCATGTGTATGGGTTTGACCTTAATAATATGTCAAGAACATGTCCCAAACTGCAACACTGAAAGGCATCCATATGATCAGTCTGTTCAGCACAAGAGAGATAAAAGCACAATTCCATTTTTGGAAAAGAAGCCATGGGATACAGTCACATAATAGGATGAAGGGATTTTCATTCTCACAGCTGAGGAGCATATTCAACAGCAGCTGAAAATTTAGGAACAGAAAGATTAACTTAAGGGATAAATTCAATTTAAGTGATACATGCAAATACACAAGAAAAAAAAGAACACATTTTAAAAAAGAGCCTAGAATGCCACATTTACAGATCTACAACCTGTTTTCTTTGGGGAGGCACGTGTGGATATCTTTCTTTTTCAACTGTCAGTGTATTTGCATGAGTACATTGGTAAGCAACAATTCAAAAGTACAAAACTCCTGTATCACATGAACATACAAACACACATACCCTTCCTTCGCTGTCATGAAATTGGAAAAATCAACTTACTTTTTCCTTGGTCCTCAATTCATTAAATATCTGCTGAATTTCCAATTTCCAGTCATCTTGCATGGAGTGGAAAGACTCTTGAGGCATTTCAGTCATAACTGCCCCTTCAATGGCAGTAAGCTGTTCAAGAATTAAGGCAAACGATGGTCGGATATGAGGGTCCTGATCCCAGCATTCTAGAATTTATCAAAATCCCATCAGTTTGTAATAGCACATAGAACTTTTTGAAGAACTACGTGAATTTCAAGTTCCTTGCTACTGCATTTCAAGTTCTAATGTGTTCTCTTTACCTGCAAGATATCCCCAGTCCTGTCTCAATTTCCAGAGGTGACATCTACCAACCTGTACTCAGAGGATTGTTTCTGTATTAATAGCAAAGTTTTTTTGTCTATTTTTAGCATCTGAAATAGCAAAACTAGCAATACTGTACAGAAGGAATAAATAAAAAGGCAGAAAAATTCATTAAGCACTAAGAAGTAGCCATTAGCAAGCAATGTTTATTTCTCTCTAAAATATTTCCAAAATATTTTTGACACTCAGGAAGAAACAATGAAAAAAAACCAAAACCAGGCATTTGCAATTCTTCCCCTTGGGATTTTAATCTTATCTTGTATCAATCCATAGTATAATCCCATAATTTATGAAAAGTAATACAATTTCAAAGTAGAGCAAAATCCGTGAAATCAGAGCACAAACTGTACTGTTGCTGCTTAAAAACTTAAATGCAACACCATAACACTCTATGGCTCCCTCAGAAACACTCCCAATTCTCTGTAACACCAGATTGCTATGTAAAGAAAAACAAAATATTTGCTACACAGCACACTATCAAATGAGGTATTTTTTTGGCAACCCCATGATTATTTCATACCCCCAAAACATAACTATTTAAATATACAGGAAGAAGCAACGTGGATACCTTTCATTAGTTTTGCAAACGGTTCAGGGCAGGTGGATGGAATGGGCAAAGTGAGCTTATTGACAGCTACTCCATAAGCCACAGCCAGGCCATCAATGCCACGGTAAGGAACTTCTCCAGTAAGCAGTTCCCACAGCAACACTCCGTAACTAAAAAAGGTAATTTTTTAAACAGTTATTTTCTGAGAAAGAAAAAAAAGAACACAAGAAAACACAAACAAGTATCTGTCCAACCATGTACTCAAATTCATGAGGATTTCCCAGTCAAAGGTGAATGCCTTTAAGTCAGGTCTACTTTTGTCACTGTACACTTTTCCACTTAGAGTGATTAAGCAAATTGAGTGTGACTTTAAGACTGGCTCACACATCTTCAAAATGCAAGCCTGAAGCCACTTCTATAGAACTGCTAGTTTCACATTAATCTGCCTTACAATAGGAAGTCTGAATGACAGGAAAACAAGCAACCTTCTCCACACGAAAAAACAAACAAACAATAAAAAGAAATCCTCAGAAGAGCATTCAAGTCATTCCCCTTTCCAAATACTTCACAGCAATTCACTGAGAGGGACATACTTTTTGTCTTACTTTTTAAAATAGTAGCAATAAAAATGACAGAAAACTACCATCTTTATCTGGAAGTTTGCATTTCTAATTCCATCATATATATATAAAGGCCAGTTAACTTGTCACTTCCCACTGAAGATGCAACAAGATTGAGAAATTATTTCATGCACACACAACTAATTTCCCCATACTAGAAAAATCCCCCCACAAAATTCAAACAAAACAACATTGTTTCCAGTGAAAGGTAGTGGCATGAAGAGATCTTTTCTCAATGTCGGGTACAGAAATCAAGAATCACATGAATTTCTATTACAGTAACAACAGCCATAAGAATTTCTACAATGCTCTCCAATCAAAGAGCCGGGTGTTGCTTTTACTGTCTTTGAGTCTGCATGCCCAATGCTTGGCTTGTTCAAATGGCCCAAGCCCCTACCCCCTACAAAGGGCAGGGACAGCAGGCTGGCTGCTGTGGCTCTAGAGCTCTTATTCTACCACCACTGAAATGGACAGCTTTAACAGTCATTTTTGTGGAAGTGAGAATTACTCCTTTCAGAATGCTAGCCTAGAGTTCACTTTATGACTGGATTTGGTTTGTTGTTCCACCCTTCATCCCCCACACCTCCTCCACTTCTCTTCCTGCCAGGAAACCACTACCTGTAGAACAAGGATACAAAGGACAACTTATTGCTGCTTTTGAATAGTAAAGTGAGCTGGCAAAGGAAAAAACGGAATACGAACTATTGTTCTTGCCCCTTCTCTCCAAGTGTGCAAAGGAACCACCTGCAAGTTTTGCAGGACTAGACTGAATTCTCCAACACAAGAAAAGCATTCTGCACTGGGGAAGTGAGGACTATGCACCCCTTAGGACTAGAAAAGACACCTCAAGTAGAGCTGATGTGACAGGGAGAACACACACCAGTTAAGGTTTTCTATCACTGTCTGCTTAATGAGAAAAAGTCAGTCAGCATTAGACAACACCTTGCAACACCACTTTAATAAATAGTACAACAGCAAACTACACCAGTATCATCACAAATATCAGCAGTACTTTGTTATGTATGGTCTGTTTGCCTGAGAATTCTTGCATCTCATAAAATCTTAAAAACTAACAAATTTACAGTGCTAACACTTCATCAGAAGCTGAAGGAAACAGTCTGCACCTGTAGCCAAAAGAAAAAGGAATTTAAAAAGTCTTGGGCTTCTTAGTAATTTCCTCCTGATCTTTCTGGTCTAATTTCTGCATTTGCTTGCATACTCAAAGAAGGTGAAAATAATGAATTCCAATTTGTTTTAAAACAGTGATATTCTGACCATAATGAATGCAACACTTCCTGTGGTACATATGCATTTTATGCCTGATGGATGAATTCCCCTGAACTCCAGCTCATCTGTGTTCTTGGAGAAAGCCTAAGAAAAAAAATCTCTCAGCAAGTACAGACTATTCTAAATTCAAGTAATTCCCTTGTTCAGACTATTCCATATGTATTTTAGCATGAACTCTGAAGATAAGCAAAACAACAAATTTAACTAAAAAGAAGTCACCCTTTATAAAAAAGTTGTGTCACACTATTAGCTTTAGTTGCATTTACAATTCAAGCCTCTAATCTTAGAGAGCTCTCGACAGTGCCAAGAAGGTGGTTGTAAAGTTTTAAACGGACCAACACAATAACAGCTTTTTAATGAAAGCAATCTTAATGTCAAGTACCAAGAGCCAGCACTATGGGGGAAAAACTGCAAGGAGGAAGCCTAAAAACATTATGGTCTTGATATGCTGGAGTTTTTGGGATGTACTAATCTGCCACTATCTAGGAAAACAACTAGCTGTTAACTCTCTCAACTACACAAGTAGCTACTTTGTGTACTAAATTTCACCACCTCGCATACAATTGTCTTACGCATACAACCTGAACTTCTAAGAGGTAGCATTTCTTTAAAGAGCAAAAGCCAAGTCCCTTTCCATCATCAGCAAAAAGCCACAAGCACGTCATTGAAATACATATTTTTAAACCACAAAAATGAATACACTTCCAAAAATACGATAAGTATTTTCATTATTAAAATTATTTTCCTTCAGTCAAATGTGATTTAAGCCTTACTACATATCTCACTCCAGTGAAAACTTGCTGATTTTACATATTTTAGGAGCTGAAAAGCTGAAGGTAAGGTTCTCAAAGTTTATTGTACTCTACAATCCATCTTCTAGAACAGAGGTTACTAAGCACTGCTACATGAATCACTTCAAATTTACACAAATGTTCCAGGCAAAAGCAACTGCCAATTCTGCTGCACAGTAAATGCTTCCTGGCTTTGTCAAGGGCTTGTACAACCAGGACCCCTGCTGAAGCACACCATCAGCACTTGGAAATCTGTGGGCATATTTGCCACTTTCAGGCTCCACACAAAACCAAGACTGACACGCCCCCCAGAAATGTGCGATGACTGATGGAAGGGTAGGGTTGGAATCTGGAAGCATGTGCCAGAGTAAAATAAATACAGCAGTTAAAGGTCTGGTTTGGAAAGCAAAAGGATACACGTGCAGGACCTGGAAAGCACTAGTTCTGCTACTTAGGATGACACCTGAGAACAGCCTGGGAGACTGCATGAAAATACTCCCACAACATTTCCAAGCACTGGCAGATTCTGGAAGACTAGCTGGAAGTGTGAGTTGCCTCAACTTGAGCAGCTCAATTGCTTTTTTTTTTTTTTTTTCCTTATAAGAGGTCTGCAGATTTCATTCAGAGACTCAGCACTCAGTATGTGTAACTGAGGTTTAGAAATTTGCTGAAACATACTGTATTCTTGTCTTAGAGAGACCCATATACCATAATTGGTAACCTGAAGGCTTTTTAAAACAAAAACCACTCCTGTAACCAGGATATTCTTTATTTGCTTTTCTTTTAAAGAAAGAGTAAAGATAAGCAACAGAACAGATCAAGGTGCAGTGAGCAGAAAATGTTTAGAAGCCAAGAAGGTTGAAACTATACTGCAAAATACAGCCTTTCTACTTAAAAACCTCTCCTGTTAGACTTCCATCATTGAACTAAATACTTACATTTTTACAAGAGAGGCGTGCAGAAGAGAAGGCGAAGAAGAGAAATACTGTAGGTTCCAAAAATGTAAACTAATGTTGCAGCAGAATATAAAATAATTGCACCAAAGCATACCCCCTCAGATACCTAAAATCACAGCAACAAGACTGGACAGGACCTGTAATTAAGCATGGAATACAGCTGATTAGGGAAACGCCTACACCCAACCTCCATCCCGCAAAAGAAAAAAAAAAAATTAAGAAAAAAGTAAGAAAGAATGGAAAAAAAAGAATGAGGCCAAAGATGCTTCCCAACTGGGCATCAACTGAGACTAATGCAAATAAATTTGGTTCCATAGACAAGGACAAATGAGCGTCACAAAACAGCAGTGCAGATACAGAATCATCATGAGAATACCAGAAGTATTACTTCATGCTGTAGAATATCATGCATTTAAGCAAAATAGGACCCTATTTAAGAATTATACAATACAGAACATGCATAAAGCAGCAGGAGAAAGCAGATTAAAGTCCTCCCCTCCTTCCCCAAATAGCTATCTTGGACCCTTCAGAGAAAACGTATCAAAAAGAAAGGAAATGCAGACTTTTCAAGGTGGGGCACAGCAGCTTTTAGAGCCTATTGTGCAATCACTGCTTTTCTGCACTCACAAAACAGAACTAAATTAAAACTAAAGTTTAAATTACCTTTCTACAGTACATGTATCCCACACTACTCCACTCAAAGACAGCCTCAGCAGTGAGAGCCATATTATTTATATTATCCACAATAACATCTTAAATGAGAAATTAACAAATTTAACACATGAGATTTCCCACCTTTAAAATTAGAGAGCAAGTTAGAACAATTTTGTGCTGAATACACTCTAATTACTCCAGCTACTGGAAACAAAATCTCTGCAAATGTAGAAGCTTCAACCTAGTATTAACTTTTACACACAACCACATTCCAGATTCCTAAAAACAGCACTAACTCAGCTTCACACTTGGAAAAGTTCTGGTTTGCAACTTATTATTATTTATCAAGCATATTAGCCAATAATTGGTTGGTCCCATTTTTTAGCAGATTGAGAGTTTTCAGATACCTAATATAAAATAAACCTATCAAAATGAGATCAATCATACATTAATGTATCAAGGGCATACTATTAAGACTCCAATGAAACACTTGGGTATATAAACCAAATATTTTAAAGGCTTCTCTTAATGAGAGCTTGCTTTAAAAAAAAATTCTTTATTTTCCCTCTTCCTACCCCAGCTTTTAGGCAATGCATAATAAAAGGATGTGGATAATAAATGGATAATAAAAAAATCTACAACTGAAGTAGATAATAACAAATGTGTTTTTATTTCTCAGAAAAGCTAAACTGGTCATATATTGAGGCAATAACCCAGCAAACCACAAAAAAAAAATTGTGTCAAAACTCTCCACACAGTTCTGCTGAACATGGTCTTCAGCAGACAAACTTCTTACCTCCAAATATCACTTCCTTTGGAAAACATGGAGGACTTGATAACTTCTGGAGCCATCCATGCGTAAGTTCCTGCTGCACTCATTTTGGTTGTTCTGTGCCACTCTCTAGCCAGACCAAAGTCTGTAATCTTCAGAGTTTTATTACAAATGTCATCATGTTCCATCTTCTCTAGCAACAAAACTGCAAAAGATTGAATTTGTAAATTAATGCAATGGCAATTAAAAAAAAATACATTCCTATTATTAATTTCACATATAACTTGTATTGCACAGTGTTGTGAAACTATTATTGCAATTTTTATATGTATAAAAACGTTTTTTGGATAATTTTAAACTATTCCAAGCTACAAAATCAAGAAATACCTATAGTGTCACGAGCCCTTTATGCAACTGTAGGAGCATATATTAAACTACCAGAAGAAATACAGCAGAGATGGAAAGTAAATCAGATCATTTAAGCAAGCCCAGAATCCTAATATCCCAGATGATGAGAGGCTGTCAGAAAATTATCCACTTTGCAACAAGATTCTGGGATAATAAAAACAGCAACAGTAGTAAACAAAAAACAAACGTTAAGAATTCTTATAAAAGATAAAGCAGGATACAGTATGTCACAGTATAAAATCCACTCTTAATAGCTCACTCAGCCCTGGCCCCTACTCATCTCTGAAAGCATGTAATAACTGAAGGAGGCGTGGGGAAGGACAAGCAGGGTACTCAAAACAACATAACCACAGCTACAAGGAATGGTTAATAGACAAGAAGCTTTCCCCTAGGAAGAGAAACATTCACAAACAAAAATCTATATAATAATGACTCATTAAAGAAAAAAAAATAGAGGTGATAATTGTTCAAAGTTTCTCACTACAAGAAAAAGACACCACTGGGTAAAATTAAGAGATAAGAATCAAACACTTGTCCATTGTTCACACAACACACAGGTGAACTTTGCAACAACATTCTGAACTTTGGCATTCTTGGCATGGTATGTGAATATTATTATTTAACACAGATGTAAAAAGCATCTCCACAAATTCACAGAAGTCAACTTGATACAGGAAATTTATATCAAAAAAAGTTAGTTTATTTTCATGAAATCCCTGGACCACAAATCAGAACAAAGTTGGGAAACTATATGCCAGGGGAATTAGTTTGCCTTGGGAGTCCCTAACTGGCAACAAGCCACAGGACTTGGATCCAGCCCCTTTTATGTTATACACACTGCACCTTCATGAATGTTAAAGAGTAATTTATCCTTTTTTTGCTGTGGCATCCTACACTGTCTGACTTGCTCATGAGACAACATTATTGGCAGAGTTGTATCAGGAAACAGTTACAAGAAGAGAACTGGATAGCTGTCTTAGAGCTCACAACGAGAGAGACAACATAGAAAGCAAACATTTTAACACACTGTAAGTTTAATTCCATATTCAGTTCCTCTGTTACTGTTTGTGAGAGCTGCTGTTAGTTTTAGCTTTCTGTTAAAACCATCTCCTGGGACAAAGACCAAAAATTAAATTGCATGTAAGAAGCATAAACGTGTGCTTTCTACCTGTAGGTAGAGCAAACCACAGTACAGGAAAACCACTAATGAAAAAAGCAGATGAAGACTTACCCACTACAGAAGAAAAACTGATGACCTCGCACTTGCAATTGAAAGAAATCTTACTGGTAGAGATTAACTCTTAAAAATATTTCAAAAATTACATCAAATCCAGATAAAAAGAACCCACATTCCATTTCCAATAAGCTTCTTAACAGACAAAAGAAATGAAGGCCAAAATGGTACAGATGAGGGCTCACCAATGAGAACAACCAGAACAGGTTAAATTCATGCAAGTTTTTATACTTTTATACTTGAATCAAAGACCTATTGTTTGCTGTTCCATTTCAAACATGTTCAGCAGAATTCCTGACATTCCTTGTCAGTCAATGTGACCGAAACCAAAAACAGTCAGTCTTGCAAAAGGTAATAACTGGCATGTGACCAAGTTTCATCCTACAAAGGGACATTTCTTAGCAGTTCAAACTTCCTTTTCCGGCTGGTAGCCAGGCAAACAATAATACACACGCATTACTTAGCAGCTGGGCAGTAAAAATGCTCAGCATAGCTGAGTAGTGCTCTGTTAAGAGCTTACCTTGGAGTAGCCTAGCAACCTTCACTATAGCATCCTTCTGCCTCTTCCAGAGCTTCCTGGCCCTTGTTGGCTGCTAACCTGGGAGAAGTCATCCTATGATCACCAATCTGCCCTGTTCACTCAGCATCTCCCTTGTTTCTTTCCAGCCCTTTAAACTTGTCTTTTCTGGCTCCGATATACGTGCAATGTTAAGTTGGAAAAGAGCCAATTTAGCACTTCTGGGTTTACTTCAACATTTTTCAGACTTTTTATTTTCCATAAAGAATGAAGTTCATACTTACATTAGAGCTTTGCTCCTGGCAAGAACAGCCCAAAATACTTAGATGTACAAAGACTATTTGAAAACAAAACCCACCCAAACCCACAGTTAGGTATGGAGAAATGCAGAAAATCCTATGTGCTTACTTATTCACATGGAAGTAGGACATAGGATAAGGATATTTATGTAACACCTTATTTATTTTTACATAAGTAAAACCAGGTATTATGTTTCTGAATGATTCAAAATTGAAGGAAATTAAATTTGGGTCAAATGTAAAACTCTGCCTTGGATTGTTACCCAAACATTCCAGACAGAAATAAAAAAATGACAAAGTAGTCTAAGGTTGTATATGATTTTTACCAGCAACACCATTTTCAACTAAATTCTGAGTTATTACATTTATTTTTGTGACTCTACCTTTCTGCCGTGGGATCAAGGGGAAAGCAAATTTCTTAACATCACAGAGCAAAGGCTTGGGTGCCATGTAACAGGCACTCCTTGAATATATGAGATAGTGCATGCTCAGAAACATTTACAGCAGGGCAACAAGGAGATGTTATTTTCAATAATTCCTGAAATATAAATCAACAAGTTAAGGACAAAAGCCAGGTAAGCCAGAAAGAAAAATGAAATGCTATGCAGTAAACTGGTATTAAAAGTGGTAGATATGATATCATAGAACCATAAATGTTGGAAGAAATCTCCAAGACCATCAAATCCAACCTTTGACTAACAGCACTGTGTCAACTAAATCACTGCACTAAGAACCACATCCATTTGTTTCTGGAACATTTGCAGAGATGATGATTCCACCACCTCCTTGGGCAGCACAGTCAGAAGTTAGTGCCCAGCTAAGAAAGAACAGACCATCAAACTAAATAATATGCAAATTGGCATAAGATCAATCGTAAAATCTATACCTATAAAGAAGAGATGAAGGAAGAAGAAACGCCTGGCTGTAACATAAGGAAAACTAGCAAGCTACACGTAGCTGTGCAAGTAGTTCACTCAATTCTAAAGGACATTAAAAAAGGCTTAGTTCAGTAGAAAGAGGAAGGTATCAATAAAATTTTACAAAGCGTAACACCTCATATGAAATAATGAATGACTAAACCTGCACATACACGTCCAACAACAGGAAGTGAAGCAGACATAGAAAATAGAATAGTTAGGATCTAGTAATGTCTTTTATACCGATAAAATCAGAAGAGCTAGTCCTTTTTGCTAGGCTAAACAAACGTTTAGAGTTTATGAGAACAGAAGTTACCCATACCTAGAAACAGAATGCAGACCTACAGCACTGGTGCTCTTAACAACAAAGTACTTTCCTGGGTGTCTGGCTGGATCTTCTTACAGATACACTTCTGATTAAACGCAGTTCTAGATCTGGAGTTAGCAGGGTGGGGAATTTTATTGCCTCTTTTCTTCTATCCCTGTTTCAGCCCTCCTCTGCAGTGTAAAGCAGAGCTTACTCCTCAAAAAGCTGCAAGATCCAACACACATTCCTGTTAAACCTAATGGTTCCTGAAATAGTAGTGGTATTAATCTTTCTTGCTTTCTGCACTCTCATTGTTACAGCTGGAATATTTTTCTATTGATCTTACAGCACAATGAAAATATTCACAGTGTAACAGTATGCAGGTAAGATGTTCTGCACACTTTTAGAACCCAAAATCTAACACTTTGCCTTGGAGCTGCCTCTACTTCCCAAGTCTGTGTTCCCCTAACTAGAACAGACCCAGCAACAATTCTTTGCCACACCACTTCTACTACCATACCAGTGTTCTTAGTCAAGAAAGGCACAGAAATCAGGCTTGAAAAGGAGGCACAGGTCCCAGGAAAATCCTCCTCAAATGCTCCTAGTTGCCCCTCCTTTTCCTGTGCCATTCCCATCCCACCACTCCCATCACCAAACTCTCCACCCAAGTAGTAAAGCTCTCTTTGAGGTGAGCAAAAGGTGAGATACACATAAAGATCAAGTCTAGCCAGAGGTGAACAAGAACTGCATTCTCTGTTCTTTTGAGCTTGGGTTGAAATTTCACTGGGAAAAAGGAAAGATTAATCAAGAGCCTACATATGGACTGATATGCCGGAAATAACAGAACCAAGCACATTTAGACAAACCAGATTCCTGGGGGCGCACATCTGCCAAACTCAGGCACAGAAGGACACCCCCAGTGCCACTTTCAAGACTAAGCTGAAAGCCTAGAGAATAACCAAAAGTATTAATTTTAATTGCAAGCACTTTGTCTAAAGCATAATTCTAAATAAAAGGCTCACATTCCTGCCTCAGCATCTCTCCTTTTTATTTGTTAAAAGTTATGTAACTTAAGAAACAGTCTTTACAGCAAGCCTGAGGGAGACCTGCACAGACATTTTAGGCAGGACATCTAGGAAGCCTCTCCCTAAAATCAAGCTCCTCAATGCTACTCTTTTAATGCAGATTATTTCCTACAGTCCTAGTTTTCTTTTTGTTTCTAAGTACATATAGATTGTACTTCTCCAACCATATCTAGCCAAAATCTCCAGTTAAGACAACACTTCCTTTGCAATTTTTTTTTTGAAATCCAAAGACTTCATACAGTTAAAATCAGCTTTACTGCATGAATAATGCGTTCCAGTGTTTTCAGATTACTTTCTTCAGTTACCGCACATATAAAATAATGAAGTGAAAAAGGTATCCTGAGAGAAGTCAAGGCAAAGGATTTGCCTTTTTAGTAGTTTAAATACACTGTATTCAAACAATCTTCTAATGCTTAAACTTAAAAAAATAAAATCATCCTGAAATACTGAAGTCCATTCTATCTCTCCTATCATCTTTGTACTTTCTATTATACCCTCTTTATATTACCTATTTTGTTAGTACTAAAAATAAAACATTAAGCAACCTTATTTTCTCAAGTTAGTCAATTACTACCAACCATTTCTTGCTAGTTTGTCTGCAATTTGCTAAACAGGTGACTATCATGGGTTTGCAAATATAAGCTATTTAATACCACAGCTATTTAAGTTACTATGATTATAGGTAAGAATGCTCACATATCCACTACATTCACCCCCACTGATAAAAGTCATTCTTAGAGAATACTATAGAGGAAAGAAAGTTGTTATGCTGTACAAATCTACCTGCAAATAGAGATTGTCCAGACAATGCTGCTACTGTCTCTGTCTCCCCCGCAAGCAGTCAGTTCCCTCTCCAACTGTTTGCAAGCAAATCTGGTTCCTGTAAATTCCATAAATCAACATGCAACAGAACCAGCAGAGTGACCCCACATCTTTACCTGGGAACTAACAGGCAGAAATAAACCTTAATAAATGTTGTATATTCAATTAACTAAACAATACCTTGTCCATATTAAGAGACGCACCTTCATAATTTGGAACTGTTATTTGGCTCCAATTGTAATTGAAAGTGAAAATTTCAGTATTGCTTATAGAAGCCATGTCCAGGTTTTAAACTGTAGATTAAGTATCATAATGAAAAAATTAGGTGTGTGAACCACAAATTAAATATCACAGTGAAAACATTAACTGATCATAACTCTTCTGTATATACATAGGATGATACTTTTGCCTATGCAGCACTGCTTCTTAAATACATTCCTTTTCTCCTGTGGGCCCTCAGGATGGGTTCTGTTAACTCTGTATCTAGTTTTTGTCAGATTGTGATTGTCTCACTGGATTAAGTTCAGAGGTCACCATCAGCAAGGGAAATTTATCCTTTAAACACTGACTACGTATGCAGGAGACTTTTTTATTCTATGGATCCTGTGCTCCTCTATTATCTACATCCCTTTACAGCAGGCATATAACCAGTTCTTAATTTTTACACTTAACTGAAAGGAACAGTTTGTTCTTAAATACGTTTGTCTAAAAATATCCAGCTTAAAAGAAAAAAAAAAAAAAAATCCTGAACAAAGTGTTCCCAGTTGGAAAGCCAAAACAAGACAAGACTTGACACAAAAAGTCCTTGACATCATGAATTGACAAATACACACCAACCTCATAAGAAAAGCACATCCCATAGTAGGATATGTGGCAAAAGAAAAGCACCTAAGGATGAGAATGACTAGGAGTCACCTGCCTTCTGGAGAAAATGGAGGGAAAAGGAAAGAGAGGAAAAAGGACGAGAGATTTCAACAGCCCCAACACAACTTGCGTCACCATTTTTTGCTTCTCCTTACTTCTTTAATAACTATTATTAAAGCAACTTTGGGCAAATGAAAACTTGAGAGAAAGAAGCAGTTTTAACAAGTTATTGGCACTAAGTACAGATGCTGCAAGTTACTTTACTGCATGCCATTTGTGCTTCACTTGCTCTTCAGACAGGTCTGTAACGCAAACCAGAAATTCTATTGTGCTGTAAGAGGAAGTACTAGAGGTAAAAAGCATTTATAATTAGACATTCAAATAATCATAATTTAAACACTGGATCAGCAGTAAGTTTTGAAAAAAGGTATGATTTGGATATTACATCAGCAAAAAATCAAAAGCGGACTGGACACCAAACATTCTCAAGTTCTCTTTAATAAAATATTAAACTTAACTCTTCTATTTAAAAATTAAATTTAGGAAAAACAACCTTATTAAAACAACTCCTCCATAATTTCACAATTAAAATGGAAATCAGTCAATACTGAAACTTAGCTTGAAAATTCAAAACATTCAGTGGTGTGCTATCTACCAAGAACTTCCTCACTTATTTGAAACAGCAATTACTTTCTTCACTTGCTATTTTTAAAAGGCAGCTCTGAAGGAAAAAAAACCCCAGAAACAAAAAAAAAACCAGTGATCAAAACAGAGGCAGATGAGATGGATAAGTTAGGTGGTGAATTCCTAAGATAATGTTCTAGTTTCAAATCTAGCAGAATAAAGTGGCTGTGAATCCATTCCTTAAAGAACACCATTTTGTTAAGATTTTTTTTTTAAGGAACTTCATCCTATTCTTAAAAAAACCAAAATCTCAGGCAAAAAACCCAAAAAGCTACTACATTCAAATGTAATAAAAGCTATTATGCTCAAACTGCATAAGAAATCTTTGCTAATAGATGACATTTTAGGTACAGTTTCCTCCAAGAGAATCTAGGAGCAATCATTAATTTCCTGCCGAATCCAAATTTAAGACCTGGCCATTCCCTAAATCAATATATATCATACAATATACAGAATTTAACAGGCAACACAGATGATGTTTATAATCTCACAAATGGCATCCAAAGGGCAAGAGCTGACAGAGGGTACATTCCTGCAGAACTAACAATTTAAGTTATCTATTATTAGTCAAATCACCTTTTCAATATTTAGTTTTAAAGCCATGAATATTTAATTCAAATTTGGCATGGATTTATAGTTATTTCTTTGAAGTCAGTAGAACGTGACTCAATGCAGTTTGACGCTTCAAGCTAATCAGAATACACAGCTTCTGAGTACATGGAAGTATTTACATAGTTGGCATACTTTTCCTGATCGTAACATATTACACTCTGCAATTACAAACTTCCTTGTTGCTTTATATTTTGTGACTTGTCTCAAGGTGCATTTGATGTGTTGAAAGTAGAATATTTAATACAAAAGAAGGTCACATCAAAATGAAATAACATTTAATATAAATACATATATACATACCTAAAAAATTAAAAATACATTCTACTTTTAAAGGTCACTTACTAGCAAAGCTGAAGTAAAGAGGTGTCTGATGTCATAACCAAGACAGTAAGAGCCTGCTGCCACTGAAATACTTATCTCAACTACCTTCTCATCTATAGCCCCTCACCTCTAAAGCTTTTTCCCCCCAGACTGAGTCTAGCAACTGGATAGTCTTGGGAGACTCAACCAGCCAGACAGCTCAGCAGAAAACGAAGCCTGCAAATAAACCAGCTTAGAGCAGTTTCTTGCTGGATCTCTCAGAAGATTTAACCTGATCTACTGACCACACAGGCAGAGACTGAGATGTGTGGATTCTGCTGACAGGTGGGAGGAGGGAGAAGCTGCCTGGAGGTGGGTGGGGAAGCCTCCTCATGCAGCTATAGCTGCTCAAGAAAGCCACGCATCACCTGTTGCAACAGGTGGGAAGTCAAGCAACATTTCAGAAACAGGTCAACCCTTTTACATCTAGTTTTAGTCAGAGATTTAAAGATAGGATCCAGCTTTGCTACTTTTTTTTTCCATTATAAAATCACCCTTGACGAAATCTACTATTGAAAAGAACGCATTAAACAAACTGAAAACGAAAAAACTTCCTAAGGTCCCTTTGAAGATGCCAACTGCTATGAATCCAAATTCTGGTTGGAGATACTTAGTCTGGTTTAGTAATTGAGTTCCTTTAGAATGTCATGAGCTAACATGAAACCCCTTTAATATAATTTCTATGAGGAATTTTAATAGATTATACTTTGTAAAGAATTTTTAGGCTGTCAGTTTCTTTTGCAAAGAATATTTTGAAAGAGTCTAGTTGTTTTAACACACACACAAAAAAAAGGGCAAAACAACCTGAGAAAACAAACCAGACAAACAAACCAGAGAAAAACCACACAATTTTTGAGCCCACTTTTTTTTTTTTTTTTTTTTCTTTAATACAAAAGTTGGGAGGAAAAAAATCCCATCAAAAAATATTCTGTGGGGGTATGATTCCTGCATTCCATCCTTGCAGTTTCTTCAGTACCCTCTCAGGACTGTGCATTTTCTAGAACTCTAATCTTCAGTAGCAAATTGAAAACACTTATTCTGAAATGAGAGCTCTGCAAACTTGACAATGCTGTCCTCTTGAGAAGAGAAAATGAAAGGGAAAACTGATTGTTTGTCTCAATAATTAGTGTAACATTAAGCAATGAGTTAAAAATCACACTTTTTTTTCCTTTCTACATAATACAGGAGGAAATAAAAGCAATTAGCTTCAGGAAGAACAGTGGCATCTAATCCTAACAGAAAAGAAAATCACAAAACAGCCTAAACATTTAGAACTAAAATATAACCAGTTCCCAAGGGTTAACTTGTCCCATAATGAACCACAGCAATGAAGCATTTACTCCTACATTTTTGAGAGGGAAGGCTGACTTATCAGCTCTGAGTTAATAGTACACCTGCCAAAACACAGATTTTAGTCACTATGAAGAGAACAAAGAATGATTATGTAGCCAACACTGGCATGCCTAGGACTGATTTAACTGGAGCTATGACCCCACACACACAAAAAAGGTTAAAGTTGGCAGGGAGCTCCAAGAAAGAAGAATATTTCTGTGGTGACATTATACAAATATGTAATTTTTCCAACTTACCATATTTAACCCATGAATTTAACGTGCAGTAAGTGGGTTAAAATTTAAACATCCACTTATTTTCAGAGACTGCATTGAGGTAGGCTCTTAGTAATATGGTCAAGCAAGGTAAAAATGATGAAATGTAGTTTAAAGATGTCAATCTAAGAATGTACATTACACCAGTTGTTATTTTTGTACTGCAAATATAGACAGATTAGTAATTTGATATTTATCTGTTTGTATCTATGGATAATCTGTATTTATATATACTTCAATGCCCTAATTTTGCTTCTAATAAATAAAACCACCCCAAAGTTAAAAAAAAAAAAAAAAAAAAAAAATTGGCATTTTTATAAGCATTATTACTCAAAGTCATTGAAACAAATTTCAATGCCTTAAATTTTAACAAATAATCAGAAATAAAATTCAAGGTCAGAAATTACCCTAGGCTGCAACCATTCCTTGCAAATGTTTATCGTACAAGGTCAGCCTGTTTCAGAACTTGAAACACTGAAGCAAATTTAGAAGAAAGCTCATACTCAAGTGTTAAGAAAACTTACATATTGCAAACAAAAAGCCATTCTCTTCTAAGGTCAAAGAAACCACAAAACAGCATTCAACATCCAAATACAGTTCAGTGATGTGTTACTTCTCTATTCTTTTGAGGTTGCAGAACATTTTCATGGAACTTTAAATATTTGCTAAGAGGGTCCAAAGACATGCCCTGTCCCTGCAGTCCCAATGAGGATGGGGAAATAATCTGTAACTGAAAACTCAGTTATATCTCAATTTCTTCTAATGCTTGGATAACACTACCAATGCCTAATCCCAACCACACTTTGCAGTCTGTTTATTTAAGTACAATACCTCATTTAACAAGTGTTATGGTCAACAGCTAAACTTATTTTTCACTGTTTAGGGGCATGAACAAAATTGTACAAGAATTTTAACAGCTAATGGGAGGTGTTTAGCTGGCTGTTTTTCCATTGACGTTTGTGGAAATGGGTTGCTTGCTCAGTATAATTTTCAGATGCAGAAAACTACATGAACATATCCTTAGGGTACCAGCTTTAAAAATAAAACAAATCAAAACCAAAAACAAAACAAAAAAAGCCAAATAATGCTGAAAGTCTTCTTTAATACACAAATAGTAAAACACTCCTATCCAAAGTCCTGCACTTCAATTAATAATGCTACCCCAAAACAGAACTCTATCATCAAAACCAGTGAGCAAACACAACATACAGACTAGAATGTGACTCCCCACATTCTTCATGAAGAGGTAACCAGAAACCCTGGTGCAAATCAAAGTCCTGCATTAACCTGCTAGGAATGAGCCTAACACAAAGAAGAAAAAACCCCAAAAAGCAAACAACAAAAAAACCCCACAAACAAACAAGAAACCCAACCAATCTTCCAAAAGTTGTAAACCAGATCATCTGGTGTTTACAATGACAAAACAAAGACAGAGAGAAGAAAGACACGAAAAACCAAGTTAGATCCAGAGAAAGATCAAAGTAATATTATTCTTGACTTAATAATCCTACCTGTTAGAGATGCAGTCTCAACACAAAAAAAGAAACAACTTTCTACAGCTGTCAGATGAACATAGTTGGGAAAACATTAAAATTAAAGCCTGTATTAAAAATGAGTTATAAATAGGGGTATCAAAAGTTCATGGGGTTTTAATTAATCAAATTACATAAAGCTAGTGTTTCAGCCTAGAGTCTTGTTTTCAGCATTAAGCACTACATGTAAATATACTTCAACCTTGTTAAGTTTGAAGGACTTTGTTCTAAATTAATGAGCAATTTTTTCCACCTGTTAACGTCCAGACTTGAGACACAGAAAACATCAAACAGAAGCAAATTTAGAAAACAGCAATTGAGGTGAAATAAATGGCTACTGCAGTTAAGTCTTCATCTACAAATAAAATAACTGCTGGATATTACTCCTCCTCTGAAAGCTTAGACTGTACAAATACTATGTTACAGAGCACTAGCGCACAAAATTTCATTTGATGGATATTGTATTAAAATCATATTGTTCCTGAATATTATTTTTAAATGCTGAAACACATCCTGCAACTGGAAATTTGGCCTCTACATTTTTGCACTATAGTTATTAACACTTCAGTTATTTCTGTGGTGGATTGAGACAATCACAGCAATCAGTTACTGAAAAGTTGTTCTCTCTTGAATTCCAGCATTTTTCTGAACACAAAATATACAACATATTTATATGCAACAAGTAAATATATCAAGTGAATATTAAAACAGGCATAACACATAGCATTGCCTTTGATGAACTGGAAAAAGGTAATACTCTAGCTCAAGGCTGCCAAGAATTTGATGTTCCCACAGAATCCAGCTAACCTTCAGGGACTCTTAAAAAACAGAATCCCTATGTACATAATCTGAGTACACATGAAATAATGAAAAAAATACTGGGAGCAATGTTTTATGAAACACAGAACTCTTTCATGGGACATAAGGACATTCAAAAGAAAAACTTACTGAAATTCAACGGCATGCTAACTTTAAGTAAATCATAACCTTTAAAACAGGTGTTGTTTCCCAAATTAATGAAATTTTGCAATCCTACCGATGGTTACATGAAGGCAGCTTGATTTTGGTTTTCTGGGTTATTTTAAAGAATACTTAGCCAACAAGGTTATAAAAACCAGTGCTCCTTCCTGCTTATACACTTCCAGATGTTTCAGAATACGTGATCAGTTCTTAATGTTGTAATGCAGTAGCACTGTTTTTACAGCAAAGCACAAGGCAGGGCCACTGCCTCTCAGAGGTGTGACAGGAACCTGGTACACCTGGCATAATTTCTAGCTTTGTGTGATTTTAAGTAATTAAGGACAAGGTAAAGCACTTAAATACCGTGACTTTATATATGAAGACAGCACAGAAAACTACAGCATACAGATTTTAAAACACTAAATAAGCTCTGGCCCTCTATTCTACTGACTGACATTTATCAGTGATACCACATTCTCAAAGACAGTTGCCTTACAGCAGAGGAACTTCAGTTAGTTCTGCCAGGAAAAACATCCACTCCCCTCCAGACCTCAGAGACACCAGCCACCAGGAGCTCAGCAGCTAGCCAGGCAGTACAAGCAGTGTCAAACCAATTACAGCATCTGCAGCATGCTACAAGAGGTGCCTGAGTCACCCAGCACTGGAGACAGGCACCTTTGGACAGCCAGGCTTAGCCCACCAGGGACACTGGAGACATGGAAGCCAATATTAGACTGAAAGCTCCACAAATGGGAGTGCCAAGAGGAGGAGACTGAGATGCAGAATACATACCCATAGAATACATCAGTATTTTTAGTTTTGTTACACCACAATAGGTGAGCAGTAGTTGGCACAGTGCTACTGACAGAAAAAATTCCAAATTTCACAGCCATTATTGGGCATCTTATTTTCAAAGGAAGCTACATTGAAGCTCAAATTCCTCTTCTCTCTCAAAACTACCAAAGACAATTGCAATATATTATAATTTTGAATTCTCTTGATAACTGTACAAGATTCTGAATTTCAAACATTTAATAACAGCTGTACCAGTGATGTGAACAAGTCTTAACCTCTTCAAAACAGTTAAGAGACAAATTATGCATCCTAGTGATTTCAGAATACATAAAATCAGTTTAGAAAATGGCAGATAGGCTTAACTCTAGTTTCTCAGTGTTCCTCTCCCTGAACAGCTAGCCTAAAGTTGCTACATGGAAAAGTTTGAGAGAAAGCAGTTTTTACGAATTCTGGAAAACATCTCCATCTTATTTTAAAGGTCTTTAATACCATAACTTGAGCAATTCTGCTGCAAATAACCTGTAAAAGCAAAGAACCAGAGACAATTTGTTTTTGCTTTTCTCAAACTCCAGGATACCCTTGCCTCATCAAAAGCAATTGATTCAACAGTTCTGTCAAAACACATCACACTACCTTTTAAGGTTTTAAAATCAAATTATTTCTATTCTCTAACTGCTTCTCATTAGATTAGTTTGAAAAACATGACATTACAGTGGGTTGTCCTCTCCTATGTTTGATTCGTACAGATTCCAAGTAGTTTTCATTAGCACTGTCGCTTCCACGGTCTTATTCAACAATCCTTGAAACTCAAGCTGACCTCGACAATTTCAAAAAACAATATAAACTCAAGGTCCTTCACAGAGCTGCGGGCTGCAAAGGACCCTGGATTGTTGGAGAAGCTGGTGAAAGCCACAGCAAACTGAACCCTTCTGGCATATCCATCCATGACAAGTGAGCACAGAGCACTTTTATCAGTACTGTGTTAGTACACTTAATCTACACATAATCAACTTTGTATTCAAGATAGGCCTATGCCATAAGCAAGATATTCTGAACGTATTGCAATGCTTCCTAGAAGTACACAAGGCTGCTGCACTAGAGATAAAGCGCTTTTTTTTTAAAGGCAGAAGCAGTGCAGTCTGAAATCAATCCCAGAATCATAAACCTCTCTTTTCTCTACACTTTACCTCAGAAAGTGAAAATGTGGCATACTCTAGCTGAATATATTACTAGCTTTCTTCAGGACAGAATAATCAGGGAAGGCTGTGCTGAACCTTTACACAACCACAGGTCTTGTAACTAATGGGGTGTCCTCACTCAGAAGGAAGAAATTTGATTCTCCCAGAGCAAAAATTTGCCCTTCCAAAGAGTCAGAAAAACAGCTGAGATGTGATAAAAAGACACACATAACTACTCGTTGTGAATTCCTGTATTTTATTTCCAGTTAAACCTAAATTTTTTTCATAATCAGCTGGCATGCTTAATCAAGACTAAGTTCCTACCCAGAAGACAGAGTTAGGAACATTCAAGTATTTTCACAATTTTTAGGACATCTCCTTTTCAGTTAAAGCATCAGTTAATTCAGAATCCCTTCACTAATATGATGGCTTGAAGAAAATCAAATTTTCTTCCGCGATTTTTTATTCAGATGTTCAATTTAGTAAAGTTCACCTCTCAGTCTTTAATTTCAAATTATGTCTATAAAGTATATTGAGGAATGTAAAAACTGCTTATGAGAAGTTATCCTTAAAACAGGCCATGATCTTTGTCAGTGAAACTTCTCACCACTTCAACCACACGAGGTTTTACAAAGCACCCACAATTCCTAAGTCAATGTTAGAGACCATGGTTACTGTGTTTCATTTTATCACTCATATCTAAAACTAAAAGTATTCTTCACACTTTTGTTTTGTCTGCTTCTGACAAACCTGTGAATTTAAATATATTTTACATGGACTCCAGAACCGAAGAAACTCTCTTTGCTGTTAATAGAACTCATGAGTTACACTTTACTTCCTTGTTCAGCCCTCAAAACCAAGTTTGTTAGTTTTTCTTTCCAATATGGAAAGCATTTGTTTACCTATTAATTTCCCTTACTCTGGCAGAAACACAAACCTTTTCCCACCTCCCAAAAGGAGCCCAATGAAACAAGAGCATTCAAACCTAGATAATCACTGCTGTTAATAAAAGCTGGCTGCTCTCGTGGCTCTTCTGTTTGTGGCACTTTCTCTCCAGTCCTGTCAACCTGGCATCAGTGAAACCACACTAGATATGCTATAGAGATTCACAACTCCATAAAACTGCACAGAGAGAAGTAACATGCTTGTGTTTGAGATGCTTGCTCTTGCCTGCCAACCACAAGCCCAGACACATACCTTTCCTGGATCAAATACACTGGTAGAAGGGGCTCCCTTTCCCTGGCTGGAAAAATTTCTGCCTACTTGCTAGAGAAATAGTTAGAGAAGCTTTTCTTACCATACTGTACTAAGGTCAGTCATTTTTCTAATTTATTTTCTGAGGAGGGAAAAACATCCCTCTTAACAACAATAACTAAGCTAGCACAGAACTGATAGATTAGTATTCTACCTAGCGCTGCTTAAGGGAGAGCACTGACCCACCACCGCTAGCAAGCAGTGCCTGGAAAGCAGCGACGAGCAGGTGAGGAATGGGTGCTGCCTGACCCCTGCCTGGAGCTGCAGCCACGGCAGAACTGTTACTATCCACGCCAAGCAAGTCGCTCAGTCAACCCTGGCAGCACTCCACTCCCACTGTGCAAGACTGCAAAAGACTACAGAAAAAGAATGAAGGGAAATCTTCAATGAATGGATGAGTTACTAGAACAGGGGATAGTGCCATGACTTGCAGTAATTTTAAATTCATGTCGTTGAACAGCATGTGATACCACCAGCGCACCGTTGTCTTCTAACACTATAGTTTAGGTGGATGATCAAGAGACATAATTCTATTTAGTGTATTCAATACTTCTTCAAACTAAGAAGTTTGTTTGAAGTATCTTGCTAAGATTAAGACATACAGGTGAGAGAGCTAACTAACTAGCTCAAGTGCATCTGCAATAGGAGTTAGTGATGGAAGCAGTGGATAGGCACATAGGCTGAGGTTATAATCATTACTGTATTTTTGAAATGCTCTGCCATCACCCCTATATAAAATGATGATAATGGTAATCAGTTCTCAGCAGTATCCAATACAGCTTGCAGTGTTATGCTAAACTACAGGGTTATCAATTTATTTCAGACACAAATTTTGTCACTGTCACTTAACATGCTGCTAGCATGCAGCAGCCCCCTCTAAGAAGAGCCACTAAATACTCAAGGTGCAGCAGCTCATTCCGAACACAGCAGCTAACTAAATGGGCACAAGCTGCCTACAGACCACTTGCTAGAAATTAAGGTGTTGTCCATGACGCTAAAGGTCCGAGAGTTCACTGCCTGTGATACAAACAGAACCACAAACACAGCTGAGCTAGGTTCTTTCTTTATCAAACAAATAGCGAAAGTATTCTCAGAACAGTCAGTCCCATGACTGAGCCTTGTCTTAACAGTCCATGCATGGTGACCTGCAAGACACACGGCCTCTTAAACAAAGTGCTTCAAACTTGAATGAAGCTTTTTTATTTCTACTGAACTACTTAAGGACTTTTAACTGGAGAAAAAAAAAAAAAAAAAAAAAAAAGACTGCACTTTTGGAACATTCAGAACAAAAAAGAAAAAGTTGAGATAGCTTCAGATATTTATGGAAACACATAGATTTCCACTTTCAGGTCATCATTTCTAAACATAACTACAACGGCAAGCCATAAACACTATTCTAGTAAGCCAGCCTTCCAAATGCACAGTGGTCAAAAACTTAGATACTTCTGTACTGTCAGATGGACCAAGGAGTCATTAAGTATGAATTGAGCAACTCCCTCATTATTGCAGGTGCATTTGTCCCTGCCAAGGGATGAAAGCAAATCTGGCATCTGAACAACACTTTCTACTGGATTTAAGGTACTCGTCTTTTCCACTTCAATGTTGGCTAAGTGGGTAAATTTTAGCAATGTTAAATTCATGCAGCGAAAACCAGAAACACGTATGACTGTTTGGCAGAGAAACAGAAGTGATAACCTTTCTTCACAAAGTACTTGGTTCCTTGGCCAACTTTTAGAAGCCAGGACCACACGATACATCAGAGTAAATATAGCCTTGAGGATTTGCAACAGTAGGTTGCGCGGAGGATTTTATCCCGCTTTAAGCGAGCTCCCCTCCGAGGGGGCAGGACTATGCGTGCGCTGAAGGTACCCACGGCTCCTCCCGACCTTTCCACGAGCTCGTAGCCAGCTCACGGCCCGGCAAATCAACCTGCCGCTTGCCCAAGCTTCTGGCACTGGGTGTCCGAGTTGCGACACCCATCCCCCGGTGGAACAGGGCTCCCGGAAGGAGCCCGTCCAGGCCCGGCCGCCCACGCCGCGGCCAGCGCCGCCACGCCGGGATCCCCCCGGGCCCAGCGGCCTAAGGCGGAGACGTCCCCTCGCCGCCGCGGTCCGGAGGTCCCTCGCCACCTCCCCCCGCCCGCCCCGCCCGGGACTCACTGTTGCTGGACTTGAGGTCCCGGTGCAGGATGGGGACGATGGCCTCGTCGTGCAGGTAGAGCATGCCGCGGGCGATCTGCACCGCCCAGTTCACCAGGATATGCGGGGGGATGCGGCGGCCCCCGCGGGCGGCCGCGGCCCCGGGGGCGGCGGCCAGGGCCCTGTTGAGGGATCCGCCGCGGGCGAACTCCATGACGAGGCAGAGGTTGGGCTCCCGCAGGCAGACCCCGTGCAGGGCGATGATGTTGGGGTGCCGCAGCATGGAGAAGAGCTTGGCCTCCTGCCGCACGCTCTCCGCCGTGGCCGTGATGTCCTCGTCGGGATCCTGCCGCGCCGCCTTCACGGCCACCTCGCGGCCGCGCCAGGTGGCCCGGTACACCTTCCCGAAGCCCCCCACGCCGATGATCTCCTGCAGCTCCAGGTGCTGGAAGTCGATCTCCGTCAGGCTCCCCGCGGGGTCCCCTCGCCCGCCGCCCCCCGCCGCCGCTGCTCCGCCGCGGGGCTGGCGGGTCACGTAGTTGGCCGGGAAGATGCCGAGGCGGTGGCGGATCTTCCCCGCCCACCAGCCGTCGTCGCCGGACACCGCCGCGTCCTGCGACAGCACCTCCACCACGTCCCCTCGCCGCAGGCTCAGCTCGTCCTCGCCGCTCGCCTCGTAGTCGTACAGCGCCGTCCACAGCGGGCACGCACCCCCGCTGCCGCCGGCGGCCGCCGCCGCCGCCCCGGAGCCCGACAGAGCCATGGCAGCGACTTCAGCCCCGGCGGCCACCAGCAGCAGCGCCGCCAACGCGGGAGCGCCCGCCCTGCCGCATCCTCACCTGCCGCTGCCGCCGCCGCCGCGAGCGGGAGCCGCGGGAGGGGAGGGCGGGGCGCGGGCAGGGGCGGGGCCGCTCGGCCCGGTCGTCGCCGCCGCCGCCGCCGCCGCGGGGCTCCGGCAGCGAGAGCGCAGGCGCGCGCGGGAAAGGCGGGGAGGGCAGCGCCGGTGCCCCGCGCCCGCCCGCCCGGGCCCGCCGATTGGCCGCCCGCCGTCACGTGGTGCGGGGCGCGGCGGGCGCGGGGCTCGGTGCGGTCCCGCGGGACGAGGTCGAGGGAGTTGTGAGGCAGTCCGCCTTTTGTCCCTCGGGGGCTGCAGAGCGGGCTGAGGGTGTGCGTCTGAGCCGCAGCTTCCCCGCTCCTTCCTTGTGCGGCTTTGGGGCTCCTTTGGAACAAACCGCAAGCGGAGTCTGAAGAAACTGAGCTTCCTCGGCTCGTGCTAGCTCTGCGACCCGCCTCCGCTGCTCGTGGGCTCTCACAGAATGGTCAGGTTGGAAAGGACCACGGATCCAACCTCCCTGCTCAAGCAGGGTCATCCCAGAGCACGTAGCACAGGATTGTGTCCAGATGGTGCTTTAACATCTCCAGTGAGGGAGATGCCTCGACCTCTCTGGACAATCTCTTCCAGTGCTCGGTCATTCTCACAGTGAAGTATTCTTCCTCATATTCAGACGGAACTTCTATCCGTCAGTTTCTGCTCGTTGCCTCTTGTCCTATTGCTCAGCTCCACTGAGAAGGACCTGGCTCCATCTTGTTGGCACCTTCCCTTTAGATACTGATAGACATTGATGAGGTCTCCTCTCAGTCATCTCGAGGCTGAACAGGCCCAGCTCCCTCAGCCTTTCCTCATGAGAGATGCCCTTAATTATCTTCATCGCTCTCCTCTGGACCCGCTCCAACTCCCCTGCTCACCACCCTGTCCATGCATGGGCTGAGAGTGGTACGATCACACAATCCTTTCAATTAAGAGGTTGCCTGAAAATAGCAAATGCGGTGTATGTGCTATTTCTGGGTAAAGATTCTCCTGGTTTTAAGTGGAAAAATCGTATCACTTTCTAAACTACAGTTGTCGCTTCCTTGGAAGTTGGAGGGAAGTGTGTGGGCTGGGGACGCCGTCTCGCCAGCGTGGTGGGAAACGGTGGTTCAAAGTGGAAGGAAATGAGTTTTCATGCCAGGAGCCAATCACTGTGCTGTGGGACCTGTGGTTATGGAGGTGTCTGCTGCCAGCAGAGGCCCAGTGGAGGACAGTAAAGGCTCTGGAAAGATGCAAAACTGCGCTGCTGGGTTGAATAACCTGGTGTGATGAACACTCAGTGTTTTGCACAAAAACGTACATCCAGAGCATTATACATCTCTACATAAACACAAAATTTTCAGCTGGATACCACAGAACTAAGACCTGAACATAAAGACAGTAATTAAAAAAAATAACAATTGCAGTATTAAAAAATCATAAACTCTTGTTTATCCCACTGTATTTATACACAAGGCAAAAATACAATTATGCTAAAGTGACTTACTGAACCACATTAACCAAAAAGAAAGAATGCAGAACCAGCATGTCTATCAAGTCTTCTCCCATTTCCTTTAATATAACATTGCCTTGCAGCTATTCAGAGAGGTAATTACAAGCCTTTCCCTTATCTGCATATTTGCCTTATTATAAAAGCCATAAAGTATGTTGTAATACAAGCATTCTGCCACACAAATTCCACCTTGTACTTTGTTATCTAAAAGAATCTGCAGGAACTAATTAAGTGTGGAATGTTTTGGGTCAGACAAGGTATTGGTTGCAGTACAGTGAAATGTTTAAATATTTATCTAGAACTATTATTCTAAAATTTGCTTTCTGAAGTGCCACTATCCACTAGCAATCACTGCACTCAGGTTAGACTTTGTTCAGTGTTTCTCCAACACCCAGTGCTCCAGGATCTTGGTGTATAGTTGCCGCTCCTAGGAGTTCCAATAATGGAAATATTATGATCCAAAACAGTGTAAAGTGCCCTTAACTTTCATGATGGCACCACCTAGTGGAGTTATCGGTTAAAAGAGCGGCGTACAGACGGCAGAGCTTTTGGCTCAGACCCTCACTGGCATCTCTCTGTTGAAAAAAGAAGTCCCTTTTTTTCATCTTTGGCACTTCTGCAACTGTGTAGCTACAATACTGTGCATCTACGTTGTGTCCAGAATACATATCCTGACCTGGAAATTACAGGAGCCTTTCATAACTGCTTCATAAATATCATTATATCAAAAAAATTACTTTGTGTCAGCATTATCCAAAGATGAGGAAGAGTTGAAAAATTTGAGTGATGTGTGGACGAGTGTCATGGTTTAACCTCAGCCAGCAGCCAAGCCACACGAAGGCACCCACTCACTCCCCACCAACCGGATCAAGGAGAGACTCAGAAGGGTAAAAATGAGAAAACTTGTGTGAGATAAGACAGTTTATTAGGGAAAGAAAAGCCACACTCACAAGCAAAGCAAAACAAGGAATTAATTCACCAGTTTCCATGGGCAGGTTGGTGTTCAGCCACATCCAGGGGAGGAGGGCCCCACCACATGTAATGGTTACTTGGGAAGACAAACACCATTACTCCAAGTGTCCCCTTCTTCCTCCTACTTTATATACTGAGCATGATGCCATATGGTCTGGAATATCCCTTTGGCAGTTTCAGTCACCTGTTCTGGCTGTTCTCCCTCCCAGATTTTCTTTCTTTGTACCACCTCACTGGCAGGGCATGAGACACAAAAAGTTCCTTGATTTAAGACAAACATGACATAGCAACAACCAAAATATCAGTGTGTTATCAACAGTATTCTCATATGGAACCCAAAACATGGCACTGTCCCAGCTACTGAGATGAAAATTTACTCTATCCCAGCCAAAACCAGCATGACAAGTCAACCTAATATCAGCTGCACTCTGCTTTATCTAGACCTTCCACATTACCACCTACATGAGTTAGAGGTCTCAATAAAAAGAAGAGGTTTTGAAGAAGCTTTCTATTTACACCCTTGTTTATCCACCTTTCTATTTTGGAGCTGTGCATGTAAAGGAAATTCTTTTGCTAGCCTGTGGAAAATGACTTCAGTAGTTTCTGAAACGTAACATTTTTAGTTATCATACATCAAAACCATTTTTCATAGCTGCATATTGCACTTGATTCAATCATTACAATTGCTGCAACAAACCATCTTGGAAAAGAACCTGTAAAGGATTAAAAGAAATCCCCCCCAAAAAACCCCGAAATCACTCTACAATGCAGAAGTTTGGTCAAGATGTGTTTACAGGAGTAGTGTATGAAGCGCAGCCAGGACTGTGCCTCCTTCATACAGCTCAATAACAGCTCAGGAAACTGCTGCTCACTGAGGTCACACTGAGCAAAAGCTCAAGCCCCAAGGCTGTAGATCATCAGGCATCTAATGGTGGCAGTGCTGCTGGGGAGACAATGCCATTCCTCCCTTGCTCCCAACCACTTGTTTACAGTGCGGTATCATCCCTCCCACCAGGCCAAAACAAGCCTCCAGCATGGCCACATCACCTGTGATATCAGGAAGAAAGCTGAGGTACGTGGTTCATGAGCTCACAAATACATCTTTGGTCTCTTACCTTTGTAAAAAAAAAAAAAAAAAAAAAAAAAAAAAAAAAGCCACACAAAGCACAGCAGAATGGCAGTCTGGTCTGTGAAACTGCAGCCACGGTCAGGAGCAACATAAGTGGGATCAATTTGATGATATGCAAGATGATAGATCCATTACATACATGCATCCTTCACAAATTTGACTGTAGTAAAGGCCTATACATATGGAACAGTCCCTGGAAGGGGCCGGTGAGAGGCTTAAAATTGAAAATCACCACTTTTTGCTGATAGTCGGGGATCGGAGGTGGTGAGCACCGTGTGTGGTCGGCCCTGGTGTTCACAAACCACCTTTACACCCCTTCCTTCGGGGATGTCCCATAAGACTATACCTGGTATCCTTATGTCTCATTCTTCACTAACTTCAGTCTCTCCCACTCAAGGCTTCCACTCAGCTCCATCACCTTTTCAGCCCCACTTCGCCTATGCTTCCTCCAGCCCGCCCCTATCTCCTCACTCCGCTAGTTTGACGTCAGCTGCGTGAAACTCTTCCACGAAGGCGACCGGGATTTTCCTTAAACCCATTCTTGAAAGAATCCGAATGTTTTTTTGAGGAATTTCCCCACATCCCGCCCAAAACACATCTCAAGTCAATGCAAAACGGGTGACAGTAAAGTTGGGCAGAGCCCGCGGATCGGAAACTCGTGATGTATCGGGCAGGACCAGCGAGAACCCGGCGGTGGGGGAGTGGCCGGCGAGGCGCGCAGCTCAGCTGGCGGCCGCCGGGGCTGCCCCCGTGTCGCGCTCTTTTTGCACCTGTGAACGCACCTCGCGGTGCCCGGGGCGGGACGCGGCCGTGACGGACACCCCCGCGCCAAAACCGCCCCTCCTCCGCCGCGGCTCGGCCCGGGCCCGCTTCTCCCCGCGGCCTCCGAGCGCTACCGCCGCTCCCGGCGGCCGGGCGCGGACCCCGGCGGGGCGGCGGCCCCGGGGCGCGGAGGGGCCGGGCGGGCGCGGTGCCCGGCGGGCTCGGCCCGCCCGTGACGGCGCTCTCCCGGCGGCGGCGGCGCCCGGGGTGGGGCGGGCGGGATGCTCGGCGTCGCGGGGCACCATGGGAGAATCCGCGGGCGCCCGGCATGGCGGCGGCGGCGGCGGGCGGCTGAGGGGCGGCGGTGGCGGCGGCGGGGGGCGGCCATGGTGTCGCCGGCGGCGCGGCTGGTGGGGCAGGGCGTGTGGGCGGCGCTGACCGGGGGCTGGTACCACGACCCGGAGCAGGGCGCCTTCACCAACAGCTGCCACCTCTATCTGTGGCTGTTCCTGCTGACGCTGCCCATGGCCCTGCACCTGGTGAGAGGGGCTGGGGGCGGGCGGGAGCGGGCGCCGGTGTGGGAGCCGCGGGCCCCGGGCGGCAGCGGCCGGGCCGTGTAGCGCTCAGCGGGCTGTAAACTATCCCCCGTGGGGGGCTTAAACATCGGGCATTCTGGGCTTTACATGTGGATTTTGTGTCTTAAGGTTAACGGGGTGAGTCCGCCGGCTGCGCTAGGCAGGGGCCGGACCCTTAACCCTGCCGAAGGAGTTGGGTAGGGGTGCAGCGCTGGCCTCTGCAAGTGCTGAACGATCGTGGGGACGTTTATTCAAAAATCTCTTTCGGAGACAAGTGTTTCGGGTTTGTTTGTTTAGGGTTTTTTTGTTTGCCTTCCCCCTCCCCCCCCCCCTTTTTTTTTTTTTCAAGTTTGATCTAGTCTTACCTGCTGAGAAGGGTAAATAAATGGAAACATCCAGATACCGTGTAATTAATACGCCTTGCTGAATGTCACTAGTAAATCACATGGCTTTTTGTGCCATGCAGCTCCCTTTGTGCTGAAATTTAAACTTTGCAAGGCAACAATAACTAGAGTTTGTTTGCCGGACTTCTACATTTATTCTCCTGAAAAGCTTGAAATTTTTGCCCTTGTTTTTGTGTGCTTTCCTACTGTGTGAGAAAAGCTTAAAGTATGCCGGATCATCGAATCTATTTTGGTGTGTCCTTCAGTGATTATAGGGTAATATTGCTTCCGTTAGAGGCAGTTTCCATCCATTTGGTTCCTGAAGTGACTCAACTAAATTCTCAACTTCTAAATAGGTTTCTTCACCCTAAATGGTCAGTTAGGGGCCCGATTATCAAAAGCAAAGAGCATTTATGGCTCCCCCTGCAATCCCAGTAGAAAGCAAGTCTTGTCTTTTTAAGCGTGAATTGGTATTGGATTTTGTGGCATGGATTGCAGTGAATTCCTGTAAGATTGGCTCGTGGAGTTAATGAAACAGAATAACAATGTGCTTTCTTCTGATTGATTGCATATTTCCTATGTGAACCAGCAAGAGTCTTGCATTGTAAGATTTTCTTGTCCCAGTCGTACGTGTGATTAAAAAGGGGAAAAAAATTGAGGCTAAGGTTTTTGTCCTAGTTGATGTAAGTATGTAGCTGGAAGGATTCCTTTTGAGAAACTTCTGAACTGAAGAAGGTGTGGGGGTTGCACAAAGGAACACTGGGCTGTAGGTCAGAGCTAAAGTAGAAGTCATTTTTTAAAGAGGACAAAATGAAACTTGTCTATTGAACTCTCTTGGGCATCATCTTTGCCTGTCTAGATGGACTTGCTTTTTGTGCGGACTGACTGACTTTCTGATTAATCATCTGGTTAGATGCAGGACTTGTGTTCTTGAGCTAACATTTTGCTATGGGAATTCTTTGTCCTTGATAAGAATAATGCATTTATTATGTTGGCTGCCTGGCAGTAATTATGTCCTTACACATTTTCTTGTTTTCAAGTGGCTTGTTTCTAAGGCTTTGTAAACTTTATGCAAGACATCTGTTCTTGCCACTTAGAAGCTTGAACCCGCTTTTTTAACAGAAGGTTTTTTCTGGTTTATAAGAAATTTTGTTTATAACATTCAATAATGCTTGGGGTGATATTTGTTACATATGTGACACCAATATTTTTGATTCAGATAAAGGAGTCAATGATGTTTCTTGAAATGGCAAAATCAAAATAGATCAGAGTACTACTTTTTAAATTTTTCATTTTCTTGGGATAGTCTTTTGTTGAAGCCAGGAAGTCTCTGAAACAATGTGATTTGAATCAAATGGCAAAATCATCCATCTGTAGTTTTTTCACAGTGGCTCAGCAGAGGCGTGCTGACGGTAGCATTGAGAAGCTTAAAGTATCAAGTTGTTTCTGTTGTGTGGATCGAGAATTTCTTTCTCTAGCTTATTCAGCATAGCTTACTTTGGTAGTAAGGATTGCTTTATTAGCTTCCACGCCCCTGAAAACGCAGATCTGTGTTTCCATTACTTTATTTTCTTTATCATCTAAACATTAAAAATGTACACTGGATATTTGGCGCATCATTGCTGTCCAAATCAACTTTCAAAATTATAATGAGATTTAGTCTAACTGTGCCTTATCAACTTTCATAATACGTTAAGAATTAAAGTTATCTTATTCCACCAAGCATTGAGGATCCCTCGGTGTTTTGCACATGAAAATAGTGGTAACTCTTTAGTGTTCAATCCCCAGGCTGAATTCAGTCCCAGTAAAACACTAATGACCTATTTGGGAAATTCTTGTACTATAGCTTATTTTACAAGCTGCAAGAGAGCGTGCCTCGTGTTTGGGTGATGGCCCAAAACAATGTACTGAATGTTTCTCCTGCCTTCTGTTGGACAGGGAACCCCTGAACTTACAGGGCTGTTACTTCTTACGCACTAGATCTTGAAATCTTGCTGTGATAGGAGAAGCATAACATGGCAGTATAAGGGTGTGGGCACATAAATTAGTCAGAGGTAAACTGTGATAAAACTAGCAGCGTGTCAGCTGCTTCCAGTCCCACTTGGCCACCTTTTACCCCGCTCTATCTCTCTGTAAAAGTTAAGGATGGATGTATCTCCACAGCAGAGAGATAGGCTACCCTGTTACGTATTATATTTACTGTGTGGTAGGACAGACGCTTTAGAACTCAATGTACACCCCTGGAATTTTATTTGCTACCTACTTTCCTGTATTTTATGTTGTGTGATGGACATCTCCTAGTATTGATTCACCTTAATTAACATATAAACATGGATCTTTGGCCCCAGTGTCATATCTCCCACGCATATCTCTGATGGTGGTGGCTGACTGCACGTTTGTGTGGTAGTTTCCTCATTTGTGTTCTGTAGCACACTGAGACAGTGAGGCCCAGGTGCAGCACTGCCTTGCTTTAGATGCCTCAGGGGCTCAAGCAATGGGTGGGATACATCTGGGTCTAAGCAGCCTTTATCATTCAGCCCAATTTACAAGGCGTGGTATTTTGTTCAAAGGTTGCACACCTGTACCTTTATATATGTATCTCAGTCACCTCCACCTTTGTGCTACTCAAGTGATGTCAGTACACACGTGAAGGAGAATGTGGCTGTTCTTCTGAGAGCAATCTCTGGGCAGGCAGAAGCCCCAAGCAAAGGTGCTCAACTCTGTTGCATTTGCAGCAGTAAGTTGGGCCACGTTTGGGGTGCGCCAGCCTGCATTTCTGGCTGTGACCCCACGCTGTTCTGGTGCAGGGTACAACAAGAGAAGCTATTGGAGGACAAAAAGTACATTATGGTAGAGTTTTTAATGGGACAAGGACGGAGAAAACTAGAGCTACAGTTTTTATAGGAACCTGTGGGAAGTCATGAAGCCTCTTTTTAATGAATTTGTATTTGTAGATATTTTTTTCCTGGCTTCTAATAAGATGTCAGCTCAATTGAAGGTTTTCCTCTCCCTGGGGTGGCATCAAAAGGTCAGAGAGCTGTGTCAGTTCTTCTCATTAATGGAGGAGGTGTGCTGCCATGACCTTGCCCAGTGGGGTGTGTTCTCTTAAAGTTTGCTGAGTAACTTTCTAATTCTTTGGCTACCATTCAGCTGAGGGGATGGAGGGAGATGATGAGTATGCAGACACATGGTGTGATTATAAAACCTCATTTTCATAGAATACCAGGCTAATTTTAGCTATAGTGCATCAAAAGTGACTCTAGCATCTAATTCCTCAGTGGTCTATAACTTAATTCTTCCTTACTGTGGATTTGATAGCTTTCACCTGTCTGTACCTGGGAACACGAACTGCAGTCATAAGACGCTGGTATCTTATGCAAGAGGTCTGATTCAGAGAATGGAGGGCTTTCCCTTATCAGCTTCATCTTTCTCCTAATTCCTTATGTGGACAGGGAGCAACGTGCTGGCTTGTAGCACTCAGCCTGCCCCAAGATTCAGAGTGATAAAGATGCACTGACCATTGGTGGTCTTGATGTGGTGAGTGCACTAAAACACAGCATATCTCAGACAGATGGGCACAGAGACTACGGGCTGGCTCAGGGTGCAGCTCCAGTAGGTCTGGTCACAAGGCAGGGATGAGGACGTGCAGCACTCAGCATTTGCTAAAACTGGCCCTGTTTTCCACTCAAAAATCTAGGAGTTTCCTTTGAGTCTGTCTTGTAGCGTGCACTCTACTGGACATCTATTTTTGTTGTGTCCTGTTGACATTATTCATATAATATTTATTAAGCTTTATGAATGTCACCTATAAAGCACTTCTTTTCTCGTGGGCCATTCTGAGTGGTTACTTAATAATGAGTGTTTGATCTGTGCCTTTTAGTGTATAGTTGAAGAGATTCCTTGGAAGGTGAACAAAACTCTCTTAAACAAGTCATTACAGATAATTTGCTGTCGCTCTTTGTGAAACCAAGCAATTTCTTACTTGTTTTGTAAAAACATTAGTCATAAACCACAAATTCTTTAACCTCAAGTTCTTCAACCTCATCTAGTAAGCTTTATACCCTGAGAACATGACCTTGCAAATGGATCCTCTCTCTGGCCCGAGTTCCCTAAATAACTGAAGGGTATGCTGAGAGTTGGTATTTACACAGTACCATGAAGTACTCTTAACAGACTTAAGCCTCAACTTGTAGTAAGTCATATCTGTCTTCTTAGGGATCATTGGTAGTACGTACATCCTAAATAGCTCTTCTACTATTGTGCAATAGATTCTTTGTATCTGAATCAGAATAGTCATTAAAAAGGATTCGCCTGAAAATTTTCACATGTACATCTTGATGGTACGAAGTCCCAGTGAGCCAAATGCAGCATCAGGATTGCATCCCACTTGCTTGTCACAACACAGAAATGATTCAACATATTAATTTCAACATCAAGATTAATGTGGTGACTTGTTCTAAAGATGAAATAAGCATGCCTTGTTCCCTTCCCTTTACCTGTGTGGTTGGTGTGATTTATTTATGAATTTGAAAAAAATGATTGATTAAGTCCCAAAGTAAAGACCAGTCTTAAAAACCACCTTCAGCAGGCTTTTAGCAAGTCCTGCGTATTGAAAACCTTTTTTGTTTTTGTGTGTTGTTTGGGGTTTTTTGTTTTTGCGTGTTGCTTGGGGTTTTTTGTTTTTGCTCTTGTTCGAGAATATAGCAAAGCTCTGTTTAAATAAAACCCCTAAAACTTGAAAAGAGATTAAATTCACTGTGAGACTGCAGCTGTGTAATGACAATACATAAGCATGTTCCGTGACTATAATGGTAAAGATTTTGGTACTTCAATTATAACTGCAAGTGTCCATTGCTATGATTTGCCCCTTCCTGTAAGGAAGTATTTGTATATTAAAAAGTTGTTAGTATGTCATGTCTGTGAAAGAACTTTACAGACTATAGTTGAACTGTAATTAATTTTAATGACTAAGGGCTGTGGTGCTTATCACAGATCAGCAAACAGATCACAGACAGCTGCAAATTAACAATTATGTACTTTAGAAAAAGCATTCAAAGAGGTTGTGTCATAGTTTAACCCCAGCTGGCAACTAAGCACCACACAACCAGTCGCTCACTCCTCGAGCCTCAGCCAGGACAGGATGCCTCACTGTGTTTTTATTCATTTGCCTTGACTAGTCCTGACTAATTATTTAAAATTCCTCAGTGGTTAAGGTATTTGGGAACATGTTGTGAGGCATTAGAAAATGGACATCAAACCACAGTGTTTTACTATTGAGTCATAACTGACATATGTGGTAAGATGACAGATTTTTTTCTAAAGATTTCCCATTTGTAGATAACTAATGTTTCATTTTGTGTCTGTATTTTTATGAATTCATGGTTTAGGAAAGGCTGCAGCTGCATTAACATGGGAGTGGGAGTATGGTATTTTAAAAATATTTATAAGGTTTGTCAATGGTGAGATTTTGCTGATTTTGATAATAAATAATATCCACAGATAATAAAAAGAATAGATCATGTGAAATGGTTTGAAACTTGAAGAAACCCTTAAGCCTTTGCTGTGAGCAAAACTCAATACATATATAAAATTAAAAAAAATTAACAGCATCTTCTCAAAGAAAGCTCTTATCATTGTATCTTCATTATTTCTTTCTGTAGGCTTTTCCAGCAAATGCAGTGACAGTTTTTGTGTACTGCAGCTCGGTGACAGTTTTCTTCACGGTAATAAAGGTGATCAGCTACCGTTTGCACCTTATGTTTGATAAAGGCGAAGTAATTCAACAAAAGCTCCCAAGAAAAAATGGAAGGCAAAGTAAAGATACAGAGATTCAAAAAGGAGAAGCGGTTCAGTCCTCAAATTGTAGGTAAGGTTTTCATTGCGTTGCTGGCGCATTATGTAAAATGGGTGAGTTTGCACCTTGGTCCTGTATAGCTTAAATGTCTGTTGAACGCAAGAATATTCCTTACAGCTCTATGATGAATGACAGTTTCAAAAACTTGCTTAGTACTTTTCAGCTGGGTAGCTGAAACGTTCTTGTGGTGAACCAGGCAGAGCTGCACCTGATTCAGAGGTCGGGCAGCAGCTGAGCACCATGAAGGTGGTAGAGGGGGTATGTACTGGAGGTGCTAACAGGTCCTGAGGAAAACCTGGAACAAGTTTTTTGGGGAAGCCTTAAATGCTTGCTCCTTTGTCTTCCTACTGTGCTTACCTGCTGGGAAGAGGCAAGGAAGTGGAGGCACCTGTTGGTAAAGAAAATGCTTTAATATCGTGGGTTTGGAAGTTAAGGCAACTTCGTGTTACCTTTGTGTGCTTGTTGTAGCTTCCCTCATATCACAGCTAGATGCATTAGTTGCTTTTCCCCCTTGTGTTTTATTGTGACTGCTTATGGTGCTTTTGTGGACATGTTCATGAGGAAAACTAGTACTGCTTTTATTTCTCAGGGGCATTTGGTAGGTAGTTGTAGCTTCCCTGTTGAGGAGCCAAATACTATTAGTCTTTGATGAGTATAATCAGTGAGGCTGCTTCCAGGCTGTGATGGTATTAAAGGTAAAAACAGTAGCAAGATAAAGACTAGTACTGATATTTTCCAGATTTGTGTATTGGTAGAATATTCCACTTTACACTCTTTGGAATAAATGGAGACCTTTCCTGCTGGTTTTTCAAGCTTGAGATATGCAAACAAATGAAGCTGGCAAGTGGCTTTCAGTGATACCAAGTGTTATGACAGGTGTGAAAAATGCTGAAATAAGGTACATCTAAAAGTGACAGAAGCATAGAAATGTCCAAAGCAAGCTTAAATTGTGTAGCTTTGTTAAAACTACCAACAAGCTTCAACAGAGAGCTCTGTATAAAAGAACTTAAAGTACTTTTTGATGTATTTGTAGTTGCTACTGCCGGTTCTGTGCCAGCTAAGTAGTATCAAGATAGTTTGTGTTCCTCTGTGCTAGTGTTCTTCTGCGTCTTTGCACAAAGTAACACGTGTGCATCTGTGCTATGCTCCTGTCAGTGATTTTGCTGGGATAGTCAAGGTCTGAGAAGTGCCTGTGTGTCACTAACCAGAAGATATTTTTATTTTAGATGGGGTTATGCCTTTCAGACTGTTTTGGCTGAGAAATAAAGGTAGAATGACTTAAAAGTTGCATGTTAAATCACATGGCTGCTCCTCCCAGGTTGATTTGTATATGCACAACAATCCATTATTTAGCACTTGGTCAGAAAATAAGGCATTTAATATTAATTTGACTAGATGGATGACAGAATTTTCTAAACAGACAGATGATAGTTGGCAGGCTGGTTGAACAAGTTTTTGAAGCCAGTTAACTTAAAAAAAAAAAAAAAAAAAAAAAAAATTGTGGAAAGACATTAGAGACCCCCAGACAAATTTTATATCTTATATACAGCTTTGGAACTTTAAAAATAAATGTTTGGTGAAAAAAAACAACCCCATGAACAAGTAGAAAAGCCCAACCCCGTGATTTTCAACTTTTCACTATGGTGTTTTTCTAGGGTTTGTTTGTTTGGTTTTTTTGTGTTCTGTTTTTGTTAAACTGAATTTTTGTTGTATCATACCTGAGAAAGAGAATATTTGTAGGTTATTGATAGTAAATCTTGTCCAAAAATACCTGCTTATATGTATGGAAAAGCTAGTAGAACATATGTGTAAAAGGAATTAGTGGATAGTTTAATGTATCCACTAAGGAACTGATCAATAAATTGCCATATAATATATGAAATTAGTAATGGCTGTACATTTGCTTTGCCTAGACCAGAACAAAAATTTTATTTTCTGGTCTAATTATTATATTAGTACTCTCTGTCTTGTGTTTGAAATAGGTGTTTTGTGGGAAGTTTCCAAATAAAAGGGCAGTTGGATAAGGCTTATGTATTCAAGGGCTTAGAAAGCAAAAATTGTGAAAGAAGTAGCTTTTGATTATCATATGTCTAAGGAAAAAGCCTCAAATAGCCTTTTGTGCCAGTAAATCTGCGTGTGTGTGAGGCAGGGCAAATGGCAGTATGCATGAATAGGGAGGTTGAAGAGATGTCGCTGTATTTCTTGTAGCTCTACTTATGAGGACACCATAATTGTTTTACATTGTGGATTTTTTTATTCTTTTGTTTTTATCAAGTTGCCTTGGGGAGGAAGTAAGTGCAGAAAGGTGTTACAGTATTTTTACAGCCCTGTGCTTTCATCATTGGAGGGGAAAAAAGTGCTGTTACTTCATTGTGCCTGTGCTACTTCTTACTTCTTCCCATCTTGTTCTTATTCCTCAACTACTTCCCCAGACTCGCTGTGATGACCTGTGGTAAGAAGCATTGCTTTATCTTTCGTGTGCTTCTCCTTCAGCAATAACTCGGGGGATCATGTCGTCGGTGAGACCAGCCAGAATGACTCTACCCAGACAATTCCTGACAGTTCCAGAGTGCAGGCTCCACACTCACAGGACTCACCTGGAGCCACGGTTAGTATGTGCAGTCCTCCAGCTGTGTCCTCACCTCGTGCAGTCCGCAGCTCTCCACACACAGCTTTGTGTTGCCAGGTACTCACTGCTTGTGACATAGGCCTGCTCTGAGCAGGAAGGGTCATTCCATGCATCTACTGCTGCCATTCAGCCTTGTCCTAAATGTTTGGCTTTGCAGAGCTGAAACTGTCATACATAATGCTGCACTTCTTAAGAGGGCTCTCTCTACTCTATAGATAGCAAGTGGCCTTTGTAAATCTTGCCAAGGGCAACTAGTTTTTTTGGGGCTGCTTTGAGAGGAGGGACAGGCTAATGCAATCAGCATTATTTTGTTGCCTCTGAAGGGATGTGCTCCTGAAGCATTAATAATTTGGTTTTGTGTAAGTAGATTCATGCTTATAAAATGAACCGAAAACATCTCTTCAGTATTTAAGCGAAGCATAAAAGCCATTTAAATCTAGGAGATGTCTACAGGAGTTAAAAGTACGTATATGTGCACTCAATGCCATTGGCTGTACTTAATTAATCAAAGGTCTATGATGTGATGAAGGTGATGTATGTAAATGTTATTAAAGTAAAAAATAGGAAACACTCATGATGAGTTGAAGAAGTTTTAAAAAAATTAAGGAACAGAGTAACCCTGTCTGTGTAATCTTAAGCTACTCCCCTTGCATACTGTGATAACATCTTTAATTATGTGATGCCATGCTATTTTTTTCTACAGGACTCCCACCTCAGTCAGTGCAGAGGATGGTTAGTGATTTCTGAATAAGTGGCTATTTGATACTTCATTCTGTCTTCATATTCCTCCACACCCACCCTTTATCCCTATTTACTAGAAATTATTAAAATCTTGGTCTGAATCAGAATGATTTCTTCATTTCCTGGAGTGTTTTTACCTTTTTGTAGCATCTGTATGATTCACAGACAATAGTTTTTGGGTGTGTTTGGATTTATTTATTTTTGTTTTGTTTGTTTGTTTGTTTTTTTGTTTTGTTTTAATGAGGTAAAATATTTTTCACCTTGTTTCTGTCCTGTTCTCCAGTATTCTGGTATTTGTCCATTCTGCAAATCTATGCCTTCCTGGGATCTCATCCTAGTCTCCTGCTCCCAAACATGTAGATTGGGTCTTGTCAAACCAAGTCTCCTGTTCTTGCTGCTAGGATACCACCATGAAATTTTAGAAAATAATAATAATTTTCTCGTGGTTTTGATGCCTGTCAGTCAGAAGAGAACCACAGTAATTTTTTTCAGTGTCTTGTTCTTAATTATGCACTTAGGCTGTTGAATTTAAACTCCTGAAGTATTCCTCAGGGGTATTGTGTTCAGTTTTGAGCTCCCCAGTTAGTTCCCCTGCACATTGACCTGCTGATGAGAGCCCAGCAGAGGCCACCAAGGTGGCTGAGGACCATGATGTGTGAGGACAGGCAGATGGGATGTTTTAGCCTTTGTAAGGCTAAACTCTTTTGTGAGCATAGGAGAAGAGCTTACTGCTGTCTTCAGCTTTCTAATAGTAAGATACACAGCAAATTGAGCACCCTTTTCTCAGAGGGGCCCAGTGAAAGGGTGAGAAACAGTTGTAGCCATGGAAAGCTACAATTAGATCAGTTGCATTTAATGTCTTTTGTGTGAGGTTGTTTTGGTTTTTGATGGTTGGTATTTTTTTTTCCCCCCCTACCAAATGAGTGGTCAAATACTGGAAGAAGTGTTCCAGAGAAGTTGTGAAATCTCCAAATCTGGAGATTTTCAAAGCTCTGTTGGAGATGGCCCTGAGCCACCTGCTCAAACTGTAGCTGCTTTGAGTGTGTGTATGGCAGAGGGGATTTGGACTAAATGACCTTCAAAGCTTTCTTGGAATCTGAATGTTTCTATATTAATTTAATGTCTCTGTCCTCTAGTTTTCCACTGAGAAATACTTACCAATGCTAGAGGCCAAACTTTTAATTCTTGTGCTTTGGAAACACGTGGCTGGAACAATGGATCAGATGAACACATTCTATTCTTTATTGATTAAAAAAAAAAAAAGTCTCTGGATTAGGCACTGCAAAATTTTTTTTAAAGTACATCTTCCTTTTCTTTCCCCTCCCCAAACATTACACGCATTTGCAGTGATGCAATTTGGAGCATGACGGTTCTACAACCATCTCCCTCACTCACTCCTTGTATTTTGTGGAAGGTACGTGTTCAAATTTCAGTGATTTTAAGCAGCTTACCAATGCTGTAATTAACCTTTGATTAGATAGCTGTTGATAGCTATGTTGATAGATGGTTTTTTTTCCCAACAGAATTTAATAAATGACCATGTTAATCTTGTGTGTTTCTTTTCATTTTTTTAGGACCTGCCAACACGGGAAACTATTGAAGATCTTAGAGGTATTTTAAAGGCTTTATAAATCCCCTTAAACTGTTATTTAATCATTGCTTGGCACAAAAAGTAATGGCACAGGGGACCCCATGGCAGATTGTGTTGTGCCTCCTATTAGGATCTGAATTGAAGAGCCAGAACTAAATTTCAAGGCTATTCTAACAGACTAAGCTTTCTGAGCTGTCAGCCAAGCTGTTTGGGATGCAGCCTTTTGAGGGCTGTGCAAATAGCTCTCCCCATTTTGATATAGGGAGATGAAAGAGCCTTGCCCCACATTCTTGGGAAGCTCTGTGCTTCTGTAAAGCATTAAACTAGGAAGCTAACAGTTGAATTGCATCTTAGAGCCCTTGAACATCTGGCTGTAGACTTCTGCTGTGATTGTCAGCCTTTAGCTCTGTGCTGTATATTCCAGTGCACCTTACTTTGCCCACACTTCCAATGCTTGAGATGTCTTAATATTTTAAATAATATTTTGTTTTTGTTAAGGCTGATCACCATATCCTGTGTGACTGTTTTTAGGAACTGCAGAAAGTGATATAGCAAACCTGCATCATTAGCTTATTCTTTCTCTCACCTCTCCCTAAGTGGAGATAGTTCTGTAAAACATTTTGATTTTGAAACTAGCTGTTTCTTCAGCTGTTTTGATTATTTGAATAGACATGCTGCTACACTTGTCCTGACTTGAAAGGGTTCTATCTTGCTTTTGCAGTATTTCATATCTAGCTACCAAAAAGAAACCCTCCTTCCTTTGGAACTGTTTTAATCAGCTATGTCATCTGTGCTTGCTTTGCTCTGGATCACCTTCTGTTGGTTGAAGATCGTACTTTAATAATGCTTAGTGTTCGTGTGAACCTAATGCCCAATTGTTTCTGCTTAGGTGTTATGGTACTAGAAGACCAGGCTACACCACCAGTTTCATCTACCTCACCCTGTAACAAAGCAGATATATTACCTGTTTCTACCACCTCTGGTTCAGGTGTCACCACATCAGCAATAGCAACAAAACCAGCTGCTATGGAAACATTTCCTGGTGATGGAGTGAATGGACAGCCTTGTGGCCACCATGGATCCCAAGATATTCTTGTGGACAGAGACGTAGCTAAAAACTTCTCCAATATTTCTTCATCACAAGGTGATATTTTAAGGACTGGAGTTTCTTCAGAGCCATGGGACAGTGAAAATTCAGTTATTTCAGACCATTTAAGTAATCCTAAAAGCTACAAAAGAGAGAAATTGCCAGATGGATCACTACAGGCAGGCTTTACTAGCAGCTGCCCACAGTGCAATGCCATTGCAACCAAAGAGCACGAGCAGATAGAAAATTCTTGCAGTGCTGGTAATAGCCATGAGGATCTTGATTGCTCAAACAGTGAGACTGCTGTTGCAGTTTTGGACAATTCTCTTCCTGGAGAGCAGCTGTGTGAACCCATTAAAATTGTCATCACAATGAGTACTACACCAAACACCACCCTCAGTGACCTGCCAGGCTCTGTCCACTTACAAGCCCTGGAAAGTGAGAGAACAAGCTCAGCCCTTGACTCTGGTGTAGTTAGGGCAGGCTGGTCAAGTCAGCAAACTAATGAACAGCTCAGAATCCCTGTTATCACATTTGACCTATCTGATGACAGTAAAGCTAAGCCTTGCTCAGAAGTTAGTGAAAGTGACAGAACTCCAGAAATGTTGAGGGCAGAGCTGTCATCCAACCAATGCTCTGGCTATGAATCGGGTGATGCAGTAAAGGACCTCAGCAACCCAGCAAATACACCTCTAGAAACTAACACTTGTTCAGATCCAAATCATGAAAATGCTGTGGAAAATGTCCAGACTGTGGATTTAAGTTCTAAGGAAGACCTGCATAACCTGGATCCGCAGTCCTGTAGAACTGCTCACGAAAAGAGGCACATGCGGGTGTTGAGCGTAGACAGCGGGACAGATGTGCTTTTAAGTAAGAATTCTGTGGAGGTATCTGACAAAGAAAAGACCTTACCAACCTCTAAATCGGATCTAGAAGCTAAAGAAGGTCAGATGCCCAATGAATCTAATTTTCTAGAATTTGTGTCCCTCTTGGAATCTATTAACACCTCAAAGATGAAGACATCTAATCAATCCACTGTCAAAATGGAGACGACAAAGGAAAATGGGCTTGTTGGAGGTATTATGCATGGATTACAATTCTTTTAGAATAAGGATGTTGTGAAGAGTTTGATTACTTAGAGCAGTTTAGCTGGATATCTGCAGTAAGGCAAATTCCCAGAGGATGACTGGTTTTGCTAATAGGGCTGGGGTAGGGCTGGACTTAGTGGGACAGAGTAGTTTGGTGAAAGTGTGTGATAGTGTCACCTGCAGTTTTTTAATGTTTTTATTTTCTTGAAGAACTGTTTTTCTTCCTTTAGGAAACCTTGTGATAAACTTAGTAGGTATCCATTATGTATTTGGTATTCTGTACTAAAATGGTTTGCATGGATTGTTGGAATACCAGAAGTATCATGCAAAAATGTATATAGCTGTAGCATTACACCTGCCCTTGCACATCTTACTAGGTGCATGTTGAGGAGTTGCCTGTGTGCCTCTAAGTATGAAAGCTGGAATTGTCACTGGAGATGGTTCAACTTTTAGCTAACATGTGTGTGCATATATACATATGTTTCTATACTTCCTGAATGGTTGTGGGTTGGCTTATAATTAAAAAAAAAAAAAGGAAAATCATGTACTTGTTCTCAATAGGTAAGAGTTTTGATTTTCAGTCACTTAAAATATTTGCGTTTTAAGGATGAAAGTTTGGTGGCTGTTTTCAGTGAAAGCCCCCAGTATTTTAGTAGTATATTAATTTAATAGTATATTCCCATTCAGGTTTCCATTTAGTCAAGAGGGCTTTTATTTAAAACAAAATCAATCAGCTAATTTAAAAACCTATATGCAGTACAATTTATAGCTCTTCTATAGGAATTTCTTGTTTTAATCAACATTGGCATTGTCAGCTGTCACTGAACTCAGTGACCCTTTTCTATTGGGAAGGGCTGTTGTTTGTAGTGTCCCTAGCAGCCCTCCAGCAAAATTAGTGGGGCCATTTAATGAGGATGTGAGATACAGTACAGTGAAGGCAGATGCAATCTTGGGGCACTTCCCCAAGTGGTCAATGCAATCTGTTTCGAAGATCTGAGTCAAAGTAAAATAAGACAACCTGTATCTTCCCCCTCTCCAAAATGTTTGTTTTACCTTAGATCCTATAATCTGTTTCTAAAAATCCTAAGAGGATGCAATCTCAATACTTAGTTTCTTACCTTCCATGCAAACTTGATGGTACCCTAGAAGAGCGGCTTGGTACTCCTGTTTTGTCTGCTCCCTCTTCCACCAGCTTGTTCATGCAAGAGCCTTCCATTAAATGAAAAATGCCCAACTGACTTAAAAGGTTTTTAAAAACTGTTGTGAAATATGTGCTTTTATCTTCTTAAAGAAGTAAGTAGGATTATCTTAGTGTATCATTTTCTTTTAGATTCCATTTACATTTAATTCTGTCTTTCTCTAAGTCTGTCCTAGTCAGTGTATTACACGCCTATCTCATTCCATCTTTCACCTGCATCCATTTGTTCATCCACTTTTTCTAGTTCTGTCCCTTTAGTTCCTCAGTCATCCCTTCTCAGTTTTGGCACTCCCCTCCTGTGCTACCTCCTTATTTGTCTTCCTCTTCATATTGGTACACTCATCTTTCCTTCTGTTTTTCCTAGTAATCCACACTGTTGCTGGTTTAGGTTTTCTGTTGAGCCCACCCAAAGCTGTTGCCACCCCCCACCTTGCATTCACTTCTGTACTTACCCTCCTCTCAGCTGAGGGGAGGGTAAGTACAGGAGAAGTGAGTTGTTTTTTTTTCCCTAGACCTGCTGCCTCTCTTCTGGTGTATCTTACACATCTCTCCCGCCTTCTCAGGCTGTTTGCTCTTCACTGCAGTTTCTGTCCTTCTCTATCGAGTTTATCAGCCTGCCCTGCTGGCTCCAGTCAGTGCTCTGGTTACCCAAGACAAGTGCTGAGCAAGCCCTGCTTCTCACCTGAGCCTGCTGAGCCCTGCTGGATTCCTGGGGTGCAGAGTCACCTACCTGAACAACAGCACACAGCAACATGAGGGGTGCAGCAAGCAGATTGTGATTTTTTTTCTGTTCCTCAGCCATAAAAAGGAGTGTTTCCATGATGATTGTACCTCTGAGTGATATGACTTAGCTGGAAAAGAGAATTTCAGAAGTTAGTTTAAATGAGAACTAAAAAAGAGAGTGCAGCTAATCTAGAAAGGCCTTTCAGACAAGTACCCTCAGATAATATGAACAGGGAAGATTGCTGCATGAAAGAAAGCAATGTATGATCAGAACAGGTCAGATTCAGATTCCACAGTGAAAACAAACCCCAACCCCAGAACTTATTCATGTGTGTAGTTATTGTGCTTTAGATCTGATGAACTAGATTCTTATACGAGATCATGAGGAAATGGAAGAATTCTGCTCTTCCCTCAAACCAAGCTCTCATTTAGTGGCTTGAACTGAATTTCATAGAATCACAGAATGGTTTTGTTTGGAAGAGACCTTAAACATCATCTCGTTCCAAACCCTTGCCATGGGCAGGGACATCTTCCACGAGGCTAGGATGCTCAAAGCCCCATCCAACCTGGCCTTGAGCATTAGGGACGGGACATCCACAACTTGTTTGGGCAGTCTCTTTTGGTGCCTCACCACCCTCACAGTAAAGAATTTCTTCCTAATATCTATTCTAAATCTTCCTATTTCTATTTTCTTAAGTCTGTACTTTTGCGAGATAGTGAAGTTGAGCTGTATGCAGGTGTAATTAAATTTCTCTGTTTGCAGTGTGGGCTCAGCAAGTGTCATCCTAAAACAGAAGAGAGACTGGAAAGGAGGGATGGCAGGAGCAGGGATGGCAGCTGTGGATTCTGCACCTTGAACTGGTGCTGTGGGAAAAAGGAGATTCAATCTGAACTCATTGAGCTTGGGAGAGGTAGTTCAAAGGCAGTTATTTTTAAGAGCAAGTAGGCTTTGTTTTTCAGCCTAGTCAGAATGTGCTCTTTGTTAAAATAAATTACTGTCATTACTGGCAGTTTCCCCTTAGCAAGACTGAATTTTAGGAATGAGAAAACCTTTAATTTGTTTACAGCCTTGCAATTGCAAATATGCTTTAATAATATAGTATCTTGGAACAGATCTGAATAAACATTATTCCCACATTAGAGTGGTTGTTAAGAAAAGTGTGTGTGTGTGAATACAGAGTCAAGCTGTGCACCAGTTGTTTTGAGGGAGGAGGTTGGTTCTGTTTGGTTTTAGTTCCTTTAACCTTGCAAACTGTCTAATTGGCAAAAGTTAGCAATAGATGTCAGGTCCAAATGAGCATGAAATGCACCCCAGAAAGACTTTTATTAGGCAATGTGAAAAACATGGCGAATTCCTGGAAAGCTGGATATTCAGAGCTTTGCGAAATAAAGCTGACATTTTACATAATTTGTGGAAGGTAGGGAAAAGTGCTCATCAGAACAGTCTGGCAAGTGGGTGAATGTCATGGATGGGTCTTTGTGGGTGGCCCCTCACAGAACTTTGTGTTCTTTGGATGTAGAATAGTTATCATCCTGACCACATAAGCCTTTGACAGTAGACAGCTTGGTAAAATGAAGTATGAGAAAATGAAAACCTTTCTTTACATTTCTGAGGGTGCCAGATTTAACCTGTTAAAATACAGGATATAAAAGCTCTAAGAGCTATTCTATAGCCATTCCACCTCTTCTAGATTATGAGAAAATGCCACTGGTACTGTTGCTAAAACTGACTTTCAGACCAGTATCCTTTTACTTTTGAATCACACTTGTATCACCCATGTGATGAAAGTGTGTTGTAGGGTGAATTTTTTCAGTCTTGGAGCAGTGTAAGAAAATCTGGGTTTATTGGCAGGTTTGGGTCCCTCTGATGTGTCTTGAACCAAGTAAGAGCAGTTGTGCATCAGACTTATGCAGGGCAAAACCTCCTGTGTGTCCCCTTTGGCACAGCTGGCTTGTAATCTAGGACAGGCAGTCCTATTATGACCCAGGGAGCAAAGCCTGCCGTGGGAGTGGTGGGGACTGGCACGGGAGAAACTAAACCAGGACTGCATGGCCTGAATTTAGATGTTTTTTTAGGCTCCTTTTAGAAAAGGTACTCATCATTCTGGGCAGTGCACAAACCACAACCTCAAGTGAGTTGTTCTGGATCCCAAGCAATTACCCTTCTCCTATAAAAAACTAAAACATACTCCTGTGGGTATCTTTAGACTTTTTTTTTTTTTTCCTTACATGTGAGAAAGAGGACTATCACATGCCATGTAGTCATGGTGAAGACGAATTGTGTGTGTTGAGTCACCAGTGCAGCTGACACTTGTGGTGGGAAGTGACAGCAGGTGATTTTGCTGGCAGGTGTGTAGCACCTAGGAAATTAAGCCCTGCCTTGTGCCAGCTCATCTCTTGGAGCAGCTGTGTACCATCCCGGACTCTTGTGCCAGAGAGGGGCCGCATTGCATGTGGTGCACCTCTTTGGATGTGGAGGAACTGGTGTGCAGGACCTGGTTCTCTGAATCTGGTGCTCCATGTGTAAGGCTAGACAGGTTAAAATGTTAAAATTTCAGTCTTTAAGTCGAAGAGGTAGTAGTATGTATGATGACAAGTCTGACATCTACAAGGAAAATATGAGGTTATTTCAGAGGTCTGTATTCTGATTGGTAGGTATGATGATTAGGCTTATTCTTAGGCTACTAATGTAATTGGTGGGTATAATGATTAGGCTATTTATTCCTAGCTCTGCTGCTGATACAGGAGATTGTGTTGAACAAGTCACTTCCTGTAGCAGGTGCAATGCCTATTGCTTGTTTTTCTTGTTGCTTCAGAATTAATCCTCATTAATGGATAATGCCATGTGCTTTCTCAGTGTCCATGCTGACCTCTTGTAGCAATTCTTGGACAGTGTTGTATTCCCTTGGCATTCCTGTTGTTTGGTGGATGACCAACTTAAATGTCAGTTTTTTCTTTTAATGTATTTGTGGCATAATAGGCAAATTTGGGTTAGAGAATAAAGTGCATAAGCTAGATGTTTCTGCTAAAGCACTTGGTGAAGAAAGGATTAGGAATGTTCTTAGGATTTATGATCCACATATAGGAATGGCACAGTTCACAGCTCGTAGAGCTTTAGTTTCATGCTGGTACTACCAAAAGCATAGACTGATTTGAAATAATTTCTTTGTGACTGAACAGGCAGCAAATATATTTTAACGTGAAAATTTCTGTTTTGGAACATAATGTTGTTGAAGAAAGTGGATTCTGTAGCAAAGCAATTAATGAACAGAAGAGAGACAGGCTTAATTAGCTTAATTCTGCTTGCCCAGGTTTCAAACCAGATGGTGTTTGAAATTATGACAGCAGTGGCATTTTGTTTTACAGGAGTGAGCAGTGAAGGTTGGGATGGGGATATATAAGTAAAAGATGAGGAAGAAGGTTTGGAAGACTCTGGTAAGGGGCTACAAACAGTAAAAATGTTTGGAGGAAAGTTACAGAATAATAAAATTTCATTCCAATTACCTAATAATAAGGCGACTTTAAGGTTGAAATACAGTAATCATAATAACCAACTATCAGTGTATCACAAAGAGTGGTTTAGGTTGGAAGGGCCCTTAATAGAAAAGGTTAAAATTTTAAACTGCCCCTGCCCCTCCTTGGGCAGGGGTGCTTTCCACTAGATCAGGTTGCTCAGGGCCCCATCCAACCTGGCCTTGAACACTTCCAGGAATGAAGTATCCATAACTTCTCGGGGCAAGTTGTACCAGTTCCTCACCACCTTCACAGTGAAGTATTTCTTCCAAATATCCAATCTAAACCTGCCCTCTTTCAGTTTAAAGACATTCCCCCTTGTTCTATCATTAAACACTCTTGTAAAAAGTCCCTCTTCAGATTTCTTGTGGTCTCCTTTCAGATTCTGAAAGGCTGCAATTAGGTCTCCCTGGAGCTTTCTCTAGGCTGAAATGTCACCCAACTCTCCCACCCTTTCCTTGCAGGAGAGAGGTTCCATCCCTCTGATCATCTTGGTGGCCCTCCTCTGGACTCACTGTATTAATATATGTAAAAAGGTGTTTCATTTTAGCTATGAAATTGTTTGCAGCCTCCTCCTAGAGAAGAACAAGGTTTGTCTGTAAAGATGATTTGGGATGCTTAAAATCTTTTCTATAAGTGAAAAAGTTACACGGCAAAAGAAATTGTGGTACTGTTAATGCTTTTAAATTAGGAGATCATTTGTCAGCACTGGGATGGTATACTTGTAAGTAACGTTGACATGCTGCTAAAAGTCTTTAGTGCAGAAAAAATGTTTACTGATAGTATCTTATGTATGGGACATATAAGAATTGTTCTTTTTTGTAAGTATTTTACCACGATAACTTAAGCTTGTGTCTTGTGTCCTATCAAAATAGGAAAAGGGTATACAGACCAAAACTTGGCTGTTTATGCAGGACTCTTCTGAATCACCCTGCACCAGGACTGATTTAGCCATGAGTCCTGATAGTTACACCTCACTTGTTTGAATCATGTGGCATTATAATTTCAAGATAAATTATGTGGTTATTGCAGAGCCGAGGTCTGATCTTGATACTACTGTGAGCCCAGCCGTGCATGCGCTGGAGTTGTGTGGAGCAGTGGATAAGGGTAAATGGCTCAGGGAAAAGTGCAAGTACACTGCCATGTTGTCCTCTTTAGTCTGCTCTTGCACTTGGACAAGGTTTTTCCTGGTGTTTGAGCTTTGCCAGCACAATTTCTGTGCAGGGAGCGTTTTGTGACGTAGAGCCGATTGGATTGCATACTCTGGCAGGACACTCCTAGTCTAGACACCTCTATCTTCATTTAAGTACTGGAGGTGTAAGTCACCTGGAAGATGAGTAATAACCTTGAAAACAGGTCACAAAGCCATCATGGCCCACTTTTCCTGTGCTGGAAGTACTCATCACCATGGTATTGTCTGATTGGCATATAAAGCCTGTAAGAAGCAGTATGTTTAAGCTTTTGTTATTATGACTCTTTACCACAGCAGGAAAAAGAAGTCTGCAAGGCTTGTGGTTTGGAATGGAAAAGAGAGAAGTGTATTCTGAAACCACTAGATAATCAGATATATATATATATAAAAAAAATCTTTTTAATTGTTCCAGCCCTAAAGCTAGTTTGGGGCACTATGGGACCAATTAGGTTATTTAAGCCACAGTTTCTGATCTCTATCAATTATTCTTACAGCTTGAACACCCCAAGCCTTTAGGAAGGTCATTTTGATTAGGTATCTGTGGCTCCATCACCACCCACAGGTATGGTTACATCATTAAAGGGGTGCTTCAGTAATGACAGTTTCTGCTTAACCTGGAGTTTAAATCTTTAACTAGGAAAGGAAAAAAATGTTGTGTCTTCCACTAACTGTCCTTTTTTTTTTTTTTTTTTTTTTTTTTTCCCTTCCCTAAGATAGAATAAAATAGACCGAAGACTTATTGAATTTTGCCTGCATGTACAACAAAATATTTCCCTGTACCAAACTTGGGCTTGTTTCATTATATTTATAGCACAGGCTTTAGGGTGTGAGGGGGCTTTGTCCTGTAAATTAAGACTGGTGTAGAGATGTTTTAGCTCCTGAAGGTAGGTTTGTTTATAGAAATAATGTGTTGGTAGATCAGCTGATACAGTTTGAGGAAGATAGATGATCTGAAATGTCTGCATATGCAAAAACTTGTTTACTGTTTTCAGTTTTATCAGCTGACCTTATAAAAGCATCTCTTTACAAGCCTTCATTCTGTTTTATCCTTAGACTGGCTTAGATATGACACCACTGTTTCTTGACTGGTGATTCTTGCAGGTTGGGATGGTAATTATTTTGGTGAGAAATATGGCTTAGGATATGGAATTTTCAGTGGGGCAAAATTTCTGGTTTTTTTCCTTGATCTGCAGTGTTTAAACAGCAGATATTCCAGGAAGTCTGGGTAAGTGTGTTTCAGTACACTTCAGTCGGTGCAAAAAGCTACAGGACTTAACTGAGGCATCTCCAACAAGCACCTCTTTTTTCCATTTAAAGTGTTTAATTGCGCAACTGCACAGGGTGCTGATGAAATCACTGTCTTAGTTGCACTTTAAAGCCCTAACAGATAATTTTTTTTTGTTTATAAACAAAGCACAGTTGAAAAATATTTCACTGTTCATCATATGTTGTACACAACATGAATTTATATGAATAAATGACATACATGTGAGGTAATATAAATATAATTGGTACTCAAAGTATTAGAAATTGGACAAATACTTAATGTGTATTTTTAAATATGTGGTTCTGTATTTTCCAAGCATAGGATAATCTGCTGTGAAATTGTTTTGCCAGTTTGCCCTTTGTCCTGCACCAGGTGTGTGGCCAGTGGGGTGGAGGGATTAGGCAGCTATCTGCTTTCCTGTCCAAGAGCTCTATTTCCTTTAAAGGTGCTGCTTTCCCTTTTGTAAAAGGGGAATGGGCCAGTGCTTCTGCTTTTGCAGTGCCAGCATACACAGCTTGGGAACAAATTACAGCCCCCAGGAAGCAGCCTCTCACCATTCTAGATTAGGAACAGATTGCTTCCCTCTGAAACAATAGGGGAAGCAAAGCAGAAATTCTCTCTTGTTTGTCCTCTACTTCACACAGTGTGTTCTTGAAACAGCCCATTCATGAGGGTCAGAGTACCTCCTCATCCAGATTTGTGGTTGTATTAAGTAATGGTAGTGCTTTCTATAAAACTAGCAAATACTGCAGTGGTTTAGATTTTCATTTTTAGATGCTCTTGTTCAGTAGTTATTGAATGAAATTCTTGAAAGTCATCTGTGGAGAGTGGCTCCACTTCACTGCCCTGTTTTCCAGATAGCCAGATGACGGAGAGAAAAGAAGAAATGGTGGGAACAGAAAAGCACTGTGAGCAACTTCCTAAACAGGAAAGATCAGATGTACAAAGCCAAGATCGTGCTAGTACTAGTCCGGTGCTACCAGAGTCTGCCAAATTTGCAGCACTGTAAGGCCAGTTTACTTTACAATTTTGTACTTCAAAGATATGATGTAAGCTGTTTTGTTTCACTGAGTAGAATGACATAAACTTTTAATTAACCTCTCTTTCTTTTTGTTTTATTGAGAACAAGAAAAAAGTTCCTCATAGTAGTTTTGAAACATTTTTGTGTCAAGTTACCAGGGCAGCAGGCAAAGGCAGATAATCTACCGAGTAACTTCTCAGCAAGACAGTTCTGTCTTGCAAGTAATAAGTGGACCTGAGGCATCTGTGCAAGATGAGCTCTCCGTGGATGCAATGCATGTGTTCATAGATGAAAACGGTGAGTTTATCTAGTTTGAGATAATTGCAATGCATGAGGAAATTTCTAAATACTTCAGATGTCCTGGAAGGATATTTCTCTTGTCTGTTACTGGTTGCATATTTTTCTGTGTGTGTGTGGGAAAAAAAAGGCTTAGTAATTTAAATAGATAGAGTTTCCAAATCCACCAATGACTATCACAGACTCAAGTGCCTGAAGTTTATCTTCCAAATGTCATTCTCAAATGATGCTGGCTAGGCCAGAAGACAACTCCTGTCCTGTCAGAAGAACGCCTGTTGTTTTCTGCCTGACTAGAAGTTTTGCACTGACCTGGCTGGGCAAAATATGACTCCTTTTTACAGTTTTGTTCTTCAGCTGGCTCAGACTGACCTCTTAGTATGGTGGTGCTTGCTGTAATTTGTGATCTGCTGCTCCTTTAAAGAAAATTATTGAGTGACCTAGTCTTGCCCCATGCATATGCTTGGGATGCTACTGCTCTGAAGCTATTCTTGGAGTCTGAAGCTGTGGGATGGGTTTGAGTCCTGTGTAGTATCCTGTGAGGTACTGTCTTGTACTTCTGAAAGACAGCTGTCCCAAAAGTTCCTTTAAAGCTGGCTTCAAAACCAGCATGGAGTGAATGCTCATGGTACTGGGTCTGTGACCTGGAGATACTTTGCTTTTCTGCCTGTTCCTCCTGGCCCAGCTGGCAGCTTGCAGCTGTGCTGTGGGCAGAAGGGCAGCACTACCAGTGGGGCAGGTGACACAGCCTCTGGGTCAGCCAGCACCCACCCTTGGCTTTGTGCTGCCTCTGCAAACAGGGAGGAGCTGTGGCTGTGGAGGAGCTGAACATTTTGCTGCCTTGTAGCTCCTGACCTCACCTTTGTGAATGGAAAGAGGAAAATCTGATTTCACATTTTATGGTGAACTTCCATTAATCGATGTGCTTTGTGTTTAATTTATATGCCTTTTAAATTTTCACTGTGACTTCCATGTTTTGATTTGTCCCAGATTTTCAGTTGTTCAAATGTTAAATTTACTTTCTGAAATCTAAAATGAGCCTAATGTACAGACTGAAAAATATTATATTTATAAATATGCTTGACCTAAAATGTGTATTTTATAAATTTCTTGTGTACACAAATGATCGCTGAACTGACATTTTTTCCCTCTGTATTTTCTAAAGGGGAAATTAGATCCTGCTATTTAAAAGCTGGCTGTCAGAAGGAAGGAAATTTTAGACATCAGCTATCAAATTGTGATTGTATGTCAAATGCTCAGTAAGTAAGCCTTTATTTTTAGAAACGTTGAAAGTTTTCATTGCTGGAATCTGTGAAACTGTAGCTGTGAAAGATGCATGTGAAGGAGAGTGTAGTGGTGAATAAATGTGCTAACATTTTCTAGAGAAGTCAAACCATGAAAATTTTTTTGCTTTCTGCTAAAACAGTGACAGCTTTTTAAGAACATAGGAAAGAAAAAGTGAAAATGAAAATCAGAACTATCCACTTGGCTTTAATTACTTTCTGGGAATAGCCAAAGTCAAGTGTAGGTACTATAAATAAAATTGTAAACAAAGTAAGATGGACTGTTCTATCAACCTTGTCTTCTTTGCTTCCCATATCTGTTGCATTCTTGGAAAAATTTTAGTGCTGTGTCAGTATCAGTCACTGACCTGTGAATTCTAGCAGCAGAGCCTTTCACTTTGCATTAAATCTCTCAATGATAATTTGCTGCTCTGATGAGGTGTCCAAACAATTTTCTTTTTTCAAAAATTCTTTTTAGACCGCTCCATACAAATCCTGTATTTATTACTGTGGTTTCCACACTCTTCCATGTGATCTGTTGTTTGCATATCTGTATTAAGAATTTTAACGGTTCATAAGTATTTTAAAGAAATAATTTTCTCATACTCTTTTACGGCATTTGGAGAACTTGAGTTGAGGGAGTGAGAATGGTCTTTTAGTAGCAAATATTGTTCAAGCCTTTTGCTTTTAGTGGAGACTTTTGAAAATCTTGGGACCATATTAAAAACAGCGCTAGCATTTTAGCTAGAATGCTAGTATGAGAGACATGGGAATAATCCTTTTATTTTGCTAGTGGGAAAAAAAGAGTAGTAGATGTGTTCTGTCCATCTTTTGCAAAATAATGCCCACCCCTGTCCTGGTAGAGTTCAGTTTTGACCTGAAAAATCAAACATTTTACTCTGGTTCTATTTATTTATCAAACTCTCTGTTTCACCTTGCACAGAACACCCTTCTGCTCCCCCTTCCTATAACTATGAACTGGAATCTGTCCTAAATTCAGAAATAGTTTTCTGTCCCCTGACTTTTAGCAGTTAATTTGTTTTTAATCAAAGGAAGGACCATCTTCCTTCTCTTGTAAGAAGTCATGCTGAATCTGCCTTTGCTAGATGCTTATGTGACACCACTGTCTTCCTAAGTGCTGTTTTTCAGTTGTGGTTTGCAGACCTTAAGGGATGAGGTTTATTTTTAAGGGGTCTACTCTGTCCTGTTAACAAAAGCAAGTTCAGATGTTCTTTACAGGCATTTACATGCATGCAATTTCTTAAGATGAGCACCTTTGCTGAAAAGTCTCAGAGTATAGTGATAGTTCAGACCAGGGAATGGAACAGATCAGCAAAGAGTAGTGGGTTCCAAGGACTCTTTCTTTGTGGTAGTCAATGGGAAGCCAGAACATGAGCTTTTCCAAAAGAGCAGCATGAGGGAAAGTGCAAAATAGAAGTTAATATTAAAAATAAGGAAAGGGGACAAGGAAGCTTGAAGTACGCTTCAGCTGGTTTTTGCAGGGATGGTTTGTAATGCCTAGGCCAGAGAGATTAATGAGAACTGTTTTTTCCATGGGCAGTTTCTACCATCTGTGAGGAGATTGAAGGGTAGCACAGGAAGGAAGGGGTTATTGTTTTTTCTTCAGGTGTTCACCATCAAGTAGTTTTTTATTTAGACAATATGAAGCACTTACAGCATATAGAAAATGGAGGAGCAAACCTGCTTTAAGGACAGCACAGGAATGATGCATCTTTGCCTCTCCCCTGTCCCCGCCTGCAGGCTTGCTCATCAGTTGTGTCAGGTTACTTTCTTTTTTGCTAACGGTATACCAAATGATCAGTGAAGGAAAGGTTATTAGTGAAGAGTAAGGCAGATAGGATAACATAAAGCACAAGGTGTAATCAGTGAGTGCTTCAGTTAATCTCTTCTGTGTGTCTGTAGAGGGTCCTTGACAAAAATTATTCCCTTGAGGGTGGGCCCTCTCTAGTGGAGATCTTCATTGTAAGAATAGTCCCGGAGATGCTGCTGTTGTGGAAGGATATTAGAAAAGAGACACAGAAAGCACCTCTGAGATGAACATTACTTACCTACCAGCCCATGAAAAAGTTAACTAAGGAGAAGACAATGATTTTGACAGTACATCTTCATGAGCAATTGAAATGGTGCAGAAACAACCAATAGTTTTAGGCTTGGTGTCTGAATTCATTAAGGAGCCATCCAAATTAGATTTAGAGTCAAGAGATGCAAGAGAAAATTAATGCCTAGCCAAAAGAGGTATCATCCTCCTTTCATAGGAGGGGGTAGGTTTTTGGTCTTGTGGAGCTCAGATTTCAGAATTTAGATTAAGTACAGAGAACAATACAAAGGTTTGCAGTAGATACAGTGTATGAGTTCTTAAAACACTTAGCACCAATCATGCTTGCTTTGTACCACTGACATTAAGCTGCTCTTAAGAGGAGAATGTCAAACTGAGTTGAGCAAGTGGAGTAACCATGTGAATTTGAATGGACTGTGCCCTGATGTCCTTCTTTATGAGGAGAATTGACCGAGGACAGAGGATGACAAGAGGCCTCTTGCTTTGTGGGTATTGATGGGAGAGGCAGCAGACCTGCCACTGGTGTCTAGGAGCTGTGATGCTTCTGGGTAACGCTGCAGTGGTGAAAGGAGAAGGAATTTTGACTGGAGAGGATATGGACTGTGCCTGATCTGTCAAGAGTAAGGTAATTGCCTTATGAATTGGCCATAGGTAATTACCTTATAACAGTGTTATGCAAAAATGAAGATGATGTTTAAATATTACTCAAAAAAAAATTTCTTAAAGAAAGCCTTGAGGCAGACTAACTAGTTTTATGATCATCAATTCAAATTATAACTTTCTATTTCTGTCTATTGAGTCCTACTACTGTCTTCTCTGTTTGTTGGCTTAAGCATTTCACATCAGACTATTAGGGACTGAAATTACAGTAGTATTCCTAAAGCCCATAAACATCTTATCTTCTTGGTCTGAAATTAATTTCTCACAAATAATTCAAAATCTTAATGTCACTGTCACAGAATTGAGGATTTGTTATGGGTTTATTTTTCTTTGTTTTTGTGTTCTTCCTGCTTTTCATTTGCTTAGGAAGGGCTGGATAGACAGCAATGGATTGCAATGTGCCAGAGAAAACAAGATGTCAAATCTGAAGGAGTTTCTGATTTCTTCCTTCAGAGACTCCTTGACATTGCAGGCAATACTGTTAAAGGGAGTTAGGCTTTGTCTTGTCAAATATGATCCACCAACTCTTTTTGGTTCTGCAGTGTTGTGAGATGATCTTTGGAGTATTCTCCAGTTTATCAATACAAATATATATTTAATAATTTACTACTTTTTGTCTTTGGTTTTGTTTTTTTTAGTTTAATTATTGACTTTTTCAACTATAGTAGTTGTCCTAATATTACCTGTACCTGCAATCCTTGTCCTGGGAAATTTTCAAAGCTTTTTAAATGTAGTATAAAAACTTTCTTATTAATAATTTCCAAAATTATCCCTTAATTCTATTAAAGGCTATTGAGAATAGAATTTTTTCAGATTCTCTGTACTTGGTTCTTGCCAAATTGTCTCTCACTTGTCTAGCAGTCTAGCTTTTAAAATACTTGAAGACCTAGCCAAGGTCTTAAAATCTTGAGGATTTTTTAATGTTGTAATTATCACCAAAAGTAGATAATTCCTTTTCCATCATAATCCCCACTTTGGTGGGTAATTCTTGTCACTGAGTTTGGTAAATTATTTAAACATTGGCAGGACTAATCAAGTCAACAATTACTGTCAGTGTGATTGCCCTGACCACACTTTTGTCTGTTGGTTTGCCAGCAGCACCTCTTGCCAGCAGTACCAGTGGAATGGGTTCCCTGCTGAGCTAATTGTATCTACATTTGATGCTCCCGTTACTCTGCCAAGTTCACCTCTAGCCATAAATGGCTTTGTGACAAGCTTTGACAAAAGTATAAGCTCTATTCCTAGCTCATGGATTATGTTAGAAATTAGGACAAAAAGACCATTTGAATCTGTTCTGAAGTGAGTCACCAAGACAGGTGATTGAGCCTGGCTTTCTTGGACGTGACTGAACAGAACACCTGCTTGCCCTGAGTCTTGGTGACTTGGTGAGGCAAACGTCATCACTCCAAACATCCTCCTTTCCTCCTTCACCTAGATTTTTATGCTGAGTGCCATATTGTAGGGAATGCTCCTCTGCTCAGCTGGGGTCAGCAGTCCTGGCTTTGCCTCCTCTCAGCTGTATCTGCACCCCCAGCCTCCTCCCTGATGGGGTGCTGTGAGAAGGGGAAAAAGCCCTCAGTGTAAGGGCTGCTCAGAAACAGCTAAAACATACCTGTGTTATCAACACGATTTCCAGCACAAATCCAAAACATAGCTCCATACCACCTTCTATTAAGAAAATTACCTCTACCCCAACCAGAATCAGTACAGACAGAAATAAGGATTACCCAGCTCTTAGCAAAAAGCACCTTTATCTTAGGTGCAGATTCTCTTGGCTGTGTGACACTTGAGCTTTCATTTGGAATCAATTATATATAAAATCCAACATGCTCTATACCTTGAAAAAAAAAAAAATCCAGTTTGAGCCTTATGCTGCTTTCTTTTAATTTACCTGTAAAGTATCTTTTAATTTACCTGTAAAGTTATTAAAATAGTATCACTTTTTGAAGGATAAAATTATTTTCGTGTGTTGCATCACTACACATGGTTCAACCATACCAGTACAATCATGCATTCATATTGCACTTTGCATGTTCTGTCTGAGCAGTTCATCCTCTGAACCCCTCACTTTTTTCAGGTGAGGCTCTGACACTGAAAACCAGGCTTCTAAAATCCTATATTATAGCTAAAATGTTTTGCAGTACAGATAGAGACCTCCATTTAGAATAATTGCTTAGATTTTTGTCATTGCTGTTTTGAGAATTTTTTTTTTTTGTATCATTGGGGCCAAAAGTTTAAAAAAGTATTTGCAGCAAACTAGTGGCTAACAAGTACTAAGAAAATAATTGAAGGTACCTGTCAGTACAGCTGCAGAGTGCTGGTGTTTCTGGCCCTGGGCAAAAGAGAGAATGTCAGATCAATGAGCTAACTTATTTGATTTACATTCTCATCCCAGAATAAGCTGCTTGAGTGCATTATACTATATGAAAGTCTATCTGAATGCCTTAATGATACTATATATCTCCTTCATAAATCCACTAATATTTAGTATGTTCACTACTGGAAAATTTCCTGAACCTTTGATATTATTTCTCATAGGAGAAAATAGATATTTTTTTTTTTCTTTTTGTATTTCAAAATGTGACCAAAAAGTGTGTCACTAAAACATCTTTGTATTTCTCAGCAAGGTGACCCAAATAACACAGTCCCCTGCTGCCCTTGTAATAAGCTGCTGAATCTTAAAGGTTTCTTAATGCTGCTTGTCTGATTGTGCAGTTCTGCAGTGGAGTGTGTTTTCAAATGGATGTGACAAATATTACAGAGTCCTCTTTGGGATTCAGTGATTTCAGCTGAGCTGCTGCCCTGGGCACAGAGCTGCTTGAACACAGAAATGAGTGGGGTGAGCGCACTGAAAATTGTAATGTTGCGTTGTAATGAAGCCATAGATTTTTCTGAGAAGTACTCTTTACAAACTCAGCAGCATTTTCCTGATGGCTTGCAAGGGGCAGGAGGAAACCCTTGAATTAAGCTTGGCCAGTTAAAATCCTTTCCTTTATTTGTGTAGGGGCTTTTACCCCTTTTTTCACTGAACACTGGGCAGGGACAGGAGTGCTTTCAGCAGAATGAGACGCAGGGGTGAGAGGGGGACCATGCTGCCACATGATGGCAGCAAAATCCTGCTCAGGACTAGGAACTTATGGAGTGCTTCATGTGTTGGGACTGGCTTCTCTTCCATTCCCTGCCCTTCCTTCCATAAGAAGAGCTAAAAGGAATGTTTTTAAGTATTTTGGAGATAACAGGACTGTGGAAACTATTAATGCACTAATTCCAATAAGACTATATAATCTCAAAAAGCATCCCTTAGTTTATTAGGGACTGTATACAAACATACTGTTTGTTTTTAAAGTTTTTAGTATATTGATCTTTACTTTGAAATGTAATAAGCTTACAAATTATCAGTTTACAGGCTTATTAGCAAAACAAAAGTATCTGAATACTGGGAAGTAAGAGTGTACTGAATGAGCCCCATTCTTAACATTTGAGTAAGAAGGCGTTCATCACTTCCTCCCTTCATATGGACCACAGTGCCTTTGGGAATGTGCTTTACATGGCCTTTCTGTCCATCTGCAGTAGCTGACTTAATATGTGCCTCTGCTTGCTTTGCAGTCTGTTACAACATTGCAAAAGTGATCTGCTATCTTTCCTGCCTCTTTTGTCAGTGTATCACTACATCCACCTTTCACATTCTCTAAACTCAGATATTCTGCCTTATTGTTGTTAGGGGTGTTATTTTTGCTAGTTAAAACCAATGCCAAAAGTGTCCCCAAATCCTGTAGTAAAACACGTATAAATACACATTTATACAACTAGCAAAATATGAACACGATTTAAGAGAGATTTCATCTTTAGCTTGGGTTGCTATCAGAGGTAAGCACTGAAGAAAGTTAAGATGCACATTCTGAATTAATTTTACACTTTATGAACCTGCTAATGTCTTACCAAAAAAGTGAAGAGTGCTTTCTCTTTGAGTTTTTTCTGTTTCCTGTGACTAGATTTGTCGCATAATTATCCAATGCTAATACAGCTATTACTGCATATTGCAGTCTCCTTACATGCTCTGAGTTGCTTTTTAGTGTAAGTCTTGTTATTTGGTTATTTGGGAACTGTAAGCCATCATTTTCATAAAAGAAGCAACATCTACAACTTTAGGGTCAGTTTTGAACTGTGCAGTGCTCTGGTCAGACTGGTGCTGGCAGCTTTCTAATGGAGGTGTAATGAGCACCATTAGTTCAGACAGCTACATCTGAGCCACAAACGGGCTGCTTTGAAAGAGCACAAAGGTATGGGTGTGTTGAGTTCTTGCTGTGTTGTCAGCACGGGCTGGGTCTTGTACAACCATATCGCTCAGGTCTCAGTTCAGTGCTTTTGGATACACCTCAGACCAGTACATGAGGTTGCTCCTTGGATGTGCAGGAGGAGACATTTCCAACTCTGAGATGCCTTCTGGCTCTTCACAACTGTAGTTGCTTACCATTACCTAAGGGCAGTATTCTAGGGAGCGTTACACCACACCTAGCTTTCAGCTATGCTATTAATTATCGCTATGGTTATTTATTATACTCTGTAAACTCTGCAGTGACCCAGACAGAAAGATCCCCTAGGCAGTCCAGTGGGATCTTTCGGTTTTAAGCATGTGAAGACCTGACCTTTCTCCAATATACAAGTCAAAATGAAATTTAACCAAGACCTGCAAAACAGCTTTATTAACAGGGAATTCTTTGTGGCGTGCCTGTATAATGAACTTAGAGGGGTTCAGAGCCGAGGCTAGCTAATCCTAGCAAAGGGGATGACTTAGGCTGGGTTATGTTTGAATGGCTCAGGCCGAGTTGTTGGTGGTATAAGGCAACAGGCTAAACAGAGAGGGAGAAGGAAGATTTCCAGCACTGTGCGGTTATACTGAAATATTCTATGTATTATATGATCGCTCCACTACCTTATGCTTACTGAGTGTTCTTACAAATATGGGATTATGAGGCAGAAAAATATTCCTGGTTTTATACCCAGTTATCAGTAGGGGGTGCTATGTTGCTTCTGAATATGATCTGCGGAGGTTATATGTTTATCAAAGATATTTTTAGTTAATAATTTATTATTCAAAATTTAGTTAAATTATACCTTTGCTTACATTAGCAGTGCGGTTTACCATGATAGATCTTGATAATATTAATTTGATTCTGCAAATGAACAGATTTTCTATTTAACAAGATTTCGTGTTATACTGCGATCAGCTCCATTATAACGATTTTATGATTAGAGAGTGTTTGCTCCTATTTATATATGGTAATAAATTTATAGAATCTAGTTTATAGGCTTACAAAAACACAAACACCATCATTGCATTTCTTATCGGTGTTTGCTGTCAGTGTGATAGCAATGTCATCAGATGAGATGTACACTTTCTGAGTAGCTGTGCAAGCAATTCATCCTTGGGGGTAGCAAGTGAATGTCAGAAGGATGTTGTGTGGAAGATGGGGATAAGGAAGACAAACACAGCAAACAGGAGCTGAAGGAAATGGAAGATGAGGAAAGAATAAGAAGATACAGAGAAATGTGTCTGATGACTGCCAGATGACAGATTCTGATTTTGGAATTGTTGCTTTACCAGCTCTGCCTTCCCAACTTTTCTGCCCTAGTTCCTTTTTCAGGCTTATAAAGTTTGTGACTCTTCCCCACTGTCAGTGTCCCAGCTGCTTGTAGTCTCCTCTGCCACTTGCCAAAAGGCGGAGCTATGAATTTTTAATGTAAACACAAAACAGACTGTGGGCGCTCTTGGCTTTTTGGTGAACTTCAAGTCTGGTGGGAGATGATTTGATCTCCTAAGTTTATTCTTGGAAGAAGTCTTATTAGTAAAAGATTTTTGGTTTCTGAGAACTGATAGGTTGCCCTGGTATTCTGTTCCATCCATCTGTTCTTCTGCCATCTCCATTTTTGGTGAATGTGGGATTAAAGATGTGGTCCGATCTCAAAATACTTCTGGCATTTGTAGAAGGACAGCTAAAGATGCAGAAATTTAGGGAAAATTGACTCTTGGTTTAGGAAGGCATGAGCAACCACTGTTTTAGTCCCCTGCTCTGTTGTTGACTCACCTTTTGGGCAGGAATGGCGTTCCTACGTAGTCTGGGCTCAATTTGCCTTTTTTCTGCGGTGAACAGGGAGACTTAGCATTGCACCCACAATGACAAGGAATGGGACAACTCATCCTGAGGAAACAAACAAAAAATCCTTTGCCTTCCTTCTGGCTGGACAAGGTTGCTCTGTAGTCCATATCTGTGGGAATCTTACTCCTGGGAGACATTTCTCAAGGCTTCCTCCACTTTCTTCCTGCTTAAATCTTCTGGTTATGATTTAGGATCTTGGATGAGTGCCCATCCCTTCTGTACTGTTTTGTTAATAACTGCTGATAAAGGAGATGGTTCTTACAGAGGGCTGACTTGTGGCTGGGACATCAAGTAGGTTGTGTTGGACTACGTTCTCTATTGCTGTCACTGTGCAAAGGGAACATGACAGCTTTCCTAACTCTGTGGAGTGGATCATGCTGCTGTCTGTAGCTGGAGGAGTGTGGAGTGCAGAGGAAGCCATTAGGGTCAGGAGCGTGGGGTGCTCTCATTTCCGCTCAGCTGAGAGTTCTGTTGGAGTGGCAGCTGGACTATTAGGTCTGGAATTCAAGCTTGATAACAGTCAAGGCTTTGAAAACATAAACAACCTGGCTCAGAAACCAGAGGCAGGATAGCTCCTCTGCTGACATCCCGAGGCTGATTGTGTTCCTGTTGATCCAGGTAGAGCTAGCAAATCCTGGAGGGGAGGAGAGTGTCTGCATTTCAACCTGTTGGTGTGACACTTTCAAGTAATCCAGACCTTGAACTATGTTCCAGAACAGTGCTAACCACTGCAGCCGAAGTTAACAGCCAGTTATATGCAGGACAGACACAATTTTAATGCCTTAACAAGGGTTACATAGCAGCCTTTGGGAATTGGTGGCCAAAAGCAAGGAAAGTTGAGTTAACTAAATTTAATAAGGTGCCTCTGGGGCAAATGTAGGGTATGCACGGGGAGGGTTTTAATCTTTGCACTGCCATAGGTTTCCTGGCTGACTGTAGGCAGATTGCTCTAGTTTCTTCCTGCTTGTCTTTATGCAAAATAAGAACAACAGATATTGACTACCTGCATGAACACTTAGGTGCTTTCACCTCATGTAGATAGAAAAGTAGTAAGAACCCAAGACAGGTTTCTAGAGGCAGTGGGGCAGTGAGCTTGGAGCAGAGCACTCAATTTATAAATCTCATTTGGAAAAGAATTAGAAAGAAGTATTCAAAATAGATCTCTTCCCCAGGTAACAATTATTTCATTTCAATAAAGATGTCTCTGCAACCCAGTCAGTCATGTCATGGTAACACCATTTCTACAACCCAACAGACACTGCTGCTCTAAATGAAGATGTTCCCAATTGTTTAAGTGCTGTACCTACAACACAAAACAGTAAATGTGAGGAAAACCAATAAATAGAATCTTGCTCAGGGCCATCTCAGGGTGAGTTTACACTCAGTATGGGGGATATCTGAACTAGCCTTATGCGAATTATCACGTATTATCTTGCTAGGGCAGAAGGAAGTTCTTGTAGCCTGAATTTTCAGCAGGGTTAATCAGTAGTTAATCATTGAATTCAGTGCAGGTGAAACCAGACTAGCTCGGTACCTGAGTGAGCTCGTTGGACCCTATTCTGGGATCTCTGAAGTATCTGCTCTGCAGTTTTTGCTCTGTAGATGTGTATCTCTAAACCTAAATTGTCAATGGACAGAAAAAGGCACTTCTGAAGTGAGATTCCTTGAGGGTGTTCATCTCAGAATGAGAAAAGCTGTGATACAGAAGTATCTGTTTCTCTGTGGTGAATGTAGTAAGTCAAGTGTATCTGAATTTGGGTGTTAACTGCTTTGTGAGTCTGTGCTAGATTTCAGATATGAAGGTGGAAGTCCTGTGAGTCAACTAGTAGTGTAATTACAGACTTTCTCCTGTAATTTTTAGAATTGTTAAGAAAATATTGCTGCTTAAAACAATGTTTCTTTCCTGTCCTCTGTGCACAGTGAAATACAGTTCAGCTCCTCCAGTACTACCACTTCAGAGAGCCAAGAACCATCTTCTGGAGATCAAGCAGCCAGTGCACTTCATCAGCAGCTCTTATTGATGGTGGCCAGAAGGACCCTTTCAGAAAACCCACGGGTACATTGTAATATCTGAGTTTCTAGCATCTTGGTGAACTGCTCAATAAACAAATGCTTGCAGGCTTGTTCCTGAGACAATTTTGTTGATTCTGATGTGCTGCTTTTCCTGGTATTGCTCGTGTGGGAGATGTGTTTTATGTTGATGGATGCAACTCAGCTGTTTTCTAGTGACGATGAGTGGTGTCCTAGGGGAGTACTTAAAAGACTCCATCACTGAAAACGTTCACCTATCTTCAATCGTATTTCATTTGGAAGAGGACACAGCTGTTAGGATTTTAGACACACCACCAGATTTTAATAGCATGAAGTGTTTATTCCAGATTCATTGCTGTCATAAAACCTCATGTCTGGTTTCACTTTTCTCAATTGGGCGACCAGACCTCTCAGTGTTTGCTGTGGAATGTTGAAGCCACCAATGCAGCTAGTAAAAGAAAGAGGCCCTCAGACTTCAGTTTGCATGGTCTTATGTGGACATGGACTTTACAGTGTTTGGGGTCTCTGACTTAGGGCTATAATCTGTTTTTACAATTCCTTTTATAATACCTTTGACTTTCTCTCTGCCATGTCAAATTCTAGTTTGGTATTTATGAATAACAGTAAAATGTCACTTAATTGCCTTTCATCTTAGATTTCACACAGGAACATTAGGCTAGAAGCAACTTGTATAAAGGAATTACTTTAAACTAAAAATCACTAAATTGTCCCAAGTAGTATCTTTCAAATTTGGACAGTGTCTTCCATCTAAAGGCTCAGATGTTTTCCAGATATTTATAGTCTTGTAAACTGCCTTTAAATTAGAGAACAATTGCCATTTCTTCTTTCTCTTTTAGGAGGACTGCTCCTCAAGGTCAAATAGCAAACTTGTGGCCAGGCAGTTAATTTCAGAATGTCCTGGTGTCTGATTTTTTTTTTTTTTTTTTTCTTCCTTAAACATGAAATTCTGAGCCTACATAAGTCAGGAAAAGCATTGTCATTGATTTCAGGCCATCGCTGCCACCATATAAATTTATGAAGTGAATTTTATAAGCCCTTTTTTGATAGGAAAGCTGTTAGACTTGAGTGACTTGCTCAGGGCTAGTCAGAGTTTCCCAAATCCAGCTCAAAAATCTGTCTCTCACCCAAGCACTACAAGACTCACACAGAGGATTTCATCCAAAGGTTACAGTTCCTCAGGAGCCAAAATATTCAGTTATGCACTCAGCTAAAGGCACGTTAGGCTGTTCTGGGGTCTCAGTGATCAGATCCTCGGGTGTTTTTAGTGAACTCTCTGCCACTGTTTTTTTTTTTTTTTTTTTTATCTAGTTATGGCAAGCAATCTACATTAGATATGTGAAGTTAATGACTGCAGCAGACTGAGCTTCACTTTACTCTGTTGAGCAATAGGACCCAAGAGAAACAAAACTATGCCAGTATTAGCAACTGTAATATTTTAAGACAAGTTTTTTTCTTTAAAAATGCCCCAACCACATATTTAAGTTATGTTTTAAAGTAGTAATAAAAATATTAAAATTTGGACTACATAAACTATTTTCAGATTTTAAAGTCAGCATAGTGAAAGGATTGCAATTGGTCTCATGGCTTTTAAATTGCTCAGAATTGTTAATAAAGGAAAGAGTGCCAAATAGCCCAGCATCCCCTTGCACATCTTAATGCTCAGAAATATGAAGGATTGTTCTGCACTGCTAACAGCTGACCTCCCTGACCCTGCATGGCTGTACAGTTTTAGTCAATTGGAGGCATGAGATAAAATGCCTAAAGTGGAATTTCTTTCTCCTGAGCTTATGCTAACCTGTTTCACCTCATGTTTGCCAGTAGACTGAGGATATCAATGAGTTGTTTCCCAGCTGATGCACAGGAATACGTTGTCATGTGTAAACTCTTTTCCTGGAAAGCAAAGATTAGAAATTATTCCAATATTCTGAGAAAAAATTAACAATTCCTTTGTGCAGGTGGACAGGTTGCTTGAAAAACTGTGCTTTGTTAGCAGTTATAATTTGATGATCAATTTCTTTGCACAGAAATCCCCTTCCCTGACTAGGAAAGTTAATCTAACATAAATAACTCTAATGTAGGCATTGCCTACAGACCCATAATAAGTATATTTGTTGATTAATTACCTTTATGGAGGGGCCAGGAAAAGGCTGCCTAGGAGGAGGTTGAAAACCACTGGACTTCACAGTGATTTGAAATCTCAAATTCTTCTTCTTGAAAGAAAAATAAGTGATTTCCCCCTCTGTAACATCAGTAATGGTATACCTTGGAAAGAAATCACTGCTTTGCAGAGATTTTTTTCATCTGTTGCCTAGCTTTGCAGGCTTGGCTGATGGTCTGCAGATAATTGGAGGGGAGTTGTAGAGAAAAGTTGGAAAAGCCTTAGGATTTGGCAAAAGCAATATTCAAAAAGGTGGATTTATGATTATGATGATGAGATTAGAGAATCTTAAATTAGAGCTGTTTATGCTCTTTGTGCTTGTTTGCAATTCTTTTTCCTCCTCTTGCTGCACTTGAGGAGTCACACCTGATGTGATATTCAAAGCATCTCAGGAAAGATAAACAAAGCTGTGTTCTGGAAGAAAAGTTGATAAGTCACACCTCTAGGCCTTAAGGCCTACTTATTTATTTTATTTTTTTTTAATCTAAAAAGAAGGATTTGTCCTGTCATGTTTTTTGTTACACTGCAATTAACCTGATACATGGGAAAATCTTCAAAAGGAAAACTTAGACAAGTATTGGATCTGGATTAAATGTAATTACTTTTTAAATGAATATTTAGTAGTACTTTTTAAAGCATATAGTTACAATTGAGCTATGTAATTAATATATATTCAATTCATCTGCAACAATTAAGCTGATGTTATATTTTTGTTTCTGATTTAAAATTAAGAAAATAAATATGCTAGTATGCTCCCACTACCCCTTTTAGTAGTTAAAAAAAAATAAATCTGATACTTCATGTAAATTTGGCCTTTTCAACACCTGTTTTGCTGGCAGCTGTGTGTGAGTGTGAGAGAGTTTTGTGCATTTCTGGTTTGTTTTCATAGCAGCCTAGCCAGGACCCTGAGGATTCTTCATGTTCTTCAGCACAGCGGAAGCTGAACAGGCAGTTTTACAGATTTGTTATATTCCCTGGCAAGTGGATTAAAGTCTGGTATGATCGTCTTACCTTGCTGGCATTGTTGGACAGGTAAGCTTTTTTTTTTAAAGCTGCTCTATGTCGTGTTGCAGTGGGTCCATAAAGCAATGCTGACCACTAGAGAAGGAGAATTCAGGTTGAGTAGATAGATGTGGTTTTGCTTTAACTTAGTGTTCAGGGTTGGTTTCAGTGGCTCTTGCTACCCTTTGTCTTCAGGTGGAGACTTTGATTCATGTGAAAGCGAGGCTTGTGGAATAGTCTGTAATTTGATTCACAGATGTTATAGATCCGATGATTTCTGATGAGAAAATCAGAAGGAGAAGGGTCCCAGGATATTGTAAACCAAGTACTTCAATGTTTAAAAAAAGAAAATTATTTACAGAATGGTATTCAGGTGAAGATTTTTGAGCTGCTGTCTCTGTTGCAGTTTATTTGTCTCTGCTTCTGTTGGGGGTGCTGTGGGTTAACATGGGCTTCACAGCAGAAATTTTAGATGAGTTTTACCTGATGCAGAAATCAGTTACGTGTCAGGGAGCTTTAAGTCCAGAGCAGATATTTACTTATCTGTGGTGTCTTATCTCTGTGTTTCAATTGCGTGGAAATCTTTTCTGCTGATAAGCTCTTTTGTTACATCCTGAATAGTAACACTTTTTTATCTCAGCTTCCACATTCTAACAGGACAGATAAATAAAATATCAGATGACGAATTTCATCTTTCATCCAGTTCTTTGCTGTCAGATGTGTATTTTTTCATTAATGGAATGCCTTATTTCCTCATTTAAGTGTTTGGGTGTTTAGTTTATTTGTAGTTGTTCATGTGTTGGGTTTTTTTTATGCTTCCTTTTTTTGTTGTTTGTTTGTTTGTGCTTTTACAAGCATAAACTTTTCTACATTCAAATCATCTCCATTGTGGAATTCTAACTGGGAAGTGGTATGGGAAGGGATATTAGACTTCAGTCCATATGGCTTTTTTTTTCCCCCCTAAACATTTTAGCTGTCATTTTGGGTAAGGTTTTTGGCATGGAGATGAAATACTGTTGAACGTGGAAATGTAGTTATGGGATCCAGTGAATTCTGACAGCTGCAGCACCCACAGTTCTTATCAGTTACAAATGCACCTGCCTTGCTGTAATGAACCTATAAATACTTGTACCTCTCCAACACTTTTATTCACATAGGACAGAAGATATAAAGGAAAATGTGTTTGCTGTCCTTCTAGTAGTTCTTGTTTCACTTCTTGGATTCCTGACTCTGAACCAAGGCTTCTGTAAAGACATTTGGGTTCTGTTGTTCTGTCTTGTAATGGCCAGCTGCCAGTATTCTCTCCTCAAGGTAGGACTCAAGTTCATAGCCAATTGCTGAGTTCTCTTCTAACTTCTACAAAGAAAAAAATCCCATAAACAAACATCTTTTTTTCTGTTTTGTTTTTAGAGTGTTCAGCCTGATCCTGCTTCGCCAATACATGTAAGTCTTAGTCAGCAAAGGAAGTCTTTCTCCTCTGTTATCACTTGTGTACTGTGAAACAGCTGGCTGTTCAGGGAAACACAGGTATTAGTCATTGGCTGTTCTAGCTGATTTATGAAAAAGAAAAAGATATCTGTAATTTCAAGACTTTGTATTAGGTTTAATTATTTTAAAGTTATTTGAATTCTTCACTGCTATTAGAAAAGTGCTTTTTCTTTAAGTTAGAATGTGTAGTAAAAAGTTCATCTGGACTATCTTACTGATGTTCAATCCTGTGACATCAGACAAACCTTTTCCTTGATCTCCTTTAGAAGCAGACAGAAAAGAGAAGTTCCAGACTAGCAGCTCAGTTGTTGCTTAGTTGGGATTTCTTTTTTCTTTTTTTTCCTTTGGCCAAATCTTTGAGTGAATGAAGGATATAAGGATCCTCGCTGATTGCTATTTTATTTTTATTTTTTTTTAACTGGGTATATCTAAGAGATTGAACTCTGATGGTGTCAACTACCTTGCAGAGAAACAGTTCTTTACACAAATCTGTCCTTGTTATAGTACTGTTCTGGAGGCATCATCCTACAACTGCAACCTTACCACTCTACCTGACTCGGTGTCTCAGCATTTTTGATTTATGTGGATCTTGGAAGACATTTCAGTGGTCATAATGCCTCTTCCTTTCTTTTATACTTGGATGCTAGTTGCTTATGCTTCTTATTAAGTTCTTTGAATATTTTTGAGGATACTTTCTTTTCCCTCAGGTTTCAACAATGACATACTGAAAACTTCAGGTTTGCTGCTGGATCAGTTCTCTTTGGCAGGAACAATTATTTTTGTCAGTTTAGAGGCTAGAAATACAGGCTGAACTTGAAATTGATGTTATTTATGTATGTATGCTGCACCCTTCACTAGATAGATTTCAGAAGATTCTCAATTTCTTTTCCATGCCAATTATTAAGAGGTGAAGTTATGGTGGTTTTAGTTATAATGCATTCATAGGAAATAGCTGTCTGCATAAAAAGTAGGGAAAGGTAATAAACAGTAACTTAGCGATTGTAGGGGAATACTTTCAATACCTTAAATAAGTAGTCCGACCTCAGTGAAAAGTTAGGGGATCTTGTGAGTAAAATAATATAATTTGTCAGCTCAGTTGCCATCTGTCTAGATATAATCATGTGAACTGTGATCAAATAGTTTACACTTAATCAGACATTAGTAATGTGTACATTTGTTTAAAGTGGGTGGCAAAGTTTAATCAAAACTTCATTATGAACCTATCCAGCCCATATTTTTTATAGTATTAAACACAGGGTAGCATTTAAACAGAATTCTTTTTTTTTTTTTTTTTTTTTTTTTTTTTTTTTTTTTTTTTTTTTTTTTTTTCTTGTGCAGAATACAGGTCTGAATTTCAGGTTCTCACAGTACTATCACAAGTGTTATTCTCTGTATTGTATTGTTTAAGTCATGCAGCAGTGGAACAAAGTAACAATAGGTGTATTCCCATCATCCTTTTCTTTCCTGTAACTTTATTAGGGATACTCTCTTGCAAATTTTTGGTGCACTATACAAACTCCAATAGAAATAAAATTTAGGAAGTTTTTCCACTAAGGGTTTTAAAGGTGGTTGTGTTGTCATGCTAAAATAGAAGATTAGCAATTTCTATATTACAGCTTTTTAACACAATAGGTATTTGTAAAGGCTTGCTTGAGCTACTAAGCACCTCAGAAATAGGACAATGAGAAGGCGAGAAGATATACTCCATGTACTGTTTCATAATTCATGTGACTGCATTAAATTTAAAGAGAATAACATCTCTTGATGTTAACATAAGGATGCAGAACAGCAGAGGGATTAAAGAATGATCTATACCATGCCCATGAATGAAAATGCAGATGAGATTTTTTTTGAGTGTGAAACAAGCCATCATGAGCCTCAGATGTATGCAGTGAATTAAGTTCTATTCATGGAACCATGAGTAGCTACAAATGCCTTAGGTTATCAGTGGCTGCTGAGGATATTCCAGACTTCTTCCCTATCTCATGTGCAGAGTTTGTTACTGTTTGGTGAGACTTTGTCATCTCTAGCCTGTAGCATTTTGAAAGACTGCTTTAAAATAGCATCCAGTGAGCTCAGAAAACACAGTACCTAGAGGTGCCGTAAGCTTTTGTTCCGAACTCCTCCTGGGTGCCAATGTATTCACTTGCTGCTATTGAGGAAGAACTGGCATTTATTGTTGCTGCAGGTTTAGTACAGGTGCCTCCTATAAGATGAATACTCTGATTTTCCTGTCAGCTGGAGCTTTAGCCTTTCCAGTTCTGGTTCATTGAGAGCTGGTGACCTTTAGCTGCTGTTTACACAGGGGTATGTGGATCTGGGATGGTGAAATTTCGGAACAGCCTCCTTGCTGGAGTGGTGGAGAGAAGAAAACCAAGTCCATTCCAAAGTGTGCTATATTTTGCTGTGAGTGACCTCATACAAGCAACCTACTGGTGACTGCAGTGTATTAAAATTCAGAGATCCAAGAGATCCTTGTCATACAAAGGTTTTAGAAAAACCTTAGGCAAGATTTTACGTTTAGTAAATGGCTCTACAAAAGGGTCAGGAGAGCTTTTCTCTGAGTACTTCGTAAGACACCTCTATAGCTCAGGATCTAGCTTGGGCCTACTAAGGCGTTTGAGCTTGAAAGATTGCATTCATGCTCTTAACAAGATTTAGAGAATCTCTTGCATAAATTGATTGTCTCAGTCCTGTTACGTGCCAAAGCAGATAGCTAACTCAGTTGTGTAGCTACCATAGGCAGTTTCCTAAATCCCATACGGCACTTATAAAGTATTTTTAATTTGTCCCTGTAAGCTTTTCTGTAGAACTGAGCACATGCACATTTTCTTTATATAAAAAAGCCTTCTGTCTTTCTCTTCTTTCATGTGTGCACGCACAAACAAGAAAACCCCACCCCATTAGCTCTTTCTAAAATTTTACATCAAAGTGCTTTGCAGTCAAAACTGCTGTTTTAGTAAATGAAAGTGTTTGTGAAATTATTCTTTGTTGAAAGTCTTAATATTTTTATAGAAATATGAGGTGCATCACTGCCTTGTTGGTAAGATGTGAATATGTATCTGAAACATATTAATGAGAAACATGGACATAAAAAAGGACTTTTTTTAGCAGACTTTTGGAAAGGATGAGCTTTCACTGAAATTTTTATCAGTAAAGGAAAAAAAAGATTTTTTAACTAATGAGATGTAAAATATAAAAGGAATTCTGCTTCATTATTTAAATTCTTCCAAACAAGAATGCAGAGTGGAATCATTTCACCAAGATTAAATCTGTTTTGCATGTCAAAATTTGGTGAGTTTGCCTAGTAAAACAAAATGAGCCCTTGATATCTAAAATACCTTGTTAAACAGGTTGCACTGCCACATGCCCATTTTAGTGAAGGGCTGCCTAGCTTTGTCTATCAGTGGCACATACAGGAGGTCTTTGCTCCTATTTTTGTTTGTTTGTTTCTAAAACCTTAAAAAATTAAATGTAATGTCTATCCCCTCTCTGTGATTTTTGGGAAGTGATCCTCTCTTTCCTGGAAAGTGTCCATTGTTGCCCTCAAACCAATCCTGTCCCAAATAGCGCCCCTCACATGAAGCACGTAAATGACAGTGGAATACCACACTAATACTTGCAGCAGTTCCTCTGTCCTGTGTTGTGTTGCATGTTCCACAGATGTGGGGACTGGAGTATTTGCTGTGCTGTAGGAAGCTCATTCAGTTTGAGGACGTTCCAAGCAATGCAAGAGCTGTGCAGACGCTGCCCTTCTGAGTGCATTGCTTTGCTTCTGTTGATAAGATTCTAGAAGGATTTCAAGATTCTGTCTCATTACTCAGCACCACCTCCTGAAAATTAGGGAAGGTAGTATTTGCTCACATTTTGCAGCTTTCAGGAAATCTCTGGAATCTGCTTCCTCAGTCATAAGTGGCATTACTGTAGTTAGCATGGTAAGAGTGATTGAATTAGTCTATCCTATTCTAAGATAGAAGTGACCTTAGAATGGTCATCCAGTGCCAATGCCTGACCACTTCAGGGCTGACCAAAAGTTAAAACAAGTTGTTAAGAGCATTGCCCAAATGCCTCTTCTAAACACTGACAGGCTTGGGGCATCAATCACCTCTCTAGGAAGCCTGTTCCTGTGTTTGACCACCTTTTCAAAAGAAATGCCTGATGCAGCTTAGAGCCATTCCCACAAATCCTGTCACTGGATGGGACAGGAGATCAGCACCACCTTCTCCACTTCCCCTCGTTGGGAACCTGTAAGGAGCAATGAAGTTGCCCCTCAGCCTTGTCCTCTCCAAACTACACAAGCCTGAAGTTCTTAACTGCTGCTTACAGGACATTCCTTCCAACCATTTCACCAGCTTTGTTGCCCTCCTTTGGGTGCCTTCACATCTTTTCTAAATTGTGAGGCCTAAACCACACAGCACTCAAGGGGGTGCTGCACCAGTGCTGAGTACAGGAGAACACCTCTTGACCAGCTCATGTTGCTGTTTTTGATGCACCCTAGATGCAGTTTTCCCTCTTGACTGTCGGCACTCACAGCAGACTCACATTGAACCTGCTGGTGAGCAGCATCCCCAGGTCCTTTTCTGCAGGGTTGCTTACCAGCCACTCATCTCACAATTTACACTTGTGCCCAGCATTACTTCATCCTAGAGGCAGGATCTAACACTGCATCTTGTTAATCACTGCCCGATGTTCCAGTCTATCTAGTTCTCTCTGCAAAGCCACCTGACCCTCAAGAGTCAACAGCACCACTGGGGTTTGTCTCTTTGGCAAACTCAGTAAATGATGCATTCAGTTCCTGCATTGATAATCTGTTGAGCAGAACGGGCTCTAGAACTGAGCCCTGAGGAACTTCATTGCTGAAGGGCGACCAGCTGGATGTAGCCCCTTTCACTGCAGCCCTTTCAGCCAGTTCTTCGGGCAGCACACCATAGACTACTTTAGAAGTAAGAGTTAAATATGTACTGTAATCCTAGTGGAGTATGTCAGTGTTCTGCATGGAAGTGCAAGGTGTGTGGAGTTAAACCTCTGGGCTTGTCATCAACTGTCTTAACCGGCTGCCTTCAAATAATCACCATGCAAAGATAAAACTGGCTTTCATAGTTCAAGAGGTAAGACAAGAAAGTAACATCACAATAAAACAGACTTTGGTCTGGAGTGAACGTGAGGATCTAAAACATGAAGCAATTGCTTAGGTTCATATTTATTGGTTTCTTTACTGAAGGCGCAGCTCATATTTTACGTAAATGAACCGAAGTTTAGAAAAGGCCAGAAAGTAATAGTTTAAATTATTTTTCTTACTTAAAGTTGTATTTTTATCTTTATAATTCTCCATGGATTATTTTGTGGATGTCTCCTATTAAAAAAAAAAAGGCAGTAGTAAAATTGTAATTGATTAAACAGCAAGGATTTGTGTCCCTGACTTGATTCAGATTCCATGGATGTGAGGCACGATGTAGGCCCACCAGTTCCCTGTAATCTGCCACCTTGTTAACTGATTGATCCCAAAAGAGAGTACAGATCAGTTAATAGCAATGTAACATACGAGCTTGGCTGGCAGCCAAACAAACACAGCCGCATTTCAAGTCAGTAAGTAGACTCAAAAAAAGACGTGGTCTTTTATTATACTCACTTAAATTACATTTTTCAAATAAGAAGAGTTGCACGGCAGCTTTATATAAGGCAATCTTGGATTCTTGTCACTTTGCTCCTGGCTTTTCACACTCAAGGAATCTTTTGATTCATCAGTGTTTAAAATGTCTTAGTTACCCTTAAGCTTGCTATCAGGAGGACTATTAAGGTTTTTCTGAAGTGTCTGTTAGTCTCCCTGGCCTGCAGCCCCACAAGAGTGTTTTGTAGGATTAGTGGGAATCAATTGTCTGAGAGATGTGTATGAAAGACATCAGATGAGATTCCTTCCACATCCTAATTCCTTTGGATCATCATTTCAAAGTGCTTCGTGAGAAGCAGACCAGAAGCTGCTGATGAGTGTCACCCCCTTCAGACGGTACGCTGATTTGGTGTCAAGTGGTTCAAAGAAACAAAAAAAATTAAACCGGTGAAGAAAAATCCATGTCCATGCCTCACACTGTACTGGGAATATGCTCTATTATATTTTTTTCTTCCGAGGATTCAATTAAAAATTAAATTATTTTATATTTCATAAAATTAAAAAGAAAAGTCAGGTTACCTGAAGCAGATGGTCATTAAAATAAAAGAAATATAGAGAAATTATTTTTTTCTTACTGAAAAGAAAGATTCAGACAGAAAATGATGACTCCTGGAATTAGTAAGTTTTGAAAGGTCTTGGAAGGGTAGGTTTTCAAAAGCATAAATGATTACTGGAGTCAGTTTTAGCTGCTCATTGTGCCTTTTGAAAGTCTCCTCTGGAAAAGATAAAATACCTTGTAACATTTTTATTACTAATTATTATGTATAAGTCATTAAAATATTTTGTCTGACCCCTGATCCTCTCTCCAGGTTAATACTGTGCATGAAGTAGAATAATGAATATAAAATTCTAACTCTTTGTTTTTTTCCTTCCAGGGACACAATAAAATCATAATCTACAGCAGACCTGTATATTTTTGTATATTGTGTGGCCTTATTTTGCTGCTAGATGCTGGGTCCAAAGACACAAATCCTCCTGTTTATACGATGTATGGCCTGAAGCTCTTCTCCCCCAGATCTCTCCAGTCAGCCAGAGACCATGTAATAGGTGAGTCAATATTTTTCCTAGGGCTGCAAAAAGGAATTAAGTGTGAGTCTGTGTTTTCCCATGCTGGCAATCAAATGCAAGTTATGAAAGCACAACTCAAAGTCAAATTGATAGAAAAATTTGGAATGACTTCAGATGGGGCGGGGGGCAGCTGGCAACCTTCCCTCATGCAAAAGGAGTTTTTAATGAAATGAGGCTCATGGAAATGTCTCCATAGAAAACTAAAAGTCGCTGATGTTATTAGCAAAAATCATCATCTGTGAAACGCAGTTAATCTTTGTAACGGTTTGTCTGTGTGGAGCAGTTACTGCAGAATAACTTGAGTTTTAAATTTAATGCCTGGAAGCTAATCCATGCCAGTTCATCGGATGGACATCAGTCTTCTGATCAGGAAGAAAGTGCTTTATTTTGGTTTAGTTTAATCATACTGTCCATGTGACCAGTTAGTGTGGAGCAGCCACTCTACAGTAGCTCTTTCAACCTGTTTCCTTCTAGAATCATGTTCTGAGGTTGCTGAGGACAATTCATATATTGCCCCATCATTGTCTGATGATCCCTTGGCACTAATTTGGAGTGTCCACAGCTGACATTACCCTGTTCTGTCAGGACACTTCTTCCTGTTGCACACCGCACTTCCAGTTTATAGCTGTGATGTTACACCAGCTGAGCCGCAGATACAAGTGCTGGACTGCACTCCCATGAATAGTGCAACGCTGCTAAGGTACAAAGTAGGAAATGTGAGGTTTACTGTAAAAGTTGTGAACACTCCCGGAAAGCTGTGTCGTCGTGTACCAAAGATGGCCTGTTGGTTTGTGAATTTAGAACCAGGAGAACCTAATGTAGAAGAAAAAAAAAAAACATTTTTGTGATATACAGTATGACCTTCGAGGTCTTTGTTCATCTGTGACTGTCATGCCTGCTTTTTGCCATCCTCAGGTCACTGCCTCAAAGGCATACTATTTTTATGAAAACCTCTTGGTCCTTAACATGGGTGCTATGGCTCCCAGTTCTTCTCACCAGAAACAGGAGAATATGAAGAGATGCGTCTCACTTATTTTAATTAGCTTTTTTCATTGCTTTCCTTTGGTCTCATTTACGTTTCTCCTTACATCTTATTCTCTCTGTCTGTCAAAGGTGAGTGGTAAAAATGCTGATAAATAATTCAACAAGAATCATAGATGACACTTGGGATAGAGATAAATGAAAAACTATAGCAACCAGCATAAGAAAACAAAGTGTGGGTATAAATGTGTTAATTTTGTCTGGTCTCAAAGGAGATGGCAGAGAGAGCATGTTCTTGAAGCAGGAGGGGGTGGGGAAGAGGAGAAATACAGGCTCATCTCCCCAGCTGGCATGTGTTTAATGAGGAAGAGAGGAGAAACCCTTTCCCTTTGCTTTCCTCTGTTCTTGTTTTGCCAAGTTGTATTGGTTGAAGTAATGTTTGATGCTGTGCTTTGGCTATTCCTTTGTCTTTATGGTAGTCGTAACTTCTGGCTGCTGTGAATCCTTGCAATTGTTCCCAGTGCAGTGACCTCTGTAAGCCATGGCAGTCCGGCATCCTGTGGCATCTTGCTGCACTTTTAGTGTAGATTCTCTTAGGTAATGAAGGTATAGAAGTATTTGGTTTGGGCTATAAAATAATGAAGGAAGTTGGTGCCTCTGAATACCAGTAATGTCTTACTACTGTTTTGCAATTTTGCCTTTTTGCTCAGTATTTTTAATCTCTTTCTATTGGTCTGTCATCATATGGTGACTTTTTAGTTTATATTTTAATCATAATTTATTAATAATTTATTGTGGTATATGGAGTTGATGTGTTTGGAAATCAAGGAATTTTTGACTGTGTGTTGCAAATACCAAGGAAAGGAAAAGTCTTATTTCAGGTGTTTATTATGATAGAAAGCAAAAGCCATGGAAATCACAGAACGTACCAAAGACCTAGTGTGATGCTGCATATCATACTCTGATAAAAGTCTTGAAAGAAGGTCATGAAAGAAAATAATTGCAGATTTGATAGATGTGTAACCTAATTACTTACGAAACATGGTTTTTAACATGTTCATTTATTTTCAATCTACTCTATTATCTGATTCTGTTTTATTTTAAATTGGTGATGATTCTGCTATTGATTTATATTTCTGTTAGTTGGGAGTTCATGACTTTAATTCTGACTGTGATTTTCATCTTGAATTCCTTATTTCAGTTAACATTTTTGCTAGATTAACATAGGAATTGCAAATAAGGGCAGAGACAACCAGCTTCAGCCACTGGGAGCTACAGGTGTGGTTAGTGACAAAAGTAGTTGTGTATTTTATATATGATAGTTTTTGTGATGAAACCATTTAAACAGGTAAGTGAAATTATTTGGCAGACATTTCAGAAGACTTAAGAATCAGGAGGTGGCAAAATCTTGTGATAGCGAGTCCTCTGCCTGCTCCTTTCAACAGTGATTGAGCTTCTGTCAAGGGAAGAAAGCCTATGAATGTTATGCTCTCCCATGTTCAGGAGTGGGAGAACAAAAAGACTATTTCTCACTGAAATAATGCTTTTTATTTTCCTTGTAAAAAATGTTTTGCTACTTTGATATATAATTTTTTTTTAATTAATCTTTTTTTAAACATCTAAAATGTTCGCTACGTGATGTTGCTATACTACATTTCTCAAAAGACAAATTTTCCAAAGTCATAATTTGTTTCCCTCTCCATTTATGTGATATGTGCTGTTCAGAGGAAAATTGCAGTGTTAAATGCAGCAGCTCGCATAATGATCACTTAGTGGCCCAGCTTTCAAAGGTGGTGTGAGTCTGTATGAAAATGTGTGATACTTCAAGAAATTCTCTGTGGAATTCATAATGCAATTTCAAAGGATTAATCAGTTACTTTTATTGTCTGCTTCCCACAAGGGGAACTGCTGCTTCTCAGTTCACTCCTTTTGTGGGTGACAATTGTTTATTTTCCTGTCCGGTGTGCCCCTTGGTGCAGATTGTGATAAACTAAGCTGCCTTAGCTAAAGAAGTTGCTGGGGCTGTTCAAGGTATTAGTAGAGAGTGGGTGAGGTAAGGACAGTTTTACAGTCAATTAACTTTTCCCTCCTTGTTTACATTTGTCTCTGTATATCTTGGTGTACTGTCAACTCTTTAATCTCATCCTTCCTTCCACTGCTCTTATTCCACTTTCCCTGAGGTTGCTACAGCAAAGGCAATCATTTGGGCTGTAAGTCAGTAGTCTAAGATGAATTCTGGCAGTTCTGCAAGTCCTTTGCCAAAGGAACAATATCTCCTGAGAGTTTCAGCAGTGTTTTGGGGACAGTTAATCCATGGTGGGTCCACATGGCCTGCTGAGCAGTTTTCTGTTGTGCCATTTTGCCTGTCTTCAAGAGTGGTTGTTGCTTGGCTTGGCATGACTTGGTGGAATATCCAAAAATGTGCAGAGTAATAGAGGAAGAGGAATTTAATATTGGCATTTGTATGTGAAAGGCTGAGAAGGGAGCATTTCTGCATTTTCTTACATACAGATCACTTGCGCCGGTGGTGGGAAGTAGTGTTGAAGGTGCATTGTGAATCCAAGTATACTTACGTGAATGCTGTCGGTGTTCAACACTTGAGCATGTCGTGTTCTCTCCTGTCTTGGACTTGCTCAGCAAGACTTACAGTATTAGATAGCAGTAGTGTAAATACAGTGAAGATAAAAGCTGTCAGATCAAACGGGGTGTATTGTTTCCTTTTAGCGCCAGATGCCTTAGTAAGATGAGCGGGCAGATGTGAAATTAGCGTTCAGCAAAGAACACAAATCCTTCTGTTTCCTTCTCAGAAATCTGACCGGGGGAATGGGGAATAAGTTGTAGTAGTGATTTGTTTAATTTGCTTTTTATGAGAATGAATAGGAGGAAACTGCAGTATTCCTAGGATCTAAAGTAACGAAGACATCGTTGTTTACAAGGAATAGTGGCTGACACACATCTCTCTCTGCCATGCAGAACACTGTGGTACTAGTACAATGAAGCAGTAAGAATATGATTAAATATGTATGTTTATCCTTGAATGCTTACACTTGGGTCAAGCGTGTGTTTAGATACTTTGCTAGACAGCCTTGCTTAGCATTTTCCATGGTGGAGCTGAGAGTGAGTTAATGGGGAGGAGAACTGCTGGAAGTGAACAAAATATAAGACTAGCCGGCATGATTACCTGAATTAGGACTCCTGCTTTTCCTTGTGTATGAGGCAGCCATTCAAATTAGCATTTCTATTCAGAGTCTGTAAAGCTGTAAGACTGGGTTTTACTCATGAGTTTCTTTTCTGTTTCTAATGTTCTCTCGCTACTGTGAAATTTAAGTCCGTTCTGCTGGAAGCTGGTGGAATATTCTGAGGAAGCTTTGCTATAGGTTTCTCCCATTTTTCGGGGCTGCTATAAGTATCCGCTCTTGATTGCAGGAGATGCAGGATATTGTGATAGCCAAGATATTTCAGATCTTAGCCATTAAATTTTTGTTTGTTTGTTTATGTTAAATTGTTATAGCTGTTCTTGAACCATCTCAGATTCAAGGAAGAAGTTCCAAAGTCTGCAAATTAAAATTTCTCTACTTTAAAAGGAACAAATATAACCTTGAAAGTATTTGAGAAGCCGTAAGGAATCTATGTAATGCTATTTTTTCTGCCACTGTTTTTATCCAAATCAATCCTAAGGTTAACTCTGAGCTTTAGTTTCTTATGTGTAAAATATAGCATTATTTATGTTGAATACATGAGGAGAAAAATGTAATCGTGCTGCTAAGGTTAAGTTATGATCACTTGAATAATCTCCAAATTTATTGCAAAAATTTCTGATTCTGCTGTCATGCATACTTCTTTATTTTCCATACATTGGATGTGTGACTATGTTCTAAAATACTTTTTTTTTTTTCCTCTTAGTGTTTTTATATTGCTTTCCCGCAATTTCTCTTCTTGGACTTTTCCCTCAAATCAATACCTTCTGCATATATCTTTTGGAACAAATAGATATGTTGCTTTTTGGTGGTTCTGGTAAGTAGCCATCCGCAGCTTGACCTATCCCTTTCTGGCCTTATAACCTCAAATTAGAATATATTATTGCATGTTACATAACACAGTGCATATTAAAACTCAACACCCATCTAACAGTGGGGTGAATACTTATAAGGCCCATTTGATTTGATTTCTTTTTGCCTTTGAGAAGTTGTAGACAAGTTTTCAAAATTATAGGTTGCAGATTATGGTTGACAATAGAGAGTTCTCTCCTGGCACAAGTGATGTGAATCTTTGCTATATTTATTAAAAACAAAAACCTTTAACTTTCGTTTTCTCTTGACATCTAGGAAAAAAACCTTTGCATTCTTCCACAGAAAGACATATTGACAAGATATTTGATGTGTGATAGGTTTTTATGGTGTTATTTCACTTGTGAGATGAAGCGTCGAGATTTTTTGTTGGTAGTGGGTTTTATGTTTTTCATTATAGCTTAGGTAGCAGGGAAGATTGAGATACATCTACACTGTCAGCTTAGTTTGTGTCAGAAACAAAGTTCCTCTTTCTTCCCACTTACCACATGTCTCTATTTCAGCTGCTGCTGGGTTCGTGTCTGCACTGTACAGCATTTCCCGAAGCTTTATTGTTCTGATTGTCCTATATGCCTTCTGCTTCAGTGCAGTGAAGGTAAGCCAGAAAAACAACACTGGAACAATTCAAAATTTCAAGCTGGAAATTGATGTAATCTAGGGAGACTAGCATTGTTTAGTCCTACATTGTTGTTGCTTATCAAGATAAGCTTTGCAAGCCATGCTTCAGTTTCTGCATGTTAGTTACACTGAAATAGACCAAAACTGTAGCAGAAATTCTGAAGTAAATGTGTATCTAATACCTGTGATTATTTACCTCTTATATGTATGTATCAGTCTGAAATGATCCACTGAATTCTCTCTACAAACATAAACGGCTGCCTTGATTTAAAAAGCTACAGCCTCTGTTGACCTGCATAGCCAGGCCAAATTTGCTCATAATTACTAGTAAGGTTTTTGCTGTTGCTTCATAACAATATGCCTAAGAACCTAAATGTTGGGCAGACCAGTGGTCCATCTAAGTAAGTAATGTGTCTGCATCCACAGGGAAGTACAGTTTAGGAATTTAATGCAAGCCAGATGACTGGCTTTGCCACTTTTTTCCCCTAACATCCCAGAGCCGTTAGACTAGGGATGTTGGAGAGTGTGCTTATATCATTTGTTGTCTGTGGACTTCTCTATGAATTTATCGAGTCCCTTCTTGAATGTGCTTGTCCTCTCTGACTCCACAGCTTTGTGCCAATGAATTCTAAGTGTTCACTGTGCTCTGTGCAAAGCAACGCTGTCCTTCATTGGTTTTAAGCAGATCTGCTAATTTCACTAGGTCTTCCTGATGCTTAGTATTGTAGGGTTTGTGGAAAACCTGGTCTGTGCTCTTTTTGTCTGCTGCCTTTACAGTTTTGCAGGCATCAGATATATCTCCCTCAGCCATCTCTTTAAACTGAAGAGACCCAGCCTTCCTCCTGTCTCCCTGTAAAGCAGCTGCTTTCTCAGAGGTAGCTAAGTTAGTCACCTTGCTCTGCTGTTAAAGTCAGGTGTGGAGAGTCAGTTGTGTATGGAGCTCAGGATGCAGGTGTGCCACAGCTTGCTATGCTGGCACGGGACTGGTTCCCTTACCAGTGATGCCCAGTTTTGGGTAATATTCAATCGAAAGCTTTTAATTTTTCTTTTTTTAATCTATTAATGTGTAGTGCATTAATGTGCAGTTCTCTGCATGGGACATTTAAAAAATGGCAATGATATTTTGTCTGCCTTCAAATCTGCTGTAAAATTCCCAGTGAACACAGCAAGACCAGAATTTCATGTTAGACTTGTAAGAAAATTTATCCTACAAGGGACAGCCTTTTGGCAGTGTTTCATTGAGGGCTGGATGCTGTCGGTGTCCATGCAGGGGTGCAGCAGGATGTGCTGTGGTTGACAAGCTGCCCTTGACATCTTGTGGGCACATGTCAGAGGAAGCTTTGTGGTGGCACATGCACGGCACATATGGAGAACCCAATATGAGGTTCTGCAACTGCCAAGGATGTATCATGTCAGCACCCAGGCTGGTGCTTTACACAGATGAGAGGGGCAGTCAGGTGTTCCTGTAAGGGAATACTTTTAGGAACATCAGCATTTCTATAGTGGCTTTCAAGAATTTTTTGCTTGAAATTTTGAACAGTAGCCTTAAATCAAAGGACAATTAAAATACCTAAATGGTTACTTGCAGATGAACAGAGCTGGCTGTGTGTCCTTAACCACTCCCAACAGTGAGGTAAAATGTGTTAAACACATTTGGTGGCTTGAGTCCTTTCAAAATGAATTACAGTGACTCAGCTGCTGTGTTAAGGCGCTTGAAATTAAATGTCTTTAAATATGTGGTGTTCTCCCAGGGAATTTCCTGTCACCTGGCTCACACAGTTTATCAGTTGTATTGGTTACACGTGACCCACCTGTGTGGTTGTTGCTGCAAAGTTTAACTGGTGCTTGTGCAGTTTCCTGCAAAAGTAGCCAGTACTCCTGCTACTGTTTTCTGGCTATATTAACCATTTGGAAACTAGCAGCTGAGACAGAGAAGGAGGCGTTCCTTAAGGATGAACAGAGTGAGAAAATGGGTAACTGTGATGAGAAGCTGATAAAAATGAAAAGAGCTACATGGAAGGAAGGAGTTAAACTACCGTTAAACTGGCAAATACCTGGGAAAGGATTTTTTCTTTTTTTCTTCCCAAGATTAGCAGATGGTGATTCACTAGTTGAGAGTAGGGAAGTTGTGTTTGGATACTTCAGAAATGTTTTTTGTAAACAGTAGGGGAAAAAAGACACTTTAAATAGTCTACATAATCTTTTCTCAGCATAATACTTTAAATTACAGCATGCAGGTGGTTTTGTAGATAAGCAATCTCCTTGTGGATTAGGCTTCAAACTGCTTAGAAATATGCTTTTAATGCTACCCTGAAGTTGAGTGCTGTGAAAGATTTTCAAGATATCTGTTGTAAATTACTAATATTAAGTTCAGACTTTCTGTTCACACACAGAAGTTAGAGTTAATTTGAACTTTAATGGCACTGTTCTTGTGAAAGCCCTTCTGAGAAGGTTAATTTAAAGCATGTAAAGACGATTCCTCTTGCTGCAAAGCTCGTAATCTCAGTCTACTGGAGTGCTTAAAATTTCATGCATTTTTTTTATTTTTCTTCTAGAAGTTATGAAATAAGGTTTAACTTGTGTTAAACCTTCTTGTTCTTCAGTCAGGTCCAGAGATTTTTATTTTGAACTGATTTCTGTAATGTTGCAAGAGAATAATGGTTGATGGTGGAAGAGTAGGAATGGGACCCACTGTGAAAGGTGGTCTAATACCCCTGTAAGTAACTTGAACTGTTTTGATAAGTAGTGAACAGCAATTTATGATCTTAATCAAGTAAAGATTTTAATTTTTGGTGTGCAAGAAATTATAGAGTTTAACTCAAAACTGAGCAAATGCCGTAGTCTGTTCCACTGAGGTATTTGCACAACAGTAGTAACATGGTTTTCTTTAAAGCTGGAATAAAGAAGGAATATCTCTTCCATACTTGCACTTTAGAGCTGTTATATATTTTTTATTCTTATTTACTTTGTTCTCCTTTGGTCAGTTTGTTTTTAAAACCAACCAAAACCAACAGAGCAAAATTTTCAATATTTATGGAGGTCAAAAAAAGGAAAAAAAATCACCATAATCAAAATTTTTCAGGGCAGGGAAACATGATAGATTCTATTTGACAGAGGACTTCTGGGTTGCAAAGTGTATTTTTTTGGCTGAAATGTAGCATCCTCAAATGTCAACTCTGTTTATTGGCAGAACATCTTATAGCTCAGCAGGTGTAACTACCAGAGTTCTATTTCCTGAAATAAATTGCAGAGGAGAATGGATCTCTAAGTGATTTTGTGCTTTTTCCTGGTGAACAATTGCTCACATCAAACACCCAGCCTGAAGAACATTCCAGTGGTATTAGGCTTGATTCTGTCCTCCCTTAAGTGGTTCTTGTGTTCTAGTTATAATCTTGCCGGGTGAAATAATCTAACCTGCTTTCTCTGTGTACATGAATTATTCTGAAAGGAAATATATTACTCCTGAAGAAGTTAATTGGAAGAATAATTAACATACCATATTATTTTCATTTTTCATTAAAATAAAACAATTTTTTATTTTATAATTTGTGTTCTTAAGTGAGTGTTTCTTGTTCTTTTTTAGAGCATAACCTATATATACATACAATAGTTATGCTCAGATTTTGAAATTCATTTAGAATAGCAAATTCACTGCAATTAATTGTTTTCTCTACAACTTCAGTTTTAGAAAATGAGGAAGTAGGAATTGTTTTGGGGTATCTTCACCGAGCAGTGTAAGTACTCAAGGTGACTTTCAGTATGTGAATATAAGCTCTGAAAAATGAGACTAACAGGCCTGTGCTGAAGTCCTATTCCTTGTCCAGACTGATTTAGCTGTTGAATTACGTTGCACAAGACCAACTGAGAGCCTTTATGAAAAAGCAGCTGTGGTATGGACATATCATTTAACTTACATCTAAGTGAGTTTAACTTAAACTTTTAACTTAATAATTCTCATGGATTTTCATTCAGGTAAATTGCCTGAGGAAAACTGTTATGCAGTATTCTCAGTTGAGAGTTCATCCTGTGACCTGCAGACAATGTTTGGCGTGTCCAACAAGTTTGTCTGGCCCCGTCACTCTTTGAGTGACTTTGCAGTGCCTTTGCCATTACATGAGCAGAAATATTTCTCTCTTGTGGCTAAAATGCACATAGCACATAAGAAAGGACGGACAGATCTGTAGTTTTGTGTGAACAGTGGGGGTGTGGGTTGGGTCAGGTGTCAGGCTGCTGTGGTGTCCCATCACAGGCCTTGATCAGAAGCACATGACACATTTTGGGGAGTGGCCGCACACTGCTCACCTGGCAGACCTGGGCTGTTTGTTATGTGGCCAGATGTGCACTTTCACACACTAAGATAAGGGACAGACTGTCACCAGGGCAGGCACAGACTCTTTGCAAGATGATGGTACCTGTGTGTGTGCTGCGTGACTTGGACACTTGGAGGAGGAAAAGGAGCGTGTTGTTCAGAGGTGACTGGGAAGCAAATGGGTTCCAGCTTCTGTGACCAGGCAATGGCTCCTGTCCTCATAGTGCTCCTGAGCAGCTTTGCCCTTGCTTGATATTGCTGTGGGGGAGCTGTGGGTCTGCAGCTTGTCAGGACCTTCTCTCGTGGTTCTACTGCTGGGATGATCAGTTTTCATTTTCTGTAAATCTGTCACATAAAAAACATAACCCAAAATTGTTCACAGCAGGAAGTACAGAGTATTGCATCTGAAATTACAACAGATAATTTCTCCATAAAACCCGTGAGGGCGAAATAGCTCGTGTCTGTGTGTTTGAGGCCTTGAGGACTGATGGGCAGAACGCTGTTTGTCGCCGCTGTCAGTGAAAGCAGCTTATTGTGAGTGGGACAGGTTTACAAATCTCCCTCTGCCCTGGCTGGTGCAGGAGTTGTTCCCGATGATGATGTGAAGTCCCATGGATAGATTCCTGTTGTGTTATCCCGGTGATGCAAAGGTGATTTGGTTACAGCTTTGAGGTGCTGTTGAGCATTTCTTCATCAATCTTTCCCCATGACACATTTGTATTGTGAGTGATACAGTGAGGACCACTGTTATCTATCCTTGTATATAACAAGACTGTAAACCCGGTTTCAGGGGAGTATGTAGGTAAACATCTTAGATTCTGAAATGCAAAACCCTGAGTTTCTCCTGCTTGCTTTGAAATTTCTTTGTCTCCCAGAACTCTGTTTAATCATCACTCCTTATTTCAGTTTTTCCAGGTTGTCTATGAACTTTCATTTGCTTTTGCTTAATACAAAGCTCTAAATCCTAAGCATGGTCTTATCAGCTCCTTTGTTCATTCCTTGGATTCTTACATCCAATAGCTGCGATTTTGCGGCTCACTACTTTTATTGAAACACTTGGGTAACTGAGCTTAGTTTAACATTACCTGAGTTCACTTCAGCCTGGCTTTATTTTTGATCTTATCTTCAGTCCTGTAATCTTGAACAGAAATTGGCAGTTCTAATAGTTATCTTGGCTTTGATATACGAAAGAGTTCTCTTTTTCCAGGAGGAGGTGTTTTTATTTTTCAGATGTTACATCCATCAGATTGGAGACATGGGAATTTCTGTGCCATCTTTTTCACTTGACTAGAATTTCATGATGTACTGGTTTTCGTCTCTTGCTCCATCTGTTTTGTGGTCTGTGCCCAAATACATAAGGGATGCTTAAAAAAAAGTCAGGTATGCCCTCTTACTTCTTCTACAAATATTTCATCTGGAATTTAGCCATCCTGATACCAGTCTTTGGCATTCCAGTGTTCCAGGGTTTTGCTGTGGGGCAGAAGAGCACATCCCTGAATGTTTCTGGAATCAGTCAGTCCTTGTCTTCTGCCTTCTCTTCATATCAGTTGGTTTGGATTTGAAATGTATCCAGAACTGGTTAATTACTTGTCATCCAGATTTATTTTTTTTTTTTTTAATGGAACTTGCCGTTTATCTTAATCAGCCTGGGAGAAAAAAAAAATCAGATTTTTGGATTTGGGTTAGAAAAATTAAACTGATGTGAATGTATTCATATGTGGCACACCAGCTTTTTCCAGCTCTGTGTAAATGTATATTTTTTGAAATGTAAGTTACATATTTTCCGTTACCTCATACCTGAAGAAAGTGCTTTCTGGTGGCTTATTTATTGCTTCAATAGGCAGTTACTAAAAATCCTGTGTGGATTTTAAACTGTTCTCAGCTTACATTGATGTAGTTTGGTTTGTTTAATGAGTTTGAAACTAATTAATTAGAATTCTTGCTTCCCGTCTTCAGTGATGCAGTCTTCTTCTGTGTACTTATAATTTTGGTATATTTGTCTTAGGATTTTATGGTGGGAAAGGGTTGCAAGCATACATCTCCCTCAGTCTCATAAGACTGCCCAAATAAATTTCTGGACAGCAGTGAATGGGCTCATGTGTATAGACAGAATTCCTGTATGTGTAAGTGATGAAAAATAGAAGTATAATATTATTGGACAGCTTTTTTTCTGCTGCATGGAATACTCTCAGTCCTTTTGGAGGTTTTGGAGGCAATGTTTTTTCCAATTTTAGAGATCACTGAGGTTCAAGCAAGAGATATTAGGGGTGTTAATTTTGGAGAATATTCCTAGATACCATACCTTTCATTGCAGCCATAGTCAAGTCTTGCACTGCAGACATACCTTCAGTAGTTATGGTCTTAGTTTTCTGTGTATCCTAAGGACTTATTTTGCAGATAGAAAGAAGAAATTATGCCTGTAGAATCTGACATGGCCCAGGGTTGCTTTCACTGTATGTCACTGTGCAGGAATGTAGAAATCTGCAGTATTTCTTTAGGATAGACTCACCATTATGTGAAATATGAGTATCCATGCTTCCTGCCTGAAGCTGCTGCTCATCTTGCTTTTTAGCCAAGGAATTCCAGTCACAGACTGGGATCCTGTTGCATACCGTGGCATGTTACACATGGACACCTCTGTATTAGTGCAGTCTTTATGGATTTTAAATTTTAGCAGTGAAAATACAGTCCAAGATAGCAGCAATTGCAGAGAAAGAGGGCCAATGTTACTTGGAATGGGCAGCGATACCTGTATTTTGGTAACCTACCACTTGTCATGTTTTTGGAAATCATCTGGGAAAGTAACGCTTTTTTTTTTCCATGGATGATGAGAAGATAAGGCTGGTGGGCTTCTCTTCCTAGAATTTGTCTTTAATCTGTGTAATTTGAGGGCCATTAGTTCACATATTTTGGTTGTTAATGTTCACTGAGAAGTGAACATATTACCATGGTAATATGGTACTAAGCTTATAGCTAGCCTTGTAGAGGACAAGATATTACTATTTTCTCATATTTTGGGGGGTGAAGAGGGTTGCCTTTTACAATCTCTTTCAGAAAAGTCAGTGTTTTACATGTTGAGAAATAAGATAATAGTATTTATTTCCATCTTTACCATCAAACGTATGGAAATGGTTGACCATCAGCACTTCGTGCTTATTGCTTGATATGTGAGCAATGGCACAGATCCATGATGAGGCAGGGGTGTGGAGGAAAGGAGAAAGACCCAAGAAAGTTTGATTGAATTGCATGAGGGAGTACATGACTTTTAAAGGTCCATTCCAACTCAAGCTGTTCTGACTCTGTAAATAGTGATGAAATGATGAGAGTGGAAAATCAGGTGTGTGAAGACCGAGAAGAGTTTGTCGTCTTGTTTAAAAACCCAACCACTGTGCCAACACCTTCACCTTCAATGATGCTGTCTGTCACTGCAGTAATCTGCAAAGTCATTGTTGAGTTGAGAGGAATACTCTGAAATTAAAAAACAAAAAAAAAAAAAAACCAAAAAAACCCCAAAGTACCAACCAAACAAAAAAACCCCCAAACCCCAGAAAAGGTAACCAGAATTTCTACTTAACATAATCGGTTCTCTGTTCAGAGCACTTTTTGTCTCTGGAGTAGAACATATGATTTATTTGAGCATATCTTTGAAAGATAAGTGTGCTACATGTAGCTTTTTTTAGGAGAAGAAAGAAGTAGAAGGATAAATAATGTAGGACAGAAAACTACTAATGCTACTTTTTAAAAATACATTTGCCTTCCCACCTCTTGCAGTGGTAAAAGGCTCGTAAGTTCAAAGATGCTTTTATCTCCCCCTTTAGTGGATTGTTTTGCGATTAGGCAATTCTGTGGTTGGAATGGAACACCCCCACTCCCACCCCTGGGTCTGTTGTAACTCATGACTTTCATCCTTAACCCTGTAAGTCTGTTTCACTTGTTTTAGAAATGACTACGTGAGTGTCTGCATCAAAGTCAAAGCTGTACATGAAAGCACTACATGGCACCTCAGCCCAATGAGGTAAACTGGGAAGTGAAAGTCCCTGTCTAGTATGACAGATAATACCAGCTTCCAAGAGTAAAACCTGCCATTCCTGTTTTCCCACTGAGAAGAATCATTGTTCAATTATCAACTATATTGTTTTTTTCTTGTTTTTTTCTTTTTTTTTCTTTTTTTTTTTTTTTATTTAAAGCTACCAGGTATCATTAGTGGGGGAGGAAAATGACAAAATGGAAGAGGGTGCATCACACTGATATTGGAGAAATGACACCTTTGTTCATTTTCATCTTTTCTGCAACACTGTGTAGCATTTTTCTGGAGAATCCTGTTCTCTAGGCACACAGCAAATATTGATGTCTGTCCTACCTCCTTTTATGGTTCCCTGGTGTCTGAGGTTTGAGGAGACAATGACAGTTTGGACCTAGAACACAGGCCACACAAAAGCTATGTGTAATGTGCAAAAAATATGGAAAGAGAATTCCTAAGACATTAATGTGGGGATTCAGCCATGTGCAGCTTCATAGTACAAAGAGGGTAGAATGATTTTTCAAACTGGCTACTGATAAATTTCAATATCAGAAATATTGCCTGACTCTTGATAGTATTTTTTTTCAAAAGAAGTTGCAGGTCAAAGGGGCAGTCGTGCTCTAGAAGCTGCCGGGAGGATCTGTACACAGTTGTATTGCAAAGGATGTTTGGATAGGCTGTGATTCAGCCATTTTCAAAACATTTTGGCTTCAGTTAATTTTCTTCAGTGTTTTGAAGAATAAGAATTGAATATAACAGGAGACTAAGCATGGGAAAATCTTACCCAAAATATATTCAACCCCAAAACTGGTAACAGTGAAATGAAGAATAGGATTGTACAGTAAAGTTTAAATTGTCAAATAAATGGTGAGGGATTCTTTCAATAATAGCATGTGAATCTCTCTTTTGTTTGTAATTACTGTTTTGGGTAGGATCGTTTGATAGAACTTGTCTCTTCTGACTTCCATCTTCATGATGTTCAGTAGTATGATGAGGGGAAGATAGTTCATGGAATTAAAATTTCATTTTTTTGGTACTACTCTTATGATAATGAGACTATCAGAGTTAAATTGCAAAATTCCATGCTGCAATGGGTTAGATGTTTGACACTTAAAAGAAAATTAGTTTGTCTTCAGTATTCATTGCACCTGAAATAAATGGAGTGTTTCCTAACGTGCTAAGAAATCATGCATGTAACTGAGCAAAATAAGGCTAATAAACCTAGTTTATTCTCTGAAAATATTGGTCCTGTATTAACTGTTGAGTTTTTAAAGCAAGAGGTAACTGTGCAGAAGTCTTGTTTGCACTAGCCTGAAGTTTCACAGATCCTACAAGCATTGCTTCTCAAAACTTGTCCAGAAAGTGCTCTGATGCCAGGATCTGGTGAGTTCATATTTGGTTGATCAGGTAGAAGTTGTGTGGAGGTGAGGAGCACAACTAGTAAGTGAAATGGCTATGGATTTGATCCATGTTTTTGTGTCCTTCACGGATGAAATCTGTGTTCCTTACAGATAGGACTCACAAGTATGCCTTAGGATCCCTGATTTGTACCCGATGACTTCACAGATAAAGCTGATCTTCATAAGTGTTCCTTAAGCTTTATATTCTTTCTCGCCCGTTTTAGCTGTTTAAGTCACCCAGAGAGAGTTTCTCCTCTCAGTTATGTCCAGAATGTGTTGGCGAGTGTGTCCATTGTCTCTTGTTTCCCTGCTCGAGCATGTCTCACACGGGGGAGTGTGCTCTCCCTCTCTGCTGTGTTAGCATCCAGACAGAGCCTGGGTGTAGCGCACAAGGCAGCAGAAATGTGTCTGGAAGAAACCCCAGTGCCTGACCTACGTGATATTGTCATTTGCTATGTGCAGTCTGGCTACAGGTCAAGTAACTGCATCTCAATTTAACGTGTAGATAAATACACTGCTGTTGATTTCACTCGAATCACATTTTAATGAGAATTTTCCTCTTAACGTTTCATTGAAGAGGAAAGAAAACCTGCCTTTCATGTGGTTTCCTAGCTAATTGCTGATTATAGAGGAGTTGCATAATATGACCACAAAACATGCCTTTAATTGCTGGGTTTTTTTCACAGTAATAAACTTTGATCTGAAAAAGGATTTTCAGTCTGTGGTAGATGGTGTACAAGTTTAGATGTTGTGCATGTAACATTGCATGTATGACGAATGGCTTAACCTACTTATTTTGGCTTTTTAAGTTCTGCATTCCTAACTTTGCTTTCTGTCATCCTTTCAGGAACCGTGGGATGCACAGCACATTCCAGCGCTGTTCTCTGCTTTCTGTGGTCTGCTAGTTGCACTTTCTTATCACCTCAGCAGACAGAGCAGTGACCCATCTGTGCTGATGTAAGTTGCCTGTAAATGTTATTTGCTGATTACTCTGTACAGCACACAGCCAGAGCGATGCCTGGGTTTCAGAACCACAGCGTTGCTTCCTGAAAGTGCTGTGGTGGGGTGAAACTCCTCACCATGTCTGCGTGGTTGGTATCAGTCCTGTCTGTGAATGAAGTGCTGCAGTCAGATCACCAGAGGGGCTGGTGCTCTTTAAGCAGCACTAACCCAAATCTCTGAAGCAAATTTTCCCCTCTGGGATGTTGTGTGCTTGCCAGGCTGGAGGACAGTGATTTAGTTGAAGGGGGTTCAGGCAGCTAGAGTTGCAGAATGTGCATTGAGTAGCACTGGGGCCAGGAGAGTGGACGTTTAATGTGCTGGGAGGATGGCTGAATTACAGCTCTTGCTAAGGATTATTACAGTAGGCTATGCCTCTCAGTTTGAAGTTCCATCGTTCCTTTTGTTCTCTGACACAGTCTGGTAGAGATAACTGAGGAGAAGAAGCATATGCTAAGAGCTGACACTGCAAACAAGGGAGATTAAAGGGGAGAAGTCCCAACATTGCATGCTGAGGTGATGTGTGAGAAAGACCCAATAGATCCATAGTTCAGGGGCAGCAAATACGAATTTCCCAGTGAGGAAACTGTGATATATGACTATTACAGGGGCTGTGGGGGTCAGCATGCAGCTGGGCAATTACATCTATGGCTGTGGAGCTAAGCAAGTGGGTTTTGTGCAGCCAGTATCACCTTGCCATTTGGAATTCTGCTTCACAGATAGCTCAGTTATATCCTACAAGAGTGCAGAGGGTCTGTGAGGAAAACCCGCAGGTTTCCTCTTCTTTGATTCATGAAGTGTGTTCTCTCCTTTCATGAGGTGAGGCTCAAGGCACAATTCTGCAATGCAGAAGAGAGAAGGGGAAGAGGAGAGCTTTTTAGGCTGTTCAGGATTCTCTTTTAGTAGAGAAACTTGGAAAAAGCAGAACAATGCTGATGAGAAAGGAAAGGATATAGAACACTAGTAGGAAATTATCATCCCAGTAAATCTTACTGAGGAGTTGAAAAATTCTTTTTTTACCATCCAAAAGATTCAGAGAATCTGACATTTATACATTACTAAGTTCTGATGGGGCAGAGCAACAAGAACTGCTTGCATGTCTTGCCATGAACTTTACCCACAGCCTGCTGTGTGTGACAGATGTCAGGTAGACCTGGATCAATCTTTGTGTGGATGGTGTGTAGTTTATTGGCCGTTACAGTATGGAATTTACGTATGGAAGGAAGCAAAGCTATGTGCTGTGTTAGGGAGAATTCTTAGCCTTGGAGTAAAATATACTCAGGTAAATTGCGAATCAGCATGGAATTGTGAGTTCTTTCAATTTCAATGAAGTAATTTATATGTATCCTTTTCTTTTACTTCCCAGAGGGGACACACCAGTTCATGAACCTCTTTAATAAAACATAAAATTTCCTTCCTTGAAACTTGCTTTCAGAAAGTAATCTTTATCTATTAAATGCATTTTAACTTGTAAACCTAGCTGACAATTTCATAACATTTGCAATGAAATCTCCAGCATCTGATATGCTTGTTAAAGATCTAAAAATTAAGAATATGTATACAGCAACATCAAATGTTTATTGTGCAGTGGTAAAAATGCATAAAGGTTAAAAAAAGAAATTTAAGATTTTTTTTCTCTAAACAGCTCTGAACTTCTTTTAAATAAGTTAAGGAGATTGGAAAAAGTATTTAAGGTATGGCCTTTGGCATAAAATTCAAGATGGATGAGGAAGTAGCACATAAATCTTGAAGAGAAATTAATATACAGTTTGTACAGAAAAGGCTTCCTTGGCCATTTTAACATGGGTCTAAAGAGCTCTCATATTGGTTTCAGCTTAGCTGAAACAGAGGAGTCATAAAAGCAACAATACCCTCTCTGCTCCTTCCTCTAAATGACTTAGTCACATTGATTGGACTGCTGAGACTTCTCAGGATTCTGATGAGGAGTTTCTGCCCTGATCATAGGTAGAGCTGGTTTGTGTCAATCTCCAGCTGTAAGGAGATAAGAATGTTAATGTGAACATGAAGAAGGAAATCTGAGGCTGTTCTTCCTCCTCTGTCCTTGAAGAATATTCATATCTGTTGCACATGTTCAGAAGCATCCTAACTAGGATTTTTTTTTTAAAACAGGTCCCTTATTCAGTGTAAATATGTCCCTCACTACCTACGCCAACGGTTTGAAGATTCGTCAGAAGATCCACTCCCAGAAAAAATGAGAGAATCAGTGGTAAGGCTTTTCCTTCATTACTTTCTGTTCAAAGCTCTTTCTCTCTCATCCATTTTGCCCACTGAGGAACCTTGTAAATATTGTAATTTAGTATTTTAAATTACTAAAACCCCACAGATAGATCATCTTTACAGTGAGGCCAGCAGTGAGAAGGGGAATACGTTCCACTTTCCTTTCTGAAGGGCTGTGCCACATTGGTTCTGTAATACAGTACATGGGAAATACACTCTTAGAGCTTGGGAAGTGGGGCGCCTCTCATCCTGGTACACAGAGAACTAATGCAGGTTCTGTGCTCAGAGTTACAACCTGTGTGTCCAAGGTAGGTGGGATTGTTCAACAAGCATTCAGAACGGTGACCAGTCCTGCCAAACTCTCTGTCTGCTGGAGGGGAAGAGGGTTCAGAATTACATGTGTTTATAATGGCCCTTACTCTTTATTTTTCTATGGCTAGGACTACCTGTTTTTCAGGAATGCCTTTTCTCTGCCAGGAAATACTCTTGACTGTGTGCCCTCCACCCCAACCGAGCCAAGTGGAGCACACTGTCAGACTTGGCACCTAGAGGTGGAAGAAGCACATGAAACTGGGATAGTATGGGAGAGGGAGGTACATGCCTGGTGCCAAGCATTGCCATCTCATCATCTCTTCTTTGCTTGGCAGGCTGTTTATTTACTACTGTCTGGCAGGAAGCTCTAAGTTTGTGTCAGCTTATTTCTCACTTCAGCATAAACATTGTGAAGTGACCCATCTTCCTTTTTGTGTCTTTTTATATTAAAAAAATGTTTGCTGTTGCCCAGGGGAAGTTGATCTTATAAGGCGTTCATGTGGGAAGATCATCGAGTTTCCAGAAATGCTAAGGGGTGTTTGACATTTATCAGTCATGTGAACTGTCCTGGTTCCTGGCTGTCAGACAGCTCTTCCTCCTGACCACATCCCCAGCACCTGCATCTGAGCATTTGCAACCTAGGCAGCTATTCCTAAACTTCTGACTGCCGTTTTGGACCCTTAGATGTGACCTGGAAGTCCATAGTTCCTACTGGCCTTCAAAGAGATGCATCTCTCATGTACCTCCTAAATGATTTCTTAGGCATTTTTATAAGGTGTTACACAGCCTATATTCAGCATATGCATTGATCCCACACTACCAATGTTTTCTACTTTTCTAAGCTGCTGCTTAGATTGTCATTTTTACCATGTATAATGTTTTGTACTTCTTCCTCTAACAGGGCTTACATAAGATTAAGTGATATGGCTATTTCTTGTTGCTTATATTGAGGTACAGTTTCTTGCAAACTGAACTGTTTGCAACAGTTGTTAACTGGAATATGAATGTTCTAGAAACAGAGTAAAAAGATCAAGTATTTTTGTTAGAATTTTGCTGTATTCTCTGGTATTTGTGGTGTGTAGGTTATTGCCACAGTTCATCGGCATTCTGTTCTTTTGCATGGTGACGGTATGGCGGATGTAATGGAAAGCTTCTCATGCTCCTGTAGTTCTGGCTTTTGCTGATAGTGCCATTCTTGGATGAATACAGAGTCTGATCTCATCTGTTCTGCAGATGGAGTCCAGCCCAGGGACTGAAGCAGTTACTGCAGCTGTCCGCTTAACTGGTTTCATTTCACAGTGCAGAGGGAAACCTTGAGCAAGGCTTTAATATATTGAAAACAAAACCCCAAAATAGTGGAAAAAATCTGCATCTAAGATCCTGGAATTTTCAAAATGGAGTAATTCTGCAGTGCAGTCTCTCTAACAATTTTTATATCTGAGACATGGACGGGGATCTGCTGTCTTACACTAACACTGCACAGCTGCACTTGGGCCCTTGAGCCAACGGGTGGAAGATACACAAGTATAGGGATAACTGCACTGGGATTTGCCAGACACAGGACTTCAGTTCTTCTCTTCACAGTGTTTCATTCCTGTCACATTTTGTCACACTTTTAGGATTAATTAAGTGGGCTTCCTGGCACCTTTGCTCTCCAGGAAATACCTGGATTTGGGAATTGGCACTTTTCTGCTCTGTACATTTGATACTCAATGCTGCTGCTGCTATTAGGCAGAGCTGCTTTCCTTCAGTGTTGCTGGAGCTTGCTGGGTCTTTGCCTTTTTTTTTTTTTTTTTCCCTCTGTCTGGGCTTTCTTCAATCTGTATAAAAATTGTATCAAAAGTGTTTGCTTACAATGTCAATTAGCAGTGCTAATTTTGAAGAAATTAGCTGAAGAAAGAGAGGGACGTTTCTGATTAATGGGGGTTCTTTGTCTAATCCTTGCGTTACCTGGTATCTCTGTCTCAGTTAAAACACCAAGGAGACTCTCACTGCTGTCTCACCGATGCAGTGCTAATAGGGCAAGTGGGGAAGAGCTGAGGCAGGAGAAAAATGCACATGCATCGAGTTCAAGGAGCACAATCAAGCCATAGTCTCTGCTGACTTGCTGCAGCAATAGCAGTCACTTTTAGGATGTACACTCGGCTGACTCTTCAAAGCCAATTTAAAATAAATTCAAGAAATTTTGTAAGGGGATCTTCAAATGGTTCAGAAGCTGGGTGAAACAATGTATCAGTATTTGGAAGAGATTTCATGTTGGTAGCTCATTTTTTTCTTGACGTGCTCCCCTGCAAGGAGAGAATTCCTAACCCCTGTCAGAGGCAAGAGATGGCAGGATGCATCACAAGCCAGCCTTGCCTCGGTGATGTGTGGTCTACATAACACCATTTAAATAAGACCCATTTTAATCAGAAAGCCAGAGGCATACAGAACCAAATCTTTCTCAAGGAGCTGAAAGCAAACAAGGTTAATACTGAAAATTAATGTGTTGTTTTCTCTATGGCTTTGCAGTGATGTTAGGAGTAATAAATACAGCATCTCTAATGTTTAGTTACATGACTTTTACCCTTTTCCTTTCCTTGAATAGCTGTGTAAGAATTGCCAGCTTTGGAAGCCTGAATTATGAAGCAGCTGTGATTGATAATTGACCATTCAACTTTGAGAATGGAGCTTCCTACCATTGTAATTAATTTCTGTAGGCATCCACATGGCTGATTACTAGATTAAGCAGTGGCCTGAGGGTGATAATGTGTTACATTCAAACTCAAGGTTCCTTCCTGGTCTTTAGTACAAACATTTAGATAGCTAATAAAAGGATTTGTACAAAGCTCCAAAAATCTAATTGAAAATAATGGTTGGACTTGAGGATTTTAAACATCTTTTCCACATAAACAATTCTATGATTCTGTGAAAATAATTAAAAAAAAAAAAAGCCGCTCTAATGTATTCTGCTTGTGAAATCCCCAAGGCATCAAAGGTAGCAGTGTTGGTTTGGGGTTTCTTTTTTTTCCCCTTGAGTATAAAATGGAGATTGTAGAATGGCTTTCAGCCCAAACTATAACAATGACTATCTCTCACTGGAGGGATTTGAACTGTGAATCAAGCTTAATTTTTACATTTTTGGATCAGCTGTAGTGAAGAGCTCAAGTCACTCTATAGAGCTATTCAGTATTCAAAACTCATAAGTTCCTGGCCTTGGGAATGACATCCAAAACCCTGCTTTAGACAGTTGGCTCCAAGGTAGGCACATGCTTTTCAGGAGCTAGCTGTCTTCCACAGAAGGACCACAAGCCACAGATCCATCCCCAGCAGGTAGAAGCCCAAGTTTTTCTCCTGGAGAGTAGCTGTGAGTCCCTCTCAGCCAGGGAGATCACTGCCGTTTCCTGGGGGACCCTGTCCCCTGTCCAGTCACATGGAACAGAGGCAACCACTGCTCAGCTTTGTTTTAGAAGGAAAAAAGCCTAAATTTTGAGAGAAGCTTGAAAGTGTTGGCCACACCAAGAGGGAGCTCCTGTGGGGATCATTGAGCAAGTCAGCAGCTGAGCAGTATATTTACGTTTTGAAATAGTTCAGTGCAAGGCCAGAAGGACAGGCCTGGACATATATGATACTTTGAACACTTTCAATATTGCCAGAAATGGAAAGAAATTGTCAAATTTGTTGTTGAATATCTGAATAATAATAATTTCCTTAAAAGCATAGGCCTTTTTCTCTGTAGGATTGTCAGAAGGGTTGAGAGCACTGTAAAAAGGACAATTGCAAAATGAAAGCTGGGAAACACAAATCCTGTACAATATAATTTGTGTAATATGTTCCCTTCTGAATATAATATGTGAAAAGATTCTCTTTGGTGATCTGGCCTGGAGTAGAAAGTTAGGATGCCACCTCTTCCTGACATGTGCATCGTTATCACCTCTGCTGATTTTACAGCTAAAGTCTTAATATTTTACATGGTTTTTAAAGTGTCAGCTTCTTCAGTCATATGATTGTGAGAGAAATCAGTCATTTTAATAGTAATCCTTTTGGGTTGTACAGAAGAGCTTGTGAATGTGATTGGAGTGTGTTTGTTGTTCTTAGAAGCTTGTTTTAGATTATTGAGTAGTTGAATTCAGCTGTGCAGAAAATGATACTTGATCAAGACTTTTCATGCTGTGTATTCACAAAAGGGCTGGAATAGTGACATATAAATTTGACACTGCTTAATTTTCTCAGTTACTGCTGTTTTACATAGATTTTGTATGCAACATATTTAAAAATATCTGGAAAGGTTAAAAAAAATCATTTCCATTGCATGGATTGGTAATAATTCCGTTATTCATTTTTATTAGATTGTGTTTTTTCAGTATTACTACTTGCTAGTAAGAGAAAGTTGTGAGAGAACTGAACAGAGAAGACCTGTGGGTACAGGCGGGGAACAAAGATTTGGTCAGGGAAGAGAAGGCTTTTCCTGTGAACTCCCTCTTGCTGTATTGAATTCAGTCTGTGGAATGTGACAGCCAAGGAGCGAGGCTAGCAGGGCTGTGCTTTGGAAAGACGGTCAGGAGGAGTTACAAAGACCTACCTCTGCTCCCACACCTTCCCACCAAATGTAGCCCACGCAGAGTACAGGGCTCCAGAGAAGGTTGGCTCTCAGAGTGGAGGGAGCACCACTCTTTTGGAGGTATGTACATACTCCTGAGCAGCCTGGGCAGGGCAAAGACCATGGTGGTCGCTTGAGATTTCAGCTAAGCCATATTGGAGTCTCCCGGGACAAACCAAAAGTATTTTCCAAGCCTGAAGGCTTTTTAGTCCTGCTGCATTTCAAAGGGTTGCTGCAGTAAGTGGAAGTGCTGATGCTGGTGACCTTTTACTGAGAAGCATCTTTCATAACAGGGAGTGATAGGCAGCCTAAATATAGAGGTTGCTACCAGCTTCCCCGGTAACTCGCAGCCCTTCTGTTCTTCACTTGTTCTGCTTGCTTTCTTTTTATCTCCTTCATTTGTAGGTTTGCTGTGCCATCATTATTTTAGTTTCCTTTCTTTTTCTCTGATGAGGCACGTTAAGCCTACCTAGACTGCACCGCCAGGAAGTCAGATGAACCTCTGGTTCTAACAAAAGTGTTGCTTTTCACCTGTTGTTTCTAAGTATCTTTGAATTGAAGCATAAGTCAGCTTCTATACCAAGAGCTACAAATAGTGTCTCATTTGGTAACTTAGCAGCAGTAGAGTGCGGAACCTAAATGCTCTTCTCATAAATCTAAGACAAGATTTTCATTTACTCACAAAAGCATTTGGGTGACCTCTGAAGTACAGTTCAGAAGACCACACATATCACAAGCTATCTTGTTTATTTGTTTACTGAGAATGACATTTTAATCACAAGAAAAAACAGCTGTAAAGACAGTGATATTTCCAGTCTTTAGAAACAAAGTTATTCTTACCATAGTTACAGGTCTTTACATAAAGGCAGATGTGTCCTTTCATTATCATTCAGTGACCCTGGAAAAAATCCACAAAATCTTGCTGCAATTTGACTTCTAATAAAGAAAATCAGAGAATGGGGCATCACTTTAGAACATAATAAATGTATTAATGTTGCATCTTAGAAGACATTACGGAAAAGCATGACTTTTTTTTTTTTTTTTTTTTTTTTTTTTTTTGGTAATGCAAGAGAAAGGGAATAAGTAGTAACATTTTTTTTTTCCTGAAAATAGGAAATGGAACCAGAATTTTGATTCCCAAAAATAAGAAAGTCATAATGAAAAAGAGTTATATTCCTCAAGCAGAATCAGATTCCGTATTAAAATATATTGCTTTCATTTCTCCAGTATGATCACTTTGTTATTTATAAACATAATTCAAAATTAGGCATGAAGAATTTAAATTTGATTACTTCAACAGACCTGGAGTGTGGAGAAATAATTTCCCAAAGCAGAGTGGAGAAAATACTTTTGTATTAGGGAGTGCCGATTAGCCTTATCTATGCAGTGTGTAAGTAATTGAGAACAGTGTAATTTACCTTGGTTAAAATAGTTCTGCATTACTAATTTTATGTAAAATAATTATTTTCACAGAAAGAAATCTTGAAATCGGATCTCATTGTCTGCACAGCAGTTGCTGTTCTGTCATTTGCTGTCAGTGCCAGTACTGTGTTTCTGTCATTACGGGTGTGTATCTATCTTTTTTTTTTTTCCCCTCCCCTAAGGTATTATGTCTCTTATGCAAGACCACAGGGTGCTTTAACTGGAAAGAATAGACACTGTGGGAAGAGAAGTTAGTGAAAATGTATTTACTGGTCATGATAATACTATTAGATCTGCAAAGCAATTAGTTTCTGGATATATTTTTTAATTTCAGTATTACTTATTTGACATCTTTCCTTAAACCTCCGCAGCTCTTACGATATGGAACCCAGAGGACAGAATGAATAAGCCTGACATTTTGCCTTTTTTCCTCCAATCATGGAGGAAAAAATTGGTTAATTGTGTGTGCAAAACACATATGTCAAAATCCATGTTTACCTAGAGTCAAGAATTTGAACATAAGAATAAAAATTAATGGCACAAAAATAAGATTATTGAAACTGTTAATTTTTTTTTTTAAATATATAAATGTTGTATGCAAATTATAACTATGTTTTCTTTTTTTTCTGCTTTGGCCCAGCCATTTCTCAGCATTGTCCTGTTTGCTTTAGCATGGACAGTGGGATTTGTAACACATTACATCCTTCCCCAGCTCCGCAAGCATCACCCCTGGCTGTGGATCTCCCACCCCATCCTTAAAAGCAAAGAGCACCAGCAGCGGGAAGTGAGAGGTTTGTAGTACAGTGTTTTCTAAACAGTGGATGCAATGACTTCAGACTTGCCTTGGTTTGAAGAACAAAAGGAAAAATCCATAAGTAACAGAGCTGGGAGAATAGATCACCCTTTTACTTTTGAGTAGCGCACATGTCTGGTTTAATTTTTCCACTGCACCGCCAGCAGATCTGTGAATCTGTAAGAGTTTTCTTCTCAGGCCACTGCCCAGGTGGGATGAGGCCAGGCACACATTTGGAGATTGTCTAGTCTTATGCCCCTGCTCAGAGCAGGGTCAGCTAGAGCAGGTTGTTCGGAGCTGTGTCCAGTTTTTAATATTTTCAGTCGTGGAGACTCTAAAACCTTTCTGGACAATCTGTAATAGCATTCAGTCAGCCTTACAGTAAGAAAGGTTGCTTCAAATTGTGGTGTTTGGGTTGTTTTTTTATTTTTTTTATTTTTTTAATCATGCTTGACATGATACAGTTCATGCCTAATACATTGGCATTCTACATTATTTAAGAACTTAAAAGATTGATGAAATTCATGCAGGTTTTTTTTCTACTTTTTGACATATCAGCAAATGTAGTGCAATTTAGGTGCTCTGGTTTCAATTGTAACACTTTTAGAGAAAATTTTTAAAATTGAAAAGAGCTGAAATTTTCTGTAAGATTTGTTCTTGCTGATGTCTGCTGGGTTCAGTGGATAGTTCCTTGATACATGTGAATATCAGTCAATATTTTAGAATGTTGAGATCTGATTTCCTGTTCTGATAGAGTTATTTCTGAAGCAGGCAGTGTGCTTTGTGAAGCAAAGCTTCTCCCCTCCACCCCAGCTCTCTTCTTGCCTTTGCTACCAGCCAAAAGCTTGCTTGTCATTTCTTGATGGATCCCACGCCTTAATAATTCTCAATATATGTTTCTGAAGTGTTTGAAGGCAGCATTTGCAGAACAGTCTATTGAGGGACATTGTTCTTCAACTACACTGTGAAAGAGTTCAGATCACTCTCTGGAAAACCATACATTAAGTATTTAAATATTTTTTTTATTTAAAAATAAGATTACATGTTTCAAAACAATTACTTTTCAAACAAGGGTTGGGTATGAAAAAAGTACCCAAGAGACTTGATTGAAGGTTGCCTTTTAATTTACTGCAATATGCCCAGGAAGGTATAATAGAAATATAAATATTATTAAGCACTACACCCAGCTGAAAAAGTGTCCAGGACTTCTGTCCCTACTAACCAGTAATTCTGATAAATACCCACGTTGCACTGTTTGGTTCAGCATTTTATCGTAAAGACCACTATAGGATTTCCTTGCCTTGTCCTGATTAAGTCTGTTTTCATTTGTCAGAAAACATCATTTTCCTAAATACAATGACTCAGCATTTGAAAAGGTTGAAGGTAGAGACCTGCTGGACTGGTTTCTACAGATGGGTTTCCTTCTGTTTTGAGATCCAGCTGCATTTCTCATGCTGCCCACTGTGGGGAACAGGCTTTTTTTGCTTCTTTTGTAGTCCTCATTTATATGCGGTCCATCCCTGTACTTTGGGGTCTAAGTATTATTGCAATGTAGCTTATGTTTCGTGTTAGAAAACAAAAGTTTTAAAAAATATATATATATATTTTAGTCCCTTAGGCTGCTGCAGAGGTTTTTTATCATGTCTGAGATGAGACAGACTGTAGAAAAGGTAATCCCTTTGATAGATATGTCTGGCAGGCTGTCTTCTTTTTTTTGTCCTGTAATAAAAATGTGGGAACTAAACTTCAAAATGTTCCCTGTTTGTATAGAAAGAGAAACTTGGAAAAAGGACAGTAGTACCCCATAGTTGTCAGGTGCAGACAATGAAAGGACAAGTACACAAGATAAGATGTCTGTGAGGAGTTTTTAGATTTTATGTGCATAGATTTTAATTTTAATCTATTTTTTTTTTTTTTTTTTTTGACAAGGGTAGTGCTATTGAAAGACAGATGAGTGCTTGCAGTTAGACAAACAACCAGCAATGACAATTCCACAAGTTTATTACTGGCTTTGTTGCACAGACTCTGGATGAGCTGCTTGAACTTGAAGGTGTTCCATGGAATGGCAATTACCAGACCAGTTCTTGTGATGCCCCTGTGAGATAACTCAGTTATTACTTGTCATTGTCTTGGCTGGCTTCAGGACAAAAGACCTAGGTCAAGATGTATGAGCTTATGGTATAACAGATGTGTAGAAGCTGGTGCAGGACTAAATGAGAAAGAAACCCTGATATAATAGGCTATTTTTTCTTCTCCTTCCTCCCCACTACTGCTTTTACACCCCACAGGTTTGTGTAAGCCATTTTCAAATCATCTCCGTCTTTCCCTGCACCTCTCTGAATGGGAGCTCTTTTTTCTGTTTCCGTTGTCTGAACAGATCTCTCTCTGCTCCTGCACCTACCTTCTGTTGGTTTGTGTGATATGCTTATCTCTTTACTGAAGCTTGAGTTCTTACTCAGAGCACAGTTTCGGGCATGGCTGAAGTTCTTGAGCTCAGGAGGAGGAGAGGGGAGTGGGGAATAACAGCTAGGTTCCAAGATGGACATTTTGGTGTGTGTATAAACTTTTAGGAGGTGGCCTTTAGGTAATGAAGAGGAAATATTTTTATGTTATAGCAACAAACAGAAGTTAATTATATATTCTGAAGGGTGATTTTTTTCAAGAGCATTGGCTTAGCTTAAGGTACTGGCAAAGCATTACTTCAACCTAAGTTAGAAGGATTGCTTTTAGATCTTTCCCTTAGCCTAGGCAATATACAACTGTGCCTGTAGAATGCAGAAATACATTGCTTTGGTATGTTTTCTTTGTCACTGAAAAGGTGTGTATGGAAGAGGGCAGTGTCTACATATAATTGTTTTCATTTTGCAGGGATGATTATTGGAGATTAAGTAGCTGGCATTTTTATTTCTGAGTTAGTACCAAGTTCTGCCTTTTTGTGTTCAGTTTTTCCAGTAACCTTGTCTAGCTGAGCGTTGATGAAGAAGGCATTGCTTTTGTCTGTACACAAATGTTTCTGCACTCAGTTCACCTAAATTGTCATAGCAGTTGAATTGGTTCTTGTTTAATACTCATATTAAGCACTGTAGTATTGTTAGAAAAGTCTACTGAAAAAAAAAGCTATTCCTTAGAGAGACATGATGTGAGATGTGATCCTCGCAGATACTTCTTACAGTGTCTAAGTGTTTTGGGAAACATCTGTGACAGTTTCTAGCTCCTGATAATTCTTCAGTGTTTAGATCTCAAGGGGTATTTCATTTATCAGTGAGGTCAATGATAATTTACAGTCTAATGAACAGTGTTTTGCTACTATAAGATGGGGAAGTACAGGCACCGAGTTCAAATGAGGTTTCCTAGGTGATTCAGCAGGTTGGTGCCAGAGCTGGAAAGGGCCTCTCTGGGGTCATTACATCCACTGAGAATACTATTTAATATACTGACTAAATAATTGGATCATGTAAAAAGTACCATCTAGCATGTACTATCTTTTATTTTTTCTGAGTGTGTCTCAGGAGTGCAGTTATAAGCAGCAAAACAGATACTCTTTAAACTCAGAGAACAGAATCATTTCTCTCTTGCCAAAGAATTATGAATTCCATTGTTTGATAAATTAGTTGGTTGACTATGTTTATTAATGTGAGCTAACTCGTGTCTTCTATGGTACTCCAGTGCAAAAATGCTGATGATTTGATGACACGATCTGTTATCTGAATTTCCATTTCAGATGCTGCTCATTTGATGTGGTTTGAAAGGCTTTACGTGTGGCTACAGTGCTTTGAGAAATACATTTTATATCCAGCCATAATACTGAATGCACTCACCATTGATGCTTTCTCAATTAGTAAATACAAGAAGCTTGGTACACAGTAAGTAGATTATAACTCAAAGCATGTGATTAGTAGAATATTTGGGTTTAGACTGAGGACTGAGAAATGGAATTTGTTTTTAAATAAGCCTATAATCTCGTCGCAGTTTGCTTTCATGCACATTAGTTCAAAATACAATAATCATTGGCTTTGCTGCAAGAAAAATGCAAAACTACCTTAGCACGCTAAAATATGTCTCCAGTGAGAGAGAGTGAAATTAAAAGATTAAAGAGCTATATATAGAAATATATGGAAGGTCTAAATGTCAATTAAAAGCAAGACACACTATACCAGGCTGCAGGTGTTTGATGGGCATAAACTCAGTGGGGTAACTAGAATTAATCAGATGAAAATGAGAAATCTAGGCTGGATATCAGGAAACATTTCCTAACTGAGGATTTTTAACACTATGCCGTAGTCTCCCAGAGGAATTTTCAGAAGCTTCACCACACAAGTCTTTTAAGGCTGAGTAAAATATTAAACAGTGTAGAAAGGTGAGTATTAAGAGTGGTTTGAGAAAGGTGGGGGTACAAGTTTTGACGAAGTCTGATGTCTTAGATATTACGCAGAACTGGTGGTGCTGATCCATGGTCTCACGTTATGATCCTTGCTGACAGCCTTGTATGGTAAGTATTTTAGTCAGCGACTTGCCTACTGCAGATATTCAGCAGGCTTAGTGACTGCAGTATCCCCAGTGAGCAGAGTTTCTGCAGTCTTTTTATCAGAACGACAGTGATGCAGATGATAAAACAAAGGAACAGCCTTGGAATGTTCCAGTAGCAAGAAAAATTGTTGGGAGGTGGGGGAGAGTTCCTCAGTATCCATAATAATACAGATTCTTAATTTCAAATATTAGATAAAAGAACCTTGATGTGAAAATTGCATGTTGATTTAATTATTTCTCTCTCATGAGAAGCAACACAGCTTTAGGAACTACACAACTATAAGGAAAAGGCAGCCCCTGCTTTTAGGGGTTGAAACTTGGATTAGGAAATCAGTCAAATTTTTCTAGAGAGACTCTCGCCACTGACTCATTGATAACTTCTGCATCCTCACTGACCTTTTTTCCCCCCCAGGCACTTGGAAGATGCTACAGCCTAGGTGCTTCAAGAGTTCAGGTGTATTGTCCAGGGTGACACTGAATCCACACTCATCCCTCTGTTTAGTTCTGCAAGGCTGGGAGAATTAAAAGTACCAGAATGCCATTTGTTACCAGCTAGCAGACGTGACTGAACACATGCACGGAGCAAATATGTAGGGTTAGGAAGGTGCTATTTTTACATAGCCATTCCTCCAAGCTAGATTGCACTTTAAAGTATCACCTCCCTCAAGTGTTCAGAAGAAATGAGTCAGACCCCCCAGAAGTCTTGAGATTGAAGAAAGTAATTACATTTGTCTGCCTCTGATTGTTTGGCCTGTGGGGGAATACCACAGCAGTCCTTTCCTTCCCCATCCCCCTTGTGTCTGTGTGATCACCTGTGTAAAACCTGCTTTCTGCTTTTCCTTGTAAATCTGGTCTATCCACAAAACTCCCTTTTCCTCTGGTTCTCCTCTTTAATATATCCTCCCTACAGCTGCCATCCAAATGCCACACATAAAGCGTTCATCTTCAGATCCTACCTCTTTCTTAACTCTATAAACCCATGAGGGATCCTGGATTCTCCTTGCTACTTCCATATACACAGTGCTACTGAGGGTTGTACTTGCAGTGCTTTAACGCATAAATAGCTGTTTTCTGTTGCTGGAACATTCCTTAGTTATTGACCACCCAAGGATCAGACCGCATCATGCTGTCGGGGAGGGAAGACACTCTCCCACTCAGTGTCTGAAAGTGTCTGAGGTGGTACATTTTGTGTGATTTGATGTCAGTTTTCCTCAAATTGAATTTAACTTTTAAAGAAGCTTCACCTTGCTTTTTTAAAGGACTGCAGCAGTTTGCTTCTTGAGGAGGCAGAGCAGCTCCTTTGTAGTCAGGGGTTTGCTTGAGCTTTCCAGGCCTTGATGTGCTGGTTATTAACGGGACCCATGCTGACAGTGCCTGCCCCTGTTACCTGCCAAAGAGGCACTGGAAATCATCCCCCATTCTCACACTCCCTTACATCTTTTCCCAGGAGTTAAGGCCTCGGGAAAAGCACCTTGTGTGGCAGTATTTTTAAAGAAGAAGGAATAATGAGCAAATTATTTGCTGTTACCTCTGAATGCATTATTTTGTAAAGTGTCATTTTTTGGTGAGTGTTTCATCATGGTAACAGGCACAGTGACAAAAAAGTCTTCCTTTTGCTCTATAATCTGTAAGTTTCCGTGTGAAAATTTCTCCATGTTGCAAGAATTTGCTGCTTTCTGAAGAATGAGATCTACAAGTGGTTAATATAGGATGCACTGGGATGGCTTCTGCTGGCATCAGAATCTATTTAGCTTAGTCATTAGGTTTTCCATTCAGAAATATGGGGCAAATTGAAAAGAACAGCTTTGACAAGGTGGAAAATTAGGTTAGCTCGGTGTTTCATTCCAACAGTAATGCTCTGCTGATCCTTTAGAATGACCAGCACTCAAAATAAAGTTGAATTTGTATTACGGGAGATACACAATAATGAATAAATGCCACATAAAATAAAATCAACCTGGAAAACAAGAATCTTGCTAGGGTGCTGGAAACCTGGTGGGTGCTTTCTAGCCTGCCAAGTGTCAGTCATGGCAGCAGGTATTCTCCTGGTTAGCAGCAGGATGAAGTAGAACTTTCCATGCATTTTGCAAATGCCTGGCCTATTTCTCCCTCATTATACGCTGAAGTCCCTACATTTTGGAAGACATAGGTGCAACACAACTTCTTTTCATCTGATGAATTACTATATAGAATAGTCAGCTTTCTGATCAAGAACAGAACTTCAAACACTTCACATCTATGTGTGTTTCTATCCAGAATTTTGGCAGCACATAATGAAACTACAAGTAAAATTATAAATTCTGTCATCGAATGAAATTTCTTGTAATTTAAAAAAAAAAAATAATAATTTGAGCTTAAGGGGTTTTTTTCCAAATTACAGTAATGTATTAATGAAAGTGCCAAGGTACTTCCTGGACTGAAATTTTATTTTAAGAGGGGTATAAAAATGTCTGGTCTAGATTCTTTGGTTTACTGCTCTTTTCAGTACAGCGCTCGTTCTTTTTTACAATTTACAAATGTGTCATAATGGTAAGGGAAAAATACAAAATTTCATATAAGTAAAATAAATGTGATGATTTCTGATATTATTTCTATAGTCTTTTAATAAATAAGATACGTAGCTTTAGATATGCATAACAATCTAAAATACATCTGGTACAGATATTTATGTTTAAGAGGTTCTTAATTTAATGGCTTATGACTTGATTAGGTTTTTCTCTCTGCCTTTCTTACAGCTGTGACATTATCCTGATAACAGTTGCTGGAATGAAACTTCTCCGCTCCTCATTCTGTAATCCTATTAACCAGTTTGTTACTTTGAGCTTTACTGTGATCTTCTTCCGATTTGACTACAGAGACATTTCAGAAAATTTCTTGCTGGATTTCTTCATGATGTCCATTGTGTTTCATAAGGCAAGTTTTAGAGTTCCTATAATTTCTTCAGAAAATATACCTTCTCAGTGTCACCTGGCTGATCAACACATGATAGGACTTTTTAGAAGTAATGAATGCATACATAGACTCAGATTATTGGTAGTATAGAGGAAAAAAATCTGCTAAATTGAAAAGGAAGTCTTCGTTTGAGTGTTTTTTCTGGCTTTGTGCAATCTTTTCAATCTACTTCTTGTTAATGTGTTGCTATATAAAGTTCAGGATTGTTGTTTTCAAGAGGAGAATCCTCAATGAGTTTGAAAGAGCCTCTGGGGTCATTAGTGCAGGACTGTCCTCCAGATCAATCGCCTGGTGTTTTTATCTCGGTTTCCTTTGAATGCCTCTAGTGGTTGACTCAACAACTTCCTTTGGGAAATTATTCCATTATCTAATCACCCTCATGATAATAAATGTTTTCCTAATGTCAGCCTTAACATTTTTCTTTCCTATTTTCAGTCTGTTATCCTTGTGGTGCTGCCCTTAACCTTAACCTCAATGCTCCTTCCTCTCTATTACATTGTTAACTCTTGGAGTGTGCTTCAGTTGAGCTTATTTAAAAAACTACCAAACCCTTTCTGCATCAGTCAGGTCAGACCTTGTCTTTATTTGTAATTTAAGCTGTTTCACTGAAAGAATTAGGCTTAACCGATACCTTGAGAAAACATGGGAGAGTACTGAAGATTTAAAAGTATACATCCAGAGGTAACTCTGACGAGGTGTTTGGTTTTATTGTTATTTGTTTTGTTTGGGGTTTTTTTGCTCAGGCTTCTTTGCTTGATTTCTTTTTTTAAAATATTCCTACTATAGGTGTGAGTATGACCCAGCTAGCATCCCTTAGTTTCTGAGAGAAGAAAGACATGGTTCTATGTTGATTGCTTCATGTGCTGTGGGGATATTTAGCCTTTCTACACCAGGGGCATCAGCTCATACTGCTCTCCATGCCCACCTGGAAGTTTCAGGCCCAGTCAATTGGTGTTACATTGGGGGTTCCCAGTCATTTATGGAAAGACTGAAGGAGAAGTTAAATGCTTTTCCTGGTTTATTTCTGTGCTGCTGTATGGGAGGATGAGAGAGTCACATCCTGAGAAATGAGGAGTCACAACTTGGTGATGTAACTTGAGCTCACTCTTTTTGCTGAACTCTTGGACCACACTCCAGCAGAAGCTTCACCTGCTTCAAGCACTCACCCTCAGGACTGTCGTTATGCTTTCTCTCTGCTGGGGTGAGAAGGCAAGGGCTGGAGAGGAAGGTCAGAAGAGGGGTGGAAGAGATGAGACAAAGCTCTGCTTTAACAAGATCCCCCTCCACTATACTCTGATCATAAAACAGGACTAGAGCAATTTTTTTAAGCTTCTTAGCTTAGACTGAAAGATAACCTGCGAAAACGATGCAGTTTGCTAGCATTATGCCAGTTTTCAGTATTTGTTTCATTACCATGTTCCCAAGAGAAGGGGGTAAATTTCTGTCTCCAGAGAAGTTTATCACTGATGTGCATCAGTGGAATCTCTGAATGGTGGTATACTTAGTTCTAAAACTCATTCTCTAAAAACCTCTTTACAGGATCGAAAAATTAGCATGCCAGAATTGAAAGTTCCACTATTTGTTAATTATTTTGAACATGTTGACCTCATGAGCATATCGCAAAATAATACTGTGAATTATTGCATGCTTTTGTAAGAAAGAGATATAAAGTCTTTTCAGTAGTATTAGTGTATTTTTTATGGAGTTACTTGGGTAGATTGAACCTACTGTTCACAGTGGAAAGACTAGTGCTAGCAATGAGAATGAGATAACAAAGGACACTTATTAAATGAAGCAGAGATGTTTGCTAAAATAACTACTGCTCTACTAGACTGAAAGCTGTACTGCAGACATGTTTTGAAAATGTAATTCTAGCATTGCTCTTCCATCTTCATATCTAACAATATCCAAAATTTTGCAGGTCATTAGTTCAGCAAGTGGAATTGTCCTTGTTCCATTTAAAAATTCTAAGTCAAACGGTTGAATTATTTATATTACAAAAGCACATGCACAGTTTCACAATGATCATTAGATCCAATATGAAAAATAGCATTGCAGTTGATAGCAATTAAATTCCTTTTAATTTCAAATCATAAAGGGCATAAGTTTTCTTTGCCCTAATTAAGGTTTGAGCTTTAATTAGCTCAGCATTGTGGAATTTCAGTATGATCACTTGAGGATAAAGATGATTTGTGTTTATTTCATACTATAGACACTAAGCAGGCTGCATCCACCTTTCTTCCTAAAAGCTTTATGGGTCTTCACAGATTTTTGTCTGTATTTTAGTCATTTTTGTGTTTGCACTTACTTTTTAAAATACAAACAAAATCTGAAATACTGACTATTGCCATCACCTTTAGCTGCGCAGAGTTTATTACACAGTCATAACTGATTTCTGTTTGCACATTGAAAATGTCAGTTTGCCACTCTCTTAATTAGAGAACACTAAAAGTGCTATGTCTTATTCATAGTGATGGCAATCTTTAAGCAAGCCTACCCCACAAAAAGCTTTACATGCTTTCAAAACATGGTGGTAGTATTTTTTTCTTCTACCAGGCACTGGGGAAGAAAGAATCTAAATTCAACAGACGTTCACAACTGCAGTAGTCACTCTTGATGCAGATTACATGGAATAAAACTTTGCTAATAACGTTCTAAATAGCTCATTGATTGTGCTTCCCTTGTTTTCCCCATTGTGCTGTTAATTTAATGTAATTTAGTCAACTCAGAAACTCCAAATGAGCATACTGCTCCCTGAGAAGGCTGGGACATGGAAGTCCAAATTGCTGCTCACAGATTTTTATCTCTTAGCCCAAACACCCACACTGAGGTAACACAGAGAACAAGAGTCTATTCAGTTTTATTCCTGAGGGTTTTTTTTTTTTTTTTTTTTTAACATCATAGGTCTTAGTAATGTGACACAGTTAACTCAATTCTTTTTAAAAATGATGAGCTGCTTACATTTTGACAGTTCACAGAATGTGAAAACACTAAATGTTGATTTAGGCATATGCAGAGTGTGCTATTTTGTATTTCAAATTGTCTTGGGAAGGCAGCAAGATAAACATTTAGGAAAGATTTTCTTACTTGCTTTTGAGAATGATTTCAGCTTTCAATTCAAGTGAGACAGGACTTCTTCATCTTAAACTAAGACTTTCCATGTAGCAAGACCAGGTTGTGTCTTTGACTACAACCTGGGATTCTTCTGTCCAGGACTCCTATTGTCTAGAATCTTTAAATCAGAGCTGAATGGCTGATTCTGATTTAAGAGTATGTGGTTGCTCACAACGCATGAGTGTAATGCTCTGATGTAAATTCTGCAGGAAGTCAAACCAGATAATCGAGACAGTCTTGGTCTACATGACTCCATGTAAACATTTCAAATGAGCCAGTTGTTCTCCCTGGATGTGTTAGGAGATAATGTCAGTGCAAGGGTTAATAAGAATGTTCAAATTAAGTGAAAATGGAAACCCACAAAAAAATGGAGAATATATTCTTCATAGGCATAGAAAAGATAGACTATATAATAGGACTTAGGAGATTTCTTCCTAAACTTTTAACACCAGGAGAAATTCTGAGACTCTGTCTTGTAATAGAGTAAAAAAATGAAGAAATATTAAATGGTTTAAATATTTTATTTGGAACTGATAAAAAGACGGGCCTTTCTTCCATCCTTTTGCTGTCTACTAACATAATATCTAACTTAGGAAAAGCTCTAACATGTGCAAAAGCTATGAGAGGAAGAGCATATGGATGGTTAAGTGATGTTATAGCTCATCCCATCCATTTTTCTTCAGTATGATAAAAACAAACAGTTTTAATCAGTGATAAACAGTGATAAAAACAAAAAGTAAAACAGTAGTGTAGCCAGCACTGCCTTCTGTGGCAGATGTGTGAGATGCTTTTGAAGGATGTCTGGAGCAGCTGCTCAAGAATGAACCAGTATTTAAGTGTGAATTATAAGCGAATGCAAAGCATTCAAACAGCAGGGAAATCAGTTTGGAACTGGCTGAATGTTAACAAGGATGCTCAGGGCAAGACTTGTCCCCAGCTCTTTTGCTGTGCTCTGTTAAAAATGTAGTTTTCTATTTCATGCAGTGCCACAGGCATCCTCTAAATTTTGCTGGTGGAAAGGAGTCATAATATCTCCCTGAACTGCTTTTGGAACCTCAAGCAGAGCTGATGTTGAGCTGAAGGAGCAAAGACAGTAAAAAAACTCGGTAGTGTGGCTGTGGATCCTCCTGGCTGTAGTATGCTCTTGGCTACTACAAAAGCCAAGTGGGATGTTCTTGCCAGTCTCTTCACTACTGGGAGCATGCTGCTAAACTGGCTCTTACCAGCAACTCTTTCATCTCTACAGCAAAACTGAGAAATCATGCTTGTACTTTGGAATGGATTTTTGACAAATTTGTGCAGCTTCCTGTAAGCCCTAAAGAGTGAGCCACCCCCAGCTTACACACTCATCTAACACATGGATCTGAATGGGAATGACAAGCCCAAGTGCCATTAAACCTTCTGATGTATAGAACTACAACTTTCTTATATGTTATGTCAGGTAGTCTAATGGCCTCCTAATTTCTGTGTGTGGATGAACTAATTAGCGATACAAATATGAAATCACCTTATATTTTCTTAACATCAAGTCTTCTGAGGGTTCTGAATTTGTCTTCATGCATAAGGCAAAATAATCAAAGAAGCAGCGCTTGTTAAATTTGCCTTCATTAACACTGAATTTATTTGCCTAAGTACTCTTACTCCTGCTGAGCTCACTTAAATATACAATTTCCCCGTTTGATATTTTTTCTACTTTCCCAGAATACATTTTCCAGCTAATAAGGAATACACATTTTTAAAGATTTTTTTCTTTTTCTGTATACTTCTTTCTGACGCAGTATCCAAGACCACACATTTATGAAGGATGATCTTTGTCAAAGTAGATCTAGCTAATGCAGCCAGTTTGTAGCAACCTGGCAGACCTGTGCTGATCAGGCTTAACTTTCAACATCCGCGACAGTCCCTTGGACAGGAAAGAAATTATTTGTGTCATCTTGTTTTCCTTCATTTTATGAGAAAGTGCTGCCAAGTGCATTGACCTTCTTGGTGCTTTGTTGAAGTCAAGTAATTAACCTATTGGATCTTTTTATTGCCTTTGTGGCAATAAAACTCGTGGTTAGTTGGCATGTCTCATTGATTTAGGTGCTACTTATAAGTCAAAAGCCTCACTCTTTTTCTTTTCCTCTTCTGATTTTTCATCCTTCTCTGAATCTGATGTTTCACTTCAAAGCTTCTGGCTCCAAGTCGTTAATTCATATTTTAATCCATTCCTTGCCATTTGTGCATACAGAAATCCAATGTCTTAATCATCTGTACCCTCTTGGCTCACAGCTGTTTGCTCAGCTTTTGATATCTGGCATACAAACCCTTTTAAGATACTTTCTGCTGAGTAAAATACCCAAGGCTACATCTGATATTTGACAGGATAATCCCAGTGGTATTTTCCATAGGCTCCTTAGCTCTTTTAGGCACTGTACAGTTCATGCTTCCTCTTAATATTGGAGAAATTGTTTAATTGATTTTTCATTCAGCCTACTGTCACTGACCTCTTCGTCAGACTTCATTCATTACACTATTTCCAAATTACATTTCCTCTCTTTTTTTTGGTGGGTTTGGTTTTTGTTTTTTGTAGGGCTTTTTTGTTTTCTCTAGAATGGGGCAAGTACATTTGGGAGTTCAGGGACATGTACACCCACTCCCTGGCGCAGTATGCACTGAGGTCTGTGTCCATGTGCGTTTGTGCTGATAGAGGCCTGTGTTGTGTTGATGCAGGCACTGAAAGAGAAACCTGGAGTACTTCAGTGCAAATTTGATGCTTTTTCTTATGTCTACTTTTACCCCAAGATGATAGAATGGCTGGGGATGTCAGGGACTTTAAATATCATTGAGTTCCAACTCCCCTTCCATGGGCAGGGACACCTTCCACCAGATCAGGTTGCTCAAAGCCCCATCCAGCCTGGCCTTGAACACTTCCATGGATGGGGCAGCCACAGCTTCTCCGGGCAACCCATTCCAGTGCCTCACCACCCTCCTAGTGAAGAATTTCTTCTTAATACTTTGTCTCTTTTAGTAAAAAACCCCTCTTGCCAGCTCTCTCGTAGGTCTCCTTTTGGTACTGGAAGGCTGCTTTAAAGTCTCCCTGGAGCCTTCTCTTCAACTAGGCTGAACAACTCTCTTAGCCTTTTCTTCATAGAAGAGGCACTCCATTCCTCTGACTGTCTTCTTTGCCATCCTCTGGACTCACTCTGACAGGTTCATGTTGTTCTTGTGCTGGAGGCCTCAGAGTCGGATGCAGGGTTCCAGGTGGGATCTCATCAGAGCAGAGCAGAGGGGCAGAATCCCCTCCCTCCCCTGCTGCCCACACTGCTTTGGATGCAGCCCAGGACACGTTTGGTTTCTGGCTGTGAGCGCACACGACTGGGTCATGTCCAGCCTCTCATCCCCCAGCATCCACAAGCCCTTCTCCCCAGGGCTGCTCTCTATCCATTCTCTGAGCAGCCTGTATTTGTGCCTGGGATTGCCCCAACCCAGGTGCAGGACCTTTCACTTGGCTTTGTTCAATGAGGTTTGCATGGGCCCAGTCCTTTCAAAAAGGAAATTTCTGGGAAGAAACAGTGTTAGCAGAATCCATGTCTATGAAGGCTTTCCTGAAAATGCTTGAATCAGTGCAGTTGATGAGTGCACTCCCAGCTGCACTGATTTCTTTTGCTTGTCTGGCCCTCTTCATATTAAGCTGATGAGCTCTGATCTTGTCCTTTTTGCCCACCCTGGGATATGTGTGACTCTTTTTTTGCAGTGCCACAGGTTCCTTCCCTGAGCTCTTGCCATCAGCTGACAATGTAGGAAGAAGCATTATCTGCCATGAGCAGAGCCAGGGCTGTTAGGATTTATCATCATCTCATTGTCATAATCCTTACCATACTTACATCTGGTTGACATTTAAGTTCAATTGTAAGGCTTTCAAGGCCTGATACTCAGACTGCTTAAAACTTGCTTCTTTTGTACAGTGTCAGTGTTAAGCACTGAATGTTGTGCTTGAGGAATATATTCGTTTCCTCCAAGGTTTGATATCAGAGACTTGAACTGATTCTATTTTGATCCTCTTGCATGTATTGCATTAGACAATGATTTTGAAGCCCACAATATAAAGGCTTCAAGTATCTGTGAGCATTTGCAGATAAAGACATCCTGGAAAGTATTTGTTGTAGGTTCAAGTACAGCTGTCCAAATACACCAATAGAATGTCACAATGACTTAAGACATGACCATTAAAGACTTCTAGTATTTCCAGTAAATCTTGTTTTGCAGGATTTCATAGGTGAAGTTTGTTTTAAATGGTATTAAATAAAAACCCCGAAGTCAATGATTTGCAAAGCAAAGCCATGAACGAGAGTAAAATTATTCCACCAAGTTTAATTTGATATCCTTAAACACATACATACTTAGAGCTTTTCCCTCTTGATGTATATTAATTTTTATTGACATACCAAAAAGAAAATAAAAATATACCAGTAGGTATTAGAATTTAATTCTAAAAGCTGGAGTTTCCACTTGATCAGAATTAGCTTAACATGAAAAAGTAAGTACTCCTCTTGGAGTCTCAGTTCAAATCATCTAAAGTTCTCAGGATTTAAAGAGGAATATAAAGAAATACCTGTTCAAACTGGGAGATAACTTCTTTCTGCACTTAACTTTTTTATTCTCAATTTGTGTTGCATGTAGAGCATACTGCTATATATATGTATATGACCGGTAGTTTTGTTTAAAGCCTATGTGTGTGTATATATATATATATACACACGGTTTGTTTAAAACATAGAAAAAATTCAAACTTATCAAGAAAATGCTAATGTTTATGCATTATTTAGTTCCAGAGTTGCCAAGAAGTCTGCCCACACAGAATCCCAACAGATGCCAAACACATAGAAGGGCTGCCTGCTCTCGAAGCTGAGAGCACTGCACAGTCTCCATCTCACACTGAGTCATTCAGGTGTTAACCTCTGCCTAGTTTATTAAGATCTATCATACTGAGAAAAGGAGACACCATTTTAGTGACGTTTCAGACTCCACAAATCTTTCTTTATTCATGTATGTTAACTACATCATCCATTAACTTTGTTTGTACTGGTACTTAAATTTGGTTAAGTGAGAATAACCAGATTTGAAGAAAATCCTGGGAAGATAAGTCTTTGCCTTTGCTTTGTTTATTACTGGTGTGCCAGAAGTCTGTAGGGGCTTCAGAACTCATAGAAGACTTAAGGATGATTAAGAAAAAATGTGTGTCCACATAAAATAAACATGGAAGATGGATGCATGTTCTGCAGTTCAACTTGATGGTAGTGGGAATGTGCTGGTTTAAATTCACTGAACATGCTGATAATTTTAAGTCTTTATCAAAGACTTTAAAACTGTTTACTATGTAAAACTGTCATGTGCATAAAGATACCTAGGAATATTAGAACTTTTATGCCCCCTAAACAATATATAATTTTATATTATAAATAATATAGAAACATATAATAGTTTCCGCTTATTAAACTCTAGAAAACATTGAAGATCTAATAAAGTTTAGTACAAATATTCTTTTATAAATCTTTCTGAACTGGGATGCAGAAGTCTTAAATAAAAATGAATCTTTTATATATATTTAAAGAAATGGTTATAAAAAGAGGGTCAAAATTCACCAGAGACTATTTTTTTTCACCTTGACTTTAGAAGGGAAGGTTCCCTCTTTGTATCTAGCACTGTTACACCTCACCCTCCCTCATTCAAACAGAACTCTGCTGGGGATAATTTATGTATTTCACAGAACCACAGAAGGGCTGAGGTGTCTCATCAGGTTGGATGGAAGTGGGTTTTTTCTAGTTTGGTTTAATGTGCCTCTAACTAATCCTTTGCTATATAGGGTGTCTCAGTTTCTCCATGCTTCCTCACAGGTCTCAGAGGCCTCTGACTTGAAGGGTCACCAGTAAAGACCAAGGCAAGGAGGGCATTGAGTACTTTGGCCTTCCCTGTGCCTTTTGTCACCAGGTCCGCTGCCCCATCCATCAGCAGATCGATGTGATTTTTTTTTTCCAGCGTGTGTGTTGCTGTCAATACACTTGTAGAAGTCCTTTCTGTCACCTTTTACTTTCCTCAACAGATTCAGCTCCAGAGGGGCTTTGCCTTTTCTCTCTCTTTCTAATTCGTTCTGTATTGTTTCTGACAATTTAAAATATATTAAAGTTTTCTTCTTTAGCTCATGTCTTCAGATTACTGAAGGTTGAAATGCAGCTAGTTGTAGTTGAAATAAGAGAATAGCTCAGCCTCCCCTATTTATAAAGGCAATTTTTAGCAGCTTCAGTTTCTTTCTGTGAGAAAAGCTCTGTGAGTTCCCCTATCAGATGTAGGAGGAAGCATATTGCAAATTGGATGAAACTGATAAGGAGAAACAGTTTCTCAGATCATTCTAGCAAAATGAAAAAGAGAAAATGTAAAGCCAAGTCCTCCTTTCCTAAATCTCAGTGTTGTAGTTGGTAGATGACATCACCTTTAGCAATTATAGTTAGAGACGTAAAATGCTAATGGCATATTGCCCTGAAGGCGTTTTGCAGAACATGCCCTGGAAGCCGGGATTTAAGAGGTAATAGAGGCACTTGACAACTCTTAATGAAAGCAGTAGCTTGAAAATCACACATTTCCAGGCTTTTAAGTGCGGTGTTGTAAGGCTTTCAAAAACCAAGAGAGGTTCACTAAAGCGTTCTTGCTTCATGTTCTTGTGAATGGAAATGAGCTCCTTTGCCTGTCTTGTGGAAGTGTTAGCTGAGAGGCAAGTGTTGAAAGAAACAACAGCAAGTTCAAGCAGTGGCGAATGCAGAAGCAGTAGGACTTGTTAGATGCAACAGGGGGCCAAGTTTTGCAAGGTGTAAATTTTAAAGAACAACTAAAAATTATGTATTGGAACAAGGAGCCAGAAGGGTGTCCTCCTGGATTTGGTTTCCTAGCAAATGAATTTTATTTGAGATTTGAAAATCTTTTGATGAATTCTGTGCTTTGAGCACAGCTGGGGTTTTTTCAGTCTGTAACTGGCAGAACTTTGCTGGGTTGTGCTGCAGTTTTGAATTTTTGAGGTTTCAAATGCAAATCGTCAGCTTTTTCCAGCCTTTCACTTAAATCCTTTTGCAGATAAATTTTATCTTCCAGCTGTTTATTGTGATGTTTTAGATAAATGAAAATGTAAAAGTAAAAACAAAGCAACCTCACAACCTGCTAAATAAGATTCAAATAAATAAATGTCAGTTTGAGTTTCAGTTCAGTTTTACTTACCTACTTTAATGCTGCAGTCTGCAAGTCACGTGTAGTATTTTTGACAGAAAACAAAGCTAGCAAGATACGAGTGTCTCAAACCAAGTAGGGGTAATCGGGCTGTGCATTAAAGAGATTGTAACAGCTTGTTTTTATCAGTGCTTTCGTGGTTTTAAATAGTATATCTGTGCAAAGTAAGTGCTATCTATACTTTGCTTTGGCACAACTCAAATTAGGAGCAATATGCAAAGAAAGCGTGTAAATCACTGTATCTCCTCTGGAAGGTTTGTTGGTTGTTTTGTAGCACAAAGACCAAAACAGGTCAATGCTACAAGTGATTCTTACTTCCCTCATATTTAATATGCAATTATTTACAGCAATCCGTGGAGAAGCTCAGTGAAACATCCTGCAAGTGCATTGCTGCTGTGGATACAGATGGCCAAGTGGGATTTTGAGGGTGGTGACTTAAGGAGGGGTGAAAGGAGCTGGCCAGAGAAGGTGTGTCCTCTCTGACTGTCAGCATACTTGTACGTGAAGTGTGCCCAGAACCGTGCTCTGTCCCCAAGGCCAGCTTGTGTCCATGCTAATGAACTCTCCCAGTCTTTATGCAAGGTGGAGGTATGGAATTGCTACTTGGAAATGAACCATGGACGGTTTTCATTCAAAAAGACTCCTGGAGGTTGTTTGGAAGAGTGTTGTCTAGGCCAGACCAAAATCTTCCCAGACACCTTTCTAACAGTTTAAAAATGTGCATGATATCAGTGCTTGAGAACATTCCCTGGAAGCATTTTGATGTACAAGTGTTGATACAGTCTCAGTGTCTTTCAGGATGTTGGCAAAGTCTTGTTTTTCACTGACTCAAATTAAAAAAAAAAAAAATACTCCAAGAAATTCAACATATATTTGCTATATGAGCATGAAATATTGCATATACTCCTGTTTCACTGTCAACTTCTGTGTGTGTTGAGCACTAATGTCTATTGATGGCCAAATCTTCCTGACAGTTTGTCAGGAACCCACTCTGTAATAGATGAGACATAAGATCTGTTTTGGCCTGATGCCAAGAGAAATGACGGGGGATGGGATGTGTTCCAGAGAATAAGTTCACATCATTCTGGAATCAGAAACTGCTAGTTGAAGCACCAAGCATATTTTGCATGAAGCAAAAGTAAATTCATTGTGTTTTTCAGTTTGTACTGCACAACAGTAAAAGCTGATATTTATACAATATTTTTATGATAAAATGGTCTTGAAAATGCAGCTACAATTCATGATTAATGCTGTGCATATGCTTGCATTGTGATAGCTTCTTCCATTGAGTAAACAAATGAGAATGATGTGTTCTTGAGAAGTAAGTCTGATTTCCATGTGCATAGCCACACATTGAACTTTCTCCGTTCATTTGTATCCATTTTCCCCTGCAGTCTCCTGTAACCATCTGACTTGTGGTCATAGGTAGTCAGTGAATATCAGAACCTGTTTTCCCACCTTCTAATTAGAACAGACATATTTCTGAAAGGTAATCTGGGAACTACCTGAGTATGGTGGTCAAAAATGCAAGTTTGAATTCTGAATGAAGAGTTTACTTTAATGCCTTACTGAAGTAACACCTTAATACCTATGAAAGCTAATAAGACAATATAACTTCTCATGTTTACTCCAGGGCACAGTTTTTATGTGTCTCTTTCAGATACTAGTTTTGAAGTTATCTCAGTGCCTAAAAAGTGACCATGTTTTTCTTTTTTTCCTTTTCAGCTGTGGGACCTACTGCAGAAGTTGCAGTTCATCATGACTTACATTGCTCCCTGGCAGATTGCCTGGGGGTCATCGTTCCATGTTTTTGCCCAGCTCTTTGCAATACCTCATATCCTTTATAAATTTGATTTTCTTTATTCTTAAGTTCCTCTTCATGTATGTGATTTACTTACAGTGTTTGAATGAGATTTGAAATTCTGAGGTAATTTACTTTAAAATTTGAAAATCTTGGAACATCTTCTAGGAAACACAGGGTTTTTTGGGGTTGTTTGTTTTGTTTGGTTTTTTGGTTTTTTCTTTTGTTTTTTTTGGTGTTTTTTTTTTTTGTTTTTTTTTTTTTTTTTTTTTTTTTTTTTTTTTTTTTTTTTTTTTGGCTGCATGGTATCTGAAACTGGGAAACTGAACTCTGACTCAGCCCGGTGTGTTTATTCCCACCCAGCCACATTCTGCAGATCACTTACTTCCCTAGTCCTCAGCACTGAGTTTTGATGCATCCAGAAGGAAATGTTGTGACAGACATATTGCTGGGCTTATGGCTGACTGAGCTCTCAAATATTAATTTCTTTCTCAGTTGTTTCTAGTTGGTATGTCAGATATAAATTCAATTCAGTGAGCCAATTTCTGCTGCAACTGTCCTGTTTTGGGGTTTTTTTTGTTTTTGTTTTTTTTTTTTTTTCAATTTCAGAAGCAGACAGATTTTTACATTTTAATGTAAATTTTTTCATTGGGGTGCTGAGAAACATTCTTCTTTTTAACCTTTCCACTCTGTTTTATGAGTAACAATATATATTCATCAGCACCAAAGCAGTCTTTCAGAAGCAGTCTGTTTTGATGCCTGTTCCAGGATTGTCTCCAGGTTTGTGGACATGGGGAGTAAAACGTGGAGTTCAATGACCTTCAAATGACCTGTCTGTAGGGCTAAAAAATGTACATTGAATTTCTAGAACAAAACTTATTCAATTTAAATTCAAATTCAGTTAGAAACGTGTTTGAAAACCCCCAACCAAAAACATTTTAACTGCCTAGATTAAGCTTTATTGACATCTAAGGCATTGCCAAATACAAACTTACAATTTCTTCCTTCACCGCTAACTAAAGTTGTGGAAGAAGAGTTGACAAAGCTGTTTTAGTTCAGACCTACTGACGAGTTTACTTCGTACTGTTTGTTAGATATATGCTCTTAAGTCTTGGTCCCTTTCATCCCACAGGGCTGTTTTGTCTTGTTTTCTTTTCTCTTGAGTGATTTCTTCCGCCTGCTCTTTGCTGCGAAACATAAGCAATGTTGAGTAACAATGCTTATGTTTCTAGATGGGAAGAATAAATGGAAGCCTCGGAGAGAAGGAAGTACACACAGAATAACTCCCAGAGGGAAAGTTTTAGATTGTCTTCTTATAGCAGGAAAGCATTATAAAAGCAGTGATCTGTCCTAAGAGTTTTAGGTTATTTGTAGCAAATCCTTCCAGAATTTCACAACAAAAAGATATTTTCATTTCTGCTGGGGAAGTGCATATGAATTTATTTAGCAAAACATTGAAGAACTAGTATGATATTTCAGCAAGTTTCCTTGTGGTCACAAATATTTTCTGCAGTGGTAACTTTGCTCTTGATAAAATTACCAATTAAATTTTTCAAAGTAGAGAGTAGTTAAACCAGTGTTTTGTTTGTTTACAGAGTTATTGCTAAAGTAATCTAGCCTAGCTTTTTATTATTTATATTTATAGTATGCTTTTTAAATGCAAATCTGTCTTCTAAGGCACTGCTGCAATTAAGATACTGGTTAAATGCTGAAGTTAATATTCCCACAACAGCAATAACTCTGCCTCTTTGCACAGTAATTTTATTTGTTGTTATCGTAACCCTGCAAACAGTAATGATGAATTTGTGTTGCAGTTTACAGAGGTACTAAACCTGCCATTTCTTTACAGAGTTAATTATTTGTGGCTCCTAATTACTTCAATCAGTTCTGCAAACAGGATGTAAATTTTAAAATTTCTAAGTGCCTGGGTGAACTTTGCTGCAGAGCTCAGTGATATGAGTAGTTTAGCATACTTTAATGCCTTTGAGGGCAGCGTGCAGGGCATGAAGGACGCACGTATGGAGCTTTGCCTGGTGGAGGTCGTAGAGTCTCCACCATTAGAAATCTTCAGGAATTCAGGTGAATGTCTATCAGAAGTCATATAGGTTTAGCTGATCCTGCTTGTGGCTGCTAGATGACTAGGTGAGCCTTCAAAATCCCTCTTAATCCTAAAAGACCAGGAAGAGGAATGGGCTTCAGACTTGAGGATAGATCTGCAACTTCATTTCCTACCATTTAAGTGTGTAAGACAAGGTTATGCCTTTATAAATATCAGCAGGCTGAGAAAGTCAGTAGTGTAGTTTGTAGTTCAAAGGCAGATTTTACCTAAAAAAAGAAGAGTGAAATTGAACAACAACAACAACAAAATAGTTTGTAGTTGAGATTATTCTGTTTAGGAAAGTTTCTGCTTTGGTTGTTTCAGGTTAGCTTGAGAAAACAGAGCCCTGTGACACTGTTCAGAGCCCTGTTGCACTGCGACAGTCAGTTTTCCCATGCTGATTTTGTTCCTGGAAGGGGCCTGTAGTAATTGGAAGCAAAAATTTGGGTTTTGAGAAATAAAGGATTTGAGCTGGCCTTACTGTGTAGTTTTGTGTTAAAAGAAGGGGAAGGAAGATTTTCAAAATGTCAGTCTTTCACTTGTTTTGAAGCTGTTTTGAATTTAAACAGATTTTTAAATTGTGAGAATTAATCCTCAAAGGCAATGTTTTATTTAATGTTGAAGAGTTTTTAGCTTTGAGGTTTTTGTTCTCAAAATTTGATTTTGGCCACATTAGAAAGAAAATCCATTATTCACAAAGAAACAAGTTCTGCATCTAGACAGTGTAGCCTAACAAAGGAAACCTGGCTTGCCTCATAGTGTTAGAAAGTATGCCTGTAAGTTTTTAGCACTTCCTTTTTTACTTAGACATAATTAAAGCATTAGTATTTAAAGTAAATAAATTATGACCTAATACAAACAAACTGGATATCCTCAAATAAAAGTACCCCTGTGACTGATAATTGCCCACTGCACGTGTTAGATATACATAAGAGAGTCAGATGCTGTTACTTGCTCTCATGAAATGCTTACAGATATGAACCAGTTAAAATCACTTTTCACAAATCAAATGAATGTCTTTTACTGTCTGTTTAGTAGAGCATTATGCCTTTTGAGGAAAAAAACCCCCGTTGCTACTGTCTATGTTTAAGACGCAAACAGTTCACAGTGGTGTGCAAAATGTCCTAGCTCATGACTTCAAAAAACTTGGTTTGCTCCCCTTATCTGTCCTCTTTGTTCTTCTTTCCTCTCTTCAGCTCCCATGCCTGCTTCCCTTATCTGACACTTGTAAATACTTGTTCATCTTTCACAGCCAGCACTTGGTTATGACTGCACTGTAATGTGACAGTTTAACTTTTTTGATGCACTTGCTTTCTGCTCTGTGCTCTCTGTCACTTTTTTAAACTTTAGACTCTCAGGGCAACTCATTTTTCTGTCTCTCTAATGCATAAAGACACCGTTCCAGACCACTGTCTTTTAGTAAGGTTGAGAGATGTGAAAAGTATCTTTTGGCAAATATTTGTTTCTACATTTTGCAAATGGCTTTGAAAGCATGGCTAGCTAGCAGGTTTGTGGAAATGCTGTACCAAGAATGATGTTGATACTTTTGTTAAAATGGGTTTTTTGTGAAGGCTCAGGGATTGTGGGACACGTGTACAGTATATTGCTGTAAGAGGGTAAGCTTAAAACATTCTGGTTATGGGGTGATTTTACTTGAAATTTAGTTTGTGACGTGCTTGATCACTGTCCATTGATAGTCATTCCTTTAGTTCATGGCTTCTTTACTTTGCATCTCCCTCCCATGAGAGGTGTAAGGAATGACAACTGGACTCTTATGCCAGTTTAAAAGTTTTTTTCCTTAAATTTCATTAATATGGTATGAATTAATGAAGAATTTAGGCCTAATATTTTATTGGTTGCATTTATTTAATTATGTTCCTTTTAACTTGGATATTTTTCTGTATGCTTATCCATCTCTTAACCTGCTTTCCAGCAGCCTGAAATACGACTTTACATTTAAAGGAAACTGTGGGTTCAGGCATTCATTATGATGGTTATGTGTGATACTTACTATTCCCCAGTCCTCACCTTCTCATTTGTTACATATTTCAAAAAGTATGAAATGCTGAACACTTTTTAGCTTTTGGTTAGCGTGGAATAGTAAGTTCTCAGTAGAAATCAATGTGAAAGCATGACTTTGAACCAGTAGGTTGGAGAATAGAGGCATGGTTTCTCCACATACCAGGTCATTCCAAAACAAGCAGAAACTCACAGAATGGAACACTGGAGACGGTGAAAGCAAGGCTCCAGTATGGAGAACAAATAATTTCCAAGAGATTGTTTTTTTTCCTCATGTGTGTGTGTTTTAAACTCTGTCAGACTGGAAAGGCACTTCTATGCTACAGAAGGTAACTTAGGTAGCTGGAAAAGGGTGTTTGCTGCACTGCCTATGCCTGGCATTTGTCCTTGGGCAGAGATTAAACAGGGTCGCCCCGATAATAAAACCGTAGCATTGAAGAGCCACCTATTGCATGCTGGTAGTGGGTGATATTTGGCACTGCCTGCCTTCCTCCCTTTCCATGTTACCTTAACTTGCAGTTTTCAGACTCTGCTATGCTTTTTTTCCAAACTCTGGCCACTTCAGTCTTTTCTACACCGCTGAGTCCATTTCTGGGTAGTGTCATCTTCATCGCGTCATATGCACGACCAATCAAGTTCTGGGAGAAAAACTACAAGTAAGACTATTCAAAAATTTCCGTCCTTGTTATTTGTAAAGGTTTTGCTCTCATTAGTTTCATTTCTGGTGGTGTTTTTGTTTCCAAAGTAATCCTTAAATTAGAGCATGAGAGGTTAATCTTTGAATCTTGTTTCTGGTGTTTTACTTTTCCCTGGTTATTTGGCTATTTCTGAAAAAAGCAATTATCCGTATGTTACAGATGAGGCATCGTGGTGCATTTGTTGTACAAACGCACAGTAAGGAAGCTGTGAAAAAGAAAAAAAGCAGTAAAACTCCCAGTTGTCAGCCTTTTTTGTCTTGCTAGCTAGTACTAGCAACTAATTCTGTGAAGCCTTTGGCACTAGCAGTCAGGCTGCATAAATACATTTTATACTAAGTAGGAGGATTAAATGCTACCGTGTGGGATGCCGCAGGTAACTGCAGCTGCAGAACTGTGATATGAGGCACAAAGGGGAAATTGCATTGGCCAGGGCTTGGCCTCACCAGGGAGAAGGTCTGTACCCTTACCACACCTCATGTGTTGGTGCTGCTGGTGTATCTTAGTTTGAAGAGTTTTATTTTGTTGCATTTTGACTTGTGTCGGTGAGTGAATATGTATTCATCTATAAATAAATTAGTCAGACAAAGCCAAGTTGTATAAAGAGGCTTTGTATTTGTGTCTGAAGTAATGAGATTTGTGGAAACCTCTTGAGGGGAGCTGAATTTTGTACACTGGGACTAGATTTTAAGAAAAATATCTTACATTTTTTTGCTGGGTCAACAGTTTAGTTCTTTCAAGGGAGTGGAGGACAAGAAGCTACCACTAATCCCACAGACAGCTATACATTTTTGGACAGAAACTTTGAACAATATTAAGTAGGAAGTGAGGATTTTACCATCTGCTGCATTTTACTTCAGAGTATTTTGAAGGCATGCAGTTCTCTTTCTAGGTACCAATTAGAGAACCAGCCTCTGTTGAAGGCACATCACTGCCATATAGTTAGGTTAGTTTCAAGTCTTTAGGTTATTGTCAGGGGAAATAGAGGGGGTCATTTATATTTGCTTTTGGTTTGTCTAATCTTTTGATACAAAATGAGCAGGAGATTTTCACAGGAAATATCAAAAAATGGTTGATACTTAATACTTTAACAAGGGTGTATGTGTGACTTGTTTTCATCAGTAGTGACCATCTGTGATTCCCACTAAGGGAAGTGAAGAACTTGATGCTAATAGTTTTGCTAAGCAAGGTAATTATTTTATCCATAAACTGTAAAACCTCAAGTGCAGAAAACCAAACCCTTTTAGTACTTTAATCCAACCACTGCTTGTCCTTTCAAAATAAACAGTAACTACAACTTCATCTTCAACCAGAAGGCTTATGTTACTCTTTGTAAAAAATTGTGCTTTGTTGCTTGTTAGAAATTCTACTGTATCTTCTATGACCTCACTTAAACCAAAAACCACAACCTTGCCTCTTGAAAACCTTTCAGAAGTAGAAAACAGCCTTATTGAAGGTTCAGGTTATCATCAAAGTGAAATAAGTCTTTGCCCAACCTGTGGCATCTCAGAATATGTACTTGGAAGGACTCCTAAATTTGTGTTCGTCACTAGTACTTCTGGTTCTCCTTTGCCTTACTTCCATTTCACATGAGGAACTAACCAGAATGAGTGAGAGCTGGACTGAAAAACTCCTAGTTTATCAAAAGGACACTGTAAAAAGACAGAAAAAAGGCAACGAAGGGGAGTAATTTTGTATTAAGAATAAGGAAATTTTCTATAAAATATTTAAAATAATTGAATTAACTGACTGGGCCTTGCCTTACTGCTTTGAATGTTGACCATTCAACATGTAAAAATTCAAAGAGATAGTATGATTTCTTTCTTTTTGAGATGTGGAGTTAGGATCAGGAACTTGAGCTGGAATGGAAAGTTGTTCTGGCTCCTGCACATCTGCCCGTCTTTGGGCTGCAGTTCCTTACAGCCAGATGTGCACTGAGTTTTAAGGTTATGTAAGACAAAACAGAGCATACAGATGGAGAAGTTGCTGTATAGATTTCTTTTTTGGAGTGCATTGACCATTTCCCCAAGTTCAGCTCAGGGTATTAGTGGAAAGACACAGGTTCACTGCAGTGTTGTCTGAGATGAGTTTGTACAAAGCAGAAGCTCTTGGAGACTTTTATTTTTGCTGTTTCCATACTCACTGCTTATTGACAGGAACTTTGCCCAGGGGTAAGCCACCTTCAATGTACTTATAGGGGTTTTTTTCTGCCTGTTTCACAAGCTTACTTGTTTTCAAACACTTCTTTGCTGTATTAATGACTATGTTAAATTATCACATATTAGCTACAAATAATTCATTTACACTTACATGAAGTTAGATATTATCAGTTCCAGGGTTATTTTTTTTAATAATTTAACCTCTTAATTGGAATAAATGCAAACAACTTTGACAAGCAGTCAAGTATCAAAATAGTTTTTCTTTCATGTCATAAATTAGATTGCTTTCTTAGATTGTAGTTTCTGTACTGATTGTAATCAGTATTTGCACACTTTTCTGTTGTCAAGCAAACTTCATTGTTGTTTCACCTAAGGAAGGATTATTTTTGCATCTTGTTTGGGCCAACAGCATGAACTTAGATGAGGAAAAGAAAATACAGTTCGTTTTTGGTAGAGTGAACCCAAAGTTGAAACTTGGAACTGTAGCAAGTACAGAGCACCATGTTTATTAACAGAATGGGGCTATTAGGCCAGTAGTCTGAGCGCTGAGCAGCTGATCCAGCTGTTCCTCAAAGTGTTGGTTTGGTTGTCCCTACCTGGTGTTTTCTAAGTGCACACACATGTATCTTGTGTTTCCAGGTTTCTTTTAGCCCCACTTTTTCTGTTGGCTGAAGAGGAGTTTGAATCCTCAGGTTTCTCTGACTGAGCTTCTGCCATTCTAGATGATGTAAGCTGGAGCTGAAAATCTCAGAGAATTAAAATGGCGGCTTGTTTGTTTTTTCAAGCAGCTGAAGGACTCAAGTGGGTAAAAATAGAAAAAGGGATTCATTTTGATAGTAAGCAAACTGTGAAATTCCTAACAGGCTTTTCAAAATTCAGGACTCATGCTGTTCCTGTTTGGGCTCTTGTGGTGTGTGCACGGAGCATGGGTGTTCTTCCCTGCAGTCAGCAGATGCTGTTTATTTTTACTGTGCCCTTTGGTACTCACTGCAGGCAGAGTCTACTACACCAATACATCACTGAGGTCAGGGATCCTTCAGAGAGGGAAAGGAAGGGTGATTAAGAAGAAGAAAAAATAAGGTATTAAGGAAGGTGAATGGGAAAGAAGAACTCTTGCAATCGCACTTTTGCTGCCTTTGTTGTTGAAGAGAGAGGGGTGTAAAATGAGAAGCTGGGCTGCTGCTCATGAGCTGGTTACCTTGTGGCAGTTCAGCTATGAGAATTTTTCTTTCTCTCTCTCTGTTATTTTTGGGTTCATTTTTTTACAATGGAAAATTTGCTATGACACTGGTTTTGTCCAGCCGTTGGACTGGGTCCTGCTTCCCAGTTTGAAGCTGCTCTTTCAGTCCCTATTTTCACAGCTGTTGGAATGATTAGGCTGTAGATGTCAGAGATAGAAAAGGAAATAGCAGTAAATCTTGTTTAATGTATAGGCGCTTTAAAGCATAAAGTGTTTGTCCAAATGCTATTGTTCAATTCCTTTGGTTTTTGCCTTTTTTTTTTCTTGAATACTTTGTCACACTGCAGCCTGACTCTGTCCTTCTCCTCCCTTCCTCTTTTATCTTCCTTTGTATCTTGGATATGACAATGACAGGACAGAGTAGGAAGTTTACTTTTATTCCCCAGTGGGTCTAGGGAGGAGCTGGATCACGTGGAACAGCCCGTTTGTTCTCTGCTGCAGCTGTGACTGGTCCCCACAAACAGCAAACTGCCACCAGGAATCTAGAGGTTTCACTGTTTACAAGCTGCTTGTCTCTCCTGCACCTTCCTGTTTCTATTCTTCTGTTTCGGGGCTTATTTTTGGGTAAGACACAGCTTGCATTTGCTTTGAAGCGCCTTGAATGAATTACAGTGTGGCATAACTGAATTAATTAGGTGTCTCTAAAGGGGCTGTGATTAAATTCCCAGTTATCTCAGACTGACATTACAGGATGCCTCTCTATGTTTGGGACTATGTGAGCAAGCCTTTCTTTTCTCCATCTTTTTAAGAAGTGTATCACTGTGTTATTGTTCCAGTCATTGTGGTCTGGAAAATAACCACCTGTAGGGTTAATACAGCTGGGAATGGAGGGCGAGGAAAACCTGCCCTGCTTCAGATGTAGTGCAGATGGCTTTTTCTTCTTTTCTCCTGCCAGCTCACTTAACCTGCCCATTGCAGACAGCCTGCAGGTGGAATGGGAAGAGTTTTCCCAGTGTACACATAATTCTGGTTGACCCCACATTATGCAGATGTGTGGGAAAAGGAGCTGTGAAAAGTACCTGTCTGCTCCCTCTCTTTTCCCCCATAAAATAGCAGGCCTTCCACTTCTAAATCCTTATTTTTAACACATGCTGATGCCTCTGGATTCCCTGTGAGCCTGCTCATCTGTTGCAGCTGTTAAAACCCCAGCTCCAAACACAAAATGTCATTCACCCATAACTCTCCATGGCCCTTGTTCGGGATCTGCACACTCAGACCTTTCAAGTTGTTCTTTTTAGGACTGGATTTCTTTTTTTCTTAGTCTTTTTCTTGCTGTGTTGTTTGATTTTTTGTATGTCTTTAGACCTCCATAGTAGTGGTGCTTACAGAGGAACAACTGCAGCAGATGTTTATAGTTCAGTAATGGCTTGGACTTTGATTTATACTGAATAGCATAACTTCAACATTTTTTCCCCTTCCCCCCCCTAAATGATAGCAGATAGTGTTTGACTTCTTTTGTCGAATATCATCTCATATGTTATGTTCTAGCTGCTGTCACTGCCTTACTTAGGGTTCAAACTTTTTTGAATATTCCCAGGTACCTGGCCTGAAAGCCACATTGTAGCCTTGAGTTTTACTGTTGATTGCAATTATTTTAGTTTCTTCCAAACTGATTTCTCTGCGAATCTGTATTTCTCTCTGGCTGCCTCTATTTCTATTCTGTTTTTATGAACTGACCAAAAAGAAGCACTGTATTTCTGCTTGCTCTAAAATGAACTGAGGTTCTGGTGCCTTTTTTCACAGCTATTACTCATTGATGAATGCTGGTCCCGTTGGTGACTGTTGTTCTTCTAAGAGAGATCTTCACTGAATTGGCCTGAAGGCTCCTCCAGGCTATTATTGAGAGTTGAGTTAATCTACAACTCTTCAAAATAGTATAAATAGTATAAATAAGTATCAGCATGCAGAGAAACCTAAAAAGGGTGCTTATTAGTTCATGGGATTTACAAGTCAAAACAAATAGGAACAACAAATGAATGGTTTTTTGCCTTAATTTTGGGGTGTTACCTCCAAATCAGAAGGGTTTACCAATCCTGTTTACAGATCATGAAGAATTTGGTGAAAGTCTTTCTGGAAATTTCAAAGGCGCCTAGATCTGTGGGAATCCAGCCTGTACTGGTATACTGCAGCCTGTACTGCGGGATGCTTAGGCCTGACTTGGTATCCTTGAGTATAGACAGCATTGATGTAGTTGTAAGTGGCAGTCCCTGGCTGGCAGCAGTGCAAAAGATGAAGTATTAGTAAGCTGTTGCCATTTTTCCTTTGCTTCTCTTCTCTTAAGATTGGCAGATCTCCCAATAGAGGTGAATGGGGTTTTTTTGGAAAAACATGCTCCTCTCTTTAAACTATGAATATAAGCTGGTCTTTGGGAAGTCATGACCTGTTCTCCAGGGCCATTTGTGGCCATGGTTCTGGCACAGGAGGAGAGAATGCAGAAAACCAAAATGTTTGAAGAACAAAGAACATCTTTGTGTGTACTTCAGCCTTAGTTCTTCATGAGCTCTCTGAAATTGCATGTTACTCATTAGACTTATTCATCTGACTATCTTCTCAAGACCCTTCCCTGTCTGCTCCCTGCTGTAGTGTGTAACCACTCTCTATCTTGCATGGCACCAGTACTGCCCAGGGATGTTTACCTGCAACACTTACCTGGTTTGGGAGTCTTTAATTCCTTTCAGCCGAGTGCTTTGCAGAGTGATAAAGTGGTGTGGGGGCTGTTGCTTCAGGTACAGCCCCAGGCTAAAAGAAGTGTGACCACGTGTGCCCCTTTGGCTACCTGCTGTAGCATGGAGTTGTGCACGCTTCCTCTCCAACTCAGTCCTCACCTCATCACTTGGCTCCACGTGTGGCGTCACACTGAACTGGGAAAACGTGAGAAAGGATGGACAAGGAAAACCAGGCACCTTTAACCAAGTAGATTTGGTATTAAAATAAGGGTTTTCTGAGTTGCCTGGAGTTTCACACTCAAGGGAGGCCATACAAAATTCAAAGATGTAGTTTAACTGTTTGGCAGTATTTCTTTAACTGGTAACATCTCAGATTTTTGCCCCTGGCAGTCAATAAAACAAATTGAGGCTAATTGACTAGGAGCCATATGTGTGATAATTAATTGGGAATGTATTCTGATTCAGTGCTCTGTAGTTCCCTGCCGAGTTAAAGATGCGTTTACAACTCCAATTCACTGAATCATTCTAAGAGGACAGAGTAAAGACAGAAGGGAGACATCAGTAAGGGAATGCATGCTGAGATCAGGAGGATCACAAGTAGAGATCAAAACCGTAAGTGGCATAAAGGGAAAGGGGTGGGTGGGCAGAAAGGAAAAGGCAAGCAATGAAATATCTGAGGGGGTAATCAAACAGACATGGGTAATAAGGAACTCAGACCCACAAAAAAGAGGAAATCAAGAGCATGATAGAGGAGGGCTTTTAAATATATATATTCAGAAAGGAAGGCAGCAACAGCACATAATAGACAATAATGAGCTCCCATCAGAAATGGGGCACATGTAGTGTTTTAAGGGTGTATGTGGATATACAGTGGCACTTAAGGTTTATAATGCTGTTCATCTAATCATTAGCTTCCAAATTATGTAAATCTAATGAGATCGAGTTAACTCATGAAATTTCTGTCATGTCAAACATTGGAAACCCCTTGAAATGGGTTTTCTGAATTTCCATAAGAATAAGTGTTCTCAGCAAGTGTTCATACATTCACTTGGATAATGTAGATCACATCCTGTGTTGGATTTAACTGAATCAAACATTTAGGGGCAAGCTGAGGTTCTGAATACTAAACTTAAACCTTACATTCACGAAAATGCTTATTTCAAGCCAATTCTGTCAAGATGTGAAAACTGGTAAAGCTAAGATCCAGGAGGGGATGTTCAGCAAGTGTAACCATTCTAACCGAGGTGATAAGACGTGCTGTGCACAGATAGCGGCAGGGAACAGTTCATGCTACAGCATGCTCGGGTCCTGCTTGTCTCCTGATGTACAAAGGTATGCACTGGACCCAGGTTGCCTTGGGGCTTGTGCAAAATGCAGAATTGTGTCACCTTTGCCACTGAGAATTGCCTCTGAAACTTTGTGCTAGTTGGGACTAGGTAAATATTGGATGAAAGCTAGTGCTTTGGTTTTTTTCTTTTCTTTCTTTCAAGTCCTTTGACTAGCAGTGTTTGCTCTCAAAATATCAGAGGTGTTTTCAGTCTGAAGAGTACTGTAGAGGATACCAAGATGAATGCTGTAAATTATTAACATTCTCAACAGTCCTTGCAATAAAAATACCCAGAGGTATTGAAAGTTATCCCTCTTTTAGGTTGGATTTGGTACAACTGCAGAGTAGCAGTAAGATTTTTTTTTTTTTTTCTTCAGTGTAGTGTCACTGATGCAGCATTGGAATGGCTTGGTTAGCTTCTGTTTTGCCTCTTTTCATCTTTTGGTGAGAAATATGGATATGGAAAACCCTGTAGTGAAATAAACTAGTATTTCTGATACAGGCTTTCTTTGGAACACCGGTCTTTGTCTTAGTCTTTATTAAGCAGTCACATTGAGTCTGAAAGTGAGAATTAAAAGATCTTAAAGATATGGTATTTTAATATTGCACACTGAAAAAGCATGAGAACACTGTTACCATCAGTAAAGAATATCAAGAATGAATTGTGAAATCCCTTGTTATCCTTTCCTTCTCTTATGATGTTTAAACAATGTTTCTCTTTGTGTGGAGTAAAGGAGAAAAACATCTTGGCCTCATTTGCTGAAGCAGCTCCTGACATTTGTTTTTGGTTTTTTTTCCCCCCCTGCCTGTTCTCACTCTCTTTGGTGAAAACTTCACCAGGATATTTCTCATCACCTCCTTTCCACTCTCCAGCTCCTTGCAGTTTCTCAGGCTTTTGCTGCTTCACTCACAGGCCCATCAGTGCAGAGCCCAGGTGAATCAGTCCTGTGGAGCTCTTTGCCCAGGGCTGGGCACAATGTAGTACCATTTCTATAATGTTCCTGTTGGTTCATGATGGGAACAACAGAAGAATAATGCTCACATATGCTATTTCAGATACCTGTTTTTATGGAATGTCACTAACACATTTGCTTTTAAATTAAAAGCACTTCTTTCAACTGCAGACAGTGAGGTCCAGCTGTGAAGCAGTCCTGTGCTAAGCCTCATCCTTAGAGCAACATCAGGATCCTGACCATTTTTGCATCCTCAAGAGTGCACACAGAAACATTTTTCTGTGCAGTTGTATAATCTTTCCACTTACAAAACTTCTTCAGTTGTGTAGTAAAAAATAATCTGAAGACAGTAATTAAATGTCTTTTAAAAGAAAAAGCATACTCAGACAAGGAGAAAGAAATTAAATAAGACAAAAGCAGGAGTATTGATGACATTTTAGTAAAGCATTAGTGAGTATTTTAAAGTACACAGATGCTTAAATCACCTGGCTTACAAATAAGAGGTGAATTCCCCAGCTAAACCTTAAATGTCAGAGCACTAAGGTGAGCTGTTTAACCTATGTTTGGGCACTCAGCTTTTGTTCTTGAGTTCACACCTTGCATTTTCATCCCCCTTGCTGCAGAAGTACAGAAACTTTCAAACAAGTGTTTGAATATGCCAAATAAACATGCTGAGTCATCTCAGCAGATGACTCTGGTTTTAACACTCACTTAGACAAACAACAGCAACAAAAAACCAAACCAAAACGTTCAGAACATTAAAAAAAAAAAAAACAACAAAAAAACCCCCCACAAAAATAAAAGCCCAAACAAACCCAAGAGGCCTCAAAATCAGTTATAAAAACCTTTCTAAGAAAGTAAAAAAACTCTAAGAACAGGAAGCGTTATTGATAATAAGACCTTTCTATGTTTTAAACGGATGCTTCAGCAGTGCTGTCTTTAACAACTGTGAATTTTTACACTTTAGCCCTCCCTCAGTTTCCTAGTGTGCAATTAAAACCACTTTTTATTGTTGTTAGATGAAATGATGGCCCAGTCAGGGAAGGAGAGGAGGAAGAAAGCATAAAAAATAAAAATCAGAGTGAGTGATCAGGAAGGAGTAATTGCTTTCATTTTTAAGAAATCCTTCTTTCTTAATGAGAATTAAACCCAAGTCGTATCTTCCATGCAGGTGCCCAAAAGACCTGGGCAGGGTCATGCACAAAGGGGCTGTCAGCCCTTGCTGTTAAAACCACACCAAATCACTCTGTCTTTTAGATGAAATAGATTTACTACTTCAGTATCCTTCCCCTTAATACCATTGTTTTTACCTCTGGTGTCCTTCAAATATTGATAGGTGCCTGCTTATTCTGCAATGTCATTCTCCTCTTCCCTCACATTGTAGACAACTGCTACTGTGTTTTTAATGCTAAGCCTTTGTTTATAGAGCCAGCAGCATTGGGCATTCACATGAAAATACTGAAGATTTTTTTTTTTCCAGATTCCCATGAATAATCATAGGGCTGCAGCACAGTAAAGTTTCTCCCTTTCAAATTTGCCTGTTAGATGTCATCGAAGAGTGGATTAAAATTCATTGGACACAGACAAAGAAAAACTTTGGATCAACCCTAGAAAGGCATCTCTGCATCTCCCAGAGGGAACTGCTTTTCTTTGTTTTGTTCTCTTTCAAAGTAGAGATCCTCTTCTACTCAGCAGGAATCCTGGAAATCTTGAATTTGTGTTTTGTGGGAAAACTCAGCAGCAGCAGGGCAGGTAGAACAGCTGGAATTTTATTTTGATCTGGAAATAATGATTTATTTAGCATCAAATCAGCAATGATTTATTTATTTTCCTCAATTTACCTGATTCTCGATATACTCTCTTTATTCTCCAGACTGCCTTAATCCCCGTCAGCCTTTTTTTCCATCTTTCTAAGGAAATTGGGAAACTAAATTGGGAGAAGAAATTTTTTCCAGGCAGTATGTTTGGGAAAGAAAATATAGGAAGTGTTTTAACTTTTTTGCAAAGGGAAGCATTAGTTTTAATGACATGAACAGTGCCACACAAACCAGTGGGTTATCCGAGAGTCCATGTAAATGGGGGATTGAAAGAGCATGAAATAGGTATTTCAGGAGCTAAGCAGGGTGTTGGCTTTTAAATTGCTGAAGACAACTCAACACAATCACTTTTTCTCTAGGGCATTTACTGGAGGAACTGTACTTGTTTTGCATAGAATAATGCAATTCAGGAGGAAATTCAATTACTGAGCTAATTATCACATTGGATGAGTAGTAGCAACCAAATATAAAGTAAGAGGCCGCTGGAGGAAAGCCCAAATCACCTACTAATCCCTAAAGTTCACAGTGAGAGGTCCTGGTTGAGAAGTAAAGGTATTGCTGGTTTGATTGTTAAGTGTAGTGGATTATAGTTTAATCCAATGCAAATTCCCATTGCCTTCCAGAAGATACAAACACAGCTTTGGTTACTAATAATTATAGGAGACTTTTAAAATCCAGAATTGATTACCTACAGCATATATTCAACTAAGCTGAATTTCAGCACAGGTTTGCTTCATAAACTCTATATCACACTTGATCTTAAAAAAAGGAAATAAAATTATACCTTGTAATAACTGCATAAAGATTTAAGGTTTTCTAATAGTGTCTGAAAAGGTAAATTCTTTTTCTCATGTCCTAAAGCCCATATTTTAGCTGCTTAAACAAAGCCTTAATGGAGCCTGGTTATGTTTTGCTGGGGTTTGTGGGGGTTTTTTGGTTTTTTTTTTGTTTTGTTTTTTGTTTGTTTCTAAGAGATGTTCTATTTTCTTCCCCTTTTCCCAGTCAGGCTGCATCATCTATCTTGGAGTGTCCCAAAGCACTTGTGATTTTCCCTGATTGTTTCATGCATCTTTCTGTCAAAGGAAAAAATAAGGGGAGGAGGGGAAAGAAGTAGACACAGAGCTGCATGCTGGGCAAAAGGATTCTTGTTTATTATAGATTAGAATTTTCTGAAATATTGGTTGATTTTATGGGTCTCATATGCCTCCAGAACATAAAAGGTAAGAAACTGGGGTAAAGAATAGTATTAACTTTTACCTTAGACTACCACACTGATTTCAGAGGGACTGAAAGTTAATAAAGCGTCTCACAATCTTAAAACATACGCATTTGGAAATCAGCAGTGCTTCTCTGCTGAGAATAGAAAATTGATTGAATTCCACAACCTGATGTTTATGCTTGCTCTTGCATATGCAGGTGGATATATATCAGGGTGGAAGAATTCTGACAACCTTTTTAAAGTAAAATGATTCTTTATATTCTGAACTCCTTAGAAGACCCTTCCCCCATTGCCATTTTCTGTTGAATAGGAAATGATAATTGCAGTTACAATGAGCTGAGCCAACCAGAAGCAGGAAGATAAATAATGCCTCAAATAAAATGTTAATCTATGTAGATAATATAATAATATTAATTACAAATAATTTTAATTAAGACTCTTATTTTCTCAATTGTACTTTTACTTTTTGCAAAGTAGAGAATGTGCCTTTTTAAGGAAGAAAATCAGTTGCTTTTGTTAGGAAGTAGAACTAAAGCAAATCTGTTCCTCTTCAGTCTGCTGCCTGGAAACCTGTGTGCAATTTTTCTGTTGGTCAGTTTTCCACAACTTTTTTGGGGAGGCTACAGGGAGTGGATGAAATTACTTCGTAACACATCAGCGGCATCCTTCTCCCAGTTGGATTCAGCATGAACTTCCGTGCAAAATCCTGGAAACTGCTACTGAGTCTCTGCTGTGTTTCAAAGACAACATTGTCTTTACACCATCCTTTTTCAGTGTTACTTAAGCTGTTTAAAAGCCTCCCTTTTAAGTGATCCCTCTTTGGTGCTGCCTTCCTTGGGGCATGTCTGCAGTTTTCACAGTGAGGAGCTGAATTCAAGTTGTGGAGGTTGACTGGCCAATCACCAGCCTGTTCAAAATCTCCTTTGGGCCCTGTGCTCCCCATGCCATGAGCCAGACCCCAGCTAGTCCCACCCAGCCGTGCCAATCTCATTGCATTTCCACCAAGGACTCTGTGAAGGCCACACCTGGGTCTCTCCCTTGGATCCCATGCCAGGGAAAGCGGTGTTGTGGCTCTTCTCCCCTGTGCTTCCTGGCCTTTGTACAGATGAGGCCATTTCTGCTGTCACACGTAACCTTATGCTGGCTGTTCTTTGGGCCTTTTCCTGCTTATGCTTTAATCTCATTTTCCAAGGAATGAGAGATCATATTTACATATTTGATAGATAGGTCTTCTGTTAAGGCTTGTGATTGAGCACAAAACTTTTGAGGCAATATTCTTAATGAAGTGTCCTGAAATCCTGATATACCCATGCCAGAGCAGTATTTCAGGGAAATTTTTGATGTTTACTATAGCATTTTTATTAGCCAGAGTTCCACTTTTACCCCAAGTACCCCTGGGTGCTTGGACTTGGTGTTGAATATCCCTACTCACCACAACAGTCATTCTCTTCTGTTTAGCACATGCTGGCCCACAGTGGTACGCTCATTCCTTATTTTCTGACTTTAATAGTGTCTTTTTTTACAGGTAGTAATAAAAGCTCAATCCAATCTACCTTTTTACTTGCTTTCTCTTCTGTAATAATTTTTCCTGTGTTGTTTATATTCCCCTGCTACAGTGAAAATACTGAGTAGGGAATGTGCCCTTCATAAGAGTGGCAGGGTTAGTGCCTCTATGAACTAAGGCCCTCTATTTACTCTTTTTCAAGCGATAAGAATGACCAGGGACTCTCCTGTTGCTGCCTAGCTAAATATGAAACTAAGTAAAGTATTTTTGTATTGTTTTTCCATAGATGATACCCTCCCACAGAAATGTTTTCACCTAAAGAAAACTCTGTGGCTGTTTCCCTTAAGGCTTAGAAGGAAAGAAAGACTGATTAAATATTCTTTCTATTCACTGTTTTGGTGGCACCTGGCTGACCTGTTTCTGGAGCCAGTTCAATTATTTAAGTACACAGCATTGTACTTATTGTACAAATTCTTAACGGACTGTGCCTCACACGAGGGAAAATGGGCAGAAAGAGTGTGCTGATAAGCTACAATATCAACAGCCATACTGACCTGAAATATCTTTGTATGCCTGATGAATGGATTAGTCTGAACTGCCTAATTATATAAATACAAAACGAAGAGATGTGTTAAACAACAACAACAAAAAAGTTCATTGTGAGAATTGTTTATTTAAACAAAAGAATTGGCTGTAAACATGTTTTTATTTCCAGCACCAAAAGATCGGACCATTCCAACACCAGACTGGCAATTCAGATCGAAAAAGATGGAGGTATGGCCTGGGAGTTTGGGTGCCTTGCTTGATTTGCAAAATGTGATGTATTTACACTGCTGAGGCTTTGCTGGGAAAGCTGAAGAGATGCAAAGGGTTTAAATGTTGTGTATACAAACCAGAGCATTTTAAATGTAGCAGAGCACCAGTTTAAGTTGTGTGACTCGATGAGCAAATTTACTCATCTGTTAGGTGTAGCTGATCAGACAGAGAGCTGCTGGGCTGCCAATTGCTTGGTTAATCACAACATTGGGGTTTGTGTAGAATGTGCAACAGGCACCCTAGCTGGACTCAGAGGTCAGCTGAGGACAGAGAAAGGTTTTGGAAAAAAAGCAGCAAGTTAGTGGTGCTCCTACCACTGAGCAGTTTGGGCTGACAGGTATTTCCTCTTCCCTGGAGAGAAATCTTTTCGCAAGGGCGGAGAAGGGAAGTTGGAAAACTTGCAAGAGGAAGAAGTAGGAAAGATAGCAGGCTGCTCTGCTGAGTATCAGTGCATTAAATGAGCACCAGTCTGTGGCCATGCAAAGCAACTTCTCAGGCCACACTGAGTCGTTCCTGTGAGACTGGGAAGCGAGAGCAGGTTTTGGCACATCAGTGGACGCAGAGAGCATGTGATACATCAGCTGACACTCTTCAGAGCCTGGTGGGACAGAACCCTTTTTGAGGGAGCTGATGCCAATGTCACATGACAAAGTCCCATCCCAGTGAGAGAAGCCAAGGTTTAATATATGTGGGTTTTTCACTTTAGGGTTCTGTGGCCAATTTTGTCTTTCCACAGAGATGGCTGGGGTTGTATTGTAGGGTTAGAAGTTTACATTTTAATTATTGCTGGTTTACCTCCCACACCCTTTTTATCCTTACCCATTACATCAATAACACGAACAAATAAACATGGAAAAATATACATCTTCAAGCAGAAATGGATTAAATCCAGAGTGTCCAAGAAGGCAAGAGAGGTATTAATAGTTTGAAGCATCAATAGTTAATTATTTATTTTTTATGATTTAAGGTAGGGAGCTAAGATTTTTACCAAGGCCATTTTGTCATCTGATACCAATGACCTTTAGCATTATTATATATGTTAATAGGTGAATTATGTTTTAAACCCTGTAGCTCAAGAAAAACATTCCTTTTGTGTATCTGCTTAAAAGACTCATTTTATGACTTGCTTAAATTTTGACCAAAAATACTCCAGAAGGTGCACAGGTGAGCGTGTCTTCATGGACATGGGCACACATGGACAAATATACCCGGGCTGGGTGTGTAATGGCTACGGGCACAAAAAGCCAGTGTAGTTACAGACCCTCTCCTCTGGTATCAAGGAGCAACTTGTAGGGGAAGCCATAGCTTCTGCAAGCCTCATCTTCTGGGTTTTTCCTCCTCCATGTTAGATCTCCTAAATATGCACAAACATAAAAATGCATGACTGCCTGTGCATCTGTATCCACCTACACTCCCTTGCATACAAACACACCTACAAGATGTTGGTTTGTATGTGTATCTATGCCCCAGCATTTTAAGAATGTTGAAGGTGGGATGCTGGTGCATTACAGAAGAGGAAAGCAGTTCTCATGTCAAGCATATATTGCGTAAAAGAGTACAAGCGCAGGATAACATCATGTTGGATTATGTGGCACCATGACAGCATCTGTGAAGGGTTCAGTCCCTTTCACAAATCACTATCAGAAAGAGCTCCTTTTTGTATCCAGTTAAAGACCATAGACCCATATGAGATGACACTTCTAGACTGTGATAGGGTGGTTTTTGCCTGGGCATTTGGTCCAAGCAATGTGTAATTGAACAGCTACAATTTTTAGAGTGGTAGCAATTCTAGTGGTCAATGTTTCATTCTTACTCAGTATACTGAGTGAACTCTTTTAAAAGAAATATCCTCATTTTAAGTACCAACACATTCTTCATGGACAAAGTATTGAAAAATTCCTGAAGGACTAAAAGAAAAAAAAAAAAATCCCAAAAAATTATTGGTAGCTGTGTGACCAAAGTATTTAAAAGTCTCAGAAAAAACACTCAAATTTAAGCAAATGTTCTGAAGTAATAATGATTTTTTGTTCTTTAGATTAAGAATAGTACGTAGACATTAACTTAGCATTGCAGAGACTTTCAGTGGAGCCAAGAAACTCTTACTGTTGTAAATTATGGTGGTTATTTGATTGAGTTTGACATACATGTTATCACTAATGTGATCTTTTATTTACAATGTTCATATTAACCTGATTCATTGAAGGACTACCTAGGAAGTGTAGATTGTATAAAGTATCAGGAAGATATCATCTAGCTAGAGGAAGCAGGAATGAAAAGAACATTAAATTTTGTGCAGAATGTCTTTGTGTAAATTTTTTTTACAAATGTATTCTGCTCTGGTTGTAGGAAATGATGACAATAATCTCAACTCCATTTTTTATGAGCATTTGACAAGATCTCTGCAGGAGTCTCTTTGTGGAGATTTGATCCTGGGCCGCTGGGGAAACTACAACACGGGAGACTGTTTTATTCTGACATCGGATTATTTAAATGCCTTTGTGCACTTGATCGAAATTGGAAATGGCCTTGTCACCTTTCAGCTCAGAGGGCTCGAATTTCGAGGTAAGGATCCGCGATGATTTAAATAGCAACAAAACCAGCAGTAAGTCCTGTCTGTCTTTTTAATCTGTCACAGCTCTATAGTAGGACACAGAGTCTGAGGACCTTTCTCTTTCTACAGGTCTCTGAAAGCTTGGTACTTCATTGTATCATTATATGGATGTTGTTTTGAAATCTAGATGTTAAGAAATTTGGAACCATGTTCTGCAGTATCTTAAACCTTTCAGAAAGGCTTGTTGAGTGGTTTGCTGGGTTCACAGATCTTTTGCATAATGCTTATTATGTTTTCAGATTATTCGTTTTCCTCCATAACTGTGAAAATGGAGTTGTTCTTAAAATTGTTCAACCCAAAAACCCTTGTCTTTGGAAAACAAACAAACAAAAAAATAAAAACAGCAAAACAAGATTCCTGCCATGGAAAATATCCTGTGTCAAACCATGCGAGAAGCCGGTGCTGAGATGGTCTCTGTCACACTAGAACAGCAGAGTATAATCAAGGTGACTTTTCAACAGGGTTGAGAGTGAGAAAATAAGCGACAGACTGGCTCTTTGAATGCACTTAAGTGTGGGAGGATTAGACTAGGAAATAACGTGTGGGCTCAAGTCTTGACTCTGTGACAGATTCCATGTAGGATGTTGAACAGGTTGTGGTGAATGCTTCATGTTCACTTCCCTTCCTCTGTAGTGGGGATGAAGATAACACTCTCGTGTCCTCAGCAAAGTTATGTGGAAAGAAAACAGTAAATGCCTGAAACAGCTTGGTATTGTAGTACCTCAGGAGATGCCTCTTCAGAACAAATGCAAGTTGTGAGGAAAAACAACTGGAAAGGAAGAAAGAGAATTTCTATATCAGCCGTATAATTTCTTGTTGTTGATGATGATTGTTGAGGAATACTTGGTCATGCATGTGTGATTCTGAGGCTTGCTTCAACTTTCAAAAGATCCGTGCAAGTATTCTTGTGTTCTTCTTCTCTTTGGGTATCCCCAAGGCGAGCAGTGGTGCTGCTGTGTCAGGGATAGGTACTTGAAGTCTGCCTTCCAAAATTTATCTTTGCTGAGCATCCTTTTGTGTTAAAATAGTTCAGTGTGAGATTTGAAACAAACAGAAGAAAGAAATCTCCTTCCCACTTAAATTATAGGAGTTTTGTGAGGTGGTTTTTCTTTTTCTCTGTGCAGTTGCCCCTTGCTGCTGGGTCTCTCTCTATCATCACCATTGCCGGGCAGTAGAAGTAAAGTTAATATTGGAAACAGATGAAAGCATATGAGAGGATGCTCAAGCCTAGCAGACAGGCATAATGAACTGGAAGTTGAATGGGGAACAACTGGATAGTGTTGTTGCAAAGTGGTTTGGGAAGACTTTCTTTGACATTGAGCCAGAATCATTCAAAGCCAGCAAGTGCCATTTGGCACTTGGATCTGAGAGCAGAGCTCAAAAATTGCAGTGTGCCACTTCTCGAGGCATCTCTGTAATGCCTAAAATCACAGTTTAACTAATTAAACGTGTCTGAAAATTGACCTCTCCGTGCAGATTGCCTAATGCTGTTTAGTGTTAATTAACTGTAGTTAATAATGTTTTATTTTGTGAATAGAATCCAGCATGTCTGCCAGCTGCAACAGGTCTTTAAATTCAGCTGGGGCTGAGCCCCACAGTCTCTCATGTCTTTCATGGACTGCTGTTGAGAGCCAGCTGAGTTCTCAAGAGGAATATCCTCTTTCCCCGTCTTTCTGGCACTCCTCAGGGGGTGGCTGGCATCCTTCAAAGCAGCCAGCCTCTTTCTTACCTGAGTCTTTGATGGGCCTGGACCAAGAGAGCAGCAGCAAATTGAACTGGAAGGTAATGTCACTTACTGGAGGTGGAGAGGAGTGGGGAAATGGTGGTTTCACCTAGGTTATCTCATCCTCAGTACAAATCTTGTTCCCTATGCCTCCTCACCCTCAGAGTATCACTGGGGGAAGAGACTGCTCAATACTAGAGGAGGAAGTAGTTGGAAATAGGAGAAAAACTGACTCCTTGTCTTCTCTGAACCCACTGGATAATCCTGTTCTGAGAATAAGACAAAAATCGTGGTTATTTTGTGTCCTCACAGACATGGTATGTAAGGAAGTTTTCTCTGATTTTCAGAGTATTTGGTAGGGGAGTTGTTATGGGAACAGAAACAAGGAGTGTGTATCACTATTCTGTTGCTTGGCCTGGAGCAGAGAAGCATGAAGGGTTGAATAAAGGAACTTACCTGAAACAAAACCAGCTCAGCATTTGCTATGCCATGTGAGAGCTGAACCCCACTGGACTGTGCAGAATGAGGGCTAGAGAAATCACACAGATTACAAGCCTGCTTAAGGATGGAGTAGGAGAAGCAGAGGAGCCCAGAGGGGAACCAAACACACGCCAGATAAGGATGCTTGGATCTGCCTGATGCAGACTATGACAAAAGCCTCATGGAGACCAAAATGTGAGCAGATGATCTGCTGTGTGCCCAGTGGAGACTTCTGGGGTGATGTGCTGACACCAGATTGTTTGTGTCTCCAGGTAACCCATGAGGGCCTGTGTGCTTTAGATAAACTACGCTGCAGAACTGTGCCCCTCCTGTACGTGGGTTGGTCCTTCTGCTGACAAGGAGCTGGGCTGCAGGCCACAGGGGTGCCCAGGCACTCAGGCACTAGTTTGAGTAAAAGGAGCCAGAGGGGCTGACCTGAATGCAGAACTTCATAAGGGGATGAACGAAGGCTATTCAAAGGAAGTTGTATGAAAGCTGAGACTGAAATTCTGCCTTGGAAAGCATTTTTTGCTCCCTTCCTTGAATAGAATTGATGCCTACAGGAGCAGGAAGGTAGAGCAGGCTTCCACCAAGCAGCACCAAGAGACATCTCCTGTGTGGACTGGGCACATTCTTCCCCATTTCAAGTCTTGCAAAGGGCTAGCGAATACAGCCTGAATACTGAATACAGTAGGAATTTTTTCTGCAGAAGTGAGAGTGTATGGAACTGCCCTGGAAGAAACTGATGGGTTACAAAGTGGCAGTTATTAAGCACCAGACTCTGCTTTGGGCATCCTGCATTCCTATTTTTAGTTGTCTGTTTTTTACAGAGGACCCTAACTCCTTTCATTGTGCTGAATGGTTTCCCACAAGGGGGAGAAAAGGCCTAGAGGAGGAACTTGCAATCTGTAATTTCTGAGCTTTGGCTGCTTAACTTCAATTTCAAACAAGAAATTTTAATTGAGGGCCCCAAGAATCTGCTGTTCCTTAAATAGGAAGTCTATGTTTGCTTTGGAAATGAGTGAATCACAACAGTGTTCTCTGTGACTGTTTTCTGTTTATGACTAAACCAAAAGTAATATTTGCATTGTGGAGCTCTGGATTTTCTTACACATGTTTCTCGTTGTGGTAGCTGAAAGGCTTTGCTGGCAGTACTGGTGGTGAAGGAGTCACAGAGCCTTCTGAATTTAAGTGTACGGTGGCAGGAGGTACTTGCTGCCTCCTCCATTTGCAGTCCATCTTAATTGAGATTTGGCATTGTAAGAGACTGATCCAGATATTTTTCTGTTAGTAAGAGAAGCATTCCTCTCAGCTTTTAAATGAAAAAACAAACCCAGTCAAATGCCTGCAGGCAGCATCAGATGGAGCAGACTGAAAGAAGAGAGTCAGCAAATCTGGGATTCCTTTCATCTGTCCTTAGTTCTGTTTGTATTAAACACCTTGAATGAATTAGTTTTCCCCTTTTCCATTCTATGGACAGCAAGGGGATGTGCCTCCATTTTGTCATTCATCCTGAGTATAAAGTGGAGGGGAGGCTCAAGACCTCCAGGCATGGACAGGAAATGCCCAGCTCCTCCTTTATGGACAATAAAGAGAAGGTAGTAATGAGCTGAAACCAGGGGAACACTTCCAAGGAGCTGCCCGGTGGTGTGGGGGAATAGAGCCCTTCAGTAACTTAACTCTGCTGTGTGCGTTAGGCCACAGCGGAATGCTAAAAGCAGTCTGCCAGAAGAAATACATAACATATCATTTAATTTGAAAGGAAGAGATGGGAAAACCCACAGTCAGGGAACCAGCAGGATCAATGTCAAAATGTCTCCCTCTCAGGAGTCCCCTGTAGAACAAAGATTTAAAATGTTTTCCTATTTAGTCTGTGTGTCTACAAAGTGTCTTTTGGAGAATATTTAGTTAGGCATTACATGTGTAGAAGCTACTTACTGATGGTGCTGCTGAAGTTATCAGGAGCTGTTTTCTAACTCCTGCACAGGAGTTAGAAGTTCTAATTAATTTAATGTTCATTAATTTAATGTTCATTAATTTAATGAACTTCTAAATCTCTGCTGAGATTTTGTGTTACTGCATGTTGCACGTGCGATATTCATGCTTCACTTGGAGCTTCATTAAATGGATCAAGGCAAGAAGAGCAGAGCAGACATAGATGTAGCTGCACACAGTGGCAGGCAGCTGTGGCAGCAGGATGGGATTGCCTGTGGGGCTCTCTCTGTGCTAGCTAGCTTATTTCCCACACAAAATGTTGTATGAAAGCAGCCAGTTCAGGCTGTGTGCTCTAGGCATGGTAGTGATGTCTAATAAGGACAGTTACTCATTTCTGCAGTATCTGTATGGTGCACAGTTTTATTACAGTAGCAAGTGCATTACCAGTGTAAGGAATATTTATTTGTGTTTGATTTTTGTGTCTGAAGGCTCTGTAGCACTAGGAAGAGTCATTCTTTATTTAAGGAGTGGTTGCAAGTTTTACTTTTTTATAAATCACTTCTTGCTGTTGGGAAGTAAAAGTGCCCATGTTCATATTTTTCCTGAGACCACACTTGAGGTATGTTCAATGTATGTACCAGAACATTAAAAGGTATTGATAAATTACAAAGAGTTCAGAGAAAAATAGCAGTTTTTGATACATCCCTTGGGAGCAAAGATTAAAAATCAAACATGCAGTGTTTGTGGGAAAGAACAAAGACTGATACACAATTCTTGGAAATACTAGAAACAGGGACAGAAAGGCTACAAAGGGGTTCCTTTAATCTTGGTGATTTAATTGGGAAGAATAGCATGAAACAGGGAAGAGGATACTTTATGTAAAATGCAAGAAATCTGTGATGTATAAGCCTTTCTAGGTGTACAATGATGATCCATCTATAAATTTCAAATAGAATAGTTACTATAGCACTTACTAGAATAAATATTTGATGTTGTTTTTTCCTTTTTCTTCCTTTCACAATATTGTGTATACTTGTGGTTGCACTGGTGAAGACTTCTGGAAGGAAGGAAACTGTTAAATGCAGTGCAACCATTTTACTGAGAAAATATCTTTGCCAAAACCAAAATATTGCATGTTGCATTGCACTGCAAAAGATGGGGCATGAGAAGTTTTTGTGGTATTTCGTAGCTGCAAGTTTAACAACAAACGTCTTTGGAGAATGCTACTTCCATGTGGCTTTTCTTAATGTGTCTCTATGGGCCAAGAAAAGGAAAGGTTTCTGAGGAGAGGGGGTGCCTATTATTATAGCAACTGATCTGGTTTGAAAACCAGATTGTTTTTCAGACATACAAGCACCTGAAGCAGCTGAAAGCCAAACCACAGTTTTATACCTAACAGCTTTGATGTTTGAGGAATTGATACTGTTTTTTAAGTCCTGAAATTTTTCTTTGAAACGAACTGAGACTATCAGAACTCATAAAATCTGTTCTTTTTCCCAGTTCCACAAGCAAAAGAGCAGGAAGGAGCCAAAAAAGTTGCAGGTTTTCAGAATGTGTCTAATTCTGATGTTCATGACTTTCCATTTGTGAGCTCAGTTCACTCCTCTTTGAAGTATTTGGTTTTTTGTGTTTTTAGAACCATATCTGATGCTTTTTTTGTGTGATAACTTACTGCTTGTTAAACTGCTATCCTGAGCAGAAGAGAAATGCTGGTTCAGAAGGAGCCTTATCCATAAGACTTTGGGAGTACTTGGATTTGCAGCATAAGGTTGTTGAAGCAGAGACAGATAATTCTACTGTATTGCATTTATTTGTAAGACATTCTTGTGCTTGGTTTTGCCAAACCAAAGGTGGGCAACCAGGTGTTTTTGTGGAGTTGTCCGTGAAGAGACCTCTGCATGGCTTAGGAAAGGAGTTACCCTGGGCGTGAGCCCTTTCTGTGTAGATTTGTACCCTGGTTGCTTATTTGTCAGCAATCTTCAGTGCTCAAGCTGTTGCTACCTTCAGCCACAATAATTAGTCCCTGTTCTGGATGCGTTGTTGAACTGAAGTGTTTTATGGAAATTAAAACTGCTCCTAGATTACTTCTAGTATGTAGTTGTGTAATGCTTTTTTCTTTCTGGCCTCTCAGATCTCGGAAAACACTTCTCACTCCCTGAGTTTTCACAGTTGAATTCAAAAGCACACTGGTTTCAGCCTTTAATTCTAGAAGGCTGGGTGATCATTCAGTTAGGTGTATTTTATCCTCTTGAAGCAAGATTAGTCTTCAGTTTCAGTTTTCTCATTGCCATCTAGGTCAAATCATTCTGGCAGAGCACAAGTCTGTCCTCAAATCCTGATGCATCAGGAAAATGCAAAGAGCTCCAAGTTGTCACCCTGGCTTTCTCCTGAGCTCACACAGGCTGACCTTGCTTTGTTCAGCTGGCACATGTTTACATTGATGGATTTTTGGCAACCCTCCAGTGTTAGATATCTTACAAATGAATTGGTCACATCTATACTAGCAAGGGTCAGAGTGAATGACTAAACTTGAGTGAAGTGCATGAGACTATTTTCCTTCTACTGCAGAAGGAAATGTAAAAAAAAATGTAAAAATGTAAAATGTAAAAAAATGTTTTCCCTTAGATTTTGAAAGGACTAATTACTAGTGAAAACATTATTCTGCATTTTAATATTTAATGGTACTACAGTTAATTATATTGCAGAAGTGAAGCGCACGTTCTGTTCCCTGCTCTTTGGTTTTATGAATAATTCCCTCAGAGTTGCTTGAACTTGCTAATTTTTTGGGAAGCAATATAAAAATTGTCATTTAAATAATCAGCTTATAGGACATACAAAATAAATCCAAGGCCAGCCTTCTGTAAAAGACAAAAACACAAATGCTTGACTTCATTTACTGTGTCCTGTCCCTTCTGGCTCAATGCATAAGGCTCTTGAGCACATGCTCTTAGTCTCTGTGGTACCAGTGTCTGGAGTAAAGAACCAGAAAGGATTGATGTATGCTCTGGTAAATGAAATTTTACAGTAAAATGCCGATCTGGCATTGAAGTCCAGCCCAGTGTATTATGGACTAAAGCGAGGCTCCATTAAAGATGAGAGGAAATTGTTCTAGAACCGACTGCAGGTATTGGGAGGGAACCAACATGCAACACGTACTTGAGCATTCAGCCTGGATGTTGTCTTTGTAGACTTGAGTTCTTTTACTAGATGTTGTTTGGAAATACAGCAGGAATGAGGATTTGGTGTTTGGTCAGAGCCATGGCTCAGGTTACAGATTTAAACTTAAGAGGGATACTCCAGAGGCTCTGCAAGCAGTGAAGACACCAAATCCCCAGGGTGGTAGTGCCCAAGTCCATCAAACTGCTTTTGTTAATCAAGTGCATGTTTGCCAGATGTTGAAGAGCGCACCTCTGATTTCATTCTTTGGAATAAATCCATAAAATGACCACATGAACTCCTTTGGTTGTTTCACATAGCTTTTGTAATAACACAGTTCCTCTTAGAATGACTCTTTCTCCTCAAGTTGAACATTGATTGCACCCCCTGTAGCATAATTTTAACTCCAACTGATTAAAATTACCTAGCAAAGATAACTTGGAGGCATTTTAACCTGTAGAATTAGCTAAGAATGCAAATAATGTTCTGGCATCATGTCCTGTTTGTTATGCATGTGATGACAGTTTCCTTTAAACATTGAGGGTCTTTTGAATTATTTTCTTTGCCTTACCAGCCTCCTTGGGCCTGTATTTTACAAAATATGTCCCCTAAGAAAACTAGTTATTACAGAAACTGCAGTAACAATATTTGGCATTTACTGAAAGCAGTAGTACAGAGAATAAAGCCTTCCACAGAAATAAAAGTTGACATTTCCATGCCTAAAGAAAAAAAAAAAAATAGTTACATAGACTGAGTAAAGGCATCTTTAAGTCCTGTTGTTGTAGACAGATCAGGGACAGTTGTTCATTGTGTTTTTTCATTTTCCATCACTTGCAAACATTTGACAATACTTAATTTTGCACCTGGGATGATGATGTATCTTCTCTTAAATTCAGTGTCATACTGAAAGACCTTTAAACTTTCAAAAATAAACATAACAGCAGGGTAACAGCACCAGCATGGAGCATTTCTTTTACTCTTTTCAAGCGATGTACAAAGGAATATTTTCCCTACTTCAGTTTGAGTACGATGTCTTCTGACTTGATTTCACAGAAGCATCTCTGACCCAGAGCAGTTCTTGGTTTTTTTGCTGTTGAGCAGTAAGTGTTAATTCATGTAGAAATCTGTGAAATATGAAGCAGAAGCAGTCCAGTTCATGTCCAGTCCAACTGGAAATGTCATCCTAATAGGTCATGTTTTGTACTTGGCAGGATTGAAAGGCAAGATGTTTATATTTGGATGACCTGAAGACTTTTAATAATTTTTTATATTGTATATCCCTGAAGCCTAAGGAGGAATGCTTATCAGCGTGTGAGCAACACTGGGTTCACAGTGTAAATTTTCATTCACGGCAAACTGAACAGAAAACACTGGAATATACTGAATCTTTTTCCTTCATCTCTGAGGGCTATGATCCTGTTTTTTCTCACACATTTCCTTTGGATTTTTCTATTCTCTTTTACTTTTATGTTTTGTCTGCTGCACACATTTTAGCAGATGCACAGGCAAAAAAAGAAGTGATAACCCGTAGTTTAGCATATTTTGTTGTATTTTGAAAGATTTATCTTAGCGAGGAGAAAGGAATATTCTAGATGCTATTTCTATGGTTGATACAAACTGAAGGTCGCAGGTTGTTGACCAAAGAGACGTGATGGAGCTGGAACACAGTCCAGGGCACAGCAGTTGTCATCATGCTCCACAGAAAGGCCTTTGGGATGCTGCCCTGCTCCAGGCTCTCTTTTGGGGTGCTGGCAGACTGCAGGGAGTTGAAGCTGGCACTGTGTTCTTTCCTGGCTGAATGTTCAGGTGATGAACACAGCCAAATTCTTCTCTCATTTACAGTGACACAACAGGTCTGTTGGTCCTGGTGGGGAGGGAGCTGTTGAACTGCAGTGCAGTGTCTCACATCTTCCTCTCCTGTCGAGTCTGTGCAGAAGTTGATGGAGTCAGCAGTCTGTGGGGTGATACTGAACCTCTGGCAAGAAGGCCTGTGCAAGATGTGTAACTTGCATCAGAGGAGATGCCCTTGAAAGATGGTTTATGTACAAACTCAGGGGGGGAGTAAGTTCTGCAACAGCCCATGGAGAGTAAATTTTAAAAAGAAGCATACATCAAGAACATGAAACTTATGTATTTTGAGAATACTGGGGGGAGCACATGGGTGTCTGCCTTGGTTTTTATTAGTAGTGCCCTACATTGTACAGAAACTGCATTCATAGATTTCAAATCCACAAGGGCTCGGCTTGACCATCTAGTGTGCACAGCACAGGCTGAAAATGCAGAGTCTGCATTATTGCTTCTGCATCTGCCTCACGACTTCTTTTTGAGGTAACACCCTTTTTAGAAAAATTTGTTCTACTTTGATCTAAAGCCTGTGTAATAGACTAATTAGAAAGCTGTTCTGTTCTTGTGATGTACTGCCACTAGTGCTGTTCATTAGAGATGTTTGATCCAGAGCAGCTTTTACTCCAGTGGGAGAGAGAACAACCTGGTAGATGTTATTTTTGGAACTTGCTTTCCAAGATAGTTTGCTAAAACCCAGATTTTACGAGTGCTCTGACACACTAAAATCTTTCTTTGGGTCCAGTATGTTAGTTGAATCAGCAGACTAAGACTGGGATCAATTTGCTTAATGTGCCTTATGGAGTGAGACTCATTAGTGTTCCTTCCTGGCGAGTTTTTAACAAAGACAGAAGCTGTGGTCTGTAGTTTAGCTTAGCTCAGAACCCATTAGAACCAGAACATTAGATCAGGCCCTTTTGGCTTTTACAGGTGATTGTACTAAAAGAGTCATGTACAGCCCTTTATTTGCTTAGCACATCGAGTTTGTTGCCATAGCTCGTTTTTTCAGAGTTTTGCTAAGTGCATACAACCTTCAAACATACTTTGCATGTGAGCTTGCAAGATGTCCTTTGCGTCCTCCTCCCCCAATAACTGGCAGCACACTCTCTTTTTCTCACTGCCAAGGGACATACTGCCAGCAGAGAGAGGTGGAAGCAATAACAGAAGGAGACGAAGACAACGAAGGCTGCTGCTGTTGTAAGCCTGGGCACTTGCCTCACCTGCTGTCCTGTAATGCAGCCTTTAACCTGCGCTGGCTGACGTGGGAGATCACACGAACCCAGTACATCCTGGAAGGGTACAGCATCATCGACAACAACGCCGCCACAATGCTGCAAGTGTTCGACCTGCGCAGAATCCTCATCAGATACTATATCAAGGTAAACTCTTTGGGAAAGTGGACTTTGTTCCTAGGCAGGTTTGTCAAATAGAATGCTGTTTGTCTATAGAAGAAAGAGCATTTGCAGGTTTTTTTGCTTTATGTTTATCCATCCGCACTACAGTCTGGCAGTCAGACTGAGCTGATGGTAGACCATAGAACCACAGAATCATTTGGTCTGATCTTAAGATCATCCAGTTCCAACCTTCCTCCTATGGCAGGGTCACCTTCCACTGGAATAGGGATAATTAATTCATGTCTCCCTTTGCTAAATTTAATTCTGATCACTTATACTTGCAGTTAGTACAGAAAATGGCAGGCATGCTTCAGTGGAGATCCAAGAAGGTGAGTTACCATCCTGTAGTGATAAAGTCAGATAAAGTTCTTACTTATGTTCTTATGTCCTTACAACACTTCACTAACAGTTTGTTATTTCTTCTTGCCTTGGCCTTTCCACTGTTTTGCTTTTTGGGGGGGGTTCTCTTTTTTTTTTTTCCTGGAAAAGAAAAGAAAGGTATTAACAAGCATAAAGTTCTTGGGAAACTTCTGAAGAGCTGTTTCTCAAATGTACTGTTTTAGTAGTGCAAACCCCCTTCTTACCTTCTGTTTAATGTATATACCACAACAAGTTTGAAGTTGTTTTTTTCTATTGATTACACAGCAGTTAATTTACACCACTTCCATATTTACATTGTTATTAAGACCACAATAACCACACAGATACTAATTTGTAAAAATAATTGAACTTTATAGTCTAGTAAGACATCTTCATCCTCTGCCAAAACAATTCCCAATCCAGTAAATGAAGTATTTGTTGAGCTTCGTAGTCTACTGAAACAGCAAGAGCCAAGTGCTCCTTTCTGTGCCCCTGGTACTGCCATGACGCCAGTTGCTAAAGTTCCAATCCCTGACACCTCTTTTTTACTTATATCTCTGCAATTGTAAAAATCTGTCCGCTTCAGAGATAGACCTGTTGTAAACAAATTAATCACCATTTTTTGCAAATGAACCAGTGTTGTAAAAACAAGCTCATTGCCTTACAAAGCTGCTTTGATCATGCAGTTGATTAGTTCTGGGATTTCGTAAGTAATTTTGAAGGCAGTATGGCCTGGTAACCAACCCACTTTGTTTAATAAACTAATAAGAAATAAAACTGTATGTGAGCATGCTTTTTTCATTTTAGAAGCAGGGTTTGTGGCTATAAATTATTTTAAAGGTACATAACCAAGCTAAAAAAAAACAAACCAAAACAAAAACCCAGCTCTTCTTCAATGTGTATGTTGCTACAATTGCTTTGCTTCACTTTAAAAGGTAACCTGAATAACTGGAACATAAACTGGTGCCAGCTGGGAAATGACTCAGCTTTTGATGGGGAATGAGATTGAAAAAAATCCCAATCTAAGCTGCAATCTAATCAGCATCTTTTTAAAGCAGTGAAGAATTCTGCTTTATAAACTGGAACTGTGTTTGTGCCTTAAAATGAATTAATATTTGGAGGGCTTGTGGAAGGTGTGAGGTTCACCACATGTGACGTAAAAGTTAACTGGAAGGTAGTTTAGAGCTTCTGATTCTCGATGCCCCTGAGAAGCAGCTGACATAGGTAAGATGGTTTAGACAAACTTTCATCCCATAGTACAGGTGTGCTTGATCCTGTTTTAAGTAGAAGGGAGTGGGTTAAATGCTCTCCACATCACTGAGGCATGCTGTGGCTCTATCTCCACTCTATACAGAGTTCATGTGCACTGCTGATGGCTCTGAAGGCATGAAAATCAAATATCTTCTTGTTAGATTTAGTTGAGGCAGTATTATTATACTGCACTGACAGAGCTCCGTTCTCAGAAAGGTTGGTCTTCCTTCTCAGGCTGTCAGTCTTTTTAATCTACTTCTCTTTTTAGGGAAGGACAAACAGAAGATAATAATAACAACCTGTTGGTACCTTCGATATTAGCCTGGGCTGGGGCTCCCTTAATGTAGGGAGGGGTGCACTCAAAAAATACCTTCTGTAGAATGTCACTTCCCCAAAATTACCTAGATATTTTCTCCTTGTGTTTTTAAAGTAATTAGTTTTTTTTCATAAACAGAAGCTTTAAAAAGATTTGGTAAAATCTTTAGTACAGCCTTGGGAAGTGAGAAGATTATAATATGTATTAGATCAGCTTTTTTCCTGTTTATTTAATGATTGCCTCCAAATAAACTGTATCAGACACAGAGGTGAGAATTCATTCCTTCCTCAGCTCTTTCTTCTGGGGGAATCTAGAGCAACACCCTTTGCAATTTCACTGTGAACATTTTAAAAGTCCTTGACGCTTTCTCTTTAATGGTGTGAAAGTAAATGTAAGAAGAACTATAGATGAGGCAGTATTCAGGTCACATAAAACACAAACTCAAAAAACATTTAGGCTGGAATTTCTGCAGGAACTGCACTTCCAGTGCATTGAGCATTTGGAGTGTTTCTGGTTTATTCTCTGTAGCTTACAATATTGTAAATATTTACCATATTGTTTCAGAAATGCCATATAGCTGAGGATGTACTTGTGCACAAAACATATCTTGTAAGAGTTACCAAGGGCAGAATTTAATTAGGTAACTGAAGATTTTCTTGTTTCTGTGTCTGATTGCAAGTCTGATTTTTTTCCCAGCTGAATCAGTTTCTTTGTAAACACAGATGAGGATAATAAAAAAAGCAAAATATCTCAAAAATCAACAAAGAGAATGTATACTTCGTTTTAGTTCTTCTAGCCTTCAAAAATAATTATTGTATTGGTCTTTTAGACAACCAGTTGCACTGAACATCTTATTCTTAAATCATATTTATTTCATTTGCAATTTCGTTGGCAGGCTAGAAATGCATACATTTCTTATTATGAAAGGATTTTTATTCCCCACAAACAAAGTGGGTCAGCTTCTGTAGCCCTTCTGCATATATTTTGAAATAATTTCCTGCCCAACTACTGTGGTGTTTTTCCCTTGTGTCTCTTCCATCTCTTCTCAATGCATCTTATTTAAACATCTTCTAGTATTCAAGAAGTCTGTGTATTTGCTAAGTGCTGTGTTTTCAGTTCCTATTTTTTCTGCATGAATCCTTTTTAAGGAGTGCATTGTTCTCCTCATGCCAAGAAATTAAGGGTCCATCCTGTCTAAATCTGTCTGACTTGTCTTTTTCCTCTGCTTGATTCTCCTCTTGCCTAGTGTATTTTTCACACAATTTGAAAGAAATACTATGGAGAGCATCTGAGGTTTTTAAAAGGGCTGGTAGTGCTTCTGTCCTTTGTAATCCATGATATTTTCATTTTATACATTTATTTACTTAGTACTATTTACTGGTATTGACTGGGTAAAGTGGAACTTCATCTTCAGTTGTGAATCATACTTGCTTCTTGTTTGCTTTGGAATCCAACTCTATATGAATATTATAAAACATTATAATGGCACTTTCCTGCTGATGGAACACACTGGAACTTCTTAAGTTTCATATTCTTTTGAAAATATGCTCCAATTTGTGTTTGTATAGAATTTTTTAAATTAATTTTTTATTTATTATTATTTTAATGTGTCTAAACAGAGTGGTAAGAAAGAACTTAGATACTCAGGCACAGATATGAGATACATGTGTTGCTGCTTTCTAACATTTATGTGTTTGGTAAAAGAGACCCTGCTGAATGCTGCTCTTCCCTCAATGCTTTTAAAGCAACTCAGTTATATCAGTTATCAGCTTTTTAACCTGACATGTAAGAAAAAAAATCTATTATTCTTTACCTGCTGCATTGACAAATAACAGATTTGTGTCACACACGTCTGTCACATCTCATCTTTGTAGCTAATAACGAATTAGGAAAGCGTCATCCCCAGAAAACAGTAAGTCCACTGAGGAAAAAAGAGCCCTATTTTGAGATGTGGCAATCTACTACTGTTTTTTCAAAACATGCCTAAGCTACTGTTGATATCACTTTCTTGGTGATAGACTCTAGAACCCCACTAGTATTGACATGTTTGAATGCTGGAACTCTCTCTTCCTATCATTGCATTGATTTTCCTGTAAGGCAGAAGGATATTAAAAATATTACTTCTTTCTGTTGTCTGCTATCAATATCAATTATTGTCATCTTTCTAACTTGAAAACTTTTGTGAAGCAATAATGATGTTAAGCAGTAAAATGTGAGAAATGTGTATATATATATATATATATATACACACACACACACATACTATTCTTAACGGGGTCCTATTTGGCTTATTCTCTTCTGTGTAAAATACGTTTGCTTTAATCAGAGTTCAGAGTGACTAACATTTTCCCATTTTGTCAACAGAGTATAATATACTTTACAGCAAGTTCTCCCAAAATCCTTGACTGGATAAAAGACGAATCCATCCAAAAGATACTGCAGCCTTACGCAAAGTGGCATTATATTGAACGTGACCTTGCCATGTTTAACGTTAACATAGATGAAGATTATGTTCCGTGTCTCCAAGGAATAACAAGAGCTAGCTTCTGCAGTGTTTATCTGGACTGGATTCAGTTCTGTGCCAGGAAAAGGGTGGAGGTACATGTCAATTTTATTTTTTTCAGCAGTATTTGTTTTAATTTGTGAGGTATGAGGGAGATGGTGCATGGCTACTATTCTACTTGCTCAGGATTAGTGGAATAAAATTTATTTCGTATCAGCTTTTAGCTTTAATGTAAAAGGAAAACATGTTTTGTGGAATGGAAAAAACCCATATTTTGGAAACTACCCATGTGCAAAAACTGGAGTCTTAAGGAGCATTATTCTTTGAATACAGAACCAATTCTTTACTGTGCAAATTTCCAACAGCGTTAATTTAGTTGGCTCTAGAAAGCATGGATATATCAAGTGCTCACAGAAGTACTGCTAGAGCAGGCTCCATTCAGAGCATGTCATCAGAGCATTACAGTTCCTTCAGTGTTGCCAGTGATTGGTACATTTGCTAAATGTCTGTGATGTCTGTGTATCCTTTTCAGAAATTTGATTATATTTGCATACAGTTGCAGGATGGTAGGGGAGCGAGTGCATGGCACGCTCCCTGCTGGCATAGGTCACCTCTGAGAACTTGTGACTCAAACATGAACCACACCACAGAACCCTGTGAAACCACTTGCAGCTCTAGGTCAAGGGCAGATGTGCAGCTGTGCATTTGCATGATCCGAGCCACTAAGATTACTGATGGTCAGCGGTCATTTTTCAGAAATGCACTACTGTATTTCCATGGAATACTCAAAATGGCCCAGAGGGAGAGTACAGTTTCCAACAAGCATATTGCCTTGATCTAATTTTCTGATTATTGCTGATAGTGGCAAAAGTGGAGAAGTGTCTCTCTCCTGGCCACAATATGCTCTATTTGTGTATTTTTCCACTGAGGATCACAAACTGCACATCACATTACTGACCTCAGCTGGTGTAACGTCACTGAATCTTTCTTGAAACATCACCAAATGTTTCTGCTCCCCTTTGGTTCATTCTCATGTCTCTGATGCTGAGTACCATTCCACCAGTTTCCCTGCATATCATTATGTTGATATTGTCTTCTGAGCCCTTTCCACCATCTCCTCCTACTGAGAATACTTTGCTTCTTTTTTTTCTCATCTCCATGTCTCAGCTCCCAGGTTCTGACACACAAAGAATTGCACAGTGCAAGGAAAGCTGCTGTTAATTGATGCCTTTCCATTTGTTCTCTGGCTTAGATTTTCAAATTCAATAATAGATTCAGGGATGCCAATAGGCTGGAAACATGTAAGTTAGACTTCAAAAGGCAAATTACTGCCTGCCCTGGTGCCACACACACTCAGATATATCTTTTTGTTACGTATTTTACCTTTGTTTTTTAATTCACTGACTATAGAGAAGCAAAGTTCATGTAAGAAGTGGGATAAAAATCCCAAGTTCACTGTACACATAACCCAGAAAATCAATGTTTTATAGAAGGAGTTACATTCTCCATTATAATTGGCTTTAGTTTTACAGTCAAAGAAAGCTCTAAGAAATCACTTATCGCGTGGACTGAAATAATAATTTGTATCCTCCTGAAGACAAACATGCATGAGGGATTGTTCCAGATTTTTCCTCCTGCTTGGTAACAAACTTTTCTTTGTGAAAATTTCATGAAAAAAATTGTTAAAATGGAAAGTCAGTGTCATCAACCATTTAGATAGATATTGTTATTCACTGAAAGTGTGTGCCTCCAGACTTTTCCAAAGAGATTGTACTTCTGGAATCTGTGGTAAGGTTTCATAGGAACTGTGTTCCATGAAAAGGGGTTTGGCTGTCTCCAAATGCAGTGTCTCCCAACAATAAGGAACCTCTTCCAGTTTAAAATGTCAGATCTGGGAGGAGTGGAAACAAATGAAAATCCCTTGGGATCTCACTACCTGAGAATGAAATGTTCTGTTTCCAGCCAGTGGGCAAAACAAGCTTGCATTTTGCAAAAATCCTCTGGTGCTGATGGTCATCCTTCTTGATCTGTTTAATTGCAAAGAATATTTTGGTGCGTAGGTCCAGCTACATGAAAATGTTATGAATGTCACCATTTGTAGCACTGTGGTGCTTTTGAATGTGTTTGCACTTAGAGTAACATGTAAATCTTAAAACTTTGTAGCACCTGGACAGCGATGAGGATTCTCCTCTAGTGACACTTTCCTTTGCCTTGTGCATACTGGGTCGGAGAGCTTTGGGAACTGCATCTCACAATATGGCCATCAGGTAATCTTTAGGATTCCTTTTTCCTCATGTTAAAACAAAGACCTGTTTGTCTTTTTTCATGTGATGTGGGATTTTAAGAGAAGATTAGATCTAGGTGAAATCTCATTTCTCCATAAAATGTTTTCTGTCATACCTGGTCATCTTTTTCTTTGTGATTGGCTAAATAATTAATACCAGTCTTTATTTTATAGGGAAAAGCAGAATTTTTGATTGAAAGAATGAGTACTAATGGTTATTGCTTGTGTTCACTCATGCCTGGCTACTGGAATGCTATCCTACCTCTGGTACTCCAGTAGGAGAAAGAAATCTCCAGAAGAGGAAGAAACTGCTCTCATCTGAGTTGTAGTTAGCTAAATAATAATAAATGTATAAGGGGATTCTCCTCTGTATTCCTCAGGGGTGCATTCCTGTTCATTGTGCCACTTCATTCTGGCAACTAAGGAAGGGAGAACCTCTCATCTCCTGAGGCTGCAGCTTTGTCTGTTCTCAATCTGCCTTGCTCGTTTGTTCATTCATTCAAAACACTTCTTCCTAGGAAGTCTGGTTAATTAAAATATGCCTCATTGAGATAGTTTCTAAATATGCTTTCCATCTTATATTTTCATTAGGGATTGTTCCATTTTCACTGGGAGTTCTGAGTTGTTTGGGTTTTATACAGTATAATTTACACTGTGCTACAGATGAGGCATTTTATTAATGAAATAATTATTATTTTAATGGCGTTTAACTTCCCACATAATTTTAGGTTTTTATTAGATTTATTTGAGCCCTCTGTGTGCACAGGAGTTTAGTAACAGTGGAGAAGCTGAATAAATGCAGTTTCCAAGTGACCTTGCTGTGTTATCACAGAATGGTGAGCAAAGCTACCTAGACCTCTATCAACATGCTCCTCAGAGAGGATTTGTCTTACTAACAAGCAAACAAAGACAGCATGTGTGATCTTGATGCATTTTGTTATAAAACAGTCCTTTTAAATATTCATTCTGGCTTTGTTATCTGTTGAGACATTTATACAATTTTGTTTTATGTCTTCCATGCAAAATGTTTGTGGCTCACGTGGCTTATTTCTTGTTGCGCTGCTGATTTCTGCTTTCTGAAGTGGCTTTTGTAATCTCTTTTCTACTAGTCTTTATACATTCCCTTCCTGTAGTAGTTTTCTTTTAGGCTGCACTTCTCCCTTCATTTCTATTCACTCAAATTAGTGTGACGTTAGGTAAGTCATTTTTAAATTGTCCTATTTTTTTGATGATCCAAATTTTAGAGTTTGGGGCCGTGATGGGAAAGTTTATGTGCATTTATGATATTTGTATGAGAAAAGATTAAAGTGATTTTTGATCTGGGCCTGCAATAGATAGGTCACAGCGATATTAGGAATTCATCTAAAAATAACACAAAAGCTTCCTAAAACTGTCATCACATTGCATGTACTTTCCACTGGATCTTAAAATCTTCATTACAATGCTTTGGCTCTAGTACAGATAAAATAACAATGTCCCCTATTTGTACTGGCTTACATGGCTAGTAGCTAATGCAAAGGGATAATATTATCAGACACTTTCCAAAGCTTAGCATGGAAAGTATGAATGTTGAGGATAATTATTTGTATAGTGTTCTATAAAGATTTTAAAAATAATTTCAGGAGTCAGCTAAACCATGTCTTTTCAAAATCTGAGAAATATCAATGAACCAAATTACTTCCTCTCTTTTGAAAAGTGTACTCTCCATATTTAGAAATACTTTTCTTTGGGAGGGAAGGTCTGCAGAAAGGCAAAAACTGGGGTAGTCATCTGAGGTGCACAGCTCTGTCACTTTTTTTTAATCTTTTCTATACAACCTTCAATTAGGTCCTGGTTTTCATTTTATTAAGCAAGTGCTCCAGGGCAGTATCAAATCATTGTATTTTTAAAATGTATTTCATGACACAAAAGGGACTAAGTGGAAGCTTCTGTCAGTATCTTTTCCAATGCTACTTCACAAAAGCTTTCCCTGGAAAAGTTTCACTGTGGAAAAACTGTGTCACTTCCCCACCTGGTTAAATTACCTTTAATACATTTCCACTGTCAGAAGGATCTGGAGAAATAGAAAAGGAATCTGAGTAGCACAGTTGAAGTTATAAATTGCTGCAGCTACAAAACATGACTTTAGCTTGGTAAAATACATTTCTTCTTGTCTTTCAGAATGTATATGTCTTAACTGACAAAACCAATTCAGTAGAAATTATTAACTAAGGAGCAAGGTGGGTACCCTACTCCCCTGACATCATGACCTTTATCTGCAGAAATCCCCCCAATACCTTCACCTGAGCCTGAAGGACACCCTTCTTACTCTGTTTATTGCTTCAGACTGATCTGCACAACTTGTTTAAACACAAATGAGCAGTCAGCCAGTGAGATTCAAATAGGAATACAATTATGCAGCATGCCAGGGGAAGGAAACTTTACCCAATGTGTGCAGCGCTGATGAGGCCAGAAGGGGATGCTCACGAGGATTGTCTTCAGGCATTCCTCTCTCTGTTTGGCAGAGCACAGCAGCTCCCACCAAGAGCAGTCTTGAGTGTTCCTGCTGGTCCTTGCCCCCAGCTCTCACACTGCTGCAGGTCAGCATTCAGTCAGATGGGGGAGAGGTACTTAAGGTCCTCAGAAGCTGGAGGAACATTTCCTTGAGTGATGCTTCACAGTCCTTTACTTTGAAAAGGTGCCATGATATTTTGAGGACCTTTGGGAGCCTACTGGTGCTGAAGAGGGTTTTAGTTTTCTCAGGAATGGTCAGAGCAGGCAGTCCCACAGCCAGATATGTGCAGGAGAGAGGGGGTTGTACCACATGTATGAGGTTGGAACTAGGTAATCTTTAAGGTCCCTTCCAACCCAGGGCATTCCATGACTCCGGCTGTTGGGGTGTGGGTCAGGGCTCCTAACACATTTTATCACGCTCAAATGCTGGATTTAAAAATTATGCATTTAGAATACTCCACTAAGCACTGAGAACTTAGCTTGATCATCTTGGGACTTTCTGTTAATTCTCTCTGTGGAGCATCTTGTGTACAACATTGCTAGGGCTTTTGGGATGCGTTTTGAGACGTATGGGCCAGGTAGGCATCGTACTCTTCTCACTGAACGAAGCATTTCAGGTGTTCAGTGGAAGCAAACCAGCCAAGAATCTGCTGTGCTCTGCAGTCCGTGTTGCATTCTCAGGGGTGACTATGCAGGTAGTAGGAAACTTTCTCTGAACTGAGTCTAGTCCTTGCTGTTTCTTGGAGGAGTGACAGTCATCCAGCTGCTGTGCAGTGGAGCAAAGGTAATGTTACCGTGGGCTGTGCACTGCAGAGTTGAGAGTCAAGTTTACATTGTGTATGCAAACTATCAATTTGCACTCATTTACACATGATTTTGTCTAATCTGTTAATCAGCAAATGTCACTGTGTAAACCAAGATTTTAAATGCTCTTATATAATGTATGTAAATAATTATTCACTGTACCTGTTCATGTAAATGTCAGGAGAAACCTAATATTAACACTAGATTACACAATAAATGCATTCATTAAGGAGGCAGAACATTGCAATGCAAATCACTTGCTCTTTTAAACTCTCATTAGGAGGCATCCTGCACAAAATGCAATTTGAAGAATGACATGACATTACCATTCATTTATTCAAATGTGAGTGATATGTTTAGTTGTGTATTTGTTAAAAAAAATACAGAATAATTCTATTCATCCACTAAAGCTACTAGTAAAAAAATATTTAGTAAAAATTTCAAATTTGGAAGAATGCAGAAATCTCTCAATAAAGCATCTCTCATCAGATACTTCCAACACTACCAAGATTGGCTGCTCAGGTTCCCCAAGCTCAGTTTGGACAAAGGGTCATTCCAAGAAATGCCCCTGGCTGGAGGAGCTGCTGCTCACTCTGAAACCCAGAGAAGAAGCTGGCCCCAGTTGCCCCTTCCCACCTGGTCATCCCCCTGCACTTCCCAGCATCTGACGGAAGGGGAAGACAGAGGGCACGGGCCATGGCACCACAGGGCTGCTGCTGATGCTGCACTACTGGTGGGAGTTCAAGCAGGCAGTGCAGCTTGATGTCTGCCAGAGCTGAGCAGGGCAGAAAAGTTTGACTCTTAGCTCACAACCAGTCATCTAAAATATCCAATTAGAAGGGCTACCACTGAAAATATTTCAGGTGGACTATGACCTTCAGGTCATTACTAGCTCACAGACATGCTCGTTCCTTTATTCCTTAAATAAATGTACAGTTAACACTGGAGAAGGTCTTCAAAATACACACAGAGATATTCACCAGCTCTTGAGTCTGCATCCACACTTTTTTCAGGCTGGCACTAAATGCTTTAGTTTCAGCTGTTGGAGTGGTGCAAGGAGTGCAGTAGGAGGGAGTGTTTGCTTTGGCACTGTTGCCCTCCCTCTGATGTTTTTGGTGCTGCTTAATCCCCTCTTTTCTGCACTTTCAAGGGGCTGACGGCTCCCATGTATCTACCAGCCTTGTTCTAAAATAGCTTGCAGTTGTGACAGCAGCTTTTCAGGTTGTTAGCTCAGAGGGTTAGAAATGTTGCCAGGTACCATAGTTACGTCTCTTACAGCTTAATGTTGTTTCTTTGACATGTAATTTTAACTTAACTTGTTTTTTTAAATATCTTGAACCAGTCTGTACCTACAGCAGATTACTAATTGAGGTATGTTAAAAGTGGGCCAAGAAAACAGCAACAACCTTGAGTGAAACCTGAGATCAAAGTGGTTGAGAGTCAGGCCTGAGATCAAAGTGGTTGACTTTTACAGCTTTGTAATAATCTCATTAGTGTCTTCAGGAGAGAGCATAACAATGGGAAGAATAATGAGAGCTGTATCTTATATGGATTAAGGAGGCTGCATGTTACAGAAGTAATGGCTTGAGATAGTGTCACATTATAGGCAGAATATACCCAAAACCCTCATTACAATTGTCAGGAGAATAAAAGATGCCCATGGTTCTGTGAATACAGCAATCTCCTCCAGACCGCTCTGGTGGAAAATACAATACATAAAATAATTGACTCAGCCTCTCACAACTACTGCCACCACTGATTTGCTCCTTGTAGTAGTCATGTTTGTTCTTTAAAATCCCCTGAGTTAGAGAACTTATTATGCAGAGGGATGACAAATGGATGATCCTCCCCTAAGCCCAGGGAGAGCTGTATGTGCTTCGCCCCGCTCCCTGTGCTGATGCTCGGCTGCAGTTTGCATGGATGTCCTAGTCCCGGCCATGCCTTCAGCACATCCTGCTCTTCACAGCAGCCTGTTTAGCTGGTGCTGATTGCCCGTAAGGCACTTTGATGTGAATGCAAACTCTCTGTCTGCTCTCGTGTTCAGATTTGGCTCTGAGAGCCTCCCAAGATGTAAAAAGCAGTTCTCTCTCCTGCCTACTCCTCCTTCGTCCCAGCCAATGTTTCAGAGCAAATACAGGGGGTGTTATGTGAGGAGAAACTATACGATGGATCATCATTAGATGCGGAGTTCAAGGTAGCTTTTACAATTCATCCTGGGAAGAATATTTAGGTACAGAAGGTGTTTTTTCCAGGCAAGGATTCAGCTGTGTATGCTGATGTCGTCTGGTGGGGGGGCAAGTGAAAGAGACCTTTCTGATGTGTAGCCTTTTCAAAGGGGGTGATAGTCACAAATTTCACCATGCTGGCTGCACTCACCATTCTCCTTCCAGCCTCCCAGCTGGCTTATTCTAGGGCTTTCCTAGCTATTAAGCAGGTCTTGAATATATCATAATTTTCTGAACTGTGGAGATGATGGATTGAAAGTCAGTGGGGACCAGGACCCACTCCTTAAGGACACATAATAACTCCCACTGAAATCATTGCTTGAATGTTTTGAAGATCTGAGTGTGCCTGTCTCACATAGGCATGTTTTAGTATGTAACTTAGTACTAATAAATGCAAATCAGTTAAGAATTCATGGAAGTTTCTCTGTACTCCTTACATTCCCAGCAGTGACAGCAGCCCTGCCTTTCTGGCTAGTTTTGGTCCTACCGATTAGCTGATTTGTATTACATGATGCTTTCATGGAGAAAATCAGTATCCAACTGTTTCTCTGGTAACAACATATGGATTTCCACTTTAATTTCTAAGACAGGGTACCCACCAAGAGCAAAATTAGAATGCCTCTGAGGTGAGGTTGGCCAGGCATTCTCCCAGTCTCCTTCCTCTCTCAGAGAAGAGAATATATTGAAAAGATACTTTTCTTTTTTATAAAACAATTAAGAAAGCTCAATTATGTGGAAAGATTGTGTTCTCTAGAGAAGGGCTGGGCAGTAATGAAAGCTACTAACATCTTAATACAGCTTCTCCCCAGAGTCTCTACAATCTAAAAAATCAACTGTTGTAAGAGCGAGTAAAATCTTAGCAGGTGGATGAAACCATGTCCTGTGGGTTTGCAAGATATGCCTGTTTTTAATAGATGGGTCTGCTTCCCTCAATTTTGAGATCACTTCTTCAGAGCAACATTGGGACAAAAGTCACCTACAAGCATTATACAAGTGATAGTGGGGTGGGAATCTTGCAATTCACAGTGCAGATTGGAGCGGAAGGTTGACTGTTTCCTTTCACAAAGCCCTCATGCAACCATCTTCTAACAACTACCTGATTTTGTAGCTTTTTCCTTGTGCTTATATCTCAGGTCCAGTTAAACCATCAGGCCAGGCATAACTGCCTACATCTAGTTTCTTACAGTAGAAAAAAGAAACCCAGTGTGTATTTGCTTTATAGCTCATTGTTTCACGAGGAAGCACCTGTTGGTTGATTCCTGCTCTCACCTGGTTTGCTGAACAGCTCTGAAATTTAATATTCTCAGTACATCTGCTTTAATGTTCACATTTAGGTTTGAATGTCGTAAGAAAAGTCTTCGATTTCCTGAAAGTATTTTTTTTCTATTATTATTTTTCACTTACAAGGAGAAGTTGCTAGCAGGAGTGATCAATAAACCTTTGAATAAGGAAGCAGCTTCTGCTGGCTTCGCAGGGAGTGCAGTGGCCCTCTGACCTGGTCTCTTGGGCACAGCTGCAGAGAAGCAGCGCCCTGAGGCACCCTGTGACTCATTCACCCATCCCAAAGACATCCTTCATTCTGGGTGTCCCATTCATCTTGTGGCCAGTCATTTACAGAGCACGCAGAAGGAAAGCTGCCTCTCCCGAGGAATGTTTTTTTTTGTTGGAGAAATGTGACCTGACCCTGCTTTACAGCCGCTGAAGGCACTCACCCTTGGGCCAGGGGGTCCCTGGCCACTGCAGAGGTCATCATGAGGCTGGAGACTGACAAATCTGTCTTGGAGAGATGGAATTGACTTCTGGGAGTGACTGCTGCCTTTTTCTTACAGCTTGGACTCTTTTCTTTATGGGCTCCATGCACTGTTTAAAGGAGACTTCCGGATAGCAGCAAAAGACGAGTGGGTCTTTGCAGACATGGATCTGTTGCATAAGGTTGTTGCCCCAGCAATCCGAATGTCTCTGAAGCTACACCAGGTAGGGTATTTATTTATGTTATTTATTTATAACATTTACTGTCGTGTCTGTTTTCTTAGGAAAACACAGGATACCTTAACAATTGTTCAAAGGAGAGAGAGAGAGGGAAAAAAAAGAGGGAAATGGAGTACTTGGCATTTATTTATTTTGGATTCACTTGATTTTCTTTTCTGAACCCCCAAGCTGCCCATTTGAAACCACTTTGCAGAGCTTGACCCTGCATTTTTCATCAAAAGAAAGCAGAAAATCTTGTCATATTTTACTTATCTGGATACTATAAAGGAGGTTCCTAGATTTAAAGAAAATACATTGATTATGCTGATTTCACTGCTAATTTCAGGTTAGGCCCTGTATATCTTAGAGTAGATTTTGTTCTTGCTCTGGCACATTATGATTCAGTATTATGCTTTTATCGAGAATGATATTTATAATTGTTCTGGATGTTACTGAACTTCTGTGAATTTGTATCTGATTCTTCGATACAATAACTTTATAATGTTATCACTGGCCATGGTGCTGCTGGATGAAGTTTCAGTACTGTGGTATTTGCTGATGGATTCCCAGTCTGTGCTGTTGTTGGTGGGGTTTTGTGAATAAAAATAAGAATTTCCACAAGAAATGTGGACTGCTCTAGGTGATATCTCTCTCCAACTTACCCAAAAGCTCTGCCTCCCATAGTTTCACACATTAAAAAAAAAAAAAAAAAAAGATAAGCTGATATCCTCCAAGTGTCTTTGTCATGAGCTCAGAACAGGTTACAGTAAAACTGAAATTGTACCTTTCTATATTACCGTTAAATGAACCTCCCAAAAGACACTTTATCAAGTGTCAAGTCACTTGGAGGGGGCCAGCTTGCAACTGTTTGGAAAGCAGTATTTTGTTTACTGTCAATAGTTTTTGTGTTTTCACGAAGATACCTGACCTCTTCAATACTTTTTCCTGTACGACCAGGATCAGTTCACGTGCCCAGATGAGTACGAGGACCCAGCAGTTTTGTACGAAGCGATCCAATCCTTTGAAGAAAAGGTGGTGATTTGTCATGAAGGGGACCCAGCCTGGCGCAGCGCAGTCCTGTCCAACCGGGAGGAGCTGCTGACTCTGAGACACGTGGTAGATGAAGGAGCAGATGAATATAAAGTTATCATGCTCCACAAAAGCTACCTGAGCTTCAAGGTGATCAAGGTACATATGCCATCTTTCTAATATTGCAGTAATTTAGGGCTGTGGTAACTAGTTCTGTATCTGAGTAATGTGGCTGAAAGAAGTTAATTGTAGTTTTTAAAGTAGGGACTGGGGGCTGAAAGAACTCTCTTCAGTTGACTCCCATTTTGCCACCCACGTTTGTGTCTCTGAAATAACATTCCAGGCTTCACCAGGCAGTAGCTGCAAAAGTTCATAAAAAAGCTGTTGGTGCAAAGATATGATGTGTTTGCACACTCAGCCACTGCCGTTCTACTTAGATCCTGTAGTTCTGCATCTTGAGTAGCAAGTGTTTTTGCACGATCTGCGTGTTTTTAACCCACCCGCAGGTCAACAAGGAGTGCGTCAGAGGGCTTTGGGCTGGCCAGCAGCAGGAACTGATTTTCTTACGCAATCGTAACCCGGAGAGAGGAAGCATCCAGAACAATAAACAGGTGTTGAGGAACTTAATTAATTCTTCATGTGATCAGCCATTGGGATATCCAATGTATGTTTCCCCCTTAACCACCTCGTACCTCGGGACACACAGCCAACTGAGGAACATTTGGGGGGGACCTGTCAGTTTGGACAACATTAAAAAGTGGTTCAAATCCAAGTGGTTAAGGTAGGTGTTAAATTTTGGCTATGTTGGTAAGAGACCCTGCAGTCTCAGTTTCACTGTATTTTCTGTTAAAAGTGAATAATTCTGTATTGTTATCTATGAGAAAAAAATTAATTGCAAGTAACTCAGAATATAACAAAATAGTACTGCAAATAGAACTGAAAGAAAATCCATTAACTCATTAATGACAAAGCTTTCTACATGTTCAGCAAGAGACATTCAAATCACGCAGCACTACAGACACACCCCTTATTCCATGGAATTTTACTGTTCACACCATCTAAATAAGGTTATCTTTCCTGTAACTCTGAATATGAGTAAAGGTGCTGGTGGATTTTGGTGAGTTATGCTCCAAAGCTTCAGCAGTTAGATATTCATCCCCGAGTTATTGTTCTTGACCAAAGCACACCTAAAAATGTACTTGCTGTTCACCTGCCTGACTTCCCCTAGCTATGCATCATCAGTACCTGACACTGTATCTCCCATTCCTATTTGCACTTTTCACACTGCAATAACTCCCTTGCCTCATTCCCTGCCCTGTTGCCACTGTAGCTGAGGAGAGGCAGGGCACCATGGAGACACAACGGGAACCAGCTCGCACACCAAGAACTGTATTAAAATGCCAATATTATATCTAATGACTTAACATGCTCATTTCCCACCATGCAGCCCATCCCTCTGAGCTCTCTCCAGCCCATTCCTCTTTGCTACTTGGTTACCTCAAGCAGCAGTTAATCTTGGGAGACCACTGTAACATTGGATAAAGAGCCCTAAGGTATTTCAGGGTTCCAAAGCCACTAAACACAGACAAGGGTCATGTACAATTGGCTTGTGTCATATACGATTTTGTTCCAGTTAAGCTTATCACACCATCATCTTTGCCATCTCCTGAAATGTCAGAAGACCTGCAGTGGTGTGAGGGAGAACACTCTTTGAGGGCACTTAGCGCTGGTGACACAAACTTTCATGTTCCTGCAAACAGAATGCGAAAGGACTGCCATGCAGCAGCTCACCACGAGAGAGGCCATGTTGAAGAGGTGGATAGTGGAGGGGGGTCTTCATCTAGCAACAATTCCACAGGGAATTCAAGCCAGAGCAGTAGCTCACAGCCCACCAGAGATGGAACCCCTCAGCTGCAAACTTCATCTCAAGAGGTCCACCAGCGGGCAGGTATTTGCACAATTTACTTGGCTTTCTCTGGAGTCTTTTTCCAGGGTGACACATGGGCAGAAGCTTTTGGGGAGTCCTCAAATCCAGTGGAAAACTAATTTTAGAAAGAGAGTGCAGTTTGTCTCTCCTAATGACCAAGAACATGTAGGAGATGGCTTCCCAAGACTGTTCCAGGTATTTACTGGGAGGGCGTAACACAAAAGTGACTCACTGAAGGTTCCACTGTCAAAGCCATTATGGGTAATTTTTTGCCTAGCAGGTGCCACTAAGAATGCCAGAAGGAGGAATGCAGATGGGAGGGAGTGTGCACATGTGATGCAGGGAGCCTGTACCACGGTGAACCTCTGCTTATTGTTGACTGGGAACAGCAGAATGAAAGCATGCAAAAATCTTAATTATCTTGGAAGGACCGTGACAATTTATTTGAGGAATTGGTTTGGCTGCTCATCAGCGCATGTGGAGAACAAACAAATGGAAGATAGCTTATTTTGTCTAAATAGCAGTTACCAAGAGAAAATTAAATGTTGCCAATCATTCTGTCGGCTAACAGCTGAGCCCTTATTAAATTATGGATTCAAAACTGCTTCAGACATATTCACAAGGTAGAACTAGTGGCCTTTACATTGGAAATGTATGTTAAGTGATAAGGATAAGCAATTATTTGGACAGTCACATCCAGAGGGTAGTGGTCAATGGCTTAGAGTCCTGATGGACAACAGTGACAAGTGGTGTCCCTTGGGGGTCCATACTGGGACCACTGTTATTTAATCTTCATCAACGACATAGACAAAGGGATCAAGTGCACCCTCAGCAAATTTGCAGATGAGTGGTGCAGTTGACACACCTAAAGGACAGGATGCCATCCAGAGGGATCTGCACAAGCTCAAGCGGGCCCATGGGAATCCCATGCAGTTTAACAAGTGCAAGGTTCTGCACCTGTGTCAGGGGAATCCCCAGAATCAACACAGGCTGGGGATGAACAGATCCAGAGCAACCCTGCTGGAAAGAGCTTGTGGGTGTTGGGGGATGAGAAGCTGGACATGACCCAGCCATGTGCGCTCACAGCCCAGGAACCAAATGTGTCCTGGGCTGCATCCAAAGCAGCAGGGAAGGGAGGGGATTCTGCCCCTCTGCTCTGCTCTGATGAGACCCCAGCTGCATCCAGCTCTGAGGTCCCAGCACAGGAGGGACATCAAGTTGTTGGAACAGATCCAGAGAAGGGGTACTGTATTACATATATAGATTACATATAAGGAAAGGCAAAAAGAATTGGGTTTGCTCAACCTGGAGAAGAGAAGGCTTTGGGGTGACCTAATTGCAACTTTCCAGTACCTGAAGGGCGTTCACAAGATGGAAAGTGACTTTTTACTAGAACATGGAGTGAACCAGGGGGAATGGCTTCAAACTGAAAGAGGATTTAGGTGTTTAATTGGGTATTAGGAAAAAAAATCTCTACTGTGAGGACAGAGAGGCACTGGGACATGCTGTCCAGAGAAGCTGTAGATGCCTCATTTCTGCAAGTATTCAAGGCTGGGTTGGATAGGGCCTTGAGCAACCTAATCTAGTAACAGGTGTCCCTGACCACAGCAGGAAGCTTGGAACTATACAAGCTCTAAGGTCCCTTCCAAGCCAAACCATTCTATAATTCTATGTTTGCCAGTGGGTCACTGTGAGATCTATCACTGTGGGACTTTTAATTTAAAGCCTATTAACTCTACATTTCGACAAGTTTGTGGGATTATTGTATAAATTAAAGCAGAGAACTTGAGGGGTTTGACACTTGTTGGTTTCCTGTTAGATCATTTTGACCTACCATTAAAGATAATGGGCAGGACTGGAATAAATCTTGCCCTGAATACAAATCACATTGCAAGAATAAAATAACTGCAGCTTTTAATTGTGTCTAGTGTTAGAGGAATCCCCATGTGCATACTTATAACTTGACACAACAGTAATCAGAGTAGCAAACTTAATTGTGATAGAATGATTCTGAGCATACCATACAATAAAGTAAGTTAATTGTAAATTGTTTAAAAGAACATATTGATTGGGGGCCCAGAAAACCATAATCAAGAGAGAAAGTCACACTTAGATAAGAAAAGCAACTTGGCTTTTGCTAAAATGAAGACTTGCATAACAAATGGAAATCTGTATTCACTCCTGAGATACTGTAGAAAATGAAACAAGAATTTTTTTGCTAGGGTCATTACGGACAAAAAGATAAAAGTGGGCTTGTGGCTGTTTATTTTTAAAGAATATTTGGAAGCAAAAGAAATCCTAGCAGTGGTCTTGATCTGTCACTGTACAGAAAGGCAGTTACCAATATGCAATATGTAGAAATGAGAAAAGAAATGTCTTGTTTATATTGGGAAAAAACACAGATAATCTGTTTCTATGGTCTGATCATGAAACAGTTCCTTCCACCCTAGCAGCTACGAAGAACATGAAAGAGTGACTATCAAAAATGTATGCTTAATTGCGCAAAGCCAAATTACTCATTCAAGAAGGGTTTTAAGAGAGCTGGTTAAAAAACAAGCTCTGTTCGATCTTCAGTAAGTATCAGAACTTTAAGGCAATACTACAGCACTGGAAAAGAACTTACGTGATGCCTGTTAAAAATCATAATGTTGTTGTCCTGCCACGTACAGTCCTAGTACCCTAATTTAAGGACATTTTTAGTTTGGAAGCACTTCAAAGAAGAGCAAAAAAAGGATCAGAATTCTGGGAAATACACCCTGTATTGAAAGATAAAGCATGTTCAAGCAATTGGTATTGTAAGAGATGCCTTGATCATAGTGTGTAAGTATTTACCTGGGCAATGAAAGGTGACCAAAGACCACTGGTCTGAGCAGACTTGGAAGTAACAAAACTAAACAAATTCAAATTGGATTTCAAGAGCACATTTTTAATATTGAGAGAGTAAATAAATAGTGAAACAAGAGACTAAAGGTTAAGGTGGATTCTCCATGACTGGAGATACTGATGCATTTTTAAAAATCACAATAGCAATTAATAAAATTCCACCCAGGAGTTAATCCTGGGGGGTTCTATGGCCCATGCTATATAGGAGAGCAGACTACATAATTACAGCAATGCCTTCTAGATTCATAATCTGTGCATCAAGTGCATTTAACTTCTTCGTATTTTATATTGCACTTTGTAGCCTGGTACTACTGAGTCTGCAAAATTGCAAAATGGAGTGAAAGCCCTATATAAAAGTGCGACCAAAATCAGGAGCACTGGAAACGTGGGGTTCTCCCCCAAAGTGTTCATGATGCAGTTTATAGAACAGCCTTTGTTTTTCTAAGTGTTTTCAGGGACAGAGTTTTTAGGCATAGCTGCAGGTGGTCTCCTGCCCAGTGCTCCAACCACTGCCATTTGGGATGACTATAGAATACTTTTGGACAGGGGTCAGCTTCGCAATTTAAATCACAGATGTTTGGCCACATTAGCCACGGCACAAACTAACACACCACAGCCCCTCTGTTCTTAATTCCAGTCCTTTCTTTTTATTTAAGAAAGGTAGCCTATTGAAATAACCATCAGATGTAGAAACCAAAGCACTTAAGCAGAACCCCAGGGTTTGAAGAAACTGAATCCCTGCGGAGGCCAGACGTGCGTTCGCACAGCTGCAACACAGCAGCCAGGCCTGGCGCCCATTTCAGCACGTGAAGGACAGAGGACACTGGCAGGACAGTACAGAGGGGCCATGGAATCACAGAATATCCTGAGTTGGATGGGACCTACAAGGACCATCGAAGTCTAACTCCTGACTCTGCAAGGACCACCCCAAGAATCACATCCTGTGCCTGAGAGCGTTGTCCAGGAGCTTCCAAGAGCCATGTGCGTCTGTCCCATCATTCTCCAGCAGAGATCTTGGGGATCTTATTACTTAGGAAAGGTGGTGGTTTGTTTTGTTGTTTTTTTTTTTTTTTTAAATATTGTTGGGAGTATAAAAGTAGAGCTAAAGACACATTGTAAATGAGGTGTGAAAGTGTCCAATACTTGCCAAACCAACTAGGTTTTAGCAAGCTCCAGTTAGGCTGTAGCCCAGCTCTGCTCACCTGACTCTGTGCCAAGTTACCTAAATTCTTTTTGCTTCAGCATTTGAAAAATGGGGATAATGATACCAGCCTCTGAAAAGCATGTCTGTGGACGCAGAACAGCATGCTTCAGCCATATAATGTAAATGGCTTGGATATGAAATTCTGCACTGCTGGAACGTGCATGAATTCAGCAGTCATGTTTTTTGAAGATAGTGTGAAATTTATATTCCTTTATGCCAGCAAAATTTCAGTATTTGGAGGAGTTTGGGTATTGGGGAAAACCAAAGAGGAAAAAAAAAAAAAAATACAACAGCCTGGAAATGCCTGCCAGAAAAACTAGTTTCTGTGTTGATGGTTCTCAACAGATTTCCTGGCATCAACTCCCCACCCCACAGCTATAGCTAGGAAACCAAAATGCCAGCTTGTGTTCATGTTTGGAGTTTCCTGGAGAGCAAAGAAAACCAAGCAGGCACTCTTGTGACTGGGTATTTGCTGTGTAAGCCTGGGTTAGAGCTTGTCTACAGAAACAGTGAACTCTGCTGGGGCCTGTGGCATGCACCAACCCATGGCAGAATGCCTGGGTACAAGCAGGCCTCTGGTGGGTTCACTGGCCAGTATTTTGTGATTTATTTTTCATTCCATGGCTATTTAAATACACAGGCATAAGAAATACAGAAATTGTTGGCTTGAATGACAGAAGGTGTTGATGTAAATGTTAAATATGGGGATGCATTTGTACAGGAAGGATTTGTCTAGGCATGTCAGAGTAGCTTATCTAATCTGCTTTCTGTATCCAGCAGTGGCTGCATTGAGATGCTTCCCAGAGAGGGACAAGAGCCTTATGTGGGTCTCATTCAGACCTCCAATAGCATATCCTAACTAAAAGCATTCACATCTTTTCAAGTCTGTGATGTACTGTGAATGTCTCTCTTGGAACTCAGAGTTTACTGTTAATCCTAAAAACTTTCCTGTGGCTTGAATGCTGTATTCTTCCACTTGGGTGAATTTTCAAATTTTCTCTCCCTGTATGCAGGAATAATTCTTCTAAATATGCCATTGTTTTAACTTACAGGTTAAAACTTTTTTTGTTTTGTTGTTGCATTTAATTGTACCGAGCCATTTAAGGTTCATATTCAACATTCCATTAGTGTGGTTGTCAAAGGAGAGCAGAGTAACAGCAACACTATGCTCAATCATTCACTGGGCTGATTAAACTGTACATAGTGGAACAGCAGTGAGCTTGTGATTAGAGTGCTTTGCTTGGGGTCTCTTCTCATTTCCCAGTCTTTCGACTCAGTGCACAATCTCTAGAGCTATTTTGACCAAAACTCAGAACACCTGTAGTGGAAAACACTACACAGAAATCACAGAAAGATTCGTAGGTTCAGGAGTTCGTTACTTTTGCTTTTCTTGGAGTTCTTATGCTAATAAAACCAGTGGTAATATGCCAACAGTAACATATACACATGGGACACTGTCAATAGCATGGAGTTCATCAGAATGCCACTGACTTAAATATAATTAATCTTTCTTTTGAAGGCAGGAGAAAACCCAGGAGTCAGTCTGTCCAGGCACACACTGCTTTAAACCAAAGGCCCCCTGCTTCAAGTCACTCTGGACCAATTGTAGAAAGCCGCCAGCCTTTCATCCAAACATCTACATCTGCCCACGAAATTGCCCAAAGGCTTTCTAGTAGTCAGCTATCATTCCACAACTCGGCAACATCTGTGTTTTCTCAGTCCCCTGCTGTTCCTGTTGCTGGCCAGCTGACTGTGCAGGACCGAGCTGCAGCAATGCTCAGGTCCAGCCTGGCCTCCTCCACCAGCTCAACTCTCAGCCTGCTGTTCGGCAAGAGAAGTTTTTCAAGTGCTTTGGTGATTTCTGGGCTCTCGGCTGCAGACGGAGGCAACACGAGCGACACGCAGTCATCCAGCAGTATGAACATTGCCATGGGGCCATCTGCCAGAGCAGCAAGCCAGGCAGCTCGGGTAAGGCTGAAGCTGAAACAGCAGTGGGAATGTGAGTCCCGTTCTGCGCGCCTGCCTGGTTCCCAACTGCCCTCACCACCACTGGGTTTCTTCCTTCTCAGTGGTCATAAAACGCCTTTTTTCCAAAACAGTGCTGTGATTTTGGTATTTTCGGGGGGATTTTGCTGCATCACAATGAGACTGTTTAGTATTAGTGTGTCTCTGAGAGTTTTTGTGAGTAACTGCTGGGGAGGCTGTTACGTACACACCTGAAATTGTGAACTGCAGCAAAGTCGCTTTTCCTTTCACTCAAAACAGGGACTTACATCTCCATTTTCTGCAGCCCAGGCAATGAGTACCATCATAGCAGACTAAATAGCTCCTTCCTTGCCTGCTTCAAGTCCTATTGCAGGACTTAAAATTACTTTATCTGTAGGAAAAGGAATGCTTTCCCCTAAACAGTGCATTTCTTGTTACTCTCTTTGACCAGAAATTTGATCTGACCTGAAACCTTGTTGATGAAAGTTAGTCAAAGGATTTCTGTATGAAATATTTACAAAGGAAGCTGGCCTGCCCTGTGATTAAACATTTTCTAACAGCAAAACACTTCCAGCCTTCTTCCCAATACACTCAGAGGTTTATTCCTATCGTCCCTGAAAAATTCAATTCCCATTGTAAAGTTACTATTTTTTATTGCTTACTTAAGTGTATTTGTTTAACTTTAGTTGCCGTCCCTTGCTGTCCTGAATTTTGAAAATTGACCTCAGCACCAGAAAGCAGAAACATGAGAAGATGGACTAGAAATAAAGGGTGACTGCAATTAGATAATATAATTAGTCCGACTTTTGCATTTGGCCTATCAAAATATCAAAACGGAAACCAAACTGGTGACAGGGGAAGAACTGCGGATATAAGTCCCAAGCACTTTTCTGTTACTATCCTTCTGAACTGTGTATAGCTTAAGTTTCCAAAGAGTTCTCCAAACCTTAAGTGAGAAAAGCTCCTTGGCCTGTGCATATTTTGCTCTCAACCCAAAAATACCATGTGTGGTACAGCTCCTTAGAGTTTCACCATGAACTTCAACAGGAGTCAACTAAATCTTACTCATCTGGGTCCAATCCTGCTGTTACTGTAACAAGTATTAATGTTTCTATACATACAGCTGAATATATCCAATGAGAAGGCACAATTCCAACTCTCAGTTTATGGCGTAATTCACAAGAGCTCAGCCAGTCTGTGATACCGAGTACTAATGGTAGGATTCACCTTCTCCAACTTTAAGCTATCTAAAATTTGGGCATGATGTCTCAGGAGGTTGTTGTTGAGGCTTCTGTTTTCAGTGAAGAGGCCTTCATCCACTTCATCCTTGGAGCTATTAGGAGAAAATTCTCCCCGGGAGACTTGTATCTCTCTGCCAACCATTGGTGGTAGCCTAAATGATGCATTAAGACCACATGGTGAAATTTAGATAAGGTGAATCCTGGCCAAAGTGACTGCCCGTTTGATTGAAAACAGTAAAGAGGAAGCATTTCATTTCAATGTTCACACAGCAAAGTTCTGGAATGCTTTCATCTTAATGGACTCCTTACGGTGGGGTAGCACCGTGCTTAACGTTCTCAGACTGGTAACTGCATTCCAGTTTTAATGAAAAGGTTCCTTTGTAAGTTGGATTTAAAATTTGGTGTATGAAGCAAGCTCCAGAGCAACCCAATTTAACAACTTAGAAGTCAGCCCTGCTTCAAGCAGCAGTTTGGACTGGATGACCTCCAGAAGTCCTTTTCAATCCAAATTCTTTTACAGTTCTCTATACATGTACATCTGTGGTACTAAACCTGCAGCTCCTGGTCTGCTTTTCCTTCCAAATTTATGCATTACACAAAGTGTGACAAGTACCTCTTCAGAACTCCCTTGTGAATAATGCATGTTAAGAATCCCATGGAGTTTCACAGAATGACATCCCTACGTCAATTTTTGAACTTTTTTTCACCTGTCAATTCAAAAAATAGCTGAAGTGTTACTTAGAAATTTCCTAAACGAGTTGACTCTTTCTTTCTTACTTTCCAGCAAGTCACTGAGACCTGCGAAGCCACAGATGCTACAGAACCAAGACCGCAGCGGGAGACGGGTCCAGCCCATGCACTGTTCATAAGTCGGAACCTGGAGTGCAGAAGGGCCAGCCAAGAAGATATGGCCCTGGAAGACACTGCTTCTCAGCAGAGCCTGTCTGAGGAGCAGTAAGGAGCATTCCTAGCACAAGGGCCACGCGCTTCTTAGCATTAAATACAGTTAGGTCAGAAAGCTGCACATAGGTTTAGGTTCTTTCAAATGTAATAAGCAATCTTCAAATGTTTATTTTTCTAACTTCTACATGAGAATATTACAGGGCAGATGTTCTTCAGCTAATGGCTGTGGCATCGGTAGGGTTGGAAGATATCCCAAAAAACACACAGTGCCACTTCATCTCAGGTTCTTGTAAATCCTAGAACAATGAATACAACCTGTTCAATGTTCCTTCCCCTGGAATGGTTAGAATCACAAACGAATACAGTAGGAAATATTAGTACAACTCAGTGAAAAGCACACAAAAGACATCTCTTTCCTGCCATAACTAAAAGCTGATTGCATGCAAACTAATTGAAATTTGGTATATAACATATAGCAAAAGGCAACTAAGAACAGAAGCAATGAATACATAAAAGGATAGTACAGTGTCCTGTAACATTAGAGCTAAATCTGTTTGGTTTTTTTCCAACAGCAAATCTCATTTTTATTTGACATGTAATGCAGGTGCTAATTTTGAATAGCAACACAGCATCTCAGACTGATAAACTGCATGCAGCCATACTGAAATACTGTGTGAACGAGCCACGCTACACCAATTAACAAAAGTGTAAGAAAAGAAAGTATCCAGTGCATGGAAAGTCTTCAAAGCATATGGTGCACCTTATTTGCAAAGCAGCTATGCCTAAATTAGGTATTATCTCGTGCTCCTGTTTGGTTTACAGCAGTGCTTCTCAAATTCTAAATAACAGTACCCTTAGAAGTTGCAAAAGGGCCATGGGGAATCCTCCTCAAGGACGGAAAAGTGCAAAGCAGGCTGTACTTACTGTCTGAAAGTGTTTGTAAAAGGAAAGGAACAGCTGAATACCTTTAATTGCTGGACACAGCTCACTGTCCATAAATACTTGTAGTCAGTAATTACAAAGCCTTCTGATTTCCCTCCCCAGAGAAAACTGAGCTGCTGCCAATAAAGACAGATGATACAAAAAGGGAGGTCATGCCTTCACAAGGTTTGGGAAACACTGATTTACAGGAATGCATGACTACTTTGAAACCCAAAAGGCTCTAACAAATCCATCATCTACTACAGAGTCTAAACAAACACGCGTGTCTTTTTTTTCCAATTAAAAAAAATTGCAGCTATCAGTGTCTTGCTGTTCCTCTTTACTGTAACTACCATAGATTGTTTCTAAATCTCAACACAATGATGTGCAGCCAGGCTTTGTCCCAATTAACAAGATTTAACAAGAGATGCTGTAGCTAAGTCTCATTACTGTTAGGCAATACTCAGTTGCATTCTGAGCTTCCTACTGTGCCACACTTCTGATCTGAGTAGTAGAACTAAATAAGACTGAGTGAAAATAAAATGATTTAAGTATGTTTTGTGCAGCGGCAGTTTCTGGGTCTTCTATTTGCAATTGTTTTCACTTGCTTTCTGCCTTACAAAATTAAGAAACCTATCCTTTTTCAGTTCACTTCAGATCTTGATGGGTTGATTATTAATAAAGCTTAGCACAATCTAGGAAAAATTCTGCTAATGTTCACAAAGACAAAAGTAGTGCATTCATATACAACCTTCTAGATGCATGATCATCAGTGCAGTTCAGGCCCTACTAATATCTCCTCTAGCATCAGGTGAGATGTGGCAGAGGAAATTGAATTCAGCTGCTCCCTTCTGACCCTTTCTAGCAGATGATGACTCTTGTCCCACCACACTGTTCATGAAGTGCTTCATTACAAATGAAGGATAGAGACTACAAGTAGGCTCCCACTAATAGCTACCAGCCCTGTTTCTGCTTTGGAGGCTTTTGCATGGCACTCCACAGGATAAACCATCACTGCTTTGTCTTCCTGCACGGAGGCAGTGCAAACAGGTGGCTCTGGAAAGCACCAAAAACTTTCCCAATATTCACCTTGCATCACTTAGGCCTCCAATTTTCACATCATTAAGTTTGAATCAATTTCCATTTAAAAAAAAGTCATTCTAATAGTCCCTATCAAGCTAAATTATTCTGTGTATCCAACTCAAGCATACTAAACCAGATTGGGGGGTGACTGCACAAATCCTTTCAGTGGCAACCACTGTATTTGCCTAGCATGGATTGAGGCCCAGTGACAGCACCTTCCTCCAGTGCCACATTTTCTGCAAGACTCCACCATCTCCAGTGCCTCTAGTACTGCATCCTAAAATAATGCAGCTGCCTCACAGTTCCTTAGTCCAAGTCACTGTCCCCTGGAACATAACTCCTTGGGGAGAGCAGTTGTGCCATGAAGTCCAGATGCCTGCTGCACAAGATGGCTTCCAGAAACAGCAGGTTCTAATGCCTTTGTGTGGTCACAGCGAGCAAGCACGACAAAACAGGAGTAAAGGTAAGATTCAAAAATCAGTTCCTTTTTTGTAGCCATGCCTTACACAGTTTGTATTTTCCCTTAAAGTTGCTATTGTAGCACAGTGGATTGAAAAAAACCTAAGAGTGACCACTAACAAGTGTAACATAGGAAAAAAAAAGAATCAAAACAAGCACAATCTCTCCCCTGTTACATTTCTCCGTATTTTTTGAGATAGTCTGCTGTTATAGTAATGAGACCACTGCTATATGCAGCAGTTTTAAATATGAGCCAATCCTACAAAATAATCTGACAATGATTAGAAATGAAACCTGCAACTAGGAGTGAGGTTGTATCAATTAAATACTTCTTACACTTCCCCCATTTTTGCATGAGGTAGAGATACGCTGTTAACGCTGCTTGTGACAGAAAGTGCATTTAGGGCTCTGATTAGCATTAAGCTAATAAATAGGAACCTAACCTTTACACAAAACCGAATTTGAACAATAAGCTGCTCCAAACAGTTCTACATAACACCAAAAGGCCCCTGAGTCCTCAGCACCAGTGCCTACATACACGAATGCTTTGACTCATACCTTTATTCCTGAAAAATAGCTTGATACTTAACCTCACACATGAGGTGCCTCAGAGTTGCAAGATGGAACTATGACTTTTGGGGCAGGTTTTGGCCTTTAAATGAACAGCAAATGTGTTTTCATTGCTTTTGTGTCATCTGTGACCCCACTGATGGGTTTCACAATGCCAAACGCTGTTAAAACTTGGCCCTAAAGTGGCTCAGGCTTAACAGTTGCCTACGAGTCTGATCTCTTGCTACAGCTGTGATGCAGGAAGGATGCCACCATCACCATGTAAGGACCTTTTATCAAGAGTTCCATCAGGGTTTTTCCATCAGGTATTATGCTTGATTTTTCCAGAGCTGTGGAGGACACTTACCTCATTCAGCCAATCCTGAATGTTTTTGTTTCTACATCTACAACATGAAAATAGTGATGTTCCCATCTTGTTAGCAAGCTGAATGCATCCTTTGAGGAAATCAAGTGCTCAATCAAGACCATTTGTACATGCAGCTCTTTCATAGAAAAGTCAGAAGGGATGAAGAGATGGAGGCCTTTTCTGCCTCCCCCCAGCTTAACCTCAGATAACACCACCACTGCTGAAAAGAAACACTAGGAGTCATTTTATCCCTGTCTCAGCAACCAGAGAGAACAATACAGTAGGTTACAGGAGGGAGGATAATGAGTATATGGTAAAACAAGCACAAACACACTACTTCAGCCTTTGCACTGAGCATGGGATACTTACCACCCTCGCATTTTGTTTTGCTAAAATTTCTTTTCCCAAATAGGCTGTTTACATCATGTAGTAAGAGCCAGTTGCTACACTCGTAATGGTGAACCAGCCTGATGATCTGGCAAAAAGACTTTCAGTGACTTTTTACTAAAGCCAAGCACAGGCTGCTGAATTGCTCACATCCACCAGGAACATTGGCAAGCCCCATTCTGGCCTTCAGCCCAGCTGTTTCCCACCACAACAAGCAAGTAGGAACCAGTGATAGACGTAGTCTGCAAAGTTCATTCCTGTCCATCCAAAAATAAAAACTAGAGGTGCTGGCTGTTCCCTCCGTTTTGTAGTGTCACGCAACCTCTCTGTGAGGAACTGAAGTTCTTGTTGCAAAGACTCACCTCATTCCCACAGGCAGAAATTCTTGGTACTCACTTCAGTGAAGACAAATCTCAATGAAAAGGACTTATCAGTGTGGATCTTTTTTCCTCGACATGATGACTACATACTCTTAATATCTATGAATGGTATTCTGACACTATTAAGTTCTAAGGAGTCCCTGTGATGTCATTCACAGCTTTTTATAAAAACTGCTTATTAGAATAAGGCAAGAAGTGTCATCTGCATTTGTCTCTAGCCCACTGATGGCTCTTCTCTTACTGGAAAATTTAAGTTAAAGATTAGCTGAATTTTGTGCAGCTCATTATAGAAGATTAGAATTACCAATGAGATTCTCCAGCATGTGATAATCATCTTCTCTACAATGCATTTTTTTTAAATACCCCATTATTGCCATATTTAGATTACTCCCTGGATTAGGAGCTGGTATTTAATTACCATGTTTCACTAGATTTTGTACATCCTTAAATCTGCAACACAGACGTATTACTTATAATTAACTTTGCAGTAGGTCCAGTAGCAAAAGATTCACCTCTCTCACTCAGTTTTACAAGTCAAAATTTGCCTAATGCGTGACAAATAATGCAGACCCCGTTTATTCCATGCTGTGTGCAATTTTATGCTGGAATTACAAAACTTGTGGCCAAAAAATGCATTTGATTCTCAGGCTTCCAGACAATAATTGGTACCCCGCATTCTCCCCTTCTTTGCACCAATTAAAACCTGCAGGTGCACTAAAGTTGTCATCTTGAATCTAGCTGGTACATCAGAGGTGCTTTTCACCAAATGTGTGCTATTAATAAAATTGGCCCATCAGGGGAATTTTGAAAGCTCCATTTGCTGTTACAATGCTCGCAATGCTTTCCAAGTATTTTACTAGTGCAAGACCAGACAATAAATTTTTACCTTTAAAGTAAACACAGGTTGTCATAAAAACTTACATGCAGTTGGAAATACAACTTTCTCACTCACTCGATGTATATAGAAACAGGCAAATAGTATCTTCAGGACCCTCTGAGATTTAAAGGCCAGACATGACTGTTAAGGTCATCTACGTTCTCTTGCTGAACACAAATCACAGAACTTCTCTTTATTTCTCTTGAAAAACACACTAGCTCAGAGAGGAAGCAGGCTTAAAAAAAGAACAACAAATTAATGAACTCACCAATCTTGAGATAGGTAGCAGAAAACAAAAGACACTGATGTCAGTAGCAAAAATATGCATTAGTTTAAAAGGGCTGATATTTCACTCACAGTTCCAGAGAGGAAAAAAATCCACCTGCATTTTCTGCTGACTATCTAGCCTCAGTACAAAAGTTCTTCCTTGAACCATGAGACAATGGATTAAAAGTACTATAAGCACTGATCAAAAGTTCCCCAAACTTGTTGTAATTATTTGGGTTTTTTTTCCCCCCACACTCTACTAAATGATGGGACTACAGTAGGCATCATGGCACTACATGCAGGGCAATCCATCTACTTTTATGGGGAATAAACACCACTTTAAGTGATGTCTAAGCAATACTGGCTGAACCAGAATTCAGAAGACTGACTCCTAATAGAACTCCTCTCTTTGACCTCTACCTACCAGAGAAGTGTCAGATCTCTCCATTTTTCACTTAGCTTTAAAGGTCAGTCCTCATTTAAGACTCAACAGCACTCCCACTAAAACTGTGCTAGATTTTGGGTAACTCTTTAATCATTGAAAGAACTATTCTTTTGCAGCATAATTTACAGATTAAGAGACTTAACATTGAAACGGGAGGGCATCCAACACTTAGGTGCCGGTTTTCTGTTCAAAAACCTATGGCATACAGCCCTGACAAAGTTTACTTTGGTCCCAAGTCCTCCCCATCAAAAAAGGTGTTTTGTCTGAGCAGAATGCCTGAAGCAATTAAGTAATCTGGATTAGTGTGTCTTTAGGGCACAACTTTATTGTGCAAAAAGCAACCAGAAGCTGTACATTGTCAAGTGGAGATCCCAAGAGGAGTTTTCCCCAAATATGATGAAGACAGTACTACTATCCAAATGGATTTGGGTAGCTCTAGCAAGATAGTGAGGGAAAGAGCCCGTGGCATCCTTTAACAAGGCATGCACCTCCTTCCACCTGTGGAGATGCAATGCTTGTACCACACCCTTGTTCTGCATCCAGGAGAGAAAAGGGACATTCCCTCCATGCTCCCTGGAGGTGTTTGCAGGGTGTGTGTAAAAATACCTGTCCCCATCCAGCCCTATACAGCTCTGGGTGTCAGTTTTACAGAAATCAATCAATAAAATGATACTTGAAGATGCCTTTAAATAGTCTGTTCATTTTAACAGTCATTGAACAGAACAGGAAAAGAGTTAAGAAACAACTGAATTTCTAACAACTTTCTTCAGCCAGATATGACCATAAATTTTACAATGAACAGTGTGCACCTGGGAGGGAATTCTGTTTCACAACATGCAAAACTGATTAACTGGCAGCACTTCTGCTGAACACATTTGCACTCCTCACAGGGAAACACATTGTCTAATACTCTCAAACACTTCTCATTCCATCATTAAGCATGTAAAGAACTGAGTAAGGAAAAAACCCCAAACAAACATAAGTATCAATAAACACAGCAGATTGTAAAATTAATATAGACAAATGCAGTATTAAGTCAATCATGACTTAAACTCAGCATGAAAACCACAAGATTTGATGAACTTTATGGACTTCAATATCTTTATATATATCATTTGTAAGGGGGTGTGGGAAAGGATTGCCAGCAGAAAACTGAAAATTAATTCAAAATGCAGTCCTCTTATCAATTAGTTTCTGGGCCTTGTATGAGAGGGTAGATTTGGCTATTTTTCCTCCCAAAATGGAATTCTGCGAATGTCACTCATGACTACAGGAAGTTTCCTTGAAACTCTAGATAACCCTTATACTGCAACTGCAGGCAGGAGTGCCTGGGGGTAGGAGGAGAGAGCACATCTGCTTATTCCCTCTGCCTGCTGATTTGTCAGCACCCATGCTAAAACACACCTGAACACACCTAAGCTGGGTCACCAACAGCTACAGACTCCTACATACACCAGGCAGGACTCATACACATTTTGGACAGGGTTCTGTTCTGTTGCACCAGGGCTATGTTGCACATGTTGGATTGATCTGTAGGCAGACACACTCAGAAGGACTAAGATCTCAAACAGATTTTACAGTTAATTGTTTTCACATGAGGTAACTCGGATCAGAGCTGACCACCTAACTTCCAAACACCCAGATTAGAATTGGATGTTAGCTACACATCTGTTCAATTTCTTTTAATTCAGTGAACCGAATAAATTACAATCCTGCTATGCCTTTTTAGATTATTACCAGCTTTACCCTGCTTACCCTGAAGGCTTCAGGGGGCTAAAGCAGGAAGGACAGACTCTAAACCATCCATGAAATGTTGTAATGTTTTGTTGAAATGAAAGCTTTAGTGTTCACAGACAGAAAAGGTCTTCATTTTCTGCAGGATTCCACAGCTGCCAAGATGTCTTGCAAAATGCTGTTTCTGTTTTCCTTACTAACCTAGAAAAAGAAAAATTAAACCTGATGTAACTTCATGAATAGCTTCTATACCAGTGTTTACTTCAAAAACAATCAAAGCAGAAATTCCAATGCATTTCTTTTTCAGTGCAGGAATGCTGAGTGTCAAACACCTGCCTTCTGCTACTGAGAACACAGTATGCTAAACCCACAAAAGCCACAATTGAATATTTAGTGATCTTCTGATTTAATTAACCGTAGTATTTTGCAGTATTATTCAGGCCTTGGGTAACTAACAAGAATCACTCAAAGATCCAGCATGTACTTTTGTCTTTTCAACTACCAAATTTAATATTCCTAATATAAAGTGGAGTTCTTATGCCTTCATTACTTGAAAGGGTTGTATTTATTAAGATGACAGACCTAGTCAAAAACATCTGCAAAGAAAAAAAAATTTAAAAAGGCTTAAGCAGTGTAACTCTGTACTCTTCTGTACTCTGAGAAACCTTATTGCTACAGGAGAAAAACACCTTGGAAAAGAAATAAGACTATTTGAAAAAGCTGGGGTGTTCTGTAGCACACTGAGATATGCCTTTGGCTGACCAGTCCATGGGAATGCTGGGCCTTAAGTCCAGCGTATGTGAATAGAGATGACTGCAAACTGCCAAGCAAGTGCCAGTGCTTGCTAGTCAGCTCAGCTCCCAGGGGCACCGAGCAGGGGGCTCTGTGTGTGTAAATCATCCCTTCTTGACAGACTGGGTCCTGATCCAGAGCCCTGTGACCCACAGTGCCATGCATTACTCACTCAAACAAAACCTGGGGAGATGACTGGGGTTGTAAAAGGGTAACAAGCAACTGTGAAGCATCAGCAAAAGCTTAATTTTAAAAAGTCTAAGAAATTTTTCTCACTGTTCAGATCCCTGCAGAGAAGGCAGGAAGAAATCAGAAAAAGGCACATGAGCTGAAAAAATAAGTAAGGGCATTCACACAAAGTTGTAGAAGAGCTGTTTGACAAGGAAAGGTACACAACATCACGCTCAGCATAAAACTCTCTACCAGCAAGGTTCCACTGCACTCCCTATATCTGCATTTAGGATGTGAGCACAAGAGTTTGTATCACTTCCAATACTACAGCCAGTAATGAACAAGAGAAAATATTACTATTATTATTGTTGTTGTTAAATAGGTGACAGTTCTACCTGAGGAATTTGGCCCTAGGAGCCTACCACTATTTATAGTCACACATATCCTATCCAAGTGCTGTAAGCCAAAACTATAAAACCTAGACAGTGGTCTCACCTACCACTGAGTTCAAGACAACAGATTAACATGGGGCTAATGAAAAAGTGACACTGATGAAAAAAAAAAAAAAAAAAAAAGAGGGGGTAGCGTAATGAAAAGGAAGATCTGCCTGAAAATGTCACCGCTTTTATTGAGAATCGGTCCAAGCTTTATAAGATAAACAGAAAACCCCACAAAAACAAAGCGAGCAAGACAACAAAGAATGCTCTTCAGCAGGGCTACTGGGAGCCCGAGGTAAACAATACACAGCACAGATGAGCCAACTCTAAATCTCACAACACGTGTACTGATATCCTGACTTTCAAAGGACCTTCTGCACATTTAATAGCTCTTCCCACTCTCTCACAGCCAGCAAAAACAATACTACATTTTATCTATCTTTTTTCCATACCTATATGCCAGAAGTCCAGTGAGAGCAGCAGAAAGTGCCAAGTGCTAGGAAATTTTCACAACTGTTTTACAAAGGCTGTTTGATAGATATAAGTCTCCTCTTTAGATCTGGAGACATTCTGTGCAGGCAGCTTTCCCAGAGAGAACAAATCTCCCAGTATCTGTACTGAATGTACAAACAGATGGGTATGTTTTCAGAAAGGAGTTGAAAATAGCTGTAGATGCTGCTTATATTAAGCATTTATGTAATTTGGAGGAAATTACCACCTAGATTCCAAGCAGGCAACTATAGAGGACAAAAGCTTTCTTCCTCTAACTGCTAAAAATACCATCAAGGAGACCACTCGTGTACGTTCTGTTCAAATGGAACCTATTTTTCTCCCTATCCATTTAACTATTTTCTTTCTTAATAGGCATATGCAACCATACTTCACTAATGGGTTTCATGCAAGCAAAATTAATAGATGGGAAAATAGGAGAAAATTAGTATCTGCCAGCTGCTAAGGATAACCTGATCCTATTCATGCCACCACGTCTGCAAAACTACAGACACAGGCAGTGCAACAAGAGCCTCTGTAGTTTTAGCGGAAAGTCGAGCTCACAGCAGAATGGAACTGGACAACAACAGAAACAAATGTGTTAAATATCAGAGGTCCTATCGTTAACTGCCCTAAACGTAATAAATTAAACATTTGGGAACAAATGCTGAATTGCTTTTAGGGCATCTGGGCCCACTGACACCAACAAAATATGCTTTCAAGACAGAAGGGACTGCAAAATGCCAAACAGCTGTTCTCTCACCAGAACTGTCCTTGTGACACTAGGAGCAGGACAAAAAAACTGAAATGAGCTATTTGAATGCAGCCTAACTCCTTATTAAATGACAAAGAAAGCAGGATGCTTTTGGAATGTAGCCACCTACTTCTGTACACTTCCAAGCACTATCCAAGTTAGTAAGAAATTACTGACTGTGAGCTCTTTGAGCACTCCAGGGCTCCCCATGCCACAGCCCCTGAAGAACACAGCTGGTGACTCAGTATCCACTTCAGCTGCTAACACCTCTGACTCCCCACTGGCAGGTTCTGCTCCGGCTCATGCACACACTTTAACCAGCTGGGAAAGAGCATGTACAGGGACACTGGAGCAAGAGAGACAGATGCTCTCCTGCACAAGACTTCAGCTTAGCAGGTCTGTGACACCTGGGAATGACACCTGCAGTCTGTCACACATTTCACATCCATACTTTTGGTTAATGGATTCACCACAGATCTCTACTTAATGAAAGAAACCTGCATGTCCTAATCTCAGCAGTGTGAACAGGATGGGTCATTGTTTTAGTAAAGATCTTTTAGCTACAGAAAACACTGCTCCATTGAAACTTAAGAAAGACTTTTGCTGGCAGGAGTCAGTATTTGAGAGAAAGATTTATCAGCAGACTGATAGAGCTGAAAATCCAGGGCTGAGTGGCCCATGCCCTCTGAATATCACCTGATAAAAAGAGACACTAGAAGCCTCAAAAGCTTCCTTGAAAAGCCAAATGCTGTCTTCTAGCTCCGCTTCCTCTCACGAGAGGACCAAATGTGTGCACCACTGTCCTGCCATGACTGCAGCCTGAGCACTGAACGACTGGTACTTTCAGTAAGGCTTCTCCATGCCCTCTTCCCGAGCCCTACCCCTGTAAAGCAACTCATACAAAATTCATATTTAGGTGCATTTCTGTACAACAGCCTGACTACAACCACACATCAACTTGGTAGTGGAAAAACCTGCAGGTTTATCTCTGAAAGGAATGAAGGGAGTTGAATGCTTATGCAAGGAAAAAAATAATCTCTCATCTTTGTTCCTACAGTCGCTTTAGCATTTAATTAAATCAGCATTTAATATAAAAACAGAAATTGAAGATGATGATGGGACCCTCAATTAAAGCAAAGCTGAGGAACTTTGAGCAGTGCAGGTTTTTAAGCCAGCTTTGACTAGGAAACAACATAAATCAAAGGAGTGAGAGGTGCCTTTGTTTTTGTGAAGTATCGAGGACACTTACTGATGTTAAAGAAACCTCACACATCCACTCCTAGGAACAGGCTATGTTTTGCTGTGCTGTTTTTGAGAACCACCCTGTGACTGATCAGAATTGTACTCTGAGGCCCTAATATTCTGAAAATTATGTCTGTAAAAGTAACATAATGAATTCCAAAATTGGTTCACTGACTCCAGGGAAAGTACACTCCATTTACAACTGTCCTTCTTCTATAAATCACTCCTGCAAACTCCACTGCTGCCTTTTTTACTTTTATTTTTTCCTTGAATATGACTGCTGGTAATATTTCTGCAAGCCAGTCTGGAAAAAAAACAAAAAAGCTTAAAAATGTGACTATACTTTAAAAGATTTAACTCTTAGGAATATTGAATACCTATACAGCAATAATACTACAGCAAGGAAACCTTTTAAAACAACTATAGCATTACTTCTGCAGCCCCTCAGAAGCAAAGCCAGCTGTGTGAGACTGTTACAGTAAGTGCCAAATGTTTTTTTTTTTTTAAATAAGGTGAACACCTGCCCATTAATAATAAAATGGAAAGTAAAAAACTTATTTCATGCAAGCTACCCACAGCTATCAATTGGCAGTAACAGTTTTTAAACAGAGCCAAATATAAACCAGTAACCTAGAACAGAAGGCTCTTTAAGCATATTAAATATTACTCACATTGAACACTTTAACATCTTTCCTACTTCTTATTTCTTCAACAAGATCCAGTGGCTTTCCCTTAGGTATTGGAATAGTTCCAAGCACCACAGTCCCCGAGCCAGCCAGCGTTTGACGAACAGCTTGAATAAAAGCCTGGCTGAAGAGTTCCATTTTACCAATCTCATCTATGACACAAATTCTTTTCTCTGTGTCACCACCATGATTTACCTGTGGAAAAGTGCATCAAGAGACCATAAACAGCAAAACTTAGAACAAACAACAGAAGTCATTTCTATGCTGATAAAAGAAATACCTCCAAAAGAAACAAACTCAACTGTAATACTGAGGAAAGTGAGAAGTCAAAGCTACTGCTGGTAAATGACAGACTTATAAATCTCTAGTTTCTTTTTTAGGACAGATTTTTGGAATGATGGAAATAAACATACAATATAAATACCAACTACAATAGGAAATGTCCATATCTTATTTCCTTTAAAGCAGAATTCTCACAATGGACCCATAATGAGCTACTTGACTGCATTCTGCCTAGGAGCAGTTCTCAATCAGTCTGAGGGTCAGCAATCTTTAAAAACTTTTCTCTTCCCTCTAAATTATGCATTTAGTGATTACATTTAATTATGTGATCAGCAGTCACACAGAACAGGTATCTAAAAAAGGGAAGACTTCCACTAAATCTAGATTTGGAAGTTTCTCCACTTGTAGTTGGGATGATGGAGCATTTCATTCAGAGCTACTGGCTGTCTTCAAAGCTGTCTGGATAACAAGCAAGCCTCTCTCACATTAGAACATACACATATTGAGATATACCTTATTCTATAGTGCTAGCCACTGAATAGTAGGAGAGACACAGTTAACCACATTTGAGGCTTGTCTGGTTTTTTTCATGGAGTGAATACTGTGGCAAACGGTGCCGTGATGCAGGCGGCTGGAGCATCAGGGAAGTCCAGGAGAAAACAAAGGTGATTGCTACAGAGTAAAAGGCAGCTCGCAAAGCAGAGGAACTCTTCAACTGCACTGCCCAACCTATTTTGGTAAAAGGGATTGAGAACTGTACTCCATTATTTATAGAAGTGAGGAGAAAATCAGCTACAAAACCATTATAAATCCATAAATATGTAACAATATAAGCCATATTATATAGACACTAAAAAAAAGGAAAAATATCAGAACATCACCCCTTGTGAAGGGAAAGTATTTGCTTCTGGGAAAGTGAAGGAACTGTATAACATGCATCCTAAATCCTTTCAAGCTAAGTCCCTACCGAGTAACTGTTTTATCTAAAGATCCTTTCATAGATCAGTGAGCCAAAAAGCCAATACTAGTCACTCGGTCACATATTGAGGAAAAGAGTATTTTGCTTTGAAAAAAACCTGAAAAACCTTTGAAAAAACTTCCTGATAAAGCTTGAAGAACCACAGAGATCTTCCACTGCAGAATCTATCCCATTCTCACTGAAGTGAACAAAGCCTTAAGAGTTGAATCTGTCCCCAAGTCTAAATGGGCACGTGCCTATTCTGTGCCTCTCTCTCATCAAACCAGAACATACCTATGACTCTCCTGCCCTCAGTCTTCATTTGTCTCTCATTTTTCTCACTCTCCTCTTCCATTTTGGGCCATCTTCATGTGTGACCACATTCCCACAAAACTGATAAACAGCACTTTCTATGAGATGGGCACATGCACTGTACGACTCTGCTGGCCCCAGTTCTTCTCTTCACCTTCTTGAACTTGCAGAAAGCTATACAAGTAATGGAAAACATTGCTAACACAGCTAACACTTATCTAGGAAGATCTCTCCTGGATTTCAGTAGTAAAAGGATTCCAAGTACGGCACTGGCCTAATGAAGAATTTTTTAATAAACATCATAAATATGGTTACAGTGAAATTTAACATATAAAAGCTGTCCCATCTTTTTATTATTTCCCTTCTCCCTTGCCCCAACATCCTTGCTTTCCTACTCTCAGACTTCAATGTTCTTTGACAAAAACAAGAACCAGATCCTCGATCTCATTTTTGCCCCTTGCACCCCTTTGGGATTTTCGTTTTAAGTTCACCAAAAAAATCCCTTCTTCCTTGTCCCCTTGAGCTTTGGCAGTGTAGAAAAATCACAACAGGATTTTTTTAGTAGTACAGTTCAGCAGCTGCTGCACACTGTTTGTACCATGTTATTGCCAAAATCAAATCTGTTCTTGTTTAATTTTGGGGAGGGGAAAGGTTGGAGTGAGAGAGAGGACGGAGAAGAAAAAAAGCAGCAACAGAATATTAGCAAAAGGATAGGAAAAAGATTGTGTGGGATGTCTTGTCACAGCCAGAGTACTCCTTGAGCAGCAGGCTAAATCCCAAATAATCAGGCTGGTATTATCAGTCTGCAGGTATTTATACAACAGTAATCAAAAATACTCATTGAATTCAGGAAACAAATGCTTCTACTGTTAAGAGGACGGGATTCATTGGAAGAGGGGGAAAAAAGTCTGTAAAGAGCAGCAGCAAAAGCCTTTTTCTTAGACCCACTGACTCCATCCAGTTCTCTGTGGTAAGCCACTTGTGCATCCTGTTTGCTTTCCAGTATGAGACAATGACATAAGAAGAAACTTCCTACCCACTGCCTCTTCAGGTCAAGGAGGTCCTGCTCACAGGACTGCAATCTCTTTAACACCACTAATGACAGATTTGCCCCTCCAGCTTCCTGACCCTGAAGTCAATCAGAACTAGCAACACCCAAGAAACAGGGCATTAATTAGTATTTAGAACAAGCTGTGTGGAAGGGCCTTCCAATAACAGTGACTACCACAAAGCATACATTTATCAGCAGCTTTCATAGAATACTCACATTTCTCAGCATAGGTAGAACCAACTGCTCAAATGAAACAAGATCTACAACGTATTGACCAACCCGGTATTCACGTCTTGAAGCAGAAGAATCGGAACTGGGACTGAAAAAGAGATACACAATTCCTTCGAAGTACTGAGAATTCACTGCAGTCATTTCAAGAGAATTTATAAGAAGTTATCCAAATAAATCAAATCCCCTTTATTCTTCTTAAAAAGGAAGGGAAAGAAATTCTAGACCATGCAGTAAGTCACACTGCAGATAGCTTGCTGTCAGATAATAAATATAACATATGCATCCTTCCCAACTATTCAAGCTCAAATTTCAACAGAAGGACAATGGCATTTAAAAATCAGCAGGTATATTTACACTGAAATCAAAACTCATGCCTGCAGTTCAGATCTTTGAATTTTGTATTATGACACTACAGACAGCACCACAGCAGTATCATCTCAGTACGGGCTGCAAAACCTTTAATCTTGGAAAAACACTCACTTTGCATGTGCTGTACCACACTGTGCTACGTGCACCTCTGTTATTAGCAGAGTGTAAATTATCTTCACATCAACTCTGTATGAATGAGGTGCTAAGGTCACACTGGACATAGACTAAGTTTAGCACTAAGTATGAAAATCTAGGTCTAGTGATTCAGGATAGACTGTGAGGCACCCTGCACTTCAGAGTCCCCCCTCTGGGGCTCTGAAACCCTTTTTTCCTTAAAATTCACAGGCAACTTTTGTGGACCAGTCAAATGTTCTTTTCATTTTCCACTTGTGTCTCCATAAATCAGCTAGTGGAGACACAAAAATTTTCCTCCCTCCCTGCCCACAACAAGCTACTTAACCGTATCCCAAAGGGAGTTGGCCTCACAGTAAAAGGCCCAGCAGCACTTCCTCTATCTGGCGTAAAATAGCCAGTAAGGGAGAACACCCCTGCCCAGCACATTTTCAATATTTCACTGCACAACAGACACTGCCTACATATATACAATATAGCCATCAGCCAGGACACAAAAACTAAGCAAAGAACTTGACCATGAAAGCCACGTGTGCTGGAAATCACCTTCTGGAGGAGCATTTAACATGCCAAAGGACTGGAGCAGACGCATAAAACAATAAGCTGCTTACAGTTATTAAAACTTCAGTACCTGACTCTAGATAAAGGTCCTCGGTTTCCAGACAGAGTGACAACGTCAAATCCTGTTCTCCTGCCACCTTCTCTAACTTCCTGTGTGTAAAATCCATCAATGGGAACACCTGAGGATTTTAGAGCTTGACTGACTTTCTGGATCAAAGTAGTCTTTCCAACCCCTAAAAACAAAGAAGGGAAAAAAGCACACAGCATTAATGTTCTTCTGCACTAAAAGCCCATTTTTTTAAATGCCACAGTAACACAGTAATGATTCAGTTCAGCAAGAACATTGATTACTTTTGAAGCTTGCAAATTACTTTTTCTAAATGGTAGGAAACAACAGAAGCATCTTTTTAAGTTCATCCTGTACTGACACTGTAAAGTTTCACAACAGAATGGTACAAATATCCCAGGCTACCAATGAATTTGTTAGCTTAGATGATGCATGAGCAGGCCACAAAACTTACCATAAGGCAGGTAATACTTGATACAAAACTGATATCCAAGCTTGCTGGAAGACTGACTGACGAATCTCCCTTTCTACCACTGATATTCACTACTTTTAAGATCAGAACTAAGTTCACCCCCATTTTAGATCAAAAGGTCAAAGCTGACTGCTATTACCAGATGCCTAACTGGCACAAAGGACACTCTTCCACTGATGCCCTAGAAATCAGAAGCACTCAATGTCCTTGAGACACCAAGTTCTTACAAAATCCCAGCAACAAACAAATGTTCCTTCTGATAACTGAATCAAGAGACTCTTGACCAGATACAGAGAAAAGCTTGTTTATTGTGAGGCCAATGAAGCCATGAATCAGGTTGCCCAGAGGAGCTGTGCAATCTTCACCTACTTTAATGTTTTCAAGACGTGACTGGATTAAGACTGGTCTGGCCTCCTAGCTGATACTCCTTGAAACCTCCTCAAGTCCCTTTTTATATTAATTAGCTTCTGACTCTATAATTCATTTTCTTACCCTAAGACAGGTCCTTAAAGCTCCTGCCACCTTATAGCTCCTTGCACAGGTCTGATGCACCTTTCACTATGTGAACACTGGCCATGTTCCAGACATCCTTTCAGTTTTTCTCCTTTGCCATTGTATAAGTACATCCCTCAATGACCTGCTTTTAAACTCACCTTTATTGCCTCTCACAAAATTTAGTGCTTCACTAAATCACTTCATTTTTAATAACTGCTCTAAAAAATTCAGACGATAGAAAATAATCCTGTGAATAGACCTTCAAATTCCTGGAGATGAGGAACACAGACCAAATGTGAGATGCCTAAAGATGCCAACAGAAATCATTTCAACATGCACACACCAAATTTCTAATTTAGACTTTAAGCAGATTTAGAACTGCTTTCCTAACAGTCAATACCAATGACAAAATATTCTGTGGCTTCAAAGGCATGTAGTCAAATGCTTAAGCAAACTTTTCAAATTTGAAGAAGGGGGCTTCCTGGCAGTTGAACAACAAAAAAATGACAAATGTGGCACCCTCAGTATCTAACATATTTTGTCTCTTGTAAGTTAATTTATACTAATTTTGCTAAGTGGATTTGCTATCCCTAATTTGTTTACATTCATTCTGTAAACTGCCAAACAAGCCAGAGTGACTCAAACTAAGTTTAAGAAAGCTTAAAGTTAGACATTTAGCTAATCAAGACAGTACATCCAATGTCAGATAAATGAAGAGAGACAAGACCTAAGCAGCCCCAACTTCTGCATCTCCTGAAAGGCTGCCTTTACTTAAAGTGGATAGAAAGCCAGTGTGAAGTGGGTGGAATGTATTCCTACCTCAGCCTAACAGCAGCATTTTAAATTAATTCCAGTCAAGACAGGCATCTGCAAGGGGTTCACAAAAAGGAGAATTAGGCCCACTGCTTTACTCCCACACCACAAAGGAAAGCTCTGCAATCATAACTGGTTACTCTATCAACCGTAGAGTGTGACCCTCATACTATGTCCCACTCAGCCCCCACAATAATCAGACTCCCTTACCATGACAAACTACTCCAGCGCTTCAATCAAGGCCTGCCCATCCGGGACACCAGTTATTACCCACACCTGCACGTCTCTGAGGCTGGAAGTGCTAAATCACTACAATTGAGTTACAGGAAAGATGAGCTCTCAAAAATTATTAATCGCTGCTGTTTATATTGAAGCAGGATTAGTTGTCCAGGAGGTTTTTTTTTTCCCCAACACTGAACTCCAGGGCAGAAGCCAGGTACAAAGCAGCAGCGCCCGGAAAAGTGCACGTCTTGGAGAACTGGATGGAGAGGTAAAGGGGCATTTCATTAAGAACAAACTAATTAGTGCAACAGCTCCGACCTCGACACGGGGGAGGGAGGGAGCTCCGGGCCCGCAGCCGCGGAACCTCGGGCAGTGCCGGGCCCAGCTGCGGCTGGAGGCGCTCCCGGGGCTTTCTCGGAGCCCGGGGCCCGACAGCAGCTGCCTTGCCCCGGCTCTAAGCTCCTCACAGCCCCGCCGGCACCGTGGAGGGCCGCGCCAGGCCGAGCCGGGCCAGGCCGAGCCGGGCCAGGCCAGGCCGAGCCGAGCCGTGTCCCAGGGGATCTCCTCGGCCGCACCTCCACCCCTGCCCGGCTCCCCGGGCTCCTCCCGCCCCCATTACCTGGGGGTCCCGTGAGAAACACGTGTTTGGACATGTCGGGGCCGCGCTCCGCGCTCCGCCCTCGCCCCGGCCCGGCGCTCCGCCCCGGCCCGGCCCCGCTCCGCCCCGGGAGGGCGGTGCCCCCGGGGCTTCGGGCGCGACGGGCCCTGCCCGGCCTGAGGCCTCCTCGGAGGCGGGGCCCGGCAGAGCCTTTTGTCGTAGTGTTTACCGCAGGATGGAAGTAATGTAATGTTAGGGAAGAGGAGAAAAAGGCAATTAATTTCCTAGTTGAGGGCCAGCGACTTCTTCATCCAGAATGTTAGGGTGTGGGAATGGACCTTACAGGATCAGTCCCAAGCCTCCCTGCCATGGGCAGGACACCTGCCCCTAGACCAGGTTGCACAGAGCTTCATCCAGCCTGGCCTTGAACACTGCCAGGGTTGGGGCATCCATGGCCACCCTGGGCAACCTGTTCCAGTGCCTCACCATCCTCACAGTGAAAAAATTCTTTTTAATATCTAACCGAAATTTTCCCTCTCTCAGTTTGTACCCATTACTCCTTGTCCTATCACTACGTTCCTGATGAAGAATCCCTCTCTGGCATCACTGTATCCCCCTTCAAGTACTGGAAGGTTGCTGTAGGTCTCCACACAACCTTCTCCAATCTGAACAGACACAACTTTTTCAGCCTGCCTTGGTAAGGAAGGTGCTCCAGTCATTTTATCAACTTTGTGGCCTCTTCTGGTCTTGCTCTAACTGTTCTATATTCTTCTTATGGGACACCAGAACTGTGCATAGTCCTCCAGATGGGATCTCACAAATGCAGAGATATAATAATAAACTCTCCCTAGAGCTTTCTACCTGTTTCAAGTAAGCAATGTGCTCCAGGGTGTAGCAAACCAGCAGATTAAAAGATGAACAGTTTGTCTGATGCCTCGATGGAGACAGCAAATGTACAACCAGGGGATTGTTACAAAGCTAAGTAAATTGAGAAGGTCTGGCAAGTTTAACAAAGATGCTGGTGGACATCTGCATCCCAAAATGCCATATGCCTATGGCCTCCTGATTTGTTTAGACTTTCCTGACAGGGAACAGTAAGGGAGCAGGGAAAAGGATTTTTGTGTGGAGGACTGTGGTGCACAGGCTTCTGTCTGGTGAAGTGATGCATGGACGCCAAGAAATACTGGTTCCTGCCTGGCCATAAGCACCAAAATGGTTACCCAAAAATACTGGGCTGTGGAAGGGATACATTCCAATTTCTGTTTGCCTCACTAGAATGGATCACTTCAGGTTCAGCTGATCTTTGTCAGGCTTTTATTCTCAGTAATTTCTCAAGGAGCTAAAGGCTATTCATCATTTTCACAGAGATAATGAGTATCCTTGTCAGCCAGATGAAATGTGCACATCAGCAGTTAGAGTGCACCTCACAGTAGATGGGTATTTCCCTAAATTGAACAAAATATTTTTGATGTGTACATCACATATGGCCACTCTTCCTTGTATTCTTTTATGTTCTTAGAAGGAATGAATACATGTGGAACATGTTTCATGCTTAAATACTTAATTAAAATAACTTGACAAGTCAGGCATGACTCTTGGGAGGTTGGAGGGTCAAGAAGTAACAAAGACAGCTTGTCATCTGAAATGAAAACTGCATTTTCATAGTTTACATTCCATTACTTTGTTCTGGTCGCTTTTTAGGATCAGTGAAATTGTGATGCTAACTTACAACTTCTTGTGGGTGTTTGTCAGGCATCTTTAATCTAAAGAGAGAGCCGCAGAGAAGAACTGCATATTTGAATGGACTATTAACACAAGAACAACACTTGACAACTGGCTACTTCACCTTTGCCCTGAACTTCCTGCACAGAGCTAGCCATGATTGATTTTACAGGTAGGTTTTCTGTATAATATTAAACTAAATCAGTCTGTTGGCTGGTCTCCCAGGAAGGCCACATAAAGAGTCCCAGACAATGTTGTTTTGTTCGATGTTGTTGCTAGGTTTTACAAATCAACATTTCTTTTTCAGAAATGTGTGTGGAGAATTTTAAGGCTATCACTACTGTTTGACAGAACACTTGTTTTCTGGTATCCTAAGAACTCTTTCATCCCATTTTCAGATACAGGACTCTTAGAGTTATTTCACTGTGTGGTTAAGACCTTTCTCTTGCAAACAGATGTGTGAGCAAAGTAATTGCAGCACCAGGGCTTAAATTAGTTGGCATTTCACTTTGGTTTCCATTGTAATTTCTACTATAAAAGGTTTTCTTTTCCTGAATGCTCTGTCTAGGTTGAAGTCATTTAAAAACATGAAAGCCATGAAATAGTTAATGCCAGTTGTACTTTTGTAGTTTTGCTGTTAAGAGGACCTTACATTTGCTACATTAACTGGAATTTTTATACATATTTTGTCAAAGATTTACTATTTAAGTTTGTTCCCTTTGATATATTTATTCTATAATCAGTGACTGTGTAGAAGGTGTAGGTTTTTCAAAAAGCACAAGTTGCAGGGCATGAGTTGACTTCTCTGTAGCTGTAAGCTGGAACCAGTAGCGTTTGGAGTCAGCCTGTGTGCTTTCCTGCTCCTAGGATTTTTGCTTTCTTGGATGGAGATGGTTAGCTGAAATAAGTTGAAAGAGCACATAGCCTGTCAGTGTAGATAACTCTAAAAGAAAATAGGTAAGTGGGTTTTATTCTTTCCAGGATAAGGAGAAAAGGACACAGCTTTTCCTCTTCCAGTACGGGTAACTTCATTAGCAGTAATTTATTTCTAAAAAGTTCCCAGTTCAAAATATTTTCCTGACCAAGTACCTATACTCTTTTTTTGCTAGGTTGTTGGAGTCCAGGGCATTCCTTTGGTTGCCCTGGAGGGTCAGGGACCTGGGCAGGGGGGTCTGGGACCCCAGCCCAGAGCCCAGAGCTCAGAGAGACATTGGATTTGATTTCAGTCCATGGGAGAGGCTTCTTGCACTGCAGGAAGCATTGCAGGCCACAAGAGTGTAAAAATAGTAGTTTAGAATATCACAGGGTGAAAAAGCAGTGAGTTTGGGATTCTTGGCATTGAAGTGAATGGGGCAAGATGGAGAATTTAGGACGTTGTCCCTTTCTTCTTCCTTCTTGTTCCCTCACTCCATTTCTGCAGTGACGTTGGCACAAAGTAGTTAGTGAGGATTGGGTCAGAGTAAAGATGACCTTTTTAGTAATAGTGATAGACATTGGTAATAAATAGTAAATAAAGAATACGTAGCAATTAGTATAAAAGATAAGGACAGCCCAGAGACGGGGGGAGTCACCAGATGTCCGAGCCGCGGCAAACATCTTTTGGACACTGAGAAAATTGTAAGATAAGAACTAATAAACGAAGCATGTAACCTTGAAGACTCCGTCTTTTCCTGCGTTTGGCACAGAGCTTTGCAGAGGGCCAGAACTCTAAGACCACCGGAATGCCGGGGAATTTAAGCTCCTAAAAAGGAGCCCGAAACACTAGGTGAGAGTAAGTAAAATTCAATTCATGCTGAATTGAAATGAATTGTGTGATTGGGCAAGATCATGAAAGAAGTATTTACAAAAAGATCCCCTGTGCAGTTCCAGGAGCAGGCCTGTGATTCTGGGTGATCTGCGGAGACCTTGGAAGGAGCTGCCAATCAATTGTTATGAACTGTTAGCTAAGCCTGGGGAAGCTTGCATTTACTGCTGGATGTTGACTAAAAAAAAATTGGATAGAGTCCTAGACCTTTATGTTGAATGGGGTAAAATTAATTAACTGCACGTTTCCAGACCAGTGACTAAGAAAAGAGGCCATTTATGATATTTATGGTATTCCCTAAAGTAGAAGCTGGAAGGAAGGAGAGGGTAATCTACCATCTCTGACCTGCCTCAGTAGGCAGGAGTTTACATTTCAGCACTCTGCTTGGAGGTAGGCAGGGTACCTTGTTACGGTTTCAGCCCTTGGTTATTTGGTGTTAGGTTTTGGAGTTTTCCCCTTCATGGAAGAGAAAATGGTTAAGTTGGAGCTCTTTTCTTTCTGTCCAATAGAATTTGTCTTCTTGATTCACAGTACCTCAAGTTGGTACAGCATTTTGCTTGCATCAGGATAGGGAAGTACGCTTTTAAAAAAGTAACACTTTATATTAGAGAGTTCTGTTCTCCCCTGCAGAGAATTCTCCTGCCCACAGATGGTGGGTCTGGTTGTATACCACTGGCCATCTGATCATATTAGTGATGGTATTTCAGAGCTGATTTTTGTTTGGCCTGTGGAGCAATCATGGCATCAGCAGCTGTCCAGAGAAAGCACTGAGCATCTACAGACCGTCTTTAATCTTGAACTTCCCAGAGAGATAAGCCATTAGCTACATTCAGAGCTTCCTTTAGATGAAAAGTGTGCTCCTCCTTCTAGCAGAGATTTACCTATAGAGCTTTTTTTTGTGGGGGTCATGCAGTAGATATACATTATGCTCATTCCATCAATGGCTGCATGCCCCAAAACAGAAGAAATTTCTGAAGGTATTGCCTGAAATAGAAATAAATAATAGAGATACATATATCAAATGTTATAAATAAATATATGGTAGTTGGGGAGTATTTGTGAAATTGAATTTACTCTTGTAAGCAACAGAGAGCAACCAACATTCAAAGAATATTGTCCTCTGTCTCTCCCAGTACAGCATGTTGAACCCTCTGGGCAATTGCAGACAGAGGGGAAAAAGTAAAAAATCCAATAAGTTGCTGTTCATTTTTAAAAACGTACATCTCTGGATATAAGAGGAAGACCCTTTTAATGAACTGTGAAGCACAAACAGGATCCCTATTAGGCAGGAGAGAAGTCACAGAGCTCAATCCACAGCACAAATCCATACGAAACCAGGTTCATTGTTTCCATTCCCAATGAAATACCTTGCTGGTTTGCTCTTCTAGTCTCCCACCTCCTACTTGTTTAAAAAGATAAGAGTCACCCTGAAACTGCATGACATTTTATATGGTATTCTTACATTTTTACTAGAAATAGCAAGATGCATTCGCTTTGAAATAATGCAGCTTGGTTTGTTATGGGATGATAAAACCAGATTTACTGGGATAATCTATTATTATGACAGGGATACTGACGTGAAAATTTCAAATTCCAACTGAATTCTGTCAGATATCAATGGAATACTCTGTAATTGAAGAAGAACATTGCAAAAGAGAATAAATTTAATTGTATTGCTAAATTTTTCATTGCTGTTTTTTAAGGTGTAACATTTTTGTCAAGCAAATGTCAGTCTTGTGGTTGTTGATTTAAACAGGCAGTAACATAATTGAATTTCCAAACTACTTTGAGTGACAGTTGGCAGAGTAGTAACTGCTTTACTAAAAAGTGCATTAGGCAGTAGTCCTTACAAGACAGTTCAGAGAAACCATAGGATGAAGTGAATTCAAAAATCATGAGAAAGTGAAGCAAATAATCTCCCATTGGTGCTGAGAGAACACAAGGAAAAGCTAAGCCAGTTTGACAACATGAGAATATATATGTACTTAGAAGAATATAATTTTCAGATTCCTACTCCTTTTTTGGGTAACAGCTTTTATACCTAAAGCATGCAGCGGCGAGCCCTGCAGTACACTGACGGACAAGTGTAAGGGTGTTTCAGGCAGGCCTTTGGCACCTACATGGAAGAGGGCAAGTATGGAGTGGTCATGTAGGCTGTTAGCAGTCGCTGAGTGTGGTAGCTTGTGAGAGCAAAGTCCCCTCTAGCTCCATGTTTCCTCTTTCAGCTAGTGGTGAGACTGAGCACATATTCCCAGCAGACACACTGCGTACCTGTGACATACAGGAGTGATTGCCCATGCAGATCAACACAATAGGAAACACAGCATAAACAACAGCAACGGATTCACCCTGTTCCCCTCCCTGGCTGATCACTGTGAAAGCCCTTTAAGAGAAAATGTGCATACCTGTATGTCATGGCTTAGGAATGGTGATCCCCAGTTTGGAGACTCTGCAAACCACACTGCTGCTCTCTCTTACTCCCCCATGTCCCCTCCACCTTCTTCTCCATGCAGCAGATTGGAGGTGAGAACTGGAGCCACAAAAGGCAGAGGTCATGGATTGAGATAAGAACACTTTACTGAAAACAGCAGTGAGATAAGAAAATGAACAGTAACAGCAACAATAACAAAAGTATACAGAAAGAGAGAATGATTCACATGCAGAAATGCTCACCATAGGCCACGGGACAATGAACAATATGGGAGAGCTTCCCTGACACATTTTTTCAATAGGAGGGAGCCCCGTGTTCCCGGAAGAGCAAGGGGGTTCCTTTCCTGTGGCTGGCAATGAGGTGAGGTGGTATAGAATAACATCAGGGTCCTGGCCATGCCCCCACAGCCACATCTCTCCTGGCTGCTGCAAAAATTAACCCTGTCCTGCCCAAACCCAGCAATATACTCATATTTACACACACACACATGTATATGCACACAATATGGATTCATCCAGGTCCATTTCATGCAACATGAACAGGATAGCCAGATCAGGCCCAGCCAGCATGGATTTATGAAAGACAGGTCCTACTTAACCAACCTGATCTACTCCTGTGACCAGGACTTACTGGATGAGGGAAAGGCTGTGGATGTTGTCTACCTAGACTTCAGTAAAGCCTTTGATACTGTCTTCCATGGCATTCTCATGGAGAAAGTGGCTTCCCACGGTGTGTGTGGATGGGTGTACTCTTTGCTGAGTAGAAGATTGGCCGGATGGCCAGGTGGGGGTTGCTCTTCTCCCAGGCAACAAGTGATAGAACAGGAGGAAATGGCCTCAAGTTGCACTAGGGGAAGTTTAGATTGGATATCTGGAAAACTTTCTTCACAGGAAGAGTTGTCAAGCATTGGAACAGACTGCCTAGGGAAGTGGTGGAGTCAAAAAATGTGGTCATGGAATCTGAGGACATGTTTTAATGGTAAACATGGTGGTGGTGCTTGATTGGTGGTTGGTCTTGATCTTAAAGGTCTATTCCAACCTTAACAATTCTATGAATCTGTAATTTGCTATTCAGCTTTCTTCTATTCTGAATAATTTAGCATCAGTTGCAATCTTTGTCACTTTGCTATCTATTCTTCTCTGTATAATTTGTGATGAAGTTGAATAAAATAGCCCTTAGTGTGCATGCCAATGGACATCTGGTGATTAACTTCATCATTATGAAAAATGTCCATTTGGCCCTACATTTTCTTTCTTGCATTTTATGCAGTTATTTATCTATAAGATAAATAATTGCCTAAAATTATGTAAGATTATTCCATGGAATTTTGGCTCTTCTATGGCCTTAGGTGAGTGGTCTTTCAAAGGCCTGGTGAAAACCTAAATGAACTTTTTCATTTGGATTATCTGTTTCCATATGCTCTAATAAAATCTAGGAGAACTGTGAAACATGACTGGTTTCTTGCCAGGATCAGACACCACATTCTTGGAGTAAGTCTCCAGACACGGATATGTCAATAGAATAATTCTTGCAGACAGTGAGGAAAAGTAGGTTATATGCCTGGCCCATCAGCTTCAAGAATTTAATTTCTCAGACACTTAGTATCCCATTTGTTTTTTAAATTACTTATTACATTCAAAATTATAAAGTCTGAAGAGATGGAGAGACAGCATAACTACAAAATCTAATTTCCCTAAAACAGGAAGCTTCCATTTTTCCAGCCTTATCCACACTAGTGATACCTTGAAATTAGTTCAAGTTAGATTTTATTATCCAGTAAAATACTAATCAGCATAAATGAAGCTGTCAGAAAGCTACATAAAAAGCTGCCATAAATAGTTCTCTTGTTCTTTTGTATATTCGCTTTTGATCATTCTGGGTCAGCAGAGACCATTATGGATATGCACTCATATCTGTGTTATATCAGATGCCAGGAAATAGTACCCATTTAATCTGTGTGAAGTCTAATGTGTTGTGGTCATTTAAGGGTCCAAGTGGGATGCTGAGGAATCTGCCAATAAATTTCAATCACATAGCCCAGTAGTTTATTACCTTCATTTAAAATTTGCATTTCTCTTTCTGGTCATATTTTTCTAGCTTTGGATTTCAGCCAGTGAATCTTGTTATGTCTTTGTCTGTTCTAGAAACTTGACACCGTTCTACTAATCTGATACTATGTTTACTTACATTCGTGTCATTATCAAAAATATCCTTGTACATTTCTTTTGTTGCATCCTATTCCTCACTCGTGGTGTTAAAGAGACATCCTGTACCCCTATGCTTATTTTAACATTTTCCCAAGAAAATTAAGTCTCTTTTCTATTTCTTATTTTTCTACTAAGAAAAGAACAAGAGAAAGAAATTTGCCTGCTGAATAAATTCCTTCTAGTGCCACCTATGTTTTTGCCCTGCCACAAAGAGGAAAGTCACAGAGAGTAAACTAACAGTCTCTCCTGTGCTAAAATCTATACAGTCTCTGGCATGGCTGTCAATCATGTGTTGCTTGATGTGAAAAACAAAACCCTATTTCAGCATTAGCAGTTAATGGTATTGACATTTCTGAATAACCCATTCAGCTCAATATTACTGGGAAAAAATGTAATTCGAGCAATCAAATGGATGAAATTCATATTTTAAATGATAAAACCATCTTCATGGTTACAATTTTCTTTAGTTACCTTTTTTTGTCATGCGTTTTTTAGCGTAGCTGCATTTGTCATGTTACTGGTAATGTAGTTAGGTTTAATTTCTCCTATAAACCCTTGTAGAGGGCTGTGTATAATTCTGTTTGTGTCATTACAAATTCTGATTCATCAGTTTTAGATTGTTGTTCTGAAGTCTTGGTTGCTGGAAACAGTGATTTTCCTCCTTGCCAGGAACTAATGATTTGTTTTCTTCCCAGAAGAAAAGCTTGTTATTTACTTGTTCATAATATGTGCTTTGTCTGCCTGACTAATATTTGGAGTCCATTTGTAGCTTTGGTGTTTTTCAAGTAGAAATCTTTCATGAGTGAGGTAAGTGGATCAACACCAAGGGGGTAGATTTAGCAAGGCAATGCATTTAACATTTAAAATGTAATAAAGGGTGGATCTCTGCCTCATGACCTTGTATCAGAGGTTGGCCATCATTCTGCAAGCACTTAGGTTTGTATTCAGCCTTGCCATTGTTACGTGCTCATGAACCAGCAATGTCATGGCTTGTTCCTAGGGGTGGTGGAAGGCTCCTTCCTTTTAATTTCATTTGAAAATACCTACCTTTGTGCAAGGAAATTTCTCTCCATTTATTATTTTTCCTATTCCATAGGGAGAGAAATCAGTGTTAACCTTGAATTAAGTCTAATTGTTGGAAATTAAATTTTGGAAAGTAACATGTAGAGATCACCTCAGCATTATGATAGTGAAAGGAGAGCTGACTGATGTGACTTATTGAGTTAATGGGAGATTATGTGACAAAAGTACCTTCCTTAATTAGGGAGACCATGAGAGGAAGAAAACATGGAGGGAGGGAAACAGTTAAGGCTCATTAAGGTACTCTTTTTCCCCTCGCTCATAAGTCTCTTTACCAACAGATGAAAACATCAGACTAATGTTGTGCCGAATGAATAGCAAGAACCATTCTTTCTGTGTTCTTTTCCTGAGTTTCCAACCTCAACTGAAGGGAAGCTCCTTTATAGGTAGGTTGGTTGGTTGGTTGGATAGTTGGTTGGTTGGTTGGTTGGTGTGGTGGTGCATAATTTTCGTATTACCTTTCTTTTTTTCTTTCTTCTTTTCAGGACTCAGCAGAAGTTTTAAGTTTGCTCCTGTTATCTCTATGGGCAGTCCTGTTCTTTTCCACCTTTATGTGAAAAAACAGCTTACGTAAGTAAGGATGATGGGACCAAGACAGAAATGAATTAAAGAGGGTAGCTGAACCTAGTGAGAATTATCCAAATGCATTTAAAATACAAATGTTATTCTATAAATTCATTTTGTTCATGTTATTTGATTTAAAATCCTTCTTGTTTTACATTGGGTAGCATTAACAAGTTAGAAGTTACCAACTTTTTAATGTAACTTACCTGGAAACAGCACTGTCAAGTTCAGCTTAATGGTTGCTTAATGGCAGCCTGTAGGAGTATACATTGAGAGAAACTAAGGGAGAGCCAAAAGGTCCAATGGGGATTTAAAAAAAAGTTGGATGACTGATACCATGATACATTTTGGAAGTTACTCTGTTAGTCTCAACATCCTGACTAGAACATGGCTTTGATTATTTATGTTATGTTTCTTCAAATTCCCCACTATGTTTTGTACTTAACTGTTGTAGCACTTGGCATTGCCTGTCCTAAGCCATTTTGTTTAGGATGTAGCAATTCTCATAGCACAACATTTTCTTCCAGAAGTGTAAACAGCTTTTCCCACTGTAAGTTGGCAGAAGAGAGGACACTTATTCCCATGGCATGCACAAAGCCCATAAATGAATCCTTCTGGATGAAAGATTCTCTGTAAGTGTAAGATCATTATCACAACTGCTATAAAAAACAGAATGCTGCTCGGAGAGTCTTAAATATACTTCTGACACTCCTTCCTAGTTCTTCAGTGCTTTTCCTGCTCTTTCATCCTAATGTTTTGGAGTTTTATTTAAAGTGAAAAAACTGAGAATCCTGGCTCCCACAGCTAACCATTCTTCAGCACAAACTGGTCCCAGTACCTTTTACAGTAGGTGTTATTAGCTGTTATAATACCTATATCAATCAAAGCTGCATACAAAGAATATATCACTACTTAAAGTAAGTTACAGCTTAAGTTTGGCATAAAATTCCTCAAGGGATGGAATGACATTTAAGCATCATGCCTAGTGAGCAATGATACTTACTAAACATTCCCTGAGAATACCAGTCACTGATGTCTCAAGTTACCATGATCCATAGTAAGCCAAGTTCTGGCTAACAGCTGTGTGTTATGGGAAGTGCTAGTAGTGCACAGGCACTGACACACACACATGCATGTTGTCCTTCTACTAACTTGTTATGTTGTCTCTTGACTCCTATTGCCCTCTTCTGCATTTTAAATAATTTTATTCTTGGGGCTTTTTTTTGGTGGTGTTGTTCCTTCCTGCCTCATAATTAATGCTGCTGTAAAGTCATTCCTTTCTGGCAACCATAATCCAAACAAAATATGGGCTTTACCTTACACTCAAGCTTCCTGCCTCGAGGGCTGGAAACTCTGGGTGGTGCAGTGACATCCCATCAGTGTGAGACAGCAGGCTTGCTGCTGCCCCTGAACCTGCAAGTTTGACCCCTGTGTCCTCCAAACAGGCTGATGGGGTTTTTGGCCTTGGACGGGAAGGAGCTCTTTGGACTACAAGTGTGCTCTCTCCGCTTCTCACCTGTACTTGCTCAGATCTTGTAAATGAAATGGTGTTCAGGTCCATTCCTATTATGTCATCCGTGATTTATGCTTCCACTCTTTTCATCCGAAGTTTTGTTCAGAACTCTGTCTGGCAAAACCTGATGGCTGGATAATTGTGGATATTTGGGGCTTAACACTCTATGTTCTTTATGCTTTTCTTTCAAATGCTATTCATTATACAATCTTTTGTATTTTACAGTGCTTTCCTTTGAAGTTCTAGATGTGATTTACACAGATTAATCTAATTGGGGGTGAGCCTTGTCTGGTGAAAAAGGTAGAAAGTCGATACTACAGTTTTACAGGTAGTAATAGAATAGTATAGTTGCACAGACTGGGACATGAACTAGCTTTTAGTCATGTGCTTTTTACTGTAGGGCTAATAGCAGTGTCTCTGTGGTCTCTTAGGAAAGAGATGTCATGATTAACTTGGCTGCTGCCATTATCTTGCCTAGCCTCAATTTCAAATAGCACAATTTAGTGTCTTCAATGGTCTTGTGATGATTTGTTGTAATTGTCACAGTTCTCAGGTTTCCTTGTTGTTACATAGTTCTTAAATAGGCTGCTTCTCTTATGTATTTCATACCCCAAGAAGAGATTGAATGTCCGAAAGCTTATTCAAGTTTTTCAAAAAGCTGTACCTCTTGGTCTAATAAGATAAGTTACATTGACCCACAAGCTTTGTCTTATCCTTAGCTGTAGAATTCTTTTCATATTTTGGTTTCCTTGAATGCTGAAGAGGGAGTATCAAACTGGGCTGTAAAGTTTCTGTTAAAAGCACAACGATTAAAGACATGTTTGTAGTTAGAGTGCAGCAGCTGGTTTTAAATTTCAGAATGAAGTTGTGTTGAGAAGACAAGATAAGGCAGTTTTTCTGGTGATGAAGAGAACATCTTTTTATCCTGTCTATTCTCCAGTTAGAGTAATTTTGGACCTTTCAGAATTAGCAAATTCAGGGGGAAAAAAAAGAAAGATAAGAAAAACAGAATATAAAGTAAATTAATGTTCTTGTTCCTGCAGTCTGTAAGCTGGTGATAGATGAACCTTCAGAGATTTAAAATTCAGTCCAAATGAGCATCCAGCACTTCAGATTGTTACCAGATGAACCAGTCAAATCTAGAGAGATCTTACATAGGTTTACCATTCTGCACTGTTAAAATGAAATAACATGAGGATAAATTTCTTAATTACATCTCACCATTTGCTGTATCAGAACAGAAATTGGAAGCTGCCTGAGTCTGGACTGCATGTCAGTTTAGAGAGACAGAGAAAAGCCAGAGATTTCCTGTTTATTTGCATTATTTTGTTCTTTTCCACTAAATATGTTGGCTTGGACAAAAACCCAAAATTTAAATGCCTGACTGTGTTTATATGTGCACAGATGTGTGTGCTTCTGTCAAATATTCCTTATTTATCCACACACCTATGTTATAAGAGAATGCTCAGAGACACAATAACAAGCATTATCAGTATATTCTTATTTCCACTTGTGCATAAAGATCAGCCAAAGGTTACCATTGCAACCATTTTGCAGAAGCTATTTGCAGAACATGAATTATTCCTTCTCACTTCAATGTGTCATTGTAATTAATTCACATTGGAGAATAACATTCCATTTTTAATTTAACTAGTTCAATTTAATTCTGAGTCCTTGTTAGAATGTAGCTTAAACAATGACCGCATCTTATGAAAATATATAACAAGAAAATAACATCTGCTGCACTATGCTGGCAAACACCAAGGCTAATGAATAGTTGTCAGTATCAGAACATATGTCTGTTTACAGTTTAAAAAATATTCTTTACCAGTCTAAGTAAATCCCCAAATTAATTTAACTCTTGTTTGCAGTATGTGGCTCAAGTTGTTTTTCTATGGTGAGGCATAATGAAAATACTGGTAGATTGAAAGGTTTCAATTCCCCTTAAGAAGCCTGACTTCAATGTGACATCCTATTTGGCTTGTGGAACCCATAAAAACAGTCTGATTTGATGAGGATTATCTTGTCAGTATGAGAAGACTTTCCTAATATGCTGAATATAATTATCTGCATAGGAGTATTACAGTTCAAAATACTGGAGGGCTTTCATTGAAGTGGAAAAGGAACATTTAAGGGAAAGAACACCGATAGCCATATCGTGTAATTGAGTGAAATAAAATGGAAACAACTTCAGTGCTCTCCACTCCATATGCCATATTCTTAGCAGTTCTCAGCATGTTGACCTTGGATATTCTTAGATCTACTCCACTTCCCAATGTAAACAGTGTAAACACCAACACTCAAAACAATGAACAAATTGCACACAACATCCATAGGCCACTCTTCCATTAGTCTCTCCTCATTCAAGTCATATTAAATTCAGTTCCTTCTTTTTCCTGGGATAACAAGTTATTTAAAACCATTCCTGGTTATCCAGGTCAATATTAGGAAAGTTCATTTTCTAATGAGGGGTCTTATTTTTTTCCAGCTGAGAAATTCAGTGTACAGAGTCAGAGGTTTGCAGGCCAGGACAGAGCCAGCAGTGCAGAGCCAGCAGTGCAGATTCTAAATTACTTCCTTGAATGGATAGAATTTTTTAATCTTGTAACAGTGTCTCTGGCCTGTCAAGTTTCATAGCTCCAAGTGCACTTTACACAAATGTGAGCATTAGACAATATATTTTGACCACTTTTTTCCATAATTGTGACACTAATACTTGAATAGCTTCATCATGACGTTATTCTTTTTCCTTGTTACTTTTTCCCCAAAGCAAACAGCGTTTAAGAAGATTAATTGATTTTTGAGGATGAGTCAACAAATTGCATGTTGTGTTTTATCTTTATCATACTCAGAAAATTACTGCTACAGTGTGTCAGTAATTCACAATGACATATAAATTGGACTGAACCCAGCAGAGATCACAGCGTGGTGAACTCATTATTCAATTTATTTTTATGGACATCAAGAGGAATTAAAAAGGAGTCTGTAGGTGTTACTGAGGCTTTTGCTGTTTTGCCAGAATAATCCCTAAGTATTGCACATACTTAAACAGTTACAGAGGTTATGAATAGTGCACAAGCACAATGCCACTTACTGTAAGCAGTCTTTCACTATTTGAACTGTGGTATTGAACTGTTAAAACTTGCTGGATTGCTGTATTATTCTTACTGAAAAGTGCAATCTTTAATTTTACCCATACCTGAAGTTTTAGATGTATCTTCCTGTTTCTTGTAGGTATTGACTTGCTCATCATAAAGACTTCTCAGTAAGATGCTGAACCCAAAAACATGCGATAAAACCCATGGGAACAATTTTTTCCAAATGATTTTCTGTCTCCACAAAGCAACTTTTTCTGAACTACTTACTACTTCAAAACTGTGGTTTTTTTTTGGGGTTTTTTTTTTTTTTTTTTTTTTTTTAATCCTCTCATCTTAGTTTCTAGCAAGTGTGAGGCACCGATGATCTTGCAGAAACCCCTAAGCTCTGACTTCTTATTCCTTTGATGCTTCTTATGTTGAATTGCTTCTCCCAGCCAAGAGTAGAAGCAAGGCAAGGAGAGGACAGGGTACAAGGAAAGAGATTTTCCTGTGCTTAGAAATTAAAAAAGCCATGAATTATTGTTTATCCCACAATTACAGTTTATGGTGCACTGGATGTATGTGGAATTCTGGAATAATTATGGTGTGTGAAAAGCTGGTTTCTTTGGTTTCTCTTTGTTCTTCTTTTCACAAAGAATCAGTTTTAAAATTGCTTCCTTCTCTTATGCCTGGCAATAGACTATGCATTTTACAGCACCACTAAAGCCAAAAATAAGAGACAGAATGTGGCCTCTGGAGAGAAACTGAGCAGAAAGTCTGGCTGTGTTCTGACAGGATGGCAGAAAATCATCTTCTATTCCCTGCCTTTTATTCATGTAGAATTGTAATAACCCCTCTTCTGTATATTTTGTCATTTGAGATGGAGGGGCAGATTTAGGCAGACAGAAGACCACCAAGATTGTATCCCAACTTCTGTCTTTCCTTGCCATTGCCAGCCTGACACCTTGGGCACTTAGGGGTCATACACGAGGGATCATCTCAGCTGCTGTGCTGCCTCTTGCTCCGCATTGAAGCCACACCAGTGTAGGAGAACAGTGAATGTGAACATACACTGGAGTGCCCAGGAAAACTGGAAAGCAGTGAGTCACCAGGAACGACAATATTGGAGAGTGCTGTCCTTGACTCTGGAGAAGAATTATTTAAGAGGCATGTAAAGAAAATAATTATCTGGAGAAAAGCAGACTTTAGAAAAATCATCTGCTTGAAACATTCAAATTGAGGGGAATGCAAATCAGTGAAAATTTTTGTTCAGGGTAATCAGTTCCTTTCATTCTGCTCCTCCAGTCTTCTTCGTGTGTTGCAGAACATAGTCTGAAACAGAGAACTGGTGGCAAGATACACTTAAAATAGTGGCAGAAAGACAATAAATTCTATACATTTCTTTGTATTTTCCTATCATAAAAAATACAGATATGGTAGAAGACCAGTCTGACTTTGCTGAGGAACTTTCTGTCAAAAGGATTTGCTAAATGGCATCAAAAGAAACAGGCAGAACCCAACCACAATAAAAGCTCATCAGAAATAGTAACATTCCTCTTTTTAAAAAAGCTCATGTGATTTTTCAAAGTCTGTATTTATAAAAAAGCTCTTTCAAGGCATAGTTCATAATAAAGGTGATAGTAATTCTTCTCCTCTTACTTCTGTCCTAGATATCCTATGGTCCTAGTAAATATCAGAGCATACACAGCTCCAAAATTAATCTCTTTATGATTAAAATTAGCTATGAATTTTGTATGCTTTTTGCACATTGTAGCCACCAAATATCACTTTTGGCAGTGTCCTCGGTTAAAGAAGAACTGTGAAGCTTGGGTTGTTTCTTTAAAACAAAATAAATTGAAATAAGCTATGAGGAGTGAATGGAGGAATAGCCTTTTGCCTGTGTTTGATATCTTGGTGGAACTATGGCATGTCTGTCAATAGCAACACTGATTTCCTTTATGCTGCTGGCCACCTTTTGTACAGAAAATGTATCAGTCTTGCTTGCAGTTTTTTGGGATTAAGGAAGATTAAGTAATTCTCTCATCTACATAATTAGTTTCCCTCTATAGCATGAAGAAAATATAAGGCATTGCATGGAAGTTTGGAGATAATAAAATTGGTGGGATTAAATAAATGAAGAAGGTGCTGCATTATAAACTAGGAGCACTTGCACATGAAAAATGAAAGCCTTTGTGTTTCAGAAGCACAAAGATGTTGATCCCACTTACACAGTGGGGGCTGCATCTTGAGAAAGAAAGCTTCAGAAATAGCAGGGAAGGGCCAGGGGCTGAGGGGCAGTTGGTTGAACATGTACTCCTAGTTTTAGGCTGAGGCTGAGTAGCTATCACAGTCCTTGTAGGCAGTGTAGCAGAAGGAATCCAGAGCAGGGATAGAAAGGCACATTCTGCCATTATACAGCCTGTTAGTGGGTTCCTGTGCTGGTGTTAATACACTTAGGAGGGAAGAGACGAGAGAAAAGTGTAGTAGAAAACTCATTAAGTCTCCCAGAATAAAAGGTAAGCTCTCAAATTTACCCATTGAGGTGACTTGAGGTGACATATCAATCTTAATACACACAGGAAGATTTGTAGTATGGCAGTTTTAATGAGCTGTAATAGGGGAATTGGACCAATTCATATTAGAAATAGAGTGCCAGACTTTATAATGGGATGGTAATTAGCTCCTGGGTCGTAGCAGTCATGATGGATTTTCCATCACTTCCAAGACCTTAAATTTGATTGTGCACTTCTCCATACAATTAGTTTTGACTGCAGCTTATTAAAGTGACTTGGGGATTGTGTGAGAGTGTCTGCTCTGGCTAGATGAGTGTTTTCTGTTTTAAACTTACTTGTAGTTAATGTACATTTCTAGTCAACAGGAAATTCCAAGGTTCAGTTTTACTGAAAGTACAAACTATCTTTAAAACTGCAAATCCCTGGAATACTTCCATTGTCTTGGAAAGAATAGAAACACTCTCCCTCATTGTGGTTCATCTCTCAAGGCAGCATTACTTTTTTTAGAGAAGTCTATGCTAATCCTGATCACCTATGTCCTCAGTGGATCTCCAGTGAGACCTGGCAGATCACCAAGTTCTTGCTATTTTCTTTCAGCAACACTTGAGAGTGATTCCCTGGACTGCTTCTTAGCTCTTGTGGAGCATCCTCCAAACTCCACTGAGTACTGCCATGCTGCTTGTAAAGTAACACACTGGAGATCAAATTCAAACCTCTTAAACTGTGTGTACAGCTGTGAAAGAATTTGATGCTGCTAATTTGGGGAAGGTTGTTCAGCATTTCTGTACTACTCAGACATTGTTATGATTCTTCACATTCTTCAGATCTCCTGTAGCTGTAGTTTTAATTTGTGTTCAGTGTAAAATTATATTACTTTCAAAGCTGGCTATAACAAACTGAAAGCAAGTGCTGCAGTTGCTTCAGCAACATGATTGCATTGGTAAGGGGAAGTAACCTCTCTCCTCCCCAAAGCAATGGATATCTCTGGGACACATTCTGCTCTATGATAACTTTGTTACTTACATGGGATTCTACTGATGTCAGGTGACAATATATTCTATGGTGCTCTTCCCACAGACAGGTTTGTATTTGATGAGTGACCTGTCTCACAGCCAGCATGACTTCATGAGAGAGGGAACTCCTGCTTGTCAAACCTGATTTCCTTTTATGACTGGGTAACCCACCAAATTGATCAAGGGAATGTAATCTTTTTTGATTTCACTAAGGATTTTGATACTGTCTCTTACAGGGTCCTTCTAAACTAAATGTTCAGCACACAGCTGGATAAACACATCATGAGATGGGTGAACAGCTGGTGCAAAGGGTTACAGTGAATGGGGGTGACATCAGACTGGGGACCTGTCACTAGTAGGATTCCACAGGGCTCCACCCTCAGCCCTGTGCTCTTCAACATCTTCATAAATGACGTGGATGCAGGACTGGAAAGGATACTGATCAAGTTCACAAACCATACAAAGCTGAGAGGAGCTGTCAACTCCCTTGAGGGCAGGGAGGCCCTGCAGAGAGACCTTGGCAAATCAGAGGACTGGGCAATCACCAGCCATATGAAGTTCAACCAGGGAAAGTGCTGAACTCTGCACTTGGGATGGGGCAACTCTGGATGTACAGGGAAACTGGGCAATGGGATACTGGGAAGCAGTGCCATGGAAAGAGACCTGGGGGTCCTTGTCAGTGGGAAGTTGAACATGAACCAGCAGCACCCTGGCAGCCGGGAGGGCCAGCCCTGCCCTGGGGGGGCATCAGGCACAGCATGGCCAGCCAGGCAAGGGAGGGGATTGTCCCCTCTGCTCTGAGCTGGGGCGGCCTCACCTCGAGCGCCGGGAGCAGTTTTGGGGCCTCAATGTAACAAAGACATTGAACTGTTAGAGAGCATCCAAAGGAGGGCAGTGAAGATGGTGAAGCGCCTTGAGGGGAAGGCATTTGAGGAATGGCTCACTTGATCTGGTCAGCCTGAAGGGGAGGTTTCATTGCAGTCTACAACTTTCTCCTGAGGGGAAGTTGAAGGGCAGGCACTGATCTCTTCTCTGTGATAACCAGGGATAGGACATGAGGGAATGGCCTGAAGCTGTTTTGTATATTAGAAAAAGGTTCTTTACCCAGAGGGTGGTTGGGCACTGGAACAGACTCCCCAAGGAAGTGGTCACAGCACCAACCTGACAGAGTTCAAGAAGAGTTTGGACGATACTCTTGGTCACATGGTGTCACTTTTGGGGCTGTGCAGGACCAGGCAATGGACTCAATGATTTTTGTGGGTCCCTTCTAATTCAGAATATCCTGTGATACTGTGTTCTCAATAATGCAGGAGGGAGCTCCAGGAAAATAAAAATCATGTTTAATTTTTCAAGATGGAATGTGTCGCATAGGGGCTACTGCTGTCTTCCCCAGTCCTCCTTTCTTCTCCCCTCTCCCTCCCCTCCCCACTGCCTTGTTTTGACTTGTACTCTCTGTTTCATTTCCGTCTGCTGTGCTGAAGAGATGCTGTCCACAAGAAAGCCTGCCATCAATGCACTGGGCACAAAAAAAGTTCTGGTAGAATCCAGAAGCAGTTTGAACCTGACCTGGCTGAAACAGTCATCTAAAGATACCAAATCATCCATTATTGTAGCAGCTTTAGTTGCATTTGTTCCATCTCATAGAAAAAATACCTCTGAAGGGAATGATTTTATTATCTGTAATTTTAGCTAAACACTTTACTCCCTGTCAGAGTAATCTCTCCTACTTTTATGAGTCACTATCGTAGCATAAATCTTTTAATATTGAGGTTTCTGGACTAACTTGCTGGTGGCTCATCACAGCAAGGTTTTTTTGTTTGTTTGGGTTGTAAAACCAATGTTTTTTCAGTCAGTTTGGTTTGGAGGAAATTGTTTCTGGTAAAGTCTCCAACAGGGTTAAATGTATTAATTCTCAAAGCTGTGTGAGTAGCTTCCCCAAGCTGCCCAGAATCACACAATAGAGAGGAGCAGTAAAAGAAGTCACTTTTTCCCTTTGAACATTTTGAATGAGTGGACTCAGAGAAAGAGTCTCAAAGAGACTCCTGTCCTTTTTAATACAGTCTCATTCAGTGTTGTGTTCAGTTCACATGTTAGTCCTGTTTCAAGACCCTGAGATCAGCTGAGTTGATTAGAGCATGGTGCTAATAATGCCATGGTTGCAGGTTCAAGCCCCCTATGGGCCTTTCACTTAAGAGCTGGGCTTGATGTTCTGAGTCCCTTCCAACTCAGAATATTCTGTAATGCAAAAGAGAAGAAAACCATCCATTCAGCTTCATGGATATAGTGACTTATGTTGTATTTTCTAAGTTACTTGTATCTCTGGCTTTCCATGGTCCTAGCTGCAGTTGGTGTATCCTGTGCTTGATACTCCTGTTCTTCTCTCCCCACTGTTCCAGCCTGGGCTGATCCTGTCTGAGAACTGAGCAGTTCTCAGGGAATGCACCTCTACAATTGCAATAGAGATGCCAAAGTTATAAATTACCTGACTTGGTATTATCTGCTCTAGCTTTGTCCATGTGCAAATTATAGTTCCAGAAGGGAGAAACAACACAGTCTTTGTATTGCAACAAGGCTCCAAGTTGCAGGAAGGTATCTTGCAGTGCTGACCTTACTTGCACTGCATGTGGATACAGAGCATGTGAGGCCTGCCCTTGTCTCCCAATGCGTGTTGTGGACATGTGGCCTGACTACCTTGAGAAGTCTGATTTTGTTAGAGAAACCACAAGTTAAAGCAACAGTATTGCTTATGACCTGTCAGGGCTCATAAATCAAAACATTAGCTCTTCATAACTCTCCCTCCCCTGTTCTTTCAAGCATCCATAGCTAAATGGTTTGTCCCCAACCTTTCATCAGTGTTCCTCAAAGGCTGACGCAGAGTGCTACACACAGCCGGCTCTGCTGGGCTGTGAGTTCACTCCCATTAATAGAGACTGACTGTCCTCAAACCAGTATGTGTTATCCACAGAGGCCTACAAATCCACTTAAAATATTCCATGCTTTTTGTTGTGGGGTGAGGATGTGAAAAAAAAAAACAAACCCAACAACTTATCTTCCCTATTCTGGTACAGAATATTTACATTAACTTGTTCTCACTGTCTTAAGTCTGTGAAGGAAGTGCATTTTTTATCTTGCTTTTCTGGCTCTATTGACAAAAAGTCCTTGCATATGCATGCAGCTGTCAGAAAGCTGCAACAATGCATTCTGAGTTTTCCACAATTGTGAGGTCTCTGTCACACTGTCACACAGTACATACTGATTTACTGTATTGTGCTTTAGAGACCTTCTGTGAATTCATTTAATACCGACCACTTAGGGTTCATTTTTTATTGCACTAGCAAACTTTTGAAGAACAGGGTTTGTAGATGTAGATTGTTAAGAAATATTTCCTTCCCCTTCATTCAGGGAATTTACTATCTAAGTAAAAGCAAAGATGGGTGCCTGTACACAGCAAGGAAAAAGTCAGACAAATTATAGAAGTTGCAAGTCCTGCCCTTAATTGAGAAATAACAATTCAGTCCTGCTGTAAAAGTCTATTTGGTTTAGGTTGGGGGTGACTCTGTGCGGTGTTTTGCTGGTTCAGGCTCCTTGCTATCTCACAGCAGCCACAAAACACAACCACAACGCCCATGGAGAGCAAGACTAGAAAAATCTAAAAGGGGTTCTTTTTCTGGGGACACAAGTGCTGTGTCATGCTGGTTTTTCATACTGGATTTTGAAAGTGTTTCTGGTGCTGGATTTTTTTTACATCTCTCAGTGCAGTGTGAAGGGGTACAAGAGTATCTTCTACCTCTACACAGCTGTCTTGTCTTCTTACAGCATTTTTTCACAAGTCAAGCAGGTTTTTGGGATCATGTATACTGGCTCCAACTATGAGGTGGACCAGTTGGTTCAGGCAGATCAGCAGGAGGGCATTGATCTCAGGGGTATAATAATCCCACAAGTTTCAGGAAGAAGCCGAGGAGGAGGGAGAGAGAGCCCTTATTAGTGTCTCCACAAGAAAAATAAAAAACTGTGGGACAGACTTGTGCCATTTTAGACAGCAAGAGTACATTTAGGAAAAAACAGTATAATGTCACACTCTTGGTGGTCTTCTTCACTTATCCAGTGGCGTGTTTCATTTGTTAGCATCTATATCAAATTTTGTTTAAACTGTCATTGTTAATTGTTAGTTTTTAATTGTTAATTGTCAATTAATTGCTTAAATTAAATGTTTTAAAAAGATATGTAGAGAACTTACATAGGATACACATAGAAAGCCCGACTCAAATGTACACTAGGTCCCTCTTGAAACTGGCAGTGGATAGTTCAAACTTCCCACATGTCAACAGTCAAAGAATAAAGAGCAAAAATAGGGAAATTGTCATAAAATATTTCTTCAGAAGAGTGTGATTTAGAGGGAGGCAGTCCTCTCAGCACACAGAGACCAGTATAATTTGGTGCCATGTTTTTCTTCCTGCTGATAGATGTGTTATCTCTCTGGGACAGTGCCATACTACTATTTCAGCTTGTAGGTTTAACATGATAGAGCTCCTCCCAGAGGTGCTGCTGTCTAGAGCGGGTTGTGTGGTGGTGTGCAGTGTTTGTCTTCCTTGTTCATAACCAGCTTCATTATATCTCTTCTCTGGACTTTTTCCTGCTGCCATTTCGAATTGCTACAAGGATAATTCATGGGTATTTGAATAATGTGTATTTGGTGTGGCTCCTTGTAGGAAGTGATGTCTGCTTTTAGTGTCTGAAGTGGGTTATTATAAGCAGTTCAGACTACTGGTAGGAAAATAGATGCACTTTGTATTTCAATTTATTATCCAAACAGTGCCATTCAGTTCTAGATGGGGAACAGTTTGGAAATGTTTGTTTAAATGTCAGATCTACCAGAAGTTCCTCCAGAGCCTGGCACCCTAGCAGGCAAATTTTTCATTCAGTCTCTCTGCTTAGGAGTAGAAGCACTTATTGCCCTTAACCAGAGGTGTGGAGGCTGCTCATATTGTACCTTAGAGTAGAAATGGACTGTCACCTTCCTTAAACTACCCCAAAAGTCACTTATTTTTAATGAAAAGAAAATAATTCAGTGGATTTTTTAGTTTGATTACTCATCAAAACCAATGGCATGTTTGGTATCTATAGAGAATTTCTGATGAGAATGCAGCAAATCTTGTAAGAAGAACATTATTATTAACATATTTATTACCTGATTATCATAACAGAAGAAGAAAAATGTGAATACTTCTTTTTCTAGAAGTTGGCACAGGAAATGGTATTTTCTGATTGTGCATCTAAGGAAAACAAGCTTAGATATGACCTAAACAATTCCTTCTGCAGGTTATCATTTTCTGGAAACACATTTCCTTTATTATCTGTAGCTCTTGTCTGCCAGCCCAACAAACTATAAATTGCTGCTCCGATCTGATTGTCACCACTATTGCAAATATAATACTGGATTTGTGGGAGATCTTACTGAAAGTTTATTTGCAGTTTAATAGAAAAGGGTTAACTTGAAGCACTTTGCATTAAAAATCATGTTTCTTAATGTCATACCAAAATAAAAGCCAGTATTTATTTACTTCCAACTTAACTTTGATATAGGATACTGTTTCTTAATGCCTCCCATCCATGTACTTTTTTCTGTTAGTTGTCTTTGGGTTTTCTGGACATGAGTGCTGTGCTTTGGGCTAGGTTTGCTAAAAAGTTCCTTAAGGCTAGTAAGTTCCACTACCTCACACACACATTCCTAATAACTTTGAAAAGACAATAAATATCAGCTCATAAATTAATTATTTCCATCTGTCTGCTAATACTACAGTCAGTATGTAAGGAGCCATCTGTGGGATATCTTGATTCTTTTCTTGTATGTGACAAATATGGACAGATGATCCAAGATGCTTCAAAGAACCGTCAGGGAATTGCTTATTTTCCTCATGAAAATGCTTGATTTTTATGAAAAGCAAACAACCATAAAAAGTCACAAATCCCAAAACTATGTAGAAATTTTCTTTGAGGTGAAAAACAGATATTTTAATGAAAATTTCTGTATTTTTACCTTTTAAAATGCAGGGGGGTTTTTTTGTTGTTGTTTTGTTTGGTTTGGGTGTTTTTTTTGTTTGTTTGTTTTTGTTAGTTTGGGGGTTGATTTTGTTTATATGGCAAGTTCCAGCAATTTCACTTTCCAGTTTCCTATGTTTGAAAAAATGTATCCACATATTTTGAAATTTGAGGTATGTTTTATAAGACTATAGTAATGAAGCCTTTTTAACATTAATTGAAGCATTTTTTTAAACTTTAAAAAAAAAAAAATAAATAAAAAAAAAATGAAGACAATTTGACCAAGGTATGCAAGCATGTCCCTTGTTAGAAACTAAATGTGGATGTTTTTATATCAGGATGAAATTTTTTTGGAAATGTATGTTACACTGTCGTACTTCAGCATTTCTAAGGCAGGTAAAACAGGTACCATCCAGTTTGTTGAGTGGAAATTTCCCAAACAGTACAAAAAATGGGAAGCTTTGGTTACGCTATGTGGCATTGTGTGAGAGTACTTTTTCCCTACGTGGAAAGAATACAAGGTTTGAAAAAGAAAGAAACAAACAAAAGAACATGATGTGTTTTACAAGCACTACCCAAAAAAGTTACATTCCAAACATATGCAAATATATCTACAAGGCCTGGGGGCATATGATGGAAAATACAAGACGCTTCTCTACCTCTGACTGTTAAAGTTGAATTTCTTGGTCAAAGAGAAAGGTTAGAGGGAAAGTTCAACAAACTGCAAAATGGGATTAATAAATCCAGGATGTTAACAAAGTATAGAGGCTACTTGGAAGGATGGCTGCCAAGCACATGGGAATAAGTGAAAACTATTGAAGTGAATACATAAAAGGCTTCTGCTTTCCTTTTGCTAGAGCAAGATACCCTTCAAATAAAGGTGAAGGAGGTTCAGCAAGGTGGGGAATGCATTCACCCAGGTACACACTAAACTTGTATTTCTCAAACTGGGGGGTTTATAGAAAGGCAGTCTTGAAGAACTGAATCTATGTTTTAAAACTAGTTTTTACTACTAGGAAATATTTCTGCAAAGCATGCATTTATTTCCTTTTACTGCCAGCAGCTGCTCATGCTCCAGAGCAGGTGTCAGTATTTAGACTTGTAGTCAGTATTTGCAGATGCTCTTCACTCTCACAGTCTGGTGGGGCTTAACAGCTTCTCCCAGTGGAGGAGTCCTGGTCATTATGGTAGTGGCAACAAAGCGGGGGATTTACTGCTGATAGCTGTGTAGGCATGGTTTGTGGGGTTTCAGACAAAGTTTGTTTGAAAGAAAGGAAGGATAGCCCCATGTAGATAGGCCCAAACAGAGAGTCTGCAAAAAAATAGAGATGCGTAACAAATTCAAGGAATACTGGTTTCTCAAATCCCACCATGAGATGGGGTTTACTTTGTCTTTGTCCTACCCTACCCTGCCCTACCCAGAGTAGCAGGGCTACTCTGAAGCTAAAACTTTAAAAATAAACAGAATGTAATACATACACTCAATAAATGTAAACAATTTAGCCATTTCAAAATGGGGCTCAGTAGTGGGCGTGATACACAGTAAAGAATGAAGCAGTGGTTTTTTGGTGACTTTTATCCTAGCCTAAGTGAGATGGACTCATCAGGACAGCTTGACCTCTGAAGTCTTTTATTCTTTCCAGTCTGTTGATACTAATGAGGGTCTCAGGCAGAGTGATCTCCCCTCTTCTGTCATATCTCCACTTCATCCATTCCTGGAACCCTGTCTCTTTGTTCTCCACACGAAAAGCTCATTTACTTGTTGTCTTGCTGGCGGCTGTAGCTGCTGGGGTTCATTTCCTTTCTATGCATTTTCTTCAAAAGGCTTGAAATGTCACATAGCTACATGTCCTGCTGAGAAGCTCTTGTCTTATTAATGTATCAATGGGTGTTTTTTAATGAGAAAACATGAAAGTACCATGAGCCTTCTCTGCACCTCCCCAGACTGATCATGAGAAATTGATGAATTGTGTGAAGTCTGCAAAGACTTGGGAATTAATTTTAAATCTGTTTGGGCAAATATGCACAAATAATAGTTTGTTCTTTAGGAAATGGCTTGAAATTGGCTTTTCCAAATAGCATATTTTGACAAGGGCTCAGAGCTCTGAGACTGAACACAACATGTTACAGTATCCCCAGAATAATATGACTAATTAATTCCCCTAATGCAATAAAGGCAACTTACATCACAAAGGCTTGCTTTAACTGTTTTCACTGACTTCCATCTCTAGAGTTAGTAATTTGGGGCTCATATAAATTCTTTAGTAAGAGCCATCAGATGCTCATGGGGTGGGTGCGTGCTCTCCACTGGTGGTCTGAGGAAGTTATGCAGCCTAGACCCACTGATGGGGACCAGCTTCCTCATCTCAAGACTGGGCTACTTGTAACTCTGATGCTGATGGTTGTTCCTTTGTTATTGGCTGAGGCAAAAGTCATCATCCCAATAGTGCTCTTGAAGAGAGCTCTGGTGGGTGTTTTCTTGTGAATTTGGGAGCTTCACTTTCAACTGTCCAATGTCAAACTCTTGGTCTAAGTGATGTTTGCTTTGACTGAACTTTTTGTTCCACAGTGTTCATTGTATAAGAGAGAAGGCAGGAGAGCAAAAAGAAGAGGGTAGGCAGCAGGGTAGGCAGCTGTTTAATCTCTGCACTGTGTTTTAAACAGGTCTGGAGAGACCTGTCTGTCTGCAGTTACATTGTGTGAGGCAAGCCCATTGCAGTTCACTGAAGGAATGGTTTGGTGGTTTCCTTAGCGGAGACCTTCTTCTCTTGGTTCTTTCTACCCACCATGACTTTGAATTGAGGGATGTGGCTGGCATCAGTAGGAATCACAGTACTTCTAGAACCAGGGCAAATTACTCAGGACCACAGATTTTAAAAGCCTCAGCTTTGGGTTAACAATGGGGTAATTGCTATGACAAGCGGATATTTTTTTGTTTGTTTTTTGAATGTTTTTGAAAGTATGTCAAGCTCAAGATGTGATATCATGAATTATTTGTGTCTACGTTACATTCAGGGGAACCTGGGGCACAGATTCTGCACCTAAGGGGTCACAGAACAGTCACACTATTGATATGGTAAGGTGGGGACATGTGCTAGGCTGCAGCTGGGAGCATGCCTTTGACTGCTGTATGCTTTTCCTGAGCAGTGTCTCCTGCCAGGATACCTCCCACGCTGCAACACAGGTCCCTGCTGCTCCAGGGCCTCCCCATGCACAGTATTGCATAGTTCCAACCCCAAAGTGAGGACAGAAGGGTTGGAACTAGCTAATCTTCAAGGTCCATTCCAACCCAAGCCCAAAGCTATGGTTTATGATTCTATGGCAGATGGAACCACTCAGAACAGCCATTGCCCTTGAGGCTGGCTGGATGCACTGTGGGCACTCTGAGCCAGTTGTGTTGCTCTGCTGCAAGCACGTGAGAGGGTGCGCTCGCAACAAGGAGTCAGTCCTGTGCTCCGTACCTGAGATTTGCTGGGGCCTGCATTATATTGTCCACTTTGTAGCTGAGACTAATCTGCTTGAATGAAACGGGAACAAATGGGGCAGAATCCACCTTCTATCACCTCCTACAAGCAGTTTTGTGTAAGAAAATGCAAAGAGCCAGGTTCATCTAATCACTATCCTGTTACTGGTGATAGCCAGCTGGGGAAGCCTGGAGAGGAATATAAGAATATAGCAAGCCTGTAGTGATCCCTCCACGGAATGCTCCCCCAAAATCAAGGGATTTATGGCTTAGGCACTCCCTAAAGACAATAGTGGTAACTTTGTATTCAGGAGTCCTTGAGAGATTTTCATTGTGAATTTTCCAATTTTGAACATATACACACGTTTACACCCATTCCTGCTAAGATGTTTTGCAGCTTAACCACGTATTGTATCATCAAGAATCTCTCATTTGCTTTGAATTTCTTGCCACCTGCTAATTTCATTTAATGCCCACAGTGGGAATAATACTTTGAGACCAGATGACCCCTTGCTGAGCATGTGATGTGTACTGAAATGTGTCCTGCATGGGCAAATGGGAGTCATAAAACAGAGATGCTTTTGGTCTGTGCTTTGTGAAGGCATGTCAGACTACTACTAAAACTCCTTTTTCACTGCAAGAAGAGTTTCCAAAGAGTGACTCACTTTGTACTGTCAGGTAAAAAAAATTTAATCATGAAATCTAGTGTGAAGCCTAGGGGAGGAGGTGTGGGAAAGAAATGATGAGGAAGTTTCAGATGAGACCTTGTCTTGATACATGCATTAAATATTGTAACCTAAAATCCATTTATAGTTAGGTCAAAAGTTCAGAAGAAAATAAAGCACTACAGGAAAAGTACAGCAGGGATTTCCCTTGCAAAAATATGTCTCAAAATACGAAACTGTCCTTGAAAATAAGAACAGTAAGATGTAATGGCAGCAGATCTTTAAATTACATAGAGCAGTAGGGAACACCCAGTGTTAAAAAATAACACATGCATATCCGCATATTGACACATGTTCTTTTTTAAAATCTGGCCTCCTGTGTTGGTGTTTTCATTGGCAGCAGCAAAATAAATTTTGCCTAATCTCTGATTTTCATTCCAGATAGCATCTTCCTTTTTTCAGCTGCCAGTAGTTACAAGGATGTCATGCAAGAGTAGTAGCTTACTGGTATGAACTGGTCCCTTGGACTTGCAAATCTCATAGTCCTAAGTCCTATGTTTTGATGAGCTGTGCTGTTTCTTTGTGGGTTCTGTACCTTCAGGTTTCAGGGGATTACCTGCATGAGTGAGGCTTGTGGAACTGAGATCATTAAGAGTGCATCTTGTGTGCTCAAATTAAGTTTTTGTGTTATAAAAGCCTGTCCTTAATTCCTTCTATTTCATATTTGTGCGTGTGTGTGTGTATCTAAACATTGTGATCATAAAATCAAAAGGGAAACCACTCAGGAGCTTCTAGGATTGAGTCTTTTAGGACTGAGGTTTCATGATGCCTTACATCCCTACCTTCTTCCACTTACAGCCACACATGTTTTGAAACAAAAAAATTTGTTTTGGTGGGTTAACACATGAAAGTTTGAGGAGTTTCAGTCATCACAGTAGTATGCAAGCAAATGTAGAAACAGCCATATTGAGGTGTTTTACCCATCACTTTTCTTGAAGATCATCCCCACCAGCAGGAGTCTGAACCAGACAGTTGCCACCAAAACAACTGAAAAAAATATTCCATGACGGTAAATATAGGATCAATAGAAACTGTGAGAGCTTCTTGAATCCATTCCCCTTTACTGTTCTGACCAGATGATTGTCTAATCTCCTTCTAAAAACCTCCACTGATGGAGATTCCACATTTCCCACACACAATTCTTTGAGTGCTGAACTAACCTTCCCACTAGAAGGCTTTCATTATATGAAATTTGCATCTCCCTTGTGCAATCAAAGCCATTAATTCTGTTCTATTGCAACAGGCATTGGGAAGAGCTCCCTGCTTTACAGTTGCATTTTATGTACATGAATCTTACTGTTTTCCCTCTGCCTTCTCTTTTCCAGATTCAATCTTCCCCATTCCTTTGATCATAACCTGGTGTTCTCTAGATCTCTTCCTTGAAATGTGCTACCAAAAATAGATGCATTAATTCAGACCTTGTTTTAACAGCATGTCACAAAGTAGAAGTTTTAGAAATGTCTTTGAATGTATTTCTATAGGTTAGTGTGACATTTAGCTTCATCCATCTAAGAGTAACCTTTGGCTTCTTTGTGACAGAGTGGAACAGTAACAGGAATGGCAAACCTGTGTTGCTGAGTCACATGTGGTCTGCAAGGGGAGCATGTATTGGGCAGTGTAGGGTACTTGGAAGCACTCCTGGTGACTGGAGCCAGAGAGATGGCTCAGACACTAGAATTAGTTCCTCAGACTGAAGTGTGGAAGACTAATTTTCAATTTGGATTGAACCCTACAATTCTCCTTAAGAAACTGAGCTTGGAGAACTGGGATGAATGCTGCTGCCAGCTGAAGGCAGCCAAGTAGTCACCTAAGCCACCATTGTAAGACCAGGCAGTGGTATTCCTGACCATCCCTGCTACCAAGAGTAAAATCTAGCCAAACACTCCTCATTTGTAGTAATTATATTTAACTACAAAGGCAGCACTGTCCAGCCAGAAATGGTCTAGGCTGAAGACATCCAAAGGGACCACTTCTGCTGAGTGAAGTCCACTGTTTATCACTGAAATGGAGAAACAGGACTGCTGAGCAAAGAATCATTGGGATCCACTTCTGTGATGCGTAACACTGCAAATATAAAACACTGTCTAGAGCTAGTCTTAGATACAAAGTACTGAGCTGGTGTGTTAACAATCAGCACCGTGTTGCACAGCTCCATGAGAAACCTGCAAGGACTGCTTGTCTTCTCAAGTAGAGACATGCATTTACAGCTGTACACAAGCTTTTCTCTATTAGTCCAACCTATGAATGAGTAAACACTGATAAGAGACACTTAAATGTTGTGCCTGAACTATGTTTTGACAGCTGTTGCTTGTACTGTCTCCTGCTAGGTCTGTCTTTTAATTACATCAGGTTAACACAATGTTTCATCTGTCACCCTTGGCTGATAGCAGGAAGGGACAAATTCAGCCATGGAATGAACAGGTTTAGCTTTTCTCACTGCCAGGATGCAGTGCTTGCTGCTCTCCTCTTGAATCACTCACTACCCATAGTCAGTTATAATGGTTGGAAAAAGAAATGGCCTGTCTGAGGGTTAAGCAGTGGTTCAGGGAATTGGCATGTGCTTAACTATGGCATTGTAGTCCAGCAGCTAAAACATTTTTAGTTGAATCTGCGGCATGTGGTACAATTCTAAATCCCAAGGGTTAACTGTATTTTCATCACCTAGAGGTGTCTGAGAACTGACTGGAGAATGAAAAAAGGTAGTCTTAGCTCTTGATCAATTGCTTAAGCTATATACACATCTTTCCACAGGCACTTTAGTGTTGATGCAAATAGGAATTGCTCAAATATTCCCAGAGAATAAAATGGAGAGCCTTCAAAGTTAATGTTCCCTCTATGTACAGACTTCTAGATGGAGGATGTAGGTAATAACCTTTAATGGCAATTTTGTGGAGACAGGATCAGTCTACTGGGGAAGTGATTCCATATCACACATCTTCAATGAGTTCTGTAGTGTTGCTGGGATCTTGCATGTGAATAACAAGCTGTGGAACTACTCTTTGCAAGTGGGTTGGCTGCTGGAGAACAAAGATTGAAACCAGTTCAAAGAAAAGTATTCACTAACAGCTTGGAATATAATATACATTTAAAATGACCCTGGAAAATGAATTTCCTTTGGAAAATTTCTAACTGGGAAGAACTCAGAATAGACTCTTTGCTGACTGCTGCAGAACTGTATTAAGATGGAGCAAAATATAGTAAGGTACAATAAATGTTACAACTTGCATATAGAAGCTCAGAGTATTGCAAGGTTTTCCAAATACAAGAATTCTAAATTTAAGGAAGACTGGTTAGATTTTCCCTACCTTCTACCATGCACTTACAGAAAGTAATGTGCACACTTAGTAGTTTCTTTGAGATGCATCATTAAGTAAAAATAATGACATTCATGATAGTGATAATTCACTGGAACTGACAATTTGTTATCCTTATGATCCAGACTTTATTTTATCTTTGTCTCTTCCCAGATCCAGAAAAGGGAGGGGGTTATTTTTTTTAAATGAAAAACGAAAAGTAGTTCCACTTTTGTGCTTTCCAGCTCCAGCCCATTCTGCAAAGGCTACTACAGTGGAGGTCCTCTGGCTGACTGTCAGCCTGGCACCCTGCATGGTCAGTGAGATACTGGTGAGACAGGACAGAGCACACCGAGGGGTGATGTCAAACAGGGCAATTGCAAAGGACTTTGTGTTTTGCACAAAAATCTGAGTTTCCAATTTCTGTCACACAAAACTTCATATTGTTGTTGTCTTGTTTGCATACTAACACTCCTTTGCTTTTGAGATAGTTCAGACATTACTGAGATAGTAGACAGAACAAAGGTAGATTATCTCAGAGAAGTAATGACTCTCGTGTTTATGTCTGATCTGGCAGATTCTCTCTTTTTTGTTGTTGTATGAGGGTTTTTTGTTTTGTTTTGGTTTTTTTTACACCATTTGTTTCAGTAGCCGATAACTTCCCTATTCATCATTACTGGCATGACAGGTGTCTTGTTTCCATTCTGGACTGCAATCTCTCTCACAGTGAGGGAGGAAACTGTAGATGACTGAGCATTCAGAGAAAGGTCACAGAAGCACAGGATATCTGTAGTTGGGAGAGACCCACAAGGATCATTGAATCCCACTCTTACGTGAACGATCCATATGGGAATCGAACCCACGACCTTGGCATTATTAACATCATGCTAACATCCCTAAAAAGACATTCTCCCACTTGCTGGAAGGAGTTGTCTGCAGGTCAGGTGGGTGAGTTGGAATGAATCACAGAGGAGAGAGTGAACAGTCAGTTTGGGGTCATCTCTATTCTACCTTCCTTGTCTCTTTTCGCCCATTTTTTAGTCTTATTGAAGTTAGCTCTTTCAAGATCTTTCCTGAGAGCAAAAGGGGGCAAAGAAAGCACATCTCTCTCATTTTTTCCCTAGCTGTCAGCCAAAAGCTAGTGAGACTTTAGCACCCATGAAGCTGTGAGGAGTCATTTCTCTGCTTCTGTGCTAGTTCCTGCTCATCTTGGTGAAATGCCTCCTACCTTTCTACTTTTGTAGAAAGGAGAAGCTATCTGAAATGCTCTGCATACCGACATAAACCTAAAGCACTTTCCTGGAGTGAGAAGAGGTTTGTGATAGCATGAGTGTTATGGAACCTGTGCATGCTACAAATCTGAGACGTCCCAGCAGCAAGAAAGGAAAGGCCGTGTCACGCAGTGTGTACTGTGGCTGCTCAGCAGACTTCAGCTTCACCTCCCCACAGCCCTGGAGCCTGGCACCAGGGCTCAAGGGCCCTGTTCCAGCCAAAGGGCTGTGGCAGTCCATCATGGCAGTGGCACTGATTTGCTCTTGCTCAGTGTTCCAAGGAGTGGTAGCCCTGTCCTTAAAAATCCTGCTTGTCAGAGCTGCTTTGCTACTGCTCTGTGCTGCAGTGGGCAAATTGCAGCTGCACCTACTTGCTGGTGACATTGCTGCAAGAAGCATTAACTTTGACTAAAAAAACATGCTGGTTGTTAAAGGTAATTCTTTTTCCAGGGCTGGCTGGGTGCTGGCTGGCTTCTCTGAACAGATTTCAAACTGCAGCGCAAACATGGAAGAAATTCTGCAAACTTACCAGTAATATGGGGCAAAGCTCTTTCCCATCTCATCTGTGCTTTTGTCTTGTCCTTTCTTCCAGTTTGCAGAGCCCTTTGCTCTTTTTCTCTCTGTATAGTAGATAGGAACATTTGGCTTTTTGCAGTCAAAGCAGCTAGGGGGGTCTCAGTGGGATTATTTTTACATGTAAGCTTTGCATAAGTCCAGGAAAAGAGGCCAATATTTTCTTTAACACATACTGGTATAAAATAAGATCAACTCTTCTAAAAACTTAGACACTGAGATGGCCTTGAATTAGATCCAACGGCCTCAGATTAATTACAAAACTAAATCAGACTGAATGTTCTTTTATAGTTCTGCTGCACAATGGTCCCTGGACTAAGTGAACCTGGATGTCAAATATATAGATAAGGATGATCTATATTAAAGCAGAATAAAGGGCACATTTATCTTACTGTGAATTAAGGGTCCATTCTTTGTTAAATTCTGCTGTTACTTTACTGTATTTTAATAAATCTAAGAGCAAAATCAGATCCCTGCTACTGAGAGGCTGTTGCAAGGCATATGCAGCTTGTTTCACTCAGTTGTGCTTCTTTGCCAGAAATTCATCTCTTCCCTCCCAAAAATGGTGCTGTAATGTTTCTTGTGCTACAGAAACCTGTAGCAGATGCCACAAAGGTCACCTGTCCTCATTTAAAGGCTGTCAGGGTAGAGCCTCTATTAACATTTTAAGTTTTAACTTGCAGAGCAAGAACCTGAATAAATTGTAAAGAACTCCCATTGCCTTTCACAAAGGGATGAACAGTCCTTTTATGCTTTATGTAACTGCAGAATGCTTTGGAAACAAGGTTACATCTATTTCAGTCGTTGTGACCGAGGCAGCTCAGGCAGCACTAGCTGCAGGCAGGTTTCCAAGCTGAGAAAAGAGTTGGGGCCTGCAGCATTTTGGGAAAGATAGCATTTGGGAACGAAGGAGCCCCAGGACCTACACTTGCCAGGAGCCACACGTTCACACAGATGCCCGGTACTCCTTGTAGGTTGATTGGCACTGTCACCCACTGAGAAGGAAGCATCTCTTGCTGGCTTCCTACCAGCACACAGAGTCTCTAATTTAGGAAAGCAGAGTACAGTCTTGCATGCCAGTCCTGAAAAGCTACCAACCCTGATGTGGAAACAAGGACAGGCAAATCTGTAAATCTCTAGCCAAGAATAAAAGCACACTGACTTCCAAATGAAAACAATTTCAGTGCCTGGTGAGATGAAGGGACTTTGTTAAGCCTGGAGGAAACAGTGAGATCTGCTTGCTGCTTGCAGCTAGAAGGGGTGAGGAGATGGAGCCAGGCTCTTCCCAGAGGTGCACAGTGGCAGGCACGTAGTGGCATCAGTCACACACTGCAGTGAGAAACAATGGCTTGACACAGGGACAAAACTATCACAGCTGGGGGGATGCAGCCTGGGGACACATTGTCCAGGGAAGGTGAAGGGTCTCCATGCTTAGAGACCAGTCAACCTTGCTTGACTGGACAAGTGTCTGAGCAACATGCTATGCCTTTGAAGGTATCCATGCAGGAAGTGGAATGCTGCATACTTCATACCTCAATTTTTCTTTTGATTCCAGGTTGCTACTTATGTTATTTCTAACTGAAGTGAATGTGGAAAGTCACTTCACTCTGTTTCCCTCTGCTTCCTTACTTTCACATTGGAAGTAGTATTTTACTTACATGAAGCTTATGTCCTTCATTTTTACCGACTTTTTTTTTCATTCCAGGCTATACTTGAGGGTATACAAACCATAAAGAAAATGCCAATCTTTAGGAAGGCAAATACTGAAAAAAGGCAGGCTAGTAGTTCAAATACCCTGACACTGCTGTAACACCTTAAAAAAAAAAAAAAAAAAAAAAAAAAAAAAAAAAAAAAGGTTTCTTAATGATAGGGATTGAAATGTTACAGTATATTTGCCAATTTTCTCACTTTTAGGTCTCCAGAAACAATTCTGTTTACAACTAGATAAGCACTACTACGTGGAGCAAAAATAATGCCATCTGGTTATTCTCAATCATGTCGACATACAAATTTGCTTGAAATGATGTAGAAGCGGTCCAGTCTTGACTTACACAAAGCTTGTGGGCATTAGCAATGTGAAGCTGAATTTGAATAATTATTATAGCAGCAGGTGGAAGGCAGTATAGGACAGACATGGTTACAGACATTGAGAGATAGTTCAATTTCCTAAAATGTCAGTGATGTCAAAAAAACCCAATTTCTACTGTGTAGCCACAACCTCCTCCTTTCCCCTTAGACATTTCACCCTTTTAAAAAGCCAAGCTTTTTCAAGTAGTAATGCTGGAAATACTTTGTTGCCCTTTCTGCAGGCAAAGTTTTCTCAATATATGGATACAAGAGAATGGTCAGATAATGAATGAGGCAATTGGCTGAACATCTGCAGGTGCTCTATAATGACAACAGTTAAGCTATTCTCAAGTCATTACCATATTACATTAACTTACTGCAATACTATTAATTAGAATCCATGTTCTAGAAAGGAAACAGAGCAGCAATTACACTATTTAATGACCTGTAAAAGTAAAATATAAAAAATGGTTAATTTCCTCATGTAATTAATTTAAAGCTGGAAGATGGTGGGTCAGACTGCTCCCCAGTGTAACTCCAGCCCCTTCTGTACTTTAGCAACATGAATGATTATATTTGTTACCTTTTGTCTTGAAAGAATGATTATCTACATCTAAATAAAAAGCTCTTCTATACAGCTTTCAATAGATGTGCCAAAACCTAGGTATCAGGCAAAGTTCAGTTGTTCACACTGAGAAATATGAAATTTAATATGATTTTGGGAAAATACTCTGTAAGGTTTGTGACTAAAGCTGTCAGTTGACCTCAACAATGTATATTTTACACACAAGATTTAGCAGTGATTACTGTATTGAATAACCTTTAAAGGCTCTCTTTATTAATTTTCTAGCCCCCCACACTTTGACAGAAGTAAATATAAGTGGTATTGAGTTATTACTTGATACTGAAATTCTCAAATTCTATGACATGGAGATTTCTTCAGGGTATGTCCTTGAAGAGTGAAGCGGATGTGTCCTGCCTAGCTCTCTGAGGGGTTACATCAGGTCCTGTCTGTCCTATTTGCAGCTGTAGGAGTTTCATGAAGCAATGGAGTTATCTCTCCTTGTGTGCTCAGCACACACCTGCTTGAAGCTCTGAAACGGAACTGTTTGAGTGAGCCCATCCAGTTCAATCAGTACTGAAACAGCACTTGCTCATTATTTTGGGCTCCCTTACAAGTGGGAACTCTGGATACCATCCAGTCATGAATCACAGCATTGTGAAGCAAAGTAAAGAGAATAAGCTGGAGCAACTGGAACACGTGTGGGTCACTCTCTGTAACAGCAACAGAAACTGTCTAGACAGATCCTCTCCATGAACTATCCATGAGCTATCATCCAGTATAGGCTAAGTCCACAGAGCAACCCATGGGTATTGTTTTTGGTCTGACGGAACTCTGAGCCACAGCTTCTTCCAGCCCTCCTTGATGATGGACTGTTACAAAAAGGATAGTTGTGATGCACATTATACTTCTGTAATACATGGCCCTAGATCCTGGCTGCTTGTTCACACATTTTCTACTGTATGCTTTTTGTGGAAAATGCAGAACTATGACCCTGGGCATTTACAAAAAATTATCTGGGTTACATAAAACTATAGATAGTTTTTTTACAAAAAACTATCTATACTTACCCAGAGATCTTCCATAACAATGCCTATTTTCAGACTGATTTTCTTCCCCTGGTGAGAGAAGAGAAACTGTGGGATTTTAATTATTCATTTTATTGAGGGACCTGAATGTTTATTGTTGTTTTAACTATAAAAATGTACAGAGGCTGGAATCTATCCAGAGAAAAGAAGGCATTTTTTTTATTTCCTTACACTGCATGGGGCAGTTGCAGGGGAGTATTTCAGTCCTTATTACAATAAGCATTTCCTGAGCAACAGCGAGGCACAGAAGTCTGCCAACTTGAAGAAAAATGGGATGACAGTCAAAAGTCAGAGATGAACATTGAGGTGTCTTTTCTTCTTTGATGTAAGCGCTTGGTTTTCTAATCTCTCTATCTATGCAATAATAGTCAAAGCCATTAAAAAGAATATATTAGCAGCTCAGAATTTCAGGTTGTGGTCTTCTTTACATCTGCTTTTTTAAGGATTGATACAAGGATTCAGTGTATTTATTTTTAATTGCAGTAAGTTATTGTGTGTATGTGTCATGTGTTTATGTGAAACTAAACTATATAACTGACATAGCCGGTATGAAATCCCAGGAAGGCAATTTCTGTTTAAATACTAAACATAGTTTAGCCTCAAGTGTTTTAAATCAGGCTTAATCCCTTTTGCCTATATCACCCCATCGTTTTAAAAATAGATTCATATACCTGAGCAGGGAAACATAATCTTGAGATGCTGCCCTGGTTGTTCTAAACTTTTGAGGCAAGCTTTCAAACCTTCAGAGCAAGCGTAATGGAAAAAAGAAGTCAGAAAGCCCATGACTCTCTTGAATATATATATAAATAAAAAAGGACAATGGGATGTTGCAAAAATGGATTTAAGGATTATACCCGAAGCTTTGTGATACTTCAAACTAAGCCATTATAACCGTTCTGATTTGACCTTTTGCTTAGTCTCTCTTGGAACTTTTCCTTTAGACTCCGCTGCAGAAGAACTGTGAGAAAGAGGTTCCTTGGAGGGGCTCTCATGTGGGGCTCAATTGACAAAACAAACTGTGTTCTGTATTAGTATTATTTTAATTGTTATTTAATAAAAATGGCAATGTGCTTGATCAACTTTTCCTTTTAGTATGGATGGTAGAGGCTCAGAAAATAAAATTGCTTATCTCACTTTGGGGGTCATTTGTCTAAAGCCCAATATATTTTGAAATATATATTAATAATAAAATCAGACCTGAATTTGTTCCTTGCAAATTTGGCACTAACTACTGTGTCCCTAATTACAGGAAGTTCCTTGTGTTAGGGTGCTAAAGTTTACTGGGGAAAAGGTGTCTCAGGTTCCACCATTTGTTGTGTGGATTTTCGCGGGATGCAGACAAAAATCCCAGAACTCTGAATAACACAGTGGTCTCACTGTAAAATCTGCTGTGGACTCCTCGTGGATGCACCTTGCCTTGGCAGGTTTTTAAATTCAGAAATATTTGGTGATATATTCTCTGAAATATTAATGTTATGTCCCAGGTGTCTCCCCAGCTCAACAAAGCCGCTCGCTCTTGCTGCTTTTCATGATTAAACAGAGCCATCAATCCATGAGACACAAGTATAGGAAACAAAATGCTTGAAATAATTCTTCCCTACCACACAAGTGAGAATTTTGTGTAAAAATCTGAGCCCACACAGCATCAGGGATACTAATTTTAGATAGTCACCTTTTTGATACTTATCCTAACCTAATTAAGTGTCTCTTTTACCCCTAGGTTTGGCACTTTTAGTAGATGAGATAGCAGCTGCATCTCTGTGAGAAGCCTTGTGAAGGGCAAAATATTTGTTAGCAGTTGCTATTTTCAGCCTTGCCAGAATAAACAAAGAAGGAGGCACCTGCAGTCATTTCTTTTGAAAAGTCAGCACAATTTGTACATGCTCTGGGGTCAGCAGAGGGAGGTGCAGGGAGGATGGGCAGGCTTTCCCCTGAGACTGTAGAGAGATGTTTCTGGAGGGACTGATGGTCTCTTCAGCTTGGAAACATATGGGACTTGTAGGTGATTAATAATACTCTTGTAGCAAGGGTGAGGAATGCACAGAGGAACAGACTGCTTTGAAACCATTAATGCATCTTGGGACAGCCCAGTGTGAGAGCCATGCTGGCTATAAACAAGAGAGCTAGCACAAACAAACTAGGGGAGTTCAGTCAGAGGCAAAGAAGAAAACAAGAGGTTTTTTTGGTGGGTTTTTTTTGTTTGTTTGTTTTGTTTTGTTTTTGTTTTCTTCTTACTCCTTTTTATAATTAACCGCAACTAGACTTTAGGACACATCATTTTAGACCCTGACTGTCTAAATAATATATCTTCATCCTGAAAACTATTAGACATTGAGCTTAACATGCCTCAGAGGGTTACATAAACTACATCCAGGATAATTCCTTACCCAAGAAAAACATTCCTGACTGTGTGGGAGAGCAGATGGCATTTAGGTAAACTGTATTTGCAGGAAACCCCCCTGTGCCATGAGATGGCAAATGGCTGCTGTCACTGCTGTTCCCTTTCTTGGGTTTGTGGGAAACTATGGAAAAAAGAAGAGCTTGATAAAGTATGCCAAATGCTGTGAGGATAAAGCAGAGTGTTAATCTGCAGGCAGTTTTATTACAAGGGTCAGCATTGTTGCACATTTACAAGTGCCTGTAGCTGATGTGCCACGTCATACTCTATCCTGGGCCAAGGGGGATGAATTAAGGGAGATTTGTGTCCTGACAAGGGAAGACCAGGAGTCAGTGCAGCCACGGGTAGGTTTGGATGGGGAAGAAGTATCTACAGCTGCTCCTCATCTCATGACTGAGGGCATCTCATACTGAGAAGAGCTGTGTGGATTGGGCTAAACACCTGAGACTTTTAAGCAATCTCATTTTGAAAGGCAGTAGGAAAACTACACCAAAGTATGGCTCTACACCAAAGTATGGAATTTTACACCAGCTATTCCTTCGGTGGGCAGATGTATGTTGTGCTGGATAAAGGTATGTGGAAGAAGAGTGCCATTGCCCTGGAGGCACCCATAGGTCTTAATGGCCCTGGTAAATCTTACCTTGGGTTTGTCAGTCCCTGCTCTGGTCATGTTACAGCACTGCTGGACTCCACGACCCTGTTGGGGTAGGCCCATGTCCTAGCTTGTCCCTGTGGTGACAGTCAGAGTCCAGGGAAGAAGTCACTGCTTTCAGTGAACGTAGAATGACGGGCCACTGGTATGGAGATTGAGTGGATGTTTCTGTAGGTCTTAGGCTATTTATTTCTCTGTACTAAGAGAACTAAAGGAGAATTAAGGGAATTAGATGGGAGCTGATCTCTCACAGCCACTTGGCTGGGCTGGATTTGAAAAAAAGTTATTAGTGTTTGGTTTCTGCTGCTCTGCTTACCTGAAGACTAAATTCTCTATTTTTTTTTTTTTCTTTTCTTTTTTTTTTTTTTTCTTCCCAGATGTAAGTTATGAATTAAGAATTAAACCCTTGTCACTCAGTACCTGTCTGGGACATTGACCAAGAAGTTTATCTCATTGCCCTGGTTTTGGACCCTCATGGTCTAATGCTTTTTCCACAATAACCCTTCAGCCTTGATTTGTTGCAGTTACTCAAGGGTTTGGATTATTTTTGAGACTACTTTTGTATTATTACTATTGTTACCTGTGGTATTCTTAGAGGAGGATGGGTATTTGAGGGTGGAGAATATGCCGATGAAAATGCAGTGTTTGATTGTATTGCCATGAGTAAAAAAGCCTGCAAAAAGTCAAAATTTCTAGGTCAATAAATGAATATATATTATTCAAAAATCTATTGTGAAGAGGAAGAAGTTAAAAACTTGACAATGATGAATAACTTGTATTGTTTCTGAACTCAGAGATATCTAAGGGAAAAATAAATGTCTTTTTATAGAAAGGGACTCTCAGGGGACTAAAAGAGACTGGCAGAAGCTATATATTCTGCCTATTTGTAGAACCAGTGCTAAACTACAGAAGATTTTAAAGGGTTAGTGATCTCTTTTCCCCTTCAGGAAGTTTTGCAGTGTTTCACAGCCTTTCACAACTTAATAGGAGGTTGGGGCATTGTGGGAAGGTCAGGATGGGGGTGCCTGATCACTGAGCCTTCATGCTGCCAGCAGCTGTTCCAAAACCAGAGCTCTTCCAGCACTCTGTCCGTAACTCCATCTCTTCGTTTGCTCTGCTCATCCATATAAATGAACTCCTTTTGCTTTAAAGACACATGTTCAACTGAGCTTGTGGAGAATCAACTTTCCCTTTGGCTTGTACATCATTGTCATTGCCAGTGTAGGAACCTAGGAAAATAATCAGTCATTCAGAAGAATAACATTAACTGAGTGCCCAATGCTTCTGGCACCCAAGAGATGGACAGAGTACCATCCTTGATCAGCCAAGAAAGCAGAAAAGGATGCTACTCACAAGCTCCCAACCTGTCTTTGTATTAATCCAGCATTCATCTCAAGACCCAAAGTTCACCACAGTAGTGCTGGAAGTAAAGACTGACTAATGGTTTGTGTTGATTGCTGGGAACAATGGCTATCATTTAAAGGAACCTAATTTAAACTTAGAATCCTTCACAGTTGATCTAGATTATCTCAACCATCAGGTCAACCTGAAAATATCTACAGTGCTTCCAATGTAGTTAGCCTGATCTGATTTCTGTTCCAAAAGTAAAACTAAAGTGTGTGCTGTTAATTATCCTTTGCTTTTGCCATCTCTCTTTTGCATGAAGGGCTGTGTTTCCACCACAGGCCCTTCAAAAATAAAGGAAGTCAGAAGGATCCGAGAGAATCCCATTAGTGCTTTCCCACAGGATAAAAGGATGGAGCAAGGGTATCTGGGGTGCAGCTGGCTGGAAAGATTACTTTAGCCTGCAGGGATCATCAGCATGTTGCCAAGATTGTGTCACTGGGCCAAAGCCCAGCAAAGGCTGCAAGTACACTGAGGAAGGGCCTCATGTACACGTGACCTTTTCTTAGAGTTTTTACTGGACCTTTAGTTACACCCAGTGCAGCCTACTCTATAAAGTCCTAGATAAAACAGCTTTTAAAACTTTGGTTATCGTTATTTAACTGTGGTTAGTTCCCAGTGGAAAGGTCTTTTCAGCTTATCTTTGAAAGACAGGCTTTATTGTGCTCTGGCTCTGTGATAACTTCTCCAGTCTGTCCTCTGTTGAAAGGAAATCTGTTCCATAATTTACAGCTTCTTACTCTTGAATTTGTATGCTCTGAGGGCTAACACCTTTAAATGTGGTGCATTCAAAGGAAATTAATCTAAGAATAGCTGACTTGAAAAATATGCTTATTAACTGCATTAGTGAGATGACAGATTCTCCATATTGTTGCTAATCTGCATCTCCCCACCTTCTTGCTTGCATTAAGGACTTGCTCCCGGAATTCAGAGTTACTCCTATTGTTAAATCTGATAAGTTCCAGCTAAGAGTTGACATCAAATGAATGTATCTCCACTCTGCAAAAGCAGGCATCCCGCTTCTTTTTGCCTAAGGGAGACTAACACAGAAGGCAAAGCTCTTGTTGCCAAGAAGCCTCCAGTCCAAGAGCTTGAGAAATCTGACTTAGTAAAGAATTTTTTTTTATCTTTTGTTTACAAGTTAAAAATTCACTTTTTCTGTAGTAGATTCAAGCCTGAATAATGCAATAGGAACTGTATTATAAGCTCAATATCCATGCTTCAAGCAATAGCTACTGAAATCCCAAACCATCTGAGCAAATTTGCTTCAGATTTGGCTCATTGTACTTTATTCTTTTGAGAACAGAAACCAAGTTTAGAGTCAAAAGCTAATTTTTTATGATGTGCTATAGAAAAAAGAGCATATCACACAAATGTATTCTGTGCTAACCCAGTCACTATGGAATAGCTTTCTTTAGGGAAAATATTCAGAAAAAACATAAGAACTTCTTGCATCACATCTAAGGATTATCCATGAACAGTGAAATCAAACTGAATCACAAAATGCAAAATAAATTTATCAGTGCTGCTGTCTTTTTCCCTTGTGAAGTAAGTAGGAAGGCGCTGAAATTGTTATGGGGCAAATTTAAAGTCAAAAATTGCAGTTCCTGCTCCAATCATTACGTGTTTAAGTGTGTATTTAAAGGATACATTTTGGATGGTTAAAGCAAAATTGATTCTAAATACAGAAGTTAAGTATCTATTTGACAGATATTTTTAAAAATTCACTGTGAATACAAGGCTCAGGATGATTTATTAAGCCCACTAAAGCAGGAGTCATGCATAAGCAATGAAGGAAGACATGCTGTAGCTCTGTTCCAGCTTTGCAAATTCTGCTGCTGGTTTTAAAGTTCCTAACTTAAGCTCTCTTCCTTTGCTCAAATGCAAATGTCAGTCCATCTGTTGTATGCCATATGCTTTTCTTAACGATATTATTGTTTAAATGGTCATTTATTAAAAAAAAAATCTTGAAATGCTCTCCTCTTGCACTCTGAAGAATCTTGTTTTATTTTTTATAGATTCCACCACTGTTTGCTGAGATATAAAACCTAACTTTTGACTTTGGTCAAGCTGTTGTTCAGCTGTATTCACAATGGTGCTTAATACACAGTAGTTGTTCAGATAACAATAAATTGAAAATGTTCTCCTTAAGAGTGATTTTCTAGGCCTGAAAATGCCAACTGAATGGTCAAAATGAATGAATGGAAAACTCAAAAGTTTTGCAAAGCTATTTCTCTTTTGCATGAAGTATGTGACTCAGTGGTGTCTTGAATCCAAACAGGTTTAAAAGTTAAAGAAGGAAAGGTTTTTGCAGCTTTTCATTTGGGGAATATATAACCTGTGTCCAGCTGTGAAAGAACTTTTACAGTTTTGAAAACAGAATGCTTAAATGTTGCTGAGAAAATAAAAGGTAATCAAAGGATACACACGTGAAAATAAATAGCAGACGAAGCTTCAATTAAATGATTAAGTGAATTGGTTCCACTGGATTAAATGAAGAGGAATTCTGGAGGTCTCAAATTCAAAAAGAGGTAAAGAGTTGAGACAGTGGGATCTGTAAGCATGAATATTTCTGCTTTATTTTTGAAGTTCATGTGAAGAGCTGCAATGTCTGCCCTTCCAGCTACATGCAAGATTATTGTGAAAGCTGGGATTTGGAGGGGCCCTGTCCTTTGGGGAGAAAAGATAACTTTGAGATTATGCCCTTTCATATGGAAAACAGGTTTATATCAATCTCTCCTAGATTGCAGACTGGAACTTGCTCTAAAGTGAAGAGGAAAATGCAGTTCTTGAATAGGAAAAAAAAGGAGGTGTGCTGCTCTACACGGGCATGCACTAAGATCTGTGGGCAAGGCCTGTAGGTATTTGGGTCCTTTTCCCTGCCCTTTCTATACAAACCATTGGATGCCTTTTGATGTGGTAAGTAGAAAGAAAGCTACTTCCAGGCTAAACCAAAAATACAGCATTGAGATGGCGCTGAGAGACTGTGTAGAGTCATGCTCTGAGTTGTCCCAAATTCTCAGTAGGGTGCTTTACACCACTTTGGGAAATCTTTTCAGTTTCCAGTCTAGTCTCCAAGGCTACATATTTAATAGTAAATACAGCAGGCTGTGTTTACCTTCCAGCCCATCATCAAGTGGAAGAGTTGTGATCATTTCAACATCTTCACATTCTTTTTCTTCTAGACAGGGACAATCTTATGTGGTCTGTTTCCTGGGAGCTGGCCACAGCCCATGCTGTCCCCCAGCCCAAGCCTGCACATGTGGGATAGAGCTGCTGGGTGCAACTAAATCCCAGCTGGTGAGCTGCAGGCTTAGACAGCATGGCTGTACATGTACCAGGGCACAGGTCTGTGCTCTGGGCCTACTTAGTTTCTTATTTTTGACATAGCCCAAGTACTATGTCCCCATAAACATTTGAATTCCTTTCTGATTCGAGGTTGCCAGCAAGAGCTGGTGCTCTTCCCGATTACATCTGGAAGGAAATTTCTTCCTAAAGGTTGATCGTAAGAAATCTGTACCAGAAGTCATTTCCAGCCTACATGGAAATACATTTTCTATTTAGTGGAATGCAATTTTATTTACCTCTCTTTAGAGCCTTTTGAACTGCATGTCTTGTTGGTGTAGTTTGATAGTAGTTAAGTTACCCTGTTGAGGCAAAGTTGTTTAGGGATTTGAAGGGGTCTGATAGTACTGCTATCATTATTAAGTTTTTGTGTGTTCTGATGTGTCTACCTTAACAATGACTAAAGATGAGTAAGAAACATAAAGGATTCCTTCCCTCTCACTTACAGGTTTGGATTTTTTTTTCCATTCAACTGCACTTGGTTCTATTAGAGTTTTTGTTGCTTACAAACATAAGCCACTGAGGTTTTGTTCTCTTACTCATCATTTGTTTTTCTGGACAGTATGTCCTTACTACCAATTACCTGCATGTTGCCTGTTTCCCTTTGGAAACCTGCGAGGGAAAATGCTGTAACAAATAATCACATAAACATTGTATTAGTGCTTGAAAGTTGACAAGGAAAGGAATAATAGCCAGCATTGATTTGTCAAGAACAAATTATATCAGATTAATCTATTTTTTTCTATGACCACTGATGGGGAGAATCCACAGATGTCATGAGCCCTGACATTAGAATGCTCTCACATTCCTGCAGATAAACTGAGGAAACATGCTTTGGATGTGAAATTTCTCATGTGGCTGTTTTTGTGTTCTTAGTGCATAGTTCTCCATGGATCGCTGATCAAATGGTGGTAAGCAGTAGTGAGACATTGTAAGGGTCTGTTACGGCCCTGGGCATACTCAATCTTTTCATTAGAAAAAAACTGATAAAAGAGGGAGGATGGGTATTATACTTGTAGGTAATACTAAACAGGGAGAGACTGAAAGGTGTGTGGGGTCCTAGAGAAACTTCCACTGGAAGTTGTGTATCCCAAGAAAGATGCGTATGGCGCTTACTGGAAAGCAACAAGAACAACCCGTGGCCTGTGAGGGAAGGCTGAAAGAGCTGTGGTTGCTTGGTCTAGAGAAAAAAACAAGAGGAAAGACAAGTCCTAAGTATGCAGAAAGCTCTCCTCAAGAGGAAGGGAAAAATTGCTCTCTTTGTCTGTGGCCTATAAGAGGGAAATAAAGGGCCTAAATTTTATCAGAGGACACTGAGGTTTGACACTGAGAAAACCTTTTAACATTTAGGATAATTAAACACAGGAACATGCTATCTGGGGAAGATGCAAAATCTCTCTTACTAATTTTTCTTCTTTTTTTTTTTTTTTTTTTCCCTAAAAAGAGCTAGACAAAAATCTGTCAGGACTGATATAGTTAGAAGTTGATTCTTGCCTTAGGGCAAGGGGATGGGTTAGATGAATTCTTGATTTCTTCAAGCATAGGCAATAGCCTGTAGTTCTGTATGTCGCTGCTTAATTCAGCAATTCCATATTCATGTCTAAAATCTGGCTGAATGTATAGGGAGCCTGAGTTTTCACTCAGACCTCTCCCCTGTGCTTTCCTCTAATCCATAAAATTAAGCCCAGAAAGGGGTAGATCTAATTATGTTTTCGTTTAGAGGCACAATTATTATGGAGGTAAGAGAAAAAGAATCTCAGGTGAGAAATGTCCTGCCTTCCCAGTTATGTCCTGCCAAGTGTACCAAGTTCAGTATTGTTATGCTCCCAAATGGCCCATCTATGATTGCATTAGCACAAAGTATCACTGTCTGAGAAGAGTTCACATGCAGAATTCGTTGGATTAAAATTTAGGGCAATAAATGAGGGCTTATAATATATTGGCAACATTATCAGTAGCAAGATTGCCAGCATATTAGTGATTATGATGGATTGACTACTGGGGAATTCATTAAATTTACAAGTCTCCTCAAATGAATCTACTAGCTAAAATACTAATTGCTGCCCTTGGGAGCACTTTGACCATTTAGTTTCCAAGGAGAGCTTACCCTGAGAGAAGGATTATGCTACCGATGTTTGCTTGAATTTAGGAGTGGAGTAAATTTATATTAGGGTTTTTCAACATTAACAGTAGTTTCTGTTTGTACAAAGCTTGCTGCCTTCCTAAACGTAAGGCCCAAAAGAAATAATTTTATGAGTAAAAAATACATTATTTAATAAAAAAATGTCCAAAAAGCATAAATATAAACCCTAACCAACATTATATTCGTGCAATGAAGCTTAATCTAAAGGATGTGATTGTTTGGTTTTGCAGAGGATGGCAGTGATTTCTGTCTGTGCAGTCACTTTTGCTAAAAGAGAATTGCTGAAGCTTTAAAAATGAATGTAGAGAAATCCTCTACTTCTTATGCTGATGGACACTTCAAGGTTAATCTTGCAAAGTCAAGTGTATCTGCATATTTGTGAAAGTGCACTGGAGAAATTCTCCATATTGAAACTATAACTCTCTTCAGCAGTGTGGATCTATGGAATTTTCTTGGATTAACCCAAAGTGCAAAGGGTCACAATCTGGATTTCATTTTCTTATTTGCAAATTCTGATTCTGGTTTGGACAACTGGAGATGGTAGAAGCAGACCAGGCCTTCTCCAGGTACTCGTGATTGAATCATAAATTGGTTTATTGATGGAAAAATTGGTATCTTTAATGACTTTCATGGGTCAGTACCTGCAGAGCTGATGCCTTTAGTGGAACTAGAATTATAACTCAACTGTAATGTAGAAAAGATGAACCATTTTTGGATGAGGAGACATTTTTTTAATAGACTTAGTGTTATATACTAAATATTACAGATAGCAGTAATAGTTACCAATGGCTGAGAGAAGACAGGAAATCTAGGGTTTGTTCATTTGGTGCTGATGGGCTGCTATTTTGGGACCCTGAAGACCAACACCTGAATGAATCACTGTCTGATAGTAAGGTGAGTGCTGGGGCAGCAGAGAAGTTTTCTTAGACTTCTGGGCTTTGTTTCACAGCTCCAGGTAAACCCAAATGCAAGCACAGTGGTAGCTGGAATAGTCTTACTGTTACGATACAGTCTTTCCTTTGGGCTTTTATCTTGCACAAGATGCAATCCTGGCATGCCAAACCTGGGGAATGAGTGACTCATCTACTGTATTGCCTTGTTCTCAGTAAATTGCAGTGGGATTCCCAATTTACCTGCCATATGGTCAATTCTTCTTAAAATTCCAACTGCACAAGCAATTTATGCCTAAGAACATGGGGAAGGAGCACATTACTTACAAAGTATATAATCAAGCAGGGTGATCCAACCCATTAACTGGGTGACATCCTTCTCTTTATGTGGACAGTTTACTGGCTCTGAGGTTTCAAGTGGGAGCTGTCACTTACAGTTTCTGATAATAAAACTTAATTAAAATTTCATGCCTGTACCACCAAGTGCCAGGTCACCAGATGGTTCCTAATAGTTATGTCCATATATTTTATGCTGGATTGCAGCAGACAATGTTTGTGCTAATGTTACTGGGACAATTGCTATGTGTACTTTGCAAATGTTTAACGTGCATATCTTAGTGTTTAAATAATGTAAAAAGAATCACTTCGGTATTAGTCCATGTAAAGTAATAAATTTCCACAAGACCCAAACAACTTTTTAATGTCAGTAAACTAGTGAGTCCTTATTAAAAAATCAGAATTTCAGAGATTGTAAAAGCTATAATCCAGTCAGGGTGATAATTCAAGACACACTGTCTCATCATATCAGTATGTGTGTAATATAAGTAACAACTGTCCTTAGGCAAATGATTTCACAATATGGAACAGGTTACCCAAACCGGGAAGTTAGAGTAGATGTTAACAGGACAAACAAATGAAGGAGAGCTGCTGAGTATAGCAGGTTTATGGAAGGTAAGGAAGGATACACACTGAGAAGATGTGCATCAGTGCACTTCATACTTTGGGAACTCTTGCTTAGGACTTTTTGGGACTGGAAATACACTCACTGTGCTGGGCTTAGAAGTGTCTGTCATGAGCTCCAGGCCTATCCTTGGCAGAAAGGGAGGATGGTCACTAAAGCCTGGTAAAGTTTCAGGCATGGATTGGACTCTGCTTCCCTGTCTGCCTGTGTCCTTGGAGCTCTTTTCCCTTTTGGTTGTGCACATGAAGAAGTGGTAGGTTGGTAGCTGATTCTGTAACTGTATATGGGATAATGGAGGAGGAAAAGATAAAGCAGTTGCAGAAGATTCTTGTAAGCGCAGACATGTGGGCTGCTCTGAGTTAATGGCAAGAGGGAGCTGTCATGCAGAAATGGACAAAATTATTTTGGTCTCTGGCTGCTCTGAGTTAATGGCAAGAGGGAGCTGTCATGCAGAAATGGACCAAATTATTTTGGTCTCTTCAGGAGTAACAAGCATGATACAGAAAGAACCAGCTATCCTCTTAGACTTAGGAACTGAGGACAATCACAAAGACAGGTTTTGGAAAATAGAGTGTAGTAATAGGTGATGTGATGATTGATGGATTTCCTGACCACTTCCTTGAGTCGGGACAGGAGGTTTCCTAGCTGATACATGTGCTTCAAGGAACATTTTTAGCACTTAACCTCTAGATGAGGCCTGAAACTCTTGCTGATATTCCCCAATGCTGTCAGGAAAATGATGAAAAAAGAAAGAACAAGGAATCCTTGTCACCACTAGTGACTTTCTATCAATTTCTAAACTTTGAGTGGCAGGGCTTTCCTTTTTGCTTCTTTGGTTGATTTTGCTTTACTCTTGTCTTAAACTGGGGTATCAAAGGGTATGTGGTGATATGTGTTTCTGTGTGTACTGCTTGTTTTTATCCAGAACAACTCCCAGACTGAAAAGAAATAAAAGATAAGCAAGTTGTGGTGTATTGTGCAGGAACAGTCAAAATGTCATTTCTGCTATATTAACAATTTTTATTCAGATTGTCTTAAAAGACAAATTCTTCCTTGTACAATCAGAAAGCTAACTGAGACACCAGTTGAGATGCTTAAGTTAGCCAAGGGAGAAGCAAATGGTTTCATCCAAGAGGGACTCCTCCCTATAAAACTTACTTCCTCCTTCTTTTTATTGTCTGTCTTCATTTTTATGTCCCATGGGTCAAAACGCAAGGCCTGTGGAGCTGTTCCAGAAACACATACTTTCTTTGACCTGGAGAGCAGGGATCAAACTCTTGTTACTATTGTATCAGTACAGCTTTAGTCTGCTTTCTGCTGTTCATCTGATCCATAACTTTGGTATTTACTCCAGTTGAGGAACTGTGGGCAGGCCTGTGTGAAATGGCTCCAGTAAAAGCAGGATTGCTGGGATCTACTCTATTGCAAAACTCAAACCAAAACAAAATCTATATCTTCACAGTTCTTCCTATTTAGATCAGAAGCAGAAGTAGTAAGTACAGTGAAGAACGCTGTTCTCAAATTATTTGGGATGTTAAGTGGAATGGGAAAGTGCTTGGAAATATTTCTCAAATGGTTTCTGTAAACATTCCTTGAATAACTTTACTGTGTCTAGGTTTGGTGTGTCTTTAAGAAGATAGGGACACTTACTAGAAAATTAGTTCTGTCTTCCCTTTTGTTTGTTAGAAATCTCAGAGGCTGGGGAAACAAAATTTCTGCTCTATTTTAAGACTTCAAAAGAAGCAAAGAAAATTTCAGAGGAACATCTGGAACTTAGCCCCCAGATTGACATAATTCCCTAAATTTGGCCCTGGCTCACTGTTCTGGACATATATTCTGGACATATAAATGTGATCAGTAGCTGACAGGGGATGCTTCTTTGACTACTGTGCTGCTATAAGGTTTCAGAAAAACAAAAAGCAAATTTCAGTTAGGACTGTTGCAATTAGTGCTTTCCTTGATGCAGACCTTGACTGTATCAAGCCATACTAAATTCACATGGCATGTGTGTAATTTAACAGAATTTAATCAACAGCTAACATTTTGAAAAAAGGATGCAATTAAAAAGTGGTATTATAACAGTGATGAATACCAGGGAAGCATCAGGTTAGCAAATCTGCTGCTCTCATTAAAAATGAACCAAATCTCCTGTTGATAAAAGGTTCTGATAATGGTGAATGAGCTCCAATATTTTGTTATTAAAAATGGGTATGTAGGAAATGTACTGAAGCACATTTGAATTTGTGTTCTTGCCTTTTTGTTGAAGGGTCCCAAATCCTGTTGAAGGTTGTTTTGAAGAAACCCTATGCATGTACTCCATTTTACAAATAAAGCCACAGAATATCTGGAGGGCTGTAGAATAACACTGCAGAAGCAACAGGAGATGAGAGACCTGCAACAAGGCTGTTAACAAACAGATTTTCATACACACAGTAATTCCATTGCTAAGTCTTGTTACAGTTATGGATAAGAAAATTAAACTGCATTCCATGGTACATCAGAGCTTCCTTCCTACTGTGTTTAAAGTTAGCAAGGTTTGACAATACATCCTGAAGAGTTTCCTTCACTACATATGCTATTACATTTTGATCATTACCTTAGTCTTATCCTAGTGTTGACACCAGCTGTCAGGAGTAAGCATATGAAATGTTAAGGACTGCAATGCAGAGAAGATCATACATGATCTGATGGTTTCTGTCTGAACTTTTATGTCTGGCATGTTCCTGTGGACAAGAACTCTAGGCAATAGAGGTACCCACAGAAAGGATGATTAGGGCTGATGTGAAGGGAGGAAACACAGAGGTACGGCAACTTCCAAATTTTATTTTTTTAAACCAATGAAGGTAGAGTTACATAGAAATGGGTACAGAGAAGGAAACAGGCTCATAGAGGCAGGAAGGGCATAAATCATGCAGAGCCCAGCAGACAATGGTCAGAACTTTAGTTTGATATAAAAGATGAGAACAAATCAGTGAAAGTGTCTGAGAAGTGTTAGGAGTTTTTCTGAATGGTAAGTAGGGCAAGATGAATTCTAAAGATGGCATGAAATACGTGATGAGAAACTGGAACAGGCAAGGCATCAAGATGAAAGGCATAACAGGGCAGGGGGAGATGTCTCTGAAATAAGGTTCTGGATATCCTGTTGGCATGGAAATTTAGGGAGGAGTCAAAGGTTAAGTACCCTCTACATAAGCGTACCCTCTACATATGCATAAGCAGGAAAAGTACTGAATCTGCCAACAGTTAAAGACAAGAGAAAAAGGGCTGGAATATCCTTGACACCAAGGGAGTTTCTTTCAATCATGATACCACTAAAGTGTCCAAATGCCTCTGAAAATATTTGTTGAAGCATGACTTATCTTCTTTCAAAAACATTTTTGCATTCCAAGTGATAATACTGTTAGAGTCCTCTGCATGGGTTTCCATTCCACAACCATTTTTGAGGTGACTAATTCTCATGGAATTTCAGGGGATTTAACAATATAAATACCTTTACTACTTTTTAAAAACTGCTGCCTTCTGTTAATAAATACATGGAGAACATGAAGGCATGAAGGAAATTTTTAGGCTAATACCCAAAATTTTTGGTTATAATAAAAATATATAATAGAAATCTGAAAATGTTTTAGTTAACATTTTAGTTTTGTGGGGGATTTTTGTTGTTTCAGGAGGGAAGGTGGGTTTGTTTGGCTTTGGAGTTTTTTATTCTCTGTACCTGAATCAATCTTTAAATGTTCATTTAGTTAGGAGTAATATGTATCTCAGATGTTATTTAATCACTTCCTCTACCAAGCCATGTTATTTTAAACAATTGGTAAATGAATCACTTTCAGAGGTCTCTGCAGAATTGAAGATTAATACTGTTTTCTCCAGCATGAGACACTCAAATTTATCCTCTAGAAAACAACAGAGAACACTGAATACGCTTCTGGGAATATCCAAGCAATTCTGTAAAGACAGGGGAGGTTTACATTACAACTGCCATATAAAATTCAGACAAGTGAAATCATAAAAGCCAAACCAAAGCAAAAACAGTTTCATGCAGGTGAATGTCAATGCCAAACAAGAAAAAGACAGTGAAGTTGCAGCTTGCCTGGGTGACTTTAATGTAACAGAACTGCATGCATACAAGGGATTAAACATGAGGGAAGAATCTCAACATGAACTGAAACTGAAATTAAAATCGAGCAGTATACTGACTGAAAGAGAGGATGGAAAACGCAAGCAGCTATCTGGTAGCAAACATCAGCTATAGCAGATGTGATTGCCATTAGCTCTAAATGCATGTTAAATTAAAGCCAACATCTGTTCTCACACAGCTGGCCTCAGTCATCTTAAAAGAAAAGTTAATTTGGAAATCAAAACTTTAGAAAAGGATTAAAGGCAAGGTTTGGTAGAGGTAGAGAAGCCTGATGTCTGCCACGGCAAATGATAACTATGGGCAAATATTCATGGTCCTGGACATTCATTCTACTGCTCTGAATGAGTGGCGTTACACAGCAGCTGGTGAAGGTTGTGCATGTAAAAGCCAACAAAACCTTTCAAGTGTGTAAATACAGGATTCAATGATTTGACTTCTTTTTAGACAATCAAAGATGAGCAGGTAATAAAGTAGATGCTGGTGACAAATGCTGAGGAAAGGAAAGCAAAGTCACAGAGATTTCTAAATAATGCACTTAACTCTGAGCAGCACTTACACAAACAGAAACAAAATTATTACAATAGCAGGCAAATACTGGAACCTAGAAAAATGAAAGTAGTAAGAACGAGTCAAAAGTTCAATTGCACAGTTACCAAGGCTGGATGGAATTTCAGAAAACTGAGGGAAAGGATTTCCAAAATGATGAAGGGATTACAAGTAGTAAAATAGGTGGTAGGAACTGTCATCAGAGAAATCACAGAGAAGAAACTGTGTCATCTAATCAGAGTGCTGAGGAATAAAATAATGAACTTACCTGGCTGGGACTCCTTAGCACTGTTCTTGGCCATCAAGTAATAAGACTTGTAAGAAGTACTTAGCATCAGGAAAATATTACAATAGAAGGGTAAGAGTGCCAGAAACTATCAGTATTTGGTATCCTGCTCTTCCCGTTGCATCATCAGTTACATGGTAGTGGCTATCTAAATTTACTTTAATAAATAGTATGCTGAAATATCTATTTAAAAACAGTTATAGCAAAAGTCATAAAATCTGAATTAATGTGTAGATCTAAGAGTTAATTTCTTGTTTTGGGTCTTGTAAAACATGAAGTTCAATTTCATTTGGGCAGACTTAACCACCCTTAACTTAAGCAGTGCAACTATGTTTTTGAACACCCATCTAATGTATTTCTAAAATATCATTTAAAGCAACCTTGCTAAAGTAACAAGGCTAAAGTAAGAAGTTAGGTGGCTTTGTTTAGTGAGGACCTATAAGTTTAAGTAATTACTTCTATTAATTTCACTGTAGTATAGTTTAAAGCTTACAACAATATAAAGCAAGTATAATTTCCTATTTAATAGTGTGCAGGCTACTATTACTTGCTTCTCCCAGCATATTGTCATGTCCCCTGCATAAACATCATCTATGCAATTCAGCACTTACAGTTTAGAAATGATGTCTTTATGAAAGAATGGTTTAATACCTCCATTAGTGAAATCTCTTATTAAACCTCTGATCTTAACTACCTGACAATAGGGGTACAGGATACAAGTTATAATGACAAAACTGGCTAGCTAGTATAATGTAGATGTAGATTATTACAGGAATTGTACAAAATTGAGTTTGTTGTGGCCATTTTTGAAATATTTTATATTGGTAGTAAATATCTGTTTTGTTCTGTTGTGTTGACATAGAATCCTCTTGTCATCAGCAGCTATTTCTTGCTAATGTATTTATGAGTTTTCAATAATAGAGTTCTTTCCCTTTTTTTTTTTTTTTTTTTTTTTGACTGAGAGTTGCTGTTTGAATGTTAAGTAAAAATTCATTTACTCTCACAAGATACTAATATCTGAAAAGACTATTTCCCCTGAGGGTAGAAACTATCTGCTAACCTCTCCATGCAATAATCACTACCTGGAATATCTATTTGAAAAGAAAAAAAAAAAAAAACAAAACAAAACAAACAAGCTAAGCCATGCAAGCATGATGCTGCAATTTTGTTCTACTGTAATGTTTCCTATTGTCTTCCTAGTACACATTTTTTTGTCATTTTCATCATTCTCCTGATAAAATTATAAATGCTATTACACAGTAAACATTAGAAATGTTATTCTAAATAAAATTAGCTGAAAATAAATTAGTTTCATTATATAAACAAAATAAATATTGCTCCTACCATATTTGCTTCTGGAAATTGAAAAGTGAAGTTGGAACAGGGGATAGAAAGAAGACTGGAAATTTGCCCTTGAGTTTCAACCTGCTTGTAGTTGTTCACAAATTGTTCACTTGTAGCCTTAGCTACTCATTTAAATAGCCACACTGTAAAAATGGTTGTTCAGAAATGTATTTTAATAACAGTTTTGCTCATGAGACATGCAAGAAATTAGTCCACCAATAAAATCAGAGTAACTGCCATGTATAAATTAAGTCTGAATCCATGTGTATCAAAGAAGTCCATGGCATTGGAAGAAAAAGGAAAAAAAAATTGGTGTAAAATTGTAGCTGATGAAAGACACCCTTAAGAAGATTTAGGAATTGCTCTGGCCAGAGATTCCTTTGATATATAGGTAACTTCAGCTGCTTACCTTTAGATCAAAGATATTAGCAGTGGTGTTTTAAGAAGACAACACTAGATACTCCAATAATCCTCACAGATGTTCATGCTTTTAATAGGAGAGGTAGTCATTTGTACAAAATAAACAAATAGTGGGAGGGAAAGGAAAAAACTCCTCCAAGATGTTAAAGTGTAAACACAGGCTCTTGCACTAAAGTACATGGAAAATTACAGTGAGAAATGAAAAAGATGTGGGAAAAAGATTGTAAATTATAAAGAAAAGGGGAGTGGATAAATCTGTCATTTAACCCCGAGGATAATTGATGAGATAGTTGGGAATGTAAAGCTGACATAGGAGATGAACTACTGAGAGAGGGGAAAGGGGGGGTACATGAGAGTAAAAGCGAAGGCAGGAATGCAAGTCAAAAACATCTCTAAAATTTGTGGTCAGCATTTGGACTCTAGAAAAACCTCTGTAGTTAAACAGAAGACATTAAGTTCAATGATCAAAATGGAAGCCGTAAAAAGCAAAGCTGAAATCTGAAGCAAACATCAGTTCAACTGTCTTAATGGCAACGGAGACATGGCAAATTTCTCATTACCTTGCACCTTTTACATCATGACGTAATATGCTCATTTGTTCCAAGTTTCTGGACTGTGGGTGCTGACCCCACCTCTTTCCTCAGAGCTAGAGAATGCAATCAGGGAGTTGTGAAGTGTTGAAGATTTACTGTGCCCTTCCCTACTCCTTGCACACCCTTAGTCTTCAAGGTCAAGTAACTTCTATCCACCTCTTAAAGCTTTACAGATTATATAGATTTACCATCACCAGTAATTCTTACAGTATTCTATAATAAATTGTGAAGCTCTGACTTAAATGAAACTGCAATTTAAGAAACTCTTAAAAGAGCTCATCCAGTTCCGGTCACTGTATTTAGTGATGGAAAATGGAAACAAACACTGAATAGTTGATAAAATTTTGTGTTGCTACTGGCTGTGATGATACATTTTAAGTAACTATTTCTAATGAAAAAGAAGCTTGGAAATTTTCAGGAGGAGTAAAACCTTGTGTTTGGTTAGGAATTAATTCTGTATTTTACTATTCTGGCAGCATATTATTACTTCTACCCTGGACTACTTTTGTGAGTACTGACTGCTTTTGCTGCTTCTGTCTTCATTTCTGTTTTGACAGTAAGTTATGCTTCATGTGCTGTTTGGATTACTTTTGTGTTAAGATACTGATACTGAAGTCAGGCTGTAGACACCGTTTGTTACAGAGTCAAACAGTAGTTTATTTTAAAAATCTTGTAACTAAATTCACTCATATAATAAATGTGCATGATAAAATCTTAATTAGCTTGCACATAGTGCAACTAAATGTAACAGGATTTACAAAGCTTAAATATTGTATCTTAATCCAGACAGTGAAAACTTATTACATCGTGTATCCTGGGAGCTTGTTTATTACAAGTTCACTGATGTCTCTGTACTGATTACGATCATGTAGTTTTTCCAGAAAATCATCTTCTTTGTCTGACATACTGTTTTCCAGGACACCAAGTTCAAGATCAGACATGTCAGATGGCAAGTAAGAGCTAATTTGAGTTACTGACTGCTTTTGTCCTGTAGAGGTCTGGCCATTTCCTATATTCAGATCAGTCTCAGATTTAACTTGTTTGCTTCTCCGTGTAGGTATTTCTTTAATATGTCGATCACCCCTCTTCTCTTTCTTACTCATCTGTTGGGCTTTCTGCTCTTCATCTAATAATGATGCCTCCATCTCAGCAAGGTTAAGTGAATCAGCAGATTCAGCACTAGTTCCCATGCTGGTTTTAAAGTCACAGTTTCTCCTCAAAGACTGGACTGAAGATGAAGCTGAAGGAACTGGCACAAGATCTGAAGTACTCTGAGCTCTTTGACTTGTCTTTGAAATTCTGGACCTGCTGGATTCTGGCTCTGTATCTGACCTATCTTGCTTTGGTCTTTCAACCCACAGAGGTTCAGGACTGCTGTCAAGAACTTTCGAGTCTCTGCCTGCACACTCAGCACTGGTGAAATCTTCTGAATAAACTGTGTTCTCTGGACTAGCGACAAAGTCATCAGAGTATATGAATTCAGAGTTGTTTTCAACACTCCTGCTGGGACTTAATTTATGACTACTAACAAGAGACACATCATCATGGTCCATGGTTTTATTATGGATTAATTGTATTGCATCGTTGTAACTTCCTTTTGTATTAACATCTGATGGAAATGCTGCTGGGAGTTGAGCTTTTGCATTCTTTTCCTCATGAGCAGACTTTAACACAGTTTCCTCTGGTAAGGGGGCTGTAGTTATTTCATAAGGACATTCCTTTCTTGCAATTGAATCTTTCCTGGAGAGACTTGCAACAGGCTGTTTCTGCAGGTCAGGGGACACATCTCCTGTCACAGAAATGGATTCTGAGAGAACACTGTTTTCTAATGAAGTCTGAACAGTTTTATCCAACTGATTCTTCCACTTTGAATTGCCTCCTGTGCTACAATGCCTGCAAGACACCACATGCTGTTCTTCAGTATTTCTGACCAGCTTTCTCCTGGGTAAGGGGCTTCTCTCTTTCAGCATCTCCATTTGCTTTTTTCTGTACTGCTCCCTCCTTTCATGAATTATCAGCTTATCTGGGTTAGTCTGCTGCAGCCGTAGCCTCAGTGTATTTGTCAGCCCATACAACAGTTTCTTTCTGGGAGGTCTGTTCCCCTTAGCTTTGCAGTTCCTTTCACAGGCTGGCTGTCCCTGGGGCAGAGCTTTCTTGGGTCTTCTCCCAGCCCCATAAGACGCTGGGGATGTGGCCTTTTGACAGCCTTGTTTGAACTGCAGGCTCATGGCTTCACTGCTCCTGCCAGGCCCCACAGGTGTCTCTGGAGGCCTGAGGGCAGCGGAGCGACTGGGGGGCCGTGAGGCTGCGTCCCCACTCCCCGGGGCCTGGTAGAGCCAGGCAAGATGGGGGTGGACAGCAGCAGCAGGCACAGCACTGCGGGTGAGCACCGACAGCTCCGCCAGCAAGGCACTGAGTAGCGGCAGCTGCACCAGGGTATTGTGGGGCTGTCGAGGGCTGGTGGGGTGCAGCAGCGAGGGCCCAGCACTGGGACGTGGTAGGCTGTGGCCCTTGTCCTTCCCTTGCGGTCTCGGGGGCTCCACATGCTCCCACTGTTCCATTGTTGCTGGCGGCCGCTGAGGCTCAGCCGGCTCGCGACTGTAGTAGAGCAGCGGAGGGCAAAAGACGTTGCCTTCCAGCTCCTCATCCTCCACCTCTTCCTCCTCCTTCTCCTCGTCCGGCGGTTCGGGGGTGGCGGCAGGCGGTGTGGCAGCGCGGGGGCTGGCAGGACTCTCCTCACCGGCCCCCAGGCTGGTCAGGCGGTAGCCCAGGAGCAGCTCTCCGACGGGGCGGCCCGCGGTGTCCAGCAGCACGAAGCGGCCGCGGCGGCCGCAGGAGGAGGGCGCCCCGGGCCGCTGCAGCAGCTCGGCGGCGGGAGCCAAGGACACGGCGCAGCTGCCGAGGAGGCGGAGGGGTCCCGGGGCGAGCCCGGCGGGCAGCGCCAGGAGCAGGGCGCGGAGCGGGCGGCGGCGGAGCGCGACGAAAAGCGAGTCCGGGTCCCAGCGGAACAGGCAGCGCTTGCCGCGGCCGAAGGGGAAGAGCTGCCCCGGCCGCACGGGCGGCGCGGCGGCGGCGGGTCGCAGCACGAGGGTGGGGAAGTCCAAGAGGCGCAGCGCCACGGCCGGGTGTTCCGCGGGTCCCGGGAGCTCCGCGGACTCCGCCAGCCGCAGCGCCTCCACCAGCAGCTCCAGCGCGAACAACCCCTCCATGCCGCCCCGCGGGCCCCGCTCTCGCGAGAGGCCCGTGTGTGTGTGGGGCGCAGGCCGCTCTCTCGCGAGAGTCGCACCGCAGCACCGCTGCCCGTGCGGCGCATCCCGGGAGGCGCGGACGCCCAGCCCGCAGTGCTACGGGCCACGGGCCGGGGTCATGAGGGTCCTCGGCCCCGCGGCCCGCGGGAGGGCGGTGTGCCTCCAGCAGCTCCAGTGTGCCTCCAACAACCATGTTGGCCGCCTGCCCTGGTGTATGGGTGGGGTCAGCGGTCGCAGCCCACGGAAACCAGGAGCTCCCTGGTGTCCACTCACGAGCGGTTGGTGTGTCCTGGAAACAGCCGTCGTGTCCCTGCCCTCGGCTCTGAACACCCTGGTCGTGTATTCCCCACTGTGGTTCTCAAGAGACGGGAGGGGGGCGGTATGGGTCCTGTGCTCCATCAGGCAGCAGGAGTGGTGTTTGTGGAGGCTTTGAGGGACCTTAAACTGTGTTCCCGTTCACAGACTCACAGAACCAATTGGGTTGGAAAAGACCTCTGAGATCTTTGAGTCCAGTTTTTGTCTGAACACCGCCACGTCAACCAGACCATGGCACTCAGTGCCATTCCGGTCATGCCTTAAACACTTCCAGGGATGGTGACTCCATCACCTCCATGGGCAGCCCATAGCTATCTAATCAACTCTTCTGAGAAGGAATTCTTCCTAAGGTCCATCAAAATCTCTTTTGGCGCAGCTCAACACTGTGTCCTCTTGTCCCATCCATAATTGCAGCCTGTTCCCACTCCAAGAGAAATGGGGGTGTGTGTCAAGGGCTTTATACTGAAGAGTCTCTCCACAGTATCTTGGATATGCATTGATAAGCTCATATTTTCTGTCCTGTCTGCATGTAAAGTGGGAGTTGAAGTGAACACTAGTGAAGACTTTCACTCCTCAGCCTGCTGCCTGGCAAAGAGAGTGCCCTTCCCTCTCTGGCCATCCTTCCCTTACACCACAGACTCCTTACTACAGGGACAACGAATACTTGTTGAGCTAGAAAGAAAATAGTGCTGTTTTCTCCAATTAGTAACTTGACTCTAAAACAATGTCTCCTAAACTGAGAGTGTTGGGTTAAAATTACAGTACACCCTCACCTTTTACTAGCAAGAAAGTAACTAGAAGACCAATCCCCTTTCTCTTTCTGGTTATTTCCTCCTTTCTTCCCCCACCATCCTTCAGCTATGAATTCACAATTTTTTAGACAAATAGAAACCAACAGGAGGTGGTCAAAGAATCCAACTCTTCACTGTTGGTCAGGTCTCTTGATTATTATATAAACAACACCTTTCATTAGCTGTTATGTCTGAGAAGAGAGTTAAGGAGTTTGACTTCTGTGTTCAGGACTTACGAATTCAGTTCCTCCACTGCCGCTATTCTAAGCGCGTCTAAAAGTCTAAGAGCTGCACGTCCTCTGCCATCAAGGCTCCCAGTGTTCACATGTACCATTGTAATGGCATTGTGGCAGACAGGACAAATGGCCAATCTGTTTCACTATTGCCTCCATGTCCTGCCATCTGTCATCTGCTTTTCTTGTGTTTCCTTTTCCTCCAACCAGTTCCCACATCAGGAGGGCCTGACAGTGTAGTAGACATTCTCTATATAGGTGAAATGGCAAAAGTAAGACTTCCTGTTACACTGAAATTGACAGAAATTTCACAGTGGTCAAACAGTCACTCTTGAGGTTGCCCAGAAAGAAAATGGATCAGAATTTTGCCCATTTTGTAGATGGACATTATTGCTACTCAAACATTAAGAGGTTTAGTCCATGATTTCTATTCTCTTATATTTGAAACTTCCAGTCTTTGTAGGGGAAGATGGATCTTTCTGTGTGGTAATTACAAATGGATTTAGGGAGTGAATTATGGAAAAACCATTTCCTTTCTTTAAGATGCTGAGCCTCTGAAGTTTTCAGAGTGAAAATCAGACAATTTCTGTGTTTCGTTCTGAACTGACAATATAAATAAAAAGCGCTGAATACTTTTGAAAACTATAGGTGTTAATAAGCTGTGTAAGATCAGTCAGCTAGCTAGTGACAAAATTATTTAAATAGAAAGGAGTAAGGAATTTTAAGTTTGTTCCAGTTGGTGTGTTTTATTAAGTCAATCCTCTGGTCAAGAGGGCATATTTCTCTTCCAAATAAATGGAAAACAACATTTTGGGTTTGAGTTGCAAGTTAGGAGAAAAAGAGGTGTTTTCCTTCCTAATAGTTTTAGTTTCTACTAACCACCATTTAAAGGAGACTTGTGATAAGACTTACTTAGATTGCATATCACTGAAGAGTGATTTAGAAAACAGTCATGCTGCAGAAGTAGGGTTATGGAGCCAAGTTTCTTTGCCTTTACCACTCCAAATACCACAGATACCTATTTGGATCTACATAAGTTACATTTAGTAATCTTTTTAAAATAGCTCTGCTTCTTCTCAGTCCTTCTTTTCTTATAAAATAGACTTCAAAAATTCTGGCTTTTTTCTAAAAGACTGGAAGATGGAGGGATTTTGTTGATTCGGTGAAATCTTTCACTGACCTTGTTTGTATGTTTGAAGTACCAGCTTTCTATCTCAAAAAGTTCCAACCCAGACAATTGGTATCGTTAACAGCAACTCAACAACTTTGGTTCAAATCTAATTTTGAAGGCTTTGAAATGTCTGTTTTTGCCCTTAATTCCTGTACAATTTCAGATTTATCAATTTCTTTACACAAAGAGATGCGTCTATACAATTGTATGTCCGTTTATGGATCAAGACATACGTCACTTTAAAAAAAAATCTTGAGAAAGCATGGATTTTGCTAGATTCATAATTGAATCTGCCTATTCTGGTGTTGTTCTAAAGACTGTATTTTTTAGAGATCAAATGCTGGCATAAAGAGCCTCTGTTTACCTGCATATAAAATTGCTTTTCTCTGTGCGGAATATACAGGGTGATGCATGGAATTTGTGCAAATATTTAGCCTGGTGACACTCTGATTCAGAAGGGAGTCAGACAGTCTGCTGGAATATTCAGCTGCAACATAATAGCAGTTCTTAAAATACTCCAGCTTAAAATGCCACCCAGAGGAAACTTATTTGGTCTTTTCTCAGTTGTCTGTTGAATCAGTCACTTGTGAAAGGGCAATAAAGAGGAAGAAATTCAGGAATTAGCATGGCAGTCTTCAATAACTCTCTTCATCAGTTCAGAAAAAACACAAAAAATTATAAAATACATGAGCAAAGCATCTGAGGTTTTTGCAATTTATTTAAGTTTCTCTCTTGAAGAATCTAGAAGTTTTGAAAATGAGTAAGGTCAAATAAGAAAGCTGAATTTATTCAGAAATTGCTGTTTGCATATGTTTTGGTATATTGTGGAGAGTCTTGCAGGAAATGTTGCTGTTTTCTGTGTCTGGATTCTACTTCATGATCCTTAATTTTTTGCTGACCCAGATCTACTGATATATGAAGCAGTCTAGGAACAGTTGTAATGGTATTATTGGCACAGGCATTTTGATATCCATCAAAATGAAGGATACTGTGGCGTTGCCCCATTTCTCAGTGTGTATGTTCCTGTCCACAAAGTGCCCCATTGTTTGTGTGGTCAGAGCAGCTGGTACAGAATCTACTCAGTCATACAGCTCCAAAATTCCTTCCTTGTGTTGCTACCCCAAAGATGCTTGTGAACTCCTCTTACTTCAGTGTGATAGCTCTCACGTTTATTTTCACTCTCTACTATCTTTAGCAGACTTTGGGAGTGCTAAAATAAACATTCTTTGCCTAGTCATGTGGCCCTTCTCCATTTGGCAAACACCGTCTGTTTCCTGTCTTTTTAATGATTTCATTGCTTTCCTTAGTATTTTACTTTTTCAGAGTGATGAGAGTTGGGGCTTATGACAGAGCTACTTCTTTCAAGTCAGCAGGGGTGGCACACAGGATTGGTGGGGGAAATGGTGGCCTTTGAGATGCATGTGGTTTTCACAGCCAGCTTAGAAATACAACCCATGCCAGGTTGTCTTCCGATTCCAAATTTCTTCACGGATTAATGAGACTGCGGCAAAGCACAGCTTCTCCTTCTGTACTGAGCAGTCATCATCATCTTTCTTAGATGCAGCAAAACTCAGTCCGAGTAGACATCTAAAGGAAACAAGGAAAAATCTGCCAAATACTGTGAGAGACAACAGGAAGCAGGTTGTCACAAATACAGGAGTTCAGACAACTATATTGAACATGACAGTGAGACATATCCATAAAGGTTGCATCTGAGGTGCTTTCCTTTATTTGAAAAGGGTTCTCATTAAAGCAAATATACATTTTTGTTTAAAACAAAACAATAGTGAAGGGTCAACCTCAGGATTCAGCTAACTGAATATTCTTTTTATAATGCCCAGCAACATTCAAAGCCAATTTCCTTAAATATCTGGGTGTTATTAGCATATGGAGGCTCTTCTATCAGTTTCTTATTTTTTATAAACCATCACAAACGCATTTGGTATTAACAGAAATTCCATGGGTTCACATGCTGTCATTTATAATTAATTAATGTATCATTGTTTAAACTGTGTTACTTCCCCTCCAATAGCTGTGAAGCTCTCAAAAGTCCTCAGAAGTATTTGATTTATTTCCTTTGGCTTCATGGTTGCAGCCCATACTTGTCATGTGTCAGGCACATATGTAGTGAATGAGGAGAGGATTCCAGGTGCTTAGCCATCTGAAGAGGACAGCTTAATCACACAAAAGAGCAGTTCCTGGATATGTGTGAGGAGCACAAAAAACGTACAGCAGGAATTTTTGTCAAGGTGTGGAGATTGTTAATATTCCTGTTGTAACTGTATGGCCAGAGAGGTCCTCAGCTCCTCTCAGAGACATTGTATTTGCAGGCAGTGATTTTTCAGACTCATCACCTCCTAAAAGGATATGTTTACAGCATTTCTATAGCTCAAGCTGGGAACCATTGGGGGCAAATTGCAGTTCAAATATCTGACAGGGCTTCTGACAGCGAAAGCTCTCGTAAGCCTCGGGATGGTTCTTAAAATCATTCAATAGTTAGATGAGGTTTCATTAAAATAGAAAATCAGAGACGTCTGCAAATATTTGAGTAGGAAACAGTACTGTGTGCTTTGTACCATCACACGGATGACACTCGTTTAATCTGTCATAATTACCATTGTAAAGTATGTTTTTTCAGAGTGGGTTTGTTTTTTGTTTACAGTACAGCTGTTTTGTTTACTGCACATTTTCAACCACTGATGTTTTCCTTTTTCCCTTTAAAAACAACTTGAAACTAATTTGACTGTTTTGAGAGTTCTCCTTTAGAGAGAGCAAAATAAAAAGAGACAGGCATGTTGCTGTGCAGAGCTAGACCAGATCCTCCTCACTGGATGTGCATGAGGCTGAGTTATATCTAGGTGCCTGTGCCTGGTAGGAAGAGGGCAGAAAAATTCCATTCCGCTTAGTTAATTGGATTTATGAAGCTGCTTGTTGAGGTTGCAGAAAGAAGAACCAATAAGCCCTTGTCTTGATTTGGAAAGACAGTTGTCTGCCAGGAAAAGCTGGAGCTTCCCTTGGAATGGAGATTGTGAACCCCCTCCCTCTGAATTATTATCATTTTGAAATTAAGGTGCTTTCAGGCAAAGATGTGGAAATAGGAATAACAGTTCTTTTCTAGGAATATTAAAAATAAAAATGTAGTAGTACAGAAAAAGCAAGCAAACAAAAAAGAAAACACTGACAGAGTCAGAATACAACCTGACACCCTGTTGGTCAGGGTTTTGGTAGCAGTACAAGTAAGTCCCCCTGGAGTGACAGATGTAGTTCTGTTGGAGCAGAGGTGATCCTGTAGAAGGGTGTAGTTTTCCTCTGAAGGTCTAGTGGTCGTGAGATGGGTCTGGTGTTCCTCTGGGAATCCAGTGTAAACAGGCTGTCCTGGTGTTCTGACTCTCAGTTTTTATCCAGGTAGTAATGCTGGGCTCCTCCCAGTGGGTGGAGCATCTCACAATGGGATTGTAATTTTCTCAGTCATGCAGAGAGCCTTAATGGCCCATTAACAGAAGATATTCTCCTGGAGGAAGGATGGGTTGTGGAAGAGTTAAAGAAAACACCTCCCCAACTGGTTTCAAGAGATGGCAATAGCATACTTTTGGTTACATCTTGCATTGCAGCCCAAGACAGCCCTGTATTTTTCATGTCCCTTTTTGTTTTCCAAGGAGACACGATAGTTCAGTAAGGCGGATTGTGAGAGAGATGGCTCTGTCATGAATGTTTGTCCTTGGCTTGCCTGACACTGGGATTTCCAGTCAAAAGGTGAGGTTCTTTTCTTGGCTAAATGTTCCAGGGATCTCAACAGTGGTGTCTCTTCCTCATGCTTCATCCCTTCTAGCTTTTGTCCTTGCTCTGCCAGGCAGCAAGCGTGGGGTACTTCCCACTGATGTCTTGCTAATGTCTGTAACTTGTGGACTCCTTCTCACCATGGTAGTAGCTGTGATATGAAACTTAAATGTATGGACAGGGAAAAACCATGGCCCATTACATGGCTTTATTGATTAGAAAGAAGGAATAAACTGTGTTTTTGGATGATAAATGTGGGAATCTGTAGATCTAGCTTCACTTTTCTCTTTTGATGTAGATCTCCTTGGGAAGATTTCATTTCTCTGTACTTGAATTCCTCTTAGAAGGCATGACCAGTGTTTCACCGAGGTGCCGAGTGAGTAAATACCCCCTGGAAGGGAACAAATATCTGATTTGCTGAGAGCGCAGCATCCCTGCCCACCCTGCAGGCCCCTTTCCCTGGGGAGTGATGGCAAGTGGCTGTCATCTGGATTATTTTGCTTGCCCCTGAAATGCAGTACCACAGCACAGTGGTGAGGCCACCAGCAGCAAAGAGCAGATGGAAGCGAGCAATTCCATATTGTGAGACCTGCCCTGCTCTGTCCTGTGTTTCAGAAGTGGCACTGCAGCACAAGGGGAGCACTGAGAGGCCGGTGCATCATTCCCTGTGTTGCCATGCAGGGCTCTTAGGCACTGAAAATGTGGCAGCCTGCCTGAGCTAATTATTTCCCCAGCTCCTGGGAGGGACGGTTCAGGCACAGCTGACACAACTGCACTGCTGCCACTTCCTCGGCTGGCCCCGGCTGGGCATCCCAGTGCTGCGCTTAGTTGCAGAGTGTAGCTGTGCCTGTAGCGGCTTTTACAGATTGTCACAATGCTGGAAAAGTATTTAATTCACTGCAATGCAAATAGCCCTGTGGGCTACAGCTAGGGAGGAAAATAGACTTGTTTCTCTTGTGCTAGCCTGTGTGGCGGGATGACACAGTGCTGTCTGTTTTAAGCCCCTGACACAAGGTCAGGCAAAAGCTGTGCCAGTGCAGAGGCCTGGCGGGCCAAACTCTCTCCTTGCTAGCTCCACTGACCTTTTGTGAGCTAATTCAGGGATGTCTTTTGGCCCAGTAAGTTCAGCTAAAGCATCTGTATTGCTGTAACACAAAACATCCTGGTTTTGCTGGGATGTCTTTTAAGCCCATTGCTATTTTTGTGCAGTTTCTTGCATTTCCTATTTGAACAGTTCCTGTCGGAAGCATGCATTGTTTGGGAAGGCGTGACATTAATTACCGTGTGAATTACTTGTTGTGTGGGTACCAAGGAAGAAATACATGGGAACTGTTCCAAAGAGTCTTTAATGAGTTCAGTCATCCAAGATCCTGATTTTCATCTCATAAATAATAAACTGTCCTCAATATGCTAATTTAAATTTGCTTTTAAATTGCTTATTTTAATTTTGCAGGGGAAATAATCAAGAAAAAGTTCTGAAAAATGCAGGCCTGCTCTGTTTCTGTACTAGGTCACTCAGGAGTGTAGTTACTTGTCCTCTTCTCCATGCTAAATCCTGAAACAATGAACATGTGACTAGGCTGGTAGTGGTTTCATGTGAAGAGGGAAATTTGAAATGCAGTAAATGAAAATGCATATAAAATCTTTGCTCCATAGAATATAACGTTATGAGGCAAGGTCTTTGCCATCTCCTTTTGGTGTTTCTTCAGCCTCGATTTTCGCACTGATTGTTTGTTGTTTGGGCCAATGGAGGCCAAAAGTGTTGCTCTGACAATGGACCCAGCCTCTGGCAAGGTAATAGTGTCTCCTCAGCAGTGATCTGCTTCATCAAATGCAGTGTTAACAGTCTTTCAGGTGAGTCTCATCCAATCTTGCAGTAGTGGCTGAAGGTTTTTTTTTTTTCAAAAAGCCTTCTTATATTTGTGGACACTTGTTCAAGGCATGAATGTACTGGTAACTGGACTAATGAATGATTTCTCATTGTGCTGACTATAAATAAAAATGTTTCTGCTCCAGGCAGGCAGGTCACTACACTCAGAGGGTTTAGTACCAGTATAACAGTTACCCATGAAATTTTTCTGTTCTGAAAGCACCCTTTTAATACTCTTTTTTTTTTTCTTTTTTTTCTTTTTTCTTTTTTCTTTCTTTTTTTTTTCTTTTTTTTTTTTTTTTTTTCTTTTTTCCACTCAGCCTTTTAGCTTCAGTAAACACATATCATGATTTTACATGAACCTAGGCTCTGCACTCTGTAAGTTCAGACTAAACAGTAGTGCATAGCATGGCAAAAATACTTCAAGAAAGGAAAAACAAGTGTATTTTACACAGTACTAGCTGATCAGACATCATTCAGATTTGTCAAGATTCAATGCCAGACAAATAGACAGAAATAGGTTTGGATGGTTGTGCAGACACATCTTACTAGAAACGCAGTCACCAAAATTTTATTTCAAGAGGCAAACCCGTGAAAAACCCAAAGAAGTTACTCTCTTTCCCGCCCTAGAAGGAATAGCAACTTTTTAAAACATTAATATCCTCAGTCAGGCATCACAAATATTAGTTCTGAGTTCCTTTAAGGGGTAAAGAAGAGATAAAATTAGAAGCCACTCTGAGACCTCCCAGAGGCTGACAAATGCATTCATTAATTTCCTTATAATGGCATCTTTCATGAAGGCCTTAACACTGGAAATTCCCAGAGGAAGATTCCTTCCCACTAATACCTTCTCATTTCTGTTGAAGGCTGTATCATTGCAAGCAGTGGGTAAAACACTTTCTGATAACTCAGCTGTGTTTCTGTAGACTGATCTTAAACAGGAGAAAGGCTCATTCTGCTGAGTGCACCGGGCAGGTGGTGCCATGCCCTGTGTAGCATGGGAGTGCCTGGCTGTAGTGGGACAGCAAGAGAGGGGATGGCTGTGTGTAATTCTTAGCCAAAGGTGAGCAGACTGAAACCCATTCACCTCTAATCTGTGTGTGGGAAACACTGCGAAACACAGATGTCAACTTTGCAGTAGCTTTCATTTCTCTCTCTGCTCCTCTCATTTGCATGTCTACCCCATTTTTTCATCTCTGCTCTAAGGCCGGCATTCATCCTACTTAGTGGAGGCAACCTCGCCATTGGCCCTCTGCTGAAAGGGATGAGAGGCTCTTCCAGAAGTGTCAGGTCTTCAGATTAGCAGACTGCCTCTCTGAGTAGCCTCCTGCTGTGTGTTGGCTGTACAGGAATCGAGATGTGTTTAGCTGCCTTGGTTAAATATCTGCAATTGAGTGGGGTGACTTTGAACGCTAAACTTTGATCTCTGATGAGGCTGGCGGACAAACAGAGCAGTCAGTTGCTTTATTTTTCTTGCACTAGATTTTAAGAGTATTTTTCACAACCAGATAGTAAAGCAAAGCCAAGCACATTGATGCTGAGGGAGTTAGAGATGGAGCCTGAAATGGCACTGTTGTATCAGGTGGAGCTTGCCTGGCCAAATGCAGGCTGAACACAGAGGTGAATAGAGATGAACCCCGAAAGATTCTGTTCCACTTGTTACGCTATGAATGAGCCCATAGACAAAAGCTCATGGGTAGTTATGTGCCTCTAGGATTGCATCCATAATTCCCTGCAGAGTTCTCTCCATGGCAGTCTTTCCAGAGCAAGGGATCAGCCACAGAGATAAATTGAAGGAAAAAGACTGAATGGCACCACCCAAGTTGTCCAGTCAGTGCCTCTCCAAATGCAGAAAGGCACACTGCAGATGCACAGTCATGTGCTCTGTAGCTCATATCACCCCGGGATGCTGTACATTTCCAGACTGATCACAACAGACTCCAAATCTGTGCTAGAAGACAAAATGCCACAATAATTGTGTCACAGGAGGAGAGCAGGAGAGATCAAGGGCACTTCTAAGTCCTCCCGACTAGCAGGAGATTTGCTGGGTGACATTTGCAGATGCTTCTGGACCCTGCACTGTGCTGCAGAGAAAGATAAACAAAACCCAGCAGTCCCTGTTGAGCTAATCTGAAAGGGGGTTGCTTCCCAGTTCCAAATCTGGTGATTAGCTCAGCTCTGTGCATGCAAACAAGCACAGACAGCTGATGGATGCTAGTACCTCAGGGAACACTGATGAAGCTTGCATCTCTCAGTGACCACATTTACACCCTTTAACTGACCCAATATGAAGTAAAATCCTCTGTCATAAATTTCTGGGAGGGGGGGGGGGGAGGGGAAGGGCGTCAGGAAAAAGTCTATTGTTCAAGAAAAATGCCAGCCTTGATTATTAAACTATACTGCTCTAATTTTACTCTTATGCTTTCCTGTGTACAAAAGATCTTCAGTAGGAGGTTATTTGCAGATTGGCATAGTCACTGTATAACATACAAAGGCAGATCTTTAAACAACGTGCTGTGATCTTATCTGATCTGCAAGCTGGATAATATATAATCAATATAATTTGTGGCAGGATATTTATATAGGTGTGGTGAGGTGTGTTGGAAACTCCTCTGGAAACACACAGGCAAAAAGGAGACAATATTAGCTTAAATAAAAGATGCTATCAGCTGAACAGCTCCATGAATATGTGTTACTACTAGAATAGGAAATCACAGTTTGCAGGTACTTAGAGCCAGCTAAGAGAAAACGTGTTGGCTATGGTTTTCTGTCATGTTGGCTCTAACATGGTGGATCACACAGGGAACCAGTAATTACCTACTGAGATTTTCAGCTGTTGTTCACAGGTTTGTGTGTGGCTTTGTAGTTCCATCACCTGTATCCAAAGGCATTTTCTGGCTAGAAAGAAGGGCTTGAAGGGCTTGGCCTCAGAGAAGCAGGGCTGCTGAAGTCTTTAGTAGCTGAGAGGTGCCATTCTGCAAACAGTCACTTCTACCACAGACAAAATTAATTGGTTCCTTTGCCGGTATTCTTGAAAGGATGAATGGACATTGTCAGCACTGATCGGGAGACCAAGCTAAATTATCATAATAGACCCTTCTGGCCAAAAATTCTGTGTGTCACTGAGAGGTGCTCCTTTTGTGTCAAGGGTGAAGATACCTAATAGTATAATTTAGGTACCAACAGCTGGTTATGGTGTCAGTGACTCTACTCATACTGTGGATGAAAATATACTTTAGCTTTTACAGCAATAATTTCAACCACTTGCACACATTCTATGTTTGCTTGAAGAAAATAATCTGTGCTGTACAGTTCATAATAAAAGGCCTTCCTTTCCTGAACAGTACCTAAAATTGTAACCTAGCAAGAATACTAAGGAGGCTGGAAATGTCAACTTTGCCCAGACAACCAAAACTTTTCTTTTTATTCTGCCAGTGGTTGCACCTTCTAGAACCCTGATGCTGTAATGGGATGTGTGAAGCGTAGAGATAGAGTAAAGCTCCAGATCTGGAGCTGAGGCTTCCCCAGTGTGAGAAGTGTTGGTGTTGGTTATGTTTCCTATTTAGCTCCTTTTTAAGTTGCAAAAGATTTCCATGTCTAGTATAACACCCTGTAAAACAAGACCATGCGCTGACTTCTCTTGTTAAAATTCCTTTCAGTTTCTTAGTTCTTTTTCCTCCCTTTATTCATTAGGAAAGGTAGAGGTCAGTGGAGCTTTGTGAAGGACCTTTTCATCAAGGGTGAAACATATTAATCCTGCTGCAAATCCTGCCTGCTGGCTGATGGGGTGCTTCTTTGTGCTGGTGTACAGGCCCATCAGAGCCCCAGGAGAGCTGTATGCACATGTGTGCACCTGATGTATGGGTTATTTTGCAGGGATGGAGAACAGCTGAGAGTTGAAAGAGTGGAAAGCAAACAAAATTCTGCCAGAAGCATAAAGTAAATGAGTAGAAGAAAATCCAAAACTGCACATTTTCTTTATGACTTTCTTTGTTACCTCTTTCCAAAATAGCCGTATTTTGGTCTTTTTTTTTTCTTGTCCTTGACTGTATTTGTATCTTTGTATTTCTTGTTAGGTTATCAGCTATGTCATGTTATCAGCTTCTAAGAGTCGTACCCCAAATCAGACATTTCTGCTCAAAGCAGTAAGTCTCCAAATGAGATAAATGAGTTTGGTTTCTTCCCTAAAAGTTAAAAATGTTCTTTTCTTGCACCCAGGGTCCTCTTTGGACGGTTGTTCTGGTTAAATTCAAGAGCTTAGTTCCGGAGTCTTTATTCCATGAGGGAGATCAGGCTTCTTCCTTTGAGAGTTTGCTCTTGACCTGAATAACAAAGGAACTGAAACAAGGGCAGGGTGAGGCTAGGGAAGGTTTGCTCACTGGTGTAGCTCGTTAGGGAACTTCGCTGCTTTGCTACTAAACATTTTGGTGCTGCCAAGTTCTTGACAAGAGCTGCAAGACTAACAGTGGAAAAGTAGGTCAGGAGTAGATCTTGTGAATCTAGTCAAAGGGCCAAGAGCACAGTTTATGTAGGAAAAGAAGGGGAAAAAAAAAAAAGATTTTAGGGTGCAAAGAAGGACAGGGCGGCCAGAGGTTGGTAGGACTCCGTAAGTGAACCCTGATGTGTAATTATGCATCTGATTACAGATTACTTTCTAATAGGGTCTGAAAAGTTCTTTGGTTTCTTCAGCGGGACTTTCATTAGCACTTGGAATCTTTTATTCTGCAATGGTTGTTAACAGTAAGACCAGCCTGCCTGCCTGTCTGCTTGCCAAGATTTCTCTCTACAGTAGGTGAGCAGTGTGCTGGTCTGCTGTATACACATTCAAGTGTGCAACTGCACCCCTACTGAGACCCAGGAAAAAGCAACCGCAGAAAACCAAGAGTTTTTGCAAGAGGGACCCTTACCTTTGAAATGTGGTAGGTAAGGGATTTTTTTGGATGGAAGAAGAAAACCAATAGAAGGAGTTTCAAGGTTGGAAAAAACACCACCCCCAGTGTTGTCTTTGGGAGTGAACTTCAAAGCACATCTCAGTTTGGGCAATGTGCACTGGTTATCCAGCACACACACAGCATACACCTCAACTTTTTATTCAGCTGAACTTCTTGCCACACTGGTGAAATTTCTAATATACAGCTGGTGTAATGAATTTTTATATTTAGGCCTAAATTCTTAAGAGGTTACTGTAGCACACAGCACACTGAACTGTAATCTGATTTCAAGCAAAATCTGATGGTGGGTTTTCTACCACATTCGTAATTCCAGCTAGCTTCCAGCAAATACTTTATATGTTTACACTGTATATGTATTTCTTCTGCTTTATAACAGAACTCTTTTTAACTGTTAGAGTTTTTGCTGTTCTTTTTTTTTTTTTTTTTTAATTGTTTTTAACTTTTTAGTTTTGCTTTCCTAACAGTTAGAGTACAAGCTTTAAAAGCATGCTAATGTGATACACCATTTCGGCTGAAGTAAAAGCCCTTTAGCATACACACTTACTCAGAGAAAGTGGGAGTGAGAGAGCAGCAGGATTTATTCTTACAAGTGTAATCCTTTCATGTAGAAATTTCCCCTTAAAAATGATTTTGCATTTGGGACAGCTTCCTGGTAATCAGCACTTCCTGCATTTGGTGTTACAAGCCAGGATGTTTGCCCACCCTCAGTCAAACTGAGTGCAGTGCTGCCTATTGGTTTTCCTCTATCAATAATTAATACATCAGTTGATGGACAATGAACGTTTTATAGAGACCATTTTAACAAAACAGGACAATGCCTTTCTTGCATCTATCAATGAGAGACATTTTCATCTGTCTTCTACAAATTCCCTCATTTCCCTTCTGAATGTTGGAAGCCTTTGCCAAGAAAACATTAACAGAAGACTCCTCATTATCATCGTAACACAGAGTTTTGAAGGAATGCTCTCAACTTAAAAATCTACGTTTCTGCCTGAAACGTTTTACCTCCTAGTGTTACAAGGACAGCATGGAACTCACTGACAATTTAGGGAGATAGGTTTCTCTTTCTTTTCCACTTTTACTTCCTCCTTCTGACAGGTTTCTCACTATCTAGCCTCAAGGTTTGCCCCCAGCTCATCACCAAGCTCTCTGTCCTTGTACAGTAAAGGCACAGGCCAGTTTTAATCATAGAGGTGCAGAGCTCCAGTACATGTGCAGGAATCACAGGTGTACAGCCCCAAAGCTGTTTTGAAATTAGGGTTGGGATTTATTTTGTTTCTAGTTTATCTGAAAATCTTGGTGGCTACTCTTGAAGCAGCTCTTTATTTAGCTGGAAAATGGGTTTGATGTGGGCAGGGATAGTTTTCGTCCACAAATTCCCTCCTCTTGTGTGATGTTTCTTTATCAACACTTGCAGCTGCATGCTATGCCATGATTTGGAGGCCTCTGTTAAGGCACAGACATACCAGGAGAGGATAGGGAAATCATACACTGAGGAATTAGTAATCTGCAGGAGTGGTAGTGATGGATAAGAGCTATTTATATTTTGGGCAGTGACCATAGAAGTCCACTGTGTAGAGGCTTGAGACCACTGGCTGTACTTGTTTCTGTGCTGGAAGAGTCGCCAGGGACCTGAGGGAACTGGCATGCTGACGTGCTGTGAGTGACCTCACACAGTTGGCAAAACCAACCAGCCTAGTGAAAATCTTCCTGCATATTCTCACTCTCCCTACTACAAGTGACAAAATGTACATTTACTCTCCTGACAAAATGTTCTCTGCTCGGGTAAAAATTTGAAACATAATTTTGTTTTTGTTTGGCCATCCTCTGAACTTGGAGCATAGCCTCAAAGGTGATGCATGCTCTTTTCAGATGGCTGGAGGTGTCTGTCCCATCTGCCAGGTTCCTTTCATACCTGCTCCACATACTCTTGGTGTAGGACTGTTTATGTGTTATCTGTTTTTACCACTTTTAGCATTCCTGTGTGCAGTGCCAGTATTTGAGCTGAGTCACAGATTTGTAACAACTCTTACTGGCTGAGGATCTGGACTATCATGTGCTGCAGTGTCCTGGCAGAAAGAGTCCAATAAATGAATTGCAGTATATAATCTGTGAATTTATTTCTTAGTATTTTATTCTTGATTTTTGCATGATTTTCAAATCAAATATAGCAGTTTCTGGATGACATCAGTCTCTTTTCCATTTTGTTGTTTCATGTCTTTTCCTCACACTATCTTTCAATGGCTGGCATTTCCCAATTATTTTCCATGAGAGCTGTAAATTCTTAGGTTTATAATAGGTATATAAGAGTTGATGCATGGCTTGCTATTTGTACTGTACATTAACTTAATGTTCCTTATGAGTTACAAGATTTTCTTTAATAATGCATTATGTGCCTTACTGAATCGGTTGTCATTCGATGGAGCTCAATAGCAGGTTTTAGTTAACGTAAACCTTGAGAGTCCATTGACTTTCTCCCTCTCTTCTGTAATTATTATTATAAGTTCTAGGTTGTTTTCAACCAAAATTACATGGCAGAGCGGTGAGGAGTTAAGATTTCAATAAAGCAGAACTGATAAACCGGCTACTATTTTGGGGATAGGAACAGAAATATTTGGAATGTTATCAAGAAGTTGTTATGATCTTTCAACACCTCTAAGCTGTGAGTTGCTTGGGACAAAATTGTTTTTCTCCCCATTAGTGGTATGATGCAGGTATACAGATTAATTGCAGCAGTATGAGCAGAATAATAATGACCTTACTGTGTTCTCACAGAAGTATTTATCAGAGATTTCCTATATACCTGTATTTTGTCATCCATCCCATTGCTCAGTGTTTTAATTAAATTTTACCCTGAATTGATTACATCTAAATTTTCCCATGGGGCTGTAGATGTGAATTTGCTTTTCTTCTCCTATCTGTAATACTTGTTTAAATCTTTTCTCTCAGTCTTCTTTTTTTTTTTTCTTAAGAAGATTTGCTGATTGCAATTTGATTATCTGTTCACCATTTTACAAATTATGTTACCCAAACTGAGGCCTAGAAATAGAAGTCCAATAAATGGCTCTATTCATAAATGTCTGATTTTATATTATTCTATTCTGTTGATCTCAAAGTTCCATGTTAGAGTAGATGATTCTTTTTAAGCCACTGTAGAAAGAACTAAACTAAAAAAGCTAAAGCAGAATACTTGCATTTATTCAGTAGCTCTTCTTAGAGACTGCAAATGCGGACATTTGAGTCTATTGTCATTTTCAAATAAGACAACTGTTGAATTGGTGAAAACCAGGACTTTTTAAGAAATGTTTTCAAAACATCTCCTGAGGAGTTTAGAGGCATGAGTTTTATTCAAAGGCAGATTTACACCAGTCAGAGATTCCTCTTACATGGAGGGGGAAGGGACAGAGGGAAGGATGTTATCAGAAGGATAGGCAAATTCACTGAGTGAATTTTGCTTGTGGGCAGATCTGGCTGTCTGCAGCAGAAACTTGATATTCTTCAGTTCCCCAAGATGTCCCAATTTCTCATTTCAACATTAAGTTTTGCATAAACACTTGTCTGGCTGGAAAGGCTTTTCTTCACAGCATGCTTTCCCAACACAGCGGTCCCAGCAACACCATTCCCAGAAATGTGTGTCCCATGTGTTTCAAACAAAGGCATTTCCATATTAACCGGGTGCTGTGGGACACCGTGGAGCTGGCTGTTCCGTGGCTGTTCACCTTTCGCATCCATGCTCCGCCTTCTGATGTACAGTGCAGAATTCATGTACTTTGCTGCAGCTTAACTGAATTACTCTTCTGTCACCCAGGCTCTGTAATGCTATAAAGGCTGGTTAACATATATATGAAAGCCATGGCTCACCACTGCACTTTCTGTGACACTTGCTTTTGTCAAAGCCTTTCATCACCAAAAAAACCATTAAAAAGTCGTGACCGCTACTGAAAAGATACAGAAACAGGACTAACAAGTAAAGATGTCAAAAAGTGCCCTACCTCTTCCTTCCTTGGGTTTTGAATGGGAAGAGAAGTCTCTTGTTTTAGCCACTTTTTATTTTCTGTGCCTCCTCAGCACACGGTGCTACAGCAGTGAATGCCTCACTTGGTTCACATGAAGGCCTCTTGCTGCCAAACACCTGCAATCAGTAGCTCACCATTTGGCTGGGAAGTCAAAGGCAAGATGCATGCAGTGCTGAAACCACATCACTCCCTTCCCTGAATGCTGCAAAGCTGCAGGGGGGGCACCCAGCAGTGCCTTAGGGTTTGCAGTCAGCTGTAGAGCATGTGTTGCTCTTACATGTGCTCAACAGTTATGTACAGTGAGTCTCTGTGGAAAGAATTGCATCCCTCAGGATCAGAGATCATGTGCTACCTGGACAGGATGGTGACAGCAATCTTGCTGAAGCACACAGAAGGCCAATTTGTAATATGTTGCTCGTGTTGTTCTCTCAAACAATTATTATAATCCATGTATGTGTTAAACATGCTTTCTGTGGCTGTATCATTAACTATAACAAGGTCAGTGTGCTCCCCGTATGCACTTCCATTATCCAACTCGGCAGGGTTAGAGCACAGGACACATTGCAAAGAGGGAGGAATCTTCCACCTTTCCTGGTGCCTGAGAAGAACATCAAGTCCTGTAGATGGAGCCTGGCTATGGAGAGGCACTTGCTTTGCTGCAAAGGGAAACAGGGAGCCACTTAATCTCCTGCTGCCTGGTTGCTGCGGGGGGAAGGAGGATTTTCTGCTGGAGGTGTGAGTCCTAGTAAAAGGCCATACATATCCCCAGGGAGTGATGGTGTCCAGAGTGCAGCAAGGGCAGAGCAGCTGCAGCTGTATATGGGAGATACTTCTCTCCTCTTGTATGCAGCATGCTAGTGCCAGTTAGTACCTGTGGAAGTGAGAGAGGAGACAAACCATGTTTTCATGGTTTTGTGCTCTTCAGGGTGCTGTGAATGCAAAGAGGTAGTTTTGAGGCTGTTAGCCACTTACACATATAGCAGAAATTTAAAAATGCATACTTTAGACAGGACTGCAAAAGGTCCACTTACAGGACTCTGACTGTATACAGAATCTTTACAATCTTTTAAAATGTAACAAAAAGTATGATTTGTGAACATAATCCTTTCTCTTCTTGCAGATCATAATGTTGCAATGGTTATTTTTTTTTTATTGGAATAGGAAAAAGCTAGATACTTATTCTTTTACCTCCAGATAAGACCCCATCAAAACAGATTCTGTGTAAAGATGGTGACTACTTACTGTATTCAAGATATCTGAGCAGATTTTATATCTTACCTAAGAGGCTAGAGAACACTGGGTCTTTAAATTAAATCTATGTGATGCTGAGGGATTTAAGACATTACTGAGCAAATGTCTTAGGCTAATAGAGTAAGAGCAGGGACTGAATTGCTATCCAAAATGCAGCAAGACTGCTTTGCTCCGTGTCTAGCTCATGCTGCTAGAAAATAGTGTCCTTTCCTCAACTGTACTCCAAGAGCCTTTGTTGAACTGCGCAGAATCTCACACCTCTGGCTTGGGGCTTGTCTGCAAGTCCCTGCTGGGGGATGGTGAGGGTACTTGCAGCTGCTTCTTACACCATTGGTAGTAGAGATAGCCACTGGATATTTTGGGATATCCTTTATGCTTCCGTGGCTTTCCTTCCTTAGAGCACGGGATTAGACCTGGGAGAGGTGATCGCAACCTGTCTTCCTACATTTTGGAGAATGCCTGATCTCAGTGTGGGGATCTGGACAATGTAGCTCAGAGGCAGATGCCCAGCATCATTCTCACAATGTGCTGATTTGGCCCTAATGGTTAGTGGTAGCTGATGTAGTAGCCACTGACGGTCACCTAGGATAGAAGTATTGAGGTATTGTGGGGATGACTGTAGGCAGACTTCTGGGCACAATGCTGCTCAGCTTCCTACTTCCACTTCTGCCCCAAGATGTTAATGATTTTCCTTAGGCCATCTACATAATATTTCTGTATGTGGGAGGTGTATTTGACTTCCTAAGAAGGGTTGCAGTAGGTCACCCATTCTAGATGGACTTTTTTGAGAATCACTAGCCAGAGACTGACTCTAGTTACAGTTTTAGGGAGATTTACACTGTCTTTGGACAAGATTCCAATGAACTTTGAGCAAAAAACTCAGGATGTGGTGATTTGTTCTAAGGCCACTCCATTTCTGACACGTTTGCTCTAGTGTCCTTGTGTTTGCTTTGTCTGAGCTGTCACTGTCCCAGTCATCAGCCCCATTCCTCTGTCATAGGGCATCACCAACAAGTAAGTGGTGGTGGAGTAAACTAAGGGATTTGTAGCCACATCAGGTGCTAGTGTTGATGTTTCAGTGTGAACTGCCATTCACTGCTGCTTTCCTGTGCAGGGTAGCAGGCCAGGTGCTCATCTGCTGAGGTGCTCAGTGCCTACTGCTGCTGGCTGGGACAATGGGATTTATGGCAAAGCTTAAACTGCTGGAGCAGTTTGTCCTGGTTTGGGGAAGAAAGAACCTGTCCACTCACCCAGATATTGACATTAACCTCAGCAGTTTCAATCTACTGGTTCATTCTCTTTTACCCAAATACATGTGCAAAAATAAATTGAGAAGTTTTAATGGGCCTTTCAGAAGGCTGGTCACTTAGCAGTGTCACCAGGCAGCTGACCGTGGACATGTTTGCCAGTGACCCAAAGGAGGGAAGAGTCATCTTTCTCCCTCTCTGGTTTAGCCTCCTACTGGTGTAGATGCTTCAGCTTTCCTGCGTGGCTGCTGCAGGAGGTGCACTTGAGTGCAATTCTGGCTGTGAGCAGGAGGACACAGGGTCTGGGTAAGGTGGCACATCTGCTTAAACCCAACCTGAGCAAGCACTAGAACAGAGAAGCTGTGGATGCCCCCTCCTGGGAAGTGTTTAAGGATGGGATGGACAGAGCTCTGAGCAGCCTGGTCTAGTGGAAAGGTGTCCCTGCCCATGGCAGGAGTGTTGGAACTAGATGATCTTTAGGGTCATATCCAAGCCAAACCATTCTATGATTCTATGATATTCTTAACCCCATGCTGTGTCTCTTACTAGCAGCAAAGGGATTATTGATGAGATTCTCAAGGCTGAGCTGTAGAGCTGAAGTCAGTGACAGTTGCATGCCTAAACCTGCCAGCTGGCTTTGGGAACGCCAGCTTCCCTCTGCCTGTTTACTGGAGAGCCCTGCTGTAAGAAGTTATAAAGTAGCAGAGGATGCAGTAGTATTTAGTTGCTGCAGAAGTTAAAGAGAATTAGGTGCTCTTTTTTGCCAGATTCCCCAGCTGCTGTAAACTGGCTGCTCTCTGCCAAAATCAATAGAGCTACATGGATTTGCTCCAGCTCAGGATTTGACTCTGTGAGGCTATATCAGAGCATGTGTCACTTCCCTTTGCAGGCAGGTGAAACAGCAATGAATATAGAAAAGAATCTTGCAGCTAGGGGAATTTAATAGATAAGAGCATACTAACAAAAATCAGTGCAGGGTTGTGCCTCTTGTCACCATTTCTTCTGAGTGTGTGTGTGTGTGTCTGTCCCACCCCATTCCTTCTTTGTTCGATGTGATTGCATCTGCATCACTATGGTAACTGATGAATGACTATTTAATTTACCAATCACTGGATGCAGCAGTTTAGTGTTTAAAATATTCCAGCACTGTCTGTCATACGCATATGTACAACCACATACAATCTGTCACACAGGAAGTGTTATAGGTTCTTGATACTCATATTTTAAGCTAAATTTATTTACCTGTCTCTCCAAATGGGACATGAGAGGTTTATCTACTGTAACGATGACCACAAGCTAAACAGTGTGTGCAGATAATTATTGTTGTATTATTTCACGTTTGCTGTCTGTATGTGTCAACTGGCAGCCAGCACACCTGAAATAAAGGCAGCACCATTTACATCCCAGAGGATTTCTGCCCAACTCCTAGGTCTTAAGAGTTATTTAGAAGCTTTCAGAAGAAAAATGTAGTTTGTGTTTTAGGGAACCAGTCTAAAACTGTTGTTTTGGAGGAATGAAAGGGAAAGGACAACTGTCACTAGCTTTTCAATGGGTTGGTGTGTGCCTTCAGCCATTTGAAGTCTTCAAGAAAAGGATGAGTAATTGCTGGAGGAATGCTAAGACAGCTCCATGCTCTTCTGTGGGGCTGATGTAGGTGGGCACTGACTGAGAAAGGTAAATTAGCATCTACTTTCATTCTGTTTTCACTCAGTTCTCCACCTATTTCAGTGCTGTGATAACCTGGAGATTTTCAGATCCCTAGACAACCAGGTACATTTTTGCTTGAAGGAGACTTGGTTTTATTGTATCCTACAGAACTGTGCAGCTGACTTTTAATCTTTGAAGGAAGTACATCCTCAGTAGAATATATACTCTTGCTACAGGTAAAGCAGATAGTTTTAATATAGTTTTAATAAAGTTACTGGTTTCTTTTGGTGGGTTTTTTTTGTTTGTTTTGGTTTGGTTTTTGGGTTTTTTTGGTTTGTTTGGTTTTGGTTTTGTTTTGGTTTTTTTGTTTTTGTTTTTGGTTTTTTTGTTGTTGTGGGGGTTTTTGTTGGTTTTTTTGGGGGTTTTTTGGTTTTTTTTGGGTTTTTTGTTTTTTTTTTTCCTTTCTTTCTTTCTTGGACTGCTTGACAGTGTAAAAGAGTGAAGGAAGAGGAGTGACTATATACATTCAGGCATGAAATGCCCTTATGCCCGCTGAGTGGTTGGAAGTGACATTTCCCTCATGGAGTTGTTGAGACCCGAGACTTGACCATAGGCATCTTGCTCAGAGCCTGGGGCAGAGAAGTTCACCTGGGCCTAAGGAGAAGGAAGAGATTTCAGATAACATGGGAAGAGTTATGAGAAGTTTAACACTGCAGTGTCCTCCAGTGCAGCTCTAGAGGGAAACCACAGCAAATTGGACTGCACATATACCTCGATGCCTGTGAGCTGTGGAAGGTAACCTGCTTCTTTGCTCATCTCTTGAGCTATCCTGGGATGCTCACAGGTAAAAATTCCAGGCAGCAGGCAGTTCCCACATCACTTAGCTGGATGTGCACATATGTATGTATGCAGACTGTATTTGCAATGGCACACCTCAGAAACATCTGGTTTGGGTAGATGAAGCTCAAATCTTTTAGGTGAATGCCACTTCGCCCAAATCCTGGCCCTAAGAGCAGCTTTTGACATGGTAGATATGCTTCATTGCAGTTTCATATCTGAAACAGCAGGACCGAGGACTCCTAAATCATGTCCTATTATTGATATATAAGTGTGCAGTGATCCAATCAGGTAGTTTTACTGCGGGTTACATGAAACAATAACTGGTTGTATGATGGCCCCTGGTTAACCTGTGGTGAGGTGAAAGCAGGGGCACTGGCCTAGAAGGAACCGTTATATCCCAAGGTTGATTTAAAGCTAAAATGGAACCTAGATTCACCCAAACTGCAAAACTCTGTGCTTGCTCTACAACAAATGTTTCATTTCATTGCCCATATCCAAAGCAGGCTGCCTTAAAAACCTGCCTTATTCCTGAATCTGGATCTTGGTTGCTCATGAAGCAGAAGAGCCCTTGTAAAAAGACTAAGTACAAACCCTGCAACTTCTCAGCTTGTACAGCTCTCTCCCTCTATGCCCCTGTTGAAAATGTATCTCTTTTCCCAAAGTCCAAGGAGCTTCATTTAGTCTGTCCTTGATTTAGAAGCCCCTCCAGTTCAGGTCATGTCCATTATGTGCTGCACTGCTGCTCACTTGGAAGCTATTGTGCGTTCCAAAAGAAAATTACGGCCGTCTCACAGGGATGAGTCATCTCTGACAGCTGGGTGAGAGAGGATTTTTTAGTTGTACACAACTTTGAGGTTTAAAAAATCCCCAAGCCCTTTTTTGTTCCACATGGGGCTGAAACCAAGTTCCTTCTATATGGAAAAAAATAAAGAAAGAAAGATCCTCACTTAACACAGCCAACAGTTCATTAATCAGCTCACATCAGGTGAAAAAGATTCAACATTGCCAGCCTCCCACATTCCAGAAACATTCTCTGACCACAGAAATATTAAGGATATCCTTCAAAATCTTTTTTTTTTAATGCTCAATGGAATAGTGCCAACCTGTGAGAGTAAGAGGCTGGCTTTGGTAGGTAGTTGATAGCTTGGTGATTTATACTACCTGCCTAGTACACAGAGGTCCTAAGTTCAGGTCTGTGAGAGCTCAGGACTTTAGGCTATTGTTGATTTTAAGCCTCTCTTGGGTTTTGATAATAAATCAACCCTATAGATGAAAAATCTTTTCTCACAAAAGTTTTGGCAATGCTGCTATGTTTGCCTGCAGAATGCACAATTCTTTCAATCATTTGCCACTTTTTCTGATGAAAAACCATTTCATTGAAAAACTTTATGAACTATCTCTACGTGTTTGACAACATTGGGCTTTTAAAGTTTTCAGAAAAATTAAATTAATTTGACTGTATTTTAGACTGAAAAATCTTTTGGTAGATTTTCAAATACTCTTTTTTTCCATGGTGGTCCATTTTATATTGCTCATATTTGATATGCATTTTTGATATCTTAGCTTTTCAGAGGACTTTGGAACACAAGACCCTGGTGCATTGTGTAGTAAAAAGAAATGAAATTTCTAAAGCATGAGAAATGCACACTTCTGTGTGGATGAAAAATGAGAGGAAATAGCTATTTTCTCCCCTTTTTAATAGAGTAAATTAAGAGAAATCTAGTAGAGTATTTGATACTATAGAAGCATTTGGGCTCACTGATTACGAAGGGTAATTCTGTTGTCTTTACTGGGATTCTTGTAGGCAGATGAAAAATTTAATCAATTGTAAAAGCAGAGAGGCTGTTCTAGTGTCTGTGGTGACCGCTTCAGCTAACCTGGCTGGGAAAGGAGAAAATGGATACCATCGGAAAAATGTAGCTCTTTTTGATCCTGAGCAAACTGCCCTGATTCTTCTCTCCCTCAAGAGCGCTCCTCTGCCTCAGAGGAGAGGAAAGCAATCCCTTTCTGGGATTTCCCAGCTCTTAAACAAATGAGGAAGGTTGATGAATCTTTAACAAATCCTTTCCTTCAACTCTTTGGCAGACTGAGGACATAAATAACACCGGCAGCTCCATCTCAAGTGTTTTGCCCAAGACAAATCGTATCTCAGTTACTGCGAAGTGGCATTTTTCATTTTGCCTAAGAGACTCACTTAACCCATTCTCGGCTGTTGGCTGCAGCACATTATCGGGATTTGTGTTCCTGATTTCGATGAAGAGCTGACTGAGGGCTGTAAGGATGCTGCTTGAGTCTTACTTTTATGAATAAGCCTCAAAAGGGAAAGCATAAAGCGAATTTATTCTGCCTGTCTGCTTGTGGACACTGTACCAATGGGGGGCAAATCAGTTTAAGTGGAACATTGAGGATATAGGCAGACTGAATCAAGGAGCAAGAAAGTGTGGTCTCAGCAGTGCTGACCAGAAGGATATTTCAGAAGGACTGCCTTCTGAAAGGAGTGGATTCAAGGGGAGAGTGTTTCCTTCTCCTCACACTAAGGCTGTCCCTGGGCTGAACAGCAGCAAGGTGGTCCAGAGATGGCATGGTGCCTCAATCCTACATCTGGGAGATGTGCATTTGGCTTGTGTCAGCCAGGTATTTTAGCAGATGCTGTGCTCCCTGAGCTTTTGCTGGCTCTGAAGCTAGCTCAGGCATCTCAGCGCCATACCTTGGCATTTGCTTGGGGTTGAAGAAAAATCTTTGGGGGACTGAAGCTTGCATTTCTTAGGGGAGTTGCCTGCATGTGTTCATCTTATATGACTGTTCTGTAACTAAACTATTTTGTGCCTTGAGATCACACCTGAAGTGTCATTTCTGTGCTGTTGGTTTCTTGGGTTTGAGAAAGAGTGAGCTCACTAGCTTACATGTTTTTCTCTTTACTTAAATATCCTTTAAAAAAATCTTTTACTTAGCTATCTTTACTCAAAACTCTAGTGGTCCTGATTAGAGTCAGCATTTTTAGTTAGTTTCCCGCTTAGGAAGTGCTGATACAACATGAACAAGGGCATAAGGGTCCTTTCCCCTTCTGAGTACTAGCTAGCAGAACTAGGCTTTGTTTGTGAGCTTCTGAAGTAGCCAGGGATACAAGAGAGATGAGCACACTTTAATGCTGTTCCTCTCAAGTGTCACCTTGGGGTGACTTCTTGCTTATAAAACTGCTTGGGGTTCTCTCAAGCTAAGATTGCTCCAAGGCAACACTTTTGATCGAGCATGACAGTGAGGTACATCCACCAAGGCAAAATGTTTTATGTGTCCTGCACAATAAATAGCAGCTGGATACAGGGACAGTCCATGGCAAATCACTGTGGCTATCACGCAGCACTGCTCTCTGTCCCACAGGCATCCCACAGCAGTCAGCCTGTGCTCGTGGCCTTCCCCTGTGCCAGCTGCCAAACTGGGTGCACATTTCAAAGGCAAAAGGAGCAGTATCCTGAAATACTGGTTACAATTTGTCTGTCAGTTGGACTTTCATTTGTTTCTTTACACTTCAGCAAGAAACAGCTTTGCTTTGCTCTTCCCTGCCCATCTCTGGCTATCTGTTATTGCCTGGTATGAGTATTTTCAGTGCTCTTTCCTTCTTCTTGCCAGACACAGTAACAGGGAAGGAGGAAGAGGCTTAGGTTGGTAGCAGTCTCTCTGTGCCTCTGCCTCTTTGCAGAATGGGGAAATAATGCTTCTTTTGCCATTTTTTTCATTATGTTGCTGTTCTATGCTGAGAAAAAACATATTTGTAATTTTCCCTTTTGCTACTCCTGGGCTGTAAGACAAACGTGTGAAAGTCTGAATCTGTTTCCAAGTTGATGTGACAAGGAATGTACTGTCCAACCAGGATGGTGTGTACTGAGCACAAATAAGGGTCGATGTACATTTTAAACAGTATATTTAAATGTGAGTTTCTGTCTGAACATTGGGACACACTTTTTAATGTGAGCATGACTGAGCACTGGCACAGGTTGCCCAGGGAGGTAGTGGAGTCTCCATGAAGATATTCAGAAGCCATCTGGACATGGTCCTGGGCACGCAGTCCAAGGTGGCCCTGTCTGAGCAGGGGGTTTGAACTCGGTGACCTCCAGAGGTCCCTTCCAGCCTCAACCCTTCTATGATCCTGTGTTTATGGACTTCAGGTTGTTACAGCCATAACTCTTCCAGTTCAGAAGGGAGAAAAGGTTTGTGAGTAGAGGAGTTTTCTTTTTTATTAGACCAATAATGTCATTAGGAAAAAAAAAAATCAAAGCCACAGCTTTGAACAGACACTTTTATCACATTCTGTGCACCTGAAATTTTAGGTATTTTTAGAAATATGGTGGATATTTTAATAAAAGACTGTGGATATCTGACTTTATCCACACAAGTTTTTGGGCTTAATATAAACACATATCTACAATGCAGTTAATAAGTAAAAAAGGGACACTTGCCAATCCGAGTCAGTTTATCAGACAGTTGCTTTGCTTTGATACAGTCCATTATGATGAGATATAAATGGTCTGAAGGAGTAGGGAAATTTTGAATCAGCAAAGTAGATCCTAAGGACATACATGTGACCAGAAAGATACTCCAGTGAAAAACATGAATTACAAACAACAGGACTTTGCAATTTCTAAGTGGGAGGCTCAGACATGAACTCTACAAAATGCATAGCAAAGCAGGGGCTACATTGTACTTTCCAGATCAGTGCTGCTGGAAATTGCCTCACTACAGCCAGCCAGTGATTGCAGTCACCTCTTCCTTGGCCTTGCTGTTCAGTCCCATACCTACCCACCCGGTGTGTCTCTGACACATTTCCACAATGTTTAAATAGCACCTCCTCTCAAATAGGACCACTTTGCCAGAAAGGGGTGTCTCTCTCCAGGGAAAGCTGTAACTTGGTGCTAAAAAAGACTGACTTGAGGTAAGTGTACCCAGAGATGCAGAAGTGTGAAAGACAGGAAAAGAGAAAAGGTAAATAGGCCATTTTGTGACTTGCAGATTGACTTATTTAATGACATTTTCATTAACAGTTTTTGCTAGTAAATGTCATGGGCTTAGCTCTCTTTAGAGCTGTCTACAGTAATAATGAGTGACTCCACTGGGAAGTGATTTACATAAAACATGCTTCACTTGTTGCCGGCCAGAGCTCTGTGCTGGGCTAGAGAGGGAAGGAGAAGAAAGGTAAGTGCACTCTGTAAATGAGGGGCAGTTTCATAAGTAAGTTGAGTTGTGAGCACTCATGAAAAATCACCGTCCTCCCCACTACCACCTTGGCCCGAAATGTCTCCCAGCTGAGTCACCGCACTGAGGTGAATGTTTTTACGCAGGTGTGACACAGACTACTGTGGAGAAAAGGTCAGGATGAGCTGATGCAGATTAACCGTGCAGAGGAGCTGTAGGCAGGAGCAAAATCAGCTTCCCTGGCTTTTTTTGAAGGGCTTTTCCTGCACATTTTGTATCACTTCTGAGCAAAGCCTCTGATCACAGCCTTTTGCATTTCTCCAGATTTAAGTGTCAGAGAAATAGATCCATATTTTGTGGTCTGTCAAGTTCCAGACAGACATCAATGTTAAAACATGACAAATAGAGAACAGAAAATGAAATACCATTTTTTTTTTAACATCATAAAAATTTATTTAGTTAGTTTCTTCTTTGGTAGGCTTGAGACTTTACATTATGGCTTTTTCCTGGAGCTGGATACAGTGCAGTCTGGACCGTTTGTTACTAAGTCATCCCCTGTGTGTTTTTTTCTTGTGGATGAAATAGTTTATGTTGACTCATAAATAGAGATATATAGCTTCTTAGCGTCTTCCCCTAAAATTGCAGTAAATTAATAGAAAACATATTGCTGAGGCTGTGCTCTCGAAGTGGATTCCAGTTAAACCAGATAACAAGTGACATCTCAGTTAAGCTGAGCTTTCTAAGAGTAACGCGTCTAAGCTGTCCAGTGCATACTTGCCTAGAGGGCAATCTCCAAAATGGCTTATGTCCTTTATCTAAGACACCTATTTTAAGATAAAATTTGTTTTCTGAGGGTTCTTATCTCTCTCCATTGACTATGGAGAAAGCTTAGTCACTTGGATCTGAAGAATTTCAAAGACTATTTTGGTAGCTTGAGACATGTTTTTTTTAAGAGATGACAGAATAGTTTTGAAATGGAAGTATAGCTGCCATGAGTCTAGTTTAATTTTATATTTTAATTTGTATATGTATTAGTAAACTATATGCAAATACAATTTATACACTTAGCATGCTTTAATTTTTTTTTTTTTTAACCACAAAATGTCCTTGAGAAGGAAAAAATTATCATCTCTTGCCTGTGGTAAACATTTATGCCAATGAAATGAGGTTATAGATAGAGACAAACACTTTGATTTCTGAAAAAATTAACATTTCATACCAGTGAAAAGTAACTTACAGAAAAATAAGGCATAATTAAGTAAACACTTCCCGTTTCTCACATCTCCATGGAAATTGGCTTGTTGTTCAGATCATTTGAAATAAACATTTTGCTGGTACTTTGACCAGGGGGACTAGCCTGATGGTGCTAGTAATAGTCAGAGAAGAAATCAAAGACTGGAAGCTAAGAACTTTTACTTCATGAACCCTTGTTAATTTGATAGTTGGGAGTTAAGGACTGTTCATGAAAACTTGCACTGGCATCTGTATTCATCTCACGTAAATTGCCAATAAAAATTTCGTTCATGCTTTTTAATGATAGATTTTATTTGGGAGTAGTTAGGAGGGCAGTCTTGTGTTCCCAGTCATGATGTCTTCTATGAAACTTCATGTAGGCCAGAATGATTTGTCTTCATAAGTTTATTTGCTATGTTTGGGTTTGTACTAAAGCCAAAATGTTCTTTGAGCAGAACAAATTATAAGAGCTGCAATTCAAATATTTTCATATTTTGCCTTTCTTTTTCTTTGTCTAATTTTTATGTCAGCTAAGAATGTCAAAATCTAAAAGGTAAAGTATCTCTGATTTTCCTGGGAGATTGTGCTGATCAAAATTTCTGGGAAGTTGGCTGAAAAGTAATGTAAGCTTTTGTTTCTTTAAATGGCCTCATTGAAATGTTCACAGGTTTTTTTGTATCTGTAAAAAGGTGGGAAGATTAGATGTGAGGTTTGTCTTGAGAAAATCGCATTGTTGTCTTTTAAATTAGTTCTGCTGTGGGCACGGTGCCTGTAGTTTTCTTAATCTGTTAAACCTTTTTTATAAATTAATATTTTGGACAATGATAAATATAAATAATTTACATTGACAGCTTTCATGTTGTGTGTTCACTGAGCTGGATTTACAAAGCCATCAAGCCAGGATGTAATTCCTGGCTTTATTAGGTTATGAAATAGAATCTAGCCAGAAGATATAATGTCCTTAAGCTGTAACATCAGCAGCAACAGACAGACCTTAATGCTGCTGGACCTAATGGAATTAAATTTCATGTATGCTTAATGAATGCAAATGCCACTTAATTTTTACAGCCTGAGTTGTAATACATTGCATGACATGTCTACTCCTGAAAAAATTATTCAAATGTGTGATTCTTACACCCAGTGTCCAATTTCACCACTGTAAAATGTATCCTCTTAGGGAAGAGGGAGTGGAGAAACATGCCAGCAACATTACTGCATAATTTAAAGCAGCCACCAAAGAGGAATGTTAAGATAGGCACCAGGCAATTACAATTGCTGTGTATGTTTTTATTCTCCTTTGCTACTTTTCAACAAGGAGCAGTAAAAAGATTTAGATCAAGTGGCAACCATAGCAACAAGGAATTTTTGGTTCAACCTGGTGCTGTATAACTTCTGGGAGAGAAACACATTTCTGGATACTCTGGCAAGTATTGATTCTTCCAAAAGATATGTGCAGCACTTCAGTTCAGATTCTCAAGCACAAGTCCTATGGACATACATGAGAGCCAGTTTTGGTGCAAGCCCGAGCTGAAGCAATTACAAGTGGATTACACCAGAACTGGCTGTGATACTTGTTCAGTGATACTTGGGGCTTGTTAGTTACCAACAGAGATGACAATTCCCATTCTGCTCCCCATGAGAGAGAAGGGAAATAGAGTGATGTGGAAGAAGGCTTCTATCCCTTACCAGTGGTAACTACCAGAGCCACTGTGTCTTTAGGCTTTTGCATTGCCTGGCAGACATCCAGGTGGGCAATGACCTTGAAAACAAGTAAGCAAAAATTCATGGGACATATGGGTGGGATGCAGAATTCAGTCATGTATGCAGAGAGCCCAGAAAATGTATTCAGTTGATGAGGGTCTGAGAGGTTTTAAAATGTAGCCAGTGATCAGTCGCTGTGCCTTTTACAAAATAAAGTGGGTGCCATAATATTGAAGATTATGGCAGACATAGTAGTTACAACGTCTAGCTACTGATTACAAACTTAGCTGTGCAAGGTCAAAAGGATCTGTGGCTCTCACTTATGTGAAAACTTTGACCTTCACAGCCCTACACCAAAATTAAACCTCCATTGCTTCTTGTGAGAAAGAGTAAATTTGCACAGTTAATTCTGAAATGAAAACAGCAGCAAGATGACAGTACAATGAATGGTATGCAAACTGAAAAATGAGATCAATGTTATTCCAGAGAATGTGTTAGAAACAAGTGTAATTAAATGTCATTTTTTTTCTAATTCTTTTGGAGGCAATTCTTCTACTTTACTGTATTAGATGGAAGTGTTCTGCACACTGACAGAGTAGGCTGGGGGCTCTTAACTCTGATTTAATGGTTCAGAGACATCCTTCAGTAGATGTACTGAGGAACATAAGCCTCTTTCATCAATAGCCTTGTTCTCCTTAACCTTTTCTCATAGTCACCTCAGGAAGATACTTTGCATGTCCTGTGTCTGCAGATCCCAGGTGCAAGCCACTACATGATGGGGTGCCCCTTGAAAGCGCCCTAACCAGACATTCATTTCTGCCATTGAATAAGTTTTACAAGTAATTTGCCCATTATTTTCTTCCAGACATAGGGAGTTGGGGATAGATCCCAGAGATAATGAAAGTAAAGTAAGCATCTGACCATTTTATCTAACACTCCTTTGAAGGCTAGTTATCACAAAAAAAGCTGTGATAGTACATAGATCTCCTCCACCTCATTACACCTCAATTTGGGAACCTGAGACTATAAAATAATTTCGTAAATTATCTGGAAATAGCTATGTCTGACTTTGGATCCCAGAGGGGGAAACCTGTTGCCCTTTGGAAAGACGTATGAAGTTACCTATGATCAAGGCAGTACATTTTTAAATACCTTGTCTCTGTATGTGTGATCACTTTATCAAGTTGCAACAGTAGGAATTAGAAGAAAAGTATTGCCACTTAAGAATATAGATGTTTAGAAAAGAGTGAATTGAGGCAGAAATCCAGGATCTGCTATTTGCATTTTTTTTTTCAGTAGCACAATTTCTTTGACAGCCTGAGTTAAAAAAAGCAGAAGGTGGGTAGTATTATTTCAACAAAGTTCCCAGCAACTGTTGCATATGGATCGTCTTTGTATTATGCAGGTTGTTTCCTCCACATTTTGTTTCTTGCATTGGACCACTTAAAGCATATCCAGCAGAGTTATAAATCTGCATAAATATTTGATAACTCTAATTGGGCAGCCTGCACCATACTTTCACCCTTGGGCATGTAGTGCAATTAAATGTGCATGGCACCCGTATATGAAATGTTAAGGTGGTCAGGGAATGTGTGAGACTGCCTGAAGCATCAATTTAAAGCACCAGCTCTATTTGTGCTGTTTTGAAATCAAAGGAAATATATGTTCTTATTTTGTAATTAAAGAGAATTGCTGTTAAAGGATTTTACATTATTTTTTAAATTAACATCAACTTCACTTTAATTATAAACACGTGTCCTCCAAGGAATCTTTCACATGTGAAAGAGTCTCATCTTTAGAAAGGTACACAGTATAAGAAAGGGGTTTGTGGCATAGGATGGTCTAAATACCGTTTTGGTTCTTAGCAAAAACATTGTTAGTCGTGGATTTAATTTATTTTGAAAAGAGATTAACTATAATTATAGCTCCTAGAAATATGTACTGCAGTATATTTCTGTTTTATTTTCTGCTAAATATAATCTTTAATCTAAAAAAAAAAAAAAAAAGTTGGCTACTTTTATTTTGAAAAAGCTGCCTCTGAATGTCTATCAGTTGACTCTGTTCTTCCTGAACCATTGAAAAATTGAAATACTAATACTGAGAAAGAAAAATCTCCTTTTTTCACTTCCTATCCACATCCATCTTAAATACAGAAAACCTGAGGTCATTCTTGTGGGTGGGTGTAAGACCAGGGTTCTCATCCTGTGAAAAACTCTTATACTTCTAATTTTTCTTCTCTGTGACTTGAAAAGTTGAGACTGTTTAAGGAAGTCTCAAACTTCCAGTCTCACATTTAGTTGTAGCAATTGTTTAACTGAAATAAAATACTTCTTTTAGTCTTGTGTTAGGGTTTTTTTGGTGTGTTTTTTTGTTTTGTTTTGTTTGGTTTTTTTTGTTGTTGTTGTTGTTTGTTTGGGTTTTTTGGGTTTGTTGGGTTTTTTTTACCTTCAGTGTGTCCAGAAGGCTGAGAATATGAGTCTTGTGGCACCTTTCCTTCCAGCTCTTCTGCTTTCAACTTTTCTCCCCAGTATGAACATTTTGATTGAATTGAACCTACTTGACCACACCACAGCCATGCACTGCCTATCTGTGTGTAATATTTCGGCCAAAGGGGCAGTATGAGAAAGATCCCCCAAGAGAAAGCTTATGTTGTGCTGCAGTCTTGTGTGCAGTGCCGCAGCAATTCAAGTGGACACAGCTTAGTGTTGAGCTGACACTTCACAAATTCATCTGAGACATTTCTATCAAGGCTGACATGATTCAAAGGCATTTCATTTCTGTGTCTAATGAAAACGTGAAAAATTACTTGTACCCACAGAAACTTTTGACTTTACAAAGAGCAGTGTTTCCAGTAATAAAGACAAAGGCATTTCTCCTGAACAGCATAAATCAAAGTTGTTTTCCTGTGTACAAATATCCCAGCCTTGCCTCTGGGATGAGCGCCTGTATTTCAGTGTAACTGCTCACCCTTGGCTGTCTTCATCACTGTGGTTGAGTGTATTGGGAAAATATTAAAAAAAAAAATGATATGCACTTTCTCCTTTTCAAAAAGAAGAAAATGTATGTGAAGAGTAGTGCTTCTTTAACAGATAATCTAGGCCAAGCCCTTGGCCTTCTGCTTGTGTATCTTCCCTTTCAATCCATCATAGCACCTGGGGCCATTACCAAAATGAAGGCAGCAGGCACTCCCAGCGGGAATTGTCTTGTTGCATGTGAAAGTCTCCAGTCTCTGTGAGCTAGACCAATCACCCTGCACACATGTTATTGTTGAGGGAAGAAGTAGTCTCTTTTATGGCTCTTTGCCATGTTTTTCCCCTGTCCAGGCACCCATATCAGGACAGGAACATCATGCCCTGGCAAGTGTTTCTTTGCTCTGCTGCCTGTGCAGAGACTCAGGACAGCTCTAGTAAGGTCTGTGTTTTGTTAAATTAGTCAAGGAGCCTGAGAAGATACCTCCTAACTGCAGACATAAAGGAAGTATGACAGGTATTTTAAAACTGGTAACAATCCATCGTTATAAATGCTTCACTGAAATTTGGTTTGTTAGTTTTTACACATTGTTACACTGGCATTGTTGTACTCTTAGCCTGAGAAATGTTAGTTACTGTAAATAAGTGAGTTTCAGATCCAGGAGCCATCAGCTTATGAAAGTTAAACATTTGCCCTCAGTTTCAACAGAGCATTTTTAATAGTAAAAATAGCTGGATATATGAGGCTACTGCTCAATATACTGGAACACCCCTAAATAGTTTTGGCAAATCTAATTTCTAAGTGGCCTGGCCTGATTTATATTTGAGGCATCCAGAACTCATCAGAGCTCTTTCACATGCATCTGTAAATCTGAGAAGGTACATTTATAATCAATTATCTGTTTGAGGTTGCTAAAATTTTTAATTTTCTTCTGAAGGTGAAGACCTCAGTGGCAGCTCAGAACTAAATCGTTTGAACTGAGGGGTTTCCAGGTTTTTGAACACACAAATTAACTTAGCAGCCAAGGAAATGTTTTTCTGTCCCTAGTGTAAAATTGGCTTTAAAATGAAGCAGAGGGAGAGAGGGGTTAGATATGAAGCCTCCTAGGATAGTCAGTAGAGGTTTTTACAGCTAGGAGACTGCCTGCTTTTCTTCACTGGAAGAAACAAGATTTGTGAAACAATTCAGCAATTTGCAATCTTTGAGATATTCTAACAGTATCCTACTTAACCTCTTACCTCCCTCTTCACCGAGCAATGGTCTCTTAGAAGCCCTGCATCAGATGTGGCTTAGATGTCCTAGGAGGTCTGAAATGGTGCTAGGTATATCCTTTATATCTCACCCCAACAGAAAAAATCCAAAGCTCACTGTTTGAGCCAAAGAAATGGCATTGTAGCACCTGTGGAATGCTCTTTTTTACCATTTGCCATCCCAATTACTGCCTAATAGGAGTAATGTTTTCCTTTACTAAAAAAACACAATAAAACAAATGGTGTTTCAGTTAATTTTTATACATATGAATTCTAATCAAATATTCTGAGTGCACCAAATGTGCATTTTTGCTTGAGAATGACAAATGTATGGGAAAATGTTGGATTTTCTGTGGCAGAGGAAGAGGGCAGACAATCCCCTGAAGTAAAACAAACCTTTCAAGACTTTTATTCAGAAGCACCATGTTTGGCTGCCTGTAAAAATTAACTGTGAGGAGTGCAGATGATAAGTAGGATGTTTCTAAAAGCATTTACTGATGTATTGAGACCTAATTTGCAGGGATAGAGTTGCAATTCAACACTGTGCTGCACCCTGCAGTGCACTTGGGTGGTGTTTGCAGGCCAGGCTGCCTGCTGCTTGCTGGGTGGGGAGGGTGAAGCAGAGGAAGGTGGAGGTCAGTCCTAACTGCCTCACAGCTAGGTTTGTGATTGGAGCCAGCCAGGATGCACATAGTGTCGACTACATAGGAAACATTTGAAAGAAATCAGAAATTTGGGTAATTGAAATGTTTTTAATGAATGTCAACCATTGATTCCTTGAGCACCTGCAGCTTAATTTTAGCAAAGTATCCCTGGGAACTGTCGCTGTAGAAGGAGGAATTATAGGACACATATTGGAGCAGGGGTTGTGGTGCATTCCTGGAATGTAAGTGATCAATCTGACTGCTGTGAATTAAGAGCAGCAGTTGCATGTGGAAGTACCTGATATTAGCCCCAGTAAAGAATTTAGAATTGCTTTATATATCTGACACTAAACCTAATTGTCTCCAAAGGCACCCTTGGTGCAGCCACCCTGCCTTTATAAGTGCTTATTAAAGACAGAAAGTGCTGCAATGACAGTGTGTTTGTTGCCTTTCATCTCCAGCATTTGGACAGCTTGCTCATATCAGCAGAAGTAAACGCTAAAGTTATGGCAACCTATGGCACCCTGGCACCAAGAACAGTGCCTGCTGCTCTGGTTGAAGATCTCCAGGGAGTCTGGCAGGCAGCAGTGCATGCTTGCCCTGCCAGAGGTGCCGTGTGCTGGCTACAGGCAGTGGACTTGCTTGTTCCCAGGTTTGCTTATCCCAGTGCAATAAATAGCAAAGGAAGTGGCAAAAACTTACACCATGCAGTCATAAAGTCATTAAGGCTGGACAAGGCCTGAAGAGGTCATATTTTCCTTGGATATAGAGGTCTTAGTTTTGGAAAGGGGTCTTGGAAAGGGTCTAAGATTTTTACATGGTTTACTTATGTGTGCCTGTGTGATTTGGATGAGTTCTGGTAGCACACATTTAAAAGGAGGGGTCCTGATACTGGGGCCCAGGACTTTTCCTGACTTGAGCTGTCATTGCATCTTTATCTGGTTCACCAACATTCCTGCTTTTCCAGTCTTGGGTTTTCCCTCAGGTGTGTTGCAGGTTGATGAATTTATGGTGGCTTAAATGCTGATGAATGACTGATTGTCAACATGAAAAAGATGCTATTTGTGATATTATGCTAGAATTGCACCCTGCTGTTGAACACAGAATGAATGGAATAAGCCCTTTCATTACTTTTGCCCTCTTGAGAGATGTCTGCTTGTCTTCTGGAAGGCTGGCCAGAATGAGTGATTACTTGTGACACATTGCTCTGATTTTGCTCACCGCTGCAATTCCACATCACTTTACAGAGTTTTAGGTACATGTTGTTCTATGCTGAAAATCTATTTGATTTGGGCAGGCTGCAATAGAGGTTTACCACTGTTCTGTACTTTATTAGATAATCATTCTGGAAGGTTGCCATGGCTGCAGGTGCCCTATAATCAGAGTTTTTCATTTTCCATGAGGACTTCAACTTCTTTGTCAAAAGACAGGAAAGATTTTTTTTCTGTCAATTACAGCAGTAGTTTACATCATCATTACTAAAGAGTGTGTAGCAAGAGGGCAGGAAGTGATTCACCAGTGCGCAATACGAGAGATAGAAAAACAGTTAAGAAAACTGTCTAAATTACATAGACCACTGGAGAAGTCAGATTTTATACTGTCCTATTTTTTATTCTCTTTTATTTTCAGAAAACGGTTGTGTGAAGATGGAAGGCCTTCTATTCTGTTTTCTTCATACAGTGTTTTTCTCCAGTTCTACATAGAGCTAGTTTAAAGAATACTTCAGGTATCTGAGGCTCATTTTGTTCTATGGACAGTGACAGAGCCATAATGATAACAGCCTTCTTGAAATCATCACTCTGTCACAATTGCCTTGAGGGAAACACTTTGAATCAGTGACTAGAGAGGGAGTTTTACCATCCCATTAACTAGAAAGTCACAACCAGTTTGAATTGCCACTAATGTAAATCAGAATTGAATCAGCTCTACAGCAGTGTGATTTCAGTGCCAAGCACATTGTTAGTCTATGTTTCTCACATTGACTGCTCTAATAATGCTCACTTATTTTCCTCCTGTAGTAAAATAAGTCCACATTTTTTGTAGGAAATCCTTTTGTATATAGAGTTACCTTGCATATTATATTAACTTACGGCATGGATAAAATCAGCATCTAGTCTTTTGCAGTTTGTTTTCCCTGAGACAGAATATATATTTTACCGGTACTTTCAAGATGTGTTGAAATAAGCATTGTTGAGTAAATCTAAGTCAAGTCTGTGCTCCAAACCAATTCAAGAGATGGGTTTTTAATCCTTGATATGGTGTAGTTTATTTAAAAGCAGACATAGAAGTGGGTTTTACAAGGATAGCTTTTGCTAAAGTAAGAAGTAATGGGGAAAATGACTATTCATTCTTTCCAGGCTTTGTAGAAGAAACAATGGTAGAAATACAGATATTTTATTTTCCTTTGCTCTGTTTCACTAGACAGCTAACTTAGATAAAGCCATTCTTTGTTAATATTTCTGAGACAACGCGATCAAGCTAGATTTCCCTTGCAAAAGTAAACTTTACTACTTGTAAACCAACAAAGCCAACAGAACCTTAGGGTGAATGGTGATATAATAATCTGGTGCTGCAGAGATTATAAAGATAAAAACAACCCAAAACAAACTGTCATGTGTTGGCACAGTTTAGTTTTAGTTAGAGAGAAATGTGGAGTGTTTTCCTGTTAGTACCTTGGAAATTATTTTAGAAAGGACAAGGACCTATCGGATGACACTTTGGGATGTTGGCATCTGCTTTGACCACTAAGAATGTTGAATGTGACTTTGGGAAGTACCCATATAAACCCTGATTTTGTTAAGGTCAGTCCTTTTCCTCCTGGTCAGCTGAACAGGTAACTGAGTCAGGCTCGCCCATCCCACCCCCATCCCATCTCATCTCGTTCTCCCCACCCCCCTCCCCCCTTTATGGGGGAAGCTGGCCCGAGGCCTGGCTGGGCTCCATGGGCTTCTAGCAGGGGAGGAGAGGTTGCAGCTTTACATCAACTACTTTAAAAACATCCCCAGAGCCCCGGAGCAGGGAGGTATCTCCACTGAGCCCCTGATAACAGCTATGGGCCCAGTTGGGCTGAGGCCACCCCGATTGTCACCGAGGGGTGGGCAGAGTTGCCCCCTCTCCCCTCCTCTGGTGATTGCCAGACAGAGAAGAAAAGAGTGAAAGGGAAAAGCCCAGCTGATCTGAGGTGCAGCAGGGGAGAGACTGCTGCCCCTGCCTGGCAAAAATCATATGGCCACTGCAGGCCTAGGCACATTTTAAACCTTTCTTGGCAAGATGAAGGCCTAACTTCCAAGGCCTATCTCTTCCCTGAGAGAGAGAAGAAAGAGACAGAGTGGACGAGTGGATGTAGAAAAGACACTGCATGAAGTCAGTGGAACAAGAGTGAAAGAACTGATAAGATTATTACAAAAGGGATTGAGGATGTGGACATTTTTAACTGGACTTCTCTGATGTAAACTATGGAGAAATGGACTGTTTCTTGTAACATCTTAATGTTGTTGGGCGAATGCTGGTTCTAGTCAAAGTTGGGGACTGATATGATTGAGATTTAAGTGGGAATCTTAAAGCCTCTCGCTTCTGGGGTAAAAGGAGGTCTATTTCTTTTGAGATAGAGATGATTTTAGAGAGAGAAGAAGAGAATCCTTGTTTTGTGCTAGAAGAAGCATTCTTAAACAGTACCCCAGACACACTGAGAGGCCCATGAGTAGCCAGGGGAAAGTCTGCTAATGGCTGGAACAGCACAATCTGCAAAAAACTCCAGGCAGTTGCAGATTTGTGACATTGGGAGCCACCAGTTCTTGTGGCAAATGTCTCCATAGGACTCTAGAGAGACTACTCTCCCAAAGTGATGGAAGATTATGTTTAAATGGTGAAACTGACTGAAAATCACAGGTTGTGTCTCTCTGTGTTGTCTGTAAGAAAGTTAACAGTTTGTTAAGGGAAGGGAAGAGTGTTTTGAAGTTTCATTTGTTTTGTTTTCAACTTTTCCATTCTTTTAGTGTGTGTTAATAAAACTATTTGTTTATTTTTTAAGCTTAAGCCTGCTGTGCTTCTCCTGATCTTCTCCCACAAAAAGAGAATAAACACTTAAACCACTACACTAAATTTGGCAAACAGAATTTGGTGAATGTAAAACCACTACACAAACAAACAAAATAACACAACCAAAATTCAAGTTCTTATCACACGAAATAAGGAATAAAAACCCCTCTGTGAGCTGAAAGAAAATAATTTGCAGTAACAAAGCAATTTAACTTTCGAAGAGTTTGTTTATTTTGAATTAACATCCTCATTTCTGTTTAGTTATGGGGATTGTATTGGTGAGTTTTACGTAAGTATTTTGAGTCCTACAATGTATTTCAGATGAGAAGCTGAGTAATATTGCTTGTGTCTGAGATATGAATTTTCTGCCTTTTTTTTTTTTTTTTTTTTAATTGACAAATGTTAAACACTAGCTTTACATAAATGACTTTCAGACTGGAGAAACCAGACCCATCAGTTCCATACTAATCAGGCATTGTCCCTGTGCTCTTGGCTCTCACAGAACCCAAGTGCTGATTCCTTAGGAGTGGATGCAGAAGCCAAGTTTTGCATGGACTCTTCACATTCTGTAGGCAGCTGCTCAGAGACTCACTCAAGGAAGAGCTGCTCCCTGACTTTGGCTTGACATTCAACGGATTGCCCTACTTCTGTAAATCTGGCCATGGTGGAGTGTGCTGCTTTTTAACTTCGGCTTCACTGTCTTTTTTTCTGGCTCCTCAAGAGTCTTGTGTTTTGGCTCAGCGATACTGACCCCTCTTCCAGCTGCACTGCTGCTCCCCTGGGACATTCCTTACAGATGTATTCCTTCTCAGAGTGTCTGATCACCAAGACATTCCTCTCCCATTGCCTTAGCTCTAGCCTTATCAGTGACTTGGCTACAAGTGTCCTGGCCCTCATTCAGCTGCCATCTTCCTCCAATTTCTGCCTCTGACTGTCTGAAGCACCCTTTTTCAGATGACTGAAATTGCAAATTTACTCCACAAACCATCTCATTGGTGCCAAATGCCCCTGTCTGCACACCCTTAAGTGTAAGTGCCACAGGCCTGTCAAGTCTTGCACATCTGAAGCTTTACACCTTGAGAGCCCTGAAGTGGAAAGAAACAAGTCTGTTATTAATGGGCTCTGCTTTCCCCTCCAGATCCAATTCTTCTGGATGACCTACTGCAGCACTTCTCTTATCTTCCAGCTCACCTTCATCACTGGTTTTCTGACATATGAGTCTGGTTTGACTGGTACATATTTGAGAAACTGGGTATTTCTCATCAAGCCTGGAAGGGAGGGCAAGAAGGCAATGAGCTGCAAGGGTATAGAAGCAGGAATTGGGAAGATAGATTAATTACTTATGTTGATTAAAATGAGAGCAGGTTGTACTGTATGAATATAGCTGATATTGTTCACAGTCTGTGTTATGAAATACAGAAATTTGCATGACAAATGTCTGCCCTGAGGTCATCAGGCGACAGCCACATCCTGGTGATCCCCTTTTGCTGTATGCATTTGTTGATAAGTCCTGCTGGTGTAGGTAAAAATGTAAAGACCCAAATGCAGAGGGGACTGACTGCATAGCAACATGAACAGAGCTTCATAAATCAATCTTTCCTCAGGAAAAAAAATCCCTGCAGACTCCAGCCTGCTACAGAGGGAGCATAAATATCTTTTAAGCACAGGAAGCAGATCACGTTTCTGGAAGAAGCTTTACTCTCCAGAGTTTATATGTTACAGATCTTTCATGTAAGTTAATGTAAAGCTGGGCTAAAATTGTTATAAGTGAGATCAGGCCCTTTGTCAGAAGCTGAGATATTTATAAACAGCTTTGTCTTCAAACAATGTGGGCCATCCATCATATGTTTTGGCCTTAGAAAGCAGTGCATGGTTCTGAGGAGAGGGACTGGAGTTTAGTTTGCTTTGAAGGAGGTAATGTTCAAAGAAAAATGTCTTCTTTGCTCAGGGAAATCATTCTGATTTCCATGGTACCACACTGAGTGTCTTCTAAGGGGATTCTTGCTCCCCATCAACCTTAGCCATTGCTGCTGCTTCATCAGCTGTGTGAGGGCTGTTATTACCTCAAATATATTAAGCTACATATTTCTCCCTGGCAAGCCCAAGTCAGCTAAGAAAACAAGAGGAATTCAATAAGTGAAATTTTGGAAGGAAGAGTGTCAGGGCCATAAAAAAAACCCTCCCTGTAGAAATACACTTCCAGCAATGAACTCTGAGTGAGCTGTAGTAATTATTTATTAAATGGGCAAAAAACAGGTGAAAATTAGGTAGTGACGTAAGGCACTTTGGCAAAAATTGGTTAGAAAGTAGAAACTCAAGTATTTGAAAACTTACACTCTAAATAGGAATCAAAGTTTTAAAAGTATTTAAAATGAAATACCTGCTTTAAAAATAATTTGAAAATATTTAATAATCTCATTCTGGTTATATTTCAATTGTTTAATATAAATTATTAAATAAATGCTTCAGTATTTTAAATAGAAAGCCAAAAACATCAGGTAAATGTAAACACCTTAGCCTCACAAGAACAGTTTCACCTTAATTGGATAGAATAGCTGATATAAGTGCTGTGGAAATTAATTTAAGCTTTCAGTTATATTAAACTTGTCCCAGATCACTGGATTCCCTTTCAGAGTTTCACTTTTGGACATGCTTTAAAGGAACATTTGGCTACAAAATATTTTTTGACCAGCACTAGGGTAATAAGTGTGTCCCACCAATGGGGTGTTCTTACAAGCAATCTGGCTCACAATTACTCTGTGAAATGGTGTTCCTTACAAAAGGACAAGTGTTGAGGCACCCTCTCACCAGTTTGAGATGCAACCTTACAGCTGCCCCTCCAGAGCAATAAATTTCTGACCAAAATCATTCTACTTTCTGCAGTCTTTTCAGGTCTTGAAAAACGTGCATGCTTGCAATAACTAGATGTCTGGTTTGGCTTGATTCTCTGTGTTAGAGCAAAACACAAGCAAACCAGCTTCCTTTCTGTTAGTTAGATTTTACTGTTTCCTAGAAGTCTGACAATTAACAGCATTCAGAGTAAGAAATCCTGCAGGTCACTGGGACTTTAAATAGTAAATGTGATAATCCTCTTATATTTATACTTCTCTTTCTAAAAGGAAATCCTTGAACCTGTGGTACTGTTCTCATTTTCCATACAGAAAGTGCAGTCAACTAACCTTAGAAGCCAGGGTCACAGAAACGACCAAAATAGACTTCTGATGAAAGAATGGGGTAAAAAACAGTTTGCAAGCCCCTCCTTCTCACACTTGCAAGTTAGAAAACTGAAGCCCTGGGATACATCTCCTCTGTTCTTTTCTTTATGGGAACAAATCATATGAGATATAAAATAAGCAGATACAATGCCACTATATGTGCTGTTGAATATTAATATGTATCTTTTCACATGGATAATTTGCTCCAAGATTTTATGGAATATGCTGTCTCATTTTCTTTCTTTCATTTTTTTTCCCCCTATTTTAGCATGCCATAAAAAATAATTTTAAGAACTTATTGCTTTAATAGTTTTTATAGTAGCTTCTATAGTAGAAAGATTATTTTTTCTGTTGCATCATGCAGTAAGGCTTTATCATATTTTTTTTTTTTTTGCGCTTCATTTTTACTGCCAACAAAATTAAAATAGCAAGTTACCTCCTATGAAAGGCAGTATACAAGGAGCAGTATAAAAGATCAAGACATTAGTGCTTTTCCTGTTTTTATCCTTTCTGACGCAAGCGTCAGCTAAATATAAAGTGTCATGATAGATGGTTCCCATAGCCAGAGAAAATGGTGATGGAATCAAGGGTTTCTTTTAATTTCTTCTTCTCTGCCAAGCCAGAGTCTTGGTTTTCTGATGGCAGAGGGATTCCAGCTGGTTTGCACCCTTGCCTGTGGTGTTGAGCCCCTTTCTGCTCAGCACATAGGTGCAGAAGTTTCTTTGTTTTAGTTTTCTTTAGGCCTATGTACCTTGTGTAGTCCTGACTCTGATATGGTGTTTCTTGGCAGCCTTCTCCCTCAGCTTCTCTATTTCTTTTCATGTTTGTAATTGATACCCAAGCCTTTGCAAATAAAGAAAGCGTTCTGCACATGTGTCTTTGTTTTGTGAGACCTGGGCTTGCTCTTGGGACAGGGGATGCCTTGGACCCGCTCACCAGCTCTATTAGGGCTGTCCTGGAACTCTCTGAACTCTGTGCTAAATGACAGGCAGCAATTACACCCAACCTTTACCATCATTTAAAAGGATAATAACTATTGTGAAAAAAAATTATCAGTGACACCACTGCAGCATCTGATCACCTAATTGCATATTTCATCTTCTGCTTATATAAATAGCAGCCATGAAAGAAATATAATTAATATTGCAGCAAGGAAAATGTTCTAGCAGCTGTAATTAGGGCTGGATAAATCATTAACTGTGAATAAATAATCCAAAGTATTCTTGATCCTTTTGGTTTGTGAATCAATTAGGGAATTATAATTTCTCTCTTTTCTCCTCTTTCCCTTTCTTTTTACCCCTAAATGCTGCTCTTACAAGCATGGCAGAAAATGTCAAATTTCCATGGTGTTCAAATTGTCTATTTCATGGGGTAGAATTACTTAACCAAACTTCATGGTGTTGGTGGGTAAAACTTTCTGAAGAGCGTAACAAATCAGAAAACAACAGTAATAGGAGGACATGGATGCAAATCCTGATGAGGTGTGCTTTTTGAAGGTCGCTGAAGATGTAACTTCAGGTGTCATGGGTGTCTTTGCCAGCATGGAAGAGTGAGCACTGGTCCATGTTCCCAGAGCTTCCCAAGCTTTGAGATGAATGGACTCTCTTGTGAGTAAATAGCAATTAATAGAAGAGATGTGTGTGGTCAAGGTGAGCTATGTTTGGAGTTCAGGTGAACGGCTATCACGGAGACTGGTCTGGATTGCTGCTGCTCTGTATTTTATGTCGGTATTTCTACTAGCACAGAGGGATCCTGTATGATGTTATAAAGTAAAAGAATAATTTTTACATGTTTTCCTTGGTATGAATATCTCTGTAAGGTCCTGAAGAGCTCAGCTTTGCTGCAACAACATTTGCTTTAGGTGTGGTGTACCCAGCTTGCGCACAGACACTGCGCTGTGCTGGAATTTTATACTCAGCTTACTCTTTTTCTCAGAGAATCAGAACCATAGAATATTCTGAGTTGCAAGGGACCCACAAGGATCATTAAGTCCAACACTTGAGTAAATGGCTTATACAGGGATTGAATTCACAACCTTGGTGTTATTAAAACCAAGCTTTAACAAACTGAGCTAAGGAAAAATGCACAGAAGGGTACTCCAAATTTACTGAAATGTACTGAAAATGCTTTTAAAGTTGTTATTGTTTTGCCACAGTGAACCTATCCCTCTGGTGGCTGCTCTAAATGGGGGATGGGAACCATTTAAAAGCAAATGTTGCTTCAGAAAAAAATTTAGTCTGAGAATACTCACTAAGTTATGAATTCCTCATTTCCCCAGTTTCCCACAAAGATGAGATTTCAAGCCAGCTTGTGCACAGCATTGGCAGAAAAATCACAGAAAGCAGTTCACAAGCTCTGGCTGCCAGTCAGGAAGACTGGCTTGTCAGCAGTGAACCTTGAATTTTACTGTTGTTAAGTACCAATTTGTCCAGAAAGATGCAGAAGGCGTGCTGAAGCATTCTGTTTGTTGTTGCAATTGCTGATATAAATCGGCTAAACCTCTAATTACCCAAATCTTGGGACTAATAATTTATAGACTCTATTTTCCACTCGGTAAAATTTATTTGAGACCCAGAGGAGTACAGGTTTTAGCTACTTAAATGCCAATTTTGAAAGCCAGAGGCCAAGTATGTGTACTTCAACGTATGTGCGGGAGTGCCAGAAGTATTTGGGCTCAGCCTTGAGCTGACTATGCTGATTTTGCAATTTAGCCTAGAGCTTATCTCCTGGTTTTGGCAGAAGTGATGAAATTTATGATCTGTCCTGGTGACATTGGAAACAGCCTCATGAACATGTCTGAGTTGTTTTGTTAGCATTGCAAATTCACGGCTGGACAGATCAGGTCTCACCTTGAAGAAAGACCTGAACATATCCCATTTCAAGGTTCTGTAAAAATACCAAGAGAGTAATCATATTTATTTTTTTTATTATAAGAGACTTTAGGCAAGCTATTCTGCTGAGATAGGTAGGATATTTTCATGTGGTGGGACGGTGATGAGAGATGCTAGCTGTATTGATCAAAGGTACTGTGACAGAGAAAACCAATAGAACGGTCTCTTTGCCTGACCTATGTTCCTCCCTCCTTAATCTAAACCAGCAGTATTGCTACATTTGGTATTCAGATATTAGTGCTTATTGACTCTGACATGATTACGAGCATGGGAATGGTTTAAGACGTGACCTTCGCTACAAAGGCTGCTGGGTAGTTCAGTCTGAGAGATCCATCTTATGTGCTTTTAAGCCTCAGCCACCCTGCAACTCACAGTGAGGTAACTCAATAAAACAGATGAAAACAAAGTCAAAGCAAGAGCAGAGAGGATCATTAATACCATCTTGGTTTCCTTTACATGGGTACAATTAACATTTATACATAAATATGCATTTGTTGACATTCTAAATAGTATCTGAAAAATATCTCCTGGGTGGGTGGGTAGCTGTACTGTGCAAACAGAGGGGTGGCAAGATATTAATTTATTCACCTTGTCCTTCTGAGGTGTGTTGGCTTTACCCTTGCTTGTTATGGGGGAATTCTTTCATATACCATCTAGCATGGCATTCCTATCAGCAGGGAACAAATGAAAAATACCACCAGGGCTGGAAGTTTTTAGCCGTTACTGCTATGGGAATATCTAATGTACTTTCCTGGGAGATTGAGGGGTGTGATACCCCATATACAAAAGTGTGAGCATGTTGGACAAAACTGTACTGGTAATCTGATGGGATTTTTTTGTTTCAATGGTTCCTGGACTGCTATAGCATTACAGTCTAGGCTCCTACCTATTTTTTCTGCCCCAGAAGTCAGACATTTCATATTTTCCCAGATTAAAATTTCTTGCAGCACTTTGTAAAGAATACATATCACACAGTACATGTTGTTTTCAGCAGATGGACTTCGCAATTTTTGCTGATTTTTTTTTTCTGAGTCTGTGATACTGGTTTTCCTGCCTCACTTCCAGCTTCCAAACGGAACCAAGAGAAAATTTGATATGGTTGAATATTTATGGCTTTTCTATATTAAAAAGTTCTTGAGCTGATATGAAGAAAACACTCCACAGTTATGAACTGGAAGAGGCAATCTGCAAAACTGAAGGTGAAGGAAAGGTCCTTTCCCCACTGTTAAATTCCAGCCTATGCAAAGAGTAGCTATATTGGAAATCAATAGCAAAACCCCCATAGACTTTGATAGGAGAACAATTAGGTCACTGTTGGTTGTCTTTGAATTCCCACACTGGATGTCTATTGTTTGCATGGCTGGCATTGTCTTGAGAGACCAACTGGCTTTTTGTCCTTTGTTTCAGGTTGATTATATACATTAACTGCAGCAATTCTTATATTAAAGCCTACGTGTAATGGTCAGGAATAGACCAACTTTTAAATTGTATGGGACTTGTTTCCTGGCCCTTTTGTGGTTTGAAAGGCAGCCAGCATGGCAAGGTATTCATGTAACATCTTACACAGAGTTAATAAGCACAGTTATTTGAACCTTGCTTTGTATTTCTGTATGGTTGTTGTGAAAAGAAAGATAATAGCAGTTTGCCATGAAAATATGATCCTCTCTTGAGGCACTGTTACCACTGTCTGGTGGTGGTTTTCACCCACTCATGGTATCCTCACGGATTCCTCAGGTGTGACTAAGGGCTGAACCAAGAGTTGGTGGATTTGCTCATCTGTTGCAAAGCAAAGGGTGTGGTGACCAAGGCTGTGCTGTGTCAGCATAAGTACCCCAGCACTGTGCGCTGGATTGGGGAACCAAAAGAGGTGACAACATTTTAGTTTAGTTTAGTTTAGTTTATGCTGTATCTGTCTGTTCCCTTGGTTGCCCTGCAGCATGATGATCACTCACAGCAGAGAGGAGGAGGGAGTTGGCTCTTTGTCAAGGTGGGCAGAAAGGTGAGCTCACCCCCTTTCACAGAAGTCCTGAAACACAAGTAAATTTTTTCAGGGATTAAAAAGTTTTTTCAGCCTAGGCACCGCATGAGAGGGTGCAGGAGGACCGTGGTCCCCAGTGGAGTGGCTCCGGCTGAGGAGAGGGCACTGCTGGGCAGGGCAGAGGCTGCACCATGGCTGCATGGGATGAGGAGATGCCTGCTTGGGCTTGATGGTAGGTGAGAGCTGACACATGATATCCTCAGCTGGCTGAACTTGGGACAAAATCATTAAGTCCAGAGGAGTTTCTCTATCTCTGTGAGCTGAAGATATGCCCCTTTATGGCTATGTGAGACCCAGCACTGCTGAACACCAGGGGGAAGTGTGAGAGGGAAGGCTGGTGTCTGCTCTAGCATAGGTGAAAGTCGCATTTTCACGCATGGAGTTCCCCCTTTTTTTAGTGGTCTGATCTAACGGGGTCCTCTCAGCAGGGGGTAAGCTGCAACGTCTTCATGTTTTGTTAAGGGAAGGCTTTTTGGTTGGCTCTGTGGGTGCAGTTCCATGGGGATGAGACTGAATCTAACAGTGTGGGTAGGCTGCTGGGTTCTCATCTCTCTAACAGGCACGAAGTTATTGTTTTCCTTTGTGTCTCAGGTTTTTCTCATGTCCCGTGTGTTTTTTAAAGCTCACACAAAGCCTTGTTCTGGCTTTGCCCTGGAATTAGGAAAGAAGATAAGAGAGCTTCCTGTTCGAAGATACAGATATTGATAAATGTGTCTTGGTGGTTTTTCTGCACAACATCCTCTTTCTATGTGCATATTTAGAGAAGCTGTTCTTCACTTATCATCCGAAACACTTCTGTGCAGCATTGCTGATGCAGAATGGTTGCCACGTCCCTTGCAGAGGAGACTGATTGATCCTCATATATACACATATATAATCTATTGAGTGATTCTTCACAATAAGAGGCACTTTGCAGAAGTAAATTATTATTACTATTGTACCATTACTTTACTCCTTTGCAATAAGGCCATTTCCCCCACTAACTATCAGCATTTCAGCTAGACAAATAGATACTCTCAGTATGAGTTACTGGACTGCGCTCTTCCTCAGATAAGAAACACATCACCAGTGCAATGCCTCCAGTCACACCTGACTCAGAAACTGGAATCCCAAGGCTGCTTTTGAATCCACATTGGTATGATTGTCACTACTCTGCCTTAGCTTGCCTGATTTTCATTTATCATGATGTCAAAGCAGCACCTGTGTGTCTTCAGTGGACCCTGAATGACTACTCTAACCCATTATCCTAGGGTTACCAATAATTCCAAGGCAGGCGATTCCAAAGCTGTGTTTATACAGAGCTACTCCATGGGTGAAATGGCAAGCCGAGAGACATGCTAAGAAAATTAATTTTGAAAGTCACACTTTTACATCTGGTTATATACACAATATATAGTTTGTCCTGAAGCTGCCAGTCCCGGTAATGGGATGCCCTGGCAGCAGCTTGGTGTTCTCACCCCCAGATGATGCCCCTAAGAAGTAACCTACAGACTCATCTGTTATCCCATTCTCTCAAGGATAGGCACAACTCAAAACTATTTCTGTGCCACATTCAAAAGCTTCTCTGAAGAAAAATTCAGGATGGTTTGGGGATTTGTTCCTTAAGCAATTCTGTAGCAGTAATGTGTGCTTTAATATATAGTGAGGAACATCTTTAGATCTTCACTTCCTCCTGACTTTCAATGACCAGAGCTTTGGGTGTTGGTCATTTTTAGGTACATTTTGTACTTGGGAAGACCGTGGATTGAGCTAAACTGGGAGAACAAATTGAACATCCTTGTCTGAAGGATGCCTACCTTTTTCATTGTACTGTCTGTAGTCACTGTGGTGTATGGGATAGTGCACTTTGTCCTCTTGATGCCTTAAGTTTTTCAGATTCTATGCTGCCTAGGTGTTTAGTTCTGAACCTCATATTAAGTGTTTGCAAGCTCTCTTCACAGAGTAGGTAGACAAACCAAATCCTTTTCCAGATGGAGAACAAAGACAACTGTTACAATTGTTCAGGCACAAAATCATAAACAATGGTGGGCTGAAGAGAGAAAACAAGAAGGATGGAACTTCCTAATCTGAAGCTATAATTGGACAATTAACCCTAATATGCAAATGGACTAGAACTTATAAAAGTGTGAGACCCTGTGACCAGTTGTCCATTTTATGACCATTTTGGGTCCACCTTGGGTGTAGCCCTAGCCAACCACTTGTCCCACCCAAGGTGTATCCTTAAAGGCGTTTCAGTAAATACCTGCTTTATTCTCTTAGCTCTGTCTGGTCTCTACTCCAGGTCAGCCTTCCCAAGGCATCACTGTAGTGGCAGAAGTCAGTGCAGTTCAGCATGCTGTGGTGCCTGAACTGGGGGTAGCAGTGATTGATCTGTGCCCAAATGCCTTGGCAGACAGTGGTTTGAAGACTGGGTGCCAGTACCTGCCTGTTTGCCTCCTCTGGGATGTGATAAAGGACCATACCTCTACATCCAGAGCCTTGTACAAGTGTGTAATGAAAGTTTCCACAATGTATAGAACAAGCCTGTTCTGAGGAGTAAGGCACACTGATTCTTGCCAACCCAATTGCAAAAAGGTTTGAAAAAACAGTTAAAATCATATTCAGAAACCAGTGATAAATATGAAATCTGCTTGCACTTAGGAATTTGGCTGATTTCACTACCTTGATTTAAGAATCAGCAATAAAAGAGAAAAGGCCAGACCTGCAAGATGGCACAAGCCAGTGCAATTTCACTGAACTAAATGGAGCTGTGGTGCATCACTGAGTCATACAGTTTAAGGCCTTAAAAGCTTGAAGTTGATGGATATTCCCTGCTGATGGCTGATTATTATTGGTACACTTTGGTACATTGCCTCTGAATTGCAGTACTCAACCAATTCAGCACATTACATGAGCCTCAGGCTTGCTTCACTTTTGTTCAACTTTTTTTTGGGGACAAGAATTAGCTCTCATTTTATGGTGATGTAAGTTTGGAATAAAGCCACAAAACACTGGCAGCACTCCTTCGTGTATGCATTTGTGTGAAGAAGTATGTTTGTCCCAGTCTAAAAGTCCTTACTGGTTTGATAAGTTGTATGTTTTACAGGTTATTTTTATTTCTTTCTTTTCTTTTTCTTATTGCTCACTCGCTAGAGCTAAAGGGCCAGTCGCGCTTAGAGTATATAGAGACGTACATGCCTTGGTCTCAGATTCCCTGCAGGCAAATGATGATAAATGTGGAGGAAAAGAAAGATGGCTTTTAGAGAATGACCTTAGAAAACAAAATCTGCAAAAATAGTTGCTGTGCCTCATGTTTTGTATGTGAATACCCAGGGAAATAAATTGAAATGCAAATGGGAAATGCATCCATACCTTTGGGTAGAAGAAATTGAATACTTCTTGCACAGCAACTGGTTCTTTGGGGCCAGTCTTATGGATGTATCCAGGGGTCTCCCCATCGAAATGTGCAGAAATTGTTTTATTGCCTAGTTATTGATTATTTCTTATTACTTGTCAAGTCTCCCCTTGGCTTCAAAAGCATCACACAGCAGTTGGGTTGTTTTTTTATTAACTGTTTTCATGACTTACATCTTCTTTTTCTTTCTGTGAAATACATTTACCCTGTATTTGGCCTGATTGCCTTTGGCAGTGATTCTGAATGGTACGCGACCCCACAGGATGGTTGCATCATTGGACATTTATATAAAGACTTAATGTTTGTTTCATTAGTTCCACAACCGACAGTGGGATCGTGCAGTAAACCTATTGTAGCCTTTGGGTGTTGCTTCCAGAGTGCTTTTATGCACCCAGTTTCTGACATTCTCCTAGTCAAAAAGGAGAAATGAAAAAGTCAAACAGCTACTGACAAAAGCCCAGGACATTTAGTTTGAAATTTCACTTTTCTTTAGGAGCATAGCTGTTCAGTGAAGGTTAGCTATGCACACAGGGAGATAGTTCTGCCTTGCTCTTTAGCAGTGGAGGCAGAAACACTTTTCTGTACTTATTTTGATTTCTGGTGTCACCTGAATATTTCTAATTTCTGCAACTGCTGCCATTTTCTGACTTCCATTTCTTGTTGAGGCTAAGGGGTATTTGGCAAAAGCACATTTGAACCTCATGGAAATTTCACCTTTTTCAGAAGGTAAAGAAGCAGGGCCTGAAAGTCATGTTAAGGGATCTTGAAAGTAGGAGAGAGAGAATAGTAAGCAGTAAAATGAAAGCCTTTTCTGACCTTCTTTTTTTAGTTACTTTGACTGGATATAGTGTTGTTTGCCATTGGTCATATAGACTGGATGCTCGTCATCTTTAAATGTACGCCACTTTACATGCGTCTGTAGGAAAATAAATTCCATCTTCTAGGGAATCAATCTCAACTTGTGCTGGGCTATGAGAGATGTAGTTCATAAATTATGCTAGGAAAGAGCTACTCTGAGTAGGCATCTCTGAGTTAGTAACCTTAACTTCTTTTTAAGGTCAAAGAAGTGTTTTCCTTTCATGTATCCAAAACTGCTTGGATGACTCATTCCCTAAAACTATCAATTTCTCTCTAAAGCTTATGAAGAGATCCTTAGCTTAGCTTAGCTTAGCTCAGTTGTAAATGTATGTTGACAGATGCCTTAAGGTCTGGTGAATCCCACTCTTGATAGCTCTAAGAATGCAAAGGGGAGCTGAGGATACTTGCAGTTTGTAGGCAGTGCCAGCTCAAGATTTAGAACGAGGGAATAGCTATTGAAATTAGATACAACTGACAAATCAGCCTAAATTCACCAAATTGCTAGTAACATCACACTCAGCACTAGAAGAACATGATGTTTCCTGCTCTCTGTAGGCTTTTTTAGACATGGGAAAAATTCTGATATAGCATAAAATTGTCACAGAAGACTGCATATGGCTGATGCCTTATATAGTTTTAAAGGAAATTCCCATGACCGTATTTGACCTCTTTTTTTTAAAACACAATCACCATCCATAAAGTTGTGCACCTGTGTATTATCATGTATTTTGCACATGATGAAGCTGCTGAGTTATGTCAAAATTGGCAGGATGCAAGTTAATACTCCCACCAAGGCAGGAGTAAAATAAGTTGTCTGTAAAAAAGCCTTCACTTTAACAAAGTTGTTTCAGCTATGGAATAAAACACTCATCAGAGTACTGAATAAAATGGTAATTTCAGTCAATACAGAAAGAGTACCAGGGTGTGTTTTTCGAAATACACACTCTTCATGCAATTCCACAGCTTGATACTTTCTTCTGGGGGGAGGAAAAAAAAAAACAAACCAAAAAAACCAACAAACCAAAAAACAAACCAAAAATATTGTTGTACATGGTTCATTTTACTAGCACCTCATCTCATTTATTCACCTGAGTGTCATACAGCTCAGTTTTAATTCTGCAGTATGAAAATTTACCATATAAAGGATGGGCTATAAGCTACTACACAGCATATCCTACTATGCCTTGAATAACAGAATTTTTTTTTGCTTATTGGTTCTTTATACTTGAGTGAATAAAGTAGATGAAATGAATAGTTCTCTTGATTTTAGACTCGGGCTAGAATGCCCAGAACCTTGTGGGGTTGTGTATCTAAGAATTAATGTGATTCATATCCCCAGTTAGCATCAGGCGCTGTGCACAATCCTATTGACATGTCTGGACACAGATGCCCAGCTTACAGTTAAGAAGTCTTTGGCCAGCTAGAGTTTTAGCTTCCAGGTTGATAATTGTGTATTTTAAGAGCAGCACTGAACCCCACAAAGGCTGCGTTTTAGTTTCCTTTCAGCTCTAAGTTAAGTGTTACTTCACCTGGGATATGACTCATATCTCAGAAGGAAAGTGTGCTGTTTGACCAAATTGAGCAAATTGAGTGCCCAGGACACAATGTACTCAAAATACAATAGATACCTCTGTAAATGCTTTGAATTTAAGTAGGAAGAAGTCACACATAGGAATCAATTGGCCATTTATTTGTTTATTTACTTATTGACAGGGTTGTATTTTTGTTACTAAAGAGTTCAAGTTCAGACAAGTGATGCTGCACTTCATTGGATTTGACAGATATTTTATTTCTAAATGTTTTATCAAGTTTTCTTGCAGCTGCAGAATTTCTGACTGAACCTTGAGGACACATCTGGTCTCAGCTGCTGCAGTTTGTAGTGTTACTGTCATAAAAGAAAGCACGGGCAAGTACACATTGCCAGCGTCATGCTCACATTTTGGGATCTTTAATGACATAGAATCAGGAAGCAGGACCCTAAGTAGGATGGATGACTAGAGGCAAAAACAGGATCTAAAACTATTTCAAGGAAAACAGAAATGTGATTCCAGTCCTTTGTGTAAGAGTTTTCTCCCAAGAGAAAAAGAGGATCTAATCTCACCCAGTGTTCGACAGCTGCAGTGTAGGTGGCCTTTGGGATAAGCTCCTGTATAAGTGGAGTGAAAGAGGGGTCTAAGGGTCATAATTATTTTCTCTGTCCTACCATCTGTCTTAGGATGAGACTGATTACAGCTGCACTTACAAAAGTCTGCTTGTCCATTAACCTTGAGAGAGACCTTGGAGGATAGCTGAGGTGTGCATGTGTACACTGCAATCCTCTACGGTTAAAGGAGGGGAATGTTACCCCTGCACCTCTTGTCCCAAGACCCTTCTCTATCCCTGTAACTGAGTAAGGTAGCAATATTCATATGCTATGAAGTACTTCCCTAAAATTTTCCCAGTCCTTCTGCTGAATTTCCTCTAGCCAGCAGGTGACAGGAAAAATGTTTTCAAGAGGCCTCAGTTTAAATCAGGTACATAACTTAAAGCTAGGCATATATTAAAATTGCCTGATGAATCTCTGTCACATCGATTTAGACATGACTTACTCACCTTTAAGTAGACTGTGGAACAAAGCACTCAGATCCCAAACCTATCAAACACTCATATGCATAAAATACTGCATCATAGGTAGAGTCATTTCAGATTGTTGCAAGCATTAAGTAGAAGGTAACTTTATCTACTGTTATGAGGAAACTGTTGAAACTAATTGTGCAAAGCCTTTGTTGTAACCACACCACACTATTGTTTTCCCTGAAGGTGACAGTGAGGATGCAATAATGCAAATCCCTTTGGAAATGAAAAATAACACATAAGATCATTGATTCTGTGACCTTTGGTTGCAAAGGCTAAAATAAGGATCTAAGTCTTCTTCCTCTTCTTTTCAGTAGCCTGTTTCTTTGCATGCTTAGTTTTATTTTATCCTCAAGTTCATAAATCTCATGCAAGTGGTAAGGATTATAAGGAGAAGAAAATCACTCTTCTAGGTGAGTTTACATCATTCCTCCTTGTTGCCCTTTTGCTCAATTATTTTTATTCTTAATGGTCTTGTTTTCCCTGTATATAAATCAAGCTACATATATGTGCAAAATTAAGTATAGGAAAATCAGCTACTTGCTTTATTGTGTCATGAGGATACTCTGCAGTGGTATCTGATGCTCCTAGAATCCAGGGAAAAGTCCCTCAAAAAGAATTACCATTTTGTGCAAGATTTTCTTGATGCTGTCTGCACCTTCTAACTTACATCTTTAAAAAGAGGGTCAGTGTGTACTGGCCTGTATATCACTGGGTATTTTGACCATGCCAAGGGAAGCTGACAGATAGTAGGCCAAGTTCCTTAACCTCTGTGTTTGTTTCTCATCCAAATACTTACTTTTTAAAAGTTTCTCATGTTTCACATCAGTAAGACTTCCTATCTGGGCCTACAGCTATTTTGCTATAGCATTTTTTGTAAGAAACTTAATGGACAGTTCTAGGGAGAACAAAGATCCTAATTTATCTTTTTTACATTTGAGTTTTCCACCCAATAGGTTGAGTTGGAATGTAAAGTTATGCTTTTTGGGTAAGTGCATACGATTATTTGAAAGAGCTGGTAGGTTTTCCTACTCCATTCCATTTTACCAAGTGGAATGGTGTTTCAAACTTAGCATGAACTGTTGGTAAGCTTCCCGGTTCTCTCGTTTGAACAAGCCCAATGGTGTTGCCTACTCATTTGATTGTAAGCTTTTCCTGACCCATTTCCTTTTCTTGTACCTTTAAAAACACTAAAAAGAGTAGGATTCTGATTCTGGTAGAAACCTCTGGACATTGCTGTATGAAAATCACAATAAATATTAAACTGCTGCAATCCTTCAGGCCATGACAGAATAGATAAAATATTTGAACTGAGGTAAGAAATGTTAAATGACACATTGATTTGGAAACTATTTGATAGTCTACAAACAGGACTTCATTTTAACTGGTATAAGTCATAACTTTTTTGAGGTCAAAGAGTCTCATCCTGATTTAACTATTACTAACCATTTGGAATTATTTGGAATGAATGAGACAGCTAAAGATTTTTCTGCTGTAGATGATGCCTCTTCTACATGATTTGAAAAAAGCCAAAGCTTAGAAGGAAGAAAAGGCAGAGACCATAAAATAGCATGGCCATGAGAAATCAAAGCATGCATCTCAGAGGGAAAAGAGTTTGAAGCTGGAGGGCTCAAGATTTGTGCTCATATTTGGGATAGTCTACTGGAGGAAGACAAAATTGTCACTGTTTAGCTGTGTGCAAATCAATCAGGTATTTTTTATGCAGAGATCTTTACAGCAGCACTCTATGAGTCAAAGAACATTTGTTTACTAATGCTTTTTAATAAATTAATGCTTTTTTGCATTGTTAGTGCCTATGCAGTTCTCTTCGGAAGCTCACTCAGCTTTTGTCACTCGCTGGCTTTGACTTGCTTTCTCTGGTTTATTTTAATTCTTCAGTTTTCCTTCTGCTGGCATGAACTTCATGCTTGTGCTTCCTAGTCTAGGATATTGATTTATGCAGAGAAAGCTGTGACACTGGCCACATAGGCACAGGCTTGTATGGTCCATCCTGGCACTTTGGTTTTGGTCTCCTCTTTCCAGTTATCTACAAACCCCTGTCCTCTTAAGTGATCATTTGACAGTATCAGGGAACTTCAATTGTGACAGCAGTTTCTGCATCTTGACCACTTACCTACTTTGCATTGGATTGACAATACCAGTTTATTTAGGGCAGAGCTTCGTGTAGGCATGCAGCAATAAAAATACACTGAGTTTTATTGCTTTGGGGCTGAGACACAGGATAGAAGAATCTGTAAGCCCGTATGGTCGTCCATACTATTCTCCTTTGACTGAGAGGTGCTGGTACAGTCAGCATCAGGGAGGCTAACTTCAGCTGTTCTCTCTCCACACTTTGCTGCTGCACTGATTATTTACTGGGGTAGCAAAATTGTGTGGGTAAAATACTGGACCAAGATCCAAGAGAGACTCCTGGAGTCTCAGAAGTTACTCAGAAATAACTCTTGCGTTGGCCACAGATGTTCCCTCTGATCTTGAAGTTGTCAGTGTCTCTGTGACTTTTTAAGAGCTCTTCCCTGTCTCACAGGAGTGTTGTCAGAGGGTCAACTTGTTTTTAGCAGTTAGAACCTGCTGAAATTATGCCTTGGCTGAGGTGCAGAAAACAATGAATGAGAAGGAAGGCAGAAGCTGCTGTAAGGGATAATCTGAACACACAGGCCCAAGGCAACCAGGCTACATCGCTTGGTTTAGTAAAGAAAAATTGATTAATACTTATGAAGTGCTGAGATATGTAAAATCCATAGACAATCCCAAATATAAATATACTGAATAACAGAAAATCTGCTTGCACTCCTATGAAATTCCCTGCCAGTTGTGGGGGTTATTTTCTTTTTTTGAAACTGAACCTAGTATTTGCAGCAGGTTGTTTGGGGGTTGTTTTTGTTGTTGTTGTTGTGGGTTTTTTTGTTGTTGTTGTTGTTGGTGGTTTTTTTTTTGTTTGGTTTTTTTTTTTGTTTTTTTAATCTGCAGAATTACATAGTGCTATATTCAGAGCTGGGGAAAAAAGTTAAATTCAAATAAGCCTCAGGATTGAATTTTTGGCTATAAGACGATTGAGCTGAAATTTAATTGCATCCTTGGAAGATAATCTAGTGGCCATTTGCAGTGTGGGGGCACATTAGGGAGTTTTTTACATTCACGGCTTTCTTTTCTAATATATATTCAAATGTAAGAGCAACTTCTTATTTTAGAAATACATCCAGAAATAAATCCTATTTCTCCAGTGCAGTAACAGAGCCAGGTCAGGGGAGTGAGGAGTAACACTTGCAGTTCTCCATTTGCTGCTTTTGAAGGTGTCACCTTCACACAAAGCATCAATCTGTTCCCTGCTGCAGAGGCCAGAAAGGCCTTTGCTACCTGCAAAACCCACCACACTGCTGCTGATCCCCCATTTCTGCACTAATCAAAGTTCCTTTAATTGCACAGGTGAAATTTGAATTAAAATGGACGTCTCATTTGGATGGATGTTCTTGATGGATGTTCCAATCCCACTGAATTAGCCTACAGCAGGATCCCTTGCTTTTTGAAAGTGCTCAAAGCCTTTTAGACTCTTAAATGAGAGAGCTATTTTTCCACAGGCACTCTTCAACTAGAAAGAACAGTGATGGGGTGAGGGTTTGTCTGCATTTTTCTGAACATCCAGCCAGAGACATACATGGAAAGAAGTCATCTGCCTGACTAATGAGGAAAGCAACCCCCCTCAGATATTTAGTTTATACTTTTGATAGTGTTTCTGGGAGATGATGTACATAGAATGGCACACTAATGACTTGCATCAGTGACTTAGGGGCTTTGCAAATGTGCTGAAGTTTTTGTAGCATAAACAGACTCTGTAGGTGGACACCTGGCTGCATAGAACTTTTTCAGAAGTGCTCTGAAGGCATGAATTCTTCATGCTGGCATACCACAAGTCAGTGCTTTTACACTAAGTAAGGACTTGTGTCTGTAACTGTTGTATGTCTTCAGCCTTCACAACTCAAGGAACCAAGGGTGGAATAAAAGGTCATTGAGAAAGAGGCCCCTAGTCACCTGGCAGCTGCAGGGGGGAAGCAAAGGTAGGCAGGGACCGTGACCATGTGGATGTTGAAGCAATGCCAGGGACTCCCTGAGTTCATTATGCTCTACTGTGCTGAGAAGAAAATGGGCCCCTGTTCAACCTTTCTCTCCCACCTACCCCCTTTATTTCCCTTTTTTTCACACCCTCTTTTTCCTAACTCTCACAAGCTTTTTCTTCATCTGCTAAAAATCTGCTTGCCTCATCATGACATCTCTTGGCAACTCTGTGTGAACAGCACAGTTACCAGAGCACAGACACAAAATTTGGCCTTACAAAGTGCTCCCTGGGCTTGTACTCCATGCCCATGAACTCTTGTAATTCCATCACAGCTTGCCACCCCAGAGAACAGAATTAAGCAGGGAATGTAAAGATAATCCACCTACTCTCATCAGCTGTGTTTGCAGAGTTAGAACATGTCCACTTTTTTATCTCTTGCTCATGTATGATAATCCCATGTGCCCCATGATTTATTTCTCTCTATTGAAGAAAATTCATTGTTTATGAATTCCAGTTTGCAGAGGCCAAAGAGCTGAACCCAAAGGACTTTCATAAAGAAATCAATGTTTGCATCAAAGGTCAAGGGAAATGATCAGACAAATCATCTATCTTAGTCCATCATGTTCATTTTGCCTTGATAAGATCAGATGATCACACATACTTACTTTTGACTTCAAATTGGGCTAAGATCCTAATTTCTACCTACTTATTCTAGGTAGAGAGTAATTAATTTCTTTGCTGTTACACAAAAAATACTGTAAGTTCTTTGTGAAAGACTTACTAAAGGGAGACATAAGTCCTAAGCCTTCTGGTCAATTCTGATCAGAGGAAATAAGAGCAACACAGGTTAAAAAAGGAAAACAAATAAACAAAAAAAGAAACAATCAAAGAGCCTCTCTTTAGAGTTACAGATACCATTTTGATAAGATTGCATTTTACATAGATATGTGAATGTTTCTCTTGTGCAACCACTAATATATTTCTTTTACTTTTTTTATTAAAAAAAAAAAAAAAAAAAAAAAAAAAAAAAAAAAAAAAAAAGAGTTGGTCTCCAAGTAACTCCGCCTGAAACATTGGGAACATCTTTGTCCCATAGGGAGAAAGAGCCTAACCTCCATTGGAACTGGTGTCTCACAGATCATGAGCACATCTCACCTGGAACAGATAAGCCTACTGCACTTACTCCCTCTATTTGTCCTGTTGATGATGACATGACAATTCCATGCATTGTTTTTTTCAGTGAAAAGAGGTCAGTTTTAATTGTCATCTTAAATGTAGTTGCAAACAAATATTTGAATACCTGTTTTAGAACCTTTCTCGTGAGTGAAGAAAATTTCACAGCCCCAATTTCTACTGTTTTGACACTATCTTTTATGAAGGTGTTAGACTCTGACTTGTGGTGCAATTATTGCAGTGACACTGACACCTGTACATTGGTGCTATTAACACTTCCATTTCATATTGTCTAGATAAGAGCTGGCTCTTGGAAATCCTTCGGTTGAGTTATTTGCCTCAGGATGTGCCTGCAATGCCAAGATAAACAAACCATAGGATTTCAGCCTTTTAAAAGTCAAAATTAAAATATAAGTTGTCTTTAAATGTGACACGTTCAGTGCACGCTAATTTTCAGTTGAAACTGCATTTGTTATATGTGTTATTTAATGTGTGGTGTTGATTGAGAGACATAGAGGACTAGAATAGTTCATATTAATTTCCTTTCTATTTATAAAATAGAGGAATCAGTTCAGATTTTTGCAGCAGGTATAGAATTTGGCACTTTCTGGCTGACTAGCTCTATGAAGTTGCATGTATTATTGCTCAATACAAGGAGCTGGGGGGGAGAGGAAGAGATGCCCTTTCCAATGGAACTTCCAAAGGCCAGAATTCGTCAGTGTCTCTAGGACACAAGTAAAACGATTGCCACAAACATTCTCTCAAAAGCTAATTAAAAAAAAAGAAAAACAAAAACAAAACAAAAAAAAAGCCACCACAAAATTTTGCATTTCACTAAGCATTGCTTTAAATGGTTGCTTTAATATGAAATAAACTGTGCTGCCATTTGTGCTGCCATGGGGTCATGTTCCATCTCGTAACCCTCACTAACCACCTGTGCCTGCTGCTGCCTCTTTTGTGGTGACATGAACATTGATATGATTTATGATGAGTCAGATGGGAGAGCAGATGGAACTGAAAAGTGCCTCACCTGAAAATACGATCTGCTGGGTCACTTGCACGTGCTTGCCCAACACTGCTGTTGGTACAAGGGAGGCACCGACAGCAAGGAGACAGATGAAGAAATTGACTGACCTTGGCCTTGTTTCTGCGCTACAGAAAATAAAGAAAATGTGCTTCTATCACAAATATTCTCAGGAAGGGTTCAGCTAGTCCTGCTGCAGAGAGCAGTTTGAGTACAGGCTTGGTTTGTGTAGTCAGAAGAGCGGGTGAGGAAGAGTCAAGGATCCTCAAGTCCAGATTCTCATGCCAGTTCATGACTCAGATACACAGAGATCTACCACGCTCAGCATCAAGCTCAGAGTTTCTCATGGTTCTCATCATGATTCTCACTCGGCTTAGTTCAGTCTGAATCAGAAGCAACTCTTTCATAGTCAGCAGAGTTATACTGTCATAATACCAGCATGACAGGACAATTAAGCCTTATGTCAATAATTACCCAGTTACTTCACTTTGAGCATTCCCAACCATTTTAGCAATGCTTTCCGTATCTTCCCTGTGGAAAATATTGAAGGTAAGGAGGCTTTCAGAAAGCTGTGGAAGCAGGCCCCAGAAACAGAGCAGAATTTAGAATTAACTGCAATTGCAAAGTTTGAAAGTAGGAAAAATTACAATACAAAGTTACAGCGGGCAAGGACATGAAACAATAGTCTGAGTCTTAGGTTTGGCTAGGATAGATCTTAAGGCTGCAGATAATTATGCTTAGCAAGATAGTAGAAAGTTTTAAGCTTAAGGATGGAATATTGTGTAGTGTTAATAGAAAGCATACAAGCAAGCATTGTTTGAAGCAGGTGAATGTGTGCTTTCAGTGACAGGCTAGAACAATTGTCTGTAAGCTTCAATAATACGTTACTGGCTGGAAAACTTTTAAAACGCCCTGTAACAAAGAAATCTTCAGATGCTGCTGGCAGATGTGAGCTGTTGCCATCCTTCAGTTGTCTATTATGAGACTGATGCTGCAATAAAAGCTCGAGGAAGAGTCTCTGAGTGGCCCTGTCCCATTCATGCCCGAAGCTCCAACACACTTCCCCTTGTGTTGTTATCTTGTCTGCAGATTAGGGTTGCTTGATTTTCCCCCGATGCCAACCATTGGGCTCAACATGGCTTTTGTGGCTTTGTTTGAGGAGCAGAGGGCTGCCGGTGCTTCGTGGTGGGTTGGCATCCTCCCCCTTGTGCAGTCTGGGAGACTGGATAGATGATGCCTTAACCATGATGCAGACAAGGAATCCTGGTGCTCACTCCCCTGCTCTGACAGGCACTCCAACAAAAGTCTTTTAATGTTCTCTCATCTGAGTTGTCCTTTTGAACTCCAATTTCACTAGTTTGGAAATGTTTTCTGCATTAATTAGTAGGTCTCTGCTCTTGAAATTTTCAAATCAAGCAATTGGCAACACACACACACACACACACACACAAATACATCTATGCTTATTCATTGCTATTATTATTAAAAAAATATTCTGGGTAAGCTGCAGCTTATGAACCTGCATAAGGTACCATATAAAGAGGATAAATTAGTAGTCCTGGTGTAAATCTGTTTTGCAGTAAAGTACATTCCTTCATGCTGAGAGCTGCTGAAATAACAAGTTTTGATAAGCTTGCATGCACATTTTTTTTATATACATCTTCCACTTTCCACTGTGCTGGTTGTGAAGCTTATTTAACAAAATTTAGCATGTACACATTATTCTGCACTCCGTGCTGCCTCCTGGCAAAAGAGCCAATGTTCATCTCAGGAAATTCAGAGGTGCATAATCAGAATTTCTAAAGGGTTTCAGTCAACTTTTTTTGAGTTCATTGAACAAATATTGTATTTACCTGGAGGAACCGTCAGATGCAACATAGCAGATGGGTAGATATTAGTGCTTTGCCTATAAATATTTTTTGAGACAAAATACAGTGCATAGCTTTCTTTTAACTTTTCATTTCCTTTTTTGGGCAGCTTAAGCTACATAAGATGATTGTACCCACCGTGGCTTCCCATTACTGCCAAATGACTGAAAAAGAAAGCTTGAAGCTAAATTTGGGTGTGCTCTCTCTTTTGGAATACATTTAATGTGCAGTTCCCTTTTCTTTCTCAATTCAAGCATAGCTTCTAAAGCATATCTGTGAATCATTCTTAAAAGCATCAACCACAGCCATTTCAAAGCATTGCTGCTTAACAAATTCAAAACCTGTTTGCCTATGCTAAAGCAGTTTAACTGACTGTTAATTTTAGGTGATGTTCCCAGACAGTAGCTTTCTTACTTCTAGAGCCTGATGGATGTGATTTTGATGCCCTTAAGTCAGTAATAATTCACCCTACGTATACTAACATAACATTAAGTATGAAGAAGTGTGTCACCATCAAGCCTTACGTAAACTTATTTCAGGCTCATTCAGTACACTTAATTCTGTTCTCTCCCCATTCTCGTTTCTCTATTCCCCTTTGATTTTCTGATACTCTTGTCTGTTGTTGCAACACACATTCTGTCCTCTAGAACAACTGTCACTGCTCCTTGCCTTTCCAAATAATTCTATATGGGATCTTATAGTAATGAAACCTGTTGTCAGCCAGGTGTAAAATTTAGGTGCTATTATAGAAGCAACACGTCAGTTTTATATCACCTTGAGGTTCCTCAGTACTGGCTGATCTTCCAGAGTCCAGGGCCTACAGGTGTGAGGCTAGCAGAGACTTGTGGGAGGTTGCTCATACAGATGTGCTATGATAGAAATACAAATTGCCAAGAAATTATTTTAGGTACTGAAAACAACGTAACTTAAAAAAAAAAAAAAAAAAAAAAAAAAGCAGCACGAAGCTGTTCTGCTGCCTAGTCCCATAGGAAACTTCACTGGGTAGAGCATCATGGTTCTGCAGCTTTCTGGGCACAGCCCTGCCCTCTGCACAGCCCCTGCTGGATCCCAGCACTGCAGCCTTCGAGAGGGACGAAGCAGGGTGAGGCACTGGAGACCTGTGTTCAGTCCTCAGCTGTGTCAGGGATTTACTTTCACCTTGAATATGTCCTTATCTTCTGTTACTGTTTCCATCTGTAAAATAGGGAGAACATGTTCCAACTCCTCATAGAATAATCGTGAAAGTAAATCCAAGAAAACATTCAAACACTATTGTAATAAATAATAATGCTGGTAATATTATTTATGAATGGGGTGGAACTGAACTTCCTATTTTTACACAGGACAAAGCTTATTCCAATTTCTTTTTATAGTACTCTTTACTTTTCTCCTAATTAAATAGTTTCATATAGAGAACTGTTCTCCTTTGCTAGGGCATTGTAACCCAACAGTAGAGCACTCTCAACAGGTGTGAGGCTCCTGGGTATCATCTATTGGTCATGAATCACTTGTGCTTCAACTTCAGGCAAGATATGTGTGTAGCCATTTAAAAGAAGACTATGTAAATAGTAAATTTAAAAGAAAAATATGTATATAAAAAGTTGCATTTTGGGATCACTTAACAGTCAAAACATTACCTCTGTCTTGTGCTTGATTCTATTCCACCAGAGGTGATAGGAGCTTTGCTGCTAATTTCACAGGGAATGGGTCTGGGGGGACTATTTGTGATATTTAAAGAGAAACATTGTCAGCTAAGTAATAACTTCCAGAGCACTGGGGAAGGCAAGCATGTTTTGTATGCTTCTGTCCGAAAACACAAGACTCTGACTAGTCCATACAGCCAGGGACAGATTGCAGAATTAACATCTCCCATGCTGGGGCTTGCTGAGCTATTCTGCAAGAAGGCTTCATTCCCTAAAGGTGCTTTTGTCTCCCTCTACACTCTTGTCTTTCCTTCACCAGTCCAAGGCATTGGCACCTGAACTGCCACATTGTATCCAGTGAAAGGTACTGTGCTCATGGAGGCAGCCCGAGATAGCAGAGCCGAACCCGGTTTGCTTCTTTTAGCAGCTTCATTTAGCACTTAACCAGAGTGAGCCTCAGTTTGCATGAGCAAAGGTGGATCTGCTCAGGACAGATTTAGAAGTATGCACAAAAGCATTATCTCATGTTACTATGTTTTCATTATTTCAACAGTGGCCTGTTTCAACTGGCTGTAAGACAGCACTTCGTGAGGCATTAGGCGTAATTAAAATTAGCTTTTGGCTGCCAAAATAAACCACCAGACTAAATGCATTTTCCTTTCCTTTCCTTTCCTTTCCTTTCCTTTCCTTTCCTTTCCTTTCCTTTCCTTTCCTTTCCTTTCCTTTCCTTTCCTTTCCTTTCCTTTCCTTTCCTTTCCTTTCCTTTCCTTTCCTTTCCTTTCCTTTCTTTCTTTTTTTTTTTTTTGAAGATGTCTTTGTTCCTTTACTCGGTGGTGCAGTGGTCCTTCAGAACTGTTTTCCCACCCTTTCTCAAGTTAGAGTAATCTGAAGCAGAGAGCGGGTGATCACCTGCAGTATCTGGGCTTGGTTCCATCCACAGTAAGAGCAAATGCAAAATGAGGTGGGAGTTCCTGTTTGGGGAAAAGTGAAATGCACAGTGCAAAAACAAAAGCCAATTTACAGCTTTCCTGTAAGTCACCATGGAGTGACATTGTTTTGCCAGGTGAGAGGCAGTACAGCTCACTGTACTGAGGGAGATATTCTGAGTAGCCAGAATATCCCTTTTTAATGTGTGTGTCAAAAGGAGAGTAGGCCAGAGGAAATCTCCTAATACAGTCATTCTTGCTCAACAAAATTTAGATCTTTATTTGGTATCTACCAAAATACCAACCTTTCAAAGCAACAGTAATTAGGAGTTTACCTGAGTATCATTACTTCATTTACCAAAGCTGTGAAAAGCTGGCAACTCAGTCCACATGCCTGCTCATTTTTTGGCTATTTTGTCAAAAGTAATTACATTATCAACCAATCAGTCAAACTGGCAAAACCCCATGGTGAATGCTACCATTTCATGGATCTATTTACTGGATGGATGACCTTTTCATTTCATCGGCATCAGACTCGTAAAATGAAGTCAAAGCAGAAAGAATGTGAAAAAAAGGGGATGGAGATGTTTGCTTTGTTCTGCGGTGCCATGCAAAGACACACTTTTGACCAAGGTAGCACTGAGAAATGCATGTGACTAAATACAGCCCTGCATGGATCTCTGTGCCGTGAAAGCCCCACAGCCCTGTGATTGTTACTCTACCAGAGTGCACAGACTTACCCGCCAGCAGGGCTAATTTTGGGTGCTGCCTTGCACTGCCTGGCTGGCACAGCTCCTGCGCTGGCACTCGGGCAGCTTCCCCAGGTTTACACCAAATCTGTGGTGATTTGTAAATGTACCCAAGCTCTGAACCAATGTGACATTTTTTCTGCAAAGTGGAGAAGAGAGGAAAATGACCTATTATGTCTGATATTCGAAAGCTGTGTACCTTACCTCTCTTACCTTTCCTGTCTATTGGACTCTTGGTGTAAGGCTCCAGTAGAAAATGCACTGAGGAAAATGAAAAGATTTCTACAATGTCAAGGAGGTTTCAATCACACCAAAAGAGCAAGCTTATGTTTGTTTGTATGTCTGTTTGTTCCAGTTCTCCAATGTCCACAGTGGCAGGCTGTCAAATCCAGTAATCCACATTAAGTAAGCTTCTAGCAAAAAATGGAAAAAGCAACGGCAACAAATGACAAAACCAAGGGGAAAAACAAACAACCAACAACAACAAAAAACCAAACCAGTTGATTTATTCTTAAATTTCTCAATTACCCAAGTAGTTAACAATCAAGTAGCTATAACTGACACAACTATCACAACTCAGCTAAGGCCTTGTGTGTCTATCCTAATTCCCCTGTGTGTCTATCCTAATTCCCCCTAGTGGGATCAACCAGCCCAGAGAACCTCTTTTCCAGGCCTGACAGAGGGTGTGTGTCTCCTAGTGGCTGGATCATTTTGCACATCGTGGCCACCTGAGTAGCTGTGGGTAGCAGAGCTGCTGAGACCGACAGCAGACTGAGCAATAAAGCTTCTGCTGTGATGTTCCCTCTTGGGCTGACTACCCCAGACTTTTACTGCTCAAGCTTGTTGTTGCCCTGGCAAAGAGAATCTGCCCAGAACAGACACACACCTGAGCAAAGCTGACGTTACCCTGGCTCTCCTGAGGTGTCGAGCCTTGCTGCCAGAGTAGTGCAAATAACTCATTGGTGCATAAGAAAATCAGGTCTGAATCACAACTTCAACACAGAGAAGCTGGAGGGTATTAGCAGTGTTCTTCTGTGGCCTGTTCATTTCTGAGCAGAGTGCTCAATGAATTCACAAATTTTAATGCAGTGTCAGAAGAAACATAAAGGTAATGTTGTACTACTCCAAGTGCCAGGTGCAGAGTCATAGCAGAAAAACAAATCTCACCAAACTGTTAGATGACTCATGATAGATGAATCAGAAACTCTTTCTTTCCTGCTATACTGTTACCAATTTAGCAGGCTGCAAAACAAGAAAATGGAGCTGTGGATGACAAAGAAGAGGTAATTTGTGAAAAATGCCCACAGCTTGCAGGGTAGATGAAAGACAAGATACAGCAATAAAAAAATACCAGGAGACACACTATGTGGGTACAGGGTGTGTCCCAGATCTTCAAGCATTTGAGCAATTAAATCCAAGTTATCATTCTTTCCAGGTGTTTTCAGTGAGCAGAAGCATATGCCTTCTCCAAAGACCACTGGTAGGTACATTAGATACTAGCAGTGTCTGGCGCCAAATTAAAAGCAAACATGGATTCCCTTGTGATCCTCAGTTTGCATCATTTGTGAATTTTAGAGGCAGAAAGTGTTTTCTGCTAGAAAACTGTAGAAAATAGTGCTATCAGTAGATGTTGGCATTGAACAAAAGTAGAAGTTCTAAGGTTATTAGGAGGCCCAGGTTCAAGAATAGTCACCTTTGCTTCTCTCATGTGGGCCAGATTAACCAGTGAAATGTGTTTCATGTGTTCGTGATCCTAGAAAGGCTTCATCACCGGCCACATAACACCAAAGATAAAGAGTTAAATACAGCTTTGGGCCATGTGAGAACCATGAAAAGTAAGTGAATTTGCATTTTGATTACACTAGAAATAGTTTGGTGAACTAAAACAAATGACTTCTCTGAGATTTGTGATTCTTCCTGTGAATTAAAATATTCTGTATTTCCACTCCAAATGGTGGTCAGCAGAACTATGCTATATAATAGGCCCACAAAATAAGTCGTGATTGTTTCCTGTCATTCTGCTGCTTCAAATGGAATACTTTAAAATGGGAATTGGGAGATGTGAGATAGAATAGGAGCTTCGATTCTGATGGCACAATTTGAAAGTAACAGAAATGGTTCAATAGCAACTTAACAAAAATCCTTGCTTGCAGAAGGCATCTCCCTGGGGTTCTTGACAGTATGGCATCTACATTCTCCTACATTTCAGGAATTTAAAACAAGCTCAGAGGGAAAACAATTCAGAGAAAACCCACAAAACTTATTATGGGAAATGAAAAACAGATCATAGCAGAAAAATCTCATTGCTGTATCTATTTCCTTTATAAAAGAACGGCCTGAGGAGTAACACAGTTACTGTCAGTAAGTACCAGCACTGAGCACACAGCGTGAATGAACTTTTCAGTATAGTGGACAAAAGTATAACAAGATACATTAACTGAAAGGTAGACAGTTCAAACTAGGAATAAGGCACACATTTTTAACAGTGAAAGTAATTGAAACAATGTACCAAGGACTTCAGTGAATTTTCCTTTAGTGAGAATATGTATAGAACGACTGGAAATTTTTCTAGAAGACACAATAATTGGAACAAAAATTAATTCATAGAAGTTCAATAGCATGTCATATACAGGAGGTCAGAGTAGATTATCAAAAATGGGCCTTTGGAGCTTTAAAGTCTAGGACTTTATGGAACATTGAAAAAGTATTAAATAATTTTCTTCCAGTAGAATATCCTTAACAAAGATCAATTTCCCTCCCTATCAATGGATTTTTCCATACTTCTCAGTACTGTCTTAAGTCTTTCCCAAATAAATTAGTTTGGTGTAGTGAGATCAATAGCGATTTCATAGTGCCTTCTCTTCTTTACCCTACCTGAGTTATTTAAAGAGCTATCTAGTTAAAATATAAATGATCTTTTATTCCATATGAGAAACAACCCACCCAATTATATATCTCATTACAGCATCTTAAAATGAAAATTTAAAAAACAGTAAAACTGACAGTTAAGAAATGCCAAAACCTTCAAACTTCCTAAAAAATGATCTCTGAACATTTTTCTATTAAGAACTAGGGTGTTTTTTTGTTTTGTTGTTGTTGTTGTTGTTTGGGGTTTTTTTAATAATTTTGTTTAGTTTCAAATTTCAGAATTTTTTGAGTTATGTCAAGTGCAGAAGTTTTGGTCAGGCCATGTGGAAAATAATCTTTACATGCTTTAATTGCTCTGCTGATTTTCTTTCATCTTTCAAAACTTGTCATGTGCTAATACCAAGTCTGGAAAATGTCAGTCACAGAAGACACGTTTGTCAAATTAATAGCAAAAAAAAAAAAAAAAAAAAAAAAAAAAAAGACTGCTCACGTTAAGAACTAAAGTCTGTGATAATTATAATGGAATTTTAGTGCATATTATCAGTTTGCCTGACCTAAGATGCAGACATTAAGAGAGCTGCCAGCAGAAGTTGCCCTGGAGATGTGCTGAAGCAGCCTGTCTTTTGATGCCTAGACTGTCTTTTCTCCCTGGCTGATTTCATTCACATGCCTCGTCATGCCAATTTACTCCAGTTCTTTCCCCTCCCTCCTCAGCAGTTGGATGTTGCAACCTATTTGCAGTGAGGAGATTCCCTTACTGGGTGAACTTTCTGTTACCTGGCAGGAGAAATTCCTTGGGAATTAATGCAGTCTCAGTATCTGTGAAACAGCTAAGGGATTAGAGATGTCTTTTCAAGACACTGAAGGTTTCTGATAAAGACCACAGCAGCATTCTTCCAAAAGTGCAGAACAGTACTGATCCCATAAAAAACTGTGGAAGATTTTGCAAGTAGAAACTGACCATCCATGTTAGCTATTTGTTAATATTGCTCCAGTTTCAGTGAAAAGAGACGTATACAATGGCTGCAAATGCCACAGGCTTTATGCAACTGTAATCATGCTGCTACAGGGAGTTTGTACATTAGCCAGCATGACAAGGCATAAAGAATTCAGACTGGGAATATCCAAGGTACACCGAGATCAGCATGGTGCCTCTGTCTGCCTCTTTTTTTTCTCATCTGTACTCTTGAGGTTTTGTGTCCATTAAACAACCCTCAGGGGAAAGCTGAGGTAGAAATGTATGGAGCCAGGCGCACTTTTGTCCCTCTGCTACTAGAAAGAAGCTGCTTAGAGACTTTCCAATAGCTCCTCAGCAGAGCAGCTGCCTTGCTCTAAAACAGTCTTACCCTTAGAGATACATCCACTTCAAGGACACTCTGCTTCCTTTTCCTATTACATTCAACTAGGGTGAACCTGGATTACTGTGTGAGGTGCTTTTCAGTGGGAAAAAAAAAATCAAAATAAAATGTCTCATCATAAGTTAAATAGTTCAGGAATTACTGAAGTATTATGGACTTATAAGAATGGTTTCTTTCCACAGTGAATTGAAGCCAAAATGGCTGTGAATCTCATTTTAGCATCTAGGAAGAAAAAAAAAAAAAAAAAAAAAAAAAAAAAAAAAAAAAAAAAAAAAAAAAAAGCTGTCAGACTGGTTATAGTAAAGATGATAATATTATGTTGTTTAATCTTATCTGGATATATCCCCTCCAGTGGTTTCCTGCTGGTAAACCACAGAGAAGAGAGGCAGTAGTAAGTAAACTAGAGGAAGTGAGATGAAATATAGTATGCTCTTTTGGTTAATAGGGGATTCATATGAAGGATATTGCTAATTAAAACCAGTGGTATTTTCTGCCATCTGGGCTTTCAAAACTAGTTTCAGAGGATAGAGAGGATGTTTTGTTTCACTGAATTGCTCATATCTTAGGGAAGCCACTGGGATGAAATATTAGTGTTGTGGTAAACTCTGCTTGCACTTAAACAGCAACATGTAAAATAAGCACTTTATAGAGTGTGAATACGTGGTTTCACCCACATTATGTCCAAATGAAAGGGCAACTTGGGGTCAGAAGAACAAAATCCACTCAGCCTGCTCTGAGGTACAAGAAACTGCCAAATCATAGTGGTTACTGGAATAGAAGCCCTTGTGTTCACTAGGCTATACAAGTGTGGCTCCAGGGCTGCTGGATCTATGGAAACATGGAATCTGGAGATTTGCCTGCAGTGCTGACCTTCGGACCAGCCTGCAGATGGCATGGTGATTCACTGGGAGCATGTGAAGCCAGGGCCTGCCTTGCTTCTCCACTCACAGCTTTCCTCTGGTTGACCACAGGGAGTTGAAGTTGCTCCAAAGACCTAGCCAGAATTCCCAAGTAGAGCACCTTACCTCATTAACTGCATCAGGAAATACTAAGCAACCTCAGCAAAAAGATTTGTGAGTGAGATGACATCTTTATGCATCGGTGAAATCTTGTGCTCAGCACACGCTTACTTCATCTGGATTCTAGGCTTGTGCCCAAGGGTGAGGAAACAAACCTAAACTTTCTTCAGCTTGCCTATTCCTGAGTGCCTTGTGTCAGCAAAACGAGCCTCATCATGTGGCTACCCGATGTCTTTTCCACCTCGCACACCACTTCCAAGGATCCCAGTCAGACCCACTTCCCTAAGAACGAATGAAAAATTCCACTTTTGTTGTTACAGTTGTGTTTGTGTCACTGGAAACAAACAGTTAGTAGGCAATGTTGGAACAATTCTTGGTGTGTTAACAGTGTCTGAAGACTAGCTTCACATGTGGCTGAGCTGGGTACTTTGAAATGAAATATGAACAGGAGAAGTGAAGAAAAGGTACTTCAGGAAAAAATTGGCACCCATCTTAATCGGAGCTGCCCAACCTGTAGCCTGTGGGATGTCTCCTGTCTAATTTCTGCTTACATGTTATTTGTGTAGCTGAGCTGTTATAATACCTTCTGGGTCCATATCGTCAAAGGCTGAACTGGCCTGCTGTGATTTACTCCAAATATGTGGCGAGTGTCCTTCACTAGGCAATTCGAATAAATATTAGCACCCTGCAAGACTTAGAACCTGAATGGAAATTCAAAGTCCTCTTTTTTTCCTCCCATTTCTATTGTATGTTTATCTGTCTTCAGTTTGGGCAAGAGATTCCTCTTTCCCCCTTTGCTCTTGTGCTCTTGAGACTTGAACATTCCTTTATTATTTCAAGAAGCTTCTGTTTACCTCTTTTCACCTGTGTTCTGGTTTCTGGCCCTTGTTCTTCTCTTGTTGACTCCCCGAGGGTACACAGATGGTAGCCTGCAAGCCAAAAGGAATGATATTGGAGGAGTGAGAGTGTGAGAAGGAAAAGGAGTCAGAGAGAGAGGAAAAAAAAAAAAAAAAAAAAAAAAAAGGGCAAGTGAAGCAGCGATTACAGCAAGATTCCAGACTGTCCTAACAGCAAAACCCTAATGCGTATCAGTGTGCTGGATCTTGTCAAGACACAGGTAATGATTGTTTTTGGGAATGCAACCTAAACACCATTTAGTATGTTGGCTGTAAATGTTTAGACCAGTTAAGTAAGTCAGTTATCACAGTTCCATCACAAAGTACATTCTGTCAGCTGAGAAATACTTTTATTTTTTTTTTTTTTTTTTTTTTAAATTCACACGCATTACCACTGTTTGTCTGTTCTTTAATGGTGGATGTCAGCCTCAGAGGCACCACACAGCAGAATACCTAAGCATTTCTCACATCCAGATTAATCCCCTTTAGACAGGACAGTATGCAGAGGGGTGAATGCACCCCATGTGCAGGAAGGAGTTAATCTCACCACTGCAGTCGGTAGGGACTGAGTAGCATTTTTTCAGAGGATAAGGAAATGCCGTGACTTACAGATAAGATGTCAGGGTTTTTTTAAACACGGTGTTCTTTAGGATAGTAGGTGAAACATCGAAATATTCTTGGAGGAAGCTGATTTGCATCCAAAACGTTTTATAAAACGAGCCTTTAAAAGAAAACAGAGTAAGTATATGCAAATATTGTTCTTAGCATACAAAATATTGCAGCTATTAGTACAGCGCGCTACCGCCTTCCTAAGTTTGCACATGAAACGTAGCCAAGCTTATAAAAGAACCATTTAGCTGCACTGAGGGTGCAGGAGAGAAAAAATCAGCCGCAGCCGAGGTGGGTCAAGCACTTACACGGGCGAGTTCAGCAAAGCGGAGCGGGAGCGCGGCCCGGCGCGGCTGCCAGAGGACACCTGGCGGCGGCGGGCGGCTCTCGGCGGGCGGCGCGCCCGGAGCCTCGCATCGCCTCACGGGGGATGGGGAGCGGAGCGCTGCTCGCCCAACTCCCCTTCGTGCCCTGCTCGCCCGGCTTCCCTTCGTGCTCTGCTCATCCAGCTCCCCTTCGTGCCCTGCTCGCCCAGCTCCCCTTCGTGCCCTGCTCGCCCAGCTCCCCTTCGTGCTCTGCTCATCCAGCTCCCCTTCGTGCCCTGCTCGCCCAGCTCCCCTTGGGGCTCTGCTCATCCAGCTCCACTTCGGCGCAAGAGATGCGGCGTGCGAGAGGAATGGCAACAAGGAGAGAAAATTGAGCAGTTGCTGCAGAGTCTGTCCTCGGAGAGAGAGAGGGACTCATCGGAACAAGCAGCCAGAGCCCTCTAGCACTGAGGACTTGTTCAGCGTGGAAATCAGAGACAAGCGCTGCTTGCCATACTCTGTGCACACTCCCGATTCCCTCTATTTCCATTTATATTTTCTGTCATTTTGTCATTTTCATTCCGTTTTAAAGGAATGAACCTTCCAGGAAGGACACTGCCTGTAACAGGACAAAGTGAAAAATACACTCCTCCTTTTGCTTGTGGTGCATATTTCTGAGGCTTTTTGTTAGGACAATAATAATGTTATTTCTGTGGTCATGTCAATACAGAGACAGTGTGCTGCCTAACTGGACTAGTGATTTTGGGTAGAAGTTATAACATTCTAAAATAACATTTTAACCAAAACAATAACACTCAAGCAGGCATCCAAACCCTGACTAATGAATGTAATGCTTGCCAGTGCTTTTAATCTTGACACCTCGAAGTTTGTTCTAATAAGCCTGCATTGGCTTGGATTTATGATTGCGGACTGTATTTCTTGTTGCAAACTGTGCGTTAAAGGAACAATTAAGTGCAATAACCCAAAATGTGGGTTTTGGATCTTTAGCATACACGTGACAGTTCCTTTCCACTTCTGCTCTGTTTCCAGCAAAAGGTAGCCCATGAGGAGACATTTACTAGGCAGTGGAATACTTGTAAATGTCAACATTCCACTGCCTGCTTGCCAGAGCTGAGTGAACTGGTACAACCAGAAAGTTACTTACCATGACAGGTGGGTATGGGTGGAGGGGAAAGCAAGCAAGAGAGGACTGGAAAAACATAAAAGAATCCTGGATTGTTTCTGTAGGGTTCTGTAGGAGTACACTTTATTCCAATAGTATTGCAGGCCTCGTCATTTGGGGTAGCAGAAGGGAGCAGCCACATCAGTCCTGATAACATCTTCTATTTTGCAACCTCTCTGTAGAAGTGGGTCCTATGATTACAGATATGGTTCTTTGCAGAACTAGCCCACAGAGTAGAAATAGGGAAATTCAAATTCTGAAAACAGCCTTTGGTTTGCTTACCAGAACGTGTGGGGGAGGTGGAGGAAATGTTGATACCGAGCCATGGCTTATTTGGCAGGCAAACTAACCTGTTCAGGGCTGCTCAAGACAGAGGGGAAGCTCCATGCTCCTGACCCACGTGCAACTTAGGAGTGGTATACAGGAAACAGAGCACACAAGGCAATTTCGAGAACTCCACTGGCATGTATTTCTGCTCTGTAAGTATCCCGTGCTTCAAGATGTGGGTAAGAGAACGTGCTAAAGGGGTGCGGACACAGCATCCCTGCCGCAAGCCCAGAGGCTCTCAGGCGGACTTTCGCTGAAGCAATGCAGAGCCTGTACGATGACAGACTCCCAGTCACCCCGCTGCTCGCCACTCCGGGAGCTCCCGCGGGAAGGATCCGGGGTCTCAGGAGCCCGAGGGAAGCAGAAGGGCAAGGGGGGGGGGCGGGCTGAGAGCGGCCAGGCCGGACGGCGTTGTCCAGGGTCTTGAAAGCGGAGTGCCCGTGCGTGGCGGGGGCAGGGGCCGGCCGCTCTGCCGCGCTCGGCTGGGCACGGCAGCAGCTGGGGGCCCGGGCCAGCTGAAGGACCGGGCGCTCACCGGCTCGCTGCCGGGGGGGCCCTTCCCGGGGCCCACCATGCTCTGCCTCTCTGTGTCCCACACCCCACCTGTTGCTCGCTTCCGATCCCGAGCTGGCCGCCTGTCCCCGGGGCGCCCCGAGATCCCCTCCCGCGTCCCCGCCGCGGCGGGCGAGAGGCGGCGGGGAGGCGGTGTCGGGCCGCGGGGCGGGGCGCGGGCTTTGGGACGCGCCAGTGCCCAACGCGGAGTTGGTCCCCCGGGGCCGCGCTCGGGGAGCCGCTGGAGGCGGGGCCGGCGGGCGGGGCGGGGCCGCGGGCGTGCGGGGCGGTGAGCGCGGGTGTGTGCGAGAGTCGCGGCTGCCCCCGCCCTCCCGCCGCCGCCCCGCCCTCCCGTCCGGCGGCGGAGCCGCACTCCAGAGCCGAGCGCCGGGAAGGGGTGGCGGGGGAGCGAGAGGAGGAGGAGCGGCGGTGCTCACGCCGACCCGCGGCACCCCAGCGGACGGCCCCCGGTTCCGTGCAGGGCTCCGGTGGCCCGCGGGTGGCGTGGCCCGCGGGAGGGGAGGGGAGCGGAGCGGAGCCCGTGTGCGCGGGGGGGGCATGGGGGTCCCGCGGCCGGAGCAGCCGGAGCGCGGGCAGCAGCGGCGGCCGCGGCAGCACCAGGTAAGGAGCGGCGCCCGCCGCCGCCTCCGTGCCCCGCGGGCGTGCGAGTGCTTTCCCTCCCGGGAAGGGCTCGGGAGCGCTTCAGGGAAGGGGGTGCTGTGAGGGAAGACCCATCTCCTCTTCCCTCAGGTGCTTTGGGACGGAGGCTCGGCTTCTCTGGGCTCCGCGGGAGGACGGAGGGCTGGGGCGGTGAGGAAGCGGCGGGGAGCCGCGGGCCCCCTTTCGCCAGCGGCACCCCGACCTCGCCCCGGCCGCAGCCACCCCGCCCCGATGGGCAGCGTGCGGCGGCCGGAGCGACTCGCTCCCGCACGTCGTCTTTCTAAATAGCGATGCGATCCGCCCCGTAGAGAAGGGCCCAGGGGCGGCGGGGGTGTCCGCCGGGTCGGCAGTCACCTGCGGGGAGGTTCTGCCGCCGGCTGCGGCAGCCCGAGCACCCCGCTCCCCTCTCCGAGTCTCACTCCAACAATAATGGCAATTACAGAGTAAGTTTGCCCCGATCGGACATCTCTGGGGAGTGCTGCTCTTCAGAGCGGGGACGGTGTAGCGGGGACCGCCAAGCGCTTGGGGAGGCAGAGGAGAAGCCCATTCAGCCCGTGCAGTTTCCTTAAATGTTTAATTCCCCTTTTTTTTTTTGGTTAATGGATGCAAGGAACGGGGCTGCATCCTTTTGCACTCTTTGTTATCTTGCAATACTCGCGTAGCTGTTCAGGGGTCCGCTCTCCAAAGCTGAGGTTCGGTTCGTTGAATAGCAGCCAGCTCGGCTCAGCTTAGGCTCAGATTTTGTGCCGGGGACTTCGCTGCCCTTCCGGGGTGCTGGGCGGCAGCGCTCGGCTGCGCTGCGAGAGCCCTGCGAATGGGGAAGTAGCGTTACGAGGGCTTGACAAAGGCAACTCCGAAGCTGACAAATTCCAGATATGGCTGTTAAGGTTCACGAAGTAGGTCAGTAAACTACCTTAGTACTTGGGTGCTGCATTATTTTAATACATGGGTAGTTTGAAAACTTGCTTTCACCCTGGCTTTTCTTCTAGAGGAAACGAGTTTTGGGGTTTTTTATGATGCAAAAGACATGCAAAGTTAAAGAGAATTGCACATGTAAATTTTCGCGAGGTCTTTTGTGCGCAGTTTTCACTTCTGAAAGTTAACACTAGATGGCTTTATTATATCAGCTATCCTGCAGGGAAGGAAAGCATGTAATCTGTCTCTGCAGCCTGCTATTTCTGTGTTTGTCTTTTTCTTTTTTTTTTTTTTTTTTTTTTTTTTTTTAATTCACGTGAATAGTAAACTATCTTATGGTCAGTTCTGCACCGATTAGAAACGAGCAGATATGAAGCCTGCTTACTAGCTGACATAATTCGTCGTTTGGATTAGCTCATGCTACTGCTTTATACTTTATTTTACATGTGTGTTACTGATATCTAAGGAAAGTTTGTTTAGTTGGAAGGTAACTCTGCATAATATTTATGTTCCTATAAAGGAGGGCAGCTGGATAACGCAGGATGTTTGAAAATGGGGAAAAGCCAATAATTCAGTGTCAACTGTTTCTTAGTTTGATGGGCTTTATTTTAACCATAGTGCATTAATATTGTCTTTTCAGCTATTTTTTCCCCTAGGTTCTGTACCTAGCTACAGCTACCTTAGTCTGAAACATTTTGGAGTTCGATTCAGAAACACAGCGCTTCAAAGCCTGCTGGATATAGAAATTCCTGGGCTTGACGCCTTACTCTATTTCTTGTGTTTTTACAAAACTGTGCCTTTTGTCAGTGGGAGTGCATTATTTGCCCTCCATTCGCTTCTTTGGTGGTAGCTCTGTAATACTTCAATTTTTGAATTTGGTCTTCGAAATACCTTTTATTATTAATGCCAACATGTTTAAATCATCAAGAGCTCTAATGCATTATAGATATTTAAACATCACTTAGGGTCCACAACACTTGATTTATAATTTATGTAGCATTCATATAAAGGTAGATTTAGAGGGATCTCTGAATGTATTGTCTTGGGTTTGCATGCCCAGTGGGTTACCTTAGCAGGTCATACAGCACTCAGATGTATCGAGAAGGAATGCTTATAAAGATGCCAGACTGTTTCACCAATCCTGTTGGATCTATTAAAGATCATTTCATTTATATATGCCAAGGATATAATGTGAAGCTTAGAACTAAACAAAACCTCAATTCTTTGTAGCTGGTATTTGCTTACTGTTCATATCAGGGTATTTTTAAAGGTTTATGTTTCATTTTCCGGAAAGAAAGATAATATCGTCTCTTTTTGTAGGCATTTACTGACATGCCATTACTCAAGTGCATTGTGAAATACTCTTGCAAATGAAGAGAGTCAAATGAGGAATTAAGCAAAGCAGTGGTCATACAGGCAAAACCATCTCTGTTTTTTTTGCTGCTTTTGACTTCTATGACTGAACCAAGGCAGTTTGTTTTTCCACTTCCAGCTTTATACTGGACATAGGCAGCATTGCACCTAAGCTCTTTATCTGCAGATCACCTGTTCAAACTGCAGATTTCAGAAAGAAAGTATTTTCTCCTTGCCTTGGCTGGAGTTAGGATTGTATTTAGATGGTTGGATGTTAAAATATTTTCAGTAGGCTCCTGCCTTCTACTGCTGAGAGATCTAGTTTGGTAATATAGAGGGAGAAATGCTACGCTATTATGATAATACAAGTTACAGATTGTGGAAAGAGGGTGGGGCACTGGGTTATCTAGTTTCTCACGTTAGTCATCCAAGATTACCAACAGTAGCTGTTTTGACAGCTTGAAATGAAATCAGGGTTTGACAAATGCTCTTCTTTCTTTCCATGTAGTTTTTGCTTTGCAGTTTAAAATGCTTTGCAATTTTAAAATGTTTGGGTAAGCTGGGTTGTGGATCAGTGAAGTGGAGGTTGCTGTTTATTTTCTGTGTGTTGCAATACTGTCCTCAGAGTAGAAATTTTTTTGTATTAGGTAACATAATTTATATCTGATTCTTTAAAATGTTACCTCTTGCAAAGTCAAGAAACTTCAGTTTATCTTTTTATTTTTAGCACAATTTTCATCCTTTTATATATCTGGACAGTTCATGAAGTTTAAGGTAGGGATGCTCCTGATAGTCTTTTTCAGCCCTGGTTTTTCTACCTGAATTTTGAAAGAAGAATGTGAGGACAGTTTACCAAATCCAATGAGAAGAATTTGAGGGAATTTGTATTTAGTAGTTTGAAAAGTATGTTTCACAGCTGTTCATTTGCTTGTTTGTTAAACACTAGTTGTTTACATAAATTGCATTAAGAATAACATTAATTCCTGATGATATTCAGTGATGATGTCATACAACTAGTTAGATTTTTAAGAATTGTAAGGATTTCACATGAATAGCTTTTTTTTTTTTTAGTTTGTTGGGAAAGAGCAAACTTAATGTTAAACATCTTGATTTATCCTGACAGAAGTAAATGAGAGAGAACCTGCCTTCCTTTGTAGTAAAGCACTGACCCCAGATTTAAAGCCACTTTGAGGCATAATTGAATGAGCAGAAGATTGAAAAGGATTATTATAATTGGTGATACTCTTCCAGTTTTCAGTTAGACAGGACAGCAGTAGGCAGAAATGTCATTGTGATTAGTTTGCACCATAGTTCTTACTAGAAGATATGTAGGCTCTTGTTTGGATCATGAAACTGTAATTACATCAGCAGTTAGCTGCTCAAGATTTATAAGTGGATTCTACTGGTTTTCTGGAATTTCTCAAATAATAAGCAGTGCATACATAATTTAAGGTTTTGTTTAAAAAAATGTCTTGAACCCATATGGAGGTAATATTCTGAACATGTAATAAATGTAAGCAGCTGCCATACTGTCTTTTTGGACATGCAAGCAAACAACTTTATTGGATTCGATGCTTGTAAGACATTTTAAGAGTAGTAGATGTTTGAAATGAAATAGGCATTTATTTTAGTGCTGTTAACTGGAGATTCTGTGTTCCTTTGGAAAAAGACATGTAGCTCTTTTTTTTTTTTTTTTTTTTTTTTTTTTAAGCTGTGGCATGTAATGTAGAAAGATACCACAGCTATTTTTTGAAAGTGAGGGAATCTAGAAGGAGGCTAGAGGAGCAGTAGTAAATTGGCTTGTAGTGGCTGGAAGGTGGCAGTAGCTGAAGTTGTCTGGCTGCCCCTCCCCCTCAGCAGCTTAAATAAAATTCTGAGCGCAGGACTTGGAGTTTTGCCATTGACTTTGAATCTTTTCTTATATAATGTCTTCATTTTTTGTTCAGGATCCTGCAAAGTGGCATACCCAGCTCTGCAGATATTTGTGTAATGCTTCTGTATTGTTTGCTACTTCTTCTTTCCTCCCCCTTTGCTGCCTGAATTCTCACTGGCATAGTGGCTGTGAATTGTGATAATGCCTGCCTGCATTTATGTGTGTCATGTGTCCTCTAACATAAATCCCATCAAATTATTTCCTTATAACTTACACCTGGAAAGCCATATTGTGAAATACTTATGCTTCAAAGACTACCTAAAAGATTAAAGATACAAAACTCTCATAAAACTCATCAATTTGCCCTTCCATTTCCCTTTAGGGTCACCAACCTTTTTTTTTAAAACCTGATACAAACTATGATGAAATGATAGAACTGTTCTGCAAATTACACGAACAACATATTGCAATAATTAAAATGTTTTTTATTAGGTACTCTGAGAACATTAGACATTCTGTGGCAGGTTAATTTAAATGCAATAAACTATGTTTTAATACCTTTATAAATTTTTTCTAGTTGTTTTTCATTTTTTGGTGTTTTGAGTTGCCTTTTTTTTTAACACTTGTTTGTTCAATATATATGAGATGGAAAGGAGACTCTGGGCCATCTTAGATTTCATTTTGGATTTTTACTGTAACTTCAGTCAAATCTGATAAATTGTGAAGAGATGTAACAATGAAATGGCAATTAAGGTAAGGGCAGAGTGAAAGTGTTAGAAGTGCACATAGTGTTAAAATATTTTTTGCTAGTTTTTTTCCCTTTTATATGGGGGAGCAAAAAGAAGTACTGAAATTTATGCATAGTTAGCAAAATAGTCACTGCAAAAAAGCAGCTCTGTTTCCTATATTTTGTGAAGAAGGTATTTGTGAAAGATAGGACATTTCGGTCAGTTTTTCAGGTTTGTTGTTTTGATTTTTTTTTCCCATCTGAGAGTTGCAAGTTATTAAATCATTCTTCTCTGGTTGTTCTCATTTATGGCTTTCTGTTCAAAACTAACTATTTCCTATTTTTAGATACTTGAAGTGCATTCAAGGAAGAGAGCACACCTCTGCTTCTAGTGTTTTTCTGGCTTCTCAGCACTGAAGATGAATACCTGATGTGTTTTAGCATGAAATCCCATTGTAATACTAGTGTGACACAAAGTGGAAAAATAAATGTGGGGGGAAAAAAAGAACAGGAGTGTGTGGCTCTGTCTTCCTACATTCTCATGCCTAATGTGCATGTCATCTACAGTGTGTAAGCAAGCATATTTTGCTGTGCTGGCCTTGCTTATTGCAGTGCCAGCTGCTCTTGAAGAATTAGGAGCAGTTTATAGTGATCGAGTTGTCTGTAGGGTTCTGCTCTAGTAAAGTAAGCTTTGGTTTTACTTCGTAAGGTTGTCAGGACAACAGCTTATTATTCTTGCTCCTCTTGGTGTTTCCCTAAAGCAATGGAGGGAGCTTTTTCAAAGACAGTGGCTGCCTTGCCTCACTGGGCTGCAGGATTGCCATCTATGATTTGGGTTCAGCAGTTCTCTCTGGGTTTGTTGTGTAAAAATTCTAATTGATGATTAATGCAAACCCAGTGTGAGAATAATTTTTCTTCATTGGACTAATGTAAAACAACCCATTGTATTTACAAACCCATGGCCTATTTTCTCCGCAGTATCGTCATTAATCTTCTGTTCTCTTCCATCTGAGGCTCAGAGAAAAATGTTTGAAATTTGGCAGTATGGAACTTGAGATAAGAGTTGAGACAAGGTAGGACTTAGTTTAAAGCTGTGTTATGTCAGTGTGCTACAGTCTGACGCTGGAGCTAACAAGTGAAATCAATCGGGGGTTTCCGTTAGGTTGGGTTTGTGATGTCTTTGACAAAAACATCAGATGAAGTTGGTGTTCAGTGATAAGCTACACAGTGACTGTTGAGGTGTTGGCATTTTGAAGAGCTACTGTTCTGCTCCTGTTACGTGGTAAATTAGAAAAAGAATGCATGTTGTTAAACACAGCTAACTAAATTACTACAAAGTCATTCTCTAAGTATGGCCATTGTATGCAAATATTTTCAACTGCAATAACTTTTAGATTGTTGAGATGTTCAGGGGTGGGAAACTTGTTGGGATGTTTAGCAGGGAAGATCGCATGAAGAAAACTTTTAAATAGCTGAGGATTTTTTAATTATTATTTCATAAAATATGCTGAAACATGAGACTTATATTGGTACTTCCATAACCTCCTTTGTAATATTATTATAGAAAGATTCTTTAGTTTGATCCAAGTTTTTTGATCTGGGTTCAGCTGTAGTAGCCAATTTAGTGATGTCCAGGTACTTAAAATCCTTTTATCAAAACAGTAACTTTCTATTTCAAATTCCCTTTTCAGACAACTGAAACAACAAGTCCATTCACAGAATAATTTGGCAGAGATACAATAGGCATCTGCATTCAGTCCTGGAAGCTGCTTGGCAGAATTAGAAATTATTGGGATAAACCTGTCAGTGTTCAAAAATGTTTTCTCCCTTGTCTGGCTACCATTTTTTTTGAGAATGGGCAGGTACTCCAGCTATGGGTGTCTTCCCCCTCTCAGAGCCTCTGCTGTTTCCATCCCCTTCCCCCGAAATGTTCTTTGTATCTTTGTACATGTCTTTGAATCCCACAATCTCGTTTGCCTAAGAAACCATTCCAAAAGATTATTTTTAAGGTTGGTGAGATGACATGGAGTAAATACAGTGATTGGTGTAATCCTTAACAGGGTGCGAACAGGTTTGCTCATTTCCAGTTCTCTTTAAATGTAGAATTTCAGCAGTTTGCTGCAAGAAGGAATCAGTATTGATGAGATTTTCTAAATTGGTCAAGAGCTGTACAGGTGGTTGCTCAGAGTGCTGCACTCAACCTCAAATATAAATTGAGCTCCAATATTTTGTAAATAGGGAGAAGTTTCTACTGATAGGCAGAGGGTTTTACTGACATTCTGAGCTGGGCTGCTTAACCTTGACCCCTGGAAATTATTGCCTCTGGTGGAGATTTCTGAGTGAAGGGCAAGCACTACTTCATTAGTCTGTGAGATTGTCAGATTTGGTAATTTTGCTAATGTCCGCTTCTGTCACACTTGGAATGCTTTGTGCTTTTTCTCTGTGGTTGTTTAACCTCTGAAGTGAAGTTTCTAGGAGCGTAGCTACCCTTGAAACTTTATCTATGAGATTCTGCTGAGTCAAATAGGCTCAAAAATCTTGAGGTGGAGGGAGGTGTTGCACTATATGACTGCATAAGCCTTGTTTCCTTAGGAAATAAAAATTGGTGACCATTCCTTCTGTTACACTGATCTTTAGCAAGCAGATACTACATTTGAAAAGTGTTTTGTTTTTACTTTGTATTTTACTTCTGTATTTTTTAAAGTATTGTTGCATATATAAGATTACATTAAAACTAGCAATGTACAGAGTGTACCTGGTCATGGGTGTACAAACTGTCTTTGTATGCACAGGTTGCTAATTGAGTATCTACCCTTGCTTTGTGTGGCTGAGTGTTAAAATAGAATATCTTCAGGTATACCTAATAATAATTCTTTCTCCTGGGGAAAATATATCCTTAATAGTAAAGCTTTTATCTTTCTTTTGTAGGCTGTACCCAACAGTATCAATATTCCTATCCAGTCATTTTCCAGTGTTCAGTATGCCTGTAGGTCAGAGGTGTTTAAAGTTGCAAATTATTCCTTTTTCCCTGTGTCAGCTGTCTCAATTGCATCTCTCAGTACGATGGTATGTGTTCTTTATGGCAGCTACGGTAACCACTGCAGGGAAAAATAATAAGAAGAAATATCTAAGATCTGTTAGATATTTGTCTCTGTGACTTAACAACTGGTTATAAGAATGAAAAAAACAACTCCACAATATAAACTATTCTCAGCAAGTGTTGTCTTCTGTGGGTGTGAACATTTGCTCAACTAGAAATCCCCTAAGTAGGGGTCAGTGTATCTGTGGCACCTGTAGGTATAATATTAATCAATTAAATTGATAAATAAGTTTAAACTTCCTTTAAGAAATTATTTGTATTGCTTTGTTAGAGTGTGAAGTCTTTCCTATTTCATGACTCACATATATGGTGGATAACGAGTTTCGATTTCTTTGATTGGGTGATGAAATTACTTTTCATTTTCATGGACTATATTTACAGGTTCTGAAACTTAAACCCATTCATTATGTATGTTTCATACATAAGCATTTTTCTTTAGTCTTATGTTTTCTTCTTATAGGAAGGAATCTACTGGGGTTATTTTTGTTTTGTGTTCAGTTTTGTTTTCTTTTTCCCCCTAAAGCAGTAATCAAAATTAAAAAAAAAAAAAAAAAAAAGAAGTGTGACTTTTCAGAGCATTTTTTAAGTATTTGTAGTTGTGGGACCTTGCTGTGTACCACTGAAACTGTAAATGCCATCAGATTGGATTTAATATTGCTTAGGGCAGTTGGACCATCATTTATCTTCAGTTTATCCGGGCTTTTAGCATGATTGTCAGGCTCAAAACATGGCACCTAATGTAACTTGTCTCCAGGTAGAACACAAACAAGTGGACTACCTTGTTTTGTTTAGCACCTTGATCAGTGACCTGGAGGAGGAGATGAAGTGTATCCTTGTCAAATTTGCATGTGACATCACGTTTTGGGAATAGTTGACATGCTGGAGAACGGTGCTCTGCAGCTGAGAGAGGCTGGTGATGAACCCCGTGACATTCCACAAGGATAAATGCATCTTCTTACCACAGGACAGGTTGAGGAGTGACTTCCTGGGACACAGCTCTGCTGGAAGGGACCTGTAGATTCTGACACAGGAGTCAGCCCATCAGGCTTCAGTGACAGTGACAGATGCCAGCAGCGTCCTAGGCTGGGTGAGCAGAAGCACAGCCAGTGGATTGCCCATACTCAGAATTCTTTAGGCCACCACTTTGAATATACCCCATCCAGTTTTGGTTCCCCAAATACATTGAGTAAATTGCTTCTAATTCAGTGGAAAGCCAGGAAAAGGAGGGGCTTGGAGCCCATAAGGAGAGGCTGAGATGTAGAGGGCAGTTTCCCCGGGGAAGAAGAGAACCTTGGAAAAATGCCTTGGGAAACCCCATTCTCAGTGCCATGAGCTTATTGACTTTCTCTCTCTACAAATTGTTACTAGGAAATTCTCAGTTCTGTGTTACTATAGCTTGATTTTTGGTGCAAGAATTTTAATATTCTTAATCATTGTCCCCCACTGGACCCTTCCCTCAGACCCCACCCTAGCTCCCCACCCACACCGGGGTGTTTAAGTACCCCTTTCTGACCCTAAACCCTACCTCTGGCATTTTGCCTTTTGCCCCTTGTACTGCTTTGGTCCAGCTTGCCCCAATACAGTGGGCACCTTATTGTTTGTTATCTTTTGTATTATTAAATTTACTTTTTGGACAGTGGATCTAAGATGTCTCTCTCCATTTAAGTCATCAGAGTCCTGAGGAAACTCAAAGGAAATCTGATAGGCTGGGCTCAGACTTCAGGGAGTTTCACTGAGAGAAATGGCTTTTCTCAGCCTGGGCATCAGGAAGCTCAGGGGATACTCAAGAGCTGCCTCCCAAGGTGATACCTAAGAGCTTAACGAGAGCACAAAGCCAGGCTCTTTATGGGGGTACATGCCAGGAGGAACAGAGACAGTGGTCACAGTCTAAAATGGGTGAGGTTCTCATTTGGCACCTGCAAATAAAGTTCACCCTAAAGGCACTGAGGAACTGGAATAGGTAGCACAGGTTGTCAAATTTACACCCTTTCCATTTTTTTTTTTAAGACTAGACTGGGCAAAACCTTGAGCAAGTCAGTCTGAATACAGTGCTGTTGGCTTTCAGTGTGAATTAATATAGGAAATAACACAATGTTTTTTGTGGTATCAGTTGCTCTGATAATTGAGAATTTTAGTTGATATTCCAGCTTACTGTGGTTCCACTTTATCATATTACAGAATTTGTACAGAATATTTCTCTATTACAATATTGTGAAGATCTTTTTACAAGCCTCATTATGGTCTTGTATTGTAGGCTCATATTGTATATTCTTTGTTTAAACCAATTGACAAGAATTCCCAAATAAATTACTGGCAGTTAAAAATTTTATAACTGGAAAACTTAACAATAAAATAAGTGCTTAAAGACAATAGTGTGTCCTCTCAGGTTTGGCTTCAGATATACTTTGCTGACTTTGTCACTGAATTTTAAAACATCATTAGCAATACTAGAATTTGAATGTGTGAATTTCTATTGAGTAATTCCATTGGTTCCCTTCCAAAAGATTGTTTTAGTGTTAAAGAGCAGGATGTGAATTTGAAATTGGCTCTCAAAAAGTCAAACTTAGATTTGTATTTGGTTCTTTTGCTTTGGCTACTAATTTTAGTATGGTGAAACTTGTGATAACTCATGCTAGAGGTACCCATGTGTCTGGGAAAAAAAATCTGTGATTTGTCTGAGTATTTAAAGATACAAATTAAAATGGTTCAGTTCTGAAAACATTCTCAGTTTGCATTTTTTTAATGTTCAGCCTTAACCTCTTAGTTTCATTAGCTATAAAAGAGCCAGCAGAACTTCATAAGCTTGAGATGATTCCTGTTCTTGCTCATGCAGCTTCACAGTGGTTACACTTTTAAGTATTTCTGTGTTTACCAAAGCATGAACCAGACCTTCAGATCCCTGTTTTGGTTTTTAGAATCCATTTTCTTAAGTGTTTAAAATTTCAGGCGTTTGTATAACATTCAGCTTCAGTATGAAAGAGGTTGCAAATACGTGCTGAGATAATCAAAACAAACAGGAAAGGTAATGGAAAGAATTTCCTTTAGGGTAAAATTCCTTAAAGTTGAAATAACCCTGATAGATAGTGCTTGTCAATTGGCAAGGAAAGTTGGGACTTGCCTTCTGAAGGTTTTATTTTGCTGAAAATGAAAGAACATGGAAAAGCTCAGTCAGATGTCCTTTTTAAGCCATACTTTCAGCAAAAAATGAATTACAACATTAATTCTATTAAACTTACGAATCTTCAAAATTGTTGCATTTTGAAGATTTTGAAAGACTGATGGTAAGTACAGATCAGCATCTTGTAAAACCTTCAGAACTAAATAATTCATTAGTGAATTTAAAAAGTCTGATCATTGGCATTTTATTTTCAGTGCAGGACTAAGCTTTTAAAATTCATCTCCTGATCTTTCCACTTAACTATGTTTTGCATGATAGAGAAATTTTAGAGAATGTAAAATCTATTTCTTTCCCATGAAACTGACCCAAATAAAATGTTTACCTTAACAGAAATTGTGTTTCTGATTCTGAATGCTATACAGTGTGACAGCTGAAGTTGATGTGCTTTACAAGCATTTAGGTGAATATTTGAGAAGAAAGCAAATAGCAAGATGAAACAAAGTTTATGGAGTAAACACTTATTTCTCAGTATTCAGGAAGTAAATATTTTCTCCAACTTGTTATGACTTGGACAGAATTATAAAAATATTGTGTCTCCATTTTGTTAAGCTCACTTGAGTTGAGTAATCTGAGACATGGTTGCTCAATGGGGAGGGTACTTAAAATAAACAAAACCCACCCAAACCCCCACAGTATTAAGGAAAGTGAGAACTGTTCTTTAGGTTTAAAAGCACTAGATCAGCTGCACCTACTTTGCTCTTTAGGGGATTTTTTCTTTTTTTTTTTTCTTAGGTTCATCTGGAGGATGAAAAAAAAAAACTTATTCCTTGGGCTGTCCCCTCATCTATCCTCCTTTTTCTCCTCGTGAAGGCAGTATGGCTATTGTATAAATTCTTAATGGAAAAATCACAGATCACTATCTTGTGATGGTGACTTTTTCAGTGTTTAATTTTTATGGCTTTTGCTTGCTCTAGTAGTTTGACTATAGATTTGATCACATACCAGCGTTTTGGTTACTTTCACCAAAATAAAAACACAGCTTGCTCTATTTGCTTTGTATATTTCTGTTTCTTTACTGAGGTTTTTTTTTGTTCATTTAAAGTAGCTTTCAACAAAATTGCAACTAATTGCCAGTAGCCCAGCTGATTTATAGCAACAATATAAAAATTCTCATAGTCAAGCTGACCACAATAAAACCTTGCAGTTATGAGATATTATGAAAATCCAAGCTTCTAATAAAATGTTTATGGCCTTCAACCTTTTTGGCAATAAATTAAAAAAAGAAATCTGTTTAGAATGCATTTTTTCCTTAAACTCTAATGACATATTTTCTGCTCTAATACTTTTCTCCTCCCACATAGTCTTTTCATTCTGCAGTAAAAGTTTTCATGCCCTTCTCTTGTGCTCTATTCTGTTTCCCACACGTCTTGCCATTACCCACTTGTGGAACAAAAAATGGCTTTTCTTCGTTTAAAAAGCGTAGGCCTGTTGTCCAGCTGTGTAACTCACTGAAACCCTGGGTGGTTTACTGTGCTCCAAGTGTGGTGTATCTCTTTGGAGGCTGGAGGCAGGGCACGCCTGGTGATAGACAGCGGGCTGTAGGCTCCTGGGCACCTTCTGGCTGGGAAGTGCTCAGATTTGCTTCCTACCCATAAGGTTTCATGTTTGTTGCTGCCAAGAGGATGTGCTCTCAGCCCCCGAGTAGTTCGATGCCACAGGTTCCCCCTGGACCACTGGCAAATTGGTGAAATTCCTTTTCCAGGTGTGCATTTTAAAAGAATGGAGTAGAGGAGTAGATGGAGTATGTTTTTTAGACACAGGGAGTGTTCTGTCCTTTGAAACAACTTGGACTTTAAACGATTTTCTATTTCAGCAGTTAGAGGAAATAAAAACGTTGCAGAAGGTTCCAAAGACCAGAAAGTCTCTGTGTGGTTCACAAAGATGGTGGTGGAGGAGGGGGCTGGAGAGGAGTTGTTTGTTTAATGGACTTCAGGTGCTTTTCAGGATACAAATCTTGTCCTTCTTATTTTTTGCTCCCCATTTAATACCTGTAGGACTAGCACCTTTTATCATACAGATGAAGTAATAAAATGAATCAACTGTGTGATGTTTGGGTATGGTGGCAATGAAAGCCTCTTGAGCTTCTATGCCATCAATATATTGAATGCTTTGACAGAAAGATTATGTCTCATGTAGAATCAGGGTTTTTTCTTATTTTAACACCTTGCCTGAAGCATGCAGTTAGTATGTATACTCTGGAAGTTGTTCATAAATTTAATGATAACTCTGCCATCATTGACAGAAATAACTTCACTTTTCTTTTCTATATGACTGCCATAGCCACTGGTATTTTTTTAATATTTTCTTTGTAATCAAAGATGAGCAATTTGTAGAACTTCCACACTATGAGTACCTGGAAAAACTAAGTTAATAGAGATGCCCTTATCTTATTAGAGGAGTTGATAACAGTCATGTTTAAGAGGCAAGAAGGTGTAAGGCAGTGTTTTCTGGGAAGTTAATATATTAACAATTTCTTTCCACAAACTGATGGGCTGTAGAATAGGTGGATATTTTTGCTTTCAAGGTGCTTTTGAGGGAGAGTGAGAAGACCAAGTGAATGAAAATACATGGTAAATATGAAAATATTAATTTTGAATACCTCAGTTCACACAAAATGCTCTCAGTTTTTGTTAGATTAAAAGAATTGTTCATCTGAAAGAAAATAAATCACTTCAAGCTTCATTGTTATACATTAAGCACTAGATTAGATGAATTTAGGTGGTGGGTTTGGGTTTTTTTTCTTGTATCGAAAGCATGCCATTCAGTTCTTTCCCGACTGCTCTTTGATAATTAAGATGGGAGTGCAGCTCTGTATTTTATGATCATTGGTATTTTTAGTAGAATACTTGTGAATTTGGGATTTATATTAAGCAAACCTCAAGCTTGCTTTGTATGTCTTTTCCCTATATTTTTTTTCCAAGACTAATTCTCCATTATTGTAAGCAGTTTATAACATGGCCTGTTTGTGTAGTAGACAACGAGTGAGTAACTACTCTGAATGCCTTAACCCTATGGCCTTCACAGAACAAAAAATGTGTCTGAAACTTAACACTGTCTTTTGTGATAGAGGGATATACGAGAAAAAATGAAAAACTTGCAAAGTGAGTCTCTCTTTGTACAAAACTGTCATTGCCCTGCTTGGCTGGTTCAGATTCTTTTCAGCTGTCACTTTCAGTACAAAGAGGACAAAGCCTGTGCCTGGACTTACTCCCACTGTCTTAGTCTTATTTTTATCTAAAGCAGAGTCTGATGCCTGCAAGATTATTAACCATTTGTCCCATCAGAGTGCCAAGGTCTAGAATCCTGACCTCTCTGTGTTTTCCAAGTTCGTGGTCAGTTTTTAAAGTATGCTTGCTTCAATAATAAACACTAGATACTATTTTTCTCTTGTGGCATGGGATAAAAAAATTGTCAAGCAAAAACACTTTGCTCTCTTCATATCCAAAGTTTATTAGATGGTCTTTTATGTTCTTTTTTGTTTGTTTGTTTTTCTTTGTCTGTACTTGTTAAATCTGGATTAACTTGAAAATACTTTGGTTTTCTGCAAAAAGTAGTTGTGTACATGATTTTTCTTAAAAGTGTGAGCCGCTTAAAAATCTTATAGATGATAGTCATGATTGAAACAAGAAATACTGTCCTTTAGTGGGAAGGGAGAAGTCGTGCTGGGTGATATTTAGGATATTTGTGATAGAGGCAAAGTGTCCATACTGCAGTTGAACAGTTGACTTGAGAATGAAAGGAAATAAAACAAAACAATAATGATCTTGGGTTGGGGAGCAGGGAAATCTTTGCCACATGTGAGAGGGGTGAGTGGCTTGGGCGTGTATGTTTGGATGCCTGTGCACACATCTGAAATGTAGAAAGAGAAATAAGACTTAACTATGAGTGACTGTTTCACTGACTGTTCCAAGTGGGCAAAAGAAGCAAAACTCTCAAGTCTGAGAGCGCTGGTGATACTTTTGTTGTTGATCTTGTGTTTATAAATCAGCACAAGGAGACAGTTTATTCTTGGTCTGTGATGTTTATGATTTGGAAGTTTTTTATTTGATTGCTATATGTCTACTCCTGGTAGAAATGTTACACTCTTTGGCTGCAGGTTTTTATTACTCTTTCATTTTACTGCAATTTTTGGCATGAAATAAATCACCCAACCTTAATGGGTATAAATTGTTATATATATATATAATTTTTATTGAGATAAAAACTGTGGTAGAAGACACAGTTTTGGAATATTTGTAAATCAATATTTTACTGCAGTCTTCTTCCTAGGAGCAATTGAAGCCTCATAATAGAAAGCTTTGTCTTGGTTTAGTTTTGATTCAATGACTGAGATAAATGATGTTTCTAGAACTTCAAAAGCCTTAAAAGCTTGTTTCAAGTTAGGTTAAATTCCTCTGATTTACTGAATTTTTTAACAGGACCAGAAGTCTGTGCCCGTAACAACATGGCAGACCAAGGTGCTGGGTGAATGAGGGAGTGTAGTTGTTTCACATTCACTAAATTCTGGTCTTAGTACTTACTTTTTCTGTGAGAGAGAGGCTAGGAGAAAAACAAAGCAGGCTCAACCTTAAAAATTAAAAAATAGTTTTATTAACACACAAATCTAAACAATCATCTCCCCCAAATGCATATCTTTCCCATGATTTAAAGGAATTATCTAAATATAGAGTTCATTTCCATGGCTCAAGTAAGAATGGAACAACCAACTCTTCAACCTTCTGTCCCAATAGTCTCTTCACTCTTGCTCTACTGACTTCATGCTGTTTCTTCTTTATGTTCACTCTGTCCCTTTCTTACTCTCTCAGAGAAGGGCTAAGCTCTGGAAACTTCATGTTGCCAGGAAAGGGTTAAATCCACCCAGAGTCTTTGTCTCTCCCTCTTTAGCTGGTGGTATTAGATGTTCAAGGCCACGCTGGTGAGGGAGGAAGAACTCACAGAAACATCAGAGATCGGAGCACCCGGGCAGTCTGGAATCACAAAAAAACCAGGCAGGATCATAAATGCCTTCTCAGCCCACCCCTCAGTGTAAATTGGGGTGGCTTTGGCTCAAATGGTGCCCATAGCTCTTATCAGGGGCCCAGCAGAGATCTCTCCCTGCTCCAGAGAAGTTTAGAGAAAGTAGCTGTTGTAAAGCAGCAACCTCTCCTTCCTCCCCCACCCCGGGGAGCCGATGGAATCCGGCCAGGCCTCAGGGCAGATCCCCACAAAAGGGGGAAGCAGCAGGTCCAGCTCGATGTTACCTGTCTCTCTCTGGCCAAAGGAAAGAAGGAGAAGGACCCACCTACAGGAAGTCCTGACCTGGAGAATTATTCTACATTTTTCTATAACTAAAAAACCAAACTGTACTAACCGATGACAGGGAGGCTTGGTGTTGAGGCAGAAGATGTGGCATGGCCTGGTACCAAGCTGTGCTCTGCCTTTACTAGGTAGCGGAATGCGCGAAGTGCGGAGCCTTGCTGTCTTTCTCAATGAGATACCTGTACATTTGGGTATAAGAGACAGCGAGAAACTTGGTGGTTTTTTAGGTCCCAGTCAAGGTACATAGTATTCATTATTTTAATTTGCATTATCTTCTATGCATGGACTAGGAGTGTGGACCTCAAATGAGAATGTTGGGGGGAAAAAGCCAAAGTTTGTGGCTTAAAAAACACATATTGAGAGAATGAGTCGCTGTCTTTGTATAAATGGGGTAATTTTTTTACAGAAAACTTATTTGAGTATATTGAACCATATTATCTTAATGTAGGTTCCTAGCTTTTATATCTTCATTTATTTTGATTTTCTGAAATAAATATGTTTAAAATCTGCTTACTATTGTTTTATTGAGAAATAGATTAGGTCATATCTGAATTGTGTTGGAATCTGATAGATCTTAACTGGTGGATTTTAAGTTAAGGTAGTAAATGCCTTTTAAAACATTATTTTTATTGCTTTGATGTGCGCTGATATTGTTGTAGAAATAGGGGGAGGGGATCTTTCTTCTGGGCAACTTTTTTTTTGGCTGGTGTTATATGTGGCTGTTATTTCAGTTTTTCAAATACTGAATATCTGTAACAATTCCACAGTTAAGGGCATTTATGTAAGTTCAGAAGCAGATGGCCTTTTTAAATACACAAACCCAAGGTTTGTCCTACTGATGGAGAAAAAAAACTACTGTATGTGGCGCATGGAGAAGTGAAAACATTATCCCTGCTAATTATTCAACAGTTTAGATGTGTTGTATTTTTTCATTTTCCCCAGGCAGTAAAATCTGAAAAAAATCCCTGAAAAACACTGCTTTCACATATTTCTGGTTCAGCAAACAAGCCTGGTTCTTAGCAATTTTTTGTTTTACAGGAGGCATGCTATTATCTGTGCCTCTCCTCATCTCTCTTCTCGTGCAGTAGTGCCTTTGGAGGCTTCTAGTTTGATTGACAAGCTGGCATATTTAGGCATGTCTGAAATACAAACTGTGGTTTTTTTGTTCAGAACCATATGAACTGTGCCGTATTTGAAATAAGTTACTGAAGTTTCATCTGCAAGAGCAATGACCTTAAGAATTTAAACTGGAGAATTTGTACCATCAAAAGTCTCTGGTGGATTTTTAATTTTGTAATAGAAGAGAAAAAGTATCTGTCAAACATAAATGGAAAAGGAATCAAAATGAGCTAATCCTGACCAGAGACTAAGGTTTAGTTTTAAGTTAGCTTTGGTTTTGCCATTCAGTAAAGAACAAAGGTCTGGGAAACAGCAGTAGAGGTGGTGATTGTAATTGCCCACATTCAAAATGCTTTGTGAAGGAGACCTCTCTGTGGCTGTGTCAGAGAAATGGGGATGGAGAGAAAGAGGAAAAGATAACAAAGCCCCAACCAAAACCAACAACTTTCCCTGCCCCCTAGCAGGTTATATCAATTATTTATTTAGCAGCAGTTCAGGAACTTTGGATAAGTAGAAGGGTGATGAACAAAATATTTTTTCTTTTTTTGGTCAGGCAAACATATACCCTATCTAGGCCGTAGTGTAAGTATATTGGGCTCTAGTTTCAATGGGAATCCAAAATGTAGTGAAAATGTTACCTTAGTCAAAAGTAATCAGAGAAGAATTAATTTATAATTTTTTTTGAGCATGTAAAGTTCTATGGTCCCATTCCAACTTCCAAAAATGTTTATTAAAATCAAACTTGTTATATAACAAAATTTACAGTATAATGTGCTTCAGGTTTTTTTAATATGAGGCAGCTGCCATACCCTGATTGGGTGGTATAATACCACTTATTGGGTGAAATGATTTTAGTCTATGGCAAATTTTCTTTGACTTCTGCGAAGTTAGAATAAACGTGCCCAAAAATCTGTCACCAAATCCTGCTCATCTGTGGATATAGATGAATGTTATTTGGGATGCTGAAAGTTTTGGGCTGCTTCCAAATTAGCCCCTCTTGACCTAAGAGGGATAATGTTCTTGTTACAGTATGTTAGAGTGTACATACCAGCTCAGGTCTTGGTACAGCTTGAAAGGATCTCTGTTAATTCTTTCTCTTCTGTTGTGTATTTGTCGTGCATGTTCCTCTTCATTTTGTGTTTCGTGAGTTTAATCTGGCCTTAAACACCATGTAATGGGTGTTGACTATAAAAAGCAATGGGAGTAAACTATAAGACTCATATTCTTGGAATGAACTCGGTGTCCAGTTTTGCTATTTTTGCCTCTGATATTCTGAGGGAAATGGAAGACATTCAAATGCAGTTCTTGGCATTGTCAGTCTTTTCAGTGTTGTTTCCAAGTTAAGATTGAAAGAAGACCCCTGAGTTTTGAATAGGATTTTCAATCAAATGCGTAAGTTCAGTGTGTAAGGAAAACACTATGAGACTGTAATTGAATGAAGAATTAATTTCAAAGTTCTGCAAACTACTTTGTTTATATTATTTACTATTTCAGGAAGAGAGCTGGATGAAATGTTAAAGACCTTGATTTATGTTGAATATCTGATTTTGTTCCCTGCCTTTTGAGAGGGATGTTGAGAAACTGGAGAGCACCAAGAAGGGTAGAAGACCCTAGCCTGTAGCAAGCGAGATGGCAGGAGAAGCTGACAGGGCTGGGCTTGCTCACTCTGACAAAGAAGCAGCTACTTGAGGGTGGTTCCAAAAAGCAATGGAGGTGAATTCTTTCCACTGTTGCCAGATTGGCCACAAACTCTGGTACGGTGTGTTCAGGTCAGATGTGAGGAAGAATGCTACAGGAGGCCAGTACAAGCCCAGATCAGACTGCCTGAAGATGTGGCTGAGTTTTCCATCCCTGGAGATCCTGAAGACTCAGCAAGACCCAGCCATGCCTGACCATTTCCAGTGCTGATGAGAGTCCTGCTCTGAGCAGTAAATTGGACTGGGTGATTTCCAAAAGTGTCTCTCAGCCGCTCCAAAACTTAAACTGATTCAGTTTTTATTCGTCCTTTGGCCCTTTTCTTTTATTATCTCATTCTAAAATGACTGTGGCTCACATGTGTGTTTGAAAAAGCAAGTGACACTGTCAAAAAGCATGTCCTACAAACCTTAAGGCATTCAGAAATGATATTTACAAAACTCTTCTCTTGTTTTTGGGAGAAAATAATAATAAAAAAATTCCTCTCCACTGATAGTCTTTGAAAATCGTCTCACTTTTCATGCTGGATGAAAACAGAGCTGATAAAGAAATGCTTTGGTTTTTTCTGTAGTATTTTTATATATATATATATATATATATATACACATATATACATATATATATATATCTTCCCTTCTACTCAAAAATGACAAAAAGTATTTTTTTTTCCACCCCAGACAAGTATCAATGATAAATAAAATATTAAGCAGACCTATGGAAGCATTATAAAAAAATATTCATCTTATTTCTGTGGATAGCATTCAGAACACTGTGATTTAGTTATGGGTTTTTTCCACACCCATTTCATGACTTGTGAGTAATTTTTGCATATCTCCTGCTTTTGAGTGGTTGCCATAAGTCAGTTGCCATGTTCCACTTATCTTTAATTGAAGTAGTCAGGTACTACCTCATCATCCAGCTGATTTTTTTTTTTTTTTAAATCTGCTTTTCTGTGGATGAAGTCAATAATTTCTGTTTTGTTTAGTTACTTCAGTTCCAGGCTGTTAATTCTCTTTTATTGTTAATATTTTCAGCATACTTATTTTCCTGAGGTTTCTAATTTTTTGTGTTCAGGTGGTATCAAAATCACTGCAGATGTCTCACTGCTGTACTCTGAAAATACAGGGAAGTTAAGAACCCCTGTCTCTTTCATTGTGAGGTGTGGTACTCAACTTTGTGGTTACACCAGACTACTCAAATTTAAACCCTTTATATCTTCTGTCATGAAGTCTGGCATAATACAAAGTTTAAAATAAAACAAAACAAACAAGAAAAAAATATTAGGGCTAAATGTTGAGCTATTTCTGAAAATAGCTATACTATTTAATCCCTCTCATCTGTTGTATTTTCTATAATTTTTGGTCCAAATGTGCTGCTGTTTGGTAGTCCCAGAATTGATACTGTTTCATGCTCTGTCTTTGTGATCTTGCTTATTACATGCTTTTGCTGTGCTGTCAAAATGAGGTATTGCAAAGGGAGAAAACGATGCCTGGAGCTGAACATTGTTTCATAGGAGAAAAATAAAGGTGGGAATGAAGATGATGTTCACATTATGTATGTGGATAGAAGTGTGTGGAGTGTCATGTTGAAAATATAAATGATGAAGATTAAGCTCTATATTTATTACCTTTTATTAAAGATACTTATGTTCCGTATTAATTGCAGATTTATTGCAAGTAAAAAGACATCTATGAAAATGATGGGCATTGTGGGGTCTTCTGTTAATTTCTGAAAAAATAATTTTGATGTAAAGCACAGATCCTTTCCCAGTTAAAAAGCCTGTTCAAAAGGTAAAGCTATCGCAAGCTTACCTTTTCTGTTTTCATAATAAAGCATGTTCTTACTTGAGGTTATATTCTAAGTTTGGTACAACTCTTTCAGGTCGCAGCAGGGTTAGTTGAATTTTTGTTATATTCAGGATGAAGCTGTAGTTGCATTTGAGTGTATGTAAGAAAATTCTGATGGCTTAAGGATAGATCTGTTTATGCTGCTACTTATATTAGAGGGTGTGTCAGTAGTGTACATTTACTGTTCACCTTACGTGTTTCTTAGCAAGTGCTCTTTGTTATCTTTCTCAGAGAAGGAACCATCCAAAATTGCAGGTTCTATAAACAGTTCTTTTCAGCAGTCAGTCTGAGACTTAAGCAGACAAAAGTTGAATGGATATTGCTTTTCAAATTAGTGCTGCTGTGTAATTAATTGTGCTTAATTAGCAAATCTTTCTTTAAGTATCCACAATGCAGTGATCCCAATTGTTTTCCCAAGTAACTGATCACAAAGCATGGAAAGCTGCTTTTAACAAACTCCAGGTGATTGCATGTTTCACTGGAAGTGCTTTGATTGAAACAGTGCTGATTTATCTGATGACCCTCAATCTGTCTTGGGCTCATGCAATCCTTCCAGCTGGCTTTCTGTTGGGCTTTCTGTTGCTTTAAGATAGGAAATGGGTGTTTGGGCAGTGTGCTCCCTGATAAATTAATGTCGTTCCCTGTGCTACTCAGCTAGACCAGTTTGGAAGTGCATCCACTGGGAAGGTGTCCCTCCTTTGCTGCCTGTGCAGGCACTGGTATGTAGAACTAGGAACAGCATTTACTGTGATGGAGAAATATCTGTGATCTGACCCGTAGCTGGTGAGGTTCAGCCAGCCTGGATCAAATAACGTATCTCTTCCACAGAGAGGCAAGTATAACCTTGTGATAATATTTTTTATATTTTATATGATTTTACATTGTGACAGCATTTGTGATAGGTGTGCTGTGATATTATGTAATAAAGTTCTCAATTTCCTTTTGAACTGTTTGATATCTGTGGCCTGCAAGATGATTAGTGCCCTTGTGTGCTTGACTTCTTTTAGAATTTGAATTTTCCACACACCACTGGGCAATAGAGAATTACAGATCTTAGAGAGTTGAATGTAATTCTTACTGTGATGGATGCTGGTTTTTCTGAAACTGAAAAACAAGTGTACAAATGGAGATGCCGTGCATCTTGAACCAACACAAGTTATTTTTCATTGCCCTTGTCACTTTGGTTTAGAATGTGCATTTCATTTCATGCATTTCAAGAAGGATCTATTACTGGGGAATTCCATTTTGGGTTTTAAATGGACATTGTAACATCACAGGCAACATTGGAATTAAAATCAACTACCTTGTCAAAAAGGAGTTTGGTATTACTGTTGTTTGTGTTATTTCGGAATTTCCCCCCCCCCCCAAGGTGTCTGGAACATTGATGTCTACACATTTATCTTGGCAGTAAAAAAATAAGAAAGAACTTATGGATTTAGAAGGAAAACCCAGTTTACAAGTCAGTGTGTAGAATAATTGTGGTGTCCAAAGCCAGGGAGGGATTTCACAAGTTTTATAGCAATAGTTATTACATATCTTTGTTTTGTTTCACAGTAAAGCTTGCTGCTGCTTCTGTAACCTTATTGTTTTCTGTTTTTCAGTCTGTATTTCAAAAAGAAGCAGCATGTTTTCGCTCTGAAATGAAGAATTAAAATAGATTTCTTGTATGAAACACCTGCACAGTAGGAAGTGAAACAGAACTTTTTAGCTCTCACTGTTTTATGGCAAATTTCTGTTCCCTTTCCTTCCTGTAAACAAAAGGAGTCACTTAGAGAGTGGGAAATAAGCTATTTACAGGATATTTTCTGTATGAAAGGAAGGAAGAGGCCTTTACAGAGATCGGTCTATTGTGTTGGGAATATGGAAAGTTATATGGAGTTAAAATGAATTTAGTACTTGGAGAGGAAATACATGGCAAAATACAAGTAATTGCTTCAGTCTTGACCCTGTAAAGTGCTAGATGCCCCCATTAGTTGCTGAAATCAAAGCAGGAGCTAGGACATGGTGTGCTGTGGTTTGATCCCAAATCCTGTGTGTAACCTGTGATCATTGTAAGACCTAGATCAGAGAGAGACTACACTTAAGAGCTTATGAAGTATGGCTTTTATTTACAAACAATCAGTTTGTACTTTTTGATAGATGTTCAAGTTACTTTTGCACATCTGTTTTTCATCTGTCTCTTTGAAATACGGTTGTCTTTGCTAGACAAGTGTCGTAATTGGATTTTTCATGGAAGTAATGGTTTCCAATGTACTTGCAGAGTGTATATATTTTCAAAGTTTTGCTTCACATATGACATATATTAACTACAATCTGGTGCGAACCAGGCTGTCTTATTCTTGCCTGTGTTATAAAATTAATTTCTGTGAATAGCTATTTGATTTTCATTTACCTTCTGTAGCACCAGCGAGAGTCTTTAACTCCAGTAAGAATTGTGGATGAGGTATTTAACTCTAAACTCTGCCTAAGCATTATGGAAAATTATAGCTTTCTTGAAACGTTGGGTTTATAAGATGATAGGACTGACAATAGCTTTGCCAATAAAATTGAGCAGGTAGACAAAAATCTTGTCATTAGTTGTATCAGTTTTATCTGCAGTTCTTGTACTTAAGTCATACTTGAAAATGGAAATTTATTGTATCAGCTTTTGTCATTTCTTTTGCTCCATATATTAAGTTCAAGATTCCTAGTACTTGAATATCATGAAAAGGCAGTTGTAAGTATGGGAAAGAAGAAAGTAAAGAATTTTGTTTGCTTAGTAGATATCGAACTCCTTTTTTTCAAAAGGGATACTTAAATACAAAAAGCTTTAAGAGCAGTATTAGCTGTTAAAGAAATTGGGGGGTTTTTTGCATGATGGGTTCAGTTCCTAACACAGAAATCCTGATGTATGGGTATTTCAGCCTAGTTTGGCAAATAAAGCTGCAGTATGTGTACGTGTGTTTGTAAAAGGCAGCTGAGAGTGGCGTATCGTCTGGCATGCATTGATGAAAGGAAAGTATGCCCTGTCTTTGTCTCAGCAGAAGAAAAATAATGATTCTTTTGCTGCCTGTATTTGGGTTTGTGTTTTTCTAGGCCAGAATTGTCAGTCTGCTTGTTTGCTTTCTCTCTGTAGTTCTCTAATTCTTTATTCAAGGCAGGATATCACCACAAACGCTACTGCAGTCATAAAGGAGGCTTGGTCTAGGTGCAGAGGAAAGTGTAAAGTTTCCTCTTGAGAGTTTGGAGTGTTGAGGACATAAATGTCGATAGTATCCCACAGTCTCGAACAAATGACTAGACTGTGTGGACCTTTGTGATCCTTTGTGGAATTTATTTTTTTTCCTTGGATATCCCATCAAAAATACAGCTCCTCCAATGTAAATTGAATGTGTCCAGCGTACATCAAACCTACCATGTAGATTGACTTTGTCAGGTTGTTATTCTGGACATACTGAACTTGCTGTGGAACTTAGCAGTGACCATCTGTAGAGGGTTTTGGAGTGCTAAGAAGGTGCTTGGAACTAGGCTTTCCAGATGAGGATGCTGCCTCTTTGCTCATTCTTTCTGGAATCAATTTCTTCTAAATAGACAAAACGTTTTGGGTTGAGAAAGAAAACTTGCCCAGGGAAAATGAGAGCTCTTGCACTGATATTATTCTTTCTGTTTTTCCTACAACAACAAAGTAGGAATAGAAAATATTAAAAGATCGGGGCATAAGTAATACCATATATTAATGCAGAGAAATACATTTTTTTGTAGTTGAAAATGAGGGGCAGTATATGGCAGGACACAGTTATGAGCGTCTGACTTTTTGCCAAACGGGGCTACTAACAAGGATTGACTTTCCTATGCAAGAATTATTTCTACCCGCATTTCAGGTATCTTTTGATGTGAATTCTTCTTTGCCTTGTCTTTGGCCAACTTGACTTCTTCAGTGACAGCTCCTGTAGGAACAAGGTGCTGGTTTTCAGTTCCAGTGGACATACAGATAAAGATTAAGAAACCAACAAATGAAATCCATTATTACGTCCTGGAGAATAAAGCAACCCAGATAACACTCCATGAGTGGTAAAAGATAAGGTGTCCAGGACAAACAGATCTGTGATAATCACCTAATACACAGCAATTTTATGATGTCCAATACTACAAATAAGTTTTGAAGTACATGAAAGATAATAGGCATAATTATTTCTGATTTGTAATTTGTTACTTTAGATGAGTTTAAAGGAACGTACATTACTTGAAATTTTGAGGGTTTTTTTTTCCATTTGTAGACCTTTATGAATGTAAGGGCAGGATGTTATAAAGAAACCTTTTGAATACTGGCGAAATAATAAATTATTCTTAGAATATATGATGCTATTTTTCTTCTCAATATTAAATTCATTTCCTGATTCAGTGTTCTATATAAGAACTTTGGATTAAAGAAAAAAATTAGTATGTGGACAAGGCCTAGTGTTTTCCCATTTGGCTGCCTCACAAAAGAGCAACATAATCCTCTAAATCCTACTTTACTCTGAGCCTCAATTGATTCTACTTTCTCCTCTCATAAACAGACAATTTATAAATTGTCTTTGAGACAAGTATTTTGAAGCTTGCTTTTCCAGTGATTTGAATATATGATTACTTTTTTGTTGTTGTTGTTGTGAGAAGAACAATGCTAATAATTGTAATATTCTCGTAACCTTATTTATAGGAAACTGGAAGCAAATTCTGTTGGAAAATGGACCAGATTCCATAGCCATTCTAAAAAAAAAAAAGTTTTTCATTTCTGCAGTTGCTTCCTTCTCATATTTTTACTTTTGACTTTCAGTATTTACTGTATATTTAGTTTCAGATGTTACTAGAGTGAGGTTTACGTGTGAAATTTGTCTTCATCAGATGTAATTTTTAGGTTAGGAATGAGAAGTTCCTCTTTAATATCTTGGGGGTTTTTAATTGTGTCTTCTGTTGGCAAACAGATTAGTTATTTAATGATGCTGGTCAGCACTACTGCTGAAAAAGTTTAGGGCTTTTGTTAGCTCTCCCATGAAAACTGCACTGGCCAAGGTGTTTGCTCAAGTTTTAGGTTGTAACTACACCAGGAGTTGGTTTGTTTTTGTTTGTTCGTTTGCTGGTGCAAGCATACTGGTGAAGGTAGGCTTAAGTGGTTGCCTAGTTTTGCGTAGACTTAGAATGAGGATAGTAGTAAACTGTCCTGCATTCCCATCTGTATAGGCTTGTTGTTTGTTTGTGTTACCGGTGTCTATAATACCTAGATATACAACTGACGTAGGATTTTGAGGCTTTGTGTTCTTTTCCATTGTATGCACTATTCTGTAAAATACCTATGAGAATTATTTTTGTCCCCATGGTGGTGATTTAGTACAGGAAATAACATCTGTTCCTGCTGTGTGTGTGTTCTTTTTCCTTTCTTTCAATATGAATGTAACATTGTGTATTTTCAAGCCAGGTTTTACTCTCTGAGATCATGGTAAAACAAAACTCCTTTTGAAACCTTTTTAGCCTAGATATAAAATAGCCGAATCACCTTGCTGGTACTTGATAGTTTTATGATTTTTCTCTCTCTAATGTTGATCATACAGACCTAGCTAAAATATTTTTAACTTACATATGCTTTTATTTACCTTCATTCAGAAGCAAATATAAAATTGTCAAATGTAAATTTTGCAGTGTTAGATAGTTTCTTGGCTCTGAGTTGTCCACAGAATCTCAGAACATGTTTCTACACCTTTTGGATCAACTCGCTACTCTTTCCTCTCAAAAGATTTTATGGAACTTCATGACTTTTTCTCATCCTTGTAATTGAAAATATTGTTATGCTACTTGCTTTTTGCAATACAGTTCTAGGAATAGCTGTGGACCCTTTGTCGTGACCTTTGAAGCAGAGCCATAATGAAACTGTCTGTTGGTTCAGCACCTACTGGCTCACGACCTTTTGCCCTAGCAACGCTTTTTTCCAGTTATTACCAGGAACTTATGCAGATAACACCTTTAAATTCTCTGTTGCAACACATACACATGAAACCGTGCTGATTTTAAAGCCAGTGAGTTGTTCTTGGTATTTTATTTGCATGTAGAATTGAATAGATTTTCATTTTTTGCTAGTCTTTATTTCAGTTTTGTATTTTTGTTTTGTTTTTTTTTTTTTCCCCCCTATCTCTTAATATCATAAGGGGACATGTTCACCTAAAACCAGAAACAAACCTTTCTTGTTTGACTTGCAGGTATCTTCATTTTGTTGATAACCGAAAAGAGTGACTGAAGTTGGCATCCTTTGTGAACCCTTGTAGCCAAAGGTAAGCATAATTTCTAACTGGTGGCAAATATGTTTTTACTGTTTGTAGTACTACCCTACCTTTTAAATAAAAAGGCATCTATGCTGCTGTCTTTCTTGGTGTTTGACATCTCACAGACTGTATTTCCTTGGGATACCTAAAACACCCTAAAAAACCCTAAGGTAATCATTTATATGGCTTGGCATACAAGTGAATAAAGAATCAAAGAATGCTTTGGGTTTGAAGGGACCTTTAAGATAATTTCATTCCAAATTCCCTGTCATGAGCAGGACACTTTCCACTAGCTCCATTTAACCTGGTCTTTCACAGCTTCTCAGGACAAAATATTTCAGTGTTTCACCACCCTCACAGCAAAAAATTTCTTCTTAATATCCAATCTAAACCTGCACTCTTTCATTTGGAAGCCATCTCCCCTTGTCCTATCACTGCATGCCCTTGTAAAAGGTCCCTCTGGCACTCTTTTAACTCCTTTTGCCTACTGAAAGGTTGCTATAAGGTGTCCCCAGGTGTCCCCTGTCCTCAGGCTGAACAAAACCGGTCCTCAGAGAAAGTTCAGCCTTTTTTTTTGAAACCTGTAACTTGGCATATTGCCTCTCATTAATATTGAGGTGTAGGGTGCAATCAATATTATACAGCCATTACTATACAGAAGGATTATTTATTCTACAATGCATCAGAAAAGCCAGATGCAAAATCATGGTTTTGGTGATTTGGAAATTCTTAGCTTGGTTCTCTTCTGGAGAAGAGCTTACTATGACCAGAAGCAGACACTAGCATTGTAGGATGAAAGAATGTCCTTTGTTAAGTGCTAATTTAGCTGCTTGTAGACAATGCCCCCAGTCACCAAAAATAATGACATCTAGGTATTTTTTGCCCTGGGAATCAGGAGCTGCAGTTATCATTCTGTGTCTCCTACCTCTATAAACTGCTTCATCCAGTTTAACTGGATTGGATTTAGTTCTAGGGGTATGACTCAGGCTTAGAAATACTTATGTTGGCAGAACACAATCTGTCATCTGAAGACATTCAGTGTAGTAGTTTTCTGTTTCTATCACACTTCTGACACCAGGAAAACTTTTAGCTTTCATTTCCAACTACATATTGTTTCAAGGAGAAAAAAATTCTGAAACAAGAATTTTTTAAAAAATAATTATCTTAAATTTATTACCCGTTCAGAGATTTGTACAAAGTAAGATAACTGCTTTTTGTCAACCTATTCAAAGCATCATAGATTTAGGAGAGTCTGACTAATTGGTCCTCCTTGCCATGTTTGCCATTTGCTTTCATGCAGGATAAAAGACTGAACTTTGTGTCCAGCCACCTGAGCCCCTCACCCCTCCATGTGCTTCAGCAGTTAAACTAGTTGGATACTCAATAGCTATGTTATTGTTTATCAGATTTTAAGTGGCTCCCTTTGCTCACATCAGGTTAATTTTTTCCCCTTCTCACCTGAGACTTCATTTGTTCAATAAATGGTCAGTTCTGTTATATAAAATAAGATCACAAGACTCCCGTGTTACTGAGCCTGATGAAGCTCTGCTTTATTAATGGCAGAGTAAAATATATCTCTGAAAATCTTACCTACAACTCTTCATACAAACAATGTGCTTTGCTTTGGAAATAGTCAGACTGAGAGGACAGTATTGCAGCATTGTGTCCTGTCAATAATATCTTCATTTGAATAATGCTAATGTAGTAAAAGAGAACTTAACACTAGTGTATCTAGTTTAGAATTGTGTGCTAACCCCTTCTGGTATTGCATTTGCTTTATCTTTTGGCTGTACAGTTGGCCAATGCATAGTAGATGTTTAAAGAAATCTGGAAGAAGCTGAAAAATATAATTTGTATATTTTGCCTTCTTTCTGTAGTTTAGAGTAGTAGTAGGTGTAATAACGCTGTAAAAAGAATGATTGTTACAGATGTCTAATCTTTAATAAGGTGCATTGCTTTTCTTTGATAATTTGAAAAGTCTTTAACACAAGGAATATTGCTGTTTAAGCCAGGAGAAGAAACTTGTGGTGTGCTCACCCCTGAATTAAATACACATTGTTTTGTGTGTGTGATGGGGGTTTGTTTGGGTTTGTTTGTTTGTTGGTTTTTTGTTTGTTTTTTTTTTGGGGGGGGAAGGTTGTTCCGTATAATCCTGACAAAGCCTTTATGTCAAAATAATTCTTTAGATATAGTTTACAATTTTGGTAGCAGTGAGACTGATTAGCAGGTTTGATAATCCTGACTTTGAAATATGTAATTTTGTAGACCATAAAAATTTATTCACTCTTTCTTATCATAAATACAGGCATAAGAAGATAGAGGGGAAATTATTTTAGTTGTAGAAAACTGATAGTGGTTTTATCTCCACAGTTAAATAGCTAACCATTTATTAAAGAATGGTAACGCTAAAAATTAAAACATGTTTGAAGTTTCTCTTTAAGGGGTATTCTAAAATTGGTTGCACAATACTAAATGTTTGAAAAGCATTTACAATTTCAATTACTTTAAACGGAATCTGAATTACTTACATGAGGTTGTTCAGCTGTTGCAACTGCACAGCTGCCTACATTACACTGTAGATGTACTGTTAAGGAAGAGGAACAGATAATAAGATTGGAGGCTGTACACCTCTGTAGAATATATACATGTCAAATTCAAGTGATAAACTTAGCACATTTGCCTAAGTCATCATCAGCTTCCTGGGTGATGTTTTCGTTGGGATGATGTGTCCAAATGTATGACATAGATAAAGACTCAATGAAGCTAAATGCAGCATTTAGTCTTAGTTTTGCATCCAGTGTCATGTTTCCTTTTCATAATAATAAATAAATTTAAAATTAAACCCATCCCTCTTCCCCTCCAGTTACTGGTAGGCTGAACTACTGAGCCACTATTTCTTTAATAATTTTGATAGTTATTTCATAGGGACATCTGTACGTGGGACAACCAATTTTTAGGATATTGGAATATATTTTTGGAAGTATTCCTGGGAATGAACTGGCATCTAAAGGCTTATGTATTGTGTGAATTAATGAAAACATCATCAATTGACAGTTTGTGTATTTTGATAGTTGTGATATGGGCATAGAGAGAACAATGTAGTTTGGGCATAAGCATACCATATATTCAGAAACTAGGGCAAACAAAATGTGTGGCAGTATATTTGATCTGATAATATATGTATGGCATGATAGAACTTTTTCACAGAAAATATGGTGTGCATTTGGTGCAAAGAAAATTGTTTTCAGAAGCTGAACGATATTAGACAGATCACCTTTTCAAATGCTATATCACTCTAAATAATAAAGAGAACAGTAAGAAGCAGGACTTGACTACTTGTGAAAACATTAGTGAGGTTCTCCAAAATAGAAGTCAAGGTAAAATAACATGCATGTTAATAAAATGGAAGAGCTTACTAATGTGCATTTTGCGTTAGCTGTTTTAGAAAGGGAATAGGGGGAAAAAAGAGGGAATATTGGCAGGTTGGGTAGGATAGTTAGGATCAAGAACCAAAGAGTGAAGAGACAGCTAATTAAAAAAGAAAGGGAGAGGCTGTTGTTAAACTCTCTTTCCCTAGCCCTCAGCAGGAGTAGTATTTATTTTCTCTTTGAGGAAGAGGCTGATGTGCCACTGTTGCTAACTAAACAGATGTAAAAAAAGAAAACAAATGTCTTAATAAACAAATAAAAAGAATTTTTATTTTGAAAGTAAGTTGTTGGGAGGGAGAAAGGAAAGGATGCACATTCCTGATTCCTTAATTAATGCAATCTAATTTATTTCAGTGGAATGATTTGTGTATTACTGCTTTATACGAAGTGAAGGATTACAGTAAATTATCTTAATTGAAATCCTTTGTTTCTGGCTTGTGCAGAAAAAGACTTCTAATAAAATATTTGAAATAATTAAGAATTAATGTGAATACTTTTGAAGATAAACTGCAGAATGAGTCAAAAACATCCTATGAGCTTGTTTCTGGTTACTACTAGAACGGTGCAGAATGAGTGAGAAAGTTGGAAAACAGTGTTATGCATATGTGAAGGAGAGACTTCTCAGAGAAAATTAGAGACACAGAACATGGAACAACATTGGAAAATCAGAAACGAAAAAAATTCAGTAATTTGAAAATGGTTCAGGGAGAGCCAAAACCATTCTGGAATTAAAGCTGGTGCAGGATGTGAAGGGCAGCAAAAGACCTGTTGCAAGTACTTAAGGAGTAGAAGGATACTAGGGCAAATGTGAGCCCAGTGATAGTGGGGTAGGGGATTTGCTGGCAGCAGACACAGAAAAGGCTGAAGTGTTCAACAGTTCTCACTTGAGTCTTTGCTGGTAAGACCAGCTTTTCAGAATCCCAGACAGTGTGGAGCAAGGAAGATTTACCTTCAATGAAGGGTGATTAAATGAAGGAATATTTAAACAAACTGAGCATAAAGAAGTCCATGGGACTTGATAGAATGCACCCATGAACAGTGATGGAGCTGACTGATGTCAGTGTGAGAGCGCTCTCGATTTTCTTCAAAAAGTCATGCAATTTGGAGAGGTTCCTGAGGAATGGAGGAAAATCTATGTCTAAGGAGAGTCTGGGGAAGTACAGATAAATAAGCCTCGCTTGTCCCTGTGAAGGTGATGGAGCAAGTGATCCTGGAATGTATATCCAGATACATGAAGGACAAGAATATGACTGCGAGTAGTGAGCATGAATTTAAGCATGGAAAATCTGACTTTACACACCTCGTATCCTTCTATGATGAAATGGCTGGCTTGATGGATGAGGGGAGATGGCCTTAAGAGATAGACAGGGAAATAGACTGAAAGCTGGCTGAACTGCCAGATTTAGGGAGTTCTGATCAGCAGCACTAGCTCCAGTGAGAGGCCAGTGGTGTACCCTAGGGACTGATACTGGGTTCAACACTGTTTAATGTCTTTGTTCAGTGGCCCTGTTGCTGGGACTGAGCACACCCACAGCAAGTTTCCTTGGAGGAGTATTTGATATCCCAGGTTGTTGGGCTGCCATCCAGAGGGACCTCAACAAGATGAAGAGTGGGCAGAGAAGAACATTCCTAATTCAGAAAAGGACACTGCCAATTCCTGCAGCTGGGGAGAAATGACCCCAAGAACCACCTTGTACCAGAGGTCAGCCACCTGCAAAGAGCACTGGGGGAAAGGACCTGGAGATCTGGAAGGACAGCAAGCAGAACATGAGCCAGTAAAGTGTCCTTGTGGCAGCACTGGTGAGGGCACACCTGGAATAATGTGTGCAGTTCTGGGTTTCCTGGTACAAGAGAGATAAGCGCATATTGGAGAGCATCCAGTGCAGGCCACAAAGAAGGTTAAGGGACTGGAACATTTTTCATACAGTGAGATGCTGAGTGAGATGAACTGTTTGGCCTAGAGAAGGTGCAGGAGGATCTCATCAGTGTATAAATTCTTGGGGGGAGGGTGAAAAGAGGATGGAGCCAGGCTGTTTTCAGTGGTGCCCAGTGAGAGTACAAGAGGCCGTGAGTGTAATTGGAAATATGTGAAATTCTACCTGAGCATAAGAAAAAGCTTCTTTGAGGGTTGTTGGGCTCTGGAACTGTTTTACAGGTGAAGTTGTGGATTCTCCATCCTTGAAGATACTTTAAACCTGACTGGACATGGCCATGAGCAGCTAATCTCGCTGACCCAGTTTGAGCAGGGGGTTGGGGTAGAAAATCCCCAGTGGTTCCTTCCAACCTCAAAGACTGTGTGATTCTGAGAACATAGGAAAAGGGAAGAAACTGATGTATATTTTGTGAGCAGGAAAAAAGCTAGAACGTTATTGATAAATTCCATTAATTAAAAGATTAGGTCAAGGTCACTTGCAGCTCTTTCTTAATCAAGTTGTAGGGAAAATGCTCAGGTCATTCATTCCTTGGTTAGTGAGATTAGGTAGCAGGGCAATAGACATCAGAATATTTTTTTGGCTAATTAGAGGGGAAAAGATTTAATGAGGTTTTAGAAGCATTTTTCAGGGTCAAAATTGATTGTCTAAGAAATCTATGAGAGCTTTGAATTTTATGAAACTGGCTGTGCTGTAATATTTTTTACCCTGTCTGTGCAAGGTCTAAGTTTGTTTCCAGTAAATTTTAGTCTTAAAATATTGATAATATGATACAGATGACCTCTTGTTATATTTGATCTTCTCTCGGGTAGGCTGTCACATCCACTCCTATCTAAAAAAATGCAGACAGCTTAAAATAATCTCTTGCAGGCTGACCTGGTCTGGTTATTAACCAGCACACTCTGAGCCCTGTCTGTTTGCAGAGTTGAGGGGGGAGGAGGGGGCAAGAGGCGAGGAAGCATCTAGTTTCAAAAATAGAAACCCCACAAGAACTCTAATTGTCTTTTATAGTCCTCAGAAAAGCTATTCATTTGCTGTGAATGTCATTCAAATACTTCGTAGTTCTTAGCTGTTAGGCTTTTTTTTTTTTTTTCCCCTCCAATTTTTTTCTTTTGTTTTGCCATCTTATTTAGCATAATAACCTGATTTGCTGCCTTGTCGAATTCTTCCCTGTGAATGGAGTGTGTACTTTGTCTTGCATGGCAGCCTGTGAGGAGAGGGAAGGAGAAACACAAACTATTCCCAGGTCTCCCACTTCATCTAGTGTCCACTTGTATGCAGTTTTTCTGTTTTATCTTACTGCAAGTGGGAGAAAGTGAAATGGAGGGAAAGAAATCTTACTTTAAAAATAAATAAAGGTGAAAAAAATTATTCCTGAAATATCTTAATGTTTTTTGGTCGTATTTAAGACCAGTGATGTTAACTGCTTTGGACAGCTTCAGAAAGGGCAGGGCTACATGCCATCAAATGCTGAAGATCAAAGTCCGCTGCAGCAAGAGAATTTTCTCAAAAATATAAACTAAATTTGTAAACATTTTATGAAGTGGTTATTTCTAAGGGCGATGGGAGCACATATTTCCATTTCATGTACTGTTTGTTAAGCATATATGCTAAGTCCTTAGAAGAAAAGAGAAGTTAAAACATTTCTGTATGTGACATCCTTCCTTTTGTTATTTGTCTCTTGGAGATTATAGAAAAGTAGTCTTTGTTATTGTTAATGATGATAACAGTTAATTATGTTTGGGTGACTGACAGATTAGATAGACTATTTCTCCTTTGCCTTTCTTTATTTTATTCAGTTGGCTCCAAATCACCATTCACAGATATTTACTTAATTTCTCTTACTTAGGGTTTGATGTCATTGCTGTATCATGTTTAGAAACCAGATACAAAAAATGTGGCTCTGATTTTTGCCTCTATTTTCATCTTTCCCTAAAGTAGGATTTTTTTTTTTTTTTTTAAGAGAAAAATGTTTAGAAATTTCTCCTGCACATTTTTTGAATTTAGAATACACCTGTAAATTGATTTCTTCGGGGTTTTTTTGGCTATTTTGTTCTCTTTGGCAAGCCTTCTTTTTAGAATTTTGAAGGTTGGAGTGGGCTGCAGGTTTAATTCAAAACTATTTTCTAAGGACAGATAAAGTAAGGGCATAGTCCAGCCCTTTTGCTTTACATATGCTAATTATTAGATAGCATTTGGCAGTTGGTAGCTTTGTCTGAGCAGGAGGAAGAATGTGGATTATATGACTGCATTTCAGCTGACTGTCTCCAGGGCAGCCAGAATTTACAGTACTTTTAGACTTAGTAAGGTAAAATTAATTTCTCTCCTACTTTGCATTTGATACACTTTGATTTAGAAATAGTGTTCATAAACTAGAAATAAGCGATTGAAATACTTTCTTTTTATCAAATGGGTTAGTGTTTGCAACCATGATGGATTTTAAGTTGATGTAGTATGGCATTAGTGGATGAAGTAGGAAGGAAACTTGCTCTGTCGAAGGGTTATGACCCCTGTAAGGATTGTTGGGATTGACATTTTGTGTAGCTAAAATGTTAAAACGAAGGCAATTTTAAAGTTAATTTTTTTCTGTGCTATCAGAGTGTCTCTTTAAAGAAGTAATTGCAAAAATATAAAAATTGACAAACTACATACTGAAATTATGTTGTAGTTGACAAGTGTGTTTAATTAGGATGATTTTTGCCTTGAACCTCCATGTGTGTATTCTGTTGCCCTTGTATTTTTTGTTAATAAATTCACACAGGAAACTAAAATAAAGTTCTCCATTGTTTTAAGTGTGTTTGTACTGTGAGGTTGTGTACATAGCTTTTAGAACTGTGTACTAAAGCAATTATTTCATTGTTGTAAGCTTTGGGTTTCCTGGTCTCTCATCTCTTTTCTGTGTGAATATCAAGGTGAAGTGGATGATGTTGTATTACTGCTTCATTCCTCTGGTTGATTTGAAATTACTTTGGGGTTTGTTCTTTGATCTTTTACTGTACTGATGAGTGAAAAAAATCTTAACTAAACTGGGTTGGATTATTTATTTGTTTATTTATCTTTCTTTTGTGAGAAAAATCAGTTTCTCATACTACGCAGATTTCTCATACATTCAACCCCTCAGTGCTGGCCATAAGATCAATGGATGGGTGATGAGGTGGAGAGAAAGTTTTCGCCACTTTCTTCCAGCTCTGTGCCTCAAATGTTAATATATACATCTTAGGTTTCCTAACTGACAGGTTTAGTGGTTCTTATTACTCATATTGTCTTCTAAGTGTCAGCTTGGACTAGAATGTACTTCCTGTCTCTTTTCAACCCTTGATAACCATGCTGATTAGCATGCAGACAGCAACCCCCATTACTTAGATTCGGTTGTTACCACCTTGATGCTCGGTCCTTTTGACATGGTGTATTTCCTTGAAGTTTTCAGCCCAGAAACTGCCCAGCTATGTTGGGTATAATCACTGCTCAATGAAGATTTTACTAAAATCCTTTTCAGTCATCTTCTCTAGGTAGGAGAAGCAGCGCTAAACACAGTATAAACAGATGATTCTCTATGTATGTTTAAATTACAGAATGTTGTTAAATTACCTTGTTTCATAGCACTGGAAAGACACAGGCTCTGGAAAGTGGTATCCCATACCCTCTGTGAATGCTGTCTGTACGGATTGGGGGTGTGAGTGGTTGGGGTTTTTTTAAGCACTTTTAGTTTGTGTCACCTTATAAAAAATGTCTTTACAAATGCAGGACAGAGGAGTCTGCATGTGTTCTGTGGATGAATCTTTGTAGTGTATCATTCACACTTGCCTTATTCTGTAACATGGTACCTTCTTTATTCAATTGTTATGAAATCTGATTATTAATTGAATCAGAAGACATCTGGTTTTGGTACTGATTCATGTTTAGAAAAATCTTTCGGTTGACCACATATGTGGTCTGTCAACTGGTGTTCATTCCTTCTCTGGAAGCAAACATTTCCAGTAAAGTGCCTCCTACGCATCAATTTCCCAGACTCAGAATCTGCTTCTGTTGTCTTGTCTTTAATTATTAGATGTTGATTATAGCTAGAGCTGTGAAGTTTTTTGGTTTTTTTTTTGTTTTGTTTTTTTTTTGTTTGTTTGTTTGTTTTGTTTTCCTGTTATGTGCATAATTTAGTTTCTAAGTGTTTCTGTATTTGGTGAAGGTAGAGGATGCAAACGTTCCTCTAGATGCCTTCCCACTTCATACTAGCTAGTTGTTTGGTAGTTTCAGTATTTCACTGGCACATTGCTGAGCTTCCATTTTGTAAATCCACTAATATTAACTCCACTGAGATTTACTTTACTTTCTGGTATTAAATAGAGACATGAGGTCTTATTTCTTACTGGAATGTAAACGATATTGCAACAAAACAGGAATGCATAACTTGAAATGTTACTTAGAAGGCAGGCTGTATACTGAACAGACTGTACTCATTTATTAATTAATAAAGTAACCTTTTTTCTAAAAACAAAAATCAAACAGCCCTCCCCCCAGAAAAGGAAACCAACCAACCCACAAACAAAAAGACCCAACACAAAGTCCAACCCTAACAGTACCAAAACAAATCAAACTCAAATTTGTATCCTTCTCTGGGTATTTCAGGGTAGGAAGATGTTTGTGTTATACTGTGCAGGAGTATTAGATAACTTTTTCTGTATTTGTAGTTTGGTTCTACAGTTTCCACAAAGCTGCTTTTCTCCAGTGAACTCAGGATTTTTATGTTAATGTGTACTTTTTCCCCAGTTACTTCACTCTGTCACTGGGGTTCTGTAGAGTTCAATGGAAATAATGCCTGTCTTGTTTAGCTTAAGCACAATATGCTGCTATAGTAATTTCACCCAACTTTTTTTTTTTTTTTTTTTATGTGCAAAGCAGTTTGCATCATGCATTGAATGCTGTCTCATTCAAAAGTAGAGTCGTTGTGTGTGTAGGAACAATTAATTGTATATCAGCAAATTGAATTCAGTTTTTATGTATTTGTTTAATCCTGTGCTTTATTTCTAACTTAGTTACAAATGTTGCTGATACCTGCTTGAAAAACTAGGTTTGTTAAAATTTATTTAAAATTATGAGGTTTGGCAAATACTCCTTAGGCTTATAACTTGTTTGAGAACCAAATGTAAAAAGAATTCTTCCTTCAGCTTTTGTTGGGAGTAGGGGGAAACATGGTGACAAAGGATGAAGAAAAGGCTGAGGTATTCAGTGCCGCCTTTGCCTCAGTCTTTATTAGCAAGACCAGTTGTTGTTCGGGTACCCTGAAGAACAGGGTGAATCTTGGAGAAACAGATGGGGAGCAGAATGAAGCCCCTGTAATCCAAGGGAAAGTGGTCGCACAATTTTGCAGGAAGATGTGGCAAAATAATCTGGCATTTTCATTTTTAGCCTCAGGATGAATTCTGGCATTCATGAAATACTTTGATTAAGAACAGGTATTTCTTATCCTTGATAGAAGTTTTTTTTGTTCGTTTGTTTTTCCTCATACATGTTCCCTTTGAGTTATTTCATGACTTGATATGTATCTTTGCAGTTTTTAAGTAGCAATTGGTGTTTAAACATAAATATTTAACACTTTCAAGTAGCTTTAATGAGTTTATGAGGGTATTTAATAAATTTTTTTAAGTGAAGGCTATAATTGTTATATTTCCTCTAAAAATAGTAGCTGGAAAATGAAAAAGTTTATTAAAAAATAATTTTAGTTTTAAAAAGTATGATATAGAACCACAAAGGCTACTTGTATACTCTGTTTTCCTTTTTATGGTCCTGTCTAAGTTTATCTATACTACAAATCCTTAATTTGTGATCTTTAGGATCTTATCTGTTTACTTATTTCTGTAATTGACAGGGTTGATGACAGAGTACTCTTTGAAGGGTTTTGTTTGTTGGAATCTTCTCTAGACTATTGTTTGAACTAGATAATATGCTGTCTTTAAGAACATATTGAAGTACGTATTTGTTTTGCCTTGGTTTTGACAGGAGGTGGAGGAATGGATTATCACCTAAGAGTAACACATGGTATTAGCTGTTGAGTGTAGGTACAGACCCTTCTTATTCAGAGGAAAAGAAGCATTTAAATAGTCATACAGTATAGTGAACATTTAAAAAGAAATCCCATCGCTTTCCTAGTCTCCTGAGAAGGATGAAGGAAACTGAGGTGACTGATACAAGTGCTGTTGTACAGTGCCTCAACTGACTGACTTGGATACCAAAAAGAAGTGTCCTGGGAGAAAAGAAAGGATGGATGATACTTTGGGAAGATATTAAGGAGGAGGAAAAATACTGAGATAAAGGAAGTTACAGTAGAGGAGTAATAGTGATATCAAAGAGGACAAAACATTCAGAGAGGGAATGAATAATAAAATGGAAGAATTAAATAGAACCCAAAGTGAGTATTTCTAGATAAGGCTACAAGAAAAGACATGCTTTTAAAGTCAGATGAATTTAAATGGTGTGTTGGAAAGCCAGACTTTGGTCAGATTAGTAGACCTTGGAAAGGACAAGGAAAAGGATATTTATAAAAGAGGAAGAAACGGGCTTGGATGAAGACAATGATATAGGATGTTTCTTTTCCTTTTTATGATGGTTTAAGAGTCTTAACTTGCCAGTACCAAAGAGATCACTCCTTGATAACAGACTATTTAGAACAAGGGTTTGGATTCGGGATGGTTTTAGCAGTCGCTGAGCAGAAGCCAATTGTTTGGGGTGGAAAACAGAAAGAAGACAGGGTGGGAGCTTTTGACTGGTGATTAGCAAAACTGCCGGCTGTTGCCATCTCTGTAAATGCCTACAAATTCAATAAATGGTTGATGGCATCCATTACCATCCAAACTTTGCCCACCATCATAGCTTACCTTAGTGGCCTGTTTTCATTCTGCCTAGCTATGCCTGAATAAGGGTTATCTGTGAGTACTCTTGTTCCAGACCCGAGGGTGTCGTGAGCCTAACACGTATTCACTTGTCTGGTTTGTGCTCCTTGAATGGAGGATGATATACATATGGATTGAGATGGAAAATAATCGCATGAATTGGGTATGATTTGGTGAATACATGGTGCCAAGTATATAGAAATAAAGAGAAGAGGAAGTGAAGAGGCACTCTGGAATAAATATGAACAGGAGCCACATCATGAGAGGCAAAGAATTCCTGGTGTTATGCACCAAACATGGCATGCAGATGTATGCTATCCTTGAATGGAAAGAAAACTGTACCCGTGCTGTTTGTTTTGATGCATAAATATGCATTAAAAAATCTTCCCAGTGAAATAGGGACAGCCTGGTTAGTGGTGCTATGTGCCGAAATGGCAGTTCATGAGACTTTGGCATTGGGGTTTTCTTGGCTCAAGACCTGGATTTTTTTTTTTTTTTTTAATCCTCATGTACACTTTTTGAGTGTAAAAAACCTAGCTGGGCAGATTCTGTAGAATATTATTTAAAATCAGTCACATTATGAATTGCCGAAGGTAAGGATATTTTTCTTAAAGGATCATACATAATGTTGACATGAATAGCTGAGACCCTTTGTAAGCAATTCATAATTTGTTGACAAATATGCAGTCAGTTATAAAGGTTATTTAGGTTGTAAAGAAACGAATATTTATTTGATAATGATCTGTATTTGACTTTCACTGGTAAGTAGTTGAGTGTGTATGGGAAAGGAGAGGGAATGCCATTCAGGTAGTTTATATGTCAAATGTGTAGTTTCTTTTGTAATCTAATATGAGCTTTCTAACAGTCAGAAACATAGGAAATGTGATTATTCCTTTCTGAATTTGGATTTTGAAATAGATCTGTAGTTTCTATAATGCAAATATGCTTCAAAAAAGAGGGAGATATGCACTGACAGCAAGTAAAAACACAGTTCCAGAAATGTGTGGTCTGTATAAATGATATACAGTTTTTTGGCTGACCTGAAACTTTGTGCTAAATCAAAGCCAATAATGAAATTCAGAGGCAGATTTTTTACAATGCCTACACTGCATTACTATGCCTGTGTGTGAACACTTTGGATCAGTTAATTATACCCTCCTATTTGAACATTTTCATTTACATAAGGAGCAGAACTTGATAAATCAAATATAAAATTCAGTGTCTGATTTATTGGATGGGTGTTATGTAATCAGAATTTTAAAAGCAAAAGTTAAAACAAAATTGGCCCTATAAAAGCAAACCATTCCAGATGAATATGAATTTAAAATTAACATTCCCCATGCTTCCTAAAAGTGGACCAGAGTTACGTTTTTCATGGTTGCTAATAGTGCGGTTTCTTAGTATGCTCAGAGATCTATTTAAATTACTGATTATTGAACATTTCAGTAAGTCACCTTAAAGCAAGACTTCATTTTCAAAAATTTTTGCCATTTAGGTCTTTATCACAAGGCAGTAAAATTAGGAAGATGTCGGCATGCTTATGGTGGCTTGCAGCTAAGAATCAAGAAAGGCTTACAGAATTTTTCTCTAATGTATCTCTTACATAAAGGAATACAACTCCGAATCTGCATTCCTTAACCGCGGTCATGATGATGACTTCATCTGGAAAATAAATATATACAAAAAGGTGTCTTCTTTCCAATCTAGAAAAATGAGATCTTGCCTCTCTGACTCAGAATATTTGAAATATGTGTTTCCACGCTGTATTTTTGAAGACAGTTATTTTTTTTTTTCTGTTTAAAATGAAAATATATAGCATACTTTATCAGCAGGACAACTCCAGAAAGTTCTCAGACATGTGCTTTAACTTAAAAAACTAATGCAAAACTGTAGAGCAATGATAATGCAGTCTTGTTTGGAGTGGGTTTGGTTGTTTTTGTTTTGTTTGTTTAATTCAAGGGGGAAGCAGAAGAAGGTGTGCCATAAAGTTGACATAAAGCTTTAAAAATTATTTTCAATTATAGCCCTCTTAAGTCATTGAGAACAAATTTTTTAGCTTGACAGCAAGTTGTTTCTAGATGGATATCAAATGATCACTGAACAGATGGCAGTGACATTTTATTGCTATCAAGTTGTGCCAAATTTGAGTGGACTGATGAAAAATGAAGAACAATATTCTGCTAACAACTCCCTCAGTCCAGCTACTGTTCTTCTGTTTATCTGGAATTATGTAAAAAGATTCTATTCATTGGAAAAAGGACTGCTACTGTACAAAGCTGTGGAACAACCAGCCTAGAGGGTGGCTGTCTCAGAGGCACTTGTTTGCCCAAGCTGAATTGTTGAGTGCCAGGCCCAATTACATGTGCTTGGAAAAGTCATGTGGACACAAGTTACCAAGTTATTTGGTAACTGCCAAAATATTTAATGTATATTGTTAATATTGTTGTCTGTTTTCCAAATTTCCAGTGTAAAATTAAGAACAAAACTGTTTTTATGTAGTAAGACTGTATAAATCAAGTGCATTGTGGCCACCATATATTTCAGCATATTTTCTTTCTATAAGGGATTGCTGCTCTTTTGTTTCAGAGGAAGGATAGAAAAAAGTGAGTTCTGTTCTCAGAATTCAAGTTTTAAAAAAAGATCTTGGTGCACAGTGATGTGAAGTGACCTTTTATAGCTCTAAAGTGATACAGAAGTACCTGAGAAATTACTTGCTGACATCTGAAACTGCAGATCTTCAGTCAGCTTGAAGCTAAGGTTCCAAAAACTGGAGAGTAAAATTATCAGTTTGTACTACCTCACAGTTCCTGCCAGTTGATAAAGAATCAAGGTCAAACTAAACTGGTTTCCATAAAAAAACAATAATGAGTCATGCTCACGTTTCCTTTTCCTTTAAAACTTATTTTACTTTAATCAACCACTTCCTTCATTAATACTAAAAATAATTCAGAACTGCGATATCAGAGCCGCTCTGCTGCCAAATGACATGGCAGAAAACCTACTTCCTGTTTTACTTTCTTGAAAACATAAGAAAGAGAAGTATTATCTTTGTTTCTCTTTTTTTCCTTAGAATGTGCTTCTGTACTTCTTAGTGAACAGTTAAGACTTCTTAACTAGAGCACTAGAATGTTTTGAGTTGTTGCAGTGTTTCTCTGTTGTCATAAACAGTGAATTTGGGTGTTTTTCTTTGCTGTGAGCTTTTGCAGTGGGAGAGGTTATTCAAATTCTCCTTTGCTTTAGCAGTGGACTCAAGCAGCCTTTTTCCTCTAGAAATGAACTAACTTGAACTTATACAACTGTATTTATCCACTTTCTGATTCCCTCTTGGCCCAGATGTTGCAATGTGTTAGAGTGGTGTTAGCTTTGTGTGACCCTGTCTAATAGAAAGACTCCAGTAGAAACTGAAGTCCTTTGGTAGACAAACTCAAGTATTTTCATAAGTGCTATTACAGGAAAACTCAAGAAGATCGTGGGTGTACCTTTTGTATTGAGGGTGAAATATGAGGACCTATATAACCAAAATGTGTGTTTAGGAAAATTTCTCAATTCTTATTTTAATCACGGCAGTTTTCGATCAAATTTCTATCTACAACAGGAAACTGGATAAAATATTATATGTAACAAAATGTTACAGTTTTTTAGGCACTGAGTATTAGTATTATATCTATATATTCCCTGATACCAAAAGTTTTATACAGTTGAAAGACATTTGAAAGGTTATCTGTTACGTGTATGTGCATATATATATACATGTATGGTTTAAATGGAAAAATCTGGTTATTTTAAGCCAGCAAGGTCTGCTGTAATGGAATATGGAAACCTGCTGGATGACGTACACGTTTCTCATGAACAGGAGCAGAATGAATGTTTAACCTTTTATCGCTTATCATTTAGAGTCCTTTCATTTTATACCTACCTTTGGAATACCAGTTCCCATTGGGTCATAGAAGTCATACTGATGGTAATGTGTCAAAGCAGGAGATTTTTGGAATAAAACAGTGAGTGTTCAAGCTGTTGTGTACCCGTGGCTAAAATCCATGCACTGTCTTTGACTTTCTCATTCGTTGATGGATGTACTGAGTGTGTCTTTGCTTTAGGGAGGCTCTTTCTTTCTACTGCTAAAAATTAGATGTCTTTAAAAGCTGTATGCATTGGAGCAAGTATTTCTGGTAGAGGTAGCATTTATGTTGTAAGTGGTTTGCTGTTTGGAGGAGTTTGGTGATCTCTGGAGGTAAGCCCAATGTTTGGGCTTGTAAGGTCATACCATGGAATCCAAGTGAGTGCTTAGGTGACATCACTGATGTGAGCGTGGCAGGCTTAGTGCTCCTGCCTGAGCAGCATTTTTACTGTGAAATGCAATTATAATGGAAATATGTGAAAGAACTTTCATGTTCTGGCTAAAAATGGCTTTGTGCATTTCAGAAGCTTTCTTGAGTAGTGTCAGCATCTGAAACTTCCTTTGTGGAATAGGTGGCCTCATCTGTTTAATAGACATATTGTTTTATCTTTTCACTGAGTGGATGAAAAAGCTTTATTTTGGGCCTCACTGTACTAGACTTATGAAAAGTGGAATTGCTTAGTGATTTTTTGTGACAGATTGACTCTGAAAAGCCAAAGTTTGCAATCTTGTTCTCTCTTTCTAAACAATACCTCCTTTTGCAGTACCAGACTCATTCAACTTCAGTGCAGCTTCTGAACCTGCTCCCAAGTTTCTACTTCGGAATGTGAAGTAACAGTCAAAATGTCAGCACATCTCTACTTTCCTATCAACTTTTAACTAAAAGCCATTTCTTCAGATAGCTAAAGAGGTGCCAACTCCAGTATCCCTATTTTTTTTTTCAGAATAATCAAAAGCTATTGTATGTACTATGTGGGAACAGCCTTACATAGATATCCCAAAAGCATCTGTTTTCTGCAGAAAATACAGTGCTAGTGCATTGTCAGAAATTTATCTGAATATATATTTCAGTTAGAAATCTGTCTCCATTCATGAAGTTTTAAATTTTGAAGATTGATAATTCAGATAATGATGTCATTTAGCTACTTCAAATTTTTCAATCCCATCATTCCATCTGTAGCAATTTGTTATATATTGTAAGGACAAATATTCTTACAGTGTGACTTTTTTAAATGAAATGGACATTTCCTAATATTAAGTGGGTTTCATCTTGTGGGCTTTTTCCCTCTGGTTTTCTCTACACCTGCTCTTGGGCAATGCTTTTTCAATTGGAATTTCAATTCTGTGCACTGAGCTGGAATTAGAAGAAATAACTTCTGATGTGTCTAATTATGGGAAAAGGTAGAATATATTCTTTTCTCTGTTTTAAAAAAGTCAATATTCTTCTAAATCACTGAGTTGCTTTTTGTTTCTGCCAGTATAAGAACTGCATAAAAGACAGCATTTGTAGTACTTGTAAATGTTTATTAACAACTTGAAGGAAAAAAGTTTGTTTGTAAATGGAGCACGTGTACGTTCCTTTCTCAACATACAATCCAGATATGCTCTACACTCTGCTGCTAGTCGGTTTACAGATGCTGTATTTCTCTTTTGGTGTTATTTGGATGCACATACAATTGGTCATCCATTTCTTTGTCCTTGAATAATGCGAACGGGTTGTACGAGTCCTGTGTTTATCTTTCTGAGCTTTGCCTCTGGCAGTGACTTGGTCCATTCACTTGTTGTTTACCAAGTGGGTTATCATAGTGTTTGGCATCCCATACAGTGGGCAAAGGAATAGTCCCTGTGGATTATGAAATTTAAATGAGAATAGATACATTCATGCAGGAAGGGGCAATTCACCAGCCTTTTGACAGTTTGACTTTTGGCAATTTCTGAGCCTGTAGACAGTACTGCTTCTGCTGAGGTTTCAGATGTTGTCCAGCTTGCTTGAGAAGGCCACTTTATTTTTTGTTGCTTTTTTGGATGGGACTTGCTTCAATGCAGTGTTTCTGTATTATAACTGAGTCATCATTATAAAATGAGTCATCTTTACCCTTTCAGAATAATACATGCCTTGTCTAATGTGAACTCCCTCATTGAATCGGTTCTACTGTCTGAGGAAAAGTACATATCATGCAAACAGATTTTTGCTCTCTTCTTTCTAAGATCTTGAACTACACTGAATATATAAAGTATTATGCAAAATTTGTGTTTATCTGCTGACTGCTTTTTTTTTGTATGAATCTTGTTTATGACATACCTGTATCATTATGTGTTGAAGACTTCATTTTCAAAGGTGAAACTTGAATTAAAATTCTTCTTTACTAGTATTTTAAGGATAAAAAGGATTCCTATTTATGAGGAAATTGTAATTACTGTGAGGAGTTGGGGGAACAGGCATAACTATCTCTAAAGTCAAAGCAGGGAAATGTCTTAGTATATCAGACTGGATAATTTGATGTAAACTGCATTTTGGATGTCTTTTTAGTCTCCCAGCAGAAACCAGATTATTTAATATGCAATAAGTTGGGTTCTTATTTGTTACCCCTGCCCTTTGACATCTAGGTTCTTGAATGGAAAGAATGAAAGGAAACAAAGAGAGCTTGGATAATGTGGGATTTTTAAAAATTTTCACTGATCTCAGAATTTGAATTTGACTGACAGGCCAAATAACTTATATTTGTGGCTATTAAAGACTGTAAAAAAAAAAAAAGTATCTGTTAATCTATGAGGAGTTTGATGCATGTCCCCTCCCCTGGAGTAATAGGTGGTCAATTATGTATCTATAAAAGATATATGTATATCTTTTCAATCGTTTCCTGGAACAATTCTTTGGTCTAAGACTACCTGTTAAAATGTTTCCTTTCTATTTAATTGTTTTATGTTGTCGGCTTTACTGTATTTTAAGTTTCATAATTTCAGTTAAAAATAACTGAATTGGAAGAATGCAGATGAAATATGCTCAGTGTGTTTGTCAATGGCAGTATTGCTATTGTTTAAACTCTTCTACTTTACATGGTTCCGTCTGAATAAGATACAGTTTCAGTTCCAGTTCTGTAGTTGAGCTCTGCATAAGAGTTGTAAGAATAGGAGCATATCCAGTTGGTTCTGGAAATCAAATTATCCTTAATGCATCTCTGTCAAATCTTACATTAATGGAACAATAGAATATTGGCATTAATATTCTAAAAAAATGCAGTGCTGAAGCAGTCACAAATTTATCTAAGCATATTTTTCAGTAACAGAAGGTGATTTCTAACATAAGGTTTAAAATTAATGACAGTAAGGCTACGGTCACTAATAGCTCTGTATAAAACACTGATGTTCACTGAGAGATAACCTAGGTTGCTTGATGAAAAGCCTAAACAGTGTTTTTTAACTAAACAAAGCATGAATTGAGATAAAATGTGTAGGACCGCATATTCAGGAAAAGTAATAGCAGATAAGTGAAAGGGAAGCTGCTGGAACTTTGTGATAGGTGTTCTTTGGTATAATGAGTTACACGGAGGAAAGTGTATCTTTTGTGGCCTTTTTTTTATTATTATTATTTTTTTTTCTTTTTTTTCCCCCTCTGAATGGATACAGTATGTTTGAAAACAACTGAACTGATGCGTAGTATTGAGTTTTGTATTTAGCCTTTGGAAGGTGAGATTTATTAAGATATTTACTCTGGAAATGCCAAGATGGCAGGTGGGGGACCTTCCTTTACCATAGGATAAACAAGTCTAGCATTTTAAAGGATCTGTTTGCCATTACATCTTACACAATTATTTCTGTAGATGGTCATGAGATTTTTCTCAGCCTGTTGGTGAAGGAGAGCAGTTGTAGTTGGAGAGGTCCCTCCCTTAAAAGTAAAAAAAAACATCTTTCATTGAACACCAAACATGTGGAATTCAAAGTTCTGTTGCATCTCTTTCTCAGTATTTATGTTCATCTGCCATTTTCCTTGTTGGAGAAGGGAACTATGTTTGAAGAACAGAGTATTTTTTTATTATTATTTCTTTTTTTACCCAAAATCTTGTACCAGTCCAAAACTAGTGCAATTCCACTGTTTTGCTAAGGGAAGTGATGGTCTTATACTAACACTGAGAATCATGTAGGCTGTTGTCACTCTTAGCTATAGCTCCTTCCCTTCCTCTCTCCGTCTCCCCTTGTTTGTTTGTGGGTACATTTCTGTAACTATGTTATTTCAACAAAGGGGTTTTTTCAGTTTCTACTCTGAAATTTCACTCAGAGACTATAAATATAAAGAAATACAGCATAGCTAAGGAAGTGTGCAACAAATATTCACTACAGAGCAGCTTACCTATATTTCCATTTGTCAAATGAGGGTCTTCCCATCCTTCTTCTGCCTCTTTTCTATGTCTACATATTAATCAAGTATCTGAAATATGCATATCTGAAGTAACCATTTATACTGTAGTAGTTATAGCTTTAGTTGTAAATTTGATGTACAATAATTTGAACCATTTTTTTTTTCATGAGCTCTGCTCATAATTTGTTCATTGTATTATTTCCAATCCGTTTTCCCCAGCTGCAATCTGAAAAAGTGGCTCAATTATAGTTTAGTGTTATTCTTTAATATTCGCTGAGCCCTATGGAAAACTTAGAAAGAAATATTTTATTTAAAGACAATTATGCTTAAATATCATAGTTTTCTTAAGACATTTGCATTAAAAAAAAGGCAAAAACATGAGCTAATTTTTTTTTGTATTACTGTGTGCAGTAATTATTCTCTTGTGTGACATCATAATCAACTGTCATGTGATATGATATCACAGTTTAGTGTGATCAGAATTCTCTGACTTGTGCACACAAGTAGCATTGCTTGAAAACCAGACATAGGTGTCCCTTTGCTTCTGAAGATTGGATAGTTCTTTTAGGAACTATTAACAATATTAAGAAATCATTAAGAAATAGATGCTGTTAACTGTTATGCTAAAATGTGTAAATCTAAGAACACTTGCTAATGTAGTCTGTTTAAAAAAAAAAAAAACAAAGAACCAAAGAAGTTTGAACTTGAATTAAAAAACTTTTTTTAATTACTTTGTCATTTTTCAAAAATTATTTTTCTAGTGGCGATCTTTGTTTTGTGACAGATCTTTGTGACAGATTTGTTCAGTGAGTTATCTCTTCTAGAAGATGTAAAAATACAGGCAGGTTAGAAACCATGTTCATTTGTCCCTTGCACTCTTCTTTTTCGTTGCACTTGAAAGCATATGCAGAAATTTTCTTGCAAACTTTACATTCCCATGAGGTGGTCACTGTGTAGCTACTGCTTTGCTGTGCTGCCCAAATACATAAACACCATGGGTTTCTTTGAAGACTGGAAGCTAACTGGAGAGAGACACAGAAAATGGTGTGTAGAACCAATTGAATGCAAATTAAATGTGGTATCTTCAGCTTTTAGCATATTATTACTGTCTATATTCCTGTTTTATCAAATTGCACTTCCCATTTTTTAAGATTAGTAGAGCTTGAGAGTCATGGTGTATAGAATTATCATCTTGATAAATAGTAGAGATAAATGCTTTCATCCAAATTATGCGTTCTTTTTTAGGATGATAGTATTACATAATAATAGGGGCAGATTTCCAAAGTCTTGATCAACAAAATGATCACAGAAAGACTTCTTAAATAATTCATTTCCATCTATCAAAGCTGACATGAGGCAGCGTTACCAAACAACCTCCTTTTGACAGGATAGTCCAATAGCACAGTTCTTATTCATTGCTCCGCTACTGGCGCAGGAACATTTGTGGGCACGTATCCAGGTCCCCAGGAAACTTGGAATCGTTCCATCTTAAAGAACTGTAACTGTAGCTAACAAACCAGCTGCTGTATTGAGCTCAGAAGGAAGTCTTTGTAGCTGTGTGGAAGGAACTTAAGTTATTTGCATAACATCCAGCAGTCTTAGTGGGAAGGGTTGGCAGGAGCACAACAGCAGGGTAGGCATCCAGCTTTTCTTTTTTGACCTTATCTGTCACTGATTCCATTCTTCAGTGCTAGGGTGAGAGGAAAAGAGAGGGAAGTGAAGAACTTGACCAAAAGAGCTGTACAGGTCTGAAGAGAAGAGTACTCATGATCATATTGACATCATTCTTTATGGAAGTAATAGTTTATTAAATTCAACAACAACAAAGAATCAGTTTACAATAAATAAGTATCAACATCAGTGCAATATTTGTGAGTTGATAAATTCTTACTGTGGAGAGAGAAAATCTTTAACAATAGATAACATGGGACTGTAGTTGTCAGCCAGAACATGCTGGTGTACTGAGTTACAGGAATTTACAGAAAGGGTCAGTCAGTTTAAAAAAGGGCAGGTTTTTTTTTTGTTTGTTTGTTTGTTTTTTGTTTTTTTTTTTAATTAGGCAAATTTCAGATTAGGGAAAAAAAACTAACAATATATCTTAAATATATAGCATCAGTTCTTCAAACATTACTATTTCCAATAAAATATCAATCTGCATATGCAAACAGGCATTTCTTTAGTCTTCTGTCACACCAACGTTACACTGTAAGGAAAAAAAAATCTTAAATAAAAGTACTGTCTTTTGCAATGTACCTCTGTTAAAGTACTCAGGCCATCCTTCATCAAGTATCCTATCACCCCCACCAGAGGAAAAAAAGTCTTGCTTTCCTGTGGTCTTCAGCCTCTCTGCTGCCTTCCACAAAGCAGATGTTTCTGAGGCCGAGCAGTAAATCACATTGCGGATTTGGATTGAAATTAAGTGGGGTGGTAGTGTCCATCTATTGCTCTTTCCTTCTGCCTCCCACCACCACCACTCGTGTCCAGTTTAATTTCAAACTTCATTATGCTCTTGGTTCAATTCACAATGTACTTTTGCGCAAATGCTTTTGCTAAAAAAGGGGCTAACACAAGAGAAGAAAGAATGGAATTTTTGCAAGATAGCCTTTTTTTACCTCACTTTTCCCCCCCTATTTTCAAGAGATTAATTTTTATTTAAAAATGCATAAACTTCTATGAATGGTTTTTATGTAGGAAAGGTCAGGAAGGCTAGAAGATGTAATTCACCATAATTTCAAAGAAAATTGAATTAACCTTTAATAAGAAGTTAAATATCTTTCCCAGTATGTGAAATTAAGCTTACTATGTTCTCACTCCTCTATATTCCAGCAGAAACAGAACAGATGATTCTGGAATAGTTTAGTTTTCCTTCAGAGTTTTTATTTAGCAAAGGTTTTTTTACACTCCTGTGATTCTATGAAGAACAGTCTATGAGATTATTAAAAAGCTGTCAGCTGTTCATGTTAATTCACAAAGAACTTTCTTCTGTTTCAACTTTGCAGTATTACTTGTGCTCCAAAAATGTTGAACATATTGACATACCTGAAAGTAGTCCTGTAAAGAAGTCTTTGGGTTATTGGTGAAGGAGAAGCTGGACATGACCCAGCAATGTGTGCTTGCAGCTCAGAAAGCCAAACGTGTCCTGGGCTGTGTCCAAAGCAGCGTGGGCAGCAGGGCCAGGGAGGGGTCCTGCCCCTCTGCTCTGTTCTCATGAGACCCCAGCTGCAGTCCTGCATCCAGCTCTGAGGTCTCAGTGCAGGAAGGACATCAGCATGTTGGAGTGAGTCCTGGGGAGGTCGTGAAGATGAGTGGAACATCTCCTGTGAGGAAAGGCAGAGAGAGTTGGGATTGTTCAGCCTGGAGAAGAGATGGCTCTGAGGAAAGCTAATTCTGGCCTTCCAGTACCTAGAAGGGGCCTACAAGAGAGCTGGAAAGGGACTTTCTTCAGGGCATGTAGTGACTGGATGAGGATTAGCTGTCTTACACTGAAAGAGATTAGATATTAAGAAGAAATTCTTCATTATGAGGGTGGTGAGGCACTGGAACAGGTTGTCCAGGGCAGCTGTGGATCCTCCAACCCTGGAAGTGTACAAGGCCTGGTTGGATGGGGCTCTGAGCAGCCTGGTCTAGTGGAAGGTGCCTCTGCTCATGCCAGGGGAGTTGGAACTAGATGATCTCTAAGTTCCCTTGCAACCCAAAACATTCTATGATTCTTTGACCAATATTTTTCTTTTTGTGTAGTGTTTTCATAAGTCAGTGTATAAAAATCCTACTTGTCACTTTTCAAGTGCTATTTCTCTGAATATGTCAGTTATTTAAATAATCTTTTGGACTTCTGTGAGGAACCCGTTTAATTGTCTTGTTTGGCCATCAATAAATTTGTATGGAGTTGAGAGTAAGCTGCAGAGATACATTGTTACTGAATTTGTCAGCAATGTCTACTACCGGTCCCATCGAAACCATAGCCGCTATGAGAGTGCTGAAGTCTAACTTGTGTTTGTTACCTCACTATGGCAGAAGTCTTCTAAAGTTTGCTGCATCAAACACAATTTCTGTTGATTTCTGACAAGCAGGAAAAAATAAAGTGTCACTTTTTAATTGATATTGTCCCCTTGGCCCTAATCTCATCCTTCCTCCCTGTCCTCCAAGGAATTTTTATCACATTAAATCTATGGGAAAAACCACTCATCTTCTGAACTCCTCTTACTATCTCATCTCTTCATTGAAATCAAGGGAGAATTCATATTCCAAGTTAATTTCATCTGACTTCTTTTTAGTCTCTGGTAAATGCATACTGTCCTTTTTTGCAGCATCTTAAAAGATTATTATATTTGCATTTTTGTTCAAGGAATAAAGGAGTACACAGCATTCTGTCTTGTCTCTTGTTTTAATGTTCTTTTATGCAATGGATTAATGGATGGACTCTGCCTGCAAATGAATCTTCACAGCATGAGTCATGGTCATTGTCAAGACTATTGAAGAGTACTTTTATATCCTAACAGTTCCTATTTAGTAATCAAATCGAGGCTTATCAACAGAGCTACTAACTTTTTGTATTTACAGAAGAAAACAGATATGTTCTTTATCACAGTAACTGAGTTAACAGTCTGGGTTTCCAACCAGAGGAATATAACAGAAACAACTGTAACTGTCTTACACAGCTAAATAATGGTTTACACTCCGAAGAAAGGAATGCAAGTAATCCCCCCTTTGGGAAGAGGGAAGGGGAAGGAAATGAAATACATTAATGCACTGTATTAATCATAGTGACACAATTGTTTATCTTTAAAATGTTATTTTAAATGGGGCAAAACACATCTCTCTGTATAAGGTCCTATCTGCTCCATATATTTAACTTACATTTTCTGATAGTCTTGCCCCAACACTCCTGTGTGCATTAACCATTTTCAGGAAATCTTGGGAAAAAAGTGTCTTAGGTGTTTGTAAACAAACCCCAGTGATTAGAGGGAGAGTAGGCATCTAAGTCGCTGTCAGCATTGCAGGGCATGCAGAGAGAATTGTCTGTGGCTATTCTGCTCGTGCATGTACTGGGGAGCTCATGACATGCATCCTGTGGAATCACATGAAAAAGTGGAATTATTACATTTGCTGAGTTTTAAGAAGTCTGAGGATAGAAAATGATACAAAGCAAGTCACTTTAGGTCCATCCAGTTTCATGGGGTGTTACGTATGTACGATCAACAGTGGAAACTTACTGTTACTGAGTATAAACATTTTAACACTTTTTTTTTTTTTTTTTCCCCTCATTATGAACAGATTTAAGAAATTTGTCTGGATTAATACTGAACTGAATGCATCTGAACTGAAGGAAATGTTTTGAGATTGCTCTCCTGACAGAAATTGAACAAAAATGGTACACTGAGGTCCCTGCCTGCGCCTGTGGGAAGACTGTAACAAGTGTTTTTATATTGCAGTTTATTGGCCCATAAAAGAGGATGTAATAACAAATGTAACAGTAAATTTATGCAATAGTAGTGGTTCCCCTCCCACTGACTGGACATGAGTGATCAAAGGTCTTTGCAAGAAGATAAGCACAAGGTTAGCAGAACTTCCTCCAAGTTCAGGGAGTCTTCGAGAAGCATGCAATCCGATGATTATTTTGCCAGAAAACTTAAAGCCTTGAACGGTAGCATGGGTCCTCCTGTTTCTTCAAATGCCTCTAGCAAAGCTGAAAATAATCAAACAAATGGTACACCAGCCGTGCCTAAAATGGGTGTTCGAGCGAGGGTATCTGAATGGCCTCCTAAAAAGGATTGCTCTAAGGAACTGAGTAAAGCTGCTTGGGAAAACAGACCTCCAGCCAGTTATGAAGGTGTTGGCTCAGTACTTCCAAATGGACAAAATGACCAAAGTGATGAACAGCAAGAAGAGCTAGAACTGGAATTTACAGAGGGAAAATATTCAATTGGAGATCTTTTTGTTCATTCACCTCAAAGGGGACTTCATCCCATAAGACAAAGAAGCAACAGTGATGTGACAATAAGCGATATTGATGCTGAAGATGTGTTAGACCAAAATGCTGTTAATCCAAATACTGGAGCAGCTCTTCACAGAGAATATGGCAGTACTTCTTCAATTGATAGACAAGGCTTGTCTGGAGAAAACTTGTTTGCAATGCTGAGAGGATATAGAGTGGAAAATTTTGAACATAAAACCCTTGCTCCTTTTGGATTTTCTGAGTTTTTCCACTGTGATCCTACGGTTTCTCCAAGTCTACATGCTGCTGCACAGATTTCCAGGGGAGAATTTGTCAGGATTTCTGGGTTGGATTATATGGATAGTGCTCTACTTATTGGTCGAGACAGGGAGAAATCTTTCAAGAGGAGACTTAAATCTGAAGCAGTAGAAACATCTCTGTTCAGAAAATTACGAACTGTTAAAAGTGAGCACGAAACTTTTAAGTTTTCATCAGACCTGGATGATAGACTTGACAGAAATGTTCGTTCTTGGAACTGTCAGAAATGTTTTGCACATTATGATGTTCAGAGCGTTCTGTTTAACATAAATGAAGCAATGGCTACCAGAGTAAATGTAGGAAAAAGGAAAAATATCACCACTGGGGCTTCAGCTGCGTCACAAACTCAGATGCCAGCAGGCCAGACTGGAAACTGTGAATCTCCTTTGGGAAGCAAAGAGGACCTCAATTCAAAAGAGAATTTAGATGCTGATGAGGGAGATGGGAAAAGCAATGATTTAGTATTGAGTTGCCCTTACTTCAGGAATGAAACTGGTGGGGAAGGAGATAGGCGGATTGCACTTTCTAGGGCAAATTCAGCATCTTTTTCTTCAGGTGAAAGTTGTTCTTTTGAGTCCTCTCTGAGTTCCCATTGCACAAATGCTGGTGTTTCAGTACTGGAAGTACCAAGAGAAAACCAGTCCATTCACAGAGAGAAAGTGAAGCGTTACATCATAGAACACATTGATCTTGGAGCATATTATTACCGCAAGTTCTTCTATGGAAAAGGTAATTTTTTCTAATGCAGCTGGTCTGATGAATCCATGCGTTAGATTTAAGTTGTTTAGTAAAGATTATTTTTTGTTTTCTTTCTTCTCTGTAGAGAGACCTAGGTATTCCAGGGAATCCTGAAACTATTTTTTGAAATTAAGCCTGTTATTTTCCCTCTCTCAGGTCAATGCAGTGGGTTCTGTATGGTTATGCAATACCTGTGTGAGTTCATTAAATGATTTCATGAAAGGTCATATAAAATAGCATGTAAGCTAACTTCTCCAACCCAAACTTTCTTAATCAGCAGGAGGAAAAGGTGTCATTTATATCCAGTAAGTGCATTGGAAATACCAATACTCAGAGTGGAAATATTTCCTAAAAGGTGACTCCGAAAGAGAAAGTTTTGTTATGAGGCTTCTGACTCCTAAATTAAATTGTCTTCAAGTGTGTCTTGAGGCCTTTCTCATTGTATGCACATGTAAATATTCCTTAAATGGAGAGGTTCTGATGTTACTGAGTTTTTTCAGCTTAAAGAAGGATGTCTTATGCCTTTCTCCTAGCCTTATACCCCTTTCTTTTAGGATGCGTTCAGTCTGTACATGCCAGGATACTCTTGTCAGCAGAGTAATTATCTTGGCTTTAATCATAATTCAGATAAACTGTTTCCACTTTGTAATCAACTTTGATAGTACTGGCTTGTGGAATGTGGATGAAATCTCTGGTTTTGTGGGAAAACCCCCAAATACCTGTCTCTGTCCTATCTGTATTATGAATTACAGCTAGATCTTCATGCTTTTATTAAAAGAAAATAGAAAGTCTGGTTCTGTTTTTAAAAACTGTTGCAGACCAACTCTTCTTGTTCTTCTTGAAATCATACTTCCTCTGCTTTCTAACTAGGTTCAAACATCAGGAAATAAGCACAGTACTGGTTATTCCTTCCTCCTATAACACTTTAAAAGGGACTCCAAAGAGTATCCAGTACAGTGCTGGTCACAATACAATAAACAACTGAGAACATATTAGTTGTCAAAAAACTATTTAAAAGGTAAGGAAGAGAAGAATCTGGATCTGTGATGGAGGAGGAAGAAAAAGTCCACAGCTAAGATGGGGCAGTAGGTTCACAGGTTCAAAATGGATTTCAAACTAGACAGGTTGTAAATTATAAAGAAAGTGTTGAGGGAGTCAGAGTATGAGAGAATGAAGGAAAACTTTTAAGGAAAGGGTGGAACATTTTTTGAGAGGCAGAGAGAAGCAAAGATTGGCATTCACAAAAATGAAAGGAAGACTGTTGGTAGACAAAGGTGGTGGCAGGATGGGCAGGGGGAAGGGGGAGACAAGAATTAAGCCAGATGAAGGAGGACTTGTTTGTGAAGTGCTTTTATCTTGGACGAGTTACAAGTGCCGAGGTGCAGAACACTTGTGTGAAGAAGAATCTTGTTGGAGAAATTATGAAAAGAAAATGCAGATGTGTACTCAAAGCCACTTTAAATACTATATTATAAACAAACCTAATGACCTTTCTGGAAAATTGATGTGAATGTAATTAGTTTTTATTAACTTCTGTTCTGAAATAATATCAGAGTTTCTCAGAGTTTTATCCCACTTAGTATAACACTAGGAAACTTGAATTGTTATTAATTGTTCTCTAGGTAGAGTTCTTCAAAAGTAAATACAGTGTGATTCATTTAATATCCAGTAATAAATTTTTACCTTCTCACCTTTACAATGGCATGTAAGGCATGGCCTGTTGTGCATTATCTTTTTATAGAGCTGTAACAGAAGCTACATGAGAGAAATCTGTGTTGAATGGCTTTTATGATGCAGCAAGTCAGGACAAACAAGCTGATGAAACTAAAATCTTAATTTTTAATGTCTACTGTCTTAAGGGATCAATTGCCACATTAATTCCAATTGAATACAGTTCTCATCTAAGCAAAACTTACTGTGGATAGAGGAAATAATCCAGACGTTTTGCATTGGGCACGAAGATGTCTTGCTGCTGGCCTTTACTTCCATATTGAAAAGAGAAATTGACATTTATGTTCATACTGGCTCTATGTCATGCTCTTCTGTGACAGTGAGCTCTCCTAGCTGAATTTTAGATTTAGTTGTGCAGTTTAATTTTACCAAAATCATTGTGGAAGGATGAAGTAAAAATTTAGCAAAGAATAATTACTTGGATGTACTATCACTGAACTCTGTTGCCTTTAAGAAAATATCTATGGAAAAGAAATCACTTTTTGAACATTTGATTTTGTTCACAGTTTTATAATTGGCACTTGTCAGCATACCAGTTTAATTTCTGTTTTAAGATGCATGGAAGAAACACCCTGGCATGTGTAGCACTAATTATTCAATTGCCTTTCAAGAAGTAGGAGATTTGGGATTCAGTGTTTTCTGAAATGAGTTGTAGTTTTATACTGCATATTTATAAGCTTTGTAACTATTGTTAAAATCAAATCCAATGCAACTGATATAAAATATGTTGTGTTTATTGAATATATCTTCTCAGTTTTCAGTTGAGAATTGTAAAAGCTAGAACATATTATTTTGTCTCATTGTTTTATCATTGATTTGTCCATTTCTTCTTGTGCAATTATCCTCAGAATTCCTCAAGTCTTGTTTATTATTACCATGCTTTTTATTTGACGGATGCTTGCAACCTTTTAATGTCCCTGTCTCTATCTTCTGATATGGGACTGAAAAAATGTCCTAAAAGAAATGTACAGGCTATTGGTATTAACTCAGGATTTTACCATTAGGACTTTTGTGTTGGAAGAAAAATTGACAACTATTCCTCAAAATGAAAAAGTAAAAAAATTACAAATATTTTAGCATCTCTCTAGATTTTAGCTGGAAAATAGCATTTATTTTCTTCTTTTCTCCTCAGCTGGTTCTTTTAAACCAACATAAACACATTTAAATGAGCTTAATGAGTTTGTACTTTTTGAAATTTACAAAAAGAAGATGCCTTGAATTAAAAATATTTCCCCCAAATCCCAGAATATCAGTAGCTGTACTATTCAATTTACTTTAGCTTCATTGCTTTTCTTTTCTGAAACTGGATTATCTATTTTATTTTTAATGCATATAGTGTGTTTGGGTTTGTGACTTTCATGTCGTACAAGAAGTTAGTAGGTATCTGCACACACTTGCATTTTTCTGCTCAGTGATGCTACAGCCAAGAAATCTTTTGTAATGCCCTTTTCTAGATTTACATCAAAGTGGAAGGCTCTAGACTTCTAACTGAGGAGTTTACCATATGTCAAAGCCTGAATTATGCAGCTGTGGGGATGTTTTATGCTATTGGAAGTGCTGGGCCTCTGAACTTTTCACTCTCTCCCTCCCTCTCTCTGTCTTCTCTGTGAAGACCTGTTCTGTTTGATAAAATTGCCCATTTAGACTCAAAGTTCTAATTTAACATTGGGAAGTCCATAAGGTACATTATTTATCCATGCAGGCAGAATTCTCAGACTGGGGAAGGAATGTAGTTGGAGAGCATGAGCAGATAATTTAACACCTGTGCCTCTTTGATTCCAGGTGTTCCTTCCAAAAAAGTTGTAATGTGCTGATGCTCATTTTCCTTCCACTGGGAGATGGATTGGAACCACCTATATGCTTCATAGATAGGTTTCCAGTAGTCTTTCAAAAATCAAATTCAAACTTGATTTGAAAAATAAGACTGTTGTTAATGTAGAGATGACTTCACTCTTTTGTATTGATTCTGAGGGTATGGATAACTTCTTATTGAAAGACATTTTGCAAAAATCTTCTTTACACATTTCTATAAATGTTACTTTAAAAATAGTGTCAAACTAGCTCAAAAATGCTAACAAAATGTTTGCTTTTCTTTTTTTCTTTAAGGAGAAATTAGTCAATTATTTGTCATTTAAAATATAGGATTATAGCATAAATTGGATTGGAAGACATTTCTGCAGGTCATCCAGTCTAATTCCCTTTTTAAAGTTCCCTTAAATGTAGGTTCTGAATAGGTTGTTCAAAACCTGTTTCCATTTAGCCGTCCCTTTAGTTTTTTTACAGTATCTAAGGGTGGAGATTTCACAATCTGTCTTGGAAACCTGTTTGTGTTGGATTCCCGCCACTCAGAGTTTGCATGTTGTGATGGTTGCATCTTGCTCTTTCACTTTGTACCTTCGAGAAGTCTGTTTCTCCTTTCTCTAAAACCTGCCATCAGCTCATGGGATCCAGCAGTTATTTCCTACATTACTCTGCTCTTCTCCAGCTGCAGAAGCCCATTTCTTTTAGCCTTTCCTCATCTGTTACATTCTCCAGCCCTCTAATTTTCTTCATAGTTGTCTGCTGGCCTTGCCTCACGACATCCAAAACCAGACACTGCTTCTCATGTGGCCTCAAAAGTGCCAAACAGAAAGGCAGGATCTTCTCCTGAGTGGCTGCAATGCTCTTGCCCAGGGTGTGGTTGCCTTCCATCTCTGCTGGGAGGTTCTGCTGGCTGCTGGGCAGCCTGTGCTCACAGGGTCTCCAGTCCTTTCCATGGAGAAGCTCTTGAGGCAGCGGGTCCCCTGACAACAAGCTTGTTGTATGGGCTTGCTCTGTTCTGTGTGCAGGTCTATGTTTGTCTTGGCTTTTTTCGTCAATTTTCTTGGATTGTTGAAATGAGAGTTTGTTTTAAAGTGTCAGGTTGAAAACTTCAAGTGGTTTAAGAGTTGCTTCGCATGCAGCTTAGCTCAGCAGTAGCTGCCTCCAGGGGAAGAGGAGAGTGGGAGGTGAAACAGCTGTAGGACTTTACTTACATGGCTTTGCCCTTGACTGCTTTTGTTAAAACTGCAAGGATTAGGCATTTCCATGTCTGCCCTGTGCACATATTCCTCGTTTGTTAAAAGCCTGCCAGTTATTCCCCTTCATCTGTTGCACCCATCTGCAGTCCTAACCTCCAATACATGAATATTCTTTTAGAGCTTGGTCATAGACAAAAACTTTTTGAGGATGAGCTCCATTCCATCATTTAGGTAATCTAAAACTCTATTAAACAATAATACTGTCAAATTCTGATAAACATTTTAGTAACTGGCCACTAATTCTAATTTGTGTTACTGATCACAGTCCTTCAAGGTCAGCTGTCCAGATGGCTTCCATCCACCTTGTAATTTTAATATCCAAACCATGTCTTTTCAGTCTAGCTACACAGATATACTGTGGGAGACTGTGTGAAAAGCATTGCTGAAGTAAAAGTGGGTGTCATTCATTGCTCCTTCCTCATCCATAAAGCCAGTCACATCACTGCAGAAAACAACTGGATTGGTCATGCATGATTTGCATTTTTTAAATCTATGCAGGCTGTTACCAAGTATCTTTTTGTCCTTCATGTGTCTGGAAATGTCTTCCTTGAGAATTTGTTCATTAATCTCCCTGGGAACTAAGATTTATCATGACTGTTCTGTAACTTCCCAGACCCTCTTTCCCTCTTTTAAAGGTGACTGTAACTGCTCACTGTGACCTTTCAAAGGTGGTAAGGAGAAGCCTCAACACAGGTGGTGTTTGGTTGCATTGATTTGAGCATGTCTGTTCTCCTTAAATGCTCTCTAGTGTGACCTTTCTCTTCAGCTGGTACTGCTTTACTCTCTCAGACTGGACCAGTTGCCTCAAGGATGAATTTAGCTATTCATCTAACACTGAAGAGTTACTAGACACAGTTTTCCCTTGTTGAGACCAAGTTGCTGCTTTGAATGTAAAGTTGTAAATATGAATTTGTTTGAAGACTCTTAGCTTTTATTCAAGATTATATGTAGATACAGTTTCTTCAAACTAGTTTCCTGTAGGATAAAGCAAAAAGATTAATTTTGTAGTAAAAAAGTGAAAAAAAAAATTCATAGTTGCAGCAGTTGCAGTAATTTATGAGTGACCATTTTGCTCATCAAAATTAGCATTTGTGATTTTTGTACTTACTATACTGTTCAGAAGAACACCAGCTAGTATATTCACAGAACTCATTATTCAATTAAAAATAATCTTTTTTTTCTTGCTGCAGAGTTGTTTTTTTTTTTTTGAGATTTGATGAAAATTTTCTAGGAGATTCATACTTTACTCTTATCTCTTCATTCATTCCTGTGCAAAAGAGCATCAGAACTACTTTGGAATAGATGAAAATCTTGGACCTGTAGCAGTCAGCATCCGGAGGGAAAAGGTTGAAGATGCTAAGGAGAAAGAAGGATCTCAGTTCAACTATCGTATAGTTTTCAGGACAAGTGAGGTAATGTTCATTCTGTAATTCTGCAAAGCAATGGAAAAATTGACTTAGAGCTTAGGATACTAGTTGTTTGTCTTGGGGTACATTGTTGACTTTAAAAGTAAATCCCTTAATGGGGAAGGATGTTTCCTGTACCATTAGTAAATGCAGGTGCTCCTGAGCAAAGTTTTCCTTTTCTGTACTGCATAAAATTTTTGTCTTTTTGAGTGAGCACCCAGAAGGAAGTGAGTAGGCTGAAGAGAACTGCAAGGTGCAAGCAAGGGAACAGATATTAACACAGGTAGATAAGTGTGAATCAGGCTGCTTGATGTTATGTTTCTCATGATAGAAATGAAAGATTAAAAAATATAGGAATAAAGGGAGCTGTAAAATATGAAAACTAGTATAAAGACTTATTTGCTTGTGGAAGAAGAAAGCAAATAAGAATTTGCTTGTGGTTGTGGTATGTGAAGTCTCAACGTCTATTTCAAGCAATTTAATATCTCTTGCTAAATAATTCCTTTATCACAGCAACTATTTTAGATTTGTATGAAAATGCACAATGCTATTACTGCAGCAATAAACAACTGTAAATTTTCAGAATCCTTAGGATATAGAGAAGTGTTAGCTAGACCTCCTGATATCACTGAGCTCTTGTGCTTTTGCAAACAGATGTAAAAACAGATATAGACATATTTTTTGTTTTCAGTCTAGGTTTTTCTTATAGGGTGTCCCTGTATATATATATATGGAGAGGTGATCCAGGTGACCCAGTTCTAAGAAATTACTCTCTTTTTGTCAAATCCAATGAAAATAAAGCATGGATTAAATAATAGGTGAATGGGTTAAGTGAAATTGCAACTTGCTATGGCTTGTCTCACATGTCCAACCTCACATTTGACTACTGTGTTTGCTAGGGTAGTATGGCAAAATTAACTGGTTTTAGTTTACTGGTGTCTTTAATACTTTCCCCTCTCCCAGAAAGAGAATATTCTTAGTAATTGTAATAAATTGTTAACATGCTTCATAAATTTCTTTAAGCAAATAGTATTTGTCACTTAGACACTAAAAGCTTGTCTGCTCTTTAAAAGTTATTTAGTAATTTTTTTTTACTGGTTAAAAAAATAAAATCATGATGTTTTTCTTTACAGTTCTTTTTTTCCATGTATTTGCTAAACTCTGAAGTTTTCATCTCTAGGGTTTAGAGTATTAGAGCTGAAAATGTTTTGTGTGTTTTACCTTTACTGCAGCTTACTACACTTAGAGGAGCAATTTTAGAAGATGCTATACCATCCACAGCTCGTCATGGCACGGCAAGGGGTCTGCCTCTCAAAGAGGTGCTGGAGTATGTAATACCAGAGCTGAGCATCCAGTGCCTGAGACAGGCTTCCAACTCACCCAAAGTACCCGAGCAGCTGCTTAAACTGGATGAACAAGGGGTATGTAGCCTTCTTTTTAAAGACTGTTCCTTAGATAAATAGATGAAAAAAAAAATTAAATGTTTTTTCAGACAGTGCTAATTAGCATGGATCTGTAATGCAAACCATTCAGTTTCTTGGTTTCAGAGAAACTTGTCTATTTTCACTGGCAAAATGAGGTTTGCTTTTCTAAGCAAATTCTTCTTAAAATACATTTCAGCTGAAGGAAATAAATATTGGTCTGTGGAGATTGTCTTTCAATGGCTGAGTGAGAGAAAGATTATTAAGTTCTAACATCAGTAAGAAAGGAATTTCACAACTTGTATTTGCACTTCAATGTGTACAAATGTTGAATGGAAATGAAAATACATTGAACACTTTATTAGTATTGTCTGTGGTTAAGGAGGCAAAAACCTGTTGTGTCTTAAGTCTCTGCATCTAAAATTTGTGGTTATTTTTGACAGTACCATTTTATGATATGCTTGCTGTATTCTTACTAGAACAGAATACTTTTGTATTCATAGAACTGAAATTGTGGTTGAGACTATTGAATTAACTGAGTGGCAATAAAATATTCAAATGGCTTAAATTTTGAGTGAAAATGGTGAGGTTTATTAGGTTAAATAAAGGTGAATCTGCTTCATTCAAAAGCTAGTAGTTAAATTTATGTTTTCTAGATATTTTGTGAAGGACACACTTGTGATGGTTTTTAAATCACGGTTTTTAAAAAGGCGTTGATTTAAAGTGAAGATTTTACTTTCTAGCTGAAAGTAAGTATGTATCTGTTGAAGTTCAATCCCATGATTGAACCAGCTGATTATGATGACGCTATAGTTAATTTTTTATTGCTAACTCAGTTTTGAATGTAGTGATTGCATATAACGTCAGTGGCATCTCCTACAATTCCTGTCTTTCCTTGTGCCTGTAACAATTGCTTGAAACAAAGCACATGTAGAGGAATAGAATTGGCTTTTTTTGGATGGGTTGTTAAACTACCCTTTGTATGTTAGTTTTAGTACTTTTGTTCACATTGGTGTTTGAGGATGGTGTTAATTTTGCGGAATGTTGTTATTTTCTTCTGCGTTTGTCAGGTTTTTGATAGAACAACACAGGGAAATCAGAGGCGCTGAATTCTGAATCCAGGAGTTCTTGATGTGCTCTTTCTCTCTGCTGTTTGAGCTTAAGAGTGAGTTTAGGTTAATACAGTAAATAATATTTACTCTCAGAGGGGCAGTATGTTCAAGGCAGTATTGATTATGACTGTGTTTGATCTGATCTGAATATTTCCCAAAAATTGGAAATGGAGATTGTCCATTGAACTGACCAAAGTGATTCTTTAGTGATCATCTCCTTATTTTGAAAAACAGCAGTATGTAGCATGTCCTTTTATTTTGTGTGATCAGTTCTGAAATTCAGTCCTATTATTAAATAGGCTGTCACCTGACAAAATGTTGTATTAATATGTATCACTAATTGCAAGGTAATTACTTGAACATAGACAGAAAGCTATGCAAAGAACTGGCATGAGATCCATTTTTGGTTTTAATCCTCTTAGGTGCTTAATGCTTTCAGTTTATTAATCAGGTAAATACAAAAAGAGTTATGCTTGGAAATTGAAGGTGATGACTGGTCGAAATATCATGAATTTAAAAATATGAATTATGATCTAGAAGATTAGTACTGTCACCAGAGTGATAGGAATTTTGTCTAACAGGGTATTTAATGTTTGCATTGCTCCATAGCCAACTGAAGACTACTTTGATGTTTTGATTTCATTCTCCACCTCTTTGGTAATTTTTCTCTGAAGTGTATATGGATTATGGAGGAAATGTGACTAAATTTTGTCTCTTAAAATGACAGTAGAAACTAGATGTAAATGGGATGGTTAACCTAATCTGATTACATAAAGAAATTGCCTTTTCCCATTTTATTCTGCCATATGATGCTCATAATTAAATTCAGCTATAAATTTGCAAGAAAAGTCAGCATTTTGTCTGCCACTGTTGTTTTTTTAAGCTTTCCCCAACTTCCCTTTCTGATTTCTGCTAATGGTTGTTTATTGTATATGTTTTTTGGTTCCCCTCACATCTCTCTAGGGATGCTCAATTCTCTCTAAGCTATAGGATGAAGTTTAAAAAAGACCAAAGAAATTAAGATTGGTTGCAGTGATATTTAGTGGCTATTGTGTGTCTAATCTCTTGATGTTCCTTGACAGAAAAAAATCTAAAATCTTCACATGATGAAATTCAACAAGCTGTTGTTACATGACAAGTAATCTGTTGCAAAAATTTGACAAGATGCCAAGATTCAGTAGTGATTGATTCTGACAAGAACACAATCATTTTGAGTCTGGAAGGACTGCTATGCACCTTCAATACATATCTCATACCCAAGTAGCTAAATGGGTTTAGAAGCTTCTTTTGTGGTGTCATGTTATTAAATTTTCTCAGTGTAAAATACAACTATATGTGAAATTTCTGAATTGGAAATAATGAAATTGGAACCATGTCTGCAATTATTTACTTTAAAGGACTTGAATGAGCACGTGGTACCATTTAAAAATTGATAGACTTTATCAGTTTTAAATATTCTGATGTTTCTTCATGCTAATTAAATGTATGACATAAGAAGATGCTGCCAAAACTCAGAGTTATTTCTCTTTTAGGCACTGACATTCTAAAATGAACCTTGATCTCTGTTTCTGCACAGCCACCATGATCTTAGGCTAAGAGTTATTTTACTCAAGTCTTCCAGTTTCATAGTTGTGAAGGGTTCTAGCACAGGGGCAGGAGGTTCAGATTGCTGCAAATGAGCTTGCAGCTTGTTTAGCAATAGTGGATTTTTATAGTATTGACTTCGTTCAAAATTGTACAGCATTCACGTTGCTTGTCTGCCCACTAATCCCAGGATTAGTTCATGTCTTGGGCTGGTTAGTCTCAGATCCTCATTTTCAATGTCTCTTAGTTCAGTGTTTAAACTGTGAGATGTTAGATTGTTCTTCAAGATAGGTGTATACTTCACTCCTGTTTGGAATATCATTGATATTCATGAACAAATGCAGGAATGACTGCCATCCACAGAATGAAAAAGTGTGACTAGACCCAATATTTTGCCCAGGTGCCTCTTTACTCTTAGTTCTTGGCCCTATTTTTGGTGGCTCAATTTAGCATTTAGCTTCTCTACCTGTCAATTCTAGTGTGAAGTCAAGGAAATCAACTTAAATCCCCTGTGGTTTAAGTTAAACTGTTTGACAAAGATGACAGTGTGGTCACCATCATTTAAAGTCTCTGCTGGGATGTGTCAAGTAACAGCACTGCTTCCTGTAATCTAATGTTTATATGACCAGTTATCTTGCCATTTCCTCCATGAATTGTTCATGCTAGCTTTCTGCTGAAGAAAATAGTCACCAGCAGTCTGGAAGCTTTTGTTAAATACCTAACTTTCTTTGAAATGGAGATCAAGGAAGCACTCTGGATGGGGATAGCACCTAATACCAGTCAAAAGGAAATGACAGGAGCAAACAGTGCCTTCACCCTGCCCGGCTCCAGATTTCATTGGTCTGACTCGGGCAGCTCCTACAGAGTATCCATAACCCAGGATCCCCTTTTATCTCAGATGGTCACCCATCCCATTCTACATCAAACTTAGAGATTCTGGCTCTTTTGTGTTCTGGGCTGGACAGGTTATTATTCCTTATTCCTTATCCATGTCCTTCCTGTGCCTTCTCTCCTAACTGCTCTCTGGTCAATGGCATTCTGCCAGATCAGGTTCCACAAGGGCTCACCGCAGCACAAAGCCTTTATCTCCTTATGACAAGCTGTTGTTGTCACCTTTGCTCTAACAGAAACACATCCAGCTTTTGCACTAACCCTGAAGTCTGATTAAGAGAGTTCTGCAGCTGGAGAGTTGATTTAAGTCATGAATATAGATAAATGTCTGAAGGGTGTGACTGATGGTCTGATGGTCTCTGTCAGTTTGTGAAGCTCTAGAAGGTGATGGTTAAGAATAATAGGACTAATCCAACCACATGGAGGTTTTCTCTTTGTCAGCTTAAGTGTGCATAAAAGCTAAGAAGAAAACATCTGCTCAAGAAGTAATAATCTCACTTTATTCCTAATGTTCTATAGTTTTTGTACTTTATTTTTGAATAGATGTTATTTATCTCTTTAATGTTCTATAACTGAGAATCTGTTTAACAAAACTATCTGACTGCAATCAAATTTCTTCTTTTAAGTATACTATTAAAAATGGCAAATAGCTTTTAACAGTGTATGATTTTATGAGGAAGGCAAAAGATTACATGTGATAGAAATGACTCTTCTGAGGCCCTGTTTTAACTGAACTACAGTGAACTTTAAAGAGTTAAAATGAGGGATGATAAACTCACTTTCTTTTAAATCTGAGAAAAAAGACCAATATACAAATATTGCCAATTAAATTTTTCATACTGTAGCATGAAGTAGTGTGTTTTTATAGATAACAAAGTGAAGTCTTTGTACTGCTTTTTATCTGTGTTTGAATAGTGCCAATCCAGTTTTCTTTCAAGAGTTGGAGGATGTCTTTTGTGGTCGTAGGTTTTTGTGGTTTGTGGTGGTTTTGGGGTTTTTTTGTGGGTTTTGTTGTTGTTGTTGTTGTGGTTTTTTTGGGTGGTGTTTTTTGTTTTTTTGGGTTTTTTTTTGTTGGGTTTTTTGTTTGTTTTTTTGATAGGTTTTTGTGGGTTTTTTTTATGTTGTAGTGACTTAATTTCCCAAATCAGAACACTTATTTTTTCAATTTCAGATGCCTTCTGTCAGTGTTATATTTTAATGGCTAATATTTATTCTAGTATTGACTTTCCTTTGCTTCTGTAAATTTTCCTTTTTTAATTTAATTTTTGATTTCAGCTGAGTTTTCAACATAAGATTGGTATCCTTTACTGCAAAGCAGGCCAAAGCACAGAAGAAGAAATGTATAACAACGAGATGGCAGGACCAGCTTTTGAGGAGTTCCTTGATCTACTGGGCCAGAGAGTACGGCTGAAAGGATTCAGTAAATACAGGGCTCAGCTAGATAATAAAAGTAAGTTATGTTTCAAGCTATGGGAGAAAGGGTAATTATCCAGCTGATCTTCCGTAAGTTGTGTTGTCTTTTCATGCTCTTGACTTTGGGTTTTGAATAGTAAGATTATATAGTAAATGAGGAAGATGAAGCATGGTAAGTGCATGTATCAAACCTCTTCTGAAAGGTCATTCATTTTTCTGTGGCATGACTAGAACTGAAAATCAAAGCAATTTATTTCATATGTTTTCTTTTAGTTTAAATCATACCACATGAGTAATATTTCCCCAGGTACACTTTAACATCTTACTCTTTCAAAAGCAATAAAAATATATGTATTTCAAAATATGGAGTAATTTTCCGTATTTCAGCTAAACATACCAACACACAAAAGCAGTAAAGTTTCTTGGTTTCTCACACATGCACAGTAAGCATGTCATCATTTGTCAGCTGATAATTGTTAATCTACCTCAGGTCTTTCAGTTTCCCTAAATGCAGTAGTATAAAAATTTAAATGTACAAATTGGTTGGATTTTGTAGCAAAGTAGGAACTGGAATACTACTGTTTAAAAAAAAAAAAAGTCAATGATATGTTAAGACACTTCTTTATTAGCAGTGTTTTCACTGCCCTTAAATTTAACTTAAATTCATTCTTAGTTTAATGATGTTTTAGGAGGACTTTGACAGCTGATCACATGAGCGCTGATCTAAGGATATCCAGTTGTTAATCTACTTCATCTTAACATAGTGTCTACCTAGTATAATCACCACATTTATTTCCAATAATGTTGCTGGCTTTTTGCTTAAATCCATTGTTGTTTCCTAAAAGGCTTTAATAATTTAAGCCTTTAAGATGCTATTGCACCCTATTTCAGTACAGAATAATAACAAATCATTTTTCAAATTTATTTGTAGAAATACATATTAACAAGCTGTGGATGTCAGAGTTCTGGAATGAACTGATAAATAGGGATGAAAAATAGAAAGGAGTAAGGGGTGTTGGGGTCTTCCTTTTTTCCCCAATCAGAGCATGAGTGAATGTCACCTAGTAAGGTGTACATGTGAAAATAAATGCTGGTTTGTCAGCAAATTCAGTTTCTGTATTTGCTGTACTTCAGTATGAACTTTGATTGCTGATCAGCATTGTGTATGTATCAGTCAGTAACGTGATTTTAATGTTGTACAAAATCTGTGTGCCATTAACTGTATTGTCCTGTCATAGTGTGTCCTCATCATTTGCAACGGGCAGAATGGAATTAAGAATTCAAAAAGATACAGTCTTTAGTATTATATTAAATGTAAAATACTGGCTGAAGTATCACATTTTTGTTAGACTTGTTTTTTAAATACAGCGATGCAAGAAGTATTACTGTGTGTCATGTTTAGACTTAGAGAATACATTATTTTGACTGCCTGCAGGTTCAGAAGAGTGTAATAATTTAGTCTCTGGGAGCTATATTTTTGCTAGACACCAGGTTTCTCTAATAAATCTTGCTTAGTTCCTGTAGGAGTTAAATTTATTAAGTTTTTATATTCTCAAATGCTTGACTAGCTGTGAGGCTTTTGTCTAAAAAGTTCTCCTTTTAAAATGTGTTTCTTTTTCAAAATTGTTTATTTAATATTTGGAAAAGTAACTGATCCATTTCTTATGTGACAGAGAAAGTAGAATGTTGTCATGAGTTGCCCTGTATGGCAAGTAAGCCGCCACCTCCTGTGTGCTCACCCACCCTCCAGTTTGTGAGTCAAGGGAAGAAAGCCAAAAAAACCCAAAAAACCCACCCCCCAAAAAACCTCCAAAACAAACAAAAACTCCAAAACAAACGACAAAAAACCCACAACTCACCACTATATCAAGAGGCAATCACTCGCCACCTGCCATTAGCCGACTGATGCCCAGCCGTTCTTTGAGCGACGTCTCCCATGAAAAGACTCCCCCTGCTCCAGTTTTCCTGCAGAACGTAACTTGGTAGGGTACGGGATGTGTTTTTGGTCCGTTTGATTGGCTGTCCTGGCTGTCTCCTCCCAAAGCCTGGGGCACCCCAGCCCAGTCCCCGGGGCAGGGGACAGTGGAGGGGCAGAGCAGCGCTGGTACTTTGCGGGCATTGTTTGGCCCCAGCTAAAGCCTTGGTGTGTTACCAGCGCTGCTTTGATCACACAGAGAGCACACAGCACCATATGGGCTGCTGCGAGGAATTTTAGCGGCATGCAAGCCAGACCCAGTGCAAATGTCAAGAAAGTATGGAATATATTAGCTATAAAAACTCTTCTTTGCCCTTCTTTAGTGCAGTTTTAGTGGCATGCAGTTCCGAAGCCCAAGATAAAGAAGTAAGAGAATGAAATTAAACTTTGCCAATTCAATACAATACAATTTGTTTTGTGTATGTTTTAAAACATATTAGTCTACTAGAAATGAGAAAAAAATATTGTTGGAATGTATTTTCTCTTTCTATCTCTTCAAAACTGGCTTTCTAAAATGCCACTGAAAGGTTATAATAGAATTAGATTTTCAACTAAGACTTTGAAATAGAAGACTGCAATAAGGTTTCTTTTAATTTAGCAACATTTACGTAACAAACTACAGTTGAAATCATGCTTTCTATTTCTTATGAAACTATAATCTGTGTTTAATAAATGAAGTTAATTTAATTATCATCCGGACATAACTGATGCACCCAGTTATCATATGAACGTGCTCTTAATTGTATAAATACAAATATTTTTAGATCTAGGGCTGCAGATAAAGAAGTGTATGTTTATAAACTTTTATATACTTTTAACTGGAGAATTAACATGACCAATTGCTTTTGTTTGGGAATATAGTTACTATTCAAAACAAATCAAAACTCCAAAACCTTAAACAGTGCGTTAAAGACTGTACTAGAGAATATTCTTGCTGTAGATAACATAAAATTATGTTAAAAAATAAGTGAACATGGAAAAAGAGAAGAAAAGCTGGTACTTTTCTTGACTCAGTAAGGGTGTTCAATGGAGTTAAATCTTAAACTTTTTAGAAGTTCATTGTACTTATTGAAATAGTCTGTACAAATTGAAGTAAAGGAATAAAAAGGATTAACTTATGACTGCAGTGTAAAACTCATCACAAAATGTACATCACAAAATGCTAACCATTAATAAACTTTCTAAATAAAAGATTAATTCATATAATACATGAAATTTATTTTAATAGTTCTCAAATATATGTATCTGCATAAAACATGTGCGCAATGCATAATATATGTATTTTGCACATATTTTTTGTTTTAAAAATGTCTAATCTGCAAGATGTGTTTTAATGTTAGATTTGAAATAGCCAGTTCACTTTTGGTAAAGTATGGTTTAAGTCAATTGTCTTTTTTAATGTTTAAATAATGAAAATACATGTTACATAAAACTACACTTAAGTAGCTAAGTGAGTTTTTTTGTGATATGCCAATATATTTAAAATTAGTTTATTATTTATTTTCAGAGACAGCAAACTCTTTGGCTTTTTCTGCACTCTATGTCATAATACAAAAATAGGCTAAATTTTTAGCTGATGGAAACTGGTTTTGTTAAATTGTAAAAAAAGTTGCTTAAATAGATTTAAATCACAGCATGCAGAGCAGTGTCCTAAAAAGTAGTATGAATGTTCTAATTTACTGACCTTCTTGTGATTAAATTAATTTTCAGCTGATTCAACAGGAACTCATTCCCTCTATACTACCTATAAAGATTATGAATTAATGTTTCATGTATCAACAATGCTTCCATACATGCCCAGTAACAGGCAACAGGTATGTTTTTTTAGCTTTTCATTTTACATTATAAATGTTTGACATTGAGTGTTGGGGTTTTTTAATACTATTGGTTGAACACTGAATTGTTTTAAAAGAAGTATGACTCAATTGTATTAATTTTCTTGAAATATTATAAGACACTAGAAATCTTGTAGGATTTTTATTCTATATAATTCAGGAACTTATCCTGTGTAACCTATTTCGTTATATTATTGAAAGGCAATATTGCCTCTGCTAAATGAGTTATTTTCAGTTTGGACTGAATTCACGTCTTATGTATGTTTCAAACATTGAATGGAATGAATCTTGAAAATAGTCTTATGGTTAAAATATGCATGTAAAAACTTTTTTTTAAACAATTCCACTTAATCCATGTATTATAGATCTTGAGATGTTTATTAATTTATTAATGTGTAAGCTTAGTAATAATTTTAAACTGTATCCTTCAAGGTGTCTGTGAAAACAGAAAATTGCAGTGTATTTTTCTTATTTCTAGAGAATTCCCTTTACTTATGTAATAGTTCAGAATGTCTTCAAAGCATTAAGGATGGCTAAAAACCAGCACAGCATCCAAAGTGTGCAGTGCACCAGTAAGGTTACTCTGTCTTGCCTGTCTAAGATATTTCTTGGGACTTGACTAAAATATACAAGCACATTTGGTATAATATATCAGTACTAATGCTTAAAAGAAAAGCACTAGAATTGCTCACAGATCAGACTGACGGTAGTTTGTAACTTTCTGTGCCACTGCTCTGTGTTCCTCCAGGTATGCAGAAGTAAGTGTTGATTTATTTAATTAGTTTTGGAATGTTCTCGCCTTGCCGTGCGAGTTACAATCATTTCAGCCATTGTGGAAGGTTGTCATGAAATAAGGATGCTATCTCACTTTGGTTTTGAACAGCACACAAAAGATGCTTACTGATTGATTGTTGAACCACATGGGAGTTATATCTTTCATGTCTATCCTATCAATAGGTTTTGTGTGAGAAAAAGAGATGTGTCAAGGCAACAAGAAAAAGATAAAAGTACTAAAATTCTTCAGAAGGGATAAATAAAATTAACAATGGAAGAACGTATATCATGTTAAGTGTTTTAAATAATCATTGCATAGAGCTCTGAACAGTTTGAAAAGCTGTTTCAAATGAGCAGTTAAGACACTGCACTTAGTATTTAGATGTGGTTTAAAGAAACTAAATTAGGAATCAAAAGGCAAACTTTTCAACATATGAATAACACAAAGTTTAGATGACTCACTTCCTAAAATGTGTGGCTTTTAGGAGACAAAATGTGCAGCTACATCAGATGCTTAACTGTGGCATGGCCAGTAATCAAGGGATTGGATCTTCATCACTGATTTCAGATTGTTCTGCTTCTCTAAGCTTCCAGTTCCATCTCAGTTAACACACTAGGAGTTGTTCTGTCTGTAATCAGTCTAACAATCTTTGACTGGAAGTACATGTAAATAGGGAAAACTGTACCCTGTTAAGATGATATAGTACACTGAATGAGCTTGTCTTAAAAGAATAAAATCAATATTTTCATAGAAAATCACAGGCACTGACAGTAAATATGGCCTTACTTGGAGTTTATTACTTTTTTTGTCTTGTGTGAATTTTCCTTGTTTGTGAGAACAGGGTATCCTCTTGCCATGATTCACTTACTTTCATAGTTTTTTGCTGTTTGTCTGTCAGCTTCACTGCTGTGTTGCTCAGCCACCCCCTATTATTGTCCTTTCACTTCTTCCTGTGCCTTCCTTTCATTCTTACCATTTCCTTATGTCTTTCTTTATAGTCAGGTACTGATTCTTGTGTACAGCAAAATCTTTCAATTTTAACTCCATGGTTTTCCCTAGCAACAAGTACTCCTTTCCACAGTGTTTTAGTAAGCTCTCATCATTGTCCCTTTAAAAGGTTCAATATTTAGCAGAAACAGTATGTTGTTTTCGTGGCTTTCTTGGGATCAAAATAATGTGGCAGTTTTCCAAGTCTGAGCAGTGTCTGAAGACCCACCACATTATTTTTCAGGTGATGAGATGTATCAGTGTTTGCACAGCATGTACACTGTCTTAATGAAATGTGACAAGTGCACCCAAATTACTAGAATTTAGCCAGCCTTAATGTGCAAAACAGATCTATAGTAACTGTTTTTTTTTTTTTTTTTTTATCTTACTGTTTAGTTCCAAAATACATAATGAAGTCTCTTCAGGGTTTGGCTCACTGCATAAGGGGAAGTTAGAGACCACGGTAAATTTCCTGTCAGGTTATGTTAGGAATGAAGCCCCCCATTCAATAGTTATTTTCTGCTAGCATATGATGTATGTTCTGGCTGAGGTTGTTGCATCTTTTCCCTATGTCCCTTGTTTGGTAATGACTGGGCAAGGTATTCAGTCACTCCTCATAATCTACGTCGGTGACCTTCAGTGAGCAAGCACTGAGCATTGCTTGTGTTCCAAATACCTATGAGCCAAAAATAGGCCGCACCAGAACTGTTTGTTGCTTCTTCCAGGATATAACTACGCCCTGCTTGGTCCCTGATCAGGACATCCCTCTAGTTTTAGAACCAGCAGGAGATCCAAAGAGCAAGGTAATTTTTATTTTGGCTGCAACATCGGCTGGGAACTTTCAAGTCAGCTGCTCCTTCCCTAGGATGGAGAAGACAACCAGCCCTGGTGTGGCCAGTTCCTTTTCCTTTACTGGCCTTTCTTCAAAGCAGTTCAAGGCTTTCCCCTTTAAACTTTACCTTTGCAATGTCCCTTTCCAAACCATTCCCTTGCAAGTTTCCTATTCACACATTTGCAGTCTGCTTGTGTACACGTGGTCAGACCTGATTAATCCAAATCTGTTCAAATAATCAGTTTTCACCTGGTTTTATGAAAACTTAAAAATGAAACAGATATGCAATAATGAAATAAGCTTGTTGCATTTCGCTACTGTTAAAATAGTTGGGTAGCAAGACCTGTGGTTATATCAAACACAGTTGATCAGATCTGTTGAAAGAGCTTTTGCCATTCATTCCTGCTTTGGGTACTGGCTAAGAACACAAATTGAAAATACAACTTTTGAAACCACTTATTTTAGAAATGTACTAAAATAAGTTTGGAGTTTTTCTTATTTGACTTTTAACACATCATCGTTTAATTGAATGGAGAGTATATTTCGCTGCTATTTCAACAAGAATTCCTTGTTGTTTTCAGTTTGACAAAGCAATTAATCCTACAGAAGTGGGTAGATTTTTAAGGCTGAGCACAAGCTGTTTATATGCTAAGTTTTAAGACAGTTTTTTTTTTCCTTCAGAGATGCATATCTGAAAATTAAGAATTGAGTCACTAAAATCTGAGAATTAATATAATAACAATCATTTAGTGCAAATAATTTCAATCTAATGGATTCTGCTTTTCTAACATATTATCCTGGCTGGACTTGCCTTTTTGTGTCTTGTATTCTTGCATAACATTTCAATGATTTCCTTTTGGCTGCCTATTGTACTTGATTAGGTTTATTTTCAAATTCTAACATGACAGTGATGCCTCCTTTCTGTAAGTAATTTCTGTATTCTCTGCACCCAGTTGAGAGTTCCTATTGTGCTCAACATTGGCATGAGATTCTTTAGAGTATGTTAGAAAGGCAGATTAAAAAAAAAAAAAAAAAAATTGTACAACATCCAAAAACCCCCAAACCTGAGCAGACCTCAAAATGGGAGAGGAAGGGGAAACTGAGAACCTGAAAAGAACACCCAAGCAAACTAGGAGATAAAAGTTGGGGGAAAAATCTAGGCTATATAATGGAAAGTAGGAAAGGGTTTCTTATAGATAATTTTGCTGAGTTCCGGTTTCCTTCCATTCCTTTTTCATTTTCAGTATGCTATCCTTATCTCACGTTTCCCAGAGAGGTATGTGTTCCCCCCTTCTTCTCCATTCAATACTTTATTCTTTTCCTGTTCCTTTGTCCTATCCAGAGCACCTCTTTCCATGTTCCAGATCACCCCAGTTTAATTCTCCCCCCTTTAGAAGTCCTTTGCATTATGATTTCTCTGTGCACAGACACAACTGTGCTTTGCCTTTTGCCTTGTGTTGAAGTTGACTGACCACTTATGCATGACAACTGTTTATGAGTATTACAATGGTTTTATTTTAAATTGAAGGAGTCACTAAGATCTCGACAGTCTTGGTAAGGTTCTTAAAAATAATAACGTGTCTTCTTGTTTCTGTTTTTATGCCTTGTAGAGGTTTCCGCTCCTGAAAAATATCCTAGGGATAGGATATGGGAACTGCCATTCTTTTAAAAATATTTTCTAGTAAAATTTGAAACATTTCTAAAACTTACCTCCAATTAAGTGAATACTGTTCTTGCTTATGCTATGTGTGATGCCAAGCAGAACCTCCTAAAGGGGTCTACAAAAGCAGAAAATATTATTGAAAGCAGTGATTGTCTTGAAAAGTAAATATACCTTTAAAGACGATTGCATTCTCATTTTTATAATTTACTCTATGGAAATGTAGAGGCATGAACCACTGTAGCAATAACAAGTTATTGGGCATTTAGTGGTATAATGAGTAGAAATTAATCACCTTGTACCTCATAATTGGAAAGTTGCTTACAAATTTAACTGAGTTGTAAATTCCAGCCTGTGAGATAGTAATAACTTCTAAACATTAACTTGTGCTGCCCTACTATGGTCTAATTGTATGGCTCATTAGATGAGCAAATTAGAGTATACCTGACACACTTAGTTCTGTGATCAGTTCCTCGCAGTGCACTTCTGTATGGAACAGCCACTGCATCTTAAATGGCTCAAATAACCAGTTATTTTCATTTTAGTCTTAAAAACCTGAGAACTTGACTGAGCCACACGACTTACCAAATACTGTTTTCTGTTCCTATGGCTGTTGTAAAGCTGCATAAGAAGACTTATTTCTATATCTATATTTGGGATTTTGATTGTATTTAAAATAATATAGATATACTTCATGCTTTAAAATTGTGGATTTGGCCCTTCTGACTATCTTCAGAATATCACCATTTATGTTACTTTAAGGGCTGGAATGAAACATACTTATGGGTTCTAGGCTATGACATGTGCAACTTTGCTTTTTATTGTTGGTAGATGAAATACTAACTTTTAGTGGAACTGGAAAAATGCAACAAAATACTCTTATTAGAAAGACTCTGTTCCATGAAATCACCTTGATAGAGAAATTTTTACTTGCTCTGTCATAAAGTTTTCAAGTAAATTTTTTCTTAAATCCTTTTTGGTCACACATGAGCTAAGGTACAGCTTTACATATCTTAATGCTGTTAGTTGACAATGCAAGATCTTTGGCAGACTTAGTGTAAATACTTTAAATGTAGCAGCTGGTAGACTGCTTTTTTTGTCTGTTAATAGACAAAATTTGAAAGTTACAGTATTCTTCCACGAGGAAATGAGTGTCATTTTACTGTGTTATTTTGTTGGTTTTTTGGGGGAGAAAGAGTGGTAGTCCCTTATTGCTGGTTATGTTTTGCAATTTTTACTAAATTTTATCCTGTAACAATGATTTAGCACTTTAAGTTAGTCCTTAAATATATTTTGATGATAAAAGTTACTAATTACAAGAACAAATTTTTAATTAAAGAGTTCCTAATAGCTAGTTTTTCTCCGTGAGTCTTGGTTCTGTTCCTCAGGTATGCAGTTGTTAACATTTGTGATGGATGTTCATGATAATATTTTTTTTTTAAGTAAGGTCATAATATTAAGGACAATATTTAATAGTTTTGTGACATGGAAAAGAAAGTTTTATTGAGACAGAAGCAGTATATATATTTTTAATGCAGAGACAATTATTACACTGTGGAGAGGGAACGAATGTACAGTTTCCTGGATAGTGAGAAATGTCAAGTGATGCAACACTTTTATTACTGAAGTGATGCATTAGTAAGAAAAGGAGAAATACATTTTTCTCATAAAATAAAATATAAATGAGCAGAAACTATGGAGAACTAGTGTGGGGATGTGAGAAAATTTACTAGTATTTTTGCAAACTTAGCCCAATTTCATTTCCCTATACTTTTGCAGTTCTGATGTCCTTTACATGTTATTATCCATGATGCAATAAAACTTATTTCTGAAAAATTATGTATTATTTGTATTGGTTTGGCCTGTTTGGGGTTTTTTTTTTTTTTTTTCTTTTTCCTAAGATGATGAATTTGTGACTTTTAATTTTTTAAAAATAATTAATTTTTCAATGCATGTTTCTTGTCTAGCTGCTAAGGAAAAGGCATATAGGAAATGACATAGTTACCATTGTCTTCCAAGAGCCAGGAGCACTTCCTTTTACTCCAAAAAATATTCGTTCCCACTTTCAACATGTATTTGTCATTGTCAAAGTGCATAATCCTTGCACTGAAAATGTGTGTTATAGGTGAGTAAAGCCTTATAACTATTTAAGTTTGTTACTAAGACTACAATGCAACCGTGTTTTCTAGATGCTTTGTATTCCTTATAGATATTATGTGCTCAGTTTTAAAATTTCTGCTGCACTTCTTGTGAATTTGAAACTCCAGTGCCTCCCTGCACACATCAGCAGTTATGGGGCACAGTCTGTAGGCTCAAAGGGTTATGTGCAGAGCTCATTGTTGCTGATTTTTGTCCACAAAATGGGGATATACCAAGTTAATGAAAGTAAGATTTGAAGGGGCACCAATGGAAATTAATCTAGAATTTGTATTGCATGTTTCCTTTTTTAAAAGAAAGTGATTTAAAGTATTTCAGAAGATCCTTTAACCTGTGTGAATCCCTGAGTATGACAATATGACACCGGGATGAGTCATAGCCTTTAAGCACGTGAACAAGGATTTTTGGAGAATCAAAAAACCCCATAAATTTTAGATGATTTTATCAATTCTCACATTTAAGTCACTACATCATGAATTTTAGCGAGGTAATCAAGGTGGAATCACATTTGTGAATTGATTGGTAATAAATAGTGATAAAGACGTGAAGCATAATTACACAAGTTTATTTATAAATGTTATTTTTTCATTGTTTAGATTGAAATTAAAATATATCATGAGGGTGGATTGTATTACTGTTCTTTAGCTGTCTGCTGGAACTTAAACTATCTTTCAAGCCTTGACTTTGTTTCAGTACCTGTTGTGTGTTGATTAATACATGACATTTCCTAAGTTATATTTTCCTTACTATTAAACTCTCTCTGTCATTCCAATTTTGACTGTATTTCAGTCAAACAGTAGTTGTACCTAATGTGTGCAGTATTTTGAAATTCTTTTTCAGTTGAAATATATTATGTATGTATCAATTAGAGGTATAATCGTATCAATTAGGAAATATTCCTATTTTTGCTACATTTTGCTGTGAACTGTCTAGATCAAGAATTTAAAGTGTTTTCCAATTTTATGAGCATAGAGTAGGCAGATTGAACAGGTGGAGAATGCTCCATTATAGTCATATTTCCCACCACTATTTTTTCATTGAATTCATACTTCATTGTAGAAGATTTGAGGATAAAAATTAATTCTGTTTCTATTTTTTGCATTTCTTAGTTTTAAGACGATGACACTGAGTGACAACTGAAAATGATAGATTTACATAAAAATAAAATAATTCCCTCATTTATTTCATGCAATTCATTTTAATATTTATTGCATTAAGGAAAGGAGACATTGACCGGCTAAGAAGTTATCCTTGATATTTTTTGTTTTAGTTAAGATACCTTCATAATGTCCTTTATCTATTTAAAAGAGGAAAGCCATTCTGAAACAGACATCCCAATCAGATTTCTTGATGGAATGTCTGCAAATTGGCATGTTAGAGCTGTACTTAATTGTGTAAATGGATTGCTGAGATCACATTTCTGCTTATCATCTGATTTATTTTTGTTTAGGGAATTAATCATTTTGTCGGTTGTTTGTTTATTTGTTTTTTTCCGATTTCCAGTGTTGGTGTTTCACGATCAAAAGATGTTCCCTCATTTGGTCCACCCATTCCCAAAGGAGTAACTTTCCCCAAGTCTGCAGTCTTTAGGGACTTCCTTTTAGCCAAAGTTATTAATGCTGAAAATGCAGCACATAAGTCGGAAAAATTTCGAGCCATGGCCACAAGGACACGTCAAGAATACCTGAAAGATCTGGCAGAAAACTTTGTTACCACAGCTACAGTGGATACTTCAGCCAAATTCAGCTTTATTACTTTAGGGGCAAAAAAGAAGGAAAAAGTGAAACCAAGGAAAGATGCACACCTATTCAGTGTTGGAGCAATTATGTGGAATGTGATTGCCCGAGACTTTGGCCAGTCTGCTGACATTGAATGTCTCCTTGGAATCTCCAATGAGTTTATCATGTTGATTGAAAAGGAATCAAAAAACGTTGTGTTTAACTGCTCCTGCAGAGATGTTATTGGATGGACATCTGGATTAATGAGCATCAAAATATTTTATGAGAGAGGAGAATGTATTCTTCTGTCTGCAGCAGATAATTGTACTGAAGACATCAGAGAAATTGTTCAAAGACTTGAAGTAAGTACAGTTTCTGAACTGGAACTCCAGTTTTTTTATGAACAGTCATTTGTCTACATCTACTTTGAGATATAATTAAAAATGTTCTCTGTTTATAGTTCAGGAGTGTTTTCGGTCTTCAGAGAGTATTACAAATAGTAATCTTCACAACAGCATGTGAGATAAATGTTATCAACCTCTTTTGCAGGGGTAAGGTTTCAGATACCATTAATCTGATTACTTGCCCAAGGCCATGGATGGTTCCAGTGTTGGAATCAGGACTAAAAACCTTTCACCGCCTCCTTTTGTAGCCTGTTCTCAAATCAGGCCCTTGTAGGTAGAAATATCATTAATTAAATAATATATAAAATCTTAATGTGTAAAATATACTTTGCCTTTTTGTTATATTCTGTGAGAATATTAGCGGAAAAAATTCTGTAAGTGGTTCTGCTGAATATTTTGTTCCTCTGTTCTGAGAAAGTGTAGGAAGTAAAGAAAACTACACCAACTAATGCCAGTTTTAACAGCTGACTGGATAAAGTTTTTCAGACACTTGATGACCATGTCAGTAACTACTGATGACCACTGTCCTGTAACTATTTCAGTCAGCCCTAATGAACTGACAATAACTCCAGTGTAAAAGTGCTGATGCATCTAGTGGTTGCACTTCACTCTTTGATCTTAGTTTAAGTGATTTAGATGGTCTTAGGGTTTTCTTCTGTTAGAAAGCTCGGCACTGAAAGGAAATCAGTCTGCTTACAATTTTCACACTGAAACAGTTGGATTGCAGCTGACAATTTAGGGCCTCTCTAGTATTTCAGCCTCATTTAGCATTGCTCAATATCATGCTCTAAATAACTTTCTTCCAAAGTATAATTACTATCTCAAGAGTTGAATGTCTTTAAACTCTTCTTGCTGCTGTTATATTATCCTATTCAATTGAGGTCTTCAGTTTCACTTTCTTAAACAGATGTTCCCCTTCTAGAAAGTAGTGCTCCCATTAGGTCTTGTTAACAATATAAATTTCTTAACACAAATTAAAAACGAGATTTAAAGTTCTAGTGAAAACTTCTGCTGTCATCAGTGACAATGTTTTTGTGCTGTTTTTCACTTACTCGGTTTTGCAAAACCTGGAAATAACCCACATTGCTGAAGACAGATCTTTAAGATTTGGTAATTTAAAACACAACATGAAATGTTTATTTGTGTTTACTTTACTACTTCCTCTTTATTATGGCCAGATTTGGGGTTAAATAATGAAAAATTGGTTTTAAGCCTCACATTCAGCATCAGATATTACTAAGGTTTCCTGAATATTGACTTCAAGTATCTATTCCAGTGAATTATGACTGCCTTTTCTTTCCCTGCTGCCTACTAATTACATACAAATTAAAGAGTTAACTATCATTACTTGTTTTAAAACATTTTTCATCCGTTTCTTGCCTCATTTTTTTTCATTTTCCCCAGCTCCTTCTCTCTTTTGAAAGCGGCATATTGATGTTATTTCCTGGTCGGTTTATAATATTGAATGCTTTCTGCAGTCCTTGTATACATTTGGTATAGAACCATTAGAACCACTAAAAAGTATTTAAAACTCTGATGCCACACTTAATGTGCGTACTTTAAAAACTTTTCAAGTGACTCAGAACGCAGTTAAGGTTAATAGCCATATGTGCCAGCAGATGCTAAAGATGAAAGCTCAAACTGCGATGTAGTAGCAATCTACAGTGACCAGATGATTAACCCTTTTCAGTCATGAATTAAAGCATTTCTTAAAACCAGTGAGTAGAACATTTCAATTACTAAATGAGATTGTCGAAGAAATAACTAGACTTTATTGCCTGGATTTAAATCATGTGGGTAAAAAGGACACCTATCTGAATATCCAGATTAAGAAAAGGTGTAAAAAACTGGCTGAAACCATGACTTTAGTTTGAACTAAAACAATTGGTTCAGGACTGAAAAAAGAGCTGTGACTTGTCAGTCTAGACAAATTTTTATTGTTGGGGCAGAGTATCTAGTTATAGAAAGTAGAAAGAGCAGCAAGCTATAGATTAACTTGGAGAGTTGTGTCAGAAGGTAGGAAAAGCAGTGATTTTTGAGCTTTAGGATAACAGAGAATGGCAGGATGATGAAAGATTAAATGGAAACACTGAATGGATCTTTAGATAAGAATCTGAGTTGACAAAATTTCCTTAGTATCCTGTATATTTAAAAAAAAAAACCTCTTTACCTTCTTCATGGAGCATAGAGGATCTCTGTCTTTTAACTTTTTTTTAAATGCGTGCAGGGAAACCAGCTCTTAGTTCATTTGTGGCCACAAGATCAGTGAAGCTGCAGCCAAGTAGCAGAATGCCATATTTTGAAGTGGAGCAGCACTATGTTTAATGTGACATTACCATGTAATATGCAGTGTTACCTTTTGGGGAATTTACACTTGGGGAGGACTAGATCTCCTGGAGTACTTCCCATTGGGAATAGATGAGTCTTTGGCAGGAATCTTTATCTTTCTTATCTTATAACTTTTGAATATTTAACTAACTTGAAGAGATTTTGAGAGCTCTGAGTTGGGGAAATCCATATACTTTGGCTGATACATTCATTTTGCAGTAGTCTATAATTGTGACATGACAAAAAAGAGGCATCAGCCCCTCCCCCCCCCCAAAAAAAATATTATGTAGCTTAATAAGGATAAAATTATTTCCCTCAGCTGGGCTCCTGAGTGTAATAGCATGTTATTCTTTTCACTGCATAACTAAATGTGTGTTTTAGTAACTTGTGATGGAAATGTAGCTAACAAAGAGCTGAAAATTTCCTTTTCATTCGTCTAGTTCACAAATTATGAAAGGTTTGTTTTCCTTATTGAAATTTAGTCATAAAAGAGCTAGGTTAACAGTAGGTTAAAGTTTCCAGTATGCTATATAGTTCTAATACTATATGGAGAGTTACAAGCACAATCGAAAGTTCTATTTACAAAGAAAATTTCTAAAATATACTAAAACCTCAGAGGTGAAAAATGACAAAGGAAATAACTGCTTTGGTTTTGGTATGAAAACCCAGAACCTGACTTCGTAAACAAAGCCTGCAGAGTACATTTTAGACATCTAAATAGTGACTTTCACATTTTAACTTTGAAACCTACATCTTCAGAAGTAACTGGAACCAAAATTACTAGACAATAATTCTCAGAATATCTGATCCCTGCAATATCTTCAATATTTCACAGTTCACAGAAGATTATCCCTTAATAAATTAGAGCTAATTTCTTTACCTCACAGGTTAAAAGCATAAAGAGCATAAACCAGATCAGCAAAGTTAAAATAACTCATGGGTTTGTGGCATTTTGTTCTCATGTGTGCAAGTTCTAATTTTTTCTGCTGAGTGACAGATATCCATATATAAATGTTCTATGAAGAAAATAGTGCTTTAAAACTTACTGATGTACCAAATCTTGTGAGCTGTACAGTCCTTCCTCATGCACCCCTGAATCAGGTTGGGCCATTCTGCTGTGGCAAGTACACAGTAAGCTGGCCTGCCTGGATTCTGACTCAAGCAGGCAACAGAGAGCAAGAGTGACTTTTTCAAAATTGTTGGATTATACCTTTTTCTGACCCAGAGATGGGGCAGCTGAGAGGCATTTTAAAACTTTTATTCCCTTTTCAGTCTCATGTGAAGGGTGAGACAGTACAGATGTTATAATTCACGCCATCACAATCAGAAGCCAACTATTTCAATACATTCTAAGCATTTCTTGGCCTATCGGCTTTTGCCACACAATGCTGTTAATGCCTTAAAGCCAATCATCTAAAATTACCCCTCGTGGGTCCTACTACAGTGCATCTTCTATAGTTCTATTTCTCCAAAGTATCTAGTCTTCTTTGCAAGGCCATCATTTGAAACTTGCCTCTAGTTCCATTTCTCTCTCAATAATGTCTGTCCTATTCCATGGCATTTCTAAGTCAGCATTTTCTATCTTAAAGTTTGCATAGAGATACATACTTTGTGAGCCTTCTGTCAAGCTTTGAGAATTCTCAATAAATCCATTTCCCACATTAAATAGCCTCCTGAATTAAACTCAATCCATTAAATAACCTTTGCAGAGATCTGTCCTGCACAGCTGACAGTAAAGGCCACTAGCCTCCTATCTGTTTTTGTGATGCACACTAATCCCAGCCATAAACAGCAAGAATGCCTTTGTGGAACAAGGTGAGGTGTGCTGTGGAATGCTCTTAGTGTATCATGACCTTGTGAAGATCCCTTGATCTGTATTGTAACATAGGCATCTTTAAAAGGCAAGTATTTGCCTTGGTAGAGTATTTATGGGAGATCTTTGATAATGTTTCATAGTGGTTCAGGTTTTGTTCTAATTGAATCAAATATAGACTGGTTTTGGGACACTGACAAAAGGGAAGGCTGGGGTAACTCTCAAACTTCCTTGTAATGTGGACTAGAATTTTACCTTCTGGGTGTGGTGCAGTATCTCAGCTTACAGGCTGTTGTATGATTGTGATTTACATGGCAAAACTATTTTTCACAGTATATAGAAAAGAACCTGCTTAGCAAAATCTGAATTTGAAGGATTTGGGCTGCTCTAAATTATAGTTACTCTTCATTGAATGTGAGGGAAGTAATTTTTTTGTTTCTAAGTTTCCCAGTGACATGGAAACTCTCATCCCATTTTAGTGATAGCCTCATCTAGACATGATGGTAGTTAGGAATCTGCCTAAGAATCAAAATAAATTAATATTTTCTTCATTGCTATTTTCTTGAGGAAAACAAGCTGCTGGAACTGAGGCACTTCAATTTGTCTCATGTTATATCTTGGGTTTAATACTGTTTAATGCTGAATAAAAAACACCTGCACACCTGCAGTCAGCCAACAAAGAATTAAGTAATAGGGCAGCATTTTTCTTGCTTTGTATTTTGATGCTAAACCAGCTGTAAAGTTTTCAGTTAGATATAAATGGCATTGTGTTAACATTGGGCAAGGGGGAAGAACTTGGTATGGGTCAGCTTCCTGCCCTGGAGATGTAAGATTTTTAGCATTGTGAAAAGTTTCGTTCATTTCGTTTTGCGCAGAAACCTTCATTCAAAGATATATGTTAAGATAATTTAATGTTAATATATTAAAGATACTTAATATCGAGGTTTACATGACTTTAGAGCGTTTGTGTGCCCTGACAATCACGTAACAATCTGGTGCTTCCTCAGATAGTGACCAGAGGATGTGAAACCACGGAAATGACCCTGCGGAGAAATGGGCTGGGCCAGCTTGGATTCCACGTGAACTTTGAAGGGATAGTGGCTGATGTGGAGCCCTTTGGATTTGCATGGAAAGCAGGCCTACGGCAAGGGAGCCGCCTGGTCGAGATCTGTAAAGTGGCTGTGGCAACTCTGACCCATGAGCAAATGATTGACCTTTTGCGCACATCGGTGACAGTAAAAGTGGTCATTATTCAACCACACGAGGATGGAGCGCCCAGAAGGTAAGGAGCAGCAGTTCTCAGTGTAACATTTGTATCTGAGTTTGGCTTCTTTTTTTCTCTGCTCCTGGTCAAAGGATGACTCTTTTATTGAAGGCCTTTGGTAAATGGATATTGTCCATCATGTTGGGTGACAATATTGTTGAGGCTTTTAAAGCAGTCATTTCCCCAAACCCCATATTGACTTGTTATAGAAGATAAAATAAGATCCTAAAAGAAATTTAATGAAAAATTTACTTTTATATGACTTTAAAAGAGTAGGAAGTAAAATGTAGTGTATCTTGACTGAGTTGTCCTAAAGCTGATGTTATTTCTTTTATTCCACAGGAGAGTTTTATGTTTTAATGCTGAATTTAAAAATATGGAATCCTTTCCATGAAATTGTACCTAGTCCGTTGCATCTTTGGGGTTTCTCCAACTCTTGACTATTGGAAAAGATCTGTTTTATTTTTTTTTCTTTCAAAATTTAATGAAAATAGTGATTTTTTCCAGTCACAAGTCTCAGAGTTCTACTCGCTTTCTACAGATATCTAATTTTTTCACATTAACTGATGAATTACATCAATGAGTCTATCGTTTAAAGCAGAGATATCATATTGCAACATGAAATATATGCTCATGCTCGGGGAAAGACTGTAATAGCAATCATTACAGTGACTATAGCAGTGTTTTCAGGGTTGAAATGCATTTTTCTTTCATCAGTGTTCCTTTTTTGGTGACAAAAGACATTTTTCTCCATTTTTTAACATCATGAGGCAGAGAAGTAGGAAAAAATTGAAACTTTGTAACAGTGTGACTTTATTTCTCACACACCTTGTCTAGTCAGTGTGAATTGGCCTCATTCTAAATGAGAACAGTACCAGAGTAAATTTAATTACTTCTCTTCTTGTAGCAGGCCAACTTTAAATCTCTTGTTAATTTTTAATTCAACAGAAAAAACATTAGATGTGTTGCTTTTGGCAAGACAACAAGCAATAAAATTTTACGTAGCGTGCAGCACTGTGAAGTTGATGCCAACTGTATACGAATGCTGTTTAATTGGTGGCAATTCTCCAAGTAGTCATTGGCCTGATGTATGACACACAAGGGCTGTCCCCTGCCTCAGCCTGCACCGTGATGCTTCCCTTTCTGAACAAAATGCCTGTGAATGTAGGATACCACCGTTTTGCTTAGTTGGATAGAAATTTGCAATTAAGCCTCTCTTTGCTTAGCTTTGCTATTCTCACCATCTGCTTCTGGGTATGAATTTTCACTGACTTGTTTGGTATACATTTCCAAGCTGTTTACAGAATATGAGCCTAATGAGCTGATCCTTTTCTATTGAAGGTAAAAATGTGTATTTTATAGGCCCTGATAGAAAAATGCTTTCTATATGAACTGTTTATATTGTCTTTGATATAAATCTTCTTCTAGAGATAAAATCTTTAAATCCCAGATCAGTGTGATACATAGCACCCAAGTCTGTGTGTAGGAGGAGTTTGAACTGAGTGTTACCACACTGAGAAAAATCTGCAAAAGCTGTTCCTCTTTATAATTTTTAGCATTTTAAAAATTGTGTCTAATTACTAAGAAAAATGAATTTTTTTAAAACTATGTGCCCATTCTAATTTTTTTTAAAAAGCATGTTTAAGTTTTATTAGCTTCATCTTTCTAGTGTGTATATAAGAAATGTCTCTTTCTCTCAAATATCAATTTCCCACAGAAAACTGTTCATTTTCCCTTGTATAGCCCCAAAAATATGATTAGTGATTTTGACTGTCCAGTCTCTGGAGGGTTTTGAGCTTGCCTTTTTGCAGTGTTTATAATCTAAACAGAGCAGACAGAAAGCAGTTATAGATACTGCATGACAAGTCTGAGAATTTGTTGAAAAATAAGATCTTTGACTTTGTAAAATATTTTAATGAATGAGGAAAAAGAGGACAGGGCAGAAAGGGATAAATTATCAGAATTTTGGGGGAAAAAAGATAGCCTATTACTACTAGTTAAAATTTGTGAAAAGCCATCTCCCTGTCTCCTACTCAGTTGCTTCTCTTAGCCTTCTGCAGGTTCTTGTCACAGAAACAGAGAATAGCTGAGGTTGGAAAGGACCTCTGCAGGTTGTTGAATTCAACCCCATTGCTCAAAGCAAGGTCAGCTAGAGCAGATTGCTCATGGACATGTTCACAGGGTTTTGTATATCTCCAAGGATGGAGATTCAAAAAATTCAATATTTCAATTTCAGTATGCAATCATCCTTTTAGTAAGAAAAGTTTTTATGGGTGCTTAAATGGAATATCCTGTACTTCGGTTTTGCACCTTGCCTCCTTTGTTTTCACTGGATACAGTTCTTAGTCTATCATCTTTTTTCCTTTATCCCCCCATTAGATATTTTATACACATTGATAAAATCCCTCCTGAGCCTCCTCTTTCCCTGGCTGAATGATACCAGCACTCTCAGTCCCTCATTGTGTTCAGATGCCCTTATTCCTTAATCGTCTTTGATCCTTTGCTGGACTTGCTCCATATGTTCATGTCTCTCATGTACTCTGATATCAGGTTTATTCAGAAATTTACAGGTAGTGGTTTTGGATGTAAAACAGGAGTATCTGGAGAACTAAATCCATTTCACCTTGGCTTGACAAGGAATTTCCTTGTCCTTGGAGAGTCCATGCATGGTTAAACAGGATTGAATTGAGCCTCTGTGCAAACACCTACTTGTGATAAACATTTAAGGCAGGTGTGACAGCTTGTCAGGAGGGAACTTTTTTGTATCAGGTAGCTGTAATGATTATCAAATAACACTCAAAGCAGACATACAGATATTTTTGTCATATTTGGGGGTCCATCTGTCCTTTACCTGCACATTACAAGTGTCTAGGAAAATGATAGTTAAAAAGCAGGAGAAAGATTTACACCTGTGCTCCAGTACTTATTGCTTTTATTCACAGCTGGTTTTAGAGGTTTTCTGCTAAGAAATGATGCATCAGACTATCTGACATATGTAGGAAAGTACATTTGGAGGCTGAAACAAGTCCCTTGAAAGTTTGACTCATCCTACAGGGTATATGATCTCCTGGCAGTTGGGTAGGCTTTTCTTCTCTGTATTTCATCCTGGTTTCTCTGAGTTCAGTATTTGTTGTCAGTTTTGGTGTGTGTTTGTTGTTGTTTTTGGAGTTTTTTCACTTAAATGCCATAATCTAGGGTTTCAAGGTCAGCCACTAAGATTTTGCCCACAGTGCGTAGACATAAAAATGCATATATCTTTGTTCCTAAAAGGATCACATGCATTAAAAGTTTACATAACATTTGAAAGAATATAAATATAATTTTAGCAAAAAAAATTCCAGAGTTTTACGAAAAAAATCCAAATGTATCATTTTATTAATGCCCATCTTTCATTTTCTGAGATAATCAGCCGATTTTCACTTCTAGAAAGACTACTTTCTGCTAAGCTTTGTCTGCTGGATTCTATAAATACAAAGCAGTGAAGAATTTCTCTTTGGGTTGCTTACTAGTACTAGTTCCTTGCTGGGATCAAGTTCTGAAGTGAGTTTACACAGATTGGACATGAGTGCCATGGAATGTCTTGAGAATTGCATCCTTCAAGTGAAAATGAGTTTCAAGTGTGCAGGGGTGTTTCCAAAGCAGTCCCTTGAAAAAAACATCAGCCAAAACAGAGTTCTTTAATCAAGTTCTTGATTTTTTTTTTGTCTGTTAGCTTACACACAAATAATCTGTAATCCATCATTTTAAGAGAAAACCAACTAAATGTAAGTGTGCACCCATTGAGAATAAACTATTAGCAGTAAACAATTAACAAGGATTTTTTTCATGCAAACTGTCTTGTATTCATTTATTTCAGCATAAAAATAAACTATTTGAACATTGAAGGTGCTTACAAAGAAATGTTACAGAGTGATTAGGAAATTAGAGAGGAAAATTCTGCTCGATAAATGTCTTCCATTACTTAATGTAGATCCTTCTACTGGAGTCTTGACAGTAGTATATGCAAAAGCAATCATGGAATAAGGCCTTTCATTTACTATCCTGTAAAATTTATGAACTTGAGACAAAGCTCCTGCTGTTTTCAGTTTGCTCCAGCAATTAAATAATCATGCACAAATTGATGCAGAAATCTAAGTTATTTGTGTGGCATCAGGCTGATATTTAGATAGAAGAAAATGCTATTTAAAACATAAATTCTATAAATGACAAAGTGGTATTAGAACAAATATGTTGGCCATTGTTTTCAGATCTGAATAAATATTCTTGTGTCATATTTGTTTCTGTGCTAGGTCTCTCCCTTCAGAATTTTTGGTTTGAGGTTGTGTGCATTTTAACAGGAGAATAATGATGTTCATTCTGATTTGCTTTCACTGGTGGTGTTATAGTAGTGTTCAAGGACACTATATCCTTAATCAGCCAAATCCAATCAAGGAATTCAAGCACTTCTAAATCTATTTTAAACTGTAGATTTTGCAAGATCCTTTTTTACTACATTTTACCTATGTGTTTGTCTTAGTTCAACTACCATTTTATATAAAAAAGAAATTGCTTGAGAACTGATTAAGAAACAATTTCTAGGAAATTTAGAAAGCAAACAAAACTTGAAGCAGAATTTCCAGAGCTAGCTATAAACAGAAGCTGGAGAGCTGTAGGAGCAGTAGTTTCCACTGTTGGTCTGAACAAGCAAGAGACTCTCTTTCTGCTGTTGCAGAGAGTTTTGAAAATGGAAATACTTTAGTAACTATGACTGAAACTGCCAGTGGGCCATTTTTGAGTACTACTGCAATTCTTCTGAGGTTGTTTTATTCTTTTGAACATTGCAAACTCCTTCTTACAAATAAAATAGATGTAATGACTTATTTTCCAGTCCTGATGCTTGTTCCCCTTAAAGGACTATAATTTCTTTGAAAGAATAGTCTTTTCGGGGCTTTTTAAAAGTAACAGATAACAAACAGAGTATAGAATGTTTGGAATATGCTCTCAGGAAGGGGGAGAGGCTATTGTGTGGTGGACTTCAGTTATTGTCACAGGAGTGTTTGCCATAAGCTGGTGGGGTAGTTTGTAGGGCCTTCAGATTCTTAATATTTATTTACTTATTAATAAATTAAGCCATCTGAGCTAGAAAGAAGCCAAGTCTAACATCACCTGAGGCAGGCTGAAGCAGCAAAACCTGAATGTTTGATTGTAAAAGTAGAATTTGGATGTACCAAACCATTTAATTACCACCCCTGCTACTAATCTAAGAAGGCTGAAAATACCTGAAATTTCTAGATTCTGATATTTTGTAGCTGCAACTGAAAGAACTATCACTAAGAAAATGTAATTATACTAATTGGAAGCTGTACTACTTGGAAAAGTTAATCCTCTCTACCCAATAAAAACTAAAATGGTAGAAAATGCTTAACTGTGTTTCTCATACAAATAGTCTTTGATTATTTTTTTTAACTGAGTTATGAATGAACTTATAGTAGGGGTTAATTATAATTGCTAAAGTTAATTATGTGTACAGTTGTTACAGTCAAGCAGAAAAAAACCCCTAAATGCCTGGCAAAGCACTGTTTGTCTCTATGGAGAGATGCAAAGAAGAGTTTCAGACTACTTTTTTTCTTTTTTTTTCCTTTTTTTTTCTTTCTTCTCTCTATTCATAGAATTATATTAGAATCATAGAATGTTGTGGGTTGGAAAGGACCTTAAAGATCACCTACTTCCTGTCTGTATTTCTCTTTTACATGTAACAATACAGATGTAGAGGCTCTTTAAGGGGCCTCTGAATTGCTTGTCAGCTTGCCAATACAAAGGTTTGTTTGAAAACTGCATAGTAATAAAGATGAGTTTAATAGTAATAAAGATGAGTTTATCTTCAAGAAGGAGGGATTGGCAGCTTCAACTCTTTAGCTCCATGGAGGGACTTCTAGAGAGTCATCACTTCCCTTAAACCAAAGTGATAGGGTGGGCAGCAGCCCTGTCTGAGGTTGCTGTAAGCAATCTCACACATCTATTATGATATGAAATTATCATAATATTAAATACAAATTTGATTTAATTTTTGAAATATTTTTGAATTATGTATGATTACTGTTAATAGGTTTCTGAGATGTTAGAACTTGGAATTTTTGTCTTGACTTTTTGACCAAAATTCTCTTAGACCATTTCTGTATTATGCAGTGTCTTGGACTTGTGCTGTAACTGAGATAAGGGGTCAGTGGAATTGAGATATTACCTGCAGGAGGTACTGCACGGTGTCAGGGAAGGAAAAAATCTGTGTAGTTAGTCTTAACTAACTACATCCTGAGTCTCAGCAAAACTAAGCTACTAAATTCTGCTTTTCAATTAAATCCCTATAATTATATGAAATTAATCTGTGTTTTATTATGTGGATTTAATAGACTGCACAACGAGTCCTCAGGCTTGTTGTGTCACTTTGGGCACTACTGTAGTGTAAGAACAAACATGCACTCTAATAGAAGTGATTGTTTGCAAAAAGTTTGAGTTAGAAGAATGGAGTTATTGTACTGCTGGATAAAGACTCTTTCTTGAGCAGGATTAGATGTTTGGTATTGAAATCCTGATAGTAAGAAATAACTTACCGGTGTAATAAACTGATGTACACCAGTGATTCCTTCTGTCCCTATGTCTCCTTGCAATACATTGAACCAGAGTTAAATTGTAAGTGGGTATTCTAGTTATGTTGATACTCTAACAAATTCTTCATACTTGAAATCTGTAGATAGCTGGGGTCCAAATACTGAAGTTGTACCCCGTAGCTGATAGTCAAGATTTAGCAGAAAAGAAGGCTTTTGGGCAGCTATCAAGGTGACAGGGTGTTGATCATGGTGCATGGAAACTTCTGTCTTTTCTGTGGAGATGGATATTTAGTGAGTTTACCTGGGGTCCCTACCTAATGTAGGCCCTTCATAGAGCCTATTACAGAACCTTTGTATGGAATCTGAAACTAATATTGAGAGGATTGGTTAATGTAGTTTTAAAAATTTAATGGAGTGCTTGATAATTCCTTCAGAACATAATGCTCCTTGTAGAAACATTTGAATATTGCAGATTTTTATAGAGGACTCTTAAATTTTATGTTGTCATGACCTTCTAGCTATTATCATAGGGTCATGCTCTCTTTAATTGCAGAGTAGGTTTTATTAACCAGATTTTTAGGAGGATAATCTGGCTCTTGAACCAAAGGTATTAGTAGGAGTCTGTGCTTTATGTTGAAGCATTGATTTAATTAATCCCGAGCTATGGTGAAGGGCAGGAAGTGCTATAATTTCTGGTATGTGGTTAAGATATGGTCACATTTTCTTGTTAAATATCATGAGTCTGTTCTTCAAATGTTATGTCGAATATAATTGTGCAAGACATTTGATATCCTATACTTTTTTAACATCAATTCAAGTATCTTTTTAAAACCATAAAATAGAGATTTGTCCTTATAAAGTAAGTTTAAAAGAAATATATAAAATTTAAATTTAAAAGCTATCATTTAATACCAGTGCCAATGTATATTCTTGCACTGATGGAATCAGTAACAAGATCAAAAGTTAGGTGAAGGTGAAATTACATATTTAAGAGGGATTTGCATTTATTTTTGGGCTGTTTTTTAATGCAAGATAACTTACAGTTTGATCCATGGCAGGGAGTGGAGGTAGGGATTGCAGGCATGAATTCTTTCTCTGTCTTCCTGATATGGGAGGTAGCTACAATTATGACTTTACCTATATCAGTATACTGCAGTATCTGTTCTGCTTGTGAAGCAGTGAAGCATATTTTTTCATATAAATGTTGAAGTGATTGGTTTGGTACTTTTAAATTAAGATTTAAAGGCCTTATGTGACAAAAGAAGCTATCTGAAACCATGGAAATTCTTTTTTGAGCCAGTTAAAACAAGCATTCTAGGGCTCTGTTTTGAATTCATAAGCAACACTGTTAAATTTTTATAGTGATTTGAAACAAGGTTCTTCTGTAAGCCTTTTTCTGCAGGAACTGTGTCCTCTTTTTTTTTTTTTTTTGTAGGAAGAATATGTTTTCCTGATGCAAACAAGCACAAAATTTTACAAAATTTTCAGTTCTTACTCATTGTGGGAGAGCTTATTGTTTACTATTATACCATCTTTTTTTTAATTAGTCAGCAAGCTAAGTCAAACTAAATAGTACTAACAATCCCTTTTGCTTTTAAAACCAGTGGCTATTTTTACAGCATTTAGAGTACTTTATGGGGAGTATCTAATGAGTATCTAATGAGGGGTACAGTCGCATGTTATAGCATTACATGCTATAACTTTCTCAATTACTAAGACGAATTGTAAAATTGATATCTTAATAATAGAAGTTGGGGAGGGTGTGGTTTGTTTCTGATGCCTAAAGCCTATAGGAATGAAGAAGGGGGTGAAACAGTACTAAGAAATTAGCAGAAGGGAGATCGAAATTTTAGCCTACATAATTGTTCAACTTCTTCATCAAATAATGGAAAACTGTGTATATATGGTCACATAAAAAGTTATGCAGTGCATCAGACTAATATTAACCTTACTGTGTCATTCTTTGAGCTGCAAAAAGAAAAAAAGGAATCATGGCTGCATTGCTGGAGGCTGTTGTCTCCTACGCCTTCTTTGTTGCAGGCAGTGAATGAGGCAGGAACTTGCATGAAAGGAACCATGATATTGGAATATAAGCAGTTGAAAAACACACTGGAGAAATATATTCGGTATATGCTTCAGCAGTAGAAGAGTTTGCACAATTCTGTGCAATTTGCTCAACTTGACCTTTTTTCCTGGTGTTCCTCATTCTAAGAGCCCAGCATGTGATTCTCAGAAGAGTGAAAAAAGTTTTAAAAATCGATATGTGGACTGAGGCAGTCTGAAGTGGTGTTCCGAATAACTATGGCATTTCAGGGTGAGGGGAAGGTTAGAGGTATACCAAACTGACCCTCTGAAATGATGTGATAATTTTATAACAGTGATTTCTCTGTAGCATGATTCCATGTCTGTGAGAAGAGATTATTAGGGTGGTTTTACTTCCTTAGGGATGCTCAAACCAGAAAATCATGATTGCAAAATTCTGTGTTGCCTCCAGCGTGTCCAACTATGATTTGACAGCAGAGGTTGGACATGTCAGATTTTATTGGTGCGTCTTACAAGGATATTTCTGATAAAAGAATAACATTAAAAAAACAGGCATTCAGAGTTCTGCTTTGGAACATTCTAGGTCTTCAGCTCATCTTTATCAAGGTGTCTTGGCTATCGATCTCCATATCGATCAATATTGGCTATCAATCTCCATTCTCAATACTTTCATCATCTATATTTTTAAGTTCTTTAACTTTTTCATGTGTTTGAGTGCCACCGGGGACAGAGATTTAGTGCTACAGGATGAACTTGCCAATTTGTTACTAAAAAATTCAGCAGAGTTAAACATTTGCCTGGATCAGACTACGCATATACAGAGTATGTAGAATGCAATTGCTACAGTTGCTCACGGGACTTCCCTTCAACAACCTTGAATAAGGCAGTTTGCTTTTTGTCTAATATTTTTTTCTTTTAATCTGTTTACCAGAACACAGATGATGAAAATGTTCCTTGGGAAGGTTGATTCAGAAGCTTTAATGCACAGTGGTTTAATGTGGGAGAATTTACGCAATTTGCTTGCGCTACACATTTGTGTTGAGCCACTTAGGCCAAGATATTTTCAGGGTTAAGACTGTAAATTCTATACGCTCTGTTGCACTTTCTCTAGGTGACTTTAATTTAGTTGCAAATGGTAAATGTTGGTCTTTCAACAAAAGCGAGGCTTGATCGAGACTCAGCTAAGAAATGGAGCAGAATTGTAATTGAGACAGAGAAGCAAATTTTCACTATTTCTTACTTAAAATTAATTACTGCTTTGGAAGTCTTTAGTGTGTTCTCCTCATAGATATTGATTTAGTACACACTGCCTATCAGAAAAATAATGGAGATGGAATGTTGAGAATATAAAAAAATCTCCAGTGATAATCAGTATTGACTAAAGGGTGTGTGAAGCTTCTATTAACCAATTTCTGAAACAGTAGAGCTTAGTTATTGCATGCAGCAAATATCCCACAGGCACACTGATCCTTTGTGGTACACTACCAGTACTTTTGCCTGGGTTTATGCTGTCTGTGAATACTGTTAGTATTTAACCACACTGTAAACTTCAAGCAGAGATGGTAAGCCAAATTGTTTCTGCTCTGTCTCTTCCTTCCACTTCCCCACTTCTCTTCCAGGTTTATAAATCCCTGGGAAAAGATACATTAGAAAGTACACTTTAAAAACTCAGGGAAAAATATTTAGGTGCCAATTAATTGTGTTGTAGTCTGTGCGCTCTGTCACGTGGTGGGGACAAGGTGGGATTTTGAAGGAGAGTTCTCAACCCCACTAAGAAATGTTTAGTTTGCTGCAAAGCAACAAACCTGTTTCTGACATTTAAAGAAATCAATGCCATTTTAGAAAAACTTGATGCTTTATTACTTGTAAATGCCTTGTCTCTAAAAGTTTTTATTATGCAAAATTCAAGCTGCAGATGAATTTACAGAAGTTTAATATGTTCCCCATTTTGAAAGGTGAAGAGCCAGTTCAAAGATCTTTGAGCACATGATAGCAAATCTTTTATTTTGAAATGTTTTCTACCTGCTTGGCGTGACAGTTTTGAAGCGTTCGAAGTACCATGCTGTATGAACACCTCTGGGCACCTGCAATCAAAATATGTATATACTTCTGACTGTGAATGCAAGATTTCTCTCTCTGTCCTCTCCTGTGAGGCTGATGAGTACTTTTATTTGTCCCACAGGGGTTGTTCAGAACTTTGTCGTATACCCATGGTGGAATACAAACTTGACAGTGAAGGCACCCCATGTGAGTATAAAACCCCTTTCAGAAGGAATACCACTTGGCATCGGGTGCCGACTCCCGCTGGGCAGCCTCTCTCTCGTGCCTCTCCAATCCTAGGAACATCTGACAGACTGCAGTGCCAGCAGCTTCTCCAGCAGGCTCAGACAGCCATTCCTCGTAGCACTTCCTTTGATAGAAAGCTGCCAGATGGTGCAAGGTAATACGCTCGCTGGTTAATGCCTGCCATTTTCCTCACGTGTAGTACTTTTGAAATCTCTGCTTTCTAGAACCTTGGGGTGTTGTTTTTGAAACCTTATTTTACTGAGTTTTGACAGTAATTTTAATGCTGAGGTTGTGTGAAATGACATTCTCTGGACCAGTCTGCTTGAAACAAGTGACTTTTGGTGTTTGTGGTGGAAGTGGGCTGTACTGAGGATCCTACTGCTGAGGACAGCTGACCTTTCCCTTTAGTCCCAAATCACTGAAGTGGGAAACTGCCTTACAACTTTTGGATCATAATAATGACCTGTTTCCCACCTTTTGGAAGACTATTTAAACAAATACTGTGTAAATAAAATGAACTCATTCCTTTAAAAATTAATTATTTAATCTCGTTACCAAAGTATTGGCTTGGTTTCAAAGGGTTCTGTAACTCATTACCAGCCCTTATGCTTTGCTTTGCTTTTAATTAAACAAAGCAGAGCTTGTGATTTGAATATGTAACACCTCTTAGATGATGGGATGGTATCCTTAAATGTTAGCTCTGTTCTAATTTAATCATAATTCTTCAGAAGATGAAACTTCATTTTTAAAGATAAAAATTTGCAAATACACTTGACCTTTGGATTATTTAGGAAAACCATATGTCTTGAACAGAACTCTGTCCTTTATTGTTTATAATTATTTCAGCTTACGCCCCTATCTGTGGGGTGATGCAGTTCTAATTTCCAAGGAAATTAGAAAATATCTTAGTGATAAAGAAATCTGAAATACTAGTCTTAAATGGGTTTAAAACAATTCTGGGTGAAATCATGAAATGCCACTATCACCACATTGACTACCTTACTTAGTAGAAAAGAATTAATGACTTTGTACATTGAAATGTACACAAGTAATAGTAGTACATATTTGAAAATATGTCTCTCATTGTCTGGGGAAGGAAGACTCCCAGTTATGACCATTTGATCATTTGTGTTCTCCTTCTCCCCTACCCATTTCTCCACCCCCTGAAAAATTGAGAGGTGCATTTCTCTAAGCATTTAAATACCATTATAGAACTTAAGCTTTTCCTAATGTCTTGTTAATGAAATTCTCAGTAACATCTAACAAAAGGAGACAATGTGTCAAATGTCAGAAATACTTCATAATTTATGAAGCTTTATTAAACATACTCTATGCCAATACAGAGAAGAAATGAAAGCTTTCTGACATGCTACTCAATTCCAAAAAGGCTTCACAAGCATAAGCTGCACTTCTCATAACACTCAGCAAAGCACGTGAAAAAATGCTTAGACTGGGTCTACTCTTATCATGAAGAAATCCCTGTATCACTTAAGCAAAACATGTGCAGTGCAGAAGTGCAGTTCTGGGGAAGACATGATACAGAGTATTAATAATGAAAAGAGAGGAAAATTATGGATTCTGACACGTAGATCTTGACACTTGTAAAGAAAGGTACCTCACTGGCACGGTCTTTCCACATGGGAAGAGGCATAGTTGATGATTTGGCAGAGAAATGAGCTTAAAACAGAGGAGTTTGAAGTAAGGTGGATTAGTACTTACAAGTAGTCTTGCAAGGGTGAAAGTGTATTCTCAGGCTTGGAAAATGATGAAGAGATTTTAGAGGGTCAGAGACCCAGTATCGGTATAAGGGTGCATGTAGGGAGAGGCAGGTTGATAAAACAGGGAAGGTTTAACAGCTGATCTGAAAATGAGCTAATGGTGAAATCAGCAATAGAACTGTTTGGTTTAGAGATAAAAAGATGAAGAAGCAGAAGAAACATGGACTAGATATAATAAGACTTAAGCAGCAAAAATTCAGCTACTATGACATATAACATTTAGGTGCCCAGTCCCTGGAGTGAAATTAGAAACTGAGAGCTGAATGCTTATGCTCCTAATACAATTCCTGAGAATTAAGTGCTTTGAGAAGGCAATCCAAGTATTCTGGTGTTGTTCAAGGAATTTCCTCTACTTAGTCACTTATAAATACAAGGATATCCTTAAGCTCTATTCGTGTTTTCACAAAGTGGCTAATTTTGTGACAGCTGCTCGTAGCATGTGCCTAAGTGACGCTTCAGGCGGACTCACGCTTCTGGTTTTTGCACCAAGAAGTCTCTGTGTACTTTAGTCCCTGAGTCACACTTGTAGGCAATGCATCCTATCACCTGGAGTCTGGAATCCTTTCCTGAGAGCAGATGGTTAGAATTTTCATGTGAAGAAACTGTGTGACAGAGTCATTGATGGAATTTCTGTGGTTCTCCTTTTGTAGCCACTTACTGTTAACTAGGCTAAAGGCTTCACACTTGTCCAGCAAATGGGAGGTACATATATTTCAGCCTTGGAACAGCACAAAGGAGTATCCTGGCTTTGAGGACAATGCCTGGAGGGTGGAAACACATAGGATGATAATTTACCTATTCCTTAATGCTGGGTCACTTAATCTGTGCATGAAATGCATAATTCTTGGTGGTAATAACAAGTTCATGGAACTGAATTAAGCTGTAGCCTATTGACTACTTCACTTAACTGAGGGAGGTTCAGTCCTGTCTATACTTCTCAGAGAAAGACATGCTGAAAAATAAGGTAATACTCTATTTATTGTACAGTGGCTATTAGACAAAATATAACACCTAAAGTCTTTAAAAAACAAAATATAATAGCTACTATCTTTAAAATGTTCGAGCTGAATGGTAAAGTTGCTTATTAAAAGGTCATGTTCTTTGGAAAATATTTTGCATAAATCAAAAAACACCTCTTCATTTCCTCCCTGAGTACACACATTCATTTCTACATGAAAAAGAAAAGGGGAGAGAGAAACCAAAAAAGATAAACACAGGGAATTGAATTCACGATAAAGTGAAGATACTTGAAGGAAATTGTGTTGTAGTTATGGAATGATGTGCGCAGAAGTGAAGGAAAGGATGTGACCCAAATTTAAGCATTAAATTTCAGCTGTCTGGAAATCTAAGGAAACTGCTTAGAGACATTGTTAACACATGAGGCTTAAAAGTTTAAGTAATAAGTACAAAAAAATACCCTTCATAAAAATACTTTTTGTTGTTTTTCTATGTTAAAGGATTAATGAAATAAAACTTTTTAAAGTATTAGAATTCCACTTCCAATTTTACTATCTTTAAAGTTGGAATAAGTGCCAGGGACTAACAATCATTTCTGATCCAATTCCCACATATGAATGTAGCGACCCAATCCAGCTGCTTTGACTCCTGAGTAATTCCGCTTATTCAGAGCTAAAGCCAGATCTAAGGAAAATAGGATTTGGTACTTAGTCTTTCTCTTTTTGTGCCTTTTTATATATTCAGTTAGAAATATTTTCATAGTGAATAAATACTATACTTTTAAAATTCTTGTTCAAATTTTACAAAACTAAGATAAACCTTTTGAATTCCCCAAATGGGTGTAACTAAGTGTTCACACTGCATCTGTACTATTTGTGAAAATGAATGTATTTGATAAAAGAACTACAACCCAGTTCAAATCTGAAACCCCACAAATAACTCAGTGCGCTGTTAATGATGCTAAAATCAACATTGCAGAAGTTCTCCAAGCAATCAGTCCTCATCCAGTGACCCAGGACCAAGCGGGAGCAGCCACTGGAGACAGCAAGTGGGATATGACGGGTATTAGTGATTTTTAAAAAAATTTATTTAAATCATTCAGTAGCTCCCATGCATCTTCTTTTCTTAAGCAAAATTTTTATGGGTGTTCTAGATTTTATTTTCAAACACTGTTAGTGTCTTTTAAGATATACAGGTTTACTGATCTTTGATGTAACATGCATGCAACTGCAATTTTAAAGTCATCCTAATTTAACTCTTTAGGATCATATTTTTAAGTTCAGGTAAATGAGAAATGGTTCTTAGGTTTATTTTCCCAGTAATAGGCCAGGAATCAGCTAGTAACTCAGAACTAGAATAAAATAATAATACTTCCTCCTCCTGCTTCAGGAGGAAGGTGTTTGATTAAGAAAAAAATCTTTATGGTTTTTGAAGGTTTTATTTCCTGCTGTGTTTGTTTTGGTAATGCCCATTCCCTAGCATATGTCCTCAAAAAAGTAGGAATTTCAGAGATCTCTTCTCCCTAGAAAGCTGTGTATAGATGGTCCTTTTGCATCCCTGTTAATCCCTTGGTACTGAAATTTCAGAAATTAGCTATCTGTATATAAAAGACCACTCCAATATAACTCATGTTATAAGAATATTATGTGAGGCATCTGTTCTAAACTACTTTAAAGTTATGACTTTGTTGTGTATATACAGCTGCTGAAAACACTCCTGTTACAAAATGTTGAGCTATGGCGGTATCTAAAATAGAGTAATATAAAGCATTTCAGACTTGCCAAGTGGCTTTCAGAAGCTACCTTTCAGAAAAAAACAAACAAAAAAAAACCAAAAAAAAAAAAAAAAAAAAGTGAATATTGAAAGCATCAGCTTGACTCTTTGAAGCTTATTAATGCTTTGGCGTGATTGATTGTGGTTAAGATATTCCATGTAGCAGATATATATGCAGTCTCTTGTAGATTCTTCAAGGAATTTTACATAACTCAGTGAAATCTCTGGCAACTAAATAGATGATAATAATTCAAGTAAAACTGTAGCTTTTTTTTTTTTTTTTTTTTTTTTTTTTTTTTTTTTTTTTTGGGACAGTCAACTCATCAAAATGCATCTTGTATCATTTTTTCCAGCACAGCAGTCTAGGTTTTAGTTTGTTGCTTTGTGAAATGTTTAAACTTTTGCAGTATAATGCAGAGCAGTGGATCTGGTACTAACTTATACATTCTCAGTGTGAAACCCTGCAAAACTACGATTACTTTCTGTGGGGCTTAGATCACAAAGAGGTTAAGCATATATTACCGTGATTCTTCACTGCAAAAGCTTTTGGGTATATAGCCCCAAGAATACATTTCTTAAAGTTCAGTGTCTTCTTGGCATGTTCACACTTCAGCTAAATAGTGTGCTGTTGCAAAAATTGCATGTAAATATTTCTGTGCAGAGTTTGGAAATGTTTGGGAATGGTGATTATTTTAAAAAGTCACGAAAGAGTACTTTTAAGAGTAAAAAGCAGTATAGATCATCATGTAACTAATCTTACAGGATAAAAACCCTAACAGCTTAATTTTCTGCTTATATTAAAAGATGCCAGTCCCCTTTACTCCATGAACATCACCAAGGTTCAGGCTCACTGGAATGTGAAGGAGGCAGAGAACGAGAGGAAACTCTGGAAGGAACTAGACATGCTGGTAATACAACCCACTGTATCTTTCAAGTACCTGTCCTTTGCAATGCAGTGGCTGTTGAAATGCAGCCCCCTCCCCATGTGGAGGTTTGACACACAAAGAGCTTGTGATGTGACCGTGAAAGCGGGGACTGTTACGGCATTCTGCGGAGATACCTGTGTCTGATTGCAAAGAGTGTGCAGGTTTGAAACCTGATGCTGAGTCGTGTGCCTTTCTCCATTATTTTTGGCAGAAGCCAAGTGGCATGCACCATCAACCAAAGTCCTGAGCTCCTACAAAGACCGAGCTTTACAGAAAGAAGGCAGTGGCAAGGAGTCGCCAAACAAGCTTTCACATGTAAGTCTTTTCCTTGGATATCATTCAGAACTCCCAAAAAAAACAACCAAACCCCAAAACAGCAACCAGAAAAAGCTAGTCTAGACTTATAGAAATAAATCCTAAAAATACATTTTAGGTAATTTATGAAGGCCACTGTGTGTTTTGGGAGGCAAAGATTATGCTCACCCAGATGCGAGTTGAATCAAGTATGCCTAATCTGTGTTTACAAACTCAGAATTTCAAGAGGATTTGGGTCTGGGGCATTGAGCAGATAAAACTAGTACAGTCTCCACTCAGCTGTGAATTTACAGCTTCATTTATACTGGCTTGTATAATCTGTAGAGTATTTAATTACCCTTTAAAAGAAAATAAAATTATATTTACCATACCGCTTTTCATCTTAAGTGAAATACCCATGGAGTGTAATTATCAGTAAGTGCTATAAAAATGTAGCGTGTATGTTAGGAATTCTGAACAGATTTTCTACTCTACCTTGTTTAGTAGCTTGTCTTCAGTTATGGCAAAATCTTCAACAGCTTAGTGATGGGAAGTACATAATGATAATGTTTTTTACATGGAAAATCCTGCAACATGTAGTAGAAGTCTGTACACTGTTTTTAAACTTAGATGTGAGCAACAGCATCTCCTAGCATCATGGAAAAATTAGTCACCCTTCCCATTTATATCCTTCCTAATAGAAGTCCATTTGCCCTAGTAGAAGTCCATCTGCCTTTATTATGGCTACTGTCACAGATGTAAGTTAATCCAACTCTCTATAAAATTTATTTCAAAAGGTAAATAACAAAACCCCTGGACTTAATTGGCACAAAAGTCTGATGTAATTATTCCACTTCAATAGCCATGCTTAGTTTAGGGCCTTATGACTTAAGTTACTTTCATCTGGTACACATACATCACAATTGGCTTCAATTTAACTAGCCACACATCCAATTGGATTTGATCCAATGAGCTGCATATTTCAGCCACACTGAGAAAGCCAACAATAATTCAGTCTTTGGTGTTTTTCAGATTTGCAGTAGAGCTTATTTAAACAGATAATTACCAAGGCTTCTAGCTTTAACAAATGCTTATTTTAACTGTTCAGAAATGCAATTTTATGGATGTTAAGCAGGTCGTATAATCAGAAAATTCAATTCTGATTTTAAGATTTGTGATAGAAGATGGAACTAGAGCCTTTTTATTTGCAGTGACATCAACCTTTTATGTGTCTAGCCAGCTGTGCAATTCATTTCACAGAAACTGGTGGTATAATTGGTTCTTTTCATACTTTGCAGTTGTATGATAGCATACTGTAAAAAAAAAATAATAAAATGGTCTTTGAATGGCACAAATGCAGTAATTTATGTGAAAACAGATCTCTTACTATTTAATTTGAGGGGGGGTCTTTTTTGGTTTGTTTTCTTGTTGTTAAGATTGGGGACAAAAGCTGTTCAAGCCACTCCAGCAGCAACACCTTATCCAGCAATACATCCAGCAACAGCGATGAGAAGCACTTTGGCTCTGGAGACCTGATGGATCCCGAGCTGCTTGGATTAACCTATATAAAGGGGGCTTCTACGGACAGCGGGATCGACACGGCTCCCTGCATGCCGGCTCCTCTGCTGGCCCCTCTGCACCTGGCTGGCAGCAGGGCTGCAGTGCACTGTCACACCGAGCAGTGGGCAGAGGCCCCGGAGGCTCCCGGGCCAGACGATGATCCTGCTAAAATCTATGCTGTTCACAGCTACGCCCCTGCTATCTCGACCGGTCACACGGCTGAAGGCAGCATGGGAGACCTGAGCGAAATCTCCTCTCATTCCAGGTACGCGCTTCTTACAAATTCGGGGTCATGGGGTAGAGGTTCACATACAGAGAACTCTTTCGTGTTGTTCTTACTCTATTTTACCCTTCTTTGAAACTGAATTTCAAAGATTTTGACGTTTTTTGTTGTATTCAAATGCCTGTGTGAGCAGTTTTCAAGTAATTTTTGATGAGTCTGCCTGGAAAGCATAGCCAGACCTCCTCCCAGATTTGATGGAGGCTTTATACGTGACCCTTGAAAATTGCTTTGGTTTTTAAAATTGGGAAACATCCCTGAGTAAAAGAGGTGTTTGCACCTAGAACCTATTTCACATACTTTGCGTTTTTTAGTACAGTGCGGCAAATTACCTTGGAGTTAATGCTGAGGGAAATCAGAAAAATTGGACAATGGACGATTTTTACATACAGAGAAACCGCATTGCATACCATCCCCCCCTAATTTACATTATTCTGATGTATGCTTTGCAGTTTTGCTTGTTGAACAGCATTTATGATTGATTTTCAGCTTTTCTTCTAGTTACCAATGAAATGTGTGCATGGTATATCTGTTGTAAAGCTTGTCGAGAGTACACTTTTATAGCTGGTTCCCTTTATCTTCCAGTTTCCATTTTATGGTGACTTTGAAGTTGAAGCTTTGGTCTATGTGTTAAGGTTTTTATTCCGTAAAGGATAGAAGAAAATAGTTTGTTCTTCTCTCCCTCTGATTTTCCCGTTTTCAGTGTCAATCAGTACAGGAAAATAACCAAATAATACCTTTTATACTGATTTCCTTATATGCTTGACATATATTCTCAATATTCTGAAGAAATTTATTCTTCAAGGAACTGTTTGCTTTAGTTTATTTGAAATAGGTTTTGGAGTCTTCACTAAAAGTGTGTCTTAGTGCCTACTAGTGCTTTTATTCATAATAAAAGGGGGCAGTTAAAATTATCCAGAGGACTGTCTTGTTGAACTGAAATTTACTTCTGTTAAATTTGCTGATAATTTTATATTGATGTGTCTGATTGAAAGGCACAGCCTAATTTTGCATCAGCTGGCAGAATTACTGCAAAATGGAAAAGCACCAAGGCTTTATAATTAGGGAGATATTTGAGTAATTCCCTATGTAATTCTTTATGTAAATATGTGTGTACATGTTTACTTAAAATTGCACACACAATTTGAATGTGAGTATATGTGCATATATATATATGTGTGTGTATATATATATATATATATAAATATAAAAAATTTAGGCTTTTAGTTTTGATTCACATCAGTTTTCACTGGCATTTCAGCAAGCTGAATTCCATGCATTGTTTGTTCTAGAAACTCATCACAATTCTGCTCTCAAAGAGCTTTAATGTGTACACAGTTGGTGTGTAGAAAATCACTGTGCCAATTTTGCTTCATTGATTTTAACCTTGAGAAAAACTTAACAGTGAGAATTATTGCCGCGTACCAGGCGAAGCGTTTCTGATTTGTTGTTGCATAGCAGATGTAATTTTTCCTTTTGTGTGTTTCGTTCACTTTTCCAGTGGGTCACATCATTCAGGAAGCCCATCAACACATTGCTCTAAAAAGAGTGGCTCCCTAGATACCTCCAAAGTTTATATAGTGTCACAGAATAGTAGTCAACAGATGTCTGGGTCGATTTCAAAACCATACCACAGACAAGGAGCAGTGAGTAAATATGTCATTGGATGGAAAAAATCGGAAGGAAGTCCTACACCTGAAGAATCTGAAGTTTCAGAATGTCATGAGTAAGCACTCTGTTTTATTTTGTTGGGGGAGGAAGGGTAGTGGAAATAAATTTTAAAATAGGGTGGAAAAAAATTACAAATTCTGTTTTGCATTTAAATGTTTGGAGGGGTTTTTTGTGTACCTTTATGTAGCTAATGAAGCGTAACACTGGAGGAGTCCATGAGAAATGTTGTTCTTAGGTGGAAGAAAAAGGCTTGAACTGAAAGGAAAACATACAGTACCTCAAATATAGAGAGATAATACTTTCACAAAATCCCTAATTTTCAAAAGTAGATGTTACTACCCTCCTGTCCTGGTTATTTGTGTTCCTTTGTGCTAACACAGAGGTGATTTCATTTCTCCCCTGTAAAGTTTTAATTACATAAATTTTTCAATCATGGTGATATTTAAATTAAAATGTGGTAACTTCAGGGTTACCCACAAATTTTTGGATTTTGCAATCAGTGAACTACTGAAACAATGTCTCCTTATTTTGAATGGCAGCCTAAAAATAAAATTGCATAATGAATTGGGGTATTGAGACTGAAACAATGGCAATTTAGAAAATTGTTTTCAAGAGATAGTTCTGTTCAAGAACTATTAATTGAATGTGACAACACTTCCTATGTCAAAAAAATATTTTCAGATTTTTCCATGGCATACAGTATTGCCTCACCCCTTTCTTTCTAGGAAAGCTCTCTGTATCACAGAGAGGAAATATCTCTCTGAGGATAATTATGTTGAAATAAAATAGCATCTCTAATTAGCAGTGATGATGAATATCAGGTCAATTGCTGGATGTTGTGCCACTGTAGCTTATAATTCACTGAGAATTACACTTTACCATAGCAAAGCTTATTTTCTCTCTGCTGAAGACAGTCCCTGATGAGTCTGCACTTGGCAGTGAGCAATGGCTTCCAGTGTGTGTTCTCTTTGAGTCACAATCTCTGGTTCCTTCGATTACATTCTCAGAGTAAACCTGTTAAAATCCTGTCTCTACTTTCTCTAACTGGAAGCTGAAGGTTAATAATTCAGTTTGACAATCTTCTGTTGACTATAACTAGATTGTTATGTGCTGATAATTAAAGAAGATACCTCTTTAATTTATCTAAATAGCTTTATGAAATTGCTGATAATAAAATATACTTACACTGGGTAATTGATTGCCAATACACTTCAAACATTGCTGTGATGACCATAATAATTTTGCCAGATTGTGAGGCTGGATGCAATATTGTACTATAAAATACTGATTTTTTTTATTTGCTATGGAAGAAAAGTATTTTGTGACAAACATTTGGAAATGTTGAAATAAATATAACTTTTGTATTGATAGAGAAATGTGGTGTGTAAAAAAGAGGCAAGCTAGGAGAAACAAGGGTTATGCCTTTTTAAATTGTTCTTTAGAATTCCTAACTCTGTTTCTCGGTGGTTTAAGAATTTCATTTTGTACCCACAAACAGTTTCATAAAGATAAAGTGATCAAAAAATTTTCTAAACAATGTTCTGTGTCAGGAGATAATTCTAACAATTTTCACTTTGACAGAAAATGATTGCAGTCTTTCAAATCCAATTTCTTTCTAAAAACACCCATTTTCTCAACAGAGTGTACGATGATATTGATGCTGTGTCTGCATCGAGTCCACTCCAAACTTCTGTCAGGAATGCTATTGTTGAAAGCCAGCAAGTCTTGTCCAAAGAAGACTTTCTGAAGCTGATGCTGCCAGACAGCCTCTCTATGGAGGAAGGCAGAAGAAAGGTTGGCTACTTTCTTTGGATCTGTGTGTTTCAGTCCTTCAGTAACTTTAGAAATGGGTCTCTGGTATGCCCAAAATTGCTCTACAGGATGCAATATTTTTTTTGTACAAGCTAAATTTATTCTATGGTGCTGACCATAAGTCCCAAAACAGTAATTTCCCTCGAGGATGGGAAATGTTTGTTTGACGATTATTTATAAAATCCAATATTTTCAAATAAGTCTTTTCATAGCTTGACCAGAGATGGGTGCAGGTTGAGCAACTTCATTGTAATTTGAAAGGTTAAAAGTGACATTTTCAAGGAAGGAGGCCTAAATTTGTACATCTTGTATGATATTCAAACACATGAATAAAAGTAGCCCACTTTCCTCTGCCCTGTAATAGTCAGTACCAACAATTCTGCTAGAAATCCAAATCAGTTTCATGTAGGTATCAGTGAAAGCTGCTCAGAAGGCATAATTGTCAGTGCTACTGGAGAACTTGGATCTAATCTTTACAGTATGAAGGCTATGCTTAATAGTTCACAATAAGTGGATAGTGATCTTAAAATTTCCTTCCCAAAGTAAGTGGTTCTGAATTCAGTGCTTAACATGGAATAAAAACTAAAGCAATTAAATTACTTGAGATAATTGTCACACTTCCATATTAACTCAATGCTCTCCTAACCCACTGTGTTTATACAATATGCTAAATAGCATAATCACCATGTTTGAGCAAAAGTAACACATGGGAATCTTCTAAGTGTAGAGTTTAAATTAAATATTCAGATCATATATATTTTATAATATGTGGTATGTTAAATGTGCATTATATATGCTTGAATTTTTGTGGGTCATGTCCTAGAGGTTTTTATGATTTATGATTGATACAATAATTGGAGGGGTTTTGTGGAGATTCCAAGAACTGCCAGTGTTTCTGGCTGCCAAAATAAAAATCAACCAAGAGAGAGGAGGTGTGGCTGAGATAAATGACTGCTCTTCCTTTCCTCTCCAAGGCACCTAAACAAAAGTTAAGTAAGTGAGACCATGGGTCCTGACTCAGAAGGAACCCCAGCCATGGGAGCTGGCAGTGTAGTCTGTGGCTGTGCCTTCACAGAGGGTAGGAATCTTGGTATTGGCCAGTTACCTTTGACAGTGAAGTCAGAAATGAATTTCCTGAATATGTGAGATTCTATGCTATATTCACTGTTTGCAAAAGCTGTTCCTCTTAAGCATTTGTTCTGCATGGGGAATGTGGGACACACAATTAATTACAAAGGAAACATGTAATTGTTGTATGCAGGACAAATCAGTAAAATCATTAAGGCATTAACTGTGCTATCTAGATGTAAAGAAAACTGTGTTTGCAGTGCTGAGAAATTACTTACAAAGTGGAATGGTTCAGCTTTACAAATACAGTAACATCTTGTTTTACTGTAGATATTTGGGTTGTGGTCTAAGTAACCTTTTCAAATGCATAAGCAGTTTTCACTGAATCTTGTTACCCTCTTTTCTAAGCCTGTTTTATGATATCCAGAGAGATGCAGTGTCTCAAGTGACTTCTATCATCCTGTGAATTATGTGGAATCATATATCAGTTCAGAACATTTAATATTAAAGCATGATCACTTCAAATTAAAATCAAACAGTTCTATGCATAGTCTTGCATACATGTTGCCAGAGTTGGTAACCTTATATACATTTCTGTAAAACATTGCTGTCATAAGGCTATGAAGTTTTCATTTCACATTTCATGATTAATAAAACTGTGCAGTATCTGATTAATTCATGGCGATACGTTCCAAAACATTGAGAGGAGGTCTGAATAACCAATTCAGTAACTTTTGAGGCCCCAGTAGATCTGATATGGTGGAAGAAATCTCTGATCTTCCGTATTAGCTCAAGAATTCCAGAGTGCCTGTCCAGAAAAACACTCCCAAGAACTGATGATGGGATACGATCGTATGAATCACTTCAACCAGCAATGTGTGTTCTTATTTTTATCCTTAGTTTTCATTCTATGGAAACCTTTCCCCACGGAGGACGCTTTACCGCACCCTCTCTGATGAAAGCATATGTAGCAATCGAAGGGGATCCTCCTATGCCAGCTCCCGGAGCTCAATGATAGACCAGGCCTTGCCAAATGATATCTTGTTCAGCACTACTCCACCATATCACAGCACACTGCCTCCCAGAATGAGCCTGACTCCTGGAATGGGAAATCTGAGAAGTAAGTCATGGTCACTGTCATTGCTCAGCTTGGAATATTTGTAGTAAACTCAAACAAATCACCAAATATAAAGTGAGATTTTACTTTTAAAGTGAGATTAAATCACTGCTCTAGTTACACTACTAAAAAAATATTTGGTCAGCAGAACATGCTCATGCTTGCCATTAGTTCAATTCATATTTATCATGTTTGCAGACAATATTCACTTTACTTCCCAAAGTACTTTCATGATACCACTGACAGGCGAAAAACTTTGTCTGAAGATATTTCTAGTTATAATTTCATTTTCCAGTGGTGACCTAATTAAGCCAAGCTGGCCTGTTTGTTGTTGTGTTTTTTATTGTTTGTTTGGGGTTTTTTTGGTGTTGGTTTTGTTTGGTTTTTTTAAAATTATTATTTTTATTTTATGTGCATTTGAATTATTGAAATAGTTACAAATATATTTGAAATAATAGCTAAATGGAACAGATTTTGTTTAGATGATCTTTTTAGTAATGTCTTAAAAAGAAATATGCAATAAATGTTGACTTTAACTTCTATTTCCAAATTGAATTTGCTGATACTTCTTTTTAACGTACTAGTAAAACCTTTACAAATGACGTTTCATTTTTAATGGCAGCAGAAGAGTAGTCTGATGTGCTAAGTTAAAACTATTTTATGAATGTGTTTTTTTACTTGCGAAGTTTTCATAAGTGAGACCTTTATTATCTGCTTAGCTTGCAATAATTCCAGGATGAGCTATGACGTTTGTTGTCATTTCTAAACAAAAAAAATTGAATGAAAAGCCCAAATCTGCACAGACAGATATGTACATTTAGATGAAATATCTATATTTGCTTACTTAATAAAAGTGAATTGTTTTTTCAAAAATGCTGAATATATATGCTTCTCAGTTAGTTTAGTCTGACATATAGTGGACACCTGGAGTTGATGTGCAGTCTGGGACAAAAAAAAGCCTCTTTTCTTTAGCTACTCTAATATTGTATCATAGCTGACTGCAATTTTAAAAATGGACTCTAAAGTCCATATTAAGAAGCTGTGAGTAAATTTCTTGAAAGCATTAAGAACATTTTAGGCCCATGTCCAGGGAGAATGCAGCCAGATGATTTAAAAGAAGTAGCATTAAAAAGGGCTCTGTCATTCATCATGTCCTTCAGGAACTAGCAGTCATCTCCTAACTTTGAGAAATAAGCTTTATATATAAAACACTTTTCTAGTTAAAGTGGCTTCAGCCATGAGACTGAGTTTTGGTCACTGACCATTGGTTAATTTTAAACTGTTATCTCAAACAAGTGCTAAATTCCTACCTCAGATGGGAACACATGCTTGGTGTACCTTTTGCCATTCTAAAAATACTCTTGTGTCAGAGTGAAACTCTTTACATCTGAATCTAATTCTTTTGTGGATAGCAAATGGAGATCCATTTTGTTTCACAGGAGATTAATTCAGTAGATTTTTGTAGTCTATGAAGGAGCTATATAGTGCACAGCTAGGCATTCTGATTGTATTTTCTTTTTTTGTTTTCCTCTATGTTAGGCCTTGTTTTTTAGAGCCATTTCTTGTGCACGTGAACATGCAATGGGATCAAACCCTCAGCTTGCTTTTCTTCAGGAGATTGGCACAAGGCAATTAACTGTGTACATCCAAGCTTTATACTGCTCCTCCAGCAGTGATATTTTAGTGGCTTTTGTATTAGTTCTGTCTTAGACACCTAATATTTCATTCTTGCTGCTTCTTAGATACAGAAAATTATATATCTATATAACTGGAAAAAAAAACCAAAATCAGTATCCTGTCAGTCAAAAACTGATCCAAGGCAATTCATGCTGTTTTCATATGCAGCCTCTATTTTCTGCTTCTGGTTCTGTGTTTTAAAAGTGCTTATCAATGCCAGCTATATAGAATCTTTTGTGGTGTTTGTTTCAAGGAAGGTTTAATTGGTTACGTGTAATTACAAGGAAAAAAAAAAAAAGAAAAAACAACCCCAAACCAACACATCATGACTTGGCCACCGATGTTTCAGAAATAAGGTTAGTCAGTATCTCCATATGAGAAACTAACTGGCTCATTTTAGGTAGGTTTTTTATAGTCAGTGCCTTTTGCAGGTATTTACATTCTACAGCAGTGATGTGAGAGGTTTCTTTTTCATTTATAATTTTAACATGAGGTTGTAGTTTCAGCTATCAGGATTCATTTCTTGTCAGAGTAATGTCTTTTCTATGTGATCTCCAAGCATTTTAATTTTACTGATATGTAATGTTTATAGATATCAGTGGGAATAGCATGGTTTTGGCTGAAATCAATTTTAGAAAGGTATATTCTTGCACGTTATTATCCAGCATGAAATACTGTGGCAGCACCAAATCTCATGAGACCCCTCTAGCAAGGAAGAGAGTGTGATTAATAGGTAAGCAAGGCAGCACCAAAACCAAAGAATAATAGGTGACCCTGAAGGCTTTCAGTTTACTGGGAAATCAGAATTATGAAACAGAATTACCACACAAATAAAGAAACAGAAACTTCATCTGTGTGTGATGTTGACTGTAAGAAGACAATGGGAAAAGTGAAGCTATAGGACTTTTTAAATTATTGTTTTATCACTGGGGAGGTGACATGAAAAGAAGAGTTACTTTCAGTAAAGCCTGAATTGCGAAGTCAGTCCAGTTGATTGCTGTTGATTGCAAACAGTACACAAATGTAGAAATATTCAATTAATTTTATCTTATTTTCAACTTAAACCAGAAAGGAGAATTTGTGCAGGTAAGAACTCTGGAATTTTACCTTGGGGACGTTAAGAATTCCCTGACTGAGACAGTGCTGTTCTTACTGAGTCATTGTAACATGCAGTTGCAGGGACATATCTATGCCCTTCTTGCCAGTTCATGGCAGGTGAATGAGCAGGGTGAGAATTAAAGCAATGAGAACCACTGATACTGAAGTAGTGTAGTAACATAAGTCAAGAGCGCAGGGATACACACGGAGACAATCTGATTTACATTGCAGGCACCGTGGCCTGCTCTATCATGAAGCACAGAAAGAGAGGGGAAAGAAAATGCCCTAAGTGATAAACTGGCAGGATGTTCCTGTGCTGTGAGGAAAGGAGCAAGGTGCAGGATAGTTGCAGTGAAGAGGGTCATAGGGAAGGGAATATTTTACAATGATATACTGACAAATTCTGAAAGTTCTCACATTATATATGCCATAGGGAAAAGGCTGCCAGAAGTGCAGGAACTGTCTCTGCAGCTGATGAAAGCCTTATCTTCAAACTGCCTTACTACCCATGTTAGCTCCAATCCAAAACTAAACTTGTTGATAAGAAGCAATATTAAAATGAAAGAGTATCACTGTATATTGGTGTTGTGCAGTGGTAGCAGTTTGGAAATGTTTGTCAGCAAGCAGATAAAGGCCATTGATTAATTCACACAACACTGATTAATTCACACAAAGGAGAACATGTTTGGTGTTACCTGTTCTCACTCGTTCACCTTAGAACATGAGACTATCTTCAGTAAGAGTAGGGAAGGAAAAAATGGTTACCAGAAGCGCATGTGCATGAGAGCCTATGAGCAGGCTGGCATCTCTAAAGAGAGGCTCTGGGCAACCCTAGACAGTACTGAAGAAGGGAAGGGTTCAGCAGGCAGAAGTTGTTGTTTAAGAGGACTATAGAGATAAAACTACTGATTGCAGGAAAGAAAAACAGACGTCCCACAGAGAGTGGGATTTACATTTGCGTGAGATTTGATATATTTCTTCACCTGCAGCTGCTTTGGAGAGAATCTACTTGTTAAATGACATGTCTAGTTTGCATCAAGGAGTACTTAGCAGGTAGTTTTTTCATGATCTACAATCTCTGCATAAAAGTAGCAGTTCTAACTGAAGCATAATTGTCTTGGAAGTGAAGTAGGTTAAGTCAGGTGAATCATTCTTCTTTCTGCATAACTAGTTACTCTTTGAATATGAATGTGTGTGGGACCAATAACCACCAATTTCAGGAGCTGTGTTGGAAACTGAAGTGACCAACTAATTTTGATGGAAATAGGGACTCTTGATACTTTTATACTTAGTACTTTTATGCATTATACCTTTATGCATCAATAATAAAAATAAATAAATTTCCTAAGTGTAAGAAGTGACACAACTGAAAAGACCAGAAGCTACAAGATCAATAATTTTATGCCAATAGGAGTACAGCAATTAAAATAATCTTTAAAACTGAAGATAGCACTGAAAGTGTTTCCTCAAAGGAAATTGCGTTGCTTTAAAAGTCAATCTTTTGTACAATAAAGTAGTTGCCTAATAGACTAGTCATATCCTCCTGGACACACAGAGGTGGGCATGCTTAAGCATCACTTGCCACCTTTGCACAAATCAGGAAGGGGAACAGGCAACAGCTGCTGATGTGGCAGTCCTACACAGAGTGAGGCAACAGCAAGGTAAGAGGAGCAGGGAAGAAATGCAAATACAGCAGGCTAGAAAGAATTTATCTCATCCAGAGCATTCCTGGAATACAAACAATATTCTCTGAAATTCAAAGGCACCAAGGCCTATGTCATTAGAGCTCACGTTTGGTATTTTTATTCTTTTTCTTCCTCCTCCTCTTTTCGCTCCCCCGTTGCAGAAGAACACTATTTATGTCTTGAAAATGAATTATTCTGTGGTGGCATACTCATGCCTGTTCATTTATTAGAATTTCAGCCATCAGCATTAGCACTTGAATTTTCAGAGCTATCAATACTCAAATCTCTATTCTGGCAGGCTTTCTGCAGTTGAGTGGCTCTGTCAAGGCTTATGCAGGACTGAATAGGATCCACCCTAAGGTGAACTGAGGTTCTCACAGAGACAATGCATAATGAAGGATGACTACTGGTGAATATATCACTCCTACACTTTAATTTGGAGAGCTGGCAGGATCGCGCTGGGAGCAGGCTTCTTCCTGACAGGTTTCACAATTGGCCTCTCCATGCTGATCACACAAAAGCAAGGGCTGTCCCTTAGGGCCTGCCTGCTGGTCTAGAACCAAAAGCTGGCTTGCCAGTCTTTCAAATAAAGTATTCTGTCTGTTTTCCACAACAGGGATGTATGAAACATTTGTACTTGCACAAATAAAATTCTTACCATTCCCAAGTCATATACAGAAATTCAGACTGCTCTGACTTTCAGCTTTCAATGTATTCGCACAAAGGCAGCCTTAGGTAAGGCTTTATTTATGTTTATACAGAACTGAAAAGAAAATCTTAGTACAGATATATGGGTAGAATATATGTCTATATTATATTTTCCATTTCTTATAGCATCCACTTTTACGTACTGAGAGTAGGACATTTCTACAGAGTTTTGTCAAGCCATTTCCAAGTGTAATGTAGCAATACTGCATCTTTCTTAAAAGTGTAGAACAAAATAAATTCCACAGTAAAGAGAATTTCTACCTCTTCTGCAGGGGCTTCTAATTTTTGACAGAGGATTGTATACCTCCTTAATTTTCTTTTTCCTCATATTTTGTATTATTTTTAAGCAAAGAATAGAGCACGTCATATGCTTAAGTCATTGCTCTGTGTAGTAGAGTGGTTAGTAACAGCCTACTCTCTTTGGATTTTTAGGTCAGAGTCTTTATATCAAATGGACATTAATATCAGGACAATGACAGCATGCCATTTCCTTAAACGATAATGTATCTTCCACTTGTATGAATGCATTTCTTCCTTCATTGTTTTTTGTGTTTGGTCTTTTCCTGGAAAAAAAATACTCATCTTACTAAATCACTGGAATAACTAGATGGAAATTTCCTCCTGAAATATTTGAGGAAAAATTACTATTTTGACCTTTTTGTTTAATTGGAGTGGATATGTTTGAAGCAAAAATTGTCTTTGCCTGACTGTACTAGGTAATAAAGTTATTATATTCCATTGCTGGCTTTATGGTTAAGATTAAATGTGATTGCAAATAATAGATTTGGTTTATGATCAGTTTTAAGAAACTCTTTGTGTCTGTTCACTATTCTTTTTAACATGTTCACATTGATCAGAATGAAGATTGCTATGGACAGATTAGGAATATGTAAAGCTATTCAAGAAAATTATAAAAATTGGCATCGCCTCTACTAAAATGTATGTTTGTGGTGCATTCTAGAATCTGCATAGGTGAAAGGTTTGTTTGAACAGTTTATAGTGTATACATTTCATTTAATACATGATCTGTGTACCTTTTACAGTGTTACAGCTCATTCTGAAATCTCACCCAAGTCTTACATCTTCAGAGATACAGCTACAAGTGTTAAACTAGTAGGGTAATATTTTCAATGTGAAAGGGAGATTTGGATATAGGCTAGAATTTACAAATGCACTAAAAGAAAAGCAGGTGGGTTTTTAAAATTGCTTCTGGAACAGGAATATTTTCCGTTTCAGAATAAAACTTTGCATGTAAATATCTTTCATGTTGCTTCACACATGTACCTTCGTGTATCTAGCAACTTTTCTGCTCAGTGCTCAGGTTTAATATGCTGTGCTTTAGAAAGGATGTTGCCTCCTCACACAGTGTTCATATGAAAATGTGAGGGATACACCATGTGCAGTGGCACCAAAAAAATACCCTTTAAAACCTTCCCATCTCTGCAAACATTTAGAAATTGTTCCACCCATACTGAGTATTGAACAGGAAAAGACAGACACAAGAGAAATGAAGATAAGCACTTTTTGCTTATACATTTTTTACAGATCATTATAATATCTTCAAAACTAATTGTACATAATTGTTATAGGAAGACTAATTATTGTGTTTATTGTTTAGATGAATTCTGGTTCTCAGATGGGTCCTTATCTGATAAAGCCAAATTCAATGATCCTGGCCTGATGCCCCTGCCAGACACTGCCACAGGGCTAGACTGGTCTCACCTGGTAGATGCTGCACGAGCGTTTGAAGGTAACAGGAAAATTTAAATAAAAATCAATGTTCAGTACACAAACTTTTTTTTTTTTAAATATATATATTGTTAAGCCACATTTTGAATTACAAAAATCCATTGTTTGCCTCTGTAGCCCTTTAGTTCTTTTGGCAGTATCAATTCTCAATGTGGAAGATTGTCATTGAAAATTTGGGGTCTTCATGATACTCTATATCCCTTTTAGATGTAATTCCTCCACCTTAGTGCCAAGGTTTCTTCTGTAATTAATTGAAAAATCAGAACTTTGAAGGAGAGATTCAAAACATTTAAGTTAGATGTATAAAATGAAATTGAGAGTAACACTTCCCTGAGTTTGTTGTGTTGTGCTTATAAACTGGCATGTGTAGTCCAAATGATGTTGTGATCCCTCTCAGTTTTCATAAGCCCTTGAAGATCATGAGAAATGTACATTATATTTTCCAGTAGCAGGAATTGGGGTGCAGGATGTAGATCAGGTTTGCTTTAATAAATTATGGAACCAAATTAACCAAGAAAAACCTCATCTACCTGTGGGAGCTAAACATACACCTAATGTCTAAATAGAGCAAACATATGTTGGTTTGAGTGTTTATATGAATATACACTGTTAAGTGTTGGTGTTTTGTTGTTTGAGAGGTTTTTTTAGTGCTGTCCTAAAATGTCTCACATGTATTAACTGGTGTTGCTTGCGGTACTGAATGTGATCTATGAATAAGTATGATGTTACCACAGTCATCCTTGTATAAGATACAGGTTTTAGCTTCATGAAAACTGTCTGTGAAGTTAGTGATTTAACTTCTTGAAACCATGGAAATCAGTTTTCTGGTTCCCCATTCCTTCCCAAAGTATGAAGTGATTAAAGTTAATTTTGACCAAAAGCTCTTCAGAACTGCTTGTTACTGCTTGTTAATTTAAATGGCATTGTGAAAACCCAAACCAACAGCAATGATTAGGAATTTGAAGAGCTGTATTTTTTCTTGACCTGATGTGCATTCATTACTACTAAATGCTACTCAAACGTGGCTGTGGTAGCTGGCAGGAAATACTGTGACACTGAGAATCTTGTCAGCTTTTCCCATGCATTCCTATGTTCGATTGCTCAGGGCACACCTTGCTATTTGTTACTGACATCTTAAACTACTGAAAAAAGGTTTGCATCAGTAAATTACTAGCTCTGTAACTTTGTACTTGAAAAATGTTTTTAAATGTTAATAAAAATGTTGAGTTCAGCTGAGCGAAAGATCATTCTGCTCACCAGCTATGCTCCTGTATTTTTAGCTTTCTTTGAAAATGAACGAATTTTCATTCTTTTTACTACCTAGTATCATGATTAAAATAATTTCACTTTGGTAAGAGTTATGTAAGTGTAATTACATTTGAATTTGAGAATGAGAGGTAGAACAATACAGCTAACCCGGAGTGCTGTATCCTAGGGAGGAAGAGTATTCACTTGCTGGGTTTTAACTGCAAACAACTTAGATGTATCTGTAGATAATGCTGAAGAACTGGTGTTGTAAGATAGAAGCTATTTATTGGATGTTTTTTGAATTATTTGTAAGAATTTGAGTAGTAAATAATAATCTATTTTTGTATGAAGGAATATAATTCTTTCCTGTTTAGGACACTCCAGTAGAGACATCTGTGCATATATTAGATGATTTATACAATGTTTTGACTAAATTCATAGTGCTACAACTAGAAACTTTTGCAAGGAATGGAATTTTTAAACTCTTACTCAACTTCATCCTATGTCTTGCAATTTGGAAGCAATTTTAAAAAGAATAACTGATAGACATGTCATAAGAGATCACTAGAAAGGAATGTGTTGTATATGACTTAACAGTGCAGTTTCCATATGTATTTTAATGTTGTTGACTTAGAAGCTGCTTCAACTTTCTATCTAAAAATATCTTGGAACTACTGTTCTGCATTCCGTCAATGTGAAAAAGAGAGTGGATGATTTTAAAGTTTGTCCACTTCTGAATATTTTTATTTTTTTTAACTGTGTGAAAACAGGATCACATTTCATATGGAACCATACTAAAAAAACCCAAAAATGTAAATAAAAAAAATAACTGCCTCCCCACTTTCAATGGAGAGGATTGCTAAAAATAATTTTTTAATACTGAATCTGTGATATTAGAGTTTTTCTCTAGTTTGGCTTTGCCAGCCTGATATTTTGATGTTGTGTTCTCTTCTAGAACCTAGGTACTGGACTTAATTTTAATTTTTTCTTTGTATAATGACTTCTCTTGCTATCAGTTTATCAGGGTTACCAATCTGATTCCAAGGTCAGAATTTTTCTCTTGTGATCTCTCCAGATTATGTCTTGACAATTTATATAATTTGATCAGTTCAACATCTCTAATGTGGGCCTCATGATCTTTCATCTCTGTCAAAAGAAGCAATTGTATCTTGATTAATGTTAGATGTAGACTTTTTAGGTGCTTATATTGTTGCCATCAATTGGATTGAGAATTAAATTTAGTAGCAAGATTTTTACTACCATCATCCATACTCAGAGTTTACTTATGGGTGTAAGAGCAGTAGTCTCATTTTTCACTTTCTTCTGGTGTTCAGATGAAGAGTGGACAAGGTTTTTTGTTTGTATTAGCTTTTATTCAGCTGAAGCCTTGGTCCTGTGTAGAACAGGAAGGGTGGAAAAGGGTAGTACTTTTGTTTTGTTTTTAATTGAAAGCGTCGTGATAATGCTTTTCACTTTGTCAGGATTTAATTTTCACTGCATTTGTTTGATAAGAAACTTTGTGGAAAGCTGCATATTTACTTCAAACTTTTCTTTTTTTAATCTTCTGTTATTCCTAAGACAGGTCTCCACAAGTGTAATGGAGAGCTGTGCATGCATTAACTCCACAAGCTCCAGAAGCTACATCAGAGGAGGGTTTTTGCTTGAGCTGCCTCTGTGGAGGGTCAGTGCCCATAAGCTGAAGCACGGTGGAGCATTATTTTAACACTCTGCACTGCCTTCCTTTGCAAGACATAGTTTTTACTGATATTCCTCCAGAGATGATACTTCACATGCATGCTAACATCAGTCCAGTCAGCATCAAGGGGAATCCTTCCATTTCTGTCTTAACATGGATAGCAACTTCCAGTCCCCTTATTTCATTGGGAAATGCAGAGAGACATGACCAGGGAGCAGTTCACATGAGGGAAATACTCTGTTGTAACGTTTTTGTATCCATCCCTGAAGCAAACAATAAGAAACAGATACGTGTGTATGTGACTGTACAGCAAGAGAGGGAGGGCAGTTGGGGTGAAAAAGAAGTTAAAGAACCAAAAAGAAAGAAAGCATGCTCAACTGAGTAAAGATAAAGATACGGGGGTTTCTAGAATAAATTGGAAAGCCAAATTTGAAAAAGCAGAAATCCCAGAAAAGACTAAGGGAAAATAAGAGAATCAATGTTTTAATTATCTTTTTGTATTATCCTTCCAAAAGGTCTTCAAGTTAGGGAAGAAGAACTGGCCTTCTACATGTGTATTACATTTCTGGTGACTTTTTAGATATTTTACATGTTTTGGGGACAATAAAGAGAAGCATTTTTGGATGTCCACACCTGCTACTGTAATTATCAAAGACAACCGACACAAATACAAATATTGAGTATTGTTATTAATAGAACTTCTTACTATTTGTTCTACTTCAAACTGGGTTTATTATGCTTTAAAAAGGCTGTTTAGTGTTTGATAAGTCATATTCTGAGCATTAAAAGCCTAATATAGTCCTTCTGATGTCCCTGTTCATTAAAATCGGTGGTTTCAACTCCTAATTTTTTTTCCAGGTGATTTTTATGAATATCTACCGGTGCTAATCAAAATGCAGTGTTTCTTAATGCAAATTTATCTTTGCAGAAACATCTGTGCTATTATAATTAATGTTATTTTAATACTTCGATTTAAAATCTTCATAGCTAAATGTAATGCTACACATAATGAGAAAGAAATTAATCATTTAGCACGACAGATAATTATTTCAACCAAAGTACTGTGTTAAACTGCTAGAAAAAGAAAAAAATTACAATATTTAGTTAACATTTGGTGATTTCTAGGGCATGCATGTGTAACTCTTTCTGCTTCAATGAATATGTCAGTGTATGTTTGTGGGTAGACTTTACCTTAACAATGAGAGAGTGGCTTCATGCACTGTACTCATTTTAGCCTTTTCTGCTTCCAGTACAACAAAATTGCCTGGAGTTTTTTCTGGCCTCTGTTAGTGATCTGGAACAATGAAAATCCACATTCAAACTCTTAGTGGTTACAGCTATATAACTCTTTCACTATGAATTTAAACATGAATTTTTGTCTCATCTTCGGTCTTGCTAAGTCAGTTGTTTAAACTTTTGATATAAAGACCAATATATTTTTTGCAAATAGTTTTCTGTGGGTGAACTCTCTTTGGAGTTTGGCAGGGACATCTCAGTTGAAAATAAGAGCTCTGAGATTTACATCTGTTTTCTTCTGTTTAGTACGTACATTTGGCTTCAGTTGAATAGGAGGGGTCCCTATAATTTGGAAGAAGCATAATCTAGGTCTACAGCATCATACCCAGAAATACATTAAATTTTCTTTTATAAAAACTAGTTGTTGTAATGAAAATGTTAATAGTGTGAAGGTGAAATCATAATTATCTGTGTGCTTCAGACTGCTGTTTACACTGTCTCGTTTTTGGACTACATACTGTGTTTGATCTGGGAAACTAGTTTTAATTTATCTGTACAAAGTAAACCTATTTATCTTAGTAGGTTTCAAATCTGCAAATGATGTCACTGATTATGTGTTTAAAATTATATTCTTACCTTATTGTCAGCACATACAGAATAGTCACGTTCATATTTGCTGAGATCCATGAGTAGTCAGAAATAAAGCTAAAAGCGGGGGAAATGTGCTGCAGTCTTTGAAATTGGACAAAATCAGACATGCAACTTTTGTTCATTGTATTATAGGTTGAATTTGCAATCTATCCTATGCTGAAGGAGTCTTTTAAACCAACAAAGAGCTTTTTCGTGATTTCCTATTTTTGCTTGGTGGAACGTGTCCTTCCTATCTGAAGAGATCTGGCCTGTATTCACTGTTTGTGTCCTTAAGAGTTTGAAGGATTGTCCTCTTATGTATCCTGCCAAGTTGCCATGCTCTGTCACAATACTGGGTGTTGCTGTTAGAGACGTGGGGCGTGACACCTCGTGCCTACTTGTAATGTTGGTGTTGTGTAGAAATGGCCTGGCAAGGCTGGGAGTGAGCGCCAGCAGGAATTGCACGGGGAACATCCCACTGCGTGCGCTGCCGCAAGGGCCACAGCTGCTGCAGTGGAGATGGACTGTCTTGTTTATAGGAACATTCTAAATCTTATTCCAGGTTTTGACTCAGATGAAGAATTTGGGCCGTTCTGTCATCAGACGCCGTTTCTAGGTGATGGTCTGGGATTGATGAGTTTTACCTTTTGTAATCTTTTTTTGATACTTCCTATGTTTGCACGTTTGCATGATAATGCAAGCTTTGGGCCTGATGGGGTGGTAGAGCAAGGGGAGAAAGGGCAAGGCAGGCATGTTGTCACCAGAATTCATACAAGCCTACAGACATGGATTTTGTTTGGCAGAAATAAGCTAAAATCAATCTCCACAGAATATGGATTTTGGTTGATTTTTTTTTTTTAAGAAGACAAATGAAATCCTCATGAATGCATCATTTACTCCTGTTCTGTGCAATGATAATCTGCATGGCATACTTCTATTATGTGGTGACTGATGTATTTTGGCAACCACACTGTATATCCATAGGTAATTGCATCTGTGCTTCTTAGATTATGTTCTAGTGAAATTCAATGCAGATAATAGAGTGCCTTAGTGATACCTATAATAAAAACTCAGTTGATAAAAATAGTGTGAATTTATTGGTTTTCAAATATGCAGATTACCGTCAGCTTCTGCAATTGCTTGAGACAGTAAAGCAGTACGAAAAAAACAGTGAAGATTTCTGAGGGCTTTAAGTCCATGGAAAAAATGCAAACCTTTTTGCTGAATTATTATTATCATTGGTTGTGGCCCTGAATTCTGTAATGGTTTTCTGCATATTTCATCAAGACCAATTTACTGTTCATATCAGCATTAAGTGGTCCAGACAAAACTGTCATACTGCTGATAGACATAAAAAAAATTGCTTTGGGGTTGCCTTTGGATGCAGGTGTGGGGAAGCCAACTAGTTGGTCCATACATCTGCTGATTATCTTCAAAGCTGAGCTGTAGAAGCCTACATCCATTTCGCTAACCGAACCAGGATAATGGCTGTAATACAGCCTTTTATTTTGTCCAGTTTTAGAGATATCCTTATGTTACTTTTTTACAGATCAGAGAGTAGCGTCTTTTTGCACCTTGAATGATATGCAGCGAGCTCAGGGCTTGGAAGGAGCACAAGAGTTACCTTTGGATGAGAGTCCCCCAGATGGAAAAGATTTTCTTGAGGATGCTGGGTATGTCAGAATTAGAGCATATTTCTTGCAAAAGTATCTTAAGGAAAGATTTTCTCTTAATGTTGCATGTCAAATTGCCTGTATGCATGTTTCATGGCTGTTTGATGGCAGACTTGTTACCTTGACTTACAATTTGTTTAATTTTGAAAAATGTTGTTTCTTCAAATCAACATCTCTCTCAGACTCAATAGGTCTGTAACGCAGATCAATGTTAGATGCAGAGTTTCAGATAATCAAATTTCTCACTGCATTTCTCCTTTACGATAATAATTTTTGTTACATTTATTTCTGTTCTCATTTTAATAGAACTAATAACAGGAGCTCAGCTCTGTAGGATACAATCAGCTGATCAGCAGCAAATGTCTCAAACCTTGGAACAGGGTCTATCCCATCTTTGCAACTATCTGCTATTTGCAAATCCATATTTTTTCTTTTATACAGAGGTAAATTAATCAAGAGAATCTGTAACAGAGGACTGCAGAATTTATGCCAAACTGCCCATTTCTTCAAATTGTTCCCAGTGCTCTGGGAGAAATGATTCCTTTTTCCCCTCCACTTCTCTACCTATCCTGCTCTAAGGAGTATACTTGTTAATTTAAAGATTATCCTTGTTATACGGATTCAGCAGTATAATCTGTCAACCACCACACTTAAAAAGAAAAACACATCTTTGATTAGTTTTGCTCTTCAATTGTAGGAATGGAGGAATGGGAAATGGAGGGAAAAGTCTTTTTTCTTGTTAGACTATCACATTTTAATTTGAACCAATTTTACACAAATTAGCTTGCTTACATGGTAAAGCACATTCATTGTAATGACTTTTAAGTCCATCTCTTTCCCCAGGCTAATTATCAGTAAGGATTGCAAAAGACTGTTAAAGATGTTCCCCTTTTAGCCATGGCAAACTTGTCAGATTTGTGCAGTTGCATGAAGCCGCTGATTCTGCTTTGTATGTAAAGCCTCTCTCTTCACCTGCTCCCTTTTAGACACGGTTACTCACATGATGGCTAATTGCATCGATAATGTACATGAAACTGTCTCTCACAGTGCTCATTTTCATTCAGAAAACAGAAGCTATTCTCAGTATTTTCCTTCAGTCGTGCATTTGATTAACCTGTGGCAGTATTTTATGTGTTTTGACCTTTAAACAAAATATTTGTCTCCATTAAGCCATAGGTTTATCCTTTAGTGAAAATGACGCTACTGCACAGGAGACAAAAGAACTCTTTACAGCTCTTTTGGTTTGCAGTAATTGCTGCTGCGTCTTGCTTGAGATTAGTACAGTCTTTATCAGAGAGCAGCTTGTTAACCAGTGTGCCTGCACACCTTGGAGCAGTGAGTGTGACTTGTGCTGTGAGGGTATGTGCAAGTCATTCCTAAAACACTCCTTCTTAAAATCATTGTTACTTCTGCCTGATTTGCATGAGAAGCAGTGTCATATTTCAGATATTGCAGGATTGGATTTATGTTCTAGTAATAGTCTTTTACTGATGCTGGTGTTGTCTCTGTTTTCCTAACTATGCCTAAACTGATTGGTTTCCTTTGCTATTACTAAAAGTGTAACTCCGCTAAACTGGGAATAAAATGTTTTTCACTAACTCAGCATGAAGGTAGTGGTTTACTTTACAGGGAACATGCTCCAAGTACTCTGACTGGAAAAGTAAACCAGCTGGAAGTCATCCTCCGACAGCTACAAACTGACCTGAGAAAGGTAAGAGATCATTAGCACCGTAACTACTCCCCAGTTTTAGTACTTCTATTTTTACAATGATCATCAAGGGCTTGAAAGAAGTACATCAGTTAAACTAGACAGTAGAGCTGAGTGATTGCTCAGAACACTGAGGTGCAGAAGGTCCTGTGGGAATGGTTTTGTGAGGAAATTGGCCCAAAGCTAAGTAGTTTATAGGTCTTTACTCCAGAACAACTGTCCTACAAATAGTCACACCCCAGAAAGAAGGAAACCCTTCATTTACGGTACTATATCCTTAACAAGGGATAGGGATAGGGACAGGGCACCATTGCTAAGTAGTTAGCACTCCAGTTTTGTCATCCTTTTTGCCTTGTGTTACCTTACTCATGTGTCAACGACTTGATTTGTGCTTCATTTGCTGTCAAAATTCTGAGCTGGAGATAATACCAGAGTAATAGAAATGAGGCTGCTTTTGGTAAGAAAATAATTATGTAAGGAAAGATTTTGAAAACAGATATTTTTCTTCCTTAAACATATGCTCGGAATCAATTACTTACAACTTGGGCTCTCACATATGATTTTTTATAACTAAAAGCTCCTTATGCTTTTAATGCTAGATTTTTTTTTTTCTTTGTTAAATGGTGTAAACTCCTTTAATTTTTCTATTAAAGTAACATCTAGTTTTCTTTTTAGCTTACAGTATTTTCTTGGAATAAATTAGGTAGTTGGAGCATATTTGGGGAATTCACTCACAGTTGTCAGAATGAATTAGGGAGCTCAACAAAATATAGCTGTTATGACTTGCATAGAAATACTAACAACAAAAATAAATTTTGTCATCACAACTACTCACTTTGCTCAACTTGTGTCTTTGTTAACCAGGAAAAACAGGACAAGGCAGTTCTCCAAGCAGAGGTACAGCACCTGAGACAAGATAACATGAGGCTTCAGGAAGAGTCTCAAACAGCAGCAGCTCAACTGAGGAAATTTACAGAATGGTTTTTTAATACGATAGACAAAAAATCCTAATGGCTGGGGCCCTGCAAAATACTTATTTGAACAATATAACAGCTGTATCTTTTGAAATAGCAGGGTAATAATTTCACTGTGTTCACAATCCATTTTAGGTGTTTCTGCTACATTTTCTGTCCAGCTTTATTCATCTGAAAGGGAGAGAGAATTGTGGCAACCCGTCTTTAAACACATATGAAGAAAGCAGAGAATAGCAGATACTTGTTTGTGTGCAGATGAATGTAAAAAATCCTTAGTGTCATTTTAGACATTTTTAGAAGTTGCTCTGGCTGGGGCTTGCCTGAAAAGGAATATTTGGGGTTTTAGTTCCTGCATTTCAGGTGCGCTGGTGAAGATGTTAAAGCAATTTAAATTAGCTTGGGCTTCAGTATTGTAAGATAAAAAAGAATAACCAGACATATACTTTAATGTTTAAAAGGTGCTCTATTTTTTTGTATGTACAGTAGTTTTATTTCCACAGTCCACATTGTCATAGCAATAAGAATGGAGGTATAGTGAATAGTCACAGAGCTGTGTTTATAAAATGTTAGCACTGACGTGTTTAACACTAGTTTGGATGCAGATACATTAGAGATTATTTATTTGCAGGAACAAATGGTGCCTGAATATAAACAGTGTTCTGATTTTCTAAAAATACACATGCCTTGTAAATGGCTCACTGGGGTTAGCCCACTCCCAACTTCAGTTACTTTTGTATAGTTGATGTTCAGCTAAACAGTTACACTGCTTAACTATTGAAATCATGTATGGTGTGAGCCAGCCAATCAGTTGTACAATGCCAAATTTCTTTATCTTTGTACAGAAGCTTTGATCAAGTGTCTTGTATTTAACACCTTTATTTAAGCTTATTTAACCTTAAATTGTTGTTTTTATAAAGTTTGTTTTATCTGCACTATGGTGAGGTCAGTTGGTTGCAAGTTGGAATATTTTGAACTTGCCAAGACTGTACTGAGGAGTTCTAGAAAATTCTAACAATTGGATGCTGCTAGTACACAATTGATTTGTTTGTATGCTTTAACATTTTTAACTGTTTAATTTGAAATGAACATACATCCTGCTTTTTTAATAAATGTTAAAAACCTAAACATGACTGTATGATCTGTAATCATTGTTACCAGTAGTAACTCAGGTTTCTGTTCAGATCAGTCCCTGGGCTCTCCATCCAGAGACAGTTCAACCCCTCAGAGCTGTCAGGATCCCTTGTTACCAAGGAGGGGTTGCCACCATTATCACAGTTAATTTCTTTGGTGCATCCTGTCCTGGAGCCCAGGAGGTGACTTCCCCAGACTGAGCAAAAGCTATTTGGGCTGTTCATAGGCATTGAGTAGTGGCCTCAGAGAAAAAAAAAAAATCCTGCTTTACTGACAAAAACATGCTGGTGAAAATGTTCAGAAAAGGTTCAGTTTCTTTACATTACCTTACATGTTAGTTGTAGCAGGAAATAACTTGCCATCTTCTTGCGACAGCGGTTGAGGATTTGATTGCAGTGTTAGCATATGTGGGATGCTTTCTGTACAGTACGGAGCTTAAAGTCTAAACCAAAAAAGGACACCTTTGCAAAATGAAATGAAGATAATGAGCACATTTTAGTTACCATGAGGGAAAAAATAAAAAGTTCAAGATCATAGTTTTATCCCACTTTCCTCTTGGCTGTTGAATGCATTCAGGCAAACCGATAGAAAATTGTTGAATAATTAAAAAATATATTCACCTCATGCAACTGAAATTTCATGTCCATTGTTAGTGCACATTGGCTGAGAAATGTTTTATAAATTGAACAAATGTCTGTCACTGCTGTAACAATTGTTCTGAGAGACACTTCTTAGCAAAGGTTGTATATGGGCAGATAATCAAGCCTTTGGTATTCTTACATTGACATTTTAAAAACCATTTTGTATTGTATTTTTCATCAAAAACTCTGACTTTTACATACCAAACAATATCCACTAAGCTGTATTAACAGGGTAATTAAACATGGCAGTCATGTGTTACAGTAGCTTCTGATTTAAGCACCTTACAGAAGTCATTAGCCAACCCATCTGTCTGGAGACATTGCCAAATAACAGTGCTGAACAACTTGGGCAATTTGTCTGTGAACACGTTTCTGTGAGGATTGATCTGTTCCCTTCGAAAAGCTGTGCTAACTGAAATGAACTGGAGGGTAGGCTGGCTCTGAAGGGACACTGTTAGGTTTGTATAAGAGTTTATAGTCCAGTATTCATTTTAGTTCTTTATCTCAGTTATTGAAAACCAGCAGGTATAACTATGTGCAACAAAAAGGACTTGCAGTAGTTATTTTTCCATTTTTCCCATCCAACTGAAAACGTTTGATTTTCAAAAGTGACAGAAAGCTTTGTCTATAGATCTCCTGTTTCATTTGCTGACAAAAGCAGTTGTATTTGGTGCACATGGTCCTTCCTTAATTAACCTTCACCATGGGGAAAAGTTTTTAGCCTGGCTGTTAGTGTTTTAATGACATGGGAATACAGTATTTATTGGAGACCATAATATGGTTTTGGCATAGGTAAAGGACATTTAATTGGATGTTTTAATTAATGGAGTTTTTTAAGAATAATCCTCTTGGAAGCATTGTGCTCACAAAAGGTCCTGCTTTAGACACATGAAGGCAAAGACTACATTTACATGAGCAACAAGTGTGGAGCACTAAGAAAATTCAGGGTGTTGCTAATCCAGGTTTTGGAGATCTTTCAGGCTCTTCCAATAACCACAGCCATTTGAAGGCTTCTTTGCTCTACAGCATCACAATTACTCTAGTAGTGGTCATTGTTAAGGAATCATCCCAGTCTGCCCATTCATGAGATTCCCTGGCAGCCACACTCCCAAGGCCAGAGACTTTCAATGCTGGGACCGAATACCCTTCAAAAAGGGGGGAACTGGGGGAAGCTGACAGGTGCCTCACTTGGCTCCTACACATCCCCTGACATAGTCAGGCCAGGTTTCCTTACCAGTTCAACCTTGGATTTCCCATGGCAGAGTCCCAGATGTCTCATTCCATGAAGCCATTTATTCACACTGCAGTAGCACAGACACAGCTTAAGCTGCTGCCAAAGAATAGCGGAAGAGCATTTTCTCACCAAAGTCATTAAAAAATTTTTAAAAATTAAAAATTACGAATATGCTGTTGATACCAATTCAAGTGCCCCATGTATCTAGATAGATGTCAGCTGGAGCTGTTTAAAATAATTCTGAGGAGTGATTATGGGGAAGTAAGGAGACAAAACCATGCCATGTCAAAAAATGGGATATGTGAACTGCAGCAGTAGTACTCACGGGCAATATATTAACGGATGACTCTATGTCCAAAGACTAGAACTTTAAAAGAATAGCCAATTTTCCCAACCTGTTGTATGCTTTGTAAATGCACTGATTGGAACCCAGAAAACAACTGTGAGCTTATCTTGAGAAAACCCATGTGTTAGCCCTGACTAGAAACCTGGGAGAAGGTCTGCAGAACTTGGATAGTTATGACTGAATTTAAGCTGTGGGTCTTGATTATACTGAACACAAATTTAAACTGTTAGGGATTCATTCCTTTTTTTTTTTTTCCCCTTTGATTCCTATTTTGAAACATACGAAAATTGATGATGATTTGACTGACAAGAGCTGTTAATAATAGAACAAATAAAGGACCCCAGGGCTGTCCAGCAGCAAATAGTAGTCTGGTCATCTGAGATTCTTATTACCACTAAATTGTAGTCTTGCCTTCAGCTCAGGCATGGCTTTGATAGATAATATTTTCTGAAGGGTTTTTGTTGTTGATGATGGAAACCTGAGGTATCTGCATTCTTGTCAGTGCTGTGCTTCTGCCTCTGCATAGACATTCTATTCAAGATGATGGATACTCCTTGCCCAAATCCAAGACACAGTGTTTCTTTCCAATGAGCAATGTTTCTCCTGTGTGTAAGACCAGAGCTCCAGGAAGTATATTCTAGCACTAGTGCAACTTTAAGCTGTTTGTGCTCAAGGCTGACTGACTTCTGCCACACAGCTTCTGGATTCTTGGTCTTCCTTTCATTTGCTAAGAAGTGAGTTTCTCAGTAGGGGGTTCAGTAAAAACAAGCACAAAACAAAAACCTCTTTCAGACTTGCAATGTCTTCATTTTTAGGAAATACATGGGGTTTTGTAAAGGTACAAACATCCTTTGATGTTGCTTTCTGTGTCTTTTCCTGTCAGAAAGCTTAGCAAGGAACTTCAGGGTGGCTCAATACTTGAGCAATTCAAAGCCAGTTTGAAATACTGAAATACTTGTGTATGAGTAGGGGATCTTCAACATAAGCTCTTATTAATTTACAAATACGGTCAGTGTGCTTTCAGCCTGTATGCAGACCAGAGGCAACCTTGTCTCCAGTGGGTAAAATGCCATTCCATCAGTTGCAGTCTACACAATTTGGACAATGAGGAATGAGTTATCTGCCACTCAAAGGAGAAAGCAAACAATGGGCTCATTTCTACAAATTTTTATGTCACATAGCAAACTGAAGCTGTATATCATGTAGCCAGAAAAGGTCCAAATAGCACCATTAAATTGAGCTGTGCTTTGTAAACTGTGTGGCTGATTTCCTTTAAAAATATCAGAAAATGTATTCAGTTCCTCTAGTGTAAATCTAGTATTAGACTTAATAAAATAGAAATTACTGAAGAGAGTAAAATTGAGAAAAGAATCAGTCTCTTTGTGTGGAATGGTGAATTACATCCAGACCATATTTTAAAATGAGGTCGAGTGATTAGACCAAAAACAGGATATGAAAATAAAATTGAAGTCGTTCTTTATTAACCATGACCTCAGTAGTCCACAGTGGTTTGGCTTATTGATTTCTAATGTTAATGTGGTTTAAACATCTTACTAAGCTCTGAAGAATGTTCTTTCAACAGAACCATATCTATTAAATGAGTCATTTGCTCTTTAAAACTAGATAGCTTTACAACACAGCATGCCATAAGCCCCCTAATGTCTTGCCAATTGTCCAGCAGGATTGTTGATGTTTGTACAGAGAAATTTTAAAGGGATGCTGACAGGAGAGTTTCATCATCTGTAAAGAGCCTTATTAAGGCTTAAGCATTAAATCCTCTTGAATTTTTTAAGTGTGAATTCTTGCTATGACTGTGTGTCAGTACCTTCCTTTCCATTCTGTCCTAGTTTGTTATTGCAGAACATCCTAGTGTTGTTCAGCTGCTGATTATTTTTAGCTGGTTTTATTTGCTCTTTTTTTCAATAAATCAAACATGGTCTAGAAGAGAATCTGAAAGAAACCTAAGGAGAGAGAGTGAAATCAATCTGCAGACTAACAGAGAGAAGCATCCTTTTAAAATGTTTTTATAATGTCACAGAGATGCTTTCATAATCCTCTTAGGGTGAAGAAGAGAAAAATGACTAGGCTTGCATACGTAACAAGCCAGTCTGTAATTCCTGAATGCACCACAGTTTCTCTGTCACACCATGTGTACAGCAAACCCCATTGCAGTGAATGGGTACAATATGGTAACAACGATTTGTTCACGTTTTATAAGAAATGCTGCAAGCTCCCTCCATAAAAATCACTGTTTTTCATCTCTAGGAAAGTTCTCAGAAATACCCAAGCTGCACTTCTTGGAATGGTATGGAAGTATTCAGTTGCTGTTGATGGCATGAATCCATTATTTGGTGCGGTGAATGAGAGTGAGCATTCTAAGCTCATTCTAAGGTGTGCTGACACTAAATGCAGCTGCTCAGAGGCATCAGAGTTGCAGATATACCTGCACCTTCCCCTTGAAGGGAATATGCCAGAAATATCAAAAGGCTGTCTAATACTTGATTTGATCACAATACAGATGAGAGCAAGGTAATTGCTGACAGAGACACTCTGGTCTTCTGACAGAGACAGGTTGATTTTACCCAATGTTCACAACTACATCTTTTCTCCCCACCCATGAGGGCCATTTTTTCCCTCTGCCTCCTGTTGTGAAGCTCTGAGCAGCTTCCTAAATTGCATGGTCCCATCTGGCACCTGAGGAAAGTGTCATTTTCCCTAGCATCTTGCAGATTATTTTATTAGTCCTTTTGTTACAGACAGGTCTCCCATTCCTCTTATGAGTGCCCAGCTGGCCTGCAGGCTCCCTGCTCTCTTTTGCTCCCCTTCCTCCACTGGTTTCATCTGCCCCACGTGCTGCAGCTGCTTGCTTGCATGCTGGAGTAAAGCAGACAGCCCCTGTGCTGTGCTCCTGTAGCCTTTCAAACTTCCCACCACACACAGCACACATGCAGTGGACAAACACTGGGTGCCACATCTATACCATGCTTTTGCCAAGAAAGGTTGGACCAGATGATCCTTGAGGTCTCTTCCAACATGGTATTCTGTGAGATACAAGAGATTATGTCCTTCCCCCTTACCGAAGTGTTTTTGAAACATCTGCTTGTGATCATATAATGGTAACTCCGGACAATCTGGTGTTACCAGTACTGAGCATAAACTGTGGATCACAGCTGGGAATGCAAGAAATCAAGTGGGTTTGAAAAAATGTGAACAGCTTTGTCTCATTAAAGTCATCTAAAGGGAAAAGTGGCACAAGAAACTTCACATACTTTGAGGAAAGGCTTATTTCTTGGCCACGTGATCTTCACTGGCTAAATATGATTTTACTTTATTTTATTTTTAATATATGGTTTCAGTTTTAAACAAACTTCACAGAAGGCATGAGATTATTCAAACTTTATTGTAGAACTTTATCTAGTGGCAGACAAATAAGGTTCCTAGGTTATTTTGGAAGTAACCATAGGAGCTATATCTGTATTTAAAGTGCATGACGTATCTTTTCTAATGTCCAAAGCAGTGGTCTGTACAGCTGAATAGCTATCCCTTTGAAAGTATATTTAACTCCCAATGTGTATTAGGTACTGTACTGTCTAAAAATGCCCTTCTCTATGAACCCTTTACAACTGGGGCTTTATGTTCCAACTCCAGCCAGGAAGTATGGAGAATTCTGTTTTTTAATGAAGCTGATTTTTGTTCTCTTAAAATAATCTGATGACCTTAAACTTGCTAAGACAACATTTCCAGAAAAGTAAACACTCTCTTTCCTCTCTAAATGCATTTACATCATTTGGTCTGTATGAATTTGGAAGGTTGAGAGTCCATTTTTCATACAGGCAGAGACTTTGTTTCCTTCCCTGTGAGGAACCACATTTCCTTTTGAAGCTGTTACACTTACTGTCAATTAATAGGACTTATGATTTGTGACAGAAAGTTTGGCTGGAAGGAATGTCTGGAGGTCATCATGTCCAAGCTACTGAAGCAGCCCTGCCATTTTACGAGGTTAGTTGTGGCTTTGTGTAGCTAAGTCTTACAGACCTCCAAGGACAGAGTATATCTGTGACCTCCCTGAGTACCCTCTATTATCTGCCACTAAAGCTGGAAGTATTTTCTAACATCCATCCCAGCCACAACCTGTGGACATTCCCCCTTGCTGTAAGATGGCAATACCAAAGTTTTGGCTCGTTTCATTTGTGTAAATACCCCCCAAATAGTTGTAGACTATTATGAAATCATCCCTTAGTCTCTTCTTTATCAGATTAAACAAGATTAAACAATTCAGTTCTCTCAACTGCCACTTTTTGCCTTAAGGCTCCTGACCATCTTAGCAGTTCTCTGCTGATTCCTCTCCCATTTATTATCATCCATCTCATACTGGGAGTCCAAAACCAAACACAATATTTCAGTTGAAGCTTTACCAGACCGTTATTTACCCCAGTTTTCCAGGGACATGCAGCATAACTGTAGTTTCTGCCCTGTTCCCTCTCTTTCCCACCAACCCCAATGCTCTCTGGACATGCAACATTTTGGTGGTGGTGGTGGTGGTGGTTTTGGTTTTGTTTTTGTGTTTTGTTTTGGTTTGGGTTTTGGGGGGTTTTAGGGGTTTTTTTTTGGTGGTGCTTTTTTTTTTTTTTTTTTTTGTGGTGGGGGTTTATTTTTGGGGGGGGGGGGGGTTTATTTTGTTTTGGTTTTTTTTGTTACATCTGAGATTTTGTCTGGCTCTGGCTTGGGGAAAGGAGATGCCTTGATGCTTTTCTATTGATGTCATTTGTGGAGGTGGCCACCAGGCCTCTGCAGAGGCACACATATTGATAGACACAGTCAAAAATGTTGGTACTGGGCAGAAGTTGAAGTAATAAAACACGTGTACACCTTCTGTGAGATGCACATTTGCTGAAACTCCCCAGAAGAGTGTGATTACTGGAAGGAAAATAAACTTCTTTAGTTTAAGGTTGTTTCCAAACATGCTGTTGCTATTTGCTGCAAATCCAAGAAGGGTGCTTGGTAGCAGTCCTCTAGCTTGTGTTTCTGCTACAGATTCTCAAAGAAGATCTGTCTGGATGAAGCCTCCTATATCTGAACTCAACATGTACATTTTCTTAATAGCTGGAGAAGGAAAACAAGGGTTTGCAGAAGGTGGTTCAGCTGGACCATATCCCAGAGCTCCTCTGAAGTGAGTCACACTGAAAGTTCCTTTCTCTCTCCCAAAGTACAAGAGGAGCACCAGGAAAGGAGCACAGGTGTGGAGTTTGCTGGAGTTTTTCACTGTTCATTGCTTTTGTTGCCTTTGATGTTTAAATGAATGTTATGAAGATCTTGAACAAAATGCAAAACACCCTGACCTGCTTTAGCTACAAGCTAGATCAGTGTTTGGATTATTTGAAGTCAGCCCTGTTTTTTGTTTGACAAAAGGTATTATCCCTTGAAGGTGATTTTTCATTTCGAGTAAATGAAAACAGGAGATGTGAGATGCACTCACCCAATTTATCTTAGCTGAAACAAGTTCGAAGCATTGTTGGATGCCTCAGCAAATGATATATGATCACCTGGAAACAGATTTTACAAACCAGGTTTTCTATCCTATTTGGACACATTGTTCTGAAGAGCAGAGTTCAGCTGGATTCAAGCTGATATTAAAGTAAAATCTAGTTGAGGCCCTAACAGAGTATCTAATAACAAAGTGACTTTGAGCCTGATCTGTTAGTGTGTTCTTCCAATTTGCCTCTAGAGTAACTCACTTCACTTAACCTTACCATACTTTATATTAGCTTCAAAATAGCTTCAAACGACAGCTACTCATTGTTGAATCAAGTTCTGTGTTTTGATCAAGACACAGAGAACGGTATTTTTAAAAGTGCTGAAGTCTTTGTTTGTTTTGGAAGATGTTAAAACATGTTAAGGAAAATTAGTTCTAGGCTGAATATCTGTATGACAAGGTCTGCCTACAGCAAATCTCTATGACTGAGCTGCAGCTCTCTCAAAGTAAGATTTCAAATTGGAATGTTTATGCTAGTCTTAACACTTGTGGTACCAGAGGATATTGCCATAATAATAGGTGGAATAACAGTGTTGTCATACTGCATTGAATTTCTAACCTCTGTTTCATCTTATGAGACAAATTGATCCTTGAACGTTAAGACCATAAAGGATTATCTGAGGAAAAAATGTTTTCTGGATACTTGTAATGAAACTCAATATGCTACATGATTCAAGTAAACAGTAAATGAATTCATTGTTGTGACCAGTTTGTAAATGACAGTGCAAAAGCAAAGTGCAAAGCAGAAAGCACCCCTGAACAAAAGAATAGGCAATAACAGGGATTTTTACCTATGCCTTTGTTTTAGACTCCACAGATAAAACTTTCCAAAAAGCAAAAACATACAAAACTCAACAGCTCTGTGTTGAGTTGAAATTAAATCCTCTGGTTATTTCTAATGCGCAGCAATGTGAAACAGTGGAGCATTTCTGGGTTTGCCCTCTCCAAAGGGAGCCATCAGCAGCCAAATACAGAAGTTGTAGAAAATATATTAAGAGGAGTTGTGCTGTCTTTGTTACTGCAAGGGAAGCTGGTGCTCAGAGTCCCTCTGTCTGTGCAGGAACTGGAGAGATGGGGAACTACTGAGATGCATTTGTGCCTCTGTAACACCAACATACTGAATCACCTCTGCATCTTTTTCATACTCCGTTGATCATGTTACTGAGGTTGTTTGGATCATTCTTCAAGGTAATGGAAATCATGTTGGGGAACAGAGCCAGGATCACAGGAGCCAGAGTAGCTGAAAGAGCATCAGGCCTGCTTGCCTCCCCCTCTTCATGCCCTGGGCTTCCTTGCTGCAGCCTGGGATGTGTGCCATGGACTGGAATCCCAGCAGGCTGGAGTGACTCACCCACCAACACGTCCAGAGGCTAAAGCTCACCCTCCCTCCCATTTATACCTATGGACGATTTTGGCTGGGAATGTAGTTATTTTGCCTTTCTGAAATGGTGCTGTGCTTGGGGCAGGCCAGGCTGCTGCAGTTTAGTCTCCTTTCGTCGGAGCCTGGAGAGAACTGCACGCATTCCCTAAATAGAAACAGGCGTCAAAAAGCACTGCCTTCCATCTGGCAGGAAACACCATCATGCCTTTGATGTAAACTGGTGCTGTGGCAGGAAATCGTGCCCAGCTCTGTGGAGCCTGAGTTCTTTCACTCCCTCCAGAAAACAGAGGGAAGAACATCTTTGTTTTTGCTGATAGAGCCCATTACCCCACAGGTGAATGTACTGGTGCCAGGCATAAATGATCCACAATCCAACAGCGATTATGGAAACAATGTGTCTGAAATCCCATATGAAGATACCATATTTGTTTCTCCGAAGTGAGTTGCTTTTTGAAAGATTACTTTTAGCCTATAAAGTATTTCTCCTTTTATGAGTATTTCTCCAGTTGCAGAGCTGGGTTTATGAGGGGATGCATCCCTTTAAATGTCAAACCTCACAGGAGAATCTCTTTTTGGCACTATCCTGTATTTCATATCATTTCACCTTCCTCTCAATGTTCTCCACCATTTCAGAGATGAAGGCCCTTTTGAACTTAGAGTTCTCAGTGCCTAGATCTGATAACCAATGTAGGGAAGGCAACTTAGTATTAGGTGAATGTCTTAAGGGAAAACTTGCATCATTTTGGGCAACTGTAACTCAATGAGCTGCTAAAAGAACCAGGGGTTCTGTTGCTCTTGGTTTTCTCTAAAAATGTCCAGAGCAGAGCTGAGAGTTTCAAAACTGGAGGAGTCTTTCTTTGCTCACTCTGCTTACCACTTCACGGAAAATATTTCACCTTTTGTCCTTACCCCTCAAATGAAATCCCAGCACTCTTGGTCAGGTGATCTACTTTGATTCGCTTGCAAAATGAAATCAATAATCTCATTTAAAAGACTTGCTGAAGGCAGGGAATCTCCCTCATATTGGACATGCTATCAGACAAGAATCTTCCATTCTGGATGCAACCTGACCTCCAGCCTGTAAGGATAACTAGCCTGAGAGAGCATGAGGGATTTAGTGGCAAAATAAAATGTGTGAAGAGATTGTGATAAGAGCTCTGTGCTGTTACTGAAGAGTTATTAGGATTATACCACATTTCAGTTTTTCGGTCACACAATTTTTCCACAGATTTTCTAAATAATTGCATTTGAGCCAATATACACAGGATGATGTAAGGTACAGATGGGTGGATGTGTTGACACACTGAAAGCATAAGTAGCAAAAGACATGGTGTTTGTCTTGCTTGCCTCATTGCACACAGATGACAGCCACAGTCACAGTGTCTCTGTGAAATCATGAGTTTCTTTGATTATGACTGAAAAACCATCCATTTCCCATTTTCAGAAAGCTGTTTTAGGCACTGCTGCAGGAGAAAACCAAACCAGCTGAAGCTTGAGTGCGATATTTTGGGTTCCTAGTGCAGAAACCTGCCTCATCCTCCCCTGCCCCCACCCATTTTGTTGTTAAGTACAAATACACACTGCAAGTCTCATGGTAGAGGAGACCTGTTTTGAGAATGGGGAGCCACACTGTACCTGACTTGTAGTTTATATTGGGTTCCAATCTTTTAGGGATACATACAGGAATTTTCCAAGGCTAGATTTGGGGACCATGTATATTTTATAAAAATCCCTAGCAATATATCAAATGTCCTTTTAGATTTAGAGAGTGTAGGATTTCACAGAGTGACTTCATCTCCTGAGGCCTTAAGAGGAGCTCATTGACAGTCTTGGAGTAAGCTGCTCCACTGCTGAGGGAAATATGACACTGAAAGATAAAGGAGAGTGCAAGTAAGGAGAAAAAACCCAACTCTCCTCTGTGAATTTGTAAATGATCGGATTTACTGAGGTGCCATGTCCACCTCTCCAATCACTATCTTGTGGGAGGGTGCAGGGTCCCATGCAGTTCCCATACTGCATTTGCAGCCACACAGTCCAAGTGGCCCCAGACAAGTAACTCTTTCACATTTGTCAGCTAACAGATCTGAGGAGCCCTGTGCTGATCCTGAGGAGTTGCATGAAGCCTCATTGCACCTGATGCAGCAAGAGCATTTCACCTCTGTGCTCCTCCTTATCTAACCCCCACTGACTGTAGTGGCATTGGGTAACTCTCTCTTTGCTGTGCCTTTGAGTTCCTTCATAAATAACATCAATTCTTTAGACAGGGGGTCAAGCTGGCAGCTGATGTAAAACCTATAGAGCCACTGATGGGCAATGAAAGTAGAGTGCTCAGCACAGAGCCGTGGTTACCTGCTCTCTGGATGTTCTGCAGTGAAAATGTTCTGCCTCCATTTTGCCTGGTTTTAGGACGTTCATCTGGTTTTTTTACTGAGCTAATACTGACTTAATCATTTAAGGCACCAGCAAGAGTTGTGCATACATGGGAAGGTCAGGGGCGCTCCAAAGGCAGCTGACAGTGAATGGCTAGAACTTTTTTAAAAACAGAAGGTAAAGGCTAGCGGAATGCAAGTACAGCTACAAAATGGTGAGGCAATGGAGAGCATGGGAGTGACAGGGTCTGCTCAGTTTTTCCTCCTGGAGCTCTGGCCTGATGTGTTCTTACACAACAACCTCCCTGTTGGGGGTCCCACATGGCTTTCCATCCCAGGTGGAGCAGCTGTGGCATCTCCTAGGAGCACTGAAAATGCAGATTGCCTTAGCCAGATGTGACACAAGTACCATCCCTGTGCATAAATGCATACCAATTTTTGTTTTAAGAATGAGAAAGCAGTGACATGGCTCATTAGTACCAGACATCCAGCTTGTTCATTGGCCTATACCTCTTTCCTCAACAACTGATTTCTGCTGCTTGAAGCTGTAGACAGCCGACAACTTTAAATGAGTGTTGTCTCATTGTTTCCTTTGCTTGTGCTAGAGCCCCCTGCACAGCCATACCTGGGAGGGGAAATTGGATTGAACTGAGCAGGAGGTGAGGAGACCATCCTGAAGGCCAGAGCCACTGCCTTCCCCACCATATATTCTGTTGACAGCCTGCTCCAAACCTGAACCTCTCTCTTGACCCTGGAGAAGCCCTGGGTCAGATTTGGATGGTTCCATTGGTCCATCATTGAACCTCAACCCATTAGCAGGTTCAATGGCGCTTTGATATGAATTGGAGCCAGGGAAAACTTATTTGGAAATCTGTTTATTTTTTTCCATGATGATAAAAGATGACCAATGAATAAAGCTTTCTTCCCTCTCTAGTGCAGGAGGTGAACAACAAACTCAATTTCACCTGAGATCAGCCAAGAAGAAGCAGCTGAATTTGCCTTTGAAGCCTAAACATTGATCATGAAATAAATTATGCTATTACTTTCCTCAGGTTCATGAAAGGAGTCTTTGCAGCCACAATATAAGAGATGCCCTATTGTTTCTTGGTTATTTCATGTTGAACAAAGCAACTACTCCTATTTATATCATGTGGAATGTTATAGCCACTGGAGTTTTCTGCCTGGTTGATTCTGCATTAATTTACAATGAACATTAGTCTTGTGATTTATGGACTGCCAGATTCCCTGAGTAGAATAACTTCCTTGAAGAAAAGCTTCTCACCCACAGGACGGCTCAGACAGAGAGTTTCACTTGTCTCTGCCAGCTCCAGCCTGGGATCTTGAAAGAAGAAAAGGGCAGGCAGGATGTGACAGGTGAAACAGCAATTTTGGCACAGCAGGCAGCATTTGCTTTGGGTGAAAAGTCTAACATGAGCTCACCCTTCTCTCTTGGTCCTTCCAGAAGCCTCCCTTGGACACATGGGATCTGTCCAGCCCCAAAGGGAAATAACAAGACTGTATTTATGTCTTCTGAAACTTTTGCATGGGAAAATTCATCAAATGGTTTGCATTTTTGTAGCTCAAGGCTTTGTGCCTGCTCTTCTTAGGAGCTGAGGTGGGATGTCTCCACTTGGGAGCTGGGATCTAAGGTCACACAGGCATGCTATTGATTTACACAGGAATGCAAAAGCAGAGTCAGATTCCACAGCCTGCAAATCCTTGGGAACTAGTTCTCTTATTTGGTTACTTGGTGTGGTGTCAGCATTGTTCTTTAAGGAGACAATAGCTTCAGAGAAGCATCACTCAAAGGAACTCCCTCTTCAGTGAACAATTTGGCAGGCACACCTTTGATGACTTAATATTGTGCTCAGAAAGACAGTAACTACTCCTGGCTTGAGAATAAAGGAGAGGACAGGGAAAGAGGAGGATTTCAAGGAGTTTGGTTGTGCCTTACATTCTTAGACCAATGGTCCTGCCTCCTTCTCCCTGCCCCACTCCCCGCACTCCTCCCTGAGCTGCAGGGAGCAAAGAAGGGCAGCATGGGTTTTCGTAGCATAGATATGGTGAGGCAATATGTTTTCATGCTCCAGCTAGGTACTAGAAATGCCTCTACCACGTATCGATATCACAACCCATGCCAGTGGGCACTTCTGTTGTCAGTCTTGAAAGAGACGCTAAAAGCTGACTTTACAGACAGCACACAACCCAAATGTGCTTGTGCACAACCCAAATGTGCTTGTCCAGTTCAGACATGAAATGTGATCATTGTACAGAGTGAGGGAATTCCTGCTCTGGCTGCCCAAGCTCCACATGTCCTCTGTGACTGTGTGTGCTGCTGCTGTGTCAGGGCTGGCACTGGCGAGGCTCTCACAAGCTCTGGGTCAGTAAAACAAAACAAAAGTGAAGGTTGCTGGTGAGTTTACCAGCCTGAATTCCCATAGCAGTGGGAACTGGAGGCTCTGACAAGAGTTTTATGGTAGTTCATTGTAAGTGCATGTAGAGAGGTGAACGTCACATGTGGCAGGAGAGATTATCTGAGGTAGCTTCCCTTACTAATCCTGCTGGATGCAATCAGCTCATGAAAGCAAAGAAAATTCCAAAGCAAATTGCCACAGGTCACAGGATTACTTTGTGGATGAAAAGACCTTGCCATTTAAACACTTCAGGAAATGATCTCACTTCCTCCTAGAAATTTTCAAAGACTGAAGAGCAGTTATATTTTTTTGGCCACTTACATCTCCTCTAATTCCAGGTGTTTGAGCATAACACAAGACTCAACTGTATGGCCAGCTCCTTCTTGGGAAAAAAATTGTTCATGGTGGTCTTTTGCCAGGTTCTTAAAAACTCGAGGTCTGAGAAAACATGGTTGTAGACCTGGATGCTGATCAGGGGAGAGGCTAAAATGGAAGGACACGAAAATGAGAGGCAGAGAAACAGAATATTCTTACTGTTCTATCATTCAAATCAGGGAAAAAAAATGCTGTGAATCTAAAAGGAAACTTTATTTACAGCACTTTTTCTAAACCAAGGTGGTGGGTATGTCTTGAAAGAATTTAGTCGCCAAATTCCTAGTCACCTCTAGGAATTACATCCATTGCTTTAGCTTGTGCTTTTAATTGTGCTTTCATTGTCTGGTCAAGTTTTCAAATCCCAGAAACTAGGACTTATCAGAGTAACTGGCTCATCTATATGAATCATCACTTGTCCGTGGATTGGGCTTTGATAAAAATAAGAAATACACTATTTTATAGGAAAAGACCAAAGACACTTCTTCTGTTGCCTGTTGCAAGCTTTTTTTTTTTTTTTTTTTTTTTTTCCCCAAGGGCCAATTATGAATTTATTTTCATTAGTGTAAGAATGTCTTGGTTAAAAAACAGTTTTCAGACTGGGCTCTTCTCCTGGCTGAGGTAGCACCAGATGAACAAGTCTGTGCAAAGTGCCCTATTTTGAGCCCGTCTGTATAAAGTATCCAGAGGTTTGAAACCAAGCAATCAGTCACACACATAAGACTCTCTCTGCTGGTGGACTTCAGCCAGGCCATTAGCATAACAAAGAAAATAAGTGCTTATTCAGATTCTATTTATTATCCATATTTCATAACTTCTAAAGAGGGAATTGCTTGAATAATGGCAGTAATAATATATTAGTAAAGATGCTTGTTCTAATCTTCAGTGAGATCTGACAACGAAAAATACTGTCCAATGTCTTAAAGTGCGTGTTTGTGTGTGTTGTAGAGGATATGAAGAAAGGTGTATCTGTCCCAAATGTCAGAGGAACCCTTACTCAAAATACTGTTAGGTGCTCAGTGATGTAGAGTTCACAAGAATATTTCCTTTTTCTTTTTTTTTTTTTTTCCTTTTGCTTCTCTTTTCCTTTTCTGTCCTTCTTCACTGCCAGCCTGAAGAGCTCCTCTTGAGTTTTCTAGTTCAGCATTGTGGTCTCTGGCCTCAGACATCTCTGCAACAGTGAAAGCCCTGTAGAAAACTTGAAGTTTTTGTCTGCACCTGCATAGGAGTGCTGCCTGTACAGGGTTTGTGTAGATTGCTACTAAGCAGTTAATGCACAGGCATGCAGGTAACTCAAAAAAAAAAAAAAAAAAAAAAAAAAAAAAAAAAAAAAAAAAAAAAAAAAAAAAAGGTGGCTATTGAGAAAAGCCAGTGGGCTGCAGTAAGAAAGATTCAAATCTGCATGGCAATGCCCTGGAAAAGTGTTGGTATGCCAGCGAAGACAACACCTTCACTAGCTTGACTTGCATTTCTTTAAAAAAAAATATCCAACTAAGTTCTTACTGACAGGTTTTACATCATTTTTCCTACTGGTACTGGAAACACAGGAACTTGAGTAAAGCAAGAGTTCTGTGTGGTGCTTTCCTCTTACTTTTCCTAAGTTTTCTATAAATAGTACACCTTGGGGATTGCTGATACCTAACTATATAGTCGGGCTGCTGCAGTTTTCCTATATAAGAGATGATTTTTTTTTAAGGGTTTCTTATTCTGTAATTGCCCATAGCAGATGGTTAAAATTTGGCATCTGGAGAGATGTTGATCTACAGATATACCTTGTCTTCACCCACAACAGTCTGTTCTAGAATTAGCTCACTTATAAACTGCTACAGATGTTGTTTTCTTTCATTAACCTTCTTCAAAGTTGGCAGCATCCCAAAATAATAAGGGATTGTGGCCATTGTGAGGTGTAGGTTTCAGCGCCTGCAGGTGCAAGGGGTGGTGAAGGACGGGGAGAGAGCTCAACCCTGCCCACACCTCTCAAACCTTCCAGGCAGCTTCCAGGGTTGTGGTTTGGCCATCTGGGCTGACTTCCAGAGGCAGAGCCCCTGCTGCAGAGGAGCACTGCTGTCTGTGGGCTGTCTGGAGAGCACCACCCTGCCTCTGATCACAGGAGCCCAGCCCCACAGAGGCACTTGGGGGTGCAGGAGAGAAGGCTCACTGCTGTCTAGTGGTAAACATTGCTTGAAACTCTCTTGTGCTTGAAAATGTTGGTTCTGCCCTGCTGAAGATGGGGGTACATTGCAGTCTGGTCACACGTGGTTTGTCCCAGGACCTTCACCTCCTGCAGTACAGAGGCTGGCCAGATAAAAGTGCAGAAATAACATAGCTAAGGACAGAGTCTGTATTTTTGTTTGATTTTTATTGACTTTGTGGTACAACACAAACTATTGTCTTCAAGATGACTACAAGGTGCAGTATGGTAAAGTGGATGACACTAGCAGGGTAACTTCAGAAATAATCATCTCTCAAGTAGTTTCCTATGCAACACCTGAAGGGATAGCAGGGAGATAACAGCAATAATCAATGTGAGTACCTTACAGGTACAATTTATCATGCACCTTAGTAAATTTAAAGGCCTTATTTTTGTTCTTTCACTGATTCAGTACGTTATTTTCTTTATCTATGGGGATTTACCTTCTCATCCTGCACTTCTCAGATTGGCCAGGATCCAAGGATCCAAGGTCTTTTGCTGTACCAGGAATGCTTCCCCAGGAAACTCAATATGTTTTAGTTTGTACAGGATCTTCTCAATTGTCCCTTTGTAAGAGAGGGAAGGGCAGAGTATAGGATTTGGAGTGCTGTTTGAAACAAAAGTCCAAGTAGGGATTATTAAGTATTAAGATTCAGATTAACTTAAAAACACCAGTTTAGAAGCTGAAACATCCCAAAATAAAAAGCCAGAGACTGTTTTCAGGGCACTGGTGACCATGCTGCTTTGCCACCTGGTGTAATGGACACACAAAATTGGGACACACAAAATTGTGAGAAAAAGTGTGCCTGGCTAAGGGATCCTTGCTTTATTTTCAGGAGGGAAGTGGTGGACACAACATAAACAGGTACAACATCAGCCGTGCTTTGGCTCTGATTCAATCCTACCCTGGATTACAGAGGCAGAAAACACTGTAGCTATAGATCCATGGTAAGGTCTGGGCATTTCTCTTTAGGAGCGTCCAGACAACAACTCTGGTGAACTAAGGGCTTTCCACAGTCCAGCATTTGCAGCATCTGCATCAGGACATCTGTATTCTCAGCAGGAGTGAATCATCTCTTATGAGTCACTTGTGTTGCTCTTCTTTTGCAGGCTGACCAGGTCGGGCTCTCCTTAGGGAGAGAGAACTGATTCATAAATGGTGAGACTCAAATGGAGCCCAGCAGCTGCCACATTTGACCTCTGGTGTCGAACAGGGCCAAAGATTTTCTCCTGCCTTGGGTCCAGTGAGTTGTGGTCAGTTTAAGCCTCTGCTGTGCTTACAGGCTGAGATGATATGGCCATGTCTTTTCCAAATTTGTACAGGCATCTTCAATTTCTGATTCTGGTATGACAAAGCACGTTAATGTTTGGTGAGGCTTGCAAAGTGGAAAGAAGTGCTCCAAGCATGATGCTTGAAGGCATGCTCCATCCACAGCAATTACTTAATTACTAGGTACATGTGTACCAAGTTTGTGTAATTCACACTGAAAACTGTCTCGATTTGAGCCATAAATAATATCATCAAGTCCATTTCATGAGACAGAAACAAAGTAATGGAAAAAAAATAGAGTAATATATTAAAAATGTTACCTTGGGAGTAATAAATTTATCAGAAAACACAGAGCACAGATGATAACCATTGCTGCTCTGAAAAGACCAACAAATTCCTGTTCACCCAGGGTATTGATAAAAGGAATTCAAAATTCCTAAGGCCATGTTCTGGGCTGGCTATTTTGGAACAAGCCAAGAACTTCTTTTTGGTCCTACCTGAATTTAAAGAAGAATGTGTTCAGAAACACAGTTTAGGTTACCCTTCCTCTACATAGTTTGTATTAGGGTTATACATTGCTGCTGTTACCCAGTTCTCTGAATGCTGCAGTTGAGTGAGCACATTAGAGCATGAGAAGCATTGCATTCCAGGAGCATGTTGTTCCTATCCAAATTAAAATGGATTATGGAATATTACAACGTTCTCCAAGGCAAAGATAATGGGTAGCATAAAAATGCTTAGTTACTACAGCCTCAGTTGTGAGGCACCAGGACACAAAAGTAACCAGTTTTTTCTATCTCCTGGGTAGTTCCTAGGGTCATCAGCTGTGGAGCTGACACTCCTGTGCAGGTGGGAAAAGGAGAACTTGGCAGGTGGGTGATCAACTCCACTTGGCCAAACTCCTGCTGATGGAAAATGAAGAAGTTCTGGCATCTCTTTGCCAAGTTAATGAGAAATAAAGAGCTGGGCCCAACTTTTCCAGAAGGATAATGGCATCCAGTTTGCATAAGAAAAACAGACATGTCTGAACTGAGTATCTCCTCAAAGCAAAGGTTTGGATTGGTTCAACCATTCCCAAAAGGCAGAACAGCTGGTCACACAGGTATACAGAAGTCCTTAAACCTGGTCTCTGCTGAGATCAGCAGTCAACAGGGTGGGATCAAGACTTTCTGGTGGTATCTTTCTAGTGGTATTGGGTAAATATATCTCCACATGATGACTGGTGACCAAAAGAAAATAACTAAGTGTATTTTTTTTATTGACTAATTAAGAGGAGCTCTCAGGCTGAGTAAGTGAGCAGGCTGGCACGTGCATTTGAGCTGGATGAGGTTTGCACTGTGGCAGCTGAGGAGCACGCTGACACTTTCACTACCTTCCTCACATCCCCGCACGTACCTTCTTGTGATCCACGTACTTTGGTATTCCAGTGTGCTGCCTCAAAGCCAGCCAAGCGGACAGTGCTGATGAGAGGGTTGTGTTTGACCCCTCTGGCTGCCGAATGTGCACCACCTCAGGCATGAGGAGGCTTTCATTCCCATACTCCTGCATGCCTCCTCGCATACCCACGGTGAGGGCCTGGCATAAGAGCCTTTGCTCAATCAAAACTGATTCAGAGCACCATGTGGACTTCAAATTAATTCCTTGAAATCTCTGATTTCAGCCCAATGCAAATCAGGTTTATTTTTTATAAGAAGAAGGTTATGGAAATAACAAAATATTTGTGCTTGGTACCTGTGTGCTTTGCACTTCATAAGCAAGGACACGGTAAGTGTATACGGTAAAGAGCTGCCATACACAAGTGGTGTTTTATCTCTCTGTTAACCTTCTGGGTTTACCATGATGCTGTCCTTGTCACTTTTTGCTGACAGAAGGAGTCAGAGGTATAGTATCAGACCCATCAACTCAGGCTGTGGCTGTACATCCGACAGCAGACAGCTCACATTGCCGTCAGCCCCAACAGTGCACCCGGCAACACACGTGTTGTGCAAACGAGTAAAACGAGTCAAACTCTTGAACAGGCAAGCAGGAATGGAGCCCTAGTCCCTGCAGTGGTGGGCAGGAGCTGATACCCCACCTAGCGCTAATTGGCACTTTTCATCTTTCACTGTCTCTCCTCAATCCGCCCCACATCACCATGATAGTGAAGCACTGATTAACGACCTCAGTGGAAGTGTGGGACCCTGTGTCATGAGCATCTGAACGCTTTGGAGACCCCTTGGGTTTCAGAGCTGAGGCCATGCTGAAGGTGGTTTTCTGCTACCCTGGGACCCACAATAAACAAAAATGTTGTTCTTTGAGTCTCTTGAGTAGGACATCTGCGCATCTATATGCAAATAAGTTGATAAGAACTAATAATCAGCCACTTTTTGGCTTTAGAAATAGAGGGGAGTATCTGCATTGCACATGAGGTTGGTACCTGCTGAGACAACTGTCTTGGTTTTTGTATTTCTTAGGAATTTTTGATGTCTCCTGTTGATAGTGTTAATAAATCAGAAGGGAATTGCACAGGCAGTGCTGCCAGACGTACAAATGGAGATGCTACTTCGCATGAAAAATGTGTGATTCTGGGATACATTTACACATTCTGTCAGTCATTTTGTCTAGCTTCACATACAATACTAACCAAGTAAAAGACTACACATGGAGAAGAATAGAAATTGGAAGAGACATGGATGACAGCAAATTATGGTGGTGGGGAGAGATCACCTGCTTGGACTTTAGGACTGTCATTCAGAGAGACTTCAACTATCAAAGAAAATGGACAGAAAAAGCCTTATGAAGACAAACACAGACCTGCACATAGAACAGAACAAGTTAATGTAACAGGCTGGAAACCCACTGCCTCAGGAGCCTCTCCATGGAAAGGACTGGAGACCCTGTGAGCACAGGCTGCCCAGCAGCCAGCAGAACCTCCCAGCAGAGATGGAGGGTGACCACACTCCGAGAAAGAGCATTGCAGCCACTCAGGAGAAGATCCTGCCTTTCTGTTTGACACCTTTGAGGCCACATGAGAAGCAGTGTCTGGTTTTGGATGGAGTGGGACAAAGCCAGAAGATGACTATGAACACAATTAAGGGTCTAGAGAAAATAACAAAGGAGGAGAGGCTAGAAGAAATGGGCAATGGGCTTGTGCAGCCTGGATAAGAGCAGTTAAGATGGAGAAATAACTACAGGGTCCCATGGGCTGATGGGGTGTTACACAGAAGGAAGAGCCAGACTCTTCTACAAAGTACAGAAAGAACAAGATGCAACCATCACAAGATGCAACAAGAGACATTTGGGTGAAGTGTCATGAAAAAAAATTGCAGTGATAGTATTTCATCACCGCAACATGTTGTCCCCTGGGGTGGCTGGACCTCCTTCTCTGGTGGAACTCATAGAAAGGCTGGGTTGGAAGAGACCTTTGTCATCATCTTCATGGCCCTTCTCTGAACTCCTTCCAAAAGGTCCATGTTCTTTTTTGTGCTGCAGACCCCAGAGCTGGATGCAGAACTTCAGGTAGGGTCTCACCAGAGCAGAGAAGAGGATCAGAATTCCCTCCCTCAACTTTCCATGCTGCTTTCAGTCCAGGATGAACTGTGAGTGCACACTCTTGGCTCATGTCCAGCTTTCCATCCACAAGAGCCCCCAAGTCCTCCTCCACAGGGCTGCTCTCAATGGGCTCTTCTCCCGCTCTGCACTCACATGTGGGGCTGTGTCTACCCAGGGTGGTACTTTGCACTTGGACTGGTGGAGTCTCATCAGATTCATGCATGCCATCTTCTCAAGCTTGTCCAGGTCTCCCTGGATGGCATCCCTTCCTTCTGTTGTGCCAACAGCCACGTTGAACTGAGGTATTCAGGAGTCAGCTTGTCATGGCTCTAAGCAACCTGCTCTTATTTCGAAGCTAGGCCTCTTTGAGAGGTGGGTGAACTCCAAAGGCTCCTTCCACAAAAAATTTCTCCATGCCTTTGTTGTTTGGACGGTCACTTCCCATTGAAGCCTGCATAATTCAGTCTTTTCTCCTTCCTCTAGCTCACCCTTCATGTGCCAGGTTTACCTTCTTGTATGCCTTGGCGTTGGGATGAGAAATTCTGTTTAGTCTTCCGTCAGGTCTGCATCTTCACAATACTGTACCTCTGGCCAGACATTGTGTCATATGGTTCTATCCATTTGCCACTATTACTGCAAGAATAACTTGAATCAAGAAGCTCTTTCTGACAGCTGGATTGCAGCCATTGATGGAAACCTGTTAGTAGTGGAGTAGCTGGATCTTTGAGTTGCTTACAGAAACTGCTGTGAGTTATAAAATATGATTGATTGCAATCACTTCACCCCTCAGAAATTGTCAACGGCTGATCTCAAAGCCCAAGTTTTCATTTCAAGTAGATTAATATGGTTTTCTGTCATCTTCAAGATAATATCAATACATCAGGACTGGGCCACTCTGGCAGAAAAGATAACAAATATTCCTACTGTCTTTCCAAACAGAATGTCAGCTACTGTTAAAATTGTTATTGTTTTTCTTCAAAATTGCTATTGCTTATACTTCTTCAGTCTAACGGAGCTTTCTTCTCACTCAGCATCTGCATAAACCCTCATCCTCTCTTGGTTGCCAAATGCATCTCAATGATATCCACTGTGGGATGAAGATACACATAAATATACATTTAAAAGCATGCACAAAGAGAGGAATATTATCCCCTGGCTACTCCAGCTGCTGGCAAGCCTTGACCTTCAACCGAGCCACAAATCTGCTGGGTTCTGGGAGAAGAAAGCAGTGACACAGCAGCCTTAAGTGTGTCCCAGGCCTCCCCTGGACAAGCTTTGAGTCTCTCATGAAAAAGGAGAGGTATCAGTGCTGGAGGGTTGGGGATGGCAAACCTGAAATTTTCCCCAGGGCTCTGTGGTGGTGGCACCACACGGGTGTTGTTGCCATCTCCTGCAGCCCAATCCGCTCCAGAAGCCAACCCGGCTTCACTCACCACTGTCCCCAGGAGTGCACACTGCCCACTAGGAAAGGTGCTTGTTCAGCTGTAGGAGAAGGCTGCAATAAACAGCTCATTAACAGAGGACAAAGACATTTACATTAATAGAGACCTGAATATTTCAAATGCAGTGCTACGGAGGCGCCAAACACCATTTAAACACAGCGTGAGAAAATGTCTGCTTTTCCCAAGCTCTTCTCAGGCTATTCCCCTCTCTCCTTTCCACCAATCCAGCCCCTGCAGAGGTACCAGGCACCTTCTGGGTCAGTGCTTCTGCGCTCCACTTGGTCTTTTCTCAGCTATTTCTTTGAAGCGGGACCCAGAGGGACCTCCCTCCTCCGGCCTGATGGCCGGGCTGTCACTCACAGCTTTACTTTCTTGTCTGCCTCTCCTCTGTGAAACAAGACTCTTGTCCCCTGAGAGCTTTCAGGCACAGCTTGTTGCTGTCCCCTGGAAAGCACAGCAGCTGTTTGTGTTCATAAGGAAACAGCAGTTCTAAATGCAGCAAAGATTGTCCTCGGGAAAGGGATGAGGCAGAGTGCTGGGGACATGGCAGGCTCTCAGCTTTAACCCCTGCACCAAGGGCAAGGAGTAGGTGAGCTGGACTGGGGCTCTTCAGGGGATGCTTGAAACATTTGAGGGAACTATTATCACCCAGAGCTGGAGGTACAGGCAGAGTTAACTCTCCTTGGGCAGAGCTAACACCACCATGGCAAGCCAGGCTCCAGCTCTGTGATCGTGGATGCCCTGGAAGCAGCAAAAAAAAAAAAAAGAAAAAAAAAAAAAGATGACGCTTTCCCCAGTTATTTTCTTTGAAATAATCTTTAACAGACTGCTCCACCCAAGAAGATGTTTACTCAGTTTGTCTACTCCTCCCGGGGACAGGGAAGTCCTGCTGGGAGTCAGAGGCTGTCTGCTGACAGCTGCAGCCTGCCTGCACCTTCCTGCGTGGGGCGAGTGGGGAAACACTGCACCTGTCCTCTGGAATGTGGCCCCTGCCCTGCCGTCCTCCCCTCCAGGGACATTCCCACAGCCAGCGCTTAGCCCAAGCTCTGTTGTGGTGAGCTCACCTTTCATTTACGGTGTTAAAAGCTTTCTAAATCTGGGTGGTTTTTTTGTTTTTTTTTTTTTTTTCCTTGCAGTTTCCCCTAAGGTAAGCACCTCCATTTCAGTCTGAGTCATATCTCCTTGCGCCGCCTGTTCTGACATGCAGAGGTGAGTGGTGTGTACTACCTGAATCTGGCTGGATGCTGCAGCCCAGCATCCCACAAGTGTGAGCCCCATAAAAGTGATACAGCAGCTCAAGAGCTGAAGATATCCAGTATTTTTAAGACTGAGATGCAGAGAAGGAGAGAAAGTGAGGAGGTGAGGCTCTGGGGAGAATTTACTGTAGCCTTTCATAAAGAAAGATGGAGACCAACTTTTTGTCAGGGCCTGTTGTGATAGGAAAGGGGTAACAGTTTTAAACTGAAGGAAGGTTGATTGAAATTCGATTTAAAGAGGAAGGTTTTTACAATGGGGGTGGTAAAACACTGGAACAGGTTGCTCAGAGAAATTGTGGATGCCCCATTCCTGGAAACATTCAAGGTGAGGCTGGACGAGGCTCTGAGCAACAAAATCTCATTGAAGATGTTCCTGCTCATTGCAGTGGGATTGGACTAGATGACCTCTAAATGTCCCTTTCAAAGCAAACTATTCTATGATTAGCATTGCAGTGGTGGAGAAATGTCACGGTGGCTTCCATAATGCCACAGAGCAAGGACAGGTGTCTCCCTGCTCTTTCTGCCTGATTGTGAGGACATCACTCACAGAGTTTCCTTGGTGGTTTGGGTTTTTTTTTGTTTTTGTTTTTGTTTTTGTTTTTTGCTTTTTTTTGTTTGTTTTTGTTTTGTTTGTTTGTTTGTTTGGTTGGTTGGTTTTTTTTGCAGTAATACCTGCTGTAGCTGCTTTATGGGAACAGTGGCAGCCCACACTAAATTATAGCAGCCTTCAGATAGCTGTGACTTCTGCCAGGGTATTGCTTTTGTCTTGGCAGCATGGGATCAAGGTTGCACAAGTCAGGCAGCTTCTGTCTGTGGCATAAATTTTCTTTCTCATCTCATTTCACTGTTTTTTCACCACCATCAGCTGTTCCATCCTTGTTTTCCCTTGTCACCTCCAGGAAAAGCAGGTGGCCTTTTGTGCTTAGATGTCTACACTCAGTGATGGTCCAGTGAGAGAAAAACTTGGTATAACTGAACTGTGCTATAAAATAATAAATTAGGAGTTCAAACTCAGAGAGGAATGTTAAGGAGAATATTTTTCTGCCTTGCCACCTTCCAGGTGATGAGAATTTACTTCATCTGTGAACTCGAAGCATTTATTTTCTCATCTCCGATTCTGGAGGCAGTTCCTCCCAGGAGCACCTTGGTGGTGTGCAGACCAGGAGCGGGTCCAGGCTCTGCCTTGTCACAGCTGTGGGTTCACATCAGCTGTTTCCAGTCCCATGCAGAGCCATCCCTGGCTATAGGCTCACGAACAGCCACAGTCTTACATTAGATCAGTATCGTAGAGATTAACTCTGCTCCAAAGTTATTATTTAGAGAAGGATTGAGAACCTGGCTTGTGTTTCTCGTGGCTGATCCCTCACAGTCTGGTGTTTCTCTTGATTTCTTTGCTTTCCTTGCAAACCTTGCAGCTGCCAGGTTTTCTGAGCTACCTCAGAAGCTAATTGGCCTGGATTTTGCCTTTCTCCCCTTAAGCAGAATTACTGATGACTTCTCCTGTGCATGCCAGTGTCACTGCAGTGGCAATGCTAAGCTCCCACATGTTGCTCTTATAAGTTTGTCTCCTGTGTGATGCCATTTTCCCAAGGCAAATAGAGAACATTTTAGTCTGTCACTAATGCAACAGGCATCCCTGAAATTTCTAGCGAGCAGAACAAATGGAAACCTCTTCTCTTTTCCTTGATATTTATTTGATGTTTTCAGTCATTTATTTGCTCTTCCTTAATTTAGAGGAGGTGATGAAGACAGTCCAACAGAGAGAGCTAATTTTGTTACTGTATACTCACATTCCCACAATACTGTTGGTAGCCAGTGACAAACTGAAGGTCTGAAAGATATAGCTCATATTTGATCTTTTATCTACAGAGGTCATTTAGCTTCTTGGATATGTTTTCTGAAGCTTATTCTCTCACCAGCCCACCCGGGGTCATATTCATAAAATAGGTTGTCAAAATAGGTGACATATATTGACTTTTACAAGTCATTGTCTGTTGTTCTCCCACAGCTAAGGGCACCATGCAGACTGAACCTTAAACCCCTAAAAGGATAGAGGTTAATTCCAACCTCAAGTGCTGAAACCTGGTTGTTACTCCTGGCCAAGGAGAGGTGGCTGTACTACCACCAAGGCATTCGGCAAAATACAGAATCAGGCCGAGCTGGTGGGGTTCTGATGTTTTCCCCGCCTCTGACCCTTTTGTCCCCACTTGGTGACCCTGCCACTCCTTCCTTTGCTGCACTACTGAATATGTAGCCTCAGGGGAGCTGCAGCTTAGAAGCTGGATGCTTGGAGGGGGCCCAAGGGTCTTGCTTTCCTGTCAGGAGTCACATGGCAGAAATCCTAAGTAACTCCTAATTAAAGGAGCTATAAGCTGCACTACTGTGTCCTTCCAGTCTTCCAGCAATCTTGGATCTTTTTGTAGCTGGACACTAGAAAAACTAGACAGTAATTTGATTCTGTGAGACTTCAGGGGTGTTCTGTCTGAGACACAAGGAAGAGCATCATTATCCAAGCAGCAGATTTACAGCCTGCTTATTGAATTATGCACATCAGATAGTTGCTGAGCCACTCTTTTGCTTATTAAACACTTGGCCTTGGGCTTGTCCTGGACCACAGCTTGACTCAGTTCCCACACCCCCAGCAGGAAACTTGGTGGTCCCATGGGATGCTCAGTGGCCAGCCATGTGTCCCAGGAGCCCTGTGCAAGTGTGGGGCCATGGAGGCTGGTTGTGGGTGCTGGAAGTCTGATCCCTGCAGCAGGAAGGCACTGCTGGAGCCACACAGCAGGTGTAAAATGAAAACAAAGCCTGGATAGTGAAAAATAAATAAGGAAAATGAAACAGAAATCTCTTCTTAAGGAGGTGTCCTGGCAGCAGTAATTTTACTTGGAATTTTTTCTCTTACGTTTTTCTATGTAATAGTTCAATTCCTTTGTACTTTACATGCCAGGACTGGAAGAGATGCGTTTTCCATGCAGTGGCTCCTGTGGGGATTGGAAACATACCCTGTTTCTCTGCTCCCTCCCTGACTCTCAACACTTCCCATGATCCTGTACCGCGCTGTGCATCTGGGATGAAAGACAGGGTCCATTCCTGAGTAGCAGCAAGACAGTGCAGGAACACTGATGGGTACCTTTAATGAGACAGAAGTAGCATTTGCTAGGAATAGCCTTGTGATGCAGATTTCTGGTGTGTATTTGGTTTGCATTTGCTACAATGGTTTAATAGGATATCACTGCACATCCTGGTTCCTTGAGGATCTCTGTAAGGGCCATACCTGTAAGCGTAGTGGTGTCTGAATCCTGCCATTTCCCTAGCAAAACTGAAAAGATGAAGATGAGAGCTGCAGAATCTCATTACATTGCACTGTGCAAGGCCAATCTTCCTGCAAAGACAGAGGAAAGCAAAACACCCTTTTCCCCCTTCACTCTGGTGTTAAAGGATCTCCCTTGCCCTGCCCAGCTTCCATGTCTGCCTGTCTCTGTTGGCTTAAAGGCATGTAGTTTTCCTGGTTAAAAACCTTGCTCTAATAGTACCTCTTGGAGGATCAGCAAGCACGGCTGGATGCTGCCAGTGTTTTATGCACAAGCAAATGCACACGTGCACACACACATTTGCCTGGCTGTGTTTGGGGATACGTCTCCTCTGAAGACTTTTTTGCAGTGTAATCCTTCTCACCACCCTCTCACATGAGACATATGACACTTCAGAGGACCACCACTTAGTGACATGATGAAACCCCCCCACATCAGCTCCCCTTCTGCTGTTTTAACTTAAAAACTCCTACAATACTGAGTTGGGCGAAGGGGGGAAGTGATGTTGTGTTTGTATGAGACACATAAATTTCAGCCTGTGACTAAAAGAGCAATCACACATGTGGCATTTGCACATGACCTAACCCAGAGCTTTCCTATGTTGCCAAAACAGGCTTTGTTGTGACTGATGTTCTCAGCTGCTGTTTTGTTTCCTTAAAAATCTCAGTCCAGGCAACGCATTTCAGCCCATTTGGGAGCTGCCAGGGGTCAGTTGGAGAAATGTGTTCAAGCTGGATGGAGGGGTGGGGGTGGGGAGGGGGTTGAGGATGTTGTTTAAACATCTCTGGGCCAGTATTTCCAAAAGCATTTAGAAACCTCAGTGTTTAGAGCAGGTAGGTGCATAGTGGAGAAAACCTGTACTGCTTATCTGCAAATTGCAATATGGAAGTATATCTGAAAATCCATCCTTAAGTCATGAGCCAGGTGAAAAGCAGCACCATTTATGTAAGGCATTGTCAGAGTTCTTGGTGATGCCTGGGTGCAGCACTGGGATGAATGCCAGCAAATTTTTTTCCCTATGGAATTGCACAGCTGACTGTGCTTTGGCTTGCCAGGACAAAACACCGCATGAAGGCAGGCAGAGGGAGAGAGGAACTGCAAGGGAAGGGCTTTTCGTTGATAATCTCTGGGTCAGGTCAGGGCTGTTGTGTTCCTTGACATCAGGCTGCACGGGAAGGGCAACTGTGTATTTTTAAAGATGAACAGCCGTGTCACCAATTAAGCCGGTGCCTCAGCAGAGCAAGCACAGCTGTCTATAGGTGGTTGCTTGAGAGCATTGAGATCCCTGCAAGGGGAGGGAGAACCCTGCCTCCCACTGCTGTTTTCCCGGTCTCTCTGTGGAGGGAAGGCAGGCTTCTCTGCCTGACAGTCTCATTCCTCCCTAATTTGCTACTGGTCACTGTATGCAACCCAAAACACACGGGAGCCTCTCTCATTGCTGGGTCCATGCATTGCTACTGAAGGTGAGGCTTGGCAGGCTCTCTCCCCTTCTGCTCAATACCCTTGCCTGTGTTGCAGTATTCCCAAATCCCATCCCTCCTGCTGTGTCCTGGTGCAGCTAAGGTGCAGCTCCTGGTGGTGTCTTTCCTTTCTATTTCCTGTGGGAAGGGCCAGCAGCTCTTTGAGTGTCCCAACTTACCCTCCTCTTCAGTGCGATAGCTCTCACAGGCTGGAGCTATGGGAACTGCAGACGAAATGTAATTTCTGTTTTAAAGTATGCTCAGGCTCATGGAAAGCCTCCCTGGCTGTTCCTTGGGGACTTTGGAGAGGCTCTTGGGATGAGAATGGAAGAAAATTGTGGCCTGAGATGTTACATGAGGAGCCCTGAGTTGGGCTGCACACTCAGGATGCGCTCCACAAAATAAAGATTATTTGGATATTATTATCCTTCCCAATGCCAAAATCCTGGACTCGCCCTCTCCTCACTTCTCCACAAACTGGAGAGGGGTTGCAAAGCACTTGTTGCCCTGTCTTGGATTTATCTTTCTGGCATGAGTATGCTCCTGTTTTGGGTGTTCCGTGGGCTGAGCGAGGGGAGGGAGCTGCCCTTCACAGTCTGAGTGCTGTGAGAGGGCAGACAGGCTGCAGGAAACCGGGGGGAACAATCAGGTTCTGCTTTGCTGCTGCAACAGCTTGAGAGTGGTGGAGAGGAAATGCCTCCATGACAAGGGCAGGGTGAGCCAGAGGCCAGAGGGCACGTTTTTCATGCTGTGAGGCCGTTTTTGGTGTCAGCACTGCTCCCACATAATAAAGCTCAGCACAGGGCAATGCTGGGCAGGGGGGTCAGTGCCTCTCAGTTTGGGGGGAGCCAGGAGGGTTCCCGGTTTGAGAACCAGGGAAGACTGAAAAAAACCAAAGCTGTAGGAGTTGTTGCTGAGAAGGGACAAGCTGTCTCTGTGAGAGGTGGCAGCGCTGCCTCCTCTACTGAACCTGATCTGGAGATAAATAGTCCCAGAAGTATCTTCCAGCAGAGGGAAGGTGTGTTGGGAATTCAGGCACAAACAGGACGGGGCTACTGCTAGACGTTCCTCGAGCTTTTATTGCAGCATCAGTCTCACAGCAGGGTTTTACACAATTGAAGGATGGCAACAGCTCACGTCTGCCAGGAGCAGCCAAAAATTTGTTACAGAGCATCTTAAAAGTTTTCCAGCTAACAGCATATTACTAAAGCTTACAGACAATTGTTCTAGCCTATCACTGAAAGCACACGTTCACCTGCTTCAAACAATGCTTGCTTGTATGCTTTCTATTAACAATACACAATATTCCATTCTTAAGCTTAAAACTTTCTACTATCTTGCTAAGCATATTTTTCTGCAGCCTTAAGATCTATCCTAGCCAAACCTAATACTCAGACTATTGTTTCATGTCCTTGCCTGCTGTACTATTGTAACTTTTCCTACTTTCAAACTTTGCAATTGCAGCTAATTCTAAATTCTCCTGCTCTTTCTGTTTCTGGGGCCTGCTTCCACAGCTTTCTGAAAGCCTCCTTGCCTTTAACATTTCCCACAGGAAGGAGGCACTGCTGAAGCCCTGCTGCAGGTCTGCAGCTCCATTCAGTGCCCATCTCAAAATCTCAGTCTTGGAGAAGCACTTCAGAGGAACTAAATTATTTAGAAATTCTAGCAATCAATTACAAGCACCCGGCTCCTTCATCTCTGCCCTTACTGAGCCTTTAACTTCGCACACTGCTCAGGGTAGTATTATGATGGTGTAATGGTTGAGGTTTATGAAGTACTTTGATGATAAAAAGTGGTGTTAAGTTTTACGAGGCCAAGATCTGAGGCTCTCATTTAATCTTTCTCAAGATATCAGACTCAAATCTCACTCCAGGGGTTTCCTGCATGCTGCTTGTAAGCAGCACATGGAGCTGCCCCCATGCCCATGCCCACCCAGCCCTGCTGCAGCCTCGTGCCCTGCCATCTCTCCCGTCACAACTCTTTCCCTGTCTGGCTGTAAGCTGGAGTGCTAAAATAATCCAAGTCATAACACTTCAGGACTACAGGTTCACTGAAACAAGGGAGAAAACAGGAGGCAAAAGGAAACCACAGGAGGGAGAAGACTGGCATGAGGTTTGTGTACATGCTTATATTATCCCAGTCATTTGAGATTTACATGGAATCATAGAGTCATAGTCTTTTCTGAGTTGGAAGGAACCCACAAGGATCACAAAAGTCTAATTTCTGGCCCTATGCAGGACAAACCGATGAACCACACCAGAAGTGTTCTTTGAAACTTGCTTTTTGCTGGGGCCCCCATTGGGCTCAGAGACATCCCCTGCCCCATCCCTGCCCCAAGGACAAGGCAAAGGATGGATCTGAATATGTGAGGGAGAGGAAGAAGAAGAAAGCTTGGCAAGCAAGCCAGGATCCTACAGAACCAGTCTCCTTATCGTTGTCAAATTTCCTGCAGGTATTGCAAGGAAGAGAAATTTTAAATTGCTTTTACACACCCCTGCCCGCTTGAGTGCACAGAAAAGACAAGAGTGGTCTCAGAAGGAAGACTGCTATTTTGTGCAGTACATGGCCCAGTGCCTTATTTGCAGTCTGCTGTGTAAGCACTGTTGTCAAATGGGAGCTATTTGCTTCCTCCAGGCTTTTCTATGGGACTCATGAGTATGACATGGGAGGACTTCAGACATCAATTAAATTCTTTCCAGAACAGCTCTGTGAGACTGAGGAACAGGAAACAAAAGGAAATCTTTGTGGCTCGTCTTTGCTGCAATCCAGGCCCAATTTTCAAGTTAGGCACATTGAAAACAAGAAAGCGCAATGTGGGAAGAATGCTTTGCTTTGTGTGGGAACCTCGTGGCAAAGGCAGTGTTAACATCTGGTGCTCCTAGGCAACATTCAGAGCAGTTAACCACTATGAAATTGCTCCTTCTCCTTTTGCAGTGCCTTTCCTCACTCATGCACTATACAACTTCTTCACCAAAGGGAACACCCTCTCTATCTGGCCATGAGGCCTCCACAAGCTGTCCATATGCTGTGTGCTTCAGGGGCCAAATCAATGCCTCTAAAGATTGCATGCTATTAATGAGCACACAAAACCGAAAAACTGGGCTCATACAGGCATCTTCTATCTCTGAGTACCTGGAATTTGTGCTCTGAATTCCCTTTTCTGCACTGAGGGATGTATGTGGGTGTATGGTGGGGGACAAGTGCGGTGAATTGTTCAACCTTTCTCATTCTCCTGCCTTTCCTGCTTCTCCAAAGCAACTCTCCTTGCCCATTTCACCTGGAGCTGGGCAGCACCCTCATATTGCCTACACTCAGCAGTGGCACCACTGAAGTTTCAGCTGTGCAGCCTGGGGCCATTCCCCCGTGCCTGAGGCTGGGAGACACAGCCCAGCTTGCATTGCCCCCCCCAAGGTTTTCCTGCTGCCACCAGGAAGGTTTGAAAGCGCTGCCTGCCACAGCCCAGCCATCTGCTTTCCCTCGCAGCGCCAGGGATGTATCGAGGTCTGCGAGGCAGCACAGGGTCTTGCAAGCTCTTGCAGAGCCTCAGAGGTGCAGAGGTTGTGCGCCAAAACAGGGCAGTGCAGGAGCTCTGCCCCATCGGCCCCTCTGAGGCCACGTGGAGGGGGCCAGGGGGCTCGGCATGGGGCACGACGCTGGTGAAAGGCAGCCAGATGTTCTGGGGGAGGGCAGGGCCGCTGTGAGCACGGAACAACCACTGTGGGAACGTCACGCTCTCCCTGGGCCAGACTCCCACAGCTAACCAAGACCCAGCGGTCTTTAATGAGCTTCATCTAATTGACATTATGGTCAAATTGAGGATGGGAATGATAAAATGAAAATTATCCCTCACAAAAGGCAACTCCTGCTGCAGGTTTCAGGCTTTGACTTTGAACTAGGATGCTGTGGGTTCTTTAAACCAAACCCCAAATAGGTGATTTTTTAGAGGAAGGTATTTGCTTGGCTATGCTCTTTTTGGTTTTGGAGGTTTTTTTTAAGAAAACAGAGAAGACTTTTTTGCTGAATCTCTCCTTCACTATGGCAAGGATACTGGAGCATGGAAAATTTCATGACCTAAAGAATTTATCAAAGTTTTAAGCTGCAGATAAAAAGTGCTTATACCATGAAGCATAAGCAGACTCAACAATAAATAATTCTACCAGTTCAGCTCAAAATGCATCTAAAATATATTTTTAAGGCCTCATGTAGTCTGCTAGATTAATGTACTAATAACTTAGTACCAATTATTACTAAAGTACTAAAGTACTTTACCTCTCAGAGAAGTGTGCGGGCTTCTGGCAGCAGAGGAAGCAAGAGTTAGCAGGAGAGGATGTGAAAGAAAAGCTCAATTCCTTCTTGCTTTTCTGTCAGCCAGCTCTCTATGGTCCCTGCAGCCACCAAGAACTCTTTTATGGCAATAGCAATAGCACAAAACCTGTTAAATATAGATTCAACTGAATTTATATTGAGGAGAAGCATCTATAGTAATCAAGGTTTGCTGGATGTGTCTTGAATATTGGTGTTGTTCTTAATTATTGAGCTCTGCACGTTGGCTGCAAATACATTGAAAAAAAGTTTTCCAGCCTGCTGCTGCTCACTAAGTGAAATAAAGGCATGACAATGTGGTTTTGCCTTTAAAAACTCAAGATAGTGAAACTTTACCAGTTCTGTCGCTAGCCTTTTACTTTCCAAGTGCACAGGTCTCCGGCATATTCTGGACTTGTGCATTTTGTCTTTAAAAAAACTTTATGAGGAGAGGCACCACAGCTTATCAAGATGCTCATGAGCTGTGATCATACAGGCTGAAAACTAGAGCTGAATAGGTCTGAGGAAAGCCAGACTCTTCATGTGCTTTGGCAAACTAACTACAGACAATGCTCCTGGCAGGGCTGTGTGCATACTTGAGACCCTTTCCTGGGGCTTTTCAAAGACTCCCACAATGTGCTGAAGAGCTCTGGCAGTGGTGTTGGGTCTCCACACAAGGGGCAGCTCATGGATGTGCTGGAGGATGGAGGGATGGAAATCTGCATTATGGTGTGCCTCTTCCACTTGTCTGACCATTGCATCATAAGCTCTTCTTTCCCTCAGGGAGGGGAGAGGTGACCACAGCTGGCCACCATGGCCACATCTTCTAGAGATAACCCTGTTCTCACCTTTGATATCAGGAGTCTGGTGTTGGGATGCTCCTAGTGCACTCTGGCAATACCTGGCTGGGGCAGGCAGCACAGTTTAGTGTGCAGTTCCTGAGCCGGGACTGGTTTAAGCAGCTGATAGGAGTGGTAATTGTGTAGATACAGCAGCACAGCGCTTGGTGCTGGTCAGATCAGACCACAAGGACATCTGTTGCATGACAGCAATGCAGATGCACTCTTCAGGAGTAACCCATAGATACATTTCAGGGGAAAGAAAAAAGAAACCACGAGTAAAATATGCTAAAAAGCAAAGGTTTACAGCAAAATGTTTTCTCCAGGGCATCTCTGAAACAGCTCAAGGTAGCATGATAGGAACATGGACTTGTCCCTCCTTCCATTGCCAGACTTACTGTAGAAAAATACAGAATAAAAATGGAGGAGTGCTGTAAGTAGGAAACTATTTTGAGAATACCCAGGCCTGAAGCCATATGCAGCAGTCAATGCATGACTTGTTTCACTGGATAGTGATGGGCGTGGAAAGGCTTGGATTTTTTTCTCCTCACATTTTTTTGTTGTTGTTGGTTTTGTTTTTGGTTTTCTCTGTTTGTTTTTCGTTGTGTTTGGTGTTTTGTTTTGTTTTGTTTTGTTTTTTTTCTTTTTTCTTTTTTTTTTTTTCTTTTCTGTCTTTGTGGCTGACACTAACTATGTTGTCTGTGTATTTCTAGAAGCATACACATACTTCAGTACATGAACACTTCCCTTAGGAAATAGTTCCCTGGCCCTAGTCTACAATGGGGGTGGATCTGGTCCCAGCCACCATACGAACTGCCAGGCACCAGGATTACTTCTGCAGCTCCATCCCATGACGATGGGACAGGGGCATGAGCCTTGACCATGATGCCATGTAGGAGAAAGTCCTGGAGGGTGGCTGTGCAGAACGTGCCTGCCTTTCTGACGGCTGGCTCCTGAGCCTGCCACACAAGTGGGCCAAGGGAGCAATGGGGAGGGGGTGGAGAAGTCTTGGATAATGTGTTAACACTGCCTACGGCAGTCAGCATTGCTGAGCTTGGTAGCAGGGCTGAGCAAAGGAGAAAGCCCTCACCACCTGGGCAAGGACAGCTGCAGAATGGGTCCTCCAGGGTCTGGAGACAGCTAGGGAGTAGACTGTGCCCTAAGGCACTTCCTCTTTCAGAACAGCACCTTATTTGCCCCACAGCCCAGGGGAATCAGAAGTGATGCCTGTGCCTTACAGCAGGAAGGAAGAATGGGCAAAAACAGTGACTGCGTTCAGCCCAGCATCCTATTTCTATTTTATCAATGCAGCAGACTTTTCACCTGTGATTGCCTCTTTTATTTCCATCTGTATGCCAGATCATTTTTTATTTTATATCCATATGGTGCTAGCATGGGGAGAGCTGATGGGCAATGCAGAGATACAATAACTGCATACAAATATATCATAGTGGCAGCGTGAGGAACTGCAAAGGTCTCTGCTTTGTCAAGTGAGGAATGAGTACAGCAGGACAATTTGGTAATTTCAGGTTATTTACAGGTAGTGCTGAAAAGCTTGTGCTGGGCTCTGTTGTTAACCTGTTTAGATGCACTTATGGAGGAGAAATATGAAGCCAAAGGCTGACACAGCTATCATTTGTCTGATTTCTGTGTGTGGCTCCTAGAAACAGAGGAACTGAAATTTGTGCTTTTGAGTATCCTGTTTACGGTACTTGTGCACCTTCAGTGCTGCAAAGCTTCATATATTTACTTTTGTCATGGGCCCAGAAGGACAATGAAGTTTGCAATGTATAGACTTTTCCACAGGTTAAAAGGAAAGGTGGTGACCTCTCTGTCCTTCTTTACGATGATCCCGTTCTCTGAGTCCCACAGGAAAAAATTGCATGGAAGAAGAAATTATTTGCAGTTGCCAACACTGAACCCAAAAGGGAAGCTCTCAAAGACAGTGGACCAGACAAAAGTCACCCAAGACAAAATGCCATTGCAGCCACCAGTGGCAGAGCCGAACACTCAGGTTTTGTTTCTCATCTTGAAGTCAGGAATAAAACCTGAAGGAAGGAATAAAAATCTGAAGGAAGTTCCCAGGCTGGCTCTCAGCCTCAGATCCTCTGAAGTCTGAACCATTGGATGACACTATCAAACTTGCCCGTTTCAGAACAAGCCAAACGCTGGAAGAGGTGTGGCAGGATCAGATTTTATGAGTTATGACCCCTTGGTGCCTTCCTTGTCCTCCTCCTTGCTGTTTTCTCCTCTCCACCCACCCATACTTCCGGCAGGGCAGAAGAAGGGTGGAGGGCAGTGTCACTCCTCTTGTAACCTGGCTACCACAGACCATGATTAATCCATAGCCCTGTCCTAGTGGAACATTTGACCTTGTTGATTATTAACAGCATGTTATGCAAGGCATAAAATCCTGCCTCCTAGAACCTAGCTCCTATGCCTATAGGAGAGCGCAGACAGTGAGGGTGTCTCCCCCGTACAAGCATGACTTGGCTGACCTGTGGATATTTCTGACATGTAGATGGATGTCGAGCCAGCCAAACAACGAGTGTTACTGTCCTGTTGTTTTGCTTCATTTCAGAGAAGAAAGGTTTGCAGAGACATAGAAAGAACTTGGAGCTGTGGTTGCACTGATACTTTGTTCCACGAAGTGGCACAAAACTAAGGGCTCCTCCCTAGTGCCAAGTTTTTCAAAACCCTGGGATTAGAAATTTATGTGACTCTTAACCCCTCGTGCTGTTACATTCTGTGACCTTGGACAGTTTAATAAGGCTTTTAAATAGTGGCTCTCCTCTCCATTCCATCAGAAGGCTGCTCAAGGGATGTGGGGAGGCAGGATTAAGTCCCAGGCCTCATATTTGCTGCCAACAGCAGTGGCAGGCAGCTGTGGCCACTGCCCTCAGGCTGCCAGGGATGTAGTGCTCAGCTCTGCCCAGCTCTTGCCTGTTTTCCAGCTCAGCTCTGGCCAGCACATCCACTGGTGCCCTTGAAACTGTGCTTGGCAGTGGAGGAGCCACTGGGGAGCTTGTTTCTGCCCTCACAGTGACTCCACAACTGCTGGGAGCTCTCTGCTCTTGGCTCAGGGGATGCAGCTGGACCATGACTAGAAATGTACTGTTATTTGTCTCATGTATATCTTTCAGTGGAAGTCAGATGCGTTTATTTCCTAGCATTTGATATTAAACACATTTACAAGGTGTTGCCTTTCTCTGCCCAACATGGTGGGACATGCACACATCCTTGCAGCACATCTCTTATGCCCTCCTGCCAGCTCACAGTCTGACAGCAGTGACCCAACAATATCACCCAAACGGCACAGGAGGAAAAAATGGACTATTAACCATGGTTGCGCTTCTCATTTCAAAGCCTGAGATTTTACTATTACTGTTCCTTTTCTCCACTCCTGGTATGAACATTTCCCCCCCCTCCCCAGCTTCAACACAAACTTGCATTGCCTCCCATGGTACAAATCAGCCTCACCTAAATCACAGCCACCTTGCACAGCCATCCCGAGGCACAATGGTGAGTCGTGGGGAATCATGGCTGATCTCTGCAGGAAGTAAAGGTCTGAGCATATTGCTGTGGCAGAACAATACCAAATGCTATAATTTAAGGAGAAAAGATGAGTTCTGACATGTGATCTAAACTCAGGCAGTGAGTCAGACTCTCCTGTCGTTGTGGAAGCTCAGCACCATATGACCAAAATCAATGTTCTCGATTTTGTGATACAGTTATTGGGATTATTAAGATGACTGCATTTGCCTATTGGAGTGTACAGGATGAAACATATGCTACTAAATAAGCCAGCAAAGCAGTCAAGGGGCTGCTACACGAAAGGATTTGTACATAAACATAACGGGGCAAGGCAAAAGCCATGCTCCCGTGAGTTAATTTAGCTGCGTTTGCTGTAATGACAATGTAATTATAGGAGTGCAATTCAGGAGATTTATCTTTTTAATTAGTGAACTCCCATGTCCTTCAAAAATCTCCTTTCACAGCTACAGAGCCACCTGCGTCAAAGTGCAGCGGGGAGCCCTTGCTTACTCACCACTCCCGTGCTCGGGCTCGCCCTGCGCTGCAGGACTGCCGCAGCTCCAAGCAGATGGTCCCGCATCAAACGCTTCCTTCCCGTGTCACTTACCATCAATAAATCGCATCACTGTTAGTGTGCAGTATAATTTCCTTGGACATTTTCCTCATGGCAGTATATTTGCTTTCGGTAGTACCTTAAATACCTGTGCATGTAAACCTGTGTAGCCTGGCAGCAGCAGTTTCCTAATGGTAATTTCAACTAAAAGGATTTTTTTCCCTGGAAAGAACTCAATGCACTAGCAGACACCCCTGAACTTGCTGTGCTGAAGCAAGCCAAGCTCTAGGAGCTTTGCCAAGAACCAGAGCCCCCTCCTATAAAAAAGCAAGTTGTGCCCAAGCAATAAATGCTCTCATGGAGAAGTGGATGCTCTCAGACCAGCACTGTCACAAACATACAGGGGAAGCCAAGAGGAACATAGTCTGTATGAGCCCTGGCCATTTTTGTGACCCTATATGTGCTTTCTTTTTTCCCTGATGTTGGTTTAACTACATTATGTGGAAACTGCTGGAAGAAAAGACTAACAAAACCCTCAGAAGTAGAATAATGTTCATATTTTGTTTTCAAATAGTTCTTATAAACTTTTCTTATCTTGGAGGTACAAAAGACCAAAAGTTTGTGACTGCATCCTTGCTGTGTTTCTGGTAGCACCCGTAGCCAGGGCACCAGTCAGAGCTCCTGCAAAGCCAGTGTTGAGTGTGTGCATGCAGTGAAGGATCCAGCTCACTGGCTCCATTATAGGAAGCCAGCAACTGAGATGACAGTAAATTTTGATGCTGACACAGAACTGCAACAGTGAAAAACATGATGTTGTTTTTTTCCTTCTTTTAAAATGCTGGGAAGGAGGAAGGAACTCCACCATTTACCAAGGCCCAAGGAAGCTCTGTGAAGGGATTGTGCTGGGGCAAGGTATCAGTCACCTGCCCTTGGGGACCAAGGGCCCTGGATAATTTGCATAGGACACCGTTGTCCTCATGTCCAGCCCCCTTGGGAGAACTCGGGCTCAGGTTTGGATTTGGCAGGTCACAGCTGGCACTGCAGGGTCTCTCGGAATGCAGGCAATCCCTGGCATCCCACATCTTCCTGTGCGGCTGCTCAAGCCCCATTTCCCAAATCAGGAAACACCCAGATGGGGAGGGAGGGAAAGGTACACGAGCTGGAGTGAGTGAAGCAGATACTTGGCCTGGCTTCACCAGTTACCAGTGTGCCTGTGTCCCTACTATCAACCACAACCAAAAAAGAAATGTGTTCAAATGCTTCCTGACAATAACACTTTCTCTGGGGCATTGCTGGAGGTGTCCCACCGCTGCCACCCTGCTGGCAGCACCGGGCCCTCAGAGGATGGCAGAACCAAAGCATTTCTGAGGCGTTGCTGGCACTCAGGCAGTCCCTGCACTGGCAGTAGGAGAGCACAAGTCATAAAGATGAAGACAGAGCAGGAAAAAGGACACTCCTCAGACCAAATCAGCTTCCAGGGAAAACCCCTACACCTCAACACACACAGACTGCAAAACTGAAAAAGCCAATGATAGATCAGTCCAGAGAGCTCTTTTGTTTTATTTTCTAGTAATGATTTTACTTACAGCTGAGATCTCAAAGCAAGCAGAAGTGATAATGTGAACATTTATGAGGAATGAATATATTAGAGTACGCCAAAAGAGAAATATTGCTTTATAAGCAATGCACGATTTTCACTCCTGATGAGTTTAGCACTGGTTTGAGCACAATATTTCCCCTAAAACTTTATCACACAGAGCCACATTATAACAAAGGGTGGGTGAGCTAAAATGACCTTACTATACCTGCTAATTTCCTACTCTTCAGGAATCTCAAAACCATTTACAAGAGGAATGAGCAGAGGAGTAGATGAATTTAAGTCTTGCAAAACCTTTGGGAGAGAAGGAAGCAGACAACAGAATTTTCCCATTTTGAAGGTGGCAATAAAAGCAGTAGCCTGTCACCAATGGTTTGTTTCAAAGGTGTCAACACACAGAAGCAGTGGAAGCTTAGCTAACCTGACACGGATCCTTCTCTCCCTGGGCCATAAAGCGAGTTAAGGGAAACTGACTCAGATGCATGCAACTGCAGCAATTTTTTGGTTGATTTTGTATCATGGCCCAAAACAGCAGCAAGATGAGAAAAGGCTGATTTCATAAATGCCCCTTTCAATTTTGATTAGAAAAACGCGCTTCCTGGCCTGACTGGGTGGTAACAGCTGTGCATGAACAGCACACCACGGGTGCTTGGTGCCTGTAATCAAACAGATCTGCTCCCGGGGGGACAGCAGCCCAAGTGTGTCTGTGATCCACCGTGGTGCTTGTAGCTCCCCAGCAGTGTGTTGCACCGCTGGCTCGTGTATCATCAACACCAGCACAAGGTCTCTGTGAATCACATAAGATGAAGGGAGAAGTGCAAGACCCACCCAGCACCTTCATCATCTTCTGAGACAGTATATTAAAGGGGCTGATATCCCAGGTTTCTTCTTGGAGTAAAGTCCTCAGATCTATGTTTGAGGAGGTAAATTATGGAAAAGCAGAGCTGCAGCCCAGGGTCACATTTCCTAATTGGCAACATTTTTGGTTTGCTTGTGCTCTAAGAGTTTTTCTCTTCTTCCCCAACACCCCCAGTTCTTACTAGAACATGGGTATACCTTTCATCAGAAACATGGCCAATCTCAATGTCATGCCTGAATTAGACATAAGCATCTCTTGTTGACCACCATCTATTTGAAACTGTATTTGAGCTATAACATGATTACTGCACTTTTTTTTAAAAGGCCTTCAAATGCTTAAATTTAGTCTGCTTTTGATCTGGACAGGAATCCAAATTTTATCTCTTCTTTTTTTCCTTTGTATCTACATAAATTGTGCTTGCAGAAACAAGTTCTTGTTTCAGGTAGCACCTTGATTTATGGCTAGCTCTAAACAAGACTTAGTGACTAAATATTTATTTAAAATTTGAAATTCCTGCGGTCTGTGCACCTTTAGTAGTTCAAATGATTTGCAGCACACTGGATCATGGCATGACACTGAGAAATACTTTATTCATTGCTTCCGAAAAGCTATTAAAAATATCCCATAAGAAGATAAGTTGCTTAGAAGGTGTCTGTGTAGCAGAAGATTAAACCTACCTCAGTTGGACAATGTTTCATGGTTAGACCACCAGGCAATGCCCTTCTCTTCATAAACCTCATTCCACTATATCATTTCTCCTGTAATGTACTCTACCTGGCTTCCTGCTGAGGATGATCTATGTGCTTTGTGAAAGCAGAAACTAATATTATTCTGGGGAAGGAAATAGGAAAAAGAACATAAGCTGATTATTTAATTTTTTGTCCAGGAAATTTTGAAGACTGAGCAGCTTTTTTTTTTTTTTTTTCCCCTGAAGAAATTGTGGCTTTTTCTCTTTACTTTTACTGAGAGCATGATAAATACATATTTTCTAAGCTACATTTTGCATAAGAGGATATATCAAAGGATAAAACCCAATGAACCAAATTTGCTTCTGGGAAGGCCATGTGTAACTCCAGGAAAGTATGTGGAGATAAAACACACCTGTGGTTAAATTATCTGTGGAGAGGATTGAAGTGCTCACTGGAATCAATGAAACAGCCTTTTACAGCAGGAGAGGCTGTGGTCTGCTGGCTGATGGGTGAATCATACAGCTATTTGAGAGAGGAGAAGGAGAGGAGCTCCACTGCCAGGGTATCATGGTTGCTTTTACTTCAGCACCTCCCTGGGTGAGAAGTGTGGTGATCCCTCTGGGCTTGCACCACCTTTCCCTTTCTTGGGAGTAGACGGGGTCCAGTAAAACAGCTGTAAGGACAGGCACTGGGAGTGTTCCTGGGACTTGGCCAAGGTGACAATGGGGACCAGTGGTATCAGCCCCAGAGGCACGAGCCCAGCCACCACTGGCAGTTTTCTGCAGCTCAGGGCAGGCATATTATAGGACTGAGGTTCAGGCCTGCAGACATCCCTACAGGGAATTAAATTTCTCACTGGCTTTAATTGCATAAAGTCAGAAGGGCCTTACTATTGCCTCAATCTTTTTTATCCATGCTATTTTAAAAACAAACAAAGAAAAGCCAAACAAAAACCAAACCAACCAAACACCACCACCCCAGCCCCCAAGCAAACAAAAAAATCCCATATAATGAAAATTAACAATTTCTCTAAAAAGAAGTGCAGGCATGTGGGAAAGAAGAATGAGGTTCGTAACAGTAAACACTCACAGTACTTTAATTTATTTGCCAAGGCTAGAGACCTGTTCCTAGACTCTGTCTACGGTCAGAGAGGTGAGAGGATTTCCTCAAAAAAGAGATCGAAATCCCTCCTGCTAGCTGCCTGCAGCTAGAGTGTGTGCTCATCCTGAAGCAGGTCTGTACCTTGTCCATGGGCCATATCAATGGCATTTTTCCCTTCCCCTTCCCCTTCCCCTTCCCCTTCCCCTTCCCCTTCCCCTTCCCCTTCCCCTTCCCCTTCCCCTTCCCCTTCCCCTTCCCCTTCCCCTTCCCTTCCCTTCCCTTCCCTTCCCTTCCCCCAGCATGCAGAGCACTCTTTGGGAGTTTAGGGATCTGGGTTTAGGTAGGATATATCAGACCTCTCTGATCTCTCAGTCATTGTTATTCCTGTGCATCACCAAAATAATAGTTTTTCCAGGCCACCTGCGCCCTTACCAGGCTATAAAGGCTGTTTTGGCCACTGTGATTAAAGCACCCACATGAGCAAAGGGACAGACCTTTTCCAGCCTTCCCAGTCCTGCATGGAGTAGTCCTGCTGCACATCTGTTAGACTTCTACACGCTCTCCATTTTAGGTGCCATCTAGCTCATCTCCCTTTTCACGGGTGTGGGGCAAGCAGGTCTCATTTGTAACAAGTATTTCCACCCAGGGTCAGAAAGTTATCACATCAATATTATTTTTCAACTGAAAATTGATTTCTTCTTTTTGAGGGAAGGAGGGTAAGGAGTGAGGAAAAAGAGAAGGCGCCAAAGAGACAGAGAATGATGGGCAGCTGGTAGATAAGGGAAGCAGTGAAGTGGAAATGAAAGCTTCCATATCATTGCAAACGGATAAATTCATGCACTGCACTAGGATGTCACAGGCTGTAATCATAAAAAGAATCAAAGATACATAATAGCACCATTACTGGAAAATATGAGAAAGACTTGAAAGATATGGTATCATCAAAACTCTCTTACACTGAATATTTTGCCTCTGTTTTGTGCAAAAATAGGCAGAGAAATTGTTCTTTCTGCCCCCTATTATAGGCAAGTTATCACCCTTTCTCCACATATCCTCCAGTTTAAAGCAAAAATAAAGGCAGTACCTAAGAAAAAACTGTATGACAAATGAAGTCATAAAACACCTCAAAAAAAGCCCAATATTAGAAGAACATTTAGGTTTTCTTTTTCCCAGCACAGCCAGCTGCAGCAGAATGACTGTGACAAAGTTGCCCTTGGAGTCTTTACACCAGTAACCCTGTGCGTGCTTGTGTGTGTCCATGTACCCAATACAAACACAGATTTTCACTTCACCCTCACATAATTGTTTTGTCAGAACATTTACCTCTTCCTTTGGAAGGATGGACACCGTGCAGCTGTGCAATGAACACTGTACCCGTTCTGGTTTTCTTCCTAGCCTTATCAGAAAATGCATAGCCTGGTGTCTCATGCAGAGCCTGATGAAATGCCTGCATCAGTCATCAGGAACTTCTGTGTAACCTTGAACATGTCCCAGGTCATGTCCTCTATTTTTATCCTAGGGGTTTCCGTCCTCCTTCCAGCACCTGAGGTACCTTAAAGAGCTGTATATGTAGGTCTGTTTTCCTCATTTTCCAGCCCCAGAACTAAGATATACCACTTCCTCAGATCTGACACAATTCAGCCAGAAAGTTTAATAACTGGGAAAGATTTCAGCAAGGAATATATATATACATTTTGTTTCATGGAGATGCCTGGGCAGGACTTTCAGCAATGTAAAAAACTGTACATGTAGGTACACATTTATGTGCAATTCTGTGTGTATAGATCTTTCCCTGTAATTATACATATACTATAAAATCCTGGCAAGTGGGAAGAGATACTTCTGGAATACAAGACAGCTAATAAACAATATAAACAAGCAGCAAAAGTAGGAGATTATCCATGTCCATAATCCTCCCACATTTAGCAAAATACATGCTTGCACTGAGTGGATCTACTTTTCCACAGCAATAAAGCTTTTCTGTATTGACAGATTTAGTGAATTAGGCTTTAGCTGGGAATTATTAAAGCAACTCTGACAGATTTACTAACTCCTGGGCTTCTTGTGGATGGACAGAAATGCTGAACAGGAGTGAATCTTCCATTATTGCTTTATTCCTTTCCAAAACCCAGATCTTTAAAGTATCTTTGGTCTCTGAATAACATTTTTCTCTCTGATGGGCTGATTTGTAACTCTCAGCAAAGATTTGTGTTATTCTTGGGATCACAAGAAGCTGAATTCAGAAATGCTTGGCCAGTAGCCCCTTCCTTTCCTCACCAGTGATCCAGGGTCGCTTCCTGACTTTTTAAAGACTCCTCTGTGAAACAGTGCTAACAACCTGATGGAGAAGCCAGATGGCTGGCTGTGTCACTCCAGCATTTTCCAGTCAAGGTAAGGATGAACCATGTCCTTGACTCTTCTCGATGAGCTTGAGGTCTGCATTTCCTCCCTGAAGGGATGGAGTCAAGAGGGGAAAGAAGCAGGATGGCTCCTATGGACCGTCTGCAGTCAAGTCCTTGAGGCAGGAGCTCCAGCAGAGCTGGGGATTCGTGGTGTGGAGTTGAAGCTCAGTGGCCTAGGCAGCAGATGGGGTCATAACCCCCAGGCGTGGGAAAGGGCATTTCCATTTCAGGCTTTCACCGCTTTGTGACTTCCAGAGATATGAAACCAAAGTGACACGGCAGACGTCGCCTGTGTCCCAGACACACCCTCAAGGCTCTGCCTTGGTTTCTGTGAACTGCTGGTGCAAAAGATGAGCGTTTCCCCACAGCAAAAATCCTGCAAGACATAAATAGTGAGGAAACAGTTAACAGTGTAGAAAGCAAAAGCCAATGTTTTAGAAACTGAAGGCTAAATGACAGGTAAGGAGGATGTTTGATTTCTACTTTCTAGATTAGAAACATGTAATCTAGAAATGTGGCCCATAGCTCACATCATGAAGGGTAGTGTGGGTTTGGCAGTGAGTAGTTATAATTTCAGAAAGCTCAGCCCTCTATTCACACTCAAAGACTTCCAACAAGAATAAGGCCTGGAATAATGTCCCTGGCTGATGTATTGCAAGGTATTCTGATGACAGTCCCTCGGGGGGCATTTAAGGGAATGTATTTAATACCATGCGCTGCACACTGCTGTGGGTTGGGTGCATTTCCTTCATTATGCTCCTCATGCAGACATGCCACAGACAAGCAGGTGCCAGTGGGAAATAATCACGATGATTCATGCCAAAGTACTAAACCAATAAGCCCAGGGGGAACAGGAATCCCTGTGTGGCTGGTGTTGCACTTTGCCAGTGGAGCTGCAGGGCTGTGGTGTGGGAAGCATCATTACAGGTACTCTGGCACACATTGTAGCAATGCAACTCTTCATCATGAAGACCCAATTGCATTCTCCAAAGTTCTCACTGTAAAATTATGTAAGATTTATTCTCTGCCCCTGCCACCCACCTCAATTTCCTGCCCCTCTCCCTGCCTGGAGGGCTGTAAAAGGCTAGCCAAATGCTTCTTAGAGAGAGAACTGCTGTGGATTTGCGGTGAGGTGACATTAAACAGCTTAGAGCTACCCCCAGGAAAAGACCATGAGAAGTGCCAATCATTGTTATTTCAATTTCTCTGAAGGCACCAAAAGTTCCTTATTTGTGCTAACCTGGACTGCCCTGCAAGAAAGCACATACAGTCACAGTAGGAAAATCTGTAAATCTGAGCCGTCGTTCACTCTTCCGTTCCTCCCTGGGCTTGACCTTTGGGATAAAATACTTAAGTGAGTTGTTTTATTTTTGTTGTTGTTTTGTTGTTGGTGGTTGGTTGGTGTTTTTGTCTTTGTCTTTGTTTTTGTTTGGTTTTTTTTTCCCACTGACCAAAGGAAGAGAACCCCAGTGTCTCCTAGAAAAACCTGTCGTACAACAGGATGCATAGGGACTGTATGGCCCAGGTGAACAGGAGCACAGCTGGCTGCATTGCCATAGGGCTGTGAGTCCTCCATAGAGATGTAGCAAACAGGGGAACGTGTACTATGCTGGAAGCAGAGAAGCAGTTTTATCTGCGACTTCTCTCTCCTCCTTAATGCAGGTGTCTGCAGCTTTTATGGTCCTCCCCATTATAGTGAGCAATTTGGGCTTTGCAGTATAGCTGTACATTATAATACTCTGTTCAGAACTTCTGACTCTATTCAAAAGAAATTCTGTCTGGAAAAAAGTCTTAAAGAGGGTTTGGTCAGAGAGAGATCATGAATTGCAATTATATTTCCCCCTAACTGCAACCCACCCGTAGTAAGACCTGAAGTGATGCCTTTGAAAGCAAAATGCCTTTAATTTTTGTTATCGCTTCTTAAAGGAAAAGACCTTGCACACATGGTAAGAACTGCTAGCATCTCTGCACTGAAGATTGTGTCAGCAGCACTGCTGTTATAAAGCCTCCTTTTCACCATGAGCCCACAGCTCAGGTGTGAGATTTCCTCCAGGCTCAAGCTTTCTTTTAAAGTGCTAGCTAGGAACTGATTTTATTTTCATTGATTTTGTCTATTTTTACAGTGTAAACAGGAAGATGAGCTTATGTAAATTATACTAGAAGGTAAAAAAATGAAGGCACATGCTTTTATTTAATCCACTTTGTTTTTCTCTTTCTCACACTGAGAAATGCTTTTAATGTTTACATTTAAATAATATGCCACAGCAGTTGATCACATGTAATGAAGTCCTGTATTTAATCTTCTGATGAAAAAAAGATAAAAATCTGAAAGGCTGGGTCCAATACTGATTTCATAGATCTGACTTCAAATATTTGATTTAGCAGGTGTTCTCTTGCTAAACGAAATCAGAACCAGAGTTTTCCGTCTTGCAGAAAACACTGGCTGTCTTTTACACAGCATATTTAACCTGCAACCCTTAATTGGTCTAATGATTAAGTACCACATTATTTTTCAGACACCCAAGCTCTTACAGATAAATCTCAGAGACATTATTGGATTTAAAATCAGTATTAGTGATTTGATGGCTGGTGACTTTCTGTTAAGTTCCACAGGCACTGAGACAATACAACCTACCTCAGTAACAAAACATCAAATATGAGTGTCTCAGACTTTTAATTACAATTATCTATCTTCTTTTCTATCTCTCTTTTTTTTTTTTTTTTTTTTTCCTCCTGAGTCCACATATTAATCTTTGTGTTGCCCTCCAAATAACTGGACAAAATCAGATCTCATCCTAAGGAAGCTGCTTCAATTTTCCACAAGGCAAAGGATCTCAGAAATCCTGCAAAGCAAAGTATCTTCTGGTGAGTCCTGGTGATTAAAAGACAAGGTCTGAATAGAAAGCACCCACAAGGTTTTTTGTGGGTTTCTTCTGTTCTCTTTACCCTTAATTCTTTTCTCCTGGCCAATTGCTTTCTCTCCCAGTTCCACTCACAGGTACGTTTCATAGAGAGAGGATAACTACAGATGTTAAAAATTAATTGGTAAAATATATGTGCATCAGAATAGCATTAATTTGCAGTTAGCAGTAGATGCTGCAAATTGGGAAGTGACTAAATGCAATATAAGAGTAAAAATCATACATTATAAAACATACTCTTTTCATTTATTTGGACAGTTGTAGTTCAGTTTTTAATTATTAATGGTAATACTCCTCAGTGTGCTAGTAGATGTTCTGGTTTATATTTAGTAAAAAATGAAGTCTTAGTAAAACATGAAGTCATTACAGCACTCAGCTGTTAATTATTGCTTAGGGATAGAGGGGAGATTACAAATTTTGTTCAGGTTAATGAAGCATGAATCAGCTGCCTCCTACTGCAAGGAAGAACTGAATATCTTATGTGCTACTGCAGACACATTCAATCTGCAGTCTCTTTGTTTTTACACTGGCTTGAACATCAGCACCTGAAATCAAGCCTTCAGAGATGCATTTCAGACTGTGAAAGGCTGTTGATAGCAGGGAGAAGTCTGAATTGATCCAGCTTCCACAGAACTCAATGAGACTTCATTGGAGATTTTACAGTGTCCAGGTCAGGACGCTGTAAGAGTCACAGACATCACTTGTACTCTTTGAAAAAGTAAGAGGTGTGGGGTGTCTGCATTAAATCCAGTCAGCTCTACCAGGACTACTGCTGAAGCAGTATGCAGCTGCATCCTCCACGTTTGCGTGCAGCTGTGGGGGAGTATGGCTAACCATCAAGAGCTCTACGAGGAGAAGCAATGATTTTGGATCCCCTCTGCTGACTCATTCACTCCTCAGGTAGTGGACAGAAAGGCTGGAGGAATGCTGAGTACACTTTTTGAGTACACACCCAACTTGGCCCGCTGCTTGGACTGGTTTCGTACACAGCCTCTTTGAAAGAATTTCCTCCAACGTACAACATGCCACATTTCATTTAGTTGGCAAGAGAGACCCTTTGCTTAATACAACCAACGAGTATTCAAAAATGCCTGTAAAAATAAAAGCTGCTGACTCACATGGCTGGTGCCTCTAGTCCCTTTTATTACCTTTTACAGGCATGAATGGGTTCTGACTTGCAGAATTACTGTAGAGACCAAGCATCATAAATACCAGCAGTCAAAAAAAGCTGTGCCCGCGTAACATTCCTGGGTCTACTTTTAAAAAAAACTCTAAAAATCATGGTAGATGACATTTTTAAGTGGGAGAGAATGCAAGTCCTAGTTGCAATTACTTGATTGCCCCTACCAAGGAAGAACTTGGATGGCAGCTTTGGCCACAGCTTGCACAGCAAGGCTTCTAATGCTCAGAGCCATTAACTCTAAAACAAACCATGAACTAATGCAAATTCTTGTAAGAAAGCACATGCTTGAAAAGTCACTTCCTCTTTGTGGAAACATCATGAATGGGAACAAAAAGTTGCATTCATTGTATAGATTAGTAACAGTAAATAATTCAAGGTGCTCTAGTCCTGAGAGTTCATGTTAGAGGGAACGAATTCTGACCCTGCAGGAAGCTACCCCAGAATCTTAACCAGCAGCCAGGGTCTGGAGGCAAAAAGGAGGTGAGAGCCCTCTCCTCCCCCAGCACAGAGAGGTAGGTTGGGGTGGGTAGAAGGACCACCCTTCTGGAAGGTTTGGTGGGAACAGCCCTGTGCTTACCTCCATACAGTAGGGTCCTCTGCTATTAACGGGCACCTTTCAGCTCTTTGCTATTCTATCAGACCAGGCTGCTCACTGAACATTAAATATTTCTTTGTGTACTCAGCCACCACAGAAAGAAAGCTTAGCACAGGAAGCTTTGCCACAGGAACAGTTATCCCTGGTTATCCCTGGTGTCTCTAATGGAACAAGTTGGTTTGTTCTCTTCACCTGAGTTGCTGGTAGTGAGGTTTGTGCAGAAAGACTGCTTTTTTAATTGGCATTGTTAGCTGTCAATATCACCACTAGATCTCGGTCTGAATAGAAATCAAATAATTTTTTCCCAAATTTTCTGCCTTTTTTTTTTTTTTTTTTTTTCATGCAGAATTTAAGAAGTTTAGGAGGGGTAGTCCATCAGACCAGAGGGCGTCCTGTGAAATCAAACAGCAATTGTTAAATATGTTAATTGCCCATATCCGTTGGCACTTTCCTAATATTTTCCTGCTCTGTGAAAGTGGTATGAATGACATTTCCTATAGACAGAGGGATGCTGTGAGAAAACCTGAACTGCAGAGACTGAGGCCCTTCAGGCCAGCCTGAACCTGTAGCTGGGCCATGCCCCTCATGCATGGCAGGACCCTGGCAAGCTGGCAGCACCCTTGTCCTATCACCTGAACATCCCTTGACTACCGAGGAGAGATGGTAGCCCCCGAGGCCTGCATCTGCCCCAGCAGCGATTCTCATTGTGATTCTGTAAAGGGATTTTTGGGATTTGTGTGCTGCAAAGACTCAGCTCCTGTCAGGATGGGAACAACCTGTTTTCCCTCTTCTTCCTGCGATTCTGCTTTTGGATATGCAGGAAACCAGCCCTCGTGATCTAGGACAGAGCATAGAAAGCAACGATGGTGTGAGTCAAACTGAGGAGTTCCTGAGGTTCTGCGTTTACTCTGGCCTCTCCAGGAACACCACCTCTTGTATACGATGTGTCCGCTCTCTCCTGAGGATCAAGGGGTTGTGTTAGACAAAAACATGATAAAATGGTACTTTTTTCCTCCCTCTCCCAAGCAGCCATCTGGCAGCCATCAGTCATGGAGAGGTGACGCATCTGGAGCACGCTCTTGAGTAATCATCTGGGGTCGCATTGCAAAGCTTTCCACAGGTTTGACAATATCCATCATCAGATAAAAGTCTGGCATCTCTTTGTAAGTCAAAAGCCAAGTAAAACCTGTGTTGGACATGACTGTTATTATCAACTAATCTACTTCTGAATTTTTGTGCCCCATGAAAGAAGTACTTAACACGTGAGACAGACTATTAAAAAAAAAAAAAAAAAAAAAAGACACGGTTCTGGTCTTACGCTATTTATGTACCCAAAGTATGACAGAACATGGTTAGGATTTGCAGGATCCTAAAGATGGAAGCTAGCAGTGAATTTTCTGTGGGAGTCGTTGCAGAGACTGCCTTCACAAATGAGAAAAGGTAGGGAAACATTTGTCTGGAATGTGTTCAGGAAGAGACACAATGACAAAACAAGGTTTCTTCCCCCATCATTACCTCTGCCTCAGCTGAGTAGGCAGGGTGTTGTGTGTGCTGCCTGCCACTGGTGAGCAGAATCTAATTCACCAGCCTCACTGCAGATGGTGCCATCCCCTGGGACCTCAGCCGGTTCATGATCCATACCAGCATCCTCACGGGGAGAGGGGAGGGAAGCAGGGAGGCCGGGAGAAAGCAGCCTCTGGGAGACCGGGGCCTCCATGTCCTGCTGCCACTGCACCTCTTTGCCTTCTGTGCACACAGCTGAAAAGGGCAAAGGCAATGATGCCATTCCCAAAGATCGTGAGGTCAGCTGGGCTTTAAAATTGAAGTGAACTTTTAGATAGCTGTTGTCCTGTCTTCCTCAGAGCAAGGAGGTGCTCTGGTGAGGGAACAGCAAGCCTAGGTGTTGTATCCACTTCTCCTTTCCTAAAACCTTTGTCCCCTCTGACAACCCAGGCAGCAACTGCAACAGCACCTGGCTATGGGAGAGCAAAGAATTCCACTCCAGTGAGCACTGGCCTGTAAGGTCTAGGACAGCAGTGGCCATGCTGCCAGCTGATGGTCTGGGCACTGCTCAGTGAGGCAGGCATTTCCCTCCCACACTTACACAGTATTGAGGAAAGGTTTATCTTTCATTTGCCCCCAGTAGGACTGGGGGTCAATAGATGAATTAGAAATAAATACAGAAACAAACAGCAGAAGCAGACAGTGGGGACTGTTAGGCAGATTTCCACGTGCCTAATGCAACTGGCAGATTCCTGGGTGTTGCAGACGGCTGGGGACATTGTGGTGGATCAGTTCCTACCAAGGCTCTCCCATCCTGTCCATAGAACACTCTTCCTCAGAATACACACCGTTCATACTGTACACAAAATTGAAATACGTGTGAGCAAAGAAGTAGTCCCAAGTTTGCTTCCCTTATAATTTCCCAGGAGGAAAACACACTGTGAAAAGAAAAGGAAGAAAGTTTCAAGTAAGTTATTATTTTTATGGGAGAAACAGAGCATGCCTCATCCTTGTAAAGAAATATTTCCTCCACCCCTTCCTTGCCTTTGAAAGGAATCAAATAGCTATTAAAAAGTACCTTCCTTTTAAAAAGAACAATGAACATTTTGATTAAAAGGAGCTTTTAAGTATTTATATGATTACCTCTTTTGTCCCCCTGGCAGCATCTGTCTTGTTGACTGCTCGGCATCTGGCATGTGCTGCCTCATGTCAAGAAGGCCCTGATTTCTCATTCAGACAGGGGGTGGGTGAGAGAACAGACTTATGCATACATGGAGAGGCTTTTGCCAAAAGAATAAGGCCGTTTCCCTGACTGCTGCTGCTGCTGGTTGTTTGGCCAGAGTACTGCTGGAACACAGCACCCCTTTCTTCCCACCGCAGCACACTGTGTGTACCAGATGGCTGGCTTGTCAGGGTGAGCTCTCCATCAGTGCTCCTGCAGGCAGTGCGGCCAGGCAGGGCATTTTAGGTCAGTATTCCCAAAATTTCATCTGCTTATGGAGGAGATGCACTTTTAATCTTACAGGCTTCCTTGTTTTTCCAGAGGTCATGGTAGGACATCCAAAGCACTCAGCTTTGTCTTGGCAGTCAGTGTTTTCCCTCTCGGGGCAGCAGACTGGAGCAGGCTATCATGGGGCCTTGGGAAAACCCCAGAACTTTGTTTGATGTACTCACATCCACCCTTCACATGGCAGGAGATCTTTGAAATTTGCAGTATCAGCCTTATTTTGTGCATATTCATTTCTCTAAAACTATCTTTGGTAACACGATCGATGACTCACACAAACATTAGTCATACTTTGCGCTGCTTATAATTCCTTGTCTTGCAGAATTTCAAAGAGTCTTTCAAAGATGATTTAAAATATACACAATCCGTGAGAGATGAAGTGCAATAGGTCCATTTCAAATGTGGCTTCTTAAGGAAGGTTGAGAGAGCAGTGATTTGCCCAAGTGTAGAAATTGCTTCACTGCTGCTGCTGTGGACTCCAGGACGATGAAGATAAATGTAGAAGAGAGATCTCTGAAGTTAGGTTTTAGAAGATGAGATTTATTGTAAGGGATGTGAGGCCCTGCTCTGAGCTGCCAGGCTGCAGCTCGTGGCAAGGCCTAGGAAGGTGGGGGAAGGGAGAGGTTGGAAGTGGGAGAGAGCAAAAAGCAAAGAGGCCGAGCCACCTTTGCAGCTCCCTGATAAGGGGTCTCGAGTTGGGCTGGAACAGGACTTGTGCCAATGGGGTTACGGATACCTGATACTTCAGGGGAGGGGTACAGGTGTGGGATGAACCATTGGGGGGTGAGACAGAACATTCCATTTGACCTGGATCTGGCTGCAGGTAAACTTCAGCTGGTCACATAACTGTTTTCCCAGACATCCAGTAGCTAATACAGCTCAAACATCAAAACTTACTTTCAATTCTATCTCACCTACAGGTTTCACATTCTCAGAATATAGGCAATCATATTTATAGGGTTTTTTGGCTTCTTCCTCCCCAACACCCAAGTAAGAGAGAAGGTGACTGCCAAGGCTTGAGTCCCGAATCTCCTGCTGCTGGGTGATATGAACACTTCTTTTGCATTGAGTCCCTTCCTAACTTCATTTTAAGATACATGTACCAGCAACCCTACTTAGAAATCAGAAAAATAGTAGCAGAAATCTTTTTGACTCCTACATCATCCTCATGCTTATGCAGCATTGCTTCCAAATTGAGAACTGCACTTCTACCTCAAATCCCCAAGTGAGGTAGCTGCTTGTTGTGGGGCTGGTTGTGCTTTCTTCAATCACCCTTCAATATCTAGAGTACATTCTTTCATTAATTCTCATTATTAAAGCCTTGCTTCTGCTGTCTTCCTCAAGATTTAGAAAGAACCCTGTTACATGCTGAAATACAATAGATTTTCTTGTTCTGCGTGGGACAAAGGCTTTGACCTGTAGCTGACCATAGGAGACCTGTGGCCTGAAGGAATGGACAGTTAATGAGATAACAAGTCAAAATAGAAGCATTTTGTCTGGCCCGCTGCTGTGTGAGTCTTCCATGTGACTGGGGACCTCTGAAACCTTGGTTGCATCTGTTGCAGCCCAACCTTTTTGAACTCTCTTCTACTTCAGACAACAGCCCAATTAATAAGCAATAGCCAGAGATTGTCTCTGAGCTTTGCAGGTGGCCCCTGTGTGTGAAAGAAAAGAGAAGAAAACTCTTGGATGGTCAGGTGAAGGAACAGGTGACAAAGCTAATGTCCTTGGTGTTTTTCACTGACTGTTGTAGTGGATACTCCAGCTGGAGACTGTTGAGTTTTTTAATTCTAAGTTGCCAAGAAAGTTTAGCGTTCATTCTGTTTTATTATAGAGCAAAACTACTGAAAGCAGAAAGAAGAAAATCTTGGGGCAGACCCGAAAAACAGATTAAAATGCTGGCGAGTTGTTATTTTTTAGTATATCCTGCATACTTTTTATTTGTTTTTAACTTTTTTCTTTGTATAGTCTACTCAGATCATGCTTTTTCACTCTTGTTTTCTGTATGACTAGAAGCATAAAATCCTGGTTTATATTGAAAAAAAAAAAAAAGGGGGGGGGGGGGGCAGGTAGTATACTCCTTTGCTTTCAATGCCTAAGGCTTCAAGAAACAGAACAAGGTGTGAGATGACAGCATAAGATACAAGCACTTGGCAATATTGTATCAGTGATTTAGATGTCTCCTCTCACTTTGCCGGCTGTATTAGAGCGCAGTGATCCACCCATCAAAATAAATAGCACAGCTTGAAGACAAGTAACAAAGCGATTTTACTTTGCTGAGGTGAGGAACAGCCTCCCTCTTCAAATAATGCGCAGTCATTAGCCTTCCTCATTACAGTGCAACACAGGGAGGAATTAACCTCGCTTTACTCATTTAGAAATTAAGCACCTTACCTAAGTTGGTTGCCTTATTCTTTCTGCAGTCAATGGAGGTGGTGCCAGACAATGATTCATCCCACCTACCCATGTACCGGGAATAAAAAGGGATGAATCAACCAGAGCTGCCTCCCTTTGTTGCCTCTGGCTACAGAGGTGGTACAGACACCAGTTCAGCTGAGAGACTTCTCTTCTGGCCAGGTAAATTTGGGTGAGGTGAAGCCCTTTGTGTGCTGGCTGAGGGGCCAGGCTCCCCATGGCTCATGGGAGCACCTTCCTGGGATCCTTGAGCCTGGGTGTCTCCTCTGACCAAAGCAGAAGCAAAGGGAGCTGAGCCAACCCATTTGTTCACCTAATGAGTAGGATGATGTGTCTCCCCTGTGACACACTGGGCCAATTCCCTACATGTCTGGGAAACAGAGCTGGATCCTGAAAGAAAAAGCAAAATAGGCTTGAGTGTATTTCCCAGGGGAAGCATAAGCCACCCGAAAATAGCCACATGAGGCTGGAGACAGAGAAGTACAGCACTGCTGATTAACACAGGCAAGCAGTCCCCACACCATCCAAGCCTGGATGTCCTCAGTCACAAAGGATACCATCACCTTTACCCTCTGGGATTCAGGCACGATGGGGACAGGTCTTGTGCTCTGTGGTTGAACTGCTGCTACTCATAATGGAACTTCTCCACAGAAACATAAACTTGTGTATCCCTACTCAAAAACAAAACAAAACAAACAAACAAACAACAACAAAAAACATTGAGTGGTTTTATTGTCCATATACATATCTAGAATATTTTCTTTAGAAATCAAGGCATCCTGTGATTAGATGTCTATCTGGTACTGTGCATATTGCATAATGAATTCTTTGTTCAGTGGCTTCAGATGTCCTATGCATCCCATATCCTGGAAAGCTAAAAATAAACACCTTGTTTGCATTCTGGTTATCCTTAATTATTAGATAAATTATATTCCTACCAAATCTGTACCCTGATGATGAGATTTACCAGTACCTCTCTTTGAGTAACTGCAATTAGATATCTGTGAAAATAGGTACTTTTCTGGAACAAGGACATATAACAGCATTGGTTTTAACTCTCTCTGCTCCTCTGTGTAGGAACCTACACCCAATTTTATGTTTTGGCTGTCAATGAACCTCACTGTCTTCTTCCTTCCTGGGATTTCAGAGTGTTTCAAGTTAACAACAGTTTGCTCCATGTTACTAATGCAGATGCTAACTGCACCTCTGGAGACTTCTTAGCCGAATACAAGGTAGACTTCTTTCAGTTTCCATCACTCTTTAGAGTGGAAGCTCATTATTTATTGAAGTGAACGACAGCAGGTCAGAAACACAATGTAAAACAAAAAGATGCAGAGAATATAATAGAGAAGTCAAATAAAATGGTTGCAGAGGTCAAGAGCTGTGGATCCAAGGACTAGGATTTGAGTTCTGGAAAGGAGAAAAGCTGCAGAAGCACCCAATAGAGGAGATGCATTACAGCTCAACAATCTATGGAACATCCAGGAAAGAAGTCTGACATATAAACATGCATCGAAATGATAATGGACATGCAGACATATATATGCGCGTATACATATACGTATACATATACGTATAAGAAGCTCAGTTTATAAAGAAAAAAGGTGTAAGTGCAAATGAAGGGCAATACCAATATGCCTCCTGGTTGATGAGAAGGCTATAGGATGAAGAAAGCAGGAGAAACTATTTGTATTTACATCTCATAAAGAAGTTTATTACCAGAAATTAACTGTAAAGATATCCAGAACAGGCCAAACAAAAGCAAATTTTGGAAGAGGGTTATTAGTTTAAAAGGAAACAGTTATGGTGATTACCCAGTTTGACCCTTACTGAGGAGAATACAAGTGAGTGACTGACTTCCTTTTGGGACATTGTCTCCTCCAGAAAGACATTAGGTAACTGGCTGGATCCTTTGGGATGTAGCACTGGATTCCCTATAGCGACTGTTACCCTGCTGCTGGCATTCAGCTAATGAAGAGGAGCTTTTCATTGCATTTTCATGGGCTATTTTAATTCACTCTCATCATAATTTCCAGTGTGATTCACATACTGGCACAGAGCAGCAAGTTTTGCTGGTCTCAAGCTGGGGGCAGAGAGGACTGGAGCTCAGACAGCTGGGAACAGCTGGCCTTTCACTTGCATAATGCCAGATAGCAGGAATGAGGCAGAGGAGTGGATGGTACTGTTTGGAATGTATTTCCATTTAAAAGAATTAATCCACATAATGGAAGGTGACTTTTTGAAGGGTAGGAGACATAAAGGGTCTCAGCTTTCCATGTACTGAAGGGAAAGAACAGCAGAGAAAAGAGCAAAGCACCCACCCACAGCTGCTGGCCGCAGCCCAGCTGGAGTGACCGCATCTTTGGAGTGAGCACAAGGCAGCCTAAGTGGTAATAAAGGGAAATGCTAACAATGGGTTCTAACAAGCTAATTCACTCTGAAACTTGATTATCCACAACTTAGGAAAACCTTGTCTCAGGGAACTACTTGTTCACAATTTCTTAGCTGTACTTGTTTCTATTTTTCTTTCAATTCTGTTTTACTGGATTCTTCTGGATTCCAATCCTGTGATAATTGAAATGTAAATACTTGCAAAGGCTACAAGTTTCAAAGCTCCTAATTCTGCTCTCACTAGAGGCTGGTACACATGACAGGAGTTTTGCCAACTCATTAGCTCCTTCAACCAAGGGTGTTGCTCTCCCATCTCTCTTCACTATGCTGCCAAAAGCTAATGCAGACACAAGTCCTCCAGCGAAAACACTTCTGACATGTTAAGACTAAATTCTGGGAACTGATTTAAGCTCTACCAGAGAGGGACTGTTTGTACCTGAGTGTGTGGGTGCATGCAGAAGAGGGGCCTGAATTAGGTTTTTCTGCTGAGTTTGTCAGTTCACCGAGACATGCTGTTCCATAACAGAGAGCCAGTCCAGGCCTGTGTCCAGATGCTCTTCAGCTTCACAGAGTTTACAGACTATATACAGAGCTACCTTTTGGGACTGTCTGCAATCTGTATTCACACCTGCTCTTGCTAAAGCAGAACTCAATTCTGCAGTCCCTCCATGGGAAGCAGAAGTATATCCAGGATGGTAAGTGCATGGATATTTTATGGTAGCATGAGTAAAGAGGGGCAGAAGTTGCTTGTAGTGATAGTTCAGCCACCTGAGCCCTTTACAAAAAAACCCACAGCATTTAATACTGAAGTCCTAATGCTGAGTCTGGAGTGAAAAGGCACACAGCTGTGAGATGACAGTTTAGACTATGAAAAATATCTCCCACAATTTTTAAATCTTGGTTTGACTTTTCAGGAAACACGGACTACAGCAGTAGGTAAGTGTTGTTAAAAAAGTAATATAAGAAACATTCTTCATTGCCCTGGTAACAATACAAGCTTTGTAAAAACTGTCATGAGAATAAGTGACCTCCTGTCACTCCTTAGCCAGAAGTTAAAGTCAGAAAATAACAGGGCATCCCACAAGGATGGGATAGGAGGCAGAGAGGCTTTCTGTATTCTGTCCTGGTTCTGCCCTCTCTTCACTCTTTCTCTTCTGTTTACGTGAAGAGGATATTTATTCCAGAAGTGACAGAGGCAAGGTAAGTGAAAGCTCCTCTTTGTTTTTCTGTAGGGAGGAGGTCAGCCTGGTTCCAAATCTAATGATCCTGGCATGCTCTACTCCTCCTTATGCTGCCTGGGAAGTCTCAGAGAGCTGCTGGTTGCATTTACTCTAATGACTGTTTTTCTCCCTTTGCTTCCCTCTCCAAGCTTACTAAGCTTTTTCTTTCAGCATGACCAATAAAGCATGAATGCAAATAGGCCAGAAGTTTTTTTTTCCCTCCTTTCATTTTTATTTTGCCACTTTTAGAAGTAACTGAAGAAAACAGTGTCATTCTGTTCCAGAAGAGCTTTTATACCAAGCTGACACTGTACATTTAAATATGTATTGCTTCCTCTATCATTTGCATTTTAATGTTCCAAACCAATAATCACGAAGTCTTGTGTGAAAATGTGAAATAATAAGGATGGAGAGAAGCTTGGATCTGATTCTAAACCTTGCTGAATCGCACCTAGAGGTGGCAATTCTGTGAGAGACCCCTCTAAGAAATTTATTTAGATAAATATAGATATTCTACAGGAGACTGTGCTGAATTTCCTTGACTGACTGTCTGAAGTCGCTAGCTTTTAGATACTGAGTCTGCACAGCCTAGCAGGCTTTTTTCTGGAGCAGCTGGTGCCCTGGTAATGTGTCTTCACTCTGCTTTGGAGAAGTTGCCCTCCAGGTATGCTGAAGAGCAGACTCCTTCGTTGTTTTGCCAATTGCTACTGATACCATTAATCTGGTGACATTTCACAAGCACCTGCCTACCCAAGGTTGGTCTGTAAACAGCACACGTGGTTCACGTTGCAAAAACAAGGCCCCAACAAAGGTCAGAATATTTTTGTGTTCTGCTTTATTATTGCCATAATTGAGCCCCACAGTACAGAATAGAAAGGCAGAATATCCTACTCAGAATTTACGCTGTAAGAATTTTGTCTTATGTGCAAAGTAACACATTTGCAAGAAATTATTACATTGTGTAATGTAAGAAAAGCTTTTTTCTGTGCTTCTTTTGAATAGTGTCTGTAAGTGAGGGGTTAGTTCGGAAGAAATAACTACTGGTGGCCCAGTTATAGAAAAACATTTTTGTCTGCAATTTACTCTATTTTTTTTTTTTCCTGCTTTCAAGAGAAAAATAAATCCAGCTATAAAAGCAAAATACATTTCTTGTATCACAGCTGTCATGAATTTAAATTCCCTCTTGGATCCTTACCACACAGTGTATCTCCACTGCAATATTTTGTTTCTTTCATAAATATGAAGCACTGAAGAACAAGATATTGAATATTTGAAGTATAAATCTGACAGAAGAGTTTTCTTCTCCGTCTTAGGATGGAACCAGAAACAACCCCTTGAATAGCATAAGAGCCAGTATGGATGTTTATTTAGAGCTGTAATGATGCTCAAGATATTTCTCTTACACCTTTAATTAAACTGCTTTACTGATTCTTTGCCTGTTTTCCTTCCAGGCTTTCCTCCAGGCCACAGATTAATACTTTCATTAGGAACAACTTTACTATGAAGCTAAACCCAGGTTATGAAGAATGTCTCTTCCTCACTATTTCCCCTTCTCTCTCCCTTTCATCTTCATAATGGTGAAATCAGTTTCAAGAGAAGATGAAAGTGAGAAGAACAAGTTAGGGGAAGCATGGACAGAGTTAGAATAAGAAAAGTGTGGATACTTAGAACTTCCCCTGGTTTGTATCTACAGATTTACTTTTTCTATCTTTTGTATTGTATTTAGTTCCCAGTAAAGTTTCCCAGACATTTTGAAAAGCTGCTATATTAAATTTAATTAAGTCTTTGTATTTGCTGCTAACAAGATGTTATCTTCATCATTCTTGGAAGCTTGTCTTGGGTTGTGGGTTGATGTGGATTTGCCATCGGCACAGAAACATTTCCTGCACAAACACAAACTGTTAAAGCTTCCCCATTTCCTGGCTCAGTGTGACACACTGCTCAACTCCTTGTGTTTAGGTAATAGGATTAAATGCAGGGATCATTCATATGGGCTGTGTTTTGGCTGATACCGATCTCTGCACGGAGAAGGGTTTAGTTTGAGCAGGTGGTTGGGCTCCATGCTGTAACCTCAGGTGCCCTTCTGGAATTCAGTGCTGGGATGTAGAGACCTGGCAAGAGTCAGGTGCCGAGCCTCATCCACCCCTGCAGCTCTCTCTGAGGTTACCTCTCACCCTCTCTGCAGCACAGTGCTGTGGCCTGGCTCCTGCCCCGTGCCCAAGGCACGGCCTCTTGCACTGGAAAAGAAGCTCTGTGAGAGGGAGCTGAACTCACGGAAGAGCTGTGAATGGGATTTGTGAATGCCAGCACGGTGATCAGACCTACTTAAAAGAGATGGCAGGAAACAAAACTCTGAGGAAAGGGGGTGGATCTGGCATGAAGCTTATTTGTGAGCTCAGCCCTTGAGCTAGGTCAGCCTTTTTGTGCAGAAAGCTGTGGGGTTTTTTCTCCCTGTGAAGCACTATTTCCAGGAACAAATATCTGCTTCCAAAGCCCCCAGCACCATGTCTCACTTTTCCCAGGTAATTCTTGTCTGATCTCACCACTCAGAAGGGACTGATCTTTTCGGGATTTCTCTTTCCTTTAAGTTTCACCGGTCTGTTCTGGGTTTCCTTCACCTGTGGGACCAGGTGTTGGCTCTCCTGTGCCCCTGTGGATTTCCTGATCAGGTGCCTGGCGAAAAGGGGCAGCACTACCATTGGATCTTCAGCACCATGTAACTCAAGGAGCCGTGCAAAGCTGTGAGCATGCATTGCTCAGGAAGGGAGGATGCATTTGTCCAAAACTCTGATCCCATGTGCCCAAAGAAAACAACTATGTACAAGGCATTTTTCATCATTCCAGGAGAACTTTGATCTCCCAAGGGTGTGTTTACCAGCCCTGTCTGTGCCAAAAAAATGGGAGGGGATATTAGCTTGGGAGAAAACAGTACTGAGACATTGGGCAGGTTTTGAGACTCTGGCTTTAGGATGCAGGTGGTGGAAACATCTGTGTGAAACCTGAACCATTGTCTTTTGGAGCCTAGGCTCAGTTTTGCAGAAGTAGACCTGAATGTTGCACCCTCACATAACTGTTCCCTTGGACACAGAGTTCTTCACTGGCTTTCTGGTGGCTTTCAGGGACCTTCTTAGACTTTCTACAGTTTTTGTAAAGTGCTCTAAGATGTTTATTATTTATGGAGCATTTCCATTCCACGTGTTGATTTGCATTGAACTCAAACCTCTCTGAAGAAAATGTAGACCACAGCATACTCCTAAGCAGGAAAGTTAAAAGTTTTCTGCTGTGGTTCTTTGGGTTTCAGTCTGCCATTTCGAGAGAGCTGGTGGGAAATTGCACACCCAAATTCCTGCCTGTGCTGGCAAATCCAGCAGTATACACATGTGCACCCTTCCTTATCTGTCACAAGCAGACAGTTATTCCGTGAATCCAGGAATATGAATTTCTCTTTTCACATGCCTGCGAATGCTTCTGTCTGCATGTTTTTGACCATAGTCAGCATAAGACTGAAACTGTCTAATGTGCTTGGAGAATTCAGAGATCTGCTAAAAAGAAGTCCTGAGATAAACCACAAATATCTGTGACTCAACTGTAAGCCAAGAAGAGTCTGAGCAGTCATACAGAAATGGGAAGTTTTCTTGATACAGATGGGAGGAAAAGAGGTGACCAATAAGGGTAGTGAATATGGGAAGTATGTTTAAGCTTTAAGAATGTTGCTTATTTTGGAGGGTTGAAGTACATGAGCATTGACTGGTGCTGCACAGGGCAAATGTCATCTCAGCAGTTTCTGACTGCCTGTGCTGTTAGCTGCCATAAGGAAAATGGGACTTGGGCAATACTATTCTGCATGATTCCCATGTCTGTTGTGCCTGTTTCTGGTTTTCTTGTGTATGGAAGGGATAGGGAAAGAAAAAACAGATGGCATTTGTATAATCCCCAGGCTGCTGGCTCTAAAGTAGTTTGTCTGTTCCCTTTCAGGCCACTTACACTGAATTTGAAGATGGTTCAAGCACCTTTACTGGGTTTCAACACTGTGGCTGCACATAAGCATGACCATTGTGATGGTTTCTGATCCGCCAGCTCATGGTCATCACATTCACTGTCTTGGAGCGGGAGAAAGAATGTGAGTAAGAGTATTGCTGCTGCTGTCTGATGGATAGAGTTTCAGGGATAAAAGATGAGTAAATTGTTAAGACAGTAAGTTACAGATTTTTTTCTGACACCCTTTCCTACATAAAGGAGCACAAAATTCTCAGGGAGAATTTCTGTGGAAAAAGGTGCTTCTCAGAGCCAAGGAGCCAAGGACTGAAGATCTTCCCGCGCAAATTATATTTATCTTCTTTGAAAGTACACATATAGGATCAAACTCTGGTCCTAGGGAAAATCCATCTGATAAAAGAACACACATCACTGTATAGTAATGCAACTGTAAAGTTATATTGGAGGTCTAAACAGATCCAAATAGAGTAACTTAGAAAACTTCTATTTCATTTTTAGCCATTTTATCTTCAGCTTTTCCTAAAATTATGTTTACATTTTCCAGCTAGGTCTTAGTTTGAATGGGAAAAAACCCAGGATATTTTATTGAAAAATGAAAGTATCTTATACTTCATATTGCAGTATTTTGAAGTCTTCCCACCCCCAAATATTTTATCATGTGGCAATAGATAGAGCACAACAGACCCTTAGTAACAAGCTGGAAATTCAGGGAATCAGCCTTTTAAATGAGTAGTATCTAATTTTGAACTAAATTTATTTTTTAAATTTTAAATTTATTTTTACTTATTAAAAAAACACAGTGATCAATAAGCCAGAAGAATGCAAGCACTTAAGGATGGCATTGGGAATATGAGGGTTTTTGTCCATTGCAATTCCAGTGTCATGTGTCAAAAGATTTATATGATACAGAATTTGGTTAGTCTTTTTCTGTGGTTAATGTATAAGTCTAGTTATTCTGTAATTATTATAATATACAATAATGAAACAATAATTTCATTCCTTCTACGTAATGCGCTCTACCAGCTTTAATTAAACCTAACAACCTCATTAGTGAATATCATTATATTGGCTTTAGGGAGGCAATTCTATCTAACGAATACAGGATTATTAAATGACTGGAGATCTGCTGTACCAGATGTGCCACCGGGCTCCTGTTTGACCTTGGGCGATTGGTTAAAAGTCTCTGGGCCTCTTTTACCCCCACGTCAAGTGAGAACCATCATCTTCCATGTCCTTTGTGGAGCACTCTGCTTTACAGGGATTACAAATACCCCGTTTGAGCACTCTATGTTTGCTAACGGAGACACGGAGAAGTCCTGCCCAAGATTCACAAGATAAGACATCGTCGATCCCTGGAATGGGGATTCCTGGATGCTCAGTAACTTTACTGAAAATTAATTCAGAGTGAATTAAAAGAGCATTCATTCTGCACTGCCTTTCTTATTTTGTGCTGGTTTGGAGCAGGCTGCCACCCTGTGCAGACACCCAGAGCACTTCTGGTGCTCAGGTGCCTGCCTGGGAGCATGGCCTAGGTTCATACGCCCCCTCACCAGCCACTGCCCCGCTTCACACACTTACAGACAAGATTGGATTGAGCTGCTTTGTCTCTTCTTGCAGTTGAATTTACTTTGTGACCCTTTGTGGCCCAGACTGCACTGGGAGCTTTGCCTGGGTGGCTGGATGCTTGTGTTGCACAACATGAAAGCCCCCAAAAACTGAAGAGGTTTGACCTAAAGATGTTAGGACTTCAGAACTGAAACTGGAGCCACCTCCCTGATGTGAGCAGCTCCTAGGTGGTTGTTTCCCAACAGAAACAGGTCATGTTTTTTAAGAGGAAAGGCAAACAGGACAGGAGAGGTTTACATCAGGCTGCCAGCAGGTGCTGGGGACTGCAGGATAAAGCATCAAGGCAGCAGCAGGTGAAAAGGCCTGAAGGAGGGCAGCAGCAGGTGGATACAACAGCAGGGATTGATAACACTTGAGCACTGGAACTCATTTTTCCCTCAAATATTACATATTTTGTATCATTACAAGCAGCAGGGAGCCTGGTTCAACAGAACTGATTTTTCCAGTTGCCTTTTTATTTCACCTCCCTCCCTGCAGACAATATATCTTGCGATGCTTGGGTACTGAAGGGCACCCCAGTTTTGCTTTGCTCTCTTTGAGACAGAACATGCTTCAAATCCATGTTTGTGGGGCACAGCACAGTAAGTTTCACTGAGCACGGCTCCCTGTGAAGCAGCTCTAGAGACAGGTGGGACAGGGCTTCTGAAGGTCAAGTTGCTGACCAGGGTGCATTATGTGCAAAGACACATGCACTGCCATCTCTGGCAGCCTTAAAGTGAAGAGAAGAACTAGCTGGGGAATAAGGAATATTGGCATCCTTGGTGCTTGGAAGGAAGATGCTACGTGGATAGAGGTTGCAGAAAACTGGTCATTCTTTACTATTAACTGGTTGAAATGACAGTAGAACTGTATAGAAGAGAAGATTTGTCAGAAATGTGCAGACATAAATTTCAGGTTTTGAAGAAATTCCTGTCACGTGAATTGGTTCTTGGAAAAAATAACATAAATATTTATACATTAGTATGCTTAAGATGATGTGCCTGATTTTCTCTTATTTATGGTAGCTTAAGTCTCAAATATACATCGAACTTAAATACAAACCAACAGTTTGAAACAGTGTGAGTTTAAGGTTTGTGCCTTCAGTCTCAGGGGGGTTAGCACAGGAAAAGTGTGGATGATTGCAAGTTGCAACATAAAATTGAAAAATTTTCAGATTTACCCTCTAGCATTTTAAAGTGTTTCATTCTTCATGTTGGCTCAGTCCCTGGTTTCTTCTAAAGGAAGAACATGCCAAAACAGAGGGTCATGTGAACATCTGTCTAGTTTTGAACACCAACTGCCACGATTTTCCAGTAAGTTGCAAGCTTTATCCAGTTTTGACTTTGTTACCCAAGCTGCCTCTCTGTGCTCCCAACTGAACCTATGAAATGCAGATGGTGACATCATTATTCCTATCATTAAATGTTATTAACTTTCATATTTTATGTAAAGTAACTGTGACCCATTGAGGTGGACAAAGATGCTGAACTGAGACAAATTGATACAAAGCAATTCCGGCATCCAACCCTCCAGTTTTTGCCCTTGCTGGACTTTATATAAAGAGGTGTATACCACAAAACATAGAACTAGCAGGCTGAATGTCAGGATACACATCTCTGTAACTATTATTTACTCTCCAAAACAGCTAGCCTTTTTTCAGCTGCCTTAGATGAAACTTTACAGGTAGCTTTGAGACAGTAAAATGGGATAAATTCCCAACTGTTTTGTGAAAATCGGTGGGAGAATGCAAAAGCAAGGTGAATAAAGGCCCATTGGCATCATGCAGCTGCAACTGGGGCTCCCATTCCCTCCTGAGGAGCGGCCATCTCCTGGCCCAGGAAGCACCTGCTGGCTCTGCAGGAATGGCATCAGCAGCACCAGTGCCACCACTGTGCGCTGGCCATCACCCAGCCAAGAGCACTAGCTGGGAGAAGGGCAACACTGGGAACAGTGGAAGAACTGGGAACTGCAAAAAAGAAGGATGGGATTTAAGGAAAAGTAGGACAAAAAAATCCCAAGGAACTAGGGAAAAGAGCCCTCTCTTGTTCCTCTGTGCAGAAGGAAATCTGATATTTCACTTCAAAGTGCTAGGATTAATTAAACCAGCCCTTTAGATAGTGAGCTGCATTTGTCTCATGGTTTCTGAAATCCAGAATGCTTTTTCTGGTAATGCTTTCATTGCCAGTACAAAGGTTGTAATTGTATTTCTATGCACAACATGCTCAGATATATTATATATAATCAACGGTGAATTAAAAGGTTTATCTTCCTAAAACATAAACTTTGCATGTCCCCAAGATACAAGACTGATGCATAGATGTCGCAAAGAGCTACATGGTTTCAGAAAATGCAAACACACTTACAGGCAGTCCAGACTGGGAATTGTCATGAGCAGGCCACCAGCGAATTTTACAATGGGCATCTTCATTCAAGGAATCCTGGGGCTGAAGACAGCGTGTAGGAGCTGAGAGAACCCTCTGGTCTCCAGTTTGTCCCAAAGCACTGGAAACATTAATGAGATCATGCTCAGAGCACATCTGCATCATTATCTCCCTCCCTCTCGCTCTCTCTCTCTCTTTTTTTTTTTTTTTTTTTTTTTTTTTCCCAGGAGAAAACTCAGGCACAAGAAAAAGAAGACTTGAGGAAGACAGCATTTAGCAAAACTGGGTATGGATATTTACTTGTGAAGATCCTATTGTTTACCCTTAATTCTGAGATCAACCTTCCATGATGCAGGAACTGTTTCTTCACAGATACGTGGGGGATGAGAGAGAAACAGTGCCATGCTAAGATTTCAGCTGTGGCTGCAGCCTGAATTGGCCACAGCTTCTCATGCTAGAGGTCATTAATTTGACAGGTTGCTGCTGCACAAATCCCATAGCACTACAGAAGCAAAAACCAGATGATTTCCATCAATTTCTCATAATTGTAAACAAAAGACAATGAGAAACATCAGGGAGTCACATTTCACTGGAGCATAGAGACAGTGGGGGGCATAATTAGCGTTGGAATCATATCTGCATCAAATTCAAAATCAGTAAAAATAAAGAAAATTCTTCACTTCTCAGATGAAAAGCAGCAATTCTTCTGTGCATTGCATTTTTTATTAAAATTGCTTTTCTTACTATTTGCAAGATTTAAATAAAAGATCTGCAAAACCAGATAATTTATTTTTGAAGCTGTCTGAGTATGTTCCCCACGTGTGCTATTCATGATTTTAACAAATAAGGGTGGGTAGATACCTAATTGTTTTTGGAATGTCATCTTTCAGCAGCAGCCAGATCAGCTTTTTTGCTCTTTTCTATTAGAATATGATCCCTTCATGAAAGATGACGCAGACAAAAGTCACACTTCAGAGAGATATGATGGAAAGCAGGAATTTGCACATGCGCTGTTTGCCTTCTTCCCTTTGCAGCCTAGACAGAATGAGTGAGGCTGGGATGTCTGCACTGAATTGGTTTTGGGGGAAGATGTGCTCTCACGCACAGAACACAACCCTGAGTTTCAGAGAACTGGGAACATTTCTCCCTCTGCTCATAGGTGGCCTTGGGGAAAAACTCACTTCAGGCCCAAACCTTGTTTTTCCTCAACTGTAAAATGAGGTCAACGATGCCAAAGTCATTGAGCATCAAAGCCAATGAGCATTATGGATGAAAAGGTGTCATAAGAGTTACCTATGCCTTACCATTTCCTGGGATAATGGGCTCCAGCCTCCTTCCTCTAAGGTGTTGTGGGACCTTGAGGTGCAGAGTGCCTGCATAGAAATAATCATCATAGACATGGAAATATCTAATTTATTTACTCTTATCCCTGTTGGGAGCCTCTCAGGGTAACTGGCTGGTAGGACAGTGCAAAAACTTTGTGTCCTGGCACTGATGCCTTAAGTTTTATCTTTCATGTTTGCCAGATTCTGTACTGCATTAGTACATAACTCTGGACTTCATATAAAGTGTTAGCAAGTTCTCCTCACAGTTTAGGTAGACAAAATAGTCATACTCCAGCCTGAGAACCATGAACATCATTGCAGCTTCAGGCCCCAAAAGTATAAACAGCAGTGAATTGAGGAGAGCAATCTGGGAGAATGGGACTTCATAACCTGAAGCTGTAATTGGACAATTAACCCCAAAATGTAAATTAACCAAAACTTATAAAAGTGTGAAAACTCATGACTCAGTGTCCATCTTGGGTCCATCTTGGGTGTACCCTCAGCCAGGCTCTTGTACTGCCCAAGGTGCATCCTTTGAGGGCCCTTTAATAAATCCCTACTTTATTCCTTTAACACTGTATAGCCCCTCAAGGCATCAGCATGGCTCTCCCCAAAGCAACTTGGTGAGGACACAAGGCTCAGGGACATCCCCCAGCACCTCTGCCATGTCCAGCCTGGATACCTGAGTCAAGGCAGTGTTTGTTTCCTCAATACATGGACATGGGGAGTGCAGAGCACTTCCCTGCTGAGCACCCCCTCAGCCCAGGAACTGAGCTATGTGGAGATTCAATGTGAATTGTAATTTAAAGCCTTTATCTAAATATTCTTTGCTAGCATAGATCAAACAGTGGAAGCCGAGCTGACAGGTTAATCCCATTGTCAGGAGATTTCAGTATTTCCAAAGCAGGTTTTGTCTGGATTTGGAGTGAAATCCCTGAGGCTGCAGTTCATCCTGGGAGAGAGCAGCATCCCTGTGGGCAGAGGAGATGGTGGAAAATGGGGCAGGGTTCAGCCAAATCCAAGCTCTGCCAGAAATGTTTTTAAAACTAGCAAATTATGGAACATTTGATCTTGTTAACTGGCATTTCCAACAATAAAAACAGTCAATTTTATTTTCTCTTTCCTGAGCAACCCTATTCTGATAATATACAATACACATTTATCCAAAAAGGTAGCAGCAAAGCTTGCAGGTTTACCTCCAAAAGCTTCATAGCCTCTTTGAATATTTGAACCCTTTTACTCATCTGGTCCTCTGAAAATGTAGAGAGAGGTTAGATGAGAACAGCTGTTCTTAAAACAGTTCTCAGCACAGATGAGATGATCTTAACTTCGCATTTGAACTCCCATCCCGCATACCTCCCTCTGATTCCAGGTCTGATCTGTGCCCACATAAGCATACGGCCAGCCTCTGGCTAAGGTTTGAATGCCACTGAAAACCCACAAGAAATAATTGCTCTTCCTGAAAAGAACTTGTCCCAACGAGTGGAAATCATTTCATAATGGCTTGTAAGATCATAATTCTTCAGTCTCCAAGCCCCAGTGATACAATAAGATAATAAATCTCACTGAAGAGTGAAGTGTGCTGTAATTGATGGGAATATATAGACAGAGAATGCACATCTCAAAGTACACCTGGAGCACCTGAACAGGAGATATGTACACAATGAAGATCACAGAACTGGGCGTTTTGCACTTGGCATCATTAAAATTTGTTTGCCAAACTTAATTGGAAGTGCGAACCCTAATCTCGGTTTTCCATACTTCATTTGAAGGCATTGTCTGATAATTCCAGTGGTGCTGCTGATGATCTGTGTGGCTGAAAAGTAACATTAGGTCACAATCCTGCTTTCTCAACTTGGTGCAAACATGACCAGCTTCTGTAGATCCCCACTGTATCTCTCTAGAAACCACTGTATATGTGACATTGCAAAAAGTCTGTGTTGTCTCTGTGACACATTTACAGTCACGCCCCAGCTTGGGGGTCACCTCACAGACTTCCACTTGGTCAGCTGAAAAACATTTGCATTCTTTCATGGACAACAATACAGTGAGGGATTTTTTTTTTTTTTTTAAAGTTTTAAAATGGATTGAACTAAGTAACAAAACTCCCCTTGTAATCAGTGCTGAATGATAGTTAATAAATGAAGAAGAACTTGAAGAGATTAGCAAACAAATAAATCATTACAAAAAATAGCTAGGCTTGCCACCGTAAAAAATGTTCTGAATTTCCTGAGTATTGAAAATTAATGTCCATTTTGACCTTTTTTCTTGTTTGAGAGCATATCATTAATTATTTCTTACAAAAACATTGCATTAAAATGAGCCATTGTATCTGTAAATGAGTGTCAAATCACTGCTTAAATGAGATGGGAAAAATCCACTGTCTGTGAATTTTTCTCTAAATAATACTTTTTAATTTTATAAAAGGAAATCTTCTGCATCCAATAGAAGCATGTTTTGCAGCTAATTAATTGATTTACATATTGTTGCATGAGAGAAAGAAAACAATCTCGTTTCTCTTGGTGGAAAGAACATCTTGGAGGGTGAGTTCTTCAGAGACACCAATCACACCCTGCTTTTGCTTTCTGTCTTCAGGTATTTTCTCTTACTTAGAATATTCTGCTTGCCCTTCAGACTCATCCTCCCCTGACCTGAAGGTCGAATTTAACACAAAAGGAAAGAGGGACTGCTGATTTGTGATAATGTCTAAGAAGCTGAGGCATATGGGCCCAAGAAAATGTCACTGATTTGTGCTTCTTCCCTAGCTAATCCAGAAAATTCTTGATCAATCATGCATAGTCCTATGAGCACTGGAACACTCATGAGTAGAGCTTTAAAACACTGTATTTCAACTTCCTGTCTTCGCAGCAAGAGTTGGAAATGTATTCACAGATGTCTCCTGATTTGAAGAAGTAGGAGTTAAGATCTTTGAGCCTTCGGCTTAATGACATCCCGTGAAGTGTCTGCTATGGCACATTCTGGAGGGAATCGTGATTTTTCTTACTACTTTTCTTCCTTGAAGCTGCCTGCTGGACAAACACATCATCAGCAGTTGTGCTAGCAGCTCCAGATTCAGCCTGAAGTCCAACAGCAAGGCTTGAAAATAATAGATCGTATTAGATAAAATAATTATTTAATTTCTTTAAAATTAAAGAAAAAAATTACACATGCTGTGTTTGCAAGAAGAAAAGCCTTATCATCAATCACAGCACATAATCTGTTTAAGATGCACTGTTTAAGTGCTCTTTGAAGGTAAATATTTTATTATGCCTTCAAACCATATTAGAGTTTACAGTTTATCACAAATGTGCAAATCAGGTTTCTATCCATGTATCCTTTGGTTTCAGAGCTTACTTCCCTTCCCTTTAAACTTACTTGCATTCAAAGAGTCTCTATTGCAACATCAAGCTCTGGGAAATGAATTTACAAATTGAGGTTGGTTTTCAAGGAGTGCTTGCATGCTTAGTGTTTGGGTTGATGTTTTCCAGAGGTTTTTTTTTTTTTTTTTTTTTTTCTAATCTATAAAGAGGCAGTGCAATTGGGATACCATAACAAATTATCAGATATTCAGAGCCTGTTTCAACTCCTGGAGAGGGGAATCCTGGCAGAACACTCTATCTCTCTTTGAATGGCACAGAGGACTTTGTTCAGGGAAAGAAGGGAAGTTACTGTACACAAACAAGCACGAGTGCTCAGTTCCTGGGCTCCAATGGCACTGGAATGCTCAGCCCCACTGCCTGTAGCACTGATGGCCGACTTCATACATACACAGTGATTGACGGAGGGAAGGTTTCTATCAACAAACAAACAGCTTTACATACTGATTTGTCTTAACTTGGGAGAAAGGAAAGGTATGGAAAGAACAAAAGTCAGGTCTCAGTGTGAGTGAGCACAGCACACCTCTACCACAGGAAGCCCTCACCATCTCCAAGGACAAAATGAGAACTGTTGTGTGGCACAGCCTTGATCTTAGCAATGCAAGTACACAAGAAACAAAAGGCATCACATTTTGAAGTTACAGCTCATCTCTGAATCACAGGAAAATCTTCTCACCTGGTATATGTCTGATTGGAGGCGTAACGCAGCATCTAATTAGATGTGTCAGAAAAGTAAAGCTTGCAAAAATCATTTCACAACTGTTCTGTTTTCTGAGGAGAAAAAAAAGTCATTGCTTCGAACGTGTTACAGTCCTTCTAAGAATGTGCATGCAAACACATACAAAATGCCCTGCCTGGGCATTTTGAAAATTCAGTGTTTTGATTTCTCCTTTACATTATTTTTCTGTGGGTTCTAACACTGGAAAGTCAAGAAGAAAGGAGCTGTTGGCCCTCTAGCCAGTTAGTAAATAGAACTTACCCTGTATATGGCAGGCAAGTGCCTTCTCCACCCAGACTTTGGTTCTTCAAGGACATTAATGTGATTTTTCATGCAGTAACAGTTTGCTCTTGCCAGTGCATGTCTAACAACTTACCCCATGGCTCTGATCTATTAGCAGTGATGAATTCCAGTCAAGGGAAACAAGTTAAGCTGCAGTATCTCTTGAACTTTAAAACATGACAGAGCATTAATGAGGAACATCACTGGCTTATCTCCATAGAGTGGTGCCTGATAGTTCCTTTGTTTCTGTGTCCCCTACCAGCGGTGATTTGCAGGAATTTCTCTAGACTAGAAATTCTCCTTTTCCCGGTGTTGCTCACTGGTCACAACAGCCCCTGTATGTTTCTGGTAACTACTTTTTTTTTGGCTGCACCTGTAGTAGTAACCACCAAGAGAAGAATGTAGAATACAGAGAGGGCATCCTAGCAGGATTGGTCATCTATTCAGTAGCATGAGTTGGTTTAACTTCTCAAGGCTGCACTCTTCACAGTGCCACAGTAATGGGCTGTAGTGGACCACTTGTTTTCTGCTTGGAGTGCTTTATCTCCTGCTTCCACTCCCGGTCCTTCTGAGAAAGGTCTGGATAGGTTTTCTGGTTGGAGGATGAGCTGCAGTATACAGTGTCTGTAGAGCTAGGCAAGGAACAGACACGCTGAAAACATATTAGAATAAAAAAACTCCAGGATACTCAACATAAAAGCCAGCAGCAAAGGTTTAAAGTCACCACAAAGGCTGAGAAACTGCAAGTTGAGGCACAGCACCCTCTGCTTAGCCCACATCACCCGGCCCTGGGGCTGTGCTGCGCAGTGCACCGGAGAGCTGCAGCACTCCTGTGGGAGTGAACCAGTACTGCTAACAGGATCTTCAGGTCCCACTTGGTGAGTAGCTCGAGGGTTCAGGTTTTCTCTCATGCTTCTCGTCCCCCTGGAGAAGCTCCCAGTAAACACCTGCAAAGCCACTTCATTTGTCCTCTTTCCAGTCTGCCCTCATGCTCCTCCTTGGGTGCAAGAGTGGCAGGGCTGGAGGGGAGCCTGGCATCCCACCCAGCAGGCGACAACAATCTGTCCTTATGGGACTGGCACAGCTCTAGCTTCTTGCCTGGCAGTTTGTTCGCCTGTTGTGGCTGCCTTTTGTTCCATTTGTGCAGTAGCTGCCACAGTGTGGTCCTGGCACCACATTTTTAAATACTGGCATCATGCAAATGGGAAGATGCATCCCCATTTGCCTTCCAACAGGGCAGCTGGTGTGGAGCCACCTCTCCAGTAAAATGGAACCAATCTTCACATTTTTTATACTGAGGCATGTGCTACTTGCTAAACAACTGGGCACTCCTGTGCAGCTGTCACATCTGCAGGAAGGTTGCACTGCCCTTGTCCAGGACAGAAGAACTCACACCAAGTTACCAAGTTGGGCTATTCCTCTGCTTCTCTTGCTCATCCCCAGGGAAGTGGGTCTGTCATCACCAGATTTATTCAAGGTGGATGAACCTTGAATGGTGGATGAACGAGTGATGGCAAGGCCATTGCTCAGAGCTCTCCTGTTATCATCTGGAGTATTAGAAACATTCAGCTTTAACATTTTACCTTTTTTTTTTTTTTTTTACCATTTCTTTTAACTCTCTACATTTTTCATCAAACAAAAATTATTTGTGCTGTGGAAATGATTGCTACTAGGATCAGATCCTGTAGAATATACTTGCTATATCCATGGGCAGTGGTAGGAGAGGGGCCTTTTGTGGTGAGTCTGATGCAATGACAGGTTTTGTAGGAGGATTGTGCTCTCAGCACAATGGACTCTTTGGGAGGAAGAGCTGGCTTCTGGTGGGCATCCTCTTGGCTCTCAAGGCAGCTGCAAACCACTTGAAAAAATCCTACATTTTAATTGGAACTCAGATCTTACTGCCATGGACAGAAATTAGCCTCGTGCTTTGCTCATGTTGTTACCACCTCTGACAGTGCAAGGGCCTCAGGCTCACTAAGCCCTCACGCTGGCTGGCTTCTCCCAGACGCTTTGTTCCACACAGAGCACAAGTCAGCAGTGCAAAAAATGAGATGTCCTCCATAATACAGGGTCAGGATTATTCCTCTCTGGAATATATGCATTTGGCCCCTCAAAGACCAAAGATTCTAGTAATGTAATTTCTGCAGCTCCCTGAGCAAGCACTCAACAATTTAATAGATCTCACTATTACTATATTTTCACTGACGTCTCCCCTGCATTCTTTGCATGCCAGGAGCTTACTTGCCTAGGTTTTAGTACAATCATTTGACAATAACTGTTTATAATGGTCATTGTGAGAGATGCGAAGCTCTGAAAACCTTTGCAGTTGATGGAATGCAATAGCAGTTTCCTCTACCCAGGCCAAAGCCTCAATTGCTGTAAATCAGCATAGTTTCACTACCAAGCATAAAGTTTGCACTCATTCACATCAGCAAGAATACTTCCCTAAGAATTTCAGTACCTTGTATAACAAGGTTAAATTTTTCCCACTTCTTGTTTCAGAATTTTAAGCTTCCTTAAATTCACTCCAGTAATTTTCATTCCTTTGTGTCAGAATTATTGACAATCAAATTTATCTATAATGAACAAGAAGTGAGCTTGTAGAAAGGTTTTCCATTCTGTGGGGTTTTTTTTTCTTTTTTTGTCCTTTTAGTGTCCTTCCTCAGTTCTAGCTCCCTCCCTCCCTTACCTGAAATCCTTTGAGCCAATGCTCTGAAAACAACCTGAAAAACCGAGTATATTCATTTGGTTTGGGTATTTTTCTTTCCCAAGCCTTATTAGCCAGCACTGTATGCATCATCATAATTGTGGTAAGATGCTGTCAGCATCCCTGCCTGGTTTCACAGATTGCTCTGACTGCTTTCCAAGCATCCCTAAGAATAGCTCCAGACAGTGATGTATGATGCTGAGTAGAGAGCTGTCATTGTAATGGCTCCTCTGTTCCCATGGACCTCTACCAGGAATCACAAACACGTTATACTGGAGAATCTCCTTCGAAAGTCTGGGCTGGAAGAAATGGGCAAGAAGCAGCTGAGGTGCATATACAGTGTTCCTTCTCTCCTCTGACTCTGAGCAACACTGAACACAGATATCATCTAAAGCCAGTTATCAGTGCACTGTTTTTCATTCTGAGCAGGCAGATTATTTGTAATGGTTAATCTGTATTGTTGCACTACCCGAAAATCAAAGCAGAGGGCACTTGCTGGAGTGATGACCTTGTAAAGAAAGGCAGCACCTCAAAGCTGCTGCTTATTGTGAAGGGCTCCAAAATGGGTATTTCATACAATATTTTTTGTGTCTTGCACTTCTTGCAGAGACAGATGCAGCAATAAGGGCTGCATGGCTGAGAATCAAACATACATATGTGCACATTCTTAAAGGTCAACAAACGCAAGTTTTAGAGTCACAGACCGTTCTTGAGAAGTGCGCAAAAGCTAGCTTGTTGTTTTTCCCTTTGTTTGACTTTTATGCCTTTTAGTAGGAACACAGATAATTAACTTCAGACTAGCTGTTCCAGTGCTGAAATTTGCAAACCTGCCACATTGACATAATGAAAGATAATGCCTTTGGGGACAAGAAAAGTATAGATTTTTTTTCCCCCACAACCTTCTTTTGTAAAAGCAAGCAGACAAAGGCCATCACTCTACCAATGTTTTTAAGCTTTTACTGATCTGTCCAAAACTTTTCTTTAGGTCACCAGGCAGAAAAATTCGCACCTTTAGGAAAACAGATTGAAGAATTCACGACAGAGGTCAGAAAACTTTATTTTTTCTTTCTCTCTTCTTTCATTTTCCCTGTCAGAAAGGTACCCAGTCAGTGTCCCAGTCCTTTACTGGGCGGAGCAGAATGACGAGAACAGGCTGGGACAGGCACACATGGAGCTCTGCCTTTGTGGTCCATCTGATGGGGCTGTCCCTGGTAAACACAGTGTCCATGGGGGTTTATGTCTTGAACATATATAAGGGAAAGCTACTGAATGATATCTTGTCCTAGGTGAGGATGGTCTGGGCTCTGTTCCCAGTTCTGCCATGCTGTCTTTCTGGCACATATTTTCCTGTGCATCATTCTCCTCTGAAACATTGAATGAGAAGGAGTTCAGCTGAACCTTAGGGCTGGCCATGGGGGTGGTGCATCCAGTGCTCAGCCCCATGGCCAACATGGCACAGCAGGAAGACCCCAGAGCAGCAGAGAAAATTTCCAGAATGTCTTCTCTGCAGCAGTGGGTGACTCTAGAGCAGGCTGAGCTTTCCTTAGCAACTGGTATGTGTCTTCTGATTTTGTCAGCCCAGAGGACCCCAGCTCATGTACTTGGAGGTTCCCCTGCCATGTGAACAAGCACAGAGATGATGAGCATAGAGAAGGCCCAAGATCTAAGGCAGGAGCATGGAGGGACTGCTCTGGCCTGTCCAAAGCAGTCCTGGCTATAATTTATTTTCTTGCAATCTGCCTCTGGACAGGTTTTACTTGACCAACATGATGTTTTGATTCCATGAGAGTCCCCTCCTTGCAGAGGAAACAAATGCTGTTAATTGCTGCAGCCCTGAATCTGCCAGAGTTGGGCTGGGACTCCCATCCAACAGCTGCGCAGGGAGGATGGGGATGGCTGCCTGCTGCTGACTAAACCCATGTCTGTAATGCTGTGTGTGACCCCTGTGTCATCCTGCCCTCTGACACTTGGAAGCCTGTGGAAAGGTCTCAGGGAGGCAGGGACGCTTCTGGAGGTTCCTGCACACTGCCTTCAGTCAGGTGCTGAGGCACAGCCTGTCATGAGTTTTGGAAGGCTCCTAGCCCACACATCCTGCAATAAGGAGGGCCCATCTCCACCTGGTGCCTGTAGGCAGTCACAGTCTGATGTTTCTCTGGAACAAAACCTGCGATCTTCCTCAGTAAGTGCTCCCAGTTGTAGCAACAATTCCAAAGTCACGTCATGTTTTACTAGATTTGCATGCCTTTTATACCAAGTTGCTATCAAAGGCATGCATATGTCTTGATTCAAAGTTATTCAAGATGTGGAGCCACCAGATTTTATCAATGAAAAGGGTTTCATTCACCCACAAATTTTTTTTTAAAAATGCATTTCTTGAAATTCATGTACCAAGGCACAGAGATGCTGAGATGTGCTGACACATAGTGCTTGGTTAAAATGACTGCAGCTTTAAAAGTGCTGAAGTCCAGTGTCTTCAAAATTAGCTTTTTCTCTCTGTGAAATCTACAAGCAGCCCCAAATCCAATCATGCTTAAAACATCTGGCCCCAGCCATAGCCAATTTATGAGCCCACGATTTTTGGTTGTAACCCATGTGAAGGTAGACTGGTTCCTCCTCTGCCACAGGTGGGCAGGGCTCTAGGGCAGCCTGGGCTGGTTTGGTTTAGAGTCTCTAAACTGAATTGAGTTTAAAAGGAAAAGCTCCCTCCCAAATTAGTTTTTCTGATGAAATTGTGTTTGCCTGAAAGTGCAAAAGGGCCAGAGGGAGCCCATGGGTCTCCACTTAATGCTATTGGAGTCCAAACCCACCTCCTCCACATGCAAATGTCATGAGGGAGCACTGGACTGTGCCTTCAAGAAAGCACTGCTGGAGGGAGCATGAGGAAATGTAGTTGACCCAACCAGTGCCTTCCTGGGGTGTCCAGGGCAGCAGCTGCCAGGGATCAGGGCTGCCATGTGTGGAAGAATGCCCTCCGTGAGGGGCCACCCATGGTGGGCAGCACGGCTGGGCTGTGACTTCAAGGAGGCTGCAGCAATGCAGCTCAGTCCAGCTTAGCCATTGATGTGGCTCTCGGCACCACATCTGAGGAGACTGCTGCACAGCAATTATTTCACCTCAGGCATTTTGCACTCGAAACAGCCAAAGTTTCAGCTGGTGTTGAACTAAAAATATCCTGGTTGTGTGCAACTGTAGACCCTCTCTGGCATCCATTTACCCCAGAGCAGCAATTGTAAAGCACCCAGAGGAAAGTATTACTTGGAGTCTAGGAGCATGCAGCTATGAACTTTGCATCCTGAGAACATCCTTTCTTTGTCTAACTTATCTAACTTATACACCTGTAGATCTGATGGAAGAATATACCCCTAAAAAGTAAAGCCAAGTGAACAGAAGTGGGGTGAAGGATCAGCTTTATTCCATACTGTATAACTAGAGACCTGTGTGCAAAATGTACTTTTGACATAATCCTTTTTTTTCTTCTCTGCCCTATTTCTACTTTGGGAAATTTCCTATATCCTGTCCAAGCTTATGGTATTTTAAGAGACAAAGGACATCATTTTATCTAGTCTGCACTAAAGGGCATGGAAGGGAGAATAGTCAATAATTTTAACTCAATCTCACTGAAATGAATCCATTTTATTCTTGATGCTAACGATGTGTTTAATACCCTATACAATGAGGCATTTTGTATATGACCATCGGAAGCATAGATAATCGGAAACAGAAGCTTATACCTGGGGCTGTAACTGTGTAAGTCTTTCTCCCATCCACCTCCTCAATCGCACACTGAAATTTTGCTCCAATCTTCACCCTTCACTTTCATTTTTCTATGGGCACCAGGTGTTACGGGGTTTGGGGTGCCGAGGAGCCCATGCAACCTCCCAATGTGTTTAAAAAAACCAAAGACCCTGGTCCTGCTCCCCCTCCTCCTGCTGTTTGGGCACACAGAGAGTCTTCAGAGAAAAGGTGGGTGGGCTCATTCCCTGATCCTTGGGCTTGACCTTTGCAGAAACACGTGTGGGCTGATTGCAAATGCCAGTCCTTAGATCAGAGGAAGGCCAGGTACCAATGCAGAGCAACCCACTCTTACCTGCATACAGCTAGCAGCAAAAGCATAGACCCAGCCTGATTTGGTTGTTCTTGGTGCCCTGGAGTACACAAGACACCATCTGAGGTGCTGGATTGTACAGATCCATATGGTAAAAAGATGACTTTGAATGGAGCACAATAAATTGTCAGAGAGGAAGAGGAAAGTGTAAAAGCTGGGATGTCTGAAATTATTCCACTCTAATAAGTGTGCAATTGGTGAACTGCATAGAAGAAATACTATTCTTGCTTTTGCCAGGCAGCTGTTTCCCAAAGGCTTCCAAATCAGCAAGTTTGTGCCCTTTAATCCCTTGCACAGTCCTGAAAATAAGTGGGAATACCAGCCATTCAAATAACCAATGTCAAATGCACAGAACAGCCTTTTTGGATTGAGCTCTTAACCTTATCCTGAAAAGCTCTGCACCCCATCTAATATGGACTCAGGTTCTCAGAAGCCTTTCATTTTTCAGATTTCAGGGAAAGGATGTAAGTCTCTGAAAGACTTAATTTAAGTCTCTGAGACAAAGCAGTGATCTATGATCTGTTCCTCCAGCCCAGCGGAACTTGTACAACCAAGAGAAAACCCACTCTTGTGAGACACAGACTTCTCAAGAGTTAGCACAAAATGGTGGCAAGAAGCTTCCCTGAAAAACTAAGACTCTCTCAGCCCTCATTCCTTGCTGTGGCTACAGGCGAGGCACTTCCTTTGCTGTTTCTTGTGTTCATATCAGTGCAAGTGTGTGTGTTTATATACATATATATAAAAGTGTATTTACATATAGAAGTATGCATACACATAGGTGTACATACACAAATATATGTACATCAGTGCCTACACAGAGTTAAAGATTCCCAAAAGCAAACACTGCGCTGTATACACATCTTCCTACGTGGAGAGGATGAGAGAGCAAGCACACGACAGCTGTTGGTTATACTGCTTAATGAACCACCCTGACGCATTACGCTGCTTGGTGTGGTATAACCAGCGCAGAATAAACTGCAATCAAGTAGGCAGGAGTGGGTGCCGAGATGGAAGAGAAGAGGAGCCTGGGCAGAAAGACAGCTGCAGGGGGTCTGGGTGTTGGCTGGGGAGAAAAACAGGTGTGCAAAAGAGTGTGTCACAGCAGCTGAAGTGTGGCTTGGGAGTGCCTAAGGAAGATGGGTAGGCTGGGTGGGGAAATAAAGTAGAAGGGAAGTGGGATACAGTGTTCAAGAGATAAGGTGACAATGGAATATTTTGAAGAGGTGATTTGAAATAGGCAGTTCGGTCAAAATGATTTTATGTGTAAAGAAGATAAGGTGGAGGAAGGGAAGTTTTGCATTTATTGCAAAATTTATGTCAGATCGTATTTAAAACTTTCCCCTTTACATCACTAACCTGTAATCTCATAGCAGCATTGCCAAAATTTGTTTGAGACTGAGATGGGATCTCTACTGTAGATAAGAAACATCCCTTGTAACTGCACTGAGAGGAGACCACCAGAAACTCCAAAAAAGACTGCCATTCTTCACCACCACTTGCTCTGTACTCTTGCTCCAGGCTCTAGTCATGAAACACGAAAATGTTTCCTGCAAACTATTTTAGACAGAAGCAAAGGAATTGCTGGTTATAAATGGAACAGCATGTCTTTTTTCATCTGTGCATTCACAGCGCTGGAAACAAGCAAGAGTTGAAGATGTAGTTATTGAAGCAGATGAATAGACATCATCATTTGAGTTCTGCACATGAATATGGAGGAGGAATTAAATCATGGGCAACGTGTGATATTTTAACCCAAAACTACAACTTGTGCAGAACATTTTCTTACAAATTTGTGCTCAAAGTGGTTCCTAAACCACTATTAATCAGACTATTTGGATTTCTGCTTCAAACAAGCCAGAACAACATGAACTTAAAAAATCAGATCACAATGACCTTCTTAATGTTGTTTTCAGTCACCCCATGGCCTGCTGCATAATGTGAATTTCATTTCAGTAGCAGTCTATTTTGCTATCCATCACTGAGCATGATGGAGTTACTTTCTAAGAGGAATCCTGGTGATTTTATAATCACACACAGTAATCAACTATCTCCCATAAGAATTAACTGTTATAGGTAGCAGCCTACCTTTATTTCCAATCAACATGATTCACAGGCACGTACAGCAAAGTAAGTAGGGAGTTTTCATTTCCAGCTTCATACATGGCTAGACAAGTGACAATGTCCCACAAAGACAACATACAGAGAGACTATAGACTAATCAGGAGAGGTCTTGAGATGGCACTCTTGGGGTGATAAGATGCACTCAGTGTGACTTGCTGTGTGTAACATTAGTTACATCAAAAGGCAGAGAGAGAGAAAAACTGGCTATAGAAAAATTATGCTCTGACATTCCATGCTGCTGCACTCACTCTCCCTGATTTTCAGATGAAACCCAGTGGCAAACTAACAAATTATTTCATTTATCACGGCTAGTCCTGCAAACGGAAATAGGGATATGTAACCCAGGGGCCCAGGGAGTTTGGTCACTGACTTCATTAGCAACAGAATTTCCCCAAAGCTTTCTGGAAATGTAGACATTTGGTAAAGCCAAGAGCTTGTATCAAAGTCTCAAACTCAGCCTTCTCTGACTCTCTCATGTGATGCAGAACCCATACTCTGCATCTCAGGGCTGGCAATAGGTTACACCCACCAGAAAGTTTACACCCTCAGTGCTACTGTTTGTTACTGCCCCAGGACCTAGGGGATCCCCCAAAAACACAAGCCTCACATTTCAGGAACTGATCACATAAGTGTGCTGGGAACTCAAGGAAATTAAGTACCAGCACTGTGGTAGCAGGGGAGGGAGACCAGAGGTCAGCCCACAGCAGAGCTGGGGCTCACATCACAAAGCCTGGCTGCAGGCTGCCTCTCTCCCTGGAGAGGAGTTGTGGTCCGCAGGACAGCGGAGAGACAGCAGAGCTCGCTGGTGCAGTGCATCCCCAGGCATTTTCTGAGTGTTGCTATAATTCAAAGTAATGGGATTTTTGAGAAATGTTTTACCACCTCATCTATCGGGTCTGATTTGATTCCGTCAATGAAGCAGCTAAGTTTCCTCTTTTTTTCCCCCTCCTAACACTAACGCAAACTCTGTAAGTTGCAGGTGTCAGGAAATCTTAAATTAATGCTGTGATGGGATGGGAAGGAAAGTATATAGTTCCTCAGCTCCTACATATTTAACAATAATAAAAATACACCATAATGCAGAGCAGATAATACTGATTTATTGCAAGCCTATTTGCATGTATACATGAATATACACTTTTATTTGGACTTTATGATTTATTCATTATATACATAAAGAGATAATGAACAACACATCTGCATGCTATGAATCCAAGTTTCATTGAGGCTTGTTATTTACAAAATAGAGACAAAATCCCTGAGGATGGACCTTCTGCTCTCTTTCTAGTGTACTGTATTTGGGATGACAGGAGTCTTTAATGTTAGTCTTTTATTTAAAATAAATGCACAGACATCATGAGAGCAAGCATATTATCACACAGAGAGACAGGCAGACTATATCTTAAATTTAAGAAAACACATTTTTTAACATGAATTATGCACCTGCTTTGTTTTTTCCTTTTACTGGGAAAATCAGACAAAACAGGAATTCACTCATTAAAGAAGTGACTGAAGCTGCAGTTTTGCGAATGTCTCTGAATGACAATGACTTAGCACAGTGGAAAAAAACCCAGCAGTACAGCAGCTCAAAACCTTCTCACAGAAGGTAGTGATGATATATAGCTATTGGACATGATAAGTTTCACAACAATGTTTAGTTGTATTTTTTTAAAAATCCTTTTGTAGCACAAAAAAAAAAAAAAAAAAAAACAGAAAAAAACCCAAAAAAACCCAAAAAACCCACAACAACAACAACAAAAAAAACCCCACAAAAACCAAAAACAAACAAAAAAACCCACAACCAACCACTATGGGTTTTTCATCAACCAAAACCTGAAAAGCCTGAAAGAAACCCCAACCAGCAAAGAAAAAAAAAAATCCTTCACCCCAAATGTATTTGCTTTCTAAAACGTGAAATTGTAAAAATGGGTTACCTTCATTTCTTTTCAGTAAAACTTACTATATGAAACAAAGGTGTAGAAGCAGTACTCCTAGAGAAATGTATACAAGCCATTCTAGCATAACTCAGATGTGTGAGAATTTTTTCCCATCTCATGAAAATTTAAAACTTAACAGAGATTTCAGCACAACTTTGAACTCTCATGAATGTAACACCTGATTGCCTAAGACTTTCACCTCTGGTAGATTATTAACTGTGATCCTATACCAGTAGATGCTAACATTTCTGTGCATCCTCTGAGTGTGATGCAGAAGGTGTAGCAGTCAAATACATGCCTTTTCAGGTTTTAAGATCCACTAAATGCAAAATCAGCAAAAGCTCCTATGATTTAAATGAATCTGTTTATCCCATACCCTTTCACTGTAGTTTGATAGGCAAAAATCACGCATTCCCTGTTAAATTTTGTAATTTAGCCACAGATTCTACATCAAGAAGTCACAAATGTGCAGCATATTTTGCTTATTTATATGGAAATATGAACACAGTTCCTGAAACCTTGTAGTGCTCATGCTTAAAGCAGCCTGTGCTCCATCTTTTGTGGAAGGGTGGAGCAAAATGACCTCCAGAGAAGCTTCTAACCTCAGCCATTCTGTTTCCAGTGTATTTATGCAAAATAAGCTCTCAGTGTATAAAACTTAGTCCCATGCCAGCTGCAGTCTGTTAAAAGGGGAGCAAATAAAGCCAGCGGAGTGCAGAAAAGGTATCTGTTATCCCAGCAGGTCTGCATCAGCCCCTGTGCTTTTATGGTGGCCCCGGAAACGCAGAAAATAAAATGTGAAGGGCACCCAGTTTAGAGGAATCATTAGGAACTTTGAAATACATATATTATTATTTATAGATGTATAAATAGTTCTTCTTCAAATTTGCCTAGGACTGAAAAAGACCCACTTCCCTGGAAAGAATTCATTCTAGGTCTGTCTTGGCTGACGGCGTGATCTCACAGGCAGGACAGATTCAGCATGCCACACAGTGCTGCATCAGGTGGCTGAGAAGTCTGATTCAGGAAAGCCTTTGCCTGTGCACACCTAAATGGACAGGGAGCACAGAAGACCTTGGGGCGCCCAGACTACCTCTGCTGCCCCTGTCTTTTTTTCTCTGAAAACTTTCCTTCAGCTTCCTTGTGCCCAGGAGCTTTCACAGCTTTGTCTGTCTGAACTGGCTCCACATGTTATCTATATTGTTTTTCTTGTATAAAACCCTTTAATCATCAACAGTTTCTACTTTCAGAAGAATATATCAACCCCAAAAAACATGTTCAGAAAACGAGGAAGAGCACAGGCTCTTGTACAGTGTTTCTTTTAGTTTCTGGCCCTTCCTGCTCCTTCAGGGACAGTGATCCCCTAGATTACAGGGGGAGAAATAAAAAAATACTCTGAAACATCTTGAGCCTCTCATCTGGTTTCTCTCCTTGCAACCTTTTCCTTTTCCAATGCCATGGTAATTTTCATGCAAGGGGATCGGGGTGAAGGAACAGATGCTGCTCCTATTTCCTCCCTGTTATCATCCCACTCCCAGCGATGCTCCCTGTAATCGTTCCATTGTACAGCTGCCTTTCCTATAAAGCCGAACAATGAATAATGGATGCAAAAACTAAGTGGCGTTTCAGGTTCATTAGTATGCATATTGTTTTAAATTCATTTCAGTAGGTGCTGTGAAGCCACTCTCCTCTCTTTTGTATTTTGAGGTGTCACTGCTTCAGGCTCTGCTAATGTTCATTTTGTATTCATTCATTTGTGTCTGTAGTTTTACCTGGATTGTAGGCTATTGTTCTTATTTGCAAAGCTTGGGTTTAATTTCCTGTAGGAAGCTTTTCTTTTGTCTCTAGGGCTCACTCTCCTATTACCATCCACCTTGAGAGTACTAAAGCACTGTCCTGCTGGTAAAATATAATTTGTTTTCTAGCATTCTAATGAAAATGTTAACACTTATGTCCTTAAAAAAAAAAAAAAAAAAAAAAAAAAAAAAAAAAAAAAAAAAAAAAAAGAGAGAGAGAGAGAGAAGAGAAAAGAAAGATCAAGATTTTCTTATTCTAGCTGTTGGTATCCAGGTCTTCCCTTCTGTTCATTTCTATTCCTGAATGTTAAATAGCTCACAAGCCCCCAAGCCACAGATCTGCAAATCCTTGTTACCTTTGACCCATGTCCAGCTGCCAGCAGAGGCTTTGCTGGTAATGCTGGGCTTCTGAAAGGAATTTCTGTCAGCCATGCAGAAAGCAACTCATGTATCAGCATTTTCTTGTAAAGTCGAACAGAAGCTACTTCCCGCTCCGCTTCAGACCCCCGGCTCTTTGCAATTATTCCCTTTATTTATGACACACATATTTTATTCATTCTCATTAGGCTGTTCAATAGCAACCCATTATCTTTCAACAGATTCATAGCAGATAAAACATTCATATTATTGCCCCTATTTTTGTTTCTGTTTTATGATATTCTCCCTCACACATTCAGAGTCATTCTTCCTAACAACAGCATATCATTAGGCCTTGCCTTCAGCTATTGTTAGCAGTGAACTGATAAAATGCAGTAGGATGCTACAGAAAGCAGAGCTGATCCCAAGCCTTTTTTCCTCTCTGCCCTGTCTGTATTGGACCAATAGTGGTGCAGAGCTGTCAGCTCAAGAAAGTACAAAATGAACTCCAGCTACAATGGAAGAAAGAGACAATAGCGAGCTATAGCTGTGCTCTCCCAGGACACTTTGCACAAAGGAACAATCGCCCACAGCGGTCTCACTAAAACGGAATTTGCAGTGGATAATATTCAGCACATGCACAGCGCATATAAAAGAATACACTAGTTGCTGATAGCAGTTACTCTGTACCTGCTAGAGCATCTCTTACTGAAACTGTCTCATCTTTGATGGTGTGTGCAGAGCTTTCTTAACATTACAAGCAGCACTGAGTGTTAAGGACAAACTATTCAGACCAGGCTGACAAAGAGAGGTGTTGAAGCCTGAGTACTGAAATGAATTGTCCTATATTCAGTACCAGGAACCAATAGCCACATGTTGAAAACACTGGTATAAGTGACTCTCTGAAGATGAAAAGCAGAGCCTATGGCAAAGAAAAGCATAAGTCCTCTCTGTCTGGATCATCATCACCTTTGTTCTCCCCTTTTCTTCCCACAGCAGTAAAAACTTCGACTCTCCAGTTCTTTAGTCACATGAAGCTGAAGATGAAAAGAGATTTAGTATCCCTAGTAAAGGCTACAAACCACGTGTGTCAGACTCTTAGCTTTATTGGGAAGCTTATCATCTCAACCAAGTCCAGGATGCCTGTATTACCTGTGGAGGCAGCACACGTGCTCCCACTGCTAAGAGAGCTGAGACACACGTCCCTGGGCGGGGTGTCAGTGCCCACAGAAAAGTGGATGGCAGAGCTGGGAGGTACAGGAGCGTGACGTGTGGACACACCACATGAGCAGGAAGAGATCAGTCATAAGGAGCTCATTTCCACTTTTATTATGGTAAATTGCCAGCTTATGGTAAATTGAACAGACCTATGAAATCTGAAATATGGAAAACTTAAGTCTTAAATCTTACAAAATATTCTTGCTGTGCAGCTCCACTACAAAGATTATCATGACCACAGGGACAGGTATCTTCATAAGTATCACAGAGTCCCACATTGTGTATGTGTGTGTATATTTGGATGTATACACTGTAAATCACACATATACACTGCAGTATTGTTGATTTATAAATAGGTACTCGTATCTCCCCCTATATCAGCACATTAGTCTCCCCACATGTATATAAAAACAAGCCCAAAATCATATGTATGTAGATACCCTATCAGATATGCATATTTAACAGAGTCTTTTTTAAACAGGTTTGCTCTTATTTATGTAAATATCCTCTCTTGCATTCATACAAAGGCACTGTACTCAGCTCCATTTTTGTTGGCCAGGGACACTGCTAAGGACACTTGCTGTTAGCCTTTTCCTTTTAACTTCTCTGGGCATATTTTTGCTGCATATTTCTTTGGGAATATGACTGTGTGCAATAGGAAATCAATTCTCACAGAAACTACATAACCTCTGTTGAGGCAAGTGGTGTGTGGATTGATAAATCAGGACTAGGTTTGTCCATTTTTGTCCAACTACACCAGCATTTGGACACCCCAGAACCTCAGGAGAGGCAAAACCGAATAACTGAGAGCAGAATTTTGTCTCAAATGATAGAATGATCACATCTCAAATAATTTTTAACACATCTAGTAGACCACAAACCCACAAATTCCTGACCTGATGGTATTTATTTCTCTTTTATCTGTAGCTTGGTGCTGTAGCACCCACATGATGCCCTTTTATCCCACTTGTTTTATATCATTCCACCACACCAGTGGGGGTCTGGAGTGGAAGGCCTCCAGGAGACACATTCTTTACCTGCACCAAGTGAGCAAAAGATGTATATTTTCCTGCTAGAGCTGCCTGAAGTCTGTGTTACAGCTGCAGCCTGCTGTGGTGAGGGTCTTGCTGCATGTAGACCCGATGCAAAGAGAGCTGTGATGCAAAGCAGCTCCTAAAAGTGAGAAATCCAGCTGTAGATGCAGGGAGAAGGGGCAGCTCACTAAAGTTACAGCCTGATTCTCTGTATGCCAAGAACAGCTTGTGATGGAGAACTACTGCAGACAGCTCATCTTCATGTCCTGCTCCAAAAATGGCAGTGCCTGCAAATGAGCAGTGTGTTTGTGCTAAGGGGCAGGAAAGGGCCAGCGGGACCAGGCTCCTTCCCATCCCTTCCCACTCCTTCCCACCCAGTCCCCTGCACACTGTCTCCCCACTGAGCCCAGAAGGGATGAAGTGCCTGGACACACTTGTGCCTCTGAGCTGTCACTTCTCTGCCTGTGAAAAGCATTAGAAGAGCTTCCCTGGTCTCACAAAAGTGCTGTGGGGATGAGTAAGGTTCAGATTGCATGTACTCAGAAATTACTGCAATAGAGGCCAGGAAACAGGCAACATACTCAGCTTTCAGAAATACAGCTTTAGCTTGCAAAGCTGGAAATGCACAGAGTAGTTAAAGTGTTTTCTTTCTTTTCTTTCTTGGCAACTCATTTTTTGTTCTTGTAGTCTACTTGATTCTAGAGATTTTTTACTCCCTCTGAAAGATTTGGTTTTTCTTTTTAATACTTAACCTGGCACCGAGCACCTGCTACGATTAAAGCACTGGTGTTTGGCTCTTGTGAGGTCTATTCTATTATGAAGTTTTATCCATTGATTGTAGACTAATGAACCCATCAATTCATCACAGCACTTCTATTACCCTACTGCTGCTGTGGGAGGTTTTACTGCTGAGCTTGGGTAAGAGCGCTGACGCTCTTGCTACTGCCCCAAGTGTTGTTAAGGACGTAAAAGACATAAAATAATCGGAATTTTGATACAGTTCAACTTTGTGGCCCTTCTGTGGCATGTTAGTTACTCCTATAGCAGGACTTTTTCATTTAAAGCAAATCAATTTCAGCAATGCTTGCTATTCAGAAAGGGTGGCTCTAGAGTGGGATGGAAAAGGGGAGGAGATCTGACATTTTTCTGGGAAACACTGAGGGGCATAAGAAATGGTCATTTTTTTTCATTCACAGAAATTTTCTGGTATGGGGCATTAGCAAAACCTAGATAAACTCAAAGTTAATTAGGAACAGCAAGATATTATTTCAGCAGCAAACACAACAGCATCAATATGTTTTTCTCCCTCTGTGTCAGATGCTGGCAATGTTTTTGGTTTTTTTTAAAGCCTAGTCTCAGATTATATGTGGCAGATTTATTTATCATTCCACAGATAGTTATTTGGCTTTTTTTAGATTGTCTGGCATTACATCGATTCAGCACAGAAATGCAGAAATGCACAAAAGTAATTGACAAGAAAATGAACCCAGGACCAAAAGAGGAATTGCCTCTAAGGTATCACTTTGAAGTTTGAGAGTCAAGAACCAAATAGGATAATTCTGGCAGTCTTGATATCTTTATTGAGAAAATATTTTGGTATTGAGTTTGGAGGGTGAACAGTAATAAAGGAACTAGCTGAAAAATAAAAGAAATGAGACTGATCTCTGTAACTGTGTCAGAGAAATCACATCTACATAAACATGTGAACAGAAGGTCTACAAACACAAACAAGAGGAACGAAGATGTCTGAAAAAACAAGATGTCAATAAAGAAATATGACTAGCAATTAGAAAAGGGTACAACTTTCTCAGTTTGCATTTCTTTTGAAAAGCAGTTAAAATTACTATTAGTGGCACATCAACTAAAAAGAAAAAAAAAAACCAAAAAAGAATGGTTTTAATTCAGGCAACACAAGTCCATGGAAAACAAGGTTTGTAAATTCCAAAAAGCCAAACCCCCTTTCCATCTAGCCCAACCCTCATCTGATTTTAGCCACCAACTCATTCACTTGTTTTTTAAGTCAGCTGTTACAACACACATAGTCCTCTCATTATCCAAGCATCTCAGTTTGAGGGTCAGATTGTTTTTCTAAAGCATGTAATTTGATGCCACAGTACAGACAAGGGATTTGGGCAGAGTGGGCATTTTAATACCATGTCCATCTGCTGCACACGTCCTGATGTAGGTTCTTCTGGATGTGGGAGATGGAACATCTAGAGCAGGCGGAAACTCCAAAACTCAGCTAGTAAACAGTGGTGTTGCAAGAGCCTTATTAATTAATGTTTGCAAAATGTTCTGAGATTCCCCAGATAGGACATGTTACAGAAATGAAAAACATTACAATTAATCTTTAGTGATGTATTAACAACACCAAAGGTAGGAAAGGAGCTTGTTATAACTAAAGGCTTGTGACAGGCTTCTCTTTCAGCAGGTTTGCTAACAGAAGGAACAGACTGCAAGGCAAGTACAAAACTCCACTCCAAGATGCCATGCCTCAGGAAAGCAGCAAAGCTCATCCACATCAGCAATTTTCGTTGCTGTAAACCCACATGGGCATCAGGTACTTCATGTACTTTCAGGTCCTGAAGTTCTGTGAGAGTCTGGCCTCAGTCAGTATCCCTCTTCAGCGTCCTCGTGGAGATCTCATCATTGCTCTGCTACTACAACACACAGAACAAACAAGTGGCTTAATAAATAACAGAAATGTTTCAACAAGTGAAACATCTGGACTGGAGTATGACTCCTTCATTGCAGGGTACAAGAAGGACAGTGGTACATCCCTTGGCTTCCCTGGGAGCATGGCTGACAGGATCACCATTCCCCGACTGGGCCCTTCTGGGATCATTTTCTGGCCTCTTCAGTGATCCAACATGAAAGATTTGTGCACGGAACCACCATCCAGGTACTCTCCCTCTCACCTAATTCAGCCCTGAACTCTGGCACCAGAGAGAAGAGGAGAGCCTCCTACACAGGTCCTCTCTCCATCTGAGAGTCCAAGGCATGTTGGAGGAGATTTTGAGGGCTAACACAGTCCCAGAATGGTGAAAAGATGGTGGTTTCAGCAATGCATTGTAGAGCACAGGAGGTAGATGGTGCCTCTGCAGAATGATTTCTTGGCTGCTGCATACCAAATGCACCAAGAAAGCAAATAAACTGGCAGTGACTAGGAGATGACTGATCCATGCCAAAGCTGTGAAAGAGTTGCCCTCTCTCCTGGGTCCCTCAATGCTGCTCAGGAGTTTGTCAGGTTGAGATCCTCCTGTGTCCTCCCTTGTTGGCTTCTGCCCATTTGAATTGTAGGGATCCCTTTGCTGCGCTGATTAGGAAGCAGCTGATGCCTCCCTAGCTGAGCAGATGGACCACATGTAGGGACTCCCCAGCCAAGCAAAGCTCCAGCAAGGCTATCCCTCCTTACACTGACATTCATTACTCATTATTCCAAAATAACCAGCTGTTTCAGTAGAAATATAAACAAGCAGTGACAAATAAAGCTGGCTCAGAAAGGGCATGCAGAAAGGAAGAGTCCTGTATCAGATCAGGGGCATGGGTAGAGACATGGGCACCCTTAGCTCAGAACAGGGGGAGTGTACAGGACAGACAGACTCATTTCATGCTACTATTACAAAGCAGACCATTGGTAATGGAAGCAGTGACAGGGTCTTGGTGTGGAAACCCATTCACAGGGCCTGCAAGCACAGCAGTGTGCAAAGGCTGGATTATTTCTCCAGGCTGCTTTGCTTTGAGAGACCTGCAATGAAATGACATCTTTCCACAGCAGGGTCCTGGGTGGCTGCAGCACACTCTGTGTGCTCACCTCTAAGAGCACACCTGCAAGCAGGCACTGCTGCTCCTGCAGTGTCATGTTTGATTGCCTCGTTATTGTGGAATGAATGGACACACCCCGTTTCTTCCTGAGATCTTCTGTTCAGATACACTCATGCAAGTGTAATGAAGGTTTGTGGGAAAGGGCAGGCACCCATGAATAGCATTGATTCACACTGAATGCAGGACGTGCAGCTCTTTATTCTTGCTCTCCAGGCTCTTTGCATGTGCCAACAGTAGCTGGATTTTGCAGCAAGTCCCTTCTAGCTTCCAGAGAACTCAGCGAGGCTGAGCAACTGCAGAAGCAGCACGGAAGGTCAAGGCACAAGTTCCTTAACCCTCCAGCACAAGGCAATGGTGTGTAAGTGATTTATAAACTGAAGTCTGTGGCGATTACAGAACTCAGGACTTAATTACACAATTCCATTCCCCTGTCACATGTCGAGTGTCTAACATAGACCTGGCAAAATACACCATGTGTTCTCAAAATATCTCATACCCTTATTCCCTGTCATGGAAGATGGGAATTAAAATCTTTAATTAAGTCCTGAAAGCTGCAAAGTTATGGACATTGACTGTAAAACGTGAACAGCAGAGAGGGAGTGAGAAATACTCTTCCCTGGATGATCTCTGAAGCTTGTGGGACAGCTTGTGGGAAAGCTCATGTTGCGCTTTTGTAATATCCAAACTTTTCTCCTGAAGCCATCATGCTGCTACAGATTTCATACCTCCCTTCAAATCTCATACCTCCCTCCAAATCCCATACCTCCCCCCCAGGGCTTTCTACTACCTCAAATCCTTCCTCCTCAGCTTTTACTCTCCCAGATGAGGAACTGTCATTCTGAGGGACATAATTATTCCATTCCTTTATTTTATGCTCCATGTTTACTTCAGAAGCATAGTCCAAAAGGCCTATCTTCTTCCCTTATGCAGCTCCCTTTCGGTCATCTCCGCCTTTAGGAAATTAAACCTCAGAGTGACGAATGTCCTTGCCCTGCCTCTTACCCCTCCTCAGCTTCAACAGGTCTGCTACTTCTTTACAAAAGCACAACAAACCCCTGCCTGTTCATAGCTGCCAATCTGTTACCTGAAAAACTCCCAGACTAAATTTTGATTTATTTTCTCCCCATGATTGCATATATGGGCTTCCCTGCTATCTCTATGAGGCACTGCTTTTCCACCGCATTTCCAAGAGCAGTCAAATCCATCATCACCAGAAATGAGAGACACTGCCCCTGGACTGAGCTCCGCTCCCACACAGCATTTCCTTTCCCTCTACCCTTATGTCCCATCCGTGTTTTACTCAGAGAGCTGGACATCAGTGAGCTGCCTTTGAGCTTTGCAGCCAGTTTTAGGGTGGAGCAGTGGATGAGCTCATTGGGGCTGTGCTGGCTCCGATGTCATATGGCCTTCCTTCATTCAGAGAGAACAGCTGAGACCCTTTAACCCTTCTTGGCATTTAGTCAGACGAGTGCTCAGCCACTTTGAAAACAATGTGTAATTAAACTAATTTTTCTGTTCAAAAATAGTGTTGTAAGATCTACAGAAGTAATTAGAATTGCCACACATTACTGTCAAGAAGCAATACTGTGTCTCTTACATACACATTAATCTGATGGCATGCTTCATTTACTGAGATCATGTATCAATGTGTTTGGGGTTTGGTTTTTTCACGTCCTCAATGCACAGAAAGTCCAGAAGTGAGGCTACAAACCACAGGAGGTTCCTTTTGCAGGGCTTTTGAAGGCCATAATTCTTTTGGATGGATGAAGTTTTCCCTGCTCTTTCTGCACCAAAATATCTCTCTCCCTTTCTCTCTCTATTATAGATATGCATATAAATATAACTATAACTATAAATATACACCTCTACATATGTACATAAATATATATATGTGTGTACATATGCGTCATGGACCCTCTGGGAAGCTGCTAGGCTCCTAAGGACAGAGAACTTCTGTTGCATTCCCTGTCCACACCTTGTAATGGACAGAAAATGGTAGATCTGCAGAATCCACAATTTCACCTCCCAGCTAAATCCTTCAGATCAAGTATTAAAACACTCTGAGGTTATTGTTTTTGAAAGATTCTTAATGTGCATTGTAACCCTCAAAAAGTGACCAACTTTTCTTACATGTAAGGATCAAAGGCCAACCCAATATCCTAAAGCTGCACAAGAAAATAAGGATGGGAATAAATGTGCTTGAAATGAAGGTGGGTAGAGTGTTAATAGCCAGCTACCTTTCTGCAGATGAAACCAATGAATGTAGACGTGCCTAAAAATATTATACCCAGATTATATTGGTCTTGGAAAACTCTCAGGTTAGTGAATTTCCACAAAATGAAATGAACGACTGCTGTTCAAGTAAAGAGTCAAAGATTAATTCACGACTCTGTTGTGTGAGGTGTATCACAGTCGAGAATGGATTCAGAAAAGAGAGATGTATGTGAATGTTGACAAAGAGATTTATTAGCATGACTGCGTTGTCCACACCATAACCACATCTCCATACAAAAAAAAAAAAAAAAAAAAAAAAAAAAAAAAAAAAAAAAAAAAAAAAAAAAAAATTAAACCAGACTTTAGGTATTGTGACTTTGAAGGCAATGTTAAGTATTTTTGACCAATGAACTTTCTTACTCCTTCAGAAATAGAAGTTTAGGAGAGTGTTGACAGATAACTTCCTAGAGCAGAACTTTTATGTTTAAAAAATTTATCTTTTCTTCCTTGCTTTTATGCTGTGCTATCACACACTGCCAAAACTGGCAATGGTATGCTTTTGTGTACTTATGAACCTTTCTGAAAACATGCACTTATTGGAAACAAAGGTTCTTTACTTTAGAAAGACTGAACTTTCTGATCTTTGCGCATAAACTTTTTCAGAAGAGGGTTTTTTCCTCAGAAAATATCTCTCCTGATTTATGTTGGTCTCTTCCTCCCTCTGTAGCCACCCCCTCACAGCCCTGCTGAAGTGGGGTTCCCACTGTTCTTGACAGTGTAGCTCCAGGCTTTGCAGCACTACAAACTTCCACAGAAAAATTATAAAAAATCCCCAACATCTACACTGTCTCTTACGCTGTCTCCATTCAAGGTCTTGCATTGAGAACATACTTATCTGCAAACCATTATATTGGATTTTTAGGTTGACAGTATTAATGAACACAGGTCAAAATCTGATCATTGAAACAGAAAACTTTTCTCTTTTTTGCCTTAGTTTGGTTATGTGGTCCTCTATGGAGCACAGAAGTGGTGGAGAGACTGAGGCTTGCAAAGGGATGGGCCTTGGGGAATAGGTCATGTTGTTTTTCTGTGCAGAGCTGGATGCAGCTGCAGCTTAAGAAAACAAATCAGAAAAGCCCCAGTGGTTTGCACAAGACTTCCACCCAAGGTGAAGGAATCCTAATGAGACCGTCTGGGTTTTCTGTTGTTTGGTACATTTTTTTAACTGTGAATTCCTGACTCACCCATTTTTATGCGACCTAAAAACCTGACTGATGCTGTTTACTAGAGACAAACAGCTCGATAATGCAAATCTCGACAAAGCTGGTAATTAAAACCAGTTCCCCTGAAGTCTTTTTTTGATACAGACTGTGAGTGTGAAATGAGTTTGTTATTTTCACCCAACCCTTAAACTCTGGCATAACTGGATTAAGGCTAATTTGAAAAACATTCCAGACAGGAATAAATCTTTACTGGAAGAAAGGGCAGGGAAGTTTAGTACATATTATCCAGAGAAAAATACAAGGACTTGAAGAGCCTGCCTTGTTTAGCCCATCAAAGTGGAAGCTGAAAGGGGAAGCCTGCTTTCTATGCTGGGCTGTGAAACCACAGTGAGGGAAGGCTATGTGAAAAAGAAATAGGTCAACACCTGCTGCTGGTCATAAATTTGGCAAGGAAACAAGAGAGAAGTCAATGACAACTAGAGTAATAGAACAGCTTTATAGGAACGAAAAATCCTAAGTAGTTTTAAGACAGTATCAGGTCTGTCTCTGGAGAGCCTGTGATATGTCTGTCTCTAGTACATGCTGCATTCCCAGTGGAGCAGGTATGATTAGTTGGAAGTCACTCTCATCCTTAATTTGGAAGTAGTCACAGATGAGTACTTCTCATCTTCTCTAAAAGAGAGTTACCAGTTACAGAACATACCAGTGTTCTTTCTAGAGGAAATGAATAACCTCACAGACAGTATTTTTTCCTACTCTGAATGTAGATATTTAATACCGATGCAGCACGAGGGAAATAGACGAGCTTCACATGTACCATCAGATTAGCATCTCACAGTGTCACCACCATAAACAGTGTGCTGGGCAAGAGGGTCTGTTACTCCAACCTTCCTCAGCATTTTTTCATTTATTTCATATTCTTATTCTTGCCTATAAAACTGGATCCTAAAAATAAGTTTTGCAATCATGTTTGTGGAGCAGTATCAGGAAGTCTGACATCAGATTCTCTGGGTTGGGTGCACTGTACACAGCAGCTTTTCCAAACTACTTGCCACACTTCAGGAGGGGATTCATCATCAGAACGAGGGTAAAGAGTCCCAAAAACAGATTGGTAAGCAAGCAATGAAGATAGAGAGGAATATGAACTAAATCACAGGTATGCACAGTTATGGACAAGGTATGGGAGATTTTTGAGGATAATGAGTATCTTGTACAGACAAACAGATGCAAGCTTGTTCTTGAAAGGGTTAGTCAAAGAACGAGGAATAGTCCAAGGAAATCTGGGTGCCCTCCTAGCTCTATTTTTCACAACTCAGTGTTTTCTGTGACTGTGGTTTTGAAAGGGTAGCTGATGTCAGACAAGTTAGACTGCAGGGGAGCAGAGGAATATGGATACCATTCATACTATTCCCAAGAATAGAAGGCAAAAGCACAATCACTCTCAGACTCTGGGATCTGTGGCTGCTGAGATTTCTGTGCAGATGAGAGCAAACAGATTGAATTTGGTGTGACTGGAACAGAGAAGCAGCATGAGGGATGGAAAGGCAAAGAAGTGCCAAAAGCAGGAGTACTGGTAGAAGGCTGTTAGGTGTGCCTGCTGTCTTTAGACAAAGCTGTGAGGTGACTAGCTGTGGCATACTACAATATACAGATGGAAGCACGCAAGCACAGTAACTCATCCAACTATTCCCATGACCCACAAACACTGAGCCAGTGAATGTGACAGACAGGAGCAACGGGAAGATGCTGCAGTCACTGTTGTGTCCCTGTTCAGGCAGCAACATGTCTGCAATGGGTGCAGTCCAGTCACGAACTCAGAAGCGTGTTTGTACCCGCACTCATTTATTCATCATCGACAGCATGTTGCAAACAATCATAAGAATGCCACTTACTTGCCAAGACACAGAGATTTCTCCTGTCTGACACTTGAGCTGGGCACGGCAATAACAGTACCAGTTTCCAGCTGGGTGCTACATGCAGCTCAGTTTGAATTTCACATCATGGAAGCATTTGTCATTGTCCCATTCAGCTGAGCACAGAAAATACATGAGCAGCACACCAAGTCCCCCTGCCCCCATCACAATGTGACACGTAAGGATGAGTGCAAGCACTGAAAAGCACTAATTGGCAGCAATGCTAAAGACCTACAAGAAGCCGTGATACAATCATGATGTATGTTGTTGACCATATACATTCATGCAGTTAATAAGAAAGCCTACAATCAGTTCCTCCTGCTGTGCTTTTTGTTATTCATTTGTAGCACAGCAACACTGCCACCCACAAAAAGGTCCAGGATTTCACTGTGCTAAGAGATGTACAAACAGAGAGCAAAAAAAGGTGGCTTCTATCCACAAATACTTCTCATCTAACTGCTTGGTGAAATGTCACCATCCATACACAGCACTGGCTGAGCAATTCATCTGGCATCTCCCCAGTCTGCTCGGCAACATGACCATTGGCTTTGCAACGCCCAAGAGCTTGCACTGTTTAAGAGAGTATTCAGCCAACTTCTCTCACGTAAACCCTGCTCTCTGCCAACTCTGTATGGCTCTAGGTTATCAAGTTCTTTGTATATGAATGTTTTCATATGAAAACATTCTTATGAGAATGTGTGTTAAAATTAATACTTTGCTGAAGTAGCAGCTGCAAATGTTTTACAGAACAAACCCTGCAAGTGGTTTCTCTGTTTCCAGCCACTAAAAACTGACTCACACACTCATAGTATCTGGTACCCCTGAGAAGGGGTGGAAGTCTCATACGTGTTGGAAATGTTGAGCAGTATGGTGTCTAAACTGTGTCCATGCCAGGCTTCCCGACCTGCCTGTTCTGCAGATCTCAATCCAGCTACTCATTTTCTCACCCCAAACTTCCTCTTGGTGGGTTGTTTTTCCTAACCATCCATCTTTCTTCCCTTTTCCCTTTCCCTTCCTTCTCATAGACCAGAAGAGTTTAAGGACTTCTGTAGGAAGTGCTAAAGGCATGTCCCAAGGCAGGGTGTAGGAGCACCTGATGTTTCAAGATCTCATCTGCAGACTCTCAGCCCCAAAAGGATGGACCAGGAACCATGGCCGTGTTCCTCCATGCAGGGGTAAAGAGGGAGCCTGAGAAAAAGCAGTCCTGGCCATTTGTTAGAAGTCCTGAGACAGTTAAGAAGTTAGCAGAGGAAGGAGAAAGAGGAAGAGGAAGATGAAGATGAAGTGCAGAACAGATCTTAGCAAGACATCAAAGATGGAGCATCATCGTTGAAGAGCCTGGCCCACTGTCACAGCCTTCCCCAACACGACAGGCCATTGATCTAGAGCCTCACTGATGAGACAGCAGAAGCTCAAAAAATGAGGAACGAGGAGCTGGGCAGGGAGGTGCCCTTTGGAGTAGAAAGGCAGGAACAGCAGGAACAACTTGAGGGCAAGTTCTCACCGGAGGCATGGGGCACAAGCACCCTGGAAAAGAAAGGCTGAATGCAAAACACATATGAATATGCATTGTGTGATATCAAGCAGAAGGAAGAGGAAGGCAAATTTAGCTATTGCCACAGGAAAATCCACCAAGGGTGGGAGACTTCCCCACCCATCCCCACCCCGAGCCATCACCATCATGGCTCTGACAATGCTGCTGTGTTTTTTCTGACTCTGAACAGATTTCTTACTGTATTGTGCACACTGCAGCAACACAAGCTCAGGTAATTTAATTAGAATTGAACACACTTAATAGTGTTGTGGCAGAAAACAGAGTCAGCCAGGAGACGTGATGCTCTGAGGTTTACATGGAGGTCTCCAGCCCTCCAAACATTCAATATAGGACTAGGTGTTGACACCCTTATCCATGTGACATGGTTTACTACAAGAACAATCTTACTGCAGCCAGCAGTCCAGAGATGTAATGTTTTTATCCCAAGCACTGCAAAAAAACAGCCAGCAAGGAGGATATTCTTTGTCAATGCAAATGTGAAAAACAGCACCTCTGAAGTGAATGCTGCAATACTCCTGCATGCTCCTAAAATGAAGCTGGACTGCTGTTTAAAATACGAATTTACCCTGAAGTTCTTTTAACTGTTCATCCCTAGAATATGAATCCAGACATTTCCTGGACAGTTTAGCCCAGTGGCAGTAGTAGGGGTCAGCAACTGCACTTGATGAAGCCATGAAATAGCTGAATCAAGCACATTCAAATCCCTGTAATAAAAATGTTGCATCTCACCGTTTTCCCATGCTGAAAGCTTTGCAATTACCTTTTAAAATAGTTTTTCATACCTTCAATAAAAACAACCATTAAAAAAAAATTAGCAAATCTGGAGAATTGCTTTGGAAAACACCTTAATTGGTATTCAGAAGTCAATTCTCATAGTTTATTTCTCACCAGTTTATTATCAAAACTGGTATGAAGGAATTATCTTCTGTGGTCAGTCAGGGACTGGGAGATTTTCATATTATTTTTTTCCTTTTAAAAAGATAGAGCTTTGAGCTTGAATTCAGTGTAGTACTCCAGAAAATTTTTGGATCAGATAGCCATTCCATCCAATAAATGTGCAGAAATTGTAATTAATATTTTATAATTAAAGTCCAAACTGTGAAGGAATAGTAATAACTAGTGGGGAAAGTACATAATATGATCAGAAATTACATCACAGCCGAGAGATTTCCTTTAAGCAAAGGAAACATATTACCCTCAAGATTTCTTAAAGCAAAATCAGTATTTTGCTTTTTTGGGGAATGGTTTTTGTGGTGTTTTTTCTTTTGAAGCACATTTTAGCTTCCAGTAACCACTAAAGGGATGATGCATTTGTCTGAGGAAGAGTTAATAGTCTCATTTGTACCATCTTATTCCCAAATGTCCCAAACAGGAGATAGTCATTCTCACTGCTAAGTGTTGTGCAAATACGAGGCAGGAGAGAACATCTGTCCCTCTGGGCTTCCCAGACAACCTGATATCTCAAAACACAGAGCAGGCTGTAAGTGCTAATAAGAATTTTTCATCTTCTACATCCAAAGGTTTTATTCTCCTCCCCTTCTTTCATTAAAAACCCTGGCAAACATCCTGACAGAGGTGGTGACCAGGGAGGGGCTGTAGCATGGACTGCAATGCCTGGCCTGGCACAGGGCTGTACAGCATTCTCAAGCCAGTGGATGCCTGGGCAGATGTATTCTGGGCTTGGGCATTTTGGTGTACCCCCCGGTCATCTTACACATCTGGAGTTCTTGCAAATCTATTTCTGCTAAGATCTCCATGAACCATGAGGAAACACGTAATGTCAAACTGTTCTCATCACCAGCTATTGACATCCCTCTGCTGTGGGAAGGAGTTCTGGGGAGCAGATTCTCCTCACTTCCATCTGCTGTCTCTCTGAGCCTTCCATACCACATGACAGGTCCAGGGAGAGATACAAAAAGGCTTACACTGGCAGCTACGTATTGCCTTGGGAAAACGTCGTTTCCACTTTGCAGGGTTCCTCAGACACTTGCTGGTGGCATTTATTCCTGCTTACTCCCTTTTACGTGGTACAGCAAATGGAAAATATGGCTTAAGAACTCTCTCAAGAACACTTCTTCGGCAATGGCCTCCTCTCATTCTCCTTTTTTATTTAATTTAAGGCACACAGAGTGGTAACAAAGACATTAAAAGCTGAGAAGAATGTTCCACAAGAAAACTATTTTATTAAAGCATTTAAAAATTGCCTCTTAGTGCTAACATTTTTGAAGTATGTTTTGCCATCTTTCTCCTTTTCCTCATATTCTGCAATTCTCCTTAAGAAGCTTTTTCACACAGGTTTCCTTCCACCACCAGAGAAGGTCCAAATAAATTTAAGGTCCAAATAAATTTTGTTCTGTTGATTGAGGAAATTCTGTGCTTTCCTGGTACTCATGAATTTGGGCTCACTAGCAAATCCAATGCAAATCCAATCCACTTCACCATTTACTTCCCTTAATTTATCAAAGTTTGTTGTTTTGAAATAATAACAGTAATGTATTTAGAAAACTACTTGGAGGCTTTTTTTTTTTTTTTCTTTAGCCTATCCACTTACAGACACTCATTAAATGTAATCAAATTATGAGCAACATTACCAGCTAATGTAACAATAATTTTCATGTTATCATAGAACAGCATAGGATTATGAGTCACACACAGTCTAAGGCCAAACTGTTAAAAATGTGGTCATCCTGCTATGCTGTACTATGCCACTGAAGTATCTGATGCTATTTCTTCCTAATAATCTCTGTACATTTCTAAATTTAAGAAATTGCCAGATGCATAGCAACATTCTGCTAAGACCTTTTCAGCTGTCCTTCTCTGAACTGAGTTTGACTTAAATGGATTCCCTTCCCCCATATTTTCTCTTCATTTCTTTCAGCTGTATTTCTTACACTTTTACAGTACTCCTGCATGACATTTTTCTTCATTTCTGCTCCTCATCACTGCATATTTTTCAATATCTGTGTTACAATTTGGATGACAAGTGGGACATCTCTCTACTATCTTAACATTTTCTAGTTTCACATCTTACACTTTTGTGCCTTTCTCTTAGGTCCTGGGTGTTCTGCCCACCAGCGCTGTTCTACAGCTTAATTTAGGCTACAGATTTCCTATTTCTTTAGACAAAGATTTCCCAGTCACATATACCCACTTCTAGTTTCTGCATTTCCCAGGTTCTCTCTCTGCTCTTCCTTCTGATTTCTGCCTGCGGGTCACACTCCAATTAGTTTTCAATTTAAGCAGACATGTGAGTAGTCAGAATTTGCCCATTGTTTGTCCACATAGGCATATATAGACAACAAGGGCGGGATTTCACAACCATGCTCACAGGCACCTGCATGTGCTCTATTGTTATAGCCGCTGGTACTTAAGTCAAAACAACCACCGGAGCTTGGAGAATGATTCAGTTCATCCTAAAATAGCCATCTAAATATTCATTCAGTTGATTCAGTATAGGTCATCATTTTAGATGCTCTGTCCTGCCCAGCACAGCACTAGTGCCTGTCCCAGAAGGCTGTGCATCCCCCAAGGTTCCTGCACCTCACGTGGCTCCATGTCTTGTGTGCAGCTGGGCTGGATCCCAACATCTATTGAGCTGATCTGTGTCTTTAGCAGCTGGTCGGCTGAGTCACCTGCTGGCATCACTGCCTGTGCCCACACTTTGCAACTTGTGCCATTTCAGGTGTTTTTGTTTGACTCACATTTACAAGAAAGTCTGCAGATTGTGTCCTGTACATGGAGGTCCGAGACGCCTTTCAGTCACCCAGATGTTTCTGTTCAGCTCTCCAAACCCTTGCCACAGCTCTCCTCTGACTCCAGCATGGTGGCTCTGCTCACCAGAGGCCTGTCCCATGGTCCCCATGTCAGCACAGGCATCTGCTGCATCCCATCACTTCAGTTCCCTGGGTTAGTCACCCCAAGCCCCTTGGCAGCCACAGTCAGTCACCCCCATCAGATCCAAAAGGTTGATCTTTTGTGTGGATGAACCACACAAAGCAGATTAACCGTGTACCAACATCTCTGTGCAAAGAAGCATTTCAGACTTCAAAGGATTCAAATACTCTGCAGTGAGAACAGAAAGATAATTTAATATGAAAGTGGTTAATAAGAATGTTCTTGTGCCAGAGCTGAAATTTATCAATTTTATAGATACATGCTAATTATTATGGATCCTTAACTGCCTTCTTTTAATTTCTGATTCAAATAATACAATCATCTACTAGGGACAAGAAATAATGCTAGGTGACCATGGCACACTGAAAATGATTAATACTTTGTGGTCTAATAAAAGCATTCAAAAATGTTTTTTACTGAATTAAAGGCATGTAAACTATCAAGAATATTTAGAATAAGGAGATATTTTTAGATGTAAGTTCTGTACTGAAGCATTGAGGACAGAGCTGACTTTATCTGATAATTCATTCACAGTGAATAATCCCACTGCCTCTACTGACTGAATATCTCTGCATGGTCAACAAGGACAGACAAAAGGGAAAAGCAAAGGAAATGCATGTTCATTCAAATATGAGCTAAAACATGCTAAGATGCTGAGTTTTCCTGGAAAATATGAAACAAATATTTAAAGATGCCCAGTATCAGTAAGAGAGAAAACACAAGTACATGTATTGATTGCAACTTGGTAGTTTAAGAGACTTAACCAAAAATGAAAGTATATTTTTTTATGCCAGGCAAGGGCCAAACCCCATTCTGTTAACATCTGCACATGAAACTGGACTTTTATCTTTGAAATACTGAATGCTACTGAGGTCATGGTAACACGTAACTGACAGCAGGATAAATTCCTCTGTCAAATTTTAGTATGATTTAAATAGTTATTTCAGAGACCAGATACCTAAATCCCTATTTGTAAAAATGCCCTTAAAGTTTTAATCCTTCCCTCAATTACAACATTTTAAACAGGATTCAGAGTAGTTATTTTGGATTTACATTAGCACAAGTGAGATTAGAATCGGAGCCAGAGGCAGTTCACTTTCCACGTAGTTCTCAACAGCAGAAAGGCAAGAACTGAACCACACTGTCGAGTGAAATAAATTGGATTTTCATCTTACATATCTTAAATTATAAGACATTTTGAATGTATGTCCCTTTGTGTTTGTTCACCTAACTAAATAAAAACACTAGTTTCCATGCAGAGCATATTATTTATTTTTCACTCTAAGTTAAAAACCCCAGCAACAACAAGAAATAAAATCCACTGAAACAGCTCTAATTACTTGATAGATCTAGCTATAGCTAGTGGTGTTTCTTTATGTTATTTACAGATATTATTGCCTGGTACTTTGAAAGGAGAAGAAACCCATTGAAAGTAGGAAAGAAAAGTGAACATAATGGTTTGTATAAAGGTCATAGGATGAACAAATTGTAAGGTTATGAAGAATGTCATGGTATATTGAGGGCTCTCATGGGAATTAATCAAGTAACAGAGAGTCTGTAAAATGCCATTGAATCTTTCTTCCCAGTTCATGGTGGGATCAATTATTTCTTTGTGCTCTCTGCTAGGTGTTTCTCTCATCTGTTCTTCAAAACCTCTCCCATGTCTTCTAGAGATGCTTTCTCTTTCATGGCATATTTCTGTTTGCCTATGACACTTGTCCTTTGAGATTTTCTAATCCCACCATAGCATTCACTTAAAGGTTTAGTTAGCAGCATGCTTGGCACCTCTTATACTGGCTAAACCATCTGTCTCCAGAGAATTATAAACTTGAAATAAACCCCATTACCTGTTTTCCATCTCAATTAATCTGAATTAAGTGGCTTAATTCAGGATTGGAAAACTGCCTAGGTTACTGACATTGTCTTTTCTAGATTATCCACCACAAAAATCCAAGGGTTCCCCCAGGTGTTCCATATAGTTTCCTACAGGCTCCTTCCAGACAAACTGATGTATTAGGGTGGAGATAAGGGGTCTGTGCAGTGAGTGGGCACTGACTGTCTGGCTGCGTCCAGAGGGTGGTGGAAAATCCTTTTTAAACTGGACACTGCCACCAACAGGGTCCCCAGGGATTGATATTGGGCCCAACTCTGTTTAATATCTCCATGAGTGATCTGGGTGACGGGATCAATCCACTGTGATGGAGTTTGCCAAGGATACCAAACTGACTGGGGAAGTGGACACTTGGGAAGGGAGAGCCACCCTGCAGGATGACCTGGATAGGCTCTAAGAGTGGGCTAACAAGAACCTTATGAAGTTCAGCAAGGACAAATGTAATGTCTGCACATGGGAGAATAAAATCCAGGAGTGCAGCACAGGCTGGGATCTGCCTGGCTGGAGAGCCGGGGTCCCAGTGGAGAGCAAGCTCAGTGTGAGTGAACGTGTGCTGCTGTGGCACAGAAAGCCAGTGGGATGCTGGTTGGCATCAACAAAGACATCATCAACAGGGATAAAAAAACCTTTATCCCAATCTTGTACTTGTACTGACAGTACTTGTCAGGCCACACCTGGAATACTGTGTTCAGTTGTAGTCCCTGCTATGCAGAAAAATTGTGGACTGACTGGGGGAGGTCCAGAGAAGTGCCACAATAATGATCAAAGGACTGGGAAGCTTTCCATGGAAGGAAATTATGAGAAAAAAATGTGTTTCTTCATCCTTGGTTCTTAGGGGAGACCTTATCCGTGTTTAAATACTCTTCCTGTATTTAAAAGGTGGCTACAAAGAAATTGGATACTCCCTTTTTGCAAGGAGTCACATGGAAAGCACAAAGGGTAATAGGTACAAGTTATTCCTGGGGAGACTCTGACTGGAAATGAGGAAAATATTTCACAATGAGAACAATCAGCTGTTGGAATAGCCTTCTCAGGGAAGTGGTGGACACTATTAAGATTTCTCTGGATGGGGTGCTGGCCTATTTGTCTAGACTGTGCATCCACAAAGAAAGGTTGTACCAGATGGTCCTTGAGGTCCTTTCCAACATGGTATCCTATAACTCCATGATTCTATGAAAATCATCACATAAGTCAATCCAGTTATTTCACAAGCAAGGCTTTCTCTTGCAATATGAAAGATTGGAATCTCATATATCCCAGCTATGAGAATTATGGCTCTAAACCAGTCCATACTCAACTGAAAGTGAAAGGAAACTCCTGACATGACTCAGCCTCCCTGAAACCTGAGGCAGCAGTATGACTGCCATCCATGCACTATATGGGAGGATTGTTTCCCCATCACACGTCAGACAGTGTACCCATCAAACATATGTAACCAGTGACATGCAGAACACCTCAGGCACCCTGACAAGCCTCCAATGCTGCCACAGAGTGTGCAGCTCCCCCAGACTCTCTTCTGTGTCTTGTCTGGCTGGTCAAGAATGGTGTCTCAGGTATCCCAGGACATTTTGAAGGAGTCCAGAAATCCATGGTTCAGTGCTGGAATCACTCCTTAAATGTTTAGATGCCTAAGCATTGTTCAATATCTGGAATCCCTATTGAATCAAGTCTCCAGTTAGTACTTGATGGCTTGGAGCTGCCAGAGCATGGTGGGGAAAGCCAGACTGTGCTCTCTGAGGAAGTCAAGGAGAGTGTCAACAGATACCAGTCTACCATTGTCAGCAAAATGCAAGGAGTCTTGCACTGTATCATTTTTTCCAGATGCTAAGTTTGCTGCTTTTAATTCTTTCTAATACAGTGTCTCTCGTTTCCTTTGAAGCAGGCCAAAACTTTTAAATGGCCATTGCCATAGCCTGAAACAGCCTGACACCTTCCTGAGTTCACTGGCAGCATTTCTCTGCCAAGCCTTTGAATGGTGCACAGCAGAAAGGGCAGAGCTGGGACTCTACATGTAAACACCAGGTGATCATGTTGTTTTTAAAGCATGTCTCTAAACTCGGCAGAAGAATCAAGTCTCTGTGCTCTCCAGCTCACTGATTTCACTGGAGTTTGAGTCAGGCACTAATATTGCACCTCTTGCTTAGTCTTCATGCCCATTACTGGGCAGGGTGACCTCCTGACTGCTGTGCATCTATTTTGTACATTCTTCCTGTATTTATTGTGTGGTTCCTTGCCTTCCTTTTATTGTATAGAGTATTTGTAGGAACAACACATGTTCTGGGAAGAATCAGATCTTAAATTACTATTTCCTTGAGGCAGAAAAACAATCTGGAAAGACATTAAATGACTAAGAAAAAAAAACACTAAAAAACAATTATTGATTGTGTCAGTCTCAGTCTCTTGACTCACCAACATATTTCTCTGGGGTTTATGCTTGAAGAAATATGTTGAGTTTGACAGAAGTATTCTGTAAAAGAAGAGTAATGCAGTGATGAATCAGGCTCTTGACTTGCCAGTTATTCAGGCTAAATCTCACCGTTCAGGATTTACCATTTTATGTATGTCTTGCTAAATGGAACATTTGTTATCACGATGATGTTCAAGGAGTAGTCTTTGCTTTCTCTATTAATTGCCTATGCTAATGTACTGGCAGTTGTCCCAGAGACACTGATAAAAGAGTACATATAACACGTATCATAAAGTTTGCTTGGTATAAATAAAAAGGTCATGATTCTTTTCCCTGTTGCTTGTCTGTATGTTTTGTATTTCCTTTCTCAATACTGTGCTGTTCCTTGTTTTCTGTAGAGGTATTTTTGCTAGTAGTAGTAAAGGGTAATTTAGGAAGCTATTGAAAGGATTTCAGAACATCTAGCTGAGAAAGGGAAGTATCCTGAAAAGACTCATTGAACCAGACAAAATGTCATTCATTCACACCTTTTGTGTAAAATAAGCTAAGTGTCAATGAAATATAATGGAGATTTCATTTGAAAATGCAGGAATATTTATGCTCCAGAAAAGAGAAAATGCCTTCGTTTCAGAGTGACTGTTTCAGGAACTGTTTCATATTGAATCTTTCTGTCTTATCAGTGACCTTCAGCTTCCTCTTTACTGTACTGCCTAAGGTAATGAAAATGCCAAAGAAACATGAGGGTAATTCTTATGCTCCTGGAATTTAGTTTGTTCATTAATTGAGATGCATTCCCTTAAACTCATTGGGTTACTTCTAGGAAGGAGTACCTCAGCTACCTTTTTGTGCAGAGCATTACTCAGCTAAGCCTGAAACACTGTGGTTCCTGAGGGCATACCCAGTCCAGCCTACTAGATATTGGGAATCCTCTTTTGGGACACAGAGGTCCCACACACCCTACACATGGTACAGGGCTGATACCTGTTACCAATTTCCTATTGAGTAGCTATTACCTTTGAAATTCTGATCTGCATATAGCACAAAGGAAATTACTTTTTCTGCACAAGCAGAAAAGTTTTTGCCTGATTTCTCTTGGAAGCAGATTTTTTCTTCCATTAACCAAGAAAAAAGTTGCGCACTATGAACATTACATAGATGCAGTAAGACTTCTTAAGTATGTACAGCTTACATATCATTTCTTTAGGTATAGCTGTCACTCTCATCCTGCTGAGTAATTAAGGTTACAGTCTTAAAGATCTTTTCCAACCTTAATGATTCTGTGATTCTATGAGCCTGAAGTGAACCTGAATAAATTACCGCCTTGCCAAAGCCCACAATTGGGGTGCTTGATACTCATTCAGAAAAGGAGCAGCCTTATGATCCCAGCTTGTGTAATTCACACTGCCTGCCTTTTTTAACCTCTTTCACCTGTTTTTGAATACCTTGTGAGAATAGTTTCCATTCCTGGCTGGTACTGAGGTACGTTTCTCCTCACTCTGCTGTGCCTTGGACAGAGATTTCCCAGGAGCAGGTTGGAAGACATGACTTCACCATGACACAGAAATCTCAGCTTGAAATTGCTTCCTCATTTACTCCAGATGGTCATTCTGAAACACAGGGTCTGCTGTGCTGCCTTCTCCATCCTTCCTGTGTTGCTCTGGTGCTAAGAGGAAACAAAACTCTATTTCCTCTCTTCATCTTCCAAATCCTACTTTCCTACTGCAGTCTCCCCAGGCTGGCAGTGTCCCTCACCATCCCAGAGCTGGTGCAGTGACACACTCTTGTATTTTACTAATTGGTTTGTTCTGTTTCCCCACTGTTCCCTACGTTAATGGTTTGCCCCTGAAGTTTGTACCCTCCCATTTGTTCCCTTATAAGTCCATAGCCTTCCTCCCTTTCCAGCACCTTCCCTGCCTGTATTCTAAACCCTGCCCATCACTCCCAAATCCTCCCCATCCATCATTGTAATCCCTGCCCCTCCATCCAGAATGTCCCCCTTTTGCCAATCCTCCTTTGAGGCTCTATTGGACTCCTACCCTGTGAATCTGTTGGTTCCCAAACTGTATTCTCCTTCCTTTACTCCTCCCATGGTTGTGCTCCATTGGTTGTTGGTTTGTATCCACCCCTACCACCCCCCCTCAGTTTATAATCCCATGCACCCTTGTTCCTTGCTCTTTGCCCTTGGATTTCCCTCTGACAATAAAGCTTGTGGGTTTATCCCAGGAGAAAAGCCTTTTCTTGTCCTTTACCTCTGTCCCCAATGACACCAAAGAAGCAGGAGCTTGTGAGCTTTGGCTCCGTAGGTTCGGTGTCTCCTAAGGCTTTTGCGAGGGAGCACTGTTCCTCACTGCTGCTGTCGCACGGGGTTGAGAGCTAGCCAGAAAGACCCCAGCAAGGTGTGATGTCAACACACCACGCTGGGGAGCAGATTAAAGGCGTGAAGCAGGCAGGTAAATCTGCAAACCAAGTCAATTCATAACCATCCACCTACAACCTTACAACCAGCTGGGCGCCTCCCAGGTTAAAGATTGTCAGTCAGCTGAGAAGGGAGCAGTTTGGGTTTATTAAACAGAAGGTGAGCAATGTCAAGCCTTGCACTTAAACCTTGCCCTGAAGTTTTTGGTGCTTCCACCACTAAAGCTTATGTTCTGTGCACAATAAGTAAAACAAATTTTGCCTCAAATTTGGACATATTTTTCTGCACATTTCATTAGTAAGTACCAGGCAAAAGGAAAACTAAGTATTTCACAGAGTGCTGACCTGATGTACCTTCTTTCTCTACATATGTTATTGGATCCATCCTCTCTTGTCTTGTGAGCTGTTGATGATTACATCTAAAACATTATCTTTTAAACACAGCATGAAACTAATTACTGTCACCCGTATCTCTAGGCACTTTGGCTGCAGCCCTGATTATTCTTAGCTCTAGATCAAGAAAACCCACTGAACCCTTATTTTATAAAGGGTTCATTTATAGATTTTCTCTGCACTGTCTGTATCTCAGACACATCTTTTAGACAAAGAAAATACAGTCAAGGACAGTTCTTTGACCTAGCCTCTATTTCCAACTTTCCCAAAATTCTTCATAACCAAACCTGCATTGAATCATTGTCCTTGAAGCAGCTATATCAGAAGCAATGCCAGTGACCTCAAAAAATTACCTGAGAACAAACCTGATATCAGTAAAGAAAGGGTCTTCTGTCTCTTTTTTTGAGATTTTTGCTGCCATATTAAGATTTCAATCTTTCTTTTTGGGAACTTTAACTTATTATTTATTTGGTGTCCTAAGCCCGTTAAATCCTGTCTACTTAAATCTGAGATATTTAGATATTTTGAAGAATATGAGAAGTACCAGAAGGTTGTTCAAAAGGTGTAAATAGTGCAACTTTTTTGAAAGGAGTAGAGCCAAGATGATCTCAGGGACGACACAGCTGGCAGTTCAGCTACTAATTCTCTATGCCCTTGTAAGAAAGACAAGAAAAGACAAGAAAAGATGAAAAAAGACAAGAAAAGACAAGAAAAGATGAAAAAAGACAAGAAAAGACAAGAAAAGACAAGAAAAGATGAAAAAAAGACAAGAAAAGAAAAGACAAGAAAAGAAAAGAAAAGAAAAGAAAAGAAAAGAAAAGAAAAGAAAAGAAAAGAAAAGAAAAGAAAAGAAAAGAAAAGAAAAGAAAAGAAAAGAAAAGAAGAAAAGGAGAGAGGAGAGAGAAGGAAGAAAAGTGCAACAACACCAACAAGAACAACACCAACACCCCCACAACAAAAAGACTCCTCCCCAAAAAATCCCACGAAAACTATCAACCAACCAACCAAAAGAAACCACCAACCCAAAATCAACCAAACAAAACAAAACAAAACAAAACAAACAAAAAACAACAACAAAAAGATTTTTAAAAGGGGAAAAAATAGGTGTGTAACTGGTGCTCATTTGTCCAGGGGAAATTGTATTAAACTCATTTCATTTCCTGCTGAAACAGTTTCAGGCTTTGCAGATAAAAACATTGTTTTTATCAACAATGTAAAAACATTGTTGACTTATGTCCCAGCTTAGAAAGGCTTTTTCCATATCTTACTCAGATTTGCATAAGGAAATTGGGGTGAAATCATACTGGAGGGGTGAAAACTAAGACTGGAAGACCTTCCTTTGTAGCAGAAATGAACTAACAAACCAAAGAAGGTAGGGAAAGTTTACCAACAAGCAAACTTTATGGAGCTCCCTCCCTCTCCTCTCACTTATTCTTTTTGTTTTATTTCTCTTTCTGTTTCCTCCATCCCATCTTGTGGGAGTTGATGGCAGCTTCAGTTGTCTCCCAGCTCAGTGATGGTATACCAGCCCAGAGGTGCTAAAGATAACTATTACTTTTCAAGAGCTGAAGGACATGAGAGAGATTTGAGTGCAAGTTACGGCTACATCTGACAGGTATTGTCACCCTGAGGGGATTAGCAAAAGATATTTAATTTTCACTTATCAACATCAGCCTTACCCTACAGGGAAACATGTGAGCACACCTCAAAACCTACTGTTTAATTGCTTTGAGTTATCCATCCACTGTTGCCTTTCACCTCCAGTCTCTGAGGGTGTTCCTGCCTCACACATGCGGTCTGGGTCCCAAATGTTATGTAGAGCAGCACAGTACAATGCCAGGGTGACCTGTCTTCTGGTCAGAAGGGGCCATGGCACTGCCTGGCTTCCTTTTTCCCAGCTGCAGTGATCTGCACTGCCCTTGGCTGTGTTCAAAACACCCAGGCAGAAACACCTACCCCGTGCATGAACAAGTTTGGAGCACAGCACTGTCGTCCCTCTGTACATCATGGGCCACCCAAGAGCCCCTTGCCACCTCCCCTGCACCACAGCCTGGGAGCATGGGACTGGAGGGCATGCACTGCTCTTCTGCACATCAGGATAGAGGGGAGGTTTGGCCCATCTGAAAGTATTTTCTTTTTTACAAATGTTCTGCTTTGGAAATGGATTTTTTCTCCTTAGGGACAGTCACCAGAACCATATCAGAGCAGGAACAACTGGCAGAAAAGACAAACAGAGCCACCATGTGTTTCCAACCATGCCCTGCTGTGACTTGTTTCTACAGGACCCTAGGAAGATGCAGTACCACCCTGACACAAGCTGCATACATGTTACTCATAGGATACTGTTTGCGCTTTCCCTGACAAAATATTCAATATTCCCATTCTCCCAAGTCTCCGCACAGGAAACTTGGCATAAATTTGCTTCTTATTCTCTGGAGAAGGCGTGAGCCGCATAACTAAAATGCACTTTATACCACACTATTAAAAATAACAACCCCAAACCAAAAAAGAAAAAAAAAAAAAAAAAATCTGGCTTTATTTTTCATCTCTGCTATTTCCTAGAGATGAAATAATGCTTTTAATGCTCTGGCTGCAGATAGTTCTGGAGTGTGTGAGTCCTAGATATGCTCAGGGAACAAACTTCATTGCATGAACATGTCAAGTCCAAGAGCCCTCTAGAATAAGCAAGCCCAAGAACCCTCTAGAGTAAGTGGCCAGGGCACAGGTCTGATTCATTGATTTGTTACAGGTCAAAGAGAAGCTAATTGTGTGACCCTGTGCAGGATGTATCATCATTACCATTACTCATGTTTAGCGTGCCAGTGTCTAAAGACCAGCCATGGATGAATCCTTGTACAAGATTATCTGACAGGACTTGAATCATGGAAGTTACGGTTCAATAGCCAGAGAACAGGTTGAGCAAAACATCTAATACGCACAACATTCATACATAGTGATCTCAGGGTGCTTTGTTTTATTTCTGTTTTTCTGTGTGTAGGTTAAATAAGCATGGGTGTGATAAATGGAAAAGTGAATGCAGAGTGGGTGAGAAGGAGCAGATGAGAAGAACAAAAGAACAAAAAGGATGAAATACATGTGTTAGGGGGCTGACTTTCTCTTTAACCTTGAGACCCTATGTTTTCACCAAGCCTAGTGTCCAGTCCACATGTTCCCACACACATTCTTCAGTCACAACCCAATCCACCTGGGCAGGGCTTGAGGAAGTTGCTGCATGAAATACACAGGTTTTCAGTTTGCAGGTTTATAAATTGTTATGCCTGTTTAGGTCTTTCATCCAGACATAGGAACCCAGCTCCCAGTTTGATTTCCATTACTGGCAAGTATCCATTCTCCAGTCCCATCTGTTATGCTTAGCCTGCCTGACACATGCAGTAGACTCAGTCCTGAGGGCAGGCTGACAAGGGGCTGGTGCACGCTTGCATTTCCTATCAGTGACTGAAATGTATATACCAGCTTTTTCTGTGGATGGGAAATGTGAGAGTACCCAAATGTCAGGAAGAGGTTTGACGTCAAGACTTCTAAATGTCAATACTCCACAGAAAAGATAGCAACACCATTTGGACCTTTTCTTGTAATTCTACTCTTAATCCTGCCTCCAAAACAGGTCTCCTTTCGTCATGTTTAGTAACTGTTGGGGGACTTCCAAATTCTCTTCTCTGCCATCTGGGAATGTTCAGTGGGTTTCCTCCTTTGTACTTTTTGGGTGCAAATGGAATGAGAGCAATACACAGGGGCATTCATCAACTTTGAGTTTCATCAGTTTTCAGCTTCCACCTTCTTGGACAATTCAGCTTCTCAGGACCCTTCCTTTTGCATCAACTACCAGTACCATTTACATAGTTTGTTCATGTTGAAGATTTAATCCTGATCCTCAGATTATTTATGAAGAGGTCTCATGCTACCTTTAACCCCTGCACAAGCAACCGTGTCTCGAAGTGCTGAAAGTGATCTGGAGAAGTCACCACAGCTAAAGTGAAAGCACTTCTACTGCAACCTGAGAAATGAGACATTTAACTCTTGCAGTAGTATAAGGGCAGTATTAGAAAACCTGAAAAAACAACTGATAATAAAACAATAAGCAGAAAAATTACATCTTTCTTCATCTGAGTTCTGAACAAGATACTGAAAGTATAGTGTGGAGGAAACAGAATGGATGAGGCAACATCCAAATATAATATCCAGTGATATGACACTAACTGTAAAAGGTATTGTTAGTGACCGTAACATTTTTATGTACTGAACGTATGGATATTTATCCAATTAAAACAATGTCAATTAGGTGTGTGATAGAAGATTGTGATGAAGGAGAACACATTATGCAATGTAGGTAAGATTAAACATATATATTTACACACACACATAAAGGAAAATCTTCTTTGAACATAAGTTTCTGGACAGCCAGCCCCGACCTTGTGCTGCTTGATCATTGGCACAAAGTACACCTGTAGCTCTTCCCCATTGTGTGCTGGTGTGGAAACATATCCAATGAACATGCTGTGCAGCTGAACTGTGCTGTTTTTTGTGGCTGAGTCCTAGGGTAAGACTAGGGTCTGAAATAACTGACTGTGACAAGGGTGGAACATTTCCAGCACAGAGTGCTGACCAGGGGGAACCCTGTGCTGCCAACATGTTCCTAACCCTCACACTCTGGAAAAGGCTGCCCAAAGCCCAAAAGTTATTGGACCTTTGAGCCAAAGCCTTTCAAGAACCCCCAGCTTTTGTATCCACCCTCCTTACTGTGTGCATGGTCAGCTTCATATACCTGTTGAATTGCTCACCCTCACAGGGAGGCTCTGCCCTTCTTTCATTAAACCAGCTGAGAACTGATTTCCACACTGCACCAGGAGAATAGAGCAGCAGACCTGCATGCAGTTTTTTGTACGGCTGCAGCTAAATGACACCATATAGCCATGTAGCAGGTTGTGCCTCTCATACGCACTGTTATGAGTTTCTTTTAGAGTACTGAGCTACCATGAAGGTACCAGTCTAGTTAAAGTAACGAATACAAATTGAGCAGTTTTTCTACTCAGATTTAGTATCTGATAGCAGCTCTGAGCAGCACAGTTCCCCTCTGTGGCTGACTAGCAGGGCAGTATCCCCGGGTTCCACACAAAATTTGCACCACTCATTGTATTAATCAGTTTTGTGCAGGTCATGGCTCTTTCCACACCTTCTCATTTGTCACACAAGAAGACATATGGCTCTTGCTCATTAATGCTTTGTGTCTTCCAAATTCACGCATGGATCCCATTGCCACACCACTTGCAAGCTGTTGTTTATTAAGGCAGTGGGACACAGGTGTTTCTTCTGCCTTTGTGCCAGCATAGGCTAGGGGACCATGCAGAGATGGAGCCCATCTCATGCTTCATTGCCTTTTTGCTCATAAGCTCTTTGGGTTTTGTGTGACATCCATGGACACTTGCAAACCAGCTTGCTGATTAGAGGGAAAAGACCCCTTTCTTAGTGAGTTCTGCCAGGTAATCAGAGGAGCATTAAAATCATCCCGTGGTTCTGCATTTCTGTAGAGGGTGACTAGTGGACAATGGCAGAGGAAGGAGTCAATGACTCCCTGTCTTCTGAAGATATTGTGCCTCCAGAAAATCTGTCAAATGACTCATAACCAAAGAAGAACAAGATATCCACAGAAACACCAGGTAGAAGCACCCGTGTGACTCTGTCACCTCCACCCTTTGCAGATTGTTGGATTCAGTAAGTTTTCAGGGTTAGAGCTCTTCTTTTCTTTGTTAAGGGGAAATCTCCTCCTTGCTGAGGGAAAATGTGGCAGTGGCTCAGGATGACGTCTGTGGGATTTAATGCACTTTGTCTTTCTCATGGGTTCCCTAAAGCCTAAACAAGTGATTGTCTAGAGAAAACAATCAGAATCTGCAGTGCTGCATCAAAAAAGCCAATTAAACAGGGCAGTGGGAAGGAAGAGAGAACATGATGGGGAAAAGGAATATTTAGAAGAATGCAAGATGAAATAGATTTCCTTGCTGATGGACTTCGGCAGTTCCAGTCCGAATGTTACATTTTACCTACTCTCAGCAGGGTATGCTACAGGGGAGTAAATCCAGCTCTAATGGCTGCTAGATATTTCCTTGGTTTCACAAGGTATTTTGCTGCTGTTGGTCTGGATTTTATACAACAGCCTGTCTAATGAAGTACTTCTGCAGTCCTTTCCAACAGTTTTGAAGTACAGCATGTGTTGATTATCTCAGTTGAATGAATCTGAGTTCATTTATAAGTTGCTTTGTTTTGCCTTTTTTTTTCACTTCTTTGTTCCTCCCTTCTCTGTCTAAAGCACACAAATTGTTTGTAGAGGGAAAAACATATAAACAGTGTGATTCAGTACAATAAAGAACAGCTTGTTAAAAATGTGCTTTTGGTGCATGTGGAACACAAGCTTTTCCTCTTTCTATCACGCCGTGGTACAGAATGCATTAGCCGAGGTTGCTCTGGGAGTTCCATTTTTAAACCCTCTTTTTTTTTTTTTCTTGTTCCCATAAAAGCCAGAAAAATCTTCTTTCCAGTTGAAATTATGTGTGTTTTCCTTTAAGCCAAGGCAATGTTTAACAAAAGTTTGAATCAGACTCATACACCTCTTCATTTTATGGAACTCATGAAACTTATCAGAAACAAATCTTTTTGAAATGATTAGCCAGGGCACAGAAAACCTCTATTCCTTTTTTTTTTTTATTTCTTCTTTTTATCCACCTCAAAGGAAGACAATGAGAGCTTTTCTATCTTTCCACTGAAACATGATCAAATCCCATCACTTCAGCTGAAAAATTGTATGTGACTCACTCTTATGAGCCAGGCCAACCTGTGGTTGCCATTAAAGTGGATTTTAACTCACAAAGAGTTATAGAGACTGATCATCTGTTTAGAACACACACGGTCATAAGCATTCACTGAGCGTCAACCTATATATCTGGAGCTGCACACTGACATAAATACATCCAGTGAATGTTTATTATAAGGCAGGGTTTCATTCTGGAGATCTATCACTGCATAAGTTTCCTTAAAAGAGTACAACTCTCTTAGCATCGAGACTGATGTGTTTGAGCCTGCTCCTACGGCTTCACTTGCCCAGGCAAGCTGCAGAGGCAAGAATGCTTTAAATAAAACATTCAAAGCCAACATGCTTTGAATAACAAATAAATAATGGTATGCAGGAAGGGATACAGTTCTGTTTTGCGTGAAGGGGAGAGGCACAGCACTGAGGCCGAGGGCAGATCTTGGAGCTAGGGAGGGGGACACCGGCCCCGGAACCCCCACCTGCCCTTGCATCTCCCATCTCCTTGTGGCCCAGGTGCTCTTGCTTCCCAGGCAGCAGGATTTGCCTTGAGACGCAGGGACAGGGTGTAGAGAGTGGGGGTGGATGGACAGAGGTGGATGGGCGGCGGACGGAGTGACTGGGCCAGAGGCCGTGCTGCGATGGTGGCACTAGCTGTGCGTGTGGGTGCGGTGCTGCCTCCTCGCCACGGCCATCGCCTCTCCCTCTGCAGGGGCTGCATCTGTCACACGGGCAGGGCGGGGGACACGGGCCATGGGGAGCTGTGCTTCAGGGAAGACAGACATTTCGTCTGGACCCCTGACGGCAGGAGCCAGCAGGGCGGATGGCTGCAGCAGGAGAGCGAGGTTGCTGTCAGGATCTCGCCAGGCAGCTTGGCTGGGCTGGGGAAAAGGGAGCGGGGAACAAGGCTGCCTTTGCTGTAGAGTGGGGATCATAGGCTTCCTTTGAGGGAAAGAAGACAGGTTACATGTCAGACCTGGAGGAGGTCGCTCGAGGCTGGGATACAGAGCATCAGGGCAGGCCAGAGCAGGCCGCAGATGCCAGAAGCAGAGAAAGGGCTGAATGCATACGAGTAGAAAGGGGAACGGGAACTAAAAATATTACAAACCACTGGTAGGGAGAAAGTATTTTAGTGCCTTCTGTTCTTTCTTTTTATAGCAAAAAGAAAAAGGGGACAGACTCTGGAAATAACAGCCCACATATTTTCTGACAAAGGAACCCATTTCTGGCCACCGGCTAAGGAAACGTGGAGGGTACTGGTGCAGGAGCTCCCAAAAGTCAGGGGTACCACAGGATTTGAACATGGACTATATTTTTGCACAGTAGTCATGGTAGGTTCATGAAAACATTGTACGTTCATGAAAACTTCTGGCCTGGTAAGGAGCAGACTTTTCAGAGATTTCAGAGAAAATCTTCCTCTCATGAGAAATTTCATCTAAATTTGCAGATGTAAGAGGCTGAGGTGGTTTATAGGTACATTTTGAAAGCACATCTGATGTTCGGATGCTTATGTATATGTAGCATCATCCAGCTGGGTCTTTGCTCTTCTCTGGCAGAATCACTGGGATGAGGAACAGCTTTCGCTGCTGCGTAGACTCAAGGAAAGCAAACGCGATCAGATTCATCAAGCTGTTCCCTTAGCACGGCATCAACTTAAACTCTAGAATTTCTGAGAAGAGAATTGATCAGCCAAGTTTCTTGGAGATAGAGATCCTTAAGTAATTAGGAAGATGGCATTATTCAGAAGCCTTTGCTTTTAGTACCCTTTGCTGAACGGTTGGGTCTGGGTAATTATAGTCCCTGGGGGATAGGTTTCAATGACTGACAGTCTCCAGTGATGCCTTAGCCTTCATCGTTTCCAGCTGCACAGTGAAGTGAAACTGCCCACAGAAGCAGTTTTTGCCTGAATTTGCAGGAGCAGGCATTTGTGTCTGTGTGCACGTGTGTATGCCTGTGGGTTTAATCAGGTTTATCAGTTTTAAATATAAGACATAGGTTGTGTGTACAACATTTCCCTTATGTCAGCAGCAATGCCATTTTTGGAGTCTAGGAGTAATTAATGTACCATGATTTTTTAACTCCTTTCTTACTGATAAGCTGCTGTGAAATCTTACCAAGTCAAGTGAAAAATCCACTAACCTACATGTACCATAAGTACAGAATACAAACCAAAGAGCAGGCTTCTATTCACCTGTTTAATGGAAGAAAAATATTTGCCTAAATTAATGGATATATGAAATTATGCAAGACTCCTGTATATGAGAAAATCTTTAGCTATTTAGCAATTATGCCTTTTTTGAACACATCATGTGTTGTTAGAAATAAGTACTAGTGGATGCTGCTGCTCTGCAGTTTACTACAGAGGATTTTCATTTTGGGCAGAACCAGCCACACTTCTTGCTTTGACTAGTCTAAGCTATTTCTGTATTCCTGGAATTTTCACCATTCTTTTTCTGTGAAAAACTTTTGACTTTTTCACGTATTTTCTGTTGAGTTATTTGGTGTTCTTCTTTTTATTTCAAAGTGAATTTTGAATTTCCTGGCCTACAAATATCTTTCTGATCTAAGATATTACCCATCAGGTTACTGATGTGAATATCTAATCTCAACAGCAAATTAAGTGAGAGGATTGTTTGGATTAGAAGCTGTTCATTAGACTTTCTTTTCTCATGCTAAACTAACATCTGTGCATTTTTTTTAATTTTAGATTTTATAATATCCTAAACAGTGCAGGGTGCTTTCTTACCATGAAGAAGTTTTAGATGGATAGATTGCAATTAAATGTGAGCTGCCTAAGGAACCATTTTGAGACTCTAATTTAGGCTAAACTATCTGATTAAACAGTCATCAAAGTGAGAAACAAGGACTTGGACTCATAAAGCAAAAGCCAAAACTGCATCAGAAATTAAGTCTGTGGAGAGGTGGAAATTTGCTTCTGTAGGTGCCTTGCAGATGTTTGTTATGTGTGGACTTGGCTTAGGGGTGCATCAGGCAGAGGAACCTCTAATCAAACAAGCCCTCAGAAAAATCCAGCCATGTGACTAAATTACATTACCTTAGCGGAGCAGCTGGCTGTGAGGGCAGTATGGCATTGTGTGAATGCACTCCAGAGATGCACCCCATGACAGCATGGAGACAGGCAAGGTGAGGCTTGGCGTTCTAAGGGAACGGAAAATTTGATCTGAAGATGAGTAGGTAAGGTAAAATACTCTTTCCTCAATTACAGTAAAAGGCAGCAGCCACACTTCCAGCCTTTCACAGATATCAGCCAGCTTTTCAGTCCACACACAAAGATGTATTTGCATTTCTCTCTCTTCATGATCTCTGTACTTCATGGGGGCGGCCTTCCCTTCAGTGCTCTGTGAAACACAAACTCTTCGCACCCAAGACCCTTTTGTAAGACTAACGGCCACCAGTACTGCCCAGTCAAATACCTCATGGCTCCCTGCAGCACTTTCTGATCATGTAAGCATAGGAATGGTGTATTATCCCAGGGAACTGCATATGCTGAGAGCTCAGCTTCCCACAATACCATTTTCTCTGCATCCATTTATCCCTTAATTGCTGTGATGCCACATGAAAGCCCATGCTCTCCCACATTTTCTCTCCTCATTGAAGATGTTCCCAGTGTATTTACGTCCTTCTTACAAACACAGCACAGAAATGCTTTTTTGCATTTGCTCTGCTGGGATGGTAAAATCACGAGCAAGGGGTGCTGGTTTGAAGCCAGGGCAACAGAGGAGCAGGAATGGATGCTGTAGACTTTGGGCTCACAAATATGTGCTCAGTAGCCTTTGGGATCACAAACGTGGCAGTTATTTGAACCTGATGTTTTCTGACTTTCTGAAGCCATCAACCTCTAGGTTCATATTATGATGCAGGTCTAGCTAAAGACATTTTGTATGCATACAAAAATTCTTCATGATGTTGTGTGTGGTGATGCCTATTGTGGTGCTCGGGGTCATTAGAAGCACCAGAAAAGACAAATGAAAGGGGCAAAACAACTTAACAGAAGGCACAGTGTGGGTAGAAACATAGAGGATAGGAATGTAGTATCACTGATGTTGGAAAAAATATTGAAGATCAAGTCCAGCTGTTATTCAAGCACTGGCAAGACAGCTACTAAATCATGTCCCTAAGCACCACAGCTACATATCTTTTAAATACCTTCAGGGATGGTGACTCCATCACTTTCCCGGGCATTCTGTTCCAATTCCTGACAATCCTTGCAGTGAAGAAAGTGTTCCTAATATCCAGCTTAAACATCTCCTGGTACAGCCTGAGCCATTTCCTCTCATCTTGTCACTTGTTCCCTGGGAGAAGACACTGACTTTCACCTTGCTTCTCTGGATGTGCTCCAGCACCTCATTGTCTGTCTTGTAGTGGGGGACACAAAACTGAATACAGGATTTCAGATGTTACCTCACAGTGCCAGGAGAATGCTCACTTTCCTGGACCTGCTTGCCTCACAATTGCTTATACAAGCCAGGATGCCATTAGGAGAAAAGATCAGATCCATCTCCATGCCAGCACTCAGGAGAAAAGAGGAATTATTTCTTCAGCTGCCAGGCCCTGACTGAGTTTGTTAGGCGCTCTGGTTGGTGTGAGGCACAAAGGCAAGTGCTCAAATCTGTTCATGTTCCAAAGAATCTTCCACCCACGCCTACACAATGCATAAGCTTTGAGGAAGCCCAGTAGATCTCTCTGGCGAGTAATATGGTTAATTTGCTTGTACAGATGCTAGCAAACACCTTAAAACCTCACTGGGGGATTTCTTGTTGCCTCATTGTTCCAAGAGGTTTCCCTCTTGCCATAAATATGGTTGTTTGCTTTTGGTTTTCTGTAAGCATCTTTTCAGCTCGCTACATGTCTACAACCAACAACTAGCACTAGACCAGTGAAAGTTAATCTCTTAACTTTTTTGGGAATCTTGTAGGGAATGTAACTCCCTCAAGGAATTTGACATCCCATTTTAGAACACTGTTGCTGAAATGTAGGAATTCTCCTCTGAACTATTCCAAGACTCACCTTACTTCTATTGACCATGTCTTTGATCTAACCTGCCAAAAAAAACGTTATTTATCCCACTGAATAGACATGGTTTCTGTTGCCTCTGTGAAAAGACTTAGCAGTGTTGGTCAAAGCTGAAGCATCTGCCTTAGTTTTTGCTTGTGGCCCTGCCACCAGAGGTGGAACAAGACCATTCAGCTGCACCCTCAGAAGAAGCAGCCACACTGCACAAAAAGCAGAGGTCTTCAGTTTATACAGGCATCCAGCAGAACAGACAGGACCAAACACTCCCCAGCCAAACTGGGCAATCTTGTTTTACTTGCTGAGAGATGGACCAAATATGAATTCCATGAGACCGATTCTACTATTGAATTATGGTGGCTACATCCACTAGTGAAAAGTGGATTATAATGTAGAAGGTCAATAAATACAGTGATTTCAAGTGACCTGGAAACCTGGATAGTGTTCGAGGGATTTTGATGGACAAAACCCTATATATTGAAACAAATATGTGGAAAAGAAAAACCAAGTGGTTTAGTGTTACTAAATGGACTCTAAGTATTGCTGCTATCTTTGCAGTAAATGACAGGAAGTATGAAATTAATTTAAAACACAGTGTTTTCCCTGTTTGGATTAAAGCTGTACTATATCTGTCAGCTTCCCTCATCATCTTTTTGAGAAGCAGGGACATCCTTGCTAATCGAACCCTTGAGGAGTAAGTTTCCAAGAACTACATACACAATTATCTCAGGCGTGTTGTACTGCACATCCTAGCCCCCAGCCAACTCATCTGCATATCTAAATGCCATTTTCTGTCCCTCCTGAATAAAACCAGTCCTGAGCAGACAGACACAAGAGAGGAAGGGTGTTATTAAAGTGACTTCTCTGAGCCCTCCCATGCGAGAACAGCTGCTGGCATGGGTGCTGGTGGAGGGGAGAAAGCAGCAAGGTTGGCCTTCAAGCCACAGAAGGAATTTGATTTGGCAGATGGTGGTCTGGGCCGTTATGCCATTCTTTGGTCATGGTCCTGGAGCTCTTTGAGGACGCATCAGGAGCAGCTGAAAGACCACAGTTTTGCTGAGATATATGCAGGCACCAGTGCAAGCTGGAGGCATGGGGAATGAACAGGGCTGTGGTCCAGCACTAGCAATGCCTGGCAGTCCTTCAGGGCACAGCAAGAATGGAGGCAAAAGCTCTTGGAGAGTCCCTGCAGGACACAGTGTTTCTCCAGGGCAGTTCTGCTGTGATCCATCAGACCTTGGGGGATCCCAGTGGTAGGGCAATTGCGTTGCCACACACTGGAGACAATTCCATCAGCCATGAACAGCACCACACAGTTAAAGTTCAACTGTCCTAACCCCTCTTTCCTAGAAACTCAGCACTAAAGGTGCTCTCCCATCGTGCTCCCTCTCATGCCTCACCTGGATGTCCTTAGCACAGTACCCTGCGTTTTACTTGCACATTCTGGCAGCTTATGCCCCCTCCCATGTGTGCTCCTGGCTCCCCTACAGCCAGCTGTGCTTTCATCTCCTCAGGCTCATCTTCTGCCATCACCAGCCCACAGGTGAGTCTGTTAGAGGCAACTTTTTTGTCTTTGGAGTGTCCTCCTGTCCCATAATCACTATGGGAGCAGCAGCTCCATTATATGCCTCATGCCTCACAAATGCCATAATTTTTCTATTAAAAAAAAAAAAAAAGTTTTTTTTTTTCTCTTTCTTCATTCTTTTTGCTGCTATTTATTCACTTACTCTGTGTTTGGAGGGGAACACAGCAGAAGAACACAACTGCATTTGAAAGGCTGTGCAGTGTTATGAACTAGATCCAAAACACGCAAGAAAGGCCCTCTTCAGTTCCCATAATTTCATGAAACCTCCATCAATTGTCATTTTGATATTTTATTAGGTCATTAAGTACTTCTCAGTCTTTTAGCCAGGTACAAAGATCTTTAGTACTACTTAACCAGAAAAGGAGTGAATCAGTCTCTATGGGAACCATCTTTTTCTGCCTAGTTTCTCCTATCTCTTGGAGTTTGTATACTATAAAACAGTCTCCCTTGCTATGCTTAAGATTCCACACACCAAACCTGCTCCATCATGTTCCAGACAGAGGAAAGGACTCAAGGAATTGTAAATTTTAAACTTGAATACTCTATGAAGCACCGGTAAAGTTGTCATTATTTTTTGCTGTATGGAATTATAATCAAATGTGCTTGTGCATATATATTTTCAGTGTTGTTATGCAAAGATTCAGCTGAAATTTTTTCTTTTCTTTTTGACAATTTTCAAGTCTATTCTAGCATCTAAAATGATGAAAACCCTAATTTGATTCAAAGAAGATGGACTCAACTTAGAATCATAATCATTAATACCACATACAGTTTCATCTCTTCAGGGACTGAGTTTTCATTTACATTTGCATCAGTCCAGTCTAAGGAAGAAAGACTTTTTAAAAGCTTATCTTACTGCCTCTGTCTGTTCTGGGTCTTGTTATCATTCTCGTGGTCCAAACTTCAGAGAGGCACAAAGTCCCTTCACTTTTTCCAGCGCTGTTGGTCACTCGTCATTACTACTTTTCTACACAGGCTGCTACAGATTCTGGACTTTGCTGTAATGGTACCTTATTAGGTGTTGTGCACATAAGGCACCATACACATCAGCAGTGAGTCCATCAGCAGACACATCTGACCATTAACTTGATAAAAATCTCAAAGAGAGCAGTGCATAGTATTAAAATGAAACTGTGTTGCAATAGAGTATTTCCAGCAAGAGACGGCTGTCATTTGGCCTTGTGTCTGTATGAGCCTGTATACTCCACCAGCTCTGGCTGCTGAAGTGAGTAGTGATAAAAGATTTATTTTGAGACAGTACATTACCTTGAATAGCATCACAGTCCTGGGTACCAGTGACAAATGAATAATGGAAGTGCTTTTTCTGCCAACAGCCTGTATATTTGTCTATTGCATCTCCTGCCAACACGTTGCTGAACTAGTGTTTGTGAATCTAGGGCGTGAATTTACATAGAGTATGAATAGATATTATTTACTATGGCTTGTTTTGCAGATGCAATTCATTTTTATACTTTTATTTCTTAAACCTTTATTTCTCAGAAGCCAAAAAGCAAGCAAGAATCCTTTCATTTGATTTTTAAACTGAAGAATGCAAAGTGACAAAGCTGATCACTCTTAAACTCCACGGCAAATCTGCTTTTGACTTTAGAACTTAATATCCTTATACAAGTGGTTTGTCCCTTTTGTATGCAAACTGGGAGGTAACTTGCACACAGGAATTACTGCTTCACAAAGGGGACATTTTCTGGTTTGTGCCAGAAAACTTTTGTTTCGATCCTTTACCACCCAACCTATGCACTGAAGGAAGATCAAAAGGTAAGGGATGGTTTAAGTGAAGCCCAAACAAAGTTACTCTGGGGTGCTGTAGTATTTGAACCCCCACCACTGCTATTGACCAGTGTTTGTGCAGTATCTGCACCATCTGCCACACAGCCAGGATAGAACTGCATGAGGGAAACTGGGGCTACGTTGCTTCTTGAGATCTGGATCATGAGGTAGAGGCAGAAGGGAAAAAAGATTAAGACCAGCTGGACCTTGGCCTGTTTCCCATCTCTTTCTGAAGAGACTTATGCCTTGGAGAGAAGAAGGGAAAAGTGGTTCTTACTTGAGGGGATGGACCTTGGCAAGGCTAAAGAACAGGTTTGGGAAGCCACTGTGTGCCCATGCCCCATCCTGTGCAGTCTGCACAAGAGCTGCCTGCACTTCAGGCCTTGCTAATTGAGACAGATCAAGACAGGATTTTTAGAAATGAGTCTGACATACCACATTCCCTTGGCGATTGCCAGTGCCAAGTTACATTGACTTCTGATGTTTCCCTCCCAGTCTGGACTTTATCCCAAGGTTATCTCAAGGGGAAGGAGCCATGCTCGTCACTGCTCCTACCCTGAAGAGCTGATCTCTGTTTATGGTTATTTCTGAAATTACTTCCTCCCTAATTATTGCTGTCCTCTTGTAAGGATGGCATATTTATTTCAGTTGAAAATTACTGTTGTTGAAATCCCCATATTGTTTGAGTTCCCGCACATACTGCTGGCTATCAGTTTGTGTTATACATCTCTTGATGACTTCAGCTCTGATCTCCAAATCTGCAACACTGGCTTTCTGTTCCTTTCCCTTGCCCATCAGCCTCTAGTTTCTGGTCTTCTTTACTCACTCTCTGTGCCTTTCCTGAATTCCTCTCTGAGGGCTCATCACTTTCACTCCTCCAACCTAATCCCCAAACAGACCAGAGGCAGATCCACGTGAGAGAGGCCACAGGGGTGGAGTGAGGAAGTGGCTGTCACTGAATAAAGATCTGACCCTGCACGGTCAGGCAGTGCTGCTGTCTGATGAGAAGACGTTGCATGAAATTTTTTTAATCTTATCCTAACTAAGACTGCCTGCAGCACACAAGTCTTGTCTCCACTCAAAAGCTTTTATCTTACAGGGAGAGATGCTAGGTCAGGGATCATGCAATGTCTGATTTATTTGACTAGATCTGCATAGCTTTCAAGGTTTCTGTGCAGATGTATTGTGTCACTCATGTCCCCTGGGGTTTTTTTCCTTTGAATTTTGGTTACACGTAAATCAGCACAGTATTTGAAGGAAAAATTGTTATGAAAAAGCCTAACAAAACAGTGCATCAGTGAAGCTGGCTCCACTGCCATTGCTTTCAAGATCAAATTTTACAGGACAGCAGATTTGTGCAAGTCTCTTACTCCAATTAGACTTCCAGTTTCAGTGAGCACTGTCAGCTGAAAAGAAATGTGTTAACAGTTCAGCAAATACTGAATCACAGTGGACACCTTATAACAAGCCTATGTCGTTCCAATGTACAGAAATTGGCTGCTATTTCCCCTGTAGTGATGGGTGACATAGTAAACTAACATCAAGACACAACTGTAACAAAGTCCAGCTGAGAGGAACACATTTTAGTAAGTGTTAGGTTTGAGGAGGGATTTATAAAACTGCTGCAGCAAACTAGTTCACAATCTTCATTAAATCATTGTGCACAGAGAAGAGCATGTCACTGAGAATAGCAACGCCTCAGACTCCACAGCCATGCCTGATGGCAGAGAATAACCCCTTCCGCAGGCCAGTGCTATGGATTTGTCCCCAGGTGCCTTTATATTTGACCTATATATCTATGCTCCATACTGAAGGGCGAATGTGAGGAACTGTTCATGTTCAGACCATCTTCCTTAGGTCTCTGATCTAAACTAACCCCACTCACTGGGAACAGAAGAAAGTTAATATTTGACGTCTCAATTTGCCCTGTGTAAAAAATGAGACAAAGTGCTTTTCCTTCTGTGAAGACACGGCTTCTGGCAGAGGAGCCCTGTTATGCTGTGGCAGCACAACCTGGCCGATTCCTTTTCCTGGGGGAGAATGAGATGCCTGCACCATCTGCTCTAGAGAGGATGGCTCTCTCAGGCACAGAGCGGACTGAGGACTGCTGCAGCCCAGCTCACAGACCATTACACCGTGTAAGCCCAGTCATGTCCTAAACTACACTTTAAATCAGCTCATCCTTTGGTCTTCCTGTTTATGAGAGCCCACCACAGAATTTGACTGCTCTGATTCCATCAAAATCTTCTTGTCTCCCAACTAAATATGCTCCTGACTGGGAAATACTTGACATGATCTGTAGATGATGGCCAAGCTCATGTGGTTCCCCTGCCCACTGCTTCCCCTTACCCTGCCAGAAGCAGAGTTCTAGGCTTGGGGTACCTTGTGCAAAACGCCAGGGATTGCTGGGAGGGAGCTAATATCAGAGCTATGATGCCCTACAGCAGGACTTCCCCCCTCTGGAGAAGGGATTTTTTTTTTTTTCTATTTTGTTGGGATTCAGCTGGCGAAGGGGGGCTCCCTGGCTCTCCCTGCCAAGCCCAGCCATGAGATCCTGCAGGGCAGCTGGGAGGTAGCAGGAACACCCTGTGGGTTGGGACAGCCTGTGACACATTCTGGAGAGGACAAGGGAAAGCTCTTTGCACCCTTATAATCTTTGCACATTTGTTCAGGGATCTGGCTATAAAGATGGATCTGTGTTATCTGTTAACACATGTGGAAAGGAGAAAAAGATACATTAAATTCCCATTAAACTGACTAAACAGCAGACGGTCTGCCTCTGCTGAGAGTCTGAAACAAAACCTGAAGCTACTCTATCCTCTATGCAAACTGTAAAACCATGGGCAGGATCTTGATCCCCCCCCCTCCCTGTTTTACCCAGGTCTGCCACAGGGAAGCTCAGTTGTTCTGCTGCCACTGGTTTATTTAAAGGCAATGGAGGTCTGCATGAGATCCAGAGTATTTTTAAAGGATTAAAACAGGCCAAAGCTTGGCCAGAAATCTAAATTAAAAATCTGTTTCCAAGGTTTTGGCCAGCAGCTCCAGCCACCACAATGGTGGGCTGGAAAGCTGGGCACACAGCTGCGCACGGCTTCCCACGCCCAGGGCTGGAACATTTTAACTGGGGAAGTGTGGGGGAAACTACAGGGCCAAGAACCCGCTAATAAAGAGGGAGGCTTGAGAATTCTGGGGGAGTCTGGGGGTTTGCTTTAACAAAAGCAAAGCAGTGGGCTGCGGAGACATTCTGGCCCTGTTGTTAATCAAGGGAAGCATCCCAAGAAAACAACCCCACAGAAACAGACGCTGTAGAATTATTTTGTTTGCCACAGGGATGTCCCCATTAAAACATATAAATAGAGTGAATGATGTACAATGCCTGCCTAAGTTATGCACTTTGGGTTTTGCGTCTCCTTCCCAGTGTTGTACCCATAACTGAGCTCATTGTTGACAGCGATTAAATTTTGCCCGCATCCTAGAGCAGTGAATTTGGTCTGTTTATTGCTCTTGTCCTCTCCCAGATGCCTCCCTTAAGCTGTCTCCTTCAGGCAAATGTTTCAGGCTTCAGTATCACACTGGCTGACTTCAGCTAGAGGGAATGACTGAAAACATCATCAAGATAAGGGAGCTCTGTGCGTGGAGGGACCAAATTCTGAGTAACTGGTTTTGGTTTGCTGTTAGCTCTGGCTAGCTGCTATGTTTCAGCAAAGGTGCTATGTGCTAGAAACACTATGTAATCTTTCCCAGCCATGCCATTTACTTTAAGACAGTCTGTGGGGTAAAGTCTCAGAATTACAGATAGTTGCAAGCTACCCAAGTGCCACCACTCCTAAATGTGTCTTTGCTGTGCAAGGAGAAGACATGAGCACACAAAACAGAGGTGCATATTTGTGAAGACAGCTCTAAACAAATGCCCTGTCTTACCCATGTTCTTGTACTACCACAGTTATAGCAAAACTCTTGATATATTTCAGTCCTGTCATCCGTTTGTCGTTATTTGGGTGTAAAAGGAGAGGACTCATGTTCCCACCGCACGGCTGCACCACACGCAATTAGAAATTGGTGCATGCGTATCTCTGGAAATTTCCAAGGGCAGTACAAAAGGTGTTTCCTCTTCTCTTTCATAACAAACATATCTCTGGCAACTCCCAGCCACAAAGATCAGTGTGAGAATCAAAACAGTCAATCATTACTATTATAAATTATCAACTATTATATGCTATTCTTTTAATATTCTCAATAAAAGAAAAAGGCATCATAAAAAATCTTCAGTAGTATGTAAGCAATCATTATAGCATATGAGAAGACACAGAACTGTTACAATTTATCTGCTTGGACAGGAAGAATCCTTGAATAGCAATAAAAGTCAGTAGAGTGAGCTCTAGTGTTGAAAAGTAGATCAGTTCAAAACCTATGATTTATTTCCTGGAGAATTTCATCCATGTCTGTCCAAATATTCAGAGGCATGCACACGCACACGCACACAAATATCTAAATGCTTTTGTTAATATAATATTTTTTATGACTGAGGGTTTTCAATAGAAAGATTCTGGACTGCTCCACCAAAAAGCTCTTTTCTAATCAAAGGAAATTGCGGAGATCCCCAACAGTATGAAATGTGTTTGCAACAATCTTTTATTATTAACTCCTGATGGTGCATCTGTTTCATCCTATTCAATAAAGTCTTTTATAGATTTTGATTCTTCTGTCTTGCAGCAGGCTAATGCTTCAGGCTGTAGGCTTTGGATGTGCACGCTTTTGTTTCTGTGTCCTTCTATGTGCTGTTGCTTGCTTCTATGTAGTATTTTTTCTCGTTCCTAGCACTTTAGTGAAGATCAAACAACCTATTATTTTTTTCTTAACTCTGGTCTTGTTTTTTTTGTGCCCTTAGAAATACCTCTAGTATCTATCACTTTACACAACAGCCCATTTTCACAAAACCTGTGAAGACCAGTGGGGTTTACAGCAGTCACACCTCACACCTCAGGCATATACCTGATTGCCTTCCATCTTTTCTTTAAAAGGACACTTCTTCTGAGCCTTCCAGCACTTCACACCATCTATTTCTAGTTCTGTTTTCACATTATTACCTATTCATTAGCTTTTAGAACTTCTCAGAAATCATTAAAATAATTCTTACCTGCTGTGTGACACCTTTGAATGCGTCTATGTTATCATGTTCAAAAAGAGCATCAGTCCCAGTGCTGAAAAATCTGGAACATCTAAGGGTTCTGCCCTTATCAGTGGGTCTGCCTCCAGGAGGTCAAACTTCCTGCAGAAAACCCTATGCTTTCTGCTTCACTGCTGAAGTTACGAACCTCTTACTTTGGGAGAAAAATGTGGCCAAACTAAATGTGTAAGGGCAGATCTTACTGATGTGGAACAGTTCCGACTCAATCCATCCTTTTTTAATATCGTGAGACAGTCTTTTGAACAGGGCAGAGGTGTCTAAGCCTCACACATATCTGAATAGGAGTATTTGTCTTGAACTAACTTATTGTGCCGTCTGGTTTTCCACTGATTTTGGGGACCTGACTGGGTCTCTCAGCCAGACCAACTGTAGCTTTCCTTTCCTCACCTGGGATATGTCCAGGCATCCTGTGCTGACTTTTGGCATAGACACAGGAATGCTGAGCTATCAACTTTCAACATAATCATGAATCATAACTGTAATTGAAGGGGGCATTCCCACCCTGAACTGAAGGAAAGGCTGTGGCCACCAGAAAGATTAGCTCATATTTACCCAGTGCACAGACAGCTACATTGCTTCAATGATGCTCAGTATCTCCACTGAGGATGGTTATGTGCATATCACAGAAGCCATTTACAAAACATTTATAAAACTTCCCAGAGATTGTAATAAATCATATGTCTCTTGCTTAGATAGTGCTGTGCTGGAGATGATTCAGGCTGATTTGACAGAAATGTCTATCAAGATCACAGCCAAAGTGGCTGTTAAAAACCACTTTTGGGGAACTCCATTGCCTGCTACTGAACTCCAGTTTCGCAGAGGCGGTGCTGCTACCTCTTGTCAGGAAAACTGCTTCTTCCTAGGTCACCAGTAAATCTCTGATCTGAGAGTCTCTAGGTCAACTGCATCAAGGGAATGGGAGATTGTTTCATCAGGTTGCTGTGCTGTGGCCCCTCTCCTTCTCCCACCCTAATCCTGCTAGGTGCCCTTGGTCCCAGAAAGGGCTGTTCATCTTCTAGCAGTGCCTTTTGCAGCCAGGTGAGCAGTGAAATCACTCATTCCAGCAATATGGAAAAAGTAGAAGTTTTGTGCCATCTTATAAGCTCTTCTCTTTGGCCTTTTTTTTTTTTTTTGCCTTTGTTTGATGATGTGTTTTATTCCATGAACCCCAGATTGCCTCAAGAACTTTTTCTCAGCAATTCTTTGGAGAGTCCTCAATGTCATTCACAAGTGACCTTCTAGATGTCAAAAATGAGCCTGAAATACAGTCATTGACTGTTTCATCATGAGTCCAGTAATTCATGGTCTTAATTCTTCCTCAATTCCCTTCATTCTTTCCTCATTGCTCCAGAGCAATGTTAAAATCCAATTGTGTTGCATGTGCAGTGCACAGACATGTTGCCAAAACCTTGTGCCTTGGACTTTGGGAAGATGGTGACCACAGGCCTGCAGGATGTACAATGACCAGGGAGGCTCTCTTGGGGGCCAAGCAGTTCACACAATGTAGGAAATGGCTGAGACTGTCAAACAATGTAATTGTGCTGGGGAACAGTGTAGACATGGATGAAAAATGAACTACACAATTTGTGTTCTGTGTATCTCTGGGAGCACTCCTGTCTTTCTGCAGCACTAGAAGCCACCCCTCCAAGTTCAGACAGAGGGAACCATGGACAGGATGTTTCTGGGGGTGTAATCTCAGACCCTCACGTGACCCTCATTTCATATTTGTCGTGACTGCTCTCAAAACACAAGTTTTTTTCAAGTACGTTCCATTCAAGCAGCTTCCTGAAAACTAAAATGTGTACACAGAGGTTTAAGCTTACCTCGGCAAACTCCCCTTGCACAGAGAGGTTGGAGATGTGTGGCTGTGCATGTCCATCTGTGCCTCTCCTCTGTAAAGGTGTGCCTCTGGCCCTGACCCCCAGCAGCAGCACCAAGCAGTCTTTTCTGGGCAGTTTCACAAAAAAACCAGTGCTTAAATATATCTGTGAGCAGCTGGTGAATCTGGTGTATGGTAAAGATGTTTGAGTTTTATGAGAGCACAAAGAAGCCTTAAGGAATATGCTTGCAGGAATTTTTGCTGATGTAGTTTGTTTTATTGCTTCCTAATTGGAAGGAGGCCTTGTTATCAGCATTTATGTCCAATTGCACAAATTTCTCACCTACTGAGAGGGAGCTACAGCTCTTTATATTCTAAGTCGGACCTGTTAATACCATTATTTTTTGAGGACAGCCAACAAAAATACCAAAGCTGACTGAGGTTAATAAGATGGTACCTCCCATCAGCTTTGGCTTCCAACTATAAGAAGCTTTGTGGTTACTCAGGGAAAATCTCCCAGTTCTTGGGAATTTAAACTCTAGTTTAAGTGGATGTGAAAGAGAACAGATTTACGCCACTAAGGGTTATTTCAAGAACAGTGATGGTTTCAAGACGAAAGTCCTGTTTTCACTTCCCAAGCCCTTCTGAGAAACTCTGCTTAAACCCCAGGTGACTCTCCGAGATGCAGTTGTGAAGGACTTTAGAGACACTAGCCAGTACACACCAGTATTGATAACTGAGACTGACAAAAACATTATTCTGTTTCCAGATGCATTTCCTGCACTTTCAGCAGGATACAGTGAGACCAGGGTCCCTTCAACCTTGGTGGGTGTTACATAGTCAAGAGAATGTGTCCCTGCCCAGGAGGATGGGTGGATCTCTGATCACAAGGCAACAAGGAATGAGGATCAGTGATTCATCACATTTCTTTGGAACTACTCAGCTTTATTAGGAATGGCCAATTATAAGGAATGAGAGAATAAGCTATTTTTTAATGTAGAAAGGCTAGGAATAACGAAGGTGATACTCCCAGGAATTGAAACTAAGCGAAACTGGAAACTATTGTTTAAATGGTATCTTCTCAGAAACCTTTGTTTAATTTAACATTAATTAGTTAATCAGACTCTTTTTTAATTGGATTGTCCTCAGTAAATTTATCATCTTTCCCCTGAAGCATCCAGGAACATGCTGTATTTACATATTCAATGCTTATACATAAAATGGGAAATATGTGTTTATTAACCCATTACGCTCCACTCACAGGGGGAGGATAATTTTTTCCCAGCTATCAGGTTGATTGAAGATTTTTTTTTTATTTTTTTATTTTTATATATATTTATTTATATATTTTTTTTTTTTTTTTTTTTTTTTTTTTTGCTTAATTGAGTGCATGTCTGCTGTCTACATGTGTGGTGGCAGAGCCCCCAAACAGAATGTGAAATAGGGAAGTGGCTGGAATTCACCGAAGATCACATCCTATTTGCATGCTTCTGTCTAAAACAGGTGTATCTGGGGGGAGTTATTTTGAGCTTAAGTTAGTGCTGACCTCAGCTGAAATAATTTGCCCTCTTGGTCTTCCTCTGATACAGAGTCAAGAGGGAGTTGTCTGACTGCTGAGTGTGATTGTACACATCTGTCAACAGAACTGGAGATACGAATGCAAAATGTAGCACTCGAGAGTGCCGTGTGGGTTTCCAAGACTCCCTGAAGGACACTGGGACCATAAACCAGTGAATGGATTGCAATAAGGCATAAATAGAGCATTTTTATCTATGACAGATGTAAACCTGCTCCAACAATGCTTATGCTATTTAAAGGAACATGGTCTCTCTTTCAGACCAGCTCTCTGAATTCTGAGTGAGGAAAGAAGTCATAAGCTTTCTTTCCATGTGAATAATTGTGACGCTCCTTTGGAAGTGGTTTGGCAGCTTTGTTTTGAGGGGGACTGGCCATTACCTCTTGCAGGGCATGCCCCCCACAAGCACAACGTCATAGAAGGGACCACAGGCTTTCACGTATATTCCACTTCAAGCAGGAGAAGTCCTGCTTTGCTGCCCTGCTTCTCCACTTGAAACCTGAGGCACCACAAACCAGCCAGGCTGTAAGAGCATTACAAGAAATAATATTCCAAAACCAAGAAATAGGTGTGAGACATGCTTCTCATTTGCACAGACATATGGTACAAAATGCTGCAACCTTTCCTGTATAATATCTTAACATATAGTCATTATGCAGGACAGAGTGGAGAGTACACAAATGGAAAACTTCTCTTATTTGGAGACAGGAGTAAGTACTTCCCCTTTAATGCTGGCATGTACAAGGAAACACTGATATGCCAACTCCAAACTGCCAATCACAACCAAGTAAAGAGACAATCTTGAAGAAGACAGAAATTTTATCAGATTTTAGGTTAGAAAGAATTTCTAATTAATTTTTCCCAAAAAGTGGCACAGCTGGATTCTGCATGACTGTGTCTGGATTTCAATGCACTGGTAAGTCTTATAGGGGAAATAAACTGAAAAGGGAAGACTGGAAGTTAGGGCTGTGCAACAGACAACAAAAGCATTTGGCATTGAGGTAGCTCACTCCTTTGGACAGCCTCCCATGCGCCCAAAGCTTTTGAGTCCGGAGGAAAATGTGCTTGTCAAATATCTGGGTAAAAGTATGTAGCTGAGTGGAATACTCATGTGAATAAATGGCCATATTCTAACCTCTTTGTAGTGCTAGACTATTTCAATTTTCACTAAAAGTAGATCCTGCTTAACTCCAATGAAAGGTAAGATCTTGAAGACTCTTTAGCCAGCCAAGAGGCAGTCACACACTGACTTGCCATGGGAAACAAAATCACAGAGCAGCTGATGGCTGGGGTTTAAGGAACCTTGCATTATATTACCAGGAAAAAATAATCGTATCACTGAAAAGACAAACTGAAGGAACCATATTGATAAAGGTCTGGTTATCTGTAGATTTTTTGAGAAATTCAGGCTTTAAGTGAGATTCAGAATGATGCATCTATTAGTATTGAAGTGAAATTAGTAAGCTTGAAATTTTGACTGAATTTAAAAGAATAAAAAATAAAAAACACCATGAGCATTTTCAGTGTGGTCTGTGACGTAACTTTTTGTGGGAAGTTTCATTTCTGGGGACCTTGAAAAACTAGCCAAATGCTGTTGCAGAAAATGGACATACATCTTCATAGAGATAAATTAGATGAACTGCATGGCACAACAGGCATTTTTCCACCTCAGTCTCCATTCATTTTTAGCTACAGAGACATATCATACTGGTGTAACTATCCAGTGATTTTGTAGACTTGATCTTTTGACACAGACACATAAATATACCTCCACAAATTCCTTTCTTTCTCTCGGTCATTCTAGCTTAGATTTTTATACAGGTCACAGCATGTGCTGCTGTTCTCTTCCCAGCTGGGGAGATGATGGGTGACTTCCAGGTCAAATAAATTCAGCGGGGTCCAGCAGCAAAAATAATGTACTGACGCAAATCCCAGCACATTTATTCAGCTGCCATTGAGCTCATTTTCAGGCTCAGCCCTGTTGCTTGCACTGGTCTTTCTGGATATGTGCCTGCCAGGACAAGACATGGGCACTGGAGCAACAGAGCCTCCAGATGTCACATTTCTCCCCCTTTTCTTAGCCTTTCACTTCCACTGCTCAGATTCCAGATGTGAAGTCTTGGGCTTTCCCTCAGTGGTACCTGGAGAAGCAGAGAAGATATTACGAAGGAACACATAGCTCTTTCACTCTCCGAGGGAGCCAACAGAGGCAGAGATCTATGGTTCCTTCCCTTTGCATGTTGCAGAGTAAGGACAGCCTGCAAAAGAGGACGTTTTCCTCATGTCTGTTTATTAAAGATTAGGTTTGTGCAGCATGAGCTATAATTTATGCATTTTCCTGGTGGCATTACTGTAACTCACTGTGAAGCTTTGACACAATGAAATATGTAAACTTTGCCATACTCATCAACTTCAAGAGCTGCTTCCCCAGTCCTTCTTTAGCAAGTGACACCTTATTGGCATGCAGGACAAGGAATTTATGGATAATTGTTGCTTCAAGGGCAGTTCCCAGGTAGGTAGAAAAGGAAGGCACGACACATACCGGTTTCAAAGAACAGTCTCTCTGTCCCCTGCCACCCATCCAGAGCAAAGCACACTCATACATCTGCTTGTACAAGCCAGCCCATACCTTGTTTTCTCTGCTGTGAGTGTTGATGCACTGAAGTCATCCCATAACTTGCTGTCATTTATAGCACTGGTGCATCTTTGCAGGCTCTGCCAGGGAAGGAAGGCTCACTGGACTTGCCACAGTTTGTTAATGGCACAAAGCATTTGATTTGTTCCAAGCACAAGGGCATATTCAGTACAGCCAAGACAAGCTGCAAAATTCTTCTGGTTTTTTCCATGACCTGTCATCACCTGCCTTCTAGCCAAGACGTGGTTTGGAAGAATCAGTGGGTAAACAGCATGTGGAACAAATTATATTGGGAAAGAGCAGAAATCTGAAGCAGTGCTGCACGCCATGCTGGCTCTTGTGCAGGGATCTTCTTGCTGATCTCTGTGGGCAGTTGGGGAACAAGCAATGTTTCTTTTATTAACATTATCCTGTGCTCTTCTCTTTTATCTCTATACTGTACCTGCTAGTAGGGTGTGATGATTTTAGCACACACAGCATAAAATCAGGTTTTGCAGGGGGAATAAAAATTCACCTCTCAGAAGGAAAACTCCAAGCCCATATCCAGCCTCCTTTAGTTTGTTTTCTGTTTGTTGCCATGTGCTCACCTGCAACCTGTGCATGTAACACAGTTGCACATAACACAGTAGGGATCAAACTGTCACAGACAGGCTTTTAATATCAAATCTTTTTTCTTCTGAATGATTCAATTTCTGTATTTTATTTGATGAGTGTTGAGACTGCTATTTTTTTTATTTATTTATTTTTTTTAGCTTGGACAGATAAGACAGAGTTGTTTTCTTGCCTTCTTTTCTAGTTCCTGTATGCCAGGGAAAAGAGCTGAGTTTGATTTCAAACAATGTAGAACATTTTGGGGCAGAATTGAAGCAATAGCATTTAAACTAACAGTTTTGTTAAATGCTATACATTAAGATCATAACATAGTGTGTAAAATCCACTTCAAAATTCACTTAAACTAGTTAAACCACTCATCAGTGTCAGTATGATAGGAAAGAGAAAAAGAATAAAATAACCTGTGCCTGATTTCCCTTTCCCCTGTGTAGGGAATCAAAGCCATGAAGTTTCCCATCACCACCTCACCATCAGGGTAACACTTCCTTCTCCCCACCAGATGCATCACAGCAGGGAAAGGGTCCCAGCATTCCCTCTGTGACCAACAGCACAGCAGGGAGGGAGCGCTGCTGAGGTAGGTTGTCAGGGATCAAGCTGATGCCAGGGTGGGTGGGAGGGATGGGATGGAGAATTGGTGTAGGCCAGGATGGGGGTCTTGGAGAGAGGCACCCAGCTCCACACAGCATGTGTCACTCAGGAGAACAGGGCTGGTGGGCAGGAGGGGTGGTCCTAACCACGCATCCGAAGGGATGCATGTGGAGATCAAGGGAAGAACACCTGGAACAAAAGGAAGGAAAGGGAATGGAAAGAGAGCACCCCCCCACCATTGTTCAGGTGCTGTGCTTCCTGATTCTTATTTTCTGCATGACTGTTGGGGCCAAATCCTGAATGTTTTTCTGAAGACAACAGATGGATGCTCTCAGTGCTTGTCTGTCATTTTCCCCACACCATGAGCTTGCATGGTCCTCAGCATGTGCTCATTTACACAGGAAGTCAATGAAGTTGCTCAGGAAGGGTGAATATGCTCAGCTAAGATGAAGTGCTGGTCTTTCTTGAGATTCAGCTTCTTCCTTGCCTGGTTAGAATCGCAGTGGGAGAGTGACTTTCTCAGCCATGCTCAATGGCATGCCTGCAATTGTTTCTTAACCTCTCTCTACCTCCAGGACCATAAGACCGGCTAATATTGGATCCCTGGGGAGGGCTTGCTCTGTGCAGCTCTCTTTTTAACCTTTTAATGCTCTTCCAGTTTAAGCAGTTTGTGGCAAGACCCAGACTTGAATTGCAGAATGCAGATATCACAAATTGCTTTTCAATATGCCCTGGTGATGCCTGGAGCTGCTGACAAGACCTGAAAGGGTGAGTTTTAAAAGAAGGTTTTCGTTTGGACAAGCTTTAAACTGCTTTCCTCTAGTTCAGCATCTGGTCTCACATGAGTGATGAACTGACGAGTAGAAAGAAAAAAGGAAAGTTCTTTCCTAAAGAATAGGCTCATGGCCTTTGAAACTCTCTGCCAAAAGATAAAAGTAAATGTTATAAAGGTACTGGCAAATCTGAAGAAGGCTAGAGGCCTCCTTCTATGGCAATTTTCAAAGAGAAGTTAAGAGAATAGGTGAAGCAGGGCAGTTGGCAGGTGCAGATTAGTGCTGTACCCCTCCTAAGCAGTCCATGGAAGTGAATGCCAGATATGAGTATCTGGCTAAGACAAATGCTCACTCCAGTTAGCCCTAACAATTCCTGTCTCCTGAGGGACCTTTGATGGCTCAGCCAGGAGAGAAGAAGCCCTCAGAATGCCATCTGGAAAAGGCACTGCTCCTACCGTGCTACCATCACAAAAACTGAAGAACCAAGAACACATTTAGGAAAAAATGTACGTCTTTGGTGCTCAACAGCAGAGTCACAGAGAATACAATGAAAAAATCTTCCCTCCTGTACCGTGACACATGCCTTGCAAGCGTTGCCACAAAATTCTCCATCAAAGCCTCTGGGCCTTAATGAAAGGAAGAAATTTGCCAAAATTGCTTGGAGGCAATTACATCTATTTTGCTTATTATTTTCTTTATAAATGTGTTCATCTCAGTATTAATGTCTGTGATTTGTTATTCAGGTTGTATTCCTCTTTTAATTATGGGAATGTCTGTATTTTATTTTACAAAGAATACTTTTCTTTCTTCCTCCTCCTATTCTCCTCTTTCCACTCAAATTTCTGGAGATGCATGGAGTTACTTGTCTGCAGTTAGTGACTAGTAGGTTCTACTGTGCTTATTAAATTTTACATTTATATCAATATTGATATTTTATATAAATTTGGTAGGCATGATCCTTGGACAGATGTCAAGTTATTAGTCAGTTTTTTCCTGAAATTCGCAAGTCTTGTTTTTTTCCACACCATCAGTTGCAGACCAGTTCAGACTAGGAACACCTTGCTGACAGGTCTGTAAGTGAAGCGTAAGTTTTTCCCTGGCAGCTGCTGCTGGTTCACTGAAGCTCTGTTTGTGCCACCAGGTCCCAGCTTGTCCTAAACACAATGGAGAAGTGAGGATGGAGAACACGACTACCAGCCTGCCACCTCCTGGTGTTGGCATGGCCTCTGCCAGTTTGGGAGAAACTGCATCACAACATGTGTGACTCAAGTCTTCGGGACCTGCCAAAAGGATTATGCTTAACAATTTTGGATCATGCAGATCTAGGACTCAGAGAAGGACACAAAGTGATACATCTGTCCATGGCCAGCAGAAACAGGAAAACCCTCTTCACAGAAAGGCATTCCCCCGGTCTCCAGAGGGAAGATTTAGCTGCCTATCTTCTCATTTTCTGTAAGGGGACCCAGCTCACACTGTACTTTCCCACAAGAGCTCCTAAGGCAGGAGGCGGACTCCCTGCACAGCAGCTCACAACTGCACCCAGGCACCACCACCTCAGGGGCCAGAAAGCCCTGCAAACTCGAATGCATACAGCTCAGGTATGGGGTTTGGAGCAGAGGGAAAGTTGGGGATTAAAGGGGATGAACTGAGGATACCTCCACATTTGGGTAGGCTGTCAAGCAGGGCAAGGGAGCTGCAGGCTAGCAGAGGGATATGTGTGACAAAGAGCATAAATGCATTGGCACAAGCAAGGCAGGTCTCCTTATCCCTGACAAAACCAGACCTCTGTCCTGGCTGGATACAGCTCTGTACCTTCTTCCTGACTGATGATCAGAGGCTGTATGTTTATTAAATTCAAAATCTCTAGGATAAACACCAGGTAGCACACAACACCGTGTTTATCATCGCTTCTCCTGTGAGCAGATTTCTTAATTGTCTTGAGTGACGGCTGTATATTGCACTAACATTCCTAGTCCCCACGAGACCTCACGCTTGCCTGGCTTTCATGCAGGGGTTTGCTCAGAGCAGATGGTTTTGGTCCCAAAGGTGGCATTTTTTTCTAGCAGGAGGAGCAGTTATGGCCCAGCAGCTGAGCAGTCCCCAAGGCAGGTGTGGGACTGTCTCTGGAAAGAGCCTTCTGGCAGGAGAGGGAATGGATCATAGCTGGGGCTGCTGCCTAGCAAGAGAGCAGAGGCCCACAAGACAGGAACAAAGCACAGCAGGCTGAGTACAACCCGTTCCCACAATTGCACATCTGAACCTCCAGCTTATTTTATGTAGTATTTTGTGATAACAAAAAAACCTTGATGAGCTCTCACTCCATCCAAGCACTTCACCTTCCTATCCTTCACAGCAGCACTAGCTAATCAGGCAATTTTTATGTATTACAATGAACAACCCTTTCCCGGGATGATTTTCTGTGCTTCTGGTGCACTTTGCTTTGTTGCATTGGACAGCACTCAGAAACACAATTATCCCCACTCTGCAAATGAGGAAGATGAGATACTAAAAAGTTATGTGACCAGGTTGAGACACAATCATGTTCATAGAAATAGGTCAGAAAACCCTGACAGCTGTGTAAAGTCGCTTGTTCTTTTTTCATGACACCAATAGTAGCTCGTTCCCTAGCACACTGGATGAAGTGGGGACATTTATTACTGGTGTAGTTTGTTATCTGTACTTATTTCTTATAAAATGGGCACCAACAGAGATCCACCAGTCTTGAGAAGGCACTGTGTAAGTAATTATTTAGCCTGTTATCAATGGTTATGGTCATGTGGGCACGTACATATTTGTACATCTGACATGATCTCTTCATATGGAAACAACTTTGTGAACACACAAAGCAGCTGCTTTTGAAGTGTCACATTTTAAGTCAATTTTTTTAAAAGGGAATGTCAAAGGAATGCCTCCTCAAGCCCCTAAAAAATTAAAGTGTACATATTTTGACTAATCTCTTGCCAAAGTTTTTTTTTTTTTTTTAATTGGCTTTTTTTACATTTAATTACCATATATAAGTGCAGAAATACAAGTCAAACCACAAAAATCCCCCTATTTTACTTCACACCCATAATAAGTTACAGTAAAACTGTCAAATGCATGTATTTTTTTTAACAAATTTGGAAGCTCTCTGTCTTGAGCAGGGATAGTTACATTTTTGCATTGAGACCACTCTGCAATAAAGTTATTTCCCCCAAAACCTCCTATTCTTAGACTAGGAGAAAAACTTTGTGAGATTCTCTTTCTTAAAAATAGCAACAATATGTGTTCAGTAAAGCAGCAGGGGTGACCACAATGTTTTCCAACAAAAATATCTGACTTGTATGTGGCAAAGCATTTCCATCAACATTTTGGAGACAAAGTTTTGGGAATGAGTTTGACCTCTGAATTACACAAACTCCAAACTTGAAATGTCTTTGAATGCTTACCATTACAATGTTCCTGAGATTCATTTCAGGAATGCCAAACACACCTCAACCTTGTTGGCACCCTGGGAATTAGGGATGCTTTCTGAAGATTGGGCTAGGTTGGGCTGGCAACATCTCAAAAATCTGTTGTCTGCTAATGGGTTGCCACATCTGATCAACTGATCCTGAATTTTAAAGTCCTTTCAATTATGAAGCTGCTGCCCACCTGATCCTGTCACTGCCTATAGCGTGCCTTAATGCTCACTTTAATGGACTTTGGACTGACCCAAGGGAGGGGGTTCTGGACCTTAATAAATGCCTGCCCTCAAAGATTGAAAGGATGGAAAGGCACAGCCTGTCTGTGAGAGGTTTAACACTTTGATGGCCTGAAGGCAAAACTTGCTGTGGAAAACTCAAACCCATGGCTTTGTTGTAAAGGATACAGGGAGTGGAAGGCAGTGGGATGCCTATGAAGGTTAAGCTAATGTCCTAAGAAACAAAAAAGTATAAAACTGTGAGAAAGGGGCTTTAAAGAGGAGTGATACATGGCAACCTAAATCTACCCAAGTCAATGGCTACCAAAGATGCTGAAGTGGGTCGTCTCTTGACTCCTCTATAGCACCACATTCCTTCTGTTCAGAGGCCACAGAGAAAGCGTTAGACAAATGTGGGCTTTAAACTGGTTGTGACAAGCAGCTCTCAGCAGCCACACACAGTTATCCTGGCAGGAAGAGGGAAACCCCACTGTTTCAGGTAGCAGTAAGCACCGTGGCTGCAAGTGGAAGGAGAGTGCCATAAGCAGATGGAAAGGGAGTGGCCTTGATGGCATGCTTGCCTTGGAGTGGTGGCTTAGACCCCTGCCTGACACATGGATGTAAAAACAGGCAGCCTTCCCTCAGGGCCTCATTAGCAGTGGTCTAAAACCTGCTCCAAGCACCAGTGAAACAATTTTTTTCTCCAAGGCTTTAAAAGCTTGTTAGTTGGCATGTTATGCTGCATAGTCCTCTAGCAACAGGACAAAACCATCCTGGATGAGAGATAAGCAAACTTGCCTGCTCCATGGTCCCCATCCTTTCTGGACAGATGAGTGTGTCTCTAAACCTGTCTAACTCTTGCCATGCAGGCAGTAGTGCATGGGAAGAGAAAGTTTATCCTCTTGCTCTGAAGTGGCCTCACTGAAATTAGTGGAAATTAGTTTGAGCCGTGGGGTCTGACAAAGGCTGCGGCAGTTCCTTTCCGTTACTTCTAAGGTGCGGATTCCCGGAGTGTAGCACAGCACTGTGGATGGTGAGCAGAACCTCCTCAGGGTGGGGGTCCTCAGAGGAATCACTTGCAGTCATGCTATCCAGCTGTTCTCTGCCAGCTGTGAATTAATGTGACATCTTACCATTTCCAGCTCTTTCATCTACAGTCTTGTGATAGCTGGTAATTTAATGTGAGTATAGCTGTGGAAACAAAAGGTTGAGGACTACTTTCTAGTTGCTTATTTTTTTTTTTTTCTCCAGCAAACATGTTTCTGATTTTCACAAGAAAACAAACAAACCCCAATCAAAAATGACATTTGAAAAGAATGCAACCTTTTGTCTGGTTTTGTGGACTTTGAATCCTGTCTGATTATCTGGGGGAGAGAATGGCAGTTGCAGGATCAGGAGGAATGCAGCTAGGTAGAAAAATCACTCAGATTTCCTGGGAGAACTTCGGGGATTTTGAGAAATAAGTCCATTTCACATTAATTGCCTTGTGGTTTTATTAAATGCCACAGCTATGTCTGTTGATCCAGGGCTATCTTGTCTGGCTAACTGCTTAATCTCCACCCAGCAAATGTGGGTTTGTGGACTCGCCACAGCAGATGGATACCATTGTTTCAGTAAGTCTTTCATACAGTGTTTGTTTATATTGTGAAGGAAGAGATGCTGAAGGAATCCAGAAAACCAGAGATTTCTAGGACTTTGCAGATTACTCATGAAATAGATGCGCCACAAATCTGACTGAAGAAGGTGGGTTACCCACCGTAGCCGCGGCAGGGGCCTATCTGCAGAGCTGCCTCACAGGCAGATCTTTGTGCTGCTGGACATCCGTGTTGCATCAGGAGGGATGAAGAAGAAGAGCTTCAAAGGAGACAGGCTGCCCAAATTATCTGCTCTGTTTAGTTGAGACATTTGACATTAGATCAAAAACAGTTTACTTAGATGTGATTTTTTTTAATGAGAGTCTGGCTGGAGTCATTGCTCTGCATCCACCATACATTTCTTCAAGAGCTATGCAAAAAAGGCATCAGTGAATAGATAAAGATACATAGATAGGCAACTGAGAACTGATTATAATTGCTTTAGTATATTTTTTCACTCTTCTGACTTAAAAAAAAATATTTTGGAAAAAACAAGAGAAATAAATCAAGCTGTGAAGTGGAATTGAAATCTCCAAGTGGAAGCTAACATCATCAGCCTTAGCTCAAACAAAATGCACCATAACAGCAGCCAGAGAGTCAGAGAACACAAGAGCTAGAATGCTTCCCTCTCTGCACCCAAGTTCATTCCAGCTCCAAGACTCCAGCTCCTTGGTAACAGATGCAGTGCACCCTTAGGATCATCTGTACAGGAGATGGTATCATTTTGTACAACAGTAAAAGCCTTGTGGCTTGGAAACCTCATTTCCAGAAAGATAAAGACAAATTCTCTGTGGGGTGTGTATGATCCTAATTCCATTTAAGAGGTGTATGGGGTGTGAACTTCTTCTCTTTCAATAGAAAAGCTGAAGTAATCATGGATAAGACTAAAACGCTGATATCCACACTGTGAGGCGGTCACGGTCTATGGACGCACTGGGGTATCTCCAGCTAAGCTCATCTAGATTGGCCCATCAATGGAACAGACAGTTACAAGGCTGAATCCCAAAAGCAGGATAAGCTGTTGGAGCTCCCCTGGTCAACAGAGTCATGAGCACCTTGTTGGCACATGGGCCCCCCCCTCCAAGTGTGCCACAGTTCAGCATGTCCCAGCCACTCACAGGGAAGAGCAAAAGCCTCCTGTGCCTGCACAGGCTGCACCTGCTATGTGTGATGGGCTGGTGGAAGGCGATTTCAAAAGAACAGAAGTTGTTCAGAGGCCAAACACTGTTTCTTAGTCAGTTTCCTGCTTATAAGCAGGTCACACAGATTCCACCGCAGCATGCCCTCCCCTCCAAGAACCTGGGAGGCTCATTTCAGAGAGATTGATGATGGTTCTTCTGAGTGGGCTGAACTTGCCTCTATGTCCTCAAGTTGCCCATGACCCTTTATTTTTTTGGAATGGAGGCAGGTTCCTTGCTCTGCCTATTCTTGCTGAGAACAACCTTGAGGTGTCCAAGAGTACCACAGTGGGGCTGTGTTCGTCATTCCCTAATGCAGCTGACACTGTGATACATTTTCTGTCAGGTGAAATTTAGAGGCACATTAACCTGCTTGACGGGAACAGTGAGTCACAAACAGCTCCTGAGGAGAAATGTCCTCACTGTGGAAATGGTTTCAGGATTTTTTAGGCTGCAGTTTGATACACCTATTGATTATATGCACAGTCTCACAGATATGCCCCCCACTGCAAAAAAACATAAAAATACATAACCTTCCTAGAAACACAACTGATTTTGTTGCCTGTCTTCTTTAAACAATGAAAAGAAAAACCAGCCTTGAGACACTTTCTTCATGGCCACTATTCTGTTAGTGATTTCAGAATTGTTTGGTCTACATCATGAGGACTGCTAATGGCCAGTGCATCTGCTCCAGAGTCAGATCAAGACTTAAAAAGATATTACCTTTATCTGGTTGTTCTTCTATATGCCTGTGTGTCCTGCAGAGTTTCCAGCGCTGCTGGCACTGGGATTGGATATGCTGCCCGTAGCTGTGGAGGGGCCTGGCTTGGCAGATTTGGTCTTTGCAGCTTGGCAGGGGAAGGGGGCAGAGGACATGGTGCTCTGGGGTCCTGGCTGTGGCACAGTGCAGGGACTCCTGCCAAGGACTGGCCTTTTCCCAGCTGGTGCACTAGTGAGACATCACCACTCAGCTGATTTCTGACAGGCTACCCTGGAGACAGGCCACTTCCATCAGGCCCTAAGAGGAGTCTGGGAGTGATTTGAGCATACCAGGTAACATGGGAAGAGCAATTGGTACTGGTTATCTCTAGTCATTTGCTTTAGAGGAGTCGTTCCTAGCAGGTGGTGATGGCTGTTGTGAGAGATGTTTGAAATCACAGTCAATAGAGCCATTGGTATTTTTAACTTGAAAGTGACTGTAGTTGGAAAGAAATCTTTCTCCAAAATCTTATGTTTCCTGGTTCAGTTTAATCTTCTAGCCAGTAGTATAGCCAAGCCACATTAATCACTTCTTCCCTTCTCTTGCTCTCTCTCATTCTATGTACTTGTATGGCTTTTGTCACATTCATATCTAAATGCCTTTCCCTCAAAGGAATTTAAGAGTAAAAATAACTATCTCCTTTCCCAGGCTGGAGAATGACTCCAGTTTATAGTTTCCTGAAAGAGTGCTGCACATAGTTTATCCCAAAAGGGCTCTATTCTTTGGCACGTGTATGTGACGGGAAAGTTACATCAAACAACAGTTGAAGGTAAAGAGGATAGGGAGAAATCCTAGGACCTGGGTCTGGTCCTAGACACAGAACAGGAATGTGATCTCTGTTATGTTTGCGTAATCTTTAATTAAGCCACAAATTATGCTAAGGAAATATTTACCTGCGGTAGTGCACTTATTTAATTCAAGTGCAGGATGTTTTGGAATGTATTAGTTAATTCCATAGGCCACTATGAAGATGTAAAATGCTATGTCTGTGCTAAATAGTAGTAGTAGTAATTGTGTGGTATTAAAGCTGAATTGAATAATGTAGTGAAGATGCTGCAGAGCAATTAAAAATAAACAATTTCTTCTAGTTGGTTGGGGAACAAGCAGAGAATGATTAATGCCTCCTATAAAGAATTAGAAAACCGTTAACTGCTGTAGGGAGATAAGTATTTATTTCTTGTCAAAAAACCCTTTTATAGATAGCCCTGTCCATTAGATGCTTCCAATTAAATTGAACAACATTTCTTTTTACAGATTCTTTACTGCCTGTTACTGGTGCTAACAATACCTATGAAGAGAATTGTCAATCCTCAGTACCTGAAAGTAGTGCCACAATAAAGGAAGGTATTTGTCTGTAAAGCCTGGAAATGTCTTGAACAGAAAGATCAGGAGACATTTGCAACTACACTTCCAATGTAAGAAAGTGTACTTTGATCAATTTATACCACCATTTTTTCCATTTTTACAGTCAGCTCTGCCTTGTCACCCTGGCTTCTTGGGAAGTAATGCAGGACTTGGTGATGGTCCCGTGTATGATCCCACGTATCCCAAATTTAAGCTTCCATTGGCACCAGAAGTATATACAGGGTGGGGGCGGGGTGGGGTGGCAAACACAAGACGCAACGAAAATTTAGTCTGTGTAGCCAGTATTGTGTACTAGCAATGACACACTCCCCAGAGGAAGGTGCAAAGGACTGTACAGTGGGTGTTTAAAACAGAGTGCCTGAAGAGACAGGCTTCTAGCTTGGATTTTTTAGATGCTCTTTGAAGCATAACTCCACTGACTGCAACAAGTGATGATAAGTTAACAGCACAATTAACAAATGGTTTTGATCACCCATGTATAAAAAGAGATGAAAAACCTTAACATACTTGTTTAGAGTAAAACATGGGTGGACTATTACACACTATTTTACCTTTAATGGAATTGCTATTTAGAAAAACTTGCTTTCGTGTATATGCCCATTTGCTAAGAGAAAGCATACAGCATATGGAAGAAGAATTTTCCTCAGGTTTCTCTGATATGTAGACGCCTGCTCAGTGGCAGCATACACTAAGCATACACTAAGATGGCCAAAGCCTCAGGTGATTCAAATTTGAAGGATGCAACTGAGCTGACTGATGTGTGTAAGAGTGCATCTGAAATCAAAGAGCTCACCCTGAAGAGCTTTGCCATGCATTTCTTTCAGGGAAGGCAGGGAGGAACCTGCATTATTCTCTGGGAGTACACAGCAAGCTCACCAAAATTGAATTAAACCTCTGAAAGCAATCTTTAGCCTGTTATATCTAAGTGGCTGAACCCTGTGTGAGGTTACATACAGAAAGAAGCTATTTTGCATTAGCAAAGCAGATGAGATTTTCATATTTTACTCTTTGTTGTGACCTCAGCTATGCATAAAATCACAGCAGGTGAGAACTCATTGGGTCTTGCTCCTTAGGGAGAAATGAAAGGAAGTGTGTGATAAAACTCTTGATTCTGCCATTATGTGGGAGAAGACCCTCACAACCCAAACTCCTCCATTCCTGCATGTTGTGGCTGTGGGCCAAAGCTCTTTTAACCCCTTCCCTTGCTTAGATCACTTTTCAAATTTAAATAGCACATGATATTTTCAGAGTGGACTTGAGCCTTATTTAATGTTGTTTCAGGGTCCTTGATAAAATAAGGTTTTGTTATTTGCTACTGAACTGGCTTGATGCAATAAATAACAGGACTTTTTCCTAGCATAAGGTTTTAGTTTGGAAACTCTCCTCAGGACTTGCCTGTTAGCATTTCAGTCCCAGGAAATGGATCTGCAGTCCTTCATGGAGCTGTTGACCTGAAGAAATCAAGATAAAGCAGAGCAGGCCCAAAGTAGAAGGACATCTAGAGTGGCATGGAATTATTAGTTTAATAATATTAGTAAAATAATAACCTATTCTTTGGCATCAGCATTTACTAAGGCTCTTATTACCATGCTTCTCTTAGAGAATTTTGCCACTCAGGCCTTGTAAGAGCACCCTGGCAGCCAGTTCAGGCACCAGGTCTAGTAGTGGGCTTCACACTGAACCACTGGCAATTGCTTATTTTCCTGTATCTTCATGTCACAAGTATCACATGCCCCAGGTCTTGTACCAGCAATTAAGCCACACTTGTCACTGAGAACAGCAATTATTTTGCTTCAGCATGAATGAATATGCTTAGTATTTCTATGTATAAGTATTCCTATGTATAAGTATTCCTTAAATGCATTCTTACTTGGCTCCATACAATTAAGCTTTCTAGTTACTAAAAGCTGACTCCCCCAAACCTTACACTTCCTTAATTTAGGAATGCTCTGGTGTTCTTAAGCAATGGGGGGCTTGGCTGACATCCAGTATCTCTCATTTTGGGTACACTTTTATAAAACACTGAAGTTGACTGAACTGCAAAAGAAAAAAGAAAGAAGGGGGTAAAAAGACACCACAAAAAATCCACTTTCTTTTCCACGAAGAAATAAATTCACACTAGGAATTATTCCAGCAAAACCAAATCAGTTTGAATTCATACCTTTGTTTATGCCACTGTAAATTTTCCGTGTAGACAATCCCATATAGGGAAGTTACATTTTACATTATAATGAGGTTGCAATGTGCTAATCCCCTTGGACTGAAGCAATTATCACCTGACTGCTAAGTGTTAAATGCTGCATTACAAGGGGATTATTTTCTCTTTTGTTCTGACTGAGGCCTGGTCTACCCACAAATTCACAGTGGTTAAACTGATTCAGGAGGGAGTTTGCATTTTGCCTCCTCCCAATCAGTTATGTATTACATTAATAAAACTGGACTCAATGACAATTCCCTTGATATGCTGTAATTCAATGTGGTAAAATGATTATTTCTCTGCTACCTGGCCATTTACCATTATTCTCTAGGGCCTGTTATTTGATTTTATTCACAGCACCTTTAATTTAGTAGTAGGACATTTACTCTTCCACAGCCTAGTTTTGAACTGTAATAAATGCGATAGACTAAATTTAGTAAATCAAAATTTAGAATTTTATTTTGAGACAAAATAACAGTCTCTGATAGCCACAATTAAAAGGACAGCATCAAGCCCGGGATCGGAGCTGGGTGAACGCGGTAACACACTCAGTCAGTATGTCACCCCCCAAGTTCACATTTCTGGTTTGGAGCTGTCTCTTTTTATACACTGGATCGCTGAGAGAAAATTGGGACTCCGAGGTTCCCTCTCCCGAGGCAGCCTCATTAGATATTCATGTTCGGGTTCTGGTGTTTTGAATGGGTTCGCCCGGGAAGACAATGTCCTTGATTGCTGTGTCCAGGTGCTGTGTAGAGATGTTAATGTCGGGAGGAGACGGATGAGATATCGATCTGATGTAATCATTTGGTTCTCCGGGTTCTCCATCTCCCTTTTCCATTGTCTTTGTTCTCCTTTTAACGATTCCCGGCAGAGGTATCCTCGTATCCCCTTTGGTGTAATTCTTAGCATAGTTTCCCGTGTCCCTCCTGTGTAATCTCTGGCAAAAGAAATTCCTTGTACCCCTCTCTGTGCACCTTTCGTCTCAGTTAACCCGTAGTATATCTGATTAGAAGTAAAACTTATATTTACAGGGGGTGAATTACATCTTATATCTTTTACCACAAATTAACTTTAGGACATATATCACAGAACCATGCATTGTAACGCAGCTAAATAAGGGTGAGTTTGGGCATTTTCAGTCCCTGAAATGACACACAGCAAGTGTTGGTGCCACAAAAAGTAGGTCAACAATTGTCCTTTTTTTCCCTATATCACTCAGTGCAATCAAATAGTGCCAGGGGACAGCTGGCTGTCAAAGGTGCAGTCTTTTGAACAAGCTACAAACATCTAGGTCTCATGTCAATCTTCACAGCAGTAATGAAAGGTTTTTGCCTTGAGTGTCCTGGGTGAGTTCCAGTTATATTATTACAGCTTACATGTCTCAAGTTCCCTATGACTTATTTGTATGGAGCACTGATCACAGACATTCTGTGCAGACATGCATCCAGCTCAGAGGCATCCCTCTACCACTTCAGAGCGGATTGTGGTTTAGCAATGGTGAGTGAGCTGTACCTGTGCACGCACACCGCACACCAGCACACATCACTCCCCACCTGCAGTCTCACTGAGCACAGAAGAGGAGAGAAACACCCACTCTGGAGTGTGCTTCAGATCTTGTATCCTGAGCTGGCCCTTTGCTGTTCACTTCAAAGCTGAAAGATGTGTCTTGGCATGAGCCTCTGCTCCCCATTCTGCTGGGTGTGTTCATAATGCTGCTGGGCACAGCCCAGACCCACTACTCCTGAATGCTACTCCTCCTACCTTTCTCTCCACACTTCCTCAAGGTTGCAGACAGACATTTTTTCTGTAGCCAGGCAATTCATGACTGTATACAGTTGTAGTGGACTTGCCCAACATTTTGAGAACATAGTCTTATTTGGATGAGAGACACCACATACCACCAATGTTCCCATCATTTGTTAGTTGTAAAGTATCCAAAGACTCCTTGCAGGCCAATTATAATGTGCCTATTGTTCCAAGGACTTGGAAAAATTTATGTGAAATATCTTAAATAAAAATAGAATTTTTGTGGCTGTGCAAATGCTCATCATGAGTCTCAGTCCTGCATACACTGTCAAGAAGAAAGTTAATGCCAGAAATTGTGGTAAAACCATCTTGAAACCCACATCTTTTTCTTACTGGTAAGCTTAGACCCATGTTTAGTGCAATCAGTCTAAGACCAGTACTTTCAAAAACAACATATTACTCCAAATTAGTCAGTAATAATAAGTCAACCTCACAGATTCCTGTTGGTTTCATGGTGTTTACAACCCAGGGATGCTAGAAGTGCTGTTTTTTCCCATTGGATAACCAAAATATCAAGACTCACCAAGATGTCCCGATACTGTTGTTTTTTGTGGTGACACAAATCACGGCCCAGCCCAATTTAGGCAGCAGATCAAGATGTATTTTCAGTTGCTTTGTTCTATAGGAGTATGGCAAGCTTCTGGCACTGGCTTGTCTATCATCCTGAGTCATGGTACTACAAAATCAGCATATGAGATGCCCGAACAAGCTCCAATACCTCACAGTAAGTGTTTATCTGTGGTAGGTGTCTGCAAGCATGCAGCAAAAGGACGGCGTTGGCCCCTGGCAGAGTCCCCTGCTGCTGCTTCTGTGGAGAAAGTGGGAAGGAAGAAAGGAAAGGAGTTGACAGTGCTGAAAAGAGAATGGTTGCTTGGTTATCTTTGTAAGCGACCCCCTCCAGTTCTTGTGATGGAAGTCCTTCAGTCTCTCCTCTTTGGAGGACACTCGTAGTCCATATTCTGCCCTTAGGGAGAAACCTGAGCCGCCTCTGGCACAGTGGGAAGAGCAAAGGGAAACTGTCTATCTAAAGCAGCTGAAGTCAGTGAAGGCTTGTGGCAACATAAAACCAAAATCCAGCAATCCATCTGGATATTTCCTTCACCTGCACATTTTACTACCACTATTATTTAATTAGAAGCTGACCCTCTGCAGGTTTCTCACAAAATAAGAAGGAACTATTACTATTTTTTCAACAAATTTCCTGTTACTTGAGTCTCATCTGGTCTAAATCTAGTGGAAAACCAAAACTGTGTCAGCACTGCTAAAAGATTTTTTTTCTTCTGCTGATTAATGAGGGCAAAGAAACGCTGATGAGGTCCCTGTCATTCATCCCACAATAAAGACCAGAGTCCTATTCATCACAAGTGCATTCCCTGAACTGCTGCCCACTTGTGCCACTTTAATGAGGAATGCATTAGTGATGGTCATCTTTGGCAACCAAGCACTTACCAAAATTCTTAACTACAACAGATGGGAAAGAAGGAAGAGGATGGAGTAAGAAAGTCATAGAACCAGCTGTGATGGAGGCAGGAGGGAGCAGCATCTTTAAATTATGCACACCCCACTAGTTCAGGTCTATCCTGGTCTTTCAGGTCTTTCCCTTCTGGCTGCTCTGCCTATGCCACCACCTTGGGAAGCCAGGCTGCTGCTGGTACTTCTGCCAGGTAGAGAAAGTAAGAGGTAGTGACTGTTGTTGGGGGCAGGACTTTTAGCAAGAGCAGTCATTGTCCTCATCCTGTCTAGTTCTTCTGTGCAGGAGTAATAAGACTGGTTTTGTAGATCCCTACTTGTCTGGGAAACCTTTGGCCAGGCTTTGCTCCTTCCCTGTGTTCCCTGATTCCCTCATACCTTAAAGCTGCTCCTTGGCTGATTGCTGCACATTTCCAGAGCCATTTCTGCTCACTGTGGGCTATATCTAAGTGCTTTTTCCTACGGTTAACAGCAGGGCAGATCATTAGCATACTCATCTTTGCTAAAAGTCCTTTCAGATGGCTGGAATTCCTGGTCAAACATTGATAAATTCAAGGCAGTTTGTACATGTACAAAATCTCCCCAAAAGTCATCCTTTTCAAAATGTTTTTTTATGTCTGGAACGTGGCACTCATGCCCTGATTTCCAGGGACAGTCTTTTAACTTCAGTCCTTGTAAAATTCATGCAGACTCATGAGTCTCTGACACTACTCAGAGACAGGCCATTATGCCTGAAATTGGGACTGAAGAGCTGATAGCACCCCAAAGGAAGGAGTAGGCATTCATGGAAATGTGACTGAAAGTGTGCAGTGAGCCTTACTCCAGGCATGTGAGAGCATTGCTGCAGAAATCCTTGAATTCATGGGTTCTGTCTCTGCAATGGAGCCTCTGAAACTGAGGAGCAGAAGTAGGAGCTGATCATCAGCTCATACTGAAAGGTATTTGAGCCTCCTGAGTTTATTTATTGCTCAGGGAAACCTTGTCCTTCCCCTTTTTCCTTCAAAACTTGTAACTATTAAGTGTTCTGTGACTGTGAACCTTCATGTTTTCAGGGTCATAAACCCCCTGTGCTGTTGCAACATTATTGAAAGAAGCAGTTTTCCTTGCTCATGTCACCTCTTTTGCACTTAGGTCTGGATGAGGTGGCTTGTAGTTGGGCAGCAAGGTAAATGATACAGCACTAGAACAAGGAGACCACATTAAGCCATTGTGGTAAAAAATTATCTGTTTTCAGACTGACAATGCTTTTTTTCCTCTCAGTATTGACTGTTACCAAACAAGGCATGCTGTGGGAGATACCATAATTGCAATTCATATACATGTCTCATAATAGTGATGAAATTTCCTTCGGTCAGAAGAGGGAAGAAATCCTTGGCTGCAGGTACCCCAAATAGAAGTTGAATGAACAACAGGTTTGCATTAAAATTCAAAGGCCTATCACATTGCAGTAGGCCTGAATCCAGATCTTTTTTCTCATTATTATTCCTCGTGAAGAATCACCCAGATGCCTACAGAGCCTTTTAGCATAAGAGAGCTGGCTGTCAGAAGGATATAGGTATTCTCTAAGGATCCCATTTCTCAGGGATGTCAACTCTTCTACAGTTCTCACAGGAGCCATGGACTTCCCAATTTTTGCCAGAGGAACTGGGAGCTCTGTTGTGGCAACCAGTCCTTATCTTAGGCTCTGGTTCAATAGTGCCTGTTCTGCGCCATTGGACAGCAGATGGATCTGCTCTAGGATTAAAAGCAGAGAAGTCCAGAGAATGAATGGGAAAATGACAAGTGTTATAGCATTGTTATCACCTCCTCTGGAACTCACAGGGTTCAACTGTGCTGTCCTTCAGATACCTGTAGGGTTTTTTTTTGTACTTCTTTCCCAAGAGGTCTGTCTTTCCTGGTAAGCCCTGAGAAAGGAACTCCTGGGGGGGGTCAGCACAGCTTCTGTGATCCTGATCTGCCTTGTCTTCCAAGAAAGACTGTTGGGAACAGGATACCCATACCAGGACTCTTGCTCTTTAGGTCATAAAACTTTGATTGAGGAACATGTGTCACATGTCACTTGATTCTGGGTAAATTCAACTATCAGATGAAATTTAAGGGAAAAATATTTGCAACAATACAATAGAACACAAACAGACAAAGTAATAAAAATCCTGCTGTTTAAATAGTATTTACAGTGAAAAATTCTTTTTCGATTTCGGCCATTTTAATTTTTATTTTTTCTTATGTTAGGTGCCAGAATCTCTTTTTACTGACTTAAGGTGGAGTTTCTTTGTCAGAGATAGCTCTCACTACCGCCATCTCCTCTGTCACTCCCTATTCACCCAAGAGAGGGAAGTGTAGAGGGCAAAAGCTAAAACCGTTCTGCTATCCCACCCCAAGCTCATATGCCCCAGTTTTCACACAGCTTACTTATGAAAACTGTCTTCTAAACATCTGTGATTAGTTTCTGGACTCTACATGGCATCATATAAAATGGGTTACCTGACTCCTGTATTCCCTCTTTCTCAAGATACTTCCATTAATATTTTTTATCTACATCTTAATTAACAAAATCCTAGCTCTGGAATACTTGTCTTTGTCCCTGTCTACTGCAGACAAACAAAAAACTGCGCTTGTGTAATTCTTCTCACTAGACTTATAACAGTTGGTTTTTTGCTGACTGTCTTATAAAAACAAACGCAGGTCATGTTGAGCAACACCAAACACTACTCTGCACATTTTTCAGAGACACTTTTGATAGAAGGTATCACAGATACTATGTGAAAAGCCATCTCAACTTACGCCATGTGCTGGAAAAAAGCAGCCATCTCATTGTCTGCAAATGGATTTTTAAACAAGATGTTACATCTGACATTGCATTAATGCAAGAACTGATTAGTATGTGAATAAGAGTTACCAACAAAATGACAGAAATTAAAATTTATTCATATTTTTGAAAGAGTGAGATGTGGAGGCACTGCACTCCTCCATTCTGTGCTCTGACACCTTCTCTCTCTCTCTTGAATAATCTAATAATAGCTGAAATTTCCACTCCAAAAAGCCCTCTGCATTAATCATTTGGTCTGTCAAAATCTCAGCTCAATTATTGTCAGACTGCATCTCTGCAACTAGGAAATTACATTAAAAGTTACTTCAAAGTGATGTCAGAGTGCAAGAGTCAAATGGAGAAGGGGAAGATGGGCTTCACTCTGTATCAGCAAAGCATCCTCTCCAGGACAGTGCTGAGCTGGGATGCAGTACTCTTTCCAAGGGAGGAAAAAAAAAAAAAAAAAAAAAATGCAATCAATTTGCTTCACGTTTTGCCTTGTCTCAAAAATTATTGAGTCATTAATCTTAGCAATGTCATGGTGTTGTCATTCACTGAATTCAATTATCCAGGAGCACACCAATAGAAATCTGTGTATTCTTCACATGAAGTAATGGCCTTTTTGACTGTAATGAGTGGAGCTCACCATGTTGAACTAGGGGGAATTTAAAGGGAAGGAGCTAATGAAGATGAATAGGGTAAACTTCTTCAGAATACTGCATCTTGTACACACCTAACCCTGACAGTACTGGGGCAAATTCTTCTTATATAAGCAGCAGCATTAAATGGAAATGCAAACTACCGAGCTTCCTTTCAGGGTCCCTAGCTCTTGTGCTCATCCATTCTCTAATTCCTTTTTTTTACTGAGCTAGTGCACAATTTCTGGACCAAGAGTGCAGGGGCTTTCACGCCCCAGGGTATCTTCCTGCCTTCCTCAGAAAGCTGTGCTGTGACATGATTTTGTGCCCTTGTGTCACAACCACTGCTGAAACAGCACAGTGTTGCAATGCAGAGAAGCGTTCACCAAAGGAGCTGAGCACTGATGCTCTGAAGGAAAACTAGCAAATCTGAGGAGAAATTGGAAAAAACAACACATGTCAAGAGGTTAATTGAGCTGAAGCTAATTTACACTGCATGAGCAAGCAGAAGTTTCTGTGATGCCAGGCAAGAGTGGGATTAACATGGGAATATCAATGAAACTGCAGTACATTAGATCAGTAGATCATCAGGGGAAAAAAAAATCTGATCATGTCTATAGGAACTGCCAGAACACAAAGGAGGGATAGAAAACTTGGTTTTGTCCAGCAGGTTGAAATTATGTGCCTGGGAATACTACAAGAGGTGGCATGCAGACTCTGATGAAGGGAAAACACTGCTGCTGACCATTAGGGAATGCATGAGGGGTTCTTGGTGTTACCTCTATTTCACACAAGAGCATGGTGCCAGGAATTCCAGGCTACCGTTGACGGATCCTGAGCCACCTTGTGACACAGGCTGCAGGTTATTAGAGATAACAAATGTTAGTTTGACTCCCTAAGGCCTGACAGCTGGAAGATAACAGGGTTGTACGTGAGGTAATTAGTCTTGTCTGTCAGCAGAACTAATCAGCTACAGCAATGATGATAGCATAATGACAATAGGGCTTCTGGCTTTGGTGCTGGTGGGGATGGGTGTCTGTGATTTTCCTGCCATTCTGCACACTCTGCTATCTCATGCACCAAACTCAGCCTTAAATTCACCCCTTAGGCTTGGATGTGCTATATGCAAAATGTGTGCTGGCTGCCACATGAGGCACTTTCTCAGCTGTTTCCTGAAGTTACCAGTATGAACCAGGATCACTGCATGTATTGGCTGTACTTCTGTAGCATCCTGGGCTGTGTAGAGTCACTGGTAGGCAGTGCAGATGCCCATGCTGAAAGAGGGTTCTGACACGGAAGACTTTTCTTCTAGAAAGTTTCTTTCTAAAGAAACAGAAGTGGAGGAAGGGACGGAGCACAGAGGTACACACCTAGAGCATACCACAAGCATGTATTCATTGGACACAGTCAATTACCACAAAGCCATTCAACTCAAGCTGTGATGTTAATGCACCTAAACTACGGAGTGTAGAGCGTGTTAAATCCCCAGGTGCATAGACTCTTCCAGATGTGTTATGTTTTCAGTGCAGCATCCTATTTAAAGGATGACTTTCCTTTCCTCCCAGAGGAGGGCATCTGCATAGGAGCTGAATGCTCCTGAACTTCTGCTTATTAACTTTGTACCATTAACCAACTTGTTTTCACTCTCCTGAATGCACCTGTGAAGGACCAAGGGTTGTATCATAGCACCTCTAATCTTCACAAATGTCCTTGATGTTATGATGATGCCTTAAGTTTTTAACTTTTATATGTTTCAGATCCTGTGTATAACATTAGTGTTTAACTCTGAACTCCATATAGAGTGTTCACATTTTGGTCAAACAAAACAATCCTTCCAGGCCTGAGAACCAAGGCCACCCTCTGCCCCAGGCCCTGAAATGTACAAACAAAAGTGAATTGGGGAGGAGCAAACTGGGGGAATATGACTTCAGTACCTGAAACAAAAATTGGACAATTGACTCCTGATATGCAAATGGACCAAACATATCTGTCTGAGAAACTGGTGACCATCATCCATTTTGGGTGTAGCTTCTGTGGGGCTTTTGAACTGCCCAAGGTGGGTCTGTTGGAGGCCTTTAATACATACCTACTTTATCCTCTAACTCTGCCTTGCCTTTGTTCTAGGTAGCCATTCCAAGGCATCAGTGGTCCAAAGAGATCAGGGCAAGTTACTGCTCACACTTGTGCTGCTGTGAGCAAGAGGTAGGACTTCAGAGCTGCAAAAGCAGTGGTGATGTTGTCAACTGAAACTGCCCCGGTCCTGTGTTGGAAGAGGAATACCAAGGGTGATGGAGCCTCGCTGAATACCTGATCAGGTGTAGTCACTGGAGGGGTACTCAAGAATCAAAGTGTGCATCTTCATCTCAGGTTATTTCCTGGCCTCCCAGGCCAGACACAGCTTCTTTCAGAGAGCAGATTAGGTTCTGGTCTAGCCTGGTGCAGTAACTCAGTGCATGTTTTATGTTTTTGAATTATTTCGACAGGTTTTTAATGACTTTGGACACTGATTATTTTTCATACAGTAGACAGTTGAAGTGGGTTAGCAGCTTACAATTCCCCATCATTTGATTAATGACCCTATTTTAGAGATAATTCCTTCATCAGAAGTGAATAACTCACAATAGAAGAGAATAATTCACAATAGACAAAAATGTAGGGATATTAAAAGAATAGGTGATGACAATCTGGTGAGGATGAAAATGATCTTTATGCACATAGTTGTGTCATAATTTTGAGTAGATTTTTCAAGTATTTGGAAATACTAAGTCCTTTGTATCGGTGGTTTTATCACCTTACACAGTTTTTCTGCATTCTGCTCTTGTTCTATCATTAAAAAAATGACCAACTAGAACAATCGGAAGAAAAAAAGCAACAAATGGACATATTTTAAAAATGAGCATTTTAAGATTACATATTTGCACCTTCCCTTGTACTTCTGTTAGGTTCCCAGTTTGCAGCACATTTTTACTATTTTGTAAAATTTCTGACAGCGTTTGCTGTTATCGAAGTAGCCTTTGAGTTCACACAGCGTACAGCCAGAAACAGCTTTTATCTGTGTGTGTGTGTAACCATTCTAGTTTGTTAGCCCGTTTCATTTGATTATTGAGGTGTTTAATTTGACTATGAAGGTGTCAACAGCAGCAAGGAGATGCTTCTGTCCACGCTGGGCCCCCTGTGGTCTTTCAGATGAGGAAGCCATTGGTCTGTGCCAAGCAGAGGGTGTCATCCCAGCCCACTGTGCCACAACCAGGCTCATCCCACACTGCCTTTGTCACAGGAGGTGGCTGGTGTGATGCCTGCTGCCACCATCTCCCTGCAGGATCCCATCTGAGGTGAGGAGAAGGGAGATGGCGTGGGCAAGCTGGGGTGGGGAGGAGGTGGAAGGGAAAGCTAGCACCAAGCAGAGAGGGGGCTGGCAAGGAAAACTGGAGCACAGCTGGAAAGGGGAAGCATGGTCCTGCAGATGAGGTGGGGCACTGGGAAGGATGGACATTTGTCAGAAGCTGGGAAGAGGAGAGACTGGGACTGTAGAAGGGTGTGGGAAATAGAAAAAACTTTCACAGCAGTGCGGATGTAGGCCTAAAGTTAAAAGGATACAAGAATAAAGACACAGAGCAATAAGACTGTGTTTTTGTGCTGTGTAGAGTTAGGCCTTAGCAAGTAGAAAAATATGTTAAGGAAGATAATAGAAAAGTTTAATAATAAGACTCTGTGCTTTGTTCATAGAAGAGTATAAAAAGTTACTGGATAGCAAAAAACCTATATGAAACAAGCACCTATTGTTAGATATAAGGTATATGTGTAGTTTTAATGATTGGTTTATGCAGATGCCTGTAAACTCTTAACAATTTGCTATTAGGTAGAAAACTTCTAAAAGGCCTTGTAACACAGAGAATTTGGGCTGTTTTTGGCAAGGTGTGAGCTGTTGCCATCCATCAATTGTCTCACCCTGTACTGAGGCTGATGTTACAATAAAAGCTCGAGGAACGTCTCCCAGCGGTCCTGTCCCATTATTTGGAAATATTAAGATCCAACAGAATGGTGCCCCATGTGAGCTCCCTGGACAAAGGCAACAGCATAGGAGAAACCCAGATAGAAGGAACTGGTATGGAAGGGAGGGAAAGTGGATTTGGTAGAGGTGGCAAGACTGAGGAAGAGAAAAATGCCTCATATGCTGCAGAAATCAGAAGTTGCAGGATGAACTAGGTGTTGAACCAGAAATTAAAAGCTTATCACAAGGCTAAAGGAACTGATCATTGTTCTAAATGATCAGATTCTATCCTTACAGTCATCAAAGAGAACCCGTACCTCATTTGACATGTGAATTACACCAAACCTAGTATTAGTGATCACTGATCCTATATTTCTTTTCCTATTTTTTGCTGCCGGACTTGAGATGCTGTAGCTCTCCCAGCTGCAGAGGCTGACAACGGACAATGCCAGTGGGTGTGTTTCATGATCTGAATTGTCAAATATGCCCAAATCATCACACCCTCATCGCTTCTACGAGGTGCTGAAATCACTGCTACATTTTGACCTTATCCTTTCTATGCCTCAGCTGGGAAACAGGATCAGACAACTTCCACCCTTCATAGCAGTGCTGTGGTGCAGAGTCACGCATAAATACAGGTGTGAATGAGCCTGCAGGGAGGCCAGTGGCCTCTGGGACACACCACAGGGCCGGCTGGAAGCAGTGTCAGAGGATGCTGCATTGTCTCGATCACAGAGCAAAGGAAGAGGGCTCACCAGGAAGGCTGTAATGGGAAAAACAGTTTGGGATTGTTGGACCAACATTCAAGAAGGATTCAAAGACTGAAGTGCTTATCTGGCAGACAATCAGGCCAGAAACACACCGCTCTCTGAGAAGGTTTCGTATCTTGAGCAGAAAAGTATATTTCACTGGCAGAAGGCTGCACTGGACACAGAAACTATTGAATATCTGCCCATCAAGGGAGCACAATCCATGTACAGCCACTGCAATAGGCTCTAAGATAAGAAAAGAGATGTGGGCAAGGTGATCTCAGACATGATGCATTCCCAATTACCTAAATTTTGAGCATATAATTTGATAACCTTAGTAACACTTCTCAGCCCTCCTTTTCCCTCTAATGACTGGCATCTGGGAAAATTTTAGCATCCGACTAAGACAAAAGCAGAATATATTCAGCCTCACTCTGCAGGACTCCTGAAAATACAAAGACTTCACACAAACAATGCCTGTATTGAACTCAATTAATCATTTATCACCTTTGGGATGGAATGAGATTAAAAGCACCACTATTGCTGAATTCCATGTTAAATTATCTAATCTCCTAAAGAAATTCTTCTTATTAATGACACTGCAATAGGCTTTAAGGTGAAAAGAGTGCTGATGGAAAATGAAGTCTAAAACTGACATCTTGGGGACAAAGTAAAAACCAGTCTGAAGCACTGTCTCACAAAAAAGCAGACATTTCTCTCCAGATCCTTTTCTCCTGAGACCTTTGGTATCTGGTATTAAAGATGAAATTTCTTCGGAAAGTTGCAACTGTCTCATAGAAGAAAGAAAGGGATGTGTAGGTGGGAAACTGCTGCTATGTAACTAAAACAACACTGGAAGTCAGGATAATTTCAGAGAAAAAAAGGAAAGTGATTAAGTCTAAGAATTTGGGATCTTTGTTTCACAGGATGGCCAGCTAACTTGTCTTTGTGGAATCTGTATGTATGGTTTCGCCTAAGTGCAGAAAAAGGAAAACAGAAGACTAGTCAATGTGGTAGCACTATGACTGTCTTTCAAGATATTTATTATAGGAAATAAAAATCTGAAAACCCGCCATTAAAAAAAAAAAAAAAAAAAAAAAAAAAAAAAAAAAAAAAAGGTCAAGTTGAAGAAAAACTGCCGTGTGTGCTCAGGCCACATACTGAAGTGATGATATTACAACCAGAAAGTAAACAAAGCAAGGCCTGGCAGTGAGGTAGAGAAGCCAGTCATCTTATCCTGGTATGGGGACAAGGAGAGAAAAACAGTCTGCACATCCTGCAACAGGGGTGCCACCCCTCTCTCAAGAAGCTTCCCAGGAGCCAGGGGGGAATGCGGCAAGGCATGTATAAAACGCCCCCAGATATGTAGGTGAGTGGGGTTATTTCTGATGGCCTCTCTGGAACTTGTAGCTGTTGCAGTTGAGAATTTGCCACCACGTTGTTTCTTCCCATTCTACAGGCTTCAGTTCTTCAGTTTCAGGCAGTCATAAAATGAGAACCATCCAGCATCACTTTTTTTTTTCTTTTTTTTTTAAAACATTGTCCTGCATTCAGCTGAGATATTTTTCTTCCTAGTAGCTGGTAGAGTGCTGTATTTTGTATTCTGTATGAGAATAAGGTTGATCAAACACGGATGATTTAGCTGTAGCTCAGTAGTTGTTATCCCAAGTTCAGAACTTCTCAGTTTCCTGTGCTCTGTAAGCCAACAGGTGCACCAGAAGCTGGGAGGAATCACAGCCAGGACAGCTGACCCAAAATGGCCAAAGGAATACTCCATACCACAGAACATCATGCCCAGTAAATAAACTGTGTGGGAGTTGGCCAGGAGGAGCCCATCACTGCTTTGGGGTCAGGCTGGGCATCCATCTGTGGGTAGCGAGCGATTGTATTGTACATCACTTGCCTGTCTTGGGTTTTATTCCTCTCTCTTTTTTTGGTTTACCCTTAAGTTACAATTATTATTCACCTAATTTAATTTGATTTCCTTTGATTTCAATCATTAAACTGTTCTTATGTCATAGATCCCTTTCTTTACAATTCTTCTCCCCATCCCACAAGGGTATGAGGGGAGTGAGCAGATAGCTGCACGGTACTTAGTTGCCAGCTGGGGTTAAACCACCTCACCCTTTATACCTATAGTTTGTGAAAAACAGGGAGCACCAGGGATGCCACCATGTGAAACAAAGCAGTCGAAACACCCTTCTCATCCTTCCAACTTTAGAAAAAAGGTAAATATCATGGCATTTAGTGAAGATGCAACACAGATGTAACAATGAAGTACTTCTTTTTTAAGGCAGTCATTGAAAATAACGAGTTCACGAGTGAAATAGTTGGGACCAAACACATTAGGCACACAAAACTAGTAATGCTAATTAAGCTTATGTTCCCAGGAGGAAGAACGTGACTAACAGATGACAAGAAGTTTTTTTCAAACAGTAGGAAATTGTTAAAAGATATTTAAGCGGAGTAATACAACACATAAGTGATCCTATCTCTGACTTGTTTCCTGGCAAACTGAATTAAGTTTAATAGATACAAGAGTCTGCAAGCAGATACATGACCTTCCTCTATGGTTATGTAAGCAGATTTTGACTTTACAGTAACCTGTGCACTTTGGCAGGGAGTAAGCAAAGCTCAGCTCTGACTGCAGTTGCAAAAAAGGGTGGGGGGGGGAAATGCAAATTTGATGAGGAATTATAGAATTGTTTGGGCTGGAAAAGACTTAAAGGTATCTAGTTCCAACCCCTCTGTGAGGGGCAGGGAAACCTTCCACTAAGACCAGATTGCTTAGAGACCTAGCCAGCCTGGTCTTGAACATTTCCAGGGATGAAGCAGCCTGTTCTGTGTCTCATCAGCCTCACAGTAAATGATTTATTTCTAACATCCAATCTTAACCTACTCTTTTTCAGTTTAAAGCCATTCCTCTTGTCCTGTCACTACATGCCCTCATAAAATGTCCTTCTCCGTCCTTCTTAAGCTCAGCTGAGGTGCTGTGAGACCACAATAAGGTCACCCCAGACCTTTTGCTTCTTCAGGTTGAATAACGCCAAACCTGCAACTGGGGAGGTGTTCCAGCCCTCTGATCCTCTTCCTGGCCCTCCTCTGGAGTGACTCCAATGGGTCAGTGTCCTTCTTGTTGAGAATATCAGAGCTGGATACAGTACTCCAAGTGGGGCCCCACAAGAGCGGAGTAGAGAGGGAGAATCACCTCCTTTGACCTGCTTTTGATGCAGCTCAGCCTTCTGGGCCACAAGTGTGATTTTGTTGCATTATGTTGAGTTTCTCATCTATCAACATCCCCAAGTTGTTCTCACGAGGGCTGCTCTCAATCCTTTCTCCATCCAGCCGGTATTTGTGCTTGGAATTGCCCTTGCCAAGGCACAGAACCTTGTAGTTGGCCTTATTAAACTTCCATGTGGTTTTCACAGGCCCAATTCTCAAGCCTATCATGGTACCTCTGGATGGATCCCTTCCTTCCACCATGTCGACCGCACCACACAGCCTGGTGTCATCAGCAGACTGCTGAGGGAGCACTCTATCCCATCTGCTCCATGATCTTGCCAGACACAGAGGTGAGACTGACCCGCCTGTAGTTCCCTAGGTCTTCCTTATTTCCCTTTTTTAAATGGGTTATATTTCTCCTTTTCCAGGGAAAAAGGTTTTTCTTATTAGCCCCCTTTGAAACATAGAAGCCTGGGGCCAGATTCTGAGCTGCTACCAAAGAAGATGGCTCCAGCTCACTGGCTCCAGCTGAACTCTCAGTTTTCTAAAGGCTGCGGAACTGGCTGGGAGTTTTGCAGCCCATGTATTCCTTCCAAACTGGCCTTGAAGCCCCAAATAAAAGCAAAAGCAGCAGCTATACAGCTCTTCCCCTGCCTTTGTATGTGCTCCTCTATTAGTATGTGCAAAGTACAAATAGTGGAAATCAAAGAAATTAATTTAGTTTTGCAAAAGTCAGTGGAAATCTGCCAGTGGCCCGTGTGAGGTCTCACATCAGGAAGTGTCACCATCTCCAAAGCTGGGGTACAGAGGATTATTTTCTTTCTGAGGGGAATATTTTAGTGAGGCTAGGTCAGAATGTGACCTGCTCTAGAAAAAGAATGAGAAGGAAAAATGGAACGATGGTCCTGTATTAGTTGCTAACACGCTTGGTTCCCCTGTTGAAGACGTATGACCGCCCAGACTGGCACTTGCTTGTGACCAGTACCTGCAAGGTTCATCCCAGAACAGAAGTTGACCTTCTGGAGATCAGGCCATCATCAGTGTCCCAGTCTCCCACCACCTTTCAATACTACCAGAAAAGCTCTGTGTGTCCTGAAGGTAATTTTTCCCTCTGCAGATTGCTCAGGAAAACTTCTCCTGTTTATGCTGTCATTCAAAGGCATGAAGCTAGAAAGACCAAGCTTCCTCCATAAATTATCAGCACAATTTAAATTTCTTAGGAAAACAAAACCAAGAGTCTGTTCCGATCTTAAGTGCTTCTGACTCTCATATCTGTATTCAATGCACTGGCTCTGGACTTGTAAACAGCTATTCCACAGAGTCATATCAGAGAGAGATTTGAATGTTTCCATTTTTTTCATCAGCTAACTTCTAATAAAATGTCCTAAAGTCACGGGCCATAGAACTTCTGATTAATGTGTACTGAATAGGTTGCCTCAGTGCCATAAAGAAACCAAAATCAATTACTGAGCAAGTAAATTAACACTTTAGGTCTGAGATGAATATGTAAATGCAATTCTTGATTAAAACGGGAATTTCAGCATCTTTCCCCAATGGCCATTACAAACCCCAACACCTGCCCCGCCGCTGTGCCTCTCCTCTGTAGTGACCATCTGTGACCTGGCTGGGGCAAGATTCACAGCAGAAAAGAAGTCACAACTGACAAATAAACAAAGGCTTTCTCCCTCCTTAACAGCCTTGGGGAGAAGGGAAGCCGGTGACAGGCCTGGCTGCTGTCATGAGTGAGCATAATGTAAATACGTTGACAGGCAGAATCTGAGATTTTGACAGATGTAATACAGCTGCAAAGCCGGTAATAACTGAGTGTTAAACCCCTGCAGAGAGGGCAAAGCCCATCTCTGCTGGCATTCTCCTTATCCTCTCCCTCTCCCCCCACCCTGCCTTTGTAAGGTCTTCTTTGTGGTTTTTAGCTTTTTCTTCCACCTCCTTCCCCCTTTCTTCCTCTTGTGCTTTCCCCCCATCCCCCTCTCCCTCTTGGGAGCTGCAGTTTGGGCCCTGTGATTCTCCACGGTTCATTGGGTTTGCTTTGCAAGGCTTCATTCCTCCACATCAAACAAAGATTGCGAGGAGCAGAGCAGAGGCTATAGAAAGGAGGTTACATCAGGCATGTTGTAGACAGCACCAAAATGTGTTTGTAACCTTGCCAGATGGATGGACAGCCCCTGCACAGCAGGGACTCTCGAAAGCAGATTCAAAGTCATACATACCAGAGGGTGGGGAGGGGGACAGAGAGGCGGGATGTCAAATTTCCATATATTTCCATGAGCTTGCTGTCATTTCTGCCTAGCATGTCACTAGCAGCATGTTACAGGGCTTTCCTGCAATAGCTCTGCCTATTAAAAGAGTATTCTGACCTAGTTGCTTCATTTCCCCCCCTAGAAATCAAATACACACTGTGCAAAGATTGTAGATGCTGCCTGGAGCTGGTGAGACGCATTCCCTGTCATGGTTTGCTTGTTTGTGCTTGCTGCCGTGGCTGTTCTATGCCATGCCAAATAATTAAACAACTACAGAGATATCCCTGTCACTCTTTGAGCTTATTGAAGGTTTGATTCAATGCCACCCAGATACAAAGGAATATATTGTAATCAGGCAGCTGCTCCTCACACTAGCAAGTCATACAGGTGCTCAAGTCCGGATTGCTCCAGTGCCTGTGGCCACAGCCCTGGCAGGATACCCACAGGGCCAAACACCGTTGAGAGGTCCATGAGGAGCTCCATTGTAAGCGTATCTGAACAAGTGGCATCATTAAAAATAACAAATAAGAGCGTTCAGCATTGGTTATAAAAGGGGCTTTCAGCAATGGCCAGTCCTCAGTACTTCTCTTACGTCAGAGCTCCAGGGAAGAAGCAGTCTCACAGATACCTCCTCCCAAATTTGGTCTGTCTTGGACATGGTGGGCAACACAAGCCCAGCCCTCCATCCCACCACCACCACACCACCACCATCAGCTTATCCCTTTGCCAAAGGGATATCTCTCTCGAGGGAGCCTTGAGGACGGAGGTTACAAAGCGGAGTTTACTCTAAGCATGCGCTTTTCAGTGTTCCAAAGTGTGCAGTAGTGACTGAATCCCAAGTGGGTAGATGGACTATTTTGCAGTCTGCACTGAAGGCTGAGCAATGCCCTGCCTGCCCCAGCAGCTGAAGCTTGTAAGGGACAACCAGAAACTTCCTCTCTCTTCTGCCAATTCCGTGATACCAACCCCCATGAAGGAGACAGTTCTCCCCTGCCCTGAGAACCCAATGTCAGCAACACTTCCTCACACCATGGCGACTCACAGCTCCTTCACTGGCCTTTCAGGATGTGGCTAGGGAATGGGTTTTTCTAACTCACATTCCACAGAACAGTGATGCAAGGTGTGTCCTAAATTACATCTGCCAACCCTGGACTCTACAAGTTTATATGTCAACTGAGCCTTCCTGACTGGTGATGCTTGACGGAGATGCTCCCAGTACTCAGAAAAGCTCAGACAGATTCTCAGCCACTAAATGCTGCCCTTAACTGGAGAGATACATTGGGGAATGAATTTTCTCAATGTTTGTGCCCAAGAAGGGCATATTTTTTGAGGGACTCCTGTCTTAGAAGGTTTGACCAGATTTTTGGTACCCAAAAATAGTCTAATATTATGTCTATCTAGTATTTACTTTAAAATCAAGTTCAATGCACTTAATTTATCTACTTACAAAAGTGTGCTGATTTCAGCACTGGGATAGAGTTAATTTTCTTCCCAGTGGCAAGTAGGGGAGGCTTGATATTACAGTGCTATTTTTGTTATTACTGAGCAGGGCTTAGAGAGAGCCGAGGCCTTTTCTGCTTTTTGTATGGCCACACTGGTGAGGAAGTTTGGGGTGCACAGGAGGCTGGGAAGGGACACAGCCAGGACAGGTGTCCCAAACTGACCAAAGGGATGGTCCAGACCATATGACATCATGCTCAGTATATAAAGTAGGGGAAGAATGATAAAGGGGCGAACAATTGTAATGATAATGTTTGTCTCTCCAAGTAACCATTACATATGATGAGGCCCAGCTCTCCTGGAGATGGCTGAACACCTGCCTACTCATGGGAAGCAGTTAAATTAATTACTTGCTTTGCTTTTCTTATGTGCATGGCTTTCACTTTTCCTATTAAGCCATTAGTATTTTAGCTTTTACCCTTTCTGTCCTCTCCCTTATGTCACTGGTGGAGGAGGGAGCGAGAGGCTGTGTGGGGCTTGATGGCTGGCTGGGCTTAAACCACAACAAAAAGTCGACCTACTTTTTAGAGAATATTTCCTGTATTTTGTCTTATGCCAGTGACAACCATGAGTGCATGTGTGTGTTTGAGTTTAGCCAAAGTCAGCCAATTCTTTGGTGGGAAAAAAATAATCTTGATCATTCTTATTCCACTGTCTATCTTCCTGCTCCTACTCCCACTTCCTGCTCCAGCAGCTGAAGGCCATAAAATTTTCACAGAATTCACAGAATACTCAAAAATTTACAAGATGAGCCTGAAGACAACAGGTCTTGTGGCTTGAGAGGGGTCAGCTGGGCCTCTGCCCATTTTTCCTCGCCACAGACTCCCATGTGCTCTGGCAGGCAGCAAGCTGCTTAGCTGCTGCTGCACCACTTCAAGGAGCTTAAAATAGGAACTTCCCTCAGAAGCAAAGGCAGCGGCTGAGGATGAGCAAGAACATCAGAATGAGCCTGGTTTTGCTTTTACACACAGTGACTTTCCATCGCTTTTCTAAAGGCATTTCTTGTCTCCATGGCATTCTTTAAAACAAGGAATATTGGGCCCCTCAAGTGACTTCAGATGCTGCTGGAACATTTGTCACCGAATGTTAAAGCTGTTGTTTAATCACTTGACTCACAGCCAGATTCCTCCTTTTGCTTACAGAAATTTCTACAGTCTGGTATGTGTTTTCAGGCAAGATCAAGCTGTTTTCCAGCAAAAAGGTCTTTTCAAATCTGCAGTCATGTCTTATTTGAACTCCAGCTGGGCTCCTTTCTGAGTGCAACTTGTCACGGTCCACAGCACGTCTCTTTCTGTAGCTGTTGTTTCACCGTTCGCACTTGAAGCTGACTCTGAGCTCCTCCCCATTCTGTGCCCACATCACCTCCTGGTAGGAGGTGCTGGAAAATGGGGACCGCCACCACGCCATGCTTGGTTTTCTGTAATGCAAAGAATACATCAGGGTGCCGTGTTACATTACATTGTGTTATGTTATGCTCGGCTATGATGTGTTATGTCACGTTATGTTACAAGCAGAACGCTGCAGCCATCTGTGCAGAGCTACAGCCAGAAATTGTATGATGCCATGCATGGTAGACAGCTGGTTTGCCCAAATATCTGGTGAATACTTGACAGTCTGCTATGACTAGTTACTGTCTCACCACTGTTTCCTTCCCTCATTCACTGGTTAAATGCCAGTAATAAATCAAGTTGATGTTTCTGGGAATTACAATTTTTGAGATTTTTTCACTTCACAGCTCCCCATCGTCTGATTTTGCAAGGTAAATGACCAGTTCAGGATCTCTCTTAGCCTACTGTCATGCGTGTGACATGCCTAATCTTTTTTTTTCTGGGTTGTATGTAGGTTTGATTTTTGTTGGGGTTTTGTTGGTTTTCTTTTTTCCCTTGTCACTTAAAAAGAAAATTAAATTAAAAAATCTGCCTAGTAAAGGTTAAGAATCTCTCAGTGATAGTTTAAATGATCCTTTTTTTTCTTCCTAACTTCTAAATAATTTTAAAAACCCCTTCCCCTTATCCCAGTGGGTATCAAGTGTAGAAGTAAATTTTTATTGATGCTTAACAATAAACGCTCTCTAGGAAATGTCAGTTCTTTCTGACTAGGAAATGACAGTTCATCCCAGGATATTTTTAGAGTGTACAGAGTAAGAAAAAGTAGATAGGAAAGCCCAGATACATCCCAAAATTTAATGCAGCATTGCCAACAGACAATCTAGTGTTTGGGGTCTGTGCACAGCCCATTTTCACTGCATGCAGACATAGTTTGCAGAAAATTATTTCGTCATTTATCTACTATTGCCCTTTTTGACTGGATTCATAAAGGGGAATAAAACAGAAAAAAAAAAAAAATCTGCATACAAACAAGTTAGACACTGATGTGGTAACAGGATGTGTAAGATGACTGCTAACAGAAGGTAATTTTGGGGCTCACAGATAGAATAATCTGTTAATTTACATATAGCTACTACCCAGCTGTAGTGGTAAGTGTGGATGGATAGAAAAAAGTAAAAATATATATAAAAAAAAAAATCTGCAAAGTTTACATTGAGTTTATTGAGTTTGACCATGTCAGCTGAGCAAAGGGACCCAGCAGAGCAAGTCACAGTCAGGTCAGGCAGCAGAAGGGGCTGCCCAGCACCCAGCCACTGCTGTCTACCACTGCACTGGGCTCCTCAGCCAGGGGTGACTCTGCAGGGAGCAACATTTCTTTCCACCCACTAGCAGATCCACACCTCAGAGTAGACTTTCTTCCTCCCAAATTTCAGTTAATCCTGCTGGGAAAAAAAAATCATGGAGTCTACCAATTTATTCTTATTAGTTATATATACAGAAAAGCCAGGCATGGGAGAGGGAAACTAGATGGGTTCCAAAGCCCCAGATTTGGAGGATCTCAGCTCCTACTGAAATCTCTGGGATTTAGGCACCTTTCTTCTTGGAGGTGATGAACCAAAGTATGTCCCTGTAATAGTTTTAATTTCGAAACTGGGCAGAAACACCAATTAATGTAGTGGTTTCACGTTCACTAAATTCTGGTCTTAGTACTTACTCCTTCTGTGGGAGAGAGACAAGGAGAAAAACAAAGCAGGCTCAACCTTAAAAATTAACAAATAGTTTTATTAACACACACTAAAATAATAGAAAAAAGAAAGTTGGAAAAAAACTAAAACAGAGTAAATTTCAAAAACACTCTTCCCTCCCCTTACAAACTGTTAACTTTCCTACAAAACAACATAAAGAGACAAAACTTGTATTTTTCAGTCAGTTTCACTATCTGACAATAGTCTTTCATCAATTCTTTAGGGGAAGAGTCTCTCTTAGAGTCATGGATCCCACTGACAACTTAGAACAGTTCTCTTGTGGGTTTTTTAACTGTCACAAAAACAACCGCCCGGAGAAACTCGCCTTTGTGACCCTCCCAGAAGCAGTTTCCCAAGCTGCTTATGGGTCATGGGTCTTAGACTTTTGCATACTGGGGTGTCACCTTTTAAAGATTAATAACTCCAAAGCAAAGGATTCTTCACTTCAAGGTACAGAGATATCTTCTCACTTCTTCACTGGTGCAGGGGCTTCTCATCTTATCTCTGTTCAAGCATCTTATAGGATTAATATTACTTAGTCCATCACAAACACCTTTGCTCAAATCCACACACAAATCTAAACAATCATCTCCCCAAATGCATATCTTTCCTATGATTTAAAGGAATAATCTAAATATAGAGATTATTTCCATGGCTCAAGTAAGAATGGAACAACTAACTCTTCAACCCTCTGTCCCAATAGTCTTTTCACTCTTGCTCTACTGACTTCATGCTGTTTTTTTCTTTATGTTCACTCTGTCCTTTCTTACTCTCAGAGAAGGGCTAAGCTCTGGAAGCTTCATGTTGCCAGGAAAGGGTTAAATCTGCCCAGAGTCTTTGTCTCTCCCTCTGTAGCTCGTGGTACTAGACATTCAAGGCCATGCTGATGAGGGAAGAACTCACACAGAAACATCAGAGATCAAAGCACCCGGGCAGTCCGGAATCACAAAAATCCAGGCAGGATCATAAATGCCTTCTCAGCCCACCCTGCAGTGTAAATCAGGGTGGCCTCAGCCTAAATGGTGCCCATAGCTCTTATCAGGGGCCCAGCAGAGATCTCTCCCTGCTCCAGAGAAGTCTGAAGAAAGTAGCTGTTGCAAAACAGCAACCTCTCCTTCCCCCCCTACACCTGGGAGCCGATGGAATCCGGCCAGGCCTCAGGGCAGCTCGCCCCCGAAAGCGGGGAGCAGCAGGCCCAGCTCGATGTTACCTGTCTCTGGCCAAAGGAAAGAAGGAGAAGGACCCACCTACAGGAAGTGAAGGCGGTTTTTTATGGTACTTCCCAAAGCCGTAGCCAACAAATTTCAGTGGTTAGAACAGATGCCAATATTCCAACTAACCCTCTGATAGGTCCTTGTCTTTTCCAAAGCAATTCCCAGGTCCTGACCTGGAGAATTATTCTACTTTCTTCTATAACTAAAAAACCAAACTGTACTAACCCATGACAGTCCCACATCTCCCACAGTTAAAAGAATTCCAAAAGAGGAATAGGGCTGTAAACCTTAATTTCTAAAAGCAGCAGTGTACCCTGTCAAAAAACTCGTGTTGTATTTCATTTGGTGGCTGCTCCAGAAATACTCTCAGCAGCTGTTTCAGCATCTTGGTTGAGATTCCTCTCACCTAACTTTAGTCTTCCCAAGTGGGGCTTCTAATCTGAATTTGATCCCTTGGCCTCTCCCACAGCCAGGCAGCTCCTCCAGATGGTGATTCAGAACTCAAAAAATTTGGTAAGGGGCATTTCTGTGGCTTCATAGTTGAATCTGTTTCAAACAACTGGTTTATAAAATCCTGCTCTGAGAAAACACCCTTTACCCCATTAAATATCACTGCATTTTGTTACATGGAGCATGACACACACAGCAACCTTGATATAAAATAGAACAATTGTGTTTACTGTTTGAGATTTCAACTGCTCAGGAGCTGTGAAATAGCAGGGAGCTGGCTGAGGATGGCCCCTAAGAGCAGGGCACTGAGCTCCTAGGGACTCCCAGGGACCCAAGAACAGAAAATAACCAATGCTGTGGCCTCATTTCTGCCTCCAAGAATTAGGAGGAGCAGGGCAGGATGCTTTTATTTCAACAGCATTACTATTTTTGAATTGAGGGTGACAAAACCTCAGGTGTCACACAAGCTGGAGATGGAGTCCTCGGTGTTACGGTAAAAAGGCCTTTCCTGGGCACAGGGGAGAAAAGGAGGAGGGAGGGAATTACTCTCTAGAGCCCATGGCACCCTCCCTGCACTGCAGAAGCCCATCAGAGCCAAGATAGCTCCCAGGGAGACTAAAGAAATGCAGCCACTCCCTCAAGGAGCACTGGTGAAGGCCTCCATGCCACAGCTTTGTCACATCAACAAGCTCTGCTTAAAAGCAACTTATCCCTCCAGGTAAAATACAGACCTCCCAAAACATTGAGCCCCTTCAGCTCCAGGTAAAAAGCAATGTCTAGAACATGCAAAGTTAAATTCTTTATTGCGCAGAGACACTAAAAAAAAAAAAGAAAAAAAAAAAAATTAAGACAAGCACCAAGACTTTTAGTAGTGTGGTAGACTGAGCTAGTAATCTGTGCTCCTACTGTTGTAACTGTGTATAAGGATGGGATATTTCTGTTCATTCCGGCCACCTGAAGGAGGTAATTTAATTTACCAGTTTGGTAGTCAAAGCTGTAATTAATCCTCTGACTTGCAACTGCTGTGAATGCTCGTCAGCTGTCTCTGGTGATAAGGGGCTTCTGCATGGGGCTAAGGAATAAGGTCAACCCTGCTGGGAAGTGAGGTGGATCCTGATTGACTTTGGGTGCTTGCTGTAGATGCTGAGAGGTGCAAATGCAGTTTTCTGGATTGAGCTTCATAGATCTCGGCAAAAAATTACTGGTGAGTGTTTATTTCTACCTGCTAAGCCCTTGCCCAGCAGCTTGGCCACGATTAGCAGAACAGAGCACGGCAAAATCTGTGTATTCGAAGTGTTTATGTCCTATCTAATTGTATCTCAGCATTCCTTTAGCTGCATGATTGGTAAAGTCCTTCGAGAAGTGTTATTTTTAGATGAGGCAGTTGTATTTTTGCATGTTGAAGCTCTGGTGCTCTGATATTTAAATCTGAGAGTAGTCTTTTTCTAGTCAGACTTTTCTTGACTAGTGAGGTCTGGGCACTTATCCCTTTTGCTTGGAGGGACTAGCTATGCTGAAATCACTTGGTCTTAGCTATGCTGAAATAAGTCTGCTGGAAGAGCTGCTCTTGCTTTGGCCTGAGGTGACTCCTCATTTCCCTCTGAAAAGGGAATTGCTCCTTTTGAACTGATTTTTAATTTCAGCTTTTAGATCTCTTTCATGTGAAGAGGCTGTGTCCTCCTGGGACATGGTATTTCACTTTCCTCAAACCCCAGCCCCTACAACCTTTTCAGCTGCTGCTTCCAGAAACCAGCTTTTTCTCAGTGGCTGAAGAAGGGTCTCAATCTGTTTCTCAGTGAAAATGGCCCTTCATTCTTGGGGATGTGTCTGTGTAAATCGTGTGAACCCCCATGCACTGGCCCAGGGCCACGAGACAGAGGGGTATTTCCAAAAAGGCTAAAAAATGGGGAAGGGGAGGCAGAGAGCTGCTGGGGTGTGACCGCTACCACAGCTGTGCTGTGCATATCTCAGCTTTGTGCTGTGGCTTCTACTCTGTTGGCAATTGTATTGAAATCAAAACATAACTGTGTTGCTCTGATGCTCTGGCTGCTAAATAGCACCATTGTGAATAAATCAGTGTTACTTCACAGAATCGCTTTAATGTGGCAGAATTGCAGCAATCAGGGTTTGAAGTTAGATTTAAGAGTATCTGGTAAAGAACCTGATTGGCATTCAAAAGAAAACTGCTTTTGTTCACTCTTTCTGCAAGTGGGGGTAAGCACCATCCAGTGGAATTAGCAGCGCACAATGGCCAGGGTAGCTCCTCATTCCTGCTCTGCCCCTGATTTTCATTTCTAGTTTTAAGAACACCTATTTCTTTGGTTCTCTAGTTCTGTGTGAGTCTGCTCATTTCACTGTATAAAGAGCCACATGGGCAATGAAGTACCTTGTCCTACTGAATGCCAAACTAGCCATGTTTAAGGAAAGGAAGGGGAATTTCTCCAGAAAACTGCAGGGTGATAGTTGGAAGGACACAGCAGGATTTAAACGGTCCCTCAAGATAACCATGTCTTCTACAATGATAGATTATGCCTCTTTCAGTATTTCCATTATTGATGTCTGCTCTGTGTTGATCTTGGGTGCATCCAGAATTTTTTTTTCCTCTCTCTCTCGCTCTCTTTTTTTTTTTTTTTTTTTTTTTTTTTTTTTTTTTTTTTTTTTCCTTCACAGTTTGAAATGGGCACAGAGACTTTCCATGTAGGAGGAACTGGCAGAGTGAAAGAAGTCAAGGCTGTTATGATATTGTGGGTACTCACATTTTAATGAACTTTAGTAAATGGCCCCAAGAACAAATAACAAAAATACAATTTGTTTTTTCAACCTCTTTAAAGAGGGTAGAAAAAAGAAACCTCAACTTGCCAATTTGAAAATGTTTTTTCTCTGCTGGGCATATGCTAATTAGAATTTTGCAGATTCTACCAAGAGTTGTTCTACTTTTATGCAGAACTACCTTTAACTTCTCTAAAGTCACATTAGTATTGCTACACAAAAATAAGGTCAGTGCCTAGATATGCCCCCTCAAAAATCGTACAATGTCACATTTTTATTGTTTTAAGGTAGTGATAATAAATATCTAAGACAACTTGATTTATACATTCATTAACAGATATGGATGAACTTGGTTTAATTTTTGGGGCTTCTTAGCTCATCTATGGAAGTTGTATAAAAGAACCTTTCTCTGTCAGCACGTGCAAATTTATTTTGGTTTTGTGATGGAAAGGATAGCCTGTAGTTTGAGATCTTGCTATGGTATGTTGGCACTAATCTGCTTCAATCTAGACCAGGCAAAATGAATCTATTTTTTCTCATCCTTAGGACAAATCTGTTGTCACTTATAACTGCCTGTATGAGAACTTCAGTGTAAAAGGCCTTTATGCTTCACAGCTTGGTTAAAGACACTGAGACTAGGGGAGGGTTTGAGTTTTTTCCCTGTTTTTGAACTAAGGAATTAAATCTGTTTTGGGCAGAGAAAGATGTTTCTTTCTCTGCCCAAAGTTAACCTGTTTGTACTGGAGTATCACATGCTTTGAAATATGCACTGTTATCTTCAGTGCTATTCCCAAGAAAAAAGACAGTGTAGGGCAAAATTGGGAATTACTGGAGTGCTGTATTGGACCATGTACAGAATTGCTTGCACCAGGATATTCCTGACATTCCCCTCATGTGAGTATAGAAGGGAGATGGAGAGAACACACGGGGAAGTAAAGTTCTGCTTTATCAGATTTCCTGTACAGCTTCAAAGCAGTATGACAAATAGTTTCCAGAGATCTTTTAGGTCAGCAATTTTGGAAGTCTTTCCAAAACACCTTGGCTATAATAGATGTACAACTTGTGTGTCTGCCTTTGCTGGTTCAAAGCTCCTGCCTATCAGTACAAACATTTCCCTATGCAAAGCTGCCAAACTGGTTTTGTCCTGCCTGCGGAGTTCACCTATCTCAGCTTACAAGGCCAGGCATGAGCTGAAAGAATCCCTGAATTTGTATGATGTGAAACTCTCTCTCAAGTTCCATAAGCAAGATGAATACATTTGACTGAAATACAGTGGGAATAACAGGCCGAGGCAATTTTCTTACCTGTCTCTGGTAAGTTTTTCCTCAGAAGCTGCAAGGTATTTCGTATATGTCTGGTGAACTCTCACACTTTGCTCATAAACAGCATCCTGGATAACAATCTGGAGTTGTCTGTCAACACCATTGAAAGATCTTTGGGCTTTGTTTTGGCAGTTTCCATGGCTCTGAGTTACTTGCAAAAAGTACTCTGTGAACTTCTCTGTCCCAACTCCATTACAGAGGTTAGGCTCAAGACAGGTTTGCCATCCTGCAAAGAGTTTCACGTAGTCCAAAACTCCTGAAAATATCATTAGTGAGGTATCAGCAGCCTGGAGACCCATGGGATTTTTAGAGATATAAATCAAAACTAAAGCCTCTCTGCTCTGGGAGGCTCAGGAATTTGAACTTGATCTCCAGGCAAGGTGTGACACCTGGGATGGTCCGGTAAAGGACAAGGAGTTGAACTCAGTGATCTTTGTGGGTCCCTTCCAACTCAACTCTGCATATTCTGTGTAATTTCTTGCCCACTAGCTATGGTGAAAAACACAGGTGGTTTATTAATTGATGGGATTATTTTGTTACTTTGTTTTGCTTTCCTTTCCTTGTGTAAGAAGACTAACAAAGCACAATTTCCTCACTAGAGGTACAGAAGGAAGGTTTCTTTTAATAGGATAGGAAAAATATTTCCTGCACAGTGCTAATGACAAAATTTTGTAAGTTCTGACAGTATTTCAGGTAAGGAGTATCTCTGGGAAGATGGGAAGCTTCCAGGAAAAAAAAAAATCCATCCAGAAACATCTGTTTCCAGTATTTTCTGGCTCCTGTTCAAGCACAGAATTAGTCAAAGATGGCCCCACATTTACATCCACCCTCTGCTTTTGCATAATCCAAGGGAAAGCAGAAGGTGCACAGGAAAGGAAGGCTTTGTCGCTCCTATTTGTGGTTAGTCAGGCTTGAAAGGCAGCTCAGCCTTCATCCGACCTGAACTTTGTTTTGGCTGATGGCTCTTATTCTCTCAACACCAATTCCCCCATCCAAGTTCATCAGAGCGATTTGTAGGAGCCTGCACCTAGGTGCTCTTGTCAGTGGGGAAGGGGAAACCCGTCAGCTCCTTCAAACGTAAGAATTTTACCCTCTCTTCTGGGTGAGAGCAACGAGTACCATCAAGGCAGAAAGCTTTATGGCGAGGCAATGGGTAACAGGGAGCAGCAGGGCTGACTTGGCACTTGGAGCACGTCCCTGCCACTGTCCCAGCCTCTCCTGTAGCTTTTCAACATGCTGCTGTGCTGCCTGCTGCAGCTGCACTTCCTGGGGGCAGCTGGCAGCAGCACAGGGGTGATCTGGGGCAGGGTGTGGTCTGGCTCCTGCTGAATTGCTGCAGTCAGGAAGGGAACAGTCCTGGAGAAGTCTGTTTTTACAGGTTGGTTCAGGCAGGCACTGGCATTCAAAAAACCTACTAACAAGTCCTGTGCCTCAGTGCTTAGCTGCTGGGGATCCTACTTCATAGAAAGCCCCGTTCCTTACAGTGTTACCCCAGGGAAATGGTGGGTTTGGTTTTCCCCCCTCACTTGGAGCTTAGCCTTGCTAGCTGCCCCCACAGAGCAATTCCTTGTGTATAGCAAAGATGGGTACATAACACATTTGTTAAAAAAAAAAAAAAGTTGTAGCCTTTGCTGAACCAAGCTGAAGCATTAGATAAAGGTCATTAAGGCTAGGCCAGTTAATATCTGTATTACCAGTGAAATTCAAAATGCTGTCTGCTGCCTCTTTGTACAAACTGCCAGATGCAGGCACCTTGTAAATGGCAGTACTACTGGTGATGAGCCTTTTAGTCTTGATTCTTCGTTGCTGTATATTTATCACTTGCTCACCACGAGCTGCTCTGCAGCCATGAGAACACAAACCTCTGCACAGGATCACCTCTTGGCTGGCTAGTTCTGTCAAAGGAGCATGAAGCCTCTCTCCTCCTTATCTCTCAGTTTTCTGCCTTTTTCTACTGCGAAGTGCTGGGTGAGAAGGAAACCCCAAGTTGTGTTAGGCTGTGCTGGAGAAACAGCCAGGAAAAGCAAGTGCGTGGAGGAAGCATTTAGAGAGCAGAGAGGTTTTTTTAACTGTGGGACCTGAGATGCTTCACGTGCTAAAGGGGCAGTACAATTCTCTATATATAATACAGGAATTCTATCTGTATAATAGAGGAAAACCCAAGAGAGCTATCCCAGACCTTTTGCTCAATGTTTGAGATTTCCTGTCCAGGATTGTTCATTTATTTCAGGCTTAAGTAAGTGAAAAAACATAAGCTCTACAGGGGTCCTGCAACCACAGCCTTGAGCAAATTGTGGTGCTCCAGAGCAGCAATTCCTGTTGGTGAAATCTGAACCTCAGACAAAAGCAGAGGGAAGGGAATGTCCTGCCTCAGCAGCCGGGGGGTGGCATGCTGAGCTCTGGGGGCCCAAACCCAACTGAGAATGGGGCCACAACAAAGGGACCCTAACAGGTGGGTTATCAAGGTGAGCTCGTGTAGTTCCCCAGAGCATCGGCTGGTTCAGTATGAGGTCAGGTTTTGGAGGCAGTGCTTCCTGCCCATGGGTTTGGCCTCATAGCCCTGGTCTCCAGAGGGCTGCTGCATGCCACCACAGCCTTTTGGCAAGTGCACGCTCCAGTTTTAGTTTTTTGCTCATTTTCCCCCACCCCTCACTAGTTACTTTCCTGTCCCAAGGCTCTGTAGTCAGCTCTAAGTGATGATGGCGCACTGATGCGCAGAACAGTATCCCCCATCCTGGAAAGGGAAATCTTTGGGATACAGTGCTGGATGAGTTAATTTCCAACTGAAGTATGTTTGCAGGGTGTGCTTGGGTGTTCCTCTGAGGTGGTGGCAAAGGAAACAACAGGAGGTGCTAACAAAGGAGGAAGGGCCTGTCTGCAGCAGGAAGCTTTCAGAAGTAGACATTTAAGGGATGAAAAGTTGTTGACATGCTGTAGATCACGTCAATCTCTGGCAGTTCTGTGTTTATAGATCTTGCATCCTCTTCCTGTTTACATCAAATTCTTCTGAGCTTTGCACCTTGCATGAGAAAAGATCGTCAAAAGTTGACGTCCTTTCTGAAATAGATGCTTTAAGCTATACCTTCTTTTAAGAGGAAAAAAAGATCTTTACACAACACTACTCTTGATGGGTTTCTGGTAAGCAGTTTCAAAACAATTGTTCCTTCATAACTTATAGCTGCTGCTCTGTGGCAGTAAATATATGTAGTACAATGAAGTGTTTACATGCTACCTTGGGTTTGAAATGGTAGAGAAAAGCATAAATGTTCAAGTATTCCAAAGCAGGGACTTATCCATCCAATCTCTTTCAGAAGAGGTGAAGTTATGGCTTTTGAAGGGACATGGATCCTTTGAAGTTCTGTACCTAGCTTTCCTTGCAGGAAGAGCCAAGTTCAATTTCTCATCTGGACAATGTATGGAATTTAACACAGAGGTCTTGTGTCAGCTTTGGGATTGAAGATCCATCTTGTACACAGTTGTGAAAGACTTTGAAAGCCTGCAGTCATAGGTGCTGTGACAACTGGCTGAAAGTACACCATGAACTTGTGAGGAAAGACAGCAGATGCTGAGCACAGTCTGCGTGCAGCAAGGGGGCTGCAACGCACCAAGGGAAATTAATTTGTTGCAGATGCTCTGTGACTGAGCCAATGAAGGAGGGCTGAGAGGGCCATATTGCCTCTGACCTGTATGCTACAAATGCTCATTTCCACCCCACCCCCACCAACTGCAGGTTTGGTGCATGTTTGGGACAGATGAGAGCTCTCACTTGAAACCTACTGCTCTTCTGTATGGTAAAGAATTTGGTATCCCCTGCCTCCTTTCTGCTCTCCCTTCTCTATCTGCCCCTGATGTCTGTAAGGGTAAGACACAGTGTACAGTGTTTGAGAGCTGAATATAGGAGCTAAATAAGCCAGAAGATTGCTGGAGTTCTTAAAGCTGTATAGCAAGCATGTACTTTGCTAATCTTAGACGGGCTTTTATGTCAGTGTTTCAAGAAGAACTCTGTAAGATCCCTTTTCACCGATGCATCATTACAACAAAAGAGAAAATACAGGAGATGACTCTAGAGCCGACTTTTGAGATGGAACAAAAGCCTGTAATTGAAGTTCTTCTCCAGGCACCTCAAGGAAGTGCAACAAAACCTGGGAAATCAAACTGAAAGGACTCAAAGTCAGATTAAAAGGCTGAAGGCACTTGCAGGATTGTGCCATCACTAATTCACTGAGTGAATCTATTGTGAAATTGTTCTTAAAAATGGAGCTGTTTCCAGTGTAACACTGGATGGTCAAAAGCAGGACCCTGCACTCCTCTTGACTCTGCTTGTTCCCAAGCCTTCTGGGGCATGGCTCTTCCTGGGACTGCCAAGCCTCTTTCTGCTTTGCAGTCATTTTGTTCAACCCTTCACAGCTGACCTCCTGAGCCTCAATCCAAGCTGTTGCTAGATGGAACAAACTTGACTTGAATTATGCATGTGAGTGCCTGACCTGAAGGATCCTCATCCTCACAGGCCATAGCACCTGCAGCTTCCTTAGAAATCAGTGAGAATTCTGAGCACTCCTCTCCTTGGAAAACGAGTAGAGCCTCTTTGGCTCCTGTAAGACAAACAGAAGGAGGAAATATAGGAGAAACACAGCTATCATATTCCTACTGGAATAAAATCTCAAATGCTAGTGTGATGTAGCTCTTCAGAGAAGGTGGGTCACAGGGTTTTACTGCTGTTGGGGGGGGGAGTGGGAGCAGTGTTTTTTGGTTTTTTTTTCTATTCTGTTCTATCTGTGGAGTCCCACAAATAAAAGATAAGCCAAGTCGTTACTCCAGTGCCCTGGTTATGCTGTAATATTTGGCAGCCAGGGGTGCAGACAGTAAGGAGCTGCCATGGAGGACAAGGACAGTCCTGCTTATTCACTCACTTGAAATACAATTATCTGAGTAAGTTCTGATCTGTGGGTTTCTGTGGTCCATGCACAATTTGGGAGGTGATAGCAGCCCAGAGTGTCAGTGTACACTCTGGTTATCTGGGTTTGTGAACACTACCTGCTTCACTGGGCTGTCAGGAAGAAATGTTAAGCTCATTACCATGGGAAACTACATGCTTTTGGCTTAAACTGAGCTATATGGTAGTCCTAACCTAGCTACCTGGAGAAAGCAAGTATTTTTCAGGTGCTGGAAGACAGCAAATGGAGGCGAGCCTTGAACTTGGGAAGGAGCAGCTCTTCAGAGACCATGAGCATTTTCTGTTCATTTTGCTCTAAATGGCCAGAGGACAGATAACTAATGAGCCAGCACTCAGATGTGGTCCTTGCTGATAATGCAGCATCAGCTGTTTGGGACCTGGCTGTTCAGTGAAGTCAGACAGCCTGTTTGGTATCTGTCCCAAATGCACATGTTCTCATCAGGAAGAAAAATCGGAACTGCTACTAATTGGCATGGCAGAGCCCACCTGCATGTGAGGGGAGGGTGAGCAGGCCCTGAGCACATGGGCACAGAGAGGACTGGCCCTGAGCAGGGAATGTTTTCTCTGCTGCTGACTGGGCTGAAAGCAGAGGACAAGTCAAGCTGGTGCTGATTTTGCTTTAATGGCCGTTGGGGCTTGCTGGGAGATACGATTCATCATGTGAGAGGTGAAGCTCTGACTCCGGACTGGGGATGCTAGTAGAGTCTGGGAAGGGATAAACTCTAACCAGCTGGGAGCATATAATAGAATCATGAAATGCCCTGAATTGGAAGGGACCCACAAATACAACTCTTAGCCCTGCACAGGACAACCATGACATGATTGTTGAAGACCTTTATGCCTGCAGAAAATGTTATCTGTTCAGAAAAAGTTTTGTTCCTGTCTAGCATGCCTTGAGCTCTGTTCTGAGCTGGGATTTTAGGGCTACTGGCATCTGTGCAGCAGAGCTGCTGCTCTGGTTCAGATGCCAGTGCAGTTCTCCCATATCTGAGCCATGAGTCTGTGCTAAAACAACACACTTCATCTGATACCCTGGTAGATAATAAGGCCAGTTGGTACTGGCTCCCTACTTGTTTTTCAAGTGAAGTGCACTGGAAGTGAGCCCTCCATTACCTGGAGAGGAAGGGGGGAATGATACCTGCATTTACATCTATTGGAGTATGGGAAGAGCTTTACAGCTGAGCAGTTTACCTATTAGCAGTGAATGGCATGGTATTTCTTCCACATGGGCAACTGTGCCTCTACTCTTAAAATACACTTGGGAAAATAAGCGAATCATTTCTCATCAGGCTGCAAGAATTTTGAAACTCCTCTCCAGGGTTCCTTCTACACTTCTCTGTGTGCATCTTAATTTCCTGTAACAGTCCTAATCCGCTTCCCATAGCTACCCATGGGAGCCTTGCTATCGACCTCAACTGGAACAAGGATTGTTTCTCTCCCTTATTACAACTGCTATTAGCTGGCATAGCTCTTGTCTGTCTCCATCACAGGGGCCATTATAGGTCAGAGGAAGTGAGCCCTGCCTCTGCCCCTCAGAGGTGTCCCAGCAGTGTGGGGATGGAGCATGTTGTCTGTGTGAGAGGGAGCTGCTCTAGCTCCCCATCCACGGTGGAGTGCTGAGACCTGGGGCTGTTAAGAAGGGCATCTTTTGCTGGCATTTACACCCCCACACAACTTCTGGGAGAGTGATATGGATGACAGGCTGCCCTGACAGCTGCTTTTTAATTGCCTGTTCCTGGAGCAGCCTCTGGGCTGAACTGGCACTCGATAGCTTGTTACCTGCGTGGCCTCCGTGGGCTTGCTGCAGAGCTGCTGGGTGAGAGAGATGCTGAAATGGCCTTGGAGCTTGCCTTCCTCCTCTGCATTCCCAGAGTAACTAGGCACCAGAGCTGGGCTGAGCTGCCTGCAGTAGCATCACAGAGCACTGTGATCCTCCTCTTCAACATTGGGAATATCCAAATATAGGGCCAGGCCTCAAGTGGAGGAACTGGAAGCAGATTTGGTGGAGAAAATACAAGGATAATGGAGTCCTGTGAATGTTCTAGGGGCGGGTCACAGGTCCGACAAGAAAGATTTCCCAAAAAGCCCAACCTAAAGCCCTGCCTGAGTCTTAGCTGCCTAAACTAGTTGCATGGAAGGCTAGAGGCAGGTGTAGAACAGGCTTGTCCTGGTCTTGGACAGGCCGCTGGAATGTGTCTCAGATCATGGTGCCTTCCAGGGAGATCCCTCCCTTCTTGAAAAGCAGCCCCTCACTTCCCTGACTGCAGAAGAGGAGGGTGGTGCTCATTCCTCTGTGTTTGTGCTCTCACATTTGCAGTGCCTTGGGCCAGCACTTGCACAAGGCATCTGAGATGGGAGGGCAGGGCAAAGAGTTGGTCCTTCTGCCCTGTACAGCCTGCTGGCAAGGGCCAGCTACAAACACCTGCGTTAGAGTAGCAGTCCTAATGTCCAGGTCTTGCCAGGTATGTCCATACATGGTACTCAGCCTGAGACCAGGATCTGTGCTAAGTCTGGGACAGGCCTGCAGTTAAAATCTGACTGATGTCACAGATCTCATTGCCTGATGTCTGTCCTGAGCGTTTTCTTGTGCCCATACAGACTAAAAGGTATGTGGAGGAAGAGATAAGAAAAATAAGCTCCTGTGATAGGCAACATAGTCTTCAATCCTGAGAGATCAAAAGCATCAAACTTCAGTCCGGAAAAAGGATGACTTGGTGATGTGCTTTTGGGGGGAAAAGAAAATCAGAAAATGAGATTAGAAAAGTACTCATAGTTCTGCACACGGGCAGTATGCGGAGCTTGCTAAGAGCCATAGAGATCTGTAATTACATTTGTATGGATTATACTAATCCGTGAATTTGTAGCCCATGGGACCTGGCCATTTCAGGCTAGAGAAATACAGAATTATCAGGTAGTGCTTCATGATGTGCTAGTACATGTCTTGTGGCTTTTTTCTTAACCCCAGGAGGACCTTGCTAGTAAGGTGCTGCTGGCCTCCCACAGTCTGGGTTCTGGCTGACAGTGCGAATGTGTTTTTTGGGTGTTTCAATTGTACGTTTGGAGGCAGGAAAACTTTATCACCCTTTGAACTTGCTTTAAGGCAGAGCATAATCACGGATTTATTTCGATAATAGTCTAGGAATTTACTTATGTGTTCTTGTTTTCTTGCTGTGGTGTTGGTCGTGCAAATGCAAGCAATCTTTGAAAAAATCACTGATCACACTTTACATTGCCTTTGGGATTAAGCTCACCCCACCTTCATCTGTTTGACTGGTAATATTCCTGATTCTCTGTCTTAGCACTGTGACTTCAGGGTCCAAGTCCCCACAGGGGATGGCTCAGCTCAGGATGCTCACTGGCAATTCACTGCTTGAATCCCAGCTCTCCCTCTTGGCTTTGGTAATTGCTCAGATAGCTCTGACAGTAACAATTTGTTTGAGATTTTTTTTTTTTTTTAAACTTGCTAATGTCTCTGCTGGGACAGAGGGAATACTTTCATAAGCTCATGGAAGAGTAATATTCTCTAATGAGGCTGTTGAGGAGTGTGACTACTTACATATCCACCTGCAGCAAGAGGTTGTGGCTAAGTTGTAGCACCTTACATGTTATTAAATGATCAAAAGATAAATTTGAAAATCATCAACATCAAGGGATCATGGCATGGGTTAAAGTAACTGACCCTTTCACTAAGATATCAAGCATCCTTCATGCCTCCTGAAACTGAGGATGCTGATGGGGTTTGTGAAGTGACCATCTAACACATCTGGTACTGAACACTTCAGGCTTAATGGGGAACAGCAATGGGACAACTTCAGCTGATAACACCAGCTGCGTATTTGACTGGACTCTCTTTTGTGTTATGGAACTTGCATTGCTAATGTTGTCAGCAGCCCACAAGTGAGGGTCACATTTCTGTGGGTTCTGCAACTCTTATTTGTTGGACCTTGGAGCTAGTCAAAGTGTTTTCTCTAAAGATGTACAAAACCAGGCAAGGCAGATGAGTTGTGCCATTGAAGAGTCTTTCTGAACAATCATGTGTTTCTAGGAATTCACACTGGGGGAGAAAACCACATAAAATGCATCTTCCATTTACTGGGGGCAGGGAAATAGCAATATAGTAATGGAGGGGCAGCAGGGCTAACAAGTGCCATTTCAGAAGTGGTGAGACAGCAGTAAATGAATTTCTGAACTTCAGTGTGTTTGTGAACTGCTAACCTGATGTAACCGCTTCCTGGCACATAAAGCACTTTAGAAAATGCTTCAGCATGCGGTGCTGCCATCTGCTATGGAATGGTGGCATCTTCATAGTGGCCTATAACAACAGGGTTTCTCTCAGCAGACTTCATGTGTTCCTCTGTAAAACATGGATGATCTCAGTACCCTGCCCAGACTCTTTTTTCAGACCAAAATCCAGGAGCTGATCCAGAGCATGCCAGCCTTTGTCCCAGACACTTGTGGCTGTAAATTGCCATTAATTTTGGAACTTAGAAGTCTCCAAGCTGGAAATGGAGAGGAGGGAAATATGGCCCTGAGGGTGGGGAATGGGGGGGGAAGGTGAGGAAAAATATCATGTTGTGTAGAGAATTTGAGATTTAAAACTCAGTCCCACTTGCAGAGTAAGCTGATATCTGTGGTTCAAAATGGCATGTCAAATGCTGCTTTGCCAGCACTCCTGGGGATGTGCATCCTGTTCCCTGGTTCGTGGGGCTCAATACAGCTGTTATTTCTTCTCTGCAGACTATTTGGCACCACTTGCTGTGACATGGCTATGGTCAAAACAGGCTTCTAGAATCACAGAGCTACTTTAAGCTGGCTAAGCATCATCTGACACAGATATGGATGTGCCAGAGCTTTCATACAGAACATGTCTGATGTGTAGGACTTGACATGTAAGACTTGGCTCAACAAGAAATTAGAGGTTCACTGGTGGAGCGAGTTCTGAGGCAGACGTGGACTTTTCCCTAATCCTGCTGTGTCCCTTTGCATCTGCTGCTGCAGAGCATCCTGTCACTTTGTGCACAGCCTTTGGCATCGTGGAGCAGGGCAGTGCGGCGAGGCTGCCCAGCCAAACTCAGAAGCTTCCTTGGCACAAGAACTACAGCACTTATGTTAAGTAAGAAAACGTAGACCTACTTTTACCAGCTAATTACTGTGTTAGAATCAGTTAATTAGCCCATGTCACAATGGAAACAGGGTCTTTTATATGCAGATGGGAATTAATAGTATCAAAGGGCTGTGAGGTAGGGAAGGGGGAAATGGCCCTGTGGGTTGGATATTGTGCCCTACAAAGGAATTGCAGTCTGCCAACCAGTTCTGATTATCCTGCCCTTATCGAGACAATCTCTTCCCTGAGTGCTGCATGAAATTTGGTATATCTGCCAATAAACTGAGGTTTACTAATCACTTCACTCACTTCTCTTGGTTTTAGTGGGTCACTGGTGAGAGAGTCCCTCCCTCCTTCTCTCAGTGTGAAATTGAGACACAGTGGTGGGAATGGCAAACCCCTTACTCCTGCCCCTGTGTGGGAGGCATGGAGGGTTTCTCTGCTGCCTTGGACTGGGCTGCTTCTTGGCAAGTGTATGCTACTCATTTTATCAGCTAGGAGAGAGGCTAAGAAAGTAGTGAAAAAGGTGCCTTCAATCTGGGGTGCAGAATAGAAATGAGCAGTAGGTGGAGGAAACCCTTTGAGCAGGAGGTCCCTGCGCAGGGCAGGCAAATGGGGAGCCATTGGTTTTTGGATTCTCCCCACACTTGGACACAGGCTTGGTTAATGAACCTGTGGGAAGGCTTCAGCTGGGGGTAAAATGTTCACAACATTGTTTTGGATGAAATATTAAATTTATTTTAAAAAAAACTAAGGTAGAATTTTTTTTTTTTTTAATTCAATTACGTCATTGCTGCTACTTTGAAATGGCTAAAGTCCCTGAGCAGAAGGATCCAGGCTTTTACTTTACTGCTGCAATGCCTATGTTCTGGGGCAGAGTCAAATGTCATCATTCCTTTTATTTTATGAGCACAAAAGAGATGGACTTAGAGAGGACCATCTTATACCAGTTTAAAAGGGTAAAAGCACATAAGGATCCTAAGCAGAGTTCAGATGCTGTAGGGATGTGGTTGCAGACACTGGAACTCTATCTTCTTGTTACCTCAGGTCAAGCTTCCCTTAAGAAGCTCAGCTGTTACTCCAAAAGTAAATTTTAAACTGTTGCTTGGGCTTAAATCTTATGTTTGGGTCAGTTCCACTCATAAAGATGTAATTCATAAACGAAATGCTCTTACTGGTTGCTATTCCAAGAAACCTGTGTCAGTGTCTGTCTAATCTCGGGTTTCTCCAGCATTTTAATAGCAGAACAGTGGACCCATGTCAGTGATGTGCCTCTTGCCTGCATTTTTTTTCCTGGTATCACTTTGTGACTCTCCTTGGAGATCCTGCACCCTTTAATGCTCCCTTCAGCAAAACCTCTTAAAGGATTACTTTGACTTGTGATTAGAAGCGGCAGAGAGCAGTTGGCAGATCTGAAACTCAACAAAGTAGTGCCGTTTGCTTTCTGGGAGTTTTTTTCTCCCTCTTATCACAGACTGGTTGCAGTTAGAAGGGACCTATGGAGATCTAGTCATCCCCACCCCCCACTTCCTCAGATGCAGGTATTGCTTATGCTTCAAAGTTGTCAGATTGCAAATAATGCCTGTAAGGGCAGGTGGGGTTTGGTTCAAGACCCAATGCTTAGCCTAGGAGATGGAGGGAATGCTTCTTTTTAAGTGCAGGAGAAGTCCTCTTTTTGACATCTGTTCATGTAAGTTCTTATACTTTGTTCTTTGCTAGAAAAGTTCTGTATCTGCAAGGGGAAACCTGAAAAAGAAGGCAAGGTCTTCAGAGGGCATCACAGGGTGGAAAGAGCAGCTGAAAATCAGTATCAGGCCCTTGGGGGAGTAGTTGAGGGTGGGGGAAGGGGATGCTTGTTGGATGCATCCATGTTAGGGGTTCCTGTTGAAACTGATTCACTCTCAGATGCAAAGCAACACTGTTCTTCCATGTGGGGCATAGCAAAAGTTGTCAAATCCTACTTTTACCCCCCAAATTGCATTTGAGAAGTTGTTCCACCTCTTGGTGACTCCTGATGTAAATTCTTGGCCATCGGCTGGGAGTTGCTGGGGTAATTTATTCAGTCTGGGTGAGAATTAAGTGGCACTCACTGGCCCACTGATATTTACAAGAGCATATGGTTGAAATCCCGTCACCAGATCACAAGGAAAGGCTCCTTTTCTAGTGGGTGGTGACTTTTGCAGTCTGTGTAGTCATACAGATTCTGCCTTTTCCTATGCCAAATGTTTAATGGAGGATGTCTCACAAATTTTGTTTCCTCTACATCAATACAGTGTTATGCAAAGCCCTGCCTAACTGCAGAGCCTTTTTAATTACCCCCCGACTCACTGAAGCACCATAGGTGTTTTCAAAACCAACCTGGTGTTCAAAGTCAGAGACATACGTGAAAGAAAGGGTCTGACCTGAACCATCCTGTGCCTGATGCACAGTGCATCCTTTCCTAGAGATTCCCCACAGACTGGCCAGGAGACCTGGCTCTTGACTGGTGAGGGGTGGGTTCACAAAAACCAGAGAGGCACGTGGGTTTCATCCTAGCAGTAGTGAAGCAAGAATCACCAGAAAGCTAACCTTGCACAGCCTTGACAGCATGCAGCGTTTTTGTTTTAAGGGCATTGGTAAAATTTACTGGAGACTCAGGTTTACATTCTCAAAATTACTGATGTGCTTGAAAGCCCTGAGGGACTAGGACCTCTGCCCTTTCATCTACCTTCAGCACTGGGCACCAGTTCTAACTGCTAATTTGCGTATAGTTTGGAGTCACCTATCAGGCATTCAAGGTTCATCTCTCCTCTTTCTCTAAAGCCTTTAACGATCACTAAAGGAATTGCACAGTGATCACCCAGGACTGGTGTGTTATCTCCAGCTGAGGCTGCTACAGTGCTGAAAGCCCATGCTCACACAGCCCAGCTTTGCTAGGGTCAAAGGGAGATCCAGGCTATCCTTGACTTTTGAATTTGCTTTTGTTGCATCTCCAGGCAGAGAAGTTTGCTTTGCCCCTGCAGAGATGGGAAGGAAGGTGGATGTACCACTGACAATCTCCTGTAAGATCCTGGGTTTCCTAGTTCAGGTGTGTGTGGTGCTGACAGGGTCCTGTAGCTCTTCCTGTGATTCTGTGATGAGATTAACTCCCCTGGGGGAACTGCTGGGGCAAGCCCCTGCCTGCCCAAAATGTACATTTTGCTCCTACTTCTGCCAGTGGAATTATGCTTTCTCACCTGTCTGGTGGTGTTCTGCCAGTGCTTTCTGCAGTGATAGGGAGAAGATCAGTAGACACTTTGGGGTTAGAGACAAACAGCTCTGCTCTCTGCCTGGCTGGCCTCAAGATCTCAAGAAGCAGATGTGTGCAAGGCTTGGATGAAAACAGCTCTCTTTGACCGGGGCTCCTCAATCCCTGACAAGCACGCCTGCCTCCCCTGAGCATCAGGCTTTTGGCAGGCTTTGACCCAAAGGAGTGAGGGTAAAGCATCTGGGCTCTGTTTATTCTCTGGGATGGAGGATGCGTGCGAGGAGGGGCAGTGTGCCCGCGCACATGTGCAGGGGTGAGCGCTGCCACCACCACCACCCGTGTCCCAGAGCTGATGTGCCAGCCCATGGCAGAGGCAGGATGCTGTGCAGGGAGATCAAAGAGGAAAGCTGAAATGAAAAGATGACTACCAGCAGTGGGGGAAAAGCCTTGAATTCCAGCATGAAGTTTGCTCCCTTCTGTCAGATCAATGCACCACTTAGGACATGCATAAACCATATGTTAAAGGTGTTAGAGGGATGAATGTGGAGCACATGTGTTCGCCTGAGCCTTTACCTCGGGGTGGACTGACTGGAGTAAAGGATAAGCACTCTGGGACCTCCTGACCAAAAGCCATCTGACACTTTCCGTAGTTTCGTCAGTTTAGACTGTCTGTGCACAGGAATTAGGAACATTTTCTTCTACTGATTCAACCCCTATAGCTAAATAACACCTCCCGTAACCCAGTGACCATTAACAGTTCGAGGTAAAACTTGAAACTTACCAATACCTCTTGCAAAAGATAAGCAAGCTGTGTTACCAATTTATGGGGGAAGTGAATAAAGAAATCCCTAAATGGTTATTCTGCCGGCCTCAATATATCTTGTGGGAAGAACTTCCTAAAGCCCAAGAACTAAGGCTGCAGAACAGGAGGTATTAACCAGGTGATTTATTTCTCTTTCAGAACACAACATTGCTCCTTGGGGTTTGGTTTGGTTTTTTTTTTTTTTCCCCACTATAGTAAATAAAATCAATATTACTTTTCTAATTCAGGATAATAAAAAACCCCAAATATAGAAGGAAATAAAGCTGGTGATGCTTTAGTGTTCCCCTGTCATAACCAGGGAGTATTACTGTGCTGGAAGAGCTGCTCTGTGTTGCTGCCTTCAGGTCACAAGACTAGAGGGAAGTTCCAAGGACAGCTGGGTGTTTGGTACAGCTATAGCATATATTCATGCAAGGAATTTGGGGTACTTGATGAGAAGACAAAGAAGAAACATTTCCCATCAGGATTAATGGAGAGAGACTGGTTTCACTTGCTGCAGTTCATTATAGAAAATTGTCAATGACAAATCACGTATGGCTGCGAGAGGCAGGGTGTTCTTTTCACCTTTTCTTTCTCATTTAACAAAACCAAGCAGCACTACACTGATCAGCACTACCAGCCAAGACAAGCAGTGCCTGATGCTTGGTGTTGTTTGGGCTTCTTTGGGTTTTCCTCTGTTACAGAGGATGATGAGCAATGCTGCAAGTGGCTGTGCTTCCTCTCAGGCTGGAGCGCCATCCAAGTACTGTGGCACTGCCTCTGCTCCTTGGCCACTGAGTCTGGTGGCCTGTCCTCTCTGTACTGCACCATGGCATGGGTCCCTAGCTCCCAAGGTTTGGCTCATAACCCTGGGCTTCTCCCTAGTCAGGCCTTGAAGCATTTTGTAATAGCTTCAGTCTTTGCTTCCTGGGAAAGATTTACAAGAAGGCCTTCCCTAGCATTTGGTTTCACTTGCCCTTTTGAGCTGAGGTCAAGATCAGAGAGTGAGTAAGTAGGCTTTCCCAGCTTGCTGACATTCAGCTGTTCAGTCCACCAACTCTGCCTCTGAGCTAAGCATTTTATGAAAGCTTCTTTCTGTGCCTCTTTTTTTTTTTTTTTTTTTTTTTTTTTTAATATATTAAGGAAAATGCATATCTTTAAGGTAAGGCACTGTGAATGACTTCAGTTCTACAGGCATCATACAAGCTGTATAAAACTGAATTGTGTTGTTTTCTATGTCAAGTGCATTGCTGCATCTGGGATGCAGAAGGGCTTTATTCACAGTTTCAGGGGAAAAACATCTCAGAGGATAATTACTCTCCCTGCTAAAAATATCTCTTTTTGATTTTCTTCTTCTTCTCTCTCTCTTTTTTTTTTTTTTTTTTTTTTTTTTTTTTTTTTTTTTTTTTTTTTTTTTTTTTTTGTGACTTCTGCTAGATGAAACAATCAGTAGGCATTGCAAATCTTTCTCCATGTAAATACTAGTGAGTGGGTCACATTTTGGGCTTCAGCTGGCAAGCTATCTGTGCTGAATTTTGCTGGTCTTTCTTACAACTTTAATTAGTTTGTCCTAATCTCCAAAGAGGTTCTTGTACCTCGCTTGCTTTTACTTTGTGGGGGCACAGCAGAGCTGTCAGTGCTCATAAAGTCTTGTCTGTACTGTGTACAGATGCAATGCCATGTTCTTGCTCTTCAGTGTTGCCCATCTAAGTGAGGAAAATAGCCAGGTAAACAAGTCAGCTGCTGCTCCAGGAGCTCATGTTATTGAAATTAAAGGAGTAAACTGTGATGCAGCTCTGAAGTTCTGCCTGTAGAGCTGTGCCTGGCTCCCTGCTGCTGCTCCTCAGCCTTGCCGTGGAGCTGCCACTACAGGGAAACATGAGAGTGGGCACAAACCTCTAGGTTTTGGGACTGAGCTGATAGACAAAATCTTAAGCCTACCTGGGCAAGAAAACAGAGAGGTCTTTCCTTTGGTGTTTCAAAGTCTCATTGTCAGAGAAGCAATAAATTCAAGGTCATTTTCTGCTTGTAAATTGGATCGTCACTGTGAAAACCTCTCTTAATTTTCCATTTCTCCAGTGAGATCTATCATGTCTCCTACCTGTGCCTGGCTAGTTTAATATCCTCTCTCTCTTGCCACTTATTATTCCTGTAGGGCTGCTTATGATTATAAACTATTTATTCAACTTTGCAGGTGATTACAAGAACAAATAGTTTAGTGTTGTATTGACATTGTGTCATTGATGATGCCCCAACAGCCCCTTCCCAAAGACACTGCTCTTCCAGATAAGGAAACAGGGAAAGTGTGACTGAATACCATGCATGTGAAGAGCTCAAACATTTCCTTCTTCACTCCACCCCAGATGTTCTTTTCCCAGGCATTGTATCCAAGTCTTCATTAGAAATTTGAGAGAAATGCTTTACTGTGGCTGGTGGCTTGGCTACGTTTCAGGTTCAGGCAGACTTTCCTTTATTCACACACCCTTTTTTCTTATTATTTTTTAATACTTCTCCAGAAACTTGTATTATCACCTTGAGCAGTGCAGAAAAATATCCAATATTTTAGATGCCTCTTTGTAGCATGTTAATCTCTGAGACTGAAGAAAAAAAAATATCTTTTGGTCCCAGCCCCATTTTTAATAGGATAGTAAACTAAGAAGATACATGAGGATTATTCTAATCTCACCCTGGAGCTCTCTCCAGCACTATCTGGGACCCATTATTGAACTGCCTTCTCCAGTGCTCTAGAAAATAGGCACTTATCTTGATGTAACAAGTAATGATAGCAAAAGCCTGAGCTGTCATGCTTTGGAAATAATGGATTAGCTAATTGATTGTGAAAAGAAATATTAGGCTGGAGCTGAACTCCCTTTGGAGTGCTCTCTTCTCCTTGCTTCAGTCTTTAGTCCCTTGAGGGCATGTTTGTACACTGGGAGGGGGAGGGAGGTATATTGAACACAATCAACTACTCCTCCCACGAAACACATGCAAGGGACCGCTGGATGTGAGCTGCCTTTCCTCATCTTGTAGCTCTCCTGGAGCAGTCCATTGTGCGTGCTCTGGTAGAGCAAGGGAGCTGGTGAAGGGTCTGGAACACAAACTTGATGAGGAGCAGCTGAGGGAGCTGGTGGTGTTCAGCTTAGGAAAAAAGGAGGCTGGGGGGGAACCTTATCACTCTCTACAACTGCCTGAAAGGAGGTTGCAGCCCGGTGGGAATTGGTCTCTTCTCCCAGGTAACAAGTGACAGCATCAAGAGGAAATGTCCTCAAGCTGCAGTCTAAGTGCCAGGGGAGGTTAATGTTGGATGTCAGGAAAAAATTCTTCACTGAAAGGGCTGTCAGGCATTGGATCAGGCTGCTCAGGGAGGTGGTAGTGTCACCAATGCTGGAGGTATTTAAAAGATGTGTAGATGTGGTATTTAGGGATGTGGTTTAGTGGTGGACTTGCTTGGCAGTGTTGGGTGAATGGTTGGGCTCAGTCTTAAGTTCTTAATCTAAATTATTTTGTTATTCTGCTGCTGTGGCAGAAGATAAACACACAAAGCCTTATTTGCCCTTATATTCTTTAAACCTTTTGGGTCTGGGCTTTAAACCTCTTGGGTCTAGGCACAGCACATGACCTGGGCAGGAAAGGGACTTCTTTCTGGAGATGTTCATTGTTTGCAGGTCTGCCCAGAAGTGAGAATTCTAGCAAGAATGTATGAAACTGGTCCTCGGGACATCATACACACTCTCCTACTTCTCATGGCAATGAATGTGTGTTAACAGCATAACTTTGACCTCAGATATCGCTGCAGCCAATGCACAGTCCCACTGCTCTTCCTTCATCCATAGGTGAGGAACTGAGGGAGGGCAGGCAGGATTCAGTTGCACAGCAAGACTGAGTCAAGCTGGGAGCCAAGTGCAGGTTTTACCTGTCTGTGCAGTTCACTCCGTGATACTTAGCTCTCCCTCATACTGAAAAGAGATACATGTTGCTGTCTTGAATATGTCTTTAGACTGTTTTCAAAAGGCATAACAGACTACCCCAAGCAGACAAATTACTGCTGTCAGCAGCACAATAATAGTCACACACATGGTTTCTTTCTCCTTTTCTCTCCTCCGCTCTCCGTGATGAAATTTCTAAAATGTTGTACACTGCACAGAATGCAAACAGACACTGGATTAGTTAAAAACATACTTCTCTTTATTTGAAAGTTTTCAATTCATAGATAAAAGGCAGTCAATACATTGCATAGTATGCCCTTTTTTAAAAGTATGCTTATTATCAAATGTGTCTGAGAAAAGGGATGGTTACTGGCTCTAACTTCCCACAACAAACTGAAGTTAATGGAACAATAAATTAAAAAAGTAGTAGTAGTCCACATTACATATAAAATAGATGTTAACAGATACAAACGTAACATGAATGATGACTGATTCAGTTTCCCTTCTCCTTAGAAATTCAGTGTCTTACTAGAGTGGTTGCCTAAGCTGAGTTTTTGTTAAAATGCAGTAGTGCTCTGAAGCTTTGAAACACAAAAGCCACACATTTCTTTAAATGAATGGGAATGTCTTCAAGAAACCTTGCTAGTGGGAATGAAGGTGCTGTTCTCCTGCCCCTGTGATGGTCAGGTCCTATTGCTGCAAGGAGGCACACTTCAGCTGTAGCTGTAGCTGTAGCCCTCGCTGCTGCAAGGAGGATGCTTCAGCTGTAGCTGATCCTGGCTCTAAGGCACTTCTAGGGCCTAACAACTGTTTACATTGCAGGCACTAAGTATTCAAAGGACAAAACTCTGCAGGGTGGGAGAGTGGGGTGTCATGCAACCTTAGGTTAGTGTACTGGCCACCATCTCTGGGACTGCCCTCATGGTCCTGTATAAATGCTCCTTGCTGGAAATACAGTACCTGGGCCCTCTATGGTATTAAACCCTATTAAAGCATTAAAGAAACAGTTTTAAGAGATGTATCTCGTCAGTGTGCTCTCTTTCCTGTTTACCTCAACTCATGTGGGTTTTCATGAGTGCTTTCTGGCAGGCAGGTTTTGTCATGGAGCTGGTCCTGTGCATGGGTTGAATGTCAGGGTGCCACCTGCACTTGTCTCCTGCCTTGAGCTGGAGGCAAACAACTTGTTCACCTGTTCAGGGGAGCTTCAGAAAGTGCCAGAGCTATGGTGGGGAGGTAGGCATTGAACAGGGACATGGAGAGAGAAACTTGTCAAGCAGAACAGCAAGAGATCTCCATCAGGGAACCGAGTAGCAGAGTCCATGCAAGCTGGAGCTCCAACAGTTTTTACCACAATGCGGATGTTGGCCCGTATATTACTCTACAAGAAAAGTCAACCACGTTCTGAACTACAGGGTTGTAATTCAGCCCTGAGGATCTGATGACTATAGAAACCACCTGAGCTCTGCTGCCCTGGTTTGACAACCATACGCTCCTGGAGGCAATTATAATCTTGTTGTATGTCTCGGCTGCCTGGCACTTTTTTTCCTCCCTCCTTCCATACTTAACACTGAGGTAGAAGTTTCAACTAGCATTAAGACACACAAAAATTGAACAGGATCTTAGTGGGAAAGTAGTCCTATGACCTTCAAAATTTGTGAAAACACAACGTGGCTATAAAATGAGTAACTGAAATAGAAGAGTAATTCTAAAAATGTCAGAAAAACAGGAAAAAAAGTACAGTACTGAGTTGCAAGACATTTTCTATTGTATTTTTAAAAAGTATGAGATTTTTTTAAAAATTCTTTATGGTATCAGAGATATTCTGGTATCAAAGTAGAAGTACACATGAATTTTTGAGGATACTAATGGTTTTGAACAACTATCCAGTTGGCTTCAGTTGAGTGTTGCTTTTATTTGCTATAAAAATACATGTTTAACTATTCATGTGTATATAGTGACATACGGGTCTTGCAAAAAAAAAAAATTCTGCATTACTTCTGAAGCTTACAAGGAAGATCAAAGTAATGGAAGTAATCTTTACTATGAGACTTATTGTTCATACAATATTTAAATATAAGCAATACAAATCACCAACATAGGATTTTTTTTTTTTTTTTTTTTTTTGCTTTACAACCCCTGTAATACTAAAGAAAGGTTATACTAATACCTAAATAAATTGAGTTAAACTGCTCCTATAGGGGCTGCTGTTAGTTACCTCCACTGTACTTAATACCACAGAGCAAATGAGGTCCAAATTTCAGTTGAAAGAACATGGTTAGCTTGGATTTCACCCTATTGATTTAATTATTGGCAGGAATGTGAAAACACATTCCGTGTAAGAAAGCTGTTAAAGCCAAGGAGGGGGGAAAAAAGTTCTTATTATTCTTAGAGCTATTTTCCAAGAAATACTAGATGTTCCAGCTTTAATGCTGCATTTTTAAATCAGGGGAAAAATTCATGACTAGGGGAAGACAGTGTTTATGAGCCTTGAAGGAGAACACTTCACTGACATTAAAGGCAACTTTGCAGACTCACTTGAAATGTATCAATTTGTAATCTACACATTTACAGGAGCTGCTCTGCTCTGAAAGCTGTTTCCCAATCTGTGCCAAAACATTTGAGGCTGTGTAGCATACTTCTGATGATAGACCTCCAGGCTCTGTTTCTCCATAATTGATTTAGTTATTAGTTATGCAGGGGAGAGAAGAGATCCCTGAGGCTTAGTAAAACAGTATTCAGTTACTAAAAGCAGCCCTTTGTGAATTAATGTCATCCTACCAGCTCTTTCTGCTCATTATTCCTTCAAGTCTTGTTTTCCTGGACACCAGCTGTCACAGAGGAAGTCTCCAGCCTTTTCTTCTCCTGCCTCCTTGGCTGACTGAAGTTGCACCAGCACGGTCTGGAGTGCCTCCTTCACCACCTGGATCTCCCTCTGCAGAGACTGTGCAAGCTTTATTAAGGAATAATCAATAGCTGATTGGCAGTCCCTTTTCTCTTTCCAAGTTATTAAGTACATTCTTGTTCTGCTGTTCACAACAGATGGCCATGGCTATCTAATTGTAGCTTCAACTTCTTCCAAATTGTTTGGATTAAATATTAATACATTTCTCACACTTGCTAGCAAAAGAAAAATGCATGCAAACTCAAGTCCTCAAGTAGCATTATATAGCAGTTTAAAGAAGGGAGGGGATGGGGGATACTGCTTGGATACTGGGAAGGAAGGAGACAAAAAATATTGTGTACCATGGAGACAGCAGCACTAGGAACAGAGTTCCCTGATGGATGGAGGGTGGATTTTTACACCAGAGACATAGACCTGGGGATCAGATCCCAGGTGAAGGCAACAGGAGCAGTTCGAAAGAAATACCAAGAGACTGCAGCTTGTGTGGCATTAGTGAGCTCAACGTGTGCTATGCAAGGTGGGGTGGGAATCTAGGAAAGAAGCAAAATCAGCTTATAGCAGAGAAAGCGTTCCTGCAACACTTACCTCCAGAAAGTTTTCATGTTAGCTGAATTATCATTATAATTATAGTGCAGAGCACACCAATATAAACTATACGAGACTCCAGAGGGCATGCTTTGAACAAGGTGAAAACCAAAGAGGGCAGCAACAAGGTTGTACTGTTGTGCATTAAAAGGAAGAAGGCCACCTGAAAAGTATCCAATAACTAGTATAAAATGCTTCATTTGGTTAAGAAAGAGTTTTCCACATTTTATTTTCCTCTGTCTAGTTCAGAGTTCCTGCAATGACTTCAGGAAGAAACTGATGGTTAATGGCTCAGCCTCTGAAAGAGACCTTCCACTTCCCTCCTTCCCCAGCTCCACAATGCCAGGAGGGAGGGTGTCACATGCTGGCAACAAGGGGTGCAGCAGGGAACAGACTGGCAGATGAAGGCAGGACATTCACAAAGACAGTAGCAACTACTGACACGTGCATCATTGTTTAAGTGGCCAGGCTTCCTTGGCAGCACAGCTTTTTCTGCTATGACTGGGGATAAGTTTGTACTACCAATATATTGGCCTTTCTGCTGATAATCTTAAATCAGCAGCACTGTCCACTGTTGGAAGAAGTGCAAGGACTGGGTGTAGCTCAGTGAGACAACCAATTTTATCCTCTCTTCTATAGCTTACTCTTTGTGGAGAAGACAGCAAGCAGAGGCAAGTCAGAACCTTCTGAACTGGTGAATCAATGACCAAGTCTATGAACAGACCCTAGGGCTCATCCCATCCCCACTGAGGCCTCTTGGACAGGTATGAATGAAGGGCAAAGACCCCAAAAGACAGAAATTGGTTCATATCTAGCAGTATGTCATCAAATCATGCCAGGACCCCACTTCAAGGGAAATTAAACAGGGTAACACCGAAACAACTCAGTTTCAAAAGTAAAACACACAGAAAGGATAATGCACAAGGAGAGTCTTTGTCCTTTGTAGAGCTCATATATTAGGAAATGTTGTTTTACTTGACCCCAATGTCAATGCAATGTCAAGAAAAAAATATGGCCTCAGGTTATGTGACTATAAAAACTAAGCTGCTACTTTTGAAAAATTGTGACTGGACCATGGTAAAACTATACCAACCGCGGCTCTTTTAGGCAGCCATTATTATGTCTTTGAAAAGTCTTGGCTGCTTTTGATTCTGTTACCAATTCCTCAAGATTCCAGCTTTGTGTATTTACATGCATTTGCTATGATGTTTTGCTCTTAATACGTTCATGCATATTTCTAATTTCTGGACAGCTCTATTAATCTAAAGGGCTTCTGATTACAAGTAGTAGCACAAAGTACACACAAAGCTTCTCCTATCCCAGGATCACAAAGCCCTGTACAAGGACAAATTAATTATGCTTTCCATCTTTTCTGAAGTAAGGTGTTATTACCCTCTTCTAAGTCCTCAATTCTCCACCCCTCTGCAACTTAATCATGAGGCTTTGCTGAAAACCTAACTGGTAAACATAAATTCTGCAGTTCATGAACACCATAAACCTTCTGAAATCTAATTAATTCTGATGTGTAGTCTTTGACTACATGTTGTTACTTGTAATATCCCTGGCAACCACAAACTTCTTTTCAGGTAGAGAGAAAAAGCAAAATCGAAATATTTCAGTGACAATGGACGAGAAATCTCAAAGGATGGAAGAAAACGAGGAAGACAGGAAAAAAACCTGTTAACCAACAGAATGATAGAGCAAGAAAAAAAGATGACTGCATAGTCTAAATACAGCTAGTTCCAATAACCTCATAAATAACACCACAATCATATGCAGACAAGTAACTGTCAAATGAGCCTTTATGGCTAAGACAAATGTATGGTATATGGCTGAGCATGGCATCTCTATCCACACACAGTTTATATCTGGATAAACAGCTTCACCCATTATAAAAATGCAAATAAGCAGTTTTGCATGGGTCCACATGCAAATGTGTCCTTCATGCTTAAATTCTCTATCCAGTGCTGCAAATATTGAGCCAGAATCCAAGGCAGGAGTGAAAACAAGTTCGGACGAGGAATAGTTTCTAGTTCTGCTGTCTTCCTCTGAAAACTGTAAACAGCTCCACAGTGTCAAATAAATTAAAGTACTTGGGAACAAGTAAAACCCATAGTCACACAAATGCAACACATATTCAACAATGCTGCAGGTCTAACAGTGTCTTGCTGGAAACTTTTCACCTATTTGACTTTGTCTCTTTGAAAAACTTAAGCATCATCTCAGAGCCCATGATTTGCAAGCAGATAAAAAGCAGATCAAACTACTGTAGAGACTTACGTTTTGGAAAAAATGGGATCATTTTGCTCAAATCCTGCTTCCGATCTCTCAGCCCAGATGTATAGGGAAAAGAGACAAAAAGTAGATTTCAACCAGTTGCTTTCCTATAGGAAAGGTTAGAAACTAAGAGTAGATATTATAAGATAAAAGACAACGGAGAGACAATGAAGGACTACTACTGCTCTGAGATAAGGGCCAATGAGATTTTGGAAAGTAACTGCATTTTTTTTGACATCCGATGTAGAAATTTGTTCTTGAAGAGCAGAAATAATCAGAAAGAGGCTTTTGGTTGGGTCTTCTCTTGTTTTTAACCTGGTTAACTATTCTGCTTGTTTCCAAAAGCCAAACTCTACAGTGGCTGCAGACAGATGCACCCCTCGATGTCCCAACACCTAACTGCAAGTGTCACTTCTAACTCCAGGCATCAGCACCCATGGAGGAGCTAAGCCAGCTGGAAAGCAGCTCTGCAGAAAATTGTCCATGAGGTCATGGTGGACAATAAACTGTACATACACCAGCAATGTGTCTTGAGGCAAAGGTGCCCAACAGCCTCCCAGGCTGGATTAACAAAAACACAGCCAGCAGGCAGAGGGAAATGATCCTTCCACTCTACACAGCATTGTTAACATCCCATCTGGATGTTGTGGGTTCTGCAATAAAAGAGAAGGACTTACTGGAATGACTCCAGCATAGGACTGGTTTAATGGACTTGAGTATCCATTACATGAGGAGATGCTGAGAGAGCTGGGACTCTTCAACCTGAAGAAAAGAAGGCTTGCAGGATGCTACCACTGTGTATAAGTAGCTGAAAGGCAGGAATGACGAAGAAGGAGCCAGACTCTTCTGACTTGTTTTTGTCCACTGACAGAACAAGAAGCAATGGGAAAAAATTCCAAAATAGGAAACTGAATCTGAATACGTGAAAACATTATTTTTTTTGTTTGAAGGTGGCAAACACTGGACTATGTTGCACAATCAGGTTGTGGAGTGTTCATCCTTGGGGATATTCAAAATCTGACAGAACAACATCCTGGACAACCTCCTGTAGCTGACCCTGCTTGAGCAGAGAGTTAGATGATCTCAAAAGGTCACTTGCAACTAAACAATTCTTTGATTGTGTGTGCTACATGCCAAAGGACCAGTGAAGAGCCAAGACAATTCAGTAAGTCTTTTGAATGACTTGGGTTTCAGCCTTTTGAAGAGCACTCTTGGGGGCAAGGGAAAGACACTAAGCAGGTCCCTACTGTTTCTGTATGAGGCCTGTGTGCTGTCACAGCAAGAAAGCAGAAGGGCTTTTGAAAATCCATCACTTCTCCTTACAAAATACAAGGGTATTTACAGAAGTGCAATCAATTAGAATTTTCTCAATTACCCCCTTGATTACTGTCGCCCTCCTTCACATCCATGAATGCTATTTCTACAAACTACAATAATACCTCTCCCGTGCAAAACTCAAAATACTCCCCCAAAAACTACTAAACAAAAAACTGAAACAGAATGACTGTTAAGAAATGGAACCCTTCAGTGGTCTGAATATCAGCTACTTTCAAATTGCTTGTTCCAGCAGAAAATGGAAGGCAAAGAAGTTGCAGCACCTGGGTGGAAATACACTGACCTACCTCTATCACAGCATAAGCTATACAAGTAGAACCATGGTCTCCATGTGACGCACACTGGGGAAGGACTCACCCTCCTGTCATCTAAAATAAAATCAAAGAAGGTGCCATTGCCACCTCTGAGTCTTGGAGGGTCCCAAAATCTCTTACAGGTTCACCCACAGTGACATTCCTCACTGAGCTACAGACAGGGCTAAATCGTACATCGTTCTCTTGAAAACCCGCTCTGGTGTAAGGCAAGACTTGTATGGGAGCCTGCTGCAGGATAAAGGTGAAGAGTTAGCACAGTGACCTGTGATGTTTAATGAATGTTTCACAAAATTCTGCTTTTGAAATAACTGATTGAAATGCCCATTTTAGGGCAAGGAAAGAAGATTGGTTTTGTAATAATACTACAGCCAGGTTTTCTTCCAACAAAGCATTTCTACCAAGAGGAACTATTACATGCATTCAAATTGTCTATCAAAATGTAACTACTAATTAAGAACACAAAATGACTGTGAAATTGCAATATAAGGCTCCATTTAATTTTAGTGGGAATTCCAGGCCTTTACTGTCAGGAAAGTAACACCTCTCATCAGCTCTGCAGACACCAGAATGAGTCACCTCTCATCCTTTGGTTTCTCCAATTAATGATGTGGACTGTTTTCATACACTCATTAATGATCAACAATAATTGAATATTTTGTAGGTTTATTTGGTTATACTACATAGAATTTAGCAAAGATGCCATAGTGCTGCAGAGAACTCTAACATCCAGTCCCGTGCCCCTATTGTTTGATGCTCTTTATACAGATGGGCAGTTTAGTGGGTTTTATGAAAGACTTGAACAATAAATTAGAATTGCAAGTGGGTCTGTGCCTATATTCAGGGCCAAGAAATATCACTTGATTTCTCCTTTGTTGAGGTCATGCTGGCACTTATGATGAGCAGCATGGTTGATTTAAGTGTGCTATGCCATCAAAACACAGAATGAAAAACAATGACATCTGGGTTTTTTCTTCTAATACAAACTTAATTATTAATCAAAGCTATGACACACACTAAACATTAGCAAATGGCTCAAGAGTATCAGGAATTTATTTTTTTCAGTGGAGTCTTTGGAAGTCTTTTAATAAGACCACAGCACTAATTTACATCTATGCAGCCCCCAGTTAGATATTTGACCTAATACATTTTGTAACATTTATGTGTAAGGCAGTTTTTTGGAAAGAATATGGGAAGGGTGAAAATAACCAGTGAATGGACTTGGAAAATTTTATCATGCTTCCATGGTTACTATTCCAGGTCTTTAGCCTCCTGCTCTCAAGAGTTCTACAGATCTTTAATGAAGACTGCACAATTGCCCAGTATCTGTGATAGGAAATTGTTTTATCTAAAATCAAATAGGCTACCATGCAAACAACAGATTCATCTATTAAATAAATTATTCTACTGAGGCTAATTATTCTCTTGTCTTAGTGCTAGCTCCTGCAATACAGGCAAGTTACCAATGAGTGAAAGCTAATTTTATAGGCACTGAGCAGCCTTTATACGAAAAAAAACCAAAGAAAAAAAAAACAACCCCACACTCTACAGGTCTGTAGCACTGTGGTAGCTATTCCTCTCATTCCTTTTTGAAGTACAGCACAGTTATTACATGTACCAGATGGTAACATTTTATGCACATTGACCTGGACTACCTCTGAAATAGCAACTGAATGCTAATGAGGGGTAACTGAATTGCTGAACTGTTTCTTTGTGCATCCCTATGTTTTAAACATAGTTTCTTATTTTGTGACTGATGGTCTTGCTAGGACCAGGTTATCATACACAATGCATTTCTGTATTTAGACAACATGAGCTGAATAGAGAAAGTCAGATCTCTGTCTGAAAACTGTGGCTTAAAATGAGACTAATCTACAGCTCTCCTGAAATTTCCAATTACTAATTTTATTTTTTTAACTAGCAGCAGTGTCAACAGCTGTGAAGAAATAGGCAAGCTCCATAGAACGTAAGAAACACTACTATTTCACATACATGTAGTGTATTATCTTCCGGAACCAAAAATGCAGTTTTCTAGCTTATTTCACCTTACCTAGTAAAGTATAACTATGATCAGATGTGACAGCTCAGGTTGAATATTAACTTAAACCCCCTGCAAAGAACCTATAACTCCAACCCTCAGTGTTCTTCTACAAGGACCAGTGAGAAAGCTCAGTTGAGAGTAAATATACATAAAGGAGAAAGGAATTGGATGCTCTGCACACACACACACACACACACACACACACACAAGACACATCCACACAGCTCTGAAAAGAATGCATTGGGGAAACACAACTGCAACCAAGCAAGAACACTGCAAATATTCAACAGAAAGACTGTTGAATATTTTTTCTGTAAATTGTGTTTATATGGAAATGCTTAGAAAAGAAACATTTAAAGCAGTGACAAGTTACTGACTGGATTTCTCTCGTCCAATGCAAATCCCCTTCCCCCAACACCATTCTTCCTTCCCTCTGCCTCTTGCACTTTATCCTTCTGTTACCTTTAAAGAAACCAAGTTTCTAGAATAGGAATTTTGCAGTGACTTGCAGTAGATGCCCAATTACTTAAAACACAGTGGTATTTCCACACACTACTTATTCTCCTTTCTCTAAACTATCTTCTGCAGGACTGCCTACCTTCTCTTAGCAGGAACTGAATCCTTTCTAGCACCATCATCACCCCTACTCACCCTCAGATGGTTCCAAGGGCTCCTCTGCTAATCTCTGCACCTTGAACATATCTACCTTTCTTCATGACCCTCTCAACTGCCACCTTTTCTCTACTAAAATCTAACCAGCTCAGTACTCTCATCTTCCTCAGCTTCACCGGTTCTTACTTCCTTTACCCTCACTCAGAGGAACAAAATCTCTTTTATGAAAGTTTTCCCTAAGACAGTTACAAATGAAACAAAACTTTGTGCTTATAAATTTTGAAATATGGCCAAAGAATTCCTCATAAAGGTTAACACCAATCTTCAAAAAAACTGACAGATAAAGCACAGAAAGAGATAAGTGTGCATAAGACAACATCGCATCTGGTTACCTGCACTGGAGTGTTAGAGGCAGATTAAAATGTGTAGGATGCTACATGATGCGTCTGTTGCCCATTCAAAAAAAACCCAAGAAACAACCCTCCCCAAACAAACAAACAAACAAAAAACAAACAAACAAAAATCCACCACAAAAAAAAAACCCCAACCAATCAACCAAAAGAAAAAAAACCAAAACAAAACTACAGGTGACAATATACACAGTCTGAGTCAGTAATGTAGCATCTAATTCAGCTAAATTGTGTTGGGAAATGCAGGTGCACGGACACTCGTATCCACGCAGCTTTTGGTGCACTACCTATTTAATTATATGAGCATTACCAGGAAAAGGATTTAACAGTAAAATAAAGGCTTTTCAGTGCCCAATCTTAATTTACAAAGAATTAACTTCTGTTTAAATCAATTAAAGCTGGATTGCTTTAGGGAAAATACACTTACTACACAAAAATTCCCATTTCAGCAAGACAATAATTTCTCCCATTCTTAATGTATCTAACCTACACTAAGAACCAGCATTCAATGCATATCTGAAAGGCAAGTGTCTCATGTGCATACTTACACAGATTGATACATATCTATAGCTAGAGCGAAAAGGATATGAATAACTCCTTCATCAACTCTGCAGGTGGAACTTTGCAATTGATCTTCCAGATGCACCAATTTCTCACTTATTGCTTCACATTTTTCTCCCAACTCTGCAGAAAATATGAAGAACTCCTGCAGAAAGTTGAAAAATAAAAGAAAGCATGTTTGCTGCTGACTGCACTTTTCTACATCAAATTTGCATCAAATGAAAGGGAAAATAAAATATTAGTAAGGGGATAAGATACTTTGCAGTGCAAAGGCATTGCCTAAAAGCAAATTCCCGTTAGAGAGACAAAAAGCTGTTTCTATATAACAAATTGGTGATTAATATGAAATGGAACGAGCTTGTGGTCTCAGTCTTCTTCCCAGCAGAAAATAAGTCACAATCTCACTTTCAGCAGATGATTAAAGGGATGTGAAGACAACTACTCTGAACTGCTCCCCTGTTGTCTCATCACAGCAGGGGAAGGAAGTCTCATGCTAACCCATTAAGGTACCCAAATTTCAAGTTGTTCATGTAAATATGATTTACACTTCTAGGTCATGTAAGTATTTCAAGCAGCAACATTTTGATAACTCTTACACACAGAAAATGGACTTATATTTTTGAAGAAAAATCTGGCTAGAGTACCTGGGGACTTTGCTCAAGCAATCAAAGAAAATGCAGCAAAGTTTGAGATTATAAGATGAAACTGTACTTTTTTTACTGAGTTATCATTAAAGAAGACTAAATTTTCAAAAAGAACCCTTCTCTACTTAGAACTTACACAGGCAAATATTTTTTCTATTTTAAACTGAGTATTTTAAATTAGTTTCAAACTCCTTCTCATAAGTTTTTTCAGATACATTGCACAGGGGTAATTGCTATTTTTTATATTTTGCATTGAGTAGTACTTTGAGAAATGACCCAAATAAGCAGCAAATATGAGAAGAGGGGGAAAAAAAATCCATCAATTTGCACAGCTCTGAGACAAGCCTTTCCTCTCCCTCCCATGGCACCATAGTGCTGTCTGCAGTAATGACAGAGGTTATTTGTAAAAAAAGATTATGGTGCCAAGATGAACTCCTGCTGGAACCATGTTTAAAAAAAAAAAAAAAAAGAGTATTTCATCAGCTGGAATCTAGAAAACTGGATTGTCGCTAGACTGAGTCTGTGCAGTCATTAATAAAGCCAGCTTCTAATGCGGCCATATACTAGCTGCAGAAATTTTTTGTCCTCATAGAAATAAAGTACTTGGGGTTCTTTGCACTTACGCATTTGTTGCTATAAGACATAAGCTGTTGTTAAAGAGAAATCAAACCTTCAGTCAGAGGCCTTCCAAAGAAATCATGCTAATACTTTTTGGAATGCTGCCCATTGTGAAACAATTTGAGATTTGGGGAACAAGTTTACCAGATCTTAGTTGTGTGCTATCCTTTCACTTTGCATCACACAGTACATTGCTTACATGGAGTCGAATGCCGGAAGAACTCTGCTTGCTGGCACAACCTCTGTTATGGCACAGAGCTTTACTCTCCTGCTTTCCTTGGGCCTTTCCCAGACATGTCTATCCAGCAGATCCCACTGGGACCAGCTGCAGCTCAGCCCCTGGCTAGGCAGGTTGGTTAAGAGGTTATGCTGCAAAGCCCTGCAGCTCAGACACAGAGGAGCACAATGGCCGAGTCCCTGGCTCTGTGCACAGGACTGGAGCCGCCACTTCCAGGCATCACTATACCTGAGAACCCACAGCAGCACTCCACAGAATGTCTGGATGTGAAAAGAACCCATTGTTTTTAAAGTGAGAACATGGGAGGAGAAAATAAACATTCTCCTTGCAGCAACTAGGAATGTCTTTTTTCTGAAGACCAGTGACAGACGAGAAGGAAGAAGTCTTCCACCCAGCTACTAAATTATTATTCAGCATACCAGCAGGACTCTATGTGCTGTTATGGAGTGGGACAACCCAGGCCATTTGTATCAGCAGGAAGCTCTTAGGGAATCATTCTGTGACATGCATGCAAGAACAGATGAAAGTTGTCCAACAGAATTTAGGGCTCAGACTAAACAAATCAGTAAACTGAAAAAAACCAAACAAGTGCTCTGAAAGCACATCTAAAATTATGACCACATGGAGAAAGCTCTGCATACAAAAAAAATGCAGGGTTTTCTTCCTGAATGATCACATTTTAGGTACATAATGCATTGCCTGAAAATGTAAAAAAAATCCGGTTTACTTTAGAAATTAAGGTAAAGGAACGATAAATATTAGGCAAATGTAATCAACTGTAACAACAATATGGGAAAGCAGGGAAATCTGAGAGTGTAAAAGTCAAATCAAACTTGTCTAGATCTAAACACTTGAAACCAATTTAATTGTAACTAAATGGCTATGGTTGCACTTCAGAGTAACCAAAATAGCTCGGTAAGACAGAGGTTTTATTTAATTAGTCTTTAAATCCTAATAATGCAGCTTAATTTCTCTTTACTACAGCCATAATAGTGCGTGAATGAACTATTTCTGCTCCTACATAACCCAGCTGCCTTTTTAGTTGAAATGAGAAGTTCTTCCAACACCTTAGACAAGCATCAGCTCCCAGGAATTTACTTGCAGGTGTCATGTGATTAATCCAGGAGAATCATCAAATAAATTACGATTTTCCAGAATTTGCATGAATAAATATGAAAATGGAAATGGAAGAAACATACAGTGCTCTCAAAAATACACAGCAATAATTCTAAATATTCAACCAATTCCACAGCTTCTGCCTCCAGGCCCTCATTTAAAAAAGGTTTGATAGCCCAGGTAAGTAGATAGAAAAGATTTCTCTTAGTGCCTTTCATGCCTGATAACGTCACTGGTAGCATTTTTATTTGACATTTGTCTATGCAGGCAGGATACACAAACTATTCAGAACAGCTCCTGGTTGCAAAGTGGCACTTCACACTGATCAACAATATCTCTGAGACGAAAGTGGACTCTGCCTCAAGCTCAGCTTATTCATAAAATACAACTCATCCAGGCTTGTAGGTTATGTCAATGCTACAAGACACTGTAAGTCTGAAGACTTCGGTTATTTTTGCTCTAATGGCATTTTTAGGAAGCAGCTGGGAGAGATTGCCGGAGTCAGGAGAGAGCTGAAATGCAATATTGCTTTATGGATTTTTCTGTGAACAGGGAGTGTAGCTGGCTGGGATTTTTTTCCCCCTCTAAATCCTTAAGCAGGTGAAAACAGCACAATTATGGGTGCGATTTACGCTTTAAGGTACAATTCTTCTGGCTTCTCAGACAAAGTAGAAATTCTCATTCCTTCCCAAAGGTGTGAAAGTCGGATGCAAAAAATTGTAAAAAGAGACAATGTCCCAGCTGATGCACTGCTGTAACATCAGCATATTGCATCAAGAGCAGAGGGAATGGTTTTCACTTTCATCTTCAGCATTTTGGTTTACCCTTTTACAAGTAATTATACCACCTATGAGCAACAGCTCCTCTACAGCATTACTTGAGGAAAATGTTTGATCAGCTTTTCCAGTGCAAACACCTCCTATGTTCTTCCATTTAGCTTATCGATTTTATATAGAATAATTGGTATTGTAGTGATGCCCACATCACATTGTAGCTAGATTAATTTAATTCTATTTGGAATTAGAGTCTATGTTAGAGTCTTTGGTGGTTGTGCTAGAAAGGAAGATTCCTAGATATATCCCTAAAATTCATTTCTCCTACAGAGGAACTTTTGTAAAAGGGCATTGCCTTACTTCCAAGCAGCAATACCATAATCCAAATAAAATAGAAGCTTTAGAACACACCTCCTCCAGAATCAAAGCCAGATTTCTTTCACATGCACTAAACAGTCTCTCCCTTATAATAGTTAAAATAACTCAAAGTAATGTAAATAACAACTACAAAAACTTGCCCTTGCAGGCAGATACTTCACATTATGGCACAAGGTTTAGAAAGTGATGTTCAGTTGGCAGAAATGCTGCATGTTTACACTCGACCCTGCAGAAGTTAATGGCAATTGTCAGCACTTGAAACTTCAGAATGTTTGGCCACAACATATCTTAATTACAAGAAACAAAATGCAACCATCCATACTTGTCCTGCTTGAGCAGATGCTTCAGTCACATGCAGGCCAAGTACACATGCCCTGAGATAAATGATCTGCATGGCCATGAGGTGACCACAGTGCAGGGGCGGAACAAAAGAAGAATTTGTTCCTGCTCTGCATCCCAGATTTCCTGCCCCGTGTGCATTGTCCTGGGCAGCTGTTACACGTGAAGAAGGTCACTGAGAACTGCATGTTACTCATGACCAACACCATCATGGCAAGGCTGCCCAGGAAGCCCCCAGGGACCACCAGAGCCAGTTCTGTGACTTGCAATGTGACCAAGCCTGCTGTGACTGTCCTCAGCTGGTGTCTGAATGCATGGCTCTTAGCAGCTGACACAGGATCTGGTGGTTCTGGTCGCAGAGTACAGACTGCTCCAGGGGTAAAGTACCCTTGCAGTGAGAAGGTTTTCTTCCTGCTACAAACCAAGATGGTTACATTCTATTTTACCTTTACGTAGCACACAACAATAACTAACAGTTCTCCTATAGATCATTGTGCTTTATGTGGTTGAAGACTTTGACTTTCAACCAGACTAGGACTCCTAAACATTTTATTTCTATTCCTTTCCTTCTTTTCTTCACTGAGTTCCTGTCTTCTGTAGAGGGAGGTTTTCAGACTCAAGCTATAGTCCTCTGGAGGTTTTGGCATTCTCAGCTAAGCACAGTAATTATTTCTTTCTTACAACTGACATTCCCAGTAATGAGGCTGCAAATGACATTTGCCCTTTCTTCCAACATAGTGAAGGTAATGAATCCCACTATATTTGTAGTCCACTATAAACCTAGATGATTCTTCTACAGTATTGTCAACTTAGCTGCTATTTACCATTTGTATACATAAATCCGACTCTTTCTCCCTCAAATGTAATTTGCACCTGTCTTTCAACATATTCCTTCTTATTGATTTCAGACTATTCTTCCAATCTATCAAGACCACTTGGAACTCTAATCCTAATTGAAATTATGTTGACTGGCACATAAACTCCTGGCCTACCTCCTTTTTAAAGGCAAACACAGTCTGCCTTTACTGATCCATTGGAACTTCAAGCTTCCTCTGGGAGTTTTCAAAGGAGCTTGTTAGTGGTTTGGAGATAGTTTTTCTTGGCTCCTAGGTGCACAGGAGAAATTTCATCAGTCTAGCCTGACTTGAGTACATCTCGTTTGCCTTTGGATCTTTTACTGCATTTGTTTCTTGCTACCTTGTAGTGAATACTGTGAGCACTACATAATTGGACGGAGCTTATAATCTTCAGAAAGACCAAAAGCACAGAGAATAAGGAAGAAACAAATATTCTGATCTCATTTACTTTCTCATTCACCTTTCCTATTAGATGACACACATGCTTTCTTTCACCTTTCCCTTGCATCCAACTTATCCCCAAACTCCCTTGCCATTTCACGTGTCTCCTGTAGCTTAGTGTGCTCAGGGGTCTTGCTGCTTCACGTTTACACCGTGCTGTATCCATATAGGCTCATTCTTACAAACACTTTTGTCCTTTCCTTGTCAAAATTTTTGAGCCACTGAAGAACTGCTGACATAGATATGTAGTTTGTGACTGTGTTTGCACTTGTCTACACCAAAAGATGGTGTTGTACAATAAACCTGATGTCTTCTGGACACTACAAAGAATATCTCCTGATTTCTTCTTCTACAGAGTTGGTCCCACAGAAACTCCCCTGTTGCTTCCCTGATTTTGTTTAGATGAGCTTTTCTTTCATGGAGGTAGCTCTCTAACTTTTCTCAGAAGAGGGATCGAGGCTGTTTCCCAATTACTTTTGCTCTCAATACCTTCCACTTACAGACTGCTTGCTCGTTCCAGCAACATGGTTATATACATTTAAGAGACTTCATCACTACGACACACTCCCCACTTTCTCATATGCAGCAATTTAGGCATAAAAATTTCTGGCCGGCTATGACCTACCTCTTTCCCACCATCACACGCTTCTTCCACACCCCCTTTGCTTGCACTGATGCCCTTCCCTTCTCCACACGGGAGTGTTAAATGACTCATCAGAATTACAGTCCAACATTGGCAATTCTTCCCTTCATCAATCTTCCATTACAGCTACAGAGGAGTGTCCCTGGGAAAGCATCTCTGCAGGAATAGAGTTTTTCACTGCCTTCCAACACCCTGCTGTGGCCTGAGAGCAGTCTTCCTATTCTCATCCCTAGTAGACTGAAGATCTTCCCTAATTGCAGACTTTCTAAAATAGAGCACACTACTGCATTGGCTCATTTAATTACACTGGGACAATTCCAGCTCCTGCTGTGGGAGGATGAGGCTATTTACTGACTACCAATAAAAATTCACAGTGGGTCAGGAGCTGGAAAAAGAAACAAAAGTACCAAACTTGTTTTCCTGTGTCCACACCCTGCCGTGCAAGGAGTCTGTTTGGGGTTCACTTACAGGTGGTTCCTAGTATTGTTCATTCCCATCTCTGCTCCCAAGTCACTAAGATACAACAGTCTAATGACAAACTGTGTGCTCTCCTACAGGCAGTGGGGAGACTGACCAGCACCAAATTAGGGGACTAGAGCACCAAAGATACGTTTAGGCAAAACCGTGACATGGTACAGGCTGCTTACACTTTCACTTTATGGAGAGCTCTCTATAAGACACCATCAGTCCAGCTGTGGCAGTGTGGTAGAGCCTGGCTTTCTAGCATATTTCCTTTTCTTTTATTTCTATCGTTGCTTTATATTCTCTTTATTATTCACTTTTGTCCCCCTCTGTCAAAACTTCAAAAGTCTCTCTGCTTCTGAGGACTCTAAGATATTAAGCTCCTGGTGCATTCTTCTATAGTGGCAGCCTTGTATACCTGTGAACTCTGGTGCCCTCAGTATTTTGCCCTGATGGCAGTAGGGCTTTTTCCTGTCTTTATCCCACAGGCTTACCTGCCTCTATTTCATGTCATGCATGGACACGAGCAGCCACACAGTTCATCTATAATTCACAGCAAAGTTCACTGATCAGAGAGGCCATTTGCATTTTCTGCAAAGTTCACCTTCATTCTCAAGGCTTCCTGGTTTTATTTATGCTGAACTCACACACAGCCAAGCAGTATATCCTAGGTGTGCCCTCATGTCACAGTCTCCTTGAACACAAAGTCAACAACCTGAGCTTGGTGTTGCAGTTAGATTATCTTTCCTGGAGCATTCCAGCTGCTCCACAGTCTTTGGGTTTGCTAGTTGGGATCTGAAGAAATGCTTCATCTGAATAGTCACTCTAAATTTTAATATTTATTTATTTAATATTTGCCTGGTTTGGAGCACTTGTCAGTGGCACTTGACAGGAGGCATAGATGCTGTTATGGAAGGTGAACTGGGGAAGGTTACACTTGTCCATGTAATTTATTTGCTGGCTGGACACAATGCTCGGATACTAAATTTCCTTAACATGTAAGTTGCAATCCAAGGCATACTGATATAAAAATGGACCAGTACAGTACAGCCCTTAGAACCTTGAAACAGTACAGCCCTTAGAACCAGGGTAACTCTCCTTACACATATATTACCTAAACTCTTAGTTTGTAGGTAGACAGACTTTTGTATTTCAGCAGGTTTTTCTCATAGGCCATGCATCTCATGTTACTCAATTATCCTAGCTTTCTTACATACATGGGCTAGGTTCTGAGATATTTTTATTTATGAAAATGATGTAAAATTACAACCATCCAGTATTTTCCTTTAGATGCAATTCCTATTACCGTGTATTCTGCTGCAGTATGCTTGTATGCTTTTATACTTCAAAAATAAATTCAAAGGTATTTTTAGTGGCACACAAGAAAACATGATTTTTTCCCCATTCCTAAGCATCATGACAGTGCTACAGTTGAGCTGGCTAAATATTACTTGATACTTTTCCCCGGTGTGTTCATTCTGTTGTTGGTATGTGTTAAAAATATTAGCACAGGTTTTAACGACAAGCTCTCTGAAATACTCAGCAATTACACCATTATCTTCAATGGAAAAAAAAAAAAAAAGATTAAAAAAGGAATGGGCCCACTCTAGAAGTGATTGTGCAGCTTTTCCAAGCACTCACACACTCTCTAGCAATTTTTAAGCGAAGGTAACACTATAAAAACAAGTGTCATTTATTCTAATTGAGACAAAGAAAAGTCTGTACAATATCACCACTTTATAATGCCTAGGAAACACTTACCTCAGATAAATGGCCCTCTGTTCCAAATGAAATGTCTTCTATAACCTGTTAGAGATAAATTATTAAGTATATAGTAGATACATGCTATATAAACAGAATGATTTTAATGGAACTTATAAAAACCATATAGCACAATAAAAAGTTATGTAAGCTGAACAACTGCATCAATTTTCTTCATATGCATGAAAGATTTAAATTGCATTTGTAATGGAGCAGTGGCAGGCACCCAATATTTAAAACTACATTGAAATATATTTTATTAAAGCCTGCTTTGGCTTCTCACTTAAAACCCACAAGGAATACTCCCTCTAAAACTGAAGGACTAACTGTAGATGGAAACTAACTTTTCTATCAAGCTCTTGCAGATGTGTATACCCTTCAAGAGTCTACAGAATTTTTGTTTGTTTATTTGTTTTTTTGTGGGTTTTTTTGTTTGGTTGGTTGGTTTGGGGTTTTTTTGTACAAACCTTGTAAATGATTTTGGGTAGGAGGAATGAGAGACCCAATCAATGTTTCCTATTGGTAAAAAATGCTAACTATAGTCAGTTCTTCCTTCAAAATTTCCTTCATCTGTGAAGTCTATAGAAAATTAGCCAATGCTTCACTGGCTGAGGAGCAAAGAAATTTGATGTTAGCATCATTGGGAAACCATTACTACTAATCACACATTTGTGTTGTTGATAAACTGAGATAAGAATACTGCTTTGGTATGCAGACACACACACATATATAGATACACATTTAAAAAGTGCAAAATCATTAATCTGCCATAAAATCACAACTGCTACTGGATACTATTTTCAGCAATCAATCTGAAACAAACGGTTTCAATTTCTCTGGCCTGTAATATTAATTTTCTGATGGTATTTTTACTGCGACATTACATGTAAGCATTAGGCTTACTGAGGCGCTACAGTCCCTGCCTAAGAGCTGGCATTTTTCCCAGCAGAACTCCAGCCCAGTCTCAGATGCAGCGGAGGGCACCGTGCCGCACGGCTCTGCCCGTGGCTGCACCGTGAGGAGCTGAGCATTGTGTACAAGCCACCTGCCTCCTGCCACTGACACCCTTTTTTAGTTTGGATCAATACAAGAAACACGCAAACACTGACTTTCACTAATGCTTAATGCTGACATTTAAAACCAAGATTAAATTTTGAATTTCCAGATTGTTTTCTAAGCTCCACAAACACAGTGTTTAATTAAAGTGCAAATGAATGCAGAGTTTATTTAGCTTTCAAAAGGCTTTGTCCTTTACACATTACACGTGTGCCTCCTGGACCACAGGCTATCCCAATGCACAGTAATCAGTTACAGTCCGCTCACAAAGGGTTTTCCTTGGTGCTTGCTACCACTAAATTCTGAAAAATGTTGTATCACGTTCTGTGACACTTCTTTTTAATGGCAGACACCACATTAAATATTACTTTTTGTGATGGTCCATTTGGTACCACTAAGACCTCAGTACCTTTTAAAAATTTAATCACATGAAAGCTTTACAATTATAGAACATTTTCCAAACACCAGAGTGATCTTCAACCAACCCCAAAACATCATCCCAGATGGCTAAACTGAAGTATGTAGAGAATACTAAAAGACAGCAGGCCTCATCCGTATCCCTGCTCTCTACTTCCTTTGTGAAGAAAAAGTAAGAAATTAACTAACAAACAATTCTGATGGGACAACTACCAAAAATGCTGACTTACAGGAGGTAAAACTACTGAATTTTGGATTTTACCTTGTAACTTTAATCACCTCAATTTTCTTGAAATCTAGTAGGTGTTTCTTTCCTTCATAGTGATTTAAGAGGGAGCACTGCACAGCATGCCAGAGAGCAGAAGAAGAAAAAAGGATAGGTCAGGAACTCAAGCCTGCAGGTGCACACATACCCATGTTCATCAGGTTACTTGCTGTTAGGGAGGTCCCAGCACACACAAATCTCTCAGTTTATTAGTTATCACTGGTGGTTTTGCTATTTTTAAAAGCTTTTTATAAAAGCGTTTGCTTACACATACATTATCAAGAAGCAAAAAAATAAAGCAAGCTATTATAAAGAGTGGAAGAAGCAGGGATTAATGTCTGAAGAGAAATGATATGGTACTGTATATTTTAGAAATCACCCAGATATGCATCTAACCATGTAGTAATGACCATTGCAATTGCCACGTCACTCAGTTTAAAAGCGTGGGACATTTGTGGGATGAAAACTAAAACCCACCTTTAACCCTTTAGAAGAAAATCAAGCCCAAATAGTCAAAAACAGTCAAACTACAACTGAAGTGATGGGACACCCTAATTTCATCAACAGAGCTACCAGCTGGGAAGCACACAATTATATGAGAATTCAAGAATCTGTATCAAGCATATTAAACATGCTGACTTCCAGATAACTGGGGGTAGCAATATTGTCTGCAACTTTGCTCCAGTGTTTTTTTTTAATTCTACAGCCTAATGAGTTATCTTCAACTGAGAGAAACACATCTTATTTAAGTAACTCAGAGTTGTTCACAGGATGATTTTTGCTGGCCTCACTTTATTTAGTTTTCACCAAAATGTCATTAATGATTTTTCAACAAGCTGAGCTGCCAATGCACCTGATTTTCATCCCCAGTTAACAGTCAGTGTTATAAAGGAACCCTGATTAACCGAATTGTTTTGGGATGACAGTCTACCACATAAAAACTGGGATAAACAAAATCAGCAGTGTCTTAAAAAACACAGTTATGAAAACTATAAAATAACTGTTGACAGTTAATAAACCTGTGCTCACATGATAGTAAAATAGCAAACTTTCAAAGAATTTATACCTTACATATTTTTATACCAGAACATGTCATATTTTTTGATTTAGTGAGGATATTTAATTAAAAATGATAAATGGCCCCTCCACAAAGCAGTGTCTGAGATCTATGAGAAGGGCTCTTTCATCTATTTTGCTTTTCTTATTATTGTTACGTTTCTTACTTGATTTTTTTTTTCTTTTTTTTTCTTTCTAAGGAAACCTATAGAGTAAGCTAGAGTTATATGTAAGAAAACTATTTATAGTACACATCAACAAAGCCAATATTCCCCCCGCACTAGTGCTTAGCTCTATATGACACGATAAATAACTGGAGAGCTTAATTTATAGAATTCCACTGTAAAGTAAATCAATCACCTGGGGATGAAATGTACTTCCCAAGGAGTATATGCACGTATGCTATTATCAGCCTTTCATATATTGTTGAAGTAATTAATTCAGTAACCTCTAAGCACAAAGAACATGACTCTTTCCTTCTGCTTCGGTGGCCAATGGTGCTCTCTAGAAATTCCCTGATGGGGAACAGAGGTTGTGACACAGTTGAACAGAATGGCCATTCCAGAAACATGGCAACCACAGCAAGCTACCCCTCTGACAGGGGCACCATTTAGCCTTGTTAAATAATATGAAACCACGTATTTTGACAAATACATACTTTTCTATTAGGTATCCTCACTTGCTGATAGATGTCTATGAAAAGGTTCCCTGCAAATGGCAGACAGTAAGTTTTTCCATGGAAGTCATATAAATGGCTAAATTGAGAGACTAAGCACCACACCACTATTTTTTTTTTTTTAAATACTGAATTATTTTTAAATAAAAAAAAACCTACCATATAACAGAGTATTTAAATGCTTTGGAAGTGGTTTGTTTTTCAAGTCCATTTACAAATCAAGACTGATTTTTTTCTTGCACTTCAACATGTTCAAAACCAGAAGTTAGCATGATTTGTGTCAGATTTTTTCATTTGCTTTTATATTTTGCCTTGTGATGAACTACTCAGAGATGTTAGGCAATAATCTGTTATGGCTCTTCTCTAAAAGTTTAGATCTTGCCTGTCACTGCAAATACAGTTTCCTCTTCCATTCAAGGTATGAGGAACCATCCCTCAAGTCCCACACACCTCTCCACAGCCAGAAGTCACCTCACTTCAGCTGCCCAGCTGTCATTTTGGATAGCAAGGTTGATCTCCAGGGAAACAATCTGGGCTTGCAAGGGTGAAAAAGGTGATAATCTGTAGCACAAATACCAGGAGTGCTACAGAAACAGACACAAAATCCCAAACACTCCAGAGCCTCTAAGCATTTCTGAAAGAGGAGCATAGCTTTCCATAACCAACAGAACTCCTCATATTATTTCAGCAGACTCATAAAAAATTTGGTAAGGCAGTGATGGGGGTGGAGTCAAAGCCAAGCTGACCACTTCTAATAAAAATGTTCTCTTTGTGAAGCCAGTCTGTAAACCATTTGCTCTAGGAAAAGACTGCAAGAACTACTAAAGCCCAATATAAAACCAGATTTTTACTAGCAAGAGGAGATTTTACAGTCAGGTATGGATCTGCTTTCCACTAAGACTCAGCCCGCATAAATGCAAAATTAGGCATCAGATTTCAGAGCAATGCACAGTTCAATGGCTCTTAACATCAGATGCAATTAAGCATAATTTAATTTTTTTTTCAGCTTAATTCCATGGTAATACAACTAACAACTGCTGTTGGAGGGTCCTTTTGTCACAGTGGTGCTGTTGGGGATGAAGCTTTTTTAACAGCTTGTTTACCTAGGCAGTACAGTTAAAAGACTATTAGACAGTGGTTGATTTTTCAAGCAGGGATAGCATTCCAGATCAAAACACGAAAACTCAAAAGAAATTTGTCAAACCTTATAAGCTTCATGAATTTTTCCTCCTTCTAATAACTGTTGGATGCTGTAAGCCTATTAGCTCAGAAACCTTCGACCATTTCACTAAGGGAGGAAAACAAAGTCTCTCTTCATGTCAGCTGACAATGACCCAAGCTAAAAAGTCAGCGGAACCAACTCAGAATGAATCTTGTCAGTGAGACGAGGAACAATGGATAATTTTGGTTAAATACTTAGTAGTTTTTCCTTTAAATCCTGATGTACATTCTGTGTTCGTTGCCTGAATAATTTCTGCACTTTAAAAAGACTGATGGTAAAAGGAAAAAGGGTTGAGCAACTTCTGAGAAGCTAATAAGCTATTTTACTCATGTCCCAGATTGGAAGCCAGATGCAAAGTTCATACTTAACCTGCCCTGCTGACCCATCACAAAGATCCAACTCCTCCTCTCAAAAGGAAAACCAGCAGTATCCCTTGAAATGCTGCAGCAGACTATTTCAGGTACCTCTTTCAGCTCCCTGTGTTTGGGGCAGGAAACAGCACCCCACTCCATGCTCTTTAGAAAGTGACCTTCTTTTCTTTTTTCAGAATCAGGTGAGGCATCGGCAGTCATCTCCATCTCATCCATTCGGTTCTCTTCTTCCTCAAAAACACAGCAACTGGTTTCTTTCAGCTGAAATCCTCGGATCAACAGCTTACAGGCCTCCAAGTCCGCTTCCCACACTCTTTGGAGCAGCTGGCTCCCACAGCTGAAATAAAAGCCAAAAGAAAATAAAACTGCAGTTCAGGAAGAATAGTTGCTATTTCAAGTAACGCTTGGAGAAACTGCTTATTATAGACAGAAAAATAAAAACAACCAAAAAACCTAACAGTACCTCAAATACTCCCACAGAGATAACATTGCTATATCAAACTGAAAAGCAGTAAAATTATTGCCCCATTACAAAGTGGACGATAGAAAATCCTCCTTGGGTTAAGATGCTGCTCCCAACTGTACAGCAAACATTGGCTACATCCTTCTGTTCAGACACAGGTTCAGGGGTCTTGCCATCATAACCAGAGGTTCCTTCACAATATCAGATACGCAGGCCTGTCATCCTTCAGCCGTGTGGCTTTCCTGAATTTGATGTAGAAGATCATGTGTGAACAATCACACTACTTACTGCATTAAATCAGGTCTAATTTTGGGAAAATCGGTACAGTAAATTTCTTATTAGACTAAAATGTGCTTACTTCACCACTCTTGAATCAGATTAGACTAAACCACAATAGCATCCCTTTTTCCAGTCTTATACTTCGAGTGTTGTCACTACCTCATACTAATGTGCTTTGGTTTCCTTCTGCTTTGTTATGCCACCAAAGCAAAAACAGAATTCAAAATATAAAACTTCTACAAACTTTTCATCCACTAATCACCTCTCAAACGTGTACATTACAAATAACGCTCCTGAGATCCATCCAAAAGTTATTTCCATCTGAAATAAATGGGAATTCTAAGTGTAGATAAATTTTGAGAACTGAATACTAACATCACACTGTTTTTAAGTGATGTGGTCACATCCCCAGTTAATACATGTTGTCTCTAAGGATCCAAATTAGTAGATTGCTTGCTGAAGTACAGTAGATCGGTGGCAGAGCCTGGGATGGGACTGAGAAGCAACTATTTGCATGGAAATACACACTTCCAAACAGATTTCAATGCTAATAACTGCAATATTTTTTTCACTGTTCTTTTTCAAATTATACCATTTACTATATAATTGTGAGAAATCATAAGTGACTTAAAAGAAGAAAAAAATACCATTTGATTTTAACTTTTCTGACTACATTAAATACCAGCTTATCTTTTATCTCAAATGAAGAAAAAAGGAGCCGCACCTCTCACAATGAGTTCATTAATCTAACACAAGTATATTTTTAACTCCACAAATTCTACAAGATGCCAAGCTGTAAAAATCACACACCAATATACTGAGACTGAGAGCAAAATTAGGCTTCAGAAGCTGAGCTATTTGATCTGTGCTTAAGAATCAGTATATATGTTTATTGAAGGCATAATTCAGCATGGGGTCCACAAATTGGTCTCCCCCAAGGAGTTCAAAGTATCACTAATTAGAAAGGGAAAAATGCTTCACTGGATTCTATGTCTGTGTTCCATCCAGGTAGCATTTCACTTACCAAGCCAGAAAAATAAAATAACCCCTGCTGTTTCTCTACTTGTCAATCACATTATCATAGTTACACAGTGAAAACATTTTCCTGCAGACATACATAAGCCCATTTATTTGCTTTTTGAAAATGTTTATTTGCATCTACGTATGGCTTATTATTAAAGGCTAGAAAAAACCACAACACTCTAGAGAGCTAAATCAGAATTTCCAAAGAATAACTTGTTTTGGCTATTTAATTTAATGAAGAGCTTTAATGATAAAATTAGGGCAGAGATGGTGATGTGTGCAGGATTTCGCACTGGGGAAGATGAACAGCATGTATAACAGTACAGTCCAATGGTGCCTGGGCTGCTGTTATTTGACTGTGACTCAGCACATTGCTCAATGTGGTTTTGTCTGTGTCTGAGTTTTAAACACATTTTAGTAATCAGCAATTACTGAATCTACTAACAGATGGCTTTTATTGGAAGGCCAGCATTGTTTTATCATGGTATCTGTAAAACTCTGATACATCTTGGACTACGATGCTGAGATGTTATGCTGAATTTTTCAACCAAAATCAGTGAATGCACATACACTTGGATACTCTGAACACATCTAAGCCCAACATATTCAAGGCTCCACCTTTTAGTGTGTATTTTGGAATTCAGTGCCTTGAAGCATTTTTCAAACACACTTTTGGAAGGAAAATTACTTTAAAGCTGCAAACAGCTAACACAGAGACACATTCCAAATGATTATTAAAAATGATGTTGTCCCCAGCATGCAAAAAATTTTAGCTTTTACATCAGGTGTTAAAATTAAACTAAATTGAATTTCAGAGTCTGGTTTATTCATTTTCAATCCACACTAAAAGTGCATTTGCAGTCTCCATGAGGCTTCCATGGGTGGCTGTACTGAACACAGTGAGATTTTTCAGGTATGAAATGTTTCAGAATGATGGATGGAATCTGGACGAGATTTTACATTATTCCTATACTTATAAACATTTCATGATGTATCAACACCTCTAGGTGTTATATGCCTGCCTGTATATTACTATCAAAGTGGCATATGTGGCACGTTCATTGAAGGTGTCTGGAACAATCTGCTGGAATCCACGACAAATCACAACCCATTGGCCATTTACACAGACCCAGTGACACAAAGCATATCTTAATAACCTACTGATTCTGACCGGCCAGGAGTCAGAGTGCCAGGCTTTGTACAAACACCAAACACATTCCAACAATTGCCTCTTTCTCACAGCAACTTTTATCTTTCAAACAATCAGCAAGAGCCAGGATATGGATGAGGATGTTCAAAGAAACACAGTGGACTGGACATGGCATGTTAGTTACAGTACAACTGTTTAATTAGTTACACGAGTATCTGATGAATCTAAGTGGTGCCAAGAACACTGAGGCATCACAGTGAATGAGCATTTCAAGGATCTGTGGAAGGGCAATGAAACATGTCAACAGATATCCAAGATCTCCAACCCTTCCCAAAGAAATCACGTAAGAAAGGTAAGAGATGCTAGTATAAGAATACAACTAGCAAGGGATTGACACCAATGTGCTTTAACATCTACAGAGGAAAGTCAGTCTTCTCATATTAAAAAAAAAAAAAAAAAACCACAAAAACAAACAAACAAACAAACAAAACAAAACTGAGTAGGGAGTTAAAGACTGAGCAGCCCTGGCACTGGAAGCTAGTAGTTAGTCTTGATGAGACAGAACAGAAGGAGTCAGTGGAGAAAAACAAAGTGAAATGGAAAAAAAGACAGAAGTACTCATTTTGAATGAATGAGAGAAGGGCGAGACTACTTTTGTCAAGTCACGGCTGGGGAAATTGATGTGCAGTGAGTGAGATGCAAGACTCTACATGAGTAATTCTTTAGCTGTGTGGATAGCTGGGACAGGTTTTACCTCAAGGATACTGTGCAGAAAGAATCTACAAGAGCAGGCCTCAGCTGACTTGAAGAATGGCTGAGACATCCACAGCAACACAAAAGGACACAGCAGACAGAATTCTGCATTAGGTCAAGTTGATGATGATGAAAGAGCTGTCAGAGAAACAGGGCTGTTTATGGACAGGAGGAAATGGATGTGGAACAGAGAGGCTTATCCTTCAGTTCTCTTCATAAAGTGGCAATTGACACTGTAATTGCAGTTGCCTTTACTAAGGCTCAAGCAGTTTTATAGGAAACATGACCAGGGTAAAAGGGTAAAAGGAAACTGGAGAATATCTCCCCTCTGCTTGTGATGTTGGGTGAAATTCATGTCAAGAGACATAGCCAGCAAGGGTTCTCTCTCTTTTGAGCTCCAGAGAACATTGCTCCTCTGCCTTTTGACGAGATTCTGGGAGGTATCTATGGGGGCTCTCTATGGCTCTCAGCACAACATTATTATAGAGCTATTTATAGTACTAACTGGAACTACAAGAACATGAGTTTTCTTTATTGAGGGCTCTGCATACATACAAAAGGCACATTCAGTTCCTGAACACTGTAGTCTAAATGAAAACATGCCTGTGTAAAAATAGCCAAAAGATTTTATATTCAACTCTATTTTAAAAACAAACTAAACCAAAGTTCTGCAAAACCTCCTCAAAAGCATATTGGAATCAACACAGGAAGATGTCACTGCTTCTAAATCTCATCATCTATAGTTTTCAGTAATGCCTCTTGGTGAGTGAATTGTCACAAGTGGTTTATGACACCCTGAGGTCAACACTATGTGTTGATAAGATGATGCTGCTTATTAAAAGGGAAGTCCCTGTAAGAATGCTCACAATGAAAGCCAAGAGAGTGAGACTGAAGCTAAAAGGTTACACACTAAGACAACTATTCAGAAATGGCATAATCAAAAGGTAACTTAGGAGGGGAGATCAACCATCACTAGGAGATATTCTAGATTACTTCCTTTTAATAGGTGAGCCACATTAAGGTACAGATTCAGGAAATGATGTACTTATCTTCTCTCAGTACCTGGCACATATTTTAACTCTGCATTCACTGACCCTAAAAGCAGTTTTCTCTGATTAAAAAAAAAGCAAACAAAATGCAACAAAATAGTCTGGCAGAAACAACAGGGATTTTCATTATAACAATTAAAATGATTGGAAACTTTTGAGGCTTGCATAAAATGGCAACGTGAATCAAAAGACTTTGTTCAATATCCCCACTCTTTATTGAACTATTGTACAAACTAGGGAAAGTTTTTCTATATTTTGGTCACTTATTTCTATTTATATTTTGCATCCCAGGGGAGGAATGAGCTCTTCTCACTCAACATTTAGCTATGACTTTGTTTCCTTTTCTGACGGCAATAGCCCTGCAGTGAACAAAGGAGGCAAGCAAAAGAAAGCACCTTCTAATGATACTTACAAGATAAAAGGCAATGGTATTGCTTCACTCTTAGCAGAGCCTCACCTTTTTATTTGATTTATCATATTAATTCATAGTCATGCATTAATAACTCTTCTTATATTTAACAAGTATTTACTACTTCAGAAATATGCTTCTATTTTTATTTTAAGGGGGGGGAAAAAAAAAAGTTTCCAGCCTGATCAGTTCTTGTTCTTTAACCTTGGCTGTTATATTTTAAGATGCTGACAGCCAACCTGTGGAACAAACCAAGCACTACAACGTGCCCATCAGTGACTCACATGAGGCTCCAGGGAGAAGGAGGCACATAATCCAGTTTTCCCCACCTGACTGATGTACAACAGCAGACTGATAAGGGAGAAGGTACAAAGAATATATGGACACTGCCCAAACAGCAAAACATTTTTTTTGTTTCCCCTTGGCCTGCACACTAGAAAGTCATCTTCCCTAAACATTTGAAATCAAAACCATTTTTTCCCCACCATTCTTGCCAGTCTCCCTAACCCTATAAATGCCTTCAATATAACCTCAATTTCACAATTCAATTCCTTGCATTGTGTCTCTCTTCTCCATTCTCCTCAGGAGTCAAAAATCTCATGAATTGACTTCATACAGTTCCAATCGTGTGGTTGTCTCCCAGTGTGGGAGATATCCTTTCTACTCCCTTATTTTAAAGCTCACTGATAACATTTGTTCACTGCTCAGCACTTATTGTCACATTTCTCCATATGAAAACAAGACTGGATCCCAGAAGGAGACTCCACACATTCTCTTGCCAGATCAAAACCTTCTCTACCTTGGATGCTAGCTAAAACTCCCAGGCAAAGTCTGAAACTGGTAGTACTTTTCCCTGCTACAAGCAACAGCGATTTGCTTCTCCGACCTTGCCATCCTCTTTATAAAAACTACATTATCTACAAAACAGCAACTAGCTCCCCCTCTTTAAATGTGATGTTTACCTGTCATCCTGGTTTTTCTGAGCTTTTTAAAGCCTTCTACTTGCTCATAAGATGGAGTCAGTTTCTTTAGTTTCTGCACAATATTAGGAACAGTTTTCGCTTTACTCACACATGTGAAACATAAACAAACCTTTTGTTTTTCATTCCCTGTCCTTTGTTTACATATTTCTAGCCTGAAAATAATTGTAACTGACAGCTGGTCTGGCCACTGGGCTGAGAGATGGTAACCCCAGAAGCCAATCCACAACCAGACCCACAAATGCATAAAAATGTAAGAAATAAACAGGCTAGGGCTCTCAGCCCTGCTCTCTTTCTGAGGAGCAAGTCTGCCCTGCAAATCTCTTGTCTCTGTGTGATTGCTTTGTGTGCCACGATCACATTTACCCGCTAGAGAATATTTTGGACCAGAACCACAGAAGCCCAAGAAAGCAATCCTCACAATCCCCATCTAATTTTAAGACTTTTACATCTTCAACATCTGAAAAATTTGCTTTGGTTGGGCTGACTTTTTCTAATAGCTACAATTTATAGCCACAAGTTCAAGTCAAGTTCTCTGCACATCAGTCCTACTCAAAAGACATCCAGTGCACCCAGAGAGGATATGACAGTGCAGCACAGGGGAGTGGACATCACTTTCATGCAGCTGGAGGAATGGGTGTTGGCAGCGGCTCTGCTTTCTACAGCATTCCAGGAGCCAGGCAAATGCAGGAAGGGGCAGATTTTGGGAAAAAGGTGAGCAGAGCCTCCAAACCAGGCCTTAATGTGGTGGCTCCTCAGGACAGAGTAAATCTGGAGGTGCAGGAGACAGAGTATCTGGAGCCAGATATTCTGTGTCCTTGTTGAGCATCTAACTCCTACAATACTGCTGTAGAACACTCACTGCAGTATTAAATTGTGTTGGGATTAGGAGCTCTCACTTCTTGGCTTGGTGAGCAAAAAGAAGTGCAACTGTTCAATTCCCTCTCTGTTCACAAATTTCACACAAGTCCTAGCGGAGAACCCCAAATACATTCAGACACCTTCTCATCTGAGATATTTAACATTGCAGATGCCCTATGCTTCGTATAGAAAACATTTAGAGAATGGAACTGAAATGTAACACTATGCTGGAAGGAAAAATGCCACGCTGGAAGGCAACCACTCAAACACTGCACAGCCTTCTTCAGACAGCTGCTGCATGATCCTTGCTTCTTTCACATCTCTGCTTGCCCATATCTGAACTTTCACTCCAGGATCTGAGTAAGTCTGCAGGTTTGGGAGCAGGGACAACACTTATAGGTCTTTATACTGCTTTCAGTTAAAAACTTAATCCTGTTCTTCACTGCCTCTATTTTCCCTCTCTCTCCATTCTGTTTCCTAGAAGGTAACGCTGCCATTCTATTACTTGGGGTAGCTCCAGGCAATGTCTTTAGACAAAGACATTCTGTATGTATTCATAATGAGGCTATACCACCAGTTCTATAAATTGCGTAATTAAGGAAAAAGGGTAAATATTCCATTATGATGAATTCTAAGATTTCAAAGGAATTTTCTCAGACTTCGTAAAAGCTGTAAACTTGAAGTGCCTTCCTATTTTTTTAAAAATTCCTTTCCATGCAGAATTTTTCATAGAAGGAAGCTAATAATAACAAATAAGAAATAATAGTAATGTAAAAATACACGGCCCCTCACAGCAATCACAGTTAAAAAAACCCAAAAAAACAAACAAAAAAAAACAACCACAGAATAAATAAATATCCACCAATGTTTTCTGCCAAATGTGTTTTAAAAAAATAAGCTTATCAATTACACTCATTCTCCACATTTTTTTCCACTGAGTAAAACCACTGCATCCAGGATACTGAAAGATTAACACTAAGGTCTAAAACCAGTCTGCTAAGAATTGACATCTTTTCCAAAAAAACTCACACTGATACGGCAATTTAAGGACAGAACTACCACCTTGTATTTTATGTGAAATGTACATATTATATGTCTGGGTTTTCTTTCCCAAAAGGCCTGTTAAAAACAATATATCTAGTGCTTAAAACCAACAATGGACATTTGATTAGTGTTATTAAAAAACAAGATACCACACAATATCAAACAATACTTGTGTCATTCTGTCTTCAGTCCTCCAGCCATTTATTTTACCTGGTGCAGAACTTTAATCATGGGCTGTCACTTTTTTACCAATATTCAATGTCACTGTGTTATACTTAAATTATCTCCGCTGGAAGCACAAAATGATAGACTGCTGCAGCTGATGGTTTTCACTTTGATTTTTAACACAGGGTGGATGCAGGAATGGAACCAACATGCTGAACACAGAAAATTCAGTAATTTACAAGGGAAGAAGGAAGGTACCTTGTTGAGAGCATTTGTAATTCAATTTTGTTCCTATATTTACTTTGCAGTTTATTTTTACTCTATTACCCAATCTATAATGTAAAAATTTACTACCTGCTTTCAGGGCTATTTATTTCTCTTTAAAAAAAGAAATGGTCCTCTGCCGTTTCCTCCACTGAAACATCTATTACAAATAATCTATTCTAAGACTAAAAAATTTAACTTTGATAGATGAGGAGAAAGCTACCAGGGAATTCTTCTTGTTCAGCAGTTCACATAAAGCCAGCTTCTCAAGCCTAATTTATCATTCACCTTGTTCATAATCTGATAAAACACCTTCAAATTTGGTACTAACTCCAATAATTCAGTCTGTATCCTGCTTGCCTTTGGCTCCTGCAATAACAGCAAAGCCCCACAATGTCATTAATTTGGGCTGGATAGGAATTGCTGGAATGAGATTTTTTTTTTCCTGCACTATTTAATATTTGATCCCAAATTAGATTTAAAGGAGAAGTGTGAATTAGGCCCCAGTTTTGAAAAACATGCATCTCAGTATCTACGCAATCATCTAAGCCCCGTGCAGCTCAGCTGCAGGCCTCAATATTCTCTTGAGCTTGAACCCCACAAAGCATCCGGCATCTAGTGACCTCCTCTAAAACAGAAGTCATTCAGTGGCTTTCAAAGTCGCAACCAGTTCTAATCCAAGGGAATACATTTGTTTCTAAAAGTATGCCACAGGAAGAAAGCACAGCATTTGCATTGAGGCCACATTCTCAGCTGCCACAAATCCACACTGCTGCAATAGAAGCAATGGCTATTTATACCATGAGAAGAACGTGTTCTTATTTCAAAGCAATTAGAATAATGAGCCTGATCTCTTACTGCTTATTACATTCTCTGACCACAGTGCTAAGAAGCACATAGAAGGAATTAACAATTCTCCTATCATTTTCATTCACCTCTGTTCTCTGATATAAAACAGTTTAAAATACACTTCTCTCTCTGAAAGCATAAGAGATTTAGACTTTCAGTGTCAAGGGAATTTGGGGATGAGAATCATCCTGTGTACCACTGAGCAAACACGAATTAAGCATACATAATGATCAAAAAACAGGGCAAAGAAATAACCTTTTAGAAGAGGTACAATTGGGAGAGATGATATATTGTCATCATGTAGGAATGTACCTTGAAATTCAGCTTTTGTAACCAGGAAGACACACCTGGAAAAACGAGAGTGTTGGCCAAATATCCATGTCAATAGCCACGTGCTTACGGAGTTCCTCTGAAACATCCAAGGACACCATATGACCTCCTGTAGTTGCAGAGTCATACAGGTTCAGGAGCCAAATCCTGTTCTGGATCAAAAAGAGCAAGAGAGAAAGGGCAAGGTCTACAGATCCTCCCTGGCTGGACCCTGCTAGCTACAAAAACCCTGCACTGCTGCTGACAGAACACTTAGCGCTGTCTCCCCAGACTAGCACAGTACACTCCCAGCAGCAAGTACATTAATTAATGAAAACTTCCAAATTCTAGTAGGAAAGACTGTCCCCACTGCAAGCAAAATAGAGTTCTCCTACATCTTCATACTCGTGCTACGTGGATGGCAATACTTTATTTTCTACTTGTTTAATTATCATTTTTTTCTATCTAACTGGCCAGCCAGGGCTTTGTGCAAAGTATTATCCAAGGACAGAACAGGAGGATTTAGTAGCACTGCCGGCAGTTGATGTCAGGCATCCGTCCTCATCTTCCGTGACTGCTCTACACCCACTACTACTGTTGATGATAATCCCACTCAAGACAGATGACAAAGCACAAACTGGTTTCAAATCTTGTCTTCAGGGATGCATTGGAAAACAGTAGCAGTAGGAAAATACACATCCACTTCCCAACACTTTTCTTGCCAAGCTCAGAAGGGAGCAACTGTTTTTCACTATACTTATTCACTCACATGCAGTCACCAAGAGCACCTGGTAAGAGAGCAAAATCTTAATGCCATGGACCCAGAGGTGACAAACAGCTCTGCCATCCCTCCCTCCCCTCACAGTCGTATCTTCACAGCTAAGATGGGTTGAGGTTTGCATGAAATCAGCTCACAGAGAAGTCAACAGCAGGGCAGAGCTGAGCAAGGCACAGGTGATGCTGAAGGGCAAAGAGAAGCACTTTGAAGAGTTTACAGTTATTTTTCTCAGTAAGACCGGGAAGAGTCCCATAAAATTGCTGGAAAAAGTCCTCTATGTAAAGAGATACTTTTTATCAACTTCTCAAACTCAGTCCCTAGTTTTCAGACTGCCTCTCACCGCACACTACTATATTCTGCTACATGTTTTCCCTATTATTTGAAGGGAATGATGAAACTGTTGTCCTTTAGGTTGACAGTGTCCAAATTTAACTCCTCAGCAGCCACAGCACACTGCAAATACATCCTCATATTGTTGATCTTGGATCTTATTTTCAAACTCCCTCTGAATATTCTAGGATGAGGTCAGTGGCTGAACACTCTTTGTGAAGCACAGTGGAGCTGGCTGTTATGTCATAGCCAAAGCATTTTTGCATAGGAAATGGAAAACTATTAAAATCAAATCACCAAAGCACATTGTATCAATCTTCCCTTCATTAATGCAAATACATTAAGACCAATATCTTCAAGAGAAATTGTTTAGGCTTCCAGGTCAAAAAGCCAAAACCCTACTCTCGGGAAAGAGAAAGGATGTATGACTGCAGTCAGTCACGGTACACATTCACCACTCATAAAATGGGATCCTCTCCACATTGACAAGTATCACTAATTAACAAATAAAAAAAAATAATATTAATATTAAACTCTTAATAAAATTCATATTAATAATAATTATTGCTTGAATAATAATCCAAGCAAGAAGAGTACAAGAGATTAGGGAAAAAGATAAGAAAAAAATTACTTTTGCTCCAAAACAGGGAAATTTCAGCACACCAAAGCAGCAAAGTGATATAGAAGTACTCACTCTTAACAAGGCAAGAGTTTGCAGCAGAGAGGATTACTCTCTGTGTACTGGTTTTAGCTGATGTAATTTTCTTCACAGTGACTGTTATGGGGCTGTATTTTGGATTTGTGCAGAACACAGGTTTGATGATGTTTTTGTTATTGCTGAGCAGGGCTTACACAGAGCCAAGGCCTTTTCTGCTTTTGGTATTGCCACGCTGGTGAGAAGGTTAGGGGTGCAGGGAAGGTGGGAGAAGACACAGCTGGGACAAGCAGTCCAGGCTGACAAAAGGGATATTCCAGACCATATAGCATCACGCTGTATATGTAAGTGGGGGAAGAAGGAGGAAGTGGGCCATGTTTGGATTGATAGCATTTCTCTTCCCAAGTAACTGCTCTGTGTGAGGGAGCCCTGCTCTCCTGGAAATGGCTAAACACCTGCCTGCCCATGGGAAGTGGTGAATTAATTCCTTGCTTTCCTTTGCTTGTGGGTGTGGCTTTTACTTTCCCTATTAAAATATCTTTATCTCAACCCACGAGCTTTCTCACTTTTACCTTTCCTGTTCTCTCCCGGATCCTGCTGCTGGGAGAGTGAGCAAGGGGCTGTGGGGGGCTTGGCTGCTGCCTGGGGTTAAACTATGAGGATGTGACATCATGAATTTCAGCAAAGTGTTGAACTATAGCTTTGTAGGAGTCACTGAGCAGCACCAGAACAACGCAGCAGAAGAAAAGGGCACACAGAATAAAACAAAATCCTAACAAAATACACAATTACTAACCAGCTAGAGAGGCTGTGAACTTTCACCACATCACACTTTTCAAGCAAGGGCATTACTTCTGTTTTTAGAAGGGGAGATGCCTTGCCCTCTGACAATTTTTGCTATGCTAAGAATAAAATGAATGGGAGACGAAGAGCCTAGAGGAAAGAAAGGAAAGATTTTCCATGAATAAGCAGCAAAATCCTCTGTCACCTCGTCTTTGACAATGCTGCACACTAACTACTGATGTTAATTCAGTAACTTGGGAAGAGCCCTGGATGAAACCTGAATTAATATGGACAGTGAGTTAATAAAGGCTGTTCAACCATTTACTTTGCTTTTTCTAAAGCTCTGAGGCACTGGAAACTGGCCTCAAATCTGACCTTTTTTTTTTTTTTTTTTTTTTTTTTTTCCCTCCCCTCCTAAAAAGATCTAGTTTCAATGCTGAGAATAGCTAAAAAGAACAGAGCTTTCTGCTACTTCTTATCAAACAGTATGGTCATGTGTCACAGTTCCCCCACCTCCCAAACCGACATTAACAATGGCAGAGTTTTTAATTCTTGTGCCCTTCTTCACTTCTTATCATCCATCTCATATAGAAGCCAGTCATTTAAAAATGTTATATGTAACACATCTACATTGGTGCAATACTAATTGTCTACTAGTACTTAAAGTGAAAAGTAAATTTTGTGTTATGTCCCCCTCCCCCAGAGTACTGTGGGGCCCGAAAGCCTACCTACCTCATCTCTCCCTTTCTGCAAAAATCTCCCTCCACACCTTAAAACAGCAGACAGTTCCTTAGGATATAAAACAACATTCTCTTCCCTTGTAGCAAAAAAAATAATTTTATCACTGCAAATTCCTGTGAAGATTCCTGCTACTGCCACAAAGGGCATGGTGGGTTCCATCAATGCAATTATCTCCTATCTTGCAGATGCCACAAGCAAACATGGTAGTAGAGGTGTTTTTTGGTTTGGTTTTTTGCTTTGTTTGGGTGTTTCTTTTTAATATCTGTTCTCACTTGGTGCAGGAAGCAGATTGTATTCTTTGCCCTTCATTTTTACTGCTTGTGCAATGTGCACTTCATCTGTAGATAGGTATTGGTTCTGCCAGGGCTGAAAGACAAGTTCAAGGCTGGGAACTGAGAGTTCCACCCTGGCACAGACGTAAGTTTATCAAAGGATCTCCACTACCACATAGCATCAGATAACACTGATGATAAATTATGATAATTATGCTGCAGAAACATGATTAGAAACTCTAATCGGCTGTAATTCTATAGCAATGATTTCCTTTTCCACACCCTGTGGGCATTAGCTACACTTTCCACAACCAGAAATGAAAGGCGTAGTGAAGATTCTCCCCTTTCCTCCAGACCCAGTTAATCTAGGCTAATCCACTTCTGTGAAGCAATACCATCAAATTTCTTCTGACATTATTTAAATTTACTAAGGGCTTCCAAAATACTATACTTTGTCAGGAAACTGCAAACATTTTCAAATGTACTGCAAGTGACTGTGAAGACAAAAAGGATATTTGTTAAGAACCTGCACTGTGGTCATGCAGAATAAGACAGCTTGAAAAGTAATCTAATGCGTTTTAAAGGTGAGAACAGGATTTCTGTGAAGAAAGTGCTTTATTATATTCCTACTATCCAACTTCCCCCTGCCCCATGATACACAAAAGAGAGAGGCAAAAATAGGTGTCCTAAGGGATAAAGTTGGAAATAAAACAAAGGTAAGAATAAAATACACAAAGTGGAAATGAGACAAGTCCAAGGAAGGAAGACAGAGGAGCCACAATAATGGAAAGAGCAGCAGGAGAATCAGAAAGTGCCCTTTCTAAGATTGCTAACATCAAGACAGAGCAATTAAAGAACAGCAAAAGTGAAAGCATACAACATTTAAAGCAGAGGGGAAAATAGAACAAGAAAGAATACTAAAATTTTTCTTCTGTATTAATTGGATTCACAACTTTGAAACTTTCCTGAACTATTAAAAAAAAAGATAATATCTCCCAAGTAAGACTGGGCCAATATAGCAACCAAAAAATCACCTGTAAATTATTAACTAACACACTTAGCAATCTGTTTTTCATTATTCATAGCTCCTTTTATTTGTATAAATAAAGTGTAAGTATTTTGGGCAAGTAACCTTCCCTCACTGCAATAGTACCAGGAAATCATGGGATCTTGCCAAATTACCCCTCCCCTATAGCAACACCTTTAAAATGCTACTTTTATTCCCAAGTTCCTATGTTCTTGTTACCAGTCACATGGCTGAAAGTCATAATCCTTCAATTTGTGGTATTATAACATTTCCACAGCCAAAGTAAATGGTATGACAAGAGTTGCTGTTTTCAGGCTGGAAAAGAATATCAGGAAAATATGAGCCTTTAAGAAACAATAGTCCTGTTCTCATGACAGCAGCTCTCATGTAGACAGAAAAATAAGGTAACTGAAACAAAGCAGCTGCATTGTTCACAACAAGGAGAAGGGATTGTCCAAAGTAAAGTGTTTGATTGTTCCCATGAGGGTTTGGTGACACTGCAATGTGTTCTTCATATTACTGAAACATGAGAAATTGTTTAGTGGTAGGCTTTTTGGGTACCCACCAGCACGACAAAACTACACAGTATGGTCAGGAGAGACTATTTTACCCTAAAGAACAGCAAATCATGATTATGCAGATTGCCTTCAAATGTCACTGGAGAGTGCAAAGATTTCTTCCAAATTTATGAATCTGGCAACTTATGTACCATATTCACTTCACATAGCATCAATTTCTAAACATTTTTCGAACTTTCAGTACTTAATTTAACCAAGCCTAGTCATGCAGTCCCTTGTTGCAACAGAAGGCAATACAAGTGATCCCACTGCCATCCAAGGGCATTTTTTCATTAAGTAAAGGAGCTCTCATAAACAACAGCCTGAAGTCATAAGCAAACAACACAGTCGGTAAAACTACCCCTACATAATCAATGTTAAATTAAAACACAAAATATTACAAACTGACAAGAACAACAGGGAAAGAGAGCTAAAAATCAGCAAGGACACACAATCCTTTTGATGTGCTCTGAGACCTTTAAGACCGTCAGCAGTATGAAACACTGTTTTTTCAGTGTGAGCGTTATTCAAAGCATTCTTATCCAGCTCTGCTCCCAAAACCATTTCTGAAACTTAGTATTTTATAAAGGAGACCTGCAGCATGTGGTATGTAAGCTAACAGTGAATAATAAGGAAAGACAGTAAATTCTAAGACTTCATTTTCATGTAAACTGGAATGTGATGTGGTGGCATTTAATCCTGACCTGTCCTCTTATGGTATGGGACCCTCAGAACATCGTATGTCTTGCCTGAAGGGACAGGATCTCAGTGAAGATGCCATTAAATGTTCAAATGCATTAAAAACACTGCCTGCATGAGAAACCCTTGTTTCTGATACAGAATACATGCATGCCCTAGCAGTCTGAACAACCAGGCTGCAGCCATTATTGTTCTGAACTAGGCAAGTGACATTTGATGGAAACTCTTAAAAAAACCCAAAACCTACACACAAGACCAGGTAAAACAGACCTTGGGCTCGATTTCTGCTGCTTCAATAAATGCAAGTTGCCTTTGTCACACCAATTCCCTTACCACCTCAGTGAATGAGGGGCCATGCAGATGAGCACTACTTACATCAGAGTAAGACTCCATGACATTCTCCATACTGTGTACCCAGGAGTAAAAATAAAGGCACCATTAATATGAAAACAAACATTGCTGAACAGAAAATGAACCCAAGACGAACAGCAAAAGAGAGTCAATTAAAGAAGAAAGGTTTTGCACACATTTGCAAAGTTACCTGGTGCTGTATCATTCAACAATGGCAAAGTACAGTCACTGCAGTATTGCATCTTGTTATATTTCTTTATTTCCCCTTTCTTCCAGGACAGCACAGAAAATAGCTCAATAAAACACCTTTGTGTAATTGTCACCAGCTATTCTTGAACAATATTATTCCCCCAAAATAATTTCACGATTTCTATCTGGGAATTAGGAAAAGCCACTTAAGAGCCCTGTTTTTGTGATGAATGAAAGTCACAGCATAATCTTTTGAGGTCTGGAGAACAGCACAATCACATTAAATTGCCTCAGCTCAAGAAATGTCATCTTTACATCGGCTGGTACAAAAAAATTGTTTCCAGCCTGAGGCAGCTATGATAAGGGATTTAGAATTCAGCCCCATGTGGGTCAAGGGATATAAAGGAATGCATCCCCACATATAAAGTGTCTGCTTCTCAGAATTTTGGAGCTAATGTTCTCACAGCTGTGTATGGCTTAGACCAGCTGGGAAGAAGAAAGGGACTAAATGAGTCACTAGGAGGATCTAGTATTTTGTCTAATCTGCATTTTAACACTCCAGCAGCAGAACTGTTGGTAAGCAAAATAAGATCAGATCATTATCCAGCAAGGGATGGGGCTGTAAAGCCTCTTGGAAGCACGGTAGAAAGCACACAGTCCTGGGGGCAGACAGACAAAGGTGACATTTCAGCCTTATCTGTGCACTGCTAAGATACTACCAGCAGCTGGAACAACCCTCAGCACAACTGAGGGGGGGTCATGGGTTACGCAAAATTACCACAGACCATCTGGCACTCCCAAGCATGCCTGGGCTGCTCCACAGACAAGAGGGAAAAGCTTTTGGAAAGCCTTACTCAGCAGCCTTAGCACAGCAGTTTCCCTATAGCACACATCATCATTTCTGTAACATGAAACATGGGCACTAACAGCTCAGGATGAAATCTTTCATGGCTTTACAGCACTTTCTCTTAGGACCAGTTTGTAACCCTCAGCCATTTACATGACTAAAGCTCAATTCTGGCAGAACTTAGTGGTTTTTGAAAGAGTTGGATGGTTAAAATCCACTTTATTCATGGCAATGATATAAAGTGCTAGCAGAGTCTTCACTTGGTGTAGAAACAAGTGAAACAAAAAACCCATCACTTTCTGTGGAAGAACCAGGATCCCATGAGAAGATGCTCATCTGAATTTCAATAAGGTAGAGCAATTACTGCAAACTTCTCCTGTATAATCCCTCCTAAATGGCTCAAGTGATGAGCCGAAGTTACCCACACATAACTTCTTGCACATCAGATACTCACACTAACAGAGGTCTCCTGCTGAACTCATTTTTATTATCCTAACTCTGACCACTTTTGCATATATCCTGTTTAGTAACAGAAGGAAAGCAATGATATTCACCTCAAGAGAGCAGCCTATGATTTCATGTATAAACTCAAAGAATGAATTGATGTATGCTGGTGACTAGGAAAGAGCCAGGCAGCAGCATTATTAAACATGCTATTGGATCATTCTTTTATTGGAGGATACTGTCCTCAACAACTGTCAGTCCACTGTCAGAATATAACCTATATTTTAAATCAGGAAAAGACAATGCCAAGTAATCTGTATACTTAGTGGGTGCTTCACTTTCCTTGGGGTGTAACTATCAGATACTGGACATACTTCCGTTTGTTAATGCATATTTTCCCATTTTTTTCTTTAGATACAGGGCTATCAAAAGCGGAGTGTTCCTAATGAAACATATTGTATCATGTCACCTGACTAGGCTACAGTGAAAATTATTGCATTTGTTTTAAAAACCAACCAGCAAACAAAAAAACCCAAAACCTCTACCTCCCCAAAAAGTATTCCAGCAAATAAGCTAGGTTCCCCCTCCCCTCTTTCCAACCATTAAAAAAAAAAAAAAAAAAAAAAAAAAAAAAAAAAAAAAAAAAAAAAGTGGAATACATTCCAAAGGTTTCTTAAGAAAATAAAAGAGAAAAGGGAAGGGGGGGAGGGAAATTAACTGACAAAATTGTTTTTTTGAAACTTGAATCTTCATTAAAGCTGTATTGTTATGAGATTTCTTCATTAACTTCCTTTTCCTTCTGTTACAAAGTGGTCCAAAATGACATTTCTAAGAGTTCTGCTTTACTTTGAAGTTGTATCTTAAATTGAAGGGTCCTGAATTTCAGCTGTTTCTATTTGAAACATTACTGGCAAAATTATAGGTTTCATCTGGAGAAAAGCTTTAGAGGCTTATTTGAATTCATGCTACCCAGACTTGATCCTCTTTTGGTTTCAAGAGCATCCCCAAAAGTGCATCCATGAGCCAGATGCAAATTCTATCTCTGTCTAAAACGTAATCTTAAAACTTACTCTTTAATCTTTCCTTAGAGACCCTTTCTTTAGCTTATGATATATATAAATGAGTAATACGAACATCTCTATGAAGACCCAAAAAGAGAATCTCTCTCAAGCTACTGTTCTAAGCAGGGGCAAGATTCGGGGAAGCCTCTTGGGCTCTTGCTTGCTTTTCTTTTGTTGTTCAAGCTGTGAAGCAGGTGTAGCTAACCACTTAAAGACCAAAGCACTTATAAAAAACAAATATCTGTAACCACCTTATTAGCATAAAAAGAAAACATTTTTCAAGACATAGTATCTTGGAAACGTCTTTCTGAAAAAAATACTGAAGATTTTCTCTTTCCATCAATATTCAAACAAATTCTTAGCTCTTAATTACTTGAACTGTTTTTAGACTAATACCATTTGCACGTCTTGGAAAACAAGTTGAGGACTGAATCTTCACCATCTGGAACCTACAAATTCTATCTGATAGACCTCTGGAAGGAAAAACAAACATACAGCTTCTCCTAGTATTTAACACTTAAAGAGAAATTTACATCCTTCTAGGAGCGTGATATGTCAATTAAACCCATAAATCCACTCTATAAGCATCAAAACATGTTGTTATACTTTATTTTTTAATAAAGAGTATGGTTTTCAAAAGGACAGCACACACAGTCCTTAAGACTTGTCTTTAACTTATGGACTGAAGTATATGGAGTAAAAAATGTTATTAAAAGAGGATTAATTAGAAGAAACAAAGCTTGATCTTCAGGTCTGTTTCCATAAGTTTTCATTTAGGTCTGAAGATCTTTTAAATTTAAGAGTTGAGTAACCTAAATATTTCTATATTCAGAAGTATGACTGAGCAAAACTAAATATATAGAACACTCTCTTTATCAATACAACAAAAAAATAGCAAGGGCAACAATTTAATAATTATATCTGCTCAGTAACAGAAATGGAAGTGGTGCTTATTTAGTAGATTACATTTTATTACGACACAAACTCCAATTACAAAGCATGAAAGCCTTTTCAAATATAAATATACTCATTCAGGGCAAAGTTCACTCACTAGAAGATTCCATTACAACAGTACTGTAATATTTGTTAACCATATTTCAAGGAGAAGCCTAAAGTCAGAGGGGTCACTAGAACCCTCTTCACACAGTAAGATAAGGAAATAGAAATGTTAGCATTTGTTTAAAAAAAACCCAAAGGCATAAGGATCTGTAAATTCTGCATTGGGATTCAGTTCTTAAAATAACTCTGTTGTTGTCTTGGTTTGTATTTGCTCTCCACAATATCCCAAATTGGCATTTTTTCAAAGCTGTTATATGGACTGTCATTACTTGCTAAACATGTCCAGAATTCTGGTAAGGGGTTCTTTGGCCCTGCTCAGTGTTGGGTTTTGCAGAGGAGCAGAGGGGTGATTTTTCACCTAGCTGTCATATCCCCAGTCAGGGTTTCTGGCTGGACCACTGCTGCTCCAGAGCAGCCCTGTGCACTGGAGAGCACAGTGATTCTTTCTTTTACCTGCACCCATTGCCAGGCTGTTGAACACAGCCATGAACACAGCTCTTAACACATATGGTATTTCCTACTTTGAACTATTTTTGGTATTATTCCAATGCAAGTTCCTTAACATTTTTATGCATATCAGTACTGCATGTTCAAGCATTTTTAAGATTTCAAAGGTTTTCATGACACCATCCTTACCTATGTAGTTTATCCTCCAGAATCTCCATGTACTTCTCAGCATTTTCTTTTACACTGCTCACTGCAAAATGAAGGCCAAAGTTAGGTAATGATGTAACTGTACAGTTATATGGGGGTTTTCTTTTTTAAGCCAACTCTTACCTACATATCTTACACATATCAGTTAGGAATAAGAATTTCATTAATCTTTTTCACATTCAAATTATAGTGTGGGTGTCTTCTCCCTTTTTTCTTGAAAGCCTATTGTATCTATATGAGAATAACAGATCAATAACGAATGCATTAACCTCTTGGTTGGGCCAGCATAAATGGCGAGACTAACAAAGGCACAGTTTGTAGAAGTTTCCTCTTGACAAAATAAAAAACAAAGACAACAACAACAGCCAGAAAAAAAAAAAAATCTCCACAAAAAAAAAGAAATATTACCCATGCACTTAGGTCCTCCTCTTCATCTTTAGGAGAAGTAAGCCAGCCTAACAAATGTGTGAGTCCATGCACAACAGTTCTCTAAATTGTTATCAATCTTTTATCAAACTTTTTCTGATAAAAACAAAACACTATGGAATGAAAAGAAATACCACTCAAGATGGCTATGAAATTCAGGCTGGGTTTTTCTGTGGTTTGGTGTCTGGCAGGATAGTTGCATGTGTGCTGGTTTGTTTGTTTTTAAAGTTGAAAGCTAGACATTCTCTGAGTCCATACAACTTCTTTACCCAGAAGACACTCCAAAAGACTACTTACCATAACACACAACAACAAAGCTGTTCTTTTGAATGACCATTGGTACGCCATCAATGGTAGAAAGTAAATCTCCTTCAGGGAAATGGAGGCTTTTAGATAACAAGTATTTTCACAATATGACAACTTTTCTTCCCCCCTCCCTAACAGCTGCTTGCAAAGTCCAAATCTAGTAGGACTGTAAATCACTTGGTCTCTTTTAAAAAGTCTTAATTCATTGTACATCAAATATATATTTTATATGAGAGGCATCCTACAGAGCATCACTGTTTTTATGGGCAAAACATATTACACGGATCAGGTGTCCTGTGAATTCACCCACTCATGTCCCCCACCTCCCTTACAATATGATGGCTCCAAGCACAGGTTACACACAGCAAGTGCTTTCCTCTTCTGTGTTTGCTGGGTTTTTTTCCTTCACAAAGTAGAATGTCACCCACTAAAGCCTGACCTGAAAACTCGGCATTAGCCAAATCAGCTGTGCTGAAGTTCACACACAGGGGAGTTCACTGAGGTAATGCCATTAGCAGCAAGCATCAGGGTCAGTGTAACGCTGACTGGCTGCAGAAGGTGGTGCTCACCAGGTCACACAGCAGTCACACACGACTGAAGCTGTCTGCAGCGCAATGGCAAGTATAGAACACATTCTGCAAGGCTGATTTACTTTTTAGTTGTTTTGTTTTGCTTGTTATATGACTTTATTAAATTAGCAAACAAATCAACCAAACAAAAACCAAAAAAAACTGAAACAAACAAAAAACCCAAACCCACCACAGCCCCAGTAGTCTGGAAGCAGGAGTCTGCAATATTATATTTTACACAGACAACTGCAGTAGTGTATGCATTCACAGGCCCAATTACTCATTAGAAGAGTGCTGATGGATATTATGCAAAAGCGTTTATAAGGATTTCTGCAGTGGCACTGAAGACTAAATAACTTTCCCTAGCAGTTCTGTAACAACTACAGGGCTTAGTAAAAGCTCCCAGTTTCCTCACCATGCTTTTATTCCTACACTTTCTGTGGAACTGTGGAGAACCTGCAAGACGGCGAGACTCTCTTTAATGACACACCGCAGCTTTATAAAAAGGGCCACCACTTCTTGCAAACGCCCTATCCATCAAACCCCAAATGTGCTGACCTGAGGCCCAGTGCATGCTTTGATAGCAAATAGCTTCAAGGTGTTCGGGTGCTGTACTTCCCCTTCTCCTGCCACTGTCACAGCGTCCTTCAACGTGAGCCGTTACAATTCAAGGGCTTCTTCTTTGGGATAACAAAGTCAGCAGATATTATTAATTTTTGGAGAGGGATGAGAAGAGGTGGAGAATCTGTTTCACACTCACTTTGTTTCTAACCAATATAGAGACTTCTTACGTTACATGAAAGATAAACCTTGCTTTCAATTTCTCCTGCTGTGCTTGTCACTTTTTAATTGGGTTTGATCTGATAGAGTAATTCGCACTTTCACAGTTCAGTCCTGCCCCTACATGCAATTTTACAATGCCCTTGAAGCACACAGCTTAATATACCAGCATTATTCAATGACAGAAAGTAATGGACAAGAATACACCACTAGTCAAAAGTAGGTCAGCAAAAAGCTAACACTCATTTGGAAATCACCTCACATCACTAAACCCTACTCTCTCCTGTCAAACGTTTTAACTACATTAAAAGAAATGCAAACTTTGCTGCTGAAAGAGAAAGCTCCCCGGACTAGCTTTGTCTCCTTGCCGCCTTCTCTGTGTAATAGGAAAAGCTGTGATCTGGAGATTTTGCTGGGAGGAAAACACATCTTAAAAATCTGATTAAGGTTACTTCCCTTGCAACAAACTGTAGACAGCACTGCAACAAATACAGAAATACTTTAAGCCTTTTAGATCATCCACTGAAATAGAAGACAAGCAACAGATTAGCAGATTTTTTGTTCTAATTTAATTAATCTATTCACCATCACTTCAAAGCAAAAAAATGTAAACAGGAAAATGTGTGTGCCCTCAATCTGGCCAAGAAAGTACTAGATGACAAAGAAAGAAAAGAAAATAATTTATGAGATTCTTCTCTGCATGCCAAATGGTTTATTTTTACATTTAAGTGAATGGGGTTGTCTTTTTCCATCAGTTCTCTGGGGATTTACATGCTTAGCTTATATTGGCCTTGAAGGGAGTTATTAAAATAAAGATGTATAAATTCTCTATTAAAATAAAGATGTATAAATACTCACAGAAGATCGGAATACCAGGTTATTTGCTAAGACTAAAAATAGCCTTCTTTTGTGAAGTCTTAATTGAAGAAAAGTGAGTCAGCATTTCTTTCCCCCTTATTTTATCTTAATCTTTTCTTCCTCCTTACAGCAGCAAAGTCCAGTCTTGGAATCAGTTCTGGTCAGACAGAACTGAGGAGCAACAGAGAGCTCCTGTGGTGGCCTTTTAATTGCTACAGAATGTAAATCTGATGTTTTAGAAGCTGCATAAATACCATTCAATAATTAACCTACGTAGCCATTTCTCATCTGAAAGCAGCCCCAGTGGAGTAATGCTATTTCTATTACTTACTAAGATTATTCAAGCCCGCACATGAAAGTGTATCATTACTTTTATTCTTCAGTCTTTTATTCTTTGGTCCTCAAAAATGGAACTTAAAAAGACCTATGGACTATGAGATATGCTTTGGATTCTATGATCAATATTTTCCAAAATTTTATAAAACCTGAGTGTATGACTGGAGACACCTCAAACCCAGTGCTCATATGGATGCTCCAGATGTAGAAGCTTGGCAACTCAGAATAAATCTTTAAAATTGAATAAGGGGCTTAAAAAATGGTAGTCAATATCAGAGTAGTTTTTACAGGTCAGTGGTTCTCTACCAGACAAGTCATCCACTGAGTCCAAGAGATACAAAGTCAGAAGTAATTTTTTTGCCTTCCATCCTACGAGACATTATTTCTTTTTCTTGATTTTTTGGTTGTTTTTGTTTGTTTGTTTTTGTTTGTGGTGGTGTGTTTTTTTTTTTTTTTTTAGTTGGTTTTTTTTAGGATAGACAGTGTAGATGAATAGTAACATAGTTTTACACAAAATTAAAGGTTGGAAGAGCTGCCAATAGCTCCTACATCAACACCCAACATAAAAAGAACTGCCAGACATTACCTGCCTGCATGACAAGCCTGAAACCTACAAAAGTAGCCTTTCTGATCCACAAGCATTATGTTCCTTCTCAAATATTTTATTAGGTAGAGTAAAACTCCCACTGGCTTCAATGACATTTTTGCCTGACTTAAGGATCTAGGAATAAAAATAAAAATAACTGCATAGACACGCATTGATCCACTCTGAGGACAGAAATAGGTGTGAACATGTTGCTTCTCCTGTCACTATTCTTTTTTTTTAAATATTAAAATTGTTATTAATACTAAGAGAAAATGAAAGCAGAAATGATTCTATGAAAATGATTCAGACCTTTTCTGTCATGAAGGATGTACTACATTAATGTGTGAAGTTGGGGTCTGAAAAACTGAAGAATGGCTTTGACGTATTTAAAGGTTCACTTGAAAAGACAATCAAACTTCAGAGATGACATCTCAGCTGCCCAACTACATGTCAAGATGATTTATCAAGCCCCGGTAACAAGATTTTGGATTACAGAATGGTAAGTAATTTTGCATCCTGCAGACAGATGAGGGAAAACCCAAAGAGCAAGCTCTGTGTGAAGAACAATGACCACTCTCCCTCCAGTGCATTGTCCCCAAGGAACTCAAGTAGAAAGAACAGAAAAGGTCAGGATTAAAGGCACAAAAATAAGTGCCTTATTAAAAAAGTTTAAATACTTAATACAGGTAAATGAAATTCTATGCTGGTTCCCTGTCATCCAGTAATGAAGTAAATACTGAGATACGTCATTATCTGTCTCTTCCAGTAATTGTAGTTTGTTCTAAGAAATGCATTAATCCTCTAAATAACATTGCAGAACAGCACAAAATAGCTGAGGAAATTACTGCCACCAGAGATGAGGTGGCCATAATTTAGGAGTCCAAATGGACTGGCTACTTTGCAATTAGAAACACTCCATGAAGGTGAACTGGAAACACAAACATCTGTAGTGAACATCTAAGAAATTAAAGCCAGACATTTAAAAACACAACCCAGTCTTACTTGATGGGAGTTGAAAATATTCTCTGCCTAATTGGAGATGATTCCATAACTCAATCACAAGGTTTTTCCCTCCTTCTGTAAGCAGCTGGCCTGGAGAACAGGATATTGTCCTGCCACAGAAATGGAAAGCTGTGCTTTCCAGTGGAGTAACACTGGCAGGCGGCACAGGAGCAGCAGTTCTGCCAGGACTGAGACCTGTGAATGCAGCAGGGCTGTACTATGCAGGGCTACTAGACAGTCTCAGTCCCTCTGGATGGAAAAGAGTCTGCAACAACAGCTGGGTGATTCAGCAATGTTGATCTTATCATAATCCCATCTCATAGGAGAAGAGGGGGCTTTCAGGGATCCGTTGTCAATTGACACTCCACCGCTTTCAGAGCTCTCAGAGGGATGGAGTACGTAGTATCTTGTCCATGTGAAGATTTCCATGAGCATCACTTTCCTCTCCAGCACTAGACAGTCAACTGTTCTGATACCACAGAGCAACACTTCTGATGTATAGAAGCAAACAATTAAAAGTTCCATCTAGAGCATCACTGTCTTAAAATACTTTGCTCACTCTCACGTTTAAAATCTTATAGCGTAATTCCCCTTTTTACCCTCTAACTCTGGAAAAATATGGGAAGTAAAAAAATCTGTGAAGAGTAGTAGAGAAATACAAAATTGGCAGAACACAGGACAGCATAGCATTTTGCCCCTAATACAGCACTGAAACAGGAAAAGACTGAAACAGTGTGAACAACTCGCCTTCCTCAGGAAGTTCCCTTTGGAGCTTTGGATGCAATATCTACTGTTCAACTGCTCCCTAACACATTGGTACATCCTGAACAGGAGGAAGTGTAGTCTAACCTCCAGACATGCTGGGAATGGGCGGGCACTGCAAGCTCAGGAGAACCAGCTTCCTCTCTTTAGGAGATCACATAAAGGCCAAGTCTGGCCAAGTTTTACCAGCTCATTTGGAAAGGTGGCAGTATTTTACACATAGGAGAAGTAGGCAAAGAAAATGCTCCTTCTGCTTGTGTCAAAGTTCTCAACATATTTACAGATGGCTTAATTTGTAGACCTTGGTGCAACAATTATTCTGAGCATGCAATAAGACAAGTGGCACCTTGCCTTAGACGTAAAGAATTACAACTAACCACACATAGCATACAGAAAATACTGATTTTAACAGAGCAGCCACATTCTGCTCTCAAGTTAGATGTCAGGGCAGATATAAGTTATGGAAAATCTCAGAAAGAACAGAAGTTTGACAAAGAAATAAAAAAAAAATAAAAAAAACCCAGAAAATAGATCTTACAAAGAGAAATGACAGGAGGTGCCAGCAGCTCTGCCTATATGAACTGACAATTCTGTCTTTGAGCAAGGCATAAAAGGTTTGCAGAGGTGACAAGGGGAAAACCACCCTTCATAAAAAGGTACATTTGAGAAACAGACATTCCCAGAATCTGCCTCCTGAACCTTCTTTGTTGTATGCAGTACTTTTCATCCAAAGAGACAGGTGACCCTTCAAGTTCTGTGATGATTAAATTGCCTAAATTCAAGAGAATTACCATACTTTCACATGGTTTCTGAGTTTCTTTCAAATTTCTGCAAAATCTGACAAACTTGACACAGGGATTCCTTCCATGTTACATGTGGGAGACAGCAGGCAGAAGGAGGCAAATTACTTTCAGTAAATAATTTACCTTTAAAAAAAAAAAAGTCAGCTGAAATTTTATGCATTGTTTTATTACATAGTATCAAAGCAAGCATCCTGATTCTAAACTGAAGGGGCAGTAGGCCCCAGCAGTCACCAGAGCACATAATAACATGAAAAAAGATCTGCCTTGATACTTTAAAAGACTATAAAAAGTGCAGGGAGGGTGACAAAGCAAACAGCACTGGATCACCCACCTGTGCAGCCCCGGGTCTGGAAGCAGCCTCCTGGCCTTCCAACTTCTCCCCTGCATGCACCACCTCTGTAGTAACCACAGGCTAGGTGCAGATCCCCTATCACAGGCTTAGTTACTTCTCCACAAATTATTCAAAAGCTACAAATGATTAGAGTGCACTAAATGAAAGTTTAAATTGGCTGCAGAAAACCAGGGAAAAATCCATTCCTACTTCACCTCTTTGGTACCGGACGACAACATTCTCATTTCAGGGTAATCAGAGCTCAAACTGAACTCACTCTCTCTGCTTTACACTGCTGACATAAATAAGCCAACTTGCCCCAGAAAGGGGCAGTCTTCATTGCAGACAGGTTTATCTTTATTTAAAATTAGATAGGACATGGATTCTTGCACAATTTCTAGCTCCAGAGTGACTGTATAGTACCACTTCTGGAAGAATGCTGGAGATCTTCACTGATAACATCCTTGTGGGATGGAGGCTCCTGAATTCTCCTATGAGAAAGTAAAGGTTTAGTTTTCCGCTCCCATCCCATCACATGGATAGGACCATCCTCTTTTCCTTGCGTCTCTGCAGCCACCAGAATCATTGTCTACACTTTGTTACACAACAACTTATATAACTTACTTTAGTCTTGAAAGTATCATCTCTTTTCCAAAACCCATGAGAAAAATTTCCTTTCACTTTCTATTCTTATTTCTCTTGCATTCTTTACTAAGCAACTGGGGAGAAACGAAGGGGAAGACAGAGATATCAGAGAGCAATCTGCTTACATTTTCTCCTACCTGGTTCTCCTCTCTGCCTGTGCACCACCTATTAGTTCAATCCTTGGCTGACCATCTGTTCAGCCTCCCTGCTCCAACAACAACAACAACAACAACAACAAAACAACAACAACAACAAAAAAATTTCTTTTTTCCTTTCTCCTCACAAAGCAAAGCCTGAACATCAAGGAGAGTCTCATGTGTCCAGCTTGCCCTCTGTAGATTGTCAGCAGTCACAAGACATCATCTGGAAATCATTACACACCCGAACGAGGCAACCAGACTCAACATGTGCAAAGGCACCAGAAGAGTTCAAACTCGTTACTTGAATTGCCACAAGTTTTTCCTGGAAGTAAGATTTATTTTAACACTGTTAGATAAGATAAAAAGACCCAGAATGAGCCCTTTATAAAGCTCTCCAAGACAAACAACAGAGAACAATCAAGGTTTTATGCATGAGCTAAAGCTCCATGACAATTACTGACAACACCTAATGCCTATGTTATGAAAGGCAGGAACAGGTCAAACATTTTTGTCTGACCAGGCAAACTATAAAACAAGCGAAATCACAATTCAATTTTTGGCTTAAGAGGATACTTTACAGCTAATATGGATGATCCACAGACCACAGGACACATGCCACAGCCATTCAACAACATCAAGGCTTCTAAAAGACACAGTAGCTGGTTCCAGGTGACTGTTCTGCTGAACTTCCACCGAATGCTTTAGTAGCTAAATCGCAACTAAAAAGTCATATTAAATTACTAACCCACTTTGGCTTTTTAATTTAAGGTCACAAAGAAAGGATCGCCAAAGATTTTTCTCTTACCCCTCCAGATTTTTTTTCAAACAGGATTCTGCAAAATTTCATAACAGTCTAAATACTGTTGATTATTGTTATCTCAACACACTTGCTAGTCAGGCCATACAAATTAGCATGAACCCAGGCACCCACAGAGAGATAGCCCTAAGTCAGAGGATAAAATATATTTTTACTTCAACAAATACAATTAATTATTGCAGAAATTGTGTTCAAAACTTCTCTATTGAACAAAATCACATCACTGCAACACAGAAAATAAAATTAGAAAAATGGAATTTCCCCCCAAATGCTGCTGTAGAATCTGGTTACTAGAAGACATTAACGGGAGAGCAGCATACAAGCACAAGAGTTTCGAAAAGCAACAAAAAAAGGGAAAATAAGTGTTCAAAAAGCCAATGACAAAGGGAAATCACAAACACTTACCTTCATAGTAGAACAAATTGCTACTAAGACATCAATCCTTCAGATAATTTTAAAGAAAGCAAAGTGGAGCTTAAAGGTATATACTGAAGGTTAGAAGTAATACAAATTGCAATAATGATGAGAAAGAATATTCAGCAATGCAAGCTGTTTTTTAACAACCTTGAAATGACATCAAATAAAGCAGGGACTTCCTGTACCAAGGCTTACAAACAATACCTGCGAATAGCACTAGCTTACATTTTTGTACTGCTGTTCTCTCCAAGGATCTAGAACAGGTCTTGAAACTTCAGAGAAGCAGCAATTTCTGTTTTGAAAAATAGCTGACAACGAGACCATGATACAGAGAAGCAGTGTCCCACATACACCAAAGTTTTCAGAAACCCTTTGTAAACTACTTGACCACCCTTGGCTAGACCAGTTGTCCTTTCTAGAATGCAATTACAGGGCTTCCAAACAAGAAAAAATGAGAAGCTGCTCAGCAGAGAGGTTGAGCAGAGCCTGTTCTGCAGCCATCTCAGGGACAAGGGAGCTTTAATACATCACTTTCCTTAATCCCTAATAATCTTTGCCCTAGCTGCTTCCTCCTGGCATTATGCAACCTGCACATAACAGCGTATGAGTTTCATTAAACCCACAAGTAATATTTGGCTATGCCTGACATATCAATGTAAACATGATGCTTTTGACCATGAGCATGCAGCGATGCCTTAAAAGCCTCTCTGCTCCTTACACACAAAGCTGGGGCAGATATTTACAGAATGTAAGTGGGAGAATTATTGCAGCTGAGCAAAACAGATGTACTTCCAAGAACGTATGTGCACTAAGTGCTTTTACTAATCCTGAGCACCCAAAAGGGCAGAGTCACAGACACAAGGGCACACTGTTGAGTGGACAGATGTTTTTTGAACTGCTTTCAAGACAGGATCATTAATTTAACTGGCTGACTTAAAAATGTTGCTTACACTATAAATTCTTTGTTAGTTTTCTTATTAGCTTCCTAGTGCAAAACTCTGCTGCAGCAGAGCCCTTGAAAACAACAGCTTTAATATCTCTAAGCTAAGGTGGTCACAACAAAGGCATAAGATTTCACATAGGGTGATAGTGCACTTTATAAATTAGTTGTACAAATCACTTTGTACTGCATAATAAAGAAGGGATTCCAACGACATTCCAATGGAAGAGAAACTCTAGTACATTGCAGATTACCATGTAATCTTCACTGATTCTACTTTTTCTTTCATATCTTTTTTTTCCTCTGATACCCTCTTCGGTCACCAGAGCCAGGCATAAATCTAGATCTTCCCCTTATCTGGATAAACTATAAAATATTTTAGATCCCTGTAGCCTTTTGTTCTTTAAGAGATAATTCATATTTTGCTTACAAAGATGATGAAAAAAGCAGCCTTATTACTATTCAAATTCGCTTTCTAGACTGAAGCAGAGAGTTTCAGCATCAATAGAAAATTTTTCATTTGAATTAAACCCTAAGACCTCTGTTTATGTAATGCCCATAAAGGAAAGAAATTAAAGGCCTTGCCCTTCATATCAAGTCTCTGCACTGATATATTGTAAGCAGGATGAGTGAACTCATTCTTCAAAGCATTCTTTAATGCAAAGGCCTTTAGAAAAAGAAAAAATTCCCTGAAAGTAGCAATTTCTGTTGAAACCGACACTCTTTCTTGACTTTTGACTATGATTTTCTTTTTCATACATTTTATTTGCCATATGACCCAAGTTGTCTCTCTCCCTGACTCCTAAGCCTAGCTGTTTGTGTCATTTTCTCCTCCGCTCTTCTTTTTCAGTTTCTATTCTGCCTTTCAAAATCCTCTTTTCAGATTTTGTCAGTTTTGCTCTTTCACTTAAACTGTAAATCATTCAATACCACAGAGAATTTTACTTCTGGTTTTGCTCTCCACACCAAACTTGTAGTGTTTAAGCCACTCCTAGAAAAGAAAAGTACAAGTACAAGCTAGCAAGGGTTCCTGAGACAGCAGTTTGTGGACACTTTACTGGTCATTCTGGTGATGTTGAAACAACTTCCCAACGGCTGATGTAGACTGTCCTACAATAGCTTAATTGAACATTTTCTAATACCAAATGTCCTTTGGGTATGATTTCACATGCTTAGTTGATGTAATATTTATGACCTGAATTATTTTTCAAGCGTCACCTTGAAAAGGAAAGTTTTAGTTTCTTAATTTTGAAGACATGGGGCAGAAATCCAACTCTGGCAGAAATCAAGGTCCAGATCTTCAGAATATCCCAATATCTGCAGCAAGAACAGCATTATGAGGCTAATCCAAAATGTCCAATGCTAGGATTAGAATTATGCCTCCTCTGTTAACCTTCTCACTAAGGTGCAAGAGCAGCAGTAACTTCTGGACACTCTCAGGGCAAACTAATCAGCTCTACAGACAACATCCATCCATTTCTCATCAGTCCTTTGTGGAAAAGGTGGACAGGCAGATGGAATTATCCACCAGCTGCACCACAACAAACCTGGGCTGTGGCACCTAAGGAACAAAATTTTCTACGAGTCTCACAAAAATAGAGCCTGAAAACAGAGATGATGACTCAGGTTTCCTGCTCAGGTATCCAGTCTAATTATTGGACATTTAACCGCTTAAGAGAGACAGTCCGCCCAGAAACCACTGGAGAAAAGCGAAGTGGAGGGAGTCAAATAGGTAAAAAAAAGTTGCGATGAAGAGCAGGTTGAAAGGTGCTGCTGAAGAACGGAGCCCAAGGGAAACTCCGTTGGTCTGCAGCAGATGAGCAGATTACAGCCAGCTTTCTAGGGCACTCTGTTCAAGTGTGAGTGGAGCCAAGTGGTACAGTTCACCACACCAGAGAATAATTCTTCAATTGAGCTGCTGCCTCTTTGCCTGGCTGACTGACTAACGTGTCATTTGAACAATTAGAGTGGTTTCTCTGTCATCTTCTCTCGCAATTCAATTTTAAGCATCAGGACAAATTGCCCACCATCTAATAGGAGCGGACTTGTACCATCCTGCACATTTATGTAAAGCTGAGGAACATTTACCATTTTCCCAACTTTAAGGTCCCCCATAGATTTCGCTGCTAGCACCAGGTCAAGCATTTCAATGAGAAATGCTCACACAGCAGATGCTTCCACAGCGGTGGATTGCAAGAGGCTTTTTTAAAGCAGTATTTGTGCATTTTAGCCGTGAAACTTCCAGGGATATCAGTAGGAGTCACACAGCTAAATCCCCAAGCAGCACTTTTGGAAATGACTTATATTTAAAGGAGGATTAGAAGCAAATACTTCTTAAGCCATTTTCCATGTAACATTTTCAGTCTAAAATCTGGAGAAATACGGAATCATTTGAGGGAAATACAAGATTCACTGGGTATCAATTTCTCCTTCCAATTAGGTTGGGCAACTACGCTGAGTATTTAACACACACCCTTGCTTCCCCCTCCCTTTCCACAGAGTGTATATATTAAACACAAGTAAAGACTTCTGGGTTTTCAACTTTGTTGATTTTACATTCCTTCTGGGATTTAAAGTACTACTTTGTTTAATTATTTTTCCTCTACTCATCCACAGTATTGAATGACAGTAATAATGAACTCAGAATCACTGTACAAATCCCAGTAGGAACCATTCACAGTTTGCTAATAGGACATTATATTTGCATTACCAAGTTCAGTTCAAAGCACGTTGTGTAAATTAGCTCTGAGGGTTACTACCATGAATCCTAAACCAGAACATCAGGTCAATTAGCACAGCCCCAAAGTATAGTATTTTGGGTGAAAACATAAGGGGTATGATTAAAATTCTAAGAAATCCTTTTTGGCTAAGTGCCTCTGAAAAGATGTCTGGTTTCACTTCTGGGAGAAACCAGAAAGCCTCAGCTCACAGCAGTGTAAGCCTGATGCCAGTGACCCTGCTGCCTGATAAGCACTATTGACTGGTTCTAAAGAAGGGGCAAAATTAACTCCCAGGAGGTGTGGAAATCCTCAGAACCCCACAGAGACACTTCCTTTCCCATCCAAATTAAAAGAACAGGTGAGTGTAAGGAAGACATGGAGGATGCGTGAATTTAACGTAGAATATATTGCTTACATAAAAATGCAACTAACGCACAAAAGATACTCAGTTTCTTCCACAGAGACAAACCCAGCATGCACCAACCCACAGCTAGAGACTGAAAAGTCACAGTTTAATAATGCTGAAAGCAGGCCCATAACAAATTAAGGCAAGGAGTTCCCAGTAACAAATACTGTAGGACTATTTACTTTTAGGGCAGACAAACATACATACGTGATGTACACACACAGAGACAAATATGGAAGTAGTTAAAGAACTCCAGACCCCACATAGCATCTTTGGACAAACTGCTGAAACAGAAGCATGCGGAAACAACAGGAAAAGAGGTATCCTAATGAAGCTCTGCCCCAGAACTACAACACCAATGAAGCCAGACAGTGTCACCTTAAAAATAAAAGGTAGGGCCAATGGATATTATTCTGGTCAAGTCTGTTAATTGGCCTAGATCCTACAGTCAGTTCAGGTCAGTCTTATCAAGCCATCAAGTCAGCACAGCACATGGGTTGTACCTCTGCCTGGCCAAAGGTGATCTTAAGATTCATTTCTTGAAATGTTTTGTGGTTAAGCTTCTGAAATTTTAGCATCCTTGAAAGGATGCTCATCTTGGAAAGGATACTAACACACCACTATTTTCTGCAGAAAGATACTTGAAATAACTGTTAGGCAACTTCAAAATTATTTTACCTTAAAGCAAATGATGGGATTTCAGCTTACACAACACAAGTCATTCAGTGGACAGGCTTTCTAGTCAACTGTATAAAAATGGTCATTCCTCACACAAGAAGATGGCTAGAGCTGGGACACAGAGTGGTATTTCATCATTAATATTTATAATTCCTTAATTCATTAGGCTGCAGCCTAATTGATCTATAGGGGCTGAACCAAGCAAAACTCCTCACAAGGTCTGAAAGAAATTACTGTGATATATACAGGACCAGGTAGAAAGGCATAAAAAAGAGATACTGGGAAACAAATTTGATGTTTTGAGTCGAGTACCTCCACAAAATACTTTCAGGTTCATGTGCATGACCAGCTAAATAGCTGTAACCTCCTGGTGGAAGTGGTGAGAATGAAAGGATTTGCCTATGTGAGAAAACAGCACACAAATACATAACAGATTCCACCCTAGCTGCAATGCAAACTGATGTGTGAAACAGAAAATGGGCTTTTAGTGAATTATAAATAGCTGGCAAGGACCGAATACTCAGCTGGGTGAAAAATGCTTTATATGGAAGACAGTAACACATGAAAGATCAGAAAGCATATGTAAATTGAAATAAAATGAATATGTTGTTAGAATACAAACAAAAGTCATATTTTGGAATGTAAGCACTATAAGATGCTTACTATTGCATGACAACTCAGCAACAAAAAGAGATGAGCTGGAGTGCCCAGGAAAGTAAAGGACATTTGGTATAATAACTGCTTCTGAAACTAGGTAGAGTAACACAAAGCAATTGACTGCTTATTGTATATCTACTCAGTAGCACAGGAGAGCTTAGATTAGCTTTAGGAGTCTTAGATTACAAGTACAAATGAATTTGCGGAGGCAGTGATGCAATATGTTACTGCAATATTCAATAGGATCTACTACAAAAAAAAAAATCTCTCTTTAAAGGACTATTCAGCTGAACCTGAATTCTACAATTTTTTTCAAATCACCTTATGACTTGTTTTCTTTCCTTATTTCAATTACAACTGTTCTTTTCAATTTGCTGTTATTTTCCATTGGGTTCTTCTAATGTTTCTTCCATCACTTTTTATATTAAAGAGGCAGAGAAACTCTCAAATATTTTGTCCTGAAGAAGGGGGGAAAAAAAAAAAAACAACAAGATTTTTCTGTCATTCTGCCTTTCTATATCCACACTGAAATATCAATTACAAGTTTCCTTTTAACACACACAGATGCACAAATGTACCTGAATCTGTGGCAGCCTTCTAGGTGCATCCACACAGGGTCAGGGCAAACAAGAGTGGGGAAATAAAGCTTATCTCTGCTTCCTCTGTGTCTGCCAGTCTATCATCTCCCTAATGACTGGTACAACTCTTATTCTTAATTGTGCATTATTCCCATTTTCAGCATTTTTAGAACTAAATTACCTAAAGAGAAAAGATGTCCAAAGGGGAATCATACCCGAAGAAAATGCATTTGAGGAGCAGCAATTAAATACTCGTTTTTTAGAAAGTTGTGAGGCAGATTTGCTTAATAATGATTCATTTCAAATGAACCCAAAGAAACTCAGATTTTTAATAACTTCATTCTCCTTGGTCTTTCCCAGAAGATATTTAAACAGGACACACAATTGCAATTAGCAGCAGGATGCAAGTATTGCTTCACTAAAGCAAAATGGAGCATGTCAGCATAGGAAAATACAGCTGCCCACTTTGATTTCTGGCATTTGATTTTGGTCAAAATATATTTTTTGTGGGAAGTTCCATGTAATTTGGATAGCTACAATTCTTTGAAAAGCATTAACATATTTTTGTTTTCATAATTATTTTTAACAGAGTTTTGAGCACTTGTTCTCCCACCAAATCAGAAGATCTGTAAGAGGCATTGGCAGCTGAACTGGTCAAATTGACAGCTGGGAGCCAGGTATTGTCATTTTACAGAACTCTGACACACAACCCCTGCCACATGAGGTTGTCACCTCCTCCTGCAGAGCTTCTTCACGATTTACTAAAACCCATTCTCTGTGCTTTAAGGAGCCCTCCTCAACTTCTTCTGTCATGCCTTCCTTGAAAAACAGGAATCTGGTTCATGGAGGTTCTGGACCAGAAGCACAGTCGAGGCCAGCCGAGAGTGAACAGTGCCACCTCCTGCCCCAGTGCCCTGAGCTCACAGGCCATGCCAGCTCCCTGCTGCAGCCAGCCAGGCACGCAGTGAGTTACCAGCTTGAGATGGCACAACAGCCCTGCCGAGCTGCGCACTGCGAGCAGCAGCAGGGAGACACACAAAACGAAGGGCAATGAAGAGAAACCCTTATGTCACAGCCTCTGTCACCCCGCCATAAAAATCACCATGTATTCTAGTAAGAATCACCTTTGATTAACCTTTTCTCTCCCACCCTCCTTAGTTAATGAATTAGCAACAAAAGCATTAAATAACACTGGATTTCCTTTATTTGATTTGCACTGTCTTAAGACTTCACCCATTCTGAAAGGCGTTACTTTCTACTGAGCATGGGCAAGGCCACGCAGATATCCCACATCCCACTTAGAACAAAAATAAAAGTAATTATTCTGCTTTGCCAATTATTTGAAGAATATTTGTTCTTTTGCCCAAGAAGCAGACTCTGCAGCTTCACTATTTACCTATAGTGCTTCTTGTATTTACAGCGATTTCTAGGAAAACAGTGCTACTCTCAAGTATATTTTTGTGATTGATTTTAATTGTCCCTGAGGAATTTAATTCTTAAAATAACACAATAATGCAAATGTTCTTTAGACAGAGAAAAAATATACAGGCACCCTAATAAGGTATAAATCCTTTCCACAAGCTTCTGCTGTCTTTTTAAGACTTAAATTATCTTTGTTGCTGTGGATTGGGTAATCATAGCATTCCAGATGTGGATGAAGGAACCAGATGGACAACAGAGAAAATAAAATCCTTCACTGTCCAAAAAAGTCTATTTCAGGAAAAAATTTCTTACAAAAAGCACAGAGGCAATAATGTACTTGGGCACCCTGATGGGAATTCTAGCTGATGGGAACCACAACTATTTCAGATCAAGCAGCTGCAGACCAAAGTGACAGCTTGTACGGCTGGACTGTATTTAAGGGCAGATCTCAGCCTCTCAAAAGTGTACTTCATTCACTGCAGTGGCTGAAATGAAGTGAGGATTCTCATTTTTTCCTAAAACACTGAGCGGATTAAATGTCCTCTGGACTTGCCAGGATAGTTAATAGAAGACCCTTTTGGGAATTTTCTTTTGGAAAAAAGAGAGCAGCTCTCAGACTACTTGGGCTTCTGCCCAAGATGGGATATTCTGTCCCCAGCAGCCTGCAGATGACAGTGTCAAGCCACCTCCTCCATGAGGAAGCAGTGTGGGTCCCCCAGGGTCACTACTGGGGCTGACACTGTTCAGCATTTTTGTCAGCGATGCCAATGGTGGAAGCAAGTTCCCTCACCACGTTTGCTGAAGACACCAAGCCTTGGGGTGCAGACAATGCACTGCGGGGAGGGATGGTATCCAGGGGGACCTGGACAGGCTGGAGAGCTGGGCCCATGCAAACCTATGAAGTCCAACCAAGCATAGTGCAAGGTCCCACGTGTGGGTTGGGGCAATCCCAGGCACACCTACAGGCTGGGCAGAGACGGGACAGAGAGCAGCCCTTCCAGCAAAGATTTTGGGGTGATGATTGATGAACAACTCAACATGAGCTGGCAATGCGTGCTCGCAGCCCAGAAACTAAGGATATCCTGGGCTGCATCCAAAGGAACATGGCCAGTAGGTCAAGGGAGGTGATCCTGCCACTCAGTAGAGACTTGTGAGACACCCGCCTGGAGTTCTGCACATAGCACTGGTGTCCACAATATAAGAAGGACGTGGAACTGTTGGAGAAAGTCCAGAGGAGGCCACAATAAGAGGACTGGAGCACCTTCCCTATGAACATAGCTGAGACAATTCTGTCCCCTCAACCTGGAGAAGAGAAAGTTGTACAGAGACCTCATTGCAACCTTCCAGTATCCAAAGGGGGATACAGAGAAGCCAGAGAGGGACTCTTTGTCAAGAACGTAGTGATAGAACAAGGAAAAATGGGTACAAACTGAAAGAGGTTTAGGTTAGATATTAGGAATAAATTCTTTACTGTGAGGGTGGTGAGACACCGGAATGGGTTGCCCCGAGAGTTTGAGGATGTCCCAACTCTGGCAGTGTTCAAGGCCAGGCTGGGTAAGGCCTCAAGCAGCCTGGTCTAGTGGGAGGTGTCCCTGCCCATGGCAGGGCACGTTGGGACTGCATGATCTTTGAAGTCCCTTCCAACCCTTAACATTCTACAGCTCTATAAACCACTCATCACCCTGCCTCTAAATGAGTATCATTTGCTGCTGGATCCCAAAAACTAAGTGATGCTCTTCACAGAGAGAGGAACTGTTTCACCATTTCAGTTACATGAACAGAGACTCAGAAAGACATGGGTACTGTGTCAACATCAGCTGAGAGTACAGGGATCAGAAACAGGAGCTGAATCCAAGTGTCCAACTGCTCAGTATCTTGCTCCAAACTGCACACTGCTGCAACAGACCCACAGCCAAAGATTATTAAACACAATCAGAATTAAAGCTATTTCTAAAAGCATTATGGAGGTGAAGACAAGTCCCAGCCTCAGCTGTGAAGGAGGATACACTGCATGCTACCAGTGCACATTTCACCCCAGGTGATGTGCCACCTGAAGGACCAGAATGCTTCACAAGTCCACTGGGGAGACCCCTGCTATCAGAAATAGCCAGTGTTCAGGGAGATTGCTTTCCAGCCTCCAGGACAGGGATGCCCTGCCCCTGACACCTGGACAGGTGGGACATGGAACAGTTCATGGAGGGCAAGGCACCACAGGTGACAGATTTTATGACTTATTGTGATTGACAATGCCTATCAAGGAGGCCCTCAAACTCTCCTGAAAGGGCAACTGTAACTTGCAAAAGTCAAAGCAAAAAGTTAATCAGCTGCTACATCCCACAGAAACAAACTCTAACTCCTTTCATCCTTTCAGCAAGGCTCTGCTTTTGACCTGCTTTTTTCATCTTTTTTTTTTTTCCTACTTCCATTTACCCTTCTTCAAAAAGACTATCAACAAAGGTATTTCATCTCTCTGCAGGCACAGCTTCAGTATCTGCACCAACTGTCTCTGCTGCTGTTGAGCATTCAGTGTCAGCATGCAGCTTCACCCCAAAACCACATGCAGAACATTTGCAGCTCAGGTGGGCTGGTGGGGAAGGCAGCCCTTGGGAAAATGGACACGTTGAGGCGTATCATAAGCACAGAAACTGCTGCAGGGAGAGGGGTTAGAGGGTACCACAGCACTTCATTCTGAATCCAATAGATCCAAAGGATGGGAAGAGAGTGGGGAGGACAGTAAAATAGAAACGGGGAGATCCCCTGAAACAAAACAAGTTCCCTCTGTTCTGCGTGGACATTTAGGTCTCTGCATCTTTGAAAGACTGGCTGATAAAAGTGATGTCAGAAAAATCCCGTTTTAGCCGCATTACTTAATATGCTTCCAGCTAAGCAATACCATCCCCTTGCAGACTGAAATGGACAAAACACACAAAGATCAACCTCAGTGTGAACAGCTGTCTCTAGTGCTGCACCAGCACAACCCATCACAGGCAAGTTACTTGCCACAGGGCATAACAAGGAACACCCAATCCAAGCACAAGTCACATGGTATTTCAATTCAATGCTTTTGATTAATTTTCTTCCTACTGTTATCATTTTTTCACATTTCCCTTTATAACTTTGATAAAAATTCTTCTGCCTATGAGCCCAATACTCTCAGACGTCCTAGTAAAAACACAAAAAAATATTAAGAGATCCCTCAAAAAGCCCCTTGAAAACTTACCTCTGTACTGAGAAGCTTCAGCTAGATTGAAATATTTATAAGTGAAACAAAAGAATGAAAAAAAACCCAGAATATCCTCAAGAATCAATACAACATAAAACACAAGGAGCAGGATGGACTCACATTAGGAGAAATATCGTCACAACTGACATCTTCAAACTACCAAAATCTTTTAAAAAACTCACAAATCAAGCTTGATATACAAGCTTCAAGCATTTCTGTGTCATCTAAGTGGGATATTCCTCATAAGAGACAAAAAATGCCCTCCTGCCAGAGAAAACATGTGTAACAGTTGGGGGGGGGGGAAAGAAAAAAAAAAAAAATCACATCCCATTACTCACCCTGATATTCATTTTCAGTAAGCTCAGTTACTAATTCTCTCACTGACAGCTTTGTATCCTTTTTCCTGGTCATCTCCTGAGATCAGCACCTCTCAGTAGTTCCAGCTCTTGGGGAACAAAACTACAACTCTGAGACCTTCCTTTAATTGCTCTTCCTGAGCAATTAAAACTTTTTATCTAATAATAATAATGGATTTTGAGTTCAACCTCCCTCAGCATTTGGTGATATTACTAAAGCTCTGCTTCAAAACAGCCCTAAATAATCAGCATATTGCATTAATAAATAATAATAATAAAAAAAATTGAAGACAGCGTCATTTTAAACTGTGGTCAGGAACAAGGAGCAAAACTCTGAATTTATAAAGAAATAAAAAATTTTCGTCCCCGGATTTATAAGGATTCTCTTATCTGTTCCTTCAAGACCATATCAGATTTGCTAGAGAACGACAGAACAAATTATTGATGGGGCGAAGCACTGCAGATTGAATCAAAGAGTTCAAATAGACAGTCCTCACAGTACTGCCACCGGAAAAAAAGGGAGTGAAAATCTCTTTGCCTCAATCACAGCTCCTTTGTCCACCTGCGTAAAACTCCCAGACAGAGTCTGGAAGCCTACCGCTTCAAGTTTTGATGAGCATTCATGGCTCACAGTAGGCAACTGGCACAAGAAGATGTAACAAGGATAGAGCAAGAGGTCATGGGACTGAGCTCCTCTAATGACAGCTTGTGTGGAAGGGGAAGTCAAACACAAAATGTGGTTGCTCTGGGGCTCACCTGGGATACACAGAATTGGCTCAAATGAGATAGCAAAGCTATGGCAAGAAGTTTTTTGTGGAAAATCCTTCATGCTACTCTAATAACAAGTAGTCACAGATGGATTTATGTTTATAATAACTTTAGAAAGTAGCAAGTCATCATTTTCTTTACTGAATAACTCATTTCGGATGATACTCAAAGATGTATGAGTATCAGTAGCATTAAACTTTTTTTGAAAAAACAGTACTATTTTGTTAATAGTCCCTTAACGTCTTACAGATTTGTTTTAAATTAAACAATAAAGCACGAAACAGGAAGATAAATTGTGCTAGTGTGGTTCAAATATAAATTATTTTTTTCATTTAAATGTTTTAGAAATATCCAGAAAATGTACAAAGCAAAGAAAAAATTTCAGGTCAAGTGAGGATAACTTTATTCTTCCTGCTGATATACAAGCTTTTGCACATATTGCCTCAGAATGTATTTTATCTTGTTAACCCAAACAGCTTTGAGATGAGAATTAAGGACAAATATCATTGCTTGCTAATCGCTTGATTGTTTTCAACTGAGATAAACGAAAAACTGTGACGGGCATTTTCAAAACCCTACCATTTCCTTGTAGAAAACATCAATTTTAAATCTCAAAATGTTCCTAAAGTTGCATCGAAGCAAGGAATATTTGATAAAGCTTGTTACAGACCACATTTTCAAGGAAAAAAACGTGTTTTGGAGTACAGTCACACACACAAATAATGTCACGGTAATGACTCAAAAGCTAGGCTACTTCAAAGAAGCCAAATTATTATTCAGGAAAATAAGAAGTTTATCAATCAGATTTTCTCTTCCTAATCAAGTCATTTGCTGTTCTCGATGCCATTAACAGATCAATTTAGTTCAGCAGCAGAGCTAAATAAATCTGAATTAAATATTTTTGTGAGTTCAAATCACCTTGAATGCTTGTTCTACTCCAGAATTGGAACATAACAAAAAGCTTAAAATAAAGAAACTTCATTGATGCTGAGAAAGCAGGTCAAGGATTTCAGGTTTTAAGGAAATGACAGCTCCCTCTGTTACAGTCCAAGAGGCACAAGACTGGTACAAGTGTGATGTTATAACCACCTACTTTCTGACACCACATGTAACATTGACATCCTGCAACATCAAGGCTTCTGGCTGGAGAATGGAGTCAGGAAATGAGAATTTTCTTTGTAACAGACTGCCCATGATAACAAGACAGTGTGAAGCCCAGCATCCGTGTCTCATTGAGACGAACCAGTTCATCAGCCTGCAGCTGGAGACTGAAGTGAGCTGGTTGCTTTTGCTGACCTCAGGCATACAAACTGCTCTGAGCACCACCAGCAGCTGCTGTGCTCAATCCTTCATCCGTGGGGGCCACCATGGCACATTTGCATGCAGGGCACAGGGGGGAAAAAAAAAAAAAAAAAGGAGAGGCTTGACTTGTGTACCTCTGGAAGGCAAAGAAAGTGAATGAAATGTGATGATACCTGCTACACCTGGTAAGGAGACGCTTGACTTCGCACAAGCTTTTATAATATGCTTTGCCCCTGCACTCTTGCACCATATCCACCACCCGAAGAGCTGAATCTCTCTGGATTTTCTTCCTCCACTGTCTTTTTCCAGAAGCTGACTGTACTGTCAGAGCACCTCACATCCAACATCAGACAGGGTCAGACCATAAAAATGCAGACAAATGGTGCAACACCAGGAGGCAGAGAACAGCTGAAATTGCTCTAGGGAGCACTTTCTGGAGAAATATAATCTGATCAGTGAAACCATAGAAAACAAAAGCAGAATGGATCCTGGCAGAAAGAGAACCAGCCTGGCTCTGAGAAGAGGCCAAGCAGCACGAACTGACCACCTGATGGAGCAGAAAGAAACCCAAAGAGAGGAATAACAACAGCTTTATTTTTGCAGTCACAGTGGTTACTGTGGCCAGCACAGTGCCTCAAACTACAAGCACAGCATTGTGTACCACTCTCCTCCTGTCACACCATGTGGACATGAGATGGGGCTCGTTTTAATGCTGCCCTTCGATACCGGTAAGAAAATTCAACACTTCTACGAAGTGAAAAATGGCTCCTGACAGAATAAACGATTGAATAAACCAAGACAGGCAGCATATAGATGAAGTAATTTTATTGTAGAACATTCTCTGCCTGGAAAACTGTGCAACTGGAATTCTTAATTATAAATTCAATGTCAATATAGAAAATAATAAAAAACAGAAATTCCAGTTCACTGTTTTAGAGCCCTCAGAATCCCCTAGCTTTAGTCAATATAGAAAGTATGAGCTCTTTCTTGCTGTGTTACAGGAAATCAATGAATGCAGTTTTGAACCCTTTACTGTGTACTGTAAGAACATAAGTAGAAAATAAAACTAAACAGAAAAAAAGCCAAATAAGTAAACACACCAATAGTAGCCAGCAACAACTCTGGCCTAAAAATAGATCTCCTTCCTGCAACAGAAATTAAATAATCTTTTTCTTTTCTAAGTAGTCCTCTTATTAAAAAAAAAAAATTGTCTCAGTTTATTAGTAAGTAAGGATGCTGAGGAAGCCTTTACCTATTTTACCTATGCTCTATATTTCTCAGTTATTCACTTCTGAATCCTAATATAGGCTGGAGAAGACCCAATAAGAATAAAATTCAAATTTATTTCTTTGTAATTATACAGGCTATAAAATCCATTGCTTTCAAGGCACACTTTTTACACATGCACAAGTAAAGTGCCATCACTGCATCTTCCTTACAGTTTGGTTTTTTCCCTTACTTACAGTTGGGTATTGCTGGAGAAGCTACAAAAGCTGAATTTTTTACTAAATCGTGCAACAATTCTCATTTCTTTTGGAAAAAAAAGCTCTATAGTTTTAGTGCAGCTATAACAATTATTATGCAAATCCCTCAACTCTGCATGGTTACCCAGCCCTAGAACTCATTACAGATTCATTAGAAGCACAGTTGCTCCATCTTCTCTTTAGATACTTTGAAATTTAATCATTACCATGAACTGGGGGATAATGCTTCAATATGAACATTATATTCATCACAAAGCATTTGTACTAGTGCACATGATTCTTTCATGCTTAATTTGTTATTAAACATTGCTTAGATTATCATCACTGTTGTGGGCAGTTATTAAAATTAAAATATATATATCCTTATTTGAAAAAACAGCCTGCATCATCTTCAAACTAATTCCCACTATCCTCACAGCTTTTACTAAAAATACTAGGAGAGAGACAAGCAGAAGTTAACTATGCTTTACAGAGACTGGAGTGTCAGACTATTTTTTAGTGGGATATGGAAAAGTTCAGAAGAGAATAAGGCAACTGAGGGTAAGGACAAGAGGGCAGGGAACTTGAAAGAGAAGCAGCTGTAGTAGTTGCTTCTCTCAGGGGCACAGATGTTGAAGGAAGGGAAGCAACCAGGATGCAAGGCTGACAGGATGAAATGCAATACTAGAACATCATGCCTTGATTTAAAGAGGCAAGAAATATGTACTAGCCTGAACAAAAAAGAAGAACCTCCAAGATATTTAAACACAAAAGTAAACCATAAAGACATCTAAAAGGTATAAAAAGGTATAACTTGGGTGCTTTGATGCTGTTTACACCTGGAGAAGCTCCAGGTTCCATTATTTTTTTAGGTCATTACTGACTATTAGATTATTGCGCACAACAATAATTAAAGGTAAATAAGGAGTGGGTGATGCAAACAAATTTTCACAGTAGAATTGGTGACTTGAGAGAGTCTTTAAAAATGCAGGGGACTTTAACTAGGCAGAATTTGCAGTAATGAACAAAAAATATGAACAATAGTTACTGCTGTGGACATGAATTCTGCTGAACTAATCAATATAACCAAATGCATGTAAAGTCTTCACACTGTAGCTGGACACAGATATTTCCCAAATTCCCAGGACAGGAGCAGGGAATTTTCCCCTTAAAAGTAAGGGAAACATGAAAAACATAATAAATAAATAAATAAACAAAATTTTATTATTATTCTCTTCACTGTTATCCAAACAGACAAACATGATGGATTTCACCTACTACACAGTTGAAATCTTCATAACATCTTCATCTGTTATTGCCCCTTTTGTTGTTCCAAATATACGAAGATGATAGCACAAAAGGTACCAGAAACCATTATCACAAGAAACTGAGGAAGAATAAAGCAACCAATGCATGTTCACTGCAGAACACTGGCAGCAGTGTTTATATAATAGGGTTTATATAATGAAAACCTCATTTATATAATGAAAACATTATAGTCTGCAAAACTTCACAGCAAGGCTGGTTTTTAGGTAACGCAAATATGCTGAAGTCTAGGGGGAAAGGGAAGAGGGAGGAAAGAAGGATAATTCATTCAGTGCTTTTCGGGAGAAAGAAGTGGTCTGTACTTGCTCAGTGGAGGAATAACTCAAAACAAATCCACACTAAGCTGTGCAATGAGGGGGGTGAATGCAAAAAAACCTTCTACCACTTCAAGAGTGACAGAATTAAGGCTGAAAAGGAAGTATTCAAGAAGAAGGCTGATTTATAGATACATACAAATAGACAGTACTACTTTTCCTTTAGCAGAAAAAACGTGGACGGTCTGCAAAAAATTGCTTGATACATGACCAATACATTCATATCCACACATGCTGCATCAAGAAGCATCACAAAAGTAGTTCCCTCAGCAACTCAGTGATGCATGTTTTTGCATTAACAAGTCCATTCCAATCTTCTCCTCCTCTAATTTTGCCAAAGAGATTCAATAAAGCAACTTCATTGGAAATACACCATCCAGAACAACGACTAAAAGGAGTACAGTAAAAACAAACTAAAATTGCAGTGCAGAGGCTGATCTAACCATTAAATGTACAGCATGAGAAGGTAATTGACACATCCATTTTGAAGTGATAGCAAAGCAGTCATCAGCATATCAGAAGCCACTTGGTTGCCTACCTATCATAAGAGTTAAAGACCTATCAGACATGAAACAAACATTTCATTGAGCTTTCCCAGAAGTGACTGATCTGAACAGAGCTCCCTAAGCCATATACCGAGTAGTGGCTCAAGCCTACAAGGAATAGTTAGGAGGTAAAACCATGGCGGGGGAAAAAAAAAAAATCAAGTGTGAATTCCTCTTCCATAAACACTGAAGTCTAATGCTAGGTGTTAAAAGGAAGCTTGATCTGTTTAGAAACAGACTCCTGCAGATCACAAAAGCAACTTTATAAGATGTGATCTTGCAAGTCCTGACTTTTAATTTCCTACAGAATTAACAGGCTGCAATTGCTCATTTGCCATTCTTCACTTATAATGGTACTGATATTATAGCTGCCATTCTATATTACTATAGTCACCATTCTATAACCATATTGATATATTCTTCACTTATAATGGTATTGATATTTCCACCACATTGCTCTTCACTATCACAGACTGGAACTCACCAAGGGAATAAGCAGTAGGGCTCTGTAAACTTCAACAGAATCATAAAATCCAATTTTCCATAAATAAATCTGAGTCCTCAAAAATAAAAGAATTGAACACTTTGCCTCTTCTGGAACACTACAAAATCATTATGTGACAATTAGAATGGTACAATAATAAAGAAAAGGGGTAAAAAAACCAATTAGATGCTGATTTCTAATACAATGCTAAAAAACTTTCCAACCGGGAAAGTTTCTGAAGTATCAGCGTCCATTATCCAGAAAAGCGATGCTGTAATTATTCTGGTAATTTGATGGTTGTCTCAACCACTCAATATGCCTCTGAGTTCACTAATCTTCAAGTTCCACCACCAGCAAAAGCCTCACGAGTTTAGTATCCCTGCTTTGGCAAGAAGACAACGCTTAACATCTGTCTCAGGTATCAGTGTAGTTAAAATATTCCATTGCTCATTAGGGAGTAAGATGAGATCACCAGGAAATGCTATTATGTATCCTCTTGGTTAGAGACAAAGAGGACTAGCAGTAAACCCAGCCTCTCTTTCTTTCCCTGGCAGTCTGGATATCCTCCATGAAAGCAAAATTTGTCAGTCTCTATCTCTCCAGGTGATAAAAGAAATTAAATACTGCCTATACTTTGTCCTGTCTTCAGGAGAGGGCAACAGTTTATAAATTCAAATGGAAAGAAGCATTTCCCTGAAAGTCAGAGCAAAATACTTAAGTTCTGTAGAAACTCAAGGCTGAGGACTCCTCTCTCTCCTTTAGCCTTTCTAATTCTCTAAGCAGTGGCTTCAGATCCCACTCAAGGCGCTAATTCCCGTGAAGCACGGTACAGGATGTCTGTACACACGACGCTGTGTCGTAGCGTGCACGGCAAGGTTTGGCACATGGAAGCCAGATATCTGCCTTGCAGCACCCAGCTCTTTCACTTCAAGACCTCAATAACTTACTAAAGACCAGTAGGAAAAGTCACATTAGGTTGTCTGTGAGAAAGAAAGCATTTGCCTGGCACACACAAAGGGCAAAGTCAGACTAAATAATGTAATAGTCTCTCCTGGCCTCAACCCTGTGTAAAAGCTTTTCTCAGAGGGGCTGGGACACTAATTAATTTGTGCTTTTAAAAGCCCTTCAGAAACTTGGAAGAATAATGCTAGTCTGCTTGCAAAGTATTAATTCTTCTTCAGTTAATTTAATCCAGGTTCCTTTTCCCTTAGCATGTATCAGTGCATCCCCCAGTAAGATACATTGAATAAAGTCCACAGGGCACTTTGCAGTTCAAGGCTGATGTTTGCATCTGTTGCTTCAACACATTGATTTCGCATTCTGTGTGCGTAAGGTTGATGGAAAAATTAAGGAATAAATTTAAAAATTAGACTGTAATGAGGCAAGTGAGTTTGCCCTTTGTTCCTCTCTGTTGTCCTCAGCATGCCAGAAAGTTGGGAACAATACACACCTACCCACTGGTGATCACCTACAAGAAAAAGTAGAACTAGGTACATCTGGGAGGCTTAATTCCCTTTAATATTATTGGGATACCAGGCTTGCTCTAAATTACAGTAAAATAAAACAATGGAAATATCACACCATGCCTCCTGCACAAAAGCAAGCTCTGCCTCCAAATAGGTACTTGAGGGAGAGGAATAAACACTGAGGAAAACCATCCCAGACACTGGGATCAAATTTCCCAAAGCAGTGCTAACAAGAACCAGTTTGCCAGTTCAGGGAGCATGCAGACACTGGCCACCAACAATGATTTGCTGAAGTGAATGGTACAAGAAAAATTTATCCTAAAAGAACCACAAGCCTTGCACAGCATGCAGGAGCCAAAGATACAAAAGTGGGAAGCAAGCAAAGTTGCCATTTTGTACTCTGGAACAGTATTGTATTTTAAACACAGCCAGGGCTTAAACCAGTCTTAATCTACATTTCTACTTTCTAGCTAAGCTTCAAAAGATGTGGTTCTCTTTGCACAACAATCATCAAAACAGGCTCATCCACAACCAAATCATGCTGTATGTCAAAATATATACTATACATTCTAAAAGTACAACACAGAAACACTACTTAAAACAGTTATAACCTACCAGAGGTAGGTTACCTTTGAGGTAACCTTTGTATTACCTTCATGTTTGTTTTATTAAAATAGTAAGCTGTATTTCTATTGTGATGTTAATATATTTACACCAAGCTCAGCCTGAATGACAGTGGGATCTTCTTAAAAGGCACACAAAGAACACTAAAAAATGGTATCAAATTCACTAACCAAATTATTTTTTCATGACTTGCGTACATATGAACGAAGTTTAAGTTTATCCCAATTTGTATTTTAAATTGATCAAAAGAAAACATTGCCTCAAATAAGGAAGTAGACACAATCAGTTCTAGGTCCCAAATTACTCCAGGATTATAACTGACAGATGTATTTGTTGAAACACACCTTTTATTTGCAGATCACAAGAGGAGAAACAGGTATCTCTCAGTATATTAACTCAGTTCTTCAGTGCTTAATAAACTAGTCACTAAACTAAATCAGAAACTGAAACACAAAATTACCTCACAGCTCCTGCAGCAGAGACAAGAATGACACCATGATGTCAAAACCTCAGTTTCAAATTGGGATCCCAGTTGCTTGGACTCCAAGAAACTGGGATCCCTTCAGACCAGTGGCTGCAATTTTGTGTTAAAATTTTAACGGCACATAGCTCCATTCTGTACACAAGCAGCTAAAGATGAAAAACGCATTTAACACATCATGGCAAGCTTATTCTTTTGCTGTTTCATAATAGAATCGAACCCAGTTTTGGACCATTTGTTTTCACCTTTGGTTCTAAACCCATGCCAATGTATTTGCTGGGGGTCTGTATCCGGATGCTGGGATCTGCAGATGGGTGTGGTGCTGTGCTGTGTGGGGCACTGGCCCTGAGCACATCACCAGGACAGGCTGCACTTCCCTAGCTTCTTCGTCCTGCCCCCATCACTCTTTGCTCTTGTATCTTCTGCAACACAGAGGATATGAATCACAGCTGAAATTCCCTCAATGCACCTTGAAATAATGAGGGTTTACTGCAGGAGCACTCTTCCTTTATCATTCACATCCTGATTCCAGCCCCCTACCCTTCACCAGTTCGAGGATTTATTTTTGAATCACGGGCAAATAAAGCACATTCACAGAGTGCCAGTTCTTCTAGCTGCTCCCCAGGGACACCTACACTGCCAATATATTCAATTTGGTGTTAATAAACCATAATGAGTCAGCAAAAATCACTCCTATCCCAACCATATTCCCCTGAGGGTGCCAGCAGATGTTCAAAGGAGAGATCAGCAGCAGGGCACTGCCTATTGCCTCCGTGTTATTTTAACCTCACTTGTCTGTTCTGCTTTTAATTGCCTACGTTATAAAGAGGGGAAAAAAGAAACAAACATTTTTGATGAATATAGTTCACTCCTGCAGAGATAAAAATCTAGAAATTCCCACTCACGCTTGCATGGAAAGACACACATAATATTGCTTTATCACCTGGAATGTTACAAACCCACTGTCATCTGAATCAATCGGTCTCCTGTTTGCTACACGACATATCACAATAAAGCCCAAGGGGTTTTGTCCACATTTGCAGATGCGCATGGTTTAGTGGTAGACTTACCAATGCTAAACTAGTGGCTGAATCCTAAAAGGCTTTTCTAACCTAAACAGTTCCGTGACTTCCTGCAGGAGAGAGCTGCAAGTCCCCCACAGCAGAACTCTTGCAGAAGCACGTACAGAATATTACATTCAGCTCCGGACACCTCATTACCAGCAAGATAACACATTAGACAGAGTTATTAGAGAAGGAACAAAAATGATAAGTGAAGATTGAAGAGCATTATTACATCAAGACATTAAAAGTTAACTGCATAAAGGTTGACTAGGGAACAACTTTCTGGGGGACACGGTTACATCCTGTAAATATTTGAAGGAAGGATATGAAGGATATGTACAGCAATAAGGAAAATTAATTACTTAGGATGGAAAAAAGCAGATACAATTACAAATAAAAAGATGAAATTAAGAAATGTCTGACTCTCAAGAAAAAGAAGAGGGGTAATAGAAGGCAGGCTTTGAGAAGCCTATTGCTTGGGTGGCTTAAAAGGCCTTTTATACCTCTACCTCCTGTAACTCGATGATAATAATGATGGAGCAAAAGAAAGGACTCAAAGTATGAAATCCAATTAATTCTTTGCCAGTAGGCAAACCATCTTTATCAGATATGTTGGCTTAGCAATAAGCTTAAGCTTGGCATGATAGATCCTACCTGTCAGTTATTCAGATGTAGCTTTTTGTAAAGTCTTCAGGGAAGACAAGAGTATTTTTATACTTTCATTAAAACACAGACTACATCCATCAAAGGAGGAAGTTATATTAAAAAGATCTTTGGCATTTTCAGACTAATCTGTGCATCTGACTGGTGCCATATTTAGCATTATCTAATCTGTTTTGTGCATCTAACAGACTGCAAACCCTTTGGGGCAGAAATCCCATTCTCCTCTTTCTTTTTATCACACAGCATCGAGTGTGTTGACAGTGCTCAACAAATAATAGCTAGTTCCAAGGGAGGGAAGAAGTCAGAGCCAGCATACAGTGTGTAGTATTATTTTCAAGGGATGAATCCTTACATAAGTAACAGGAGTTTTCATGTACATTCCAGCAGAATAACTCCTACTTCTCTCAGGACAAAGAACTTTACAAACACGGAAAATCCCTCAGAACACTCCAAAAAAAAAAAAAAAAATAGATTATTTGAATGACTACAGAAAATGGCAGGAAGAACTGAAAAAGAGGACAAATTATTGAGAAATGGAAGAAAATAAATATTGTGACTAAAATTTAGTCTAAAGTTTAGACTAAAATGAGGAGCATTTTAAAGACATACACAATTTGTACGTGTGATACCATCTTTAAAAGGGTAGTCAGGCATCACTTCTCAAATAACAATTCATCACTAGGGGTATATTTAAAAGAACCCATTTCTCTGTTTCCATGCAAATGTTTCATCCACAGCTCATACTATTTATTGACACTATTTTGGCTCATTCAAAATGCTTGTAGAACCCATGTGAGGAGCCAACAAGTCTGCTCACCATTTTAGTGTCTGCCAAAGTTAATCTTTGAAAGAGCATACAGGGACATACATGGTTATGTAATGACATGCTGCCCTTGAAGGTGCTCTGAATTAAAACATAACAAGCCGCAGATTATTTATAAGATCAGTGGGAGCAAGTTATTGCCGGCAGCCTGCATGGCACACCTGGGCACTCCTCTGACAAACTCCTCCTTTTAATATCTGATATTTCATACAAATAGTAAGACATTACAGTCTCACAGTTACAAACTCCGGCTTGGAATCACATACCCCTGACAACTTTACCTCCACTATCTTGAATGTCTGCTTTTATGCAGAGATGCTGCCTGTGTTGCTCTTAGATGAACTTTCTTCTAAGAAATAATGCCAGCACTGAATGAAATACTGATATCCAAGGATGAGACAGGTTTTACAAAGATGCTTTGTTTTACAAATGCTCTCAGTTAAGCATATGAAGCATCTGTTGTGTACTGCTCCCTGTACACAAAATGGATATTCAGGAAAGTAATTTACATTAAGTAGTACAGTGAGGGAGATGAACACTCCCACCTCATTTGCCACAGCCTTCAAATTGTCTGTGCATTTACAGAATTGCTAATTTCAGAAACAGTTGCAATGTAGCTTCTCCTTCCAAGGATAAAATAGCTAGAAGAATTTAAAACACATATTCAGAAAACTAATTTCTCTGGCTCAGTTTTCCAATCTTTAATAATCAAATCAAATTACTCCCAAGTTTAGATAAATAATTTAGAATAAGAAACTTTTTCTGTTCATAGAAATTTACTTTTCCTGACAAATTTTCATGTAGTATGAGAAGTACGCTTTTTAAAAAAAAATATTGCAAGACTTTACTGAGATGCAAAAATACTATTTTACTCACTTTGCATTGAAAAATTAATGATCCAATATTTTTTTTAACTGTCCAGAAAGATACAGTTATTATGTCATTAAACAGCCTAAATTTGAGCCAAAGTCAATAGGACTTGAGCACTTAAGATAACTTACCCCACTAGAAAAGCTAAGTGAAGAGAGACTCCCAAGACAGATGGCTGTACCCCAAGTTAGGTTGCTTCCAGCTTCACCCCCTCAGCTGACAAGCAGCACTTGCAGGGAGATATGTTTTTTGCAACTTCTAAAACTTAGGGGCAAAACCAAACACAATGACAGATTTTGTAAGAGTTGTGAGAAACAAGCTCTAAATAAAGGAGCCTTTTTATCATCTCAAGTGATTTTGCACTTGTCCACACCACTTCCAGCATACTGCTACTATAGTCACGAGTAAGGGTGTAGCTCAACAAATCTCAAACAATCCAAAATTTGGATTACATTGGAAAATCTATCCTTTTAAAGTCCTAAAGTCCTTTGTTTTGTTTTGTTTCTTTCTTTAGAAATCAGGTAAATATCCAAAGAGAAGGGTAAGTGTCCAAATAAGTTCATTATCAAGGGAAAGAAGGGATAAGAAACATGCAGAGAGGGAAGATGGGTGAAGGAAAAGTCACAGCAATTGTGCAAGGTCTTATGTACCAGAGTAAATATACAATTGAAAACCTGTTCCTAAGAAGGGAAATGTTATTATGCTGCTTTTAATTCCTGACTTTTTAGAATTAAACACGGAAATTGAACATTGCTCAGGGCTCTCTGGTTTGGAGCTCAAAGGACAGCCCTGTACCCACCACACCAGAGCTGTCTGAAAACCAACATGCAAGAGCTGCATTCTACGTGAACTCATGGCAGATGGATGTGGTGACCAGCAGCATGGAAAAAAGATCTCTTCTGCTCTCAGTTCATACATGTTCTTGCAAAAGCTAGAAGATAATTCATAGACAAAAGGAAACTCCATCAAGCTTCACAGAGTGCCTACTACAGCCCAATTAACACTTCTGCTTTGACAATCCTACAGATCCTCTGCTCACAATTTACCCCTCCCAAGTTCTGAGCTATCACACCATTGTTGTTACGAAAGCTGACTTAAAATTTCAATGGGAATGACCTTCATAAAACTTTACACAAAACTATCCCCTTGGACAGACTATGAAAGAGTGCTGTCTTCACATCAGCTTCCACGTGAACTTTGCTTTGCACCATGGTGCTAAGGAATCACTCCAGTTGAAAATGGGGACTGTAACACAGTAATCTCCTTACCAAAGGTTTTCATAAGACTGCCAAACTCTTTTTGTACCACCCTCTAACATTTCCAACCCATTCTTACTCCTCATTTCACCCTGACTCTAGAAGCTCCCATAACCTCCGTACAAATCTAAGTGTTTTAGGGAGTCATACTGCAACTGAGGGGCTGATTTTTTTTCTTGAACTGATTTTCACAAATTGTTTCCATTATGCTCACAGCACAACCCACAAAATGAAGATAAAAAAGCAGAAATCCTGGTTTCTATGACCCTGGTAGAAACCTTGCCACATATCAGAGGTCCACAGGCAGACTGACAGAAGCCCCCTCTGAAGTACTTGTTTCCCTTGGAAATGGCAAAGTGAGAACAGTTAAAACTGTAAAATTAGGTCCTGAAAATAAACCCTGAGCCAAAACAGTTTTGCATGGTATTTCTGCATCAATAATTGCACTCTGAACAGACAAAACTACTTACCTGCATGTGGATGTATTCTGTGATGATTCCACAATGATGTAAAGCTTCCCAGCAGCCACACACGATAACACAAATTTGGCTTCACACTCTTACCCTTGTCCAGTCTCAGCATAAGCTGGAGACACCGAGGCAAAGCAGGGTAGGCCTTTTGGACATGCTAGATTAACTGTGTGCCTGCATGCACAAATGAATGCACTTAGAGTGGCTTCTTAAAGAAACACGTTTAAATTAATTTCTTCCCACCTAAGAAACTTTTCTAGGTAGAAGACAAGAATGTGTGTGGGCATACAAAAACTAGATAAACTGTACTGAGCAAAAACAAGCTGTATTCAAAACTCAACAGGAAAAATGCTTTATGAGAAGTTCTTTCATTAAGGATTTAACTCATGACATGTCACACAAACCCACGGGAAGTGAAATTGCTAACTGCAGGGCTTTGGGATCTAGAGCACACAGGATCTAGATCCTGCCCTTCATTTTAAAATTCTCTCACACAGTTGAGCTGGGTGATGATGACCTGACTTTTGTGAATTCTCATTCCTTAGCTATCACTTTAATTGTGCGTAAAAGGGGTTCAGAAACCTGGCTTATTAAAATTGCCCACTTTTAGTCTTATAGCAGGTATTCTCCAAAGAAGAACAAGAGAGAAGTCCAAAGAGCAATGTAATCCAACTGCAAGTCCAAGAGCAGGTTTTCCCATCTTCTATACAAAAGAATTAGTAAAGTGAACTCATAAAAATATAAAAGAACATTTCTGTACGGTATGAAAAAAAATAGCTCAGCATTAGCACTGAAAGGAAAGTGGTTGCATACCTCAATATAACAAATCATATTCTGAAACAATAATTCACCTGTAACATTTGTATTGATTTTTAGAGATAATAATATCTCCCCCTAAAACATATTTCACATTGTCTTTGCTCCATTGATCAGAGGTGTTATATAAATGTTTCGATCAATCTGATAAAACTTTTATCCACACGTGCACATCCTGCAACTTTGCTAAGATCCAAAACATGCAGGTAGTGCACACAAGGTAAAAAGAATCTGGATTTTTGTTATGGGCTGTTTCCTTCTATAATGTGCACTACCTTGCTAAGATCACACTACACTGGATTTACCAGCAACCATCAGCTGTTTGTACTTTCTACAAGAAAGTAACTGCATTGAAAAGGAAGGTTTTATCCAAGACATTTCATGTGTTTGGCAAATTACTGATATTCTTAGGTTCCCTGTTGATACAGAACCAGATTTTTTTTCATCCTGGCACACTGCCGCTGAGTTCTAGTTCAAGCTGGTGAATAATACATTAACTCTTACTAACATAGCAGGTCTGACACCGTATCAGAATGGTATGTTGATATAGTATCAGATACAGGGGAGCAATAACATTCATGAAAACTGAAATTGCATTTATAACACAGATGCTAAAATCAAAAATTTGCATTAAGGTAAGTAGTCAAGAGACAGACACTTGAGGGGCTATTAAAATCATTAACAACACACATCACCTTAACGGATTATAAATACATTATACATGACTCTCTAAAGTCAGTGTACGTACACCTTACAGCCTCCCCCCAATTCCGTTTCATTAGTCCAATGAACCTACATCCTGGCTTTCCTGGAACAAGCCTAAAAGATGATTCAAGTGCCATGCTTATAATGCAGTGCTGATTCTCATGTGCAATTCCCACCAACGTACAAAATACCTCTGCAGATTGAGCTGTAGGAAAGGAGAGTAACCAACATTCATTTTATCTAGACTACCAATAACTCAGAAATCTGACATAAGTAAATCCATCCTGAATATGGAAATCAAGACAGAGAAGGGTCTGCCTTTCATTAGTGATTACTAGAAGCATTTTTGACTGTCATTCTGAAACTAAGCAGTCTTTACAAACAAAATAAAGGCTCTTAGCTCAGATCCCACAAGCAACAAAGGAAAACAGTATTTCCACCTCCATCAGTAAAAATTATCATGACAGAAGACTAATTCTAAGCACACAGTGGCTACACCGAAACAAATCTACAGTGGTGTCAATGCACCCACTTTTATTCCCACTGTACTGGCATTTGAGGAAATGTGTTCTCTATTAAAAAGCATTTTATGCAGCTCAATCACTCGTTACTCTGCAGGCATTTTAAGATTTGGCTTCATTACACATTGCAGCACCTCCAGCAGTGATCAAGGATAATAATTCAGTGTCAAAGCAGCATTCTGATATTTTGAACTTAAGTCAGACAAGACCCAGACTTGTCTGGTCACTGTCTCAAGAAACATTAGTCCTCTCAAAGTGTCCATTTACAAGTGAGAAGGTGGATTCACCCATCCCAGGAAATCTGGTGCTAGTGCAAGGAGCAGTAGAGGCCCAGTGTGACCTCTCTACTTCTCTACCACTTCATTCTGAAGAAACCAGTATCACTCTGAATCAAGCCACGCATGGACTTGCACATGGATACCCAGTTTCCCAGAACACTGTATTTAATACCTGTTTTGCATCCTTTGCTTGAGGAAGTTTTAGTCAGAAGTCTCAGCAAAACATTCTGTGATGCTCCAACAAATTTAAAGACTTAGCAAAACGTCTCACAAAAGTCTTCTCACCAGTTCTACTTACTGAACAGCCTGCCTGTTTGCAACACATCCCCACCCCATTATGTAAGTCGGTCTTCTTTCAGAACGAACTCTTAGCCTATAAATGCAACTCAAACAAAATTTTGCATTTGTGAAGCTTCCTCCTCCATGTGAAACAGCTCCAGCTCTTCCACACTGCACTACTGCTGCTTGAAAAAATTACCATCAGTAAAGGTGTCAACATAATATCCTAATTTAAATGGTTATTTTTCCCCTTGTTAAATCCTCAAGTGTTTTGAATACAGCACCAGGGAATAATAGAACGTGAATAAGTAATGAAAGATAAAGATGCGGATTTAAATAAAATATCCCCTATTACCATCCTTAATTCTTATCTACTGTTAAGACGACAGCCATCTGGAACATTACAGCAAGCTGCGCATTCAAGAAGAACCCAGACAGAACAACGTGCAATTCAAACCCTTCAATAACAGCCCTAAATCAAAGTTTTAAGAGGACGCCCGGCCACCAAGAAATACTGCGACCGTGCCGGTGTATCTCATTCCTAGCGCGCGTTTTTTTGCCGCAGGACGCGAGGCCGGTGACCCGAAGGCAGCAGCGGGGGTGTCCGGGATGAGGGGCCCCCTCCCTCCCTCGCTCCCGGCGCTCGGGCGCGCCTCTCCCGCGGCAATGCCGCCCCCTGGCGCTGCCCGCCCGCCAGAGCCGGCCCGCGGCCCCAGGGGCCACCGCCCGTCAATTACCGCCTTCCACCCAGGTCAAAAGGAACATCCCGAGGCGCTATAAATGGTATCCTGTGGAAAATGCATCATACTTTAAAAGCTGGTTTGTTTGTTGGTTTTTTTTTTTTGTTTTGTTTTTTTTTTTTTTTTAAGTAAATTCCGGTATTTGCTGCCCTAATGTGTACAGAGCTTGCCTTTCACAGCGCAGACCCTGCAGTAAGGCACCTCCTCTTGTGTGTGAAAATAGTGATGCAGCACACACCCCGCAAACAAAATTTATCAAACGTGAGGCTTTTCTCCAAATTAAATCATTCTGGAATATGATTTTTCTTGAAATTTATTTTTTTCCCAAACAAGACCGGCCAATAATGTTACAACACCTGTAACTATATTGATGTGGTATTTGTAAGAACATCAAACTTGTAAATTGATCCAATTCAGAAGCAATGGAAACAGCAGTGCAGAGTGGCTGTTGAGTGCAAGCAATAAATCATACAAATTGCATAATTATAACTTCCATAACTCCAGAGACAGTTTGCACTAGGAAAGGTAATGCATGATAAAACAGGATGGTTTCATGACCCCTAAAAGGAGAATGCTCCAGTATAGTAGACAGGACAAGGAGGCAATAGCACAGTCCTCAAGAGCATGTTTGACTGCTGGGGACCCATCATCCCCCCCTTCAGCGGGTCAGAGGTGCTGGAGAGGTGGTTTCAAATCCTAGACACAGAAGAAAGTGAATCCTGATATTTCACACTGATATAGTGCTGGGCCACTGATCTCCCATTTGTTCTTTAAGGGGAGAGGCAGAGGAAGAGGAAATTTAATCCACCTGATCCCAAAGGTTTGCAAGGGGAGGAAACTTAAGATTTGTTCTTGGCCGAAGAAAATATTTCATACATTAGCAAATCAAAAGCTTCTTTCAATCTTCAACACCTTTTCTTCAGATATGTCCTTCGGTTTTGTGCCTCCTTCCTGCACCACTTAAATTCTTCCATTTAAATTTTGGGGGTTTTTTTGTTTTGTTTTTGTTTTTTCCTACCCTCTCTCCCAGTTCTCCAGTTCATTAGACAAAATAAAAATAAATTATTTCCAAATAACATCTGCTCCCTCAAGACAAGGGAGGAACAGCCCCTTTCCTTTTTTCTTCATTGCAACTGATTTACTACCAGTCAAAAGTGGGCTGAGCCAGTGCCATACCCTGCCAGGCAGGGTGTTCTCCAATAATGCAGCACAAAGGAAGTGGCAAAGAATGAGCTGGCATAAGGCTTCTCCTAGTACGTGGTTAAGATGTTGGAGCTGATGGTACAAGACTTCAGTGAATGTTTCAACAGTTTAACTTAATATTACTTTCTCACTCCTAGCAAATTGCTCCCATTTTCCAACCAATTTACAGCCCACATTCCTACTCTGCTGTTATAACTGTTTACAGTAAATCAGATCTGCCTGTGATTGTTGAAGCAATAACTCTCAACAAAGAGGGCAGCAGGAACATATTTCAGTCTAATAAAATAAACGATGGCAGATTAAGCTCTCTTCTAAAGAATGTCTTAACAAAACCTAAAGAGAGACTGTCATTTCACAGAGGCAAGGGGATGGTTGCCAAAGCTGGGAAGAGTTAAAGATCCTGCTGTCACTCACATGTAGTGTGCCAAAATAACAAAAGTAACGCGTGAAGAAAGCAATCACCTACAGTAGGAATGGGGAACAAAAGCTAAATGAGTTTTTCCTGTGCTAGTGACCTTTGACTGCGAGACAGGCAACTTCTCCTACCTGACCTCTTATTACAGAGTTGTTCTTGGACAGCAACTCTTCTCTTACTATGCCTTTCACCTATTCTATAACTTTGAAGGCTCGCAGTATTCAGTCTCAGACTATTCACTGAAGTATACCCTTCATACTGAAGGAGAATTTCTCATTAAACAATCATTTCAGGTAGGCTACTTCCAGAAATCCATCTTTTACCTTTTAAAACTTTATAGTTCATGTAATTTCCAGACACATCTTAGGTATGCAAGTTTATCACCAGTCCTACTGTTCAGCAGCAAAATGCCATGGAAGAAAAACAGACAGACAGAGAATAATTCCAATGCCAAGTCATCTTGGGCGCTCTGCTGCTTAATACAGGAAAAATACTCCTCTGTGGGATCATCATACTCTGCCTTGAGAGCTTAGTACTCCATCACAGCTCAACATGAACCTTTTTCCTAACAGGGAACTGAAAGAACAGATGGGAACCTGGAAAACACTGCTGAAGGAAACACACATTTGCAATGTGTGATGGCACAACAAAGCCAGGATTACCCCACCACAAGCCCTTTAAACCACCACACTGAACAGGCATAATAGGCAGGGTAAGAAAACTATTGGGTTTGTGATAAGGAAGCTGTCCCACAGTGCAGGTCCCCCAGAGGGTGCACAGAGTGTTTTTTCTAGCCTTGTTACTATTAATAAGAGCAGACCACCTCATAGCAAGGGGGAGCAGGATTTGGATTGAAGGCACTTCTCACAGCATCTACATGTTCTGAGACAGGAAAAGGACCTGGCACTGTAGAGCAGTACACAGAGATGGGTCTCTTGCTTGAGAATTTCAGATACATTGCCTCTGGGACTGTGGAGTGAAACACCCTCTGTCTACACTGCCCAAATAAAAAATACAGCCAAAACAAATTTCTTGGGACAGTGAGAAGGACAGAAGAAACATAAATGGCTGCCCATTTATGTTCTTCTCTTTCACTTAATATGTAGGCTGGAAAAAAAATGACTTGTCAGCAAGTATTGGCAATTTTTAGAGCAACCGATTAACTAGCAAGTCACAAGTTGTGCAAGGGGAAAGAAAAATCCATAACTCAAGTTTGCTATATGTGGGTTGAAGCAAGGAGGAGGGTCCATATTTTGTAAAAAGAAGTATCATTAAGCATCGAGTTTGGAAAGCTCAGTTAAACTGGGAAAAAACAAAGGTAATAAAAATAACTTTGAGAACAGAAAATTGAATTAACAGTGAAGTGGGCCAATGCAAGTTACTTAAGGAACTTTTTGCATTAGAAAAACTATCAGAAATAAGAGAACAGCATAATAAACTAAATGAAATTATTTTACATATACAGAGATGCAAATAAAAATAAAAAAAAACAAAGGTTTGAACAGAGATGAGGAAAGAGAGGAGAAATAAAGGAAAACATGTCAATGGGACTTTAAAAAGTTGAAGGCTTACAAAGAAAGTGAACGTATAACAAGAGGGGAAAGAAAATGAAATGTAAACAAATTAATGCTCAGGATTTTGAGGGTTTTTTGTTTTTGTTGTTTTTGGTTTTTTTTTTTTTTTTTTTTTTTTTTTACTGCAGAGATGTCTGGCATTTATCAGAGATAGAGAAGTATTAAAATACAAGCTTTGCAGAATGCCTAATGGTAGAAAGAGGGTATAAAATAAACATGAACATAGAGAATGACAAAGATCCTGGGCATGACAATGACTTTGGGCATTCAGAACTTTTAAAACAACTCCCAAAACCCCAGAGAACTTTAGAAGATAGAGGTTTTCTTACTTCTTTATATTTCTTTGAAAGGTGCAAGAGGATGCCTCGTACATTATAGGAGGATGTTACAGAAGCAGAACTAAAATAATAAATGTACACCCTGATGGTTCTCAGCTGCAGTTCAGCATTTTAGCACTGTGACTAAGTATTCTAACACAGGAAAAGATCCTGCTGCCCTGGTACTTTATCCTGCAAAATTGTGAATATGTCTTCCACCTAGGCCAGTGAATATTGGTTTTCAATGGCTTTCAACGCAGACAGCTGTAAAATGCTCTCTGCTTTTAGTGTTCTGTGTTTTCCTGTGGTCTCCATTTCCCCAATCAATCCACTCTTACACCACATAAGTAACCTCAGCAGGGGTCACTACGTGAGGCAAAATGCCAGCAGCATAAGAATGAGGAAACACCTACATACTGAGCCTTTTAGAAATTGAGTCAGAGAAGGTTTCTTTATGGCATCTTCTTTCAAGAATAAATAAATCAGGTAGAGAGTGTGGTCTTGGTGAAATGTACACTGTCCTGGAAAAGGTGTGAAATTGTGCTCCATATGATTAGGAGCTCAGGCAAGCAGGAATTCAATGAATTATTGAATTGTAAGAAAACAATCTCATACAGTATAAGACAGGGACAGAAATAAACCATGCAGAGATTGAAAGGTATTGCAAGCTAGTAAATTAAAAATTATAGAAAAAAAAGTGTGAAGGAAGAGAACCAGGCATTACTGCACAATCCAAATAATTTAACACAAATAGAAAACGTTGCCATTCTGCATTGGGCTTTATTCATCTAAAAAATATCAGAACAGGAATAGCTTCTCTATTTATCATTCTATTTATAAAACAGCAAGTCCAAAACACAAGTCTAATAGAAGCTTTTGCTTTTGATAATCCTGTTCATCTGCAAAATACAGTAAGATCTCTCTGAACTGATTCCAGTTGCAACTACATACTACCCTTACACTGGACTTCCAGGGGGCAGACTTTGGCCTATTTAGGAGACTTATTCAGAGAGTTCCTTGGGAAGCAGCTCTTAAAAACAAAGGAGTTCAGGAAAGCTGGGCATGCTCCAAAACAGAGATTTTGAGGGCACAGGAACAGACTGTCCCTGTGTGCTGAAAGATGAGCTGACAAGGTAAGCGTCCAGCCTGGATGGGCAAGGAGGGGTTGGAGGAAATTAGGAATAAAAAGAGGATGTATCATTTTTGGAAGGAGGGTCAGGTCTCTCAGGAAGTATTTAAGGGGGCTGCTAGAGCATGTAGGAAAAAAATTAGGAAGGCCAAAGCTCAGTTTGAACTTAAAACGGTGACTTCTGTAAAGGATAATAAAAAATGTTTCTACAAATATATTAATGGTAAAAGGAAGAGTAAGGCCAACCTTTGCCTTCTATTGGATGAGGGAGGGAACTTCGTAACTGCAGATGAGGAGAAGGCTGAAGTGCTAAATGCCTTTTTTGCCTCAGTTTTCAGTGGGAAGACAACTTGCCTTCAAGACAACTGGTCTCGGGTTGGATGATGGTGTCAGGGAACAGAATGGTCCCCCCATTATCCAAGAGGAGGCAGTCAGAGAACCGCTGAGATGCTCGGATACTCATAAATCTATGGGCCCAGATGGGATCCATCCCAGGGTGATGAGAGAGCTGGCAGATGAGCTTGCTAAGCCACTCTCCATCATTTACCATCAGTCTTGGCTCACTGGTGAGGTTCCAGATGACTGGAAACTGGCCAGTGTGACACCCATTCCCAAAAAGGGTGGGAGGGAGGATCCTGGTAATTATAGACCAGTCAGGCTAACCTCAGTACCTGGCAAGATAATGAGAAAATGGAACCTTTATACTGAGTGTCATCACACAGAATTTACAGGGTGGCCAGGGTATCAGGCCCAGCCGGCACAGGTTTAGGAGAGGTAGGTCATGTTTGACCAACCTGGTCTCCTTTTCTGACCAGGTGACCCACCTGGTGGATGCAGGAAGGGCTGTGGATGTTGTCTATTTGGACTCCAGCAAGGCCTTTGACACTGTTTCCCACAGCACACTCCTGGATAAGCTGGCAGCCCGTGGCTTGGACAGGAGCACTCTGTGCTGGGTTAGGAACTGGCTGGATGGCCGGGCCCAGAGAGTGGTGGTGAACGGTGCAGCATCCAGCTGGGGCCAGGCACCAGTGGTGTCCCTCAGGGGTCTGTGCTGGGGCCAGTTCTGTTCAGTATTTTTATTGATGACATGGATGTGGGTATTGAATCTTTCATCAGTAAATCTGTGGATGACACTCAGCTGGGAGGATGTGTCAATCTGTTGGAAGGTAGGAGGGCTTTGCAGAGAGATCTGGAACAGTTGGATGGATGGGCAGAGTCCAATAGGATGAAGTTTAATAAGTCCAAGTGCCGAGTCCTGCACTTTGGCGACAATAACCCCCTGCAGCATTATAGGCTGGGGACGGTGTGGCTGGACAGTGCCAGGAGTAAAGGGACCTGGGGGCACTGGTGACAGCAGCTGAACATGAGCCAGCAGTGAGCCCAGGTGGCCAAGAAGGCCAATGGCATCCTGGCCTGGATCAGGAATGGTGTGGCCAGCAGGAGCAGGGAGGTCATTCTTCCCCTGTACTCGGCACTGGTGGGGCCACACCTTGAGTGCTGTGTCCAGTTCTGTCCCCTCAGTTTAGGAAGGACGTTGAGATGCTTGAGCGTGTCCAGAGGAGGGAACAAGGCTGGTGAGGGGCTTGGAACACAAACCCTGTGAGGAACAGCTGAGGGAGCTGGGAGTGTTTAGCCTGGAGAAAAGGAGACTCAGAGGTGACCTTATCACTCCCTACAACTTCCTGAAGGGCGGCTGTGGACAGCTGGGGGTTGGTCTCTTTCTCCAGGCAGTGACTGACAGAACGAGAGGACAATCTCAGGCTGTGTCAAGGGAAATATAGGTTGGACATTAGGAAAAAGTTTTTCATGGAAAGAGTGATAAGGTACTGGAATGGTCTGCCCAGGGAAGTGGTGGAGTCGCCATTCCTGGATGCGTTTAAAAAAAGACTGGATGTGGCGCTCGATGCCATGATCTGGTTGAGGTGGTAGGGCATGGGTTGGGCTTGATGATCTTGAAGCTCTCTTCCAGCACAGACGTTCTGTGATTCTGTAAAAAACCCACACAGTTACTGGGTATTTACAATAAAATCTTTGCTGAACTCTGAACTCTGGCAATTGTCCTTTCAGTTAAAAGGCCCTTTTTTTTTTTTTTTTTTTTTTTTTTTTTTTTTTTTAATCTAAAGTAGTCAGCTTCAATTACTAGCCATTAGAAATGACCACTTCTGCTTTTGTCTATCTATAAATATGTTTCCACTATCAGGTTCTGGTTTCTGAACAGGTAACTGCAGGCTATAACCAAAGGATCTCAGACTTCTGTTCTTTAAACTGAACAAAGATGGCTCATATCTACAACTGGTTTTAACCAGCCTCACTGGCAAAAACTGTTAGGACACATGGGTGTCACCCTGGTTTTTCTGAGTTTTTTAAAGCCTTTTGATTATTCATAAAATGGAGTCAGACTTTTTAGCTACTGCACAATATTAGGAGCAGTTTCTACCTTTTTCCCACAGATGTAGCATAAACAAATCCTTTGTTTTTCATTCTCTGTCCTTTGTTTGCATATTTCTAACCTGAAAACAATTGTAAATGACAGCTGGTCTGGCCATTGGGCTGGGAGGTGAAAACTCCAGAAACTAATCCACAGCCAGACCCACAAATGTATAAAAAGTAAGAAATAAACAGGCTGGGGGCTCTGGGTTTGGCTCAGCCTTGAGCTCGCTTGGAGGAACTCTCTGCTCTGCGAAAATCTCTTGACTCTGTGTGATTGCTTTGCGTATCCCTACAACACATGGGCTTTATTCATAATTTTCTTCTGGTCTATAATACATACCGCAGACAGGTTTCAGGCACAATTTTTTTGAGTATTGGCCAATTTGCTCTTGAAGCATCCTTGGACCACAATACTGATACACCATCCATGCTGTTTTGGGCTGGCAAAAGACTAAGCCAAGTACTTGCCAAAAACTGTCAAAAGCTCAGTTCAGCACTACTGAGCTGCAGGAATGGTTGTGCACCTGTCCAGAATTTTGTTATTTTCAAGTATTCCTCAGATTGTCATTACTTACTACATAAGCAGAAAGAATATGGAGAAAAAAAAAAGAGCTCATCTAAATAAATATCCAGATCTATGTTTTTGCACTGCAATCAGGTAAGGTACTGAAAACGACACCACCATTTCTGATGCTTCAGCCAGTGTCTACAGCTTATTTAGAGGGCATCTCTCCCACTGGAATTATATCCTTCCACCTAAGGATGTGGCTGACCACTTCATGAGATAATGAATAATGTTACACCAGTACTCACAGTTTTTTTCATAGGTACTGAATAGAAGTGAACAAACTTCACACTCAAACATTTTTCTGCTGGCACAGGAAAATTCACATTTTGATCGCTAGATCAAGGAACATTTAAACAGATTAAGAACTAGATCAAGAACATATATATACCCAGAAGACAGCACACTGGAAACCTGAAAATACAAAAGCAATACATTTCATTCAGGTCATTTTTTTACTGCAGTAACAAGAACAAATGCTACAAGTGATTATGTTGGAAATTCCACATTGCATATGCTCTGACTTGTAAAAAAAATATTTTTCTCCTAACTACAGAGAAACAATATCCTAAAATATTAATTTAACTGTAAAAGTCGAAGGGCTGTTAAGTTCCCTGAACTAAAATCAACAGAAATTTAGCTTAAATATGCAAAAAAACCCACCCGATTCTTCTTTAGTAGACCAGGACTATCAAGTTCAAAATTTATAATTTTGTCATAAGGCTGAAGGATTTTCTAGTTAAAAGAATTTCTGACCAAGCCTTGCTCTTTCTTATGTGGACTGCACTTTCATCAAGGTAAGATGGCCTGCATCCAAGCAGCTCAGCTCAGAAACAGATGCTGCAGCTTCAGTGTGGAGAATGCCAGAGGTGAAATTCTGAACTCTGCTGAAACTGGAGGCAAAATTCTTACTGGTATCAATAGATCAGAAATCCTGCCTCCATGTATTTTCAAAATTCTCTCTCCAACAAAACATTCAAAATGAAGATTATGAAAAATCTAAAATAACTGCTGTTTTGTGCAGGATTTAGCATTTTCCAAAGGTTACTAAAGTCAAGCCTACAAGGAGATATGGAGATATGCCTATTTGCTCCTCTCTGGCACAGAGCACAGATTATTTTTCCTTGTACAATGTTTTAGAACACGGGAACTGGGAAAAAAAATTAGTAGATAGAATGTTTCTATGACTTCTGATCCAGATATAGGATTGTTTATCTGCACAAAAATACACATAGATTCAGCCTGTCATTTCCAGCTCACATTGTTAATTATATTTCAATGCACTTCGCTAGATAAGAGGTATAATCCAGCCAGAAGCATATAGAGGTTGTAGTCCAAATTATGCAAGGTGTCTTGCAGCTGATAATTCCAACAGGTAATGAAGTGTTTAATCTTATGCAGCTTGGCACACATGCCTGTTTATCTTTACCCAAGCCTCCAACATGCACATCAAACCAAAGATATCATCCACAAATATGATGAGTGAATCTTCTTTTCAGGTACCATCCAAGTTTTAATTATATTCTACTACAATATTTTTGCGTAAAGAAAGAAACCAGGTTCAAACGCAACAACAACAAAAAATTTGTGTTTCAAATATCCACGTGATTTTCTTCTATTTCTTACATGATCTCAGCCTGTCAGTGGAAATCTGGCAGGCCATCAGAAATGCTGATCACAAGCACCTGTTGCACATGGGCCACAGATTCTTTGCAATTATAGATGACAAAATCCCTGGGCCTTATACTATCACCTGCTAATATTGTCTCCCCGGCTAAATATTGAGTCTGTGGAGCACAGACCTCCCAAGAGGACTGTAACAGAAGCAGTGGTTACCTTCACACCTCGTACACAAAGATACTGTGGCCCGAATCAGCTGAAACATCAGCAAACTGCCTCTGTTCCTGCTCAAGCACGAAGAGAATTCAAACAGAAGGACACGGAGTTCCAACTCCTAGCTCCAGGCATTAGCAATCACTCGTTTTTCTCCCTTCCGCTGCAGTTTGTGTCTCCAAGGACAGAGAAAGAAAATTCCTGGGTGAAAACTTTCAGTTCCTGAAATTGGAGATAGAATGTACTTAACTCTGCTCTAAATAATAAGATTTCCATTGCCTCAGAGTAATCAGTTAGGATTTAATGGAAGTACAGAAAAAGACTAAAAGCTTAGAGAAGATGTAAATACATTTTCTTTGGGGAATCAAAGTCAGAACAAATAATCTCTCTTTCTTCCTTTTAAATTCTCTGTATTTAATAATCTCTCTTTCTTCCTTTTAAATTCTCTGTATTTCTACTTGTCTGTCTCGGTAAAAGGTATAAATTGGAAGAGATTTTATATTCTAAAGCCTTCTTTACCATAACACATGTAGCATTAAAATAATTTTAGAGATGAAAACCAGCTCTTCTAGAAAGGATTAGAATTTCAGTAGGTTTATTCTGGATTTATCCTCAGGTTTTATACCTCCCCCACCTTTCAATACATATCATTCATTACTCCAGATTTGGTTACACTTCTGCATACCTGTGGGTGTAGAGCTTGCAGCATGCATGGAACCCTCTGGTGATTGAAGGAACAAACTATACAGCAGACAGTAATTTCATTCCCTTTAAATATTTAATTAAGTGAAAACTCAGTCAAGGCTGGTAACGTCCCTATTTTACAAAATGTTTTATAGAAATTTTCATTTGGCTTGTATCTGTACTACTGTATTTGCAAATACCTCAAATAAAACCTTAAACAAACAAAAACAACAAAAAAGCAAGAAATAATGAGGCAGAAATAACTTCTCATCTTAAAATCAGAAGGAACAAACTCTGGAGAAAAAAAAAAAATCTGTATTTCATGAGGGACATCTATTCTAAATGGAATGGCACCCCAGGGGTTTCTTTTGCTTAGATGTACTTTTGCTTTTAGATTTTTTTGTATGATTGCTTTTAGATGCTCTATCTGAATATTGCCAGTCAATATCAAAGCAAAGATGAAAGTCAAAACATAGAAAAAAAAAAGAAAAACAAGAAAAATAAACATCTGACTTCAATCAGTGAGGTGAATTTACCACCAATGTATGGAGGTGTAATTCTTTACAAATTGCATGTACTTATGCAAGCATAGAATTAGATTTGTACACTGTAACTTGAGAACACTGTCAAAATTCTTGAATGAAAACTTTTGGGTGGAAATGTACTAAAGTGCTAATATTTTGAATCAAAATACATACATCTGAAAATATATATGCAAATAAAAGGTTAAGCAGTATCTTCACTCTCCGCTTCTGCTGTGGTATACTCTTTTTCTAGCACATCAATTTAATGTCAGCGATCCCAGATGACCCAAACCAACATTTTCTTTCTTACAGCTAAAAAAATTAAATAAAATCCAAAACATTAACTGAATATAAAATGCTGTACTATTTTTATCTTTCAGTTTACAGAAAGTCTGAATATTTGAAAAGATAACTGCTTGAGATTGGTTTCACTGAAGTACTACTTGAAAACAAATTAACGCTATTTCTTAAATATTCTATCCATCTCTATACTTATCCTCAAGAGAAACTAAATGAGGCAAAGTATCCTAAAGAGCCTTTTGCACATTTCTGGGACTTGAAAATATCATGCCATGTTAATATAACTTGAAAAACAGAACAAAAAAAAAAAAAACACCACACAGGAGAAAAAAACCAAACCAACAAACAAAAAAAGGCAAAACCATGTGGTATGACACTGAGTATATAAACCAAAATGAACATAACTTAAAGAAACCTGTGAAAGGTAGGCCAACTGTTCATTGACTTTTTCAATAAAACTTGAGGTTTTTAAGAGACCAAACAGTTTTTGTACCTCCAGCCTATTAGTATTTTGGGATAAAGTTGTCAAATACATGCTGTAAACCCATCCAAAAGGCCAAATACGTACAGGCAGTACCTATTTGTAATGGCAAAATGAACAGAAACACAAAATCAATTCCCTGAGTGCCTCCATTACCTCACCTGTGAGACAAGGAACGCAACATTAACCTTTCTTTGAAAATTAATTTGATCCTATCTGCTAAGTGTAACTCCGTGTCACTGCTTTTCTAGGTCCTCTTCTGAGACCACCAGGCCCACAGACCTTTCTGCCTGCCTCTGAGCAGCTCATCAGACACAACATCTTTCTGACAAAACTGGAATTTTCTTAATATGACATGTCAGAAGAGCAGCTATATACTATCAGGAAGAGAGTTACAAGTTTCCTAGCATGATATATTCAAACTCCAGAGTTGGCAAACTAAAGAATGTTTGTCGGTTGTCACCAGGGCTAGTTTCATGCTAAAGTTGTTTGAATTACATATGGGAACATGCTCTATTTGGCCAATGAACAGAAGATGCTACTTTTTCTGTCTCTTTTAATCCTGGCTTTCTGTCATCTTAGCAATTCTTTCTTTTTCAAACCAGCTATAGTCATGAAGAAAAAAAACCCTGTGAATTTTCAATCTGAGCCCAGTACCTCAAAAGATGCAGCTGCAGAACCAGAATCGAATGAAGAATGATTAAAATCGGTGGTATGCATTTCCACATTTCTTCCAAATTTAACTCATCTGTGTGGCCTCTTCCTACTTATTCTGTTGCATCACTGTCAGCTGAAGAAGCTGAACTAAAAAGCAGAGCGATGCAGAAACCTGGAGCAGAGATGGCAAACCAGAATAATTTGATGCAAGGCCCACTCCGAAAGTTTAATGCACCGCGTACGTAGCTGGCAACAGCATTTCAGATGTAAAGGAATAAGCTGCCAGGAATACAATCAGAACTTTCTGTTTGCTTGTTGGCCTGCACACCAGCACAGTGAAGTGTCCACTCGGCATTGGAGGGGGGAGGTTGCCCATCTCCCATTGCAATAGGAAGCTGTTCAGTGACACTATTCACCACTAGATTGCATTTCCATGATTACAACAGAACCACTCTGTATTTCTGTGGCCTTAAACCTACAAAACCTTGATGTCTTTGCGCTTATCCTGGTTAAAGATGACATCATAATCCCTAAAGGGACCCAGCATAAAACTTCAGACCAAGCTTTATTCCTTGCACCTAGCAGATAACCATCTCTATGACTGCAGCATCAGTATTGGGTCATTCCAGGAGTTATTATTCTGTGTGTAATTACCTCATACTGCTGTCCAAAAAGTATTACACAGGTACAAAAAACATTTCAATAAAGTTATTACCACCAGATCTTGGGAGAAAGAGATAGAAGAAAAGCTCACCTTTGAGCATCAACAGAAAAATGCCCTGATCAAAAGGTCTCTACAGATATTGTCAGGCTTTAAACCAAGCTTCTTTCTCAGTTCAAGTTGCCTGACTTTTTCGTATTTTTTGTATTACACATATTTGCATCTAATTATACAGAAAGGCCAGATTAAATTTAATACCTCCATTGCATTTATACAGCCTAAACCTCTATGCTCCAAGTGGAAACCAAAGTATTTTACATATTTAAATGAACAACACCAGACAAGATGACCTTTAAAATCACCATTATAAGAAACACAATTACAAGTGACTCAAGACATATGGCAAACTTAATTATGCTTAAACATACTGGTTTCCAACCTTTTCAACCATGACAAAAATCGATTTCTAAAATTAAAATGCATTTGAGATTTTACAGGAAATGTCTAACAGAATTTACTATTTTTATGTTACTAAATTCTATTGATAGCATTTATCAAAAAAGGCAATTCCATAACAGAAAAAAAAACCCAAACCCTTTAACTACTTATAATTAAATATTACTTAACAAAGATGATTGTGGAAGCATGACATGGAATTAAAATCATTAGTCTGAATTTGATCCTCAAAACTTGGTAACAATTTGATATGCAGTTACTACCATTATAGAATTATAAGACCAAAAGATGTATATGGGTATACTTAACTTGTAAGATCCCAAGTGCTTTAAAATGAGCCAAGAAAATGAGACCCATGCCCACAATCAGTGAAACACAAATAAACACAGGATAAGCACAGGAGTGCAAATCCATGCAAATGCAGGAACACCAATTTTTCAAATGAAACAGCAGAGAGAATACTAATGAGCAGAGGATAATTACTCATGCCGTATTTGCCCAAGACAACACAAAAGGAGCTCTGCAAGACTGGGCTTCTTGGGGGTTTTGTTTTTGCTGCTGTTTCATCCTTTTGGGGTTTTATGTGGACATGACTATTCCATGCTGCCTAAAGAAGGCTGCCAAGAGCTACTTTGGAGCATCAGCTGAACATCAGCTCAGAGTAAAGGATGTTCCCAGCTGCACTGCCAGTCCTGTCCCTGCATCACCACCAAGGGTTTTACACCTTCTGTGAAAGCTAAACTGGCTAAATCCTTCAGGATCACTGTTTAAGTAGAGATGGCCATAGCCATAAGTAATAAGCCATTCAATTACATCACTCACGTTAATGACAACTAGCATTTCATAAAGGTGTGACATGCAGAAGTTAATGACCTCACCCAAATTAGAAATGGAGACACAACAAGACTCAGAGCAGCTTCTTCCTCACGAAAGCACATCTGTTACACTCTGCGTGGGTTCTCCTTTAATGCTTTATTTAAACAGAAGCAATCAAAAGGTTCAGCTCTTCAGCTTAGAATCAGAAAAGCCCTCAGACAAAGGGTGAACTATAGAAACAATATGGAAAGCTTACTTGGTGAAGAAAAATGCAGTGAGGAAGAACATTAAAACACCACCTGAAAAACCAGTAAACAAAACACGGAATCATTCTGGTTATGTCACAGGCACATGGGTTTATGCCATACTTAGCTGGTATTTTTTGCAACAATTAAAAATGGTGTAAAATTGTTAATAATCTTTAGACGTCTTCCAGTAGTATTCCAAAGACCAGTCACAAAGAAAAATAGGGAAGCTTCTGTATCACAGCTACCATTAAAACAGATATTTACACAAACAAAAAAGGTAGGTTTCTCAGTGCACGTGATTCTATTGTAAGACTTTCTGTGTTGCACCTATCTTTGAAATAGAATAAAACTGCTTTGTAGCAAATGGTCATTAACACTTTGATAAATCATGTCCTACGCAATTGTATATGAAGCACGGAACCTTCTTTTCATAAATATTTCAGTATGCAATAGCAAGTATTACATTAAGGAGCACCACTAGTGGTTTCTGCTGTCCAGACAATATTTAATTGCATCCTTCACAACAGTCAAATTTGCAGCTTTTGGAACAATGAATATAAAAAGAATAGAAGAATTTTTGTTATTCTTCTAAGTACATTCTGAACACATTTTATTCTTAAATAGTATTCTAAAGCCAAAACATCAGGGGTTTTTTTAATTAAAAAAAAGCAGATTAAAAAAATCAACTCTGATAGGTTCTCTTCTGTTGAAAGGACAAAACCCTGTAAGATATTCTGTGCAAGCATGCAGAGTGTATTGAACAAAAGAAAGTAAAATTGAGTGTGATAGAAATGTCCAGTTTCCCAAGAAGCTCCTCTGCTACATCTACATGTTGTTTAATAAATACATCTGTTCAATTCCAGAAAGCTTTACTGTACAAGTGGGCTGGTAAGAGCTTTAGGACTTACACAAGCAATTTCTAAGACAATAAAAATCAAGGATGGCAACAAGAGTTGAGCAGAGAGACAAGTATCAGCCTTCAAACAGTAGCTTGGGTTTTGATGTTTTTTTCAAAGGGTTAAAAAGCTATTTTCATGTGCATGAAAGCCTTTATTTTTTATATTTCCTCTAGAAATTAATGCAGTATAGAAATTCTACTTAACATGACTTGGCAAGCACAACCTAGCAATTAGATTGGGAAGCGCAGTCCCCCCTAGCTGTGTGTGTACATACATTACTTACAGGAGAGGTGCTTTCCCAAAAGCGTAATAGGGACAGAAACAGGCTGAGAGAAGCCAGGAAAAGAACTCGGCAGACGAGTCAGGAAAACTTGCCCATCAGTACTGGTGCTGAGGAAACCACAACAAGAGGGTAGGTTTCATTTCCAGCCCTGGGTTACAAATGCCAATCAACCCAAGACAGGATTTATAAGCACAATCCAGCAGTTTGGCAGACAGGCAAGTAATTAAGCTTCCCTTGTCTGGAACACAAGTATGGTTGTTTCGGGCTGTAAAGCAGTTCTCTTCTTTGCCATAACAGAACCTTCTGACTTTATAAGACAGGTCTGCTCAACAATCAAGCACAGACCTTCAACAATTTTCCCAGAACCGTCACGTCTTCGGCTACGGTCCAGAAGAGTATAAAGCTCACACAGTATCACAGCACCACATGTTTATCGTAAGAGATTGATTCAATCAGGATTGATGCTAGACCATCAGCTGGGAAACTGTTTCACCACCATTTCAGGTAAAATTACATGACCTCTAAGTCTCTGGCTCTCCTATCTGTAAAATGGTAATAAACAGTTGATCACTTTTATAGCAGCGTTCTGACGGCCTCAGAAGAAAGTCAATGTCTAAAGGGCACGTTAGTACTCTTCATCCTAAAATGCTAATACATAGTGATACTTGTCAATGCTTCTATTATCCTACATGAAAAGCGTATTTTTTAGCATCTCTAAAAATACTAAAGGATTTTTTGTCAAATTTCCTTCATAGAGAGCACTGACAGCTATAAGTGCAGTAAGCTAAGCCTGATTTTTGCACTACATCTGCAATATCTTTTATACTTGGGCAGCTGGCACAGAGCGAGAAAATTCATTAACATGCTAATGATGTGTCCTATTTAAAATTCCAGCTCTGATTATTGTGTGATTAAGTCTCTTCCCTTGACGTCTGCTTCCTTATATCTGCATTACTGTGAGAAATCAACAATTATTAATGAAGTAAAAAATAGGTGACCAATTTATACACAAGACAAACACATACATACATTTTAGCATTTAAATTTTTTGTCTAATATTTTCCATACAAAATAGTATTATGTTCAGTAAAAAAAAAAAAAAAAAAAAAAAAAAAAAAAAAAAAAAAATCAAAGTTTGCAAGATGCTCACAGGCAGAAAACAATTCAGGTGCCACATGACAGAAATAGACATGTATAGGACCTAACCCTAACCTAGTGTACAGTTTGAGACAGGAACACAGAAAAAAAGGCAGAACTGCCTTTCTTGGTAGCAACACAGATTTTATTGGCATAAATGAAACACCAGGCCTAAGGCTGTGAAGTAAGTCAGGTCAGCTACCCCCAACTCAAATCACACCTTTCACAGTGCAGACAAAGCACCAGTTCTCTCAAACAACAGCAAAAACAAATGGCAACAAAATTGTATTCCAACTCTTTATGCTTTATTCTCTAAACATAAAAGTGCTGTGCAGAATAACACTGTTCCATAAAGGTGGCCTCTTTTCCTCAAGACACCATCTGCATACTGTTTTCCAGAGTGTATCTGAAGGCTTATATTCAGTTAAACGTGTTGGTATCAAACCCATACCAGTGTTCTCAAATATTTTCATTTTTTAAAGGAGAAAATAGGGTAGCTCACATGTAAAGGGGGCAGGGATTATGAAAAGTGAAGATGTCAGGTTTCAATTTATGTATCTCTGACTAGTATCTGCTTTACAGCATTGCATTTTAACACAAGGATAAATTTCTCTTTTTGCCTACAGAATCACAGTAAATTAAAAGAAAATCTACAGAGTAAACAGCCAGTATTTTGAAATCTATTGTCACACATGGTGGGACAGCAGAGGTCAGGCAAGGAAGGTATCTCCTATCATTCGTATAAATGCAAAAGGGAAAAAAAGAGTCTATGAACTGATACCGTTTCTGTTGCTTCAGCAAGCATCTTGTACAGGCACGATTTAAAACCCTGCTAAATTAAAACACAAACAGGAACATACATGTGTACTATAGGAAGTTTAATTACCCTAAAATAAAAGCGAAACAAAACGGGCTGACTAGAAGATCAGAATCCATTTCAACTCTCTTGAAAATCCAAGGAAAGAAGAAGCATTGCCTGATGTGCATTTCTGGGTTTGTATCACAATGCACTAAATTTGAGGAATCATTTTTTTAAACTTTATCTAGATTCTAAAAAAGCATGTTCTTATCTAGAAGTGTGTGCATACATACATTATTCTATGCATTTTTAAAACATTGTCTTAGATGTATTCAGCTGCCTACAAATATTTTTGTTTCTAAGACAGCTCTGCTTATCCTCTTGCCTATGAAGAAACTTCATACGCTTCTAAAACAGAGGCACCTTCCTCTCTTCACCCAACTTACCACACATAAGATGCTGAAAAAGGAAAGAGATTTCAAAATTCTAAAGCTTTAAAGTAGCTCTCAGGACTGTATTTAGTTTAGAGAGAATTATAGTAACAGTACCTTTGTAGTCAATCATATATTACGGAGCCCTTTCAGCCCTTTAAGAAAGCAGCAAGGCCATTTTATCTGCTTCAACTTCAGGAGTGAGTACAGCAGGCAAGAAGAGTAAGTCAAGTTTAGGAACGACTTTGCTGTTTGATAATTTGTCAGTAGCTTTCCCAGTAATCACAGACAACCTCCCCAATTCCAAGACGACACTACAAGCACACTGCTCATAGTTGTCTGAGAGCAGCACTTGGCAAGTTGTTTAAACTCCCCCTCAAACACAAATTTACTATGAGAAGTCTTGCTTTCAGAATCAGGAATCTCTGGCACCTCATACATTCAGACCCACCACCAAATGTGTTATACATGTATGTACTAAACGTTCAGTTTTATATACTAAACATGTTCCTGTCTGTCTGTGTCAAGCCAGACACATCTACTGCTTCTGCATGAAGACTACATCTTCCTCTGTATGTGAACACAAGCACAGTGCCCTCATCACTGAGATAAAAATGGGCTTTGAAAAAGAAATGTTTTGAGAACTAGGCTAAGATAGATTTCAAAAACTGGTATATTGCTGGGGTATCCCTTGTTCTCCATGGCCTCCCCCAACTCCAGAGGAAACAGCTGAGAGGATATTGAACATACTGCTTCTCTAGGTCATTGCCAGATTTTCCTCAGAATGTTTTGTGAAATGCAGAACAATTCATGAAACCCAGCACACCTCCAGGAGATCAGGTCTGAGCAAAAAGCTGTAACAATCTGTAAACTACTCACCAAAGGCAGTCTCTCCTTGCTCAAGTTCTTGTTTCAGTCTGGTGTAATCATCTTTAATTCTCTCTAATTTTCGCGTATTTCTGGCATTCAGAACCAACAGTTCATTGAGAAGTCCTTCCAGTCCCTCCTTCTCAGATGTTAATGATCTTATTTCTTCTGCAAGATCCTTCGCAGTGCCAAAATTACTTCCTGCATGTTTTGTGGGGGCAGGGGAAGAAAGAGGAAAAAGACAATGAGGCAGGACACTTGCAACATCAGTAGCTTACATAGCAATCCTGGGAAATGAGGTAATTATACTTCCCAACAGCAACTGAAAGGGGGAAAAGAAGAAAAACTGCTTTGCAAGCATTCATTTCATTAATATTAAAAGAATAACAATTGCAGCTGATTTAACCTTAACACAGCGTAATGGTATTTTCCTTAATTATTGATACAATTTACATTTTTCCAGGAAACCTGTTCCTAAGGGTTCGCACTTTGAATAATGTCATACTGTAGTTCACTGATCGCTGCAGTGTGATCTATCAGACCATTCTCTTCCTTTGGAGGACCCCTGAATGCACAGTACATTTGAAACAGAGGCTGTATACCTGCTCAACCCTGAAGTATTTCCTCCCTGAACAAAGCAGCCCTGTGCTGGTTTTTATAACAAGTAACAGCAGGTTACTTATGAAGGACACACTGCATTTCTTAAATGGCCTGCACCTCAAGCAGAGGCCATGGGGAGATGTTCTTCTCAGAGAACACATTCAGAAGTCACAACCCTCAACTTCTGGCTCTCCCTGAAACGTCACAGACAGGCAGAAGGCCAGCTCACACTGTTCTGGAGTTTCTAAAAATATCTAGTTCCTTTGGACAGGAATTCAGAGCAAAAGTTCAACTCCCAAGTGGTTTAGAGTGTAGCCTAGTAACATTTATCCACTTAAACGTTCTGAAAACCATTTTTATAACCAGGTGGAGAGGAATGTTTCCTACTTTGAAAAGAAGACTTTTGTAATAAATAGAAAATGACAGTGAGATATTCAGCCATTAAATTACTTTTAAACAGCAGTAGAGTAACAATGCCACATTTACATAACTGTACCAGAATAATTTTAATGATGGAGATACTTGGCTGGGAGGGAAAACAAACCCAACCAAAAAATATACAAATGAAAACCTAAACCCTGCCACCACACTTTAACTTAAAGAATCCTTGATAAAAATAATTTCCATATAGAATTGCCCAATAAAAGAAAGAAGACCTTTAGCATAAGATTTAAGCTCTTGTATCATCCTAAATTAGCAAAAATTGGGTGATATGATCTAATAAGTAAAGGTATTTAGTAAGTAAAGACACTTGGAAGATTTAGCCTTGAAGCAAATATTAACATAAAACCCAGTCACACAAATGTCTCATCAGCTTCTGAAGTTGTACAATGACTGTAGCCTCAAATCACTTTATAATACCACAAGCATTATGTAGATGTGAGAGTATCTTTTTGGTTTTGTTTCAGCAATACAATACACCGTTGCTTATACATAACAGATCAATTGAAGAGTTCATTTTTAAATATTAACACATAATCCAAACAATCAAATTCACATCAGAATATCCTAAATTATGGCATTACATCTTTTTGACCTGGAGTCTTCGAAGTGTTGGTCACAAAGTCTTAAAAGGGAACGCTTTGGCTGCTGTTCAGTTTCTTCAAGACAAGGAAGCAAGAACAGGATGCAAGTGTTTACACTGGTCAGAAGATGGCAAACCACCACCAGCAGCTGCCAGGAGCGGCTCCATTCCTCCAGAATGCCAGAGGGAGCAGGAGCGCTTCCACCAAACACCTACAGCCAGCCATTCTCCTGAAGAAAAGATGCTGCTGCCAACTCAAGTGGCTGTATGAGGGCAGGTGTGCCAAAGGGAGGCTGCACTTACCAAAATTTTGGGAAATACTGTATCAGGTCAGGTTTAAAGACTGAACATTGCTAAGTGTGGTAGTCCTGCCTTGCATTTGGTTTTTTGGTGATTTTTTTATTAGCCCCAAGGCTATGATAGTTTCATTTAACCTCTTCCTCATTTAATGTTGACATTTTCTTGTTTCTTTTTAACACATCAAAAGTCCCTCATTTCTAATTCCCAGTTAAAACCCTATTTGCCACTTCTGTCTTACAATTACAATTAAATAACTATAGATATGTACTTTACAAATAGCACATGTAGGATCTTACTAATAGTAGGATCATATGGCTTACACCAGTGCTTTACCAGGAAAACAACAACACAAATTTTATTACCTTAATTTATCATGTTTCCAAATGGGCAAAACAAAGCAGCAAAATAAGCAAGGCAAAATCACTGGAAAAATGGTAAATATTCAGATGCTTCTAAGGGAACAAGACTTGAGTCCACCTTTATTCACCAGAACTCATCACAAGCATCAAAGCACAGGAGGTTTAATAAAACATGAAGGTGAGAAAATCTTCATTAGAATCTGAAGCCTGCCGCGACGTTTCAGAGGACAGCAAGGAAAAAGGTATGATATTGCATATGAAAGTTTTATATATACTGAATGGGTCTGAATCCCAGAGGAAACGTTTATATCAAAACTGAGGCTATAAGGAAACAGCACCAGATACAAACCCAAAAGCAAAAGGCACCACACCCTACCTGATGCAGCCTCCCATAACAGCAAAAATGTCAAAGTCTCCAGTGAAAATTCAGAAGAGCATATAAAAACTCAGGCATCATAAGTACCATTATCAGGGAGCTCTGACCTCAATCCTCAATTAATAAAAAATTAATATATAATCCATAGCTGCCAGCGTCGGAAAACCCTCCTGGGTTCTATTTTTCTGGTGTGGTTGTTTTTTGGGGTTTTTTTCTGAGTTTTTTTTTGTTGTTGTTGAGACAATGTCACATTGGATAACATACAAACATTCTGAAGACGTATGTCAAGATATTTTATTCTGCTAATCCTCTCAAAATGTTAAAATTACTCTTTTTGATAATTTAATAATTAGTTTGCCTAAGTGAACACAATAAGTTACTTTGTCAACCACTTGGAGCTATGTTTTACACAGCCATACCAATGAGAGAGTTCTAGTTGGCTGTTACTAGTTAAGTCAGTCTAACTCTTCCCAGGAAACATGAAAATCATGCAGCCAATAGGATTGTTTGCTCATAAAATCTGTACAGAGAAAACAAGGCTAAGGAATTAATAGTCTAAGACCGAAGCTGAGATTCTGGTCTAAACCAGGGCATGGGACAGAGATTCTGTGAAGGGGACTGAAGAGCAAGATGTCACTTTTCCCATCGTTCCTCCTGTCTCGCAGTGATGCTTGCTGGAGACGTGCAATTTTAGCCACGTTTATCCACGTTCATATAAACACACGGGGTGCAAACCAGGGCAGCAAACGTGCAGCACCCAGGGCTCTGAACAGGTAATGTGCCGGCAGTGCACTGTCATAAGGAACTGAGTATGCGCACCTCACTTTGAGGGACTGAACATTACCATTATCTCGAAACATAGCAACAAAAAAAGTTCAATCTTCCTCCTTAATCTTGCCCTCTGGGGCTGTCTCCTCCCATGCATCCTTCATCCTCTGCAGAAAGTGACATCAGGTAAGCTCCAGCAGCTTGATGTGAATGCCAAAAATACCAGCCAAATCAAGCACAACAACCCACGCAGCAAAAACAGCCAAAATTAAAACAATCTCCAGGCAGAAAGCAGCTTTATAATTGCTTTTACTTATTGTAAACTTTAGTGCATTTCCCTTATTTCCTCTATTCTTAAAATTTTACTTGTATGGCTACAGCTAAATAGTACTCTGCATATCAAATATATTTTCGATATAGTTACATGCCACAAACTCATGCCCATTATAACACCTCATTGTCAGATTTTACTATATTTGGAAGATTATTGCCCATTTAGTATTCTTGAAGTAAAATATCATTATTTTGATACCATTTGCCAGCATTATTAAATATGATTAAAAATATGGCTTGAAATCTGTCCGATTTTACAAAAATAATAAAAAAAACCCCAAGAAATAAGTTATTAATTAAACTTTATTAAATATTTCCCCCTTCAAAATATAAGACAAAGTTAAGGGTCTACAAATATTTTACTCACACGTGTTCTCAAATTTATGGCAGAAGTTACATACATTCATAGCTACCATTATTGATACTTGAAGCACAGAAAGAAGTCTCAGCCTCACTGAAAATACATTCATTGTAGTAAGTACAAAGGAGTTTTTTTTTTCATTAATAATAAAGCATATCTATTGGACCCTAGCTTAAACGTAACAAAGAATAGACTGGTCAATCCTCATCATTATCTATAAATTAATTCTTCATATACTTACAGCATTACCTTTAATAATTCATAAGAAAGTGAAAATTTACATTTTAGCTTAGGGCATTTGCCACCACAGTATTTATCAATGGTACTGGAATTCAAGGCTGAAAATCTTCCACCCAGTGATTTATGAGGATACAAAGTGATTTCAACACCACAAAAGAAATTGAAGAAAATAAATATCATTCACCTACTCACAAAAGAAAAGGAAAAAGCCAAAGACATGACAGAAATGTAAGATTCTGGAAGGACTGCCAGTGTGTTTGCACCTCTGAAAAAATAAACTGCAAATGAGGGACAGTCTACCATCTCCAGAAACATTTTACAGAAATCCAGCACATTTGAATTGCAATTATTGTTTTTAAGCAATAACACATGTCAATGCTTTTATGAAACATAACACAACTACATGATTGATGTGATCCTGAAAGGTAATTGCCAGCTAGAAGAAGGTGAGAGACCCCACAGACATACATTTGGAGGAGAAATTCTAAGTCACAGAGAGCCTCTTGTACCTGGACTGAATCAGGCACCACAGAACAATTCAGGAATAATAATAATAATAAAATAATAAAAGGGGCAGAGCGGAACACAAATAAATAAGCCCCAAAGTAATAACATTTCAAATCAGTAGTAACAATGGAGAGACATCACTGTCCCCCTTCCACAAATGTTTTCTCTCATGCCCTCCAGACCACAGCACAGCCTTCCTACAGGACGATAGCACCTTCCCTTCACAGCTCTCCCTTCTAACATGACCCCTTTGAGCACAAAGCTGCAGAAAAGGAGCTGCCAAAGAGATAAATTGACCTTCTCTCCTGCTCCAGGGATAGCTGCTTAGGCAAGAGGAGTGAAAGAGACTAAGTTGTTTCACGACTGACTTCTCCAACAGAAGAAAAGACTTTCTGCTGTCTGGTCACATATCATGCTGGAACTTCAGCTGCAATGAATTACCCTTGAAGTTCACTGAAAGCCAGTAACATCCAGCAGACTGACTTGAAAATGAGACTAAAAAAGCATAACGTCCTGGTTTCGGCTGGAATAGAGTTAATTTTCCTCTTGGTGGCTGGTATAGGCTAGTAAGGTGGCACAAGCTGTGTTTTGGATTTAGGCAGAGAATAATGTTGATAACAGAGTGATGTTTTTAGTTGGAGCAGAGCAGAGCAGTTCTTAGCCTAAAATCAGAACATCATTCTCAGCAAATAAACAGGGGGGAGTTGGCTGGGAGGGACCAATAGCTGCCTGGAAATGGGCTGGGCAGTGGTCTGTGGGTTGTAAGCATCACTTTATTGGTATGGTGCATCACTTGCCTGTCTTGGGCTTTATGCTACTCTCACCGGCCTTTTCATTACCATTATTATTGCTGTTACTTTTTATCATTGGTATTATATTTTATTTTGCTTCAGTTATTAAACTGTTCCTATCTTAACCCACAAGTTTTACTTTTTGTTTCCAATTCTCCTCCCCCACTGTGAGCAGAGAGAATGTCCAGGTAGAACTTTACTGCTGGCTAGGGGCAAACCACAACACAGAGCTGTCTGAAGTCTGAGGGACCATTTGAGAGTTGGTTTGGGGGGCTTAGTAGCATTATTTTTCAAATCCATTAATAGGAGGGCCAAAAAGTACAGCGTTTGCACCAATATATGGTGACTAATTTTATTTCATGGAGTATAAAATGAGTGTTGTGGGAAGACATGACCATACACAGCAGTGAATGCCGGAACCAGACGCTGAAGTCATGAAGCAGAATAAATCTCAATACTCCTCTGATTCATCAACCCAGGCAGCTGCTGGAATCAGCAACAGGAAAGTGTGGAACCAGCTACGTCATCTGACAAGATGCAGCCCTCTATTGGACTCCAATTAATCAAAAAACTGAGCCTTCATAAGAAGGCACAAAGGAGCAGCGTCAAATTTGCCTCTAAGACTAGGCGAGTTCTGCAGCCATTACTGAACAACAGTTCTCAGAAGCAGAAAAGATAAAGAAACTAGGAACACCACTTCCATCTAGTGAAAGACAAATTAGGAGCAGCACATCTGGGGAAGAGCTTGACATCCTACCAAGAACCGTGTGTCCATTCATATTTCTGATTGAAATGACAGAACTACAGAACAAGCATGAAAACAAGGCATCCACATTAACATAAACCACAGATGGATGGGTAAAAATGTCCTTCTGCCTGCACTGGCACCTTCCAGTCTGATGGCTCTGTCCCCTCTCTAACCTACTCATTTCCCAACAGGAATACTTAGCACCAAAGCTGGAAAGCTGGGAGCTCTTTTTGTTACAGTTGGATCCAGGCAGAATTTGCCCTAAATGAGCATCAAAGAGCAGCCAAAGAGGCAACAGCCCTAACATTAGGCTTTGTGAAATATGCTATCTAGTATTTATGTCATGTTGATTATAACTATGCTTTTACATTGACATAAGGAAAAAAACCTTATAGTACTGCTGGAAATCATGCCACAACATCATTTCCAAGCAGCTCCCACTTGCCAGTACTTAATGAAATAGAGGTAATGATATTTATAGGACCATGCCATGTGATCTCTTGCTGGTAAAGACAATTTTAAGATTTTCAAACTACAAATCAGCTCACTAACTTCTGTGTTTAGATCTAACTTGCGTTTTCAAAAACAGAAGGAAATTAATGACATGCATCTCACAGATGCATAATAAACACAGTATCTCATTCATGCCTGCTTAGCTTCCCATTAAGCCACTTTCTGGCTATCTAGTCCCATGCTAATATTCTCAAGAGGAAAAAAAGTTCTCAAAGAGTCTATGAAAACGTTTTAAAATGTACCTCCATAAACCTCTTTTATTCAAATATAGGAAAGAGCTGAAACAGGACTAAAAATTCATTTTAGTTTGCATCTTCCCTCGTGTTCCCAAATTATTTTCTCACTAAGGAAACAACAGAAACACGCCATGTCTTATTTCCTCTGCTGTAAAATAGCACAAAGTATGAAAATAAGTTTCAATAATATTTCTACAGTTATGTTCACACTTGCTTAAACATCATCTTATTTGAATTGTCTTAGCAGCTTCAAATCTTTTTATCTGAAATTTATTCCCTAAAAAAATTCATGCTACATAGTAACATGATACTGAAAGAAAGAACAGAGTATCACGTACTGTCATGTTCTTCCTTATAACTGACTACAAAATTTTATGAGCATGTTAAGGGCCACTATAAGAAGCAGCTGTTAGAAAAATCACATGCAGGTTTCTAAGCACTGACAATAAAGTGTTTTTTAAATACTTTAAAAAAAAGACCTACTAGATGCTAAACTATAATAAAAATTCATCTATAAGAATTTACGAATGCGCATATCAACAGCAGCATCTCATGAAATTGGAGTACCTGTTGCCTATAATTATCTAAAGCTACTGACTTAATAACTGGAACAATATAGGATCCTTCTAATTATCTCTGGAGGAAAATTCTGGACTAGCATCTCTGGAGTATTAACCGTTAGTTATTTGTGCCAACAGGCCAATCAGATGTGAGGTGCTGATATAAAAGTTCTGAATTGTAACTGTTGATAGAGAACTTTTGATAGAAATACCTCTTGAACATGTAAGTATGGGCTTTTCTTTTTCCTATAAGAAAGCTCACTGGAATTTAATTAAATTTATTTTATGGCCTTCAGTAATCCAGATATTCACAAGCTTTAGTTTTTCTCTTCCAAATTTAATTTTACACTTCTTTCCAGGATGAAATAATAGGAAGGAGAGGCATTTATATACATAGTATTGTCTCATGGTATTGTCTCTTACATCTTTACAGTATCATTTATCACACAGCCTTAAATTCCATGGTATTGTATTGATAAGACTAATTTAACTTATGGTTACATTGCACTTATCATGGTATTTTCCTCCAAAAATAATATCAACTATATTCTTATAATTTTTGGTGCAAATACACCAGTACTTTAAATCAATGCATTTGTATTAGAAAGTACAGTCCATGTGGCAAATAAATGTTGTCTGAAGCTGTCAAGATAGCCATTAAAGGCTGAGGTATATATCATGCTTTCCACGTCATCACATCATTAAGTCACCACATACACACTCTGAAAGCTAATTTTCACTTAATAACTCTGTTCTTTAGCTCATCTAATCTAACTTTTGGGATACAGTCACATTTTTGCTTTGATACTGTTCCAAAGCCACTTAACTTTCACTGCTTCCTCAAGAAAAATACTACTTTAATTAAAAATTATGTGACATCTGTATAAAGAAAAACAGTTGTTCTCAATATCCATTAGCAGTGCTCTTGAAGAAACGGTCTGAATGAATTATCTAGCTGCTACATAAGAAGTAACAGACATTTAACCCTGCCTGATGTTTCCAGACCAAATGAAAATCTCTAACTCTAAACTTCATTATTACTGCGTATCTACGTATGCACACTACAATTCCTTCTGAATGTCATGCTGTTCCAAGACTGTCCTTAAACAATTGCAAGTTACCCAACTGAACCTCCTTCCAACTTCTAACAATCGAGTATAGCCAGGCTGTTCATCAACATTGTTGGCTGAGAGACCAGGGAATAGGTACATAAAGTATTTTGCTTAAATCTTAGCCAGTATCTAGAAGGTTAAGACCTGCTTCTTTACTGTGCCTTCCTTAAGAGGTGTCATTCATTTACTCTGAACACAGGAATACACAGAAACTAATTTAGCCCTCTCCATTATCCACTATTCACTGGTTTTGCCTTATTAAGTTTAAAAAAATTAAACAAACAACAACATAACCCCCATTATTTTTATCTCTTCCTTCCTCTTTCTTCTTCTGCATTTATAAATTTTTTTCTTCCTGATTTGCTTCTCTGCTAGCTAGCTGCAACTCACTCTGCATCTTGGCTTATCTGATTTTATTCACCTCATGCCCTAAGACTATTTCTGGTGTTTTCAGATATTTTTTCCTCTTATTTACTTTCAGGTCTTCAGAGAAATAGTTTTCTTTTTATTCTTTTATCTCCCCTGTGTCCTCTGTACATAACTGCATTTTACATAAATAAGTGCCGCCACATTGCCTGAATGTATCTGTATCTTACAATGAAGTAAAGAAATTACAGTATCCACTGTTACCAAATTACTTTGATTTTTAACCATGCCATGCAGAACTTTGCCTTAGTAACAAATTAGGTTTGGACCATTCACAGTCATTAAAATTCCCTGAAGCAAGAGTTAAAAAAGAAACAGTGCTTTTATCAGTACAAAGAAATTGCACTGATATGTCTTAAAAAGCATAGAAAGGCAGTCAAACAATTGTAAAAACAGTTTATAGAAAGAGCAGCATTAAAACGTCTTTGTAATTCATTCCTGAAACAAGCAACATCTTTTAAGAGCTAACAAGTCTAAAATGCTGTTATGATTGTTTTGGAAATGATCCTCAAGCTGTCATTCACTCTCTCCAAGTGTCAGACTAAGATACAGTTTTTCTGGCCAACTGCTTCCTACATGTAGTTGCCTGTCCAGTTTATGGGCTGTTTTGTTCCCAAGCCATAAAATCCCTTTTCTGAAAGCCAGAAAACTACCTACATTTAAACAGTCTAAGGGTAGAGAAGGATGATTGCCTGGTTTGCCTCTTACAGGTGGAAAGAGAAATAAAGAGGATTTCCATTTCAAAAGATGTTAGGAGAAGTAAGGAAATTGAGCATGCTCAGCACCAATACAAAATCTGGGCTTTAACTTCCTTTAGGACTTTGTTCAAGCCTGACATTATCCACTTCTGGGGGGGGGAAAAAAAAAAAAAAAAGAAATATGTGACACTGCACAAGGTTTCATTTTAAAATAATTTCTGTGTACAATATAGATTCTTGTATATAATTGAAAAGATAAATCACATAAGGAGAGCTTTTTTTGATGTTTTGATTTTTTAATGTTTTGATACATGTCATCTTTACATGTATCAAAAACCCTTTAGCCTTTCTTTTCTTGCTGTAACACTGGAAAACTCTCTGCACTCTAGTCCACGTTCCCTTCTACTCAGCTTCCTCTCCAAGGCAAGGGTTTAGCAGAGAGACAGCTACTAAAATATTTGCTGAATTAGAAAACCCATCTCTTCCAACTTAAAAGAAAGGACTGTGATTTGCCTTTTTTCCTTGGTGAACAGTGCAGCAATCCCAAGCAAGTGGCACGTAAGGCTGTTATGTATCACACTGTAATCACATTTCTGTGTTTTACTGGTTGTAAATAACATGCTTGAGTGCTCCAAGGATGAAAGTGCTCTTTTGCTGCCAACATTAGTTGTTTAATGATTTGAACAGCAGAAGCTGCCAATTATTGTATTCCGTTTTAAAGTGTCATTTAAAACCAGACTTGTAATTATGATACCTATACATTTATAACTTAGCTAGAGAGCTATAAGAATGTAACTTGAGGAGTCCTGGAACAGCTATTGATAATTACACATCAATTTCACCTATGGAAAAATACCATGTGTTTTGCAAGTTAATGTCTACCACCCAGCCTCAGCTTTGCCTGTAGTTCCAAAGTGGAGAGGGACCTGAAGTACCTCACACAAGGCATGGCATAGCCCTGCTCTGCCGGGCTGGTCACGACTTCGAGGGATCTACAGTAACACATGAACAACTTCCTCTAACAAGTCTGTTATGAAGAGATCAATAACTGCTCCTTAATACACTCCTTAACACTGTTAATCCTCCTCATCACTTAAAACTTACCTGAAACAGCCAGCATTTTGGCTTCAAGTAGAGCTGGTAGCTGAGTCTCAATATCACTCACTTTCCTCCTCAAAGTACTGCAGAGTTTCTGACTCGTGCAAACCTAAATTGAGGCAGACAGCCATGATATAGAATTCATTCATGTAAAAGTACAAGGCAGTTGAAATGGGGCTTCAAATGTTCTTGGTTAACAGACATGACATAACATCCTGCAGCAAGGTAAAAAAGCTTAATACAAAGTGATGTCTTTACAGAAACGCCCAACATTGAATCAAAATTTCCAGGCTGTGCTGCACATTCTGTTATTAAAACAGGGAATGGTATTAGCATTAGCTACCTGCATGAGAGAGGACATGTTTCACCACTACATACTGAGGCTGCACACAGAAGAAAGGCCATCTTACAAATTCTGCACAGTTTCAGTACTAATAATCAAGCTTCAAGTGGAGCATAAATAAACCAGTATTTGGAGATTAAAAGTCCACAATATACAATGTGATTTTTATACAAAATATACCATGCTCTGCATTTTAACTGAAAAAAGGCAAAGCAGCTTTATTTTTCACACACCCAACATGTAAGGCTATATCAGCTTGATATTGCACTTTGTTTCACAATCAGGACACACATATGACTAGGGTTCAGGTTTCTGACTCTCTCTTGCTCTCTTTTTTATCTTTTTAACTGGAGGTCCTTCAGCAATCAACATGGTTTGGTATTGAAAACGTGGAGTGAGAAAATAGAGGAAAAAATACAAAGGAAATTCAGCTGTTTCTGTACTTTACATTTCAGTGTATGCTGCCACCTCAGAAGGAGCTTATGCAGCGTGCAAAATTTATACAAGTCCCACACATTAAAAAATATTGGGGTTTACTCCACATTGCATCATTTGGGAAGGAAAGCAAAATGAATAAACAAAAACCTTTCACTGAACTAAGGCAAATCCCTTGTTCTGGAGGGAGATGCCAAACACTTTCTTAAAGTGGTAGCTGACACTTAAGAAAACCTTGCATTAATCGGAACCAAAATTAAAGCAATAGTCAAGACAGGCAGAGGTCAGTTCTGAAATGATGTCAGGTGAAAGGAAGTCTCCAGAGAGAAGTTTCCTTGCCTTCCTTCGCTTTTATTTTTCCTTCCTCGAAAACAAGCACCAAGCTTATTAACAGAGGCACAGGTATCGCTTCACTTTTTAAACAGCAAAACTTTATCATTCTAATGGTTTATCTGTTCGTACAATTAAATCATAATAATTCATATATAACGTTAGCTTTAAATCCTTTTAAATTAATAACACCCTCTTCCCTTACTGAGATTATTTGTTATCTATAAATGGGTCATTTTGGGATTTTTTGAGTCAACAGAACTGTCCTCCAAGCAGTAACGGTTACTTGTAAAGACTTCAGAGTCATCCTATTAAGTTAAAAACACATATGGCTTCTGCATCTACTATAATTTTTAAATTCCCAGATATTTCAATTTGTTTCAGTACCCCCTGCTAAGTGACTCAGCAGCTAATTCAGTTAAAATGTGTTTAAAACCCCAAACCTGTCAGAGGTGAATAAACGTGCCTAAAAAACCCAAAGGCCATTTCTGTCTCCCATCTCCAAAATAAATCTGAAAGTTTTTAATGACTTCTTTCCAAGCTGTACTCTCTCTTTAGGGGCATTGAATGGCTCAGTGAATTGCAATTAGATGGGGAATCTTTCAGCTCCAGGAAAACTGCATGAATATATCCCATGCTGGTAGTAAGTTAAAGTCATTATCACAGGACAGCTGTTTGGCAATTATGCAAAATAAGCTGGGATGTTCAATCAGTTTCTAGTGAGCACTGTCCACTTTGTAAGCCCCACTGTCAGACCAAAGCTTGCTGGCACTCTTTATTAATGCACCAAATGCAGGGAGCAGAGGCAGAAAGGGAGTCCCTCCAGCTCGGAGATGATTCTTCTGGAACATGAGATAAGTAGGTTGCAGGGCCTCTGCTTGTATCTATGTCACATGCATTCTGTAGATAAATGAACAACATTAATCTTCAGACCCATCATATGGCATAGTGCAACGAAACTAAATGAGCAAGTGGGACAGACAGAGTGCCTAAACTAATGGCCCTGCTTCTACGTCACATCACATCGACTCTACAAGTTACAATCATTATAAAAAATAAAAATAATTGGATCTTCATAACAGATAACATTATTCATTACAGTAGTTTATTAAGCCACTAAGGAAAGGTTATCTCTTAGCTAAAAAAGATGAGGAACATTCACAGAGCCCGTGTCCTGGGCTTCCAGTGAACACCATCCTTCTCGAACCAGCCTGACTGCAGGTGCCTGTGGCCCCAGCAATGCCCTTTCCCTGTTCACAGCTTGGCTGAGGCCCACAGACCAACAAGCTCAAAGTCTAAAAAAACCCTCTCTTTCAGTTTCAGGAAAGTGTTTTTGCAGCCAAATATTACCGTATTTATTTTAAAATACTCTTCAGTGGTTTCTGAGGTTTTTTTAAAGTAGTTTTTTTTTTTTTTAAGGGTCTTGTTTAGGAATATACCATACAGATCTGCATTCACACTGGAATGTTACTCAAAAAAACCAGTCTAACTGAAACCAGGAGGAAGCTGTTTAGCAAAGGCATGCGGAATCAAGATGAAAAATAGCAAAATATCAAGGGCAAGTTTGCCCATTGTCGTACTCTTCCATCTTTCCAGCATAAGATGTTCATCTAAAGCGGCAAAAACAGGGACAAGGACAGCAAGTAAAACACTGGAATTGACTCTCCAATCATCTCAAGAAAAAAAGAAGTTTTGCGTAACCTTCACATTCTTTAAATCAGCACCTTGGAAAAGACAAAGAAATTCTGCTAACACTGCCTAAAGGAAGGAACAGTCTACCTGGTCTCCCACAGAGCACAGTCTTGCCGTTACTGAAAGCAGATATTAATTCCTGAAGGAAGGTGGTGAATAAGGGGCAGCACTCCCTTCATTAGCAGGCAGAAGTTAGCTTTTGCAGCCACAGCTGAAAACAAGAGAGAGGCAGAAAAGGCCATAGAAATGCCAGTGGCACAGGGGAAAAGGAAAGACCTTTGACAAAGGACTGTCTTCCCCGTACAATAAAAAGGTTTAAAAGACCAGCTTTATTTGTTAAGAGATGAAAATAATACAATGAGATTATATGAATAAAATAAATAGGAAATTATTTGGATGAGTCTCACAACATGCTTGTTATTTATCTTCTATTACAAATAAAAGCCATCACATATGAATGGAATAAAATTAAAAGAGTATTTTATCTACTGAAAATTAAAAACAACAACAAAAAAAAGCAGCTGTGAAATCCTACCTCACAGACGCCTCTATTGTTACCCAATGCTTCAGCTGTTATTGAAAAAGTCTCTAGACACCATGGTGATAAAACAAAACCTCATGAGACATTTTCTGTGGAAAAGGCAAATTCTTTACCTTATGTTTTAGCTTGCAAATAGCTTGAAACAACACTTGAAACATCACTTTGAGCTACTGAATGTCTCATTCATTTTAGTAGATGAGCTGTAGGTCAGTTACAATAATTTCCTTGATGCTTTGTTAATAGTCATTTAAAAAATACAAGGGGAATTATTGTTATGGCCTATATTAATTTTCCCAAGATGTGAGTATAAGCAAGGAATAGGGAAAATGAGCTCAATAAAGTAGAAGGAAGGAGGGGTAACAAGATGCAGTCTTCAAATTCTCTTTTTAACAGTGCACAGTGAAAGTGTTGGTCAAGATGATTAGGAAGAACAGAAGGAAGAACAGATTATGAAGGATAATTGTTTTACTGATTTAGGTGAGTGCTGTTAGAGAAAATGTGGAAAATAATTTCAGAGTATAAATTCATTATTAACCAAAACCCAGAAATATTTTTCACTTCTTGTTTTGTATAGATCTATGTGTATTGGCTAGGGGAAATGCATCTCTTTTTTCTAGAGCATTCATGCAGCAACTGAGCAGTCATGGGACATTCTGAAATAAAAGTTTAGTGTTCCACTTCTTGAAAGGAGCCAATGAAATAAGAAAGATAAAGGAAAAGTATTAACATTTCTAGTTAGAAGCAAAAATTATGCTAAATATGCTACATTACTTTTCTTTTTAAAGGGTATGAAAATGAGGTTGCTAGCTAGATTATGAGCGAAATGGTGGGGAAAAGGGGTACTTCGTTTACGCTCTTCCCTTCACACCAACAAAACCAGTTAGAGAGGAAAGTCAGATTCTGTATTAAGAGCTAAAACATTCAGCTATGATCATGATTTCATGAAGCTGAGGAGTCTGCTCCTGAATAGAGACTTGAGCAAGAGGACTGATCACTAGTAAAAAAGCTGAGAAAGAAGAGATTACTCCATCTGTTTCCTGAAGTATTATAATCCCTGTGGCCTGTTCAAACAAAAACTTGGGGAAGGCTTTTCAGTGTATGCTTAAAAATATTTATGCGCAAAATCTTCTTAGAAAGAACATCACAAAACCAACTTCCTGCTACAAAGCCAATATATTAAGACACATGCTATGATCTGCTTCTATAAAGATTCTGAAGAACTGAAAACATGCACTTACTTTGGCAGTAGTCTCTTTAATGGATGTGCTGAACAATTGCTCTTTCTCTTGAAGGCTAGAAGGGATTAAAATAAATTGAATTAAATTAAATAAATAAATAAAATTAAATTTAAAAGTTAATCTCTGCTCAACATGGCCTGCTACACAAGACACATTTTCATATGGAAATACAATGTTAAGCTGACTCATTACAAACAAAACAGAGTCAATATCGAGAGAAAAACTATGCTTAGTTTCAGGGTTGCTAGTGAGCAACCAACACCATCTTTACAGTTCTTTATTAATGAGTATACAGATTTTACTTACAACTTGAAACACAACTATGATTATTTGTGTAATCATAATACCTAAAGCAAACTAAGAAGTTCCCAGCAATGTCCAGGACTGGTGCTTTGCTAGGCTATCACCCAAAAACCTAACACAAAAGCATTTCTGACACAAAGAACTGGCAGTTTACTATCCTCTTACAACCCAGTTTTCAACTCTACCAGAAAACGTTCAACTACAGTCACTTGTTCTTACAGTCATTTTATGTGTAATACCAGTATTTTTACATCCATAAAAACCTACCAAATATTTGTACCAAATTGATGGAACAGTGGGCTGAAATTGATGCATCACCCATGCTTATATGAACAAAATTCAAGGTTTTCTTCCACGTATTATAAGCATGTAAGTTCCTTACCTTTATATTACCAAATCTAAAGTAAACCTGTGCCTTTGCTTTGCAATAAATTCACCATTTGCGTTTTTAACAAGAAGTTCAAAAATCCAAGTCAAATCAAACATCAGGAGTTAGGAGAGAGGTTATTTTTGCAACTTTATTACTCCCCTCTTTCCGACTTAGGAGGTGTACACTTTTTAAGCAGTGTTCAATTACTTTATCACACACTATTTTCTTTTCTGTCAAACACCTCAGTTTTGTGTACATGACAGTCAGCACTCCCCATTAGCAGCATCTCAGTTTTTCCTCACACCTGCGTTATATAAACTCTACTTCTTTCACAACCTACCATTACTATTTTTCCCAAATAAGATCAAATTATATATTTCTGAGCATTTTTTTTTTCCTCTAGTTTTCAGCATTGAAATATCCAAACAGATCAGAGACATCCTGGGGTTTATTTCAGTGATACTTGTGCATGACAAGGCAGTGTTGTATTCATTTTACAGGTGGGGGAAACAAAAGCCACTGCTATTCAGAAAGCACACTATGACTGAGCGCCTGTTTTGACACGCACGCAGCTCCTGCTGCCTATGCATTTCTCTTTTCTATGCATTTCAGTTTTCTTTGGAGAACCTGCCCTTATTTTCCAAGCACAGCACTTAGTGAGATCTATTTCACCAGTCAGCATTTTCACGAGCATGAATCCCAAGGCACGTGAAGTTGGAGTTGCGCTCAGTTGCTGATCCCCTACAGAAATGCTGGTTGGACCCCCCTGCCCAACTGCACACGGGAGTGAAATAGCCTCAGAGGCAGAATTCAGAATATCCTTTAATCACATTAACGAGGCATCTATTTGCACTGCTGTTCCCAATACCCTGCTTCAAGGAGCACACACCTTTCCTATCTAGAGCCCAGCAAGGCCTGTCACCTCATTACCACCCCAGCGCCTGTGCAATTAAACAAACAGAAATGCAGCTGCCTACCTATATAAGTGTTTAATGACATTTCTCACAGAGCCTCAAATTTCTCTCTTTTCTATAGCAATATAAGTGCAAAACACAAAGTATTGCTGATGTAATGATGCCATTATCAGCTCCCTGCTTGCCTCTGGGCATGCCAGAGGGAATGAACTATTTAGCCACTTCTTTTCTTATGCTCTGGAGTTCCAAGTGACTTTCAGCATCTCCCACAATTGGCATCTGAGCTGGTCAGGCTATGTAAAAAAAAAAAAAGACTGGCTTTGTGTAGGGATGTCAAGGGGCAGCAGCAAGGCTGCAGTGTGTAATTGCATGAATACTGGGTGACTGACCCAATTGTATTGGAACTGCCTCATAAGACCTCTAAAGACCCAGGCCATAACAAAATGTAAAGTGCAGTTATAGCCAGAAGAACAACAGTATATAGATGGCAACTCTAACAAATACCTTCCGTGTGCTCTTCCTTTTATCTGTTTACTTTCCTTACAGAAAGCCTCCCCACAGGTTCATACATTTCCCTGCTCTGCAGAACTCACAGAGCTAAGAGAAAGAGAGATCAATTTTTAACCTCTTTTGAAGCAATGTATCCAAAACAGCACTGCAAACTAGAACGGAGTTGTCAAATCTGCACTGCTAACAAGGATGCACAAGCCCATCCAGACTTTCAGGACCAGGTGCTGAGTGGGAAAAAACATTCTCTCTATACACAGATTTCTTTTTTATGAGTCTCTAACAAGTCACTGAAAAATAAATAAGGAATCAAATATTGCCGCCTCAATAACAGCAGAACTACGGTTTTAAGATAATCTTGTGGAACGGTGGTTTTAATGAAATTTTACATTAATCTGACCTTTTCAACAAAAGGATATCATTAGCAAGCAATTAATTTGACCCAAGCTAGAGACAGCTGGATTAACCAGAGACTCAATTCTGAAGATCCTTTTGTTACAGGTACAGCATTCACACAGACTCCTACAAACGTATTTGTTTTATTTATGGTACATATTTCACAGTTGTATTCTGCTTCAAATCCTTGTTAGCTTTCAGAGTGATACCATAGGAATCCCTCACCCCTTGCAGAGATTAGCCCGTCATACAATGAACACACAGCCATCGTTACAAACTACAAACTGCTCCTAACTACATTTATTCCCAGGTTTTCTTCTACCACAAAACACCATCACGAGAAGCCCCTCACAAGCTTTCCAATTAACTGACAAGGTAATGACCCACAAGAGTAACCAGGCAGTCAATACTGATTCATTCTACCAACAAAGAGCTTTAACGGCCATGATCTGTTACATGTGACTTGAACCAGAAACAGCATTTTCTTTTACAACCACCCTGGAGCATCATATTTCATTTTAAGAGGGGTATTCTGTCTGCTTAAAAGCTGCTTTAGGTATTACTACAAGGGTAAATGGCTTTAGAAGGAGCTCTTTGGAATAACACTAAATTCTTGCCTGGGAAGGCATCCATACTTTTGACTCATTGCTATTCTTCTCTGACAGAACAGCTAATCAAGAATTTGACAGCTTCTCCTCACAGTCTTAGCAATCCATTATGAGGACCATTTAGAACTTATTTCTCAAATTCAATATAAGTCAACTCCATCACAGAGAAAGCACAGTTCTTTCCAGCTGATGAAAGGACTAGAGCAAGACAGGAATTCAATTAACACAAATTTAACTGACTAAATATGAAGGAAAAGAAAGGGTTTTAACACTTGCAGAACCGACAGCAATCTATACATCATGTGCAGTATCTTCATTCATGCAGATGGCCACACGGGCCCTTCATTTAAATGACATGCCATGAACTTACAGACATTGGGATCTATCAGGAGGAAAAAAGAAAATAAAAGTACACGTGCCACATCCCAGAGTATGACTGCATACAGGCTAGACTAGAACAGGAAAGCAGGAGCTGAGGAATGATGTAATTTCTGGATGACACATGAAGCAATACTTTGGCAAAACACAGACTTCAGCTGGGGAGTTGCAGGAGGGTGTGGGAATGATGCATGTTCAGGAACCAAAGTTGATCTGGCATGTAACAACAGACTGTGGGAAAAAATTTAAGATCCAAACACTTCAGGCAGTACCCTTTAAGTACCTCATTTTACTGATATTAAATAGCTATTAAGTATATTTAATTGTAATAACACAGTTGGAACCTGCTGAGATGACGATGTTCATAATTGGGAATGGTGTGCAGGCAAAATAAAGGAAGACATTTCAGTGCAATAGGGGACAGAGGGAAGAATCAGAATCAAGCGGTCTGGTTCACACATCCCTCGCTCCATCACAGCTTCCCACATAACCACAGAGGACATTAAGTGCTACAATATAACAGATAATGTTTAAAATGCCTTTTAAAGAATCTTATGAGAAGTTCTAATTTGCATTCAGGAATTACAGATACTGTGGAAGTGGCTTTGTTCAAAGGAAGGCTAACTAGCACAATACTGGGAAGAATGGCTTTCTCCTAAAGGAAGGCATGTTTCTGAACGTCTTTCCTTCCACTATGCTAATATACTTCCCTTTGCATACCAAGCTATTATGTATTTATGTTTTGCTTCCTAAGAAAAAATTCAAAGAATGCAAAAGGCAATTCATGTTGTTCTCCACATTCAATATATATAAATACACACACTGCTTAAACAGAAACAGTTCCTGTATTAATAATAAATTTTATATATGGCAACAAAAAGCATAGTCAGAAATTTTAGTTTCTATATCCACACAACAGAACACACCACACACAGGGTACCAGTATAAAACAAACAGACCCTGTACTAAAAATTCTTACTTTTCATAGAGAAACTAAGCTGCCATCTCTGATCCCTGCCTGAAACACTGAAAGACAAGTAAAAAGTCCTTCAACAGCAAGTACTCTTCTTCACATTACTGTCACCTAAAAAAATTATTATAGCTCTTGTCATTACATTCCCAATCTCCACACCACAATACAATGCTTAAGCAAAAAGTGCTTTAATTTCTCTAAAACTAAGCATAAATCAGAACAATTTAAAATTGCCCATATTTGAATTTCAAATTCAAGAACAACTGCCTAGAAGCCCACACTCAGACTGTATGAAGAAAGCATGATGGGCTGAACCCTCAATTCATATGAATATGTATTCCCTCCTAGATAAAATCAGCAAATTTAAACAGTTTACAGTTTGAATTTGGCCCAGAGTAATGAGGCAGCCTGCAAAGAATAACCTCATTCTCATGATCACAACCTGCAGGGAGCATGGCTTTTACAGCTTTATGTCTTCTAACTTGATTCTGATTCTGAAGTCACAAGAAGCTATACTCTCTTAGGAGACGAAAATATACAAACCAAGCCCTACACTTGTAATCTTGCTTTTAACAACAAACAGAAGCTGATCTTCAAGAAACGCTTTTGTCCAGTCCCTTGCAAAAGAAGGGGGAAAAAAAAAAAAAAATCCCAGAAGTGCAACTTGGGGAACATTCAGTGTAAAGGACTGCTACAGTCTACATCAAGGCAAAAAGCCACCAAAAATCTTCAGTGTACAGGCTTCATTGTGCCTTTAGTGAAGAAATCCACAATATAAAATCAAATCAATCAATAACTTCCTTGTATTTTTATAGTTGCCTCAATGGGTGTATCTCAAAGTTTTGAAAACAAAGCATTAAAAAAAAGCTTCGAACAAAACAATATTTAACAAGAGGCATCTTTGAGATAGACATGTACACCTAGGACTAAAGGGGAAAAAAAGAGAAAACATCCTTGCTACCAAAGTCTTCTTGAAGAAAAGCAACAGATTATTATTTGCTGATACCACGGGCAGATTTACGCCAAGACAAGACCTACAGAGCATTGCTGGCCCTACACTTCTGCTCAGTTAAGGACTTTCAGGGCTAGAATGCATTAAATGCACTAAGGTAAACCATCACTTTTTGTTTTCCTTTGAAACTCTCTACCACAGTTTGATTCTATCTAATCAAGAAAGACATGGTGTAGTGGTTTCACGTTCACTAAATTCTGGTCTTAGTACTTACTCTTTCTGTGGGAGAGAGACTAGGAGAAAAACAAAGCAGGCTCAACCTTAAAAATTAACAAATAGTTTTATTAACACACACTAAAAGAATAGAAAAAAGAAAGTTGGAAAAAAACTAAAACAGAATGAAACTTCAAAAGCACTCTTCCCTCCCCTTACAAACTGTTAACTTTCCTACAAAACAACATAAAGAGACAAAACTTGTATTTTTCAGTCAGTTTCACTATTTGACAACAGCCTTTCATCAATTCATTAGGGGAAGAGTCTCTCTCAGAGTCATGGATCCCATTGACAACTTAGAACAGTTCTCTTATGGGTTTTAAACTGTCACAAAAACAACCACCCAGAGAAACCTGCCTTTGTGACCCTCCCAGGAGCAGGTTCCCAAGCTGCTTATGGGTCATGGGCCTGAGACTTTTGCATACTGGGGTGTCACCTTTTAAAGATTAATAACTCCAAAGCAAAGGATTCTTCACCTCAAGGTACAGAGATATCTTCTCACTTCTTCACTGGCACAGAGGACTTCTCATCTTTATCTCTGTTCAAGCATCTTATAGGATTAATATTACTTAGTCCATCACAAACACCTTTGCTCAAATCCACACACAAATCTAAACAATCATCTCCCCAAATGCTTATCTTTCCTATGATTTAAAGGAATGATCTAACTATAGAGTTCATTTCCATGGCTCAAGTAAGAATGGAACAACCAACTCTTCAACCTTCTGTCCCAATAGTCTCTTCACTCTTGCTCTACTAACTTCATGCTGTTTTTTTATGTTACTCTTTTTTTACTCTCTCAGAGAAGGGCCAAGCTTTAGAAGCTCCATGCTGCCAAGAAAGGGTTAAATCTGCCCAGAGTCTTTCTCTCTCCCTCTGTAGCTCCTGGTGTTAGATGTTCAAGGCCACGCTGGTGAGGGAGGAAAAACTCACACAGAAACATCAGAGATCAGAGCACCCGGGCAGTCTGGAATCACAAAAACAAACCAAAAAAAAACCCAGGCAGGATCATAAATACCTTCTCAGCCCACCCCTCAGTGTAAATTGGGGTGGTCTCAGCCTAAATGGTGCCCATAGCTCTTATCAGGGGCCTGACAGAGATCTCTCCCTGCTCCAGGGAAGTCTAGAGAAAGTAGCTGTTGTAAAGCAGCAACCTCTCCTTCCCCACCCCGGGGAGCCGATGGAATCCGGCCAGGCCTCAGGGCAGCTCCTCCCAAAATGGGGGAGCAGCAGGCCCAGCTCGTTGTTACCTGTCTCTCTCTGGCTAAAGGAAAGAAGAAAAAGGACCTACCTACAGGAAATTCACAGGGTTTTATACGGTACTTTCCAAAGTCACAGCCAACAATTTCAGTGGTTAGAACAGATGCCAATATTCCAACTAACTCTCTGATAAGTTGCTGTATCTTCCAAAGAAATTCCCAAGTCCTGACCTGGAGAATTATTCTACATTCTTCTATAACTAAAAAACCAAACTGTATTAACCCATGACACATGGGATTGCAATATGTTAATTCTATGTGATCATTTCATAAGCCAGTCTGGGCTACGCATCTGAATACCACCATACTGAGAAAGCAATTTTTCAGCCAAACAAATAAGTTCCTTTTCATCTTTGTACAATGATCCACAGGACTTAAAACAGTGATATTTTCCCAGCAGCATATCTCTGTAATAGGGAGTAAAACTGCCTTTTAAACCTAAGTCATGGTTTTCCAAATCAACTCTAATTTTTTCTCCAATAATGCACCCCACAGAAAACTTCTATATGATGAGAAAGCTAGTAAAAAAATCATAAAAATACAAAATTTCTGCTCAGCTGACATGGTAAAAATCCAATTTCTCTATCTAAACCTGAGAGTGCTCTTTGAGGCAAGGACTTGGACATTAAATACAAGGAGAGAAATGAGAATGGAATTTCTTGTAGCTGCAAGGACCAGTCACCTGAATTAGAAGCAAAATGCAAAGTCTCACCTTGGAAAACTTCCAGCCTCAAAAATTAATCTGATCTGAGACAACAACTATCAAGAGATGTACCTTAAGGCACAGGAGCATCCCACATTCTGCACATTTCAATCTACCAAGTTCTCGAAGGAATATGAATGAGAACTGGAAATTATGCACCTACCTCTGAGCAATCAGAGAGCTGGTTTTTCTCCAGCAACTTGCTCCTCTTCAAGCAATCATTTGCAGAGCAGTATTTCTTCACTGTTGCTAGACATCAAGGATTGCTTCCATACCTCTGCTTCCCCGCTCAGAATTTTTCAAGAGTCAGAACTGGAAATACACTTTCCCAATATTCGTGTAACCTCAGTTTACCAACAGGGTTTCTCGCACTCATGGGTTGCTCATTGTCGACTCTCAAAGACTTACATCTATAGCAAGTGTACTTCAAAAACTCATCATCCTGCCCAGCTCTTGCATACATAAAATCTCTAAACTGAGTCAACTCATATTTGCTAAGTGCTGCCAGACACTACCCCCAGTTAGGAGACTTGAAGAAAAATCAGGACATTGGATGACACTTCACAATTTTTTATAAGAATGATTAATAAAGTGTTTTTTAAATGCCAGGAATAGAAGGACAGAGGCAGAATCTCAGTATGGTTTTGGGGTTTTTACATAAAATCCCTCCAACCGAAACAATCAGTTCAGACACCTGAAGATGCTGCTCGCATCTTTAATCATCACAATAAGCTCAATTTTCATTGCCATGTACTGAGAAATCTTCTGGTCCTATAAATCACCATTCAGACAGCCAAACCAGCTGTCTGTTTCAACCAACCAAACCATTCATATGGTGCTGGATTTCCCACCACTCTTCTGCCAGCTGCTATCAGGAACAGAAGCACCAGACTAAGAACAAAGGGACAATCAAACAGCTATCTACAGGAGCAGTTCATCACATCCTAACTAATACTTTCCCCAGATTTTCTGACGTATCAATAGATCCCCATTCTTCTGCTACATCTGTCTGGATTACGCAAAACCTGGAGCTTGCCCACAGCAGCTGCAATTATTCTCCTAAGAATAACATCCATTTTACTTCACTGACTGAAAGGGTCTGTCCCTGGATATTGTTGCTTGCTGTTTCTCTTCATTATATACAAACTAATTCAGTATCACACATTGATTGAGACAGCTGGTCATTTTTCCCTAAAGTGAAGTAAATCTCATTGTGCACATACCCAGAGGAATCAGCACATATGTGGCCTGGGCTTTATAGGCTGCTACATCCCACTGGATGCTCAGCAGGGAAAATCAGATTCCTCATTACACCATACACGTCGGTACTCGAGCAAGTGTTACTTTTCCTTCTGCTGAGACTTTTTCCTTCTATAACACTGCTTGGAAGGGCAAAAAACAGCCTTTAAGATTGCTCCAAAATAATTCAGATTGCCAGCAATGGCTCTGTCCTCCAAGCTGAAGACTAGCTCTTTCCTTTCCCTGCTCTGTTTTTAATCACCCCAATCTTTCCAATGAAAGCCAGTGCCTACAGTGTGGGAGTAGACTCTGCAGAAGCCCTTTTTCCTCCCTCCAACGAGGGTCCCCACTCTTCCTCCAGTGGGATCAGAGTCATTATGAACTTCTGAGCCATGTTTGCACCTTCACAGAAAGCAAGTTCACTTCATGTGCCAAAGCACAGACATTTTATGGCATGCCAGGCTTTCAATACATAGCTCCTTCAAGATTTGCTGCCACAAGAAAGGAAACAGCCACTTGCCCATTAACTCTACCCTTCTATCCTAGGCAAAGAACAAAGGAATGAAATTAATCCCAGGCAGACAAAATTGGGAGGAAAACACCTATCTATCTACAAGAAAGATGAGCATCTGAGATAAGCAGTCAGATCACAAAAGATGAGGTAGATCCCTTATTTCACCTATGACTTATCTTATCCTCTCACAAAAGACTTTAGCCAAATACTTTGAGAAAGCTGAGATGATGGCCTTGTCAAAGACAAACCCAGGTACAGAACTAGCTGAAAATGAGATTTTCTTATTATCAAGGCTCAAGATGGGTTATGACATTTGATAAGAAATTGGGTATTTCCCTTCCCAGAAGAAGCTGGCTGTGAGGATAGGCCCTCTGATGGCTCTTTAAAGGGCAGTCTCCCACACATGCCAGGAAACATCCTCTGTGGTTCTGCTCCTAGATGCAAGCCCACTGCTGCAGGTTTTGTAGTACACAGAATAAATTGGATCAATGGATCATTAAACGAGAGCTACAATTTTTAAAAAACTGGGCACCACACCATCTTCATGATGTCTAGCTATAACAGCAGCAGTTATAGCAGCTGTATTTTAAAAACCTTGAAAAAATATTTTGGTTCATCTCTTGTAGCAGAGTTAAAGACATGTTTCCTACCACAGAGAACACGGAGTTTTAAAATTCTGTGCTAAGCTGTAAAAAAAAACCGAAGTCAGGACAGCATGAAAGGGCCCTAAATCAAAGTAGTAAGGCAAATAGACAAAGTGGGCTGTGCATCATCCTCAAATCATAGAACATGATTCATCATCGACTGAAATGCCTTGAACGAAGTGACTCCACCATTGAGCGCTGCTGTGCCAGACATGCTGGAACTCCAGTACGAGCTGGAGTCCAAGGCAGCAAAATGGTACGCCACAATTGACATTGCTAATGCCTTTTTCTCCATTCCTCTGGCTGCAGAATGCAGGCCTCAGTTTGCTTTCACCTGGAGGGGCGTGCAGTACACCTGGAACCGACTGCCCCAGGGGTGGAAACACAGCCCCACCATCTGCCATGGACTGATCCAGGCTGCACTGGAAAAAGGTGAGGCTCCAGAGCACCTACAGTATATCGATGACATCATTGTGTGGGGGAACACAGCAATAAAAGTGTTTGAGAAAGGAGAGAAGATCATCCACATTCTCCTGAAAGACAGTTTTGCCATCAAGAAGAGCAAAGCCAAGGGACCTGCCCGAGAGATCCAGTTCAGGGAGTAAAGTGGCAAGATGGATGGAGTCAGATTCCAACTGAGGTCATCAATAAGATCACAGCAATGTCTCCACCAACCAAGAAGAAAACACAAGCTTTCCTAGGCGCCATAGGTTTTTGGAGAATGCACATTCCAGAGTACAGCCAGATTGTGAGCCCTCTCTACCTGGTTACCTGCAAGAAGAACGATTTCCACTGGGGCCCTGAACAGCAGCAAGCGAGGTCTCCTAATGAGACAGCCCATTCTAAATCCAGCTTTCCTAAGTTAGTATGTAAAACTATGTTGAAGTCTTTTTTCCAAATTTCCTCAGGTAAACCAAGTTCTCTAAAAAAACCCTATCTCTTTTCCCTCTATCAGGCTTTGCCCTCAACTGAAGTTGCTGAATAATTTGAGTATATTCCAACAAATAAGACTTACACCCCCCTGAGTACTTGTATTTCATTTTGAATTGATCTTTCTCAAATGAACTCCAGGCATCACAAAAGCAGAATGAACTGGCTGCATAAATCTTCAAGACCAGCTCCTTGTACCGCTAGCCATCTTCTAGTAACTAATACACACAACAGAGAATTTCCTTATCTTCAGATGATCTCACACACCCACCATAGAACATACTCCTACTAATCAAAAATTGTTCCATATGAAGAAGAGGTGGAGCATTCAAATATTTTGAAGGGTATATAATTGAATTTCTTTCAACCAGCAATCCGTGCCCAGACAACAGCCCAGATGGAACTGTGCAATTTCTTTTAAGAATGACATGCTGTAAGGACACACACATCTGCAGATATGGATAAAACAAAGAAACTGCTAAATTAAACTAAATACCAACTGAAATATAACAGATTTCCCCAGTTTGTATAGCAAAATAGAAAGAAACAAAAAAAGGAACTAACAGATATAGAAGTAGATAGGTCAAATAATTAATATGGTCTTATTTTATAATTAGAAAACTCAAATTACACTAGTTAAAAACAAGTATTTCTGAAATGGTGTCCAGAGGCAAATATGAAAATTATATATTTGGATACCTTCTGTAATCTCCAGAAGAAAGTACTTCACACTGAAACACCTAGACCCATTTTCCTCTGATTTCAGTGTGTTGTCTTCAGTTAAAACACTGGCATGTGTCACAGTGCACACACCACCAGCTGCTCCCACCTTCTAAACGCATCTCCACACAACCCCATACAAGCAAACTGAGTTTTTGCCCTGCAATTTCCCCATTTTAAAATAATGATTATACCCTTTAGCTTACCAAGAGCAATTAAGCCTGTCTGGATGAGCAAAATGACCACATTCTGCGGTCTCAACCTCAGTGAGAATTCCCTGTCAAATATTTCTTCGCTCTTAACCAGCAGGTTTTAACTGTGTCTTCCAAGAGCCCTCAAGTAAGGTCCCAGGGTAAGGTGTCTAACACTTCTTAATTCTTCAAACTCAAAGCATGCTTTAGGTATTGAGAAAAGCTCTTTGTACTTAAAAAGTTCACCACATACCCCACATTGTTTAATGTGTTCTCTCATGTTCCTGAAAGTTTGCTTCAATATGTTGAATTTTTTTTTTATCTTTTAGAGACCTGCAAGCCACCAAATACAATTCATTACAGCACAGATTGTCTTAAGAGATGCTTCACACTAGCCCTGCCTGTGTTACTCTAGTGCTGAATGCAATTCATGTAGTCAACAAATAATTATTCAAAAGCATATTATAGCAGTACTTTACTGACAAGCACAATGTTGCTAGAATAAATACAGAGTACCTTGCAGCCCAGCAGTGAGGAGATGGTAATTTACTGCCCATTGATACTGAACTTCCTACATAATCCCTGATCTATAGTACACGTGCATGAGGAATAGCTTTATTTCTCACACAGATAGCTCTAAATTTGGACAACTTTTCTTCCCCTCTGCAACTATTCATAAAATAAAATGCATGTTTCCAGAAAAATCTTTTTCAGATTGATTATGTCAAGACTTTGGAATTTTAAACTAATACATTGAACTAGCATCAACCAAGTATTTAAACCTGTTACCTAGTAAACAATACTTCTTCCACAAGAAATTCTGATTTAGGATAAGCAAATGAAAGTTGCAACCATGGGAATTCTGGCAAGACAAAGGAAAAAGAGTTTACAGTAAGGGTGGTGAAATACAGGATGCCTAGCTGTCAGGTTTGTTCCCCAGCATTCAGGTGGTTTTAGAGTCCTTTGCCCTCTTGCACAGCTCTGTGCCAAACTGATGAAAGAGATGGAGTCTTCACGTTTAGATTTTTCAAGGTGGCACACTTCGTTTATTGTTTCTTATCTTACAATTTTCTCAGTCCAACTAGATCTTTGCAGCTGCCTGGACTTCTCACGACTCCTCCCGTCCCAGGGCTGTCCTTATCTTTTATACTAATTGCTACGTATTTCTTATTTACTATTTCTTACCAATGTCTATCCCTAATACTAAACAGGTCATCTCTATTCTGACCCAATCTTCTTGAATTACTTTGTGCCCACGTCACTGCTGAAATGGAGTGAGGGAAGAAGAAAGAAGGAGACAACGCCCCAAATTCTCCATCTTGCCCCCATTCACTTCAATGCTAGAAACCTAAATATACTGGTTTTTCACCCTGTGATAAGCTAAACTACTATTTTTTACACTCTTGCGGCCTGTAAACCCTCTCGCAGTTAAGGAAGTTTTTCCCATGGACTGAGATCAAAGCCAGCGTCTCTCTGGGCTGGGGTCCCAGACCCCCCTGCCCAGGTCCCTGACCCTCCAGGGCAACCAAAGGAATGCCCTGGACTCCAACACCTAGCAAGGCTGCAAAATCTCCATCTTTGAAGACAAACGAAACTCAGAGAGATGGGGCCCCGAGAGACCTGATCTCACTTGGAAATTGGAGCCTTGCTTTGAGCAGAAGTTTAAACAATTGTTTAGCTGTATGACAATCTAGGAGATGCCCACAGGCACACAGGAATTGTACCCACACCAAATGTCTTACTATGTGCATGATGCTTTTTTATCTTACAGCAGGGGAACAGGCTTGGATTCAGACATAGAATCTCTGTACCTGAGGTATGACAGACTGGCTGGGGGTAGGCAAAATCTTGGGAAGGGACATACACACCCAAGACATCTGACTCCCGCTGACCAAAGGTATATTGCCATACTACAGAATGTTTGGGATGTCTGCTGATAGAAAAGCTAACAAAAGGAGGAGGAAGCAGGGGCATTCATTATTTACAGTGTTTGTCTTCCAGAGCAACCTCTATGTATGCAGAAGCCCTGCTTCCTGGGAAGTGTCTGGGCATCACCTGATGATGGAAAGTAGAGAATAAAACCTTTGCATGCATGCAACATTTTGTTTCTGCTTTAGTAAACTGCCTTATCTCAACCACTGGATTGTTTTCCATCTTATTTCTCTTCCCAGGCCAGCTGAGATGAGCAAGTGATAGTGTTGCCATCACATTCATCTTATTCAATAAACTGTATTAAGTTAGTAGCAAATGTTAAGAATTGACAGTAGTTGACATTAGTAGTAGTAGTCATGCTAAGGCTTGGTAGGCCGCATGTAACCTGCAGATGAACTTTATAGCAGATTTTGTAATGTAAGCAGTGTAGCTAAGGAGTGTATCCATTTATCTAGGGAATGTACCTTTGGCAGAAACCTAAATGTCAGAAAGATAATTGTACCAGGTGGTAAAAGTGAAGTAAGAATTTGTAATGATGAAGAAATCATGTAAAGAAACATATAAAAACCCTGTGATTTTTCAGTAAAGATGGGGTCTTGTCTTTGGACGCTAGTCCACAGACTCCCGGGCCCTCAATAAAGCACCGCATAAACGACTTCGGTTGTTTGTGTTTTCTTCGGATCGGGCAACAATAGCGTGGCCCTGTGGGCACCTGGTGTGCAACCAAGGTCAGCCCACCAGAGTCCCACAGCAAAACTCCAGCTATGGGAATGAGAGCAGAAGCATCTGACCACTGGTGGCAACAAAGTCAAACAACAACAACAAAGAAGTTTAATTCTTTGCATCTTTTAAAAGTGAACAGAAAGGAAATAAATTATTTTAAAATTTTCATTCAAGTTAGGAACTCACTTTGAATAATGAATGCCTCTTTTCTCTCAAGTGATTGTGCTATTCATGGTGCTAGTAAGCAAACAACTCAGAGCAAACCCATACTGTTTAACTCACTTTTAAATAATTTCCCAGTGAGGTAAGTGCAACCCAAATATTACAGCAGCAATGAGAGAAAATAATAACCTGAATATTCTTGCATAAGCAAATCCAAAACCAAGAAAACTCAAATCAGTTTCTCAGACTGCTTAAGATCTTTTATTCCTCAGTCTCAGAAACACAGGTATAAGATATTACTAAAACAAGCTAAACTTAATGCAAAAAACTATTTCCCGTAGCCTAATTTAAAATTTTAAACACATGTCAAAAGAGAAGAATATGTCCTCTATAAAATGTTCCGCTGACTTAAAAAAAATCTGTATAAATTAGCACACATGAGCAGCAATTTCTCATGAATGTTAATACAACCAAACTAAATCCAATAAACATGATGGGAGAAAAAAAATTGCAAGCAACACAGTTATTGCTTATCTGGAAGAAAAGTACGTTAGGATAAACAGGAATTTTATTTTCTCTTGGTGACACAGCAGCAGTACCACTTTCAAAGTCCTATCACTAATATCCGGGATAGTTTCAGTACTTGAATTGCTTTTTTAAATAAAGATGAGGTTATTTCCAAAATACTGCCAAGAGTAGCTACTTTTCCATTTAAAGGATCGATCTACTGTTCATTTACCTGTGAATGTCCCAAAATTATTCATGCTGCATCCTCTCCCCCACTGCCTTGAGTCCACAGTCTGTGTTTAGCATTCCTCATCACATTGGTCTTTATTATAATTACAAGTCCATGGAAGCAAGAAGCATCTCTAATATTTATTTGAATGGCGCCTAGTACACAGTTTCACAGGCTGTGAGAAATACGTTCTAATTACTGCATAACCAAACTGGGGAAAAAATTCCACCAGTTAACAAGAAATAGTGTAAGCTGATGATAGGAATTAACAGTTGATGGACACATATGCTTTCTGTAGGTGGGTCTTCACCATAAGAGAACATTAAATGCAAGACATTCAAATAACTACAAACACTTCTGAGGAAGTCCATCAATATTAGATCTACAACATCTGTTCTTAGAAAGTTTTAAAGTGTCTAAATCCGGTTAATTAGCTGGCACAATGATGAAGAAAACAACTGACAGCCAATTCAGCAAAACATATAGAAAGATGCAAGACTCTGCATCTAAATTGAAATTTAAATACCTCTTTATTGCTCCTGGAAGGTCTAAAGTGAATGGAATTCGATAGGAAGATGCTAAAGTGTCATCCACAGCCTTGCTTATTTCCTGCAGCTCTCTTAAAGAAATGCAGCCAAGTAAAGCAGTCAGTTCACAGTCCTGTGACTGAATAAGCCTATCTTGTTCTTCAATTTCTCTTCTCAGCTGTTGATCTTTTCCTTCTAATATGGCCAGTCTTGTTTGGAGATCTTCAATTTCTTTCTGCATAGAACAGAAACCAAAGTTTACTAAGAACCCTACAAAAGAAGGCCATTTGCCCCTAAGAAAACAAAGTAAAAGTGTCAGCAGTAGCATGAATTAAATTTGTCCAATTTACCAAACATTAAATGAGACTTCCTCTTGCTGACACAAAAATTCTTATGTCAGTTGTACTCAGAAATTGTAGTGCTTCCAGCAGTCTGAAACTCACCGCCTCCATTTCAACACCACTCTTCCAACACCTACTGTCAGCCCTCTTCCACTTTTAAAATACATAGGTATTTCCCACATTCACAGGCTAAGAACTTACACACACACACACAAAAAAAAAGTCAGATCACCCACGGCAACAGAATCTTGTTCTACAGACTCGCAGCTAAGCTGATAAAACATCTATCCTGCAGAATATCCCCTGCAATGGTTTGTCTCATGGTTCCAATCCAACATGAAGCACAGGATGCAAGCAGAGAATCACTGTCTAACCAGTCCTTCTGATAATTAACATTTCATTTTAACAAAAAGCACAAAATCCTTCATTTGACTTAAAATGCACAGAATTTCAACCTCAGTTGCACTCACTTTTCTAGAAGTTCAAAGTGTGTGCATTATGATACTGATGTTCCTTGCAAGAGCAAAATAGAATTTTTAGAATCATAGAATTGTAGAATCATTAATGCTGGAAAAGAGTTCCAAGACCACTGCATCCAACTGTCCATCGAACAGCACCTTGTCAACTAAACTGCAGCATTAAGTCATTTCTTGACCTTTTCCAGGGATGGTGACTCCACCACCTCCCTGGACTGCCTGCTCCAAAGCCTGATCACCCTTTCAGTGAGAAATTTTTTCCTCATGTCCACTCTTAGTCTCCCCTGGTATAGCTTGAGGCCATTTCCTCTAGTCCTGTCACTTGTTACCTAGGAGAAGAGACCAACCTGGCTACAACCTCCTTTCAGGGAGAGACTGATAAGGTTACCCCTAAGTCTCCTTTTCTCCAGGCTAAACACTCCCAGCTCTTTCAGCTGCTCCTCCTCAGACTTGTGCTCTGGACCCTTCATCAGTTTCACTGCCCTCCTCTGGGCATTCTCAAGTACCTCTAGGTCCTTCCTGAAGTGAGGAGGCCAAAAATTAAAAAAAAAAAAAAACCAAAAAAACAAAACAACTTCATGAATTTGTACATCATCCTTGCACAGGTGTTTCCTTGAAAACCCAACGGACAGCTTGCACCCAAGGAAGCAGTTCTTGATGGAATCTGGGTTGCTGAGTTAAAGCTGTCATCAAACTAGGTGAAGGTCATACTGGAGAATTTCATTCTATTCCTTCATTTCTTACTGACTCTGTGAAATTTTGCAAGCCATTTAAACTATTGTCTCCACACATGGCCATAGACCATGTGGTATGTTAATCATTTTCCATACAACCTGCAAGAGACTTCTGACATGCCACCTATAGGCTCTCAAAAGAAATCAAAGCTCAATTTCCAAGTCTGATCACATTCAGTCAAACTAAAAATATAAATGAGAAACAAAAAGCCAAAACTGTCATTAGAAACAACCATATGGCTTTTTATGGCAATTCACTTCTCCATTCTGAATCTGAGCAAATGGCAGTAACACCCAAAATGGTGTTACAGAGATAAAATTAAGTTTGAATCACTAAGATGCCATGTTGATTAATACTGTAAAAAGAGCCCACTCACAAATTAACAAATTGTATTCAAAAGAAGGTTTGAGTGGCACACAGTAAAAGGGTTCTGGGGTCAAATACTGAGTAATGAAGATAAAATAGTATTCTGAATATCTGAACAGACACTTCAGCTATGTACGAGGTAGAGATCTAGGGGGAAACAAAGGCTTACTTCTATACTACAGACTCTTGTAAAACATATGTACTAGGTACAGATAACAGACTTCAGCATTTCTTTGCTCTTTTAGAGCTTCATTTCATAACCTTAACATTATTTTAATGTTTTCAATGCAATTTACATGAAGCTTAGTTCACTAATTTTGTTAAAAAACATACTTTCAGGTTTGCTGCACTGTAACCAGCTTCTCAAGTATCACTTAGAACAAGAATAAATGGTCCTGGCATATTCGAGGGTTGACTAGCTCCAAAATTTCAAGTTCTGCACACTAGATTCATTAATTATTTTCCTCCTTCTTTGGTTTTAAGATATAGTAAGAAGAGAATGGTGTGGCCCATGTTTCAATCACAGGCATTTGTCAAGGACAGAAAGGTCAGCAGACCAAAAACAACAGTTTTGTTTCTTTCAGTCTCAAATTAGGCTTTTAGTGTGCACAAAGGACAATTCTGTCTCTGTGTTACTGGCTCGGGAATACTGCCAAAAATCTTAATAGGGCCTACTTAATACAGAGACCTCCATATTCTGTGAAAATGTAGTAATTGCAATCACTGCAATAAGCAACCTACACGGGAACAGAAAGGAGGATGAACGGAATCTGGTTTCACAATCACACTTTCAGGATTGAAATGTACAACATAAATAGATACCAGAAGCACACAATCTGCATTCACAGAAAGAAAGCTGCTCTGCTCAGGAATATTTCACAGGCATTCCTGGGAGCATGGAAATTTCAATCAGCAAACTGGAATTCTCCCACATTCTTTTCCAGAAATGCAAAGAAGCCTTTAGTGTGCTCTTGGTCAGCCTCCAGGGATAGATAAAAAAGGCCAAAAGTCTCAGCATTGAGCAGCAGATGATATTTGTCTCACTAAACATAAGCTGGAGTTTTACTTTGCAGATTTGAGTTTAAATTGGGATTTCCAACATAACAGCTAATCAGTACTGACTGTATGCCTCCAACTTCACTTATGGACTGATGGTCTCCATGAAGTAGAGATTGCAGCAGAAACATTAATACATAAATGATAGATACTGCCACAAGTTTTCAAATCCCTGAAGACCACTGCAGAACCAACAGGAGAGAGGTTGGAAGAAAAAGTAAAGTGGGGCTGAGGAAAATTTAAAAAAAAAAAAAAAAAAAAAAAAAAAAAAAAAAAAAAATTACTTCTGATCATGCAAGATTTTGGGCAGGAGCAATCTTTAGGGGTTCCTGGGTGCAAACAATCACCACAGATCAGCCTTCCCCAGAACCTTGAATTCCTGGTAATTTTGATAAAATGCTAATAAATAGCATGCCTGTATAATGGTATAGTTAATTCTTCCCTAGTATAAAGATTCAGCTTGAGCAAGTGTAAAAATTAGCTGTCGTGGAGTCCTAAGTACAGCACTTTTCAGTTCAATATTTTGAGGTGGCTCTTAGATGCCTACATTAAAAAAAAAAAAAAAAAAATCTGCATTCTGATAATGCTTAACTACACTGTCTCCTTGTTGATGAAATAAACCTAAAAAATATAAAGGTATTGAGTAGGATAAAAGAGACATTTCTTCACCTAAGTACAATTTTTCCATGACCACATAAGATGATTTTCTTTATTTCTTTGTCAGTTTCCTTTATAAATTTCTATGAATAAGTTTATGTGTGTACACAGGCAGAGACTATTATACTACTGGATCCACCAAAGGAATGAAAATACCACAAAAAGATTTCAAGACAAGACCAGAGAAAAAAAAAGAAAACTAGGTCTATTAGCTCTCTAAGGTGCCACATCACTGAGTGTGATCACCAAGGTTTAAAAGACACATAACTAGACAGTACATTCAGATTTTTGAAGGATGGTGAAAAGAAAGAGCTACATTTTGCTTAAAATGCTTGCAGACTTAAAATTGGACTAATGCCATCTTGAAGCGTTCCATTTGCCAAACTATCACATTGTGACATCATGTGTCATTGTAAAGCTATTGTTAGCAAATGCTGGCTGCTCCGTGATGATTCCTTCATCCTTATGAAAAGCATCAATCATCTTTCAGGAACAAAAGCTGTCAAATCACGTATTTATAGTAAATTCTAACCAGAAACGGATGAAAACTTTTTGTCTTCAAATAAAAACTTCTGAAGATCAGTGTAATATTAAAACATCAAATTACAACAAAGAGCACGCTTAAAAAGATAATGAGGAAAGTTTAAGCATGCACACAAGCCACCAAACCTTCCAGCTCTGCGTTTCTGTAATGAGATTAACACAACTCCTGTGGCTGCCATCTCCAATCATCACTTAGATTATCGACTGGACTCCAGCCAAGGCTCTAATTACTACACAGAAGCAAAGTCGCTATTACAATAAATTTATTTAACTCTGTGTGACAGCTTACAAGGTTTTCCCCACACAGCACTGGTTCTTATACACAACTTTGCAGTCCTGTTACCTGTAACCGTTTCTTTTCCTGAAAAAGCTGGTTTCGTTTTGTGGTCGAAACCTGTGTCCTCTCCTGAGAAGTTGATCTCTGAAGTCTGTGCTCTTTTTCATGGCAAAGACCATTTTCTTCATGTCTAACCCTTTGAAAAAAAGCACGACAAAAGCTAAAAATTAGTGGTTTTCATGAGTTTCAGTGTCTCAAGGATTAAACAGATCAGAATGCTATATGCTGCCTTTAGAGTCATAACACTCTACCACCAGAATGATTACATTTCAAACATATACAGTTAGAGAACATGAGATTTTTTTTCCCCTTGGCATATCTTCCTTTATTATCTCAAACATTTACACTGTTTTTACAACACCATGAAGAAAGAAAATGGAAAGCTTGTATAGCTTCAGGCTTCCCCCAGCTTTATCATATTTCAGAAATTTATCCATCACTGCCTTGAAAGAGACAAAACTAAGGCATGTAGTTTCTATCAATACAGAGAAAATCTCTTAGACAGAAGTTTAGAAACTTGCCAAAGCCATTTTTGCAGCTTCTGTCAGCTTTTGGAGACTACATTAGAGATCATCTGGAGTGTTTGCTCCACAATGCCAAATTTTACTTCTCTCTTGCATTGAGAGTTCTTTCAAAATCACAATCAGTGGGCTTCCTCCCAGTCATCTGTACACCCCTCAGTTGTAAATCTTTGCATGACTGGACTCCAAAGTAATCAGCACATTATGTGAAGCATCAATTCCATAATCTGCCTCTCAAAATGCACCTGCAAACAATGCAAATCCGTTTTGCCTTCCATGGTCCCTCCTAAGGGCACGTGCACTTGCGAAGGGCAATTGCGTTTCTGTGTCCATCTCTAGAGACAAGTACATGCATCTTCACATAAAGAGTACGGATTCATTTCAGTATCTTCCTTAAAAAATACTGTGTCTCAAACAAAGTGCTTTGAGGCATGATTTTCCACTGTAATCTTGCAAAGCAAATACATCCATGCCACATATAAAGCATGCATCATAAGTCTGGTTTAAGCATGATTAATCACGCAATTACGATCTCCATGCACAGGTGTTTAACAAGTGTGTAGAACAAGAGGTTTTCATCTATTCTGCAGGACCATCAAAAGACACACATGCTTTACTCCCTCTCTGTGGGCTGCAGAATGTGCTGAAAAAGCAAAATAAAGCCTCAGCACTAACATAGGTATCACTAAACAAGTTACACATAATGACAGTGTAACTGCATTTCTGTATTAGCAGCGCACACCAAAGAGACATCCCTATTATGAGGTGCTAGGCCACCACTGTGCCTTTCAATCATTACAGGTTCCTGTGGCTCCAACCAACCACACTTCCAGGCAGCTCTGAAGCCTCCTTCAAGCTGGAGCTGCATCATTCCTACAGAGGTACGTAATAAATATCCCAGTGGATGATCAAAATTTATTAAAAGATTCCATTATAAACATAGTTTATTTTCAGAACTTCTTGGAAATTCCATGTCTATCTGTCTACTTGGTACTGCTGGAAGACAAACAAGATCTCTCTGATCTCTCCAAACCTGACTGATTGCACAATCACAGCATTTGCTGTTCCTAAGCTCAACATAACCAAATCTGACTCTCATCACATGCCCCCAGTATCCCGTGTCAACATCAAATGCATTCACTTAAAAACTTATCTCATAATTTAATCAAGTAAAACAAAACTGGGGCATGAATTTCATAACTTAAATAAGCTTCGATACACACTTTTCTTGCAAAAATATGAGATTGACTTAACTACAGTAAAATTGCAATGATCTGGTCTTCTGAGGCTACTCTGATCATCTTTTTAATTTTCCAGGTCTTCTTGTGTTTTCCACTGTCTGATCTAAAAATACTGCTGGAACAGAAAGGAGGTAAACTCCTGTACAGAAGACAAAAGGTACATTTGCTGTATCAATGAGTCAGACCACAGACAAAGCAGTGTAAAAGGCTACAAGAATTAAGCTAGTAAATAAAAAGGTGTCACAACAACAGTAATCAAACTTAAGCTCAAAGAAAGGAGCGTGCAGAAGACAGAAAGGGGAAGAGGATATTCATCCAACCCTGAAGAATGACACTGCTCAGACCTGTGCAAAGAGAAGAGTTACAGATCTAATCATCCAAAGAATAGGAACACTTTCATAAATACATTATAACATCTATTTTATATATAAAAGCATTATATATACATTATACATAAATATAAATAGGATGAAAATAAGCAAACTGTATCTGGGGGATCCTTTAGTGACTCAGTTTCTATGACAAAGAAGACAATGCTACCTCTAATGCTAAAATCATTATTACAAATTAATGCATAGGCCAAACACATCTTAATCCTAATCATTAAGGAGTGGTAAAACAGCCTCTTTAGAGCCTTAGAGCCTCAAAAGGTAGAAGGAAACAGCTCTGAAGGAATGCAGCTTCTTTTATACCTCCCTTATTACTAGATGCTATAAATGGAGGCTAAAAATACCTTCCGATTCTCCAATTTCACAAAAAAAAAATCATATTATCTGTACTGATTTTATCTAATTTTCATGTCTATCAAAAATTACACACAAAGGTATTGACTAGCACACTGCAGCCTTTATACTAAAAAGCTGCCAGAAAACAAAATGCTTCTCCTCTTTCATTTGTGCTACTGCATTTGAGAATAAATTTCAATACCAATAAAGTATCCTCTTCTAACAACAGTAACTCGGAGCACAGGAGAAGACAGACCAAGAATAGAGACTATTTTTTTTCCTAGGTAATCCCTCTCAGGCCGTCCAACACATCTCTCATTCCTCCCACCTTTGAAGTTATCCATTCAAGACAAGGTTTAGAATTTATTCTTGTGACTGTGTACAGTGCTGAGCTCAATATTGCTATCTAAGAAGTGGCACATAAAAGGAGGCTCCCAAAGATCTATTCATATCAAAAAATAACATGGTTTTTACTTTTTATACTTTTTATTTAAATATCCTTCCATTGCCTGAAAGGGAGCATCAGCATTAACTCCACAGGGAAGCGTTGCAGTCGAATGCCCAAGCTGCCGTGTCAAGGATTCAATCCCATTCCCACTCAACATCAATGAGAAATGTTCCATTTAATTTGCTAGATCATCATGATCAATGTTTTTCAGGGGAATTCTGAAAGAATTATACAAAGAAAAAAAAACCAAAACACGGGGGGCAGGGTGGAACTTTCATAAACAAGCTCTATACGGACACATTAGATGATCATTTAAGCTCTTAATTATAATTACTCATAAGTTGTGTTCTGCTTCTGTATTTTGAGAAAAGGAGAACCATCGTTTTACACAATAATTAATCAACAAACTTACCAATGATCAGCAGCCCAGCACAATGTTGCCTGAACTTGGGTCACAAACCTATCCAAAAAACTGCTAACTGAGGGATGCCTTGAAGGAAGCTGAAACTTTAAAGAATTTTTCTCCTTCTCCAGTTCTTCCAGTTTCCGTCTAAATTTATCAGCTAGAAATTAAATTAGAGGGAAAAAAAAAAAAAAAAGTTAAACAGGGACAAAAGGGTCCTGTTTTACCTGGGGGTAAAAAAAACCCAGTTTCTCAACAAAACACAAAATCCACCACTCTGATGGGTCTTCTCCTTCTTTTCATAAAATATATTGGTCTGTTCTGCTCAAGGACAAATTAACAAGACTACAATGTAAAACAGCAAATAACCAAGATGCCAAGCTATGTTTTTCTATGACAAGAACAAAACTGCAGGCTTCCCAGCACAAAGAATTGGCTCAAAGTTATCATCCATGCTCTTCCTAGAGTAACAGCTGAGAATTAAATTCTAGGAAAAGTGCTGCTCTTTGCTGCTTCAGTTTGTCTTAAAACTTAGATAGCAGTTACACATTTAAATTTTGACCTTATAAAAAATTTGTATTGTTATTAGGTCAAAAACTGAAGAATCACACATGGTATAGTGGTATACCTCAGCAGAAAATGCACGTGTAATTACAGCAATTAAACAATTATCACATTCTAGGGTCTACTGAATTCTCAGTTTATCATCCAAAACAAAAAAGATTTACTACTATCAAAGTAGTCCCCAAGAGACTGCTTTGATTCTACCACAACCCTATACATTTCCTAGAGTAACCACTTCTCTGTGTAAGTTACTTACTTTTTTTCTGTCCCTGTGTAAAAAACAAAGAAACATCAATTTGACTACCAATTATTAATGCAGTACATGTATCTTCTATTGTGCTACTATACCAACAAAATCACATACATAACAGATAACAAGCCTGCCATCCAAGACAGAACACCTTTGATGATACATTAGTCAAATTAGAGAGTTTGGAGCTAACACACAAATGGAAAACCTTTACAGTTCAGTACTTTGCGCATGGCCTCACTGCATACAATTTTGTGTGATTAGAAATCCTTTTAACATTTTCAATACAATATGTTACTATCAGCATAGCATCCATCTGTGCATGCTTTTTATTGCTTGTTTCCTTTATCCTCTGAGGGGTTTTAACACAAGAAGTTCCTTACATTTGCTGGTTTGGCAAAACAATGCATTTTTACAATAATCTATCATTAGTATTGATCTGCATTCTGCTTCTGTGCCAACAGGGTAGGATAAAGACAGATACCTTACTAATAAGCCTAGATCTTTTCCCTGTCCCAGCACACTGTTCCAGGGTGAATTCACTTTTGTGTTGTCATTGGCATGCAAAAAGTCAGAAGACCCTTGCTGAAATGTGCACCCTAGCCCACATGTACCCATGTGTATATTATTCCTGAGAAGTATTGCGAGCGAACCACACCTGGGATGCATTTCTCAGGGGTCACAGCTAAGTAGATTCACCCTATCCCTATCACCACGCTGAAACTGAAATTTGAGCTGAGACTCCCAACCCCACATTTTGACCAGAAAAACCTATCAGCACTTGCATGCTAATATGTCACTTGGCATTTCTAACCCAGCCATCGAAAATACCACTGTTACAAAGAGAATAGTAAGGGCTGAAAGGGTTGGCTAGTGACCAATGACCAACGCCAAACCACATGGAAACACTTCCTTTTACTCACACCATTCACCACTGGGCTTCCTGGGAGTTGTGGCAACCCTCTATAGCCATTTAACAACACCATCATTGTTCTTCGACATAATTATGCTTAACTGTGTTTGTGTGTCCAGTTGTTTCATCGTTCTGCTCCTACCCCTCCTGGCCCTAGAAACCCGCTATTTTGGGAAGGAAAACAGATGAGGGGATCCACATGCCAATTCCTTCTCTCTCTCTCTCATTAAGCCTTGGCTGCATCCTGCTTTATATATTCCAATCTACACAGTATTCAATTAGTTCCTACTAATAGTTTCTAAATAATTTGTTCCACTGGCATCTTATAAGTAATATGGCTGCTCACATCCACTTACTTCTCTGCACTAAATGATTTTTTACCCTTTTATCTTTTCAGCATCACACTTGAGGGTTATGTCTTAAGAGACTCCAGCACTAGTGAACTGAACACTGCAGCACTCAGCTTTTAGAATCCTCTCCTGGAAAGGAGATTCCTGCCGTTTGACCTGGCTGATATCGTCAGTGCACGTAGAGATCCAAAAGCCTCAGTGCCAGCTGCAGAGCAGGGAACCATGCAAATAAGGCTCATCTCAATCCAGCTTCTAGTGCTGTGGCTCAAGAGAAATCTGGATTAAGCACAAGTAATGGAAATTATCAGAAGTCTAGCCAAGAGGATGTGAAAGAGGGAAATAAGCAGGGTTCCTCAGACTAGCAGAGATAAAGACTGAGGTAACTTCCAGTACTACTTACTACAAGCCAGCAAGCTGCAAAGAAAGCAGTAATACAATGTTCCCTTAGAACTTGAGTCCTCAGAAACAAACCTGAGCTGCAGCAAATGATACATGAAAAAAACATTCGATGTAATGAAGCACTAAATCTAACTGCCAGGGTTAGACAGGAATTCTCCTACAGTGTTAGTTTTCAGGTCAGACAAACACCTCTCAGGAACAGAAAAGCCAAATGCATTCTCTTGTTTGGACAAGCAGAAGTGCCAAATTCTGCACCTAGGATGGGGTAACCCATCCATGGATGTATGGACAGACTGGGCAGTGGGATGCTGGAAAGCACTGTAATGGAAAGGGACCTGGGGGTCCTTGTCAATGGGAAGTTGAACATGAGCCAGCAGCACCCTGGCAGCCGGGAGGGCCAGCCCTGCCCTGGGGGGCATCAGGGACAGCATGGCCAGCCGGGCAAAGGAGGGGATTGTCCCCTCTGCTCTGAGCTGGGGCGGCCTCACCTCGAGCGCCGGGAGCAGTTTTGGGGCCTCAATGTAACAAAGACATTGAACTGTCAGAGAGTGTCCAAAGGAGGGCAGTGAAGATGGTGAAGGGCCTTGAGGGGAAGGCATTTGAGGAATGGCTGAGGGCACTGGGTCTGTTCAGGCTGGAGGAGACTGAGGGGAGACCTCACTGCAGTTACAGCTTCCTCATATGGGGAAAAGGAGGAGCAGGCACTGATATCTCCTCTCTGGTGACCAGGGACAGGACCTGAGGGAATGGCCTGAGGTTGTGCCAGGGGAGGTTCAGGCTGGATATTAGGAAAAGGACCCAAAGGGTGTTTGGGCACTGAAACAGGCTCACCAGGGAAGATGTCATTGCACCAGGTCTGACAGAATTCAAGAAGTGTTTGGGCAGTGGTCTCAGGCACATCATGTGACTCTTTGGGCTGTCCTGTGCAGCACCAGGAATTGGACTTTGATGATTGTTTTTCCAGCTCAGAATATTCTGTGTGATCTCTTCCACCATATTTTCTAGGATTTTTCAGCCAAGAAGCAGACACAGAAGGCCTTTGCTATTGCTAAGTCATCAGACACAGCTTTCTTTTACTTTCATTTTAGTGTTTTAACAACTCATTCCAACAGAGAAAAGACCTTCTCAGAATCCAAGAACTCACTGATAGACTGAGACACCAAAAGAAACCACATGCACTCAGGTATCTCCATCACAAAGAAAGGCTTAATACTCTCTCTATCCCATGCCTCACTTCAAAATAAGTTACTTAATGGACATTTTACATGTCAAAAGCACGCACACACCTACCCCCCCCATTTGATGAAATTCTTAAATGACAATATTTCAGGTAATCAATACATACTGTTTTACAGAAGCATTTAAAATTATGCCTAATTCTCTTTTATTTCACTACATTCTGGTGCCAGCTTGCTGCCTTGAAGAATCCTACAAATACTCTAGACAATGTCCCTACTTCAAGCAGTTAAAGTTAACTCTTAAATTACTCTCCATTGCAATCCATTACTGTGCAATCCACCTTTGCCTGTGTACATCAGACACCCCTCTCACTTTAAAGCCAACCCAGAGTACAAGCCTGGAAGATGCTGACTAACTGCTGTTCTCAATTAAACAAGCAACAGTCAGAAAACAGTAGTGCCCCCAAAGATCATGCTTTGTAATAGCTTTAGGTAAAGGAAGCAATTTCCATAACTTCTAATTGACCATGTGAGAACATTTGGCTACCTCTCCACTTTTTACATACTCTAGTATTGCTTTTATTCATTCAAAGAAAAGGTTCACTTTATCAGAACTATTTATCATCATTTAAAAAACATTTAAGAAAATCATTTCAGTAAGGACAGAACCTCATCTGCTATGTACTGCATATATTTATGTTTATTTATGTCTGTGCTAGTAATTGGGAAGATAATCAATCATGCTATTCTACAAACTGCTGGACATTAAAAAAGCATTTCTTCAGCTAGTTCGATTAGGGAATATAATTTGATCTTGCTCCACAATTCAGCTAACAACATCTTCCCTTTTGCCCTTGAATCCCCCTTAAATCTGAAGGCCCCAAAACAGGATTTGTGTAAGATTTATAACCATAACTCACACTCTGCAGCTTTAAATATTTTTCTTGCCCATTAGATACTTCCAGAAACACATAATCTCCCCACCATTCACTTTTTTAAACCTTTAAGGGTCCAAGATGACTGAAGTGTCTTGTATGCTCAGCACCAAAGACAGTTATGTATTTTGTAAGAACCAAAGTCACAGATTCAGAGCCAAAGACCCCTTTAGCAGCCTGTATCCAAAACCACACACAGTAACAGGACTTTAGAGAGGAGACTAAGAACCAGGGCGCTAAGCGCCTCCTTTCTGTTCCTGAATCTTGAATGTCTGTCAGCTAAAATACTTCCCTTCTACACACCAGGAACTTCTCTCTTCTCAGGCTACCTATGCTTTTGGTCTCCAAAATACATTATAATAGAGAATACAAAAATCCTGAACTATTTAAACACATAGCCCATTTGGTAACTTGAGTCTAATGTGGAGCTTGAATATGTGACTGAAACACATCTGGAAAGCAGACTAGTAAGAAAAGTGTCTACAGCCCAGTTACTAGCACTGGCATCCTGCAAAATAACTTGCAGGAGAAAATGCAAATCAATTAATATCCAAATATGACACATAAAGACATATACTGTGATAAAAACTGAAGGCATTACAAGCACCTGGAATACCTATCTGCTCTTAAGGATAAAATAATTAACCATTTAACAGAACCAAAAATATACACAGTTGAAAATAAAGACACTTCATACGTATAAAACAGAGCTTCAGATTACTCTTGGATAGTAAAACAGGTAGCCCCTTACCATGTGCTGTCTGGTCATCAGTATAGAGAAAACCTTTTCTACCTTCCATTCAGCCCTGCATGTGGTAAACAGCAAAATAAAGCCACTGCAAAGTCAAACTGCACCCCTGGGCAAGGCTGACTCCAAGAAGACATGGGGCTGGGGACAGACACCACTGAAGCAACAGGAGAAGCAGGGTTATGTTGATCCTGCTGACTATGTGGATTAAAAGGAGATCATCTGCAGAGCAAAACAGTTCATTATTGAGGCCCCAACATCTGCATTTCAGAAGATCCTACTTCAAAATAGGTTTAGTGTAATGCCATGGACTGAAGGAGAGATTAGTTGAACCCCTCTGGTAGCTCTACAGCACATTTTCAGACTTTGTCTCACCTGAAAGAAAACCAACCCACTGTACCCCATGAGTGCTGTACAGTGTAAAGCAAAGCATAGTAAATGGGACAATTGGGAGATTCCTTCCAAAGGCTCATGCACCTAATCTAAACTAAAATTATATTTGGGCCGAGGTCCATTAAATACCTCCAGCAGTCAGTGGAAAAAGCAGTTCCTGGGAAGGCCAGTAAGCAGAGGCTAAAGCTTTCCAGACAAGGCTATAACCCCCTGGGTACCACAGCCAAACATTCATGTTCAGCTTATAAAAAGGTAGAGCAAAATGCAAATGCAATTATCCCATTTACCTACCACTTAATTTTTCCATTCCAGTCAAAAAGGAAGCTTTGTGCAATTTCACACTCCAGCTCTGCTCCTGAATTATCAAGACGACCTTGAGGAACAGTGGAACAAACCAAACTCCTGTCTGCTGAACACCCTTTGGAATCAGAAGCTACTACCACAAAATTCACCCTAAGTAGGAGGGCCAAAATCTGCAGGAGCTACAACTCCATAGTTCCTTGGTTTGTGTGTATTCATCAGTTATTTCTCACTCTTAGTACAGATGGCCAAACCTTCTAATTCCTGCTGAGATGCTTGATTGATGCTTGCCTCCAATTCTGGTGCTGTTTAAAGTTAAAAGACTAGCAACCAGAAGAGTACAAGAGAATGTCTCCTGCATTCCCTGAGAGACTCGAGGTAGCAGAGTAACCAAAATACCCAGCAATGACCTGATGTAGCATTTCATGCCACAAGCTCCCCCTGCTGCAGTCAGCATCAGCTGCCTATCCTCAGATTCCTCCTCCTTTCCTAGCAATGAGACACCACTATACATAAATCAGGCAGGGGAGGAAAGGGAAGGAAACCTGCTACTCAAAATAGTCCCTTCAAGAGAAGAAATGGAGAACACTGTCTACAAGATTTCTTAAGAGGGAGGACAGCTCAAGCATGCTCTCTGCCTCCCTGCAAGCTCTGCATTTTCCACCCATCAGTTCATACCAATTACAACCCAGGAAACCGCTGCCTCCTTAAAATATATAACATTTCAGAATTTGGCGTACTGAAAATCTGCGTTGCAGCGGAGTTGGGAAGTGTGAGAGCTTTAAAATATACAACGGACACTTTTTAGCTGTTATTACAAAAGGAAGCTTGACACATTGGCAGATATTTAATTTCCCTCCTCTAATTTATATTGAAATTAAGAGCATTCATTTAGCATTGAACAAAAAGCGACGTTCTTAGATGTTTTAACAGATGCTTCCTCCAAAGCACAGCACCAAGATTTCCACCTACAGTTTACACTTCCAGTTAACATTGGAAAATCTATCTCCCCAGAAAGAAACTTCTCCCCAGAAAGTCACTAGTGCAAAGCTCGTGGCAGACTTTTATCATAAATTTTGACAATTGCACCTACTTCATAGAACATTCACAGCAGCAACGTGACTGACAGACTGTCACTCAGATCTGTCATGTGTCTCTGGCTGTCAGTAACAACAGTTAACAGGATTTATGGGCACAAGCCATAGAACTCCATGAGTTTTGTGAGAGTGTAGGTACAGTTACTTTCAACATCAGCAGGAACATAAGCAAGAAGCCACAAAGCCAGAAGGGCTTTGTCCATCACACCCCTGGGAAATATGGGGGTTGAGAGCCTAGCAGGAAAATGCCCCAGTCGTGACTTCGACAATTAATCTCTCTAGTTACTTGGCTGACGTTAGAAAAATTTTGCTTTCTCATATTACTTTCACCTCACCTGGCAATGATGTAGGGTGAATTATCCTCAGAGCTGTTATTTTTGGGCTGAGTTTAAGGACATCAGGACTACTTGGATAAACTTACAATTTCCTGTAACATGACTATCCTGAAAGGAAAATAGTTATTATTTGCCACTAGCATCTCACAGAGGCGCCTCCAATGGAGGTTCCAATTGCACTAGGCTCAGACAATGGGAGGGAAAGAAACCCTACTCCAATAAATTTACAATCCACAAAATCAATGACAGCCAAAGCGGCAAATGGAGAGAACAGTGCATCAGACCCACACTCTGGGTGAAAATCAGGGGCAATAATTTCAACATACTAGAAGCAGCTTAATCTCCATTGCCCTTAATCTGTCATTTCTGAAAATCATTGAGGTTTTACAGTATCATTAATAGCAATATTTTTAATATTAGGATCTTCATAAATATTTCAAATTAGAGCATAAACCAACTACTTCCACAATTTTCTAAATGCAGGAGTAATCACATTTTTTAATGTGCCTGACATGCATAACAGTTAGTGAAATAGTGGGCAGTTTTCTAAATATGACTACCTTTGTAATTCATCTTTGTAACTGCCTGAAAAGTACAATTCAGTTTCTAGCCCCTACTGTCCATCTCTTCAGATTTGGTGCATTTGTAAACTCCTTCAAACAGCACAAGAGTTCACAGATAGGCATGTGAACACTGGAGATGTCATTTCTCCTTTCGGCAGTTCACAATACAAATTAAACAGTGCCCCACTGACTGTTTGCTTCTCACAGTCTTTCACAAAGTTTCCAATGAAACCTCCAAGATCCTTACATTTCCAACACGACCTTACAATAAAAATAATTTACAGGAACATCGAAAGATACATTAAAAGGGAAAAAAAAAGCTGATTGCTTGTGCACTTTATTTGATAGCAACATTATTCTGCAAGTAGTGCTGACAGTACTGTCACTACATATGAGGTTTTAGAGAAATGAAGAAAAACACATACTGCTGACTCCAGGTCAAATCTGCATCTTAAAAAATGTCAGGCTATGCAGGACAACCAAACAGATAATTGTGAATAAAATTCTACTCTGAAAGAGATCTCACAAGACAAGGAAGCTCTCAGCAATCAATGCATTGTTGCTTGGCAATACAGCTCCTTCTTTTATTAGAGAAGGTAGAAGACAAGGTTTGGTGGATGTTTCCAATCAGTGCAGTTCATATACAAGAACTGTCAGCTGTATATTAACGTCAACTGCAGGCAACTCAGTCCCAGTTCACCACGTCCCTTTCCTTGCTCAAAGTATCTATATTGGATTATGTAACCTAGAAATGTGTATTCTATTTCATCTGTTGAAGGCAGTTTTTTTGGTAGATGTTTTGTCCTTCTCTTGCTCCTCCAGGGGGGAAGAAGGAGGATGCCTTCTGATAATGGCTCAGCCATTAAACCAGGTGGGGCAGTGTTTCTTATCTCTTTCACCAACTATCCATCCTCCAGGGGGATATCTTCTGATAATGGGCCATTAGGTCCCACCAATGACATGACACATTCCATCATCCTGTTGTGAGATGTTCCCACAGTGGGGGAGGAGCCAACTGTTCCTAGCTAGATAAAAACTGGGACTGAAGGACACAAGGGATCCTGCTTTTCCGCTGGATTCCTGGAGGAAGACTGGACCCACCTCATAACCACTGGATTTTCTACAGGACCATCTCTACTCCACAGAACCACATCTCTTACTCCAGGAGGACTTATCTGGACTGCTTCCAACACCCTGACCACCAAGGTGCCAGGCTGTATCCCTGACACCATCAGGGTTTTTTTCAGGATCATTGTTTGCTTCCTTGCTTGTTTTTTTTTTGTTTGGTTGTTTTGTTTTTTTTACTACTACATTTGTATTTTCATCTTTAATATTCCTAGTAAAGAACTGTTACTCCTATTTCCCATATCTTTGCCTGAGAGCACCTAATTGAAAACTATAATGATTTGGAGGGAAAGGGGTTCACATTCTCCATTCCAAGGAGGCTCTAGTTTTCCCTGGCATACAACTGTCTTTCAAAACCAACACAGAATCTCTAAGCCAACATCCGTCTATCTGCACTGAATAAATGCCATGGATTCATTAGAGAACAGGTGAGTCAATAGTAAACCATGCTCTCCTCTACAACCAATTGCATAATATTGTGAGATGCCTGTCATTTATATAAAGTTCTAAATACTCCAGAAAGAAATTTTAAAATTGGATGGTCTACATCTGCTCTTTTATATCAAGGATTTTGTAACTAGAGATAGTCAGATTATGTTGGGACTTTTTCGTACCAGGCTCTATTTAAGCACATACTGTGACTCTAAAGTGCTTTGTTCCAGCTGTCAAAGAAAAGGATCCTTTATTATTGCCTAACTTGAATATATTGAGAACACCATCCTAAAGCATACTGTTTGAGAGATTTTATTTTTATTGTGAGAGAAGCCACAAAGTAGTGTCGATAATATAAACAGTGTTCCCCAAAGGTTTATCTTCATACTTAAAAGCCATGCTGTAAAAATGCAGAACAAAGCAGCACAAAGTCTAGGCTAAGGAACACCAATAAGTAGATGTAGAGTTGCTTTAAATTGAGGTTTGAAAGAAAACAGCACAGATTTTGAAGTGTGGTACGTATTAAATTGCACTATGTTTCCCAAGGACTACAACAGGGAAAGAAATCAGCTTGCAGTTCTGCTTAAGCCACCAGCTACAGATCAACACCACCAAAACAAAATGCAATTAGGCAACATTATCTCCCTTCTGTGGCAAGGCACACTGATGAAAAGGTATAAAATACTACTTCTTACTGATTATTAGAGACAGAGAACTATAAAGAGAATATAAATGTGCACATGTAGCCCCAAAGCAATCGCGCTGAAAACTGCAGTGGCGAACTCTACAAGGAAACTTGAAAGCTTCTAGAAACAAAAGGCAAGAGAGAAGATAAAGTAAGTCTTCGTGGTAACAGAGCTGAAAACAGTACATTCATTCATCATAGATGTGTATCTGGATGCCAGAATTTTACTTTAGGTTAAAGCAATCTTATCTTCTTTCTGCCTGTCTTATGCCCAGCATTCTCCTTCTTGATCTCCCACAACACTGCTCAATGTTTGCTTCTATTCCAGGTGCCCACTCTCGCATTTAATAGTCTACGTAGTCTCAAATATATAAATCTAATTTCATTTTTTCTTCCTTATTCCCAGTGCTCTTCAAAAACTAAAACTTTACCATCAAATTAAGCTGATAGCCTTCCCCAAGCACACTGCACCAGTAGATGCAAAACCAAAAACTGTTTTAAAACTATTTTAAAAAACAAAGGCAAATTAAAAAATAGCAAATAAAAGATGCTAACTTAGTTCAGCCTGGCCACTTCTCCAATTTCTATCATCCATCACTGTTCTAGCACAGAGAAGTTACACTGTTCTGCTTTCTACAACAAAGACCATATCCTAAGAAATCAAGCAATAAGAGAGAATGGTTTACAACATCTGCCATTTTTTTCTCAGACTATTCTGACCACCAAAGCAAAAAATGGATTCACAAACTTTAGAATTTCATAGAATCACACAATCGTTTGAGTTGGAAGGGCCCTTTAAGGTCATTTAGTCCAGCCCAACTGCAATAATCAGGGATATCTGCAACTAGACCAGGTTGCTCAGAGCCCCATCCAGGCTGACCTTCAATGTTGCTGCAGATGGGGTATCCATCCATCCACCTCTCTACACAAACTGTTCCAGTGTTTCAAGCATGCTCATTGTAAAAAATTTCGGCCTTGTATCTAGTCAGATCCAATAATTTCCACCAGGAAATTAGTGCTCCAGGAATCAGAATTCAGTGGCAAAGAAAATAATTTAAACACAGAATAGCTGCTGACTCTTAATATTTGGTGACTGGCTTCCTACCCTTCCATTTGAACTTGGTCCTATTCATCAGTTCCCTCTCAGCAATCCATGGGTACCCTTACACACCAGTTTCTCCCTTCATTGCTTCTGCCCCTTGATCCTGTTCCATTCCCACATCTTCCAGATAGCATCTCCTTCTCTAGCCTTCTTTCTTTTCCAAAAACAGAAAAAAATACAATTTTTTAGCAATCTGACTTGCACCTACAGTGTATTTAGCTCATATATACAAGTACTAAGCTCTTGTCTATTTCCTGCCTACCATCTTCAACATTGCTTTCACAAGTCTGTTTTTGGTACCAAAGAATAAACACAAAACAATTTAAATAATTTTAGGCAGTGGAAATGTAGTTGGATCCTGCAACTTCCTTTGGAAGGCCAAAAAAAAAAAAAAAACCCAACCCAAACAACCAAAAAAACCACCACCACCCAAACCCCACCCAAAAAAACAAAACAAAACAAAAAAAAACAAAACAAACCAAAAACAACCCCCAATGTAAAAGCTGCATACCCTTTTCTAATTTTTTCCCACTGGAAATTAATCTCAAGCATGCTTTGTCCTATTGATCCTGAATTTCAAAACATCCTGCATTCCTGACATTCCCAAAATGTCACCAAAATCTGTAAAAAAACCCAGGAAGTTAGTGGGGCTCAGAGCACAGCACAAAGTGAACTTCCCTGAAGAAAGTCTCAGGCTGAACTGGCTCAAAGCCACACTTCACTGCAATAACCTCAGAGGAGGCATTTCCTGTGCTATCCAGCCATACTTCCTTGTTGGCAGCTTCTTATTAGCTTAAGCAGGTTCTTACTGTAAAAATTACTTGTGTTTTGTTGAGCTGATGGCTCAGAGACATGACCTCCTGAAATAGATCTCTACCAACACATCATGGCATTGGGAAAGTCAATGCAACCACCACGTTCAACCTGTCACAAAGGCTTCCAGAAACAAAGGTAAGTAGCAATTTTGTCAAGCTTAGTCTTGGAGCTGCCTAAATTCCACCACCAGGGAAAAAGAATGGAACAACTAAATACAAGGCAGACAACCAAACCCCACTATGTGAAGTAGGGTCAGAAGATGATTAAAGGCTTAGATGATTTGGTGGAGAAATCCAACATCCGACAAACAAAGCAGTGTAAGAATATATCAAAATTCTCTCTTTACTTTACCCACCCTCATCCATCCAGCAGTACTTTTTCAGAATTCTTTTGTGGAATTATCAACAGCTCAGGAGTATTACAGGAAGCAAAACAACAATTAAAGAGTTGTTTGATTTCCCTACGGGAAGCTTACAAAACAATGCATCTGCTCTGCATTGAAAAGATTTACATGAACACATGAAAGGAATCAGCATATAAAACCTATATTTTCTTTGTTGCTGGTTCCCATAAGCCTCACAAAACACTGGATAACCAAAATATCACAGGAACCTGCAAATCACAAGCATAGCATACCAAAAAGAAAAGCAAAACCCATGAGTAGTTATAGGCATAATGAAGATGGGCCATCTAGAAATAGCAGTTTTTCTTAGTCCACAGTTTCTTTTTATGCATCTACACATAGCTATATTTTAAGGCAAAGAGAAAACATTTAGAATTGGCATGGTTTCATGGAATGGGTTGGTTCTGCCATGCCTGTGCCAGGTGGCTTCACATCACACTGGGTATTCTTCCATGAACACTAATTCTACAGGGCTGCATTACCAATAACCATATTTCTTTCAGCTTCTAGGTCCTCTGACTGTAAAAACACAGATAGCAACAATTGCTCCATAGGGGCCTCATTAGGCTTAATTAACACCTGTGTGAGATCTGAAGATAAAAGGATAGGTGTAATTACAAAATCTGAACTGCTCCTTGCATAAGAAACCTTGTATTAACCCTTTTATAATTTGAGCTTTGCAAACTGTTCCATATAAAAGACTCACCCACTGGAGTCACCTCAATCTTTTCATTTCAAAAGCAGATGAAGCCCATCATCTTTCCTGTTTTAACAAACAGGATCATGGAGTCTTTTTTTTTTTTTTCCTAATCATTATTCCCCACCCTCCTTTCAAACATGCCCTTTAACTTTTTACATTTACAATATTCCTTTCAGCCTGGCTCTGAGCTCCTGGAAGTGTTTCATGTGTAAGAACTACTCCTGAAGCACGCTGGACAGCAGGCAGAGCTGCACAGGAGGTCAGCAACGGTCAGTAGGAGCTGAGGCTCCCTAAGCAAGTTCCACAGCTCTTTAACTCTACTTGCTGCCCTTCAGCAAAGCAAAGTTATGAATGGGACAACACCCCATCAACCACGAAATGCAATCACAGAGTTGGCTGGATTGTGTTCACAGAGGAACAGCAGCTACCACCCAATGACAGCCACTGCAAGAAGTCCAACCTCCTCCAGCATGCAGATCCACAGAAGAGCCTCTCAAATGTCCAATCTGAGTGGAATGCCGCAGTGCCAAGGCACCTTCACTGCTCCTCATGGTTCAAGCTGCAAGACTTGAAAATTTTACATTCAGGTTCACTGCCTCACACAGCCTGAGCCCACGAAGCATCAGCACCTCCGGCAGCATCTCTCCCTGTTCAGCAGAGCCTTCAGAGGCTGGAAATGAAAGCTGCAGACCAATGTCTGTGTTGGCAGAGCCAGGTGGAAAGGGGAAAGAGGAGCAAAGTGGGATTCTGGTGGATGCACAGCTAGAAACAGAGCTTGGGGAGAAGGATTTCAATATTGCCATGGTCTCCAGAAGGGGTTCAGAAGAGCAGAAAGCAGATGCTTCAGAAAGGATTAGAGATCTGTCATTTTTAATAGGAACCCACATACAAAAGACAACATATTTCAAGTGTGATCCTGTTGTCGACCCCAGAATTGCAGCTCACCAGATGTAGGTTCTGCTTCCTGCCCCTGCAGCACATCTTCTGCAAGCACGTAAAGTAAATGCATTAAAGCCTGCTATCTTTTGCAGCTTGCATTAGCTACAAATGAAAACTTCGCAAGAAAATAGTTTTTGTTATCATACAGCTTCACATTAACTAATCTCTACTTTCCTTGTGAGATACAATCAAATAGTATTGCTACACTAGTGAATCTTGCTATGAATTTCACTCTATGCCAATACAACCTGATTTATCACAGCAAAATAAACATTTCTATCCAGCCTTCCACCTTGCCTCTGTCCAGCAACATCCTCTGCTATTGAAATTGTTTAAACAGATTGTCTTTGAAATAACAATATGTTAATGTGTCTGTTGTTAACAGCAACCTCTATAAACACGATTTTTTTTCCTCCTTCCAAGTATCTCTGCAAATGCAACAGAAGAGAGTTAAGCTTCTTTTCCCTCCCACACCCATTCAGCTCCTTTTTACTTTACCTCAATGGACAGCTTAAGAAGAACTGTGGTAAAATATGTAGATCAGACAGATGGCATTCGCTGCTCTTTTCTCAGTCCTGCTGCTCGATGGCTTTAAAAAGCCACAATAATTCATTACTTAGGTAGTCTCAGGTAGGGCCTGAGCTCCATTACAGCTTTTTCTTATCCATTTTGGAGGTGGAATTATTTTATTTACAGGAAGAATCAGAGCCTTCCACCAGAGCAGAAAGAGATACTGGATTAGAGCAAGACACCTGAAATAACTGTCTTTCAGTCTTTACTTTTAAGTTTCTCCTCAACAAGGACAATCCTCCTCTCCCTACTTTATTTTAACAGATGTGAAAGAGCAACTGACATCTGCACTTCCTAGCTGGAGCAGTGGGGCAGAATGGGCTGGTTCTGCTTTTATGGTTCTCGTTATGCTGTCCACCACCCTCACTCTACAGTATGCTTATAGCTCCCCACTCCCCTGCACAACAAGAACTTCTCTCTTCCTAAATTATATCTGGCCATTATTTCTCTAATACATTAATAAATAACCAAGAAAGCTATTATACACACACACACGGCCATTCTCTTGAAAGACATGGCTTCCTTGTCCTATATTGAAAACAGTTTATCTTTTACTCCTCTTTTCTTTTTATAAAACAAGTAGCAAGATTAAAATACAGAAAAACGTTGTTATTTGGTTACAAAGCAATGCAGAAATAAAAAGATAAGCCAATAGATTTTACTCTGAAATATCATTGTCTGATAAGGTTTACTGGAATCGCAGTGAATCAGCACTCAAATTGCAATTTAGGCAGTGGTCATTTCTCAGCAAGTTGTTCCTTAGTGACATGCAAATAACTTTTACCACGATTTTTACTAGAGGCTCCACATTTCCACACATAACTGCTTCCAAACAATAAGCTCCCATCAAGTTAGTGCTCCATCAAATCTGTCAATTGCAACTCATTTAGCGCTACAGGACAAGCTGATACATTGCATAAAGGTCAAGTGGAAAAATGTCCCTTCCACTACATCAGTGTCTAGATTGGTAAAGGTCACTCCATCCAATAATTGCTACTACAGAAAATAACTTTGTTGTAATCTACATCATCGAGGAAAAAAAAAAAAAAAAAAGAGAGAGAAAAAAGAAGTTCAAGTACTTCATTTTTTCCCAAGACATGACAAACTTACATTACTGGAGTTCAGCGGGCTCTGGAGTATTTAATTAGAACTCAAAGGACTGTATATGGCAAGTGATGATATACCCATTTTATGGACAGCTCACCTGAAGCAGACTAAAATAGCTTGCCTAGAGTTAAAATAGCAAACAGCAAATATGATTATGTGGACTGCAACAAAACAGAAAGGGAAATCTGTTGTGGGTTTGGGTTTTTTCTTTCTTTTAGCTCCCCATTCCTGTATTATCAAAACCTTTTTCTTCTTCAAAAAAAAATAGCACTTAATCATTTGTAACATCACAGTATGTTGTAAAATATAAAATTAACATATACAAATACAGAAATTAGCACCAAGCCACTTTAATGCTGGAGCTGAAAGGCTAAGTGATCAAAAACCCAACCTACACAGACACATAAGCCTTGTCACCCAGGGAGGCCTGGAATTGTGTTGGGCAATGGTGGAAGAGAAGGGAAAGGAAGATGTTCAGGTTCTCCTCATCTCACTATATCTCTCCACCACTCAATTCATACATAACTCAGTTTATTCTCAGCTTCCATTACTAAAAAAATACTAAAAATTCAACACTATTGCTTAAGATTCAGATCCTGTATCCTCAAACAAGTTTGGAAGAAATTTGGCAGTTACTGGGAAGAATGGTAGAAATATTTTAGAGTCAACTCTAAAATGAGCAAAAATAAAATAATCACACAATCAATGCACTGATTGTCAGCACTGGGTTTCCAGATTTACTGCAAAGCAGGTTAGGTCTTATTAGACTTTCCAGGTACTAGTTGAACAGAACTAAAAATCGCCTGCATCCTAAGTACACTTTTGATTAAAACAAAAAGAAACAACATTCTGTTAAAGAAACACCAAGTTAACCAGAGATAGCTGCAACTCTGTCCCTATGATACAGAATAAAGATTAACTACCTGAATATCTCCAGAATGAGATGAAAGGAAATTAAATCACCAGCAAGAACAGAGTCAGGCCATCCTGTCAGTAAGTACTCTAAGGGATATAGTAATAGTACCTGAAGCCACATACCCTTTGTTCAAAGCATTACGTCTCCATTAAAATGCAAAAACTCGGTATAGCACAGTAACATGTATCTCCTTTCCTAGATTTTCACTTCCACGGGGAAGAGAAGGCTGGAAGCTGGCAAAGGGACAGCGTGGCATTCTTCAGACCTCTTCACTGCCACTTCAGCTGCCACACGCAAGAATGGGAGTGATGTTTGTTTTACCCTCTGGCAGGTTGCCTAACTGTGTCAAATTCAAGTAGTTATTCAAATATACTCAGTAACAACACTATCAAGACCTTAGAAAGCCACAATGGTTTCTTCAGTGACAAGCACAATGAATGACGGCAGCATCAGAATGTTAGGCTTCAAGCAGCTGCAGTAAAGAAAACCCAAAAGAAAACAGCTTCTCAGTAAGACACAGAAAATACAGTTTTTAAGTTTTTTAGGCTAATGAAGCACTGTTTGATGAATGTCCCTCAACATGTAGATGCATTTACAGTACCTGTAACTGTACTGACACAAAACAATACTCTGGAGAACACCACCCACCACCCTCACTCTGGAAGACGTTACTTGTTTGCTTGGAAGCTTCATCAAATATACCGTGTAAATAAAATTTGCCTCTGGCCTGCTGTCTCCTGTCTGAAGAGGTCAAAGCTTATGGATCCAGAACCTAAATATAAAGAATCTGATATCCACTGAATCCAGTGGGATTCTCAGATGTACAGGCTGGAGGAGTGGTTACATGAGTCTAAGTTGCAGGAAAAAAAAATATTTTGCTTTATAAAGGGCTAAAAAAAATTTTACAGATGCTACCTTATACCTTTATTGCCAGCACAAGTACATACAGCAAAACATGGGCATATTACAGCAGCAGAAAAAGCCAAAACGGTCTTGAAGTGACAAGAATTGCCAGACAAGGTTGTATTCATCCTCCCCAACACAAGGTCAGACCAGAGTCTATCCAGCACAGGATCCTGCCTGCAGCAGTGACAACTGGATGTTTCAACACTTCAAAGGATGGAGAGAAAAGCCTACAGAGCAGCCTGGCATCCTCTGCAATACTACACACACCTCTGGTCCTGGGAAATCCTACAGACCTCTTCTAGCAAGCTCCAGGAATTACCAGGCTGCTATGTCTTACATTTAATGCAATTAAGCCATGATGAACATTTGGAAATAAACCCTCAGATAAAATCCCTTAATGCCAACTTTTAAAAAAAACTTGCCAGAAATAACTTTTTTAAAATACATTTAGGCAGAAGATAAAGTCAGGTTCAATAGGAAACATGTCAAATACATAAAAGAATATAATAAAAAAATGTAACAAAGTATTTGCATAAAGTTTCAAAAAAAGTAAAATTCTGACATTATTCTTTAAAAAAACCTCCTATTGAATACTTACCTCTGTACAACCACTTTATTTCCTACATTATATCCCAGCTACTGAGCTTCACCAATGATCAAAAGCCTTCATTTCTACAAAAAAAAATTCTACAGAAGTTCTCCCTGATGCCACATCATTTGCACTGTCATCACATTAATCTTCTTCCTCCACTGTTATTAAACAAGATAATTAGCATAAAAGTAAAAAAAGTGAGAAATAAATTAGCTATAAGCAGCAAAAATATCTCTTGCTCAATTCAGGCATTCCTGCTCACTCCATCCAGTTCCACAGATTTTCCTTTGGAAGCTAAACAAAACCATTATCTGCTCTTGTACTTAACATGACTCTTTAAATTGCTTATTGTCTAAACAAAGGGTTAAGATACTCAGATATTAAGATATCTTCTAGCACTGTGGCTTCTTCTTTCCCAGTTTGGCTTTATTTCTAAAACAGCATCTTCTGGGGCTGAATTTGCACAGTAGGAGCCCTGGCAACTCCTCACGGCCAAGGTTAAGGCAGTAAGCAAAGAGCTGCTGGACAGCCCTTTTGCCAGGTAGGGACCCCAAGCAGAGAATTTCTGAATGAACAAGTACAAAACACCAGAGGAAAAAATCCACCCACAGACAGCAGCTCTGACAGACCCGTATTTCCCACTGGTGTCATCCTGGTAATTAGCACTTCCTTGTCCACTGTGGTCATCCCCATAGATTTCAGTAACAAGCAGCTGCTTATGCTTGGAAGCAGCTGAGCAAAAAAAGGAAGAGGCCATTTAAATTCTGATCAAACACCAAGCACGGCAAGAGCACCACCTGCACAAGGACCGTGCACAGGCAGTTCAGCACTGAACACATCATAACACTGCTAAACACATCCCAAATCTACAGGATGTTTCTCAAACAGATATCTGAGGCCAAATTAGGCTCCTCACCAATAAAAGGAAGCAGAATCAATGACAGAATACCAGGTTGGAAGGTACCTCAGGGATCACCTCATCCAACCTCTCTTGGAGGTGCATAGTCTAGACAAGACAGCCCAGGACCCAGCCCAGATGAACCTTAAAGGTACCCAATATTGGGAAATGCACCGCTTCCCTAAGGAGACTATTCCACTGACTGATTGGTCTCATTGTGAAAAATTTTCCTTGCATCCAACTGGTATCTCACCAGGAGTAATTAGTGCCCATACACCTTGGCTTTTCATGTGATTCCTTGCAAAAAGGGACACTATCTTCTTTGTAGCCACCTTTTAAATATGGGAACATGGTGACAAGATCTCCCCCTAAGCGTTTTTTCCTAAAGGCTGAACAAACCCAGTTCTCTCAGCCTTTCCTCACATTGAAGGCTTCCAGTCCTCTGGTCATCTTTATGGTCCTTCTCTGGACCCTCCCCAGCCGGTCCACATCTTTTTTCATGTAGCAGGACAAAAAGTGAACTCAGTACTGCAGGTGTGGCCTGACAAGTCCTGAGTAAAGTGGGAAAAAATTGTAAAGCAGGACAGTCACAAGCTTCATGAAAGATGGTAGTGATGAAGTATTCATTCAACTTTTTGACCTTACCCTGAGCTCCCAGGAACATTCTTTGATTGGAAATAAGCATAGCACTGGCTTCATCCTAACCTTCAAAAGGAGTCTGCAGCAGTTAGTCAATCTTGGCTGAGCAGAATATTAACATCAAGAAAGTCTCTCTATCTCTCTATTGCAAGTTGGTTTGGGTTGTTACTTTAAACCCCTTCGCACAGAAGTGATGACTGGTATTCTTTGCGACTTTTACCTGACCCCAGTATCATTTGTCTACTTGCTTGGAAGTCAAGATGATAGGTCTGTGTGCCACACATAGCTTCAAAAAAGACCTCCAACTGTCAAGAGTCAATTGGCCTGCAGATGAGAACTGAGAAAAAAAAAAAAATCTAGTATTTCACATGTTTTCTTGATTTTTCCAAAGGTTATCCAGTCTACTTTGGTAAAAGGAGCCTTTTTGGTTGCCTAACAGGGCTGTAAAAATGTTTTCTTTGCTTTCCCATGGGTGCTTAAAAAGCTCTGCACCCCAGGTAACAGTCAGCAATATTTCTTTTAGGTAGGCATTGGAGATACTAGGAACACTCTGTGATGTTGCATTACAAGAGAGATAAATCTTGGATATTAAAAATGGACTTCAGTAATTCTGGGCAGATGTGAAGTGTAATTTTGTAATGAATAGGGGAAAAGAAATTAGGATTGTGTAAAAAAAAAAAAAAGAGAAAGAAGACACTCCTTAGGTCTAATAGGCATCAATTATACATACCTGAACAACAACATCGAAACAACTCTTTAGATCTTCCTACAGACAAAGAACCCCAAAGGCACCTGCCTTCCATGAAAGAAACTCAAAAACCCCTCATCGCTCTTGGCTAAGAATACAACAGCTTCTGGGATCCTGCTCCAGCAGTGTGGAAGGCACACAAGCCACTGACCTGCCCACTTCTGTTACAGAAAGAAAGGATTTGGGGAAGCATAGAGAAAGCCAGGCAACACACTGGACTGCAGAGCAGGGAAATGGGAGCACAGAAGTTCACTTTTCTAATGGAAATAGAGGAAATGCTGCCTCTTAGGAAAGGGAGAGCCAGGAGTGTTTAGAATCAAGGAGGGTACACTTCCCTGAAGAACTAGTTTTCCATCCCTCCTAACTTCAGAAATCAAAACTCATTTTGTAAGCAAACATTCAGTTCGCTATTAGTTGCCCTTATCAGAACTCATTCTGAACAGTTAAAGGCATTGGGTGGCAAGGAGATTTCTATAAAGGAATTGTACATTATAAAATAAAAGCAGGGGAAAAAGGGTTTCTAGACAAATTAAAAGCAGGCACAGCATGCAAAGCAAACTTGGTCCCTGACCTCAGAGAGACAGGAGAAACGATGCTGTTTGCTTGCACCCAAGGGAGGCCAGGAAATGTGGCAAACATCACTAATAGGACAGTCCCTGCAGGAACATACATGGAGGTACAAGAAACCTCTCAGAACAGGCCGGGTAAAGTCAAACTTCAAATTTGCTCTCTTCAAGCTACATCCCAGATGTTTGTCCAGCAGAACCAGCTACATTATTCCCCTGAAGGATTCCAGCCCTCACATGACCTACGCCTCTGGCAGTCAGCACAGAACTAAGCACTGGCTTGAACAGGAACTGAATTTATTGTTTTTCCTTCCTCTGAGCAAAAGCAGCATTTTTCAGGACACTTTAACCAGCCAAAGAAAAGCTTCATTCCACTTTTCTTGACATAATGATTTTTTTTTCCTATATTCAACAAACAAGCATGTCAAAGTAAAGAAAGTAAGTCAAATACAGCTCAGCTGCTTTGCTGCCCACACTGTTCCCAAGTAACTCCCATCTGTTTGCACTGGGGAGGCATTAGCCATTCACACACAGATAGGCAGCTTTGCCTTCTCCTTTCTTGATTGAAAAGGAAAGGGCTTCTTGTCCTTTTTTTTTTTTTTTCCCCATCTGAGAGAAGCAATAACAATGGAATAATTTTAGCAAGTAAGGCTGCCCCTGTGTATTCAGCTGGAGTGGATCAGTCAGTACAACACCTATAGGTAGGAAGAGCCTAAATATTTTGAAAGCAGGAACAGGTCAGAGAGTAACCCCTCCCACATAAAGTAAAGGACATGTTCACTTACCAAGCAAAGTGGCAACAGTTCATGACATGGGGAGTAAAGATTATCTGTTTCTCTGCCAGATTTCTCTCCTCCTTCTTACTTGGAACTTCATGATTGCTTTCAAAAATGTTCCCCCCACCAAAAAAAGTAAGGGCCATTTAAATGAAATAACAGCATCCTAGGTATTCCTCATAATAAGTCCTGGGAGTCACAGGTGGGGAAATAAGCACCTGAGACATGAAATATAAAACCACACAAAACTCAGACTTCTCTACACACAGACATGAACAGATTTGTGAGGGCAGAATAACTACATCAGAAAACCAATCTAGCAGCACTGCTTCTGCAGGCACATTGCTCTGAAACAGAATGAAATTCTAATTCTGAAGTAATTCTACTTTGGATTTTCTTTTCCCCAAATATTTCTTGTTTTTAGCCTCCTCAGTATCTTCAGCATTTCTTTCCCTGGAAGATCTTGTCATTTTACACGACATTATGAATTGTTTTGAGTTTTTTATACATACATGTTGAGTTTTCTTACCCTAGGTTCTGCAAGGCAAGTGACATAGCCTGAACTTCTTTTTTCAGCACTCTCACTGCTTTCATCTTTATTAGACAGCACCAGAATAACCAGCTGTTAAAGCCTACCTGTGATTGGGGCTATTTCAGCTCTTGCTCTAAAGTGTTTTCCCCACCATGTAAAGGTAGTAATTAAAACATTTCAAACCAACACCCCTGCACTTCAATATGAACTTGAGCTTGATTTCAATTACAGCTGAGCACTTAAAAGAGCTGAGCTTTTTTGTTTTATTCCTTTTGTTTGTTCTTAGAAAGGCCAAGACAGAAGATTCTCTAAGAACTTGAGCAACAAAGCATGGCATCTGGCCTGGGAACACAGGGCAGCAGGTACTGCTTGCATGCATTTGAAGGGGGTCAGAGTCAGTGTAGCTTCCTTATGTCTCTAGGGTTCCTTTCTCAAACCTGTAAACACAAGACCTCAGCAGAACTACTAATGGGCTATTGAGCTTTCTGCTTCCAGACTGACTCTTGCTCAGATTAAGGGTTAAGAAATCAGTTCCCCGTGAGTGGTATTTGATAGATGAGGACTTTCCAGCAATAACACTACTAGAAGGCTTTGCACTGTGTTATGGGGTACAGCAGTAACCTTTTCTCTCTGCATTCCGATATACTCATAATTAGGAGAGCCATTTAATTTCAAATTACTCTGACTGATAAAGTTCTTGCTGTCACTCAGGATTCAGACTGAAAAGAGCCCAGCTTCAGCCCCGTGCAGAGGTGCAGTCAAAAGTCATCCCAAAACATCATATGCTTTATTTACAAGAAGTGAAAAATACATGAGGGCAGTTCATACTCATCTGATAAGACAAGAAAGTCACTTACAGGTTGTATATTGCTTGAGGGAGTTTTAAACATACATTTAACTATAAAACTCTTAGGACTAAAAATAATTTGCTTGAAAAACAGATAAAATAGATTTAAGTTCCAGAACTGGGCTGATATTCACAACCCTATTCACATGCCTTTTTTTGATGCTGTTACTCATTTCAAATTAGGTGCAACTCTTGAAGCAACAGATCACTAGTGCAACTGTATGGCTGATCATCACCTCTATAAGGAAAACTAAAGCTGAAAGAAAAAAAAAAAAAAAAAAAACCACCCCATTTAGTGACACCAGCTTTTCTTCCCTTTCTTCCCTGCTTTCAGAAGACTTTTTATTAGCCAATTTCCTTCAGAAGTCTCTAAAAATACTTTCTATTTCAGCAACATTTGTTTTACTGCTATTGGTATGCAAAATGGGAAATTCCAAACTTCTTGCTTTTGAATTTCCAATTTTCTAATAAGTGGTATTTCTTTTTCATAAAAAGAAATCCTTCCTAGATAGTGATTTTAGTTATCTATATGTTCTTTTGGCTATTCAGATTTAATGAAGCAGGTAAAACTGGTAATTTACTTGACATTATCAATTACCAGCTACTACAAAATACCAAACCGACAGTTTTAAGAGAAGTAAATGTCATATTATCACTGTGAAGTTTCAAAGGTAGGCATGGAGTCTACTATTTTGTAAAGCAAAACTAGAACTGTCATTTCCCCTCACACACATCACAGCACCACACTATTGCCTATGATACATTTATCACGGCACCACAAGGCTTGTCCTGCTAACTAGTCAGCCAAGGCAACTAGTTAAATTAGAACAGCAATACAAACTTTCAGGCATGAAAACTCTTCCACACCTCTGTGACTAAAAGCTTATCTAATTATGGTCAGACTCCTAAGGATATATCCCTTGTCTGGAATTCATGGCCCTGCACTGAGAATGAGTGTATTTCTCCGGAAGATCAACACCTGTACCCATAGCAATGGCTAATGCTATTTGCCTCACAACACACCAGAAGAAAACAAAGAAAAATCCCCCACATATTTTGCACAACTGAAATCCTAGAGTTAGACAAAAATCTTACCAAAAACCATTTGTTCAAGAGTGCTTCTTAAGTACTGAAGTGATATTGTTACTCCTGTCAAATTTGAGATGTCTCCTGTGCGTTCTCACTCAGTATAACTCAAGTACACCAGCTCTCCAGAACACATCACTTAGTACCTCTTTGCACCATGCCCCTTGAAAGAAGCTGAATGACCTCTGGAGAGTTTCTAGCAACTCCATGGTTATAGCCTTTTCTCCAAGATGTTATTTCTCCAGGGAGTCATTAGCAGGGAGGCATACAGGGGCACTTGGCAGTGCCAGAGGCACACGCAAATGAACACCCACAAATAGATCAATAGTACATTCTGCCGTGATCTAAACAAAAATGGCTGTACATCTTTATTTGTACGTGGTTCCAACATCATGTTGGAATTATGCCTCCAAATCACAACACATCACCTTGCTTTGTTTACAACTTTGCCAAACATCAAACCAATTCAACTTATTAATTTCATCTACTTTTTCACACTTTAAAAAAATCTCAGTGAGCACAAAGATGTCCCAATCACTTTCCACACTTCAAATCAAAACCCACCAGGAATCTTCACTGGAATTAAACTGGTAAGCAAGTTTCAAACTCACATTACCTTGCATCAGTTCGGATGCTCCCACAGTCAGCATTTCCTATGGACTCATGGATTCATTGTCCAACACATTGCTACTGTAGAAGAATGCTAGGAATTTGAAATGTCCCCACTCGGCCATTTTTATTAACACTTACTGCCACAAACCTATCACTGTCCTAAGAGTTGACCTCCATGAAACTAAAGATCTCCACAAAGCACCATATTTGCTACTTTTACCTTCCACAGGCTAATGCTAAGACAGAAACACACAGAAGCTTGCATATGCCAAAGGCAGGGCAGTGAAGCATCAGAGAGCACAGACATCTGCAAAACTATGAACCCACACCCCAGCATAGGCAGTTTGTCCTGGAGGGGTGGACACAGAGGAGAGGAGGGAAACCTGACGAGAAAGCAGAAGCTAATTGACTTGAGGCAATCCCACTTTGCAGGGGAGTTTGGAAAGAAATGGAAGGGCTCCAGAGATCTTCAATAAAAACATCCTGTGAAGGAATTTGACCAGACACCATTTAAGAATCAGTAAAGAGCATTATCATTTCCCCACAAAAACCTGAAAGATTTTCACATTTACTTTCAAATGGCAGTCACGTTAATTCAGCATCTTTTTAATCCAAATTCGCACAAAAATTGCATTATCACGACATTTAGAATTTTCTGCCCATGTCCAGTCATTTATTAAGCAGATAATAATTGAAAAGAGCAGGTGCCCCCCCCTCCCTTAGAATTTTTATATCCTAAGTACAAGACAAGGGCAGCAAAATCAATTTCTTGTTGTTGGTTGAATTAATAGCCATGCCATCTCCAGTGGTTGTATTGCAAGTGAAACACAGTTTTCTTATCTGGAGCTAATATCTCTAAAGGGCTAGGGAAAGATAAGTCTGTCCTGAATATAAAATTTGTTTTTAAGTGCAAAGTAAGCAGATGGGCTGGCTGGGTATCAGGAGAGCCATGTCATTCACTCAGCGGGTACTGCCCAGATAGCACATCAACACTTCTCCCAAGTTACACCCATCAGAACCCAATGCTTCAAACAGCAATTTAGCAAGAAGGATCTTAAACTACCCATAACTGCTTATTTTGTTCATATTTTTGTCATTGCTTGTTTGTTTGTAAAAGACTAGCCAGGCTGTCCAGGAACAGCTTGGCTGCATCATGGCCTGAGAAACAGTGCCCGACTACCCTAGGAGAGTGGCCAGCAGTGTCAGTTTTAGACAGCAGATGGCCAGGAGCAGAGAAAGCTTCCAAGCACTCTGTATGCCAAAACTTCAGCAATTTTCCTCTTGTCAAGCAGGTTCCAGAGACACAAGACATAGCTGAACCTCTTCACTCTGGCCAAGATTAAAATAAAAGAGCATAGCAGAATCCCATAAAATACTACCACTTCCTAAAAATATTTAGGCTGCAAGGTTTAAGCAAGGTACCGCGTGACTACAGCAGTTTCTGCTACAATATTGGCTAAGGAATTAGAGATACAGAAAACACAGCTGCATTTTCAATGCGGAACGTACCTAGACCAACAGCAAGATCTGGTTCTACCTCAAAGATGTTCATTGATGTGAAACAGAACAACTGGTCAAAAATAAGGATCCACATCAAAAGCATTTCAAGAACCTGCTGAAGATGCATGTGTTTTTCATGTAATGACTAAAAACAGGATGTCAAAGTACCCAAAATGCATACCAGACCTCGCTCTCATAAGCATTGGTCACTATTTCAGTATTAATAAAAGCTTTTCCAGTTGTCTACCTGACAGCGAGATAAGAACATTCATACCTTTAAATTGTGACTCCTGCTAAATTTTGCAATTAAATAAAATCAAACCAAACACAATAGCAACTGGATAGGCCTAACACAGATTGCACAAAAATAAACAGTAATGTTGCTACTGCTGCTTGTGGACAGAAGCCAAGATGATGCATTTGAACAACAGCATCTCAGTCCACAGTTTCAACTAGCACCAAACAAAAAATGGATATGTGCAAAAAGCCTTCTATTTTTCATTTCAGTCCACTACCTTAGAGGAACACAGACAAGATGGTAGAGGTGCAAGGGTCATGCCGCGTCTGTTTTGTTGCAAGGTAAACTAAGTCTAACAGATATTTTGCATAAGTATTTACTATTCACTTAACCTTCCAAACTCTTTTGGGGAGGTTATTCTAATTTATCAGAGTATGACAAGATGAACAAGATCCATGTAACAAAGATTCGGGTTTGAGAATTTATACAAGCTCTTCTTTCCACTCATCCTCTTAATAGCTTTATGGGAAAGTTATAAAAATGAAAAACAAAACCCAGAAGACTTACCCACAGATTTCAGGAAGCTTCTACAAGCTTGTGCTGAAACAAGGCTCTGACAGCATGGCACAACAGAAAGGCCTATTTGTTCCATCCACCCCAGACCCACTGACAAGTCAGTGGCCTGCAACTGCAAGTTATGAGCTTACAGTAAGTCTCCTGTGTCACAGCAGCTCTGCTCCTCCAGCATTCACCACTTTTTATTAGTCAGCAGCCTCAGCTAAACATACAGCTGGGTTTTAAGATTCAACTTCCAAAGGTGCATGCCACACTGAAACGAGTCCAATCCAAAGTAACGTGTTCTTCGAGAGTCATTTCCAGATATAGCTTCTCTTAAATTCCCTGTCCTTCCTCAGAAAGAAGCCAAGTTGCCTTCATTTCTGTGTCCTGTTATAGCAGCCATCTGTCAAGCAAGCAGTTTAGTTCAACGTAATAGAAGCACAGTAAAGCAGGGATTCTATCCAACCCTCATCTACAAACGGCTCTTCCAAGAAAAAAGAAATTAAAAACAAACAAGCAAAAAAGACAACAAAAAGAACAACACACCACCCATATGCTTGAATATCAAATTAGTTCAAATGCTTAAGAGCTTTGACTAGAAATAGTACTTCAAATACCGCTCCAGTTTAAACTGCAAAAAGAAACTTGTAAAGACCGAACAGCTACGCATCTGCCCAGGTGTTCAGAGTTTTTGCAAAATTCAGTATTTGCAAGTACCACTGTAAGAAGTGGCAAAGGCCTTCCTCTGAGTGCCACTTAACATTTTCAACCCAAGCATTACAGAATATGATTCTCCCTCATTTACTCTCTCTGCAGTTACCTTAAAACAAATAGCTGGTTCAAGTGAGCAACAGCATCTCTTATAGTGTAAACCTACAGGAGACTAACAGCTACAAAGTCTTTCTTTCCCTTCCTATTCTTGTGATTAAGGGGAAAATGTGAAAATGAGACTCAAACTCCTACACACACCACAGGGCTCTGTCCTTGATGCCCTGCAGATCCTGAGACATGGAAAGGACAATTGGTATTAAGAGGTCTTAAAAACACAAGCAAAGAGCAAAAAAATAAAGAAAAACCACGGAAACAGTATTTTTCTACAGAGCACATGGTGCACAAGTCCATGGCAGTTCACCAATTCATATTGTCCTTTGAGAATTCACCTAAAATTACTGAAGGCTTATATGATGTTAAATGTATTAACAGCATGAATCCTTATTGCTGAGGTAGGACAGATTTTGCCACCCCAGGCATAAATGTTTCTGTGTTCTTTCTGTCATGTTGGGCTGATGAGAAGTTGCTCTGATCTGCTCAATGACCTTCACTGAAGAACCCTAACTCTGAATTGCATGGGGGAATTAGCATTCCCTGCCAGTTGCAAACAATGCATCTGCAAAGAAAAAATTTCTTTAAAAAATAATTACCATAATTTAAATGAATCAGTAGGTCTGCAGAAACTTTTTGCTCAGTAACAAGATGGCACGTGAGCCCGCAGTGGAGCTCAGCAGGAAGACTTGGTCCTGACAGTTACCAATCCACTTGACTCTTGCACCAGGCAAGGTTGAGGAGTTCAAGCAGCAAAGTACAGGAAAAGGGTTTGCAAATGTTTGGGCAATAGATTTGTACTGAGCAGAATGCACTTGCTCCCACTGCAATCACAACTCCCACAGACGCAAAATACACAGTCTTTTTTTTTTTTCCTCCTGTATTCAGCAGTGTGTTTAACCTTGGAGCTGTCAAGCTCCATCATGAATAATGAGCCATGACAACACTCCAAGTGATCCTTGGAGAACAGACCAATTTTTTCTATATGCTATGCAAGGCAAAATGCTTATATTCCCATGGTACAGTACCTGCTTTGAAAATATACAGTAATGTGGCCATCAAGAGGAGACCACAAGTAAATACAGGGGAGGAAAAAAAAATCATTTATTTCCCAATATTTCACCACCTAAAACCAGCAAGAGCAACAAAACACGTAACATCCCAAGGGTTCCTCTTTAAAATTATATTGGGACTGAGGACATTTGGCTCACTGAATATGCATTCCACACAACCATTTCACAGCTGAGGAGCATCTGCATTTGAAACAACCCAAGACAGCTACAGCAGGAAGAGAAAACACGCTGTAGGTTCCACAGCACTGTGACCTTTAGAAAATGAGCACCAGTGAGGGACACAGGGGTGGCCTCCACCCTGAGCCCCACCTCATACACACAGAACTGCCAGAAAGCGTAAAATGCAGCTACCTGAATGCCTAATTGGAGCTCCTCTACACCAACACTCCAACCATGCCAAGGCAGGTCTTTCAGAAGGCACAGCACAGGAAACCAAGCAATAGCAAAAGTCATTTCTGCTGTGTGCCTCTCAAGCTCAAGGGGAGGAGGAAGACAAAGCAAATAGATTTGCCTAAAGAAAGGAAAAACTAGAGGAAACAAGCTGACGACTTGAACAGGCATTCCCTTGTCTCTTAAACAATAACAGAGGGTTGTAGTCGCCCTTACAGAAATCTTCCCTCATTCAGAAAATAAATGCTAATTCATTAATGTTAACCTGGAAGACACCATGTCCTCTAACAGCTCCAGCAGCATGCATTTGTACTGTGTTTCTGCAAGGTGGAAAAACAAATATATCCTTATTCCTGAGCTGTTTGCAACAAGGTATTTGTCCATGGCTTTGTAGCAGGATAAGCCTGCTTTTATTTCTGTCTCATTTCCTAGTCTCATTGCTATAACTGAAAACATGGTGCATCCCTTTTCCCTCCCTGTAGGGGCACTACTTTACCTATAATTCAGTTTCAATGATTACCTCAAACTACAGGAGCTTTCACAAAGCTTTGTAGAGCAGGAAAGCAACAATGTGATCAAACCTGTGATGCTTGTTTTTCCTTAAGGTGTGAAGTTTGCAGTGTCAGACAGCAGAAAGCAGTTCTGAGCACTTAGAGGAGTTTTAAGTGCTAACACATCTCCCTCCCACCAAGAGACCTTCCCGAGCTGGAGTCAGAAAATCTCTTGAGTTTCTGGACTATGGCTGAAGCTGGAGAGAAGTCTAGCACCAAAGCAGTAGTTAACATGATAATGTGTTTATTGGCAATTTAGTTTTCCCTTGGGAGTCTAGCCACACATCCACCTGTTTTCCCTCCCCTCTACTCACCTCTTCCATGTCCAGGGCATTTCACAGCTATTCTCATCACACTAGGTTTATTTTTCCCCTGCAGCACTTCCAGATGAGCAAGACCTATGTTGTCACCACACGCAGCACTACCATCATCCCTGATTCAAAACAGTTCTGTTCTTAACAGAGGACTCACTCTATATTCAGAGTCACTCCCCAATTACAGGATCAGGAATTCTCTTTCTAGCATTACAGTTAAAATGTCCTCAGCCTTCCCCATGCACCATATTAATTTCTTTCACTCCCTGATAACACACCCCCATTTATGCCCCACATCATGGCTCTGCACATTTAGCAGTTCCATTCCCTGCCAGCAACATTTGGCAATAAGACCCCTTTAAAGAAGGCTAATTACAGATTTCACTTGAACAGAGATTGGTGCTGGGCCAATCTGTAAGCTCTTTAACAAGCTCTCAAGCTTCACGCCAGGGAAGACTGTTCTCCACCACGAGCAGCGACACAGCTCTAAAAGCAAAGGTGGAAAACTTTGACACTAAAAGATGAGGAAGGAAAGCCACAGCTCTGATTTCCCTTGCAGCACTGCACCTTCTCCATGTAAGTCTGATCTTGGAAATACACTGTTTCACAAGAGGAAAACTAAGGGAGCCAGTTCAACCGCCATGAAAATAATGAAAAGCAGTCACAAAAACCCCCCAGTTGATAGGTGTATCAGAAGCAGAATGACTAGTACAACAGAAAACAGGTCAAGGACTCAAAAGGTAGGGATTGATAAAATTCTGGATGCCAGGTTGCATGCATGCTTGAAGCATGTCATTTTCTGAGAACAACAATGTCAAGGTGGACTTCTGGTTTTCAAAGGGATGGAAGAACTCAAGTTAAAGTCTCTCGAGCACCTCAGCATCCAGTCCCATACCAGGACAAACAGTTTCTGCCTGTGTATGTCAGACATAGCACAGAAAAGAGCAATCCCACCTGTAGATTCTCCTTATCACTTTTTCTCTCTGTGCCCACAACACCTGGTGAAATAACATTTCAGCCAGACTACTTACCTGAGGGGAATTAATGCAAGATTCTGCAAACCACCCTCTGTCCTAACCCTGTTTGAAAACTACGGTGGAAGTGAAAAGGGTAAAAGGAGGAAATTATGGTCAACAGAAGACTGGTCCTGTTTTAAGGATTCAAGACTAGTGCCCAAGAAAACTACACAAGAGCTTTTTGTGCAAGATTCAACACAAGTCATCATTTTTCCCTGTGGTCAACAACTATATGGCATCACATGGAGATGTCGCACCTGATACACTGAAATACTGCTGTCAGACTGGCTGGCTGCCTAGAGAATCCCAGCTGGAATCTGCGGTAACCACGCACACCAAGTACACAGCTGTTGGGAAGTCTCCAACTGTGAGCTCAACCCACAGGCACTTTAAAACGAAGAGTTATGAGTGTTACACATGTAGAGCACACACATTAATAATGTCTATTTGACAGAGAGTAAACCCATAAATAGCTACTACATCCTCAGATTTTAGCACACCTAAAGGTTTTCCCTGTTAGGAGATGCCACACAGAAAGAATGGCTTGTGACAGGAGCAGACTCCTCCCCTATACACAGGCAGGCCTTTAAGAGACCAACAGAAGCACTCCTGCAAAAGTGCTACACCTACCACCTAGGCGCTGCATCTTCACCTTGGGGACATCTTTGGGGGCAGGAAAACAGTCATGGTACAACTGCAAAGCATCACACATAATTTGGAGAGACAAACTGTGATCGCAACACACAAAGCAACCACACAGAGACAAGAGATTTGCAGGACAGAGATGTTCCTCAGGGAGAGCCCAAGGCTGAACCAAGGCCAAGAGCCCCTCTGCCTGTTTATTTCTTACTTTTTATACATTTGTGGGTCTGGCTGTGGATTGTCTTCTGGAGTTATCACCTCCCAGCCGAATGGCCAGACCAACTGTCAGTTACAATTGTTTTCAGGTTCGAAATATGCAAACAAAGGACAGGGAATGAAAAACAAAGGATTTGTTTATGCTACATGTGTGAGAAAAGGCAAAACCTGCTCCTAATATTGCACAGAAACTAAAGAGACTGACTCCATCTTATGAATAGTCAGAAGGCTTTAAAAAACTCTGAAAAACCAGGGTGACAGCAAACCACAAGTCTGACCACTGCCCAGTTTCTAAGAGCCAAGATTATAAAAGTGAGAGGAAGGAGCTGTTCTTTTCCATGCTTATTCTCTGAAGTAACCATGCAAATTTCAGTGAAATGTTTGCAGACTCTTCCAAATGAAGACAGATCTAGCAGGAAGAATTTACCTTAGAACCTCAAGATTATCAAAATACGAGTACCTGAACAGAGATTGCCATAACAGGAAACAACAAGAAACCCAATGTGTGTTAATAGATGCTCTAATTATTAATGTGCACACATAACAAAAATTATCAGAAGTGCCAAGGCATTTGAAGGAAAAAGCATTATTCAAAGATAGATATTTGCCAGCAGCTGTATCACCACCATATTGTCTAGCGGATTTTGACCAAACTCAGTGGACATCAACTTAATCCCACAGGACAGTATCATTCACTTCTGAAACAGCTACTGACCTTATTTCTATGAGCCCTGTTGTAGTGTCATGACTAAATGTGGCAAGCAGCAAATCTCACTCTGTCAGCAGCCAGTGCCTGTCGTTTATTCTTTTGAAGCTTCCACTCATTTCTGCATTTTTTTTTCAGTCATGCTGCTTCAAAACAGCTGATCCAGATGGTGGGTATTTGGATTTCAACCTTCCCACATGGTGATGTGGCTCAAGAAAATAAAAACTGTTGCTACCTGCTGCTGACCTACTTTAATTTGTTTCCTGCCATACGACAGAATAAATAATACAGATCATTGAACTAGTTTTCCATACCTACTCACTGCTATGTAGGAAATATAAAATAAAACGAATAGAGGAAGAAGGAAAGAGAAAAAAAAAACAAACACAGCAGCATGATCCAGTGGGGAGTAGGGAGGAGCAATTCTCACCTCTATCATAGTCATCTTCCTCTATTGCTTTTTCCTGAAGCGTCTGAAGCCGTAAGATCAAGGATTTTAACTGTGCAAAGGAAAAAAGTTAATTATGAAGAAGCTGCATGTAAAAATATATACAGACTATTAACTTCTATGCAATATAAATTTAATGGATTACTACAATTACTACATCACTACAATGGCCAAATTTTGATAGTTAAGCCTAGTATTTGTTAAGGAGACAGACCTATTTGAAAGTCAGCTGAACTGGAGCTACCTGAGCCAAGCATGGCTTTAGTCCAAACACACACAGAGAATAACAAATGATATTTCTTGAAAAGCAAAGGCAATCGTGCGATCGTAGGATATTTTTCACCCTTTGAATAAACGAAAATACGATTATTAGGGGATTCTGTCAGCATGACACCTACTCCTGATCACACTGTACTCGACAGTGTGTGTCTCAAGCCCATTCTGACAATTTTTTACCTGAGTTTTGCAGAGAACAAATACAAAATTTCCATATGCAAACCACATTTTATTCTGTAAACAGAAATGCAGTATGAGTATTTCAGAAGATGTATACTCATGTTATGGGTCAAAAAAGAGCGTTCATATACAGCCAAAAAAGTTTTGTTAAAATACAATTTAGGCTTATCTACATAATGTTGATATTTGCATTTTCGCAATGCAAATGCTAGATGAGGGGGAAAAAAAAAAAAAAGAACACCAAGAATACCTGAACCACAAACAGAGTACTCACATTCCAAAAGAAACTTACCATAATAAAGTTTTATTTCAAAAGTTAATGCTTCTCTTTGTTAACAACAGGAGTCCAGACCAAAGCTCTAAAACGACTAAAAATTTGTAAGGCCTTTACAAGTTTTTTGCTGTTAAAAGAAATTGGTTAGAAGGCAGGTTTTGTCCTCTCCTCACTGCCATGACAGTCACAGCCTAACAAGGCTGCAGTTGCAAGACTGGAATGTGTTTCTTATTAAATTTATGAGGGACCTGTACCAAACCAAGCCACTATCAGCCCTGGAAAAGGTGAGCCTGGATAAAGAAGCAGTGCATATTCTCAAAGTGCAAAGCCTGAAAGCTCTTGGGAGAGCACTAAGATCCACACTTTAGACATCCTGCACTTAAAAATTATTTCCCTTCTCCCTGGAACTCTTTCATATTTATGCCTCATATTTAAACTCTAAGTTGCACACAGAAAAATAGGTACAAACCAGTCAACAACTTAATAGAAGCACTCAATTATCAAGACTACACATCAACACACAAATTAGACAATCAACACACAAACCTTTAAATTCAGGATTTCCCTCTAAATACGGCATGTGAAAGTGGACTAGTAAGAAAAGAGCTATAAAAATAAAGCCAGGAAAGTATCAAAAAATGTTTGATTAATAATAGGCTATAGGATGCTCCAGAAGAAAAAAAACATTGCATACATTCCCATTTCTTCTGTGCTTTATTTTGATTTTCACTTCCTGAAACTCCAATCTTTTTTCTCTGAGGCCAGTGAGGAATGTGAACGGTACTGAAGGGAGGAGCTATGAATCCTCACCTTAAATTATTTTCTGTGTTTTATGCCTGACTTTATTTTATAGGGTTTTAAAGCAGCCTGCAGTAGGAATGATTCAAGTGACACTTTTTTCATCTACCTGATGTATAACAACCATCTACACTGAGAGTACAGCTTTGCTGCTGCTGGCAGTGTTTATTCCATCATGCACTTCAGTGGCAGGTCATTTAAACTCTGCTTGGGTACCACAGCCCAGGCACGCCCACGGCAAACTGACTGATGCTGCCACTGTAAAGTGCTTTCTGTTTGCAGGCTGGGGAGAGTTTTGGAGCTCAGCTAATCAAAGACCTGCTGCTGCTTCAGTGTGGCATGTCCTGGATGTGTACCAGATGAAGATCACTTTTTAAGTACAGAGAAAGCATAATCTTAACAACTTCGGTATTGTCTCCTTTTCTTGACTATGGTTGCCTTTGTTCCTTTCTGAAAACTTTGAGACTTACTCATTATCATTACAATAGGAAGGTGTTTCAGATTAAACATCCACGACTGGCTAACCAAGGGCAAAACATCTGAGGGCACAAATTCCCAATTCTCCATTCAATGAATTAATGAATACAGAAATTAAAGATAGCAATGTCTCTTTTTGCCTATCAAATAAGCAATACTGAAAAGAAAGAAAAATAATTTCCTATTTTGCTTGCATTATACATTCCCAAATTTGCAGTGAATTAATTTCCCAAACTATCTCGGACTACGGGCACATTGCAATTCCAGGCACGAAACCAAAGAAACTGCTCCGTGTCAATGTGTGTGAAGTCTGCAAATAAGAGAGCCCAGTTTGAGTTCTACACACATTATCTATGAAAATAAAGTATTATGGAGCATTGTAAGCCCAGGTCAGATGTCATGGTAAGCAAAGAAAGACTAAATGTTTCTCAGCTTTCTGTCCTACCCAGACAGTAGGTTTGTGCAAAGTCTCCCCAGAGCAGGTTGTTTCATTAGGCCTAAAGACAATACCGCACATCTCACCTGATGTGTCTCAGCTGAGAAGTTACAAAGATCTGAGTGAAAGGCAACCAAGAAACTCAGGCACTAGTGAGACAATTTTAAAAAAACACATCACTACCCACTCTGTGCACCTTGAACAAATTAGGGCAATCCATTGTGTCCATATTAATCTCTGGATTACTGTTTTCTGTGTGCACAATAAAGCCAATACTAGGCTCCTTTGATCGGGTAAGCTCAGAATGCCCACCCTAACATCATAAAAATAAAACACAGCTGGTCCTTCCTAAGGTTTCCCCACCCTTCTCCCATAAAGAGCACAGTGAACAACACTGCATTGTAGGGAATTTACATATATGCAAAAAGACTCCTGACTCACCTGTCTGCTACTCCTCTGGGGTGGAAGGGGAAAAGAAAAAAAGGTTCAGTTCCCATCTGGACACGGAGAGGGACTTGACCCCCATTTTTCTTCACATGGGGAGAGGACCTGTTAGATTACACACTACTTTCACAAATTGCCTAATTCTTAGGAATCTTTGGCTCAACTTAAACACTTCCAATTAAAAAGTTTAGTGTTATTAAATCATGATACTTCAAGAAAAGAGTTCTTACCACTGCTTAATTTTATGCTACATATAACCCACACTGCAGACAAAACAGCCATCTGTGAAAAGAAATGGTACTTATTGAAGTCAGAAACGGATGTGTGATGTTAGAAATGAGAGGATTCAAGTTTCAGTAGAACATAGAATAGGGTATTACAACAATATCCCCTATTTTTAAAGAACCAAGCAAAACCTGTTATCTCATTTTCATCATGCAGGGCTCTACTGTAAAACTCTGAACAAAGGCCACAAAAGACAGTAGCATCTGAACTCCTACATAAACTTTGATTTTGGCACTATAAATCAATGTTTTGAGGAAAAGTTATCAAAAATAAAGTGAGATTACTGACCTTTAATGTACTGCGGTTGCCAAGCAAGCAGTCCTGGAGCACTGGTTCATATTTTTTCATCAAAGTATCCCAGTTATGGTCACTGACAGTAAAGCTGCTTTCATAGCCTGAGGTGACAGAAGAGCCAGCAGAGGCTGCATCCGAGGAATCTGTAGAATATGAAAATGTTGCATCTATGTCTGAGGGAGAGACAGTCTCACAGTCCTGTAATTTTTCGTTTACTGGGCTCTCACGTTCATGCCGCAAATCTTCACTGGACCTGGAGAGACAACACAAATCTTCCAAGTGCTCGTGGGTTTGTGCCATCTCTTCTGGCTTCTGCAGACTGCCTGTGGTTTTGGGATGCAGAACGATCTCAGCTTCCTCAATAGATTTGCCTTCAGCATCATTTACTCCAGCGGCCGAGTTCAAGGAGAGCTGTATGAAGCTGAAACTTGAACGGAAGCTACCATGTGCACCAGCAGAATGAGAAATACCATCTCTGCTTTGAGATTCACAGTTGTTATTCACTTCTGTCTGATCCAAAGCATACATGTTTGGGGGCTTGCTCACTCTGGCACTGTGGCTTTTCTGCCACGTACAGCACACAGCAGAAGCATCTCCTTTGCCCGTCGTGGCAGCAGGGCAGGTCCCTATCCCCGTGCTATCTGACCGTGGACTCACGCAGCACAAAAGATTTTCACAGCATCCTGGAGCATTTCCAGCAGCGGCCAAGGCTGTCACCCCATTAGCAGGAACTACAGCACTACTCACTGCTCTAGAGCACAGGAATTCCAAGTCATCCTGGCGCTGCCTGTGCAGAGCACAGTTCTCAGAGCCCCCACAGTGCTGCCTGCCATGCTGGAGCTCTGCTGGGCTGAACCCTGCACAGGCAGCCAGGGACTGAAACTCGATCTGTCGCTGAGCTTCTGGCCTCATGTATCCCGGCCTTTTTGCCAGCTTCTTTTTACGAAGAGAGCCTGCCGGCATTAACTGCTGGTGATCATCTGGGAGGGGAGAAAAAGTCAGTAAGTGTTTCTGCACTTTTCCAGGCTTAACATACTGCGGCATTTGAAAATAGTTGTTTCTGAAATTTCAAGCAGCCTATCATTTTCCATTTCAACAAAACACAGACACTGACCACACTGCAGATAGAGAGCACTGTGTGTATCCATTCACCTTCTAAAGAGTTTGCACCTGTTTTTAAGTGAACTCACTAACAAGCTCCTCCATCAGGACACAAACCTGGGTACAATGAATCAGATCATCTTCCCTATTCACAGTATCACTCTGCTTTTCCATTTTCAACTTGCTTAACAGCACATTGAAGCAGAAACTTGGTGTAAGTTTCTCTGATCCAAAATGATTTCAGACTTAAAAGCACATCTAAGATAGGACTGAATCTGCATCCGAAATGCGAGAACCATGATCACAAAGTTTTGTTTGTAACCTGTTGCTGCTGAGTGTTCTGTTTCTCGCGTTCGCATCCATGTTTTAACACTGTGAATAGGAAGCGGTTCAGACTCTGCTGCCATAACAGATGTAAGACCCTGTGGTTGCAGATGTTGGTCTAATGAGATATTGTACAAGTTGTCATTTAGATTTATGATACTACCTAACATCCAAAAATGTAAATTAAAAGGAAAAGCTTTGCATGAAGAGCCACCAGTCCTAGAAAACTATTAATTCGTAGCATTACTGAAGTATTATTATCATTAAGAAGTAGCCTCTGCTCAGTAACTTGATTCCCTTACATGTATCTTACATAGATGAAAAGACAAATTTGCTGTTTGCAGAGAATAGGAAACAAACAAAAAACCCCACCCAAATAAGATAAATATACCACAGTAAACATTAAAAGTGGGAGATCAAAATTTAACGTCTGTGTTCTCTGTATATTTTATGTATGTATTACTGGTAAAAGATTACATGATGACTACTTTCATTCTCTCATGGATTTACTGCTAGTTAAAAGGTATTCCATTTGTCTGTCCTGCACCATGGGAATCAATGGGAATACAAGATCTGCACTATCATCCATTTTGCAACACAAAAAGATACTGACTGGACCTATTTGCCAGAATCACCCTTCAAGGGGATCTGATGCCTAGCTGAATTATGCTCTCTATTAGCTGCCCTCTACTCACAGCAATGGACTCAATTGGGTGTTAGAAATATTCATATCACCCACAGAGACCTCTTACAAAAACACAAGTTTCTGTGGTTTTCTACATTTTTTTCTTTACATTTAACATTCCTCTTTAATCACAACCCTTTGTCAGTTTTTACATTCATAGATATGCACTTAATCTAAACTCCTCAGCAGCTCCTAACACAGGCCTCATACACATCTCACTATGATGACATCCTATACAAGAATTTAAGCATTAGAACTGAAACTTCCCAGGAGAATTTTCCCAACATTCATTATATTCTCTCCAAATAATCTTCAACAAAAGCAATTTATACATTTTCCATACACTAGAATAGTGGCACAGCTCACCATGGGACTGCAGTTAAGCTTCTGTATTCTGCTTCCTATCACCATAAATTAGAATATCCCAGCAGTCTCTTACATTCTCTTTTGTCTGAGGAAAAAAAAGCATCACAGAAATCAGAAGTAAAAAAGGTCATGGAGTCCATCAGCCTGTCTACTATAAAAACAGTGAAATGCTGTACTGGGAGTAATTTAATAGAAGTCTCAACAAACAGGAATCACTCTCGGAGCAAGTGAACAAAAACTGAACAGAACGTTCTTTACAATTTAATTCTTTTAGTTTATATACAAAACAATAGCCTAAATTTGACTTCAGCAGAAGTAGTCAGTCATGCATGAGAGTCATTCTAAGGCTGCATATACTCTATGGCCATTTAAAAAAGCCTCATCTGTAAAAACACAAAAGGTTCTCTGGTTTAATTAAAATCAGTTTAAAATTGATCTCACTAAATCACTATGAATTTCTGAAGTAGACAGATAATTACAGCTCTTTAAACACCAAATTTAAACTAAGCAAATGTAAATAAGGTTTAAATTGGCCAAAGCATTAAATATTCACCCCAAGTGAACTGGGTGCAATTCTAAAAATTATCGGAGCCAAAGGTGTACAACTCCAGCGTCCTGAATGAGATCACACACAGCCCACGCATCTCTGCGCTCCTCAAAAGGTTCACAGGTAGCCCTCTAGACAGGTTTGGCATCCAGTCCCCTCATGGCCTCCAGGTCTGGCTCCTGGTGAGTGCATCCAGCAGCACAAGGCGCTCGCTGGGTACCAGGACAGAGCACTGCTCCAGCCACACCCAGCATTAGGGTCAGACCACCCCATGAGCCATCCAGAGGGTGCTACAGGGACAGAGCTGCAGGTCCCAATGTGGCTGTCCCCGAGAGCAAGGCAGAGTGGACAGAGCTGGCACCAACATGAACACAGACACTCACACCTTCCCCAAAGGATAAGGGAAAGCCTGATCTCCAGGTCCAGCTAGAGAGCACTCACATTGCCCTCAGCCATTACAAAATCCAGCCAGGAAGTTACTAATGTCTTGGGTGTACTGTTTGGGCACTGTTTACCTTTGTGCCAGGTGCCTGTTCTCAAGATCAGAATATTTTCTGAAACACACTTTTATCAACTTTCTCTGCATAACCTTCCAACCATAGTTTGCCTTGTCGGCCTGTCAGAGAAATTACACTGAGAAAAATTCAGTGGCTTGTTAAAAAACAAAGACAGGCCTTAAATTCTTCTCATCTTACCTCAATTTGAAGAGCATCAAATAACTGTTGGCAATTAACTACAAAATTATCAGAATAAAAACAACCGAAGGCAATTTTAAAACCCTACACAACAGTGTGCCATGCATTGTAAGAGACACACATTTAGAAATAGAGAAAAGCCACAAATGGAAGAGCCTTTCAATTGTGATACTAAAACCCAACTTTTTAAAATATATATTTTACAATATTAGAAGACGATGTAATGTATATCTAATGGCAGATATGTGCAAATTACTTCAAATTCAATTATGAAAGCTCAGAAATATTCTTAACAGCTCTTCCACCATAGCAATCTTTCCTGATTATCAACATTTCATGAAAAATAACAGTTCAGACCCAGAGCAGAGGGAAAAAGAAAACAGTCTATTGCTGTAAAGCAATGTTGTTCACATCTAAGTTGCATCAGTGAGGTGAAAGAACGAGAGGTGAGCATTTTCTACTGATGGAAAGAGCACATTCTTTTGTACCCAAGCCTGACACACTAAAGGGCAGCAAAACAGTCATCTAATTTATTTTACATCACCAGTCTTTGTTTTCAGCCACAAAAGTGGCAATTCAGGTTTTTTGACCAAATGTTCTAATAGCATCTGTGGATAAAAAGGTGTAAATACCTTACATTTCTGTTTTCCAATAGAATTTTACAGATCAGTACAGAAACTCTGAAGTGATCACCTCCTCACTCCTGCTTTAAGCATGTGATGCAGAATGTTTGCGAGTTCATTTAAGTTCTCCCTGAAAGTGAGAAATTATAGATGCCGTTTTAAAGGTAGCTCAACTATCTGAACACACCTACATTACACACAGTTCATTTTTATTAGAATAACAAACTCATCCTCAGAGCATTTGCAGGTGGTAACTGCGATGTGGAAGGAAAGGTATTTGGTCATATTCAAAGCACTGCTCCAAGCAATTTCTGTAGTTTTGCTTCTCTTAAGGAAGCCCTAAACACCTGCATCAAACTATACACAAAGTAAGCAAGCTCCAAATATTCACTATTTACGAACATACACAAATAAATGCTCAACCTATCACAAACAAACACGAACCATTCTTGGAGATTAATCTGACATGAGTATAACCATTACTGTTCAGTTCCTAGGTCACAGAAATATGTAAAATGTTGCAAGTTCCTAATCGGTTATAGCTTGACTCATTCACTGAATTTCAAAGACGCCACTAAATACGCAAAATAAGATGACACTGATCTCAACACAGCCCACATTGAAACAAACAAGTGCCACCACTGTGCACAAACAAGCCTTCAAAGAAAGTCACTTTTGAATAAAGATTTTCCTAACTCCTAAAATGAAAAGGTCTCCCTTAGCTTCTTCCTCTTTTTCATCTCACCTACTGAGCGTTAATGGTAACTGTGGTTTATCTAAAGTTTTATAAAGTGTATCCATAAAGGGAAGCATGGCTGAGTCACATTGTATTAGATATAATGATATCCTCACCAAGGTTTCCTGTGATTTCTAAGGTCACAGATCGGGTTCAGTTACTCAACTGTTAAATTTCCAAAATGTTGCAAATAACATATTCTCTGAGGCCATTAAATGCATGTCAGTTTCCATTCCTCATTAAAAAGCATTTCAAAGAGCTGTGCATTGTAAAAGCCAGAATGCTCTTCTTTAGCCAGGGTTTAAATAATTGTGTTTTTATTGACATACTCCCATAATGCATGTCATTGAGTTGTTACAATCAAGACACCTCCTTAATGCAACAACTCATTTTAAGCCATTTGGTGAAATTACAGCACCTCTCTTTAGAATTAGAATCACATTAGTTGATATTAATACACCCAACAATTTTTTCACACCTCAAGAAACTAAAAAAAACAGTTTAAACCTGGTCTAGCCTTAACCAAGAAAGGAAAAATGTCTAACAAAAAGAAAGTTGGTAAATAAGAAACACTTTCCATGTCAGTAACAATCACCTTTCCTTAATTACATATTAGTTACTACACCTCACTTTCCAAATTCGTCTCTGGTTGCTCAACCTCAACCCAATCACTCTCCAAACCTCCTTACACAACTCACCGATGTGTGTCACCCAGCGCACTGATACCTGCCTTGGCCAGTTCGAGCTGCCAATGCCACACCACCAGCTGCCCAACAGAAAAGCTCTCAGGCTCCCCAGTCACCACTAACCCTGCATCCAGCTCAGTCATCCATCCTGTCAACCCATTTGGTGAACAACACCACATCCCAAGGATGAACACAAGCAGGACTGGAAAAACAAACCAGTACCAGTACTGGGTGGCTTCAGCATAGAGAACAACAGAAGACACGTCCCCAAAAATATCCAGCCCAATTTTTTCCAAACCGGTGGGCAAATTTCTTTTTAACTTTTAGTTATGTTATTGAGAATAATTTACCCATTTTTCAAAGAGGCAGATGGACACACAAGTTGCAAGCCTACAGAGAATATTCACAACAGAGAACCAATGCTTATTTCAGGAGGTGGGGTGTGGGTGTGAGCAAGTTTTCTTGTTCTTCCTGGGGAAAAACTCTTTTGTTCCCAGTTTCAATACAGAAGTCTGTAGAGGCAGTCCATGCAAATGTCTTAAGCGGAGAGAACACTCTGATTCTTTCAGTCAAGATCTGACAACAGCTTTAAATATCACACAGAAATAGTGGAGCAAGGATGTTGCATAGAAACTGTGAAATTCTCTTAGGTCATAATTTAATTTGCAAACAGCACTTAATGGGTTTGCAGTCCTAGCCCATAAAACCATTTCACTAAACACTCATGAAACTATGAAATCAGTACACAGCAGTCCTTTCCAAAAACGGTCTATTTAATGCACCACACTTCTCTTTCATCACTCTGTCTACAGAGTGACAGTGTGGATTCCCACTACTTCTGCTCAGTCAGATCATCTACAGCAAGACTCTAAGATAAAACTCATCAGGGGGGAGGGGAGGGAGGAATTTTAAAAAAATGTGAAGTGTGAGAGCACATTGACAGCAGTCAATTTCTAATTCAAGCACAGTTTGAATGCTCCAGCTTGGAGATTTGAATTTTTAATTTCACCAAGAGAGTGGGTTCCAAATTAAGCATCTGATGCACAGTCAGTCTGAAACCAGAATTGAGTTTACTGAAATAGAAAGTAATTTTCTCTTAACAGCTCAGTAGTGATCACATATAATGAAAATAAAACAACATGGCAGCTCCTATATTGCCAAGGGTGAGGAGTCAGAAGGCTTTTAGCTTTACAATTTAATATCCGAGTCCCAGGACAAATGCTTCTCCTTTGCCTGCTGAAGGAATTTCACCTTGTAGCCCCAGTCAGGCTATCAAATGCAATCTCCATGCTGTCTAGGCAAGAAGAGAGATGGAATACAGTTCCAGGCATCAGGACAGCTGAGCACTAAACTCCCCCCGAAAGCACAGCACCTCAGGATGCAGCTTAAATACAAGACACTGGAAAAGCCAGGCATGGATACAAACTGCAGTTATAGCAACGCACAGGACACGAGGCCAACCTGTAGCTAGGAGAAAGGCAAAGAAGTGGCGCTGCTCCCTCACCCTGCTCCCTTGAAAACAAAGTCTCAGGGTTTTGCATGAAGCCCTGTAGCTCTTTATGCTCCAACAGAATTTCTGCACTTGGGTGTTCTTTGCAGAGCAATTGTGTGAACTGTACCTTTGCCAGCTGACAATAAATTGCCGCTGCAAGTGGTAAGATGAAGATCCTGCAGCACCGCTCTCCTGTCCTCAATGCCTCCACAAGCAGCTTCAGCTAATGCAAGTCCTCGCCAAACGCCAGCATCATCAGTCTGCAGATGTTACAACCTGTGAAGAGTGAAACTGTGCTCCAGCAAGCAGAGTGCAGTTCCCTCAGAGACCTTCACCGACAAGTGGGGAAAAAAAAAAACAAAACACATGATATCCCTTTTGAGATCTTCACTGAGGATACGGCTTGGCCTTTACAACCCTTACCCAAGGCTGTAGACAGACAAAACAGAAGCGGGAAGTTTGTTTTACTGGGCCCCAGAACACAAAAGTGAAGATGTCAGCTATATCCTTTTCCTCTAGCATAGAGGAGAAAAGTAGGTTGCTCAGATGAAATTCTGAGAGTGTCTATGAACAGGCTACGGAGGAACTACTATAGCAGAGATTGCTGAAACAGCAGCAGAATATTAACCACAGGCAACACTTCAAGCAGAAATCCCAGCTCCTTCTAAATACAGTGGGTCAGAAGTCACTCTGCCTAGAGCAAGTCAGATATCTTTTAAAAAAATTTTTAAAAGTAACATTCCAGGAAAGAATAGAGTTTATCTCTATTTGGTAATTGCACTGAACTAGAATTTAGCAGATACAGCAGCTCAAAGGAACAACAGCTGTCAATACAGAGGTTGAGAAGACCTCAATAAACAGCTGGATAGCACTCAGAGGAGGCACTCACCAGCACTGGACAGCTAGTTCTCCATACCTTCCCATGTAGGAGCCCTGGCATGAGAGGCCAAACTTGCTATTTCCAACTCACATCACCAGGTATGGCAGGAACACGGAGATTCGAGCCACTGCCTGCTCAGCTTCAGGCAGGAGCTGAGAGTAACCCGAAGCACCTCACACCAGGACTGTAGACTGAAGACTCCACAGGACCAAAGCCTGTTCACACACCTCCAAAAGGCATGGTCACCAGAAGCAGACAAGGATCAAGGCATATAGTCAAGCAGCAGCCAGTCAGACCCTAGAATGAGGGAGGATATCACCAACACCAACAGATCTACTTTGACTGTCATTCACTCATTTTTGTCTCCATTCTAACTCTGCTGATAACAACACTGCACATCTTCCCACTGCTCCCATCACACCCTGCCTTTTGACGCTGACTTTCACTGCATTTCAATCATCACTCCCCAGTTATTTCTTCCAAACCAAGGGCTCACTTCTCCTCCAGTGAAAAAGAGAGTTGGTCCAGAATCTTTCCAATTGCTGCTCTGGAACTTTGACAAAAGCTCTGGACTGGTCACACTTCACAGACTAGAATGATAACCATCCACAAAGCTCCCGAACACTGTTCCAAGCCAAATAGCGATACTCTCTTCCCCAATACCGATTTCCTCAATACAGCCTCTCTGGTATTTTCCAATCTTTCCTTTTTGTCATGATCCCAACGTGCACAAACCTCCCTCCAGCCTCCTTGACAGCATTTCTATCACAACAGCAAACAAGCACGTCTCAACTTACCCCCAAAATTCCTCCTCATATGTGCTTCCAGGCCCTCCACCTCCTCAGCCCACCCCATCACTTCCTACATGGAGAGCCTTTCAGCTTCACACTGCCCACCAGCAAGGCTCAGAATTTTCTAGGCTTCCCCAGGTGCATTTAAAAGAAGCCCAGCCCCACTTCAGCTGTGTTCATTGATTTCATCGCTTCCCTCCATTCGCTCAGCTTTTTGGCTATGAGAACTGCAGACAGTTCTCAGGGTTTCTTTTACGTCTTTCACAGCATACAGAGTTTGTATGACAATCTAAACCAAACCTCACTCTAAAAGCACACTGACTCCATTCATTCCCTTAGAGATCATCTCAATGAAAACTCTCTTGTGAGAGCTTCCTTCCCGTGACTGTAAATCACTGTTATTCATGCCTAGGAAATCAAGACAATCACCTGTCACAATTTACTCTGACATTCTCCCATGGCTAACATACATGAGCTAATAATACAGGCTACTCTTAGTAGCACATGTCTGTGCTGCTCAACAAAAGCACAGACTTCTGCCAGAAGTTTTTTTAACATATTTCTGTCACTTGCTGTTTGCGATTTGATGCTAGTAAGTACTACTACCCAAGTACAAACCCATAGTATCTGTCACCTTTCATTGAACCTTACCCACTTGCTTTTATTACCAAAGTAAATGAAAGCACAGTATTAATCTTCAAAGAAATTGTATCCCTATATGACATAGCTTATTTCTTGGGTGCCAGGGACTCTGCAGGATACTGCACTGAAACAAAGTCTTCAGCAAAATACTTCAAGCCAAAAAAAAAAAAAACAACAAAACAAAAACAAAAACACAAAAAACAAAACAAAACAAAAAACAACAAAAAACACCACCAAAAACAAACAAACAAAAAAAACCACACAAAAACACCCACACACAAAAAAAATACCTCAGACCTCTCAAAAATATTTTCTGTATTAAAAGAATAAGCCAGTTTTTCAGGTCAATGTATTCCGGATCCATCTTGGCATTTTAAGTGGCTAAAGAAGGTGCAGAATGTACCATATGGCATTCAACTCACACACACCTGAACAGATCTGCTTCAGTAACAAAAAGCTTGGCAGAGGAAAACTTTGAGTGTCATTCAGATAGTTTTCCAGAATAAATGTAGATTGTTAACTCATTACTTCCAATACTGGGATTTTCTACTATATTATTTGCTTTAGAAAACCTGAATTCATAATCCAGGATCAGCAGGATCCTGTGCAAGGTACCTCATGTTTGCATACCCCTCGGATGGGCATGGAATAAGTGCCTGTGTAATTTAGGGATTTCTTCTGCTTCTTTCAGGTTTACAATACTCCTGGCAAGTATTATTATTAAGAAGTAGCAGGTAGAACTGCTTACTTTCAAGGAAACCAACACAATTTTAGAGACATTTGATCTCACGAGTCCTGGTACAGCATTAATCTGATGCATTTGCTTTGTGGTTAAAGCGGGCTGTGTGAGAAACTACACAACTCAACCCAGTCACAAAGCATGCCCAAGCCAGAACAAAGGACCAACACAGGACTCCTGAAAGACAGCTAAGTATTTTCACTGTCAGAATACACCTAAAGCTTCATACCTTTAGAACTCCTGTGTTCATGGAAAAGGCTGGAGATTTTAAAGCAGCACTTGGATAGAATTGTATCTTTATATTATCTAAGCTATCAAACCTAGAGTCGCAGGTCCCCTTGAGGCAGATCTTGCAATAAAGCAATTCTGTCTGATTAATTTTTACTGGAAACTTCAGGTTTAACCTATATTTTTTACCAGAAACATGAAGCAAATACAAACATCATATTTAGAGGACTCTTTGTCTATAACAACTTGCACCTGTCTATGTTTTTGCACTCCAAATCTAAACTAGTCTGAGACTGGAAAATAGAATTTAAAAATATCTGTGTCAAGTAAATCCACTAAAATCGTCTATAGACATAAGTAGTTTATTGACAGGCTCCTTTAACTACTGAGTGAAACAGCTACCTTTATGTCAGAAACCTTTTAAATTTTCTCCTGACGACACAGAAAGGAAAATTCACAGTATTTTGAATGCACTTGCCATAGTTGCTCAACCTAGAAAGCATCCTCTCTCTGTCCAGCCCTCTGTGAGAAGGAATACCTTGCATGACTAGCCTTAAAAAACAAAGAGGTGACAACAAAACCATGAGAGACACTGAGAAGACTGAGATTTTCATTTCTGAAAAATAAAAGTGCCATAGTGCTTCACTGAACAAAAACATACGAAATGTCTTAAATTACCTTAAAGTCTGAGTCATAAGCAAGGACTCTGTACCAGAGAAAGCCAGGAAGGCAGAACTAAGAACATCTTTAAGGTTAGAATGCCCTCTTTGGGTATAAAGACATATTTGCAGCAACAGTAAATTTCATTAAGTAGAGTGCTATTTTATGCTATAGAAAGAAAAGCAAACCAAAGAACGCAAAGTGTGCTACTCCAAGACTTCTAAAGATGATAGAAATTACTCCAATTACCCTCTACTAGTAGCAATGTTCTGAAGATGCCACACAACAATAGTCAGGATTACAGCAATCCATACACAACACTGCAGAGGGGCAGGACAAGAAAGATGTGCATAACTAAAAACAGGAAAGCTTCCAACTGGATACAAAGAAAACTTTTTTCACCCTGAGGGCAGCCAAGAAGTGAAGCAGGCTACCCAAAGAGGCTGTAATATCCCTGGAGGTTTTCAAGCCCAACACAATAAAAGCTCTGAGCGACCTGACACAACCGCAGAGTCAGTCCTGCTTGGAGCAGGGAATTGGACCAGAGATCATCTGAGGCTCCCTCAAACCCCAACTATCTTAACCAACCTCTAAGATTTAAATACATGTCTCAGGATTTGCAGCATTCCACTAGTTAACTACACCCACAACAAAAGTTCTGAGTTTCATCTGAGGAGACGCAACGTCTCTGATTTATAACTCCATGAAGGAGTTAGCATAACTAGAAGTTAGCAAACAATAGTTCCATCACATCCCAGAAGCTGAAAACAGCTCACTTTCTATAAATAAAAATCCAAATAAAGTTCAATGATAGAAAGACGTAAGTTCTCAAACAGCATTTGAGCACCCATTATTCACAGAGAGAGAAATTACAAGCTTTGGTGATGGCCAGGGCCTTAAGCAAGCCAGATACAGTAAAAAATAAGACAGGAACTCCAACTGCTCCACAGCAGCAGGCCTTTAGTAGTTAGCTCATGATTAAATGATGCTCATGAGCATCACTTAAATGTCACTTTGATCTGTTGCAGTTATTTCACAAAATCTTTATTACTGAGGCTTTTTATTGGCTGTACAAACATTGGCAAGCATTTCTCTTTGCTATATTAAAAATTATTTTGATACCTATTCCTAGGCTGCTTGCCAACTGGAAGACAAGATGGAGCCATCTGTGAGACTACAACTCTCTGAAGACACGTTCAAAAACATAATCCCTTAAATGGTGCCAAGGGCATTACATACAAAAAACCTAAAATCATATCTGAACAGCTGCAGCAAAACCTGCCTCTCTCACAAACTGCCCAGCAAAGGAAGGAGGAAGACCATTTCTGCCCAGGGAATACTGCTTCTACCCTATCCAGTCCATGAAGTCTGATTATGACATAAGCATGTAAAGAGTCACACCTGAATACTCTGCCACACAGCTGTATCAGGCAGTCAAAACTGTGCCAGAGATCTGTATGTTACCTATAACTGAATTAAGCAGCAAACACAGCTATTTCTATATTTCTCTTTCTCGGTTTGGTAGAAATTGAGGGAGTTTTAGGGCTGGTCTCTTTCTTCTTCCACTACTTAGCAATGTTGGTGCTCAAAATACATGCACGGGCTGCTGTGCAGATAGTCCTTATATTCCCTGCACTGTCTTCACATGGTCTGTTTAATTTTGATTATTATTACTCCTAGTATTACTCCCTACTTGCCCCCTGCCTTGTAATCCTCCTTTTAAAAACACCTCTCATATTTCATATCATGATTTCCAAGCCATTAGATATCACTTTCAGCCAACCAACATCTAGAATAATTACTCCTAAGAGAACTACAGAAAGACAGCAACCCCATGTACTTCTCAAGGCTTGAAGAGTCTTACTGGCCTCTCAGCATTAAAACCACAGTCAATCTAAACTTGCCAGGGTCACACTTAATGCCTAGGCTTCCAACTTTATGCCTAGGCAAAGCACACAGAGTTTCACTGGGGCATGGCAGCACACGAAGCAGTAACACAAGAAGTGCATACGTATCCAGACCCAGGAGAAAAGTCTGGACTCTCATCAAGAAACTCAGTGCCACACCAGACTCACCAGAAACACAGCAAAACAGCTGCTACATACCATGCTCATTACCTGCAACAAGGATAAATTATTTAAAAATAATATTAAATTAATTCAGGAAGTGAATGACATGATATACACTACTAAGCCAAGATGGTTAGTTGTTAGTCTACTCAGCCCAAAGATGGAAAACCTTACTAACTGCACTCAAAAAGATTAACACAAGGCCTTGAAGTACAACAGGGCAAGCCAATAGGTTTCACAATGGGCAATCATAAGTTTTATGGATTATTCTTCTCAAAATAGCAATGCTGGTTTTTACCTTCCAGTCCTTACTCACCCAGGAAAAGATGATAAAAAAATCTACTCCTGAAAATCTACATCATAACTGTACTCAAGGTGGGCAGGAAGCATCTCCTTGGCTAACATGAAATGGATCCTAACTTGATCCTGGAACAGATGACCCCGTGGAAAATTCTGTCATTGGCAAAACCCAGCACCATAGTAGGAAAATTCTCAGTCAGCTAAAAGAACAAATACCCTACTGCTAGTGCTCACTGCATACAAGAAAAAAGTGGAAGCTGATCTTTTCTTACCTTGCAGCAACTCAAGACCCCTGGCAAAACCAGATTTTCCCCCAGTCTCCATTTTCACGGGAAGCAGACGTCCAGTTCTGATGGACTGCTCAGAGGAAACCATTAACTGCAGCAGCTCCTTTCTCACAGCCAAGTCTGTACAAGTCCCCAGCAGACCACAAGCGTGGGAACATTACAGCACCTCTCACCACGACTGTGTTCAGGCTACCCAGGGGAAAGGGAAACACAGTATTTGTTGATTATTAACCACTTCGAGAGGAAAACCACGCACAGAATCAGTTGCTCTGGTTCTGCACCCCAGGCAACAGTAATTAGATCCATCTTACACAATCGAGGATCTCCTCAAGATTTTCACTGCTCTGAGCAAAATAAAATGTGCTGCTCTCCTAAACAAGGATTCTGGCAGGACAGAGGCCAAGTTTCAGCATGGTGGCCTGCTAAAAGAGTGCTGTCCCACTGCAGTGGCAGCACAGCCTGGGACCATCCAAGGTGTCCAAGAGCACCTCATGCCCAAGACCCCGCTGCTGAAGCACAGATATCAGTACCCTACCCACATTGTTCCCACCATAGACACAGCAACCAAAAAGATGTTAACAGCAAGGAAATCTCACTGCAGCAACGTAAAATACCACCAAACTCTGCAGCTGTGTCACGCCCTCCTGGGACTGGTGTGCCTATGGCTCTTCAGGAGCAGAGCTGGGAATGCAACAGAGCCACAGGTCAGCCTCAGCTATTGGTGCAAGTACTGACGGGTTAATGCACTGCTCATTACATGGAAAAGCCAAGCCCCAGCAAACAGCTGTGCTGCCCATTTCCCTCCATCACCGGGACCTCCACGGGCCATTAGCAACAGGAAGCACCTGAAACTTAGACCGGCACAATGAAATTTAATCTCATTCCTGCCTCAGTAACCATCCTTGTCCAAAATCCTAACAGAGAATGGAAAGCTCTTGTCCCCAAAGCCATGCTCTCTAACAACAGGGGGAAATTAAGTTCATATGATCAGCCTAGCTCTTGCAACAAAAAGTCAGATATTTTATGGAGCTGAGGCTACCTCCATTTACCATCCTGAACAGGCTCAGGGATGTTCCTTTCTTTGAACCTCGTGCTGTTTCTCTGAAGTAGAACATTTATGTGTGGAGGAAGACAAACAACTAACCACAAGAATTAGATAACCATAACATAAAGGAAAAGCCTGTGGCTATAAGCATTTGGCCTTGCAAGTAGTCTCCCCCAGCACCATTCCAAGTGCATGCGTATCTGCAATAATGATAAGCCATAAGACTAAGCTGGTATGTCAGTGGGAAGAAAGCTTGCCACCGTAACAGAAACAGAATACTTTAAGTAGCCCACTACAACAGCAAGAAAGCAATTTACTATCATGAAAAAAACTACTTTCCCTTCCCATGCTCTCTGGAGAGTTGATGGCTTCCCAAAAACAAAACAAAAATATGTTAAAAATGGTTTCCTTTATTGCTTAAAGCATATTTTTCAGACCAGTCTGATGATTTTCACCATTATCAGACTGGTGATTAAAACTCAAATTGCTGTCAGATAGATGATCTGAACTAGGCACTGTGGTGCTTGCCCCATCAATCAATAAAGTTGTGAAGCCATTGACAAACTTCATTATCTACAGAAACATTCAAAACATCACTTAGAATCTGATAATTCTAATTAGTTCAGATTCTTAGCATCTGAAATAATTCTGGTCTAATTTTCCATCACTATTATTATTCACCATTAAGCAAGGTCTTGAAAAGCTACACCAATGCCACGTGTCTCGCCTTACAGAGATCTGGAGACTTTCAAAACAATTCAGAAAATCTAATGGTATCAGCTCCCAGTTGCTGCCTCTCTCACAGATACTAACCCTTTCATTTTATTTAATTTTACAATGCTCATTGTCAACCTCTTGACTTCCCACTCCACAGGTTGCCTCAAAGTCTCCTTGCTAAGAGATTTTCCTCTCTAACAGTTTCCTGCCCCACTGACTTCTCAGCCCAGCAAAAGAAAACTTTCAACAAGAGCACATTAAACCCCTCCAAACAACCAACTCCTCAGCCATTGCAGAGAATAGAGAAAGGAGACACATGCCACATCCATTCCGCTCTCAACTTCAAGGAGCCACTTTTCCCACACAGCTCTTTCCCAAGGAGATTTTACAATCCAAGAATACATACAGTGTGTTTAACAAATTTCTGTTCAGTTGTAGTTCTGACTTGGTTCCTCCTTCATTCAACCCACAAACACAGGTAGTGCATACAACTTTAAAGGAACTAGCTAAGCCGTACTAAGAAAATATATTTTCCACTTTCCATCCCTTATTCTGAGTACACAGCTGTTTATGTAGTAAATATTTACTACTCAAGGTAAAATCTAATTTAGTTGGGGTTTTTTACACTTGTCAGCATCATAAATAGAGTGGCAGAGGGCAAAAAGAGCAGAGTAACAAGACAATTTACCCTGACACCGGGGTGACACAACTAAGACACCTATTTGTAAGGCAGCAAGAGAGGAAGGGAGGAGGGGATGAGAAAAATCAGAAAGCAACATTGATCATACTCATTAGACAGCTGGGTTCCAATTAGAAATATATCACACAGAGATAATAAGAGGTGTTCTGGAAGGAAGCTGGGCTGTGAGATGAAGGAAGGTGTGAAACACAGCAAGCAGCGTTTTACAGTACATACAAAGGGGAGGCAGAATCCAAATTCTTCAAGTCCCAAAGGAACCACGCCAAACAAAGAAACCCTACTTGAGGCAAGCACATGATCTCACCCCTCTGCCTGAAGACTTCAGATTACTCATTAAGCCACTTCACATTCTCAGCATCAATAAATAGGGAAGTAACTCCATGTCAACAGCTAATTCAATTTCCGTACAGAAAACTCATGTTTAGTACACAAAGTATGTCCATAGCGGATCATAGCTTCCACAGCATCAGTAGCCTTCAGGCTTGATAAAGAAATATTTCTCCCTGAAAGCATTTTTCAGGTGAGCTCTTAATGGAACCCAGACCTATATGCTAAAGGAGAACAAAAAAAAGAAAATTACATGGTGCGCTAAATAGTTAAACACGACATAGAATTAAGGAAACACCTTCAAATAAGGATACTACCATGCTTAAAATAGGAACAGCAGCCTTTGTCCAGTTCCAGAGGGCTGCTGGTTTACAAAGGGCGCATTCATTCCGAATACATAAGGGTTTTTCAGCAGTATTTCCTTCAAGAATATTGAATACTACTACTACATACCCTGGGTTCAATCCTAATCTAAGTGACGCAGCATGAAAGGGCTGCTTTCTGGAAAAAGACACAGGATGCAAAGGATGAACTTGCAAGTCACTATGGCAACTCCGCAGGTCCCTTCCCGTTCACCTTGGAGGCCGGTACTCCAAAGGAGGTAAGAAAGCTCCTTTCCACAGGAATCATTAATATGCAGTACGGCCAAAACCAGAAAAGGTCACAGCCTGTCTCCTCTCAATTAGAAACAGGGGTTCGCTCAAAGAAACGCGACGCTAAAATGGGAAAAGAAAAAATCCTAACTCCCGAGGAGCACTCGCGAGGCATCACACACTCGAGTAAATCGCACTTGAAAGGTCAGCTGGTTCAGTAGCTGTCAAAGGCCCAAGCTATGGAGAGCAAAAAAAGCCTAACCAAGTGTGCCTAATTTGTGAACAAAGTCAGAATTAACCTTTAGGGTTTTTGCTTTTGTCAGTACAAAACATTGTTTGCAGTGCTTTCTGTCCTCCTGTTCATCACAATTAATTTATCCTGGTGCTAATAAATCCTCTTTTCTTACATGGACCCACTACAATTCCACCAGAAGCAGCTTAGGCTCCAAGTTTTGACTTCACTTTACTGAAGAGAACAAAGGATGATTTATCTAAATTTAAAGACGGAGGAAGCCAGTGGCAATACAATACTTGCCTCTGACTGTTTTTCAGACTGCTGCTGCACTGTAATCATCAGTGACGTGTATGAGAACGTGCCATTTCCAGTGCCCAATCTCAAAGAAAATTGATTACTCTGATAGTGTCAAACACTGGGAAGAAAAAAAGACATATTGGACATGGTCCTAATATCAAGTGTACAAAACACTGCACATAAGCATTTAGTAGTTCTTGTACATTCCTTCAACTTGCCATGATCCCAATATTTTAAGTAACCACAAATCTCTAAACTCAGCTTTTTTTTTTTCTTTTAATCCAAATATTTATTTTAAACACCCCTACTTTGCAATTTCATAAGGACCTAGAAGCCCTATGAATAATAAAAAATGTACTATAGCTTCAGCTGGAAAACCACTGTCAATGCCTTCCGAGAACGAACCACAACAATTTCAACTTCAGCAATGAAATTGGGGAATACCCATACAACATCATTAAAGGGACTTCAGTATTTAAACACCAAGAAATGTTTTAATAAGTAGAACTTGTCCCATTTTCAGGAGTTACTGTAAGGCCAATAGCGAATTAGCAAGTAAATGAACCGACAGGAAAGGACAAAACGAGAGATAATGCATCCCAGAGGACTTCACTCATTTCTTTGAAAACAGCCATTACCTCTAATTAGCAGCAGCACTTGCTGCTATACCTTCTGCGGTATATTTCATGAAAGCCTTTATTATAAAAGCACTTCACTGCAGAACTCTTAAATTGCTATTCAAAAGCATAGCACGAAGTTACTCGAGCACTTGTACACTAACATTAATGTGGACTACCAAAGCAGGAACGAGCTGTTTTCTATTAAACTGTTGGCAAGGACAACTGAAGTGTTTGCACAAAATCCTGGTGGACTCATGGAGCTGGGAGAAGCACATATTCCAAACAACCCAAAAGACAGCAGACATACCTAGTGAGAAATACACCTTTCTTTCCCACTTGTGCTGGGAAAGGTGAAGTGTTTTTTCCAGAATCTCCCCGTGGCTCCAGCCTTTTACCAGCACCACTGTTGATAAAGAGGGCACCCCTAGCTTGGACCAGCTGATTGCTGAGAAAAGGAGAGCAGTTCATCCACATTAGAGGTCCTGGTCTTAAAAAATTAATTTATTGATAAAAGTAAATACACACAGAGTGTCTGCTGAGAAGGCAGTTTTCTTTTTCTTCCTTAAGCCAGGACAGGAGACATAATGTGGGCAACTTTTCTAAGAGCATCATTACTCCCCTCTTTACAGCTTTATTTAAAAATTAATAAATAAAAAAATGAACCATACTAAATAAACCATTGATATCTTTGCATCACTCTAACTGCGCTCACGTGAGCTGAAGTGAAATCAAAGCATCTTATTTTTTGAGTTAAAAAATGATGCCTACGTTACTACAAAGTTGCAAGACCCCTTTTTAGACCGCGTTAACGGCGAAATAAATGCCAACATCACCTGAGGTTTAAAAAATAATAATAATAATTAAAAAAATACTAAAAAAAAACCCAAAAACCTAAAGCTTTCAGACTGTGAAATGAAAGAGCCAGAGTGAATTGGGAGAAGAAAAAAAAAAAAAAAAAAAAGGCACCTACATTCTCCCCATACTCAACGCGACTCCCAAGAGCTGCCGGCGCTGCCAGCCCGAGGGCAGCAGCCAGCCGAGCCGCCCGGCCGCTCCGGCGGGGAGCAGCGCTGCCAGCCCCGGCCCCGGCAGGGGCGCCCCGCGCCCCGAGCGCGCCCAGGGCTCCCGCGGAGCTCTCCGGCCGGACAGCCCCCGCCTCCTCCCTTCCTCCCGCAGGCCCCGCTGCCCCGGCCGGGCCCCGCTCACCTGGGCGCCGCCTGTCGGTACCGCCCGCCCGCGCCTGCGGCCGCCACATCCCGACCCGGATCCCGGCCTGGCCCGCTCCGGGCGGAAAACGGCCCTGGCCCGGCCACTCCCCGCTGGGGGCGGGCCCGAGGCGGCTCCACCGCCCTGGGGAAAGAGAAGGCGGCGGGCGGGACCGGCTTCGGGCGTGGGTGCACGCCCGGCCCGGGGAACCCGGGCAGTGAGGGCTTCCGCCGGCGCAGTGGCCTCCGGCTGTGCGGGCTCTGGTCCCGCAGGTCCGCTGCATTAAGTTAGCCGAGAGAGGAATCAAGGAATCATAGAATCGGTCGGATGAGAAAGGTCTACGGTGGTTCAAGCTCCCTGCTCAAGCAGGGTCATCCTAGGGTACATGGAACAGAATTGTGTCCAGATGGTCCTGGAGTATCTCCAGTGAGGGAGACTCCACAACGTCTTTGCACAATCTGTTCCCATGACCTCAAAGTAAAGAAGTTCTTCCTCATAATCAGGTGGAATTTCCTGTGCATTGATTTCTGCCCATTTCCTCATGTCCTATTGCTCAGCACCACCAAGAAGAGCCTGGCTGAATCCTCTTCACACCCACCCTTCAGATACTTAAAAACATGGATAATGTCCCTTCTTAGTCGTCTCACTTGAGGGTGGACAAGTCTAGCTCCCTCGGGCTTTCCCCCCAGGGAAGATGCTCCAGTCCCTTAATCATCTCTGTATCCCTCCACTGGACTTGCTCCAAGAGCTTCATGTTTCTCTTGAACTGAGGAGCCCAGAACTGGGCCCAGCACTCCAGATGTGCCTCACCAGGGCTCAAGGGAGATCTGTGGGAGTGATTGGCATTGCACTGAGAGGGGCCACAGTCCTGCAAGGGTCTTTCAGCAGCAGCAAACAGCAGCCTGGAGAGTGGGGAATGCCACATCTGGACCACTGCGTGCTTATCCTCCACCTAAAGGCAGAGCTGCCCCCAGAGTCACCACGTATCCCTTTTCCTATTCCTCCTGTTGGGTATATTTTGGAGGAGCTGTTATATGTGCCTTGTGATGGTGATCCTGTGGGAAGCAGCCATTGACTGGCCTGCTGTGATATCCTCCCCACTAATATTAACTCCTCATTCTCTTTGGTTTTATTGGGAGTTTTTTACCTATTTGTTTGATTGGTTGGTTTGTTTTTTTCCTGTTTTGGTTTGAGTGTTTTGTTTGCTTCGTCATAAATGACTGGTGAAGTTGGCACAGCCAAACTCCAGAACATGTAAACCAGGCTTAGCTTTGCAGAATTTACTTTTGACTGGGATTAACTGCAGCCCCCTCGGCTCGGGATCACCACCGTATTTGCAGGCTTTGCCCTGCATCATCAGCCTGCCCAGACCCTGCTCGGTGGCTCACAAATGGACCAGACAACTATGGTGCCAAGCTTCCTTTCAAGCAGCAAAACCTTGGTCAGCATGAGAGAAAAGCAGGGAAAAAAAGAAAATATTCCCCATCCAGGACAGAGCCAGTGTGCCACCATCTTCCCCTGCACCGTTCTCAATTTTGCACATTTCCAGACAACCCGGCCTCTAAAGCTCCCGTCTCTCACTTCCTGGTGCTATTTGCCACCCTTCAGCCTCGGCTGCCACGGATCTCCCTGACTGCTGTCCATGTGGGGCTGGGCATGCTCAGCCTGGGAAGAAGAGGCGCTGGCGAGGCCTCAGTGCAGCTGTGCAGGGCTCGGAGGGTGCCACGGGAAAGACGGGGACAGAGTGTTCAACAGGGCCTGTGGCGAGAGGAGAAGGGCAGATGGCTTTCAAGTGCAGCAGGTCGCTGTCAGTGGGAAGTTGACGCTTAACCCAGATGTTCTTTTACACTGAGGCTGATGAGGCACTGGCCCAGGCCGTGCACGGAGGCTGGCGATGCCCCACCCCTGGCAACCTCCAAGGCCAGCTGGGAACATGGCTCTCAGCAACATGGTCTGGGAGAAGACTGCTCAGCTTGGAACATGATGACGGGTTTTAGGGGCCCTTCCAAGCCCAAGTGTTCAGGGCTCCCATCATTCCATGGTCTCCGTTGTCCACTTCCGGCTGACCCTGGCAACCATGGCCTTTGTGATGTCACATTCCATGTTCCAACTGGCACTTTCAGCCTCCAGCAAAGAGCAGGTCACCATCACTGGCCTTTGTGTCAGCCCACCCTTCGGCCTGCTCCGAGAGCACTCCTGTCGCCCTGCTTCTCACCTGCTCCCTGATACCGCTCTCAGGCCTGAAAGCTCCCTGTTGGCTGCGTTTGGCCTGGATTTATCCCTGCACCATGCTCACGATTGTCCTCAGGAAGGTACGGAGCCCTTCCACGCAGGTGGACCCCCCTGGCCTTCCCGGGTGGGTTGCAGCTCTGTGCGGATGGTGTGGCACAGGGAAGCCACTCCCAGGTTTTGCCACCTCTGCAGGCTGCATCAGTCCTGAAAGCTCCCTGTTGGCTGGATTGGGCCTGGCTCCACCTTGGCATGATGCTGGCATTTGTCCTGAGTAAGGTACGGTCCCATTCCACGGAGGTGGACAGCCCGGGACATCCGGAGTGGGCTGCAGCTCTGTGCGGATGCTGTGGGGACAGGGAGCCCACTCGCAGGTTTTGCCACCTCTGCAGGCTGTCACAGAGAGAGAGGAAGAGATGGAGGTGGATGGGGAGGAGGAGAAAGACGAGGAGATGGAAGTGGATCCACAGATCGATCCAGAGGAGGAGATGGAGGTAGATGGAGAAGAGAATGGAGAGGAAGAGATGGAGGTGGATGTGGAGGAGGAGAGAGAGGAGGAGATGGAGGTAGATGGGGAAGAGAATGGAGAGGAAGAGATGGAGGTGGATGTGGAGGAGGAGAGAGAGGAGGAGATGGAGGTGGATGGAGAAGAGAATGGAGAGGAAGAGATGGAAGTGGATGCGGACGAGGAGAGAGACGAGGGCATGGAAGTGGACGGAGAAGAGAGTGGAGAGGAAGAGATGGAAGTGGAGATGGACGAGGACGAGGAAGAAGCCATGGAGCTGGATATGGAGACTGATCCGCAGGAGGACATGGAAGTGGTGGTATGTGCTCCCCACAGGCAGAGTGGGTCCCCTGCTGCCAGGCTGGGGCTGCCACGGGTGGTCCCTGCTCAGGGAGACGGTAGCCCGTGCACTGCATTCTGGCAATCATCCCCAGCCTGCCCTGTGCTTGCTTTGGGCCGCACCGCCCACAGCCCCAGGCAGGCTCAGTTCTGGCAGCAGAGACCCGCTGTGCCAGCACGGGCCAGCCTGGGAGCACATGGGACACCCTGCGTGCCTTACTGGAATAACCATGGCACTTACTTTCCTTCCAGGTCTGAGAGACATGGCAGACACAAAGACCACCACCTGTATATAGGTTTTCGAGTTTGTTGTTGCCTTCGGGCTCTAGGTCTTAGAGTTTGTTGTTGCCTTCGGGCTATAGGTTTTAGGGTTTCTTTTTCTCTTCTGTAAATATGTTGCATATATTATTGTTAGACGTGTTCTTATTGAAATACCTTCCATAGATTGTTGCTGTTCCCCATATTCTTACAATGTAGAATGTTCTGTAGTTCATGTTTGTTGCTGTGTTTCTGAAAATAAACAACCGTCCTTTTTCAAACCCCAATTGTCTTTGCATGTGCTTTGGGCACGGGCAGCATTTACAGAGTTGTGGTTCCCACTTGCTCCAGGTTCCCAGGGCTGGAGGTCCTGGGGGGAGCTGGCACAGCCGCTCCGGGACCGGGGGTACCTGTGCACACCGGGCTCCCGCTGACACAGGTCACCCTCTCCTTGCAGTTTCTTGGGACACACTTGGTGTCTGTAGGGGCAAATCCTCGTGGGCCCTGTCCCACGGGATCCCATGAGGGAGCAGGGCTGAGCCAGCGTGGTTCTGCAGAGCCTCCATGCATGGCTCCTCCCTGAGTAGCCCCAGGGCTAGCGAGGCTGCAATGGGCTGCGGGCAAGCCCTCTTCCTGGGCCCCCTGAGGGGCTGGAGGCAGCCTGGAGGGAGCTTCAGCACAGGGGCCTCTGCACCAAGATTTCTACAGCATTCCTGCATGGAAAGGCAACGCAGGTATGTGCCGTTCGTGCCTGAGAGCAGCAAATCCCAGTGTTGAGCTGCTGGGGAGGGATGGGTGGAAAACGGAGCTCTTTGAAAAAGCAAGACCCAGTGTTTCTGTTGTTGGAAGTCTTAAATCCCACCTCTGTGGTGGGATGACAGAGGTGCTACTAATCCAGTTGCTAAAGTATCCTGCATCAAGCTGACAATATTTTAAGGCTTGGAAAAGAAAAGCCAATTGAAACAAACCCCTGCTCCTTTCCATTTGCTCTTCTCCACACTTTACGACAGAAGAGAGGGGAGAAAGATTGTTTTGGGAACAAGGCTTTCAAGACTCGAAAAATAATAGAAAAACTGCTCTGCCACACCCTCAGCTCTTACAGCCCCAAAAGCACTGGCTGTCTTTGCTCACAGAGTCGCAGTTGTGGGGAGATTTCTATCGCACCACAGGACAGTGGTTTTTTGTTTTTCTCCTGGAAATAACTACAGCATTTCTGGCGAGCAAGGCAAACATGAGCCTCTTTTAATGGCCCTTGGAACTGGACATGTCAAATGAGGCACACAAAGCCAAGGGCCACCCGACCCTGGACTCCCTGTCATCTCTCAATGGGTCTTCACGTTCTTCCCAGGAAGATGAATGGGAATCACTGCTTTGCCAGGGAAACTGCATCAGCTGGGAAGCTGGTAGAAACCTTGGTAGAAAACGTGCGTTCCGCTCCTCTCAGAGCCAAAATTCCTGCACGCTTCTTGGAAGTGCTTCTTAGATAAAAGGACCACGTTCAACTGAGCGACAGCGAAGCAAAATGGCGATCCAGGAATACATTTTCCCGTACACCGTATCCTCCATCCATGGGGATGGTTACTGGCTGACACACAGGAGTTTGGAAGGAAGCCAAATGCACCATTGTCTATAAAGTCAGAGGTGCTGAGGGATGGACAAATCTCACAGAGATATGGCAGCCTCCCCTGAAATCACAGTTCAGGGAGAGCCTGGGCTCTTTGGTGCTTCTAGGCAAGAAGATCTGCTCAGGATCTTCCACAGATGCTCAGCAGGCAGTAGGATTGTGCCTGGATCTCACTCTGGAAACACCGGGGGCTCAAGGGAGAGCTGTGGGAATGATTGCCATTGCACTGAGAGGGGCCACAGTCCTGCAAGGGTCTTTCAGCAGCAGCAAACAGCAGCCTGGAGGGCGGGGAATGCTGCATCTGGACCACTGCGTGCTTATCCTCCACCTAAAGGCAGAGCTGCCCCCAGAGTTGCCACGTATCCCTTTTCCTCTTCCTCCTGTTGGGTATATTTTGGAGGAGCTGTTATATGTGGCTTGTGATGGTGATCCTGTGGGAAGCAGCCATTGACTGGCCTGCTGTGATCACCTCCCCACTAATATTAACTGCTCATTCTCTTTGGTTTTATTGGGAGTTTTTTACCTATTTGTTTGATTGGTTGGTTTGTTTTTTTCCTCTTTTGGTTTGAGTTTTTTGTTGGCTTTGTTATAAATGACTGGTGAAGTTGGCACAGCCAAACTCCAGAACATGTAAACCAGGCTCAGCTTTGCAGAAATTACTTTTGACTGGGATTAACTGCAGCCCCCTCGGCTCGGGATCACCACCGTATTTGCAGGCTTTGCCCTGCATCATCAGCCTGCCCAGACCCTGCTCAGTGGCTCACAAATGGACCAGACAACTATGGTGCCAAGCTTCCTTTCAAGCAGCAAAACCTTGGTCAGCATGAGAGAAAAGCAGGGAAAAAAAGAAAATATTCCCCATCCAGGACAGAGCCAGTGTGCCACCATCTTCCCCTGCACCGTTCTCAATTTTGCACATTTCCAGACAACCCGGCCTCTAAAGCTCCCGTCTCTCACTTCCTGGTGCTATTTGCCACCCTTCAGCCTCGGCTGCCACGGATCTCCCTGACTGCTGTCCATGTGGGGCTGGGCATGCTCAGCCTGGGAAGAAGAGGCGCTGGCGAGGCCTCAGTGCAGCTGTGCAGGGCTCGAAGGGTGCCACGGGAAAGACGGGGACAGAGTGTTCAACAGGGCCTGTGGCGAGAGGAGAAGGGCAGATGGCTTTCAAGTGCAGCAGGTCGCTGTCAGTGGGAAGTTGACGCTTAACCCAGATGTTCTTTTACACTGAGGCTGATGAGGCACTGGCCCAGGCCGTGCACGGAGGCTGGCGATGCCCCACCCCTGGCAACCTCCAAGGCCAGCTGGGAACATGGCTCTCAGCAACATGGTCTGGGAGAAGACTGCTCAGCTTGGAACATGATGACGGGTTTTAGGGGCCCTTCCAAGCCCAAGTGTTCAGGGCTCCCATCATTCCATGGTCTCCGTTGTCCACTTCCGGCTGACCCTGGCAACCACGGCCTTTGTGATGTCACATTCCATGTTCCAACTGGCACTTTCAGCCTCCAGCAAAGAGCAGGTCACCATCACTGGCCTTTGTGTCAGCCCACCCTTCGGCCTGCTCCGAGAGCACTCCTGTCCCCCTGCTTCTCACCTGCTCCCTGATACCGCTCTCAGGCCTGAAAGCTCCCTGTTGGCTGCGTTTGGCCTGGATTTATCCCTGCACCATGCTCACGATTATCCTCAGGAAGGTACGGAGCCCTTCCACGCAGGTGGACCCCCCTGGCCTTCCCGGGTGGGTTGCAGCTCTGTGCGGATGGTGTGGCACAGGGAAGCCACTCCCAGGTTTTGCCACCTCTGCAGGCTGCATCAGTCCTGAAAGCTCCCTGTTGGCTGGATTGGGCCTGGCTCCACCTTGGCATGATGCTGGCATTTGTCCTGAGTAAGGTACGGTCCCATTCCACGGAGGTGGACAGCCCGGGACATCCGGAGTGGGCTGCAGCTCTGTGCGGATGCTGTGGGGACAGGGAGCCCACTCGCAGGTTTTGCCACCTCTGCAGGCTGTCACAGAGAGAGAGGAAGAGATGGAGGTGGATGGGGAGGAGGAGAAAGACGAGGAGATGGAAGTGGATCCACAGATCGATCCAGAGGAGGAGATGGAGGTAGATGGAGAAGAGAATGGAGAGGAAGAGATGGAGGTGGATGTGGAGGAGGAGAGAGAGGAGGAGATGGAGGTAGATGGGGAAGAGAATGGAGAGGAAGAGATGGAGGTGGATGTGGAGGAGGAGAGAGAGGAGGAGATGGAGGTGGATGGAGAAGAGAATGGAGAGGAAGAGATGGAAGTGGATGCGGACGAGGAGAGAGACGAGGGCATGGAAGTGGACGGAGAAGAGAGTGGAGAGGAAGAGATGGAAGTGGAGATGGACGAGGACGAGGAAGAAGCCATGGAGCTGGATATGGAGACTGATCCGCAGGAGGACATGGAAGTGGTGGTATGTGCTCCCCACAGGCAGAGTGGGTCCCCTGCTGCCAGGCTGGGGCTGCCACGGGTGGTCCCTGCTCAGGGAGACGGTAGCCCGTGCACTGCATTCTGGCAATCATCCCCAGCCTGCCCTGTGCTTGCTTTGGGCCGCACCGCCCACAGCCCCAGGCAGGCTCAGTTCTGGCAGCAGAGACCCGCTGTGCCAGCACGGGCCAGCCTGGGAGCACATGGGACACCCTGCGTGCCTTACTGGAATAACCATGGCACTTACTTTCCTTCCAGGTCTGAGAGACATGGCAGACACAAAGACCACCACCTGTATATAGGTTTTCGAGTTTGTTGTTGCCTTCGGGCTCTAGGTCTTAGAGTTTGTTGTTGCCTTCGGGCTATAGGTTTTAGGGTTTCTTTTTCTCTTCTGTAAATATGTTGCATATATTATTGTTAGACGTGTTCTTATTGAAATACCTTCCATAGATTGTTGCTGTTCCCCATATTCTTACAATGTAGAATGTTCTGTAGTTCATGTTTGTTGCTGTGTTTCTGAAAATAAACAACCGTCCTTTTTCAAACCCCAATTGTCTTTGCATGTGCTTTGGGCACGGGCAGCATTTACAGAGTTGTGGTTCCCACTTGCTCCAGGTTCCCAGGGCTGGAGGTCCTGGGGGGAGCTGGCACAGCCGCTCCGGGACCGGGGGTACCTGTGCACACCGGGCTCCCACTGACACAGGTCACCCTCTCCTTGCAGTTTCTTGGGACACACTTGGTGTCTGTAGGGGCAAATCCTCGTTGGCCCTGTCCCACGGGATCCCATGAGGGAGCAGGGCTGAGCCAGCGTGGTTCTGCAGAGCCTCCATGCATGGCTCCTCCCTGGGTAGCCCCAGGGCTAGCGAGGCTGCAATGGGCTGCGGGCAAGCCCTCTTCCTGGGCCCCCTGAGGGGCTGGAGACAGCCTGGAGGGAGCTTCAGCACAGGGGCCTCTGCACCAAGATTTCTACAGCATTCCTGCATGGAAAGGCAACGCAGGTATGTGCCGTTCGTGCCTGAGAGCAGCAAATCCCAGTGTTGAGCTGCTGGGGAGGGATGGGTGGAAAACGGAGCTCTTTGAAAAAGCAAGACCCAGTGTTTCTGTTGTTGGAAGTCTTAAATCCCACCTCTCTGGTGGGATGACAGAGGTGCTACTAATCCAGTTGCTAAAGTATCCTGCATCAAGCTGACAATATTTTAAGGCTTGGAAAAGAAAAGCCAATTGAAACAAACCCCTGCTCCTTTCCATTTGCTCTTCTCCACACTTTACGACAGAAGAGAGGGGAGAAAGATTGTTTTGGGAACAAGGCTTTCAAGACTCGAAAAATAATAGAAAAACTGCTCTGCCACACCCTCAGCTCTTACAGCCCCAAAAGCACTGGCTGTCTTTGCTCACAGAGTCGCAGTTGTGGGGAGATTTCTATCGCACCACAGGACAGTGGTTTTTTGTTTTTCTCCTGGAAATAACTACAGCATTTTTGGCGAGCAAGGCTGTAGAAATACTTCCTCCTGCTGTTGCCTAGGACTCCAGGACGATGTGGATGAATGTCGATGAGAGATCTCTAAAGTTAGGTTTTAGAAGATGAGGTTTATTGTAAGGGATGTGAGGTCTTGCTCGGAGCCGCCAGGCTGCAGCTCGTGGCAAGGCCTAGGGAGGCAGGGGAAGGGAGAGGTAGGGAGTGGAGGAGAGCAAAAAGCAAAGAGCAAAGAGCAAGAGCAAAGAGCAAAGAGCAAGGAGCCAAGAGGCCGAGCCACCTTTGCAGCTCCCTGATAAGGGGTCTCGAGGTGGGCTGGAACAGGACTTGTGCCAATGGGGTTACAGATACCTGATACTTCAGGGGAGGGGTACAGGTGTGGGATGAACCATTGGGGGTGAGACAGAACATTCCATTTGACCTGGGTCTGGCTGCAGGTAAACTTCAGCTGGTCACATAACTGTTTTCCCAGACATCCAGTAGCTAATACATCTCAAACATCAAAACTTACTTTCAATTCTATCTCACCTACAGGTTTCACATTCTGAGAATATAGGCAATCATATTTATAGGGTTTTTTGGCTCCATCCTCCTCAACAGAAAACATTTTATTTTCAGGTTTAGCCGTACTGGGCATTGCTTGGTCTCAGAGCCATCATGTGACAGTTTGTGAGCCTTTCTCTGGCACTGCTTTGCATGTCAGATACTCACTGAATTTAGCAAGATGTGTACAGTTATTATGGTATTCATTGGCTTCAAGTAGCCATAAATGTCTTGGAAGCGGGACTTAAAGGGATACTGAGAATGTTTGCAGATACAAAAATTGGGAGGAACTGTCAACTCCCTTGAAGGTCGGGAGGCCCTGCAGAGAGACCTTGGCAAATCAGAGGACTGGGCAATCACCAGCCATATGAAGTTCAACCAGGGAAAGTGCTGAACTCTGCACTTGGGATGGGGCAACTCTGGATGTATAGGGAAACTGGGCAATGGGATGCTGGAAAGCAGTGCCATGGAAAGGGACCTGGGGGTCCTTGTCAATGGGAAGTTGAACATGAGCCAGCAGCACCCTGGCAGCCGGGAGGGCCAGCCCTGCCCTGGGGGGCATCAGGCACAGCATCACCAGCTGGGCAAAGGAGGGGATTGTCCCCTCTGCTCTGAGCTGGGGCGGCCTCACTTCAAGTCTTGTGTAAGTGCTGGGCACCACAATAAAAGAATGATATAAAGCTCTTAGAGAGTGCCAGAGGAGGGCAACAAAGATGGTGAAGGGCCTTGAGGAGCAGCTATATGAGGAGCAGCTGAGGGCACTTGGTCTGTTCAGCCTGGAGAACAAGAGACTGAGAGGAGACCTCATTGCAGTTAAAACTTCCTCGTGAGGGGAAGAGGAGGGGCAGACACTGATCTCTTCTCTGTGGTGGCCAGTGACAGGACCCAAAGGAATGGCCTGATGTAATGTCAGGGGAGGTTTAAGGCTGAATATTAGGAAAAGATTCTTTACCCAGAGGGTGGTTGGGCGCTGGAGTAGGCTCCCCGGGGAAGTGGTCACAGCACCAACCTGACAGAGTTCAAGAAGCATTTAGACAACATTCTCGGGCACTTAGTGTGATTCTTGGGACTTGGACTGGATGATCCTTGTGGGTCCATTCCAACGCAGAATATTCTGTGGTACTGTGAATTCTATGTATGAATTTTCATTTCTTTTGTATGATTCCACATATCATTATGTTACAGAGCTTTTTTATTTTGTTGAAAGGTATCATTTATGTATATGTATGGGATTTTGTTGGTATAGAGGCAATTTTCTTCAGAGGAGCTTATTTAGGACTCTGTTTTGAGTTTGTGACCAGAGTCAGGGATGTTTTAGCTGGGCACTGCTTAGACTGCTTCTTAAACTGCCCTGCCAGTGAGCAGGCTGGGGTGTACAAGAAGCTGGGAAGGGGCACAGCTGGGACAGCCTGACCTAAACAACCCAAGGGATATTCCAAACCATATGTCCACATGATGTCATGCCCAACAGTAATGGTTGGGGGAAGGAGGAGGAAGAGAGGACATTCAAATTTATGGCATTTTTCTTCCAAATTCACTGTTATACATGGTTGGAGCCCTGCCTTCCTGAGGATGACTGAATGTCTGCCTGCCCATGGGAAGTGGTGAAGGAGTTCCTTGTTTTGCTTTGCTTGCGTGTGTGGCTTTTGCTTTACCTATTGATGCAGCAAGTAGCTGCACGGGGATTAGCTGCCTGCCAGAGTTAATACACCCTTAATATACAGCAAATCGTTTCAAGTCCTTTTCCTGAGCTTGCTGTACCTTTCCTGAGTCTGTCCTCTCAAACTTACATATCATTGGAACAACATGAATTTCTGCTAAAATCCCCTTTCCTGTTTTGTGGTTTAGGTATTTTTAGTCCTCCACCATTTCCAGTTTATCCTCTCCTCCCTAGTTAATGCATACATCATCTTTCGCTATCCCTAGTATTTGTCTATTGACAGTTTTATTTCTATTGTTATTCATAATTATGAGCTTTATATAAGCTTACGAGTGCCCACTGACTGCAGCTTTTATTAAGCTAAAGTAGTACCTGCTTCACTAATAAATCATCATATCCACTATATTAATCATGTTCATGAAATCAGTGTTTTCCAGATGGCCTCCATCCATCCTAGGCTTCAAGAATGTTCTTTCCTTCTCAAATGCAGGAAATGCAATTGTTAGCTAAATACACCATTCTGTGCACAAGGAAGTTTTCACAACCTTCAGAAAAGTTGGTAAAAAAAGACCAGGTTTATCTAACAACTGTCATCCTACTGATTTTCTCTGGTTTCAGTCCATTTACTAAGAAATACAGGACATGCTAAGAGAGTTTTGACCTCCTGTTCCAGTCTGTGCCCTTCCTGACTTGTGAAGGAAGACAGCAAGCAGCTGTGCCTTGCATGCCAAAAATAGCCATGCATCCTTCTTCTTCCTTCAGCCTTCCTGCAGTGCATCTGATTCAAGTGATGTCAATGCTGGCTCCCATCATTCAGAAAGAAACTGGTTGTAAAAGGGCAGCTCTAGGGATGCAGACAAAGGGCCCATCCAGTACAGCCTTGCCTCCACCTCGAAGGCAGGGCAGTTGTCTCAGCAAGAGCAGGAACAAGGCAGCACCCACAGCCCTTCCCCTTAGGACTGTCCCAGCCACCCTCTGACCAGTGTGTGCTCAGGGGGTTCCTCAGCTCACTGTGCTTTGTTGAGTCAGTGGCCTGCAGTGGCGCTCACACTCCCCAAGTGCTTGCCCAGCCCCACCTTGAGCCTGCTCCAGAGTTTGGCCCACCCAGCATCCACGGGTGAGGGGCTGCCCAGGTCTCACCTGCTGCACAAGGCACCAGCTCCTGCTCTGAGCCTGGCTATGGCTCCCTGCCTTTGAGAGCTCCTGGATTTTTGTGCTTGAAAAAGCATTTTTCCCAGTATGTCAGTGCCACTGATAATTTCCTGTGTTAATACATATTGTAGTCCCTTTTCCAAACTGCACAGTGCTAAGCTAATCAGAGTGACCTTGTACAGAGCTCCTCTCTATTTTTTCTTCTGTTTCTGCTTTCTGGGATGAGGTGAGTAAGTAAATATTCAGGTTTGCCATGGATTCCTGCAGTGGCATCTTCATGTTTCTTGTTCTGTTCTGTGTTCCTTCGCAAAGGGTCTGTAACATTTGACTGAGCACAGCCACCCTGTTAACTGATATTTTCTGATATGTAACTAACACCACAGTTTCCTTCTCAGCGGCTGCGATCATTTCAGAACTTTTCATCTTATAGGAGAGGCTAGGAATTTTTTTTCCTGGTAGGTGCTGATACAATTCACACAGTGAATTTCATCTGTGGTTTGATTACCAAGTTGTTCAACCTCACAAGGTCCTTCGGCAGTTCTTTGCAGCCAACTCTTGTTCATGCTACCTTAAATAACTCAACGTCAGCAGCAGACTTCTTTCAGCTGTTTATATGGTGAACAGGAGAGGTTCAAGAGACACTAGTCAATACAAAGCTACCAAAATGTACATAGTCTAGAAAAAAATATTTAAAAGAAGCAGGGCATGAAATGTACTCAGGGAAAAAAAATCTGCTAGTGAGTTCTTTGCATTTGTTCTGAATCTACTGGGAGAGTTAAAATTTATCCCAAACCTCATCACTTCTTCAAGTGAGCTTGCCTTACCTCACGTGTACTCACATCAGTGTGTATATTTAATAAAAAAGTGCCACCAATAGAATAGTCAGCAGATTGTAATTCATCACCTCAGACAATAATCATGAATATGTGTGAATGTGTGAGTGTGTACACAGAATGACATTCTGTTCCTTTATCCAGAAAGGAGCTGCTCTTCAACAACCATGATCATTCAATTACTAGACCATTGGAAGGGAGTTGCAGGGGAATGACATAGTTTTTAGTGACAACTTTAAGCAGAACTGGAGAAAATGTGCAGATACCATTCTGAAGCAAATGCTAGTAGGGGAGAACAGTATCTTTGGCTTTTAATGCTGTTTTAATTGTGCCCTAACCTAATTATAACTGTAAGCCTAAGTCTGATTCAAATGACGTAGTGAAACATACAGAGATGTAGAGAAATCTACCCCACTCCAGTTTGCCCTAGTGCACTTTTGGGCAGTAGTTAAGTGTTTAGACTGAGATGGATGGTGTAAGAAATGAACAGAAGAGTACACCTAACAGTGGGTACTATAACGCTGTCTTCTAGTTTAGATTAGTCAGGAGGGCGCTGGAGAATTTTCTATTTCTTAATTTCCATTTTTCATTACAATGGCACATATAGGCACAGCTGCCAAAATAAATTGTCCTGCCTGCTCCCTCCACTACTTCTCCAGTGGTGCCTGCCTTTCCTTTCCCCATGCTACTGCCTGCTTTGTGCTGGCAGGAGTTTCACTCGCTCTACAATGAACTAGGAACACTTTTTTTTCCTACTAAAAGCTTTTCTCCACTTAAAAGCAACCAAGAAGCTACAGCATTACGAGCTGCACCAGAGATCACACCAAATTCTAACAAACCCTCTCTGTACTGAAGGCAGTGTTGCTGCCTCTTTCCTTCTCAAACAACTTCCTGAGCCCTCGTGCAAGCTCCAAATTGACCCGTTTTCCACTGCTGATCTTGGCCTCTCAGCTTCTCATTGTCTACACATAGCTGCTGCTTTGTGTGGTACCTTCGCTTCCAATTGACATCAGTGTCTGAGAGCTCCCCACTGCACCTGCTGCCATAGAGAGCAGATTTCCTGTAGCTCTGTCCCCTGTGACCTCTGGTTCATCTCACAGCTCAGCTGCAAACTCTGCCTTTCTTCCTCTTGCATTCATCTTTGTTTTTCCCTCTCTGCCCCACCATTGCTTCACCAGAGACCTTTTCTGTCTCAGTAGTAAATAACGCATTCATCAAAACATGCCACTGAAGGGAAGCCAGCTCTACTTGAAAATTCAAATCAAATTTAAAAAAAAAAAATGTTTTGCCTGGCATAAAAAATGAGGAAATCTCACACATGTTAGACTTATTTATTTTTATCTCTTTAGGATCGAGACATCTTAATCTTTTTAAGCTAGCTTCATATGCAGTACTGTGGCATCTATCACAGATCAGAAGAGTAAATAAGATCATGCTCATGTTCTAATGCGGATTTTTTTCTAGCTATCCTTCTCATCCTCTCTTTTTCCCTTTAAGAACCATTTGCATGGCACGTTTTGAAGGATGGCTGCAGCATGGACTAGGACAGCTGCAATGAGGTGGAAGGGTGGGAGGGAGTGGCTGGTGGGGGGCAGCAGCACGGGTTGGCAGAGAGCAGTGAGGTGGAGCACCCAATTGTCCAAAACCAGAACTCATTTCACCTTCAATGATGAGGTTCATCACCAAATGATTGTTTTCCATCAAAAACCAGTAAAAGTCAGGGCATTTTGAGTAAATATGCAAAGAACTTTTAAATATATGTATTTTTAGGTTATCCACAGACCTGAAGCAAAAGGGGTTTTTTTGCACGGCTTTAATCAGTGCTTTGGTTAGATATACCATCATACTCTATCCAAAATAAGATGTTCTAAAATTGTGCTTTAGTTAATTCTGTGGGTACTTACAATACCCCTGGAATACGCTTTGTGGTGTGATTAGCACAAAGGTAATCTGCCTAATAGATAGAGAAATAAAATAAATCAGGGTGCCTAATGTGAATGGTAAAAGTCCCAGACTCAGTTATTAAACCACAGAACTCCTAGAAACTTCAGCTAAGCTAAGATTTATTAATTAAAAAAAAAAAAAAACAACTGTTTTTTAAAACAAGCTCATGTAAATCTGAAAGAAAAAGATGAGACTTTATTGTGATTGTTGTTACAGGTGAATACATTTCACTTTTCAGAATCACCTGCTTCATTATTCATCTACAACAGTAACAGAGCAGCTGTTTGGCTTTACTGGCATCACTTTCTGATCCTGTTCCAAAGATGGGGACTCAACTGGTGTCGGGGCATGCTCCCAAACAAGAGTAAAGCTGATAGCTCATTATCACTCAATTCAAAATATCTATGGGATTAATAATCACGTGCTATGGGTGCCTCAAAATGTTTGAAGTCCTAATCCAGTGGTATACAATTCAAAAGAGTTAAGCCTTTTGATGTTTATTTTGACTGAATGACTTCCCATAAATTTAAATTAGTCAAAGAAAAGAACTGTTTCCCTAGAGATACCTGATCACTAGCCAACAAGATGAGGACTCATCTAAAAATGGATTTTACTCACAGTAGTGTGAATGAGCCATAATTATATGTCAGTAGATCAACTAAGAACAAAACTGAGAAAAAAAAATCAGGAACACTGGTGATTTAAAAAGCAGAATAAACATATTTTTCTCATCAACTGTCCTTTTTACTGAACTAATCACCCCAAATTTCCTCAAATTTATTTCTCACACTCTTCAGTATCTACTGCTTGTCACAAACTGGGGTTTAAACACTATGCTACAGCTACTAAGTAAACAATCATTCCTGCATTAATTTATTTTACATCTGGATATGGAATTAATTTCTATTGAGCTGTCATTATTATAGTGGGATCTTTTTTTAGAGCACATGCGTATTTGGGCTGGAAGTTTGGCTGTAGTATTCCTTTAAATAAACCTTACTTCTTTAACATTTCATCTTAGAATGGCCATTGTATACATCTGTTCTCATGTGTGGATTGAGTGGGTCCCAATGAGGGGTAGGCCATTTTCTCCCATTTTCACACCAACATACCTTGTAAGTGAAGAGTCGCTTAAATAATGTATTAAACAGAAATTCACAGCACTGAAAGTTCTAATGCGTAAAACATGTTCCCTTGCATGCCAAAAATCCAAGGGGTACTAACGCAGGATTGCCCTCTGGGGGTTGAAAGCCCACATCCTCACTTCTGTAGGGTTTGCCTGAGCACATGCAGATGGGCAATCTGCATCCAGGCATTTCTGAGGAAACAGGAAAAAAACCTCCTCTCTTCCACGACCTTCACATGCCTTGGCTCTTCACAGGTATTTTCCTGACTGCTGAGCCAGGAGCCAGTCCTGCTGGTGGTACTGTTGTCTCTGCCTGATCAGAGTTGTAAAGGGAAATATTTCTCTGGTTGGTGATACAAACCACACGTAACAATTCTAGGAAATTCTGGTTGTCAAAAATAGATCTACTTTTAAAGAAGTAAACTATATGAATTAAAAAGTCATCCTCATTTTATTCTCCAATTCAGGAAATGCCATGAGGTGTCACAAATTTTTCAATTATTAATGCCTGAAAAGAGGAAAGCTGATTCCATTTCAGACACCATCAGATAATACTTTTGCCAGAGGATGTTATTACAGTTTTAGGCTAAATATATAATATAAATAACCTGTTTTCTGCTATACAAAAAATCTCTACTGACTGGAAACAATTATTGTGAGATAATACCGGGAAGTTTGCCAGCTGGGCTTGTTACATTTTCTAGCTCTACATTTATAATTTACATTAGTGCACAGCACTATCTCCGAGTGCAGCCAAGGCTCTGCTCCTCTATTTATGAACCCACTTAAAGTATCAGTGGCAAAATTATAAGGCTGAAGTAAACCGTGCAGTGAAGTAATCTAAACCAAATCCTTAGAAGATATTAATTTCCATTCAGGAAATAAGCACAACCTTTAAGTGGACCATATTCAATATGAGTGAATTATTATTCCAATAATTTGGCCAGATTAACAACTTGCCTGTGGCTCAATGCCAGCATTTTGCTTAGCAGACTAATGAAAATTTGATTATCAGAGGCACCAGGTCAGCTGTGCACACAGCGGCACTCAGGGGCAGAGAGCGAGCTGTAGCAGCAGCCTTGGTCAGACACAATTGTCCATTTTATTATGCCCACCCCATTTTATTATGTCAGTAATGCAATTAACATAGAATGCTCCAAACAGCTACCTGGGCCTAAGAACAGATGGATGTGGACCCAGTTTTCCCTGCTCCAGTGATCTATGGAGAAGGGTAAAGTGTGGTAAAGAGTGTCCTGCTGAGCCTGCCTTGGGACAAGGGATGTTCATGAAGGAAGCAGTCATCCCTCCTGTGCCCACAAGTGTTTATTAAGGGAAAGCAGGGCAGAGCTGCACAGGGAAGGAGAGGGAGAAAACCACTTCAACATTAATATTTTTTTCATTCTTGGATCAGCAGTCTGCAGTTGCACTGGAGGTGAAATCCTAGGGAAACCAGTGACAAAATCTCACAGGCAGATCATAGGACCAGAGAGTTCTACAGAGAGAACCAACTCTTACCATGTAACAACATGTCAGCAACCTCAGAGTACAAAAGAGTGCTCAGGGAGGGTTGTTGTAACATCACCCATATTTCCTTGGTCAGATCACAGAAAACTGGAAAAATCTCTTTGAGAACAAATGTCTGGATGGAGATAAGGCTGCATTTGCAGTTCATGGCTCCAGTGTGATTTGCTGTGGAAAAGGCTAAATGTGGCTCCATTCAAAATGTTGAAGTTAGCCCCTGGGAACCATTCTCCCGGTGAAATGAAAGTAATGGAAACTGTGAGGATGCCTGCTCTTAAATGGCTGTGTAAGAATGAATTTCCCCTTTCACTTTTATTTCCTTATTCCTTACACGATAATCATTTTAGAACAAAAAAAGGAACAGGAGCAAAAGGGCTTGCTTGGCTTTTTGAAGTTGGACCAAATGCTGTGTGTACAGCAGAGATGGGACTCTGGGGTGGGGGAAGGTTGTTGCAAGGCTCTGTCAGCTGCTGTGCTGCAGATGCCACTTCCCCTGACCACCAGGCTGTGGGCGGGAGTCTGGCACGTGGGAGGGCAATGTGGGTTGGAGGGAAGATCCCCTGATTTGTGCTTCCCATCCGTATGGCATGTCCCAAAACTCTGCAAAAGCAGGGTTTGTTCCAAACAAATTTGGGCCCCCAATTCAAAGCCTGTGAGTTAGGATATTGGTCTGTCTTGCTGGCAGCTCATGGGAGGACATCAGTCTTCACAAGGTCTTACGACAGCCTCAAAATCTGAGTCAACTTCCGGAGGCTCCCAACTCTTCCAGCTGACTGCAGAGGGAACCAAGGAAGGTCACCTTGCTCAGCTTAGCACCCCAAACTGTGGGAGATGACTCTGGGCTATACAAATGGCCAAGCAAACAGAACTGCTGTGATTCAGCCCTTGGGAAAAATAACCAGAAAAGGAGAGTGGTGCATATGGTTTGGCAGAAAGCAAGAGGGAAAAGAAAGAGAAATAAGGAAGGCAAAAGAGAAAAAGGGGAAAATATAGAAAGGAATGAACGTGAGTTGTAAAGTGGAAAGCAACTGCAAAAGGAAAATAACAGAGACTATGGGGCTAAAATTGTCTGAGAGATCAAGCAGAGGAAAGTCAAAAGCAGATGAATGACAAGCCTGAGCATTCCGTGGAGAAGCTCATCCTTGTGCTTTGGCAGAGGAGCAGCAGCTGCCCAAGGGCACCAGAATCACTGGCTCAGCCAGCCCCAGGGCCTGGAGGGAGCCCTGCATGAAGGACACTGCAGTTTGCTCTGTCAGGGTCACACTGTGATGGCCCCTTCTGCCATTCCTGGTAACAGCAGAAATTTAACACTCCGTAGTCAGCAGCCAGCAAATGGAACTGTCTTTTCCTCATGACAAACATACAGCGCTGTTCAGCTGACACAGGGCAGGGTTTCTGATGTGTGGTACTGAATTTTTCAGCTTTCTGTTTTCAATTCTCTTTTCGATGTGAAATAGTTGGCAAATTATTCAGTGGTTTTTCCTTGCTCTGCTGCCCAAATTATCTCAGCACAACCAAGGTGACATAAGCACAGAGAAGCCTTCAAAAATATTCAGTGGGTACCGGAAATCTCTGGAAACAATTTTGGTTTACTTGTTAAATATCTTTCATACTTGTGATGTACTTGGGAAGTTACATAAATCTGCATGTTATACAAATCCAGTGATTAAAAGTCACTTACTGGCTCATCACACTAAATACACTGCTGAATGGCAAAGTTAAGTATGGTTAGTAGAAAAGAATCTGGGAGACATTAGTCAGTGTAATTGCTTTGATAGAGTCCATTATCTTTAATGGAGTTTTTACAGTTATGCACACATATGTACCTGCTGTGAAGACATCAAATTACAAATAAAACTCTGGGAGAGCCAAGCCACAACCCAGCTATTTAGATCCCTGATAATAGGACCACCTTTCCAGCTGGATTAAGTACTGTAAAACACAGTAAGATGCATTTTCTCTTTGAGAAACCTTCCTGATCACCACTCGGTGCCGTGAGGAAGCATTCCTGAGGGGGAGCCTGCACATCTGGGAAGCGAGCATCCAGGCTGTGGTACAATGTGCCCAGAGCTGCAGTGAGAGGCGGAGGGAGGCGCAGAGGAAATTCTCACAATTGCCTGTTTCCCCACAATGCACTAAGTGACTGAGTGATCACAGGCCACGACTGAATTACAGGAGTGAGTCACAGGGTTCAAAACAAGAGCATCCACTAATTGTTTCATGGAAGAGGCTCGGGGAAGTCTGAAGAAGGATTTTGTAGGATATTCTTTTACTCATTGTGAGCTTTGTAGTCTTTTGTAGCAAAGCCAGCCGTTCTGACCTGAGCATTTATTTTACGACTCATAGCCCAGGGAGGGCTTCGTTCCAGGGCTGGGCATCCATCCCTCATGGGCAGCTTTTTCTGCTGTGGAACAGCTTTGGAGCTGTCTTCTGGAGCTCTCAGACACCACAAGATGGCAAATGGGGGGAGGGGATAAATGGCCTTGTTCCCAGTCTAGCATCCCCACCAGCTCTGTGCAAATATTTCAGTCAGTTTGATTAAGATTTGTTCACCTACAGTTCAGGTGTTCGAGGCAGAAAGATGATCTGTAATTTTTATTTCACAAATATCTCTAGACTTGGGTAAGGCGTCTCAATGATCATCTCCTGAGCCTCGCTCAGTGGAGCTGTAGAGCCACACACGAAGGACATTCATCCACTGGCAGACTGCTCTGGTGAGGTGGTCACTGAGGATGAAGGTGGATTCCACAGTGCTTATTACCACAAGGTTACAAGAATACTGCAAGTTTATGGCTTGGGCCTGCCTCGTGGCTGTGCTTTGGCTCTTCCCTGCCCATCCTGACCACCACCCCCTGCAGGATGCTGCGGTCGAGACACACACAACCCACTCACTTTAACAGTGCTGAATCCCTTGATCTCTTTGGCCTATGTCTTGGAAAAAAATCTGTTACCCTTTCTGGATAACCCAGCTCCTCCATAAATGTTCTTGCCCCTGATTTGCCTGATTTGTGTCATATCCCTCTCCCACAGCTTCACCTCTATTGTGCTCCAAGTTACTGGGATCCGATTTTCAGAATTCAGAAATGCAGAAAATATTCCAGGATCCAAAGTGCACTAGTGGTATAGAAACATCTGCCAAAAATGTCCTGGTGTACGCTGGGTTTCAATGTACCCATTTCTCTAGGTAACTCAGGTTTCAGGTCTCCCGCTGCTGTCCAGCAGGTAACCCTGAGCTTTTCCTTTCTGCTGCTCCCTCTGTCCTTTGAGACACGAAGTCTCCTCTCATCCTTGCCTTCAGCTTTCTGCTTCCACATACCTGCCTAAGACAGGAAAGGATCACAGCCTGTCTGTTGGACTGATGTTTTCCGAGCTAGGGCTTATTCAATATCTCAGAACTCTTTGTAGTACTTCCTTACAGATCAGCGCTAGCCAAGACTCAGTGATTCATTTGTCTGGAGTTATGTTCTTCTCCAATTTCAGTTCTAACCTGAAGATAAAAAAATCAACAGAGGAAGCACATGAATCAAAAAGGGATTTGCAGTTTTGTAGAGAAAAGACCTGCGAAGGCAGATTCACTTGGCAGAAACTCACCTGGGGAGTTCAGAGGCAGGCAGGAAAGCCTTTATGCAGATACAGTGATTTGTTCCCATTGAGATTATATGGGTATAAAATATGTAATGCCCAAGAGCTAAGGTCCCTTCTAACCCAAACCCCTCTATGATTTTATTATGAACTCACCCTTGTATTTTTCTGAGTGAAGAAATTGAACAGTGGCTGGTTCCAGACCTGACCTCCACCAAGTGCTCTCTTGTGGAGAAACGTCCCTGCTGTTGACAGGAACTAGGCTCCTCTAGCTGAATTTTTATTAAAAAAGAGGTCATTTTTTTCCATTGACAAAAAGTAAAGGTGGAAAAATAAGCAGGCTGGGAAAGCAAACAGAAATGAGAAACTTTTGCCAAAAATTGGAATTTTTCCATGTTTTACACTTGGATTTAATGCAAAGTCCATTTGGAATAAAGGTATTTGACAAATTATTACCAGGAAAGTGAAAGTTAGCAAAGAAATCAGCCAGGATTCAGAAGGAGCTCAAGTTAGTGGAAAACTATCACGTTTGGGGACTGATTACTAGAATAGTAACACTTATGGTCTTGTATTTAAAACAACAGCTTGGTCTCAGCCGTCTGAAAAAACCCTTTGCATTACTGCCAAGTCATTAGCTTACAAAGCTCCAGGCCCTGTCTACACACAAGCCTGCCATCAGTTTAACTAAAATCACTATTTAATCCATTTAGAGCAATCAGCACAACCCTTTTTTTGGGTAACCAAATTAACCTAAATCAATACAAGCCTGTTTCAAACAGAGACAAACAATTTAAGGACATCGACATCAAAACCTGCATTAGCTCAGGCAGTGCAAGATTTGTGATGAGACAGGAGCTCAGATCAAGCCAGGGAGGTGCTGCCGTGGTTCTTTTTGCACCACAGAGCTGTGCCCGAGGCACATCCAGCGGCAGCTTTGAGCTGAGGGGCACAGGTGGTCTCTCCTGTTACACGCGTGGTCTGGATCCCCACCGCTCGTCTGGGCCATGCCCTGCTGGGTCCAGGAGCTGTGGCTGCCCTCACCCTGCCCTGTCCCAGCCCTGAACCCTGCCTCACGAACCCAATCAGCTTCCTGGCAGAGCTTCAGGGGAAAGGTTTAAGGCATGGCTTGCTCCTGTAGAAAACATTCCTTCTCAGTGGCCCAGGAAACCTTGTTTAAACTCTGTTCTCCAGTGCTGAAAAACGTGAGAGTGTAAGTACAGACACAGCCCTTCTTGACAACATCCTCCTTCCCAGCGTTTGCCAGCTGCCTGGGCAGGACACCAGGTCTCCTCTCCAGAGGCCTCCTGCACCCTTCTGCTGGGGGACAAGGAGGAAGACAGCAGCAGCAGCAGCTGGCCAGGGCAGGGGCTGCTCCCCCGGGGTGTGCAGGTCCTGCTGGCAGCGCTCAGCCCCGGCAGCGGCTGTCCAGCGCCCGCCCGCGCTGAGGGAGGGCGGCAAAGCTCTCAGCAGGGCCGCGCTCCAGCCAAACACAGCGCTCACCGGGAAGGAGCCCGGGCCCAAAGGGCTCTCAGGGGGTTCCTCGGCTCACTGTGGTTTGTTGAGTCAGTGGCCTGCAGTGGCTCTTGCTCTCCAAGGGCTTGCCCAGCCCCACTTTGAGCCCGCTTCAGCTTTTGGCCCACACGGCATCCACAGGTGAGGGGTTCCCCAGGTCTCCATCCACTATGCAAGGCTCAGCTCCTGGTGCTTGCTCTGAGTCAGGCTATGGCCAGCCCCCGTTGATGGTGCCTAATTCTTTTGGCAGAGACTGTGAGCGGTCGCTCCATATCCATCTTTCTGGCATACGTAACTCCGTAGGCCTCTGTTAAACCCTCCTTATCCAGCCCACTGGACTTGCAGAGTTTCCTTTCACAGAGAAACTATTCTCTACCTTTAGTCATCCTTTCTGCCCTTCTCCGGACCTTTTCCAGTTCTGCTATATGCTTTTTGAGATAAAGGAGCAGAGTCACACTCAAAAGCAGGTGACCCAGGGATTCATACAGTTACATTTACACAACATATCCTTGCTTTTATTCCTAATCCTCAAAATTCCTAACACAAGACTCCGTGTTTTCTTTGCTTATTGGCAATCATTGAATTGATATTTCCTTGGAAAAAAAATCCCAGAATTTTGAAGGGGGTACATGGGGATTATTTTTCCCTGTGTGTTACTTCACGTCTACCTGTACTCAGTCTGTTTCCCCATCCTGTCACTCTGCAGGTCCATACTGTTCTTCTGCACATTTTTTAGTCATTTGTTGTCTTTACTGCAGCGGATATCTCACCATGAATAAACTTTTTCAGCTCACAGCTCACCCCCTTTTCCATGTCTTTATGTGTACGTCCCGTATGTACGCACAGGGCCGCAGGAGGGAAGTGCCCAGGAAATAAGGCAAAAATACAAGTTATGTGCCCATGTGTCAGCTATCCCATTTTCAGGTGTTGCATCAGCAAACAGCCATGCCAACACCCTACAGTAAAATGTGACTCCCAAAAGGAAAAGAGACCAGAATCAGAAAAGCAGGGCCATAGGCAGGCAGGGAAGGGTTGCCGAGTTTCAGACACCTTCACAGCCTTCAGACACCTTCAGACACCTTCAACATCTCTGAGTTTTCCTGCTGCCCAGAGGGAGCAGCAAGCTCAGCTCTGAGAGCTCCTGATGACCTCAGGGAGCGCTTCGAGCTTTGACCTGAGGCGAAGCTGCAGGATGTAGCTGCTGAGCTGCTGAGGCAGCTTAGGGATGCCACTAACTTCCCTGATGAAGCTGGGGTTTTCAGACTCTTTTTACTGAAGACACCAGCTAGAATCTCACTGGGGTTTATCACAAAGACTGGGAGGACTCAAACTGTCTCCAACTTTTATACATGTGCATGTTGGGACCCGGGCATTCAGAGGTTCACAAACGAAATCTGTCTTTGTTAAGCTGTAGCAGAAAAAGACGGAAATTGCTCTGAAACCTGTGATCTTCCAGAGGCAAAGGAACTGCTCTAAAACAAACCAGCATCTCCTTCCTCCCATGGCTGTAATCCAGAAAGCAGTTTACATTAATGAGGTATCTGGCCCCCAGCTAAGCTACAAAAAAGCCAAAGATGCTCAGATATGACTGTGACAACGTAACATAAAACAGGGCTAATTTTGTACTGCAGAATGCCTGGGTAGCAACAGATGTCTGCAGCCATGTGTCCAGACACACCAGCCTCACCTGATCTTTTCCAGTGTGCCAGCCCTCCACCCTGCAGCTGGGTACAGGACAGGCAGGAACTGTGGGTGTAAGAACAGGAGATCTACGCTGTTCTCTGGCCTTCAGTGCCAGAGTGGCTATCCTGTGAAAGGTACCCTGTAGGAGAAGGACCTAAAATTACCCTTGAAAAACCTTTAGAAGAAGAATCTTCAGGGTGACAGTGCCACCATTTTTAAGTCTATTGATGACATTTTATAAGTGATTGCCATCAATACCTTTCCACTGGGACAATCCAAGTGACAACTATGGCTGTGTTATCGCCTTTAAAAGCCTGGTGTTTCATCATCCCTCTGCTGTGGTGCATGTCACATCTCTCCTGGGACACCCCTGAGCAGCACAGGGCAAGGGAGAGACCAAGGCCCAGGACAACACAAGGGACCAAATCACCTTTAGCACTAACTGGGCAATATCCCAGGGCTTAACCACCAACTCCAGCCCCCTTCTGTTCAGGGAGCTCAGCACAGCCCCTTTTTTTATCCTGCAGACACACAGTGGGTTTGGAGCCTCCCGTGTTTCTACCTGAGGGGTTTCTATGACAACAGTCAGGGCAGGGAAGCAAACATGCAAATTCACATGTGCGTTTGATTTTTTACCAGGAGTTAACAGCTAAAAAAGGCTTACATTTTCTTGTTCAGGTAGCATGATTAGAACATGCATTAAGGAATTTAGGACTCCAGGACTCCATAAATCCTTATAGCACTGGTACTCCTTCAAAGTACTAGTTCAAATAAGAACGCTTGTATAATTCACAGATCTGCAAGAGCATACCTGGTCAAAGTCCTTCATGGCTTTTTATTTATCTGTCTTCAAAATACTATATACATATGATGAAATATAAAATAAAAATATGCTATTCTGTGGCATTCCCTAGATTTCCAAAGAGTAGAGTATGCAGACAGTAAAAATTATTACTACCAGAGGCCTACCTCAGTCTAAAAAGGAAATTTACATCACATCATTAATTTTGTCTATAAGCACTTAAAAACTATAAACAACTTGTAACTCACAGCCAAAACTTGAGCACTCCAAAGGATGGACACTAGGTGGCAGAAAAATTATACATTCTCCAGTAACTGAGAAATATTCAACATTCCAGTAAAAAGGCAGACCCAGGGAAGTTATAGCTTGTTTCTCAAATAGATTGAAGGTTTATAGCTGCCCTGCTTTTCCTGATCAGTTCAAATGAGCACAGACCCTGTTAAGGCTGGCTTTCTTGCCCCTGCAAAGCCACATTTCTCCAACAGCCCATCAACTAGGAGCCATCACAGGCAGAGGCTATAGTGAAAAAGATGGAAAAAAGGCTCGGGAAGGAGGCAAAGGAAACAGGTGTTAGCGCACATCCTGCCTGTGCCCTGCCTTCCTCTTGATGCCCTCCAGCAAAGATATATAAACCATAAATAAAATAATTAATAAATGTGAAGTAACATCCGGCATCAGGACTTTATGAAGGCGAGCAGGAGGTTCTGCATCAGTGTTTCCAACACTGCTCACTGGGCACGTGTGGCAGGTCACGGACATGCACATGCGAGTGACCGAGGCGTTTTGGTGGCGCAGCTTCCGGCCTTGGTTGGCCCTCAGGGCAGAAGGAGCTCAGGCTCACGTTGGTGGGAGCAGGGCTGGAGGTTAAATATTCTCATCGTACTGCAGGCTCCTGGCTGATTTACTGTACGGCCTGACATGGCTCCATCTTACTCATCTTCTCCTGCAGCCCCGGCATCCGCTGCCTGTCACCCTCACTCCCAGGTACGAGGTGCAAAGTAAAACACACCTACCAACTGCCCTTGCTGCACGGCAAGAAACAACCCCCACTCCCTCCTGAAAGGAGACTCCTGGGACTTCATGTTCCCATGACATCCAAACTCCCAGAACCGACTATTCAAGGAAATCCTTCGCCACCCTGGGGCCTGTCCCTGAGCATGAAGAGGCTCACTTTAACAAAAACCCGAGCAATTTCCAGACCAGTATTTTCAGTTTCTCTTGTTGGGGTCATCCGAGGAGAGGATCTGAAGGAAGAATTTAATGGAACTAGTAGGACCCTTCTGGATTAAAAGGGACTCGCAAGCCTGCAGGAAAGCTCAGGGCTACGGGACAAGTGCCCAAAGCTAGATATACCCCAAAACCTGCACTGCATCTGTAGCCAAGAAACAGTTTCTGATGGGCTCAAGAAGTCATCTGACCTATTGTGGTGGCAGAGGAGTAGAGCACACACAACAGAGTCTTTCTTTAGGAGGAATGAACATCTGCATGACATGAAAACAACAACAGTAGGGGAAAAAAAAAAAAAAAAAAAAAAAAAAAAAAAAAAAAAAAAGGAGGGTGAACCCACATGGCACTGGTCTGAAAAATCCAGTAGTGGAGGCTGGGAGTTCAGCCCCCCCGGGTGGCTGAAGGGACACCAGAGCCAGCCTGCCCAGCCTGTGGGAGGAGCTGAGAAAGGAACACATCACTTTTGGCCAGCGTTCAGGGAGGCACCGACTGGCTCCAGAAGAGTCATCGGCAAGTCTCTTCTGCTACATTCTGCAAACAGGCCTTTCAAAGGGATGATGGGTGAGGTAAAAAGAGGTAGAATTTGTGGGAAATCATACTCCTCAAAAACTACCTTCCTCAGAACTGGAGAAGAAACTTCTTTCATGTTTGTAGGCTATTCTCCTTGGCTCGTGATGATTGCAAACCTCAGAATAACCAAGGTTTGCTCACCTGCAAAAGCAGCATGAGATCTGCCCACCCAGCCGCCCACCCATCCTGACACATGGCACCATGGCTGCCACAGGACATATGCACCAGGCCTTATCCAAATGCAGGAATACCAGACCTCTCCCCTCAGAGTCAGAGCACTATTCCCAAATTTGGAGGTGCAAGCAGACAACCCTACCTAAGAAACCAATCGATTCTTCTTCCTACATGGACACATTTCACCCCAGGATTCCAGCTAAACACGGAAAAAACTGCACCACAGGATGGACATGGGCAATGGCTCAAAAGAACAGTACAGCCTGAGAAAGGATAAGTAAAGAAAGGGAAGAAACTGAGAGGAGTTTGAAGCAGCAATGCCAGCGAAATGGACACGTAAACCGCACACAAGGGGAAACTGTGGTCACCGTAAGCATTCCTTTATGTTAAAAACTCTATCTAACCATGTCTCCAACAGCTGCAGATGATGGCAATTCAAACATCCAGGTTTGTGGCTACCAGTGTGGGAGTGACGGGAATGTGAATGGGAAGTTGGGTCATATGGGAACTGAGAGCTTGTGGATAAGTGACAGCAAGACTGGAAGCCTGCAAACACTGCTCAGTCCAGGACCTGCAGGTTCTCAGCTGCTCAGGAAATCAAGTTCCCCCTATTTATGGCCCAAGGCTAGATCAATGCATTGGGGACCTTTGTGGTAATTTTAAATTCAGTTCCTTTGGTCAAATCCAAGTCTCTCTTATAGCTGAGTCACTTGGTTTCAAAGTGTTGTTTCCAACTTCTTGCAGGGCTGTCTTCCTGTCCCACGTCCTCCCCAGTCCCACCCTCCTTGCATGTGCACCCGCTGTCCCGTGGCTCAGCCTGCTCTTCCTCCATGCTGTCCCACTCCTTGCCATTCTTCCCCTCTTTGTCTCTACCTCACTTCCTTCCATTTTGCCTCTCCACTGCCTTCACCCTTCCCAACTAACCCTTTACTGTCACACTGCTGGCTTCCATGAGTTTTGACAAGCTTCTTTCCCAAAATGAGAAGTGGTAAACCAACCTACTACTGCACTCTGTCTTCTGGAAAAAAATCCTGTCACTTTATCCCCTCCCCTTTCTACCATCTTCCTTTTGTTTGTCTTGGCTGACCTTTTGCCTACTCTTAAACTGCAAACTCTTTGAGGGCAGTGCCAGAAGCTGGTCTGGATTCTATAAAGCACCTAATATGCTAAATATTTTAAAAGGTCCGGTTTATTTTCTTTTTCTTTCTTTTGATTTTCAGTAAACTCACTGAACATCCAAGTAAGCAGGAGTTTAAGTAGACAGGCATATGTGTCTTGTCAACAGGAAGTTTCTCTTGCATAACTTCTCTGGCAGTTCTGGAAAGCTAAATGCGGGTGCGTTTTTCCTCACTGAAAATTAACAGTCACAAAAAAAAAGTGAACCCGTAAAGAAAAACCATTTCTGAGAAAAGAGATTCCAGAAAGGCAGACAATTTTTAGCATGCAGAGCTGCCCTTCTGAAACATCTGCTATGACGTAGTCCTGTTCTGGCTGCAGACCAAGCGTATCAATAGCTCCATAGAGTAATGGGATAAGAAATGGGAAAATTGCCATTGCTTGTTTAGCAGCTTGTTTTGCTGATAAATGTCTGTCACTTTTCAAATAGTTACTGTGCAATTGTTTTTTGGGGAAAATATTTCCTTGAGCAGGAGGTTTGCAGGCCATTAGATACTTCCCATTTGTGTTGGTGTTTTAATACACAGCACATACACTTTGCTCCTTATTAGAAATCATTGACTTTTGAGCTTTTGATTAAGGGCAGGCAGCCTGAAGTTTAGAAATCATGTCTGCTATTAAAAAAATTTCTGTTGCCTGACCAAAAATTTAAATCTCAGAATCATTAGAACCAGTATGCACTTGTTGAAAGAGCATCTACTTCTAAAGACTGCTAGGGGGAAAAAAAAAAAAAAAAAAAAAAAAAAAAAAAAAAAAAAAAGAAAAAAAGTAGTCTTTTTAGACATCTGTGGTTTTAAAATAATGAATGACTGTATAAAAGCAGGAGCTGACTAAAGTGGTGACCACTGTGCGCTCATTCCATGGCTAGAGGCAGAATGTCACTGAGCCAAGGACTGCAATGTGCTGGAATTCATCTCATCCCTTTTCAAACTGTGCCATGAATATTTTTTAATTCCCCCTGATAGCTGCTAGACAAGAGACAGATCTCTGTTTAATATCACACACTCTGTCTAACAATATCTGTTTTCGCTTCACACACTCACACTAAACAAGCAATGACTTGCAGTAAATTTAGTGTGCCAAAAGAGACACAACTCCACTGTAGCTGCATCAACTGAAATGCTAGATGTATACATCTCAGGGAGGGGATGACACCCCAAAACTATTCCTTTATAGCAACTAGCTTCTGTTCTTCCCCCTCCTCTCCTCAGGGAAAAAAAAAAGGCAGGAAAAAAAGGTGAGATGTAGAAACATGGGTAATGTTGCAGGTTTGTTCCAGGGATATACTGGCTTTGTCACCTGAATCCTTTGCATTTTTGTCATTCAAGAGATTCACATGAAGTTTCTATCCTAACTATCTTTTAGATACTACAGAATAAAGTTAAGGGAAGAAAAAAAAAAAAAAAATCTGCATTAGAAAGTGCCCATGAAAGTATGAATATAGGTATGGAGCGAAACTTCCAAGTGAAGTCCCTCACAGAGGGAAACTCATATCATAATCTACCTCTTGGACTCACATGCAGAAGGACCAACATAGAGACAGTGACTACTTTTCAGAATTTATTGTAAAAAATAGTATTAAACAATAGGAAAAATGCCACTCCCTGTTCAATCTTCCCCATACTACTTTATGTGGAAACAATGGAAAAAATGGACAAAATTGTATTCACCCATTCCTATCCATATATCAGATGATTCCAGCTACTCAGGACATGCTCATGGGAAAAGTATTGGCAGTGTCACAGCATATGGAAGTGGAAATAAAAAACATGCAGTATTTTCAATTGCATTTGGGAGGCCTATTTCCTGGAGTCTAGAGATCATGTTGTTTTATCTGTTTTCCTTTAGCATTATGTACATTATCAGACTTTCATAACTTCAGACACCAGCATAAAGCCCTGATTTTTTGCCAACCGTGACATACCCTCCTCAAAGATAAATGTGGAAACCAGAATGCCTGCCTTACTTCTGTCTGCAATTTCCTTTCCACGGGAACACGCACATGATATAGTTCCTGCTAACATATATTTAAAGCTTGGCTAGCCCTTTTTCACTTATACCAGTTCAATCCCACTGGAGGTCCTCAGGGCAGCACAAACAATGGAGAACAGACTTCCAGCACTGCAACGCATTTGTTCTGGCCAAAAACTGCTTGTCCTAACACCAAATTACACACTTTGTATGACAATTTCTTTTGTCTGCAAACAGAAATATATCAGAATCTGCATTAAACAGCATTACAGAAAATGTAAAACAATACTTTCCACAATTATTTTCTGTGGATTTCCTCGTTCATCTCAAAACTGCAAAGTACCAGTGTTAGCTCAAATGGAGCTCAAGTTTTAACAGAGACCCAAAACAATGGGGACGGTAATATTTACAATTAGCTTCATTATAAACTGGCAAAAAATTGACTTCATACCTTAGAGCACTAATCAGAGATAACTTGAATTACATGGCACTGTTGGGACCACCCCAGTTTCAAGTCAAGGGATGCACTTACGCACAGGTGCATTGTTGTAGGTATGACAGGAATACAGAACCCAAATACTCAGAATATGGGTCAGCAGAAACCTATGGATAATGCTAAATAAGAGCACCTAACCATTTTTTTCCACTGCTGTGCTTGATGAAAACTTGTACCAACAAGAGGTGAGGTGAGTCACACAAATGACAGTCACTGGAGTAGAGTGCAGTGGAAATTTGGTCATTCTGAAAGAAGATACAATGGAACAATACAGGAAGTTCCATACCAAGAGGCCAAAGTCAAACATTTTTTCTCTTGCACATCATAAAAAGTATCTTTTGGTTACAAATTACCACCGCAAACAGCGTTCTCAGATAAAACTAAAAACGCCTCTACCTAAAAAGCTTTGAGAAGGGTCAAAACGCCACAAATCATAACTAAAGAGCTTTCTCTACGTCCTCTTCCCTTCTGAGTAGCGGGAGCCTCCTGATTTTAAGGAAGCCCCTCCTCTTGGTCAATCAATTCCGTTTTGGTGGAGAACACATCAGCCAACATGTGCTTTGGGATTTCGGATCCCCGTACTTTTAACGTGTAGCAGGCGTTCTCTACTTTTGCCAGACTCTGTTTCAAGGTATAGAGCTTCTTTGAGACTTCATAAGGTCCGGTGTTGCCAATGAAAGTAAACCCATCGTAAATCTGTCGCAAGAACTGGCTCAGTTCGAAGGGCGTGTCTATGTCGCCGTTCCCAACGCTGCTGATGCACAGCCGCATCAGCTCCCCCGTGAGATCCGCCACTCCCAGCAGGTAATCCACAGGTGTTACCTTCAGGCTCCACGTATGGGGTTGTTTATCGTGGGAACTGGAGGTCTGGGGACAGAATGGAAGAAAGCCCAGTACAGAAAAGTGTGAGAAAGCCACCTGTAATGGTTCAACTACACACTAACTCATCTAACATAACTGGAAATCTAAAACATTCTGGAAAATTAAATTGCATAGCACTTCCACATGGTCTGATTTCAGGAGTACTAATCTCCTTCCAGCACATAAGAAGAGTATGTAAGATACTTATACAAGACTATATATACATTCTTATATATATACAATAATTTCTACTTGAGATGTCATTTTCATTCTAGCAAGTATGATAAACATACCCTAACTCTACCATCTCTATTTGCAAACAGAATTATCACATCTTTGTAGCAACATTTATTTGCAGTTGTTTGGGGTTTTCTTTCATCTGACAGATCTCAGCGATAGAGTTTTTTCCTAAATCATCAGTTCGAAGTTAGCGAATCAATCAAAAATAGTCTACATTATGAAAACAAATCATATAATTTCATAACAGTATCTTGAATTTCAAAATATATTCTCTACCAGTAGCTATAGTATTCTCAGATCTGTTTTCTATCAACTGAGCTCATTAAAATAGCACACAAAAATCTTCATGAAGCAAACCTATCACTAAGTTACAAGTTTGCTCCAATATCCAAGTTTCCAATGCTTTTTATTGCCATGATATCGGTAACACTGGGAGACAATGCAGGCTTTTCTTCTGTTCACTTATTCCCATAATATGCTATCTACCCAAATTGACAGATCTGGTCAGAGGCACGCATGCTGGGGTTAACAACTTCATAGTTGTTACCTCTGGTAAAAACTAATTAATTTAAACTAAAAAATCAAGCTTATCTGCAAATATCTTACCAAAAGAATAACAAAAGAATAAGAAGTGTTTTACAGCAGAATCTCTTCAGCAGCAGAAGACTCAGGAATTCACATAAAGCAGCATTACTGTACACTGCACCTCAACTGCTTGTGCACTTCCGTAGATTGCTACCAAATCGCTGTTGTCCCCTGCCAACAATCAAACTGCACCCAGTTTACGTATTTGATGACAATAGTTTATCCCTATGAGCCATTTAGGGCACGGTAGGAGTACAGGCAAATCAAGAAACAGCAGATACAGTATTAGGGCTAAGGTATGATGGGACACCAGCTTGTCCTCTGAAAGGAATCAGCTTCAGGAGAGTTAGAAATGATGCAGCTAAGAGCACAAGGCATATACAGTGCCTCCAGAGACTAGTTCAATACCAGCAACAAGGTTTCAGTTATGGAGTTAATACTGCCCTGATTTGTGTCCCTCAGCTTCTGCAACATCACTACACACTCCAAGGTCTTACAGACAGTCCCAGGCACTAAAAATCCCTCCGCCACGTTTGTTAGCTAGTATTTAACTGTCCTGGATCTTTCGCCGCATCAGAAAGAGTTCAGTTTGCTCTGATTAAAAAGGATGTGAAATTTATAAACTTGTATCCCACAGATTTAGTTTACTACTTATCAGAATAAAAGGCATGTTTTGAACAAGTGAATCAAAGTCCACATGTATATCTAATTCCATTCCACTAACTGGCCTTATTTAATCAGATGCCAAAAATGTGACTAAGCCTTCTTGCTGCATTTCTATCCCAAAAAGATGTTTGTCAATTGAGAAAAGAAAAACTTTTACCATGTTTGTTGTTTCTTCTCTGTCTTCTGCTGTAAATATTAGTTGTTTGTTGATCTCTTCAACACTGATCAAAGATCGTGTTTTGATAAAATACTGAAATGAAACTGCCTCAACATATTCTTGAAGTCCTACAAAAACAGCAGAAATAAGCTCATGCTTCAAACTTTTCAGCAATGACCCATGCTCATAATTTTTTTTTTTAAGAAATCTTTTAAGTGAGATTATTTGAAGGTTACCAGCAAAAAGTGCAAACTAACATAATCCAGAAATAACAAAGAAACATAATCTAACAAAGCACGAAATACCAAGCACACAGACAAACGTGTTCAAGTTTTCACTCTATCTGCATTTTTCATGCAGAACCATCTGTAATTTCAATATAAAGCATCATGGTATTCTCAGAAACATGCTGAAGATCAGCTCCCCACAATGTTTCCAAGGGCTCATACTCGGAACGGTATTGTTCAATATCTGCATCAATGTCATAGAGAGTGGGATCAAGTGCACCCTCAGCAAATTTGCAGATGACACCAAGCTGAGTGGTGCAGCCGACACACCTGAAGGATGGGATGCCATCCAGAGGGACTAGGACAGGCTTGAGAAGTTGGGCCCATGGGAATCCCATGAAGGTTAAGAAGACCAAGTGCAAGGTGCTGCACCTGAATTAAGGGATCCCCAATATCAGCACAGGCTGGGGGTGAACAGATCGAGAGCAGTCCTGCCGAGAAGGACTTGTAGTAGATACTTGTTTAAAACTGAACTTCCAACTTCTCCATCTTGTGAGAATCAGGCTCCTTAAAATATGCAAGTTTGGTGAAATTCATGTTCAAGACAAAGCATCTGTTGTTACAAATCACTCCAGATCAAATAAATAAGCAAATAAACAAACCAGACAGGATGGTGATGCCCAGTAAGAAGACCAACAGACAACTTTGGCAGAAGGGTTAGACTAGGTCATCTCTAGAGGTTCCTTCCAACACTAACTGTTCTGTGATTCTATGAATATATGAATAACTGCTTTGTCCAGAAGAACTTACACCCTAAAATTAGGGCGTGGAGCGGGGCAAAAGGAGTTGGTGTGTTGGAAAGGGAATAAAAGATGGGATAACAATTGCAGCTTGTACCAGGTTTGTATGCCATCTACAGCTACCTGCCACAATTATCTCTCTTAGCAGATGGTGGTTTTATTATACATTACAGCAAAGGTGAGATCTAAAGAAAAAGAGTTTGAATGTTCAGACAGAGATTTCGCAGGTTGTCAGTTTATCCTTAGGTGCAAAGAGCAGATTTGGGGGAAGCATGTGAGAAAAGTTCGTAAGCCGAAAGCTGAAGCTGGCACTGCTGGTGGAAAAAAAGGCAGAAACAAAGCTGGAACAAACAGCCACAGCAGTACTAAGCTAAAAAAAGTCGTAGAGACAAAGCCAATGCCTGTGTATATCTGACCCATGAACAGAGAAAGCCCAAAGAGGACATTAAAGGAACAGACGCATGACAGAGATGGTTCTAGCAGAGCTATTCAGAGCCATTTTAAGGGGATGACTTCACTTCAAGAGAAGCAAACAGGTATCATGCTGCAAGAGGGCCAGGATTAGACAATAGTTTTGTCAGTGAGAAAATGAGGCTATAACCAAGGGTACCAGAAGTAGAATCCTGCTTCCATTAAAATAATCTTAATACCCTCAACTGACCTGTACAGTGCCAGGACCTCAGCTTATAGAAATACACAGGAAGAAGCAAATTTAGACTTTACTTGGATCAAAGGAAATATTCTAAATCAAAAAGAAGAGAGCATAGATTTGAATAACAGATGAGCCTGGAAACACCCCAAAAAACTAGACATAACCTCAAGGAGTAGGAGGCTTTCCAATTTACAATCACAAAAGCATGATAAGTGACCTGCATTTCTCTTCAAACATGTATTTGAGCAAAAGCAACTCAGAATGGCAATTCCTTTATAATACTCTACAGATGCACTGGGAAAAGCAGAATAAATATGCAGCAACCAAACTCACACTCAACACTGCTGTTCACAAACCAGAACACAAACAGGGAGCTGGCAAGACCAATTAAACACCATAACTTAATCAACAGAATTCAAGTAAAGCATTCTGGACACAAGCAATAGAAAAACACTAGATAAAAGCTACACAGGATCTTTTAAGATAAATAACCTCAGAAGCTGCAGAGAGGTAGATTTCATCACTCACTCTTTCCCTGACTTACCTTCTGATGTAACAGGACCAGTAATCTATTATGAAATTTTGGCTTTTTCTGTGGATAAGCTGTAAGCTACCAGATACAGCAGCACTCAGCATGACAACATCTGTGAGAATCTCTCTCTACTATCTGTGGAGAAGACTATCACATATGAAGAATCAACTTGGCATTTTCCACAGCGCTAGGAGAGATCAAATCAGCTCTCAAACTTTTTGGTAAACAGTTTTCTCGATCCGTCAGATTGCCCACTTTCAATCACTGCACTTTATTACTCCATACACGTTTTGTCCTTTCCCATTGTGTTTGGGTCCTCTGTTCCTTTCTCTTTATATACTTTTTAATGTGGTCATATTTATATGTAGGTACACACACAGGTCTTCGCTTCCTCCTGCCATCCCACCCTAGCTGACACGTTCCAGCCTCGTGCTCCTTCCTTTTAACACTGCCATGTGAATGTTGCACACAGTTTGCCATGTACTGTCACCTTCTCACAATTAGGGAATCTATCTCCCACAGTTCAGTAAGCCTTACAAAACTCAACTAAAGTTGCCATCACAAATAGACTGGTAACAAATCCTGTTCACAACTACTTTACAAAAAACATTAATATTTTACTTTTTAACTTTTAATTATTTTTTTTTTTTAAATACTAAGTTCTTCTTCCAGAAGTAGCTACAATATGACATTTCAATGACCCAAGACCTTGAAAAAAGGTATTTCCATGTGCAGGTAGAAGGATGTTTAAACATTTTATGTTTTAGCTTAATGGTAGGACATCCGTTATTCTCAGCATATAATTCCCAGGGTGAAAAACTCGATCCCATTTCACTACACCATCCAACAATACCTTTCCCCTTATGGTCTTGTTTTGGATTTATTCCAAAATTGGCTTATTTATGGATTGAGCTGCCAGTAATGGAAGAGTTTTTAAGACTGCCTTTTATAGGTTTGGATTTTTTGGTAGCACATGGACAAAAATACCAATAAAAAACACTGCATTATTTTTAATAGCACCTCTTAAAATTACAGATGTAAGGTAAAAAAAATAACTGCTTAAGTGTTTTGATATTTTATTACATTTTTTCTATATAAATAGCTTGTACTAGGTAAGTGACAGTGACCCAGTATAGCAGCTCCCTTCTATGTTTTAAAAATTTGTTTTCTACATAAGAACTAGAGAACTACACTGAGATATTTTCTGAACATATGTCTATAAATAAAGGGTATTTTTCTGCCTGAAAGCTTGTGCACTTTTTTGCCTGCTCATATTCAAGACATTTTTCCTTAACTACATAAGCAGCTCTAAGAAGAAAAAGTAGTTTCCCTACTTAAATGAAAAATAATTTTTTAAAAAGTCAGTGGAGCACTCAATCCAGGAGTCAAATGAATGAATAAGGCAGAGGAAAAGCTAGTTTTATTTAAAGAATGAGTAGGTAATAGAAATTGTAGGAGTCATACTAGGGTAAACAGAATCTAATTCCACCTGAGATGTGTATGCATCCATGCATGTATGGAAGGTTCAACCAAGAACCAAATTATCAAATAGAAGGTGAGTCTCCTCCTCAAATTTTGTTTACTTCATTTCCTCCTTTAAATCTCGGTTCAAAAAGATTTCATGTTCTTGGTTGTTAGGGTTAGCAATGCCAGTGTCACCTGCCATCTTCCCAAGTAAGCTGCTTCTCTCACCGTCTCTTCTCAAACTCATTTTCTTTCTCATCCTTTGTCCTATTTCTCTCTGTCTTTTCGTTTAGAGAGGAGCCTGTGCTGATGGTCAGGACACACGTAGATAGACACAAGCCTGTGCTCTCTCACCGAGCTCCTCCCTTAAGCCATACAGCAGGAATCACAGGCCAAGAGCAGCCACTAGAAAGATGGTAGGAAGATACACACAGCAAGTTTCTTCCAGGATCCCTGCATGAAGGGTGGGGCACATTATTTACAGGGAGAGTCATGTGAAATTACCCACTTGCTGATTCATTACAAAACCAAAACAGCGCAGACCAGGTTCTATCTTACCCTCATGTTTAGGCTGGTAAATTACGTTCTCATTAGAAAAAACCCAAACAAACACAGAAAAAAAATCCCTTCTTTCTCATCTTCCCAAAAACCAAGGAAAGCAACAACAACAAAAAACCCACCACCGAACCCTAGAAATCCCTGCCATAATCCAGAAAAAAAAAAGTCATACTCTTGTGGAAATCCCAAACAGAGAAATAATTCTAAAGAATATGGGGAGCATGGTGAACCTAAAGAACTTGTTTCTGGAAGCACATGGATGAATAAAGGGGAGAACAAGTGAAATAAGCAAACAATTAACCAAGGACAACATCAATTTAAACAGGTACACACAGTAAGTTAAGAAGCATTAATACAAAAACTAAATCCAGTGTCCTATTAAGATAAAACTGGTAATCCACTCCTTAATCTATTCCTTTAAAGTTCTCTGCATACTTGACAATGTTTCCTAAGATTCAGAGGTCTTTTTCTGGGCAGAAGGGGTAAAAACTGAAGTGATTAAACTTAAACTGAGGCTATTAAACAATCAAACCATTTTGTTGATTGTGAGCATGAAGTCAAAGTTTAATTTCATAACATACACTGAAAGAGGATAGAGCCAGCTCTCCTCACAGACAGGAATGCTCTGGACATCCTGTTGTGAAAATGGCTTAAAAGCGTAATTCCAGTCAGGACTGGATTTTATAAAACAGTACTAACTCATAAATGCAAATAAAAGTACTAGAACAAAAGTCTATATGAGCTTACATATTTGGAAAAAAACATGTTTCTATTCACTGAGTAATAATTCAAAAGCTGAGAAGGTTTATTATTATATCAATAATTAAAGTAATGTACATTTCTTCTCTAAAGCCCTGAATGCTTTGTTCATTAGTCAACTGCTGCTTGACACATCCATGACCACCAAAAAGTTCTGTTCTCTTCTCGCTGCATGTGTTGAAGTGAAGTAACTGAAACGTTAGTATGGTTTGCACTTTGTTTAAAATTGAATACACACCAAATTCAGGGGAAAAGGTAATACCAAGATTAGTTTTCCAAAAAAACCCAGAAAAAATAAAAGTTCCCTAACAGACAGATGCCTGTGAGAGTTAAATTTTTTCTCCAAACAGGCACCAAAACCCTTCAAAGAACTGCAAACAATATTTTCATCTCTCATTGCAGGGAATAGGTAATCAATTTTTTTAAAATTGTTGTTAAAAACACATGGACATATGACAAATGATAGGCCTTTTTGCAGATGAGTAACTGTGGGTGTGAAATCCGTAAACTTTTATTTTGCTTCTACTTGGGGACCTGAGGGATGCACCATGATTACTTCTGTAATAAAGGTTTTTGTTCCGAAGTTTGGCTTTTATTCCAACTCATCAGCCCCAAATGTAGTAATTCTGAAGAGCACCAATGCTTTACATAAGTTCTTAAAAAAACTACTCCTGTGAAAAGTAGTCTTCCTGACCTCTTTGACTACCCCCAACTGCCTTCATGATTAATACAGAGTTTTAGAAGTCATTCAGTCAGATGGCAAATTTTACATTACTGACAGCCTTGAGGGCAAGTGTTCAAGATACCAAAGAAAGGAAGCTCTGACTCAGCCAGGATGTTCAATGATCAAAGAAGAAAGTGCACCTAACACAACACAGCTTCTGCAGGTCAAAACACAGTGAAAGTTCTTAAGGTGATGTTGTTTCCCTGCAACACACCCAACTCACAAGCACATCAGAAGAACCAATAGCGGCCATTTATCCTCATAAACACAGATCTGTGAGATGGTACAAAGGTACCTCACCACGTGCTAACCTCTATTTCTCCCCACGTGACTGCAAAACAAAAACCGAACCACAATGTGCTGTCCTGGTCACTTCTTGGAATGGAGTTCCTGTATGACACATTCTCCTCCGTGATTTTAAATAAACAAACAAAAAAGCTTCACAGTTGTTTTTTGTTTTTTTTTTTTTTAAATTTGTCTTATGTTCCAGCCGCACTTGGTTCCTGCAAAGGCTGGAGAGATCTGGTCTGTGAATCACTAATGTCAATAGCTGCAGGGTTGAAAAAAAATCCTGAGCCAGAGCACAAGGTCTCCATTTGCCAGCTATGAAACCGAATTAAAAGACAAACAATGTCACTAGTTTCAGGTTGTCATGTGAGTAACTGCAGTATTTGTCATCATGGTACAGCAGAACCTCAGGACAGTCAGATCTTAAGTTAGAAGCAGGAAAGGACAATCTGTTATCATGCTGACCCACAGCATGCATCTCTAAAAGACTACATAGCTTCTCTTATGGACTTCTACTGCTCTGAATGGCTCCTGCTGAATGTACATCTCATTCAGGGATGAGCTGATAATCAATTCTCACATAGTGCATGCCACGTCAGAATTTGCATTCATGTTTGCAGGTTTGTTTTAATTTTTGTGTATGGACATATAAAACCAGCAACAGAAAATACAAAGTGAGAGGTTTTGCAGTTGCTGATTTTTCCCTTTCCTTAGAAGAATCGAGGAAAAAGGCATCAACCAAAAATAATAAAAGGGTAGTAAAAATGCAACAAACTGAAGGTATCAAATTTCAAATAGGCACCTTGCAGAATGAAAAAAAAAAAAAAAAAACCAAACCAGTTTGACTAAGGGGGATATGAGTTAAGAGAAACACAGAAAATAACAAAATAGAAAGAAAGAAATTAAGAAAATTGTATCTGATAACCATAAGCTTATTCACTGCCAAATTCTGCTGATTTTCTAGTATAATCAGGAAACTTTGTTTCCATTTCTGGCATTTTACCCCTCACCTACAGCGGCAAGAGATTAATTCTTCAGTTACATCCTGTTCCTGTGTTACTGTGTTTTCCCACCATCTTGCATAAACCTGATTGCTTCCTTCACGGTCAGTTTTCCTTTCAAGTTTTAGGTGTATTTAGGTCTTATCCTGGGTGAGACCTTTACAATTCATGATACCTTCCTCCTGCAGTACAAAGCTTTTCCTTTCTATTACCAAGCTATTTAAATATGCCACCTATTTTAATTACAGCTTTTAATCTTTCTCGAGGAAAAAAAACAGGTGTCCTACTTACACTGTTCCTGATGTACAGAAAAGTACATTAATTAATATTATATCCTTGATATTATGTACCTTAATATTATTTCAGAAATGCTTATGTGTTTACAAAGGTAGAACAATCTGAGTATGTTATTTCCATATTTTGAGTTAAAAAGCTAAGAACAAACAAACAAACAAAAATTACCAAAAAAACCCCACGTAAACACAGAAATCATCACATGGATAGTTCTTTAAGTTTGCATTCTCATTAAAATGCTTCATATAATACCCACAAAAATGTTGTTACTTAAATCATCAGTAACCTAAAGCTGGCCTGTTTGGACAGACCCCACTCATCTCCATAGTATTTCTTACAGCATCTTGCCTGGTGTTCCAATATACTGAAGTTAAAAAGTGGCATTCTAGTGCAACTGAAGCATTTCCTTTTCATTCACACAGACTGAACAGGCCTGGTCCAATTGAGCAATCCAGTTTGCTGCAATATCTGACATGCCTAAAGCAATTCTAAGTGGCATAAGGCAGGAGACAGAAATAAGCTCCATTATATCAATCTCTCAGAACACAAATAGTGCCTGCACAAGATAAATGATGTGTTAGACTGCGTCAGTACTGAACTTTTACAGAGAATTTCCTGCATCATCATCAGCAGAAGCAGTCACAGAGCAATAGTTTTGACAAGGTGCTGACATTTTACAGCCTCGTCATCTAATCCTATTGAGAGCAAGTGCAGACATGATAAACAGCTAATGAGCTTCCCTGTGCACACCACTCCATTCACCACTGCTGCAAGCACAGGCACACAGCAAAGGTCAGCCAACAGCGCTCCACTTGCATCGACCATCATCGCCCCATGCCACTCCACCTAAGAAGCTCCAGAAGAATTATGGGGTCCTCATTCAATATTTTATCTTAATGGGAAAAAAAAAAATGAGTAAAGTCCTCAAATAGCTAGAGATTTCATTTAACAAAGCCATGTTAAAAAGGTACATCATTCAATCCCACACAGTGCCAACTTATCAAGCAGACCTTAATCTTCCCTCTGCAGTACACAAGTTTTGCATTTATGCAGAGTAGATTTAGAACATGCTTTGAATAATTATAAACATCCTAACATAGAATCATAGAACTTTTCAGGCTGGAAAAGACTTCTATGATCTACTGAGTCCAAGTACTAACCCAACACTGCCAAGTCCATCGCTAAACCATGTCTCTAAAGGCCACATCTGTATGTCTTTTAAATACCACCAGGAATGGTGACTCCATCGCTCTCCTGGGAAGCCTGTTCCAATGCTTGACAACCCTTCCCATGATTAAATTTTTCTTAATATACTATATAAACCTCCTGTAGAGTGACTTGAGGCCATTTCCTCATGTGCCATTTCCTGTTACACTGGAGAAGAGACCACCGCCCACCTGGTTACACTCTCTTTTCAGGTAGTTGTAAAGTGCGATGAGCCTCCTCCTCTCCAAGCTAAACCTCCAGCTCCTTCAGCCACTCCTCAGCAGACTTATGCTCCAAACCCTTCACTTGCTCCATTGTCCTTCTCTGGACACGCTGCAGCTCCTCAATGTCTTTCTTGTAGTGATAGGTCCAAAACTGGATGCAGAACTTGAGGTGCATGCAGTGCTGAATACAGGGGGACAATCACTGCCTTGGTCCTGCTGGCCACACCACTGGTGATAGAGGCCAGGATGCCACCGGCTTTCTTGGTCACCTGGGCACGAACTGGAGGATCACATTCAGCCTCTGCTGACCAGAAACCCCAGGTCCTTTTCCAGTGGGCAGTTTTCCAGTTACTCTTCCAGTTACAGCCTGCAGCACTGCATGAGTTTGTTGTAGCCAAAGTGCAGGACCCTACACATGTTGCAGAGCACTTCTTTCTTATCTTTAAGCTCCGTACAGATCTTTTCTGTATACTGTTGTTATTTCTCTCAGTAGTTGAGAGTTAAATATACATATAAAAATGCATATATATACAAATAAAAAAATCCTGAAAAATTTCTTCCTTCCTTTCATAAATCCATACAATCTTTTTCAGTCCTTTTCTTGCATAGTGTCTCTCAACAATTTTAAAGAAAGAGTACATATTTCCTCACAGGATATATAAGGTATACACTGCAAAGCAGGCCAAAGGAGCAGGAATTCTATATTACAAATAGTAAAGCTTTAAAAATATCAACAAAGCAGAACACTCTAACATAACAAATGAAGAGCTCTGCATTAAAAAAAGACTTCATTATTTCAGTATCTCTTTGTTTGCTTGTTTAATCATCCCCTGGGACAATCTGTACTGTTAAGAAACGTGTAGAAAACAGTCATCAGTTTTTGTTGTTGTTCAATTAGTGCTATACTCAGTGTTTGAGCTCATGCAAGTGTCCTTTGGGGAAACGTCCTGCGTGCCATTAGCACTATTCTTAATGAGGGAAAGCATGAAACTCCTTTAGTGCTCTGCCAGAATTGTTTTATCTACAAGTCAAAAGAACAACTGCTTGGAGTAACCCCAAAAAAAGCATTTAACAATTGCAAGTGGCAAACAATATTCCCAAGCATAATACTCATAGCATTCTTCTATTTATAGGCTAACAGTTATTATACTGAATAAAATATGTATTAGGCAGCTTCATTATGCAGACAATCATGATTCCCCAGTTAAGGCTGCTACCGTGGTTTCCATTATAAGCTCCATCTTGAACCCTTTTACTCCTTCTGTGAGAGGTAGGGTGGGGAACAGGAGGATGTTTCATGTTTGGTTTCAAGACAAAGGAGAACATTTTTAGGAAGTTTGAGGTTAATTAGACATGCTGCTTTTGAGATATGGGACATAAGTGTTTCTTTATTCTTTTTGGAAGAAAAAAGCAGTTTAATGGCAATGCTTTTGTTCATAAAAAGCTTTTTAACTAGTTCTCCAGAATTTCTTTAAAATACAAAATCAGAGTTGAAAACTAGGTTAAAGGAAGGTCAAGACTTACAGCCCTAGGAAATATATAAAGACAAAGAATCTAGCACTTTTCTTAACTACATTTATTTTCAAAAACACATGCAAGCTTTTTCCACTGAAAAAAAGCAAAACAATTAAAGAACACTAGACTCAAAACCAAAACTAAAAGCAACATTCTTAACTCTTATCACTGTTCACCTCCCAATTACAGTTCTTCATAAACAGTGGTGGAATAAAGCATTTCCTCTCCCAGCTGCTCTTCATCTAACTGTCCTTTCATTCATCCTATTTCTAGGTTTTCTATCTCAGCTGCATAATCCTGACATCAGGCATCTTCACATCTCTGACACCTCCTTGATACCAGCTTCAATACAATCAAGATCTACATGTCTTGAAGCCTGCATATTCCTTTTTTGCCATCCCAGTGACTGACTGGAGAGCAGAGGATTTAACAAAGGTAAGAGTAAAGGTCTGGCTGAAAGTTAGCATTTTATACTTGTTATACACACAAGCTCATTTACACAATGCCTAAAAACATTCCCTGTCTTTCCAGTGACACATAGGTATATTCTAACACTCCCTTACTAAACATGCACTGTGGACAACAGCTGGCACAAACTTTCCTTGCAGAGGAGCATATATACAAGAGCTAGAATATAAGCAGATGCTGTACCAAAATAGAATGAAGGTGACTTATTTCAGTTGGATTTTATAAACACTCTTCTTAATGTTACACAAATACCTACTTGCAGAAACAACAGGGAGATCCTAGAGGCAAGCAGTATTATACAGCTGATGGGAGTGCACAGATTTGCCATTTACCTCACCTGAAAAGAGGAGCAAAGTGAAAGTACAACCATTTCCAGTTCTAAGTTCAGAAATGCTTTGGGGAGCTGTGAATTTCTACTCTTTAGTTCTCTTCAAAAAAACTGCAAGGTTCAGGTATTTGAGAGGTTGCACACCTGACTGCTGGAAAGATGGACAACAGAGTCTCCTTCTCCCCCTCATTTAGCACACTAATACCTTCTTGCCTTCTTTTCTTTTTACCTTGAGAGTCAGTAAGATTCATTCTCTTAAGTTTTCTTAAGAATGTATTAAGAAAATTCTTTAATTCTGTAACAATCTCACCCCAAGTCCCACGTAAGCATTAAGGATGTGCTACCCTACATGCAACTGTGTGCAGCTCTGGGTGTCACAAAAAAGGATGTGAAGGTCCCTGAAGGCACCCAAAGGAGGGCAACAAAGCTGGTGAAATGGTTGGAAGGAATGTCCTATAAGCAGCAGTTATGAACTTCAGGCTTGTGTAGTTTGGAGAGGACAAGGCTGAGGGGCAACTTCATTGCTCCTTACAGGTTCCCAACGAGGGGAAGTGGAGAAGGTGGTGCTGATCTCCTGTCCCATCCAGTGACAGGATTTGTGGGAATGGCTCTAAGCTGCATCAGGCATTTCTTTTGAAAAGGTGGTCAAACACGGAAACAGGCTTCCTAGAGAGGTGATTGATGCCCCAAGCCTGTCAGTGTTTAGAAGAGGCATTTGGGCAATGCTCTTAACAACTTATTTTGATTTTTGGTCAGCCCTGGAGTGACCAGGCAGTGGCACTGGATGATTGTTGTAGGTTCTTTCCATCTGAATTTGCCTATTCTGTTCTAAAGGTTTTGCAGCTGAGGAGGGCATTGAGTCATCATACACGTGCTGCAGGTCTCTAACATCCTCTGCTAACAACTTCCACTACTAAACTCCCCTAGAGTAACTCATCCTGCTCTAAAATATATCTTAGTCATCTTAAGAGGCTAAGATTTACAACACCGGAGAAAACTTAAAAATTCTGAATTGTCCCTGACAGAGTATTTGCAGTTGTTTTCTAAACAGTTTATTCAGGTCTATTCTGGTAGTAACAAGTACCTTTGTGCAAGTCAGAAATAAACTATGCAGGAAAATCAGTGTAGCTGACTGTGTGTATTTATCAAATATACAAAGCAAAGCTGAACAAAAATTTTTTCATTAATTCCTTTATTTTCAGATTGCTATGGCTAGCTTAAGTTTAGGCATCTTTCACGTAAAAAAGAAATCTAACTTTCGATTACTGAAAATATGTATTCTTTAAAGAAGCAAAATCAGTAATTTTTTTTTACTAAGAGGAGAGAATCTGGATGTAGAAAACTAGCATCAGGTTTGCTTACTTGTTTTGTAAGAACACAGAAGCTATTGTGCAGTAACTTTCCATATGTCTGCTGTGTAGGTATGCACACTCTCTTATGTGTGACATAAGTGAATCTAAGTCCAGGCCAACTGCTCCTCAGTAGAACTAGAGGCAGGTAAACCTCTTTGAATTTACTGCCACAAAGACACGGCTCAAACAAAACAGAGACAGATCAGGTGAGGCAGCTGATGCAGAGTAAGTGGTTGCCCTGTAAGAATCTTGCTCACATGGCACGGCTGATGGCTTGCACCACGCAGCCTCACCAAGATCCATGAAGTGGCAGACCTCAAACACTGCTGTTTTATACGCAGCATTATATGACTCACACGGAACTACAAACTTCAGGGGTTATTCAAACAAACTTTACAGGTCACAATGAAGCTTCTAAAAAACTTTTGCAAATGAATGCAAGAATTCTCAGCTTTTATAAGCAGAGAATTTTTCATTTTAGAATGAAAATCAAAAGACATTTTCAACGTGTCAAGATACTCAAAATACACTTGGAATAGATTGTTCATAGTTTGAGATCATCTGTAATGTCAGCATTTTGAATTATCTCTTTTCATTTTGTCATTACACTACTTGGCTATAAATAGCAGCAAGACACAGATTAAGTGGCCCCAAGAAAAACTACTGATATCTAATTTGAAAAGCCAATGCATTGCAAGTAAGAGGACTGTGGAATTCACCAGAGCCACTGAAGGCTATCAGGGCAAGCTCCTTCTGGTTCCAAATTGCTAAACTGAGACTCAAGATCTGCCTCACTCTTAAACTAAAGTTTGTGTAAGACATGAGTACAACTTAACCTGAGCATTGTTTGTCTTGTAAATTACATACGCGTATTTGCTGCTGGTTTATCAAATCAGTCCTAAGGACACTTTTAAACAATTAAATAATTCAGGGCAAATCTTCAGCTCTCATCAGCTGAAGAAGTTTTGCCTAAACAAGAAAAGATATACACAATTCCAAATTGTTTAAAATGAGATTGATAAACACAAGACACTTTTATACCATGACTAAGATGTCAGAGAAGCAGTTACATATTTTACTCATGTGTTGCCACAACCAAGGCATACCAATTTTAAGTAATATTCAGATTGTCAGCGAAGAGTCAGCAAAGAAATATGGTTTGACAGAAAGAGTCATGAACTAATAGGGATTTAGTATTTCGAGAATGTTAGAAAAGATGGCCGTTTACAGAGAGGAGCGGAAAGAGATGCAACCGAAACACAAACTGGTTTAATGCTTGTAACAGAGAGGCAGAAGCATATTTTGAACCTAGAAGAAAGAAAATGTTATTCAAAGAACTGAAATTCATTAACCTGATCAATTCAAAATCATTTTAGCATTCAAAATGCATAATTTCACAAGACAGTTGCTCTCACTCTGCTCTTAGGAATTGTAACCCTTCAGGAGGGGCAAATGAGCATGCTACATATATTCCTCTCAGTCAGAGATAACCAGCCAGTACACTTGCTAGAAATACTTTCAACTTCAGTTTAGGGCAGGGTTCAAATTGTTCCAGTTGTAGATTCCCATTTACATCTTCCTTTAAACTGCAATGAAAATGTAGGACAACAGCTTCTCTAATACCAGAGCTAACTTTGCCAGTAACAAAGATTAACCTGAGTCCAGATTCATAACCACAGAAATGTAACAAATTCAGACCTGCAGTATGAAGAGGAAGTATTGCTACATAAAGAGAAACTAAGCTTAGTTCAAAACCGCACACTTTTCCTACTTTTAAATTATTTACCTGGAGATATAGCTCTGTGGAACTGATACATGTCTTCTCCAATCAGTTCTTGTGCAACCTGCTTGATCTTCCGTCGGACAGCATCTAGCTTGACTTCAGATTCACTCAGTATTTCTTCTCCATTGGGAGCACTGCAATCATAAAACAGAAACTGAAAGAGCAGTTTCCAGAACATGAACAAATAGTTAAAAAACATTACACTTTTTCTTTTACTAATCAATACATTTTTACTGGCTTCAAGAAAAAGCAAAAATGATACTACAAGGAGAAACAGTTTAACTTTCACAGATACCTACTGCAGATCCTGAAATTCTATATTCTACTCTATTCTTACCAAGAAAATAATCAACCAGCCAGAGTTCTGGTAGCATGATGTTTATTCCAGACTACAGTGATGATTATTGCTTAAGTAAGAACAAGGAGAAACACATACAAAGGCTTCAAAAAATATCCCATAAAACTAGCAGTACTTACAGAAGTCCTTCAACCTCTTAAAAAAAATTAATATTTTGCAATACTTGATATATTGCAAAATACAATACATGATTTACTTCTACATGTGATTTTTTTTTTTTTTTTTTAAGGAAGTAGTTATGGACTACGCTGTTCAGGAACAGCTGAAAATCTGATTCACAACCACAACATATACTTGGCATTTAAAGTTCAGTTTATCTAATTTCCTTTAAACCTTCTCCTCCCTTGAGCTCAAATAATCCACATAGTATATTAGTTTACAGTCTCTTTAAGGAACTACTGATTAATTGGTCTCAAGAAAACATTTAAAACAAACTGTAAAATGTACTGAAATTAAAACCACAATAATTGCAAAAAGCAAAGAAGGAAATACAAAATACAGCAAGGAAAACATCCACTCTCACAAAACCAGGAATGCCTGATAAAACAGGAATCTAAATTCAGAGTAATGAGGAGTTCTTTGCTGTTGTTCTTTCCTCCACAAGTTCCCAGCTACCTAGCCCCAGCAGTGGGAGTAGTTATTTACAGTCAAGGCTGTAAAGATTACTGGAACTATCACAGTACCTCTCTGCAGAAGAAAACCAAGTTAAGGAGCAGGCAACTTCATAATCTCCATTTATAACTGTAACTATAAATAGATACTACTTCAACATAAATATATTGATAGGTAATAAAATGTAAGTTAAAATAAATGAAATTATGAAGAGAAGAAACAGGGAAAGCTGTTGTAACACGCAAGACCAGTGTTTGTCATGTACAACAAACACTTTATACAGCAGGCTATGCAAAGCTTCAAATTTTCCTGTTGCTCTTCTAGTTTGTCTCTGGCTTACAAAGATTGCTTGAAGGCTCATGAGAACACGAAACATATAGAAGCTCAAAACTTCACACAGAAACCTATCCAGCTGTAGTATTTACATAAACAGACCCCAGGTCACCACCTATTTGCATTGATGACCTCGGGTGGGGGTGCAACAACCAAAACAGTGACGGAACTGCCCGGGCAAGTAACCTGAAGGAAGGGTGCACACTCCTCTCATAGCTTGCTGAAAGCTGGAAGGCTCTCATCTGCTGCTCACTCTACTGCTTTACACTGGTTTAATAAACCAATAAAACCAACCCAGAAACCTGAACCAGCATCTTTTAATTCTCTAACTGGAGTGTGCATTCATTAGCTTGTAGCCACCCTCAAGGAGGTTTACGGGAAGTTAATTAAATTCCTCTCAACAGAACTTTGCAGCTGTTACTCACAGACAACACTGCAAGGCAGATTGTAGGTGACTATGAACATTTTCACACTCAACGTGACTCACCTGGTGAACCTGTGGAGCAGAAATATTGTTCTTTTGCTTTCGATGGTTATATCCCGACTGAGCTTCACGAGCCGTTCGTATTTATCGTGCCTGGTGTCAAGCTCCAGCTGGAATGCTGTGGAGTCAGTTGTTACAGCAAAAGCTCAGTTATCACACAAACACAGTGCAGGGGAAGAGAAAAGCACCTGTGCTGCACTAACTCCTCACAGACTCCGTCACCCTTGCCCCTGGGAGCCTTTCCCCAAGGTGGGCTGTCCCTGCGTGGGGCATGGCTGCAGATGCCATCACTGCCTGTCACCTGCCAGAAGCTGCAAAATTCATCATTAATACCCCTTTGTTTAATACGTCAGGTTTAAGTAGATATCAATACTGATGATGCCTTAAAGCAGCCTAAACAATTTTTAAGGTAAAATATTTGGTTTTGTTAATAAAATCTATACCACAATACTGCTGTTCTGGAAACGGACTAAAAATTTCACCCCAATTCAGCAAGACAAATTAAAAATAAAACCCTACAATCATTTGTTAATAAGATTCACCAGTGCCCAAACCAATCAAATAAAAAGCATCTGGCTAAGGCACATATACTGTTCAAAATGCACCATTTAGTTATAAGGAAGGTTGCATTTCACATCCCAGCTAGACTTGGCCAGAAGTTGAGCATTTTAATATCCCTAAGGACTAGAAGTACTAAAGAAAAGTGAGATCAATTATTTAAAATAAGATTTCTGACTTGCCGATGTTAGTTCTCTCTAACTACAACAAATACAAAGATGAGAGGAAGTGCATCTGGTTTTGACAGTCAAACCTTATTAATGTTTCACAAACACCATTAACATTTTATACACCATTATTCTAGTAAATAAATCACTAACAGATGCTTACAAGAAATCTAACAAATTTCCTACATAAATGTCAAAGAGGTGTCAAAGTTTCTGTGCAAGAAGATGCAGAAAATAAACCAAGAGGTTACATTTTTAAAGGGTCTGACAAGTGAATAACCTTTAAGAAAGCATAGCAGTTCGCTGGCAAGTGAGGTTTAGATGACACTAGAAAAATAGTTCTGTCTTTTTTCATTGCCTTGGTTAAATCTTTGTTCTTCTCATTTTGCCCTGTTCTTCCCAATCTTATTCTGAAACTTATTCTGAAGATAAGTCACAAATACTCCTACTGATCTTCTAATGCTTATACGTGTCTGTTTGGCCTGTCTCTTGCAAATTCTGAGAGTCAATTCCCCCCCTGAATTATCATCAAGAAATTTTTGCTGAGATCAGTGACAGGGACTTGAGGAGGGGTGACTTCCCTTCATAGGATGATGCAGATGGCATTTCCAAGGACCATTTACAAATGTCATCTACTGGGAATTTCACTATTCTGAACATCTGCAATATTAGCAACACGCCCTAACTTTCCTGGATAGTTGTGGCTTTTCGACTTCTGTGTTAGGTTTTAAACCTGTTAGGGACTATTGTGAAGTGTTTTATATTCTAAAGTAAACCAGACAAACACAATAATGTTTAGCCTAACAAGATGCAATAAAACCTGCTGTATTGTGCTATTGACTAAAATTACAAAGGATTAGAACTTAGGGGTTCTTCAAGCTAACACATCAAAACCAAACAGTCATTTCCCACACATTCCACTATAATGTCTAATTTAGCACTGCAAGTAAAGACTCAGACTCTATTGATAATTTTGGTGCTGTTAAATCAGACCGTTACAAATGATACTTACCAAACTTTAACCTTACAAATCAAGGTAGGATCCCCTCTCTTTATCACTGACCTGTCCTATTTAAAACGTATTTCCAAAAAAAAAGGTGTAACTCTTTGGGTTTTGACTAATTAGACCATTCTGTGATTCTTATGATTATTCTAGAAAACAATTTCTCATTACTTATTTTTTTAAACATTGGTGCAAATAGATCAATTCAAGCACATCTTTCTTTCAAAGATTAAAAAGAGCAAAATGTGTACACCCATTTAAGGCCACACATTAATGAGGCAAATCTGGCTGTGTGTATAGACCATGGAATGAGGGGCTGAAGAGCCCTGCTGCAGAAATGGGCCTGGGGTCCTGGCTGATGGCAAGCTGAACATGAGCCAGCAGTGCCCTGGCAGCCAGGAGGACGAACTCTGTCCTGGGGGTATCAGGGACAGCATCACAGCCGGGCAAGGGAGGGGATTGTCCCCTCTGCTCTGAGCTGGGGCAGCCTCACCTCAAATATTGTGTGTGGTTTTGTGGGCAAAACAAAAGATCTTAAGATCTTATAGAGCATCCAAAGGAGGGCAATGAAGACGGTGAAGGGTCTGGAGGAGAAGCTGTATGAGCAGCAGCTGTGGTTACTCAAGTCTGTTCAGCCTGGAGAAGAAGAGACTGAGGGCAGACTTTCAACATTTTCATAAGGGAAAGAAAGCAGAAAGGTGGGTACCGATCTCTTCACTCTGGCGAGCAGTGACAGGACTCGAGGAAGCAGTCTGAAGTTGTGTCAGGGGAGGTTTAGGTTAGGTATCAGGAAAGATTCTTCATCCAAAAGGTGGCTGGGCACTGGAACAGGCTTCCGAGAAAAGTGGCCACAGCAACAATCCTGTCTGAGCTCAAGAAAAAACTGCACAACACTCTCAGGCATGTGGTGTGATTCTTGGGATGTCCTGCACAGGGCCAGGAGTTGGACTCCATCATCCTGATGGATCGGTTCCAACTTAGCATAGTCTGAGATTCTATCATTAAGTTGTTTAGATTCAGACAACACACACAGAAATAGTGCACAACTGGTTCATCTTACACAACTTGCTCAATTATAAACCATCTGGAGCATACCTTTTCCTAATGCTTGTGCCTGACACGGAGACAAAGACCACCAGCATCTCTGTTTGGGGCAGTGCACTTGGTGCACTTTGTATTGCACTTAACACTTTGCAATAAACACAAAGAGCAGATCTTTGAAAAACTTTGAAGAAACCATGTCCCTTAAATTCTTTCTGAAATTAACCAAACACAGAGGAATCGATGTCATGAGAAGGGAGGGAAACAAGCTGTTTTGAAGTGCAAGTAATAGCAACTTTATGACAAACTGGTATTTGTGACAGTGAAGAATTAAAAGTTTAAAGTACAGTTGCTCTACTCAACTCAAGAGCAAGTGCATATACAATAGTCAGTACAAATGATAGAGTGGTTTGGCTGAAAGAAGCCTTAAAGACCACCTAGTTCCAACCCCTCCTCCCATGGGCAAGCACACTTTCCACTAGATCAGGTTGCTCAAAGCCCCCTCCAAGCCGGCCTTGAACACTTCCAGAGATGGGGCAGCCACAGCTTCTCTAGGCAAAGTTCAGGGGTCATGGTTAATCATCTGCCAAGCTGATTTACACAGAAAAATATAAACACCCATTTCTAAAACAGCCAGGAAGTTATATGACATTGAAGTACACAGTAACCATCTAAAGCAGCCAGCCAGCTTATATTTCACTCTTCTTAGCTTCATAGAAAATGTGGGGCACAGGAAAAATTTTACAAAAAGAATTAATCTGTTCCCCATCTCACATCTATCTTTTTCAGTCAAGGCTTCTCATTTCTGAACTTTGCTTTGTTAGGGGTTATCGAATGAGGAATTTATATTTACTGGAGTTTACATCTGGTTTGGTGAAAAATCCTATTAAAAATTTTTGTCTGAAAGGAAGTTTACATCTGCCTATTGAAACAATCTCAAATATATGATAATATTTAAAAGGCAATCAAAGTGAATAAAGTGACTACATAAAGGTCTGTATTAGTTAGTTGAAGTATTTTTTCTTAAAAAAAGTGCAGGTATAAACAACTACCAACTTTTAAAATAATGCATCCAGATTTATACTTCAGTAGCGTAGTCATCTGTGCACCACAGCCAAGGTCAGAGCCTCCTCAGTTTCCCCAACGTCACCACCTCCTCCTGTCACCCCTGTGGCTCAGAGTTTGTTTTATGCCTCTGCAGATTCTACCACAGTTTTCTGCCACCAAAGGGCTTGGTCACCTCTTGCCTGGCTGAACTCTTGTGCAGTTTGCTCAGCACCAGGTTCAGCACAAGTGAGGAGGGCAGGGGGAGCAGCAGGTGGGATAGAAACAGGAGCAAGTCATGAACCAGGCAGAGCTATGCAAAATCCCACTCCCAGGACTTCACTCCACAAAATGCAGAACATTAAGCTCTAAAGATATGGAGTGTGAGTCCAACTAGTTTCAAGTTTCTCCCTCGGAGAAAACTAGTTTATTCCACTAATAATTTCCTAGCAATTTCTACACAACATTTTTAAAATCTAGTTTTCCAAATGCTTACTTACATTTAAAAGACGTCATCAAAGCTGAAGGTGGGTTAACATTCTCTTTTTCTTCTCTTCTTTGACCATGTGGAAAATTGTCATGCTTTCGTTTTCTGAACCCACCTGCTCCTAATAAATAGAAGATAGACACACACACAAAAAAAATTAAAAATATAGTTCTGCCAGAGCATAAGGAGCAACAGAATGCTCTCTTCAGAGCATTCCTGACAGCAGTCATATTCTTCAGGACAGAGTAAGGTAACTGGATGAACCTTATTATCAACTGATGCCAGCTTCACATTTTCATGTTACTTTTTCTACCACTTTGCTAGTGAAAATTAAAAAAAAAATCCATTTCAATGGATGAGTGTGGCAGGAACCTAAGCCTTCTTTTTGTAAGGTTTTCGTGTCTTCACACCCTTTTATGTTTTCTTGCTGTAAGCGAATGGTTGCATGGAAATCCTTGTGTGAACAAGGACCTACAGGATTAGACCTTTCTTCTTCTTCTTCTTTTTTCGTAACTATTTTAAATATTCATCTTGAAATCAGTCAATACACCTGCAAGTTTTTGTTACTGTGATTTATGCCACCGGTCTTCAGTAACCAATAAAAGAAGTAAGGCACAATTTAAGCAGACCACCCCTATTCAGATACACTGGATTAGCTTCTGCAGGGTAGCTTCTTAGGCCCTTACACTCTGCCCATTAACCAGTTCCTTCTCTGAATGTAGCCACTCACTTCAACTGCTTCGTGTGCTTCTTCCTTAACCATCCTTCTCCACACCCAAAATTCATCTCTTCTGGACTATGTTTGACTCCTGATTTATACCTTGTGTTGTTTCTTCCTTTTTATCTTTCTTTCACCTTAGACTAACTCATTGTGTCACCCATTCCTCCCTCCCTCTCCCTCCTTTTGGTGACAGCTGGACACTGTTCCTAGCAGAGCCCAAAAATTGGCAAACTTGAATACAGGCATACCTTTTGAATCTGTGGAGTTCTCTCAATTTCCTTAAAAGACGAAACAAGGGAACACTGGATTTTAAAATGTTTCCACTTAATTGTTTATTATCCCAAACCAAAACCAGAAGTGAGTGTAGCTACTTTCTTAAAGAGATAAATGAAAATAATTTTTCCTTCTTTTCTGTTGGACGTGAGTTTGGGGTTTTGTTTTTCCTATAGCAGTTGGAAACATTAAATGCACCCCTTGAAAGAGTGCTGAAGGGAAGTCTGTGTGATTCTCGGTGGTGCCAAGCAATAGGACAAGAGGCAACAGGCACAAACCAATGCTCAGGAAGTTCCACTCTTCCTGAATATGAGGGAAAACTTTACTGTGCAGGTGACTGAGCACCAGAACAGGCTGTCCTGAGAGGCTGTGGAGTCTCCCTCAGTGGAAATGTTCAAGAACCGGCTGGACACAATCCCGTGCCACGTGCTCTAGGATGACCCTGCCTGAGCAGGGAGCTTGGAACAGATAAACCCCTGTGGTCCCTTCCAGTCTGACCCGTTCTACGACTCTGATTCTGTGACTGCCAGGGCTAAACTAACACGCAGGCAGCAGAGCAAGCTGTGAAAAAGAAGTATTTCACGTAAGTTTTATGCTATAAACGTAAGATTATATATATATTTATATTTTTATATAGATATACACACACACTATACTGAATCGTTAGCACAAGTGTTTTACAGGCCACACACAGACAGCTTCCCTCTGCGGCATCTGCTTTTCCACCCCCAGGGATGCAGATCCCTATGGCCACGTTCTCTGGCGCACCCACGAAGGAAAGGTCAGAGACAGCCGTGAAGGAGCGGCCTCCCTCAGGGCGAGTTTCACCACACGGCCGAAGGGCACCGCTGGGCACGGCAGGGGCTCCGCAGCCCCGTCCCCTCCGAGCCGCGGAGCCTCTCCCCGCTTCCGCCGGCTCCAGCTCCTCACGCCTCGGCCTCCTGAGGGTGGGAAGGGGAGGGGAGAGTAGGGAAGGAGACATCACCTTCCTTGCCGCTCATCCCGGTGCCGCCGCCGCGCAGCGTCCCCTCGGCAACCCGCATCCGCGCCGCGCGCCGCCAGGGCCCCGCCGCGCCGCCCGCCGCCCCCGCCCCATCGGCGCCATGGAGGGGGAGCCACGGCGCCTGACGGCGAAACGCCGCGCAGAAGGAAGGAGCCCAGCCTGCCGCCCGCGGCGCGGGAGGCACGGTGCGGAGCAGTGGTGGCGCGGAGCGTGATTCGGACGTTGCTGCCCGCGAAATCGGGGCAGCGCCGATGACGGGCCGTGCCTCCGAGAAGGCGACTCCGTGGACAGCTAGTGTGCGACCCTGTCGTGGGGCCTCAGCGCCCGCGGCACGACGGGACATGTAGTGCCGGGCGGGGCGGGGGCGCAGTCGGAGTGGGGCTGAGGGCCTATGGAGTTCCCTGTCTGCCGTCCCGCTGGTGGCCGGCGTGTCCCGCCACCGGGGCAACGGTGGCCCTCGGCTTGGACCCGCAGAAATCCAGCGACATTCCTCAGCCCAGACCCGCATAAAGCGGCTGTCATGTCGCCTTCCTCTCACCCCCCGACGGGTCTTCTTACTGCACCTTTCTTCCCTGGTATATCATGACTACGGTGCTTCCACAAAATCACAGGATCGGTTGGGTTAAAAAAGACCTCTGAGATCATCAGGTCCAACCCATGTGAACCCGACCACGGCACTGAGTGCCGCTTCCAGTCTTAAACACTTCAGGGACGGTGACTCCACCACCTTCCCGGGGCAGCCCATCCTAATGTCCAGTTGTGACAGTCTTTCTGTGAAGAAATTCCTCCTCGTGTCCAACCTAAACCTTCCCTGGCACAGCTTGAAACCGTGTCCTCTGCGTACTGCCTGTCCGCTCCTGTGTCCTTAGTGCCCGCTTCCTCCCTGGCATGTCAGGATCCAGGTGCTTTCCTGGCAGGCAAGGTAAATGGGAACACACCCCCAGCGCAGCACCAGGCGCCGCGTACTCCCCTTAGTGCCCATCCATGTGGTGTGCCTGGGGAATGAGGCCAGGGAGGATGGCAAAGTGACACTGAGACGGGGGCTGGAAACTGCAGATGCTAACTACACCGAAAAGATCTGATAGTGAAGCTGCCTGTTATCAGGAAAAGAAATCTGAGAAGCAGGAAATGTAGCTGCTGGTACAGAGGCAAATTCCCAAACCCAGGTTACTTGCATCCTATGTTTACTCAGGCCTGGTAAAAATTATGTTTCCTCTACTGGAGACTTAGTGTGAGTGTTCTCAGGAGACACTGCACGACTGAGGACAAAGGAGATGGATGCACACGGTAAATATTTCCCAACGCAGAGGGCACTTGATGATGCTTCACTTCTTATGATAATGAACTACAAAAAGTCTACTTGCCTACTAGATTCATACTTCCCTACACATGCATCCTGATGCATTCCTCCAATGTGTTTAAAATAGGGATGGGTCTTGCAAATCCCCAAACCAAAAGGTTTGCAAATCATCAGTCTTGCTGCTCTGCTGCTAGATCTCATTTCTTGTCACAGCTGTTGCCTGTTTTAGTAGCTGGATTCCCAAGGAAACAAAGCTCATAGGAGCACAAAGGCGGAGTGCTTGCAGCCTTTGTGTGTGGGTGTGCATGTGTGCCTGTCCTTCCTCCCCACCCTTAATAATTTTTTAATCTGTTGGTCAACTGGTCGATCTGATTTGACAGAGGGAAAGAGCCTCCAGGAGTGATTATAAACATCCTGAATAAGGAAAAAAAATTGGGTGGAACTTGCACCTTACTAGAAACCAGATAAGCCCAGCTGTGAAATGCAAATGCTTCAGAGTCCAAAGCTATCAGAGCCCAGCCTTTGGGAGTTCTGGAAGAGCATGAGACTGGCCTAGTATCAGGTCTTTTGTGCTCTACAAAAAAACAAAGACAGCTTCTGACAAACTTGAATATTGGGCAAATCCATCAACAGATTCAGGGGGACAGTAAATCACCTAACTCAAATAGCAGAGGAGTAAAACTTTGACAGCGAGCTTTAAAGTCTCCAGGCAGCCTGCTCAAACCTGGTATTTTCAACTATTGAGAACACATGACTGTCATGCAGTGTCCAAAATTATTCAGAGGTGTAACACAAAACCTCTCTCCAATTTCCTAATCTGAGAAAACAGATTTCAATCACACTTGAAAAACAGAGGACAAAGAGGATCCCGGCAGAACTTCCTCAGGCCTGATCTGCATATTGAGTTGTGCAACAGCTTGATTGCTGCCCTACCAGCTGCACAGGAGATTTCTGCTTTCTATGGGGCAAAATCAGGACATGAAATTATTTGTGTCAGTGTTATCGCTGCACACATTCAGGCACAGCCTTTTGTTTTAGAAGATGTACAAAACTGCTTTTGGAAACACATACCTTTTTTTTTTTTTTTTTTTTTTTTTTTTTAAACTGTGCTATTTCCCTGTTCTTGGCAGCCCTTTGGACAAAAAGCAGAGTTGTTTTGGTTATATTGATGTCAGGAGAGTGGAAAGAGTGCTTGCCTTTGAATGCTTCCCAGAAGTGGAGAATTTTTGGACAATTGTAGGGAGTGAAGGTCAGGTCTTCAGCTGATTTCTGATGGATTTAGTGACACTTTGCACATGCACTGAGATACTCAACTTGTTTGACATCAATGGGATGTTGTTGTGAAAAAGAACCAGTTGGGGCTTTTCTTCTGAAACAATCCACTTAAATGTGGCAGTGTTAAAACACTTTGGTAACAGGTTAGTTGCAATATTTTTCATTTTCTTCCAGCTGGTATTTAAACCTTTTCCCTTCCCCTTACAATTTTGTGTCCTTTATGCCTGAAGACAATGGCACCTGCACCTCCACAGGTGTGTGAAGGTGGAATAGCAACATTTTGAAGGAGGAATTGGTAGGAGAAAGGATTTAGGCTAGGGCAAACCCCCCATACAAGCTAACAACAAACCAACAAGGTTTTCTCAGAGACTTACAGTCACACTAAGATGTTGTATATGGGTTGCATATGACTGTGCTCCAGATCCTAAGACAGGGTTGGTAACGCAGCTTTCACATAGAAAAGTGTTTTCCAAGACTCAGGGTTGTGAGGACAGTGCACGAGTGCATAGACAGACAGGATCTGAGCCTTTCTGAGTGAGGAAACCAGCTGAAAACCACCACTGTAGGGGTTGGAACTTCTCCATTCATTTTATCCCTGAAGTCTGCTGCTTTGAGCAATGACCTGTTTCAGTAACACTCCTACACAGTGTCCTTCAGTGAGGCTTCTGGTCCTCTGCAGTACTATCAGCAGAGACCACCTTGAAATGCCACTCAAGGGAGCCAGAAAGGACTCCTTCTCTTACTGTAAAAGCCTGAGTTTAACACTGACTCAGCTGTGAAGGGTAGACAGAGGAGTATAGTGGGTCCAACTCAAGAACTACACTGGTGAGGCTGCTTCAACACCTACAGCTTCAAGTAATGGAGCTGCACAGAGGTAGGATCCAGGTGATTTTTCAGACACGTGAAATTACCATTTCTTTCTGCCCTCAATCATTTCAGTAGAGCTCTGTGGAAACTGTTTAAGATCTCTGGGATCCCTAGCAGAGCTCATGGTGTAGCTCTTCATGCCCCTGTGTGGCTTGTATAGCTTTAAAGACAAATGTTACCTTTGTGGTGCCCTCCCATGTTTAAATAACCAGCCTGGGAATGTCTCCTAAAGTTTCTGTTAAAGCAGACTAGCACGATGGATAGTTAGAGCTGGAATTATCCCAGAGTATCCTTTTGGGTTTCATTTTATCTCGTGACATGGCGTAGTACCCTAAGAGCAAGATTGTGAGGTTGCCTTGGAGATGGAGGGCTTAGCCACGGGCAAGCTGTCACACCGAAACGTTCCCATTAGCCAGGGTAACTGTGAATGCTTTCCACAAACAATTGAGTGAAGTGAAGTGACAAAAAGCTTATGAAATGGTCACAGGGGAATTGCATAAACTGGGGTCAGATGTTCAATTTGAGACTGTTCCATGACCGAGGAGTTTCGCAGCTGGTTGACAAAAGGAAGCGGGAGGTCAGCTGGTCTCTAGTTGTTATAACAACAACCTGTTATGTTTCTCAGGCAACAGAGATGCCCACAGCGGTGGCAGGATGGATCAGGAGGATGATTTCCTCATTTCCTGGAATAAGGTTTGGAAGCTGTGAATATTTTTCTGCTGGTAGAATTTGAGATTTCAGGATCCAAGTACTAGTACACCATGGTGCAGCCTTTGAGTGGATCAGCAGGAAGACTTTAGGAATGAACCATCGATTAGCTGACTTGTAAATGAGCGAGTGGAAAAAAGGACAGAGAGGATCCATAGATTTGCTGCAACATCCATCTGGGGGAGAAAAAAAAAAAAAAGAGAGAGAGAGAGAGAGAGAGAGAGAGACCAAACTATGCATTGCCTTTATTCCTAATGTTTAGTTTATATCTTCCAAGGGAAAACTGGCAAGTGACCGGCTGTGAATAATGTACCCATGGGGAAAGTTTGTTTCTAAACATGAACAGTTAGTGCCTGGCTTATGTCTGGGTGGGTGTGCTGGCTATTTCATAAAGATTTCATTCTACTGAGGCAACCACATAAAAGAATTGCTTTGGAGGAATTCAAGGTGAGAATATCTTTATTTTGCATCAACACCAACACCCCCAACGCAGTAGAAGTGAAACGCAGAAATTAACCTTTCTCCTTTATCTCTCCCATGTCCTGCTCTGTGTCTGAGCCCCTTGCAAAGTCTAACTGAAATATTTTGTATTTCTAGCTGCTCCAGATTGGCTTGGTCAATTAATTGCTGGGCTTTTCTGCCACAGCATGGAGGCAGGACAGAGAAGATGTAAGAGCTAAAATTATAATGTGTTGTAGGTTTGGAAAAAATGCTGGTGGAGTAAGAGCTGCAAACAAAGAAAACCTGAAACATTTCCTTCAGTTTTGGGAGTCAGAAAAGTGAGGGAACCTGAGGGTGTGGCTCTCATCAGAAATGGTAAATCCAATTACATAACAGAAAAATTTGCTTGGGTGTTTTTTTCTGTTTGGGTGGTTTTGGTATGCATGCCTAGGTCTCTCATCTGAACCATATGAAACTTAAAGAATCACAGAATCTTTTCAGTTCCTACAGCCCTCAGGACCCCCCATGCCCCTGTGCTGCAGTGCCAAGTACACATTCTCCTTCACCCTCTTGGTCCTCTCCAGTGCTGCAGTTTGGAAGTAATGGCTCTTGGCAAAGGAATTAATCTGATTCATCTGCACCTAACTCTCTATGAGAAGGAATCTGAGAATGGCCTTTGTGTCTACATCTGAGAGATGCAATATATTATATATGGAAAGCCCTTATTCGTGCCTATGTAAATCAGGAATAATTATCTTTAAATTGGGTGCCATTGAGATGACTATCAAGTCTTGAGAATTCCCTATTTTCAGAATATTTTATGCTGCGGTATAGGTAGGGCCAAAAAAACACAGCAAGGCTTAGGTAGTTAAGAGAAATGCTTTCCTAACAATTCCCAGCAAAAAGTTCTGTTAAAAAAGCAGTTAAGGTTGCTCCAGGGCAAAACACACCCACACAAGAAATGACAGGTTAGGGGAACCTTCCCTGCATAAGCTATCCTGCACACCTCATGTTAACCACTCCCAGTGACAGACTCCAAACCTCAACAAGAAGCTCCCCTTGTTCTGCAGGATAAAGAAACAAACTAAACACCTCCTACATGCTTCAGTGCAAAACCCTCTGGCTTTTGTAACACGAACATTAGCAGCTGGTGCATTTGGAGAGTCTATGGTGATTACAGGGGGAAAATGGAGATTAAGTGCCCCCTGAGCACAGGCTCTGTTGGTAGTGCTGATCTCAGAGACCTTCTGTGGCTTCATCAGACTGTTTTTTCTGTGGTTGGCCACTCCACTTAGTAGACCCCTTCCACAATGCAGAGCTGAAGAGCCATCTGTTGCTTTTTATTAGACTGGATAATGAGCTATTTGATATACTTACACCAGAATAAATCGTTTCCGTTGCTGAAAAATAGCTACATCTGCACCAGGTATTTGTATGCAGCTTCTTCTAAGTGATTTATTTCCATTTGGGCCAGTAAAGATTTTACATGAAAGCTGTTTTGTCACCCAGCACTATGAGGTGGAAGGATGATGATACAAAGTTGTAATTATAATTAAAGCTTTATTTTTTTAAACAGAATTTTATGATTGGCATAGCATACAATTCTGTGACCAGAACAGGATGTTTATAATTGGAATCAGCATATCACAATTTTCTAGCTAGCTTAGCACAAAATTTGTATCACAGGTTGGCTTACGGTTCCTAACCACCTGAATGCCCTGCAAAATGGGTCAAATCTTAATACTTGGCTTGTGGTATCAGTATAATAATCATAATATAAAATAAAAACATGTGGAAAGATATTAATCACTCACTCAGAACTTGGGGGAAGCAGATGATGGTGGAACCACTGGGAGATCATGGGTTTTGGTGTCCAGCGGCAACTGTGGTCCAAGTCCCACTTTAGCCTCATAACTATTTGATTTTATAGACAGTGCTCTGTGTTCTGCCACGCCTCCCTGATTTGTGATGGTGTCTTCACAACCTGGGTTGTGATGGGACCTTCAAGACTGGTAAGGAAGGGAGAAGTGAGCCCAGTGCCCAGGAGCCTTGAGGCAGATAGGGAAGGGGGAGAAGAATTCTGTCTGGTGCTTGGGACCTTCCAGACCTGATGAGGAAGGGAAAGGAGATTGATACATGACCAGTTTGGTCACAAAGAATGGCCATTTGCCTTTTGAACTGGCACCAGTTAAACTAGCCTTATTATGAGGAATCAAGAACAGGGGGTGCTAGCTACAGACTTGTATTGAAGAAGCCTTTGCTTCAGAGTGTGTTGGTAGTCTTCCATCGACTTTCCTACATAGCTTTTTACCTTCCAACACCTAGTAGCTACTCTCATCCAAGTTTCTTCTGCTCCACTAGGTCACAGTGACCAGTACTGATACGTTTCACCTGGTTGTTTAAATGCTAACACAGAGTTAACTCTCCCTTTTTATAGCCAGGTGCTCTGGAACAATGTTTTGGCACCACACTAATAGGCTTTGTCTGCTGCTCCTGTGCCACAGGGGGCTTGTGAGTCTTTTCATCCTCTGCAGAAAGGCAAATCTGTGTTGGTCCAGGCACAGAAACCAGAATTTTTGTGCTTGGTCTCAGGAGAGGGTTTTGACACAGCTGTATCAAATTAAAGAATTAAAGATGAATACAGAAATACACTTGTGTTACGGACCTATGTCAATTCAAAATGAGCCGGAGAAGAGGTTGTAGTCTAACAATGCCATTTTGTGTCACGGGTGATGATGACCTTGAAGACACTGAGGACTGAAAACCTCCTCACAGAAACTTTCATACATATGCCAAAGCTGTGACTCGGTCACAGGCTGTTACTTCAGCAGGTGTCTCCAAAATTCAGGCCCTGCTGTTCCTGAGTGCTGTACTGTTATGATCAGCTCTGACCTGGAAAACTGAAATCATATTAAAACTCACTACAAACTGAACATTTTATACTTCTGTCACAGTGTGAAGGCCCAGAGTGCAAATTAATAGAAGGTTTTATATGCATTTATATTTTAAAAATCACCCTTAAAAAGTCAGCATGAAGTTTTTATTTTCTGTCCTTCAGGAATATCCACCTATTCCAACAAATCCCAGAGAATCAATACTTGTTTAGAAAACTGTAATAACTAAAACATTAATCCTAATGTCTTTTAAATGCCTCTATAAGTGGTTTCTAAGTTTATCACAGGCTATGTAAGGGTAATGAACAAAATAGGGTAAGCTTGGAGCACAGTTCTTTTGAGGATACCTATACATGACAGGCATATCTCTACTCACTGGTCCAAGAATATGATATCAAAATGGGTGAAATAATTCCTTTGCTCCCATGACAAGAATACATTCCATGTGGAAGTCATCGGTATCAATGCGAAGCTTACCTGTAAGCCCTTTTGAGCCGCTCTTATTAAATACACATTACACATTCACCTGTACAAGTTGAAGGCTTGGAAGAACACATCTATTCCCCTGAAAGTGCTTTCAATGTGGACGCCTGCGGGGGGACAGTGATCATAAAGCAGCAAGAGAGCCAAAAGAATGCTGAGATTTCAGAGCCTGCATGATTACCCACAGCTGTACAAACAGTACAGTGGAGAAAACAGACTGACCTTGGCCATGTTTTGAGAGTGCCTGATAACCAGGTCCTCCAACGAGCCCTGTTTCAACATGAAGAGGAAAGAAGAGACGGTGACCCTGAGGAACAGGAGGAAACCTAATAATGACTAAAGCAGCAACATCACAAGTCAGCAGCTTAAACATCTTCAGGGGACTGGTCTGGGACAAAACTGGTTGGTGATGACAGACATCTGCCTTATGTACCTGGCAGCATGAGAAGTGAATTAAACCACAAACATGACAGCAATATCTCAAGTACAAGTAGACAGCACACTTCAAAACATGAATTACTGTGCTTTGACCATCCCAGAAATATCCATGGCAGAGAAATTTTAGTCTGTTTGCAAGAATTTTGAAATAGAATTTAAAAAGCAGACAGTGTTTCAGTGTATTTCTAAATCCACAGGGTCCTGGCTGTCTTTTTCCAGTTTATCAGTGTCTATATCCTACTGTATAGGGACAACATTGAGGAGGCCCATACTAGCAAATAATTGTAATGCTCATCTCACTGACCTCGCTTTTACCCTTGCAAACAGGTATTTTCTTTGCTGTTTCTTCACATGTCTGGGGAACACACCCTCCAACACTTGCAAAAACAAACACTATCAACTGGGCTGGCCATCAGTGTCCCCTCTAACTCTTATCTTGGGCTGTGTCCCTCTAGGGTTGTTAAGTTACATGCTTAACCTCAAGGAATCTCTCTCCCCTCCCTGTGGTGGACAAAACACAGTGGATCACCTAACTTGTAGAAGCGTTTGGCCCATAAATGACAGAGGCTTGATTCAGGATCAAAGCTAAAAACTAACTTCTTCTAGAATATCCAGCACCTCAGAGCAGGCTGTAGGGATGATCTTCAAAATGGTAGTAGGAAACAGCTTGAAGTTTGAAGGAAATCTTAAGCTTTGTTGAGCTGGAAAACTGAGCATTACACAATACTTGTTTTTCTCACCTTATGAATTCTGCCCTTGCAATGTGCAAATCCTTAGGCATCCCTGTGTTCACTACCATCCAGCATGTTGGTTAGCAGGGAAAAAAAAAAAAAAAAAAAAGTTCAAAACTCAACAAGGGCAGTAAGAAGATGGAAGAAAATCAGAAGGTGAAGGTCAGTATTCTGTCACTTAGTCATTTGTGGAGAACTACCCCCCTAGCACAGGCAGCATGAAAGTGTTTCCCTGTTAAGGCTCCATCTATAGCTGCTGCCAGCTTGGCAGGAAAAGCAACTCTCCGATGAAAACAAATTCCCGTGTTCCCATGACATTGAGTTGCTCCTGCAACGCTGCAGCTGTCAAAAACTTTGAGTGACTCCAAGGAGAAACTGGATTTACTCTGGCTGTTTTGCTCTCCCTTTTCAAACACTAATTTTATATTCTACAGTCAGCCAAGCAACTCTTTACAAATTTTACAACCCGTTCTCCCAAGAGCCTGAAGGCACAAAGCATTCACACTGTGCACAACCTGAGAACTAAAGCATAAAATGCATGAAAACACACAAAGCCTGTATGGACAGTCCTGAATAAGGTCAGTGAATCTGCCTACATCTTCATGAGCAAGCACTCACCTGACCTATAAGAGTTAAAACTAGACCATGTTAAAAGCTGATGTAAGCACAAGTAGGTATAGCTTATTTAGATCTGCCAACACAAAAATCCTGCATCTGATTTATGAGAAAGTGTATGGAGCACGTCCTCACCAGATTATCCACCAGCTGCCTATCAAGAGCTTGAGAGCAAACTTAGAGAATGAATAACTACAAATTGTATGTAATGAGTAGCTGGGAAGCAGGATAAGATGCAAGATGGGTCTTTTAAAACTACATCATGCCAAACTAAGCAATTACCTTTCTTAGATGTGATTAACCCAATCCCTCTTTAGGCAGAGGTAACATTGTCTGTCTCAACTATTGGACTTCACCAAAGCATTTGATTCAGTACCACTGAATCAACTTTGGTGATTAAAAGGCAAACTGGAGAAGATGGAGATTAGTCAACTTCAAGTCAAACTGTAAAGCAGTAGGGAACTGCCTTAAGAAGAAGACAAGTTGTGTTGGAAAGGTGCTGTACCAGGATGAGGGGGTTCCACAAGTATCAATCTTAGGACTTTCAATATTTTTACTGAGAGTTTAGATATTAAAAAACAACAACAACAACAACAAACAGGGGTGTTGTGCAACATGACTGATATGTGATGAAATCTGTCAACAGTAGACAGCTGGAGGGTGTTGCTGGTATGCAAAAATTTATGGATATCACAGGCAGAAATCTCTCAGAGATGAAATTATACAAATAGAGTCTAATGGTATAGTAAAAATCAGACAAAAAAGCAGTAGAAATTATTCTAATAACGTTGTGGAAAAGACACTAGAGAAACTTCATCTGGAATACTGTATACCATTCCAGTTAGATCTATTTTCAGAAAGCACTCAAACTGGAACAGGTGCTTTGAAGACATATCCAGGAACATTACAGGGAATAGACAGCATTTTCTATATGACGTTGAAAAAACTTCAGCAAAGCAAAGGATGAGAGAGCTTATGATTTCTCACCATAAACAGTGTGGGGGGACAGGAGGAAAAAAGTCAAATTGTTCAACTTGAAAGACAATCTGACTCAAAAATATTTGACTGCAAGCTGGTCATCAACAGATCAAGTCTTGAAATAAGAGAAAAGTTCCTAGCTACCAGAGGCATAACCAAAAAGGCAACCCACAGAGGAAGACAGCCCCAAATGTTGCTGTTTTTCAGTATGAGATCTCTTTCGTTTCCAAAGAACCTCTACCACATGGCTGCCTCTAGCAACCCAGGCCAGTGCTCCAAGAAACCGATTCCCATCTCTGTTCCTGCTCCTGTCCTCACAGCAGTTGCTGGTGGTGTCCCAGGAAGGTGTCCCTCAACTCTGGTCCTACACAAGCAGGCGTCTCTCTGGTTGCACAGACTTGAGAGGCAAATCTTCGAACCTCTGTCTCCCAGCCCTCAGGGAAGGTCACTCCCTTTTCTCACAGTGGTGTGCAAAATACAAAATCCTCTTCCATTTATCCAGCTGCCAGTTTTCCAGAGGTGTTCTTCATTTTGATCTTAGGCAGCAGTTAAACAGCTCATTTCCCCAGCCCAGGTGCTTCCTCCAGCACGGCGACAGGAAACGAGCAGGCTCTGAGGCAGGCAGGTTGCCGAGCCCCTGTGCAGCTTTTCTGTCCCTACCACTGCACTGGTCTCTGCCCCTGCCCCAGCACTGCAGCTTGCTTTGCTCTTGGCTGTGGCAGCACAAGCATCTGTGGGGACTTGCCTGAGCCAGCACTTGCTCTGTCCAAAACATATGCGCTATTGCAGTTGAAAAAGAGGAGCACAGGCTCCTGGGGAGAGGAGAAGCGGAGGCACACAGCTACTTTTGATTATCCATGTTGTGGCTACACATCCATAGGGCCTTTCCCCATAGGAGAAAAGAAATATGTATTTTGAAAGGTTTAATGTTATCTTTTCTGGACCCAACTACTTTAAAAACAGCATGTTGACTATGGCAGACAGTCAGGTGCTAAAGAACAATGCAGAAGTGCTCTTTCATATTTTTGGACTGCAAAACCTCCTCCTTGGAAGAAGGGGCAGAGGAGAGTGAGGGTCAGGCAATAGGATTGTAAGCTCTGCCAATTGTACCAACTCATCTGAAGCACCTTAGACCCCCCAAAGCCACTGACCATCTCTTGGGGACTGGCTTTCTATGTGATCATAGCGATGCACACTTTCACCACCACTGCTATGACATGCAGCTGCACCTGCCCCTCCTTCCCAACCTTGAGGCTGACCACGAGGAAAATGCCCTTTGTCACTTTGTCATTGCTGGCCATGCCAGGTTTACTAAACCACCTGTCTTTTTTATTCAGCATTGTACTGGCCTTGCAAGAACTGGAATTTTTCCAAATACTGTTTGAAGCCACCCTGCCTCTGCTCTCCCTCCTTGCTGGCAGAGGCTTTCTGCAGCCAGATGAAGGAGTGGGTACTTGCAGGTTGTCCCCTGCACTCCAGGAAAGCAGGGTCTATTGGGAAGCTTAAAGCTGACTTTTCCTTTGCACATGCTGACATCAAGAAGGTGCACAGAACTTGCCCATAGTCACAGCTCATGTGAATGTCAGCTCTACTGGAACCCAGAAGTCCCCTGGGTTTTGAGAAGGGGATCTTGCCAGTTTTCACAGAAAAGCATGAACAGAGAACACACTGTGAACAAGCTTGTGGAAGGCAGGGAATATGGGACAGGGCTGTTTTAAATTCTGTTACCACAGTATAATCCTGGTCTGTACCAATCTCAAAACTGCCCAGTACCTACTCTAATGGTGACAGCATTCAGAGGTAAACCTGTTCCTATGCAGATGGGACAGACAAATGTCACAATAAATAGTTCAGCAGTCTATCTTTAGAGCAGAGCTCCCACACATAAACAGAAAAGTAGCTATTTTGCCCACTCCTTTATATGTCGGCCCCGATGTCCCAGTCTGACTGACCTTTCACTAGTGTGAAACCTCTGAGAGCTATTTTCATCCTAGTACAAATCAGCAGAGCTTCGGGTTGGCATCACAGGAGGTTCTTACCTCATGGGGACTGTCCCAGCACAACCTTCCGCCAAAGCACACCTCTGGGCAGGAGATAACAAGATCTGCTGCACATGCTGACTACGGCTGTCTGCGGCTGTCCCGTCCCCCAACCCCCACCAGAGGAATCCTGAGCCAATCATTTAGAATTTCACTCTTCCCTTCCTTAAGAGAGGCCCAAACAAATACCAGTATCTTCCCTTCAGGCAGTGTTTCTGCCCCCCTGCTCCCTCACTGCAGCCAGTGAGGAGGTGAGCAGTGCAGTTCTCTGTGGTCTTCTGTGGTCAAGAGAGAGGGAGGTGCCTGCAGAAAGTAATTTATCCCTCCTAAAATCTTAACCACGTCTCTCTCTGAGGAAGTATCCAGGACAACTTTGCTCCTGACATCGGTGCTTCATTTAGACACCCAAAATGAGGTGTGGACAAATCCACACCCTTCTGCTTCTCGCATGGTGTTTCACAAACAGAAGTGTTGTAATTCTCCTGCTTGCTGCTCTCAGCCGCTAATGTTAGATAGGATGTTAGATAAAGTACATCCACCCACGTTCTGGCAGAGCTCTTTCCCCCAAGTGACATAAATTATAATTTTCATCTTGCTTCACTAGATATTCAACATTGCGTAGTGCAAAGGATGCATCTTTTCATATTTGGTTGTGATCAATAACACAGTTCCTATCTCTGGTAACAAAAGCCCACAACACCGAGGGCTGGATCCTATGTGGTGGCTGTCAAAATGGCTGTGTTTTGTAATCAACAGCCTGAGAGTCTTTCTGAGAAAGATTTGCATTGCATGATCAACAGCAACAGTAGTCCAAGCCAAGCTGATGAAAGAGACAGTTAATCCCAAAGAGCCAAGTCCCTGGAATGTGCCCTGCTCTGGGAGGGCATCACTCAGCTACGTGCATACAGCTGGGTATGTCTGGTGTAGCTGAAGCTGAAGTTAGCCAGAGGTCAGGGCTTGATGGTGGTTTGGGATTTTTTGCCTCTTTATCTTTTTTTTTTTTTTTTTTTTTTTTTAAGTGAGAAAAACATCCACACTTGTTCCACAGGAAAAGGACAAGTAATCTACTCACATGAAATATATGCAGTTGTCCTTGTTTCCTCCTTGCTTACTTTCACCCTCTGCTCGTGTAATTTGAGTGGCAAGATTTTTCCAAACACCAAATTAAGATAAACTGTACTTGTGTGCAATAGATGAAGGGGAATAAATGGCAGGCTTTTAACAAATCAGGAATATGTGCACAGGGCAGATACTGAAATGCATAAACTTTGCACTGTTTTACAAAAACAGCCAAAAGCAGAGCCGCACAGGTAGAGTCCTACAGCTGTAGAGTGTCTGTGCTTCACTTCCCACTCTCCCCTTCCCCTGGAGGCAGCTACTGTTGAGCTGTGACAACTGAGCTGCATGTGAAGCAACTCCTGAACGACTTGAAGTTTTCAACCTGACATGTTAAAGCAAACTCCCCTTACCCAAGCAGGGGACTGAAAGGAAGCCCAAGGCATGATTCTTCAGGGAGGCAAAACACCCCAAGTGACACATCCCCCAATGCCTTAGGAGGGCCATTTTCTCATATGAATGGCCAGGACACCCCAGGACACAGTGGTTTGCACCTGCTTTGCCCAGATGCACATGCCTACACCCTACCCAGTGCAGTGGGGGACACGCTCCGAGTCACACTTTCAGTGCAAAGTCAGGTCTGAGCCGACCACATGAGAACACCTGCCAGAAACCAGCCTGTGAAACAGGCTTTCCTCTCCATCGATCCTACAGAGCTACACGCACCCTGGCAATGAAGCACCATCTCTAAAAAGTGTCCCAAACATAAGAGGGAACAGCAATGACAATCAAAGCTAGAACCACATGAAGCTGCAGAGGTAGGCCATATAACCTATGATGTCTGAGCATCACGTGGCTACATGCAAAACTGCTGACTGACAAATGCAAAGGCCTGAATTAAATGAGCTTTAAGATGAGGTCCCGTCACTGACTATCTGCACTTTCCTAGGCTGCTGCAATATAGAATGAAACAGGTCTGTGTCGATCATAAGTGAAGGAACCAAAACATGTCAACCCCTTGTGTGGTGCTCGGTAGAGCAGACCCAGGGAATGTTGCCCTTCAGGCCACCTGGTTTGGTCTGACTGGCCAGAGCCATTTCTCTTGGCTCCCCAGCTGAACCGGCAAAGTTTGCCACTCCAAAGATAAAAGGCCAGGACTGGGACTGGCTCTTACCACTCAAGAGAAGGTCAAGATGTTACTGGGAGCGGAGAGATGATTTTGGAGAATTGGTTATGCTGTCATAACACCACTACAGGAGGCAGAAATAGCAGAGGTGGGAGCAGGGCGGTACTTTGTATCCTTCCATTCCAGCTTCCCAAGCTCTGCTTTATCTAAAATACCTAGGAAATCTGCCACCATTCCAGCTGCTTACTTTGCCACCAGTGACAGCCAGTTTAAGCGAGCATTCCTCTTGTCTGTCTGCCTCAAAGCCCAGAAACAGCTTCATTTCTCCTGGTGGAGGGAAGATGGTGCTTTTATTTCTCTTTCAGGCATAGAAAAGCCATAACATAGCAGAGCAGATAGGAGAGCCCAGATAAAGAAGAGCACAGGCTGAGCATGGGGCCAGGTGCCCAAGCCCTCCATTTGCAGGTAACCTGGCATGCCCAGCACGAGGCACCTGAGCACTGGGTGGAAACGAAAATGTGGGGCTGGGAAATCGTGTAGTTGAGAGGGGTTTACATGGCTGTGCCCTACATGCTGCAAGCTCCCCCTGCTTATATGCTGGGAGGGACAGAGTTCCTCCTGCCTGGCACAGAGCTGCCTCAGCCCTGGGCTGCGTGCTGCCCCGCTCACACCTTGGCCTCACTTGGATTCACACACGCCGCACAATGCCTTCACACAGATATATTTATCAAGCTAAAAAAAAGTTCTGGTTAGCTGTTGTGTTGGCTGTGAGGCTGAGTCGGACTATCTAGGAGTGAAAAAGAGGCCACCTGGAGCTGTAAAAATCTCACAAGCCTGCAAAATAAGGAGGGCAGCATGCTGGTGGGAGGTTGGATATTTACTGAAGTGGAAGAATTCCAATACAAAAATTATTCTTTTTCACTGTGCGGTCCCTCCCCCACCATAAAAAAAAAAATTCCTTTTTACATATTTCCTGGAATATGTGATTGTACTAGAAGAGCATTTTATGTTCCTGTTATGAAAGAGAATCCAGTGGGACAAAGTCATTCTTGGAATAACTTTCAATGAAATCAAGAGTTACAGCTGAACTGATTTCAGTGTAACAAGTCCTCGGGATATTGGTGGCTGCTGCAGTCCTGTTTTTGTAGGCAGTCTGGATCTACAAGTTTTCTTGTACTAGTATAGTAATTGCAGCAAGAACTGGGAGGTTTTGTAACCAAACTCGTTTATGCTGGCAAAATCCCTTCTTTGGATCATAGAGAGATGACTTATACGATTTAATTTCTTCCAGTTTTTCCTTGGAACTGCTGTTCTATTATGAAATGTGTTTATGCTGTCTGCACAATAGGTGTGAATGATTACTTCTGCATTGTTGTAACAGTACCCTTTCCTAGCACAGACAAGCTAAAATGTCTAAACTATTTTAATTTTTATTATGCAACTATTAGGCTACGGTTGGGGAAGAAAGAAACTATCTTAAAACAAAATATATTGATGCCCTACAATAGCCTACAAGGTAAATTCTCTGTGACAGCAAGAACATAATTCAGCAAAATAATGGAGAATATTTTCTTTTATTATTTTTATCACAGTTGGGATCTTTATTTCCTAAGCAATCTGTATAAACATCTGCATGAACTTATAGCCTGTATTGTCTATTTTCATTTCTAAGATCCAAGTTAATCTTGTTTGCAGCACGTAAAGAACTTGAGCAGGATGTGACACCACTTTATGTCATCCCCACTTAGAAGTGCAGTAGCCCTGCAGTATCACTGCCTGGCCACTGGCCAAGGGGCAGTGGGACACCCGCAGATTTGTCATTGCCAGTTTGACTGCAGATGGTCTAAGGAACTTCTGGGAAGCACATGTTCCCTGGGGCATCTTCTGGAAGTGAAAGGGAGCATGATAAAGAGAACAAAGTTGTGGGGGTAAAAATCTAAGTATGGGGAAATACAGGGAATCTCCTTGAAGGTGTGATTTCACCTTGTATTTAGTCCTGGAAAGAATAGAGATAGGCTCAGAAGGTTCTTAAAGCAAAGATAAGCAGGGGCGTTTGGTAGTTTAAAATCAGCGAAACTCAACCTGTGCTTGCAGAGAGCAGTTTTACAATATTTCCCCATGTATGGCACACACCTTAGGAAAACTCTGGATCAGTACCATAGTGTTCCTTAAAATAAGCCTCAGAGATAATTTACACATCTCAGCAGAGATGGGAGAGCTGATGAAGAACAAAGAATCTACATAGGATTTAAAAGGGAAGATGGAGCTTTGGGGTACCTCAGTTTGCAGACTGCTTCTGAGTTATGGGTTAGAATAATGAAAAACAGGTCCTTTGTCCTAAAACCTCCCCCTGAAAACCTGTTTCTTGAGGCAACTTGGAGCTCACAGCAATTAGGCTGTGGTTAGGAGGAATTTGCTCTGGGGGTGTCAGGGCTATTCTGGCACCCTGTAGCTGGCTTTCCCCAGGGCTCCTCACTCTCCTGCCCATCACAGGAGTAATGCATACCCTTAATGCGACAGCAACAGGGCCTTGGGACACCAGGAAAGGTGGTGCTGGAAACAAACAGCCATTGCCAGTGATTCAATGGCCTGCAGCTCATTTGCAGTGAGGCCCAAGGGGTGTGCTCCTTCCTGCGGCAACCTGGGGCACAGCAAAGTCGCTCCACCCATTGTGCACGTGCAAAGAAGCCCAACTGCACGTACACAGAAATACTGTCAGCCACAACATAAATGGACTTGTCAAACCTGGGTTGAATTCTTCTCTTACTGAGGTAAGGAGGTCAGTAGAAAGGGGTGACAAAACAGCAAGCAAAGAAAACGAGTTTTGTAGCAGAATATGTATGCAGCTGCAGAGTCAATGAGCGTGTGTCTCACAACCAGACAAAAGATGTTGTAGCAATCAAGGTATAAGAGGAGAGTGTGGCACAGTTTGGGCTACCAGGTTGACTAAAAAAAGACTGTATCTTGTAGATATTATCCAAAAATAGTCTGCAAGACTATAAATAACATGGATATACCAACATTTTTAAAAAAATCAAAAATTAAGCCCATAAAGGTTGTAAGTCATATGAGATGCAGAACTTTAGAGCTTATAAAAGAAAGTGATGAAAACTAAATTATACTAATTCGCACCCAGTTTCAATCACCAGAGCCAAAACAAGCAAGACAGCTTCATTTTACTGTTTTTTCAATTTTTTCTGGGACGTACAAACTGAAGGTGCTGTATGCCAGATCTCCCATGCTTCTCGAACACAGACTGTGTTTCCTGCTTGCACAGGCCTCTTTTTCGGCCAGCACCTCAAGCATGTGCTTTGGTGGCTACCTCAAAAAGTGCCTGGAGGACTGAAAAGGCGAGATGCAAGAAACTGTCTGCGTCAAAGCCTGAGGAACAGGCTTTTGAATCCCACTCTGCAGGTCAGACATCTGTCTCAGGTTTGCAGGGTTTTGCAAAGTATTTCATACGCCACCTTCTCTTGCCTATGGGTTAGGACGCCCACCAAAGGAAGCTGGTGTCCTGGAACAGACAGCAGCAGATCTGACAACGAACAGGGACCAGCCGCTCACACAGACAGCTGCTTTGCAAGTCTTGGCACCACCAGGGATGCTTGGGGGCATTTTAGACTTCAGTTAAAGACCCAGGAGCCTTAGTTAAGCACATCTCCTGCTGAGATACTCTAATGTTTCATCTGATTTAACCCTCCATCCCTGCTGAGGGGTATTAAGGGTTTAGTTCAGCATTTGCAACAGGACCCAGATAGATGAAGAACTTAAGGTGAAAGGACAAGCTAAGCAGAGGAGCTGCAGCAGAGGGTGATCCCCATATGGGGAACAGCACAGAGCCCTGTCACTTGTGCTGTGCACTGCTGCAAGCACTGGACACGAGCTGCCTTTGCATGAGCAGTCCCTGCAAGAGCACACCAGGCTCAGACCCAGGAGAAACAAGGGCAGCCACGGGAGGGGCAGGCAGGCTGCTGGGCAGCTGCAGCACCCCCTGGGGCAGCACAGGGAAAGGAAGGGAGGGAACAGCTCTACTCAAAGCCCTGCTTGTGCAGTCATAGCCCGTCTGCAACCACAGCCTGTAAGCAGCCATATGGACCCAACCAGGCTGGAGACTCATGTCCTCTCCCAGCTGTTGTTGAAGTGTCAATACCCCAGCCCAATCCCACCCTGGCTGTTACCATTCTCCTCCTAACCACAACTACCCTCCCAGGTTTGTCAGCAAAACTGTACATGCTTTCCCTGGTCCTTTGGAATCAAAGTGAGCAAGATCTGCCGGTATCTAGTTCAATGCTAGTAAATAGGTCAAGGAAAGCTGGCAGGGTGTGTGTGTGCCTGAGTGCTGGGGGAGTGGTAATCTCCTCAGCTAACAGACCTGGAGTTTACAGACTGACTTAGGCACCTCTGTACTGAGTTGCCCCATGCACCCAGGAGCTGACTTCGGCTTGTGCTCAGTACAAGCTACACCAAGTGGGTGAGTCTGGTCAGAGGAACTCCAGATGTGTCCAACACCTTTTCATCCCTACATGCTCCTTGACTGCCTCTTCCCCCCACTGGCAGTCAAGAAGGTTCCATTGAGGTCCAGCTAGGGTCAGGCAGAGCCACACCACCCTGCACACACTCCCAGGGGTACAGTCCCTCCCTCCTGGAAGAGGGTGTGAAAGCAGGGGGTGTGGATGGTCCTGGTGCATTCCCTCTGTCTCAGCACACAAGAGCCTGATGCCGCTGAGCTGCCTTCTCACAGCAGCAGTTTGCATGCCCCTAGCTGCTTGCAGCTAGTGAGAAATGGTTTTGGTGATGCTTTCAACACTCAGATCGTGAGTACTGGGGACTAGCAATGCTCTATATGTAATACACGTGCTGTGGTGTACATGGGTTTGGGGTTGAGTTTATGAGAGCACAGAAATTGCAAGTTCTCACCTCTTCCTTCCTTCTCAAGCACTCTTCAAATCAAGATGCCACAAACAAACCACTTTCTTGCAAGTACCTGCACTACGGTTTTATGTAATTCAGAACAGCAAAATCACTTTCTCCAGTTACCTTAGCAGGCATTAGTGTGAGATTCTCTGACAAGGGATCCAAGGAGACCCACTGTTGACTTCTCTGTACAAGCAAGAACCTTACTCTCTAAAAAAGATAATTATCAAGAGGGTGTTTGTGCCCATTCTTGTTTTTGGGGACTCTCCTTTCTCTTTGCCACCATGACTCATAAAACTCATTAAGCCAGAGTATGCCTAGTAGAACATTTAATTACACAGCAGTTGCAGGGTAGTGACGGAATCTATGTTTAACAGGCTGACAGCAAGATGGCTTTATCTACAAAGCTGTTTAGATGTCAGTATAGCCAGTGCCATCCATAAGGTTGGAGAAGACATACCAGGGCACCAAACCAACAAGGAGGAAGGTAACATTTGTGCCAGGAGTAGGCTCAAGACAGTAGTGATTTGCATAAACAGTCTGAAAACCTGCCTGTCATCACCATGTCTGGGGCAATGTGTGGAAACATTATCTGGTAAATCAGCAGCCTTGCACTGCACACTGACCTAGATAGGAAATACGATGCAAGAAGGGAGAAGATGAGACTGTGCACTGTTGTAACACAAAGATCAGGTTATTTGCTGCTGCTTTTATTCTAGCTATGAGTTTAATAGCCAATAAACACTTCAAAACAAATTCTAGCCTCTCCCTTCTTTCTCAGACACTCTCAGAACAACACGGCACGTAGCCAGACCAATTTATGACCAATATATTTCAGTACTTAGCAAAATGTTAAAATATTCTTAAAAGCACTGTAGACATCTCAGCTATGGGTGCACAGCTTCAAGAGTACAGGTGTTTGAGAAGCTGCTCAGAGGGATTACACCAACATTGGAGTGACTGCTTCTCTCTTGTGTGTGTGAACAGGCTTGTTATATGAAGAAACTCTTGCCATCGTGGCCTTTGAGATTGCAGTAGATGATTCAGTTGCAGCAGCTAGGATATGTGAGAATGACTTTGCTCACTGGAATAAAAAAGCAAAGAGAAGTTTTAGGGAGCTGATGCATGACACTGTTAGAAATCCCCTCCCATTTGTACATTTTGTCCTGATTACTTAGAAGCCAAACATGACCAAGGGATTTGTCATCAGTTTTGGTTTTGTGAGGTTTTTCTCCTTGTAATTTACCTTACAATTAGCACTTTGTATCATACATTCTAGCCCGTCTAAGGTCTGGTCTTAAAATTCTACCATGAAACCTCAGCACACGGAAAGAAGTAAGCACTGTTCTGGTACAGAAAACACACCTCCCTTACCTTTAAAGAGATTAAGAAATTGTAAGCATTTTTAAAGAAATTGTAGCTGGATGATACTTTCAGGAAGGCAGAGGAATGATAGCCTTGTAGGGCAATAGCTCAGTTTTCCTGTATTATTTCCATATTGTTTTTACATTAACAAAATAAAGATTTCCTCTTAACTTTCAAACTCTGCTGGCAGGAAGAAAAATGTTCAAAGATTGCATACCAAAGGTCTTTGAGATCAAACAATAACTTATCTATAGACCAGCATTCAATATGCAGTCTGTAAGCAGGAAAATAGCTTGCTTTCATTTTTTCATTCTTCTGTAGACAGAATATTTTCTCCAAAATTAGCCTTGTTCACTCCAAATTACTGAGCTTAGCCAAAATTAAGCCTCTTTTTTATATTTGCAGATTTTTTCCCCCCAAAATTAATGAAACAAGTAACGAAGTACACCACTTTCAAATGTGTAGTATGCAAGATGGTTATTGCCATGAGGCTGAGCTATCAGAAGTCAGAGCGAAATTTTCCTTTTTCAATCCCATTTTTTACTTATTTCTTTTGAAAATAATACATGAAACTTTAACCAAACACAATCCCCGCCCCACCATCCCAATAATTAAACTGTAGCTAAATCTTGAAAAATACACTGTAGCTAAATTTTGGAAGAGAGTGCTTTTAATCTGCCATCACAATCAAGGAGACCTGCATTAATGAAAAGGGAGAGTGGTAGGTCAGAATCTTCTAGATTCTGTAAGTCACCTGGTTTCCTTCTATATTTACATATTTTTTAGAAACAAAATTCCAAGTGTTTTGCTCTTGAGACTTAATCCAGAGTTATGTTTGTGATCACTCTGTCACGTATTCTCACACTCAAGACAATCCATCAGAAAAATTTAGTAATTCCTACATGGTAAACTACAGCATTTCTTACAGCGTGTATTGCTGTATTCACTGGTCCCAGTGAAACCATTTCTCCATTTGTGGTGGGGAGGTAAAGATCGCCTCTTCAGGAGTGTTTCTTGACTGATTTAGGCAGGTATCTTTTTTGTCATTTGCAGCTGACAATCACTGTGGCTGCATTTTCCCCACTGCTGGCAGTAGTTTCTGTATAGCATCTAAGGGAATTTCTCCCTCCACACACATTTTTGGGAAGAGCCTTACATCTTAATTAACTATTCTCCTCTCAACCTGTATTCACACCTCATCTCACAATGAAGGAGATCCTGTTCCCCCTCCTGGTCCCACCACACTGCTCCACAACTCTGCTTCCTCTGCCCCCATCGGAGCTCAGCACTCCCCCACACGACATTGCAAAACCTCCTCAGGGATGAAGACCTCCTCTATTTATAGAGCAGAGGCTAGATGAAATTTCCAGAGAGTTTTCTGGAAGAGCTCACATCTAGCTGCTCGGAAGGCTTACAAAGGGAAACAAGCTTGCACCTCGCTTTAGAGCTTTGCCTGGCATCTAACAATCATTAAAGCTTTGCAGTACAGTTTGTAGTGCACCAGGCATATGCTTGATGTTACACACTGGCATTTATGAACCTCTGAAAACTTTTCTTCCTAATATGCTTGGGGCAGATTCTCTACCATGAACCCATACTCTCAATTGACTTTTGTCCTAGGCCTGTGATTCAGCGCTATCTTAAGATAACAGAGAAGAAAAACTGTTTTTAGCTTTGTGCTGTGGTTTTTCCTTAAAAGATTGAGGCTGATATTTTTAAATAAAAAATAAGGTTTCATTAACAAATGCACTGCTACGTGTTGCTGCACAAAGATACGATTTAGCATTTTTTTTACACACATCACAAGTTAAATACAGAACATGCTTTAAAACAGTGGATAAATGGCTGTAGCTGTAGCTAAAATAAGGTAGGAATCAGGCTGGGTTCACAGGATGGGCATATCCACAAATACAGTCTGTGTGCATATATGAGCTAGCCGTGTTCAGCCTCTGAAACTGATAATTTTCTGTTTATTAAAAAAAAAAAAAAAAAAAAAGAAGAAGAAAAAAAGGCAGCAAGCCCTTGACTACTTTTGCCCACGGCACATGGCTTTTACTGGAGGATGTATTTGCAGAAAGGGAGGATTGTTGCCTCCCACACAAATTTCAACAACCATTTGAACAATTTGGTAAATAGGTGAGGACAGAGTCTTCATCTATTGTCTGCCTATCTGCTCCAGTCAGAAGTCAATCACACAGTGAGGAAGCTCTAATCTAAAGGACAAATCCTTTTTAGGAATCTGCTTTTTAATGAAAACTCCTGAACACAGTCCTAGCATTACCTATAATCTGAGGGTACACACATACACCCCGATACAAACAAATGAACAAACAACAAAACACACCCAAAACAACAACAACAACAAAAAAAGAGAGAATAATTCCAGGAAGAAAATATAAGCCTAATGCAACAGGAAAGGAAGAAAAAAGTGAAATCCACCTCCTGACGAGATACCCGTTATCATCTTGCCTCGCACTGCAAGTGGATGTAGAAGGACCAAGTTGCTTCTTGACCTGTTTTCTGCTTCTGCATAAAAATAAAAGGCCATTTCTTCTAGTAGCACTAAATGCCACCTTTTATCTAAGTCACCAATTAGCTGACTGGATGAGCAAGGAACAGGTTCAGGTGACTCTAACAGTAACAAACCATCGCAGAATGATAGCAAGACTCAATCACAACACAGCACTAATTACAGCTCTGCAGCACTTACTATCTGTCTGAACACAAAACAAGGATGTTAATAATACAAATTCAGCTGTGCACTTGCACAAAATCCCTGTAAGCTTAATTTTCCAGGACTTAATATTTCAGTACTGCTTTGTAAAAGTTCTCCAATGTACAATTCCAACATTATGTTTCAGTGGATTCATGAAGAGCATTGTGTTATCTCAAGGCCCATTGAAAGAGATAAAATGAATAGTGTCAGTTTAGATCATGCAGGGAGACGACAACAATTTTCATAATATGGGAATTTAAATTATTGTATATCCACTACTACTAGCATTCCTGGTTTAGTACATACCTGTTCTTGGTATAAATTGCTTGGGATGTGCTTTAAAACATGATGAAATACCTTACTCTGGTATTAGTCAAAGTGTACTTGCACAGTGAGTTGCGTTTGCTAGCACAGGAAGAATAAGAAGACAGAGAACACCATCATAATGAGTGTGCATCAAAATCACAATACCATACTTGTTCAGTTCTAAAATACCAATAACTATTATCATAAGTAGCCAGAACCTTTCAACTACTAAAACATGAAAAGAAAAACAAATAAATGAACAAAAACTTACAAAATCAGAGTCCCTGGCATGCTGCTTGCACCATCAATGGCCTAAAATACCTCTCCTTGCATCCTTAGATAGCAGTTACCAGTTGATGCTAGCCATTATTCTGTCTCGGTGCAGAATCTCCTGCACTTTGGATCTGCTGATTCCCCCAATACAGTTTCAAAATTAAAAGCATCTCCTCATTAGAGGAGAAAGAAAGTAGAAAGGGGTTGAGTTACATAATGTGAAGTAAATAAGAGTGAAGTTACACGACATGACTGAGGCAGCTCAGTATTCTCACTTGGGTGGTCCTGCTGTTCCCTTCCTGACTCCTGGCCCTGCTGGTCCACACCCTCTCTCACACCACATCAAACCACTTGGTAAACTGATCCAACTTGTTAATCCAACAGAAAACTACTCTCTTGAACTGACTCACCAAAGGGCTTGACAAGAGCGATGCCACGGAGAATGGCTCTGGAGGGAGCAGAACCGCTCCTTCTGGTGGCAGCAACACAACACTGTTGTGTTAAATGAACCACAGCTGAAGAAAGCATTGGAGAAGGGCATGAGAGGAGCACTCAAAGCAAACAGAAGGGCATGGAGTAAAATCCTTTGTCTTTGAGAAGAATGCAAATGCAAGAATAGACATCACAAAGCCCTTGGGATGGCATAGACACTGAAGGGTGCAGTGGTAGGAGAGCAACAGGACATTGGATCGTGTAATGCATCAGAGGGGGGCATAGGAACACAGGCACTGTCCTGGCAGAAGGAATAATGAGTAGCGACAAAAAACACAGTACTGAGTCCACCTGGATTGCAGTGACTCTCAGGCTCACAATGTCTTTCTGTCTGTGTGTCTGTAGCCAGCCTAGCACAGGTGAGCTCTTTGAGACGTGCTACTTTGATAGTTTTAACAAAACATGAGCTATAATATTGTATCCCCATTGTTCAAGAAAAGAGGGAGGACACCATTGTTCACTTTAAAAACAAACAAAAATTAAGCCTGTCCCCATTCTTCTCAAGAAACTGCCTCATCAAAAAAACAACAAAAATCAAACCACTGAGTGTTATTGAGGAATACCACCTAGTCAGTCTTATCAGCTCAAAACCTAACTCACTATTACCTTTTCCTTCCTCTCTTAAATTACTGAGACAGGTCTCTCCTTTCCTAGCAGCAAATGTTTTAAGATCACTGTTTCCTTGGAATGTCCCCTACTTGTACAACTGTCTCCATAAGAAAAAGAGGAGGGTATCAGAAATTGTGCTAGTCACCTGGAGAAAGGAATAAGAAACTGCATCTTCACCCAAAGATAAAATGTCCAGGTTTTTAACAATTTTGTCTTTGTTTCAAAGAACACTTCTTGAGTTCCCCTCTTGAGCTCTGGGTAACTGTTCCTAGGTAATCAGGGGGGGAAAGGAAAAAAAAAAAAAAAAAAAAAAAAAAAAGTGGATACTTTGTAATTCATTAAATAGCACAATATATTGCGAAGCATGAACTGAGGTATTCTCAAGCTTCCCAAACCAAGGGGCAGAGGGCAAACTGTCCCTGCCTACACCCCAGGGCATCCCTGTTCTCCTTTCCAAGTACAAGACCAGGCACTGGCAGAAGTAAGAACTACGTGCCTGGCAGCTGAAAGACAAGGAAAGAGAAAATATGATGTGCAATAAATCAGGTACACACAAAATAATCGTGGTAGGTCACATCATCCTAACACTGCTCGGCATTGTTTCCACATTAATGATCTTTCAGCATGTCACCATGCTGAATCATGATGACAGAGGGGCAGGAAGCACATATCAGATGCAGAATGAACAGGTCTTTTTGTGATTGTGCCGCTATGAAGCGCTGGCCTTTCTTTATGCTGGAGTCCTCTGTTTTCACTCTGGAAGACTTGACTGCACCAAAATCAAGAAAAGTTTCTGGAGCAGCTCAGAAAAATTTGACCTACAAACAGATAAAACAGGAATCTCTCTTTCCCCCCACCCTAAACTGCTTATTGCTGTATCAGTGTGAGAATTTCAAATGGATTTTAAAAATTCTTTAGAAGAAATTTTCTTTAAAAGAAATTTTCTGTTCGTAACTGAACTTTAAGCATGCGGAAAGCCTGCTGGCTTCCTTAAATTAGAGGCCAAAAATGTACAGAATTGTCAATCTTTAGGAAGACAGAGAGTTCTTTTCTAACCAAAGCCAGAAATATTCCCTCTGGAGAAATCTCACAATGTGAAAAAAAGCTTTTGAACTTTCCATGGTACAAAGTTTAAAATGAGGACAAAACTGGAATGAGTTGGTCTTCAGCATTTTTTAAGCTATGCTGCATTTCTATAGCTTTACAGATAGAGACATCTGGAAGCAGAATTTTCAGCTAAAAAAACCCCCAAAAAACAACAACCATTTTTTTGCATTTCACTAGCATAATTAATTTGCCTTAAACATTAATAAAATTATTACAGTAGACAAAAATTTTAGTACATATTAATCTCTCTGGATTAACCCTAATGATATTTTTGGTGTAATAAAAATAGGCTATATTCCCAGATATGAAAATGCATATAATTTCAGAAAGATTCAGAGACAGCAAAACAAATTTTCATTTAACAGCCTGGAGGAATCTCATAATATTAACAACAGTATAAAACACGAGTTTACATAGAGTAGTTGAGAATACTCCTTATAATTTAGTCCAATACTTATAAACTGAGATTATAATTAAAGGTTTTTTTCTTTTAAACATTAGACCATTATGATATTCAGTGATAAACAACCGACTTATTCTATCACTTTAATTTCAGCAAAACCTTTTAGGGAAACTCTACAGTGGAATCAACAAGCAGTAAGCAGAATGAAAAATGGTACAGGGTACTGCAGATTATTTTCAGGGCTCTGAGCCTAATTCTCCATTGTCCCAAGCATCCTTTGGCACTTCATACTGGGGAAAATACCAAGTTCTTGGTATATCAAAGCCTGGATCTTGAAAAGTTCTGAGACTTCTCCAGTTATGCTGCCCAAATGATTTGACGGGACCCTGTGTTTGGTCATGTGCTCCTCTGTAATGGCTGGCACTAGTCCCGCCAGGCAATACCCCACACCTTCCAGATCACCTCTACTAGGTGACCCTTTCCTTGCCTTGCAGGAACAGGGGCCAGGGGAGGTGTCTGGGAGATAAATAAACCATGCTAACCCTTTGAGTACCTCAGGAAAAGAGCATGTAGTCTACAAAGGAGCACTTGCATAGCCTTGTGGATGTACTCTGTAAACTTTGTCCTGATTAGAAAGGAAGTGAGTTTAACAGAGAATCCGATTCAGACAAACAGTTCTCTCCTTTAATTTAGAAAATCTGCAAACCTGTTATAGTTCACTTGCCAGTATGAAGAGCAAGCTTGAAAAATGGCACTGTTGAGACCAGTGAATAATTGTCTAGGTGGAATAGTGGCAGTCAGGCTGAAGAACATGGTGGAGTGGTCTGGGTGGAGGAGAGCAAATAGTACAAGCCCCCAAGTTGTGACTTTTAATTATGATGCTGTTGTGGACATGCATCTGTCTCGTGGATGCCCGACACTATCACCCACCTCAGAAGCACATGTAGCTTCCAAGAGGCCTCCTGGCAGCAATGAAAAACTTAGCCTGGAGTCTGAGCACTTTTTTTCCCACTCACAGCAAAATTACCTCAACATGAGGTTACTTTTCAACATTATTTCTAAACTGACTTTGCAACCTTCTATAATCTTGTTACTCTGCATTCCCCTTCTCCCCAGGCTTCAAAGATTCTTTTTTGGTTGCTTATATAATCTCAGCGCTGCAGTACGCAAGCTATCTAAAGCATGGTATAAATGCAGCTATTATTATTACTTAATAAAAACAGAAAAGTTATTCATTGACCAAACCTTTTTTTTTCCTCCCTTTCTAATACACATATCAGATCCATATCTAAGTGGTGATAAAAAACTATGACCTTGCACTAAGTTTATCCCCAACATCCTCATCACGACTGGTATTTAAAGACTTTCCACTGCATTCTCTGCAAAGCAGTATATCTCACCATTACCTAGTCACCAGTAAAGGTCTTTTCCAGCATTCACTGACACAGACAAGAAATTAGCTATCTTAGAACGGCCACTTTAGGGACCAAGTGAAGACTAACCAGCTAAAAAGAAAGAAGGAAGCCCCTTCCTCCTCTGTTCTGGCAACCATTACACTGACCATTCTACTTTGTATACCATGTATCACTCTTTGTTGTGCTTTATCCTTACACTGTCTTTTAAGAAATGAGCTCTTTGGCAATGAATAGAGTTTTATATGCTTGGAAAACATTTTTAGCATGTTGCAGACAATATTGTAATATAAATACACATTGTCTTCCTGAGTTTCCTTACCACCACTGCTCCTCAACACAGCTTTGTCGCTGTAAAACAGACTTCATTAAGTTTTGTGTCACTGGTACAGTGCGGCAGTAATAAGGCAAATGCTTCATACACCCAAAGATGGATTTTGTTGAACTTGGTATTTCTGTTGACCATGCTGTGACACAGTATGATGTCAAGACAACCTGAAGTAGCTTAGCACATTAGCAAATGTGAAAAACTAAGATGCAAACCTTTAACTGCATTCCAAAAGACATGTGGAAAAGAGAGGGAAAGAACAAAAGACTTTTGAAGCCAAATTAGCCTGTAAAAAAATAACTATCATTAGATTTTTAGCTAGCCACCATATTTGTGCCTTAGTCTTTTTCTTAGTTATTTCATGGTTGGATGATTGAGTTTCAAGTCTGTGACTTTCATCTCCATTGTGTTTGCTGAAGGAGTACACAACACATGCAAAAGATCTTTAACTCTCCAGTTTCTATCTAGCAGAATACCACTATTTGCATTTCTCAAGTTTTTGAAACTAACAGCCTTGGCTCGCTTCTCATTTAGCCCAGTTTAGCAATGCTGCAAGTCCAAGGATATCAACTGAATTAATCTTAAAGCATACTAGAGGAATGCCCAAGCCTAGTATTTTTGACATACCTCATATGCCTATAGTTGAAGGAAAAACTCTCATTAAATCTACATTAAAAATCTGTCCACTTCATGTTCTGGTTTTAAAACTTGGTATTAATCAATTTCCTTCTGCCCTTACCACAAAAAAATTACTAATCTGGAATTTTGTTTCTCATTTCCATCTTTTCCAGTTCATGTGCCATCTTTTTTTCTTTTTTTTTTTTTTTTTTTTTTTTTATTGGTGGTGGTGGTTGTTGTTGTTTTAATTCACCCTCGGAGCTCATTAGTCATATTCACCTTGAAATTTTATCCGCTGGGCTTTTGTGACCTTGTCTCCTCAGTACTCCTTTTGCCTTTCTAATAATTCACCCTGGTCTTCCTTCTCATTTTTCATGCATGTACCATACCACAAGGCACTTGTAGTCTTGGTACACTTTGTTTCTCCTACATCCTTCATATAGTACACTCAGTGCCTAACATTCCTTCAAGTCCTATTACTATGTCAATCAATCTTAAACCCAGTTCTACAGGAGAGGTAAGAACGAAATCATTTTAATTGCATGCATAAAGTCATCTCACCATAATACAAGTATATTACAGTGTTAAACCTCACATAAACCAGTGAGAAGCAAAAGCATTAGTATTCCTCTTCTACAGTGGCAGAGAACAAACCACTTATCCAAAGTCACGTGAAGTCCTGTGGCAACCTCTGGGTTACCAACCAGAGGATTCATTTCACCTTTCTACCTCGAGATCTTTATATTGGCTCATGTTATTTTTCACTTCTTGGGCTTTAGAATGGATTTGCTTAACTTACAGGCAGCGCACACCAACGGTATGCATCGTGTCTCACCAGCCCAGCCCACGGAGCAGATACTGGCTGTCTGTTCACCAAACGGTTCACTGAGAAGATGGGTGGGAGAACACCCAGTCCAGGAAGAATCGCTGCCCTGCCTCACCACGTGGCTCTGAAGCATCAACTACCTGTTGAGCTATACTACAGGAAACTGCAGAATACACTCCACTTTCCTAAACTATACCACAAGCAAGCAAAGCCACGGTTAATTGGATCAGTGGAAGCTTAAACATCACCTCAGAGGAGTACAGATCCCCATGTGGCTTCTGACAAACGACGTGACTGAGCTGAGACCTTTGTCCCTCCACCAGCACTGCTCAGCCAAACGAGCTTCCTTTTTCCGGTCAGGGACTTTGCCATGTTCATCACGGCACAGGCCCCAACTCCTGGCCTCGCCTTGTTCTGGCAGCTACATCAACCGGCTCCTTCTTCCTGCTTTTTGCTTTTTCTTTTCTTAATCAGCCTAGCTCCGGCCTTCATTGCCACCCCGTTAGGCGGGACACAAGCCACGTGTTATTTATGAAGGGGACAGCACACATCTCTCCCGCTCTACCAGCTATCCAGCGGCAGTATTTTGGGGCCTACGGGAGTGACAAAACCTGGCCCTCCACCGTAGCCAGGTGCCGCCGCCGCCACCCTGCCTGTCATTCAAGCCAGTACCCAGCTTCCACGTCACCCGCCGCTGCTCGGAGCCCCCGCCTCACCTGCGGCAGGCCCACTCCCCGGAGGGGCAGCGGGGTAGCGCGCTACTGGGGTCACGGGCACCCTCACATTAGCGACCTGCCCAGCGACGACGGCGCGGCCCCGGCAGCCCAGACCGGTGACAACCCCAGCAATTTCCCCACCGCCCCTTCCGTCGATTTGGGGGAAGAGCGCCGTCCCCACGGGAGCACTGCGGCCGGCCCGGCCCGGCCCGAGGCCCGTCCGTGCGCCCAAGGCCAACGCGCGGCAGCGGCGGCGCCTCTCAGCGCCCCACGCAGCGGCGCGGAGGACGCGACCGCCCCAGCCCGGCCCGGCCCCGCCCGCCCGGCCACGCCCGCCTGACGTGCCCGCGGCGCTGGCGGGCTGGAAGTGGCGTACGTGCACAGCGGGCCGCTAGAGTGGCGCCTCCTCCTCCTCGCCCCGGCACAGCGGCGGAGGCGCGGTGGGCAGAGGCGGCGGCCGCGCCGGCCCGTGCTGCACCGGGCAGAGAGGCCGGCGGGGAGCGGAAGGCGGCCCCGCACCGCGCCACCGCTCTCCCCTTGGGCCGTTCCGCCGCCGGCGGGGCGGCGATGAGGCGGCGCTAAGCAGCGTTAGCGGCGCAGGGAGCGCGGCGCGGGCCCCCGCGCGCCGGAGGAGGCCGCGGGCCGGCGGAGGCGGCGGGGGCCGCGGCGGAGCCGGAGCCGGGCGGCCATGATGCAGTGAGCGCTCCCTCCCCGCGCGGCCGGGCGGGGGCCCGCGTTAGCGCCGCTCCCGCCCGCCTCCTTACATAACGCGACCCGGCGGAGCGGGGCTGCGGCGGCACCACCAGCGCCATGGCGAATGACAGCGGCGGAGGCGCCGGCCAGGGCGAGAGCAGCGGCGGCGGCGGCAGCAGCGGCAGCAGCAGTAGCGAGCGGGACCGGCAGTACTGCGAGCTGTGCGGGAAGATGGAGAACCTGCTGCGGTGCGGGCGCTGCCGCAGCTCCTTCTACTGCAGCAAGGAGCACCAGCGCCAGGACTGGAAGAAGCACAAGCTCATCTGCCGCGGAGGAGGCGCTGCGGCGGCCGGCGCGGCAGGGGGCGCTACCGAGCCCCGCAGCGGGCACCCCCTGCCGCCCCGCGCCCACGGCGGGGCCGCGGCGGGCGGCGGCAGCCGGGCGGGGGTCGGGAAGGGCGCAGCGCCGCCGTCCCCGGAGGCACCCGCCGAGGCCGCCCCGCTGACCAACAATCACGTCGCCGCCGCCGCTGTAGCTGCTGGCGGTGAGGCGGAGGCCGCGGCCCAGTCCCCGTCGCCCCCCGGGGAGGCAGTGCTACTGTACCGGGACAAGTCGAACCTGTACCCGGGCGGCGTGCAGGCGGGGCCCGGCGGGGCCGCGCTGCGCCCCAACGGGCAGACCAAGTCGCTGGTGCCGCAGCGGCTGGCGCTGGAGTACATCGTGCCCTGCATGAACAAGCACGGCATCTGCGTGGTGGACGACTTCCTCGGCAAGGAGCTGGGCGGGCAGGTGGCCGAGGAGGTGCGGGCCCTCCACCACACCGGCCGCTTCACCGACGGGCAGCTCGTCAGCCAGAAGAGCGACTCCTCCAAGGACATCCGCGGCGACAAGATCACCTGGGTGGAGGGCAAGGAGCCGGGCTGCCAGACCATCCGGCTCCTCATGAACAGCATGGACGATCTCATCCGGCACTGCAACGGAAAGCTGGGCAACTACAAAATCAACGGCAGGACGAAAGTGAGTGCGGGAGGGAGCTGGGACCCTCGGTGCCCGGCTTCCCCCTGCTCCTGCAGCCGGGGGAGGTTGTGGTGGAGGGGCGGGAGCGGGGCGGCGGAGCCGGCGCTTCCCCGGGTGCGGGCGTGTGTGCGCGCACGTGTGCGGCTGTCTGCGGGGCTGCGTGCGTGTGCGCACGTCCGTCCGGCTGTCTGTCCGTGCGGGAGCCTGTGCGGGGCTGTGCCGTGCGTGTGCGCCCACTGCCTCTCCGCTCCCCGGAGCCGATTTCTGCTTGCGCGTCGTGTCCAGTTCGGGGCTCCTCAGTACGAGAGAGAAGCTCCCGTCTTTCTCTAGAGGGTCACAAAGATGATTAGGGGTTTGGAGCATCTCTGTCATGAAGAGAGACTGCGCGAGCTGAGCCCTTTTCGTCTAGTACAAAGAGGATAGAAGGGATCTCACTAATGTATGTTAGAATCTCAGAGGTGAATGTTATAAAGACGGTGCCAGACTCTTCAGTGTTGCCCAGTGACAGGACGAGTAGCAGTGGCCATAAACTAAAACACAAGTTCCACCTCAACAAGAGGAAGAACTTCTTCAGGTTGAGGGTGGCAGAGCGCTGGTACAGGCTGCCCAGGGAAGTCGTGAAGTCTCTATCTGCAAACATTCAAAACGCACCGGGACGCCTTCTTGTGTCACCTGCTCAAAGTGACCCTGCCTGGGCAGGAGTGTTGGACTGGATGATCTCCAGAGCTCCTTTCCAACCCGAAAAATTCTGTGACACCCCAGCGGGCCTGGGGCCGCAGCCCGGAGGGGCGGGTTGCTGTCCCGCGGGCAGCCTGGGGATTGCTCTCCAACGGCAAGGTGCGGAAAGGGTTTGTTTGCAGGAAAAAAAGGTGATCTTGTTTATGTGCCTGCATTTTGTTAAAAACCCCTTGACCTGGAAGCTTACCCACTAGGTGATGAGTATTGAAATGTGAGTTCTTCCATGGTCTCCCGAAAAAAAAACCCGAGTAACAGTGCTCTGACAGGCTTCGGGAAGCAGGGGGCTGGCTGCGAGGTGTCCCGGCAGCAGTGCTGGCTGGAGAGCGTGGAAACGCTTGTACATGGCATTTGTAGGCTCGCATGAATGGGCCGGGTTTTGGTAAGCCTTGGCTCAGGATGTAGCCTGCCAAGAGCAGGATTTAAAAATGTGGTCAGAAGACCCACGTCAGTGAGTGAGTGCCCCGGTGGCCCAATAAACCCGTGAGTTACAGTGCGGCACTCTGGCAAGTGGTGTTGTGGCAGGCTGTTACATGGAGTCACAGCCACAGAGTAGGGCGGCTTTGGGCAGAGCTTTTATTTTACTCTCGTCAAGTCACCTTTCCGCAGAAGTCTTACTCCTTAGCTCTATTTCGAGACCAGAGAACTGAGTCAAAATCTCTCAATGTGTTAGCCTAATTTGCGATTCCCTTCCAGTCCTTTAAATGAAATTCATGCCTTTGGTAGAGAACTAATAATGAATATTCATCAGTATCTTTTCAGTTTTAAAAAAAATAAAGAAGAGGGGTGAAGCCCCTTCAGACTTTGCTACCTCTGTTAAAGCATAAGGAAGCCAGTGAAATGGTAGGAGTCATCCTGTCGAGGTGGTTGCTCTGTCACAGATGGACTGTTGTTGCTGCAGCTGTGGAATCTCAGCTGGTAGGAAGCTGCGGGAGGAAGGGAGAAACTGAACTGCAGCAAACAGCCCTGGATTTGTTCAGGGCACGGGAAACTCCCGTGATAAAGAAAAGAGGGTGGGATTTTTTTTTTTTTTTTTTTTTTTTTTTTTTTTTTTTTTTTTTTTGGTAATGCTGTATTTGCATTTCTTCAGTTGAACCAGTACTGTGCTAAAACTTTTCAATGGGAACATGGTGTAGAGTCCACATACATCCCTGCAGGACTTTTCTAAACCAACTTATCTTTCAGGCAGTCTTAAATCCTTTCAAGGCTTTGAACTTGCACTCTGAAGACATCAGTGGTTTTGCTTGATTTCAATTTTAGGCAGCAAAAAGGAATATTGCTTCTGTTTTTATGTGCAGTGGTATGCTTCTGTAAAGAATAGGTGTGAAGGCTTTTGGAGTTGTAATCCTGAATCATGCCTGTAATTCCTGGACTGCTGTATTTTACATTCCTACTTGGTTTTCAGTCGCAGCTGAAATCTCTCTGTTTGGGGGATCAAAGCAGGTGCAGGGATGAGATCAGTAAAAATAGAATACTTTACTCCTTGGTGGCACAGAAATGCATTATTTTTTCTTCCCACTTTGCCTTGCTTATTTCCCCACAGTAGTTAGTGCTTTTAGTGTACAGGAAAGCCCAGTTCTCTAAAATTCCAGCAAAAGCAGAATGAAAATTGTCATTCACTCTCAGAGATTTACCTCTGAGTTGAATAAACAGAAGCATATGATACCTAGAGGATCACTTCAAATAACTTGTATTATTATAACCATGTAACTTGTAACCCATTGGTGGTGTTGGCATTGAACTTGCCATCACTTCTGTAAACTGTTTAGAAGCAGTGTATGAAAAAACAGGAAGAAATAAGTCTGAGGTATATATATCCTGAATCTCATGGCTTGTAAACCTGCCTGTCAGGGAAAAACCTATGTTGTGTTAATAAGATCTAATTAAAACTGATTTACATTCATCAGGGCCAGTCCATTAGGGCAAAGAACATTAAATAAGGTAAAATGTTGATTGTGACCTGAGATTTTATATTTTAAAGTCTCTGATAGGTGTTTTCTCCAGACTGCCTGGCCCACCTAGAACTGATCTACGTAAACTGATATGGTTCCACCTAGTCCTGAGTGTCAGCAAATTACTCTCCAGCCTGAAAGATACCTATACAGCAGTAGTTATAATCTAGCCAAGTACCTTTGAGGTGTGTGGAGACAGCAGCAGGAATAAGAGAATGGCTAACTATTTACTCATCTTGAAAGTCCTGACTTACTGCATTCCATGCTTTTGTTCCCTTTCTTTCTAGACTCCGCTTCCTTCTTTTCTCTAGCTGACAGTGGCACATACTTGCATATTGGAGCTCTAGTGTCTTTCTCCTACTTCCTGTTATTTTCTATTTTTTTCTTTCGTCTTATTCATAAATTCTCTTTTTTTTTTTTCCTTAGTCTTATCAGTTGCCACATTCGTACGTGCAAGTATTTGTTTCCTGCCTGTCTTGTTCTTACATAGGTAGTGGAGGTAAAAGCCTGCTCATCAAAATCAGGAAAAGAAATCATCCTGAATCTCACACAGGTGAGAAGGTTTCTCCTCCTTCCCCATATGGAGCATGAAGAAGGGGTTAAGGATGGGAGCAGATTTATGATTTTTTTGCTAGCTTTCTATTTCCCATACTGTAGACTCTGCTGATCTGAAGCTTACATCCTTTACTGGTCCTGGAGTAATACTGCGACTTCGCAGTTGTGGACTGGGCTCCTAATAATCATCACAAAACCAAACATCTGATCCATCAGCTATTCCTCTTTTGGCTTGCCATTACACCCAGTGCCAACCATCTCCTAAACCCTACCCCTGCATTTTGTTGGAAGGACATTAAATAGACAGTTTGACAGGCCCTGTTTCATCCCTTTAGTTTTTCCTTCATTCCTACTTCTAGAAAATTGTCAAGAGACCAATCCTGTTCAAATTGCTGCATTTTAATGCTCTCTTCTCTTGCTAGTAGGCCAGTGGCTCCCACTGCTTCTCAGCCACCTGTGGCTTAAAAAATTGCTTTATTTATCACACATTATGCAAACTCTCTTTTCTGCTTTTTCTGGCAATTGCTCATCTCTTACTCTGGAGATCCTGGACTTTTCTGAAGACCTAGAGGACTCTGGATTCAGACTAGTCTGCCTGTGCCCTATTAAATTAGATTCTTTCAAAGTTAGTAATGCTTCTTTAGAAAACAATTCTCCAAGAGTGAGTGGATTCCTCATACCCTGCTGTTAGCTTTTTTTATAAACTTGACAGAAGAGGCTTTCTGCTCTTGCCAATTACTTGTTGCAGCCTTTCTACAAACATGCTGGATTAATGTTTCCAAGGAAAAGTAAGATTTATAGGTGTTTTTTCCACTGTATCTTATTCTACAAAATATAACTGTAAGCATGAGTGGCAATAAGAAGACAAATGAAAAATAAGAGGTAGGAAATAAGAACTTGGCAGCCAAGCAGGTACTGGAAAGTGATGATGATGCCAATACTCTGGAAGAAAAAAAAGGAAAGCGAGCACAGGGGCAGATGTGCAGCTGGGGTAAGTCCTGCTCTGGTCGAAGGACCCAAGGGCTGTGACTGGAAATCTGGGCTTAGGAATGTCTGTAAAGTGGGGGCCTTCCCTTCAATTTGCTTATGGTATGTGCGATTACATTGATCCTCCTGTATCATTCTGGAGAATGTTTCACTATCACACCTTGAATTTATTTCTTGGTAGCAAACTTACTGATCTAGATGGTTCCTAGTGAATGACCTCAGGTATGGGCTTGAATTTGCCACTGAGTTGTGGGAAAGTGTGAGTAGGTCTCTCTAAGTCTCCCAGTACTCACTTGTGTTGCTTGACCTTGATACAGAATATCACCAATGCTTGTCCTTATCTGTTTGTTCTTTCCCTGCCGGCAACGTTTCTGTTGGTGATATTGTTTTCTTGTAGATGAGTGTGCTGGTCAGCGAAGGATTTTGTGGTGATTCATGGATACACAACAGCCCACACGCGGTTCTTAAATCCCTGTTGGAGTAGAGCCCTGACGTGTGATGACTATCGTTTTCATTTGTTGTTCCTCATGTACAAGCCTTGTGGGTCCCAGGTGAAGCAGATGGTCAGAAGACTGACTGGGGTTTCTCCTGCAGATGATCTTTTGATTGAGAAGCACAGCAGCATCCAGAAGACTCTTGTTTACAGCCAACTTCAACATTGCAGAGATTATGATAGATTCTCCTACTAGAGAAAATTACAGAGATATGTTGGTTTCTGAGGGGCAGCTGTGTGGTGATTGCAACTTTGAAGTGTGATACGAATATAGTGTGTCCAAGGGTGGGGAGCACCACCTGTGACTAGTATAACTTCTCCACACCTCTGTGTATTAGGCTGTAGTTCAATGAACATTTTGGCCTGGCAGTGCTGAAAAGTAGTCACTCTTCTTTGCCAGCACAAGTGTTTACATGGCCATCCTGTGAACTGGTTTGGGGAACTGATCCATCTGAAAAATAAACTGGCAAAAGAAGTGCTCCTGGTTCAGTGTTCGGATGTTTGTGCTGGCACAGAGGACTGGCAGATGGTGAGACTTTCTTTCAGCAGTAATGCAAATTTATGCCAGTTTAAAGTGTTTGCCAAACTACAGTCTTAGTTTAGCACTTGGAGTCTGATTCTCCCAAAAATTGCCCTTGAAAATTTAAGCACAGTTTAAGAAATCTTCACTATGTACTTTTTTTCTTTCTTAACTTTTCTTTTTTTGCTTTTTTGTGTTCAGTGTGAGATACGGTTCTTGCCATCAGAAATGCATTCTTCTGTCCTCCAACAATCTCTCGTACAACAATTTTATACAGAAACTTTGCTCGTCTACCCACCACGTGATCCCATGTAATGTACATTGGAAACATGTATTTTCTCCAGATGAAAACTAATTTCCCCCACATTCCCAGCTTCAAAACTAACCTACTCTTAAGCTTTTTGGCTGTTCCTATCCATTCTTCTAATGTTTTATTAGCATCGAAGATGTTCTTGACTTCTCTGTTTCAAGATAGAGCTGGATTGGCATCATCCGCCATGAACAGTGTGCTGCAGCTTGCTATTGTTTGCTGCTGGTGAGGAAGGTCCCTGCTTAGCCCCATCCCCTGGTGCCAGCTCCAGTACTTGTTCTTCTTGTGGGGCTCTGTCTGTTATGGGCAGTTTCAGTACTATTTCACATTTCATGTCCTGCTCATTTTCTCTCTATTGCCCGGTGCGTTAGGATAGCTGTATGAAATTCAGGGTTGGTTTGTTGCTTGCTCTTCCAAACCATTTTTGACTGTAATTGGAATTCATGTTTTTCAGTTGTTACTGTTCTGGAGATAAGAAACTTGTAACATTGTAGTTTGTGCTCATCAGTGATTTCAGTACACTGTGGATAATTAATTTTTTCCTGTCAGTGATATAAATGATTTTTTGACCATGTTGCTACTTGGTTGTTCTGTCTCTTCTGCACAGAATGGGTTCATTTAATACTGCCTAAGAATCAAGTGGGATGTTTCTCATCCTAGCTGTACAGCTCAGGAGGAAGAGCTGTCTTCCCTTCCCTGTGGCCTCTTGGACTGACATTCTTTGCAAGTGATGTCCTGCCAAGTCATAGGACTGTCTGAACAGCAGTTCTCAGATCCCTGGGTTAGTTGTATCAGTAACCTTGACTGGTTGGTTGAGAGATGTTTTCCTTTTTTCTAGATGGTGCTTAATTTCTGAATAGGCTGCTAGCTATTTCCTGAAAAAGCAGATCAGCAGCATATTATTCTCTTCTGCGGTATTTACCATGTTCATTAGATTTGTAATTAAGTTGGATTTAGTATGTCTTGGTTAATATCTGATGGCTCTTGGCTTGAATAAGCCAGGTTGCTATTGAAATTGTGCAGGACGCTGTCTTTCTAGTTACTTCTGTGTTGTTCTGTACTGGGTGCTAGTTCGTATGTTTGTACCTTTAAGCATGTATGTAGCATACTTGGAATCTAAATGAAGGCCTTCTCCTGCAGCAGAAAGGAAACTTGTTATAAAAGGGAAATGGATACTCTATATAAAGCAAAAATTTCTTCTTGCCTATCCGGAGACTGAATCGTTTCTCTTTAGGCTCCTTAGAGAGCTCTTGTACAAAGACAGTACTTTTTTCAGTTTAAAAATTAATTTGTGGAATGTTCTGAGTGGGTTGGTTAGTGAATTCTTCAGTAGGACACTCGTGGGGCTCCCTGGCTCTTGTGTTGCTGTATTTTGTTACTTTTCAGTGGGGGAGTGACTGCAGACAATGCAAGGACTGTACAAGTGTTTTTTGGAAATCAGCATACTCAGATTATATCAGTTCAAGTTCTTTATTCATTGGCATGTTTTTTACACTCCCCTAAGAAAACAGTATTTTGAAAGCAGTATTTTTAGTGAATAGAACAGTAGAGTTATTTACTTTGCAGTTACTACTGAGTGAAATAGTTGTTATTTATGATACCTTTTTGTCTTCTGCATTCCTGACTTAGACCCTTCAGAAGGAGGACTAACGCTTGTCTTTGAGGTCTCTTGGGAAAGTCATTTGGTGCTGATGAGATCCTTGTAAACTCCTTTGCGTTTCTGAAGGTTGTTGGTTAATGATGGGTGGTCAGGCATATTTCCAGTGCAGGCTTGTGCCAGAATTAGCTGGTAAGTGGCAGTCATAAGCTTCAGGTCAAAATCCACTTGCTGTTCCAGGGCAGCGTCTGACAAAAATAGAGCAATGCTTTTATGCACGTAACAGCTGCTTACACTTGAAGACTTTCTTGTTCTTTGGTATTTAACTTAAAATTGCTTGAGAGTGTTTTTGTTAGCATATGGTGTTATAAATAGGAATCTGGTAGAAATGTGCATGCCTGCACGTCTGTGCAGAGGTTATGTGTGGAGGTAGGGTAGTTATCGATATGTTCTGTGCATAGTGCTCTCTGACAAAGAGATGAAGTCCATACCTGTAGGGTAACTAATGGGGCCTAAAGAAAAAGGCTATTTAATACCCAAGGATTAATTTTTACACATTAATTTAGGCTCAGACCAGCTTAGAGCGCATAGTTTGACCATGAAAGCGTTCTGTACTGTAGAAATTATGTACAACTTTGAGGAGATGCTGCTGTGTCACCTCAGTGTGCTGCAGTGAGAGCGAAGCCTGAGACTGCCTTGCTTTGTTTCAGCAAAAACAAGCGTGATGTTGAAAATGATACAAAGGTGAATGCAGTGAGAGAGATTTTTCTTTTGGTCCTAGCAGGGTGGAGGAATTGTTGCATTGCTTGTAAAGTTTATAAAATGCACTAAATGCTGAAGACTTTAGGGCTTTATATGTATTTGCTTGGTTTGGTTTATTTTTCCTGAGTTTTGTTTGTTTAGTTTGATTTGTCTTTTTGTATGAAGATACTTGAAATCTGTTTCCAGGAAGAGCTTGTATTATTGATTCACATCAATTTGTTTTGTTGATAGCTTGAAATTTTTGGTAAGGTGGCAGAGGCTGAAGGATTCCCTGCTGGGCAAAGTCTTGCTGTGGTTTGCTGCTCTTCTGGTATACCAGGGTCTGTTATCTCCCTGCTTGAGTAGGTCAGATGGCTGTAGTTATATAGTTATAACAGTCTTGAAGTTACTAGTCAAATGAAACAAAAATATTTCAATAATAGTTTAGCCTGACTGTTGTGATAATGTGGAATTTAAATTGCTATAGATTAAAAACTTGTCCCAACTTGGAGGCAGCAATCCTTATATCTTTAAGCTCTTTGTGCTGTGGAAGTCCAGGGATGCAACATGTGTCAAGTTTCCAAAGCAGTTTATCATTGGTTAATAACATATCTCTCTTGATGCTGCTCTTTGTCCTGTTCAAGCATCTGTTCAAGCAGCTAAACCTTGCCGTGGGTGCCAAGATCCCTCAACAGCTTCTGCTGTATTCGAACAGTGTGTGGTCTGTTCTCTGCTGAAGGCATCAGGCCCTTCCATTTCAGTGGTTGCTGCATTGTTGTTCAGGCAGCTGGCATGCAGCCTTACTGCTGTGAGAAAGGAAACTGTGGCCAGTTGATAAGGGCATCTTAAACTGACTCCTTTTCAGCTGGCACACTGGATGATGCCCAGTGAAATAGATGCTGGCTGAATCGTACCTCTGTTTGGCTTAACCTTATTTGTGTGTGCTTTAGCTGCTCTGTGACAGCACAGCAGTCAGGCAGTAGCGCTGTTCATTGTGGATTTGCTCTTTCAGGTTGTACAGGGAGATGCTGAAAGAGCTAGGGCTGTTTATGTGGCAGAGGAGAAGGTGTGAGGGGACCACACGAGTGTGTACAGATACTTGATGGGAGGAGTGAAGGACAGGGAGCCAGACTCTTGGCAGCAGTGCTCAGTGGCAAGGCAGTGGGTATGCTGAGATGCAAGAAATCCCATTGAAATGTAAGAAACGCTTTTTCCATTGTGATAACCCAGGAAGCAGGTTGTTACAGGGGTTGTGGAGTCTCCATCCTGGGAGATAGTCAAAACCTGATCACTAGTCACCCAGCCCGCTCTGGGTGACGTACCTCTGAGCAGTGGACTGGACCACATGATCTCCAGAGGTGCCTGCCAACCTCAGCGCTCCCATGGAAAAAAATACTGCAGTTTGAAACGGAAAAAATACAAAACTAGCCCAATTTTGCAATCTGTTAAAATATTTATTCCAGCAATGGCACTGTCAGTATAAGTCCTGCTCATGGCATTTCTGAATGAAGTTACCAGTCTTTGTACTACTGGTCATTTGCTCCTTAAAGGATCATTGTGGTCAAATATGCCAGTAGTGTAGCTGTTTGAGATATTCCTGCCTTGGATCCCTTTTGGTCATCCAGGTGGTCTTTTAGTAAGTTTGTGATGCTGCCTCTCTCCTATTTTCTCCCAAGTTGCCCATTTCTCCATTCATGTGTGCGTATGCTCATAGCACAGCCTTTTCCTAGCATAGCTTGCTTATACAAAGTATGTGTACGCTTCACAAGACTGATTTAAGCAAACATTTAAGAAATTAAAGTCAATTACCTGTAGGGGATTAATACCTTCTCTCCAAAATTATTTTAAAGTTATATATGATCTTGGGTCCACCTCTATACTGAGAGGGCATAGTGCAGCAGGCATAGTTATCCTTTTCTTGACAGACAAACAGAAAAATGAAATATGCTGTTTCAAAGCCGCAAACTACCAAAAAGTGCTTTACTTTTAATATTTCACATATTTTTACTTTATTTATGTAGTAAATTCATAACAAACATATGGCCAAATATTATTTTTGGTACATTTCAATTTTATTTTACTTATGAAAAGTTCCACCCGCTCCATATTAAAAAAGATAAGTTTGGAGAGGGAACATTTGAACTGGTAAGAGTCAGGCTTATATATTTTGCCAGCCTGTCAAATCAAAAACCTGCAGCTCTCAAGTTACAATCCTTACCTCTTCCATCTACCTTCTAGTCATTTTCTTTCACCTGTATTCCCCATACAAACTTGCTGCTCCTGCCCGCTTCCATCCTGCCTGTGCTCCCCTTTGGTCCTTGTTCTGCAGTGGTGTGTTCCTTTGCTGTTGAGGGAGAAGGAACAGGTGCTAGGGGAGGCCGGCTGCCCCAGCAGGCGTGCAGAGGACAGGACTTGCCTCAGTTGCTGCTCTCTGCCAGGTACAGCAGTTGCAGGCACCGTGTCAATGGCCTGTCCTCCACAAGGACTGCGTGAGAGAGATAAGAGCCACGTGCCTCTTGGGAGATGTCAGCTTGGCCATCCCTACCATATATCTTGTGGTAAATTGGAGCCAGATGGAGTTGTGTTCATCTGAAGTGACCTTCTGTGTGAGCTAGATGCTAGGCCATGAATTATAGGTTAAAGCTGAGCATTTTTGAGGAGTATCCAGTCTTAATTTAAAAAAACACCGAAAATTTAAAACCATATGTTCCTGTTGTTCAGATACTGAAGAGCTGCTCTTCTCAAAAGCTTACACTTTTTGCACTCTAGCTAATTTGGTTTAGGTTCTAGCAGGCTGCCTTCTTGTGTTTGCTCAGTGAGAGTTCTTCCTTATCAAATGTCTGTTTCACATAAGTATTTGTCATCTATGTTTATACTATTATGTAGTTGTTGTAAATAATCAATAATCGTTCTGTATATAAAGCTTCAAAGTGTATATAAAATTATGTTCTCATATACCATCTACCTTTGGCAGTCCAGGAGCTCTAAGACAGAGGTTGCATCTAGACCACTGCCTGTAATACGTGCAGATGGATGGACGCATTTGCCATTAATTTATGTAATCTTGTTTTAAAAGCCATTTGTACTTTTGGCCTCTGCAACATCCTGTAACAGCGAGTCCTGCAGTTTGATTAGATGGAAAAGGAACTTCCTTTTGTTTAAAATCCACTGATGGTGATTTCAGTGTCCTAGACTGTATTGTGAAAACTCACTTCCCAATAGTTTTATTTGTCGTATTCTTGAAAAAAGTCTGACATTTGCTTGCATGCATTTTTTTCAGCTGACACGCTTTCTCTCCTAAATTGAAGAATTGTAGTCTTTTTAGTGTTTATCCAGTGTGTACTGTTTCATAATTCTGGTTGTTCCTGCTGCACTTCTCTGCAGTTTTTCTGGTTCTGCTGATCAAGGTAAGGCAAGCAGAAGCACAGTATTTAATGTATAAATACATCCTGACTTTGTATGCTGGCAAGGTGTTGTATTCTGTGCTGCCTTTCCTAGTTTAGTGATTTATGACACTTTAGTTGCTTCCTCCGCTGTGCTGAGATGAAGTTCTTGGGAGAACAGCCTGTAATTACTAATTTTTTTTCTGAAGTGATGGTATCCAGTTTAGAAGACATTGCTGTATAGGAAAGCTGCTTTTTTCCCCCAGGGGATGTTTCTTTGCACTTGCTCTTTCCTGAATTTCACCTCCCATTTTGTTGTTTAGGCACTTGGTATCATTTAACACCCCTCTGCGTGCCTTTCTGCAGCCAGGACTGGGAGGGACTGCAGCATATTTAGGTATTGCAGGTAAACACCATCACTCTGCTCCTTCAGCCCATTCCCCCAGGTCATAGAGAAGTAGTACAGGTCCTCTGGGAATCCTGCTGGTAACACCTCATTTTTCACTAAAAGGAGGTTAGTTTGATGTCGTGAAATTGCAGCTGGAATTTCCTATTTGTTGGTCTTTCCTTTGCCTGTTTCATTATTATGAAATGCCTTGGAAGTAAGATCCATGGTTCAAGTGCTTTATATTTAAGAATGTTTAATGTTTGCATTTAAATTAATGGGCTGAGTAAATTTGTATTTAATCTCCACTATAGCTTGGACAAAATGACATGTAATGACTCTTGAAGGCCTCCTAACACCTGGCACAGACTCAAGAACAACACAGGAGTTCCTATACTGGAGTCCTGACTTTGTCATTTTCCTTAGTGAAAATAGAAAATGGGAGTTGTCTCATTCATGAGCCAAGACTATGCCAAAATTATATTGTAAGAGGTAATAAGATAAACATACATTATTTTTACCTGTTTAGTCCTATAGCTTTATAAAGGACCTTGTAAACATGGACAATAGTGTTCCACTGCAGGACATGAAATGTAGATGAAGATACTATCAATAAGCTTTATTCTCAGTTTAGGTGTCTCATATAGCAACTTAAATTTTGCAAATTTCTAGTTTTTACTGTGTCTTTTACTCTTTCTACGCTCATATCCTGCTACTTGGAAGGAACACACCCACTGAAAGACAAAGCTAGTAATAAATGATGCTTCCTCACCATTGAGACTTAGAGTTCTGCAATTCAACTTAGAATAGCTCCATATTAAAACCCCAGAGAAAACTTGCCTTTGAAGAGCAAAAATTCCAATGTACCCCCCTCCCCCTCTGCCTTCCTCCTCACCCCCCACCCCCTCCCTTTGGGAACAGCTTTCTGGAGGGAGTGATGGAATTCTTGAGGGGCTCAGTTGGGAACAGAATTTGCCAGTGATGGGAAGATGGAGTTCCTTTGAGACTTTTTTTTTTTCCTCTGAAAAATCTGTTACACTTTTTTTTTTTCATCATCTAGCCTTCATTTTTAAGGAACGGTTATCTTGGTTTGAGAGCCCTTAATTAAGGGTTGTCTTTACAGAGGAAGTAAATTCTTTGTTTCTGGAGTAACTCTCAGTTGTCTTTGTGGCAGCTATATCACATTTCTTGTATTGATCCTGGAAATAAAATATATCGGTCTTTTGGATGATTTATGTGTGCGGCGAGTGGGAGTTAAGTTGATCGATAGGCTTGAGGGCACAGCTGGCATTCAGAGAAGTAAGAAGCTTTTTGCAAGGCCTCTCCATGCGAGCATTTTACCTGGAGTAGAGATGATGTGAGCAGCCTTCTGCACGCAGGGGGTGGATATGAGCACAGTGCTGTGCGTGGAGCGGCAGCTTTTTTCTTACCGCTGGTCGCGAATCTGTGCTGAGAGTAAACTTCAGTGTCCAAGATGTTTTGTGGTGTGGTTCATTAAGGGGCCGGAAGACACCCAAAAACAATTACAGCTGGGGCCTGCTGAGGTATCTCACGCATTAGTGCTTGCAGCTTGGTTTCATGGGGTTAGTAGGAGGGCAGTCGCAATTAAAACCCGTGCTGTGGGACTTGCTCCCTTCATTACTGTAACATATGGTTGGCTAGTGCATCCACTGTTCACAGGTCCTTGCCCACTCCTTCCCTTCCTCCCTGTTCTTCCCTACAGCCTTTCTCTGGCTTCAAATTCAGTTTTCCTCTTCTTGGTTGCTCATCTCCGAATAAGTGTGATTTCGAGAGGATACAGAAAAAGTTTTGGAATCTGTAGTGTCTTTATACTAAAGATACAGGGCCATTTACTACACATAGTATAAATTAGTAAATCAGTTGGCTGCCCACAGATAATTTCTTGAAGTGCAGTCTCCTGTTTAGAAACTGCTACCCAGTGTTAGTGTGCAATACTAGATACATGTTTTAGGAGATCTGTTGTTTATTTTTGATAGTTATGTAGAAATTTTATTTAAAAATATGGTCTCTGCCTGAAAGACTATTTCTCCCAATCCTGAAATCTGAAGTGATTGCTTGCTGACTTGAAGGGGAAGTTGTCTGGATAAAATTCTGGAATCTAGGATTTTTACAATTGGCTGCTGTTCTGTTTCTTCCTTAGTTCTCGTGATACTTGGCATTACTTTCCCCCTTTCAATAATACAGACTTCTGTCAGTGTTGCCATTCCTTCTGGTGTCTACTTTTTTCATCTTCCTTTCATTTCACTGTATGTTGTCTGTCCATCAGTAATTTCCACTGCTGTTGCTTGAGTTGATGACAAGTTCATACCTTGGGTATGAGTTATTTTGCGTTATTTGCAGACTGAGGCAAACACACTGTCATCCATTCTGCTCTAGCCTCTTTTTTTCTTTTTTTTTTCTTTAATTGGCACAACATTAAGCTGGGAACAGGCTTTACTTAAGCTCTGCAGATATTGTATGTAAGTTGCATAAATATGTGCTGTGGAACAGTCCTCTTGGTCTGACGTGACACCTCTGATCTGTTGCTAGCACCTGCAATCTCTGCCCAGTGAGTACTGTAGATTGCAAAGCCCTACCTATCCTATCCCTTGGTTTACCAGGGAAGTTTCTGTTGATTGGATTTTTAGGGACATACAGATAAACCTTTCTGCAGAAACACGAAGAAAGGAGGTGGGCGTATGCTGTCTTCATCCATTATTTCTAGGTGGGGTTTGGAATAGTGTTCTTCTCCTTCTTAGGAAGTACAGTGCTTTTAAGAAGGTTTAAGGGTATGTAAGTGCATGCTAACACAGCTAATGTAGACATTCTTGACTTTCTACATGAGCGTTTGAGAGGAGAGGTCCTGTGCTCTTCTGGCTGCCTTGGAAGAGGGGGGAGAAATGTCTCAGTGGCAAATTGTTAAAGAAAAGCTTTCTTGTTTCTGTCAGGTTTTCTACACCATGGCTTTTTCACTTATATCACCACTTTGTGTGGAGTTTGGATTATTCCATCACTTTCTGATTTTTAGAGTGGGAAATTTGGAGTTTAAGGTTAACATGTGATTTCCAACCACAATACTTGTTGAGTTATAGACAGTGATGACCAATTTGATCGTCAGGAGCCTTGTCACTTAACGTTAACAGGCTTTTTAGTTGTTGTTCACAGGAAGGACTAATCTATGGAGAAGCCTACTTGCCTTTTAGGAAGGGTGAATAATTTGATATATATATATATATCAATTCTTTGTTGTTGAAATAGTAGCAAAGATGAAAAGAGGTAACTTTTTCAATTGGATTGATGTTCTTCATAGTAGTTTCCTAATGCCAAGTATAAACAGACTTGGAACAAACCAAATGGGTCCATTTTAACAAATTTATAGTTTATAAGGTAGCATGTTCCATTTCTCCAAGGCATGAGTGATGTGTTTTTCCATCAGGCTGGTCTCCTGGGCCAGTGGTTGTGATCATTGGGAGACTGGGAAAAAGCCTGTTGAAGCAGCACGGAGGAGCTCTGCAGGAGGTCCTAACTTGGAGATGATGTTGCTGCCATGAACATAAACTCACTGTATGGTCAGCTGAATTGGCATTTCAGAAGACAGCGGGGCTTTTATATCAGCCAGACAAGCACAGACAGTTTCCTCAGGTGTTTTTTCCTCCCTGGAGTCAGTGCTGGGTACGTTCAGATCTTTCTCGCGCTCACAAGGCCTCATGCTCCTAGAGCAAATACATTGCATTCCTGAGCCACTCTCCTCCAGGCGTTCACTGAGCCAGTGCAGCCTCCCTGTTGCAGCAGAATGCCCCCTTAACCTGAAATGACATGCCTGGCTCTGCTGGGACATACAGAGAAGGGGTGGGTTTGGGAGTCACTTTTCCGATTGGCACGCCAACGTCAGCAGTCCTGCTCCTGGTGTTTATGATCAGCCTGTAGTGCTGCATGGCCTCAGCTGTTCCTCAAGGCTTTGCCCAAGGACTGATGGGAACTCGGACAGCTGGAATGCCAGTGGATTTGTTTAATGCCTGCGTGCATTTGAACTGGGTACGCTGGGTGATCTGGTTAAAACAACAAAACCCCTAAGTGTTGTTTATGCCAGCTGGGAAAGAGGCCCTATTACAGGACTGTGGTGGGATTGTAAAGAACAGCTTGGATGGAGACAGTTTATGTGTGAAAGCCCATAAAAAGTAGCATGGGCAGAGTCAGCATTTCTTGCATTTAAATTGTAGGTGGCTTGAATGCATATTACAGGCTGCCTGCTGCTGTTTGGCTTTGAACCTTAGACTTCTGTGCAGTGCTAATATAAATTAAATCTGTCCATAAATGTGTAATAGCATTTCAGTGCATAGTTACTTCTTTTTCTGTAATGTATAAATAATTCAAAGAATTGTCTGGCCTCTAATAGTAGGAGCGAATGCTGTAATATATGGTGTGAAGTCTGGAATTCTGTTGGTGTGCTGAATCATGTATGTTCCCTTGAAATCAACCTTAAAACCTGCTTTAAGATCATTCTCTTAGGCATAGTTTGTGACAGTAAATCTTTCTGTGGTTAAGATCTAGAGGTGGCATCTGAGGTCTAGATCTGGACATTCTACTGCATCTTCATGAACATTTACTAAACTTAAGGAACTTGCAGTACACAACTTATTTCCAAGTATCTGGCTAACCGTAGTGCTAAACACAAAATCCTGTTCCCATGCAGTTGTGCAACATTCAAATTTATATAAAGATACCTTTCCTACCAGCTAAATTTCAGTTATGTGGTTATTTTGTTCCCTAAAACAGAAACAAAATTGCAGTTTTAAGTAAGGAATGAATCTCCATCCAAGTAGTTAGCAAAATAATTGTGGATGATTTGTCTTCTATAGGAAGGAAATTTTAGGCTTCTCAGTTTGTATAGCTTTTAGGAAAGAATGGCAGAAATGATGAGTGACATTCTTTAAATGGCAAATTTCTCAGCCATTTACTTTTACAGATAATACAGTAAGGCTTGGTTTAAAAAGAAAAAAAGCAGCCACCTCTTTCCCACCCTTAATCCCTAGTGTTTCTTCCTTCCCAGCCTTGATGTTTGGGCCAATATGCATGCTTTATTTTTAAGGTAGTTGTCACAGCATCAATTAAGGTTGAAAAAGACATCTTAAGGTTGAGTCTAGTTGTTCAAAGTTTACCCAGTAGATCTCACATAACTGAAAAAATTCGCTGATATAATACATAATAATCTAAAAATAGGTAACCATGCTTTTTTGTGTGTTGTGCATCAGTGTGCCTGCTGATGTCATATGGCTGGCTCTGGAAATCTGGTGTGCACAAAGTGCTGTCAGAATATATTTTAAGTGATGTAGCTGAATGAGCCATCATAGTATTTTAGTGCACTGTTGTAGTTTACTTTAGTGTTATGTTATTTTTAGTTGTTAAAGATGTTGCTGCTCTGTGCCCTTTTTGAATGGGCAGTGGTGAAACTAGGAAGTTGAGTAGTCTCATGCGTGAGCAGAAAGCTTTGCCCCATCTTGGAGAAAAAAGTTTCAAAGTACTTATTTTCTAAATGGTTTTATTAATTTCAAAGAAATTACAGTATTAAAAACAGACTCTTAGCATTTTGTGTTGACTGACTTACTCCTGTCAAATTTTTACACAGCACCAAAACAGTGAGTCATGAGTCTTCCCTTCTCTTGAAGGGAATGGGGAGTTAGCCATGGAGACCTGCCAATTCTACAGACATATTTAACATTATTCAACAGTTGTTTGAATCTGAAATGTATTGGTCAACTTACTTACTCATACCGTAGACAGATTTACAGTGGTGCAAATCAAAGTATGCTTTAGACCTTCCTAGCTGCAAAGCCAAGGGTTGTTTGCTCCTCAGACGGAATTTTCTGCCTCTGGTGACAGTGCTTTTCATCTACTTTCTTTGAGAAGCCTCAATCAAGTATATCTATGGGATTTTTTTGTTCGTGTGTTCTGTGTTGTTGGCCTATTTTTTTAAGTTTGCAGTAGACTTTGATATCAAATCTATCAGAATGTTCTATGTTGAACCTTAGGGAGGGAGGGAGGGAGTTGAACCTTAGGGAGGGAGCTATTACTGCTTTGAAGCACTGACATCTTGGATGTGCTTATATAAATGCTTTTTTTGCCTTTTTTTTTTTTTTTTTTTTTAGGAAATACAGAAGGTTTAGACTTGAAGACATTATCTGTATGCAGAGATATTAGATAAACTTCACTTTTATTATTATTATTATTAGTCTGTTTATGCCAGAGAACAGCTCTCTCTGTACATTTTTAGATTTGAACTCCATTTTATTTTCTTGATAAATAATTGGATTAAGTTAATGGAAACTAGGGCTTCATAAGATTGAAGGACTGCAGGTGTATTTGCAGTGCCTTCACTGATGGAGTTTTAAAACAGCACCTTTTGGTAAAACTAGCATAATTTTGAGAATAGGCACATCCCACCTACCCTGGCTCGCAGCCTGGAAAATGCCACTGTGTTGTGTTACAGAAGACACAATCTTTCCTTTTCCTTGCTGTTTGTAAGCTGACTCGGCCCTCTCTTTGCCTCGGGAGATTTGAGACTTGCAGCTTTACAAGCTGAGGTATAGGAGAGCAGAAAAGCTCATTAATGTTTAAGCACTTTTATCTCAGTTTAGTAGTGGTGAGAGCTGCAGAACTTCAGCTGGGAAATGTGTTTTAGATCGTCCTGTTATGTCTGTCTTCAGCACTGGTTTCAGTTGCTCATGTGTTCACCTTTGGAGATGTGTTTCTCCAATTGCCCTGCTCTCCTCAGGGCTCAGGCAAAGCCTCCATTCAAGGAACATGCCTTCTTGCTGTCCCGATGTTGAGAGTCAATACCATCTCCCTCTGGTTATTGCCTCTTGCTTGATAGTTTCATAAGAGCATCTCTATCCTATTTTTTATTTGTTAGGTGTATTCATCAAAGTGTAAGCACATCCCACATGCACAGTCATTTCCTGAATATCACTTAAGCCAACTGCATTTCTGTGTTTTTTCCTGTGCCAGTTGTAAGAACTGATGAATCATCTGGACTCACAGGCACATTTCTTCAGCAATTCAAGAGCTGAAGAGAATTTATTGGAGCCTATGGATATGCATGGATTAAAGGAAGGATACTTGAAAATTTACTTCGTGTGGTCCTACTGTTGAGCACAGTTAGAATTGAATGGTAAAGGGAGAGTACCAAACTAGATGTTGCTACAGTGAAAAATACCTGAGGTGTTTTTTGCTCAGTGGCACCAGAGTTACATTCAAGCTGTTTGGATCCAAACTTCCTGTGGCTCTTCTGGCCCTAGAGAGCTCAGCTGAATCTGAACCACTGAACCAGAATGAAAAATGCTGCCTTCTGGCTTGTGTCAGTTTATTAGGATGTTTGAAGTGACTGTCATGAGCAGGTAAATATCACGTAAAAATGGAGATGTGAATAAAGCCATGACTTGATGAGAAATGAACTGCTGGGTTGGCAAAGCTTTTTCTGGAATTTGTTCTGAGAAATCAGCATCTGATAGGCAAGTTAGAAATAAGCGCTGTGCAAAGGTATTAATATGTTGTGCCAAACTTTTGATGATATGGTATGGTATGTTCCTTGATTTTGTATGTTTATGAAGTGTGGTTCTATCCAAAGCAAGTAGAAATCTTGAGCGTTACATTGAAAAGCCTGGGAAGAAGGGAGGTAGGTCGGGTTACTGAACTCCCTAGAAGGTCATGGAAGATGTAATCCATGTACATAGCTGTGTGCTGATTCTATTAATAGTGTAAGCAGCTATGTCAGCTCTCAGTTTTTCCTCTCTCCCTTCCTGTCTAAGTTCATTTTTCATCTCTGTTCTTAGTTCAGTTTGCCTTCGCTTTGCCAAGCTTTCCGACTTGGCTGTTAAAACTTTGCAAGATACAAGAGAAGGTGACCTGTTTTTGTCATCCTTGCCTCTTTAGTTGCTTGGGTATTTTCCTGAAAGAGCAGCTTACTCTGTTCTTGCAAGAGCATGGTACAAATAGCAGCTTTAGTCAAGGTTTATTAGTTTGGGTGGTGGGGAGTTGTTGGTTTCTGATTCGGTATTTGGGGTATTCCCTTCACTCTACAGCTGGGTGTTTACCATATCTGGAGAGAAAAATGCAAAAGAAAATAATGGTTCCAAACTTCTTTGCTAATGGACAAATTGCATGGCTGTAGTGGTAATTTAATATTAGAGATAGGGCTTAAAGATCAGTGATTCAAAGCTGCTGCAACATGTCAGTTTTTTCTTTATTTTAGTTTCTGATTTAGAGATTCTTCTCTTGAGGATGTATAATGTTTTGATTAATTTTTAAGCTGCTAAGTAGTAGTTTACTTTCCTCTTGTATGTTCACCAGTTGATGACTGCAAGGCATGAATTTTTAATATGAAATCTTTGCAGGGCCTGACATTTCTTTCCAGCTTTTCTAGTTTCACAATGTTGATGTGTGTGAAAACTTGATTCTCTAACCTTGCTTACTAAACCATGGAGGATAACAGTTAAGAAATTTTACTCAGATGGAAGTCAGTATAGAAATACTTGTATTAGCTGTGTCTCAGATTTATTTTACCCTTTTTTAGATTGCTCTGTTTTGGGAAAGGCTGACAGGAGTTCTCCCTGTTGACATTTTCTTTCTGTTGGAAGTTTCTCTCTGTGCTTGTGAAGGATTTGCAGAAGACTTACGAATTCAAGCCAAGTTGTACCCTGCTAGCTTGTGTAAGTCAGTAGTCTTGATCCTGCTCACAGAAGGTGATACTAAACCAGTCTTTTGTTCCTTTGATGTTACTGTTACTTTGTTCAACTTGTGAGAAGGCATAGCCTGATGTGTGCTTAAAGTGAAAGGTATTTCCTCAGAACTCTTGTTTGTTAGGGATGAATAAATTTTTGAAATAGAATACATCACAGACCAAACAGGGCTGGGTAATTTTGTAATCTGATTTTATTTTTCTTTGGTTCTTCATTGCAGTGGTGTTTGAGTTTTTTTTTTCTTTCTTTGCATAATCTGTCAGATGTCTGTCCAGTGCCAAGGCTTTTCCAGTGAAGTCTTTGTGAGCACATCTGATAAATTTTGGTAGGAAGTCATCGGTCTTGTATTTAGACATCTTGTTTTGCTCCCTGAGATTTGCAGTTCCTTCAGCAGACAGCAAAAGTGACATCTCCTTGACTGATGCAGCTTTAATCTGAGCTTAACAATAAAGTTTAAATATTAGTATATTTAATATATTTGTTTAATGAATTAATAGAACACACACCCTCTCCATTATGTATTTGTGGGTTTGGGGTTTCCCCCCCCGCCCTTATGGAATTTTGTGTTCTCATGTTACTGGTATTCTGTTTTTCCTAAGAGTTTGCTGTAATATTTCCTTTTTTTTAAGGAACGATACCTAAGCTTTCAAGCATACAGCAGTGAGAGGGAATGGAGAGGATAGAAGGAAAAGCTTTGGTTTACCTCCAAGCCTTCCTTCTTTATAGATGAGAGAGGCTGTCATACTTCTGTGTGAAAGGAGGCTGAGACTAATCCCAAATGAAGTCATGTTTTCAGCTGCACTGTTGTGCTATGCCTCCCAGGGCCGAGTCTTAGCTGATGTGTCTTTACGTAGCGAAAAAACTCTATGTATTATGGTTTATTCCCTCTAATGTTACCTTTGTGCATTTTATTGTTAATTAGAATAATGCCTGACACACTAGGGATGTCTATTTTTAGCAAAAAATCTGTGGTTTCTATTAGTTCTTCTGTTAACTGCTTAATGTTGCTTATCTGAGCTGATGGCCTTATTTTCCGGAGTTAGAACATTTGCAAACAGAACATCTGTATGCAAATGAGTGATCAGCAGGAGCTTTAGCATGTGAGTACTTAGATTTGATAGACACAAGTTGGGCAGATATCAGTGTGGAGAGAGCACTTTCATGCTTTCTTGATTACTCATGAATTCCAGGGGGTATCTTAGGACAGTGCTCATGTGCTAGACACGAGTGCTCAGCCTAAAACAGAATGCTCTTGGGTTAAAGAAGGTTAATATTAAGAGTGTTGGCACAGGAATCTTGTGAGTGAACAAATCCAGTGTGTGACTTCAATACTCTTTTTGCAGAGGTTAAGTTTACTGAATGCTTAAAAATTGTAATGCCCAAGAAGGACAAAAGAGGAGGCTCCTTTTCTGTTAAGAAAATGCAAGCAATACCTTGAGTTGAATTAACTGATTACTTTTATGGGGCAGCTGATGAGATGGGTGGATCTTTGTTTTGGAAAGTTAGCAACTTTATTGTTCATAGCCTCAAATGTTAGGGAATCGTGGACTTTCAGGTCTCAAATGCCTGGCTATACTGACCACCACTAACAGTGTTTAAAAAAAAAAAGGTCACACACAAATTTTTCTCTGTTTTGGATATACTTTCTTTGCTTGCTTGTTTGTACTGTAAAATGTTAGAACAACAACAAAAGCTTCATTATTTATGTGGATCACTTCTTTGTCCTTTCCAGGTAAGGGTAATCTTGCACTACATGACAATTTGGCATGAAGCCGCTTTATGCTATTGCACAAAGCAATGTATTTCCCATGTCTGATAAATTGTTACATTTTGTACCTTTCCTTATCTTAGGTTAATTGGGGGCGCAGCAAAAGCAATGTATATTATGCTACAGCAGCTGAGTTGCAAATTTGTTGACTTTCCAATTTGCTGCTGCGGGCTGAGTCATTCTCAGTGTTATAACAAATACATATTAGATAAGTTATCGCAACAAAACTGTTTCTTGCCACTTGGAGTTGATGATAGAAGTTTCAGACTCTAAAGTCAAAAACACGAGGTTTTTTTAAACATTGAAAGTATTTTAGACTCAAATGATTGCATGAAATGAATATGGCTGCTCTTTATGTGAAGTTGATGACAACTGGTGTTTCTGCAGACATTCCAAACAGTGTTGCTGGTCCTCTTTTTCTTCAGCAGTCTGGTGTGAAATATTGTTTTGTTGCCCTGGAGTCTAACTCCTCATGATTAAAGTGCGAATTGAGATTGCTCTAACTGCTTGATCTCAAAGTTCTCCTCATTCTGAGAGACTTTTAGTAGCTGTTTTCGCACAGATAGTGAGCAACAGTTAGTGTCAGCATTTAATTTGCATGATATCTTTCAGCAAAGCCCCTTAAATTAAAACTTTCCTGTTATTAGGAATACTGTTACAGAATCAGATCTGGATCTGCTTTCAGCGCTGTTCATGCTCCATGAGAGCTTGGTACAATTTATGTGGTACATCGGAGATTTTTGTCAAGACTGTTGGCTTTCAGTGGGAACCAAATCTCTTCCTCTTCCAGCCCAGCTTTGCTTTTGTTTTCTTCCTTTTTTTTTCTCCCTATGAAAGGAAATTACAGAACCCTATTACATTATTTGGTATCTTTAACTCACTGTTTTGATTTCTGTGGGTTTATCTTCCTGCAGCAAAACTGGTAAGTCACGACTTTGCCAAATATTAGATCACTTTCTTGATACGTGTAACGTTTTCGTAACATCGGGCCTGTAATGATAAAGGCATTACGATTACAGTAACGAGGTTGGGAAGCTGAAGTGCTTAATCAAAATTAGAAGTGTGTTTGGATTCTGTATTTTTGAGTACCTTTCATCCAATGTAGACACTTCTAAATGATGTGAACGAAGTTTGGCATTATATTTAGGATTATTTAAAGTCACAGGCTTACAACTTGGCAGATACTGTATTCTGATTTCTGCCTAGACATAGCTACTAAAAGCTGTTGTTCCCGTTAGTAGGGTATATATGGAAATAAATTTTTTTAAAAAGGTTGCTGCTACAGCAAAATCCATTTTGCTTACATGTGATATGCAAATATTGTACTGATTGAACTGCAAGCACTTTAAACTGTTTCCCAGTTTGCACAAAGCACAGTTTACCCAGCTACCTGCAGTGAATGTATTCCTCAAGGATTGCAAGTTATGTAAACTCTGGAAAGCCTTCTTTATAGTATATTAAAGGAAAGGGTGGGGAATTAAAATTAATTAAATTAATTAATAAAATTAATTAAAATATTGGGAAAATATTTTTTGTGTAGTACATGAGAGGTGAAAGAGTTTGCAATGCAGAGGTCTGACTTAGAGTTCTGGCTTAACTGGGCTAAATCTAAACAGGAGTGTTTGTTTATAGAAGCTTTAAATTTTTTTCATACAGTAGGCAGTCATTGAGATCAGCAGTATGTTCCTTTGTTGGTAGAAACTCACCTTTTTGTTGTTTTTCGGTTGGTTTGGTTTTTTTTTAAATCATGCTGCAATTTCTTGCAGGTAGGATATTGTCACTGCAGACATCTGAATGCTGTGGTGGCAGTGGGTGACTTGACCTGGAAAACTTTGCTCTGATCTCTTTCAAAAAACTGAAATAATTGTTATTTCTAGCAAGGGCATAAAGATAGAGGGATGTGCTGTGTGACACACCAGCCGTGTGCTCTGATAGCTAATGAAGCTAATTTGGCCATCTGGGAGCAAGGGCCGGTTTGTTTCACACGCACATCCGCATGTCTGAAGACTCCAAAAATCGCCTCCCGGGGTCTTTCAAGTCAGCTGAGCAAAGTGCAGCATGGGAAGTTTAATACGCTGCTGTACTGCGAGTCGTTTGATGTCAGAAGGTTATTGCAGATTACTGCTCGGTGTCTGTTTTCCATTTCTCACTTCTTGACTAAAAAGGATGTTTTTGTTGTACGTGTAGGTTTGTTTCAACAAAGGTTCAAAGACCTCCTATGTACAGGACAAAACACAAGCCCAAGAATGCTCTTGGAGTGATCGAGTAACATGGGCTACTGGTTTTGTCTAAAAGTCGCCTTAAAATAATAGTTTGACAACATTTTTTGAGAAGGAATTCTTTGCATTGGAAACACAGCGAAAAAAAAAAAAAATATTAAAAGATAGCTGTCTGAACTTGAGTCTGGGAGATTTCTTATCACAAGGAGAAGCTATTACATGACACACGAGACATTCTTCCTCTCTTCTGTGTCATTCAGGGGAGGGAAGTCTGAATGATTAGTCACAATATGAGAGTATCACCGCTTTCCATGCCTTAAATAAGTGTTCCTCTCAGTGTCTTTCATGCCTTTGTTGTCAATATCTCTGTGTGTTCTAAACTAGTTTTTAACTGGAAAGAAAATGGCTAAAAATGCCTTGGCACATTATTTCTGGTTTAATTTTTCTATTGCTTATGTATTAATTACTTAAGAACTAATAGATAAAATGTAGACTTTTCCCACACACCGAGATAAAAGTAATTCTTGCATTTGATTCTTTGACTCCAGGCTATGGTGGCTTGTTATCCAGGCAACGGAACAGGCTATGTGCGCCACGTTGATAATCCAAATGGAGATGGAAGATGTGTTACATGTATATATTACCTTAATAAGGACTGGGATGCCAAGGTATGCAATAATTTCTTTCTAAAATGTTTTTTTACATACACACACATATATTTATTTATACTGCACCTTTGCTTGAGGTTTTTGCTGGTGTCCTTATTTCTGTGCCTTAGTTGTGTTTTTACACTATGTTAACTGTGGGTATCCTTTGCCTCCCTAATTCTGTTGCTAGTGAGAGCTGATAGAGATTAAGCATTTACTTTCAAGGTTTTGAATTATGTTAGCAGGACCTTCTTTGACAGTAAGATTGAAGGAAAGTGGTAAATGCTTCCCTAAACACAAAGAGAAACTAAAGGCAATTTCATATGTTCTTAATTTAATTTTTTCTTATATTTATTATTTTTCTTATTTTCTTGTATTCCTGTTGAGTTTTGAGTGTACTGTTTGTGCAACTAGATTGCTTGAGTATGCTTATAAAAAGAAAGATGCTGTAGTTTGGGAGCATTTTCAAATAAGCCAAGTGTTAAAGTCATTGCTAAGTCAGTAGAGTTCAAAGCAGCAAAAGTCTTGTATCATTGTAGATACAAAGTGTAGAACAGATTTATAACACAGTTCAAGTGGTCTAAGAATTTACTGCTAGTGGCTATGGTAAAGTGAATTTTTAATAAGTATTTTCCCAGTGATTCAATGGGACAAGGTAGCTTTGAAGAACAGATGTAGCTAAACTGCACTGTTGAGACCATGAAAGAGTCATGCAAAACCAGCTTTGCTAGTTCTTTGATTTCTCTGCCATTAATGATGGAGAAGTTTATTCTCATTGTGTATGGGGAAAAAACAAGATAAAACTCCTGATGTTTAATCATGCTAAGGGAGTAGCATGTGGAAGAGTACATAGGGGCAGTCAGATTCTGTGCATTGCGTGCACCAGGTATGGATAACAGAAATTGCAAAGGAGAGTTGTTTTTTCTTTTTTTTTTCCCTCTTCACATACTTGCGTAAAACTGGTGGATCAGAAAGCTGTGTCAGATGGATGCGTTTCAAGCTTTCTCCTTTCTGATGTGCTCTTTGTCAAATTGAATCCTACAATTAGAAAATAATTTTTTTTGTTATGATAGCATCTTTCATATAATTGTACCAATTGTACTAATCATCTTAAAGTGCAGCTTTGGGGCATTTTTAGTTGATTTATGGTTTCTTTCTTGGAATAAAAAAATACATACCAGAGTGCAGAAGTCAAGCAAGTTACGTTTTCACCATCATTGTAAAAAATTTACTAGCTGGATATTTAATTTATGAATATTTAATTATGGAATTAATTTATGAGGCATTCATTTCCTGCAAAATCTATTTTAAATTACAAAATAATAAACTACAAAGTATATTGTTTATTGAAAAAAAATGGCAAACTTTCTTTAGGAGAAGAAATGGATCTAAATTGTCAGTTGTTCACTGACTTAGATCACAGATGCCCCTGTAATTTATATCAAATTGCCGTGTTAGTACTTGCGCTGTTATGTCTGTTACTACATGAAGGTCTATGGTGGCCATCTATAGTTAAATTTAACAACATCAACACCATCAGTAGGAAGAAATTAATGTGACTTAAATATAATTAGCCCACCTACTTGTGCTTATTTCTAGACATACACAGATAGGTTCAGCGGTTTTCAAAACCTGGGAGAGATCTAAATTGACCCTGAGTAGCACAGATTCAAGCTTTAGTTTGGAGTTTCCTACTCTTTCCTTATTTAATTGCGCATAAACTTGTGCTGCAGTTGAATGAAATAATCTCTTTACTGGGGAAAGGTGAAACTCAGATGTGGAATAAAAAGATTCTCCCATCTGTATCGGGGTGTTTTGAGCCACCTCTGTAATATCGGTCAGTCTTGTCCTTTTTTTTTTTTTTTTTTTTTTTTGCTAATAGGTAATGCACTCCCCCATCTAAGCTTTTACTTAAACATGAATGCACATAGCATTCTGAAATCACTCAGTGAAAAATGTGTTAAACATTTTGTTAAATGAAAGGTATTGACAGAAAATGCATAGAATCATAATTTCTAGAGCACCTGATAAAGGCTTTTGTTTCATTTCCAAGTGTCTGAAATATTTTCAGATGTGATATTCAGGAATTTTAAGTACAGTGAGACATGGCTCTCAAGCATTGTTTAAAAATATTTCATTTGTAGGTAAGTGGAGGCATCCTTCGGATATTTCCAGAAGGTAAAGCCCAATTTGCTGATATTGAACCCAAATTTGATAGACTGCTATTCTTCTGGTCTGATCGCCGCAACCCTCATGAAGTACAGCCAGCATTTGCTACAAGGTAAGAGTGATGGACTCTCTACTGCATGATGCCTGTCTTAGCAAGAAATGAGAAATTAGTGATGCTGTGAATTGGTATCTGACTAAAAGGCGTTTTTCTGCTAATGGATGATTAGGCTTCCGCTGTGTTGCTGAGCTTGTAGTGTTGTCTGATCTCTTAGTTTGGAGAAAACCTCCTGAGCGTGCATGGGGGCGTTTCTGAGTGTGTGCTTGACAGAACTGGCTGGGAGCACACAGAGCCGTAAGCAGACCCCAACTTGGCCAGAGGGTGCCATCTTCATTATTGCTCTGTAGTGGCTTTACACCCTTCTCCCTTCCCTTTATCCTTAGCACCCTGCTGTGTTACTGGAAGATTGACTGGGTGCTACAGTTTAATGTTCCCTCTTGTTGAGAGGGTGCTATCAGAAAATAGTAATTTTCAAACTAAGCTACCACATTCTAATTTGGGAATTAGATGAGGACTGTGGAACAGAAACAACCATTGATACATGAATATTTTTATGGAGTATTAGAGGAGCTGCTCCCAGTCTGAAGCACAGGGGGAACTTGATCTCTCTTTTGTCCCTCAGTGCAGAGCAGTGGTTGATGTTAAAGGTGCCTGCATTCTCTGCCCCCACATGATAAGTGACATTTCCAGAAAATGGTAATAGGTAAATCATTTGAGTCGTTGATACACACTTCCTATTGCCCATGTTTTAACATGTTTGGATGGCCAGGGCACTGAATATTGACTGGAGCTGAGATAACACAACTACATTTACAAGAAGTAACTTGAACTGCCTTCAGCGCATCCTCTGGCAGCTTTTCCAGAAGCTGTACCACTTTTCCCTCCCCCTTTCTACTCCCAGAAGAGTCAGAGGGTGAAATGCCATTTACTAAAGCTCCTTAAAGTCTTTTCTCAATAGCTGGAATTTTGTATTTAAATCCTCTACGGGCAGTGGAAAACCAGAGGAGCCATGTAAGAAGGGGTAGTTAATTGTCCCATGTGGCAAATGTCCAAAAAAATATGATCCTGCAGTGTGACTCAATGATGAACTTGACCTAGTAAACAGATGAGGTCACAGGGCAAGGTGATGCGGGCAGACTTTATTCTTGACAAGAACTGTAACAGTAACTCATTAGGAAAAGAAATGTAAACTTAGAGCACCAGTGTCACCCTTTCAGTGACTTTTCAGATAATACCTACCAGTAGAAAAAAAAAAAAAAAACAACAAATCCACTGCTTGCTTTATGAAAACTTTCTTCTGTCAGACGGCAGAAGTATTATCTGATTTAGGTTGTGTTTAATGTCATGCTTCTCTGGTATCATATTTCAGGAGTGCTTTTTTCTTCTTCTTCCTTAGGTACGCAATAACAGTGTGGTATTTTGATGCAGATGAAAGAGCACGAGCTAAAGTAAAATATCTAACAGGTAAGCTCTTCTTAATATCATTGTTACTTTTGTGTGGAAGAGTAGCTAAGTCTAGCCTCATCTCCTTGGCTCACCCTCTGCACAAAAAGAGAGAGAAAGCGGAGTAACTCGCGTTTGGTTTTACAGGGAAGGTGACCCAGGGACTGAACTGCTCCTGGGCAGTGATTCATGAAATCAGGTCAATGCCTGTCCTGCTTACACTTCCTCTGAGACCTCGGGGCTGCTCAGTATTTTTACATGGGGGATACAGTTTCTCCCTACTCCGGTCTCCCTAATATATGTGGAGGGTAAATATGCCAGAGACTGTAAGGCACTGCAGAACTGAGAGCTCTGGAAATATTTTTGATCAAATATAGGGATTCAACAAGTGAATACAACTTTACTTGATTAGAATTTTTATATTGTAGAAACAAAAGCCTAAAATTAAAATCTGTAATTAAAAGAATGGACTTACTTCCTTCATTTCCAATTTCACCTATCCAGCATCTGTTTTCCTTCTCTGGCTTCTCCCCCAAGAGGAAGTTGATCTAATTTTCCTGTTCAAATTAGCACTATAAGGAGAAATGGCCTAGAACTTCTGTCATGCTTGTAATTGCCGTCACAATTTTGTGTTTGCTACCGTAATTTAAAAATAAACCAAAATCAGGTGTACTGCAAGTGCACGCACGAATACGGCTTTGTCAAGAGCTCTGAAACCAATGATGTTGAAGATGGGCGCCACTCATCTCCAACTGAGACTTCTATTCATTGCTGACTGGAGCTCCTGAGCAGCCCCAGAGCTGTGCACAGTTCAGTCCAGTCCCTCCTGGGGCTCTTGGTGAGAGTGCATTTTGGGTGTGGCAAGAGCAGTGCGGCTCCTGCCTGGCTTTCAAAGGGAGCCCCTCATCTCCAGCCGGGCAGGCTGTCCCACTGCTTGGTGGCGCACGCCTGGCAGGGCACAGTTGACTTCCCAGGCAGTCAGCCTGCCTGGCCTCCACAGGAAGGCTGTCTGTCTCTAAGCCTTCATGTCACAAGTGTGCGACTCTGCAGCTCCTGGAGTCAGCCTTGCTGGATCAGAGCTGTTTTGTTGCCCCTGTGCAGCTTGAGCAGCTGCTCTTTCAAAGGGAGTGCAGAGAAATGGTTTGGGGAGGGGCTCAAGACTGAAGGGAAGGTGCTCTCTATTCTGCCCACCTCCCTTTCCAGGGTCCCCCTCAACTGCAGGCTCTTAAGGAAGGAAGGCTGGGTTGTTTAAATTTCACAGAATCACAGAACCAGTTAGGTTGGAAAGGACCTCCGAGATCATCAAATCCAACCTATGACCAAATACCACCCTGTCAAGCAGACAGTGGCACTGAGATGGTGACTCCACCACCTCCCTGTGCAGCTCATTCCAGTGTTTAATCACCTTTTCTGTGAGGAAGTTCCTCCTCCTTCAGTGTGTTTGCTCTGTAATGGGTTTATATTACCATATTGTTGTGGTTTCAGTTTTCATTTGCAATTAAAATTGCAGTCTTTGCTCTGTATCTGCAGCAAGAATTGTGCAAGATCCAATTTATTTTCTACTGATAATAATATATGAAATTATAGAATAAAATGTCATAAAATAGAAAACAATTCAATTCATTTTTTTCGATAAGTGTCAGTCTAACTAAAGCCATGCAGAATATGTGTGAGCTTTTCTTGCTTATGGGATATTGTGTTTTGATAGTAAAAGTTTATTCTGGAAAGTGATGTAGACTGTTAGACTATACTTTGATAAATGCTGAAAAATACCATTTTCCTTTTCATATTTCTGCAGGTGAAAAAGGTGTGAGGGTTGAACTTAATAAACCTTCTGACTCAGTTGGGAAAGATGTTTTATAAGCCTTTGATTTAGCAACTCCCCTTGCTATTCTCCCTGATAAATCTTGATGCTATCTATTAACTTCTGAATGTGAATAACAAGATAAAGGAAAATCAACAACACACCAACATCTTAATACGGAAGCAAACAGTGTTTCAATGTTGCATCAAAAAGAAGGTTCTTTGACTGCTGAAGCATTGTACTATGTGATTGTGACTCCAGGCCTGTGACTGCTTATGTGAAGAAGATAAGCAATCAGTAAGAAACACCATATGCATCTGGACATAAATAAGTGCCCTACATAGAATTTGTCCATCCTTATATTTTGCCAGACCTGTCATCCAGCTGAATCCATTTCATCTCTCCCTTTTTTTATATGGTAAAAGTTTGAATTTTGGGTAATTTTTGTATGACCAGGTACAGTTTATCAAAATTGAGTCTTAAAAAAAAAAAAAAGAAAAACTGAAAAAAAGGAAAAAAAATTACAGTATTCTCCAATATAACATGGATCTATTTTTGTAAAACTGTTCATACTGTTCTCCTCTGCCATGAAAGACCTAGTTTAATGTAAGGGTTGCCAGTACTGATAATCACTTTAATTTTTTTTTACAATTTAAGACAGAAAAGGAGCACTTTAATTACCAGCTAAAATCTGATTGTTTTATATCATATCTCACACTAATCTTAACTTTTAAAGATTGCTGCTGTATTGTTTTGGGGTTTTTTTGTTTTTGTTTTTGACTATGTTCTCTTGAACCTTATTAACAAAAGCAAATCAATATCTCGCTAGTAGTAACATTCAGTTTGTGGTTTTGTATGTTGAATCCACAGAGGGGAAGTTTCTGTCTCTTCTTTTGTTTCTTTTCTATTTTGGAGGGGGGATGTTTGGTTGGTTTTTTTTTTATTTTTTAAGTGACTGGCACTAAGTGAACTTGACACTATCAATTGCTGTCATTGGCTTTGGGGACCTGGTAAATACCAACAAGTTACAAGAATACACAAGGGCTTTCCTAGGCTATTAGAGGTACCCAGAACCTCCTTACTTACTTGACAGAAATTTTTGAGCTTTCTTCCTTTTCTAAAGAATACTTGCCACCCCCCTTTCCTTTGTATATAAGTTAATAGAATATCTAAAATTCACTTTTTTAAATTTCCTTTTCATATGTTGGTGTCCCATGCAGTCTGTAAGTTGACACCTTGATCTATTATATAGTATCAAGGAGGTGGTCAGCACACTGAAGCTGAAGTGCATCACTCTGTAGGCTCCTTGTGCAATAATACATCTTTATACTTTCACTGTTGCTGAAGGATTTCCCCAAAAAGGCAATGCCCTTTGATCAATACTGAGGTATATATGTAGTAAGAAAATGTTTGCTTTCTTTTACATTGTTTTTATTTTATCCAGGAAATGGGACGTCACAGAATAAAAGTGAGATGTGCAGAAACTGTGATATTCTTATTTTTAAGAAATGGATGTTTTGGACACAATTTTTTTTCTCTTCTTTCTTTTCTTTTTCCTGAGCTTTAAAAGCTTGAGAAAACAAAAGCAAACCTATCAAAGTCAGCATTCATATTTACAGGAGTTTGGGGGTTGTTCACCTTACCCACTGCAGTTTTCTATCTTATTTACTTACTTAGCCAAAACAATGTGAGTGTACAGAAATATTTCTGTATATATTACAACTTGTGACAATTTTAACATCTGTATAGTTTGTATTCAATTAGAGACCCTTTCTATGGAAAGCTCAGTAATTTTTTATTAAAAACATTACTATTGTTCATGTAAAACATGAAAAAAGCTAATTGTTTAGTAACAAACTGACAGAAGGGGGGAAAATTCAGTATTGGTATATCATTTAGGAGAACCAACAGAAATCCCGGTTTTGTTTTGATTTTACTTTTCCTTTTTTCAGTAAGTTCTTGCCCTGTACAGTTTCTTCCTCTTCCCTCTTTTCTTCCCAGAAAAACAGACAGGATACCTTTACTGTAAGTGCCTCTGCCAACCTGGCCAAGGAGTGCAAATCTTCATTACTGTCTGGTCTGCAGTGCTTTTAGGCTACCAATGAAACAAGCAAAAAAGTCACCTCTTCTACTTCATCTTCATTAGTACTTCTTTAGCAGAAGATTGGTTTTGTTTTAGAAATGTAAGCATAAGCCTTTAAACTCATTTCAGTCCCTCTGTAATTCAAACCGCTGCAGTTAAACAGCGTATCAAATTCTAATCACACTGTAGGTTTGTGCTTGCCAGACAGGTTTAAAAAGTGCTTAATTTTTCACTCCATGTAAGTCATTACAACAGGGTCAACAAATCAGGTCAGCCATTTCTTCCATGTCCTTTCGAAACTGTTCATTTCATGTCGGTTGAATATTCAGTCTTGAGCATCACCAAGCAGGTCCTTGTTTTAAAACTATTTTTTAAACTGTCTTATGATCTGTATGTATCTAGTCCTGGTTAAAAATAAAGCTTCATAATGCTATTTTTATTCATGATGTTAGCTGGCTGTGAAATATGAGACCTTTATCTATAGCAGGCAAAGAAATTCAGGATTCATTTACAGGTTGCCTATAAAGTTGTGTAATTTCAAAAGCAGTGTTCATTATGAAAGAGCTCTCAAGTTGCTTGTAAAGCTAATCTAATTAAAAAAAGATGATGTATAAAGGTTCTTGAAAACTATGTGGTTATTTGTAATCTTTGTAACTTTTAAAACTGCTCTGTAGCAACTAATTTATGAATGCCTCCTGATAGAGGGGCTAGGTGGATATTTGGTTGTTTTGTTGTGAGTGTTTGGTTGGGATTTTTGTTTGCATTTGGGTTGTTGTTGTGTGTTTGGTGGGTTTTTGTTTGAGGGGTGGGCGTTTGGGTTATGTTTTTTGGTTTGGGGGGGGTTGGGTTTTTTTGTTTGTTTGTTTGTTTTTAAATCAGAACTGTTTCTGCTCTGGAGAAGGATCTGGGACTTTTTTCTTCAGATTGCCTACAGTTACCTGGGTGTGGTCACCATTTTCCTGATGATTTCCTCCCTCAAAAACAGGACCCTTTTTAGGCTTTCTGAAGAGTGATTATGATGTAGAGTCAGCTCTAGTTTTTTCACCACTTTTGACGGGTATGGGTGGTACGGAATGAGTGACATTCAAACAGGATTTGTAAGGTTTAATGGAATCTCCTCAGTTTTACATGGCTCCCAATGAATTATGGGCCATTGAGAGAGGACAGGAGAATGGTAGAGTACAGGTGCAAAACTGTAAGAGATACCACAATATTCCTCCACTTTTGATGAGCTTTGTAATGACTGTGTGGTAATCAAGGGAACAGCTGTCTGGCTGTGCTTCTGACATCACTCTAGCTTTTGTGAAGCCCCCTGCAAGTGCTTGTCTGTCTTCAGCTAGTTCAGAAAGTTACCTGGCTCCAGCATTAGTGCACCTTTCATGGCACTTGCGTGCTAGTTTTGCTCATTTCTGCTCTAAAGTGATGGTTCTTGGCATTTTTTTAGGTTGAAACAGAAGTGTAGCAACACCGAGCTGATGGCAAAGTGCTTTGAAGCTTTTTCCATGTTCAGTGCTGTATAACTTCTTACAAGTACTCTTGAAAGTACCTCTTCCCCATCCTAGTTTTACATTGAACAAGGAAGAAACCTTACAGCCATCCTGTGTAGACCTGGTTTGGGTTTTGTTTTTTAAATTATCACATTGTTGAGCACAATATGCAGGGGGATTGTTTTGCATAGTAAAATCAAACACTGCACCAGGGAGAATGAAGTGTTTCGCTTGGGTGTTTCTCAGAAAAGGCATTTGCAGATTTGAGAGCTGACAGCCTGTATCACATAAAACATCTGGCTTTGCTGACCACTTCAGGGTCAGAGTGGAAAGATCACATCTCCATCATACTGGCAAGCATGGCCAAACTGCAAAGTGCCGTTTCTGTGCGTGCCGAATGCTTTGAAGAGGAGGGGAGAATGCCACGTGACGAGAGCAAACTCCCAAGTTGCCAAACTCCAGGAGTCTAGCGTTTGTACCTTGCCTGCAGGCAAGCAGGTAACTGCATGCTCTTGCAAATACTTAGGAGGAATTTATGAATACTTAGCAGCGAAGACTTTGAAGACATTCATGGGTCTCAGCTGGATTTGTGTCTCACCACCTTCTTGGAGGGGATGGGGCTTGAAGTATGGATCTCTGGGTCCCCCATTGTCAGCTTTTTTTTCTTTTTTCACATGTAAAGCTTGAATGTGAGTAATTACTGCACAGGTACCAAAGTCTGTATGTACAGGAACTGTGTTCACTCTGGAACATCTGCTGCATCAGAGTTGCTTGATCCTGTCTGTAAGGGGTGGATAGCAGCTGATGGAAGCAGGTTTCAAGGTCCTCTCTCCTACCAGACAAAACCAGTTCCAGAGAATTGTTGACTTTTACTACTGCTTACTGAGTTTCATCAAGCTTTTCCTGATGGCTTTGAAGTTGAGTGAACATACAGAACATTTATTCCTTTCCCAAAATATGAAAAACCCCCCCCAAACTGCAGCTCCCAAATGAGTTGGCTCTAAAAGGGGAAGGGACAACCTCTTGGGGATAGGCTCAATCTTTGGCAGGAGGGAGGAAGTAGTGAGTTGAATAGAAATGGTGAAGTAGGATGTGGAAAGACTGGCACATGAGACCAAGATAAAGCGTGTTGGGTGGGTATGAGGTATATGGGACATTCCAATTAAAAATATTGTATAGGTGCACAATATGTTTATCTCAGAAAAGACAGTTGGTGCATCCCATCCATCCTTTTCTTCATGGATGTGTGTTGCAAACAAGCATATTTTTATCTCTGAAGATGAGATGTTCGTAACTTTATTTGAACTAGGAGTTGGTTTCCTTGTCTGTATTCTGAAAGTAAGTTGTTGGACTTTCCCCTTATTAAATATGCAGCTTGGGATTAAACTTCTAATGATAATAGTTTAAGAGGTCTTTGGGAGAATTTACTGTAACTACCTTTGTATATAACATGGTGATAAATGCTGGAAGGGCTGACTGGCTCATTCAGCCTCTAAGCCCAGTGCCATCCTTTCCATATGGCTAAAGGTTTTCAGGGCATGCCTCACATCAGAGTGGGAGGGATGTAAAACACAGAGATGGGCTATCAATTTACCAGGATTAAACACAGGCAAGCTCTGATAAAAGACACACACTTCAGAGCAGTGTCTGAACTGAAACCGATTATTTTTTTAAAATACTGATGGGAAGTAAAATTTCATTTCTGAATATTCTGGATATCCAGTGCTCCTTGTGGGCTTGTCTGTCTGTGTCAGTGTAGTTTGCCAGGGTGGAACCAGTTCCTCTCCTGGTTTCAAGGGCTGATGTTCTATTTTATTTTATTTAAAAGCGAAAACATGAAGCCAGCATAACTAAAATGTAGAAATTTTACTCCTACTCACAAATGAAAAGCCTAGTGCCTGAATATCATATTGGATTGTGAATCTGGTATTTTGCTACCTAAAGAAAGCAAGGGTCAACCAAAAAGCCAAGATAAAAACCTCTCAGAACTATCTGAAGTCAAGTCACTTTGGTAGTAAATGTGTCCTGCTTATGTTACTGTATGTAAGCAAGCTTTTATAAATCTATTTTAAAAGATTGCATTAAAGCAGAAGACATGGTGGCAGCTCTAAGGAACAGACGGAAACTAGAATTTTGGAGCTGGATTAATGCCTGTTGGAATTCTGAGAATTTTTGTCTTGCAGTAAGATAGGAGTGAATCAACCTACACTCTGGAAACAAACTTCAATGCTACTTAAATACCCCTAGGTCTGAAAAGTACAGTTTTGGTGAGTGCTGTACCATGAGTTACCAGAGCCAAAAGATACTTCAGAACTGTTCTTATAGGAGCACTTGAGAACATCTTTGGACGTCAAGGAGAGTATTTCCTCAGGGAAAATGTGATTGTGGATACCGCTAATGTTTGCCAAAGGGACAGGGGTAATAACAATCTGTTTTCTGAGATTAGAGTCCAGTTGATGGTGTTCTCGATAGCAAAGAGCAAAGTTTGAGCTGTCACATCAGGCATATTTATTTTCCCTTTGCTTCCCCTTCCCCAGCCACAACATAATAGTGAGTAATGTGGTGCTGGGCACAGGTTCTGTGTGGTCATATTTTAATGAACAAGCAGAAACTGTAGAAACTCTCTTCAATCCTAAGTATTTCTTGTCTCTAGAAGAACTGCAGGGGTGTAGGTAGCAATCTATAAACTTTTTGGACTACTTTTATTTTTTCCCACCTGTACTATAAGAATATTGTAGCTGTTTGGGTTTGGGTTTTTTTAAACCCTTTATTTAAAATAACACATTAGGAAATGACTCTATCTAGCTGGCAGTTTCTGTAACTCTGCAGCTGTGCAACATTATGCAAGGAGATGAGGAGGGAGGGCACGTACTTCACGATAAACCCAAGGCTTATACAAATCCAAGAGGGCAGGCAGGGAGCAGGGGGCCACCTGTGGCCAGGCTGTCACTGGGACACCAGGAGTGGGATGCAGAAATGCTTCAGGCTCGTGGGACTGGGGAGAGAGCGGGTGGGGTCCTGCTGTGTCACAGCCAGGACAAGGCCTTGTCCCAAAGCAGAAAAACATGGTCTTTGTGTCCCAGAGGCGACAGAAACACACCGCTCTCTTACAGGGGGAGGATGCTGTGTGGCAAATGTGACACAAAAATCCACTGGGGCAGGGATGGAGGAGTGGGGAAAGTGGGAGGGGGGTGGTCACACTTCCAGTGTTCCAGTAGGTTTGAAAATTTGCTCGTTTCCTCATGTGAGAGCGCCTGGAGAGCATCTGCTCTGCCTCCACCCTGCCCCTGCCGTTCCTGCTCCCACGTGTGCATGGAGGCTTCTCCCACCCCTTGCTACCCCTGTGCTTTTGCATCCTTCCATGGCTCCCCGAGCACCGTCCCACCTGCTGTCAGCTGAGCTGCAAGCCCTTCTCTCGTGCTGTGTCCCGTGAGTGGGGGTTGGAGCGAATTATAGCATACTTGCCTGAGGAAAACATTTGGGGTGGCTGCCTTTCCAGGTGGTCAGGTGCTACCCAAGCTCTTGGCCGAGGGCTGTACAAAATGCCTTGAGAATAGTGGCTACCAAGTCATGGCTGGCTGCACAGCCTCTGGCTGGCGCTGCTGCCCGCCCTGAGTTGGTGCTGCCCGCCACGAGCGCCGTGTGCTGAGCTGCAGAGTTGTGCTCTGCGAGGCCAGCTAGCCTTGAAGGGCTGAAGGTGCTCCTTGTCCTTTGCAGAGGTACTGTTATACATGACACAGCTGATCATGGGACATACCCTTCACCTGGCACTGTGTTTAGAGTCCCTTAACCATGCAACAAGCACCCAGCAGCTGCTTCACGCCAGACTTGGGTAGTCTTTTGAAGAGAGGTAGAGGGAAGGAGACTGAAAACTGTTGCAGGTTTCATGGATGGGACATCTACTTGCCAGTCTCCTAAAAACGGTGTCACTTCAACACAAACCCACATCCACATGTGAAAACACACTGAAGGCTGGGATCAACCCATCCTGTAACAGCTCATAGCTGGCTGAAGATGTTTGCCCAACAACAGAAGCCTCCCATCCCTCTCTTCTTCCTGAAGAAGTTAAGGCAGCGTTTCCCTCCGTATCTGCTGCAGGGTGTGCATGGACTGACTGCAGCCTTTGTATGGTTCAGTGCCTGCACAGCTGAGGATGCAAGGCATTGGTTTAGGCTGGGAGTGTGATGCTGCAGATTTGTCTTGGAGAAGATAACATTTCTGGGACCTGTACAGGGATTAAAAGGAAGGTGGCATTAAGGCAACAACTTTTCAGTGTTTTGCTCCAAACTGAGGGCTCCCCATTACTTCAGGGGATGGTTGTGTTTAATGCTTGTGTCTGTAACACCTTGCAAACAGCTCCGAAGTCATGGCATTGCTTATCACCAGGGATGTGTGTCTGCTTCAGCAACTTTGCATTTCGTGGCCCAAGCCTAAGCCCAAATGTCAGCAATGAGACCTCTTGGCCGAGTTGTCTTAACTCTGCTGTATTGCTTGGGAAATGCTGCCTGGGTTTTGTAGTGCATGAAATATCCCCTATTTCCTCTCATGGGATGCTTTTCTGGCACTCTAAGTCTCTTCTAGGTATCATTCAAAGTTAATTAAGTCTGAGTTTTAATTCATGCTGTCTGCAGGGCTGATAATCCTTCCCCCCAGCACAGTGTGACTTGGAGAGGATTCAGCAATTAGGCTTGGCAGGGCAGAGCTTCCTTGTACCTGTCCTCGTGTCGTGGCACCTGCCCAGCTCCTGCCTGAAGTCCCCCAGTCTCCGATGCATGTGAGAGGAGACTTATCCCCCATCCCCAGGGTGTGCGTGCTGGCAGTGATGAGAGCTGTCCATGCCAAACCTTGCAGGGAGAGGAAGAAATGCACAGCTGGAAATCAGCTGATGGGCAGAGATGGTGTGAGCACCTCTGGGCTGTAGCAGGGCAAGGGTAAACAGGTGGACCTTACTTGCCTTCAGCTGTAATTTCAATTTGACCTGAAGCACTCCTGAGGTTGTTAGGTGGAAGTCCAGGGCTGGTTAGGTGCAAAGGGGCTCCTGAAGGTGGTCTGATCCAGCTCTCCCGCCCTCAAACAAGGTCACCCAGATCTGGCTGCCTAGGACCACGTCCAGTTGGATTAGAGTACCTTCAAGGGCAAACACTCCACAACCTCTGCAGGAAACCTGTTCTCATGTTCAGCTACCCTGGCTGGAAGAATTTTTTTCTCTTCTTTAAATTAAATTTCCTGTGTAGCTACTGCTAAATGTAAATCAAAGGAATATCCCAAAGGATTCTTAGCAGCATATCCTGGGGAACACAGCAGATTTAAGACCGGAGTCCCTTACTTGCATCTATCCATACTCCACCTGGTACAGGTGCCATCCTCTCTGAAGCCCCTGGGGTGTTGACTTATGCTCAGGATGACCCTTCCCTTTGGGTATGTTTCTGTTTGCCATCTGCCAGAACAGCCCAGGTCTGTGCCGTGTCCTTCCAGAGCTGCAGTAGCCGGAGCAGCTCGTGCCCAGCCCTGTGGTGCTGTGACACACCAGGGAGCTTTTCTTGCTGTTGGTGCTGCAGCCAGGCTCTGTCCCACCCTGCACCAGCATCTGCAGGAGGGCACTTTCCAAGTGAATCACTTGCACTTCAGCTTTGTGCCTGCCTCTGAACACACCACCTTCCCAGTGACTCAAAAACTGCTTACTGATCAGTAGCAGCACACCCACCGAGGGGATCCTTTGGGGAAGAAAGAAGATCATTGCTGGGATGCTCCAGAGAAGAGACTAGAGTCAGTGGAAAGACAAAGGCAGGGCAGCAAAGCAGTGGGGGGAAAGTGGGGTAAGCGCAGAGAGGCCCTATGGCCATTCCTGCCATTGAAAATTGCTTACTGAAGCCACGGGAAGAATGAAAACTCCCAAGGAAACCATATTCCTATAGCCTCATATCCTGTACCAGCCTTCACTGAGCTCGAGCCTACATCTTGTCCCAGCCTTTTCATGCCACTAGTGACAGCTCTCTGAAGAGAAGGTACTTGCAGCAAACACAAAAACTATGATCCAGAGACTGACATCAGTTAAAGAAAAAAAAAAAGCAATCACTGCTTTTAAATTAAACAATGGTGAAGCCAAACACTTGACTTGTTGGGTTTTGCCCCTTCAAAGGTTCTTTGTTATACAGTTTAGGATATGTCACCTCAAAAACATACTAAGGCAAAAAGCTGGTGAAATTATGTGAATGAAAGGTGATGGATGGAACAGAGACAGGGTGAGCTATTGAGGCCAAGCTGCTGCACCTGCTTAGAAATTTAATCTTGTCGTAAAGCAGCCTGGCCTGGCAGAAGCTAAAAGGAAACAGAGGAATTAAGGCCATGGCCACATCCCATTTTAAGATTTCACACCTGTAGTACACTACACTTCCCTGGGCCTGTTACACCCCTCTGGTTCCCTGGCTTAGTCGAGGCACAGGGGTTTTGTGTTTTATAAATCCCTCTGACTTCCTAAAACTCTGCCCTGCATCTCTTGCAAAGCTGTGTTGATGCCAAATGGTAATAGAAAATTAGCTTTGTCACTGAAACGGATGTAAGCAGTGCAATGCCTGTAACCCACAAAAGGATGCCTTTGGGGTTACTCCTGGGTCCTAAACTAGAGCTACTCTCTCATCTTCCCAGTCCTTCTTGCAACAAAGAATCACTCACAGAATCTAGTTAGCTGTACATTTACTCTTCATTTCCCAGCTAGTTGCAGATGTTTCCCCCCACCACCACTATTCCTCCTCCTTTAACTTGTTTGTGGTCCAGTCAGGGCTGCTGCTGCTCCACGTTCAGCCTGGAGCGCAGTGCAGGTGAAATACGAGCCTGCAATCCTGCACTCTCTGTTCTCTCCCCGCACAGGTTAGAGAGGAAGAAATAAGAATTCCTTACGTGCAAGGAGTGCCACCTAACGGCCTGTTGAAGGATCCCAAAGCCTGGGGCTTGGCTTCTTTCTTCCATGCGCTTGAGTCTATGAACACACACACATTTTCACATATAGTGACATGCAAGTCTCTTTAATGGCCTGTCTGCCCACAAACCACACTCTAATGGTAATTTTTATGCAGAGTCGTCACATTCATGTTTTAAAAAAGGAGTTTCTTAAATTCCAAGGCTTCAAGACAGCTATAGTAATCCAGAAGCAAGTAAGAACTTGGGTATTTCAGTTAGGAGTGTAAAACTGATGAATGCTAGCTATCTGTTCTTCACCATATCAGGCAGCAACAAACATGCTCAGAGGGGAGTGTAGGCCAGGTGTAACCTCACACCTGGTCACCCAGCCCAGCTTTTTAGAGGCCTTTCAATTTAAGGTGACAAGATTCAACAAAAGACACAGACACGGTGTTCTAGGATAACCAGACCCAGCACTGGTGAAGCAAACTGCTGTGGCAGCAGCTTCTTTCTCCAGCCAGAGTAGTCTGCATCATCCCACCATCACCATGGAATGCTCCAGCCACTTGGAAGAGATGTCCATCTGGCTTTTTCCTCAGAAACTTGCTATTGATTCCTTCTTGCTGTTACCCTGCAGTAAAGCGTATCTTGCTTTACTTGAAGAGTTGCTGTGTGTATGGAAAATGCGAGAGAACTGAGGAGCTCCAGAAGAACACACGAGGAAGAAAACCCTCACAAGCCATTTAGTCTACTGTCCTGCTGCACCAAAGGAAGTTTGAATAGCTACTTTGCACCTCAGGGATTATTATTCACTTCTTGTCCAGTTATGACTAAGCCCTCTCTAGCCTTTGATTTTGTACTAGATTATCACCTGGTGACCTTCATTACTCCGGCTCAGAGGCAGGCAGCACAGTTCCAAATGAGCAATATTTCTCTGGCTGTTCTCTTGGAAAATGCTCCTACAAAGCAGGCTCAGGTAAGAGGTTCCTGATTCCACACTGAGCAGCAGGGCCTGCTTCCACCTAGACATAGAGAGCCTCCTTGTCAGCTTATGCACAGGCATTAGGGTTGAACTGGCCGTGAGAATACATTTCTCCCATGTGACCCAAATATGCCAGGTGAAAACAAAGAGAGGTTGGACTAAACGAGAGATGAACACACACTACTGCTTTTAAAATATGTTCTAAAATAGTCTATTTCTATTGCCTATCTTCTTGCAAGATACTAATGCATTTTAGTAGCCCTGAGAAAAATTCTTCCCACTGCTTTCATCAGAACTCAAGTATTAAGAAAACTTCCTAGATAACATTTCCATAAAGTAAAAAATACTTGCTAATATTCAACCTTCAAGATTTCTTGCCTGATAACCAGTTTCAAGGCAACTGAAGAGCAGACTCTAATGACAATAATGGAAGGTCCAAGCAACCCCCACTTAGGTAGTTTTACCCCTGGAACTCCTCTCTGAATTATGCCGAGAGATCCTAACAGGTCACCACAAAATGAGATGGCTTTTTCCTTTAGTTTGCAGAACCTTCTGTTGACAAAATGCACACACACGCTTGACCCTCCTTCATAGCTGCTTTGCCTCAGAAATCGAGTCTATTAACTTGTTTGTCAGATTTCCCTTCAGGCAACTCACGCTGCACTTCAGCGAAGCGTGCTCGTTCAAGGCTCACTGAGAGCTTGTGTTGTTCCAGGCAGTATCTGAACTCACTCAAGGACAAAGACAACCAACAGAGGAGATGAAACTTCTCACCTTTGACCCAAATTGAGCAGCGTGTTTAGAAAACATACTGGTAGTCATTGCTGTCCTTGTGGGTAGGACACTGTAACCAAGCACATTTTACAGAAGCAGCATTTGTAGTAACATACCCAAAATGAAGGTGGCCATGACCCATTAGTAACAGCCTGCAATAAATATCAACTGCAAAGCCTTCCTCTCTGGATAGAAGAGATCCTGGTATTAGAACACTTCCTTATAAAAACATTATGACAGAGGTGCTATTTTTCCATAGCTTATCTAGAATTGCTCAATTGTTTGGACAATGATCTATTTTAGGACGTGTATATGAGGGACAGACTTGCCTACAGCTTAAGTTCCCCCTTCCCTCAACAGGCTACACTATTCACTAAATTCTTCATTTGTTTTCTGTTCGTCCTTCAAATGAACAATTCAGAAATAAAATTCATTAGGAAAAAATCCCCACAATTAACAATACCCACAATCCTTCGCCTTTACCCCCATCTGTCATAGTAGGAAAGACAAATGAGGAAACTGCAGAGAGCAATTTTAGTGGAATTACCTCTCAAAAATGCTTCATGATGTGAGAGACACATCATTGCTTTGTGGTGCAACTCTCATCGTCATCCTGAAAACATAAGATAATACAAATATTTCTTGGTAGTCCTGTCATTGAAAATGTCAAGTATCACTGGAAACACTGATAGATGCAGCTGCAGCTTTAAGAAGGAAGTATGGAAAATTAACACGGCAAAGCAAGTTTTACTGTCAGTATTAGTAAAATTTTTTACAGTGAAACTGCTTTAAAAATGGGATGGAGAAAGCAGCAGTTGATGCAATCTGTATTCACCAGCACCTGTTTATACAGGGAAATTTAAGAAGGAAAATTTTAAAGGCTCTAATAAACAAGACTGTTATCAAATATACAGGCAAACCCACTGGTAAGTGACACAAAATGGCCAGGCTTAGTGGAAATTTAAACTTCAGTAACAATTTATTCAAAGTATGGAAGAATAAAGTAATTTACATTAAACTTCTGTAGTGTCAATATTTTTAAAAACATAAAGCATTTAAAATGAGTTAAGAGAACAGGAGTAATACTGTAATCACATATGAACCAGGCTGATACAGCCATTTAAAATTACAGCAACAAGATATAAAACAATTTTGTTTAAAAGCTAATTATATAAAACAATTTCTATGTTTAAGCAAACATACTTACAATCAGTTTTACTGATTGTAAGGACAAACTGTTTAATGCTTAACCCGTTAAATACCTTAGTGCAGCAAGAGAACCTTTCAGGAAGCTCCCATAGAAAACTCATGTGCCTGGCATTCATAACTTGTCGTGGCACAATGGCTTTAGTACTCGACTGACTGGCCTGCTAACCACAAACCTGGCTGGCTTCCAGAAGCAGCAAAATAAAGACTGGCAGGTAATGTCACCTTAATACGAATTTGTCCTGTATCGCACTGGAAGTTTAACTGGGAAATCATGACAGCTTTTATGGCATGTCCAGGAGCAGTCTTTACCTGTATTCCTAGCAGCATTACGCACAATTTTTACTTACTAGCCTGAGGATACAGAGGTCAGTTACATTTTAAATTCCATTTCAGAACAGGCACACAGGAGTGTAACAACAGCTAAGCAAACCCTGAACAAATTACTTTTCAAACAACGTTTCCAGCCCTGGTTTATCTTTTTAAGAAACTTTCTGCTGTTTTACACAAGACAAGTATCAAGGTGTTCATTTATTTTAGATTCCAAAACGTCAGTCTCACAAACAGGACAACTGACTCTTCTATCCTCCCTCACAGGATTGCTAGGACTTGCAGAGGACTGCGTAAATTCAGCTCTGGTTTTTGTAGTTGTAGTGACATCAGTACCCTCCTTTTTGATGAAATACTTTTCAAAGGCAGTTTTGTCATCCTTTTTTGGCCATTGCCGCAGTGTATTAACACATTCTAAGCTTTTTTTCTTAGATGCACCCTGAGCTCTTGGGGTCTGCTCCAAACAAATTTGTTTCGGTGACCGGTTAGAAGATGGCATAGCCCTCTTGCCAGCTGGTGAGCTTTGGCTTGATGTTTCTTCAGCAACACGAGCAATCCTAGCAGGCAATCCACAGTCGTTCTCATCATCTTCTGTATTAGCAGCAGAGGCTTTCGGAAACTCACGCTTTAAAGCCAAGTTGCTCTTCTCACTGGCACCACTGGTATGAAGCGGAAAGATGCCATGATGGGGTAATTTTTCCAGTTTTATCTCATTTTTAGGGAATGGTATTGTCCTTACTGCTGAGTGATGCAGTGAGCCATGTGCTTCACTGTTTCCAGTGCAGGTGCTGGCATTTGTGTTTTTCTCTGAAAGTACACCGTCCCCTCCTCCAAGCCGATATCCCATTCCACTAAAAGGAGTCAGGTCCTGCACACCATGCATTTGTGTCTTGCCTGCAAAATCAGATTAAAAAATAACTTAGTAATTTTTTCATTAAAAAATCATGGGCTTAGTATTTGAGGTGCTTCACACAAAAAAATCTGCTGCTTGAAAATAATGCATCAAACTAAACTTTTTGTAGAAAATTCAGCTGAGGAGCAGCCTAGAAGTGCCCAAACAAACAGGCCTTGTTCTTTGGCTATGTAGCAGTAGCATCTAAACCAAGCTTATGTAGTGTTTGATCCATATTCGTTCAAGAAAATGTCTGAACAAAAATCAGTTTGGAAAAGGAAAGAAAAAAATCATAAAATACCTTTGATAGGTGACTTGAAATGTGGAGGTTTTGCTGTCTGAGTTTTCTGCTTGGACTTCTCTGAGAATTTCTCTGGCTCCTTCACTTTTGTGAACGTGCCCCCACATGTCCTTTGATGCTCATCCCACCAGAAGTCATGTGCAGAGGGTGCTCTGTTCATTGAGCGCTTCACATACCCAAAGTAGGGCGCTCTGCTTTGGCAGGGGCCATTGCATCGCCACCAGTGCTGGCGGTACAAATTAATCTCATCATAAAAATTGTGATAGATCTACGTTTAAAACAAACAAACAAACAAACCCAAAAAAGACCAGTCATTCAGGAAGTTACAAATTTTATATCACTAGCTCTATAATATTTTTTAAAAAATTTATTTCCATGTGATTTCTTCCACTACTGCTGTGATTTTTATATTAGCAATTAAGAGAGCTGCACCTGAGTGAAATCTGATCAACATTTAGCTACCATTACAATAAAGCTTTAAAAAAAAAAGACAGGATGTGTAGGAATATGTCCTGATTATCTTGTTTGAACTGCAGTAAAATCACTTTGGAAATCTATCTACAACTTCACCTAGAAGATGAACTGTTTAGAATGCATTGCAAACGATACCAGTACTGTATTCTCCTTTCAGCTATTACCTTAACTGATCTTATTAGACGCACAATTTTTAAGTATTAACATTAATATCATTCCCCTCTATTGACATAAATCTTGACTGCTCTTCACATGAAGCACCTCTGTCCCTGCCACCATTAAGCTGTTTCTAGTTTACCACAAAAGCTTAAAGAAAAATTCTTGCAGAAAACATACCTGAAAACTGTATTACTAACAACTCAACAGAACTTCCTCAGCCTGTTCCGACCACCATCCCCAACAAAGTAACTATGGAACTGGCACACACTTGGATGCAAATTTTTATTGGTAGCAACTACGGAGTGTCTAACAAGAACATTACTTACTCCACACTGGTCAACTGAGACACCAAATCAGGAAGAAAGCGCTATTAAATCAGGTGAAGAGGATCATTCTTACCGTGACATTGGCTCCAGTCAGGAGATTAATGCGACGCATGTGCTTGCAGAACTCCGGTCCATGAGACTCGCGATCTTTGTAGTTATGAGTAACAAAGAGCAGGGCATGGATCATTTCGTGCAACAGTGTCTGAAATGATGGAAACATTAGATATTCGCTGAAAAGCACTGAATTTTCAGTTCCATGTTCAAGCTGCAAGTATGTTATTCTTCTACACTGATTGTGGTACTGATCTTATCTTTGATTATTCACATATTCAGTCTGAGTCATAAAAACAAAATACTTTGATCTATCAAATTACCCCTATTCCCAGATCACTAAAACATGCTGCAGAATATCACTACAACAAGCAGCATTCCAAAAAGGAGAAATAATCCTCAAACTTAAATCACATCTTTAAAGACATCGTCCCCTACACAACCTCAAAAGAGAGCCACTTTTGAGCATGCTGAAATTCTACAGCATTTCTGTTCTCAGGCAAATCTGAATGTTCAGCCAGCTCAAAGCAGCAGCTCTAGCAGAGGCCCAAAAAGCAACAAGAAGTCATGTTAAGTCATATTCTATATCCTTATTTTCTGCTGTTGGCCTTTTCAAAACTACAGTCCGTGTTTGGTTTGTATTTTAAAGGACAATTTAGGGGTTTAAAACCTGGGGTGTTTTTTTCCCTGTATAAAGCCAACAAAATAAACAAGTGACTTTAAGACTTCTAATTGGGAGTTGCTCACTTTAAACATAAAACTAAAAGTTACCATGCTACTGCAGCACAAGTCACACAAACGTAACAGTAAAGCCACCACTGTTTTATGATCTGTAAGTGATTGCCTGAAAGCATCCCAGTATGAAATCTAAAATGTTTGTATGAAGCAGGGGTTGCTGACACAATATACTTTATGAACCTATTCATAACCCATGTTCCTCCACACAGAACGGGATCCCACAAATACCTCCACAAGATCCTTCCTTGGCCGTAACTTTAGAAGCGGCTCACTGAGGCGAATGGAACACAACCCACTTCTTTCGTGATATGAACAGATACCAGCAGAGCTGAAAGGAAAAACAGAAAGAAAATATGAAAATCTATTTGCTTCTGTAGCACATGAAGAAAATGTAGAGTTTAAGTTAAAATGCCATTCCCCTGTAAACACATGCTAGGTCACTCAGCACGTGGAATAAAATCACTCTGAGTAGTTACTGGAAAAACTACAAAAGCATTGTTAAGCAAAGAAAAAAAAAAAAAAATCCCCAGGTTCCTTAGAGCAGAAAAACCTGTTTAGAAGGCAGAAGAATGTTTCCTCGTGATGGACTGGAACACACTACACAGAGGCTGGAGATTCACAGCAGCAAACACAGACTTAATTTCTGGTTGTTTCAATTTCACTCCCCACCCTTCATCAATTTTTGACTCATACCGAACCTACACGCACCTTCACTTCCGTGCACTAAGCCAGCAAACACCACTTTTTTTGTCGGTGTTAGTCCTACTGAGTTAGTCCTTTATCAGTGCAATATCCAACTGTTTCCAAATGTCTAAAGAATACTGCAACCAGCAGAGGATAAAAGCCGGCAGGACTCCAGCCACCAGCAATTGCATCTGCTGCAGAACCGCAGACTGCACTTCAAGGATTCCTGGGTTTAACCTCAGATTTCTTCTATATTCCCCTTCCTAATCTATTCTAAGGGGTTTTTTTAAAAAATATACTATTATTGGTTCATATTTGCCTTTTTGCTGTGCAGTAAAGCTATCATAAAGACTGAGACCCCGAGCAGAGCAGCAACACGAGTCCGTGAGGTTCCCACACACACCATCTCAGACCAATTTCCTCCGTTTTAACATCCTCCGGCTTGCCTGCACGCCGGGGAAAGCCACTGATGGCTGCCAGGGACGACAGACGCGAGGCAACGGAGACAACGACAGCGACCAACTCACGTCCCGCCGTACGGGCTCTGCCAGAGATTCGGGACACGCAAGAGCCCCAACACGGCGCCAGCGGGGCTCAGCGAGGAGCAGCACAATGACAAGCGACACCTCCTCCCCGACACACGCCGCGGCTCCGCGGGTGCCGGTCCCTCCCACCGCCCCGACACGGCGCACGCTGCCGGCGCCGCCGGAGGCACGGCGGGCGGCTCCCCAAACACAAGGATCGGCCTCCCCGCCGCCTTCCCGGCCCCGCCGACCCCACCCCGTGCCGCACCTGGTCATGCGGGGGCTCCAGGACACCGTGACAGCCTCCAGCTTGCCCCAGAAGAGCGTCTGGTTGAACTGCACGAACAAGGCATGCACGTCGGGGCTGGGGTCCAGCAGCTCCCACGCCTCGTCCACCACCGACAGCGGCCGGAGGGACGAGCGGTACGGAGAGACATCAGGGCGCTTTGCTGCTGCTGCTGCCGCCACCTTGTCCTGTTCTTCCCACTCCTTCTGCAGCCTGAGCGCCAACAAGAAGTCCTCGTCCTCCATGCCGAGCGCAGCTCCCCCCGGCCGGCACAGCCCCAACCGGAACCGCCTCCGCAGCGGCGCAGGCGCAGCACCGACCCGCGGGCCGCCGGCGCGTCCTTCCGGGTGCGCCCGCAGCGGCGTCCCCTCCGCCCCTTCCCTTCCCTCCCTTCCCTTCATTCCCTCTGCCCCTTCCTTCTCTTCCCCGCCCCGCCCGGCGCGGATCCATCGCGTCACCGCAGGCAGCCGCTCCTGCTGCCGAGGCGCGGGGCGCAGGCGCGGTGTCCCCGGTGGCGGCGGGGCGGCTGCCGGGCGGCGGTGCTGCGGACATGGCGCTGTCGCTGGGCGAGGGCGGCGGCGGGAGCCGGCTGCGGCGGCAGCTGGAGTCGGGCGGCTTCGCGGCGGGCGAGTACGTGAAGCAGCTGTCGCAGCAGTCGGACGGGGACCGGGACCTGCAGGAGCACCGGCAGCGCATCCAGGCGCTGAGCGAGGAGACGGCGCAGAGCCTGAAGCGCAACGTCTACCAAAACTACCGGCAATTCATCGAGACGGCGCGGGAGATCAGCTACCTGGAGAGCGAGATGTACCAGCTCAGCCACATCCTCACCGAGCAGAAGGGCATCATGGAGGCCGTCACCCAGGCCCTGCTCCTCCAGGCCGACCGCGACGACCCCGCGCTGGGCGCCCGCCGCGCCGCCGCCGCCGCCGACCCCTTCCTGCCGCTGTCGGCCAAGGATGCGGCGGCCAACGAGGAGGGGCGGCAGCGCACTCTCACCACCCTCCTGGAGAAGGTGGAGGGCTGCCGCGACCTCCTGCCCGAGAGCCCCGGCAAGTACCTGGTCTACAACGGCGACCTGCTGGAGTACGACGCCGACCACATGGCGCAGATCCAGCGGGTGCACGCCTTCCTCATGAACGACTGCCTGCTCGTGGCCACCGCCCTGCCCAACCGCCGCGGCGCCTACCGCTACGACGCCCTGTACCCCCTCGACGGGCTGGCCGTGGTCAACGTCAAGGACAACCCGCCTATGAAGGACATGTTCAAGCTGCTCATGTTCCCCGAGAGCCGCATCTTCCAGGCCGAGAACGCCAAGATCAAGAAGGAGTGGCTGGAGGTGCTGGAGGAGACCAAGCGCAACCGCGCCCTCAGCGAGAAGCGGCGCCTGGAGCAGGAGGCCCTGCCCCGGCCCGCCCCCACGCCCCCCGAATCCACCAACCCCTTCGACGAGGAGGAGGACGAGGATGAGCCCTCCGCTGAGGAGGAGGTTGTTGACCTCTCGCTGGAGTGGATCCAGGAGCTGCCCGAGGACCTGGACGTCTGCATCGCTCAGCGGGACTTCGAGGGGGCGGTGGACCTCTTGGATAAACTGAACGAGTACCTGGCGGACAAGCCTGTGAGCCAGCCCGTGAAGGAGCTGCGGGCCAAGGTGGACGAGCGCGTCCGGCAGCTCACGGATGTCCTGGTGTTCGAGCTGTCTCCAGACCGCTCGCTGCGGGGAGGGCCGCGGGCCACCCGCCGGGCCGTGTCCCAGCTCATTCGCCTGGGCCAGTCCACCAAGGCCTGCGAGCTGTTCCTGAAGAACCGGGCGGCCGCGGTGCACACGGCCATCCGGCAGCTGCGCATCGAGGGCGCCACGCTCCTCTACATCCACAAGCTCTGCCACGTCTTCTTCACCAGCCTCCTGGAGACGGCCAGGGAGTTCGAGACGGACTTCGCCGGCAACAACGGCTGCTACTCGGCCTTTGTTGTCTGGGCCCGCTCGTCCATGAGGATGTTTGTAGATGCCTTCAGTAAGCAAGTATTTGATAGCAAAGAGAGTTTGTCGACTGCGGCAGAGTGTGTCAAGGTAAGAGAGCCCAGAGAGGGGGGGTGGTGGAGCGCAATCGCTTAAACAAAGGTTTCAAGGCTTTAAATTCTCATTTCTGACTCTAGTTGTTGACTCTTGTGCGGGTCTCCAGAGAGGTCTCCTGCTTTGAAAGGTTAATATTCATTCGAGGTTTGTTTGCATTTTTTCCAATTTAACAGAGGGAAGCCTAAAAAAACCCTCGCCTTTATCAGGAATGCAAAATGTGTTGATTCTTAATGTACCTTTAAATAGTAGGAGGTTCTGAAATTTACATAAGCTACACCTGAATTATAAGTACTTCAAAACTTTCTCTTTGTTTTCCAAGGCTCTCCATAGCTACATTTTCATACTTTTTTTGCAAGACTAACTTTCTCAGGTTATGCTTTCTTTCAGCTGCTAGTTGGGAGGAGGGAAAAAAAAAAACCCCAAAACAAAAAAAACCCTGCTTATGTATGAGTGGGTTATAGTGTAATTGCCCAGAGTATTTTTGATAGCCAGGGTGTATCTTTTAGTTATTAATTTCTCATTAATGAGATTCTTAAAGCATGTGAAATAAGTGTGAGTAACACTTCTCAGTTTTCTGAGATAAATTTGATAAATATGTAAGATGTAAAGGGAGCCTGCACAGTAATAACATCCTTTGCTGTTCTTTGTTATCCCAGGTAGCTAAAGAACACTGCAAGCAGCTGAGCGAGATTGGACTGGATCTCACCTTCATCATTCATGCCCTCTTGGTAAAGGATATCAAAGGTGCTTTACAGAGCTACAAGGATATCATCATCGAGGCCACCAAGCACCGCAACTCCGAGGAGATGTGGAGAAAGATGAACCTGATGACTCCAGAGGCGCTGGGGAAGCTCAGGGAGGAGATGAGGAGCTGTGGGGTGGGCAATTTTGACCAGTACACGGGTGATGACTGCTGGGTCAACCTCAGTTACACTGTAGTAGCTTTCACTAAGCAGACTATGGCCTTCTTGGAGGAGGCGTTAAAGCTTTACTTTCCAGAGCTGCATATGGTTCTTCTGGAGAGTCTCGTGGAAATCATCCTGGTGGCTGTCCAGCATGTCGATTACAGTTTACGGTGTGAACAGGACCCTGAGAAAAAAGCGTTCATTAGGCAGAACGCCTCTTTCCTGTATGAAACTGTCCTTCCTGTTGTGGAAAAAAGGTTTGAGGAAGGAGTTGGAAAGCCAGCCAAGCAGCTACAGGATCTGAGAAATGCCTCAAGATTGATGCGTGTAAATCCGGAAAGTACCACCTCTGTGGTGTGAAGTGAACCCCACTGTTCTGGGAACAGGTGGCAGCACTTACTGAAGATGTTGTACATTGAACAGATGAACTAAACAGGGGGTTTGAGTCCCTGAAAGATGCAGAAGTCCTGTTGCTGCATTCTAGAAGCTGAAGACTTTGAATCAATGCCTGCAAGCATGCAATGCTTCACTTGGTGGATGGGGTGTAGGGAAGAGAGAAGGTGGAGGTCACGTGTCCTTGGACAGCATATCCTGTACAAAGGGCTTGTGTAATATTCATGACTGGGGAAATAACTGTAATACACAAATTTTGGCCAAATTTTTTGTGAAAGTCTTACATACATATGCAGCAGATGGCGGGAAAAGTTCGATCCTCATCATGTCACTGTAACAGTTCTTTTTTAAGGCATTGTTCTGGTAGGAGGGGAAGTGCTGAAGCATTCCCAGGGTGTGGTATTATTATTAGTAAGGCACATCCACCACCCAGATGTGACTCAGCACCGCAGATAAATGACATGGATTTGCACAGCGTCATTTTTGTGGTAGTCTACATTGTGGTAGCAATGTAGACTTTTTTGTAACATTGAGATTGTCTTCATTTATTTCAAAGGCAGCCTGAAATAAAAATGGTTGTGGTGTTTGGGTGAAGGGGCTTCTTCTATTTAATAAGCTGGCCTGTCAGCCAGAATTATAGGTGTCTGAAAACAAACCTGCTGTCAGAAGCATTTGTTCCCTTGAAGAAAAGTGAGAATAAATTGCTTCCCTTCCTCTTTGTGTTCCTCTTCCATGTTTTCTCACGGATCTGATTGGGGTCAAGTCCATTTAGTGAAGTGTGTACTTTTGCTTGAGGTCACAAATGCATTATGGACTGTCGTCTCCTGGTTAGAACCATAGTGAAGAGGCATAAATGTTCTTGAGACATGCAGGGCAGGGAGAGGGACTGAAGGGACCATTTCATTTGGAAGAAATGGAATGCTAGCTTTGCTGTACAGAAGCAGCACCTGGTGAAGAGACTGTGAGGCTTTTTGTAGGAGATGTGAGCTTTGAAGTATACACTGTCTCCTGCAAGAACTAGCATCATTTCCTGTAATACAGCAATAAACAAGAACTGTCTTTTTTGCAGAAATCACAAAGATTTGGTTGGCAATTTTAACGTAGATGGGGAAAGTTTATACAAATTCTCATGTCTGGATTGAGTGGTGTTGGCTGTCTTGTGCTGTATATGTCTGTGAAAATAAAATAAGCCAAGAGTTGTGTCAAGGCTGGTTTTGGAAAGCTTGTCAGCTTCAGCTTCTAAACTGTGCAAACTTCTGCTTCTGTGCAAACTTCCTTAGTTGTGACAAAATCGTGTTACAGCTAAGGAACCTTGTATTAGTCCCTCAAAAAGTGTCCTTAACCGGAATAACTAAATATCCTGTTCGTGTAACTGTTGTACTAAAGCTTCTTAATTTCTCCCTCTTTTCCTATTGCTAGTTCCATGCAGTTTTCACTTCAGTGTCTGGGCTTTGTTCTCTTGCTCTTTGGATACCTTTTGAACTGTCAGATTTTGCAAAGCACCCTATTGTCTCTGCTCACTTGCTTTTCAGTGTTTGGGCCTTTTGCTATAAACTCAAAAAAAAAGTCATACAAAATGTTTTTAAAGGGTAACTTGTTGCTCCCAGATTATATTAATTGAAAACCAGTGAAATAGCTCTCCTTTTATTTTAAGGGACAGTGAGAGTTAGAACTTGTGTAACGAGTTCTGTCAGAGAGAGAGTCCTATTGGTGTTATTTCAGTCGTGAACTGTTTTGGATATCAGAACCTAGTGAGGTACAGCAAAGTAATACAACCTCTGTCATCTGTTTAAAGTGGGAAAAGTGCCAACCTAATCTGAGAAATGCTTTCAAGTGAATTATAAACGAGAGCTCTCTGTGGTGATGGGTATTTTGGAGAAGAGGGAGAAGAGATGGCTTTTTTTTTTTTCTGTGAACACAGATATATATATATATATATTTAACAGCAGAAGAAAGCAGAATAAATACACATGAGCCTTATCTTTGTGTGTTTGCAAGAGGAGGGTTAGATCTGGAACTCTATACTAATTATTGTGATGATTTTATGCAAGAAGCTGAATTGTAGTTTTCCCAATTCTCAAGCATTAACACGAGGCTGAAAAGGAGGAGAGCCCTGTTCATGCTTCTGTTGTGAGCTGGTGTAGCACAGCTTACCCTCATCAGAGGATGAAATGTAGAATGTCATTCTGCCACATGCTCTGTTCTGTCTCTGTCATTGAGCCCTTCATCAATCTCTCTATGGCACACTGAGCCTACTGACTTTGTCTCTGCTGTCATCTCTGGAGCAGTGGGCTTACGTTGATGTTAATGCATCAGGGAATCTGGCTTTTCATTTGGGTCATAAAACCTCATGTTCTTGTGCCTCACAATTCAAACAGGTGTGGATTTGTATAAACTGCTATGAGTGTCACTGATATTTTGTAACTTGTGAATCTATTGAAGGAAAACAGCATAAAGAATATGGTGTGGAATTAAACTGAACAACCTTTTTTGTTAATTTAGTTAACAGAGAAAAATCAGTGTAGGCTGACTCATAGTTTAATAAATTTCAGTTTTGGAATGGTACTTTCCTTTTTCTGAGCTGTCTTGTGGCAGTCATGTTGTTCAAGTTGGGACTTGCAGTAACTACTGAATGATATGGTAACAGTTCTGCTGATTTGAGAAGGAGGTAATATTGGGGCGTTTTGAGACAACTGCATATAGAATCTGGCTTCCTTTAGCTGCTCTGACAACTGAGTAAAATGATTTTTTTTTTTAAATTCAGATAAATTTATGTATTGGAATTTAATGCAGTAACTTTTCTGAACAATGAAAACCGTGTATTAAAACTTTTGGACATACAGCACTGTGGTGTATTTGTTTTGATCATCAGAAACAGGATGTTGGTTTGAAGCTGGACTTCCAGTGAAGTCAGAGAGCTTCAGGTCAGTCTCTTGTGAGGGAGCGGTGAGCAGCAGCCAGCTGATGAAAGCCAGGTGGTGTCACTTCAGTTACATTCTTAGAGAGTCACTTCAGTTAGGTGGCGCAGGAAGAAAATGTTTCTGGACATAGAGGAGAGGCTGTACTCTCCTCTGATGGGACTTTGGGTGTGTATGTGATGGATTATCAACACCAAGGGAGCGTAATTCTAAAGGGTTTGTTGTCTTCCAGACTTTTTTTGTGTCTGGAGTCCATCCATACTTACCTTGGATGCTGAGTGTGTAGTACAGCCTGTCCCCTCACTAGGTGGAGCTTTGTGCTTCGCTGAAACCTCAGCCGGCTGGAGCAGGCACAGGCATAGGCATGAAAGCTGTGCTGCCCTGCAGTGTGGCTTTTCAAGGTTTTGGGTAGCATGCTGGGGGAAGATGCTGCGGAGAATGATCCAGATGTTAAATGGTTCAGGGCTTTTTAATTCCTTGGCAGTGGTGGTGTCTGCATTTTCTAATTCTTGTACTGTTCGTTTTTTGGTTCTTCATGTTTTCCTGTGGGGGGTTCTGTACTGTTGGCAGGTGTCCTTCAGGGTATCTCGCCTTTCTGCTTTTGTTTAAGGTAGGTACCAACATGCGGCTTGTGTTCTGCCTGAAAAACACTTGCTATACTTCGAGCCCCTGCAGAGATGTGAAAAGTTGCTTGTCCCAGCTGCAGTTTTGTCTCATGTATGTTCAGATTACTGGCTTCTCAAAGTCAAGTTTGTGTGACCTCTGGTCATTTTACTTCAATATTGGATTGAAATTCCTGTGTAACTTCATGCTCACAGCGCAGATTTGCATTCCAGCACAGTAACACAAAAGGTCCCCACCGCCTATCATTATAACCTACACACTCTTTGTATTCCCTTTGCTAACCAACTGTTTCAATTTAATTGGCTTACCATTTACTTAAAAAATATTAATACCTTTTACTTAAAAATATTAATAGGTCTGCAGACTCTTTAGTGTATTTTCTCTGATGAAAATCAAATCTGGCATGGGGCTGATCTGTCAAGCAGCTCTGACCATAAACATCTTTTTCCTCACAAGTTCAGGAGTTGTGATACGCCTTCAATCCCAACGAAATCTGAGGGACAGTGGAGAGAGAAGCACCTCAAACTGTGGGGAAATTTATGTCATTTACCACTTCAAGGGATGTCGACTGGAGTAATAGATCAGAATTTGATTGAGCCACCTTGGACACAGAGTTTTTACCTCTTGTGTATTTAGGAAACTTTGCTTATACAGCTTCAGCAGCCTCAACATGCCCTGTAATACAGTTCTCAATTTCAGGGTTGCAAGCTGAACTAGATTATCTGCTACAGATGTGCTCAATTTGACGCAGCAGAGATAAAAGTACCGGCAAGGGACCTGGTCTGTGCTGACCACCGAGCAGTAGTACCCCTCCTGGGGCTTTACATGGCTGATCAGGGCAGTTTTAAGGCAATTTTAGATCACCCTGTGGCCCTGTGGTATTTATTCTCTCTCCCTCCCCATGCAGCGGCTGCATTCCATTCGATGGGCAGAGCATCCCGCTTCCCATCCAAGAAGAAGATACTGTGGGAGGATGGAGAGGAGCTGCTCCCAAAATTTCTTGAAGCAAGCTGCGGGGGCATGGCCGCCAGCGGGGCTCCCGCAGGAGCTGTGCCTTGGGGAGCATCCCCTCGGCGCAGGGACCGCGGGCACCCCTGCGAGCAGGCACGATTGCATTCCATCTGTTCCCACTGTCCGCTGCCAGAGCAAAGCTGGTACGGAAGCTGAGAGATTGATCTCTTCGTGTCAAGGCAGGAGCTGGGCCCTGAGGCGTGGTCTTAGATTGCCCAAAATATAATGTTGGGAATCTCGTTGAGATGTGTCAGTAATATCTTGGCATGTGATTAGTGAATGCAATGCACTAGGAAGGTGGAGCAGGAAGAGGGACAGGTAGTGTTAACTTCACTGCTGCTTGGGAAAACCTTGGAGATGCCTGAATTGATGATGTTTTCAAGTTATTTTTTAAAAAAAATTAATTGAAAGCATACAGCTCTTCATCTAATTGCACCAAGACACACAGTTCTTCCTCTGACCTCCCAGAAACTGATCCAAACGAAATCAAAAGTCTCATGAAAGTAAGAGAGAGTTAGCCAAATCTGTTTTGGTATAAGGCATGTGAATCTAAACACTGCAAACTTCAGAAAAATTAAGATCTGAACTGCAAACATTCTCCAAACTGACTGGGATGAGGGAAAACTTTGCCTCAGACTTCTAGACTTTTGGACTTTGAGTTCTCTGGGCTTTGAGTCATTCCTACTGTTACTAGAAATCACAATTCATAGACAACAATCTGTGCCAGTCAGACTAATGTGTTTTGCTTTGTTTTGTTTTAATTATATCTTTGCAGCACTGCTGCAGTTTGGGGATTCCTGTTAATTTTTCAAACCAAGTATTCACAATAGGAAGGAGCCCCGATCCTAGCCCCAGCTCCTGCAGGATGGGATTGTCAGGAGAGTACTTGAAGCTCTGCAGAGAGTCCTTCCTTCCTCAGGATTCAGTGAATTTTTCTCTCAAAATGCAGATCTCTGATAAGCAGCTTCTGCTCTGCTTTATTTCCCGCTCACTAACAATTGGCAGGATTGTTTGTTTTCCCACTCCACAATATAACCTCTCCAGCAGAGGTGCCAGACTCACTTTGTGGAGGAAGGATGTCAAACTGAACGTTGAGTTACAGTCTGTACATCTGTCCTAGCACAATTCAGGCTATATAACTTCCTGCCTGCTCTTGCCATTGACAAAGTTGATGGGGAGGAGGGGGATTGCAAGGCTTGCAAAGAAAGATCTGTAATCTTTATCCCTCTGACTTCCACCCAGCAAGGTGCTTAAACACACACCGAAGATGCCCCCCTGAATTTGGGAAGCCCACTCCTATAGCCAGAGGCAATTAGATCCTAACGTGCTTTTCACCAGTTGAGAATTAGTACATTTCTTTTGAAATTTGCCAAAACAATTGACAAAGGAGAGGTGGGAGAGCAGCACCAGGGCAACCACCACATGAGCAAACAAAATGTGTGTTTCTGGGACATCTCAGCTCTGGTGTGACAAATGGCGGTCCCAAACAAAGCCTGCCCCTTCTTTGGTGGGAGCAGTAGGCTCCATAAATCATCGGCGCTGCAACTTCCCAGGAGGCAGCAATAACAGTGTTGGACACGCTAAAATAAAGTCACTTCATCTGGCCGGCTGTAATAGGTGACACCACATTAGGGTGGAGGAAACGCCCTCGGGAAAACGACGGCACTTGAGGGAGGGTGCACATCCAGGCTGGATCACCTGCTCTTCTGAGACGTGGCTCCACCTGGGCCTGACCCCAGCGCTGGCTGGCATTGTCCCAGCCTCCCGACACGCCCCATCCTCCCTCATTGTGCCCAACTCCAGAACCTCCCACGGTGAGCATTCTCCTCCTGCTGTCCACTGGCCTGAATTAGGCCCCCTCCCTGCTGGTAGGATTAACTCCATCTTGTTTGCTTGGTGACAAGAGATGTGCGCAGGGAACAGAAGGCCCCGGAGCCGCCGCCGCCCAGCAGCTTCACACCAGATAGCCCCTCTCCTGGTGTGCCTCTAATCAGCACTATTTTTTGTCATCCACTGAAGTTTATTACCATTTAAATAGCCTTTCAGCCTGAGACGTCCTGTGGGGTTTCTGCCCCTGCTGCCTCATGCCCTGTGAAATTAATTCCTGTAAGAGCATGTCCTCTCATGATAAGAGCTCAACTAAGCTGGTTTAGAAACTGTTTTAAATCCCCACAAGTCCTCCTCTGACCCTTTAGTTTGGACTGGGGCACTTTCTAAGTACTCGGCTTGGGGTAAAATATGCTTAGACTGGAAAGTGTTTATTTCCAACCAAAATTACCACACTGAATTCTGCTGTCCGGGGCAATGTTTTTGACTACTGAGAGCAAATTCCATATTTAACTCAGCATGTGTCTTTAGGCCTTGAAGATTGAGGGGCCAGACTACAAATGCCTTTAATCAGGAAGCAATTAATGGCACAGATTTCCTCCTTGCAGCCAGTGTAGCACTCAGCCAGGTAATACTCCCTGCGAGGCAGTGGCTCATGCCTGCACACTGCTTTTAATACTGTGAATCTCTGCCAATTAGTGCCTGTAGATGGTAGGGCAGGTTGCTACAGGGGGTTCAGATAAGAGGTATGATCCATTAAAACAATCTAAAGATAGCCTTAAGAAGAAAATCAGATGGTTTACATTCCTGATGAGCTTAAAAAAAAAAAAAATTATTACTATTATTATTTCTTTTTTCCTGAAGAAAACTAACAAGAAGGATTGATACTTTTGATGGAAGTCATGGACCTGGTTTTGACTTCAAGGGTTGTTCCAAGTAACCTGTAGTTGAGCACAACTACAACTCAACTGGACCTTTTCCCAAAGCACTGTGATGCTCACCCAAGACCGACACCAAGCAGAAAACACCTAGTTTGTATCTCCTGCACTCACCTTCATGCAAAGGATCACAGTCCTGGTTCTCCATCAAAAATGATGCTCAGCTTCACTTGGAGAGAAGAGTATTGGGAGCTAGGGAACACGTTTAGCCCTCATTGACCGTCCCTGGGGCAGGACACACACAATATCTCATAAAACAGGGAGGGTAAGGCTTAGCTGCCCCACATTCAGGCCAGAGCCACTGCTCCACCTGCTAATGCTGACACCAGCCTTGTTCACTCTCTCAAACACAAGTCTCACATCCTTCCTGTCCTACATGCTGGCTATAATGAACAAATTCCCTCATTATGCTATTATTATAATTTACTAGCAGAAACCTTTCTCTCTGCACACACAATTCTTCATGTTTGACTATTATAATTGCGTTTTCAAAGTTATAAATAACACGTTAGCCTGGTTTATGTGTTCATGCAAGTCAGGCTATAAACTGGCAGATGAATGAAATTAACTGTCTCTAGAATTCACATTCCTGTCACTTATTCAATTATTTGATCAACATAATTGCTCAGAGCAAGAGCTAATTGGAAAATGACGTGCATTTACCCTCTCTATAGAGGAAGAGAGGTTTATCAGGTATTTTACTGCAGGCACTTTCATTACTTCCAATATTCTGGAAGAAACAAGGGTTTTAAAAGAACCAGGCCCAAACACACAAGGCTTGTTTTTCAGCCAGATGCTTCCCCATTCTTAAAATAGCTCCAGTATTTTGCAGTGCAAGGGTTTGAACACACCTCTACTGCAGCACACACAGGTATCTTGGCACACATGCATGTGAGCTGCAAGCCAAGCTTGCCTCCTGGGGTCTGCAGCACAAAATGTGTTCCTGCTCTGTGTATCTGTATTCATGCTGGTGCTGCAGCTATATGTGTTTGGTTCTTTCTGTGACAGACTCCCATCCCTGGGTGCTGGTGCAGAGAATATCAGCTGGCTGAGGCTTGGCTGTCAGGAGTAGGAAAGGCAGAAACCATGGGTTTTTTGTTTTGTTTTGTTTGTTTGTTTTTTGCTTGTGGGTGGTTTTTTGTTGTTGTTTGTTTGTTTGTTTTTAATGTTTCTGGTGTAGAAAAGACTGTAAATCCTCACCTTGCCAGCTCAAATCCTACATCAAGGTTACAGCTTAAATACCTTTCAAATGATTTTTCTGTCCCTCACCTCGCACAGATATCCTGGTTAACATTCTGAGTTTGTTATTAAATTTTCTTATTAAATCAAAATCTAAGAAGGGGGTGGTAGAACAGAGGGGGGAGGGATAGAAAGAATCAGGAGGTAGGAGACTCAAATCCTAAACTGGTCCCTCTTTCCATTATTAGCTCCAGCATTGTCTGGAGTTGGAATATTTCATTTGTTTAAGTAAGAGACAGGCAAGCAATTTTCCAAGCTGCATGGAAGGGGAAGAAGCTCATCTATCAACGCCAACAGTTTGCAGCCTATTGTTTGCAGGCCCTGAGGGTTATCTGTTGGGGAAAAGGAGCTAATAAAATCAACCCTGTTGCCAGTCTCCTTAAATTAGTGACAGATGATCTGCACCTCTTTTGGAAAATAATTGGGGTCTGCAAATTAAAAATTGGGTGTTTTCCTCCTGTTGTTCACAAGCAGTCCAAGCATCAGGTTTTGAGTGCTTGGAAAACAAAAGGCTCCAGAAGCGATCCATGGAGCATGTCAGTGCTGAGACACACAGTGCCAGGTCGCACTCCCTGAGGTGTAGCAGTGCTGCCAACACCGTCCAAGTGGCACAGCACAGCTCTGGGAAACTCCCTGTACTGCATGCCGTGTCCAAGGGGCTGGCACTGCCTGCGTTAGATGAGTAGTGAATCAGGTGAGCAATTATCTACTTCAACCAAGAAGAGATGAAGAAATGAGTGCAGTCACAGCCCATTTGTACTCGCACCAGGACATGCCTGATATTGGAGACGTTTCTGGGAGTAGGAAACAAAAGTATCCAATAAGGAAATAAAAATACCCCCACCATGCATGGCTTGTGTATGTGTCCCTGTTATCCTCGAGAGAAGTAGATTAATTAAGTACCTATAAGGAGAATTTTGTTGTGGTGCTTAGTAGGATTGCTGTGCAGCTTGGACAAGAGGGATGCTGAGGGCATCAGGTGTCATTCCTGCTCACAGCTCTGCGACACACGCGGCCACAGCAAGCTGCAAACAAGGACGATGCCAAGGTTTGCTGCTGTGTGAGTGACTCCAGCCGGTGGAAAACTGGCCTCAGAGTGTGAAGCTGTGATCTCTAAGCCGTGGTTAATGGAACAAATCAGTAACCTGATGGCGCCACAGGACACCACACATGGGGCATGCAGGCTCCTGTTGCCAGTTCTACGCACAAAGGGAAAAAAGCCCCACCAAGATATTGCGGGTATCTCAGTGAACTCGGGCTGCCGCTACGGCTGAAGCGGGGCACGGGCGTGCAGGGAAGTGGCCGCTCCGAGGCAGCAGGGCCAGCAGAGGGTGCCCGCCGCTGCCGCATCCCGGGATGGCCGCAGCCCCAGCCCCGCAGCCCGGGATCTCCGCAGCCCCGGCCCCAGCCCCGCAGCCCGGGATCTCCGCAGCCCCAGCCCCGCATCCCGGGATCTCCGCAGCCCCAGCCCCGCAGCCCGGGATCTCCGCAGCCCCGGCCCCAGCCCCGCAGCCCGGGATGGCCGCAGCCCCAGCCCCGCAGCCCGGGATGGCCGCAGCCCCGGCCCCAGCCCCGCAGCCCGGGATGGCCGCAGCTCCGCGCCCAGCCCAGCCCAGCAGCTCCTCATCTCCAGCACTTTTCCCATCCCAGCATGCAGCCTCGCAACCCCGCAGAGTTCCTGCACGCAGCTCTGCCGTCCTTCAGCCCCTCCGCTCAGCAGCCCTGCGGCCCTGAATCCCACGGCTCTCCAGCCCAACACTTCCCTGTGCCCAGCACCCAGAAGCCTCATGCCTCCCCAGCCATGTGTCCCGGCAGTGCCACAACCGAGCACACCGGCTGCCTTGGATACAAACGTCCATTTCTGTAGCCCTGCAGGTCCGCAGCCCAGCACGAAGCCCCAGATTCCCAAATGCCCGAATTTCAGCATCCCCACGTGCCTGCAGCCCAGGAGCCTTGCAGCGCCTATCCCCCGTGCCTACAGCCCATCAGCCAGCACATCACCCAAGCTGTAAAGCAGCCCCAGAGCTGCACAGTTCCACGTGCCGCAGCCCCAGAGCCCGCAGCCCGGCCCCAGCAGCTCAGCATCCCAGCCCAGGGCACACGGCAAGTGCAGCTGGCACAGAGCTGCTGCCCCTGGGTCTAGGCTTTTTTTTGGCTTCTGCCCCCAGGCGCAGTGACAACTGTGACTGGAGGTGGCTGCAGTTATATACTGGGGGTTTTGCCGGAGGCAAAGGTGACAGAGGTGCTATTTCATTCCTGGGAGATGGATAAACCTTTCTAATACAATCTTGCCACAGCCTAAGCCTGAGGAGGCAGCTTAACACGTGTGCTGGATGCAGCCAGCACTACTGATGCACTCCTGCTCCCACCACTGCAGGGCTGGAGGCAGGCATGCAACACGGGAAAGGCAGGCAGCAGCTGCCTCTGCTACTTCTTGCCCAATACCACAGCTGGTACTTCACTGAGAGCTTTGCCTCCACCGGGAACAGTCCCTCCCTACGCACAGGAACAGATTTTTTGCGGGATTTTAGAACTGGAAATGAGCACTGGAAAACCTGCTACTTTTGTTACACTGGGATATTCATCCTGCTGACTGTGAATCAACATGATTGCATTTCTGCAATGGGAAAATTCAATAAATGTATGCAGAAAAATCATTCTCCCCCAGTTTTTGTCTAGTCCTGTCCACTTTGTGGTCCTGCTGAACCTCATGCTCCATACAGGGGAGTGCATGATCAGTCTGGTGGAGCACTCCTCACCTGGCTGATTTACAGCAAAGCCTTGCTATTATAGCCAAAGCCATAGCACAGGTGTGCTGCTCCTCTGTGAGCATACTCCAGAGGCACATGTGGGCTGTCTTAGTTAGAACTTCATCCTATTTTTTATTCAGGCACAAAATATCTGGTTACCATTTTCACCCGAGAGAAGGTGTTTGAAATGGAAAAAGTCAAGCCACAAAAAGGGATAGAAAACAAGGCCATGGAAAATATTTGCAGGCAAACAATAAAAATGCAGTTTCAGTCAATGGTAAAATTAAATTTCAGTGCTTTCAATATTTTTTATTGTTATTATTACTTAAAAGTAAAAATATTTAAATTGTAGAAGACCTTTGAATAAAGGAAACTTAACACTCGAATAAAGAAAATTATTCTAAATGTCAACAATGGAAAAAAGGATGCTTTGATATTCATAATTTTTTCCTTATTACTTTTATTTGAGAGACGTATTGGGTATGTTTTTCTTTTGTAGGCCTCATAAGAAAAACAATAGTTTTAAGGAATCAGTTCAATTGGACAACATTTTGCTGAAAACTCCTATCTGAAAGAAAGCTGGAAATAGTTAGTAGGAAAAGTCTAGCAGGAATCTTTTAGTTCCAGATGCGTTATTCTGCTTCCCCTGGCATGACAGAGGTACTTAAAATTAAAGTTCAAAGATGCAGCGCCGGTGTAACTAACTACATATTTCCTGACATTTGTGCCTGTCAGCACAGTGGTGCTTAGACTGCTATTTATAAATCTGAGATTAATTCATTCTCATACCACAGGGAGCAATCAAAACGCCAGTGATTCCCAGGGAGAAATCAGGGACAGTGTACTAGAGGCTTTTTTCCTAATTTATTTCTGTCTGTGCTGTGTTTGGGAAAAAGATACACATAGCAAACACAGTCCAATCCCAGCCCTTCTCTGCTGAGTCAGAGTTAGCTTCTTAGGTCTTACGGATCTCAAGTCAGGAAGGCAGGATGGTCTTGTGGCTCAGGATATGGACTGTGAGTCAGGATAGTTTATTAATGAAAACAACTGTTCATTTATTGGCAGATCATTCTCTAACCAGCAAAATTGCCTTTAGAAAAGTTCAACTGTAGGCATTTAAAAGACAAAAGGGCTTAAAAAAGGAAGTCCAATTGACATTTGATAATTTCTGCATCAACATTACATTTATCCTTAACCAGCTGTTCTGGAAGGAAAAGGACAAGCACCAGAGTAAATACCAGAAATATCCAGATTTGTGTTTTAGGCTTGCCAAACTCCCATTGATTAAGCTGGGAATGTTGATTAAGCACCTCAAGCTGTGACCCTCAACAATTCAGTCAGGTTACTCCTGCTGCTTAGCAAGGCTTGAGTTAAATTGGAAAGCAGGATAGAGTGTCAGTGAGTTTATCAGCCCTGAGCAGTGTGTTTCTATGCAGATAACCTGCAATACCTCCCTGCTCAGCCCCAGACTCTTACAGGGGATTCAATAGGTTGTCTGTCTGCTGGTAGGAGATATTAAAGTCCTTCAGGACAAAAAACCAAAAAAACAAAAAAACAAAAAACAAACAAACAAACAAAAAAACCCCAAACAAACAAAAAACCAAACCACCCAACTATCAGAACCAATCCTTCTTTGGACCAATCCTCTCGAAATCAGTCATTCAGCCAGTAGAGTTAATGATCAGTTGGTGAGTTAATAGCCAAACCTGAAGTCAAAGCTGATTAAAACTTAAAAAAAATTAACCACTCAGTGACTGTAGTCAAAGACAGTACTCAGTTATTCTGTGATGGTTCCTTCTCTGTCTAGGCTCCCATAGAGGCTGACAAGGGATATTTTAACTTGCCAAGGCAATAGCACTATAGTGACAAAAGCCTAAGAAGCCCATCAGTTTGCTGCACAGGACCTGTTTTGCACACCAGGCCTTTGATCTTTAAATGTATTTAGCATGGCCATTTTTTAATGACTGTGGTGAGGAGGGGAAATAGGTCCCTTGCTTAAGCAGGACAATTTCTTATTGTCACTTAGCTTGTGAAGGACAAGCCATGCAGAAGAGTTCCAGTCAGGGGAGAGAGGCCTTGAACGCAAGAATATTTACGCTTCGGTTAACAGGGAAGCAAGCTGCATGGGGGTTTACAGAATCCAGTTCCTCCTGCATTGGGGGAAAAAAATGTTTTTATTTCTTTGCCTTCAATTCATGCTTCCTCAGTTTACTGACAAAAGAAATTTTAATTATTTACTAACAAAGATAGGGCTTTCCCTTTCTGCTTCATGCTATGGTAATAAGGTTGTTGGGGAAATGTTGACCCACGGTGCCACTAGCTGCTGTGAAAAGTCAAAGGAATTTACACCAGTTTCAAGGGTACCAGCTGAGCCTGTCAATCCAGCATGAAGGAAAGGGGAACCACTGCAAACCAAATGGAGATTTTTCCAGTGAGACCATAGAGAGATGGTGTGATACAGGTAAATGACATAATATAGCTAAGAACAACTTCTATTTTCAAACACAAGACTAAGAAACAAGTGTAATTTCTTGTTTCTGTGATCTTTCTCTGATGGAGAACAATCTAAAATCCAGGACAGACAGCACTTAACAGCACCTAGCTGTATATCCGACAGGTCTTGATTATGTCTTCTTGCAGGCAGAGGTAGCAGCTCACATGAGACTGGCAGGGCTTTGCTCAGAATCCAACATCCATGCGTGCCTCACCCACGGAGACAAGTGGTCCTGGCACTGGTCAGCTGGGCACACACAAGGAAGGGACCCAAAAGGGCTCCCATGAGGATATCTGCCCCTGTGGTTTTTGGGGTGCCCTTCAGGGACACACAGGTGATCCATAGGACAAGAGGAGCTGGGCAGTGAAGTGAATGGAGAAAAAGTGAATGGAACAGGTGCATCTACTTCCACACACACAAACAAATGTTACAGCGAGGGAGCAAGAGCACTGAAATGTACTGTAGGCTTTATCTGGTTTCCTTTCTATTGTCTCTGAAAATCACCATGGAGCCATAGCACTTGACAGTCTTTGGATTGTTTTACAAAGGTATGGTTGGAAGAGTGATTGTCAGGAAATACCACTGCATCCCAGCTACCTAGAAACAAAGCAAGCTGTCCCTAACCATTCCTGACAGGCCTGGGTGTCCCACCTTGCTGGAGACACCTCAGTCCCTGGAGGCAACTGTAATATGCAATCATCCACACTTCTGGAAGGTATGTTTTGCCATCTGTATTTAGCTTTCCATGCTGCAGTTTGAGCTCAATACTTGCTTCCTTATTTACCTCCACATACTGTGGAGAATTGATTATTTCCTTTCCCTTTGCTGTGGCAAAAGTGAAGAGTGTTAAATTCCCCATTGTTTATAATGCTCTAATGCAGGGACAGTATGCTTCCCTCACCTCAATGCTGACCAGTGAGCCAGCAACAACCAGTGTATCCCAGAGCAACCCAGGAGCAACCTTCCTTTTCTGTTGCACAGCTTTTATTCAGTGCTGCCTTCGCAACCCTAAACACCTGCGGTAATTGCCTCTAGTTTTGAGTGCTTTTCTGGTGCTAATTCCTACCTCTAGCTGTATTTCCTTATGAGCAGCCAAAGGACACTCCCGGTATCCTATGAGGCCACTTTCCTCCTCTGCTGCCCTTCAGGAGGGCCTCCCTTCCTTTGCAAAAGGCAGCTTTCAAACCCATGGGGACTGCACCATACACACACACACACACACATACATGTAACCAGCTCTACATTAACCAAGACCCAAGACAACCAAAAGCATGGGAACAACAGAAAAAGAGAGCTCTGTGTGGTAGTCAGTACCTGTGTGGTAGTCAGTACCTGGAGCTAAACAGAGATATTCTACCCCTCTTTTTTTTTTTTTTTTTTTTTTTTGTTAATTGTTGCTCTAGACATTTTTGTTTTATCAGATGGGGAAGGATACCCAAGACCCAGCTAATTTGTGTCTCTTGTCAATGGCTCTTTGTTTTCTTTTAGCTTTTTCCCCCTCTCTTTTTTTTTCCCTGGCCATATAATCATTTCTTTGTTCTCTTTGGTAAGCTAGCCACTCAGAGCATTACATCCCTGTCTTAAACCTGGCTGCAGTACTGTTCATAACAGCAGCAGTAGCAGCATTTGCTGGAGGGGCAGTGATGCGTGGCCACCGAGGCTCCCGCTGCCAGGCACTGCACAAAAAAATCTCACTACCTGCATCGACCAAACCCAGCTCTGCAGTGACCAGAGAGACTGAGCTGCAGAGGACAATGCACCTTTTTCTTACAAAACAAAAAAAAAACGCTTTGAACTTTCCCCTTACAGGCACTTTATTGCTCTTGCTCATGGCAAGCTCTTTGTCTTGTCTGTACAAGTGTAGGCTAGCAGCAAGGTACTAATAAATTAATAAAGAGGAGGCAGGGCACAGGCCCAGGCAGTTGCCCATGCAGTTAAATGGTTGGCATTGTCCTTGCATGAGTTTGTCCCAGACCAAGCAAATACTCCTGCAGCCAACGCCCAGGCATGTCTCAGGAGCCAGGGTAGTTCTCAGCAGGTGGTTTGGGCACAGCTCTCCTGCTCTGGGGGACAGGAGCTTGTCTCCCTGGGGATGGCTGGGCATGCCAATGGGTCTTGGGAGTGGAAAATACTCCCCAGCCTGTTTTATTACTTTATGTGGCTGCAGACTGGGTGTCTCAGCAGTGCACAGCTCTTAATGGATTGACTCACCCCAGCATCCCTGTGGAGCAGGGAAGCACTGTTAAGCCCCTGGGTCCGAGGGCAGAGTCAGACTCATAGAAACACTAAAAGGGGCACATGGCTCCAGAGAAACCTTCAAGTCCCACAGCCCTCTTGTTTCTTAAGCTCCTGCCCCAGCCCCAGGGCTTGAAGCTGGTGAGGATGAGCCAGCCATGGAGATGTGCCCCTGGCCTGGTGGGGATGCTGAGCTGCCAAGGACCACATGGGGCAAGACAGGGGCCACCTCCTTTTGAGCTCTGCAGCTGAGATGAAACCCAGCCTGATGAGGCTGGGCAGATTAGAGCATGCACCAGGCAAGCCTGGTTCAGAGAACAGGATCATGCTTGCACTTAACTTGACCCTGAGGGACTTGCAGAAGCTTAGGCAGGGACATGGCTTCTCTACCCCATACGTTTTGACTTACTAAGACATATGAGGCCTCAGGGCCTCTCAGAGGCCACACGTCAAATCCATATGGATAGTTAGTGCAGAGGAAATTGGTGGGGTCAGGAAGAGTGGAAGCTGCTCAGTGCTTTACAGACACATTGCCTGAAGTCCCTCTCCTGAGAAAAACAGAAAGCAGTTCAGCACCGTGGATTTTCCATTTTCTCCATTCCAATTTTTCCATTCATTTTCCCCATGCGTGTGTTAAGAGGGAGATGATCAGTCACTCACTTATCCGGTCATCTGTCTCTGTTCTTGAATCATATCCATCACTACGGTGTCAGGGACTACAAATACAGAGAATCCGTGTTCATTAATTATGGCATTATACAAAAACGCACTGTTTTATCAACAAACTTATTTTGAGATTATTTTTATGAGTGATACCATTACTTTGATACCTGAACAACTGGACCTTTTGACAGAGCACCTTCAGGTTTCTACAGCCAGTTCCCAGGCTGGCTAAAGTCTCTGCAGAGCCCTGTGCACCTGGTGTGGGGATTTGCAGGGATGTGCAGTGGGTGGCCCTTCCCTAAGACACCCAGCTGCGGTGAGCCCAGCCCTGCCCATAGCCTGGCGATGAGCTTTGCTCCGGCCAGCGGCCAGCCTGAGGCTCCACAGGGCAGGGATGGATCCAGGCCCATACAGATCCAGGATGAGACGCTTCAGCTGTGTTTATCCCAGTCTGTTTTTTCTCCCAGCTCACCTCCCACTGACACCTGCACACCTGTGTGGAGGGAATATTTGTGCCTTTCCCTGCTCCAGGGCACTGAAAGCAGAGTTGCAGTCAGGGCCCATTACCCACTCAGGGTGGGGCTGCAAAACTGAGGGAGGAGGAGGCAAAACCTATTCATGGCCTTACCTTAATTGTTATTCTCCTTGCTGAGTCTTCTTCTTCCTCGGTATTGCTTCTGGTAGGAAAGATGATTTTTTTGCATACAGTAGTTTAAAAGCAAAAGGAAAACTTGGCAAAATGGAAAGTACCACCACCACCAAAAAATACCAAAAAACAAACCCATACAAGAAATCTGGGACTCATCCACTCTTCTGTTAACTAGCCTTAACAAAAACAAAACCAGAAAGCAAAGAAAAGGCCGATGAAGATAATTGGGCTGGGCTGCTGTAAAAGCAGGAGCTGTGGGAGACGGGGACATGGCTGCAGACAACATCATCTTGTAGAAAGTCCAGCCTTCTGAGGTCTGCCTCTCCCGTGAGTCCTATTTTGTGGCAAATCATAGTGGATAGTATAATTATTACAGCGGTGCTTTAGACTGGTTTAAGAGGCTGTACTTTCCCAACCTCCTTTGGAGCACAACAGCAATGGCAGGCAGATTCCTGCCAGCACAACTCAGCTAAATCCACCAAAACAAGCAAACAAGCCTTCTGGAAGAACTTGCTGGGTGGTTTTTGCTGGATGCTTGTTTTCTGAGGAAAACGGTAGCATTTTAAAACCTACATGCACGGCCAAGAAAGCTTGTGGACTTTTCCCTCCTCCTCTCCAGCAAATACTTTGCTGCCTCTTTTACAATGCCATTTCTATTGACGTAAAGTGAAGATAAGGAATGTTTGCCCGTGCTGCCTTGCCTCAGTTTTCCATGTGTGGCTTCTGGCTGATTTGCCATGTGTCCCTGCTGAGGTCTCAATCCATTTTCCACTGAAAGCGTCTGGGTTCTTGCTTGGCTTATCATGCCGACACAGCTGGCAACCCATTAATCTCCTGCTCCCGATGCCTTCATTTCAGTGGGAAAGCTCTGGTGCTTTTCAGTGGTTTGTGTTACAGCTAAAAGAGGCTGGTGCTCAAAGCCCCTAGGTCACTTCTCCACAACTACCAGAGCTGGGAGAGATTCAGCATTTTCATCCTTCTTGCTCTAACACTCTGTCAAAGATATGAAGATGTGCAAAGCAGCAGGAGAAGCAGGTTTGAAGCCAGGATCACATTATCTACCAGTAGTGCTCTGCCCTTGTTCACATCTTCAGCCTGAGGACTTCAAGTCATCTACAAAGTACCTTCTCAAACACTGACAAACTGAGGCTCAGTTTGCTCTCACCTGAAGTTTTCCTGTAGAGTTTTGGGGTTTGGCATATGAATTCTGTCTGCTTCCTCCCCAGCTAAGAAAGGACACTAGTCTGTCACGGTTATCCAGCAAATGAGTCCTTGGGATTTTATTCTGTTCGAAAAACTGGTTTAATCTAGACTGGTGAAGACACTACATTGTGAAAGTAAACCATTCTGGGAGGGTTTGCCCCATACAGCCATGTTGGTAGTACAGTTTTGGCAACTCCTTGATTAAAAATCCAGCTCCAATGGACTCCAATTGCAATTTCTTGGGCCTGGCCTTGTATGCTAGTGAGGGAGTCCCAGGAAGAGATGGGATGTTTGAAGGGGAAAGAAAACCTTATACTGTGCATGGCTTCTATGTCTGATTATGTATACCTATTATGGTTGAAAAGTGCTGTCCTGGAAACTTGGGAATCAGAAGTTTTCATTCTATCCTTGAAAAGAGAAATATAATGCCTGTATAACTGCTTTCAGTATCTCAAACTTGCTCCCAGTTCTCTCTCAAAGCAGATTCTGGTGGGGTGGAGCATGGTGTGCTGAGAAGTGCCTGCTCCTCTGCAGCTGTGGCTGCCAGCAGCAGGGATGTTGGATGGACATAGCTGGCTCAGCTAAGCTGGAGATCAGGGAGGCACCTGAGAGCCTCCACAGACAACCACCCGAGCCAGGACAGTGCTGATTTGGATGGCAGGGTTTGCTCTGCACAAAAGGAACCCTGTTCTTTGGTTTCCTGCCTTTGTGTTACCATGTAGCACAGAAAAAGCCATGACTTTCCTCCTCTCCTAAGCTGCCCTGGAGCTCTGGATGCTTTCCTGCAATTCCTGCCCTCAAAGTCAGGCAGCTATGAGGGAAGAACATCTTGCTCACTTTCAATAAAACTAACATTTGCATTGGCTTGTTCCAAGCCTTTCAATCCCCACCGAGAACATCCTAGCAACCGCTTTTGGAAAAGATTTTTAAATGTGGAAGGGGAAAAGGCTTTTCAGCAGTGTCTATGGGGTTCTTCCAAGTTTGATACCACGAGGAAGTAGCTGGCTCCATACGAGATAACATTAAGACCAGTTGTTGTTTTTCAGACTTTCAGAGTAACCAACTAAAAATGCACGGGACAAACTGTCTGCAAAGGCAGATCAGCAGAGATGTATTGGCTGGGCTGAGCTTCCAGGGGTGGGAGGGTGCAGAAGTAGGCATGGGAGTGTCCCTGCAGAGCAGACAGATCTCCTTGCTCTCCTCACGTCCCAGCATTGTTAACAAAAGTGAAGGGTCCCAGTAGGAAACTGGTTTGATCCCTCATACAAGGATGTGTATGGCCTAGTGAAATGTGCCCCTGGGGACACCCACAGCAGTGGGGAGGTGGTGGATTTCCCCTGGGAGTACTGATGTACTGAGCTCTGTTCACTCCGGCTCAGCCCAATCTGAGCATATTTTACAAGTACCATATCACTCAGCATTATAGGACTGCTTAGTGTCCTGGTTCTGTATGCCTAGGTACACATTGACTGATCACTCTCTTGCATTCCTGTTCCTCTCACAGTGTTTGCATTTGGGTTTAACATGTCAAAAACCTCTCTCCTGGCTCACTCCTGACTCCCTCCCCCTGCACTCACTGCTCTACACCATCAGCTTGGGTTGTAGCTGCCTTCTCCCAGTTCTCCAGCCAGGTCTGATCACATCATCCTCTGTCACAGATCATTTGCAAACAGGGACCTTATTCTTACACACAGCCCTGCACTGAAATGCAAAGAGATATCCCTGCACTTACTTTATCAATGTAAAAGTGTCAGCAGTTTTAGGCCTGGCCACTGAAGACTCCCTGGTCCAGAGACAAGCTCTGCATCTCCTGTTGCATAGCTGGAGTCTCCCTGGCACCTCCCAGCTTTCTCTGAAGGCCTGGGAGACCAGACCCCTTATATCTGTTGTGCCATAAGGGACATTTTGGGAAAGAAACCCCAGTCTGGCAGGCTGCTCTGGATCTTGACTCCCCTTTGAAGCAGACCTGAGGCCTGAAAGTCTGGCAAAGTGAGGGGTTTGGGTATGGCACGCGAGTCAGGTGAACAGAGTGGGCTGATGAATTTTGGTGCACACAAACAGCTGGGGTTCATCCCCATTCAAGGAGACTGGATATTTAGCCAGTGTGAAAACAAAACAGATGCCTCACATAACCCTGTAAATAAAACCAATAAAGGCTTTTTAGCCTGTCTAAAGCTGTACAGAAAATGTCTCTGAGATAGACAACTTCAGGAATACAGATTACATCACTGGAGACTGGGGTAGGAGTGTACATGGGAGATGTTGGACTGCAGTCCACTTGTGCATGAAGGCCATGGAGATCTATCTGCCTGTGGGGTTACATGAAGATGCCCATAAATGCAGGTCACCTCAGTTCCAGCATGGATTGAAGAGAGTGATCACATCAGGGATGAGAGCAGGGCTGGAGCAGGAACCAGCAGAGGCAGCCAGCAGGGTTTCTTCTCTGCTATGACTGTCAGGAAGACTGTGGCAGAAAAGTTACTCATTAGTCTGCTCTAAGAGGGAAGGGAATGCACAGGAAAAAAGAAAGTTTTCCCAGCTTCTGGAAAGAATCCCTAAAGGACAGAAGCATAGCAGTCTAAGATTTTGACAGCTGTATTGGGAGTCCACCTGGGGAAGTAGTGGGGTTGTGCCAGCTAAGGAAACCTCATAAGGGAATTCACCTGTCGGCTGACAGGCAGTCTGGCAAAGAGTACTTGCGCTGCAGATACTACCCACACCTCTTTCCAGTGCAGGCAGCTCTGCTCTGGCTCCTCAGAGATGTGTCCAAATTGAGCTGTCATTTCTCTGCTCTGCTCTCTCCTTCATCACTCCTACCAGTCTCACCAATGCGCAGCACATTATCCAAGCATGTTTTCTTCTCCTCCAGCTTAGTTCTTGGACTTCTTCTCTCACCAGGTTGTCTCTGTAAACAGGGCTCCTGTGGCAGAAACAGAAGAACAGTTATAAATCCCAGTGAGCAGAGGGGCAGTGGCATGCAATATACTCCAGGGCAGAGGCAGTCCCATCATTCAGATGTTTGGCAAAGCTGGTATCTTTGTTATTTTTCTTACCAAACATTTATCTGCCACCACCTAGGTCTTATCCAGTGTGTCTCCAGCAGTGCTCAGGTGACCTGCTTGGGTCCACTGCTTGATCCCTGCTCTGAGCCGGCAGAGAGAGCCCTGGGAAAATCTCACAGCTCTGGTGCACCCAGAGGGGTGTGGGACAGCCCTAAGGCAGTGAGAGGCTTACACAACAAGCTGGCAAATTGGTGACTGTCACACCAAATCAGGACATGCAGTGCTTTTCAGCATCTGTGACCCCTGATCAGCTGAAAAGGATTTTGAAAGTGAGATAAAGGGCTCACCTCCCACCGTGGTTCTCCTGCAGAGGGACTGCAGATAGGAGGCTAGGGTTAATTTGTTTTCTGAATTAACTGGGAATTTGGGAGCCTTGAAGCAATTCTGCTTTGTTTTGGTTTTGTGGGGTTTTTTTCCAGGTTTATCTCAACAGCGGGTTTTGTCTGTGAGTTTTTAGTACCCTGTCCTAAATTCAGTCACAGCTTAGCAGGCAGAGTGGTGAGAGTTTATTGAGTTAATAATGTGTGCTACTTACTGATACCATTTCCCAAATCCATACATAGGGCATGAAAATGTTACTAAAAAAAGCTCTGGCAAATATATATATATTTTAAACTACAAATCAAATATATAAGTAGCAGGATTTTGTACTTCTCTAGCCCTTTCCCCTCACAGTTTTCATAGAACAGCCTCAAAGACACTTCTCTACAGTCAGAGCAGGTCAGAACAGTCCTTTATAAAAGCTGCCTTTTCTTCCCCAGGTTGCTGTCCTTTCCTTGTTCTCTCCCTCCCTTCCTATTCTTCCCCTCTCTTTTTTCACCAATTCGCTCGCCAGTGGTCGGCTCAGTTGAATCACTGGTATCCAACTCTTTGAAAAATGGATGGAGGTATTACAGATGGATGTTTTTCCAGATCTTAGGGTTGCTCTTCTTGACAAAGATCAATATCTTGGTGACAGTTCTGCGGAGCAGGCCATACCCCTCCCCTGAACAAGCAGCAGTCCATCATGTCATATTCAGAGCGTGCTGCCTCACTTCCTCACCTCTCTCCCCATCAAGCTTTTCAAGTTTCTGCAAAAAAAAGAAAAAATAAACCTTTCATTCTCCAAGGCCAGCATCCAGCTCATATTTTTTGTATCATAGGGAAAATGATAAGCCAGGGTATAACAATGACCTACTTCACGTCCTGATAAAATAATTTCCTCTCTCTGTCATTTTTCTCAAAGAATAACATTTGACTAGCACAAGCGTGCAGGATAGAGCAAGAGCTTTTCTGTGAACTGGCTGATAATGCGTCAAATTCATCCCTGAGACAGACAACGGCCACCCTGTTGACCTATGTGGAGTTAAGCCTGTTTATCCCCCAGCTTAGACCTCTGAAAACAATTGGCTTCAAACCTGTAAGATGCGTGCATGTGATAGGATTGAGGCCAAAAGCTCGGAAACGGGGGCTATCCGTTACAGCGTCCCTCCATCAATGCCCACTGCCACCGCGGCAGCCCGGGAGCAGCTCTGACTTGCTGCTGTGGTGCCAACGGCCCCCCCTGCAAAACAACTGGTTAGCTCATCCTCTCACACAAAAGGCTACTGTACTGAGCAGGGTACATTACAGTATAGGGCAACCATGCAGCTCTGAATCCACTCCCGCCCCCCTCCCCGAGAGCAAACAATGCAGACTCTTATAGCTATCCCACTGCAGCCTACTTAGCTCAATGCATCAGCTGTACTTGTCTGCCGAAGGTGTTTAAAAATGTACGTGTGGCATTTTTTGCTTGCAGCACTGCATGAGGAGATTTCTCACATCATCTTTCGGTGCCGTTCCAATGGGTTGTCACCCAGTGCATACTGCCCGCCCTCTCATCTCCCACCTACAGGAGTTTTCCTTGTGATTGTGCATCTTTTGTCTTAATGAGTTCTCGTCATGGCATTGATCCAGGACATGAATTTGCCATTTTCCATTGCTGGTAAGGGGTGACGTGGCTTGCACATCCTTGTGCCCTCACTTGGGCCACATCCTGGCATGGTGTCAGACATTGCAGTACATCTCCTCACCTTCTCTTTGCCAAAAATGGACAAAAATTCGTCTGCTGTCATGACTTCATCACGTCAGGACACACTGCCCAAGATGGCCAAAGCCAACCAGTGTAGTGTCTTTACTGTACTTACTGTCAGCATATTTACTGTATGCTGACTTCCAGCATCACATGCCATTCCACAGTACTAACAAGGTACCTGATTTATGGGATGCTGCTGAGAGTAAAAGGTAGTTAAAACATAATTTTAGAGCTCCTTTTATTTCTTTCCTTGCATAAATGTGGTATGAAGCAATGGTCTATTGACTTTTCTCCAATTTCTTGTTCCCTGAGGTGGAAAGTTCCTCTGGATTTCAGGAGATAGAAAGCTACCAGCTGCTGGGCACTGGCAGAAGGGTAACACAAATCTTGGCATGGAGATGGAGACTCCTCATGACAGCTCTGCTCCTCAGGCACAACGGGCCTTTCTATCAAAGCTCGTGTGTGCGGGAGACAATTTTCTCGGGTGCTGCTCAGAGCCTGAAGAATAAACTCAGAAGGAACTAGATCCTAAAAGGCCATACTTCTTTCCCAATGTGCATGTCTCTCACCAGCAATGCCTTGTCTTGTGCAGAGAGGTTTTGAGACAACTGCATATAGAATCTGGCTTCCTTTAGCTGCTGTGACAAATGTGACAAATGCAGCTAGGCATACGCCGGGAACCATGCAGAATAAAAATGAGACACTGGGCTGCAAATGTGGCTCTGCCCCCTGCACAGAGCAGTAGGGAGGAAATGCACCAGAAGTAACAGTATCCAGACTCCATACACCATGCAGTTCACCAGAAATTACTGAAAACATTCCTTGTTTTATGCAGACCGTGACTACCTTCAGAGTTTCACTGAAAAGCAACTTGTTTTCAATTCAGAACAAGGGACACAAACCTCTGCGCAATAAATCCATTTCCCTTTTGTCTCACTTCAAGGAAAAGGAGAAGCTATGGCAATTTTTGGTACTGATTTGGGGCTGATACCTGACTTTGATCAGGGGTGTGATTTGTCACCTGCATCACTCCAATACCGAGCTTATACTGTTGAAACACCATTGCCATCCAAGATGTTACCACACCACAGATAGCTCTGAGCTCCCTCACATTACAGCACAGCAGGCACACAGTAAACTTAAGCCTTTCCACAGAACACCTCATGGGCCGAAGGCACCTAATACTGAATTAAACACTGTGATTTTGCAGCCAGGAACACGCTTGCTGTAAAGCTCTGCTATGGAGGAAGCAAACCCCAAAACAAGTGTGGCAACAAGCTGCCACGGAGGTAACCTTTCAAACAGCTGCAGCTGTTTGCAAAGTGAGCCTGCAATGCACACATAATGTTTTTCCCTTTCCCGGCAAGAATAAGCCAAATTAGCATTATCCTGGCACAACTGCATCCATACTCCAGGGAATTAGCCGCGGTAGTATTGTTAAAGCAATTCAGCTTTTCTGAGTAGACAGGCTATAATTACACTAAATTAAAATAGAATGCTTTTGTTCTAACTTCAGCTTGTCCACAAGGACTTGTACCGAAATAACCAAAGGTACAAATTAAGCCATTTCTGTTACTTTAGTGTAAGTGTGAGTGCAGGCAGGCTCCCACTCCAGTCCTTCTTCCTTGGCAGAGCTCAGCTGCCCGGGTGATCTCTCACAGGCTTCATCACAGAGGGATAAATGTATGAAAGCACCTAATGGGAAACCATTTCTTGGTTGTAGCCAGGTGCCCTGTGATGGCTCTTTCTGGGGCTAATGGCATATGTGACAACAGCAGCTTGGTCCATTTAAGGGAAGGTAATTCTGCAGGACTGGGGTGTCCCACAGTAGAGTCAATGGCCTTGAGCCTGAGTGTCACACGGAGCCCCTATGCTCTGCTGGTTGCTGTGCTCCATCCCTGCCTGGCTGTGCTCCTTGCAGGGAGTGGGTGCTGCTGAGCTGGCATGGGGCTCCAGGGAGATGTTTCTTCCCTATACCTTCAATTACACACACAGCATATCCAGCTTGCAGCTGCTTTCAGCCAGGGCAGGGAGAACCTTGGCTTTGGCCCTGCTTTGGAATGTCCACAATGTCTGTGTGCAAAAGAGCCATGGCCCTGTGGAGAGCCACAGTGACTCTTCCCAGAGAGGCCAGAGCACTCACGAAAATATCAAGCTGTACAGAGTGCTTTTTTCCATGAGACACAAGCCTCTGCAGGGCCTTTGGTGGTCAGGCCACACCGCTGCATTGTTTAAAGGATTGGGAAGCAGTGACCATGGGAAATACAGATGGGGCACGATGGGCAGCTGTAGCATGTGCTGCATCACACGGGTTTACACTTCACTGAGGGAAGTGGGAAACACCACTTCAGGACTCACTGGCAACTCAGTGCTGCTAAAAATGGTAAACCAAAATCTCAACTCTGCCATAGACTTATCACCACTGATTTGGGTAAGTTCAGATATACACACTTGCTGCCTGTCAAATGAGACATCCCGGATTCTCCAGGCGGTGTGATTCATATTTGTATGATGCTTTTAACATTCCCATAAGAAATGCATTAATAACGTCTCCAACTGAGAACAGAGCCAGGCTATTCATCAGCCTTTTATTTTCAGTGTTTTACTGCAAAACCTTCCACGGCCAACTCATTGCAAAGACGCTAAAACTGAGGTGCCCCCTTTCCCACGGCACACGGCCCGGTTTACCCCTCCCCAAGCGCGCAGGTGGGAGCTCTCTCAGCGGCTTCCACGGCACACATGCCGAGAGCACCTGTCGAAGCTTCAGGGCTCTCCTGTCCCGCTAAGCCCGCCGCGCTTCCCCCCAAACGCTGCGAGCGCCGCCCCGCCCGCACGGGACGGGCCCTCACGGCGGCTCCGCGGGCAGGGGCGGGCGCGAGCGCCGACGGGCCGGGCGGCACCGCCCCCTCCGCCGAACCCAGCCAATGGCGCCCCGCGGTGCGGCGAGCGGGCCAATGAGCGGCGCGTCCTCGCGGCGGGGCCCGCCCCCTCTGCCCGCCCGCGGCCGTCGGTGCGTGCGGGGCGGGGCGCTGCGGCGCCGCCTGGCGGCGGTGCCGGGCCGCGCGGCGCCGGCTCCTCCCCGCGCCGGCTATGTCACGCGGCGGCGCGGGGCCGGCGGCCGGGACTCTGGCGCGCGGGGCGCGGCGGTAGCAGAGCCGCCGGGAGCCGCCGGGAGCCGCCGGGAGCCGCCGCCACCGCCCGCGCCCGGGAACCGCCAGCGGCGCCGGGGCTGGCTTCGCGGCGGTCGCGCCGCTCCTGCCGGCCCGCCGGGGCCCCGCACCGCTCGCCCGCCGCCTCCGCGCCCCGCCGTCCCTCGACCGGCGGCCCCGGGCAGCGCGCCGCCCCCCGGGCCGCGGGGCTCTGCGTGGCCGCGCGGATGCCGCCGCAGCAGGAGGGCGAGGCGGGATACATCAGCAAGCCGGTGCCGCCGGGCGGCTGCGAGGTGCCGCCCGTGCCCCCGCGCAGGGTGCGCAGCGGGCGGGCGGCGGCGGCGCTGGGAGCGGCGCTGGGTGGCCGCTGCCGGGCGGCGGGGTCCGGGGCCGCGGCCGGAGCCGGGGCCGGAGCGGGGTCCGAGCCGCGGCGCAGCATCAAGTGCGTTCTGGTGGGGGACGGCGCGGTGGGGAAGACCAGCCTGGTGGTGAGCTACACCACGAACGGGTACCCCACCGAGTACATCCCCACCGCCTTCGACAACTTCTCCGGTAAGTGACCGGGGCGGCCGCCGGCACCGGGAGGGGGTTCTGCCGTCCTGGGGAGCGGCGCGTCCCGCCCGTCCCGCTCCCGGGGCCGTGGCTGGGCTGGGCTGCGCGGAGGGGGCGCGATGTCCAGGTTCGGCGATTTCATTATGTATTTATGAGCAGCAGGACTCTACTAAGCAGGACCGAGCTGGTCAGGCTGCCATCGCAGCCAGCAGCACCGGCCGGTCTCCGGTGTCACGGAGCCAGGCTGGCAGCGGGTGTCGTGCCCGGCCGCGGCCGGGCTTTAATTGGGAATCCTCCGGTGAAAAGCTTAGCGCTCTCAGGGACATCGGAAGCGCCTAAAGGGCTGGTTTAATACTCTCCTTGTCTCGCCCTTACAAAGAGAGTAGTCCAGGGGTTTCTCTGCGGTTCAGCGGGGGCTTTTCGTATCCCGGGCGTGCTGAATGTGTACGACAAAATAAATCTAAACCTCTCTAGCAGAGGAATATCCCAGACTGCTGGGCTCGCTCTCAGCGCTGCCTGCGGAGGACTTGTGCCGTCACTGCCTAACTCATCTCTTGTAGTAAAATGAATCGGAAAGCCCTGAAGGGCTTCTGTGCGTCCATGTGTTGGTGACGGACTCCCTGCAAAGTTGTTAAATCTAAAATAATTGAAGAAAAGGCTATAAGAGCTGAAGGATGGTAAATCTTCCTTTTAATTTTTTTTTCTTTAACGGAAAACACGTAAAGTTGAATTCACCGTTGTTTCCCCCCCCTCCTTTCTCTCCAAAAGCTGTTGTGTCTGTCGATGGCAAGCCGGTGAGACTTCAGCTCTGTGACACAGCTGGTCAGGTCAGTGGAGCCACTTACTTGATTTAAATGACAGCGGGAGGGGAGAAGTTACTGCTGTTGCGCAAAGTAGTCCTGCAGTGACTTCATGGATTTGAAAGTATTACCAGTGTTTGATCACGTTATTATCTGCTGTCATTTTCACTGCTGCTTAACTCACTGCTTTGCCTGTCTGTTGAAGGGTGGGGGATGTACTGTGCCTCCTTATAGGGGCTGGGCACAGGCTGCTGCTCTGCTGGCTCAGGCTGCAGCTCTGTTTAGCCTGACTAGAAAGGCTGAACATGTTGGGGATTCAACGGCCACCTGGTTTACTCTTTGAGTGCTTGTCACCATCTTTATTTTTGCTAAATTACTGCGGGTTTAAGAAATATGGTGTTTGGCATGTACACATGCAGAGCAACCACAGCTGTAGGTGTCCGGAGATAGAGACGGTGCTTTTGAAAGGACAGAAGCTGGAGGGAGAAAAAAGTACTATTGGGTGTTGTCTGTGGAGTCTTCATAGTTGCCATTCCCACCCATTTAGGAGTGCTGCCACCGCAAAGCTGAGGTTTTGTGTAATCTACAGCCTGAAGAGATGAGAGTGGCTGATGCCTCTCATCTCCTAATTTGCCTGATACATAAAAAGAGCCTGTGTATTACCGCCTCAGATTTTCTGGAGGACCCAGGCTTGTACCACCCTGAGCAGTGTGCAACGCTGCTTGCCAGGGGTCAAGGCTGGATAACCAAAAGTAGCTGAAAATATTTTGCTACCTCGCTGCATTTGAAGGCAGTGGGGGTTGGGGTCCTGTGCAGCTTTGTGGATCTAGGTCTATGCCTTCACCAAAACCATGCTGAAAAATCTCAGTGGCCTTAACATACAAACCTATTTAGATGAGTAGTAACTGGATGCCCTACTTAGGAACGGGGCTTTAAGGACTATGCAGCAGTAGACAACAGTGTGCCCTGCAAACCAGAGCTAACATCCTACAAACAGCCCTCTGCAGGTAGTGACATGAAGTCAAACAGCAGAACTGTCCCATGATTTTGTGTCCTAGTGAAGAGATGGGGTAGTACTGCAGCAGTCTTGATTGTGCACGTTCATTTGCAGAGCATGGCAGGTGAAATTGCCATCGGGTGACAGCCTGTGGACATGCAGTGCCTGTGGAAATGCAGCTGCAAGCTGCAGGAGGGGTGAACAGGCCCTGTCCCCCCTTGCCTTCCCTGCCCTTGATGGTTGTTTGCTCTAGCTGCTCAAGTGCAGCTGGAATGGGTAAAGTTACTGCCTTTAAAATGAAGGGGTTATCTAAACTGACAGAAATTGTCTTGAGTGAAAAATTCCTGGTTGGATACTCTGATAAAACTGCTGGTGGGAGATGGCTGCTGAAATCTGCAGCTAAGAAAAGCATTCCAGGCAGCTAGAAATTCTATTTCAGCATCACTAGCCCAAAGAGTTGTAGAGTCCCTGAAGGCCATGTACCTACCATTGAAATGGCAGGAGTGTACTTAGAATATAAAGGGAATTATTTCATCTTAATAAAAACCCTTCAGATCTGAGGTTTGCTTCCAAACCCATTGAATCGAACCCTTTTAGGTTTCTCATGTAGCAGGGAGAGGCAATTACATGGCAAGGTGCCTTTCTGCAAACAGCCCTGTTGTTCAGAGTAGCATCTCTCAGTAAATGTGGGGATTTTCTTGAGTTGAGCAGTGAGAGCCTGATTTCCTCTGAGGCTTAATCTGAGAATCAAGAGAGCTAATGAATCTTACTTTCTTGACTGGTGTTTTATAAATGCCTGTCTCAGAGATGCTGCTGAAAAAAATTCATTTGAGCAAAACAAGATTTCTGAAGGTTCCAGGGGGCTTTAAGCTGCATATCCTAGGCCTCCAGAGGCTTTAAAGCAAAATTTCACATCTCAAAAATAAACTGCAAGTTGCATGTTAATCAGTGTCCTGAGACTGTATTCAGCTTCATGTCTCTGTGCATTTTCAGTTCCGAGCATTTGAGAACGTGGTCCATTTTAATTAAAATGCCACTGCCGATGAGGCAAATCCTGCCTGTTCAGGCTGCTAGTGTTACCCTGCTTCTTATCCTGCTGTCAGCATAAAAGCAGCCTGCCTGGAGGAAACCTTGCTTCTAGGTGCATTCCTCCCTGAGGATCAGCACACTTTTGTTACCATGAGGTGTTTGACTTCCTTGTGGCCCTGTCCTGTAGCTGAAAAAGGGCCTTGCTTTGCAGGAGTTTGCATTAAAAGAAAAAAAAAAAACAACAAAAAACCAGAAGGGTAGTGCTGGGAGGCCCTTGTGCAGTTTGTTTGATGTGGCATGGGTGGGAGGGAAAGGTAAAGCTCTTACTCTATGCCATTGGCATGTTAAGCCTGCACATTTTAAGTCATTATTGCTCCCATCAGATTTAAATCCCTGGGCACAATGGCAGGGAAATTATTCCCATATCCTGTAGGATGTTGCTAAGTAGTTACCAGTTTAAGAGCCGACTCCAGGAAAGGTACCCAGAAAGGTACACGTGCTGCTGCTTATCTGTTTCACCCTTGCCCGAGTCTGTAGGCAGAACAGCTTTGAGGTTCCTTTGAGGTGCTCCTCCTCAGAGCTGCTCCCTGACTCACCCTACAAGAGGTGGGCCTGGAGAAAGTGCTCTCTCCCTCTTCAGTTTGTGGCTTTGTGTGCCGTAACCTGCTTCCTGCAGCTTTGCTTCTTTGCTGAAGTAGGGCAGAGGGTCTGTGTAAGAAGAGCAAAGGGAATATTTAAGCACTTGAAATAACCTGCAGCATTAGTTTGGAAAATCTCCGGTACGCGGGGATGCCACCGCTTTTGTCCTGTGTGCCCAGCGGTGGCAGGGTGCGTGCTGGCTGGCAGCCACAAGACCTCAGGCTGGGTACAGGTGGCTTCTGCTTGTATCACACCTTGCTGAGTGGTCTGGGTGCTCATTTTGGGGTGCCTGTCAAGATGGCAGTGGCAGGCGATCCTCAGCTTCACCAAGGCTCAGGGCAGGCTAGAGCCACTCTTTCTGTGGAATGCTAACACAGTTTTGTTCTGTGCAGGATGAATTCGACAAGCTCAGGCCTCTGTGCTACACCAACACGGACATCTTCCTGCTGTGCTTCAGCGTGGTGAGCCCTTCGTCCTTCCAGAACGTGAGCGAGAAGTGGGTGCCCGAAATCCGCTGCCACTGCCCCAAGGCGCCCATTATCCTGGTTGGGACGCAGTCAGACCTCCGGGAGGATGTCAAAGTCCTCATCGAGCTGGACAAGTGCAAAGAAAAGCCAGTCTCGGAGGAGGCTGCAAAGCTCTGCGCTGAGGAAATAAAAGCTGCGTCCTACATCGAGTGCTCCGCTTTGACTCAGAAAAACCTCAAGGAGGTCTTTGACGCAGCCATCGTGGCTGGTATTCAGTACTCGGATACCCAGCAGCAACCAAAGAAATCCAAATGTAGGACTCCAGACAAGATGAAAAACCTCTCCAAATCCTGGTGGAAAAAATACTGCTGTTTTGTATAGGGGTTGCAAGGACCTGAGTGCTGCTCTGAGGAAATCAACAGAGGCTATATTAGCTGGAATCTCAAATTGTGTCGTCTTGAGTGTATAGTGTAGATCTGTATGTATGTGTATATGTTGCTACCGGATAACTCGGTTGCCCTTCCGAGGGTTGCAGAAGGATTCTTAGTTAAATAATTGCTATATATCAGGTCTGGCACCCGGTTATGTGACCAGAACTTCTCATTAAGGAAAAAAACACCATGTGTCTGTGAGCGTAGAAGGATTTGTCCAAAGGAATCAAGAACTTCTGTTGTAAGGTGTATGTGATGGGGAGGAGCACAACAGAGGCCTTCACTGCCGGGGCTTTGCAGGAGGAACGCACAAGCAACGGTGGAAATGTGGAGCTCTGTACGTGGACGATCAAAGGGAAAAATAACACTGTGCCTCCTGACTGACATTTGTAGCTTTAAAACCCCACTCCTGCTCTCTTTGTGTCTTCCCGAGCCAATGCTCTTAGGGATCGCTTTTAAAAGGGTATGCAAGAGGTGTAATCTATACGCAAATGCCATGGTTAAAAAGGTCATGAATATACCTTCAGCTTGTGGTGAGGGAACCTAATCCCTTATGGAGCTGACATCTCATTTGTCACCTCATGACATTCAGAAAGTCCTTTCTGTCCTCCTTCCCCTGCCTTTCCCAGGAAGCTGAGTGGAAGCCCGAGAACATGACCAAGCTTTAACTCGCTACCTCGAGCAGTGGCGATTTCCTCTGTGTTCTTGCAGACATGATGACAGTTCATCTATTTCAGCTCAAAGGAATGTAAATACTGTTGTTTTGGTTTTTTAATTTTTTTTTCTAAGCGATGTAACAAATACCTGTGCAGCACCATATAAACTGCATCTGGTTTTAAGTCTACAGCCAAGAATTTCAAGATGCCCCACTTTACCTTTTAAGGCTGCTAAACAAATAACAAATCAGGCAGATTGATATTTAAAACAAACTGGACTCTAGAAACTGAGGCTGCTGCATCCTCTTCGTGATGCTGTTTCCAACCAAGTTAATGTTTCCCTTCTAAAGGCAACGGTCACTTGTGGTTGAATCTTGTCCAAGCTCATAGTTGTGAAATTTTCTGAGGCCATCCCCAAAATGTAAAGTCTTTTTTTTTTTTCCCAGATCAGTCCAACAGATTGAAATGTGCCTAAAATGTAGCTGAGGGTTCAACATAGAGCTGAGTGTGACCTGTTCTCTGACTGAATCTGGTTCCTGCTGAACTCTAAGCCTAATTGCAGTTCTAGTGAGTTTGAGAGACCCAAATATTTAAACCTGTTCTGCAGAGGACCTTTAGTTTGTACTGTCTGTGTGCCTTTGTATGGCCGCAATTACTTTTTTTCCTTCCCCTAGATAGTTCAAGATGAAATTATATATATATATTTTTTTTTTTTCCTTTGACCCTAGCCTTGAAGTGACCTTTTCCTTATTCTTAAACTAAATTGTAGTGACAGAAGGCCAGAACCCTTTTTCATCAGAAATGAATCAACGTCTGATATAAGGAACTATGGAGGCCATTTGAGTTGATAAAGCTGACCACAGTTTACCTCCTGGCCCATTAAGGAAAATTACACTATGTAAATGGATTCTGGGCTGTTGGCATAGGCTCCACAGAAAGTATTTTTTCCTTCTCTACAGAAGAATGAGTGCAGAATGGGTAATGTTCCATCACTGTGAACTTGAAAATGGGATGGAAGTCTTTACGTAGGGCCTAATTCAATAGAAATATGTTGGCTTCTGCACTGGAAGAGCCTGGAAAAACAGTTTCCATAGCACAGAAACTGGATGCATTTGACTTGGTTGCAACTGTTTACTGGTCCTGAAGTTAACATCTGAGCCTTTATATTTCTTACTCAAATGCATTGACAGGATTTCAGATATGCAGTCAGGCCAACTTCTTGGAGAAAAACAGAGCTAGATTTCTCCTGGGCGCTTTACTTCTCTGTAAAAAACAGTGTCGGTCACTCAAAAATGTGGGTTTGAGAAAGAGACAGGCTTGAATCTGAGCAGCTTCCATTAAAAAAAATAAAATTTCCTCTTCAAGATCATACTGCTTGGTATCATGCTGAACTGGAAGCAGTAGGTTATACTTTCTAAGCAGCCTGTTTCATAGTCTGGAGTAGCATTACTTTTGAATGTAGCCAGCTGTGACTGTTTCTGAAGATGTGATTTATATACAACTTGTTATAGCCCTTTATTAGGTGTGTGTAAACTGAGGTCTAATAACTATGGATACTGCTCTACATGGGGCTACACAGGGTCTAGGTTTTAGAAATCTTACTTTTAAAATTACCAGTATTTTATGAGCGTAAATGAGCGGGAGATGTCTCTATGTAGTCTATAATCTGATGTGCCTTATAAAAAAACCTCTCTTCTGTTTTCTAAGTGTAGGCTATATTCCAAAAGAAATATTTCATGTGAGAATGATATAAATGATGTATTTGGAAATAAATTCTGACCTGTGTATGTGTCTGCCTCTTCTGCCTGCTTGAGGAGGCTGGAGGGCAGTCCCTTGGTCGTGCACTGTGCCAATACCCAGCAAAATACTGGGACTGTGCTCCCATTGCCCCAGCAAAAGGCCTCTGCGTAGAAAATACTGCCTTTTCCCCACACTGTCCCATCCCCAGGGGGCTGGGCTGGGTGGGAAGGGTACAATGGCCAGCTTTCTGTCTCCCTGCCAGCACAGCAACATCTTGCTGTGGCCCTGTGGGGCATGGATAGGCTCACTGTGCCTGGCCCTGAAAGTGGGGTGTGCGGCAGGGAGCACAGCACAACTGGGGTGTTTTGCTTGCTGCATATTGGGCCACACGTGTCCTGGGGGAGCCAGAGGGCATTTTTGGGAGAGCACATCCTGTTGCTTTTTGGCACCATAGGTCTTACCACTCCTTTCTGAGTCCTGTTCCTCATGCCAGGGCCAAGGTGAGTGAGGTTCGAGGTTGTTCGTGACCACAAGCTGGATGGCTGTGGCACAGAAGACTTCCACCCTTCGGTGCCATTGTATTAGCCAAGTGGGGAGCAGCATCTACACCTTCCAGGCATTCCCACAGATCCGGTGTCCTGCTCCAAAACTGCTTCAGAGAAGGAGCTTTGCTCTGGACCAGCCAAGGTTGGTAAACTGTCCCCATTGTGTTTGTTTTTCTGGGAGCTGAGGGGAGCAGGCATGCTGGGGGTGGCATACCGGGTTGCCCTCCCATGCCACCTGTCTCTTGGATTGTAAGGCCAAGGCACTTTCACCCATGGGAATGCACACAACCTGCACAAAGTAGAGGATGGAGATCAATGCACAGTTCCTCTTTCTCGCGGTTGGTTCCTCACTGGACTAAAGCCTTGGCTTCTCCTCTTTGTTAAGTGCCCTGCTGGGAGGCTGGTTCACCTGGATGTGCCTGCAGCACGGCTGCCCTGCCTGAGTGCCCAGCTTGCCAGCAGGCTCCTTCCTGGTTCAGTCACCACTGCCCTTGCTGGTGCCTTTGGAGAATCGCCTCCGTGGGGTTCTGTGCTGCAGGGAGTGGAGTCGGGGTGTGCTGGCTGGAGACCTAGTCGCCCCACCTTTGCATGCTGATTTTGCAGGAGAAGGGGCTGTGTTAGGTTAGAATCCAGAACCTGCTGTTGCCAAATCCTGGCACAAAAATCCCTCTGCTACATGGGGGGCATTGCTTTTTTGCTGAGGTGGGCTGCTGTCTCATGCATCCTGGCATCTGGACAAGCCTAAGGCAATCCAGGTCATCCTTTACCCCACAGTAACTTTGTGCCTGGGTGTGCTGCTGTGATCAAAAGGCTCCCTCAGCTGCCCTGCTTCAGATACTGGATGGGCTGGCAGCTGAGGCTGATAAGGGCATACTGAAGTAAGCCCACTGTACGTAAGGTTTCCCAGAAATGCTGAAATAGCTGATAGTTCGTGATGGATGGAAGTTCCTAAGGGAGGACTTTGTTTTCTTTCATGTGAAATTAAACTGCTAGGAAAAATATGATTTTTTTGTTGTTGTTAATGGAGAAAAACTGTCACACCATTTCCCCCCCCTGTGTTTAGTGGATTGGAGATACTTGCAGGATATGATTGAAGGTTGACTAGAGCTGAGACATTGACAAATGTGACAGTTTGTCCTTACGAGGTGTCTGTAAGGACACTTCACCACACTCTTTGCTTCTGATTTTCTTTCTAGACACCAGCTACTGACCACAGAGAGGGGGGCACTGCTGCGGGAGACAGTTTTTGTACAACCACATGGAGCTGACCTAATATTGTTGTATGTATTATGCTTAAACACTGAACTTTGCTGAAACAGGTGAGTGCCCCTACAATTGAACAACCTTTCTGAGCTCTAATAATTTATGTGCTCAGGGGTTTGTACAGAAGAGATCTCAGCTTCTGCCTTTAGTGTTGCCCTGGCATGCAGCAAGGTGAAGGGAGAGGAAAAACAACTGCTCAGGAAAGAGTGAGACATTATAAACCTCAGGAGAACTGGCAAAGGGACTCCCGGGCAATGGGGAGTGATAGACATTACTCTTACCTACTTTAGTCATAAGCAGATTAAAAGTGCAATTAAAGTAATGCGTGAGGAAATGAACAACCCTGAAGAGAGCTGCTAGGTATTGAAATACATCCTTTTATTTAGGAAGTCTCAAAGCTGTGGATAGCTGGAAGCTGAGAGGAAAAAATCACTGTACACAATAGGGAAAAATCACTCAGCCTTTGCTTGGTTCTTACGTTCTCTCCTTAAGCATCTGTGCTGACTAGAGACAGGATGTGGGATGAGGTGGACTTTTGGCATCAATTGGCCTGACTGTCCCAGTCTATTTAATGTTTTTGAAAGAGCAGGATGGGTTTCAGGCCAACAACAGGGCCCCAGGATCCAATAAGACCTTCTGAAGCCTTAGCTTCCCACATTGCTGGCAGCCTGCAGGAAGATATAATAGTTGAGGCTTGTTCATTACCCAGTGAGTGCAGTCCTCCGTATAACCTGGGGAACAAGCAGTTGTGTAATCCAATGAATTTTAGTATCTAAAGCAGAGTATTCTTCAGCACTGCAAATTTATTTCTGCACGGTTTTAACAGGATGAATAGATCAGTGATGTGTACGAAAAAGGGCATAAAAACCTCAGCTTGAGACCGCTTCTTATTCAGCAGGGAAAATGTGTCTAGAGAAGGAAGTATGAGGAGCAGCCCTGCTGATCTGTGAGGGAGTGTACCAATCTGAGGAGCTCCTGGCTGAAGGAGACCTGTGTTAGACACTGGTTCAGACTCTAGTGCTGAAGAGTGTCCCCAAGCATCCCTTGTTCCCTTGGTCTGTGCATTTCAGTTGGATCCTGATATTATTCGGGAGCAAAGGAGGAATCATTTCATCCAGGTCAGCGGAGCTGCAGACCTGTAAAACTTTATGTAGCCTGAAAAAGACTCAGGCAGGGATACCCTGTTGAGCTTCTGTCACTGCAGGCACACTTACAACACCATTGCCTCTCTGTGGCACTTTCCCCCTGGCTTCACTGGGGGGGAGGAATATTGATTCTCTCCTGCTGCTCAAACTTTTGCTGGTATCTGTGGTCCCCTGGGATAAATGATCCCATGTACCTATCTGATGTTTCTTGTTCCTGGTCCACAACTCATTCAGTTAACTCCAAACATTTTTCTAAAGCCCTTCTCTCTGGGAGGGTAATTTTAGCAGCAGTGGCCAATTTGGGTTAATATAGATGGGATAAATACGGCGTGGGATAAAGCATGGTCCTTGTCCAGACAGCTGCTACTTTTCCTGTTATGGTGGAACATCCCTGGCCATGTGTGTGCCATGAGCTCTCTGTGGCCGCCTGACCTGTGTGCCTGGTCATAGAATCACATAGATTGGAAAAAACCTTAAAGATCAAGTCTAACCATTAACCCAGCACTGCCACACCCACCACTAAACCATGTCCCGAAGTGCCACATCTGCATGTCTTGTACATACCTCCGGGGATGGTGACTCCACCGCTTCCCTGGGCAGCCTATTCCAGTGATGTCAGCCCCTGAGAAGCTTGTTAACAGAAGTGGAAAACAAGTTCCAAGCAAAAATGTGACTTTTATATTTGGCGTTTCCATTTTCAAGTTGCTGATGGAGTGAGAACTGCACGCATGGTGTACTGCCATTTGTCCTGGCAGGCACTTGGTCGTCCATGGTTCAGCAGGGATAATAACACCATAAAACAGCTGTACTGCTTTCCTCTGCCTCACTACACTTCGTAGTCTTTCAGTAGAGGAACGCTGAACAAGATTTATTTGAGGGCAGCGCTCGGACTATAGCCCCTGCTCCATCACCCTCTCTTTCCACAGCTGCCCCTCCCCTGCATTCCCCTAGGCAATTTTCTTACTTATTTTTAATTCAAAACGGCATGTTGCCCAAAGCCTGGTGCTCAGCATTTTCTGCTGCCTGTATCCCATTCTTCCATCTTTTGAGCTCTGTCATGTCCATTCCACATTTTAATTACAAGCTCAGCAGGCTTCAGTCCTCCCTGTTTCTCAGGGCTGAGCGAAACCACCCCTTTTATTTTCTGCTCGTTTTCGCGTAATCTTCTGCAACCCACCTGGATGAATCTGGGGAGATGATGGGCAGCGTGTTGCAGAGCAAAGACTGAAGAAGATTGGGTTGTGATAGTGAGGGGTAAAGTCTCTCCTGCTGCTTGCTGTTGTGGTGGTGATAAGGCTGCTCCAAACGCAGGGACGGCTGTTGATTTCTTAGGCGGAGGGCGCCTGTGTCTGCTGGGCTACAGGCAGAGCCCTGGCCATTTTCAAAGGGCTTTGAAGTACCCTCTGACAATCTCCTCTGGGAGATAAGAGATTGCAGGGAGAGGAAGGCGTTCCTGGAAACAGCTTTAACAGCACGTATGTTTATCTAGGCTGGGTAACCCAGAAGGAGGCCAAAACCTGGGTTGCTGACACCTGAGAAGATATGCAGGGATTTAGGCAGAAAATGCAAAGTAATGCCAAACCCTGGGGTTCCAAAGCCTAATCAATCAACTTTCTAGCATCTGACTCAAGCCTGCAATTGAACGAGGCTACATCCCTCCCTCATCCTTACACTATCTGCATGGGGCTGCTACTCATGGATTTGCCTTCTCCCTCGCAGATGTGGCTGTTGCTGCTCCTTTTTCTCCTCAGTTGAAGAGTCACAGCTTTTATATAGTGTCTCCTCATAGAAGAGTTTCTCCATCCTCTCAAACATTTTGTCTGCTGTCCCTTTGGGTTGACCCCAGCCCCACCATCCTAATCCTGATGGGCAGAGAGTAGAGCTGCAGGCAAAGTCTATTATCCTGTGTTTTGTTTTTCAGCACTCTTCCTGGTACTGCCCAATATTTTCCTGGTGCTTTTTCAACAAATTTTGGTGTTGAACCTTATCCAAAATTTTCTGGAAATCCAGCCATGCTGTTCCTGAGACGTCCCTTATCCCCAGAAAGGCCTTTAACGCATAGAACAGCAGCAGGTTTCCAGAAGCATTTCCCTTCAGAGAAGACAGACTGGCACTTTCCCAACAGATCATATTGTCCATGTGGTCCATTATGTTACTCTTTATTGTAGCATCTACCCTCCATGTGAACATGTGGGAAATAGTCTGTTTTGAGAGTGCTGCCAGGAAGAAGAAACTGCCCAGGGGTGCTTCTGATCTAGAATTTTAATGGATCTATGACCTTCACGATAAATATGAAAGTCAAATGACTGCTTTCTGCATCATCCCCTCCATCAGGAGGACAGAAATAGTGAAAATATCTTACTGCACCACAGTACTGTAAGGCTCTAATACCCTTGGCCAAGATTTTCAGGTGTGACACATCTTTGCCACTTTGGTGGGTAGCTCACCAGGGATTGTTCAATAGTTTTGCTGATCACTGACCCTGTGGAAATCAAGTCCCTTTATCGTTATTCCAAGTCTGACTGCATTAATCTCCAGTTGCATTTTGCCTTTAAGAGGCCGCAAATTTTTTGTGGTGCCTGAGGTGGAAGGCAGAGAAGCAGTACAAAATAATTTTCTGCTGCTGAAATTCTTTGAGAAAGAGGTCTTCATGTCCTTCTTCAAAGTATAACTTAAACTTATTTTGACTCATTGGACAAATATTTTGTGCAGGACATGTCATTTGCCCAGTTATTGCCCAGTTAAAATGAATACTCATTACATTGTGTAAAAATTGCATTAAGCATGTTCCCATCATAAATTTGGCCGTTGTGAAAATACAGTATTTATGGTGGCAATCCAGAGAGCAGATTTGGCCTAGCAATTACAAAATATTCCTAATTTTCTGGGAGACTGTGATCCCATATTTCCAGCAAGGTACAGCAGCTGTTGCTTGACTTCAGGCAAAGGGGACACTTGATAAACTGTTGCTCTAGGCCAGGAAACAATGGAGAATGATAATATAATAACTGCTGCCTCTAGCAGGAAAATGCAAAAGAAGCAAGTTGGATTCTAACCTGATTTTTAAAGAGGTGAAACTTCCCGTTGTTGCATTGGGAACTTACTGTCAGGATGCAGACAGCAGCCTGTGGATGTGATCAAGCATTTTACCTCCGTGAATCCAGAGAAGCAGCTGTTACATTCGATGCTTTTGGGAGCAAAAACATCAAAATACTGATGAGAAATGGACAGGAGGCATTTGGCAAGGATGATGATGGAAGGATGCCTTGATAAGCACCATTATTCTTAGGGATCCAGGCCAGATTTTTGGAGTTCTTCATCTGAAGGGTCAGCTAAAGCAGTCAGTAAACCCCTTTAAAGTGCCACAAATCCATCCTAATTGAGACCAGGTGGTTGTGACTGGAGGCTGCATTTGCCGGTAAAATTTTGTGGTGTGAGCCAGGACTGGCTGACCAGGAAGCAGCCCTGGATCCTCATTGATCTGCCACAGTTCAAAGTGAATCCACATGTCCCAGCAGCTTTCTTATGGGTTCTTTTTGTCATTTTTCTGTACAGCTGAGGTCTTAACATTTATGAGGCTCGAAATGTTGACCTGTGTTTTGGATGCAGAACACCACAGCAGAAGAAACGGAAATGGCCCTGGGTGCAGGGAAGTATTTGGGTGCAGAGAAGTATTATGTGAGAAGTGCAGGGTCTGGGCTGCAGCCAAGAAGTGCCCTGGGACTGCTGGGGCTCTTCACAGTCCTGATGTTGTCATTTCAGTAATGAACAGCATGAAAAGGTGTTTGAGGCTAGGAAGTACTAGATCCTGGGTCCTGGTTTAACACAAGCTCCCATTTGCTCCGTAGTCCAACCTACGGGTGTCAGAGGCATGTTTCCACTGGAGGACAGCAGTTGCTGCACAGATTCCTATTCATTTCCCCCAAACACTCTGTATTTCTCACTCAGGGGCTTTTGTTTCTGACTATTAGAAACAAAGGTGGCAAAAATATAGCACATTCTGGTGTTTACATACAGCTTTGTCTCCCTGGGTTGACTGGAGTGGAGGTTCTCAGAACATATTGTCCATAAAATCCTCATAATGGAAGGGGTTGGCATTGCTCTTTTCTTCCCTGTTTCTCTATTCCTATTCTGGATGGTGGTTTTATTCCCAAGAGCAATATTCTCAGCTGATGATTTCCCGAGATGCTGCAACCAGGCTGGAACTTCTGCTTCAAAGACTTTCCTTTGCCTCCCACAGGTCTCCACAGCTGAAACACTGCCTCGAAAGTGAACACTTGAGTGGGGAAATGTATATTAAATGGAATGGTAACATTGACGGTGCTCATTTGGAAAAGGAGATAATCTCCTTTGTTTGCACTACCACATGCTAACAGGTGAAGCATCTGCGACGTTTGCTCAATAAAGCTGATGCTGGATTTGTCTCCATTGCCTAGAAAATCCTCTTTAATCTTGTGAAATGCTATCTCTGTAATAAGAAGTATATCATGACTTGCATCACTTTGCTTTTTGCCCCCTCTATTGTCTTGATCCAATGTGGTGCCAATTTGCAAATATTTAGCAGGATTAAAGCATTAGGCTTGTGTGAGGAGGAGAAGCATCATGTGAAGCGAAAAAGAAGAGACAGAATTTATTGTATAAATGTGCTTCCAGACACTTTTTACTCAACACTCTAAGTCTTTTGGTTTTACTTCTCCTTCAGCAAGCTTTGCACCCAGACAATTCATGCCTCCACCTTTTTATTGCTGCTATTAAAAATTAGGTGTTGTTCGGTCCTTTTGGGCTGCATTTTGACACAAATAAAGACCTGATTTATCTGTGACCCATTTGGCAGTGCTTAGAGGTGGGATTGCTCTTTCTGGGTGGCTTAGGAAGGCCTTAGCTTTGTGTGCTTTTCTAAGCGGGCAGATGGGGCTGCTTACGTGAAGAGAAGGAGAGTTTAGGTGAAACGAAGAGGAAGAGAGGTGGGGTTTTCCCTTTGCAGTCTGGTGCTTTGGCCTGCAGACTCAGGTCCCAAATCTGCTCCCGGTTACATTGTGTAACTCTAAAACAACTTGATTTACAACAGCCCGCTCTGGATTTAACTCGGCGTAATTGATGGCAGAGTCTGGTCCTTATTATTCGTTCTGCACCCAGCCAGTTTAAAGGGTCAGGGAAAATATCTGAGGAACAGAACTGCCTTTGATCTCCGGTTTAATATTTCTGCTACGTTTTACACACACAAAGAGCTATCGTGGCCTTTTGCTAAGAGTTGTTTGGCAAGGAGAGATGTGAAGTAGTCCCTGTGATTGTGAGAAAGCTCTGGGGTGAGTGAAATGTAAAGTAGAAATGGGTGAAAGAAGATGGATTTCTCCTGCTGATATTCCCACTAATAAGGCTATATACAGGTAAAGGAAAGAAAGATGGTTAGTGAGTACACAGCCTCTTTTTTAGATATTTTCATTTGAAATTGTTGGTTTGCAGTGACACAGAACGTGACATTGTGAACACCAAAACTGTCACATAGTAGGGTGGTTGCACCCAAGAATTCGCATTTGCCAACCCTACACATACCCTGCACCTGCAACAGGCAATCATCATTCCAAGTACAGTGGGGGAAAAAAAAAAAAAAAAAAAAAAAAAGACATTATTTCAGTTTACTGTTTGCACATGCTAACTTTTTTGACATCAGTGGTGATATTTAATTTCCCCGTTGTGCCAGAATGTAACAGGAAGTGTCAAGAGGGTTATGGAGAGGTGATACACGTATCTGCAATATCTGTTCCAGATATTAACCAGCTAACAAGTATTTGACTCTAGCTGAGCATAACTTGCTTTTCTTCTTTGCTTTGCAATTCACCTGTAGCAAAACAACGGATGGAGACTTGAGAGGTGTTTTTCAACACCTCATGAGAAGCTATGCAGCGTGGCTTCCCCGGCGTGCCAGCAGCTCAGGTTTTCCTTTGGATACGCTTCAAAACAAGTTATCAGCCAGGCAGAGCAACCAGTGGTCAGAGGGTCAAGATTAACCCTTAGGGACTGCTTTAACAGCCTTCAAGATATTCCCGTTATCCAGCAAGTCTGCAGACCAGAGAGACTGTGGTGGCCACTGTGTGTTTTGAGGCATCAAAGAGGAATGACGGCCTCTGTTAGGATTGTCAGAGTTTAAGTCGGGTGCAGATTTTGCAAATAACTTTGTAATGGTCCAAGGCCCCAGCTCTTGACCAGCAAGGTGGGAGCGAACATGAAGTGGGAAGGGAAAATAAGCACAGAGTCTGCTATAGGGAGAGAAAACCTTAGGCAGTGAAAGGGGTGGACTTGGGCTTCAGAAGCGTTTTACTTTTAAATTCCTATCCCTGGTTAGAGAAAACTCATTATCACTTTATGTTGAGATACCTGTGAGGGACCTGCCTGCAAAATGATAGTGCCTAGGAAAAAGAAATTACATGAGCATACATTTTCAAGAAATTCCTTGCATCAGAAAAGGAGGCTGTCTTTACAGGCTGTTCCAGTCTTTAAGCTGAATACATACCAGGAATGAAGAGCTCTTCAGGTGCATATTGACATTCTTATGCCATTAGCATATAAAGCACTGCTGCCCCATTAAAAAAATCCCTGTATCTGGTGGGTGTGTGCAAATTTTGTCTGCTTCTTTTGCATATTAGTTCCATGACATGTTGATATTCAAGCTGATGCTGTGGAAAATTGGCAATTTTCACTTCACACAGGGAATTAATTATATTTTTGCCATTCTGACTTGCAGAATTCATTCCAGATAATTTTTGTGCAAGATTAGGGGACTAAGCAAATCCATGAAAAGCCAAACAGCCCCACACCCCCCCATATCGAGGGACAGGCAATCAGAGGACAATTAATATCCTCAGGCAGGTTTATGCATTTTGGCTTGCATCCAAGCACAAACATGATAATGGCTGGAAAAAAACACATTTGTCCACTGCCTGTGCCAACTTTTAGCTTGAAGTCCGTGCATTGTTCCATATGTGACAGACTGATAGGACAGACCTGTGGGTCTCTGCTCACAGAGTGCTGGGTGAGCAGCAGCAGCCCCTCCCTCCAGGTGAGCGAGATGCCTGCAGCCCTGCTTGCTCCTGAAAAAACACACCCATCCTGCTCCAGCCTGTTCAGGAGAGGCTATCAGCAGCCTTTTCCAAGCCCAAATAGCCTGGATCCCCGAGTTACAGATGCACAGAGGACACCCATGAGCTCTAAGCTGCCTGCTCCGGGTGCTGTCCCAGCTAACCCAGTCCCTGCAGCACTAAGTGGTCCAGGAATCCCCAGGTTGTGCTGCACACACCCTGCCCACACAGGCCAGGAGGACAGGAGGGCATTGCCTCACCTGGAAATACCTGAAATATCTGTAGACCACAAGTGCTCCCTCACTGAGGGTTTACCCAGTGCCCCCAGAGACCTTCCTTCCCTATACTCCAGCTTTTCCTCTCTGCCTCCTCACTCCTGGTCCTGCCTAACCCTGGCAGGGCAAGGGCTCACCCTGTTCTTCCCTCCCAGGGACTGCACGTCCTCTCTTGGACCGTGAAAGGGTTTGGGTTTGGATTGAAACTTTGCCTTGTGGGGCCATTCCTACGGTTTTGGAGTGGATTTTCCTTTCCGAGAATCTGCTCTCCAGTATAAGCACAGTGAAGAAATTTCCTCTTGTAACTAGTCCTTGAGCTTTAGAAAAAAATACAGCTTTTCTTTGAAAAAGGCTGGTTTCGTTTGATGAGTTTTCAGTTTTAAACACAAAGACCAATGTGGGTTTTATGTCAGCTCTAAGAAACCTTCATTTACCCTTTAAGGAACTTCCATTTACCTTCTAAAATCCTGCCCTATAGTTGAAGCTGGAGGGGTGAGCAGGATTCCTCTCTCAGAATTCCTAAAAACATTCTTCTATGTTTCTCACAAGGATTTCGAACACCCCCAAAGAAGGATCACAGCCTCCAATAAATGCATTATGTAGAATATCATGCCCTGAGACTCTGTCCACAATGCAGACCTGGCCTTTAACCCCAAAGTTTCCATTTCCCTTTGTGTAATCTCGACGTCTGCCTGCTTGGGGCACACCGGTCTCCTGGCTAGCAATGCCGCTCGGCCGGACCGTGAGCTGGGAGGTTTTGCAGCAATTTTCTCTTTGCAGCTGAGCGTCTGCGTGCTCCTCCATTGCCTCCATCCCCGGGACAGCGTTCACAGCCCGCGCGGAGCCAGGCGCTCAAACATTGAGCGGACATCCGCGGGCTTTTTGGTCTTTATATCACCGAGCCCGAGCGCACGCGGGTGAGCGCACGCAGGTCACAAGTGAGTGACCTGGGCGGGAGAGCCTCTCCCAGGCCTCGCAGACAGAGGTGGCCGTGGGTGATTTAAAGCTGCTGGCGGCAGAAAACAAGGGGCCGATGGCTCCATTGCTGGGCGCACAGCAGGGAGCGAGGGAGCAGATAGCGGGCTCAGGCAGGCCTCGCCTTGTGTCGGCAACAGCCGCAGGGGCACAGGAGGATTCTGTTATTAAAGAAAATAAATTTGGGGCGGTCGGGCAGTTATTCTCCAGCGAGCTGTTTGAGACTGATTGATCGGCCCACAACTGGTACCAGGAACACCAGGGCTCTCCGACCGACCGCTGCTTTTACAGCCGCGCTTCTCCTTCTCCCTCTTCTCCACTTTGTTTTCTTTAATAGATGAGCGGAATAAAACGCAGGTGAACTCTGTGAACTGCAAACAATGGGAGCTCAAAGCTCCTTGAATTGAGACATTCAGGGGCGGCACAGTATGTACTTTGTGCTGGGGCAGGGCTTTGGTGCCTCTGGGGGAAAGTAAGCCACTTGTTTGGAGCATGCACAGCAATAAAGAGAATAAAATGATAACATTTGAGAGAAGGAAAAGGAGAGGAGAGGAGAGGAGAGGAGAGGAGAGGAGAGGAGAGGAGAGGAGAGGAGAGGAGAGGAGAGGAGAGGAGAGGAGAGGAGAGGAGAGGAGGAGAGGAGAGGAGAGGAGAGGAGAGGAGAGGAGAGGAGAGGAGAGGAGAGGAGAGGAGAGGAGAGGAGAGGAGAGGAGAGGAGAGGAGAGGAGAGGAGAGGAGAGGAGAGGAGAGGAGAGGAGAGGAGAGGAGAGGAGAGGAGAGGAGAGGAACAAAGTGTGAGCTCTGGCCCATGATCATGGAAGGGGAATCAGCCCCTCCAGACTCTGCTCAGTGACTGCAGCACAGCACAGCTTGGAAGAAGATAGCAGCTGAGGACTTGAGAGGAGGCCGGTGTGAGAGTGCTGAAAAGCAAATTAGTATGTGAATGCACAAAAAGGAAAAATCAAAGTGGTAGGGGAGGTTTCTTCAAGAACTTGTGTAGAGTAAGGGGTGTGATTGAGAGCATAAAAGAGAGGAAGACCTCTACAGGATGTAAGCAAAAGTTTTCTAGGCCTTTCAGTGTAAACTGGAGCAAAAAACATGCCAGTGCTAAACTGGATAACTGGGGACTGACAGGTTGCTGGATATAGACCACAGTTTAATATAACTTTAAAAGAAACTCATTAGTGTATGTAAACAGGGAGGTAGACTATATTGCCCATGAAATAGCTTAGAGAGTCTGGAGAGACCAAAAGATGTAGCAGGAAAGTTCTGCATCAGGTAAAAAAGTAGTAAAATTAAGGATGGTACCTAGAAATTTGTGTCCTACCTGACTGAGAGAGCAAGAGGGGTGCAAAACTATAAAGGACAAATGCAGGTGGGAGAGAGGAGATTAAAGGCACTTCTGTCATACAGGACACCTCCTCCTGCTCAGTGTGAGCCTGGCCTGGGGCATAAGGGTGAACATTTAACAGGATAGAGCCTGTATATGATAGCAGGGACTGTTTGGACTCCAGTGTCCAGGCACAAACCGCAGCAATCCAGGGTGAAGAGCAGCCTGCGTGCCACCTGCTGAGGACTGAGAAGAGCATCCCTATGACAAAATATCAACAAGGAAAAGGAAATATCTATTGTTTTCTTGACACAGGAATGACATTTTTATGGAACTGGACATTGCCTGGAGTCTGTGGAAACTTGGGGAAAGGCATTATCACTTCCATCTCCTCTGGACAAGGGGGGGATTTGTTGCTGGGAAGGGTCTGCTCTCCTCAGGAATGGGGCTGCAGAAGGAATTGATTCCCACAGCACTGGCCTCTCAACATCAGCAGTAACAAGGCAGAATGTAGGATCTCTGAGTTGGTAAAAATCTATTTTATAATTGTATTCCCCAGAACGTATTTCAGGGAAAGCCTTGGGTATTTCCTGCTGCCTTGGGTTTCACCACAAGATGGGTCATTTTGTTGATGTGCAGGGAGTATTTCTTCATGCTGGAGAATGGGCTGCTCTCCAGACAACAGGGAGGCTGCCTGGGGTGTGTTCAGCAAACAACATTTGTCGTCTTCTACGGAATGGTGGTGGGGTGAACAACCAGTGTCCAGCATGAATATGATAGTGAGGTGGAAGAAAAAGGTCCTTAGTCACACAGCAGATGTGATAGACAGCTGTCACTGCAAAGTCACACTGTTTATGACTTGAGTGAAAGAAAAAATGGAAAGTAAGAGAACAATGATTCACTTTAGGCAAACAAGGTGGAACTTATACTGGTAAAATCTAGCGGCGCTCATCACCTAGGAAAGAGTTAACTCCTGTAAGCTTCTCCTAGCACAGGAGCTGGGAAGACTGACAGCTCCCTCAGGCAGTGATCAGCCATTGAGATTTTTTCCTGATGATGTAACAGTTGTAACGTGACATCTTGCACACCTTCCCTGGTTGGGGTGGTTATCTGCAGAGCAGGAATGATACCCCTACACATTGCTCTGGCAGTTGCATGATGCCATGAAACTCAGATGATTTATTTTCTTTATAAAAAGTCAAGTTTTCTTTTTAATAAAATAATATTTTTTTAATTGATCATTGCTTTGTTATATAGCACTGTGTGCATTTCAGCTATTCCAGCATGGACCATTTATATCAACATTTAGGATATGAACGAGGGGGTGCAATGGAGGGAAATTAATCCAGTACTCCAAAAGCAGTGACCCTCATGGCATTGGTAACAGGACAGCAAATCATTTCTCTGGTGTTCAGGAGATATGCTGGAAGGGCATTTGTCTCCTGTAGGCTCCTTTACATATATGTATGTACTTGCCTGCCTGTTGTAAATGTCTGAAGTAAGGTGGAGCAGCTCAAAAAGCACCAGGCAACCAAAATCCTCCAACACAAATCAAGGGCTGGGCTGCTTTTACAGAATAAATTTATAGTTTGTGGAGGGAAGCAATCATTTTGTGATTGCTGTGGGCTATTTTAGGTATCTACCACAGGAGAAGATGAATTGTTTCCTGTAAATGCCTGTTTATCTCTTTTAACTGAACCCAGGGTGTCTGGCTCACGTGTAGATGTCACTCACACATAAAGACATTTCAGACGATTCTACTGCAAAGTCTGGGAAGAGACCGCAGGCAAATTTCCCAGGAGAACTCAAGCCCCGTTTAACAGAGCTAAATGAACAGGTTCTTAGCTCCCAAGGAAACAACGGAAAACGTGGCTCCTACGGCTCCTGAAATGCCTTTTCTGTGTTAAGTACACGGTCGTGGAAGTCTTTGTTCCATCTTCCCTTCAGGAATGAAGTGTTGGTGGCTGAGCTGGAGGGGCAGTGCTGGCGTCACAGCCCCAGCCCACCTGTGGGGCATCAGCTCTGGAGCCTCACTGGGTATTTCACACAGAATCACAGAACAGGCTGAGTTGAAAAAGACCCCCAGGAAAATTGAGTCCACTTTCCAGCCCTGCACAGAACCATCCCCAGGAGTTCCACCGTGTGCCTGGGAGCATTGTCCAAATGCTTCTTCAGCTCTGTCAGGCTGCTGCTGTGACCACTGCCCTTGGGAGCCTGTTCCAGTGCCCAACCACCCTCTGGATGCCCAAAGACGGAAAGGTCAGAACACTTAGGTAGTTAAATGCCAGGTATTTGCCAAAGTTTCTGAAATAAGTTTCTGAAAGAGGACCTAGTGAAAAAAAGGGAAGGTTAGCAAAGTGCAGCACCTGGCTTGGGGCGGCTGCTTTTGGAGCGGGTGTGCAGCGCTGACTGCCACAGGAAGGAGCCAGTTGAAGTAGGAGAACTCCAAGAGAACACAGCCAGAGTGCTGCAGGGAATGCAGGAAGGGCAGGAAGGTTAGCAATCCCGGATTTGTCTTCTCAGAGGAGATAGGGAGATGGGGCCATTATAATGGAGTGCTTTGGTTTTTTCTTTCACTTTCCAGCTAAGGGCATGAGATGTTGATACCCTCACATCACTGTGGGCTTGCTACTTGTTTCCACCTTTTACAGAGGGAAGCAGAGAGGAGGACTGCTGTAAGTGAGCTCACACAAAGCCAGGCAATGGCAACACTGGGAAGAGAGCTATGGCCTCCAAGCCCTCATCCTCTGCTTCCTTGGCAGGCAGTGCCTCATGTACTGAATGACTGAGGCTCTCAGACAGCCTATACAGCATCATGCACAGCAGATAGATACTACTTGAGGAACAGAAAAAGGTCAAAAAATGAAAGGAATGCTTTAAAACTTTGCTTGCAATAGGGCAGCAGGAAGTTTGCTGAGGTGATCAGTGAGGTGATCAGTGATTATGAAGACAAGTGAGGTGTGCACCAGGATTTGTGGTCATAATCTGAAAGTGTCCTTTTGAAAAAGGATCCCTGCTCAATTTCAAGAAAGATAGGGTGAGGGCCACCCACAGTACTGATGAGACTAGACAGAATCAGCCTGAGCCTTGCAATGATCGATTAACTTCAACTTTTTTTACTTCCCCAATGAAAGCCATCTTATGACACGCCTGAGTGTGCCTCAGTTTCCATTCTAGGATGAGGAGTTCAGTGCCTGTGAAAGTGAGGGGAGGAAAAATTGTCTCTGACATAGTTACTCCTTTAGTTTCTGATACTGAGGTAGAAAATGCCCGGAGTACAAAGCCTAGAAGTTGTTATTGGTATGGAGCTCAATAGAGCCCTTCAAGAAGTAAAGAAGAGCCTCTCTAGGCCAGGATTATGGGATCACAGAATAATTCTGGTTGGAAGGGTCACCTGTGGACTCTTTAGACCAAGCCCTGCTCAAAGCCAGGCCAGCTTTGAGGTCAGGCCAGGTTGCTCAGGGCTTGATCCAGCTGGGGCTTGAAAGCCTCCAGGGCTGGAGACAGCACAGACCCTGCTTGTCTGAGTTGGCTGGTGGGTGAACGTGGAGGCAAGACAGAGAGATCCAACAGATGTGATTCCAATTCAGGAAGACATTAATGAGCCATAAGGCTGAAGGATTTCCTGTAGTCAAAATCCCATGCCTGCTTCCAAGCCTGCTTGTCCCCAGTTTTGCTGCAAGACCCAAGGTGCACTGTGGTGAGGCATTAGTGTGAAAATACTGGCGAGAGCAGTGGCTGGAAGATATTTCCAGTAGATGTTGCAGGCTATCCTGACCCCACACTAGCTATTAGACCTTGGTTTTATTGGCCTACTGTTAAAGTCTTGGTGTGTTAAATGCATTAGATCAAAAGAAAGGCTGATGTTTCTACTGCTACAAATCAGCATGCTCCTAAGAAAAAGTAGGTAGATATTTAGAGAAGATATATCCCTGGCTTCTGAGAGAAAATATATGATACCTGGTGGTATATGATGAAAGCAATGAAATCAGATATTCCTTTTGGCTTCTTCTCTACTTAGAGCTTTTTTTTTTTCCATCTTCCTAAATGAAAGCCCCAAATATTAAGGATTTATTCTGCATGAGATTGATATTCTCTTCTTAAAGCCCTGAAGGCTTAAAAAAGTTGAAACCCAGACATTTGTCAAATGAAATGTTATGTTCAGTTTGAAACTCAGCTTAAGCGCTGTCTGTGTTATCCCGTTAGTGAGGCTTCCCTAAATCCCATTTGCACATCAGAGCCACATATTGCCTTACAGATTATTGTGGTTACTTACAGGGGCCTCTGACAACACTCCTAATTTAAGTGTCTCATTTCTCTTCCTGAAAAAAAGGATGCTTTCAGACAGGATTGAGGGAAGGAAAAAGAAGAGTAGGAGTAGCAGGCACATTTTCTGTATCTTCAGCAGAGACCAACACCTTCATTTGGGGCCAAAAATAAGCCTTAAGACCATCATCCACAGGAGCTGTCCCCCAGTGCCAGCCTCCCACTGCCCAACCCCTGCCAGTTCCTGCCTTCTCTCTCTGTGATTTCCCATCTCTCCCTGGCTGTGACCTAAAATTGTCACTAGGTACAGATTTGATCCTATGAGCTCTGTCCAAAGAATCTCAGGCTTTTGAAGTGTTGGTCTCCAGGTAGACAGAAATCCACCAGCTTGCTGTCTGCTCTCCATAGAAAGCCGGGATGAGGCCACCTTACATGGTCCCAGCATGTCCCAGAGCCAGCAGGACAAGCAATCTCCAGTCACAGCTTGATTCTGTAATAGTGCAGCCTGGGTTTGGGCATGTGCAGCTCTACACATGATGCTTCCAGTGATGGGAAAAGAGGGATGGGAAAAGATGGGAAACTCTCTTTTCCCATCCCAGAAGTAGTTTGGCAGGGGATATGGGGAGGATCAGCCTGTCCTTGTTAGTGATGATGAGGAGCACAACAAAGGTTCTGGCCCTCTGAACAACATGAGGCCAGAAGCACTTGCAGTTGCAAACAGCCTGCCAGGGTGGGGTTTTCACTGCCCTGATATTCTCCTGTCATATTCAGATTGTCACTGTTCAGCCCCATCCCCAGCTGGGGATGGAATAGACCTCAGCAGACATTTAAGAGTCTTCAGGGTTTTGAGGAGGGAAGGTGGAAAGGAGGAAAAGCTTCAGACTTGTCTTTTTGGCTCAGACAGCCTTTTTTTCCATTTTGTCCTTGCACTTGGAAGGCACTGGTCTGGCCCCTTCACAGTATGCACATCCACAGCTGACAAACCAAGTTTTTCCCTGTGGCAGACCCACCAACATGTGCACACAGAATTTCCTAAAGCTCACCTTCTTTGTAAAGTCAAAGCAATGACCTTTTCAAAGTCTGTCAAAGTTCTCATTGAACAGCAAGGCAATTATAGCCAAATACTTGTATATGTACTTGCCAATGTACTTTAAAATTTCCACACAGAGGCTCTCAATTACAATTGTCTTTCTTGGATGTGAGTTGCCAACGATATCCACAGAAAATATGTGCATCTTGGATCAGTCCTTGGTTAAGGTGGGCGTAGACAGTCAAAGCATCGTGTTCTTCATGGGCTGTAATACCTCTAGGCTCACATTGAGAATGAAAGCAGAGTTTGGTCTAAGGGTCCAAATTTCTGGCTGAGCCATTCTGCCCCACTGTTCCTCCTGGCTGGGCCTATAAGTAGCAACATTTAGGATCATTAGAATCTATTTGCATGATCTTAAGCGTTGACCTTCCTATACTTCATGTCTGACTTTGTCTCTCCACTGGATAGATACTTGGAGGAGAACCAGGGGGCTGTCAGAGGGACCAGGACAGGAAATTGTTTCATGAGCCAAAGAGAAATCGGAGAAGGTTAAAAATTAGCTGTGTGAATTCTCTGCTGATATCAGTTGGACTAACATTATGAAGCTGCATTAATTTACTCTAGGAAACCATCTGACACTACTCTTTGTGCAGGACTGTGCTGGCAGAGTAGCAGCCTCTCTGGGAGAGACTGGGGAGGCGTCAGTGTCCCGTTCAGCACCGACCCTTTGGTGTGGACTTTGCATGCACATTTGTTACAGCACAGCCTCCACAGCAAGAGAGTGAGTTTTGCATATGTGAAAAATAATGAGTCTGGATGCAGAAAAACCTTTGGAAGCCCTAAAGCACAACAAGTTTTCTGTGAGTCTCCCCTAAATCTGGACCAGTATTCCTCAGTAACTTGTTCTGTAGATTTACAGTGTTTGCTGAGAAGATTTTTTATGAAGCCTGAGTTTGTATGGAGTCTGAGAATATCCCCAGCTTGCCATTAAACATTAACAGTGAGCGGCTGGGCCTTCCACGGGCTGCACAGACTTGTGCTCCTGTCACTGCTGGCGGGAGCAAGCTTTGTAAGGAGAGGGAAGAAAACACACCCTGGCATGCACAGCCCAAACTATGAGTCAGAGGAACAGAGGAGCAAGGGGTTTACACTGGGACTGCCTATCTGTGCCTTTGAGGAAAGGTGGGAGGCATGTGTTCCTAAGATGAGAGGCTCAGGTCCAACATCAGACAACAGTAAGAAAAATAAGAAAGAGGGGTTTCGCTGATGATATTTGAGATGGGAACCTTGTGGTGTCCCTGTGCAGTTCTAGCTGCTCCAAGCAGATTTGAGATGGTGCAGATGCCTTCCCACACAGAACCAGCGCAGGAGCTGGCCTTTGCCAGCCTGGGCACCTTCTAGGCTGCAATTCGTAGCAGGTAACATTGATTTTTGCCCTGTAGACCTCATTGCTCTGCCACAGACAGGTGATGGCATTTGCTCCTACTCACACAGGACCAAGAGCATCTCTCCTGCCACCAATCTGGATACAGTTCAGGAGACAGCTGTGCTAACTCCCTGGAGATCCTTCAGAAGAGAAGTAGTGGGGAAAGGAGATGAAGGCAGACAAAAGCTTAGGGGCTGAGAACACGAGTGTCCCAAGTTGGATTTGCCATCTTGTGCATTGTTCTCTGGTGAGCGCCCATGGGCATCCACTTGTTGTCAGGGCAGGTAGCTCAGCCAGCTAAGGAGCCTCCCATCACCTGTGCCATGATCCAACCCAGGAGCGTAGCAGCTACGTGCCCATGGCTTTCACCTTCCCTTGGCTGCACAGCCATACCTCTGGGCTTGCCTTTGAAGGTCCCTTGGCAATCACCTCAGGGACGGAAATCTGGGGTAGTGACCCTGCAGACCACCACACTAACCTGTCCAGAGCCCTGACCAATTCCTCCTGCTGGCCTCTGCTTTGCGGCTCCGCGCGAGCGCAGGTTGCGCAGGCTGGGGTCGAGGGCTTGTGGCTGCAAAGCTTGTGGCTTCACCCATGTTGGTTATGGTGGGGACCTTGCCCCAAGCCTCAAAAAGACACACCCCCACCCAGTGAGGTGACCTGCAGTTAGCTACCCAGTCTAAATATCTCCTGATGATCCCATGTTCAATGCATCTCTCAAATGAGGTGGAGTTTGTTGAGGTTGTGAAAACTGCCTGGTGACTTAGTCAAAGAAAAGAAGCTCCTGGGTCTGGACTAGTAGACTGATTTAACCTGGATACTTCCCTCCAAGTGAGATCTGCTAAATATGGGCATCACATCCTGATTCATATAAAATATGCACAATTTGCCTTATGTAGGTGCAGGAGTCTCTCGGGGTACTACCACTCAACCTGCACAGAATCAAAACAAGCTGGGCTCAGGATGAGTGAGCTTTGTATCTATCCCAGCACCTGTCTACACAGGAACTTGACTCTGCTTCCAGAAGAAAGTGGAATCCTCTCTCTTTTGGAGTGCATTTTCAGAACGTGATGCCACAGCTGCATTAGTGGACAGGTAATTTCAGCAGAAGCTAATGAGAGACATGAAACTAAGAACTGCCAATCCCAGAACTCAGCACACAAGCACACAAAGGTTTTGAAAATATGTCCCATAACTTTTTTTTTTTTTTTGGGGGGGGGAGGGGGTGTTGTTTGTTTGTTTTTTGGTTTTTGTTGGTTTGTTTGTTTTTGTTTGGTTTTGGTTTTGGTTTTGGTTTTGGTTTAAGTTACTGGAGGTTTCTTGGAATTATGACACCTTTTTTTTAAGACTAATATGTGCTTCAGGGATAGCAGAGGTGGTGTTTTAGACTCAATTCATATTAGAGCACAGGGGAAGACAATACACAGGAAGTCTGTAAAATACAGGACAAGAGCACATGAGTAGATGAAATAATAATTGGAAGCTCTATTCATCAGAGTATTTAAGCATCTGACTGATTCTGCCCGGAAACAGTTCCACTCATTTCATTAGGATTACTCACAGGACTACAAATGAATACTTTAAAGTATCCTGCAGAATCATGGCCTAAGCAAACAAATTTCATTAATTTTTTTTTTTCACATGTAAGTGTTTCAGGACCCGCACTTTGCTTGCTGGAGATTCTTACAAGAGTTTGTTTTACTGGCAAACCTGGAGTACAGTTTAAAATCCTGTGTGAGGAGTCATGGAAAACAGATTTTAAATGTCTGTCCTCGAGCAGTTGTGCCAGGAGATCTGGTGCCAGTAGGGGAAGAGTCCCGGAGTCATGTGATTTATTTGTCTGAACGGTGTAGCTTGGATTTCATGAATTTGCAATCCAATATTTAATGGGATAAATATCCAAACCAAGTTCTGTTTTAGATACCTGATACATACTAGATGCTTGGATAATTAATAAATCTGAAGAAATCCCTGTATTATCCAGGCTATTCCACCCACCGGGAAAAAGAAGTGAAATGCTTCCCTATCCTGAGAGCCACTCACTCAGCCACGGTAATAATACTTCGGTTTTCCAAATGCATCTTCCATTTCAAAGCACTTTTCAAATGCTAATTGACTCTGACCATAACCTTGCCAGAAAGGGAAATACTATCCCATCCTGGACAGGTGAGGAAGACAAAGACCTAAAGAAGTTCCTTGCCCCAAATCTCACAGGAATCGGTGGCGGACAGAGCTGGGGATCTCTTTTTCCCTTTTGATTTTTTCCGTGTCTGGTCTTGTGCTTTAGCTGTTTGCCTAATCTGTGTCTAGACGCGGCTCCCCTGTCGGAGCAGGGCCGCTGTGGGGGCTGCCTCCCTGCCTCTGAGCGAGGGCAGCAGTGGGAGGTGTGCACCTCCTCAGCACCACCCATGGCTGGAGAAAGGAGACAGGGACTGAAAGGGCTTCAGCCTCTGCCTCTGACCACGTGGACCGGCGGGAGATGGCACAGGGAGATGCTGTTCAGAGGAGTGCAGACCCGCTTTTGGCACCTCCAGCACTGCACATAAGTCTCTCTTAAGCACTCTGCCCCCCTTGACCCAGGGTATCAGCTCGTGGCTTGGCTCCTCTCCCCCAGAACGAGGTGAGGAGCAGCTGGGCACTCACTCTTTGGGTCTCCAAGCCCCATTGGGAAGGGAGCCTGGATGGGCACAGCTGGCAGGACTGCAGCAGGTCGAGCTGGCAGCAGAGACTGCATGATCTCTAAACTTCCCTGAAGGGCACCACTTGGAGAACAGAGCATTAAGTACTTGCCAGGACACAGTGAAAAGGTGAACAAACTAATCCTCCACTGTGGAAGGGAAAGTCTTTAGCCTCAAACTGGGTGCTTGCTGCTGGAAATGGTTCACAATCCCTTTTTTCCTCATCCTCCTCCTTGCAGCATGGCCTCGCACAGGAGAAGGGAGATGATATATGTTAAGACGATTCACTTTTACAATGTGAGAGACAGGAGTTTTAGGGCTTGTCTGTGGTGAAAAGGGCTTGCTAGTCTATCCCAGTGAATATACATCTCCATCCTAAGCAAATAAAATCCAGATTGTCCTTCTAGTATTGTCCAAACCTGTTCCTTGATGGAGAAAAATTGCACCAGCAGCACCACATAGCTTCCTGTTACACTACAGCTACACTAACACTAGGAAGAGCATAGGTTAGGGAGAGAAAAGGTTTTTCATTTATTCCCATAACTGATGTAGTTGCACCAAACTATTTTTAATTACAGTGCTAGCACTGTCCTACTGCAGTAAACCTTGCATTTCCTGTTATACATTATATTTTCCCATTTCTCTGCCTGGCAGGTTGTAAGCCACTTCAGCTGTGGTTAAAGCATCTCTGGGCTTTTTTTGCTGATGTTATCATGAAAGGCATTTAGTTGTCAGAAGGCCTCAGTGACTCTTAAATCCCCACAGATGGGCTCCCCCAACCAGAACCCCATGCTGGCCCTCAGCATACCGTGAGCTTGCCCAGGGAAAGGGCTCCAGGAGGGTGCTCCTGGCAGGTTCTGTCCCTGTTTCACGGATGAGCAAACCAAAACCCTGGAAGATTAAGGAGTCCTATTCCCTGCAGCCACCACTGGTGTGATGGTTACTTACTGTGATTAAAAAAGCAGGTGGACTGAGCTATTGGGGATTATGCCAGGGGAAGGAGCCCTGTCTCCATCACATTATGGCAAGGAGAGCTATGCCAGGAGATGAGCTGCTAGAGGCAGACCTCTGCCTCCTTACAACCCGAGGTCACTGGACCCAAATACTCACACATTCAGTGCACAGCTCCAGGGAAGTGAGGCACCAGGGTAAAACACTTAGAGAGGGACTTGCACAGGGTGGAGATGTGAAGTGGGCACGTGGGAACCTTGTTGGGATGGGGTCGCTGGCACTGCAAGGAGACAGGAGCCATGCCGTGGCCTGTTGGCAGCCCCCTGACTGCTCTTTCTCTTTGTAGGAATGAATGAGAAGTGTGCCTGTGTGTGTGGGGCAGGGGGACGCTGGGCTGAGCTGCTCACGCTGACAGTCTTACCAGAGACTGTAAGGAAAATCCAACATAACTCACAGAGCAAGGTGTGCGGGTGCCGCAATGAGACTTAAAAGGGGGAGAATTAGAGCATGGTTTTGACTCCTGTTTTAACTCCTATTTGCATGATAGGAAGGGACATTGAAAAGAGGAGCATGTGTGTGATAGAAACATGCCTTTTTGTATCCTCGTAATTCATGCTTTACATAACTAATTAAATGTTAGTGAGTTTGTTGGAGGGGGTGGAGATGACATCTGTGCTCATCACAGAGAGAGATAGAAAATTTGCTGTATACACCCATAAAATGAGGATCTTCCTGATTTTTTTTCCCCCTTGGTATTTACAGAAGGTTTGTTCTCACTAGAAAACTCTAGAACTATCTGGCAGGTGTGTCTTAAAATGTTTATGACCGTACTCATGACTTCACATCTGTGAAACATTGTCTGTGCTGGAGACTGAGGGATAGCTCCAAGCATCTTTCCTGGCCTTCCTCTACAGTCCTCTCAGCAGATTTTGGCACCTCTACTTTCTACATGAAAAAGCAGATGGGAGAGAAAGCGCTTTTGTGAGGGCCTAACACCTTCTTAGCCCAGAGATATTTTAAGCTAGAAGACCTCAGGAGGTTTCAGGCTCCAAATTCTCCCAAGCAACTGACTCAGCTCTGGTGTCCCGTGCTGTGCAAACGCAGAAATGGCCATGAAGGGAGTCCAGAGCCAGTGGAACTGCTCCAGCCAGTCAGCAGAGTCACACCACCTGGAGCCAGTGTGAAAATTAAGTGAGCAGGGGGGGAGAGCCAAATCCTCCATGCCAGAAAAAGTACCAAGTTGTCTTGAATTGATAACAAAATTTTCAGTACCCAAAGTGGCCAGATGAGGCTAGCCTGAAGGAACGTCAGGAAAATAATCACGGGATAACACCAGGGTTTTGGAGCTGGATGTCTGCCTCTGCCACTGCAGAGCTTTGTTTCAGGGCCGGCAGGGGCACAGTGACCCCAGTGGAGGAAGGCAATGTGCCAAGAAGGCATCAGGGAACAGCTAGGAGCTGCCACCCAGACGTCAGGACAGGCTGTACCTGTGCTCCTGATTTGTTCCCACTGGGCAGTGAAGGTTCTTCGGCTTAGACCGCATGGAGAAGAAAATCATTGGTTGAGGGAGGAAATACACCGGCAGCTGTTGCTTAAATGAAGCAGGGCTATGGTTTGACCACTGATTGGAAAGCAGTTTTGTACAAGGCCTTTTCAAACCCACCACACTGCTCACCTCCCCTTCCCTATTAATAATTACAGTACAGTGCTACTGGCGTCAAGTTGCTATAGAAGCACTGACTAAGCGTCTTTGCAAGCTGTTTAATAAATGGAAAAAGATCTTTCCTGAGATTTCCCAAGCTTTTTTTTTTTTTTCCCAAACAATCAGCTGCAGAGCAGCCCAAAGTCCTTGCTGCCTCCCTGCTGCCTGACCCAACAGCCCCTCAGCTCAGCACCCTGGTCCACTCCAGATAACTGCAGTGCCAAGAAACCTCTTTTCCATACCAAAGTCCCTGTGACTGCTGTCTAACACAAGTGCCTCTTCAGGCTGAGGCAGTGAGGTGCTGCTGGGCTGGTGCCAATCTGTTGCCCATCGGATGCCTGGCACCGTTTACTGGTGTGCCCCTGTGTGTTCTCTCCCACTGCATCTCTCCTGCACAATAATGGGGTTTGTGCTTCACCACACTGTTGTCACTTCAAAGACCAAATGCTTAAACAAGCAAAGCATTAACCCTTAATGTCAAGGGGAGGCTGTCTTTAAGTGTCATGTATCTCCCCAATCCACTCTGTCTTCAGGCTGCAGCCTGCCCCTGACTGAGTTGCAGACAGCAGTATCCCAGAATGACTGCTGTTTCCTATTCCCATCACTGGCTGTAATTAATGGCTGCTAAAGGAAGATCGGGGCTGCCTTTTATATACATTTACCCACCCAGCACTCCCTCAAGCTTTGTGTTACTCTACTGGAGCCTCGCTGATTTATTAGAGCTCGGGCAGACCTGTAGTCATAACAGGCTGGGGAATATTTTCTCTCTAGGTTCAGGATTAACACAGGGGCTCAGACCTTACTCAGAGAAGGGATTACAGTGTGGGTAAGTGGACCCTCGGTATACATATATCTAATGAGCCCAAAAAGCAGTGCCTGGGGAGATGACAGAAGACACTGCACAGAGCCCAGGCCACAGGGTCACTGATGCCTGAGCTTCGAGCAGCTCTGAGGGTACGCAGTATTCCAGGTCCTGGCACGGGCATGGGCACTGCTACCGCCCTCACAGGCTCAACTCCCTTTCCCTTGATTTTTTTTATCATCCACCAAAGACACAAACCATTTTTCTACCCATTCAGGAGGCAGAAGATGAGGTGTAACATTTCACACAGGCATTTTCTGCCCTGTAGAAGGGTGCATTCCTTTGCCCCTGCAATCACTGGACACATTCAGGCCATGAGTTATTCCAGTCAAGATTGTAACATCCTCCAAGGAGGAAGGTGCCATCCAAAAGGGGTGGTCCATGGTTTGCTGCCTTGGGTACTTGCTGTAAACTATCTTCCCAAAGCCACCACCCTGTGCTGGGTTACATCATATCATCGTGTAATGCCTTTAAGTCATTAATCTGCCTTGCTTCTGGACTAGTGCCAGAAAAACCAGTGAAGGCCAGGCTGAGTTCCGATCAAACCAGAGGACATTGTGGTTACATTTATGTTTTTTTCAGAGGATCTCTCACCTGCAACCACAAATCTGCCTTTATTTGGTTTGAGCATGATCCAAAATTACCTCAGAGGTCAACAGTGCATGTCTTGCGGATCAGTGAAAACTACTGACTAACCTAACGTAATGCGTTATGACCATTATTATTCCGGGAAATAAGGGTGGCTGTAGTCTGTTGTTTTGTAATAAAATCTGACATTATTTTTTCCCTTTTGCAAAAACACACAGAAAAAAAAAAGATGAGGGGGGAAAAAAAATAAGGCGGAAAAAAAAAAAATAAGGCACGGGAGTGTTCTGCTCTCTTCATCTCGCTAAATGCCATAGCTCTTGCTACACAGAATTCATAGTAGGCAGGACTCTAAATCTGCTTTACAAATGGAAATCAATGAAACTTCCCAGCACCTCCACAAGGTAAGTCAGAGGGGCTGAAGTCAGTCTCCAGAGAGGAACCCCGGCTCAGGTCAGGGGTGGCTGAGCCCATCTGAGGCAGGACGTGGCACTCCCTGGGATGGCTGGTGATGCAGCCCCGGAGCTCGGCTCCTGCCCACCGCCAGCCTGGCGCTGGCTGTTTACTCCAGCTGCTCACTCCAGCTGCTCCTGTTCAAAGTCCCCCAGAACCAGCGGTAAAAGCACCACTGACTTTCCCGAGATTGAGATTAAGTCACCTTTGCCCTACTTGTGTGCTTGTACAATGGGAGTAATAATATTTCCCTGCTGCCCTGGAGCTGGCGAGGATCCGTCCTTGTTCCTGTGGTGGAGAAGGGTGCACAAAAGGGAAAGGAGGATAAATATTTACCCAGAATCTGATATAGGTAAATCCATCCGTGGGTTGTCCCTTCCTCCAACAAACTTCCCTTTCTACGGGAAACTCTAGCCTCTATTTGGTTAAATCATTTACGTCCATTAACGAGCAATTAGGGAGGGAAGAGGGGAAAACCAGCCGAGAAAGCCTTCCACAAAGGAGCTGCCCTCGGTTTGGCTTGTCTCGTTTAGGTTGGAAGGGAAGTAACCTGACTGTGATAGATGAGGACTCTGTCACGACCCGGAGAGTCTGTAAAATCAAGTCTGGATGGGAGATTTAAGACAAAGAGCCAGACACGGTGTTGGTTTAAACTATTGTAATTTCTCTGGAGTTGCTGGAGCATTGAGAGTTATATCGGGAAGATCTGGTCCCGAGGGTGCTGAAAGAGGAGGGCAGGGTTGTGGCAGCCCCACACTCTTGGCAGAGTTCTGGCTCTGTCAGAGGAGCTGTGAGCTTTGCTCTTGGTCAGTTAATTCTTGCAGCTCAGCCTTGTGATGGTCCCTGGGGCCCAGCTGCTATTGAGAGCTTTCAGCTTTTCACGTGAGATCTATTGGATGTGACAAGCTACACATGGGTCATATGCTGCTCTCTAAGTAAGCCACATTTAAATGCAGCATCACCATAAAAACAGAAAAAAAACCAACCCCATCCTTTTCACCCCAGTGCAAACTGCCCACTGATACGGTTTTTTTATGGACTCTTTTTCATCAGTGTTCCCTGCTGAAAGCTGCACTGGAGGTCCCTACAGTAAACCTCTGCACATCCAGGGGCTCTCTCCATACAAGGAGTAAGGAGCTGGTGAGCTGGCATGCTCTCCTAGTACAGACTGGCCAGAGGAGGCTAAAGCCTGGAAGGCATGTCCCTGTTTTTATTATCATTTGGGCTGAGAAAGCAGATATCTGTGAGCTGGAGCTTTGGTTGCTAATTCTGACTGAAGCTCATCAAAGCTAGAGAGATGGAGTGCAGAAAGTGGAATGAACTAGATTGGCTTTGTGCTGAAGCCAAGAAATATAAATCAAACAAATGCAAATTCAGGGAAAAACATTGCACACCTACTAATCTTTGTACAAAAACATCGGTTTTTTTCCCTCAAAAAACAATGAGAAAAACAAATAAGTGTACTTCCATCCCAAAGTCATTTCTGTTCTGAGCAACAATTCCTAGCACTTTGCATGCTTTTCCATGCAGCTCTGCTAATTCCTTCCTTGGAGGATGCATCTGAACTATTATTTCGAACTGCCTTCTCCAACCAGAGAAACCCAATACTTTAGAAATAGGGCACTGAAGCAGAACCTCCAGCCCCCCCCAACACATTCCCAGCCCTGCTGGGATCTGCCTCTTTCTCACGTGTTGGAGTCAATCCACTTGCACATTTTCTGTCACAGCAGCCCTGGGACAATCTCCTGGGGTTTGGGACAGGGCTGTGAGGTCGCCAGGTACACGCTGCCCCCTACAAGCCAGGTGGGGATGGCTAGAGAGACTGGCAGCCTGGCTGGAGTCTGCTTAGTTGTGTAGAAATCCTTTGACGTGGCTAACGGCCACAACAGATCAGAGCCGACTCAAATCCCAGCGGGTGTTTGAAGTTAAATCTCCAGATGTTCAAATATTAGCCTACTCCATCACCTGTCCATCAAATATTAACTCACTCCACCAAGAGTACACTTACCCAGTCCCTCAGCTCTCTGCTTCCCGTACTGGTAATTTTTCTCAAGACAAATGCAAACCACTGCATCCTGGATGCTGCTGCTCTTGCAGAAGGAGATAAGCTCCAGCCCTATTAAGGAAGAACATTAAGTACCATAGATTCACAGCCCGGGGATTTATATCTGCATAGGGACTGAGGTCAGGATAAAGAAAAATAGTTTCAGTGCATCTGTGAATCAATTTGTACATTAAATCTGCCTTCATCTTGGTAATGAAAGCTGGACTGCCAATGCCATGTATCTAAAACAACGTAAGTCATGCTCCAAAACCATCACAAGACCAGCTTTAAAATTTCAGAGCGAGGTGTCCTTTCAATTGCCTTTCTGGTCCTGGAGGTATCAGGAATGTGTGATTTCCATGCTTCTTATTTTTCAGGGTGAGTTAGATATGTGCTGCTGTTTCTACGAGTGAGGAAGGACTTGGATAACCCACAGAAAACAGAGGAAAACAGAGCTTGGGAGGAAATGGGCTACAGCTCATGATGCAAGCTGGCAGCACTGCACTGGGAATACAATCTGTCCTGCCTTCTTTGCCTTCACACATTAGCTGAAATCTTCTGAGAGTCAGAAAGTCTCAAAGGAGCTTGGGCCATCCAGCTTTCTAGGGCTGCTCTCTCTTGCCCCAGCACTGCCCACCCCAGATGGGCAAAGCAGGCATGGAAGTACAGGGGAGAAACAGTCAACGGGACTCACTGGAGGTGGCTTGCAGGTGGAAAGCAGATTGAAAAAAACAGGTAAAAAGCACTGCCTCTCTCCGTGCCTGAAAGGTGATATAAGTAGCAAGTTTTCCCTAATTTGTCTTAGGTGCTAATGCAGCTACAGTCCCATTGCTTTGGAGAGGTGGGAAACAGAGGGGTTGTAGGAGGCAGCCACACACTTGTTCCAATGTTGGGTCCTTGCTCAGCAGTGAAAAAGATTGTTTCTATTATTAAGGTAATGTATTATATTCACAAAATGTTGTTTTTTACCTCCATGTGTGGTGTGCTCCAAACTCATTAATGATTAACTGAGAGAGCATATTCCTGGTCCTACTTCTCAGCTGTGTTAGGAAGCTTAATTGAGGTGGTTTGAAATTCCAGGTTAGAAAGTTCTGCCAAAGTGCCATGTACTGTAATTATTACCCATACAGGAGACAAGCAATGAGCATACAGTAATCTGATGAAAGAATGGAGACTTCACTTGCAATTTCCTCAATCACAGACGTCCTCAAAGAACAGAGATTGCAGTATGAGATTGCGCCATAAATGTGTGAAGCCGGGCTGGTGGTCACACTTTCATCACCTCAGTGAAGGAAAGCGTTTTGGCCTTTTTTCACTGCGCCAGGATTCAGCATCCAGAGCTTCCATTTTTCAGGAGTTTAAACTCTGCCGGCAAAGTTATCACGCTCTGATATTTGGAATGGGTTTGCGTAAGGATCGCACACGACAGCTTGAGCTGTGGCGATCCAGGCAAAATCACCTGGCTGCCGGCCAGGGAGAACAGGCTCCTTTCTCAGGCAAATTGCTCGGCGGTATTTTTAGCTGCAAACGCGCTGTCTGATGCAGTTAGTACCCGACTTGCAGGGCTGCAGGGCCCGTCCCTGCAGCTCCTGCTAGGAAAAGTGACAGACACGTGTAGAGCGCTTGCCACGTGCGAGCGCCCTGCTCGGGTGGCTGGCTGGGAGCCGAAGAGGAGCCCGCCGTTGCCGGGATTGCCGGTTTCGGTTCCGGGAGCGGAGAGCCAGGCCAGGAGAGCTGGCAGCACTTCTGCCCAAGCTGGAGCTGGTTATGTGTGTTACAGGACAAGTCATTAGTTCCTTTGCTAGTAATAACATAATCATGACAATTACGTCAGCTGCCGTTAATCGCAGAACCAACCTTTCCGACCCCAAACCAAACACTGAAAGGGGTTGGGTGCTGACAGAGATCAGCTGCTCCAGCCTTCCCTTGCAGGCAAAGGTGGCTGCGGTGTACAGCTCATGTCCTTTCCACAGGGCGAACAGGCTAACAGCCTGACCTCAGCTAGAGTGAGGGCAGTATGGGCTATGCACCCAGCGATGTGGTAGCTGGGTGTGTCACCACGGAGGTGCCCACGCGGTGAGGGAGCAGAAAGGGCCCTGCCTTGGGATGTACCAGGTTATCTGCAGCTCACATCAGGGAAAGATGCAAGGTCATTTGCTCCACCCCTCTCGTGCCAAAACCAGCACTGCGGTAGGGGCATGCTCTGATCTCAGTGAGTCAAAGTCCATGACAGTGACTTTCCCTGAAACAGGTTTTCCAGAGGAGTATCTCCAAACTGATAATCACCCCTCCTCACGCACAGCGTAATGGGCTGGAGCTGCAGTCAGGCGAGAGTTTACAGAACATCAGGCCCTCCTCCTATGGGACTCTGGTGAGAAGGGGACACCTTTCTAACGAGGCATTTATGGGTACACAGTTATTTCTTGCACTCAGCATTTGGGCAGGATGCAGCTTCCCTACCAGCAGGAATGGGCTCATTGCAGGAGGTGACAAAATTCATGAACATGACTTTAAATGCATTTCAAGTAGATCAAGTAGTGGTGTTTCTGGCAGCTTTAACACAGCAGGCAGCCAGAAAGCAGATGCTGATACACCAGGTGATAAGAGGCCAATGCCTGAATTACACCTCGTGTTTCCTGGTACTTTATAGCATTAGACTTCAAACCTAACAGCCCAGGAGAGACTATCACAATTACGTAGTCAGTCCATTTCTGTAGAACAGGATTTTCACTTCAGTTTTTACTCCACCAGCTTGAGTAATGTGTGGCTGAATTTCAGGGATGATTTAGAAGATCTACTGATCTAAATTTTACAGGTGGCAGCTTTACAGCATCCTTCAGTGAATGCTTTCAGCAATCATTTATCCTGGCTGATAAAAACCTCACTCCTTGTTCATACTTTGTTATTTCACCCTACAACTTCTGGCTTGCCAAGTGCTCCGTAATATGCCGGGGAAGTAAAAGTGACAGGGGAGACCCAAACTCTCTTGTCTGGCTGATCCAACAGCCCCTGGGAGACACAACAGCTGCATCTGGCCCAGGGATCGAGCTAGGATGCAGCCCTGCAGAGAGCTGCCGTGCTGGCTCTGGTGGGTTCTGCAGCAGTGCTCTTCTGGGAACAGTTTCTCACTCCTTATCATGGCTTCTTTTGGTGTGGGTCAGTACCAGTGAATCTTTTGCAGTAAAATAAAGTTGATTTAGTTGGACCCAGCCCTGTTAAGATTTCCACAATCCTCAGCAAATATTTTAGAGGTGAGGTGGCAGATTGCTTCCTATTCCTGTGCACATACCTACACATATGAATATATTTGTTCATATGAGACAGTCTTTCTGCCACTCCCTTAAAAGATTTAAAAATCTTTTCCCCAGGGTGTGTGTGGAATCTGTCATATTTCCAGCATGTTGCAAATCTGCATTTCCTATTGATCTTATCTGCTCTGCTGTGCTACAGCAGTCTCTGTTTCACATCGTAGCCCCAGGGCTTCCATCCTCATTAGAAATCCTTTCCCAGGAGACTGTAGATGCACCAGCTGATCACAGATCACAGCAGTAACAGCCAGTGACTAAACTCCACGGGTCCCCAAAATAAAAGCAAGAAACAGTACGTGAAAAGAATGGTGTCTTCCAAGCGGATTCCCTAAACCCCTGGTCCTGTTTGGCAGCCACGGCAGTCACCTGCCCCCTCAAGCACCTTGCAGGTATTTCCTGCTGGAGGAAACAGCATGTGCTTTTCACTGAAAAGAGCAGCTGAGACGTTAACCTTTTTCTGAGAGCATTAGGGAGTATTCCCGCCTCTCTCAGCTCAAACAATGGAGTTGCCGCGCTCCTTTACTTTTTTATTTCTCCCAGTACCTTGTGGGCAAACCCTGCTGTCGCAGCAGCACAGCCCTCACAGCCCCCTAAACCCCAAAGCCCATGGGGCAGTGAACATGCAAAGGGCTCAAGCTCATGAGAGCAGGATGATTTCTGAAGTTACAGCAGCAAAAGTTTTTAATAATTTACGAGCTCCGTCCTGGCTCTTTTAGCCCATCTTCGCCTCAGAGCTGCTTGTCAAGCACTGCCTGAAGCTGCTGCTTTTCTTTGACATGGCACCTTCTGAAAATATCATGGAAAACAGTTACTGGGCTGCAGCAGACCGCCTCTCCTTTTAGTTGGGCTGAGCCTCATGTGTAAGGCTTTTCCAGCTACAAATCTGAACTCGGCTCCTTAGCAGGGCATTAAAACCCATGCTGAAATCGAAGTGTATCCTTCATTCATTCCTCTGGCGCTCACAATAAGCTCTTGAGCCGTGTCTTGTACTGTGACTGACGCAACAGGACACTGGCTGAAAACTGGGGATCCACTGAGTCCAATAAAAATGATACATAAAAATTTCACTTTATATCAGGAACAAGAAAACACCAAACTCACATCCTTTGTAATATACAACACATGTGAAAATCAGCTACAAGTGCCGAAAAAAACTTTCCTGAATTGTGCTTTTCAAGTTGGAGTTGCTGCCTACCCCTTTTCTCACAGCAGGCAGGGGAACCTCAAAGGAGCAGGTGTTTTTCACAGATGAGGCAAGTCCCAGGTCGGTGCTTGTCTTCTGTCTGAAACATGCCACTAATCTTCAGTGAGGTCCCTACTCAGCTGTGCAAACATGGGGGTTTTTGAGGATTAGGTTCAAATTCACATGAAGTTTTGTGGTTGTGTTTTAAAAAGAAAGATGAATCCAAAAAACAATAGCGTGGATTACTTTCCGTTTGGAGAAACGGATTGTGAGCTCTCCCGCTGGACTGACCTCAAAATTATACATCCCCAGCAGCTCCCATCTGTAGATTTCATGGCTCTTTGTTAGAAGGAACATGGTAAAACTTCGCAGCTTCCGTGGGTTAGAGATGAGCTTAAAGGATTTCTTAAGGTTATAGAGAAAGTACCAGGCACAGCCAGGATCTGAACTGACTCCTAGATTTAGGAGGTCTGCTTATGAGGAAGGCTGTCTGTCTCCCTACACTCATGAAAATAGAGTGGGAAGGGTTGGCAAGAAGCTTGTTAGAGAAACTATTTTGTATTTTCTGGTGTCCATCTGGTTAGTCCCACAACAGGTGCAGAAGAGGCAAAGTGCAAGAAGAAGTTAAATGAAAAAGAGAGGAGGAATCAAACCTGATACCAGGGATGAGTTTTGAGTTTTGGTCCAGGTTGCTCTCTTGTTTAGCCCCTTCCATGGAACTCCAGTCACCCTGAATGAATTGGCTTGAATCCCCTACCTGGAACCCTTTTTCACTGGCATTTTCTCCTCGCAGGGCAGTGGGGGCTGTGCCTGGCACCACAGGGAGTAAGTGGCTGGAAGACTAACGATGTGACATGCTGATACCTCCATTTTTACTACATCCAATTAAGCAATAAATGGTTCTGGTGGAAGTGTTTGAGCACATAGATTACCATGCAAATCAGGTCACTGGGACTCCAGCATTGCCTGAAATAGCACTGGTAAGATATCAGTGCAAATGTCACCTTTCTCCTCTATTAGTTATTGCCTCCCATCTCACCCACCACGCAGCTTCCCTGAGGCCAGAGCCGTGATTTCTCATAGGCTTGGGAGTGCAGATGGATTTTAAAGAGGATTTTTTAACAAAGCTTCTGTCACCTTCCACGAACATTCTAACACATCCAGAGCTGGTGGCCTGAGTTACCTGAAGAATTCACCTTGAGCTGAGCTACAAATTGTTTCATGGGCATGCTCCAGGCTAGAGAAGCACCTGCTTTTTGGGAGGTGGAGGACAGAGCTGCCTGAAAGAGATAAGCTGAGGGCTCTAGTGGGGATCAGGTTTTCCCACCAGTTAACTCACACCATTAAAAAGTAGAATGAGGGAACAACACTGAGAACTTTGAATCCCTTCATTTCCCAAGTTACTTTGTCCTCCCCTCTCCCCTTAGAAGGATCTCTTTTGCTCTGCGTTCCTAAAATGAAAGTGAGACAAGGAGCGGAGCTGCTTGCCGCCATCGCAAGCTGTTGTCAGCAGACAAAAGCTATTGTTTGCTGCCACCGGTTGTTGTTCCTGTGGTGGCAGCAGCCCCCAGCACCAGCCCTCAGCTCTGGGCCCTTTTTGTATTCGGCACGGAACAAACAAATGCACGGTCTCTTTCTGTAACGGCTGCAATTTAAAGACAGAAATACATTTCTCTTCACCGTCACACAAGGTCCCAGGGACACAGAAATTCACAGGCTGGCTGGAGCTGCCCTAAAGCTGAGGGGCAAGAAGGAAGAAATCATCAGCCATCATAATAGCATGTGGCCCAGACCGAGCACACCGTGATCCCTCAGGTGGAAAAGGGATCACTCCACTGGATGCACTGAAGTAGATCTATCCCTCAGCTGCCAGATCCAAAACCTCAGTTCAGTGGGGTTTCTGCAGAATCCCCATCACTGTCCCTGGTGCAAGACTAAATTGAACTGAACCCATCCAGGCTCTGCAAAAGGAATGTAACTGTCCACGGGCAGTGATGCTAAGACCTGACCTCTCTACACAAGGCTGACAGAAAAGATGAATGCAAGCAAACCCAGCCACACAAAATGTGCAAAGGATCCTGCTAACAAGGAGATCTGGGTGGTTCAGTGACTTCTTTGAACATTCACAGAACAAGTCCAAGACGCCAGATGAAACCTGATCAAATTGTGTGGATTACTTTAAATTTGTCTTGGAGTTTTTGGGGGTTTACTCAAACATGCGACTTGTTAGACTGTGAGGCACGTGGTCTGAAAGAGCCAGGGGGGCCACAGGTCTAAACCAACCAAAGGTCCTGCTGCTCAGTGTCTCTGGGGATAAATGATCTCCACCACCATAAACAAATCTTACTGGTTTAGCCTCTGATCCATCTTGGCTTTGCACCAGGGTAGATGCAAAACTGCCTAACCCACCTCAGAATAAAATAACAAAGTCCCCTTTGTTAGAGAGATTGAGATTGTTCTTTTTCCTACTACAGTCAACAAAGCAGAATTCAGTATTTTCTTCCTATGCCTAAATTGTAGAGAAAGGGATATTTTTCTCTTCAGATTGCAAATTTTATTGATTCTTGCTTGCTCCTTTGGGAGGAGGGAAGTGCAGTGACTTTTTAAAATGTCAGAAGACTGGTACAGATGTGCAAATCCCTTTTGTCACTAGCCCATGATGCAGAGTGCAGGGCTAAGGAGTATCCTGCAATCTCCAAATAACTGCGATGGCACCAGATTTTGAGATAGGAAAAAAAAAAAGCAGGAGACAAATACCCGTATTTTAGAGATTCCTTGCTGCTCTGACAAATTATTTATCAAAGAACAGCAAAGCAGTTTTGGGACTTCCTTTACCACCTTCTGCCTGGCAGGCAGAGTGCAGTCCTCAGGCCTCATGCACTCTGTGGCATAAAACAACAAGGGCTTTATTTAGAGGGCTGTGTTTAAACATAACTTTTGCCGGGAAGGATCTATCAAGGATGCCCCTGTCCATGTCCCACCGTATCTTCTGTTCCAGGTGTCCATGGTGAGAACATCACAGGCACAGCCTGGCTGTGCAACACCCGGAGGGGGACACATCCCTGTGGTGGCTGGGGGCTCAGGCACAGGCATTGCCCCCTCCCACACCTCCTGGCTCTGTCCTTGCTGCTCTGCTCTGCGTCCTCCCTGGCCATCGCAGCGCTGCCAGCAGCTGGGGCTCTTCCCAGCGAGGAGCTGGGAGCTGTGTGCTGTGTGCTCCCTTTGCTGTGTGCTCCCACGTGCCTCTTGTCCCTGGCCAGCCACAGCAAAGACAGGGGGCTGGAAGCTGCATCCTGCAGTGCTAGGAGTCATTTGCAGAAATGTAGAAAGCTGGCTGAGGATGCAGCACTTCTGCACAGCAAGAGTTTCCCCATGGCACTGGTCACACAGAGAAGCAGGGAATTCAAGATGCATTTTATTATAACAGAGCACAGCATTATAACAGCACAAACAGAACAGATGATTGGGGATACAAGCATCATAAAGTTACCCTAGGACAACATGTTAACAGCTTAATGGTTGTTGCTACCTCATTTAGACCACAAAAGAGCCCAAGCTGCAAAGAGTACCTTCTGGTCACATGGAAAGGTAGGCTGGGCCTTTCCATGTGACCAGAAAAATATTTTTTAATACAGTGTATATAAAACATTATTATTTATTTATTTATATGCCTCTTTTAATGCCTTGATTCTCCGGAGGTGCCATCTTGTATCCCAAAGTTGGCATCCAGCACAGGCAGAAAATCAGATTTATTTAAGCTGACCACACAGTGGAGGCTTTTCCCTTCCCCAGGGACAGGTAAAACTCCTCACCAAGCTGATATCCTAGAAATATCTCAGCCAAGGAGGAGCGGAGAGACAACGTAGTGAGCAGCTAGCTGTTGTCTTGCTTACTGCAAGTTTTGAATTTTTCCAAGTTACACTATCCATAATCCTGCACACCTTTCCTTCTCCCTCCACACTGCCTCCCGAGAGGCACAAGAGTGATGGTCTGATCATTCTTTGTGTTTTGAAACAGTATTATAAAAAGAAAAACAAAACAAACAATAACAACAACAACAACAAAACAAACAACACCAGAAAATTTAGGTGACCAGGGAGAGGACCCTAGAGAATGGCATGATGTTGTGTCAGGGGAGGTTTAGGTGGGACATTAGGGAAAGGTTCTTCTCTCAGCGGGTGGTTGGACACTAGAAAAGGCTCCCCAGGGAAGTGGTCACAGCACCAAGCCTGACAGAGTCCAAGAAGCATTTGAGCAATACTCTCAGGCACTTGGTGTCACTCTTGGGGATGATGCTGTGCCGAGCCAGGGGTTGGAGTAGTGATTCTTGTGGGTTCTTTCCACCTCAGGACATTCTATGATTCTATGATACTAATCCCCATTAAACAAAACAGAAGAAAAAAAGTCTTGGTAGTGTTTCTAGTAGCACTTTTGCATCACCAGAAGTGAAATACCATAAAGCATCTCAAATGCTTTTCACATTTTTGTTTTTTCAATCTTCTCTTGATTTTCCCATCTCTCAGTCTGGCCTGTGTCTCTGCCAGGCATTTTCCCATTTGTTTGAGGTCCCATTATCCCATGGATGCGACCATGTCCCTGGTGGTATCAACCTGTGCCCAATACAACCACCAGCCCCGAGGTCTTGACTGCACCTCTGGTTTGGCAAGAACAATTCCATTTTCCCTCATGCTACCGGTGACACGGTAGGGCTGATGGGGCCATGGCTCCGAGACCCTGCGCTGTCTGTGAGCAGCTTTTCCACCATCCCTGGCTGCCACGCTGCTGGCTGGCTCAGTGACCAGAGTGGAAAATCTCCGTCTTCCAGCAACAGACCCAACTGCACCCATCCAGATAAGCAGGTCTGAAGTACTGCCCACTGGGCCAGACTTTCCCCAGCTGGAGATATGGGCTGGCTTAAAGACGTGGCCACAGCCTCTGCTGCTTGCCAGTCCCTCAAGACACAAACTGGGTTCAGTGAAGGGCAGGGTTTTGTGAGGTTTCCCACTCTTCACTCAGGTCTTGTTGGTATTTACCATCTGGGCCCAGTGATGCACGGTACTGAGTTTATTAATTTGCTTCAGCATCTCCTCTTTCGACACCTCAGGTTCTTCTGGTGCATTATTTTTATTAGTTGAGTGCAGTAAGCATCTCCAGCCCCCTCTCTGGAAAAGACCAGCATTTAAAGGGATCAAATACCTATTCTGCTGTAAGATTGCTTCTTTGTTGAATCGCTCTGCCTCCTAATGACCTAGTGGGCAAATTTATTTTTTCATATATTTCAAGGAATAGGTACGTTTGCTCCTCCAATTAGCCTTTCTATTTTACTTTTTATTATTTAAATCACAGACGGTTGTTTGGGATATTTTTACAGAATTAAGAAAAAACAAATTATTTTCTAAAAATTCTAATATTATTTTTTATTTTAGCCTAAGAAACTTAACTTCTTTCCATTCTGCAGTAACTTGGTGCTAAAACAAAACCTGTTTTAAGCAGTATACCCCTTATACTTCCCCAGGCAATAAACTTTCCTCACCTTGAGATTCTTCTACCCAGTACCTGCCTTCGTCAAGGAAACCCAAAACCGTGACCACTCTCCTGACTGCCCAGGCAGGGCCCCAAGCCAGCCTGTGTGATCTCAGCTAAGTTTGATGGCCATTTCTAGCAAACTGCTTCATACATATGTGTGTGTGTATATGTATATACATACGTATACGTGCGTGTCTGTGTGTGTATATATATTTATGCATGTAAAATCCAATCAACACACAAACTGGTTAATTATTTGTGTGGAGTGACTTTAAAAGAACCAGGGGTCAAACTGAAGCCAGCTGCAAACCCTCAGTCAATTCCAAATTAATAATACAGCATGAGATAGCCCTCTAAAGGTTTTTTAATGTGTTTATATCTTGGCTTGATAAACACAGTCAAGAGAGACAAGATGGAAGAGGCAGAAAACTTAACAGGGTTACTTTTCCTTAAAAAACAACTTGTGAAAACATCTGTGCAGCTCCCAGCTCCCCAGATGTTCTCTTTAACAGAGCACTTACATTGTTTATATTTTGCCTAACACTGGAATTGTGGCAGATTATTTTTGTTGCTGGGTCTTTGCAACATTTTGTAGGTGGTCTTGTAAAAGAGAGCAGATATTTAACCCCACCACCACCTCCTTCTCCTTTGCCCTGGTTGTTTACACAGCAGAGCCTGGTACCAGTTCCCTCCGATAGCGTGTGCGTGGGGGGGCCTGGGGGCTTGGCTATCGCTCTGCTTTTGCACCAGAGTCACTCTCTTGGCTCTGCCGTGGAGGGTAGAGGCTGACCACAGGGCAAATGTGAGATGCGATGATTCAGGCATTTCGATTCAGCCTGGGATGCCCGAACGTTGGCCTCAAAGTGTTATTTGCTGCCTTTGATGCGTTCACCCCAGCAGCGATGGGGCACTATCTCAAACCTGCATGGCTTGTCCCTCCGAAACCTGTGTGGTGTCCTGTGTAAAAAAAAAATGTGCCCACACATAAAGGATCTGGTGATCAGAGTCTACATACACAGCAAACCTCAGTGGATTTTCTATTTGCATGGGCTGGAGAACCTTGTATATGTATCTTTTACCATGTACAGGTGCAGCTTTCAATTAGGAGTGTTTTCCTTAATGGTTATTTTGCCGTATTTTCAGGAGATGTATGAAGCACCCGTGATCTCACCATGTCTAAAGCTCATTGGGGTCTGAAGGGTTTTACCTCCCCCAAAAAAATCCCACATCACAATTCCGTGTCATGTGGCACAGTTGCAGCTCCACGGGCTTTCAGATGGGCCTGCGTCTTCTGCTCCTATAGCCTAATTTCTCTGCTTCAGCAAGTTTGGGCTGATTCATGATTAGATCAGTTTGTGGATGGCACATTCTCAAAGGAAAGCTCAGGAGCTGGAGGAAATGGTGAGAGCTGCTTTTTATGCTCAGCTTGTAGCTCTGACTGGAGCTGATGCTCTCTGCTCCCTGCCCTAGAGGGCTATTTCTAGCAGCAGGAATACATTTATGAAAAGCTGTTAGAGCGTGGCCCAAAGCAATGGGCAAAGCGAGGCTGGATGTGTCTCCTGGGGAAGGCCTGCCCAGCTGGAGCTGGGTACATTTTCCCCAGAAAGGTCAAACAGGATTTACCATAGATGTTTTATTGACATTGCTGTCTTAGAAAATCTTTCTGAACATGTCTATATGACTGACAGACGTAGTTAGGTCACAAAGGCTGAGGACTTAAAAAACCTTACATTATTTTAATTAATTTGTTATCTGGGTTTTTTTTGGTGTTGTTATTTTGGGGGGATTTTTTGTTGTTGTTGTTTTTGTTTGTTTGTTTTTTGTTTTGTTTTGTTTGTTTTTGGGGGTTTTTTGTTTGTTGGTTTGGGTTTTTTTTTTGTTTTTACAACTTCAAATGCATTATTCCTTACTGCACTGGGTGGATTGAAATGAAAGATGTACTGGGTGACTTTAAATGAAAGATGCTGTAGGAATACTCTACATTTCCCAGTAATGATATTTGCAAGCTGTGCTAACAATATTCCATACTTTTGACAAAATGCAGCTATAAAAAGCCATTTCTCCAGAGCCCTCTGTGGTAAAGTGCCTGAATGCTGGAGAACAAGCTGACAACAGTATATGGCTAGGATACAACTTAGCATATCATCTAATGTACTCTTAATTTGTGCTTTAAATTCACACTGAAGAGAGCGCACCCAGCTTTTTACACTGTTGTGCCCAGTGTTAGCCAAGTCTACTTACTCTCCTCGTGGTTTGGTTTTTCAGGCCAGTTTTCTTGGATTTGTAGATGTTTTGTTCTTCTTTTTTTCCTTTTATAGCCTCGCCATTTGGTTTTCCCATGTGTGGGGGAAACATTGACTTTCAGCGCAAGAAGCCGCTCTGCGGGGAATGGTGGGGAAGGCGCCATATGGTGCAGGCGGAACATCTGTGAATCTCTGACGCTGCAGTTCTGCTCCACCGGCCCTGAGTGCCTTTCACACGAGTGCTGAGGAGAAAGGAATATGACACAAGGACTTTCCAGGGGCCTTGATGGATGAGAAACAGAATGAATTTGCTAGAGGAGACTGTATAAAAAACCAGAGCACTACGTTGTGATAAACCAACTTCCCTAATGGGACTGTGCTGCCCATATTTGCTCCCTTTCCTGTTGAATTGCGGTGTCTATTTTCTATTGCCATCATGCAGCGCTGAAAATAAATCCCGTGGCGAACAGAGATGCCTCATCTTACAGCTTGTAGAAAGGTTAATTAAATGTGCGTGGTGCTGGCACTTGTGCTCACAGCAGCCTGAACCTGCGGATGACAGATTGCTGGGGGCGTGTGAGCAGCTTCCTCCCTCAGCCTCACACAGCCCGCAGAGCCGCACAGGGCACCGCCTTTGGAGAACGTGTCCTCTTGGCAGCAGCTCCACTTCTACAGGTAAAGTTATTCACATACACAGGGACTTTCTGCAAAAGGGAGCTCAGTGCCTGTGTGTTTCTGATGCCTTAAGTTTTAGCTTTCACGTTTTTCAGATTCTGTGCTGCCTAAGGATGTAGTTCTGAGACTCATATTAAGTGCTAGTAAGCTCCCTTCACAGAGTAGACAAAACAAATCCTTTTCCTGCTGAAGACCAAGGACAACTTTCTGGCCCAAAAGCACAGACAGCAATGGACCAAAGGGAGGAACAAGAAGGATGGGACCTCACAACCTGAAGCTGTAATCGGACAATTAAGCCCCAATAGGCAAATGGACCAAAACTTATAAAAATGTAAGATCTCGTGACCGGCCAGCCATTTTGTGACCATTCTTAGTCCACCCTGGGTATAGCCCTGGTCAGACACTATCCTGCCCAGGGTGTATCCTAGAGGCCTTTCAATAAACACCTACTTTATTCTCTTAGCTCTGTCTGGTCTCTGTTTCAGGTCAGCCTTCCTAAGGCATCATTTCAGACAACATTTTTGTGGCATTTTCCCAACTTTCCAGAAGGCACATTGGTCTGCTGACAAGCTCCTCTTTTTCTTTCGGGCTTGTCACAAAGACATTTTGTTTGCAACGATCCTGCTGTTGTGCAGCAGTAATGATGCAGGTAAGTACTTGAGTGGAGGCTGATGCACACTCTGAGCACAATCTCTCTTCTTGGTTTTGCCCACATAGCAGGGCACAGCTCTGTGTCCAGAAACACCGGTACCATCAAGCACCCAGACACTCCCAGCCACTGGCAATGCTAAGGGTGACCTAACGTTTAATGCACTTCACAGGGACTGCTGAGACTCAGTTCAGCTGGTGGTTCTGTAGAAAATCCAGTAATTTCTTAGCTAAAAAGTGCAACCATAATCTTTAACTATGAGAACAGCAAATACAGGAGCAGAAAATGTCATTGCTGCTACTTAGGATTGTAGTCCAGTGCCTAAAGTGCCTTGCTGAGCCTACTGCATTTCTGGCTACCTTGCCCCTTCATTTTTACTTGGTTTAGCCATGAAAAGCAGAATGTGGGAGTGTATTGGGATCATTAATGAGATTTAAGAGTAAAATTCTAGTCAAGTCTGTGAGAAAAACTCTGATAAGTGACACCAGCCAAGGACTCCATTCCCACATATACACATGAGCAACCTCACCCACAGGAATAATCACCCTGGAGCCTGCTAGGATCAAGGACAGATTCCTTGTCAGCATCATCATCAGTGGCCATCTCAGTATGAGACTTGGTGCATGGCTTTTCTCAGTGTGTCTCCCACAGCGAGCTGAAATGCTGTCCCCAGGTCTTTGATCAGGATACACTCCAGTGGGATTTGAATGTTGCATGGGCCTTGACCTGCAGAGAGAGGAATTTTACCCTTCCATAAATATGCTGTGCCATGGCAGGTCCTGCTCTCTGGGGCCGATTGGAGCTTGGGAAAAACTATCCATCCGCATCATTTCTAATGTGGTTACGTGGGGTTCGGTCATGCCTGGCTTGCTGGTGCACGCAGGCTGCTCTGCTCATACACTCTCCAATAATTTCCAGAGAGGGAGCAAACCAAAAGCATTGCACGAGTTTCCTGAGCCCACACCCAGGGCTGTTGCCTCCACTGGTCCAGCATCAATGGGCAAGAAGAAATGGTGCCAGGAATGTGGATGGTTCTAGGGCCTGTGAATACCTGCTGTGCATGATGAGGCTGAGACCCTGGACTGTTTCAGCAGAGGTCATCACGTGATGATTCCCAGTCCACGTGATGTCAATGTGAGCAGCACCAAGTCACTGCTCTCCTGGGCACTGCTCTGGCGTGTGCAGCATGAGCTACTGTGCAGCTGGCATGAGCTGTCCTTTCCCCTGGAGAAGAGGCTGAGCCATGTATCAGGGATGCTGACAGTCCAGGGCTGTAGGTCTGCCAGCACACAGTCTGTATTTTCTGGAGTGGAGATACAGAGTGTGTTTACCTTGACTTAATGACGAGCACATTTAGAGGTTTCCATCACGGAAGACTGAGGAGACTGATAAAACCAAGGTCTGGTTCCTCCTGGACTGTAATACAAATGTTTCCTTTGGCATTCTCTTTTACTGGCTCTGGTCACGGTGGTCTCTGAGGAACCCATCAGAGGCCTCTGTGCTCGTTGTGTTCAGAGCATGGTTTCTACAGACAATTGCCTGCAGCTTGCAAGAACAGATTTGCCAAACCACACATAATAAATCAAAACACAATTTCCAAGTGCTAGAACGGGCAAAAGCTATGTCTTGTTACAATGCACTCTTTCCTGGACAATTTCTCAGCCTTGCTTTTTCAGGAATATATGAGGGACAGGAAAACAAGTGGGTAGTAGAGAAACATGATGGCACAGATAGGCTTCTCATTGCCTTTACCTGGTTACTCTCAAAAGCAATCATTTTACAACTGCCAGACTTCAAGTCTTTGGGAGCTGCTTCATATTCCCACGTTCTAGGAACTCCCACAAACAGCAAAGCAACTTCAGTTACAATTTTCCGTCACCCTTCAGAAGTAAACTTCATTCAGAAACAGCTGACTTCTTTCTAGATACAAACAATCCTCCAAAAATGCCAAAGATAAGGCTGTGCGTAACTTTTGCAATGTTATAATAATACTGTTTTTCTACCTCCCAGATATTCATAGGTTCTTTTTTATATAATAACAAATCTTCTCATATGCTGCAAATTGGCTTGGCACCATCCTAATGTTTTTATCATCAGATTGCATTGTGTCTATGTCAGAACATACTCACTCATACTCTTGTTTTTCAGAAAAGATCTGAAGGAAAAAAACCTACGTGTGTGATTAAAATAAACCCAAACCTAAAAGCTGGGCCTGTTTGATGAAGGTCCTAGTGCAAGTAACTGTTTCTTACTTCCAGTTCTCTTTTTCAGCTGGCATCTGAAACTAACCTGAGTTTCTGCTTCAATTAGAGATTTCAACAAGATGCTTCTTGGCAGCTTTTGCTTGCCTGCCACTGCCCGTAACCCTCTGTAGGATTAATGTTTTTAGCACTGGATCCAAATGAATACCATCCTGCAAGATTCATTCTTAAGACTTTATTGTATGGGGTCTTCCTGACAGTTCTACAGCCAGACTTTTTGCTTGCATCTCACAGTTGTCCCTTTCCAGGGATAAGGCTTCTAGAAATCCACGTGACACGGTCGGTTATGATCCACTATAATCAGCTCTGGCAGCTGATTTGTAGAGGAATGCATGTGAACCAGAAGGTGCCCTGAACTACTTTTGAAGGTGCACCTATCTGGTTATCATCTTTGATTAAATAAATGTTAATGGGGTGAAATTGCCTCTCTTCTCTCCCTGTTGTTAGGGGCAAGGTTTGTAATTCAGACCTGAACCTTTGTTTCATGGATGATCCACAGTCAAACTCGCGTCATCACTGCCTGTCATGAGCATCCCTTCAGCTTGGATCATTGGGAATCATCATCACCTGAATTTTGCATCTTGCATTTCCCGGTTCCAAATCCTGCTGCAGTATCACCCTTGTTTCTTTTGGGAGGCCCACACACATATCAAAGATAAGTACACATGCGGGGGAGGAATATTCCTCCCTTATTTTCCAAAGTGGTTTTCAGAGATTCTCACACTCCTGGTGGGAATGAAGCATGCAGCTAAATCTCTTTAACTTTAGTCTTTGAACTTATCCTTTAGCTAAAGTTCAATTAATTATTGTGGAATCCATGCTAATTACATACCAAATACCTTACTCATGTCCATTATTTTTCTGCATTCTTTAAACAATTTAGTATTCTTGAAGATAACAAATCACAGAACAGAATAATGAAATGGTTTGGGTTGGAAAGGCCCTGGAAGATCATCTAGTTCTAGCCCCTCTGCCACGGGCAGGGACACCTTCCACTAGACCAGGCTGCTCAATGCCTCATTCAACCTGGCCTTGTTCACCGCCAGGGATGGGGCACCCACAGATTCCTTGAGCAACCTGTGCCAGTGCCTCACCACCCTCACAGGAAAGAGTTTTTTCTGTACATCTGACCTAAATTCCCACGCTTTTCAGTTGGAACCCATTGCTCCTTATCCTATTACTACTGTTCCTGATGAAATCTCCCGCTGGGGCTATGCTAATGCAGTTAGCACCTGCAAATGGGTCCAATAAAAAGAAGCAAGTTCCCATTCGCTGAAGGGAGAGACACAAGGATGCTCCTGTACCTGCACCCTCCTCCACAGCACACCTTCGGGTATATTCCTCTGCAGGGCTTCCGTGTGACTGATTGCAAATGTCAGGGGAGGTGGGGGTTACCTTCTGCAGGTGGAGTGAGTATTGGAGCATTTCCATCTGAAAGTGCCCTCCTTTGTTCGAAATTTGCAACTGAGTCGGGAGAGGGGAAAGGGGAAGCAAAGTTTTGAATGATGTGGCGAGCACTAAAGATAACGTGGGCTGTGATCTCTGCCTCAGACAAGAATTAGTGCACAAAGAAAGCAAGGAGACGGAAAGATTTAACAGCACAGCAGAGCTGTCGGGAACTGGTCCTTCAATCTGTCTCCCTCCTTTCCTAGCTGAGGGAAGCTGAGGGGGGATTTCCAGATCCCTTCAAATAGTCCTGCTGGGAAATCTCTGTCTCTCCCAGGCATATTGTGTTTCTTTCCCTTTCTCTCGTGATGCCTTTTCCCCATCACCAGAGTATCCAACATCTTCCATATAAAATAATTAGCAATAAAGGGGTCCCTGGTGAACTTCATAGAATGACTGTAATTTCTGTCTTTTCCAAGTGAAATTCCACCTTGGGCTGGGTGATCTGCCTCCACATAGGTTTGATGAAACCCTTCTCATATTTTTGAAACCATTGATCAGGGGAGAGAATAATCTAAATTCCTTTAATAGCCTGAGAGCGGGACATATTGCATGGAGGATGCAAGCCAGGAAATACTCCCTCTGCCCCAAAAATGATGTCTTTCTTTGCTTTTATTATTTCCAAAAATCCACTATTTCCAGAACTGGACACGAGGACACCCAGTTTCAAAGGATACAAGGACACCCAGTTTTGTCAGAATAGCCTGAAACATTAAAGTCAGGAGGCTCAGCCTCTCCTCTTTCCCCCTTCACTCTCTAAAAAGGAAGACAAGGCTGGGGAAGAGCTCCACATTTGGGTTTGATGGAGCTCTCATGTCCCAGACGAAACCAATGCAGACTTCTGACCGGGAATGGCCCCACCAGCACGGGATGCTCCAGCTCTAGGCAGACAGGGTTTCTAATCATGCACTCCTCCCCCTGGGGTCCTGTTACCATTCCTGCCCCAAAGGCAGCATGTGGGTCAGAAGGGGAGGAGGAGGAGAATTGGGAGTGTTGGTTGGGCACTCCTTTTTCAGATTTTTCATCGGGGTGTCAGAGGGGCAGTTTCCCTCTGCCTGCCCCAGCCCTGCTCCAGGTCTAACCCAGAATTATGTGGTGGCCACTGACATGGTCCACGTACCCCAAAGTTCCAGGGGAGCTTCCACAGCCCTTGGCCCCTGTGGCAGGCTTCTTCTCCATGGTTAATTGCTAGCACCTGTCGGGACAGCCATTTCAGCTGCATGCAAAATCCAGGGTGGGGATCTTCAGGCTTTCCATAAAAAACCACTTTCTTTCAGGATGGGATTATACACTTCCTCGAGCCATAAGATCATGCAGATCTCACAGGGCCAGGCAGCCCTCAGTCACCAGGGCAAGGGGAAATTACCCTCTTAATTATTTGTCACATGAGGCGTGAGTCTGTGTTTCCACTCCCTCCTTGCGTTCACACACAAGGTTCACAAGCAGCAGAAGCAGGAGCTTTGCCCACTTCCACCAACGCTCTGTAAAAGTGTTTTCTGGGCTGAGGCCATGTGCAAACCTCTGCCCCCAGATATTAAACCAGAAACTTCCACCCTTGCTGCTGCTTTTTGCAGCGGTGTTACAGAACAGGTGCCTGGAGGCGGTGACAAAACTTTTCCTGCTGGGTTATTCTGTAGCCCTTCACTGGTGCCTCCAGAGGCCCTTAAGCATGGAAACACAGAGTTACTGCTGCCTCTGCGGGCAGGGGCAAGCTGGCACAGAGGGGCGGGCAGCTGCCTACAGTGAAGGCAGGAGCAGCATTCCTTTGCCCTGGCCCTCAGCCTGGAGTGGACCCCCTTTCCCTTCCCACTCACATCCATCAAGACAGGCTGGGACACCTTCTGTTCCCCTCCCAGTCATGGCTTTCCTTGCTCCAGAGGTTTGCAGAGCTCCATGGACAGCAAGAGCGTTGTGAAAGGAAAAGATACGTCACTTCACCTGGGGTTCAGGACTTCAGCATTTCCATTTGTTCCAAGTAGGAATGATAGGTTAAAAAACTCAAAAAACTACAGTTCTCCATGAAAGGTATCAAAAAACATTTTAGTTTGACTGAAGTATTTTGTGTCAATTTTTGCCTTTTAGTTAATGGCATGTTACAGTAGAGATAATAACCCTTAAAAAGCAGACACACTAGAAGGCTGTTGCTGAGAAATCAAAACATTTAACTCAGTGACAATATTGAAACCTTCCACTTCCCTGCTTTCAATCTTCCTCATTGCTCCCATTTTCCACAAAACACAGTTGACATGGCTGGCTCTGACTGTGTACTCATAAAATTAATGAGTAAGATTTAAAGGCTCGTGTGATGGGATGGACTGGATAGCTCATCTGGGTTAAAAATCTGCTCCATCCTGACTCCTTCTGTCTCCCACTGCTGCTGGGTTGAAATGGTCACTTCTCTTCCTGCTGCCCAATACAGATGAGCTTAAAACAGTGGGTTAGAAGTGATTTCTTTGCTCATCAGTAGATTACCTCTGGGATGGGTATGCCCCATCTGAAGAGCCCAGAACTGTGATGCTCTGTGGGTTACACCGTGCCCACGCGTGCACACCAGCAGGTTTCTGCTGAAAAGCCAACCTGTGCCACGGGTTGGAAGCTCTGACAGATTGAGCAGCAGTGCAGCCTGCTCGCAGCCTGGCCCAGCCAGTGCCCCCCAACACCCTGCTGGATGCAATTCCAGCAGCAGAAGCTGGGGAGCCCGGGTTGCAGCTGCTCCATTGGCCAGTGCAGGCGCCTTGGCCCGACAATGAGCTGCTCTGTGCTAAGGCTGCTTTTCCTCACACCTAACCAAGAGCAAGAGGCTCCACATCAGGATATAAAATACCTGAACTAATGCTAAACAGAAGACAAGTTTGTGGGGGGAAAAAAAAAAAAAAAAAGTGGAGAATTTTCTAATTTATCTATGGCTTGCTGATAACTAATCTACATATGCAATCCTATCCTAAGCAGGTTGTGGCACTGGATAAAAGGGATGTGGGTAGCATGTTGGTGCCAGCCACATCATTAAGGAGCTTTTAAAATGAGAAATGGTCAGATCAGACTTTGAAAGGTAAATCCCTTCCTCCCACTCTTGGCGGGATTTATGCTGTTAGCTGCCATTGGCTCCTTTGTAAAATTAAAAAAAAAAAATTGTTATATGAAAACCCTGAAGTCTGTGCACAGTTTGTACTAGGTCTCCTCCGCTCCTAAGTGTTATGGACTTGTCAGTCATTTTTACAGGGCTTCTCTGCAAAGAGCTGTGGAGGGTCTGGGGCCTCTGTCCAGAAGAATATTCTGGGCGATCCTAAGCACAGAAATGTTACAAGGCTTCAAAAACTGTGGGAAAGAGAGTCTTGTTAGGCTTTAATCTTCCCTCAACATGTGGCTGATATGTTCACCATTGCCCAGGCCTTTCCTTCTGAAAGAATTACTTTATCACAGAGCTCTTTTTCTCATTAAATTAAAAAATCAAACCAAACTAACCAAGACCATAGTTTATTTTATTTCATGCTATGAGTTTATTTTAAATGTATTAGATTTCCTTCTTTAAAAAAATGCAATAACTGATAACGAGTGCATATGGATCTTTTCAGTTTAATGTTTTGTTTACACTGAACACTGGTTTGCTGCAAAATGTGTGTTTTAAATTACCCTGCTTGCCTTTTTTTTTTTTTTTTTTTTTTTTTTTTTAAACCAAATATTAACCTCTTTGTGCATGTGTGAGAAAGAGAAGGGGAAAGGGAGATGAGAGGGAGCTGGATGATGAGGACCACGTTGTGTGCTGCTGGTGTGTCATTCCCACCGCTCCTCTCCACCACCCTCAACACAAGAGTCTGAATGTGCAGCAACGCAATATAAGGTCTGTGACACAAAACACAAAGGGAGACAACAAAGAACCTCCTTTTTTTGTCCAGCCCAGGGGGGCTTGTGGAGTGTAAGTGACCCTCAGTGCTGTTGCCCAGCTGTGCAAGAGCACTGCTGCAAAGTCCCATCTCTGCTGGTGACCTGAAGGACGGTGGTGTCACCACGCTGAGGGTGACGTGGGCTGCAGCACGTACAGCTGGGGAAGCTCCTCATGGTCCCTCATTCTAGTCCAGGAATATCACAGCTGTGGTAAGGGCCTTTCCTCCTGTGGAGGAGCTCAGTTCAGAAGACCACCAGGACAAGTTAAAAACACCTCTGCAGCCCCATGCCCTCAGGCTGGTTTTGCCATGAGCCCCACTGCTCTTGTCCAGCAGAGTCCCCACCAGCCATGTGGCACCAGGGCTTGCAGGCTCAGATCAGCAGTGAGAGGAGCAAATGCCCATGCAGTGATGAAGCATCGTGCATGTGGACATGGTGCTCCACTTAGGCTATCATTTGTCTCAAATTTGCTGCTCCTGCTGTGCATGAGTTGTTCACATGTGCAAAAGGGAACAGGTAAAATGGTGTTTTCCTCCTCAGGGCAGCAGCAGGGTAAGGAAGAGAGGCAGCGCTGCAATCTCAGCCCAGGACTAGTTTCCAAGGATTGCCAGACCCTGTTGAACTGAGTCTCCATCAGGAGGCAAATCCAAATTTCTGCTACAGTTACAGAAGTGTACGTGCTTGGTTAAGACCTTTTTGGAGGCAAAGCCTGCCTGCAGCAGCCTGTCACTTTGAGGAAGAGCTGTTCCTGGGCTTCCCTTAAGCCTATGACAGTAGTACAAAGCCCTGAAATGGTTTTACAGATTGCATTCAAAGTTTTTTGGCTCGAGCTGATTCGACTTCAAAAGCAGGCAAATCCACAGAATTTCTAAATCTCCTCAGTCTGTCTCTAAACACAGACCCGATATATTACAGGGTGCTTCCTGTCTGCTGGACACATAGCCCCAGTGTTAAGTGAGCGCTAATATCACAAATTGAATCCCCTGGAATACCTCCAGACTGCCGAGAAAACATGACCCAGACTTGAATTAAATCCTTTAAAACCAGAAACAAGGCTTCTTGCAAGCACAAATCATGTGGTTTTTAGTGTCTTCCAAAATGAACCTCAGCTCTAGGCTGAGGCTGGCCTCACACATCCTTCCCAGTCTGCAGCCTAAATTTCTCTGGTTGTCACTGCCTCACCACTTTGCTATAAAATCATCCTTATAAAAGTGTATGTTGTCCATCTGTGGAAACTCTCAGAAGCTGAATGACTTCTGAAGGGAAGGACAGGAGCAGAGCCCACATGTGCAGACCAGTTTGGGTAGATCTTGATATGAAATAGCCTCCTTTTTTTCCTGATGCTGCACACAGACTCCGCCTTAGTCCCATTCTTCTTCTATTTGTCATGTCTGTGTCAACTTAATTTAGCATCGCTATATTCTCTATTATTGTCATAACACCCAATCCCAACTGCAGCTCCATTGTGCCAAGCACAGCCTTGGAAGGATGTCTCTGCCCCAGGGAGCCTCGTTATTCAAATGTGAGACAAGCCACAACAGAGGGCCCTGGGCAGGTGGACATGAGCAAACACTGGCTTGTGATCTCTGCATGCCAGACGCAATATTTTCAATCCCATGGTCTGGTAGAGATGCTCTGTTTAAACTCCACAGCAATGGGTGAAAATACAGTACATTTCTAGTTTTTAGTGACATAAACCACACAGGAGCGTGCTGGAAGGGAAAGACAGAGCACAGTATTTTGTAAGGCCAGTGCTGAGGTGCCCTCATCCCCACCACTGTCCCAGTGCTGCTACCGAGACTGTGCCCTTTTGCCTTCTGCTACTCTTGTCCTGCAAAGGTGGCAGAGGAAAGAGAGGGAATGAAGGCTCTGAAGAGGAAGGAAACTGGGTTATGTCTTTGCTGGCACACTGAGCAGAGCTTTGGGAAACAACGGGTCTGCAGGTCCCTGTATTTGGCATCCCTGTGTGTTTGCTTTTCCTCTGTAGGGTGAGCAGGTTTCCTCCGGTGAGTGGAGGGCCAGGGCTTTCCCTCACCCTGCAGAATGACCATGACTAGCAGGCAAGTGCTCCAAAAGACAAATTAATCTCGCCAAGACTTCAGAGCAAGCCCAAACTTGCAATTCCTTAAAGTGTCCCCATACCACTTCATATTCCCACAGACCCTGTATCACAACAGGGCCATTAAGAACGTGGTGAGGTGCTGTGGCCAGGGGCGAGTGCCCCCAGGCTGTGTTGCACTGCACAGCCAGGGTGTTTCAGGGAAGCTCCACTCCCTCAGCAGGGTGAACTCTCCAGAGCTCTCAACATCCAGTGGCTTCTGGGATGCTGCCTCTGGCCAATTTTTTAGGCAGCATGGGTGCTCTTTTGAAAACTTAGCCACTATTTTTGGGCCTGTGGTGGGAAGAGATAACATTTTTTGCTAATCATTTCTTGTAGAGGCAAATCACAAGGGAAGGCGTTTGTAGCGGTTCAGGGAGTAATTGAATAAGTTGTCTGCCTCATAATCTCTTTCATCCTTTCCATTCCATCCTTCCAAGCACGGTTATCTGATGTCTATTAGAGCTCAGATTATCAGCCTTTCACCTGGGGAAACACTGGCAGGATTTTTTTTCCATTGCTTCATAGTTAATTTTCATAACCCAGCAGAAAAATGACAGCTTTTAAAACTCCACCGTCCTGTCAAAATGGTTGGCCAATGAGTTGAAAAGCTATTGGCAGTAGATAGTGGCAAAGGAATTCACAAAGCCTCATCCTACAAACCTTGTTTACTTAGGAAGACAGGCTAAAACCAGCTGTAACCTGGAGATCATTTCCACTCAGGACAAGTTTTCACCTAACACTCAAAGTAACATTTCCTACTCCATCCGTAGCAGTTAGGAGGCAAGATGTGTTCAAGCAGTTTTCAGGGCAGTTTCAAAGCTCCTGAAGGGGTCCCCACACTGATAACCACGTCTCTCACCACCCTGCAGCCTGCCATGCAAGCAGTGACAGGCGCTTGCAGGGCTCTGCTGGGTGGATCTGCCTGGAAGGGCAGGTGTGTTTTCTGGGAAGATGGAAAAAGGAATGGGCTGGGTGATCTGGAAAAGGCTTCCTTTGTTAGGGAGAGTGGCTACAGGTGCAGAGGTGCAATGTGCTTTTGACTTAAGAACCAGTGTACATTATTATTTATGATTAAATGTCCATCTGTCAAATTAAAATGCCTTCTTTTGAAGTTGCACACCACAGAAGAATAAGAGCAAAGCCACAGACATCTCTGTACAATGTATTTTTGTCCATCACTCTCTGAAGCCTATTGAAGCAGAAAACACATTTGCATTACAAAGGATGCAGTGCCTTTGTGTCTCGATGCAGTGTCTCAAACCTGAGCAACCTTCCTTTCTAATGATGGTCAAGCAAAAATACTGATCCCAACTAATCTGTGGTGTGAGTCCTGTTAGTTCAAAGGAGTTACAGCAAGAATAAAAGCTCCCCACTAATCTCTTTTTCCAGGCAGTCCTCTTCCCTTTCAGTGCAGCCTGTTGCATCAACTCAGCTACAGAGGAGACACCAGCACAGAGTCCCCAAGGACCTGGTTCTCCTTGTCCTTCTCATGGTGCACATCAGGCTCGACAAGAATCATCTGAATTAACACAGTGTAAAACCTGGGGTGAAAGAAGAGCAAAACCATGGAGCTTCTACTCATCAAGTCAGCCTCCAGTATCCAGTATATTGGTTTGGAGGCTTGAGCATGTTCATCTGCTGGCCCAATATTCAAAGACCAAAGAAACATGACAGCTTCAGCCCAGTTGTTTCTGAAGAAAAAGTTTTCAAGGGATCGGTTGTTTTCCAAACCTTTATGTGACCCCTCCAAAGGTCTGGGTTTGTTACATGGGCTTGTTTTTCTTGCCTTCACACTCATTCTCTAAGGCCACCTAGCAAGGGCCCTGCCCTGCTTGCTCTTGTTCTGCTGACGGGATCTTGCCTCTTTGCCATTAAGAGGTCTCTTTCGTCCCTGCCTCCTGCAGCACAGCCCTTGGTGAAATGCCCGCCCTGCAAGGGGAGGACAAAGATACGAGGGTCTGCATGCCACCAAGGAGTGAGCAATTTCAGTGCTCTTTGCCAGAAAGGAGCTGTTGCAGGCGGCTGCTGACTGCGGACCCGGTTTCTGACAGCAGCAGCTGACGCACAATGCTCCCATTCAGCTGCTGACAGGTCCTCGGTGCTCACAGGACGGGCTGGCCTTTGGCTTAATTCAGTATGTCATGGATAAATCACATAAAGGCTTAGCTCCCTGCATTCACCCCAGCCGGGAAGCGCAGCACTGGGGGAGCCCAAGCAGCCTTTGCCTTGTTTTCAACCCCAGGATATGAGGCAGAATATTTCACTGGCTGCGGTTTGTGACTGTCTTTCCATGAAGCCGAGTCCCTTTCCCCCCTGGTTTTATCAGGTTTCCTTGTTCCCACTTTCATCCTGTGCACATTGCTGGGTGGCTACTGGTGCCTACAGCCCCTGTTCTTGTGCAGTGCAGACCCTTCCCTTCCTGCGGCACCAGTGCTGCTGATCCTCAGTGGCACCCGAGCATCACTGCTGGCACTGTACGGCATGGTGGGCAGCAGGATCAGTCTCTCTCTGCTACTTCACCCCACAAAGCAGCACGGAGGATGAGAACTTGATTTTGATTTAATCAGCTGTGATTTCTTTTTGGAAGATAAGGGGTAGAAAGGCAGGTCAGACAATGAAAGTGAGGCATTACGGTTTAGGCAGATATAGAATGTGACTCAGTGTGAGCGGGTAGTTTTGAGGCAGATGGAATAGAAAACATCACAGTGATTGCTAAAGGCTTCTTCTTGCTTCTTCCAAAATTTTCTAAGCCAGTTTCATCAGGAATACACTAAGAGAATTCCATCGTGTTTCTGTTCCTACGTTGCACTTTGACCCCGGCAAGGAAAATCACATCCGCGCTGTACCCTGCAGTCAAGGTTCTGGCAGGCTGGGCACAGAAGGGACATGTATAAGCTCCAGCTTAAACTGTATGACTTGTAAGTATTGGGCAAACCAGGACGTTCTGCCCCCCCAGCAGGACTTGTATAGCGCGTGTGATGCTGTGTGAGCTTCGTGCAAGCAAGCGCCATCCCTGTGCTCTCTGTCTCCCCTGGGAAAAAAGGGGGAGGCAGTCCCATGCCTTTGCAGCGTGGGACTCAACCTGCGGCTGATGAAGCTGCTCAAATCATGGCCAATGAGACCAGGTTGCCTAGGGTAATGTCCAGTCAAATCTCAAAGATATATGAAAATGAAGATTGCTCATCCACCCTGGAAGCCCACTTCTGCGCTTAGCCACAAGCATAGGGAAGTTGTTTATCCTAATATCCAGTGACTCACAGAAAAATTCAGGTCATGATGACTAATATTATCTTGTGACAGGAGGACAACCTTTCTTTCCTTGATGTGCATGACCTTGTACTTGTGGCAATTTTGGCTTAACAGTTGTGAGAGCATAAGGGGGAAAGAGGGGCTCCCAGTATGTGATGAAAGGCTGTCTAGAAAATTCAGTCAAAGGTGGCTCTAAATAAAAACTATGCTCCAAAAGCTCTTAAAATGCCTAGTAGTTCAAGCTTGGCTCAAGAATTTTGAAACCTCATCAATGAGCAAGGCTTAGTTTATGGCTTTAGATAGAAATCATATTAATGTGTAGAGTTCTGGCTAAAAAACATGTTTGGGACTAATGGCTTGTAGGATTTAAAAATAGGTGTATCATTTAAATTAATCTGGGAGTCCTTTGGTTCCTGCCAGGAACAACTACAATACATATTACTGTATTTTTCATAGAGGATTATGTGGAATCCAATTCTGCCTATGAAGTCTCTTCCTACCAGTCAGTTGAGCAGGAGCAAGTAGCTCTCTGAGGAAAGATATGTGCTTGCTCATGGGGTTCATCTGTGTTTGGATTCTGTTACTCTGATGCTGTTACCTCAAGTCCTGCCGTATGGTGGCTGTGGGGAGCCCTGGTAATTCGAAGGGGCAGCCGAAACAGCTGTAGCTCTAGCCCCTGCCTGGGGCAGCCCACAGCACCATCAGGGGAGAGGTGCAATTCCCTGGAGAGTGTTATCAGTGATGGGTATGAGCTGTGGTGACAAAGGGAGAGGGCTGCATGCTTTGGGGAGGCAGAGGAGGAAGAGGGTGAACACTGTGGCCAGGCCCAGCCCAGGACCTGAGCGCCCTGTGGCACTGCAGCAGTGCCCTGGCCAGGCAGGACTTGGTCCAGTGATTCCTCACAATGTGTGAGAGCAGAGAGCTCCACATCAGATTCTCCAGCCCGGTGGGTCCTGGGTGAAGGTCTGGCTCAAGCTTTGTAACCACCATCTTCTCCTGTGTGATTTGGATTGATCCTCTCACCATTCAGCCAGGAGCCAAAGAAGCAACCATGGCTGGTTCCCAGCTGAGAGCAAGCCCATATCAGAAACTGCTCTACTTTTTTTTTCTAGGGTGAAGATTTCTGTATTCTCCTGCTCAGGGAAAAACCTGCAGGTCTGGAAATTAATTTCCTACAATCTCTGCCAACCATGCCTAACCCCCAGCATTTCAGCAGTTAAATCAGATCCTACCCCACCCTGCACTGCCCAAGAAAGCATGAAGCCAGGAAGTGCTGCTCTAAGGTCCTCTCCAGCAGCATACCCAGAGTAACATCCCCAATGCTGCTGCAGGTCTTTTTTCTAGCTGAGGCTCATTACCAAGACACAGCTTAGTGGCACAGGTCACCCTGGCTCTCTGTGCAGCAGTGTTGCACAATTCATGTGTAAATGTCAAGTTTTAGCAGACCCCAGCCTTGGCCCTGGCCCTGGTGCCACAAAAAAGCGCGAGTAGGCTGCTGCGGGACCGGGGGGAGGGAACAATGGCTGCTGCATATGGGACAGGTCAATGGGCTGCCATATGCTGGCCCCCTCAGCGCCTGGCTGCTTAATCCCCACTTTCAATATCATTATCAGTGCTGGGTGCTCACTGCCTCTGCAGAAAAGCAGTTTATACTCTGCCTTTTAATGTATTCTTGGTTTTAAGTCCAAGAGTGCTCCTGCTTTGTCGTACCCTTATTAAGATGGAGAACAGATTAACAAGGAAAGGTTAACTCTCTGACAGCCCCGCGAATGAGTCCACAGCCAGCCTGGGAAAGGCATGAAATTCATCTTCTAGCAAAAGGCTTCGGTCGTGAAGTTTACTTTGTGGCATTCACCCTGTGAAGCAGCGGGGCTGTTGGGCAGGAGTACAGAAAGGGCTTTGTTCAAGCTCCCTTGCCTTGATTGATACTATGAAGGGGCTCTTGCCCTGCAAAATATTTCGTCTGTGCACGAGGCTGTGGTACCGGCCGAGCATGAAATTCTCCTGTGATCAGAAATGAGGTCTCCACTCAGCAGCTCCTTACTCTGCATCCTCCTCGGGATCTCATACAGCATCCACCCCCAGCAGCACGCCGTGCCTGGCATCCCCCAGCTGCCAAAGTAGGCAGGGGGTGGTTGCGAGCACCCTGATGGCTCCTCATGCTCATTCAGTGTGGCACTGGTGAACACATGTCTTTCTGATCATAAATGAGCAGCCAGGCTAAATAGCTCTCCTTCAGACAGCAGGCTGTGCTTGCTGCAGGGTCTCAGGACACCTATGGAAAGGCACTGGCAGGGGCATCTTGATCCCAAACTACTCAGGATGGGGATACCCTTATGGGGATGGCCTGCCTGGCAGCAGCTGCACAGGACAATGGACTGTAGCAGCAGAGAGGGAACCTGGCTGGAGGAGGGCTGGGAGCCCACAGGTTAGTCCTGGCTCGTGTGGGAGGCCACACAGGACTCCAGCTGCTGTGGGGGTATTTGCTGCCCCAGAACAACATCTGCATCAGCAGGACTGGAGGGTTTCCTCAGCATCAGGATGGCACAGCAGAGCAGTGGTATGCTCCTGCATTTCCCCTGATTGATCCTAGAATGTTCCTGAAGCCTTCCCTGCTGCTCTTCCCACCACTGTCCCCTGCAGCAAGACAAGGAAGGTTCCTCCTCCTGCCCCTCCTGACAACTCTCATTCCTCTCCACAGCACCATGCTTCCTTTCAAGCTCTCCCAGGACCTTCTAGCAATTCTTCCACCTTCTCCAGTGCAAGGTGCTACAGACCCACATTGCTCTAGCATTCCTCAGCTGCTTTCCTACAGACAGCTCTGCTATGGATGTCTCGGGGGTAGTTTTGTTGTCCCTGGTCTTGGCTCCAGAGTTTAACAAAGATGGTGCTGCTTGTCCATCTTCTTGCCTTGTGTACAGAAAGGCAGACAGGAACAGGGAGGTAATGCAATCAAACTACCCAAACCTTTAACTCTGAAAACCATTTGGGGAATACAGCTGAGGTCACTAATTCATGCATCCCCACTGAAGATGCTTATGTTGCTGGGCCTGAAAAATCATTTGTCAGGTTAGATTGCTCCTCAGGGAGGTGTAACAAAAAGGCAAAAAACTGGCACACATTTTCTGGAAGCAAGGCTCCGAGCGAGAGATCTGTGGTAGATGAATTGGTGGGTGATAGCCGGGAATCTGATGAGATGCTGCTTAAAATTACAGCCTCCCTCTCTGCTGATGGGACAGCTGAGCAACACCTCAAAAAAAGCGTGTGCCTGGGTGTCTTAAATTGTCAAACAGATTTTATATCAGAGGACAAGGCTCCACTAGAACCCTGGATGAGTATTTTTTTTCAGACAGGAGCACACCACCCACACAGCTACAGATCCTCACAAACTTAGCAGTGAGGGTGTGCACCCAGATACTGCAGCTGTCAGAACCCGAGGCATCCAGATTTGACCAGGAAATGAGAAAGATTTGAACTGCAGGCCTTAAAGGGAGTTTGAGCTTAAATTTTGCTTTAGTCGCCCTCTAATCCTTAGTAATCCTTATATCTTTTTTCTCCCTTAACATATGAATTGATGTCATTGGTTAATGGAGCCACGAACCTGGGAACAGGAAGCTCCAGTGTTACATATGTACAAGTTGTGCTTGACAATAAAATTATGTAAGCAGAGCTGAAATGACTTCTGGTAGCACCAGATGGCCTGGGACAGCCTGACTCGTCTGATTTTTCATTGTCTTTTGTTCCAAATTTTGTCGAACCACAAAAAATCTAACCACAGAAAATCTCATCAAAGATCACCGTTACCCTCTCTTCCTTCTGTTGGTTTGTCGTCCGTATCACCACAGCTGCCGCCCGCGACTGTGAGCTGGAAACGTTCCCCATCACACAGGGCCTGCACACTGCGTTGGAGATGGCAGGAGACGGGGCAGCGCCCGCAACACCATCCCTACAGGAATCACAGGGCTCCTGTTGCTCACCCTGTCGTGGTACAGCACAGTCACATTTCTAAAACGTTTCCATTTGATGTCTTCATAATGAACATCAGACCTCATATGGCTCTCAGGAGAGCGACTCTGAGCTTCCTCTTTCCCAGCAGGATATTTTGCCTACCACTGCGAGCTGAGGCGCAGGAAAGGCAGCTCCATAACCAAGCTCTAGAGGCAGTGGGGATGCTCATAACTCTGCTAGGGTGAGTTCCCTCATTCCTGGGCAAAACTCCCCCAGGGGCCATGGGGATTGTGCCCAGGCTGCACCCTCTGTGACAGAGTAAAGTGCTGCGAGGGTTGTGGGGGAGGGAAATTCCCTCTTATCCGTCAGATTTCTCCGTAACTGTTGCCTTCTGAGGTACACATCTCATGTGCTTGGTTGGGGCCCAGGGAAGAAAAAAAAAAAAAAATCATTTAGTGGGGTTATTTTGTTTTGCTTTGTTTTGTTTTTTTCCATGCAAAATAAGCACCTGTGTGCTCCAGTGAAGAGGTCTGGCAGAGATGTCAGGGGGAGAGGAAGATTACCTCTTGTCAGCAAAGGACCTATTACTGTTTAAGTGCCAAGTGGGTGTGTGGGAGGATGTTGCTGTAGGAGCTTTCCTATCAGTTTTTTAAGACTGAATGATAAAAATCTCAGGGCCACCGAGGGATCAACACAGAGATTTTCTTTAAATGATCAGGGCAATGTCATATATATCCTCATGCTTATCTTCTGTGAATGAAAACTGTCATTAAAGGACTTTGGGAAGTGGCTATAGTCTGCGGCAGCCACAGCACTGGCCTTTTAAATATTTAATTGAAACCTTACATGCTTGCTTATTCTGATCCTTATTATTTATTAAAATAAAAAACTACCCAGGTGATAAGTGACTGAAAAGTCACTGTAGGGTGATGTAAGCGAAGAGTGAATGGCTTATTGTATTCTCTCAGGTGGAAAAGACAAGCTCAGAGATGCTGAGTGACGGATCAGGACTAGTCTGCCCCCTATAAGCTTAATGCATCTGTCACAGTCGCTGGCAAAACTCATCTGGTGGGTGTTTGCCCACTGGCTAGAGAAGCATTTTGGCTGATTTTGCACATTTCAGCCTCAAATAATGTGAGACAAAAGGCAAAAGGATGCTTTTAGCAGTGAAAATTACATCTGTACTGAAATAGCCAGAGGTTTCTTGTTTCATGATCAGAAATCTTATTTTATTCGTAAATGAAGACTGTCAATTATCTCCCTCTTTTTCTAGCTCCCAGATAATACTTCTGTTCATATCTCTTCTTTCTATTTTCCCAATTGTTTGTTGTCTTAATTTTTTATTGCTTTTCTTTTTTTTTTTTCTTTTCAGTTTATTAAATTTACAAATAAATTTAATATAAAGAAGACTTATATGATGCTATTGTTAGCATCATTAGGAAAAAAACTCCAAACCATATGAAAACCGTGTGCTGCAAGCAATCAGAATGATCATTCTTCATCAAAAACTGTTTTCCTCTTCTGTGTTTGTAGAGCTGGCAGTCTATATTCGTCAGTCAGACTGTGGTTTTGCTTGGTCCTACTACCAGGATTGGTGAGACTGGAGCCAGGTTCCTGCTGTTTCTCTGGACTAGAAAAGAGAGTTTGTTGTTATGGGACAGCCTGGAAGAGCAGAACTCCAAAGCCTGCAAAACAAGCATTGTGCCTTTGTAATAGGTTAAGGAGAGCTTATATTTTTCTTGACAACTTTCAAGCAAAAATTCTTTTTTCTTGTTTTGGTTTGGATCAGAAACAGCAAGTGACAAGTAAGAAAGTCAGTAGTGATATGACCCACTTTCAAAGGGAAATTTCCATCAGAAGCTCTGGAAATGAAGACAAGTGAGACTCGCAGAGCATTACAGACTGGAGAGCAAAGGTAAAATGATGACGAATTCAGTTAATACTGTTCTTCCTCTTCTAATCTACTATGACAGAAAATACCTTCACGAGCTGAATGAAATGTCTCAAAATAAAAGTGCAATAAAAGTCAATTGAAATATCCCCTCTTCCAGAAGAATTTCATGGAAGCTATTACCTTAAAAAAAAAAAGAAAATGTCACTACCTATAACATTACTTCAGACATTTGTTAGTTTTTTTCAAATAAATACTACTAATCAAAGGACAACCAAAAAAGCAGTATTAAACCAGTGTATTTTTAAATTAATGACAGGTGAACCTTCACTCATTTTGCATGTGAAGCAAAGAAGCTACTCCCTAGTTAACATTTCTGTGTGATTGGAGTGACAAAACCAACAGTCAGCAGTAATGTCCAGGCTCAGGCAATTTATTTCATGCCCTATTTGCATGAGATGGCTGCAGCCACGTTAATCCATGCTGTTCTGTTAGCTGGGAAATCAGGAGGCATTTTTGCAGGTTTTCTCATGCTCCAGGCTGGAGGGTGGTTTCGCATGCCCATGGCAGGGTGCCAGCTTGTTATTAGATCGTTATCCAGCATCATAGCATACCACAGAGCCAAGTAGCGCTCCTGAAGTGATAAAATCCTGGTTCCCTGGTGAATTTCAGAGAAATGTTTATAGTGGCACTTGTTAAAGTTAAATGTCTATTAATGGTCTTACTAAAACCCCTCTATTTTTGTGGAAAGCACACAATATTCAGTCACTTAAACTCTTTCCGGGAAGAAAGGTGGGGTGTAGGAAAAGTCTGAATATTTGTGGCTATTGATTTATTAGTTTTTAAATAAAATGCTTTTTAGTTTGGGGGGTTGTTTGTTTGTTTGTTTGTTTGTTTTGTTTTGTTTTCCCCCTTTAAGAAGTGGGCACAGGAAAACCCACAAGGATTAATTTTCAATAGGTGTTTTACATTCTTTTAAAAGTCCAGGTTTGGGAAAGCATTTCCATGCTCTGTAAACTACTGGATTTATTTATACAAAACCACAATAAATATACACAAATTACTGGGAAAACAAGCCTTACCCAGATTTTGTTTAAGTGGAGGAGGAATTCAAAAAGGTATTGCAACACCCAGCCGGAGCCTATTTCACAGGAAGGGTTAAATGCAGATAGAGCATTGTTTCTGTCTTACCACTCACATATTTACTATTATTGGTATCTTTAATGTGCAAGTTACATGGAAACCAACCTCAGTTTGTCACTGAAACTGCTGGGCAAGAATTTCACTGTCCTTACTTGACTGATTCAAGACAGAGGCTGAACTCTTCTTCAGAGAGCTGTAAGAAGTTGCTGTAAGGAGCTGCTGGGAGGCTGATAGAAGTTTCTGCCTCATATCCCACCCTAAACTGATGCTGAGGTTCCCTGGCGTGCCCAGACCAGCAGATCTGCCCTGAAGCCCCAGCACAGCAGAAGCTCACGCTCTGGCTGCAGTCAGGTATCCCTCACCAAGGTCCTGCCAATCCACCTCAATTTGCAAAGTGCCTTTGGACAGGACGGTGGTGCCAGGTCAGGCAGGTGCCCCACTCAGACCCCTTCCCTGTCATTGCTGGGGGCTTTCTCACACCAACATCAGGATCTTTTCCAGCTGTTGCCCCACTCTATTTTTCTGTTACTAGATGGAAGCAGGGGAGAGAGGAGGCTTACTCTGCAAGAACACACACTTGTCACAAGCTGCCTCTTTCCCGAGGCCAAGCACCTCAGTGGGGATTCCCTCCCAAGGAGCAGCTGCCTGCAGCAGCACAGGGTCTCTGCTGCCCCTTGTTCGCCATTGCTGTGCTTGCCTGTTTGAGAGCAGCTCACTGGAATTTCTGTCCTCACACAGTGCTCTGGGTGCAGACCTAATCTGTGGCCAGCTCAGCCCTTTTGGACTCTCTCACCAGCCTGGAAGAACCAAGAGGACTCACTGAACACAGACGTGCCTTCTCTATTCAGTGCCTGCATGGTGGCTCAGTTTTACTCAGGTAGACACTGGGCTTTTGTTCAAGCCTAAATCTTCCTCGGTGCTCCCCAGGCAGTGCAGCCCTTCCGCGATGGATCCTGCAAGAGAGCTGACTTCCATTGGAGCCAGCCAGCATTGGACCTGGCCCCTGGGAAGGATTCTTGCTGTTTCAGCTCACCTTAAGGGCATGTATTTCCTGCTGAGTCATGAACACTTGCAAACCCAGGCTACTGGCAGAGAGAGAAGCAGAACGTGATCTGAGCGGTGTGAGCTGTGAGGCAGCAGATCCAGCTATACAAATAAGCATTTGCAAAATGAGCCTCTGAAGCCCAGAAGGAACAGAGACCAAACAGATTATTATTATTATCCTTATTACCTCACCCTCTGTCTGTGAGGACTGCCATGTTTTATTCATGGAAAACACAGATGATTATGTTTCTGGTCTTGTCTCTGTGTGCCTGTTCCCTTGCTTTTCTGAGCACTGATCTCCTGCTAGGATCTGGCATGCTGGCTGGGTTTGCCAGTGTGGGAGCTGCTTCCCTTCCTCCCTGTTGCAGGATTTTTCAGCCAGCTTCCCTGATTGCTGTGTCCCATCCCATGAGGAAAGCAGCCAGGAATTTGGGACTGCCCAATAGGAGGTGTCTTTTATTGTCACAACCTGCTGAAAGGGAGCATCAGGCCCCAGACCTGGGGGTGGCAATGGATTTTTCACTGTCTTGAGGTATCAGATCTGGATTTGCCCTTCACAATCCCAGTTCTGGAGAAACTCCATTGCTATCTGAAAGGCCCTGCAGAAATAATGTTCCAGGCAGGCTGGTAGCCCTTCAGCACTGTACTGTTCACTGAACAGACCAAAGTATCTTGTGCCAAATGCTGGACCAGACATCAAACCCAACAAAAACACCATTTGCTCTTGGGACTGTCAGATCCTAAAGCATTTGGCTTCCGTCACTGATGATCAGTGTTGTTCCTCTCAACAGGGAGGACCAGGGTGCACAATTTGCTGGGCTCCCTCCTGTATGCTGGATCTGTGACTGCTGAAATCCAAGGAATCTTCTCCTGTCCCCCAGTAAGCTTTGCAGCTGATCCTGTGTTGCACTCTGCTAATTTGGCAGCAACGGAGTTTAATCCAGCTGAAGGTCCATGGAAAGCAAATTTCAAAACCCACGGTGTCATCCCTGTATGAAAGCAGTCTGAGTATTCAGAAGAGGAAGAACCTGTGCCAGGTGTGGTTGCTGTCACCTGGCCTGGGGACAGTGAATCATGAACAGCACCACCCTTTGAGCTCTGAACAACTACACTCAAAATACATAACACCGAAATTCAAGCCCTGTGAGCAGGGTAGGGGGAAGGTTTGCAGCAGTAATGGAAAGCAGCAGCAGTAAGAGCCCATGGGAACAATAGAACATGGGATTTTGGAGCATCAGTCTTGGCCTCTCTGGAGCCATGGCAAACAGAGTGAAGAGTCCATAACCACAGCTTGTAGATACAACATAGAGCAGCCCCCTGCTCTTGCCTGAAGAAGGGGACTCACCATGGCATGGCTTATCCATTGTGATGGGCTCAGTGTGCTACTTGCCAGTCATATCTTTTCTACTGGAAACAAATTGGATATGTACCACGTTTGTGGTCTTTGAAATGTTAAGTGGTTTATGTCCAACAAAGCTGAGCTCTTAACTTTAGGGGGTTCCACTTGGCTTGCTGCCCAGGCTGGCAAATCCCCAGGGAAGATATTTAAAGGCTGTCTGAAAGAAAACAGCTTTAATAACACAATAAACAAGTACACCCACCTCATGAGGAAATAGCACTGCTCTTGGAAAGCTGACATCCGTAAGGAGTTCACCAGGTGGATTATTTCCAGGGATGACCTCTTCAGGCTTCTACCAATTGCTGATGGTTTAAAAACACTTGAGGTATTAAATATTTTCTTTTCATTTCTCTCCCCCCACTTCAAAGATGTGGCAAATATGATGTGAAAGAAAAAAACCCCAAAGGCTGGAAGGAAAGGAAGAAAAGGAAGGCAACAAGAAAGAGAGTGCAGAAAAGGCAATCTTTAAAATTTAAAAGCAAGACTTTTTCATGTAGTCAAAATCATCTTCAAGAAAATCCCGAGCATCTAGAAAGCAGCACCCTAAATCATGAAGTCTGCAAGCAGTAGGTGGGTCTCTTACCCTGAGTCTGCAGAACCATTTTTTCTGTAAGCCTGTCTCTCCACCAAAGTGGGAAAAGACTTCAGCTGAGCACCAGGCTTTCTAGCCCTGGTGCCAGGGAGGCTGTTGAAGAAAAATGGACTTTGCTGGTTACAGCTGGTGTGACCTGTGTCTTTTCTCTTCCCGTGAATTCCCTCCCAAATATTTAAGGAAGGAGTTGCTCCTTTCCAGTGTTGCCACCAGCCACAGAAAGGGATCTTGAGGGGAAATATCCTCAGCTGCAGGAACCAACAGTGGAGCACTCAAACTGACAGTCTGTTTTTCACCATTGCTGGGCACTAAGCACATCACCTTTAGAACAGGCACACCACAGCCAAATTTTTCCCAAGTTTAGAAATAAAGTCAGATTTAACATTTTTACTTACACCACTTTCAGGGCTTCAGCTGAGAGGTGAAGTAGAAGAACCAGACCCACCACCGTGGTGTAGAACCCTAGTCACCCAGATTTTGACTATGCGCCATGGGGGCACGCATGCCTGAATCACTTCTGCAAATGGAATGACAGGCCTCAGGCAGGGCACTTCTGCACCCTTTTACCTGGAAGGAGGAGAGCTGGAGCACTACAGCTGTCCACATTTGCACATGGAAGCCCAGTCATTTTCATGTTAAAGCACAGGTAAGGACTCATTAGTTCAGAGAGGAGTTTTGTACACCCATTCCAGCTGTGTGCCAGTTCCTGCAAGTGTATCCAAATACCCTGGAGGACATTTTTGCTTCATGCTCTGACTTTTTTAGATAACAGCTGCTCCTTTTTATTATTTATAGAGACAAGCTCTATTCTCAAGTGTTGTGGATTGGTTTCGCCTCTTACAAACTCGCCAAATGTTTTCCATTCCAGGAGACTGATTTGAGGAATTTATCAGTGTTTCCAACACTTCATCTTGTGGGTTGAAAGTTTACATTCCTGGGGATTGCCCCAGACTGAATTTTTGGTGAAACAGGTTAGCCATATCTGGGAAGGCTAGAGACTAGTCACTGTATTGACAAAATCTGACGGCGTTACTTTTACAAGTCCAAGGGCTCTTCTGGTTTGAAGCAAGGACTTTAAAGCACTCAAGAAAATGAGGAAGAAAAGCAGTAACTGCCTGAAAAACATTTGGATGTGATGTGTTTAACACCTCCAAGGTGCTGAGCAGGAGGAACTCCATTATCCAGGGTGGCACGCAGTCACTCAGAACCATGACCTCACCTCTCTTTGCTAGATCCCCTCCTGCCTCCATCCTTGCTTAACGTGTTCAGTAACATGGATTAAAAAACACTGGCTCAGGAGTCGTGAAGGGTAAAAGAGGTTCCAAGAGAGTCTCAAGCGAGCATTGCTGTTTGCCTGAGTTGGAAGAATGTTTTGTTTGGAGCAAAGCCAGCATAAGTCCTTCTTTCCTCGTCTTCACTCTCATCCTCACCCTTGTACCACCCCTGCGGGTTTTGCACAGAAGTGATCTGGGCTAGAAAAAAACATTAGCTCCTGCTGAGGTATTTTTCATCCACCAGCTCTTTCACCCCCCTGGCCATCCAGCATCGTGCTCCCGCAGCTACAGGGTACACGGAGGGGACAAAGGCGGACACCTCCAACACGTTCAGCCAGCCCGGTGTTCCAGTCCTCATGGGAGCAGCAGGGAGTTACTGAGGACACCCAGAAAATGTGCCCCCGTGTTCTCCCACTCACAGCAAACAGACCACAGAAACCACAGCAGCTGCTGAGGGAAGGATTTGCATTAAAGTACAGAGGCAATAGAAATTCTATTGTTTCTTAACTTTTGAGTATTTGGCCCTTCAACTTTAATATTGTGTCTGTGTATAATTATAATTTGGATGGCAATCCTGTGAGAGTCACACATTTTTGTTTAGACATTTTAAAAGACAGTTCAAAGAGGTTAGAGGGCAAACAGAATACAGACAGAAAACACAAGGCATGGGCTGTACAAGGAAGACCACTAGTTACATCTCCTAGTGGCTGTGCACCCAGGGCTAGGACTGATGTCCCTGAAGAGTTCAAGATGTCTTGCTCAGAGCAGGGGCTCACACAGACTCTGTGGGGACTTTGTTAGACTCTTGTGGCAGGAAGATTTTTCCTGTGTGTTTGGGGCTATCTCCGCACCTTAGCAGGCTCCATGCAACTCAGGAGACTCAAGAAGGAAACCCAGACTTCCACATTCAGCTTCATAAAGGAGCGTACACTTCTGACTTCTGCACTTTGTAGAGGAATTGTGTTAGGTTTAGAGAAGAGAGGCCATGATAGAGTTGAGGAAGCTCACAGATGGGTCCCTGCCTGGTTTCACCATGACCAGCATCTACAGGACACAAGGGCAGCATTTTTTCATAAAGCAAACCCCACCAAGTGGCTCTTTCCACATGGGGTTTGCTGTTTTGCTCTCCTTTGTTTGCTGCAGAGCTGTGAGGAAATCTGAAAGTGGCACCCCTGTTGTTGTTGGCTTCCCACAGCTAAGGGTGCTCCCCTGGCTTGTTCACACAGGTTTCTTCTCCTCTGGTTTTCTTATGGAACAGAAAATACAAAAGAGTGTATTTGAATGCCTGTTTTGAGAACAAACACAAAGAGTTACGCAGGTTTTGCAGGCGGAGCTGACAGCACAGGTAGGTCCTGAGATAAAAGCCTGGGAACCACAGGGTCATTCGCTGGAGCAGGCTTTTGTTTGGCCCAGAAACAAACCCAGCACATCTGTTTCAAACAGTTGAGGACAAAGGCCTCGACACGAAGCAGACTGAGAGCCCAGGCTGCCACCCACTGCAGCAGCTGTATTGTTAGTAAAGACAATGTAAGAGACGGCTGCACTTCCAGCTCACGGACCTCAGTGTGGATCCCTTTGGCATCACCAAAGCGAGGGCTGTGCTGGCTGCTGAGGGCCCATCGTGCTGTGGCCTGAGGGTCACTGTGGATGGCTCCATCCGTGCAGCGTGCAGCCCTGATCCAGCTGCGCCAGCCATCCTGCTCTGCCGCCTCCTTTCCCGGCCCACACGCCGCTATTGCCGTTAAAGAGAGAGCCGCTCTCTCAAGTGGATGTAAGGGACAAGGCGCTCCAGGGAACCCACCATCATCTTAGATTGATTGGAGATGGTCCTTTGGGGGCAGGGTGTTTGCGAGTAACGCTGTCTGCTAAGCACTCCTCTCTAGTGCAGCAGCGTGCAGTGTACAGCCATGCACACCTACAAGAGACAGCTTTATTGGTGGAAGCACTGGTGGTCAGCACATGCACCCCTTGCTTCCTTCTCATTCCCAGCTGCTTTCTGTCAAATTTTTTTTTTTTTTTTTTTTTTTTTTTTTTTTTTTTTTTTTTTTTTTTTTGGCGGGCCACAGCTAATAATATCTGAATAACATAGCTTATCCCAATGACTGCAGGGCCGTGTCAAAAGGTTGCCTTACCTCCGATGTGAACTTTGAATTTACAGCGTATTCCTTGGAAAGGAAAATCAAGTTTTACAGCCCAGGAATCGTAAGAATACAAAAACTGATGCAGATTCAGGTTGGATTCACCCAGCTCAGCATGCCATTTCTACCAATGGGCAGTGGCAGGTACCTAGAAAAATAAAATACAAAGGAAGAAGAATCCCCCCCTTGGACTGACTATTTGTTTTCAGTCTTGAATCCATAGCAGGGCTGGGTCCCTGCTCTTGGGAACCAATTGGCCTATGTGAAGCTGAGCCATCCAGGGCCCTGTCAAATCCAGTCATGAATATTTCCAGAAAAAGAGAGTCCAATTCTTCATGCTTCCCTAGCTGGCCGAACCTTCCAGCCTGCCCAGGGCTCTCTGTGTACTGACTCTTCCTTTTGACCATCTGTCCTGTCCCCTTTAACCACTGCTCATGAGCCAGTCTTCCACAACTTCAGCTGGTATTTTTTGCTGAGCCTGTTTAAGCAGGCCTTTGCAGAATTTTTTGGCAGTGAGTTCCATGGTTTAAACTAAGTGTTGGGCAAAAGCAGTACCTCATTTAGTTCAAATCCTGGTACCCAATCTTCTCATCAGAGAATAATTTGAGAACTCTTGTGTGCTAGGTTTTAACAACAGTTCTAATGCCAGCGTAAAATCCAGTATAAAGATTTATCAATTTACTATTAGCCCAAAGACTGAACGTCTCTGTAACTCAACCTGCTACCGCAGTGGACTTGAGGTCTGCAACACCTCTGTATTTTCATTCTTGAAACTCATATTCAAACCATTTGAAATTTCATATGCTTGCTGCCAGCATTCTTTTCTACAAGCAGTTAAGGTAAAGCAAGAAAAAGCAAGAAAGGTTAGGAGAGATGAGGAAAAAGGGCTATACAGTGCAAACACAGAATGTCCTGCTAGGCATGAAAAACATCCTCAACTCCACAAGCCCTTCAATGCAGGATGGAGAAAGAGCAGATCTCATTGGATTTATAAGGAAGTAGATGGCAGCTGGGTTCCTATTTCTAGACGTTCCTCCCTGTTATCTGGTGGAGTTTGTTTCTTATTTTAATCTTGCTTTTCCAGAGGTTGCTCAGTGACAGGAGAGTAATAATGGCAGACAAGTAAAACCAAAGCAAAGGAATTCACAAAGAACCTATTGAATTACCAATTCTTAGACGATTTTGCCAAGACAGCGGCACATGCTCACCATTTCTTTCATCTGTTTTTCCTGCTTAACCAGCTCATCCTCAAGGAAATCAACAGATGGCTTATTGAAGACCTCAGCCCACCTCAGCTGAGGTGACCTCTTGTGTCATTCTTCCTCCTCTTAGCATGTAGGAAATAGCATTTTCACAGAAGCGTCACGGGTATGATCCTTCTCCCACAATTTGACATAAGTCAAATGTATTCTGCAGGCAAGAGCAAGCTTGTGAGGTTAGTGTCTGTGCAGGTGAGCAAAGCTGAGTGTGGTATCTTTTCTTCAAACCACCCCTAGCTTAGCTGGCCGTCTCTGTCTCACTGTGCCACAGCGAACCTCCATCCTGGAGCGTGGTGACCTTTATTCATTCAGCCCTGAGCTAAGGCTGCAGCCTGGGCTTTCTCATGAGCTCTGTCAGAGGGCTGAACAAAGATGCAGAAGGCGAACACAAAGCCTGCCTTTGCTGGGTTGTAGCCTAGTTTTGATCCCCATTGGTGATGAATATGAAAAGGAGGGGTTGATTTTGCAAGGAAGGGGAACCTGATCATAAAAGCATAACTGAGTTCTTTGTGTGGGATGAAAGTCTAAAAATGAGAAAGAGATTGGGATGCATAAATCCTATTGATTTTAGAGGAGACATATGTCTAGCTCTTTTCATTTTTAAACCAAATTTCCTCCTTTGGAGGATACGAATTGTATTTGGCATTCTCCTCTGAGCAGCAGAAAATCCAGGCTACGTATGAAGTACGCAGAGTTTAAACTCCTTCATAACTTTTCTCTAGACAAGGGTTTTGTCTTACTATAGACAACAGTACCTTTACCCCATGTGGCCCTTTCTCCCTCCCCCATGGTCAGCTGCTCTGCTGTGGGAAGTTTTGCTAGCATCACTGCACATCTCCCTCAGGCTCATAGCAGTCAGCCTCTCACTGGGCTTCAGACAGATGCTTCAGAAAAAAGTGTGACCGCGAAATCCCAGCTCACATCCCACATATGTCTGTGTGCTGCCTAACATTAGCTTTGAGCATCAAAGCCAGTCTCTGTTCATATAGATTCACTAAAAATGATATTTTTGTGGGTATCAGCTCCATGGTGTTGGAGACAGCAGCAGACCCATATACAGTATAAAAGCTCTGGAGAAAATCATTGATCCTATTAGCTTAGATTCCTTCCCTGAGTTTCTAAGCACAGAAGATGGACATGGATCAGCATGGATGTATGCTTCCTCCTGTTTATTGTCGACACGGCACAGGCATTCTGAATGCTAAATTCCAAAATCCCTTAGGTTTTACCCAGAGTCACCAAAGCAAACAGCAGCAAAGGTGAACAAAAGATGCGTAGCATTTCCACTGGACAAGAGTGTGAGGTCATCCTGGGAGATGTCCTTGTGCGTATCAGGGGGTAGGGAGCTCCACAGAGCTGCCTCAGCACTGAACCCAATACACAGGGTGTGATCACCCAGTTCAGTGCAATAACCAGGGTTCCCATGCTTCTCACCCCTCCATCCTCCTACTCTCCAGCATAATAGGACTCCACTACCACCACCCCACAGATGGACTCCAGATGAGCAAGCACAACAGTGTGATTGTGAGGGGGAGTGATGACATTTCAGCGTGCGTATTGCATCCATGCCGACAAGCATGGGTAGGAAAGGAAAAGTTAAATTAGCCATGTGGGGTGGGGGAGGAAAGTCACATCAGAGGAGCAGGGTCTCACCACAGAAAGAAATGATTTGCCCAAGAAAAGAGTGGAGGCTCCACGGCTTGAACTTTCTGAGAGGAAATTAGATGGGACGTATAGACAAATACATCTGAAGGGCTCCTGCCTGATCACAAAGCAGCAAGAGTAGATGGGTCTTTTTGTTCAGAGGTTGTTTTCAAGAGTTTTATTGCTACTGCAGTTAAGCAGGTGAACATCTGTTGCCCACCTGACCTACTATAAAACTACAACTGTCAGGAGCAGGAGGCACTGTGCTTGATCAAGGGACAAAGTCTGCTTATTGTGAAGCCTGTAGACTTTCATTTGCATCTCTCCATCCCGTTAACAAGCAGCTGAGAATCTGTTAAGAGCAAACTCACCCCAACCAAACAGCATGTGAGTGCCTGCCAGAACAACTGGCGTTGATTCTTGGACATATATGGGATAAATTATACTTTCTGTTATTATTAAGTAGCTGCACTGAGTTTTCACTTAGGGGGCGTGGATATGACACAGCTTTTGGTAGGTTTATATGTAGTCCCGATGCAAGGGAAGTATGAAGAATTGGACTCTCCTTTGCTGTCTAACTGTGGGCAAGGCATGTTTCTTCGTTGCACTAAGTTTTTTCACCCCTTAAATGGCAATAACAATGCTCTTCTTTCTTTGTAAAGAGCTCTGAGCACCACGGGGGAAAAGCAACCCATTATTATAACTAAAGAACACCAATACAGGGTGGCATTGCATATTTTGGCTCTCCTGTTCTGGAGTTAACAATTAAACCTCAGTTGGGATCTTCTCTACAGGATACAGGATTGCTCTTGAAGGTGTAAACAGTTAAGAAACCAAGACATGATGTTGGTTATGACAGTGTGAGCCAGAGGAAGCATTCGAGGCTGACTCTCCTTTACCAGGAAGTAATTTGACAATAAAAGGGGTAATGCAATCCTCTGATACTCATGGTGAGGCACGGCTCGACCAAGGTGCTATTAGTATTTAATATTTGTTGCAATGGTGCCAAAAAGCAGTGACCTAGGCAGGGCCTGCGGTGCTGTGCATTGCACAAATGTGCAGCAAATGGTTATTGTTTCCCCAAAGAGCATCCCACAGCAAAGAGGTGATGCACTGGTGAAAGGCAAAAAAAAAAGCAGAATGAGGGAAGAGGATACAAGGAGCAGGGTGTTGCAGTTCCTAGTATACCCTGAAAGGAAACATGGCATGGAAGACAGAGCATCCTGGACTGTCCAGAGGGAGGCCAGGGATGTTATGTCACCGTTGGATAAAGGTTGGTGGCAGGTTCTGAGCTGCAACAACTTAGTGCTGAGTGTTGGATCACTGAGGGACTGAAGCATACAATGGAAAATAAAATTCCCTCACTGCTTCCAATTAACTAGCAGCTTCAGTCAATTTCCTGAAAACAGTCATCCCTAGTTAAAAGCGTAAATCCATGCACGTGAAGCAATCTTGGCTCTGGTAGCACCGAGCCTGGCGAGGACTCTCTCCCATTTACGGGGGCCTGCTAGGAGTGCTGGTGGGCAGCATGTGCCCCATGTCCATCAGACCTGGCTGAGGTTTGTCCACTGATGGCTCCTGAGATTGTGTTCCCCAGGGAGGGTCCCTGGCTGAGCCCCACGCAGAACCTTCCCTCTTTCCATGTGGTTTTCAGACAGATGCCAAAAGCTGAGGCAAAAGCTCATAACATGCCAATTACCCTGGCCTCAAAACCACAAATGATTGTATACAGCTGTTGGCAGATGAAACCTTGTTCCAAACACTTAGTACTTAATTGAATAAACTTGCAGAGCCCTGCTCTGGGTTTGCCTGTTCTCCTGCCCTTGTGTCATCATTCCAGCTCACCCTGTGTTACAGCAAGAGGGGAGAGAGACTTGCCTTGTGGCTTTCTGTCATTCAAAAAAAAAAAAAAAGAAGATTCCAGCACTGCAGAAGTGTCAGATCTATCAGTTTTCTGTGCAGAGCACTAAGAGGGTTAATTATAAAGCCCATTTCCCCTGTCTTCCCTGCACCAGTTTTCAGTTAATGGAGAAATAAACCTATTCATAGTGGCTTTTGGTTCTCCAGTAAAGATGCAACAAGTGCTTCATTTAGATGTGGTGAAAGGTAATTATGTTTGATAGGAAAAGTGGGCAATTTTTCCTTTCTTTGTCAAATGCCTTGGATAAATTGTTTCTGTGACATTATCTAGAACACAAAGGTCTAGTCACCGCTTAAAATTATAAGGTAATTCATGAAATGCACTCCTGGATCAGACAAAGGGACCAAACATGACCTTGCCAACAATAACTTACACTTCAGAGAAAGGTCAAAAAAGGTTAGCATTGTCTTTTTTTAGAATGACAATATCCTAAATTAAAGGTACCACGATTAATTTTAAAAAATCCAGAAATTATATGGTTTACTTCTAAAGAAACAGTATCATTCTGAAACATACGTACTGTTTCAAAGGTTATGAGAAACAGATGCCACTACCCCATCCTTTTTGAATGGCATCTGAAGTTATACGCAATTTTCTCCAAATTACCTTTTAACATCTGATTACCTCAGACCCAACTAACTGCGTTGCACTGTGCCATATACAAATGAGAAGCCCATAGCCTCAATCAACACCTCCCAGGGAGGGAAATATTCCTGATCTAGCAAATAATTTTGACCCATCAGTAACGAACTGTGCTGCAAGGAGATGTTGCTCCCATCTTCAAAATCTCTGCAAAGTCTGCTCTAGGTTCCTAGTGTCACTAAAATAACTTTAAAGGACTTTTCTAGCTTTGGGGAAAAAAAGTGGTTGTGTTAAGTGTCCCAAAGGGAATTTTTTTTTTCAGTGCTAGTTTGATCTTTCTAGTCCACAAAGTCAGTGCTCTCACATAAAGTAATTCAGATTATAATCCAAATAACACATCCCAAGAGACACTTTCACTCTTTAGTGAAGACATCAAGGGAAAAAAGAAGTACTGCTTTTTATCACCATCCAGACTCACTCTCTCCTTCTCCAGTGGAATAGTTGCCTTACAGACAGCTCTGTTAACACTGTGTATAAACTCCATTGCAAAGACATTAAAGACTTTGTACTCAATGCAAAAATCTACAATTCAAATAGTGATGCTGATTCTTGGACTAATTGAAAGGAATTCATTATCTACACCATTTAAAAAAGAAAAAAAAAAAAAAAAAGAGAGAGAGAGAGAGAGAGAAAGAAGAAAAAAATGAAAAGTTTCATCCTATTCCTTGAATGCCTTCACATACAGGATGCTGACATGTTCAGGGGGTTGTCTGGGTGTAGCAAGCAGCAAGATTTTGATGGGCTTCCTCTCTAATTCTAAAGCAATGTGAGGAATTCATGCAAAGACCTGTTCAGTGAGGCTTACTGTGCAGCATATCAACCTCCTAAACCCACCAAATCCCTCAGCAAACTGTAACTCATTTGTTCCCTTTTCCCCCTGCGTGGGTGCCCCAGCACAGAGCAGAGTGGGTTCACTTGGTCACACAGCGGGTCGTGGCTCCCAACCTCGGGGTGTGTGGCACCTTGAAGGGGGATATTGTCAGCGCACTCAGGCAACTGGGCTGCACAAAAGCCCTTTACACAATCAGCTCGGGGTGGAGGCCAGCCAGGAGCCCCAGATGCCCTCAGCCCACCAGCCCCGGGGCTGGGCAGGGGCATGAGGCAAAGCCAGGCTTCCCGTCTCCAGCACAGGGAAGTGTGAAGGTGGCAGCTCAGAGGGCTACAGAGGGATGTCTGCTAGGGCAGGTGCAAGAGGAGCCTGGATTTGTGTGCAGGTGAGGACACAAGCCTGAACACAACAGCCGTATTTGGGACAAAGTAAGTATGGGAATGAAAAGGAATTAATGCTTGAGCTTCTGTTCTGGGCAGACAAAAAAACCCAAAAAAACCCCTGTGGTTCTTAACACCCCAGCTGCTCCATTGATTTTAGCAGGACCGGTCACATGTTAAAGAAATGCACATCTTTAAGTACTTAGGCTGAATTAAAGGTTTAACTTAGTGCTGTTGAGAAGGAAAGGGACAATATGGAGCTCTACTGTTTAGGTAACTACACAGAGCAGGATGGAGAGGTTGTACCTTGGAAGGGAATCAAGAATGGTCTGGGAAGGGCTCTTCACCCTGAAAAACCCTAAAGATCTCCTAGGGAGTAAAATGGGAGATGTGGGCAAAATCGGAAGGTGGGATGCAGAGGAAGGGGAGGAGAGGAAACAAAAAAGAGCTCAACTGTGGAAGTGGGGAGTAAAAAGATGTTGGAAAGTTTGAAAAGAAAGCTGAAGAAACACTTTGCAGTCCTCCCCTCTGGGGGTTATAGTCAGTGATGTGGGCTTTTTATAAGCCTCTGTTAGGGTAACTCTCTTTTTTCTTCTTGTTTATTCCCCCTTCTAAGATCTATACCGTGTTTGCATTTCTCCCCCTCCTCTCCCTTGCCATGGCTGTTCAAATCTAATTACCAGAGGTTCACTGTATTCATTAGCTTCATTCCCTCAAAACCCTGGGCTGCATGTCATCTGGATCTGATTATGTATAGTGCATTTCATTTTCCCAGCTATTCCCCTACCTACTTTTAATCAGCATGAGATTTTTCATTTAAATGTCATTAGACTTTTGAATAAATAGGTAAAGAACATTACAAATAAATATAAAAGCTTCACACCAGCCAGGCCCAAGGAAAGCCGTGCCCAAGACCACCCACTGCGGTGTTTTTCTGCGAGAAGGGTACACCAGATGCGCCCGGAGGTGCCGACACTGCCTTCCCCATTCTGTTAGAAGAGCGCTCGGTTAAGGTGCAGACTTTTGCTAGTGCCTTGAACTCTCCTGTGAGGCTGGATGTGAGGTATGTCTGAAGCTCAGCACTTGGCAATGCCCTTGTGCCTTTCCTTTCTGTGGGAGTTCAGGGACGTGTTCAGGAGTGGTTTGCCTGTGGCCTGCAAGGCTGCTACCCAGGCACGCTCACCTGATGACGTCTGTCAGCTCGTGCCCTTCAGCGCCTTCCCATGCAAGCAAGGATTGATTATGCATGGAGGGGGGATCTAATTAACAGAAATAATTGCTCTATACTCATTGTAGGCAAGTTAAGCATTGCTACATGCCTAATTCTCCATCCTTGACTTGCTCAGCTCTGCTTGTCTCGGTAATGTTAAGTATTAGCCGAATCCTCCACAGAGTGAAGGGCTTACCGTAGGAGTCTAATGGGCCAGAAGTACGAGTAAAACACACACAGCCTTTGGGATGGGTTAAAAAGAGGATTCAATATCTTTGAAAAGTCATACTCAGGCACAGGTTTGACAAAGTCTCTGCACTTGTATTTCTTGGTCTTTTGAAGAAGCAGTTTGCTGTTTCGGTCACATTTTATTCTCCTTAAATTTCCTTCTTCACTGTTTCTTCTAGGTACTTTGATTTTCACAGTATTTGTAAATACTTTTTTTCCTTAGCTCTTTTTTCATCTTCTTCTCCAGTTGCTTCTCTGAACAAATCTAGCACACATTTACTTTGCCAGTAGACCCCAGTTTGAGGGTAGTATCTCTTAGCTTAATTTGTACTTCTCTGTTTCACCCTGAAGTGTCTCTCTCTTTCCCGTGCAGGTTTTCCAACCTTTCATGCCTGAAGTCCTCACAGGAGTAACCCCTGCTTGGATTTGGCTGCTCCTTCTCTTTGTACTGCAGTAGAGCTGAGAGAAGGCACAGGTTTGAGTGAGCATTTAAGCAAGCTTGACTGCTTATTGTATTGACACACACTACACCGGTCTTGGCAATTCCCTAGAAAGATGCTGCATACCAGACAGAGCTTGTAGCTTTCTCCTTTCCCAAGTGGCACTGAGGCTATGCCTGAATTTAGAACTCTGGAACTCGTTTGTGGTGCTCAACTGTAAATACACTACAGTTAACTGAATTACCAACAGAAGAAAAAACAAAGATCGCTTCTCTGGTATTACACACATTACACTCCGGATCAAGGAACAGCAATGCACAATCTGAGTTACATATTTCTTTGAGTGTCATTTCATTTCAGTGACTTATTTTGAATACGGGTTTGGTTTAGCTGCTCAAATGACTTAGCAAGCCATCTCAGGTAGCCAATTAATGTTTAAAAGATTGCAATCTGTTTGAGGACAGTTTATGATGTAAAATGAATAGAGCCTAAACAGGAAAAATGCTTGTCTTGCTTGGACTGTTGACTGTCATCCATGTGCACTTTCACTCTCCAACCCCTTTGTGATATTGTGCACTCCCAGAACTCTCCTATATGGACCCAGTTCAAGAAGGCTGTCATCAACATTACAGATCCACCTATCCTCCTGAAATATTTAGGTTGTTTCCTCCCTCTGTATCATTTGATCTAGAAAAATTCCAGTCTTTTTTTGATTTATTATGCAATAAAATGGCCCTATCTGGAATTAAGGAATGACTTTGGTTTAGGATCGAGAAACACCATACCCAGCAGATGTATGGGTAATTAAAGTCCCCAGGAGTTCCTGAGCTCCTGTATAAATGCTTCAGTAATGTTTCCTTCCTCCTTTTTCTGAGATGGGTAACAGATGCCCTAGCAGCGATCCTTTCGTCTTTCATGTCATGACTCCTTACCCAAAGCATCCGTCTGCTGGCTTCCTGACAGTCAAACTCTGCTAGCAGCTGTTTTTCACAGGTAGGAAGCTTCACTCAGAAATTCAGAGCCGTTATCCACCGCCTTCTACAGAGTGACTGATTCCTCAGGAGGACTATGAGGGAAATCAGATCAATGGCACAACAGCATTAATTCTTGGCTTGCAAGTAGGTTAGGTACCTCTCAGGGTCTCTCTCTCTTTCTTTTCTTTTTTCCCTTTTTTTGTGGGGGAGAGGGCATAAGGTGGGGAATAAAATGTGAGCAAAATTGTGTTTTACTTGTGAAAATTCAATCCAGTTTATGCTTAAATGTTCGCTGAAACAGGAACAGGGCAGACGCTTTGAAAGACCCATTGTAAGGCTTATAAGCAAAGAGAACAGACTCCTCAAGTATTTGTGTTTGCTGTTGCTTTGTAAAAGAGAAACAAATTTGATAGGGATTAATCAACTGTCAATATTCATTCAATGAAACATTCACCAGCTGGTGTTCAACAATCTTACTTCATCCCTAAGTCTTTGTGTTAAATATAAAATCCCTTCAGATGAATGCTACCTTCTCTGCTTCTTGATTTGTGTTCAGTTTCTCTATATTGCACAGTTTCCTCCTTGCAATTTACCTATTATGACAGAACATCATCTAGGTCTGCATCCTGACTTTCTGACAGAAAATTCAGACTCATATCCAAATCCAGACCCAAACTGGGGTAACTCATGTGTATCTTCAGTGCTTCACATCAAAGCACAAAGATAAGGACTGTCCTGACCTTACCATGACACAGTGCAGGACCATCAGTGTCAATGGTCACTGGCCATCCAGGCCTGCTTTTAATCTCTATTACACTGACATAGGTTGGGAAACACCCCATGGAGTCAGTGAAAACCATGTCCACGTGGTTTAGTGAAATATCTTTGATTTTGCTACAAGTAGATGACTGACAAGGAAATCCAGCCCACTATTTTCAGAAGGAAGGAAGTTGCAAAAATGAAAGCACTCATCTCCACAGAAAATCATGCAGTGATGGAGAAGCCACAACATGTGGGTTTACTGTGCTGTGGGGTAAGTATAGCCCATGAAGTGGAAATGGAGAGGAAGGAGTTACTGATTTTGAGAATAATGCCCTGGATAGAGGAGTATAGTAGAGAATTTAATGCCTGGGAGGGACCATGAGGGTCAGATCCAGAGGTGAGGAGTTCAGACCCAGGTTCCTTGTGCTGTCTCCTCTGGTTGTAAGGATGCAGGATCAATTAGCAAAGGGCCTCCTTTGTGGAGGCAAGGCAGCAAAACACTTTGCAGGGAAAGCTGAAACTGAAGCTGACACCTTTTCCTTGTAATGAGAAGCTATAATTCAAAGCAAGGTTTCCAAGGCACAGATATGTGAGTGCGCACATGAAGCCTCGCTGCAGTAAAGAGGAGAATGGGAGCACAAAAAAATGATTTTCCTTGCCTTAAGGAGGCTAATGGCCCTTTACTCTCCACAGAGCACTGAAGGATGCCACCATTAACTTCTTATTTGCAATTTGTATGCACCTTGCTGTAGTTGGTGGGTTTTTTATAGTAGCAATCTCAGTGCAATATCCAGGATAAAAGGAAAAGCAGCATGCCGAGTTCCTGTGGTGGGTAGGGATGAGCTGCCTGACCCATCTGCCAAGCTGCCCCCTGCCAAGCCACACAAGTCACGTGCCAGGGTCAGGCAGCTGGGGCACACGATGAGTGCCAGTAGCGCACACTTTGGATGGAAATACATGAGGTGAGCCCTCAGTTCCTGTTAGAAATTCCCTCCAAACCAAGGGCTGGGCAGTGTATCTTGGCCACAGAGCAAGGAGCACCCCTTTTGCTTGAGCTGCTTCTTTTAGGGAAGCTGTAGCAGATGATACTGAGAAGAAAAGGTAAAGAAAATGTAGGGAAAAAAGGAGGCAGCACATCCTGTTCCTGCAAGGAAGGAAAACTATAAAAGCAGCATAAATATGACATTTCAGCATGTGCAGAAAACATATGGCTCTGGCTAATATAAGTGGGGCTTTGCAGTGAGTGGCAAGAATTAATTACTATAAAGCTACCCTGTGTGAACGGAAATACATATATATATATATAGGTGCGTGGGATGGGCGAGAGAGTGTCAAACTAAAGTCTGTCTCCTTGGGCACCATTGGGTTTTCTTTTCTTTGGTGGTAGATCTTGACACAACAACCACGCTTCTGACAGATCCACTTTTGGAAGTCAGTAACAGCTGTGGGATAGTTTAACTGGGGACTGGGGCTCATGCAGCATGCGGAGCTCCCTGTTGCTTTTGAAAGAAAGAAAAAAGTCTTTTGGAGTTGTGGTGTGAGAAGGATGCATTCAGCCCAGACTCAGCTGGAGAACTCCAGCCCGTATTAAACTCAGCCATAAGGGGAGTTGCTGTTTGCCTAGGTATCTCTAGTTAATAGAGTTGTTGATGATGGTAATAGCTGGAAAATCAGTTAAGCCATTACAGAGGCAGGGAAACACAGAGACTCTGCTCTGGATGCAGAGCTGGCAGCAGCCCTCATGTTCAAGACAGCTGGGCAAGAGGGATGAGACCACTAGTGGGGCGTGGAAGACCTGAATCCTCATCCCAGATGTACCACAGTTTCCAGAGGGAGCTTCTCTGCCAGCAGCCATAGATTTCCTTTTCTGTGACCCTGGGCAGATCACACTTGCCACCTGCCAAGGATAATCCACTAGGCTCTGAAGGACACCTTGAGATGTTTAATTCAAATGCAGTAACAAAGTCTGGACCCAGATAATGGTTGACTTCTTCTAGCAGCTAAAGAGAAAATCAAAAGACAGAGAAGATCCTGTTGATTCCAGAAAAACAATTTTTTCTTGATGGATCAAAAAAAGTGAAAAAAAAATCATATTGGACAAAATATTTCATGTTGGGTCTCTGACCACAAAGAAGCAAGACAACAAAAGGCACCCCACGATCTCTGTTGAGCTGAGAGCCTGACCTCCTGACAGGCTGAGGACTCACTCTGCATGGCCTGTACACAGACATCTGGAAGTGTGATAATGATGGGAACAGAAGGAAATTTTCCTGGGTCTATGGTCTCTCTGCCAAAAGGTTTGCCAGACATGGTCTCCCGATTTTCCTCTGGTGTTTTCTTGAAGTGTCTTGCGTATCTTCTGTTCGAGCTTGAGCTATTTATAGCACAGCAGCAGGCAGGGAGCAGACTATAGCTAAGGCTACAGACCCATTGGCATTTGTCACTAAACCAATGTCCCGTGGCTCTTGCAGGAACTGTGTGGTCATACACCCACAAAAAAAAAAAAGGATTTCAGACAATATATCTTGACTCTTTCCTCCCTAAAGCTGCCTCATAGATTTTAAAGCTAAATGAATAAATAATAAGAAGACACTTAAGGTGTTAATGGAGCATTAATTATTACTGAGGTTTCTGTGGTCGGGCACGTGACAGCCACATTAATACCGAATGACTTTCTTTATGACTAACGTAATTACAGAGAATATTAAATGAAGTAAAAAGTGATGGGGCTCTTAGCAGTAATTGTCACAACTGTTCATACAGAACCCGATTTCCGATGTTGTATTTACCTAAATTGGCTAGGAAAAGCACAGGAGGCATGTAAAGCGCAATGAATCACTCCAGTTTACATCTCTGGCTTGAGAAACTGCTTCCTCATTGCCCACAGGAGAATAACAAGCGTGGCCATCCGGGTCTGGTTTAAACCTGAGACCATGGCAAAACATGTCAGAAAAATAGAGTGCTGCTTTACATTTATGTTTGGAAAGTTGATTTTCCTTTTCTTATCAGAAGTAATAGCACAAATGATTTTACGAATGAAAATGAGGAGGGGAATTTAAGTTCCCCTGGCCATTCACACATGGCTGTGAAGTCAGAGTTTTACAGCCAGAGAGGGCTCTGTGGAAGTTTTGGGTCTTTGCTTATATTTGTGTGGAAAGTGAGGGCTTGAGCATGTAAAAGGCCATGTCATAGTTCTTGAAGCACTTGGAATATATTGGGAATTAAGAGCTTTTTTCTGAGAAAAGTTTCTGGCCCTGAAGACAACCGGGTATCCACCAGAACTGCTAGAAAGAGTATCCTTGTGTTTACCTTTGAAGATGGAAAGGGTTTTAATTCCTAGGAAAACACACAATGCCCATCCCTGACTGAGAGAGCTGTAGAGCTGATGTTCCTCCATGCCACCTCCTTGACCAAGGAGGGCTGAAAGCCCCAGAGGGAAAGGGGTCCCAGGTTGGTAGAACCCAGATTGCAAAAATGCCCAAAGTAGGGTTGCAGCTCTGGGGTTTTGAATTGAATGCAGGTGGGAGGCTGGGGGAGATACAAGCTCTGGCAACTGTGCAGAGCTCCTGGGGCATTTTCCAGGGTGTGCTCTATTGTACAGTCCCTCAGCCTCACACTGGGTCTAATTATCTGAGGCAAAAAATTGACCTGGGAGCAAGAAGGCAGAGTAAAGAGGCTTACTGCTACCTGTGAGAAAATATCCCCACTTGTGAACTTTGAATTTACTTGAAGCTGAAACTTGAGCCTGGATTTCAGCATCAGGGTTGACTGCTGAGTGTTCTGAGTATCCTTTGATGAGCTGCTGTGCAGAGCTCGCTGGCTTTTCTGCATGGCTGATCGCCTGACTCCCACGGCATTACTTTAAGTGCATGATTGACTGCCACAGAAACTGCCCCCCCTCTGCCCAAAGTGACTTGAGCTAACTTGCCAACACGGTTTGACTTTTGGATTAAACGAGTTCTAGATGTGCCTGAAATGTTCCCACACATAGAATCCCCTTTGTGAAAGGGCATGTGAAAGGTGAGTGAGATTTGGGAGAACTTTGTACTTCATTCATATTTTCTTCTCTAATTAGAAAAGTGAGCCGGTTGTTGTGTCCCTTTATTCGACTTCTTCAGGCTCTTCAGAAGCCCTATTGTATCTGTGTGCCTGTTAATTTCCTCAACAGACTAATTTGACTCGTTCTGCTGACATGTAGTTAATTATGTTCCAGTTAACTCATTTTCCTGGATGATGCTCAACTGCTGTCTGTAAATGAAATGGCTGCCTGGCTAATCAAAAGTTTCTGAAGTTTCTCTCCACCCTGGGCGCCAAGTTTCTCTCCATGCTGGGCTGGCGCCCTGCTCCAGATCCTGGCTGCAGCTTGGGAAGAAGGACATGTGTGAGTGAAATGTAAGGAGGAAGAAAATAAATGGATCCTGAGCCTTCTGAAACTCCAAACTCTCTCTGCAAATAAACTAATTAAGTGCCTGTGCCTGGGAAGATTTGATCAGAAATGGTTGTCCTATGGCAGCTGGATGAGCCTTTAGAAGAGGCAGAAGCACTAGCAGGAGATGCTCCCTGCTCGAGGTCATGTCCTTCCTTCGGCTGCCTGTTTGGGTCAAAGCCAGCCCCGGGAAGTGTCTGCATCTCACAGAAATGTCCCCCTTTTCCCTGAGTGAATCTGGTCCAATATCTGAGTTCATTCATTGTGTTGGGCCTGCTTTCACACTGGCTATATACAAGGTAAGATTTTAGCGTCACAGCTGCCTTTTCTCCAGCAGCCCACAGCACTGGGTTCTTCCCAAAGGAGACTGCAGCAGGACACATTACCACTTAATTAACTGTGAATTCACATGGAAAGAAAGCTTAGAATTAATCAAACAGTAAGAAAATATTTTTAACTGGCCATGTTCTTGGGAATATGGGAGAAGACTTTGATTTAGATCAATTTGATTGATATCTCTGGAGTTGTATCCAAGATAAATTTGCTTTGGATGTTACCATGGGCAGGCAATTCCTTTTGGGATGACATGACTGGACTGCAGCCCACTGCTGGGCAGTGACCGGATGCCTCAGGTGAAATTTCAGAGTCCTCTGTCCCATTTCCGAAAGCATGACAATTCCCCATGGAAAATAATCCTGCTATCATGAAGTGGATTTCGTGAATAAATCAGAGGCCAGCACTGTGAGCCAGGTCTGCCAGGAACATCTGAGGTGAGGTACCTGAGAGGCAATAGTTTACTTGAAGAATAGCTAATAAAAATAAACTCACTCTTATGCAGAACTTCAGAATTATTTCACAATATCCCACATGCTTCCCTTTATTTTCTTGTCTGGGACAATTTGTTTTGGGAAGCTTGGTTCTGTGTTTTTAACGGGGGAACTTAAGTAGACACCTGACTTCTCATAGAACTCACTGGCACATGGGCATTTAGCTCTGATTCCTTCATGTTAATTTTTGGCAACTGATCTATGTTTCGGCTTACAGAGGGCCATGGTTATGGCCCTTTGTTCTTCCTGCCCTGAAATGCTTGCTTTTCCTATTTAAATCTAGCATGAAAATTGGTTCCATCTAAAGGCAATCATAAGAGACCAAGTATCTAGACTGAACTGGAAAAAGTACGTTTTCTATGCTTTTTTTTTTTTTTTTTTTTTTTTTAAATATATGTTAAAGGAGGGAGGAGAGAATATCATCAGGGCTGGATTTCTTCAGCACTGCTTCACTGTTGGCCGTATCTGAGTGAATGGTGGTTTGGGTTGTCCGAAATGTCTAGATGTACACAAATCCTGTCTGATTTGCCACACGCAATATCCAGCAAGGTCTTGCTGTACTGCTCATGCACAAAAAACAAAGTTATTGACAGAAATATTTGATAGAAAGTACATAAATGCAGAAGATAATTTTTTCTTTGTTTGTTTCGACTCTCTAATACTACCAAGAGTGTTTTACAGGTTGCTCAGCTATTTTCTAGTACTTGTTGGAATCATATGTCTGGAGAACACTTTCGCCACAGGCATTACTGAGAATACAGGTGTGGCCTCTGTCTACATCTGTCCCGTCATAATCTTGTCTTCATCAGAAGTGGATCTTCCCCTAAAGTTATGTCAAGATCCAACCTATAAGCACTGATATTTCATTAGTACTGATTTTGGCTTTCTAGTCGGTCTGCTGAGTTCACTACCACCCATTAAGTAATTTCTAGGTTTGCTATACTTTTGCCCAAAGACCTCATAATGTTTTAAAGCTTCTTTCTTTTGTCTCTGGATTTTGTATACTGGTTCTGTCATCACCTTTGAGTGAGTTTTTGCCATTGCTTTCAGCATTCTAGCTCAGGGCTCCTTCCCTGATCCCCAGGAAACTCTTCAGAGTTGGCAGCTCATATCCTTGGAGCATGGTTGCAAGAAAAAGTGTTTTACTACTCTTACTACTAGCAGGAATAACGAGCAGATCTGGATGAAATACTGGTGTCATTAAAATCTCGGTCAAATATTCCACTGGTTTCAGTAGGGATGAGTCAATTTTGCTTTCAAGACTTCAACATGCCATCAATAAAACCATTCCAAACACAGATTTTTTTGGGGGGGAAAAATAGAGCAGTAGGGACAAGAGATATAAATAAAATGAAAGTACAAGATCAACTATGCATAAAGCACTCGGTACTTAACAATGAAATATAGCAAGATGGATTTTTCAGTAAATGAATGTGTTAGCTCATGTTTGACAACATCTGTGCAAGCAAAGTCCTGCTGTATGCAAATTAGATGCCTAACAACTTGTGTGGCTAGGCAAATAAGCCATATGTATGCTTACCATGTGAATTGATAATTAATTCATGCTCCTGGGTAGAACTGAATCTTTCCTGAAATCCCACACCTGTATAAGTCTCCTCTCCATCCTGAAAAATCTTAACTGTAAAATCAGAGGTCTGAAATTCTAAATGTAATTAATATTAAATGAAATCTAACACAGAATTTTATTCAAAAATTAGGTAACAATTAGCACTCTGTCATGACTGGCATTTAAAGACTGGAGGGAGGCAAATGTAGCTGTAATCATATGTAAAAGGAATGAAGAGTGTGGAGGAATGTTGGGAATGACAACTTACATTTGTGCCAGGCAGATTAATCCAGACTGTGGCACAGGATAGTGTCAGTGGACATCTGGACAAAACCAGGCAAGTGATAAAGGTTCCACCTGGCTTCTGAGAGGGAAGTGCTGCTTAATAAGCATCTCGGGGCATTTTGGTGACATCAGTTAATATGTGATGCCAGTGACATTGTCTCTTTGGTTTTCCTACTGTCTTCTCATAATGAGTTTTTGAAAACTAAGTAACCAGGGGACAAGAGGTAGGATCCTTCTCAACCCAAATTGTCTGCTAAATGATAGAAAATGACAAAAGGAAGTAAATGGTCATTTTCCTCAGTGGAGGGCAGTCATCAAAGGAGCTGTGCAGGTCTTTTACTTGTGCTAATAATCTGTGCCAAGCCTGGGTTCTTTGATGTGTTCATAAATTATCTGGAGAGGGAAGGGAGCCTTGAGTTAGCGTTTGTTGGCAGTGCCAAGATGTTCAGGGTATTAAAATGAAGGCAGACTGTGAGGAATTGCAAAGGGATCTAATGAAAGTACAGGCAATAAAAAATAAATCAAATTCTTGTAGATAAATTGTCTAGATTGTGAGTCAAACTGCTTATGTCAGTGTGTGAGGTGGTGCATGTGGAGGAGGGGACAACCCCCAGTTTGCGTGTGTGGTGATGGGCTCTGAGCAGAGAGGTCGGGGGAAGGAGCACCTCCATCCAAAGAGACAACAAAAGGCTGCTCAAAAACCCGAGACTTACTGGGAAATGAGGAGAGCATGAAGCAAGAACTCCAGTGCTGCCAGAGATGGGGGTCCCAGCTCGCCTCTGCCCAGCTCTAGGTCCCTGTCTGCAAAGAGCACAACCGAAGGTATTCTTACAAGGAATGACTGGATTGGTTACAACTGTTAAGCCTCAAAAAGGTAGCATTTAGGAGGATGTAAGAAAGATTTAGAGGGTTGTGAGTGTCAGGGGCGAGATGGCTAGGAATCAACAACTCACTGTCTAGGCTGCAAACCCTAGGGCCATGCAACCACTGTGGAGTGGAGCCAGCATGACAAAGGCAAGAGCGATCGCTTCTCTTTGTCTACTGCTAACTCACATGCAAATATACTGGCTATCCAGGCTCAGTTGTTCAAGAGGACTCTTGACAGTGTTGCCTGTCTGGGTTAAAATATTGTCTAGCTTTGGGCTTACTTGTGACAGCAGGGCAGAGTTCCAGGGCTACCCCAGTTCCATCCTGCCCGGAGAGTGAATACAGGAGTACTTTTTTATTAACACCCTGCTGAAATGTCTGCCCAGTGGCAAATAAAGGGCAGGACTCAAAAGTGAACTGCTCAGACACCATTAGCTCCTGCCAGAGTGGTGCCAAAAAAAAAAAAAAAAAACAAAAAAAAAAAGACAGGAAGAGGGAATGTGTTTTCCCTCGCCAATTGAGCAATCTCCAACAACCATTAAAATGTTTTTATCATGTAATTATTGCAATCCTTTTACCACAGAGCAGATTTAAGTATGGTTTTCAAGGCAAAGCTTTATTTTTTCTTTTCACAAGTGTGAATATCACAGTAACTCCAAGTCTTCTTGATGTGCAATGCTAAACAGCTGACTTTACTGTGGTGATTTTACCCTTAAAGAAGAGGTATGCCATATCCCTTGAGTTTTCCCATTTTTGAGGGAAGAGAGCCATAAAGATTTTGGCACCCTCCGGTTTAAGCTAGTTAAACAAAAGTGAGGGAGGTATATCTCAGATGTCTCATCTGCAGGTTCATTTATTGTGATGGGTACTGAGCTTGCACATGGTCCTGGGAATGACACCCTTCCTGTTCAGAGCAGGGATGTTATCTGAAGGGCTACATCTTCAGGACCCTCATGCCCACGTGCATCATCCACGATGAGCAGAAATGGAACTCTGCAAGGGGCAGAGGGTCAGCTGGGCCATGCACACAGCCTGACTCATGTGGCCGAGGGTGGATGGCAGCTTGGGCTGGCGATGCAGCAGCTGAACTGCCAGCAGCAGCCTCCCACCAAGGCTGCCAGCAAATTTCAGTGCTCCTTGCTGTGAGCATGCCCTCCTTGCTGACTTTGGAGGTGGGGGGAAGCAGCTCTGTGACTCTCTCCTGGCTGCTATAGCCCTGCTGACTGCTCTCCTGCAAAGGATGCTCGTGCCAGTGCTGCCACTCTCCTAGGATGCTTGACAGATTAGCTTTCTGTTCTCTTTTCTTCCCCCCACCACGCATAAATCTTGTCGGCTTCAACCTAATTGCATCTTTTTCCAACAGACTGTCTCAGGAGCAATGCAAATGAGCTTTGAAATGTGGAGATCTGGTTTATATTTGTCAGTTAATTGCCTGAGTGGCACAGACATCTAGAGCTGGCACCTGCCTCCTCGTGTTAAGATCTTTGATTTCAGACCCAATGCTGCTGCCGTAGAAGCTGAGCTCCTGATGGAGGAGGATGTGCTCTTTGGACAGTATCTTGCTCTAGGTGAGAGTGATCTGAATTCCTTGGACTGAGTCTGTTTTACGCTGCAAACGCTGATCACAGAGGCTGTGGCCCAATGCAGGGCAGCATGGATCGGTTCACTTTGAGATGAGCTGACCCAAGTTTCACCCAGTGAAGCCACAGCCTTCTTGTCCATCTGCCTGTCCCTGTTATGTGACCATATGCATCTGCAGTGCACATGCATGGACTCACTTCCCCCTGAGATTTAACTCTGGGTTGCTTATGGGCATGAACAGGGCAGGGGGAGAGGAAGCACCTTCCTTAGTAAATTGTCTGACTGCACACTGATGCTGGAAAAATGGAACATTTTTTTCTTTTTTGACATCTTCATTTAAAAAAAAAATCCCTCACGCTTAAACATTAGGTCTTGAAATTCAGCCTATACTTCTTTTGCACTTCATTTCATCCCCTTGTCCAAATTTCTTCATTCAAATCTATGTCAACTTCACCCAAACTCCCAGCAGCACGCAGATGAAGTTAGTCAAGTACAGAGCTAGCTCTCATACCAAATGTCTGATATCAACCCTGTTTTCTCTCTCACACACTTCTGTCCTTTTTTTGCACTCTCTCTCTCCAAGATGGCAATCAGCTAAACAACAACACATTTTCTGAGAAACCCAGCCTATTGGGCTGTGCAATATCTGACTTCCCTTATTGCTCCTGCTGCCTCTCTGCCAGGGACTCCTACAGCAACATGTCAAATGAACTGAGTACCCTGTAAAATGCCCCACTACAAGCAATACATACTCGAAACTACACCGTGGCCCTAGTCCTAGGTCTGACATTTGCTAGCTCATCCCAATACAGGGCACAACAGAAGACACATTGAAAAGGTTTGATGTCTCCTACTGACACAAATGTCATGGTATCTCCAATGCTGCATGACAGGTGCATTTGAAATTCATAGGCCAATTTATCTGTGCTACAGCAGGAATTTGAGGTGGATGACTTCAAGGCTGGAAGCATCTGCCAGCATAGGTCTACAAAGCATAAGCTTCACTGGCTCTCTGGGTAAATTATCCAACCATTGAAGAAACCGTGAGGATGTACCAATTCAAAGCAACTCTGAGGCTTTGTCCCTGGTAATTCATCATCTTTTTTCATGGAAGCAACAGGCATGGGTTGTTAAGACTGTGCAGAAAGATCAGGCCCTCAAGTGTATGTATATGTGTGTGATCAAGAGCTTAAACCTCCATGAAACCTGGAGGAGGGATAAAACCGGCGTCTTGCATCTGTTGCTAGGGAGCTGAGACCATAAGGCAGGAACCATGGCAGTCTGTGTAGAAAAAGCACTAGTAAGAGATGTGCTTTCACAAAGGATTTGCTTTCCTTTAAAATCTGTCAAAGACTATGAAATGCAAAGACAAATATTATTTGGAAAAATTAAACCATAAATGCACATAGAAGAGGGAAAACTGTATTTAGGGGAACATCACTTCGCCCCATTCTCATATTCCTGTTGGCCACCTAAGTCCCTATTCTTGTTTTGCAGGTGGGGAAACGTAGCCAAATAGTGTTAAGGCTGGAAACCACCCTACAGCTGGATATGAAGCTGTGTGGGTCAGCCAGTTGTTGGGAATGGTTTGCACTTTCACATGGAGAAAACAGAGCATTACCAACTCCTGTGCTGTGGGCTGGTATCTCCTCTTCTCCCAGGAGCAGTACACTGATTTTGCTCTTGACGGGCAGCTCTGTCTATCCTTATTGAGACAAACTTATCCCATCTGTATCTCCACCAGAATGAGTTGAATAACACCAGGGATGAATGTGGGTCTTGCAGATTTTCACACTCCTGCCTTTGGCAGCACTGCAGTATGCAAACACAGCTGATGTTGGCAGTATTGGCAGTTCTTCATACTTTATTTCTTGCAGAGGATGAATGCATGTTGTGGGGTCCTTATTTTGCCTGTATTCAAACTCATATTTTCATGTGGCGTGCAGTTAACAAAACGGTCCAATTAATCAGAATGTGGAATTTTTAAAATCAGCCTTCTGATTCTGCACTTCCACTGCTTACTAACAAACCAATACATGCTGCCCCAAGGTATTTACCACAGAGTAACAAACAGATGGGTTATTTTGCTTCAAGCTGTTAACATGAGCCGATTAGTAAAACCCTAGAAAAGGCTTATATACTTTGGCCCTTTATTGATGACAGAAAGTTCTACTGAATATATTTCTCATACTTCTCCTGATCACTTTTTCAGAAGTACAAGGTTGATCAGCATCTCTTGATGAGGAAACAATTTATAAACATTTATTCATATGTATTTAAAGTGTTTGCTAATCCGTGCTTTCTATTTTCAGTGACTAAATAAAGACTAATGGGGACTTTTGGGGGCTCATTTCCATTAAGGCTGATCATTTACAGTGCTTAGTATTGAGTTGTGGTATCCCACTTTGCATCTTCTTTCTGTCCATGCTAAGAACCTAATTTGAGGCTGGAGATTATGCCCTGGGAATAGACAGTGAGACTTCAGCATTGTGGAGCTGGGGATGGTGACATCTAAGATTCTTTTTGGATCAGTTCCCAGGAAACTACCCACATAAATTTGTGTTGGTCTGCCTTGTAACATGAAACAACTACTCCCTTTTCAGTTCCTGCTATATTGCTGTCTGTTGTGTTAGTTACCCCAAGCACATTAAAAAAATCCAAGTCTGCCTTTGACTCTAATAATCCTCATGTCAATTTTATTTGTTGCAATAGAGGAGAGGCTATAATAAACATGAAACAAAGAAATGAGGGAGTCTTCATTACAGAGTGCTTTTACTGGTATCTTGAACTAATAAACACAGTTGTCTAATTGGAAAGATGCCTCCAATCTGTTGATTTATTTTATATTAGCAGTGCTGTGAATGCTGGCTTCTCTGCTTTTATAAGACAAGCAGACGAAAGAAGGCTGCCTCGCAGGAGAGTTATGGAAAATCAGCTTGGACATTTCTGTAAATACTGTTTTATGCCCATCAGCTGGAAGATTATTTCTGAGCAGTTGAGAGGGCTCATTGTCTCAGCTTTCTGTTTGCTTCTGTCAGGTCAAATTCTGTTCCTGCTTGAATCGGTTGCATTGTTCTTGCCGACTTCAGTAACACAAGAGCATGGCCAAAAGCCTTCAGCTGAGGAGCTGTGATGGGTCACTGACAACCTCATGGTCACTGCAGACAAAATGTGTCCATGAATGCAGGCTTCCTGCAGCAGTGCCCAGGCAAGCTCCAGGGAAGGTCCACAGCCTGCTCCTGTCCTGCTGGGAGGGGAACACCCAGCCAGCTGCAGTTGTATTCTCTGTGGGATAGCACTCAAACGCAAGGGTTTGCTTACCCGCACATGGAAAATCTGAGTGTTTTCAATTTTACTGATTGTTTTTTAAATCTAATCAGATTTTACTCTTGAAATGAGATAATGAGGCAGCTCTGGAAACCACTGGGTGTAAGGAGCAGGGCAGGGCTGCTTGCCGAGTGCTGCTGTGCACGACTGAGTGCCTGTCCCCTTCATCGTGCAGCTCCGAGACCCCTTTCCTCTGGGAAGGTGGAGGCCTTGCTTCAGTTGCAGCACAATTCAAAGCTTTCTCTTCCTCACAGCTCTCGGCCATCTTCTCTGGCCAGCCTTCAAAGCATTTTATACCTTGTTGCTTTAGAGCACGTGTGTGCTGGTGCTGTGGGATGCAAGCAGCAGCATCCCAGGAAGGGCAATTGCCCCATGAGGAGAGAGACAGCTCAAATTACCCTCTCAAGCTGCAATAGCTCATGTCAAGAAAGACCATGCACTTTTGCTGTCTCCAGCAGCAATGAGGAAAAATGCTGGTTTTCCATAAGGCCTAGCCCTAGATGTTAGGTCATCCCTTTGTCATGTTTACCATAGTTCACAGGTGCAGGGAAAGACAAAGATACAGCATCTCTTGAACTTCAGACACTGGTCGGAAAGGAAGAGATCCAACAAATATGGTCGCATGAACAAATAAAAGGACAAGTGCTTGTTTGGGAGATCCTCACCTCCCTGGCTGAGGATTGTCTTGATTTACACTGCTCTGTGCCTTGAGCTCAGAGGGCATGGGGAGGAGGGCTTGTTCTGCAGCCGCAGCAGAGCTTACGCAGGCCTCTGCTTGGTGGTGCCTCTCACTGGGCTGCTCAGAGGATGCCATCACAGCTTCTCTCAGAGACTCTTAGTGAGTACTGGGATGGTGTTAGTGAGAACTGAGACTGTTTTAGTGAGCACAGAGGTTGTCTTGGTGAGTCTGTGTTAGTGAGTGCTCACACTGTGGTCAGGGAGCCCAGCTGGATGCAGAGTCCCCTGTCCCTTGTATTGACCCATCAGGTCTCCCTTACAAAGCAGGAATAAGAAGCATTATTTCCAGTCCCTGTAAGTTCTTCTGTTACTTGGATCTGACAAATACTATTTTTACCTGGAACCAGAGATTTAGCTTAGAGGATTGGCCAGGTCTCTTTAGGTCATTACCCACTGTGTGCCACGTACATGGAACAGCAGACCAGGAGTGGGACTCACGGTCTCCTAAAACCTTTTTTCTTTATCCTAAATTTTTGTTCAATAAACCTAAAAACATGCAGGGAGTACAGATTTCCCTGCAGAATACACCTGATCTCAGTTTTTCCATCTGAAGCTTGTGTAAGGAATCCTCTGGTGCCACCAGCACTGCACACCCACTCTTGTTCCCCAGCCCTTAGCCTCAAGGTTCTACAATCCCTGATGCCCGGTGGCAGATAAAAAATCACAACCTTTTTACACTTTGATCATATTCAAATATTTATATAAATTATTTGTTCTACCACGAGAAATTTACAGGAAGTTTACAAGGCTAGCCTTAAGCGTTTGCAGCACTTTTTTCCAGTTTATTTTACAAGTGCGACTGCAGCACTTAGGTCCGGAGAGGGACTGAAAATCCTGAGGATCCAATGAAGCATCCATACCACAACAGTGCCAGACTGCAAATATTCATCCTTTTGCATGTACCATGCAAAGACCTTGGGAAGAACAACATCAGCTTGGAAGATCACACGGTTTAGGCTGGGTAGCTAGAGTGAAGCAGGTAGAAATGGGCAGCAAGGAGGGGAGATAACACGCTGTTCTCACATGCTCACTGGCAACACTAGGGATAGGCCTACCTGTCCTGCTGTCCTTGTAGTTTCACTGCCAGGAGAGCTCAGTCAAATTTGTCATGATCTCTGCTTCCCCATCAAAGATCCCCACTATTCTGCTCAGGCTTCCTGAGAAAACAAGTCGCAGTTAGAGCAAAAAGATCTCCCTTGCCCCTCTCCAAGGGGGTTTCAGTAGCAGCAGCTGCACACACACGCCCGACCCCGATGGGTGATGCAGCAATATGGGGATATTGGGTAGAGTGGCTTTGGAAACAGGATTTCCTCCCTTTGCAGGAGCAAGGGAAGAAACTTAAGTGCCAGCCTACAGCCCGTTGGCTGCTCTGGAGCTGATTACATTGAACCCTGGCCTCTGCTGCCATTCCCCCCAGGCTGCAATGTTAGTTGTGTGCTGACTAGTGGTTTTGTAATACAAAAATTTTTCTACCTTAGGCCTTGCTTCTGCTAATCTCACAAATAATTTCAGCAGTGTTAACCCTGGTTTTAACTTTATTGCAGCCTGGAAGACTTCTGAGATAGGAAACACAGGGCAGTGGGTGGGGTTGTTAAAGGTATGTTTAAATATTATTTTTCATACCTGGGTCACCCCAGAAAGACATCTGCAGGTGATAACCTCAGGTGCCAAACATTCTGCTCCACTGATGAAAGGTCCCGGTACATCTGAGTGCCACACAAACCCCTCTCCTCCCATGACAACTGGTCTACAGAGAAATAAGGGAAGGAATGAGCACAGTAATATCCTCAGCCATTTTTTTAACCTGTGGTTATTGATGATAGTGCCTTTATATTTCTATGCATTACAAAGCAGGTGATACTTCTGTTTTGGATAGTATCACTGAGGGAAGGGACAAGACATTTTGTAGAGATCTAGCAACAAGAGAAAGTGCTCTGTAAGAATTTAATACCATTATTGAATAAAGAATTCAACATAGTGTATTTAAGCTCATACACTTATACAGCTTTTTTTATGGTCAATTACTGTAAAGTACATCTCCCTTGGGATGGTTGTCTGTGCATCACCAATGATTACTGCCGTAAATGTTAAAGTTAGAAAAAGATTTTACAAAGCTGAGCTATGAGGTATGAGGAGTTACTTCAGATAAACAACCCAAGTACATCTGTTTCCCTCTAAATGGTATCTTAAACTTTAGTGTTGGGTTTTCTGGCAGAGAAATCAAACTTCAGGCAGACTTTGAACACCCAGATATTATTTTCTTTTTGTTCGCCGACCATGACCTTTTCTTATGGTGGCCTCGGGGATCTGGAGGAGCTGGATTTTCCTCTGTTATACCGAAGTAACCCTTTTGATTGCCACAAGGGGAATGCTGACTTCTCTGTTACCTTACCTGCTCGCACGGAGGTAATGATGAGCTGCCCAAGTGGCCTGTCTGCCACCTCCAGCAACATGGTCATGAACACCATGTTCCTGGCCTTGCAATTCACCATCGTGCAAACAGCTGGAATAAATTGAAACCAAGCAGGAGACAGTATTGTTACCATATGTATTCCTTATCTTGATTTATTTTCATTGAGTAAGTTTCTAAAGAGTTTTTAAGAACTCAAGTGCTATCGAGGATTCCAGACACTTCCAGAAAAAACAAAGACTATAGGTAGGAAGCTATATTTTAAAACAACATGTTTCAAATGCTGTTTGTTTTCCCCACAGGCATTTGAGAATAATATATTTTTTCCTGTATTTTTATCCCCACTCTGAAAGCCAGGATAAAGTGGTACAGGCAAAACTGAAAAGGGATAGAAAGTATTCAGGCAAAGTAATCTAAAAGCTTTTCTATTTTTCAGACTGCTTCTTTTAGGACTGAGAGATAATGAAGGCTTGTGGGGGGAAAAATTGTTTAGTGATATACTGTCTGATGTGCCCTGTGTCCAAAAATTAACATAACTTGAGTGCAAATGCAAATATATCAAGTGCAGATGCAAATTTAGAGATACTCAGTGAAGATGAATTGAATACCTTTAAGATCTCTTACACAGGCCTAGATCTATGGGTGTGGCCAAGAAAATACCTCGAAGAGGAAAAGTACCAGGCTACATGAAAGACACTTCTACCTAAAAGGGAGGTAGCACACAACTCCAGAGTCCGTATCCAACTGGAAAAGTGGGAAAATCTGTATGTCCTTCTGCTGAACAAACAACATGAGTCTATTGACCTTGAAGATAAATAGCAATTTAGAATTCATAGGGTTTGACTTTATTGACCCATTCGACAACTTCAGAGGCAACAAGCCTGACCCAGCCTAGTTTTAGTGAGAGCAGGGCTAGAGGAGAACCTTCATGAGGTGGTAATTTGGGCACAAGCTTCCTTTGTTTGTGGTTTTCTGTGCCTTGAGATGCTTGTTCATGGAGCCTCTTTTAACTCCCACTGCCAATGTCCATCAACAGGGGCAGCCCCTGGAGCTTGACATGAGGACAGTGATACATACAAACTGCTGTCTGCAGGGCCTAGGGAAGAGTTTAGACACTTCAAATCCTGTTTCCTTCGAGATAACCCTGAGTTTGGGAGCTGATGGAGCCAGGGATTCAGCTTTCCTCTGCCCTTGACCCTTCATCACCTCTAGGCGTTACAGGGTGCTGGCTACCAAAGGATTTCACTGAGGGGCTAATTCCTGTTCTACCTGCCATGAGCAGGCTGTGGTTTAATGACAGGTGGCTGGAAGCTGTCCTGTCATCCTAAGTCTAGGACTGAAATGACTTAAGACATTTACCATTGCTGAATAATATGTGCAGGGCTTTTAGGGATCTGTACCTCACAGGCTGTCTCCTAAACTTGTTGTGACCTGTTGGACCTCCAGCAGATCCCACTGGTAGTTTGCTCACCCTTAGGACTCAATGCTCCCAACAGGGAGGAGGCCTAATCCTGCTGCAGGTACACACTCAGGATACTGCTGTATGAGCCTGCAGCACTAAGGACAGATGGGAAGCTTATGAGGGAGCAGCTGAGGTCACTTGGTCTCTTCAGCTTGGAGAAGAGAAGACTGAGGGGAGACCTCAATGCAGTTACAACTTCCTCCTGAGGGGAAGAGGAGGGGCAGGCACTGATCTCTTCTCTGTGGTGAGCAGTGACAGGACCTGGGAGGATGGCCTGAAGTTGTGTCAGGGGAGGTTTAGGCTGGATAATAGAAAAAGGTTCTTCCTCCTTTGGAGTAGACTCCAAAGTGGTCACAGCATCAGCCTGACAGAGTTCAGGAGTTGTTTGGACAATGTTCTCAGGCATATGATGTGACTCTCGGGGTTGCCCTGCGCAGGTACAACTGGAAGATGGACTCAATGATCCTTGAGGGTCCCTTTCGACTCAGCTTGTCTATTCTGTGATTCTATTCTGTGATTCTGTGATTATGAAAAGCCCCTTTGCTTCCTCAAGCAGGATGTTTCAGCCCTGCTTCCAGGTTTTCCCATAGCACTTTTCAGGGAAATTCTTTTTGGCCCCATGAGTAAGGCAGTGGTTTGGATGGGAATATTCATTCTGCAGGCAGTGCTGCTTGCTCAGACCCCTCTGCACAGGTTAGATGGGGGAACTCCTCACCCCTGTGCCAGACCCTCCAAGTGGAGGCATCGGTGCTTCCGGAGGTTTTCTGTCCGCAGCTCATACAGTAAAGTGATTTGCCATCCCATTTTAGGCTGCTCTGAACAGGTACATAGATCAAAGCAGGACACCACCCATTTTCATTGTCTTCCTGCAGGTCTGATCTCAGTGGCAAACTACCACTGGCTTCAACATAAATACCATTGGGTCCACTATAAATAGAAGTGATGTCAGTTTTAGAAACAGTCAGAAATGCTCCCTTCCATCTTCTGCCAACCCTTGTCTCCTATTTTTAAGCTCTTTTTCCATTCCAGTCACTGTTTTATCTTCCCTTTAATGTCTTTGTACAAAAGTCATTAATCTACTGTATGGAAAACTGTCAAATGTTTCTGGAAAATCAAAATATTCTGCTACCCGCTAAATTGCCCTTATCTGTCGTGGCAGTGGTATCTTCAAAGGATTCCTGAAGAGTAGTTAAGCATGACACGATCCTCCTGCGCCTCAGTCTGTGCTGGCTTCCTCTAATCTAGCTGAGGTTTGGTCACACTTCTCTTACTATATCCCTTGAAATGGCTCCCAAGCATTTTTCCCAGAACAAATGTCCAACTCACTGGCCATATTGCTTCCCAGATTTTCTTATTAGTCGGTTTTATTTTGTTTCTTAAACAAGAGTTCTGTTTGCCAATCCCCAGCTCTCACATAGCATTTCCCCTCCTTGGACCGTTCACAAATGCGACTGCTTGCTTCCCTGATTCCTGTGCACACTCCCTCAGACACCAAGGGGTCTGCAATGTGGGATTGTAGTGGATTTCTGCCACTTGATAAGTCCTGCATGCACTTCTGGACAGAGCTTTCTCTTTTACAGCTGGAAATCTGATTTCAGACCAGAGCAGGCTATTTTCTCCAACAGAGTTTAAAGCTTGCATTTTCCTGAATAGGAACATCCGTTACCTATTCTGTTAATAATTTTGTGCAGCAGCTAATGATTGTGTTTTAAAAAGAGAATATGTCTTTGGAAACTAAAGCCAGCTCTAAAATACCTGCCTTGACCATAGCTTCAATACTTCTGCTTCTAACCAGAGGATTGTCTCAGGGACAGGGAGCAGGAACTGTTGTTCCATCCCCAGGTTAGGGGCTGCAGCAGGGAAGCGGAGACAACAGGCAATTCTGCATCAGCCAGAGACATTTCTTTAGATGGCTTTGTCTTGCTGCAAGAGTCCAGGTCAGACTTAACACAGTCAATGTTTAAATACTGTGCTGGAAAGTCCATTTGGGCATACTGAGAGGGGAGAGTTAGTGTTCTCTCTTCACAGCAGAGAACATTAACTCTGTCCATGCTCCTTAAAAGTGGGGGTTTTTCTAGATTATTAGCTCCAGGCTCCAAATACTGTTCAGTACGGACTAGGCTCAGGTGTGATCTTCTCCTCCCACACACACATATTGCTAACATCTGTTAATATTCTTCTGGTTCAGTTTCTCGGTCCAGGAAGTGCTAACCTTGACACACGTATTTAATTTCAAGTGCAGCAAGACTGTTGATGGTAAAGCACTTACTGAGCCTGCTTGGATGAATACATGAGTTAATAGCTTTCTGTTGGACTCATGTATATGCATGATGCTAATGACAGCTTTTACATGAATTCCTGCAGGGAAACAGTGCACACTCTATATTAATATCCCATCTCCATTTGACTCTGCAAGTTCACATATTAATTGATTAACGGCAGCCAGAAGGAATGAACAACAAGAACGCCAGGCCAATTTTCTAAGGCCTGGCCAGCACATAAAGGGCTTAATGGATCTCTGTCTGCAATGAACCCAGCCTTGACCTTACTGAAAGTAATGGTAGTGTTGTGCTTATTTCAACTGCAATTAATAGAGATTCAATAGTTATACCTCAGGAGAGAGGATCCAAAGAATGAGAATACCATGATGTCTGTGCTTCATAACTAAAAATACTGATTTCTACACCCACAATTGCTTGGCCAAAGCCCATTCAGAAACTATCAAATGATAGTCATAAATGGGGAAAAGAAAAAAAAAAAAAAAAAGAAAAAAAAAAAAAAAAAAAAAAAAAAAAAAGAAAAAAAGCTAAAAGCGAGATAGGGAGATAGGAACTTCCTTCTTTTTAAGACTAGCATGTACTCTCCCCATCCTCTCAGCACACTGCTTTTGAACTCAGAAATCACTTCTTGGCACTTAGACAGGTCTGTAAGAAGTTGAAATCATTTTAGTTTATACACATGTAGATGTGTACATGTATACATTTCTGCAGAGGTTCCCATGTAGGGTCATTTTTACAGCAGTGAGAAACCTGCCCTCTTCAGTGTTCCTTTCTCTAAGATTTAGGCAGTGCAATTTTGCTGGTTAAAATGAGTCATTTTGGACTGTGCAGGTATGTCCAGGGAGGCCCCAGGCTGACCTGGACTAACCATCTCCGGGAACAAGAGGACCACAGAGATCACTGGTGTTCTGGCACTCCCTGTTTTCCTAATGTTTCATCCTGCTGGAGCTCACGGGTCTCCTCAGTAGTCCCTGAGGGGTGTCCTACATAGAAGGAATCTCCTTCTGGCTTGTTAGGATAAATTACAAACACTTTCTCCAGCAAAATGTAAAGACAAAGCCTTGCATATCAGTGAATGAGGTGCAGAGCTTCCATGGGGCTGCAGGCCACTCACCCTGGCGTTGGTGAGGGCACCTTCTTCCACTTGAACAAGTCAGAGCATCTTTCCTCTCTACTGGCAACTCAAGAGCATCAACAGTAGGAAGAAGAGTGTCTTCTCCTGCCTTTGTTCAGGGTGTCTTTAGTGACCTTTTGCTAGGCAATTAAAACAAAGATGTTGAAATGGTTTTTGACTGAGTCAACCTCTCATTTCCCTGCAATTACTGAGATGCTTCTACCAGCACAGCACAAACAATGATTGTTTTTTAGAATAAAGGTTGTATATATAAGGATTGTGTTATAAATAATCTTTTTCATTACATGTCTAATAAGCATGAGCAAATATCAGGCAGAAAAGTTCTTAGAACTGTAAAGCTGTCTGTAGACTATTACTGGGTTATTCAGGGCTTGGGGTTTTCAATGAGATGCACTCTTTGTTTCATGTCTTCATTTCCAGACGAAAGTCTTACCAGAAGATTTAAAGTATTTGTTTCTGAGGTTGGTGTGTTGCTAACAAGCACATAAGCCAACTCCTTATTAAATACATAAACCCGTCTAAGTGATCTAGATATTTCTCCAGCTTTTTCGGGTTTTTTAATTTACTTCTTGCTCACAACATTTGCATTTAGTGTTGGGTAGGTTTCATTTGGCATAGCTCTTTTTGCACATGGTTTTCAGCAAACTGCAAGCTGAGGTTAAACACTGAGCTGTCAGTGGGCAGGGAGTAAGGTTGTTCTGCTATCCTTTTCCTCTTTGACCTGGTTAAATCAGGTTTGAAACAGCCTGTCTATGCTTGCAATGTCACGTACTGAGACAGGATGAGGATTTAGCATGCCGTAGCATTCCTGAAGAACCTCACAGTGACCGTCCTGGTGGCAGAGGAAGAGCCCGTGTCTGGCACAAGCTACGGACATGGCTGGAAGACCTCTGGTTGCTGAGAAACAAGGACACCCATGAAGTAAATCAGGAACACATCTAAGTTCCTCTGCTTCTTCAGTGCCCTTGGCCAATAAATACAATATTAATGAGCCCTTAGCCTTTTTTACCCCATTCTTTTTGTGTCTTGTCCAATATACTCTGCAAATTCTTCTGGGACAGAGACTGGCCTTGCAAGGCAGCTTGGAACTCTAGAGACATATTGGTCCCTAGGGCCAGAGGAACAGTGCACAACTTCAAGCTACTGCTGTGTTTTGATACTTTAATATTTTTGAGGATATGCTTCATGTTATGTATTGCTAGCTGCTCTATGGTCCCAGTGACAGGGCAGAAGTGCTCATGACATGTACAGCAGTGCATGAGACTTCCAGACCTGCCTGTACCCAACTTCAGTGCAGGTCACACTCTGATTTTACCAAGCCAATCCATTCATGCACGTCTCCAGAATCTGAAAGGCCCAGCTAAAAGATTTCTTCCATTAATCAGATTTCTGACGCTAGTTCTCTTGATTCACCTTCTCTGATGAGCCGACACAGCTGTGCTCAGAGCCTCTCTGCTTTTGCAGTGGCAGAGAGCTAAGTAGTTGCAAGCCAGTCCACAAGCATGGGCTGAGTTATCACCTCAGTAGCTGCCCAGCAATTTTCAGATTTTTAGGTTGCACGTGGAGTATACATGTGCAATTTCCCTGGCACCAAGGTAGGGGATGTGAGCTCTGCCTGCACTGGGGTTTCACAGGGACGGGAAAGGCTGTGCCTAGGTCCCATCAGGGTTGGCTCATTTCACACCGTATCTGAACCCTCCAGTTTGTTTAAGCAGAGCAAAGGAGGAAATGGGGGCTCTTTTTGCCAAAGTCACCAAAGACAGAGGAAAACAAGGAAAGGAAACCCAAAATGCTGATTTAAATGCCTGTTTCCAGGCTCTGGTGTAATGTGATATTAAGTGACAAGGAACACACACACACACCACTTCCTCTATCTTGGAAGATGACAGGAAGGATGAGGCCATTTTGCTTTGAGGATGAGCTGAGTTAAGCCCTTAAAATGAAACAAAGAAAATTTGTAGAGCCCTGATAAAAACCCTGCGTGTGGCAGAGAAAGTTTCCACTGCCGTCCAATGGCTTTGTCATAATCTTATCGCCTGCTGCTGACTTATCCAAACAGCTGCCTCCTACCTACTTATCTCTGTAGAGGAGTGGGGAAAATCACAGTATATAACAAAGAGCTGCGGACCACACATGCACACATTCAGAAAGTCCCATGCACACAGGACTCTGAATTTTGAGGAGCAGAACCTCTTCTACTATGAAATGCAGGATTTACCTTCATCTTGTTCCTATTCCTGCTGCTATCTGTTATAGCACAAATGGGTGTTTACTCTCCACCAAGACTTTACCCAGGCAAAAGAACAACTCTTACAGCTTCTCATGGCACAGTTCTCAGTCTTATAGCTCCCTGTAAGCAATTTTCCCTATATTAAACATTTCCCAGTGGAAGCATGTTTGAAATGGTGCTTTCTATCCTTCTGCTGAAGTAGAGCATGCCTGAATGTCAAAGACACTGCTCTGGCTCCTTCACGCGTAGAAGGAAATTAAATAATTGTCTCCACCTGGAAAACATCAAGTCTGGAAAATGGCGAATTAGGGTAGCAGCTCCTAGCCATGCCTCTGCGCTGAAACATGGACACTTTGGGATGAAATCTGCATCCAGTGAGTCATCTGCTTTGGCTTTGCTTGAAGTACGTGATGATCTCTTACACGGAGAACCTGTCCAAGAATAAGGTGTGCACAGAGTGCCTGGAAGGCAGGAAGCCTATTTTATATCACTGATGTACAGGTTGCCCTGGGAGAAAACGTAGTCTCCATACTTGGAAATATTAAAAAGTCTTTTGGACATGGTCCTGGGCAACCTGTTGTAGAACTGAGCCCTGTTTGAACAGAGACATTGGACAATGTGACTTGCTAAGGTCTCTTCCAACCTTAACCCTTCCATGATGGATTCTGTGACATCACTGGCACTGTGGCAACCCTTGCAAAATTTCCTCAGTGACAGAATGGCTTCATCAGTACTCCAGCAAATCTCCAATGCTTCAATGGCTTGCAGATTTTTTTGATACCATGCACAGTGCCCTCAAGCTGGCATTGCAGCTGTGGGTCCTAGGGGAGTGCTGAATGCAGTTATGGTAAGCTGTGGCCCACGGCAAGCTGGGTCAGGTGCTAACAGCAATGTGCCAGCAGAGCTCTCTGTTAGCTGCCATCCTGGGCCCAATCCAACCCCACAGCACTCTTAGCAACTTGCAATTTCTTGGCTTGGTAAGAAAAGTTTTCCTTACATCTAGCTGAAATATTCTCCATCTGATGATTTTTCTCCAGCTTTCTTGGTCCCTCATCTTCTGACATTAAGAATTCATGTTTCCTGTCCTCTTTGAGGAGCTACACTGTCTTTCTGCCATATGTTATCTATCAAGCCCAGTCCAATTTCTCTGCCTTCTCTGACTTCTGTCCCATTCTTACTCCTGGGGTCCCTCTGGCATGGAAGGATTTGATTCCACTGCTCTGACAAACAGAGTAAAATAGTTCTCATAATTGAGACCTCATATTTGAAAGCCACAAATCAGTTTCCAAACTCAGCTGTAAGTCTATAAGCCCAGTGTGATTTACCTTAGAGCCTCAGGACTTACATGCACTAGGCAGAGGTCAGAGAGGGAGCCCATAGGACTCTCTCATGGAAAGAAAGGTGTTCAAATATGCAGATATGGTCCAGCAAGGTCCAGAGCACCCCAAAATGCTGCTCTTGATCCTGGGGGTCCAGTCCCCCAGCAGCCTACACAAGGTGTATCTATCTCCATGGAAGCAGAAGTTAGCCCAGAGCATTGGTTTTGCTGGGACAGCTGTACATAGCTCAGAGATTTTCAGTTCATTATTCCCTTTAACTTCCAAACTGAATTTTGCCCAGGCCAAATAAAAATCACTGCTTAAAGTCTGAGAGTAACAATATTCCTTCCTGACACAAGTACTTCACAGTTCTCCCTTTTTCAGCCCTTTCCTTTGAATAATCTCAATCAAGTTGTCAATGAGGAGAGCATTGGACCTTTTTGGTCCTTTGTCACATAAGTCAATCATTTGCACCAACACAGTTTGCTTCATGAGAGACACAGATCTCCACAAAGTGCTGGTTAAGCTTCAGTATTTATTTTGTATCCTCTGGTGCTTAAACTGACTGAAATCCCATGCCTTTTTTTTTTTTTTTTTTTAATTTGGGATCTGCTCCAAGGTCAATATAATCCAAAAGCAAGAGTCGTCCTAAACAATGAAAACACTGGACCGAATGTCCATAGCATTTTCTTAGTGTGCAATATGTTTATTTGAAATACAAATTGTAAAGTATAACAAGGCTTCTACTAATTTGTACTGTGAAGGGGTGAAAAACAAAGCCCAGTGTGGTCAGAGACTCACCCAGTCATCTGGAGACACAGATGCCAATTCTTGAGTTATTTTCTGAAACAGACGTGGTATTTCTACTCTTCTCCTGAGAAATTGACTGTACAGCCTTGTGAGTGCTTAAGGATCTCAGCTTTCTCACTCCAGTTCATTGGGAAGAAAAAGGTTGCAAATACGAAACCTGAAGGTTCAAATAAACTGGACCTGAAACCTTATTTTCTTAAGATCTCCTGATTATTGGCCCTGGCCTGTTTGCAATGAGCAACACTGTAAAGGCTTATTCAAAATCTGAACTCAAACAAATGCACTGAAGATATCTGCCATCTTGGGAGATGCAGCAGTAGATCCTGACCACCCTCAGCCAGAAAAGCAATAGTGAACCTGACAAGGAAGCCCTTTCTGGCTTCATTTCTGCATTCAGATTTAGGGGAGGAATTCAGGTGATTTTTGAGGTGTCTGAAAATGATGATGCCCTTTGAAACCTGTTGCTAGCATTGTATTAAGAAGTTTTTGAGGAACTTCTGCCTATAAAATGAGATCATTTTTTTGCTTGTTTTTAAAGTTGGAGTTTTCAAACAGACTACCACAATTTATAGGTTCAAGAGTAAGAGATTTGAAACCTGTCTGAAAATCTGCAAAATACGCTGGAATGGATCTTCCCAGCAGGTGCTTTAGCCATGCTGGACAACTCTGTGCAATAAAGATAAGCCCTGGCTGTACAAGAGGCAGTTTTCAAAAATAATAATTTTTCACTAATTGCTAGTAGAGCTATTTCATAAAGTCATCTTTGCTCTGTTAAAACACCTTTTTCCTTAACCAAACCCAGCATTTTCCTGACCACCACCTTTCTAGTGAAGCTCTACAAAATGGTTGCAATGAAACGCAAATCCTTCTGAAGCCTGCCTGGTTTCAGATTTCGTTATGAGTCTGAAACTCGACCCACGTTCATCCAAAAGTTCAGTAAGGGTTCGTGAACTTTTCTAGCCCAACTGGATTGATTTATGATTTTGTGTCACAGCTACACAAATCACGTGGCTGCGGCATAAGGCACAGCTCAGCAAGCCTGAGCCCCAAGCCAAGCAAATCAGAACCATGGCCTCTCCCCTTCCACCCTCTCCCCTTCCCAAAAAGGGTGGATGCTGACTGTACATCCCCAGTGGCTTTCTGGACTATCATCAAGTAAAAGAACCAATCTTTAGAAAGTTTTAAGGCATCTTGTTGTGCTGACCTGTCAGGAAAACGGTCCAATCTCACAGGGACTCGGCCAAAATTTAAAAAAAAGAACAAAGCAAGAAAACAGATGCTCAGAGTTTAGTATCTTAATTTTTTATTTTGTACCCCAAATAACTGGGCTGATGTCCACACGTGGCTGAGTGTACAACAGCTCCTGGTTTTAATCAGAGCCGTTGTTTAGATGACCGAGTACAAAGAGGAAGAGACCTCATACTGGTGCTCTGTGTAAAAGTCTGTCCCTCAGATGCAGGCAGCGCTCCTCCCATGGAGGAGACTTCCTCAGGCTGTAGGCAGCCAGCAACCCTCTGTGACACACAGGGACACACAGTGACAGATGAAGAACTTAGGCAGTTATAAAGGTGTAAGGATTGTACCTTCCCCACCTGCCACCTTCCTGCCTCCCAGCCCTGGTGCCAACGAGTCTGTTCCAGCCAAGACACGCCAAAGACTGTGTCTGCATGTTCCCAGCTGATATGGAGTGGTTCTCCAGCCTTTATGACTCACTGCAACTTACTCAGTGTCTCAAGAGTACCTCCTCTGTGTCTGATGGCACTTGTGGTGACCGAATGTCATCACTCCCATGCTCTGTCCTTTTGCACACGGATTTGGATTTTCTGATCTGGAAGCTGGATGTGGAAACCTTGTTCCATTCCAGCTGCTTGGGACTGGGTAAGCACGCATGCTGTTAGGACGTGGTGACAGTGCATCGTCCTGTCAGGGAGCACAGAGCTGCAGGAGGCAGTGGCACAAGGCCAGAGCCCCAGCTGCGCCCAGGCTCAGCCACTCTGCTGCCGATTGCACAGCTTTGAATCTAGAAGCAGCACTGAGCGATCCCTGCAGTAATGTAAACACAAGCAGGCCTGGCTTTCTCTTAGTGAGTAGCCTGCGCCGCTCTCCCAGGGCATCTACGGCTGTCCTTGCAGTGGGGGCTCCAGGCCAGATGCAGTTGTAAGCATCTGGTGGGTACAAGGTGCCCTCCTGTCTGCTTTGTCCTCGTCAGGATCTCATCACCCTCACCCACTGGAGCAGAAGTGGGTGCTGGCCAAGGGCTGGTGGGGAGGCTGGACCGAGGTGCTGAGCTGGAGGAGTCAGTTTCCCACGTTGAGAGTCGAGAGCAGAAAGCTCAATGAAGGGTGGTGCTGCAACAACAGATGTTTCAAGGGTAATGAAGGTCACAGCACCGGGTGAAAACCAGCAGTAAAAATGCTATCAGCTTCAGGGTCTCTCAGATCCCGCCCAGGCATAAAAAAATGAGAAGGAGCAGAACTTTCATGTTCCTCCAGAAATGTACAAACTTGCACGTAAAGAGTCTGCTGGTCTCTCTGAAGTGCCTTGGCACTCCCAAAAAGAACCACAGTGAACTTCTGTGGTATCTGCCAAGGCACTGCCACCTGGTCACGCATAAGGACAGGGCAGCTCCTTCTTGCTCACTGATGCCTCTGAGTAGAAGAGGAGCTTTCTGTGTCAGCTCAGCAAGTGAGCGGAGAGCTTCAGCCTCCTAGCTCCTGGGCCAGGACTTTCCCTTCCACTGAGAGCTTTGAATCCTCTCTCCCTAGTCAGATTAATGAGTAGAAAGGAATTTTTAAAGTATGTTCCTAGGTCACTTCTGGTTTATCCTCTGGGTTTCCTCTCCTCTGATGGTACCACAATGCGGCATTTGCCACATTGCCAAATGTGGAGGAGAGTAGGCTCCAGCGTGCACAAACAGAGCGTGGTGTCTTTGGCAGCTGGTGGAGCAACTATCTCAGGTTTCCTTTCATTTTAATGGTTCACATACCTCTCTCCATGTCTGTGTCTGATTTTCAGGGCACGACCTCGATTTTACATCAAACATTCCCTATGTCTCTCCTCATCCTACTGCTGTCTGTCTAGATTACCAATGTTAGAGCTGATCTTTCTATTAAAATGTTCGGGGTTTATTATTTTTCTAACCTAAAGCCCATCTAAAATGCAAAGCCTTGTTCATCCTTTCCTCAAGGGCTCCTGCACTTCAATTCCCCCTCCTGTCCTCTGCTGACAGAAAGCTATGAAGTGAGGTGCATCTGCAGGGGCCAAAGCTGGAGGCAGATATCATCCTCTATATCCTTACCCATAGCATAGATAGCTTCTGTGATCTTGCTCTAGGTCATAAATCAGCTTATAAACACCCCACATCTGGAGTAGTTCCTATGTCACTGGCAGCTGTTGCAAAATTAATACTGCTGTTACAGTAGGCTGACTGGCACCTCAGGTATACATCCCTGTTCCTCAGCACCTGCTTGTGAACAGGACTGAGGAACTGCCTGGACAGCGGTTTTTTTTGCAATTGAACATTTGGTGCTTGGTAAAGATGAGGTTCAGATCATTAAATGTAGATGGTATGTGTGGATAATTAACCTGATGCCCACTTTAGAGGGCTAGGTCTTTTCACACTACGCCTAGCACCTCAGCATCCTTCAGGAGTCAGTAGGGATATGTTATTTTTCCCTTTTTCAGCTTGGAAATGACTGGAGATTGCCCATAGTAATATTGGAAAGAAATGCTGCTTGAGAGCTCCGTCTCACCCCCTAAAACACGGTCACCTTCCCTCTCATTAGTTCCCATTTGGGGCATTGCCAACTAAGCCTGTCTCTGCTTCTGTGTGGCTGTTACCAAGCGCCCTTGCACATGAGCAGCACTCAGAATAAGTTTGGACTGTCCTTGCATAGTAATGACAGCTGATCCAAAAAGCCAGGATTTAGAGAAAAAATATACTTATAGTCAAGTATCAGGGCTATTTCCCCCATAGTACTGAGCTCCAAGGCAGGAGCCGAACTCAAAGCCTGCGAGGACTCTAAACCTGTTTTTGAGCTTTCCTGAAAGAGGTGAGACTACAAGGGAGAAAACCTTCCCAGGTGATAGAGAGCATGGCTAAAGAGAAGTCAAGCTGAAACACCTTGTGAGAGGACATGTTTACAAAACAGCAGGCAGCAAAGACAGAAACATTAAAATGTTAGGAGTAGAAATGTCCCTCCACTCCCACTTCCTAACCACACGCGAAGGCGTGCAGGTCGATGCAGAAGTGGGGGTGGCAGCCCATGACATGACTGCCTGTGTGAGCCCTGCTCAAAGAAGGCTCTGCCACCAAAACCCCACCATGAACTCCCTGTGCTCCAACCCACGGGGTGACCTCAGTGAAGTTCAGCCTGGTGCAGGCAAGATGTTTTGGGAAGATTCCCCACCCTGCCCCTCAGGGCTCTCGCCTGCTGTCACAGGCCCTTACTAATTGGATACATCTGACCTACCGGTGTCTTTGAAAGTCCTCCAAGGATCTGTTTCAAGAAACACATTTGGTTTCACACTGAATTTACAGAGTGAAAGTTTCACCAGCTGGAGCAGTCTGAACGAAAGCTGGTCTTTCCACAAAGAACAGATCACATATTGGATACAGATCCCTCCTGGTTTCCGCTTTCCTCTCCGCCTACTCCACTCACTCGCCGGGAGAAGAGATTGGGAATTGTGAAGGTCTAAACCTCATTCTCTGGGGGCAGAGTTCATTAAAAGATCAACAAGTATTGATTCTGTTTTCTTGCCCTGAAGTCCTAGCTTTGCATTGGACAGCTTTTCCAGAAATTTCAAGCCAAAAGTAAATCACTATTAAATGAAATGTTCCAAATGTGAATGGCCAGGTAAATGGTAACCAAAGAAGAAGAAAACAAGCACTAATCCTGTCCATTCAATACTTTTCTAAGCCCCCCTGATGGCAGAGGGCTTTTTTCAGGGAAGATATGCTTCTCCACAGACTCTGAGCATTCCTAGAGGAGGTGAAGCAGCACTGAGTCCCAGTTACTGGGCAGCAGAACTGGGGCATGGGCTGGTGAATGAGTTGCACAACGAGACTTAGTAACAGGGCCAGCAACAAGATCTGTGTCTCCAGAACCTGAGGATAAACCCTTATCTCCCCAGTCAGGCTGCATCCCCTTTCTGTAGGCAACATTGCTGTGTGCGGATGGATATTTTATATTTCAATTGACTTGGACTTAGTAAAAGTGAAAACAGCAGCATCTCTTGTGCCTTAGCCCTCATCTTGGTGAGATGAATGACCCAGACAAGAAAACTCTTTCATTTGTGTGGCTGAGCAACGTACTGAATAGTTTATCTTTTGCAAATTATGTATCTGAATGACGAATCTAAGAGACAATGTTGATTACATATTCAAAAGTCAGGAAGCATGCAGCCAATTGTCATGCAGATACATAAATTCAACAATTCTCATAAAACTATCCATTAAGAAATGAAAAATGAGTTGTTACAACAATATTAGATCATTTCTAGATGGAGCTGGTGAAACAGCTAATGACGATGCAGAGGAGTTTGATTAATATTTTTGTTCTGCACTTGTAAAGAAAGAGATGATATGTTGAGATGACATAAGGATGATAAAGTGGTCTCCAGTGCATCACTGAGAAGAATGACAGACAACAGCTGTTCAGGATAAACAATTTTAAATTGCAAAGTGCAAATAACTTACACCCTGAAGTCCTTAAAGAACTGTCTGGGAGATGTTTCGCTTGTTGGCATTCATTTTTAATAACCCCACGAGTGCCAGCAAATTTCCAGTGGACTGGAAAAGGCTTAAGTGTATGCCAAGGTTTTAAAAAAGACGAGGTGGAAATATCTGACATGAACCCCAGACCAAACAACAGAGAAGATGACACGGGATTCAAATACAACAAAAATAAGAGACAAGAGAGAGAGAGAGAGAGAGAGAGAGCACATCAGTGTCAGCCAACAGCGTTTCATGGAAGACAGGTCCCATTTAATTTTCTGGTGGTTTTATAAAAAGTGATTGATACTTACAGCTGCCTGGAGGCAATCCCTGGGTGAGGCACCACTAGGCTCCACACAGTACTTTTGGGGGAGAACGAAGATATTGCAACAGCTCCAGACAACGTATAAAACAACGGAGGGGCTGGATGGCTGGCAGGCACTAATGGAGGTGGCACACACAGGAGCACTTCTGGTGGGGCGCCCTGGAGACCTCTTGTAGACCTGACACTTTGCAGCATCTTCCTCCAGTGATCTGGAAAGAATAACTACGGATACTGACAGGATCTGCAGGTGACTGTGGGACATGTCAGCAGGGAGCTGAGGGGGGTTGGATAATCCCAGACAAAGAAGACAGTTAGGAAGTTAAAGTCATTCAGACAAAATGCTCTTTAATAATATAAAAAAACATGTTGTGGAAGAAGCAAGGAAGACAGCTGTGCCTACTGTGTATAGGCCTGTAGCCTCAATTCTCATAGCCTGAATTTTGTCTTCCTCCTGGAAAAGCAGGACAGTGTGAACCTGTGAGGTGGTGATACCAGAAAAGGGCTAATGGGCCCTTGGGGAGAGTGCTGAAGGGACAGATGTGGTTGTGTCAGGACAACCAGAAAGCCAATAAATCCCTGCAGTAAACTGCTGGAGGAAAATGGAACTCTCCATGCTAGAAAGTGACTCCCTGAAGGCTTCATCAGTGCTGAGGTGAAAAGGAAGGAGCCTTTCTTCTTCTGGCAGCATTTTTCAAGGAGAAATTGCGTGTGGTAAAGTCACTCCATGCCAGTGCTGCCTGCAAGGTGCATACCACAGCCTCAGCCCCTGTCACTGCCTCACTTCTGTGTAATCCTCCAAAAACCCATGTATGAGCTTTGCCTGTGTTCCCCACCTTCAGTTGCAAAAGTTGCCGCTGTGTCTGTCTTCATTTATAACATCCAGGACCGTTCTTGTGTCCTGAAGGGATATGGACAAGGGAAGCCAAAAAGTGCAGTTACTCTTCTTACCAGAAATTTGGGTTCAGGCTCAAATATTCTTATTTTCTGCTGTAACCATCCTATGGCACAACTGGAGGCTGCTCCTGGGCACAGTTTTGACCAGCTTGTAAGAAAGAGATGGAGAAGGAAGATATGAGGACACACCACTGGCAACGGGAAAAATTCATCACAATTAAACAAACTTCATCCAAATTTTGTCCAGTTGTACCTAACTGGATTCCCCTTGTATTTTTTTCCCGTGAAGTCCGTCAAAACTACAAATAGGTGCATCACATTTATACCACACAAAGGTCCTCAAAGTGCAAGCCTTGCGGGTGGGGAAGTAGAGAGCACAGCAGCCCCTTTCCTACAAAATGCACCAGGGGGATCCCACCTGGCTCCTGGGATGCAGCAGACAGTGCCATAAGGACAAACAGACTGTGCCTCATCTTGCACCCACTGACACAGAGCACTTCGTAGTGCGTTTTGCACCACAAACTACAGCCTGATTGCCTGGTTGCTCCCTGAGGTGGGATCATTTTCTTTCTTGCATTCCCTTGCAAAGACCACATTGGGAACCCACTGGGGCTATTTTGGGGTACTGTGTGGTGTGCAGTTAAGCTCCTTCATCCCAGTAACCCCTGCACAAAGAGATGTTGCTGGTAGCCATGGGCTGCATCATCCATGGGCTGAAGTTAACATTTGTTTTCATTTGAAAGGAAACAAAAAAGCCACTGTCTTGGGAAGCTGGAGTGGCGAGGACACCAGGTCCAACCTGCCAGATGGCAGCTCTGCACGGCAGTAAGGGCACTCGCTCGCCGGGGCCCCGAGCCACGTTTCACCAGGGTTTGCACTCCACGTGCTCACAGCCAAGCTGTTCATCATTCCAGTCCAATGGCACGCACAGAAATCATGCAGGTCTGGCAAAGCTCGGAGCACCGGCATCTGGAGGAGCTTGGATGGAGGCATCCCTGCCTGGTCCAAGCCCTGCTTGCAGATGATGAAGTATCCTGGAGGAAACCAGACAGGATTCACAGCATCAGGCAGTAGGTGATTAATAGGCCATTAACAAAGAGTTGTGATGTCACAGACTCAAGCTGGAAGGGCAGGAGGGAGTTTGCCTGGTGTAGGTCAAATAGAATGATTTTGGGAAGTGAACATTCACGCATGGTTACTTTTGAACGTCCCCCTCTGCAGTGTTGGCAACACAGGTGTACCAGCACACAGGAGGCCTAGAGGAATAAAGAGCCACAGAAAAAAGGCTCCTGGTCCATAAGGGAGAAAAGGCTGAGATAAAATGGACTGCTCAGTTCTGGCTGAGCTAAATGCTCTGTAAATCACCAGCCCATTCCTCCTCACAGACAAGCAGTCCTTTCAGTGACAGCACAGGCTAATGTCAGCCTCCCTGTCCCTTACACTGATCTAGTTTTGCTGCATCAGAGAGAAGCTAATGAACCCACCTGTATCTAGAGTGTGCCAGTGTGAATAACCTAGTGAGCTGTTTTGCTATTTAGCTTAGATAATAGAGAGCCCTGTTTTTCATTTCAGAAGAAAACTCCCTTTCATTCTATCTATGAGCATATCGTCTTAGTGTTCCTGGGAGCAATGGGAGGATTCTGTCTGGTGCATTACTGTCATGTTTATTAATATTTCCAAATTGGCCCAAGTCCCACAAACATCATTACACAGGCAAACAATAAACAATCATGCATTTAGTAAATTTGACATCCACCACGAAGGACTGGTTATTGTATCATAGGATTAGCTGCACATGCTGCCCCTGGCTGCATTCACTCAGCAATACCAAGCCACTGTAAAAGCCTTGGAGACTCCCTGAGTGCTGCTCTGTTACCCTGCCTGGCAGATAAATGTGTGCAGGGGAGATCGGTGTAAAGCATTGTGTGAACATGAAAGGAGAGGGGTGAAATTAACTGCTTGTCGTGCCCCAAAATAGGAAGGATCTGAGCAATCAGTGCATCCCCTCTGCCCCTGACATCCCAAGGTGCTCATTGAGATTCAGAGGGCAGCACAGCAGGGAGATGCTGGCCAAGGGCTTGGGGATGAGGAGCTCTGAGCCAGCACCTGTTTTCCTCGGAGTAGGATCCAGCCAGCACCCATCACTGTCACCATGAAAACAGAAAAATTCCTTCATGACACCAGAGGACATCATCTGTGGGAGAAGAAGGGAACATGCAAGCAAGGGCTCTGTCAGGAAGAGACCTGTGAAGAAAGCTGCCCAAAACAAAGTCTGGGATTTTAGCATGCCACTCCCACTTCTTTTCACCACTGAGCTGCAGACAGGGATGAAGGGAAGGGGAGGAATTGCCCACATTTTTCAGGAGGAGGTCCTTGAGAGCAGAACAAGCAAAGGTCAAAAGCAAATGCCCCTTCCGCTAAGGGGCTTTTCCTCTGCCTGCATATTGCAATGTAATGGGGCATTCCTGATCCTTGATTGCATGAGTTGAAACTCAGGACAAGTAGATCAATGCCACTGACACAATTTCCTATGCCACAGCCCTAACACTTATCCTCAGGAGAGAAACCATCACAGTACCCCACGAATAACTTCTTCATGCTGCTCCCACACTGCCCAGTCAGCCCACAGTGTGATGAGCCATTCTGAGGAGAAGTTTGTTCCTTACCACTCTGCTGACACAAGACAAGGAGGGGCTGTTAGATTCAGGATTGGCATAACCCATCATCACAGGACTGGCATAACTCATCATCACTAGTGTTTCTGTGACTGTTACTTCACATCTCTATTATGCATATCATGAAAATTCTACCAGTGGGAAAATACATATTTGGAATTGAGCAGGTGAACTGGATCTTTGGGAACACCTCTTTGGAGTGGCATTTTGGGAACACCTTTTTGGAGCGGCATTCTGCTTATTATCATTTAGCATCTTCATTCAGCAATTTCATTCAGCTTTTTGTTGTCTGCATCACATTTCCTAGTGAGACGTGCAGAAACCAGTTTGAGAGTTCTGAAAAGTAACGTATTCCTCAAGTGACTAAAGTAGGAGTTTGTTACAAATTTTCACCAATCTAACAAATATTGCACCCTGACTTGGCTGCTTTTGAAGGGAAGCCAATACTTTGCAGGCTATGGAGGAGAGGGAGTTAAGGCACACCTGGAGTCAGACACGGGGGAGAGGGGTGGACTTGGCACAACTCAGATACCAAACCTGGCTTCCAAACGCTGAAGCTCTGGAGCCATGAAGCTGTACCACCCTGATATCTCAGACTAAGCAAATAATCCCAGTGAATTCTTTGGGAGATGCTCTTAGACCTTCTTTGAGAGACATGTGAGAGGGTGACATGACATTATTTATTAACTATTTCAAACTTTTCTGCTGTTTCCCTGTGTTATGTCTAACAAATAATTTGCTGCTCTCCTTGCTCCTCTCAAGCACTGTGTGGCTGTGAGAGCATTTGGTGCTCCCCTCTGGAGGCTGTGATTCTTCAGAGGCTTCGAACTGCAGTTTCTCTTTCTGCAGGAAAATACCACTTCCCTGCCCAGGAAAGGATGGAAAGGACCAGTCCTGATTAGCAAAATGCTTTGCACTAATATTTCAGAGATGCTCTGAGATAGCTTAGGGTATGCAAATGACCACTAGCTGGCAAAAATTTGCATGAGAATCAGATTGTTGTTCTTACCTTGTTTGTTCATTTCATGACTAGTTTTTAAGCCTCACCTGGTCAATAAGTGCTCTTTGTTAAACATGGTTTTTTACCATTTTTCCTTCCTTGTCTTTGTCTAAACAAGGGTATTGATTACGAGCCATTTAGGAAAAGGTCTGAGCTAGCCCGACTAGCAAGGTTGAGTACAATTGAGATGCTCTTGTCTGCTCCCTTCCCTAGCAAACCCTGGAGGCCAATTCCTGGAGACCAGGCACTTGTTTAGGAAACCGAAGGTCAGGGGTGGCAAAATCAGTCCATAACTCTGTCCCTAGTGGTTGGCATTCACACCACTGCTTGGGGAGAGAGCCAAGGTATTTCAAGGAACCTCAGTATTAATATGTCTGGGCCTGACAGTGCATAAATAGTGCATTAACTCACCTAAGCTCATCTAAGTTGCCTACTTTTACTTTGGTTACTCATCATTCGGCTCTTTCTCCCCACCCATCATTGTAGCACTTGAGGACAGCCACAGCTGTGAACCAAAAGGTGTTCTCATACAGAAACTTGATTTGCAGAACACCCAGACTCTTGGAAGCTGTAAATACTAGACAATCAAGCATAAAGCCCTGTCATGTGATGAAGAGCCTACAAGAAAGCTGGAGAGGAACTTTTTTAGAAGCGCACATAGGGATAGGACAAGGGGAAAGAGTTTTAAGCTAAAAGAGGAAAGATTTAGATTAAATACTAGGAAGAAATTCTTTATTCAGACCATGGTGAGGTACTGAAAAAGACTGCCAAGAGAAGTGATGCTTGACCCACCCCTGGAAGTGTCCAAGAACAGGTTGGATGGAGCCCTGAGCAACCTGGTCTGGTGGGAAATGTCCCTGCCTATGGGAGCAGGGGTGGTTCTAGGTGATCTGTGAGGTGCCTTCCAAACCAAACCATTCTACGATTCTATGACTTCTAGACCGAGTTTTGAACAGCTTTGAATAAAGACCAAAGATAATATCTTGGCCCCACTGCCTCAGCCTTGGAGTACACCCCCTTGAAGTTGCACCCCCAAAACTCTTTGCACCACCTCCTGGAAGTCACTTATCCTTGATGCAAACTCTTGAACCCTTTGCTGAATATACGCTTTGACAAATCTACTAGTGCAGCTGAGAATGTGCTAGCACCTGATGTATTGTCCAGAAGCTCAGCTCTTAGCTAAATGGAAGGCTAGGCACTTCCTCAGTTTATCCAGCTTTAACACAGAGAATGAGCAGCACAGCCCCTGAGCTTAAACAGGATGGGGTTTGTTCAAGACAGCCATTGTGTATATGAAAATAAATGAGCAGCATGACAACTTAATCCATTTGTGGTATTCTGTCTTGCCTGTGCCAGACACAAAATTTATGCTGATGCTCCACAGACACGTTGTTGCAGCAGAGATACTTTTGTGCAGTGAGAAAGCCTTGACCTCAGTGCCACTGTGTGCTCACACCAGCAGTGCTCTGGCACCCCTGCCTCCCCTGGTGTTTGCATCCTGCCTCAGCCCCACACCTCTGAGCTATCCTGCAGCAAGTGCACCATCAGCTCCGCAGCATGGCCAGGGGGATCGGCCTGTCCTAGGCATCTGGCCCCAGTTACTGCGTGAGATGGGGTTTCAGGGCTTTGTTAACATCATCGTGTTAAAATGTTAGCTTCTTGTTTGCCTTCAGATTCATAGTTGCTCATTTCTGTCCTTTTGTGCTTCAAGCTCCTCTTCCTTCCCACTTCTACTGCAGTAAACCCAAATCCTGGGTGCTTGTGGCTATTGAAATCCAGTCTCACACATGAATGACCTTGCACTTCATTTTTAGAGAGGGAAAGGCAAAATTGCACCCATATTTTTAGATACATGCCTTGCAAAGCCTTTGTAAATTTTTTTTGGAGAACATGAGCAGCTTTCTGCTGTTACAGTGTCACAGCATAAGCCCAGTGTACCCACCCTCAACTACAGCAGCTTTCTCCAGGACCAGGTTTCCCCCATACCAACACATGTAGAACTGTTTCTGATATCAGACCCTAAAGAGCTTCAAAATTTGTTTTACCTTTACAGATAAGGGTCATAGCCCCATACAAGATTGGCAGCTATGCGAAGAACCAATCTGACATCTTCAAAAGTTTTAGCCAGGTCGTGCTTTTCCTCTGCAGCTGCTTTCCACTCACCCTACCCCTGCCTTCAAACTTTGAAGAGCAACAGTCTCTTCCAGATTTTAAGGCTCTGTTGTCCCTAAATACCAGAAAACTTTGTTTCCTTTGTATTACTAGGTTCTGTTGTTATTACAACAGAAAACAAGACCAGTCTTTTTTTATTATTATTTATTTAATTAGCTTTGTTTTTAAAAAAGCCTGCCAGATTTTGTATACCAAATTCCAGTGACGAGCAAACACTTACGGGAGCTGTAAAGACAGCTTGTTTCCAACACAGCTTTTGCCACGGGTGCAGCTCTACAGCAACAGTGAAAGCAGTCTGAATGCCACTGCCTTCCCTGCTTGACCACCAATGTGCCAATTCTCTTCCTGGCTGAGCAGCCCATTTCACCTCAGTACTGGGTTTTATGCCAACTTAAAATCACTATAACAGAATCACCCTTGACTTGCCACCTTCTTTTTTCTTCTTAAGAAAGTAAATTGAATTGAAAACTGCCCATGAGAAGTTTAGTTTCAAGGGTAAAGAGCATGAGGTAATAAAGATTTCTGTAAAAGCTCAAATCCATCATACTCCAAAAGCTGTGGCTTGTACGGTAGCTGTGCCCTTTGCTCTGGCAGAGTTAAGGCAGAGCACTCATTCATCACTCACTGAGAGCAGTTTCATGCTGGGAAATAACCAGGGGAGTGGTGAATCAGCCAGAACACAAGTGTCACTCAGGCAACAAAGAGATGGAGAAAAAAAAGGCAGATTTGAAAAATGAAGGAGGTTTTGCAAGTCACAAGTTTGTGGTCATAAAGATCTTCCAGGAAAGACCAGGAATAACAGTGTTCCGTGCACATTTTCAAATTGGCAGTGTTATGTCTGAACTTGAGCTCGGGGATCCCTTCAGAGACAAGAGAAAGAAGAGGACACCAGTAAAGTGCAATTCACTTGCCTAAAGTTAGAGATGTGTTCCAGTTTGGTGTAACCCATACACAGAAATGCCTGTTTCTCTGCCTTGACTCTAGCTCATTTGTTGAATACCTACAACATATGTATCTAAAGGCCAGTGAATAAACTGTACCAGGTATTTCTAAAGAGGAACACCAGTTACTAAGTCATTTAAGCTCTGTGCAGGTGTTACTTGGTGGCATCCTGTTGCCCTTGATAAAAACAGTGGTACCATCCCCTTCCTTTGAAACATGGGATAATGATGTATATATATTTGAATGTGTAGCAACCACATTTTTTTAAAAATTCATTTTGGCAATGGCACCACATGTCTCTCATGAACCAATAAGCCACTGCTTCCTATAGCATCATGCCTGCACACAGGAAGAAGTGCTGGTGTGTTTGTCTCAACAAACATCCACTGGTTCAAGCTGCTTATGTAATGAGGAGGCAGAAATACACCCCCCTGGCTTGTGCCAGCAGTCACGAGCAGAGAACACAACTTACCACTTAATAGGAAGACAACAGACACCTTGCCTGAATGTTTGCCCTTTTGTCTTTCCCTGCAGCACGGCCCCTACCCATCTCCCACCCAAGGCAGATTTTGTCCCTGTCCAGAGTGGGATTGAGCTCAGGCCCTGAGCAACTCGTGTTACTGCAAATGCTCGGTGGATTTATTAATGCCTGTGGCATAAATCGTTCCTCCTCTCTGCAGGACACGTAAGGCCTCTGGAATTCAGCGAGAGGAGACGCAGGCGCGGGCGCAGGCAGTCTCCGGCACAGCCAGGCACTCGTGCGCAGGTACACACGTGCATGGCCCCCCCAGCACAGCTCTGCACCGCTCCACCAGCAGGCTCTGCCACTGCCCACAGCTGCCAGCTGCCAAACCACCCGAGGGGCTGTGCTGCTGCAGCATCGCCGCCGGCAAAAAACAAAGGGGATTTGGTCGGAAAAAATAGAGTGACATAGGCTGCCAGTCTGTGAATCTGCCTGCTGTCAACATTAATAGGGAGCAGGTTTGTCATTCCACGTGGGGAAAAGAGACTTCTGCAAGAAGGATGTCATGAGAGAAGCGGGAAGTCACTTTTCCAAAATTGTGTTACACTTTATTTTTGTGTCTGCACCCTCACTGTTTAGTTCACACCCCTGGCGCCTATAGCCACCGAATCCATGGGAAACAGAGCATCCAAAAGAAAGCAGCAATGGGAAAAATAGACTCCAAAAGCATGAGTGGCCCCAGAGGAAAACTGAGGGTAGGGATATGCCATTGCCCTGGAAAGAAATAAATACCCTTTAAAGAGAGGAATGACATGAAGGTTGTGTTGTCTGAGAGTAAACAAGCTGACTTGGAGGGTAACTGCCCTGGTACGGAGAAAGTGTAAATCATGCCCCTCAAGTTTTGCACAGCTGAGGGCTCTCAAAGCTCCTACACCAGGAACATACACTGGAAACAGAGATAAAAGAGTTCTACGAATTTCACGTAGGCAAACTAAACCTTCTTGGCAGCTGATGTGCCAAGAGGTTGCCCTCAGAGTGGTCAGAACTGGCAGAGGGTTCTTTGTGCTCTCCCAGCTGGTGTACACGATCCCGCTGGGGTCCTGCTCTGGATCAGTTCAGGGGGAGCAGCAAGGTGATGCAGGCGCTGCCAGGAGTGCCAGCACCAATCTGTGCAGACCCAGCCCCTGGTCCTGCTGCCCAGGCAGCCCCTGGGAGCCCTGCCTCCAACACACCTTGGGTCTGCTGGGAAAGCTGAGCCTCTTGGCAAGCCACCTTGCACGCCTAACTGAAAATAGCGCTGTTTTTGCCAAAACATACACTCGGGGCTTGGATCCAACAATGCTGCATCAGCAGCTCGTAATCAAGTTGACACGGGCTGATTGTTTATTTAAAGAGAAGGGGGAAATCGTGATTTGACCGGATTCAGTAAAAACCAAATAAGCCAGAGGAGACGAGCTGGGTTTGTTTGCACATGACAGGAAATTTTTTCAGTGGACTTGTGACAACTCAGACCTTGACTTGCTGTCTCTCCTGCATGCAGCCAGGATGGTGGGGTGGTCTGTGAACTTGGGACAGGCTGGCGAGAAGTCTAAGCAGGATGCGAGGGAGGAGCAGAGCACTTATTTGTGCAGTGCAAGGCGTGTGTACGAGCTGTCAGCAGAGAAACGGGGAGGAAGAAAATACAGAGGGAGGAGAAGAGGAATGCTATAAAATGTAATATGTAAACTGCCAATCATGGCCGTGGCAGTTTGTGCTTGAGATACATGGCTTTCATCTTTGCTCTTTACTTTATATTAATTTCTTGCCTCTTTGGCGCAAGCAAAGTCGATTCCCCCAGGGTAGAATATATTGGCTTTCCAGCCTCCTCTGTTTACTATCCTGGCTCCAGGCTGAAGCCAAAGCAATGGTTTCTTATTTGCTTGTTTTCTTTTAGTTTGATTCTTGAGATCTGAACTTCTGCCTCCCAGACTACCTGAGACATTGCTGCCCTTTCATTATCTTGCCTGTGGCAGGATCCTCTACCTGGGTCCCTCCTCTCTTGAAGGCCAGATGACAGCATTGATGATGAGGACTTGTTTTCCAGAGCAGCTGAGCTATCAACCCTTCTTGGTCCTGAGCACCGTGATGGAAAATCTCATGGCCTGTGACATCTGGAGGTGAGACAGGGAAGGGCTGCTGCCCTCAAGCTTTCCACCTACAAGAATGCCCTGTAGTAGATGGGATCTCATGGAGAAGAGCAGCACCTGCTCTGATAAGCAGTAGAAAGAAGCATCTGGTAATCATCTTGGAAGAAGTGTGGAAGAGGGGAATTACATGCAGACCACAGCCCAAACCAGGAAGCAGGACAGGTAAGCTGGGCTTCAGGGCAGGACTGGGAGCCATTCACACCCTGCCCCAGAGCAAGGGTGCCTCAGTCAGTGGCAATGGTTTCCTCAGCAGTCTCCAGTAAGGTCTTGGTTTTTCTGTGCTTTCTACAGCTGTCTGCTCCTAACATAAATACCAGGTTGCTCTAGGGCAGGGAGACAGCAGAGTCCAGACCCTGGGGGTGGCTTGATCTCACTCTTGTGCCATTTCCAGCATTCGGCTCTGTGACACAAAGGCGAAGGTGGCTCTGAGGGCTTTTCATTTACCACAGTGGAATGTGTTCTTCACCTTATCAACTCAGCCTCGGGGGCTCCTCCTCTACCACGAATAGCTTAGTAACACGTGCTGGCAGGCTGCATCTCCAAGTGCCTCCTGCATGATGTCATCCTTCACAGGTTTAGCTTTGAGCCAGGATGGACCCTGCCCGCTGCTAGCACGGCAGAGGCTGACCCTCCCAGAATGACAGCATCATGTGCAAGCAGTCTCCCAGCTCCCACCTGAGAACAGGGCACAGGGGCTGTCACTGCTTCTCACTCCACAGGTGCATTGAGAAGCGACTAGTGGTGATTCAGACTGGAGCATTTCTGCAGTGGTGCCTCTCAGCTCCTCTCGTCTCACAGCAAAGGGGATTTTTTGCATGCGCCTTCAGCCAGGAAAGCTTGGTCAGACCCCCAAGGAAGGAATACTGCATGGGGAGCTCCTAAGCCATCTTTCAGCCTGTGGCTGTCCTCATGAAGGCAGAGGAGGAGCAGGAGCCTTGCAACAGGACTTGCCTTCAGCAGGCAAGGCTGCCTTGAAGGTCACCTGAAGCCCCCCTGCGCCCCGCCACCGTGTTGATATAAATCAAGCCAGAGTGCTTCTAGAGCCAAGGTCAGTGCGGATCAAAGATTATTCCTCTCATTGTCATGGCAATAGAAATTAAGTCAGGTAGCAGAGGGCTAAGACAACTTTAACACCAAGCTAGTACCTACCTGACAGACAACACTGAGCTGCAGCAACGAGGTCACAGTCAGCCGTGCCACAAGCTCTCAGCAGCAGTGGGGTGGCAATGGTCCACCCCAAGAGCTGTGCCTCAACACCTGCAGCCTGAAGCGCCAGTGGATTTTGCTCAGATATGGATATCCAGGAGCCTGAGCAACCACCCTAAGGAGGTGATAAACAGCTCATAAATCCCATGTAGATTTCAAACTTGCTGGTCTTAAGTTCATCCTCATTTTTCTCAGCTTAGTTAAAAAATTGGAAATGCTCAAAACTGTTTGCAAACTCTGGGAGTAGCACAGTGTTGGTGCTGAGCTCTGGAAAGTGGTTTTTGGTTTGCTATTAATAGAACCTCTCCTCATTAAATTCATGGAAAATATCACTGAAAATGAAATTGCTTCATTTTTATCACATAATCTTGGAAGGGAAAACAACTTCTTAGGTGCTGATGACATTTGACACTACTTGTTCTATACGGTTACCAAAACACTGCAAAACAACCTTTCCCAAGGATATCACCAGACACTAGCTTTCAAGGCATTTGCATCTGGATCTCTGTTCTGAAATTGACTCTTCTCTGTGGTTTTTGGTAACTTCTGCCACTGTATTCCAGATGCCAGCTAAAACCTGCATGCTGCAAAGAAGGAGACAAATCTTTTTGGAACTTTTGTCCAAGTCTGTCAGATTAGTCACTTCTGGATCTGTCATTTCGTGCCAGTGAGAAACATGCCTGTCCATGGTAGAACCAACCCAAATGATGCAGACAGGCAGCACAAAGAAATCAAATAAAAGAATACTTTGCACTTATAAAAGAGGATCAGATGTTTTAAGGTGTGATACCTACCCCAAAAGCCAGCTTTTGGAAGAGTTAGTCATCCAAAGGCCAAGTTAAACAGGATGCAATCAAAGCTGAGTGGCTGCCCAGGGACAGGCTGGGTTTGTGAATGACACTGGAGGTGGAGCCTCCCTGAGTCACCAGCTTGTCTTGTTTAACTTGGCCACATCTATGGATAACCCCTTGTATCTTGGCTCTCTTCAGCAGTTTCACACCTTTAAACAACTGCCTTTCTTTCATTAACTCGTTCTCTTAACTTTGCTCCAGATTAAATGGTTTTGGTCTGCTACATTTTCCTTTCTTTCAATTTCAGGCAAACCCATAAAGTGACAAGACTTACTCACCGGCTTTCTACCTTGTGATGATTAAAGCCAGCAAAGCATCCTGGCACAATGCAAGTAGGAAAAATGTTTGCACTGAGAGCAGACACCTCATCCACTATTGTACCTTTGGTTTACAGCTCACATACCAGAACCTGCAGACATCTGGAAACCTGTGTTTTCCCAAATCTATTGCCAATATGCCTCAACACACCACAGGCATGTCCATACCCTCCATTTTCATCTGCACTACTTGTGAGTAAGTGAAATCTCACACATCCCTTGGAATTGCAAGGCACACCATTCATCCTCCCCTTCACAGCTCCCTTTTAACAGAGAGACAGTATGTGCAGTAGGGATCGCCACCCCAGCCCTGAATATGAACCCATAAATGCTCCTCAGAAGTGAAGCCCAGGCTTTCAAGCAAGACTTAGAGACTTTCTTCTGATCTTAAGGCGTATTTTTAAGCAGTGTTTCAAGGATGGCTTTCCCCTACATTGCTGTTACCTCACCACTCTACATCTCCATGGTCTGTGATAGCAGCCTGAGTGCATACTATGGTGTTCCAGCTCCAGGAACAGGTGTAAAAGGAGCATGCCAGATTTCTAATGCATTGTTAGCTCCTGGATCCACTCCCTTACCATTAAGGGCCTGCGTGTCTTCAGCATGACTCCCAGTTTCTGCTTGTCCATGGTCCTTTTCCAGTGTGATGACCCTGACAGCAAGGTGCAGCTGCCACGACAATGAGAGCACTGGGTATCCATATCCACATCCCTCTTCATCTTTGCAGACTCAAGGCAGGGGAGGAAATGAGATGCTCCTCCTCACCACTCGTGATGTTGTTGTCACAGGGCTGTGCCATCATGGCTACGTTATCCTGCCTGCTTGGATAGAACTTGACCTCTGTTAGGAATCTGGCAGTGCTGGCTCCTGTGGCAGAATGGCCAGGTAGCTGCCATGCTTGGTAGGGCACCAAAGGCCTTGGCATTTCAGATGGGTAGCCTTCAGATTTCACTGTGCTTCATGCGCTTTGGAACTTCTAGAGAACTCATTTCTCTCATTAGAATGTGATCAAAAAATTTTGCTAACAAGCTGCCCTTTTAGGCTCACAGCAGGTAGTATGCTGTATTTGGAGGTGTTTGGTGGTGTCTGTGTACACTTATGCTGTACTGCACACAGAAGTTATAATCAAAGCTGAGGAATTTTGTCCTTCAAAAGTCTCTTTGCCAATGTTGCTGCTCTGGATTTGAAAACTGCCCTAATCAAGAAAAAATTTAAGTCAGAAATATCGGATGAACAATCGTTTCTGGGTGAGCAGATCTGCAGCAGCACACAGAAAGAAAGCACGGTCCTTGCATCTAGAATTCCTGGCTACACAGCCACGACAGGAGCAGCCAGGCTGGCTAGGCCACCTCTCACCACAGCTACCTCTCTGAAACCCATCAGTTACACAGCTGCTCCACATCCTGCCCCCAGATGTTCAGGGCACCGGAGACTTGGAGCACCCTCCCTCTGGAGCGTTTCTGCTACACCGTCAGGATGAAGCCCTCAAAAGCCTTTAGATGGAAGATGTTTCAGGAAAATGAATAGAAACTGCATAGAATGTTTATTTGATTGGTAGCTTTTGAGAATTTCTGAGAGCAACAAGGTCCTGCTGTGCTAGGTGATGCACTTGAATAACAAACCAGCAATTCTCATTTCGCCTTTTCCCAGGAACGACAATTAAAGCAGGTCTTCCACAGTAATTTCCCTGCCTTGTTTGAAATGCAGATATGCTGGCTTCTCTTTGCATTTAGCTTGGAAAATACTGATGGTGTCTCTATTTCAATGATGATTTTGTCCATTTATGCCTCTACGTAGTATTCGATATAGAAAGAGAAAAAAAATCAGTCATTCTTTCAACCTATCTGAATGACTGCACTAAGATAAAATATTGCACAAGTAAAGATATTAAAACTGGTTGAACTTACTAGAGGAAAATAATTGCAGGATTCAACTGAGATTAATAGAACAAAATAAGCTTATCTGGGATTTCTTTTGCATTTTGTAGGAAAAGTAACTTATTCTTTATGATGTATGTGCTGTGATCTTAATGAACATTTTTTTCTTTCACATTTTTTCAGCTGAGTGCTGTGTTGCTTGGCATCCTTGGCCAAAAATACATCTTCAGGCATGATATGGAGAGAGAAGGGATGGAATGGCCTTTTTGTACAGCTTGATGGATGTTTTTGCATTTCAATCTGAACAGTAAATACCATAAATCATGTCAGCAACACAGCCAGGATCCAAACCCCAAAGGCACTGAAGGCCTAGGCCCCAATATTAGTCAGGCATTGAGAGTACTTCTGTGATCTTATTTTGCTCTAAAGGACAATGGGTGAGAAGAAGTAGTGGATGGTGGGCATGGCCTAAGCATCAGAAGACTCAAAACAATCTAACATTTTTTTACTGACAAAGAAATAAGAGAAGTAAGGCTGTTGTACACAATATTTCATGCACTTAATGTCAAAGCTCACTATTTTCTGTCCATCTTTTTCCCTGCATCACTGAACCCACGGGACACTTGAGCTCAGCTAGTCCCAGGTCACAGGGTTCTTCATTTCCTATGTTTTTTGTGGAAATGAGTGACCGGATGGAAAGGACCCAAAACACTGCCTAGCTAGAGGGTAAAGGCTACAGCCTGAGGTGGACACTGATTCGCTCTTTGCTATTTGCAACTGAAAGATTCAAAGGGTCACTCTTTACCCTTGAGAAGAGGAATTTAGATGGAAACAGTAGAACCTGCTAAACCACTGTATTTTGAAAGCGTCTGCCACACGGAAGGTGCAGAGAGACAACGCACATTCTTTAGCACAAGCAGTGGGGACAGCAGTATTAATATAATCTTGTTTTTATACACTGCTCCTGTCAGAGGCACTAACCCAGTATTTATGTGTAAGCATTGATTTGCACAGCAGAGTCACTACAGCACTTCTGCTGAAGCTGCTGCTCTGCTGCACTGGGCTATGCACTCTCCAGGACATACCAAAAGGTTTCTCAGATACCTTCCAGTCCCACCCCAGACACATACACAGCCACACTTCAGAGCATATAAGCCATACCTGCAGGATTTTCAATCCACTATTTATGCTTCCTTTCACTAAGGGCTAGAAGCAATATTTAAAAAGCACTGAATGGCCTAATGAAATGGAGGTCTGAGTTTTCAAGAAGACACTAGAGCTATCACAAACTTAACTATAATTGCATTAATAACAATTGGATGCTTAAACCTGCTGTAGTTCACTAATTGCAAACCTTGTTTCCCCTTTATAGAGAGTTGGGGGATTTTAAGGCTTCCTGAAGGGCTGTCAGTTCAACTCAACATCTGCATTTCTTTCCTTAATTCCAAAAAAGCAAGTTGACTTTATTAATATCTCAGCTGAGGGAACAGGGCATTCTTTCAGTGATGGAGGAACATGGGCTGTCTCAAATCTCTCTGAATCTCAGCAAGAGGCAGAAAGGGAGGAATGAGATGCAGTGTTGTCTCTTCTTTTGTCTTCTTCTTCCTCCATCTTTTTTCATTTGCTTGGTCCCTCCTGAAGCTGACTGGCTCTCACAGGGTTGCTGGGACTCCTTCTGTATTCATGTAAAATATTCATATATATATTTGTATACGTGTGCGTGTGTATGCACATAGCTTTTCTTGCCATGGTCCTGCTGCTGCAGTAGAACCAGAGTGCCAAACTCCCCCTTATTCTGAGGTGAGAGAAGTTTACTCAAAGCAGTAGACATTGCACCAGCAATTTTTGTCTACATGTTAAAAAGTAGTTTTGTGCCCGAAGTTGTACCCTCTTACCATCGTCACCTATGACAGGTCAATATCTGCAATTCCCTTATTCCCCCCCCCCCCCGACCCTGAAACAAATCACATGGAATGACACTTCAGAGGATGAAGTTCATCTCCCTCTCAATCTGGACTATACCAAGTGTCTTCCCTCAAGAACGTTTCCCCAGAACTGTGGATTTTTGGGGTGCCCAGGCATACATTTCTGAGGTTTTCAGAAGAATTGCCCTCTAATGCAGTGACACAGATAGAGGGGAACAGTGGTGTGATACAGATCTTCCTTATTGAAGACAGATTCAGTCTTCAGATCCTTTAATGCATTTCAACATTATTTACTCTGACATGACACAACCTGCCAAGGTAAGATATTTTCAGTGAGCTGAGATATGCATTACCTCCAGAGGACTTTGCACCTCCCTGGAATTTGCCTTTTCTGACATTTTAAAGTATCCAGGTGACATTATTTTTCACATACCTTCACTTTTTGAGCTCTGGTTGGGGCTAAAACTACAAATCTGAAATGCATCAGAAAAATTCAGTCACTTTGTTCATATGAGATTCACAGTCCGTACTTTCAGACCAGAGGGCAGGTATTTTTCCTACATTGTTCTCCTGAAGAAAATTAAATATCCATAGGGAGTCAGAATCAGTTTTGAGAGCAAAAATAAAAACAACAAAATATTAAGAAGTAGACAATAAGTCTCAGTGGGAGCTCAGGATCCACTTCTTTTCTGAAGCTTTCCTTTAAACTTCATAAGATGGAAGCTGTCCTGCAGCCAAGTCAGTCACCTTGAAATTTTCTGAGTTCAGCGCATAAGGATTGAGCTGTTGTATTTGCTGTCAGCTCTCATAAACAACTGATGGTTTTCAGAAGGTCTCCTCACAACAGGCCTGATCCTCATCTGATTAAAATTAAATTCTGGGCAGTGAAACCTAATCAATGTATAACATCTGAGGGTCTAGCTCACTGCCCTCATGCCAATTACCACATAAATGTGCCTACAGATAAATAAAACGTTTTGTTAAAAATATAACTGAAGAGACAGAAATAAATGGGCAATATTTTTAAACTAATTTACTATTTTCTTCAGTATAGTAAATACTATAGGAGGAAATGACATTGCATTGGCTGAGGTGGCTGTCTTTGCATAAGGCTTTTCCGTATTGCATCAGTAGCACTGAACATTTCTTTGTAATCATGGAATCAAACTGTTTGATTAATAGTGAACCAATTGCTTCACTCAAAACCTATGGTCTGGACATGGGTCTCACCAGTTCTTGCAGGAGTTCTACTGCTCAGTAGGCAGAGTCCGCTCAGCCTGTTCTTGAAAACCAATCCTACTGGCTAAATTATCTCCTCCTTTTTGTCCAGATACAGAGGTTAAAAATGACCCCTTTGATTTCCTAAGGCTTCTTCTGATTTTTTCTTCAAGGTTTTTTTCTTAGTTTTCCTCCCTCTGAGAGGGAAGGAGGAAGGAAAAGGGAATAGAGAATAAAAAGCTGGAGGAATGCAGACATGTAATAATACAACCATTTCCTTGCCAGGAGGCTTTTTAAAATCTCCCTGACTCCTCCAAATGAGCAATTCATCTCTACTCCTGTTGGGAAGAGCAGCTGAATTTTGGTTTCAGAAAAGCCAGGCATTGTTTGTGCAAGCTGTTTCTTCCCTGGCTCAACACAAGAGGCACCAGCACCCTCGTGCCCACAGAGGCAGCCAGGCTGTCCCTGCCACCAGGTGCCACCTGCCAGGCAGCAGCTCTCTGTCCCCCTGCAGCCATCTCACTCTGTGGGCTCAGAACACACACACAAGGTTTCAGTTTATGGATTTCTGGGCTAGAGATAGAAAGCGCTTCCGAGTGAGCCACTCTAAGCACCAGAGAGAGATGGAATTTAAAAAAAAAAAAAAAAAAAAAAAAAGAATACACATCACATTCCTGCTTACTTGCAATCTCGCCCCATACTGTGCCGCTTTTGAATTAAGCACTTCTCTGAGAGGCAACTGTCCTATTAGCATAACATATAGCATTAAAACATGGGGCTCTTCCCAGGGAATGTTTTATTGTGTGCAATGCTTCATTTTTAATATTCATGGCTAGCTCTGTTTAGAACATCCTTTTGACAGAGAAGAGGCGCCGAGATAAGCCGTTGGGATAGTGGTTGTCCTGGAAACAGCAAGATCCACTTATTTTTAGCACTGAAGTCATCCAGTTAAACAAACTACATTATAGGGACATTGTGATTATGACACAACAATAGAAAGATGTGTGGTGTGTTTACAGACCCTGCGACGATGTGACGCCTCGCCTTTGGCTGCCAGTCCTGGCTGCCAGCAGCCCGGCCCCTGTGCTGGCAGAGCACACCGTGCCCTTTCCTTCTGGGAGATGGCAGAAGCCCAGGAATGGCCCAAGTGGGGTGGAAGGGAAATCACAGCATGTGTCTCCCCTCTGCCAGGCTGCAGATGCTGCTCTCAGTAAGTAAGGAGGACCCTCTCCAAAAGTATAGCACAAAACGAACAAAGGTATACCTTTTCAGGGAGGTGTGCTACCAGGAATGTTCAGATCAGATGGAGATAGGCCATGAAATATGGTCAACCCAGAGCAGAAACAGGGAGTGGAAGATTCTCTCAGTCCTTTCTTGCTGGTGCTGCTGGTCTCTAGTTGCTGGTGCGCACCCCCCCTGTGACCCCAGAAATCCAGGAGCTCCACCCAGAAGGTCACACCCAAGCCCAAAGGCTAAACCACAGGCACAAGAACTACACCAAAAATGTGTTTCTATCAAAAAGTTTCCTTCCTGCCCCTTGTTGGGGCAGGCCTGAATTGTAACAAGCAGCACGCTGCTGCTGACAGTTTGATCCTTATCCTTCAGGATGCACAGCAAAGCCACAGGTGAATGAAACCAGAAAAGGCAATGGAAGTTAACAGCAGCTTTTCCAAAGCTAATTAGGAAAAAATATTTGGGCCACAACAAAGCCTCCGTTTAAAAGCAGTTCTTGCTTTATCTAAGCCAGTTTGGTAGTTCCCATTTCTTAGAGTACATGAAGAAAGCCTGGCATGAGATTGGACCTACTAGTTTCAGCAAAAGCAGTGGGGTTTTTACTACCATAAAGGTCTACTTGTCAGAGTCTGCAAACTATTATGCCCAGTTAGGCAGTACTGTTTGGGTGTTAAAGCACAGCTTTGACTCATTTTGACACAGTGTTTCCAAAGTTTAAGGGGCTGTTCTACCGGCCCATCCCCGCATAGGTTTTGGTGACATTTAACAAAGCCCAGAGGATGTAAGGGAAACAGAAGAGCAAACAGGGACAGCCACATCCAAAACTATCAGGTGGTGGTGGTGGTCCACACCTCCTGGACAATACCCAACAAATCAAGTGTTGCCTGAAATTTTGTGTCCCTGAAAGAGAAAGAAAAGAGAAGAGGTAGAACAGGAATAAAAAGTAAGGTCCAAAAAGCCAAGGGAAGTAAATGAAATTGGGGTGCACCTTGAGACAAGTTTCTTCTTGACATGGGGAAAATGGTAACTCAGAGCTGAAGGAAGCACATGGAAAAAGGCATAAAGACAGGAGAAGATCTGGAGCCACAGGGTACACCTGTATGGGGGAATCTCTAGGCAGAAAAAAGGATTGTGAGAAGGCTTTGATACATACAGCAAACCTGGCCACCAGGCTCTGTAGCAACTACAGTTCTGCAGGTTCCAACTCCTCGAAGCTGTCCAGTGTCCCTACCCCTTGTAATGACAAGGCTTTTTCTTAGACTTGAGTGGAATTTGGGTGTGAAGGTGTTGAGAGTCAGAAAACCCAAACCCAACACTCTTCTAGATAACATCTCTTAGCCTTTCCTGTGCAGAATACAGAGTTTCAAGTAAAAACACCCAAGAAAGATGGGCATAGCCACTCCCTGTGTGTAAATCTGGAGGGAATCAAAGCTTTGCTGTGGTTGTTATATCATAAAAAACAAAGTACATACCTGAAGTTCATCCTAACCTATTCCCGGCTGTGGAAAAATGACTCACTGGAAGTTCAGTGTCTTCCTGGCACCAGTTAAAATGGCTATTATAAATTCCTCCAGGCAGAGTTACTGTTCTTGGAGCAGATATTCTAACACGAGCTTCTCTCTCTGCTTCCAAGTAACAGCTCACTCCCAAAATAAATTTTGAAGAAAAAGCTTTGCTTCCATCTTCAGCATGTGCGCCTGCCATTGTACTGTTGGTCCTTCACTGGTGGGACCTGAGGTGGCCTCCTGTAAGCAGAGACAGCTGGTGAGGAGGGGGAAAGAGACACAAGGTTTTCTGATCACTGCATACAATTCCTGAGGGACTCTGACAACACCTCCTGACCACAGCACTGTGGTCTTTGGTATTGACGATGCCAGCAGGGATTAGATTTCACATTCATCATAGTGTTAATGCTGTAGAAAATGAGATCCTAATGCTTTAATTTATTTGGCCCTAGCGTTTGTAAGACGTTTTTGCTGCAGTAATGAACTGGCCATTGTGCAGCTCTGCTATCAGCAGGATGGGCTGCCAGCGGCTCGGTGGCGTGCTGTGACAGTGAGACTTTGCAGTGGCTCTCCTTGGGCTGGAGGGGGTTATCTGTCATTCTGCCCGGAGGAGGTCACCAAATCCTCTCCATGCTCCAAGTGGATGCAGGCATTTAGCACTGCTGGGTTACCCCCCAGGAGAGGATCAGAGACCTACCCCATCCTTCACGTGCATATGCTGCCTGAAAATGAGTGCTTACATTACGACACTGCATTAAGAACATCATCCCACAAGTTCCAGTCATCTTGCTGAGTGCATGTCTGGAGCCCTTGGTGCAGGTGTGAAAGACTCAGTGTTCACAACTTCATGTGAATCTAGCAGCTATCCCCCCACCAGCTCTGACTTCCTCAGGTACCTTCAAATGCCTCTGGGCCAAGAATTTCTCCTTGTCACCCACAGGAATGTGCTTCTGGGCATAAAAGTTATTAAGCAGAGCCAAACCACAGCTCTGGTATCTCATTTTGCGGCTACAACTATTTGTTATGAGTGGAGGGGGTTTTTTGGGTTTGGGTTTGTTTTTTTTTTTCATTAAAAATGGTGCTTACTTTAAAACAATTTCTGGATAAATCCTCTCTCCCCGGTTTTTAGGTGCTTTCTCCCACTAAAAAATTCTTATTTTGCATCCTTTGTGCCTTCTTTTTCTCCTTGGTTTACTTATCTATTTCTTCACTCTGCCAGACAGAGCTGGGGGAAAGAAAAAGAGGGAAATAAACACAAAAGTGAGGGGAAAGTAAAACACCCTTTCCAGTATTTTTATTGATTTGAATTCACCCAATATATTTTATTATTTTCCTTAATCAAACCTGTGGTATGGTGTATTTAAAGCTGTTTCGGTTTTTTAAGCTGTTTCTCATATGCTACTCCCTTCCTATTGTTACTGCTTTAGCTCAAACAGCTGACTGCCCTGGCAGGGATGCTGGCTGGGCTCTGGCTGTGGCTCATCAGTCAGGGGCAGCAGCACTGAGGCCACCAGAATTCCCTGTGTTCAACACCGTACCCAGGTGCTGCCGAGCTCAGCAGGGCTTTTCCAGCTCCCAAAAGCCGTGTCAGAGAGTGGTAACTGTCAGCCATGAGTAGCCACAGCTGGAAGTTCAGTCCCTGACCTATGAGGCGCTGGACAATCCATTAAGCCGTGCTTTCTTCCTGCAAGCAATTTTTTTAGTATCTCAACTTTTGAGTGAAGGTGACTGTGTTAGTGGTAACACACAAATTGGAGGATGAGCAAAGAGCTAAATTGACCTTCTTCATGCACTTGGGCAAGGGGAGGGAGCACTGTGGAGCACAGCGGCCTCTGTTACCAGGCCAACCCTAACCTTAACCTAACCCTATTTACATAGAAACAAACAAGCAAACAGCACATGGAAAGAAAGAAGGATTCTTTCCAATGGTATCTTGCATTTTCATGTGGTGAGTCAGAGATAAAATCATCTGGAGGGAGCACACAAGTTCTTTCATATTTCCTTTTTGAGGAGCTGTCTCCAGAAGCCTTGATTTTATTCTGGTATTTCCAACAGGAGTGCACAGTACAGTCATGTCCTGCTTGCTTTGATAACTGGAGCTGAGGCGAGAAAGGTAAACCACGTGCCCAAGTGGACCCTTTGATGGCTGGGATATTGCCACTTTACCTTGGGAAGACAGCTGTCTTGCTGATGAAAATCTGCCCTGCTTCAAAGGACCTCTGCTGTTTTCCATTACCTGAGAACACAGGCCAGCCAGATTAGGGCGAGGAGAAAAACCTGATAGCCACAACACCCAGAGCATCACCCAGGCACAGACACATCGCCAACTCGAGGCACAGGAACCTCGTGGGAAGTGAGGGTGCCTGCCTTGTATCCTGCAAGAAGCCACTCGGATGCCCCTTCAGTCCGTGCTTTAGGTGGCAACAGGAGGTTACTGGCTCCAGCCCCCAGGTGACAGTGCTGCAGTGAGCTGCCTTCAGGTGCAGGGAAATTTGCCATCCCACAAGAAAACGAACATAAAGAATCTGAGCCGCCACTCCAGCAGCCCTCGCACAATGGGTTTACCCCAACCATATGGAAGAAATTATTTTTTCCTGCCAAGAACAGTCCAAAAGACGTGGATTTTTCAGTGGGTCGAAATGCAAACTTTTGTCTGATTTTTGTTATATTTTAATAATAGACTTAAAAAAATGCAAGGCACTTCCCTCCTTGCTAATGTTTCCTTTACATTTAAGTAGAACTAAAGGCTGCTGATGTTAAATATATGTAGGAAGCAAATGCACATTCCTTTCCCCAAAAACGGCTCCTATTCATTTTGTAGGCCAAAAGCTCTACTCTGAGCAACTCAGGTTAACTTCCCTTAACCCTCACATTCCAGTGTGGGTCTACAGTTATAATAAAATGGGGGTAAAACAAATAAAAAAACTGGCTAAAAGCTGTCAGATACGTACGTGTGCATGTGTGAGGGTGTGTCTATAGTTGTATAAATCTCTGTAAAAGATACCATTTTTCAGATTACCCAGAAACTGGTCAAATGCCTGGAAAATACTCTTTCCAAGTTTTCAGACTGGCCTCTGAAACTGCACAAACAAATTTTGTCCCATTGGAGTTAGTGGAATAATTTGTGTTTGGCTTGGAATCGGTCTGCTGCATACACATGAACTCGTACGTGCAGATACTTGTCTGAGTCTGTGAGCCAGGTAGATATCTGCGCAAGTTTCTTGTTTGCGTGGAGCCTTGTCCAGCTGGCCCGTAGCATTTGTGTAGGCTGTACAGGCAGACATAATTGCTGTATGTGCTCTTGCCTTTCCTGCCCCATTTAGCCAAAAATTCGCTTATTCAGGCATGCTGGACTCTACTGCTCTCACGAGATTGAAGCATGCGGTCACACCATCTAAATTCATCACAGAAGGGTGACAGTAGCCAAGTGTTTGCCCCTAAGGGCTCAGTCCTACTCCAAATTGTGCTTAGGGCTGGTTTCAGGGATAAGCTCTCAGGGCAGTTGCAGGGTCTCAGTAGAATAAGGCAGGGAGCAGCCACAGCAGTCAAAATGAGGGCTAAAACAGCCAATGGCCTGGACACTGCCCAGGATCACCCAAGACACTTTGGGTGTTTTCACCTTGTTACTCCCTATTCATTGTCCTGAGGTCAAACAGCCTGCAGTTTTGTAGGGAAGTGATGTAGGGAAGAACTTGCCCTGTAAATGGGTCTGGGGCTTTGTTGGGCCCCCGAAGCTCAGCAAAGCTCAGTCACACACCAATACATCTCAGGAGGCTCACTGTGATCCAGAGCATCGCCAAGGGCACTGACCTGTCATAGCTTCTTCAGGAGTGCTGCTGTTCTAACTGCATGTTAAACAGCATGGAAATGGGAGGGTTTGCCGGGAAAAAAAAGGGATAATAAAATGTGCAAGCATAAACAGTGTCCATTTGGGGAAAACTGTGAGGGCCCAGATGCTGATGGGATAAAAGAGGAGGGAACAGCAGGCAAAGATTATCACACACTAAGGAGGGGAGGTTACAAAGGAAGCAAACCCTGTAAAATTATAACGCACTCACACAAGAGACGTTTGTTTGACTTCCATTTCAAGTGGCTAAATTTTACCTGCTGTCTCTTTCTGGCTTCTTGTTAACTCCTGTGACACCGATTGATGGAGACGCAGAGGATTAACTTGGAGACAACCCATTGCAAACTTCAGCCTCTCTGTAACCATTTAAGCAGATAACTGGTTTTATGTGGGGCAACTGGGGGGAAAATTGTCAGCGTTTTTTTTTCCTGCTTCCTTTGAGTGGTAAGATGAGAAGCCAGAACACTTCAGACCCTAAAAGCTCAGCTTCCCTTCCCCCTGCACCGGCATTTCCTGGGTCACCCTCACAAATGCCAAAAGCTCTTGCCAGGGAGCAGCAGGAAACCAGAGGCATCTCCCCAGGTCACAAAAACTGATTCTTACCTGCCTCAGGGCAGAGAGGGGAGAGAATTAAAGGAATTCGATCCCCTCTGCTGTCCAAAAGAGGCAGCTGAGTGCTTTATGTGGCAGCTAGCTCCTTGGATTTATATAGTATGCACAGTGAGAAAATATGTTAGTCCCGTTTGCTTTACTGGGCTTTGCTATGTGGTGAGTGTGGCTACCTGGCAACAAGTAAATCCCTCCAGATCCCACGCAAAATGAAACATAAGCTCTGGGATACAGTCTAGAGCATGTTTGGAGAGCAGGGCAAAGATCAATGCTCTTAAGTGATCTAAAATGCCACTCAGCAACCAAGAAAGCTTTTCCCTGCGTTGTCGGGAGCAAACTCCCTTGCTCCCTTCAGACTCCTGCAGGAAGCAGCAGATTGCCTTAACACAAATTTTGTCAGGAACCTGGCCGTGCCACCAAGGCATGGCAGCCAACAAAGCCTGGTGCTCTGCACTTGCAGAAGGACAGCAAGGGATGGGACATCCTTTCTGGCCAGATCAGAGCTCTGCAGCTTCCAGGCGTGCCAGCACCGAGGAGGGTCAGGGCAGGTAGGGCACACACCAGAGTTGCCCCTGGACAAAAGCTGGGCGTGTAGAAATCAACAATAGCTCTTGGGCTGCTCCAGCCTGGTAGTTCCCAACATCTTCAGCGCTGCAGCAACCAAAGGAGTCAAGAGAGTCCCCTGAGAATCATTTTTTTGGGAAGAAGGAAGGGGTGGTTGAGGTTTCCCACACCCCATCTAGTGGCCAGGGCAGTTGTCATAACCCTGCTTGTGTTCCCCGCACAAGGAAGCAGGGTGAGAAGGTGAAAAGGTCCGGTTGAACTGATGTGAGAAGCCAGTCTGGAAAGGCAGCAAAAACTGCTACAAAAGGGGGTCAAAACAACAGATTTAACCATCTCCACAGTCCTTTTTACGTTTAAAGCAAGACAATGGAGCAGCTTCACTCTCCGTGTGTCCAGCCTGCTGCCCTGTTTGGCTCATGGTTTGCCAAGTCTAGTGGCTCGGTAATCTGTTTGCCATGCATTTTTTTAACCAGGAACATAATTTAATTCCCTTTAAGGAGATCAAAACCAGGAAACATTTAAGTAGGACTTCCTGCTCAGTGTGAAATACAAATTCTTTTCATCATGGAAAGCAAACTGAGCTTAAACAATAGTAAATGAAGCTGGTTATGCAATGAAGTTGTAGGGAGATCAAAGCTGATTTTGGTTTTTAATTAAGATAACAAGGTACCTGGATTAAGGAAGCCAGTGGTAACCTACCTCCTAGCTACTTAAAGAAACACAAACACTTCCCCATTAACTTGGTACATACACACACAAAAAAATGAGGCAGCAGAAGAATTTGCCTGTTCTTACAGTCAGGGATTGAAACTGGGGAAAACTGTATTTGAATTTATTTACATCAGATACCATTTCTTCAAGAAGGAAGAGAATCTCATGAAGTCTATTAAATATTACACACACACACCCCCGCTGCCATCCATGTCTCCTGTTTGCTTCTACCACATATCCCTTAAATACATGTCTTTAATGTATCGCTGGGTTGTCTGTCTAAACAAAACCCTGCAGATCCTTTTCCACTCATGGGGCTGTCTAAAATCCACAATCTCATAGGTAGTTTCAGTCAGGAAGAAAAGTCAGTGCCGGGCTTAGGTAGTTTCTCGCAAGCAGCTTTGTTTATTTACAAAGGAGAAACAAAGTCCTGTGTTGCACAGCAGGAGCCGAGTCACAGGAGAGGGTTTCTCTGTTCCCAACTTCCCTGCTGTTTTGGCCAAGCCCCCCACCCAAAAGCCCCCTCTCTCTGGGCTCTTCCCAGGGCCACACACTGTGCTTGCTCAGGCGCCTGCCTTTGTCTGGTCCTGCGCCCGCTCCATGCTTCTTCTCCTGAGCTGCCTGGCTTCACAACCACATTCACCTCTTCCCAAAACAGCTCCGTGCCAAAGTTCCCCTTCCCAGAGCCTTCATGTTCCTGAGGAAAAGAAACGAGCCCAGGGTTTGGGCAGAGACCTCTGCGCAGCGTGGAGGTTTTGAGATAGCCATTCTTTTGCTGCCTGCTTTCCCAAGCTGATTGCGGGGCCTTTTTAAAGGAAAAATCTGAGAATGCAGGTTAATCTGGGGTCTACCTTATTAGTAAAGCCATAAAGCCTTTCAGGAAAACCCTACAGAGCAGACTGGGGTTGAAGCCAGTAGGTTTCTGTAGCTGCTCAGAATATTTATAGGAACATGTCAGGAGTGAGAATTGTTGTGTGGTTGTCGGAGATGGAAGATAGTTTAGCTTGGCTAGCACCACAGGACTGCTGGAGGGTTTTATCTCTCCTGCAAGGTTGCATGCACCATCCATATATTTCAGTAGTGGGTGTACCACTCCTAAGAGCCTTGAAGTGGTGGTTCATTAAGCTGGCAGGAATATTATCATTTTCCATAAAATTTGATAGGATTTTCCAGAACCTGTGATCCTTCAGCGTAATGCATTCTTGGCTATCAACAGCCATCTTGGGCCCCATGAGAATGCTCTGCAGAAACCATGGAAAGGTTTTTAACATGCACTTTTATTTATGGCAATGTCAAGTTCCTCCCACAGATTGATCGGGTGGGGATTCAGAGCGTATTGCTGGGCTTCATTCGATATCCATGCTCCTTATCCCAATTGCTTTTGAAATCATATTGTTTACTCAGTATTAAGTGCAGTTTAGCCCACACTTATACTACCATGTGACACAGACTCACAGGGAGGAGACTTGTCAGAGGAAAAACTGCTTCAGAACTTGAATGGGTATGTCTTCTCTTTGATTAATTAAGCTACGTTATTTGTTGGAAAGTAAGGCTTGTCTCTCTTAAACCAACTTCTAGCTATTTAACAGAAAGACAAGATTATCATGTCCCTTCAGCTTGGTCTGTAACGATGCTCTAACCTCTCTCATTGCATAGAGGTACTCCTGTGTCACTGCTTTGCCCATTCTTGGTGCAAATACTGAATGTTTTTTTAGTGCAGGACTTTGCTGCGAAGGAAACCAGGCCGTCTGTTTCTGTCCTGTCTTGGGCAGAGCTGTTATCTCCCATCTCTCAAATTCCGTTCAGTCTATTTGAGAGAATACGGTGCTTATTCACAGTCTGATTTGTAGTCTGCCTAGGTTAGTGGGAGCCTTGCCTTGAGCTTGGGATCTGGTACTTACAAACCCAGCAGCAGCAGCTGGTGACTGAAATCTCCTGTTTGATCCCAGACAGTTGGCAGAGACAGGCCAACCTTCCCTATGCCTCATTGTTCATCTGCAACACCTCCTTTCACCTTGAGAGGACACATCACTCTATAAACTTTCTAGGACTTCAACCCTTGTGCTGAATCTCAGTAAAAAAGTGGGGGCAGTGCTGGTTTATCATCTCAAGTTAGGGATGGAAGCCTCCTGTAATACCGTTCTCAACTCTGCCCATCTCAAGATGCAGACCCTTTCTTCACATCCTGAAGGGAGCCTTTGGGAAATTAATCACTGCCATAGCTTAGAAACAGAAAGCAGCTTGATGGCCTTCCACTGAAAAGAACCTTTTTTTCCCTCTCCATTTTTTGAGCCTGGCAATGTACTCATTTCCAGCACTACCGACAGGCAGGTCCACTCCAGCCTCTGCGTTGGGTAAGCTGACATAATCACGGGCACCCAAACACGGAATGTGTCCCTTCCCTCACAATCAGCAGGCACTGACTTTGAACCACTGGCCCAAGGATTTCTGTCCTACTCTCATTTCTTTGAATCATCTAAACCTGCTTCTTCTGCCCCGTACTAATGAAGTTTTGTATTTTATTACCACAAAGCATTCATACTGGAAAAAAAAATCCTCAAAATAAAGAGATCCAAGCTGAGAACATCACAGTCAAACAACAGAGATGCTTTTAAACATCCCCAAAGCGACATCTTTGTGTTGAAGAATAACAGGACTTCCAGCAATGCGGGTGTCTTTGTACAGAGTCTCGTGAATAACCAAATCACAGATCAATACAGGCCACAGTGTACATTGCTCATTAGCATGCTGGGAGCTGGGAGCTCAGAGATGATATCAAACACCAGCCCCCACATCCCCTGAACAGAGCCTACTGATAGGGCAGTGTGTGCTGCCAACAGTGAGTCATTCATCACTCGGTCCTGGTTTCACAACAGCATGATTCAGTGTTTGTAAAGGAAAGTCCTGACTGCAAACATTGCCCTCATTCATCCACTGTTAGCTTCCTTGCAACATACAGCATAGATTGTGCTCCGTTTGATATTTGCCAAGACAGTAAATCAGTGGAGGCTGAGCATCCTCTGGTAATCCTGAGATATGTGGAAAACAAGAGCAATCGGGAGGGGGATTGTGCAGTAAAACTATTGCCCTTGCTCTGTTGGACCCTCACCCCCTCCACACTGCCTCCAAGTCAGCCACAGTGGAGAGCTGCAGTTGAGTGCTGTGCTTGCTAAAGCCTGGCATTTAACTGAAGCTAGTGTTTTGAGCCATAAGATGAATTTTCTAATTGCCCTTCCTACAGGTTCAGCCGACGGATAGGGAAGAAATCAGGCAATGCCATGCCCTTCCTGTCTTCAGTTTCCATCAGCTGCCCTGCTGTGACTGCAGACTGACACTTTTGCTGATAAGGAAGAAAACAGAGTGAACTCACCTTCCTTTCCCCTAACCACATTAGCTTCCTCTTGCCAGCAGGACCGAAAAACTATTTTTTGTTGGCCAATGCAATGCGCTCAGAATACAGACAGGCTGATCAAAGAGAGACCTCTATAAGAGAGGAAGGGCAGCTCTACAGGATTAGCACAATTGGTGTGGTTAGGCTGTGCTTAAACTGACATGAGATGTAGTAAAGCAAAAAGGGATAGGGAGATGCAGGCAGACTTTCCCCCGTGCATGGTTCATTAGGCTAAGGGAAAATTTAGCCCCTAATCAGTTTTCTGATCCTCCTTAAGACATCTACTGCTCTGCTTGTAATTTTCCTGTAATTTTCCTGTTGGCTTTTCTAGAGACACCAGTGTCGGGCAGCAAAGGAATTAAAGTAAGCATGGCATCATCTCATCCAGACTTCACCTCATCCAGGCTATGTCCAAATCCCAGATTTGATTGGTAATCTAAAAATCCAAATAAAATGTTTTCTATTAAGTAAGTAATTAAGGAATTAATGAAGGTACTTTCTATTTTTCTTATTTTCCTTTTTTTTTTTTTTTTTTTTTTTTTTTTTTTTTTTTTTTTTTTTTTTTTTTTTTTTTTTCCCAAGCAAGACAAAGTAATGAATGGCCTTCTGGTTTAGAGATACGTCCAAAGCACATATAAATCAGCAGAGCCTCACTGACATCTATGGTACTTTGTCAATCTACACAAGCTACAGACAAAGCCTTTAATGTTTCCACAAAACAGTTATCAGGCTCCTTCTGAGCTTATATGAGTTAACAGTGAGCTTTCTAGCAAAGTCATCCATCACTTGGCTATCTACAATCACCAGAGTGCAGGTAAATCACCAGGGTTCTGCTACCAGATGTTAAAGAGGCAGTTGACCTTCTTGTATATTCCACACATGAAAAGAGCTCAGTAAATTATTTGACTTTTAAATAACAATATTCAACAATTTACTACACAGTCCACTAACTGAATGAGGTGTTAACCTGGATATCCTGACCAAATTCCAGCTGGGTTAATTATACGTTGCTTGAGTGTTCCCCTCTGTTTCAATTGTGACAATATTTGATGTTATTTTTTGCTTTTCCCCAAAAGATTCCAATGGAATCTGTTGTTGCTGCATTGCACACCAAAAGTGTATGTGCAACAATGCACTCATGAATGCGTTCTTTATGAGCATAGGAGCTCTAATGTGTGGATATGATTTGTTTTATTGCTTTTATTGATGTTATTCTTGTTTTTTTCATATACTATTTAGTACTACTATTTTTTTTTCTTGTCAAGTCCAGAAATACAGGTTTGGATTAGCATTAAAATCAAAACATGTGCATAATGCAACAATGTGACATTCAAATTTTGTGTTCCAGTTCAGATTCATTTCAAGGCAAGACCACCAATAGCAAATCCATATTGAGATTACAGTGTGAACTTCCCAAAACCTGTGGGCAGGAATTGCTGCCAGAGCTGTGAATAAGTCTTACTTCCAGGCATGATTAGATCAGAAGCAAACCAAAACAAAAAAGGGGAAAGAAAAACAGTCTAACAACTACTGTACTGGAAAATCTTAGTAACACTACTTGGGGACTTGTCATATGAGATGTAATCAATAAGGTATTGACTATTAATTCTACATATGGTTGTCTTGGCTTCCAACTTTTCTGATACTTTCCTCAGGCCCCCTTCCCCACTTCTGTGTGTACCTAAGAGTTTATATTCTTGTCTCAGAGTAAGAAACATCAAAAGGCAGAAGCAAAATGAGGAGCAAAGTTCCCTTTGCTAACAGCACATGCTGTGGCTGCAAGGTTGGACTGTGGGCGAGACCCATAAGGGAAGGAAATTCCAGCTCTGGTGAATTATCCAGTAAAAAAACTGTCTTGCCAAGGAGAAATGTCTGTGATCTGTCAATCATACTGCTAGGCTGATTCAAGGGACCAAAACTGCTGAAGAATTTTCACCCATTTTAAAGCACATTCTGTATGTTTCAATGCAAAGACAGTACATTTGAAAGAATAAGAAGAGCTAAAGTTTTTACCAAAATCAGTAGTCTATGGTAAGTTTGCGAGGAGGAAAAATGAGGAGCACAGGGCTAATTTCTGCCTTGCAGAGTGAGGTATAGACATCTTGAGAGTACTCTGTCAGTATTTACCAGGACCATCCTACTTATCAATACAAGCTTTTAACCAGGACCATCCTACTTATCAATACAAGATTTTAACCTCAGAGCATCTACCCAACAAACTAAATGCAGATCACTTGGCTAATTGCACATAGATTCCCAAACATTACCTGTCAACATGGACAATCAGCCAAAAAATAGCATTAGTTTATTAGCTATTCCTCCCTTCCAGACCTAGTCTGATCCACACAGGGACCAAGTGGTGCTAGATGACTACTGAAGCCTGTTAGGTCTTTGCCACACCTATGACCCACTGCAGTCCCGGTAGGTGGGGGGGCCAGCAGGACAACTTGCCCCGGACTTTTCACCTGAGAGGAGACACAGGGCTTCGGCTCCTTATGATACACTTAATTTGCCATAGGTGACAATGAATTCTGCATTAGGATTTTTTGTACACCAGTTTTAAGTCAGGGGCAGGAGTGCTGAATGCCAGATATCTCCCCCACTCCAAGGGGATGCAAGTCATCATTTTTCCTACATAAGCCGCAGCCAGTTATCAGCTTGAACATCCTTCAAGGTGTGTGAGACTAAACAAGAACATTTGTTGGCACAGAACCCATGGGACTTTTTGCTTGCACAGCACCAGAAAGCTCTGTTCCTACAGCCCTAACAATGATTCAGACCGCTAGAGTAGTATTAGTGATGTGGCTAGTACCCACCATATGACCACCAATTCTTTCTCCTCTCTCCAGCTCAGTTTATTTCATAAACACTGATAAAAGGCCAGCTGTTTCAAAGGGTGTATGGCACATAGCTGGCAGAAGGGTCTACATTCTTCTCCTTGTGCACCACAAAAGAGCACTTTAAACAAGCTTGTAGCTGTGAAGATAAATTTTTGGGTGCTGTTCATCCCTGAGGTGGTTCTCTTGGCCATGACATTGAATATGTCATTTGCTGCAGTGAAAGTGAGTTTGTATTCAGCTGGTAGTGCTGTTGTACCTTCACTTTTATTTAATTATATCCTGTAAAGTGAGTTATTTGCCACGTATTTGCATAATCTCCCCACTTCTCCCTCTTCCTCTATGTACAGCAGCCTCAGCTGCTCTGTCATTTGGACACAGGGGCCCCAGATTTCTAATCTGGTTTCATGGTCTGATAGACCTGGACAGTGATCAGTTTGCTTCCAAGGCATCTGTGTAAGAGCTTTGATCCCTATCGGCAATTCAAGCTAATAGGATTGCTCTTCTTAAACCTCAACTAGATTGTCACAGTATCCTCATGTGATAGTCTGCAGTAAATCTCATTCCCAGAAATTTAAGCCTGTGGCCTGTAGATCCAAGCCATTAACTTTGTGACATTTAATGGGTTGATAACACAGTCTCTGTCCATGCAAAATTCAAAACAAAAGCGGGATGGGAAGAAATAACCTCTCTTCATGGCTAGTGGACCCTTTATGTAAGTACCCTGAACTGGCTGACCTGTGAGGAGATGGAAAATTTGAAAGACTCGCTGCAAAGAGACAAATCTGGGGCATTTCATCTAAATGCTCTATCCTTAATCCACAGGATATGAGGTGAAGGGGCACCAAGAGAGGAGGGGAGCAGGGAGTGGGGAAAGACCATGATTTAAAATCCCCCCATTTCAAAACTTTCTTTCTTGCCTGAAGGGAAGACACACGTCCTGAAGGGGCCAGCTCCACCACTGCCTTGGTGACTTGAGGGAGGTCTCCTCTGACAGCTCCATGTTTGTCCTGCCAGCAAAAGTCCCCTTCTCCTGTCCCATGTGCTTCTTTCACCCTGTGCTCTACTACCAGCGAGAGTGGCTGCACAATGAAATGCCAGGCCCTTTGGAGATCATGTGAAGAAAAGGACACAGAACATTTCATTGCTCAGCAGCACCAAACCACTCAGAACAGATTATTGGATGGGACATAATGGAGGCAGGCTTGGAGGGAACATTATGCAAAGGGACATCAGTATTTTAAAAAACTTAAAAAGCCACGTGTCAACCCCTGGACATCTTTGCCAGGCAACTGGAGGTGGACATCACAACTTCTCGGGAAGCTGTGGCATCCAAAATACAATTGAGAGCTTTGTCTACAGCACATTCTTTTTCCAGCTCCTGACAGTCCTCCATCCTATGTCTTAGGCTGTTGATAAAGATTGGTCTTCCTGAGCTACACAAAAGAAAGTGTATTTTCATGTCAGCCTGTTCCTCTAAACATTCAATTACCTTGTCAAACACCAAACACCTCTTTTTTTTATGGGGAATTCCTCCTGCCAAGTGCTCTTTGCTTTGTCCTTTTAGAGTGGGGCTAAAGGCAACTGTTTCTGCCCTTGCTTTTTAGTGAAGGCAATTATGATCACCTTCTGTGAGTAATTACCCATTTGTATCTGGTTTCTACAGAAAACTAAATTTTATACAATTGCAGGCTACCTGGCAAATCTCATGCTGCTGGGATGCACAGCAGAGTACCTAACACGAGCCACGTTTAAGGCAGTTAAGCGCTGTTTGTGGTACTTTTGTTGTCTCTCAGACAAGTGGGGATCCACAGCGTACAGCAATAGCTTAAGGGCTCAAAGGGCTGCTTTCATCCTCCCCTCACTCCTTCACTTGCTCTCAGGAAGGTGACACCACGTCCCTCAGCAGGCGGTATGGCTACGCCAGCGCAGACCTGCACCTGGACCAAAACACCCCTGCTGCAAAGCAAGGTGTAACAAACTGGGAGACCCCTGGGCCACACTGCTCACAGGACCCCAGCTGCTGAACTGCACCGTGCTGTGCACATGGACCAACTAGCCTGCCTCTAAGTCCCACATGTTCCGTGAAAGTGGCGTATCCAAAATCCAGCTCAGTTCTCCCTTTTCAGGCAAGAAATAACTAAAGTATTCATATGTCGATTTTGCGGAGAGAGCAACTGAAATATCCTTTCTTTAAGCTTACAAGTTCAACCTCTTTGCAATTTCCAAGAAACAGCGGAGTCCTAGTGAGCTGTGACTTCTCAAGTAACCACCTACCAAGACTTCCAAGCTGATCATGCGCTTAACTCAGTTAGGCACATATCCCTGTGACACTAATGATCCCGAAGTTCTTCTGGGAATACCCACTGTGCCCTTACCCAAGAAAGCAGCATATAATTTGGTGACTGAGTTCCAGCAAATAGCTGATTTAAGGTTCTGGACACTCAACGCACATTTCTTGTTCTTGGTATAGTGCTGCGTGATGCCCACTATAAAATAGCAACCATGTATTTAGTAAAGGTATCAGATCTGATTCTGACTTCTGCCTGCCATGACCTGTTATTTGCATCTACCTGTGGTGAACACAAAATGCTCCCCACTCAGAAAAATTAAGGCCTCCTGCCTATTTTGTGCACAAGCAACAGCCATTGACCCACATACTCAGTGGAATTTATACGTGGTTTCTACTGAGAGGAGTTTAAAGTAAATGGTCTAAATACTGAGCTCCAGTCTCTGGTGTAACACAGGGATAATTTTACTGAAATCAATATATTACATAGATGGGAATCATCTTTAAAATCAGAATTAAACTGTATGACAAAAGGGCACTCAAACAGGTGAAGTAACAGCAACTCAAATTACAAGTGAGCTGAAATGATGTCCCATTCATTCCACAGGTCTGTCACCTATATCAGATTTTTGTGATTAAATATAACGCTGCAAAAAACAAACATTATGGCACTTAAACAAATTCTCATTTGGTATCAAGAGTTATATACATGTTAGGAAACAAACTACCCTGCACAGGAAACGATTTTAAGAGTTGTGTTATCCAGAAAACAAAGCAAGCTGCTCTGAGCAGTGACATAATCCAGTTCCTCACAGGTTAATGCCTTGTGCCCATACTTTTTCACCCCTCCGTCAACCTGTCTTTGATCTCTCCCACCTCCAAAATGCTTCAATTCCCCCTCCACACTCACACACTTGAGCTCAAGCCCTGTGCAACATTTTGCACGTTCACTAGCCACTGAGAGGCCCTGGGGCAATGGGGATCCCACACTTGGAGGGGGCAGATGGACCCTGACCCTGACCACACCCAGCCAGCAGGCAGAACTGCGCAGATAGCATTAAAATCACACTGCAGCTTTTTCTTCACCAAAGGCGCTGACTGTGAGTATGCCATAGGACACTCACTGCCTTCTGAATAAACATCATTTTCCATGAAAATTGTGGGAATGTAGTTGATCTCTACCCTATGTAAACTTTGGACACTTTAATCAGCGGGCTCAAAGTTTCTTGTGGGAAGAGGACAAGTTTGAGAGACAAATGCATGGAAAGAAATGCAACCACATGTCTTGTTTTGCTCTTTAGATATTTAGTTGCATATTTAGCTGATAAAACCTAAAATATGAGGACATTCATTGTCAGAGGGTTTGAGCCAGTAGGATTAGTTGCATGTGTGATGGAAATCTCTATCAGAACATAAAAAGGATCAGAAAATGGCCCATGATCTCTTTTTGGCTCTGGAAACTAAAGATCTCCAGATTTTGACCAGATGCGTTGTACAAAACTATTAAATGACTGTTTTGCAGTGCCTCCCATTCCCAGAGGTTTGCTGAATCCATAGGGAAAGACAACCTCCCAAATTACCCTTCTGGTCACTCAGTGCCATGCTTGAAAGGCAATTCCTCCCTGTCCCCTGCTGGGTCTTGCTTTCCTCTCTGAGCTTTTGTTACAGACTGTCGCATTTGTTGTGCTGCTGTCCTTGAAAAAACATCTCTCTGCAAGAGCCTCCCGCAGCCCTGAATTCCAAGGGTTACAATGACAGTGCTGCCTGAAGCAGTATTTGCTTTTCCATGTTCTGCATTTGCCAGCTGTTAACTTCATCAAGATCCTGTATTGTGAGAGTCTTAAAAAAGGGGGCTGCTCTCTTTTCTCCATAGCCTTTGTGTGAAGGCTGCCAGGCCGGATTCAACCCTGGAAACCAATTAATTCAGTGGAGTGCAGGCAGGACAGAGAAGAATTCAGGTGTAATTTTGAGAATACTGCTCCCAGTTGAGGAAAAATTCCCAGTTGCCTCTGGCTTTTAAATGTCTGCTTTCCTGATAAACAGAGGGGGTAGGTATCACCTCCTCTCTTCTAAAATAATGATCATTTGTCTTAAATATCAGCAGCACTGGAAAAGCTGCATCGGGCGAGGTTGCTGGTCTGGATTTCACGGCTCTCCCGAGACAATGGTGTATCTACAGGACACCCTGCGCCTGTGGGATGACTCAACTCAAAACTATCCCTCCTACCCAGTCACAGAAATGATAGCTTTGACCTTTTGCTCATGGAAGAAATGACAGGGAAGGAAGGTACTGTACAAGCTGCAGTGTCCCTTTACCAGGGGATAGCGAGACTCTGGAACAATTCGGGATAGGAAGTGAGGAGGGCCTGTGCATTGACTGAGATGGCAGGTGACATTTCAAAAAGGCAGGAGAGGATTAAGCAAATTGGAAGAGGGATAGGATGTAGGCATGAAGAGATCTTTGATGTCATACACACCCTTAAACGTTTTGTATGCAGAACATCATAAAACTGGAACACCCCTCTTATGTCCCCTTCCTGGAGCAGTGGGTGCCTGGGGAGTACCCCAGGTCCTCTGCTGTTTCCTAGGGTTCTCCTATCTTGGTGTGCCCCAAAACTGACTTTGCTTCATGTAGGGAAGCAGACAGAGCCTGTGCAGCTGCAGATATTCCATGAGTTGCATTGGAATCCAAGATCCACTGCATTTTCCCATCACATCTACAAAAGGATTTCAGAATGAAGGTGTGTTCTCTGAAGGCTTTTGCTCTTCTAGAAAATGCCAGTACAACACCCGACTACCCTTCGTGAGAGCACAGTGAGGGCAAGGCTGAGCACTTTTGAAAACCCTGCCCCAAAACTATAAAAGGATTTTAATTTAATTACTAAGCCTAGTGTAATTTTGTTGTAGCTAATCCTTCTAGTGGGAGCACAGCCAGCACACAGCAATTCCTCTGAGCTGTCAGGGTCCCCAAGCTACCACTATTGTGCAGTCTTCCAAAGTGAGAGATCCACAAGTACTGATTCCAGACCTGTGCATTCCCAGCACTCCTGGATTTCGTGTGCATCACAAGGGAGCCCATACAGGAGTGTTTCTACTGAATTAACCAGAGGACACATCGAGTGTTTATGTCTAGGGGCACTGTATGCACGTTTATTGCCAGCCATTCTGCTTCCCACTCCACTTCCCAGTGATTGCTTTGGGGGAATCCTGTAGGAAGTTCCCCAAAGAGGGCATCTCTTTGCTTTTCAGAATTGGCAACCACTCCATAAAAAAAATCAGCAAATTGTGGTGTGGCGCTAGGATGTCATTTTGGCAGCGCTAGGAGTGCATGCCTCCATGCATCTTTATTTTCTGGAGGGCTTTTGCCAGGCTACGGTCCTATGAGAGGCAATGCACATGCCTACAAAAGGAGTAAGGAATGTGATTTCCTGATTACCAGAGGCCGCACACATGGAGACAGTGCCCAGGTAGAACCAGAGGCAGCAGGTACACTGGCCACATGGCTAGCTGTCCTTTCTGCTGATGCAGGTGTGAGGGTGTAAGGTCCATGGAGGACCCACAGCCCTGTAAAAGCAGTGTAGCACTGGCAGGGAGCCATCTCCAAAGCATTTTCTCTAACACTTTTTCAGTATCTGGTCTAGCAAGTTCCAAGAGCCACTAGTCTCCACAAATCTTGCCTGATCAAAGCTGTGGAGATAAGTCAGAGTGGCCTTGGTTGGTTCTCAGCCTTTGTCAGTAGCACTGGTAACTCTAACTCTGACGGACATGACAGAAACCACTATGAGAAAGAGGAGGACAGATCACCTACACCCAGCACCTTTCCTGAATGGACCAACAGTGAAATTATCCGTTCTCAAAAAAACAGATGCGTGGAGTAACACACTGACTCCCAAAAACTCATGGGTTATTGGGAGCAGAACTTGATTCTGCAGAATAAGGCCTCATCTTTAAGTCTATGTAAGTACAAATCTCTTTTCAACAATTTGGACCTTTTATTGTTTAAATAGACAATGGCAAGCTTTTACCAGCCTTTATTTAAGCTATTTCAGACAAGGTTCAATGATGCAAGTTTTTCTCATGAAAACACACCTAAGAATCACACAAGACAATTGCAGTCACACAAAGACATCTGAAGGCTCAAAGGTGTTAATAAAAAAAGAAAAGAAAAGAAAAGAAAAAAGTATTTAACTTTTGTTCACTCAACAGCACAACAGTGGGTAAAAATCTTCCTATCCTCACGTTCAGTCAGCAGGTTCCAGCTAATGCAGCAACACCTTCTAGGGAGAGTTAAAATCAGAGCTGCAGATACCTAATTCTGAACTCCCCTGCATTTTGTTGTTTCCAGTTCCTGTCTGAACACCACGATGTGCTGTTCCTTTACACTTCTGCTGCCCACAGGGGGAAGCCCTCAGTGGGTGGATGTCAGATCCTGTCAGTACGTGAGAGAGGATTGCAGGGATGAGCTGTGGGGGATGGCAGCCTGCATAACCTCCGCGTCTTCACAGTGAGCAGGAACTCGAGACCAGAGGAAGGAAGGCTAGGGTGAGTATAGTGAGGTATTAAATAACACTTGCTGGATCTCTGCTTTGCTGGGATTCACATGTCCCTCTTTCTAAGTCTTCTGTTCCCAGGGAAGGCTAGAAATAAGGAAGCAGGAGGAAGAACAGATGAACTGATGGGTGCAAAATATGCAACACCTACCACAGGCTCCTGTGCCTCATGCAGACGAAGGATTCTACAGAGCTCCCAGCAGGAAGGAAAACTGGGCGTCAGCAGCTGGCCCAAGTTCCTAGAAGACATGCATTCAATGATGGCATAAATATCCTGTCCAGGATCCCGCCTCCAACATTTGGGATCAGCTGTACCGAACAGCCCCACCAATCCCTCGCAATCCTTGGCACAAGGCAGTCCTCTCCCCTTTCCTAAGGGGGCTTTGCTTCTACCTTGCTTTCCTCTAGGCGGTGGGAGAAAGGCTGATATCCATCACCAGGCACTTCTCATCTTCTTAATGAATAAGGGAAGAAGCAAAAATACACGGTGCAAGAGAGCAGTCACTTGAAGTCCTTATGCCAGGGCCCTCTAGGACTGTTGCTAGAGCAAAGAGTAATTCCTTCTGCTGGGAATTACTGGTTGAAATGTTGTGGTCTGCATGATACCAGGAGCCATGCCAGACAGCAAAGCTGGAATTAGAAAGGTCCCAGGACAAGCTCAGTCTACCGCAGCCACAGGAGGATGGTTAGTTCTGACCGGTCTCCAGAGCACCCACCCCACAGCCTGTGGCCACAAACTGCTCCCCGGGGCTCTGTAACAAACGTGAGACCAACAGCAGAGAGCAAAAGCCACAGCTTTTGTGCGCCACAGGAAGAGAGCAGTAGCAATCACAGGCAGCCCCAGTGTCCTCAGTGACTGCTGTAAAACTCCCAGATGAGCTCTGGAAATTGGCCAGGCCTCACATTACAAAGAGTAAAGGGAAAAACCCCTGTGTCCAGTGGTACCTCCCCATTTGACCTAAAGGGGCAATTGCAGAGGTCAGCTTGACCCCAGGAGCAGGAACAAGGTGCACAAGGCTGGACGATGTAAAGACCATCCTGCCACTAAGACAACTTTCTCCTTTGGTTTAGCCACTGTTCTGAGCTTCTGCTGATGAGGAAAGAAGATCTGGGGGGAAAATTGTCCTGTAAGTGGGGAGAAAAAATCTTTCACAGCTTTTTCTTTGCCTTTCTTTCTGGCCTTAGAAAAAGTACATGTCTGATGGAGGCTTGTTGATTTGCCAAGGATTTAGGGAGTTTTGTGCCTCCCTTTGTTCCTATGAAAAGATAATGACCTTCTGGTGGGAAGATCCAAGCATTGCCAAGAAATATGTTTTGGAAAATTTTCAGAGTCAATGAGTTAGAGGCAAACACTCCCTGGAGAATAAAAGGGCAGATGGAGCTATACAAGCCTGGACTTCAGTTCAGGCTTGACAAATTCTTTGGATCTATGAATCTGTGTCATAATCAAGGGTGTTTGCCTCCTATTTGACCCCAGAGGAGAAATTAACAGCATGGGCACTGCAGCACCCAGCCATGTAGTGGGGTGTGTCTGAAAGACATCGCTGTGTTTTGTACATGCATCCTCAGCTGGAGTTGTTGCCTTTTTCCCCAACCTGGAAATGAAACTCGAGATAATTTTAGTAAGGAGGTAACATAAAAGGGGATCTTTATTTGAAGGCCTTTGGAGGCAGTTATGGAAAGACGTCCACAAAAGCCCACACCCGCCAGGGGTGAGTGCATTTTTATAGGTTTTAGGAAATTAGCATGAATTATTAAAAGCACCAATTAAGAGGACAAGTGGTGATGCAATTCTCCCTCAGGTCAAGCCCCTTCTCTGGGGCCCCCCCGTTCAGCACTAGCTGTACTTTATCCATGAGAATATGTCTTGAAGTGCTGTCCTCGGCCTTGGTTCCCAGGAAGAGCCAAGATAGTACGGAGCCTTGTACCTCCCACAGCTTGGAGCTCTGGAATTTGTCTTTCTGCTTAGGGAAAGGCCATGGAAATGTACTGGGAAAACTAGCTACTAGTACAATAGGTAACAGAGTTACAAATATATGTGTGAAGAATACAGAGAACATATAAAAGAAAAAAAAAAGCAAAACCCAAATTGCATCAGAGTGAAATGAGGTAGCTCGGGCACTCCCATACCTGGCAACATGGTTCCAAGCCAGCTGCAAAACCCATGCAGAGAAGCCCACTGGTGCTTGGCTGTCACTGAACTCTGCCTTGCTGTGACTCCCAGGTAGTTCATACACAGCCTCCATGCGTCTGCATGGGCTGTGGGCACACCTTTCCACTGCTGAGCAGGCACGGCTCGCCAACACCATGCAGTCAGCCTCCTGGCCTGGAGGAGTTCACAGAGTGCCTAATCCTGAGAATGGCTGGGCTTTCTGCTGCTTCTCACCATCCTCAGGAGGTCCTGCTCAGATCCTAGTTCAAGGTCCATCTCTGGATCAAGTGTTGCCAAGACATCGTGTACTGCCCTCCCATGGGGACTGTGAACTTATATCTAAATGGCGGGAGGCATCTGTTTCCCCATCAGCACTCAGAGCTGACATTTTCACTCCTGCCAGTTTCCAAAGTGCAGCTGTGAGTGCAGGTAATCACAATGGACAATGGTTCTCTCTTTAACAGACCATGACCTGGGCCGCTTCCTGGAGAAGCATATGGCTCAGCACGCTTTTGCTTCCAGGGATCCCCGGAGATCTCAGAGCTGCTGGAAATGTCAGTCATTCCCTGAAATTCAGCCTGCAGGCTTCACCACAGGAAGTGATGTTATTTTGCTCAGCCTTGCAGCTCCTCATGCATCTTTATCCAGCAATTTCACATGAAAGTACAGGACAGTTCCTGATGGACTTACCCCCTGCCTTTGGTCAAAGAACAAAGGCCAAGCAAATAATACCAGGTTATTGGAGTGAGTGACACATAATCAGCGGTAAAGAGGTGTAAGGATTATATCCTGAGAGACCTGGGCTGCCTCAGCTCCTCACCAATTGCTTTCACTCACAGCCTATTTTAAAAGCTTTACAAGCTAAACTCTGTTTTCTGAACTTTTCCTGTTATCTTTGGACACCTGGGTCTGTGAAATTGCCTATTAACAGTTTGCAGAGCGATTTAGTTAATCTCAGAAGAGTACATGTGAATCTAATGGCCAGATATAACGCCTTGACAGATCAATAAGGCACATTCCAACTCCACAGCGCCTAGACTTCCTGGGGCTGGGTGGAGGGATTTTTACAGTCACCAAAAAGTTATGTCTGTGTTTGTGCGAGAGGGAAAGGAGAGAGCAGAGAAAGGGTGATGTATTTGGCCACAAAATATTTTGAAGAACCTGAAGAAGTTTTGAGTTGGATAGAGACATCCTAGAGGGCCCATTGTAATTGTTCCTCCTCTCTGATTTCAGAGGAACTTTACTTTTGTAAAGCCAAAAGTCTTTCTAGACCCAGGCTGAGCGGGTATAGGAATCTGGATGTACACGTGCATAAGCCTGCGTTGCAAGCACCTAGGCACACATGCCACACCGTGGGGGGCTTGCTGCACGCACACATAACAACATTTGGACTCACTGATGTCCCTGGGACACAGGGGGTTTGCAGCTGTGTGATTCTGACCACAGCATGCACAGGTACCTGATGATCCAGAGATGACTGATGGACGCCTGCACCACCTGTGTGGACTTCAGCAGAGAAGAGGGGCCATGATACGCTAAATGGTACATCTTTTGTCACTCTGCTGCCTATCCCAGCAATGTGACTGCTCTCAAAGATCATGCCCATTTCTGTAAATAAACTCTGACAAGGGCCTAGCCCACAGCTGGTGTAACAGAAGACCATGCAGCGGTGCTAATTTGCAGCAGCTGAGAATTCGCCTCAGTGTCTCCCAGCCCAAAACAAAACTCTATTAAAAGATGGTTTCTCAAGTTCAAGTGTAGTGCAAAAGGCCCTGTTCCTATAAGAGGTGACTAACTGGGTGACTTGCAGCAGCAATAGTCCTGCTAATGTGCCCAAGAGATGGTATCAGGCATACAGTCCAGCCTTCTCCCACTCTCCTCTCCCTCTCTCCCAGGTGCAGCTGACCATGACATGCTGGTGGTAATTCTGTCGGCATTTTGACCCAAGGGATTTGCTCTGGCCAGCCCTCAAAAAATGAGTCTGAGAAATTCTCTGCATATACAGAAAGCTCTCCCTGCAGACATCTGAAAGCTGTGTCTTCCTTGTAGTATCTATCTTCTGTTTTCCCCACCTCCCCCTCTCGTTACCATCATATTTGCCCAGAGGTTTGCCACAATGTACATCAGAAGATGATATGCCACTTTGTGGCAGAAAATCCTGGCAGCTCCACTCCGCCTTGGCAGAAATCACTTATTTGCCCTGCTTCTGCAGACCCTGCAAGGCTTCATGCTTTACCCTCCAAATCACTCAGTGTACCCTTAGCAGCAGGGATGAAAGAGGCTTCAGGAAATAGCATGCTGAGAAGTGAGGCCTCCCAGGACTCCAATCAACCCCCCTGAAGGGGAAAAGCCTAGGGCTAGAGAACAAATTCTAATTATAACAACAGACCTGCAGTCATTCCCAATTATGTCAAGCTCTTCAATGAGGGATTAAACAAGTTATAAAATGGGTGTGCTGTCTTATTCTTCCCTCTAGCATTAGTAGTGGTATGTTGTAAAAAAATGGCCACATCTAAACAACGTGTGAAGGGATCATTAACGTGGCATATGACTGACAGAAGAAAACATTTGTCTGATCGACACATCCTTTCTTGTTCCACAGGCATGGTTTACTACTGAATTACAGTAGGTTTAGGCTACAGTAACACTGCAGACTGAAGTGGACATAATTCTTAGGTGAAGCCAACAAAAGCCTAACACAATCTGGTCACCAGAATCTGGAGAACTGCAAACATCACGATGTGAAGTAAAAGAAGAATTTGTGCTAAAGGGCAAGAATCACTGATTGTGTTACCAGCAAGCAATTAGGTCAGTTTGCAATTTTGGATCAAGGCTGAGGAATTTTCCAGGATGCAGAACGTGAAAGTGTACCTCAAACACAATTTTCATGCTCAGAATCAAAACTGCTGAGAAAAATATGACTGTTAAATTATAATTAAATCACAGTTGTCCTCAACAACTGTTTCTCCAGAAGCCTTTGCTAGCGCTTTCACATCTGCACATCTCAGTGTTAAGGGCTTTAGATTGACTATACACGGGTGAAACCTCCCCCCCACAGCCTGATTCCTTCACTGCCTTCTCCATCATACACAGCAATTTCCACCCATCCAAAGTGGGTGGCATTTTACACTTACTTCACTTTCTCCTCAGTCAGGTGTAAATGGCTGCAAGAGGTGCAAAACAGAGTAGACGTGGGGGATGATTAAGAAAAATAGCCTGTGAGAAGATTACTTCTCTCCATAAAATCTGCATCTTGCCTCTAGCATTGTAGTTGGAATATGACTGAAAAAGTGAATATTCCTAGATTTCTCTGAGAATATTCCTAGTAGTTCAATATGTGTTCGTACAGTATCTAGCACAGTAGAATGGTAATAGCAATATTTGTAACACTGTATCCAGTAGAACTTCTGAATGTGGTTTGTAAAGTGATACTAAAGAGATTCAAAGAGGCAAAGAGTTCAGGCTGAGGAAAATGTTTCACATGTGAGCAAAAAACCGAGCATGGGATTACAATGATTACAAATTAGCAACAGCAAACTGCAAAGGATTGAGCACTTTGCTTAACATACATCAGATCTTTTTCCAGTTAACCTCTTCTATGAACTCTCGATTGGAGGGATTTGCCACCTCGGCTCACATATATTCATTTTGCATAATCTTCCCTCTCAGGCACTCTTTTACCATGCAAAGTATTTCACAGAGCTGTGCAACTGACAACATACGAGTTTGCTGTGAAACTTTTTTTCTTTTTTGACAGCACAGAATGTCTCAAAAGGCTAGTAAAACATTTCCTTTTAGTCTCTCAAGTGGGAGCAGACAAACCTTGACAACACACTATGTGTTGTAACAACAGGACGCTGAGCATTACTCTACTTGCACGCCCGACTGACTGATATCCAGGGGGCTGTGTTGACATACTGTGCCTTCTGCAGCTTCCTCCAGACCACAAAGTGCCTGAGGCAGAATGTGGCCCATTGGGTCTGCACCGTCCTTCACCATCATCTCCTCTCCCTCTGCCTGGTACTGGATGCATGCGTGGGAGTCATTGTTCCTTCTACTTCCCCTTTTTCTACCGTCAAAACGAATGTCTATGGGATGTCCACAGGGATCAAGATGTTTGAGATGCTTTGGGTTTGATATTGGGGCAGATTCTTACACTGCAGTGCAATTTGTAGGGCGTCTTTAGACCGTTTCTTATCCAGACAAGAGGTTGCAATGAATAAGGAGTTACTTGGGGGCAAAAGAGTCTGCTATGACAGCTTAATCAAACTGAAACCTGTCCCTAGCTGCCCTTCCTTCCCGGGAGACCCACAGGGATTATGGGGTGGATTCAGTATTTTATCCATGAATTACACCCTGGAGACAGCTTAGGGCAGCTTATATGCAGAGTCAGGCCTCCTGTGCCTGCAAGAGGTCGATCACCCTGTGCATGGGCTTTGTGTGTGATGGGTCACACTGAGTGAGTGTCTCAGCACACCCCTCCTGCCTCCAGGGGCTCACCCAGCTGGCTGGGAGCACTGCACGCCCCTGCTGCCTTTATTTTCACAGGAAATTAAAAAGAAAAATATAAATATTTTACCTATCAAATCTACACAAGACTGGATTTATCTCTCAGGTTTGCATGGCCAGAAGGGACTATCAGATAGACTGCTCGGTTTGGCACCTTGTGTATATATCACAGGTCATTTAATTTTAACCACTTTTCCCTGCACTGAACACAAGATCTTGCATATTTAAAAGACAGTTCAGCCTTGATATGGAGCCATCCAAACAAGGAGAATCCATCACATTTGTCAGTCATCCTCTCTGTTAAAAATGTGAGCCTTCTGCCAGGTGCATTGCTCTATCTTTGATTCCCAGCCATTGTTTCTCCTTTTGTCTTGCACTGCCAGGATAAGTAAACCTTTAGGGTCCGCCATTTTATCCCTGTAAATTTACTTATAAATTTTAATTCAGGCACTATTCCATCCCTTTTCTGACAAGCTAGCCTCTGAGTTTCTTCCTGAAAGGCATTTCCTCCAGCCTGTGAAACATTTTCTATCTGTTTTCTCCACATTCCCATTTTTAAAACATGGACACTAAAAGTATACACTTATCTGTCTGGGTTTCCCACATGTTAAGAGGTATGAATTATACTCCCCTGCTTCCTCTCTTCTTATCAGCTGAATCACATATCAGCTTTTCCATTCTTTCACTCCAGCCAAATGTCAGGCTAAGCAGCACCAAGAAACACAACTCATTCATTCCTCTTTTTGGGGCTACTGGTATAAAAGTAGCCTTTGCCCTGTTTCACAGGGGACTTCCAGACACTGGAAATTGCTCAGCATTGATATTGATGGGCCCTGTGATCCCTGCAGCTAGGTCCTTTACAGTCCTGGCCTGTACCTTCCCTGAAGATATGAATATTTTTTTTTTCCCCTCTTAGAAATTTTTTAACTGTTGCTCTGCTTACTAATGGAAACTGTTTTCTCATTTAAAGCAAGGATATAAATTATTTGTTTCCAACTGCAAAACAGAAAAGTTTATCCAACACATCTGTCTTTTCCCGTCACTGATAATTTCCTCATCCCAGCTGATAACATATCCCATCACCAGAGGCTCTCTTCTTTCCCTAGCAGCAAACTGATTTTTTTTAATCATCCTTTTTTTCCTGATACCTTTCAGTACCATAAGCAATTTCCTACATTTCGTGCCTCTCAGTTACTATTTCTTGAAGTCTCTCTCCTTGTTTTCCACTTGTTATACACCAGAGAGAAGAGAATATTTCTACATATGGCTTTTACCTCACCTCTGATCCAGCATTTCAGTTCTTTTAGCATCTTCTGGGGTTTAAAATGTTTAGACACAGGGAATCATGACTAAAAATAATAATATTCTGTCCAGAGCACTACAGAGGATATAAATCATAATCAGACTGATTACTAACATTCAATTATTTCTGTTATTTAGTTACAATATTACTCGCTGGTTTGTAATCATTTGATGTTGAATAATTTTACACTGCATCTCAGTATTTTCATTTTTCTCCTCAGTACTTTCATTTTTCTCAGCTGAACCTTGACTTTCCAAAGCAGTTAATTCTAGCTATAAATGCCAGTCTGTCATTTTTGGTCACACCCCCTGCTAACACCCAATTACCCAGGGGCTAGAACAAACTTGTCACCCTTCTTGCAGGGAATAAAACCTCCTCAATCAGTGAAATAAGGCTGTCAGTGGCACACCTGTGCAACGAGGTGATGCTCAAATGAGGGGTGTCTTCCTCTTAGGGCTCTGAGGATGCTGTGAAGCCAGGGGAGCTCCCCACGGGTGTCCATCAGGAGAGAGCCTGGCACACAGGGCATGGACAGGAGCAGGCCAGCCAGACACTCTGGGGCACCCATGGCCAGGCAGAGGAGAGCCGTGGGCAATGGGAGCCCAGCATTGCTGGCAGCATTGCTGCAGGCCTGGGGGCTGACACGGGTTCCTGGGATGTGGGCACGGTGGGACATATAGCCTGCCTGGAAAACAATTTTATGTTTTTATAACAACAGTTGATTACAGCAATTAACAGAGCATTGCTTCCCCACAGGCTGGACCACGGAGTGGCAAATCACACTGCAACAGCAGTGATGCCGGTGATGCCAGGGCAAGCTGCACTAGCCGGGGCTGGGAGAGCTTCACAGAGCCTCCTTGGCAACATCCCAACATCAAGTTTCTTGACTTTCACTGGAGTGAGTTAAAAATGGTTCAACAGATTCCTGGTAGACAAGAGTGTTTATTTTTAAGCTTGGATGACCAAGCCTCAGTGGTCAAGATGCCTTAGCCAATCTTTCCTAAATAGCGGGGAATTTCAGGCTTGAGGGGTTTGTTTAGAGTCATCTCTGGCGCTCCCTGTTTTCAGAAATTTCTGCTCAGTCACTCCTGTGAGGAAAGGCTGGGGCAGACAAGTGCTTTTTCAGGAATAAACCAGCCACTATCACAACACATGACAGGCAAGCCCTGAGGCCACAGGGCTTTGTTATGAAATCAGAAATTAAATAGGCACATTTTAGATTAAAATAAAAACCAAAACAAATGTACAAAATCCAAATTTTTACATCTGTAAATTATTCATTCTTTATTTATAAAAGAAGCATTTCTGAAGGCTCGTGGAGACAATTCTGTCTCAGCATAATTTTGTTTAATCAGGCTTTGAATTAATTAACATAATTAGTCATTATTGGGGGATAACTCAGACTGATTTTATGGAGTCTTTTGTTGTGCTGGTTCAGGTCTTACAGCTTGATTTAAACATGACTGGAGGGGCTTATTAACATCAGTGATTAATGCTGCATAAAATTGATTACAAACTAATTTTAACTGAAAAACCACATTTCTACAAACTTCCATCATAACTACCTACCATGACTTCGGACTAAAACCGGTTTGGCTGAGGTTGAACGGCAGCCGTGGCACTGGTGACCTGCAGGGCTCACCACCAGGAATGGCAGAATCCACCCTGGCTCACGCCTCTAAGAAGCCTTGAGCCAAACTGGCGTCACCATGGGGGAACAACATCTTCCCTGAAGACGGAAATAGAAAAATCCAGCAAAATCTCTTTAGTGACTGAGAAATCAGTGTGTAGTTTTTATCATGGGATCCTAGAATGGCTAGGGTCCTCTGGTTCCCATCCCTGCTGCCATGGGGACATGGATACCTCCCACTAGACCAGGTTGCTCCGAGCTCCATCCAGCCTGGCCTGGAACACTTCCAGTATGAAGGATCCACAACTTCTCTGGACAACTTCTTTCATTTAGTCGACTTCTCTACTTAACTTAAGCATCTGTTCGCTGCTCGTGCTCCTTCTGCTACAGCACTAAACACAGAAAAGGCCTAGCCTTGAAAATTCCCACTCTTAACTTTCCTTAAAAATAAAGTCAAAATAATTTCAAACATTGACACGCTGCTGAGCTGTCATGGGAATGTAAGTGTATGCAGAATGCATTTACATACGTGTGCAATGGTTGGAAAGAATGTGACAGATCCTGCCACAATAAGTAGTACCTGAGCCTACAAAAAGTCCCTGCCAATGGGCCTATTTCAGGAGTACATACCTATGTAAAGTGTCTGGCACTCTGCATCCATCTTTTATATTACTTATATTTTTCTATTAATAATAGGACCATCTAAATACAATAAAAATCCAATTTGGATAGTGTGGCACTGGGTACTGTTAAATAAAGCAGATGTGAAGTTTCTAAACAAGAAATCCTTGAGGTTTGGCTTTGAAAAGAAGGAAGACATTTCACACAGCCGATGACATCTAATTTTTTCAAAGGCTTAGCTCGACGTTTCCAAGAAAAACGGTTCTTTCAGATGAAAGGCAGCACAAAAAGAAATGTCATGTGGAAAGGAAGAGTTTGGATTTGTTTGGGGTTTATTTTCACAATAAGGGAAAAGCGAGGATGGTGGAAGGTCACGGAATGAAAACAAAAATTAAGGAACGTGTAGCATGCCTTCATAATGTCTGGCATAAAATTACTACAAAAATGTATTCATTCGTGTCCCTGAAATCAGCTCCTCCAGCAAATAAGATACTCCTCCTTTTCCAATAAATTATTTGTAAGCCCACAACCTTCCCGTCTAGTAAATGAGGGTGGGCTGTTGTGGTTTTTTCCTTCCATTTATGCTAGTTCAAGACAGTGGGCCTTGCTGCCACGTAATTCAAGTGCAAAGCAGTGGGGAAAGTGCTGGCATTCTGCCCTGGCAGAGCTTCTGCCCCGACACCCAAAACTATCTAGACACAAGAAAGTAAGTGAGGAGTTGGCAGGAAGCTTGGGAGCCAACGGGCTCACGTGGGCAGCCCACCACAGCGTGCCAGGACCTGGATATCTGCCTCTGGCCCTGGGAACCTGTGTGCAAGTGTGGGGTGCCCAGCTGGGTCACTCACATCGGCACCGACGGGAAACTCTGCATTTATTTGTGCTGGGGGAGAAGGAGGCAGAGCTGAAAGGATCAGCTTCCTAAACACTTGCCAAGCCATCCATGAGTGCCATGTACTGTCTGCCTTTCTCGTTAGATTGATTAAAACCAGGGCTGGATGAGTATTATTTGCCAAATACATTATTTAGCAAATGTTGATCTTCCTTACTGAATATGCTATCTGACTGATCATTTCTGCAGTAGTCCACGAGCTGGACTAGCACCATTCAAATACTATTAGTTGAATAATTTATGAGATGAACAAAGACAAAAATGCATTGAATAATTTATTCAAAGAAAAATTGCTCCCAGTGTTTGGTTAGCTCTAATTGGATCCTCTTCTAGGCTAGATCGCACACATATATGCACTTGCTTAGGCAGACATACACACGGGCACACGCTCACAGACTCAAGAGAGCCAGATTCGGGAGGCACAGCAGATTAGCACTGCTTTACTTCACTGATTTTATTTCTTGAGGCCCTCTGGCACAGTCCAGATCAGAACAAAGCCTCATAAATAGACTGAAACAGTGAGTCCAAGTCAGAAATTCTGAATGTGAAGCTGAATGTGAAACTGAATTCTCCTTGCAAAGTGCAGGGTGATATGCAATGGGTCAGGAAAAGAGGAGCTGATGATTCATCTAGCAGTTGATTTTAGGATAATTTGAGAAGCAAGAACAAAAAAACTTCTGCCTCAAGTGGATCACAAGTCTCCCATCTTTGACAGAATGCATGTAAAGAAAGAGAATGTGGAATGTGTTGATTTGCGAACATGAACTTTCCTATTTCACAGTGAAGTGTGGACAGAGAGGGAGATCAGAAGGCAGAGATGGCAGGTATTCTGTGACCACAGGAAAAAAAGCCCTCTGCACCATGATTTCAGGCCCTCTGGAGCAGCAGCTGTCCCCAGCCATCAAGAGGCCCAGACCATGTTCATTTGCTGCAGAATGGTTTTTTCCCCCCACCTTCCTGAAGTACTCCCAGATATTCCCTTGCCACTGCAGTTTTTTCTTATCTTTAGGACATGTTACGTGTGAGTTCCCAGGGCAAGGAGAAGCTTCACTGACCACAGTGAGCTGCTAGACAAAGACATGCTGGCATCTTCTGCTGGTTACCTGATTCTTCACAGCTAATTTGGGGGCAGGTATTTCAGGTAAAGTGACAGCTTTAATTCACAGCCCCTTCAAAGCAACTTCCATATGAAGCCATGTAACCTCTCAGAGTCTGGTACCTCCAGGTCAGGGCTGAGGGCAGCAGAAAGACTTTACTGACAGTGCAGCTGTTTGCACCATAACTAACCACATGGATAAACAAAGGGCCATAATTTAGCTAAGATAACCTTTGCGATAACCTTACAAATGCTGACATAAACCATATGCACTGCCCAAACCCAGACAGGCAAAGGCAAACCTTAGATAAACTCACAAACTTTATAAAATTTACATGGTGGCATATCCAGGAGCATTTATAACAGAGAGGGATCCCACATTCAGGCCTAGATTTTAAACCCCCTGTAGCACAGGGAATAGAAGGTCATCTCCAATAACATGAGACGTGTATTAGACGAGAAAAGTAGCCAAAGAAGACTTGAAGGCATTGTTTATCTCAAAGAAAAAAAAAGCTTTCCAATTTGTTGCCTGCATCTGCAGTTTAGATCGCTGGACAAGATAAATGCAAGCAAATCAAAATGCAAAGATAAAAGAGAAATCTTTAGTTGGTTGTCTTGAAGGACAAAGCTGCATCTTCCATTGTTGATTTGCTCCCAATTATTTTTTTTCTCCTGGTTCTATTTTTGTAGAGCTCCCAGAGCTGCTCTTAATAGTAGAGAAAGAGTAACAGAGATAATTGGGAACATCCTGAATAACCTAATTCCAGAGCCCTTATGGTATGACAAGACACTTGAGGGATGTGTCCAGGACAATGTCAGCCGGCATGAAAGGCTGCAGGAAAGGCATTAGGGCAAGGTGACTCTCTTTAAAAGCTTGTTGGCACTTTCAGTTAATAAAACTCACTTGGGAAGTATTTTCTTTTATGTCTGACAGGTTTCTCTTTTGCCCTTTATGTATGATGTGCTACCATGGGTGCAGTTCATCCACTGATTAATCATTCTGTCTGTTCTGTTCATAGTGCATGGATAGCATAATTATGTTTGTAGGACTTAAAAGCCTGGGTTTCAGAGAATATCAGTGTCCAGAGGCAGGGCTCAGGAGTGGAAAGATGACACCACAGTTAGACAGCTTGCTTAGGAGCTGGCATGTGGGACTTCTGCTCCTTTTCCAGACCAGGTAACCACTCAGGCATGTGAACACAGCAGGAGCATGAAATTGAGTCCAGCTCAGGGATGCCAGCTGCAGCATCCCACATCAAAGAGCATGGAGAGGGGTGTAGTCAGCCACAGAGAAGTGGGCTGTGGGCATCCCATAGTTGTTATCTGTTGTGTATCTGGTACCACTTCATCCCAGTGCCTCCCTTGGAGAGGAACAAGATTTCATTTTGCTGGGTGCTTTCTGAAAGACACATCTGTGAAGTGCCTGGATCGACTTCAATGGGGGAACATCCCAGTTAATAACAGCAACCTGAGATGACAAATGATCAGCCCAGGCCGTCCTCAAAACATGGTCCTAATTGTCTCATCAGGGTGCTCAGTTCTGAAAACCACCACCAATATATTAAAGCAAAGAGTATTAATTTAAAATTACTGACCTGAAAAGCAAACACTAAAGTCACAGGCTGCTATTACCACCAGTACCTGCAGGAATTGCCCATAATAAACATGTTCAGAGAATATAGGAGCGCTTAGAAAGACTATTTCTTCCAGTACTTACTGCACCTTCTGGCCAATGTCCTCTTGCAGCACTGAGCAAGGACGGTGCTGTGTCAGCTCCAGGGCAAGATAATCCCTTTTATCACAGTTCCCTGACCTTACTAGAGTACAGCATGTTGCCTGGACCCCTTCTTTAATCAATGTTTTCAGATCTACAGATGAGCACATGTACTTCAGTGCATCACTGTGTGGAGCGTCAAGTCAGGTCAGAGCTTGACATTTGAATATTTTGTCATAAAGCAAAAGCACTAAAAACTTTCAGCTTGGATTAATAATCACTGCCTTTTTTAAAAGAATTTTTTTTAACAAACATCAAAATGAAAGTGACGGCGGCGGCAGCAGGTAAATTACCACTGCCCAATTGAATCCAAAGAGAGTTGGGGGCCTGAAATGTCCCTTCATGTAGATTGGCAGAGAAACAAAAAGTGTACTAGACACATGCACATTGACTTCAAATTTCTTGGCTTTCATCTAGTCCCTGAAGTATAAAAAGTATTATGTTTTTCCCTGCCTCTGTTCCCATGTTCACAAGTTCATAAGATTTGCAGTGGGAGACCTTTATTCACCATTAAACTGGAAAACAAACTTGACAGGAACTCTTTGTTGAGCTTGTTGAGTTCCTGTTTTGTCCCCCATCCAGGAACATTGAGCCAGCCCAGTAATTCTGCTACTCTGTGTCTCCAAGGCAATGCTGTTCAATGTTGACCAACTCTTGGTAAAAAGAGATGCAAAATGCCAAGTATCAGCTGCTGCACTTACAAGAATAGCTTGTTCTTTCACAAGGAGAAGGAGAGAGCCAAAAATTTTATGTAAGGTCTTGTACATCCTTGCAGAACTGCTCTTCAACTGTCCAGTACAGCTCTTTGATAACATGCTTTTGGCATCAAAATCAACAAAATATCAAGCCTTTAATTATTTCACTAGAAGCAAAACTATCTTCAGCTGAGAGGTAGGGAGAAGTTCACCAGAAAAGTGTTTGATCTGGGCTATTAAAAATCTAAATTTCCATGGCTTTTAGAATGTGATCCATAACATTTTAGATCACTGTGTTCGAATGATGGCTTGAGAATGAACTTAAGTTAAAGACTGAGGGTTCTCTATGTCTTAAAGGATTTGGTTCTAATTTCAGTTCTTTTTTGTTTTTTAAGAGATAAGCGGAGATAATTCCCCAAAACCCCTCAATGTATGAAGGTCTGGGGCTGCCCCATAAGCAGAGTGTGTGCTCAGGAGCTAGAAGGGAGCAGCAGCAGGCTGACTGCAATTGCCCAGCTAGATCAGCCCCAGGCAGGGAGTCAGAGCCCCATGGGCAGAGCCCCTCACTCTGTCAGGCCTTAGCCTCACTGTGGGGCCAAAGTGAACAAGAGCACTCATATGAATGGCCCCCACCCTCTGTATCCATTCTTGCTTAAAGAAAGACATCCAATTTTCACCAAAAAAAACAAACAAGCAAAAAAAAAAAAAAAAAAAAAAAAAAAAAAAACCACAAAAAAAAACCAACCACCAAAAAAAAAACCCCCCCCCAAAAAAAAAAAAAAAAAAAAAAAAAAAAAAAAAAAAAAAAAAAAAAACAACAACAAAAACAAAAAACCACCACTTCACAATAAGAGATGTGCATTTAAAATGTGGGGACAGAAAAATACAAATCCAGCCTCTATATCGGATAAGAATGCGAAACCAAAATGTATGAGGCTATAGTGGCAGTAAAATTTATCTTAAGAGATTCAAAATAGAGGAAATCCATGTCGGGCTCCTATGTTTAAAAAAGCCTTGTGACTGAATTACATGAAAAAAAGATTCAAACATGGTAAAAAGTTGAGTTAGTTTAACAGAGAAGCTGTCATTTTTAAAGATGTAGAGAGTTGCAAGATCAGATTTGTTGTCAGAAGCCAAACTGGTGAAGTTTACCTTGCTCACTTAGCAAAATAGAATATTAAACATCATTTAAAAGAGAAGGTTTAGAGAAATGCATAATCCTCTTTCTATGGAGTTTTGTTTCAGAAAAGGGCAATTCTGCACATAATTTATCTTTTTCTGTCAATAAATTTCTTAAGCCTGAGGAGGTGGAGTCCCATATGGCCCCATAGCTAGCAGGATGTGCAGCTGTAAGGTGTGCTGCATGCAGTAGAGACAGAGCACAATTACATCGAGTCTGCTCAGAAGGGTTGCAAATCCAGTAAGAATGGTAAACTTCCGTCTTTTGCTAACTTAGATTTGGTTACTGATTTCTCTGGCATTTTAAGTGGAAGGGGAGAACCAGAAGCACTGTGTGATAGAAAGCTCATTCATTCAAAACTGAATTTAACCCCAAAATCCTATTGATGTTGCTGAGTTTGGAGTACAGCTCACATGGAGGAAATTCCCAACACCCACAAAATCAGGCTTTGGGGGGAAGACTGTAGAGCTGAAAATAGCAAGACCATCCTTGTACTTACTCCCAGGAACCTGTTCTGGCAAAAACCTACAATATTTGGGCTGTTTTTCACCACAGGTTTTGCAGGTTATAGGGACTCCTGTATCTGTTTAAACCGAAGTCTGTGACCTGTACCTGACCTTCCCTCACATTATCTTCAGCATGCATAGAGAGCCAGTGCCCTTCTCTCTTGCTCCAGTGCAAATTGTCAAAGATTATTGTTGTCTCTCAGGATGTCTTCAGGCATGCTTTGGTATTCCTAGTGAAATATGCTGTGGCTTTACCATTGATCACCAGAGGGCAAAAAGGAAAATTTCACCCCCCTGGAAAGAACTGCTCTCCTACAATTTTCTTTTTTATTTATAAGTGTGTGTTCTTTCATCTAGTTTACTGAAATAATTCTGGGTTTTCTTTGTGAAATGCTTTTATTCAATAAAATTTAGTCCTCTTTCAACCCCTTTTCTGTTTGCTTGGCCTTGATTTTATTTCTGTGCGGGCTGGCAGCAGGGTCTGAACTCCCTGTGCAGTGAAACACTCAAACATACACTCTGAGATATTGTGCCATAATGCTGCTTGTGCTTGATAAGGACGTCCTGTGCCTAGATGAGAGGCTGGATCAGGTATCTGTTGGATTTAGCCAGGTTACTGTGCCAAAAGCATTACAGGCAAAGGAGGCATCTCCTAGCTGAGCTAAGCAGAGAGTAAATTTGCTCAGATGATTATGAAAATGGTTTTACACACCAGCTCATGCCCTGCAGAGCAGAAAAGTCCTGGATCAAGGCAGAGGCACAGCCAGCTCCATATCCTGGCCATGAGCTGTCCAGGTGCAGGCACCTTGGGGAGATGTGAAGGATGCACTCAATCCGTGCAGGCAACATCCCCAGGCTACAGCCACAGTGACTGCAGGATTTACTGAGCTGGTGCTTACATCCAAGTCATTGCACATCCAGGCCAGCTCTTGCACCCAGGCCAGCATTCTTCCAGAAAAACTGGATGCTCGTGGCTTGAAGGGGGGCACATGTTGCTGGGTAGAAAATTGGCTGAACGGCTGGGCCCAGAGAGTGGTGGTGAATTTAAATCCAGCTGCTGGCCGGTCACCAGTGGTGGCTCCAGGGCTCAGTTCTGCAGCCAGGCCTGTTCTTTACCTTACAGGACTCAAAACAGAGAAAGTCCATGTCAGGCTCCTATGTTTAAAAAAGCTTTGTGACTGAATTACATGAAAAAAATATTCAATCACAACAGAAAGCTGAATTAGCTTAACAGAGAATGTCACTTTTAAAGATGTAGAGAGTTGCAAGATCGGATTTGTCATCAGAAGTCATATATGTGAGGAGTGGCTGAGGAAGTTGAAGGTGTTTAGGCTGGAGAAAAGGAGAATCATAGTAGACCTAAATACTCTCTATAGCTCCTGAAAGCAGGGTGTAGCTTGGTGGCTCAAGTTGCATCAGGGAGTTTTAGCCTGGGTATCAGGAAAAATTTCTTCACTGAAAATGCGGTCAAGAATTGGAACAAACTGCCCAGGGAAGCACTGGAATCACCATCCCTGAAAGTGTTTAAAAGGTGTGTGGATGCAGTTTTATGGTGAACATGCTTAATGGCTGGGCTAGATAATCTTGAAAATCTATTCCAGCCTAAATGATTCTACGATTCTCTGCTTAATAAACACAGGCTGAACATTAATCTTGTTGCCCTGTTTCAGTCAGGGTGCTACATGTGGCCCTCTCATAGTTAATCTTCTTGTGCTGCTATAGGAAAGGGAACACGTGCTTGACACCAACAGTGCAGCCCTTGGGTGCAATTAAACATCAGGAACTACTCAAACGTTTGTAAGGTTTCCTTTTCATGCACATCTGTTTGTTGACCTTTGGGAACGAGACCCTTTCGTGACCAGCTTTCAGTGATAAGAAGCTGCTATCACAAAAAGCCACTGTCACAGCTGGCACAACACCAAAGACAGAGCAGGGAGACTGAGCTGTTGCTGGAAGAAGTTTGTCCCAGCCTGCATGGGGCAATGCAGGGAAGTTTGCTCTCCCGTCACCCTTGTTTTATTTGTTTTGTGGGTAAATAAAGGGCTTCAGTCTCTGCAGCTGCAAGCTCAGCAGCTTTCTCCACCATACATCATTCATTCCAAGATAAAAACAATTGTGGAGAGTCCCAGATCTCTGGTGCAAGCTGTTATTTGATTTATTTATTGGCACAAGGTTCTAAAACACGGTAGGTGCTTCTCTGCAGATAGGAGGAGATACAATTCCCAGGCTTTGAAGGGCTGACAGGAAAGATGCAGCATCCATAAAGTACACTAATATAGAAACAGAGAGACAAAAAGAAAACTTGCAACATTAGATTAAATGATTGTTTATGATTGTTACACAAGTTTCAGTTGTTTAGACATAGAGTTGTAGAGGCACACATAGTCCTTATGCACGTACCCATTTACAGAATATGTCATACATATAAACAATGAAATCAAGACTCACAGTTTTATCCAAGGGAAATTAGGAAAAAAACCCAGCATTTCCTGGCCAAGGTACCAGATGTAATCATAACTCTAAACAATTACAGTGCTCAAAATATTATAAAGGGCTGCAATACAGTCTCTGTAGAAAGTAGTTGGGGTGCAAGGGACTGAACAGGCACTGCTCTAAATAACAAGAATATCTTCCATTCTCCTGTGAGCGGTGTCTGCATGTGAAAGAGCAGACCACTGCTCAGGGAGCAGACTCACGTACAGGGAAGGTGTGCAAAGCACCAGCTGACTGCAGTCACTGCTTGCTGAGTTACTTCTGGTGAAGCTTCTGCTCTGTAGACAGCCCCTTTTTGCAACAAAGACTTTACCATGACCAGCTCACCTGCATAATCTCAGCCAGCTCCTCTGTTAAGTCTGGTTATAACTCAATGCATTGGCTGCCTGATTTTAATCCCTGCCCAGCACCACAACAGCAAAGGGTGCCCTTCTTCCTCTCACCCTGGAAGGAGTTGGCATGGTGGATGGGAACTATTCCTGATGCTTGAGTATTTTGACAAGGGTTTCTTCTGGCCTTTATTTGTGTGGCTACATTTTCAAGAGTCCAGAAGAGAGTATGTGCTCTTTAACTAAATAATAATAATAATAATAATAATAATAATAGAAAGAGAAGTAAAAAATTAAATGGGTACCCTGTTTCTCATCTAAGTGGACCAGTGGTGTCAAAGAGGTGTTTGAGGTTATTTCTCAAGGGTCATGACGCTAGCTGCAGTCACTGAGAAGGCAGTCTGAGTTACAGGTTATTATTTAAGACTTCGGACCACGTAATTGTTCCCTTTCTTCCTGGGATTAAAGATAGAAAAGCAATACTGTCTTTTTAGACAGGACTAATTGACATTCAAAGCCTTTGCTAACACTTGGGCAGAAAAGCCAGACTTTTAATGACTAGATCCTGTAAGAGGGTGAGAAGAGATGCTGTTCAGCCCTGTCAAAACGCTACAGTCATGATACTGCTGACCATTGGCAGCACATGGACTGACTGAACAGGAGCTAAGGATATCAAATCCTAAGGTAAGAGTGCAGCCATACGAAGTTTTCTGAGTCATTTTTGTGGTTTGCTCAAGTGAAAGTCTTAGAGATGGCTCCGGGGTTTGTGGCTTTTGCCTGAGAGCAAATGCACATTCGTCACTTTGACTTCATATTCCAGCTGCGTTTTCTCCTTCTCCCCCACCGCCCCTTCCTTCCCTGGAGGCTGAGGTCACACGGCAGGCAGTGACTCCCGGCGCCTGACACCGGGGAGCACCTTGCACTCACTCAGCCAGGAGCAGCTCCAACTGGGACTCCAGGGCAGAGGGAAAAACAGCAGGGATGGTGAGAGACCCTCCTCCAGCATTATTCAGCACCACCCTCTTTCATCAGCCGAGCGCTCCGCTTCCTCCCCCTTGAAGTGAACTCCGGGGCAGCAGTGAAGTCAGAGAGAGCTGTGCCTGTAGCCACAGCGAGGAATGGGATCTGACCTGGAGCTGCAAAACTGCCACCAAATTTTAACCAAAGGTAAATATACCCAGCCCTGCAGGAGCTTAGTTTCACACTAACTTCTGACATCGTCTTGCTGATACTGACCCCCACCCTGGCCACATCTGAACCTCCTCCTCACCACCTTCCCTCATGGTCCCTACACATCCCTCCTGCAAACAGCAGTCAGCACTCCCTGCCAGACCCACAGCTCAGGGCCAGCTGTGGGGCTCAGCTCTTGTGAAAGCAGGCACACCCATTTTCCAGACCATTTCAAAGATTTAACCTTTGCTTTCTTTTCTCATTCCCAGATTTTTCTCCAGGCCTTTGTCATTTGGAGACTGGATTACCTCTGCACCCCGGTTTCCCAGCAGCTGCAGCCTTTCCTGCTGCAAGTTCTCACAGAAGGTCTTTGTCCTGCCTCACCCCTCTTTGGATGTCACTCCACTGCGTCAGCAAAGGCTGGTAATGACATGGCTGTGTGTTGGTGCTCTGGTATGACTGACCTCCCTCTTTGCTGCACAAGTGGCCAAGTTTTCTTCCAAGTAGCTTCCCTCACATTCATCATTTTATTTCCTTTCTGGTCACCTTTTCAGAGAAGGAGAAATTTAGACAGAGGAATGCCCACAACAAGGTGGCCTTGCCCTTCTGCAGTGTTCCCTGTACTGAAGGTTCTACCTGCTGGATATGGGAAGGCACGAGGTGAGCAGGGTTCCACTGCTCTCAGTGCAAAGTTCAGTGTTGCCCCATCCTTCATCTTTACACACATAAGCATCTGTACAACCTCTCTTTACAGCACATCCAGTGTGGTTTTGCAGGGACTGTGTTTTCTTTCCCACCTGCATTCATCACAGGCTGTAGAATGTACGCTCTAAACCTCGTGTTGCTGCAGCAGCTATACAACAGCACAGCCCCTTTTCCCTGGATGCTGCACCCACCTCTGGACCTGGCACAGTATTCACAGAGACTCTCAATAGCTTCTGACTCTTCTCAGCACCATTTCTCACATGACAGGGTCACTAGCTCTGCAAGAAAATCACTGCAATGCATTCTCAGCATGCGCTCACGTGCCCAAGGAGCGCGGTTCTCCTGGACTCAGTTCCCTCTTGCATTCTACCTTGCTGCCACCTGTTCTCTTTATCCATCATCCATTTCCACGCTTTGCCCTTATTGCCTCAGCTCCTTCAGCCCTTTCCATCTATCCTGCTTATGTGATGGGTGTATAATAACATTATGGAAGGGTTAGTTTCCTTTGGCAGATGACCTGTCCTTAGTCCAACTGAGTCCAATTTAGGCCTGACAGTGAGGACTTGGTGAAAGCCTGGAGAAGAAGACCTGGAGGAAGAACAGGTCATTATCAACAGTCTGCTGACTGTCCTCAGACATTTCTATGAGCTTCAATGGAGGCTAAATGCCCTATGCAAATACATCTTTCTATGGATGTTTCTTACAGTACAATATTTTTAAATTTAAAGAGAAAAATACTGCCCTGAAGAAAATAACCCTTCATGTGGCACAAAATACAATTCTGGACAACAACCAGATCTGCATACATTTGATTCTTTTGCACCATGTCTTATATCACCTTCCTCCATTCTCTAGAAAATTCACAATGCAATGCAAGCAAGTATATATATTTGATTTTTTGTCATGAAACACTTCTCGTGAAAGATAGGAATCCCAGAGAGTATTTCAAACTGTGTTTTATAGTTCCTGTAGCTATAAGTAAAACAAATTTCAACATAAATCAGAGTGATATAACTATTTGCACATTTTATACAATGCCTTTTTGTTCCTCCTATGCAAAATTCTTACAGGATCCAATAGGAAATTGCTCTTTTTCATTCAGCTTCAAAGGCTACATTCTCATTTATGGCAAATATTCCTATTTCTTGAAAAAAAAAAAGAGACAAGAAAAAGATGAGAGCAGATGATGGTGAAGAAAGCTGAGAGACTTGGGTTATTTGCGAGTTTTCCCTCTGTGCAACACACCCATTTTGGTGAGGCTGTGAAACCTTTTCATTACCGGGTGCCAACAGAAGCGCTTGTTCCAGATTTACCCAGCTGGGTCGCTGGAAGCCAGGCTGCAAATCCCCAGGTTATGCTGGCAGAGACTTTGACACGTGGCTGGTGGAGCCTGCTCCCATCACCGTCATGGGAGAAAGGGTTGGCACATCAGATGTGGCAAGGAAGGAGAAGCAGACACCTTTGAAGGGTCTCTCAGATCAGCCTTGCTGCACTATCCTACCCAGGGACCCTGTTCTCTCCAGCTGAGTGATAAGGGAGGCATGTTTTCAAAAAGGTGGCTGTGATGGTACAAACATCCTCTGGCTGCTCCTTTCACTGCAGGGGTGAAGTCTCACTGCAGGGCAGACACAGGCACCATGATGAAGGGCAGTGCAGGGGCCACACAACCTGGATTTGGGGCAGAGGAGCTGACTCCTGTAACAGGGGCTGGGAGTGACACTGTCCCATGAAGGTGAAGAACAGCACTGCCTGGAAATGCATGACCACAGGGTGAACTGGAAAGAGCTGTCAGCAGCAAGAATGGCAAGAGGAGGTGGGGCTGTTTGACTTGGGATACTAGCAAACAGAAGTAAATGTCAGCAAATGTAAAAATGTCACTCTTGTAATGGACATTGTTGCTCCCTCTTTCATCAGAAATCCCAAACTCTTGGAGGAATGACAGGAAGAACATTGTTTAACCCATCAGGAGCAGGTGGACAATTGTGAAACCAAGAGCATGGGAAGTCTGGACACAGAAACACTTTGGATATCAGTGCAGAGCCCACAAGAAAACACTAGGAACACCACAATTACCTTCATTTTCAACAGCCAGAAGCAGGAAAGTTTGAGACATGCAAAAAGGCAGAAGGCAATTTTGGGTTTAGCCCAGAAGTAACTCTTCAGAGAAAAAGGATCAGGAATTTTATTATTGGTTTCTGTGGGGCAATAAGAACATAACCTTCTCCAAGCAATCCACATTTAATGTGGAACAGTATTTTGCTGTCACTAGTTGATGAAATTGTACATCAGCAGAGCAACAATCAGCTGTCCTAAAGGTTTTGTTTTCTTGCTTTTTAGACCATATTGATCTTTTCCCCCAAATCATACTCTCAGGCTTGACTGCTGCACATGGTGAAAGCTACAGCATGGAAATGTCAGAAATGTTTCTTTGAAAGACCTGTTCTGAAATGATGCCCGGGCACCACTTTCCCAGCAAGTGCCACTCACGCCCACCGAGCTGCCAGGACACCTGGGGGTGCTGAGAGCCTGCTGCTCCAGCTGGAGCTTGCTCAAAGGGGCCCTGGGCAGTGACAGTGGCACTGACAGGGCAGTGTGCCATGCCACAGCTGCTCCCTGTCCCCTGGCCTGCAGCACATCCTGCATTTGGCTGCCCTCTGTGTGGAAGCAAAAACCTTCTGAGCACCCTCAGTTTGCTGTACCCAGAAGGGAAGGCTCCCTGCATTGTGCACTTCTGAAAAACAAATGCACAGCCAAGAAAGTACCTACATTGTTTTTCATGTGTTTTTTCCCCCTCAGACAGAGCCTATGGATGTTTCAGGACCAGTAGAGTGACACTTTGTGACAGACAGAACCAGAGCTGAGAGGTACAGCTAGGATGCGCTTGTTGGAGATAGCCATACTTCTGGCCATGTGTAAGTGCTAATATTCAGAGCTATTATTCTGGCAGTGAGCACAGAGACAGCTTGCACCTCTGAAAGATATTCTCAGACAGCAAGGATTTTATAGGCTGTTTACACTTGAAAGGATTTTCTTTGCAACCTCCACAAATACAAGCCTGCATATGTATGAAGGGTTGAGAAGTAGCTGTATGTATCTTCAACGATGAAAGACGCTAGGCCAGCATGCTCTGAAGTTTGCCAGCCAAGCTCAGTCAGGCCTTTTTCTTCCTTTGTTCCGGCTCCCCACATATCTTGCACTGCATGATTTATTTATTAAGAATATTATGTTTCATTCAGTATATACACAGAGAGTGCTGAAAAATGGGAAGGCTGCTCCCCCCTGTTGTGTCTGCAGCTTGCTGTTAGGACAAATGCATGTAAGCAGAAAAGCTGTATGAGCAAAGTGTCAAACAATAAAGTTCCATTAGAGCAAAAGCAATGCCACTGTGCACATTGAAATCAATGTTAATAGCTTCCTTGGAAAGAGCTTGCAAGGTAAATGTTCCTGAGAAGTGCCTAGCAGACATCCTGACTCACAAAAGCAGGCTGTACTCTTTATGACTCCCAGGTACTTACTGAAAATACTTGGATGAGACAAGCAGAGATTTATTATTCACTGAGCTTGAGAAAAATAGTCACTCCAAAGTTTTCAGTACTCATAATTTAGTTCTGAATCTTATAATATTTTTTTTCCTTCTCTTAAAACCCATTCACTTGAAGCCCTATGAATGTATCAGAATCAGGGCTTTCCTTTCTTGCAAGGAGGAATTTTGCAGTTCTCATCTTTTATGGGGGGAATCTTTAAAAGATAGCCCATAGGCTAAAAAAAACCAACAAAACAAAACCCAAACAAGTGCACAAAACAAATCAAGTAAAATCCAATAATCATCCTCATCTGACAAGACTGAAGCTGTATACACACACCCTTTTGTCTGTATGAAGCCACTGGTGAAGCTCTAATCTGCACCTCACCATCGCTCTGCTTCAGTATAGCAAAAACTATCTGAGTTTGTTGAAGAGATGACTCCAAAGCTTTGTTTTGTTTCAGTCCATTTTCCCATTGAACATCTAGGTGCAATTTGAGGTTTTGTCTCCTGCAGCTCCCCTCCAGCCTGCTAAGGTTTCCCTGGTGCTGACCTGTGGCAGCCTGGCTCTCCCCCTTGCTGTTCTGGTACTGCTCCCACTGCACTCTCCCAGCTGGAAGTACTGGCAGCTGTGCCCAGGAATGGTCCTCTCCAAGAGTGGGAAAGCTGAAAGAGGAGTGCCAAGCCTGGCAGAGCAACAAACAAGGACAAAATGCCAAGGGGCCCAAATTCATTCCTCTCAGGCACAGAACGCCTAGAGCTCTGATTGGCATCTTTAAAAGTGTCCTGCACTATTGAACTCCCGGCAACCAAAGCATCTGATGGAGGGACATGAAGGATGTCACCACTGAGTGCCTATTAACTTCTTCAGGGTTCCCTAAGACATGACAGAAACATCCCTCTAAGTGCAACAGCAAAGTTTTCTTTGGTTGTACTGTATGACCAAAAAGACTCCAGACTTCACAAATTTATTATCTTACCTTCATGCACTGTTAATTTTGTGTAGAACAGACGTGCTGGAAAAAAACGCAAAAGCACTACTACATATTCTGAAAAGATGGTTTTGTGTGCAGGGAGTGGGCTTAATACAGCAGCAGTCTCTGGTGCCCTGTGATCATGGCTCCTCGTGCTCTGGAAATTTGGATATACTAAAAAAAAAGGGATTTTGACACACTGATCTGCACAGCCTCATCAAAAAACTTATTCTCTGCCTAGGTCTTTCATGTCAAGGGAGGCTGTGTTTTCCTCAGGGACCATGAGAATGGGCCCAGCTACTTCTCCTAGTCCTTTGGGCAGAGTTCATGACAGCTTCCCTGAGTAATCATCAAGAACATTTGATGATTATTCCCTGGTGGCATCATATCCCAGTGCTGAATTATTATTCCTGATGGATTAAGGCAGTTAGAGATCTAAGAGCAGAGAACTGTGCTCTGTCACTTTGCAGCACCAGCAGAATTTTGCATTGTGAGTTAGAACTATGCACTCAAGGACTGGGAAATTGTCTAAAGGACAATACAGGAGTGCCTGAAAAATTCTAGAGCCTGCACATAATGCAGGTCCCAGAGGCCTTAATCTCCTCAGCAGAGTGAGGTTTGCCAAAACACATCTGGTTGGAGCTGGGGGACAGACAGAAACGGCAAAAAGCAGTGGAATCCTACTCCAGCTGTTGGACTTGAAAGTTTGGGAGCAGGAATTGTAACATCATTTAGCCTTTAGCCACTACCTGTTGAACTGCTGGCTGATACCAATGACTGTCATCCAGGAAAAAAAGCATAGCAGTGTATTACTCAGTTGGTGTTAATGAGCCCTGAATAATCAAAATTTTCAAGTTAATTAGGCTGTCTCCATCTCTGGGCTTGTATCACAGCATCCTGCTTCTACAGAACCAAAATACAGTCTTGTCCTGTGTTATCCATGGGCTTCCCAGCTTATTTTGTAAAGACATCAACAGTGGGGCAGGAGAGAAAACTAATTCCTGTTTAGATAGTGTTGTGTTCCTAAATTACAGTCATCAGGTCCATATCCAGATTAGTAAACAAAGAGATCAATGATGGAATTCTGGCACTGAGGACAAGGGCCCAGTGCAGCCCATGCTTGCCTGGCCAAACTCCCCTTTCTAGGACAGCAGAAGAGCTGCCTCCAAACTTATTCTTGGGAATGACCTGGGACACACAGCATTTAATTATGCCTCCTTTTTTCTAACAAACCTCTTGGATCTAAATCTCCTTTCATAATGGTGTAAACTGATACCATCGAGCATGAACGCAGGAAACAATGAATAAAGCCTTGTTCTCCTGTGGCACAAACAAGTTTGTCTTCTTCAGGAAAAAGATTTTTATTTCATTTAGATTTCTTCTCAAATTTTTTTCAGCCTTGCAATCAGCAAAAATCATTAGCATTATTAAAATGCAATGCACAGAATGTTTTCAAATGAGTGATGACTTTGTATATGTATCCACCCTAACATCTTGCCCTTGCTTTCTGTTACATGACAGCATAAATCATTGAAATCACTATACAAAACCAGTGTGAGATCAGAATTGAGTCTATGTGTGGTGAACATTACTAAAGGGGGAAGAATTTTTAAAAAAATCTTCCTTCCCATCAAATCACACAGCATCATTTGCCAAACAACATGCCATGCTGCCTTCAGGCATATGATTAATGCCAAGGCAGTTCCAATAAAGCTTACGAAGCACACGGCCCGGGTCTCCCTGGAGAGTTAACAACAACAACGAGGAAAGCCTAAATGATGCTGTTCTTCATTTTCCAGTCACCAGAGACTTCCAGCCTGTTCCTCATTTTTGAGCATTAATCTTCATTTCTTTTCCAGAGTAATATTTCTCAGCAGTGCCTAATTTTATCAGCTGGCAACATCCACAAGACATGGAGTGTTGCTATCAGATGTCTTATTGAAAGGATTTTGCCTTGAAGTGCCACTTCCTTTTCCCTTTTTTCAATTCGCTTATTCTCTTATTTGCATACTGTTTTACAATATGTTGTGGTCTGGGTTTTCTCTGCTCTTTTGCTGGGGCTAAGGGCTTTGTTTCAAAGTTATCTAAGGTGTTCTGTGTGTCTTTTATGCACACCACTAGGTGTAAGTCCCTTTGTGACAGGGATAGTAACTAATCAGGGTTAGAACCAGCAGGAACATTTGTTTTGAATACAGAGAGGAGCAACAGTGAGCCTAAATGTATGTTGAAACATAGGTTAGATTCAAACACTTAAAGGTGGCAGAACTCCCAGGGCCCAAATTCTCAGTGCAGTGGTTGGATGTGGATGTAACAGTAATGCCTCTGAAGTCTGAAGGACAACAAATAAAAAAGTCTTTTCCCTCTGAATCTTCAGGGTGTGCATAAGGGCATTAATGGCACGCTTTCTTTGAGACAACGAAATGCATTTCGTTAACTGTTGACTAAATCATGTGTGGCTGTTCTTGTTTTTTGCCTGTTCTTCCACATGCCTATGAGAAAACTCTTACAACCTTGCAAGAAGTGATTCTTACAGAGGCTTCTAATAAAAATCTCCTAGCTGCTGTTTCCTGGGGAGCCCTGCATACGCACTGGAGACCAGTAGGAAACCAGGCACTTAAATCTTTGCTGGTACAGCTCTGTAGAAATTAATACAAATTCAGTATATTTTGTAGTGTCAGCAAGATCTGGCTTGATGCAAGACACTAGAGGTGCAGTGAAGCTTAATGCTTTAGGGCATTAATTGAGCATGTGCAGGTGGTGAGACAAATATCCTTGTTTCACAGGATACATGAATTTTAAAGGAGCAAAAGAACTGATGTTTTTTACTGCACTATCCACAGTCCATCCCTGGAGGCAGAAAACAAGATGTGATGAGCCAAAAGTCTGATCTGGGATGACAGATCCATCTTTACCACGGGAAAAACAGACACTTCACTACGAAATGACATCATCTTTAATAGCGTGGGATCTGTCACCAGCAGTTGTAAACAGAAACTGATTTACAAGTCAAACAGCCTCCTTAGCCAGCAAGACTTGATTCAAATTTGCAATCCTAGACCATTTTAGAAGAGATCTTATAGTATCCTTTTTGCCCCTCCTTTATTTACTGTTACCCAGTGAAGAACTTCTGCAGAGTCAGCATTTATGTCCTTCTCACCAGGAGATTTCTGCTTTAAAATAAGTTACTCGAGAAAATTTCCTTGATGCTGGGGTCTTTAAAACGAAGGATCACACGGTGGGGGCCAGTCCTTCAGCACCTAAGGCTCCTGCTCGTTGCAAGCGCTGCCATATGCACGACTCCAGCATGAGCCTGTAACACGGAGTGACAAATTTTAAACCCTGAGCAGAGGCTTGAGTTCCAGCAGTTGAAGCGTGTGCTGTGGGCCCCAGGCTCACACCTCCCTGTGGCTGGGAGCACAGCGTGCACATTCAGCGTCCGTGTGACACGGCCCGTCCCCCGCCGCCGCGCTCCGCTGCCAGCCTGCGCGGACGCGCTCTGCCGACCCCCGCTGTCCCTCCGAACAGCCGCGAAGCGAGAGAGCGACGGAGGCGCTGCCTTGCCGTCACAAGGGCTGCCCCGTAACTAACCCTACGAGTCATCCTGAAATCACCCTACGAGCCAGCCTGCCCCCAAGGGGCCCCCGGGAGCTATTGGCCCTGGCGTACCCCAGCGCTGTGCGCTGCGATGCCCCGTGCGCTGCTGTCTCACAGAGCGATGATGCTCGGGACAAATGTGTTACAGCATCTCTCCGAGAATGTGGTAGTGTGCGGGTCTGAGAAAATCGCCGTCGTAAGACAAGTTGCCGATTATATCGATGTTTTATGGTACTGGAGCCTTCCAACCGAGCAATCGTAGTGCTGTAGGTGTGGCTTTATTTGTCTCAGCTCAAGTTCCTCTAAACTTGACACGAGAAAAAACAGCGTAGGCCTTCTCATATTAAAATACCGTACATTACTAGAGTGCCACTAACTAACACCTGAAATTATAGCAAATATATTTACATCAAAGGAAGACACCAAAATCAGATATTTTTAGAGACTAATTCCACAAAGAGGCTTATTAAACAAACCCCAAGGAGAACCGGAAGGCAGATGACCCTTTATAGAAGATTGGTACTGTTGATCTCTGTCAAGTAGAAGGATACAAATCGAGAGTTTGAGCAGCGCTGGTGCTGCAGTTGAATTTTGAAATACTGCCACCTCATGTCAGTTCAGCAAGAAGATACAACCTAGGCCAGCTTCCCAGTGCTTTTCCCTCTGCTGTTTGCCTGGCAGTGTACAGCAGAGCAGCCTCGCTCCCAGAGGCACTGCTGTCCACATTATAGCTGTTATTTTTTTAATTGAAAATTAACTTTATGTTCTTAACACTAGGGGCAACGCCAGTTTATGCTCTCTTTAGGAGGCATAATTCTCTCTTCACCTTGAGTGGTCACCTGCTTGATCCACTCTCCAGGCTGTCTGAGACAGCCTGGCACCTGCATTGCCTGCAAAATGACGTACAAGGAGCACAGTGAGCCTTGAAGTGCTCCTCTGGCTCCTGTGAGCAGTCAGTGGGGACAACTCCTTCTGCTGGCTGGCTCATTCCCTGCCCTGGGGACTGCAGCCATGCCCAAGTGCCAGACACTTGTACATAAAAAGAAAAGTGGCTTGTGGGTTACAGGAACAGAGAAATCCATCCAAAGAGAAATGGGCTAAGTGTTGGTAAATAAAACCTGCAGGAGCCATGAGATGGCTCTGGGGCACTGCACAGGCACAAAGAAAAATCAGCAGATTAGGATGCAATTAAACAAAACAACCTCAGGCTCTGTCCCAGACCTAACATCCCCAGCTAGGCAACAAATCCAGAATAAAAGTGTACATAAACAGCCTTGGAAGTTTTGTCAGTAGCCGGAAGGTGGGCATTAAGGAGCAAGCAACAGCTTAATCCTGAAAAGAGAGGTGTTTAAAATCTGCCTAAAATTGGGGAGATGATTACACAATTCTCAGATCAGGTGCTGGACAGCCTCATCTCCTGGAAGGCTGCATTTTCCAGTCACCACACACTTTTCAGAGAGTCCCCAGGAATGGAACTCCTTCACTCTCAGACTGATAGAGATTCCTGCATGGAACAGTAAGTGTGGTTGAAGGTGATTCTCTACTGTCTTTTTGACAGTAGAGTGTCAGAAAAAGTAGAAGAACAAAACCTAACTTCCAGAATGGTGGCTTGCAGATACTCATGTTTGAAATCCTATGGCTGCATATGCATTTAGGTGTAGTTAATACCTTGCCTGGACAAACAGGTTTCCCCACTGCAAGGAGACAGGCCTCTTGTGCAGGTGTGCTGAAGTTCCTTTTGCACAGTGGAAACACCTGGTAGTAAGTGTATTAATTAAGTCAGAAACTGAGCTGGGAGGAGAGGAAGAAGACAAGGGTAGGAAGGAAGCAAAGCCAGCAGTTAGGCCCAGAGAGCTGTTACTGTGCAAGCTGAAGTGGGAGGAGAGGGAATGAAACCCTTTGTTTGGATTGTCACAAAGAAGAGAAAATAGAAGCCATGGCAGAGGGGGAAGGATAATACATATAGACGAGTTGAAGTAATCTGTGTACCAGTTTTGAGACTGAAAAACTCACATCAGATCATAGCTTCTCTATCAACTCCTTATGGCACCATCCTATTTTCAAAGACAGGAGATGACTGATAGTCCCTGCTTCAAGGGAGTCCTAGTGCTCTGTAGTCTATGCATACACATGCATGTGCACCATGCACACACAAGGACACAACAAGGACACACAGGCACACCCTGTGATGGGAAAATGTTCAGAACTGCACCCAGCACCTCAAGGAACCAAGGGATTACAGATTGGATTGTGAAAATAAACCTGTGCAGCCTCCCTACAGATTGAAAATCTGTACCCAGCAATCACTTGGTAGCCACCAGTCCTCGTCACTTCATACCAAGCACAGGTTCTGTATATTTACTGGCTCAATTGCAATTCTGCTCACCTTAAGTTTGGGAGAAGCGGCAAACGCCATCAGAATGAGAAGCTGACAGCAACAACACTACAACAATATGCTGTGGGAAGAGGAAAAGGGAAAGATAAGGCATATCCAAAACAGATCAAGACATGATGCTGGTGTTATCACACCACAGGGTGAGGACTGAAAACATACAACTTATTTCATTTAAAAACCTTAGGTTCATTCTCATTTCCACACCCAAAGGTAAGAAGGCAACTTCCTTTCTCCACAAATAATTCAGATTTTCTGTGTGTTTACTATTGCATATATCCTCTTCACCTTAGTATGTAACAGCTCATTTTGGGGAATATCTCCTAAACATTCTGTAAAATATCTTTTTCTTTCCTATTACAAAATATTTGCAAAAAAGTGTGGCTTTAATTTTTAGCCTGCTGTTTATCAATCAGCAGGTTACCAAAGGTTTCTGAATGAAATGTTCTCACTGCTTGGGAGGACATCCATATCAAAGATTTCAGCAGAGGAAGAAGGAAGCAAAGAGTGACTGAAATAGAATCCAGGATTTCTTGGTTTTAGTAAGAGAGAACCAAACTTCTTCACAACTCCGCCAAAACCCCTGACTGAAGGCACATGGAAACACATGCTATAGCCTAATGTAAGCTGTCCCTGAAGTCCATGAAGACACCCTCGTAAGGTGTTTGTGGTCTTTGGCTTGGACACAAAACCCAGACAAAGTACTGACAGGAAAACTGACTGTGCAGAACTCAGCAGAGAAATTAAACCCTACCAGGACAGGATAATAGGTCAATCAAGCTTGACTGGGTGCAAAGTTCTCCAAAATGTAGGTTGAAGGGAAGTTTTTTATTCTTAGAGAAAAAGGCTCTGAAAACTTCGGGGTCAGGGCCAACTTACCCCAACATTTGTGAGACATTTGTATTTAGGATTCTGTCTCACATGCATAAGTAAAAGTAAGGGGAGTACTGAAAGAATGAGTCCTTTCAGTAGTCTAGTCAGGGGTGCTGAGCACAACTTAAAGCAAACTGGAAATTTGAACTAGATACTACATTTTGTGTTCAAGCTTGAAATTAAATTTCTCCCATGCTAAGTTTTAGCATCCAGGTCTTCCGAGTGTGAAATAAACTACACAAACTGAGCCAAGAAATTCAAAAGAAGACACTCTTCTCATGCCAGGCTGATACTGATATGAGAAACTGGTTGCATAGGACAGGTTTGCTTTGTACTCTCTGCAGCTAATAGAATAAAGGCCGAGCTATACCAACATTGGAGGTAACAACAGAGGTGAAATCCCCAAAGCTGTAGCCGAAGGTTGTGTTTATCTTTTTATGCTAGGACTAAGCCTTATAGAAGCCAAGCTGGAACTTGTTGGAAGATCCATCTACGACCCGGACCAAAATGCTTTTCCCTCACCCAGTTCATAGGAGTTCAGATAAGGATCTGCTATTTCTGTCTTCAAGCCCAGAGCTGACTGCTGTCAGTCTCATTAAATGTGCAACATGCTTGGGAACTTGTTCAGGGCAGAATTTTGCCATAGGGTAAAATCTGGACAAGGGTATAAAAGTTCCAAACATCCAGGGCAGAGGAAAGCAGGCCTTGCAGTGAGGCATCCCTGAAAGCAGTAATCAAAAGGTAATCTTCCTTCCTTCCTTTCTTCCTTCCCATAAAACAAAGCAACAAATGGTATCTGCAGTGCTGACAGAATTTGCTGTTTGCCGAGGCTAAGATATAGCCATTGGCTGTTTATCTAATGCAGATAAATAAGCAGATATCAGAGTAAAGGTCAATGAAGTATTTGTCCTCTCCCTAAATTACACAAGACTGTCCTCATGCAGATCAACGTAATTGCCCTGGCTTGTGCCTTAGCTCATTCCTTTCATCCCAGAAGTGAACATTCCTGCTTTTGACACGTAGGGTAGTGAACAAAGTTCAAGTGGAGCCGCACGGAGGGAGCGCTCCCTAACGCTGTCATGTTTGTCTGGCCAAAACACTGGTGTCAGCAGCATGTGTACATACTCAAAAAGTACATTTTATGAATCCATGGGTTTGTATTCAGAGAATATCAGAAAGCAAACACAGAAAATCCCTCCACAGAGTTCACCTAAATATGTGGCCCGGCACACTCCAGGAGGAGGAGAGAACTGGGAGGGAGGAGATTTACGTGACTGAAAGAGCTTTTGTTTACAGTGTGTGGCCATACAAAATACAAAAATCATGAGTAAGAGGCAAGGGAGAATATGAAGAAATCCCTTTGGAGCAGTTAGAGGTCAAACCCCATTTCCTTAGACCAGAATCCAAATGCAGGGTGCACACTAGTCAACACTCACGTGGATGTGGTCCACTGGCTCTGCATCAGCCTGGACAAATGTGGCTGGACACAAATGCCAGTGTGTCACTCACACCTCTTTGAGAGTCCTCCTGGCCTGCCACAGTGCATTGATGTGTTTCTTCCTCACTTCACAGGGAAGTCTTTCAGGGAAATCTCTACATTGTGCAGGACATGGAAAAAATTACTCTTAGTTTTTATTTGACAAGTGCCATTGTGCCCTGAGGCCTGACTTGCAGCTGGAGCTCTGCCATGCAAAGCATCGCGCCACGTGGAACAAATACCCATTCTGACTTTTGGCATCACTTCCTAGCTCTGAGGAAGAGTCCCTTCCAGACTCTCATGCTCCCTCTGCTCAAGATGAGAGTGCTCAGGAGGGCTCAGGACTCCAGCACAAGCCCTGCTCCAGGACATGTGTTTGTGACCCCATATTCTGGCTTTGCCTCTTCTCTGTTCCACATCTATGACTTCCCAGGCCCTCATCAAAACAGAAAAGTTTCATGCCTCCCTGATTGTATGCAGCAAATTTCTTCCTGGAGCTGGCTCCATTCCCTGTATTACATCACTAGAAGGTGGGATAATACAAGGACAATCTATCTTCATATGGTGTAAAGACATTTGGAAAAATAATGTTTTCCAAACCTCCTTCACTCATCTTTAGGAACTCCAAACCTGGGAAAACCAGATGCTCAGGCATATAATTCAGGCACAATGCTGGTGCAGTGAATTAAAATCAGTTCAAGAAAGAATCCTGACTCTTATTACAATGAGTGAGAGAAAGCTGGATACTGTGGTTCAAATCCTCAAGCGTTTGTGCTCTGATACAACTGAAACCTCGCAGGAGATCCTGGGTCAAAATAGAAAAAATAGATTATTTATGGCATTCCTAACATGTCCACATCGTCCCAAAGCACATACCTGTCATTTACATTTGTTGTGGACTTTACTCCAACAAATTATTTTTCCTTGCAAGACACTATGATGCTTTCTCTTTCTTTGCAGGAAAAATAAGAATGCACACAACAACAGAAATGTCAGATAGGACTGAATAGAAACAAAAATAGACTTCATTAAAAGTGATTATGTGCTCACAGCAAGAAGTTATCACAGACCAGTAACTTCAGCAAGGGTGAAAAATGGTAGAGCAGTTACATGGTGCCAGCTGAACAGATGTAGTTGTTCTAAGAGAGAAAATCTGCAAGACACACCAAAACTGTTAAAATAACACCTTCTAACAACCAACAAAGAAGATGGGAAAGAAGATGAGGAATAATTTGCTGGGTTTTTTCCTGTAAAAGGTCCTGCTACAGAAAAACCCACGTTTCAGGTGTGCTGGTGGCCTCAAGCCAGCAGGATCTGCAGGTGTCAGGTGATGTCTGTGTGGTGGGTGCACTAAGGTGCTGTGTTCTTCCAGCAGGCAGGATGCTCGGCATGAGCCGTGGTCAAGAAAACATGACTTCCACGAGAAAACAACTTTGCAAACTGAGAAGATTTCCTTTCTGCCTGTCTGACCCACACCCAGACTTTGAAACAGTTGTCTGTCAAAAGCCACAGCGCTTCTTCCTCTGCTTTGCTGTAAATCCTCTGCTCCGCTGTAAATCCTCTGCTCCAAGTACCTGCTTGGGTTATTCGAGTATCTGCCTGGATTATTCAGATCCCCTACAGGCCCCAAGAGTGCCCAGTATCCCAAAGCTGGCCTTGTTGTCCCTCTGCAACCCCTCTTGCAGGTGAGAGCAGGTCATCACTCAGTCCCCAAAGAGGAAGGCTGCGCTCCTGGGCTGTCAGGAACACATCCCTCATCCAGCAGAGTAGAAAATAACCCACTAGAAAACCACAGCCTTTTGTTTTACCAATTAACACTTCCCACTATAGCTGATCCAAGACAATTGCTGAGTTATTTGTGGAAGGGGGTTTTTTTTAATCTCCTGCACTGTGGCAGCTGCTGCTCCTTTCCTTTTTCCAAGTCTGATTTCTGGTCACCATTCATCAGCTGGACAGCCAAGGAGTGGGGAGACCCTGGAGGAGCAGGTTTCATGTGCTTTCCCACAACCTCACTTCTGAGGAATTACTAACATTGACTAAATACAAGCACTTCATGATTTCCGGTACATATCCGGTATATGCTTTCACAAAGGCTAGAAAAATTTACTCCTAGGAATTCCACAACTTTCTCTTAATTAGTAAAATTGCATGAAAAAAGAGGTAGATTGTAGCTCAAGTTTCTTCTCCATTTACGAGTGAAGAAATTATTTATTATGTAAAATCAGGCAATATCTTTACATTACCTAAGTTTCCATAAACCTTTCAGAAAGCAAGACCCAGCAGATTTGTGAAGGACATTCTGTTTAAGACACTTATATTTGACAAGAGATTGAGGTAGCAGCGTTTTTGTTCTTAATAAATGCAATGTCATTAGATATTTTTCAGTTCATTAGGATGCTAACGAGGGATTACTAAGTTGATAATATACATATGATTTTCCTACTTGGAAATGAAGCGTTATTAGAAAAGATGCATAATTACATGCATCCACACAGGGAGTTCTGTATGTTTTATACATAGACAAGGCAAACCTGGCCTTCAGAAGCAGCTTCTAGTCATAGCTGAGACATTGTTGGAACAAAACTTCGGGAGCATTTCTAGGGGTATTTGAGGGATTTTTCTTTAGGGGTGACAATAATGATTCCTGATTCCAACCATAGTGGCCAGATGTCTGAAACTACTGGAAACCAGTGTAAATTACTTGTTCTCTATGAACCCTGTTTTTCAGAAGGATGGATCAAATTAATCATGTTATTCAAACAATGGTGAGGAAACCAATGACTGCAAGCACAGGGTATTGGTCCAGGGAGAGTGAGATAATTAATTGCAGTTGCTATAACCCGACTCGAGCACACCTGCTAAACCCGAGAAGCCAAAGCAGTATTTATTTTGACACACTTTTGTGGGAGAATGCTTGGAAAACCAGGGATTTATAATGCTACCAGCTTATGTAGTTCGAAGCATGAAATGTCCACAAATGATTGAATTTCACTGAGCTGCTGATACATGAAATGTACATAAATCCAATTAGGGCTATTAAAAGCAACCGTTGTGGCTACAGTTTCCAGTGTCAATTAATTGAAAGAGTATCAGTTGGACAATGCCCCTCTCAGAAGCTGCCTCAGCCAGCCCAGCCCCTAAGCACTGTGATTTATAGCCTCTTGGCCTGGAGGTGTGGAAATTTTGAAGAGTGAATTACTGTTGCAAACTTATTCTTTAGCGGCGAAATTAGACTATAATTCTATACAATTTGTTAGGAATGAAATAAAGAAATATTTTTCTTTTAATAATAGTGTTGGTTTAGAATGTTGTAAGGAGTTGCAAGCTGAAGCCCAAAGGATTTCTGTGATGCTTACTTAAAGCAGTCAGTGGGTAGCCTAAGTTTATTTAATTTCATTGAATCATAGAATAGCTTGGGTTGGAAGGGACTTCTGAGTATCATCTAGTCCAACTACCTTGTTCAATGGTGCTGTGAAGATCAAAGTCAGCAAGGGGGGGGGGGGGGGGGAAGAATCTGGACTTTGGAATGCATATGTTCAGCATGAGTTGGGGCAAGGGAGGGGCTTCCTACATTTTGCCAAATACAAAGAACATGTATTAAGAGCCTACACATTGTGAAGTACTTGAAAGAGCCGAAACAGGAAAAAGATGCTCATTATTGGGAAACCCGAAGGGCAGGTTTTCTTTTAACCCTACAAAAGTTTTGAGGCAAAACCCCCAAGACATCCAGTAGGTGCTGTTTGAACAAAATTCCCATTTTAGATTGGTTTTGAGTTATACAATATGCTTATTTTAAAGAATTTTAGATAGGAGAACCCGTTGTCTATATTTCTGTTTAAGAAGAAGCTTTCCTGAAAATTATTCAGCAAAGTTTTATGTGTTAAATACATCAATCACAAAAGAAAAACCTGTAATGGATTCAGTTTATAGTACACCATCTAAATAATGAAAGGAGATTAGAATAATTATTCAGGCCAATATAAGTGGACAGGGAAATAAATTATTTACTTAGTTGATAATAGCTAAGATGATATACGAAAGTTTTACAACTTAAGAATGAAAGATCACTTTCTAATTTTATTACTTATTTAAAATATAACTACAGTCAGTTTTATTATCTGCCATTTTGTTACAGCTCATAATTTAAGAATTATTTGCATTTTGTCAACCCTTCTATTTTATACAAGCGTGATTCTGGCTGTTGAGACAAGAAGACCCTGTCTGTGACATCCTGGAGTTTCTCCCTGTTCATGAGATGCTGACATTTATGCATAATTATCCATTTATGGTCATTTTGAAGCCAACATATTTAAGACCAAGGACTTATTCAATGCCTCTCTTTTAAGTGAATAGCAGGGAGATACAAGCATTGCTCTCCAGCTTGAATTTTACATAAATGTAATGGGTTTAGGGGCACAACTAAAAGACAAGCTGTGCAAGCTATGAGAAAACCAATAATAAGAAAATTTAATTAGAAAAATTCTGGCCAATGATGTGTGATATAACCCCCTCACACACACACACGAAAAAAATTTTAAAAGCTGACAAAGAATAAGACCCAAGTAAAGGTACCTTTGACATACTTGATTAAAATACAACAATGCCCAACAGAAAGATTCAGCAGCTACTGTAAGTTTTCTCTGAAATTTTTAGTAACCCCTAAGTGTATTGTGACTGCAGAAGTTACAATCTAAATTGGAAAATTAACAAGTTGAATAGAAATATTTTAATAACAGAAATTAATAGTGAACTTCCACTAGAAAATCTGATAACTAATACACCGAAGTTGTTATCAACAGTATGAAACACTGAATATGTACTAAAATTTAATTCCAAAGAAAGGCTGCCTATCAGTGTGTAATCTCATTATCAGCCCAGCCAGGACTCTCCCCACCCTGAAGGAATATTCTAAGTTTTCAGAAATACAGGTAGGTAATATTTAAAGTCGAGACATTCACCTAATCTCAGTGTATTTTAATGCTGCAAGTATGTTACTCAGAAAAGTCAAAAGAAACCATTTCCTTCTTAGCCTTCCTGGCCAAGAAGGAAAATAAATATGTGCTGCCCTTATAAGTTTACTAGAATTCCTTTTGGGTAGTCACAAAGACAAGATAATACGAAAATACGGTCATGATTTATATTTTGTGGAAACCATTTGTAGAGTGACAAGACGTTAATCACCTTGACTGATGTTAATTTGAAAGGAGCAATGTAAAATCAAGAAAACAGGGCCTAAACAGCATATTTAGGAGCAGTGGTCTTTTAAACCCTCCTAACAATGACATTGCTGAACTGCTCAGCACTTCCTGGCTGTGTTGGAGTAGCCCAGGCAAACAACCATTTTGCTGATAGCAATAAAGAATATAAAAAACTCTATATTTTAATGAATCCTCAATATTTTCAATTTTCAAATTTTCAGTGATGAATCAGAAATTAAGCTGGAAAAGGCAAGAGTTGTTAATTGGCTGAGTTTTTAATCTGAGGATTATCCAGAGCAATTTTTGCTAAGATCTCCAACAGAGAAAACTTCAGTATGCTGGCTCTGGACTTCCTGCTTTTCTGGAATTTTTAAAGTATCAACAAATTGTTTATTCAGATGCAGGATCTTTTCCTGTCACTATGGACCATAAGAATGATTTCAGTTACCCTATTAGAAAACAACTGGAAGTCCAAACTAAGAACTTAAATCTTGTTAGAAGCCTTTCAATATCATTTTAGCATTGACAGGCTATAGGCAAATCTCCCAAAATCGCCTTTTACAGTATCAGATGGAGTGACACTACTACTGAAGTATTAACTGCTACTAACAAATATATATTCTGAGCCCTTCTGCAGAGGAAAGGTACCCAATCATGTACAAGATGCAGAAGATAAAAGAAAAACACAGTATTAAAGCATCCCAGCTGTGGAGCTTTCCTTCTTGAGAAACAAGAGCGTGCTTGTACTATGTGCCCTTATCCCATCATGCAGACTATCTCCTTATATCTATGCAGGAAAAACCACCTAGGAGATCATCCAAAGCAACTTTGCATTGGTCTCCAAAGGAGGGATCAAAATCAGCCTTCTGTCTTAATCTGTGTGAATCTCCTTGATGTACAAGATGCTTAAACACTGCTGTAAAAGACACATTACAAAACATAGTCAGGTATGCTGAATCAGTTGTAGCTTTTGCACAGCTAACCCTTGTTGTTGCTTCAGGAAATAAATCCACTGGATTTATAGACTTATAGGATTTCCATTAAGTCCTACACTGTTTACATTAGCTTTATATTTAAGGACCTCGTGCAGACCTAAATCTGATTTCTGGAACTGCAAGAGGGATACTAAGTCTCAGCAGCAGTAAAATTTAATCCTGAGCCAAAACATTATGCAAAGTGAGTGATATGTAGAGCATGGCCATCCGCTCATCAGCAAAGTGATGTCAGGAAATTACCCTTTTTGGTCTCCCAGAAGAAGACCAACCCTCCTTCTGTTACATTGAATAGTTTTAACTGATTTTGTCCATCTAAACACTGTTGAAATCAACAGAGCTTTCATGGATCAATAGACAGAAGTCTACAAATATGTATTTTTATAGCTTTAAAGGATGATGGTGTTCCTGTAGACAGTCAATTGCAATTGGTATTTTCGGGTGTAACTAAAATTTTGTTCCATTCCATTTCTTTTTCGCTTTACCTTCCAGCACAGAAATCCTTTTCTGTCCTTTGCTTATGGACAAGAACATCTATATTCTCAGGCAACATTCATCCACACAGTGAAGAATTCCATTTGTGCTTTGAACTCAGCGTGTTTTTCTCCTTTTGTTTTTTAAAGTAATTTTCCTATTGTTTTGCTATTGCTGTGGACTGACAGTGGCATGATCTTCCTTGGAAAGGTCCAAGACCTTTACTGGCAAATGCTATCTGCCCCTTAAAAGGAGAAGGCGTGTGAGAGTTTTCAAACTGCCTACTGCAAGGCAATCCACGTGTCTGGCAAATGGCCCATCAGTCCTCACTGCAGGGGAAGTCAGGGAGAGTGTGGTCAGAAGTGAGAAGATATTGTTCAGATAGGTATGTGGTAGCTGTCTGGGGAGTCACTTGCCTGGTTACAGAGGTCAGGCGCCAAACACCATGTCTGGAACAGCAGCAGCGACTACGAAGAGGATCCAACGGTTCTGGGCTCGCTGCCATCCTGACAGACGGGCATACATGCGAGTATCCAAGTAGATGCAGGCAGGTATCTGTTTTGGGATGCTTTAATGGGGATCTGCTCTGAATGTCTTTGCCCATGAGTGAATGAAAGCACCATCCCTGATCCCACACGGTGTACAGCTGCAGAAAAGCTACAAGCTCAAATCTGGATTCTGAGTCTTCCACCTACACCTGCTTCTGGGATAATTAGATTTCCGGAGTGATCCAAAGGGACCTCAGTACAAAAGAATCAGGCTTAAACATCTGATTTTAAGCAGAAGGAGGGACTGCAGAATATACCTGACCTCATGGCTGAGCGTCACCCTGGTTTTTCTGAGTTTTTTAAAGCCTTTTGATTGTTCATAAAATGGAGTCAGACTTCTTAGCTACTGTACAATATTAGGAGCAGTTTTCACTTTTTCTCACACATGTAACATAAACAAATCCTTTGTTTTTCATTCTCTGTCCTTTGTTTGCATATTTTGAACCTGAAAACAATTGTAAATGACAGTTGGTCTGGCCATTCGGCTGGGAGGTGATAACTCCAGAAGCCAATCCACAGCCAGACCCACAAATGTATAAAAAGTGAGAAATAAACAGGCAGAGGGTTCTCCTCCTCGGTTCTCGGCCTTGGCTCTCTCGGAGGAACAACTCTGCCCTGCGAAATTTCTCGTCTACGTGTGATTGCTTTGCATATCTCAGTCACAGCTGAGAAAGGTATTTGCTCCTGCCATGGTTTAGTCCCAGCCAACCACCAAGCACCACACAACCACTCGTTCAGCCCCCAACCAGTGAGGCTGGGGAGAGAACAGGAAGGGTGAAAGCCGAAAAACTCATGGGTTGAGATAAAGACAGTTTAATAGGGAAAGCAAAAAGCACAAAAGCAGATGAGCCAAACAAAAGAAGGAATTAATTCCTGCTTCTCATGGGCAGGCAGGTGTTCAGCCATACCCAGGAGGGCAGGGCCCCATCAGATATAATGGCTATGTGGGAAGGCAAATGTCATCAATCCAAACATGCCCCTCACCTTCCTCTTCTTCCCCCCACTTTATACACTGAGCAGGATGCCATATGGTCTGGAATATCACTTTGGTCATTTGGAGTCACGTGCCCTGGATGTGTCTCCTCTCAGGCACCCCCCAACTCCCTCACCAGCATTCCAAGTACGAAAAGTAGAAAACTTGGCTCTGTGTAAGCCCTGCTCAGCAACAACAAAAACATCTCGATACTATCAACCCTGTGTTCTGTGCACATCCAAAACACAGCCCCATACCAGCCACTGTGAGGAAAATGAACCCTACCCCAGCAAAAACTAGTACAGCCCTTCTGGGGCGCTTGTAACAGTGACAGATGACAAAGAGTCATTTGTGAAGAGCTGGTGCCTCTGATGTACCCATTTGTAGGCATTGCTGTAGATAAAACACACTTGAAAGACGACAGGGAACAAAAACTTTGAGTTGACTTTGAAAGAGAAACACAATGAGGGTCAAGTCTCAAGACAGACTTAAAAATTCTGTAAAATCTGCTGAAAAACGTATCTGTCTTATTTGTCTTCAAACCCTCCTCTAACCGATAATAATAGATCTGTGTGGGTTTTGTGTGACAACGGCAACCTGGAAACTAGATAAGATCATGAAACTCATTTTATATAAGCCATCAATTGTAATATTCAGCCACTAGCACCGTAGGCTGGTGGAAATCCATGCTCATTCATTTCAATCAATGTGTCAGAATTACTTTTTTACAAAAAGAAGAAATCAAGAAAGCTTCTTCATAAGCCGCAAGTATTTTCAAATGTTTATTTTCAGAAAAAAAATACTATGGAAAAGAGTAGCTACAAGGCAAAACTAGCCACAAGGTTATCTACAAGTGAAAGTGAACCAGGCAGAAACACGTCGTGAAAAATGACATGCATTACCAGAGACAGAAGTGCATTTTGGGAACTGAGACTCCTTACCCAGATATCATTATATTTAGACACAAATTCTTCCCTAAGACACTTGTGAACATGTCTGGTGGTCCTTTTTGTAGCACAAGGGAGTTTGCACACCTCATGCACATGGAAGAGCTCAATTACCTCTGTCCTAGAAAATGAAAGGTGAATACATTTATTTTATGCAAAAAAAATGTTATGTATAAAAAATCCACTTTAGACCTCAGGTACTCTGAATTTTATGTGTGCCTAAAAAAGAATTTACCTAAAGTCTGATCCAGTAAAATGTATCAGTTACTAAGAGATTTTCTTATATGCTTTATAAGTATATAATAGAAACTTGGAAAATTCTGATCTTGCAGCTTTTAGAACAGAAATATTCTGCAGCTTTGGAGAAATTTATTGCAAATTTAGCAATGAAAGCCTTAACATTGCACTGCAGACTAGTCTTCTCCAACCATCTCGGCACAGATCACATCTCCAGGCTTGGGGAAAACCACAGCAAGATTCTAGCAATAGGGACACCCCCTCATACATGACTGCCTTCTCTTATCCCAGCCCTCTTCCAACTGCTGAGCTCTCCTGACATCCATGGCAGATGTGCAGTGTGGCATTCTTTGGCCTTTTTACATGGAAGCTGGCCTGTCCCAGGAAGGATGCTTGCGTTCATAGCTGCATATCGTTACCTTCAGGAGGGAAAGCAGTATCAGGAAAGCATTACATGCCGTTGCAACTTATTTTAACAACACTGAGGCTGAAAAGCACAGAAACTTGTGACCAGAAAACTCTTTTGCTGGTCAGAGAGCTCTCTCCACTGAGCACAGCTTAGTACTGCCAGCCTGTGTCCCGCCAGGTCTCCCTTGAATCACATCTGTGAATCACACCTTGAATCACAAAACAAAACAAACATATTCCCAGAGTTTCACAGTCTGTTTAGACTGTTGAATGAAAACAGCTTTCACAGGCAAGGGTGCCACTACAAGCTGCATGTAAGTAATAGTTTAGAGGGGAAGATAAGCATATTGAAATTTGGCTCTACTCACCAAACCTGAACAAAAAGACTCCCATTTTAATTCCAATGGAATGATGAACTGCCAATAGCAAGCCTAATAGCTGTAAAATAATGTAGCCTCAGCCGAATGAACACACTTCCTGGATGCTTCCAAAACCAGGTGCAAGCAGAAGATGCTGAGAGCACGCTGGCAGCAATGGGCCACTGGGGAGGCAGAAAGGCAGGGGACAGACAAAGGGCACAGGCTCTGGGAATTCCATGGGTTTTCACCCCCAGTCTGGTGCCCCATCACTGTGTTTTCTCCATCAGCACAAGCAAGGTCTGGAGAAAAGAAAATAAAGTCAAGGGTAGGGTTCAATAGTTCCTACTTTTAAGTGTCTGTGTTAGTTTTTCAAAACTTGCATTGGTCTCCCACTTGAAAAACAGCCAGTGGAGAAAAGGTGACCCACTCTGTCCTCAGACAGACAATGGTGATCCATGGGCTGAAGACCTCCCCAGAGGTGCCTCCCATTCTGCACTGGTACAGACTGTGTCCAGAAAGCATTGACTGCTTCCTGGTGCTGCAGGAATCCCATGAATCCAAAGAGTCAGAACTGAATCCAGACTGGTCTATTGTGTCTTCAAGGATATTCACTTGAGAAATAGGACCCAAATGAGAGACCTTTTCCTTATATATGAGTTCTGAACAGGGAGAACCAATTTGAGCATGAAAGGGAGGACATGAACATGTCCTCGTGTCCCTGAAAAACTTGCTAACAAATCTTCTAGTTCAAGTGTATGGTATAAAAAACATCAAACTCCTCAGCCATTTCCTATTGCTAAAAGTGAACATATGCAGCCAATTACATGCCATTAACATCATTTCACCAACAGAGAAATTAATTTGTGACACCATAAGGCTAACTTCATAAAACATGGGTGTCAAATCAATCTGCCTGTAATCTAGACACTGGCAGTGACTTATGTACACTAATAACATGTCCCAAATTTCTGTTGTCTTCACTTTCCTGTGCATCCCTTGACATGCTCAAATAAGTATTTAGGCCCCCTCACTCTATTTATGTGATTCCTGAAAAATTAAATCACTAACTGTTTTTAAAGCTGTGGCCTATAGTCAGATTTGCTTTAATTTGTTTTCTTTTTCTTTTTCTCTTCTGTGCATTTCTTTTCTAAATGTAGCAAATCTATATAGCTTTATGTTGGTAAAAGTGTCTCCCTGGACACAACACCTAAAGCAGGGTTCTGCACAAAAGAAAATACATAGTATTCATTCCAATATCAGGGCAAATTTGTATCTCTGTGCTATATCATAAAGCTATCCTAAAATGAGCTTATCCCATCTTGTGGTAATTTTTCACAGTATCGGGTTGTGCAGTGTGGCTCCTACTATCTACACCTACTGGTGAAGAGGGCATGGTGAAAGAATAAAGCAGATGTTTAACACACAGCATGGCATTCTATAGCTGTCTCCAGCTTCCAGTAACACAGCTTGTGGTCTTCCTATTTATTCTTGGAAAAGTTCACCATGGGGCAAGATAAAGGAGTCCAGTTACAGCACCAATGTACCTTTGTAGTCTCCTCCATCAGCTCTCATCACTCTGCCCAAACAGTGAGGGATGAGCCCATGATTTTAGAAGCATCCAACCCATAAATTTCCGTACATAACTGCAATTACATATCATATTTTTCTGGCTGTGATATTTTTAATGGTGTAACAGAGAAAACATACAAATCTTTAAAGACTGCCCTGGTAACCCCAGCAGGGTGATTCCCTGCTATCAGACTGGTTTGATCATTCCCTTGTTCTGCCTTGGGATGGACATGTGTGATCAGGACACGCAAAGCAATCACATGGAGACAAGAGATTTGCAGGGCAGAGTTGTTCCTCCGAGAGAGCCCAAGGCTGAGCCAAGGCCAAGAGCCCCTCTGCCTGTTTATTTCTTACTTTTTATACATTTGTGGGTCTGGCTGTGGATTGGCTTCTGGAGTTATCACCTCCCAGCCAAATGGCCAGACCAACTGTCAGTTACAATTGTTTTCAGGTTAGAAATATGCAAACAAAGGACAGAGAATTAAAAACAAAGGATTTGTTTATGTTACATGTGTGAGAAAAGCAGAAACTGCTCCTAATATTGTACAGTAGCTAAAAGGTCTGACTCCATCTTATGAACAATCAAAAGGCTTTAAAAAACTCAGAAAAACCAGGGTGACAGACATGAGCAGGTGACAACCTTGGTACAACGGGAGGTAATCCTCTCCCTGGTGTGATGCCACCCCCTCAGCACTGCTGTGACAAGTGGGTCTGAACCGGTTTACACCTCTTAGGTGCTTGGTCCCTTTGAGGATCTTCAGATTCTCCTTGGATCCCTGAGCATCAGGAATTCAGACTACCTGCACACCATGTGAAGTGGGTTGAGGTCCTTCTAAAAGCAAGGTCCTAATTTAACGAGGACTGCTACATTTCTTGTTATTTAAAATACACGGCTATCACTTTTGTACTTGAAAGAGAGTGACGCAATGTCTGCCTAATGCTGATTTCTGTGCTAGTATTTCTTAGGTGTGAGCTGCACATGCTCACATTGACTAACGTGTTCACAGATTGAGGGCAGTTCCTGTGGAAGCTGAAGAGGACAATGTTCCGGTCATCCCAGTTGTTTTCAGATGAAGCCAGCTGCCCAACGGCACTGAGCACAAGGAGGTCACGGCAATCTCAGAGACCCCGCAGAGTATCAATGACTTGTCTTCAGACTTCATTTGGGTTGCCGGAGTCGCACCCATCGCTGCCTCAGATCAAGCTGACGCCAGCGGCTCCCACACGCGCTGGGTTGCTTTCCATATTCAGCATGCAGGGAACAGGGAAGAGCAGCAGAATACATCGTTCCCCATTTCACCCGAGCATGCCGGGCTGGACTGCGTGCCGCACAGCCGCGGCTAACAGAGGGTCCACAGCCTCTAGCCGCCGTAGCGCCTTCCACACACGGCCTCGTAGTGCCACCTTCAGCCCGGAGCGAGCCTTCCCTGCCGCGCCCGCGCTCCGCCGGCAGCCGCGCACGGCCCCACGCCGCAGCCGGCGGGGAGGGCGAGTCAAAACCACAGCCCAGCTTCAGGCACAAACTTGGTTCCCTTACATGAAAAAGGAAAGGAAAGGCCAAAGAAAACAAAAGGATCTGGCCCTTTGCAGTGCTAGGTCATCCATCAAAAGCTGCGTTCAAATCTGCAAAGCCCTGGGTCTTGTTATTTTATCTTGGCAGAGATTTCGCTGAATATCCCCACGCTGAGTCTGGCTCCTCTTCCACTCCCGTGATGGTACACTGGTCAGTAAAAACCAGTAAAAAATGAGATTAGCACTTTTAGTGAAACCTTAACGTGACCTCCTGAGCAGCAATTTTACAACCACAACCAGTTATAGGCACAATTACTGTGGTGAAAGTAATTTAGGAAGTGCGCGATGTTCAGATCCAATATGACGTAATACTTCTCTTTTTACATAAACCAAAAGTTTCTAGCAGCTGTAATCAACAGAAATCATACATCAAGGGAATTAAACTTTCGGCTCTGGGTTTTTTTTCACCTTTGTGCTTAAGATAAACACTGACAAGGCTAATCCTAGCTACTTATTGTTTATTGCTCAGAAATAATGATTTTATTAACCTACAGGCCCAACATTGTCAAATTACTGAGGTATCAGCATACATTTTCTAGCCTAGTGCAAGTCTTTAATATTTCTGAATGTTACTATTTGTTCTAATTTATTCTTCGAGCCAAAATTTCTAAAACACCAAATCCTATTCATCTCTCACATTCTCCTCTCTTTGCTTTAACATTCTTCCAACCTCCACCTTCCTCTTTAATATTAAACTAATAGCTTTTATGGAAACATTTACAGTTTTAATGTGCTTTATTCGTAGGTGCATGTAAACTTATCAGGAGTGACTGGAAGCAAAGGAATGTGGTATTAACACATTCATCAAAAATAAACTTCATAAAACAAAGTCACCTTGTAAGATACACAGAATAATAATAAAAAAGACTAATTTCCCCTTAACCTAAAGTTTATTCAGTGCAAGAGGTCTAAATCTCCTTGTTCTTGCATATAACATGGATACAACGTGACATATTTTTAGTAATCTAGTAAAATCTGTTTAAAATTTAGTATCTTTGGGGATTTTTTTGGTTAAGACATTCAGCTTGTTTTTGGGGCTTGGTGAGGGTTTTCTTTTCTGATTCACTGGGTTTGTTTTCTGGGGGCAGGGACAGGGGGAGTGGAGCAGAAATAACCAACATCTATGAAGGATTCGGTGATGTTAGAGCAAACTTCTTTAAAGCCCAGCCTGAGCCTCAGAATGTACCATTTTGGGGAACAGCTTTCAGACACAAAAGCTCACATCTGTGATATGCTGGAGTCCATGCAGCTCATGTCAAGGCTCTTCAGCTTTCCACAGCATTTTGGAAAGCAAATGCCTCAGAGCAACGTTCTCATGTGACATTTTAGGCCTCAATATCCTCTGTGCATCAGGGCTGCGCTAACTTTGGGGACCTGTTTATACAACCTCTAATTACTGTTAATAGTATGAACTCATGAAGGAGTTGGTTCTTTGAAAACTGTGGTGATTTTCTTCGTCTGTATGTACCCACAACAACAAGAACAATCAGCAGATTCTCTGAGGGGTCCTTGGCGCTGGCTCAGCGCATGTTGTTCCACGGATTAGAGACGGGAACTTCAAAGCTGACCTCTGACCAGCTAAGGACTCGGCAAAGAGGTGGCTGGGACAGGCAGAGGCAGTTTTTCCTACAGCTTGGGAGATGAAGGAGAAGTGGGAAGGATGTGAAGCTGTGAGCAACGAGATAAAAAAAAAAAAAAAGCCAGAAACAACAGAAGAGGAAATAACAGAAGAGGAATTTTTTTATGGACAGGAAGAAAGGAGAACGCGGAGGATACCCAGGAAGTATCATTTAGGAATGGCATAGATAGAAATGCTGTTGTGGTGGGAGCTGTAGTGCCCTTTGCTGCCAGACTAACCAGGGTTGGCAGGGGAGTTAAGACATCCAGTAAAGAATAACATAAACCAAGCACTGTTGGTATCGAGCCCCTGAAGATTTGAACCAAACTTTGCAACTTTTTTTGTTATTATCAGTAGCTACAGCTGCAGAGTTACGATTAACCAGTTGCACTGTGAACATTGTGCTCCACTAATCCTTTGTTATAAGGAAAAGGGAAGAAAATCCCAGGATGAATGGGCTATCTAGATGACAGCCCGGGTGAAGTCAGGAGGACGGAGAAGTACCTGGGGGAAAGGTCATTCCGGCAGTGCGAGATCACAACCCCCGACCCATTGACCACCTACTCAAAACGGAGCCCAGACTCGGAAGGGGAGCAGAACTGAGCCTGCGGAATAATTACCGTGAGAGAGGAATGACGAGCAAATAGGGGTTTGAGCACTACTTAAAAATTATGTCATTTGTAACCAAGGAATGCTGGCGTCTTTTTTTGATAAAATATATAAGCAGCGAAACGTTCTGGTAACCGGGGAGCCAGCCTTTTTTGGGCCACTGCTTGGGCTTTTTGGGCTCCCAGCTTGGAGCGAACTGGAACAAAACGCGGAGAACCGCGGGAAGAGAGCCTCGGTTGTGTGTGAACTGGCGCCAACCCCGGGATAACAAGCCCGCGCCGGGGCGGGCACGGCCGCTCCCGGGGTACCGAGCCTGCGCTGGGACCGGCACGGCCGCTCCCGGGGTACCGAGCCTGCGCTGGGACCGGTACGGCCGCTCCCGGGGAGCACCCCGTTGCAGCCACCGCCTTCCCGGGAAGGGAAATGGGACGGGCGCGCCCCGGGCACGTGCACCTTGTTTTGGGGGCGGGGCCGTTGGGGGGCGGGGCCGCGGCCGCGAGCCGCAGCGCCTGCGCGGGGAGGCGGGGCGCGCGCGGGGCCCGGGCGCGCCTGCGCGGCAGCGGCGCGGGGCGGGGCGGGGCCGGGCGGGGCCGGGCGGAGCCGGGCGCGGGCGGCGGGGCCTGTTCGGTTCCCTCCGCCGTCGGCGCCGAGCCCGGGCGGGGCAGGCAGCGAGCAGCGGCGGCGGGGGTCAGCCCTCCCGGGATGTCGCAGAGTGCCATGTCCGAGACCTACGGTAGGGTGCGGGGGCGGGGTGAGGGGATGCCCCTCTCCCGTCTCCCCTCCGGGGGAGCGGGCCCGGGGCCGGGCAGTGCCCCCTCAGGAGCGGGGAAGGAGGCGGTGTGACGTGAGGGCTCCCCGGGCTCGGGCGGGTCCCTCTGTCCGCCGCTGCCCTGAGCCTCCAGCGCCTGCCCCGCCCGTGGCTGCCCGGCCGGCCCGGCTGGAGCGCTCCGAATTACCCTTCAGGGTTAACAGGGACCGGCTTGGGCGCTGCTTGTGGTCCGGGGTGTCCAGAAGGAAACTTGCAGTGCGTGTCCGCTGCGAGAAGCTGCCCGTTCCTTCACTTGGAGACGGCGGGTGCTTCTGCGGGTCGAGTTCGGGTTTCGGTCCTGTTGTCTTAGGCGTGCATGCGTCAAAAAGAGTTGACTGTGAGAGTGCGTTGGGAGGAGAAGGATCAGTTGGTATGTTCGTATGTCCCTGTGTTGGCTTGGGTGTCTGACGGCTGCTGGTAGGAAATCATCCGATGGAGTAGGTCGGAGTGCAGACGCTGACAGGGTGTGTCCAGTGCGTTGCTGGGAAGCATCAAAGAGGAGTGAGGAGTCAAAGAGGCAAGCAGAGCTGGTATTGCTGGCTAGGTGGAGGAGATGAGAAATAACTGAATAGTATGGATTACTTTTCTTTATAATTTTACTTGAAACGCTGCTTTGAATAGATTTCTTTTCTACCCTTTCCATAACCACACAGTTCTGTCATATTTTCCAGTATAAAGATGCTGTTGTACATAGAAACATATTCTAAAGACAAGCAGTAGGTTCATAGTCTTAGTCCATGAGAGTAGGATCAGAACTGAATACAAAAAAATTGAATAATCAAGGCAAAATTGGATACAACAACTCTGGAAACTGCTTTGGAGGCTGGGATGTCCATCAGGAGTAAGCAAGGTGACCTGATTGTTTCTACGGTATAAGTCACTTTATTTTCAATACTGTAGTCATCAGTGCTTGATATTCTGTCCTACTGGTCAGTGCTTCAGTGTACAGGAAATGTACAGAACCAAGGGGCAAAACTAGGCAAGAGTGTGGGGCAACCCTTGAAGTGTCAACATTAGGATACTCAAACCCTGCTTCTTTTGTCCATCTGTTCTTGAAACGTATAAAACTTACAGGTAGAAACCAGAGGGGTGTACTTTGTCCATCTAGATTTGAGTTTAAACAAGTTCTTCATGTTCTGTACTCTGTGATCTAGAACTGGGATCACTTTGGCTATGCTTATGGTGGTCTCTGAGCAAAAGAGTTGGTAGAAAACCAGAGGTGACAGAATTTCAATGGTGCTCCTCCTTTGATGCTGTAATACTAGGTAAGCCAAACCAGAACAATTAAACATTTTTTGCATTGTTCCAGTGATGCAGAATAGAGATAGTAAGCCCACTGGAGCTGTTGATACTGTCTGATTATTTTGGTATCCTAGAAAACAAGCCCTTGAAATGGAAGCTTTGTAGCTGTGGGTTGTTCCTGTTATTTGTTTAATTCTTGTTTGATATATTACCTTTTGGAGTTTCCGTGTTTGTCCTGTGCACACACAGGCTACAAAAAAATTCAGACTTAAAATGCTTGAGAGTAGCAAGCTCTAGAGAACACAGAAGAATAAAAGCTGTAATAGTATAAAATTTAACTAATGGCTCTACAATCTCTGAGCATAACAGTAGTCACTGACTAATTTTGCAGTATCCTGTCCACATATGTAGCAGCCCCACTGACAGATCAAAGTTAGCAGTACCATGTGATTAAATTATGGATCTTCTGTGCTTGATGAACTCTCTGGATTTAATGTGCTCACTGTCCTAACAAAGAGTGCTTTGTTGCTGACCAGCTGTTACAGTGACCGTGGAGGATGGGAGAAGTATTAGGCCAGTTTTCCCCTGATGCGTGAGGCTAGGGGTCAGTGGATCCCTCTCCTGGAATCTGTATAGTTTTTAAATGCTTAGTCATGAATTAGATTTTTCTTGTCACCTGAATTATGACCCATTCTATTTATGTAACCTCAAGCTTTTTATCCTGTACAGATAGGCTCAGGAAACTGGTTGGGTTGGTGTTTTTCCTCCCAAAGTTGTTTGCTGTCTGACTTTCATATGATTTTATATGACTAGTTTTGCTGTGAGGTTTCAATTTCTCTTTCTGTTGAAAGGGGAGTTATTTTTTTCAATATTTTTTCTCAATCCATTGGGCATAAAGAGCCTTTCCTCTGGCCACCACTGTTAATTTCATGTCTCCTGGGTTTCTTTCCTCCCTTAGTTTCGTCCTCTTTGTCAAATTCTGTCTTCTTTGAAGGTTTTGTGTTCACTCACTTTTCGCAACTCATTCTGTCCATTATTGAGATTCTTGTCTCTTCCCTCTTTTCAAACAAAGTTCTGCAGTTTCTCAGTCTTGACACTAAATTTTGCTTACAATTCACATTTTCACTCCTGCAGATCTATTGCATCAGTTGTGTATCTTCTGTTCTTAGCTTTCTTATCTATTCAATTATTTATGTGTTCAATTCAATATCTGTTCAATTCTTATGTGTTCAATTTATTTCCCATACAAAGTGCCAAAACCAAACCAAGCATGAATACAAGATAACTCCCTGAATTTTGGGATTGGGTTTAGAAAAAACATTTTCCTGCTGCTTTTGGGAGAAAAGGGTCATTCTTTTAGAAGTTTGACATTTAACATTGGAAATAGATCTCTTATTCGTAGGAAAATTCTTTTAACTCAAGTCTTCTGAGATGTAATGGCCTTTCTGTAGATAACTGCCACATAACAACACATGCATGTTTTAGCTTGCTTCCCAGTGCAAAATATACATGTTTCTGTGGTAAATACAGCCTGACAGAAAGTCACTTATCCTTAATAAATAAATGCAAGCAACCTTTGGATTTTAATTGGTAGAAGGATGGAAGTTGTGCAAGCATTGAATGAATGCAATGTATAAGACTCAAGTCAAATCTCTTCACTCCTTAGTTGCGCTCTTTAGTGTAATTGTGGTTTTTTCCGCCAGCATCTACCAATTTCAATCTGGTCACATAAGTTTACCAATTTCTGTCATTGGCAGGGAATGCATAGACTTTCCATCTATTTGGAAATAATTCTTTTTGGTCTGGACAATTTGATTCATCCTTTTCTCGCCATCCTGACGGTATTTGCTTTATTGTCCTGGTCTTCAGTTTGTTTCAAATCTGATTTCATCTCTTGGAGTGCATAGCTCTTTCACTTGTAAGGAAGCAGAACTTCTCCTTTCAAAGCATTCTTTTTGCAGATTGGAACAGACCCGGGTTGATCTGTTCTACCTGTTCATCTTGTTAACTTTCTACTAGAGAAAGGAGAAAGCAGTGGGAATAGCTCCTCCTTTCATTTAGCGGCAGCATGTGCCTGTAGGAGTGCTTCAGAGCACTCTTTCCTCCTGCCCTGTCATGAGTGAGAGAGTTTCCAAAGGGTCAGCATTAGTGAATATAAATTCTACTGTATAGCAAGGAGTTGGGAGGATTTCAAACTGAGATTGGGGATATAATTTGGTCTCCCCCCTACCTGACTCTATTAGCGGTGTACAGGAAACAATTTAATTCTCATTGCAGTTTAAAGACTAAGCTACAGCATCTCAGAAACTGTTTGACTATTTCTTCTGCTGGAGCAGACTTCAGTCAAAGGAGGAGGTTGGATGTCTGGGGGTGGTTGCCACATCAACCATCTGTTTTTGCTGGTGCTTGAGTCAAAGCCCACAATTGTCTCTCTTCTCCATTCCCCTCAGCTCACACTGAACCACCACCCCCAAAAGAAAAAAAAACAAACACAAAAGACGTGATGTAATTTATGTAGTTTAACAGCTTGTGCTGCTGGTGCATCTTTAGGATGAAGCCACAATTTTATTCTTTTTTGCCTGTGCTAGGAAATAAGTTTTATTTCCTGCATCCCCTACCCAGTTTGGGATCAGGTGATGCATGTAACTCTCAGAGGAGAGTAAGCTGTTTCTTTATAATGCCTTATTTCCTTAAACAGCCGTCCTATGCTGCGTTTCATCTCCTTATGATTTCTGTAGTGCATATTTTGTAACCTTTTTTCCCTTTAGCACAGAGATCAGTTTTGATCCTAAATCAATTCTGTATAAAGATGATCTTATTTAAAGGCAAAATGCTTTTTTTCTAGACCTTTTCAGTAGTCAGCATGTCAGCAAGTATCTGTAACATCTGAATGATGTTTTCAGCTTTTTCTATGAAGAAGGACCAACAGAATTCAAAAGAAAAGTTTCTCTAGGGTGACAGTGTTGGCAGCTGACTGGAATGCTGGAGCTCTGAGCTGCTTTGTCAATTGGGGAAAAAAAAAAGGGGGGGAGAGATTAAAAAAAGCAATGAATTGAAGTGAACTCTTCTGGGAAGAGGACTCCAAAAAGAAAAACTAGAGCAATTAAGCAGTAGTGCAAACACTAGAATGTGAGTTGCATTTGCTGAAGTTACTAAGAATGAATATATAGTTTGAGTACATAGTGTTGGTCTAAAAGAAGCTGTCTGCCCAATCTCTGTCGCTAGAGGATACGAAAAGAATTCTACTCACACAGTAAGTCGTTAGGGCAAAAAGAAGGGAAGTTTATTTATTTGGCCTCGTTTATATAGATTCTGGACACTGACCAGGGGTTGGAGAATAAGGTTGATACCTCTCTACCCTGTCGACTAGACTAGAAGTCCATCAATTGTCCCTCCTCAGAGAGGAATGCAAAAACAATCATTTTGTTTATGTTACAATCCCTGAGAAGACTCCGCTACAAAAATGTAAACAATCAGAAGGCCAAAAGAATATGGCAACAAATCCCATTTGATTTCTGCGCTTCCAAACTCTCCTGAATTTTACATACATCAGTACAGCTTAAAGAAAAACATTTCATGTCCTAAATCATGTGCTAAAATAAGTAATAAAAATACAGTTGATGTGGTACCAGTTGTCATACAGAATGAATTATAAGAAAGAAGTTGCAGAATAACAAGATGACAAGTGTTCTCCCTGTTCTTACCTGGTATTACCTTATTTGTTAATATGTTAGGCTGTGAACTTAAAAGTTTGTTAAATCTTGGATTTTTAACATTTGGTATTGGCAAAGCCTTTTTCTTGTCCTTCCTTGCAGTTGATTGAATGTGCAGAGTGTTCCATATTTCCTGAACCATGTTATCCAGTGCTCATGGATAAACTGATAAGTCTAAAAGCTTTTGGTAGTTCAAATAGTCTACATAAAATTAAAGTTTAAAATGATAGAATCATGGTTATATTTGTATTTGTGAATGTAACGGTGTCTTTGAGTCTACATGTGTTTGGAAACATTGCTACCTTTGGTGCAGAAAGATTATAATTTTTTTTGTTAGAAGGCTAGCATTTTAATTTTATGTGGACTAAAACACATTCCTCTTAGTTTGGTGGACTAAAACACATTCCTCGTAGTTTGGTGGAATAAAACACATTCCTCTTACTTTCATAATGTGGAAAAAGTGAATTGTAACTAGTTTCAAGTTTCATCTTATAAAGCCCATTTGCTATTTTGTCAGATGGAAATTTATTTTTTTGTCTACTAAGTAAGCAGGCATTGAACTGGCATCCAAGTGATTTATTTCTAGGAGAGATTCCCTATTAAATTTGTCTGGCACAATAGAACCTTGATAGGAATTAGGAGTCTATTATGAAGCACTGCTAAAATATATTATCAATTTAAAACATGAATATAAAATCCCCAAATAGCACTGTTGCTTTCGGAGCAAAACATAAAGTAGCTCAATTTAAAACACCTCAGGGGGAAATACACTGCTGTTCTGATGCTCTTCCAGATCAGTCCCTGGCAGTGACATGGTTGTCCCAAGGCCGGACTGGCCTGCAGCCTGTCTGTGCAGAAGGGAGCAGTGTGTTAAATTTGCTGCTCGCTGTGCGTTTGTGGTTTGCACAAATACGCCTTCGTGAGCCACATTTGACCATCAGTGCCTGCAGTTAAAGTGCAAATTAGTGGGGAAGAGAGTTTTGGTTTTAGTCTTTCCCTGGTTTAGGTTTGCGGTAGCTCTTGTACTACTGTCAATAACATGAGTCTTCTGTGGGGAAAAAGGAAGGTAAAGTTGAATTTTATAATTGTTTTTAAGGAGAAAATATGGCAAACAGTATTCACCAGATACAAAGTACAATGAGTTTTAAGATAAATCTCAGATTTGTGTCTGGAAAAACAACAGAATCAGAAACAGGTTATTTTAGTTGTGTCTCTGTCTCAGAATATCTTGCATTTTGAGGCACTCTGAAAGTGGTAAAAACAGTGAGATTATACACACACACAGAGAGTAGTTTAAATATACAAATGGTGTAAAAGGCAGCTAGCCAGTGATATTTGATCTATAAAAATTGAAACTTGGCTTTCTTTGAGATGATCTTTTTCTTAACCTAACGCTTTGGACTATTTATGATATGTACATTTCATACTAACTAAGTGAAGACTTTGATAGAGTGAAGGGTTCTCAGCTTCAGAGTGTTTTGCAGTTGAGATGACATGAAGAGCCCTTATTTAGAGGAGTTAACACAAAATTTTCACAACCTGAAGGAAAGTCTTTTTGTAACTATTTTTTTTTTTTTTAATCCAGAAAACATGAGCAGCTGGGTGGGGGTGTGACGAATGAGGATTTTGAAACAGAAAGTCTTGAGCATGTAAATGGTCATATTTGTGAGCAAGAAACAACCATTTTCTGAGAAGGGTAGAATTCACAATCTATTCTGAGCCCATTACAGCATTTGAAACAAGAAGGGCAAAATGTGAAAAAGCAAAAACCCTTAGTAAAACATTACTTTGTTTTAAATATGAATAAAATCCAGAAGACAGGTGAAGATGAAGAATAGTAGACATTTCCAGGTCTCATAGGCCTGTCTTTTTAACAGTGGGACTCTTCTTAGCATTTGAGAAACTTGCTGGTTCCTTGTGCCACTGCTAGGGAGTGTTTATGATACACCATAACAAGTAACTCCTTCATGAAATCGAATGAGGACACAGATTTGTGTGCATCCTAAATTCAATTTTTGAAACTAAGTACTCAAATGAGGTCCCGGTAGTGGATTTTATGAGTTCTTTGATTTACTTGGCATAATGTAGTTTTCTTTTTATTCTACCATCCCCTGGGCCAATACCCACATAGCCCACTTGACTGCTTTGAACGCTCTTAACAAAATTAATATTTTTATTTTTGTTGGTATTGCAAGCTTAATCATTTTCCTTGCATGCTCACCAGATGTCTTCTGGAGACCTGCTCTGTTTCTTAGAGAAATTATGCAATAAACAGTAAAAAATCTGCTGCTGGTAGAAAAATAAATCGGGAATCTTGCATGAGCTGTTAAGGTTCCCTTGGTGGCAATATATTAGGGAAAGCAGTTGTAAGCTTTCTGATCAGTCCATCATTTCTGAGAGCAGTAAGACAGGGAAGCTGTCTTCAGTCTTTAGCAAAACTGAAAGCAGATTTGTGGTGGTATCATTAAAGCATTTTATATAACTTAAAACAATAGAAATGGGCCATAAATCTTGAAAATATGTATTACTAATGGACATAGATATAAATGGCTCATAAATAGGTAACAGAAATACATGTTTATTAATTTAACATGTGAAGGAAATGTTAAACTAGGCATCCCAGAATAAAAGTTATTTCTTCCCTCTAAATTTTGCGGCGAAATACTGTGGTTGTACCAGCTGTACAAGGATTAAAAACAAAGTATGAGTATTAAACTGTTAATAGAGAATTTCAAATGAATGTAAATTTTAAACAAACAAACAAAAAAAACCCCAACCCTGTCCCCCCCATTGTAAATTTTGAGAAATTATATCATTATATATTTGTGTTGAGTATAGTTGCTAGCTTACAAACGCTTAAAACACATTACTGAAATACAAGCCAACCATTTACCTGTGATTCAGGCTATTTTAACTGAACTCAGGTTCAGCTGTTTCTGCTTTGTTTTGTCTTTCTTGCCTCTCCATAAAGAAGAATTCTTAGTTCTTGCTGTGTAACATCACCATTGCAGATACTGGATAATTCTTCAGATTTACTGCTGTTTTGTTAATTTCATTGTCTATTCCCTTCTCTTTGAAATAACAGCTACAAGAGAATAGCTGGCTTGTGAGCTTGGTCTTGTAATAAAAACGTTAGCCCATACTAAAATTTAGCATTTTTTTTCCTTTTTCTTTCAATCTTCAGATTTCCTGTTTAAGTTCTTGGTCATAGGTAATGCTGGAACTGGAAAATCCTGTTTGCTGCACCAGTTTATTGAAAAGAAATGTAAGTACTCATGAAGGACGGTAAGACTTCTCCACTGCCTTGTACCACAGTAAAAGCTCTGCCTACATGAGTTCCTGTTATTGGAATGGAAGCTCCCCTAATTCTCTTATTTGTGTAGGTGAGGATTTTAGTAAAGAATTATGTTCAGAACTGTGCTGTAAATTCTTATTGCTCACTGTTTGTCTTTAATCTAAAGTCTAATATGGAGCATTGTTCTCTGTTACTCTCAAATAAATATAACAAGATGTTGGTGAAAATACAGACTCACTTTCTGTGAGAGGTATAATTTGCAGCTACAAGATTCCTTAGGTATATAGTAGAGACTTAGATATTTTAGAAAAAGTAATGAAAGAAAAGTTGAATTGTTTGAGTAGATTTAGAAAGCCTGTAGCATCTTTCAAAATAAATAGTTACTCTGTTTTCTTTGTTAAGTACTGTGCTCCATGCTAAATACTGGTGGAGATTCAATTGTGAATGTTATTCAGACATGAGCAGATAACAAAAGGAAAATTTCTGTTGGAGTGTACATTTGGCATGAAGATTAAACAAAAATAATTTACATTTAGAAACTTGTGTAAGTCTAAGGTGACTGTTGTCTTTCTCAACCAAACAGTAATTCACCTTATTTCTTGAGGCGTACTTAAAGATAATGATGTGTAAGCACTAAGGAACACGGCTAGATCCTGAAACAAGCCCTTGCTTCTACTAAGGGCAGCTGTAAATTGCTGAGATTCTGTGATATCAACAGCATCCAGAGGGCAAGTATCTTAACTTTGTGCATTAAAGAAGAATTGACTCTTGCATATTCATGGTCAAGACTGTGTGCATTCCCGTGAATTTTAATTTTAAATGACATCAAAATATTAAAAAACAGTTGGGAAAAAGTGTACAAAAGGTACCTTGCTACTTATTAAAGTGAACTGGAAATTATTTAAGGCAGGCCTCTCTAGTAGTGAGTTTGGATTGACTAAACTCAAAAACTGTAAGAACATTCATTTCTGTGTGGTGGCAGTAAGTTTATGAGCAGCACTGAATTTGATGGTTCAGGAAGTTTGTAATTTGAACACTGAGGAGTTTTGATAATAACTAAATCATTTTATGTAAAAACCATTCACTCTAAATATTCTTCAAATAAATTTTGTTTTCTTTTTTTGTAGTCAAAGATGACTCAAATCATACTATAGGAGTGGAATTTGGTTCAAAGATCATAAATGTTGGTGGTAAATATGTAAAATTGCAGATATGGGATACAGCAGGACAAGAGCGGTTCAGGTACACTTTTCAGCCATTTTATTTAGTGTATTATATTGCTGCTGTGAGTGGTGGATGTTCTTTATCTCTGCCTGTAAGTAGGCAAAGCTTTTTGGTCAGTGGAATTATTTGTCTTCTTTCATATTAACCTTCCAACCTGGACAGAGTGACACAGATCCATCAATTTCGGTAGAGCAATGCTGCCTTGGAGAATCTGAGTTTCTGCCCTTTCTTTCATTGGGTATTTTCTGTTAAGATATATGAGTGGAATCTTGCTTACCACCCAAATTCATAATTGTTTGTTAACTAAGAGTATGCGCTTAACTCTATGTTTAGGAGACCTTCTATTGGTTAGAATAAGTAAATGTCAGGAAGCTGTAAGCTGTTCAAAATCTGCATGAAAAGAATTGCACAGTATAATTATATACAGTTTTGTTAGAGAAGAAAAAAATCAAATTCATTGGGGTAAATACATTTCTAGAAAGACTGAGATATCCTAAGTTTATCAGAGGAAAAACAATTTGTCAGCTTAAAACAACCAGTGTGGTTTTAATGCTGAATTTTAACAATGTTTTACATCTGAAGCGTAGATCAAACTTCTTAAAAATCTAATGGATTCCTGGGTACATTCACCATCAAATAGGACATCCATTTTTTTCATATCTTTGAGGGGATGGGGTGTGTGTCTGAGGTCCCTTTGTTTTGGGAGAGGGGTTGGTTAACAAAGGTGATCATGATGGTAGAACATCTGGGCAACAATCCAGGTAAGTGTCTTCTATCAGACGAGTTCTTCGGATGTATTTCTGACTAAATAAAACTGGGCTGTGATTTGTAGTCTTCATTAATGAGGTCTCTTCAGTGTGTTGGCCAGATATCAGCCTCCAGTTCTGTATCTGGTCAGTATTATGATGATTTATATACCTTCAGCACCACAGTGGTCATAATGGACTTTGAGAATCCTTGTAAGCTATATTTAATCAAAGTGCTTCGTCAAAATCCCTGTTGTAATTAGTCTGCTGCTGCAGAGCTGGTAACATTGCCTAAAAAACATGTTTTGTTTTAAATATGTAAATAAGAATTCTGTTTCATAATACAGAGTGTCTTATATTAACCTAGATTTTAAACAGTGAAGGCACCACAGAAATATAAATTTGTAATTCTATTTCAGGTCTGTAACAAGGAGTTACTACAGAGGGGCTGCAGGTGCTTTGCTTGTCTATGATATAACCAGGTAAGAAAGCCAGCAGCTCTTTTGCTCATAGACTGACAGATGCAATTAATGCACAATGATTCCTCCCCAAGTACCTAATGCTGTAGTTGAGATTGGGCAGGAAGTACAGAAGGTAAAAGAAGTATTTCTGTTTCAATGCGTATTTAAGCTTTGGAACTTGCTTACATGAGATATTGTGAGTGTTAAATGTGAACAGTCCTGAAGGGTTACACAAATCTGTGGGGATTGGGCCCCCAGCAGCTGATCCAATAATGGTGGACTACATGCAGCCACTGGCTTAGCAAGCCTTGCCACAGAAACAAGAGTGGACTTCAGCCCCCCCTTAACCAAGGTGGTGCACCCTTTTTGTAGAAACTGCTGATTGGTGTGCTGGGGTAGAAGGTTATCCTCTGGAGAATCTAGTTCTGCCTACACATTCTTTAACTGTAGGCCAAAATTCTGTTCATCTCTGCATCTTTCAATATTTTAATATTATAGGCAGCCGATAAAACACCTTACGTTACACACGTGTTCACATTCTTCCTGCCACCATTGTCTGATATTTGTCAGATGGGTTTTGGGTTGGTCAGTGGTGGTTCACTAGGTTGTTGCTTGTTGTTCTGTGAGTGAAGAGTTCTCTCAGCAGGCTTTGAAATCTGTGATCTGTGCTTAAGGTCAGCTGGAGTCATCTGTCAGTCTTACTGCTTGAAAGCTTTCACCCTGACCACTGGTGCGATGGCAAGTGGTGTGTGCGGGGTTGCAGGGGCTCAGGCCTTCTGAACAAGTAACCAATTGAGCAGAAGCCATTTATTGTTTACATTAAGGTGTATTTGTACATTATAAAGCTCCTGTTCACACGATCACACATCACTTGATCGGTGCCTCTGTCTTGTCTACGAGTTCAGCATGGACCTTTCAGGAAATACGACTGGTTACAGTCCAGTGCTTCAGGGCCCTCCTTTATCTGGTTCTTGCAGTCTTGGTATTCTGTTTCTTAGCCTCTTCTTTCTTATTTTAGAACAGTTTATGTCTTGGTAACCTTGACAAATTCCAGAGGGTTCTGATAAGAATGACTAAAGACGGTTTGGCTGGAGCACACTGTGGCCTAAGCTGTTCAAATCCATTGCTACACAGGGTGACTGCCTGCAGTGTAGGTCCTAACAGCGGTGTGAAAGTTCAGGCATGCACATCTACACAAGCCTCGTAAATTCTTACAATCCCACTGGTAATTGAAGTATCAGTTGAATTCCATGTGGAGCAATATCTCTGTTATCACAAAATGTCATGCACAAAATTTGAAACTAGATAAGAGCTTAAAATCTTAGCTTTTCACATTAACACAGTATTTTGTAATTGTGTGCTTAGATATTGTGATTAATTTAATTTTGATTTTTAAATACTCAAGCTTTTAAGTAGTTTCATGAAGGAATTTGATAATCTTCCCTGTTCGTCACTGAGATCTGTAGGTGCCTTGCCTGACTACCAGCAGTTTGTTTGCCACAAACACAGATTTGCTGTCTTGAGTTTCGGTTTGGTGATCTGTTCACGAGAAATGAGTGTGTCCTAATAAAGGATTTCATTTCCTGCACAGCCGGGAAACCTACAATGCACTTACTAATTGGTTGACGGATGCAAGAATGTTAGCAAGTCAAAACATTGTGATAATACTGTGTGGAAACAAAAAGGATCTTGATGCAGATCGTGAAGTCACTTTTTTAGAAGCATCACGGTTTGCACAGGAAAATGGTAAGTAGGACAAAACCTTCATGTAGCATTCAAAGATGCATAATACTTCAAATCATTTACATTTTTATGCAGTTAGGCTTTGTACCCTGTCTACAGAAAAGAGTTCTGTCAGTACCGGAGAGGCAGTGCCTGCAGTGAAATCTACAAGTGCTACTTCAGTCTCATTACCAGTGGTTCTTCCACTCACAGCTGCTCCTTTAAGAATACCCTCCTTCTGTGTGGAGATATATTCTGTAGGGAAATGTAATACAACTTCAGGTATTGCCTTGCCTCCAAACAGATGAGGAGAGAATTAAGGACATGAATTCCCTTTTTTCAGCATCTTAAAGACTCTGTACATAATAGGCAAAGTTGTATGGGGTGTGCTGCAGTTTGAAGCAATGAGTTTTACTCATTGAAAACTGAGTTCAGTGTGGGGCACGGATCCAGACAACTATCACCTAGACTGTCGTATTCAGAATTTCCAGTCTGAGGACATGATTCTGTGTTAGCTAAAGCCAGTCTTGGTCTGAGCTTCTGTGCTGCAGTCTTGCTATCAGCAAAATCTGGTTTTGCTTTTATAAATCAACTTAAGTATTTTCCGCCAACTCTGGTTATTGGCTTTGCTTTTGCAGATAACCTGTGTTTAATGTGTGAAGTTTGGTTTCAAGTGCAGTTTTGTGTGCACAGCCCAGGTTATCTTTGGATTCCAGCTTTGTAGGGTCCCTCAGTAAGTTTTAGAGGATGTTTTTTGTGGTTTTGTCATCAAAAGCTAGTTTTTCTGGACCTTGCTTTTTGACTGTAGATCTCTGTAAAAATATTTTTATTGCTCCTAGCTTTCATGCTTTGAACTCCTATACCTGGTATTCCAAACTTGTTTTGAAGATTTTTTTTTTTTGTGTGTGTCAAATGCAGAGCTGATGTTCTTGGAAACAAGTGCTCTAACGGGGGAAAATGTTGAAGAGGCCTTTGTACAGTGTGCAAGGAAAATACTCAATAAAATTGAATCAGGTAAATTACGCTTTATATTTATAAAATCCTTTATTTTATCTGAAAATTAATAAAAGTGCACGTGGAAATATCACCATTCAAAGTCTGCTAATAGAGTTAAACAAAAAAAAAAAAAAAAAATCATTTTGGTAAAATAACCTATTTGTTTTATAGCTGCTTCTCATATCTTTAATAGGAATGGATGTCTAAGTAAGACCTGTATATCCAAAAAGGGTGGTGGTGTGTATTGTGAGTGATGTTTACCTTAATAGTGAGGTCAGAGTGTATGTTCTGTGTTCTGTGGATTTCTGTATCCCTACAAATACCAAACCTGACCTTAGACAGTTTTTGTAGTCCAGAATAAAAACCTAATATCAGGGCAGTCATAACTGCTTCTCATATATAATAGGAAATACAGTCAAAAGAGTATGAACAGTAATACTAAAAATGTCAGGGATGTTTCCTAGCAACTGTTTCTCTGAAGTGACCTTCCTGCCTCTCAGTTGAAATCATTTTTGCTTTTGCAGATCTAGAAATATACCAGAAGCTTCTCAACACAAGTGGGCAGGTTTCTGCTGGAGACAGGCTTCTGTGTTAGATGTCATTACAGCTAATTTTCATTCCAATTTTTCTCTTTTCTGGCTGCTTGATATCTTTAAAGTTTTAAGTACTGGCCATATTGAAAAGTCTGTCTTGGATTCTAATTACATGTTTCCAATGTCAAACAGCAGCTTTCATTTTAAACAAACAAAACTAATCTAAACAAACCCCAAACCCAAATGAAAAAATACTGTATAGCTAGTTTCTCACAATACTGTAGTTTGATGACTGCTTTAAAGAGGTACTGCCACCACAGAATTACGTCTAATTTTCTGTGAACTGCTTCTGGCTTTTTTGTGCCAGCACCCATCCACTGAATCACGTGAAGAGGGAGACTGTAAGGAGCTTTTGGAGGTCTCTCTTGGCCAGGCCACCACACAGCCATAATAACAGTTCTGAAGGTACAGGCTGTGATGTAGGCAGAAATGGATACCAGAAGTTGGAAAAGTTGATCACTTTCCCTGGGGGGCAGATATGTTTGGAATCCTTCTGTCAGATTGATCGATCCATTTTTGTTTGGCTTGGTGTCTGCAGTGCTATTTTCTTTGCTTAGGAACATCTGAAAGCAGGAAGTTTTCCACTGTATTCACAGAAAACATTTTAGACCTTTCTTTTGTTCAGAGTAGTGCAAATGCATTTCTTGTTTGCAGCCTAACTCTGGAACAGATTGCTTTGTCATCGCAATCAAGGGCATATGGTTAAATTAGAGGAGAAGATGATTCAGGTGTGAAATTGCCTGAAAGTAGACAGAATTGAGATACTCTCTCCATAAATAGATCAGAATATAATTATTCATTTTTTAAAATCTAATGTTAACAGGTTTTTTTGAATATATTATTTGCACATGATCTATTTTCTTGTGACCATTTTGTTTCTCATTAGGAGAATTGGATCCAGAAAGAATGGGCTCAGGTATTCAGTACGGAGATGCTGCCTTGCGACAGCTGAGATCACCACGCAGAGCACAAGCACAAAGTGCTCAAGAATGTGGGTGTTAGAGAAACAAAACACAAAATCCCAAATACTTACTTTAGATACAGAAGGTAAGGCTACAAAAATCTTGAGGTGGTGGGAAAATTAGCATATTTCATAAATGTGTTGTATTGGGTGCTTGGGCTTTCAACAGTTAGGCTGTAAAGTTACAGAGAATCTGTTGAAATGATGCACAGTGGAATGGATTGGTGGTTTTATACTTTGGTTTTTCTTCTGTTATCTGCTGGGAAGACTCATGCTCTTACTGAAGTATTTCTAAATCTTAGCTTAATTGGAGTAATGCTGTGGAAAACATTTTCGAATTCTCTATTCCTGAAATGCATCATAGGCCTAATAGCTACCTAATGCACTGTAGAGAAAGTGAATCAGTTCTGTTGCATTGAGAACAAACATTAGTAGAAGTAAGCATTCACAAAATGTATGGTTACAGTATCTTGTCCTAAGCTATTATAAAGTCTTTTATGAAAATGAGGCTTAAACACTGAGATTCAAATTAAAGATAACACTAAATTTCAAACTTCCACTTTCTTGCCCCTACATAAAAGCAGCCTGAAGTTATTCTGACTCCTGTCTGCTTATTAGCAGGAATGTAAACAAGAGAATAGTACTATTTGCTGCTTAAGCAGTGTTGTCCTCTAAAGTAGTTCTTCTGGGGCTGTTGCAGCCTAAGAAGCAGATGTGCAGTGTTCTGAAGTTCTTCCGAAGATGTTGTTCAGAGAAAATGAGGAAAGAATTTTTCCATTTAGCAGTTGCAGGGGGAGAAACATAGAAGTCAAACTGCTAAGAACAGCTCTGTGGTTAGTCTTTCTTATAAAGAGTTGTCCTTAAGACACTTCTCAGTAGTCACTGGATTTTACATAACTCCTTGCCAGCATGCAGTGGTTCTTAGGACAGTCCTTTCTCCCCGTGTAGTTTATTATTCTGCTATAATTAATCCTTATTTCTCTACTACAAGGACAGTGATATCAAATAAGTACTGCAGGCATACCTACTGCATCACTTTTACTGTATTAATTCATCAGCTTGAGCAGAAGCTTTATGGAACTTTAAATAAGGCAGCACGTAATTCTACATTCTCATACTTTTTTTCCTGTGTTCTGGGAGCTTAGCTCCCAGTTAAAGCCCAGAATTTTAAATAATGGAGAGGCATCCTTGAACTGCTTTCCTCCTATAAAATGTTCTTCAAATAAGCTAGAAAAGGGCTTTAATTTTGTTCAGCTTTGGTATGGCTCTACAGAAAAGAATATTTATTGATCTTATCGCAAGAGCTCAGTGTTCAGATTGAGCAGATATGGGTAATTAATGGAGTTCTTACGTATTTTACAGCTGTCCTTGCAAATGGTGTTTGAAGAAACAGAAAAGCTTGAAGGCTATGCAGTTTTTAAAAAGATCTTTCCACTATCTACAGGCAAAGTGGAGCACTGATGACAGAAAGGTGTCCTGTGGTAGGGACAGGAATGTGCACAACACACAAGTCTGCAAAGCGAACTGGATAGCTTGGTGGACAATATTAAGGCTCATACCTGTATGTAAATGTTTTCCATTACCTGTTTTTGTTCTTTCACCTCTAGTTTAAAGCATTGCAATGTACTGTAAATAATGTAACAGTAAATTTACAAAGCATGGTATACTTATGTATGCTATTAGAATGTTGCACTATAAGCAGTTTAATATTTTATTTTTTTATCATATAAACAAATTTAACTGAGGTAGGCTTTGTCACGTTTGTTGCACAATAGTTTGTATTTACAACCTGAACTATAAAACCACTGGCAACAGTCAGTGAGAGGTTGTTGGTTTATCTTTTCCTACTCAGTTTGCCACATTCTAACAAGCTGTGGACAGGATCAATTCTTAACGTGTGGTTATGACCCATACTTCTGTATCCTGATACGTCAAGTTGGAAAAGGCAAGTTAAAGCACAAGAGCAGAGCAAGAATGCTGCACTGAGCTATACCATCTTTCATGGAATTAGAATTCTGTTTATTCCCTTTGTCCTGATTTGTTTTGGTTCAAATGGATGCTTTTCTGAAAAGTATGCACCTTAGGTTTTCTCTGAATTAAATGGAATTAAGCATGCTTTGTACTTGAAAAGCCTAGGTTTAGGTTTATAAAGGCTGTTGGGTCCAAAATCTTTCATGTTATGTCACTCCTCTGCTTGTTGTATTTAGGATTGGATTTGTTACAGAACTGGTAACAATTATTCCCAATGATATTCTCTTCCTGGTAAGAGTGTGAAGAAGCATAACCTATTTTCAAGAACATGAGAGAACTCCAAAGAAACTTACCGGTCTTAATCCTCACTCAGTTCAGTTTGGCTTTCAGAACTGCAAATACTTACCAAAAGCAAGTCCTCTGGAGTAGGAAGTTGGATGGAGCTGTGTCCTTCACCAGCCCCAATAGCTAGTTATTAATTAGGAGGTGGTGTTGTCCAGCAGAGCTGAGGAGGGTGTTGGTTCCCAAACCCCAACCCAGTTCTGGACTGCTGGGAAAAGGTGAGGTACTAGGTAGTCTGTTCCACCACACACTGTTCCACAACCCAATCAGGTTTCTTGGCACACTGACAAAAGCTGAGCACAAGCTGAGCTAAAGGTTGCTCTTATTTCACTGTTACAGTGGTGGAAGTGGTGTTGGCTATTCATCAAAACCTCTTTCCCTTATTGCAGTAGCAGTTGAAAGGAGCAGAGGACTGTTGCTTATAAACAGAAATTTCAGGGGTTTCACAGGGACTTTCTTCTACTTCCTTCTGTCCCTTTTACATACAAGGCCTCTTTTATACTTGGTTCTTATGATCACTTTGGTTGTGTCTCTGGTTTAAAAAGCAGTAAGCAGTTTCATTTCAGTAACTGTCTTAAAGCTGTCCCCTTCTTCCCTGGAAGGAAAGAATAGTGTCATTATAATGAGTTTGGACATGTTTTTACCATTTTTTAATGTATACTCTCACTGTATACACATTAACCTGGTTACTGTGCATGTTTTATAATATCTCAGCCTTTTATGCTGCATATCTTGCTGACATTCTAAAAAGAAATTTTCTAAAATTGCAGTTCATTAGAGAAATACTGTTGGAAGCCATAGCTCTCAGCAGTGCAAACTCTATTGTTTACTATTGCTCCTCTGAGGGTCGTTTATTTCTAAAAATAAACATCATGCCAATATCTGCCCTGGAGTAGATTTCAAGCTTTAGGATTACAGTTGACACGGCAAACCAAACCTAGCTCACCTGAACAGTAAGTCATAAACAGGCTACATATGTTTTTAGGGTAAAATTCTTACTTTACCAAAGCAAGATGGGTGGGAGTTTTACATGAAATACCACCAGGTACCTGTATCTGAGGTTTCCATTGGAGGTGGCGCTTTAGCTGTTCAGCCCATGAAAAGATTTAAATGTCTTATTAAAGCCTGTGTCTTGCCTTTTCATGAGTCTGTGGGTCTACACTATTTCATTTAATGCTTGTATCTAGCACCAAATAAAGAACCTTCCTTGATTTTTCTTCCAGCAAATCCTGTTTACTTGCACAAGCTTTGTCTGTTAAGTGAAGTCAATAACGTGACTATTCAGCAATTCACATAGAATTCACAGTTGCCTCATCTTATCCATTCTTTGTATTCAAATAGGTATGCAGAATGGTTCCCTTAAGACCTATAAAAAGTGAATGCCACAGAAAAACCTGATTAGTCTGTGCACCTCATTTCCATTATATTTTATATGCTGGAAGAATTAATGCTATAAAAATCTCAAGAAATATATTGTAAATCCACAGAGTAAAAATAGTCTCACATTCATTTACTGAAGAACCCATGGCATAGAGAACTTCAGTGTAGCCAGCTTTTAAAAGCTTAATTTTTCCTGTTTGCAGGAGTATACCTGTTCTTAGTGATAACTGCTTCCTGTTTTTTCTGTGTTATCCTTTTTCCTCCAAAGCTTTACATTCATATTCTCAATGGTATAGCATTTCAGATAGCTAGTATAGCTGGGTTTTTTCTTGTCATAGTAGGGGAAAAAAGTGATTCAAGTTGGGAAAGGATGTTAAGAATCTCTGGGAGAGTTACAGAAGGAACATAGGAGGCTGGAATGGTAACTGTAATCTAACTTCATACCCAACTTTAGTCATTACAGAAGCCTGTCACTTACATTCCAGGAGAAAATATCTGGGACAAGCAGAACCCACAGTTTGTATTCAGGGACTAAAGTACCCTGTAAGGGAAGAAAAAAATCTGAGATCCCAAAAAGCACAGTACAAGCAGTCCAGGCACTTTGTGTCACTCGTTTTATTCACATGTACAAGTTGACACTACACTTCTAATAATAGACAATACAGAAGCAATAAAAACAAATACTGTTTAAAAACTTTAAAAAACACATATTGCTTCAAGCTTAGATGGTATTTCCCTATTGTTTTTAAAGTGAATTCAGTGCTAACAATAGCTGAGGCAGCTTCCCATTCACTTGTACCGCTCATTTCATGGGGCTACTTGTCAAGGTGTTGAGTCAAGCTCCATTTATGGCTTTGCTGCTGAGTGCACTAACTGAGCTGGAAAAGAAATGGGAACATCCAGGTCACCATACATTAGGCCCTCAGATTGCTAGCATTTGGTCCCTATCACAGTTAAAAAAAAAAAAAGAAAAAGAAAAAAGAGAGGCCTTTATAGTTCAGTGGCACTACATGATACCATAAAAAATGAGAATAGATATATTTCAGTATGTGTTAAAAATTCAATTTAAATTTGCCTGTGCTACCCTGATAAGATTCTTACCAGAAACTGTCCCTCGGTTTTGTTAAGGTTGGCTCTAAGTTTAGCGATCACCTTGACTACTATCTCAGCTTCCTGTGAAAAAGTCTGTATTTCATAGTTGCAAAGATGTGACAGCAGTGACTGAACAGGCATGCTACTGTATTTTACAGGACATTCTTATGCAGTTTTCATGTAACATTTTACACTGTAAACACTAGTCTTCACAACACTATAGTTAAACTGCAGCATTACACATTGTAAAACTCTTGCTTCACTTAGCTAAGTACTTTCAGAAACAAAGGAATAAACAGTCATTTTAATGAAGACTTTGGACAATTGAGTATTTACTGTGTTCTTATCAAAAAATTTTACTTCTAAAACCAGAGTGAGAAGTGTTCACCACTTGGCTAAATTCAAGAGTCCATGCAAGACAAAATTTAGAAATTCCTTAATTGATAGGAAGACATTTACTAGGTTTTCTACTTTTCAGTGAGTCCAATTTGAAGCAAATGGCCACCTCCTATTGTGATCTATGGAATAAACTTAAAGCTTTTATGTCGGGAAAGTTCTGCTTTACAATTCAATTGGCTTTTCATTTGTTAACATCAAAACACCAGCAGATTCCCAGACCAAATATTTCACACATAGAGCTTGCAGTGATCAGAACTATACTATTTCATATAGTCTATGCAAAACAGTAGGTTTTTAGTCAAATAATGCCCAAATGCAGGAAGGCTACCTGATTTGCAGAATAATTTACTCCTCACTTCAGGCACTGTATTACTTAAACCTAGATAGTACCAACATAGCACCCAGGATTGTTTTGGCTAAAGACCATTTGAAAAATCACAATGACACACAAGACCTTATTAGTGTCTCTTCTGTCTTCTAGTAAGTGGTCTTTGTGGGGAACAGCTCTTGACCAAACAAGGTCCTTGGTATACAGCAGCCTTGATGCTGTTGAAAATTCTCATTTGAACACGTGAACAGTCCTGTTGGAGATGTTTTAAGTTTGGTTCCCAGTATCCAAGGCAGAAGACACTTAGGCTTCCTATGATTATTGAAAACACCAACACCTAATGGGAGATTCACCTTATCCAAACATGGGTAACTTAAGGCAGGCACATAGTCATCCTGGCTTCTCCATTCCCTGTGGGAAGAGAGAACTGTAGAAGCTATCTTCAAAAGTGTGGCAAAATGAGTCCTGCCCTACACAGTCAAGGAAACTGTTGAACACAACAAAGTGCACTGAGGGCACAATCCATCTGCTGTGGTTACCTAAAGTCTACAAAGCCTGTGGGCAACAGGAACAGGCAAGTTTTTATTGAATAAGGCTGTTAAACACTACTGAGTTGGTGCTTTGACACTGTTGTGCAAAGCTTGGGTGGCTTCTGGAATTGCAACAGCATCAGAAGCAAGCTAAACATATTTACAGCAGTTATTTTAAGAGGAAAACAGTATAAAAGGAAACCAAAAGAATCTCATATGGAGTAAAGGCATCCTCTGGAGTAGTCTTCCCCAGTTTTGGGCACTGTTCTAAAGTTCCAGGAAGTTCTAGGCTGTGGTTTACTTAGCAGTTGAAATACAGGATTGCAGGGATTTTGCTGCATATGAAACATTCCTAATCATGCTGTGCTTTCCCAGACTTAAAAGCTGTAAGATCTTAAATAGATAGCCTTCAGCAAGAGCTGTCTATATTTTTATAGCTTTATGCTTAAAAGGCAGGTAAAAAAAAAAAAAGACACCCAGATTGTAATTTCATGGATTCTAGGACATTTTAACAAAATTAAAATTGCAAGTAATGAAACCTTTAGTGATGTAATAGATACCAGGAGGCAGCAGTGCTTGGACCCTTTCCATAATTACTTTCTTCAAGAACCCAATCAGACTTTTCACTAAGCATGTGTATTCTGTTGCAATAGTAATTCTGGAATTCTCCTTACTCACTGAGATTGTGGAATGAAGCTAAGACTAGTGCAGGTTTCTGTTGCAGAAGTGCAAGTATGCTCCCTGTGGGAATGTGTCCAGCCTGTAAAGCACAAGCTTCAAAACAATGAAACCAAGATAACCAACATATGTAACTAACGCACAACACAACTGAACAAAACTTTGAAGCTCACAACTACAGCAATCATCTGCCTAAAGCATAGTTAGCAAACCGAAAAAAGGTAATTTACAGCCACCTGAGGGAAACAAAACCACCAAGGAAATCACAATGACTGTCTTACTATGTAGAAGTAGGACCTACAAAACAAAAATGTTCAAACTTCTTTACATCTTCTTGTTTACTAAAGGATAACACCCCTCCGTTCCCTAGCCCTTACCCCCTCCCCATCCCCTCATAAGTGAGGGGTTCTGCACCAATTTCGAGAGGCAGCAGGTTTCTCAGGACATCATCTACAAGTTTTATCAACGCGATTTTCAAGTTTAAACCCTTTAACAATATACTTGTACAATACCTCCAAGTGGAATTCATATTGCACTCTGACCCCCACTGAGCATAATAGATACTCTGAAGTGTTAAAAATAGACCTCACCAGAAAGGAGCCAGCCCTCTCCTTCAGTAAATGCATTTACATGAGTAAGTACAGACTAAGTGTGACCACAAGGTTAGTACCGTGGTATAACTCTCTATTTGTAGAACAAGTAACTGCTTATTGAGCAGCAGCTATCTGATAATGATTGTCTACATTAGTTATTTGGTACAACAGGAACAGCTACAGCAAAATGATACTGTAGCTGTTTCTTGCCCTGAAATGAGTGGTTAATTCTAATGACCTAAGAAAGTGATAAAAGTTAGCATCAGCAGATTCACTAATCAAACAAGGTTGGTTTTGTTTGGGTTTTTTTGTTGTTGTTTTTAGTTTTTGTGTACAGACAATACTTGGTATTTGCCTGCCTAAAGCATCTACATTTATTAGTGCTAATTACCAGACACACTGGCTTCCTGTTGCCTGTCTTCATATGCTTATTTTCATAAAAGTGTTAAATAGCTTTATAAATACCAAGGCACCTCCATCACTCCTTTAAAGTCTTTCCCCTGTACCATCTCCCCATGATTTGTACTTTAAATAAGGGAAAACAGATTATTTGTAACCCTGATCAAAAAAGTGTTTGCTTTGACTCCCTGTATGCTAAGGTTCCCCCTCCCACCCTCAAAATAAATTAACTGAAGCATTAGAAAAATTCCCAAAAGGGGAATTGTTTAAAAGTTTGGGTAATTACATCTAAAAGCCTCTCCAAATGTTATGGCTCCAAGGATACACCCCACTGTGAGGTAGGTAGCCAAGATAAAAACATTGTAACAAATACTTTAATAGCTGGAAACTCCCTATAAAAACCTTGCATAAGTGGTTTGGTTCCTTGCACCAGTGTCCTGATATGCGTAACTTCTTCTGAGGATGCCTAAGGGAATCCCGGTTCAGAGAGCTCTTGCTGAGTAGCATCTCATGTACTCTGTCATCCAGGGGTTGTCTGGTGGGGAGGGCTTTGTTCGCCAGGTGCTTTCTGCCTCTGCTGATCGCACTCGCCTCTGGGAAAGCTTCCTTTTCTCCACTTGTCTCCTGTTCTTTGCTCGTAGAGCAGATTCGTGAATCTGAAAGACCAGAGTTAGTATTACAGAAGGAGAACAGCTTAGGAACCCCTCAGGAACGACGAGGATCACTTTTCATTTGTCCTGGTCCCCATCCTGAAGGAACTGGGATTGCGAGCAAAGTTATATTTTCTTCTCTAATTTGTACCACTAACTGAACACAGATTTCTTTTTTTCATAAAAAGTGCTTCAAATTCTCTTCTGCATTATCTTTCACACTTCCAACTATTAAATGATTGCAAAAATCTTGAATGTTTCATCGTCTTAGTCAGATGTACTCTAAAACTTCAATTCTCTATTTCTGTCATTTAAAATCTTACCCCTCAATATGCCCAAGCATCCCTTAAAGCCTAAGCCATGTTAGTAAGACCAAACCCTAGAGATTCCTTGGAGATTTAAGATCTTAATTTGGAACAATGCGCTGAACTAATATAAAAATGTAATAATGTGTAAATTATCATATTTCCTCCAAAATTGAATATGAAGAGCCAGTTTCTATGTTTGCTTGCTTCTGTCTCCAGATTGAAAACTTCATCTCCCATCTCAATTAGGGGAAAGTAACACCTTTCAAACATGCAAGGAAAAGTAACCTCAGCAGGCAGTAAGTAGTCTGTTCCTACATAAAGAAACATCCTCAGTAATAAAAGACTACATAATCAGGAGTGTTTCAGAAATATTCTGCCTGTTCAGTCCAACCTCAAGACACAAGCTAAGGTGTACCATTACTGCTTTTAGCACAAAAAAATGTTAGAAGTGAAAGATGATCTGCTCAAGTCAGGCTTCAACCTCTTCTAGGCTTCAACGTAAAGTACCAGTCAACTGTTTTGAGCACTGACCCAAGATTATCAATTTAGCATTACTGTCCCATTATCAGGAAAGGCAGCTTCTTTCCAAAGCTGAAAGGCCCAAGTTCCTCCTTTTGCTCAAAGGTTTGAGCTGTCCAGGAAGGAAAAGCCTGGGCTTCAAACCCCTTCCAAAACAACCCATCAAAGGCCAGGTCCGTCTTGCACACCACAACCACCCTCCACCTCAGTCCTCAGGTGTCATGTGTCACAGATTCTGACTCTACATTAGTAGTAAGATAAGGACAAGACACTGGCAGGGATGCACTGATTATGTTTTACCAGCCTAGGAGAGTTACAGAGAAGAAAGAAATGGATCTATTATAACATTCCCTTCCTGTTTCTAAGCTAGGAAACAGAGTCTCAGTACAGCAGAATCCTGGTGCTGTCCATGACCACATGAATTTAATTTGTGCTATTTTGGTAATATTTACACCAGCCCTGTTATCAATCAGCCATCTGATAGACCATTCTGCTGCGAGCAACATTTCCTACTGGCAGCCCACCAAAACCGGATGCTAGACAAGACATCTTAGCAGAAAAGCACTTGGTACCATCTCAGTGAGGCTCTAACAGTTATTTAAGCCTTTTATTATTATAACAAGCTTAATTATTATTAATAGGCATATTATTGTTATTAAAAGTTACTTAAGCCTCTAGGAAGTGCCCCAGCAAAAGCCACTCTTTCACAGCACAAGCACTTCCCCCAGTGTTTATACACCTGCCTGCTGTGGGGGTGCCTGGTGCTAACTGCCTGCTTTTCTCTTGTTCTCGTGGAGTTCAGAATGCAGAAATACTTTTATAACAGCCAGTTTTTCTGGTAACACTGTAACAGCCAGAAACACAACATCCAGAGTTTAATTAGAACTTTCAAGTATTAATCAAACCTGGGAAGTTTCCAAACCAACAGTAAAGAGCTTTTTTTACTTGGACATCTCAAGGCTCTTCAGGTTTATTGCTAGAATCTACTGCTGGAATCTCCCTACATTCAAATAAAGAGACCTCCTGAGACATTTTACCTAGATACTATGACATCTGTAGGCACTAAGTAGTCACTGCTTTTTAATGAAACAGAAACTCTTACTTACTTCATTCACCGAGGCAGAAGCACAGACATTGTGAGTTTTCTGGCTCCCAGTATCTGTCTGTCTTTCTCCCCACCCATACAGAGCAAATGGATGTTTATTCTCCTTTGGTGCATCTGTCCTTTGGGGACTTTTGGCTGATTTTCGATCATTACGACTGGACAAGGCACTTCGACTTGGACGTCGTCCTGTACGGCTGGTTTTGTCTGCTTCCTTTACAGAAGTGGGTTCTACAGTTTTCTCTTGCTCTTCCTTCTCCTGCTTTTCTTGATCTTCTTTTTCTTTCTCTAAAGAAAAAAAAAAAAAGAAAAAAGAAAAAAAGAAAAAGTTGTGCTTTAAGCTCCCAAAGACATAATAATGTCTGATTGGCACAGCCTCTCAACACGTCATTGAACCTGTGCTTTTTTTAGAAATTCAAGAAGTCACTGCTTCCTTAGCAACAGACATATACCTTGCTTAAATGTCTTCATTCTTTTAGTGACTACAATACAGCTTTGAACAGTACTTAAAAACACCTTTCCCTGATGAGGTTACAGATAAGCAGCAGCCCCAGGCAGAATTTAAAGACTGTATCCAGTGATCTTCTGTCTTCACTATTTCATCCTTGCATCACTCAGACACCAAACAGATGGAGCACTAAATGCCACATAGATGCTTCTAGCCAGTCAGAGATGAAGTCTGATAAGGGTATGTGCAATATTAAATCCCTCATATTATCAGCTTCTGCTGAAAAAGGTGATTCATTTTCAAGTTCCCTGTTTATACATATATTGCTGTTACAGTTTTCTGCTTATGAAGGATAGTGTGAAGCAAAAACCCACAAAGTGGCAGACATCACTTTTGCTACCTGATCGGTGTGTTAAGTTGTATGTTTAAAGTACCACATTCTGCAGGCATTACTCTCCAAGGCTCATTATCTCACACATTTAAGTCTTCCGTAGCAAGGGGCCAGCAGTAGTCCTCCAGTCACTGGGTGTGGATTTGTGAGAGAATTTAAAGACTGAATCACTGCAGTTCTAGATCATAACTGAAGGCTGAATCAGCATTATATAAAACATTAATTAATTAATAAAAACACAGAGAAACAATTGTTCCATAATAGCCAGTCTTCTTGCTCTATAGTGCAAGGGAGAAACTAGTTTTCCTTCGTGTCACCAGTGATGCCACACCCCAAATCCTTTGTTCAGTTGTGGGCCCCCACTACAAGAAAGGTATTGAGGTGCTGGAGCATGTCCAGAGAAGAGCAAAGGAGCTGGGGAGGGGTCTGGAGCACAGGTCCTGTAAGGAGCAGCTGAGGGAGCTGGGGCTGTTTAGCCTGGACAAAAGGAGGTTCAGGGGACACCTTGTCACTCTCTACAGCTGCCTGAAGGGAGGTTGTAGCACTGTGGGAGTCAGTCTCTTCTTCCAAGTAAGAAGTGACAGGTCAAGAGGAAATGGCCTCAGGTTGCATCAGGGGAAAGTTAACACTAGATATGAGGAAAAATGTCTTCACTAAAAGCATTATCAGGCTCTGGAACAGGCTGCTCAGGGAAGTGGTTGAGTCCCCATGCATGGAGATATTTAAAGACATGTGGATGAGTCACTTTGAGACATGGCTTAGTGGTAGATTTGGCAGTGCTGGGTTAATGGTTGAATTCAATTTTAAAGGTCTTTTCCAACTAAAACAATTCCATTACTCTATAATGGGCAAGTTAATCAAATACACTGCCTACATACATAAGTGAGATACGACTATGGAAAAAGTACATACAAGGAAGCTTGTTTTCATTCTCCATCCAGCAAGTCTTCAGCAGTAGTGTGGACAAGCTCAAACTATATGCTAGACATTGAACATGGCCCCTAAATATTGTGGGCAGGCACAAGCAGACATTGTGATCTGACATCTCTGTGACTTTTAGGCCAACCATGCCTTTTATGCATAAGGCAACTAAAGCCTTTTATTGGCCTAAGAGCACGGGAGTCCACTAGTAACCAGTTCCTTTCAAGTGTGATCATTAGATGCTGTCTTCTGCTAGTCTCACACAGTGATCACTCAAACTCTGCTGACATAAACACACCAAACTCACAAGACTTCTACCACACCATCTTCTTCTGGTGGAGGCCAGCTCAAGCCACCTCTGTTCCAAGCCTCAGCACTTTCATCCACCACGAGCATACACTGGTATGGGCAGAAGGAATTCCTTCACTGTCATAGGGAGTTGTGGTTTAGGGCTTGCTTACATATGGACAAGTAGTGCAGTTTTTACCCAGGTGTTTTCATCATTAAAAGCAGAAGGGCTTGCCAGTCCTGTGACAAAACAGCAACCATTCCTCATAACTGCTGTGATTTCAAGCATGTACATGCCCAATCTGACACTGCTTTAATCTCAGTTCTGCATCCAACCACTTCTGATGAAATAGAAGTCACCTGCATGGCACACGGGTTAAGCATACATTTACTCTAGCACTCACTTCACATTTGCAGGGTAAAGAGATCGAAGCTTGTTCCATGCCCCAGAATTCCCCTAAGGCAAGCCTTATGCACTCTTGCTAGCTGTTAGCCTGGCCAGCACTGTTTCTACAACCTGGTGCTGGGCCCTGTTCAAGCTTGCCTGTACCCATCTTCCAAGATGTGCAGGTGCAGCATTCATCTACAGGTGATACTGCAGTACAGTTGAGCATTTGGTAAAGAGTGGCCAGCAATGTTAAAGTATTTAGAGATGTATTTGTTAAGAATTCAGTTGAATGACACCACAAAGCAACAACAAAAAAATTTAGTCAAGGCCAAAGTAGTGGCATATTGAGAGTAAAAAAGGCTAGATGAATTTTACATACCTAAATATTGGCTGGATGTAGTTTCAGTCATTATAGACAAAGCTGGTAAAAGCAGCAGTGAGCTCAGTGTGGCATTAGACTTGCTTCACTTGTTTTCCCTGGGTTCTGGGACACATAGCTTCACCTCTGAAACAAGGCAGCTCATTCATCATGGCTGCAAACAGGCAGCACAGAGTTATCCCCTTACAAAATATTATCTGAGCATCTCTCTACACAGCTGCTCTGAAGGAGGAACTGCCTAAGTCCATTATCAGAAGGAAGCACTGTTTTGAGAAAATTAAACTCTGAAAGAGAACATATTGCTGTCAATTCTGCAACAAGAGTGCTTTCATTTTGGAAAGCTGTTCCAACCTACATTCAAGGGAAAATGGCCTCTTCCTTCTCTGCAAAGGGGAATAGAGCAACAGTGACTTCATAAACAGCAGAAGTGGCATTTAGAGACTTAAAAATACAGGAAAGTGGGGGCTCTGCAATTACATGGATAGTTCAGCTTTGAAAAAACAAGGCAACAGCCATGCCTGGGGATGCTGCTCACCAGGATATAGCTCCAGCTGGTCCAGAAATGATTGAGCCAGCTTCTCCCAAAATAGCAATAAAAGCATATGGGTAAATGGCACACGGAGTCCTGTGCACAGCCTTACAGTAAATGCTGTATCCCAGAGTGTACTGTAGCACTTATGAGCACCTGCTATTAGAGCAGGTATTTCCATGAACCCGTTGCTACAGTGCATTTACACAGCACTCCGTTGGTGAAGGCACAAGATCTCTAACAGTTATTTAAGGCTTTTATTTAAAACTACAGTTTATATCCAAGCCATTTTCTTAGGCAACACTTTCCACACAAAGTCAGAAGAGCAGCAGTTGACAGCAGGACTTAGACCCAGCTACTCAGGAGGAAGTCCAGGCACCAGCAACTCCTACCCATCTTCTCCTTCCCATGCAGAGCATCAGCTCCAGCAGACGCAGGAAACTCAGCACCGACCAGCTTGCAGCATTACAGAGATTACGAGAGGGGAAAAGCTAGAAACATTCAAAAACTGCATCATGGATGCTAAGCAGAGCACGCTGGATGGACAGGAGGGGATTAAGTGCTTAACAGGCAGAACCAATCTGTCAGGCCCACCCAATACAGCTGCTGAAAGCTCCTGCCCAGAAGAGGCCACTTAAACCCTGCTGCATCGCCCCGCTTACATAACAGCTCCTGGCTCAAGAGGGAAGAGCTCCAGGAGAGCTGTACTCTCCCAGGGGGAGACAGGACCCCCAGAAGGCCCTGATGACTTTCTACAGGTATCAGCAGCCTTCTGATCAGACCCACGGGCCAGGTCACAAGGGTCAGCAGTATTATCTCTAGGTAGAGATGCTGGCTCCTTACAGCACTACCTCAGCTTCAGGGGAAGCATTTTGGGCATGCATTGCTGCAGGCAGAACTGGAAGTTTCCTGCTTTTGCACCGACACCTCCCCAAACGGGGCAGGTCTCCTACATCCCTTGAAGGGACTATATAACCAGTTGTGGCTATCAACAAACTACAGCTGGGTAGAAAGTAAGTTACCACAGATAAAACAGATTGAAACATCATTTCTTCAAGGCAGATCTTGTGTGAGGCAATACTGGAGCTAGAAGCCACACAGCAGCTCAGAGCTGATTAGATTCACACAAGCTTCATCTGCAGCAGAGTTTGGCAAGTAATTACTGGATTGGCTTGATAGCAAAGCTTGTTTCCAAAGAAAAAAAAAATAATGGGAGCAACTTTAAATAACAGTACTATAAACCACTGAATTGACACCCTTGCCTTCTTCCCCCACCACAAGCTGCTCCTTCCCATGTACATGGGCCAGCAAATGCACCTGCAACATGATGACAGACAAGATCAGGGAACAAGTTTGAAATTGGATCTTCTGTTTAGTTCCACTAATCCAGATCAGTCACTTTCAAATACTGTTGAGGCAACTCCTTCAATGGCAGCTTGGCACTGCTGTCACTTAAGACCACCACACAAAAATGCTGAAGGCAAAACAGCAATAAGGATTGAAAGATGCCTTCATTCTGCAGCGGTGTCATTTCACAAACAACAGGTTTGACAGCAGCACTGCTGCCAAGAGCTTCTGTCTTGTACTTACCAGCCCACTGGGGTCTGTTGACAGCTTCAAGGATGTGTCTATGCCACAACTACACCAGCTGATTTAGGTCAAGATTTTGTGGTATTATGTTTAAAGCACATCTGTGCCTGGGCACATACCACAGAACAATCCCACAAACAGCTGCCACAAGTGGAGGGCCAGAAGGAATTAACCCAAAATTGCCTCCAAGAACACCTTGGTATCACTCGGCCATCACTTCAGTGCAGGACACAGTGACAAAGCAGCTTTGTCCCACATGCTGCCCCAGGGGTTCACACTGGTGGTATTTTAGACCAACACTGCTGAACATTAAGGCCAAGCAGCTTACATCCACTTCCCCTTCACACACCAGAATCATTCACAATTTTACACACAGACACAGAGGCTCATTTCAGTGAGAGAAAGAGGAAACCAGGGCGGCACGTGCCATTCCAAATTGTGTTTACTTCAGATGTTAAACAACATTAGTGCTGACCAGCCATGACCAGCACAAGCACTGCCAATACCACTCAGGCAGAAATCAGGTTCCTCACAAAACAGAAGGAAGCAGCAGTAGCCAGGTAACAGCTAGGATGTTCCAGCATGTGGGTGGATGTCAGATTCAGAAGACAAAAGATGTCATCAACATGAGCACATTTAGCTACCCCCACAGCACTTCAGTGTAATTAAGTTTTCAGAGAAGGTAAAAAAAAAAAAAAAGCAGTTTAATAGTAGAAGCTTCAGAGTGGTAGCTCTGTAGTGGTTTCTATGTTATTTCCTCCACATGCCTTAATTAGCCAGCCACTAAGCAGAAGAAAACTGCATCCTTGTGATTGTCCAGTGCTAAATGAGTCACCTGTCACCTCATTATATATTATATATGCATTAAGATAGAATAAATATCCACTAAAACCAGCTGCCTAAGCAGAGTTGTTTTCAGTCCTTTTGCAAAGGTCTTAAATACTTACAGAAGTTAAAAAATGTTTATCCTAAACCATTTGGCAAATAAGTGAATGTGAAGTACAGATTTTTCTCCCACTATAAGTATAAAACAACACGGACCTAGCAGAACTTTAGGCATTCCCTTACAGCATCCATGGCAAAGGTGTATCAGTTACAGAAGCACTGATGCCCCAGATCCTGCAGTCTGGACAGCCACTGGTGCTCCACAATCCCTTTGTCACTGCTGCAGGACTGAGGACACAACTGGATGCACTGGACAGTCACACACACCATCACTGAGCACAGACAGTGCCTGCACAGCTAGCAAGCTGTTATTCCCTGCCAAATCCCTACCAGAATCAGAGTACCAAGTAACTCCAGCTGGATTTTTCCCTAAAGAGGAGTCAAGGAAGGAATCAGGAAGCAGGCTAATGAGTTAGCAGAGCACCCTGGCCAGCAGTCTCTAGCCTTGGCAACTGTGGGTGCCATTAGATTGTAGAAGGTTTATGTGCTCTAGTCATTGGCTCAATGGGAAGAATGAAAAGAAACCCAGGTCCCTACCACAACTGCCCCAGGCTTGTACATATTCAAAGTGCATCAGAAAAGTTAGGAATGCCAGGTTCTGAGTGCAGCTTCAACAGCTTCCGCCTCCTCTCACTAAAAGCCACGCCTTTAGAGAGCATCGCTTTTTCCCATGCAACCACTCCCTGAACTTTTGCAATTCCTTAGTTCTTCTCAGTGAGATACTATGTAGCTCTTCCACACATGCTCCTGGTCTAGCTTCCTCAAACCGGGATTGAGGAAAGTAAAACTAGGCCCAGTAATACTCTGTTACACACTGGTGGGCTGGGGCGCTTCCATCACTGCACAGCTGTTGTGGTTTGACCTCAACCAGCAACGCAGTCTGGCATAGCCACTCGCTCCCTCCCTCTGCGGCGGGATGGGAACAAGAGTCAGAAAAACTCACGGGCTGAGATAAGAACAGCTCAGCAATGGAAATAAAGTAAAATATGACAATAGTAATGAAAGGGGAAAAATAAAACTCAAGAGAAACCAGTGATGCACGGCTGATGGCTCCTGGGCAACTCCGCCCATTTTATACACTGGGCATGACTTTCTGGCTATGGAATATCCCTTTGGCCAGTTTGGGTCAGCCATCCTGGCTGTGCTTCCACACAGGTTTTGGTACCCCTGCTTCCTGGCAGAGCATGGGAAACTGAAAAGTCCTTGATTTAGGATAGGTACTGCTGAGCAACTACTAAAAATGTTGGTGTGTTATCAACTTTATTCTCATACTGAATCCAACACACAGCACTGTACCAGCCACAAAATTATCCCAGTTGAAACCAGAACAGCTTTGGGGAGGTGGAGTGCACTATCCCAGCAGCTGTGTGCACCCCATGTGAGACCTGGGTACCACAGGCACACTCAGCTGACTGCAGAACCCCACATCACTAACATGCTCTGAAACACCAAACCTCTGAAACAGATAACAGCAATTAATGTAGTTTAGCCTTGAGTCTCAGAATACAGATGATTCTGGAAAGCTCAGGCCCCGAAGGGCATTGAATCAGATTAGTTTCCCCACTCCAAACAAGCACATCTAACACCAGGGAGGGAGGGGAAAAAAAAAAAAAAAAAAACAAAAAAAAACACCCACCAGCATGAGGCTTAACTGAACAGTTCTCAAGGATTTTTCCCTGCTACTGTACAACAGAGAGACACCTGATTCAAAAGCCATTTCAAAACACCAATCAATGGCTGCCAGACACATTATTCTTTCACTACAGGTAAGAAACCATATCTATGGAATAAAAAAAATACCATCTTGAGAAGCTTGACCGTATTATTATTTCCCAACCACTCTCTTAGATCGTGAGGCATCAAAAGGGAATTGCTCTGTGCTAAATGACAAACAATATGTTGCCAGCTCAGCGCCTGTTCAGACTACGAAGTTGCCCACACTCAGCTCCGCGCCCAGGACCAAATCTCAGGTGACATTAAGAACCAAGCGCTCAGCCGAGGCAGATTACGCGTGCAGATCCAGGAAAACAATTGCGTTAAGAGCCAGCCACAGGCATACAGCCCAACCTGCCGCTGCTTTTGCCAGAGAACCTGCTTATATAATTGCAGAGACGCTCGGCTCCCATGGCAACAGTTTACATAAGTGGTTGTGACTCAGGATGAGAGTTACCACCGCTCGGCTCTTCGCAGGGACACCTCCGGTGCCGCGGCCATGGCTTCCCCGCAGGCCTCGCCAGGATGCGCCTGGAGGCGGCGGGGCCCGGCTGATGGGCCCTCCCACCGCCGGGCCATGTCCTGGGGGCGGGTGAGAGGGGCCAGGCTGCGGCCGGGGCCCCCGCACGGTCACGGGCGCCCCCGGGATCGGGGACGTGCCCCCAAGCCGCGGCAGGGCGGCCCGGGCAGAGCCATCCGCGCCGAGCCCCGCGGAGAAGGGCAGGGCAGCACGGCCCCGCCGCGGGGAGGGGGCTCGGGCCGCACCGGACACACGCTTGTCCCCCCCGCCTCCGCCGCGCTCCCTTACCGGGGCTCGCCCGTCCCGCCTCGCTCGGCGCTGCCGCCGCCGCCGCCTCCTCCTCCTGGTCCCGCGGGGCCGCGGGGCTGCCGGCGGCCGGCGGCGAAGGGGAGCCGGCGGTGCTGCCGCCGCCGCTGCCGCTCTCCTGCTCCCAGCCGTCCCAGAGCCAGGGCCGGTGCGCCTGCTCCAGGAGCCGGCGGCTGAGGCGGTAGTGCAGCAGCTCCAGGTAGCAGGCGCCCCACGACTCCCACTTGGGCTCCTTGAAGCGCTTCATGTACTCCGTCTTCACGCGCCGCGCCGGCACCACCATGGCGGAGCCGGGAGCCGCGCCGGGAGCCGCAGCCCGCAGCCGGGAGCCGCCGGCCGAGCCCGCCCCCTCCCGCTGCTACGTTTAAATCCAAACAGCGGCGTTCGGCCCCGCCCCGAGCGGGGAGGGACGCCTGGAGCGGGGGGACGGGGCCGCCAGGCGCAGCGAACGGGACGAGAGGGAATGGGAATTAAATGGAACATAAATCATGAATAAACCAAAGCACCGCAGCCCCGGGCCCAGCAGGAGGGGCGCTGGGGCCCGGGTGATCCCTGCAGCAAGCCAGGTTGAGGGACAGCTGGGCTCCTGTCGGGGAGCACTGGAACCCAGCGAGCCCGTGCGGTGCGTCAGAATTGATGGAACAGCGGCAGCGCCTTGTGCGTGCGGCACCGCGGGGACACCGCGGGGGAGCTGCTGCCTCCCGGTCTGCGTCCGTGGGAGAGAAGGATGGGCAGCGGCCCGGGCCGGCCGGAGGGAGGCGAACGCCTCTGCAACGACAGGGACCTCTCTCCGGTTTGCGCTAATCTGCTTTAAAAACCCGTCGCCAGAACAGGATTCGCCTAATCCAGCCCTGCGCTGGGAGGCCGCCGTCTCAGGGGACACGAAATGCTTTAAAGACACACGCAAAAACCGGGGCGGCCTCTCCAGGCGCCCTCCGCCCTCCTGCCTGCCCGCACACGGACACGCACCCTCGGCTCTTCAGCGATTTCTGGATATTTCTTTCTCTCGCGCCCCTTATTTAGGGCATCGCAGCGAATCGTGCCCCTGTGGGACACGACTGTCCTTGAAAGTGGTTTGCTGCAGAGCCTCTGCCTCAGCATCGCGCTCCCTTCGCAGCCCCGCTCCGGGAGGGGACGGCGTGATCGCCCCGCCCGGCCCCACCCGCGCCCCGCCGGGCTGCGAGCGCCCTGCCTCGGACGCCTGCAAACCCCAGTGCCCTTGCCGTGCGCAGGCTCTGCACCGAGGCTCGCCGGCCTCCTCGCCAGCCCCCGCTCCGACACACGGGGGCACTGACGGATTTTCAGAAACAGTTCTAGCAAAGGGTTCTTTTTTTTTTTTTTTTTTTTTTTTTTTCTTTTTTTTTTTTTTTTTTTTTTTTTTTCCCCTCTAACTAATAAGGAAGCAAACGGTATTTTTCCTTGCCTTCCCCTCTGCGTCCCCTGACTGACACAAATGATATAAACACAAGCTGGCACGGATTCCCGGGATGGTAAACTCCGGCCCAGACTCTTCCAGTGACACGAAAGTGTTGGTGACTTTAAGGTGAGGAGGCGGGTGCTACACGCAGCCCCTCTGCCTACGCGGCAGAGCGATGCAATCCTCGATACAGCTAACCCGGCCAAATTGACTGCGTTTAATCGATGCTCAGATCGAGCAGTATTTAGCCCTGTATTTTGAGTGTATTGGCTCAGGCTTTCCAAACTCGTGGTGCCCAGACACGAGTGAGGGGGGCAGAGATGTTGCCTGACCTTTGCAGAGGCACCTGGATATCTCCCTCCCGCCCTCACAGCCCCCCCCCCCCCCCCGCCCTTGCAGTTATGTCAACAACCCCGTGGCAGTAGGATGCTGGAGAAATCCAGCGTGTCCCTCCGCGATTCAGGAAAACGCAGCCAGGAGAGGCCAGTTGCAGTGTCACCCGGTGCCTGGTGCTGCAGGCAGACACGTTGCAGATCCGCATCCATAAACCTGTTAAGTTCCATGTTAAAACCCCTCCTAACTTCTCCAGCTCCTCTCAGCCCTGCCTGCTACTCTCAGGGGTGGGCGGTGATAGGGCTTCTAGGGAGGACAGTCTGGGCAGTGTATTTACCGGGAAGAGAGGCACAGAAATTGCAGGGCACCTACCTCCACCCAACAGCCACAAAAACGAGAGGGGAGCTCCTGAGACTTCCTTGTTTCCATGCCATGACGCTCACGGTGCCCTGCCCAAGGCAGATGTGCAGGAACCTTGCCCACATACTTCACTGGGATAAAACCAGGCAGATGTAGCAGTTTTCTCCCCCCACCCAGTGCTGTCCTGAGGATTATATTTGGGAGCTGCCCCGCTCGTTTATTTTCCCCACTGAGGGCTCCAGTGACATCTGGGTTGTCCCTGATGCCTTCTCCTTTTGCCCTTAGTGGTCCCACTGGGGTCCAGCCATGTCCTCAGCACTACCTGCTGTAACAGAGGGTATTTCTTGGAAAATAACAGGGAACAATAGGTTTAAAAACACCTGTAACTGAAGACAGTGCTAGAGAAAGCAGCTGTAGCAGTGCTGTCTAGAGAGGAGAGAAGATTGTTCCCCAATTAACATGGACGCTGGTTTCTTACTCTGATACTGTGCTCAATCTGCATAAGCAGATGACATAAGTGGATTTCACATAAACAGGCAAGGTCTGGGGTTTGCAGGATTTCCTTTCCTTTTATAAAATATTATTTTGTGCAAAATGTCATTTTGAACCAACCTGCACAGTTTTAGCTGGTCACTTGTGCTTATGAAAATGCTGCTATTCTTTCTGCATATTTTATAGCATTGATCCTTCCTCTCCCAAAGGACTTCTGTTCCCTGTTGTCCTGGTTTCAGCTGAGATAATGTTCTTCTCAGTAACTGGTGTAGTGCTGTGTGTTGGGTTCAGTATGACAGTGATGTTGGTAATTACTCTAATAAAGGACTTGTCCGTTTCCCGTGCTCTGCTAGGGAGCAGGTGCACCAGAAGCTGAGAGAGCTGAGAGAGCTCGGCCAGCACAGCTGACCCAAGCTGACCAAAGGGATATTCCACACCACAGGACATCATGCCCAGTAAATAAACTGGGGGGGTGGGGGGGTTGCCCAGGAGCCACTGATCACAGCTCATGGGTAGGCTGAGCATCAGTGAGTGGATGGTGAGCAATTGCACCGTGCAGCACTGGTTTCTCTTGGGTTTTATCTCTCTCTTCCTCTTATTTTTATTGCTGTCATTATATGTTGTTATTGTTATAATTGGTATTATTATATTTTACTTTATTTCTACTATTGATTGTTCTCAACCCACAAGTTTTACCTGTTATTTTTTCCTGTTTCTCCTCCCCATCCCACCAAGGAATGAGGGGGTTGAGCAAGGGCTGCACAGTACTGAGTTGCCAGTTGGGGCTGAACATGACACCAGTTTAAAAAGACACAGTTGCATCAGAGCTATGTGGATGCTCTCTGATGGCTTCTCTCTCAGGAAGAGATTGCCTTTTGCAAAACCAAACTTCTCTTGGGGTGCTCATACACCTACTGCCCAGCCATTAATCCACATCTCATGCATCACACAGGAAATGCCAGTATGACAGGCTCCAGATCCTGGCACACAGTCTGTGAGTTCCCATTTTCTGCATTTTTTTCTCCCCCCAAACTCCGCACTCTTCAGAGGAGGCACCTAATCTTCACAGCAGCCTGCAAGGTGTCAGTGTTTCATGATTAACAGAGTGTTGTTAGCAGCTGCCTCCACCCATCCTCGTCACTGGACCACACAGGCTTAGTACTCATGCTGTCATGACAAGGAGCACCAGGCAGCCCGTGTGGTATGGGCTAAGCTGCACCTTCACACTCCTGCTCAAGTTTCTCCCTCACAGCGCAACCCTCCCAATCCAGCAGTTTGCATGTATATCCCATAATGCCAGGGGAAGGGGCAGCTGCAAGGCTTGGAAACCAACTGGGGACCACTTGTGTAAGAAGACTTGTGACAGAAGTGTGCAGAGACACCCAGCAGAGCTGGTACTGTGCTTCACACATCCCCTGAGGCTGATGCAAAAGCCTGGATGTGCCAGGCACCTTCCCCATGCCCTGCCACAATCCAATCTTGACATGTACAGAGCAGCCACTGCCAGGCAACAGGACCCAGAATCCCAGACCAGCTCCAGAGACATCCAGCAGCTGCAGGATGCTGAGACCGTCCTGGATGAAGAGCAACTCCGCCTTCACCCCTCCAGCTACAGCCAAGCAGCTGTGGATGTGCCAGACAAGAGTCATTCCCCGTCCTCGACACAGCAGCTCTGGATATTCTCAGTGTCGCTGTATAAACATTAGTATTAATTTAATCCTAATAAGTTTTGGCTTCAATACCTTATGGCAGAGACTTCCATGTACTGAGACTAGCCAGTTATTAAATGATTCCTAAGTGAGGAAGTACAACATTTATGAGGCCACTAACATTATAATTTCCTCCCTTGCATACTTTGCTGCATTTTTGCCTTCATTAAAAAATGAAATAAAGACACCATTTGAATCATAACACGGAAATTCTAAACACTCTTTTCCCTTTTGAAGCACTTTCCCCCTGAAAATCTTGTTTATTCCTCTTAATCTTATTATTGCTCTTCTACACGTAGCAAACCAGGTGGCCAGGTAGGTCAAGAGTTTCTGACCAGATCCACGACAGATGACTGATTGATACCAAACCCCAGGAGTCCCAGCTTCCTCCACTACCCCCATTTGAACGGGAGCACCATTCCCACCAGGGAGGACAGCAGCCTGGGCTGGAAAACAGCCTTATTTCTGTCTGAAATAACCACAGCAAAGTCAGGAGCAGAGATATCCTGAGCTTTATGCAAAAAGTAGCAGGTCATGAAAAACAAGCATGGATGCTATTTTGCAGAATATGATCTAGGAAAACACTGGGTAATCAAGTGAGTAGTTTACACATGGTTTTCACTTGCAGTCTTTGCCATTGCACCTCTCCCGAGCTCCAGGCAATAAGGGGAATAGTGGACAGTTTATACGCAGTGCAAATGGAAAAATTATGTGTCAACACATCTTTCAGACTGGCTTCCAGCCGAATCAGGAGCTGTCAGAGCCTGAAACTGGGCTGCTGAGTCTGCTTGGGTAAAGTCTGGAGGAGAAATAAAACAGGGAAAAGAAATAAGCTGCTTCTTAAAGAGAAATGAGTTTTTAAAGCGTTTAACAGCATAAACTCCAAATCAGAAGAAAATTTTGCCCGTTAGGGAAAAACACAATCTTTCTAGACCTGCAAACTCTGAAAGCAGAGTTTACAGGTCTAGAAAGATCAAAGTGAATCTTTGCCAAATACTGGTGGTAGCTGTCCCAATCACCTCACAAAACAAACCATCATGCTGTTAATTGTGGCCTGGTTAATCCTGCAGATGCAGGCTCTTTGGTTTCATGGTCTATTATCCTTTTTAGGTGTACACCAGCTGCCCACAGGGTGATGCTGTCATGGGAGAGGGATCAGAAGAGCTGCTTCAAATGCTCTTAGGGGCAGGTTAGTCAGCAGTAGTGCACATGGCCGCAGAAGTCTCCCAGAACTGTCTGATCCTGGTGGGAAACTTGACCACAGCTGTTGGGAGTTGCAGCCTGCTGGGAAGTCCTGCAATCCCTCTCTGGCAGCTCTGATCACAAATCCTGTTATTTGTGCACATCTCACATTTTTCTTGGAGCAGCTTGAAGCTTTTTGCTATTACACCTGAGTGGCTGTGCCCCCAAGCACCCACAGCAGTGAAGTTCACAGCAGCGTTAGCAGCTCCTCTGAGCCTTGACAAAGGTCCATGCTTTCCACCCACCTTGCTAAAAGATGAAAAGAGAGATGTAGCTCCTTGGGTTGTGTGCTAGGAATGTGGCCAGGAGCAGGGAGAGGCATTTCCCAGCCCTGAGTGTCTTCGGGCTTCTGCAGTCCTGAGTCTTGGACTGGAGACGCAGTGGGGCTGCTGTTCATGCCACACGGTGTGAACACAGCTCAGCTCCCAGTCTTAAACGGTTACAGCAGCAAAGAATAAAGTCCATACTGGTATCAGCTCTTCTTTTCCTGGCCCCATAAGGTTGCAAGGTTGCACACCACTGTTGAAGTGGGTCCCAGCAAGGAACAGATCTTACAGCTTGCAGCAATGGGGGAATTGTCAAGGTGCTGCCCCAGCAGCACTTTGCAGGCAGCCTACTCAGTCTGAGAAAAATCCAAGTGTAAGTGCCAGCTGAGTAAGAGGCAGGAGAATTGGGAGACATTCCCCTTTTTACCTCCTGCTTGAGCAGCCCCGGTGACCAGCAGGCTCACTGCTGACCCCTGGGTCTCTGCTCAGCAGCTGCCTGCCCCACGGCCAAGGCAAGGAGCTGGCTTCCAGATGTGCAGCAACATGGGCAGTGCAGGAACCCCGCTCCCAGCTACAGTCTGAGTGTTTTCATGATGTATGTGGGTTTCCCACAGCTCCTTACAAGCAGTGGGGTGTGGGCACAGGTGGAGGGGACTGCTCACCACATCTCTTTTTCCCAAGAGGCTAGTGAATGGGAAGTAAATCCAGAGCTGGCTGCTCTCTAAAAATCCACATGTATTCCCTCCAACCTAAAGGCTCTGCTAAAGGCTTGGGGCCACTGTGGGCACCTGCATCCACCTCTCCTTCACCATGCTTAAAGGGGATGATTCAAAACAAAGAAGCCCAGTCTGAAAGTGCCTGGGTTTTGAATGTAAGCAGTAACTTGTGTCATTTATGAAGTTCCCCTGAAAGAAAGGATACACAGGGATTGAGGCAGTTCACCCTGTGGTGGGATCTTTCTCCCAAAAAGGTCATCAAGGCAGACCTGCATCATGCTCCAAGTGGCAGAGTCCAACACAATCACAACATTGTTGAGTTTGTGCTCTCAGTAACACCTGCAGGGTGCCACCTCCACGAGTCAAGGCAGGAGGCAGCCCGAGTGCACCCATTCAGGGAGACACAGGAGATGGAGATGTATCTGGGCCCACACACTTTTCTTCAGTCTTATCTCAAGCTCACATGGCTGCCCAGAGCTGCTCTCAGCTCATGCTCCCTTCCCTCTGGAGCTCTGGGTCAGCCATCTGGCCACTGGTCAGGATTACCTTTTTGCTGTTGTATCTGCTCATATTCCTTTTTCAATCCCAGGTGCACCTTCCTCTCCTTCTTTTGTCCCTGGAGGACACCCAAGAGGCTGGTACAGCATTTGCTACAAGCAAGGGATTTAAAATCTCCACCATTTAAAGGCTGCATCTGAGAGCCCATCTGTCACTGAGAGAGCATAAATTTTGGGGGCAAAACAGAGACACCTGTGCTGTAACCTGCTCCCTATCTCACAGCAGTAAGGGAGTGCTGCTGAAATGATGAGTTCTGAAAGATCAGTCCTTCAGACCATCACTGCTGGGCTAGAGTCAGCCTCTGGGTGATGGGTTCAGAGGCTGTTTCTATGGCTTTGGGATGTTTCTTCCAGCGCAGGAGCTCACATGCCTCACAGTTCCCCATATGGTGGCCCGGTGCCAGTCCTGCATCTTACAGCAGCCTGCACAGTGATGGATCAGTTTTCCAAGCAGTAAATTGATGGGTAGCAACAAATGACCTGTAGAAAATAATTTAATGCTTGAAAATCAACTTCACAGAATTTGCAATGGGAAGGCTTGGGAACAAGGCTGGCTCAAGTTCATATTACCGAATCTGGTTCTAAACTTCAGAAATTATTGGCAGCTCAGTGCTGACTCTGGACTGATTTCACTGTCAGTTTGTGAAATCTCTGTAACCTAATCTCGCTGGTCCTCCCCCTGGAAACCATTGGGTCTTCAACACAAAAAAAACCCTTATCTGAACATAAATTCCTTTTATGGCTCCCTGTGCCATGACCTTGTGCTTTGAGGTCATTCACTGAAGGTTGCCACAGCTCTTTTTTTTTTTTTTTTTTAAGCACCTCCAGCATCAGTTGAGAAAAACTAATGGTTTTGAAGTTCTTTCCAGGACCTCCTAGAGCAGCAGTCCCAAAGGACCCCCCAGCTCCTGATGAGCACAGGGGATGGAGGAGGATGCCACAACGGGGGCAGGAGAAAAACCATGCAGGGAGCTCCTGAGAGGAGTTTACCTGCCCTCAGCAGTACCCTGCGGGTGAGCAGGAGTCCCAGCCTCGGGGTGGGGCCCTGCAAAGTTTCATCCTGAATAAATCCAGTCACATCAAGGGTTCAGCTCTGAACAGGGCTCAGCTACTGAGCTGAGTTTCTAAACGCTTCCAAAATTGCACGGGGTCAGCAGGAAAAAAAAAAAAAAAAAAAAAAAAAAAAAAAAAAAAAAAAAAAAAAAAAAAAACCACAAAAAACACGGAAATTGTGGTAAGACAAAGGCAAGCCAGAAAATCACAAGCAGTAGGCTGGGCACAGGCTGACATCTCCCCCTTCTCTCCCTGCTGGCACCTTGGCTCGTCCTCACTTATACCCATTTGGGATGAGTGCCGGCTTGGAGGATGAACAATGTGGTCTCGTTGTCCCTGCCTCGCACCCCAAAGATGCCTCTTTAAGACAGTGCAGGGGGGAACTCTGCAGGGAGCCTTCCTGCTGGGAATGTGGTGGAAACACACAGTTCAGACTCAGGGAGAGGCATCCCTAATATGGTCTCAGCCATGCTGACTGGCTGGGGGCTCCTGGGGGAGGAATGGAGCCCCTTATAAAAGCACCCAGGTCCTCCCACAAAGGCAATCCTCCCTGGACTTCAGCAGAGCCACAGTGAAGCTAGCTTGATATGGGAATTTCATCCACCCTTTGGAGATTATCCAAGCTTTCTTGGGTTTCATATGGCATGGGGTGATGGCCTGGTCTGTGCGTGCCCTGGCGGATGCCAGCAGAAAAAGCCCCTTTTCAAGGAGCACTCGGCTCCTGCCAGCACCACTCTGGGAAGGAAAGCTGCCGGTATCCCCCTGCCATGGGCTCCTGCCTTGCTCCCTGCTCCCTGCTCCCCTCTCCCTGCCAAGGCAGCAGCAGCACACACCTCAAAGGGCGCAGACCTGTGCCACCACGACAGCCCCCACTCACTGCTCTTCTCCGCAGCAGAACCCGCAGCAGCTCCTCTTTGCTTTTGCTTCTTCCAAATACGCTCAGGCGCCCGTTCCTGCGCTGTCATCGCCCCGTCCTCACCCTAAGCAGCCTCCTTGGCCCCAGGAGCCATGTGGGGGAAATTCCCTGACCTGCAGCGCTGACCAGGGCCGGACACACAGGTCAGACCCCTGCCGCCGGCACTGGGGAGGTGGCGGCACTGCGGGAGCCGACCCCTGCAGCCCCAAAGGGGCCGGGGGGGCTCGGGCCACGGCTGGGGCTCACACGAGCTGGGCTGGCTGGAGCACAGAGGGGTCCAGCCCCAGATGTTTGCTACAGCACACGGCGAGGACGCTTGGAGGAACACGTGTGCCAGGTGGCACTGCTGGCTGCTGGGATGTCCATCCCAAAAGGCAGCACAACCATCCCACAGGGCCAACACGAACACGTAGCAAAAAGGAAGGTGCTTTTCTAATAGGTATTCTCTGGCTTATCAAAAACAAACAAACAAAAAAAAGTTAAAAAAAAATTACTTGTTTAGAGAGAACTCACTGACTTGCTCAGAAATATAAACCCATTATCTGCTGCCTGTCGGGGCAGGGCTGCGGCAGGAGCACCACAGACATGCCAGCAATCACAGTGCAGTTGCTCGTTCAGAACAGGGCAGCCGGGGGCAAACGCAGCCCCCCGAAATAGCACTCAAAGCCGGGAGCCAGCCCGAGCAGCCGGGGGCTCAGGAAAGAGAAAGAGCCTTGAACAAAATGCCGCCACCATGAAGGCATTTGCTCAGGTCTCGCAGAGGGCTGTAAGGATGGAAATGCATGGCGCACCTTTAAATGGACATAAAATGTGCCATCAGCGGGGTGGGATCTATTTTTAACCCCTGGGAGTCTGCAGATGTGCAAACCCCCTGAGAGCGGCTCCCGGCAGCAGGAGACAGGCATGAGATCAGCCTTTGGCTACCGGGCTGGGAAATGCCACGGCAGTCAGGGTTCGTTTATCCCCAGTGAGGAGGGAGATTAAAGTCTTATCGTGCCCCTTCCTTTGCCTTGCCAGCAACCGCGGCCGGCAGCCCGAGCGCGCACGAACGTGCTAAGCACCACCGACCGCTCGCCAGCTTTGCAGTTTTCTTTTCGGAAAAGGACTTTCTGGGTCTGGTAAATAACCTCGGCATCCCCCCGGCTCTGCATGTGGCGGGGAGCTGGAAGAAATGCTGCTGCAAGGCGAGGAAAAGGAAAAGGAAGGCTCCCTGGGGAGGCGCACGCCGGTGACCCGCTGGCGGCTGCCGGCGGCAGGACAGCCCTGCGGCAGGGGCTCAGCCCTTCTGTCAGCACCCCTGGGAAGCCATCCGAGCTGGATGCCGGCCCTCCCGGCCTGTGGTCTGGCATTGTCCTGCACCCCCGGCCCCTGCTGCAGGGACACACACCCGCCAGCCCAAGCCCCCTCCGGCTGCGTAGTTAAAGCACCAGCCTACCTTGGCGGGGAGCGGCGTGTGCACCTGCAGCCCCTCACATCACACAGCATCCTGTAAAATCGCCCGTCGGGTCTTAAGGGTTTCCTCATCACTTCCAGGGAGGAAATCCAGCTGTTCAGCAAACCCAGTACTGATTCAAAATACAGAAAAGCAAACACTACAGCCATTTCCCTGGGTCTCTCCAGATTAAAATTTTAAAGCATTTGTCTCCAGGCACCTGTTTGTCCTCTCTAGTGCTCTCCATCCTAACCCACTCCAGCAAAGCAGCCTCCTCACAAGGACAGTCACCAAAAAGGGCAGCTGCAATCAAAAAGCAGCCATGGATCCTGCAGCATCCCTAAGAGAAGGGTACTTTAGTTCTGCTGTCACATGGCTTGGCAATCAGATTTCAGTTCTCAGAGGATGGGGAGGAAGCAAAACCTGTGCCCAGTGGGAGAAGCCCCAGCTTGAAACACAGCATCCCTCCGAGGCACCAGAAATTATTTTGAGAACGGTTTTGACAAATGGGTGCTCTTGAAAAGAACCGGTGAACCACTTGTGAGCTGCTCCCCTGGAGAGTGCTGACATCTGCGTGTATTGTTTATAATGAATTACCCACTCAGCACGGGAACCTGTCGGCTCTGGAGAGCGGTGTTAGGCTGGCTTTCATCTCCCCAGCCTGCTGGTGGGAATCCAGCCTGAGCCTCCTGTGAGCCAGACTTCTCCCTGCAAAAGCCCACCGTGGTGCCTTGACCCCCTTGTCCTGCCACCCCACACAAAATGAGCTGTCCGTGTCCAGGAACGCCACTGCAAGCATCAGCCAGGCTGCTTCTGGAAAATTATCTGCTCATTTTGCCACTGACGGGGGCCAAGGTGGTGTAAGGGGATGTTTCTGGAGCAGAGAAGGAGCTGGCTGGGGAGCTTGTCAGATCCTGCCCCAGCACCAACATTCACCTGCTGCCCCACTTGCCCTGGGTCAGAGATGATGAGCACTGTGAGGAAACTTGGGGGATACAGAACTAAAAAAATCTTCACTGAGCCAAGCTCACAGGAGAAGCTTTCTGAGCAGGGCATTTTGCTAGCAGTGGCTGATGAGGTGTCTGGCTTTACTCTTGAGAGAGGGGACCGGGAATTTGGGACTCTGGCCTGTGCTCCTGGCACTCCCATAGCTGTGTGGGCATCCTTGTCAACCCCACAATCCTGCTCCCCCTGCCCTGCAAGACCAGAGAAACATATTCCTCTGTTTCAAATGAATGAAGCACTCATTCATTTGTCATTGGACAGCCCTATGTGACCGCTTCCAAATGCTGCCCCGTGGTGCTCAGACCCATTGTCTGCTCCAAAACCTCTCTGCAGGAAGGCACTCAGGATAGGTGAGTGAATGCTGCCTTGCCGAGCTGGACAGGAAAGAGCCTGGCTTCCTGTGAAGTCCTTCAGAGCCAAACCATGCCCAGCAGAAAGCAGTTAGCTCCTGCACACAGAAAGAGGTGAGCAGGAGTAAGAGCAGTTCTTTCAGTCACTAAAGTCTCAGAAACAGGGGATGCTGTAACCCCACTGATCTGCTTTCCAAGGTGCTGGTTTTGACTGAGGTAGAGTTCATTTTCTTCACAGCGGCTGGTATGGGGCTGTGTTTTGGATTTGCACAGAACACAGGGTTGATAATATTGAGATGATTTTGTTATTGCTGAGCAGAGCCAAGGCCACTTCTGCTGTTTGTGTTACCACACTGGTGAGGGAGCTGGGGGAGCATGTGAGTCTGGGAGGAGACACAGCCAGGACAGGGGACACAAACTGACCAAAGGGATGGTCCAGACCATGTGTCGTCATGTCATTATGTAAAGTGGGAGGAAGGAGGAAGGGGGGGGGACATTGGCAGTGATGACATTTGTCTCCCCAGGTAACCATTACATGTGATGGGGCCCTGCTTCTGCAAAGGCAGACTCAGGATGTGCTTGTGTCCCACATTCAGCCCTCATCTCTCATTTGCCGAGTCATTTGCAGATGACCACCATGGAAAAACGACTGACAGGGAAAAAACAAGATCATGCATTCATCCAAACCACTCTTTAAAAGCGATGTGCATGTGTTTGTCCCTCCTCCCCTGTTGTCTGTGAAGAGGAGATGGACAAAACTGGTCAGGATGTTTCCTCCTGCCTTTAGTGGCACCCCTTCTGTGCTTCCCAATACAATTTCCGCTGCATTCCTCGTGTCCTTTTGCCTCATCTCCCCCGTCCTGCACCTGCTTGATAACCACTATGTCATCAGCATTTGGAAACACGCTTTATTGCAGCTCCAGCCGGAGCCCTGGGGAGGAGGATGCAGCCCTGGAGATGTGTCCCTCCTGTCCTGCACATCCGAGCCCTGTCAGCACCGAGGCAGCCCCCAGCCGCAGCCAGCCGGGGGGCGGTGACCCGGAAAGGGCTCCCTGTGCGGCAGGGACCAGGGCAGATGCCTGCAGGGACCCCCAATGAGGCTCCACTCCACACCTGCAGCGGGGAGCAGCTCCCCAGCCTCCCTCCAGGCACTGTGCACAGGGAGAAAAGCACTGGCTGCTGGCTTTGTTGGCATGCTTCCCTGGAGTAACCTCCCCTGCTCCTCCACACACCCTGGAACACCTGCAGGGGCTCGGCTCAGACGAACCTTCGCTCTACTCTGCTTTCTCCACCTTGTGCCCAGCAGACTGAAGCCCTCCACCCCTGCCTCCTGGACGTTTTCACAGTGAAAAAGCCTAGCAGCACATTTGATCTGGTCTTCAGAGGGCAGTCAGCGTGCAGTGATTTGTCACGTCCTTTCTAACTTCCCTTGCTCCTCCAAATTACTCCCTGGTTCCCACACTGTGCTGCTAGAATCCCCTCCACAACTTGAAAGGATTATTTAGCGAGTCAGATATAGCAAGGCACGGCTTTATAAATAGAGAGGGGCATGGTTGGGGACTGTGCAACATGACTCACAAGTCAAACTGCCAGTGAGGAACTTATCAGACATTTGCTTGAAATATTCATTTAGCAGTACCAAGCCCTCCTTACAGTTACACCTGCCATATAAAAATACCCTTCCCATATGCAGTCAGCGTATTTATGTTACTTTCTCCGAAACTCTTCCAAAGCCACTTACCGTTGGGCTGGTCAGAGATAAACCGGAGTCAGAAAGGAAAATTCCTCCTTGGAGCTTGAGCTTGCCATTGTTTCCAGCTCTGCGGCTCAGCACTCTTTTCCCAGCACAAAGTCAATGGCAGAACAATTATGTCATAAAGCATATTCTCTTTTAAGGCTTTTTTTTTTTTCCACCCACGTATCTTATTCGTCAAAACTACAACAACTACAGAACACCTGTGGCCCAGACTTGGGTCTTACTGCTCTTCAGCTTTCTTCTATACTCTCATTTGCTTAACTGCTCCTTAATTCAGATAGATTCTTCCACAGAAAATGGAGAAAAATAGATGTGAATTATGAAATGGGCAATAAAATCTCTGCAGAACAGGCAACGGATTCAATGCATACATCTTATACATTCCATGGTCTCAAGCCATGCCAAGTTCTGGACCTCCAGCAGCAAAATTAATTATTCCTTCTTTCTCCTTTCTGCTTCCTCTTATTGCTATGGCTTTTTTTATTCAATCTGGGACCTGATCATTCAAGCACTTAAAAATTAACCAAACCTGCTGATCCCCCCTCAGCTTCAGCGGGGCTGAATCAACTCCAGCACATTTGCACTGCAGCAGAGGGCATCTGAGACTGGGAACACGGGCTGAAACTTCTCTGCATGCTGAAATGGAGCCAATCTAACATGCACAAATAGTAGAAATGGATACTGAGTGTAATGTCGCTACAGCACCCCGGAGCCTTCTCCGTTACTGCTGTGCTGCAGAACATCCCAGACGCCTCCTCTTTACGTGGCTATGCCTCCACGCCAGTATTTGTCCTGTCCTTGCCCAAACCCCCCTGCCCAGGCACGAGCCCTTCCCCTGCCGTCTGCTGACCTTGCAATGTTTTCCGTGTTATTCTTTTCTCTCCCCTTTTTATTTTTAAACGGTGATGCACGTTCAGCAGGTGCGCTCCCTGCGCTGCCCGCAGTCCTGCTGCAGCCTTTGCCATGGGAAGCTGCAGCTGGTGGAGAAGCCAAACACCTCCAGTTTGGGCAGAGCTACACCTGGTTTCTGGATGCTGATCAAGCTTTTGTGACAGGAGTTACATCACCTTTCTGTCAAACAATTACTTCTCCACTCAGAAACTTGTGCAGCAGGCACTAAAAATAAATAAAGCAAGATGTCAGCAGAAGCTAAGTAGCTCAAGGATTAAATTACACCCTTTTAACATGACTTTGGAATTTAGCTCCAAGTTCCACTTAATACCATATTTTGCTCTCTAAGCAGAGTCAATCTTTATTAACCTGTCTGGCATTTAACCTATCAAACGTGAACAGAGGAATCATAGCACCTTGACCATGCAGTCTTGGCCAGGATGGGCTGTCTCCAGTGGACTAACGACAATTAAGGAAAGAGGGGATGAATCTCAGAGTAGAAGGTCTAAAATCAATCACCATGTTTCTCCTAAAAGATTTATCCCAAGAAAGATTTTGCATATTCTCCCTGAGTAAGCTAGTTTGAACACTGTAATTCTCCTAAATTCGGCACTTCTATTAGTTTTGAGGAACAGCCATCACAAAAGGCTCTAGGAGGCCCAATACAGAGGCATCAGACCCAGAACAAGAACAGAAGCTCCTGGAGTTTTGGGTTGCTGATGGGAACAGCTTGGGTTAGGATGTGGGAGGTCTGGGCTCTCAGCAAGGTGAAGGACTTGCAGGCAGCACAGCCAGAGAGCCCCAGAACCGCCTGTGGCTACTGCAGCCTCCAGCTTGTGGCTGCAATTGGAAAATGTTCAGATTTCAAGACTTTCTCTGGTATTTGTGCCAGGAAACTGGGCTGCATGACTTTGAGTGCTAAATTTAGGATCACAACTATTTCACATTTCCCAAACACCTTCTATGACAACATCTCAAAACCCTTCATGAGCATTAGCTATTCCTATTTATCTTCCTTTGAGATGGAAAATAGAATAGCCACTTTACTGGCAACAAACAGAGCTATGAATGTTGACTTGCTCATGGTCACAGAGGAAAACTGTGATGGAGGCTTGGTATGGAGAGGAGAAAGGAGAAAGAAAATCAACTTTCCAATGTGAACAGCTTGGTTCCTGCAGTCACAGAAATATGGGGCCTGTCACCTGCTGCAGTGCTGCTGGGATTAAGTAGGTATAACACCGCCACTACTTCAAAATTATCGGGATAAGGAATCTCTGGTAGCTCTTAGGTTTTTAGGGTTTGCGTGGGTTTTTGTTGGTGGTGGTGGTGGGTTTATTTTATTGTTGTTTCTGGTTTTGTTTGTGTTTGGGTTTTTTTTTTTTTTTGGGGGGGGGGGCGGGTGTTTTGTTTTGGGGTGTTTTTCCTAGTATTGAGGATAAGGGGTTCCGGAGCAAGAAATCCTTAAAGAGAAAATACCCTGCCTTTGGAAAAGTGCCTCACCACTCTGAAAAACCTGTGGCATGAAAGTGGGCAGCCTTAGCACGTGGACCTGCTAATTTTCAGGGCAGAATGCAGTGCGGGACAGGCAGAGCTCCCCAGGTGCCCCTTGGTTGCGCTCCGCAGGCAGACAGCCCTGTGACAGCATCGCTCAACGCCGGCAAACTCAGACCGGATTAGGCTTTTACGCCTCTGTTATTGTAACTATTTTTTGTGATTATTGTTGCTAAAGGGAATTTAAAAGCCTTACAAGAAGCAGATACAGTTGCCCTGAGATACATTGTGGGCTTCTTCCGTGTGGATCTGCTCCAGATCTCCTGCCGCTCGCAGGGTCCCGTCCTTCCCCCTGCAGGCAGCCCTGTCCCTGCGGGCACAGGGAGGTTCGGGACGGGTTTGACGCTGTTCTGTGGCTGTCTGCTCCCTCAGCACGGCTGCCTGTGCTCCGGCTCTTGCACCGCTCCGGCCTCCAGCCCTTTGCCCGCTCTCCGGCTGTCCCTTCCCAAGGCTGAGCCACCCATCGCAGCGCCAGCAGCTCGGCGCCGGCCGCCATAAACCGCAGTGTAACTTCATTTTGCACTCGAGTAGATTCGATTCAATTCGATTCGATTCGATTCGATTCGATGATGTCTGTGTCCAGGGGGTTTTGAGGAACCAGTGGTGTGAGATGAAGGTGACTCTTCTGTGACCACCATCACTCTGCCCTGGGAGCACCCTGGTCCCTGCCCACCAGGCCAGCTCTTCCCCTGGGAAAAAACCAGAGGTACATCCATCCAGAGATCTCCTTACACACCTGTACCTGAAGACTTCTGCTTAGGAAAGAGGACAACCCAGCAGAAGTGTGGCAAGGTGTGACCCCGCTGCAGACAGAGCCCAGCTCCTCGTGCCTTTGTGAGCCGGGCTCGAGGGCTGATGCCTGCTGGTCCTGGCTTTGGGCTGCTCATCTCCGAGCTTGTGTGAGAGTCTTCTTACAAGGAGATCTTCCCCCTTTTCCCTCCTCCCTCCAGCAGTAGATTTCTCAACTTTAGAGCCTTGTTTACCCTGGAAGAGAGAGAGAAGCTGCTGGAAGCCAAGCAGTGAGGGCACAGGGGAGCAGGGAGCGTTTGTTTGGAGAGAGTTAAGGGTGGGAGTGATGTGCCAAGGAAGAAAGCCGCTTCCAGGGATCTATATATATGCAGCTCCCTGAGGTGGGGTTACATAGAGGCTCATTCCCGGGCTGCCTGTGGCACTCCCTGAACAGCACCAGCCAGGACTGCCTCCGAGCTGCAGCTTTATTTTCAGAGCGTGGCCTTGAGCAGCCGGGACAAGACGGGGTTTGGCTGCGGTCCCTGCCAGCACAGAGGATGAGCTGCCCAGGGTCCCCACCGTGCGGGGTTTGCACACTGCTGGCCCCAGCTCTGCTCAGGGCAGCGTAGTTTCAAGGTTGACAGGGTGCCCTGGAGGGGGGAAGAAGGAGAAAAGCGGAGAAATGAAAGATTTCTCCAACATCTGCTCATCCCCATGGCACACGGCACACAGCCCTAGTGGGAGCCAGCAACACTCCAGCTTTCCCTGCTGCACAACACTCAGAAGCTGCTTTATTTTTTCAGATCCTAGACAAAAGAAAAACAGAGTCTCTGCAAGCTGCAAACACAACTGCTTCCCAAAGCCTGCAGCCAGGGCCTTTTGGTCCCTCCAAAATATGTTCTGGTTGTGATGGTCTGAAGAGGATCCCCAAAGCTGTCAGCGATTTCCAGGAAAGTGTGCAAGGCTGGGGGATATTTTGAATGGTCCTGTTGCTGGAGCAGCCCACACTGACTGGCATCTGTCCCACGTGGGAGCCCTGCCCACCAGCAATGCCTGCGGTTATCCACTGGCTGATCAATAGGTTACAGTCACCCTTGTGTACTCCATTTTCCAGGCCCGGGAGATGAACCATGAAAATCTAAAATCTATACAACTGCATAACTCTTTAATATATATATACATATATACATATATATATAAAAAAAAAAAAAGAAAAATGCCTGTTTGGTTCAAAATATATAAAAATAAACAATAAACCCAAGAAATGTTCCATTAATTCCCCCCCCCCCCCCCCCCCCCGGATTAATGAAATAGAAACAGCACAATTTTTTCCTATAAAGTAAAATTGTTCAAATCTTTGAAGGCCTTCATTTTAATGCCTCACTTTCAGAAATAAAGATTGCCACAGAATTTTTTGCTTAGGAGTTTCCTGTGAAAAACAATGATAATTTTCAAGAATATCTCTATTCTGTCCCTTAGTAAAACTCATTGAATAGATATTACTGGCCCAATGTCCATGGGAGACACACAGTCAGCAGAGTACCCAGTGGGGCTGCGCTGATGTCAGGTCTGAGGGGTGTTCAGGTCCTCTCAGCAAAGCCAAGCCCAGTAAATTCTGTGGGTCAAACTGCTTTTTGTTCCTCCAGTTTTGGGACCCGAGGGTGAAGAATGTTGGGGTGCCAGTTCCCTTTGCACAAAGCCATCACCCTTGTGGGAAGGTAGCCCATCCTGGGTCACATTCCGCTGTCTGCACAAATGCAAGTTTCCAGTTTAGCAAAATTTATATCAAAATAAAATTAGGAAACCCCTCCAGTGTGCTCATCTTCTTCAGGATTTCCTTTGTTCTTTGTCCAGAGGCTTCCCAGATTTTCCCTCAGCTCCTTATGTCATAACCTCAGCTTGAGGTAATGCCCCAGGCATCTTACATCAAAACCCAGTCATGACAGTGCCTCCCAAGCTCATCTAAACAGCCCCACATCATTTTTGTCTTTTTGAGGGCTCTTCATCTCCTGAGATTTTCCATCCCATGGTGATATTTGGACTGAGGGCAGGTTCTTGTGTTGCCCACTGGATGTAGACCTAAGCTATGGAGGGTTGCCCAGCATTGGTCCAGCCATGGATCCAGGTGTCTGTAGAGCAAGCACTGAGCTGCAGCCCCAGAGGATGTTTTTGGTGCAGGCAAGAGCCATTCCCCTTCATTTCCTCCCCTCCTGCATCCTTCCTTCTATCCCCTTTTACTCCTCCGATGCCCCATTTATCCCTTTGTCTTTCTCAAAAGAGAGGATGCTGCTCTTGGGGATCCTTTGGGTCCTGGGGATTCTTTGCCTGCTGCCAAGAGCACTGTTAGAGGTGCAGGGAGGGTAATGAAGTTATTGAGGACAGCACAACAAAGACCAAACACAGGCCACTGTGCACAAGCAAAATTTCCCAAAACACCTTCCCAGCAATGGGGCTTGTGAGCCATGCGAAAATCCAACTCACCTGTTTCCAAACAATCTGGGTCTTCTATTACTAAAAATATTAGGGAGCACCCCAAGTCCAAATAAAAGTATGGTTTCAGAATAGAGTGCTTAAGTTTGAAATTAAAACCTGAAGATGGTGGTTTCATAGGCTTAAGACTCAGGGCATCCCTGTCCACTGGCAACAGGGACCCAAAAACAACAACAAACAAGATTTTTTTTTTTTTTTTTTTTTTTTTTTTTTTTTTTTTTTTTTTTTTTTTTTTTTTTTCTTTCCCCAGCTGTAAGAATGCCCTTTAGGGCATTTATCTTCAACTGGATGAAATTGGCACTGAGGCTGTTGAGAACACCTGATGCTCTGTGTTAGAGTGAGACCAAATTCTGCTGTTAGAGGCAGCAGACAATGACATGCCAGTGGCAGCATCAGCCTCTTGGTGCAAGGCAGTGCCTGTGCAACACCCTGACTGCTGAAGGACTCACTTAAACCCAAGTTTGGCACTGCACAATACAGGTCTTCATTCAGAAGAAGTAAGCAGCTCCTGATCTCTTTGATTTTGATCAGGCTAGAGAGAGTGGCCGGCTCAGCATCACTCCCCCTTTCAAAAATCAGCCTGTTCCACTGTGGGTTTAGGACCATAAATTAATATTACAGGTGAAAAAGTGGAGCATGTGAATGCTGTTTAACTCATAAGGCTACTATTCTAAGCTAACTTTTATCTGTGTTTATAAAACAGTCTTTTAATGAAATAACAGAAGCAGGTCCTAAAATCCATCTCAAAACACCACCTAAGCCACAACTGAACCTGAGATCAGTGGTCAGGTACTGAGGACTTCATGTCAAGCACCTCCCAAAATCCCAGCAGGGAGCTGACAGATGGAGTGTGTGCCCCTACACAAACGGCAATAAAAGTTTGTGTTTGCTTTTTGAGGAGTAGCTGTTTTTTGAGAAGTGACTGGTTTCCAGTTCATCCCAGTCACTGAGAGCCCTTAGGGCTGCCCTGAGGCCCCCCCTGCCCTCAGATACCAGGGAAGGACCAGGCAGCTCCTCCCACAAGCTTTTGCTTTGGGTTAGCGCAAAACAAAACAAAAAAATGAACTCATGTATGGGTCTCACTATAATGCAAGTAAAGCCAGCCAAAAATGCAAAACAAATGCACCCTTAGCATAGCCACAGCAGAGCAAAAAACCTTCATGGGCTGGAAGTTTACCTGAAAATCATCTTTTTTTCCCCTGGTACTGCTGTTCCCCACGGCAAAAGAACACCCCAAAACTCAGGCACTGCTTTCATGACAGGGTCCTGAGCTCCAGGCGTCCTCCCCCTTCAAAGGCTGATGGCTCCTGCACGTGTGCCCTGATGCAGGAGCATGTGCCAAGCCTGGCGGGGCTTTAAGGGAACACCTGGGGGGTGTGTCTGAATGCTGGAAATAAAGGGAGGTCCCGGAGCCCCCTCGCCCCAGTGAGAGAGAAATGAAACAGGCCAGGAGCATCTTTCCCTCCTCCCATTCTGCTCTGCCTCCTCTTCGGCAAACAGGACAGGCAGATGCCCGGCAAGGGGAAGCCCCTGGAATTTTCCTTGGGGCTCCTGGGGAGTTCCTGAGCACAGGATGTGATCCCGGGAAGGGCTGGGTGGTTCAGGGGGGCAGAGGAGGGGGTGGTCCCTTCGCAGGCAGCTCCTCATGTGTGACCACCGGCAAGGGCAAGCGCGTCAGGCAGGGCGAGGAAGCGGCCCTGGCTGCCCTCAGCCCCCCAGGGACAGCACCATGGCAGGTGGGCTTCCCATAAGTGGAGTGGAAAGCTCTTTATTTAACCTGCACCCGCCACCTGCCCTCAGCCCCAGCCTTGCCTTCCTCGGGAGCTTGCCAGGGCTACTTTTTTGGCAGGCTGAGCCAAAAGAAATATTTTGCAAGCAAAGGCTCCAGGTAACCCCTTCCCTCCTGGGCCTGGCACACTGCAGAGTGCCAGGGCAGCCCCCTTGCAGCAGCGTGATGCAACACACAGCCCCCTCCCGAGCAGCCTGCGCCCCAAGGGAGTCACAGAGCCGCCTCCTCTGGCTGGGGTCCTGTCCCCTCCCCAGTCCCATTCCTGTCTGGGGAGCTCATCCCCACCGCCCACTGCCCTCACGCTACCACAAGCGATGGAAGAACCCGAGCAAATGACGACAAACAACAGCGTGAGGGGTGTGACAGAATGACCGGTGATTTAATGCTTCTTGAAGTTTTTTGTTTCCTTCCACAGGGCGTTGGTTTTAAAAACAAACAAAAGGAGGTAAAATAAATTAATTTATGTACACTTTACATACACTGTGTCACGTGGAGCTTTGCAGCAACAGTAACCAGAAATCGTTACAAAATAGAAAGTTACATGGCTGTTGCAGGCCCTCGGCCGCCTGCAACCTTGAAGGTCGTCATCCTGAGCGCCGTTGGCAAAGTGGTCATGTAAACATGTTTAGAAGCATTTACGGTGAACAATGGATGGGCCAGCTTCATCGTATTCCTGCTTTGTGATCCACATCTGCTGGAAGGTGGACAGGGAGGCCAGGATGGAGCCACCGATCCAGACAGAGTACTTACGCTCAGGCGGGGCAATGATCTGGAAAACACCAAGAGAGCAGACGTCAGTAAACACGGCTCTGCTGCGGGCGGCAGGAGCGGGGCTGTGCACTGCCCCACGCTCCCGGGACCTTCGTGCTCCAGCCTTACCTTGATCTTCATCGTGCTGGGGGCCAGGGCTGTGATCTCCTTTTGCATGCGGTCAGCGATACCTGGGTACATGGTGGTGCCCCCGGACATGACGTTGTTGGCGTACAGGTCCTTCCTGATGTCAATGTCGCACTTCATGATGCTGTTGTAGGTGGTCTCATGGATACCTGCGGACTCCATACCTGGGGGCAGCAGGGGGAAACAGGCGGGCACGAGTTAGGCGCAAAGTGAGAGCTCTGCGCGAGGCTCCGGAGAGAGGGGAGAGCTGCCGAGGGAAGAGAGAGGGAGGGGGGCACGCACCAATGAAGGAAGGCTGGAAGAGAGTTTCTGGGCAGCGGAAACGCTCGTTGCCGATGGTGATGACCTGCCCATCAGGCAGCTCGTAGCTCTTTTCCAGGGAGGAGGAAGAGGCAGCAGTGGCCATCTCGTTCTCAAAGTCCAGCGCCACATAGCACAGCTTCTCCTTGATGTCACGGACAATCTCACGTTCAGCTGTCAGGGGGAAGCAAAGGCAAATCAGTGTCTGCAGAGGAGGAACAGGGAGCAGTTGTGCTGCCTCCACAGGTCTGCTGGGACTCCAGACCCCCAACCACACGGAAACTCCCACCGGGGACTGTTTCGGGGCTCGCAACGGGGTGGGAGCATCTCTAGAAGTGCGAGGGTTGGAAGCGAGAGGGAACTTTTTGGAGGAGGGAATGGTGCTTACCTGTGGTGACGAAGGAATAGCCACGCTCAGTCAGGATCTTCATCAGGTAGTCTGTGAGGTCCCGGCCGGCCAGATCCAAGCGCATGATGGCATGGGGCAGGGCGTACCCCTCATAGATGGGGACGTTGTGTGTCACACCATCGCCGGAGTCCAGCACGATACCTGGGGAGACAAGAAGCAGCCATCTGAGAGATGTGGCCCGCAGAGGGTCCTGCCCCGGGGGACAGGGCGCTCGTCAGATGTAGGGGACCAGTCCTGGACGTCCTTGCTCGGGGGAGAGGGGCCAGCGGGACTTTGCACTCACCAGTGGTACGGCCAGAGGCATACAGGGACAGCACAGCCTGGATGGCCACATACATGGCAGGGACGTTGAAGGTCTCAAACATGATTTGGGTCATCTTTTCACGGTTGGCTTTGGGGTTAAGGGGAGCCTCAGTGAGCAGAGTGGGGTGCTCCTCTGGGGCAACACGCAGCTCATTGTAGAAGGTGTGGTGCCAGATCTTCTCCATGTCGTCCCAGTTTGTGATGATGCCGTGTTCAATGGGGTATTTCAGGGTCAGGATACCTCTCTTGCTCTGGGCTTCGTCTCCTACGTAGGAGTCCTTCTGACCCATACCCACCATGACGCCCTGCAGGGGAGGAAAGCGGGGGCTCAGCAACCTCTCCCCGGGCAGCAGCACGGGGCTCCTCAGCGAGACGGGAGGATGCGGAGGGCCGGAAGGCGGCGGGGATCCGCAACCGCGGCCGTGGCGGGGCGTGCGGGGAGGCTGGGAGGGGGAGCGCGCCGTACCTGATGGCGGGGGCGGCCGACGATGGAGGGGAACACTGCCCTGGGGGCATCGTCCCCGGCGAAGCCCGCCTTCACCAGGCCGGAGCCGTTGTCGCACACGAGCGCGGTGGTCTCGTCCTCGTCACACATGGTCTCGGCTGTGTCTGCGGGGGCACAGGGCACGGGCGCTGAGCCTCACGGCCGGCCGGCAGCCGCGGGCGGTGGCGGCGGGGCCGGGGCTTACCTGGGCTGGCTGCGGGCTCCGCGCGTCGGGCAGAGAGAGAGGCTCCCGCTCCTCGCCGGGTCACTCGTGGCCGCCGCGGCCGCCGCAGAGCCTTTTATCACGGCGGGCGGCGGCAGCGACCGGCCCCCAGGAATGCGGCCCCGGCCGTCCCCATATTTGGGCGTCGGGCCCGGCGCGGCCCCGGCCCGGCGGTGCCCAAAGAAGGCGCTCCTGGCCTCGGCCCAGGTGAGCCGGGCCCGGCCGTATAAGGCGCGTCTGCCGAGCCCCCCCCCGTCACCGCCCGCAGCCGGGGCCGAAATAATCCCCCGGCAGCACCGGCCCCGTTAAGGGCAAGGCAGGTGGGGGCGGCCGGGAGCCCCGCGGGGCGCAGAGGGGCAGGAGGCGAGCGGCCATCGGCTCCGCCGCCGCCACGTGCCGAGGCTTGGGGCTCCGAAGGGAAACGCGTCTCTCCCGCGTCTTTCCCATAGCTATAGGTGAGCCCGGGGGGAGAAAAGGAGCTGGGAGAGAAGAAGCGACAAGGTAGATCCCTGGTTTGCAGGGCACACGGCGACGGCCCACGCAAAAAGCACAACTTTACACATCAAGTTAAGCCGTGCATCCTTTCCTTGCTGTGACTTAAAAATGGAAAATAAATGCATGGGATAATGTCGGTCAGACAAATGCCTGAAGAGAAGCCCGGTAAAGGATTAATCCTGGTCTAATCCCAGAAGCCTGACGTAGTCGTGAATGCTGGTGCCATTACGAGTGCCCGTTGCTGGCCGCTGAGCTCCACCAGGCAGCACGGGAACCCTTCAGCTATCCCTGTGGCTCACCCTTTCCAAAAGGAGTGCGGCCTCACAAGCAAGCCATCTCTGACAAGCTGAAGGTACTACGCAAGTGAGAAGGAACAGTTCATCTCCTTCAGCTACGGGTATTTAAGCAGAGATTCCATGTGGGACGCTTGGCAGATTTTATGAATACTTCGTTTCCAACAGGAAGAAGAGGTAGTAATGCAAAGCAGATTTGCAGCCCTGACACTGCGTTGATGCTAATCAACTTCCAAGATCTTCTCTGAAGGCACAATCGGTCAAGTGTAAATCCTTTGAAAATTCAGGGAGTCAGGCAAGAAGGAGGAGGAGTAGTAGGGTAGAAGCACTGCGCTGTGAGGAGTCTCCTGAGAGTGAAGGTATTTCTGCAGGTGATCTCCTCCACTGCAAGGCAGAGAAGATGGCTCAGTAGAGAAGCAGACAAGTTTTCTTCTCCTCTTCTTCCCCCAAATTGGCAGCATTCCTCTTTACCTCAGGCAGCCATCTAATTCCTCCTGCTACAGATTTTGAATTCCTGTCAAGATACTGTATTAAAATGCGCTCCTCTCTCACCCTGTTTCTCAGCTTGTATTGTTCTTCAGCTCTGTCATCAACAACTGGCCGCACAAAAATCGGAAGCCTGAAAGCACTTAAAGGCATCACAGCCACCAAATCTATTTACAGAGTTGTAGTGCTTCATTGTGGTTTCCAAAATACAGTCGGTTGTGTTGAATCAGAAATCTAGTAACAGAAACCCTAATGTCGCTGAAAGATAAACATCCTTAATCCTGCAATGAAACATGATGCAAGCACAAACCCACTCTATCCCTTCTGTTCCCTTTTATTCTCTCTACCCCAATCTAGTTTACAGCAAAGTGCCCAAATGGCAATGTTAAATTCTCCCACTTCTGAGTAAAATATCATTTTCTGCAGGTAGATCTGATGCTTATCTGGATTCACTAAATGAATGCGGTTTCTGTCTCAAGTCAGAAAGCAGTTGGAGTTAGTTTCCAGTACAGGGCACAAAGAACTCACTATGCACCATGCATAGCTTCTGAAATTGATCACAAACGACAACAGATAAACTTTCCTACTGCTCCGGTGACAACCAAGAATGCAAATGTGTACCTCCCCCACTTTGTGTGCTCTCCATTACTGAGAAAATAACTATTTAAGAAACAATGTATATCCTTATTCAAGAGGAGCTATCCATCCCCCGCAGGCAGTTTTGACCCTCATCTTTTTGTCACAAGTTTGTTTATGTTACACTTAGAAACAACCTAGAGCTGCGGCATTTGCCACCTTCCTTGTGCAGTGGTAAATGAAGGCATCCTCCTCGAGCAGTAATCCGAGACAGGAGTTCTGCACCAGCACAGTTTATTACATAATGAAACAGAAGACAGAGAGGAGGAACGGCCCTGAATCCCAGACTCTTCAAACTTTCCAACAGAATAGAGAACCCGTTCAACAGTACTAGTACAAGAACATTAAACATCTGTTTAAACACGGAAGTTATTTTAATGAGGCTTTGTTTAAGTAAACTCATTGCAAGTAGCCTTCTGTTTTGGCAATAGTCAGATGGAAAGCTGTTGTACAAATGCCAAGTGCCTCCCAACCCAGTAGTAGAGTAAAGCAGTTGAAAACCCTACACAGCTCATCCTTTCACAAAAACCTGGAGAACGCACACCAGCCATGATGAACATGACCCAGCAGAGAAGCCAGGCACTTTGAAACAATGGATAAGGGTGATCAGAACCACTTGCACCTGGAGCAAGATTTCCAGGGCTTGCCTGTCCGCTCCTGTCAGAACACAGAGATCGGGCCAACAGTCCAGGAAGATACAAGATATCCCCAAAATGATTTATGGTGGACAGTCCATTAAAGTGATTCCTCTTCAGGCAAAATTGAAGTGTCTAGGAAAAGTTAAGGCAGAACATATTTTGGCAGGGGCCAGCAATCATTTATTCCATTAGTCCCTTTCTCCCAAACCCCTAAGTTTATCAATGTGAAACCACCCTCAAAGTGACATTTGGGTAAACACATGGAATTCCTCCAAGGCTTTAAATGAGTGACTCCTTTGAAGCTGGAGCTGGGAGTTACGCTCACACTTCTCAGCCATGCAAGACTGCAGAAGAGCGAAGTTCGCTGCTTAGAACAATCTTAGAAGATGACTGCTAGTGCATGTCTTTCCCATATTAGTTTGAACCTCTCTACATAAATCTATTCTTCCAAACATGTTCAGACTCTCAGTCCAGCTTACTGTATTAGTACAGGGAGGAGGGGAAGCCACAGAAGGGGAGCTGTGCTTTTAAAACTAGAAACTGGATTCTCTTCAACCAATTTAACTTCTGACCTTCTCAGCTGTTAGATCAAGTTGTTGCAGCAGGCATGGAGCCAGACAAGTAAAACATAAGGGCATGCAAGCTGCTCTGCAGTTTCTGGCTCTTGAACTACGTGCAAAAGAAAGGTGCAACACATCAGATCGCAGTAACTTTTATCGAAAGACTAAATTCTGCTGCTAATAACTGAGAAATTGGGTTTTTTTTTTTTAAATTATTCCCATGTCAGAGACAACTAACTGGGGCAGTGGGGTTAAAAAAGAAAAAAGTAGTGCCTACCAGGAGAGGCCAAGGCATGGAAGTAAGAAGGATCATGCTGTACACCCACACTTTCCTAACTGCTTTCGAGGTTTCTTCTGAGGCGAGGCACAAGCAGTTGCTGTGAATGACTGCATGGTGAGCTGCTAATCCCATTTTACATGTATGCTAGAAATAGCTTAAAGGGAAGTTAAAAGGATACAACACTAAATTGTTTGGAAAATGCTTAATTTAACAGATATGAACTGAAAGAATGGAGCATTTACTGGACCAGAAGGCTTTGAAGGAGAGCTGTGCTTTATTCCTCTCTGTCACAGATAAGCCGAATGATCAGTGACAAGCCAGTTATACTTTTTGTGCAAGAAACCTTTAATGTAAAACTGAAATTTATTAGTTTCCACTGTAAGAAGTGTACAAAGAAAGAGTGGAGTTACTGACAGAATAACCTGTTGTTTCTTAAGTAATGTACAGTCACCCCGCATTGATGCGTTCAGTATTTTCTCTGAACTGAAACCACAGCCCCAGTGCTGACAACACAAGTTTCCCACCCTCTGCAGTGGGCCCTGCATTTCATCCTGCATGTCTGTGTATCTTTGAGTCCGAGATAGGACACGTTCTAATCAAGATACAAAACAAAACAACACGTTTAGGAAAGGCACAGAAAATGAATTCTTTATTTTTACTTTGTCTGAAAACACAACTGCATCCTCTGACTAAAGCATCAATGTTTACGCATTTAAGACCAAGTATATTACTCATACAGAATTTATCACAAAGTTTTAGCAAAAAACTGAACAAACAGAATGTAAAAAAGTAAACATTAATTCAACAGCTCTTTAGAAAAAAATATTTAAAAACCCCAGTGAGAATCATGCTTGTCCCTGAACGTAGAGTTCATAGTTTGCTTTTAACACAAATTCGAAGTAGGCGTTGTATTTCAAGTTGCCGAGTTCGTTTGCTTGAAGCAGGTCCTTCACCTCTGGTAAATACTCACTTAACTGAACTCCTACAAAACAAAACCATTTATTACAACACTGATTAAAGTACTTTGCATCAGCAGTTAATGCCATTTTTAAGCAAACACCTGTGCCTGCCTCACAGATGAACTACTCTTTTGGAAATGGGAAGCTCTGATTCTATTATACACATCGAGAAATACAATAAAGCTTAAATAGCCTGTTAATTTTTTTTTTTTTTTAAATCCAGAGTTCAGCAATTTAATGATTAAACCAAAAATCCAAGTCTTTACATAACACTTCACCAAAAAAGAAAAAAAAAAAAAAGAAAGAAAGCTCAGTCATACAACAACTATATATCCGTTGCAACAGTTCCAGTGTAGGGCGTACAAGTCTTACAAGTGCAAGGAAATTGACACAAAACTGGAACTGCTCTGAAGAACTTAAATTTTGTCTTTTGCACATTAAGCCTTACGTGTTCTGCAAAAAGTTCCTATACAGTCATATTTAAAACATGCTTTGATTCTCAGTTGCTTCCCTTCTCTCCCTCCCTCCTCCAGCTGTGAATTCCATGGCCATAACTTCCTATAGTCAGCTTTAAGTGGAAAATGGGAGGTGGATGTTTCTTTGTTGTTGTTTTATTTTAGCTTTTGGAGAGGGAAAACAAAAGAAAAAAAAATTGGCTAAAATAGATTCAGTTCTACAGAGTGATGGCCAATTAGTTATTATCCTGTATCTTACAGAAGAGACATATTTACCTCCAGAAGACCTACTTTACTGTACAGCAAGCAACTGCTAAAAATCTGTTGAGTGCCCTACTCAGCAAATAACTAAAGATCCCAAGATTATAACCAAGAAATCTGCTCATCTCTTATCCCCCTGAACAGTTCACAGAGATAGAATTAGCTCCAGATGATTTTAACTGCCTAGTGAAATGATTTTTTTATTACTCTGAGAATTTAATAATGCTACTATTTTATATTATTGTTCATCTCAAGCAGCTTTTGAAACAACAATTTCAAGACATTTAAGTACACTTTACCTTCTTTCAATAGCTTTTGTAGTATTTTCACAAATATACTATCTTTAGATGCTTCAATTGGATCATCTCTACCATCTGAACAGGACCATCTGCAAGTCAAAGAATAATTTGGGGAAAGAATTACAGACAAAATAATAGGAAAACTAACAAGAAAAAAGCCCCACAGGAAAATTAGATAAAGTATCAAAGGGAATGAATACGTGTCCATATGGAAGCATTATGTGCATAGTTATAACTCAAAGCAATTGTGTTAATTAACACAATTAACAATTAATTAACTCTTTATTTCAAGTGTAAAACTGGAATGAAACTGCACTACTATAATGTAGTCAAGTTAGGAGGAGAATAGAAATATTTCCCATCTTCTAAACCATTAAGAATCCCAACCAAACAACATTATTTCTTTGATAAAATAAAAGTATTATCCATTGAGATAAGAACTACCTATTCTCAGCAATTCTAGTCTACAACTAAGGTGATGAAAGTTTAGATTTATTTTTTGACAGAATAAAGCAAGAGAAGCAATTCTCTTAACATAAAAAAAAATCAAACCAAAAATCAAACACTGAGAAAAGAAATGGGGAAGAAATTCACAAAATCTAAGTTGCAGGCCTGTAACAGCACACAGTCACAAAAACAAATAGTTTATCTACTTTGTGATTAAATGTGAAGACTCATGAAATACCAGTCTCATCTGTGATACAAAAAAAATCCCAAACAGATTTTCCTAAGAGGAAGATTGTTTTAAATGGCAGTTTTTCATCCTTGCAGAGTTTTTTATGCACCAGTTTAAAGTCAACACCAACCTAACTTGTTTTGCTGTGGTTCTAACCTTTCAGTTGTTAAAATTTCCTGTTGCATGTGCTAAGCTGTCAGACAAAACTGGTTCTCATATCACTCCCTAAACCACCATGGGCTCGTGGGACGTGCTTGTAACCGATCTGGACCTGGATCCAGAAGCTATTATTGACAAATCCTCTGTACTTCACTGGTTTTACCCCGGATGTCTCTTAGCTCCTAAATGTCTAGGATTACATCTTTAATTCCACTGGGAAGAATGTGAGGAAAGGAGGGAGGGAAGGGGGATTTTTTCCCCTTGGGCACAAAGGAGGACAGTGAGGACACAAGTAGAGCATCAGGAGCACACTCAGCAAGGCTCTCCATCCTACCCAGCGACCTCAGCACCATCTGTAGCCCTCAAGTTAGAAACAACAGGCCATCCTTAAAAGCAGGTACTGTCACATCAGCTGGGACATCAAGTTTTCTACCCACTATTCAGCATAAAGTCTGCATCTCAATTGCCCCTGGTTAGCTGCCAGAGTGGCCAAAATCTTGTCAGTATTGTACGTGTCTGAACCATTAAAATATCGCATTAAAAACCCCGTGCTTGTCCCGGGTGGACAGAACATAAACCAATAACTGGACTGGTGCCATGCAGGAGCTCTGAAGTCTTCTGTCTTTAAAATAACAGGAAGGGAAAACATTTGGGATTGTGTGAACCTCTTTCTGCTTATTTGTGCTACATGTGGACATAAGTTAGTCACGCAATTAGGAATTATTTCCTAGACACCACCGCCCTTTGGAATCTATCCTATGCATAAGTGTGAATCCAAATGCTGCTTATTTCCATTTTAATCACAAATGGCACAAATGCATCTGGAATGTATTATCGCCTCATCTTTTCTTCCTTAGGTCCCTCTTGGAACATAGGTGGGAGTTAGGAAAGTAGGAAGATTTGTGGAAGTTAGAAAGGAGAGGGAGGAAGTGCCATTTGTGTTATTTAACCTGGGAGAGAACAGTACCACTGTTTGATGAGGAGATTCTTGTGACCAGCTGGACTCGGCCTGTATCTGGTTTTCAACATCCAGAAGACTGGCTTTTCTAAGCACTATTTAGGCTTTGATCTCTTACAGCCAAGAATCAGTTTTAACTCAAAAAAAAATAATGAAATTGCCAGTGTGGTTCAACGGCAAAACCCAAGCGAAATAAAAGCTTGCAGGAGTGACCTCAACCTATGTTTTCTTATTGAAAAGTCTCTATTTGAGATGGTTCAAAGGAAAAAAAAAACCCAAAAAAACAACCACACAAACAAACAAAAAAAAACCACAAAAAAAAAAAAACCCCAAACCCACAACCAACCAACCAGCCAAAAAAAAAAGGTTAAAAATGTTCAGCACTGGTCACTTCTTTTACCTCAGGAAAGGGTTCAAGAACAAAAGCTGCACGGGTTCATCTCTGTGTCACGTGCCAGGACTACACAGTGAGATAAACCAACAAAGTACTGCAGATTATTTTTGCTGTGGTTTCACTTCACAAATAAGAATACATGTTCTGATCAGACACATTATACTTGACTAACCTTATCCTGTGAAATTAAATATTTTTGGTGAATTAGAGAATAATACACTAAAATAAAGTTCTGGAAAAGCTGTGTCTCAGTAACTTATAGGTACACTTACCCATCTCTTTGGAGAGCCTTACAGAGAATTTTAAGTTTAAGATCATTTACATCCACTTCTTCTTCCTTCAATTCATACAAGGAGAAAAGACAGGCCAATTAAAATTTTGGGGTTTTTTTACAAAGAAATTATCACTCTGCCACACAGATTGTGTAATTCATCAATGAATTAGATTCTTCAATCATCAAGCATCACGCTGTTTTAATAGATGGTCTGATGGGACTGTTGAAATACCAAACACTGTTTGTTTCAATTTGAAATCATGAATTCAGACTTTCTACACCAAGACTCGACTGCTGAAGACCAACCAACACAGTTTGTAAAAGGCACATTTTAAAATACCAGTTTATAAAACATTGTATTCTTGGCAAATTTTTATTTTACCATGTGCTAAATGATGAGTGGAGTCAAAGCTCTTTTTTTCAGTATGGCCAGGTTAACTAACATGCATTAGTGTCCATATCAGGATACATGTATTATGAATATATTAGTAAATGTTTTCAGAGATATACATTTGATCTGAAAAGGACAGTTTCTTCATGACACAGAAACCACCACCTCCAATTTGTGCTGAATGGTTCTACACAAGTTGTTAGAAACTTCAATATCTGTGGGAAAGAAACCTTGAAATTGCATGGGTTTAGAGTAACATTTATTTTATTGAGATGAAAAAAATACAGTTGGAAAAAAAGCAGATGGCAAATCTGTATTTCAAAGTATTTTACATGTTAGAAAGTGGTGACTATCCTACATTACCTCATGACAATCAGTGAAACTGTCAAGAGGGAAGATACAAGAACTAAACTACTAAAAACAGTTGATCTTTGTCCTGTTTGGAGACAGCCTGTAGTGAAGCAAGGCTCTAAAAAGAAACTACAGCCTATAAATGGAATGTGAAGATTAAGAGTGTAATTTTTCTTGAATTATCTAAACCACATTTGGCATTACGTCTCCAGTGAGTTGAAAACAAACTGAAAAAACATATCAGGGGTTGCTTTAATTACCATACACTAAGCTAATGTGTAAACTAACTACAGATGCACCACACTATCTTAAATAAAAAAGTTTCTAGGTTAGAAATCCTTCAAAAAGTTTTCCTACCTCGTCAATATATTCCAGCAGATCAAGTGCTTTCTTGAAGTCATATTCATTGGCTCTTCTGTTCTCATCACATATGAACATCTGTGAAATCAGGGAATTAACACGGAGAATTATTTTTAGCCTACAAACGAACATAGCTGGTATCAGGGACAACCCACTGTGGGAAGACCACCACGTATTTTCTACTCACATGACCTTCTCATGAAAATATGTCTTGATTCAACTGCTAGTATTTTTATAGTAAGGAATATACTTAAGGTTTTAGAGCAGCATTCCATCCACGTGACAATGGTCTGTGGACAAATGATACTGGATACAAGGCTGCTGGGTTTCAAATTTAAGTGCCATTTAAGGCTGTAACATTCCTGGACTACTGTAGCCAGAGCACAGCTCCACAAATAAGCTCTCTGAATTATTTTGGTAATTAAGCTCAAAGAAGTACTTCAGCACATGTGCTGCCTTTCACCCCTTAAAAACAACAAGTTCCCCTCGGTATTTCATATCCCCCAATTATAAATTAGTACTTCAAGAAAAATTAACATCAACAGTCTTTTAATTTACACTTTCTGAGTTTCATTTTGCATTGCAAGTAGCAAGTATTAACACTGGTTTGACAATAGGAGAGAATTCAGAAAGAAAACTGTTGTGGTGCCAGCACTCGCCAAGTCCTGATTGACACACTTCCTACCCTTCCCTAATCCCACAGATAGCCTTATTTAAAGACACAGGTAAGGATTTCACAATCTGCTATTAGCACAGTTCTAAGAAAATGATGATAATGTAAACAAGCATGCTTGTTTGCATGCTAGCTTTAGATTTTCCACACGATTACAGAAAAACACTGAAAAATTGACACCAAGACATCAGTCACTTTTACATTGTATTGCTATTATTCATGGAGTATTTTTTGTGGGCATCACTGGATGGTAAAAAAAATGTGGCAAACAAGGCAGAATCAGTAAGGCTGATGGTTCCTGGCTGATACCAGAAAGGAGTGGGAAAAAGGAGTCAGCACTATTCCTTATCCCAGTGCTTGAACAGTTCAAATTTTTGTTTTACTACGGGTTGGATTTCTGTAAAAGAAAACAAAAGTAGAAAGACTTCCGGTGCCTCTTTGCGACAGGTGACCAAAAACCTCTTCCTGATTCTAGTACTTCCTTTTTCTATCTTGCATCATCTTTCTCCACTAAGGTAGAACTGCTTGTTCATTCTGCCTTCCAAGTTCTGCTCTACCAAGAGTGCAAAGGAAGGTAGAAATTGTCTCACATCCAAAAAGTGGTTTAGACCAGTAAATCAACTTCTGGCACTGATCTGATTTGCTTTTTCGCTTAGCAGCACTCAAAACCACACATTCAACAGAAAAAAACTAGGACTAAACCCATCATTCTGATGTTTGCTGGTAGAAACTAAGCCAAGTTGAACCCATTCATACATCAGATCTTTAGGTGCTCAGCAAGTCATATAAGGCATAAAGGCAGCTGTGACCTTCTCATTTATCACAGAGGGGCAGAAAACATACTGGAAGTTTACCTATGCAATGAAGAAAACATGAGACACTCACATCAATGAGCTGAGATGCAGACAGCACTGGCATATCATTGAGGTTCAACTGTTTCTCTGCCAGGAGTTGCTCGGGAAGTGTCTCCTGATGTAACAAAAAGCGCTCCTGCTCTGATATTTCTTGTAGTCATTTAAGGAAATGAATGTTTCACGTTATTAGAATGTAATAATAAATTCTGTGGCACAACAGTAACTGTCAAGTCACAATATTACTCAAGCCTACAAGTGTTTGTTATGAAGCATTCTCTTCGGACTCTCACCCATGTTCCCAAAGCACAGAAATACGTCCACTTCAATACTGCCATCCCAGGGAACTAGCTCTTACTTTGAAAATGCATAACTCTAATTTTGGCCCAAAACATCACAATTAATACAGAGGACTGGATGGAAGCTGTTGCACTGTGCAGGAAAATGAGCTGGTTGCAACTTTAAGGAGCTGTGCCCTGGACATGTTCCATCTTAGGAACTGTTCAGTTTTTGACTGTTTTATACATGCCAGTATGAGCTGCTTTAGGATGAGGAACTTGCTAGTCTGAGACATTCAAAATGGTACAGTATCAACCACACTATATGAACCCTGCCCTTCCCATCAAATTCCACTGCACGTTAGAATAGGGAAAATAATTCTGTAGAGCATTTTATCTGTTTAGAGGAGTAAGCAAAATATGGCAGAAATAATTAGTCTTACTTTATCAATAGGAAAGTGATATACTAAGAGTCTAAGTTTTAAAAACTACATCATGTGCCACACAGAAATGTGTAGCAGAATTTTGAGTCCTCTAGCCATTGAAATACAGCTTTGATTATCTCATTTGGCATTTTTAAATTTCCCAATTTAAAGGCGAGATTCCTCACATCAGCATAAGCATTTTCACAGTGATAAAAAAACATATTTAAACTTCAAGATTTCATGCAATGCTATACAACATAAAAGGCAGACAATACATTATTATTATGAGCTAAAAAAAAATTTAAAGCCTATTTAGTTAATCTAATTATTACCATGCTTTTTCAACAGGATTTAAGAGCTATTCATTACACAGATGGATAAATATACAGATAAACAGAAGTGAGCTTGAGCAGCAACCCTGAGTCATATTCCAAAGCTTCCCCCTGGTGGCCAGAATCCTTTAACCAGTAGTGCAAAACTGCTTTTTCTCAAACTCACAGCACATGTGCTGTACAAACAGCATTTTCCAAAGGGATACGAATGGCAGAGCAGTGGAACCATTGCATTTGGTAACGAAGCAGGATAGATATTTGTACTTTTCCTGTTCACATCATTTCAGATAGAGTACAATGAAACACTGTCATGGTAACCCTCCTACATACAGAGCACAAAAGCCTGAGAAAGCACGTCTTGATCACAATTGTATGTATTTGCAGTTCCATGACTGCACTACAACACAGCTACAGGATTTCCTTGTACAGCTTAAGAGCCTCAGGACTTGAGAAGAATTCAAAAGTGAAAGCCATTCTAAAAATGGGCTCTAAGAAGTTAATTAATTTTTACCTTCTATCTGAAATAAAAAATGCAGATCCAATAAAATACATTCAGTGTGAATGGTTGATAACTCTCAGCCACTTCTCAAAGTACAGGTGCAGCTTGTTATTTCTGCCAATATCTTACATGCTAGTAGAAAAAATGGAAAGGTTCAAATTTGCCATGCTAACTCACATGAGAAAGTGAGTACTGAGGTTAGTGCCTCATGCTGTCTTCCTTGTGCTTCCTAAAATGAGCAAAATCGTCAGCCCATTTATGCTTACCACACTAAGTCAGCAACCTCAACATAAAAAAAAAAAATCAACAATCTCCAAAATTAATGAGGTTCTAATTCAGTAACTTAGTAAGTCTTTTCTTCACTTTGCCCTGTTTTCATTTCTTACCTTCTATTTTCTCTTGTAGTATGTCTTCTGAGAAGTCCGATGCTAGTGCAGCTAATTTGCTCAAGCCAAGAAGCGTTTTCTTCTTTGCAAAATATCGTGTCTCCATATTTGCTAAAGTCTGCAACGTTCTGTGAGCCTACAATTAATAAAGATGTTAGAAATCAGTTTTGTAAATTAGGATCAGGTTAACAGACAAGATTTTTATCTGAACTGAAGTCTCACAGCTATTTATCGTTTGTTGTGCTATGACCCTTAATTTTAAAAGTTGTACAATTTGCGCAGTTAAACTCTGCATTACACTCTTCAAGAAGAAGCTCTCTACTTCAACAATATATTTAAAAAAAATCTTTTCATTGCTAATCAGAAAAAAACCCCAAACCTCATTCTCAAAGGATAAATTGCAACTTCACACATTGTTATCTTTAGGATCTAAATCAATACTTTGCAATAAAAGCCAGGCAAATATGCTTTTACAGAACACATTTGCATGCAGATTCACTTGTTAATTTGGGAATTTGAAAAAACAGAATTGTGTATAACTGCTGCAGTAACCAAATACAAAGGCAACAATCTGTATATCAGACAAAGGAATAGTTTCTGAGCACTTATTCAGAAATACACTATACTGAACTAATTGTATATTTAGAATCCTTACCCCTCCTTCAAAGTGCTTTGCCACGACATAGAAAAGCTCAATTGACACAAACGGAATATTACAATATTCTCAAAATGGTTTTTGTTTGTTTTGGTTGGGGTTGGTGGGTAGGACTTTTTTGTTTGTTTACGAGGGATATGGCATTATGTACCTAGAATACGGAGTAGAAAAAGTGTTTCCATGGTTTTTATGTTTAACAAATGTGCATGTGGATTGAAAGGAGCCATTTTTGATTTGAAATTTTTTAACTGTTAAATGAAATGCATTTTTAAGTCTAGCAGAAGGATGAAATGACTGACCAGCAAGAGGAGGGGATGTAACTGGAAAGCCCAGAAGGCAACAAATCATCATGTTTAAAAACAATGTCACATTAATCTACCCACATGCACATCTGCTACCAAAAATACTTTAAATTATGAATGTAAGTGAATAAAGTTATCAAACGCTATTTTGCTTTCAGGATATCTCCAAATTCCTTAGCTTTAACATGCCAGTCTTGAAAAAGAAGTTTCAGTTTTCCCCTGGCTGGATAATATTATAACGCTATTTATATTCAGTGTAAATTCCCAATTCCACCAAAGCAGTGATCACGTAGCCAAACCAAACTTCCTCCTCAGAAAGTATTAGCCACCAGCCAGGGATGAAAAACAGCCCCAAGTCCCATTACATGGTGCAGCGGCGTACATGAGACACCAGATGGTGCCTGAAGGGAGGCTTTTGGTACTCCAGAAGTACCAAATTAATTATCTACCATCTTTCCCCTAACTGACCTGGATAAGCTGTCTTTTGATGAGGAAGAGTCATTACTTGGTAAATTACCTACTCGAATATATACCTGACCTGTTTGATGTGTGGTGTTTCCATGTGGCTGTATTTAAGAAACCCTACCTTTTGGAAATCCTGGCTATTGATGTCATGTAACCAGCTCAGGTGTTCATGTGCTTGCAAGAAACTGGCCAGCTGTCCATGCTGAGCAACAGGCTGAGATAGCAGCTTTCCTCGCTTTCCCTTTTCCAGATACCAGCGAAACAGGAAATCTGAAAAGTTCTGAACAGAACAGAAATATGAACAAATTTTACAAGTTACATTTCAGAGTCTGGTTTGCCTTCCAAGTGCTTTATAAAATACAATTGGTAAGAAAATAGTAAGAATATTGATAAAGCCAGCCACACACATGACACAAAATATAGTGTTGATAAAAATTCCCTTAGGAGTCCCGATAGAAAGTGTTTAAAGCATTCATTAGCTCTCTGCAAGAGATGCTGATATACACAGAATCCTTCAGTTAAAGTCATGCAAGTGCCAAAAGTAAATTCTTCACATTAATATACAAGAATAGAACAGGTACCACATCCATCACAGTTCTTCTCATCTTGTTTTCATACCTGTTCCTTTACCCCCTTTGAAACTCCACGCTCACTATTTCCTTTCAGGAACAAGTTTACTTCAGCTGTCACTGGTTTTGAAACGCTCCCTCATACCAAATGAAAGTTAACCTGCAACTCTCATTCTCTCAGGCATTGTTTAAGAAAACCTGTCTTTTTAAGAGAAAAACCACCCTATTTTGTCCTCACAAACTTGAACGTAAAATAACCGATCAGGATTTCTGTTCGAGATTAAATTTAGTCTTTTCACGACAGTATTAGAGTAACACTAAATTTTAATTGCATTAACAATTTAAAAAATGAAGTCTGAGGAGGCCATCACTCTGATAAGTCTACCATTAGACTTATCTATTCTGCTCTACATTTGCCACAGTAACTTCTTTTCAGGAAGTTTTACATTTCCCCTTTAAAATAAAGCATGTGAAGAGAGGGAAAAAGAAGATAATTTATCCCCTTTGACAGTCAGGCTCAGTATTTAAGATGCATTATTTAAAAAATTTGCCATAATTTCTATCTTTCTGATACTTCTGTTTTTTTGTTATTAAAACAACCTTTATGTACTCTCTTTACTAGGAAACATGTAGTCTGCAACATTTCTTCCCCCAGAAGCTGTGGAAAGCTAAACAAATTCACCTTACCAATTCTCAAATTAAGCCCCTTTTGTTCCACTTGCACACATTTCAAGTAATGTCTACCACCCTTTCCTTAAGCTTTCTAATATTTCAGCACATAGTTTTTACACCAGATTTTAACACAGTGGAAAAACTGTCAAACAAATATGTGGCAGGACAATGCAAAAAACCCCAAAGCAATGGCCCTACCTTCTTACCCTTCCTAACTACTTTTATACTTACATATTGATTACTTTTCTATTGATACATTTAACAATTTCATCTCTTTTGGAAATCATCCTCCATTTTATATTATGTTAGTTTAATAAAACAACAATGTAATGACGACAGCACCTAAGTGAAGAAGTCACAAAATGCTGAAAAATGTTAAGAGTGAGAAAACATGCCTGAGGCACAAAAAGGTCCCATGAAAAGGCACTGCCCATACAGCTAGTACCTGTATTTCTGCTGGCTAGCTTTGCCTTCCCAATGTAGAATACTCCACTGAATATTTTACAATGAATATCGACTTCAGCGCCCCACATTACCCCTGTATGTATACATAATTACATATGCATTTAAAAAAAACAGGAAAAGAAACCCCAGAAAGAAATAATAAATTTTGCAACATTTCAGGTGCAGCCTTATCATAAAACACCAGCTAAAGGAAATAGGAGAGACTTGCCTGATCTGCAAACTGAGTCATGTAGCGTTGTAATCTGGCCTGGTTGTCTGTCTGCTCACACATTTGCACCAGGATATCAAAGTCACAGTACTTCTCTGCTAAAGCCGCTGCCAACTGGTACTGTCCCAAGGAAACTAAGTAACCAAGAGAAAGAAGTCTTACCAAAGCAGCTCACCTTTGTCTGAGACCAGAAAAATGAAAACAAAGTTTCAACTTTGTTGCCATGGAGGAGATATATACACACATACTCCCAAAGGAACACCCCCCTCCTGTATAGATCTCCTGCGCACACCCACACTCACAGACCCTACCACCTCTGTTGCACAGCACAAGGAAAAAGGGAATACTAAAAGCCATCATGTCTTCTATTTCCTCTGGAAGTTAGCATCATCTGCTATTTGCACTGGGGAAGGGAATTCCACCCATGACTTAACATCTACAATACCAGCCACTTAAATACACAAAGCAAAAAAGCAGCAGCCATAGGCTTTTGAAAAAGAACAGGACAAATAAGGACAATTGAGCTTGCATCAAGGAGAAACTTCTTAGAATCTCTCTTTTCATTCAGTTAAACATGTAAGAGTCAGCAGGAGACTTAGTTTTGTTTGTAACGAAATATGAACCTTAGATTGAACATAATGATATAAAATGTATTTATAAGCTAACAGAGCCCATGAATGTCACAAAAATGGACAATGATAATTTTATGAAGCTTTTTCTAAGAACGCTCAAAAACTATCACTAGATTGTTCTACTTATATAATTTACTTCAGTAAAAAAAATTATTAAACTTTCCAAAGTTACTAAAATGCATTTACAACAACTTATTTCCATTTTAAAAGGGAGCTTTTCTATGGCTTACTCATTCAGGACTTGATCACATCCAACACATTAAACAATGGGTACAATTATTAAATAATTGGTATTCAAAAAGTAACTATTCACTGATAAACACCAAACAAGCTTTCAGGCATATAGGTTTATCTCTACTGGCAGCAATATAAACATTTAGAATCCATTTTCAGGCTACTTTCAGCCAGGCAGCCCAAGATAAAATCCTGCCAGAAAAATAAAACAAGTAAGCAGAAGACAAAAATTCAAGCACCCAGGTGTCTAGTAAGAGGTACACACATGGAGTGCGATCCTGGATGCTAACCTGTAATCTGCTTTTATTTGGTAATTATCTCATTAAATCCTAAACCAACCATTTGTACTCTGAAAGCAACTGTGTGAAGCAAGCAGAATTCACAGACAGATGCCATTTGCTCTATCACATCGTGGTCATTTCCCCATCGAATTGACCATTTAACCTTCGCGTTGAAGAGCACGGAGAGCACTCACGGAGAGGGGACAAGAGCTCGGATCTCTTCTGCACGTATTCCATTTCCACACTGCTGTACCGCTCCTGATCCGCCAGACGATCCACAGACTTGAGCTGAGCGACGTAGCCATCCAGCAAGCAATCCAGGAGTGCCACCAGCTGCTCGGCCAGCACGCTGCGGAGGTTGCTGTCCACCTGGGGATACACCACCTTCAGGATGATCCCGTGCTGGCGCGATATCGCTGCACGGAGGCCGCTGGAGGCTTGGGAAAACAACACAGGACACGTAAAAGCAAGACTCCAATCACCACGCCGCAGCAAAGCGTAAGAAAAAACATTACTGTGTATAATAATACTAAAACCCCAAACAAACCGAGGAAAAAAGCTAATAAATGTTTTCATTTTGAAAATCGAAGTAATAGCGTCACCACTCCACCCCTGCAATAAACAACTACTCCCATCTACTTTTACATATTAAACTGGGCCAAGATGTGGTAGAACAAAAAGCCTGAACTAGGCAGTTCCGTGCTGCCAACTACCAACATCAGCACTTTTTCCAGAAGAAAAGAATTACTTGCACTATTTCTAAGCAAAGAGAACGCACACAAGGAAAAGGCAACTTCTGTTAAGCTGATTTAAATACTCTGATATAGTCATCAAAACCCAAGATCAAAAGAGTGTGCATGGGTCCTGCTTTTGTGAAGAGGAATATGGATTGCAAGACTTTTGTCTTGGAAGCACTAAACAAACGTGTTTTACATGCAGAGGCTGCAGTGAACTTGAGCACCAACTGGAAAGTGCTTGCTTGTGAGAACATTTGTTCTGATAGATTTTCACACTATTAAACCATCAAAACAGAACATATTCACGCAAGTAAAGAATCATCAGTCCTTTCAAAACAGCTATAGATCATATTTTATAATTTTAATATTATGTATATATATATATATGTTATATACAGAGCTGCCAACCAGAACCAATGCATTAAAAAAACTATAAAAACCCTAAAATTAGTTTTGTTTCCCAAACTTGTGGTTTTATAGCCAAATTTGCAATGCAAGTTTTAAAAAAACATAATTAGTACTGGACAAACTAAGTGTTCATTGATTTAGCCCATTAATTCCCCAAATGAGAACTTCATTTTCACTTACTCTCACTGACAACCCTGTAGCTGCTTTTAACCATAAGTTTAAATTTTAGACTGAAATTCCTGTGTTCTGAAACTTATGGACTTGTAATAGTATTTTCTCACCTGTCCATGGAATATATTCAGGTTCTCTTTCTGGAAGTTCTCCTGTTTTATATAAAGAGGCTCTAGACTGACGATACTGACAGGCAGCTTGTAGCATATCCTATTGAAGGGTAAGGATGTGAGTATTTTAAAGTCTACTTTGGTATACACAGACCACAAAAGATACTGACTTTTGTAATTTGAAATGTTCTTTTAATATCCACATTCTTTCTATACCACTTTCTGAACAGAAGGGGACATACTGACTGAGCAAGAAACCTCAATGCTCAAACACAATCTCTTCACTCTTTGCTACACATTCATGACTTCACAACTTCCAATAAAGCTGCAACTTCTCAAATTATCTTTAACAGTGGCTCAAGAGGAAAAGGAAAGTCCCTAATTCTGCCCAAGTATGTCTTCTCCTTCCTACTGTATTTGGACACGTGAAAAGCAAATTTACTTTTCTTCTCATGTCAGTAACTCAGATGTGCTACAATCAGCTAGCTCTGTGCTCTTCAGTGTTCATCTTGCCCTCCCACAATCATCTTGGTTAAGGCAGTTCTGTACCTTAATGATGTTGTTCACATCGACAACTATCTGAGCCCACTCAATTGATTCAATAGGCATATCTTTCAGGATTTGTTCTTCCTCTTCTAATAAGGATTCAAAGATGGAATCTATCTGGGATACCTTGAAGACAGAAAGAAGTTACACTGAACACAAACATGTCCACTGTCAGCTGAAAACTGAAAGCCAAGAGTTGTATGAAAAATAAGTACATTAGTATAAACCACATAAATAGCCAAAAATATTAAAAGGTAGCAACTACCCTAATGCATAATGAGATCACCAGCTTATGGTTCATACAGTACTTAAAACTACAAAAAAACCACCTTCTTTCTGGACTTCAACCTGAAAGGAAAAGAAAAAAAAATCCTCATTTCTGAAGGCAACTCCATACACTTCCATTAAGCATATTCCGTCGTCATCTTCTGGAATATTTGGCAGCAGAATTTTTGTTAGATAAAGTATACTGGATAACATATCTGCTTTAAAATAGCAGACTACTATTTCTGTTTTCTTTTATATTTATTTTTCTCCCTTAGCAACTATTGTTCTCTGCAGTAAAAAACTTCCCAAGAATAAATGTTTTGTGCATAGTTCTTCTCAAGAAGGAAGAAAGAAAGAAAGACGGAGCACTTGACTGGAATGCAGCATAAACTGAGAACTAACTTAGCTTGACTAGAGAGGACAAAAATTATAAGTGACTGAATTAATATAATTCCATCCAGGACAGATCATCAAAGCAGCTCTCCTATAGGGAAAGCTTCATACTCTTCAGTTCATCCCTTAAAAAATACAATTTTGCATGCATCTTCTTATGTGTCAGAGCATTTCAGTTGTCTTTTTCATTGCTTATCCATGTTGGGTAGCTGGAAATTGTAACAACTTTACTTCTGCTACATCAAATTTATCAGAATTCACATTTCAGCTGCAAACACAAAAAGTACATACACTGATGTGAGGAAAATACTACCACATTATCCCTATTTAAAGGGCAGTTGTGTAAAGTTGAATTGATTTTTACGGTTTCACAGGGAAAGGTTTCAAAGCACGTTTCAAAGCACCGTGACATCTACCACATGCAAGGCTATACAGTAATTCAGGAACGACAGGTTTCTTACCTCCCTGAAGAACACATCAGCAGGGGTAAGGCTTGGTGGAACATCACATTCCCTTTTGTTTAATGTCATCAGTATAGCAGCATTGACCAGCTCAGGCAGCTTAGAGTGGTGATTCTTGAGAACAATAGCTGCTGCCAGTTTCTCTGCATGCTCACAGAGCAACAGTCGAGTGGCCATCGGCATCCCTCGCGCTGGAAAACTGCCCAGACGCTCAAACACTCCAACCTTTTATTAAAAAAACCCAAAACAAAACACCCCATGCACTTTAAACAGTGTTCTAGAGGAATCAAAGTAATAAACTGTCTGTGCTGATAACAAAAGAACAGTAGGACTTACCTGATGAAGAAACTCAATGAAGAAGGAGTGTGCTTTTGTCTTATCCTCTAGCTGATGAAGAAGAATGAGAGATGTGTTGCTGAAACCAGCTGCTTCTAAAAGGAGTAAAATCTTAGGTCAGAACACCTGGTATCCTTATTTCTGGATAGCTATGTTTTTTCCCTCTGATCTCTCAATTTTTATAGTTGTACCACACTAGTACTTTTTACAAATGCACACATTTATGTACTGCTTACCATGTTGCTTTTAACCTGTTTTTTTTCAACTCTATCATGGCTGAAGTAAAACTTGTAGAAGAAATAAGTATCTTCAGATCAGTACTATTCCAAAATACTGAATTCATTATGCTGCTAAAATAGCAGCTCATGAGCATATTCTTGTTTTAGTAGGATTCAGACTCATACTTTTATCCTCATGGTGGACTAGCCATTGCTAAGTTTATTATGCCCTAGACCACAACTAGAAACCACAGTGCTAACAGTCATTCAGATCTAATTGACTCTGTATCCAGATTTTTTGTATAAACTAAGTGTGCTTATAATATCAAGATAAAAAAAAACTTGGAAGAGCTATCACTGAGCAAAATTAGCAAGATGATTTCCAAGAAGCTATCAATTTTCATTTCTGGCTTGAGTCAGGAATAAACACAGACAGGCTGCCAAATTAAAAATAAAGTTGAATCAGAAAATAGTACGGATCTGATGCCTGACAATTTCCAATTGGCTGCCCCACACAACAACAGGAAACATCATCCCTCTGTAACTATTCACATGAACTTTCAAATTAGGCCTCTACTTTCTAACTGGCAACTACCCCCTAGAGGTCTGAGGCCACTTTCAAATTAAAACTTGTAAGAGACACAGAACCATGAACAAAAAGGTTTCTTGCTGAAAACATGTTCGCTTTAATGCTTTATGTACAACAAATACTTGTAAACCAATTTCTCTAGTCCTCTTTCAGTCAGACATAAATACCAAAGCCCCAGAGGAATACGAGCTCACTTCTACCCAGGATCCAAGGTGACCAGAAGCTGTGCAGTCACACTGACAAAAGGGCTAAGAATGAGCAAATAAGCTCTGCCTTTTAACATATCTGTTTTTGGGAAAATGATTCAAAACTACACAAGGAATCACGGAAATACTAGAAGTGACACCACCTGATCCTTGCACAAAGTACCCTTCTCAGAAATATGTTTTCCTTGAAGTTTGTGTTTACTGTATGAAGTCAAGAACTAATCACAGCAGACTGCTGTTTATCTGGTAATATGAAAAGATGCATCTTTAAGTCTTTCTGGAAATGCATCTAGCGGTGATAGAGGGCAAGCGACACCTATGCCTTCTTTGCAAATCTTAAAGTATAATGTTATCTAGAATATTACAGATACCATTTCAGAAAAAACAAACAAACAAGCAAAAATAAAACCCAAACAAACCAAAAAGCTCAAAACCCAACACATTACATTTACCTTCCGGTACAGACTCAGCCCATCTTGGATCAGAGGCAGGGTAATCATCCATTAAGTCCACACTGATCTGAGTCACTGCTCTATCCAGTTCAACATCAGAATCCACATCTGCATTACTTGGAAAGAGCTCAATTACCATGCTTTGTGCATTGACTATATCTTTCCTGAAATTAAAGAAACAAAGTGTGCTAAATAAAATCAACCAACAGGATTAGAGAAAAAAGAACCCCTCAGTTAACAAGACTTTCTGATACACTTTTTGTGAACTGCTTTAGATTATATACATCAATCATTTTTTGCACTCTCTCTAAACTAACTGTGTAAAAAAGGTATTCCAATTCTTTAAAAGCAAGTAGGCAGTACAACTTGTAAATCAAAAAAGCACAAGCCAGGAGTCAAGACACATTTTTTTTTTAATTAACTCTATTATTATTACTTAATAGAAAAGACTCATCACACAGAGCTAAGCCTGAATGTATCTGCTAGTTAAGTCACTAAATTTCTATTGCTTGCTTTGAAATTTTCTCATTTTCTCCATCACTCCCACTAATGGCAATAGAGGGGAAGCTCATAAAAGCTCTCAGGAAAATGCTTCAGCAAATATAATGCATTATTTATATTTCCTATAATTTCAAAGAATCCTCCTTTATTCATACCGATAAGTAAAAGAAAAAGAAGCAACCAAACACAGACCTCCAAAGTGTGAAGTTGTACTTCTGTGTAAAGAATTATGCAATATACACAAACCCCAGGGATTTGATTTTGTGACTAAAAAATCATGGTATTCCGCATAAAAAGGGATGATGTGAGTCCAGCACTAGAAGTATTTATATTTTTCATGTAACTTTCAGTTTGAACACTTACATGGCCTAGATGTTACAAATTGTAAAAAAACAAGCCAGCAGTACATCCAGAAATCGCACAAAGGTTACCTAAATCAAAGGAAAAACCAGAATACACTGGATCTTCTATGAAAAAAGAAAGTCCCACCTTTACTAACCAGCAGGATATGTTTCTAAGGAAATCACATGGGACTTTATTAGCTCCTTCAAATCATGAAGTGCCCTCAGAAAGGGTCAACCTGATCTTTCCATAGAACTTCCTATCCCCTCTCAAGATCAGACCTTTAGGTCTGTAAAGCTGCCAGAGCTCACTGTACAGCTGGAACATTTGACACTTCCAGTGGCTGCACAACTTTCCATTATTTGGTCTGCACCAATTCACTGGCCATCTGGACAGGCCACTGCTACATCTGGTCTATGGAAGACTGCTCCATTCATTTTACCAGACTGTTTTTTTCTGGAAAAAAATCAGAATAACTATTATACACACAAAATTATTATTATTTTCTTCTAGTTTCATAAATGTAACCCAGATTTTTATTAAAATATTTTCCAACTTTCATACTGTTTCACATTGCTTTCCTTACTACCTCCCACTTTTCTGTTTCCAACGCCCTCGTACATATCCTCAATGACATCATGTTTGTTAACTGTGCTCTCAGACCACAGCTATTCCAGCCACCTTCAGCAGCACTTCTGTTTAATGACACTTCTGAACACATGCAGAATTTGTCTAAATTCTGCGCCTGTTTACAGATCTTGTATTGGTATCCTTTACTCTCTGTGCCTAATCCCCTTCATTATCTTTTACCTCACATGAAGTTCTATGGCAAAAGCACTCCTACCTCTTGTTATCATAAACCTGTTCTTTCCAAGTTTTAAGAAACTTTAAGGAGATTAGCTCCTAAGAGAGCTTGTGGGTTGTTTATTTTATTTTTTAAATACATAAATATTGTAAACAATTCCCTCTAAACATAATTAATCTAAGCCTACGGATCTGTTTATCTTCCTCTTTTCCTCCTTTGTTTACATCACTCATCTCAACATCACACCTTTCAGGGGAATTGCACACCTCCCCACACTCTAACTGTTTTAATCAGGATAGTCTGACTATCAGGGTATTTTTTTCCACTCATTCTTCCATATCAGCCAATCTAACATAAAATATCATCCTGCCCAAAGTCTGCCATACCCAATTAATCTTCATGGCCATAAGTATATTCAAATGTATTACTGAAAACAGCTAGGCAAATAAAAATGAGGACGAAAAAGTTTTTTCAACAACAAAACACCACTTACTAAAGAATAAAGAAGTCAAAATGCAAAGTTCTTTCACAAATGTACCCATAGAATTTAAGCAAAGTAAGTGACAAGTGATTGAGATTACAGAAGTCTGCTCCTTTCTAGCACACATCCCTCCTTCACTAGCCCAAGGCTTATTTAAGCTTTCCTAATAAAGATGTGTGCCATTAAAATAGCTACAACTAAAATAGCATGGGAATATCCGAAGCAAGACAATCTCCTACCCAAATACCAGAGTGCCTTCAAAAACAGCAAACAAAGTCTCAAAAATGAAGTGCAATTTCTACCTGCAGTACTGTAGAAAAGCAGCTTTCAGTAATTTGGTTTTATCTTCTTGAGCTATAATTTCTAGCCTACCGGTTGTGTCAAATGCAGGACTCTGAAAATGCAAAATAAAAACTTCAGCTGAAAGACAAATATGAATCTCCATTATGAAATTAAAACTTTTTTTTTTAAGTAGTAATGCCATAGATTTAAAATAAAATCACCACCTGAAAGCAGTTGTGTCAAACATAAACCTTTAAGATACATTACAATGAAAGTCACACAGAGGTTTGACCAAAAAACACCAGCTGCAAAGGAACTTAGACCAACTTACTCTGCCCACCAGATTTTTTAATGACAATTATTTGAAGATTCAAACCCACCATTTTTGATAGGAGTACTAATGTCCACAGAAACAGTTTAACTGCAGACAAACTTAACTAGAAACTAGTTTGTTAAGAAAAACACAGTTTCATCAGAGCAATCACTCAATTCCTTCCACTAAAATAGTAGTTAATAGTAACAATTGACTATAGTGTTATATTAGGCCTAGTGAGAGCAACACAACTACAAAGAAAAAATGCAAATTTCATGGAAACCTCAACTGTGAAACAAAGGGGGGGAAAAAAGCTACCCCAACTGGCAGATGTAAAAATTTTTGTTTTGAAAACTGCCTTCATTACAAGCACTTGAATCTCTATTTAAAAAACCCCAAACTTTAAAACCCAAACAAGCCAGCATTTCCACTGTGAAAATTCAAAAGTGACATACAAACCCGCTTTGTTTGTACCTTGTTTTCAACTAGGCAGGCAAATAATCCTTACCTCACTTCTTGGTCCAGCAATAGAAGAGGACAGGGCATCTTCAAGGTCTTCAGGAAGCACAGAAATATTTTCCCTGGACAAGATAGTGAGAAGTCCACTTTTCTTGGCAAAGAAGATGGGAAGGCTATTACAGGAACCTGCTCCTAAAATACTATCTCCTAAAATAAGGAGATGGGGAAAAAAACCAACCACATAAATACCACTTTATTTTAAAACCAAAACGTAAGAGTTTCATAGCCAATTATTGACTTCTGTCATTAATCAACCAACAGTAATTGATAACTGCACGTGACTGAGAAAAATTGTCGAACTATTTGCTACTCTAGATGTAGACTTCCAGATACTGCAAGTGTTATAAAAAATAAAAAAGGAAGGCAAGAGAAGAAAAGAAGAAAAAAATTCAAAACACCTTTGAAGGTCATATTCTTAGAGACATCTGGCACTGAGTTAACTTCAAGGAAAAAATCAACCCACGGTGAATGTTAGGAAAAAGCTACACAAGCAAAACCCCCATCCTTTCATATACCAAGAACTGGGATCTGCTTCCTCTTCATTTGAAGCACTATACAGTAAGAATACTGGATGTCATATCAGCACTTCTCCATACACTTATAAGAAATTCCCAGCTTGAAACATTTAATAAAGGAGCACAAGTACAACACTGCTCTCTGAGACATCTAAATACTGTAAAAATATTGAATTAGGAGGTACCAAAAAAATGTGATTTGCCTCCACAGCAAGTTACCTTGTATGCCAAATATGATTTTTTCCTGTGGTAAGGAAATTCTGCCAGTTCCAGTGGAACAAGCAAACACTTCATCTTCCTTATAAAGGTAAGCAGCATGGCTGAAGTAATCTGGGACTACCAGGCAGCACAATACTTCATCTTCTGACTGAAAGTGTTGAATAGAAACAATATTACATATATAATCAATCCCTTAAGCGTGCTAATCCATGCTGCTTGAACTTGTAATTTTTAACAATGAGATATGGATGTAACTTACAACCTAAAAAACCAAACAAAATCACTTTTAATTTGCCCTAGAATTTTAGATCCTGGGTTTTTTCTCCCCGCCATTTGCATTATATTCCTGCTAATTTCACATGGAGAGTAAGTAAATAGATCAATTATTCGAGAGTTTTCACATTCTTCTTCCACCTTTGAGCTTTAAGATGCCATTACAGGCAGTGGAGAGAGGGGGAAGAGTGGAAGAAGTTTACCAAAGAAATGTAATCCCCAGGTTTATGCTTCCAGAAGCCACAGCACATACAATGTATTCCACAAACAACCAATGTGTCCTCCCCTCCCAGCAAGCCTAGCAAGGACCAAAAAACAGATCTTGTAATTCCTTGTTCTGCAACAAGAGTCTCAGAATCTGAGATCTGTTCTAAATTAATTGCAGGAGCATACAGGAAAATCACTCTGTCGAAATTTTCACAGACAGCAAAAAATTAAAACAGTAGGAGTCAGATTAGATTTATTTTTTAGGATATTATCTCATACCTTAAAATGCAAAGCATAAACTTTACATACAGTTAGTATTAAACATTAAGAGATGCTGGTACACTTTTTCCTCAGAGTACTACAAACACATGCTTCCAAGGGAAACTGATTTTCCTTTAGACAAAATCCTGACATGTGTTTTATGTACAGTAATACTCTGAAACACTGAACTTTCTTAAGCTGGCATCAGAACCTCCATTAGCATACCTGAAAAGTTGGATTATACTGTGTGACCTCCACAACAACATCATCAGACATCTGATAGCCTTTATCTTCTACTGTTATCAGAGTGTAGTAGACAAGACATGGATGATCTCCAGGATGCCATGCTGCAGCAAGTATGACCAGTCCATCACTATTCAACAACAGATATCACATCATTGAGAGATGATTATTCCATTATTTTACTTGCTCAAACACTACCACTCAAAAAAAAAACCCAAAAAAACCCCAAACAAACAAAACAAAAAAAAAAAGTAGCCAATTACAATCTCAACTAGATATTGTTCAATTCTTTTAGAAAGAAAAACTATGCTACTTATTCTTCCAAGTTACTTTATTTACAGTATTCATATTGCAGTCCAAGCTGAACCAAGGCAGCTGCAATTTCATGCAATTAAATCAAATGCAAGAAATACTAAATTCTCTGCATCTGCTGGAACAAGTTACAGTTGCTTCTTTCTTGTCTTTGTAAAATCAGGACAAAACAAATACACAGTCCTGATAAAACGACACTAAAACAAGTAAAGGGAATTATTATCAGGTAAAGGATTTGTAATGCTAAAAAGATGACAGCACAAAATATAGGATAACCTAATTACCTAAGATAAAGTGTTTATTTTATCAAGAGTTCCACTCCAGTAAAATTAAACTTACTTTCATTAAGTTTTTGCTGGAAAACAGAACAGATTTATCTCATTAATGAAGGTCTTACCAGATGCAAGTGTACTCCCTTACCGATTCTGTTGCAAATCCATGTATTGTATATTTACTCCTCCTTTAATATCTTCATAGTTACTTTCAGATCCCTAAAAAAAGAAATACATCTGTTGTGTCACTGTATATAAACAGGCTATCAGTTAAAACAAACACACTAACCCTGTCCAGCTGGGCTGGCTCTTACCCAAATTGCATCTGTAATATGTTCTTTCAGGATCCTGTTGATATCCCAGCTGAGGATGTAACGTTCTGATGAATCGTCAATCTCCCATTTGTTTAGATTTGAACTTGTTAGCATGTAAAAGCTTGACTTCTCTCTATCCCAAAGAACACTAGAAATCTGCATTTAAAAAATGAAAAAGCTAAAAAGGTTAAAGGAAAGCCTGAATATTTGGATAGAATAATCTAAACAACTTTCAGTCCACAAGATTAACTTCCTTGGGCAATCTACAAAAGTTACACTCAGGATGAGCATTATGATAACTTCCAAGAGAAGTCTCATTTTACAGATAAAAGAGCATCTATACTAAATACATTTCTTGTACTTCCTGCCAGCTTCTGTGGAGTTGGAGTTGTTTTGTCATTGACAAAACTCAACCCAATCACCAACCATTGTCAGTGTTAAATCAGAAAAGAGGAATTACAAGCTGGTTTCTTCCATTAGTAATGAGGCTATCACTAGAAAGGGCCAGGACACGCAACTATTGCATATTCCCCTGTATATTGCACATATAGGAAGGAATACTGCTCCAAAGTTTCTTTTTATTTGGAGCTGAAGAGTAAGACAGCATTTGCCTTCACAAAACATACAGATTTATTTGGTTTCTGTATTTGTTTCAAATTTCAATGAAATATAAGTAACATAAATGAGCTGTCTTTTTCAGTTGTTACACATCCTTACACAATCTCTTCTTTTTCCTTTCTTAAACACAGACTAGAATTTACAAAGAGAAATTAAAGAAGATGAATATTTCTCAAACTTACCACAGCATCATTTCCAGGAGACAATATACCCAGGAGAGAAGAAACCTTTCTACCAATTCCAGAAAACATGCCCTGCCCCTGTGGCAGGGCATGTTGATGAATCTTGCCAGAACTATCAGGTATCAACCGGACAAGCTGACCTCTGGAAGATGATAAAATAAAGCTTCCTCCCTTACAAAAAGAGAAAGCAGCTACAATTAAAAAAAAAAAAAAAAAAAAAAAAAAAAAGGCAACACATTCTAGAAAACTCTACTGTCAGCTAAAATTCCTCATGTCAGTTCATATGGGTAAACACTGAACAAGACACAAGGCATCCTTAGAAAAAGACAAACATCTCATGGGTACTTAGCACTGGCAGAGACTAATTTTCTTAGCTTTGTGTGACGTTTTTGTCCATGAATCTCAATTTCAGTTAAACAACAGAACAAAACTCTCACATAATTATTGGAATCTACTGACAAAAAACAGTGTTACTTCCAGGACATTTATTACAGATTTAAGACTAATAAAGTTGAGCATACTTTTCCATCTTTAGATTTAGGAATAATACTGGTATTTTAATATAAATCATAGTGTTTTACCTTTACTGCTGTGAGGAAACTGCACAGAGAGCCTCCAAAGTCTGTGAAAGTGTCTGTATAGGATCCTTCATGTGCAAGATTGGGCCAGTAGCGCACAGAACCTTCACTGGTAGCAACCATTATCGCCAGAGACTTGAAGTGGAAAAGTAATTAAGAGAACAGGCAAGACGATGATGGTAATAATATAATATTAAATCAGATTGCAGCTTTAACTAAAACATGTTATTTTACATATCAAGATTGTGGGTGACCAAGACATGAGAAAGTAGTAAATGCATATGGATGCACACTGACAAACCTGGAACTGAATCAAAAAAACCATTCTGCAGCACAACTTAGTTCATGCAGGGAATGTCATACTCGTTTATTTTCCTACTGAATATTTTCTACTGGTTCTTGATTCTGATAATTCAGGGTCTGTTGCTGAAATGCAAACAAAACCTGGAGTTGTAAACAGGAAAGAACCTGTTTCAGATGCCAAGCTACTATAGAAGACTTCAAATGTAGACTATAATTTAATGAAGAAACTGCTCTAGTATCTTTAAGAGAAGTATCAAATCACATGGTGGCTCTTCTCTTCAAAGGCATAGGTCTACAGCATAACCCAGGAAATCACAGATACCAAATTAAAAGTGTGAAGCAAGAGACTGTTCAGGTGGAGATTTAGAGAAAAACATTGTACTTAATCTATTGGTTGTTAAAAAAAAGTAAAAATCATAGAACAATAGAAGAACTGTAGCTGGGAGTTGTTATTGAGCTCCTTGGAGTTTTCTAATCAATTTTTTACTAGACACTGACTTTCAGGTCACAAGAACAATGAAATTTAAAACCACAACAAATAAAGTATTAGGGTTAGGTGTATTGCTTCCTCTTAAACTAAGTCAGAACATTTCAGGTTTCACGAGATAATTCCAAAATACTAAGATTTCTTCTATCATCTGGAAGAGTAAACAACAACAAATCAAAAGAAAAGATTGTATTACATATTCTGCACTGCTGCTTACTTCCAAGGACAGCTTCTTAGCCAGTTTTATCAGAGCATCACATATATTAACTCAAATCTAAGCTGTAAACGAGAGGTTCTTTTCATGAATGATAGTAACATGCACATTAACACTGAACAGAAGCTCACCCTCTAGCACAGTAACTGACAAAAAGCCACTTAGGAAACCAATCAGTCAAGACAGATGAATTCTGTCCTTCCAGAGTCAGCTTCCTTACAAAGACCAGCCAAGGGAGGGTGCTGGGGTTTGCCTCTCACCTATGGATACTGGGAATTAATCCACTGAGCAATGTTTTCAGCCAGCACTTAAAGTGCTCTTGGTCAAACACCATTTCTGATTGCCCTGGTGTATGCTAACACACCACCTCTTAGTTTACTGTATTTCTGTTTGTTATGAAAGAATGTCAAGTAATCCTTAGAAAAGGTATTATTTAATTTGATCCCATAAGATGCACATGGTGCAATTTAAAAGGACTAGCAGAAGTTTGTTTATTTTAAAGGTATTTACTGCCAACTATCACTTCTGACCTTCTGAATAGATGCTATAGCACCAAATGTTTTCAAATACTTTGAATATATCCTTTTGATAAAAAAGGATATATTCAAAGTTATTCTTAAGGCTCTTTTAAACACTAAAATTTAAAATTTGATCACCTGAAGAGAAGGTGCTTCACCTGAAGAACTGATACAAGATATAGCTGCTAAATTAGAACTCCATTGGAAGTCACTGGGTGGCAGCTGCAATTCCTTGCACAGAGATAACTGGAAGAAAGAAAGAAAGAGATGTCATATTAAATGAGACTGGAAGAACTTACTCCTCTGCCACAAAATCCTTAGACTTTTTGACCCTGCTAAAAATTACAGTTCAACTAACCCAGACACTATGTAAGGGAACCAAAGAAGGGTCATGAAACAATTTCAACAAGGTTGTCACAACCAGCAAACAGCTAAAAAAGATGTTCAAATTTTCAAATATCATTGGTTTCCTTTAGTTATTTCTGGGTGTTTCTCGCAACACTACGATATTGGATTATTTCTACTGGAGATTATTTGATTATTCCTTAATACAATATTCTAAAGAAAATTAAACTAGAAACACGTGAGAAAACTTATTAGGTACTAACAGGGTAGAGAGGGAAAATGCTCTTCATTTCCCTGTGCCCTTGAAGTTAAACAACCAGAAAAATTTTAATCCCTTGAAAAATCTTTCCAAGTGCCAGAACGTGTATACCTGACACTCCCCTGTAAGTGCAGGACCTGTATAACTAACATATATTGTCCTGACTGAAAGAAACTGATTTTGTAACTACAGTTTTTCTCACACCATCACTGAAATGATGCTGAAAGAAACACTGTCCAAAGGGGATATAAAAACTCTTGACCTAAGAAATTGAGGCGAAACATACATTCAGTACCTCTGAAATTAACCATGTTTTTGGGGTTTGTTGCAAGCTGAAAATTGGTCCCAGAATAATCTAAAGCAATCTGTACCATATCAACTAGACTTTAATTATCAAAATAAGCTTTATCAAGACTATCTAACCTAAGAGCCACACCCATTAAAATATGAAGAATTAACCTTAGCGTCAAGGTGACAATGACAACGGAAGAGAGGAATATAAAAATTATAAGCTCTCTCAAAAGCCTGAGTTTCAGTTGCTGTTGTTAGCATGACTTCATAGCAATCCTGCTGCTTTTGAGGGAAACCAGACAAACTCCAGCTGAAGAAAACCCCAACCCCATAACTGCATAACCAAACAGCATAAAATACAGACTTTCCATCCTGACCCTTCAGTTACCTTAGCTACTGCAGACTGACCAATCTTCCAAATAATCAGCCTCTCCTTATGAACTAGCCAGGCCCAACCACTTTCATCCACTTGAACACTCAGCTGGACATCAGCTACATAAAAAAAGAGTAACTTTTCTAAAGCATTCAGATTTTTAAAACACTGCAGAGTAACCTTTAAACCAATAAACTTTCATTCTTATATGAAAATAAGAAATATTTTCTATTAAATTAGTTTCCATGTTAGAATTTCCATCTATTTGATTAACATATCAAATTACTACATCTAGTTTAAAAATCTATTTGATAAACCCTCAACCTCTGAGAATGAAAAGACAACCCTAAAACCCATTTCCATGTACTTAGAGCAGATTATAAGAGCTTAGTTAATCACTCAACAATTTTAACATTATTTTAAAGATACATATTTGGTTCTTCTTATATCTACTATAAAGGAAAAAACTTATTCACAGAGAAAAAATTGCTTAGGAGACCAATTTCTTGAACTCAGGGAAAGGTTTGCATCACTAGGGCTTCTGGAAGAGATAACAGATGGGAACTGAGGTAAAGAAAAAAAATTAAGCATCCACTCTAGGACACAGCAAAATCAAAACAAGAAAAAAGGTGAGAAAGAACCAATAAGTGAAAGTTTCTAAAAACCTACTATTAGCTTTATTTATGCCCTTGGCTTTTTAAAATAAATTGCATAAGTGGCACCAGAAGGATATTTCCATGCATTCACACCCACGTGGGTATTATTATAATTATTGTTACATTGATAACCAGGTTGGATCCAATGCAAGGCACAGATATTTCAGCTCCCTCTGCAAAGTCAGCATTTCAATGGCATCGGCACGATAAGAATTCTCTCACCTGTCAATTTTCATGGAGAAAAATAACATCAATTCTTACCATCAGCCTTCTTCAGAGCTTCCATAACCTTAACAGGCAGAGAGGATCCAAAAGCCTTAACATCATAGTTAATAGTCTCAGTTGCTGTAGGAAGCTGGATAACTCTGGTAGGAGTTGCTCTTAAACAAAACAAAGTTACAGTTAACTTTCTATTGCTTCTTCATCAGTTTCAGCAGACATTTACTTCACAAGTATCTATTCAGAAACAAAAATAAACATGCTTCCTTTGGGAACACCTCCTAAAGCAATAATTTGGTGGCTTCCACGCAAGTTGCTAGCTGTCATCAAATTCTCTATTTTTAAAGAACTGACTTTAAATATGCATTATTCCACCAGCAACAAACTCACTGTTCAACTTCTCTATACTCCGGTTACCTACAAGTAAAGACATTCACAATGTCAGGAGAACCTCAGCAGCAGCTCTTCCCTGGCTGCAGGGTCTACTTCCCTCTCTCTCTGCAACAGCACAGGTCTGTGTTGTCTTTTGAACACAATTACGTGGGCAAATTTCTCTGCTTACAGAAGTTAATGCCCTCTTTTTATCTCTCCTCACAAGTGAAATGATGTCTCAGGCCTCCCCGTGTGAAATGGCAAAAGCTGATCCACAGCCAACAGACAATTCTGACACTCAGTTTGCAAAAGCAGACTTTAAGTAAAAGTTTCCCAAAACTGAACATGGGCAATTCTCTTTATCTCAACAGCACAACAAATAGCTGCTCCTGAGAAAAGAGACTGTGAAGCCTGAAATTGATCTGGGGCTCATGCTGTATCTCAGCTTTGATCCATAGGGAAAGGAGAAGACGGGAAGAAGCTGGGAAGAGGGGTGGGTGTGAAACGCCTGAACTTTTGACTATTTTATCTTCTTTTTAAATACGGGAGCTCTTACTATTTTCATGTATCATACCTGTATAACACAGGGATGTATTTGAGGAACCCGCGTATTCAAAACCTAGTAAGAAGTAATCATAACGCTGAGCACGCGGCACCGTATATTTACGGATTTAATGTACAGCAGTGTAGCGTAACCCACACTGGCTCGAGCACCGAACAGCGAGGCCGGCACTCACCGCGCCGAGAGGGAGCCGCTCCTCCGCGCCGCCGGCGAGAACAGCACCGGGGAGGCGGCTGCCGCCACGACGGGCAGGCCCTTCTTGCCGCCCGGCCGGGAGAGAGGGCTGGGGGCGGCGCTGCCGAGGGCCCTGCGGGCCGACCCGCCCGGGGTCCGCGGGGAGGCGGGAGCCGACGGGAACATGGCTGTGGATGCGGCAGCGGCCCCGCGCTCCCGCCGGGCGCCCGCTGAGCGCGTCACCGCGGGGCGGAGCGGCGCGGGAACCGCCGGGGGCCGAACGGCGCCGAGTGTGACCGGGAGGAGCCGAACGGAGCCGAGCGGATCCGAGCGCGGCGCGGCCCCTGCCGAGGAGCGGCGGAAACCCCGCGGCAGCCGTGCGGTTGCTCGTGCAGGGCGCCTGCGCCGGCCTCCAGCGAGGAATGGGAGCGCGGGCTCCGCTTGAGGGCTGCAGCGCAACACGCTGCTTTCGCCCATATATCCATGAAGCTACGCTTGCGCCCTCAGGACGTTCCCAGGAGGATTCACAGGGGTGGATTTCGGTGCCATTCCTCACCGAGTTCATGCGAGTAGCTGGCATTAACCAGCTGGAGCAGGGAAGGCTGCATGTGATCGAAAAGCAGCTGTTCAAAGACCATTTGGAAGGACGTATTTTCCACTAAGAGTTGCCTTATCTTTAAAATACCCTGTGTGTACCTGTGTTTGTACCCAATTTTCTAATTAAATACATACACAAAGCCATGTTCCATTCAAACCTAGGCACGCTTCACATCTGTGGTAAATAAAAACCGTGCACTACAGCTATACTATGGTATCAAAATAGATTTTAGCCTTGAAGGGGGACTAAACTCTCAACGGCAAGCGGTGTGCACGAAAAAGCTTTCAGAAGGTACGTACGTACCACCTCTTGGGGAAGAAGTTGAGTGGAATGTATATTATCAACAAAGCAAATCAGTTAAGATAAAGTTAACTAAAACCAACATATAAAAAAAGTTGCGTAACTTTTCAAAAATAGGTTCTTTGATAATAGATTCGGGGCTGTTAGGCTTTCTATGTGGATTGTGGTCCCGCATGACTGAACCCAACTGCAGATGAGAAAAACTTGAGATGGTTCATCTGGCAGGACGGAAGCATGAGGCACATGTCAGTGTCAGTGCTTTGTCTTTTTCATTCAAGTAAGCGCCTTCAGCTTTGATTTTATGCAAAAAGCAAAATACCAAAATTTAGTGGAGCATCACTATATTATTACATTAATATAGTATCCTTCTAAATAGCCTTCTTTATATATATGATGCTAAATCATCATGTTACTGTCACTTCATCAAGAAAAACAAACTAAACCAAACAAGTTATTGCACACACAAGCAAACACAGAAAAATCTGGAAGAAAATACAAGCTGACATTGACATTTCCCAAAATTATTTTAGAAACTGAAAGCTCCTCTTTGCAGCCCGTTCCTAAAATATTTAAAATTATACAGCATGAACAGTTGTGTTTTGCTGATTGAACAGCAGCAGCTGTTCTTGAACAGCTTGATTTTGCTTGATTGAACAGCAGCTATCTATACGCAGCTACACTTTCTCAGGGAATTAGTTGGTTTCCTTTCACTGTCCCAGCCCTGTAAAAGCTCCATCTTCAGGAAAGAGATACAGTTCAACATTCAAATCTCACTGATGACACAAATAATTTGTACTGATACCAGTTAGAGATGTAACCAGTTCTTGAAGGTCCTATAAATATCTCAAGGAGTTTGAGTGGTGCTAACGCGAGTAAAATCTGCTAACCAATGTACCCCTGTTATGACAAACATTTGCCTAGAGCAAATGGACTGGAGCTTTTGTGTAGCTCTTTACTCTTCTCTGTTGGCTGCAATACCTGCCAGGACAACTAATGAAGGAAAGATATGAAACACTCATTCAGTTCAGCTGCAAGTTATTCCTGTAACCTGTGTAAATACAGGAATAAAGGGGCTCGCAGGATCCTCGCAGGATCTCACATAAGGAGAAATTACATAAGTGAGGATTAAAGATGCAAACCTCTCTGAATACATTAACTAATAGCCAACTTTGAAATTAAACATTGGGTCAGGAGTATTTTTTTGCATATCTTTAGTACAACATATGCTTCTAGGCAAATTTTATCTGAAGATAAAATCACATCTGGATGTAATTTTGTTTTCATTCTCTAATATTTTGACTGAATTTCACTAGGTGCCATTAATGGGATTTATGCACAACATTTAAGCTTGCCCAGCACTAGGTATTTCAGCTATTGCCAATAAGGTCTTCCAGCAACAAGTTTTCCTAGCATGGATGAGTTTTAATGTGACCTGGAAAATTTCTAAAGTCTCCTTGTGGGGTTTAGCATCTTCAGAAACTCTGTTGAAAGAGACTCTTCAATCAAAAACATGAGGGAAACACTTCACTGCTATGTTACTGGTTGTCCTTGAGAAGGTTGTTTACTAGTTTTTTCTAATAAAGTAGTTACGCAAAAGTCATGATTTCCATCACTGAAGTTTTAATCAACAAAACAAAACTTTCATATGCCTTTAAAAAGGACAAAAACGTATATGGGAGGGCATGTTCTTCTGGATGTCATCTTAGAAAGGAAGTGAAACTAAAGAAATGGGAAAATAGAATAGGGAAGAAAACACATACATATTTTAGATTTTCCTATGTGACTTCATACAGTAATACACTTCCATTGTCCTTACGTAAAGTCAGTTTTTTGTTTGGTTGCCTTTTTTTTCTGTTGGGTTGTTTGTTTTATTAAAGAACTTTCCTCCAACTCATGCTTTCATACTCTCTATGTTTTAATATGTAATTCTCTACAGGAACTGTAGATGGGGATCATAGTCAAGTTCAGAACACAATCACATTTTGAAACAAACGGTAACTGGAAGGACAGTGCAGTGGAAGTCAGACATAACTTTCACAGTGTGTTAGCATCATGCATTTTTGAATTCCAGCATTTTAAGACTACTGACAAGCACAAAACACAAAAGTTCCTTGGAAAGAGAGAGACAATGATATGAAAATGATAAGATTGTCATTTAATTGCTTTTAAAATACTGAACTTACTTGAGAATGGAGCACATCTCCATACAGTGCATTACAGCAAACAAGATTCTAGACAGTCTCAAAGTAACACATGGAGAAAAATCTATGCACTGGAATTATCTCAGTGTGACAGGTATTTTTAAAAGATACAATAGTTATTAAAAAGCTTTCCATAAAAAGTTTAAACACATTTAAGTTTCAGAAGAATATTTTGTACATTTTGGAAAAATATAATATTTACTTTACACAACTGAAGCATAAGTTATAGTCTTTGTAAGTTTCCATTATTCATACATTGTCTCATACATTTTCTTTTAATATATCCTTTTCTCTGGACTGTAAATCTAATGCAAAAGTATCATTATTCTGAAGAAAAGCTTGTTTCTGCATTAGTTTCCTGAAAAGTCCATTTGGATTTGCAAGTAGTTCCTCATGTTTCCCACATTCAAGAATTTTACCCTGGCCAAGGACTGCAACGAAATCAGCATTTTGAATAGTAGACAGACGATGAGCAATAATTAGGACTGTCCTCCCTTCCATCAGCCGGTCCAGAGCTTCTTGCACGAGATACTCATTTTCAGCATCCAAAGCGCTAGTAACAAATGGGGGGAAAAACAGATGACAGGAAGATATTTGTTATTGTACAACAGGTTGGGTTTGTATGCATGATGCTTATTTTGCCAAAACTGCAAACTCTCTCTATTCGTGGTGAAGATGAACTGCTGGAACTGCAGGAAGGTTCTGTGAATACGCTCAGTGCTTGTATCCAAGTAACAGGGATTACATATTCTCATAGGGAAATAAGCATGGAGAAATAACACCAAATTAAGTCAGTGGAAAAAAAAAAATCAGTTACACTGCAGAATAATCCTATCTCTTACACTAGGATCTAAGTTTAAACTAAAGATGCAAAAAGCATTAAGTAGATGTTTCAAAATCACGTTACATATTATGAATTTAACTCCATGAAAAATTACAATGTATCAGCTATTCTTTGCTGCTCTTCAGCTTTTATTACAGGTCTCCTAACCAAGTCACACATTCTAGAAGGCACATTCTTTTTTGTGAGTAGAGAGCAGTAAGGGGCTAGATAACGTATAATAACATGGAGAGAAAGAAAGAAAGAAGAGGGAACAGTTCCCAAACCTGAGTTTTACAGGTACATAATTTCTAAGTTTCTATTTCTTCTTACCTTGTTGCTTCATCTAACAGAAGAATTTTAGGATTCTAAAAAAAGAAAGTAAAACTGGTTATAATAATAATAATTAAACAAAATCTGAATATTTATATCAATAGAGAACAGGACTCATATAGCTTAAAACTCCAAGTATTAGTACCTACTTCATCAAAAGAACTGAGCATCATTCAAAGCATTTACTTCTAAGAAAACTTAATGCTAAATGGACAAAACAGAAACAACACTCCTCCATTTTCAAATTTTCCAAAGTAATATAGCAGAATACTATTCCTGGATAACCATTTGAAAGATACAGACTAAAGCGAGGAGATGATTTTTAAGGCATTCTAGGCAGCACTCTGGTCAGAAGTTCAACATTCTTATGTGGCCCTCTCACAGATGCTCAGCTACTCTGCTTGCAGTCAGTCTGCCATATAAAACTGTCTAGTAACTGAAGTAACAAAGCCCTACCAACAAGAAGTGTTTCACTCAGAGGTAAAACACGTAGTACTTAAGAACTAGCATTTAAGAACTTCTCCCAGTTAGATTATAAAAAAAAAAAAAAAAAAAAAATTGTCAGCACTCAAATCCCTGAGAAAAATTCACTACTGAATTACAGAAAATAACCCAAACATCCTTGACAAAGTTGAGAGTAAAGGCTTTAAACTTTCTCTGGGACAGATGGGACTCCACTGCACCCCCAGCAATCACAGTATATCAACTAATCATTTTTTATTTTTTACAACCTTTTTACTTCCACAAAATAAAGTCTTTAATTCCATGAACCATATAAAATGCATGGCTTGAAATATAATCAGCTTTTTCAGCTTTTGTGATAAGAGAGAACTGGTATAATGAAATTCCTATTAATCTAGTTGAACTGTGCATGTCAGGACGCTGCAGACACCCGTGTGGCTTACCATGAATGTAAATTGTGTTCAGCAAGGACCAAAACGTCCAGCTGAGCATCAGCACCAAACTGCCTCCCTGCAAGGCCCAGTGGCTGTCCCTGAACCAAACTGTGTCGTTCTGATCCTCAGAAGCCCCCTCAAATTTGTGCAGCACAGAGCCCGCCCTGAAGCTAGACCCATACCAATCTTTGCAGAAAACCATAACACTAGATTATGCCTGAAATACCACCTTGTCCCAAACCCAGGCCACCTCCCCTCTAAGCTAAGACAAGGCTTCTGAAGTACTAGTAAACTACAACCCAGAAAAATTAACCTATGAATGATAGAGAGCTGAACATATATGCGTTTAATAGTACCACATTCTTCACGTGGTACTTCCACATGACTTCCTTCATCCTTGACCTCATCCTAGGGAAGTGGGCCATTATACAATGATTTAACATCAGTCTTGGCAAGAACTATCAAAAAACATGGCTGAAAGATAGGAAGAAGCACTGACATTTAGTAAATTGTCATTAGTTAAGCCACTCAGCCCTTTCAAACTTCATTTACATAAAAGGTAGTGTTCCCTTTTTAAAATGTTTTCCTGCCTCTCCCTCCCTACCTCCTCCTTGTTAATCCTTCCTACCTCCCCCCAAGAAGTAGTTAAATAGTTGTTCAGGTGCTGGCTTACCTTGAGCAGAGCTCGAGCAATTGCAATTCGTTGCTTCTGTCCACCTGGGGGAAAAGAATCAGTAAATTCAAAGAGAAAAATAGATGTCAGGTAATTTTAACTGAATGCCTGGGCTGAGCAGAATTAGGCCCATGTACTTTAGTGGGGAATGGAGGTGAAGGGTGGATCCCTTTAATACTTACGGCAGGCTACAGCTTGGAGAAAAAAAGTGCTAACAAAAAAATGATGGAATTTTTACATCACTCAATAGCGTCAAGATTTTTAAAATAAGCAACATGAAGACATACCTGAAAGCAAAATGCCTTTTTCTCCAACTATAGTGTCAAACCCTTTGGGAAAATCTCTGATAAAATTTGCAGCATTAGCTATTTCAGCAACTTGCTGAATCTCCTCTGCAGTCACAGTGGAAGGATCCTCTGCGCCATAGGCAATATTTTCAGCAATAGAACAGGAGAAGAGAATTGGTTCCTGACAAGTGCAAACACAAAACTAATATGGTAGATCTGTAATTGTAGGCATGTGTTTTCTATTATGTCAGATAACATAAATCCCACTTACAAGACCCCACTTACAATATCCATACAAAGAATATGTAAGCTAGAATTAATTGAATTAAAGACTAATAAAAAACCCTCCTCCTCTTACACCAAAATGGACAGAGAAAACCAATTAAAAATTAAGTTGCTTTTTTAACCGACAAAACAATAACCCTCAATTCCTAATATTTTAGGAAGAGTTTAGGAAGAGCTAGACATTCAAACATCAAAGTCCCCCCTTTGTATTTTGCCACATATCAACATAATGGAAGGGATGGAACACCTGTCCTGCGAGGGAAGGCTGAGAGAGATGAGGCTGTTCAGCCTGGAGAAGAAAGGGCTCCAGAGAGACCTGACTGTGGTGTTTCAGGACTTAAAGGAGGGCTCTAAGAAAGATGGAAACAGACTTTTTAACAGGGCCTGTTGTGATAGGACAAGGGGTGATGGTTTTAAACTACAGGAGCATCAGTTTAAACTAGATATAAGGAAGATTTTTTTACAATGCAGGTATTAAAACACTGGAAGAGGTTGCCCAGAGAGGTGGTGGATGCCCCATCCTTGGAAACATTCTAAGTCAGGCTCATTCAAAGACGGGGCTCTACAGCAACCACATGTAGTTGAAGATGCCTCTCCTCAGTGCAGGGAGATTGGATTAGATGACATTTAAAGATCCCTTCCAACCCAAAGTATTCAACGATTTGCAACAATGATGATTCTTTTCTTCATCTCTTCACAGATTTTATGGCATTATGAGCATTTAATTTGTATTCAAGCTTGCAACAGAGAACTGTGATGATAGGACAAGTGAGGTATAATGGGAAAATGTTTGAAACAAGGTAAGTGATCTCTGTTTAAAAAGTAGAGTCATGTTCTTTGAGTACCAGTATTGACCTACTGGTAATTTAAATGGAATAGATTCTTTCAAAAAGAAAAGTGCCAATGTGCCAACAGGAAAATAATTTTTGCACAAAAGATTTTGGTGGCATTATTATATGAAGAAGTTGTTTTGAAATGCAACAAATACTCAGTTACTCTTATGCTTTTAACCAGAACATCAGCCTAAAAGTTAATTGTACTGTGAATATCTGGGGAGAGGAGGGAATGAACATTTTAATTGATGAAATAGTGTATTTTTAAGACACCATTGGCTTCCAGAGTCTGGAGGTTGCTAGGAAGGTGGCACTATAAAAGTAGGTGCCAACTGCGCTGTATTTTCATGTTTGCCTAATGGAATTATGTTTTCCTGGAAACTACTCAGAGCACAGAAGGTCATTTTTTTAAATGGCTGTGTAAGATATGATTGTGTGACTTCCATCAATACAAAAGGTAATTAAGTGTTACAATTTTTGTAACTTTCTTCAACAAATTATAGCAAGCATTAGGTTGGTCATACCTACGCAATTTACAGCAATTTACCTTCCAGTTTCCACATGCACGCCTTTCTTCTAAACTAACACTTTCCATCTCTGTGATTGTGTAAAAACAGACTACCGAATACTGGAACTAGCTCTAAATACTTATTTTTAGAACAAAGCATGTGCAACAGCAGTTATGATGAGATGGAAGGATTTCACTGAGAAACAAGGTTATGTCTTTTTACAAAGAAGGAAAGTGAGGAAAAACTAGCTGATCACAAAATTATTTCATCCACTTGGATTTTTTTTTTCCCCCTTCCTTACCTGACTTACTGTTCCAATCTTTGTCCTGAACCACAGTGGATTTAACTGACGGATATCAAAGCCATCAACGGTGATAGTACCTTAAATTGGGAAACAGTGAAGTCAGGTGTGTTTGACACATACTGAAAAGAGTCTGAAAGAACAGCTGAGGACGACAACCCCTGGGGAATCACACACTGTACTGGTGGCTCAGAAATCCAAAGCTACGTAGGCACCACCACAAGGCAACCATACACCCCAGAAAGAAACATGGATCGCAAGCACAGGAACCCAACTCTTTATAAGGTTTATTTGAGATGCAAAGCACTAATTGTTACAAATGAGAGCAACACACAAACCATACCTGAGATAGGATCATACAGCCGCAGCAGAAGGGATACAATTGTTGATTTCCCTGCACCACTTGGGCCAACGAGAGCCATAACAGAGCCAGCTGGAATGGAAAGGCTGAAATCTTTGAAAATTGATGTTTCTGGACGTGTTGGATATGCAAATTCAACATCTTTGAATTCCAAAGCACCTCGGAAAACATCTTTACTTAATGTGATTCCCTCTATATAACAAAGAATAAAATACAGACATGTGAACAGAAACAAAAATTAGCTCAGCCCTTCTAAGAACTTGTTTTACAGACACTCAATAGAAATATCTATCTCTACATTCAATCTATGAATATCTGAAAGCCACAATTCAGTACCACAGTGGTTATATTTCAGCCATGAGTGAATCAGTGTGGTATACTAATCACTCCTGAATGCAATTTCAGGTTGCTCACCAGCACTGAACCTGTAGGCTACCTACAGCAAGAGGGAGAATTTGCACCTTGCTAATACCTAACCACTAACAACAATCAATTCTCAAAGAATTATCTGAATTAGTGAACATACTATAAGCAATTTAAACTTTGTCAATTAGGAGCAATGAAATAAAAAGGCATTGGTGAAGGCCAAAGTCCCGTTACCATAGAACACAAAAAGACAAACATTGCAAATCATTTATTGCCCTTTCACCGAGCCACAAAAGTCACCTGAAGCACCCTCCTCTGAACAAGAGCAGCTCCTGTCACTGGAATAAAGCTGCTGCTAGGTTTGTTGCACTAACAGACAATTTTTAGTTTTATTTTCTCCTTTCAGTGGAAAGCATATTTAATAAATTCAAATACCAATCAGGCCTAACTCTTAGGAAACGGTTCACTGAAATAAAAATTTCAATTTGTGACATTTTCCATGAACGAAACCACCATGAATGAACAACTACCAAAGCTAAATAAAACCAGCTTCTTTCTGGAACACAGCATTTGACTTGAACAAGTATCTTAACATCATTACTAGAAAAAGCTGATAAATAGTTAGGACAAACAAAGAAAATTTCTCCAAGCCCTGTTAAAACCCAGTGACACATATCCATGCTAAGCAAATTAATTAGACAGCGGGGCTGCATTCCCAAAAGACGAAGTTCCCACCAACTTTGTGAAAACTGGCAGTACTAGCGCAATAGCCGAGTCATGTTTATTTGTGCTGGAGAAGCACAGCTCAAACCCTTAATTCTTTTCAGATGAAGTGCACGAGTAGCTCCCAACCAGCCACAGCACATGGTAGCACATGCCAATATCTGGTTAAACAGTAACTGTGGATAGGAAACAAAGACACCCATCAGGAGCAATCAAGATTTCACTAGCTCTGCTCTTTTTTTCCCAGGTTTTCATTTCTTCTCCAGGCTTTCAGTTCAATAATGGTAGCATTGGAATGAAAAAGGCAAGAGCATGTAATTCCACATTCCTTCCTTGACTTTAACCCATGGACATACACATTGTAATGTTTCTACAATAGCCTGTAAGCCTCATCCAGGGAAAAGAAATGTATTTGCTAAATCCTGTGTTAGCAGCATAATCCTTATTATTACCACAGTAGCAAGTAATCACTTATCTTAAGTCTCAGTTCCAGTTATTGCAGTCTATCCATGGTCCAAAACACTGAATCTACTGCAATAGGAAGGAAGTCTGCTACCACAAGTCCTTCCTCTATATATCACTGTAAAAATACCTAAAAGCTACGTACTTGTCTCATGTTTGAATTCTAGACACAAGAAAAAAGACATTATTATTTGTTGTCACCAGCAACAACCAGAGTTCTGCAAAAGTAAAATCTTGCCTCCCCAAATAAGGAAGAAATGTGGGTAATATTACTGCGAGGATAAAGGTGCAAATCACTCCAAAAGCAACACCTGCAGTAGCTGCACATCCACACTATCCCAGGAAGCAGAAGTCCCCCTATCAGTCCTACCCTTCACTTCCTTTTATTCCCCAGTTATGCCTCAGTCTCTGATTCCTATGGCAGAACAACTCAAAAATTCAGTTTAGTAAGTGTTGCTGAAAGGCCTCAAACTGTGTGTTTGCAAGTTAGGATTCAAACTAACATGTCTTACTGTGAGCTGATTTTCACTGCATCAGTATGAAATGTTTAAGCTTGCAATACTCTTAATGAAAACCACCTGGTTTTGAAAGCTTCTCTGATCATTTCTCAGCCATTAGAGAAGAGCACAGTAAACCTTTCAGTGGAAATATGAGGTACAGCCATCTCAGAGCTCATCCCTCCTCTCCTTTTTCTTCATTCCACTTTTTTCACTCTAAAGCTGAATCAAGAGGAAGTACTGATGACATCAACAAAAATTTCCAAAAAGCTAGAAATGACCATGTGCTCAGTCACACAAATTAGGAAGGAATAGGATTTAAAAATCATACTCTGAATTAAATAAATAAAATTAATTAAACCAAAAGTAATTAATTAAGCCAAACTCTTGGCTTCTAAAATTTTTTATTAAAGGAATTTTTCATCATCTCTTTCATACTTAGGTAAAGTCAGAAGGATTATGACTATATCTAGTTTCTTTGAAGAGAATGTAAATCAGTACTACCTTTAAGTGTTACACACACCCTTCTAAAGTACTACTGACCCATAAGAGAAAATCAACCTTTAAATAGTAACAAACCAAGAACCCACCATTAAATGGAAGTTGGGGCTTCCTTTCAATAAGTTCCCAAAGACGTCCACCAGCACCTAGTCCTTTCATTAGCTCAGAATAAAAGGAACTTAGACCTAAACAAAAAGCAGAACAGTATTATGCATCCAGACTGAATGGAAGACATAGAAGAGATAAAGTTAACATTATACTTTTCAGCAGCAGCATTGAAGGATTAGATGTTTAGGGGATTTTTATTCCAACAAACTGTTAAAACATGTTAAATCCTATCTAGTCTCATTTAAGCACTGCCAATAACCCTTATTCACCATTCTTAATATATCTGTAAAACAAATCACTCTGAAGAAAACGTTAATACACTTCTGCTTATGTATGCCCTTTTTCATTCACATGTGAGGAAGAAGAGCATCCAACTTTAGGAAAATGGCTTTGCATTCAACCAGCTACATTCCCAGATCCTTCAGCAGAACTGAGCATTCTGAATGCTCTTTGTCAGACATGTTTACAGTAATACAGGGGAGCCTGACTGAGTCAGCCACAGCCGAGACAGGGAACAAAACCTAAGGCTGAAGTGATGCTTGAGAAGGTGTGTGGACAGTGGGCAATGGAAAGAAATGTGTCTCCCACGCCAGAATACTTCAAACACTACTGGAGAAAGCAGAAGCTAAGGACAAGGCCTGCACACAGTACTGGGCCCAGCTCTTTGCAGCTGTGTGAATCATCCTGACGGTAGCTTGGCTGAAGGGCTTTCCATCTGACATAAACACAGAAACCAGCATAGGACTAAAAATGGAGTAGTACATAGATACAAAATGTCCAATTTCTTAAATTTTTGTACACCTTTCAAAAGAAAGAAAGAAACGGATTTCATGATCTTTGAATTCCAACAGACTAAACAGACTTACACTGTAAAGTGCTTCCAGTGTTACGAGTTATTTCAGGAGGGCAGAAAAACCAAGGTGCATATAGAAATATGTATATCTAAATATTTATATAATGGATTCACTGTTTTATTTTTGCAGTGTAAAGTGTAAGCAGGGTGTTTCATCATGCTGCTGCTGAGGACTGTCTGAAAGTTTGCAACACTAGCCATAGTGAGAAGCTGTCTGCTTGGAAAAAAGAGCCAAAGCATCACATCCTAGAGCAGGGCATGGCAGGGGAAGGGATAAGCCTCACAGAGCAACTTCAAACTCAAACACTGAGGTTGGCAAATTCACAACTATTCCTAAAAAAAACATTATATAATATGGAAGCAAATAAAAATCAGAAAATGTTTTTATTTTTCATAACCCGTGTTCTGTGTTTGGAAGAAAAGATGGCAAACTTACAACAAGGAGGGGCAAAGTCACAGATTATGCAGTGAACTTCACAGTTGTTGCATTGCCTCCTATATGTATTGATGACATACATAGAGCAGACTTAGCACGTGAAGATTTATATTCCCTGTGGGCATGTAGGAAGGCAGGCCACTTGTGGCAAGACACCTCTGTTTCAGAGTCCCCATGAGAATGAGCTCTGTGCAGAACTACATTCTACAATAATCTGAACTAGAATTTAAAAATACGTCTTTATAGCAAATAAAAGTTAATTCAATTATATTTTTAGCAGTGCTTCTAATCTTAATTTATTTAATATTAGCTTGTCCTGTGTTTTCAAAGTGCCAAATAGCTCTCCATTGACCAAACTTCAATGATTTAAACAGAGAAGAAAGGGGGCTAGTAGTTGGAATGGGTGCCACTGGAATTTTGACATACAAGGAAGCAGGTTTGTTAAATTCTGCCCTCAAGTACAACTTTGTGCTCCCTGTGATATCAGGCCTCATCTTAAAAATGAAAATATAGGCAAGCTGCATCACCCTCCTAGTCTATCAGAAGTAACAGATCCATTTTAAAGAAGAATGCTTCCAGTAAGTTGTACAGCTTCTGAGCAACTTATCTTCATTTTTGCCTGTATGCAACCATGAAGACAGTTCTGTCAAAAAGATGAACAGCTTGTTGCTGGGCCAGTAGATTACAGAGTGCGGGCTTCCAGGAGGAGTCAGTGTGGAAAACCAGAAGGTTAGTACCGAGTGCGGTATTCTGCTGGCACTTTGTTTACTCTTCCAGTTGAGGACACTCTATACTGAATTACAGCTAAATGTTACATGCCTTTCTAAATAGAGTATGCTTAACATAGACCCACATATTTTACTGCTTTACACAATACAGCAAGTATCTTAATTCACACCTGAAGAAAATTAAAGTAATATATACTGTCACGTGCACACATTGAAAAAAACGGACCTTTCTTTTGGGGGAAAAGAAGGCACATAATTAGGTTACAGATTATTAGTTTCATTAACTCTTCAGAAAAAAAGTGATTATGATTTCTTGAGAAGTTCATTTGGAAGACTTTTTAAGAAAGTCAGATTTTTTAAGAGCTTCTTCCCTCCCGCCCCTATAGTGACTGTAATGCTTTGAAGGGAAGAAAATCTAATTTCCCATTCCATACCTCCAATGCTTACGCCAACCCAGAAAGCATACATTAGGAAAGATGAGAGTTCACCAACTGTCATGTAGGCACTGCCCATTAGTAATCCTCCTTTGTATAACACTGAGAGGACAATTAAGTTCCCAGAAAGGCCCGTCTAAGGAAAAAGGAAAAGGCAGATTATGTCACATCCATCTTGAAATTCATCCTCTAAAATGTTGTTTCAGAACTTTCCTTGTAATGAAAAGAACTCTCACACCATAGGTATCTAGGCTTTTGGAGGACTGAGGTAAATTCAACAATTCTAACACATAGAGCCAGCCAACAGCCAGACAGACATCCAGTGGCACTGTGCTATCCAACAAGTGTTCAAAAAGCAAGCAACTCTTTTTTGGCTTTCTTTTTTTCCCCAAGGTGGAGAGGAACACTAAACATTATTCTCAACCATCATCACCAAGGAAGAATTGATAGTCTGCAGTTATGTTCCAGTTTTAGAATTCAGTTAGACAAACAGTTATGGAAAAATCCAAGCCTCCCTCCCCTACCTGTGCACTCCCCACCTTCCTATGCATTGATGCTCCTCTCACTGGGGAGCCAAACCTCTAACTGCTCAGGGTAGGGGAAGGTTTCCACTAGTTTAATTCCTTGAATAGAAGGTGTAGACTCAGATAAGCAGTCCCCAGCTATGGGGCGTGGTACAGAAATAGAGGCTTAAAGTGACTTTATCATACCATTTTATCTTGAGATGCAGTTTCACAGCAATTTAGACTGATTTAAGTCCAGTCTTCCCACAGTTTTCTGTAGGTTCAATTTATTCTCAATCATTTACTTGCAGATTTTTAAGTATCATTGGGAGTTTTAAAGTAATTGACACTTTGCATAACATGGTTGGCTTACTTTCATTAAATATACTTACTGCCCCAAAGAAGCCTGCCCGAGCTAGTGCCTCTTTTTTAGCCAGCTGTAGCACATAATCAACTTTATTTGTATACTTCTCCATTTCAGCCACCTCTTGCCCAAAAGCTCGAACTGTTCTGATGTTTCCGATACGCTCTTCAGCTAACTGCATTGAAGCAAAGCACAAAACAGATCCACTGAGACACACAATTTGAAATGCTCACATTACAGAACATCTGAAAGTCAAACCAATATCACTTCACTAATCTACATAACTTTGGATAGCACTGGAAAATTTCTCATGCCTTGCTCTCTCCACCCCAATCCTCTTTTTTCAAATTCTATTAAGTTAAAAGCAAATGGCATGCCCAGGCAGTTTTAAAAAAACCCTCAAGATTGTCTTAAGTGCTAGGAGAGACAGAAAAATATAAAAGTAGGGTTAAAAAATTCAGTGTGAACAACACCCATAGGGAAGTTACTATTCACAATATGCAATAACAACGTGGGAAGGGAAAAAATAAAGAATATTCTGTTCCTTACTAAGCCATGCAAAAAAGCCTGCAATTGTTTCCTAAAACAATTCCACTCATTTGATCAAAGCAATGCTGGGGATTAATTTAGCCCAACTACTAATGTTTCATTTCAACTCAGTACTTTAACTTCTAAACAGCAAAGTATTAATTCTAAAATACCTCAGTTGTAACCAATTACACTAACTTGTTAATGGACATTGTGATGGTCTTAGAAAAAACAAGTTCCCCTTTTGCAAGTAAAAGTACGATACAAAAATATAATTCTCCTTCTTCCATCTCCCATTCAACCTGAAAATTTGAATGGAACACAAAAATTGCTTGTTCATATGAAATCTCACACCTAGTTTACAAAGGCACGAGCTTCCCACCAACACAGTCTGAGGAACACAAAGAGAAGAAGGCTAATCTTCCTTTTGCACAGTTCTACAAAGGACATCCCAAGTTCATAACAGCTGACAACTGTGACTATTTTAACTAGAGCTTTTCTAATTATACTTCTATGCTTTATAATAATGTTTCCCCACCCTAAGCCTTTGAGGAAAATGTTTAAGAAACAGACCTCATAAACATTTAAGAACTGACAGTAAGGTCAAGCATCAGGGACACATTTCAGAGACAGACTTGCTAGCAAAGGAAGCATTTATCTAGAATGCTCCCGATAGCTTCAAGCTCAAAACCATAATCCAAGAAAAGTGGTTTTCAGACCCAGTGTCATGGGGTGACTGTGTATCCCCAATCGTCTGTTGGGTGCAGGGGGGAGGGCAAGCGCGGTTTGTTTTTCCCCAGGAAAACCCTGCTCATCGGAGTGACCTTGAAGCGGGGGAGCTGGAACACGGCAAGACAAAAGAAGCTCTGTTGTTTTTTTGCCCCGGCAGTTAGTTAGTTTAGTGCTAGCATAGTTAGACGCTGTAGAATAGCTGAAGCTTTTTGCTTTTTTTTTTTTTCTTTTTCTTTTTTTGTCCTTTTTTCCTTCCTTTTTGCTTTTTTTGTCCTCTCCTCGGAACTGTTCCAACCTCTCCGGACTAAGGACCTGGGGAAGCACCGGGGGCCTCCACAGGGGACCCACCCCACCAAGACCAGCCCTGCACATCTCCTTTTCTCCCAGCGTCAGCAGAGACGGAGCGGTGGAGCACAGTGACGACCCTCGAGGAGACTTTCTTTAAGTTTGTTATCCCTCCGTAAGCGGCACGAAGCTCTTGTCATCGGGTATTGTGCTGGGAGTGCTTTGCCTGTTTAATAAACAGGTTTTTTCCACTTCTCTCTGAGGAAATCTTTTTTCCCGAACCAGTTGGAGGAGGGGAGGGGGGCCCTGTGGGAGGGTTTCTCCCAAAATCTGCCTGAAACCACCACAAACTTATTGGCGCCCAACGTGGGGCTCGAGAGAGTGGAAAAACCCTGTACTGATTAATATTTAGCAGTCAGTAATTATGCTGTTTGACCTCATGTCTCTTGGGATGGGGGCCTTGCTGTGTTTTGGATCCTTAGGCTTCTTTGAGGTCTTAATACCTTTGTGGTCCTTAGGTTTATTTGCATATCCAGAGATAGCCCCAATATTGTCACTAATACGCAGTTTTTACAGCAGAGGGACACGGATTAGAGTAGCTATTGGCCTTGGTTTAATCATAATCATTTGTAGGAAGTTTATAAAGGTGCTGAGATCTTTCCCTAGTATGTATGGGTCATGGTTATGGTTATTCACCCTGTTTGTGGGAAGAGGAGCAGAGGATGAAGCGTTGCAGTCTTTCGTTTCCTTCTTCTCCTCTGAATCGGTTAAATCATTGCTGGAGAATGTTGAGTTTCCCCTGAGTGTTAAAGAGACCATCTTTCTGGTATGTCATCTGGTAAGCCTCCTCTATACAGTACCAACTTACACAGGACTTCATAGGCTGATTTTTTTATGCTCTCACAAAGCTGAAGCCTAAGCTCCTTGCCATTTCTTACATTTCCAGATTCTCAAGGCCTAATATTATATTGTTATGGACAAAGGAAGCATGGTTGGTTTTGAGATCTGTAAGTGTTACTGACATTTACCTTTCATACTACTCAGGTGCAAAACTACAGGGTCAGAACTAACAGTACAATTGTTTTCAGAAGATCTGTAACTTTAGAGATATTAACCTAAATACATTAGAGCAACTTTAAAGTTAACTAGAAAGATTACCTGTGTTGCTTCTGCAAGAGAATCTTGAGTCATTTTAGTAAGCTTTCGCAAGTATCTGCCATAAATCACAGCCAGGACAGCCAAGGGTGGCACAACGCTCAGAACAAATGCAGCAAGGCTAGGGGAAACAAAAAACTAGAAGAAAAAGGTATTGTCAGAGTTTAGCATTCAGATTAAAAATAATCCCTGGAGTACTGAAATGCAACTCCTCTCGCTACTTTTCTAGTAGGGATTTAGTGCTACCATGTTTTCATTTCTCATGTTTTAATTTTCTTCCAGGCAAAATATCCATTCTTCCACAGCATTTGGGAGGTTAGAACAAAGGACTATAAACAAAGCCATCTGGATTTAATTTCTAGCTTTCTTGCTGGTTCACTGTGTGGTCTTAGTCAAGCATCTTACCCTGCTAGTAAACAGGTCTACCAGGAAATCTCTTGGGGATGCTGAAAGACATAAGCTATTACACAGTTTCTAAAGTGCTTTCACAACTATTAAATAGGTGGTGTAATACAGAAACTCTGAGTAGAGAAATATCATACAGTATTTCTGGGTAACTGAGGAACAAACAGATGGAGTCACCAGTACTTCCTAGCACCCACAGATGGGTGGAACAGGGTATTTAATTGATTGCTGCAAAACTTATCGCTTATAATGATCACCATCAAAGCACCTAAAGATGTTATCTTCATAAGATTTACCGACATTACATCTAATGTGCTTTAATTTCAACTTGCTTTCTGTATTGAAAACAAAAATCTCCAAAATATTCAAAATCAACATAATTGACAGGCTTTATAATTATTTCATAGTAATATCTTCTTTTCTTGGCAAGCTTTTATAATCCACCTCTTACAAGCATCTCCTGGCAGTATTTTGGAGCAGAATGCATTTTATAAAGTTATCTCATTTTATCTATGGTAAGATAAAACCTTAGACTCCCTTTGTAAGAGAGTACAGAAAGCCATTCTTATCAGCAATTTTTATGAGTGACAAAATAGTAAAGCTTTAAAGCTTCGTAGAGGAAACTCTTAACAGTTTCTAATAATGACAATATTGAATGCTTATTTTTATGAGGAGACTATTTGCTGTCTGTTTTTAACTCCAGGTACGCAGCAGAAATTACTACACCTTCATTTACAATAATTACAACCAATGCATAAGCATAAAAAAATTAATGCCACAAAAAACCCAAAAAAAACCCAAACAAAAAAACCCACAAACAAACAAACAACAAAAAAAACCTCCCCCCCACCCCCCCACAAAAAAAATTAACAGATGCCCTGAACTGAAGCCTTCATTAACAAGGTTCCTACATAAACATATTCTTTACTGACAGACTAAAGCAGAAAGACCAATGCTTGTAAAAATCCTCAGTATTAATTAGACATGCAGTACTGCCTCTGCTCACCTAGGTTTTAACCAGAATCAACCAATTTTAATGATTTTCTGTCAGTTCCTTCACACCATATTTTACCTACAACCATGGGAATGTTATTACTGGTTTTAGTATCCTCAGTAAGAATGGAATTCAGCGATTTGCCTACTACATTTTGCTTGATAACTTTGGGTAGCAACAGTAGTTAATGTCAATCCATCATCCTCCAAATTCTGCTTGTAAGTAAACATCAAGTGGCTGGCTACAGGCACATCACCTATTGCAATAATCTCTGCATCTGTTGTAGCTAACCAATGAAATACACTTGTACCCAAGAGCACACGATTGCTCCTGGACCGACTCACACACACCTAATAGAACTGAAACAAACGTGAAACTACAAGAAGTGTCAAGCAAGTGTCAAGAGACCACCATACCATCATTCCAACCCCCACAGATGCTTGTGCTCCTGCCCTGAGCCCATCTGAAAGGTTTTCAGTCACTGAGCGGCCCAAAAGGGCTGTATCTGAAGATAAGCGGTTTATCAGCTCTCCTGTTCTGGTCTTGTCAAAGAAAGCCGTTTCTTGCTTCACAATAGAGGAGAACATGGTTGCTCTCAAACGTTTCACAATTCTTTGTCCTGTCAAAAACATAAGTCAGTCAAGCATAACATAAGAGACTTTACACAGACACCAACAATGTAAAAATCACAGGATTGCACAGCACTGAACAAGGCACATTACAGGGAAGAGAGTCTGGTAAGATGTGTTAGATGGGATCTTTAAGATCTCACCTAACAGCAAATGAAAATGAGCAATCATTCCAGCACAGTTCTTTGCACTATTAGTTTACCTTTGCTCTGGTTAAAAATAGCTACCGATTCCAAAATCATCTCTTGGCCACTGCCAAGAATTTGTTTAAGATCATTAGATATCCTGACTCCACGAAAAACAAGATGACTGTCAGTACCACTTTTGCTTGTTTTTACCTGCAGTCTGCATGAGGTAGACACGAGTAGCATTAGCAGCACCACCACATAAAAAGATTCCGCTCAGCAAGGCACACAGGCTGGTTAGGCTGTCAGTGAAATCCTCACTGGGATTTGTGTAAATAATGTCAATAACTTTCCCCATAAAGAAAGGGGCTGACATGGTAATGACACTGGAAACGGCGAGAAAGCCAACAGCAGCTGCAAATCAACAAGAAAGAGGAAAGTTATTCTGAACTTACAAGATCATTAATAGTACAAATCAAATAATTTTTCACTTGAAACTTCTATTAAGCTTCCAAGTGCCAATTGAAATAATCAGCACTCTTTTAGACCCCATTCTGGATGGGGTATTTTAAGCCACTGTATAAATTAACTTAGGCAAGGCACGTTTTTAAGACTCTGAAAAGCCTCTATATACAATCACAGTCCTGGAATCGCTTCTCTTGTCTGATCTTCAACAGCACCAATCAAAAAGGTTAACTTCTCACAGGTGTCACCTTTCAAGAGGATTGACAGTTTCCAAATTCTCACATACAATCCTTCAGCTCCTGTTTGGTTTGGATTTTATTATTCATGCTTGTCACTCTATGGAAGCTTCTAGCTGTCTGTTTTTGAGATAACAATGGACTGTAGTAAAGATCTGATCTGAGAACCATTTAGCCATGCAGGTTTATTGGAAAAAAACAAAAAACAACCCAAACAAACCAGAAACCAAAAAAACCCGTAAATTTGATTTCTTCTTAACTGATAAATTTTATAAACATTCATTTTGTTTTACTCTTTACTATTGTTGGACTAAAAGAAAAATAGTGTAAGTCTTAATTAGAAGTACAATTTGCTGATGAGCAGAGCTCTTGAATTCCAGTTGCAGGACCACCCATGGAACAGCCTGTTTGAAGTAGCTTTTTGAAGGTGTATCACAAAGTATGAAAATCACACTGGACCAAAACTTAGCCTTTTGAACTTAAACCTGCAAAGAAATTCCTTGAGCCAAGAACACAGTTTAATTCTAAAAAGGCAAGCCAAGCTTGGAAGGCTGAGAGCTAGAGAAAACCACATCTTAATTGAAAACTGAACAAACTTGATATGAAAACCACTGAACCACAACAAACAATGACCTTTATATAGCATTATTTTCCAAGAACCAACCATACACTTAAAGCAACCATTCATAGGATTGCTGCGAAACTACTAGCAAATAATGCCCTTGAAGACAAAAATACACAGTGCTGAAAGTCCTGAAGTTTAGTTCCATTCTACTGAGCTTCTTGTATCACTTCTGTGACAAAGACAGCAGCCAGCCTCCCTACTGCACACTGCTGTAAGCAGTATGTCTAACACCTGACACAGATGGTTTGATGCCTCTTGGAAAACTTTGTTTCAGTTTTAACTTGAAGTGTAAATACAGCTGTGTATTTATAAGGAAGAATTCAGAGTACAAAAAATTCACAGCTGCAGCCCTTGTGCTTCTTAGTCAAGATTTGTTTGCAATCTTTCCCTTGCGTTACAGTCAGGCCAGCAAGCGCGTGAAAGATACAGGATTTGGATCTTTAACTTGAAGCTATAGAAACTATAAGAAACAAGAGGAGAAAGTGAAACACTTTCTGGTGCAAAATCACTGCTCTATGCCATAGGCACATCTTGTAAGGATATTGCTTATTAGCTAAAAATTAGTGGATGACCTTATTAACAGGCTGGCAGCACTGGTGTATTCAAGCTGTGAAGCAGCAGGGAAAAACACAACAAACCCCAGGTTATTTCCTGTCAGAAAAATCTGGTTGGTCTCCAAGGCACCTGGAGATGGACAAAAGCAGTGATTATAAGCACATTACTGCATGGCAGCTCAGTCTCCATTAGTCCAGACAATTTCTAAGTTATGGATGGAACAGCACATATGAACTGCAGATATAAATATTCACAGAAGGAAGAGGACTATATAGCCAACCCCCCCTTATGTTTCTGTCTAGTGGCTTGAATTTATCTTCAGCTCCTCTTCATTCAAACAGCACGGGTTTCACTGTAATAACTTCCAACAGCCTTAATTGAATGAAGAGCAAATACCAGTACCTAAAGCAAACTGAAAACTACTGAACTAAGTATCTTACATGTATTTATTAATTTAATCACAAATCACATGCAAAATAAGGTTCCCTGAATGAAACTCTCATGTTAATTAAACCAGCAGACCAACTAGAAAATAGCACAGTTGTCAAGCAGCTGCTCTTTTTTGTTTCTTTTAAAATGTTGACTTTTTGAAGAAATAGGAACCAGCAAACACTCATTGCACTGCCTCCTTCAAAGGAGCTGTCATGGTGATAACTGGCTAAGGGAGGAGTTCGATGTGTTCAGCAACGAGATATGAAGACACTCCAGTAACACTGAAGGTTGTTGCTGATAGAAAAAAAAGGTCAGACTAAACTCTATAGTATTAGTTTCACATGGCTTACTCTCTTACCCAGAAAATTACATCAAACAAAGCTTCCTTTCATTTTTTAAAGTAATTTTTTTTTGTAGGCTATGAGATGACAATAAAGAAAATATGAGGCAGATCAGTGGAACTTACAAAACCAGGACTTCAAAGTAGCAACAGAAGCAACGACAAGGAAAGCTGGCTGCAGCAGCAGCTGAGCAACCCTCTCGGAAACGTTAGGCAAACATTTTGTTGTCTGCTTGCACAGAAATCCATATTGCTGCACAAAGTGATATCTTTATTACTATTAAGATCAACACACTCTGTATTAAGGCTGACATGGGTTTGCTTCTTGACAGCAAACCTGCAACTTCCTTCGAGGACAAGGCTGCCAGCTGATAAACCACAATGTTTGCTAGCAATAACTAGGCAGAGCTTTCAGAACCCTCTCTTCACAATGTAGACGAAGTGACTCGAAAGAGTCATAAATTAATTTTCTACACACAAAAATAACACCAAGACAGTGAATATTTCTAATTTTGCTGCCTCCTACCAAATATCCTTCTCACCCAGTATAGTATGTGGAAATGTATGAAGACAAAATACTTGCAAGCCTGTTTGGTGGGGCTGTTTTGAAGACAAATACATAAGGATTTTACCTCAGGTGAATTAAGATCACCATCAGGGATGAAAGGAGGAAAAAAGAGGTATTGATGAGATCTGGCAGTGCACAGTAACCCAGCAACAGGTCACAGTAGCTAGTTTTTACTATTCCATAAGCTATGAATGTTACCTCCTGAAATCTTTTAGGTATTGTACTGGTTTCATTTAAATTTGGGGGGCTGGCAGGTCAGAAGCAAGCTTTGGATTTGTGAGAAATATCCTTCTACCAGTAACAATGAATATCTGTCTATTACCAGTTATCTGTGCAGTAATATGTGGGGAATTTTTAAGCTTAACACTGACTGGCTTTCCACAAGGACATTTGGAGTGATGAATAAAACCTACCACCTTATCATGTGCGTTCAGGAAGGTCGGGCTCTTCAGTTGTTCTTTAATGGGAGAAAGATGCACTGGTAAATTTTATATTTTTTGGTCAAAGTTAATTTTCTTTTGGTGGACCCTGGTCCATAATATTTTTGGGTATCAACCCTGCAAAGGTATCAACCCTGTAAAGAGTCAGCTCAGCAAATACTACAAGATAAAAATCTTCCAGAGTACACTGTGAGCACTTAATGATGTTCTGTATAGTTCTACGTTAGGTATGAGTGGTGTGATTTCCTTTCTGTGTTAAATTCATACATGACATCTGCACATCTATTATTATGCAAGAACCTTTTAGAACCACCCTCCTTACACTGTTAAGAACAACTGTGTTACTGTGCTCAGAAAAAAATTACAATTCACAAAATCCTAGAAAGTAACAGGATAACTCTAGGTTTAGAGGAGAGAGTACCACTTCTTCTTTTAGTGTGTGTTTAACAGTAAAGCATTTAACTTGTTCACATTTACCTTGTATAAAGACAGTCTTTATGTCAGACCAACCTAGCTATGACTCCTATCTCCACAGTTCACACAAATAATGCACCAAGAACATTCCCCAAGGAAATTGAGGTCTAAGCACCTAACTGATCACAGTGATAAGCAGCTATGGTTTCTGCAATATTTTACTTAAGTAGTTTCGCTAACAGTTCAACACCACTTTAAAATAAACAACCATCACCAATTAGGCAGAGAAAAACCAACTTTCTATGATAAAGCTACAAGACGGCTTGGACCTTTTGTGTGTTTCATACCAAACATTGACAAAATCAGAAGAAACACTAGCAGGAGAAACAACAAAAAGCACCTAGCCTATATTTTATTGGCGCACTGCACATGAGAAAACACTCAGTAAGTTACCTCTACATATATACACATATAGGAATTATGATTTTAAAACCACAAGAATTGCCTTCCAAAAAAAATATCAAAGTGCATCACTGGTGTAATTTTAAAGTAAAATAAAATCCGATAATGAATAAGGCAGTGCTCTCCTGACTTAATTGAAATTTTAATCCACAGGAAAGCAGCCGTTACAAACTTGCCAAAAATTACCAAATAAAACTTGTGAAATAACATGTATTGTATTGTATGTACATGTATTTGTATTGTATACAGGTCTTCCTTAGAAGACCTGTGTACAATACAAAACTTTCTGTGCACTTTCTTACTCAGTGCACAGAAAGTTTTATAGAGGGAAACAGCACATTTTGCTATGGGATTAAAAATTTCAGAGTTCCTTGTGCTTACAATTCAATACCACTATTGTTTCCTTCGAGTGTGGTTTGGATAAAATGCAACAGATTCTCACGGGGAGAAACAAGGATGTAAAAGGGATCACTTTGAAAAGGCATTTTTGTGGTCTCACACACACAGAGCAGGATTTAATAATTCCAACTATGGCCCTGTCCTCTTTCCCAGGAACTGAATTTAACTGAAGATGCAGGTTTAGCTTACCTGACTACACCAGATCGGCCAAAGAATTCCTGCAACTACTTCTCTTTGTTAAACCTGGGAGGTATTATGGGATTTACAAACTCCTAATCACTACACAAAACTATGGTCACTAACAGAGTAAATTCCCACCATAGTATTTGGGCTTCTTTTTACCACTTAATTACAAACAACAAAATTTAACACACATGTCCCATTTAAAATATACTCATAGCTCTACCCGCTGTAGAAGTAACTCGGAATATATTACATTGATACTTTTTTTTTTTTTTGACAGTATGACATTTGATACATTTATTTTCATTCCCAGGAGCCTCCAGAGGGTCAGAAGCTCCTCCTGCAAGAGGGAGTTTACACGGGAAGTCTAGGCCAGAGCACACCACTTCTTCCTGAGCCACTGGATGGCGAAGAGGCCTTGCAGAGAGCAGGATGGGACCTTCTCCTCTGGTGCCAACCACAAGGGGAGCAGGTCACCTTCACCTCTGCACCTGCACCTCATCAGCTGACACCACTTCCCCAGCACACCAAGATGGGTGAAGCTAGTCATGCTCAACTTCCTCATAAATCATCCTCTGCTCCCACTGTCCTTATGGCACCAATTCACCTTCTGTGACTGTGAATTTCAACTCACATCTGCAAGGAGCAGACAAGACCATCACGACTCGTGTGCCACGTGGAATGCCAGAAAAGGTACACAGCACTCCACATTGGTACTGCTATACCCCCATGTTACCAGCGACCAGTTCTATAAAATACAAAAAATCTGAAAGAACTCAACCTTCCTGCAGAACTAAACAGCACCTGTAGACCTCTGAAGAGACCTCACATCATTTGCTTAATGGTTATACAGACTTGAAAAGGAAATTAAATGTTTTACCCCTTGGTTCATTGTTTCATATAGTGAAACCATTAACCTTCCTCTTTTTTTTGAATGGAGCGAACCCAGACACACTAGGTTTTTAAGGACTAGTTTCTCAGTACAAAGCTGTAACAGGAAGAATATGCAACATATTTTAACATATTTTAGATACAATGGGTAGATGCAATTTCCCTACAACCACCTACAATGCATTTTACCCATATTTATTATCCCTGCGCTCTATAATGACCAGAAGCATTCCCCCTGTTAGCTTTTCCATCACGCCACCTAGTTACAACTTTTCCCCTAAGCAGGGTGTCAATAAAGAAGAATCTTACACAAATTCACTTCTTTCCCAGAATGAAGACCAACTAGACATTGAAAAGCAGTTATTACATGTTCGTATTTTTTCTATTGTCATGACTTGATATCATCAAGTTGATGTGTTAGGGTTTTTCTAAACTTTAATTCAGGCCATTTTGTTATCTTAAAAGACAAAACTGCATGTAGCTGGTTTTTAGTAATTGTGATAGCTGATTACTTAAACCATCACCAGACTGCACAGATTAAGGATACTTTGCTCTATTTCAAAATATAATTAGAAACAAACATACCATACCCTGCCTGTGATAAACAAGCTGGCAGCGAGTGCCCAGTAAAGCGAACTAAATTAAATTTCAGTTATTTGGAAGCCTTGGGTCCTAAAAGCCGGCCTTAAAATAGCTGATTTATTTACTTGATTAAATTTAAATGGGAAAACCACAGACTTTGAAAACTTCATTGTAAAACCAGCAGGTAGTCTAAAATCTATAAACATTCATTTGGATCCAAATCATGTTGGCTATATAATACCAACATGTAATGAAACTCTGTAAATACCCACTGTGCATAAAATCTTGCGCAAAGTGTTTTGTATTCCGCAAACCACCTCTTTATGTCTAACTATCTCACCTCTCCTCTCAAACACCATTTATACATTATATGGGAAGTACCTAAATTTTTACAGAGGACTACAGGCCTCTCACTCATGAGACAGTGCACATGCTGCCTTCTACTAAAGTGGCCTTACAAAACCCAAAGGACATAATAATTTGATATTGTTTTCTTACCAACAGCTATTATCATACTAACCCATGAGAAACAATGTCAAGAAAAGTTCGTTTATACTCTATTGAAAATATCAGTGTTAAGGGTGTAATTTATACGAACACGGTGCTTTTGTTTCACCACACAGCCACTAGAAAACAAACAATTTTCAAAACATCTTACAAAAGTTTTAAGCAAAAAAAATATTAAGGGAGGGAATTCCAATTTACTTAAAAAACCCCAAACCAAAACAAAAACAAAACCTCATCAGGTTCCCCTTTTTACTTAATGTCATGTAGACTTGGGCCCAAATTTATTGCAGGCAGATTGTGAAGTCTGCTCTGAACACGCCCAGGAGCATTTAAAAAAACGGAACCGAGTTCTGTTAACTTCCGAAACTTTTGCCTTCCCTTCAAAAACCAACAGATTAAGAGACGGGAAAGTGTGAAGAGGGGGGAGAATGTATGTGTGTTTAGCTTTTCACACGTATGGAAGGCTCGCTTCAAGATTCCCAGCGTTGCGCTGGGATGCTGCCAGCAGGGCCGGTTCTCCAGGGAAACGCGACCTTCTCCTTCGCCCCGGCGGCGGCCGCTGCGGGGACGCACCCCGGCCGCGCACCCCGGCCCCGGCGGCCCCTCCGGGCGGGGCGCCCGCCGCCCCCTCCCGCTCCGGCAAAGCCCCGGGGCGGCCCCGGTACCTGTCAGTCTCCAGCGCTCGGGGTGCGCCAGGGCCAGCAGCCTCCGAGCCTCGAAGCGCGGCGGAGCGCCCGCAGCTCCCCGCGGCGGCTCCGCGCCCGCCGCGGTGCTCAGTGAGCGCGGGGCGCCGCCCGCCGCCGCCGCCGCCGCCGCGGGGAGGAGGCGGCAGCGGTAGGACGCGTAGGACGGGGAGCCCGGCGGCAGCGGCGGCGGGAGCCGCGTCCCGCACCTGCCGGGCGGGCGCGGCGGAGCGCGGAGCCCGGCGGCCGCCCGAGCCCAGGGGGGCGGCGCCGCCCGGCGCAGCAGCGGCAGCAGCCAGGGCAGGCGCGGCGCGTAGCCCGCCATGCGGCCGGCGCGGCAGCCCAGCTGCTGCTGCCGTCGCCGGTCCCCGCCGCGCGGGTCTGCGGCGGGAGGAGGAGGAGGAGGCGCCTCCGAGCCGCCGCCGCCGCCCATGGGCCGGCGGCCGGGAAGCCGCGGCCGCGCGGGCCCGGCCCGGCCTGCGGAGCGCTGATAAGGCTGCGGCTGTCGGCCTCCTCCCGGCCGCCCCGGCCAGCGCCCTCTGCCGCCGCCCGGCCCGGGGAAGGGGCAGCAGGGGGCCCGGGCCTGCCGAAATGGCGCCCCAGAAGACAGAGGGGATCTCGGTAATGCGTATAAATATCTCGAAAGCGGGTGCCAAGAGGATGGTGCTGGGCGCCTTTCAGTGGTGCCCTGTGAGACGGCGAGGAGCGGGGGCTATAACTGAAAGCATAAGAAGTTCCATCTCAGTGAGAGAAAGAGCGTCATGTTGAGGGTGGCAGAGCATTAAACAAGGAACAGGCTGCCCAAGGAGGTTATGGATTTTTGCTGTCTGGAGACATTAAAAATCCACCTGGACGTGTTCTTGTGTCATCTTGAGGTGACCCTGCCTTGCTGTGGGGTTGGACTGGATGATCTCCAGTGGTCCCTTCCAACCCTAAAACGTCTGATTGTTTGAGTCTGCCCTGCCCTGCCCAGTGATGGCAGAGACCCACCTGGGAGGGGATGGGAGCTGAGGCAGCCAATCCAGGGAGAAGAAAGCAGGGATTTGCCCCCCTTCCCTGTTCCTCATATTCCAGGCCCCCATGGCTCACAATATCTCCAGCCATCTCAGGCTGGCCACTAGACCTTGCCAGCCTGTGTCCATGGGTTTGGTCTTGGTCCAAACAAGGGAAAATGTCCATCCAGAGGAGAGCTGCCTTTCGGGGACACTATGTGCCTGATCCCACGCTCAGGCTGGTGTCTACAGGATTGATATAAACTGGCCTTATGTGCCCATGCTTGGGCTAGAGCCTACAGGATTAGAAGGACTAATGGGTTCAAATGGAAAGAGGGGAAATTTAGGATAGATATTAGAAGGAAATTCTTTACCGTGAGGGTGGTGAGATACTGCAACAGGTTACCCAGAGAAGTTCCGGATGCCCCATCCCTGGAAATGTTTAAGGCCAGTTGGGATGGAGCTCTCGTCCAGTGGGAGGTGTCTCTGCCTGTGGCAGGGGATTGGGACTAGATGGTCTCTAAGATCCCTTCCTACCCCTTAACATTACTATTTTCTTCACATATCGCTGCTCAAGGTGTGAACCATTTTCCAAACAATCTTGTGCCCCAAACCTGACTTAAGAAAAAGAAACTAAGTCACGGCTTTCCTGATGCCACACAGTACCAGCAGCCAGAGCAGGGAACTGACTGTCCTGTTTTCCCCACCAGAGTGGGGATACCTATACTTCAATTTTAAATTTTTGGGTCAAGCTTCTGTATAAATTAGTTAACATTGTTTTGTGAGACTAGGTTTGCTACAGTTATTTGAACAATCACACTTTAAAGTCTACAAATGAGTAAAATTGTATTAAAAGATCACGAGAAAACATGAACAGTCTTTTGCTACTGCAAATGATATAGCCAAATTCACAGTATTTAGGGAAATCAAGGGGTTAGCACACCCAGAGACAGTGCTGAAGAATGGAGCCTCATCCTGGGAAAACCACCGGAGCAGTTTCCCTTGATATTTGAGTGAATTAGCATAAACCTCCCTTGATGCTCAAGTGAATTCGCATAAACCTTCTTCGAAGAAGGCCTGAGGTGCAAGGGCAGTAGCTCTGCAGTCTCTCCCCAGTGTCTGGGTTTCCTCCTTTCCCACACCCAGCCTTCCTGCCCTCTATAATGCTGCTCTTAGGCACTGCTAGGAGGGTATGGTGTATATCCTGTATACTAAATCACAGAGTGGGTCAGGTTGCAAGGGACAACAGGCAGTCACCGGGTCCAGCCTCCCTGCTCAAGCAGGGTCATCCCAGAGCACCTGGCACAGGATTGTGTCCAGATGGTTCTTTAACATGAGGGAGACTCCACGACCTCTCTGGACAATCTTCTCCATTGCTCGGTCACCTGAAGAGCAGGTGAAGTTCTTCCTCACATCCAGGTGCAATTTCCCGTGTATCAGTTTCTGCCCGTTGCCTCACGCCCTATTGCTTGGCCTCACCGAGAAGAGCCTGGCTGAATCCTCTTCACACCCAACCCTTTCGCTGTTTCTACGCGGTAATGAGGCCGCCCCTCAGCGGTGCCCTGCGGCGAAAGCCCGTACCCCTTTCCCGGCGCTCCAGGGCCCTGACGGAAGCCGGGCCGCGGGCGCTGCGGCCGCCAGGGGGCAGGGCCCGGCCTGCGCGGGGCGGTGTTGGCGCCGCTGCCGCGCGCGGCGCTGCTCGGGGCTGGGCTCGGAGCGGAGGCGCGGCCAATCGAGCCCTCAGCGAGCGGCGCGCCGGGCCGGGCCGGGCCGGGCCGGGCCGTCCTCCCTGTGAGGGGCGGCGGGGCGTGTGTGGAGCCTCGGCTGCGCTCGGCCCGTGACCAGGTTTAGGGCGGTTTTTTTGAGTAATTCTCTCCCGTTGGAAAGGCAGTGCCGCACGTGGCCGCTTCCCTCGGGCCAGGAGAGGGCCCGGGTGGCTCCTTTCGGCGGGATCGTCCTGACCGAACCCGCGTTTCCCAAACAGTTGGTTTGGGAAAGACCTCTGCGATCACCCAGTTCAGCCTATGGCCAAACGCCACCCTGTCACTTAGATCATGGCACCCAGTGCCACGTCCAGTCCTTCCTTAAACACCGCCAGGGACATCGACTCTACCACCTCCCTTGGCAGCCCAGTCCAGTGTGTAATCACCCTTTCTGTTACGAAATTCCTCCTAATGTCCAACTTTAAACCTCCCGTGGCACAGCTTAAGACTGCGTCGTCTTGTCCTGTCGCTGGCCCCCTGGGAGAAGAGCCCAACTTCCCACCTGGCTAAACTCTCCTTGCAGGTGGTTGTAGGGAGCGATAAGGTCACACCTGAGCCTCCCATAGGCGAAACAACCTAGTTTTGGAAAACTACCAGTGTAGTTTTGGGGCAACACTATGCAAGGCTGTTAAAGGGGGAAACACTCAAGTAGTATATTTTAGGGAGAGGGTTGGTGAGTTAACCCTGTTTTGGCCTGAGGAGCCTCGCACCACTGTGGGCTGTGTGCCATGGTACCCTCCAGGGGCTGCCCCCCATCTCTGAGGGCTGGAGATTAAATGGGCTCTGGGACACAGAACAGAGCAAACTTCAAACCTGGGTGATGCCAAGGGCCAGGGATCTTGCCAGACCTGCTGCAGCCCTGGACCCCTGCCCCTACAGAGTGCTGGAAGGTGCAGAGGAGAAACCCATGAATGCAGGGGAGGACAGAGATGAAAGCACCACAAGAAGGGCACACCCAGGAAAGTCTGCAGAGATGAGAGTTTATGTCTTGCAGTAAAGCTTCAGGTGCTGTCAAATCTGTACTGTCCCCAGGTTATGTGACTGGGTGTATGAAAGCTGATTGGGTTAGATGTTGTAGATTAAACTGCAAATATTAAGTTTCTATTTAGTTATTGCATGATACTGAAATAGTTTTGTAGCCTCTCTCCATCTTCAGGGAGAAAAAACCAGGCACTTCAGGACGAAAGTCTTTGCATTGAATGAAGCAAGCAGTACAAAAGCCACAGAGCATTGAAATTCCATAATACATGTTCTTTCAAAGTGCTGTTTAAAGGAAAACGAAACATTTCCATTGTGAAATTAAACCTGAATGAAGCATACGGTTCCTGTACCAGGTGCACCCGAGCAGTGAGGTATGCAGGGTGGGGCTCTGTCATCTCTGCATGTAGATGTCATTGAGGTGTGTGATTTCTCTGTGCAATAAAACAATGGAGACACAAACAGTTCTGCAGAAAGGCAGGTTCTCAGCTTGTGTCTATCCTATGCTGGTTGCAGGATGATAGCTGTTGGAGAACACAGGATGTTTTTTTCTTGAGAGACTTTGGAGAAGCGAGACTTATGGATAATTCATTTTAAAAAGAAAAGAGAAAGCCAAGCAATCCCCACCTCCTCCAGGACAAGGAGATCTGCCTAGCAAAGGCACCAGAAAGTTTAGGTGAAGCACACCTTTACACTCCAGTTTGGTTTAGGCTTTGTTTCTGGGTTAAAAAAGTAATATACACAACCACCTCCATACTCACAGTTGGTTTTGTAGTCATCCTAAACGGTTATGAAATAGTTGCACTAGTGGAGTTGCCAGGGGGGGAAGAGAGTGCCTAAAATTCTGGCTGTTCTTTTCAGTCTGTTAACCACATGCAGATTGCTCTGCTATTGCCTTAAGCAAAAATGGCAAAAAGCAGCAGCAGTCCTGCACATGTCTCCAGCTAAGCTAGTCACCAATTAAAAAAAAAAAAAAAAAAAAAAAAAAAAAGTGTGCAAACATGCCTTGCTTCAACTCCAGTAATGGGCTGAAGTTGTGATGTGTTAACCTAAAATACTACAAAGTCACATGTGCACTCACAGCTCCAGTCCCTGGGAGCAAATATTTAGGGCTTGGGAGATTCCTGGTGTTGAAGTACATGCAGCTTTGGAAGGATCTGTGCTAGTTCTAAAGGGCAACTTGTCACTACATGAGTCTTGTTGTGCTTTTCTGGATGCCAAACAAATGGCCATTCTCCACATGCAGTTGGCACTAGCTTGTCTGGAGTTGTCTTACAGCATGACCCCAGTATATCACTGCAGCAGCACACGGCAGTTTCTGCCCTTATTTGCCCTGCCTCTCTCTGTGAACCACAAAGCATCAGAGGCTGTTGCAAAGCCAGGCACACGGTTGGCCTAAGGCAGACATCAGAGAGCACAGGTAGCGCCACTGCTGTCCAGAGAGCAAGAAACACCTTCTAGCAGGAGTGGTTTGTTACCTAGCAGCCTTTCTCCCCTTAGCATCCACCTACCTCATCACTTCCAGGAACTTCCCAAGATTCACGTGCAATCCAGCCTTTGGATATTCCCGTGGAGTATTGCTGTGTCTCCAAATAGAACTACAGCACTCACTGCTGTCTAGGTAGCCCGCTTGTCTAAGTGTAAAAATGTAGTCTGATCTGGCATCTTCCAAATTAGGGGCACAGGGTTCAAGATATCCCTAAATATCCCAAAGAATATCCCAAGATCAGATGTTTCTTTCAGATGGAAACAGGCAATTCAGTCTGCTACAGCCTACCCCTGTTAAATAATTTTAAGCCACGGGGGAAAAACAAACCAACAAAAAAAGGCAAAAATTGAACAAAAAAACAACAAACAAGAAATACCCCAATCCAAAACCCCAGGCTTGATATTTACAGGCCATTTGCAAGGAATGCAGGGTGATCCTTTCAATTAGCTGCCTGACCAGCCCCACTGCTTCCCTACCAAGGCTGCTGGAGTGAGTGTTGATGCATGATGTGCAGCAAAGTGAACAGAAGCATCACTACTAGGTGGGGGAAAGAAGTGATAGCAAAGAAATAGAACTGGATACCATCATGATCCTGGTCTGGTGCACTGACACTCATAGATCCCGAACTACCCCCTTCCCATTCTCCACAGCTGGGAGAGCAATCCCAGCATACCTCCTTCCTTTGGCAATCCGGTAGAGGGATTAGGATGGAATTACCTCCTCCTGCTCTCAGGCAAAGCATCAGAGGAGCACTGCCCATGTGCTGATATGCTTGTCCAGCATCAAATGCTATAAAGCCCTGTTAGCTGATCCTCCATCTGTATATGCTGAAATATTGTTGTTATCAGGCTTGTCATTAACCGAAGACCACAACTTCAAAGATCACAAACCTGTGCAAAGAGAAGACAATTTTATCCTAAAAGGAACTGCAAAGACCTGGACTAGGTAGGAAATCAGGGCTACTGATAAAGCAGGCTTCTGAAATTGCCTCATTCCTCCCCTAACCCTCAGCTTAATGCAAGAGTAACACTTGCAATATCAAGTTATAGGACTTCTACAACTTCCTTGTTAAACTACTTCCTTGTCCCAAGAGACTTTCTCCAGGATAAAACACAGTAGGTAACACCTTGCCTTAAACTGTGCACTCAGAATGTATCACCTTCTCCGTTCACCTGCTGCTCAGTGCAGTTGTATAGCAGTGTCCACGAAACAGAAAGCCAGACAGAGGTTTAAAATTCTTAAAAGAAATTACCAGTCCAGAGGAAAATTTTTATTAGTATTTTGTACTTGAACTACACTGAGCAGGGCGAGCATTGTTATTCCAGTCAGTTTGGGCTCCTATCCAGTACTTTTAAAAAAAGAACCCTATAACTGATGTGCAGCATGCCAGGATAGTCTTTGGCAAGGGACATCCAGGCACTTAATTTTACTGTCACATCTGTGTCTTGTAGTGGTACAGTTTTAGAGCCTGGCTCACCATAAGCAACTAGACACCACCCAGAAAAAAGGCTATTTGGGGACTTTGTTGAAAAACCCACAGAGCCCAGAGGTCTAACAAAAGGCAGCAAGTGTTGAAACAAGGTTAGCAACATGGCCCGAAGCCCTTTTTGTTTTTCTTGGTGAACCCGAAGGACTTGTTAATGGAAATACCATTTTCGTAAAATGTTTTTAGACCTAAAAATACTTTTAAGAGACAGTCTTTTCACCAAGTGACAAGAATGGGGAGGAATGGGATGAACTTTACCATTTCAGGAATTAAGACATTTAGACTGGACAGTGTGGCAGCATACTGCTTGAGAGACACCTGCGTTGAGAGTGAGAAGGGCAGCTTTAGTATAGACCTGTGAATAGGTGTAACAGTTTATCAGAGCACATACCCTTTCCTTTCCTCAGTATTCAGTGACTAAACATGGACTTTTACCTTACCTTTGTCTATACCTGCTGTGGCCTGGACTACCTCACAACCTAGAAAGGGGTTTTGCTTTTCATTGTCTTTATCAATTCAAGATGTTAGGGAACAGAACAAAATTATCAGATAACAAATGTCAAAACCAAGGAAATACACCCCCCCCCCCATAAAATCAAGGTGTAGAACTTCTCGCTGCAGGAAGCTGTGAAAGCCACAAGTATATAGCTGATTAATAAAAGAGATGAGTGTTTTAGATGAAACTAAATACATAAACACATCAGCAGCTACATAGCCTGCAGTGCCAGTGGTCTACTCTAACCCCAAACCTCAGCACACTTAACTGTGAGAAGACAGGATTGTGTAAACCATGAAAGGACTGCTGTCCATTTGTCCTCTTTTTCTGAGTATTTCCTGACAGCCACTGGCTGGTACCATGCAGTGCCTGGTGCCCTGTGCATCACCCAGGAGGTGAAGTAAAGTTTTGCAGGAGGAGGACCCAGTTACCCAATTGCGAACTATGTTACACAAATGGCAAGATCCTGCTATGATGTTTCTTAACATTTGAGTTAACTATGTTAACTTAAGTGCTTTTGTGGTTTTTGGTATATTTAAAATAGAAAGTGGTCTGTGCAAGTATACTTATTTCTGAACAAAATAGATAATAGAGACTGCAGTCCAAATTTTGCTAGATGTTATGGTATTCCTTCCTTCCACTCATACTTTCCTCCCAATTCTGCCTTAAAATTTAGCCTGTCAATCAACTGCAAACATTTTTTATAGTCTAGATTATTTCCTAGCTTCCTTCAAAGACCACTCAAAATCCTCCACACAGTACATTGTTGTTTATAGGTTTGAAGCACATAATTAGTCATTGTTTTTCCAACAATTCAGGAATCACTTTTACATCTTTTAGCCTATGCACATGTAACAGGATTTGTTTCTGAAATCTCTTTACTCTATCACTTCTACATGCAATACTTCAGAGCAACCTAAGTAATAAAAAGCCCAATTCTGCCAGAGAAGTAAGGTGTTAATAGGAAACTTTGCTCTCTGACCATCTCATTCTTATTTCTGCCCCTTACTCTTTTCCCCTCCCTTTCCCCTCTGATTGCTGTTAATAGGAAACTTTGCTCTCTGACCATCTCATTCTTATTTCTGCCCCTTACTCTTTTCCCCTCCCTTTCCCCTCTGATTGCTGTTTGCGCTGTTTCAGGACCAAAACTCCAGCTGCTCCAAATCTAAACACTGCTCAGGACATATGGCAACAAACAGCAAAATGAGTTCCAGTGAGCCCTGGTGGGCCATATCCTTCCTGGGTATTCACACAGGCATTCAGCCAAAACAGTCATTTCACAATGAAATCATTGGGCTAGAATCTACAGAACTGTGCACAACCACTCAAAACAGTAAGAGGGATTACTGCGGGTTGAGGAATACCATGTGTTTGGTCTGGTGAGCAGTATTGGCTCAACAGAGCTGAAGGAGGTATCTCTAGAGACCTGCATAGCACAAAGCATCAGCGACACAACCATCTTCCACACCTTTTTCTTCAACATGCCCAATCCTGGTCTGAGATTGTTAAGCTGCTTCACACTTCTGACACGCAGCTATCAGATCAGCAGCGCCATTCAACTCCAGGTGTACAGAGAGGTTTCTGGTACTCCCAGCACTGAGCCGCAGTGCATGCCAGTGTTAACGTCAGAAAGGTCAAACACTTTTCTGGTAAAAGATTTTTGTAGTTTACTCTTTTGTAAATACATAATAAAATTAAATGGCAACTGTGAGTTGTTGTCTGAACTCTTAGATTGTTTAGATGTTCAAGAGAATTTGCTCATGAAATCCAGAAGGGCTGAGGGAAGTTGACGGGAATTATCATTTAATACTCACAGCCTGTCTAGAAGACATCTGCTTGGAAGAGGCATTTTGAAAGATCAAACCACAAAGTAAAGGTCATGTAGTGCTACAGAATGAAGCCTTCTGGTGCACAGCGTTAACTTCAGGGGGTACCTAGGTCCTCCACATACATATCAGCTGACCTACAAAGGTGTATCAATATCCCACTCCATGACGTGTCCCATCAGCTCTGTGGAAAGCAAGCAGGGTGACATCAAAACAGCACCAAGTGAGCAAGATCACCAGATTCAGCCTCCAAGTGGGGTCTGGCTCAAGCATGTAGGGGAAGCTGCTGCTGTCTTCTTCTCACACAAGTGAGAGCGAATTTCCCAGAAAGGGACCAAACAATTTTTATTTTTCTTTTTAAACTAAATGCTTTTAATAGAAAACAAAATACAAAATAACTCTTTCCAGAAAGCAGAAATATTTAATCTCTCCAAATGACAAACTAGAACGTGCTTTTTCTGCAGATCCTTGTAAATGCTGATGATTTATCTCACAAACTGTTCATGAAACCGGTATTGCAACATTTGAGAAAAATCCAACACTGGCAGAGCTGCCTCTGTGTACACACAGTAATTTAGTAATACTACTTCTTCCCATGTCATTTTGTGTGTTTCTCCTCATCCCCCTCTCCCTAGACTGCCAACTTCCGTTTATGGAAATCTTTCTGTGAGGTGCCGTGGTGGGTTGCCATGCCCTGTTCCCATTAGGAGTCCAAACTTGGCCGTTTCCGTTCTATGGTGCCTTCCCTCCAGACAAGGCAAGTTGTTGTTCATTATCCTTAAGGCCACCACTCTGTCCCCACAGTCCTCCCATCCTCAAAACACAGTGCAACCAGAGTCAGAAAATTTCCTACTTAATGGAACATAAATACACATAATCACAGCTAGTACCAGGAACCAAACCCAAACAACAATGCAGAGATGGGCCCCAACTGAGGTCAGATTTCCTCGCCCTTACTCAAAGAGAACAAGGGTATTTTCTACTTATTTAGTCCAAAATATTCCAGAAGTGCTATAGGGAGCTGAAATATTTAGGATCTCTATCACTGTAGAAAATACATAATGTTCTTTTAATAGAAGGGTCTTAAAAATGCTGGTCCTCTGCAATACCAGGAAAGCAAAAGCAAAACAAAACAAAAACCACTGGGCCAGTAGTTCTCCACACACTCAAGCCAAATTAACAGTAGGTAAGATATGCCCATCAATCAATGAAGGATATTTAAGTGCAGGTCACCAGCTTATCTGGTTGGCAGTTTCACTTGTCTGGACCAGGCTTTCAGTTTCCCCAAGCTACTGGATTTACTCCCCTTTTTCCCATTCCTACAAGTACAAAATTAGAATGTATATGTATTTTCATCAATCCTCCATTTTTCCTTATTCTGTTCAACAGCACAGGCATTTTTGTGACATCTTAAAGCATTTGCATTACCCAGAACATGCCTTTCAAGGGGGCAGAGGAAGAAAAGTGTTTCACAGTCAGTAACCTCAGCTTGCAATGGACTCTGGCATTCAAGACACCCACCCGCTTCCCTAAGACAAAAAGCAGAATTAATGTTCCTGATTTTCTTGTGCAATTCCAGTCACTAGAAGAAGATTACAGGCCATAAACTGTACGCTCAGTACATTATTCATCTGTCCGGTATATACACCAACCAGTTCACTGGAAGACCCATCCGCAGGGGCGTTGCAGTAAGTGTTCCGAATGTCCCAGACCCGAACCGAATTGTCCATCGACGCTGAAGCAATTAAACTACTGTCAGGGCTAAAAGTAAGGCTGGTTATGTTGTCTGTGTGCCCTCTCAGTTCTTTGTAAAGAGTTCCCGATGCCAAGTCCCACAGCTTCAGCCGCTGGTCTTCACCTGCCGATGCCAGGTACTTACCGTTGGGGGAAAAGGCGAGCGCCAGCACGGGGCCCCGGTGCCCGGTGAAGAGCCGCACTGAGTTGCCCTGCTGAGTGCTCCACAGGCGCACGGTTTTGTCCGTGGAGCCCGTCGCTAAGTAGTTGGAATTGGGGTGGAACTTGATGCAGTCCACGTCCGCCAAATGGCCTGCGTATATTCGCAGCGGGTACGTCCGATCAAACGACCAGAGCCTCGCAGTGCGATCGTGGGAAGCGCTGGCAAAGTACAGGCTGCAGGGGCTAATATCCAAATCCCAGACAGGATAGGCATGTCCTTGGTACAACACAGTGTTTGTAAAACTTCCGAGGTCCCAGTACCTGATGGACATGTCCTCAGAACAAGATAAGAGTCCTGAACTGTCTGAAAGGAACCTCGTGCTATACACAGGTCCACAGTGTCCTCTCAGGATCTTCATTTCTGTGCCTGCGTTGTCATCCTCTTCCTCCTGGTCATGAAGAAGAAAAACAAAACAAGGAAGGAAAGGATGCTTATCTAAATATAAAAACCTCCATAAGGAAAACAAAAGGGTATTAATACAGAAGGAATTAGATTATTTACTTTATTTACTTTAAATGTGGCACAGTTTGTGCAGCTCTGAGACACAAACATTGCTGGTGCATTTGCTGTAAGTGAATACTGAAAGAGACGATGAGGTAAGACTTTCTATAAAGGCATTATCTTTAATTTTGGTAGCCTTATTCTCAGTCCAGAAGGCATCTTAACCTGAGACTGCAGGGACAGAGGCGAAAAAATATTTAATAACATTTTTCCTTTTGCTAAAAACATATTTATAGTCACTATCCACTCAAATAAAAACATTTGGCTGAGATGTTGAAAACAGATCTTGGCATCTACTCTTTTTGTGTGGTCATTTTTGGAACTGAATCTCACGGTAGACAGAAAAAATCACAGATGTCTTTAACAAAAGGCAGGAGATGGAAAGACAAGGCATATCTGACAAGCTGTCTGCTTAACATTCTTTCTTAACTCTGCATGTGAACAGAAACCCAGCAAGGCTCTAACATCTATTTCTCCCTGCAAGCTTCATCAGGATGCTTTCACAGCCTCAGCCTACAGGAACAGCAAAGGTATGCAGCTTATTTAGGTCAATGTATCTGTTTTGGTGTAGAAGATGGAACAATCACAAAAACAATGGCACTGGAAACCTTTCTATCCTGTTATTCTCCAATTCAAGTACCAGGGCAGACTGTCAACAAGTAAACGCTTTTGTGTTTATAGACTATTCAGTGAGCTGTGCTAAAGCAATCTCCTGATGGAAGGTAAGAGTCTCTAAAAGCCTGCTCAGGTAGAACCTTTTGACACTCAAAGCCTACAGACTACACAAGGTTGAACAGATTTCAGAAGTGTCTTTGTCTGACAAGCTGGGGTCTCACTGACAGTGCAAGATAACCCTTGCTTGGGGTGCACCTGTGTAGTAGCTTGAGACCACCTTTCCTCAGGGCTGTCAGGCAGACTTTTCCTCAGTACTGAATCAGTAACACTCATTCACAGACAATCTCTGCACATCAAATTCAACACAACATCCTTTTGTTTGTGAGCAGCCCATTTAACATTTATCATCTTAGACTGGCCTAAGATTTCCTGCAGAAGGAGCACTTCCTGCCCCGAGAGGAAACCCAATTCCCCAGGGCTGCTGGACTGTTGACAACCAGCAGAAGTCAGAGCAGTAGAAGTTGGTGTGTTGTAAGCAGCTCTCTATCTCCCATCTCCCTGACCTCAGGACCCACAGACAGTTTGGCTTCAAACTTAGCAATAGCCAGGAAAGTGCTTCTCCTCCAGCAGTTTCAAATTTCAGGCTGGAGGTGAGCAAACTGACTTGATTATCTCCTTGCCTTTCTCCATCTCAATAACACGTTAAGTAGTAGGTAGCAAGCAGTATTTAGCAATGCTGCTTCCCTTCATAGCCAGTGCCCATGGGAGCTTTATGATGCGGCTGGAAGCCAACTTCATCTCTGCTATAGAGGTGAGGCAGAGAGAAACTGCAGGCTCTGGCATGCAAAGCCCCATTCTTATTCAAATTGCTTTTCTACCTCAGATAGAGCATGGCTCACTGGAATCCACAGCATCTCTAGGCTGTGTTACCACATTAAAGGAGAACGGCCGATACCTGCAGCATTTTATACTACTTAATTATGACCATAAGATTCCTGACAAGTTACCAGTGGGAGCCCCGGTGGGATTCAAGTTGCCTGTATTGTACTACAGTTTCTGCAAATTTTGCAAGTCCAGGTACTTAATTTTGTGCATTCAAATACATGGCTACTTGGGCTGTCTGCAAGCACTTCCTCTTTCCCTCCTTGTTCTACAGTACCAGGAGATTTGACACCTTCTGCAGCATGGAAACCCACACTCCTGTATGGTCACAGGTAGCAAATCTTATCTTTCTGTTTCACATCCACTTAGCACAACTGCACACTCCTGTCATAGCTCACTGAAAACAGTACATCTGTAATTCTTCTGAGTCATCACAGTTTTCAGTTTCCTCCCTATCAAAGATAGTCTGCTGACCAGATTAGCACCTACAAGTGCAGCCACCAAGCCTCAAAAAGCAATAATGATAGCCTCAAAGAAAAACAAACTATAATCTCACTTTTTTTTTTTTTTTTCCCCCCGTCCTAACAGGTTTTCCTGGGTGTCATTATCTCTCTCATCCTACAGTGCTCTCAAGATGTCAAAAGGGAAGATGTCTTTTTTGCCTACAACAGAAATGCCCTAATAGGGAACGATGAGGAAGGATGGCTCTCTTTGCAGGACATTTTTTACTGCTCCTTCCAGAATTCCCTCCCATTTGCCATCAAACAAGGTGTCAGCATCATTTTCACTCATTACCACTTGAAGGACCACTGCCACTTAAAAGCAGACCCTTAGAAGCAGAGCTAAATGGGATCAAGTCTTACAGCATTTAAAGGCTGGCACTATTGTGGCTTGGAATAGAGCATTATTTTCCGATGCTGATTTATGGAGTACCAGAAAGGAGCATGGTAAAACCACAAAAAGACAGATAATACATCCATTTGTACAGCTACAAAACTCCATTTTTATACTGGACCCGAAGTAAGAGAGACTATTAAGTGGCATTTGTGAGATGTTACTATAAAGAAAACAGAATTACTGTATCCCAAAATAATAAGCCTCTCTTTTTTGCAAGAAGCAAAACTACATTAGTGAAGTACACTGCAGCACCACACCGAGCAAAATTTAGTAAAACTACACCTACAAGATGATTTTGACCTTAGTGACACAAAGGCTCCACATGGACTAGGAAAAAATGTTCTAATGCATTTGCTAAGTCTCAACCTCATTTATACATATATATACACACACACCCCCCTTCACAAGAAGAATTAATAAACCCAACAGAGCAGCTTTAGTGCCACCCTGAAAAACATCCACTGAAACTAGCATGATTTTAGACCTTGTGACTTCATAGAAGGAAGGATCTGTTTCCTTGCAGAAAACAGAAAACCAGGCTGAAGACTACTTACTTAATGCATTAGTATTTAAATACATTATCCAAAACTAATTAAACAATACAGAAATAAACCAACCCAAATTTTAACATCCTCTCAAGTTATTCTATGGAACTCACAGAAATAATGTCAAAGCATATTCAGAATTTTTGTTCTTTGTTTACATCAGCTTTATCCCTGTGAATTGCTACTGATCAGACTGCAGTGACAGTTTGAAATACAGCCCCTGCTCACACAGAGCTGGCAGCCCAGTCAAGGGAGTCTCGTTTGCTCTTGATATCTTTGGCTTCCTCTCCCATGGCATCAAAGCAAGTGCTGGCCTGCTCCCACCTGCAACGCTGTGGGTGCCTGTGTATTTTCACTTAGGGCTCCCAGAAAACTGAATGCATTTCCTTGTAGTCAAGAGGTTTTCATTTGCATTTGGTAACCAAGTTTGTGTTCAGGCTGGTATTGGTATCCTCCCTCAACTTTGAACTCCTGCTCAGGTCACTATTTGTTTTGTCAGTGGTGGAAATTTTTCGGGGCAATGACGACTTTGATCTGTGCTGGTTTTTGACCAGTTTTTGGCTTTAGACCTGTGCACAAAAACTGCAGGGTAGACTAAACATCTAATAGCCACCAAAAGGCATTTGCATTCAGGATTCCATGGGTCTCTCCTATTACATGTACAATATGCAAGTCTATGACTACCTTCCAAAGAAAGCTAATACACACACTGCTGATAACTGGTAATACCACACTTTTCCACAGTCCAGAGCCAAAGAAGGTGACCTGCTGATTTACCAGACAATTTCTCCTCTTTTGCAGGCTGCTGACATTTGGCTTCCATGATGGGCAATACACAATAGTCACATGCCCTATGAACTCTTGCAGTTTATAGTGAAAACAAGTCCATAGCTCCATTTTGGGCTAGTCTGACCCACTTACCTGCTCATTCTGCAGAAAGGGTTAACCTGGGAAGCAATGAACATGCTGCTGTGCTGTCTCATCTCAATGCCTGCCTCTTTTCTCAAGCTGTTTAACAAAGCAATCCCTAATCACAGGTCCCTGAATACACCAAGCTCTCGACACTCTTCCAAAATAAACAGAATCTTGCCACTAAGTATTTTTTAGAAGAAAAAACTGGAAAAAAGGGTGTCTCTCCTGCTAAACACTCAACACAAGAACAAATTATTTGGTTATTTTTAAGGAGAAGAGTGATTAACCAACGGAAGAGTCAAAATTTTGATCTCTAACCAGATATAAGTTGCTACTTAGGCAGTTGTGTGGAGAGGGAAGGAAGGGTGTGACCAGAAAGAAAAAAAAAAGGTCAAGTAGAAGATGCCATCTAACATTGCATGTGAACTGGCGTAGGAAGTCTCTGAAGTTTCTACACTTCAGATTCCTTAAAAGAGGCGTTTTGCATAATTTTTCCCTAACTCTTGACCTCTGGTAAATGAAGGTGATACCTGAAATAGTTTTGCACATAGGCATCTGATCAGACTTTAGCTCTTTCCTTACTTTGTCTATACTTTCCTCTTCCTGTGTCTCTGCCCTTCTTTCCACCCTTCTGCCTGGTTGTTCTGGGCTACTTTCCTTCTATTTTTCATTTGGCACTGTGCTTTCGTTGCCCATATGCCTTGTTTGATCTTTCCCGTCCCAAAGTAGGCTCCATGCTCCTCAGGGAAGGGAGCCTACTCTAGTCACCTGTCCTTTCTGGGTTGCTGGTCAACTGTGATTTCTGTTCAAGGACGGCTGGAGAAGGGGGACCAGCACCTAAGACTAACAAACTATGACCTAAGCACGTACTGATTGCACCTCAGTTTAGCATTTACGACCACTGCAGGGAAGAACAAGGATGAGAGTAGGTTATAAAATCTGTGTATCAAGGCAGACAGGTTATGCAACAGCCTCAGAGTTCCCTAAGACATTACTAGATACTCAACAATCCATGTTCAAAACAGGTCAGCAGAAGGGGAACAAAGGGTAAAAAAAAGGGCATTCAGACCTCCTCATCCAGAATGTCACAAGCCAAACGGATGCGGGACACATCAACAAGGTGGGGCTCAGATTTCAACTTCCTGGAGCGGAGGCTCCACAGCTTCACACATGAATTATCGAACCCAGCAGCAAGCAGCTTGCTATTTGGTGAAATTTCTGCAGTGTTCAGCAACTGCTCCGTGTTATAGAAGGCATAGAAACAGATGGTGGTTAAGGAAGGGGGCCCGTCCTTGACACGTTTAATGCTGTCCTGCAGTAAATCCAGCGCCGCCTCATTCTGCAGAATAGAAGCTGGCACATCGCTGGGTTCCAGGCCGTTGCTCTCGTTACGTGAGGAGCTCCCACCGGCATAGAGCTGGTAGTCAGTCCTCTTGGCAGGCTGCACATCCAGGTGAATGTGCAAGGTCAGGACTTTGCACAGGGCGTTGTTGTTGTCACTTTGGAGGTAGCGAAGAAGGTAGTTGTAGCTGTCCTCTTGAAGGCGGATGACATATTTGTTGTCCAGAAAAGCCCGGAGCTTCAAGTTGGACAGGATATCTTGAATAGTCATGGTAGTCTGCAACTGTTCAATGATATCCTTCTGGCTGGCATTCTGCAAAAACATGCCATGGAAGCGGCTGTAAAAACTGTCCACTGTGCTTTTTAGGCCATTCTGGACCATGTTCAGATGGAGGTAGACAAAGAGGGGATATAGAAGAGGCATCACTTCATGGCTGTGCTGAGAATCTGAATCTATATTAAAAAAAACAACAACAAACTTTGAATGACATCTCAAACCACTTCCTACTGGGAATAAAACAGAACAAGGACGACTACTGAAAAAGCCTTGACAGTGACATCAGAGAGCAAGCAAAGAGAGACATTTGTTGGCACATCTAAGTGAACTTCTTCTGTCACCTAAAGGAGGTACAATAGAGATTGCCACAGCAGTGAGGTATCTTATCAGAACAAAATGCAGAGATTTCAAAACCCTTTTCAGGTGTGGGACAGCTAATAATATAGCACCTCATAAAATACATGACAGTGGAATTTTTCCCATTTATTTCAAAAGAAATAGTATACCCTTTGTACCCTTCGTTTATTGCGATAAATGAACTTAAAAATGTATTAATTTATTTAAAAGAGCATTTTAAGTGTTTAAGCCAAAATTATTTAGCTAGATTGACTGACCTGAGCTTTGGTGGCTTTTTTTTTCTCTCAGCTTCAGTAAAACATGAGTGTGGTGCTTTGAATGGAACCAATCAGTCTCCAGGGGAAAGGAAGCTACAGTTTCCAGAATGTACTGCAATATGCTGTGCTCTTGTTTTATTTCTGTGCCTGCTTGTGTACACGCTTTTCTCTCTCTGCCAAGGCAAATCCCAGCAGTAATTCCGAGTACACAGTGTAACAAACCCCGATTAGGCTGTGCTGTACCTTGCAGAGGCTGATCTGTGCAACAGCTCCACCCCTCCTTCCCCGGCTTCTCTGGGGCTGTTGGCCAGCTGCAGGGAGCTCTGAGGAGTGGAGCCCTGCCCAACACCATGGCAACAAACAGGGCCACAATGAGTTACTACCACAGGACCAAATGGTCCAAATTACTGGAAAACAAATAGGCACTGCTGATCTTCAAACATTTGCTGATCCTCAAAATGAAAAAGGCACTGCTGCTTTTCAACATGCTCTTCCCTCCTGCCACTCATCAATGCATATTCCCTTTTCTCCCTTTCCATTAGTTTATCTTTTCTTCGTGCTGAGCACTCTTCCAGACTTTCTCTAGTCTATACTGTGCCTCTCTCATTTCTACAGGAGTAACTACAGCGTATGTGTGGTGTGCAGCCTATACATACGTATTTGCATACTTGAGCATCACTCTCCTTCCTATCCCACTGAAACTGGGCCAAAGCCAGTGAAATCAGTGGTCTGCACATAGTAAAAGCTCTAAGCTGTCAGCAGGTCTCTTTTTTTCTCCAGGTGTACTAGTCCAAAAATGAAACTTTTCAGTAGGGGAAAAAGGGAAGAGACGGAAAGTTGGCAGAAACAGGAACAAAGAAAATGTTCCCTAGGAACATATGAAGAGGTTACAGGAGCTGGGTCTGTCTAGCCTGAAGAATAAGGGGGTATGCAACTGCTTGCCTTCAGTACCCGATGGGACATTATACAGGAAAAGGAGCCAGCCTCTTCTAAGAGGTGCTTAGTGGAAGGACAACAGGCAAGCTGCTGCAAGGGAAATTCTCACTGAATTGCAGCAGGGCCCAAGATGCACAGCAATCTCCAGAGTGTTTGATTTTCTAAACCTGACTGGAAAAGGCTCTGAGCAACCTGACCAAACACCCATCTTGGCTCGCTTTGAGCAGGTGGTTGAACTAAAGACTAGTTAGTTAAGTTACTCCATGTCACTAATCCCCTGCCCAGTCCCCAGTGGGGCAGGTGTCACAGAAATGGGAAGTGTCCTGCTGTGCCTTGTGGCTGGTTGGCAAGCTACTCCCTTGAACAAGAGGTAGTTCATGTGTGTAAGATATCAGACTAGAGCAAAAGGGGCAAAAAAGATGAAAGAAGGCAACCTGAACACCAAAACCTGGCACTTCGTCAAGCATTAATCAAGCACTTCACCAAGCACTGAACAGAGCTATCGTACTTCTAAAAATCTATTAAACCATAAGGATTTACTTCAAATACTAAAGTGCAAAGGTATTGAACTGCTGTAGGTAGCAAGGCTCCAATAAATCACTATTTTCTGCCTTTGTCTTCCTGTTTCCTTCCCTTCCAAAACTGTCAGAAATAATAATAATAATAATAATCCGGACATTATGCACCCTGGGATCAAATGCCTACATTGGACAAATGCTGTGTGCAACAATTTCACTTTCCTTGGTACTGTTCTTTAAAAATTCTACCTGCTTTCTTTTTCACATGTTGGAGACTTAGAAAAGAAATAAGGATATTCCCAAGAGTATCTTTTAAAAACAATTATTGAATAATTATATATTAAAAAAAAAAAAAATCACAATTTGTCTTCTGCATTATTACGGAGTAAGACTTTTTTTGCTTTGCTGTATAGCTCCAGTCTCAAAGCCAGTACAGCTGAATTCAGCTGGAACAGATTCTCCCTTAAAAACCCAGACCATCATAAAAACAAGCCAATTATGGATGAAATGAAAAACCTTTAACTAGGAGACAGCAGAGAACTACAGTCATTTCTCAGTTACCTGCCTTTCACATGAAACACTAATTTTCCTTCCTGTCCTTTGTAAATAGGGTGTTGTCTAGAATACCTATAAAAAGCAAATGCTTGAACAAGAAAAGGCAAAGAGCCAGCCATCAGCAAAACTCAGAGCTATTCAGCACACAGAAAACAATCCAAAAAAGAAAAATTAAAAATTTCTATTTTAACTGAAATCTCAAAACTAGAAATCAAAACATGGTTAGACAAAATAATATGTTTTGAATTTTATTATTTTGCCCTTTACCCATTGAAATGACAAAAAAAGTCAGCTACTTTCTCCCTCCTTGCTTCCTGGTTTACCTGTCAGAAAATTGCGTAATCGTCCAAACTGTACTTCATATTGCTGTGGCTCCGCCAGGCAGGGAGCTGCAGACACGACATTGGCACAACCAGACTCAGATTGGACTGTGAAATAAAAGAAGCAAAAATTACATGAGGATTTAAGGATTTTTACATGTGTGTCTGGAAACAAAGCTTCTCATAAAATCCAAGGTATGCAGCCACTCAGATGACATTTCATCTTTCAAACCATCCAAGTATGACATAGTCCAAAGCATCTAAACATGGCATTAACCACCTACACAGATCATGAATGAGACAATACACTGAAAGCCAAAACCCACCCTAAAAATCTCAGCAACTCATCTGCTCCACCCAGAACACATTTTCAAGTTTTCAAATACAACCTTAAATTTCCAAGTAAATCAGAGTAACAACTATCACAGACTCCTTAGAAGTTTTACAACTGTGGTTTTACAACTTCTCACTCAGAAAATATGAGGAAAGCAACATATGACTTTCCCCAAAATAGTTTCCTTTTCAGCGATCCCACCAACCATCATGTACAGGTCTAAAGTGACACTACTTCCGATTCTCTAATTTCTTGTCCCAGTCATTATAACTTACAATGAATTATAATCATAATAATTTATTAATTCTCACAGAGGTGGTGGAGAAACACTGAATCTCTAAGCAAACACCTAGTAATTTTTAATCAAAATGTGCCCTCTTCCCTGAGGATTTTAGGTTAAGGGGTAGCTGGCAACTGACCACAAACCCAGTTGTTATGGTCTCCTCAGACTGTTAAACTGTTCTTCAGAACCAGACCTTGGAAAAAGTGGTTCTGAACTCTTTAGAAAGGGAATTGGCTTCTCGTTCTCTGGAACCAAACGCACATGCAAATACCAGTGATTAGAAACCCAAGTTCTGCTGTTGTAAATAGAGCACAAGAGGGCAAGGAGTTTCACTGTTCTCCTTTCCGATTTTTTTTTTTTTTTCAAATCATGACTCTCATCCCCTCCAAACCCTGTATTTTTATTACTTTCACTTCAATTTATTTCAGCCTCCCTTGCCCTGCCACCACTTTTCATCCTCTGCCTTTCTACTCCTGATTGATTGGGGGGCTTTTTTGTTCCAGCATTTGGCTCATGCACAGAGGCACAAGTCTGCCAGCCCTGGAAGTCTATAAACAACATTATCAAATGTTCACACGCTAAAGAGAGATAGGCCAGGCTCCAGCTCATCTCAATGCCTCTAATTAGAAAGAGATCAGCACATGGTACATAGGCAGCCTGTCACTATTCTCCCCCCACTCCTCTCTCTGGTAAGACACAGGTTTACCTTCCCTCAGCTTATGTAAATACAGGAGATACGTTTGGCAAGCTGAATTCAGCTTTTGAAACAGAGATGGGCTGAGCTCATCATCTTCTCTTGGGGGAAAAAAACCAACCAAACAACAACAACAACAAAAAAACAACCCCAAAACCACCAGATTCCAGCACCAATATGATATCATGTCTTAAATCAGTTTAGATATAAACAAATGTACCTTGCTGAAAAGCACAGCTACACTGAGCTTTCTACAGCCTGGCTCTTCAGAAACTCAAAGATGATAAGAACTCCAGGCTCACATACTGGTTAAACTCAACAGCTGAAGTAAAAAGCTCTGCTATTTGGATGTAAAATTGTATATAATCAATAATCAGCATGAGAAAGTAAGCTATGCATTATGTACACATAGTCACTCAGGAATACTTAGTGACACTTTCCAATGTCACTCATACCACACTCTGTAAAAGCAAAATACAGAAATATGAGGGCACAGGATTACATGTAACAGTCAGCTCTTCACAGAGATCTGGTGGCCTCATTTTTGCAGGAATGTGAATGGCCTGCTACCTTGCTCATGCTATGCAAGCACAACTCATTGGCCTAGACTTTATAAGGTATTTTCACCACGTCACAACCTTCTCTGCATAAGCAACTTAATTCCAAAATTAAGGTCTACTTCATGCTTCAGAAAGTGGAGTGTCATCTTTGTCTACCTGTCCTGAAACAGCCTGACTGGACAATCATTATTGCCTATTCTTTCAGTAACGATGCCAGAGGTCATTCCCATCCAGCAAATGGTAAATAAACCCTACATGCCAGACAGTTCTAACAAATTCCAATTCTTTGCCTTCCCAAAACTTTAAACCAATGAGAACTGCCAAAAGGATCAAGAAGTCAACTGAATCCAGAACAAGACTAAAATTTCATGCACATTTTCCACCTGGTAGAAATAAAACACTGGCTCTATCTTTTTCATACATTAATAACCCTACCACGGTTTCTTTTTCACTCTCCCCAGTGGTCATAAGAACATCTATTAGAAATATCTGCTCCTTCATAACCAGTAAGTGCAGCCAGCTATGCAACCTGATAGGAAATTCAAAGGAACTCACTCCTAACTCAGGGATATGGACAGTACCCTCCTGGCTACCAGCAGAATTGCTTCCAGTTAACAAATGTGGGGCTACTATAAATGTTGTGCAACAGCAACTGATTCCTATTTTAGGTGAGTGTGATGTATAACTGTACATTATTTCACCTAGTCATATGTGCTAGCAGCACTATGGGCAGTATTAGAGAAACTTGTTCCTTGGTCACTCAGATACTGTTCTCGTTTTCTAGAGAAATATGGGATAATCAAAAGGAAGCTCTGTGCTGCATTTTACTGCAGATATAATCAGACAGAATCCTAGATAATCTCATCTGGGCTCCCTCTCCCACAGAAAAGGATGGACCAGATCATCTTCCAAGGTCCCCTCCAATTGTCCCATTCACAGAGGCTGGTTAATTTAAAAGTCAAACAAAAGAGCCAAACATAAAAATTACAAGGTGAGCTTTGCTAAGGAGAAAGCAAAAACATCTTCAGAAAAACACGCTTGATTACTTTCCCCAAAATAAAGCACTGCAGGCTTTACAATCTGCTCGGTTTTTACTCAGTTCACCAAACTAAGATGACTGCAGCAGAAAGTATTTTCAGCATCTGTTGTCAGATTAAGTAACAAGCTTGGTTTTGCTTTTCTAACAGTCACTGATGGAACTGCAGCATGCTCCCTGACAGCTCACTGCAAGCACGTTTGACAAGAAGTAGTAAGCAGCTGAACACGTGAGAGCAGCCCATTTTCAGTTCTAATGAAAATTGATGACTAAATTCTCAATCACCCGCCACAAAACCAGTGCACTGGCAAGAGGATACAGACCAATATGAAATTTAGTAATAGCATTTGGTGGAAGATCAGTAAAAAAGACAAAACCCAAAGACAAACTCTTTATTGAATTTGTTTTTTCCCTGCATGAGACCACATGCTCACGGAAGGGCTTATAATCCAGGTCATCTCCACTACTTCAGACACTTCTGTGTCCTCCTCATATGGCTGGTACCACATTCTGAGCATGTTTTGACACTGACCTTTCTACCCATTTCTCAAATAAAGTCTCCCACTGAAAAACAATTGAGCAGTTTACTTTGCTTTCATTCTTTCCCCATCTTCCCCAGTACTTTTTCAGGGATTGCAATAAACTTCTGATAGTCAGGCTGAAAAAAGCAAGGAAATGAAAAGAACTAAGATGCTAAGTTGCTTCTAATAATGAAATATTGTCCAATTTCCTCCAGGCCACTAAGGGACTCCTCTGGGACATCCACCTACAGGTCACTCATCTTTGGATGGTTAACTATGGTAAAATACTCTATAGGTGGAAAATCTGTTCCTGCATCCAGTCTTATATAGCCACACAGTTATATAGCTACTAATATTTTGTCAAATCAAGTCATATTACAAGGACCTCCACCAATCACCTTTGTCTGAGAAACTATCATAATCCAAGCAGTTTCATTGACAGAAAGTTTCTCCTTGCTTTTTTCACCCAAAATGTATTCTTCAGCCCAGTATTTTTTATTACTTTTACAAATAAATTTAATCTCTACGATGTCTGCATAGCTTTCATCCTTCCAATACTTCTATGTGCTCAAGCACCAGCAGTTTGTTAAAACAAAAATAATAATTACAGTGAAAACTGTCACAGACACAATCTGGAAAACAAGCAGCGTGGCAAGATTGAAAAGTCTTTAAGAAAGAGAAGAAAGTTTATCTCCTTGCCTGTCTTGTCTCATCCACTGAAGATTTTGGGTTTTTTCCCCAAATGACAGAGCAGACTTCTCATAACTATAAAACTGACTATGTCAGAAAAAATACAGCCATATCACTTTAATTTCACATGATATAACTCTGCTGGAGTACAAAGGTACAACAGAATTTCCTGCTTCTACTTCCTTTCTCATCTAGGTTCTTCCCCTGTTCATTCCAAAGCACTACTACTCACCAGACTTCAAGTTACTTGGGATAAAATATATTTATTTTCCACTACCCTCACATGGTATTTCAGCCTGATATTTCACTGACTATGAATGTCACCTTGTTACACTTCCACCCACATTTTCATTCTTCAAAAGTTCGTAACTCACGTCAACTTAACAGTGAGAAATTTCTTAATTTCAAGAGGAGAAATGCCCATATGTGCAGACAAATTCATATTGCTGCCAGCACACACACTCACAACGCTGCCAAGAAGTAGTCATGGAAAATACGAACGGATTACCTGTGAGATTAGCTGCCATCTCTTCAGCAGACTGACACAGCCTCAGCCCTTGTTTTAGGGGACCTTCCGAGTCCACATACTGACGGCGCTTGAGGTAGCAGGACACCGCCATCTGAATCTGTTCTGTGCGTACGCGTTTCATGACCTCAAAACAAAAGGAAGAGGTGATGAGACTCCTACGGGGTAACCCGAGATCAACTTAGACTCTAGCTGCATTAATAGTGATAGAAAACAAACATATCCGTATTTTCATTGCTGAAGCATAAAAAAGAACCTTCAGGGACTTGCCCCTCAGTACTATGGCCTAACTAGACATTTTATAGACCCCTGAAGAGATTTTGCTGCCTAATTCTACTTATTTCACAGAGGAATCAAAAATAGTTATGAGGATTCTGGACTAAAACTGCCATGGTAAACTGAAGCATTTGTTAAAAACAGCTCATAAAAAAGGAAATGTCTCTCCTCCTTGAGTTTTGACAGCAGCAGTTGGAGTAATCTTCAGTCATTTTCTGCTTCCTCTGCTTGACCAACCAAAAAAAAAACTACAGAAGAGTCAGTGGAATCAGAAATTAACATACAACAACAGAAATTTTGGAAACATACAGCTTTATATAGCAAATCTGTTTGGGGACACAGGAAGCAATAGCTTATTGGCTGAGCTTAAAGGTTAGAGCACTTGTAGCACTTCACTCAGATAGGTTCCCCAGGAAAAAAAGAGGGATTTTAAAAGCAGAGCCTTCTGTCTTTGTCACCTGCCTTGACCTATCCAGGCTTCCCTCCCACAAAAGTTGGAAACAAAAAGAATCCTTTGAAGGTTTTTTAATATATATTTAGGAAGCCATCCTCACAAACACCACTTGGAATGAACCTCAAAATCAAAATGAGCCCAATGCTGTATTTTAGCCCCTGGCTTGTAATAGAGGAACCTCAGTAAGATGAATGCAATAGTTCCCTTGCTATTTGGGTAGCCACTGACTGTACCAATCCTTCACAACAGCCATTGACTTTACACAAAACTCTAGATAACCCAAAAGGCTTTAAATAAAGTAGAACTAAGCCACAGGGGTTTTTTTTCCTATCACAACACCAGGTAAAGGCTGCCTGGAGATAGTTCAGCACCTTACAGTCCCACTACCAATGACATGAATGTTTCCTGAGTGCTAGTGCTTCCTGGTTTCAGCTCCTAAATTTGATGAAACCCAACTTCCCAGAGAGACAAGGATGCCCTTCCTCCCTTTGTAAGAACCATTATTTCTACCAAAAGGACAGCTTTAAAAACATTATTACAAATGTTTTTTTCTAATACCTATGCACACTATAGTGCTTATTCTACTTGTTAGAACAATAACTCTTCTGTGAGGAAGTTAGGTACAAGTAAGTGGATGAGGGTGCAAGGTTTCAGCAATAGTTCACTACCAACAGATACATGGAATTGCAAACCCACGTATGGGTGAACACCTTAAGAAGATTCCCATTTGTTCCCACAGGTTAAGTAACTATTGAGGGTGTAGAAGGGGCATCAAGAGGTGGGAGTTTTCAAAGCATTTCCACATAGACCCATTAAAATAAAAAATTTTCAACACCTTTTTTCACTCCAAAAGCAAATTGCATCTTCCCTGCAATTAAAGAAGTTATATCTGTCTCAAGAGTAACACTTCAGCTGCACAAAACTGTAGGAAAAACAGAACTCTTATCAAGACCACGAAGAAGAGTGGACACAAGGATGGACCAGCAACTTAGCACCCTCCTAAAAACTACCCTGAACTAAGCTTCACAATGTATTGTTACCATTCTGCATTTCAGCCAGCAGCATGGACTGAAAAAAGCAAGTGACTTGTCCAGATCCACACCGAGGCATTTAGGCAATAAACCGAGGCATTTAGGCAATCTGTAGAGTTCCCTGCTATTCCATGTCCTCCCCCCTGCAGTCACAGTAGGGGATGTTACCAGCAGTACCTCAAGGAGAATTTTTCCTTATTCCCAGGTGACACAACAGGAACAACCTTAAGGAAATGCGCTTTCACCAAGAAACATCCATTGGCATCAGACACACTGTCACCCATACTCTAATTTCTGCTCTTTGTTTCTTCCTTCACTTTGCCTTTATACTTCACATTAAGCATTACAAAGAACAATGTCACTGAGGCAGGAAAAGCAATCATGAGAAGTGCAAGAGCAAAACCAACACTCCTACAGATACTCTTTATTGAGCCCTTTATCAAAATTAGAGTGTATCATAAAATAAACATAATGATGGAAATGCCTTCAGCCTGGTTCAACTATGCCAATTCACAACAGGTCAATGATGCAGAATTTAAAGGCATATAAAAGGACAAGCCTGCCATTTTTACCTTTCAATCAATTTTAAGACTCTAGCTCTCAAAACTGAAGATAATCTCTAAAATATGTAACAAACTGAAAGCATATAGAGTTCCCTGTCCACAAATGCATAAAGGCTGGAACAATTGTTCGGAAGCCCCAGCTGTCTCCTTCTTCTTGAACAGCCAAAGAGAATAACAAATACTAATGCTGTTAACTAATTTTACTGATAAGCAAAATACATAAGGAAAGAGAGAGGAAAGATCATATTGTGAGAATGCAGAGCTACCATGCAGCATCTTCTGCAGTGTTCCAAACCGGAGCACTGAAAAAAGATTAAGGTAATTTTTTCTTAGGAACCAAAACCACTGAAGGAAAAAAAAAAAGGGGGGCAGAAGCTAATAACACAGAACACATCACAAATTCCTCCTTCCTGGAAAAGCTGGAAATTAGTTGTGAACTAAGCATTGGGCCAAGGAAATTATCTTCCCACCTATGCTACATTTCAGGTACAGGTTTAGGCACAGTCCATGGCCTTGAAATAATCCCAGTACAGACATACTAAAAAGAGCTTGAAAACTAGCACTGGAAACATTGCTTTTAAGGATTCTGTATTCCTGTCCCGACACTGGTACAGCAGTGTCTTTCTTCCAACAGACTGAGGAAAGACACGTGAGCATCAGAGAGCTAAGTTAAAAAAGACCCGACCCCCAAAGCAATAAAAAGCATAAAGCAAGAGCATCTTTTAAATATTCTCTAGTAAGGACTCTGTCTCAGGCCTCAGTTATGGACAGCAAAAAATAATCTTTTATCCATTATCACTCCAGGTGAAATCTGGGGCCAATCAACAATAATAGGTCTCAAGTTTTAATTTTGTGACATCAGGATAATCTAAAATTTACAAAATTTCAGAATAAGAGAGATAAGGATAAACTGATATGAAGATAACCACGAACGCAGAGCCAAGAGACGTCGCACATGCAGCAGCTGCAATTCACAAAAACGGACAGTAAACATGACAAGTTGACTTGGAGAGCACGGTGGTGGTGCAAAATAGGAAAATAGGATAGGAGGAACTACGGAGAAGGCTTTTGCCTGAGCAGTGGCATTCATGTGAAGAGGCAGAGAGGGAACAGCTGTGATCTTAAAAGAGCATGAATCCATCTGCATTTGGACCGAGCTCTGGCCCACAATCTAGGAATGACGCTTTGCCAATTCCACGTTGTTTCCCCCCGACCCCCCCGCGGCCCCAAGGCGGTGCCAAGCAGCGCTTCACCGATGTCCTCTGCGGGACACGCTTTCCTCCGGCCCACTTCACACCACCTCGGCTCCAGCTCCGCACCCCTGGGCCCCTCCTGGGCCGAGCGGAGCCGCGGGACCGGCACTGCTCGCTTTTGGGCCCTGCCGGGGGACACCGGGGCCGGGAGCCCCGCGGGGCCCCACGCCCGTCCCGGGGCTGCTCCGCGGGCCGAAGGGCGCTCGCTGAAGGGACGCGGAGGTTAAAGCCTTCTCCTGTCAATATGAAAAAAAAAAAAAAAGACAAAAAAAACAAAAAAAAAGAAAAAAAAAGAAAAAAAAAAAGGGAAGAGAGATGGCGCGATAAGAAGACGCTCGCTGAACCCACGCACTTTCCAAGCGAAGGGACGGTATCACGAGCAGAGGCCCCCCCGCGACCTCCGGGGGCAGGGCACGCGCCCGGCCCCGTCCGCAGCCGGGGCTGCCCCAGGGCCGCGCCCGTGCCCGAGGTGCCCCCGCCGGCCTCCCGAGAGCCGCCGGCCGGCCGGGCCTGCGGGCCTCCGCCACGAGGCGGCCGCGGGACGCCCGGGCCCTGCTCCCGCCGCCGGCCCCGCCCCCCGCGGCCCCCCCCGCGCGGGCCCCGGGCCGCGGCCCCGGGCCGGTCCCCACTCACTGAGCATCGCAGGCGGCGGCAGGCGGCGGGAGGCAGGCGGGGGCCGGCGCGGCCGGGGAGCGCTGTCACTGCGACCAGCGGCGCCGGGCGCTGCCGGCGGACGCGCCGCCGCTGCCGCCTCCCCTGCGGGCCGGTGCCGGTGGCGCGGCCGGTGCTGCCCGGGGCCCGGCGGGCGGCGGCGGCCCCTCCATGGCCCGGCTGACACACGCCGGGGCGGGCGGGAGCGGGGCCGGGGCCGCGCAAGCGCCCTCTGGCCGCCAATGGGCGCGGGCTCCCCCCAGCGCGCCGCCTCCCGGGCTCGGCGCTCGGCTGCCGCGGCTCGGCGGGGACAGAGGCCGGCGGGGAGGGCCCGGCCGTACCGGGAGCGCGGAGCGGGCAGCGACGGCCCCGCGAGCGGAGGGGAAGGCGAGTGGGACCGGGGGCTGGTGGGGGGGAGGTGGGCGGTGGGGAGCGGGGCCGTGGGAGGCTGGCGGGAGGGCGGGCGGAGGGGTGCTCGGGCCCCGAGCGGTGCCACGTGGGTGAGTGCCGGCTGCGGGGCCGCTGCCAGTCCGAACTCCTTCTCCTTGCTTGGCGTTTCTTCCAGACGCCTGTCTGCCTCTCTGCTGTTCCCACCTGCCGCCCCCATGGCAGCAATCTACTCCGGGATTTACCTGAAGCTGAAAAGCAACAAGACTTCTTGGGAGGACAAACTCAAACTAGCCCGGTTCGCGTGGGTTTCTCACCAGTGCGTCCTGCCTAATAAGGAGCAGGTGAGTACTTTTTAGTTGTGAACAGTGATGAAAGAAGAAAATACCTATGGCGGTTTGCTGCTGTGGATGAATCAGTTCTTAAAATCCAGATCTAACTTCTTAGGTAGCTGATAGCATTGTAAATATAACGCTGTTTTAGGATTGTGATCGGCTCTTTCTTTCTTTGCTGTTACGTGAAATGTCTTTATAACAACATATTGCAGGTAGCTTCAGGACAAAGACCTGCATTCGTGCAGGATGGAAGAAACTTCCTTGTAGAGAGGGTGGTGCCTGTGTTCCGTCTCTCAGAGACACGAGAAATAATTGTCTTCAGAGCTGTCATTGCCATTGGTGTTATGTCCAGTACAGGTTCCTGTAAAGTCACATGCTCTTGGTGTTATAGTGTGTGTTTTCTCTGATGCTCAGAACTTGTTGTGCATGAGTTAAGAGCACACAGTGGATTCATGGACTGCTGCTTGGAAGGTGATTTGATTTTTTCTTCATAGAACCTAGTCTGTCTCCTAAGTCTTGTTCTGACCCCGTTTCCTGAAGGTCTGTGCAGTGTTTCCCCTGGGTTAGGGGTGTCTTGTCCTATTTCTCCAGCCCTGGTAGTACTTTGGGGTCTAGGTTTGCACATCTAAGATCTATGTTTAGGGTCTTGTTATTTCAGTTACTTAGAATCCTAAACTTAGCCTTACACCACAACTTCAATTTTAAAACTGTAATAAGGAGATTTCAACTTTTTCCAGTTTGCACCCATCTAAGTTCTTAGGCCTGAATTTCTAGGTAGTAAGTTTAAGCATGCGAAGAGAAGGATGTGAGTGAAATAGCAACTGTCAGAAGGTGAAAACCAGCTGATTCTCTGAGCACTGATTTAAAAGACTTCATTTGCTAATGAGTATCAGCTGTTAGAATTAGAATGTTGTCAGGTTAACGATGTTCACTCCTGAAAGCTGTTTTGGGATGGTACATGCGAGCACAGGTCCAACATTAGGTATAGAGTGTAAGCTCTTAGGAAATGAAGCCTTTGACAGCAGTCTTCTCTGCTCACTCAGAGGCTATTCTGCTTGGATGTAGCTCAGTTCTCACAGCACAAGTGCTGTAGCTGTGAAGGTGTACTGCTTTTGTCCTGGTTTTGCTTGGGGCTTGTTAAAGATTTCTTGTTTTCCCTTCTGTTAACAGGTTTTACTTGATTGGGTAAGCCATACGTTGGTTTCCAGCTACAATAAGAAACTTAAACTGGAGGATGAATTTGTTGAAAAACTCTGGGCATATCTTGACAATATTATCCATAGTAAAAGACTACAGGATCTCGTGAGGAGTGGGAAGACAGTTGGTCTCAGTTTTTCAGTTGCACAGGTAACTATAACTGCGGATATCTGGTAAAATTCTGAATAGCAATATGTATTTCTTACAGTACTTGACTCACAGTGTCAGACATTGCATGAAATATATATTAATCTGATTGCTTGCAGGACCTATACTGAAAGTTTCTCTATTTCTGTCCTGGAATACAGTGTGTATTTGTGCAGCTCTAAGGTTAAAAATGGCAGAATTAGTGAGTGGCTGCAAAGGCAGTGAAAATGACTGGGAGAATGATCCTTTTGGTTTTGATCAGATTGAAGGGAATCAAGAAAAGATTGTCTTTACATGTAGAAATTGAACTATGGAGAGTTGATTGGATGAAATCTATGCTTCAGAGATATTGCACAGAAAGTATGCCAGATTTAAACGTGGTCTGGGTATGAAAACCTGTCTGGATGAAGATTAGGTCAAAGGTACAGGACAGGGTGGTAGAGGGTTGAGTGGGAAGAATTTAAGGGTCTGTTTTAGTCCAGCAATGTTCCAGCTGAAGAGATGGACCATCCACAATAAGGTGTAATGAGACAGGTGAAGTTTTTAACAAAATAGAGGCAGATTTGTAAATTGTTACTGTTTGCAGGCATTATCTGAAGGTGAGAAAAGGGAGCGTGTGAGAAGTGGATTGAAGGAGAAAACAGCAGGGAGATGCACATAAAGTTTGAGAAAAGGAAGAGAAACACAGCATTATTTCTCAACAAGTGTGTATCCCTCAAAGAGAAAAGAGAGTAGTCCTTCACATTCCAAATACCAGGACCATAAACTGTCTGCTTTTCAAATATAAAGATGATATTTAGTTGTGGACATTCTTACTAAATAAGCTCCCTGTGTCAGAGCAGGGATGTGTATTGTGTGGGCTTTTTCGGTTTTGGGAGCATAATTTTGGGGACCGTTCAAGTAGGGAAGAAATTTACCCCTACTCCATTTCTGCAGGATGAACTATTAGTATCAAGTGTGGATAGTCTTATGCTGTTGCCAGTAGCGTGCATGAGGGCTTCCTTACTCATCTGGTGCTGCAAACAAATGCAAGGACAGTGCAGCTTCTAGTTTGAAACCTATGATGTGAGAGGCCCAGCAGCAGCTGTTGGCATGTCCCCCTTGCTTGCAGCCACAGCTCACAGAAGGTGTTGTTGGTTCGTTATGATGGGCTTTATCTTTGTATGCTAAATTGACTGGGTTTTGGGGTTTGTCTTTGTTTCTTTTTTCAGGTCATAAACAAAAGGTTATCAGAGGCCTGTTCTGAAAAAACACAGCAGAACATTGGCACCGTGCTGAGCTGCTCCAGTGGGATCCTTTCTACTCCTTCACTGTCCATCATTTACACAACAAAGTGTGAGCTTTTGGTTGATCTCCTCAGCAAGCTGTCCAAGCTGGCATGTCAGCAGCTGGCTTCTGAAGATGCTGTGAGCTCCCAGTTGTTCAGTGTCCTCCAGCTTACCTTTGCTCAGTACCTCCTATTCCAGAGGCAGCAAACCAACCCAATACATGTGTTTGGGCAGGTGACGAATCACTTAGTCCAGCCGTGTTTGCTCCTGAGGCACCTGCTGGCTGTGAAGAGCTGGACACAAGCGGACGATAACCACGTGCGTCAGCACCTGAGCAGAGAAATACGAAGCCAAATAGAGACTTTGCTGCAGGGTGGGTTATTTCAGCCTGAGCTTTTCTCATCCTACAAAGAAGAGCTGCTGCCAGAACAGCACAAGAGGAAAGGAGCCTTCAAAACTCTCTTACCAGTCAACACTGTGCAGACCAAGCTGGGCACTGACTTGTGTGAACCTGCCCTCCATGGAGCGGTTGTAGCCAGTTCGGTGTCCCTGCTATATAAGCTCTTTCTGGACTCGTTCTGTAAGGCAGAAAACCACCTTGTGTGTTTCCACATGCTCAGCAGGCTTTTTGGCTGTCTCAGGCTCTCTGGCCTGCAAGAGGAAGAGAGGAGCGATACGCTCTCCCCGGTGGACTGGAGCACAGAGCTGCTTGCTCTGGAGCAGCTTCTGAGCTTGGTGCTCAGCAATGATATCTATAACGTCGCTAGTGACCGTATCCGGCACAAGGAGGTGCAATTTGGGTTTTACCGGAAGCTAGCACAGACGCTGCTGACACACTCCCAAGCTTCCATCCCTGCTTGGTTCAGGTGTCTCAAACTCCTGATGTCATTAAACCACCTTATAGTAGAGCCAGACCTCGATGACTTGGTGTCATCAGCTTGGATTGACGCCGAGGCCTCTGAGCCACGTACGAAGAAGCCGCAGGAGACTCTCATCAACGCCATATTCCAGATTTACTCCAAGCTGAGGCAGTTCCCACGCCTCTTTGAAGAGGTGCTGACAGTCATTTGCCGGCCAGCTGTTGATGAACAGAGGCCGCCTGTCTTCTCTGCTGGCCTGACAGTCAAGCTTCGTGAGTGCCTTCTTGAGCTGCCACCCAACCAGATTCTGGACATTCTGTGTCTCTTTGTAGAGAAATGCCAGGCCCTTATCATTCCAGCTGTTGAAGGGTCAGTTGACATGGCCTTGAAGCTGATGTCAGTGTGCTCGGTGCTGCATGCATTTCTGTTCAACATGAGGAGCATAGATGATGTCACTCCTTCCCCTGTGGTGCTTCGCACTCAGCGTTTGATGGCAAACATACAGAAGGGAATAACTCAGCCACTGATGGAGCTGCTGCAGGCTCCTAGGAGAGGGCAAGGAAAGTCAGAGCTTTGGCTAAGAAAGGCCAGTGATGCTGCTCTCCTCCTTGTTTACACTTGGGTTGAGGTAGACACTCTGTTTGGTATTAGCTGCAGTAAATACGTGTCTCCAACAGCTGAAATTGCTGTTACTGAACCTGCTGCAAGGCACTGCAGCATTTCAGCTTTTCTGCCTGGTGTAAAGGAACAGTGTTGGAGGACAGTTACGGAACTCGCAAGTAGTTTTGCCTCCACTAGTAAATACTGCTTAGAACTGCTCACGCTTCAGAAAATGAAGATGATGTTAATGCAGACTGAAGCTGACCTGCAGGCCTTGCAGCATGCTGCAGCTTTCATCCTAGAGTCTGGAAGATCCACCGTGAGCAGAGGAGAATCTGAACCATGGGATGGAGATATCAGCGCGATAACTGAACTTAGCTACCCCACAGCACACTGGCACCTCATCATGTCCAACCTGACCATCCTGTTGCCCTATATTTCCTTAAAAGATGTAGAGTACATTGCAGATGTTCTTCTAGAGACGTTGCTGGCCGAAGCTCAGGAAGGTGCCGTGGATCAGGAGCCTTCCATCAGCATTGGAAGGATATCCCTTGGTTTCATCCACAGCTCTCTTCTACCAGAACTGAAGGTCCTGCACTGTGCTTTTCTGACCCATCTTATTCACCAGTTTGCTATGGTGCTGCCCACTGCTACCAGGGATTCAGTAGATCTGCCACTTCAGCAGCTGTCTGTGACTAATATTCCTTGGCATGAAGAAATTCTGGCTCCTTGCAAAATTGTTAACCCATTGGAACTACCATCAGAAAACAAACTGCTGAAGAATGAGCAGAGCGTGTCTTGGAAAACACTGGAGAAAGTTGCCCAGTGTATAGTATCGTTAGCAAAAAATGGCTGCCCTGTCATCCTGAAAGAACGTCAGCTACAAAGATGCCTGGGTTTGCTAGAAATTGTTTCTCTCCTGAAATTAGACAGTTTTCTTCCCTCTGACTGTGCTCGGTGTTTTCTGGTGCTGCTGTCCCTGCTAGTTAATACCAGGGCTAGTGTCTCTTGCAGCAAGTTGTTATTGCTGAAGGTTTTAAGTACTTGCCTCCACCTTCTGAGGTGCCTGCAAGCTGGCAGGAATGCCAACTCTGTTTTTAAGGTGTTACATGCCAGTGATGTTCTTGAAGCTGTCATGACCTCCCAGTTTACAGCTAGCAAATTCTTCACTGATGTCTTGACTGTTCCCATTTGGACACAGTATGTCCAGGAAGTCCAAGAGTTTTTGGAAAACTTTCTTCAGATGATTATTGAAAGAAGACAGAGTGTGAAGCTCAACTTGGAGAAGTTCATGTCTTTCCTGGTGAGCTGCAGGCCAGACACAGGTGCAGCCAGAAGTAAAGACTGGAAAACCTGGAATCCTGCAGCTGAGCAGTTACTGCTCACAGCATTCACCACACTCTGTCATGTTGTCACACTGCACCTCCAGCAGCTGCCAGAAAAGAAGCTGCATTCTGCAGATGTGCTCTCTGCTCTGTTGGAACCAGTAGTTCTGCAGATGGTCAGAACTGTTGAACACGGTCTTCAGAGTAACACCCCAAACCAGATTTTGCCTGTAGCATTCATACCATCTGTCACTACTCTCCTCAAAGCAGATCTGAACCATCCTGTCAAGAAGGACTGGCAGAAGGAGCCCAGTGGGTTTTTGGAGCAGCCCCGTATTAAATTGTACCAGGAGTTTTACTCTCAGATATTGAGAGAGCTGCCCTGTGCAGGGAGTAATCTGCAGTTCCTCCAGCCTGCACTGCAGTTCCTGACCGTCTTCTGCTCCGTGCCAGAGCTGTATCCTGAAAAAGAAACTGCGGTCATGGTTGTTTTTGCTATAAAAAAGCTTCTCTCTGGTATGAAAACTCTCTTTCTCCACCTCCTTTGCTAATTTTGCGAATTTTTGCATTTAGCAGAGCATACAGCTTCTTTAAAAGTCTGTTTACTTGTGTTAAAACAGCAGGCTATCCTTGTTTAAATGCATAACAGGAAAATTTTCGAGGAGGCGATATTGTGGTACCTGCACCACAGCCGCCATCTAGTTTGGTGATGACCTTCTGATGAATGGTAACATCTTAATAAAGTAGAGGTCCTATGTTACTCATCCCTGGTAGAACATTTTGAAAGTAACTGGAACATGGTAGTACTTCTGGAGGTAGGGCTGAAGTGCAGTGTCCTCCTCATGTAATTGATATAGTGGGCACCACTGAAGCTGCTGATCTGCACCAGGTCAGATCTTAGAGTAAAGTACTCATCTGCTTTTGTATCGGGTAGTGAGTTTATAGAACACTGGAAGTTACCCAACTGTTAAGGATGCTGAACACCATGTGGTGATTCTAAGAAATTCTGTGGGATATTGGCAGGTTAGTTCCTTTATCCTTATCAAATAAAGAACCAGGGCTGGAGATTACATCAAAAACTTCTGCTGCCAGCTGTGGGACCTAATGGCTCCTTTATATTGTTTCATTCAGAAAGAGAGACAAACACACAGCAGGCATAACTGCTGACTCTTCTCTTTGACTTCTCCAAACTTCTTTGGAGAAGTTATCTTTGACTTCTTCAAACTGTTGGAATTTGTCAAACTTGATGCTGGCATGCTCTGGTGCAGTGGTCTTCAAACATTTTTGACTGCACACACCTATCATTAAAAAAACTAAAACTGAACACACTGCTGGAATATAATTTACTTATACATGTGCTACTCCACTATGTACATTACAAAGCACACATACAGAAAATGTTTAAAAAGCATGAGATAAGGATGAAACAAACACTATTTAAAATATCTTTTTATATTTATTAAAGGTATTTTGCTTAAAATTCCCACACCCTAATGGATTGTCTTGTGCACGCCCTGCTTTGGGGACTCCTGTTCAAGTGAACTACAGTTGTGATCTCAGTGTTTGTGTTGCCATTGAGTAGTCATTAAAAAAGCTTTTGTGATTTGTGATGGATGGTTGGCCACCATTTGTAGAAAAGAACTGTGGCTTGTTTAGCTTGCTCCCTTGGCTTGTGCAGCTGGTTTTTTGGTGTAGTCTTTCTGTATTATTGAAGACTCTTTATTGGTATGATGACTGCTCTGTGAACATGAGGGTAGGATATACTTGAGATCATCAAGTTATTGCACTGGTGGGGGGAAAAGGTAAGGAGGAAGTATCAAGCCCTTTGTGTATTTGAGTGTTAAAAGGGTACCCCCAGAGCTGTTTTATTTCCAGTTTGCCCTATTCTTACCTGTGGAAGTGCTTGTCTTGGGAATTGATTGCTTTTGTCTCTTGAATATGCAGGTCCTGCAATTACAACCCAGGTGATCCAAAGTATGGAGATGGAGCTGACAGAGGTGCTTGTCCACGTGCTGGGAAACTGCTCTGCTGAGGAGTTTTATGCCATAATGAAGCTGGTGCTGCAGGGGCTGGAAGTGAGGAATGTTTGGCAGCAGAAGGCTAAAGTAAGTCACCTTCCTTCTACAGTCTGTTGTATCTTGAAAAAAGGTCATTGGCTGACTGACATTTGTTAAATATTTTTTTCTTCTTCCTGCTTTATGTTCAGTGATCAGGTGAAATTAATTTACGTGGATAAGGGCTTGGTGACGGTGCTGTGTTCTGTATACAAATTGAGAGGTGGAAAGATCATGGAAACCTACTCAAGAAACTTTCTGTCCAGCTTAAGGACTCAGCAGTCTTGAGTCCATGTATTGTCAACAAAAATCATGCAGCTATGTTGTTACAGACCATGCTAAAAGCTCTTCCCTACTTGCTGCTCAGAGCTCTTGTACAGCAGATATGACAGTCAGTGTTTGCCTGTGGCTCTTTTTTACAAGCTTAAAGGCACTTTTAGAAGTGCTGGTGTTTTTGAATAAAACAAAAACCATACCTGTGCTTTTTTGATACTTGTTGCTCTAAAGACTACCCAGCAATAACCAGATAGCACTCAGTATATTTTTAAATTCTGTGCCCTTCTTCAGAGCAGCTTAAGCACCAGTGGTAATGTATGGAACACTTTTGGCAAAAAAAAGTCAGCTGGGTGCTCCATAGAAAGCCCAGTGACTTGAGAATGACACTTGGATTAAGCTTGTGGGGTTATCCAGCCCTCTCTAATTTGTCAGAAAGAGACGTGGGTGTGCTGCATCAATTCTTGATGCATCTTTTTGAAAGCGGATCTGGAATTCCTGAACTTCACAGATAATTCCTGCCACCTGAATGTAGCTTTCAATATGCTTCTTGTCTCAGTCTGTATAAAAGACTAGCAAGTAAAAAAACCCTGCTGCCAAAACCAGCGTTCTTAATTTATGGTGTACTGGTGTCCTTGTATTGCCTCTGCCTCCCTCTGTTACCTAGTGGCAGTTGTATGAGAAGGTTTTCCTTTCTTAAAAGTCATGTAAGCCTTTTTGTACAGTAAGTTGATTGTGAAGCAGATGTGGCGTAAAGTACGTTCGGGTCAGTGCTGCTCAGTGCATTGAATTCTGTTGAGCTGCTGCTTACTTCACAATTTCCAGAGAGGTATCGGTGGGAGGCCTTTCATATGTCAAGGCTCTGGTAATTCTCAAAAGTGCCACTGGCCTTGAAAGAGCTCTTCTGTACCTGAAAGGAGCTGGTGTGCCTTGTAACCCTGACTGATGATCTGTCTGCTTTCTGCAGGAAGTGTTGTCAGCTGTTACACTAACCAAATTATTACTCAGCTGCCCATTAAGTGGAGACAAAGAGAAAGCTTTCTGGTTTGCCAGCCCACAGATAATCACAGCTTTAGCTGTAAGTATCTCTCTGTTGTAACTTCATTACCTACCCCTCCTATCTGTTAGAGTCCCTAGCGCTTACATCTAACGTGCACAGAGGCACACAGGAATAAAAACTAAACAAATCCTTGTCAGATTCATCTGAACATTTTTGTCTAGACCCTTTTTCTCTTCCTTCCTCAAGTAAATCTCCTGTGAGTGCAGTGTGCAGGTCATCCAATGCACAGTAATTTTAAGGAACTACAATGTGTAATAAGAGCTTGGGAGAAACTGTTAGACTGCGAAGTTGAGAGTCTGTCTCCTGTCCTTCCTCTCCTGTCCAAAGGAAAAGATTACTGTCAGCCATGTGTTGCAGCAGAAGCCAACAGCAGCAAAACAAAATAAAATAAGTGCTTATATGTGATCGGGACGCGCAAAGCAATCACACGGAGACGAGAGATTTTGCAGGGCAGAGATGTTTCTCTGAGAGAGCCCAAGGCTGAGAGCCCCTCTGCCTGTTTATTTCTTACTTTTTATACATTTGTGGGTCTGGCTGTGGATTGGCTTCTGGAGTTATCACCCCTTAGCTGAATGGCCAGACCAACTGTCAGTTACAATTGTTTTCAGGTTAGAAATATGCAAACAAAGGACAGGGAATGAAAACCAAAGGATTTGTTTATGTTACATGTGTGAGAAAAGGCAGAAACTGCTCCTAATATTGTACAGTAGCTAAAAGGTCTGACTCCATCTTATGAACAATCAAAAGGCTTTAAAAAACTCAGAAAAACCAGGGTGACACTTACAGAAAAAAATAATTGTATAAATTCACAGAATTATGAAAGAGAAACTTAACTGAAACATCAAACCCAAGTTTCCTGCCCTTCATTTGTACAGCATATAAACCTAGTGATGTAGGTTTTTCTACTCTTGGGATGATATCTGTAGGCAAGAGTTTGTCAGAGGTTGGTTCTGCAATGCCTGGGAGTCGTAAGCTTGCAGTTTCTGCCCTTTTTTATAGGTCTGCATGCATGTAGGGGAGTGAACTGCATCTTTGGATTCGTGTGAAGAGGTGCAAAGAGGTGCTGGTTTTCAGGGGGCTAGGGAATAGTTGCCATTACATGTATGTTCACAGCAGTGTTCAAAATGCATCCTCACACAGGGCACAATTGCATGAAAATGGCTCAGGTGCAGGAGTCTCCCTGCCAGTCCAGCTAGAACAGGTCTAGTTCCATTGACTCCAGGCAGAGCATTAGTGTTCTCTGGCGTTCCAACACCAATGATAAGTGGCTAATGCATGTCTCATTGTCTGTTTCCTGTCTTGTAGCTGCAAACCAAAGAGGCCTGTCAGGACCAGTCACTGATTTCCATCATAGTTATACCTATTCTAGAGACTATAGCCGCTCTGCTAAGGCAGGGAGAAAGGGTTCTCGTGAATCCCCATCACGTTTCATTGGCATTCAGCATTCTACTAACAGTCCCTCTGGATCATCTGAAAACAGAAGACTATCGTGGTGTCTTCATGGGGGTCCATGAAGTGCTCTTCTCCATTGTGCAGTGTCATCCAAAGGTATATCTTTGAGGGAATGGGAGAAGGGGAAAAAGTTTGGAAGAGTAAACATATTAGTGATAGAAATTTTTTTAATATGGTTTTGAAATATTTTGTATTGATAGTATGGAAGTGCATTGTACTGCTTGTCCTTTAAAAGGCTGGGAATGTCAGAATCACGTAATTTTGGTTGCTCTCCTGCTTTGCTTGTGCCTGGATTGTTCTTTGGCGGTGGATTGTTTATGAAATCTGATGCTAGATTAGGAGAAAATGTTTCCTTTTTCTGTGATTGATTCCAGAAGCACAAATGGCTCAGGATGCAAAATGAAAAGATAGTTTCTACCCTTTCCACTCCCTCTACTGTGTAATCTCAGATGTTTTTATTTCATGTCTTTTTCAGGTGCTGTTTAAGGCAGCACCATCTTTTCTGAGCAGTTTCCATCGTCTGGTTATTTCTGTCATGCATGAAGGACGTCAGAGAGGAGACAGAGGTACCATATCTTTTCCACCTTTGCACTATATATACACTTTAGAAGAGGAGATGCTGAACAGGACAAAATTTTCAAAACCTAGTTGTGGCATTGAAACTGTCAGCCCTATCTGTCCTTTATGACAAATTGGGGATCAGCTTTGTGGTGCTATGGGCTTAGGAAGACAGCTGGGGCTCCCAGGGAACTCTATGCAGACAGCATTACTTTTGGTGATTAAGTTACTCTTCACTGACTGGCTGGCAAGTAGACAGGAAGCGGTAAGGCTTGCTGTGCCCAATTTCTGCTCCTCCTGTCAACCCTTGTGTCTGCAAGCATGGTGGCTGTGAGCTCCAATGATCCATGCTAGAATGTGTGAGTTACAATCCCAAATGGATGCTGCTGAATGGAATTTCTTGAGATTGAAACTACGTTTTCTGCAGACCTGAGCTGTCACCATTCTATGCTAAGTATAAGAACTCTGTATGTATCTGAAGCATCGTTTGGGATTAGATGCTATATCTGTATGGTCAAGGATATGGAATAAGTGTAATTAAATACCTAAGAGGAAGGGAAAAAACCAGACTTCTTACTGGAAGTTATTAAAGAATTTACATAGTCAAAGTAGACAAATCAGAAGTGTCCACAGTGATTAAGATGGTCAGGATACAAATACCCTGTCCTTAATAGTGGAGAGTTTTGAGACAAGTTGACTTCATGGCCTGAAATGGATTGTATCCCAGCTTTCTGCTGATGTCCTGCAGCCTGTGGCATGTTCGGGTTTATCTCAGCTGATATGTTGCCCACAGATGTGGGCAAATATTAGTGTATGTATTTATTGTAGGGGAATATGTTAGCTGAGGCTCAGTGATGGAGAAAAAGCTATGTTAAACTGGTGCCAGATTTGGAGAATTTTCTTGCTTCTGCAATTTGTTTAGATAAAGCAATTGTCACAGGAAGCTTACAGGTACATGGCATTCTCAAGCTGAAAAAGATACTCTTTATCTTTGCAGGATTGTTCTGTTTTTGTAGCAGATAACATGAAAGTAATTTCTGGATTTCCCTTCTCCCTTGTTTGTACCAGCTCTCTTCATTTTCTGCCTACTGGGTTAATTCTCAACTGATCTCCCCAGTCTCACTTTAGATATTTCCAGTGATGTAGCTTTTGCTGCTATATTCCACATAATAGATCTCATCAGAAAGCTTTCTTACTATGCTGCTTATAAGAAATGTCTTCTGATTTTCTCTAGGCAGGGAATACAATTTTCTTGTCTCCTTGTTCTCTCCTCCACAGTGCTAGTTGTGGACTGAATTGTGGAAGGGACCATAACTGCTGTTTTGAGCGCTTCAACATCTATAACACGTAATTTTTATCTTGCAGTGCGCATGAAATTGGAATCAGTATGCTCTTACAAAATGGCCATTGTAAGAGATTATTTTGTGTGTTGTGGGGGGCCTGTAGCTGTGGCTTGACAAGAAAAGATGATAAAATAGGCAAGCTGTCCTTGGCCTCATGTAGTTCAAGAATTACGGAAGACTGGGTGATTCTTTGGGTTTTTTCCCCTAATGTTTTTAAGCTTCAAATGCCTGGCTGCATCTCACTTTATGTTTTAGGCAACACGGATGAGTTTGAAATGATTCTGAAGTGTGCACACTTGGTGGAGCGGATGTATACTCATGTTGCTGCAGAAATGGAGGCCTTCACCGTGTTTTCTGCTTTCATTGTGGCTCAGTATGTGACTGAATTGCAGAAGGTATGTTCTCGTCTGTCTTCAAAGTGCCATAGTATTGTGCTAGCTTTGGAGTTTTCTGTTCCTAAGGCAACTCTGTTAAATTTTGTAACATTTGTGAAGTTAGAGAAGTTATGCCTCATGGAGATGCAGGTTTGATCCAGGCTGTTATATTATGAAAGTGTTCCTGAGAATCTTTCTTACCAAACTCCTGGAAAATTTTCTAAAGGGTTGTGGGTTTTTTCTTTTGAGGTAAAACAATGCAGTGCCCACGTACAAAGCTTCTTTGCTTTAGTGCCATGTTGGGTGTTGCTTTTTTTTCTTAGAATCATAGAATGGTTTGGTTTGAAAGGTTGAAAGATAACCTTTAAAGGTCATCTAGTCCAACTCCTCTACAATGAGCAGGGACATCTTGAAACAGATCAGGTTGCTTGCAGCCACATCCAACCTGGCCTTGGATGTTTCCAGACATGAGGTATCCACCACCTCTGTGGGCAACCTGTTCCAGAGTTTTGTCACCATCATTGTTAAAATATCTTCCTTATACATCTGGTAGTTAAGTTTATCTCCCAAATAGTCTCAGTTGTCTGGGACTGATAGCAGTTAAGGTCCCATCTGGCAAACTAATGGTGGGAGAGTCTCCTGAAAAATATGTTTTAATATGATCTAAATGATTAAATGAATGGAAAAAGTGTTACCAAGGCAAAGATTGTTAGCTTTTCAGTAGTTCTCTTTCTGTACCAAAGATATCATTCTGATCCTTAATGAAAGCAACTACTTCTGCTCTTATGGATGCCAGAGCCAGATCAGTGTTTTCTCTCATCCAGAGGTAACTTCAGCTTGTCATTCTCTTCAGCCCAATAGATTGAGATTTCGCCAGGGTTTGAATGCGCCTTGTGGTGCAAGTACCCGCAAACTGATTATTTGTGGTTCTGGCCTGGGCATGGGCTGAAATACAGAAAGGAAATTTAGTCTTTGTTTTTAAGCCCTCTTACTAAAAAAAAAAAAAAAAAAAAAAATTCTTAACTGGTGCTGTGTTTCTGAAGGATTGTGGTGTAACAGTGTAACTAACCACAAAGGTTACTACAGAGGTTAGATTTTGCTGTCTTCTCTGTCACCTGTCTTTTTTTCTGTCTTTTTTCTTTTTTTGGGGGGTGGGGGAGGAAAACAATGGGAGATGTCAGATTTTAGCCATATTATTTAGTGTTCCTGATTAGTTCATTATTGTTTACTTTGTGAATGTAGTAGTTCAGCAAAGGGAAAGTTGCTGTTAAGGTGACTTCTGTTCCCTTTAACCGTCTGTGAATTCTGTAATCTGGTTATCACTGAATGTAGGTCTGAAAGCCTGACTTGAATTATCAAACAACTTTTTTAAGTTGGAAGGACACTTGTCTCAGTATTAGCAGGAGTACAGAGTTTCATGAGACTTCTAGGAAAGTTTTGTACGAGGTGTTCACTGGGAAATGGAGAGTGATGGATGATAGCTGAAACCACAGATCAGTGAGGTATGCATGGAACCTTTGGGTGTGGAAGGGGGAGTTGGTGTAGTGAGCCATCAGACACTGTGGCAAAGGAGTGTTTTCTGTCTGACAGAATAGATGGATCACAAGTAGGTGATGATTTATTTGCTCATTAGACTGCTGGGAATTGATGGATATCAGAGGAAAAGGGGGCCTCAGATGCCTGTCTTAAATGGGGCATGCACACATCTTTCATGTTGCTGTGCAGGGGGAGAGAAAAACTCTTTTAACCATTCATCTCTTCTGAGTCAGGAGCAGTTGCTTTCTCCCTGTGATATGAAGACCCTGAGGATCCATCAAAGATAACTGAGAAAAACATGTTAGTAGATTTAAGTCTTTGCATAGGCATCTGCACACTTACTGGAACAATTTTAAGGGTCTGCGAACTAGAGCTGATGAAAGCTACTGGCCTGAGCAGTCACTTACCCCTAAAGTGGTTGTGTAACAGCTCCCTCAGTGTTTCCTCTTTATACCACAAATTATTTTGTATTAATCTAGAAAGATTCCTTACCGGAGGTGGCATCTCTTTCATACTGTTGACAGTGCTTTCTGCTTGTTGCTTATGAGCTGTTGCTTAATTCAGCGATGGTGAAATACCTCTTCACACATTTAATGTCTCGCATCAGGAGTTCTATAATGCTTGACAAATTGGTTGTGCTAACTGTATAGACCATAAACCACTTACAAGCATAATTAACTGCCAGCCAGTAGTGACAGCTGTTTAAATCTTTGGTCCTGCTTGGCGTGGTGTTATTGGTGTTCATGGGAAATTGCAAAGCCAGAATGGCCCAAATAAGGCATGGATCCAGATGAATTTGTGATGTGAGGGATGCAGTTCCATTAACTGCAGCTCTGAGATAGCTGCTTATCCCAAGAGGGCCATCTGGTCCATATTGTCAATAGCTGTGGGTATTCCTGTCCTTGTTCTCTGCAGTTATTTCTCTGCCCTAGGAAGGGAGAACCCAGCCCAGTGCATTCACTGGGAGCTGTGATGCTCAGCTGTTCTCCAACTGTATTGCACAGTGTATGGAGAAATAACATCTGTTGTAAACAAACCAATTGATCAGCTGACAGCGAAGGGAAAAATTACAACCTCTTGGACATGCAAACTCTTCAGGGTCACAGGTCTAAAGGAAGTCTTATGTGCCTTAATGCCTGCTATATGATTTTCCCTGCTATGTTAGTGGATCTAACAAAACGTATTAGCTATTCCACATTTAGGGCAGAAAGACAGCAAGAGCCTGTCACAGTGATGAGGAGTGCACTTCATTAGCAGAAAGTTTATTAGTTGCCTAAGGAAGAAAGAAGCCTGAATTTTAATGACAGCTTTTTATGTAATTTTCATTAGGCCTGGAGTGCAGAGGCTCACATCTGGAGGCATAAAGCTAATTTTGGGATTCAGCAAAGATAAGACGTGGTTCTGTAGCAAAAATAACGTGATGATGCCAGAGGCCAGCACTGTCTTGGGCAGTGAAGTATTTAGCAAGTGATTTGTGAGCACAGGACAAATTCCAATTGGCCTAGAGCAGCAGAGCACTCCAGAATCAGCAGTGATGTTCCTGGTTGTTAGTGGTGGTTCTGCTGGTTGTGGGGTTGAGCAGAGGTAATGTCGGGAGCAGGGTGCTGAGTCCTGAGTCATTTCTTGTATTCCTCCAACTTTCTGCATGACTTCACACAAGGTACCTGATTCCTGGGGTTAAAACAGATTAAGGAAATACACATCTCCTGAGATTTTGGAAGGCTTCTTTTATTAAGGGTTGCACATTGAAGTAATCAGAAAAATATTGTTAGTTAAATATGAAATTGTTGAGTGATAAGTTAAAATTGTTTGACTACCCCATGTAAATGAGAGAGCAGCCTAAAGGAAGTCCTCATTTGAAACTGACTTAATAGCATGCAGGCTATAGGAGACATACAGAATCGACTGAAATGTGTAATCCAAGGCAAGTATTTTAGGCTTTTTTTTTAATTGGAGTTGTTGTGCTGAGGAGTGTCCATGTGATTCCAGGATGATTATTGTCTTTGCCACCGCAGCAATGTGTATAGTACTCCTGTGGATTTTACTGCAAGGGCTGTGCTTGTTTTGCAAAAAGTATTTGCAAAATTCAGGAAAATACTGCACAAGTCAAAATCTTGGATTTTATCTGATGGGCTGTTCCAGACGGTCTGATGCAGCGGATAATGTTGTCAGCATTTAATGTGTACTGGCTGTGGAAGCGGTGTTTTCTTGCCTTTCTGTCTTCAAGTTTAAGGCAATTTTTTTCTTCTTGTAGGTGACTTTGCACCCAGCTGTGAAGACACATCTCACAGAGGGAATATATCACATCCTTGACCTTTGCATAGAACGGGACATCAAGTTCTTAAATGCATCGCTCCCAGCCGGTGTGAGGGAGGTCTTTAAGGATCTGTATAATGATTACAACCACTACCACAAAGCAAAAAAGCAGGGGGAGGAAAAGTACACTGCGTGATGAATCCTGCCTGGTGCTGCATGATCAGCTATGAATGGATCTTGCCGTGCTCAGAAGATGCAGTTGCTGTTTGGTTTGGGATGACGAGTCAAATCGAACCTGGGGAGAGTCCTAAACATGGATTGCATTTATCCCTATACAGCCAGCCTTCATAAAGGGGAAAAAGAGAACTGGGGAGGGAGGATGTGCAGTGCTGTTGGTTCTGGTCCTGCATTGTGCCACAAATGGCAGAACTGCTGTGCCTCTGCTGGCCGCCCTGGTGAACTCGCTGGGATCCTTGGGGAGCTCACTGCAATTTGGCAGCAGATGTCAGGCATCTGTGCTTTGGCACATCATGGTGCTTTCCTGTGGAAGCAATAGTCTGGTCTAAAAGCCAGTGAGGGATATAACACCTGCTTTTGCTTACATGGTAAGCAGAATTAAAGCAATTAAAGTGCTCATTTTTGTACCCTGTTATTTTACATTTTTTTAACTGAAGAAATTTGTCAATGTTACACAGCCGTACAGTAGATTACTGTGGAAACCTGCCGAAGTAACAATAAAAAATTTGAAAGATTGTATCTCTTTGCTTAATTGGTTTTGCTGTCCATCCCAGCCCTGGGCAACCTGGTCTGACCTATTGAATTTCCTTCCCAATTTTATTATCCTCTGATCTCATGATAATCAAAAAGACTGACTACCCGGAGCTCTGGTTGATTTAGTGTCATTAAGCAATTACATTTAGTCATTGGAGCTGTGGTCACTCTCAGTGTACAGTTCTAGCTTGTGACAAATTTTAATTACCGCTGTCACTTTCTGAGACCCTTCTTGGACTGAGCTGAGCCTTGTTGCTTTGCATTCACTCCAGGTTAAGAGTAAGCCCTCGACTTCTTGCAGCTCAGCTTGGCTTCTGACAGGAAGCTTTATCAAGCTTTATCAAATAGCTCCCTTTCCATTAGCTCAATGATGGAAGGTTATTTTGTTTTGGTTTTTTTTAAATGATACATACTAAAGATATAAATTTTTATGTAAGTGGTAAAAGAGTCTTCACGCGTACATGTAGGTAGTAGAACTCAATACTTTCATATGATTATCTGCTTTAATCTATAGATAGAGGGTGGGCAGAGGGAGACTGGAATATGGCTTGCCACTTTCCTGGGTCCATCTGCCTCATAGCAAGGTCCAAAGGATGAAGTTTGTCTGGAACAAAAGACTCCATGTGGCTCAGATGAGGGAGGTGACCAGGGCTTGCTAAACTTCATCCTTTGGACTGGAGATGACCCTCGTCTCATCCTGAAAAAGCATCTTGGAGGGCTTTGATGTTGTGCAAGCACTGCTCAGAAGTAAGTGCCATGTTATTAACACTGTTCTAGTCGCAGATGCAAACCACCGTGACATATAGGCTGCCATGAAGCAAGTTAACTCTATCCAAGCTGGGTCCTGTGCACCACTGGGCCACTTCTGTATTTTATTTCATGTGGGCCAGTGATGGGAAGGGGAGTTACTTCTGGCCCACCAGTGACAGTGACACAGGTCCCAGAAGGGAAGCATGTAAGAGCTGGGGCCATCCAAAGGGGCACCAAAGAGAGGAGGTCTCCAGGGTGGAGACAGTTAACACACTGGGAAACAGAAAGGTTTTGAGCACTGGGAGAGGATGTGGAAAGAGCAGCAGAAAAAAAAAGAGCTGGGTTTGGAGCGGGGGAGGAAGGAAGTGAGGGAGGAAGGAAGTGAGGTAGCATCTCTGGCGTGTCAAGGCTCCCCTGATGCAGCCATATGGTGCAAGCCACACACACAGCTGAAAAGCTTCTGAGTGCAGACCACAGTAAATAACGTTAGCCAAAGGAGGTAAACTAGTTGAGTTGAGATCAGTTTTACTTCATTAATACTAACTTTTAAAATGTTAGCAATTTTAACCTCCTGGCTTGGAATTGAAAATGTGTGACTGACTTAGATGTACAGGGGTGATGGAACTAACAAACCCCCACTATCAAAGGGGCACGGTGCTTGAATGAATGAAAATCTGAAATCCTGCCACAATCAAACCTTTATTTCAAAAACCCTCTGCAACTGCCACTTATCCCAGAGGCCCCCTCCTTCTCCATGCGAAGCAGTGGAGCTCCGAAGCACAAAGCCGCGTTTCTGCGTAGAAGTGACAAAGGGGTTAAAAGGAAGGCTGTCTTTCACTTGCTAATCCCAGGTCTTTGTCCGGATTTTTTTTTTAGCTGGACTGTATTAAATCGCTGGCAGAGGACCACCTGCTGAGAAAGCGGGCTTTGTGCTCCCGAGTGCATTCCCGCGTGGGTGCAGTTTTCCCCTGCTGTCACACGATGGGGCCATCCTGCAAGGGTACAAAGCACCGGCTGGAGGCGGTTTTGGAGCCCTTCCTCCTAGGCTGGGTTAGTTCACGAGCTCTCAATGTCCGGAGGGTAAAGGGTTTAGAAGAAGCACCATCGCAGGGGTAGGGGCCAGGAATCACGCCTTTTGGTTCACGGGAGCGTTGCTTTGTGCGAGTGAATCTCCAGGATTTACAGGCTCGTGCAACAGATATTCTTGGCCGGATTTCCAATTGTTGATGCAGCACATCTCTTCTGAGGGCTTTTTTTTTTTTTTTTTTTTTTTTTTTTTTCTGCAGCGTGCACAGAAATTCCTCCTGTAGGCAGAATTTGGCGGCTGGGATCTCAGGGTCCCGCTGGCTGTGCCGCTGGCTCAGCCCGTGACTCTGTGTGCGGTGTTTTTTACTGGTGCATGGGCAGTGCCCAAGTCTGCTGTGCCAAAACTGGCTCAAGTAGCAAGAAACAGGAAAGGCAAGAAGAACAGTCAAGACCAACAACAATCAGGTTTATTTACCCCTTATTTTTGTGTAGCTGCTGTGAAAAGCAGTTGATTTTTCTACTTACCTGGTGGTGGGGCTTAATACTTGATTTGCCTTGCAATAATGGGTAGAAATGTCAAAAAAGATGATAGTTTTAAGACATCAGAAATTGTGTTACTTGTTCAAAAACTATTCTTCTGATACCTTTCGGGAAGAGACCATGTACTGAGTACTTTCCTTTAAGCTTGAAGTTAATCAGCAACTTCCTATTTGTTTGATGCAGTTCTGGAGCTTTTGGATAACAGAAGGCTCCTTCCAAAGCTACCTTTATGGGTTAAAACATAATAATATGAATAAAGGAGTTCTCTGAGAGATTTCTCTACCATTATTACTGAATCATTAAATGCCTCCAGTGGCACAGTTTGCTGATGATACTGAACTGGGTGGGGAAGTGAACACCTGGGACAGGAGGGCCAAGCTGCAAGAAGACCTAGATAGGCTGGAAGGCTGGGCTAACAAAAATCCTGTGAAGTTCAGTGAAAACAAACATAGGGTTTTGCACCTGGGAACGCATAATCCAAGAGTCCAGCACAGGCTGGGATCTGCTCATGTGGGGAGCAGCTCTGTGGAAAGGGACCTGAGGGTCTCCGGGAACAACAAGCTCAGTATGAGTGAATGTGAGCTTCTGAGGCAAAGAAATTCCAAAGATGGAATACTCAATCCCATCAACAAGGGCATCACCAGCAGAGAGAAAGGAGTCATTATCCCACTATTCAGTGCTGCTCAGGCCACACCAGGAATAATGTGATCAGTTTTATTCCCCACTATGCAAAAGGGATGTGGACAGGCTGGAGAAGGTCCAGGGAAAGGCCACTATGGTGATCAAAGGACAGGGAAGCTTTCCATGGGAGGAAAGGCTGAGACAACTGGGTTTGTTTTGCCTTGAGAAAATAAGGTTTAGAGGGAGACCTTAACACTGTGTTTCTGTATATAAAGGGTGGCGACAAAGAAGATGAAGGCTCCCTTTTTACAAGGAATCACATGGAAAACACAAAGGCTAATGGTAAAACTGGGGACATTCCAACTGGACACAAGAGGAAAATTTTTCACAGAGAGAACAATTGGCCATTGGAGTAATATCCCCAGGGAAGTGGTGGATTCCTCAACATAGAACAGTTGGGGTTTTTTTCAGCTAAATGACTGCTTGATTTTTTTTCAATGAGAAACATGCAAAAGTGCCACCGTAGGCAGTACTGACATTTGCTGCTGAATGATGTATTCCAGAAGCAGTCAAAATTTCCAAAAGGAAAGAGGCTCCTGTTATTGTACCTACCCAGTAATATTTATGTCACAGACAAGCAGAAGAGAAACCTGACTTGTATGGAGCAGTACTGATTTGTATTCACATACCTTTTTAAAATAATACAAAAGTGTGGTGTTGTTTTTTTGTTGGTTTTTTGGGTTTTTGTTTGTTTGTTTGTTTAAATTGACTTTAAAGTCTGGAAAATCTGTGAAAGAAAGTGTGTCCCTGTGACTTCCTCAGAACCTTTAGTCTCGGAGAGCCCTTTAGCAAACCCATTGGCAGTCCTTCCAGAGAATCTGGGAAGAATAAATAAATGCCCTCCAAGTGACTAAGCTATATTGCCATCCCTTTGCTTCCAAAGAAGGATACTGACATTTTTGTACCTGTTTCTGAAGATGGTAGCAAACAAAAAGGACCAAATCAGTTTTGTCTTTTGTAGGAATCTCCTAATGCAACCATAGAGTGGCAAGAGGTACAGGCCTGCCATGGTTTTCAAGTGGTGACTGCTTGGTCCTTTCTAGGTGTAGATTTGTTTGTTTCAGGAGAGCTTCATTCTGACACGTGCTTCTGAGGCTCCTCTTTTGAGATTGGTGGAGACCAATTTCTGCCCCAAAGCAGCTGTCATTACATTAATTATGTTTTGTAGAAGTTGGGTTCAGAATTGCTTCTTGAAAGAAGTTCCACAGATGATGTGGAGGCTGCTGCAGGGTCTGGGTCTTCTTTCTGGGAAGTCACTGTAATGCCTTTTCAGTTCTTCCCCACAACCAGAGGACAGGGTATTTTTGCTGATAGCTGGCAGAGGGGATTTGGAAAGCAAACATAGAATAAAAGGAGAGGAAGATTAAGGACAGGTCCCCTGTTAATTCATCCGTTCAAGTTTTCTGTTAGGTTCAGGTGTCCCTGCTTTTATTTTTACAGCTCCTGCTTGAGGGATTGGTTCTCCAGGCTTTCACAGAGCTGTGCTTGCCCTGCTCAGGAATGTGCACAAAGCTGACACATTGCTGTCCTAAGAATGATGTCCATGGGGTGCTTCTGCTGTAAGGAAGGGAGAGAAGAAAAAGAGCAGGAATGGAGGTCTAAGATGCACCCAGTCTATTTTCAAAACTCTGATGAGATGACTTTATTAATGATTTAATTTTGAGTAAGAATCAGCAGCTTACAAGACAGAGAGAAGTTTCTGGTAGCTGAAAGCAGAGCAGCTTTGAAAACCAGGCTGTTCCTGATTTTCAGTATGTCTTAAACATCCATTGCTTTATTTGGTCTGCTCCAAGCACCTAGAAACCTTTCTGGGCAATGGGCCACCACGAGTGCAGTAGTGTGAGCTGTGAGCGGGCACTCACAGTCCCAAAACACTGCCAGGTGTGAGAGACGGTGGGTGGGAGAAGAAACAACATTGTAGGAAGAAGTGATTGATTTGTGTTTAGTTTTTTATGCCAGTTTTAGAGCAGTACATGGGAGTTCCCTCCAGTCACCCCAGGGAAGAATATTCTTGGGTTTGGGGTTTGTTAATATCACATGAAAAGAAAGGAAGAGTAAAGGACCATGTTACCAAAAGGGAGGGGGAAAAAAAAAAAAAAAAATCCTGTTGGGGCATAAGGAGACAAATCCATAAAAGACAATTTGATCAATACTGCCATCCGTAAATTATGTGGTCTGCAAAAACAAAGCCTCAGCTTTATCAGAGAGTGTATTAACTCATGGAGGGAAGGCTGATTTATCACTCTTCATCCAGTAATTGTCAGTCCATAATCCCCTGAAGGGAAAGTAAGCCATCCGTGCTGATCACTTGAGGAGAGACGCTAGAACAAACAGATGCTGATTTTAGCCTGGCAAAAAACCACTGCCACTTGAGCACAGCTGATCTGCCCAAATGCAAGTGGCTGCTGCTTTTTCCTGCTCCTGAGGTTCAGGAGTGCACTGGGAGTAAAGCTCGGGGCTTTGTGGTGGCTTTGGTCTTGCACGTGCTGCAGCTCACCTGTGTGCTTTGCTTGCAGAGGCCTTGCCTTCTTTGGCCTTTCACACAGGCAGGAGTCTTTCCCAGAAGAGATTTGTGAAGTTCGCAGAATTTTCAATGCTCTGTGGGTATCTAAAGGAACTGAAGTTTTTTTTTTTTTTTTAAACTGCTACAGAGATGAGTGATACAACATTATTTAGCTGATCCTCAGTATCCCCAGTGATGACCAGAAAATATGTTGACTGACCCTTTTGTTTGTAATTTCTGCCCCTTTTGTCTTCTCGTAACATGTAAGTGAATCTTACTGTTGTTTTAGTGTGCATTTTGCTCTCTTTTCTAGGCTTTGTTGAGATTGTTCAGTGTTTTCAGGAGACAGCTATGCAAATGTCAGCTGCTGGTACCTGATTCCTTCAGACTGAAATTTAAAATATGCTCATGGAAGTTTTCATAACCTAAGCCCATAATACTGAGAGCCTAGAATATGTGCCTCCTGGTACCACATGCAAAGGAAGTGTGACTAAGAAACCTGTTATTAGCAGCTTGTATTTTGTTTGTGCAGTGACATCTAAGGGACTTTCTAAGCAACTTATTTTCCCTTGCTGTAAAGGAACATTTCTTACTGCAGCAAGAGGCAAATCTGTTCTTCAGATCTCAGCCTGTGCCATATTGTCTGGATGAGGAGAAACCTGTGGAGTAGAAATAGTTTTGTTTTGGAGCCATGGAAACTTCAGCAGCGGGAAACCTCCTTTGACCCACCCGCCCTTTCTCTGCAGTAGCACCACCCCTCTGATCCTGTTTTTGGAGGAGATTATGTAGCTGTGTTGTCTTAGTGCAGGCAGTATCTGGAAGATGGGCTCACCTCTGCCTCCAGGTCTGGGACACTGAGGAGGAGTTGTGGTGCATGGATCTTTTTCGCTGCCATGCTGTGGTAATGTTTAGAATTAGCTTCTCCTCATGATACCTAGGGACTTCAGAGGGCAGAAACCTGTCCGTAGAGCTCCCAGCACTTTTCATCTTCAAAGGGCATTATAATCATTAACACAGTAATTAGGCATTCTCTCCTTCCATCCTGCTAACTAGGTTTAAGCTGAATGTATTTATCTTTGGGCAGCATCTACAAGCAATTGAATGAATAATTTTCTTAATAACTTTAGGAGCAAGGATGATGAGAACAGGAGACCAAGGCAAATAAAGCTGTGATATGAAAGGAGAGGAACAATTTGATTCTAGGTGTAACTCCACCTACCCCTGCAATTCCCAGCTGACAACTGTGCAGGTTTCCTTGCTTCTGTCTTCCCTAACCTATGTGGAATTGCACAGCTATGTAACATTTATGCTAGCACACACAACTACAAAAAAGTAGGAGGTCATGGATGACTGGGATCTGCAGAAAAGGAGAACATGAAAATAGCTTGCAATTACAAGGTGAAGAAAGCCTATGTGAATGTTTGACTTTTATATGTGTTTGTATCTTAGGTGTTTTTATGAGAACTTGTACAGTCTAGTGTTTCACACTATAATCTAGTGTTTCACGGCAAGCGAGCTGCAGGGGTGGAGGAAGGTCACTAAAGACTGTCAGGGAGTTTACAGTGTTGAAAACTGTCATCTAAAGCAAATGAAATCCTGCGTTCCTTCTCCATCTTTATCCTTCAAGGATTGCTGCTCATGCCCTTAAAGCACACACAAATTCACGGTGTGCGCTTGCTATCGTACACATGCAGTTTTGCTCATACTCTCACAGTGATTGGTGGTGGAAGGAGGTAAAAGATTTTCTCTGAAAAAGTACATGCTCCTGAAAAAGTTCAGAGACTCAGTGGCTTAGTGGCTGGGATGCTGCACTGTGAATTTAGTGATTTTTTTGCAGTCCTCTGCCATTTGCCAAGTGATTTCACCTCTGTGTTCTTCCTGTCTTGTTTATTTAGATTCACAAGCTTAAGACCAGGAGGGACTACTAGATCATCTTGCCAGACCTCTTGTGTATCACATCACAGTCGATTGAGCTTGATATAGTTACTGCTGTAGTGAACCCAATAACCTGTGGGTGGTTGCAACATATCTTCCATGAAGCCAAATTTTTGACATTAAGCTCTTCAGGGCAGGAGTTGTGTTCTATCCATGCTTTAATTAGAGATTCTCAGCAGTGCTATTAAACCAGTATCAACACCAAGAAAAATAACACCAAGGGTAATACCAATAATGTTAATTATAATAAAATCTATTAATATTTTATTGGATAAGGTTGTTAGGTTGATTGTGCTGTTTTGAAATTTAACTGTGAATCCAACCACTGTATATGAACCATAGCTTTCAGAAAGGAGACTAAGAGGTGGCTTTTCAATTCTGGTACGCAAATACTTCTGCAGAGCAGCAAACCAGGTATTGGAAGGGCTCTTTAATGCAGCGGAGGAGGTTGTAAAACCCCCCCCAAACCACCAAAGCCAGGAGCTGCTCTCCAGCAATGCAGACTTATGTTGGAAAGTTGACCTCCATACAGTAGTGAGGGAGTAAAATGTTACTGCTGATGGCATGCAGGATAAATTCTCTGAGTCTCAAACGTGGATTTTGATAAACATGCGTAATCAGCCCCATTCTTCTATCTCTTAATGCCCAGTTTAGGGATCAAGTAGTCTGTCTGTGCCATTTTGATGGAAAGTGGCTGTCCAGGTGGAGCAAGTTGGGGGTTTTTTGTAAGAATTCTTTCAGTTAATGTGGATTTGACACTCCCACAGCTTTGCTCCAACTCTGTCAGACCAGGGAGATGTTTGTCAGCATCCTCTTTTACTGGAACAGCTAACCTAGTCTGAAATCTCGAAGGAGTAAAACCTTGACTTAAAATAGAAGTGTTTGTGACAGGACAGGTTGATGGGACTGGAAGGATCCTTCCGAACCACCTGCCTGGCTGTCAGAGGAGCTCATCTCTTCCCCTTGATGCCTTTGGCTGTCTAGAATTTGCCATGGACTGCAGGCAGGCTGCGAAGGGACCAGGTGGGATGAACATGCGCATTGAGAAGTGACTGGAGTTTATTTGTTGTGACAGGAATGGTGCCCCCCTCCACCACCGGCAATCGCTTCATCGCTTCCTACAGCCCTGGGATGGAGAAACTTCAGCTGGTTTTACCAAGGCAGTGCAGGGCTGTCTCAATCTCTCTGCCACCTGTTGGAGGTTGCTTTCCCCGTGGCAGTATCAGTGGAGCAAAGCTGTGGTCTTGCCTCAGACCCTGCAGCTCCAAGCCTGATCTGTTTCCCAAACCCCTGCAGAGGGGGGTTAAAAATAAAACGCTGAGAAGCAGAGAGGCTAACACACTTCTGCTCTCTCTGTCTCTGCTGTGGGGCAGTGGGACAGTAGTCTTTGACACACAGGCAGGACAAACACAGCTGGTGAAACTCAAGGTAGTACCTGAAGGAGATGCAGCTCGGTCAATGAGACCAACAGGAGTCGCCTCTGAAATCCCAGGGCGCTGCTGGCCCTGCATACTCCGGGTGCAGCTCAGCCCTGTCACACCTCCCACCCTGCCCAGCAGTACCTGTGTGCTGCAGATGGAGGCACTCACAGCGCCAGCAGGCAAACGAGCTCTTGGCTGTTTTCCCACAGATGCCAAAGCTCAAAAGTGAAGCTTCAATCCTGGCCGATGATTGCCTTGGAGGTTATGGGTGTGCTGTCTTCCCTTTAGCTCTCCTTACCCTGGCACCTCAGAGGCTGCCATCACAAACACTTTGTTTAAAGCTGGCCAAAGAACAGCCAGATGTACTGCAGCTATTTACGCCTTTGGTGGCAAAACAGACATGCCTTGGCTTTAAAGCCTTGCCTTGGACTGTACACAAGAATGGATTCTCTTTCTTAGAGCAACAATGGAGTTTTTTTCTGCAGCAAAAGAGACAGAAGGGAGTGAAACTGGACCAGAGCAAGATGAAGTTTATGGTTGCAGGGCTTGTAGTGCAGTTTCCCCTCTGTAGCTAGAACTGAGCATTAAGCCTTGCTCAGTGAATGAGATAAGCCGCTAAGGCTTCATTACTTCAAGGTTCACCCCTGTTGTCTAGGAACCAGACAGCTTGGGAGTCCATCCTTTTGGGATAATTTTAAAAGGAAACATTCACAAGTTCAGATGCAGGTCTGCTTCAGGATTTTGTTTCAAAACTAGTAGGAAATGTTAAAAGTCAAAACCTCCTTGGAAGAAATCACCAGTGCAACTCAGTTCAAAGCAAGGTCTGCCCTGCTGTTTCTTCAAGAATGTGTTTATTTTGTTTTTTTCAAAGACAGCCGGGATGGGAATTTCAGTATGAAATAGGAAAGGTTAAGGCTAAAAAGCTAGAACAAAGAAGTCCTGCCACGGTAGCCCTGTCTTCCCTTTCTTTTGGAGCCAATGTAGGCTGCAGGTGAGCAAGGCCACAGAGAGACTAATTTCTTGCAGCTGACAGATGATAGCTGGAGTGGTGTACTTCCAGAGCTTTGAAAAGCCGCTCTTGAAGACTGTGTGGCATATGTCACAGTATGGGTGGTTGCATTCTCCTTGCCTTGGATTCCCCCAGGATGTGGCACTTTTCCCTCTCAAGGTGTTTAGCACACGAGGGGAGCCCTACCCAACTGTGGCTGCATCAGCTGGGACCTGGTGTGCGCTCCTTGTGCTGCCACCTTTATTAAAGGTAATGTCTTCCACTGCTCTCTGACCAAGCAAAGATTGAGGTGGCTCTGTGCTCAGCCCTTGTGGATCATCAACCTTCATCTTGCCCAGGTGCTAATCTTCAGCCCTGGGCAGTGTCATCCCTGTCAGGCAGCTTGTGCTCCTTCCTGAGTGCCATGTCCCAGCATCTGAAGTATTTCACCCCTCCGTGCATTTCCTCTGTTTGCACAGTGATTACAGAACTAATTTTTGCCCGCACTACAGCATTCCTTAGGTTCCAGAAATGCGGGCTGTTATTGTGATTGTTAAATAAAACCAAAGCTGCGGCTCAGTACCGAGGGTGAAATATTCCCCCAGCCAGATGTGGTAACTATGTCCATAGCTCTCAGGCTTCTGAGAGCTTAAATTGGTCTGAGAAATGAATGTGGCATGTAAGACAACTTGAGGTGAAGCCAGCTTCTGTAGCAAACTTCTGAGCAGGTTCTCCTCTAAATGTTTCAAGCTTTTTTTAACTCGTTTTCAATGTGAACCTTCCGAAATGCCATCTCTTTCCCTGATTCTGCTGACAACAGCTTCTGGGGGTCTTCTGCAACAGTGTGAAAATTATAAGCCATGCCACTTGCCAGTCTGATGATGGGCCATCTGCATTAAGCCACGCTACTGTGTTCATCCTTTAGCTCCTCCTCTCTTGGGTTGGGTATTTTCACTGCTAAGAGTTGATCAGATGTGCTCATCTGCATTTTGTGAGCCAAGGAAAGATTCTCAACATCTGCAAGAACTCTGCCCTGCCCTTACGGGGAGGGTGGGGAACCCCAAAATTTTGTAACCATATGGTTTTGGCTGATTTATGGCTTTAATCATTTCCTCTTGGCAGAGGACCATCCAGCTCTCTGTGCTCTCCACCAGGAACTGACTCATGGAAATGGAGTTTTCCCTCGATACATTGTGAGAGCGAATATCTATGTGTATTTGAAGAAGCTAGTGAGCTAATGTGCAGGTGACGAAGATTTCTAAATGTGGTGGAAAACCCCATAGTTGGCTATTTTAAATAAAGCTTCTAGTTTTATGTATCAGCCATTTGGAGATTAATCTGTTCTAGAGATTTGTCTCCCTCCTTGATCACAAACTGTAAAGCTGGTTACCTGAACGTTGTTGCTTTGCAGAGGTAAGTGATAGCAGGGAGTGGATAGAGTTGATCAGATACCATGGAGATAAGCCTGATATAAAATCCAAACCTTAGTCTTGCTGTCAGCTCTGTGCCCTCTGTTAGAACATCATGGCCTTAGGCATCATCATCATCATCTAGACTTGAATCTGGGATTTGTGGATCTAAAATCACAACCTGCTATGAGCTGGAGGCTCAGGCAGGTGAGCGCACTGTGACCAAACCTGAGGTAAAGCATGTTTGCATAAGCCACAATGAAAAAGATTTAAGCAAACACAATTTCATCTCGCTTCTGTGATAGGCTTGGTGTGCGTGCAGTCTGCTGCTGCTGCTGGGCTGATAAGCAGTGTCTTCCTGAGCTGTAGCAACAAATCAAGTATCTGAACTGCGAGTGGAGGGCACATGGTTGTTACCGTGAGACTGAACTGTCTCAGTGGTAATTGACATCCAGTCACAAGGAGACAGAGCTGCAGTAGGCAGAGCTTCAGAATGTTTGCCAGAAGTCCAGTTGGTTATGATGGGAATCCAGGCATTTGTGTATCAAGGGGTCTCACGGATGGATGTCTCTGCTACATCAGAAGTGTCCTGGCAGACCAAGCTCTTTACATTACATGGCGTGTCACCTGTTCTGTTAAAAGCTGAGAGGTTTTGCATGTTGTTTGTTTCCTGCCACAGGATTAAACACTCCAAAATCAGGGCTTTCTCAGCATCCTCATGAAGTTATTTCCTACCTTTAAATATTATTGTTGTGGAAATTTTTTTTAATCTCAAGCCTGAGTTCATTGGTTCAATTTTATCCTCTTATTTCTGGATAAAAGGCAAAATGGCAGGAGAAGTTGTATTTCTTGCATCAAGGATTGGAGGCGTGATATCACCGTTGTCCCTGCTGTGGAGGAGTTGTGGATGGACAGTCTTGGAAGCAGTGATGCCTCTCCCTTACGAGCAGGAAATCTGCTGCCTTTTAGATGCGTCATTTGTTGACCTCCTAACTGATCTTTGGTGTTTTTGAGACACATCTCAGTGTACATGCACAGCTACAGCCCTAGAAGGTTATCTCTATGCTGTTGCACGTGAACAGGCTGTGCCCAAGGCCAAATCCCGTATAAGCTGACAAGTAGGTGATGTGCAGGGAAAAAATGGGGAGTACAGAGAGTGTTTGTTTGGCTCCTAGGGCTGAAGAGATGGTGATCTGTGCTCGGGAACAAAGACAATTTGCATTTAATTTCTCTGGGCTGCAGTGCTGGCAACAATGGTAGATGTTCATGTGTAGCATTAAGCCCCTGCACGGCCGGGGCTGAATGGCCGCCTTTGTTTGGGGTTGGGGCAGCAGGAGTGCTGCAGTCTGGACTGAAGCTCTGTGTCACAGAGTGTGGCCACAGGCAGGAGGTGGGGAGAGAGAGAAACTGGGTGCTGGGAAAGCCTACCCCGTCTCTCCTGCTGTCCAGGGGAGGTGTTGGGCAGCCTTGGGATGCCCTAAAGAGAAAACAACCCCATCCTCCAGTAGCTGCCCCATGGGGTTGAGGTCGGTGCCTGTCTGTGCTGATGTTCTGCTCTGCACTGAAAAGGGGAGAAGGGGTTGGCTACAGCTCTTCCCAGAGAGATATGGACAGGGGTCATTCAGGAGTAAGCCAGGGCATGCACAAGGTGAATCCTGCTCCTGTAGCTACTTGGGCTCTACTCAAGAAATCGAAGAGTCCTAAATCTAACCTGCCTGGGTTATGGTCTCCTCCCTAGATGAAGCCTTCAGAAGGTGGTGAAGGATGGTATGGGTGGAGAAGGAACGTCAGGTGTGGTGCGGAGACTTGTTCTTCTAGCACCTGAGTTCAGCCCGGTGTTAAGTGGTGGATGTCCCCTAAACTTTGTTAGGGCAGGCTTGGCTCTGCTTTAGCAGGGAATTAACCTGTCATACAGTTTGGAAAGCCCCTCCCCAGGGACTCCAGGCAGCCCTGGATTGTGAAAAGCACATCCCCTCAGACTGGTGGCTAGCAGCCACAGGACACATTGCTGTATCCATCAGCAGTGTTCTCTTCCCCACAGCCCCAGGAGTCCTTACTCACTGCAGTAGCTGACTGTCTGATACAAGTACCCAAGTAGTGGGAGTTTGTCTGAGACCACCACCAGGCAGCAGGTGAGAGTCTTCTGGTTTCTTACCAGGAGTAATTTGAAGTCTACCATTTTCTGCAGTAGGTGGGAGGAAAGTGTGGGATGTAGGATCCTGTTCTGTAGCTCCACATGGAAATGATGTTTGGCTTGGGGATTGACCGTGTAAAACTCTGAGTTAGAAACCTGAGCTTCAGCTCAGAAACCTCACCTACCCCATTGTACAGTGCTCACCACGCCAGCTGAGTAAGACATAGTGTTAATTGCTCTGTGTGCTCCTAAGCTTCTTTCCATGGCTTTCAGGAAGCTGATTAAAAGAGTGAAAGTAAAGTGGGGATTAATGGGATCCTGGCAGAGGCTTGGGGGGGAAAAAAAGGAAATTCCTTGGAGGGGAAAAAGAGGGATTTGAACAGCTGACAGCAAGCCTCTGCAAACAAACCAGGAGAGTTAGGCAGCAGATGGACTAACACTCTCTGGGCTTGTGCCAATGCATCAGATTGATTTTAAAGATGAAGCACCCACTGCCTGGGAAAGCAAGCCCCTCGAGTAGGAGCTTTCCTGGCAGCTGTTCAAACACTAGCTGCTTTACAGTTCGCATTCGGTACACCAAGAGACAGTGAGAAGCACTGGGGACTTGGGATATGAAATATGACCAGTGGGAACTATGGTCCAATAAAGGGGTTATTTTTGTAGGGCAGATTGCATGGAAAATAATGTTCAGTTGCTCGGAATTGCACAGTGTGCAATTAAAGAACCAGGAGAGATCAAAGGGCCATCAAGTCAAACTCTGTGTCTCCCAGTATGGTGAGTGCTAAATCTTTCAAGCAAAGGTGAAGACTTCTCTGGAGTTCAGTTCCAGAGGGGAATTATTTTGCTGGGCCTCAGCTGTAGACCTTGCTGTAGATAGCTTATGTCATGAGCTATGACTGCTGTCCTGACTAGCCGTGTTACCGACATCTCCCCTGATGTGTCTGAATTGAACTCACAGGGTGCCTCAGTGATGGGCTTGGATAGGTACAAATGCCCCCTTCTCCCACACCATCCTTTTCCTCCTACAGAAACTATATGAGCCAGAGTGCTTTATTTGTCCCTCCTGCCTTTTTCTCAAAATTAAATAAAACCCTTCCTGTTTGTGAAAAAAACCCTACGGAATAATAAAACATGTGAAGACTCCTCGGTGAAATAAGCATTTTCACAGCAGTTTGTTCCATCAGAATATATATTACATATATGTGATATATGCAATGGTCCACTTAATTTATGAAGGCTGTTCCATGGTTCTCCCGCTTAGTTTCCCGTTATATATTATGTTTCTCTTTTAAGTCTGCCATACACTGTTTCTATGGTATGCACGACAAGGAGAGACAATCTCAGACCCTGTGCCGGTGCCAGCTCCCACATCTTGAATTGCCCCTTGAACATAAGCTTATACAAAAGTTAATCAGTTTTTAGGCTGATTGTACAACATGTGCAGTTGTGATTAGAGACTATATTTAAGACTTCTTTTGCCAAAAAGACTTCAGCAATGACAAGCTTACAAGTATTTCAGCAAAAGGCTGACACAAATGTGGGGTGGGCTGGGAGTGCCACACAATTTATACTCTGCCCTGAGGAAACGTCACCCCCCCACCCTGGCACAGCACCTTCCTCCGTCTCTGTTGGTGTTGCAGCAAAGGGTACTTTGTCATCCTGCCTCCTCCTCCATGGCAGGGTTTCTGATGCAATAGGACCAGAGTGAGAAAACAAGTATGATGCAGCAGGCCTGGCAAAGCACAGCTGTGACAAAAGGAAAAAGTACTCGGGGGCTGGCAGTAGGTCTGATATCAGGGATTTCAGTGGGGCAGAGAAGGTAAAGAGAGAGCAGCAGCAGCTGCTAATTCCCGTTGATGAAGAGTTCCCTGTTCCCCTCACTGCGCTGCATGTTGCTTGCAGGAGGAGTAACTTGGAGAAAACCAATATCCAGCTGTCGCTCAGAGGTCGGATGGGTTGTGTCTTGATGTGTGTGGTAGCGTGTCTTGACTTTCGAGTAGGGTCTTGCTGAAGTGAGAGAACCCGATCAGAGAGGATTTGCAGTCAGATTTTCAGCTGTAAGTTAAGACAAACTCATGTCTGTTTGCTTGGCTGACAACCGTGAGCCTGGGAGCTGGTGAGTTGGCCTTTCGCTGCTGGGCTGTTTGTTCAGATGTACTCCACACAAATAGCGTGACAGGGGCTGACAGGCTCTACCAGCTGCTTGGGCATTTATGACATTGTGCAAAATAGGAATGGTACTCCCTAGAAAGCCAGCAGGAATTTGGCACCAGTACCATCAGGCTCAGATGAATATCACATAAGCATCCACTAAATGGGCATGTATCAAGATTTATCCAGTTGAATGAGAGGTTTGAGGATTCCCAAAATAGCATCCCATCAACCAAAGCTCTCTCGGTCTGCTTTGCTGCAAGGCTATTGATAAATATTAAAATAAAAGTTATTTGCCCCGGTGGAATCTTTTGTTGTAACCTGCCAGTTTTACACCCCTGACTTCAGTGCAGCACCACTGGCATGGAGCTGTGACATTTTGATGGTGAATCTAGTCCTGCATTTGCTTTAGGAAACTAATTGAATGGATTTCTAGAAGTGGAAATGTCATAGTAACTGATGGGAAATACATCAGGTAAACAGGTAAGAAATGACAGGTTTCATGACTGATAGCCAGGCACGTTAAAGATATGGATATTTACTTGGCAGGGATCGTTACTAGAACAAAGCATTTTGTGTTTCATGGAAAATAAATGCAAATGTAAAATTATTTTATTTTATTTTATTTTATTTTATTTTCTCCTCTCCCAGTCACTGAGAACACTTGATTTCAAATGCTGCTTTCCTGCTCAGAGAACGGAAATGTTTTCTGGACAGACCCCGAGGCTGGTAGCACCAATGTCAGCCCGGAGTCACACCTCAGTGCGAGTTTCTTTGCATTTACACCAGCACTGTAGATGAGCTTCTGGCTCACGAAAGCAATCAAAGCTAATCGATGTGGCTAGAATTTGAAATTTCAAATGCTTCTGTTGAATGGTTTATGAGCAATCTACAGGCTAGGTGTTATTTGCGGAAAGTATCCAGCAGTTAATTTCAAATCCCATATACGTTTCAGATGTTCATAAGCTACTTGCAGACAATTTGCAAACAGAAAAAGAGGATAAAATTCATCAAAGTAAATGATCTGCCATGAATTATTCATTTGGTTCCCATCAGTCATGCCAGATCTCTCCCTTGTTGTTAGTTTCTGCAAAGAGATCAGGGATTGAATGTAGCTTAGAGACAGAAGCATGCGTTCACCCCTAGAGGTACTTCAGCAGAGCAGACCTGCGGCATGTAGGTGATGAGAATAAGAAAGCTTCTGTGGCACATGGCATTCCATTCTGTGGATAAACAGCAGATTTTAGCCAGCAGGGCTGTCAAGCAGGCTGCTTCCACAAGGACTGTTTTTAAACAGAAAACCCCAGCTACCAAAACAAACCCTGAACTTGAAGGAGAGAAGAAAAGAGAGAACTGGGGGTGTCTGATGTTAACAGGAAAGATGGGTTTGTTTCAGCCCATCCTACCAGCAGGCTGAGGGTAGCTTTGCCTTTTAATGTGGGAGGGAAAAGTATGGGTGAAGTGAAGTCCAGACCACTGAGAAGCAAAAACAGGTATCACCTCACCTGAGAATGTTTTGGGTACCAGCATGGCTTCCTTCCCTGCCTGTGTAATTGATTCATAGTCACAGGCCCTCTCCCATAACGAGCAGAAAATGGACAGAGGAACTAAGCAGGGTCTGTGCAACATCTTATCTGGAGAGAGTGGCAAGGCTCTGTACCCCTTGATTAATATATCTGGAAATTATATCCAGATATAGATTTTTTTGGGGGGGAAAAAAGGCAGATGATTAAAGGGAAAGGGCCTCCCTCATTCATTGCTGTTTTGCATGGGTCAACAGCAGAGAAATATAGCTGATACCAACTGGATTTTGATAAATGGCATTGGCATAGCACAAATAAGAGCGCTAAGAGTAAATTAGCTGTCTTACATAAAAAAAAAAAAAAAAAAAAAAAAAGATAAAAAGGTTGAGTTTAATTAAAAAACAATGCATGTAGCAGCATGAGCCCTCAGCACTCAACGGGCTCTCATACGAGGCCCTTATGACCTGGATTTAGTTGCAGCATGGACATATTATTCCTATTCTTTCAATAAACGCATTGGCACGCTGCATGCACAGTAACAAGACAGACCCAGATCTCCAAAGCTGCAGACCAGTGCCTGAGGTGCTAGGTTACAGCTTTTACTATTCAGAAAGTGTAAATAAATAGGGCATAATAGAGTTTAGGAAACAGAAATGTCACGTAGCTGAAAGAGGGCGTCTAGCAGCACAACCCATAAGATCGTCTGTTGAAGCACCCTCTGCACTTCAATTTACATCTTACACTTTTCTGTGAGCCCTTTCCTTGAGAACCACTTGGCAACATTTAATTTAATAGACAAGTGTACCTGTCATCTTTGGCCTGTTGCTTCTGATGCTGCTGTAGCACAGACAGCTTGCTGGGGGTGAGTGAGAAGGGCTGGTTTCCCAGTCTGGGAGAGCTGGGGCTGCTGGCAGCTGGCTACCTGCCTCCCAGAGCATGCATGGCTTCTCATTTCAGTCCTGGTTTGGAAAGGAAGGTCTTGTATGCCTCCAGGAAAGAACGGCAAGGGTCTCAAAGAAAGGTCATGTGGAAGAAATTCTTCAATTTTTTAATAATCTTGCCTTTCTTGCAGCAGGTTAGGAACAGGCTCATACAGCCAGGAAGTTGTACTGGAGTTAATTTCCCTTTTATTTTAAGCTTTTACTGCAGTCTATTTGACCTGAAAATTAATCCTAATCTACCACATACGGCGTAACATGTTTTATTTTAGAGTGTATTACGTGCACACAGTTTCAAGATCTTAACTATCTCTTGTCACCTGTCTAAGGCAAGCTAAGGGGAGGGCTCAACAGGATGCTGCTGAGGTGATGGCACTGGGGTCATGAGAGGGGAGACAGGTCCTGTTTTTGTGGGGCTACCTGCCCTGTCTGTCCTGTCCTGCCACCCCTTTCCAGAAAGGCTCCCTGGCCCCTGAGGCCAGGCACAGGCAGTGGTTTGACCGAGAAAGCAGCAGCCAGAGAGAGAGAGAGGAGTAAATCCCATTACAGAGGTCGTTCAGCCAGGGGTTCAGCAGGAGTCTAAAATGCTCTATTTTTAAGATTGTCAAAACCTGTACAGGAAAGGGTTATTCAAGTCAGCATGCCTGGATGAAGACACCAGCCTGATCCCTGTGGGAGTAGACTCATTTCTCTTGCCTGCCCTTGCAGCCTTGTGACCCGAGTGGTGCTCCCTGGCCGTGGCTGCCTGGACAATGTCCCCAGTGCTAAGATCTGGGCAGTCACATTGCACCTCGTGGCAAAGGTGTGGGGGACGCTGAAAACTTGGTGATGCTAAATTGCTCTGCCATTAATGACACAGACTCTGTTACCTCAGTTACCTCATGTCTCATTTTAAATACATTTGCTGGCAGGCGGCAGTTTCGCAGTCTTACTTACATTGCCATAGAAACAATCTTTTGCATTCCTCTATTTGTTGTGCATTTTTGTTAAAGGCTTTTTCTTCTTTACTTATCCACTCCATCTTTTCATTTGCCGATGCTTTCTTCATTATGCCCTTCCAATTCCCTCACCTTTTAGCTTGCCCTGCTGCAGCTAAGTGTTTTTCTTGGTAAAGATACCCAGCTCGCTGCCTCTGCCTCTATAGGTGTCGAAATCCACCGGTGATACACCACACAGATAAGGAAAGTGGACTAAATGTGTCCAAGTGGACCTGTGCCTATGCCCACAAGTGTTGGGATGAGGAGAGGAGTAGGAAGTGGGAAGAAATGTGATATTCTGGTGTCAGACCAGTTGCCCTTGACAGTAATGAAACCAATTTAAACTTGTGCTTTGTGACCAGGGAATGAGGCTGCCCATCAGATAAGGGGCTCTGGGACTCCAAGGGTTGTCTCGCTCTGTTCATGTACACCAGAAAGGAGCACTGCTAAAGCCTCTGTGCTCCATGTAATTATAAGAAGACAAAAATCTTTTTGGCCACGCTGATTAGACAGATTTTATTATGAATCACACTCCCCGGTGGATAGCATTTGATTGTTTGCTTCAGAAGAGAAAAGGAAGAAGAAAGGAAAAGGAAGATGTTTAGGGCTTTTCTGATTACAAAGGGTGACTTTTGCTAACACCCAGATTATATCTTGTTTCTTTCCTTCTCTGCCCTTGTAGGCAGGAAGTACCCAAGAAGAAATAAGCACTATTTATGAGAAAAAAAAGAAAAAAAAGCAAATATATTCAGTGACTGATCGCATAAAAACAAATACGTGTTTTTTTCCCCCCATTCCTCATGGGAGGCTGCTCCACCGCTGGCAAAGATACAGGCAGTGATGCATCCAGAATCACCTTGCAAGTGCTGGGCAGGGCCAAGGACCGAGCGTCATCCTTTGAACATGGGGGAGGGTTTTCTGTGCCAGGCTGGATGCTTCTCCTGAGCTGCTGGAAAATCTCCCAGCAGTGAGCCATGTCACCAGCTGCAGCATGTCCAGCCTTTGCTGTGACATACAGTGGGTGAGGGGATGGAGGTTATTACCTGGGCTTCTGTGTTACCACTGCCTATTTTCCTTTCTTTTTTTGTTAGATTTTTTTTTTTTTTTTGAGGGCTTTACATTTACTCTTCAACGATACCCCTTATTTAAATTCCTCTTCATCAGAGATGCAGCCATTTTGTATGTCTAGGCAATGAAACTGTGACAAGTGGCTGGAGTATATAGGAAAAACCCTAAAATCCCGCTTGTCTTGCATTAGAAGATAAACAAAACCTAGAATTTCTTCTCTAAACAGGGCATGAGAGGAACTAAAAGAACTAACAGCTGTAAGAGTGTTTGGTTTTAACATCAGGAAGACACATGGAGCACAGATTTTGTTCCTTCTTTCCCTGGCATTAGCAAATCCTTTAGGAGTACCAAATGTAGTGATGGTGAGGTGGACGGAACGGAGAAAGAAGAACAAGATTTAACTGGATTCTTCCCACCCATCAAAGTATTCAGGGTGTGCAAAGGGGAACATACTCAGGAGAGCTTTTGATTCTTGCTGGGCTACTCCTCATTTTTTTTTTCCCTTGGAAGCAGCTGTGCACCAAAATCTGTTTATAGTACATAGTTATTAAGATCAAATGTAGCAGTAATAGCATGTGACAGTCTTCTCTTTTCTGAATCAATTTGTACCATATATGACTCTTAGTTCTGTCAGATGAAGTGAACTGTGACAATGTCTATCCATCCATCAGGACAAATCAAGCTATTCGTACATTTACTCTGAGAGCATCTTAGTGCATTTAACATTTTTCCTGTGGCAGCATTTCCCAGTTTTGTAATGCCAAATGTAAGATCTGTGGGGTCACCAAGTTCTTCAAAATTAGTGAGAACTACATTGGCCATGTTGATGTCACCTAATCACTTGTATTTCCTGTATGTGTTCTCCTTCCAATACTGTTTTCTTCTTCATTTTTTTTTTTTTTTCCTCTTTATTTCATATACAGGGAACTTCTTTCCTCTTGTCACGTATGGATATTGTGCACAAACTCACAGCTGACCCATAAAGATGCTCCAAGTGCTATTAGCTAATGGCAGCTATTAGTGCTGCTGGCTTGCTGGTGTGGAACAGCCAGGGCTTTGGGAATAGAAATGCACACTTTTTCAGTTTGATGATGTTGCAGTGCAAGTTCGTTATTAGAACTGGGTTACTGTAGTGGGAAACTGCTTCAAAGAGAGGCCCCAGAAGTTGTGCTTGGAGGGTCTGAAACATGTGTTGGTGTGAGGGCAGAACACCCTTGCTCTTCCAGGGAGAGCAGGACCAACCATGGGCTGCTGTATCCAGTGTATTCCCAGCAGAACTTGTAATGTGTAAAGATATGTCCAAAGGCAAAACTAAATTTCTCCCAAAGGTAAAAAAAAATCTCCTTTTTATAACTCCACTTGAAGTAGCAGTTGCCCTAATCTGACTTTCCAGGTGACTTTTTATGTACGAACATAATTTTTCTGCACGGGAAGCTCATGGTGTTTATTCCATGACCCTGAATTCACAAGACTCTTCAGAACCTCAGCTGCAGCTATTGGTACTTTTCATTCCCAAAGTTATTTTTCTCCCTTGTCCTCTCCAGAGACTTAATTAAACAAGAAGAAGCTAAATGAAGGATCAATAACTGACTTGCAGCAAGTGCTGCTTCCACGTGGTAGCGCGGTGGCGATCTGTGCCTTCTGATGCTCGGACCATTTGGGGAGCATCCTCACCCCCTCTGACTCCATTTCCCTTTGCACTGGGATCTTCCACAGCATGCTGTCTTGTCAATGGGTTTATCAATGTGGTGAACTACAAACTCCTCCTGCTTTAGGCTTCCTTCCTTAATGAGCACAGACACACCCCATAAGATGACTGCTGTTGCTGTAGGAGACATCATTTCTACACTGACCCAAAAAAATTCTAAGGGCTGTCTTCACAGAGCAGCCAAACAGGCTTGGCTGGACAGAACAGAGCACAATAAATCCCTTCAATGAGATCCCAAGTGGTGGGTGTCATGTTGCTGTTCAAGCCTTTCGACAAAGTTTTGTTTTCATACCACTTTGATTGTCTTAGGGCAGCTGTAGGGAGTTATTGCTCCTTCAGAGGTAAGCAGTGTTTTGGTAGCAGAGTAAATGCGTAGTCCTTTTGCACCTCCCTGCTGCAGAAGTGGCTCTGTTGGAGAGGGAAGAAATTACTTCAGTTTTTAGCTGGACATTTTTTATTTTTTAGCAAGAGAGGTTCCACTGCTCAGGCCAAAGATGCTACGTGACACACAGCAATGATGCCTTCACCAACACAGACACCGCTGCCCTTGAAGGACCTAGCCGTGTAACTAGAGACTGCTGAGTGAAGCCTTTCCTTCTCTGAGCAGGCTTAGTGGGGCTGCCACGGACCTCATGGAAATAATGACTGTGGTCTGGGAAATAATGACTCTGGTCTTCTCTGGTCAGAGGAGATTGCTTGTGCTGTTAAGTACTGTGATGTGTAGGGAGAGACTGTAGGCTCGATCTCTTACTCGCACTTACTTAAAGCGTTCTCCTCTAACTAAGCAATAAGCTGTGGTAAATCACCCTCTTATACCCTGATGCTTTGGTTATAATGTTTCATTAAACAGCTCTAATTGAATGTCTGGAGAAGCTTACGTCTCCCACAAATCCTCCTCTGCTAATGGAAAAGTCATGTAAACAAGAACCACTTTATTACATCCATTGTTCCAATAATGCCGCTTCCAAATGGGAAAGACTTGAATCAGAGCAATTTACTCCTTGTCTCAGTGAAGTTTCTCTTCTGGTCAGTTTTACTGGGAGGAGAAATAAAAGGCACACTGAAAACACGTTAGCGTGAAAAACGGCTGCATCTTGCATGCTCCATGGTCTCGGGAAACCATGTCGAGTGGCATGTTCAAAAACCATTTGCAGAGCACACATCTCCTCCCAGGGCTGACACAGCCACTGAACTTTCTGCCCCGGTGCCTGCTGTGCCAGAGCACGGTTGGTAGTGTGGGGGTTGATCAATACCCCAAAGCCATGCGAGGCAAACAGAGTCTGAATTGCCTCCCAGCAGTCGAGGCACTGTGGCATCCAGCGGGGTCATTCCTAATTTGCCCTGACTTGTAAGTTGTTTCAGGCCTGCAATTTGGGTCCTTGTATTCAGGGACAGCCAAAGTTAACCCCATAAGGTAAAAAATGCGGGAGTTTGTCATTGCATGAAAGCTTGTAGAGAAGGTAATTTTTGATCAGCAAAAAACTGTGTCCCCGTTAAATTCCTTATTTCCTGTAATTTCTGGTAGATTCATGCAGTGGTTCTCCTCTGTTCCCAGCAATGGGCAAGGCCAGTTGGATCTTCCTGGGACTGGGGACACACTGGTGCACAGGTTTTGACCATACAGAACTCAAATCCTTTCTGCTAACTGGTCTGAAATTTTCACAGCATAACTCTCAGTTCCCACGTGAGGGAAGTCCTCCAGCACAAGTGGTGCTGTTCCTCTGATGCTTTTATTCCAGCCTTAGCTTTAGGTTGGACCTGGTACCACCTTGCACCTCCGCTGGGGGATGCTTTATCACATCATTGTTAAAGCAACACTGGGACACCAGGACACTGTGCCTGGACCAGCTGCACCAGTCCTTTATTACCTTGTGAAGAGAGGTCGAAAGGCTCCAGCAAGCATTACTTTCCCTTCAGTCATCAGAACTGTAAAACTTGCAGGAGAGTCCCTGGTGGGGCCTTGCACTCAGAACTTTAAAACTCCATCCCTCACTCTCCTGTTTGGTTTTCTCAACGACCTTGCATGAATCATTCAGCTACCTGAGTCCTCAAGTAACCTTACTGTAAAAGCAGCAACAACATGACCCTGCAAAAATTGTGTCCTGGCATCACAGCTGCATTCTACATGTGTCTGCTGTTTGCTATAGATCACCAGGTGAAACTTCCAAAAGGCAGCATGAGCACTCCTTTCCCTGTCTTTGATCATCAGGTGCTGCATTGCATGGGATACTTTGAATTCTCTAGTCTATTTTGGGGGAGGAAGGAGGAAAATGAGATCAAGGCAGTTACTGAAGGCAAGTCAGGCTCAGACTATAACTGTGCTATGTTTAAAATATTTAATTCCACAGTATGAGTCACTATGACTTGGCTGCTATTGACCTGGGTAACCTGAGTCAATATTGCATAAAAGGCCCTCTCATTTTGTCACTATAAATAAAATCTGTGATTATTCATAGCGAATACTAAGTTTCTATTACCATAAGCAGTCTTACAAGAGCATTATGCTCCAAGATGTGGCTGTGTCACTGCTTGTGGGTCATCTGGTGGGTGACCGGCTTGAAAGGGGCAGTGCCTCTGCCCTCGAGCATTTCTGCCCCTGCCTGGTAGAAGGAGAAGCCTGCTTCCAGAACAAAAACCACTGAAAAAATTGTGCAGCGATTGCAAAACCAAGAAAAGAACCTGAGGGGGAAAAAGTGAAAGAAGCTAAACATCGAGAAAGGAAAAGGAAGTTGTCTCTCCCTCCCTGCCTCCCTCAAGGCTAATTTTCATTATTAGCTGCTGTTTTATGGCACCATCCCCTCCTACTCCATGTGGTGTAATTGGGCTGGCACATGCTATGCACATCCTAAAGGGACATGGTAATTACTTGTTGGATAACCAGAAAGCCTGTGCGGGGATGTGTTTGTGATGAGCCCTCAGTGCCCTCTGGCCCTGCCTGTGACCAAACCCACTGGTGATCCCAGCCATCCTACAGAGCCTTCTTTTTCCTCCAAAGGGTTTATAAAAGCTCAGTGGGTGGCACCAGGTGCCTCTGAAGGGGCTGAGCTGCCTCACTGTGCCCTTGGGGGGGCAGATTTCAGTGAGCCCAGCAGAGATGTGGCCTGTCACCTGTGTTGGTGGCTATGCAGATCAGACTCAGGAGCAGCTCTAGCCGGTGGAGGATGGGGGTGAGTAAGGTTCTGTGCTCTAAAATAGAGGGTGACACCTTGAACAAGGGGAGGGTAAAACAAAGGGATTGGTGTACTATTTGCATGTGTTAGAGCTGTCCTTTCTAGTGTTGTATTCCTGTATGTCTTGATGGTAAAGCACCATGGATGAAAAAGGTGATTAGACAGTGAAGTGTGGCCTCTTGATTTTGTCTGAGTTGTGGCACTGAAAGACAGTCTTTAATCGTCTCTGTGATTGTCAGGGGAACAGCACTAATCTGCTCCCTGCTCTCACTCTGGAAGACACTGGAGAGGCTCCCTTGTCCTGCAAGAGGATCAGCTGGGAGCAGCCATGGGTAGAGAGATCTTTAGAGGTTGGATTATGGTGTTTGCATTGCAGCTTTACCAGGGAGTCTGTTACGGAGACATTTTAATGTTGATCTATGCTTTAATAGAAATGGGTGAGTGACACCCTTCAACACAAACTTCTGCCTCTACATTGTATGCCCTACACTGCATTAGGTCTTCTGCCAAACCCCAGTGCTGGTGCTGCAGGGAGAGGGTCTGTTTCTACCACCACATCTCACCCACTTCACCTTTTTGTCCCACACGGCACAGCAGATGTCCCACTGACCCGCGGTGCCTTCCTACAGCAGCCTTCTGTCTGCAGCTGACTCTGTTTTCTGTATAAATCACTCTGTAAGGTATCTCAGCTGCTCAACCTGGTCTTCACACTAGGTTCTCACACAGATGGCAAAGTCTGTGGCCGGTAAAAAGGTCTTCCTCATTAATTACTTCACTCTTCAAGTCCTTCACTGCAGATGTCTCTGTGCACAAACCAGGTAAGTAGATATTGTTGGCTTATTTTATGTCTGGAAAAATTAGGTCCATGGGGTGATCAGCATGGTTTAAATAGAAAGAGACAGATGTTAAATTACTTTCCTAGAACATTAAGGTGCTCACTGTCCCCAGAGTCCTCGGCTTAGATTCACCAGCAGAGGCCATTTTTACAAGACTGGCAGTGGGTTACTTTTAAAAGATTTTCATGTTTGAATAGAGAGACTCACCTCAAAGAAAAACCTGAGTATGTGTGTGTCATGACAAATATGAGCACAGAGGTTACAAGCTTCTGAGTACTGAGCTGGAAAACGCTCAGTGAAGAAATAACATCCTGTTATTTACCAGAGGTTTTGGAACTGGGACTAAAATATGGCACAGACCAGTCACCGCTTTTCTCATCCATACAAGTTTTATTGTACGTGTTAATTGTGACCAAAGTTACTATTCTTCCTGAATGGATTCGAAGCTATGTGAAGTTTTGAGGCCTGGGTAGCTGATGGAAATTTGCTAAGGCAGTATGGCACCACTAAACAGATTACCTTGCTGGAAGCTCAGGTACAGTTGGCATCCCCAACAGAGTTAGCCCTCTGCTGCTTGCACAGTCCCAGATAAGCTCTGTTGAATTAGCCTCTTCCCCTGGACTGCTCATCTGCTGTATTTCTAACCCACCTTTGGACTCAAATAGTCCACTGTACTCAGCAAGCATTTACACAGCGCTTGCATGGTTGATACTCCAGTGTACACAGAGCCATAGGGGGACAGGTTTTTGAAAGTGTGTATGGAGTATATGTTTAAAGCTAGAATAAATGCCATAAAATTGGGAGCAGTTTCAGGTTTGAGAGGGGCATAAAGCCCATTGCAATGCTTAGACTGGAGGAGGAGGGTTTAGAAGAGCAGGCTGCTTGCCCCAGCACTTACAGGGTTCAACTGAGAGATTTTCTCAAGGCAAGGCAAAATCACAGAATATCCTGTTGGAAGGGACCCCCAAAGATCATCAATTTTAACTCCTGGCCCAGCACAGGACACCCCAAGAATCACACCATGTGCTTGAGAGATTTGTCCAAACACCTCTGGAACTCTGTCAGGCTAGTGCTGTGACCACTTCCCTGGGGAGCCTCTTCCCATGCCCAACCACCCTTTGGGGTGGAAGCTTTAGGAACCTTTTCCTAATATCCAACCTAAACCCTGACACAACTTCTGGCCATTCCCTCGGGTCACCACAGAGATGAGATCAGTGCCTGCCCCTCCTCTTTCCCTCTCAAGAAAGTTGTAACTGCAGTGAGGTCTCCTTCAGTCTCCTCAGGGTTGAATGGGCTAAGTGACTACAGCTGCTCCTCAAGGCCCTTCATCAGCTTTGCTGCCCTTCTTTGGGCACTCTCTAATGGCTTAGTATCTTTCTTATATTGCAGTGACCAAACAAGTGTCTGCTTTCCCCATCTTGTGAAACAGAACTAACACCGGGCACCTGAGCTGCTGTCCTAGACGCCTCTGAGGACTTTCTCAAGGAGATAGAAATGCTGTCTGAGATGTCATATGCAGCTGGAAAGACTTGTGTAAAATATCTCGGCTGAAAACCCTCAAGTGGCCCATGTTGGCTGTTCTCATGCTCTGAATCAACAGACCTTGACACCTGTTAACTTAAATGTTTCCACCAAATTGGGCATTAGTAAGCTGCAGCTAACATTTTCTTCCCATTTTTTTTTCCCCTAGGAAGTTTTCTAGCAAACTAGAAAAGCCCTATCAAGAAGAAGGGATTTTTCCAGATGAAAATTAAAGGGTTTTTTTTCCCCCTTTCTCTTCTCACTTGATTTCTAATGGTTACTTTAGAAATACTCAATCTTCATAGAGACCAAAAGCAAACTCCATCCCGGAATAAACAAATGTATACTCATGTCTATGTATATCCCTATATACATATATATATATTCCTAAACACATAAAAAAACAAGTGTGTGGCATTTCTTGGAGTTATGTGGATGGTTTTGGATGCCTACTTTATTTACTGTACTTCTGTTTGAGAGGAAAATTGGATTTGGGCCCATATATCTCTAAGGGTGCATTATTCGGCTTTTAATCTACATCAGGCTGTAACAAAGCACATCGCATATCACAGCTTCTGCTGCCTCTGCTACAAATTTTGTATTTCAAGAATATTTATGCATACAGGATTATTTAGTTTGGTGGCAGAGGTGTTGCATTCTGCACTTTTTTTTTTTTCCTGAAGAGTATTACCGGTGTTTACTGTTTGAATTGAATGTTCACATCAATTCCATTCTATGGAATGGAGGATATACCTTTGGACTGGTGAATAATGACAGTCCCCAGTAAACAAAAGGGTTAACTTTGCACATCTTTTCCTCTGCTGGGGAAAGGCTGCCAGGGATGGAAAGAAGGAGAAATGGAGGCTCCCTCTCCACTTTTGAGGAAGGGATGAGACTCAGCAAGGAGGGGCTTCCAGGTGGTTTGTTTCCAACAGTTCCTAGTTTCTGCTATGATACGAACGAAAAAGCATCAGCTTTGCGTGATTTATTATGTATTTGTATATCTGCACTGGACCAGTCAGATTCCAACAAGGACTTGTCTAAAATGTCTCTATTCAACCGTGTTATTTTTTCCACTTGTCTTGTCTCCCTAAGCCCAGCTCCTGTAAATACTTTGGCCCATCCTGGACTTTAAAAGGAAGATCAGCAGTGCTAAGCTCTCTCAAATTCCCTTGAGGGCAGCTTTTTCTCCCCTGTGCCCTAGAGAGTCCTGTCAGCTGCTGTGCTCCAGTGACAAGATGGCTGCATTTCACAGCAAACGAGATGCTTTATTAGCACGCGGCTGTAAAATACTTTGAAACTCTAGTAGATGAATAATGTTGTATCATAAATATAAAATGAATATTGGTTTACAGTTCCTGAAATATTAATTTGTGCATGGAGTCACTCTTGGAATGTTTTTTTTACTAAATGTAAAGATCTTTTCGAGTTCTGAATGTCCTTGCTTTGGTTTTTATTATTAATATTCCCTCCAGGAGACATTGACTTTCACTTCCCCTAGACATGCTGACTCCTGCCTGCCAGAGTGATTCAGCAGCTTGCCACTCACTTTTACAGAAGGAAAGTTTTCTCCTGGCTCCTTTCACTGGCTTGGTGTGACATTGGCTGCAATCGAGGGACGTATTAGTGTGGCTGGTTGACTCTTCACACCGACTTGGTGCTGAGCAGCTGGGCAGCTCTGAGCCCTCTGTCTAGCTGGTAGCTCTGTCCCTTATACAGGGAAGAAGATCCCCGTGGAGAGCATCAGGGTGCTCTGCCCCTCTGCCTTTTCCTTTTCCAGGTAGGATCACGTTAAATATCCAAAAATTATTTATAATTTAGGCTGGCTGCTGAGTATCTGTCACAGTCATCCTGGTGTATAGAGGAAATTCTACAGAAAAATGCTGCTCATTTGTTTAACTGTAGCAAACACCCATAAAAATTGCAAAGGATAGGGAGTGATTAACACTGTCTTTTCTTTTTTTCTTTCTCATGCAAAAGGTGAGGGTAGGCCATTATTTTTAATTGAACTCAGGGAGAGGAGACTCACATTACAATATTTAATTGCATTTTTGCTTTCCTAATAAAGCGTTAAATACCTGTCAGGGCTCATAAACATAAAGCCTAACATAAACCAAACCAGCGACATAGATGTATATACCTGCGTGCAAACCACCTGACTGGTATGTCTTGTTTTATTAGAGCATGGTATATGAAGCTAAATTATGTGGGGCTTATGGATCCTTAAATTACATGTTTTTATCGATCTCTTGTCACTCTTAAAAATATATTACAGAGGAAAAGAATGCAGTCTTTGATACTTTGATACTACTCCTACTGAAAAAGAAGTTCAGCTGCAACCCATAAAAGATCTGAGAAACCATAATTCAATGTATGGGTCTGACAAAAATGTAAAACACTTGGTTGTAGCTAATTAGTTTTAAAAATTCCACGTCCATGCCTTTAGACACCAGATCAAGAATCAGTGTTGAAGTCATTCATGGGACAACTTTCCTGCTTGCCCTGGGGTATGCGTTTTGAAGAAGACATCTTTGCACAAAATTTTCATATCCCCCAAATAACCCAGTGATCTTCTTTGCCCCTTATCCTCCACCAGACCTAGGAAACAGGGTCCTGGGGTTTGAAAGCCTGATTTCCACAGCAGCATCATTTCTGCAAACCTGTCCTCTCTCTGGGTGCCAAACTGGGGGGAGTAAGACCCACCAGTGTGTGGCCTTTGTGCTTGGACACGACAAAATTTTGTATGTGGAGACTCACAGTGGTGCTTTGGGAAGAGCTCAGGTATGAAGGGCTGGGATCTGGCTTGCTCCCTTTGTGGTATCCACCATCAGAGTGGGAACAAACCTGTCAGCACGGGATGAAGCACTGATGGCGTGGTTGAGAATACTGTGGTTTGTCTTATCTGGTGGAGAGGAGATGGGGTGGAGAAGCAGGGTGGTTTGGTGCTGCTCCCCCATGCTGGGTGAGCCTGATTTGACTGGTGGCTGTGGCATGCCTGTACCCTGCTGTAGCTCATTGCCCTTGGGTGAGGTGCTGAGTGATTCACAGCAACCACTCTTATATCTTTTAAGAAATTAATCTGTTTCCCTAGTGGCCTTTTGTTGCTGCTGGAATTCAGCTGCTAGCTCCAAAATGTACATCTTTAATACTGTTTGATCTCGTAGCACAAAACAAACTGGATGCTCACGTGGGATAGACCTGAACATAAACTTAGCACCTTTTTTTCCTACATTGGAGAAATCCCATCATTTTACCTGTCTCTGAACTTGTATTTTTGTGCTCAGATAAAGACAAATATTAAATATGTACTCATGTCCCAAAACTTGTTCCTGGTACTCAGCTACTGAAAATTCAGCCCTGGCCCTCATAAATTGTTACTAATGTTGGAAGTTGCCTTTTTGTCTTATCTGCAGGAAGCACCTGCATTGCTGCATTTACCAAGAGCAAGAGTATTTCTTCTGTTTCTGCAGAGAGATTTAAAAGAAGAAACTTGGCCAGTTCATATGCTACTGAAGGTATCAGCAGAATTTTAATAGGTGAGATAAACATTAGTGAAAGGAAAAATAAAACTAGTTTTGTGGTTAGTTTTGAAGCTGAGGACTGGGTTCCTGGGTTTCAGGGCATTTTCAGATCAACTTGCCTGTCTGACACCTGGATTTCATTCTCCTACAATTTTAAGAGGAGGAAGGATGTGCATTTGTCTTGAGCAGTAGGTCTGCTTTGAAAGTTCATTGAAATTCAGAAATCCCATTTTCCAACAGCCATCCCCTGGCACTTTACAATTCATGCCTCTAAAAGGGATTGCTTGTGAAAAACCCAGCTGTGGGAGCATAGCACAGATTTTGGAAATGTTGTCACTAGTGTTTCACAGGAACTTTGCTGTCTCTTTGGTTCTGCTCTCAAGGAGGTCTCTGATCTGTGAGTGAGGATATTTTACTCCAGACATACAGTTTCCTCTTTCAGCTTTCCCTGCAGTCCCTTCCTAGGAGGCTCCCATCCAATTTGCACTCTGACACATTTTTCGGTACGCCCTTTATGGTGGTCTAGGACCCACCTCAGGGGCACCTGAGATATCTGCAGTGGGGAGAGGAATATTCCAGAGAGGAGCAAGGCAGCTGTCTGAGCACAAATCCCACTGCAGCATCCCACTTGTGTGTCAGAGCCACTGGGCTCAGTCCTGCCGTGTGCTGAGACACTGAAGAGGCTCCAAGAGTCCCTCTTTGAACACACACATTGAGTTATTTGTTCCCGAAGAGAGGAAGTGGTGTCACATGCTGAGAGTTGTTTGTGAATCTGGGGATGTTCTGTTCTGAGGGGAGCCTGAGCCATGGCTGGCTGGCAGGGTGGAAACATGCCTGCAAGTTTCTGGTGACTCATCCTGGACAAAAGTGGTGTGGAACCAGGTAGGACATGGCTGGCACAGTCTGTGGAGGGAGGATGTTTCTGAGGACAAGGCACACTGGCCAGATGAATCTGAATAGAAAATCACTTTATTGCATGTCTTCTCATTGCATGTCCCTTTGACCTGAAGGCGAAAGGAGGCACTGCTCTCAGATACAGCCATGCCTCTGAGCTTGTTCTGCATGGAGCCTGTTGGTTGTACACCAAGGGGAGCAAGAAAACTGCTGTGTTCACAAAGTTCGGCACGTAATAGTCCATGATGACAGTGGTGGTGCTGTGTATGTCTAGATTAACACCGTGCTGTTGTAGTAGGTTTGTAAATGATTCTCTGAGGCGTTAAGATGATATAGGTAGTATTTCACACTTTCTTCTGGCATTAAGGAGCATAAGATGTTTCTTCCAAGAACTTTAAGGGGAAGAGTAAGACCTCTTCAGAGGCAAAGAGCAGGAGTAACAGTGGTCATTCAGTGCCCAAACCTGACAGCATGCTAAGGGCATAGTGTGAGCAAGGGGAGTTTGCACGCTTGGGAGAGGAGAGCAAGAAGGCCCCAGCAGCTGCGAATGGGGGCAGCAGAGGAAGTCTTCAGCAACACTTGAAAAGGTGTTGAGGGTCAGGCCCTGAAAGAAATTCCAAAGGTAGGGGACTTCTCGAGTCAAATCAAGTCAAGGCTGTGGGCAGAGAACAATGTCCTGTTTTGTGAGGCTTACAGCATCCATGAAAATCAAACTTTTCTGAGGCTTTTCTCAGCGATCAGGGATCCATCAAAGACACAGAAGACTGACACCGCTTCCCCTAAGACTGGAAAAAGCTTGCAGGGCCCTGAGCATTGTCTGGTTGCTCCTGCCAGGGTTAATACCAACTTCATAGAACATGCACTACCAAATACTGTTTTCTTCTCACTCTGACAGTAGCAATGAAGAAGGCTTTCCTTCCTCTCTCCTTTGGCCAGTGGCTCTTCAGAGACTGAGACATGAGTGAGGGCAGTCTCACCTGCCTGCTGTGGAAATTGGCACCTCTGCCATATTGTGCATGCCAGCAGAAGGGCTTCCACCGGTGGGGACAAAACTGGCTGATGCTGACAAGCCTAAACCCCAAGTAGGCACAGAAGTGCTGCATTGAAAGAATGACAGATGATGGGATGAAGAGCAGATGATTTCTCAAGCCTGCACCAGTCCCCCTGTGCTGGTTTCCCCTCCATTGCCAAGACAGAAGGTGTGGTATGGCACCACAGGCTGGTGATGTGGGATGGGATTGGGAGATCAAGTAGCCCAAAAAGAAGTGCTAGAAACAGGGTTCTGTCATGCATCTCTCTGTCTTCAAGATAAAACCACCAAGGGTTTTGTTCTTCACTGCAGATAACTAGCTGCCATCCTCCTGGGACAAAGCCAATGCGTGGTTCAGCCCAGTGCACAGATATGCTGGGCTGTGAGGCAGCATCTCCCACAGCAGCAGCCAGGAAGCTCCTGCTGAGGGGTGACACTGTTGTGGTGGTCTCGGGAGCAGGAGCTGAGCCTAGGTCCCACTTCTCAGGGGCAGAATTTCACCTGCAGCCCTTTGTTGGGGGTAGTGTTCTCAGTGCATTAAGGCAGATTTTTCTGGGCCTGGCCCTGTCTCAGTATGCCAGTCTGAGGCATTTGTTCTTTGTTCTGAACATGAGGCTGATTGGGAAAAACCCAAGAGTTTTTCTGATATCTGTTGAGTGGCAGGAGGGATGGGAGAATGGTGCAGATGGGGTAAAAACAGATACTGAAGGCAAGTTGGAGAAGCAGGGAGCATTGAAGCAGCGCTGCTCAAAGCATACACATAATTCTAGGAATGTCTTGCAAGCTACATCATCATTATTGTAAACTCCCCTGACTGAAACCAACTGCAAGCAAATGCTGTTCACAGTGTTATGCCAGAATCTGGCATCAGCATGAGCCAGCAGGGAACAAAAAAAATCAGAGTGGAGTTGTATTTGTATTCTGAGCATGAACAGAGCCTATACCACTGGAGTTAATGTACACTGTCCTCATCACCTACCTTTGGGGAGCTTAAGCCTTCCTCCATCAGTCTGACTCCCACTTGGGCAGCGGTTACTCACAATGCCATGGCATGAGTGATAGGATCCCTTTGAAATACAGCCTTTCCCAGTCAGAGGCCTTTGGGGCCGGGCACTGTCTCTTTATTCCGGAATTATGGCATTTATATTAGCAAGGCTGCTAAGGAAGTCATGTTTAGAAAATATGCACTCGGCAGAAATGTTTCATGGAAATTAGATTTCAAGAGGCAAAAATAGCACAGTATCCTGAGACTCCAGAAGGTAGAGATCCTTTTCTTCCCTTATTCCCCCCGTAATTAATTTCTCCTTGGGCATAATTTGAGGAAAATACTTAATTTCATTAATGCACTGTCTACCTGTAGGGAACATTCTTTCAATGGATTTGTTTAGCATGTACAACTTTGATTGAGTGCTCATCACAGATCTGGCAGAATAATTTCATAGAATCATAAAAGGTTTGGGCTGGAAAGGGTCTTAAGGATAACGTAGTTCCAACACCTTGACATAAGCAGAGAATCTTCCACTAGACTACGTAGCTCAAAGCCCCATCCAGCCTGGCCTTGAACAACTCCAGGGATGGGCCATCCTTAAATTTAATGCTGCTGAGTGTTTTCATTGTAGGATACTCATCAATCTCATGTGTAAATCCAAGTCTGGGGAATGTAGGTTTCACCTTAGCAAAGACACTGGAATTGCATCCACTTCTACAAGAGGTCTACTTGGCCATATGTTTGCATCATGGAAATGGCAGTGACTTATAAAGTCCCACTGGATCTGAATAAACAGTAATGTCTGTGGAAACACAATTCAGTGTGTTCCATTCCTCTGTGTTTAGCTATTTTCTAAGTAGACTAATCTCAGAACCTAGGGAGTCTCTACTGATTTAGGCCATGAGCGTTTCTCCTAACCTTTTGCCTCTAGCAAACTGGAAATAAATAAATGAATTAACCAACCTTTCATCTGACTGGTCCAGATACTTTCTTCATGTTGAAAGTCAGCTGAAGCCTTAGCTGGACACAATCTACACTGTCAGATATACACAGTCAGGATCAGCAAATGGGAACGAGGTCAACCATAGATACTGCAGCCTGTCAAATGGATCCTCTGTGAATCTACATCTTTTGTGTGGGTGGCTATTTATTTTCCTTAATGCAAACCAACCCCCTCCCCCTGCCCAAGAAACAGTCAATATCCCCCCTCCCCCCCAAAAAAAAACAAAAAACCCCACTTGGATCCAAATGGTCCGTATGAGTCATACATAAAGGAACTGTTCTTCCTCCCCCCCCGAGAGAGTTACTCACCCTTTTATTGCCAGAAGTCAGAATTAGGATTATTCTGAGTGCATGGAAGGCATTTAGGAAAGCTCCTGAAAACCAGTGTGAAGTATTAATATCATGCTCATAGTTGGACTTGAGGAATCCCCTCCAAGACTTGCCTTGCCATTGATTGTTGCTTTGAGGAAAGTGCTCAACAGCTGTTCCTCAGCCTCCCACAGTGAAATGGGAATTGCAAGGGGAATCACAGCTATCCTGAATAACACAATGCCACCATGTTACTCTGTGGCTGAATTAGTCAGTGTTTGAAAATGACTTACAGGCAGTAAAGTCCTATATTTTTAATAGAGAACTTGCCCTTTTCCCCAGGAGTCCTATTCAGAACCTCTCAACCTTGACAATAAATTGAAATGGAAATCTTTTGAGTACTGTAATGAATACATTATCTTAATTTCTGAGGATTTTTGAAGGGGTAAGGTTTTGTGGAGAAGGTGATTTTGAATATTTAGCAACACAACCTTAGCTAAAGATTTTTTCTTCCATAATTATGCTTTTTAATACAATTCTCTTAGCATTTTAGAATCAAAATGAAGAAATATCCTTTGGCTCAAGTCCAAATTTTCCCCTGTTTTTTTGATATTCTTTCAAAAGATAAGGGTCTAATTCTCCCTTCCCTGGTGCACTTTATACTCATTTCATGTAATATGCTATTATTCTTTCTTGGAACCATATACCAGAATGCAAATTACTCTACAAGAGGAGCAAGCATCAAACCCAAGGACTCAGAGGATAAAGACAAATCAGCATCCTAGCAGGAACAAGCTGGAGAGTCAACCTGAAGCCTGTCAGCTACTTTAGAGTGGCAATTCACGTTTGTGCCCTTACTCTGTGGCAAGAGGAAGGCAAGGTTAGCTCCTCACACTCACCACAGCCTGAAAGCACACACGTGACTGCAACTTCACTTCTGATCTTATGGGCTGACAACTTCTCTAGGGGTCCATGCCCTCAGAATGACCCCCTGCGAATGTCATGTAAGTACAGAGCTGCAGCTCGCGGTGTGCGCTCACAGTGGAGGTGGCCTTGTCTCTCTTGTTAATTAATGGTGGCTGAGCAGGGCTGGCAGTCGGTTTTGCAGGACTTGGTGACTGAGCCTGCTTCAGCTGCGAGTAGAGCCGAGGACAGGCTCAGACCAGCCCTGAGCAGCGCATCCTTCCATCCACTTGCTGTCTGTGTCTGGGCAGGCCTGAAGAGCTGGGCTGAAGGAGAGGCTTGGTGCCACTGTACCACAGCCAGACTGAATGGTTTGGGGCTTGCCAAAGCTTTCGCAGCTCCCTCCCTCCCTCCAGTGCTGCTCTGGTTAAGCCTGTGCATTCCCGGGAAGCGGCTGCTGGATCTGGTTTTGCTCTGCCCCATCCTTTGGGCTGGCAGCCTCCTGAGGCAGGGCTTTTGATTGCAAGGCAGTCTGGCTGGCCTTTATTTTCCTTAGAAAGCAGTAATGCTTTGTAGGGCTGTCAGGAAACATCAACCTGACAGTCTCCTCCACATACTCCTCTTTCTGCCTGGAGGAGACGATGAAGTGAAGGAGCAATTTGGCGTGAAAATGCGAAACAGGTCAAGCTGCTTGCAAACCTGGCCTCTGAAAAAGAGATAGGAAAAGAGAACAGAGAAGCAATTACTTCAGAAAGCTAGGTTACTCCTTACTCCAAATTAGTACTGCTGTTTTGAAAAACCCTGACCAACCTTTCTGTAGCTCAGCTGAGAGGTTTGCTAAAGGTGCTTTGTCACCACTGAAGCAGCATTTCCAAATCTGGAAAGAGACCACATTTCCACTTATTTTCACTCCAAAGTGAAACAACCTTTCTCTGCTCAGGTATCTGAGACCCTAATCTGAAAAAAAAAAAAAAAAAAAAAAAAAAGTTTGGTGCTAGAGATAGGGAGAAAGAGGTTTAGATATATAAAGGTATCCAGACGCGTAAGTGGTTGTCAAAATTTCCAGGTAACATAGTTAAGTCACTGATCATCTACATTTCTTTCTGAATTTTACTGATATTACTCAACAGCTTTCAGGGCAAGGCTTGTGATCCTCACTCAAGCCGTGGCTGTAGTGTTTAGGAGAAATTAATGTATGTATCATAAATTCACTTGGCCTCTTCTTGATGAATGTGCAAAGAAGTATTTTTGTGATGTGGCTCATTGCCAGTGTTCCTGAGAAAGTCACATATGTGATTCTTCCTCTATAAACTGATAAAATAGTAAAATTAGGTTTTGAAATATTTCTAAACCTCTTTTTGCTGTACTTTGTCACTAGAGGACATGAAAAGAATGACACTCACAGTCTGTAGTCAGAGCAAAAAGAAGGGAAGTTTATTTCTTGACCTTGAATTCTATAGATCCTGGAGAACGATCAGGGATTGGAAAATGAGGTTGCCAGCTCTCCGACCCCACTGGTCAAACTAGAAGTCCATCAATTGTCCCTCCTCCAGAGAGGAAGGCAAAAACAATCACTTTGTTTATGTTACAATCCATTAGAAACCCCACTACAAAAATGCAAACAATCAGAAGGCTAAAAATCTCAGGGCAACAATACTTAACCCTTATTTATTAGGACAATGAAAAAGCAAACACTTCCCTTATTCCCCTGAATCCCAAACCAAGAGCTTCTCTCATCCATCACAGTGGCAGTGATATGTTAATAGCAACCAAAAACTGTTCCTCCTCCTCTAAGGGCACTCCTATGCAAAGTGAGCCAAGGGTACATGGTCAACAAATTTCCTGACTTCCTTCACGGTTTTAATTTCTAATTTTAATGCTATGTTAGAATAAATGTTTCACATCTATTGTTGAAGTCTCCAGGTGATTTCAGATCCTACTAGATTAATTCCAACTTTCTTTCCCTTAACAGCTGATTTGGATGTAGTAAATGATGTTCTGTCCATTCTGAGAGCTGCTCAAGTTATCCAGTAATCTTAGACTGCTGCTAGTCATGTCCGTCTCTCAAAGAACAAATTAAAACATAGCTCTCTCATACACCAATTAAGATGCCCCTGCCTTGATTAACAGGACTTCCCTCCACTTTGGTGTGCTCACAGAGCCTACTACGTTTACGACTTGGTACGTCAAAGTGCTTTAGCTACAGATCAAGCACAGGCTAGAGAGCAGATTATCCTGCCCATCCATCTCTTCCCTGGAGAGGGGCAATATATGAAATCATAATTGCACACTCTCTGTGTCTTGTCTTCCACTAAAACAGGACAAAGAACAAATTACTGGCTGTTTCAGGGTCTAAGTGTGGCAGAATGAAAATTTGGTCTTAGAAGAACCCAACAAACCAGATTTCAGCAAATTCAGAGAGCAGTTAGGCAGAGCTTCAGGAAGAAATTCTAAGTGAAGATGTACAGAAAGCTGTTGGCTATATTACAAGCAAAGCAGTGCAGATAAGCAACAGAATCTACAGTAAACCCTATATAACTGCATCAAGAGTGTGTCATTACTTGAAATAAAAAAGAAGTTTCACAAATAGCAAAAACAAGGCAAGAAAACAGCAAAAACGATTCTCCTGAATGTGAGAAGCAGGAGTGAGGCAAAGGGAGTTGTAACTCCGTTGCTTAATGGACACAGAGAACAAATAAAACATGCTGAAGAGGTGTTTGAAGTATTTGATGCTTTTTTTGGGGTGAATCTTCATCAGAAAAGAAATTGCCATGAAGTCTCATTGAAGTCGTTGAAAAAATGTACTGGCTGGTTTGCAATCATCTCTTGTCATAATGAGAAGGCATTTCAAGTTGGATTCTGCAGTGGAATTTTTTCCTTGGGACTATTTCTGTTCACTCTCTTCATTATCATGGTGGATGATGGAAGAGACTTCATGTGCAGCAGACACCCAGCTGGGAAGGAGCTATAATGAGATTGGAGGGCATAATAAGAAAAAGACTGAGCTCAATGAGCTGGTGGAATGATCTGGACCCAGGGAGAAGGAATTATTTAGAGAAAAGTTGGAAGTATTACACATTGCATTCCAATGCATAAAAACAGATTGCACAATAAATGCTGAGAAAGCAGTACAGAAGAACCAGAGCTGGGGTTTTGGCTTACTGCAAACTGAGCAAGCCAATAATATGTTGATGTTTTGAGAAAGGTGAATCTTTGGGTAGGAGGTGTTAGCAGGCAGAGAGTGTGAGAGCTACTTATGCCACTTCACCCAGTGCTGCTGAGATCCCACCTGGTGCAATGTGGCCAGATTTGGATATCATGTCAGAGACAAGCTGAGCAAAGCAGCAAAAAAAGGAAAAGTTTCAGAAGGCACAAGATAAGTGGGTTTGGTTTTGTCTAGAAAGTAGCTAACTGAGGGGAATAACAAAGCTTTCGATACACAGAGAGCTGTTTTTTACTTTCCTGCTTGTCTCCTACAGGCAGCATGAGAAATAATTGGTATAATATGTAGAAACATACCCTAAGATTAGGTGTAATCTCCTGTAATATCCTACAGCCTTACAGGAGAGCTGTAAACCCTGAGCTTGGGGAGAAGAGGGATATTGCAGAATTGCCTTCACTGAAAGCCTTCCAGAACAGGCAGGAGAGTGTATGGAATGGAGTCAAGCACCTCTCAAGATTGCTCTGATCTCCTTCTCAAGCCAGGCTATGGAGCTGGGGAGAGATTTTAGGAGAATACATAGTCCATTCCTCCTCCCCAAAGCACAGTTAACCGCAAAGCATTAATGTGTTTCAGGAAACAGGATAATGGTGCTTAAAATAGCCCCACAAAATAGGAACTAATACCTTTAATTTCTGCTGTACCACAGCAGAGCCCCAAGCTCTGTCTGACCTGGCAGAGGTGGCAGCGGCAGTCCTGTGCAGTGGAGGGGTCTGCCCTGCAGTCTGGGTGATGGTGTTGCAGTTTGTGTGCAATATGTTTTACTGCTATTAAATGTTCTGTAGGTCATCCTTTTTTCCAGATTAAGCTGCCCTTGAGGAGTTAGACCTGAAGAGCCAGTAGAGGAAGAATCACAGTGGGATGAAACTACATCTGAGGTGGAGCTGTTTGCAGGGACAAGGTGGTGTCTTCCCTGGTGTCCCAGCCTCCCTCCCCATAAGGCTGGACACATAGGCTCTGAGTTTGAAAAGAAGCTGGCCTTGGAAAAGGAGAGGATGCAAGTGACTCATCTGCCACAAGAGACAATCCCCCTGTCCGATTGTAACACCAGGGGTGGTGACTTGCACAGGAAAAGCCCCAGTGCACTTTGTCGGAGAGGATGGTGAATGCAGAGGGCCAGAGTTCACTGGCTGGGAGATGTAAAATGTTGGTTTTTGGGGCTGGGGATGGTTCCCCAGTCCCTACAGACCCTAGTGCAGCCAGACCTCTGTTACTGGAGGATCCGTGACATGGGTGCAGGGAGGCTCTGTGGGATGGTGTGAACACCTCTCCCCCATGCAGAGGACAGGAAACTGGCCCCAGCCTTATGTCTCTGTTCCATGTTTTCCTCATGGTCTGTGTTTAAAAGAAAAATAGACTTTTTCTGTGCTAAGTTACTGGGATGTTTGTCTCCCCAGAACCCAGCACTCATATAGACCTGGAGCTGCAGAGTTGCTCTCATTGTTTTTTGAGCTCTGTAGGAGAAATGAGTCCCAAGGAAACTTGAGTGTGTTTTTCGATCTTGAAAAAATGAGTTTCTCGGTCCTTCCCCACCTTGCTGGAGTAATTCCCATAAAATAATCATTGCTTTTGAAGCCAGTCCTACTTTTCTCTTCTGCTTGAAAAGCTGCTCCCTCCAGCTCTGTGTACAGGCACTGATTGGCTCTTCTCCAAGTAATACTCAGTGAAGAAACGCCTGCTCTCGTACCTGCTGCAACTATTTACATTTCACTCTCTTTGGCAATAAATTAGTTCCACAGAGGTCTGAGCAACAGTTGTTGGTTGAGCAGGGAGGGAGTTTGGATTCTGCAACTGCATTTACACAGCCAGCCCTTATCTTCATGAATATAAGAGAGCAGGGAGCTTGTTGATGCAAACTAACACCAAGTGAACTGTGTTTGCCAGCAGAGCAGCTTCCCATGTGAAAACCCTGATTTCCTTCTTCTTGATGAGGCCGTGGCACAGCCAAGACAAGGACAGAGCCTCTTTTTTTCCAAACCAACTGCTAATGGAATAAGTAATTCTGCAGACCTGTCTTTCACATCTCACTCACTTTATATGCAGTCTAATTAATTCTGTCGGGGAAAATAATTGGCTCGGATCAGGTCGATCCAACTGAAGTTCTAAATAACTTTGGTTGAGTGGTATTTATATTTCAGCAACTAGTCTTGGGTGAAGCGCTCGCACGCGCAGAATACTAAGGCTGTGCTAACTTGGCACAAAAATAGCGCTGTGGTCCGTCAAGTGGCATTAAGTCCCGTCTATAAAAAGCCGTGCAGCTGCCTCTGAAGTGCGGCTATCTCGGGAGAGGGGGAGGGGAGCGCTCCAGCCTGTGTCGGGGCTGGACAGTGGGAAGCACGGACACGTTGCCAATCGTGGAGTGAAAAGCTTCCCAGCCACAGAGGAGTGACTGGGATGACGCTGTGGGGACACAGGAGTTCTCCAGGAAAGGTTTCAGGGGTGCAGTCATGCTGGGAAGGTGCGGAGGCAAGGAGCAGTCAGTGGTGGGGAGGGTCCAGGGTTTCGGACGAGGCTGGAAGATCTGGAGTATGGGAGGAGACAGGGACAGAGGGGAATGGGGCATCACAGGCAGAGAGAAGGCTAGTATAGCTGTAAGCTGTGACTGTCCTCACCTGAGGGATGGACCCAGTGAGGGAGGATGGGCCTGAGTGCTGCCAGGGAGTTGTTCTGACAGCTGGACTGCCATGGTCAATAAGTGAATACCACTCTCTCACTGTAATGTGGGGTGGGGTGTTCTCATCTGTGTTTTTTTAAGGCACGAACATCTTGACTTAAGGACACAGATGGAAGGCAGGTGTTACTGTGCTGAAGGTCAGAACTACATTTAAAAGTACCTTTAGCTTTCTTCATCCTACAGTATCTCTGTGAACATTTGGACCGGCACATCTCTCCCCCTCCACCCAACAAATTTTATATCTGCAGCCAGATCCCCACTCTCCAACTCAGCCTTCATCTCCGCTTGCAACAGCATCAGCCCACTCTCTTGGATCCTAGAAAAGGAAATTCGTCTTCCCATCTGGTCCTTTTCATCTCCTTGTTCCATAGGTATCATTTGCCTGAGATAGCGCTCACCCTGTAGTGGAGAACATGTTTTGTGCTGCTCTGACTGCCACAAAAGGTCTTCTTTCCAAAGCAAATTTTGTAAACTGGCTCTCCTACTGCAAGCCTGCTCTACTAGCCTGTGCTAGCTGCTGGTCTCTCTGGGGGAAGCTTGGGTAAATGAACAAGTGTGAACCACAGTGTCGAAGCCTTCTGCACTTCCTTTCTTCCCAGTGCTAAAAATAAGATCTCATTTGTAAATAAGATGTCTCTTATTTTTATAGTGCTTTTGAGATGTGCTGGATTAACAAGTCAGCATCCTGACTCCCTCTCCAGCCACAGTTTGTGCCCAGCCTGGGCAGTAGCTGTGCTTGCTGTGTCAAATCACAGCAGGCAGTTGATGTGTTTCCATCCTGCTCTGGTGGCTGCATCCTTGCGAAGGTGAGCGGTTTTCGTTCCAGCCGAGTCTCTGATTTCTCCCCCGGGATTACCAGCATGACACGCACACCGGCAGTTTCCACTCTTGTAATGAGGACACCAGTCTGCAAGACCTACCCAAGCTTGTTCCTAGGTAGTAACTAAGAGGTGCAGAGCACTCAAGTATCACCATCACACTCGCTCCCCTGCTTCGTTTTTAGCCAAAAGCTGACTGCTGACTGACAGGACTTACCAACACCTCAGGATAATTGCTATTGTTAAAGGGTCTTGCCCCCTCTCACAGCCCTACAAAGGAGCTCACCAAAGTGAACGTTTCTTTTGTCTAACTCTCACGTTGACCCTGACGTTAAATCTCTGCAGAGGTCAATAGCCCTGAAATGAACTGGCACAAAAAAATATGGCAGTGTTGATGTGCTTACCATCTCCAGCTCTCCTTCCTGTGCCTGGATGAGGTTGAGCTGTGGGACATCATGGAGAAAGACATCTCAGAGCAGATAACTTATGCTTCTCATTGCTGACCTCAAAGTGCAAAAGGGGTCAAGCTGCTCAAGCTACTGGGCTGCAGTTGCAGCCATCACAAGCAGAATGGATCTAGTCTTGATGCAATTAATTTGTGAACCACTAGCAATTAAATCATGGCAGTTCAAAGCCTAGGAGGCCATGTAAAATTGTGCCTGGAAACCCTGTAGTGCTTACAGCAGCCTGAACCACTGCTGTTTCATCCCAAGCTGTATCTGAGCCACCCCTGTCAAACCTATCCTGAAGGCATATAAAGAGACTGGTAGTTAGGCTGCCTTCAGCTGGGATGAGTTCTCAAATTTTAAGGAAGCAGCAAGGCATTGAAGTTTGTCCAGCTTCATCCCATGGATATTCCGAAGTCTTCAGTTAACTCCCAGAGCCTCCAAACCCGAAAAGGATTCCGGCTGTGCTGAATTCACTGCTTATGAACAAATCAAGTAAGAAATCTCTCGTGATGACACAGAATGGATCTAAACTGGTGGGACAGTACAGAAATCTTGTAGCCTACCCCAGGATCCTCCTCATCCTGCCACTCAGCTGGAGCAGAGTTTGCCTGTGATAATTTCAGCCCTTTCAGATATGGTCCTAAGCAGGACCAGCTGGATGAAATCCTATGACCTGTGTTATGAGATAGGCAACCTTCTGCCTTTAAGTCTGTGAGTCTGGAAAAATTACTCAGCATCAAAAATAGTACTCTGACATAGGAAATTTCTATGAGAGTGTTACAATTTCTCATTTTACCCTGAAGAATTTCCCCCGTCCTTCCCTGCCCCTACATAAAGATTTATTTGGTTTCCTCTTTCTCCAAGCTCAATCCAATTAAACAAAAAAAATTACTTTATTCATGTGAGTGTTCGGTGAACTTTACTCGGAAAAAATGCTGAATATACCAAAAGTAAAGAACATTTTTTATGTGACTAGGCTTTTCCTGGGATTTTTTTTCTTGCTCAGCAAAGCTCTTAAGTAAAGAAATGGCTGAAACCCCACACTTCAATATACAGACAAGTCAAACATCAATGAAATGACAAAAACATGGAACGTTATTTTATCTATTTTATTGGTCACAGATTTTCTTTTCCACACTGGGAGCATTTCCATACAAGAGATTAGCAAAATAAGACCTTGATCCTCTGAATGTAAGAGGATTTTAAAAGAGCAAAATTAAGCTCTTGGAATATAAGAATGGTTAGAGTTGGGATTGTCTGGGCAATATTCATTTGATTCCCATTTTCGTACGTATTATGATACCATCTTTCATCCTGTACCTACATCCTTGCATACTAATTTTTGCCTGGGAACCTCTCCTACATTCACCATCCAAAAAAAATTGTGATCTCATGCCATTTCATACTTTTCATCATTTCTCTTCATTATTCAGAGTGCATCTCATGCCTTATTTACAATCTGCAATTCAAACTGTGCTGTGGAGGAAACGGACAGCAATTTCCTGATTAACTTTCCTGCCTAACCTCTTGTGGTACTATCCAAGTGCTTTCCAAGTTTTTCTGAATTTGTCTAGACAGCTTCTGTGTGAGGTCTAATGGGCTGCCTGGAGGCAGGGGTGTTCAAAAAAGATCTGGAAAATGGGATCGATAAGAACAAGCATTTGCAAGGCAGCCTAATAAGAGGAAGTGAGACATGGATTAGCCATGGTGCTGTGTACAGAAGGACAGCTAGGAGCCTCAGGGAGGGCAAAAGTGTCTGTGAGGGAGCAGGGACACTAGCTCTGAGTGTCCTATGAGGGGCTTGGCTGGCCATGGCAGCTGGTCTGTGAGTCTCTCGACGCTGTCACAGATCTCAGCAGCACCAGACAGCCTTCCTCCCACCTTTCCTGTCTCTTCTCTTCTGCTGGAAGGGGGCATTTCCCGTGAGTGTTCTTCCTTCAAGTCAGACTGCTGCTATAGGAGGATGTTCTGGGCATGATGGGGAAGTTGTGCTGAAAGCCACAGAGGTAGATGTCAACAAATATGAGCTGAAAACAACCATAGCAAGGTAACTGATGGGACATTGCATCAAATTCATCACCAGCCCACCACACTCCAGGTCACTGGCAGTCCAGGTCGGGAGGCAAGGTCTGTGTCCAACAGAAAAAAATGTTGTCTTCTCAGACATGGGAGCATGAAAATGAGGGGCTTCTCACCAGGACTAATCTCTGTGGGGAAAATAAAGAGCAGGAGTCACTTACTAGTGATTCTCAATGAGCGGCTGAAAAGGACAAGTGGAGATTTTCCCCTTGCAGGAGAGAAAACACCTGGGTACAGGCATCCTTCATCTCTTCTCCTGGAGTGTCCATCCTTTCTCTCTCTGAACCCATCCATACTTTTTTTCTGGTGTATTCATAGCTGTCTACTCAAGGGTGCCTCTGCTGGGAGGTGCAAGTGTTGTTACACCAATGTGCTCAAAAACCTAGGGATTAACGGGGATAAAGTAGATCCACATTCACACTGCTCATACCGCTAGTGATTGTATTGCATGCTTGAAATCTCCAGGGGATGTAACTCTGGGTTTGCCATTCCCAAGTGAGACTGTTTCTCAATTAAAAAGCAATCGCTTTTCCTTAAGAGGAAGAAAAAATGGCTCAAAGAAGTATTATTAGCAGAGCCACATAGGTGGATTACAGATATAAATTGAATGTAATTGAATGTTTCATGAGGGAGGAAACTTTTGATGTGAATTTATGGGTTAGGTGGTTTTGTTTTCATACTGGGCACATGAGGTATATAAGTATGTATATATATGTCTGTATTTTAGGTGTGGCACAGATAGTTAATGCTTTGGACAGTAACAGAATGTGATTATTCCTGCTTTTCTGATTTTCTGGCTTTATTACTTCGCTGCCTTTCTGGATTTGAAGCCTGCAAATACGTTAAAGGCTGAATCTTAGCCAGGAATCTGTCAAACAACTGTATTTCAGCAAAACTTAGTGTCATGCCTGGATGGCTCTGTCCTGAAGCTAAGCTCCACTCCACTGAAATAGCATGGCAGAAAATAGCATATTGAACCACGCAAAGGTATGGATCAATGAAGTCATTAGTAAAGTGACCTTATGGGTAGGGGAGAGAATGCAGAAGCCCTGTGCAATGGAAGCTCAAGAGCCCTCTTTAAGAGCAGGCTGTACAGTAATGACTGGTAATGCAGAGAGAGGCAATATATTAAGGAGGCCCTTTACAGCAACGCCCCCCCACCCCACCCCCACCCCCAAACTGAATTTCCAGGAACAAAAGAACTTCTCTCTCTTTTCTGCCAAGCTTTGTTGGATCTGTCACATTGACAATGTTAAGAGCCTGGTTCAGCACCCTGTTGTTGTCACCGTGGGTGCTGGTCCCCTTTCACAGGCACGGTTGTCCCTTGCCCCTGCCTCCTGCTAAGCCCAGGGTGGGCACTGGATAAGGTCCCCTTTCTTCCCCCTTAGGCAGAAAAAGACAAACAGCAACTTTCCAGAGAGGGCCTGGCACTATGGAGCTGTGAGACTTTATGATTGAGCTGTAAACTGTCCCCATAGCATCGCTTGGCTGGCTAATATCTTGCATAATAAATGGAGTGGGCACTGAAAGATTTACAAATTTGAGCATTTCTGTCCCTTTTATGAATTCACCAGGTGGAGTGAAGTAGGCACCAAGTCTCCACGAGGCAAAGTAAATAATAAAATGAAAATCTAATTTTCTCTAGATTCCTACAAGCTTTAGGAGGACAAGAGGATTGCAATAGATATTTGTTTTCCTGTAGATTTCCACTCATTCTTTTGTTGCCTCGCATCACCTCTACATACTCAGTACCTGTTTATTGCTTCCCCATTCCATAAAAAGAGAGAAATAAATTGGGGGAGTCTAATTACTGAAGTTTAATTAAAACAATTTAAAAATTACTTAATCAATTTTCTAACAAGAGATCTTTTTGGTAATAGCTGTAGACAGGCAATTTATTAGTTACTGAAGCCAACCTTGTTTTTTAATATAAACAGACTAATTAATCAGTGGTTAACTCTCATAATGACCAGCTCTAGCATGTAATTATTGCTGCTGTCATGAAGCATAATAGCTTTTTTCCCAGGGTTATTATGCAAATTGCCAACATTGACCACTCTGTGTGAAGTTCAAAGCGCTTTTTGTGATTATCTCTCATTTCCACATTTTCAGGACATTTCTGGAACACATGTTTTTCCTGGTGTGAAAAGTTTTATGCAGCTTTTCAGTTCAGTAGCACATATTTGGGCATGCTGGAGAGAAACATCCCAGTTCTTCCAGGTTTTAATTGCTGGAGGGGAACAGAAGAAGAAAAAATGTTTATTTCCCACATTAGAGGCCTGCTCTATGCACATATTTTTGTATGGGCCTGTGGAAAGAAAGAACCAAGCTCTCCAACAGGCTGAAGTTGGAGGTATTTATTTTAGCATTTAACTACTTTTGGAGGTGAGGTCCTGTACATGCACTGACGTGAGGCAGACCCCTGTGGAGGAGAGCCAAGAGCTCTCCACAGCTCAGTAGAAGGAAGAATTTTAATGTAGGTGCACAGGAAAAAAAACCTCAATGTAAGCCTAACAGGGGAAGGCACGATACCTCATGGAGTAACCAGAGCTCACAGACAGTGGACTAAGAGCTGCTTGGGGTTAGAAGAAGGGGAAAAGAAATATCACAGAGATTACCAAGACTTGACCTTGGCCTTCAAAGGATTTGGGACAATGACCAAGATAAGGGTAATGCATGGAATAAGAGCTCTTAAAAGGAGGCACGGGCACTGAGTAAGGCATAAAAGTCTCTGAGGTGAATATGCATATCTGGAACATGTATCTGTAGATATGGTAAGTAAGTATGGACAGGCAGGTAGAGAGATGTGTGCTTACAGCGAGCCTGTAAATCACCTCCCAGCCCCTCCTTCTGCTCACCCCATGGTAAATGCCCCCCAGTACTGACCAGTCCATGCACAGGGGTCCTGGGGTCACCCCTTCTGCTTCCCCATCATTACCCAGCCCTGTGCACATTAGGAAGTTAAAGATATTTTTTAAAAGATCTAATAAACCTGAAAGTTCCAGTAACAGATGCCAAATTTCATTGTCTCACTGGAGTTGGCAATAAAGAGGTTCACACAAAGACAGCAGGAAGGAAAGCAGAGTGAGCAGAGGGGCTGTTAGAGGAGGCAAGTGTGAGGCAGTTGCAGGCAGCAGTCAGCAGGGCAGTAAAAGCTCATAAAACCTTGATGTACAAACCACAGTAATCAAAGAACAGGTATTGCATTTGTATCTTCCATTCTCTCGGCCTTCACGCAGCACCTGGTGGGAACAGCGTGCTTGTTCTTGTAGATAGACAGATCCCAAGTGAGCTATACCTGAGCATCTCTGTCAGCCCACTGATGTGCAGCAACCCTTCAAAAAACCTAAAATGAAGCCATGAACTTTCATGAATTTTCCCACTGCCAGCTCTCCTTAGCCTTGTGATAAAGAAAGGGCTGGGGGCTGGCTTTGAAGGTCTGAGTCAGCACCAGGGAAGGAAAGGAAGGAGGAGAGAAGAGAGAACAAGAGAGGGAGAGGTGAGCCCTTTTTCTAGGGCTCATTTCTGGCCTGTTAGACAGTCCGTGTTACTATCAGGAATGTGAAGGGAGCACTGGAAGGAAGGAGTTGCTGCAGTGGACCTGCCCTAGACATGGATCTGAATTTCTGCCAGCCACGGCCACCCCTGTCCAACTCTTTGGATGAAAGCACCCAGTTCCCTCTCCCCATCACAAAAATCCTTCAACATCCACAGCCTGCTGTGGGGCTGGATCACAACTGGGAAAAAATTAGACTGTTTCCTCAGAGTCAGTGTTTCATATGATTGTCTGGGTCATGTCTAGGATTGAACCAATTTTGAGAAATTTAGCACTGTTTCACCACTGGTAAAGGCAGAATAAGCCCTGGACATTATTTTTGTCAAAGAAATAGTTTCTTTGTGGTCCATCATCCAGAGCTGGGTCAACCCAGCTGCCACTTAACTCAAACACGAAACCCAGAAGGAAGCAGAAGAGCAGCTTTGCCTTCTGCAAAGGAGAAGGGAGCAAGCTGTGGAGGCAGCTGTTTTTGTCCTGGCTGCTCAGACCGCAACAAGTTGAATTATGACCTGACAGCCTGTGCGTTCACTGCCAGTGCTGCAAGATTGCATGGGCTGTAAACAGGCTGCAAACGTGCCAGTAAGTGCTCTTCTTGCTGGGGAAGGACGAACAGACCTTTTGTCAGGGTCTGCGTCTGCCCTCGTGCCGTCACTGGAGAAAACAGGAAGGATTTTGCTGGCATCAGTGGCTTTCAGCAGCTGTAAAAGCAGCCTCCTTCTGCAAGGACAGGCCCAGGCTCCAGCAGCGATGGGTCAGACACCTGAATGTTGTGTGTCCCAAGCACCAGGGAGTAGCTGAGATATGTGGCCCGTGTGCCGCTGTGACCGGAGAGACGAGAAGGCAGCCTGCCTGACTGCAAGGCAGGGCAGCAGGAGGTGTGCTCAGCTGGCTGAGTGTTGCCCTGCACATGGTTTTCTCACTTATCTCAAAGGTTTTATGACCCAGAAGTTTGTTTTCATGGGTTGCAAACAGGGAAATTATTGCATTATTTCTTGTTTGCGTATCACAGCGTGTGTCCAGGAGCGCAGATGCTCTTACAGCTCTTGATACCAGCAGAGCACAGATTAGTTTGGTCCATCACATTCTTACCAGGCATCAGGGGTACCACTCCCCCCAGGAGCTGGCAGAACCGAGTGGCTTGGTGACTGATGTCACACCTCCCATCAGAAAGTGCATGGAATTAGGGCAGCCATATATCTCCTCCAATTTGGCATTGAACCGGAGGCATAGAACGAGGGTAATTTCCACATCAGGCTGGAGATGTAGTAGGAAAGCCATCTAACAGGTGAAAAATGAAATGGCGCCTGACACGAGCAGTTACTCCCTCCTGCCTGTCACAGCTTTCCCCACTACTCCCTGAAGTCTCCGTGCAATATAAACTGTGCTCATTTCACAAGCTCACTGCAGGCTAAACAGCTGTTAATCGCCCTTGACTGTGCTGCTGTAATCATCCGCAGGCATCCGGCTCCTGCGAGGAACATCTCCTCACTGCTGCTGGAAGCCAGCACTGGAGTACGTGTTGTACTACCCAGACTGCCGGTAGGCCAGGCTGGGCTGCAAAATCTTATGCTGCACAAGCACAGACTTCACTGTGGGCTGTCAAAGCTTGCGGCAGTCTGGGTACCCCCTGTGCTTTCCCGACCATGACCACCCCGGCTGTGTCTGTGCACGTCACAGCTGCACCTTCTGCCCGTGGGGTGCCTGTGCCTCAGACAGCAAGCACTTGGCACTTGGAGGGTGGGGAACCAAGTTGTTGATTCACATTTTGATGGTCCAGGTTGCTAACAGGCCCTCGGAATTTGGTGAGGATGGGGCGTCCCCCCCACTGGCATGGCCTGGGCTCACTGTCTGGGGGACGATGCAGTGTGGTCCTGGCTGCAGGATGAGCCCTGCAGATGGGTGTGGGCAGGGTGGGGATGGATGGTGTGTGTGCTGGATGGGGAGGCAGATGGGTAACAAGCACAGGCTGTCAGAGCTTGGTAGCACAACTTTGTTCAATAGGTGCATTGTCACATGTTCCTAAAAGAACAGCCGCTTCTTTGCTTTTGCTGCGTCTTTCCTTTGGGGTCCAGCATGACTTGATGGTTCTCCAGTCCCGGAGAAGCCCTCCTCTTTCTACACTGGACCACTCTCAGATGTACCTCAAACACCACTAGGGATGTCTCTCCACAGCCCTAAAATCATTTAAATGGGTTTCATTAGCAAAAGAGGATCTGCTTTGAAAAAGATATTTTTCTTTAACAGATGTTCCTCTTTGTGGTTACTGTATCTTAACACTCCAGTCTCTTTTTTGTAGTATTTAACTGAAATCCAAGGGAGTTTCCCCTCCGTTTGTTTTCTCTCCCTGTATGCTATATTTCCTCCCATGAATATCCGCCTGCATTGAGTGAATGCAGTCACTTTTTAAAAATACCTGATATCTTCAGTGTTCGTTGTTTTGATTACATTAGCCCCTAGATCACCGTATACCTGCTCTATAAGCAAGGGGCTAGGAACTTTGTTAATTTTCAAAACAAAATGCATCTTTAGGCCTAGGCCTGTATGACTGATGAGCAACACAATGTTGTGACTGTGGCTTGATTAGACCTTAACATTTAAAATAATTGAATCTGCTTTAAGTGGTGCTTACACATTTTTTTTCTGCTTACTCCTCAGTCATGAGGAGACGTGGTGGTGCTTGATTAAAAGAAAAGGATTTCAAAATAATGTTCCTATACATGGGCACCCAAACTGGATTTGAAATGTTTAAATATGCATGTCTGCTTTGCCTTCATGCTAATCAATCACAGAGGTGAACTGGCCCATTTTCTGTTAGCTAACCAATTAGGCAACACAGCTTACGTGCTCCAAGTCAAATATTGGCCATGATCGCTGTCTGTCACGTTTGAGAAATAGATTTAAGAGTTAATGGTCTGTCCCCAGAAATGTTATGAGCAAAATATTGGCATAAATGTGTGGAATCAGTTATTTACTGTGCACAATTCTCAGGAGTTTTTCTCGTTCCAAACACAAGGTAGTTAAACACATGCCATTACCTCCACTTTTCTAGATTCATAGATCTTAAGGTCAAGAGGGTAATTAAGATCATCTAGGTTGACCTGTAGCTTAATGCAGGCTAAAAACTCTGTTCTAATTATTGCTGCATGGAGACCATAATTTTTGCTTGAGCAACAGCACATCTTTTAAAAGGACAGCTAATTATGGTTTGAAAGCCTCATGTGTTACAGAATCCAGTACATCCCTTTAAGCTGTTTGGATAATTACCCTGGTTGCTAACATTTTCCTCTTGTTTCTAGTCTTTTAGATTTCAGCCTTGGAATCTTATTATGCCTTTACATCACCAGATTACAGACCCATCTGCCACCAGAAATCCCTTTCACAATGGTTTGTAAGTCAGGATCAAGTCGCCTTTTGTCTTCTCTTGAACAAGCTAAAAGCACTAAGCTTTGTTCCCCTCTTGCTATAAAGCCTGGTTGTCCCCTCTTGGATTATTCTTGCACCTGAACCTTTTCTGGTTTTAGTTTTTATTAGGCAGGCACGAAATTTCTTTAGAATTGCCAAAACCCATAGCTGGCAATTCCCTGTCTGGGGGACTGCATTCAGCCCCCTATAGCTCTGAATTAGCCATAGACTCAGAAAGAAGGGTGCATTTGGCACGGAGCTGAAACTTGCTCTGGAGTGCAGTGATGGTGGCTTGAACGTCCCTATTACATGCATAGTAGCTAAAATCCAAAAATCTTAGAAAACTTAGTGGTTTAAAAACCCAGTTTCCTGGTGTCAAAAATATTTAAAAGCCAAGTAATCCTATAGAAGGAACGTGAAGTGCAAGACATCACAGTAGTTTTGTTTCCCTGCGGCTCAAAATGAGTAAAGAAGAGGTAGAAAAGTTCAGAGAAGAAGTAGAAAAGTTCAGAGCAGGACAAGAAGAATGATCAGAGATAGAGTGATAGTACTTTCTTTCGCAGAGTGATTAAATAGACCAGACTTTGTCAGCTTGGAAAAGAGTTGATTGAGGAGGGAAGGTGGCAGAATGCAACTGAAAATGAGGAAGAAAAGGTGAACGGCAGTGACTGAGTGCAATAATGAGGGAGGCATTGAATGAAAAGACAGAGTGAACAAAAAGAGACTCTTCTTTATCTGTCCTCTCACACACTTGGATGTTTCCTGTCATATGGCCTGTGTGGCTGCTGAAAGTCTATATATATTCCAGAAGCAGCCAGGCAAAGGAAGGGAAGAAAGATGCAGTAAAGGCCTCCAATGCCAGCTTGGGAGGACATGTGGGGCCTGGAGGAGTTGGAGGGGAGTTACAGGGAAGTGCTACCTGTGTTTGTGCTGCTCTGTTGTTTGCACTCCAGGCAAGCTGCTGGAGGGTCACTTTGGAGGGCCTCTGGTTGCACTCTTTCCAGCTCTTCTCGTGGTCTTAAAATGGGAAGTGTAATTGGGAATTTCATAGAGTCACTTACTGCAGGCTCCAAAGCCATGCAGCTGCCCAAGAGAAAAAATGTTGCATTGGTAAGAAGAACCAGACTGGCTTGAAATAGGCAAATGTAGCTGAATACAAATGCATACACACACAGAGGGAAAGGAGATAGGCAAGAATATAAATTAGAAGGACGGAAAACCTGAAAACGTCTTAATGAAGTGACAGGACACCAAGAAAAAGCCTATGGGCAAGAGGGCCATTGGCAATAAAAGAAAGGTTTGAGTGTGTCTGGTAATAAAAAAAAAAAAAAAAAAATCCTAACAATTATTCTAGTCTATAAAAAACATGTTTTTAATGTAGAAATGTCAAATAGTTTCAATATATCTTGTTGTTCCAAGCGGTTTTTGAAAAGTCTGCATGAAGAATTCACAGAGGGTGAGGATGAAATCTGTTCCTTTCCAACAGTAACTTGGCATTATGCAGAGCTAATAAGCCGGCTGTTTTTAACCAGTAGGTCTGGATGCAGCAAGAACTTTAAAGAGCTGGATGAGGAGATGTGTGGGCTATTAAAGTTGGTAAATCATGGGAACGCTTGAAAGGCTTGCCTGGAGAAAAAGAAGATTCAGATATTGGTAATTATAGACATATCAGCCTGACATAGTGAGCTGGAGCAAAATAGTGCAATCTTGTTAATAAGAAGGAGGAAAAAAAAAAACAAAAAAACAACCCCACCAAAAAAAAAACCAAAAAAACAACCCTACACTTAACAGTAATCAGTTCGGGGTTAAGGGAAACAAATTTTTCAATACCATCATGGTGCCACATCTATTTGTTTGGTGGCAGAATTTTTGGGAATAATTTATTCATATTTGTCTAAGGTATTTGATATTGTAATATATTTTTTTTAAATTGACAATTATTCCAAATAACAAGTCATATTAATAATATGGTGACATGCCAGGTCTAAAACCTGCTGTTGAGTATAGGGCTATATTCAGCAGGAAACTCTTGGCTTTCTTGACCTGGGCTTTCTAACCCTTGGTTGCATCAATGTCTTAAAAGCAAATCTACAAATATTATTGAAGGCTGGGGAGGGAGGCTAATGAAGACACACCATTGAGCCAAATTACTTCTTACAATGGGAGCCTGTAGATACTGCGTGCTTTAGTACAGCCAAAAGTGAAGTGGCTCTTGTAGGGAGAACAGTAGGCTGCCCTTCCAGAAAGGAGGGTGCTGCTTTGAGTAACAGCAACCCAGAAGAGACCTGACCACAGCCTACATAGCCTACATACCAAGGATAGAAATCTGATCCTGGAGGGCTCTTTATCCTACAAGATTCAACAGTTTGAGCTGCAACTACGAAGCTCCATTTTGAGCTAAGATCCACTCTTTTTAACAACAGGACTTCCTAGCCATCTAACTGCTTCCTAAGATTTCTTGCAGACTCTTTGTTGCCATAGAAGCATATAAAGCTCTTTTATACAGGAGGTCATTTCAGAAAACCAATTTTCACTTTATTCAGTAAATGGACTTCTAAAAATTCCCATATGCCTACTCTTTTTGTGCTCTTTTACAGATCGTCCACAGTTAGCCCATGGACCTCAGGAGACCAAACTAGCCCATCAACCCCTTCTGCACACAAACATATTTTTGTGAGTCTCTGAAATGGGCACAGTATTTTTGTGAGACTTTCACTGGATTTATTCAAAGGATTCCTCCATCTCCTTGGTATTTCCTCATGTCACCTGCATAACCATACTGTTGCTTAGGATGTTAAGCTGTGTGCTCAGTCTAATCATCCTCATCCTTTTCAGTGTCTTGCTGACCAGCTTTTATGTATCACTGTGTTCTTTCTTCCTACAGACGTGATCTGGCTCCTATGTTATGAACTCCCTGGATTATCATGTATAAATGAGTTGCCTCCTTCCCTCCTTCATACTCCCTTTATTTTAGGCTCAGCCAGAATATTATCATTGATGATTTTAATAATTTATTTCAGATAACACTATTAAATGCAGCTAGCTTGCAAACTAGATGGCAAGCAGCGATCTTTATTGCCCAGCCTAATTCCTCACCACCTACAAAGACTGTTTGACTATGAAGGGAGATGGATTCAGATTTGACCAAGCAAGTTATGTTAGGATTAGGATGGTAATTTTGTACTTAGCTTGTTTTTCCTGCTTGGACTGCTAGACAACATGTCTGTCTTAGTTATTTCTATAACAGCAATAAGGGACAAAGCCAGGATTCAATTGAGTCAAAGAATGGAAGGCAGAAGAAATGTTCTTCAGTGGTGCAGGATTGTTTCTTTCTGCAGAAGCACACAAAGTGCCTGTTTGTTGTGTATGCAATTGCCAAGCTGAGAAGTTATAGACAATATTGATTTGGGCTCCCAGCTCTTTGGAAGCAGGCACTGGGTGGAAGCCAAGAAGGCTGAAGTCTAAATGCAAAGCTGTTTGGGCTCAATGAGCCATTCTTTGAGAGAGGGGACCCTTCTTTTCAGTGTTTGCACCTGTGTGTGTTGTGTGTATGCATAAGGAGCTAACAGGAGGCAGCATTGTCCAGACACCACAGCAGGGAAACCAAGGGGAGGATACTCCCCACTAGTTCATGGTTCCAAACTCTCTTGCTGGGTTGGCAGGCAGTCCTTGTGAACTCTTTCCTAGCTTACATTTAAGTGTTCCAAAATGGGGGTAACATGATGCATAACATGATGAGGGTGGTTGGGGGGGTCTAAATGAAAGCCAAAAATAAACAAGTACTATGTTTCATTGTGAAATTTCACAAATCCTTTTCCTGAATTTTGATGGATATTAGCTTCTCATATAGTTTCATGACTGTAAACCACAAACCTTCTTTCAACAGCCATGAGATGACTTAATCCAAATTGATATGGTTTTTATTTTTTCAGGTAAGCCTTACAAGATTACACAATAATTGTTTGATGGTGACTTCACACAGGTAAGAAGAAATACAACTTTATCAGCCTTCTGGACAGAGTATTTGGACTAAGTGTGCAAGGTGAAGTCTCCTTAACTACAGTTTTCTGCCATCTGAAATGTTTCTGTCATGTTCTCTTTCTGATGTGGGCAACTCGATGACAGAGAAGGCATTTCTCAATCACAAAGTGGTGTGAATTTAAATTATCTTTTCTGCTTTTATAAACAATACTATTTATATGGCAACATTTACATGTCTTATGACTCTATCTGGTTTTTATGGCCTGTAAATGTGGAAAACGTGTGCCAAAGGACAAAAACGTTCCCAGAGATCGATATAATACAAACAGCGCCGCACAGCCAGCCTGCAAGAAAAATGTGATGGTTGACAAATTCTTTGCTCCCTGCAGTACTCTGGGTTCTTGGCTAACCTCAAGCATACATCAGTTAAAGTCTATGTGGCTGGCAGGATTTTACTCACATCGGCATTGTCTGACCTCTCCATTTCTCTGCATATCTGTGTCACCTCCTGATCGCTCTCTCTGTAAAATAATCCTCCTTAAATTATTTAGATACATATTCTGCCTTCCCCTTGGCTGCTGTTCTAATTCTGGTGAGTGAAATGACCTCAATTAGAAATTCTTGCTAAAACCTACAACATCACTGAGAGGGTTGCAGTTTGTCTTGTCCCTCCTTGCTTTTCTTAAAGGCCCATTTTGTATGTGTTTGCTTGTCTGCAACCCATTAGCTGCTGTCATTACTTCCCCTTAAAACAAAACTAACCAGAAGATAATTATTCACTTTGCAAAAAGGAATTTAAAAATGCCATAATTAAGGTTACAGTTTTCCTTTTTATATCCTTGAGGGGATACTATGTTCCCTGATTATATAATCATACAAAACCAAGTGCCATACACACATATGTGTATGTTTTATATCAGCGGGGGGTTTTTTATTATTTCATTAGAAATGCTTCCAATTTGTGGCAGCAAAAGCAAGACTGGTGAGATAGCTGTTAATTTGTAACTCAGAGCCTTTTATTGTTGCTCATGTTACTATACTAATTAAGACATACAGTATTGAATGTCTCTTAACTACTCGGTTTTAGTATCACTTCCAAATATGTTTTGCACATTATTCTTATGTCAAAATCAGTAATACCATGGTTCCAAAAGTAGCTGTTTTTTGACAGAGAGAAGACTTCAATTTATCAATCCTTGGGGAAAAAAAAAAAAAAATTGTGTTTCACCCAGCATCCACGTATGAATATTTTTTTTCTTAAAAATGATCTGGAGCTTGGTCTGAAATTTAATTCTGTAGCCCACCAAAAATTTTATCACATTTTTACTTTTTAATTCACCCATCTGAAACTTCTGGTGCTTCTTCATTCATTCTTCATTACCCATGAGAAAATCAGGGCTGATAACATTGAATTCTGACCTCTGCATGAGCCAGGGGTCTCCATCAGGTCAGGCTTTCCAAGGTCACCCCCTGGCTGTCACATCTATGTGATCTGAAGTTTACTGAAAATATGCTTCAATTTTTTACCTCGTCTTTCCAAAAGAAAGGTGCCTTGTGGAGAAAACCCACATCTGTCTGACATGATTTGCCTTTCAAAAAACTCTCCTGACTCATGATTAATAAATAATTCTCTCAGAATGTACAGTTTATGGCCCAACTCTTTGATCCCTAATCTCCAATATTAGCTGTGGATTAACTCATACTTGCCTGGTAATTTGTGTCTGTGTCCTCATGAGAAGCTCTTTTGCAGCCTTTCATTAATCTCAGTACTCTCTGGCTTGGACTCAGTATCTACACATGCCTCCACAGGTTTGTTGTTAACTAATTCAGAGACTAGGGAAACTTTTTTTTTCCCCCAAGAGCTCTATTTATTTACCTTTTATTTTTTTGCGGTTTTCATTCCTCCGCTATGCTGATGACATTTCCTTTCTTTAATAATGACATTTCCTTTCTACAAATATTTATGCACTTTCTTCCTGGTTGCATTTTCCCCCTTTTTTTTCCACCATGTTCTGATGTTACTCGTGTTTCTTCCTATAAACTCTGAAGACTGCTGTACTGTTATTTTTTTATGCTACCCACAGTTAAACTATCATTTCTTTACTGGAATTCTGGAAGTATGGCCAAATTCCACCCTGATAGCATTTGTTGGATTTGGCAGATGAAAACCAAACAAGCCACATCCGGCAATGGATTCATATGTAGATAGATTGCAAAAGCAATCTTATATTTACTTCAAATATTTACTGACGTCAAAAGACACCTTTCCTGTTCCTCCTGCCTTTCCCCCCTCTTTTTCCCCCTACATTTTTTTTCTGCATGACCCTATGCTGCATCCTGGACAGTGTCATGGGGCAACATCTCCTGGTATCTGATTCCAGTCACCCTCTTGCTCCTAACACCAAACACCTCTGGCGCTCACGTTGAAGGCTGCTGGATGAGCAAGGAGGACTGCTGTCTTCCCCTTGAGCCACTGGGTAGGAACAGGAAAAAGAGAGTGGACTGAGCACAGTGCAAATTTTTTTCTGCATCATCTGGTATCCCAATCAAAATCTTACAAATGTCTAATTTAATGGGAAAAGAGGGTTGGTTTTAAAAAGTGGTTGAGGTAAAATACAGGAAAATGAAGAGTATCTGAGGAAAAAGGAGAAGAGCTCCACTTCAAACTCAGTCAAATGAGCATGACCTTGCTCTATTTTGTAAAACACAATTTCTGATTTTTTCATAATTTCTAATATGCAACAAGGGTGCTGACAGGAGAAGAGATTTATCATGGCAAATTGTAGTCTGTGGCCAAAGTAAGGGTGGCCCTTCTCACTGGCTACAACCTTGGAAAGACATTTGAGATGATATGAACCCAGCTGTCAGCAGCCTGTTGAATATAATAATTGAAGAGGTACCTGGTGGGATTTTTAATCTGTGGGAATTTATTATGTATGTAAGTGTAAAAATTCCACACCTGGTGGCTGTGTGCACCAGTATCCAGTATTTTGCTGTCCCTGCTGCCAGTTACTATGGCTTGTAAATCCTCTTTCTGGCAAGAGCACTATCACTCAGTTTTGACCACCTGTGTGAAAGCAGAAGAGGCAAAATAAGCAGGCTGCTTACACCTACTGCCACTTTCGGTTTATTTATCTTTTTATCACTTTGGTTAGCAATAGTGCTTTGATACTCTCACTGTGGACTGAAGCCCGCTGTGCTACATGCTGTGCAAGGACAAAATGAAGAGGAAGTCCTTGCCCTGAATGATTTACTTTTCCAAGATAAAAACCCACCCAGACAGCAGAATGAGATAAAGGAACAACAGTCATCATAGCAATAGTGACACACCAGGATTATAGGCGAGGGATGTGGGTCTCTGCAGCATTATCCCTACAGAAGGATAATGATTGCTTTAGCCAGGGAAATGGATGTTACACCAACAGAGGCGTGGGATGATGAGGAACAGGGTAAGATTCTCGCTGGGCAATTGCATCATATTATGTAAAATACGTGATTCAGAAATAAAAGACTGTGGAACAAAGTGGAGAGCCTTGAAGCCCCAAAACATGAAGGAAGGGCAGGTAAGACTTCCCAGCTGAAGGGATAGGAAAGAAATGCAGCAGTTGCCTGCATTGAGAGTGATGGACCAGCCAAGATAAAGGATAAAGAGGAAGGTGGAGTCTTGAAGTCTGATTTAGAGCAGTTATTAAGACTTGCCTGTAAATCCCCTGCCAAATCATGTCTCTAATGATATGTGGACAGCAAAAATACATCATTTCCATACCCTCAGTTCCTACGTGTAAAGCAGAAAAGGCTATTCACAGGCAGGTAGAATAAGCAGATGTGCAGAGAAAGCAGCATCCCTTACTGAGAGCTGTGACTGTTCAGGAAAGAGGAGGAGGGGTTAGAGGCTGCTCACATCTTCTCAGCTGCAAGGTGCAGGAAGAAGGGAGCTGCAGGGAGCTCTTGTAGAAGCCAAGAGCAGTGGCAGCAATTGAAAAGGGAAACTTGGGGAGTCCAGGAATGATGCTGAGGTTGCCAAAAGCACAAAGAAGTGAAAAAATGAAGAAAGCGATTGAAATGCCAATAATACAATTGACAAGAGAGCTGATGAAATCTACCAAGAGATCAAGAGCATCAGGACAAGGAGGGAGGGGGAAACAAATAAATATCAAGATATGCCAACGCATCCCTGTACATGTGAATAGACAGTAGCCCCTGGTTCCTGTGCTGCATCCAACAATACTGCTTCACTGTCTTCTCCAAAGAGGCTGGAGAGAGGAGATGGTAAACAAAGATGTTGGCCAGAAACCATGGGGCTGATGTCCAGTGCAAGGATTGGTTCAGCTGTCATCTTCCTCCTCTGCACATCACCCACCTCCGCTCCAAAGTGCACACCTGAAACAGGCTGTTTTCTAACCATCAGGCTTTTTAAAACTCATCCTACATTTTCTGCTCATGGCTTGTGACACAGTCCTTTTTATGTTTATGTTCACTTTGGTTCATTTCTCTGTTACTTCATGTTCGGATTTACACCTCTGCTTTGTGGTGTGTGAGACAGGGAGAGCCTTTACATAATATATGGCAGGTGATGCCTATTAAAAAAAAAAGAGGAAGAAAACAGAGAACTGAATGATTTGGTACAGCAACTCAATAAGCTAAAACATATTTTACGAAAAAACCCACCAGCAATCGTGTAGTATAATATCACACGCTGAGCAAAATTCATGGCTATGCATAAGTTAGTGCACTGCCTTGGCAGATAAAAAGATTAATGAAATCTTCCCTTTCTGCTCACAGAAAAAACAGTTCTCACAGACTCCCTTAAATCACTTGTCATTGCCAAACTCCCGTTTTCCTTTTCCATGAACTCAAAAGCCAGGGATGAAAAGGCATAGAGAAATTTTGCCAACATCCAGCTTCTTTTTTTCTGGCATCAACATTTAATTATCTCTGCAGGCATGTGGCAGGCAAGTCTGTTGCCATACATTTTTTATACACAGAGTATGAAATTTTGTGTGGTGACTAGAAGGTGGTACCTGATGTGGGATGAGGAGATTAATTGGCTTTAAAATTATTGTCTGTGTATCAGAAAAATGTGTAGGGCACTTTACATATGAATTTAGAAAATCTAACTGATGGTGAAAAGTAAACATCTCAGTCTCCAGCTCTGCACTGATTTACATAGGTACCAAACTTAACCTGCCCATGCTGCTTCAGGGGACTTGGAAACCACTGGACTTGGTCCAGTAAGCCCCATATGGATGTTTAGAGATAATTGAGGTACCCTTGGATAATGTGTTACTGCTGCAGCTGATGACCTGGAGTGGTCCAGAGTCCCCAGGCACAGCTGCACCTCCAGTCTTAGGAACTGGAGGGCCCCTCTGGCAGCACCAAAGAAAATCTGGTCCCCAGATGGCTTTGGGAGTCTCTCTGGGTGGCATTGAGCTCCTGGTGAGGTCAAAAATTTGAGATGCCCAAGGTGTTTGAGGTGCCTGGGCCAGGTGACAGACAGCAGATACTGAGTGGGACAATAGGGTGAGAATTTTCCCTGGCACTGCTTTCCCTTCCAGGACACTGTTAACACCAAGAACAGTGATGGAGCGGACTGAAAAGTGAACTTAACATTCATTGTTTTCCCTCAGACAGGACTCAGCTGCAGCCTGGACAGCTGCTCTGTCTGCATTCTTGCTGGTTATATTTTTCTAAGATGATCATTATTTTAGGTGCCGAGTTGTTCAAACCCTGTCCTCCTTCACAGCTGCCCTTTCAGCAGCTCTATGGATTGCCAATTGATTTTCCTTTACTTTTTACCGTATGTGAGAATAAAAATTGGAGTGTCAAAGAGTTCATTTCCATATTTACAAGACAGATGCATGCTGGCAGAAGGAGTAGCTACACACATTATCCAGTCTTCCTTGTGGACTTTCTACCCCTCTTTCTAGATCCTGCTCATGGTCTCTGCACTGTCATGTCTTTCACCTGCTGAAAAGGTGCTTCTTGGGAGGCTTGGTGCATTTACCCAGATGAGCTGCCTGATGAGTGAGTCTGTTACTGGCACAAAGCAACATATGTAGTTATTGTGAACGTCACACAGAGACAAATAGTATACTTTGAGAAAAAAATGCCCCCAAAACAAGAAGGGAACTCTTAAGTTGTTGGTTTTTTGTTTTGGTTTTTTTGTTTGTTTAGGTTTTTTTGTTTGCTTGTTTTTTGTTTTTAGTTTTGTGTTTTGATTAAAAAAAAATAAATCATTCTGCTTTATTTGACCTCCCCTCCACTGCTAGTCTTTTTATTTACTTATTTTCATTCTCCCTTTGGAGGGAGAGAGTGTGAAAGAAAAGATGTAAAAATATAGAATGATGGATTTTTCCCTCATGGAACAAACCAGAGCTGAATATTTTTAACCAGTTTCCCTAGCTCACATGGGTCTTTGCATCAGCAAAGAGTGTAAAAACACTTAACAAGCTCTTGCCTAGAAAAATAGACAGCAGTGAGCCCAAACTTTCCAGCCTGGTGGGTCATGATGTCATTCCGGTGTCAGGGTGGGCTGGATGTCAGACCCATTTCTCTTCTATCTGGCTGGATTCCCTGCCCTTGCTCCATACAGTCCAGCACTGTAATTCCCAGCCCCTCATCAGTGCATTGGACAGTACAGGTCATTGGCTGCTGCTTGGGGACAGCAAGCAGTCCCCGGCCCTGGCAACCTGTAAGAGCAGATTATACAAACATCTGTCAGGAGGGCTGCAGGTTTAGCATATGATGAGGCTTGATGGCTCACAGAGTCCCTCCAGCCATATGGTTGTGGATGCTGCCCACGATGTCCTTGTCATCCCTGGGGAGCTCCCAGGAGGTGGCCATCACCAGGGCAATACTGCTGCCTGATCTCCACCACCCTTTTTCTGAGAAATACCTTCAGAACAGGCATACAGAAATGCACTGTCTGCTGTAGCTGCCCTGATGGCTTCTGGGACAGCTCCAGCTTGGTCTCTCCCAAGAGAAAAGCTGCCAGGGGCAGGCTGTGGACCAGGTAAATAGTCCTCGTGGTCTGCATTTGCTCTATGTATGAGCTGAGTTTGGTATTCCAGATGTGGATGCCTCAGGACCCCTCCAGGTGACACACTAAGGTGCAAGTAAGAGCGATACAGAAAAATGTGAGTGGTAAAGACCCACAAAAGTGAGAAATTTGGAGGAAGACCAAATGGTGGACCTTGCGGTTTTCATGCTGTTACCCTAAGGATCTGAAGAGGTAGTGAGAAAGATGTTCAAGAGGCTGGAGGAGAAAAGACAGATGGCACCAAATTGGAGTGGGAAGCATCATCCCAGGGTGCTTCTGGAAAAGCAGCAAGGGAAAGCATTGAGGAGGAATAGGGCAGAGGTACAGGGAAAGGCAGCTCCACAAGGAGCTTTGGGATGTGATATAGGAAAGAAAGGAAGGTGGTGCACAAGGACCAGGCCTAGAGAGGACAAGGAAAGACTGAAAAGCTGGGAAAGGGATTTATCCATTATACTGGTTCAGGGCAGGATTATGGCTGCTCTGTGAAACGAGGGTGAAGTTACAGTGATAGCCCAGCAAGTGTGTGTCTCAGTACGAAATCACAAGCTGTGTCTGGCTTTTAATCACCCTGAGACACATCTGGCTAGGATTAGTACACTGATGACCAGAGCAGCTCCATTAGTTGCGCCATCAGGGTGGGTGAGGCAGTGGGCTGGCGCTGTCTGGAATGCAGGGAGATTCAGGGACAGAGACTGAAACGAGTAACTTGAAGTGGGTCCTTCCTGAATACCTCAAAGCAGTTCTTTGGAGAACCTCTCTGCCCTGCATGGACCACAGGGGCTGGCCAGGGAGACTCACCTCCAGCCTCCACACCACCCCTTGCCATGCCACCTGCCTCGGTCATTGATGCCCTTGCCCCATCAGCACAAGTGACTGAAGCCTTGGTCCCCTCACAGTTTTATTCAGCCATGTGGTTTGCAGAGAAAGGGCAACACAAGTGTCACCAGCAGTCTGTTGACTTGGTCCAAGCAGTACTCAAACTTGCAGGGTGTTTGGTGAGTGCTGTGATAGCTGTTAAATGGTTCCCATGTGCTATTCATATTCATATTGTTCCTCTGACAGGTGATACCTTTTTTCCATGGAAATGGAATCCCCTTGTTGGCAGGCTGTGTGTCATCAAGGAGGAGATCTGGCCTGTTCCAGTTAATTCTGTAATTGCCAGCTAACTGCTGATAGAAAGCTTTTGGGAAGCTTCTTAAGCAGCCTAATGATTTTACATTGTGTACATCTAGAGAAGCACTCAGCCTTTCCAGCTCTTTTGGTGCACTAACATGTCATGCAATGAAACCATTCAGCTGAGATTAGAGGCAAGCTGTAGGGACAGGCAGCGGGGAGTTGGCTGGTCACCACTGTGTCTTCCTGACACTTGTATTGCCAGGGTCACAGAAACGGGGGGAGTGAAGCATGAAATGAGTACATTGCTGAGAGTTTATTAACAAACCAAATTGATATTAAGCTATCTAACAGGGAGAGTATGATTTTGCTCCAAAATCCAGCAGTTGCAATGTCACCCTCATATTCCTATAAAACACTTTCCTCCCTCCAAGATCCTGAAGGATGTTTTTGCCTGAGCTCAGTAAAGTTCACTGTAAAAAGATGGCAGTTTCTGTTCCATGACAGAAGGTCCCCCATGCCTTGTTATTAATTATTCTTAAATGTTGAAGTTAAGTAAGCAAAATTGCAATTGTTCTTCCCCTAATCTTCCAGCCAAGGGAGGGAGCATTTATATAGATATTACTCAGAGTACTTGAGAAAATATTTGTTTGTGACCTTAAGTATATTTCCAGTGGAGGCCCCCATGTGTTATTTCAGAGTCCTGTGTTTCGGGAACTCAGCTAGGGTGCTGAAGGACAGCCTTCTGCAACCATCCCAACTGCTGGATGGCTTTTGCTCCTGTGAGTAGCTCCCAGAAGATTCAAGAGATTACTTTTGCAAGCACAACTAAAATTGTTCATTGGTTTCAGAATTTACCCTGGAAAGCATGGTGGAGAAAACCCTTCAGAGAGTGGAGTGGTTTCTCAGTGCTCCAAACAGAAGAAATGGTATTTTTTTGTTGTTGTTCTGTCATTCCTCCATTTTCTTCCTTACCTTTCTGCCTTCTGTAATAAGTACGATAGACCAAATTCAATAAATCAAAATTTAGAATTTTATTTTGAGACAAAATAACAGTCTCCGATAGCCACAATTAAAAGGACAGCGTCGAACCCCGGGGTTTCGGCACTGGGTGAACACGGTAACACACTCTGTCAGTCTGTCACCCCCCAAGTTCACATTTTTGGTCTGGAGCTGTCGACTTTTATACACTGGTTCACGGAGAGAAAATCGGGATCCTAAGGCTCCCTCTTCTGAGGCAGCTTCATTAGATATTCATGTTTGGGTTCTGATGCGGTTGAATGGATTTGCGCTGGAGAACAATGTCGTGATTGCTGTGTCCGGATACGGTGTAGAGATGTTAATGTCAGGCGGGGATGGATAAGATATTGATCTGATGTAGTCATTCGGTCCTCCGGGTTCTCCATCTCCCTTTTCCGTCCTCTTGTGTTCTCCTCTAACGATTCCCGGCAGAAGTCTCCTCATGTCCCTTTTCGTGTAATTCTTGGCATAGTTTTCTCGTGTCCCTCCTGTGCAATATTTTAGCAAAAGAATTCCTTTTGCCCCTCTCTGTGCTGTTTCAGTCCCAGTTAACCCATTGTATACTCGATTAGAAATAAAACTTGCAGTTTACAGAGAACGAATTACATATTATAACATTTAACACAAATTAACTTTAGGACATATATCACACTTCCTATCCTTCCTAGCTTGTTTTCTCTTCCCTCTCTTCCTTCTCCCTCTTCTCCCACACAGATAATTGAAAAACTCAATCTGTAATTCCTTTGTCCCTACAGAAGGCACTGAATAATGATTCCAAAACAGTCCAGCCTTTCTTTTAATCCATAATTCATCATCCTAATTTGTTGCTCCTCACTGCAACCCCGAACAAAATGTCAGATGCAGCATAAAGAAAAGAAATCAAGAAAATGAAAAAGGGACAAAAGGAAATGCAGCAATACCCCGAGGGTATTTTTGGATTAAATTCTTTCAAAGAGAAAGAATTTAATCCAAAAAGGCTTCTCAGCTCTCACAGGGGAGATCTGACTTGTGTCATGTGTGTCACCCTGTATTGGGAGAAAGCAGCATTGGTCTTACCTCGAGAGGTGCTGTAGAGCGACTTATTGGGTAGAATAAAACAGACATGGAAAGACATCAGAAAACAATTTTATCTACCTCCTGTTCCTTCACAAGTAGAACTGCAGTGAGTAGCCAGGCTGGGCTCTGTAGAGGCTTTCTCCACACCATGTCAGACTCCCACCTGACTGTGGTTTGCTCAGCTGACACACAGAGCTGTCACTGGCTGAGCCTGATGGCCCTGCCCCGATCCCTGTGAAATGTTGTACCGGGGAAAAGCTGTGAGACCAAGACAGAAAAGTGGGATGGGATCTGCTGGGGGTGGTGGTAGTGTCTTCAGACTCCTGAGATCTCTACCCAGTGCAAAACTCCTCATGCCTCTGACCATGCAGGTTGCCTTGCGGTGACACACGTGCCAACCTGATGTCACATCATTACAGAATTTCTTGAAAATGTCTTTAACTGGAAAGAATCCAAAGAGGGAGTTTTATGACATTGTAACCTGTAGTTTCTCTTCATCTCTGGCAGTGATCATCTGGAAGCAGCTTCCTTCTGTAACCTCTGAAGTGCCACCAGCTTCAGGTCTAGGAGCAGACAGTCTGGACAGGATTGCAAGGGTAGGCAGGTAGAAAGCCAGCAAGGCAACAAAGGATCAGAGGGCTGGAATAATTGAATTAATATGCACTGCTTCCATTGAGGCCAACGGGGGCTCTTACTGTGATCTTCAGGGAAACAGGATCAGGCTCACTTTCGCAGAGAAAAGATCAAAACTGGGGACAAATGCTTGCACATATGATTGTGCCATGATTTAAATCTTGTTTGTTTTCCTGTGTTATCCATGCAAGGATGTTGGAGAAATTAGATTAAAAGAGATTTTAAGCTTCTCTTGTCAAGATAAAAAGAACAGAGAAAGCCATGGGGTTAGTAATTGCAGTTATTAGCCATTCACTCCCCTTATCCCCTTAGGCCTGTGGAATTCCCATCAGAGAAGTCCTTTATACACACAAATTTAAGCTAGTCTTGATGCTCCAAATAATGCCAGGGAGAAAAAAAAGCCAAAAAAACAAGAGATAAGCATATTCAAAGCCCTTTGAAAACTTGCTCTGCACTGATTTCCACTCAAGAATTCTGCTGAGGAGGGGTCTTTGGCTCGTGCCTCAACAACGCAGCTACACACGTGCTTTGCTCTTGGCGTGTGCAGTCCTGTGACTTTCATGAGGAAACTCACATGCTTGGCTGGCTCAGGGCTGAGGGAGAGTCTTCAGGAGGTGGACAGCATTGTGGCACAGCCAGGGTTAGAGGAAAAAATGTCCAAGATCGGTGTCTCTGCCCCAGTCATCACCTCTCTCTCAACTGTTTTACTCTGCTCAACTGTCTGTAGCTTTGGGATAAACCATAGTAGTGAGAGAGTTTCTCAGGAAAAAAACCCAAACTTTTACTCAACATTTTGGCCTTTTCAGTTCTGTCCTTTGCCAGACATGGAAAAGAGAGGATGTAGCCAAAATTTTAGAGTGTGGAAGAAGAGGATACTATAAGTTTGGTTTTAATCAGGGAGAGGAGTTTTGGAAAGCAGAGAGGAAACAACAATTTGGGTCTAATTCTGCTCCTTCTGGCAAAATACCACCCCTCACCCCTCATGAGATCATTAGTGTGGCTTTTCTCCAAGCTGATAGCAGAAGTGCCTGGCTTGTACGCCTCGCTCACATGCTCAGATAAACCTCTTGCCAGTTTTGGGGCTAAAAGGGATTTTTCTCCCCGGTCAGCTGCAGTGACTAAGTCTCCTCCTCCTCTGCAGAGAGAGGCACAATTTGCTCCCTGAGACTGCTTTGGGATGGTGTGTCAGACCTCCTTCCAGGGCCCTCTGTGAGAATAGCTTTCTGTGGGAACAGCCTCCTGCAGGAATAACTTTCAGTCTTTTACTACTTTGTTAAATACTTTCAGTCTTTTAACTTATAATGGGACACTGAGAAGTATTGTGGGGTGGAGCAGACCATTCCTCTGCCCCAGGTTCATCCCATATAACCTCCAGGGCTAAAGTTTGGGCTCAGCAGTCCCAAGATGGTCCCTTCCCACCCCACTGCCCTCTAAAATCCAGCTGGTGTGTGCACTGCGGGGAGGGAGACCCATTGCAAGCAGTAGCTGCTGGCAAATAAATGTTATCCCAGTAAGGGAGTGAGGTGGATACATACACAGGGCGTGTTCTGTCAATTCATTTTCAGCTGGAATATCTTCTGTCTTGCTGTCAATGCACAACCTCCCCGCTACTTTCAAAGCAGAGCCAAGCCAGGCATGCCCTAAAGCTTTTCTGGGAGCTGGGCAGCCCAGGCAGCTCGGGCGAAGCACAGAGAGAAAGACCTGAGCGTACTGGGATGCAGGAATGCTGGGGAAAGATGATGGAGTTGTCTGGGATTCCAGCTCCTTGGGCCTGACTCAAGGCTTTACACTTTGTTTATACAATAGTAATCCCGAGCACTTCACGTGATAGATCCCTGGTGATGCATTTGGGGGGGGGTGGGGGTGGGGGGTGGGTTTACACTGATTTACACTGCTTGAGGCCTTGGCCTCTATTTTCCAAAGAATTTTCCAAAATTTGCTAATGAAAAATACCAGAGTGGTCGGATCAGTGCAGGGTTAGGTTACCTCAGTGAGCGGGCTGGAGAATGCAGGGAGCCCCTCTCCCCAGTCCCCCCCAGGGAAGCCCTGGAGGAAATCTCTTCCAGCCTGCTGAGAGGTGCAGGATGAGGTCTGTAGGCACTCTGGAGTTTATCTGCTGGCTCTCACACCCTGTGGAAAACTGTAATGCACTCAGCTCCCGCTTTCAAAAGCTGTGGGGCGCTCCTTGGAAGGCACAGAATTTTAAAAGTCCCAACACTGATTAACTCCTTCAGCACCAAAGAGCACCCCAGAAATACCCTTCTCCCATTGCCTCAACTCAGCTCCGGGAGTGGCAAAAATGAGATGACAACGTAACAGGGCCTCTGCAAGATCCCATTCCCCAGGTCGGATGAAATAACCATAGGATCTAGACTCATTCTCCATGTTCCTGCTGCTGTACAGCTCAGAAACAGGCACTGCTTTTGGCAGGAGGCAGGAAAAAGAGGTCAGGAGATCCTGTCTGCTCTGCTGGAGCCTCCGACCCACCTCTGCATGTCAGCCATGGGATCCAACTTGCCCTGGCTCCTGTTTCCAGCAGTGGCACTAGTTGGATGTCACATTTGTGACCCTCATCACCCTCTGTTTCCTTGTCCAGAGCTTCTCAGCAAGGCACTGTGTCCTTTTGAGTATAGAACAACATGTAGTAAGGAACAAATCTAGGTAGCTTCTGAGCATTTCTACCCAGGTAGGAGGAATTTGCTTGCCCTGAGTTTATGGATCAGTGGAGAAAGGGTGTAGGAGGAGAAAAGGGATGATGAGAACTAAGTGTGCAAGCTAAACCAGAGTGTTTGTCAGGATTTTGAAGCTTGTGTAAACCATATTATTAATATTTAAACAAGGCTTGCTTTTAAATCTTTTTTTTCTTTCTTTTTCTCTCTCTCTCCTGCCTTGCTGTTACAGGATTGCAAAACTCATTTCGAAAGAGGCTTATTTTTTTGTTGTTACTAATAGCAGCAGAAGTGATTTATATGCACATCGGGAGAATAAGTGCATCTGAAAAGAAAAAAACATCCATCCTTTCTTCCACCTGTATCCAAACTTACTCTCTTTTCTTCATCCTTCCCTCAGGGCTCAAACACACAATGAGCTTAGTGTGGTTTCTGGAGCTGCAGTGGTAACTTGATAGCGTGTCCAGGCCCAAGAAGAGCCCAGCTTTGCCTTGCTGAAAGCAAAAGGTCCCCTTTGTAGTTTCAGGAGCTGGGAAGGGCTGAGATGTTGCGTTAAGAACGTTGTCTGCCTACAGGCAGTGAGGTTTCCTCTGAAATTCACTGCTCTGGTTAGAATTTGCGTTGCGGATTTTCACCTGGAATTAATTTTAATGATTCCATCATGCAAGCTCTGCCAAAGCGAGTTTATAATGGGAACACTGTCTTCACTTTAATGGGAGCAATGAGAGGGCAATATCAATGCCTGTGAATATTTAAGCTTGCTTGGGCTATTTTTGGTATTGGCAATCTGAAGGTCTTCCTGAGGGGCCCCAGCCCAGGGTCAGGCTGAAGCCGGGTGGCAGGGCTGTGGGTAGCACCTGTCCCTGTGGCAGAGCTGCTGGGGAGGGGGCACAGACCGCGGCCAGAGCAGCCCTGCACTCGGTAGCCTTGCCTGAAGGCTTTTCTGTGCAAGGGGTTCGCAACCAGTACAGAAGAGCTCGGCACCAGCACTGTGTTTACACTGCGGGAGAAGGGACAGCCTTAACAGAAGAAGACTTTCTAAGGTGAAACAAGTGGCTGTGGAAAGGTTTTCTCAGGCTGGGACACATGAAGTTGACAGCAAATACTGCACCTGATTTTGGTGGGAGGGTTTTCTCTTTGAGGTTGGCAAAGGTATGTTAATGAGTATCATTAGAATTGCATAACAATGCACTTCCATGTAGGGTTGCCTGACTCTCTTGCTGTGCTTTCAAGCTGAACATATGTTTTCAATTATTAACATGATTAATGGGAATGGGAGGACTTGAATCTCAATGAGCTCTATCTTGCCATCACGTGCAAAACCCTCGGTATGGGTATGTTTATGCAGTGTGGAAGTGCATGATTTTCAGGAGAGGTCTTTAGAGGTCCAATTGTCTAACTCTAAACAAATTTAGAGATCCACAATCAGAGCCCCTTGCTATATTCAAGTCCCTGGGCTCCTGCCCCTGTGTCTCCAGGAGTATGGGATATGGAAAGTGCTGTGCAGGAGCCAATTCATACTGTGCTGCCCCAGCTTGGCCTGGGTTTTGGTCCCAAGTCTGAGAAGGTTTGGGAAACATGAAACCACCTTCTCCCCATCATTGCCTGGAACAACCTCCAGGACACACAAATCCCTGATTCAGCTGAAACTCTGCCACTAATTTGTGTGGGATCTAAACCTCCTTTACCATTCCTGGTGGGCAAATTCTGCTAAGTAGTACATAATTTTCATCCTGCTCTATATTTTTGGGAAGGGAGAAAAGTTGATCTAGAACACAAAACCGAGACACTGAAAATTCTTGTAATATTTAATTTCTCTCCAGCTGCTAGGACCAGAGATCTTCATTATACTTAGACCCTTTCCCCCCACCCCCGCCCCAAATCAGTTAAGTCCTGGTCTAATTTCTTCAGACATAAGTATATATCACTCACCCAAAATCTGAAACAATATATCTGCAAATGAGTCATTCAGCTCCTTAACAAACAGAGGTCAAAGCAGAATTGTACAGAATGAGTGCATTTGCCAAAGATTCAATATAAAAATGGATAGAGGAACACCCTCCTTCAGACCAGCCTTCAAACAAAGGAGTGCCATGAGCACTGAAACCAATGAAATCAGATTTCCTATTGTTTTGGGTCTGGTTCTTGAATGAAAGTTTCCATTTAATTTTCCTCAGATTTCTAGACTTTCAAATTTGCTGTCTCTTGCAGATTCCGTGGGTTAAAGTGAGGGTAAGTTCACACCACATCCTTTGCGTCAGTCACAATAGAGCTTGAGGCTTTCTCCTGCGTCTCAATGCATATTTTTGTCGATTCTGTAAGAAACAAACCATTTCCAGGTAAGCTCGGAGCTGCCAGAAAGTCCTTGAGATTGCAAGGAGAGCAAGCAGGTGGAAGGAGAATGTATTCTTAAATAATTTTTTTATCCTTGGGAAATGTGACTAAAGCTGCTATGCAGTGCAAGCGCAGATGGCTTTTACAGTATCGGCAGAGTGAGCACATGTGTGTATGCAGATAGACATACAGTATGAGTTAGCATCAAGGAGCTCTGTGACTAAATCTCCTTTTTAGTTTTGAAATACTCTGTATATGTGTAAATACGTGGATGTACACATGGGCAAAAATGATGTCTTCCTGTCTCTACACATACACGTGTGCATTTTTCTGCCTAAGGATTCCATATATATTTAGAAAGAGTGTACAGAGTTGTTGACTAGGCTGATTTATGATTATTTGTCTTACTGCCTTTAAGTCATATACTTATTATTTTCAGATTTACCAAGTCAAAGTTGCATATCTGGGATCTCGAATTCAGCCACAGAAGAGGGTGTGGGGGGGTGTGAGGGGCTGTGCATGTGTGGGAGGTGTGTGTGTTAGTTTATGTGAATGTTTGTGTGCAGTAGGTGAAGTACAGCTACACAAAGGTCGCATTCACTTAGATGAGAGACAGCTACATATCACAAAAGAAGTAAGGCCACCCCAAACAATGCTATCAGATGGTCCCTAGTCACCTGTTCATGCTCTGTCTTTCTGAGAGGAATTTTACTGCTAGCAGATGTGAGAATTCATGTCACAGGGATAATCTGCACTGGTTATGGGTTGTATTTCCCTGTGTGAGTCTAACTGGGATCTGTATGAATAAAAGCTTGCCTAGTAACAAACTGTAAGTTCCCAGACTGTAAAATCTTGCAATGGTCTGCACTCAGCTGCTGATTTGTTTGGGTGAGCTGCCATGGCAGATAGGAACATTACCAGTTAACTAATGGCATGCTAGTAGAAATTATGGACTCAAGACAATCACTGCTAGAGGTGTACAATCACACAGAAGTTGCTGGCAAACAGCAACAATTTCTGGTAATTGCCAAGCACAGGGTGAGGCAGCAGTGCTCCATATTCCATTACCCATTCTCCCAGACATTCACTTTTGCTGAGGAAGGGATTTTAGAAACAGAACCTATATTTAAGGTCAATTGAAGTCTGAAGAGATTCCAATTTCTTTTAAAGTTGCCGTTATTCAGTGCAATGCATCACTATGAGCATCTGGAAAAGGCAAGTCAGGGAAGGAACCTGCTCTTATGCTGAGAGCTTGGGCAGGTGTTTGAAAGTGAAGCAGCTGATTTTTGGTTGAGATAAAGCCCAAACTGTGACCTTAAATGAAAGCAAACTGCGTGTTTGTGAGAGAGCACATACCAGACTGTGAGCCACTTTCTCCATGACTCTTCATCTGCATCAGCTGGGCTAGAGAGGCTACTTATCACAGAAGATGGGATTTCAAGTGGGAAAAAGAAACTACTTTAGCAAAGGGGGTTGATGCATGCTCATGTAGGGCATGCTCTTAAGGCTACCAGACTAGGTCCCAAGAGCCCTCTTCTCTTCCTGCGTCCTTGGTTGCCTCCACCTGGGAGAAAGCCGTGTGTATGTTATAGCAGGACCTGATAAAGAGGACTGACTCCTTCACACTTTTCTTCTTTTTCTATATGTAATATGAAGTAAATAACACACAACAGCCTGAGTTTTAAGAACAAATGCTCATCATCTGAGAAATGCCTGCAATTAAAGATGAGCAGGAGTCCACTGTTCAGCAGTGTTAGCTTGCACTTAAACAGGTTGCAGAGTTTGTCACCCTGTTTTGGCATAATTTTTTTTGCTGGCACTTTCAAAAGCCAAATCTTTGTATTTCATTCTCATCATCAGATTAATCAGGCAGTTGGGCTCTTATGTGACCCTGCCAGAACCGCGGTTCTTGAAATATCTAAAGAGGATGGGGAAAGGGGGATTTCCAAAGATGGGTCTGGGAATTTATCAGCCAGGCCAGGGCCTGGTAAGCAGTGGTGTGGGGACTGCTGAGACCCCAAGTCATCCTACTCAGGACATAGTGCCCTGAGATAAGGGCTGTGGGTCACGGGGGTGAGGAAGGAGTGGAGCCTCGCTTTATCCCACCCCTCCTTTCCCAACACTTTGGGTGGGCTGGCAGCCCCTGCCAAATGGCTGAAGGAGAGCAGCGGGAGCACAGCAGCAGCTGCGCCCAAGCCTGCCTTCCCTATGCTTCGGTCACAGCCCTAACTCCCTTCCAGAGTGAGCTAAGATAAACTGAATTAGGGGCTCTCTGTTTCTGAATGAGAGTGTTTAATCCACTGCTGATTATGTGTCATCACCGAATCCCCTCCCAAAGATAAATCAATTTATTTCTCCTGGATGTCCCCATATCAACAAGCCCTGAACGTGACTATCTTCAATGCCCAAGGTAGCTGGAGAAATAACCACATTTGAGGACATCTGGAGCAACTGATGACTGGAAGAAGATATGAGGCATGCCAGTAACCTACTTCTTTAAAATCCCATGAAGATTTTCCTGCAAAAACCTCTGTGTCCATGTCAGCAGAGGCATTTGGTGGCTTCAGTAGGGGAGTGAGAGCCAGAAGCCTGCGGGTGCTGGCGTTGGCTCGTGCTCAACTCCATCACTTCACACGCCCAGAGCACATTCCTGCAGCTGAAGGCAGCACCACGAACAAACCCACATTCTTCTGCCCACATTGTCTCCAGCTGCAGTAAATTATAAGCAAAGTCAGACCTTGTTTAACAAGGAATGTTTACCTTTTTTTGCTTCTTCTTGCAGTTTCAATTTGTAAATAGTACTTAAACCTCTCTATTAGAGTATTTTACCACTATGACATGGCAGACTGTTGGTAGAGTGCAGTACTTTGATGAAGGCCAGAAGGGACATAGTGATCTGGAAGCATACCAAGACCTGAAATTCAGTTCTGAAATACTGTGCAAGTTTGCCTAAAAATGTAGGTGTAGATTGGTACTATTGTAAAACTGAGAATCTTATATTTTTTTTCTGGTGATAGGATGACACTGAGAATACAGTGTTTGTTACTGCTGTGCTGCAAATGATGGGGTTCAAACCCAGCCAACTCAGTGAGAAAAATCTTCACTGCAGACTATTAGAAGGCTGGTAAGAACAATGACAGTTTTGCTGTTGGAAACTACGTCTAGAACATCACAGCAGGGAACCCGAGTAATTTTTTAAGTACTTTTGAATTAAATGTTTGTTTGAGAGAGCTATTTGAATGCCACCCCCTAAAAAGTCAGTAACTTCTGCTTTTCAGAGCAGAAAAGCTTTTGGCAGCCATCTCTGTAGCCCCCAGTAAGAATGTGTTATAAACCTCTATGTGATGCACAGGGGTAAGACTAGTTGCATATATGAAGAGGTGCAGCTTTTTGAGGACCAGTACTCATGATTTAGTTTTGTTTAGGAAAATCCTGGGAATAATATTATTTATTATTATTATTATCAGTTATGCAATGCCATTTGAGATGGAAACAAACTATTTTGTTTCAAATAAAACAAACTATTTCATGAAAATTACTTGTGGATGGGATGTTATTAATTTCACAAAACCTCTATTTTTTTCCAGTCTATTTTGTCTAAACCTGGAGCTGTTTTTCATTTTCTTCCTCCTCAAAATGCATACCACACTGAAAATCCAAGTGTCACAAACCCTCGATCCAACTTTCTTTCAGCACCGTGTTTCACCCACACAGTCCTCCTGGACTGGAAGGATGTGTCCATGACACATATCAGGTATGCCCTGTTTTCCAATCATGGCAAACCCCAGAAATAGAAGGGCTCACCTCTGAAGAGTGGGTTATATGAGATACCCCCTCTGCTGGTGCCTGGGTTTTTGGAAAAAAAAAAAACAAACCAAAAACCGTACTGAAGATCCCAGGTTTGTTCCCTCTGCCAGATGTTGGCTGAGAGGCTGTTTTTAACTGATGACGAGGAGTCTCAATTTTCGAGACGCACCTCATCTGGTCCAGACCTATCAATATATGGTAGTCTGTGGCTTTTATGGGAGCAGGATGAACAGGTGAGAAATCACCTAAGGAATATCAACAGGGGATAGATATTCCTCTCTATGTAGTGATGGAAGACAAGACTGGATAATGGGTGATTTTCCATCTCAGCAGATGGCTTTTGTGCTTTCTTCTTGCTCCCTGCTATACCCAGAATAAACTCCAGTAATTCACTCATAAAAATACCATTTCATCTTCTGCAAATGTTGTTTGGGAAGTACTGTTCAACAGTTTTGAGTACATGTTTATTAGATTCTAATCACATAGTTTCAGTATTTCCTAACTGTATCTTCTAAAGAACATAACCGTGCTACTTGTGCCCAGAACACAAACATTTTATAACTTCTAATCCTTTTCTTCATTTCTCAATTTCTTCCTTATACGTCTTCTTCTTGCACTTGCTAATATGCCTTAAATATGATTTAAATATATGTGATTTAGAGACTTTTTCCCTTGGCGCTTGTATGACAGCATGATTCTTGTCTAGCTGTAGTATTAATAACAATCACACAATATTTTCTTAGCATCACAGCAGGGATGACATGATCCTGTGGTTTCATCCTGCTTCCAACTGAATTCTGTGGAAATTCAGATAATTCCTTATCTACACCAGGGGCAAGCTCGAGTCTATTACAATTCCAAGTCATCAATATCACCCTTCAAGGTGCGTACCAGGGGCTCAGAGGTCCTGCTGGCTCATGGCAGAGCTGATCTGCCTGGGTGGATTTGTGGGGGATGTCTTGTGGTTGGTGTTGCCCTGGTCGCAGCTGGGGATCCGAAGCTGATCTGGAGGGATGGTCAGTTCCTCACCCCAATCAGCAGTGTTTCTGGTAGCACTAAGACAGGCAGTGGCTCTTGAATATTTGCTCCAACTGCCTGAATAGGAGTAGTTGAGATGCCAATTGACAGCAAGTAGCTTCCAATCCAAAACACTGAATTGCAATTTGGGATGCCTTTAATACCAGCTTGAAACAGCTGGTGTTCATCTGCTTGTCCATAGTGCTGAATTATTTACCTGTTAGGCATTGCACAGCATTTTATTGCTGCAGTTTACTCTTTTGTACCCTGCACTCACTCTCAAAAGAATAGTACAGACTCACAGAAAAACTTTGCATGTCAGTATCCAGCAACTAAAAATCCCCCTTCTCGCTGCAGTTGTTCACTTTTGAACAACATGAGACAAAGGACAATTTCTGAGATAGATGTTGTTCCATCAACACACGCTTTTGAGCCTTCTGCACTCATCCAGGCTTTTTATTTCCCTCAGACTTCTCTCACAATAAAAAAGTGATGTACCATAGACAAGTCTGGCAGGTCATCAAGATGCAAAGGTTGGACTGTACATTAAGAAATCAGATAGTTAACACTTCAGCCATTGTTCCCAGAGCACCATCCTTTTGGTTTATGGGTCTAAATATAATCTGACTGGTAATTTATATACTATTGACCTACCACACCCACAGATTATTGCTTTTATCACACTGCAATAGCCGATGAAAAGTTACAATTACTGTACTCTGAGCTTGCGGTGCAAGTACATTTCCCTGTGCTGAAGGCAATGTGCCATGTCCAAGGGAGTTCCACACACAAGTAATTTCCGGGTATCCTTTTGGTCGTGCTGCAGATTTTGTTATCGTTATTTATTTATCGAGCATTGCCAACAAGCTCGGTTTTGTACACTGTGTGAGAAAAGCACGCAGAGCCTGACTCCCAGCCAAGTCAAACTGGCATGTTGTGCTCTCCCGAGTCTGGCTCTCGCTCCCTTATCCTTGGGGCTTACCATCAAAGCCTTTCACACGGGTGCATTAGGTACCAAGCTCATTTTATTTGCTAACTGTACATTCAAACGCTATAGCGGAACCAGCCTTGCTGAGAAACTGGGACTTAAATCAGCTGCAGTGGGAATTCCAGTACCTCATTCCTAAATCATACCAGTCTGCATTTCCTATTATTGTGTTTCTCTTTTTTTTTTTTTTTTTTTTTTTTTTTTTTTTTTTTAATACCACTTCTTGCATGCAGAAAAAGTATCTTACTTTAAGCAAACACCACAAGGCTTCTCTTATTCCTTTGAACACAAAAGCAAAAATCTTCTGGACATGAATAGCACACAGCAAGGGCACTTGGTGATGTGGGGTGCTGCACAGCCAAAAAGTTTAACCTCCATTACCTTCCTCCCTGCTTGGGCTCCTAAATGCTGCTCACTGAGGGGCTACAAAAAGTCCTGTGTGTCTGGGGGAAAGTCATTTTCTTGTGAAGGAAACTTCCTTGTGAGCTCTGCAGGGAGCAGCTGAAAAGCTATACTCCTAGGCATTTGGCAAACCCTGGGCAGAGATATGCTGAGGTATCATGAGTTGTGAGGAAAGGTACTTAAGGAAAAGGGACACAGTTCTCTCCACTGCTGTTTCTAGACAAGACCACGTGTCCTGGAAAAGCTGTGGGAACATTCCCCTTTGAAGCCCAGCAGAGCTTCTGCATTTCTCAGAGCATTCTGCAGCATGGGCTGGGGTAATGTACAGGTGCTAAAGGCTGTCATGCCCTGCTCACGGAGGCTGTGAGCTCCCTGCTGCACCTCTTACAGCTACTTTGCTATGCAAGAATGGGCTTACATCTCTCTTGGGCCTTGTATTTTTGTCACAGCAATGAGCAGATCCATAGCTAAGGCTCCATGTATTTATTAAGATCCCGGAAAGACTTTGCAGTCCATGCTAAACTCTGCATAGCTATAGTCCTACAGGTTTTCATACTGAGCTGTCTTCGTTTTGAAAAGACAGGTGTCTGCTAAGGAGAGGCAGGCCTCTCTAGGAAATGAGGAATTTGAATCCTTCCCTCCGTGTTATTATAATTTGGAAGATTAAAAAAATAAAACTTTTCAGTCAGAGCTACGGGGAAAAAGAATAACAGTCCTTTACTAGTAAATATAACAGGACAGACAAAAAACAACAGCAATTATAACAACAGTAGAACAGAACCAAGAACCCCGAGGGCACACGGTGGAAGCTCCGGCGCTGATGGCTGGAAGCCGGGCGCGGTGGACTGTCCTCCGCAGGCACGGGGTGTCCTCGGCAGGCAGAGGTGGCAGTGCCGGAGAAGCCGCAGCGGCGGGACTCGGGCTCACTCAAAATCTAGCAGGACAGCGAAGAAACTCCGAATTCCTGGATACTCCAACAGATGGTAGAATTCCCAGGACCAGACTCCTTCGTTAACCGTGGACCCCAGCAGCCAACCGTGGCCTGATCGGTGCTCCCCCCCGGAAAAAGAAAAAAAAACAAACCGTGAGATCCCCCCACCCTCCGCTCTCTCCGGGAGCTTTTTTCCCTCCCCCAAAACTAAGTTATCAGTTCTTTTGTCCAGGTTAAGCACTCAGCACTTAGTCTCCTAGCAACTTGGGAGGGGGAAAAAATTCTACAGGAGACTTAACCCTCAACATGAGCTATTGTAAAACTAGGTGTTTCTTCAGCTGCAATTGTACTCTGGCTTGTAGTGTACTCATAGCTGGAGGGACAGAGAACAGAAACTTACCCCACCTCCAGGGAACATGAGTCAAAACTGGGAGCTGATGGGAAATGTGAAAAATGTGAGGGCTTCTGTAAGGACAATAGCCAAAAGCAATAAATATATAACTACGTAAATCCATAGATAATTGAGGAAACATGTCCTCAGGTGTCATAAGGAAAGTAAGTGGAAGATGAGATAGAATTAGAGAATGGACTGGAAGGGAAGGAAAGGAGAAACAATGAGAAAACCAGAGTGTTTTACCATGTGTTCATTTTTCTTAGGAGAAGTTGGGAGAGGGGATTGTGGAACAGGAAGAAAGGAAATAGAAACATTAAGATCTGTGAAAGTAAGGAGAAAAGGGAAGATGCTGAAAGATGTAAAAAAAAGTTAAAAATAGCATATTTAAGTTAGCGATAGGAAAATACAGGCTGTGAAATGAAGTAAAAAGCAAGCAGAACCAGACTTTTCTGTCCTTACACACAACATCTACTGCTCAGTGTGATTAAACCAGAGAACTCAAAAGGTTGTTCTGCGGAGCAAAGGGCCTGTTTGTGAGAGAGAAGGGATAAGAACCTGGCAAGACGGTGAGGTAGACGGAGAATTGGATGGCTGAGAATGTGCAAGAGAAAAAAAGAAAAATCAAAGTTACTGTGGAAAGGCTGATGCCAGAACCTTATGGCAACAAATATTAATTTTTCAGTTCCTGCAGAGCATGACTGCTGAGAGGCAGGAGCACTGGGTAGGTTTGGCGGTGGCTGAATTTTATGCACACAGGCCCCTGCATTTGGGTGCAAGTGTGAATCTACCTCATCAGAAGTTTTCTTGAGATTTTCTTAGGAATCACCTAAGTGCATCCATGCAGTGATCTTTCTTGGTGCACGGTGATGCATCAGAAGACCAACAAGAGCAAGTCAGAGTTCCACCAGGAGCCTTCCTTTATTCTGACTTAAAATCTTTTCTAAAAGAAAATAGTATTCTGAAAATAAAGGCGCAACATCAGACTGGAGTTCTTCCTTGCATCACCACGCAGTATTTTCATTATGGTTGGAAAATATCCTCCCCCTGCTCCAACAGACAACCAAATCTGTGTGGAGAGGTAGTAAAGCAAAACGTAGAAGCTTTTATGCAAGTAATTCTCTTCTTGGAAAGTGTAAAAAGGTGCGATTGCCTGAGGCTGCCATTCAGTTGATTGCATTGTGGGGGAGGGTTTTGGGCTGTGAACAAATAAGAGCCACAGTGAAACCAGGCAAATCAGCTTGTATGGTGCTCCATCCTCCTGCAGATAAACTTCATCCTGTAATTTGAGGTTGTCTCATACTTGTTGATACCACACCACTGTCAGCATCACGCAAGAGTGCGGGGACCAAGACAAACATTGCTCACACTGTTCCTCAGCACCAAGATGGGAGCAGTTGAGGTGATGGTGGTACCTTCATCTTCTTGCAGCACAGACACTCCCTGTACTTTAACCTGCAGGGGATAAAATGGAACAGTGCTGTGGATTCCTCATTTTCTGGGCCCTGCTGGGCAGGGATGCAGGACTCATAGCAGCTCCCACAGCACCTGCATAGCAGCCCGTGGTTCAGGTTGGAGGGGTTCCAGCATCCCAAAACTCAAGCTTTGCCTTTAGCTGGGTTGATCCTGGGGTAGAGACTGAATTCTAAGGGTCTTCACAGACAGCTGAAGCCTGAATAATCTTTCTCTTCCTTCAGATACAGAGAGGACAAAGACTCAGAGTGATCTAGAAAGAATTCTGGGTAGAGTCCAACATGAGAACAAGATCCAGGAGTGACTGGAAAGGAGGTATATGTGACCACTGGAGTTTACTCATGCCATGTAGCTGTGAACATACACAGTTCACCAGGGAGAGAAAAGGGAATGGAAATTCCTCAGGACTTCCACTACTGGAAAATCCACATGTGAAAACAGGGAGCAGAGTTGGATGATGACAATGCTCCTTGTCCAAGAAAAGCATGAGAAAGAAAAGGTGTCCGATCCTGAATTTGTAACTGCCAAAGTGTTAAAGTGTTTGAAAAGCACCTGCAGCTCAACTTCAAGTCTGTGCTGTTGCAAACAAGAAGGAACTGGATGGATCTTTTGATAAAATAGGATTGAGAATGCTAACAAGCTGTATGAAACCACTGAGAAAACTTCCCTTCTCCAGGTAGGATAAAATATACCAGTAGCACTGTTAGATCTCTTCCTAAACTGTTCAATGAGCAGAGTCCCAAATGTTCCTAAAAATTATTAGCCAGCTCTGGATTTTCCTTCATCACCTAACTGCTATTCTGCCAGATCCACTGGACTCTTTCCTGAAAATGGAGCAAAGGGAGTAAGTTATTTTTGTCCTTTCTCGGACAGTCTTTCAAATACTGGCAAACTGTTATCAAATCTCCCTGTGAAGCTTCTCGAGTGACCACCCTAATTATACCAGATGTTTCTGTTCGGCCATATTCTCTAAATGTCTTACGTTTTTATTGCTTTTTTATAAAGAGTTACCCAGAGCTAGATCAAATACACTGGCTCTTCACCAGTGCATTGAAGAGCTGAATAATTCCCTGTTGCGTTTAACACTCCTGTAATAATGCATCTCATATGAGATTTGTCTTTCAGGAGATTTAACTGCTTTGCTCGTATTTGCTTTGAGTAATATTCTAGTTCTCACATCCTTTTTTTTTTTCCAGCCCTTTCAACTCTTTTATGATTTCTCATTTTGTATTTGCGCATTTGATCTTTCATTTCTCCATGTAGTGTTTCATATGCATTGTTACTAAATTCTGTCTTGATCGTTTTAGACTATTTCTCCAACATATTGAGATAATTTTGTATTCTGATTCCATCTTCTGAATTACTTCCATCCACTCCCACCTTGGTGTCATCAGCAAATTTTGTAAATGCTCTCTCCACTCCATCATCTCTGAGGATGGCAAGAAGATACTAAACTAGGTAATAAAACAGTATTTTTAAACTTTGCAAAGATAAACAGTGAGCTAAACTCTGATAAAGAGCACTTCAAGATAAAAAAGGTGGGAATATATCTCAGCTCTAGGATTTCTAATCCCAGTTTGTGTGACTACTTTGCATATACTACACACTTCAGTAAAGATTGGGAAAATGCAATCCTAATTTTTGTGAGGGGCTTTTTTCCTCTACCAGCCTAACTGCAAATGAAAAAAGATGCTGGTAAACTAAAGTATAAAAAGAGCCATATTGTACGGTACAAGATAGCACCAGGAAGAAGTTTAGTATTCAGGGAATGTATGGCACTAAAGTACTTGTCAATGTTGCAGTATTTTGACATATAACTGGGACACGTCTGAAGCCTTATCTTTGCCCTCCATTGCCGAGTGCTAAGACTTGGCACAGTGACAGAATTCATCTTTCTCAGGAGTCAAGATGTTACAAGAACCATCTCTAGGGAAAAAGGAAAAAAAAAAAAAAAAAAAAGAAAAGAAATGGCAGCACCTATAGGAGTCTTACACCTCTGGGCTGGCAATTGCAGCATCTATACTCTTGACAAGCTTGGAAGGTTTTGTCTGAACTCAGAAATGCCCAATTTGTGAGCTTGGTCTCTGAGAAAATGTCAAGAAGCATTGGATGAAGAGGATACTTTCCTTAGCCTTTGGGAGGCTGCCAGTTCTCCCAAATTGCTGTCAACCTTGCCACTGCTTGTATGATTTTCCCATCTGGGTAATCAATTGACAAAATATATCTTTTTGCTTCCAGAAAGTATTCATCCTGCCTTCACTTGGAGTGTTTCAGTTTTTTTTTTTCTCTGTAGAGTTGTTTTCATGCCTGGAGATCTAAATGCAACAATGAACGGAAAGTGCATTAATTTCCAGTTGTATCTGTTGACCTTGTTTGGTTGGTTCTAGCAAATTTCATGGTTCTGAATGGTGCTGGGACAACAGCCTCTGTACTGATGTTCCCTTTCTTTTCCATAGAGCAGGAACAGGATCAGTGCTGGCTTTACTAAGGCTCCCTTAGTGGTTTGTATCTCAGCCCAGCAGGGCTAAGAGCCGTGTAGGCGTTCGGCTGTGGTCCCACCACACGAGTACCTGTTACAAGTGCAAATGTTGATCACAAGCTGTGCTGTGGACTCTGATCCACTCTGAGTGGGCTGAGACCAGACCATTTCACGGACAGCTATTGAACAGCACTGGGAGGGACTGAGCAGCCACTTCTCTCTGGCAGAGACTGGGAGCTCTGTGTGCTCTTCCCAGCTGCTCAGGGCTGCCACCTCTCCCAGCAGGCACTGGGACCCTGTCTTGGAACAAGACCCTGCTTGTGGCAAGACCAGTCTGAATGCTTCTGGGCTTTTCTCAAGGATGCAGAGGAAAACCTTGGCAGAGAGACCTACATGGGAAGGGAGTAACTGATTACACATGGAAAAGATTCCTTGGCTCAGCTGATTTATTTATTCGAACTTTTCTCAGCTCTAAATAAGGTCACTCACCATGGGGCACGCAGGATAAAAACGCAGCTCTAGCAGGGTTTGCTACACTGGAGAAGTTCCTCTCTGAAGACTTTATTCTTCTTGGAAAGTGAAACCTCTACACCTGGTAAATTCAGACTTCTCTCATATTTACAGGTACATGCCCTTTTGGTTCTGCATTTCTTAGAATATGAGAAACCACTAGCTCCTCTCAGCAGGTGTTAGCTACGGTGTCAAGTTTCCTCCAGGACCCTGCTTTCTTCCCTGTGGGGGTGGGGTGTGGGAACCCTGTGAGGATTCTCCTGGCTCTTGGAGGCCCTTTCTTTCAAGTATTTTTTTCCTGTGCAGTGACAGAGAACAAGTTTTCAAGAACTAATAGGATGACATATGCAGAGGGACCCTGACAAGCACATGAGATCCAAATCTGTTCAGGTCCTTCAAACACAAAGACTCCATCTTTCCTCTCTCTCTCTCTCTCTCCACAAGCGATGATATGAGCTCATGGCGGATCAAATGCAGCCGTTGAAGCACCAGAGGGATTCTGAACTTGTTTGGTGGCCTATCAAATTCTTTGATATAACTGTATAATAACTCAATATTTTAGTGACAAGGGAAAAAAAAAACCAACAAAGTAGCTCTCCTGAGTGTTTTGGGCCTGCCGATGCTTTTTTGGCTTTTAGAACAGTAAATCTAGCTAAAATAATAATCTTATGAACAGCTTCATTTTTTGTGTTTGTTATTGTTACTCAAGCACATGGTATGCCTGGAGATAACCTAGCCAAGAAAGCAGCACTGACAGCAAGGAAACATTGTGGAAAGCTAACACGGAGCATCATGATCTAACCCAGAGTACCTCCAGCTGCCAGGTTCACTATTATTTACTCACATGGCAGAAAATATGTGATTAATTAAAGCAAGAAAATGCACTGCCCTTTATTGAATTTAAAAGAAGTCTGCCTGCCAGGAAGAAAGACAAATTCTGTGAAACTGAAAAACTGAAGGAGGAGCAGGAAAGAAAGACACAAGCTAACAGTGTGTTGGGGAGGACGAAGCAATTTTTACAACAGTGGTCCTGCAGCAGCTGAGGCTTCCTATTGCATTCAGCCTCTAGCAGGGTCCCATCAGAAAGCAGGGAAAATCATGACACTCAAGCACTGAGGATATTGCTTTTGTTCTGGCTGAAATTCTGTGCCAGTGCCTGGACAGAGTTCTGGGGAAGTGTGGGTGCACGGGGAAATATTTCTTAAATACCATGTTTCTCTGTGGTGTGTAGGTGTGTGCCTGGCAAAATGTAGTGCCATGGCCCTTTTCCTGGTGGGATCCTTGCCTTCAGGTGTGCTGGTGTCTGTAGCATCGAGCCACCATCCTCCTTGCCCTCTTCTTTGCAAGAACTCCATGCCTCAGCTCCTCCATCACATGTAACATCCAGGATCATGAAAGGGCAGACGGCTCAGAAAAATAATGGTTTAGGCGAGGCACTGCCAGGCTTGGCAGGGGTTGTATGGGTTAAAGTCAGGATCCTGCTGGTGAACTGTTAGGACTTCTGCCGAGGTCAGTACAGTGTAGGCACATTTGTCTCACCGCTGTCTGTACTATACCTCTGCAGGTACATCTATGTCCCTAGGCAAGCATTTAGTGAGCTCTTCTGTAACAAGGACGCACAGAGAATAACTGGTGAATGTTTTATATGGGGCAGTACACTCAAGGATGTTTGTTCCCATAAGAGTGTCCTGGGACATCCATCTAGAGGGGATGACTCAGTACAAAAAAAAAAGTATACAGTAGAAGTGCTGCTTGCAAAGATATGATACCAGAAACAATGCTTTTCTTGTTCAGCATCACAGAGTTTTCTATTCCCAGAATCGCAGCGGGAAGCGTTTCCCAAAATGTGTGAGGTTTCTCTCCTTAACAAGTGATGTGTGAGAAGCTACAGTGCAAAAGCTTCATGTCCCTATTGCTGGGCTACCTGACCCAAGGAGTGTATCCCCATAGATCACCAAGTGGAGAGCGTATCTTCTCTTTTTCAATTCTCGCCTCTTTTCCCCCTTCCTCTGCTTCTCCTGCTCCCTTTCCCTCATCCCCTCTTTCTCCCTCTTCCTCTTTCTATGCCTTTTTTACCCTTGTCACCCCGCCATCCCCCCATCCCTGCACACAAACTTTTGGAACAGTGGCCCCATGAGCATTTTCCATGCACTTTTTCCAGTGGTGATACTTTTTAGGAGTGTTTGGTGAGACAGTGCTGAAGTGCAGTACTCTGGAAGTGTTTTTCTTTTCTCCACTGTATATTACCATTTTTTGGTAAGAGAACGAGCTCTATGTGAAACCTGATTCTTTTTTTCAACTTACATCAATTTAACCTGTTGTAATGACTTGGCCTTCTACCGAGTCACTCCCAATTTACACCAGTGTGTGCGAGATTACAACTGAACAAAGTATTGCTGTCTTGAACTTACAGTGAATTACTGAGGCAAGATTGTTATTTCCATAGCAAAAGCCTCATTTACACCCCTGCGTGATGGAAAAATCTAATTTACAAGTAAAAATAAAATCATTATTTGACCACCTCTCCCCAAGGTACATTTCTCTTAGTTCAGATATAGTTTTGAAAGCTAGAGAAAACAGTGAGCAATATTGTGGTAGGATGTGAAAAGAAAAGGGATATTAACCTCAGTTGACAAAGTCACAGACCTTCAGCTCACAGGACAAGGACAGAAAGTTCTTTTATTTGATGTTTGACTCTGTGGAAGAAAAGAGTGGCTACTATACTTGAAACTCTTGAAAGAACAAAGGGGATGGAAAATACATGGTCTCCGCAGGGAAATCCCAGTTTCTCTTTCAAATTATTTTGTGTGATAGGCACTGGGGCCAAGGTCATTGTGGTTCAGTTGTATTATGGAGGGGGTGGATCTGGCTATTTCTGTTGGAAGAGTGTAAAACTCATTTCTCCAGGTTTGTTGTTTTTGGTCCTGTTTTCAGAAACTGTGTTTTGTGATATTAACAGATGATAATAAAGACTTGAAGCCAAACTGGTTGTGAAGGTTACAAATGGTGTCAATTTCCATCTCTTGTGGCAAGTGAGCCTATTTACTGTCTGGTCCAAAGTACTGAAAGATTAAACTTGGGAGAAATCAATATATGACTTCTAGAGAGTATGTGAACTGAAAGAAACATCTCTTTCCACTCTTATATGGAATATATTCTTGAATGTGATAGAGATGACCTGTGTAATTTGTCATAATCATTGTGGGATCCAAACACAAAATTTTGCAAATTGCAAATATGCAAAAGAAACATGACAAACAAATGTATTTATTGAGGATATGTACTGTGTGAAAATACCACTTTTAATTGCACAATGAAAAATATTCTTGAGCAATATCCAGGAGTATAATACATAGTGTTGCTAAAAATACATCACTGGGGTTTATTTATTTAGCCACTGTTGCAATGCAAAAAGCGGATGTGCTAAGGAGGTGGGTGTGGGGGGAATGGTGTCCTTCACCTTGTGCAGAGGAGTCTTTGGGGATGTACAGCACCGCTAACTGTCAGATTGCACTGTGTCCAGTGGAAATAGGTTGCTATGGGCAGCACACCACTTTTGAGGCATGAGCTCCACTACGTGCACCTGAGTGGGAGGCAATAGAATGAAGATGGAAAATTATACTCAAAAAAATTAATCAAAGACATCTGAGCTGTATTCAGCCTGCTCATGATGGCATTTCTGATGTGCCTCTCCATTGTCGGTGATTAGAATGTTTCTCCAGAGAGCTGGAGACCTGTTTGCCGTGTCTTAGACTAAAAGCACATTCTTTAACTCCTACTGTGAGGGAAATGGGGAAGTAGTAAGAAGATGCTTTCCACTATCCAGCTGAAACTAAAATATTGTGTACCAAGGAAAGGTTTTTCTCCTCAGCCCTTCTGAATGATACACTGTTACTGAAGAGGAATATTTACAACACTTAGACTGAGCACTCACTAAGCATCAGGTTCTCCCTGCCATCTGGGTCTGATATCCTGGGTAGCTGGTGATCTGTACCACTTATCAATCTTTTCCATTCAGACACTGCAGGAGGTGCAGCAGCTTTGGAAGACACAAGCCTGTGTTGCTTCCTTGTACTCTCACCTCCTCTCTTACCATGACTCCTTCCGTCTTCTTTATGGGGTTTTTTGTTGTTGTTTGTTGGTTTGGGTTTTTTTTTTCTTTTTTTTTTTTTTTCTTTTTCCCTTTTTCTATGGCAGTCCCTTTGGTGAGCTGATGATGGTGCAACTAGCTAAGAAAATCTTTATGTAAAAAAACATGAGAAAAACCTGCTTCTGGTAGAACACTTTGACTCAGGAAAATCTTTTTCTTGGTCTCCACGAATGTGATTGTAGGGTAACTTAGCTCCATTTTCTATGCTTTGCTGTAGCAAACTTGTATCATAGATAGTCTCAAATTTCTTGGTTGTAGCCTCACTGCTCTGGATTATAAATTTGAATGGACAAAGCACCAGCTGAGATTGCAGCACCATTGTCTGATGGGTTCACATTTGTCTTTGTTGCTCAAACGTAGACTTTTTTATTATGCATTAGCACATAGTTTTTAACCCTAGCCTCAAATGACATACAGTACTACAGCTGCACTCCACTGCTACGTAGTGTTGCTCGAGAGGAAAGGATGGAATTTCCTGCCTCATCTCAGACTGTAGATCATCAGTCTTTACCACTTCTGGCAGCTATGACCTTCGGAATTCAGATAATTGCAATGAAGGAGTGTCAAATTACTTTAATCAAAGGTGAGGTTGTTGTTTCAGCAAGTCCCTCTCCATGGCTGATTCTCTCTTTCATCTATCATCACTCTCCTATGAGAGAGACTTCTGAGCCATATCACATTTTGATATCCGATCAGCAAACTGCGGAGTGCTGCAAGAGGTTTGTTTTGTTCTGCTGGAGTTCAGTCCAACATGCAAAGTGACTCAGGAAGAGCAGCTGGCAGTGGGACTGCAGTTTCTGTACTGGCTTCTGCCACCTTTAGCGGGAGGCTGAGCAAAGGCTGAGTTGTGCTTTCTTTGTCTTCACCACCCATAGGAAAAGAATCTGTTTCCTCTCTTTGTAGAACTGAATGACTCCAAGGAATGTTGAACCTTAAACTTTATTTAATAGAGAGGAAAGGCTTCCAGGTTTGGATAATTTGCCTTGGAGGCATGAGGGCTTAAGCTGATACTTCAAACTCATGTGAGAAAGTGCAGTGTTTACAATATCCGTATCGCATGATGTAATGTGTTGATCAATCTTTAATGTGGAAAGAGCATAAAAGCAGTGCAATCAGAGGAAGTAGCCTTTATTTCATACTTTAAAAGAGAAGATGCTACTTTCTCAAATTCCAAGTCTAGGATGAGAGAGCTTCAGTTCTGCTGCACCTGAACGTGTTTGGACCTTGCCTGACAAACCCTGTGGTCAGGCACGGTGACACTGTTTTCAAGGTAAAATGTGCATATACAATATTGCTGCTTAGGGTTTAAACAGTTCAAAAAGCATTCTTGGAGGGTAACAAGATTTTCTGGAAGTGAGCCACTTTTGAATGCTATTGCCAGCATGTCTGCCTACTCTGGGTAACATCAGAAACTCTGCTGAAAAATTAAACAAACATAGTTCTTGGCATCTAAACAGATGGGAAAGGACATGTTGACTCCCAAGTCTTTAGCTGAGGAGGTAGTCTGTTTCTCATTGTTACCACTGTGCCGTGAGGAATTGCAAAACACCCACATAGATTTTCAGACCTGCTAGCTGCACTTAACCTTTAATCCTGCAAGTACTCAGCCATAAGCATATAATTTTAAATGTCTGAGTAGTCCAGCTGACTCCAATGGGAATACATGCTGGATGAAGTTAAACATTTGCATAAATGTTTTCAGGATCAGGATCTTTCACTACAAACAGAATTCTAGCACTACAAACACCTACTGGGCTTGGGCTGAGACAAGCTTTCAAGACGTTAGTAGACCTATATCCTCTACAGATGTATTTTAAATTTCATGTTAATGTGTGATTTTTGTGTTATAAACCACCCTATATTAGGCTAATAAGTAACCTTTCTCATGAAAGAGGAGAAATTATTTACTTTGTGACATAACTGCATAGGTTTGAGAGAATGTAATATGAACTGGATCACCTATGTTTTATCTTCCATGTGTCAAAGAGGCTGTGACACCTCAAACAGTTGTATTTTTGCCTTTTAAAGTCTTTTAAACCTATTTTCTGTGTTTCAGACCTGGTCTGAAAAATCGCCCTTCCTGTTTTTGCAAGGACAAGATTGCTAGCATGAGTAAGAGATTGACTCACTCCTGAAGGTGAGGACTGCTTCCCATTCTCACTGCAGAAGGATTTGTTCACCTTTGACTAGGTAACATAACTCTGGAAAAGGATGAGCAACTTTTGTTCTGTCTAAATTAGTCTGATAATGGTTGTGGCTGGTTTTGTACCCTCTCTCATATGGGCTCAGTGATGTTCCCTCTGGTTTACACCCTAGCTAACTAGATCAGATTGTTTTTCCTCAAATCTAGGTGTCTGCATTGCAGATCAAAGGCAAAGTTTTGATAATTCCTTCTGCAAATTTCACTCCCATTTGTACTCTCACATGCTTCATCAGTCTTTTGTTTAAAGGCTTGTGCTTGATAGAGAAGCATTTATATTCTGTGAATCATTCTAGCAATGCTGCTCTTAAAATATGCTGATATTTTCATTTGAAATGAAGTAGAAAAATAATTAAAAATATCTTGCATTCTTCTTGAATTCCTTCCTTTAATTGAAGTGCATGTTTTCAGTTTTTGTTTGTTGACTAAACATGTTAGGACTTTTGAGGTAAAGAGATATTTTTATGCAAATGCATTGTAATAGAACAGGCAGCTTTTCCTAGAGTTAAATCAATGTAATATTTTCCATTCTAAACCTCTGTGTTTTCTGTGGTCTCTGAAATATAAATGATTCAGGATGAAATCTGCCGGATTGGGACTTTGTCCAAAAGTGAATATTTTGGAAAGACTTGAAAAAAAACTGGTTCAGCCAGTTCAGAATATCAGGAGAGTGGAAAAAAAAAATTCTTGATCTAAATAGACTCTTACAATCTTTTTTGAGCATTTCTGTAACTTTATCAGCAGAAGGCTGAAAAATGAACTCTGACATGGAAATAGCCCTCCTTGAAGTAGGCATGTATTTGCTTGTTTGAGAAGAAATTAATTTTGATTTGACTGAGTTATAAACCTTTGAGAGCTGTGGTTGAGCATGTGCAGTGGATTATTTCGATAAGCTGGTGAAGTGTGCAGCTATGGAAGAATTTTCTGTACATGCATGGCTGGCTAATTTTGCCGGAAAGGGAAAAATCTATCTAAGCACATTGCTAAAATCAGTGAAAATCTCCCTGCGGCTGCAGGGAGACCTTTGAAGACTGTCCCAAGATCTTTAAGACTATGAAAAGGGCAAGAAAAGTTCCTGTAGGCTTTGCAGAGTGCTTAAAGACTAAGTGGTCTGCCGATTTTGTAAAGTTAAATGGGATTATGGCTTTGCTTAGCACATGAATGTGTATGATGTTTTCTGTGGAGACATATGTCATGCAAAGCACCCTATCCTTCAGCAGATCTGCCCAGTGAAGGAATCCTCTGTCAGTAGGGAAGCTGCTTCTCCATCTCTTTGGAGAGCTCAAGAGGCAGGAGTTTATCAGGATGTTCCCAGGCTTGGGAGGCCCAGTGGTCTGATTTATATAGAAAACCTTGCTAATGAAAAACTAGCTTTGGAGTGAGGTGTGTGCATACGCGTACGTGTGTGCATGCGTCTTTTTAGATGCAGGCACAGTCAGTGATTTTGCAGGATCTGCTCTCACTTGTATCAAACACACACTCTGGATAAATCAAAAACTCTCATCTAGAACATCTGTGTGTCTCCTGACAGCCCATACTCTCCAGTGTACATCACTTCAAAAAGATGCTAGTTATTTGATTCCAAAACTTGTACTTTGCCTAAATTTGGTGTCTGTCTCCAACTCCCTCCAAAACTAAATTCATAATTCACGGTTTATTGAAAGATTCATTTTCTCTGAAGAAATTAATCTCTTTGTTTTGCACTCCCTGAATAGATACTTATTTGGGATTCCTCCCTTTGTCTTTTTACCCATGCTGTCTCTCCAGCAGGGCTCTGGCAGGTGGGAAGGTATGCAGCTATCCCCTGAAATTGCTGCACGCCAGACAACTTCTGCCCAGGCAGTGCCAACACTGACACAATTCACCCTCTTGTCATGACTGTCAGTGGAGTGACTGTGCTGGTAAGCAGGTAAGTTTTTGATGCCATTTCTTCTAGCTGCTGGATCTTTTCTTGCCTATGCAACAGAATTTATGCCAGACCCCCCGGCCACATCCTGGCCCAGCTTGGTGAGCACTCTGCTACAGAGGCTCTGTAGCCACTGTAGGTGTGGCTGGACTGGCAGAGGCCTGACACTGGTATGGAGACAAGGAGAAATGTGGGGTACAGTCAGAACATGTGAGAGTAAACAGTCTATTGATAAAACTCAGTGAGATGACAGAAAAAAACCCCAAAACATTTCAAATCCAGGAAAGTTCTCCTTTGAGTGCATATTATGCCTCTGAAATAGAGGTGCATTTTAATTGTTAGAAAATGAGTCTCCTGTTAGTTTTGTGTTCTCATTTCTTGATGTCTCACAGTGGGATGAGATAGCTGCAAATGCTGAACAACAGGAAACTCATTGACGTGGAAAAACAGCAGCATGAGCTGTGCACATGCCAGTCAGTGAACTAGCTGCACTGAAGTGTCTGTCCTGGGGTGCTCAGGGGTGGAACTGGGTAAATAGAAAAAAAAAAGATTTTACCAGGCAATGACCCCATATCAACAGACCAGACTCTAAGAGCATAGTCTTATGTTGGTCACCCTTCTGGGAAGATCCAGGCAGAATCCTGCAGAGATCCCTTTAGGCCTGCCTTAGTGGTGCCCATGCTTACAGACTGGACACTGATGTAGTGGTGACTTCAGAAGTGCAAGCAAAGCAGGTACGTGACCCCTGTGGGATGGTGGGGTGTCAGGTCGTCGATGTGTCCCATAGGGCCATGGAAGAATCTCTTCAATAATGTCACGTAGAGGGTAGTGGACATACCCTGACGTGACTTTTCTTTCTGACCTTTCAGGCATAGAGAAGCCCCGCCTCAGTACCTACCTCAAGTGACTTCAGGGACAACACCCTCATAAAGCACATTTTTCCGTTCCGAAAAGAGTCAGAGACGCAACTTTTGTTGCGGTCAGTCTGGAATTTCAGGGGGCCTGGTGGCCTCTATTGGAATCATCCAATATGAGTGCGGGAACATGACGACTCCGAAGAGGTGAGACCCACGCACTAGTGCCGTATTACGGTCCTAGGAGGATGCACTGAACGACGGCGCAGCCACTGCCAAACGCGGGGAGCCCGGAGCACCTCTCACGTCCGAGGTGCCGCTGCGCACTGCCCGCGGCCCAGGGGGCGCAGGGACCCCGCGCACCGCTGCCGGAGCGCGGGCACGGGCATTTCGGGCTACGGCAGGCAGGGGGTGCGGGCAGAGAACCGGGGCCAGCCTGGAGTTTTCGTGGTACCGAGAGTCTCCGTGTAACCGGCCGGTATGAGCGGGGACGGAGCGGGACGACTCCGAGGAGGAGACACCCGCACAGCCGCGCAGTCCCGCGGTTCGCGAGCGTCCTCGCCCCCGCCGCCCGCCCGCTGCCCGCGGCTCCCGCCCCCCGGGCCGGCTCGGGCGGCGCCCCCGGAGAGCCGCGGCGGGCCCGGGGTGGCCGGCGGCGGGAAGGGCGGGCGGCGCCGGCGCGGGCCGTGCCGGTGCCGCCTGCGGGGGGCGCGCAGCCCCCGGCCCGCGGGCGCGGCGGAGGCGGCGGCCCGGCGTGGCTGCAAACCATGGCGACGGCGGCGGGGCCGGCCCGCCCCCCGCGGGGCCGGGCGGCGCGGGATTGGTCGGGGGGCGGGCGCTCGCCCTCTGCCCCCTGACCCTGCGCGGCGGCGGCGGCAGCAGGAGCGGAGGCGGCGGCTGCTGGCGGCCGTTTCCTGGTGGCCTGGCGGCGGCGCGGGAGGGAGGATGCGGCGCAGGTCTCGGCTGCTGCTCTGCTTCGCCTTCCTCTGGGTGCTGGGCATCGCCTACTACATGTACTCGGGCGGCAGCGCCGCGCTGGCCGGCGGAGGCGGCAGGAGGAAGGTGAGAGCCCAGCTCGGGGAAGGTGCGCCCGTTCCCTGCCCCGGCGGCGCGGACCGGGCCGGGGGCAGCGCTGCGCGGCCCTCGGGCCGGGGACGGGGGCGGCGCCCGGGGGGGTGTCTCTTCACCGCCGCTCGCTTTCAGGCGGCGTGGAACTGCCCGGGGCTGCTCCTTCCCTCTTCCCGCCCGCCCTTCTGCAGCCCGCTTCCCGGAGGCAGATGGCTTCTTTGTGGACTTCAGACCTATTTCAGCCCCGTCGCGTCGCTCCTTATCCAACTGCGGCCGGCCGCGTCCCGGGCCGGGGGAAGTTGGTGTGGGAAGGGAGGGTGGGGAGGGCCGGGGCTGCGCTCCGGGGCGGGGGGGGCCCGCCTGGCTCCGCTCCGCTCCCGGCACGGAGCGTCTGCCCCTTCCTGCCGTCCCCGCCGGCACCGGAGTCCCTCGGGCTCGTGTTCCCACCTAGAGAACACGCGAGGATCCGAGCTGCTGATGCGTTTTCCCCTGGGATGCACAGCACTTTCCTTTCCCCTTCGCGCTGTGCCTGAAGGATACCGTTTTCCGACCGGTTTTGCAATATTCCAGGAAACTGCCGGATTTGTCGTGTTTTGTGTCTGTGGCGTGGAAGGTCTGTCTCTTCCTTCTTATAACAGCTCGTGTTACAAGTGTTACTAATGTTCACGGAGTTCCCTGCGGACAATACATGAGTAATTTTTCAGTATTCTGGCCATCAAGTTATTAAATAGATTTTTCAAGGTGGTGTAGTAATTCATCGATCGTGAGCACAGCTGGAAGTTAAGCACATCACAGTTCACATTTGTGTCAATCAGAACGGGGTTTTGTGGCATGATGTGGGAAGTGGCAACTTTGTCGTCTGTCTCTGCTTAGACAAATTAAGTGCTTTTTCTTTTGTGGTGTTTTCCCTCCAATAAAGATTAGCAAAATCAAGAGCTTTTAGAAACTATTGTTTAAGACATCTGTTTTGAAATATGAAAGGTGTAAAACGTGTCATATTACATAATTTTTTACCAAAAAAAAAAGAGAGAATAGGGCAAGAGGGCAATTGAATGAAATGCAACATACTTGAACGGTGCTGTTTGCTAATAAATTGCTGCCTCCTGTGAAATGAAAAGTAGTGTTTTGTAGGTCTGGCTGGTGTATATATATAAAAGGAATATTTTTATGTTTCTTTGATGCAGTTTGGCTCATCAGTGTATGTATTCCCTGTAAAAAAAATGCTGATGATGAGTTCCTGTGTCAGGTTGTGGAAGCAAATACTTGGATGGCTACTTATGTGAGCAAGGGTCTAGAGAATGAGTCACTGCTTGCTGGTAATTACCTCTCTGTCCTGTTTTTTATTATTATTTTTTATTTTATTTTATTTTTTTATTCTCTCTGTACCTTAGGAATGTGTTCAACAGCAACTTTTGATGTAATATATTAAAGGAAGTGTAAGTATGTATTGCCACATACAAGCTCCTGGTCCTTCAAAGTAGATACAGTAGCAGTAATAGATGAAGCATGTTATAGAAAGTAAGGCAGTAGCCTAAAGCCTTTCTTTGAGAACCACCAGAGTGTATTTAGAAAGTAAAAGCAATTTTACACTGCTGCTGTATAATGGGATAAAGAAAAGCTATCGAGGCAATTGTATCTGCAGATAGGGAAATATATTTTTAACTCTTATGGTGTGTTGCATTTGGAGTTTCCAGACAGATTTGCAATTCTGTTCAATTAATTTTTACTGCTGAGGAAACTGCAGTGTTGGGGTAATGATTTGCCCAAGGTCACCTAGAAGACTTGGTGAGAATAAAATAGGAAAGAAACCAGTATTTCTGAGTAAGAGTCTGGTGTTTAATCTGGTAGAACCTGTTGCTATTTATTATTGATATTAGTAGCAGTTTGTATTATGCTTTTAAGAGATCAATGAACTTCTTGTTGCTTCAGAAACAAGTTGGCATCATTCTGCACAAAATTTAGTAAACCTTACTGGTCTGAGTAATTGGGAAAGTTTAGTAAGGGTAATTTAAAGAAAATGAGACATTTCACAGACCTGAATAGAAGCCAAGCTCAAGTGTTTAAAAATATGAAAGTTTAAAGTAAGGCCATGGTAAGGAAGAAAGTAGGTACTGTGACCACAAGAAACAAGCGGGGAAATTAACCATTATTTGTGGATTGGTGATTTAGGATTCTATTTTCTGTCAGTGAAGCATTAAATTTAATCCCAGGCTTCAGCGCAGGTTAGCAAATGTAAGTAGAGGAAGATGTGTGTAGTGTAATAGCTTTTGAATCTCTACAGAAGGCTTATTAACTTAGTGTCAGACACTGGTGTAAAGCAAAAAAACCACAAACTGTCTTAAACTTACGAGCAGAAACCCTGCTGTAGTAAATTTCTTGATGTGTATGACTTCATATAGTCCTTTTTACTTGCCCACTATTTCAATATAATGGGAACAGAGTTGCTTATAGGAGAACACAACTTTTAATAAATTGCGGTCTCCACTGTTTTCAGTCTATAAAATTACAAAAACCAGGAGGGGATAGTTCTTCATTTGTGTAAGTAATTTACATGTTAATTACAGATCTGGTTGTACAAACAGAATGTGTTTTTCCATGAGGATTATCTTTTTCTTTTTTTTCCCCCCATACACAAACCTAATGTGTTATTCAGACATACTGGACTTGTTTGATATGGTACCTGGTCCTGTGATGTGTTGAACAGCACCAATTCTCTTTCTCTTCAGCAGAGCTGAAGGTGTTTGCCTTCTGCCAGGACTGCACCTGAGTAAGAGAAAAGAGTGATTTTTTTTTTTTTTTTTTTTTAAATCTAATTTGCTTTTCTTATTAGTGTAGTGTCAGAGTTAATCTAAGCTCCTGCTTATTTTTCTTCTTCATTTACAACCTTTTCTAATGAATCCTGTGAAGGTGTTTGGATGTTGCGGTGTGTAGCACAGCCTTGATAAAGTTTTTGGCACCTCTCAACAGTGGTGCAGTCCAAAGCTCTGTGTGCAGTATATTGGCCTGGTAGTGCTTGAGCAGAAAGAGTCTAGAGCACACAAAGCACAAGATGTCCCACGATAAATGTGTAAATAATTGTAACGAGAAAAAAAAAAAGAGGGTGTAATGCTTCTCATTCTGGACCTATGCATAAAAACTACTAGAAAGAAGTGATGTATTCCACATCTGGAATTCAGTGTGTGACAACTCTTTTTTTTTTTTTTTTTTTTTTTTTTTTTTTTTTTTTTTTTTTTTTTAAATCTGCTTGAAAAAAAGAAAAGGGTAGAATCAAAGCCTTTCATTCAAGATGTGCTTGAAGGGGACAGAAATGTTTTGGGGTTTTTCCCCTTCCTCCCTCTAGTGAATCTTCAATCAAAATTTTTGTGAACATGAGAAAGCCATGTTCAGTTGACTCCCTTTCCAGCTGGATCACTGGGTTGTATATTGGAAAGAGAGTCTGATTCACATGTCTAAAGGTTAGAGAAATGGTTCCCATACAGAGGCTGTGACAGAGAAGAGAGCAAGTTGCAAGCTTAACAATTGTGAGACTGAAAATATGTGGCCTACTTTTATGTTCACTGAATGTGTTTTATATTAAAAAGTCTTTGGAGTTAAGACTGGAAGTTCTTCTTTTCATGGGTAAATTTCCTAACCCAGAGCAAAAGCAGTTCATGCTCTCTGTCTTAGACTTCCATAAAAATGGAGCAGCTTCTGCAAGATGGTTAGAAAGCCAAAGTCACCCTGATGTTATCCCCTCCTAAGACTGGCGTGAATTTGTATATTTGTCACACAGATTTTAAGTTCTTGAACCACTAAGCTCTTGCACAATAGAGTGACTGGATTGAAATCAAAAAGAAATTAAAAAACCCAATACAACAAAACCCCACACCAAAACCGGCCAAAAACTCCAGCTGATTTCTAAAGAACTTGCTCTTCTAGGCATTAAGAAAGTAGCCCCATATAACTGAGGCCTTCAGGCTGAACAGAGAAAGGGCCAATATGCTTTGCTGCTGCCAAGAGTGAAATCCTCAGAGGCATCCCCAGGAGAACTGTGGGCAGAATGGGGATTTACTAGTGAAAGCAGGGGCATCCAGAGAGGCCTGCAAGGTTAAGCCACAGCTGAAACACGGTTTGTAGCCTTCTGGATTTGGGTGCCAGAGTGCTGACAAGCTTTTGCATTTGTTGCCATGTAAAGAATCTCACTTGTTTTTGAGTGGAACCTCTGTCATCTTCCACCCTATCTAGAGAAGGCTAAAAGCAGGAGTGATGGGTTGCTTTCACAGGTAGTTCCTAAATTTGGGAACATTTTTCTTTTTCATCAACTCTACCCTGCGCCCCCCCCGCCCCGAAAAGCTAAACTGCCTTGAACTGGAAGGCTGTTGCTCTCTTGGCTCACCAGATTTACTGGGTGTAATGGAACGAAGTGGAGAAATCTAATTTGGGGCTAGTTGAGCCACAAGGAGGCAGGCTTTTCCTGTGGAACTGGTTATCCTGTGCATAGTGCTAGCTTTCCCTTCCCTTTTGTTTGTTTGTTTGTTTTTTTCCCTTTATTTTGGAGAAATAAAGATAGGTGATAGAAATTTAGATAGGTGACTGTACTGTAGTTAGCTGAGATGAAATAAAGCTGAAGGTATAAGACCATGCTTCGTATTGAGTATGTGACTGATTAAAAATGTCTCAATCCTTGGGACAAGCAGGGGAAAAAGAGGTAAGACTTGTAAGTTCTTGTTTGGTATGGATAAAGCTTTAAAATAACTCCTTTCAGCATACACAAAGCTTTATTATTATTATTTATTTTTTTAAAATTTTTTTTGGGGGAACCCCTCTACTAGTTTAGTTACTGTTAAAGGAGGCTTTTATTGACATTGTACATAATGACACACACAGCATTCTTCCTCTCTTTCTGCATAAACTACAGATTTAGCATGTCTAAGTAGGTTTTTTTTATGATTTAAGTAAGGAGGAAAGGAAATATGTGTTAACTCAAGTTCATTAATCTGCTTATGTGTAACTTGAGTATTTCTCTTGAGGTATGTGAAACAAGGGGGTTAAAAATAACCACTTAAACTCTGTTGATTTCTTTCATCACAGGAAAGCATTGCCTGCTTTAATTTCTATGTAGTGTTTACTTTGCTGCATCATTTTTAATGTAACTTTAGTCCCTTATGTGTTGTGACATTGAATGTGATTTCTGATACCTTGATCTTGAGACAAGTGAAGATACTAGGGGTTAAAAAAGTCAAATTGTCCTATGTCCTTTTCTATATCATTCACTTCCTGGAAGGTGCAAGGAGATAGAAAATGCAGAAAATCCTTTCTATAACAGGTAACAGTTTCTGCTAATAGATCTTTCTTTTATATGATTCTGTAATAAATGGGAAAGAGATTAAATGCCCAGGCACGTCAATAATAAATCTGTCCTCTCCCTAGAACGTAAATGTCATACATGTATATTGTCTTAATCTAACATATGTCAATTGACAAAATTACTGGCTTGGCAATTCAGGCATTTATTTTTATGGATTACTTCATAAAATTTAACTTTGGGTGCAATGAAGAGCTAGTCTATTGCAAATTCTGTGCATTCTTTTTAGGCATGTAGCTGAATTGGGCTATTCTCTTTTCCTCCCTGTTTTTAAATGCTTCAGTGAGGGAGATTTTTTGCTTGTTGACATTGAGAAATTAGTTCTTTGCTAGAAGGTTCCCCTGCAACCTGCTAGGTTAGAAACTGCTGAGTGATACAAATGCTATGGTTCTTGGATTAGTGTTAGCTGCTTATTTTGTGAATGCAGAAGAAGAGCAGGGCTGTAGATAGAAGGCGTTGGAGAAACAAGAATGACTACTTTGGTAGTTTAATACCAAATGGAGGAGTTAACCCCCTTTCCCCATTATTTTTCCCTTTCATGTAGGTATTGTAGTAGTTTGCTGTGCTTCTGTGTTATTCCATTGCTGCTGTGGTTTGCTGCTTTCTGGGATCTCTGTGTACAAAGGTTGTAAGTTTTAGTGATGTCCTTTGACAGATACAGTTTAAAAATTAGGTAGTCCACTAACTAATCATGTATGTGCCTTACCTGTTTTTCTCCCATCACTCTTGTGGATTTGAGGTGTACTGCAAATAAATGCCAGTCATTTCTTCCATGTGTTCTACACAGTTCCAGAAATACAACATAAGAAGTGATATTACAGCACTTATACTATTTAGAAAAGGTGCAGTATGACTTCATGTGAAGTATAAAAAAGTTACAAGATTCATCTCAATGGTGCTACCTCATTTGCTGTTTAGACCAAGCTAGAATAAAAATGCAAACTATGTAAACAAATCTTAGCAAACTTAATTCATAGTCTTCAAAATTACATGAGCATTCCACATATTTTCCTTGGAAGTCTTATTTTTTCCTCTTTTGTCTTGCGTGTCCTTCTCAGGTTTTCAGTGTGATGTGTTGTCCAAGTGCTTGTGTATAACTGATACTGTTTGATTAAAATGGTAGTATGTCAGATGAGAGAAGTGGTGTTGTCTACTAGAAAGCTGCTTGCAATGATGCTCTACTACAGAACAGAAGAGACACCATTGTAATGGTGCTGGGTGTCCCAACAGAGTGACCCTTGTTGCTTGCCTAGAAGCTGTTAAAAAAAATTCTGCTAGGCAGCCTAGAAAATGGGTTTGCTTGGCTTTTGGTAGCTGCATATAATTTAATATTTAGTACTTTTGGTTAAGTAAAATCAGTTTGAAAAGAAAATGTTAGAATACAGTTGGTCCTGTGAAGCTCAGGTGATAAATGTCAACTGCTCAAATTAAGTCAATGCAGATGATTTAAGTTGATTTGGTCCATTTACTTTTCTTAAATAACCTACTCTTGATAGTAGTTAAGCTACAGTGGTACAAAGCAATATATAGCCAGGTGGTGTACAGTTTCTAACTCCCTGCCCAACAGTAAAATTGTTACTAAATGTGATTTTTATTAGGGCTTAGGAGAAGATGTGTATTGCTAATATGTTGGCAATGCCATGTGTTGGCAAATCATTTGAATTCTAAAAATGAATCTGCAGGAAGCAGTGAGGCATTTGCAATTTTTTCAGGAATATGGGGCTGAATGTCAGTGCCCGAATATATCAGGATATTGTGGAAATGGAATATCAGTGTGGGTGTTAGAGAAGGAAATGCTCAGCAGGTTGTTAAAATTACATATTGCCATCATGTAATGCAAAGTGGTGGTATCTTAGGCTATATAAATTTTAAAACCTGGGTGCAGTCTTTCATGCTGTTTGTTTTGGAGTAAGTAAGGTGTCCTCTTCTCTTCTGCTTTTCCCTTTCATTTCAGCTTTCAAAGGAATAAGGGATGGATTGAGGAGGGAAGGAAAAAGTGTCCACATTCAAATGTTTGGTTTGTGTGTTTGGGATTTTGAAGATATGGCATAAGAGAATCTAGCTAACACTAGAAATGGAACAATTTCATGTTCCCTCTAAGTCCATAAAGTTCTTTCACAGGAATCTTTGTACTGTGGAACTTCCTGATAAATGGAAGTGAAGATATGTAAAGTTCTTATGTTTTTTTCCTTTTCCTCTGTTACTTGAAGAATTAATTTTTTTTTTTGGAAACCTGTATTTTATCCAGAGTACTTGTTCACCTGTCATTCTCTTAAGTGTTCATTTGCCATATATTCTTGCCATGAACTAAACAGCCCTGCACTATTAATTGTGTCCCATGAAATCATTAATGATCAAGAAAGTGGAAAAAAAAAAAATCAGCATCTGTTTTCTTTTCTATAAACTGAATCCTCCGGTGGAATGTAGCATTTTTTAAACTAATCTTCGGCTTATAGATAGGATTTTTTGTTTGTTTCTGTGTTTTCCTTGGATCTGTCACCTTGAATGTTAAAAGCGGTTCTGCAAAATCAAGGTTAACTTGTTACTGTGACTGGCTTCCAGTGTAGCCTGCTAAAATGACTATCAAAATTTTTTTTTTTCCCTTGTTCACTTTTCGTCTGTCTAAACTGTTTTATTTTTCCCACTATCCCTTTTTTATACACTGGTTTTTTTAATTGCTCTGGGTACCTGTATTTTCATTTAATCAAGTTAAAATATGCTAGTTCAAATAGCTCCAACAACTGACAGAAGCACATTTGTGTAAAGGGACTATGCAGACAGATGTTAGTTTTGAGCTTTGCTTATGAAATTCAAATGGGAAAAGAACACGATAGTAAAAGAACAGGGTAGTAAAAGAAGAGAAAGTTTGAATTTTAGAGCATTCCATATATCTCCGAAACTGCTATGTAGGGCACATCAAAGGCAATAATTTAGATTTCTCTTCTTTATAACTGTGGTCTCATATGGAAAAAAGAGCCTACTGAAAAGGTTACAAGTTCAGTTGTTAATAACTTTTCTGAAGTTGTAAAATTGTCATAAAACCTGGGTGCTTTATTAAGGGAAGTAGAGAATAACTAGAGGTTCTGCTGAGTTCAAGCATTATCAAAGTACCGCCTGTACTGAGTAAGAGATCTGCTTGAACAAAAGAACTCTGGCCAAGGAAAGGCTATGAAGAATTGGCACCCAGCTAGTGCAATTGTGTATGAATTCTCAAAGAGCTATGACTTGATGAGCAGAAAATGTTTTCTCCTTGTATTAAGTTCCAAATGTTTAGCCACCCTGGAGATACGAGCACAGCTGTAATTTGTTACTAAAATAAATTTTCTCTATCTGTCCTGTTGGTTTACAGATGGTCAGTAAATACAAGAGTGTGTGTATATAATGGATATATGCTTTGGTGACGTGAAGATTTTTAAGTTGCTTGATTTTTCTGTTCTTGCTTCTCTTACGTGAGTTGGAAAAGTCTGTTCACTCAAGTACACTTTGACTTTCTTGGGACCTTGCTAAGGAAAAGGGAAGTTTTCTCCTCACGGAGTATTTCATTTGGTAGCAAATCGCTCCAGACTAATGGTGGACCAGTCTAGATGCTTAGAGGTTACATTGTTCCGATATTGTGAAACATCCCTCTGGCAAAACCCCAGCTGTGGTAGGTGTGCCTACCAAGAGTGTAGGGGAGATGGAATTGAGTGTCTCTCTGCCCGGGTGTGTCACAAAATTAGGTCGGCATATGTTGTCCGGACAGTGTAACAGGTTGTTGTTATGGGTGGAGGCGTGGCTCCTGCTACAGTGGAATTCCGGTTACTGTGGCAGGCCATCCATCAACTACAGCCTTGGCGTTATCTGTGTGGAGCAAATAGGGGCTGGTCTTCAGTCCTCTGCCTCGTGCTCTCACAATGCAATGTGTTGAAATGAAGATGTGCTATGTCACTGAGCCTCAACAAACATCAAACTGACTGTTCCACTGTGTGGAATATTAGAACACATATACAGTATGTTAGTGACTGCTTTTTAAAGTTTTAGTTAAGGACATGTTGTTTTTGTCCCACTGACACAGTGTATACCTTTCTTTCTTGTACTCCGAAAGTGTTGTGAGTGAACAGTAATTGTAGCAAGTGCTGTAAGGACCTGGTGAGAAAGTTGAAGTTTGAGTCCTAAAAGAGAAGAGAGTCATTCTAAAACCTCTTAAACTGATAGATGTCTATCAAAGACAATGTCCCCACCACAAATGCTAAACTGTGTGCTTTCTGTTAAGTACATCTTAAGAATTACAGGTCTTGACAGTTAAATTAAAAGGCATTTGGAGTCTGAAAGACGTATTTAAATGAAAAGTAGCGGGCAGTGGGCTAGCAAACATCAGCACTTTGCATTCTTAGCTTTCATGCTTAATGTTCAAAAAGTGATGGAGAGACTTATTTGTATGGCAAAAAAGTGTCTCTGAAGGCACTTTTTTGAGGAAACCTTTTTTCTCTATAGAAATATACATGCAAGTGTTATCACAAGACTTAGAAATGTGTTAGGGCAAAGTTTTCTCAGATCAGAGAATAAAAAAATTTTTTTTGAAAGGCTTCTCTGCAATGACTATCAGGTTTGTGAAAGGCTTGGTAAGAATGCAGTATGTCTTGTTAAGGTACAATTTCTCAGTTATTCCCAATACTTTCTGAATATTCTCTAGTAAAAATAAGCAAGAGATTGATTTTGATGTTCACGTTAGCCTAGACCTAAAATATCTGTCTTTATACAAAGAAAAAGCTATTTGCTTAAAAATTCATTTCTGTTGCCTGCTGAGATAACTAATGCCTCTTGCATCCTGGGAACAATAGTGAGAAAATCAAGGTGGTAAAATCAGCCTGCAATCATTTAATGTTCTCTCTCATGTGCTTGCAATTCTAAGAGCCAGAAACTTGGTCAAAAGCTGATTTTATACACATGGATTATCATGGTGTGTGAATTTTCAAAAATTTTTTTTTCTGTTATTCCATAATGGTTGCAAGTGTTTCAGATTTGGTCTTTTTTTTTTTTTTTTTTTTTTTTCTTCCTTCTTCTTTGTTAATTGTGTATAAAATATTTTTGAGAGTTTCAGAGTACATTTGCTAGGTTGTCTCTGTATAAGTAATCCTTTTCTTGATAAACTTGGATGTTGTAAACATTGTTCAGTTGTATTGGAAAACATGCTGAAAAGATACCACCACTTGCTCAGGACATTTCTGAATGTTGTTTGTGTTGTAGCTCTGTTTAGAGTCCTGGTTCTATTAAGCCAAAGATTGAATGGTTGTAATAGGTTATTTCTGCACCATGAACTTAGAAAAGGGCTTATTCCGATTAGGGTTTAGATACCTGAGTGTGAGTGTTAGCTGTGGTCATATGGTAGACATTCTCATGTGGTTATCTCTTTTGCTCAAAACCAGACTTTCTTCTACACAACACCCTGTATTAGGTAATTGGCTTTTATGGACTAAGTCTCAGTAATTGAATGGACTTCAAGGAGCTTTAATGTCCCGGGTTATACGTCATATAGAAAAGATAACTCAAGCTTTTAAGTCTTCAGCATTGAAGTATGATGGGACCTGGTGCTTCTTGCTGAACTTACTGGAGTAAGATCTGGAGATGGTGCAGTAGTCAGGCTATGCAGGGAACCACATCTAGTGTCTAATCTTAGTGTGGTTGATGCTGACCACTTCTGAAACCCTCAGTTCACACATGTTCAGTTTGGTTTAGAACTGTGATATTGTAATGTTTATTTCCAAGAGCAGCTTACAGCTCAGAGGCAGGCAACAGTTTGGAAATGTCATGGTATTTATTCAAATTAATTTTAATTGTGGCTGTCATCTCATGACGTTATCCTGGTTTCTGAGATAAGTTTCCAGAGTAGAAGTATGTAAGAAAATTGATTTAAAAACTGATTGCTTTCTCAGTTATATTTTGAAGATTTTTTTTTTTTTTTTTTAAAGGGAACTTTTGCTTGAATGATTTGGTAAAATCTTGCAGAGATTTTAAAAACCATGTTAAGGAAGTGTTGGTTTAAGTACAACCAGTTTGTGATGAAAGGCAGTTTGTAATGTTGAATAAGTAAGGTATTGGATGCTGGTGGGTGTAAGTACTTGAGATATTATGTTCTTTTTAGAAAAGTTGTGACCGGTAGAGCTTAGAGGGCCCCATTGTATTTAAGATGGTAATTTCTTATAAAATATTCCACAGAAACACTGACATTATCTGAGTTTAAGACTCTAAGCACTTATGTATGCAAAACAAATGTTTGTAGTTGGCTTTGATTATTAATACTTTTTTGTTTGAGTCTTATATACCATCTTATTTTGAGTTTACCCCTAGCTATATATTTATATAGTTTATCCCTTTAGCTATATGACTCTGTCACTTTTCCTCTTGTAGTGTCATAATGCTTTGTCAGAACCTCATGGCACATGATGTGTATTTTTTTAAGCATCAGTTAAGGCTGGGTTTTAGGTAGATATTCTATTTTATTATACAAATAAAGATAGATGTAGAACTTATTTTGGCAAAATGGGTGTGACTTTTGTTTTCAGTGGTTTGGGCTTTTTTTGTTTAAAACTAAAGACAGTGGCCTTCTTGTTGATACTGATAATTTGTTCGCTGCTGTTTCTCATACAGTACTGAGTATTTTTCTGATAAGTATTCTTGCTCGGATGTATGAACTTTGCAGTAATACAGTTTGATATCTGCAGTTTCAAGTGAGTTGAAGATATTTGTCTGCATTGGTGTTCTGTGGGCTAAAGTAATGCACTCCCCATCCTGGAGGAAGGTGATAGAAGGGGAGCATTAAATGGTCAGTCTGGAAAACCTGATTTCACATAAGCATCTTATCAGAATAATTTAAAAGCTTTTTGTGATCAGCTATGGCTTGCAAATATCAGCTTTCTAGGCCTGAATTCTTTTGTCAGCTGGAGGAAGAAGAGTCTCCAATGGGAGAGTTTTTTTTGGAAGTATGTCAGTTGCTGTTCTGGCAACTGCACGATGTTTTCATTTAGACTGTTCTCATGCTCTTACTGGCAGTAGGCTGTAGCAGCTGGGATGGCAGCATGTTTGCTTTCTTGTGACATGGTTTAGGCTTCTTTTTCAGGCTTTTCAGTGTAAGACAATAATTGTGTAGTAATTTCTTTCCCCCTGTATTTGAATGGCTCTTTTGCCATTATACAAACATTGAAGAAAATGGGCAGTGGAATGATAGGAAGTGCTAGTACTGGCTTCCCTTCTGGTTTTGGAAGTCAGAATTGTTGCTGCATGCCTGAATGTTATTATTTGCCCCTGTACAATGATCAAGCACTTGATTCTTTTCTTCCACAGAATCAAAGAATATGCTGAGTTGGAAGGGAGAAAACAAAGCTTTCCCAGGTCTGCCAGTGAGCAGCAGTGCTTTCCAGTTACTGCTATGAAATTAGAATGGATAGAACTACTGGTGAGATGGGATTTGTTCCAATTGTACTCTTTGAATAGAAGCATGACATGGTATGGGCTACATTCCTCATGCTTCTTTGAGTGCCAGCATGCATAAATATGTGGTCTTCATTTGTCTGTTAACCTGAAGATTAATCCCCTTGGTACTTTAGGCTAGTATAGTCTCTCACAGGCAGCACTGTGTAGTTTATCAGCTGCTAACTTAATTCTGCCTGTTCTTCTGGAAGTGCAGTTCTAGCTCTTATGCCCATTCATATAAGAGAGGTGACTTTAACATGCCCTGCTCCCTTACTCCCTTGAGGACTGAATATGTACAGCAGAAATTGTATTGGTTCTATTTGCCCAGTTTCTGTTCTGTGCTCCTGGGTTTGTATTTGAATCTCTAGCAGCTTTGCTCTTCATGTCATAGTTGAAAATTAAGTACTATGTAAATAAATTGCTTGTTCTTTTTCCGTGCGAGAATGGAAAGCTACTGATACTCACATGGCATATTCTTGCCATGCTATAAAGAATATAGTATAAGAAGTATTCTTGGGAAATTTACCGTTTAACCAAGAGTTTAAAAAGGCAAAAGTCAGATGGACCCTTGATTATTTTCTAACTAGAACTCTTATGATCTTAGATTTAATCATTAGATGATTGCATACTGGTAGAATATGAAAAGAAAGCTCAATATTTCAGTAAATAACTTAAACTAGGACCTGGCTGCTTCTTATTTTGATGCGCAAACCCAGTATTTCTGTGAAGGAAGAAGGGCTGCAGGAATGTAGCAATTTTAATAATCTGGCACACGCTGACATTTTACTTGTGTTCTGCAACAGAAAAGGGAGAGATAATTATATAGGCTGCTACTTTGTTTTAAAGGTTTAGTAGCTGTTGTACATAATTTTCATCAGTTGCCAACAATGCATCCTGTGTAAGAGAAGGAAGAAATGAATTGAAGATAAGCTGCAGGTTATAAAAACCAGAAAGATATCGTGAAGATGTGTAGCCTTTTACTTCCCTTTTGTCTATCTCAGAAAATCATCACAAGCCTTAAGAGAACAAATATGTTTTTACAAACCTTACTGTTAGTATAAAATCATGCCTGTATTATCTGCACCCTGCATGAAAGTCAAATCCAGTTGAACTGAAGAAAATCTGGGGAGAATACTATGCTGCAGTGGTTTTTTTTTTTTCCCTTGGTTGATGTTGATTTGTACTAATGGCAGAAGTATATAATTTTAATTATTCTATTGAATTCTCTTATTGTTTTATAGAACTCAAAGCTAAATAGTCTCTGTGCTAAGAATAGTGAAGCAGTTTCAGACTGAGCTGAAACTATATATATATGTATACCTATTTACCAAATTTGCTTGTAGACAAAAGCAATTATTTTCTATTCATACCAAACATGACTGGAAAGCTGTTCACATTTGTTTGGTTGTTTGGGCTCTTGTATCCCTCTATTTGACCATTGGGTCACTTCTTGACAACACAACTGATTTATTTCTTTTTCAGTCGCGTTTGGATTTTAATGATGACTATGACAATTGGGTTTTCTCAGACTGTCAGCTGCCTTCAGATTTGCATTAGCAGAGAAGGAGGCTTCTAGAAATGGAAACCATGTCTGTCTTGGTACTATGGTGTCTTTTTGTCAGCTCTGAAGTATGGCATATATAGAGAGAAATTAAATATGTTGGTTTTGGGTGTTAAAACTAAGCAAAGATAACGATAGTCATGGTGTATGATCCTAGGACACCAGGTCATTTTGTTTGTACCTACTTTTGATGGATACGTTTCCAAAAAACTTTCAGGTCTCAGTAATCTGTAAAAATCTGGGGTTTGTGTTGCCACAAATCATGTTACAAAGACTGTTGAAATGCTCATCGGGGTGGGAGAACTCCCAAGTGAAGTTATAGCTTAAACTGACAGAACGAAGATATCGAGAAATTTCTGAAGGGTCAGTTTACTCTGTAACCACCACTGTGACTCCAGCTGTTGAAATACTGGGTTGGAGTTATCTTTAAAGCTTTTTGCATTGGTGGCTCTTAGAGAACTCACAGTAACTTTTGGTTGGCAGTGCATCAGATTCTGGAGCATTAGTAACCTGTGGCCTCCACTGCACTCAGTGTCTTTGTAATGGCACAAACCAGTTGGCATTGAACTTGTATTTCAATCTTCCCTTCTGCCTGGGTCATTACTTCTGCTTAGTAAAAGGCACTGGCTCTAGGAGTGTCAATGCCTATCTTAATGTTGCACTTCAGCTTATTTCCAAAGAGATCAGGAGGTGTTTTGAGGGATGATCTACAATTACAAAAGGGAAATTAAATTGACAAATGTAGTTTTTTTTGCTGGGGTTGGGTACCTACAAATTTTAACTTGTTTGCTATTTTTGCAATGTGGTTTTTCAAACTCTACTTCAGTGGTATGCTTGGACTGTTGATTGAGGGAAGCTGTTTATTTCACAACAATGTTCATCTGCCAAGGCTCTATTTTGCAGGTGCCTTTTTAGAGATGCGCTAATTCTGAATGTGTAACATGTTCAGCGTCCCTCTCTGTCCACCTTTGTTTCTTAAATCAAAACCCGTCTTGTCACATACTGTAAAAGAAATTGGAATGGAGATTTCTACTATTGCAGCAAGAAATAACAGGCCCCATTTTTCCAAAATATTTTTACTATTTGATGTAAGCATGCTATTTTCCTTTATAAACTGTCTGCTTGAGTGAAAGTGGAAAGTATTATGTCTTATAAATAAAGGCTAATTTAATCTGCTTGTGATATTTTTGCTATTGTACTCTTTATAATTTAAGACTTCCTAGATATGCTGGAGTTTGTTTCTTTTTGGGAATAGCAAAATACCTCATTGCTTTTTTTAAAATCACCGTTTACTCTGGGCTACAGTTTGAAGCAAAAATGCTGTAGGAACCGTCAATTCTCTACATAAGGCTGCAGACCAACACCTTGTTTTTTTTCATCTTGGGTTATTAGGCAGTTGTAGTTGAACATCTGTTCCAAAACAGTGAAATGTTGACCTGAAATGTCACAGGGATAAGGACTTTGTAATATTTTCCTCTGTAAAGGACTGAGGAAGTGGAATAAAATTCATGTGTACAGGTAATTTGTGTTTTATTTTTGTCTGTTGGAGGAAATGCACTGTTACTGAACTATCTCATAGCATAATACCACAACCATATGGTCATGATTAATGCATAAGTGGACTTAATTAAACATATGACGGTCCTCTCTCCCCCCCCCTTTTTTTTTTTTTTGCTCTCCTCAATGTGCAGTGCTAACTAATAGGAATGAAATCTTAATATGCGCAATTATTTTCCTTGACAGTTAAAGGAAGTGATAACCTTTGGAAGATCAAGCAGCTCCTGATAGCTCTTGGTGGAGCACATTGTTCTGTATAACAGTCTTTCTTCTGCAGAGCCTGAACAGCATCTTCCACATACAGTTGTCACTATGAACAAATTTCGTTGTGTAGACAAATGCTTAAAATTCAAATAGAGTTTATTAGGCTTTCTTTGAATCATTATACAGAAGTTGTACAGAGGCTACCAAACTTAAAATTAATGTTTATTTTCAACATGATACTGGAAAACATTCAGTTCTGTGTTCAGATGATTAGTTTGTTCCTGTACCAAGCTGCATCATCAGCTCTGCTCCAGGAAGGGAGCTTTGATTAAGTTTATAAAGATTGCTGAGTAGGTTTTCCTCCTGTGCTGATTGGTTTTCTTTGCATCAGGTAACTGTGTTGTCTCTTTGACTTCTGTTTTCTCCCTTCCTCCTGATATTAAACTGCTGCAACTTAAGGACCTGTGTAGTTCCTGTTGTAGTTCCCTTTCTTGCCTGTTGATGTTTTTTGCCCCTATGCGGACTAGTACCCTCTGAGGGGGGAGTTATAAAAAACTTTGTAACAAAAGAAGAATAATTTTGGCCCCCTCTTGTTTAGAGTGAATCGTCAAATCAGTGTGAGAGATGGGAGTTCAGAAACAAAGGAAAATAACATGATTATTTTCCTGCTGGTGAGAAGGTGTGACACAATGCTATGGTAATGGTAACCAGAACCCAAGGAATATAAAGGTCTTAAAACCTCCCCAATTATTCTGTGTGAGAATGTGTGTGTTGGGTCGATGGCAGTGCTTCAGTTTGCTGCATCAGGCAGTTTAATGTTTCAAACTGATCTTGGGTATGAATTTTTTTCAAAGATTTTGAATGAAGGTTAACTAAAGATGGCTTCCCAAGGACATTTTGAGAAATAGTTTCTGCCAGATCTGGATCTGTTTTCATTGTGGGCTTTTTTTCTCTGAAGAAATCTGCTGCAGTAGCAATCTTGGAGTCTGTTTGTGTGGCATGGCATATCTCCAAAGGCTTGGGAATTTGTTTTTGAAGAGTGGCGATGTAGCTATTTCTTTATTTTAGTTGCATTCAAAATCAACCATCTTTGTTCTGCACATTCTAAGATATTTATTACATGAAATAGATATAACCCTCAGTATTTTTCTTTGAAAATTCCCTTGCCTTGGTAACACTGTCAGCTTGGCTTGAAGGACTGACTTCCAAACCCATGAGTTTGTATTTACTGACAGGGATCTAAAAATGATCATTTCTGCTTTTCACATCTGGGATTTGCCTGTATTGATGACAAGAGTACAGTATATGAGCTGCAGAGAAATATGCTTTATTGGTGCAGGTGATCAACATGTATGTATAAGTAGGAAATTACAGCAATGCAGAAACCCCCCTCAAATTCAGCCTTTGAAGCTGCAGGTCGACAGCTAGATTCAGAAGCTGAGACATTGTTATAAGTAGTTCAGAGTAGTTTCTGGAACTTAAAATCTGGTTTTAACATTTTTGATTGTAAGCTATATATTGTTGTATTTTGGCAAAGCCAATGTAAGTATTTTTCTAATATAAGGAAAAAGCAATCCATTCAGTGGCTTCTTTTTTTTTTAACAGCAACACAGAGGAATTTTTGCCTACCAATGCTCTCTCTGACCACTGCCCTTAAAGGTTTTATGTTACTCCAACCATGTGACTGCTTGTAAGGTGTTGGTGCTTTTTTTTTTTTCTTTTTTTTTGTCAATTTAGTGTGGTTTTCCAGTGAAAAGGTTATATTTTTCATGAAAACTTTCTTTCCCATTGCCATACTCTTGAGTATATTCTTTTTTTCTGATCAGAAGGCAAGTCTTATGAAGTACTGCATGGACACTTACCTGTTGAGTGGGTGAATAAGTGGTCCCAATTTGTGCAGAAAGCAAGTAAACTGACATAATTATTTTGTTGAGAGACAGATTTCAAATATGCTCGATTCACTGTAATTGCTGGTTGGCTAGTTCAGTAATGGCCACTTCTGTAGATTGTGATTGTGCATCTGGTAGCTTCAGACTATGATGGAATGGTCCTTGCCTTAAAGTTTTGGGAAATGGAATACTTAGTTTTCAAGCTGGCACCAACTGCAAAAGCAGTTTCTGGAAATTGTTTTAAGACCCAAAGCTTTCTAATTCTACACAAACTTTCATGGAAGTTGTTTAAAAGTAGAAAAAGCAGGTTTTCTGTTTCCTGTTTCAGAATCTAATTACTCAGAAAGAATATGTGTTGAGGGGAATGGAATTCTTGGTTGAAATAGTTGCTCCTATGTTTAATAAATGAATGGTTTTGATTGTTTTAACTATTTTTTTAAGAATGTGCTTAGAAGAGCTGTTTTGATTGAATTGAATTATTTTTTACAGATTTTTGGCTATAAATCTTTGTGGCCTTTCTTGGAGGAAAGGGGAAGCATAGGAAGAGTTTGAAGAGGGATGTTACTGAATTAAAAAGGAAGTCTGGCATTGGATGCTTAGGTACTAATTTTCCCAGTCCGTCTTGCTCAGACAGCTGTGCATGACAAAGTGTTTATACAAGCAGCTATGAAGATCTCTTCTTAGAGGGGTGAGAGAGGCTGCATGATATAACCTTGCTAGCACAATAATATTAAAGGTTGTTTTAAAATCCGAGTAGTAAATGTTAAAATTGAAAGGCCAAATCTGTCCACTAATAGTGAAGGTATTTTGGTACTTCTGAAAGTACAATGGCTCCTTTGCTAGGCAGTCTAGGCTTCCATCTCCTCCCTGCTTTTGGGGTAGGCAGTGTGATAGGTAGCTTCTCATGGTTAATCTGTCGAGTCAGACTCCAAGGAACAAGGCTGTGGACAAGTTGATAAACTTTGTGATTCTGTTTTATGTTGGAAGCTCCTTTGCTTTGCATTTAAAAGGCAAGTAGTGAAGAAGAAAGCCTCACAGCCAGGCATGCAAATACCCTTTCTCCTTTGGTTTCGTTGTATTCTACAGTAATGAGTGTAGCCTATAAAAATCATTCAGTTATTTTCTTAACGCTTACTCTTTGTGAAGATACTTTTTTTGGTAATGTGACAATTCTTGATTCTTCTATCTGTGCCAGAATATCAACAGACTCTGAAGTCATAGCTACAAACATCCTATTGAGTGCCATTGAAAAAGGCTGGTATAGATGGAAGTAAGTCAAAATAATTGCTGTTTGCATGTTGGGCTGTGCTATCTGTGAGATGTTTTGTCAAAAGGACTGTGGGGTGAATTTACAACTACAGCAGTGTGCAAGCCCATGGAATTGCTGCAGCAGAAATAGATAGCACCTTGGAAGTACAGCAATGTGTCTGTGTTGCAATGGAGATTAGACCTGCTCTTCCTGCTTGTGAATGACTGCATTGTCAGCCCTGGCTCTGAGGTGAGTAGGATATGCTTTGCTGTTCTCTACCACATTAGGGTGGATTTCATCATGGCTTTGTGCATGTGGCTTATGCTGTCAGGAAGATTTTACTCTCTAGCCACGATAAGACTGCATTTCTACAACAGTATTGTATTAAAAATACTTTACACCACAGGTTAGAAAGGAGATTCTGGAAACACTGAGAATATTTGATGGCTATTCATTTTCAAGTCAAGTGTATGACTATAGCACTTCATTCAGCTTTGCTCAGTGTGGTGGGTTAACTTAACTGGCCACAAGGTGCCAACCAAGCTGCCCTATCACTCGCCATCTTCATCAGGATGGTGAGGAAACAGAATGAAGTTTGTGGGTTGAGATAAGGATAGGAAGTTCACTGAATGATTGCTATCACTGGCTAAACAAACTCAACTTAGGGAAATTGATTTATTGCCTGATAACACATTAGGATAGTGGGACTTGAGAACAAAACCTAAAACCATCTTTCCCCACCCCTCCCTTCTTTTCAGGTTCAACTCTACCCTTGACTCTTCTACCTTCTCCCTTTTATCATGTAACAGTACTGTAAAACTCAGTTGTTTTTTAATTTTCTGGTTATCCAGCTCTTTAAGTGAGTAGAAACTAATGACATTACTTAAAACTGTGGGAAGATAGTAAAGCAAGAGGGTAGTCCACAGATCCAGTGCACAGTTCATAGGCATATTTACATTGTAAAAAATGCAAAAGCTTGTCTTAAACATGGGAACTATGACTGGGAAAAAGGGGCTTCTGAATCATTAATAGCATGACCACAGACTTCTAATGACTTGATACAGTCATTAGTAAAAATGCATTAACACATTTAACACATAACATGTGTTAAAACCTATAGGTTATCACTGCTGTTTCATTCAGCAGTTGGAGCAGTGTGTGTGTAAAATCTAAACAGATGTGTACACCCTCACATTTTGAGGAAATAGAAGAGCACAGTGTAGCACCATTGATGTAAACCAGTTAATATTCTTGGTTGAGGTCTAATAAATGTGTGTGAGGTCTTTCATGTAATAACTGGTGTCTTGGTTTGAAAGACAGGTATCTGCTGGGGGAGGCGGGGCCTCTCTAGGAATGGGGAATTCCAATCCCTTCTCTCCGTGTTATTATAATTTGGAAGATTAAAAAAAACCTTTTCAGTCAGAGCTATGGGGAAAGGAATGACAGTCCTTTGCTAGTAAATATAACAAGACAGACAAATGACAGCAGCAATTATAATAATAATAAACAGAACCAAGAATCCTGAGGGGCTTTGTCTCACAAGTCCTGGGCAGTCTGATCTCTTGGGACCCCAAGAGCACCAAGCTGAAACAGTGGAAACTCCGGGCTGATGGCTGGAAACGGCAGGTTGTCCCCAGCAGGCAGGGGGTGTCCCGGCAGGCGAAATGAGCAGTGCTGAAGAAGCCGCCGCAGCTGGACCCGGGCTGACCCAGATCCAGCAGGGCAGGCGAAAAACTCCGAATTCCTGGGCCCTTCAACAGATGATAGAATTCTCAGGACCGAACCCCTCCGTTAACTGTGGACTCCACGCAGCTAGCCGTCGTCCAACCGTCCTCCCCGGAAAAACGGAGAGCAAAGAGACCCCCACCCTCAGCTCCCGGGAGCCTTTCCCTCCCCACTAAACTAAGTGATCCACCTCTTTTGCATGGGTCAAGCTCCCTTTAAGCATCAGTATTTAGTCTCCTAGCAACTTATGGGGGGAAAAAATTCCACAGGAAAACTTAACCCTCAACAACTGGGTTATCAGACAGCTTGCTAGAGAAGTGGCCACACCTTCTCTGACTCACTATTAAAGTTTGGTTGCCTTTTAGTATATATCACTAAGCCTTAGGTGGTTTTCTGGGAGTTTTGAGCCAGTGCCCTTTATTTTGGTCTATAAAGTCTGGAGAGACAGTGCATCATCTGGAAGCAAAGCCGTAGTGTCCTAGGGTGACTGTGTATCCCCTAATTGTCTATTGGGTGCAAAGGGGAGGGGAAGCGCCGTTTGTTTTTCCCCAGGAAAACTCTGCTCCTCGGAGTGACCTTGAAGCGGGGGAGTTGGAACACTGTAAGACGAAAGAAGCTCTGTTGTTTTTTTCCCCATCAGTTACTTAGTTTAGTGCCAGTGTAGTTAGAGCCTGTAGAATAGCTGAAGCTTTTTGCCTTTTTTTTTTTTTTTTTCTTTTTTTTTTCTTTTTTTCTTTTTTTTCCTTCCTTTTTTTCTTTTTTGCCCTCCTTGGAACTGTTCCAACCTCTCTGGACTAAGGACCTGGGGGAAGCACCAGGGGCCTCCACAGGGGACCCACCCCACCAAGACCAGCCCTGCACATCTCCTTTTCTCCCAATGCCAGCGGAGACGGAGCGGCGGAGCACAGTGACTATCTTATAGAGGCGACTTTCTCCTTTTAAGTTTGTTATCCCTCCGCAAGCGTCACGAAGCTCTTGTCATCGGGTATTGTGCTGGGAGTGCTTTGCCTCCCTGTTTAATAAACAGGTTTTTTCCACTTCTCTCTGAGGAAGTCTTTTCCCAAACCAGTTGGGGGAGGGGGGCCCCGTGGGAGGGTTTCTCCCAAAATCTGCCTGAAACCACAACAAGTAGTGATAAGGAAACAATTATCTGTTTACCTTGTGAATGTCAGTCTAACTTAAAGCAGCATAGCTCAGGTGTGAATCTTGGCTTTTGCAGGAGACCTCTTTTAAGCATTTTATTAACATTAATTGGTTTATATGATTTCAATTACTGTGTATCAATACTTAGCAGCAAATAATTTAGTGGGCAGTACTGCTGAGTACTTTGCTGGAGAGTTTGCTCTAGACTCAGCTGTTCTGCAGCCTGTAAAGCGAAGATGTAGGAAAGCAGAATTGGGAAAGGGAGCAGGAAAGAAGCTAAAAAAACCCCCAAAACAAAACAGTAAGTGTTGAAGAAGGGCAGATGAAGAAAATAGGTAAGGATGTATACCAATATCTGCCAACACAGCACAGTAGGAATAGTTCCTGTCCTTTAGAAGAAAAGAGTTGGCAGAGCACAGGGAGTGGGCACTGTAGAGCTGTAGGAGCAGATGGGTCTTAGCAAAAAGAGGGTAGATCATAGAATGAATTTAAGCATGTTATTTTTGATCTTGTGCCTTTAAAGTGACAGTGGGTAGACCAAACACCTGTTCTTTATCATCACGTTTTGGGAAATGTAAATAAGCAGAAATGTTAATTCACTTTTAAAACTTCACCTCAGTTTACTTCTAATACATTTGCTGGTGTGTTTGTTCCCCTTGGCATGCTGAGTTACTATTGTAAATGCGGCTGGTGTGAGCCACATCTCTTACCTCATTGTTAATGTTTTCAATAAGCTGTAATCTGCTTACTGAATGCTTGATTTCATAGAATCACAGTATTATTTAAGTTGGAAAAGACCTTTAAGATCATCGAGTAGAACACTTAACACATCACTGCCAAGTCTGCCACTAAACCATGCCCTGAGCACCACAACTCCATGTCTTCAAAATACCTCAGTGACTAACAGATTCCCTCGGCGTAGCCCTTGTGTGTTGATTGTGATATTTTTTTTCTGCATTTTTATATTTTGTCATCTGCCATCAGGGCATATAGGAGTATAACTCTAAAATATTTACATGAAGGAACAAGCGTGGCCTACTTTATTTCATGTTTGTTTGTGTCTTCAGAAAGTCCTAGCTCTAAATTGTAGTGTTAAATTGTACGAAATTACAACCCTGAGATTTCTACAAGGTAGTGCCAGTATCAGCCTGCACGACTTGAAGTTGCAATTTTGCTAATCATTCTTGATTACATCTTCATTTCTTGCATGGCAGGGATAATTAAATGTTGACTAATTGTAGTGCTTTAGATTTTTGCTGACAAAAAACCTGCTTTAGAAAGTGCAAATTCCTGTTCTGGTTTTAGTTGTCTTCTTCCAGCCTGTATTTTAAGACGTAAAAATATCACTGGGAGGCTGTCTAAGCAAAAGTGAAAACAATCTGAATCACAATGTGATTGGCCTCCTTGAACTTCAGGAGTTGTAGAATTAGCTGACTTGAAATGGTGGTGCTTACTGTGCACATCTTCCTGTACAGTTCTTATACCTGCCAGCCGCTTCTGCGCTTCTTTTGCTGAAGTCCAGGCTAGCAAAGAGTTGTGTTTTCTGCTGGGTCTTTACTACCTGAATTCAGGTAATACAGATTTCAGCTACATTTCACAAAGAACCATACAAAGCTCAAATATGGAGCGTAAATGAGATCTCTAGTTGTGAGTTAGCAAGATAATAACATTGCAAATTGTTGTAGAGAGGAACTATCTATGGAGATTGCAGGAAACTGAAAGATGTCCTGAAACACTAACCATAAATCTAGAAGAGGATGAAGTTCTGGTGATGCTCTTCAGCAATTTAGAGTGTAAGACTTGCTTTTTGGTGTGCCAGCTGGCACAACTGGTTGTATATCAGAAGTGAGTCCCTAGAGGAGTAGAGGGTAAAAATGGATACCACTCTTGTCAGTATACTTCTGTGATGTTCTAATTGTCAACTTGGCATGGATTTTCAAGAATTAAGATATAATTTGCTGAAGATGCACCTCTAGTTCTCCTAAACTCCAAGAAAGTTTTATAGAGATTCAATCATCAGTATTTTATGTGCAGTACAGTAAGTTACCATACTAGAATCTTTTTTATAAGAAGTACAAACTCAATATCCCGTAACATTTCTGTAACAATTTTTTAAAAAGTATCACGTATAGCCTTGCAGATTTAAAATACTTCTTCACTTACTGTGAATATATAGGCTTATAATTTTAGATAAGGCAAAATATTCTTGGCACTTCTTGTGATAATACTTCTTTAGTTGACTCAGAAAATAGAGAGATTATAGTGATTTCATGGCAGAGTGACCACCGAAAAATTATTCTTAGTACTGAAGCAGACCTTGGTTCTGGCTTTTTGGCTTTGCTATAAAACACACTCACAAGCAATTGTGAAAGCAAAACTTTGCGTATCTAGCCTGCCTGGTGTGTTAGAGGAGTATTGATTGTTCTTGAAATTGATTTAGAGACGCAGCTTGCTGTGTGCCTCTGCGATGACTATATACAGTCTGTGGGCCTGTTCTAAATGTGGGGTTTTTTTAGTGTTTCATTACAAGGAGCCTCTTGACTGTGCAATTGGCACTGCTGTGTGTGCTGCCCAGGAAACAGGCACTGCCAGTGTGCCCTCTGATGCTTTGCTGCAACCCTCATCCCCCTGTGCAACTTTTAATTGCCCTGTGTTAGACTTCATCTTGCTGGAAGGATGAATACATCTGTCCTAGGGTGACTGTGTATTCCCCAATCGTCTATTGGGTGCAAAGGGGAGGGGAAGTGCCGTTTGTTTTTCCCCAGGAAAACTCTGATCCTCGGAGTGACCTTGAAGCGGGGGAGTTGGAACACTGCAAGACGAAAGAAGCTCTGTTGTTTTTTTCCCTGTCAGTTACTTAGTTAGTTTAGTGCCAGTGTAGTTAGACCCTATAGAATAGCTGAAGCTTTTTGCGCCTTTTTTTTTTTTCTTTCTTTTTTTTCCTTTTTTTTCCCTTCCTTTTTTACTTTTTTGCCCTCTCCTCGGAACTGTTCCAACCTCTCTGGACTAAGGACTTGGGGGAAGCACCAGGGGCCTCCACAGGGGACCCACCCCACCAAGACCAGCCCTGCACATCTCCTTTTCTCCCAACGCCAGCGGAGACGGAGCGGCGGAGCACAGTGACTATCTTATAGAGGAGACTTTCTCCTTTTAAGTTTGTTATCCCTCCGTAAGCGGCACGAAGCTCTTGTCATCGGGTATTGTGCTGGGAGTGCTTTGCCTGTTTAATAAACAGGTTTTTTCCACTTCTCTCTGAGGAAGTCTTTTCCCAAACCGGTTGGGGGAGGGGAGGGGCCCCGTGGGAGGGTTTCTCCCAAAATCTGCCTGAAAACACCACAACATCTAATGTTCCTTAATGGCTTTCTTTTGAAATCGCATCAATAAAATTTCTTTTGTCTAATGTACTGGGCGGGTTGGTTTTGCATGAGAGGTTGTATCTTGTTTCTGCAGATTCAAAACTGCACTTGTGTCGTCAGGGAACAATCAGTAGAGCCAATCATGTACAGATCTGCCACTTTCTCTAAGTGGTTTTGATGATTTGTCAGTGAAGTCAGATGCGTGTTTTCCCCTCCGCACCAGTCTCCCTTGAATGATGAGTTTTGAAACTTGACTGTCAATTAAAACAAGAGTTGGAGCCTGGTAGTCTGGGTGGAACACGCAGCAGAGGTATTTTGGACAGGACCTCTGAACTTGGTGATTTCTGACGGGAAGGTTACAGTTGCTGCAGTGTATTGCAATTTCTTTACATTATTATTCCAACCATTTCCATTCGATTTTCCTTATCTTTCATATCTTACGTCCTTAGCTACTTTTTCCATTCACCTCTGTTCTTTTACTGCAGGCAGAAAGTCTGGTAAATACATATAGAGCACTCTTCCCTTGATTGTTATGTTGTGTTGCATAGCACGCTGGGTGTACAGGCATCTGTGTTCAGTCAGTTTCCTGATCACTCCCTTCCCAACTCCAGTGAGTCTTTCACAGTTCTTAATGTTTTTGAAAAATCTCTTAGTTATCACAATACAAAGCAAAGGTTTAGTGGTTCTGATCTTGGACTGTGGTTCTGGGAAGAAATGGGCCATATTGTTACCTCCTGCCTGCTGGGGCTACAAAAGGCTTCCTAGGCAGTACAGTTTCTCTAGCATCTGGTAGCAGGTGTAATATTCATCTAAGCTTCAACTCCATCTGAACAGGGGAACTAAAAGTTTTCTTGAGGGATGCTGCAAAAAGGTCACTAATCTAAAACTGTCACTTGTTTTTTATTACCAGATTTTCATAGGTTATGTTGTTCCTCAGATAAATAATAATGACATCCTTCAAATAATGAAGTTCATATTTCTGTAGTGTTTGGGAAGGTTTTGAACAAGAATATTGAGTCTGCAACAGGAATGCTTCACTGTAAATTTGCTTTCTGTTAGCTCCTGAAAAACTGCCTTTAAGGGGGGTTTAATGTAATGTCTGACAGTCATGAAAAGTTTGAAAGACATCTTGACTCTGCCTTCATTTGATGTGATACTCCTGTTACTAGGGTTTTGCTGCTATTTTAGAAAGAAGTTGGGAAGAGGTTGGGATACCATCTGATCTAGACAGTATCCCTGGCTGAAAATTACTCTAAAATAGAGATATACTTACCTGTTTAAATGCATGTTGCTAAAGGCTTGTTCTGTACCTTCTGAATTTCTTTGAAGGATAAGGTCTTTAAGAAATAAATTTCTAGGGTAATTTGAATTTTTTTGACCATTCCCCCCCCGTTATTATTATCAACAGTGCAAATTAATATGAAAAATCAGCAGAAACTTAATTTTTTTCCTTTATGTAGGATCATTGTTTTGGCTAAAATTTAAGTTTTTGTCATCTTTTGTGTGTCCTTCTTAGTTTGTCTGAGTACTTGAAAGTTGACACAAATTATCTGCCAAAAAGATTAAATATCAAAATGTGAATTCTTGTAATACTTACTCTTCCTTGTGTTGGTTCCCTATGTTGTTACCACTTCATACTTTATTTCCCACAAATTATATGTGGGTCTTTGTTATCACAGCTTGGTGTAAACATTTTTTTTTTTTTTTTTGAACCAGCATGGAAGCTAGTTCCATGATGCTCTAAAGAAGCTAGAGGCATTTTTATGGTTCCTAGCTGCAAAACTGTTGTTTTGAAAGTGAATTTGGACAGGCTGCATAATGGAACTTGTGACTTCTAATGAACATCAAATTATCTGGATGGAAAAAAAACCTTTCAAAAATTGAATACGTGAGAAACATGAGTGTCTTCCTGCTGTGTAAGTAGTGTTCCAGGCTAAGCAGACCCTGGATATTCAACACAGAGCTTGACAGTTCAGGTTATCAGAGAAAATGATGCACACCAGCTATCAGTTCAGTGAGGGGAGAAATTACTTCTTCCCTTACAGCTGAGTGAAGAAAAATGTTTCCTGTTCCTTAATGTGAAGGTTCTCTATTTGTAATAGTTCTTTTTTTTCTTTACTTCACCCATGCCTTCTACTAAAGTGTGGTAATTAATAGTTGATGTCCTTTGATAAATCCAAGACTAAAAGAGTTTGGTGTTGTAGCCTTTGTTCTCTCATTTAAAAACGAAATTTAGGAAAACATTTTAGGGCACAGAGAAATCTTGCAACCAGTCCCTTTTTTGGGGTTGGCTTTTAAGATACTCAGTCAAGCAAGATTTCACTTGGAAAAAGCGTATCTCATTTCTTGCTGTTCTTGTATTACAAGATGTTAGGTTAAGGATAGCTTTTGGAGTTTGTATCTTCTGAAGCTGTGAAGTCTGCAGTGGTTTGGATTTGTGGTTATGAAAACATTTGTTCAGACCAATCAATTAAGACGAGGCTTCCTTCCTTAGTTTAAACAGAAAGGAGCATGGCTGCTTCTAAAGACTCGGGGGGCTGAGTATAAAATGTTTCTCTGGGGATTCTAGTCAGCTTCTTGCAAAGATGCTTCTTGAATGGATGTAGAGAGGGAAATTGCCTTTCACTTGTAACTTTCTTCACTTGTGCCTTCAAGAGAAAAAAAGTTGTAATTCAGGAGCTTATTTTTGATCTCTACTGAAACCTATGGCAAGGATTGTAATGCTCCAGTGGCTCTTGAGGGTTTCTTTGTAGAAGCATGGTAATGATACATTTAAGGTAATTAGTGCCTTTTTAGATGCTGGATGCTTTAAATGTCTTTCTGGAGTTAAAACAGTGTATGAAACTGCTCAGCATTTCTGGGCTGGAGCTCTGTCTCATTTCAATATGCCCGCTTATAAGTATTCATGGTTAATTTGCACGGTATTTTTACTGAGATCGTGTATTCCAAGAATCTATGATATTGTCTGATTTTTTTTTTTTTCCTTCTGTTCCTCATAGTCATGAGGATTTTGAATTACTCTGAAGGCACCAGAGAGAGATCAGATTTTCCCCAAAGCAACTCTGCAGAACTGAAAGTTATTAGAAATGTCATAGTACTAATCTCCAATATTGCTTTAGCAATTAGGTGGTTCTTAAGGGCTCAAAATCCCTTTACCAATTAATGATGACAGACTTTTAACTACATGCATCTCTGAAATCAGTTTTTATGTGAAAGATCTGCTTTTACATGATAAATGTAAATCCAATCTGCTTGCAGAGTAGGGTTTGAAATGTCTTTTTGTAAAAGTTTTGTCTTAAAAATTATACCAAATAGGCCTAGATGGTGTACTTGAGAGATTTTTTTTTTTCCTCCCTCTAACTGTCAAGGTATCTTTTGGTATTGATGAAGAAAATTCACTAATTTATCTATTTTTTATTTGTATAGTGATAAACCAAAGTTGGTTAGGTTCCACCCCCCCATCCCCCTCTCCCAGTTATTATCAGTATCAGGTTATTGTTTTTAAGTGGAAGAATTGTTATAGATCTACCTTTTTGGCTGCTTCTTTCCTGAATGACTTCTCTTCCTCAAGACCCGGCTGTAGGACATTTCTTAAGCTTTATTACTTGGCATTTTTATAAAATTCTGCTATCTTTAATGTGTTGTGGGTTTTTTCCCTATGATAAAGTAAGCCAGATAGTTAATCTTTTCAGACTTCACCGAAACTTCTTCACTGAAACTTCTTCATTGACTCTCAGTCAAAAAAAAAATTTGATTAAGGCTCAGTTTTGTACAGATAAACTGTTTGTGGGGAGGGAAGGAAGGTTTGGGGAAGGTTGCTTTTGTAAGATAAGGTGGAAATGTCTCACCTGACTTCTGATTAATTTTTTGTCTCCACATGTGTAATACTGAAGAGATTCTTAATTGACTTTGAAATTTTTTTCTTTCTCTTATCTGGGGGCCTGCCTACTATCTTGACTGTATCTGAGTTCTCTCTTTTCTTGAAATTACTGTCTTTACAAGAAATGCTATGGCTTTGAATCAACTTACCTAAAAACGAGGCTAACCCTTTCCACATCCTTAAATTATTAGTTATTGCAGAGAACTAACAATCGTGTGAAACAGTGACTTTTGTTTTCTAAAAGTACTGTTACAGCTGTTAAAGTAGTAAATGAATTATTGTAATGCAAATTTTATCTTTCCAGTACTTTTCTCTATATTCGCAGAATCTTAATTCTTTGACCTGTTGGTCAAATAAAGGTTGGCTTCCAAAAAGCCATCGTTAGAGTAACTGGGAAATTCTTTTGTTGCCTATGTGAACTAATTAGTGTCACATTGTTTGGCTTTTAGCACTTGCTAAGTGAAATCAAATTAAATCGAACACGTCTATTTGTTTCCAAAATAATAATTTTGGACGCTTGACAAATAGGCTTGCTTTTGTTATCACACACTTGTTCTGGGATAGTTTATCCATTTAAAATGAAAATAAGGATGTCTATGACTCTAACTAGAAGATTAATGAGATAGCTTTGTATTCAAGTATTTGAAGGAGATAGGGACTAATTATGTCTTTAGGTGCCTTAGACTCTAGTCATGCAAATCAAGAGAAATCAAATATTTCTTCTTTTACTGTGACATGTTTTGTTTGAAGTAAGAACCCATACTGTACAGTGTGAGATGGATGGCAAAACTGGCTGTTAGTCTCTCCTGCTTTTTATGCCATTTAGTTAGATACTTGTGTGCCAAAAAGTGAGTGAGGCATTCCACAGGCCGTGCAGTGTAGGCCATCGCCAGGGAAGGGAAGGATTGCCTGGTTTTCAGGCGTATTTGTCAGTTGCATTTATTCCAGTTAGGAAGTACTTCATGACAAATCATCTGTTGCTGATGTGGCTAATTGGCTGATCAGAGATGAGGCTCAAGTTGTATTTGCCATCAATGGCCTCACAACAAAGGGACTGGATGCACAGCAAGCACTAGTGGGGCAAGCATGTCCAGGCACTTTGGTTTTTTTACGGTTAAATGTCACCAAAACTACACATAATTGATTTGAGCCTACTAAGTGTAGCAGTGAAGCAAAACCAAATGCTCTTTGTGACTGCGGTAAATTAATGGCGGAAAATATGTCTGGAGAAGAGTGATGAAGTCTAGTGTGTTTGCTGCTTTTAAAGTTGTTTTTAAGGCATAATTGATTATCAGTTGCTCTTCCCCCCAGACTTTCCTGAATCCACAGAATAATGGCTTTCTGGCAGAGCGCAGGGCTCAGCTGGCAGCTCTGAGCAGGCGGGTGGTGCCAACTTCTGCGTGCTGCGGGGGATGGCCCAGGGCCAAGCAGTGAGCCATGAACTCTGGGTATAGTTCTTCTGCAGGTCGTTGTGGAGACACTGAAGTGAATTCTGCTCTTAACACAGCCTTTTGAATTAAACGGAAAACTTCCATTTACTCAAGTTCTTATTTGTGCAGGCAGATTGGCTGAATAATTTAATTCAGCTCTCCTTCAGTTAATGCTTAAGAAAGGTATGAATCATATTGCAGCACATTGCTGTTGTGCCTTCATTCTGAAGGCTTAAAATTCTCTTACAAACAAATTATGTTAGGAATAGCTGCTCTTCATTTAAAAAAGAATCAGGGAAAACTCTGAATATAATACTAAAGTGTGTGTGTGTAGACTTCAATGTTGGAAAAATTTCACAAAGAAAAGCTTAAATTCTTGATTTAAGCAGGGCTGAGAAAGTGAATGGGGCAGAATATGTTAACTGCATGGAAAAGCTATTGTAGCTGCTGCTGAATATTTGACTGTTCTGTAATGTTCTATTAACTTTATCTTTTAGATAGTTGGAGTAATGTCTACAGTATATGTTCCTCCAAGGCTTTAAAACCAGAAGTTGAAAATCCTTTTCTTTACAGTCACCTTCTCAAGATAGGAAAGGAATGTTACTAATAATATTTTAATGTACAAAATTATAGAATTCTGACATATTTGCCAGGTTATTTTTCAGTCATCTGAAAGCAGAGTTGTCTTAGCAAATAATACCTTAATTGGTATACCAAGACATGTATCTAATGTACTTTTAATAAATAATGCTTAAGTATTACTCGGAACAGGACTATCAACCCACAGAAAAGCATTCACACAGAAACTTTATGGTTAGCATGTTTTTTTTTGCATTTTCCCTATCTGATTTTGATAAAGCCCTTTTTCTTCTTGTTTGCTTCTATATAAATCTTATCTGTGGTAATTTCATTAAAAACTATTTAAAGACGAAAATTTGTTTGCTTGTATGTGAGTCATTGGAAGACTAATGCAAGAACTTGATAAGATCATGAGTAGGAGGAAGAGAAAGCCACACTTGGTTTTCTTGTACTGCAATGAAATTTGGCTGCCTGAGGGTTCAAGTATTTAATTTCTTTATTAATACATTTTTCAAGATGGATGACATGCAGTATGTTTTCCTAGGATATGAGAAGTATTGATTGCCAGAACAGCTATTCCATTTTCTGTTCTCTCACTTGTAGCTATCCTCCCTCTGAAAGGAGTATGTTTCTGTATAGTTTGCTGGTTGTGCACCAAAAAATCTGTTCATCCAGTAAGTTCATCCAATCTTATTTATTTATTTATTTATTTATTTTTTCTGGGGACATTTTTATGCTTCTGCTATGGTATTTGATTGTATCAAAGTACCATGAGAGACCAGTGGAAAAGGAGAAATACTTTTTTTCTCATATTGGTCCATGTTTCTGTGTAAGGTGCAGTAAAACAAGTAAGAATGGTTTCCCATAGCCTGTGTTAGCTTCTGGAAAGGTAGGTTTCTGAGGTGAAGTCTGTTTTTACTTTTACACAGAGGTCATACGATGGAAATGTAGTCTGTTGCTAACGGATTGCTTTGTTACAAGAGTTCAAGAGTTCACATCTTACTTCTCTTGCAAGTAAGAACGACCTGTTTGTAATTTTACCTGTAAGAATCATGGAGTCATAGAATAGATTGGGTTGGAAGGGTCCTTAAAGATGATTTAGTTCCAGCTCCCCTGCCATGGGGTCTTCCTACTAGACCAGGTTGCTCAAAGCCCCATCCAACCTGGCCAGGAATAATTCCAGATATGGGACATCCACAGCTTTTCTGGGCAAGCTGAGCCAGTGCTTCATCTCCCTCACAGGAAATGTCTTCTTAGTATTGCATCTAAACCTATCCTTTCCAGTTGAAAAACATTCCCCTTCCATATTACTACATGCCTTTAAGCATTAGACACCTGGAAAATGAATAGAAAAAATGGCATATTTCAAAGTTTTGTACCTTTTGTAAGTGTTAAATATGTATTGTGGTTTGGGATTGCTCATCCTTTCAGCTTCCGTTTTTCCCAAGGTTTCAGGAAAGGTGAGGAGTTTCTTTTTGTTTTGGTAGGGTTTTTTTTTTGTTTAATTTTGTTAAATTATACAAGTTATATTCAGGGCAATTTTGGTGTAGAAGTTAACATTGTTGAGAAGATACATCCTTTCTTTGGGGTCCGCAGGGATCACAAAAATGCAAGTGAATTTACTACCAGAAAATTGAGTTTACTTATGTACTTTTCAACTGTCTTACACATTGTTTTCAGGTCAGCCTGGTAAATCAGATTTAGTAGATCTTCCAACGTCTGGAAAGAAAAAGAGCAAAACCTTGCAGGGCACAAAATCCTTTTGTTCTAAGGTCTCCAAGCAGTCAAGGTGGCTGTTCTGATGACCAGATTCTCCTGTTGATGGCTCAACCCTGCTTGGTACCTTGGCTGGACCATGCCCTCCCAGTACATTATCCAGATATTTTTGCTGTGGTGTGCCCTCAGCTTTGCTAGCTCTGAAGAGGATTAGTGTAATTGGACTAGCAGAACACCTTTGTTGAACATCTGGGTTCAGGTGTCAGTGCTTGCATGCTCTTGAGCTTCACAGTTTTTGCCTGGGTCTTAGCTAACATAGCTGCACACCTTGGGTTCCAAACGCTAATGTAATGGTTGCTTGGAAATCCTTGAAAATGGCTTCAGTGGAAAATGAAACCAAAAGCTGGATGGTGCGCTGTTGGCTCTCAGTAAGAGGTGAATAGATACCTTGATGGAAGGATGAGAAGCTTATCTTCAAAGTATTCTCTGATAGTTTTGAGTCACTACTAGAAGAGCTGAACTCTGTCAAAGCAGAGCTCTCCTTTGTTCTCTGTTCTGTAGATCCCTGATGAAGAGCACCTGGCCAGACATGATCTGTGTCCACCAGCTCTGCTCCTTAGCCTTTATCCTGTGTGTCTGTAGTTCTTGCTGGCTGAGTTGATTGCTTTTGGAAAAGGCTGATCTTTGGTGGCATTGTGCATGTGACAAAACTGGGTTTATTTTTCTTTGTATTCAGAATTAGATATCTAAAACTCATTAGAAATAAGCTTTAGGGGTTTTGAAACAGTTTTTCAGCTGTAACTAAACATACTGTCAACGTGCATGTGTAAGAATGTCCTTCTGTGTGCTGAACTGGTGCAGAAAGCAGATTAAGAATGCAAACTGCAAAAAGTCTGGTATGAGAGGGGGGAAAAATAATTTTAATCTAGTCCTTTATTGAAAAGCAGTGACATGTCTAGTTTATTGATAGCATGAAGGAGTAAGATGGTATTTTTCTTCCAGTAGATCTCTCATTTGTGTTACCTGAGCCATGCTACATACACTGCATTTCATTTCCTGCTTCATACACTGTATTTTTTTACGCTAGCTACAGAAATTAATACTAATGTTTAGCTGACAATGAAGTCACCTTATTATCAAAAGGATACAAGATTTCAGTACAGTTTTTAAAAAGCTGGAAACTCTTAAGGTTATGCTGAACTTTGCTGAGAAAATGCATTGTCATCAGGGATGCAGTCCTGCTTTTAAGGGGGTGAAAATGTGAGAACTAAGCTAAATAAAAATAGCCAATCTTTTATTTAATCTCAAAAGGAATGATTTTGTTAAGAGAACTAATATTTACTTTCTCTCATCTGGACTATGTATTATTCATACTGTTATATAGCTTGTAGATATTAGTGATTCAGATTGATTTTGGACTTCAAAGCAGATTTATTTTTTCTTGATCCTGTTAGTGCAAAGCTCTAGGTTTCTTTTCATTTTGGACAACCATTCCTTAGGATTCTCTGCTGCCTTCCAAGAAGTTATGGTAGAAGTAATGCCAAGATGCTTTTCTTTTCCATTATTTAAACCTGAGTATATGGCTTTTTTTTTTTAATATATATTTTTTTCCTTAGATTCATGTGCTTGGGTTTTGTGAGTAAACAGTATATAATATTCTTTTCCCCATCCTTTGAGAGTTCCAGATGAGCCCTTTCTTCTGAAAAGTCTCTTGACTCTGCTTTTGTTAGTTGTGTATGTTCTGTATTTTTTTACCTCAGATTCCTTTCTTTGCACTCACTACAAAGTTTCCTGTAATTTAACCTGGGTGGATCTAAGTAGATACAAAGGAGTAATTGGTTAAAAAGAAGCATTATATTTTGTTTAGAAGAGAGTCCTTTTAATAGGATATCTGAGGACTGATAGCTTTTATTCTACAGATGATCTTTTCTATTGATTTCCCCTGCCCCATATATTCCCCCTTCTTGGTATGGTTGAGATCCTAGTGGTTATGAAGGTAGGTGCTCCCCAAATTTATTCCTAAGAATTGTAATCAAATATGTAAACTGCTTGAGAAGTACTGTGTATTTTTTGTTGGGAAGGAGGGCAGGGAAGAAACAGCATATATAGTGAAATAAGAACTACTGTGGGGACAATCTTCCTCTTTTAAATCATTATGTATAGAGAAGTGGATTAAAAATAAAAAATCAATAAACTGTTTTAATCCAGACACCCGGTGGAATGCAGCATGATAGCAAAAATCTATTAATGTGCAGGAAAACTGGACTAAGAAATATAAATTAAACAGGATAGGAAAAACATACTACTCAAACCTTTTCAAGCTGACAGTGAGAAGTTGCAGGTATAGGTTCATTCCTGTGTAAAGGGATACTAAGAAATAAAAGATGCTGCTTGCAATCCACAAAGCTGAAAGTGTGGATAATAGTACCAGTGTGCTGTTTCCAAATACTATATTCAATAGGTAAGACTTGAATAATAATTGATAAAACTTTATATTCTAGGCTTAAAAAGTCCACTCTGCTTTTTAATTACAGTAGTGTCAAGGGTATCTCATTATTCTGTAAATACTATTTTATTATTAGTTAAAATACTTCTGAAAAGCAATGTGAAAGGATATCTAAAACCTGAATTGTGTTGTGTCTCTTCTGTGAGGTTAGCAGCTGTGGTTTGTAGTCATTGGAATGGACTGATGGTTAAGACAGAATCAATATCTTCCATTCAAGTGCAGTGGAAACTTCAGTGTATGAGTTTCTCTGTAAGTTTATCTTTGCCTCAAGCAGGTTGATTTCATAAATGCAAGATCTTCCTGTGTCCAAAAATAATCAATAAGACTGTCTGTGTGCACTGCTTCAGGCTTGCTTTAACCAAGGATTGAACCAAGATCATTCTCCAATTTGTTGTTTGTAGCTGTGCATTTAATAAGATGTCCCTATTACTGTATCTGAAGAGAATTTAAACCGATAGGCTGATTAACAAGCAATTTACTTAAAATGACTTTCCTTAAAAGCTATGGCTCTCATTTTAGGTTGTGGATTTTAACAAATGTTCAATTTATTATTGTTCCTCAGCTACTTAAATATGATTCTAAAATTATAAGTTCCTGCTTATGGCTGACAATTCGCCTCTTTCATCTTTAGCAATGGGCCAGTTGTTTTCACTAACTCAACCAGAAAAGAGAATTCTCTTGGTAGTAATGAAAGCAGCTGATACAAAAATAAACACAATAATTTTGTGCTACAAGTGTTCCACACCAATTTATTATATTTGTTGGCCTATGAAGCAAAACTTTTGGCCATTTACTTTAATCAGGGGCATTTTTCATGTGTAAGAAAGCTTAGATGCTGCCTCTATATAATCTCAGCATTATTTATAAATATGTCCCATTGCAGCAATTGGTTAGCACTGGATATATAGCTGATAATGGGTTTTTGAGTGTTTTGCCCTAAGCACTGATGATAAAGGGGTCACAATATGAGAGATTGTAAAATCAGTAATTTCTCTGTGTGACTCTGAGGCAGTAGCAGAAAAATAGGCAAACAGTGTTTAATAACTGTGTTTTAGAACCAAATACAACCACCTGGAATTATAATGTATAAATTTTTCAGCTAATGCTCATGGTAAGCAACTCCTTTTTATAATGCAATTAAAAGTGTTTCAGGAAAGGGACAGAATTGGAACAGGTTGTGGTGTTAGGTTGAGGAAATAGAGCTAATGACTTTCAAAAGCAATATCAGAAACAATTGCTGTAACCTACTCCTGTTTGTGTTACAGCTTGATTCAATGGCACCTGATCAGTTTGAGCATCAAGGAATTCTACTCTGGTTTTAAGGACTGAGTAATCCTTTTAGGGGGGAGGAGTGTGAGTGCGTGAATGGAAAGGAGAAAAAGAAGGTTGGAGATACCAAGCAATATTGCTTGGGGCTGGTAAAAAGGTATCAGAAGTTGGCTTTTGGAAAGTAGCATTCAGTGACTGGAGAAGTTAGTGTGTATCTCCCCATTCTTAAATTGTTTGTAGATGTTCCTTTATGTGCTTATATAGATTTAGGGGATTTTTCTCTTTCAGGGTTTTCTTTAGCACTCCTTTTTTCAGCTTTAATCTCAACGTGTGGATAATATCTGTCAAGAGAATAACACACACGGAGAGCATGTGATCTAATCTATGTCCTGTCTTTATCTGTGCTTTCCTGCAAGTGAAAAATAAATGAGTTTTCAAGGGATCTGTATGTTTAATAATAAACCTTTTAAAGCTGCTGTTATCTGAAACATATGAATCCAGTAGTGAGAATTAAGTGTCAAAGAAAGACTGACTTTGAATTGTTACTTGGTGATTCTGAAGTTTTTCGTCATTTTCTCTAGGAAGTTTGGGTTTTTTTTCCTGGTTTCACATGTGCGTGTCAGGCTTTTTTTTAGGCCTTCTTCCTGACCAGAAAACTCTTTTGATGGACTATCCTGGTTTTTTGTGTCTTATTAGCCCTCCTGTTCTGCTTTTGAATCTGTTGCTCAATTCAAAATAGCCTTCAATGTGTCATCTTTGACAAGCTGTTTGAAAGAAACTAGACAATGTAGCAGATAAGGGCAGGTCAGATTATGACTACCCTGAAGGAAAGGCTGTATTGTGAATTTAAATATTTGTAGCTCCTTGTGGGTTAAGGTTAGAAAGTCTAATTTCTCATGGCCTTAGTTTTATAAATTCTGCTTGTGTAGTTCTGTTACCTGTTGTAATCTTGACTGAAATATTAAATTATGGTAAAGGTGCAACTAGGCTGCAATTCAACTATTAATCTGGGTATTAATCTGGTTAATCAACTGGGTATTAATCTAGTTAATCAACTGTTAATCTGGTGAGTCAAAATATAAGGAATTTTGACAGATCATATTTATTAATTAGTCTAGAAATAGCTTTTGAGGTAAGTCTGTGTGAGGAATGTGCTACACACTACTTCTCTGAAGCTCAGTTTGTGAAGCTCAGCTTGTGTGTGATGGCTCAATATTTTGGTGCATTTTCCCCAAAATAGAAGCAAAATGAGGTAAGGCACTAGAGCAATATGTGGGGCTCTAAAACATGGTGGCACTAATTTTTTTGACAGCATGACTGGCCTAAAAAGTCAAGCCAGTTGACTGTACCCACTTCATTTATCCACACTATTCAAAGCAAGTCATTGAAAAGATCGGACATTCTGACTCATGTAGTTTGAATTCCTCCAAGTTTGATGAACAACTTGTTTCTTATTCTCTAAATATTTTAGGATCTCTCTTTAAGGACTTTTCTAATCCCTATGACTATTTATTCTACCAGCTAAAATTGAAAATGCTGCTAGGCTTGGGTTCGAGATGGTTATTGCTATTGTTTTTCTTAAGTTTTGTGAATTCTTGTTGCTCCTTAGGTTTTGTTTTGGTTGTTTGTCTTTTCCTCTTTGTGCTAATGTATCACTTAGTTTTATTATTTGCTCTTGTGCTGTGGTTGTGATTTCAAGTCCTCTCTCTCTTGCCAGAGACAAATTAATTCTTTTTTTTTTTTTTTTTTTTGTTATTCTATCATCTAGTGGAAGTTTACTTGTTAGGATTTTGTTGTACTTTTGAAAGTGTACTTGGTCTCTTATCCCATGCCTCCCCCCAATTTTCCAGTACAAAGTAAGTCTGTGATTAACTCTCATATATGCATGTGTATGCTTCTGTGTGTGCATATATATGTATACATGCATGCTCGTAATGCACATGAGTACAAGGAGTCTTTCTCCTCAAATCCTTTTATTTTCCCACCTACTTTGGGATGACTTAAATGTCAGTATATGGTCATATATAGTGAGAAGAGGCAGAGAGCATAGTGTTAAAAATAAGTCGAGTAGTATGTGTAGTGTGAAAACACTAGATGATAGTGAGTGACATTTTGCTCTTGTCTGTTATATACCATTCATGACTTCTAAACTGGATGATGGCTTTGACCTCATCTTTTGACTTTTTTTGACCTTAAGTTTGATATTGCATGTATTCAAAAGTATTCTAGAGAATGGTAGCTCGTACAATTCTGCAGAATGGTATAAATTTTCACTGGGAAGTTTCTAATAGCTCAAGTTAGCCTGAAAGTGGAGTCTGGGCTGGAGTAATTTTTCCTGTTGGAGACTTTTGAGTCATTAAATTTCAAGACTTTTCCTCATTTTGGTAGTCTTGAGAACAGCACAAAAGCTTTCTGCGCTGCACTTGGCTTAGCCGTCATGCTTGGATCAGGCTTTAATTCTGGCTGTTCTCTTCTTACATCAGTTTCTGTGATAAGGGCTCTTTGTGGAGGTTGTGTGATATCGTCACCAAGGGTGCACAGTTGGTGACCTCTCCTCTGAGAGACTGCAGATGAATAGGCCATAACTTGGGCAGACTTGAGCCCCCAACCTTTTCTTGTTAGGCCTTAGCATCCAGGGGAAGATTTTCCATCTCTCTTTAGAATGAGATTAACTCCAGCGTGCCTGTGTAGTGCAAAATCGCCTTGCTGCTTGCAAGGGTGCAGAATTCCTTGAGTGCCTCCTTAAATTGCCCAGTCTTTTCTAAACTTTTTTCCCCTCACTTTTTCAATTAATAAGTTTGTGTATTGTTAACTTTATTTGCTCCCAGGTCTGATAGATATATCTGCTACACAGTGGGAATATTGAATGTTTCGCACAAAGGACCTAAATTGTATCTAAAGGGCTCAATTTATACTCTTGGTGTAAAATTTGCCTGAAATTACTGCTCCCCTCTGTGCCTTAGGATCTGCCTTTGCTCAGGGCTGAACTAACAGAATACCAGCCTGAAGGACTACTTTTTCTGAGAGTACAGACAAACTAATTCAGCCCAGATTGGAGGAAAGGCAGAGCTGTGTGTGAGGAGCAGCAAGGCAAAATGCCTGATTTCCTGCCTTGAAGCTCAGGGACGATGTATGTTCCAAATTTTACTAATAGAGTGCTCTAACATTGGCTTCCTGTAATAGCATTAGCTTGACTGTTAACCTCAGTAGACAAAAAACCTCCAATCTTTTTCTTTTCCAGTTGGTGTCTTATTGCCAAATGGTGTCTTCTAAAGAAATAATGTTAAGTAGTTTTGTTCGGTGTTGAGAAGTGATACAAAGATCTGCGCTGCCTACTTCAAGCAGAAATGCTAGTACTAGAGTTTGGCAGAAAAAATTTGAAGTATCGATGTCCCTTATCTCAGTAGCGATTAGTATTTCTTCTTTCCGATGCAGGGGTCTGTCTTCCACGCATCTTGTCTTGTTTGTGATAGCCATTTGTTTCATTATGGGATTGAGTTTTGATTTAGTAGTCCTGACTATTGCAGATGAATGATGCTGCCTGGGTCTGGCAAAAATCAAAGATGTTATTGGCAATAATCTGTGTGAATTTTGTAGTATGGAGCCTTTTATGTTTAATGACTTAATAGATATAATTTTCTGTCAGAATTTTTGAACTGGATGAAAACTTTACACTAGCTGTGGACAGTATTTATTTTTATTTTTTAGTAAAAGTCTGCAGTTAAACACAGATGCCGAAAAGCAATACTGTGCCCATCCTGTGTCACGTGCCCAGAGCTGTAGAGGCCTGATCATAAATCCTGGTGTTGGGAGAGAGGGAAAATATGCAAAGAGTTATTGAAGGTAGAAGTAATCTGTCAAGCGCAAGCTTTCTCTGAAGGTTATTTAATTAGAGGAGTTACTAAGTAATTTTTCAGTCTCCCGGGACTTATTCCATCTCTTTGTGTTCAAAGATGACCTTCTTGAAAGAGGTATAAGGAAATGGTTCCTTGTTTTTCAGTGCCTTGCTTTCTGAATCTGAAGATTAACCTTTTGCTATTAGAAAAGTCAAGATTTTTAGATCAATCTTGCTTCCCCCCCCCCCCCATTGTTTTCTTAGACAACAACACAATGCTTTTACATTCTACAGAAAAGTTCCAAGACACAGCAATTTTAACTCCTTTGTCTCAGTCTGTCTTCACTTTGCTTATGTCTGTGGTAACCTTCCATTATGGCTGAGAAAATGTGGTGTGGTGTTGTGTTGCCTTATTGCATTGTAGCCCTACAATGGGGGCTCATCCAGCAAAAAATTGAACTTGCTAACTGCACCTTGTTTGTTTTTTTTTTCCCTTCTTTTTCCCTTAATGCAAGATAGTTTTCTTGGTTTAACAATGTTGTTTTGGTACAATAGTCACCTTTCTCCGTTGCCAACAAAGTAGAGATGTGACTGCCACAGCAGTTTTGGTTTTAGATGTAATTGCATTTCTGATATCCTTTTGATCTCTGTTACATTTGCAGGTTTAAATATTTGTAAAATAAAATTAAGCGAAAAGGATTTCATTCCAATTGCTTTCTGTTTCTGCTCTCTGCACTTCAAGGTCCGTGTACAAGTTATGGGGATTTCATTTCTTCCATTCATCATTTCTGCTGCATCTGGTTTTTGTATTGGTAGTGAGTGATTTTCTTATTGTTTCATTCGGTTGTATATAGGTGGAGACTTGCAAATGCCTGTGTTATTGGGATACTTCATTATACTTAAAGTTTTTGGATGCATTCATGTTGAGTTCTGCTTATTTATTCAGTACTTCACTTTTATTTCAATTAGTTAACTTCAATTCCCTGGACTTACAGAAAATATGACACTTTTTAATATAAGTAAATATTAAAACAAAAGTTTGCTTTCTGTGCTTTTGTTTCCCCTTTCTTCCTGTGCAAAAGCTTTTTTTTTCCTTTTTTTCTTTAGTGTCATTCTTTAGAGAGCTAAGAGCAAGCAGTGCTGAGTTTGAATTCAAAGAGGATTAGGGGTAGGACTTTAAAATATAGACTAATTCATCAGACACTTCTGATATTGTAGAATTAACAAGAGGTTTCATTTAATCACGCCTGAGCATTTGTTGAGTAATTGCCTTCTTTCAAGAAGGAAAATTTGTAGTGGTTTTGAGTGATGGGTGGTTTAATGGTGTAACTAAACTTGTAATCCTTTACTTGTAATAGGAACACCCCTTTCAGCACTTTTTTTCCCTGCTACCCGAGCTGGTAATGCTTCCCTTACATCCAGTACCTCAGATAATTTAGTGGTTGGTCTTGTGGTTTAAAAAATCCTACCCAGTGAAATGATACATCCATACTCCTCCCCAGCTCACTGCCAAGTCAGCCAAATGAGTGCCACAGCAGTGTCTCTAAGGGGAGCAGTGGGGCCAGTCCAGCAGTTTGAGATGGAGATGTGGTGAGGTGTGAACAGCCCCTGTGTGCCCCAGCTGGCCCCTACAGCATCTTCCTTGTCAGGGTGAGCAGCACCAGCTCCACACTCACTTTGCAAAGCATTGCAGCAGTTTAGGATGATGATGTCCTTCTGCTTAGTTCCCCTTGCTGGGCTAGTAGTTCCATGGAATCTTTCATCTGCTCTAAGTAGAATCATCTGGGATTGTTAAACAGGATTTTAGTCTAATCTCATTAATTTTTTGAATGGCATGGCTTCTGTATCCCTTGGATCTGAATTGGGGCCTGTGTACTTGCATTAATCAACTTGAACATTCAGGTTTCACATCTTGGAGAGCACTCAAGTGAGAAAATAAATAGGCACAGTAATTCTCAAACAAGAGCTATGGACTTTGAAAGAAACACAGTGGACAGATACTGCTTGTGTATCAAGCCATGTCCTGTTTGGAAGCTGTTGCCACTTTTTCTTCCTTCCCTGTTCCAGAAACTGATCAATTAAAACAAAACAAAAAAAAGCCCAAAACAACAACAACAACAGAGAGAAATATTACTTGCAAGCATTAGAAGTTAAGGGATAGGCATGCTAAAATTATTGCTGCTGCTGAAGTATGTACTTCAAAACACTTTTTAACTCACATCAAGCATGATGACAAAATGTTCCTTGGATGTGAATGTACCAGTAATATTTTTTAACAAGTTGCAAATAGTAAAGTTTTGTTTCTAAACCCTTCTTTTTTTGCTGTTGAAGGTGTGGGGTTTTTTTTGTTTTTTTTTTTTTTGTTTTGTTTTTTTTTTTTTTTTCCCTTTTTTTACGTATCTCTAACAGATCAATCAGCTCCTTTTGATTGATGATATGATTAATATATTCTTGGAATTTTTTTCTCCCCAATTTAGTATAACTAAAAGAGAAACCTATACACTATTGCTGCTGAGTGTGCACTTACTGTATAAATCATGTATCTGTGTCTGCACTGACAAATACTTTTGGGATAGAAGGCTATTTTCAACATTATTTTTAAAAAAACCCATAAATTAACTTTTCAAAGAAATGTCTTTTGTCACCATCAATCTTTCCTTTAGGATACTAAAACTGAGTGATAATAGACTTTGATGTTATCATTATTTTAAAAAATCATTGCAAATGTTTTATGATGTTTTGTTTTCATAGTTTGTGGCAGGTAGTGCAGATAAGTGAGGGTTTTTTTGAGACATGATAAATTTTACAGGAAATACTGGATCCTGTTTGTGATGCTCTGCCATTCTCAGATGCCTATTCCTTGCTTTCAAAGCTACTGGTGCACTTGGGATTATACCCTTCTATCAGTCCCAGTATCCCTGTTCATTTCTCCTACTCCTCTTCCTTCCCCTCTCTTTGTGCCATCTATCCTTGTACATTTATGCAGCTTCATGAATCACGAGGATTTGAGTGATCTTAGAAAAAAAGAGTAAAGCCTTTTCATGGCCACTCTGCGGTGTTTTTGTCCATTTGTGTTCTGTCTGGTGTAAGAGACCTTCCCCTCACTTCTGCTGCTTCTGTGGAGAGGTGACGATCAAGCCAGAGACACCCATTTTGCTTTCTGCTGCTTGGGCATTTCACAGCAGGTGCTGATTCTGCTTTGTCGGGGGCTTTCCCCGTTTTTCAGGTGGTTTCAGGGTCCTTTGCTCCCCTGCACAGCTCTGAGCCAAGCCGAAGGAAGAGACGGAGTTCTCAGGTTTAGATTTGTCAATGTTGCATACTTTGTTTATTTTTTCTTATCTTACAATTTTCTCAGAGTCCGACAAGATGTTCGCAGCTGCGTGGATTCCTCACGTCTCTCCCCGAGCTGGGTTGTCCTGTCCAAAGGAGAAGAAGGAGACAACGCCCCAGATTCTCCATCTTGTCCCCATTCACTTCAATGCTAGGAACCTAAAATTACTATTTTCTCACCCTGTGATAAGCTAAACTACTTTTTTTTACACTCTTGCGGCCTGTAAACCCTCTCTCAGTGTAGGAAGTTTTTCCCATGGACTGAGATCAAAGCCAGTGTCTCTCTGAGCTCTGGGCTGGGGTCCCAGACCCCCTGCCCAGGTCCCTGACCCTCCAGGGCAGCCAAAGGAATGCCCTGGACTCCAACACTGCTTCTGTCTGTGGTGGCCTCTTTGGAGATCTCTGGTTGGCAGGGCTTCTTTTGGCATGGGAGACTTTGATAGAAGTAGCCTCTAGCAAGAAGATGTGTTCTTACCCACACTTGATCTGTGTGGGGTTGTGTGTCTTTGCATTGTCTCTGTCAGCCTGACAATCACTTTAGCTCTAACAGTGTTTTTTCACAGTAGAGCTGAAGGAAATGAAAGAGGTGTTGTGGTTTCTGGGTTTTTTGTTTCCTCTTTCTGGTGGTATATTACATTGCCAATTTTGTAAGGCAAGCAATGTTTAATTCTCTGCTTTTATGAGATGAGATGATAAGGTTGTCCCACTAAGTTTTGACATTTATCATTGGAGTGGGATAAGTCTCTAGGCAAAAGGGATCATGGTTTATTAGAGGTCACCTGGAGCTTGGTACCTGAATTCTCACCAAGCTGTAAAAGTCTTGCAGGTTTGGGTTTGGTTGTTGGATTTTTTTTTTAATTTTTGTTTTTAAATTTATTTATTTATTGACAGGTACTTAGAGAAAAAAACCCTTTTTTGGTAAAATGCTGAAATACATTCTAGAACTGTATAGCATTTGTGAGCTAATCAGTTAATCCAGTGTATGTCATACTGATGTGGGTATTTGGTAGATAAGTCATGATATTATTTTTAGGGAACTAATGAAAATTTGAAGAATAAAATATACTTGTGTGCAAATCTTCATATTTATAGCTTATCTATACTTACTTCTTGAATAGCCTGACCTACCCTATCTGGGGTTTTCTGTTGCTCCTTGGCTTTTGTCAGTTGAGTAGGTCTATTGTGCCCAGAAATTAAGTTGAACCAGAACTTTGAGTTGATCCCAATTGCTCTACAAGTCTTCACCTGCAAAGTTGTATCAGACCTTCCTCAGAGAGTATGTATACGTGTTTTCCAGAAACTTCAGATAAAGCATTATTTTTGTTTAATACATTCTAGGTTTAGAAAATGTCACGCTTTATAGTTGTTTTAGCGCTTCAGGTAGTGCCTGTAAGCTACAAAGCATGTACTTTGCACTAAGTCAAGGTAACATTTACAAAGATGGTAGGGCACTGAGGCATTTAATTTTGTCTAGAGAGCACAGCTTATAGTACTTGCCATTTTCAAAATGTTTTGTGTGTATTCACTGAAAGTATAGCTAAACAAATTTCCTATATATGGAACCATCAAGGTATAATCTTGATGCTTTTCCCTATTTTTTTTTTTTTTTTTTAATATAAAACTGTCTTCTTGTGAGGGCTATGTGTGTTCTTCCTGCTGGAAGCTTCTAGTTTTGTTCTGAGTACTCAAATATATGAAAGGAATGTGCCTTTGACAGCAATTTACTTACACTGAGTAAAGGAATAAGAATGAAAATTAAATAATCTTTGCTGTAATAATTTTGGACTCTATCAGTGATAATTAAATACTACAAAGTATGTAGCTTTTCAGTGTTTTTTCTATTTATTTATGCTTCACTTCTTGGTGTGCTTGGAAATGTCTGCTTTAGTATGCTAAGCAGGTTGGCAGTCAGAGGAAGTTAGCGTTTGTTTATGGGATATTTCTCTCTTGTCTTTTCTGTAAGAAGCAGCATTCCAGGCATTTTCAGAGGATACTTTATCTCTGTTTTGTACAAAACGCTTTTGCTGAGAAGTGAAGAAGTGGATGCCTCGTAATGTAATTACATTAAATAGTTTGAGTGCTTGCCTGGCACACGGGAAAGCTGGATCTTTTACTGCAGCAAGGGAGACTGGAGTTGTGTTTCTGGAGACTCCTTGGGAGGCAGAGTGAGTGCTGGGTCAGAAAGCAAACCGAGCTGGATGCTGGACTCGGCTGAAGGTCCTCCTGCATTGGAAGGAACTGGTGCTTCAGAGCTTACTTAGCTAACGTGATAGCTAAGTAAAAGATTGTAAACTGAATTGGGGTGGGGGAAGGGGCACATATTAAATACAGAGGGAGATACTAAGCAGTAGCAAAGACACTTGGGCTTAGGCGTTGTCAGTGTTTTAGTCAGCTGTCTCATTCTCCTTGGTTTAGAGTACTTTTCTTAGGAGGAGGCTTTATGCTTGGTTTAAGGATGTAAACTTCAGCAAGCACTGTTGCAATGCCAAGTTCTGCTCTACACAACATGGAAGTGCTTCTGTGTGTCTGGTCCCAAGTACGTGGTCAGAACTGAAGTGGATGAAGTCCTGAGAGGAGTTGTCTTGCAGTGAGAGCACCCCTTCCAAAATCATCGGTTGGTTTGACTGACCTGGACTGCTGGATGCAGCACAGCCTTGTGTTAGGCCAGCTGGATCAAATGATCCTCTTTGAAGGTGCCACCAGTATTCACTTCGCTCTTAGAAAATCACCAATAGAAGAAAATCAGCAGTAACCCTTGCCTAAAAATAAGAGGAACAGATATTGATATAGATATGGAGCAGATATTAAGCCTTCGATCTATTTTGTCCAGCAAAGATAAGTTTCTCAATTATTTTCTCTGGGTGTCTACCTGCCCAGGCAGCACATAATCCCCAGCCATCTCTGGTGCCCAAATGTTGCATGCTGTTCAGCATCTAGGTTGCCTGTGAGAGGAATGGCTGGTATTGGGAGCAGAGTCAGCTCCCACTTGAGATATTTCCAGCCTCAAGAGCTTTTCAGAGCTCTGTGTTGAGTTGCTACTTGTAAGGTCTGTGCGATATCTTAATGCATCTAAGGATGTTTCATGTTGTTAAGTTGTTCTCTTGATAGGAAGCCACTGTGGGGTTGAAATCTCTGCTATAATGAGATCTAGCAGTTAAATGTCAAATCCGTGATACTTTAAACTATAATTCAAAGGAAAAAAAAGCATTGTGAGACAAAAATAAGAAAAACGGTAGTAGTTTTAAGTGTGGATTTAATGTTTTTACATAGAAGCAGTACCTAGGGACTTGGAAAAGTTTAAAATCGGGTTTGGTGCCAAATGAAATAACTGACAAAAATTGCTTTGCAATGCTTGTAAGTAATGTAATGTTCAATGCATACAAATATACCAAAACTAAAGGGAAGTGGTCTGGAAGATTTAAATAATGGTAATGAAACTATCCACTAATGTACATCTGTGTATAACTACAGCTTTCTAAACTCAAATTGAGTACTCTTAAATTTCTCATGGAATACAATCATGTCTTGTTGTATATGTGTAGAAATGCTATAAAAAATGTTAAATCCTGCTTTGAATTTGAACTACCTCATCCTTTCCTTGCAGCAGAGCAGCTGCAAGTGTGTAACTAATCATTTCCTGAAACAACTTTTTAGAGTCTAATTCTCAAAAGTGGAGCTTGATGTTGCATCTTCAACATATCTCAAATTCAGTCTTCCAGCTAGTCTTAAAGGAGTGAGTGAATTGAGCAGGAAAAGAGAAGTGAACAGTAATAGCGAGGTTTGTCAGTAGATGTGGGCTTTCTGGGGCATGGAGAACCTCCTGTATCCTAAAAGAAAATATGGCTGCAACTCAGTGATTAATCAGCCTAAAAAGAAATCCACCCCACCTTTGGTTTAGTGAATTTATCATAATGAATTGTGCAAGGTTATTGCTGCAAGGAATGATTTAACTAAAATGTTCAGTAAATGTACATCCCTTTGTTTCAGAGCTTCAGGAATAGCAGAGGTATTCAGAGAATTTAATGAAAAAAATACATTTAATATACATTTATTTGTTATGTTAAAAATAATACTGTAATATCATTGTAATATTTCCCACTGAATGGACTTGTAAGGTTGCAGTTTTGTTTCTTTGCATTTCTTGTAGTACTGAATCAGAAATTAATGGGAAGCAGTGACATGATGTGTAAAATTAAAATATGCCAAATCCCCACAACACTTGCATTTTAATTGGTGTGCACTTATTTTCTTGTTGATATGTATCCCGGCCTAGGAAAATAATTGCATGAACAATGACCACAAAGGTCTTATTCTAGTGGTGTTCTGTGTATATCTACTGTGTGGTTAATGTCTCTGCTAGTTGGCAGCCACCTTTTTATTTTTCAATAACTTCAAAATGGTTGTCCATGTGCATTTACATACTAAGTTGTAGCCTGAAATTGCCAGCTCTTTTAAAAAATGTCAGGAAAATATTATTTTAAGGTATTAGTATTTAAATATAGAAAAATAGAGTAACCTTTTCTTTTTAATTTTTATTCATTAAATCTCACTCTTGTGCTCTCATGATTAAAGAGCTGTGCCTCCTCTTAAGCAGTTTAACTTGCTTTAAATCTTCCCTTAAGCTTAGCTTTCTGTATGAATGAATTTTGTTGTCTTCTACCAAGAAGATTACTCCTCAAAAGCATGTGGCTTTTTAAGACCACATTAGAAGCTGGGATTTTGTTCCACTCAAAGCAAGCTGAAAAAGTGCCTCTGTCTGTGATGATGGCAACGTGGTAATGCCATTCGACCATATGGTTGATTCCTGTATAGCACCAAATTACCATGCTGAAGCAATCTGCAATCAAAGACATAAAGAAACTGGTTGTGTTTATGCCTCTGGTTTCAATAACTGCTCTTATCTCTTTTTGTGCTCTCAAGTTCTTGTTAAAGGATATAGCATATTGTTTTCACTTAAAAGGTAGGGGTTCCCCACATGTACCTTCCACATTCTTAATTGGATGAAAGTTAGTGCTTACAAAAGAGTATCAGTTTTAGGTAAGTTACTGATTTTAGAGCCACAAAGTCCTAATCTAGGGCACAAAGTTCAAGGTTAATATCCCTTAATGCCCCATACTCTCTGATTGCAATGCTGTTTTATAAGCAGTCCTAGGAGGCAAGCTGAACATCAGGCAATGTGCAGTGGCACATTCCATCTTGGTGGCTTGGCTCACCTCTGAAGGCTGTACAAAGTAGTTTCCTAAAAGGATCAAATTTATAAGAATTCAAAATGACATTTAACCATAAGATTCTGAATCTAACTTTACCTTTGGTAATTCATGTTTATTTTATGAAAACCAAAACACAACAGCAACAAAATCCAAAGTGGAAGAACTTGATAAATAAGTATTCTCAATGGCACATGCACCTCAGCTAGAAGGAACGGGAAGGCAGAGTTTTACCCCAAAGACTTAAAGGGAGGGGGACAATGAGGAAGCACTCAATAGTTTTTGTTTTGTTTAATTGCAGGAGAAATTCTTGCTTTATTATTTTGATTGTTTAGCAGATGTTTTGTATTTATTTTTTGACTTATATGTTTTTTAGACTCATTGCAGTCATCTGTAATGGATAGTAAAGAACTTTACTGAATTTTGCAGCTACAGTTGATACTTGGACTTCAGTGTTTCTGTAGTGTCTTTAAAATGGTGCACAAAGCCAAATAATGAGCGAAATACAACTTTCTCAAAACACAGAAGGCATCTAATTCCTTGTGCTGATGGGACTTAGTGCACAGTGACATATAATTTTCCTCATCAGTGTGAGACATTAACATTTTCTTGAAATTTGTTGTGTGGTTTTGGGAGTGTGTTTTTGTGTTGGTGTGGGTTTTCTTTGTTATTTTTATTGTTATTGTCCTAAATCTCTCTCTGAGCAGAGGTATCAATTGACCTCCACAAGGCCCAGTAGCCCAAAGCATGTACCAATATGGTGATATATAGGATAGGAACCTGTTAAAATTCCTCCTTTCTGGAATCCTTGATGCACGATGCTATGAAAAGTATGCATTAGTAGTACTCAATTTTTAACTGATTTAGCTGTTTTTCTCAGGGGGGAAAAAAAGGCATCTGTATTTAGATTTTAATTTCAGTATTTTAGAAATCTGTTGCCTTTTTTCAACGTATTTCTAAATATTAGGGCCAACTTAGCACTTAGGCGCTTAAGCTGAATTTACGTTGGAAAGTTCTGAGATGCCTAGGGACAAGCTGAAATGGTATCATTTCTGGTTGAAATGTTCCCTATAAGTTTGGCTGTTCCAGCTACTTGCTATTCTGTTAAAGAATTCCCAGATGTGGCTTAGGAGCTGGGACAGCAGAGACATTTTCCAGTATGCACTTCATACACCATCACCCTGCTCTGGAGATTCTGGTAGATTCCTGTAAGAAATGAGAACTGTTCTGCACTGCTTGGCTTCAGTGCACTCACTGATTAGTGTAGGCATAGCGTTGTATCTTCTTGCATGTTCTAGTAAAGGTCTTGTCTTTAGCAGGATAGTGCCAATATAACTGCTTTTATAGATGGGACTCCTTTGGTGCAGATTTAGAATAGGAAACAGAATTTTTTCTGGCAAGTGTGCGAGAACAACAGAAGCTGATGGCACTTAAATCAGTTGGCTAAGTGTAGTGTGCAAATTGGCATACAGTCCAGTTTTTTTTGTTTTAAAGTTAGCCTCTTCTGCACTTCTTCCAAATGCATAATGGGGTAATTCCAGCTTCATATTTTGTATTTTTGTGGTAATAAGAATGCAGAAGTGTCATGGTTGGGTTTTTTCCTTTCCCTGTTGAAATGAAAATGAGATTTACAGGTTCAGAATAAATGCTGGAAATTGGAGGATGGCATTGGTGAAACTATTTGCCCCCCACCTGTCTCAGTCATCAATATCTCTGCAATCACAAATCCAGCAGAGTTGCCTGTGAAACCCAGAATAAACTACAATGAAATTAACACATGAAAATATTTTGGAAGTATTTTTCCAATAGTAAGGCTGCCATTCTGGATATAATTGCTAGATAACCTGATTTCTCTTTTCAAATAACTTTCTATTTGGGCTATTTCTTGTTAGAGCAGAGCTTTCTTCAGGTCTTCCTTAACCTTTTTGCCTGCGTAGCTCCTTGGATTAAAAAAAGAATTCCATCTTTCCTAATTTCCACCCCCCCCAAAAGAAGAATTTTTGCATAAATTAACTGCAAAAGTCTGACTCAGTTTTTGTTCTGTTTTTCAAGTAATGGAGAAAATAATCATTGCTTCTCTTTAAAATCCTTGTTTTCTTGGACTACTCTAAGTTTTAAATCTGGAAAATGTAGTTTGCTTTGAAGACAGAAAACTAAGTTAAGATTATTTTAAAGATTATGTACCTTTTTTCAGGAGGACCCAAATGATATCGACCCCAAAAGGAAAGAAGTGCGTGGCAATGATGGGGAGGACAAGGCACAAAGTGTGGAGACACTACCTCCAGGTATTGCAGTAAGATTTGTTATAAAAGATCCATAGCCATAAAACATTTATCATTGAAAGACATAAAACCCTGCAGTTGTTCTGATTCTAATAATTCTTTGTAGTTTGAAAGTGCTAGGATTATTTTAGCAACATGTACTTCTTTCTTCTTATAGCTTCAGCATCTTTAAACCTTACCTGCTTCTCTGCTCCTTTGTGTTTAAAACAATAGGGAGTGTGGTTCTTTGCTAGTATGTTTGTATTGTCCTTCAATAGGTTAGAGATGCTGTAAAAGCCTCTGGTACAAAAATAGTCAGTTTCTCTTTGTGGATGATGCTGGCGGGACTGTTATTTAGACTGAAGATTCAGCCAAGGTTCATACTTTTTTAGGTTTCCTTCTAGCTTTTTATTTGGCAGGTTTTCCTAGCTGTGCTGCTGGTGTACTTTATTTTTTCTCATGCTTGCTCAGTATTTGTCACATGCTGGAAAATAACAGAACAACGTGATTTTTATTTTGTTTGAGTGAAATCCTCATGCCTTGAGGATGCGTTAGGAAATTCAAGTGTTAAGGAATCTTCATTTCATGTGATTGCTTCCATAAACTTCTTCTGCTGCTTAACTGTTTCACATCAATGAGATTTCATATATTGCTACAACCGACGTGCTAAAGCACACAGAAAAACGAAAATGAAATTTGAGTGTTTTACACAACTGAAAAAGTTTAACTTGTGACAGGGACAGCTACTGATCAGATAGCATCACAGGTTTTGCTTCTCTTCTATTAATCCTTATGTTTTGCTTACAAATATGTCTTGGCCAAACATTTGAAATACTATGAGTCCTTGCAGAAAGAACTAAACAAGGCAAGCTTTCTTTTAAGCAGGTGGGAACTTTCATCCCAGGAGCATGTGAGGTATGAGTTTTCTTTTTCAGTACCTGGGCTCTCCAGGTGTACAGTATAAGCTTTTTGCTATTGATGCCTTTTTTCTGTATCCTTTGCCCTACCTTATTTTAGCTACTGTTTGGAGAAGAGGGAAGTAAGAATGGTTATCTATGTATACCTTTTTGGCGAAGCTTTTACTTTGGGTATGCATTGAGAAATAAATCCCCAAAAGTTGAAAAGCCTGGCTTTTTTAACCTGGTTTCTGGCAGATCTTTTCAGGTATTTGTTCTGCTTCACAGACTTCTCTACAACTTTTGTTTCTGGTGTTAGATCAGCCAATTTTGCACCTTCCAGCTGTTCTTATTTCCCCTTTTTTGAATGTTTATGTATTCTGGACCAAACTTCATACTTTCCCAGTGGCCTTAAGTAGCCTGTTTGAGTATTAAAGGGAGTGAGAAGTGTCAGAGGTGAAAGGGAGAGCTATCAGAAGCTGGAAGAGTTAAAACTAGTAGTAAGATTAAGTATAAAGTAGAGCAGGTCATGGCTTTTTTCATTTCATATGTTGATTAGTAGTCTCTTATGGCCTGATGTAGCAGACAGGAGAATTGCTATTGCAAAGTAGTATCAGTCTGGAATCAAACATCAAAGGTGTCACAGACAGAACTTAAATCACTATTTTTTTTTATTTTTAGATAATATAACCAAACTTCTGAATCCTTATGGCAGTGGAGTTTGGTATTTATATTTCTGCAGATTGTTTGCATAGTTTTAAAAATTTGCTATTAATTTCCAGGATAGTCTGGACAAATTTAATATGCAGAAGTCAGTTTTGATGTTACACTGTTAACAGTACTGTTGACATTTAATTTCTTAATTAAATGTTTCATCAATTGTGTTTGGGTTACTGAATGTTGTTCCTTAAATCACAAATATTAAACTGGATATCTTCCTGTTTTTCTACTGCAGGAAAAGTTCGGTGGCAAGACTTTGATCAGGACGCCTATGTTGGTGCTACCGTGGTGCGATCCGGCCAGGATCCGTATGCACGGAATAAGTTCAATCAGGTGGAAAGTGACAAGCTGCGAATGGACCGAAGCATTCCTGACACCAGGCATGATCAGTAAGTGCCAGGCTGAGCCATGTTGGCTTGGATCAACCTTGCTGTATTTATTGCTTTTGAGCTGCTTTTTCTGAAGCAGGAGTTCTCCAGCTTTAGAAAGGACAGTAACAGTAAACTCCCTGATCCTTGAACAGTGGGTTAAAGAACAATCCATCTTATTCAAGTTTTTCTGTTTCCATGGCTTCCATCGGTGCGTATTATATGTCCAAACTGGTGCTGCATTTCAGTCTCTTTGTTCCTGTTTATCTGGTGGCATTTCTTGGTTTCTACATTTGTAAGTCTATTTCACCGTGAGGGTGATCAAACGGGATCAGGTTGCCCAGAGAGGGTGTGAAATGTCCAGCTTAGGGATATTCAAAGCCCAATGGAGAGCCTGTTGTAGCACGACCACTTTGGGTCTCGGTCACTCTGATTCAGTTTGTATGTGATGATTGTCAACTCTAAACCTAAAGGAATCTATTTATTCACACCTTGGTAAACACAGGACAGAATGGGACTTCAGGCTGCTTGTGCAGTTTCAGGAAACAGTACCCTTCACAGTGAGGGAAGAGATTATTTGTTACTGGTTAGAGAAGACCTTAATTTTAAAAACGATTTAATAACTTGCATGAATCTTGCTTAAAAAAGTTGCTCATTAGGACATCGTAACTTAAAAATACAAAACGAGGTTGGGTTTGGTTTTAAAAACTAGGCAAGTCAATCTTGAAACAAAATTAGCCAACCATATGTAGTTAATTTGCCTAACTAATTCTACAGTTAGGATGAATGTACATTCACAGATGCATAAGTGGAAGAAGCTGAAAAAGAGGAGAGAGAAAAGGAAGGTTCCTGTTTTTCTCCCACAAAGCTCTTGACTCAGAAATAGCCTAGTGAAGAAAATTTGTATAGAAACTCAGTAATTTTTGAAATCCCTTGTATAATAGTGTGAGTTTAGGTTTCTTTACGCAAAGTATTTGTAGATGGAGTAAAGGAAGTAATTTGTTGTTAATTGAATGTCAAAGTAGGAAGAATCTGGTATTTTGCTTGTTGCCAAGAAGCAGTGAAAAGGACGATGCCTATGGTGTTGTACTGAGGAGTTTAAAATTACTTCTGGGTTTTCTTCATAGCATATACTTTTTTTCCTGTAAGAAATATATTCTAACTTTTTAGATCAGGTATTGTTTTCCATGAGATCAAACTCAACTACCAACTTCTAGAGGTTTCTGTGATTCAGGTATGCTGAATTTGGAATATTTTAGACACCTAATAACCCTGGGGAGGGAGGGGGGCGTGTACCTAACAGGCAAAGGTTATCCTTTGAGAATAACTTAAATATGAGAGACGTCCGGAGATAAATTATATTACAATGGTTGTGTTTCTCTCTGTTAATCTTGTGATTATGTGCTGACTTGCTTAAGTGTTTCCACTAAACAGAGCTGGAAATGAACCCGGAGAGAGAGATGTTACTGGGGAAAGGCTGTATCTGAGCTGGCATTATTACTTAGACTTTGCCATGGAGCAGCTCTAAGTGCCCATCAGTCTGTGAATAGTCATCTTTTAAAGAAAAAAACAACCAAACAGAAAAACAAACTGAAGCAATCTTCTTACAAGCTGTCCTTAATGAGTTCCCTGCCATGTTGCATTTAATTTTTTTTCTATTTTGGGAAGAACTTTTGCTGCAAAATATGAAAAAGCTGCATGAAATAAATGTTTGGGAACTGTGCAATGGAAGAAACAAAAGCAATAGCCATAGCAAGAAGAATATCTGAGCATGTGACACTTAGAAGCACGTTAGTTTCTGATAAAATCGAAGGTAACTGGGTTGGGATTAAGATCTCTTGTGGAGCTGTTGCAATCTTCTTTAAGGAAAGAGGCCTGGGTGATGAAATACTTTGATTCTTAAGTAACTTGTTACTAATTGTATTGATTACAATTACATAGCAATATTTTTAAATTGCTGAAATTCTCTAGACTGTTAAGAAGCAGTTTATCAGGATTCTGCATTAGATATGTAGATGTGAGTTTAACTGTGCATCTCTTAATACTATATTAAGTCTTTTTTTACATCATGCAAACTTTTACTAGCAGGAAGACAAAGTATTTCCTCATGCTTTTTGTGGAAGCCTGCCAGCAGTACCAAAAGACACTTTTGGTTCACTCATTTTAGCTGCTTGCCTTTGTTTTAAGCAAACTGAAGAAGAGAGAAACAGGCCTGGAAGCAGTGAGGGCTCTGAGCAAGAACATGGATTCTCACTCCAGCTGATGCTCACATCTACCACTTTCAACAACTCTTAAGAAACCTCTGGGTTTCTGTTTGTTTCATGATAGTTTTCAGAGGTTCAGAAAGTGACAAGTGGGTGTTATAGTTCTCATGGGAAACTTGTAGAGCTGTCCTGTCAGTGTAAAATAGTTTCCCAAGTGTGATGAAAGATGAAATACTCTGTTTTTTATGGACCAATAATCACCATGTATGCTTTGGACTAGTGATTTCTGATCACATCTTCTAACTGATGTGTTGTGATGATTTTTAGGAGTCACTGTCAAGTACCATAGCTGCATTAAGCTGTGTTTCCTTTGTCATTTGGCACCCTAGTAGGAGCTTCTGACCTCTCACACTCGAGTTTTATTCTTAAGCAGAGAAGAAACAAACTTTCCTGTGTCTTTAGTGCCAGTTGAAGTGAATGTTCTTCTTGCACTGGTTAAAATGTGTATTTCTGTCAAAAAGTGGTTTCAAGCAAATCAGAGGTTTTGGGAAAAATTGTTCATTAAATGAACTAGCCCAGATCTCTGGGGGAAATAATGTACTTTTCATGTTTTAACTGACTTACTGACCTATGCTAAACATTGAAGGTCTTTATTGAAGTTTTTAGTTCTAGTTCTATCTTCACTAAATGTGTTGTCTTATTTTGTATGTAAAATTGAAGTGCTGCAGCTTGAGGAGACAAAACTTAATCTTCCTGCCAAAAATAATGACTTTGTTTCTTAGGTTTGAATTTTAACTGTGGCCCTGTTGACACTGCAGAATAGGAGGAAGACTGATACTGAGTCAGTTAAAGCAGGGATTTATGAAGAGCTGAGAACAATAGTATCTAGTGAAACACTCCTCCAGTTTTATTTGGAAATCTGGAAGTGTTATTTCTCCCCCTGAAATACACAGTAGTGCTCTTCTCTTAAGTTTTCTTAAAATTGAGAGGCTTCATTGCCTTGAGTAATTCCCCCTAATATGTGATCTGGCTCAAGTACTCTCTTCTGTAAAGAGATGAATATAAGTTTAATGTGATTTTTAAAATATTCTAATGCAAGTGTTTCATGTGATCACTGGGTGCATGGTAGCCCTGTCCTCTGTGGGTAATTTGAAAGTTAGCAGGATAAAGAATATCTTTTGGCACCACAGAATTTGAAATATAATAATTCCCCTTCTTTTAGCTGTCTAGATTTGCCAGAAGCTCACACTGGAGGAGCTGCTCTTTATTTTTCAGGAACATATAGGCATTTGAAATTTATTTCTTCCACACTGGGTGCTAGTGACAAAGCTGTCTTGTATGCCCTCCACAAAGCCATAGACAGCCCTGCTAATCTGACACAGCAGCTGTGGGCTTGGCACAGACTCTGTTTTTCTTTAGAGCCAAGTAGGGTCACTGCAGCATGATAATGTTTTGTTTCATGCAGGCAGTAATGTGTGCGGGACTATGGTTGTGTTGTGTCAAAAAATACCATAGGTTTTTTGGAGTTTTTGTAGGGTGGGCCAGTACAAGAAGCACATTGCTGCTTGCTCTCAGATTCTGAGAAGTTGGAGGTTGCATTGTTTATGGTGCATGTTGCAGATGTTTAATCAGGTGTGGAGTGGGCTTTTATGCAGGCAGAAGCCTAGTTTTACAAGTGTGGTGGCAAACTTCTCTTGAAAACTGGTCTGATTAATACTGCAGAGAGTACAGAAATTGAATTGCTGAAATAAGTACTGAAATCAATTGCTGAATTAGCTACAGGTGTATGCTAGTTGGGTTTATTCCTTCTGAAGACAACTAGGTCTGTTAAAACTCTACCCTTAATTAAAGGACGTGGGAGAAATATATCACTGGTGTGTGTCACTGCACAAATGGCAATCAGTATCATGAATTGTCACATTGTAACGCTTTTGGCAAAAACTCAATATACGTTGTTTTTTAGTGCTGTTAGTTTCTAATACGATGAGTGTATTATCTTTTTAGGTTTATTTTATTGGATTATATACCTTAACTGTATGTAGTCCTGAAGGAAGCATTTTGGGATTTGCTTATTTTTGCATATTATATTAATTTCAGGTTTGGATAAATGATGAAAAATGAGTTGGCATAGATGGAATATTTCATTATTTTTGTGGTTTGAAAGACTATGGTTCTGTGTTGGCTCAGCATTGTCAAAGCTAGCTCTGTTTTTCAAATTCTGAATGTTATGATCCTTACAAGTTCTCATTAGAATAGAAACCTAGCTTTATCTATGATCAAGGCCAGGATGTTACAGAAGCTTTAAAAATAAAGGCGGAAGTGGGCACATGCCATTCTAAAGAAGAAACGTGGTAGCCTGCACATGTGCATTTTTGTTGAAACACGTGTATTTCCTTGGATTTATCGAGTGCTTTTAGTGTAAAAGAAGGGCTCTGGTTTCATACTCAGCTGCACAAAAAACATTTGACATAGTGGAATGATGATGGTCTGATGAATTTTCTGAACCTATCCATATCTGCCACTTTTAATACACAAAAGACTTTTTAGTCTTTTGTGTACTGAAACAGCTACCGAAAGTGTCAAAAGACAGGTTGATTATAATCTCTCCGCAAAACAAGCTATTTTGTTCTTAGGAGCGTGACTATGAGTTTAATAGATAAATACTTTACAATCAGTGCTGTCTGCCAAGCCTGGGATGTAAAAATTGCACTGAAATGACAAGGTATTATTTCTTTCAGGTGTCAACGGAAACAGTGGCGGATAGACTTGCCAGCCACAAGCGTGGTGATCACCTTTCATAACGAGGCAAGATCTGCTTTGCTTCGAACTGTTGTCAGGTATGCATAAGAGAGTCTAATTTTTCTTTAAGGGCATTAATTTCTATCAGCTTATGATAAGAAAGGGAAGCAACAACCCATTATGTTCTTCTGAACTACTTGCAGAGAAGAAGATAAGCCTCAATTTCATTGAGATGTTCAGTTCTTACATCCTGGTATAGTGATGTTAGACGAAATTGCTCACCTTAACTAAAATGCATGAAAGTATGGGACTGATTACCAGATGGTATTTGGAGGCTGGCTGTTTCAAAAAAAAGTCAGGGTAGATGGATTCCCAGGTGATATTTGACTCTAAGATATCTGCAAAAGTTCCATGTTGGACATTGTCTAATGCACTGATTTCTGGAAGCTGGAATGGTGGGAGTGGTAGGGAGGCGGGGAGGAAGGAACACACGAAATTATACATGTACATCTTTTCTTGCTTTCTGCAATAACAGACCAACAGCTGTTGTTGAAAGTAACATCCTGGGCTAGGTTCTACTGCATCTTAACAAAGCAACTGCTTTTATGACATTGTTATGGAGAACTAACACTGCTGGAATGTGTCTTTGTTTTGGTCTGTTTCAGTGTCCTTAAAAAAAGTCCATCCCATCTTATTAAGGAAATCATACTGGTGGATGACTACAGTAATGATCGTAAGTACTTTTACAGGGTGCTACCTTACTGTTCTTATTCTGGTAAGATTTCCTGTAGATGCTGGTAGGTGACTCAGTTGAGAATAGGACACATGAGTAGGAGTTTGCAGAGACTTGGCCAAAACCAGGTCTTAACTCTTCCATATCTGTCATTGTGGAAATGTGAAGTTTCTGTAAATGTTTCCAGTATATCTTATTATTTCCTGTTAGCTGAAGGATAAGAGTGTATCTTTAAAAAGAGCCTTTTCATAGTATGTTATCTTAAGCAAAAATAAAACCCATGGGGCTTGCAACAAATATTTTTGTAGTGCTGTTTTAAATGAGTCAGTCTCTCAGAAAAAAAACTTACTGAATCTAAAATAAGTTAATGTCTCATAGGTACTAGTGTATCATTGTAGAAGTTTACACAATTGAAATGGACCTCAAAGTAATATTTCTTAAAAGAAGCTAATGTTTATATTTGCATTAGTATTTTTACTAATACTTAGCTTAGGTCAAGTTTGTCTTAATGTTGGTTAGAAAGTGAGCTTTCTTATAGGCAATAAACAATAAAAAAATTATTTAATCCTATGGAAGTTTTTTTCTCTCTATGCACTGTAGAAACTGTCTAAAGCAAGCAAAGAGAAAACACTTAAATAGAATTATTTCAAGTCTGTAATATTAAGATAGCTTTAAATAACATAATGAAGGTAATAATTTCCTAGCCTGGTAATTTTTCTTTATTTCTCATGAAATGAGTAACTAATTATGACCACAAACATTTTCACCTACAGAGCTTTTGTTTTTCTTTGAAGATGGCCTCTCTCTGGTATAGTGTTGGATGTCAAACTGGTTCTTATTACTTGATTTTTTTTTCTTTTTTTTAATTTTTAAATTTGTTACTGTTTCATTTTTTCAAGCTGATGATGGTGCTCTCTTGGGAAAAATTGAAAAGGTACGGGTTCTTCGAAATGATCGCCGAGAAGGTAGGCTTAATTTTAAGGAAGTAAGACACAAATTCCACTGTGCTGCCTTATCTGTTAGTTTTCATCAAGTCTTTTAAAGGAGCATTCTGCTTTACATTCCTTATTGGAAGAGAGATCTTCACTTTGTAAAACTACAAGCAGAAGGAATTAAAAAATCTATTTGTGCAGGTAAAAACAATAATTGTGATTGTTTCCCTATTGTTCTGTGCACAATTGCCTGTTGTTGGCTTTTACAGTGAGAGTAATGGCATTTAATCTTCAACTTTTCCTTTCTCTTACTGAATCCTTAGTTAAGCTGCTTCCATTGTATGTGAGGTCTTGCTGTAAAATGTATCTGTGTTTGAAATGATGCAACTTAAAAATAGTCCTCTTTCTTTGCTGGTTCCCTTATTAGATATCATTTTATGGATTTAGTTGATGGACAGCCAGACAAACAATTTGCTTTGACTTAAGAGGGCTTGAGCAGCCAGGAGGGCTCGGACTAAGTATGCTAGCTTTGCTGAAGCCAGTGTGCCCCGTAATAAATTTGACTTACATTTGTGTTTTCTTTTATATTGCTTTGTAAATTGTGGTCTCATATCACTGAGCCCTTCAGTCAGCTGTTCACTGACAGTGGAGTTTAAAGTATTAGATACAGGCAACTTGTTCTACAGCTGTTTGAAATAATAACTGAGATATGGCAGTTGAAAGAGCTGACTGAATTAGCAGGTATGTGCTTGCTAATTTTTATAAGGTGTATCTTCTTGACTGCCAGCCTGGCTTGGGGAAGACCTGGAATCATTAGATTGTCAGGAACTGTAAATGACAGGCACAAAACCTGTGTTGTCCCATAATTAAAGTTATTGCAATAACTGATGGATTCTTCGTGCTTAAATATTCTGTTTGGAATATACTTGTGAACGAAGGCTCATTAGGAAAGCAGGTCTTTTATGATTTGCCGTGGTTGCCAGGTTCTGAGTAAGTTAATGTCATTTATCAGTGTATCACTTGAAGATGGAGATAGCAGTAAGGGAAAAAAAGAGTGAAGTAACACACTTTTGATGTTTGTTTCTTTTAGTAATTTTAAATATTAATTTGCAATGCATATTCACATATACGTGCTTAGGAACTTGCGTCAATATATCTGAAAATTAAATATAATTTGACAAATCTATTATTATGTCAGAAAAGAACAACAGTTTGCAGATAGAAGACAGAGTATTAGCTTACTTTGTATCTTTGTGAGATTAAGTATTACAGATACAAATTAAAATTTAAGAATTGGTAAAATTAACCATTGTGTCGAATGCTAAGAGTAGCTCAGTAGTATTGAACAATAGAGGAAAGCCGTGTGTTTTAAAACAAAAGGAGGGGATGACATTTACTGTCTTTCTTTCAGAAGTAAATATTCATAGTTTTTAGTCTCATCTGTAGTACCAGAGTTTATTATGGAAACAGGTGTATTTGAGGATGTGATAGTCTACAGAATAAAAGTTCAGAGGAATCTTTTTAGCTCTATTCATAGTAAGCCTGAATACAATGGTGGAGGAGTCAATGACCAAAGTGCTCACCTCCATTTTTTTGTCACTGTCTCTGAAATTAGAAACACTATTGTGTGTTTTCTATAGAATTAGAGTAAGACAATAGGTTATACAACAATGTTATTTAGAAACAATAAGCTCTGGGGGTAGGAATTGAGAATTTAAAAAAAAAAAAAGTATAACCATAGTGCTTGAGGAATGGTTTGATGTGGAAAAACTGAACAGAACAGATTCAAAGGCTGAAATTAAGGCAACAGCACTAAGTCAGTGAGGTACAGTTAGACTTCAGTGTGCCACAGAAAAAATGTAAACTGTTGGAGAGCTGTAGCACAGTGGGTATCTGGAACTGTGCTCACACTTGAAATAAGAAATAGGAAAAGGATCTTGATGGGGCTGTTATTGAATGTTGGTCAGAGCAAATGAGCTTTTCCTCTTAAGCATCTTAAGCATATTCTGTTGGCGTAGTCATATTTTTCATATTTATTTTGTAAAGGGAGCAGTAAGGGACAGGTTTGACTCTTTAAAAAGTATTTCAGTTGGTGGGGGGGAAATGCCCAAACACACCAGAACAGATTTAGTGGGAAACAATGAAGAAAGAAAAAAAAAAAAAAAGCCAACAACCTAGGCTTGGCTTCGGTCTCGTGTGACAAAAAGAAATCAATGAATTTTTGAATAGTATTAGAAAGAAGTAGGGATGAAATTTACAAAGGAATGGGAGGAAGCTTGCTATGTATGCATGTATAGCAGGGAACGTTAAGGAATGGTGAGGTCATCCAGTGAACAAATAGTAAAAGAGAAGGAAGGAAAGGAGCAGTGAGGGTATCTATGTAATCAAAACAGAGAAGGGAAGAACCTTTTGGTTTTGCCAGAAGTTTCTGCCTAAGGATATCTATTCAAAACAGACAAACCTCAAACAAACTGCAAAACAAGAGAATTGCTGTAATCACAGAGGAAAGACAAATGGGTTGGGGTAAGGCTCTCAGATGGGAATTAATGAAGCTTGGTTACTTCTTGGAAGAAGTTCATAGAAGAATGTACAGACCCTGGTAAGGACTAAGATGATGGATGGCAAAAAGATGGGGAGGGTAAGTTAATGATGGTGCTTTCCTCAGTTGCATAGTAGAATTCTAGGAGACATACTTGTTTTCAGGTCCAATCTTTAGTAAGATTTATCAGTGTAAATGCCACTTAGAGTAATGCAGACCCATGTGTACTTGTGTATCACTTGTTTTGAAAAAGTACTTTGCTTCTTCTGCTTAAATCAGATGGAAGCCTGTGGAGTGCAGTAGGTTGGGCACTTGCAGGCTGTTTGGTGTGAAGTCATTTCACTGAATTCTTGACTAGCATCTGATTTTGATAATGGAGCTTGTGTATTTGCCCTGTCTAAGTAATATAACTAATTACTAATTTGGAATGCAATAGTTTCTCACTACTGTTGATTGTTTTCCCCAGGAAGTACTTAAAACTTTTTATCTTTATTTCTCAGGCCTGATGCGCTCCCGTGTCAGAGGGGCAGATGCAGCACAAGCCAAAGTGTTGACCTTCCTGGATAGTCACTGTGAGTGCAATGAACACTGGCTGGAACCGCTTTTGGAAAGAGTAGCTGAGGTTAGTAAAGAGTTGTAAAGTAATTTCCTGAAGAAGCAGCTTTTAAATTTTAAAGCCATCTGGTTTATACTAGATTAATTTTATTCATTTTCCTAAGGAAGCCTTTTCCCTGATTTAAGATGACGGAGATGATTGGAGTGTTCTGTGATTAAAACATATTTTTGTTCATTTAATCTGTGAACACAGGAACATAAAATCTGAATATTTATTATTATCTTTGCAAGTAATTCAAATGTATACTTCCTTGGTTCTTTGGGGCCTGCCTCAGGAGGCTGAAAATCTTCAGAGCAAAGTATTATTCTCCTCTACCGATCTCATCTTGGTGTGATTCAGTTTACCTGAATCTTTATGCTTCATTAAGATTCAGTGTGATAAGAGGAGAGGGGATGACTTGTGAAACCAAAATTCTCATGGAAACTAGCAGGAACTAGAGTCTCTCAGCATCTATGAAAATGATGCTTAGTCTGTGTCCTGGAAAAGCAATTGTGAGAGGATTGAGAGTGAAACTGTACTGTTTTCTCCAGGGTTTGGTTATACTTGTTAACTTGCTCTGGAAGAACTCAATTGAAGTGGAAATTGAATGAAGCGTGATTCCAAAAAAGCACTGAGGAACACTCAAAACAACAGGGTTTTTATTTTTCTTAATTGCATTCCCTTTCTGGAAAGCTAGTCTTCCAGGAAAGGTTTGGTTCCAAAATGCTTCTGATCAAAATGGTTTTTCTAAGCTACTCTGTTTGGTTAATGCCCAGTTCTTCACTTATCCACCTTATGCTTTCCTTTGCTTTCCTCCAAAAACGGAAAGGGGGAGAGAGAAGGAAGTAAACCCTCTGTACTCAGTATGAGTATGAAGAAGCTATCAATTGATAACTGATTTTCTTTATTCTGTTTTGTTCAGTGATGCTTTTAGAATCAAAAAATCATAAAGGTTGGAAATGACGTTTAAGATCATTGAGTCCAACTGTTACCCAAGCACCTGCCAAACCCATTATTAAACCATGTCCCTGAAGTGCCACATCTACACATCTCTTAAATACCTCTAGGGATGGTGACCCCTCCACTTCCTGGGCAGCCTGTTCCAGTGCTTGACCACTCTTTCAGTGAAGAAATTTTTCCTAGTACTCAATCCAAACCTCCATGATGTAACTTGAGGCATTTCCTCTTTCCTATATTTGTTACTTATAAGAAAAGACTGATCCTCACCTTGCTGCAGCTTTCTGTGAGGTAGTTGTACAGAGTCATAAGCTCTCCCTTGAGCCTCCTTTCTCCAGGCTGAACACCCTCAGCTCCTCCTCAAAAGGCTTGTGTTCCAGACCCTGTTACTCTTCTCTGGACACTCCAGTCTTTCTTGGAGTGAGGAGCCCAGAACTGGACACAAGATTTAGGGTGGGGCCCCAAATACAAAGGGATGGTCACTGCCCTGGTCCTGCTGGCCACATTGCTGCTGATCCAGGCCAGGATGCCATTGACCTTCTTGGCCACCTGGGCACACACTGGGTCATGTTCAGCTGCTGTCAGTCAGCATTCCCAGACTTGTAGCATCGCATGAAATTGTGACCTGAGTGTGGAACCTGGCACTTTGCCTTGTTGAATCTCATGCAATTGGCCATAGCCTGTTATTTTACTGGATATTCCAGAAATACTACAAGCTGCCCAAGGCACATCAGCAGTTGAAATCCTTTTGGAGCAGAAATAACTAATCAACTCAAACCTGGACACTGTTAAAGAACCTAGAGTCTACAAAGCCCTTGAGCATGAGTACCGTAGCACTTCCTCCTATTTTCGTACCCATCTAAAGTGTTGCAGCCTCAGAAGGGTTGGGGGAATTCCTCTGTAATTATTAACTAGGAAAATAAACTTGAAGGTATTAAATATATCTCTCAAAGAAGTGGAGATTGCTTGCAGGTAAAGCACTAATGAATTCTAGGATATGGGAACTGTTTTCTGGCTTTTTGTGTAAACTGTTTGAAGCATCTATTTATTCAAGAAATAGGAAGAGAAGTGGTAGCTTTGGTCAGCAAAATCCTGCATTTGGTAGGGTTTAGTCATTTTCCTGTTTCTATTCTGTATGACTTTTTGCAGGGCATACTCGTTTATCTTTCTGAAACTGATATTTAATTTGAAAAAGCGTTACCTTTTCATTGTAACAGAATGTAAAACCTCTTATTAAATTGCTGGCAATTTTGTGAAGATCCAGCATTGCATGGGATGTATTAGGTTGGAGAAGCTGGTGCATATTTTGCTTTTTGCAGCAGCTACTTTTTAGTAGCATGTGAATTATTAGATCCTTCAAAACTTGCTCCTTCCAATTGTCACCACAGTACACACTAATTGTGTGCCACTGAATAGTTTTCAGCTGTATGAATATATTTTTCTATTCCTAAAAGACAGATGTCCTGTTAAATAAATAATGAATATAGAATTTCATTTAACCATCATCTGCAAAGATTCCCAGCCAGCAGGTATGAGGATTGAAAAAGCAGCTTTTAAGCTTTCTGGTTGTTCAAGTAATTAAGGCCAGGTTAGTGCTTATATATTGTATATGATATCTCTTTGTTATTTTAAATGGATTAATTCTGCTCACAGGGCAGACAGTATATGTTAGTTGATGTTAATTGGCAGCATTTTTTTTATAGTCTCAGTGACAAGATGCTGAATAGATGTGAACTCTTTTCTGCTCTGGCCTCACTGGTAACTATTTTCAGGTCAGGGTTCCTGTTCATTATTACTGTTTTCTGATATGCTGCTGCATCTATTATATATCTGGTGGAAAGTGTGGTTTTTTTTTTTCTTTTTTTTCTTTTTGTTCCAGAAGTGCCCACTTGGTGCTTTTTTTTTTTTTTTTTGAGTTTTGGGAGATTAGTTGTGTGTGTTACACACAAAATAAGAATTTACAGATTCCAAGAGACAGTCTCAATCAAGTCAGTTCTGTAGTACTCTATCTGATGTGCTATAATCACTTCAGCAAGCTGTGCCTCTGACACCTGAGATATCAAGCTTTCCTCCTGAACTGAAGCATGATCCATCCCACAGTTTTCTTCTATAAGATGGTTTCCTGGTTAGAATATCTTCCTTTTTTCAGGAGCCGTGTTTGCTTAGCATTTCTGGAGGGGGTCTGACTCTGCTAGAGGTTTTTCTACAGCAGTTTGAGCAAGAGCTCAGTGCAGAAGCAACATACACACAAGGTGACACTTCAGAGTTCAGAATGTGTACAGACACTCGTGTAACCTGGAGCTGGTGTATCTTCTTTGCTCCTTCCTGGAGAGTGGTCTTCTACTTGATTCTTAAGGCTACCTTTTATGGCCTCTAGATTTTTTTATGTTTGTGTATGTGATTAAATGAGGAGACAGTGGAGATTAACCCTTTGGTTCCTCAAAAATGTCAGCCAAATAGTAAGTATTCACAGTCCTGAAAGCATCTATAACTACTAGCAATTTCATGGCTACTCATCTTGGCTTTTTCCATTGCAACTTTCTAAACACTTAGACATTCTGTTCTTAGAACTCAGCAATTGTATAAGAAAAATAAATTTAAAGATTCTGGTGCAGAACTGAACTAATCTGTTTTCATAGTGTCACAGTAAATCCTTGATCACATTTAGGAAGGTATTTTTAAACAAAGATTATAAAAGGAAGAGATAACTAAGATTAACAAGTGAGATGGGGTTTACTTTTTCATGTCTGTTTCAGATTTTTAGACTTTGAGTGAGTCAACTTTTAACTGACACAATGCTAAAAGAAAAATATATTTCCTCTTAAGAGTGTTGTGAAGTTTAATCTTTGAAGTGTCTTGAGACTTTTAGAAGGAGGAAGCAGTGCATGCAGAATCTCAAGGATTTCTCATGGTTTATGAGAACAATATATAAAATCTATCTCTCTAGAGTATTCCTGACTTCCTTATAAATTTTTAAGATGAAATAATTTGCTACAAATTTTCAGGTGCTAGAGACTTGCAATATTCACAGGCTATTTCTTTTCATTATCGTCACCAAGAAGTACGTGGCTTTCCAGTTGTGCCTTCCATTAAAAGGTGAAAGCTTTTCCACGTTAAATTATCCTAAAAGCAAGGTACTTATTTATCCATGCCGTGATTAAAGGGAGCTGCTTTTTAGTCTTTTAAATGAATGAACTCTGTAATTTGGAGACCCACAAGCTCTTTTTTAGCAGTCTCTGCATTAACAACTTCGTAATGCTCTGCAAAGCATCACCTTAAGAATGTACAAAGCTCCTTTTCTGGTTTGCTACTGAACAAATCCTGTAATTTCAAGTCACAGCAGGTTAGCACATTTCCAGGCCACGGATGTGGGGGTTATACATCAGTCTGAATGCACATGGCCTGGGTATTTGGCTGTCAGAGAAACAACTGGGAGTTGTTTAAATGTTAAGTGCAGCAAGTGGTGTTAGTGTGGTGTCGCACTGATACTGATAGAAATAATCAGAGCGGCAGTAAAAGCCTGAGGAAATCACGGATGTTTAGAGACAACATGCTACCTGCTTATGCAGCACGGTGGAGATAAGCAGAAGCCTAAATGAAGCTCTGCCTAATGTGACACCTGGTAACTTGGGCAGTTTTTACCACCAGGTTCAATCTGGTGGAAAGTAGAGCCATTGGAAACAAACAAATCTTCTTCAAAAATGCTTTTAGAGAGGGGCATAGATGTATGAGCTGTCTCAATTTCAGCTAATGAATAAATGAGAAAGGAAGGGAGGATATTTTCAGTTTTGTAATTAATGCTCATATGTACACAGTGAATAACTGGACAGGCTCGATATCTTCTCTCATCAGTCATTATTTAAGGGAGTTTCCTAATTCTATCACTATATATAGAATACCTAAAATAAGGGCACGGGTACATATAAAGCATTTCAGTGATGTAAGAAGGTGTATACACACACAGAGACGACTTTGCAGTGAGGGTGCAGTAAATTGTCACTGCCTTCTAACTCCAACACTGTTAGTGAAACTGTGCCTTGCTTGCCCCTGCAAACATGGGCTTGAGTCTACCACTAGTACAAACAGGAGCTAAAGATGTGATTGATGGAGGAATATGGCATGTTGGCCTTTTTTTTTGTTTGTATTTCTAGTTTGCTTTAGACCAAACTAATTAATTCTTAGTAGCAGACCAGGTTAGATTAATATAAAACATCTCTCATAAAAGTAGATTTTTGGCCTGGGTAGCATAGCTGCAGTGATAGTAAAGGGAATGTAAAAAGCAGTGTGTCTTCAGCTTTTTGCTTGGTCTTCAGCTTGAATTCTCTTGGATTTGCTTGAATTCTTCTTTTGGATGATGCAGAAATTCTTGACCTTTTGCTCACTCAGGCAGAATGACCTAGTAAATGCCATTTATGTAATTAGTGCTTATTAAAAATCAGCAGAGATTGAACAGTTAAGGTTCAATAAAAGAAGATGGGTGTTAAAGGTTTTTATTGGACCAAGCGAAGCATTTGTCTAAGTTGCTTTTAAGTCTGTTCTTATGAGCTCAGGCTATTCTCATACTAATTTGGTTCTAATCTGTTCTGTATAATACTGATTAGCAAGGGGGATACATTGCTTGAACCACTGATTAGAATATATATGTTGTTGTTTCAAGACATACTTAGAAAATAAATTCCTAAAATGGAGATGTTTAAGTTGTATTTTTTTAACCATGAGAACAGTTTCTCTATAATAGGAGATACCAAAATATCTCCTGTTTGTTCAAAACACTTTTTTTTTTATATTCACAGATTTGATGATATGCTGTTCTGAAGTTATCTGTTCTCTGAATGATGTTAAATTGTGCAGCTCAAAACTTTTATTTGGAATTCAAGCAATAAGTCATGGAGACAAACTGGTTTAACCATGATACTGCATTTCTAACATTAGATGAGTCTTATTTTAGAACATTGAGGTCTTGTGATTCTTCTGGATGATGCTCATGGAGTTGTTGGAAAGATTTTTGTTCTTAAACTATTTTGGCAAAAACATCAGCTAGAATAATTAACATTGCTCAGAATAGTATACGAGACCATGGCTGGACAGAAGACTGCGGTTATCTGTACCACTGGAATCTTGGCTGCCTGAGATTAATAGCATTCATGACTTTGAGGTGCTTTTTAGTTTCTCTTTCCTGTCTGAGTATCTGTTATTGAAGTGTGAAGTTCTAGAGTGAAATGGGCTGGCATTAACCTAAGACTTTTCTGACTGCAGAAAGGCCTAAGTGTCCCTTAAAGGTTGAAATAATAAGACTGTAGTCCACTGCATGTCTGGAGACTTGCTGTGGAAAATATGAATTGCCTGGATGCTTTTCTTTGCATTGAGTTTACAAGTGAGAATGGAAGGGCCGTTTGCTTGACTGCTTTTAGAACCACAAGTTTGCTGCCTTCTTCAAGAGCCAGTCAGAAGAGGGGGATTACTGAATAAAAGTAGCCTAGAATAGAAAGAGGATTTCCAGTCATACCCTATGGTTTCTGCTCTCTGGAGCAGTGCTGAGCAGCGCTATTCACAGCACGGGCTCTTGAGAGCCGTAAGTGGAAGTAGGGGGAGATCTGGGGAGACATGCTAATGAAATCCTGCTGAACTGTTCAACATCACATCCTGCCTGAATCTTTATATATTGATTTCATTATTTCAATATTACTTTCTAACATTTATTTTAGGACAAGACCAGAGTTGTGTCTCCTATTATTGATGTAATTAATATGGACAACTTCCAGTACGTGGGGGCGTCAGCTGATTTAAAAGGCGGTATGTACCTGTACTGGAATACAGACTTTAAAAAAACCCATCCAGAATCAAAGCTCATAATCACTGCAGTTGTGGAATGGGCAATTAACATACTGTTCTTCCCTTTCATAGATCTAGTTTCAAGTTCTGTAGGTCACTTGCTTCTTGGCTTAGATTTTAATTGGCCTTATTATTCTCTGCTTTAAAAGTTCATCTTTATTATACTAATTCTTATAAGTTTATGCTGCCTTTTACCAGTATGCAAGACTTGCTCCAAGGTTTGTAGGGTTGTGTAAATGTGCCAGAAAAAGCTAATAGCCAGAGCTCATGGTTCTCTTTTTAGATAACACAGGCTTTAATTGCTCACTAGTTTAGAAGCCCATCAACAATGCAGTGTCTATGAGGTTTTTTTCAAGATGTTGGTTTGCTTAAAAAATTAGACTCTTCTGAATAAGCAGAAGGCTTTGGAATGTGTTTAAAAAAATAAATGTTTGTTAGCCATGATCTGTGATTGTGAAAACACTCACATGTGACCATGAAAATTTGTAGTGTTTATACCTTTACCATTAAAAAAATCCCCTGTTAAATTGTGAAGTACTACAATTTCAACGTCTACTAGTGTAAAGTATTGACAGAAAATAGCAAAAAGACTTTTGAAGCCCTAAATAAGAATAAATAAAAAAAATTCTTCTCATCTTCTTTCTCAGATAGGGAGAGGTCAACTACTTGCTAAACTCCTTACTTATGACAGATTTTTAAAACTTCTTTCAGGGCTAACAAGAAACTAATATTTAAAATAGCTGTTCTCTGCCCACTTACCCCCCTTTTTAAATTATTATTTGTAAATAATTGTTCCCACAACCCTGGAAACCGAACTGTCTGCACAAAAGGTTTAAGATGAGCTATGATATGAAAATTAGAGTGCTGTTCTCACAGTGTCCTATCTTTTTATGAATGGACTTTGTTAAGTGAGGAAGGAAAGAAGTTTCTAATCTATTCTTTTAGGTTCTAGTCTCTAACTGGTCACCTAGGTTGTTTCAGTGAACTAAAATAAAAGCAATATTTGCATAATGTTGCATGTGCTACAACTTCACCAGTGATCTGGAGGTGACAGGTTCTATATCCTTTTAATTAATGTTTTGAAATTACATCTACGTGCATATATATTCAGTGTGCTAATGTTTAGTTCTGTGCTATTGTGTTCCAGCATTACTAATCATTAAGGCCTTTACCCAATCTATTCATTAAATATTAACTACAGAAATCCCTATACCATTATGTGGCTTTTATTGTTGTCTGCAGGAGGAGGAGGAATTCTTTCTTTGGAACCTTAGATTGGTTGTTGCTGGGTTCATGCTAAATTCTTCCCAAGTCAAGTGGGAGAGGATTGAGAGATTGTTTCACTTGCTACTGCCCTTCATACTTTATCTTTAAATCTACATTTCCCAATTCATTCATGTATCTATTACTTTTTAGTACTAATTTTTTCGTTTTATGTACAATAAGAGATTGGGTTTTTCATTTTTTTTTTAAGGTGCATGAAGCCTACTTCCTTCTGATTGAGGAGTGAGAAACTGTCTTTTTTTAATGTTAATAGAAATTTTGCACGTACTAGTGTGCCAAGCTATTTGAGGGGCAGTTGAAATATAAATAATATTTCTTGTCAGTTGCCAGAAGACAGATTGCCGTGTTAGAGGCACTGCTGCATTTGGCACCACAGGACACTTTCACTGGGGCCAAGTCTAAACGTGGAAACAGAACTACGCTTTCCAGCTTAGGCGCAGTGTGTGTGTGGCTGAAGCATGGAGAGTTGAAACAGCTGGGACAGCATTTGTGCCTGGTCTGTCTTGAAAGGACTTAATCACCCAAGACAAGCAACCTAGCAAATGGTACACGCGTTTTTTTCTAAGTGGACACTTCTGAAGTAATTCCGAAGTCTGGCCAAAACGAAATCCATGCACTTCACGTTACAGGGGTTTTGCTGTTGTTTGTTTGTTGGTTTATTTGTTTGTTTTGGGTTTTTTTTTTGTAGGGGAGTTTCTAAAAGTGTTGATGCCACCCTGAGAAACACTATAATTACTGGAACAAGCTGTAGTTAGCAGAGAGCTAATAATGTAGAGTATGCCTCTGATGCAGTTTACATGGGATAGAGTTTCATACTGGATCTGCCTTGTGTTTAAAAATACTCCTTTTACAGCCTTACTGATACTATATCATTGAGTGCAGATTTTTCTCAGAGTCTGTGAAAATGGAGACAGAATACCAGTTTTGAATGGGTAGAGACTTTATACACTCGTTCGGTTTGTGAGAGTGCTGTGTTCCAAAAGAGACCCCTTGTGTTCACTGGAGTACACAGTAACTGTCTCTCTTGCTCCTGCTGTTGGAGAACACTGGGTTTTTCGACTTCTCCCAGATGCAAGTAATTTTGCTGGCTATCTAAGATGAAATGCAATTTTAACTGCATGGAAATATTGGAACTCATTTTACTCTTCATGCTGGAGGCTTTGCAGTACTGTGGGTTGTAGCCATTTCTCAGTTTTGCTACTTAGATTTTTGGAGTAGTTTGACAGTCTTTCATTTTTACAGTGCAATGCTTCACCAAATACTCAAACATGGAGAGAAGGAGATGCCATGCATACTGTAAAGACTGCTCAGGGTAATTTGTGTATTGTGTGTGATAAGTATCTCGTGAGTTAAAATGAAAACTGGGGGGTTTTTAACTTCCTACATCAGTCATTGCTATGCACCTTTACAGATGCAGACAGGCAGTTTGTAGGGCTGTGATTGTTGTCTGTTTACACTAGCTTTTTTCTCCACTTCCCCACAAAGTAATTGCTTTAACTTTATACTGGAGAATGAAAACTATTGACATCTGTGCACCAGAAATCTGGAAGTCATTCATTACATGACCTCATAGGATCTAAATGTGTTTGGCAGCAGAGTGTACAAGGCTGATTTGCTAGGTGTACTGGGAGAGGGCTATGGGTCTTGTGCAGTTTTTTGATAGATGTTCATGATTGAGCGTAACCCGGCATAAAAAGTGTTATGAAAGTGTTTCCTATAGGAAGTTTGTTTTATACCAGCTCTGTATCATTTCCTAAAAGAGGTAATTTAATGGCTCTAATGTAGAAAGCTGCCATAGGTGACCTTTTGATCTTATCTGTTACAGTGATCTTTGTGCTTCTGGGCTTAACTCACAACAGGCCCAGACCAGTTGTGTTCACACTTACATGTGTATGCATAAGAAAAGTAGGATTTTGGTGCTCTAGCACTTGCCACAGGTTTAAACAATGATGCACTTAAAAACACACCGGGAAAGTACAAAGTTAATTGAATGTTGAGAAGATAAGCAGAACCTGCATAACTTGTGATCTTCACGATAGAGAGCTCTTGCTGCTAGAGTACCTCCAAGAGTCCTGCAGAAAGCCTGGGTAAATATAAATATGAGATCACTGCTAAAGAGTGGAAATGCAGTTATTCAGTACAGATTGTTGGGAACATTTGTAATGGCTGGAGGATCATCATATGATCTTTTCTATTTGATGTCAGGATGCCACTAGGGTTTCCTACTTTGTGAAACAGATGAAGACAAGAGATCAAGAGGTCCGGAGTTATTTGGTGGTTGAGATTTACTCCTTTTTCTTTACCTATCATCTGGACTCCTCCTTATTTGTTTTCTAACCAGAATTTTGCAGAAGTTTAAATTTTTAATTTGAATTATCATTCCTGGTATTTTTCGTGAACATTACATTACTCCAAGAGAAATGACAACCACAGTAATTTTAACATCCTACTTTTCTTCTTGAAGGCTTTGACTGGAACCTTGTATTCAAGTGGGATTACATGACACCAGAGCAAAGAAGAGCACGACAAGGAAATCCAGTTGCTCCCATAAAGTATGTCTGTACCACCACTTGTCAAATAGATTGTAGTTTGCAACGAAGCTAAGTTAGAAATCATCTTCTCTGAGTTTGAAACAATATCTTTACTATATCTTACATGAATCTTGAAATTTCATTCATATATATGGAGCATTATGAGACTCTCAGAAATAAATGGTATTTAAAAATAGTTTAAAACACACTAGTAAATTATTTACCCTTAAGAAAAAGTGGATGATACTCTGTTTAAGGTTGGTGTGCTTTGAGGGCTAAAAATACAGCATCATTTTTAATGTTCAATTGCTGGCACAAATTGTCAACCTTTAAATAAGTGACTTGTGAGCTAAATGGAGATTTGGAAGCTGCCTCAGAAGGTGGTCGTGGCCATAGAAATATGCCATAGAAATGTGTGGAAACAACATTTGAAGTGATAGATGCAAAAGAATTCAAAAAACAGTGCCAGTATTTTCAAGAAGGTATTAATTGTGATGCTTAAATAGTTACCCCCATGTTCATGGTTCTGCAAGTATTTAATTTAATTTTTCTTGTTTGTTTAGGACACCCATGATAGCTGGTGGATTATTTGTGATGGACAAATCCTATTTTGAAGAACTAGGGAAGTATGACATGATGATGGATGTTTGGGGTGGAGAAAATCTAGGTATGTATATTATTTACCTTCTGATCAGCCTTGAAAGAAAGCAGGTTTCATTGTTTCCTTTACTGTCAAGGAGTCAGGGTTTTCCTGATTTTGTGCAGAGAGGGTTAAAACCACCATTTAAATTTCATACACATTATTGGCAAAATCAAAAAATATTTATTTCAATGAAAGAATTATAACAAAAAATTTATGGTAAATACAAGGGAATAAAAGTATTAGCTCGTTAGGTAGTGACTTTTTTTGTAATGGAAGTTGGTTGATAAAAAGATTGCAGGCTGTAGATAGGCAATTAAATGTAATAAAGTTTAAATGCTGACAGTTGAAGGCATCTTTTTAAGATGTTGCTTAGTTTATTAATTAAACATAGAATACAGGAGAATGAATTTAATGTTAACCTTAATAAATCAATTAACTTAGCTGACTGAAGAATTATCTGTTTCTTAACTTTACCAGTAGGATGCTTCCTGACATCTAAATGTAGTGAATTTTGTAGTTTTATACCCGTTCTTTAGCCTATGAGATATTAATGGTTGAGAAGGCATTTTTTCTGTAAGTCCTTATTTTCAGATGTTGACATGAGTGAGATTTAGGCAAGAGGGAGGAGGGGCTGAGGGAACTTGTGTTTTAGCCATTCTCCTTTGACCTCGTGGGTAGATCTGTCATTGGTAGTTTTTTTGGCTATTTGCATTACAGTATTATACAAATGGTTTCTCCAGTTAAGATCAGTATACTTGTGTTATAACAAAAAATATTTGAAAGGAATAGAATTCTACACCTCCTCAGGAATTCCAGTTTGTCATTAGTTTAGTTTTTTGAGGTAGAGATGCATCTCAGACAATCCAAGTAGTGTGTTTTAGGAACACTTCTAAGCATAGAAGCTTCTCTACTGCACATGCTAGCTGCAAAATCCCGAAATACTTTGAACTTGTAAAAACCCGTGAGTATTTTGAGTTACTGAAATCTGCATATGCATTAAGCACATGCTTGGCCTACAAGGAAGTGTCTGCTGTATGCTAACCAAACATTTAATGCTGCTGTTATGCACTGAGAAGTTGGAAGTGGTGTCCCTACAGTCCTGTCTGACCATCCTGTGCATTTCTTGAAGAAACCCCAGGGGTATTTTGAGCAGTTACATTTCATGTTTTTGTTGTCTCGCTATTTTGGCTGCATATTGCTAAATTGTATTAATGTAAACATAATAATTTCTCATTTTTAAAATGTCCTGGAAAGCCATCGGATAAATTTAATGCAGCAATACTCTTATTCACTCTGAAAACCACTTTTGCCACTCGAGCACTTAAATATTTGATTAGTTACAAGTGTGTTCTTGAGCAACTGAATTTTTTTCTGAACACTTAGCAACTACTTTTATGCTTTGATAATTGAGGCCTTGATAGCAGGAAAGGGCGCAAGCAACAGCTCCTCTCTCAAGGATGCCAAGAGATGTTATGTTGCTCCTGCTGCATTCAGTTCCTCCCCCTCCATGTGAAGAAGATGATGGAGACATAGGGGTGCCTGAAAAGATGGCAGAAGGCAGCTAATGGTTTCATCCTAGACTAATTGAAGACGAGTAGAAATCATATGGCATGTGATTTAATTGGCAATAAATGACACATGCACCAGATAACTGGAAATCTGTGATGTGCAGTTTGAAATTGAATGTGCACACTTGTCAGGCCCCTTTACTCTCAAGCATAGCTCTACATCAGGGGCTTGGTGTTACATGCAAATGACTTGCTAAATGGACTAGCAAAATAATTCTGCACATCATATTCATTTATAAAAGCCAGCATTTTTCCTTCAAGCATGTACAGAGCAGCTGTTATGAGGTTTTGTTCACATGTCAGTATCAATTTGACAAATTTTAAGATGAGTCTGCAGTATTTTCTCTAAATTGCCCAAATTATCATGAAGATTCTCAGACTGTTGCTAAATGTAACTGGTAATGTGTGTGTGCTGTATAAAAAGTGAATCAAGGTCAGTTCAGTCTCTTCTCCACTCAGAAACTCCAGTTCTCAGTATGGTTATGATGCTTTTTGATGGGCTTAGGAGAATTGTAGTATACCAGAGAACTTGGTGGACCGTGAGAAGCTTTGGGTCTAATTTGAAACCAAGGATTTTCTTACTAGTTTTCCTAAAATCAGGCAATGAGTAACACATTCCTTGTCTTCTCTACTGTGATGACACACTCTAATAAAAAAGAAGAAATCTGTTACAGAGATGTAACTTGATCTCACGAAGAATTTTTGACATGCTACTTATGCCTTTTCATTTAAAAACTATATCCATTGAACTTGCTCTGGTAGTAGCATTTCTTTCTGTTTGAGGAATGAGATGTGTTAAGGGCGTTTGTGGGGTTGTTTGGAGTTTTAGTTGCCATATATTGTTTTTTCTTTTCCATTGCAGCTTTAGAGGCCATGTTGCTGTAATAAGAACTAGTTTGCTTCTCCCTATATTCTAGTCCCTTGCTCTCTTTCCAACTGAGCTATTTTACATAATGTTTGCTTTTCTTGAGATTCTTCACAATCCAAGGTGCTGGAAGGTGTACAAAAACTAAAAATTAATTTTGTCTGTTGTCCCATGTGAATTCAGCTGGATAAAATTACTGTCAAAGACAATGTTGTCATTCAGGTTTTTAGAGTATGATCTATCTATAGCTTGAACTACGTTGACTGTCTAGGATTCATGGATATGGCCATCAAGAAGAGAGGCAGTTAATTTGCACTGTCAACAGTTGAAATCACAGCATCTTTTTATTTACTTTTAAATGTTTTTAAAATTTTCCATGGACATGCAATTAAGACAACATGTTTTCTAACTTCTGGTTGTGGAGTTTTATGTTTGTTCTGGGTTTTTTTCGAATTTAGTTTTTGAAGTAATTCTTCTATTATTACTTCTGTATATGTGGAGGAGGGCTTCTGAGAGAATAAGGCATGCCACTTAACTTGTCATAAAAGATAGACACTGACTTTAATTTTGAGCTGCCTTTTTTTTTTTTTTTTTTTTTTAACCTATGGAAAGACACTGAATGGTTATGAAGAAGCTTGAAACTAAGGTTATCTGGTAGCACCTGTTGGATTAAAGGAGGAATCACCAGAACTGAAACAGTGCTGCTAGAAGCACCCTTCTTACTGCACTGACTTGGAATTAATGTGGAAAAGTTCTTTCTCTAGGTGACTTCTGCTGTCAGAGTTTGAAGTTGAGAAAAGTGTCTAAATGTTTCTAGACCTTTTGTCATCGCTAGCTGGCTCAGATCATTAGTTTGGCTTAGAAGTGTACTGTCCATAACCTTCAATTTGCAGAAGTTATGTTTTTATTTGGTTTATCTCAAGTTAACATTGACTTGATTAACTCCTTCCACTGTTTGGGAGTGTTTATCTGCTGTAATAAGTTAGCAGCTCAAATCTATTAATTAATATTAGTTTGCCTTGATTTCACTGTGTTATTCCATCTTCAGATGAAAAAAATTTATTATAAACTAGGTCATTAATTTATTTGTTAAATGTACCTACTATTGTTTGTCATTCAGATAAAGCATATAACTCACTGGCAAATTTCAGCAGGATTTATAGATTTGGGCAACACTTGTAACTTCAGATAAGAGAAGACACCCATTTTGCTTCCAAGATAGTATGTTTATTTCTGCTGAGCTTTCAGAATCATAAATGCTTAGATATATGCCTTTGTTTATCCTAGAATTTATTTAAAAACTGTCTTGCTTGATCTTCTCAGCAACAATCACTAAAAAACTTCTCTGTAAACATATTACAAAATAAGTGTTTTATGACATTGATCTTTCATTCCTTTCTTTCTTTTTTTTTTCCCCAGAGATCTCATTCAGGGTTTGGCAATGTGGTGGCAGCCTAGAAATCATCCCCTGCAGCAGAGTGGGTCATGTATTCCGCAAACAGCATCCTTACACGTTCCCCGGTGGCAGTGGTACTGTCTTTGCAAGGTAAGCGCTGAACAGCAGTGGTTTGGATTTCCTCAGATGATCAGCAGGTGGCAGTAATTTCATTTCAGGGATCTTGTCTTTAGAAATATTTGCAGTATTATCTATCATGGTAAAATATTCATTAAAAAGAAACTAATGACTTTGAGTCAGCTATGTAGGTTGAGAGAAGAACCTGAAAGCTGAAAGAGGGAAACTTCTGGTGGACACAGACTGAAAATCTGGAAGATAAGGAAATGCTTAGCTTGGCATTTCATCAATATTGTGTTTATTTGATTTTAAAGAAGGTTTTATTTTCAAAAGTGTCATTCTACATTTTGTAGAAACAGTTTCATTGTTTACTAAAAGCCAGAATACACTGTTATGAATATACTTTGCTTGCTTTTCATTAGTATGTGATCAGCAGGTGAGATGCAAATGATTAGAGACTGATTTCAGTAATTGTGCCAGCCTGTTGGCAACTTGGTTCTCTATAATATTTGTATTTCCTGTAGACCTAAGAAATTGCAGTTTTAAAGGCTTAGATTAAGATGCCTGTTAATTTTGCTGTGGATATCCAAGCATAGCAGTAGCTGAAATACTGACCTGTCTCCTCAGTTTCTCTTCTATAAAGTAAGAACAGCAATGCTGATTCACTTTCATAGTGTTTTTGACTTAGTATGAATGAAAGTATTGCATGAGTGTACCCAAGGGCATTTTGATCAAGGCTGTATCAGTTGTAGCTGTGGAATCACTGTGGATTTTGGTTTAGAGACTTGGACTTGATGCTCAAGGGGATGAAGAAGTACAATTCTAAGCTAAAGGTTCTGTGGGCTAAGAACAGGAAATAAAATTGTTTATTTACCCTTGAAGGGATGTGGAGCCCAAACTCTGTTTCACATGAAGCAACACAGAGTGCACATGTACTTAAATTCGTAAGAATGTTCTAAGCTGCTGATATTTTTGGACTCATTTCAGTGAAAGTGATTCACTTTAGACTGAGGAATCTCCTTAGGGTGTAGTTTTTCCCTTCCATGCTGGTTATGCCACCAAGGTGACTTTAATGAATTTAATATCTGCTAAAATAAAGTCACTGTCCTGTTTCTTTCAGGAGTTACAGTAGGCGCTGTAGTATTTTTCTTATTTTTTTCTCATTCTTTGAGATGTATATTTTATGCTGCAGTGAAAAATTAATAATAATACTTACGTGAAAACAAAAGCTAGCTATGAAATGTCCTCAGTACATCACATTTCTGTTCCAACATTTATAGTGTGCATCAGGAGGGTAGAAAGCTTTACCTTTTAAAGTATATTATGTAAGCTTAGGATGCAACTGGTTTAGTTTAATGAGGTTTTGAAATGACAGTGTCATAACAAGGAGCATGGTTAATAAAAGTGAATAAATGTATGAATATACTGTACAATTTTCTCACTCCTGCAGCTTTTCCATCTTTGGGGTGTTGCCAAGATACTGCTTTTCTTGTGCTGTAAATAGCTTTCTTGGATGTCAAACAAATATAATGGGGTGCTTTAAAATCAATTTTAGCAATGAGAGAATGAGAAACCTTAGGTAGTAGGATATCCTTGTAATACAGGTGTTGTAATACAGATGTGTGTGGGGCCATGGTGCCAAGAAACTTGGGGCATGGAATCTGTGCTGGTGGTGCAGTTTGGACATGTTGGCTTATGCCATCATTTGTCTCTCGGCTGTAGGCAGCTTGTTCTGGGCTCCTCTATTTTTGCTGGCCAGTCAGTATGCACTGCCTTTTGGCAGCCCAAACAGGTTGGTAATTTTGGATGAGAGACTGGGAGTTCTGTTTCATGAAAGAGAGGAGACCACATCACCACGTGCCGGCTGCGTGATGTGGGCGGGTACAGTTTGTGTCCGGCAGGATTTGTGTGACCATCAGGCACTGCCTTAACACAGCACTCCAGACGAGCCACTGAGCCCTGCTGGCCCCAGTCTGCTCCAAGCCAAGCTGCCTCTCATCTCTGTGCTCCCTCTCATTAACTGGCTCAACACTGAGTGCACCCCAGGCTGTGTTCCTCAGCACCCTGAGTTCCTTGGGGCTGTGCTAGTTCAGGCAGTTCTCAGTGCCCATATCTGTGTCACACGAAGCCTGAGCTGTTCTTCATCCCTGAGTATGGGGCAGCGGGATACAGGCAGGCATTCTGGACTTCAAAGTGCCTTTGGAGTCACTAAACCCTGGCAAACCAAGCAGTTCCTCTCTCACCACCAAAATCTGTTTGGCCTGTGGGCAGCTGAGCAGGTTGCTGAGCAGGCAGGAGGGGCTGAGCGACCGCAGGTGAAGATGCTCTCACACAGCTTCTAATCTGAATCTACTAGGATTTTGTGTAAAAAAAAAAAAAAAAAAAAAAAAAAAAAAAAAAAAATTAAAGAAATCTTTGCAAGAAAAAAATCAGTCCCCCCACCCCCCACAAAAAAAGGTCTGTCTTGTGAAATTTTTATTCCCCACATCGTTTTTGTTAGCAACCTGCAAGCCTCCTCACTTACTCCTGACTATGTTTTGTCTTTTGAATTGGAAAATCAAATTAAAGAAGTCATTGGCTGACTGAGTTCACTTCAGTTGCTTTAGATTAACTTCCTGCCAAATGTAAAATAAGCTTCAGAGCATGGCAGTTGCAAGTGAAATAAGACTTAATTTTCAAAGCATAAAATTATGAACAATAGAAGTAAATGAGTTTTATGTGAGAGCCAGGGGAGGGAAAAAGCCATTGGACGCTGTTGCAGTCCAAAAGGAAATTTAAAGACACCAATTACATAAATACTGGAATTTTAGTTAGAGGTGTGTTTAATTAGAAGTAAAACATTTGGGTTAGGGTTTTTTTTTTCACATTTATTACAATAATCAATCTTAAATTGTAAAACATTTCCTCTTACCTTAGCCCCAGAAGACTTATTTCATAGCCTTAAGTATTGTGACAGCTTGTGTCCTTTTGGACCTTTGAATGCTGTACTAGTAGTGATACGATGAAGAGTGAAAATATCTTGCCTACAATTACGTGCCTTGAAAACAAATATATTTGTTTTCAAAAATGTAAAAGACATTTTTAAATATTGCCAATTGTTGAGATTTTTACGTTTCCAATTAGCTTGCTTTATCCAGGTGAGCACTCACTGAATTTGTCTTCTGTCAAGTTACTCTTAAAAAAAGATCAACCAAACATCAACCTATCAAATTCCATGAGGTTTGCTGAAAGAACCGAAAGATGTGTGTTAAATTCTGGATGAAAACCTGAAGCAGTGATGAGTGTGAAAAAGACATAAATTGCATTATAAATGCATTGATTTCAGTTGTGTTACTCTAATGGTTTTCTGTTACTTGTGTCTTTTATAGGGAGTCTTCTGCCTGACTTGAGGCAGCTGACTGCGTAGTACTGGGAAGGGTTAAAATCAACCTGAGGAAAAATTGCATGGTTTAATTGCACCTAGAGAAAATATAACCCATGTGTTTCATATGGTTGTCCCTAGGAATACACGCAGGGCAGCAGAAGTCTGGATGGATGAGTACAAAAATTTCTATTACGCAGCAGTGCCTTCAGCCAGGAATGTACCTTATGGCAAGTAAGTCACAAGTGCTTCTTTGCCCTATTTGTTTATTCTTCATGACATAACACCTTCTGAGGTCAAAGCAGTGCTAAATTTGATGTTGTCTCTTCAAGGTATATTTCTATAGTTCTACTGTTCTTGAGTTTTTTTATGTATTCCCTAAAATATATGAGGACAACAGCCTGACTTTGTCCATTCTTGTTTTTCTCCTCTAGTATTCAAAGCCGAATGGAGCTCAGAAAGAGACTTAGCTGCAAACCCTTTAAGTGGTATCTTGAAAATGTTTATCCTGAGTTACGGTGAGTTTTGGCTGAAACAGAGTTCATATGGAGTTTTCTTTCTTTCCCTCCCCAGAAATCACTGGTTTCTCTTTCTCCATCCTTGGATGTAAAGGATGTGTTTTACTTTATCTATGAATGCCATGCCTCATGCCGGTTTATTTGCCTTTTTTTTTTTTTTTTTTTTTTTTTAGTTCTGTTCCTAAAGAGTAATTTTCCCCTGGTTAGCTGCTTTTTCTACTTATGGCAGCTACAGCTGCAGTGTTTTAGGGAACAGTGACTGAACTGACCTGAGCCTGAAGTTAGTCTCCTACACAAGACATTTGCTGAAAAGCACATATTCTGTATCCTATTGTCATCCCTTTGAAACTTTTGCTTCTGCCTAAGCACATGCCTAGTTGAGTGAGGACACTGAATCTCATTGCAGTACAAATGATGACAGTCAGCAGACAAGAGGGCCTTGTGTGCTTGGCAGACAAGGGTAGATGCGTAAGACTCTGAGAAGCTGAGTCTCCTACTCCTTCTTGTCTCCTTTTCTCTTGTCAGTGAATAATCACTGACTTTTGGGAAGGGCTGAGAAGGGGGAAGTGAGGGATGACACTGCTAAAACTGTGAACATGAACACATCCAAACAAATGAAAAATCCTCAAAGACAAGTACTTTTTGAAAGGATAGAAATATTTTGGTTAATAACCCATTAAGAAGTACGTTGGTCAGATCTGAGCCCACTAACTCGTCTGATTAGTCTGTCAACCACATACTGGTAGTGTAGTGGTGCGAGATATTGTGTGTCTCTTGTAAGAATACTTGAGGTTTTTTACCTGGGGCCACTTTTTCAGTGGTGCCAGGTAACTGCTCATGTCATAAAGGCTTGAGATGCAAAAGCAGCACCAGCTATTACAGCCCCAGTGCAATATGTGCAGAACCATACATACTAATGAATCTCATGAACCAGGATGATACTGAGGAAGTGACTTTTCCTTTTTCTCTTAAAAGTCCCAGAGAATATTTGGTTTTGTTTAATCTGTGAGAAAAAAGTGTCTCTCCTGGAAAATGTGCTACCATAAGCATTACTTACATGTAATGTTGTCTTGTTCTATCATCCCTCATGTGCTCATTCTGCTAGGTTGAATTATTGTACTCACACATGTCTGAAGTTTTTAAAGACTCTGAAATGCCCTTGTTTTACTGTTTGACATGAACTCACGGGCTCTACCGACAGCTGTACTTTGCTGAATGGACTTGCCTAGGTGTTTCCACGCCAGGAGTGTACTTTATGTGCAACCATTAGAAAATAGATATCAGAAAAACATTTTTTTTTTCAAATTCTGAGCCCCTTTTTTAACATTTCAGTAAAAAAAAGTCTGAGAAACATGTGGAGTGTCCTATTTCTGCCACAAGCTATGTTGCCTGAAAAGACAAAAGGACTTGATGAGCTAACTGATTGCATTAAGCTTTGAGTCACTTTAAATGATAAGTGATCTTTAATTTGATTTTTGTGCCAAGTTTGTATGTTCATCCTCCTTCTCTGGTACAAGTCTTCTGGTACTGTGTGTGGGGTAAGCTTGCAAGTTTACTCGTGCTTGATCAATTAATGATTAGATAATAAGCCTCCCCTCAAAAGATGATTGAGATTTCCAAATGATAGTCATCACTCATCCTTAACCTCTCATCTTAAAAATACTCTGAGTAATTTTACAAGCAAGGAGTTTTAAATAAACTGATAAGAAACTCGCAAACAAACATCGAACTGAATCAAGCAGATATCTCTGGTTTTGTTTTAGGGTACCTGATCATCAAGATATAGCCTTTGGGGCTTTGCAGCAGGGTACCAATTGCCTTGACACTTTGGGCCATTTTGCAGATGGTGTTGTTGGAGTTTATGAATGTCATAATGCCGGGGGAAACCAGGTCTGTATGCCATTAATTTTGTTTTCTACAGTAAGTCTTAAACAAAAGAAAGAAAGTGATGCTAAACTTTTTAACTCAAGCAGTTACTGTGTACTGGTGAGAGAAAGGTGAATCCAAACCAGCACATCAGTTGTTGTAACAGATTGGCTAAAAAGCTTCTCCCTCAAATGCAATTTTGCATTTTCAGGATTAGAACCTGAGCCCAGAGATTCATTAATTCATTATCCCCTTCCTTTGTCACTATGAGTATTTTCTTTTGCACTAGAGGCCATAGCTTCCTTCCCAGGGGATTTGTACTTGCCTAGAAAGCTTTTTTTCCAATGAAATGGTGTGTTTGATTTTTTGGGGGGGCGATTTTTACTTAAGAAAATATTTTGTTACATTGAGCATATGGCCTAAGGTCAGCAAAATAAAAGATTGCATTGCTCTGCTGCACTATTAGTCATTTACAGTTTGCAATAGTGGAGTATGAAAAAAAATCTGTCATAAATCTCCATTTGGCTCTCTTGGAAAACAGAGGTGCCTAAATGTTCACTCACAGTAAGGGGAGTGTTTTAACAATCCTTTCTAATCCTACTCCTAAACTAATTGCAAAGTGTCAGATCTGTAAATGAGAGCATTAATTATTTCAAAGAATCTATTTATGCAGTTGTGACTTAGTTATCATTCATGAAATGCACACAGAGGTTCTCACTGCTTTGTGTGCTGCTTTGTCACTAAATCCTTGTCAGATTAAACCTGACTTTAAATCAAATGTAATATTAATGTGTCAAGTACAGCTGTTAAAATAGAAGGCTGACCAATTAAGAGCTACTCTTGAATGAATGTCAGAAGTTTGCTCTAATTTAAATTAGAAGGGGAAAAACCTAAAATAGGATGAAGCCTAAAATGAAATAATTTCCTGGAAGATGTATGATGACAATTCATTCAAATCAGCATGTGCAAAATGCCTCCTTTTCCTGTCATTAAAGAGAATTTATCTGTGGAGGCTTTTTCAATTACATTTATGAAAGTACCCTCATCTTTTCAAAAACCACAGTGGGTTTTTTGAGAGGAAGGTAGACATGTCACAAGTGTCTTGGAGCAGAAATCTTAGAATTTTCTGCTGATGTTGTGTATTCTTTGTAGATACACAAAGTTATCTTCCTCCTTTAAAACTCCCCTCTTCTTCTGTGTTGTTTCTTCTGTGGCACTGACCCTGACAAACCACTATGCACTTGCTCTGAACAAATACATTTGAGAGGGCATTCAGACAGGTTAAGAGGCAGAATGGGTCAAACCCAGATTTTATGTCCAAGCAGAACTCGCATTGGGATGAAAAGAAATAACAGCATGGGAGGAGAGGGATAAGGAACAAACCATGATATTTAGATCTGTACTTTGTGTTTTGCGCCTTATTCTTATCAAGAGGTTTTTTGATGAGTTAAGGGCACTCAGATATTATAAGCTGTGGCAATCTTCTCCTATAACTTGAAGAGTATATTCTGTCTTATGTTCAACACAACTTAAAATGCAAAACCTAAGTAAAAACGGGATTTCTGCCCCGCCCTGTTCCCCTGCTCTCGCCTCCCCCAGGTTGGTAGAACTTGGTGGTATTTGTGCCCTTCCAGAGGGCTGAATAGCTTGTGGTGTGCTTGGCAATATGCAAACATGCAGGGTTGTGATAAAGAGCTAGTTAAAACCAAATGCACTTAGATTCAAGGGGAAGGTTTCAGGTTAGTTGTATCTACTACCTTTTTATTTCTGATTTGACACGGATTTTCTCAGATCCCCTGATTTTTGCATAAAGCTATCCAATTTCCAGCCTGTGCCCTGAGCATATACACTGCTTACAATTTTTCTTCTCCTCTAGTGTAGTGGAACTTGTTCTGTCTTATCTCCATTACGTAGTCCATAGTTATTGAGCAGTAGAGGTTAAGTATCTATACACTGTGTCTCATAACATGAAGGGCCATCATGTAGATGTTTCCAGCAACAGAGCTTGGAGCTTTTATGAAGCAGCTGTACTTTGGCTTTTAAACGTGTTACCTTCTTGCATAATTCCTGTTGTGGCTGGGGCCTGTACAGCCTTTTGATGGAAGGGTGAAGATGTATAAAGGCAGTAATTTCAAGGCTCTGACTGCAGGGTTCTCAGACACAAGTTTTACTACATCCCTGGCAGCATTTTCAGCTGTCATTTTTCACTATAAATCTTACCAGGGAGGAGTTCAGGGCCATTTGTAGTTCCTGATAAGCTCTGAAAATAACTTGCTTATTTCCTTTAGTTGTGGCTAAAAAAGTGGCTATTAATATTTTATTATATATTAATGGTTCTTGTTGACATCTTCCAAACTGGACAGAACTGAGAAGGCAAATAATTTTGCTGTCATGTGAGTTGAACATACTGAGAGTAAAAGGAGAAGTTATCACCTTAAGAGTTTGGGAGGCAAAAGGATACACTGATTTGTCCTGGCTTTGCTTTGTTTTCCACAGTTGTGACATCATTCTGGTACTTGCAGAATACAGTACCCATCCAGTGGCTTGGGACCTGTGTGATTGTGATTACTTGTACTCTCTTGGGTTGCAAGTTCTGACAGTGCTCTGGGTATCTCTTCCCAAAGAAATTTAATAATTGTTAAATCTGCTGAGTTTCAAAGTAATTTTACATTTATTTTATTTCTGAAACACTGATAATGTGCAAAATAACATTTAAATGTTATTCAACATACAGGCTTGGCCCTGTATGTCTAAGGTTTTGTATTATACACTTTAAATCCTCTTTAGTTGCTTGAGAGAAGCTAATCATGTCATTTTAAGTAGTTTATGAGCATGATTTGGCTAATTAGCCTGGCTTTAATCAAGTGGCTTCTTTCCTCAAAGGATAGTTAGACAAATGGAGACCAATGTGCACCCTGGAGACCAAACTTGAAAGGAGAGAGGCATATGGAGAGAATCTGAACATCAGTGCAAGATCGGGCTCTGTGTGAAAAGATGCTGAGATGAAACAAGCTGGGCAGCAGTACATACAGGACAGCTTTTCTTTGCTCTCTATTTAAGAGTTGCATATTTAAACACATTTAATGGAGGTGCTGTTGTACATCATGCCTTGGGTGGGAGGGAACATTCTCTCTACCCCTTTTGTGTATTGCTTTCTGGTGGTCTTCATTGTATTAAGAACTGCTGGTTCCTCCCTGTGGTCCATGTGCTTTGTTCAGTGTGACGGCTGGGCGGCCGGTGGTGCTGCAGACCCAGCTTTTAGGGGTGTTATGTATATAATTTTATATATATATATGTTTACAAATGTAGGAATCCTTCCACGTAGAAGACAGGGGAAAGGTGTAATACACACACACACACGCCTAAAAAGACCCATCTAACTAAAGAAGCTTTAGGGGGAGTGTCTCCCCCGAGGCGCTGTGTGGCTGCCCGCAGCCGCTGTGCGAAGCCAGCAGAGGGAGCAAACAGCAAGCGCAGCCCTGGGCTGATGTGGGGGCGCTGAAGAAATTGGAATTACTGCGTTTGAAAAGGACTTTTCATCTCCTGCCCTCTGAGAGGCAACGAACTGTTCTGATGCTCGTATACAGCTATTTGCAGGATTTTAACCTGTGCCGTATAAGCAGAGGCAGCGTGTGTTAACATACACAATTTTGTACATTTTTTGTTTCTTCCTTTTTGTAGGAATGGGCCTTAACAAAGGACAAGTCAGTGAAACACATGGATTTGTGCCTTACTGTTGTGGACAGAGCTCCTGGTTCACTAATAAAACTTCAGGGCTGTAGGGAAAACGACAGCAGACAGGTTAGTATGTTGTGATTGCACTCTGCAAACAGTGGTGAAAACAAGGATGGTGAATAAACAATGCACTGCTGATCATATCTTCTGGAGGCTCTACTTTTACTATTGTTTGTGTGCGTGAAGCTAGGATTCATGATGTCATAAAGGCAGAATAAGCTTTATTCCAACAGGAGCCTTATGTAAAGGTTTCACCCATTGATGTGTAACAGCGTTTAACTGCCACGTGTGTCTTCTGAAAGAGTTTATATATTCCACAAAGTCTTTTTGAAAGATCTCACTCAGTGAAGTTTGAAAATTATGTTTTCTGTGTCACAGAAGAATGTGTGGTTTGGCTTTCCTTCTTTTCAGTTGTGGCCTGTTTATAGCATCACTAAACTCCTTAAATCCATTTTTACCAACGCAGCCTTGTAACTTCATCTATTTCCCATGCCTGAGGAAAATGACATTTGCAGAGTCATGCTCTCTTTTTGTTCTAGTCATGAAACAACTCATCTCTTTCTGCTCAGTCATCAGTTCTGATCATCTGCCAGCTTTCTTGCTTCTGTATCTGTTTTTGCAGACAGGTAACTGAAACACTGTTTATTGATGAAGAAAGGAATATTCTTGCCACTCTTCCAAGAATGAAACTAAGGAAGCAAGATATTCTTGATAAAGTTTACAGGCATAGTATAGTAGACATACAAGAAAAAGCATCCCCCTCACCCCTTTTTTTTAATCCTGTATTTGGGATTTATTCTGTCCTTGACATCATCTTGGACAAAGAACTTTTGACAGCACAGATTGCTATTTTCTGTAGAACTGAAAGGTGTCTTACAAATTTCGAGATTTCAGTAGTGAATGTGCTTCTTGATTCTCTGTGCTCACTATTGTAGTGGTACTTGGATGGATTTTGATTCTCATTTTTTTCTTCAGACCAAAGGTGTCTCAGAGGTGACAGTGTGGGACAGTGTATTTGGGAAGCTCTGAGCTAGAGGAAATGCGTTGGTATATTCTGTGTCTTCCAGACTGTTCACAGAAAGAACAGCTGTTTTGGCAAGGCTTGCCAGAACTTACATACTTGTACTCAGGAATCATCTAAACTGCTCCTATTATCGCAGTTTGTACAGCTTTCCAGGCACAAGCCAGGGAAGCTTCTGAAGACTTCAAAGGACAGGATGTAGAATTCTTCCTTTTCCTGCTTTTCCAGGTCAATAACTGTATTTTCTCTTCCAGAAATGGGAACAAATTGAAAGCAATTCTAAACTGAGGCACGTTGGCAGCAACCTCTGTCTAGACAGCCGAAATGCCAAAAATGGTGGTCTCACCGTAGAGATCTGCAATCCTTCTTTGTCACAGCAGTGGAAATTCACACTTAATCTGCAGCAGTAGAAGGACTTAAAAGCAAAATGCTGTTTCAACTGAAAAACATTGGGCAAAGTTTTGATTGAATTACTGATGTATTTCTTAAAACTTTCCACGGAACTTATATACCTCAGTATTCCACCTTTATCTGAAAGTAGAGTGCTGAAGCAGACACCAGGGATCCAGGGGACTCGGAGCACTGCAAAGATGTCACTGAGCATTACTTCACAGGAAGAAGGAATTTTGCTGCAAACTTCAACTGTTCCTTTCTGTCTTCAGCTACTACTTGCACAGCAGATAATTAACTCTAGGAACAACTGACGTATTATAAACAAAAGGATCTGAAGAAACATCTGTGGGGAACAGTGTGGGAGGGAGGGTGGGAAAAATTACTAGGAGAAGGTCATTTGAAAACTCCATTGGAATAGAAGTCATGGTTTGTCATTTCCAGAACCAGAAGTGTCATTTTGAATTTTTTTTCTCCTGTGTGTACTTGGTAATTTGAATATGAACTTTTCTATGACGGACTCTAAATATAAATATATGAAAGTATATATATTGTCAGCTCCCAATGATTTGTATCAGTTTTCATCATCCTATAATTTTCAACAAAGTAATTGACATATGTATAACCAGAAGTTGGATTGGGGTGCTAGGAGAGAGAAACTCTGAGGGTGCAGATTTGTGCTGCTGGGTATGATGTCCATGCTAACACTGGATGCTTGTGCTTTGCAAACTGGATCTACTTCTTAACGCTTCACCCTCGCTGGAGATCGCAAAACTCAGGAGGAGAAAGAAAATAGCAGAGGAAGTCAATGCATCTGCCCAGATGATTGCCTGGATTGTTTATTCCAGCTTGGGAATTCATCACATGTGCTCTGGATAATGCTAAACCTGTACTTGATATTTGTGTTGATCATTTTTGTAGTACTTGGTCTTCAAAATATTTCTTCCTCTGTTACAAAACTATATAAACTGCACAGAGCTTTTGTGCAGTTGTGTTGGTTAAGCAGAGTTTTATTCTGGGCCCTAATGAGGAAAAAATTGTCTCAAACTCCCCTTTTGAGTTATGGAAATAAGTTTGAATTGTAACACCACCGACAACAGCACAAGATCTGAATTTTAATTTGCAAGGATGAGCAGCTATGTAATATCTCTGAATTGCACTTGCTTAATTTATAGACCTACTACTGGGGAATTTTCTTCCACTTTGTTTCTTTAAATGTAGCTTTTGAATGCATTCAGGCTTGACTCTGGGAATCAGCCTGGATGCCTGCATAGCCTATGTGTTTTTAACCATAGAATCTGTGCATTTTGCAGCTTCAGTCCAGCTGATGCCATTTTTATAAAACAATGCTGTCAAAGGTAACCCCAACTTTGACCTGTCCTTTCTTATGTTTGCGTAGACTATATACTTTTTTTATTAAAAGCATATGCTTCAATGAGCTTTTAAAATGAGAAGGAAAGTAAATAATTAATAAGTAAGACAGCATTGACAAAAATTAGTGCAGACACGGAGTGCCGGGAAGTGGTTTAGGAAAGATGGTTCTTGGAAAAATATAAGGGTTGATCATAAGGAGATGAAAAACATCTGCTGTACTGTAGTATGCTGGTACAGTCCCCTTCTTTCTTTGTCCTGGAAGTAGAGTAGTTGCTGATTTTTCATTTTCCCTTGGCTGTACCTATGCATCAGGTATAGAGATGGTACTCTCATGGGCAAGGTGGCTTCACTGTGCAGTCAGTGTGCCCATAGATACCTTGTGTGTCTGCAGCTATGACCTGCAGGTACCTGCTTACCTTTTGGAAGGGGCCTCTAAATCCAGTTTTACCCATCCATCATCATCTGACTTATTTAATAAATAATTAATACTTTTTCTCTGCTTATCTGCAATCCACTTTCTCCAAAACTTGCCTCTTTTAAAGGCCAGACAGTGGGTAAACTATTTTCAGCTTTTAGCATCTCCCTGTAGCCTTTTAACCTAGCTGAGAACTTGAAGAACATGTTTCATAAACATAGCAATAGATGCCTTCATGTTTTGGAAAACAAACACTGAAATATGAGCTCAGCAGCAAACCAGTTGTTTGAGGCTTTGAAAAACAGAATTAAAAGGAAGTTAGAAAACCAAACCACTCAGCTTAAACCGTGGAGGTATTTCCATTCACAGCTTTGATCTGATTGAGGGTGGCACTAACTGAAGTCAGCAGCTGCAACTCTGAATATTGACCTGCCTCATCTCTGAATCGGAATTGTTAGTAAAAAGAAATTTAAAAAAAATCCATATCCCATCACTTAAGTCTTTAATTACAACATTCATGAAGTAGGAATATTTTTTCAGTGATTCCTCATGTATGTTGTGGCGTAAGGGTTTTAATATAGGAGCCGTATACTTTTCTTTGAGAGAACGGACAAGAAGTGGTATCCTTTTGTTATGTTTACATGACAGCGTGCCAAAGTTACTTACTGTGATTTTAGGGGTTTTTAATGCTGAAGAAATTCACCCATTTGAAAGATAAATTAAGAGCCCTTGAAGCAAATTGTGATGGAGTCTCCTGAGAACTTTTCTTACTGTCTTCAGAACAAGAATGGTAATACTGTTTATTTCGCAGATTTTCAAAACATAGTTTGGAAACTGTTTTTTTCAGTTGGTTTGAAAAGTCTGCTGTACAGAGCTTGTACTTGTTCATTTTATAGATGGAAACCATCCTTGAAAATTTGTTTAACTTAAATAAAGAACGCTTTATAGATAAGTGTGTGCTGGTTAATAGAACTGAGTAAAGCCAGTAAAAGTCTGCCTGGAGCTTGTAGATTGAAGTAGTTTTCAAATACTTCATTTCACTTGGTTGCTTCATAAAGTTCCTGTTCTATAAGTGCGTATATGTGGGTGTATGTTTGTATTAATGAAAAGAGATTTTGTTTGTGTTTAATACTGTAACTTTGAGGAAACTGTCTTATTGCAGGAGCTGTGTTACACTGAGGAGAGGACTTATGCTGACTGTGTGGTCACCTGAAAATATATTGTCAAGGCACTGCCTCTCTAGGCCTGAGCTTCTGGAGATCCCTGCTGTGCCTCTCTTTGCTCCCGGCAATCCCGTGCCAAGGCCTGGTGCAGCTGCAGCTCGCAGCCCCTCGGGTGCCTGTGCTGCATGGGATGATCAATTGTAAACATTTAAACCAAAAAATCCTTTTTTTTTTTTTTTTTTTTTTTTTTTTTAAATAAAGGTTTTTTAGGGGCAAACACTCCACCAGTCTAGTTTAGAGAGTTTGCAAATGAACCTGCACCAGCACAGCTGAGGATGGAGCAACTTCCTCTCGGGAGGTGTGAAAGGAGCATTTTCCTGCTGCTGTAAGAGAAGAGCCCCCTGGCAGAGCTCTTGGCAGAGAGCTTGGCAGAGCTGGGCTGCAAGCTGAGTGGGCTGGAGATGGGACAGTGCCCCAGAAGTCTCATCTGCATCCTTCTGTGCAGCCTCAGAGATGCCACAGGTCAGCTTTTGGGGCGCAACATTCTTTCCCACTCCATGGCATACAAGGCTAGGTTCTTTGCTCCTGGTCTAAGAAACTCAGCTTTGCAGTTGGCCCCCAGGGCAGGATCAACCAGCAGAGCCTGCAGAATCATCTAATAGGAAAGAATAAAACATTTCTTTTAATTGTTCTGACAGGAAGAGTTTTGCCTATCAGCCTGTGGGAAAGGAGAAATCATGGGTACAAACTTTCTCTGTGTAGCAGAAGTCAGTGACTTTCAAAATCTAAATTAATTCGAGGAAATAGGTCTTTAATATTAATGGCTGGCAAAATTAAAAAGGCCTTGTCAAGCTGCAATAAACAAAAGGAACAGTTTTCCATCTGCAGATTATATCTGAGAATTCAAATGAGGGTTCTTTATCTTAAATGCCCTTTTAACACCTGGGAGCTGGCAGGTGATACCTAAAAATAATTACAACAGGCTTCTGGCAATAGAAGCTTTTAATCTAATCCAGTGTTAAATGTAGGAGTCTGACATGTCTCTGCCTAGAATCTTCCAGGTTTCCTGTGTGTTCTGTTCTCAGTTCACTTCTTAGTGTATGTAGCAGGACTGAATAAACCATCCAGCAAATTCTGCATTACTGCTGACCAGAACTCCCTTGTTGCCATGTTACCCGAGTACATAGATCTGCAAAAAAAAACCCAAAAAACCTTTCCCATTCATTTCTGGAAATCCAGGTCATGCTTTCTAGCAGTTTCTTATGCATGGGTTTACTCTGCTTGCTTGTCGCTGTGTATAAAAGCAGATGTCTTTATACTGCTTTTATAAGGGGATGTTTAAGCTTTACTCCTTGTTTATTAACAAATACACTTAAAATCCTGAATTTTCAAAAAGATGCCTGTCTTGTATTTGGAAAGGAAGCTGAATTTTGGGAGAGATAAAAAGGCTGCAACCTGGTTGAGGTAAGAACTGTTGTCTTGTTTGAACTGGATTCTATAGAGCATTGCCCTGTTCCATTCTGGGGTGTCACTGCCATAACTTTAGTTGTTTTAAGATGTTTAATTTTTATACACAAATACCAACACTTACTTTGCTTTACTTAGTTTATTTTAAATATAGATGCTGTTTGAATTTACATGGCTACGAGTGGCACGCAGGCATCACCTGTGTCCTCCTTCAAGCCTGAAACACAGTGAATAATTTCATAGCAATAACTTCTTACAGAATGCTCTAGTGCTCTAGCAAGAGGCTTGTTCCTCTACAGAATCATTTCAAGTGAATGAAGCCACTGAAAAAAACTCTGGGATAATAAGCCATGATTACAGAATGAGCACAAATGTCAGGGTTTCAGCTTTTGTTAGTCTGCACATTTTATCACAGCTTAGTATCCAGTAGCTATTTTAAGATCTGCTAGTAATCAAGCTTAAATTTAAAAATTGGGAATAAAGTCAGTCCACAGATGTTCTCTCTACAGCCCTCCAAGAGGTCTGAATGGGTGCAAAATACCCTTTTGATTCGACTTGATTTCTTGCAGCACAGCAGCAGGTTGCTGCTCTGTATGCAGAAGAGAGAGGGATCTGTTTGATTTCAAGTTCCTATTTCTACCCAGCAGATGTTTTTAATCCAAGGATTTTTTTTAGGTGTTTTTTAATTTAAAAGGATTTGGAAGTAGAAAATAACTTTCTGTCAAACCTGTATTAATTAAAGGTCACCTTTGGTAGTCTGGTAAAAACAATGTTAGAAAATTACTACTGAGGGTCTGTTGTGCTCTGGTGGTGTGTTAGCACCGCTTCTGTAAAATACTGTTCCCAGCTTCTGTGCCACCTCTCTCCCTGTCCAGCAGGCTGCTTCTGAGGTGAACAGGGGTGGATTCCTGGTGGCAGCTCCATGCTCAGCTGAGCCAGCCTACATGTTGCTGCTGACAGGGAAAGGAATGCTGATCCTGCCTCTCCTCCCTTGGGATAGTGTTTCTGTCCATTCCATAAGACAAGAGAGGGAAGGCTAGCAAAACCAAACAAAAAAAATCACCGACAACCCAAACATAGAAAGCGGTGTCACTTTTGGTAGCTGAAAGCCCTTTGAGCTTGGCTTAACTAGATCATAAAATCAAGCCTTATGTTTTTATAAGAGAGGCTGAGGGATGCTCTGGTTTGCCTTCCAGTTGAGATGCCTATTGTAATAATAATCATAATAACCACTTAGGCCAAAACAGTCTTATTGCTGTGTCTAAAGCCAGCAGCACCTGTAGTGTCAAGAGAAGAGGAACAGGGGTGAGAGACAAAAAGATTTTAAGTTTTGCATCAAGGTCACGGTTTCAACATAAAGCCAATGTTTGACAGGGAGTTTCCTATTTTTTTTGTGCTTTGTGTGGCATGGAGCACACCATACTGTTGTTAGCCTCTCTGCCAGCTGGTTTCAGAATTGAAGACATTGCTCCTACTTTTCCTGTTGAATAAATTATTTGAGAGAGGGGGGCATCTTTAGGTCATTGGCTTCTGTCAGGATCAGGGCTTCTGTCATGGGAGGAGCTTTAAAAGAAAATGACACACACTCTATTCTTGGTGTCTCAGTAGAAAAGATTAAAAAAAAGTGAAGCAGAAAGAGGTGCAAAGTGAGAGTGTGGAGAAGCAGATGCAGAGCTGCAGCTTAGAATGTATTTCAAAGTCAGTAATTCATAGTTTAAGGAAAAATGAGAACAGGCTCTACAGCATCAGCTGTAACATCTTCAACAGTGGTATCTGTGCCAAAGTGCTCAGCTTCTCTTTGGATGTGACCTCTGGCAAGAGCTCAGATGTAAAAGACCAGCTAAATTTTCAGAAGTTTTTAGGACGGTTAGTTTTTAAAAATAAAATTCAGGAAGTTTAAACATCTTGAGAAACAGATGAATTTGAGAATTAGGAAATCTTCAGCTGATCTAATTCTCCTTTTGTCGGCTCTTCTAATATAAGTTTGTTTTAATGAATAGTTGCTTCCAGGCTGAATGTTTAACTTCAACTGCCAGCTATTTCTCTGCTGATTATGTTTAACTCCTTTAAAATATTTTCTCATAGAATCAGAGCTTCTGGAATATGATTCTGTCATTTCTTTACTTTTGGCACTATAGACTGAGCCCTTAAACGAGTTGAGAAGCAGGTTTTTCAGGTCATACATTGCTACAGTTCTTCCCTGAGCTGTTCTCAAGACAGATGGATGATGAAGGGTGAAGGTCCTCCTCTTAACTCCAGAAAAATAGACTGGGACCCCTATGGTTGTTACTTGTGTAAGATTCCCACTGATGCTTCTCGCTCACATTGTTCTTGGGGCTTTGTAAGAAAGACAGCCAGGCAGTGCTCTGAATGATCCTGAGGGGTGTTACGTCTTCCTTGGCTTCCAGCAAATCCAGTGTGGCAGGGCAAATCAATGTTGGGCCTATAGCTGTTTATTTTTCTGGATGAAATCAGCAAAGAGAATACTGCTAGATGTCCATGAGCAGTGCTTGCACGCTGCTGGTCAGAACTGATATCTTTGGAGGGCCTATCAGTTTGCTCAGGAAACATCCCAAAATTGGTTGATCACCTGGGAATGTGGTTCCCATTTTACAGAGCAGGATTAGGTGCTGGAATGGATCAAAGCATTTGCACATCATAGTGGTAAATCTTAAGAGGGGAAAATGGAATAAGGGTGACAGACATAGCTCAGTTACAAGCCAAGTGGCACAGAGTAGATGCTAGGGGCCACTTCTTTCCCTGCTGAATCTGAAGTCCTTTATCAGCAAGGAGCAAGAATTGTCCCATTTTGAGGTAGAAAGGCAGGGTGCCTGTACGAGAGGTTAGATCATGAACAGTAGGGAGTCTATGGATAGGGAGTTAAGTCATGGCTGTTCTTTACAAGCAGTGAGTGAGAAGACAAAAAAAACCCAACCAACCAAACAAAAGTTTCCAGGTACCAAGTTTAGGACAAAAGCACTTCATATTGTTGAAAATTACTCCATGGATGGGACAACCCTTTCAGCTGGAAACCAGGTCAGTAAAACATGCAAATGTATAAACGTGCACCGGGAAGTCTCTAAGCCAGAGATTGATGGGAGCTTGAAGGGCAGGTGGAGGTAATACGGTTGGGTTTTAATTCCATTCCTTTGGTCTTTCCTTAGGCAATTGGTTACTGGGTCATTAAATCCTTTGGTCCATGCTGGCTCACATTTTCCACCTGAAGTGTCCTGAGGCTGGATAAACACATGGATGCACTGAGCACCTTTGGAGCACAGCAGGCAAGAAAAGATAGTGCAGCACCAAGGGATGGTGAGCCAGGTGAGCACACCCAGGAGTGACCAAGCAGCTGATATTTACTGTGCTGGGTGGAGAATCTCATCTCCAGCTCTCCTTTCAAATGACTTGCTACTGACACAGTGGTGTCCTCAACCTCTCATGTAAAATGTGAGGATGTTTCTGGCTGAATTTTATATTAAAATGGAAAATGGCTGCAGACAGTTTTTAAATTTCAGACTTTCACATTGAGAAAATATGGGAAGAAATGAGTCCGGAAAGGATTAGTAAATTAATTTTGTATTATATTGTGAATAGCAGTTTAGTGCCTTTTGGGACCAAATTCCACATGATTTTGAGAATTTTATTCCTGTCCAAAACTGCCACAGACAGAAGCCCATAGAATCTGCATTTTCAATTGCCTCCTAGGTAGAAGATGGCATCTTTGACATTCTGGCGTCTTTTCATTACATAAGTCCCTAAGGACAGTCTTTGAGAGCTTCTGAAAAAAAACAAGTTTTGCAATTAGCCTGGATGCAAAGATCTTTGTGCTGCATTTGAATTTCAACCTTTGTTATCAAAGCCTGGGGAAAGGCTTGTATGAGCTGCTGGATATCCTCACCTGGCACAAATGGGGTCCTGGTTCAAGGTGGGGCACCCTGGGCTTCATTGCTAGAGAAATTCTGACAAAAAGGGCAGGTGGCTTTTGCCCCTGGGCACCCCTGAACTGTGAGATTGGTTGGAACCAGCCCTGCTGTTTTACCTTGTGCCAGTACTGTGGTACTTCAGTGATCGTCTTTGTATGGATTTAACATGTCCTGGGAATGAAGCTGAAGATGTGCCCAGCCTGCGTGGAGCAGAGCTGAGCCTGGCAGGAGTGAGCAATGCCCTTGTAGCAATGACCATCAGATGACTTTCCAAGAAGATTAAAAAAAAAAAAAAAAAAAAAAGGAAAAGCATTCACTTACATAGATTTGGCTAAATAAAAAAGTCATTTCATGGGGGACACAAAGGGTGAGCCCAAATCTGTGTGAGTGGAAGGTGACTGGTGACCCTTCAGCCTGCTTGCTTCAATTCTGGCTTTGCCTGAATACTTGGATTGGAGGAGGCATCACGTCAGCCTGGCTCCCTGTGCCTGCACAGGCCGGAGCAGGAGTAGTCACAAAGGGTGTTACTGCTCATGCTGTTGTGTGAAGAGCTCTGTTATTGTACTGGTGCTCTCTGGTGGGGCAGGGGAGCTTACCTGCCCCTCACAGGAAAGATTTTGGTGGGGGGAGTTGTACGTACAAAAGAGACAGCCTAAGCCCAAGGTATTCCCAGAGAAAATGCTTGTCTGTGCAGGATGGTTATTTCTGTGCTCACCTATGCATCCCACCCCACTGCTGTTTATCTGTGGGAAGTGTTCTTCCCTTTCCCAGCAGATGGACTTGGCTTCCCTTGTGGGTAGGATCAGAGTCGTGCATCCTGTTGGCAGCTCTGCTTTCTTTGACTGGGTGCCCTGGAGCATGAATTTCCTTAGGAAAGCCAGAGATGGCAGCAAGACAAGTTTTCTGCCGGTTCCCTTGTTCCAGTTTCCTCCTTTTGGCTGAACAGAATTTGATTTTCTTTCTCACTATTATTATGGGCTGCAAATTAGCCCCGAGGAGGTGGAAAGGTAGAGGAATCGCTGTGGGGAGTTTGGTCTGACGCATGTTATAAGCACAAGCTCTACCTGATTCGACTGATGAACCCTGTCATAGGCACAGCCCTCTCCCCAGTTTGTTTATGTTGTTTTAATTAACTTTTGGCAGCAATGCCAAATGCAACTCCCGTGCCTTTTCTCAACCACTGCTGCAGTGTTACAGTGAAGTTCTGGCCACAGCTTGGCTTGGGAGGCTTTGGTCCATCCAAGGAACCTCCTGTGAAACTCAAGGCCTGTGTGAAGGTGCCTAAATATCCCCCAACAGTGACCCTTTATCCCCCTTTCCTAAAACACTCCTGGCTCCATCTTCTCCCCACTGCTTTGAGCAGCTCAGAGTCCGACAGCTCTGCTGCTCTTGCCCCTGCTTTGGGACACTCATGCACTGTTTGGCTGGAGATGCTCCTGCTGGAAGGGCAGAGTTGGGCTCTTTGGCCATCCAGTGTGGATGTGCACCCGTGGGGATACAGATCCACCATGTGTGACACTGGCCCTGCCACCAGGGCCTCTGAAGCCTGTCCCTCTCTAGGGGAGACTTCTCGTCAGCCCCAGGGATTGTGGAGCAGTTGCTGCTCCAGCTTGAGGGGATGGACACCCTGGAGCACCTAGCTGATGGGAAGGGGAGGGAAGGCAGCACACAAACCCCATCAGATGCCCTGCAGCATCGTTGGGCAAAGCAGGATTGAGGCCACCTGCCTAGGGAACAGCCTGTGCTCTACTGACTGCCTCTATCACACAGGCCTGAGGTGCTGACAGGAGAGAAGGGCAACTTTTGAACCCCAAGTATAACTTCCCTTGACTTCAGATAAGGTGTTATGGTTTGCTTTCAGTGAGGGAAGGGAGCTCTGCAACCACCCATTTTTACAGAAATCTGCCCTAAGAAGGTGGAGCTGCTCATACATTCCTGGGTGCCTCAGCCTTTGCATGGAGCCCCAGAGAACAGCAGCCACATCAAATCTCATCCACTGCTGATTTTCATTACCCACATGAAAAACTGGGTTAAGCTACCTCAGGCAAAAAAAGAAATCCTGCAGGCTGCTGTGAGGCTGTCTTTGCTAGAGAGCTCTGTCAGCCGGGAAAGGGCACTGCTTTCGTGCAACAATGAACCTCACCGTGCTATAAATAGCTCCTCGCTGTTTGAAAAGAAACAGAGGAAATTCTTTCTCACTCTCCTTCTGTTGCAGTTTTCTCCTTTCGGGTAGCATAAAAGCCATTTGGTTATTTGCAGCACGGAAGCTGAGCTGGTTGGGACCAGGGTCCATAAAACTGATGAGACAACGGGTAGGGTGAGCACATGGGGAGAAGAGTAGGGCCTGGCATGTCTGGTGGTTAAATGGGACACACAGGCATGAGGCTGGGTCCTTCCCACAGAGCTGCAGGACAGCATTTCTAACTCCCTAGGCTTTGGGCTGTGGCAGGGCAGCTCCCTTGCAGCCCGGCTGTGTTTGCCATCTGCTCTCCCTTGCTCAGAGGGAGCCTGGTCATCATCCCTGAAGGCTGCGCTTTGGGGAAGCAGTCAGGGAAGTCCCTCCCAGTGCCTGCAAGCTGTTCATGACCTGTGATTCACCACTGGCCTGCTGAATCACCACTCTATATTGAAATTTGGTAGAGTTGCTACTGGAAAAATCATGAGAAACAGACCTTATATGTTGACATGTGGGAAAGTCCTTGAATTTGTTTTGCTTATCACATGAGCAACAGAAAGGTGTTACTGGCAGCCACTGAGTCCAGTTGAATGTCTGTGCTTGGTGTGTTTGTGTATACTTGCCCCAGGCCAGGGGTTGTTTGTTTGTTTGCTGTGGTTTTTCGTCGGGTTTTTTTTTTTTGGTTTTTTTTTTTTTTTTTTTTTTTTTTTTTTTTTTTTTTTTTTTTTGGGGTGTGTGTGTGTGAGGTGGGTTTTTTGGTTGTTGTTGTGTTTTTGTTTTTTGATTTTTTTCTCCCCAAAAAAGCAGCTTCAGCAGCTTCTGAATCACTGCAGTGCACCATGCCTTGAAACTGGCTGCTGTCATCTCAGGCAAGAGAATGCTGCTGTGTATGGATGATTGGTTTAAACTTTCTATGGCCAGTTTGTTGCACTGGCCAAGAAAGGGCCGCAGATGTTTCACAGCTGGTCTGAGTCCTACTGAAGCACTTTTCAGATACTCTAGGGTCACACACCTCAAGCTCCTGGCTGCAGTAACAGGTTTTCTTCATTAAGTATTTCTTCTGTTTTAGTGACTTTATTAAACCTGACTTGCAGGATTTAATAGCACTACTTGCTCAGCCTGGTTGCAAGCTGTGGGTGATCATCTGTGACCAATTTAGTAAATACTTAACCTTACTTGGTGTGTGAAAAGACAAACTGTGGAACTCCGCAGTGGCACTTTTTTTGAAATTGCTTGGAAGTTTTGAAACTTCTTGAAACTGAAGAGAGCAAGGCTCTACCTGTTCAATATTAGTTACAGGACAGCAGTGGAAAAAAAGGGTGATTATCTGAACACAGAAAGACTGTGCTGATGTTATGCCGAGCTACTTGGTGGGATGTCTCTCTTCCACCCAGTATCAGAAGTAGCTGTGGGTTTTAGGTAGTGGTGAGTTGTTGGGCACAGTAATGGAGAGGACTGAAAGAAGATGAATTGGGATGTCAAGGAGAGGATCAGCACACATAGTCTGGAGGAACACCAGCAGATGCAGAATTGCATTTTTCTTTGCTAGTGTTGGATGGGGTCTTTCCTCTGTGGCTGGGTGCAAATACAATTGCTTATGCTTGGAGACCAACTTTTCCAGTCCATATGTGAAAGATATAACTATGCCCATTAATTCATGTGTTTGTCTTTATCTCCAACAATTTCAATCTGAAAAGGCTGGGATACTGATAGACTAGTAGACAATGAACTTTTCCAGTTCCTGAGACTGATTTGCAATTTATTTTGGTGTGGCTGCCTGCAGATGCTAGTCTTATTCACAGCAAATAAATGTCTCTCCCCTCCCTGCTTTCCCTCAAACCTTTCCATTTTTTGGGGATTATTATTTGGCATCATTGTAGCTGACTGTTTCTAAATTTTGTGTGCATCCAGGAGAGATGGAAGAGGTTTGCTTTGCTGTTTCCCCAAAGAGTGAGAGACAATATTGCCATCTTAAATCCTGCCTTGTTGTCCTTGGGGAATCTGAATCTGGCAGGAGGAATATCTAACATTTCTTTTAATGTTGCAATCCAGCCCTGAGTCATAGAAGTAGAAAAAGGAGCATATTTTGGCATGTTGCACCTCAGTGTGTTCACACTGCAGCTGGTGCCAGCTGCCTCCAGGCCAGTGCAGGGCAATGGCTGCCCTGCGGGAGGTGCGTCCGTCTGCTCAGGGGAGCTGATTCTCATCCAAGTGTGTGGATTTCCAATTCCCTGTGAACCTGAGAGCCTCCCTTGCTGCTGCTCTTGCTTCTTTGATGAAGGTCAGACTGCAGAGTCCCAGGCAAAACCTGTGAAAAAAGCCCCAGTAAAAATCCCATGCCAGTATCGCTGATGCAGGTGTTCCTGAAGAACCCTGTCCAAGTTCTCACGGGCGGAAGTGGGAATATCAGAGAAGCAAGAGAGGTTTCTGGCTTCTCTATTCCCACCACCTTTTGTGTATTGACTTCTTAAACTCTCATTCCCAAAGACAAAAGGGTGACTGTGCTGTAATATAAGGAAACTGCCGCACGGAGACCATCTCTGAGGTGAGGAGATGGCTCTGCTCTGCAGGGGTCTGATGAGATGCCATTCTTTACTGCCTGTAAAGTGCTTTTTCAAATCTCAGGTGAGGGTGCTTTAGGAGAGTCTGTGCTTCGACTTGGGGACAGTCCTTCTCTGCAGTGTCGGTGAGGTGGCATTTTTATTCTCTGCACCTCTCTGGGGACAGAAGGACATGGGGAATAGGATATTAGAAAATACTGAAAAAGGGAATGTTAAATTTGGCTTAATTAATAAAGACCATGTTGTTGGAATTAATTGCAATTTCTCCTGAGAATAATTTCACGGGAGATTGAGTTACGGCAGGCCCTGGCCTGATCTAAATGGATGGCAATGTCGTAAATGACGGCACCAAGGTAACGCCTGTGTCTGTGTCAGTCAGATCCTGGATTTCATAATTTCATAAATTAAATTCCTTATTTTATTCAATTAGTGTGTTAAAGATGATCTGCATTGTTTATTGTACCTCTGATGGTGTGGCCTGACCAGACACAGCGTTAGCTCTGGTCACAGGCACATCCAGCCCCTGTGCTGCTGGGGGCAACTCTCCAGCCACGACAGGGAACAAGGAGAAATTCTCATTTGGTTGAAGGCACAGCTGCACATCTCGATTGGTGTGTAGCTGATCTCGCTGCAGGGGCTTGTAATCCTCTCCTTAGGTCCCTCCTGCTGTGTGTGCCTATGGAGCGATGTAGGGATCACCTGGAGGTGGCTGTTCCCATCTCGGGGAGCCCTTAGCCTGGGTGTGCTCATGCTGAGCCATCACCCTGATGATGCACCAGCCCCTGCACTCCTTTGGGATGAGCCAGTCTCCACTCCAAGCTGCAGGCACACACTGTGGTTTGATCGCTTCTGCAGCGTGGACATGACGTCCCAGAGCAGAAACCCGTGAGTTCCTCCCCTGCTGCTCAGCAGAGATTGTTGCAGTGCAAAAACACTCAGCAAAGGAGAAAAGGAGTCTGTTTCTTCTGTGAAGGGGCCACACTGGCTTTCAGACCAGTGTTAAGAGCTGTCAATGCAGCTACTTACATGTTGAAAAGATTTCTGAGATAGTGGCGGTGTTGAACAGCCAGAATCTCTTGCCCCTCATTTTGTGATACTAAGCAAATTCTAGAAAATAGTCCCCTCCTAGGGACTGGGCTCCTAAAGGCATCAAATAGGTCAAGGGGCTTGTTGCTGGTTGCTTCTGTTAATGTTTTGTTTTTCTTCGAATTCTGGCTTTTTCTTAGCGCAGCTTAGGTGCAAACGAAATTCCTTCACGTGGAAAACACAAGATGCTATGAAGAAACACCCTGAGCAAATCAGACATGACAACCCAACAGATCCAGGCCAGAGGTGAGTGTTGAGCCACACTCACACACCTGGAAATGCCGGGCAGCCCGGTCCCAGTGGAGCCCTTGCAGCCACGGGGAAATGAGGGACACAGCTCAAGGCACGAGGGACATCTTTACTGTGGTTGTTGGCAAAGACCAGCTGTAACCCTGCTCATGTGTTCTCCCGCAAGGCTTCTGCTACCTCGGTGGAATAAGGTTTAAACCAGGTGCTAGCAACTTGCTGACTTGGAGCTGTGAAACAGCAGCCATCTGCAGATCACAAGTGTCTGGTTTTGCCTGCAAATGCCATTCCTTTGGTTCGTGCAGCTCGTGGGTTTGGTGGGTACCGCTGGCGGTACAGACAATGCTCGTCAGGAAGAGCCGGAGCAGTGAGAACAAAGGGCTGGTTCTGTTCAGCAGAGATATTTGAGAGCTAGGACAGCTCTCCCTGTCCTTGTGTCCACCCTGCTCTGCCCTGAGGTGGCTGGGAAGCGTTCCTGTTGTGATCACGATGGCATGGGGGAGGACAGTGGTCCCCTTTCCTATGCTTGTGTGCACACTACACTGTAAGGCTTTTTCAAGTCAATTCTTTCTAAAGAAAATGCCTTTGTCCACAATGGATGGCCAAAGATGGTAGGTTTGTGATTCTAATGGTCTTAGAGGGTGAACATATCCTGCAGTATATTCTCTACATCCTTTCACTTAGGCACCCAGAGCATGACCAAACATCTTCCTCACCTATTTCAGAAAAGAACAAGACAGAAAAAGCAACGGGTAATATATCTGACTGTATTTCAAAGTTGTTGATTGTAAACAAACTTTGTTGAAGAAATAAATCACATGACAAGATATCAGAGTGATACTATAAATCCATTTTGTTATTGTTGCCACACTTCACATTTTTGGAACTCAGAATTCAGCTTATGGTGTACAAAACTTGTAAAAATTTATTGCAAGCGTGCCTTTGTGTAGAACAAAACTGGTGTCACAAAAGTAGTTCCCTGTCCCATGCAGAAACACAGTTGTGTGTCTCTTACTGTGAAGAGGTCACACACCTGCATTTCCTGAAAGACTTGACTGTTATAAAATTGTTCTGAGAAGATATTTAAAAAGAAAACGGAAAAATAAAAGTAATTTGCAGTGTATACCTTACCTCTGTAATTTATGCTTTCAACAGAAATCTTTAGAATTATAAAGAATATGGAACTTTGCAACAGAACCGCAGTTGCTGATGGTGTGAGCACAGCCCAGTGGTCTTGAAAGCACTCAGCCAGCTAAGGCCCAGCTTCGCATTTGGAACTGTCACTGCATTTGATGGAATGTAAGTTGCACACATTGAAAAATAAATTAAAACAAAATGTCAAGGGGGAGACTCCTTCTCTGGAATCCCCATTGTTCCTGTTTCTACTGTGGTGCTTCCACAGTCTGTAGCTTCCATGCTGTGCTGACATGCAGCAGTGCTGTGACTCCAAGGCTGATGACTACTGAACATATATAGTCTAAGGAAGGGCATGGAGTGAGGCCAGGGATGTAGCTAAAGCAGGGTTTGTGTTACTAAATCAGCTGTGCAGACTGGTTATGTTAAACATCAGCCTTTTCTTTTAATTCAAAGGCAGCAGGAGAGGGGGAAATACATGCTGGAATGATGGGAGTTAGAAGGGATCACCTGGCTCCTCTCCCTCCATGTACTCATCCTCTGAACCTTCCTCTGCCTTCTCAAACCCACTTGTCCTTGAACTCCTCCTTGTGTCAGACCATGCTGATTAGCCTCACCTTTACAGGATCAGATTAACTGCTGGCATAAAACCTGAGTTTTGTTATCTCTGATATCAACCCCAGACCATGGGATCAAGCTATTTTTTTATTTCAGTACTGAAATGCCAGGCAAATAATTGGTTCATATCTAGAAGAAAAATCCAGGTTGCAAAATAACTCTGAGAGACCTGCAAACTGTTTTCCATCAAATGAGCAGCTATGTTTCATAGAGACATGCAAATTGTTCAGCGGTCACGTTTTGCAAATGCCTTGACACATATTATTTGAGAACAAGATCACAAAGTTACTTTGACACAAGTGGGTCCGAGTTCTGCACAGCTGAACCTAGTGCACTGTGCTTTGCTTTTCAATTTCTAGGCTTTTGGGGGGGAACTAGTGGAAATAGGTCGAAGTGCTCTGAAGGCCAGAGCACACTGTAAACACTTGAAGTGTGAAAGCATTTGCAGGAGTGTTTATTTTAGAAACAGAGTTGCCAGGGCTGGGAGCAAACTACACAGGCCTGGCATTTTTCCTTTCCTAGAAAAACTTTTGAGACCAGCTTGACTATGAAGTCTGTTTGTCCAAGGACCTTGGATTGAAAATTGTGATCTTGTGTCTCCCCAGCTTTTTTCCCCAGTCAGGTCCTCCACATCGTGGTCCCACAGCACAGCGTGACAGCCCTCTCCTCACCCACGGCCTCCGGGCAACCAAGGTTGTTCAGGTACAGCAAATGATGCTTTCGTGGGTAAGGTTTTCACACTACACATCACATGGACCACCTTGACATCCAATACAAGCAATTATTACTTCAAAAGAGTGATACAAAAGGGATTTACCACTTAAGGCCTTTTCGTGATACCTAACCCATCAGAGTGAAAGGGCTTCAAAAACCAAAGCAAAATACAAAGAATATCCCCAGACCCTGTCAAAGGTCTGTTCATGACAACAATGCAGAGTTGAGGAATACTACTGCCATTCCAGTTGGAGCAGTGGGTGTGGTGCTGCTGAAACATCTTTGGGGTCCATCCAAACCTGCTGGGCAGCACTAATGGGGCAAAGCAGTCAACACCTTCACAGTGATTACAATCAGAACAGCCTGCAGAAACAATACCCTGTTTCATCTGAGACCTGCCAAATAGCAGAAAGGACCAGCAAAGCAATGCTACAAAACTAAACTGAAGGGCCAACTCTTGTCAACTCTTCCAGACTGACCAAGAACCTGCAGGATGCTTTGGATGTGTTCTAAATGCAAGGAATGAGGGAAGCAAGGAAAGCGTGGGGCAGGACGCTTCTCCCGGGCTAGATTTCCAGAGACAAAGCTGTCACTCAAAAGAAGAGGAAGAGATCCTTTTTACAAAGTGGAGTTGTTCCCAACAGTGAGGTGATGATACAGAAGTGCTTCCAGTGATGCTTTTGGAAACAAAGGTAAGTTTAGGAAGAATTGTGACAAGAATGAATATATATCAAGCAGCACTGATGACAGGCTTGCTTTTGAGTAGATGATGTGCTGGTGCAAGTATCCTAGTTAACAGCAGCCCAAACATATACCTCTTTTGAGCTTGGAGTTCCTTGCCCTTGTGAAACTGTGAACAGGCCTTTGACACTTGAATGTTTTTCTCAGCCAGACTGAGATGAGCTCATCTTACAAACAACCAATCTTGTATCAATCCAAGCATGAAGAAAGTGCCATGGCAAACTCCATAACAAAGGATGGAAGACTTAATATTCCATCTAAGCCTCAGTGACTTTTCTCAACTCAGTAATTATTTGTCTGAATTTCACACTGTATACCGGACTATTACAGAGCTTCAGATTTTCCATTTATGTCTTCTAAGTTCTTCTAGGCTTCTTGGACTCCTATGTTTTATCAAATTTTCTCTTACCTTTAGTGCAATTTGGTTTTGACTCATGCCAGCCTGTATGACGGAACCTGTGCTAAGTCCCACAGCCCTTACTTAGGGGGAAACGATATTTGGCATACTTTCATTTCTAGTTTGGAAAAGCGCTTTTGAACAAGAACCAAGTCACTGAAAACACAGAACATGGCCTTAATCAGCAGGAATGCAAACTCCACTTTACAGTTTCGTCACCTCCCTTATCTGTGTGTGCTGTGCCTTGGTGTCTGGTAGGAAAGGAGAAGCTTTGATAAGCTAATGATGTCTCACGAGTGCGGAGGTTGTTACAGCACTTTGCAATCCTTGCTTGGAAAGTACCAGAGATACACAGAATTATCAGAGCAGCATAATTCCCCCCTCGTCAGTGGAATCAGCTGTAGCACAAGGGGACTAAGGCGTGGAAGAATGAGATACTGAAGGCTTCTTTCACTACTCACCAGCTCAAGACAGACTTCTAAATAACTGTTAGAGAGAAAATAACATCTTCAGACAAAAAAAAAAGGCCACAGAAATATAGCTGGAGGTAAAGAACAGGAATGCTGTTTTTGAGTTGCTAAATTCAATTTTCTCTAGGAATTACATGAAGAAAACAAAGTTGTACTTCTGTAAATTATGATTCCTAGACTACTTGTATATAGAAGCGTTGGGGATAGAGAATAGAAAACATAAAATGAAGATGAGATTTCTTTAAATTTATTAAATTTATTGTCAAGTGTACAGGTGGGCTGAAGTAAAAAGTGGCAGAATTCCTGCAAGCCCTTGAAGCATTTTTCAACTGAGACAACAGTGGAAACCACTTCCCAGTAGCTTCGAAGCTCTGGCAAGTGTGGTATTACACACTGGGAAAAGAAATATTTTCCAAGAATGGATCGTGGCACAACAGACATTTCCTGAAAATACTGTGCATAGAAGGTGGTCAGTATGTCTTACTGATGGTCTTGGTTCTTTGAAACAAAGGTTGCATACCATGAACAAGTAATTATCAGTTTTTAGAAGTACATGTCAGTGAAAATTCAATTCAGGAGAGAAAGGAGCTGTGCTGTGCTCCCTTCACCACTTCAATGTCAAACTTCTTTTTTTTTCCTTGAAAAAGTTTAGAGACATTGCTCTGTGACCTGATTGGCATTTTGACTGCATTTTACCTACTACTGAGTTCTCAGATCTCTTATGCAGATTGTCTTAAGGCTACAAACAACCCAAACTACCATTTCACAAGCTATTGCACAATTAGACACACACACACTATAATGAGCATCCTTGCACTACTTTGAGACTTTTTCCCCCGCTTTAATTAGGGAGAAGCTTTAATGTTACAAGCAGGTGGGGAACCAAATCTGAGTAAGCCAGTTTGCAGTAAAGAAAATAATTCTACACAGGCTGAGCTGCAGATGACAAACTTAAGCCTTTTAAAAATTATCCTATATCTTCCTTAATTACTTTGCCTTGGTTATGGTAACAGAAAAAGTGCAAGATGCTTTTTCAACAAGGAGAAATCTTAACTTTCCCCAACCCTCTACACTTCCAGTCAATAAAAGGAAAAGATGAGGGGGAAGAGAGAGTCAGCTGTAGATATAGATATAGACTATACCACATCTACCAGATGTAGATATAGACTACACTTTGGTGGGTTTTGCTTGTTGGCTTCAAGAGCCAAAATTCAGGCATTTTGTACATACAAATATATATAAATATTTTTGTTTACTTATGGAATGTTTGTACATGATAAGGACAACAGTTCAAAATGATGAGGGATGGTTAAGGCTAAGAAAATTAAATTCTTTGCAAAGCTATAATTTTGTCTTCATTTTTCTCCTTTACAAAGGAGACTAAATCATCTTCCCTGTAATAGTCAGCCACTGTGTAATCCCCCATCAACACCAATTCTAGGGAAAACTACTCAGGACCCAGTCCCTGAGGCAAAAAGCTAGGATCTCGTGATTTGAGCTCAAGTAATGCGCGTAATTAACTGCATACATCGGTGAAAATTAAATATTCCAAGCCCTCAGGCCTACTGTCACCTAAAAAAGGGAAGGCATTTTCTGTATGGAATGGCCTAGATCCAGGCCTTTAAGCATACATAGTTATGTAACAATTGGCCAAGGGCTCCAGATTTATCCCAAGGGCCTACAACACAGCTGGAGAGTGGTCTGCCTACTCCTCAGAAATGCCAAGTGGCTCCAAGGTGGTCTTGGAAACCATCCCATGTCTGCTGGGGACGTGGGTATCCTGCACATACCCCAGCATGGCATGGGAGTGTAAGGAAGCAGCTACTGCTCATTTAAGCCATCTCATCGGCCAAGTTCCAGCCAAACTTTTCCTTACTGCCCCAGTATAAATGTATGGGATATAATTAGCTAGTAGCTACACTTCCCCATCCAATACAGGCTGGCATTGTCTGAAGCAGGGAGCAGTAAGAACACTCTGTGAAATTTCCTGAAAAAAAGAAAGCTGTAGGTTTATATTGCTGAACATTTATTTTTCATGTTTCAGGCTAGCTGCTGCCTCCCTTTGAATACTTACAAGACTGACAAGAACCAGCTATCAAACACACTCAGCCTGAAGAGGGATGGTCTCAGTTCTCTGCAGGGCCAAGAAATTTTGAACTCATCCTTGGTTCTCTGTGCAGCTTGGCACTGTCAAGGGCTAGAGTGGTACAAATCCACCCTTTGTCTTGTGGTTAGGAGGCCTCAGTGCAAAAGTTTTGTCCTTCCTCCCATGTTTCCTGGGTGGAGATCTTGTGGACTGAGAAGTGAAAATGATGCTTAGGAATCCCACTGCTGTTCAGTGTGCAGCTGGCAGGCAGAGCAGGATGTGTGGGACAGGCTCCAGGCTGTAGCACATGCAGAACCACCATGGAGTTCACCATCCCCTTCTCTCCTTGTAACCAGGTGAGATCTGCCTCTAGGTCTATTTCAAACAGTAAGACTTTGGTGGAAACAGAAAGGATTCAGTACAAGGATACTCCATGGGCTAGTCATTAAATTACTAATCCCTGCTGGATTCTTCCTCTGTTACTATTTACATGCTTTGCATTTGCATGTCACAGAATGATGAAATCTGAGGAGTTTCCAGACTGGTTACCCTCTATTGCCTCTTGTCAGAAACATACATGTAAGCTGGTAAGATTTACACTGATAAATCAATCATTCACTCCATTCCTCTTGAATCAACTCGAGTCATTCTTTGGGAGTAAAACTTCTCAGGCTTGAGGTCCTCTAATCAACATGGTTTTCTGCCCTGCAAGTTAATGCAATTCTGTTTGTGCCCATCACTGCTAACCTTCAGAATACAGAGTTTTTTGATGATTGAGTTGTGGACTGAAATCAATAAAGCGTCGAGGGCAGGGTAGTACTTCCCCTCAGTATTGATTCCCTTGTTTCAATCATACCTCTCTCTCGTGGCATTGTTTTCTGAAACTCCGGTGGCTTTCAGATTCCATGAGCACCAAAACATGGCCTTGGCCACCAGCTCACAATGATGCTTGTCCTCTACAGTGTCACTCAGAACAGAAGAACTCTTTGGACTTGCTCTGTTTTAGCAAGGTTTAAGGTTGGTTGCAACTGGACTTCCTTCCTTTTCTAAGACACAATGCTACGCTATTTTGCTAAACATGTAATCTGCTTAATTACAACTACTGTGACAAGCCCTGAACTCTACCAAAAAGAATTCCTGCAGAACACCCCACAGTGATAATGGGAAACACTTGGCTATTAGTGACTTTTTTTTTCTGCCAACCGTGTGCCAAACAAAATTCTAAAGTGGACCAGAAAAGTCCAGTTACCAAAGAAAAAGCAAGAAATTATTGTTCTTAAAACTTTAACAGTCCATTACATTAGCTTTTTAAGCGACATTTAAGATACAGTTGAAATCAAGAAAAAAATATAGTTGATATATTTTGATTTCTCACCTGTACACTGACCGTGGCAGTTAAGATGTGAGGCAGTATTACTTACTGGTTTACTCACTGTTAATACTTACAGTACTAATCACTGTTTGTGTACAAAATGTTTCATCTTGGTTAAAAAAGAAAAGCAGTGTAATGTATTTGTCATTTTAAATTCAATAATATAATTGGTTTATCCTAATTTTCCTTTGTTCTAACTGGGATCAAATTGTCTTGTGTTACCTTAATAAAAACAAAGGGGAAAAAAAACCCACAGAAAGAAAAAATCACAACCGGTCCTCAGTTCCTGGCTGCCTGCCTGTGAAGGTGGTGTTTGTCAAGATGCCTGCTGCGGTGTTCCTGTGCTGGGCTGCTCCGCCTGTCCCACCGGAGGACAGCAGCGATGCCTCGCGGGATGGCAGCCGCGCTCAGCCACGGCCCACGGTGCAGCCTCACGGGGCTTGTCCCGGAATTTATTAACGCCAAGGAAGGTGCAGAGTTTCCTGTAATACCCACCTAGGACTGCTGAGCTGTGCCAGCTTCTGACAAGCTCTTGGCCCAAGAGGAACTTTACAAGATGACCCTGTTTTCAACAAATAGCATTTGAGATGATGGCTAATTTAAGTCTGGTTTGGGTGTACAGATTCCCACAGGGCATTCACATATGCAAATTTGTGTCGGCTTTTCCAGTGGCACTTTCTGCACGACATGTTTACATCCAGCTGATACTAGGAACAAAGTTTGCACCTCTCTAGTGGCATCACTTGGCATTTTTGGATGACAGCACTGGTGGTGTCACAAGTTCTTTGTTTTGTTGCTCCAGGCGCGGTATCTTCTGCTTTCCCTCCAGCCCCTGCCTACGCCACCAAGAGCAAAGCATCAGTGGGTGGGTGAGGTGTCCTCCAAGCCCAGAAGCTCCTTAACAAGTCTTTCACCAAACTGTGCGCGGCTGTACCTTGTCACATGGTAGGCCTCTGACATTTTGTAGAGGATGTAGGCATTATTTATAGCGATGCTGATGGCAAACCAGAACACTTGTTGCCAGGTCTTGTTTGGTTTGTGAGAAATGAAATACCTAAAAGGCAAGAAAGGAGGGAAAAACACTGTTCAGCCAAACCATTGCAGCTGGGATGCAAGATATCACCCCAAAGATCCTGCAGTCTCAAAGGACAAGCAGACATGGGACTTAATGCCTGGTTCAAGTATTATTTAAAGAAATTTTGTACAATGTACTTGACAGTCATTTACAGCAAATTTGCAGAATTTTGGAGATTTCTGGTAGTGTGTAAAAGAACAGACATCCTTGCTCTCAGAAGCAAACTTCAGCAATTCTCTCACCTCTGTATCACTCCATGTAAATAAGACTACTGATAACTATTCCTTGAGCTCATCCATGACAAATATCCTTGTGATGGGAGATGTAGGTCTGAACCCCTTAAATTTGTAGCTAAAAAAAAGCCTCAGTCACATTACATTACAGTTTTGGGAAACTTGCTGCTGCTTCTTCTCATGTTTATTGTGAGCAAAGAATGATTGCTGCTGCTGTCAACAGTAGGTGGGAGGATGTGGGGGTAGAGAGAGAGCGTACACTGCTGGTAGGTGGACCACAAGGCAGAACTAGAAAGGACTGACATCTTTATATTTAGGTTCTGACTAATTCTAGGACTGCCAGAATATTCTCTCTTCAGTCATAAGATTTCTCATTTTCCCATTTTCCTACTTTCATTTTTAAGCAACCATATAAATATACTACTCCAGCTCTTTTCCGCATTGATTTCCTCAGATCAGATCCCAACATCATTCTCCAGGGATCACCTCCTCCTCTTTCATATATTCTACTGAATTCTTGCTGCCTTGCCCAGAAATGGCTTGAAAAATCTGTGCTGCTTTTTCTCTCTTCTCAGTTTCTGGCTCTTGATATCTTCTGCACCTCATTGCTATTCCCACAGCCAAGCTTCACTTACTCATTCACTTACACAAGCTATTCTTACTCATTTCTGTTCCTCCCTGCTGCATTAAGAGCTAACACTGAGGACACCAACTGGAATTCAGGAGCCAAAAGTTCTGCTCTCTCATCACGTAGATCACCTTTACATGCATAACTGCATGTCTTTTTTCTTCTGGCTCCAGGTGACGCAAGTATCACCAGGACAGATTATCAACTAAACCCCATCTACTGCTAGAGGCAGAGAGCTGAGCTAGCCTGAGAGACTTACAGAGCTGATAGGCCCTTGCTGAATTCTCTGTCAGTCTGTAGGCTCATCCTCCCATCACTTCTTAAAAGTCATTTATAAGATGCAAAGAACCTGTGTCTCAAAATTTCTTTTCTTTTTTTGACTGATGGATGGGTAGATAGGACCAAACCAACACCAGCAATACAGTTCTTGCTTTGTGTAGAGCCAGCATCTGACCTTTGATTTAAACAGAAGTTCTGTCAGAGACTCAGTGAAAGCAGCATTGGGCCCTCATATGCAGCTCAACGTGAACAACTCAAACCTGGCAGCAACAGAGAAGGTGTGAAAGAGGTACACACAAACATGGACATCTTCTTACTTACTTGCTGTATTTATCATCATATTTGCAGATATAGCTAAGGTGAGCAGCAAAGGCTTCAACTGCCAGTGGGCATGGAATTTCTCCGCTTTTTCTCTTAATTATAACTCCTGCATCAATTAGAAACATAATAGTTTTAAATTGACATCATAATTCTAGCAATTGAAAAATATGTTTTCTATATATGGCTTATAAAATAAACATTATTCAGTTTACCCCCTAAAGCTGGAAAATTATCTGTAACAGAGATGCTAATTTGATTTCTTTTCCGACAGTTAGTACAGTGAGCAAGAGGAAGAGGAAGAAGAGGGATCATTTTTCAGTTGGAAATGAAAATATATTAGACACAAACATCTTTGCCATATATTCAAAGGAACCCACACATTGCTGTAGTCTCACAACAGTAGCCCCCTACAGACAGTATTAGTCTCTCCCGTTTTGGGTCACAAGAAGTTGTGGTCACCTCAAGAGCAGTGACTGGCTGTTATATGCTTTGAATGCTGGAGGTCCCAAATTAGTCCTTTGAAATTAAATCCTTTGTTTATCTTCACTCATGAGGACCAAGAGCAACATTACCTTCTCTTCACTGGGTGCCAATTGACACGGAGAAGAAAATACAGTAAGATGGAAGCAATTGGCTGAACTCAGTGAAGACAGAAGTGAAGCTGGTGGGTGATTGTGGTCTCTTTGAAATGAAAAGCAGCCTGGTTCCTGCTGTGGGGAGCCAGAGCTCAGAAATACCTGTAGGTTGCTCACTGGAGCTGAGCACACATTTGTCTGCCTGCAAGTGCTGCTTCCTGTCCTGCCTGGTCAGCTGGCTTAGTAATTTAGCTCATCATGGGGGATGGCCATCCTGCCTACTGCAGAAATCTGTGGAAAGGCAACAGGCATCACCCTGCAGCCTTCTACCAACCACTCTTTGCACAGACAGGTGCTAGAGCAGGTTACTCCAGAAACGGGCCCCGTTCCCCCATGTGGTGATCTGTCTTTGACCTGGCCTTATCCAACACTTACAGCAGCATTTGTAAGTCCAGTGCCCTCTTAAGAAACTCCACTAACTCTTTTCTGATATATTGTTGCTATCCTTCTTCCCCCTTCCTGGGGAAAACTCCCCGTAGGAAAGAAGGGTGGGTAAAACAAACTTAGAGCATACGAGTCTGACCCCTAACTTTTGACCTTATGCCCCCACAAGTTTCAATTGTTGGCTCTCCAGGGTATGGAGCACCACTTACTCCATGGCTACGGCACACTGCCTGGAGAGACTCCCTTCTCTCAGGTACAAAGCTATTTTCTCCAGGTCTAGAGAAGCACAGGCTTGGTTGCATCCTTTCCCAGCATCGTTTCAGCGCAGGTACAATCCTCAGATTTCTCGCTTTCAAGAAAACCTTCTCCACCTTCTTTCTGCCAACTCTTTAACAATCAGCTTAAATGCTACTCACGTTTTGATTACAGACTTCACCATTTCATTCCTCCTGCTGGAAGTCTCATTCCATCCATTATCTCTGTCAAGCCCCCTGTGCTGTCCTACCTGGCAGGCTCTATTTTGAAGCTAGTATGCGACACATACTAAATGTCATGTTGCAGCTGAGCCATGCAGAAATTTATTTGGGGTGTTTAAAGTCTGATTTTTTGAGACTCCAAAATTATATTACCTCTGAATTTTTCAATACACTCTCCTTTCACCTCTGCCTCCTCAAGCTGGGTGTAAATGTAGCCTAAGGAGCGGGGGCGGGGGGGTGGAAAACCAATCAAACAAAAAAGATTCTTCATTACATTCATGTAATTATTATAGTGTGGTTTTGTTTCTTTTAATGAGTCCTACACATATCTGGTCAGCATGAGGTAAAAGAACTGACACACCACCAGTCTGCTGCATTAGTGCTGTGAAATCACTTGCCATCTCATCAGGGCAGGTCAGGGAAGGGTAAGTATGTTCCTGGTACAAGTGTTATACAAAAAAAACCCCTTAATCATCTTCTTTCTCCTCTTGCTCTCCTCTCTTTCTTCCCCTTCTCTTCCTTTGGAGGATCTGTATTTCCTTTGCAATTTGCTTTGTATTCATAATCTTTAAAAGAATGCATTGCAGTGGCAGAACCATATATTCCCTGTCACTTTCTGTTATATTCCACTGTTTTGAGAATATAAATAGCTTTTTAAGCAGAGTATTTTTAGCCTTGTTTCGTAGCCGTAGCCCACCTTCCCTCCCTGGGAAGACAGCTTCCAGAGCTGGGTCATTCCTAGCTGCAGGTCTCTGTGGCATGTGGTCCCGAGCCAGCTGACTCATCGGCACATCCGAGGAACCATTTCCCCTCCTGGTCCTCCCCCACAGCACTGCTGTGTTCCCATCCCTGGCAGCACTCCAGGGAACACACCACCTGCACTGCAGCCACAGCCTGCCTTTGCTTCCATGCTGGAAAGGGTGCCAACTGCCAGCCTCCATCCTGTCACCATTGAAAGGCATCAGCTTTGGGGGTTCTTTTAACCCCTTTTTCTTCTGAATTTAAATTTTTAAACTGTATGCTTGTGAAGTAGAGCTTGGGAAATACTACCTCAAATGAAACAAGTGAAAAGACAAAGGTTTACATATGTTTGTTTCCTTAAAACACTTATCCTAACCCTATCTAGAATCATGCTTTTTTTAAAAATGGGAATCCCATTAATATCAGCACCTGCATCCATCTTGTCAAACCCTGAGATTTCATAACCATATAAAAGAAGGGACATGGTGTGATCCAAGTGCTATTTGGCTTTTTATCAGGAATTTGATTTCTTACATTTCTTTATCGGAATTGCTGACATTCAGCATTGTACAAGGTTTGATAATCGAGGTATTCCCATCGGGGTCCTCTAGCCCCATCCCCAATCTCACCATACTTAGACACAACCTCCTGACTGTAGTCTCACAAAGGAACACATGGAAATAGTAAACTGGAACCCTAAGCTTATCCATTCTGAAACATGCTTCTGAACACTTGGATTCTTTCCCCAGATTTTCCAATTCTGGGCCAATCTCACAAGCTGATTTTTTCAGGAAACTAGACTGTCATCAGTCACCTGTCACTCCAGCTTCTCCTAGAGTAAGAACCACGCAGAGACTCATACAACTGCTTCATACAATTGTGATACTTCCACATCTCCCATTATTTCTCACAAGTCACTTATGAGACGCTAACATGCCAACTGCAGCTCTTTATTCCTTGCGTATGTGGCCTAAGCTTTGTTTTCTATGCTTAGTTATTGACTGTTGAGCTTTTAAGTAGAGCTAGCTGGTGAAGAGCACCTATGCAAGTCCTTCTCAGAAAGAAGGTACTTAAAAAGGTCTTGGGTTCAACAGTTTTTTGCTGAACATGTTATTCTGGTCATCCTACTGTGCAGCAAGGGAGGTTGCAGCCTGCTTCATCCTGCTACATATGAAAGGCAGAAAAGATTGCAATTATTTCTAGAACACAATAATGGAGATGCTGGGGAAGCGGGCACTAGGTCTAGAATGAAAAACCAAAATGCGGCCTTGTCCCATAGATGGAGAGATTTGGACCAGCGCACAGATGACCTGCTTTAGAATAAGGTAACTTTTTAATCTCTGGGGGTCCCAATCCCTTTTGAATTCTCACTTCTTCTGTAATACAAGCACAAGGAAAAATTAAAGTTTGAGGGCAATTAAAAATTGACTGGATTTTGTTCTAGGCAGAAACTACATACTTGATAGCAGAGTAAGCAGGGTGTGTTTGCAAAACTAAAGAAATTAGATCCATCCTCAAGCATCAGAGATGATGTATTATGACTTGCTGGTTTAAAACATCCATAATAAATAACCTGCTGCATCTAAGAATAGTATTCATAGATCTGCTCTGACAAGTGTACTGCCCTGCTGGTGCCCCTGGCTTGGGTGGAATTTGGACTCCAAGTACAGGCAAGATTTACCTTCTTGACTTTCCTTTAAATTGCAATAAATAGTTAATTATTAGCTCTGTCCACTTCTTTTCTTATCCTAAATGTTCTGGTGACCATCTCTGGCCTTCCGTTTTTAAGGTTTTATCTTCATGGCCTCTTCTAGCCCGTGCACATTTACACTCAGCCAAGAGCAGACAAGCACAGTGCCAAACCAGACAATCCCATTGGCACCAGTCTCTGTTCAACTACCCTGTGTGGGTTTTAACCCTGTTTTACTACCTCCTCTCCCATGGAACACGTGCTGAGCACATCTGTGCTACAGGCCTGCCTCAAGGAGCACAGGGTTCTCCTCTTCCTCATCTATATTCACATGCCTTAGAGGAGACTGGTGGTCCAGCTTCTCTCAAGTTGGTTCAAAGTATCTTTGCTGCACCGACTTCAGCGATGCCAAATCAGAGGCAAGCAATCTGGTCTCTTGCCTTCCCACCGAGCCTCCATCTGTTCCCAGGTCCCTGCTAGAGACTCTCTGCCCAGCATCATTCTTCAAAAAGCCAGTCTCTGTTTTCTGCTCTGATTGACAGTGAACTATGTCAACTGTCCCAGCCAGCATTTGGTGAGCAATGAGTTTGGAAAGCCTTGTCCATCACACACAAAGGTCATAATCATAAATACCTCGCACACAGCACCTACAATCCCATCTATGCCAAAACAGACCCAAGGTCAATCACGAGCCCAACAGCTTACACCTCCATGTGCTGCTTTTAAAGGACGCTGCCAGCACAGTCTGCTTTTGCTCCTCTTTTTAACAGGGCAGTTAACACTGATGTTTACAGAGTATTTTCCTAATATTTATGAATTATAACCAAATGCTCCATGCTAGTCTGTAAAGAACAAGCAGTAGTTTGTTGTGATAACTCTTGTACAGTTAATGCTGCTGAATAATTTAAATCCAGCAAAAACCACAAGGAAAACAGCACAAATCCGGATGGTGAAAGTCCCTCATGGGGAGCAACATTGCTCCAGGGACTGGTTTCAGCTGAGTCCCCAAGTGTCATACTTCCTTCACTTACATCTTTTCAGCATTTGTGCTCAGACATCAGTCCATCTGAATCACCAAGTCCTCACTCTGCTGGGATGCCCAGCACAATTCCTCAGGATCAGCCATGCTTTGCTAAGGCAATGAGCCTCCTGGCGAGGCACTGAACAACACACCAAGTCAGTGCTCTCAGCTTACCATTCAGTAATTCTTAGCTTTGCTTCTGTAATCAGTACACACATGTGAGAGTTGCTTGGGATTCAAAAGATGAGTGTAGAATATGCCTCTGAATTGGTGGCTTTATATTTAAATGTTTATGTTATACTCATTTGTCTCTGGCAGTTATACATAAATCTGAATCATAAAAATTGTAAGAAACCGAAACAGCATTCTCACTGAAAAACTAATTTCAAGAAGTTAGTCATTGCATTTTACTGAAGTTTCCAAACGTTCTTAAAACCATCTTATACTTTCAAAAAGGAAAATATTTCAGTAGCAAGAAGCTCTCTGTAATTATTTGAACTATCCAAATGATCTGTTTTGGTTTCTTTTCATCCACTGCCAAAACCAGTTTAACATACAGCAGGAAGCTTTAATCATATCTACTTCTGGCAAAAAAGATTTGTTTGTGACTAAGTTTTTACTAGATAAGAAAAATTAATTGTAGGATCTGCTTGGAGTTCAAAGTATATCACATTTATTAATTTTTCTGTAGCAATAATCCTAGAAGATGCTTTGCAAATGGGGCTAATATCATCTTACACAGTAATCATCTTCCTTTCTCTGACCATCAGCAAAGATACAGTCTTTATACTTGAAAGGATAGTGCCTTCACCAGCTCTGGCCAAGGAGGCTGCATTAGTAGTAGACTTTTTAACCTTTGTATGGGAAAGAAAGAATAGCTGTATTAAGACAAAAAAGGGAAGCAATCACTACAGCTACAGTTTATCTAGGATGTATGATCTGTTACAATCAAGCTCTTTGTTCAGGCTTATTATCAATCTCAGTGACTCATTCTGGCTTGTGACATAAAGCAGGTGCACTTTTGAGATGAGAAGTAGGAATGTTGCTTACCTTGTTGAACTGGAGAATAGGCGTTGGTCAGAAAACGAAAGTGCCCTTTATTGTACCAGCAAATCAATGACATATTTCCCTTCATTCTTATTCTGTATTGTCCTCTGGACTGTGGAGTAACAGAATTGTTCAGCATGGACGGAGGTAGGCCTGTGCAGTCACTCTTCCTGGTGCTCAGCAACCCACAGCAGTAAATCCCTGCATGTGAACAAACACATTCCCTATCAGCAAGTCATTGCATGGACCCAGACAGCAAAACCAGCAGAGCAAGCCTGAAGGACCTCTGGAAGAACTTGCCCTACAACCTTCTAGTTCAACAGACACATCAGCCAAAGATTTGCGTCCTACAGACAAGTGCAGAAAGCCTGATCTCTTGTTGAAATATATTGATGCCTGCTCCACTGTCACGATGAAACAACAGGAAAAATAATTCAGGGTATTTTCCTGGCTGTAACACCTACAATATGTGTCTAACATTACATGTTGAAATTGGTCTCAAAAATCATTATCAAAAATGATAATGTGCATAATGGGAAACATCAGAATTTATGATGCAAGAGAATCTTGGATGTTTAACTGAAAGAATAAATTTTAGAGGGAGCAGGGAAGTAGGGAAAGATATAGCATCTCAGATGTTAGCTAAAATAAATTCTCCTACATGACTCCTGAAATGCTTTTAGTCACAATAGTTTAATCTACTGCTTCACTGTGCTGCCACACAGTTGTTGCTTTTTAGCTCAATACTCCTTGCACCTGCATCATCTGCTTTCCTGAGGAAATGCTGCTTAAGCAGCTAAAAACCACTGAAACCACTGGTTGATTAAAAAAAAAAAAATGCACATGCCAGAAGGATGGAAAAGATGGAAAGACAAGTTCAGTGAAAACTGATTTTAGGGCACTAAAGCAAGCACTGATCTTGTCCTGCACAGACACCAGAAGCTCTTGCAGGAGACACAGTCTGTTGCTCACAGTTTCTTGGCCTTTTCATATGTGAAAGAGGCAATGGATAAAATCAAACACCACAAAATGCATCTCAGTACAGCCAGGTGGGCACAAAAAAGGTTTGTCAACAACATCATTAATGATGCTTGAATTTTTTATTAGGCTGTGAAATACTAACAGCCTGTTTCTGTTAGTCCAAGAGAAGCAGATCTTCTCGATCAAATTTTTCTCTGACTCAAAGAAATATTGGATGGAAATTTCCATCATCTCCCTCAGTTTTGTGTTAACCCATTTGAGTGGAAAAAAACAGTGGGCATGGAAGCAGGTGACATCTGTGCACATCTTGTGGTGGTTTAAAGCTCATCTGTCAGCCAAGTCTGCTTGATCAAATTTTTCATCATACTGAATTTTGCATTATATCCTTACAGTGAAAATGGAAAGTCAGAATGCAGTGTCTGGCTTCCCCTAAACACGTTACCTCTGTTCATATGTTTCCACAAACATGTTACCTCTGTTCCTGGATTTCCATTTATGTGGCTCTTCTGCCTCTGTCTTTCTGGAAGCTCCTAAGCTCTTGAGTGCAGGTGCAGCCTTTGTCAATGGTTCACATAGTGACTGGCATGCTGAGCATCCACTCAACAGCTCACAGCCACTACAGGAATACTAATAAATTCATTGCATGTACTCATGCATTGGTCCAGTAGCTGTGGGCATACCTACAAGGAGCTACAGCTCTTCCATCAGAAATTCAAGCCACTGAATGGGAACAGGAACGGGACAGTTTCATTCTCAAGGGAGAAACCTGCACTCCACCAGTTATTTCTAATGAAATAATCAGTCCCTGGAAATCTTAAGTTCCTTCCACAAAAGAAAATGAGAAAAGCCTGATGACAACATGCTTACAATCACTGCAGAGGGAACTGCACCTCTAGTGGAAAGCTGATTTTTTGTTTTTCTTTTTAAAAATTTCTTTTGTTGCTAAGAGGTACCCAAGCAGTGTAAGTCATGTACCTGCAGACTCTGCCATTAATATAGCAAATATTTATAAAGCTTTCTTCTAGCCAATATTAAGATCTTCCCACGCTGATTACAAGGATTACAAACCTGAGAATTTCTTTAACTGCCCAGAGTTTGTTATTCATGGAAATGTGATACTTTTTCTAGGAGGCTGCAATGGAATAAAACCAAACTAATAACTACATTGTTGTGCTGGAGCTTCAAAACAGCAACAGCCATCTCTGAGATCCCATAATAATTAGTTGTAGCCTTTCCTTTTATTGTAGCAATAAGCCTGTAGAAAACTTCCAGCAGATGTTCCACTCCTCATGCAGAATAATGGGAACCATTTTCTCTCTAAGGAACACATCATGTAGCCTTCCTGCTGTACAGCCTAGAAAAGTGCAGCACTTCTGCAGATTTACTAGCATCTCTCATTGTGGATGAAACCCTAAATCTACTGTAGAGTTTTTTTAAACCATCCAGTTACTATAGCAATAGAAGCAATAAAAATTACACCCATCTGGCTCAATGAAGTTTTTGTGTGTAATCAAATCAGAATCACAACAGGTGTTTGCAGCACACACAGGAGTCAGTGGAAACAGGTTGCTCTCTGGTCTTCTTAAACTGTAGCTGCAATATAAATGAATACACCTAAGATAGTTTAGCAAAGAAGAAATGTGGTGTAGTCACCCAAAACTCATTCCCAGAGTTTCCAGCCTCCAGAGAGCTTGTGCTGAAACCTGCTTCACCACATCTTCACTAGTACAGTCCACAAAGGCCATCAGGCTTGAGCTAATTCAGGCAAAAAAATCTTCAATCATTTATTCTGCATGCAACACTAGCTCAAGTCAGAGCTAGGAAACCAGGGTGGGGCTGCTGTGGAGAGCAGAAGTGAGCTTGCTTTAGTCCATGTGCTGGAGTTGCAGGATCCTGCAAACCTTGTGGGAATGCCATGGTCAACCAGGCTGGCAGCTCTTGCAGCTTTGCCAACACCAGCCCCTCTGCAGAACACAGCCAGGTGCTCCTGCCAGGTTCAGAACAAGTAGAAGGGACTTTCAGAGATCATATGTTTAAGGGAAGCATGGAACACAGGGCTTTAGGAGGTTTTGTCCTCTATAAATACTAATGCTTAGAGAGGGAAAAAGGGATGTGACTATGAATGAATGTCAGAGCAAATAGCAGTGACAGCTGTCTGCTCACAGAACAGAGAATCTGGGGCATTTCAGTGCAGGCTCCAGCTCTATTCAGAGGCCAGTGAAAGAAATTCTTTGTATGTCCCCTGAAAAATAAAAAAGAGGTCTATTCAGGGTTTTGATTTTGAAAAAGATCAAAGTGTTCCATCTTACTTTCTGAAGTTTTCTCAGTTCTTCGTATCTTCACATAGGTCTTAGAATTATGTTCACTGACATCCCTTTATACTACAAGCCACACTATTGTCTACTATGGTACAGTGAAGGTGCTACACCACAGGCTCTCAATAAAGAGAGAGCATTATTGTCTTTAAGAATAATGCATGTGTGGGCTAGGTGTGGAAAAATGAATGATAGTTAAGATTTGACAAAATATTTCATAGGATTACAAGCTCCTATGGATTAAAGAATAGTTCAGGCTGAAAAACAACTCAGGAGGTCTCTAGTCCCACCCCCTGACAGAGATGGGTGAGCTCTGAGACCAGACAGTGCCATTCAGGGCTTTATCTTGTCTGGGCTTGTAAACGTCCAAGGACAGAGACTGCACAACCTGTCTGGGCATCCTGCTTCACTGCCCTCAGGACAAACCCTGCATCTAGTCTGAACATTTTTTTTTTTTCCCCCAGCCTAAATCTGTTTCTTTTTGTCCTTCCACAATGCATCGGTGTAAAGAGCCAGCTCCATTCTCATGATAGGGTAGCATAAGGTGTTGCATCCTCGCAAAGCCTCTTCTCAACCGGAACAAGAACTATTCCCTCCTCATAGCAGAATATATTTGTATACAGATTATTCTTGTCCTGTGTGCATGTTGTCTAAAACTGTAGGAGGCAATAATCATCTCCCTTGATCTACAGGCTACACTCCCGTTAACACAGCCCAGGACAGTGTTGACCATCTTGGCTGCCAGGGCATGCTACTGACTCAGGTTCAGCATGCAGGTTACCAAGACCCCAAATCCCTTCCCCCCAAACCCTGCCCCCGCCACAAGAATTTTGAGAGGAACTAATAGAGTTTTAGTGGGTGACATCCTAGATTTTCCAGAACTGCTTTTAGTTGCCTTAAAACTTTCATGTTCCCAGAAAGCCTATGGCTTCCAAGCATGAACTTATTTAATTTTTCCCTTATTTCTCTGTCAATAGTCATGAAACCCCCAAACAAAATAAAGCAGTTAAGATCAATACCAATTTATTTGTCTCTCAATGGGATCTTTCTACCACGGGTCCTGCTCTAGCCCAGAAATTGAATCTTCTTGAACAAAAAAAGTAAATTTATCAGTTTAAGAATGGGTCTTGAACTGTCATGAGCACCTGAGCATAGATGCTTTTCAACAGGTTCTTAAGGCACTTTCTGATCATGGTGTCGCTCTGTTCAGGTTTAGCTGAAGTCACACACCAAAAAAGTGTCACACATCAAAAAACCCCAACATTGATTTCATTGCTGAAGGAGACTCTGTGGTAGATCAGGAGAGATCTCTCTGTCCAGTCCAGGCTTCTTTCCTTGCCTCTCCCCAAATGTACTGCTAATGCAGCAGGATCCCAGCAGGTGCTGGCAGTACACAATCTGCTTTGCAGCAGAGTCAATAAACACCATCTTCTCCAAGGCTCCTGACTTCACCACAGCTTGACATCTCAAACATCTCACCTCTCCCAGCGTCTCACAGTCCTTGCAGCTCAACACTCCCTTGCAAAATCTCTGAGCTAGCCCCTAGCAGATCACGGCAAATGCACTGCCTTATTAAACAGAAACACTTTTCTCCCCATGATCTTCTTCCTGTAGGAGTGCCATACTATATTGCAAAGCCAATAAACCTGCTCTCTTAGCATAGACCCCCCATCCACCTTGTAGCTTCACCCCTAGGAAGGTGATAGTGTGTACCAGATCTGAAATTTAATTTTGGAGGCAGCTGTCAGAGGTTATAAAGTCTCATGAAGCTATATAACAAATCATGAACCAAAACGAAATCTCAGTATTGCATTAGCATATTTGATCAGATTGCAAGTCAAAATTACATGTTTTAAAAAAAACATTACTGAATTTGTTACCTGCTAGAAACCATTAATTTGAATGATCTGTGCAGTGTAAAGCCTATGAATAATTCAACTCTGTGAGCAATTGAATTATCTGCAAGTAATAAACACTCAGCTGGTTTAGTAGCCATGTATCTTTTTCACCAGGGTTACTGACCAAATGGATCATGCCATATCATCTTTATCCTTCTCCAGCTAAACATAAAGGATTAACTCAGTCAAGCTGTCAGTCTTTACATTTAAACCTTAACATACATCTCAGGTACAAAGAGTATCTGTGTTATCCTCGGATTTTTTTAAACTCACATTTTGCATCATTGGTTTGGTAGTCTTCAAAATTTAATGCTTATAATCAGCTGAGAAAAGCCATCTAACAAAGATAGGTCTCTTCGCAGAGGAAAAACTCTAGTGCACTATATGCTCCACTCCTTTCCCATTTGGCTCACTGCATTTGGGAAACCATGGCTCTTCTATGAGATATGCAGGTGTTCCACTGTAGCCAGTGAGCTTCCAGCTTGCCTAAATTAATGTAGGAGATAAGTCCTGCATGGAACTCAACAGATGCAGCCCTCAGTGCCAGCACAGTCTGTAGTGCTAAACTACAGCCCTGGTGCAGCTCACTGATGTTCTCATTTTAAATGAGAATTAACATATTGTCTCAATTCCCAGAGTTTCCCCCCGCTTTGGGCCATGTTTTATTAATATAATGGTTTGTGTGAGTTTGATTTTCTGCAATGACAAAAACCCCCAACGTGGAGAGCAGTGGTGTGTCAGCAAACAGCCTCATAGCTGTGATGCACGATGGCAGCCTCCAGCCTCACTGCTGGGGAGGATCTAGTCTATGCACCACATCACTCTGAAAGGCTCTGCTGACTGAAGAACGAGACCAGAGTGACATGAAATGACTTTGACTGGCAAGAGTGCAGGATTCTGTAATTGCAGGGGAGTCACAAGTCCTCAGCATCGCTGAAAGCAAAGCAACACATGGCTTTTCCACGCACAGAGGGAGGGGGCATTTGACAGCAAGGATGACCTGGGATTGTTCTTTGCAGTAGCAAGAGACTTGCTTGGGAGAGCTGTATCAATGGATGTTCTCCTGATTAGTGTGGTTTTGCTAATGGAGAGTTTTATTATGCTTTCAAAACTAAAATCTGTCCTATCAAGGTATGTTGATACTAGCAAAAATCCCACAAAACACAAAAAACCACACTTTTCTAGAGCTTTTCCAAAGGCATAAAATGTCCTCTAGAGGAAACACATCTTTAACAGATATTAAACCAAAAAAGACTTCTAAGACACATCTCTCTAAGGATTCATCCCATCCTTCATCTTTCACAACAGGAATAGAAAAATCACGGGCAGATAGGAAATTCCTTGAAAAATCTTCCAGGTCACATAGGAGATTTGACTTCACATTTATAAATCAAAGAACAAAAGCAAACACTTTAAATGACCTTATTAAAATAGTTTTTACATCCTTATTTTGAAGATTTAAAAAAAGAAGGTTTAAAAGCAACTTAGAAAGTCTTTTGCATAGTACCTTCTCATGAATGAGAAGTTTTCTTAGAGATGAACAACTTAGCTATACAAGGAATTGAAATATCAGTGAAGACTTTTGGAATTTTTTTTTTTTTTAATTCAGTGGCATGAAGCCCTTACGTCTGTCACCATTAAAACCCAATGAGTCACTCAATACACACCTTGCTTCTCAAATTCTTCAAAGAGATTCAGGCTGGTAATGCTTGGGCCTGTGAAGATGATGTAGTTCTTCCCAGAGGCGTTTTGACAAAGGCTTTTGGCCACCATACTGTGAAGTTGTGGTTTGTTCTTCAAAGCATCCAACCCATCAGCACCACTCCCTTCTTTGAGATGGACATAAATCTTAAATGAGAAATGGTAAAAAAAGTCAGAAGTTTATAAGGAATCCAGAAGGAGCAGATGCAATTCCCAACACACCTGCACAGCTCAACTTGAGACAAGCTGAGAAGGCAGTAGACACTAGTTATAAAGGATAATTAAAGTCCCTTTCAAGGGTCTGTTGCTTCTAAACCAATTCAGGTTAGCTGGTACAGCTACTGATAAATACAGCATCCTTCACCTCACTTTTAAGGCTCCTGTCTTAGTTTGCCTGTCAGGAAAAGACTCCAGTCATAACTGGGAATACATGTTATACTGAATCTGCATAGGCTTCATTGCTGCCAGCAAAAGGAGAGCATAGGAACTTCCGTTTCAAGAAAAGCCAGTGTAAGATGATCAGAAGGAAACGGCCCATTACCTTCACTGCATTAATATTCAGATTTATTTCCCATTTGCAGTAACCATCAGGCTGTGTCACAAGTTCGTCTGCACCTCCATAAATGAGCAAAATGCACACCCAACCAGCCAGAACACCCTCATCAAACTCTCCAGGCACAGTGCTAACACTCAGATCCTTTTCATATATCCGGATTTGCAAGCAACCCACCAAAACAGTTTGAACCATGCAGAGGGAGAAAATGTATAACCCTTTGTTTGTATGCAAGCCCTCTATTTTATTTCACTGACTATTTTAGAAGCACAACTTACACCCCAGTTCAACACTTAATAAAGCCAACTAGGCATCCGACCTTCATCTTGTTCTAAGAGTTAGCAGAAATAACCTGCTGGAAAGAGAAATGGGAAGAAGCAAACACTGTACTCTGTTACTCAACACTACTGTAATACCATGGAACTTGCAAAGATTTAAATACACAAACAAATGCAAATTTTCAGAAAAACTTGCCCAGGCCTGCCTTCATGACTTTGGCTCTGAAATACTCAAATGTTTTATGAATTACAGAAAATTTTACCTGTTAAAGAAAAAAACTGAAACTTGTTCAGTACTCAGAGGCAGGAAAAAGTAATTTTGCCTTGGTTTTTGGAATGCTATATCCACAACAACTTTGTTACATTTGTTTGACAATTCAACCATGCAAAACATGCAGCATTACTCTTCTGTATAGCTCATTTCTCTTACCAACAGACACTGTAACAAATGAAAATTCATAGCAATCCTCAGAGAACAAAAATGTTCATGTTTGCACTAGTGCTCCCAGTAATTTGTAACTCAATGATCTCGTAGAAGAACAAAATTCAATTAAAGAGCCTCTCCCTATTTTAGATGGTTCATCTCCCAGCACTGGTATTCTGTGTCATATTCCCTAGCAATTAACGCATCATGGAATAAACTTCAACAGGATGTGTTACATATGAAATTTCTGGGAAATTAGACATGATTTGTATTTTGAAGGAACTGACATGCTGAAAACAAAGTTGGTGCAAGGACAAATGCACACTAATTCCAAAAAGTAGGGTATATATTAAAAGGAAGTCTTAAATACATAATTTATCTTAAAAAAATAAAAATTTAAAGCCTCTTTTATTGATAGAAATAGCTCCCAGATGAGAACAAAGGCAGCAATGTTTCCAGACTCCCAGATTCTGCTCCACTCATTTTTGATAGCTGTCAAATTTGTGCTTTCTCCAGTTCTAAGACTGAGGACTAGCTAATTATGATAACTCATTTAGGTTATTAATCAGGGCTCCAGAGAGCCAGTGGAATGCATTCAAAGAACAGATTGCTCCAAATTTACAGCAAAGGTATTTCATGATCATTGGCAACAAAATTAATATTAGGTTACGAGTATGTCTGCACAGAGACCACACATCAAACCCTCAAAATCTACAGACAGGGCAGTGGAGACAGAAGATGCAGACAGATTAGTTTTGACCTTGGATTAGCAGACGAGCTGAAAACAAAGCAGGAATCTAAGTCTATAAAAGAGTCTTACACCTTACCTCCTCAGATCCAGCAAATCTTAGAGTCTCTCCTGCTCCATGCTTGCTCTTTGTTCCTTGTAGAGTGCTGCCTCTCCAAGGGACAGTCCTCTGGCACTCCTGGTGTGCCAGCTGGTCCCTCACTGTGGGCTGGTTTGTGCCTGCAAGCAGCTCCTTTGAAGAGCATGCCCACCATGCAACTGGCCACTGAGGTACCACTACTTTCGTTTGAAGATGCTACACACTTCACAGGTTTTGTTAGCAGAATTCCCTGCACATCTGGCTGTGAATTTCAACCCCCTTGCTCTGTTCACCTCCCCAGTGCCCTTTACTCAAATGCCCATACCCACTACTGAACCTTTCCTCCTTCTCCTCCAATGTTAAATATTTTTTCTCCCTGGGCACTTCCTTACCTACCCAACAACAGCCTTTTTTCTTGGCACAGTATTTCTTGTATTGGAGAAGCATCATTCAAAACTTTATCACGCCCAGCTGTATGGGGATGATGGGTGACAGCAGCACAGCGTTGGAAGGTATAAAGGCTGCTGTGAAACAGAGGCTGTGTACAGATAACTGGCAAAGGCATGGCTTCAAATATCTTTACAAATGCCCAGGATCCCATATGGCCTTCATTTTCCCTCATCCAGCTTATTTCATTCTACCTTAACCCATTAAGATCCTACCAACTGAGGACCACAGCATTCCCACATCCTTTCTGTAATGCATTAGAAGTAGGCACAGTCAGAAACTGTATCCCCATAATGTTTGTTAAATCATTGACTGGACCTTCTGGTTTGTCCTGGGACATTAGAATTTTGTGTTCTTTCCATGTGCACCAACAGCAAAATATCATCAGAATTACAGACTCAACAACTGTTGCTGGATAACAGATGGGAGCTGCTGGCAGCAAACATCCTCTGCTTCTGTGCAGGACAGCCCAAGCAGTGCTTCTTGAATATCTGCAGAGATCTCTTTCACTGTCTGTCTTTTCTAATGGCTACCAATACATTTGATCCACAGCACCAATTGGGATAACTTGTACAGATGTGACATCATCTGTCTTAGGAAGCAGCTATGGGGTGAAGATATTTAACATGCAGTGCTTTTTCGATTCACTCCTCAATTATTTGTTGAATATCTGTTGTTTATCAGAAGGCACGCTCAGTTGTGCCTTCTCTCTATCTCTCTTCTCTCTATCTGTAGCTGCCCTGTTGCACCAGACACCTTCAATGCAGTGTGTTTTCATCACCTTCTTGTGGAAAGTTCATAAGGTCTCACAGGAACTGAGTAAAAAACTGAACACTAAGGAACAAAAGCTACATCTTGACTGCATATTTAAGAGAATATGCCCTAGAAATTGAAATATTGGTAATTCTGCTCATATTTAAAGCTCAGATGGCATATTGAAAGCACTTGTGAATAGAACATCCTAAATACTCCACCTTCATACATAATTGAAGCACCCCAGGGTACAATGCTCAAATGAAACAGATGACATTTGGAAGCAAAAGAAGGGCAGAGGTAGTAATAAACAGAAGGAAGATTTTGAAAGATATATTGTGCAAAAATATTTCACAAAGGGCAGATCCTAAACAACCACAAAACAGAAGCCATGTTTTCAGATGACACTGTTATAAAAACAGGACAGCAAAGTAAAGTAGTCATGATTTTTCGATCCTCGATAGCTACTGAAAATATAACTTTATTTTTTTCTACAGGCTTCACAGCCAACCCACAACTGCACATTCCTAGCATTACTCTCTAGATCCCGCCTCAGTCGGTCTTCCCCTCTCATCCTAACCTCACCTTTAACTGTTGTCATTACCAACACTGCTGGGAGATTCTCCTCTCCAGTTTCATCCTAAACCTGCTGCAGTTCATACTCTCTCCTTTTTTAATGATCTCTTCCCAGCTCTTGACTAGAATATTATTGGCACCTGTGGTGGTGCTCTTACCAAGACTAGATCTTTTCATTTGTTCAAGCCTCCCTTCATTCTCTTCCTGCTACTCTAAAGGCCTTTTCTAAAGGGTATGCAAGAACATACAGTTTTCCCAACCTGTTCCCAGCAGTTCCTGGTGCTCCTTATAAAGCTCTTTACTTGGTCCCCTTCTTTTCTCCCTCTGCATTCTATTTTGAATGATTTCAATCTGCATCAACACACACACATGCAGCTTTATGTTGAAGACTGACAAATACCTTTGAAGAACACATGTTCTTCAAAGTTTCTAAAAAGATCTTTGGGAAACTGGCAAAAAGATGCTGCTGGAGTTGACAACGCAAGACCAATATGGCTTAGAATTCTTTGCTTTTCTTTCCATGATTTCTTGTTATTTTTTTGTCACTGAGGGTACTACAATTTTTTACCTGCATGGCAGACTGACAACCCATGGATCGACAACCCATGGATCAACAAATGCAGAATTTGCTCTGTACCTTCTCCTAGGCAGCCACATCTAGGTCAGGCAGATTCATTTTCTCTAACAGCTCCACATAAATAATTTCCCATTCTTTCAAATACCTATGCCTGGCTTTCCTCCCAATTACTGCAATCATCCTTCTTTTCTTTGGCCTTGCTTAGTTGTATCTTGACATCCAGACAGCGCTCCACCCCTCACATCACTTGCCTAACCCTTTGCTTTGACCACGTCGGCCTTTTGCCAGTTCCTTCTTCTTTGCAGCATCAAATGGAAATGGGGCAGGAAAATGGAGACAGGCCTTTATGGTCTAAGCTTCCCTATTGATCTCCTCCTGTACCACATCAGTATAGTGATTCCTGCCCACACTTGCCCTGTGAAGCCAAGCATCCAACAACCAATGTCAAACAAGCCGACATTTGCCTCTTTCCATGCTGCCCTTCTCCTGCCTGGCTGGAAATCACCACCATCTCAGCAGAGCTCTTTACTTTTGCTCTTCAAAACCTTTCCTAGAAAGGATGCAAACTCCACAAGGCAATTGATAATCAATGCATTGTTTCTGTTTCTTCTTAATGCTGCTTTTCCAGGTTCCCTCTGTGTAACTGGCAGCCCAGCTCAGTTCCATGACTGAGGTTTCACTCTGATGCCACACAACTGCGCAACATTGGCTCAGTTTTTCTATGAAAATTATCTGTTGAGCTTTGAAGAGGGTGTGTAAGTGAGGAGGTGTAAGGGGGAAGGTATGTAAGTGGTACAAGACAAGAGCAGTATCAGAAGTGCTGTAACTGTTGAGAAGATAATACATAGCAGCTCAAGGAGAAAAATACTTACATAAAAAAGGCACAAGACAAAACCAAGTGATGACAAATGAGTGACATCAAGGACCTAGCTCATTTCCAAGGAGGCATCACGAGGCTGATGACTGCCCTGCTGGTGCAGGCTCACCAGGAGCAGGGTGTATACTGGTGCCTAGCAGTGTGTTGGTCCCAGATCGCGGCCACGTGCATTAGCCAAGAAACACTGCTGCACTCAGCCTGCTTCCAGAGTTGTCTGGGCAGCCAAAATGTGTCTGAACTAAAGAGATTTGCTGTAGGAAGCCTAAGCCTCCTTCTTGCACTTAGATCCTAAACTTTCTATGGTATGGATTTTTTTTTTTTTTTTTTTTTTTTTTCCTGCTTACTGCACCCAGCACAAAGGGATGGGATCCATGAGAGGCATTCCTATGGCAAACTGTTAAGTGCACAAAACAAAACAAGAGGCTCTGGTGCTTTTAGTCTCCTTCCCCAGGCAGAGTCGCAGTTGGCGAGAACAGCTGCAGAAGGGACACAACTATACAGGTAGTTTTATTCTCATAAACTCCAAGCAGCTCAGATGGGCACTAAAAAATAACATTCATTCACTCCTGAAAATAGACATTAAGATTGTATGTAAACTGTGAGAGATCTTTGCGTTAGATCACATTTAGGTTTGGTTTCCTATTCATTGAGAAACATGGTAAGATTATAAAGTCCATAAAAATTAATAGAGCTGAGAGCTGGCCCATCACACATCTTCAAAAATACCTTTCCAGTTAACACTGGTGAGCAAGAGGATAATTGACTTTCAACTGAGACCTGGGATTCTCAGATGCTGATATTAGAGAACCACACGCATTAAAACGCCAGAGCCGGGTGGGAGCCAGAGGAAGAAAGTAGATAGGATTTTCCAGTCGCCAATGACTGACAAATGAAGGTGATCAGATTTCCTGGGATCCCCTCACAGACAAAGCCTGACCTTGAGAACCTCCTCAAAGCAGCTGCTACATCTGTGTGTTCCAGATGCAACCATTCCAGCAACAGAGGAATTATCAGGGCACTGTTTAAAGAAATGCAACGGCTCAGACTAATCTCTAAACAGAACTTAAATAGGCCGAAACACCAACATTTCTGAGCAGCTTATTAAACAAGTGCACAGATGGCTAACTCTCCTGCAACTCTGACCTTGAAAACAAAACCGACTCCAGATTTATTTACTCCTCCCTTTCCCATTGACTGAATGCACTTATGTGGTGTGTGGTGAAATTATAAATTCTTTGGGGCACAATTTCAGTTTCTCTAAATTCTGGAAGTTCTTACTCTATAAAACCAATAGGGTTATGAAGTATTTGAGCTGGCTGTAGCTACCCTCTCGGAAATGAACTACAGCACATACTATAGAAGCATGATGTTTACATTGTTTGGGGTTTTTTTTGCTGCCTCTGAGAGCTCTGCCACTGATCTGTGGAGTGACCTCAGACATCTCCCTTCACTGAGACTGCTGCTCTTGGGGAGAGAGCCCTCTCTCAGCCTCTCAGGCAGGGGCCACCCTGGTCCAGCTTTCACTCTTTAGACACAGCTGTCATGCAAATCACTGTTTCTTCAGGACCATGGGAAGACCCAAGATGCAGAAACACAGTACTTTTCCTTACTCTGTTCTGACTCATCAATTCATGGGAAGCAGTGGAAGGTGGAAACTCAAAGTCAGTCCCAGCACAAGGACCTCAAGGACTTCATAAATCTGAGTAGCATATTTCACTGGGATATTAGTGAAAATGAAATGCATTATTGCAAGAATTTTCTGCCAGGGAATAAAAGCAAATGCAGAGCCCATATATTCAGTGGCAGGAAGGAGGTGTGGGAAGGGAAAAGTCTCCAGTATAGCCTCAGAAAAAAAAACTTAATCTCAATGAATAGGAAAGGATATACAAATCCATAAAGTAATTTCTTCCTCTTCACCATGATACCAGTTTTTTTAAGCAAATGATTACGTTGATGAGCTAATTCCATTACTGCCTATCAGAGTGATTAATATTGCCTGACTGTGCCTTTGTAGTGCTCTCTACCATCTATGCGCTGTCTTTCATTTTGTTAATTGAGTGGGTCAGGCACTATCTAAGGGTTACATTTGGGCTACGGTGTGGGCCTGATATTCCTATGTCTGAAGGGATTTTAGCCAGCTAGCAGTACTAACTGTTTCCCAAGGGAAAATTCTCAAGAAAGCTTCTTCTCAAAACAATCTTGGCAAAACAGCTATCCTTTCCCAAAACAACCTTTCTCCAGGTGGTGTTTTGCTGCTCCTCTAGTTTCACCAAAGGGATTAGAGAGGTGTCATTCCTATTCACCAGTCATGTTAAGTCTGTATCGGAACACCTTATAAAAGGTGGTAAGAATTAGACAATAAAGCCTTCTATACTCTTTGCCTTCTGAAATACTTGGAGTCTTTCGTCTTTCCTTCGTGTCCTACAGCGACACCATGGGTCTGTGCTTCAGGATGAGGCACTGTGGGAATATCTTGTTCTGCCAGCTCTCCATGTACTGGGGTTCACCAGCATCCTGTGCTTCCTTCTCCTGCAAAATGGTCAGAAAACCTTCTTGTGCAGGAGGAGCTATGCAAGGACTAGGCATCACTTCCTAACAGTTACTCATTAACCATGCTCATTCCTTTTGAGCCACACAAGAAGTGAAAAGAGAGCATGATATATCCCACCAGGACAAAATAACTAGCCCTAGTCAACTAGTAAAGTATTTGGAAATTCTCTTCATCATTTTTTGATGAGTGATATTGCTCTATCTAAAATTATAAATAGTCCTACCAGTCATATTTATGAACAATTTTTATAATTAAGTGCACCAGATTTTCAGAGAAAAAGGAAGAAATAAGAACTCACAAAAAAACTGACACAGATGCAGTTTTGATTTAAATACTATCACTTACTACTTAAATATACTCTAAGCAAATACTGTAAGAAAGACATCTAAGCTACATCAATAATTTAAACTGCAATCAAGACATTAAAATATTGGTTTTAAAAGTGTCTCAGTGGTAAGTAGGCAAACAGAAGTGCTAAGTAGTATGTAGGGAAATGGATTGGAAAGAAACAAGAAAAGCAAAGAGAAGATGGAGCAGAGAGGGACACCTGAAGTCCTGCAAGCTGTGTTTGTTGTTCCCCTGAATTAGAGAGAGAGGAATGAGAAGGCCCAAGCCCTCTCCCACAGCAGCTGCTGCCACCTCCATGTCCAGTGTCAAGGGCAGATGAAAAAGGCAGCAGTCTCAGGGCGGTTTTGCCATCCACTTTGCCAAAGTCAGCTCTCCTGGAGGCTTTCTGAGCCGTCTAAGAGGTTTTGTTCGTGTTCCAAACTGCGGCAGACATATATTTACATTGTTTGAATGATGTGTCCTTCCTGCATGCTCCCACTTGGCCAGCTGACCGTGAAGAGATGCTCAGCAACAAAGCCATTCATTGCAACAAGATGCTCTGCTTGAGATTTTCTGAAGCAGACATATAATCCCAAATTGTGCGTCAATCTTAAAACAGTTAACTCTCAGGGTGCAGTCAAGTTATCTGGAGTACAGTAGACAGAAAAGTAGCCTAATATTCATACATTATTTATATTATGAATATATAAGCCCATGCACCTTCTTATGTCCACAAGCAGTACTTAGGCTTTATGCCACTTCTGTTCCATGAACGCCTTATTGGGATAGATTTTTAATCAAAAACCTTTTCCTTAAAAAAGTAAATTATGAGCCTTCAAAAAGAAGTGTTAACTTAAACCCAAAAATGTGATTCAAAGTTTTGTTCATAAGAACTAACAGGAACAGGAATTTGAAGAGACAAACAGCTGAAACTCCTAACATTAACAACTGACGTGTGAGCTGCCAACCAGAGTTCACAGAGTAACTCAGCATGTGGCATATCCATTTTTCATTAGGAAAAATCAACTAATCCTTTACATCGTAGGAAAAGCAGAACATTGGGAAAACTAAGATGTCTCCTCAGATGGATTTTATTTTTTTCCTTTTTTAAACACCAGGCTTATAATTCAGGATTGGAGGATATTGTTTTTAGTCAGGAGCATCACAGACCTCTTGAGTTTCCTTCCATTCCTGAAAACCAGTCATATATAGGTCCCTCCTCTCTTCTGTCTGGGTCTACCTTTTTACAGATACGTATTATTCAGACTTTTGAAACTGAATTATCCTGATTTATGAAGTGTTGATAGTCCTATTTTATCTTGAATAAAAAGACCTCAATGTCATCATGTGGAAGCAGTGAGAGAGGGAATTCACCTCTCAGAAGTATTACAGAATATGCTTGTTTTGAAGTAGGCGCTGTAAGGTTTTTCCAACAGCTGGCAGGTGATAGACAAGTCAGTCCTTAACTATCAGACAAGTCTTTTCCTCATGATGTCAGCTTCACAAGAGATTGAAGGGAAGGTTTTTACATGAAGGGGGAAACATTGGATTTATTTCTGGTTTAGATCAATTCTCTCCATTTGTTAAACACAGGAAAAAAAATCAAAACCTCTCTTTTAATACTCTAAACACACCAAATAACCACCAAAGAAAGTGCTTTGGATTCTGTGAAACCGCTTGTAAGTGTGACACATAAATGAATGTAGCATTTCAATCATAACATAATTGAAGTAGCCCATCCTCCCCAGATCAGGTTTTTCCATTTTAGCATGAAGGTATATTCTTTTTCAGTGCTCCCTAAGGTCCCTTTCACCCAGTCATTTCAGCATGTTGACAACGACAGCCAAGTCAAGGAATGAAAATAGAAGGCAGCTGGTAAGATAATCCTGGACGTCATCTGGATGCAAGTGAAGCTTGAGCATCTAATTCATTAAGGGACTGGGAGGATTAGGGTGGTGCGGAGCATCTATTCTGTTTAATTTGACATTCCATTAATTCAGTCTCTCAGTGGACAGGATAGGAGGTGCAACATAATTATAGCTCAGAATCTGAAACCTCTGGCATGTCTGAAGACTTTTTAGTTTTGTGGCAGTTGGCTGGGGGGAGCGCAGAAAGAGAGATGAGCAGACATTGTGCTCGCTGTAATCAATGTGCTTTGGTAATAAACTGCATGTAGGACTGGTGAAGTTCTCCTTGGAGATCAAAGACACTAACTCTACATATCCAATGACTTTCCAAGAACTTTGAGAGCAGAAACTTCCAAGGATGCTTCACAAGGTGATTCTACTTTGTACCAGACAAAATTGTTGCTTTAAAACCTAGATGGAAGAGGTAAGATCCTAAATTTCTTTTCAGAGCAAACTGCAGAGCTGAAAATACAAACCTCCGCTCCCAGTAAACTCTTTTCCTGCACAACTCCTCAAACAGTCATAATGATTCACCAACCAAATTCTGCTCTGAATAAATGTTCAGCTGCAGCAAATCCACAGGCCCTGTTCTGGCATGTATTCAGCCTTAGCAAGCAGTGTGCACATCCTACCTCTGAACCACCACTCTGGAACATGTGGGACACATGTTTTCACAGGAGCTCTTGGGAAAAAAGAAATATTGGAAAACATCTGCCCCCTCAACCTCCAAGTATCAAAATAAATGACCAGATTTTTCAAGGGCTCTCAAAATACATCAGCAATTGGGCAATCTGAGAATTTGAGATGTTCCCAACACCTTACAACAATAAAAACAAACACTTTAACATGTCTCTCACGCCAGCTGACATCTCACCTTGAAGTCAAATCAGATTTTATGTCTTTGATAGAGAGGTAGATGTGTGAAAAGGTATGTAATAGGAGCCCCCACTAATGTTTCTCACAGAAAAATAAACATCTTGATACCATATTGATTTAGTCTATTGGACACTGCTGGCTATCACAGGTGCAGTGTTATAGAGAAAAAATCTGACTCATTAAAAATGACATAAATCACAGTACCTAGACATTTCAATAAACTTAGGATATACAAACAGACAGACCTTTTAACTGCACTTCAATGTAATTAGCTGAGGGCTGGCAGCCAGATGGACAGTATTAGAGACAGAAACTCTCAGTTACATCATACAGCAAACAAAGCCTCAGGAACTTGTCATCACTGTCTGTCACGTCTCACACCTGCAGGAGTCAGAGGCCTCCTGCACTCAGGACTGTAGCCCCCAGCCAGGTAACCAAGAAGTGACTGTTACTTTTGGTCCTGCAATACATTTAAGGGCCTGCTGGAACTCAGTGAAGACATTTGAAGAGGTAAAACCCACCTGGCAGATGAAACCAGTGGATGAGCACTGCCGAACCCAAAGACTGAATTTCCTCTTTTTCCTCTTGCGCAGCTCCCTCTCTGTACAGGTAGCAATGAAAACAGGATCCTCATCTATCAGGGGCTCATGTAGTACCTGCAAGTGGCAAGAGAAGAGGCAGGGAAAGAAATGAAAGAATACATGATTGCTAAAAAAAAAGGTTCTTCAACTGCTTTCAAAGAAATACAACCTGTGCTTGTGTGTACCACGCCAAAGAAGCAAATCCACTTTTGTTTGATGCTACCATCCAACAAAAAACAAAGCCTGGCCAAGCACACCCCATATGTTCTACACATTGCAAGGCACAGCTCTTACTTCTTACTATCTGCTACAGTTCAACATCCCTCCAAAATGATGCAGGGGATGGGGCAGGGAGAGTGGATTGTTAGCAGCATCCTTCCCCATGCTTCTTCATAAGCCTCATATTGTTTGGTAGAATATCTTCCACTCAAACATCCCCTGCAATTTGTTGTAAAGTATGTTCCTTGCTTATAGCAAAGGAAAACACATAATAAAGAGAGAAAGAAGTTAAGGGAGAAAAAGATGCTTTCTGCTGCCACTTAAGGAGGTGGTGAAGCAACAGAAAATATTTTTCCTGGCAGCAGCAGCTTTAGGGAAGTCTCTCTTGCCTTGGGAGCTGAAAAAAATGACAAAAGGAGACAAGGGTAAACCACCAGAGGCAGGAATAGAAAAAGATAACGTAGACTGGAGTAAGTAACAAAGACCTGTGAAAGTGAGGCAGTTTCTGCATTCTGCATTTAGATGATGTTAAGTATAACTGTTTTGTGACACTTCTCTCCATTAATTTAGCAGCAAAACTGACATGTGATACCGCTAGGTATCACACTGTTGAACTCACCTATAGAAAAGTACTAGTAGCTCCCCACAGCTCACAGGCAGCTGTGCATAACATACACATATCTGACTGCACAAAGTGCAAGTTGTCTAGCAAAACACTTGTGAAAGTGCAAAGTCTTGCTGACTGTTGAAAGGTCTCAGCTGATGAATGCTGACCAAATTCAGACATGTACATCTAAATCAGAGCAAGTCACTGCAGGATCCCCTCCTTGTACATGAGGGGAAAGCAGTCCCAGCAGGCCATAATTCATACCCTTGTAAAGATGTGCAAAATAGTCAGATGGGTTATCATTTAAAGGAGTCTGTTCTTTTCCAGTGACCATCCCTCCAGGAGACAGGCTCAGAAACAGGTATGCAGAGGCTCCCACCCTCAGACAAAGCCTTTCCACACCTTCATGAGTGCTACTTTTGTGCACATCTGCGCAGTCAGTGGCAGAAATGAGAACAAAGCTGCACTAAACTTAGGAGTGATGCTTGTAGGAGAGGTGTGGTGGGTGAGCACTTAAGCACCAGAGATGAGCAGCTGCTGGCCTCCTGAATACAAGATGTTAGCTGAAAATTACTCTGTCAGCCCAAAATAGGCACCCGTGCCCTCCCCATGCAGTGATGGCTGCACGCTGTCATTTATATGCACTCCACTTCTTAACGACTCATGAAACATTCACAGGACCATCTGAAAGCACTCTTGTGAAATGTTCAAATTACACACCAAAATGCAGATGTGAGCAAGGAGAGCTGCACACAAAGCTATCTGTTCTTCCAGCTGCAGCTGCCCTGTTTCCCCACTGAAGCCAAATCTTCTTCCTCTCTCAAGGTCCACACAGAACACAACCCTTCCTATCTAAAGGCCATCTGGGGCATTTTCTGCTTCTGCCTCAGAGGATTCTGAACAGCATTTTGCAAATATTAAACTTGCCCTCATTCGCTTTTGCCTTTCTTTGTCTCATGTGAAGAGGGAAGGAGCACATCCTTTGGGATAGGGTTGGATCCATGGTTAAGAATTTCTCAGCTTCTGGAAAGGCTCTCTTCCCTGCCAGATCCCATAGTGGTGTGTTTCCACTATTATAATCTTCCCTGCTGTAGGATGGAGAGCAGTAGAAAGAAAAGGCTGTATAAACACCACCTTAGGACATCTTTAACCCTCTGTCATTAGCTTCTTTCCCTCTGCACCACAGCATCACCTCTCCTAGCAGCAGCTCTACCGCATCCTGTTTACCCTTCACACTCTTTCTGCATCCTATGACACAGTAAGGCCTATCAGTCTTACATCTAGAAAGCAAACTTGAATATTTAAAACTTCTCTCCATTTTCCTTTTCTTCCTGCCCATGCTCAGCCCTGCCTTCCCTCCTTTGTCCCCTTGTACTGAATTTAAGTAATTTCTAAGTTCCTACTCAACTTTTGTGAAGAGGGAAGAAAAATGTGAACAGACTAGGGCAAGATCTGCTGATGCTGTAAAGACAAAATATGGACAGGCAAGGAAAACCCTGGAGCTTGCTCTTCCTTCAGGAATGGGGGACAAGTGTTGTCACCCCTCCACATGCAACCACTGTTTCAACAGCTGTAAAGAACTTTGCAAGCAAGGCACTGTACAGGCTGTGCCTGCTCCTGCCATTGACATGGTGTTTTTAGGACAAAAATTAGCCCTGTTGCTACTGGCCCATCCTATTATTTTGTTCACCGCCCTGTATTCTCAGTCTCCTTGCTCTTCCTGTAATGTCAAATCCATCTATTTGCCAAAACCCCATGCAAAGTTATATTTGCTCCCTCTCTAGTCTGCATTCTTGCTGTTGCTGCAATACACACTTTTACAGGAGTGAGCTTACTGCCCCCATGGCATATTCTTTCCTGCCTCTCATCTTCCTTGATAAAAATCTACTTTCAGGCTTAATTGACTCCTACACATATTCCTGGCCGCCTCTTCACCATCTTTTTCTCACTCCCCAAGTGCTCCTCCTCCTGTTCTGACTTCCTTTCATGCAAGATAGCTTGTGAATTTCTTCACAGAAATCATCCCCATTTTCTTCTCTCAAATTCCCAGTTCTGTTCAGATCTAGAAGCTCCTCATCTAGTTGCTTTGCTCCCCCATTGCTATCACACTGCCTTTCCCTTTTCCTTTCCTTTCCTTTCCTTTCCTTTCCTTTCCTTTCCTTTCCTTTCCTTTCCTTTCCTTTCCTTTCCTTTCCTTTCCTTTCCTTTCCTTTCCTTTCCTTTCCTTTCCTTTCCTTTCCTTTCCTTTCCTTTCCTTTCCTTTCCTTTCCTTTCCTTTCCTTTCCTTTCCTTCTAATCCCTGATAAGTTTACCTGCCAAACATTCACTCTTTGTTTTTCACTCAATATGTATTGGCACTCCAAGTGCTGAAAAGGCAAGACTCCAACACAGGACTCCATTAATTGCTCCATCTCTCAATATCTTTCGCTCACAGAACAAAACAGCTGCTGTCAGGACTGCCTTTCTTTCTTCTCCATTTTAGATAATTTTTAATACTCTTTCCACACCAAAATTCCACCCATGCTCTCTCAACAGAGCCCAAACAGGCTTGTGGACAAAGCCCCGAATCACTAAGTCTTTTGTACTTGGAACTCCTGGACTCCATACACTTAGATAATGAACCATCATATCTGGGAAACATCTCCCCCTGAGCTCCATGGCCATCCACAACACAGGCTGTCTCTTCAGCCTGTCTCCTGGAGCTGCCTCAGCTTGCCTTGTCTCTGGCTTTTGGTGGATACCATCCAGTTGCAGAGGACCCTGAGTAACTGCATGTGGATGCGCAGTCATTCATTCCTGCTGCAAGAGTAGCTCATGCTTCTGCCTCTCTGCTCCAAAGCTCCTCCTGTCTAATCTAAATTCTCTTGCTGGTGTCTGACATCTCTGCTTGCATATCTAGCTGACAGTTCTGATTTCATTATGCTGCATTTGAGAGCATCTCCCTCCCTATAAGAACCCCCCAGTATCTCCTTTTTTGGTCATTGCAGACATCCCTCTCCTCCTGCTGCAGACATCACTGGCTAGTGAATCTGAATGTTAGTCTTTACCTCCTACTTGCACAATCTCCTCAGCCAGGCAATGCCCGCATTCTCTGTGCTTACTGAGTAAGAGCTCTAAAATGGCACTCATTTTAGAGTAACAACCCACCCACCCAGATAAGCTTACATCCAAAACCCACAACCATCCTGCAACAGTTTTACTTTTACTCAACATAAGGCAATCCTCTACAGACTGCTGCTGGAAAGCCATTTTCCTAGTCCATCACTCTGACCACATCACTTTTCTTTCCTTCTCTCTCATAGGTCTTCTCCAGTATATCAGACAGATTATTTCTCTTTTCATTTTCAAAGTCTTCTTGGTCTATCCACATTTTACAGATCCTCTTTGCCATCATTCAAAGGTTAACACTGACCTCCAATGGAGCGATGACTCCATGCTCCTCTGCCCATTTGTTCAGTCTTCAATCAATTCTCTTAAAAAACAAAAATTCAGTTCTTACAGCACTCCATTACCATTAGGCACTTTAAAAATAGCAATGAAGTTTCATAATTTTCTGTTGGCAAACTCTTCCTAAAATCTGGCTTCACAAAAGGATCTACTGGCCAAGAGCTACCAGACATCAGAAATTTACCTTGCTATTCGATGTTCTTGCTCCTCTGTCTGTTTTTCTCTTGCTCAGTGTCTTATACTTGGCCAGCGTTCCCTGAATATTTATGTACTTTTGTCACACTCACAGAAGCCCTAAGACAGAATGATTCTCATTTGGGACCAGCACCCTTAACTCCTAAGGAATCATTTTGAGAACAGGAAACCTGAAATACAGAGGTACAGCACAAGCAAGACCTAATAATTTGAAAATATCCAATATCAAATGAACATTCAATCATGAGGACACAAAAACAAGTTGACCACCCTGTTTTTGCCCCTCTGTGTTTTCAAAGAGGCTGCCATCTAAAGCTGTGAGCTGGTTTGGAAGAGCTATGTTGAAACTGCTTAGCTGTACACTATGATACCAGTAAGAGAGAAACACAAAGAAGCTGCCCAATAATTAGCCAAAGTTCTGCACTGTGTCCTTGGAGGAAGAGGTTGGACTTACATCTCTCTTTTTGCCAGGGGGTTCTCTCCTGCTGGAGATAAGAAAGCAACTGTTCCCAGCCGATATTTCACTGGGCAGATGCAAAACTGTCTGGTTCCAAAACACCAAAGAGAAGGTACTTTAGGGGGAGAGGGAAGCAGAGAGTACCTGGAGTTACACTCCTGACCTCTCCCACACTAGTCCGGGGCAGCCAGAGACAGCAATCCTGTCTAGCCGCATCCTGCTGATGAGCATATAAACACTCAGCAGGCACAGAAGGATATTTGAGCATTGATGTTATTTCCCCTGAACTCCTCTGGTTTCTGGAATTCAGTGTATATCCTTGGCAGCTGAGTACCCTTGAATTTGTTGCTCTATACCTCCCGAGTGCAGGCAGCGCATCCTCCCTGCCTTCAGGCTTGCAGGCAGTAGCACAACTACAAAGCTAAGTAGCAAAGAAACAACACTGCTTACAAGAACAGCCCCAAATCTCCACCTCTTGTTGCTCAGGTAGAGACAGTGTTTATTTATACAGATGATGCTAAGGAGGGTTAAAATGCAGAGAATATTACTGTAAATTTTTTTTACCAATCTAGGTCAGAATACCATCTTTTTTAACCTCAGAAACAACAGCTAGTACTGCTGACGTACAATTAAAATGTTCTGGACTTTCAATTCTTTCATAAGCTAGAGAGTAATTATTTCCTTTTGTTTGCTCAGTATATTTAGCAAAATAATTATCATTCACTAGATTTGGTATACTGACATAGTTCTTTCTCGCTGTTTTCTTTCATAGCAACTGTGGTGTTATTTTTACAGGCACACTTGGGCAGGGGGAGGGGTCACAGATGAGAAAAAAAAGTATTATCTGACAGAAGTTCCTGACTTGAAGAATCTTTTCTGGCTCTCCAAAAGGAAAAGATCAAATCTATAGAAGAAATAACTGTGAAGGCAGATGTACTGCTGTCTGGATGCAGATTGCCCCTGCTCTGTCCATAGGGGTGAGTTAAACAAGGCATCTTCCTCATCTGTGTTCTTTGAGTCCACACTGCCAAAGGACAAAGGTCAGTAACAAGCCTACCCATAAGCCCAAACAGCCCTGCTGCATTCAACAGCAGCTGTGATTTAGCTGTTTGATGCCAGTTACAAGAAGGTAGCATAAAGCTCGTGGGTCAGCAACAAGCCACCCAGGTACCACAAATCTCATGTTTAAGATACAGATGTACCTTAAACACCAAGTCCATTCTGAACTTGAGATTTCAGGTATCACTGATCACAGAAACCTGGGCCCCCCCTTCCAACTGTCTTCCAGAGGCAGAACCTCCAAAAGTCCATCTAAGTGGTCCTTTCCCCTCATCTTCCCATTTGTTTCTGTGCCACTGGGTTATTGTTTTTAATTATTTTTGGTATTTCTCACTGGGCATTCTGGGTTTGATGTTTACTGCAGTCTGCACTCAAGACAATTTGCAGCGAGAGGTCTTTCCTGCTGTTTTGAGCAGATGGGGTCCTCACCTCTTGAGACAGGCAGTGTGCAGCCCTGACTGATGGCACCCAGAGAATGTCACGCACAAGGCTCCTTTCAGGAGGAGGCCTGGAACATCCCCCAGTAGGCTTCCGGAGGTACGCTAGGGTATTTTTAACAACAGATTCAAAACCTTATTCTTTCTCACAGGGTTATTTTTGAAGCTGTATTTTAGTGCTTTTTGTTCCACTCAATATCACTGAAACATGCTGCATAGAAATCACTGACGTAAACACTGACAAAGGAGCAGAGAAGTGGAGGGGGAAGGAAGAAAATTGGCCTGTCTCTACTTCTTCCCCCTTATTTTATTTAAGTAGCATCTCCTTACCAAGCTCAGGATAAGAATATATTTTACTTGTGAAGATTTAGATGTTTTGCCACTGCAAACGGGGAGCTGTGATTTTGTCAATTCAGGTCTCATGCCGTGCTCAGGATGGGGAATGGGAGAAGGGATATACATGCCAATAAAATCTTATCCCTTAATGGATTTGCACTCACAGTGTGTGCCACAGCAAACCATTATAAACATTTGCATTCGACACAATGATCACATTTCGGAAGCCTTTATCTTCTGCCCATTGAAGTCAGCAGCCATAAGGATCAGATTTCATATTTTATGGGAGCCCAACAATTCCATGTTTCTCACTGCCTGCTTTGTCTTAATGGAAATATACCTTGCATAGCTTAGTGAGAACTCTTCCCTCCTCCACCTCAACAGCTTTTTAGGCAACTGTGTTCTCATTAGTTATATAGGTATGATTTTTATTGTCTATAAAATAGGCAAAACCTGGAATTACTAGCCATGTATTTTAGGCACACTTCAATGGATGCGATGCATCTATGCCTTCATTAATTTTGTGCAGTGGGCAAAAATGGGATGCTTCAGAAGGGAAAAAGGAAGAAAAAGAGGACTATGGACGCAACACCCTTTCCAAATGCCCAAGTGAAATATTTATATTCTGGAAACAGTGAATTTATTGAAAAGTTATATCAAGCAGTAACACATTTTATCCTTATTCCTTTTTCTTTCCAGGTTTCTGAATACGACCAGTAGCAACAGCTTCAAAAGCAGATCATTTGTACTGAATAAAGTTTAAATAGAGTATGATGAATATTAAAAGATTTTCACCTGTCCCCCTTTCCAGTCATGAGGAAGCAGCTGTGTCACTGGACCATAGAGCAAGTACCTACTGCTCAAGTCAGGACAGTCACTCTAGCAAACTCAGCTCCATCCAGCTCAGCCTGCTGCCCCTCCAGCCCAGCTGCACTAGCTCTGCCCTTTCTACCCTTGCACAACTTGCAACCTCCCATCCTCAGCATAGCAAAACGTACCAGTGCCAGGCTCACTGAAAAGTGTCCAGGCTTGTTTAGGTCACCAAAGCAAACAGCTCCAGCTTGGAGAGCACCATTCCCACTGAAACCTGCTTGGTGCCTGCACTGACAGACACTGATGAGCACTCACACAGGACAGTGCTGCTTTCTCTCTCGTGTCATGGAGGCACCACAGCACAGCTTCACACTGAGAAGCCCCAGCTCTTTCCCCAGGCAGCTGTGCACTTTCTGTCACAGTGAAACAACCAGAGCACACTGGTCAGATGTTGCAGGCAAACAGCTTAACTCTTACCTGGGCTTGTGAAGGTTTGAAAGCAGAGTCAAAGCCATTCTGCAGAGAGTCCAGAAAAGGCTGGATTTTGTAGAGGCTGTGCGTTGTCTGGCTCGAACGGAAGGCCACAACATGGAAGTACTTCAGAATCTTCTCAAACCTTGATTGTGTCATGATAAGTGCAATGCTCTTGTTGCTGTAGAAGCCGCTGCTCCAGATGCTGAGAACAGACTCACAGTGGTGGATGCTGGTTGATATCATGTAGCCTAAGAAGGCCTTCATTTCTGTCAAGGTGACATCAATCCAGGCATCGTCACTACCAAACCTCTCCTGGTATTTCTTGGCATACATGTTGGTTTGGACCACCATATTCTTTAGTACATTGTCGGGGACAAAGAGCTGAAAAAAGTCCATGGCACTGGCGGTCAGGGGCATTTTTCGTGTTGGACCTAGGGTAAAAGCAAGAAGGAAAGATAGACACTCTTCTGACCACCACAAGGCACGTCCAACACAAGAAATTAAAAGCATGATTAATTTTTCTAATGCAAATGATGGCATGTACCCATTGTTTGACAGACTTCATCAGGAAACTTCCCATCCCCTCCATATTCTTCCTCCTGTAATACTATACACTCTGAAAAGTTTCTCCCTCTGCTCTGCACACTCATTACTTGGCAGCATGCAGGCCTGTGAGACAAGCAGACATTTTATTTCTCCACTTACACATTATCTGCAACTTTTACCCTCAGCAGCTGTTTTGGACTTTTTCTGGGTAGTCTTTTATTTGCCCATATGCATGTCAAAGCAGGGCCTTCCTCCAAACAGCCTAGAAGGACAGTGTGAGACCTCCAGACACAGCACTGCCCTCATCCCAGATGACATGACTCCTAGGCTCTAGAACCCATCTTTTCTCCTGTACCTCCAATTCCTGCTCAGTTCATTGTCATTATTCTATGGCTTTCATATCTGCCCCTGCTCCACACAGAGTCACATACAGGTCATGTCTATGTGTTTTTGAGTTTTGTGTCTCTGCCACCACATTGGAGTTTCATCCTGTACTCTGATATCCCCAAGAAAGCACATTACCAGAACAAGTCACAGCTACCATGTGGCTAGAGTCACTGTCCCACATGACAGAGAATATTTTTAGCACTATTATGCATGCTGTGGTCCTCTTCCTCCCTTAATGTAATAAGCCTTGCAATCCCATGCTCTCATTACTCTAGTGTTTCACTGATCTTGCACCTTCTCTGCCAATTTAAACTAATCCATGAGGGCAAAAAAAACAAAAAGGAGGCTCTAAGGGCTGGCAGCACTGTATCGGTGTTACAAGGTTGGCCAGTCAGACACCAGATAACGCTAAGCTGAATTAGGAATACCAGGGCAGCAGACATCAGTATTTACAGCCCACTCTCCTCTAATCCCTCCCACAAACTAACCAAGCTCCATTCTAAAAGTAGTAGTTTTCATGTTTCCACCTTGTGGTAGTGTTTTGGTTACCGGGTAAGTGCAGGGAACATTCTCTATTCTACAGAAGCAGTGAAAACCAAAAAACCAATACCCTGAGAGGCGGAGCCTCTTCAAACCCAGCAGACAGGGGAGCACGTAAAAGCAGCTCTACACCCCTGTGAAAAAGACAATGCCAGGGTATAATCCCAAACCACGAGCTGGATCCAATACCACACCTTAGTCCAGCAGCCTTCAGCCCTGGGACTGTCTGAAACACTCTTCCTAATCAAAAGGAGCAGGTATACAGCTTCTCATTTGGAGTTCTGCCCAGCAAGAGTGAGTCTTACACTACAGAGCTGTTTGGATCTCAGCATCAGCTCTCTCAGCTGCAGCAGAGAATGAGATTGACCATTCCACAACCCGGCTCTGCAAAGATCCACTAGCATGTTGGTCAGGTCACATTCTCCAGCACCCCTGTATCTCAGTTCACATTCCTAGTTACAGCAACAACTACATCTTGCAGAAATTTTCCATGAAACAGAACTACAAGGAATTACAGAAATTCTGTGGTTGGACTTGCTCTTAAGCCTTAGTGTTTGGGTGCAATCTGGTGAACTCAAGCTACTAGGACAGCAAAAAGTTTGAAACTGTAAACCTTCAGATTGCAAAGAATGCCAAAAAAGCAAACGCTGGATTTTCTGGATTTTATGTGTGGCGTGGTGGGGGTTTTTTGGGGTTTTTTGTTTGGTTGGTTTTTGTTTGTTTTTTTTTTTTTTTTTTGTTAGTTTGTTTGTTTGGTTTTGGTTTTGGGTTTTTTTTGAGTGGGAAAAAACATCTATTTAAAGATTACTTTCCAATTTTCATTTGTGAGATTGAGAAACTTTCAGTTAAAAGCACATTCCTCTATATTGTAAGACCAGAGGAAAGAACCCCGCACAAACCACGTTTTCGTAAGGACAGAAGAGAAAATTTCAGTTTAAATGACAAAAGATTTTCATTATGAAGTGGGGCTAGGATAGATATATTTACTTCACCTTAACTGCTAGTGCAATAGTAAAGCTGCTTAACAAATGTTTTCTTATTTTGATCAGGAGGTTTATTTTCTGCTAGCACTGGATTGACTGTTATAGCTCACAAAATATGATCTACACATGATTCTGTATCTTCATTCTTCCCCATAACTTAATTGAGGTTCTATATTCTACAGTAGGTATGGCTTTCTGACAACAACACATGGAACAGAGTGTATTCCTAGTTATATATGAAATCTTGAGTAATTATTGAACTCAACTCCAGTGGTCAAGCAACCTTTCAGGTAGCACACAGAGATAGTTTTGAAATACCTGGCTTCAGAAGCAGAAACTGGGAGTAGGAATAATGTTTTAAATCTTATCTACAGCAAACAAGAATTCATAAAACATTAAGTCCTACAAAGTGAAATATGATTGACTCGAGACTTGTGGACAATAGGTACATGCTGGGTTCCATCTTTAGGGAGGTAAGAGCAATCTGAAGCACAAAAAAAAAGTAATTTTGGTGTAGTTAAATTTTCAGCAGCTGCACAAGTTTACCTTGATAAGTGATAATGAAACCTGACAGGTATACTGGATATGATAATCCTTTCTTACCTAGCAGTCCTGCTCTAGCCACAGAGAACCTGATGCCTCTCCTCCTTCCTGAAATGAATATACAAGCTTTGTATCTCATTGGTCATGCAGAACCCACACAGCTCTAAAAAAGCAACCTGAATCACTTTCTGACTCAAACATCAACATAACTGTTGATTAAACAAAATTATGAAAGCCCCTGTATAATCTCATTGTCTTAAAAAACAGTTTTTATTGGCAAAGTGAGCACAACTGATTCATAATTTACTGATATGCAATATAACAAAAGCAACATTGAATTTCAGTAGGAAAAGTACTGAATTTTTAACATGAATTGAGTTTTGCATAGTTAATGACCAGCCTAAAATATTTATATGACTTTCTAAATACACAAATATATTCCGTGGAGAAAGCCAACTGTCTGCATAAGGAACTTAAATAGCTAATTTGTACTTTTTAAGGATTTTTACATTGACTTAAATGGCACTTACCCAGAAAATACTGACATGAAAAGAGTTCAGTGTTTGATATATGCACTGTTTACCTCTCAAAGTTTTGCTCAGTCAAATGAAAGAGTGGCTTTGCCTAGTTGTCCATTCTCAGAATGACAGTACAATTATAACTGTATGTAAAATTCAGATTTTTCTCTCTCCTCTGCTATGGAGTGTTGTGTGCATGGAACATATATTTACTTTCATAGGATTTCTTCAAAAGCCAATAAGGCTTTCCAATACAAATTACAGTGACAAAGTGCAAAAGCACTCTCGGAGTGTCTAAACACGCAGCCAGCCCCAGTATTCCATGCCCAGGCAGGACAGGGACAGAGCTCTACTGAGCAACCTCCGACTGGGCAGCACACACACCAGCACCAGAACTTTGGGCTTGCTCTAAGTGACCTTGTAGGATGTGGAAAATAACAAACAACTTCTGTTATGATACAATCTATACACACAAGCTCCTCTTTCTCACCCTGTCAGGCAGCAAAAACCTGCCTGTGCAATCCCCAGCAACCACCTTGCAAGTCATTACTGCTATTTTGAGTAGTTGGTTCCATTCTCTCTTTTGCACTCAGAAGGAATGTCTCCCACAAACAGACATCTCCATTTGTAAGAATAGTCTCAAAAGAAATGAAAAAAACTAAGCATGAAAAGCCGTTTGTGTATCCATACTGGTGATCCAACTGTGAAGCAAAAGCCGGCACCTCGCCCTCGGAGCGTGTGCATTGCAGAACCCATCTTGGCTCAACTCAGCTCAGGGCAAACTGCAGCTGCCCTGCTGGCTCTGATGTCTAGCAAAGCACAGGCTGCACACTCAACTTCTCAGCAAACATATCCACTGCAGAACACCCAGAAAGATTAAAGAAAAAGTTCAGGTGGAACTTCAGGCAGCCCCTGGATGTCATCCTACAACCTATGGTCTTCTCTCTTGGATGGGTACCCACTGGTCACATTCTTCCCTCTGCTCCATTTCCTTTCTAGTGTTCCTTGCTGAGCAACACATTAGGAAAAAAATAGGAAAAAAATAGGGAAAAAATCGGGAAAAAATCCCCAAGTGGATAAAATATTTTTTCCTTACTTAACTGGGTTGCAGAATTAAGTAATCTGAGGGCATTTTTAACAGGTTCATGCATCCTTTCCCATTTTTTCTGTTCTGATTACCAACCTGTAATTTAGTAACTCAGAGTTCACAGACTCAGAATAAGGGATGGACAAAAGATGGAAAGTTTCAAAATGTACTGTAACCTATCAGTGCTTACAACATAGCATACAAATCTTAAGAAGGTCAGAAACATTGTTATTTGGGTCAAGATAAATCAGATATGTAAGGAAAAAACACAGTGAAAGAAAGTTCTCTTGCTCTGTTGTGCAGAAGACCGCTCTCGTTCAAACTGCAGTCGAGGCCCACAACAAAATATCCCATTACTCTGAGCGGCCCAGGTGTTACCCTACGTGTAATAACCCAAATTGCCTGGTTTGTAAACAAATCTTGTGCAGAGCTAGTAACAGCTGACTTTGAAATTAATGCAAACATTAACAGCTTGGCAGACCCCCATACTCCCAAATCAGGAACAGGAGTGGTAGAAGTATCAGTTCAAGAATTTGGATGTAATTTTTATTGTCTTCTTTGAGGAAAAATCTAACAATTTATAGCCACTCATGAGAATAGCACATTAAGTGTATTATATACAGATACATACCTAAGAAAAATCAATCCAGAAACGATTTTTTTTTTTTTTTTTTGGCCATTGGGAAGTACTTTCTCCTCCAACATATGGTACAGCCTTTAAAAACCAAGGTTTAAAAAGCCAATTAATTTCTTTTTCCTAAGTCCAAGTCATTAGAGACTGTTTTATATTCCTGACAAGTTACCTCTGCAAAAGTGCACAACATGATTTTTGGGTCTTATTTAGAGAACATAAAAAACTGCTGAAGAAGCCTTTCATCAGAAAATATTCATCCATCAAAAACATCATGATGCCTTTATGGAAGGTGTCAATTAATGAAATATGACAGACAGTTAAAACAATTTCTCATCTTTTTCAATGTGTAGAGACCTAAACAAAAAAGTGATGTTTTAACATTTCCCAAGTGAATATTTTTCAGAATTTCTGTTTACACTAAGTTTTCTCATGTAACCTTTGGAAGCATTGGAGCTTATCTGGGTTGCCAGAATACCAGTTTTCATTTCAGCTCTATTCTTAATGGCTTGGAAACGTACATCAGACCATCCTGAAACCATAGCTGGTTTGACGGCCTTATGACAAGCTTGTCAAGACAGCTTGAAGTAAGTTCACATACCATTTCCCTTCTGAGTTTCATTCCAGTTTATTTCAGAGACTGCTCTCTTGTAGGAACTGGACAGCAAGTATCCAGGTCTTTAGGACAGTATGCTGCATGCTTTTGTTCATCTTCATTAGAAAAAGCTACCAAAGCTTCAGTGACAGGCCTACTTTGCTAAGTCAAAGGCATTATCTTAATTTATGCCAGCTGTGGTTCTGACCAGTATTTTCAGCAAGTAGATGTCTGCATCTGTTATTTTGGTAGCCAAATCTTAGCTTCCTTTAGGGACTGCCTTGCACAAGAATCTAATATAAATTATGAAAACATAGTCCATACTGTGGCACTCCTTGGAGCTGAGAACCAGCTTAGGAGGAAGCAATAAAAAAAAAGTCAACAAATCCCAAGCAGACACTCTTGGCTTAGAAAGAAGAAACTGGACATAGTCCTTCCAAAGATGGTTCTTTTTGTAGACTATAATGGCTCACTCTCAGTAGCCCATGCTTCTGGGTAAGTTTTTGCAAAGTCACCTTTACAGAAACTTACTTTGCACCCTTGTGTGGGCAGTCAGTAGCCGCACTCCTGCTCTACATATAGTTTCAGTAAGCCTATTCCAAGCTATTTAGCAAAGTGTGATTTGACTGCCCTCTTCCAACCTTATTTATAAGCCTTTGACAATGCCTCCATGTCTGCACATAATAACCGTAGTCAAAAAATTGCAAACAGTTTTCTCTGAAAGGCCACTTTCTCTTCCCTCCCCGGCATTAAAAAGGATTGTTTTCTTCACAGCGTCAGCAATAAAGCGATCCACAGACTGCAGTCTGACTTTTATCCACAGAGAGCATTAAGAGCTGCATCTAGAAGCAATCCAAGGACAAATGAAAGTGGACTGAAAACCAGCACAAAGCTGCTCCGTGCTGGCTCTGGTCCTAAGAGTCCCCACAGCAAGTAGCACTAAGTTAGTGATAAATTAAATGGAGAACTTACTTAGTACTGTTTTACAAACAGTAAAATTTAAATTAAACAGTAAAATGAATGAAGCATTTAGCAAAAAACTAAGGAACTTCCTGAAATTCAGCTTGTTTCCGTGCTGTGTACTGGATCCAGGCTGTCATTCAGCTTTTTTAAGCATTATAGCAGAATCCTTAAGCATTAAGTGTAGCAGGTCAACCTGGCATAGGTCAGGGATGAGTAATGCACTGTTCCACCAAACACAAGACAGTCTCCTCTCCTGATGTGACAGTGACCTTCCAATGCCTGGGGTGATAACCAAGGCACCTTGCCCATTCCTCCTCCATACTGCCATGTGCTGGCAGTTCCACCCGGAAAAAGTGAAGAACTTCAATGGGGCATTGAGACTGGGATTCCAAGGGTAAATAATTTTGACTGTCACTCAGTAAGATTACCTTGTGTGATAAGACACTGTAGAAGAACAACTAAATTTTGGGACATTTTCAAGAGACTGAGCAGGGAGATCCTACACCTTTCCCATTGACCAAATGTATGTTGTACCACCAACGGCACTGTTCTGAATGAGAATGTGCCAGACATGTTGTGGCAGTCTTCCATGGAAGTGTGCCTTGTTGTAGATTTAAGCCGTGGCAAAACCCCTGTTTAATTAAAAGAGTATTTCTTTGTGTTTGCCATCATGTTTTAAAGCTAAAAAGCTTTCAAGCTGTGACAAGTACAAAGAATAAAAAGCCCACTGCAGCTGATGTTGACATGTTTAATTATATACTTAATTTCTGTGGTGAGATCTTGCAACCTACCTATCACCATTTTCCCAACATCCAACAGAATGTCCCAAACCACCGGCACAAGGTCTTATGGTTAAAATAATTTCCAAAAGCCAAAGACCTTAAAGCAGCAGAGTCAATGCTGAAGTAGTACAGTATTGTGTCAGTTTACATAATTCTTTGCACATTATTTGGCTGTGAGACTGCATATGCTCCTCCTCAGGGAAATTACTGCTGCAGCAGCTTCCATGGCAATAGTCCACAGCACTCTTTTGCCACTGTAGTTTCCTATTAACATTTTACTGCACTGCTCCTGGCAGCCCAGCTGACACTGGGCGTATCTAGCAGATTAGAGATGACCATCGATGTGCTGACTTCATACACCACCTGTAATACAGCTTTTAGTAGATCACGTAGCAGCTACACATCTGCCTGTGGGCACAGCTGTGCACATTTATGAAATAGCTGTACAAAGCAGCATGGATGGTTTTTATGTCAGCACAACTCCCATTACCAGCAGGGTGACCTTCATATCTAATCCCAGAGGAATGCTTAAGGACGGTTCCACGGGGGGACTCTTCTGCACTGGCAACTCTTGCAGGTGCATTCCCACCATCCCATCTTTCTGTCCTAGGCTCCTGGTCTGTTCTAGTATACACTGTTCACAAATATCATTACCCCCATGCAACTTGCCCCTTTCCAGAAATTTAAAATAAAAATCCACCTGTATAAGCATCAGCACTATTTGATGCGAGGACCCCGCCTTGAAAGGTAGGACTTTTGTGTTCGAAGGAGGGAAAACAGCCTGGTATGTTTTCCAAGCAAATAATCAGAATATTTATCTTTTGTAAATCAAAGTCAGTAAGTCAATATAACTGATGCAACTAATGAGATGCTGAAAGCCTTCACATCAACTCCTGCTATTTACATACAACACACATGTGCCATTGAAAAATGAACCTCCAGTTTTTGAGTAAGTCTCACAAAGAAATGGCTTTGTTTTTTTTAAAAAAAAGTTATTTAAAAAAAAAAAAAGGAAAAAAAATATAACAACCAGAAATCCAGACATTTCAGTAAAGCATTGGAGACAACCTTATAACGCATGAACATTTATTTTAGTACAGAACCTTCTAAAGATTCATCTCCATCCCACATGAGCTAAAGTAGCTACAGTACCAGGCTCTGCAATTACTTCCCAGCAGCAACAGGCTTTTCCTGGAGAAGACAGGGAGTATTTGTTGGGGTAAGCACATAGTCCCCAAAGTATTCAATGCTACTTCTCAAAACAGACATAAGCACCTACTGCAGCACCCACTTGGGAGAGGGTGATCAATAGGGTGGTGCTGCAGCTCTGCTAGAAGAGCTCAAAACCTGGAATCTGCCAAGGAGGCTGATGACAGGAGCTGCATGGGGATATACTCAGGCTTTTTCAAACCTGTTTCTTTTAGATTGTACCAGTCTCCCTTGGATTTTACTGTTCTCTGTAGGAAAGTGTGCACTTGCATCTCTAGGTGAATTTCATCAACTGCCCAGGAAGAAAATTCTTCTCCAAAGTCATCACCCCAGACTCAGAGGCAAAGGAGTTCTCATCACTCCATGCTGCATCTGCACTTACACACCTGCATTTAAACTTCCTGGCTTTAATTCCCTGGCTTTATATTCTCCATGTTCCTCCCCAACACCCACAAAAATCTTGGGACAAGCCACATGCTCTCTGCTGATGCATTAGGCTTAGGGGGTAGATGAAAGTGTTAATATTTTCCTAGGACACCCAAGATGTGGAGGTCATGTATTTGCAATCCTTGCTAGGGTCAGGACTCCTTTACACACGCACAGTGTGCTTTTTGTTTTCGTCTTGCTTTTTGACTCCTGTCCCTGTTGTTACATGGCCTTTTTCCATCCTTGTTCTGCCTGTCCTAAGAAGTGACCAGTGCTGCAGGCTGTCTGAACATCTTAAAACAGGCAAGCCACTGGAAAGTTCAATAAATGACTTCTATATACCATGCACATCAACATCCCTAATCCTCTTACCACATGCAGGACACATGACACTCCACGGCACTCCAAGTGCTTAGGCTTTCCAATAACTCTGATAAACTCACAACTTGCCAGTTTTAAGAAGTCAGTGCACTTCTTCAACAATTAAGAGTGAAAAAAAAGGCAGTCACCTGTGAAACAGATGGGATTTATTACTTGTACTGCCTGTATTAACTTCAGGGTGACACAAATGCCACTGTACCCCCGGGGAAGGTTTTCAGGGAGTTGCATCTGCAGAGACCAAGCCAGAAACACAGCTCGGAGCTAAACAGCGCATAGAGTCAGAGCGGGATCCTCAGTGGCACAGCACTGCTCACTCTCAGCAGCAGCAGCCCCACTCCTGCAACCTCTGCCCAGCTACTGTGTGCAGCCTGTGGAACCGCTCAGCTCCCGGCAGCTCCCACCATGGCCCGCGCCTGCTGTGCGGCTGGCGGGCACAACAGGCCACAGAACTAGCTTTGCAAAGAAAAGCATTGTGTGTTTTTCCTCCACAGCATCTCAGGTGAGATGCTTTGTCGCTCTGGAGCCAAAGCCCACCTCTTGAAAGACAGGCTTAGCATGCTGCATTCTGAGATCAGGCAGGGAAAAGACTGGAGGTCACCAGATAGGCATTGCTTACTAGTAGCCACCCAGAACACCAGATTACAGCTACTTTTAGACGTCAGCTTTCCCAGGCTTCTTGGGGGCTGCCAACATATGAACCAATAAAAGCTGAAAGATCTCAGAATAATTAATCACTGTAAGAACATAGCTTAGGTTACGAAAGGAGAAAGTAACTTGTTTTTCTCATCTTGGACCTAGCAGCAAGAAAGATTTCACACAGTAGAGATTTTCAAAGAACTTCATGCTGTGTTCACATTAAAAAAAAATGGGAGCCTCCCACTTCCTAAGCTTTCTGGACCTAACTGCTAAAGTTGCTTTGATATTATAGACAGATTTGCTCCTTTGTGTGGCCCTTCCAGTTCCTTGGCCATTTGTTACTATGGTCACAAAGGTCTCATTTAAACAACATTTCTTTCCATTCATTATGTTGACTGCCTCATAAAATAAAACTAAGTAAGAGACCTACTGTGAAACTCCATCAGCTTCTTCCATCAGCTTTGATACAGCTCCTTTCCTGCTCACTGTGAATGGCCCTGAGAAAATCCGAAGCCTACCAGACAAGCTAGAATGTTATTTATTTGGGGAGGAGAGAGAAGACAAAGAAAGTAGGTGAATATACAGCTTTTGATCACAGCTACATCTGGGTCTGGTAACATCCCTGGCAGGGGGATTCAAACCACTTCACAGAAATTCTCTTTCTGGGCCTGGACTGAAGCAGTTTGGCAGAGCTGGAAACAAATGACTACAGTCCTCCTTGCCAAGATCCAGGCACCATCTGCTTTGGTCACACACCAACTTTTATCAAGATCCTTTCATAGATTTTAGCACAGTGCTTTCCAACATGGGGTGCTGCACAAGACCATCTACTGGGGCACTGGAAGAAAACATTTTTCTCTATTGTTTAGCAAAAAAAAATAAAAACATTAAACAGTGTTAATTTCATCTTTATCTCATCCTGGTTTAAATTCTGGGTCTGTGTATTCTTTATAATGTACATAGTAGATTAGTACAGTAGTGCAGGTATATAATCTATAAATAAGTAAATAAATAAACATAGATTGGGGTATCTGTTGAAAAAACTTCTACTGATAGGGGTGAAGGATCAAAAATGATTGAGGAACACTGCCCTAGAGCTCTCCAGTAACCGCATTCAGGACTTAAGCAGCCTAGCAGATACAGTTCACCCTCCTTCTAGCAGAGAGCTGAATGCGTGCTCATATCCTATAAGCTTCAGCTGATCTACTTGTAGGTTTTATACCAATATAAAAATGAGCCATTTCCCTTTGTCCTCCAAGGAAACTGTCTTCTTGTAAGAACAGAGGAGTGGTGCTATCAGTCAGAGGTCCTTCTGCATTGATACAACATTTTGTACGCCACTAGAGAAATATATATCATTCAAGTCATGTCACATATCGCTAAGGTAGTACCATCTACGCATATGCTTATATGCATCTCTGGATTCAAAGAATAATGCACTGTATTTATATCCCTTGACACTCCCTTTTGAATTTTAATTTGCATCACTCACAAAACAAAAGGAAGTGTAAGAGCCTTGTGTTTTTATCTAGCAGAAATAGGTTTACAGAGCAGAAATTCATTTTGCAGTCAGGCATGCAAATTATTCATCCTAAAAGCAAGACTACAATATGTGTCATGGCGGGGAAAAAAGGGCAATGTATTTTTACTACAAAAATTCTCCGTAGCCTATCCTGAAGCTCCTTTGACCTCCCTCCTGGGCCTTATGACCACCACAGATTTTGGTCACTCTTCACAAACCTTGGCAAGCAAATTGGAACTCATGTTCTTCAGGAAGCATGGATTTTTCCTTTTGATCAAGGGATTTAGCATTAGTTCCTACCACTCAAAAAATCTGATATCAGATTTTCTGCTGTTGTGACAATATGGAGCAAACAGGTTGTACTTTCAATAAACATCAAAAGGGATGTCTTAAGAATTTTTTGAGGCTACAGTGTGACAATACTAACCTCTTCTAGGGTCTTTTCCCCCAGCCCAGCAGAAACCATTTGAGGCAGATACCTAACCTTAAGCTACAGTAATCAAATTATTCTTTGGCATCAGTGCAACACTACCCTGAAGTGCATGTTTTTGAAGTGAGATTAAGCATATTTCTTCCAGCCTAGGATTGCTCCAAACAAATGATTTAACAGTATAAGTATTATAATGTCAAGTGATGCAGTCCATAATAAAACACAGAAATAATTGCAAAAGAATGAATTCTGGCAAGTGTAGAATGGAGTCCTTGAAGAGACAGCAAAAGAAGTGCTTAAAACTCTGCTTAGAAAAAGCTTTTTTTTAACTTGAGTTGAAAAACTTACTTACTTTCTCCTCCCTCTTCTAAATTAGAAACGAGGCAGCTAACAATTACTCTCTACAGCAGTAGTCAGAGAAAGCAAAACTTAAAAGAAATCTTTGTGTCACCTTTCTTTAGGAAGCATTCAAGATCCAGCACTATGTAGAACATTGACTTCAGTTAGGCTTAAAGAGGAAATGAAAAGCAACAGCTACACAAAAACTGCTTATAAAGATCATAACATTTTGCTTTCTTTACAGAAACTATCACTTGATTTTGGTGGCATCCTCCTGCATCTAGAACCAATGTCTGGTGGATAAGGGACTACAAGGTACACTTGGCAAAGTGAGCAAAGAACCTGACACACAGTCCCCACTCCTGCCAGTACAGATGATTGAGAAGGGAGAATATTCCTTAAATACTTGTTATAAAGAATTGGGCCCATTACTCAGTGCATTAGCCTCTCAAACTGCACCAGTGTCTTCTATTAGACAGCAGGAGCACAGATGCATTCACAACCCAGACACAATAAAATGCTAACTCAAAGCTCCAACTATGTGGGCAGTTGACACTCTTGAAGTACAAACTTCATCCAAAAAGAAGACTGAATAATCATGAGATAGCCAAACCCATAGAAAAACACCACTATTAGATCTGAATTCAGATTTTTGTTGAGCTGCATACTGCATTTCTTCCAGCTTTTTAATGCTACATTTGACAGTGAGTGTGACAGTTCACATATTGTATCTCCCACAAAAGAAGATCTGGAACATCAGCTGTAGCAAGCTTAGTGAGCAATATGGTCAGGAGCACCTGGCCATAATTTTGGTATGTTAGAATTACCACCTATTATTTTTATGCGACACTATGAGGAACGACCAGGCAGAGTCTGGTTTCACATGACCTCACTTCTCAACATCAACCTGATTTTCATCAAGGACATGCTGCTGGAGCCCACAGGCTCTTCTCAATACAAATGCGCTGTCTAATAAGAGTTGAACTCAAGCGAGCCATGTTTCAGTGAAGGCAATTCAAAAGGCTGTCACTCCATCAGCTATCTTCCCATAAGTTAGGTGAGAACTCAATATCTGGAAGACCTTTACCTTCTCCTCCCACAAGAATGGACTTGAGCACATGGGGCAGTGCAAAACTGCACAAACCGGCTTACTAAGAAGCAAAATTTGATGAACTCCTGCCCCTGACTACCTGCAATTTTAACAAGAAGAAGTGGAGACATGGTGTCCAGCAGAGCCCAGAGAATAAAAAAAGGAAGTTTCATAATGACTAAGAACAAGATGTCAAAATGTGGAGTATTGGTAGAATCTATATTAAGACATAAGAGAAACGTTCATTTTTATGACAGGAGAAGATTTTAGAAAGCAAAATACAATTAGAGAAACTAAACGCTGTAGTACAGAAGGGCAGGTTAGAAAGAGGTTATATTGCAGATTAAAAGGATTCAGTAGAAACTGAAAGCTTGAAAGTAAAGTTTTGAGCAGCTTTGCTACACTTATTTCTTGTTCCTTTTCTGATTAAAGTATTGTGCTGAAGGTTTCTCCCTTTAGCTGCCCATTTCAGCTTAGGAAAAAAAAAAAAAAAAAAAAAGAATCCCATCACCCTTTTATCTTAGGAAGAAAGCTGACATTAGAACAATTGGCAGTGTACTGCTCGATGTCAAACTGCTCCAGGTCAGTACTCAGATCCCTTCTGAGTCAACCTTTCAGCAAAAGACCTGAAGAAAAGGCACTGTTTTTATTTTAATGTCTCCCTCACTCTCCTGCAATATATGTCCATAAAATACTATCAAATGTTTCCGCTTCATCATACGATACAAATGGCTGCTTTTAGAAAAAAACTAATTCTCACTTAGTTTCTTTTCATTGATTCAGGGAGAGATAGCAAGCAGTGAAAAAAAAAAAAAAAAAAAAAAAAGAGAGAGAGAGAGCTAAAAACTAGTATAATCTCAAATACAGCATCACATTAACAGTGTCAAGTCCATTTCATATTTCTAGAACCATTTCATATTCAGTACCCATTTTGACAGTACCAATTCCAAAATATCCATATCTGAATATTTTACACCCACCATCTGTTCCCAGAAAGCAGTTAGGTGCCTGCACTACTATTTGCACTCAACACAATTCAATGTATTTTGAATTTACCTGAGTCTAGTGGGATTATTGTTTTTGGTACTGCTGGCTGAACTCACACCCCTCTTAACCAGAAACAGCTATGTCTTGTACAGAATGATCCAAAACACTCTTCAGTAAAATAAAAGGGACATGAAGAGGAAGAAGGAGGAAGTGAAGCCAGAGTAGTTTTCATGACACAGAGATTCATGATAACCTAGGCTTGCTTCAGCTGGAAGGGCAAGGATTTTGGCTTCATTCTCAAGGCAACTAATGAGGTTCATAACACAGTAAATTTCAACAGTATGAGGACAGGACACCAGAAGCTGAAATACCTATGACAAAGACAGATAAAAATTTGAATCTTTTAGTTTTAGTTTGGTATATATTTTTCTTTCTAATCCTCAAATACTAGGAGCCCCATAAGAAGAACCTAAGTGAATGCATGTTCAAGGTAACCTGTTAAACTGGGAAAACAAAGACCTCCTAAAATAAATAAGAGCCTTGGTGACTTTAACTTGTTGCTCTAATCCCAATACTCCTTGAACACTGAATAGATTTTAAAGAAAGACTAATGAAAGACATCAAGACAAATGCAGACATTTGTATCATAGAGAGGTCACCTTAAAATAATCTTAGTGGATAAGCTTCTAAGATATTACTTACAGGAAAGTTGAATTTATCTGTTCTGTTTCTAGCTAGTGATTTGTAAATTGGCAGCAGCACAGATGAGTAAGAGTATTACTGTGTCCTCCTCACCCAGATCCTTGACTGAGAAAGTTGTCTGGATGAAGGGAGGTGACTTTGGGAAAGGCATTGTTTCATTTTTTTGCCAGGACATGGAATTAAAACCAATTTTATGCTCAAAACACTTTCAGAAAATACTGGGCTGATCATCCTACTAGATAGCATCTGAATTTATTGGCCAAAATAAATTGTAAAAACCCATATTGAAAGTTTTTCCCTAATTATCTGCTGAAATCATATTCTGCAGAAAAGTGATAGACAACTGACTTCTAGAAGTCATTTTTTGACAGCATAAAGCAGGTTATTGGTTATCTTTAGTGGAGATAGTGGCATACTATCTGATTTATGTAGTATCTTTGAAGGAATGTAAGACCTTACTTGGACATCTGAGCAATTTGTCAACAAAGAGTTGATCCTATGCTGGAAAAGGCAGAGAACTACAATTAGAAGTAGGAGTGCACTCTTGCAAGGAAATATTGTGAAGAAATGATACTTTCTTATTTTTATCTGAGGGGGGGAAAAAAGAATAAAAAAGAGAAAAAGAAATAGCTAGAGAAAAAATCCACAAGAAAGCTAAACAGCAAATCTCTTTAAATATACTTGAGGTAAATATCAGGAACAATGAAGATGTAAGTGCCAAAAAGTAGTCTTTGATGGTGAAACAAATTTGCAATGCTCACAAAGAAGTGAAGGAACAACCTTCTGATACCCAATCCATGAAATGAATAACCATGGAGTAGACATTATGTTCTTTCTTTCCAGGACACCTGTTACATGATCATCTGCTACTGCAGGCATCTGCACCATGACTTAGGTGGGCCTCTCCCAGACTTGCACATGTCTTCCTCCATGTATCCACCCTTATGGTCTACAGAGGGTGGTGTTGGGATTCAGTTGCAAGGAAGATCTTTATACCTCAAGAAGTGTCATGAACAGAGGCAAGCTCAAATCCAGGCACCACTGGATGACGCACTGCCTCCAAAGGGTTGATTGATAACCTCACAAGTCTTTGGGTAGTGTCACATCAGCCATCCCTAACATAAGCAGATTAGTGTGTTAAACATAAAAGAGTCTCAGAATAAGTAATTTGAGCAGAGATACAAGATTCACAGACACACCGTTTATTACCATAGAAGTGAGGGAAACTACACCCTAAGTAACCATCAAATCTGCCTGGGCCTCTTCCCGGGACAAGGGGAAGGAGGGAGTTTCACCTTAACAGCTCAGGCAGCCTTCTGCAAACACAAAGCTCTTCCCCCACAAGCTGCACAGCCTTCTCTCCATTCTAAAAGTTGACATGGAAGATGCAAGAAGCAAGTCCTTTGCATAACCAACATTTAACTTGATACTAAGCAGTTTGCTAGTTTATCTTAGCCAATCTAAAACAAAAGAAAATAGTGCTGGAAGGGACCTCAGGAAGTCCTTCAGTCCAAGGTCTCTATCCCCATTCAGCACACATATACTGGGTGCCAATCTGTTACAAGAGATATAACAGGTTAATGACACTTGTTCTTACATTTTCAGTGACACATTTGTCTTCTGCACCACTGCACTATCTGAGAGTTTCTATCATGTCTGATTCAATTATCCATCAATTTATACCCATTATTCTTCATATTTAGTTTTCAGAGCAGGTAAGGCAGATAATTCCCTCTCCTATAATAGTTCTTTTACTTACCCATGGGGCCCTTTGGCTTAAAACCAGAATACTAAAAGGCAGCCAAGTTAGTAGATTTTCCGCTTCTGTCCTTTCCCTTCATATTTAACTACATGCTTCTCACCTGAGTTGGCAACCCAGACTCTCTCTCTTAAGAGGCAAAACAGTCTAATTTCAAGACTTGTACACTCCATTTGGATGTTTGCCTTTTCACAACAGCATGACACTGAGTCACATTTGTCTGGCGTTCAGCTTCAACCACCAGTTCCTTTTCCACCTAGACAGTTCTTCCCCTCCATTTTCCACTTCTGCTGTTAGTCAGTGCTGCCTTCACACTAAGCATTCCCATCTTGCACCATGCCATTGTGTTTCCTGCACTAGACTATTTCAGGCTATCAATAACCTTGGAAATTCTCAGCGAACATGGAATCACTCCCAACTTCATGTTATCTAAAGGTTTAATAAACAAATTCAACAAGTCCAGCTCCATTCAGGAATGATCTTTCAGGTTTTCATTAATTAAAAATAAAATCAGGTGAAATTAAATAAAAATGTCCTATCAGAACATTTTAGCTTTTGACAGATCTTCATGCCACACATTTTTGGAGATGCTAGGCCACGCCTATCCAATTCAAATGGAGACAAACAGGCATTTTCAGTAATAACAATTTTAGTGAGAATACCTGATGGGTATTAGACCATATTTATCCAATCAGCTATTTCCGCTGTTTTATTTCTGCCTGCTTTGGCCCACTACACATTTTAATGTCTGTAGGATTTGTTGTAACAGATGTAGCAGAATGCAAAGCACAATGTGAAACTCAGAGCCAGTACTGCAGAGATTCTCACCTCAATAATTTGCCTCCAGTCCACTGCAGAAAACAAGACAGTAAAGTCTGTCATGGAACACAGTGACCATGGGGGGCCTCCACAAGGATCAGCTACCTCCTGCCTTTGCATAACTGCTGCACACACCAAAACCCCCACAGATTTGTTTCATACACAAGACAAACACTGAAGGCGATCTGAACCAAAAGAACTTGCAGGGCACCCATGAAACAAAGGTAACAACAAGAGAGCACTATCTCCCAGTCGCTCTGTGGCAGCAGCCAGGTTCTCCATGGCTGACAGGAGGGCTGGCTACCAACAGCCTGAGCTGTAGGGACAGGATACAGACTCCACAGCCACAGGGAAGTGGGCCGGAAGAACAGAAGAATACAACTGAGCACTGACAAATTCCTTCTGAATGCTTTTTTTGTGTTAGAGCCATTACAGAAAGTCATGGCTTTTGCCAAGGAGTTTGTTTCAAGGAGCTGCTGCCAGTGCCCCAGGGTCACCACCGTGCCTGACTGGCCTTGCCTGGCCCAGTGCTCCTTGACAGCTTCCCAGGGTCATCAGCCTCCAATCCAGCTGGGCCAGGCTCCAGCTTGGCACAGCCATGCCCTGCCATGGGCCCACCCACACACTGAGCCAGTCATCCCAGTGCCAGGGGCTGCCTCAGTGTCCTCGGATGCAGCTGTCCTGGCTGGGGTGGCAGCATGGCCCTGGCTCTGACAGACTCCAGGAGCACAATGGCAGGGGGCTGCTGTAGAGATTGGACAATCTCTTAGACCATCTCTCATGTGAGTTTAAGCGTGAGTCATTACCCTTAGTACAGAACCAGATAACGAAAGGCCTTTTTTGAGAGATCATTCTTTATTCATCAACTACAACCTCATCAAGTGGAAAGACCAAGATGTTAACTACTCTAAAACCCATCACTCTTTTCCCAAGGCGGAAGGTTTGCAATACACTTTGAAGACATATCCTTAAAAGAAAAAACTGAAGCTACTTGCAACAATGTTAGCACCATGAAAACAGCTACAGAACACTCAAATGCAGTCCAAATCTTAGAGCTTAATTTCTTTTATCTCAGAGTCAGTGACAAGAGGGAACTAATACAGATCTCCATGCATAAACCTTCAAACACTGTATTTTTCTTCATCCCAAAGCAACCACTAACTACATAAAAGGACAAGTTTATGAGTAAGGAATAACTACAATGGCCAAAAAACGAGGAAGTCTTCAGTTTAAGAAGGTCTTCTCATTTTATGATATTTTTTCAAAAATACAGTCCAGAAAGCTAGATGCTCTTTGAAAGACTAAATAAGAATTTATATCCACATATGTATTCATATCCATAATGCAACATATCCAGTAAGACAGATGTAAGAACTTCCCACATTTTTCAATATCATGCTGGGAATCCCTTGCCCCAAATCAAAGGTGGTTTATTTTCAGCTGGCTGCTGCAACACAAGGTTTATGAACCACCACCCTGCCCTCTGGGGAGGGCTGACCACCTCTTCCCCATGGATGAGGTGGAGTCACCGTCCTGAAAGAGTTCAAAATGCCGATGAATATGGCACTTGAGAATGTGGTTTAGTTGTGAACATTGTGGTGGTGCTGCGTTGACACTTGGACTTGATGATCTTAAAGATCTTTTCCAACCTTAATCTTGAATGTGTAAGGGCACACATGTGAGTTTCAATACGTGTAGCCTCTCCCAAGTAGTTTTCTTGGGCACGAACTGACAAGATGAGCATTGCCCAAGCCCTCTGTCAATAGGGTGCCTCTAGCAGCAGAAAGCACCATGACATCAATGGGAAGAGCCACATACCCACAGCTACGTGCTGACCCCTAGCACTGCACACCTACAGGTGCTCCCTACTCAGAAATTAACCAGCATCTACCTTTTCAAAAAAAAAAGCAGAGACAACTGCATGCATTGGATAGTCAGACTTTCCACAACAGTAAATTCTGTAAGTAACTTGAAAAAAAATAAAGATATTCTCATTTTTGCTTGAATTTAATTTTTCATGTACACCCACCTCCCTGCCATATGTAATCAGAAATGAATCACAGTTATAACAGCAGCTGCTTTAAGTATTTTTCTGCTTTTTCTTCACTAGAGATAACACCTTCATTTGTGCCCACTGATGGGCTTGCTATATCTTCCATGTCAGCCCAATAATTTTCCTGTCCAACACACAGCTAATTGCCCCCATCCATACAGACACACACACAATATTCTTCTTCTGTGTCTCCTGTGTATCCTTCTCCAACACGATTTTGGCATCCTTACAGTGTGCCTCATCAACTACATTTCAACTTGCCCAGTTTGCAGCTGCATAGCTAGAGCTTTGTACTGCTTGTTGAATAGAAGTTGCTTGGTTTTGCTCTTTGTACTCAACACCATGTATAGTTTGTCAGTACACGTCATGTGAATCCATCATGTTATCCAAGAAATCATAATCAAAAGCATGTTTTCTATCATGTTACATGAATATCAATTGTTTTCACAAAAAAATGACATAGTCCAAGAGTAATTTATACAGACATAAAATCAGCTGTGGAGCTTTCCAAGCATATTTTCCTGCAGTCTGACAATCAAGGAACTCAGGTTTAATTTTTAAAGGACCTACTCAGGTATGAGTTCATTCATTTTCACACAGAGCCAATGACTGGATAACATCCTGTTCTTTAAAGAATATGAACAGGGAGCTTGGATAAGCTCCTAGAAACTATGTCATACTACAAGAAACTGAGATGTCAAATGATAGTATCCTCATGCATTTGTCTTAGCCATGCGTTCCTTTTGAGTCCACCTGTTCTGTTTTCTAATAACATGCCCAATTTTAGTACTCAAAAGAATGAGGTATTTCAGTGATTATACTCCACTGACCTCTAGTCAGGATGTGTGACTATATCCACGATTTCCTTCCCTTTTAGAAATATCCTGTATTTCTAAAACTGCTAAATCCATCTACTCCAAAATTCTTGAAGCTTCAGCACAGGAGGGAAGCAAATTACCACAAACATGTAAGGGACATTTCCATTTTCTTTAAAGTCTATGCCATCCATGACAATTTCCTGTGACCTAGCAGTCAAGACAGTTTTCAAGTCAACTCCACCATTGGCATCCTCATTGGACTGAGCAGAGAGGCTGATTTCCTCTCTAGGCTGACTTAAAGGTATGCAGACATCGCAACTGTTTGATGTACTGTTTCTTGAGATGTTGACTAAAGGACGTGAGGAGCTGTAGGAACTGTTCTACTTTCAATAACCCGGTCAATAGGTACAAGGAGAAAAGACTCTATGCAATGGAGTCTCTATCTCTCGATAGAAACACTATCTATGCAATGACAGATCTAGGACCAAATATGCTTTTTCTCTGTAAAAGGCCAGACAAGTGTCTATAGAGAAGACCTTAATCTGTGGTGCTTATAGACTTTCATGTCTCAAGTACTGACCAAAATAGATTCTCTTTATAAAAGCAGAGAAAAAAAGTGTTGATTTTTTTTTTTTTTTTTTTTTTTTTTTTTTTTTTTTTTTTTTTTTTGCTGTGAAGTCTATCTAAATACCAGGTTATTCCTCAAATGCATGTTTAAGGCAGAGGTATGGCAAAAGAGGCAAGGGAACACAGAAAGCTAAGCAACACCAAATTTTTTAATCAATAAGGCTGTCATATGCGCTCTGTTCTCTTCAGTGATGATGGAAGCAAGAAAGTGTGCTCTAAAGCAATTAAAACTTCCTGATTTCGTAAGATGTGTGAGATATTAAGCCTTTGCACAATTCACTTATTTAGCAAAACTTCAAGACTTTAAGTCATCCTATAAAGGCTTTGCAAAGTAGTAATGTACATCTTTGAGACGTATTTATCCTATCTTTTTGAAAGTGTTGTGATACTGTCATGATAAGTAACTTCTACCCAGAATGCAAGAACAGATTACATAAATATGCATTTTTTCCCCCAATATTTTCCATGGTTATGCAAGTCAAAAGCAGCTAAGTTCTCTGATGGCATAAATAAGAACAAATCTTATCTGCATCATTTTATCCACTTACAGTCAGAAAATTTGGGCCAGATATTTCTGAAGCAGAATCTGACATAAGTGACAAAGTAGCTTTCTTACTCTAGAACTTTTAAATATTGACATCAATCTAGTAAGACTAAAGCATTCAGATTCTATTCCAGACTTGAACCAAGAGCTCCTGCACTGTTAGGTGGCAGCATGTATATAGCCCTCATTTATGGCCCAGCCTGACCCAAGAGCTCTTCCTCCAGGCCCCTTGCTGCTGGAATGCTGCCTTCCCATCTGACTGTCCACACTCTTGGGAACAGAAAATACCAGAAACTACTTTAACTACTTGCTTAAACTTCTTCAGTGTGACAAGATTGCTGAACATAGTCTTAGCAGCTTCAACCTGAGAGCATTCTGGTTACACAGCAGCATGTTCTTCAAAGATGGCAACTTATGGCACATTCAATGTTCCAGAGAAACACTCTGAAAATTCACAAAAGCTATTTTCACTGTCTAAATGCAACTCAAAGAGGATCTGCTATGCTCTTTCAGCAAGGAACATCCTTAATATTTTGTCCTTAGGTTTAGGCTTAAGAACAGGGTTTGGAGGGATAGAAAATGAAGGAAACAGTAGCACTAATTGCCTGTATCTTTAAGGACTTCAATATCAGCTTTTGAATGAGATTTTCCTGCTATTGCTGCCACCCTAAAACATAACTATAGCATTGCATCCTGACAGTAAGAAGTGCTCTTACATCCGAGGTCAAATTTTCTGGTTGCTACATGGATATACGACGCATTGAATCCTAGGAAGAAAAAGTCAGCTACCCCCAATCAGGAGCAACAAGCTGCAGCAATACCAGGATATTCACACCTCCAAAGAACCAAGAGCAGAAGTAATGGTGCCTCTATGTATTACAGAACAGTTCCTGGACAGATTACTGACCTAACAAGGGAAAGCACCACTCAGAGCCACCCCATTCCTAAAGAAAGGAAGAGCACACCAATTAAGTCTGAAGCAGGAGCGATCAGAAATGAAGGGATTATGCTGAGTTAGTAGCACACACTGGCTTGTAATAGTAGTTGCTTGCTCTCTCTCTCCTTTTCAATTATGCTTTCCCTATCCTAGCAGTAATTTGTTCTCTTATTCTTTCTGCACTCTACAACTAGGTCAAAAAGCTTGGATCCAGCACTTGATCATGCATGACATCATCTTTTTAAACACACATGTTGACCTACTCATGGACCTGCTGTAGCCAGGTGCTCTTTGTGAAGGAAAAGCATTTTCAGCAACTGCCCCAAGACCTCCTATCCATTACTCACATCCCAGTACTTCAGAACTTATATTACTGCTTTGATATTTGTGACAGAAATTTGTTTCCTCAACCTGATTTCATTAGAACTACACAGTGCCACAAGTTACGAGTTTAAAAATCAGGGTATCAAATCATATTGTTGGGAATTTTCTCACCAACTAACAGAATCATCTGCAAAATAGTTTAACAGGAAATAACACAAAGTGCCAGCAAGCCATCTGTTCTAACCTCTATGTTAAAGTTAACAGCTATTTTGGATTTCAACAAAGGAAATCAGCTAAAGCTATTATTGTTGGGGTTTTTGGGTTTTTTTCCCCCTAGGGAAAATAAGCACCCACTATTTTTGTTAAATGGAACAGTAACAACAGGAACTGGAGATTCCTGAAGAAGAGTCAGAAAACAAAAAATCTGGGACACAAACAGCACTGTGTCGCATAGCAATGACAGTCACTTATCTCTTCACATGTAAGTCAAGCCAGACCTTTCCCAGTTTGTCAGAACCTGCCACACAAGCAAAGCAGCATCACCACATATACATGCCATGCCTGACTGCAGACTGAGGACATACTCAACCATCTAACACACTGTCAGCAGCCCCCAGCACATCTGGGTCTCGAGTGTACTTCTGGGTGGAAGTATCAGTTAGCCTCTCTGTGCTCAAGATTAATTCTAGGGATGGATACAATGCTTTTTAAAGACATAAGTTAATATTGAGGCTGGGAAGCGAAAGGCACTAATAATTTATTCAAAAGAAAAAAGGGAAGCGATAGTATTTTCTATTTGTAGTTAAAAAGACCACAAGCTTTACAAGTGGCTCTTTATTTTTTCTCTTGGGAACTTTCACTCACTCAATAACTAACTCAAAACCTTTTCTTCCTCCTTTCATTCCCTTTCATGAAGGGGCAGTCTCCCCAACCAAACAGCTTGACACTAGGTTTGACCCTAGTCTGATTGAAGAATTTATCTCCAGCATCAATGAGGCTGAAGTCTCATGAGATGTTTGTCTCCTGGCATCAGATGATGTCAAGTACTTGCCCCTAAGCAATTCTTGAGATTTTGACCAAAAGGCCATGCTCTGAAGTTTTGGTGCTAAACAAAGGTAATTTTCATCTCAGTATCATGTAAACTTATTCCTATTAATCTCAGAACCTAGAAAGAAAGGATCTTACATCCAACACATTTGAACTGAGAATACAGTTTACTCAGTGCTCCACCTAACCCTGTATTTCTTGCTTGTACTCCATAAGGGGCTGAAAGACATGCTGTCACTGCAAGGCACCTTAGTAGAGACCTTTTCCTCAACAGGTACAGATACAAACTTTTGTGTCAGAATGGTGTCCAATGAAGCAACAATGGTGCCAGCACGTTTAGCATGACTCCAATGATAATATCTGCAAGGCCTAAAGCCAGTCAATGTACAAACTACATTTATAAGAGCTCAGTTATATACAATGCAGTAGTTTCCAGCTTGGAATTTGAGTAGTCAAAAATAAAATTATCACAGACGGTACAAGTTTCTCATATATCAAATCATGACACTACCTGAACTTCTGCCAAACCAAACCACCATTCTATGAAGAGCATGCAGCACCTATCATCATCATCACGATCAACAGAACTAAAGGGCAGAAGTAACCTCTTCTGCATTTATTAGTGGAAGGAAATATTCACAGCAATATCCATATACCTTCCTCAAGGGACATCTGCATTGTTCCTGTCAACCATAAATCTGACTCCTTTATTTTAAAGGAAATATGAATTCCTGAATTAACAGGTCATCAACTCAATTCCCTTCCAACCTAGTATTAAAGCATTAATCCCAGTTCTGTCTATGTTAAAAAGGATATTACTATAAAACAATAATACAAAGTAATAAGCCATCAAAAGCAGAGAAATTAAATGATAATCAATGTTGAAATATCATCACGTCATGAAGCTTATAGTCCAGAACATCATCTTAGATATGCTTATGAATAAGAACCTTCAATAGAACTCAGGAGTTCTTTACAGAGGCACATAACAGTGATTTTTAAACATTTTACAAGGTTCAGCTATTTACAGAGGCAACACCGCTCCTATTTGCACATTTGTCGGAAACACAACTGAACTTTCTCTGAGCTCCAGTGCTTGCTCCACCTTCCTCCCCAGCCATCCAAAGCTGCTTCCTCAGATAGGTTCCTGCCTGCCCCACTGCACAAATTTCAGCACGCTACACCGAGTGCAGCAGGACTTTTTAGCATTTACTTCTAAAAGCCAGATGAAGAAATTAAACACTACTGAAAAATACCAAAGACAAGCCACCTTAGGACAGGCAAACTGTCAACTCAATTGATAGCAATCATCCTATCCTATTCTGAGATGCACACCTTGAATTTCACATCCCAAATTTTCTTAACTATTAACCTGTTTTTACATTGCTTTGCTGCTCTGCTACACAGTCAACTTAGCAGTCGAGGCCTGCAGATACATTTTATGTTACCATGGCTCCCTCGGCAAACCAGTGGTGTAACTTGCCACACAAGCCACTTCACGGAGATCTCCGTGCTGTGCACTGCTGCTGTAGGTCGCGCTGTGTCATTTCATCCCTCCCTTGGTGTTCGTTCTGGCCAAAAGCTACGCAAGGAGGGTTAAGTTTAGAGACGGCTGCAGAGAAAACCCTGCAGCCAGGGGGAATCCCAGTCCCAATCTCAGAGCCCTCCCGCACAGCGCAGGGCAGGTAACCCGCGGCGCCCTGACCAGCGCTTTCTCCGGCTGTGAGCGGGGACGAGGAGCCAGCCGGGACACCCACCCTGCTCGGGGGAGCGCCTCTCCTCATTCCGCAGGGAGCCCTGCCACAGCCCCGCCGGGGAGGGGATGCCTGTGACTAAGCACACGCGGCCTCTCCTCGCCCTCCCGCTCACCGCCTCGGCCGGGCTCTCCAGCACCGGCGCGCCCGGCCCTGAACACAGCGGCCGGTCACCGGGGCCACTCCCGGGAAGGGGCCGGGCGGGAGGCACCCGCTGTGCCCCCGCCCGCGAGGCCTGGAGCCGGGCAGCAGCCGGGGCGGCAGCCGGGCCCGTGTACGGGTTTCGCTCCCGTGGCCGCGCCGCGCTCCGGGCACCCCCGCTAGCATCCTCGCGGCCGCCCGGGCCCGCCGCCCCCGGCCCCGGCAGCCCGCTCTCCTCGTACCGCTGCCATCCTTGAAATGAGGGGGTGGGACGTCTCGCAGCGACCGGGTCCAGCCTCCCTTCTCCGCTTCCTCCTCCTCCTCCTCCTCCATAGGGCCGGGGCCGCCCGAGACGGCGCTGCCGCCGCAGACCTGCCGCTGCCGCCGCCGCTCCGCCGGGGTGGCCGCCGCCCGGGGAGCGCGGCGCCGGGCCGCCCTGCCCCGCGGGCTCGGCACCCCCGGGCGGCCCTGGTCTTCCTCGTCGTCGTCCTCGTCCTGGGAGGAGGCGGCGGAGCGGGAGTCGGCCGAGGTGCTGTAGAAGGGGTTCCCGCTGCTGTCCTGGCCCGACTCCCCGAAGACGTCGTCGGAGATCTGCAGGCTCTCGTAGCGGGATCGGGCCGCCTCCAGCAGGGATAGCGCCTTCCTGCGGGCCGGCCCGCCGCCGCCCTCCGCCATCATCTCGGCCGCCGCCAGCAGCCGCCCGCGCTCCCCTCGGCCCGGCTCGGCCGGGTCCTGCGGCCGCAGGCAGCAGCCCAGCAGCAGCAGCGGCTCGGGCAAAGCGGCGGGCAGGCAGCGAGTAGGGGAAGCCCCGCCGCCGCCGCCACCGGGGCTGAGCCCTGCCTCCCGCTCCCGCCCGCACCACCCGCCCCTGTGTGTGTGCAGGGACATGGGGGGAAGGAGCCAGCTCAACATCTCCAAGTACCACATCCAGCCAATTGCCGCGGCACTCCGCGCTCGGGAGGTGGGGTTATATGGGCGCCGCGGGCCAGCGCGGGCCGCCCACCGCCCGCCCCGCCGCCCGCCGCCGCTCCGCCCATTTAAAACCACAGCGCCGGCTGCCGCGGGGCTGCCGCCGAGCCCCGACGCCGGGAGGGGGTTTCTAAGCCCAGCACCGCTCCAGCTCCCCGTCCTGGCCCCGGGCCTGGCCCTCGGTCGCGGCCCTCGGTCCCGGTCCCGGCCCCCGGTCTCGGCCCTCGGTCCCGGCCCCCGGTCCTGGCCCCCGATCCTGGCCGGAGCTGTTCGCCGCCGCGGTGCTGGAGCGGCGCAGGACAGGCAGGAGCGCTGGCCTCGGTGCCTGCGGGTCCCTCAGTAGCGCCCGCCGTGCGGGGAGAGGGTGAAGGGCTCCCGCGGGCCGGGAGGAGAAAGGCGCCGAGGTGTTAACCCGCTGGGTCCGAGCTTCGACAGCGTGACCGGGGCCACACAGCTCGTCATGCACGACAGCGTGAGCCGTGGGGGCCCTCATGTCGCTGCCCCAAAGCAGGACGCAGAGCTCCAGCGCCGGGGCAACACTTGAGGGAAAGTGGGGAAGGCGCTGGAGCACAGGGCTGTGGGACTCCTGGCTCCCAACAGGCCCTACCACCCGGCTTGGGCTCCGCGGAGGCTTTGCTCTGGCCTTGGGGGATGCGCACATGCTCCTGCTTGTCCAGCTCTCTGCAGGGTGTGGGGCTCAGCGCCTCCAGAGCATGATTTGGTTTCTCGCGTGAGAACAGAGTGAAGTAACCCTTCTTCCAAAATTGCCACCGATTTAGAAGTAATATCACGGCACAAGAAAAACGAGGAAAGTGAAAACACCCGTGTTCTGACTGGATTAGTTAAACATGATGCAGAAGTATCCTTGGAGTAATCTAAGGATTGCATACAGCAGCTGATGCCCCTGGTTGTGCAGCAGTCAGAATGGTCTCTCTGATGTTACAGGAATGTTTGAAATCTCTGATCAAGGCTTATTATTTACTATTGGGCATCCCACTGTGCTGGCCACTGTACGAACACTTACTAGGATGACAGTCCTTCCCTCCCTTGTCAACAGCAATAGAAGCTATTGAGCCTACCCTTTCACAGCACTGCTTTCAACAAAAACGGTAATAGGATTTGGGGGAGGAGGGGGTTGCAGCATATTATTTGCGATTTTTGATGCAAACTTGGGTGTAGGATGGTCCAAAGGTCAGTTAATGCTACAGATTTAACAATTTTTATAACACTGAATGTTTCTGTCTTTAAAAGAGGAAGATTAATGAACTTCTGTTGATTCTTGGGGACTCTAGCACAACATAGAAAATTATAAAAGCTGGACTGTGTACACATTTAAAAGACCAACCTTATGTTCTATTCAGACATTTTTAAATTGCAATGGCTTCATTAAAACTTTAAAGTTCTATATAATGTATACAAGCAAATCCAGAGAAAAGAAACCATCTTCTGCATCCCTAAGTAAACAGTGTATTTTGAGGGATGAGATTTAAGTTGCATTTCTACTTTGAAAAATGTCAAAACTATCTTACTGGTTATATTAAAAAAATTATAAGTTTACATACTTTTTTTTTTTTAATTGTAAGCTCAACCAACTTAACCTGTGAGTTGAGCATTGCACTGTCTTCATTTCATCTCACTGGTCACCAGAAATCATAGGTCTATAGGTCAAGCTATCTTTTTTAATTGATCCATGCCACCCTCTGTCTTCAGAATGGGAAGGCGTGATTGGATATGCCGAAAATTTCTTGCTAGTAATGATGAGTGACCAGATTGAACCTCATGAATCTTCTTTGCTGGGTTGGCATGTGGAAAGCCACAGATTCTTTTTCACAAATGTTGTCTGTTTTGTTTCTCTTGAAACAACAACAACAACAAAAAGGATGGCCTTTGTTGACCTTCTCACACAATGGTTTTTAAGGCTGAAAAAAAAGCCACTTTAAATATGTTGACAGGTTCTTTGTAGTAGGGACATTGAAATAAACTTTTGATTTTAACAAGGGTGGAGGTGGCCATCCAGGTAATGTAGAATTTATCTTGGCATCCAGGTTCTATGGAAGTGTCCATGGACACACAAATGTCTTCAAATTTACTGATTCTTTTCTGTGAAACACAACAGTTGGAAGGACTGCTCCAAAGCCCAAGACAGAAAGAGAAGGTTTTTCAGAATAGACTCCCAGTAAAAGAATTGATGGGAACAGTCCAGAGACTGGAGAAACCCACAAAGCCCTCTCTAGCTGCTGGTTGCAGCAAAGACAATGTCTCCCAACTTGTGCATCCTTTGTGCCAAAAACAGGCTCCCATCCCAGCTGGCTGATGGACACTGCCGGAACATTCCAACCTAATGACAAAAACTTGAGTTTTCATTTTGTAAGAGAGTGATGGACACAAGAGCTCTGGGAGGAGACCACTGCATTGATGGAGAGAAGTGGGACTGACCCTTTCATCTACCAATCCAACATGACATTTTAATTATGGAGTCTGCTGCCATGCACACACATGCAGCTTTTGTTGATGGAAATTTCCCCTCTTTCAGCATAGTCTCTACAATGACAGGTCCCTCTTCTGCCTGTGCCACAAGCAGAGAAATTGCTGTGGTCTCTTGTGCATGCATGGGAAGGTTACTTTTCTGAGGCAGGACTATAGAGGCTCCCACACAGGGCTGCATGCCTAAGGTTTTGGCTTGCCTTATGGTCTAAGACTTAGCTTTTTATATGTAGCCCTCCAGTCATCCACAGAAGCTGCTGACTGGCTTAGTGTAACCCGGAATGAGTATTCTGGATTGTGGAAATTGCCGTGTATGACATGCTAGTAGTCATTTGATCCCAAATGATTGCAGAGGCACAGAGATACAATGGATGGTTCTAAAAACGGTTACAAAAGTCCACTGGGTTTTTATGAACAGTCAAGAAAACCATCACCAGGGGTGGTTTGCAGTTGAAACATCTAATTATATAAACCTAATGGAATGTTATAAACATAGCTGTGTTTTCTCCTTAATCACTTAAACTTGTGTTTAGCCGCTAGAAAACATTACTAGAGTAAATGGACTTTTGTAGCCATGGCAACCTGTGGATCCACTTTTAACTTGTCTACAGAGAAAATGTTTGCTGTTTTTTTCCTTGAAGTTTTCTGACTTTATTGCAACAGCAAAGATGCCTTCTGTACACTCCTTCTGACCCTGACAATCTTCATGGTTAAGACTATGATACTGGGAATCCTGTGTTTCTCAGTTCTCAGTAACTTCTTTTTCATAGTTAGCTCTTTGAGGAAGGGTCTTGTGCCATCTTCCACCATACTTACACTGTCAAACCTTGGCCTAGATCCAATAGATTATTGACATTTCTGTCTCCTACCTAAGCTTCCTCACTTCCTATTGATTTTACAGAGTTTGTGAAGCCCTGGTGTGTGCCTGGTCCTTTCATAGCACAAATACACTGAGATGGAATAACATTTAATCAGATTACAGAATTATTCTTTTCTAATCCCTTGTTCTGGATTAGTGCAGTCTGGAATCTGAATTTCAAGCTGTCTTCCACCTCAACGCCCCAGTAAAAGGATTTTGTAGAGTCAGAGTCAAGTTGCTTATACAGGGTGAGGCCAGTGGGCTTCAGTTCCCTCTTCCACTGTTGCATGGCCTCAGAAGAGCAGAAAAACTCGGGGGAAAAGCTTCATCAGGACTGAAAACAATAATGAATTGGACCAAGTGGACTCTTTCCTTCCAAGCTCCTGAGGAGAGGGGAGGGAGGGATTGTCCCATCCCTGGCAGAGATCATGGATCAGTCTGGTTCTCAAACACATCACCGTTTGGTGTCCCTGCTTTGCAGGGAAGAAATCTCTGTGACCACAGCCAGTTCTGTCGCAGTGCTCTGCGCACCCTCCACAAAAGCTTCTGCTGCGTCTTGCTGCATGGCACAGAGAAAAGCATCTCAGCAGGGATCGACCTGCCCCTGTCCTGCCCTGCCTAATACACTGCTCCATGCAGGCTGTTGTGGAGCTCTTTCTCATCCACCCTGCAGCTCTCTTGTTGGAGGTAACATTGGTAATACATGTGGGTTAGGAGTTTTTTCTTTTAAATTCATCAAAAGTATTTACGGCACATGGTTTATTGAATACAATAAAAATGCTTGTCTAGGTATTTCTTTTTTGCTTTTTGTTTTCCAACTGTTTTGTATTATTTGAACCCTGTATTTCTTGGATTGATGTTTAACATTTCCCAAGCATGATGTTGACCCAAAACTCAAGAAAAAAGGTAAGTTGCTGTTTTCACATAAGAGAAATGGAGCAAATATATATTTTTTTCCTTACAGTATGAGAGGGAGAGATGATTTTTCACTCTTCTAATACTGAAGAAAAAGTGCACTGAAATCTAAAATTTAGGAGAGAAATTTCAGTGCTTCAGTGATGAACAATTTTAATTTTCAAATTAAGAACCTTTGGAAACCACATTTTTGTGCGTGCCCAGTACATTTTTAGCAAAAGCTCTGTTATGAACAAGACTCAGCTAAGCTCCAAAGGGAAGGATAAGGTGTGTTGCTCATGCATGCATAGAAAATCAGCTGTTTAATCAAAAATTTATGGAAGGTCCATGGAGTGTTCTGCAATGGTCTGCAAAAACCCTTCCTTCCTCTCTGGCGGGGGTGTGAAGCAGAGGCTGAGTGCAATAGGCCAGAAGCACAGAGCAGTGCTACCAGTCAAAATTCAGAGTGCTGCAGGGCTGCACTTGCTTTTCCATTGAAAACCACACCATTTTGAAATGCACTTTTGGAAGGGCTGATCCCACACACGCACTTCACAGTAAGACCTGAGGCAGCAAGGCAGAGCCTCAGGAGAGCACTCTTAAAGGCAGCAGTCCTTAAGCCAATGCTCCACAACAGCCTGTGTTCCCTGCAGTGTACATCAGCTTTAACTTTTGATCAACGTGGGAGCTGAACCTAGGAAGTCCCTGGGACTGGTAGTATGCAACCATCTGTAGGCTCTTTGTTTAGCTAGCTAATTCTATTAAAGCACACTACAGGATTATTGAGTTTGCAGGGCTTGATGGACAATGTTACTGATAGGAACTTAGCTCCTTGTGACCTACAACTCACAGTCAGGTCTGTGAGAACACTGCTTATCATGCAAATCACACATGCAAACCTACCTGATTTTCTACCATAAACAACCCTGTTTGCTGAAAATTATGATTTCAGATCCTATCCTGTATTTGTTCATTAGCTTGGTAAAAACATAATAGGATTTTCAGGGAAAGCTGTGTTGTGGAAAGACATGAAGGAAGTGACTAGAGAATGGGACTCTAGCCAGGCTGGTTCCTAGTTTGCCATCCTGCATTGTATTTGCTTTGCTGTGGCCATCCTTGCTTTATCACCACTAGTGTGCAGATTCTTGAAGGATCCCTCAGCTGCCAAGTCGGGTGCCTGCCTGAGTGCATGGGTACAGCCTTATTCTGTCTATTTCCTCCACAGATTACACTGTCATCTTCACATTGCAGCTCAAACTGGAGGGTTCTTCAGCTGCAGAATGTGCTCATTCTGTCTGAGTATCAGCTTGTTGATTTACCTTTCCAACACAGAAGTGAAGTGGTAAAATTGTTAAATAGTGCAAACATTAATCTTGTATAATAATAAGCTAAAAATTGATTATTAATTTTAAAATATCACGTGCATATTATTATTATTATTAAGCCATTAATGTTTATAGTAATAATATAATAAAATTAGAATATTATATTATTGAAAAGAGGCCCCAGCTATGTACTAACATTATGAAGACCTCTGCTTGGAGACAGAAAACATAACCCATAGTGCCCAAAGCCTGTTCCTTGAGTTGTTCATCATCTACCATCACTTTCTTTTTCTATGAGGAAATGCATTCTGGCTTCTAGCATGTTTTTCTAAAATGCCTTTTAAAGCCACCAAGAAATACAGTACCCCATCTGGCAGTTGCCAAGATGCATTGATTAGCGTTATCTAAATAGGCTCCAACCCATCAATAACCTGTGCTAAACCTTCTCATAAGAGATTGTTTCTTTCTATATATTTTGTTGTTGTTGTTCTAGTAACTTGTCAGGCAATTTTAATCCAATTAAAATAGGTAATCCTTGCAAAGCAGTACAGGTTAGCAAAGTGAGTTTAGACTCATGCTCTGTTGCATTTCATCAGACACTGAATAGATTAATTTATGTTTCGGTTAAAAGCAGCCCCCTTCATCACATTTTTTATGGGATTCAATTCCTTTCCAGAGGGGGAAAAAAAAGGCAAAAAGTCAAAATATCTTCTCTTTAGGGTGATTTGAATCACTTAAGGATCTTAAATGGAATCACATCTTCCCATAAAAAGAGAGTAATGTTAGTCATAGTCTGTGGCAGATGTCTGTTAGTCACCATTAAATTAGGAGAGTTTACCCACTCTGTTCAATCAGTGCAAACATGAAATAGATCAGGTCTCAATTAGCTGTAGCAAAAGAAGCCTTTCAGAAGTCAAACTTTGATCATAAAAGGGAACAATATTGAAAATACGTGAGGAAGCAGGGAAGAAGAGTGACAGACTATTTTCATTAACAAAAATAATGGTTAATCTCAAAAATACCTTCTGTTTGACATCTGCCCTCCCCCCATGTGAGATAATTTCTTTTTCCAAGCAGAGGCTGAATGTTCAGCCATCACAAAATGAGTGGGTTTTGCTCTTGAGGGTAACTGAACAGCTGCAGCAGTGAATGAAATGTACAAACCATTCCCAGCTCTCAGGATTTGGCCCATCAGGTGGTCCTTTCAGGGCATTGAACTGGCTGCTGGCTCAGCACATTCAGAATTTGTATTCTGAGATGCACCACTGAAAGCTACCAATTCCAGAAGCTGAGGTCTCTAAATAGCTTGTAATGTTGTCAGAAATAGGATATTTAAAAGACATCTGGAAAAAAGATGTTTGTGATCTTCTGTCAGAAATGGCTTATTTGCATGCCAGTTTTTCTCCAAATATGCAGTCAGGATTCAAAAGAGGAACATTTCCAAAGAGTGTTGTCAAGATAAAAATCAGATTTTTTGGTACTGCAAGATGGAGAAAATTATTAATTGAAATGCATTTTTAGAAGTTCCCTCTAAGTAACACTGAAAATAATTTTTCAAAAGCAAATCAGCTTTTGCATCACATTTACATTCTCCCGTTGCTGTTTGTGTAGCTTAGACAGTTTGGTTAATGAGTGTTACTTTCATGCAGTTGGACATGCCCTGACAAACCCCCTTATTTCTTTATCGTTCAGTGACCTTGTTGTTTGTTGGTTTGATTACATTCTAAAAGAAGCTTAACATTTTATTTAAAAAGCCTGTTCCAACAGACCTAGGAAAAGGTAACAAATTTGTTACGGGATGGAATCTTGTTCTGAGCTTTTTTTTTTTTTTTTTTTTTTTTTTTTTTTTTTTTTTTTTTTTTTTTGTGGAGAGGTGATGTGGTCTGAGAGGCATTAAAGCAGTGCCAGTGACCAGATGCAGCAGCCTCAAGCCAGAAGGCTGCTCTTCCATGTGTTCCGTGTCATTGCTACGTGGTGGATCACTGAATGGATCACCATTGCAGAGAGCTGCCGGCAATGCTGCTACTGCACTGTCTTCTTCCTGACAGTACCAACCTAGAGGTTAAATCCAACATATGAGCTATAAAGCCACTGTTTCTTGTATCTCAGTGTACTGCAACACATTGTCCCATGGTGGGGAGCTACTTCCTGCACACTGAGGCTTCATTGCAGAGCAGTCAATTTCTCAGGCCTTGGAACAACTCCTAGTGGCTTTGCTTGGGGATTGCTCTTCTTAAATCATCAGAGACTACTTGTAGAGATCAGTTCTGTCTTTGTTCTTATTCTGTCGCTGGTCAAACACTCAAGTTGTAGTTTGTTTAGAGATTTACCACGGTTTTTCCATCAGAGCATTGTCCAGCTATCAGAAATCTACAAAAATCGGGCAGAGTACATTGGCCTGGATTGGAATAGGCACCTTCTATGACATCAGGGTATCAGCCTTCCACATTGTCTGCTTTCTTCGAAAAGAGACAAAGAAAACACACTTTTTTCCCAAGTTCTTTTATATATGCAAACAAAACAAAACAAAACAAACAAACAAACAAACAAACAAAAACACTTGCTGGGTGAGCACAGTTTTTCTGAGATTGTTTTTTTTTGCAAAGCTATGTATGCTGAAAGCAGCAGAATGTTCATGGAGATTCAGCCATGGCTATAAATCTGTCTGTGCTTCATGTGTCATGTCCCAGTCTGCTTAATTTCATGAAGTAAAAGAAGAGCCACAGTGGGTAAAGGTTTTACTAAATTTTGGAGGGAAAATGACATTTTTCAGGTGCTTAGTTATTACTCTTTCAAAGTTAGTCTGTAACAGAGTCTAGTATAAAAGAAAGAGGAACACTTCTGAATGCCAGATGAGTTATTGAAGATAGATATTACGCAAAATATTCCAACTGCTTGCTGTCAAACTGTTCATTTGTGCACTGCAGTGTCTGCTTAACTTTTCCTCACTTGGGCCATCTGCCTTTTCAAAGTGGGGGTTTTTTTGTGTAAGATACACCCCTGGAGAAGATTGCACAAGCAACCCAAGGAAATATGGTGTTATTCTCCTAATTTATACAACAGCTTCATTTTCCTCTATCTTCTCTATTTTACACAAGTATTGTCTGGGAAATCTTCTGTCATACATGAAAGCTTCCTTTGCTGACTGTAGGCTGAAGACACACACTGGTTCCCTGCATTTCCTTTACACACAGCCCTCAACTGGTTTGTCTCCCATCTGGCCCATCTGTCTCATCAGGACCAGTAAGGGTTTTTGTCACTGATTCAACTGAGCATAGGCTCATGGACTTCATCTTCCTTGTAAGGTTTTCCTGGTAGAATATCTGATTTTAGGAATCTTTTCATGTGGTGGTTCTGTTTCGTTTTGTTGGTTTTTGTTGTTGTTGTTTTTTTAATCCTCTTCCCCCTGCCATGCTCAAAATACAGAAAAAAAATTACAAATTAATATCACTTCCTGGTGTGTGTGGAGCAATGAGGAATCAGAAACTGACTGACTTAGATGACATAAAAATATCTTGTAGGTTTTTGGATTCATAGTAATAACTCTTGAAAAAAAAGCTGCATGGCTTGATTTCCCCTCTGGTTTTCCTTATTAGTGGATTGCTACAATTGCAGAGGGAACATTCTCTTTTGCCTGTGATTCCTTACCCATTAAAGAGGGGAAATCACGCTGCTCTGTTGACTCAGCCTTCCTTCTCAGGCTGTACTGCAACTACCGGCATGGTCTGAATAGCCATTGAAACACTAAGATATGGCCCTGGGCAGCTCTGTGCCTGTCATTCCTGGGGCTCCATTTTCCTATGTAAGCCATGTCTTTGCCTTCTAGAAAGAAGGCAAAATCTGGTTCATAATTTCTTCCCATCCTCAGTTACTGCTACTAGGTGTCTGACAACTGTCTTCTCCAGGAAAACTTCCCATTCGCTTCTGCATCCTGGATATCTTCAACCACTTCAGCACCTAACTAACATGGTGATACCCTCAGGAACACACTGAGTATTTTACCCTTCTCCCAAAGACTATTAGTCTTAGCAGTACTTCAAGACTGATATGTAAATTATGTTACTCTGGAGTCTTGAACTTCTTAGTAGAGTAGATATTTGCTGCAGGCTGCTGCAGTACAAGTCAAACCAATTTTTTTTAAATGTAGATTAATAATTTGATACCATTATTTTCCAAGGACCGTTACTAGGGTTATTTTTGAATGTTCAGTCATGTCATAGCCCCAAATATATTGTATGATGAAAGTAGCTGGATTTATACTTTTAAACCATCTTTGTTTAATTTCAACTCCTTTTTTTCCAAGCAGAGACTCTGCAAAGATGAGCAGAGGTCAAATCGTCAGCAGTTGGCTGTAACACTGTCCCCTTTCTTCTAGTTCAGCAAGTTCAAATCCCATAAATCTCCTTGATCTTGAAATACACAAAAGCACACAGAAATCTAAAAGAAAACCTTGAGCATTTAGCTGTCTTGTAAATGTACTTCCAAATATATATTCTGCAAGATTTATCTTACAAAGCTTGTTAAACAGATGTGTTCAGTACTGGGCACCTTTTGTCTGGTGGTTTAAGTACAGAGACATTGATTCCACTGAGAGAAAATAATAAGTAAAGACTACTGACAAAATAGATGGTTGTATATATGCACTTCTTTAGGAATAAGGGCATATATATGAATTTCTGTAATTGTGGAACACCATGGAATCATAGAAAAGTTAGGGTTAGAAGGGAACTCTGGAGATCGTTCAGTCTAATCCTCCTGCTAAGGCAGAGTCACCTTGAGCAGGTGACACAGGAACATTTTCAGGGGGGTTTTGAATATCTCCAGGGAGGAAGACTCCACGAGCTCCCTATGCTCTGCCACCCTTAATGTAAAGTTCTTCCTCACGCTGATTAGAAACTTCTTGTGTTTTAGTTTAAGGCCACTACTCCTCATCCTGTCTCAGAGCACCAACAAAAAGAGTCTGGAACCAATGTACTCATATATTAGGGAAAATCTGCCTACTTCTTCATCATCTGAATGTATTTATAATTTGCCACATCAGTGAACAATTGCTTGTTCATGAGGATATATGTTTGCAGGTACCGAGATCAATCAATAGGTTAGGCTGGGTAATCTGGGGCGGTAACAGTGACTCAATAATATTCAGCCCAATTAGCCTTATCTGGCCATGAATGTATACTGAGCATATTGGGGAAGCCTCCATTTGTCAGTGCTGTCCTCTGAATGGAAGCAGCACAAAAACACAGGCTTGCAGCCTGGATCCCCTGAGACACAGAAAAGATCCACTTTGTTTGTGGTCCTCTTTTTTCCTTCACAAAGTTTCTGCCACATTCTTTCAGAAAGACACTTCAGACACAGCAGAGAGCCAGCTGCTGGCTGGATGTACACCCATCATGTTAATTAAGAGAGCAGTGCTGCCACTGGGTGATGGGTGTGTCAGGCTGCTTGACAGAGAATGCCAGATGTCATGCTCAGTTGCCACATGAATGTCCTGTCATCAGACAGATGTTGGGCCATAATTTGTGCCTTCCATCAGAAGCATCCCTCTCTGGCATGAGCATGGGTCCTCCTTTCCATAAAAGCTCTTCTGATCAGGATTTTAGATATCTCCATCACTCCATCGTAACTTTTCTGCATTAACTCAGAAGCAAAACTCATTCCCTTGATCAATGCTGAATGCAGAGTGTACCCATCCATCTCTTATTTCTTTCTCCTATTCTTGTTTTCATATTGATCTCTGCTACCACAAGAAAGTCTGTGAAATGTTGGCATGGTATTATGAAGCTGGAAGATACAGTCATTTCATCATCCCTGGAGGGGATGCACACTCAACAGTGTGCAAATGCTAAAAAAGAGATGAAACCTTAGGAAAACCAGTTGATGCTTCAGTTCAGGTTGTGACATATGCACTGAAATTATAAGTCTTAACATGATGTCCTTTTCAGGACAAATCAATACCCAGGAACTCCTATGAAAGAGGTGAAGGACATGGGAGGATTACATAGGAATGGTGGCCTTCAGAAGGGGAAGAAGGGAAAAAAAGATTCTCAGCAAGAAGGAAGGAAACAAAATAAGAATGATAATGCTTAGGAATTTTCGCAAACAGATGTAACTATATCTTTCTGTCTAATGGTCTTGGTAGGCTTCATTTCCAATCACCTTTCTGATTCCTTTTTGAGCAAACTTTTACTTTGAGCTTTCTCAACATCCTTTGCAGCATGCTGTGGCAATGAATTATGCAATTTAAGAATACCTTATGAAGTATTTCCTTTTTCAACCTGTCACCTGATAATTTCATTTGATATCCCTCAGTTCTTGTACTGTGAGAAAAAGTCAGTAATTATTCTTCATTCATCTTCTCTGTGGTAATCATAAATGTATACATTTACATATTTTTAAAATATTATTTTATTTAATTTTGTATTTGTTCTAGTTTCCCTATATCCTTTTAAACACTGATTAATCGAAGCTCCATGAAGTTTTCTGGGTGTGAGTGCAGACTTTGGTAAAGGCTTATTGATGTTTCTATTTTCTACTCCTTTCTTACTAGTTTTTTGCCTTCTGCTTTCCTATTTCATGGATGCTTAATAGTGAACTGTTGTTTTCTGGAATTAGTCAAAAATAATCTGTTTCTCTTTCATGGATTAGAGTTGCTGATTAGAGCATAATGAGGTGGAGAATGTCAGAACTGAGGTGCTTTAATCTCATGCAAAAGCAGAGATAAAAGTATTGAAAAGGAAACAAGGGTGCATATAATCATAGGAAAATATGTAATGCGGACTTCTTCTTCAGAAAGAACGAGTAGCTGTATGAGAAGAAGCTACAGAGAACCAACTGCAGTGAGAGGTAAGAGATGACCAAGATGTGGACCATACAACTTCTCTTTTTGCATTTGGATGAAGTAGACGTTATCAATGAGGAATAACAGCATTTATTGTAATTCTTGATGAGGACAGAAAATAATCAAAATGCCACCATAGTGAAAATGGTGGCATTTCAGTTGAGATAGGAGATAAAAAGGTGAGAGAAGAAATTATGTCACTATTCAGCACGCAACTACCCCAGGGACCAATTATCAAAGGGGCCCAGGTGCAGCCTAGGAAGATGGGGGGAGCACGGGGCGAATGTCAGCAGCTGGTAGGATAAACAGTTTCATTCTGATTATTGCACTGCTGCCTGTATTAATCACACAGTACTACTAACAACACATGTAAAACTAAAAGACAAGTCCCCAGTTCCCTTTCTGCTGTTTTTGAGACTGTGAAAAGATAAAAATAACTATTTTGATTCAAATTTTCCCTGTATTTGTTGACAGCAAAGTTATTTACATGTAATATACAAATTTACAGCCCTTGTTACCTTAAGAGGCTTCCAGCAGTTCTGTCTTAGAATATTTCATGTGAAAATTCATGTGCTTCAAACATTATTAATTTTTCTTGCCGTTACGAGATTATGATGCACACGTTTGCTTTAAGCAATCTGAATAGTTTAATCTTTCCAGTCCCTTACAAGGAGATGACCATTGGTCAAAAAGATATTTATATTCCCCTGTTCATCCCAAGAATGTCTAAATTCACCTGTTTTAGCCTGATTAGTTTAATAAAAATTGTTACTAAACAGAATGAAGTCTGGAAGGTTTCTCCCTCTAGTTATACATCTTATTTTTCCTCATTTATTATTTTTAATTAAATAATTGATTCGGTTTCAGTTAGTTACTGTTGGTTACTTTGTGAGCTAAGGAAAGCAATAGATCTTGAAAGCCTGAAGAAAAAGGAACAGTTTTATGGAAATAAATGTGGGGTTTTTGCCAGATATCTTTGTCTTAAAATAATTGTTTAGCATAATGTGACAATTTCCAGAATGGTCAAGCCAGTGAATTACAAAAGAATATTTGGGAAATGTGATAAATGTACTCATTAGCAGACTTAAAAAGCATATTAAAAGGAGACTTAAATGGGGGGAGGGAGCCAGCACCAAAGAAAATAATAACATCTTTGGAAACTGGTTTATTCTGTCCTCTTATGTAAACAGGTCACAGTGGAAAGAAGCAGTTTCTTCCAAACAAAAGCAAACACCACACTGTTTTCCAGAAAAATGCAGAATTACAGCAGGTTTCCCCAGGGTTTGGAGAGCATCTGATTTGTCCCACTACTTCACCAGAGGTCTTGCACAGAGATAATGAATGGCCTTCACAGTCCCCTGATGGTGTCATCTGGGCACCAGAGACAAGAAACCTTACAAGAGGGAAACCTATTGTGTCTTACTGGCAACCTCCCCGCTTTTCCTGTGGTGAGAACAATAAAGACAACTCGGTGTATTTTGTCCCGAGGCATTGAGAAGCACCAGTCCGCACTGGGGCAGCAGTACATGTGTGGGCCTCAGCAGAGCTCCATGCAGGACAGCTGGACAGGGCTGCTGTGTGCTCAGTCCTGAGGCCACACCGTGCGCCCAAAGGAGAGGTTTGGTACAGGCTGGAGCATCCAGCAGATGTCTGTGTTGGATGCGTCTGACCCAGTAACCCAGTGTCCTGGTTTGGGACGAATTTGGGAGAAAACCCCTGTATAGGATCTCTCTAAGGAAGCAAGCCCAAGTGACCCCTCTCTCCAACTGGTCTGGTAAAAAAACTTCTTTGGAGAAAAGTGGAAAAAACTATTTTACTAAACAAATGAAGTGCATACAAGTATAAAGAATTAATAATATGAAACAATAAAGCCTCTCCTTCTGAAGTGAGATGGCAAATTGAGAAAGTCCTTGCCGTGGGTGTAGCTCAGCTCTCTCTCAGTCTCTCCTCAGTCCCAGTCCCTCCGGCGCTGCTGGAAAATGCCGAGGTCCAGGCCCCAGTGGGCCGCAGGTGCAGCCCCCAGTGCTCCCCTGGGTTTTCAGTCCAGAGCAGGTTTAAACAGTTCCAAGGAAAAGGGAAAAAAAAACCAAACAGTCCAGGGAACTTCTCTGCCCTAGCTAGCTGAAACTAACTAAAAGCAAAAAAGATCTCTGTCCTGCAGTCTCTCCAAGCCTCCGCCGAACACGCTGTCCGCAGAAGAACGTGGAGGAGTCAGGCAGTTTTCCCAAAACAAACTCCGGGCTTCTCCTTGCTCTTAGAACCAGTCTTAAAGGCACAGGACTCAATATACAGCACAAACAGAACAGACGATTGGGGATACAAGCATCATAAAGTTACCCTAGGACACCCAGCTAGCTTCCATATTTAACAGGTGTCGTAGACAAACTTTTCGATACCTTGGAGCACTATTCACATGCACACTATTACAAATGGCAGTGAAACAGCAGAAAACGTCTGCCTCCATCTCCTCCAGTGCCTGGAGTCAGACTTTGTCTGTGTCCAGATCAAGAGGCCATTACACTTGCAGAAGCTCCCCTACACAGGCAGAGACTCCGGAGAAATTATGGAGTCTCTTGGGCCTCCATGAACTGGAGTGCATGAAATAAAATACTAGGGCAAATCTAAAGCTCAATGCTTTATTTTTCTTAAGACAGTTGTGTTTCCACTTCACTTGTTATTTGAATCATGCCTTGACTACTTTTAAAATCACCTCTTGCACAGCAACTTCATCTTGTATTCTGATTTCAGTCATTGTCTAAGTCAACTAAAAGCTAGTGGCTGCTGTTTCAGGAACTCACAACCCTAATTGCTGTCCCTGATACTCAGGAGCTCGCTTTTTTTTCCACATGGATACACTTGGAAATCACAACGCACTTACATAAAAATGTTATCTTCAAAAGACGTGATCCCTCTAGAAGTCATGTCAAAGACTTAATCAGTGTAAGAAATCACATCATCCTGAACTGCTCTTCAGTGTGGCAAAAGTTTCTTCTAGGCCAACCCAGCAAAAAATGTCAAATCAGACAAGAGTTTTATTAATTTTATTTGGCAGTTCTCTGTAGAACATTAGGAGGTAGAACTCTTCTCTATATTTATTTTATTGGAAGGAGTAGAAGTCTTGTCACAGATCAAAGTCTTCCAGCTGCTGTCTTGGGAAAGCACCGTTCCTTCTGCTGGATCTATGGAGGTATAAGAGCACACTGGGCATACAAGTAAGAATAAATAATATATAATAATTACTTGTGGTTACTTCCAGTGTTCATCTGTTTGTACAGTATAAGCTAAACTTTCAGTTGTCATCAGACGGTAAGCAGAGTGGGTTTTAAAAATGTCTGCTGGAAATGTGGCTGCAAAACTATCTGTATACCCATTTTCCCTAAAAATGTGATTTTCCCCTCCCCATATCTCACAGAAATATGCCAATTTTTTCACCTGTTCAATATGGAACAGACATAAATAGCTTGGGTTTGTCTTGTTTTGATAATTTAATTTAGCTTGCATTGTTTTCATTCACATAATTTTAACCCATTAAAATATTAATAATGTTATATTTATCAGTACATGTACTAAATATATTGATATCTTATGTTTAGACTTTATTAAGTGTTTCAGTAAAATCATAAAAGTATTTAACATATAAATTAATTTAAATTCAGACTTTAAGCTTTTATTATTTTAAGCTAATTTTATTTTTTGATACAAAATACAACCTCTTTCTCCAGCTTTTTACTACCCACCAAAAGTTACTGAAGAGCAGGCCAATTTTTATCATACATTCTTTCTGCAAATCTTTGGAACTTTCTGAAAAACTGCTTCTTCCAAACTAAATCTTTACATTTAAGATGCTCATCTGCTGAGGAGCCTCTGCCTTTGGCTGAGAGGCCCGTTCAAGTCTAAAGCCACTTATAGTCACAAAAAACTGTTAGTATTTATTTTTAATGTGTTCATTGCAAATCTCTTTGAGCTGCACGTCTGTCATTTTGGAGACTGGGTTCAGATGCATCTAATAATAAAGAAAAGTACAGTCCCTTACACCTACAGTTGTCTGTTTCCCTTTCCAACATTGGTGATATTTTCCACATTCCAAAAGTTGTCATATGCCACAGAATAAAATATCAAATTTCCAGTCCCCATGCTCCCTACACATCTCTGTTAGTCCATTTATTTTAAAAAATATTTCCACTTCTATTCAATTTCAGATCTTAGTACAACTAGAGCCTTTACTTCCTGTTGTTTTCTATGTCTATAGCTGAAAATCAGAACTCATTTCTTTGCTCAACTCCAAGAATTCTGAATCCTGAAAGAATGGAAATTAAACTGCAAAGAAATTTCTGTATATGGTCACCTTATTTAACAGGGATTCAGCTTTTTAACAATCCATAGTGTGATTCAATAATTAAGGACCAAGGAAAATGAGAATGAGCAAACAAAAAAATGACAGAGACCAATTACCAAAATGAAACAGACTAAAGCATCCTAAGATGAATGATGCTTACCTAAAAATGGTGTTTTATTGAATCAGGCAGAACTTGACCTATATTGGAAACAGAGGGAATTATAGTGATTATGTTGGGATAATGTCAGAAAGCAGCTTGGCTGCATTATTAAGCTTGAAAGAATCAGCTGCCACTATAAAATGCATTGCTAAACAGACAAGGACAGTAACAAATTATCCAGAGGAAAGTGAGGGAGTTGAGAGGCCATTTTGTCACTGCACTGTCATTGTGCAGGCATTGATCATCCGTCTTGCTGAGGACAGTGCAGGGAGGTGGGGAATACCTGTGCTCTCAGGAAACCAAACCAAGCCTTGGCACAAGGACAGTGTGGAAGGATCCTGTCTGATCCTATTGAAAGCCAGGCAGCAGCTCGAAAATCAATGCAGTTAACAGGATGCTGCAGCTGGATCCAGGTCCTTTGGGAAGAGACAAGTCCTTTTCACCTGCAGGGACGGTCTGGGGTTGTGCTGTTTGCCAATTTGCTGTTTCTAACAATGCAAAGAGTTGCATGCAGATGTTGTTTGTTAAAGCTGCTGAGAACACAAATACAAATATAAACAAAAGTATACTAGCATGAGGTGCCAGGGTGAGAAGGGCAATTACAAATGAAGCTTGTTTCAGTCTTGGTTATGCCTTTCTTACCCCTGCAATGCTAGCGGAGCTGCTCTGTTGTGACTAAAATTAGTTTTAAAGCTAAGAGAAATGAAGGTCATAGCAGGAACATATATGTCACTGTCATCTATACTTGCCATTTATGTATTTATATTTTAAAAGTAGTGTTGTCAGGACCAAGAGATGCTAAAACAATAAACAACAACGGAAGAACATGCTCCAGGCCACCTTTTGTTTCTAGAAGAGAGGTGCAAATGATGACAACTAGTTAATGGGGATTTAATGTGCCAATGTGCACGAGGGGGTGGAAGTGACCTGATGCTACCTTGGATCTTGGAACAGAAGATGGTTGAATGACGCAGACTCATCTTCTAATTACCCAGATGAGGCTGAAGGTTATAAAAAATAACATGTTATTGATGGATCGTGTTTATTCAGTGAGAAATCTTCTGGAAGTTCTATACAATATAACCACAGATGTTAACATTAAACAGTAGAACTTGAGACTGGGCTTGAGGCTTTCAACTACAGAAATTTCCCTGGCGCTAATTTTTGCTGTAGGGCTGAGAACTGCCTCTGGAATTCACAGTGGAATTTTTAGACCTTTATCATGTTTTCATAACTACAGGCTTATTCCCTTCTGTTAGTGAGATTCTCATGGGCTTGATGCACCATCTGTAATTTCCTTGTGGTGCTGAACTTTAAGACACTAGTTTCTTTCACAACTTAATCAAGGTCTTTTGGAAAAAAAAAGACCAGAAAAAATATTATTCAGTGTTTTGAAACTAACTTATGTGATAAATGCAGATAAATTGACCCAGATTTTTAGGGAAAACAAACAAACAAATAAAAGAATATACTTTATCTATAGACCAAGAGGTGAAATCCTGGGACTTGGTGGGCTTTGGAGGTTGCTTATTAGTTCTTTGGGCTTTTTAAGACAGAAATTGAAGAAAGAAAATTAAGTAAGAAATTGAAGAAAGAAATTTCTTTTTTTTTGTTTGTTTGTTTGTTTGTTTGTTTCAAACCCTTTGAAATATTTCCACCCAGTTTTCATACTTATATTACTCAAACCATGGAGTAATAAACCAGTGTTTCAACATGGGGAAATTCTCTAAACATAACAGAAATATGCTGTAACTAGAAAGATACTTTCACTGAAATTTTTTTATCAATTTGAAAATTTTTAAGGGTAAAAATAAATGTCAGAACTGACACTTTGCTGCAAAAAGTTTTGTCTTGAATGAATCAGCATAATTCCTTAAGAAACCAGCTTGCTGAAAATTACCTTGGTTGTCCAAAGCTTCATTCAAAACTGATGATTATGCATCACAGGTGTCATCCACCATGAGCCTTCGATGCAAAAGAGTTTTATAATTTCAATCATGAGTAAACTTGACATGAGAACTCTTTAGGAGAGTTTACTTCCACATAGCCCTTACCTAAATGCATATATTTTCACTGATAAAAAACTTTCTAAGGAACCCCATTATATGTTGCAAATTTATTTTTCTTACTTCATTCAAGCAAGCACAGTTTGGATCAACAGATTTGATGGAGGGAGAGGTGCTGAAATCTGATTTCTCAGTCTCATCCCAATTTGACTTTTTGATTTCAAACTCAAAGTATTTCTTTGGCTTTCTGACTTCTTCAGCTTTATGTAATGTAAGAGGTATCAATTTAGAAACAAGATGCATTAATTACTCAGCAGTGGTCAGGGAAGAACTTGCCTTTTTATAGCTGGCTGAGTCCAAATATGTCTCTTAAGTGCTAAAGCATTCATTCCACTTGGAAGTGAATTAGATCAGATTTTAGAAAATGCCAGTAGTTTTCAGTGGAAGCATTCCAATTGAAAAAAGCTATTTTTTAATGACTTTAGGTTGATCCAAATTTGGACTGATCAGGCACTCAGCTCTGTGAAATGCTAGACATGAAGGTGATCCTTCTTTTGATGAAAAATGCTCCTGGGATCACAGTAGCATGGAGAAAGACAAATAGTAAGGAACCTGTCCTCCAGAGGGAAGGGATGCAGTCAGGAATGAAACCAGAGTTGCTCCTTCCACTGACTCTGGCACATTCAGAATCCTAGCATTGTTTGTAAAAACAGAAACCCAAAATTATTTTCCTGTTCCTTGGGTAAGTGCTGAGGTTAGCTTATGTGCATTTATTAAACATTTAAAATTCCCCAGTGGAGGGACTGCTACAGCTCAATGTTTTATAAAAACTACAGACAAGTCTTGTTGCAAGCTGACATAATCTTCATCAAGGGCAGTATTTTCAGAAAAACAATTCATCAATATGAAGAGTCATAATCAGGGAGAAAAATCCTTTAATTTAGCACTTCAATAGGCTTTACAGGTAGTATTTTTGTAGATAATCTATCCAAAAGTGGAACATTTGAAACTTGCTAACCAGAACTTTGCCTTACTGGCTTTTTTTTGTTCCTCTCTTTGAAAGGTACACAAGTGGGATATTATAAAGTGCTAAGTCAAAGCTGCAATGGAAGTTGTTGTCTGTGATAGTCTCCAGTGCATTACTCAAGAATGTGTGGGAAAGAGAGCTGGCCATGTTCTGTGAGCAAACAGGCCAACATTGCCCTTGGGTTACAATGAAATTAGTTTTATCATCTGCAGAAGTGGCCCTTTGTTTTGAGTCATGTGCTAGCCAGGAGAGTCAGCTCTGCACCTCTGATTGCTCACCTTTATTGCTCCTTACCTTAGCCGGCCACTGCCCTGTCTGTACTTGTTAAAGTGCCCAAGTCATTCAGTGTAGAGCAAGCAAAGAAGACGTCCTTCAGTCATTTTAATATTAGAAATCTCTTCCTCCCTTCAAGATGCAATACAGAGGCAAAGCTGATTTCACTTCCATTTGATGTCAGGCATATTTGATATGTCTGTCAAGAGTACCTGTCCTATTTCATTACTTTGCTTCTTCAGCTTCTCCCTTAATTGCGCATGTTTAAGGAGAATGTGGAGGACAAACCCAGTTCACTAGGTCTTATAAATTCTTTGCTTCTAAGCTATTTTAGGACTGTAAGAAAACTGATCATGCTGAGCTGTAGATCGACATTTTTTCATCTGGGGTTCCAAGAAAATATGTTCACACCAGAAGCCTATGAAAAAAAGCACCCCTGCAACCACCATTTGGCATCTGCCTGAAAAGACACTGATTCTGTGAATGGATGAAAGGCATTGCAGCGTGAGGTGCACACCAGGTGGATTTGTATTGCGTAACTTGGAGTTGTTTGTCAATAATTTCCTGCATGACAGAGTGCTGGGAAATGTTAGGAATGGTGTTGTGTTTGTCTCTGGCACACAGAGGGAGCCTAGACATTTTTGCTTCAGACAAGGATTCAGAGGTCACTGTTGCTCCCCATCTGTCTGATGACCTAATACGATTTATGCTCAGGTTCAGCTCGAGTGCTGATCCAAAGAACCAACCGCCTTCCTGTGATGGCCATGCATGGGCAATACAGTGCATAATGCAACGCGGACCCTGTTTCCTTGGGGGAGCAGCAGCTTGAGAATGGCTGGCACTATGAGTGTTTTTGAGTGGACCTGTCCGTCCCAGTGCCAGTGGTGGTCCCAAAGTCTCCCCTAGAAGTTTGCTGTTGAAAACTGGGCAAGGTACTTTCAAAAATGACACCAGTTAGTTGTGTTTCCAGGGGCACAGAGAAGATTGGGTCCTGCAGTGAGTTCTGTGCCAGTGACAGAGTAAGATCCTACCGTGTAAGAGGGCCTGACAACAGGCTCTCAGCCAGCCTTGGGGGCAGGCAAGAGCCTTTTCAGGGTGCTGTTGTAGCTCTCAGCCTTTTCCCTCCATCTGCTTCATATGAATACGTACCAGAGTATCAAAGAGAGCAGCAGCCTTTTCCTCCCCACTTAGATGATGACAGTTTCCACCCCTCAGTGGCCTCTACCTACATTTTCAACAGATACCAGAAAAATGCATGAGAAATATTCCGTGAGAAGTGTTCAGAATATTTGTCTGCATATAGGGACCAAAAATCTGATTATTTTTTTTTTTTTAAACCTTCTTACATAGCTAATAACTTCTGTTCGTAGTCCCTTTTGTTCTTAGGAGACGTTGCTGCACAGTGCTAGAGGACATGAGAAGAATAATACTTACACAGTCGTCACCGAGACACACAAAGCAATCACACGCAGACAAGAGATTTTCGCAGAAGTTCTTCTGATCCAGCTCCCAGCTGAAAGAGCGGAGAGAAGAGAGCCCCTTTGTTTATTTTTTTACTTTTTATACATTTCTGGGTCTAGCAGAAGATTGGCTTTTTGGGGTTTCCACCCCTCAGCCTCAGTGGCCAGACCAATTGTCAGTTACAATTGTTTTGTAATTAGAAACAGGTAATTAGAAACAGGTTAAAAATATGCAAACAAAGGACAGAGAATGAAAAACAAAGGATTTTTTTATGTTACATCTGTGGGAAAGGTAGAAAACTGCTCTTAATATTGTAGAATAACTAAAAATATCTGACTCCATTTAAGAAAATCAAAAGGCTCAGAAAAACCAGGGTAACACACTGTCAAGTTCAGAGTAAAAAGAAGGGAAGTTTATTTACTTGACCTCGCTTATATAGATTCTGGACAATGACCAGGGGTTGGAGAATAAGGCTGATACCTCTCCACCCCACTGGCCAGACTAGAAGTCCATCAATTGTCTCTCATCAGAGAGGAATGTGAAAACAACCACTTTGTTTATGCTACAATCTGTGAGAAAATGAGAAAATCCACTACAAAAATGCAAACAAATCAGAAGGCTAAAACTCAGGGTAACAGCTGCAGAAATATTAATACCAAAGGTAAATGATAGCTATTGAAATATTCCTCAGCGCAGCAGCTAAGGTGGGGAGAAAGGGGCTTTTACAACCTCCACCCACTGTTTCCCTGCTGCTGAAGCGGCCATGGGTGTGCTCAGTCCCCCACATCATTCAGAGCAGCGAATAGGCTGCCCCACCTTTCCTCTTCTTTGGGGCAAATCCCAAATCATCCCTACCATCCAGTGGGCAACACTCCTTCACTGCCCAGCCCTGGCAGAGACATCCTCTGCTGAGAGCCGCCCCTGGCCATCACAAAGGGCACGGCTTGGCTCCCCCCAGCCCGCTGTCCCCAGCAAGGTCTCAGCAGAGCCGCGGGGGCTGCAGCCCCCAGGATGCCATTACTGGCCTGTCTGTCATGCCATTAGCGCGACCGAGAGGAACGGCTCCAGCCAGGGAAAGGCATTAGCAGAGGTCATTAATGAAAGGATCTGGGTATTCTTAGAAAATTGAAGCATTACTGGGATGATTTGAAATATTTATTAACGTGGGGAATAATTTCAGTTTGCAGATTTCTCTCATTATCTTACTCTTTTTTTTTTTTTTTTTTTTTTTTTTTTTTTTTTTTTTTTTTTTTTAGCTTGTTGCAAGGCTACCAAGTGGGTTTGTGAGGAATCCAGCAGTGGTCTCTTCAATCATGGAAAATGCTTTTAGAAAACATTATGGTAATACTCAGCTAAATGCTGTCTGTCCCCCCCCAAAAAAGGAAAAATCACTATGAAGAAAACAAGAAAGTAGCACAGAGAGGAGTGTTCACTGCAGGAAACAGGCTTCTTCTCTCCATCTGTGAATATTTTCCAAATGCAAAATCAAGATGGCTTTGAGCAACAAAATTCTGGTAGTGAACAGTCCCCAGGCTTGAAAACAGGTAATGGGCTAAGCACACAAGAAGGAAAATCACTGTTTTCATTGTGTTTCCTATTATTTGACAGGGTTGTTTCAAAAGAAAGCATGCAAGTACGGTTTAAGAGCCAGTATTTGGGGCAAATTTTGACCTAGTTTTCAAGATAAACATCTAATATTTATTTGCAGTTCCTTTGTAGGTGCTGATGAGTGGATGTCACAACATTTGAATACTCTCTTTAGAGACAGTAAACTGATTTTCAGATGCTCTTCCCAATGACTTTATTTCACATCATTTGGAGCCATAACCTCCTCTCTAGACATTAATGATGCCTCCTACCACTGTAGGCTGGAAAAGTAGAGAAAATATACAGAATCAAGTTAGAGGAGGGGTTTTCAATCTGTGCTCTCATAGTCCCTGTAGAATCTGACTCACAGAGGAGAACTGCTACCAGAAAAATCGTCTTTCATTCTTGTATACTCACTCACACCTCCAGCTGAACACCAGCTTGCTCAGAGTGAGTCTGAGCACTGATGGTTGACCATTCGTGTTCAAATTGTTGCAGCAGTGGAGAGGTTGTTACAGTTACCCCATGAAAGGGAAAATGATGATAGCCTTCAAACTGGTGAGTAGAACATAGGTGATTGGCATAAACAGGCAAAAGAGCATTTGTCATTCATGTACCATGCCAGGCAGAAATTGCTGTGTGGGTGTGTAGCTTAGCATATGCTTGTTGTGGTTGTCTTAGCTTAAGTCAATGATTCTGCTGAGATAAGTACCTGAAATGCCAGGGGCAAATCAATGAAGGAAAAGACAGGTATCAAAACTCCAGAATCGAAATAAATCCCCAGTGTATTACCTCACAGTCACAACCTAGAAAGAAATTGGAAGTTAGTTTTGAACAGAATGGGACTTGCACTGAAAAAAACCATAAAAATGTAAGAATTTACTACACAATAAATGCAATCAAAGGATTTTGATGTTGTTGTTGTTTTTAGCATTCAGCTTCATGATTAATCATTTGTCCTCCCTGTATCTGAGAAAAAGAAAAGGTGAGAGGGATTGAAGAGAGTTGTGAATAATTCTATAAGCATGGGCTTTAGAAATTTTCTTTTATACCTGACACATTCATTCTTTCTGTCAGTGGGGGAACTCATTGAAGAAGGAAGGATATCTGGTAATTATAACAACAATAATATTAAGAAAAATTAAATTAAGGAACACAGAATCCAAAATATATATTGGCCATTTGAATCATTAAGGGAACTCTAAGGGGCTCAAACCAGAGGAAAAATGTAGACTCAGGATTATACCATCCAAATCTGATATTACATGGCAGTTACCCACTACTGCAAGGGAAAGCATTTCATTACTGATAAGCGGAATGCATTCTACTTTAGTAGCTCAAATCGGCACAAGAACTTAATTAACATTCATGTTTACCATGCACATCCCCAAATTGGATCAAAACAAATAAAAAGTCACTTTAAAACCTTCAATTCAGGCACTGTTTACAAATCTGTATATGTGACTTATAAATCTTTTGCTTAGGCACCCCCTTCAGTAAGAGAAGGAACAAAGACAATATTGCTAAGATTTCTTCCCTAAGCTATGTGTAATTATCTTTAGAGGTGCAGAAGTTTCACATTATTCTCTTGTTCATTTAACTAGGATTCCTCATGTGACTAAGGGCTCATTGGCAGGAATAAACATTAATAAAACCTGCCTCGGAAAGATCTTCATGCTATTGACAGATGGATTTTATTCTTGCACAGTTTATTAAAAATATCAGATACCCGAAACTGCAGTATGGTTGCCTAGATTTCATTAGATACACATGTAACGTGGTAAGTGCATGTCCCTAGAAGAATATCACTGTTGGAAGCAAATTTCTAGATAATTTTTTCCTTTGTATAAAGGCAAAATATATTTCTTCATTTTTGCCATCATTATTTTTATTACTTTTCTTCTTGTTAATAAAAATGCTCTCCAGAGAGTTTCTTACTGAAGTATTAATGCATAAGGAAACTACTACATTTTAATGTTTTTCTTAAAATATAAATTATGGCTTCCCCCTCCACCCCCCTTGTTGTCTTACTGCAGATTTTTTACAAGGTATGAGGAATTATGGAGTTTTTTAGATGCTAAACAAATTAGTCATAGGGTACCTTGCTTTTTGTATTAAAAGGAGAGCTGAGACACCACTGTGGAACATGCAGAGTAAAAGTGAAGCTCACCACTTCTTTCAGGGAGCTCTGGAAATGGGTTCTTATGCTTTCTTCAGCTGGAAATGTGAAAGCTTCCTCAGGTTTCTTCTTTCTTTGTTTAAAATTTTATTTTTATTCCTTATGCAAAAAAAAAAAAAAAAAAAAAAAAAAAAAAAAAAAAAATTCAAAACTGCTGCTCCTGTTGTCCTTCTGCACAACATCCTATGGCCTTAGGAAGATTTTTCTCTGAGGGGTCTCTGGGAACAACACTCAAGTGTCTAAATGAAGTTCAACTGAAATTAGTATTAAAATGCCCATAATTTTCAAGGAAAAGTGATGCCTTCCCCACAATTTTTAAATGCTACATAAAGCACACCAACTCCTCTGAAAAACTGTACATTTCTACCTTTTAAAGGGCTAGAGACACATGAGTATTTTCTGAAGGCCCAGACAGCTACAGTGTCATTTTGAGAACTTGTGAGCAGTTGTGAAGGTGAAGCTGGAGCCTGACAAGTTGGTTTATTACTCTGAGGAACGTGTGTGGGTGCTGAAGAAGCTCTGTCTAAAGACAGCTGCTGCCTGTCCTACCTTGGATGGTCCCTGCAACTTTTCATGCATGCCCAGTGAGATGCTGGTGGCATGGAAGGTCATGGTGCCCAGACTCCTGCAAGAGAAAAGAGACTTACAGCTGTGCTCCTGAAATGAAACTGCAGCAGAGATGAGAGGAAAAGTGCAGCAAAAAATGAGGACAAGCTGTAAATTCTCAGAAACTAATTGGCACCACAGCCAACTTCATTCACTAAGGCACGGGAATAAAACCGAACTGCTTTCTCATTAAAATACTGAGGGGTTTTTAATACCATTCTCCCAGGCTTTCATCCCTTCCGTTACCTTTCCCCTGCAGTTTTATTCTTTCCTTCTCTCTGATCATTGGCTTTCTGTTTGCCCTTTTCTCTCTTAGTTCAAGCATTTTTGCTTTTCTCTGCCTCTTTTTTCAAACAAACACTTGAACTCAACATTTATTTCTCCCTCTTTAAATAGTCACTGTTTCAAGCATCCTTTTTCCCTCTGCTAGTTTGACTCTCTCGCCTTCTGCCTTCTCCACCAATTCACACCTTCCCACACTCACTCAAACACAAAGGTTTTGCCTGGAAATTGTGAATGAATGGGTGATGGGTGGGAATGAAAGAGTATTCCCAGAATGGATGTCTTCAACTCCAGTCATCAAATTCCAAATGAAAATTGATCAGCAAACTTGTTGGGATAAAGGTAGAGAAGGTGGCAAGGAGGTTTTTGGACATCTATTTACTAAATTGGAAAGCTGGGGACAAAGATGCTCAAGACAAAGGTTTTGCATTGGAAATACAACTAAACTTTCCGGTGTCTAACTTTTCAAGCTAATAACTCTCTGGCAGTTTGCAATAGTCTGAGCAGAACACACACAGTCACATGCTGTACTCTCTCTGACATGGAATTTTTTCCTGCCTTTGTTATCTGAAATTTTAATTGAAGTCATCCGAACTGAAAGACTTTTTGGCTCTGTGCACAGCATAACAAAAGCCTCCAGTAGCACAGCACAACCACATATCATAACAAACCCTGTCTTTTCACGCATCAAAAACATTTCTTCAATGGTGAACCAGGTACATTTCTGTGATTAAACATGAGAAAACTCTACAAAGAAATGCAATGTCTTTTTCCCTGTAATTCTGTTGGTCACATAACTACACATATAGAAGGAATTTTCTGATATGTGGTTAAAGTCCTGTCTCAGCCCAACTAAAACATGTTTATTTTTTAACAAACTCAAGTTTCCAGTCAGCCATTGCCTTGCTTCAAATAGATCATGTAGTATTTTTGTTTCCTTGCCATTTAAAAAAAATATATATTAACACTGCAGAAGGAGCAGTTGGAAGTGAAAGTTTGGAGAATAAAAATACATTTGATAAAATACCACAATGCTATTACTGAGAAGGACAACTTGGTGGCAGCAAGCTCCATGGACCCTTACAAAGATGGACATGCAGCACATACAAAAAGCCAAGGCCAGGGAATGAAGAAGCAACTCCTAATATTTTTCAAAACAAATTTTCAACCTCTCTCTCTAAATGAGGAAAGGTATAAATCTGCTGCATTAGAGGTAAGCAGAGGCATAGAGACAAAATAGAGTAGGTTGAGTGAAAGATCTCACCAAGCAAAATAGTGCGTCTTCAGTCATTAGTGCAAGTCCATTGGAAATGTGTTTGGTGGTGGACTGTGAATGATGTTTTCCCTCCTATCCAGTCAGTCTTTGACTTCTCTGCTGGCACCTTTCATCACTAACAGACTGAAGAAAAACCAGTTTCATGCTCTGTCTCCTCAAAATTTATTGTGGGACAAAACGAAGTGCTAGTCCTCCCCTGAATTAATTGCCACCGAAAGAGGAACAGTTTCTAATACGAAATTTTGGGACAAAATACCATCCATAGACACTAGCAGGCTTGGTCAGGGAGCTGGCCCAGGCATGGAGCAGCCCCTCAGAGGAAATTCTGTGTTCTGCTATTTGAATGACTGCTTGTAAATAAAGCTTCATAAAATGTACTCAGATAGGCCATGAGATGCTAATAAATCTTAAGAAGCACAGCCCTAATCTGGATTTAAAATGACAATCAAATAGGACTGAGACATACAGCATGTCTCTCAAGTAATCTAATTCTTTTTCTGTGACATGATTTTAATATAATTCTTCACATTCACATTGCATGGCTTAGTATGAATTAGATTTCTGAGCAAGACCTGATATGCACTGATCATTTAGCCTCTCCAGCTGATTTTCCTCTCAGACAGACCTAAGTTTAGGTTTCCTTAATGTTTCTACAGCTGTTTTGTTGTGAACTTCAGCAGCCCTATCTCCCTCCAGCTGACCCAGATGCTTTGCTTCTGTCATCTGGATCCCCAGTTTCCAGAGGCTGCTGCTGCTGCTTCACTGCTCCTTTTTGTGTTTTCAGTGAGCTCTCACAGAAAGCTCTTGAACAAATATAGTCACCGTGGCATGGAAGAGAAGTCATTCTTGCATCTAAAATCTGCTAATGACACAGGGAAAAGAAGATATGAATAAATGATCACTTTTCACAAGAAAGGGAAATTACCGCTAAGAATCCCAAAGACAATGTGCTCAGACTTGGGAAGCAGTTACAGACTGGCAAGGAAGACGCATGTGTAGGTGAAAAACGTTTTGTGATGATTAAAAATGGTTTAGTAAAATCAGTTTTAAAGCTGACTTCAAAAAGTTTCTGAGGGATATCACAATGTTGAATAGCTGTGAGATAAAAGAGCAGGTGAAGTACAAGGTTAAGACCATGTATCACATGCAGGAAAGACACTTCTATGTGTACATAAAAATGAATATGCTCTAATTTAGCAACTGACATTGGGGGAATAAAAAGAAGGGGAATTGCTAATAGAAACCATCATTAATTGGATTAGTACACTGTGCCCGCCCACGCTTTTTCTGGGAATACTCTTTTTTCCATAGAAGATTTGGACAAAGGAAGGTCTGTTCAAAGCTATGGAAACAGCTCAGAGCATTTTAATTTGGAAAAGAGATGACTGAGGGAAAATATGATCAACGTTTATGAAATTATAATGGTTTGGAAAAGGACAACAAATCTTCACTGCTTCTTATAATGAAAGCGTTAAGGTCCACAAAATAAAAATAGCCAGTAACAAATTTAAATAATAAAAATGTAAGAGCTTTTTCTTGCACAGCAGATAGTGAAACCATGTAGCTTTTTGCCGTAGGTGTTAGGGGAGACAAAAGCAAGAATGGGTTAAAAATCCCTGCTAGATATATTCATTACTGTGGAAGTTTTCCATGGGATATTTAACATAAGCCCAGTTAAATCTTGGAAGTGAAAAAACCTCCCAGTCCGAAAACCTGCAGCTCTTTATGCTGAGGCATCAATAAATAGAATAAAGATTGTTTCATATTTTCCTTTTTCCTCAATTTCTTCTTCTAAGTAGCTGGTATTGGCCAGTATCAGAGGCATGATGCTGAGTTAGAGTTGTCTTTATTCCAACTCAGTACAAGCGCCTCCTGTAATTAAAGTAAAAAGGTTATACAGAAACTGTTGATCAAAAGCATCTTTATGCTGAGAATGGAGACAAGTAAACATAATCTCCAGCTCAAGTACTTCCAGCATGCAATTAAAGCAGCCTCCAAAGAGACAATTATATTTTTAAGCGCAGAAATTGCATGTCTAGTGCAGAACCACCCCACAAAAAAAAAAAAAAAATCTAGGCAAGGAGGAATCTTCTTTATATCTTCTGTTGCCCAGGAGTTAACATAAGCACCTCTGTGAGCCATCCTGCTCAGGGCAATTTTGTGAACCAGCTTCCATGGTCAAATATTCTGCTGCATGAGGGGGGAGCTGATGATGATTTCAAACGAGCTATAAATAAACTGAAAGGCATTAAATAAACAAGTCACATAGAATCATAGAACAGTTTGGGTTAGAAGGAACCTTTAAAGGTCATCTAGTCCAACCCCCCTGCAATGAGCAGGGACATCTTCAACTACATCTGGCTGCTCAGAGCCACAAACAACCTGACCTTGCATGTTTCCAGATAGGGGGCATCTATCAGCTCTCTGAGGAACCTGTTCCAGTGTTTTACCACCCACATTGTAAAAACTTTTCCTTATATCTAATTTAAATTGACCCTCTCTTATTGACCATGGCTCCTGGGCCTATTACAACAGGCCCCTCCCTCTCCAGCGTTCTTGCGGGCCATCTTTAGGGACTGTCAGCCTGCTATATGGTATCCCCAGAGCCTCCTCTTCTCCAGGCTGAACAACCCCAGCTGTCTCAGCCCTTCTCCACAGCAGAGATGCTCCAGCCCTAGGATTGTTTTAGTCGCCCTTCTCTGGGACCCGCTGCAACAGACCCACGTCCTTGCTGCGCTGAGGATCCCAGACCTGGATGCAGTACTTGGGTGAGTTCCCATCTGTTGGAGTCCAGGGCATTCCTTTGGCTGCCCTGGAGGGTCAGAGACCTGGACAGGGGGGTCTGGGACCCTGGCCCAGAGCCCAGAGGGACATTGGCTTTGATCCCATCCATGGGAAAGGCTTCCTGCACTGCGGGAAGGATTGCAAGCCACAAGAGTGTGAAAGATTGTAGTTTAGCTTATCACAGGGTGAGAAAACAGTAGATTTGGGGTTTTAGTATTGAAGTGAATGGGGGCAAGATGGAGGATTTGGGGCGTTGTCTCCTGCTTCTTCTTTCTTCTTCCCTCACTCCATTTTCTGCAGTGATGGTGGCACAAAGTAGTTTAAAGAGATTGGGTCAAAGTAGAGATGACCTGTTTAGTATAAGTGATAGGTATTGGCAAATAATGATAAATAAAGAATACGTAGCAATTAGTATAAAAGATAGAGACTGCCCAGTCCGGGAGGAGTCGGGGAGTCACCAGATGCCGGAGCAGCTGCACAGACCTTTGTGGGGCACTGAGAAATTTGTAAGATAAGAAATAATAAACGAAGCATGCAACCTTGAAAAATCAGAACCTGAAGACTCCATCTCTTTTTTGTGTTTGGCTCAGAGCTTTGCAGAGGGCCAAAAGACTCTAAAACCACCTGAATCTCGGAGAAAAAAGCCGAGACCCATCAGAACGGAGCAGAGGGGCAGAATCCCCTCCCTGGCCCCACTGCCCACGCTGATTTGGATGCAGCCCAGGATACAACTGCCTTTTCTGGGCTGCAAGCACACATTGCTGCAGCGTGTCCTGCCTCTCGTGCACCAGCACCCCCAAGTCCTTGATGGATGGGATTGAGATTAGCGATTCTGAGGAACAATAACAGATTCTTGTGGACGAAAAATAGAGCACACGCAATGATGATTTTCCTAACAGGCCAGGCTTTGTATCAGGTGTAGAAAGCAGATGGCAACAGAAGGAAATCTGAGCTACATGTAGTTGTTGCCACAGGCATGCTCTGAATGCAACGAGCCAAAACTGCCATAAGAGACAGGCCAAAAGCTGTTTATGTAACTCCATGGAGAAGAAAAAGGAAGTCAGAGATGAATCGAACAGGATGCTGCATTTCAGGACATAAGGTGGGAAGTGTTAGTCACAGCATTAAGCATGCATGTCTTTAATCCAACAACGAGGAACTGTCTGTGTAAAGGCATTGGCTTTACTTTCTAAAACTATCTGGTACACTGTGTTTTGAGAGGGTGCAGTGAAAGTTCATGAAATGAGACTTTGAATGGTGGGGTATGTCATGTCAGATGGAAATGTTAATCTTTCCCTTTGCTACTGAATCACAATGAACAATCTCTCTGAAGTTCTGCAGTCTGGAAATTTCATCAACTACCCTCTTATGAAAACAACATCCTGCTCAATTATATTCACCCAAAGTGGTAGGAGGCCACAATTTTTCTGTTAGTAAAGGTACCAGAAACTTTGAAATTGCAAGTGCAAGTGATGATGAAATTTTTTAAAAATCTGACAAAATGCAAAAGTAAGTGACAGATAAATTCAGACAATCAAAGTAACAGATTCATGGTTTTAAGCCATCTATTTCAAATATTTTATTTCCCGAAGTTTAGTATCAAATCAAGATTCGAAGGCAAGAGCTACAAAAATTGTTCAAAATCTGACAACTCTTACCAATCCTATTTCTAACAAAAATTTCAGCTTGGGGGTATATTTATATACCAGTGCTCTGAATCCAGCTGCAGCTGACTGATTATTCAGCTTTGTTTAGCTGATTTGGTTTGGCAAATGGCATGTATACAACCAATGACCTGCTGGAAGTTATATTAAAAATGTGACTTTGACCAGGATATCAGAACTCAGAAAAAATATTTTCTACTTCATAGAAGGACAAATCTGATGTCTTTTGACTTCAAATTGTTGCAGAAGAATGCCTTGAGAATGCAAAAAGAAAGAGAAAAGCTCAGCACCTCTTCAGCTTCAGAGGTCATGCTTAGAAAAAGTATGGCTTTAGTGAGTTTGTTTATGTCAGGACTGTTTTCCTCTATTGTTAATAAAACAGAGATGTGAGTGTCTCTTCCAAAGGCAGTGCCCTTTATCCACTTAGATAATTCATTGTGCTGGTTTTGACTGCGGCAGAGTTAATTTTCTTCCCAGCAGCTAGTACAGGGCTGTATTTAGATTTGTGCAGAAAACAGGATTGATAATACAGAGATGTTTTTGTTATTGCTGAGCAGGGCTTACACAGAGCCAAGGCCTTTTCTGCTTTTTATATTGTCATGCTGTCGAGGAGGCTGGGCGTGAAAAGGAGGTTGGGAGGAGACACAGCCAGGACAGGTGACCCCAACTGACCAAAGGGATATGCCAGACCATATGGCATCATGCTCAGTACATAAAGTGGGGGAAGAATGAGAGGGGGGATCCAGGAGATGGCTGAACACCTGCCTGCCCATGGGAAGCAGTGAATTAATTCCTTGTTTTGCTTTGCTTGCATGCATGGCTTTTTCTTTGCCTACTAAACTGTCTTCATCTCAGCTCATGAGTTTTTTAGCTTTTACTCTTCCTGTTCTCTCCCCAGTTCCACTTGTGGGGGAGGGAGTGAGGGAGAGAAGGAGGGAGGGAGTGACTGACTGACTGATTGCATGGGCCTTGGTGGCTGGCTGGGGTTAAGACATGACACCCATAAACACCTCAGAGAAGTGAGTACCAGTCCCTAAAACTGTTGTGGCTTTTCTCTGGGTTGTGTGTCTCAGACTGGTCCATCGGGTGCTCTCTGTTCACTGGAAATGAGGTCTTAGTCTCATAAATTGCAGACCTGAAGTTACCCAGCCAAAGTAGGTCACTGATCATGGACCCAGGGAAAGGTGTTTTTGTTATTTGCTTTCTGCAGAGGGAGCTGAAGTAAGGGATGTGGGCAGCATTTATAGAAGCAGGAGTCATTCTTCCTTCACAGCAGACCAAGAGTGGACATGACTGAACTGAAGGACAAGCATGAGCCTCAATGAACTTAAACATACATAGGATTGAGAGCTGAGGAAAGAGACGGAGAGGCTCAGGGTAAAGGGATGGCTTTTACACAGCTCATCCTTCAACACAGGAGAGATGGAATCTAAGCCCTTGGCAGGCAGAGTCATAAGGCCCTTTTGGAGCACTGCTCTCAAAGCACAAAGGAGCAGTCACCTTGTGAAGTTAACATGCAAAGACTGTCTGCCTCCTCACCAAAAAGATGTGCCACTGCATTTGCAGCTCACAACATTGACTACAGCTTCCTCTTGCAGGGATCCAAATGCATACAGTGGTTTAGTCTCTACTCTTCATTACCAACAAAGCGTCACCTTTGCTGTCCTCAGTTTCAGAAAAATAGATCTGATGTACTGCACTACCTTGAAAAACTATGTTGTCACATCCCATCACAGAAACAGCTGGTTCTTAAAATGGATAGATCACTGAATAAGACTGAGGTTTCCAAGGGCAGAGAACTACTACCTAGGTTAAAGAAGCAGCCAGGGGTTTTTATTTGCTTATGTCAATAGCAACATTTATCATAATCCATTAAAAAGGCTTTTCTGGATGTCTCTGGCTTGTAAGATCCATTCTGGAATTTGCTGGTCCAGATGGCGAACATCAGAGAAAGCTTCCCTGGGGTTTCTTTTCTGTTATTGAGCGTTTGACAGGCAAAAAAAAAAAAAAAAAAGAACCAAAAAACCCCGCAAAAAAACCCCCACCCATTTGTGGCTGTCACCCAGCAAGGCATGTTTCATCCTAAACAGCCAAAGAGCTGCTCAACAGAAAGCAGTCTTATCTGGGAAGTCAGTCACACTTACTTACAAGCAGTGATAGGAACTCAGTCCCCACCACAATATGCTTTATTATGTTTCTTCTCATTTTCATTGGGTTTTTTTTTCTGTCTAACTTTGTGCCCTGATTTTACACGGGTTGGATTAGTTCATTATTAGTCTCCTGTAAAATCAGTGTAGCCTCTGAATTAAAAATACTGATTAAAAGAAAAAAAGAGGTGGTTTGCCCACAGAATATTAATGTCTTGTCAAGAGAGCTAAGCTTGTCATAGGAAGGCAGCTTTCTTCGGCTTTCCAAAATAATTTCTACAGTAATTGGCTTCTTTCTCACATTTTTGAAGGTTGTATCCCCAGTAGAGTGCTACACAACTGATGATTTATGCCTCTCATAAAAGAGGGTAACTACAGGGAAAATAGTGCCTAAGCCACACTGGGGGAAAAAACGGCTATAACGTAGCTGCCAGAACTTTCTTAGGCCACTTTATTAAAAATAAAGAGGTGAATATACTGTAACAAATCCTTCAAATCGGCAAAGCCTGGACCTCTCACAAACTGCAAAGTCATTGCAATATGCAAGGCATGGAGAAGATATTTCCCTAGGTGAGGGTAAAATAACTTATACAATACAATCTTTAGTGATTGAGGAGGAGGTGTTTTTAGCAGCTAAGTGGTCCTAAATGGACACCACAGCTCTGGATTTTTTGGCATGCTACCCTCTGGATTCGGACCTGTTTGTATGCTGCCTTGGAAGGTTGTGCACTCTGCCTTTGAGAAGCGTGGGAAACTGGAACAAGAAGAACAGGGGCTCTGGCATTTCTTCAGCTCTTCTTCTGGGTGGCTTTGTGAGGTATTACTCAACCGGACAGGGCAGAGCATGGCTGGCGGATGTGCCTGTTCAAGTGGGCTTGGCCCAGGCATCTGCTGGCGCCATCTGAACCTCTGCACACCTTCACTGGCGAGTCCTGGGCACGGAGCAGGCATTCAAGGCAGAAACTCACAGAAGTGATGCTCTTGCCCACCTTCCATGCAATGAGAGGAGCCTTGCAGGTCCTAGGAAACAGAGGAACTATGAGGTAAACAATCCTACACCTTTCCCTCTCTGTGAAAGAGAATGAAGTCTAGATTATTATCTGTTCTGGTTGTCAAAGATATCACCTGTAAGAACTTACAGCTAATGTATGGAATCTATGTCATAGTAAGCAGACATGATTTTTCCATCAGCAGCATGGTTTATAACAAGAAAGAAAGAAGGAAAGAAAGAAGGAAAGAAAGAAGGAAAGAAAGAAGGAAAGAAAGAAAGAAGGAAAGAAGGAAAGAAGGAAGGAAAGAAAGAAGGAAAGAAGGAAGGAAGGAAAGAAGGAAAGAAGGAAAGAAGGCAAAGAAGGAAAGAAGTGGAAAGTAAGGAAAGAAGGAAGAAGGAAAGAAAGAAAGAAAGAAAGAAAAGAAAGAAAAGAAGAAAGAAACGAAAGAAAGCAATGAAAGAAGAAAGAAAGAAAGAAGAAAGAAAAGAAAGAAGAAAAGCAAAAGAAAGAAAGAAAGAAGAAAGAAGAAAAATATATAGTACCAGGTAGTGCTTTCTTGTAGTAACAAAATTATGCTACGACAATAGAAGATAGAGGCGTAAGAAAATGTCTTAGCAATGAATGGATGAATAATCCCCCCAGCTGTTCTTTCAAAAACTCCCTATCCAGTTATTTTACAGAGGCCTTTAAAAGGACGCAGAAGCCTGTTTGGGTGATGTACTGATCCTAGAGTAGCATGACAGCTTGCAACAGCCACAGGACCAAAGCTACCACCAAAACCATAGGGCAGTCACACTTATGCTGTCTGTGACACTCTCCTGGGATCAGTTTATGGGCCCTGCTTACCTGAACATCTATCTGCATTTGTGCCTTGCTGTGCTGCCCAAAGCTGCTAGTCATTAAACCTTGACTTATGGAGAGGAGAGAATGAAAGACCGTGGCCTTTATCATCCAGAGTTGAACAGTGCTCTCCATGGAACTGCTTCATGTTGGGAATCAATTAAAAGTTTGTGGTTTTGAGGGATGTGGTGAAAGAAGAAATTGAGAAAGTGGAGAAAAAGCCGATCAACCTTTCACATTCCCTGAGATCTGGTGGGATGCCCATTGTGACTTGTGTTGACGCCTCAGTGGCATCTCCCAATGCTCTGTTGTTGGCAGACTTCTTCAGAGTGGCTTCAGCTTCCTCCTAGCTTGTTGACTGGCTCCTACATTGTGCTCTCTGCTGCTTAATCACATGTTGTCAGACACTAATGAGTATGTTAATGCACTAGTTATCTTCTATTGGTAGCTGATCTTCCTGGGAATGCAAGTGGAACTGCTCTACACATATGTGACTGGAATAGCCTCTGCTCTCCACTCAATCAGAGATTTTCACCAGTTGCTTTTTTTCTTTTTGGTAAAAACAAAGCTGGGAAGAGATACGCTACACAGTCTTTCTCACATCACAGATCCCAAGAACATGCTTCCATCAGTGGGACAGGCAGTCATGGGGAAGAGAAACAGAGGATCAGCCAGTTGAATACAGCCATACATATTCTATAAATCATCCTAAGAAGTTTGGCTTGATCCCTCTGGTAACAATCTTTAGAGGAATTCCTCTTGTCTATTGGCCACAGCAAGAATAATGAACTAAATGCCTCATACATTAGATACAATAGAAAAATCAATTGAGTGTGAAAAGACTTTTTAGAAAATTGATTCTGGGTTTTAGGTTTTAGGCAAGATGCAGCTTGTCCAAAAAAGCAAAAATTGAAATGGATATTATCTTCAAGGGAATACTGGTACTGTTGCAATAAGACATGTTTACTAGACAGTCTGGATGTTAAAAATAAAAGAGCTCTGGCTAATTCCAAAATTGGAGACATGCACAAGGCCTGCAAATGAACTGTATCTCTGCAAAGATAAAAATCAGCATATGGGAGTGAGCCGGCAAGTTCCAGTGTGTGATCTGTGCCGTGGAAGAAGACACCAGATATGCCAGCTGCCAGCTCTTGATATGCTGTTTCTAACTACAGCAGAAATGGAGAGATTTCCGTTGGTTAAAATGGATTTTAAATCTGTCCCAGAATCCACTGGGATATCTAGGATATTCTCCTAGGAATGTTAAAATGAAGAATTGGAATGGAAGAGTGGAGACAACAGGAAGAAAAAACTGTTGGAAAACACATGAAAGGGGAGACGGGAAGAGAAAATGAGTGCATCTCACAATATGTATATGGGCAAGAGATACACTACACAAAAATAAGTGAAAAAAGGCTATGTAAGGAAAGAAGAGAACATTTCTATTCTCCTCTCTCTGCTTTCTGAGAATATCAGAGGGACAAGGCACTAGTCCTATCAAAACTTCTGGCCGTAGAATCTTGTGTGTATGTCCCCACTTGAGTCAACTGCCAAGGAATGACTGTGTGGGCTTTGCACCATTTGAACAACTGGTAGTTTGATAGGAAACACTGGAGCTGCCCATCCAGCTATGTGGTAGCTTTCAGGTCAGGAGAGACAGAAAAAAAAGTGATGAGTTTTGGTGTAGCTGCCACTTCTTTTGAGTGTTATGCACGTCTGCATAACAGCCCTGGACAGGACTGAAATTTGTTAAAAATGTGCTCCTGTCTCCTATGCTGTGGTGCCCTATCAATCTTCACGGCAGCTTGGATTTCTGTTTGCAGGTACAACACTGCCATGTCAGAGCTTTGCCATATGACTTTGAGGAAAGGACAGTCCCCAAAAAAGGATTTTTAAAGGAGATTTTACATAGACTTCAGGAACTGTTACTTTAAAATCAACTGTCGTTATCTGCAAAGAAAAGGTGTGAATAAAATTAAAACAGTAAATAATAATTTCAATATTACTAAATAAAATTCTATTTTTTCATGTGATTGGTCTTTTTTACTGAATTACTTTTTTACTGAAATAAAATGCGGAGGTAGGGAATTGGTAAAGCTGCATGATACTAGAGGTCAGTTCCTTAGTCTATCTTTTAATTCATGCACAGCCATACACAAACAACATTACAATTTCTATACTATGGTTTCCCTATGAGGTAATAGGTATTTATATTAATAACATCATGATTTCTTTACAGGAGTGAGACTGAGGTTTAAACAACACTAAGAATTTTAAGATCTACTGAGAGTAAATGCTAAAAAAAATTTCAGGTGCTGTTTTTACAGTCAATGGATTTCTAGAGAAGACAATAAACAAGCTGAGAGAAAGCAGTAAATTATAAGCCTCTTGCATGAACGGTCTGACTTCTCTAGATACAATTCATCCAGATAAGTTGGGACTATTTATTTGCTTTCTCTTGTGTTAGGATCACATCTCATCTTTGCTGCTGCACGTTATACCCAGACTCCATTAGCTGCATGGACAAAAGGGTGGGGGGAGAGGGGGAGCTGCACTGCCTCATCCCATGTCACATAATCCAACCACATGCCAGCTGAGCTATCTGAGCAGCTGATGTCCTTTCATCTGCAACGGGAAATCTGTGTTTCCTCTCTGCATTGAAACTGTGGGGAGAAAAAAATGGGGGAAAGTTCTACAGGGCAGGATGGTGTAGCCTTTATTTCCTTGTTGCATAACACGTTATGTGAGCGCCTGAAGCAGCAAGTTAAGGCTTATCTTGAATGTAATGATGCTATTGCCCCCTTCCATTGCAAACTGCAGGAATCACTAATTACATCTCTTAGAGGCCAAGCTATTCAGCTTACATCAAAAGAGAGACTCGAAAAAATAATTACTGTTAACAAGTGAACTGAAACTATTATGCAAACTTCCCCAGTGAGCAAAAGCTGCAAGCCATAATCTGAATGAGGTAGAGGATAATAAACAGCAAATGCTGTTAGAGAATTTTTGCCCTCTTTTACAAACAACAGCCATACAAAACAAAAATCTGAGAGGTCAGTGCAAGAAATGCAAGCACAGATTTCTGTCCTAGGGTCACAAAGATAAATTGGGATGCTGATGAGACACTGCCCTCTGCAAAGCCCTGGTTGAAGGAACAAATTACATTATTGCCATCATCCAAGCTGGTTGAAGACCAATTCAAAGTCTGCTTTCCTTTTTCCACACTATCTGCTTCCAGCTGGCTCTGTCAGCTCAGATGTTGTGAAGAAAATTCTCCTTCTTCTCTGGTGAGGAGTGAATGTGTGCTATGAAGACTGCCCTGAAATAAAACTGGGCCATCTGCCAAACTTGGATTCAGAGCTCTAAGTTGTCCTAAAATAAGCACATTTTCCTTTACCCACATGGTAAGAGTCCATCTCATGGCTGTTTTCATCTTTTTCACCTCTCCCATGTTCTCTTTACTCACCTCCAGTGCGTCACTCCACGTTGCATCCTACTTCCCAAGCCTCACCAAGACTTTTACAGGGCAGTGCTGATCCTAACATGGGCTCAATGTTTGCATGGGGCACTGTAGGAGGGATCTGGAAGCTGTAAACCCACCACATCCCACATCTGTTGCTCCAGCATCACTACTAACTTGTGCTACAGTGCATATCAAGCTGTCTTTCCTTCCAAGGGAAAGAGATCTTCCATTATCTTCAGGTAAATCCTCCAAGCAGTGGTTGTTGTAGAGGGCTGGCTTGATAGGATTCAGGGTCTGGCATGTAGCAGGGTCCTTATAAGCACAAAGCTAAGACAGTCACCGGATCTGACTGAGGCTGGATCTAACTGTAAGCCTAAGTCTTGCTCTTTCATTTCCTTAATGAAGATATCGCAATCAATTTTTTGGCATAAGAAGAGATTTTTTTGACATCTCAGGTTGCTAATTTGCTTTGAGGCATCTGAGTCCCTTTGAGTATTATCTAGGAAGGGATTTCAATAGACTATTTTTCAGGGATTTAATAAATATTCTTATTTTTTTTAGACACCACACAGAATGTGGGGCCAGCTGAGCTGTCAATCAGACTTTCTCTAGCAACTGCTATCATCTTAAAAAAAACCCCAAAACCTGAATTAGAAACATTCTTAATTTAAAGAGGGGACTAGAGAAAACATTTTAGGAGATGGATGTTGCAGAATGTGAGATAGCTGGAACAGCAGAGCAGAACTGAAATTTCACCTGCCATACTTTATGAGACAATGGGAGAAAATAGCAATGAGTTTTATTTGTAGCAAGGTGACCCAAGGAGCTTTCACGGCTGAACTCACAACTTGCACAAAATAGTCATGGTTTGGGGTCTATGAGTCAGAAATAAATTTAAACCCTGTATTTTTTATACTGCCCGCAGCACTTGTTTCTTTCTTCTGTATTCTCCTGTCCTTGTTGAGTGTGACACTTAGAGCCTGTGATCTGCAGGACTTTAGAGAAGAGAGGCAGGTGTGATGATAGCTTTAGTCTATTTATATCTACTCAAAATGCACTTTAACCTTGAAAATTCTCCCAGGCTCTTTTCTCTCTTTATCAAACAATGTCATTGCTGTGGATGACAACACACCCAGCTGGGAATCACTTACCACAGCCATGTGAAATGCAGCTTATGAGACTTCAGGTGTGTACAAAACCAATTCAGCAATGGAGGGCAGATCTAGAGGTACCTCATCAAGTGGAATCAAGCTGTGAATAGCGAGGGAAATTGTCATCACAGCGCACCAGATGACTCAGCACTGCCAAGAATTTTGAAGGCAACATTTTAGACGTGAGTTTCAGCCAGGCTTAAAGTATTACAGCCTCATCGTTTTCCTCATGAGTCTCTCCCATAACTGAAGCAGGAACTATTCCTTCCCTTGAGTTCAATCCACTTTCTCTGGCATTTCCAGATGTCCTTTAACTCTTCCAGGTTAATTTCCTATGATTCCATTATCTCAAATGCTTCACACAGCACTCTTGGGCATCTTAGCAGCATCTGTATATGGGTTTATTTAGTAAGATCAGACCACTCTGCCTCCTTTGTTACTTTTCTTCCTCTGTTTTTGCTGTCTTGCTCTCCTTACCTGAGATGCAAGTATTCTAAAATGCAAAGTAGCACTCAATATGCTCTGGGGCTTTCCTCAATGCCACAATCTTTTAAAGACAGCAACCCAGAGAACACTCTCAAAAACACCTGTCAGCCTATCTCTGGGTTGCACCCTGTATCGGGGAGGTGTGAAGCTCTGATCTCAGTCTGAGAAGTTCTCCTAGTTTCTCTAACTGTCAATAAAATACATACAGCTCATCCCTTGTACATGGCCCCAAGGATTCATCCAAGTACTGAAAAACAGTTGTTGTCCTCTCTGCCATTTGGCTATGGCAAAGAGAAATGAAAGAGGAACTCAAGGAAACAAGTGCTGCATTGTGAGACTTAAAATGAAAATTACCAGCAAGCAGCAGGTGTACGAGCACCGAGAGCAGCTGACATAAATGCCTCCCTCACAGTGGCATTTCCCCCACACTGGGCTGACCCAGGGGTAGCTGGCTGTGTCAGTTTAGAGAAAGGCCACAGATAATATTGTGGGCACCCCAGAATCCTGCCCTCCATCCTGACATTTAGCATGGGTCTGGGGAGCCCCAGCAGAAAACTCCATATATCCAGTGCTCCTCGTGCAAGATTTGCAGGATTGGACCACAGATATTTTCTCAGAAAGTGAACAATGCCAGTAACCTTGATCAGTGAGGGATGAGTAGGAGCTCCTCCTAACAAAAGGTATTTAGTATTGTTTCTAGTCAATCTCCATTGCACATCTTTTCCACATCTTATGGAACTGTATACTCAAAGGCATTGGAAAAGATGAAAACATAGTTTTTGCATTTGAAGAACTGGAACAGGCCAGGCTTTGCCTTTCTGGCACAAAGATTTATGTTTTATGTAACAAATGGTGACCGCTTCATCAAGACAAGTCCTTTTAATCTGTATAGAGAAATCATATCTTGCCTTTAGTCTTTCCCATGACAAATTTCAGCTCATTGGAGCGATTTGTGTTCTTTATTGCACAGCAATTATCCTGCTGTGAAGGGATGGACTTAATGACCAATCAGGTAATTTCTATTGCTAATTTCTTATATCTCGGGAGGGTGCATGCTAAAAATGCATTTTAATAAAAAGAACTTTTTAACCTAGTGCATATAATTACACCACTGGTAAAGCACAGATACATCCTACTTTTTCAATAAATGACTCATGATTGTGCCTGCCTTGCTTTTCAGATGGTGAAATGTGGCCCATTTTGTAGGGATCTGATTCATAAGAAGTCTCAAGCATGGCTTTTAAATATGTAGTCCCTTTAAAATGTTACATTACTTAAACCAAAGCCCCATAAAACTAGCTGACTGAAAATTTCATCTGCAATTGCCATATCTTTCTGTATTGCAGCGGAAGCCAGAGGAAAACTTTTTTTATCAAAGGCATTTGGCTGCACAAGTGTCCTGACAAGAACCATTTGTTAGGAGTAGATGGCAGAGGACAAGCAGAAAATGGTGGAATCAACAGAAAATATGAGCTCATGTCCAGTCATTTATTGCCATGTGTAAATTATTTGGTAGCCCAAGGGAGAGTCTGACAAAACTAGCTTAAGGACAGAATGAGGATTGAAAATCATAGTCCTGTGGTTTGGGTTTTTTCCCCCCTTTCTATTTGCACAGCATTAGACAAAGGCAGCGAGTCACAGCCCTATGTGTAGTTCAGGATACCATCTCTCTCAGGTATGATCTCCTTCCATTCAAATTTTTTTCTTGGGCAGAATGAAGGAATCTCTCACATTTGCGTATGATTTCAGGACAGCTGGCATTATTTCTCACTAGCTCCAACCAGCCTATTTTATGTCTGGAACACAGGGATATTTCCTCAGAGCATCAGTAGATTAGATTTGTAGTGCTTGGCCTGCGGGACCCGCACACGGCCATGTGGATGGGGTAGCACGTGTGCTCATGACCTGTACCCTTCTCAGGAGCACCAGCTGATAAGCACATCTGTACATGCTCAGGAAGAGCATGTATCGTAGAAGAACTGAATATTCTATATGGCTTTTAGTATTTAGCTGAGTCTTAAAACTTAATTTACCAAATCCAATACAGAGCCAGTAAAATTTAAGCATATTAAGAAAGGTAGGTTCCCTGTGACTAATGGTGCTGACACTCACCTACCTGTGCGTTAACTGGAAACCATAGTATGACAAATACAAAAAAGGAATGACACAAACATTATTTCTGAGTTATGGAACTGTCAAGATGTGCAGGTTTTTCCACAAATATTTGAATAAGGAGCAGAGAAATCTTTGCCCGGGTAGTGAGTCAAACTTGAGTCCTTTAACTACAAGTGTACTTTTGGTGATTTGAGGGCAAATATAACATTTCCTTATATAGTCACATCAGAAAGATGTTTTAAATGACTTCTGAAGTCCTTGCATTTTTATCTTCTAAGAGTGTATATCTATGAACTGTACAGCACTTGAATTAACAGCTGCCTGAACCTGGTCGGGACACTGTGAACATTACAAACAGAGAAAGTTCATCAGACGCAGTATAACATAAGGGAAAAAAACCAGACCGTTCTCTTTCAAAATCACCTTGTCATGGTACAGGAGAGCTTTGTGTGGAGAGATGTCATGCCAAGTTAATGAGAAGCATCTGCTCCAACACCTGCTGTCCTTAACAAGTTGACATGCTGTAATCATGGAGCAGTCCTGGGGTGGAGCTGGGGAGGGGAGGGCAAAGGGCACCCACGGGGCAGGAGAGTCAGGGAACAGGTTCTGCCAGGGGAAGCCGGGCAGTGTCTCACTGGCCCTCTGCCCTGTGAGCTCTGCCAGTGGCAGACAGCTTTAAATCCACTCTCAGGTGATACACAGCCCTCCCCTGCTGATCCTATTTACTTCCTGGGCTGGCTCCCAGCACCTAGCAGTCATGAGAGATTGCCAGCATTTCATGATGCTGCTCCCACTCCCACGGGAGAAGCCAGGAGTCAGAGGAAGATGGGGTGACGAGAGGATCTTGGACCCTTTGGCCCACAGCAACAAAGCTGTGGGGTTGTTAGGGACAGGAAAGATCTTGCCAGGAGGAGAGTAAGAAAGATCTTTCATCCCCTATTTCCACTTTGTTGCTGATCACTTGCTCTGTTACAGGCTGAAGTGCCAGTGTGTACTTCAGCACAGAAAATGGGAGGCTGAGACAGAGCCTGATCTCACTCGTTGCTAAGAGAGTAACCTAATTTGCAGCAGATGGTGTTTATTGTTACTTCCCATCTGCATGAGGATTAAGAACTCTTCTCAGAAAAAAAATGATGCAGTCTGGCAGCATCCTGGTAAGAACAAGCAAACTTAATTCCAATCAAATATGACTTTTCTGAGCCTTTGGGTAAACTTCACTTAAATAAAGATTAGAATTTTTTTTTTTGTGATTTTTTTACTTAATTTCTTTTTTTTTTTTTTTTTTTTTTTTTTTATTTGAGGATATTATTTTTTTAAATAATGTCACTTAAAGTTTCTAGCTGTGCAGAGTAATTTTAAAAAAATGTACGGGAAAGTACATTAAAAAATGTACAAGTAGAGTTAGCACACCCTCTCTGAATAAAAAGTAACTTAATGTCAGAGCTGAGATTTTAAGCTTCTGATCCCCAAGGCCTTAAACCAGTATACAGTCCCACAAAGGAACTGATAGCACATCTTGTAGTATCTGTCCTTGGCCACTAGCACTGATAAAAGAGAACTATGGATATGTTGTCTGTGAATGACCAGTCCCTGAAAAACACAGATGTCTCTCTTAAGTTCAGCACCCATTGACTGATTGTGACTCATGGCACAGCATGTCCTTTTGTATACACAAAGAAACTAAACTTTTATTCAATTCATATAATCCATCTGAAGTCAAAAGAGTTCTACCAAGGTGATTAGTACATTGAGCCTCATTAAAGTCTGCCTGAGTGTTTTTTGTAACCCATTCTGTAAAATTGTCACTTTGCATATACTGCCACTATCACTTTCAGTTGTGTCTGGGCTTTAGTAAACACAAAAACATTGACATGACTACAGCTTAGAAACCAGGATGAAACTTTAAAATGGAAATTATAATGGACAAACTGAAAAATAGTAGCATTCAAAACTGAGATAGCAAAAACCCCAAAGACTGAAATGACAATTTGGTCAAATATGTGTTTATTATTAAGGGCAACTTGCCTTAACATGTGGGCCACTCCTCAGACTGAAATGGCTATCCCGTATTTATAGTACTGTTGCGTAAATCTATAGTAAAATCTCTGTGTATTCTTGCTCATTTTTTGATTGGCATGCCCTCTTTTCTTTCCTGCATTTTATGTTCTAGAAGAAAAAGCAGAGTCTCCTTATTTTTCTGCAATTTCAAGCATCCCCTGGCAGATGGCTGGTGGTGCTTGAGAGGATCGACTGGGTATGTCAGGAAATTCGTGGCATTCCAGCCAAAAGGAATGTGTCTGAGACCAGTGGACCTGACCAAACCCCAGCCTGGACTACAGCAGACAGCGTCCCTTGCACAGCGGCTGCACAGCTGATCTGTACATTCACAGCACGCCTGAAGCAGCTGGAGCACGTCTGGTATCTGGCATGCGCGCTGCAGAAATAGAAATCGCTCTCTAGGATTTCTTGAAGGGAAGCCTAGAAGTCCTACACACATCTGTAACAGGTATTGTAGGGGGCTGCTAATTTAATGCAAAAATCATGACGGCATTAACTAATTTGGTACTCTTGAGACTTGCAGCGCAGAAGGCACAGCAGTGGTGGCACTTGTATGGTGATGTTGGCCAGAAAATGCTTTGCCATCCTAAAGCACATTTATCAAAATTCTCAGATGTGTATTTTTCCTCTTAATTTCATTTTTTACTCTGCTGTGGTGTTGCTAGGTGGGCTCCACGTGTGTAAGTACACAACGACATGCAATATCTGTGATATATATGCCACAACTCATAGGTACATTTTCCCATGCAGAGTTTCTCTTCCAGCTTGGCTAGCTCACGCCTCTTAAACGAGCTGTGCAAAAAACTGCTTTGTTTCTCAGAATCTTATGGCAGAGTATCTGTTTGCCACCTTAAAAGTCATCAAGTAAAACAAAACTTGACAAGCCCAACCAGATCTCTGCTAACTGCATGCTAATAAAATTTGCGTCTGTTTCAGAGGAAAATGCTTCTCCTCCAAATCTTGTGCTCTTTAAGTAATTTTTTACCCTGTGGAAAAAGTGCACAGATTTCTATGTTTCTGTGAATCATTAGTGACATCCAGTGGCTAAAATGCTAAAAATTCATAATTCCTATTGCCAAGGGACACCTAAATTTCCATCTCTTTGTCTAAGAAACACCTATTAGAAAAAGGAGAAAGGTGAAAAATTCTGTTCCCCAGCTCTTCCACAAAACATTGTGGATTTGATTAAATCTCACTGAACTTGCAACGTTTAACTGTCATCTTTCGTTTGTGATAACTCTAAGAAACTATAGAGTTCCCCTAAAAAACCATAGAGCTCCCTGAAGAAATCAAATGGCCGAAGCCATGCCACTTTCAATCAAAGCACAGACATATCACAATACAAAACAAACAAACAAATGAAAATATAAACCAAGCGCAGATAAGGGTTTCACCAGGCAGTGTTCCAGGGAGGGGTGTGCCTGGCAGAATGAGATGCTGAAGAAAAAATGAAGAGAATGAAAGAAAAGGAACAGCAGTGATCTTTTGGACAGTCACAGCATTGCAGAACCACAAAACTAAAGAATGATTTGGCTTGGAAATGCCCTTTAAAGATCACCTAGTTCAACTTCCCCACCATAGGCCAGGACATCTTTCACTAGCCCAAAGCCCCACCTAGCCTGCTCTTGAACACTTCCAGTGTTGGGGCATCCACAACTTACCTGGACAACCTATTCCTGTACCTCACCACCCTCACTGTAATTTTTTTTTCCCTTATATCCAATCTAAATCAACCTCCTTTCAGTTTAAAATCGTTGTTCCATGTCCTGACACTACTAGCCTAGGTAAAAGTCTCTCTCCATTCTTCTTATAAGCTCTCTTTACATATGAAAAGGCTGAAATAAGGTATCGAAGACCTTTCTCTTCTTCAGGGTGAAAAGCCTCAATTCTTTCAGCCTTTCTTCATAAGAGGTGTTCAAGCCCTATAATGATTTTAATGGCCTTGCTTGTGAATAATATAACCTTGATCAAAAGTTTAACAGATATTTTTGGGCAAAGCATTGACTAGAGGAGATCTGGCTCTATAAACCAATACATTGTGCTGTTGTTTGAATGTTCTGTCTTAAAAAGGTAGCCTTTTGTAATTTCTAGTAGTAAGCACATTATCAAAGTAATAAACAAATCTACCATTTGTTTCCTCTCTTGATTATCACTGAATTTTGGGTAATCAACTGCTGAATCAGGAATCGGCAGTTATCTCTGCTCCAGTCTTCCTACCTCTGTAATGCCTGGAATATCACTGAACTCCAATTGGCCAGCTAACTCAACAACCGAGAAGGAATTTTCAGGTTAACTCAAAATAATTAATTAAGTTTCATTTTGAGAGATTTCCTAACTGTCATTGTGAGCATGTCAGAAGGAGCTGAGGGTGGAAAACCACTGCCTTTTTTTCAGCTATGTGGGGCCCTGAGGCAGGATGTTTTAAGTTAGGCAGCTCCTTTATGCTATGCCTTGAGAGTGGCAACTCAAGCATGAGGGAGCTGAGACCTCCTCCTTCACTTCTCTCCCTGCCCACCTCTCTCCTTTCTCATGTCACTGTACTCAACATATCTTTGATGTGAAGTATCAGCCTGTACTTACCCTATCAGGGCAAGTGAACAATTGTAAAACATTTCAAGATTATGTATGTTCAAAACGGGTTTTAAGCTGGTTTTAATATTTCCGTACTGCAATGCTACATTTTACATACATTCACTACAGACCTTGTATTATGTGCCACAGAACCATAGAATAGCTCAGTTTGGAAAACGGCTTCAGTGATAATCTTGTCCAGCCTTTAATTGAAAGGGGAGCCTAGGTGAAATTATTTAGCACCCTGTCCAACTGCATCTTGAAAACCCCCAGTGATGCAGTCATGGGCACCTGTCCATGTCTCTAGGAAGGTTGCTCTGGTGAATGACTACTTAAAAAAATTTCTTTTTTGTGTCAAGATGCATATTTATATCATACATATAAATTCATATTTTGACAGATCAACATATCAATGTCATTACTGCAACGTTATAGTTGCCTTCTAAGGCCCAATACCTGAGGAATTTCCAAACTTCTTCTTTAGCATGTTTATTTAGGACCAAGCCTTTTTTATTCTACTTACTGACATTAAGCATGACTAGACCCCCACCAGCTCAGTAGGCCTATTAACGCCTCTGGAGTTGAGTGACTGACAGCTAACCACAGAAATTAGCAGCATTCACTCACTGACTTCAGTGTTCAGGGCTGGAGTCAGGTATAGAAACTCCTCTACCCTTTTTCACGTATTTAAGTCAATTTCCCAAAGAAAACAAAATAAAGGCACTCAATAAGACATCAATATTAAGAAAATATCCCTTTCTGCATTCTCAACTTCTATTTATTAACTGCTGCTCTTTGTTTTTAACATCTGCGGAAAGCAGCTAACACAGAATATTTCTTACACAGTTTTTCTGAAGGGCCAGAAGATGCATTGATGGAGGTGTCATCTTAGGAAGGCAAGGTATTCAAAATAATACAATAACACTGGCACCTCAGTTTGCCTAATACTACCTAAATTTTTGAAGCTCCTCAGCATCTGGAGCGTTGTACCACACATTAGCTGTAGTATATCGGTCCCTACATGTTGTACGCAGGCACACTTTTCCCATTTATCATAAGTTATAGTTAATGTCTTCAACTTTTTTAAATAATAAAACCAGACACAACTTTCAAGAATGTGGTGAAAGGTGAAACTAACTGTTTTCCTTCCCAACTTAACTAGTATATACCGATATTTCCAAGATAGTGGATTGGTCATCGGCAGCCTTCAGTAAAATGATGACCCAATTTTCCTAAACATAATTTGTTGTATCATTATTTCTCCCCTCAAATAAACGTTCTTTATTTGAGAATAAAAAAGGGTCCTGGAATCTTTAAAATTCAGTGCCCACACAACAGCTAAAAGTAGCTCTTCTACTCTCAGGCACCTACATTATTCCAATTCAGATAATAACAGTAATACTGAGACAGAATTTCATGTGCTCTCTCTTCATTCATCTAATGGGTCCATTAATGATATGCTACTAAAAAACTGCCGATTTAATAGTGATTAAAAGTTTTCAAGAAATTCTTAGATGCCATGTCTTTGCAGTTGGGAAAAAGCATTTAAAACTGTGTTTTCTAAGCCAGGAAGTATTGGAATGACAGTAACAAGAATCAGAAAAGGAAAGGGATGAAAGGGCTTGTAGCACAAATGGACTGAGCAAACAAAAGTAATGAAAGTTTAGGGAGCTTTGTAGGACTGTTTGGAATGGCTAGTTCCTCCACTGCTTTGCCCGTGCCTTCAGTCTTGGAGAAACTTTATTTTGTGCACCACTGCCCCAGGTGAAAATGGCTGTGCAGAGACACAGGGCATGAGGAAATTACCTATGACTCCTAATTCTGGTTTTAGTGTTAACTTACTGAAAGTGCCATATTGCAGTCACACTGGTAAATTATTAAGTTCCACAAACTTCATATTTGAATTTACGAATACATCGATAAACACGAAGAATGTAAGAGCACATCAATAAACAAATTCAAGTTAGAAGCTTACTTTTTATTTCCTCAGAGCACTTCATAATTGGAGCTTTGTAACCAAAACCATAAATGGCAACAGCAATTCTTTTTAGAGCAAGGTTTGTCCTAGCTAGTACACTCAGAAGAAGTAGGTGTAACTACTTGTTAAGAAGTTAACATTAAAAGCTGGTTAGAATTTTAATTTCAAGCATCCAGCTCATTAAATTAAAATATGGCTAAGCAATAGTGTCACTTTGTTCCGGTACCAGAATGTAGACATTTAAATACCACAATGTAAGAAACCTGACACGCACAGTCATAGCTATTGCAAAAAAAGTGCCAGTGTAGATTTGTGAGGTGGGTGTACTGTTTTCTGCTCTCCAGCTGACAACACATGACAGCTATAAATCATGCCTGACAACCTCTGAGATCTCTGAGGGGGTTGGACACTCTGAAATATGTCAGTCTTGAAGAGCTTTCCAAAGGGACAGGGCGAAAGCAAGCGGGGGTGATGAGCACACAAGGAACCAGCCAGCAGGTGAGCATGTTCACCATGTTCACCACTGACCACTTGGCTCTTCATATTCCTAGTAACTCAGGGAAGACCTGAGAAACTCAGTGCCAGCCATGAGTCACTGGCACAAATTTCTGCTGGTTACAGACCAGCCGTGCTCTGTGGAGGTGCTGAAGGACTTAGGAGGCGAGGTGTGTGTTGGTGCTGCCAAAATGTTGGCTGCCCAAGAGGTCTGGGAGTTTCCAGCCCAGGGTACCACTGAGCCCACATTTGTCAGGCCTGGGGAGTCTTCTCTGTCATTATCCACAGAGCAGCTGGCAGAGAAACTGTTGTACAGGATGCACCTTTACAACTCTTTGGTAAGGCACTGGGATTGCTCCTCATTTGAGCTCACTGAGACAAAATTAAATCCATAAAACGCTTATGGCGAGGAACGAGATCGTTTGCTGTCTTCCATCTTGAGGCACAAATAGAAATGCATGTAACAGCAGGGAGGCTTTCTAGAGCTAAATTCGTCTTCACTAAGGCATCGATGCGACCTTGAACAAAAGATTTTGAAGGAAACAAGAGCCTAAGAGGAGACACTGCTGAAAAGGAGAATGGGGGAAGTAAATTATGCTCTGACTCAGTTCCTGTTACTCAGGATCACATGGGCATAAATTACAAAAAATTTGAACATGAGGAAAATCTTATTTTGCTTTAAAGGATTGTCAGACCCTGGCATTTCTTGCTTACAGAGGCTGGGTATCCTCCACTCCTGGTAACACATAAAACCTGAGGACGTGTGGCTGTGGGCTACCAGATCTGGGTGACCTTGCTCAGCTTCCATCCCCTGGAGTTCCCTTCCTCCTCTGCAGCCCTGCGAGTCCATGGCTTGTGCTGTGGGCCCTGATGGCTGGGCCCTGCAGCTTTACATGGCCGGGTCAGTTTGGTGCACTCGGTGCCCGCTGGGGCACACACCAGGCACCCACACCAGCAGCACAGCTCAGTTACCCTGACATCTCAGGGTGGCAAGAAACATAGGTTTAGATTACATGTCAGGAAGAAAGTATTTACTGTCAGGGTGGTGAAGCACTGGAACAGACTCCCCAGACAAGCTGTGGATGTCCCAACCCTGGAAGTGTTCAAAGCCGTCTTGGATGGGGCTCTGAGCAACCTGGTCTCGTGAAAGGTGTCTCTGCCCACAGCATGAGTGTTAAAGCTAGATGATCTTTAAGGTCCATTCCAACCTAACCCATTCAAGGACATTATCCTTTCCAACCCAAATCATTCAAGGACATTGAGGTGCTGGAGCATGTCAAGGGCAGCAAGGCTTGTGAAGGGTCTAGAAACACATCTTATGAGGAATGGCTGAAGGAGCTGGGTTTGTTTAGTCTAGAGAAGAGGTGACCCAGGGGATACCTCATTGCTTTCTGCCTGAAAGGAGGTTGTAGTGAGGTAGGGACAGGTCTCTTCTCCTATGCCTGCACTGAGAGGACTTGGGGAAATGGCTTTCACCTGAGACAGGAGAGATTCAGGTTAGATATTAGAAAAAAAACCTACTGGCAGGGTGGTCAGGCATTGGAATGGGTTGCCCGGGGAAATGGTGGAATCAAGAGGCACCTGGATCTGGCTCTGGGTAACATGGTTTGGTGGTTAGGAGATTACAGCGGTAGCGCTGCTGGATGATCTGGGTGAGATGTTTGAGTTTACCCTTTGTAAATCCACAGGACACGAAGCTGGGTGCGAATGTTGAGTGCTGGGTCCTACCCTTCGGCCACAACAACCCCACGCAGGCCAGGGGAAAGTGGATGGAGGGGGACCTGGTGGCGCTGGACAGCAGCAGAACATGAGCCAGCGTGTGCCCAGGTGGCCAAGAAGGCAAATGGCATCCTGGCCTCTGTCACTATTCGTGTGTTGAGCAGGACCGGGACAGTGAGTGCCCTCCTGCACTCGGCACTGGTGAGGCTGCGTCTTGAGTTCAGTGACCAGTTCTGGGCTTCTCAGTTCAGGAAGGACATTGAGGTGCTGGGGTGTGTCCAGGGAAGGGTGATGGAGGTGGTGAAGGGTCTGTCCCCTGCCTAAGTCCTTTGTGAGAAGCAGCTGAGGGCGCTGGGAGTGGTTAGCCTGGAGAAAAGGAGGCTCGGGGGATCTCACTGCTCGCTACTACTGCCTCAAAGGAGGCCGTAGCCAGGTGGGGCTCAGCCTACTCTTCCAGGCAGCCAGCGACAGGACGAGAGGAAATGGCCTCAGTCTTCTCCAGAGAAAGTTTAGATTGGACATCAGAAGGATTCTCTTCACAGGAAGGGTGCTTAGACATTGGAATGGGCTGCCTAGGGAAGTGGTGGAGCCACTATCTCTGGAGCTGTTCAAGAAACGGTCGGACGTGGCACCCGGTGCCGTGACGTAACTGACAGAGCGGTGCTCAGTCGCAGGTTGGGCTCGATGATCCCACAGGCGTTTTCCCAGCCAGTCTCTCCCGCACATCCCGGGCGGGCCGGCTCTGAGCGCCCGCGCCCCACACGCCGCCCGACGGGGCCCGCCCGCAGCGCCGCCCGGAGCCCTCCAGGGGGCGCTGCGGCGGCGGCCGCGCTCGGCGGTGCCGCGCTGGCCGGGCGGGCGGGGCGGGCGCCGGGCCCGGCATGGAGGCCGCGATGAACCTGCCGCGGGGCCCCGAGAACCTCTGCTTCGACAAGGACGAGTTCATGAAGGTGCACGAGGGCCGCCGGGGCTAGAGGGTTGTGGAGGGGCGAGGGCCTTCCTGAGGATGCGGGTGGTGGGCTCCCTGCGGGAGAGAGCGGCCCGGAGCCTTGGTGGGGATTTTACAGCTCCGCCGCGGCCCTTCCCCCGGGCGGGGGCTGCGAGAAGCGCCGAGGGTGTCCGTGACAGGGGGACCCGGCCGTGTCCGGGTAGGGCCGGGCTCTGAGACTGACGGGAGCGAGAGGCCTCACTGCTTGGAGAGCTTCGAGTAGTTCTCAGTACTGAATTTCAGCTCTTGGCTGTCGTTTCGTGGTTTGTTTTTTTAAGTCTCCTGTATTTTGGAGAGCTGGTCTTTGGGTATTCAGCTCCACGACGCTCTCTGCTTTTCATCCTAAAAACCGAGAGTTTAACCACTGCGTTAAGAAACCTTTTGCCCCTAAAACTTTGATTTGATCAACTCACAGGCATATGGAGTACTTTATCTGGGGTGTGTTCTTGTGTGAACTGTTTGCTTACATCCTCCTCTCTTTCCTGTTTCACTTTCAGGCGGATTTTGATGTTGATCATTTTGTGTCAGACTGCAGGAAGCGTGTGCAGCTGGAAGAGCTCAGAGAGGATCTGGAGCTCTATTACAAACTCCTTAAAACTGCTATGGTAGAACTCATAAATAAGGACTATGCAGATTTTGTTAATCTCTCAACAAATCTAGTAAGTGTTACTGGTTGTACTGTGTAGTTCAGGCTTAATGTGGTTCTGTGGGATTTTTATTTTTCATATGAAATGTATATGGCTTTTATTTTGGAATTTTATGATTTATGGCATCTTAAACTGAGGTCTCTAATCCTTGGACTGAGACACAATTCCTGTAGAACTTAGCTGCTGTACAGAATTGCTGTTGGCCTGTAAATGTTTTAGACATATGCATTTTGTGTTGAAAAGCTGATTCGTTAGGGCAAACTTTGTTTCAAACAAAGAAAGCACTTTTAAAATTGAAGGCAATAAATTATTAAATTAGAACAGGAATGATAGAAGTAAGGCTGTTCTGAAGGATTCTTTTAGGAATCTTTAAACTTTTTGTATAGTCAAAAGTATCTTAAAAAACCCCCCAACTTTGTGTCTGAAAATCGTAATGATTCCAATTATACAGATTCAAAGACTGAGACTTAACGTACTTCTGAGGGGAAAAATTTTCATAGGTGGAAATTTTGTTTCTCTTTTGGCTTTGTGTGAAAGCAGTCTCACATCTTTATGCCTGTATTTTAGATAACATATTTTTGCATTGAATTTAAAACTGGAAATTATAAAGGAAGTTATGTTTTCACAGTTCTCTTTTAGTATCTGTAAAATTACATGCTTTGTCAGTAATTCACATATGATTTTATCAAAAAAGTAATAAATGTGTTTGTGGTAATTTCTTTAGGTTGGCATGGACAAGGCTCTTAATCAGCTTTCAGTACCCTTGGGACAGTTAAGGGAAGAAGTTATGGTATGTTCAAAACAATCATTGTCAACAGCTTGGTAAACTTCAGCTCACTCTAGTATGATCTACAGAACATTTTCTACTCAACTTAATATTTATTACAATAAAGTTTCTTTGAAAATTGATGACTTAGATTGCTAGTAGGAGAAACATTGTGTTTTCAAGCAGTTGTATTGCAGTAAATTTATGTTTCCTGTAGTGCATTTCAGTCAAGAGATAAAGAGTTTCTTAAATTTGACAAATGAATAGACTCTCGCAAGACAAGTCTATGGAGATATCTTGAAACTGTTTTAATACTTGAGTAACTTGAAGATAGAAAATTCAGATGCAGCACAATCCCTTTATGGACTTACTTTGCTCAGTGTGTGGTTTAACCATAAAACATCACTCTCTTGAAGGTGGATCTTATTCTGGCTCTTCCACACTGACTTGGTATTTATAGGAAGGGGAAATTTCTGATCATCTTGGCAGCCAGTCCAAAGGGATGCTTGCTGCATAAATGTGCCTTCAAAATATCACACCCTTCATGTCTAAAGCAAACAAGGTCAGCTAGCATAGAGAAATCCTTATTACATGGAAAATACTATGTAAAACTGATTTATAACTTCAGTTGTAAAACGTGAAAACGTAGTGGGTTGATTACCAACTGTTTTGAGGCAAAGGTCATTTATTCTCTCTAAGAACAGTTCTGGTGGAAATAATTTTATTTGCAGTGACAATACCTAAGGAGCAGGTTCTACTTGCAGTTACTTAGTTGTGGTTTTGGCTTTTTCACTTGATGCACTGTAGCTTTTATTAGTCCCATAATCTTATTAATCTGTGTCTTAAATTTAGGTTATTTTTTTTTCAGGTTTTTCTCAACCGTTAAATGGGAAGCAAGTTTTACAAATTAACTTTTTCTCTCACAGAGTCTTAAGTCATGTGTCAGTGAAGGAATTCAAGCCGTAGATGACCGGATGACTAAACAAGAAGATATTAGAAGAAAAAAGGTACAACATATTAGTTATTAGCTTTTAAAGAACATCCTTAGGATGATGTTAATTTTGCCATTAACCCAGAATAAATGAAATTTAGAAAGCTGTAGGCTGTCTAGATGTACACTGTGCAGGATTTTGTACTTTTAAAATATATTGACATTTTGGTTGATGGACTTAATATTTTACAGTGTCCAATTGATCATAAGTCTTTGTTTTACTCTAGCTGCCCAAAACATACATTTGACTTAGTTGGAGTTGGTTTGTTGTTTTTTTTTTTTTTTTTGTTATAGTTGCTCTTGTTTCTGGACTGCAGTAGTGTATAAACTTACTTATGAGTACATTGGAAGTACAGCTGGTGTTTATTTATGGGCAGGAGACACACTAATATTTGTTTTTGTGCTTAACTTTGAAAAACATCAGGGATAGGAACAACTGTCCTACATCTATAGCAAACATTTATTTGTGATGTTTTATAGACTTATGTGAGCAATCATTCAACTGAGACATGACTCAAGTGTTAAATAAAGGGAGAAAACTTAAACCAGAAAAAACCCAAAGAACTAAGAAAACATCTAAAATATTTTCTTTAGGTGATGTTAATTGGGATTGGGGTTAGACATGAAAAATCTTTCTTTAATTACAGATGTGTGTCCTGAGACTTATTCATGTTATTCAGTCTGTTGAGAAAATTGAGAAGATTCTACATTCCCAAGGCACTAAAGAATTGTCCTCATTAGAGGGAAACAGGTAAAAAAATTGTAATGTTCAATTTTGTTTGTAATTGATGGGACTAATTTCTTGGTGTTGTTGAAGGTGAATTTGCAAGCAGTAGGATATATCTTTAGAAATGTAACTTTGATGGAATTTATTATTGTAATTTTAGTATTATCCTGATTTTAGTCTTCTGCAAGCCAGTCATTCACAGAACATGTAACTCAGACTCCAAAGTTCCAAATTCCTCGGGGTGCTTTCAGTAAGCAAGCTTTTTGAAGTTGGTGTGCAGTTACTTTATTTTAACTTTATTTTATTGGAAGTCACTAATCCTGTCATGTCTGAAATACTCTCCTCAGTTTATTCCAATGTCATTTGTAAGCGAAACAAAAGAGTTTTTTCTTGTTTTCCCTGCTTATGTGTAAGTACTTGCTGCATAAATAGCTGAAGGCAGGCAAGGCAAACCTCATACAAGGAAGATTTGTGACAAATTCCAGTCAAACCTCTCCCTTTGCCTTTGCTGAGGATTGCAAGATGTCTTTCAGCCAGTTTTGGAACTTGAAAGGCTTGGCTGGGATGCAAGTACAGTTTAAGCTGGAGGGAAGACACAGTGAAAGACTCTCTTCAGCTCAGTGTGCTGGATCACATGGTAGTGGGGGGTAGGTGTACCAGAAAGTAGGTTGATACCTAAAGGGATAAAAGCAGGTGTTTTAATCAGGTGAGGCACTTTGTAGAATTAAGTTTGCCATTAAGATCATACTTGAACAACTGAAAATGTGGCTCATTGTTGGGATTGTGTGGATTTGAGAAGGGCAGGACTGTTTCTTAGAGATAACTGTCATTATTTTTACTATATGACAGAGTAAGAAAGAAACAAATCTGGATGGTGAATGTTACCTGGTGTAGTTTCTGAGCTCTCTTAGGACTGACTTTTCATGTGATAATAAAATTGCCATCTAGAAAAATGTGCTTCACACTGCTGAGGCAAGAGCTTATGTTCCTCTCAGCTTCTGCTTCACCCAATTCATGTTAGAGCTGCAAGACAGTGTTAATCGTGTAGCATGCTCCAGATCATTATTGCTTGATTGCAATTATAGTAGTACTTATCAGAATTCAAAATATTTAAACTACAAAAAATTGAGGGAGAGCTCTATCTGTTACAGATGAGAGTGAGTTGGTTTGAAAGTATCTAACGATGTATTCTCATTTTGTATCATCTCTCTTCTAGTCCACTTATAACTGGACAAGTTTTAGAGAGAATTGCCACAGAATTTAATCAACTACAATTTCATGCAGTACAAAGCAAAGGAACGCCCCTTTTAGACAAAGTGAGACCAGTAAGTATTGCGTGACACTTAATACTTGCACAGTCAAGCAAAGCCAGTGTAATTGAACAGCAAATGCCTGTTTCCACAGAGTTTTATTGAATTAATTTATGAAGAAAAATGGGTCTCATGAAATAATTTTTATCAGTTGACCAGAACTATTGCTTTTTCTGAGGATATATGCCCTGTTGCTTATTTCTTCAGGATAGATTACTGAGAATAAGAGTAGGAATTACAACAGGCACTTTTGTCAGCCTAATGTGTCTTGCAATTCATCTGCTTGCTGATACTGAGGCATCATCCTAGAGATTTATGTTGGCTTTGTTACTTGCAGTGTACATACCAGAATATAAATGGAATGTGCTACACAGTGGCTGGCTTGAATATATTCAAGTTTGTCTTCTCATGAAATTATGCTGTCCATTACTAATCTGTCAGTACGCTGTTTTACCTACTGTAAAAGATTAATTGACATTTTGGTGAGATTTTTTTCTTCTGTTCATTCAGTGGGGAGAGGAAATAAATGAAAACCTGTGCTCAAAGCAAGCTGTGAATATAGAGATGGGATTATGCTTAAAGCTGATTAGCATGAGGGTGTCATTCTTAATGGCTTTCAAACTAGTGAGGTTGTTCAGAGTTCCAGTTTTTCACTTTGTGCCTCTGCCTGTTGGCAGTATAAACTTGTTTCAGCTCCAGACGTCCATGCAGTCGTGTTGTTACATGGACAGCTTACAAGACTCCTCTGGCCACGGAGTTATCAAACTTGGATGATAGCAGCAGTGAGCATGAGCAGCGGAGTGGTGTATGTGGTGGGAGAACATTTGTCACGTAGGTTCCTTAATGGTGTTTGCCAGGACTTCTGTCCTGTACCTGTTGTTGCTAAGGCTCCTCAGAATGTAGCTTTCAGGACTAGTCAGCATTTGGGTTCTTGGCTTTGCACATTCAGGACAAACTCTGTGAATCATTTTAGGATGCATGGACACAACACAGCATGTAAAACAGGAGAGAAGACTGGCTGTATTCATAGTTCAACTCTGACTACCTTAATGTGTGTTGCTGAACTTCCTTCAAATACAAAGTTGTGGTGACCATCTTGGGCTAGGAGTATATCTGCAGGTAGTGTAGCAGTGGGTCGGATGTAGTAGAAAAGATGTCATGGGAGATCAGGAAAAATGATTTGCAAAACAGAGAATATGTGTAGACTGAAGAAGCTGTTTGGCAGAAGCCAGAAGGAATCTAATTGCTTTGGTTTTTGCTAGTGTCACTCAGTGTCATTGGTTGTGGTAATTTGACAAGTAGTGCTGGGTACATGCTGTCTGTTTAGCCTCTCGCGGTGAGGGATAAATGCTACAAGTGTTATTCCTGGTCACTTACTGTAAATCTTTTGTTTATTGTCACATACTGGTTCCGTTGAACAAGGAACAAGGAATTCCGTTGAACAAGGAATTATTGACTTACTTCCTCAGAATAAAGCAGACCTGATATAAGTTACCGTATAACGTACAACGTATAGAAAAAAGTAATTGCCTTTAGCTTTATTATAATAAATCCTGTCTTATATAGCATCGGTAACCCATAAAGTTTGTGTTTATGTTGGTTTAACATTGGCAGTTATCAAAACTTTTCTACTTTTCCAGTGAGGATAGAAAGTTGAGTTAGGTACTTCAGGATGAATTTACTTCAACAATGATGACAAGGCTTTGCTTTTGGCTTTTTATGACTGTATTTTCATTTTCTTTGCAGCGTATAGCTGGAATAACAGCCATGTTGCAGCAGTCTCTGGAAGGGCTGCTCTTGGAAGGCCTTCAAACTTCAAATGTAGACATAATACGCCACTGTCTACGCACTTATGCCACCATTGACAAAACACGAGATGCAGAGGCATTAGTTGGTCAAGTGCTTGTAAAACCTTATGTAGATGAGGTAAGGTAACATAAAAAAATTCCAGTTGTTTTCCAAACATGCTTATTTTTCCTGTGAACTTCCAGCTTTTGTTAGCAGCTTCAAAATATCTTTGTGGAGAAAACAGGAGAACTGAACCCTAACAAAATGTCAATTTGGTTGTTGTTGATATTTAAGAAAAAAAGGGTGGAGGAATTCTCTTACCTGCTTGTCACTAGTTTCAGGTTGTATCCAGTTGGGATTCTTTTTCTTACCTCCATTTTTCTTGGGCTAAAGAATGAAAAATCCAAACCTCTCCCATTTAGGGCAGGTTTCCATTGAGTGCCTGCTAAGTGTGGTAACAGCTGCTGCAGTGTGGGATGTGTCATTTTCCCCTTGGTTTTCTCAGGGTTTATTCTTTCACCACTTCTGCACCATTCCACTTATTTATGTAGCAAGAGGCAAGTTAGTTCAGAGGTGGAAGAATACCAAGAAACAAGCTATTGTTCTTTTCCCACTGTCTTCCTTCTCTTTATGGCAGAGATTGTCCCTTTCCACTGAGTATGGGGTACTCCCCAGACAAACTGATTTGCTAGATGCATTAAAAGCTTCGCAATGTCACACTTTGCTTTGGCTTGCCTGTATTTGGGATTATTGGACCAACCACCTCAACATTTAGAAGGAGTTTTTTACTTTATTCTGAGTTTGAGTAGCTTTTACCAGTTGCCTGTGTAACTTGACAGACTGCTTCAGGTGACAGTGATGTGGCAGTGGGTTGGGAGCCAGACACAGTGGCTCACATTTAAAAGAAAGGTGCTCCTTCCCATTTTTAGAGCTAGTCTTGGCAGTTAAGAGTGGTGCTTTAAGGGAAGTAATAATTCAATCTGGCAAGTTATACTTGGAAAATACAATTTTTAAAAAAAGTAATATACTGACTGTCACAGTATTTGAGGTTATAGTGTTAAGAGTTTTGTGAGTCTTGCATTACAGCATATTTTATATTCACTTTTCTGGCATTTAACATTGAGCTGTTCCTGGCAGGTGATGGTGGAGCAGTATGTGCAGTCCCACCCTAATGGCCTCCAGGCAATGTACAATAGGCTGCTGGAGTTCGTTCCTCATCATTGCCGTCTCCTGCGTGAAGTCACAGGGGGAGCAATTTCCAGGTAAATGTCTTGGGCTTTCTCTCCGCTGCACTGAAGTTACAACAAGTATCATATGCTTTGAAATCCTTTGCATTATCAGCTTTCTTGAACTAATGACTTGTCTGACCTTCCCTGAAGATTCATAGTCAAGTTTGATTTCTATCTCATGCCTGTGTAATTCAAAACGAAACAATGAACGGGCATTCCTGGTGCTGCAGCCCAGACCTTCAGAGGAAGCAAAGACAATCCTGTATTTCAGTAGTAGAAGTGAGTTCTGTGCATAATACAATGTGTCAGACAACTTGGTTTTTTGAACCCATTAAATAAGACTGTACACTTCATCCAAGGAGAAGAGCATAATTAAGCTGTTAAAATATAAGTTCAGAAGTTATTGAGTTCTTAGTGCTCAGTAACTTCTTTTTCTTCAGGAAACTGGGGATGATCCTCAGAGGTTTGACTGATTTATTGCATGTACCGAAACTACAGGTTTAATTGATTTGTGCTTCCACTGTGTTCTCAAAAAGTGCTTAGTTCTTTATGCAATTAAATTGCCTGTTTTCAAACTTAAATAATTCAGGTCTACTGAATTGTATCTATTTTTTCATCTGTTTGCAGGATGGTTAATATGGTGGACTGGTGTAATTAGCAGAACTATGGATGTAGCCCCTAGGGGCTGCAGAATTACTTTTCTAATTAGCCATCCATTGCTGAGCTTTTTATGACTCCTAAGTTTTACTAACATTTTAATTCTTTTAATGCCTCAGCAAGTTTTAATCGTTCTTCTTAGTAATGGAATGTTTCTGCTTTGTAGTGTGGTGTACTAACTTGGAATTGAATGCTTTTATCTCTTCTGCTCTCAATTTTTAAGTTCATTATAAAGGTAGCTTTTAATCTTTTGATCAAACACAATATATATAAATACAGTTTGGAACAATTAGGAAAAAGTTCTTCCTTTCATTGCATTAGTCACATTATGCCAACTTGGTAGGTCTTGTAAGTTTGGAGCTATTAAAATTTGAATTATGCCAATAATAATAGGATTTCTCAGCTGAAATGTACTAATTTTCCAGTATACACTTGCAAAATATATAACTGATAAATTTTTAAAACACTTAGAGCGTGACCAAAAACCACCTTGGATTTGATGAGACTGTGGAATCAGATAAGGAATCTTTGAAGGAAGAACCGTTTGAGGGAATCAGCATAAATTCGTAAAAAATTTCATTGTATTTTGTCTAGTGCAGTGCATCTGTTTTTTAGTGATTCCTGCCTCCAAATAGAAGCCTAGTGGTAAAATATAAGCATGGAATAATTGGATTTTTTTTCAGTGAGAAAGCAGATATTGTTCCTGGATATGATTTCTTAGTGAATTCGGTGTGGCCAGAAATAGTACGTGGTTTGGAAGAGAAATTACCATCACTTTTTAACCCTGGAAACCCAGATGTGTTTCATGAGGTAATTAATTTTCATTTTTTCCATTTCTAGTTTGTGTGACGCACACGAGAATTGAACTAATCACGTTCTCTTTTTCCCTCCTGCTGCTTTTGTCTAAATTCATGTTGTTGCATGGCTTGGAAGAGGAGGTTATCTCAAACCACTTGGTTCAGTTTTCACAGGAATTAATTCTCCCCTCAAGTTTGTTAGGAAGGCTCATACAGAAGTTACTGGACACCATTTAGTCAGATGAATTGATGTTCATTTTGGGAGTAGAATTGCAATGTCATTGAAGGTGGGAGTGCATGACTCCAGTGTTCACTCGAGTTTAGAACTTCTGTATAGCAGGGGCTGTCATATTAATTAAATACCTGGGTTGCAACTTGTTTTTTACTGTAGAAGGATTAAAAAAGTTCTTTGTTTCACTTGCTTGTTTTAGCTTTTGCCCTCTTCCAGTACTGAAGATTATGTTGTGATTATGAACACAAATCAACTAAAACCTGAAAATACTTGGCAGCGTCATCAGGTTTAGAATACAGAGATAATATTTCTTGGGCATTACAAGCTTACATTAAATAATGAATTTGAAGTACTGGTCAGTTTTGTGTTTTCTTCACTTGGTAGTGCTGCTCTGTCTCTAAAACATCATCTTTTACTAATGGTGGAATAGATTTCTTGGTCTGGTATGAAGACTGGCTCTGGCAGTGCTTTACAGTATGTCACAAGTAGAAAATATGAGCTTTCTGCTTTTCCTCATGTCCTGTCTGCTTGTTTTTAACCATGATTACTGAAAAATTTGGATTTTTTTCCCTTGGCAATTTGACTTGTGATTAGTGTGAAACATTTTATTTTCAAGGTAGAGATGGGAAGCAGTTGATAAATTGTCTGAAGGAAGGCATTGTTGGAGTATCAGGACAGATGACTTAAGGAAATGCTGGCCTGCCAGTGGAGGTTTATAAGGCATGTGATTCTTCATGTGTTCCTGTAAAACTGCTTTTACTTAGGTACACTTAGTTACTTTCTTGGAATTTAGGATCTCTTTTGTACAGGTAGATTGAATAAGTGAAGGCAAGTAGGCATGACTGTGTTTGCAGTGCTATCTCTGAATAAGAAGCAAATTACATGGATGTTGAAGAAAGCTGTGGTAGTGCCATGGAAGTGACACTGCAGTGTGTTCCTCCTCCCTCATGAGAATTCTTAGTTTACCATAAAGTTTTAGCCACTCTTCAAGCTTTCACCTTATGCCCTACATAATGCAGATTGGGAGCCTTGTTGGGCTTTTGCTGTACTGTGCTGCATGATGTACAGGAGCGTATTTTGTCTTCAGATAAGCTGGGTTTGCTTAAAAGGCCTGTCTTATGTTACACTGATACTGGCCAACAAAGGCATTGTGTTTATTTAAAAAATACCTAACAATCCAAAAAATAATCCATAAAAATTCAACACCCACCTGTAACTTCCAGGTAAATCACATAGTAAGTCCAAAGTACTTTTCAGACTGCCTTTGACTAATTAAGTGACTCAGAGTCATTAAACTCATTGAAGTATTTTACTTTAAAATCAATACAAAGTTGAAATGCCAAGTGTAAAAATGCTATTACACCTATCTAAAGACTAATAGCTCTGAATTAAGAGGGAGGGTGAAGCCCTTTAAAATTGTTTTTGCACTGATGATGAACCAAGTAATGCTACACAGATTTTAGACAATAATCTTTCATCTCCATTTTCTACGTTGATAGAAATGCAGAAAAGTCTAAAAGTCTCCATGTTTATTTGCATATGTATCTATGGATAGGTTTAATACTGAAAAGTTTGAATATGCAGTATTATCTGCTAAGGGGTTTTTAGGTGTAAAGGAAGGAGAGGGAATGAAATATTTGTTTTAAATCCTTTAAAATCATACTGGCAGTGTTAAGTATGTTAAAATAAGTGTTTGTGCAATGTGGTTTTTTAAAACTGTTTCAGGTTGATGTGCCCTTACTTGAGTTAGCTGTGTAGATTTATGGGTATTTGAGCAGAATACTTCTTTAATCCCTAAACATTCATTTGAGATTAAGTTTACATTTCTCTGAAAATTGCTCCGTTTTGGTTCCCAATTTTACTTCTCTTAAATAACTCTGCAGTCAACAATCCAATCATAGCAGCTGACATAGGAGCCAATCTTGCAGTTGTTCTCTCTCCGGAATATAATGCTCTCAATACTGAGATAAATGTCTCTTGTGGTGCCTTCTATTTTGAAAGTGATAGGTCTTTGCAGAGTGTTTGGTTTATATCTCTGACATACACTTAAGGTAGCAGAGCATTAACAGCTTGTTTGCCTTTTTACAGTGCTGGGTTTATTATCTGAGAGAGGAGGTCTGAAAGAGAACTAATCTGTCATTCAGTCTGGGTCTAACTCCCCCCATTCCTTTTATACCTATAAAAGCCAGGTTAGGAGAAAAGAAGTTACTTAAAAGCTTTTGTGTGCATTTTTCAGAATACTCTCTTGACACTGCCACTGCCATGTCACAAGAAAGATTTTCCATAATTATACCTTTAACAGAAAGTTATGAACTTACTGAGATACAAAATACAAAAGCATCCCCATGGCATTCATGTCCTCTGTTCACAGGAGAGTTTTTGAGAGCCGACCCTCTAAGCAACTACACAGGTTTCTCCTGATAATGTTTTACTGCTTCACAAGAAGCAAAGTCACATCACTCCCATAGTGCTCTGGGTTGTGGATTGAACCCTAACCCTGAAGTGAAGTCAGAAGCACTGGGAGATTCAGTCAGGCTTATTTCATTAATTAGTAGGGGACTTAGGAGAACATATGATAGGTTTTATGGCTGTTTCCTGTTTTTTTAATAGAAGAAACTTGCACAGAAACCAGTTTTCATTCCAGAGAAGAATTTTAACTGTAGTTGTGTTTGGATTTTAAATTCATTTACGTAAGTTTTGTGATCTGTTAACAAGGTCTATTTTGTATGAAATAACATTCTTTTTACTGTTTTACTTCTGATTTTCACAAAGTGTTTGGCCTGCTTTGTGCTTGATTTAATTTATCATTTCATTATTTTCTGTGTTCTCATTCTGTTGAGACCAATTTTGCAGTATGTTTGGGAATTAATGTAATTATTAATGTAATTCTTTTTTTTTTTTTGCTTGCAGCTAACTTTTAGAAGTATACACTGGATGAAGTTAGTTTATCTGAAATTGTTGGAAGTTCTTCTGCATGTATTTGATATTTGCAAAACATTTTTAGGGAAACAGATCTAGAAATTATTATAGTACAGGTCCTGTGTAACTGACGAAATTACTGTGCTTCAGTTCGAGTGTGGGGTTGAATATGTGTACTTGTGAGTTTCATTCCTGATTGTTTGTCTTTGTTGTAAACTTCTGTCTGCTGCGCCTGGCTCTGTTAGTACTGTGCAGCACCACCCCAGTGATTGAGATCAGAAATACTCACGAATCTCCCATCAGTTCTGCTTGGTCAGCGTGCTTGGACAGTTTTGTGCTTTTTAGAAGTGTCCTGGGCTAGCTTTTGTTACCACAGAGTAACACTTATGAGTTAGTTTGGTTTTGGTTTCACTGCAGTCCAGGCTCTTAGCCTTGTATGATTAGGTGATGGGGGCTGTGTCAGCCCATCCTGAACCTTGAGCTTAGTTGTAGCATGATACAGGAGTTCTGCTGAATGGGTGGTGGTCTTCCTTGTTTGCTGGGAGCCTTTGTGTGATCAGAATGCTCCTTCTCTTCCTGCAGAAATACACCGCCAGTATGGATTTTGTACGGAAATTTGAACGACTGTGTGGCTCCCAGGCCAGCGTGAAACGGTTAAGAGCTCATCCCTCTTACCACAGCTTTAACAACAAATGGAATTTGCCTGTATATTTTCAAATAAGGTTGGCATGTATTTTTTTTTTTCACTCTTTCAAAAGTAGAGGTTAGTCATGGCAAGATGATCTGGCTTAAGGTCACACCTCCTCATTGTTCAAAGTCTCACTCGTAAACAAATCTTAGTGGAAATCAAACAATTTAATTACTAAGTCAAGTAACTTTTATGTATCTTTCAACAATTTAGCAAAAAACCACAGAACTACTCTTCAATATGTACTGTATTGTTACACCACATTTGATAAGCTACTTGTAAGACTTTCAGGAACAGATCTAAATAAGTCTTGAGCTCTTGTTTCAAATTATTTTTCTCCAGCATCCCTGAAACCAGACTGTATGTTGAAAGACGCTACTTGTGCAAATCCAGAGGAATGTTTAATGTGAGGGAAGAAATCTTTTTTCTTAGATATATAGAACTGAAGGAGTAAAGAGCAAAAAGAACTCTTTGTCTGTTTTTGACGTTCTTTTGTCTCCCAGGAGGTATTCTGTAAAGTGCTGGGTCTTGTAGCATTACTTTCCCGAAGATTGTCCTCCTATTCCCTATTCCTGAGGAGCTAAGTAATAACTTCTAGGTTGTTTTACTAGGAGGTCTGATGTATCTGTAACGTTTCCTTTTACAGACCTTGCAGCTAAAAAAGAGCAGAGACACCCAAGAAAGCCCTGTTTTAATTCTAGTAATGTTAGAATTTGAATGAACAAAATAGAATGTAGAACTGTATTTTTAGAAAGTATGGTCTACAGGTCTGACTGTAGGGCTGGAGAGCAACCCTCCAGGCAAGGAACCGTTGATGAAGTCTGGTATGACCCAAATGTGCCATGTATGATCTCTCTTGGTCCAAAGCCTTATGAGAGCCTCTTAAAAAAAAAAAAAAAAAAAAAAAAAGTAATTTCCAAAAGATGGGGAGGAGAAATTGATATTTATTTTTAACCTGAATCTTTAGTGGCCTTTTTTATTTCACAATTCTGTTATTGGCAATAACACTACGGTAGTACTGTAAAACAGTAGTCACAGCATCTGTTACCCTGGTTTGGTTTTTTGTTTGCACATCTGTTCCTGCAGTTGTGTAGTGAACTGGTAAGGATCTGTTACTCAGGACAAAAAAAAAAAAAAAAAAAAAAAAGACTGATTCAACTCCAGTCAATTTCCCCAAACAACTTAACTGTACAAATATTCATGCTGGCCCAAGGGAAGGGGCAGGAGTATTCACTACATTGTGGTGCACAGACTGAAAGTGTCTGTGGAACTGCAGCCATTATGAACCTTTTAACAGATAAGTATCATTAATAGTTCTCTGTGTCTGTCCTTTTTGTTTCAAGTGCAGCTTTTCTAGTAGGAGACCAATTGATCAAACTTTGATAATCTTGCTCGTAAAATTGAAATGGAATTTCAGCATATTATTTCTCTTCAAAAATGTTTCCCATCAGCTATTCTGAGCTCTGATTGATTAAAACACATTTAAAAAATCATTTTTCTTTAACCCAAGATTACTGTAAGTCTAAATAGTGTACTATTTTGAGAAATGTTTGGATAATAGCAGCCAATTCATCTTTAACCATATTACTCCTTTTTATTGGAATAATCTGCTAACTTTGGTAAGTGCCCATGAATTCTTTAGTGCATAATTGTGAAAATAATGCAACATCAAGGAAGCTCTCTCTTGATGTGACTTGATATCCTTTAAGTCATACAAGATTTTTATTGAACTGTTATCTCACACTTCGGCATTTATCATTAAGATTGTTTGTTTTTTTTCTTTTTTCAATTACAGAAATTCCCCAGAAAAATCAGCCATTGCTAAAACCTTTAGAAATTATCCTTTGAGGAACAGATTGATGTTCAGGCATTTCTTCTGTAGCAGTGCTGGCACAAACAGCAGCAGTAACTCTTTACGGTGTTTCATTCTTTCAGTTCAGTACAGCTGATTGTGGAACTGTAGTGAACTCTGCACTGGGGAAATTATTTCCTATGTAAGAAATACTCAGCAAAATTTATGTCATCATTAAAATTCTGTTCTCTAATCCTTTTTACCATAAGAATTAAAGACACTGCTCTGTTGATGGAAGCAGTGCATTGGCAGAACTGAGGTTTTAAAGGCATTTCACAGACATGTTTAGTTGCTAAATATTCATCTTCGTCCATTAGGAGTTTGAACAAGAAAAGCTAGCTGGGCCCCTGTCCTGATCTGGAAATGATAGTTAAGAGACTTTAAGAGACACCCTACAGGTTTGTAATTAGTAAGTTTGATAGAAAGACTTACAGTTATATGGTGCACATGAAAGCAAAATAGAAGAAACCAGTGACAACAGAACTTCCTACCTACAGGGGAGCTTAAAATGATGCAAGTATGGAAAAGTATCAGAGGTTTTAATAACTTTTGCTGTTACACCTAAAAAATTTAGAGGTGTCATTTTGGTTTTGTTTGTTTGTTTTTTGTTGTTGTTTGTTTGTTTGTTTTGTTTTGGGGTTTTTTTTGGGAGCGGGGGGGTTTTTTTGGTTTTTTGGGGGTTTTTTTTTTGCTTTGAATGGTGAATTTTTTAAAAGGGTATTTTTAAAAGGGGAATTTAAAAAAACAGGTCCTTGAGGAACTATTGATTTTTAATAGGTACAGATTTGTTTGCAGAGTCTTATGCTACTGCTCATTAGCAAACATGTAGAAAGCTGAACTCCAGTATCAGGTGACATATCTGAAGGTCAAAGAGAGTATGTGTCAATTTGTTTGCTTTTAGTTTAAAAAAGGTAACAAAACAAAAAGCTTTACTCCTCGAAAAGCGGAGGACTTGTCACTCTGTGAGCTATGATTTTGATATTGTTTGCAACCATGACTTTAATAATGCCCCAAAGTATAAGCTTTGTATGTGCGTGTAAAATGTCAAAGGTTCTCTTTCAAGTGTTTAAATGCTGGTGTTAAATTGGGCAAAAATAACCCCAGGTTTAAAATCTGTGTATGACCATTGATAGCACGTTGAAATAATACTAAAGTAAACACTGAAAAATGTTTAGACATCAATTTAAGCAACTGTTGAATTGCGATATTCAAAATTTTTCTTTCTCTCAGATTCAGAGAAATAGCAGGGGCCTTAGAAGAAGCACTTACAGATACGCTAGAGGAAGCACCAGGTAAACTTTTATTGAAAAAAAAAAAAATTACTGTAAAGGAATCAGTTGTATATGTGGCAGTGATCACACTGTCTCTTGAGTATTCAGTAACATGCATCCTGCGGTTCACATGAGCTTCCTGATTTCTGATTAACTGATCAAACAGTATAAAGCATTGTGATAGAGATGATAATGTGAGAATTCTGTTCACTGATGACTTTGCTTACTAAAAACCCCCTCTTTAGCAGTTGTCATTGACATTCTTACGAAACCATCCTCTCAGTGCTAGAAGGAGTTGTTAGCATTTGACATCCCCTAAGTGACAACCAAAAGGCTGTGCTATGTTATTGGGGCATATTTTTCTTAATTGTTGTAGCACTGTGTAGAGGTGAAAATGACTGTCTGTTGGCAGCATTTAGGCTTGCTGTCATTCATAGTGTTGGTGTCTGCTCCAAAAACAGACACTGATTTATCAGGAGACAGGAAGAATAAGAGTGGAAGGGTGTAACCTGATACATGCATTAGAAGCATATTGTAATCAGAAGAACTAATTAATTTCAGTTAACAGAGTAAATATTTATGAATAAGGTAGCTGTGAGCCAGCTAATTGTCTGTATGTATCCACACGTGCCTTCTGAAGCAAACCAGGAGAAAAAAATCCTAATGGAGACAAAATATATAAATCCTACCACTTTGAGGCGTAGGCCTGGAACTTACAGACACATGCCTTTATCTTTCTAATTGTAGTCTCTAAAATGTTACTGTGTAAACTGCTTTAAAAGTGTTTTCTTTAAATATGGATATTTGTACAGTGTTTTAAATAAATATTTATAGCAACCAGCTCATATAACTGGGAGAGGAGCAACAGTTTAGTGCTAGGGGAGTACTATGTTATGGCTGGCAGACATATCTAATGTAACTTCTTCAAAAGACTGCCAAAAATTATTTTGCAAGTGTTATTTCCTGAAGTGAATTATTTTGCCAAGCTGTTTCTGCCTTTATTGCGGGCCGATTCTCCTTTCTTGCTTTTGCCTGCACAGCTACGGCAAGACTTTAGTGGAATTTGAAATCTAAAACATTGAGAAGATAGTATTTTAAGAGTTTGTTTCAGGCAATGCTTAATACATTTCTATCCTATGACTGTATCTTTTAGGAAGACTTGGCTTTTTTATATCTCGGGTAATGCCATTTCACTGATGTTGCATCTTTTGAAAACATGCTTAGGAGCTTGACCTTTGTTGCCTGGTCATTTCTAGCTGGGAGCTCGTTCTGCCTCTTGGCCACTCACATGGTCTGGACGAGTCTTGTGAAGTGCTGGTCGGATCAGATGTTTTTACCGCTTTTAGCGCACCGCCTGTGGAAACTCAGCCTGCAGATCTTGGCACGCTACTCTGTGTTCATCAGCGAGGTGAGAGCAGCCTGCTTCAAGGGGTTGGTGATGGGGTGCATCCATTAAAAAGAGACCCTTTGAAGCAAAGTATGTGACCTCTTTTTAAGAGTTTTTTTGAAGTTAATGGTTTTTAACCTTCAAGCAGTTCATTAGTTTGGCTTATAGAAAGTATCCTGCACTAGTTGAGCAGAGGCTCTTAAGTTGAATTTTGAATATATCCAAAGATGGTGATTGCACTCCTTCCTGGGAACCCTGGTCCAATGACTGATTGCTTTTTCTTCCTATTTGCCTTTTCCTCCTAATTGATCAGAACTTCTCTCGCTACAGTACATATCCATTGCCTATTATTTGTCACTGTACCTCAAGGAAAAATATGATGCTGTCTTCTCTGTACATGCCCCTTCAGTAGTTGAAAATAGCAGTAAGACCTCCATTTTTTTGTGACTCAGTGACTCAGTTCTCTCAGCTAAATTAGCTCATGGAAAGCGCTGACAAGTACCAGAGTTAAAACAGAGTAGTCAGGGGAAGCACTTGCCTGACAGCAGAGAGCTTGAGGACGTGGGAGAAAAGAGTTGTTTGACAGCAGGATGGGACTGCCCTCTACTAACCTTAGTTAGACAGATTTGTTTTAAATCGTCCAACTTCGTAGTGCACTGAAATTTTTTTAAAATTTACTTTTTACATAATTTAGTAATGGTATTTAGTAAGATCCCTTGAAGGTGTGGCATTCTAATGCTGAAGTCTTACAAATCCTTTATATACTGTTTCAGTTTGTCCAGCTTTAACTGCCTTCACTGTTGCTAGGGTTCACACTTCAATTTGATGTTTCAGGTTTCTGTAAGACCCATTTCCAGTGAGAATTCAAAGGAAAGCAAAAAACCTGCACCCGTTGGTAGAAAGGAATCTTCTTTAAGCCTCAACCCCAGTGAAGACCAAGGGAATGGATCTTCTCCAGAAAGTCTGCCATTATCTTCTGTATCTAGTACTCAGCTGATACATGTTGCTGCAGATCTGGACAAACTTCAGGATCGGGTTTGTGCTTTTGACTTACTTGGAAAGAATTTCCATTGATGTTTTTGGCATCTTGTAGGGACATTAAATTGTTAAAAATAATGTACCATAATTTTTTAAATCTTAACTCTTAAAACTTGGGGTGTCTGATACCTGAAATATATGGCCTACTCTGTGCTCATTTGGAATGGCAGATTATGGGCAAACCTCTTCAGGTATTTAAATTCTTTTTAATTTTTCAATTCCCAGTAGCTGCTGGACTTCACTCCTAAAATAATATCTTTCTACAATTTTTTGATGGGAATCTTACCAATCTCTGCCAATCTTACCTTTTCAAGTAAAGTCTCTGTTGCAGCTTGGAGTGTGGTGCAACATTCAGTTTTAATGTTATCTTCTAACTATTTGCTGGTTTTAGTCTTGGAGATTGGAAAAGGATTTTATCACCATGATTATACTTGATTAATGATCCAGAATCTTGAGGAGAAATGTGTGGTGTTAATTGTCTCCCTGTAGGGTTGATTCCTGTGTATTTATTTTCAGTAAGGCTGAATTTTCTGTAATTTGTGAAGTTGTAAATTGAAGGTGGATTTTGTTAGCTCAAAATAATTTCCTCTGAGTACAATAGTAGGGTGGAGGATTTAGTGTGTAAGCCTAAATTCCTGTGCATGTTGTAATTTTCTAGTATTGATTGCATAGAAATGCAGTAAAACCATAGAAATTAAGGGTGTCTTGTGATACACTTCAAACTTACAGGGTGTAGGAAAAGTAATTAAAATGTTTATAACATGACTGTATCTCTCTTGGTTTTGGGTTGTTTTTTTCAGGTTCCTGACATCTTAGACATGATTAAACCAAAGCTTGAAATGATTGGCTTCAAGAATATATCTTGCATTGCAGGTAAAGACGAGATGTTCCTTCCCCTTTTTCCCAAATCCCCTCTGCCAAACAAATGAAATCAACATTTACAGTTTCATTATTTAGGATGAAAATATTTATTGAAACTTGCCTTCTTCTTTAAATTGTTAAATAGAAACAATCTTGAACAGACCTGTTGAGTCTGAGAAAAGTGTTTAACTATTAAAATTGAGTGAGTCTAAATTGGTTTTAGTATTTTTCTCCAGAAAGTAAGGACTTTATCCTGGAAGATTCATATCATTAAACTTTTTAAAGAATTGGGGAAGAAGACATAAGGAGAGGCTTTCCATTATCCAGTTGAAACAAAAATGTTATTCTAAAATGACTGTTCTCTCTCAGACCTGATGAGTCATATGAGGCAGAGGGTTATCAAAGTATCATAGTTAAATGCCTTCAGAGGCTAGAGGCAATTCAGTATTTTAGCCTACTTTTTTCTTTATGCGTTTTTGGTTTGGGTTGATTTGGTTTTTGGGTTTGTCTCTTTGATTCATTTGTTTGGGTTTTTTTTGTCTGATCATTCTTTATGTGAAATAGGGAGTTTGATTTTAATTTAATAATTAAAGCTAGGCATGTAGCTCCATGAGTGAACTAGTCCCTGTCTGCAGCGATAGCCAGAAGTTCTGCATCATGAATTCCACTGAAATTTCTAAATCAGAACTACTGGTAGATGTCCAAGTCTATTAGAGATGTAGGAGCTTGTGCACATCCCCTGCTCAGTAGGTGGTCTGTTACCAGTCACGGCTTTGAGTTGAACATACTCCAGTCATTCCATAGGGAATTTAGAGAGAATTTCACACAGTTTCTTTGAAAGGTCAGATCCTTTTGATTCAAGCCCTTGCTTCATAGGTAATACTGGAAAAGCTTTGAATCTGGAGAATGTTACTTTACTCCATTTGTCTTTCCTTGCCTCTGTCTGTATTTCTGGCTGAGGAATGGTTGGTGTTACTGGCAATGCTTTATAAATGGCTGGTGTATATTTATTTGGTGAGCATATCCTGTACTTGACACCACATAGTGAATGGGATTAGGAGGATGAGAGGATTCATATAATCTGTGTTGTGATTGGGCAGGGTAGCTCATTTTAAACTTCAGCATTTTTACTTTATTAGGAGCCTTGGAAGATTCAAAGACTTCTCTATCAGCCTGTGTGCCTACCTTAAATAACAGGATTATCCAGGATCTCAGTGAGTCTTCCTTTGCATACCTGAAGAGTGCACTAGAAGTTCCAAGATTATACAGGAGAACCAACAAGGTCAGTGCTGCTTGCAAATGAAAAAATAAATCTCAGAAGGGCCTGTGCTGAGATTGTTATGAGTTCTTCAGGCCTGTCAGTATCTGCTTGACAGAGCCCATGACAAGGACTTAAACCTAGTGAAGTATAATACAAAGGTGTAGGTATTTTAATAAAGGTGTGTTTTGGGCATTGAGTCTGCTCAGCTTTCTCTGGAATCAGCATGAGCAGAAAGAGCTTTCAGGATCATACCCTGGTGATAGGAATGGCTGGCACACGAATCTCTGAAAAAGCTTTGGGCATTTTGAACCTTGTTCTACATTATGTCACGCTATATAAGGCTACTGAATAATTTTGTGATGGTGTCTTTCCTGTGTATAATGATCCCTTCATTGACTTGTCCTAAATTGTTTATGCATCTCTTTGCTTAAGTGCAGGCTTAGCATTTTTCACATGTGCTAGAATTGGGTGTTGATACTTTCAGTAAGTAAATGACTGATTCCTTCTTCCCTGACTCGTTTCCCTCTCATCTACCAGGAGGTGCCAACTAAAGCTTCGCCGTATGTGGACAGTGCTCTTAAGCCCTTCTTCCGATTGCAGAATGACTACAGAGATATTTTGAAGCAGCCCATGATTCATCAGTGGTTGGAAGGTGCTCTCTCTGAAAGCACACAGAAGTAAGAGAACCATACAGAGCATTGTTTGCCTTAGTTAAAAACTCCAATGTCTGTTGACCAGGCACAGAAAAAACCCAAAACACTATGAATTAACACAACTGTAAAGAAAATCAAAATACAGCACTCTTTAGGTGGGATATATTTGCTTGGATTTACTCTCATGTTGTGTATTCAGCAGATGAAAAGCTGGGCTGGGAATCCAAAGACCTGGTTCCTGCTCAGGTCTGTGCAAACCATGACGTGGTGGATAGGGCATTTGAAAAATTGGTTCGTTCTGGGAATGCAACAGTGAACTAAAAATGTGCCTTTTGTTCCAGAATTGGTGTAAGACCTTTCAATGAGCAGTGGTTGAATTTTCAAGAACTTGAGTTCTACTGTCCTTTGACGTTTTTAATGTATATAATAATTATCCAACTTTTTAGTGTTTAAAAAAAAAAAAAAACTTTGGGCCTTTTATACTTCTGAAGAGCTAATTCTTCACAGTTTTAATAAGGCAGTCATAAAGCAATATTTTCTTTAGTAGATCTTCTGTTCCCTAGTTAGCATCTTGAGGGCTTTTGAACTTCAGTAGTCATATGCATTAGGTTCCTCAATGGATTTTTTTTCCATTTGTCTAGCTGTATTTGAAATTCTTATTGAGCAGGGATGTTGCATTCTGTGAGTTTTGCCAGTTAAAGCATGTAACATGAGGCAGCAATACTTGATTTGTTTGAAAGTTCTGCCAGAAAATTTCACAGGATACTCCCTGCCTTTTGAGTTGTGGACAATTTACTCTTTGTGGTAGCTATAATTTTTTTATATCTCTAACCTTGCCTAAAAATAAAGTCATCTTAGCCTATTTTGATGGATTTTTTCCTTTTCCCATCTTTAATAGTTTTGCTTTGTTGATTTTCTTTGATATTTCTGACCATAGATGATAATATCAGAAGAATCCATGTAGGTTGAAGTGTAACGTGTGCTTCCTGTCTGTCCTTACATGATTTTTCCTAATAATTCTTTCTATTTTATATTTTCTGTCGGCTGTTGAGCGTAGACAGATTTTTTTTCTGAGATTTAACCACGTAGTAATACTGAGGTTTTAAACCATAGTCAGAACACGAGTTCTTTCTTGCCCTTTGCCTCCTTATGCCTCCCTATTCTTCCTCTTCTAGCACCTTTCAGAATAGACTTAAAATTGTAAGACAATTTTACACCTTTACCAACTGCTCTTAAAATTTTTCTTAAGTATTTTTGACAGGGCTAAGCTTAGGTTGGTCTTGACTGCATTGGTCATCTTCATTTTGCATAAAATCTCTTTTTTCAAGCTTGGTGTCTCTTAACCAGTTTTTAGTGGATAGAAAGAAGCTTATTGGTAACTTACTGCATTTTTAAAGTAACAAATTGCTGAAGAATTGCAAAGATTCCTATAATCTGAAGCCACTGAAGGTTGTTGAGCTAAAATATCACAGGGTGAATTCTTGTCTGTCTCTCTACGTCTCTGTGCCTGGTTAGTCTTGCTTTTAAAGCTTCAGTAAATCTAGCGACACAACATAAAGTAGCTGTTATGTAGTTCCTTGGACCCAACTAGAGGTTTTTTGCCTCCCAAAAAGCAGTTCTTTACTTGCCAAAACTGAATGAAATTCTCGGTTAAGCATGGTGGCAGTGGTTAAACACCAGTAAGACTGGCAGGTTAATTCCTTAATTCCTTAGAATTTTCTGTCAAATTCTGTTTCCATAGTTTGTTGCTATTATTTTCATAATTTTGTTTTAAAATATCTTATCCTCACTGACAAGAGACAAGTCAAAGAAACTGTATTTCTTAAGTGGAGGAATATTGTAGTTTGTTATTGAGAATACAGGTGCAAATAATTAATTTCTTGCTGTGATAATACATTCTTGCATCCAAATGAAAAAAACAGAAAAGAGCATAAACTAGTTAAAAATCACTGAGGGCTAAATTTGCTTAAACAGCAGAAGGACTTGGGAGTAGAACAGAAGTAGGAATTAATCACAAGTGAGTGGGACTAGGAAATACCAAGATATGAAAAGAGGACACGACTGACTTTTACTAGACTACTTTTGCTTTTCATAGAATGGTATCGTGAAACAAGTTTCCATGGCACTGGCAAGCACTTTTTCTTTGGCCATCCCTATCTAATTACTCTTTAAAAAGAGCTTGTCTGATTTCTATTGCCTCCTTGTTTAAAAGTAATCATCTGGAAGATTCTTTCAACTCTTTTAATTCTTAAAGCAATTGTTTTCATAGAGAGGCTCTTTAGATATTTTAGCAAATTACAGAACATAGCTTAGTCTGGTCACTTCTCTCATGGATTTCTTAATTTCCCATTGTTGCTCTGTTTTCTCTTCTTAATTCACTGTCCTGGGCATCTGTTACTTTGTATGATATGCTCTTCCCACTTAGGCATGGGATTTCAGTCCTTAAGGCGTTTTGAACTTTCGTGGAGTAGTTGATGTGTGTACTTTGTTTGATTCTACGCTTTCTTTAATGTGGATCCCACTCTGTGGGCAGTGGTGTTTAATTTTATCTCTACCATTTCTAAATTAGGGTTGTTAGGGTTCTTCTGACTTTTCCTGCCAGCTTCCTGAGTCTCCTGTTTAAATCAGCTTCTCCATTTTAGAAATAGGCATTCCTGACTGGTGTGCATATGTGCATTCTCATATACATTTTTATAACTTGCATAAAAATACGTGGGTTTTGGTCTGTCAGGCTGTTATTCCTGTCCTGTTTGTAAAAGCAGTTTTGTTCAATACTCTACTGATTGTAAAGAGGGGCTGATTTTGACTGTTTAAAATTGAGCTGTTGCATTCCTTGGTCACTATTGAGTACAAACATCTTGAACAAATCAGAAATGTTGTGATGAGGGGTCTTCAAGACTGCATAGTAATCTTCAGAGTAACCTCTGGAACTAATATGGAAATACTGATTAATTGATAATACTAATAAGTAGCTTCTTTGCAAGGGAAGCCATTCCTTCTGGCATTGTTCAGCAGGGACAGTGATGTACTTCTGTGTGGCCCTTCTGTAAAGTGAATTTTTTTCTTTCTCATTAACCTTCCTTAATTTAGGTATTATGAAACTGTATCTGATGTGCTCAGTTCTGTTAAGAAAATGGAAGAGAGTCTGAAAAGGTTGAAGCAAGCCAGAAGAACTGCAGCTTCAAATCCTGTTGGTACAAACGGGGGCATGAGTGATGATAACAAAATCCGACTGCAGCTGGCCCTAGATGTTGAGTATTTTGGAGAGCAAGTACGTAATGAGAAAAGTTTATTATTATTATTAATGGTTTTGGAAGGAAGATAGAAGAGGAAAGGGAGCCTTGACTCAGATTTTGGTCTTGAAGGCTTTGTTGGTGTGGGTTTGGGTTTTTGCTTTGTGTATTCACATTTGTCTAAAGGAGACAGTTTCAGACCTTGGTGATTATAGATACCACTTCAGCAATGCATACATTCCTGTCCTTTCTTATACAAATGCTAAGCTTGCATTTCTTACTACTCAAAATTCAAGTAGCGCTCTGGGCCTGGTAGCATTAAGAAGAAACTGTGTTTACAGATGAGAGGGCAGGGACCTGACTTAGGGCTGATGAAGAAGTTTCTATGGTCCTTCTTTTGTTTGCCTTCTGTTGGGATGTCTCCAGCCTTGACTTTCTGCACGGCCAAGGTCTGTTCCCAAGAGCTGTGAGGATGTCAGCCTGATCTGTTGTGCTGCACAACTGTAAGGGCTTTCCAGTGCCAAATATGAAATTTTAAGTAGAAAAACACAGAAGAAAATATTCCAGGAAATGTATGCAGTAGCTATATTAAATTGTATAAGCATAGTTTTGTACTCCTTTATTTCTGAAAATCATATCTAGATAAAAACAAACTTCCAACTAAGAGTCCATATTGTTAGTTGCCAAGGAGTTGTCATTGATCTTGTTTATGTCCAGATGATGTTGATGCATTCTAACAGGTAGACTAAGTCTGCTTGTTTATGAGCAGATGCTTTTCTCAGATATGAGACTAATTACAATTGGGTGGAACTGTGGAAATCTTGCTAACAAAAACTATTATTTGTTAGATTTTGCCTGTGGGGGTTGTGCTTTTGTTCTTCTTCTTGAATTTAAGCTGAACTGGGACAGATTATGAATAATCATTTGGGAGATGTTTTGGTACATTTGACTATTACAAAGAGTTCCAGCAGCAAACACCTTTTCAGAATCACTTCATTATGGCTTTAGTTAGATCCAGATTTTTCTGCTTCACTGCACTCTTTAGTTTTTTCATGGCCATATTTTTCTTATTTTCAGAGCAATAGATTTCCTGGCTAAGAAATTGCTTGCAGCACCTCTGTAATTGTAGAGTTGTTTTTGTCTCCCAGGAAGTTCACAGCTAGAACCGTAGGCTCTTGCAGTCTATTGCAATGCTTTCACTGTCGTGCTGTTGGCTCTTCTTGGATGTATTCACATTACTCTTTAAAGTACTGCCCAGAAACTTCATTTGAAGTTGGAAAAAAAAAGAATCAGTTGAAATCAATGCATTAAAACCAACTACAGCCAAGTTTCCTCTTTCTGATTGCTTCACTGGGAAACTTCCAGCTGGCTTTAGTTACAGGTTGCCCAGAAGATGGTAAAATATTTCCCTGCAAGACACTTCTGTAACTGGAGAGACTTAACTGAGCAAAGTTGGATGCAAATTTTTTATAGTTTGCAGTGTATGCAGTTGTGTTTTTTGCCACATACCAATGCAGGACAAAACATAGGCTTCACTAAATGTTTTAAGTAGAATAATGAGTGGGGTTTTTTAATGTCTTAAAGAAAATTAATGAGTTTTCTACATCTTTTTAGATACGAAAGATGGGACTGGAAACAAGCAGCATAAAAAGCTTTTCAGCCCTTGAAGAGCTGGTTCTAAGTGCCAAGGATCAGGCTACAGCGGAACTATCCTAGATACTCTTGAAAGCATGTGATGGAAGATAAACAATGTCCCTAAAAGAAAGAGAGAGAATTTAACTCTTCTTTGTTTTACCAAATAAATAGCAACAAAGTGCTTCCTAAAGTATCTTGAGCAGCAAATCAGTGTATCTTCTGCCTCGATGAACTTGCTTCACCAAAAGACTGAGAATTTATCAGTTATCCATTATATGGAAAGCAATCAAAGTTCTAAACTTTCTATTATAGAATAAAAATAGAAGAACATGTTTTTCTTATTTTTGTTGTACAGCTTGAAATGTACAAGAACGAAGTTCTGTGTTGAAAATAATATGTAATAAATCGTCTTCCTAACTTTTGATGTCTCATATGTTTTTGAATCAAATGAATTGATTGATGGCTGTGTTACAGCCCGCTCCAGAGGCAAAGTGACTGAGGTTCTTGTTAACAGAACCCTTGATTAGAGTGAAAGGACACTGAGTGACCAGAGTTTACATATCTATATTGTATATAGAGAGCTATATCTATTATATATATCTCAGGTCTATTTCAGAGCAGTTTGGTTGCAATGGAAGAAAGGTATGTAGCAGTTTTGGTTATTGTGTGTAGAAATAGAACAATATGAAAGTATAAAGACATCAGTTAGGAAAATACATAGGGGAAAGAAAGAAAGAGAAAGCATATGTGTACGTAGTAGAGATCAAAGATACCCTAGACTCCAACAACCATCCCCAGATCCAACAACAAGACTTGATTGTTGCCATTTTAGACGTTTGTTGCTCAAAGTGATGGTCACAGTTGTGATCCATCGGGGTGGGGGAAGCCCACAAAACAAAGAGTTTGGTGCGTTCATACGTGTTTAGGTTCAGGTGGGAATGCCCTGGTGCCTCCCTTGGGGGGAGTTCTATACTGTCTGATGTTAACCCTATGGATCACGTGCAGTTCTCTGGTGAGAGACCCCAGAAATGAGTCTGGGGGCACATTGGGGTTGGTGGTGCTCACAGACTCTGTCCCATAACTTAGGGTGATTTTGAGCAGTGATATGAGTATGAACACTTGCTTTCTCTCCCATAGTTTGCCGGAGAATTTCTGTGTGGATGCATTAACCAGGATGCGCTAACCAGATTTCACCTCTGACAGGTCTGGAATCAGCACCTTCCTGTCACAAATTCCTCCCTTCTGTGCTTAGCTCGAATTCCTGCTGTGGTGGCTTATCTCATGGCAAGTTCTGTCTGTGGCTTTGACAGTATTTGAGTCAGACAGCTGTCTGCTTTAACTCTTTACAGGGTGTCAAAAACTTCCAAGCATTATTCCAGCTCTCTTGAGATAAAGTCCTCACAGGAACAGGATGCTGCTGTTTCTCATTACTGCCTTGCACTTACCTGCTCTCCCTCATCATGGAATATGGTTAGCTCTTGTTTGGGTTTTGAATGTTTTAATTTAACTGATCTGTTGGTTGTTCTTTTTTTTCACAGACCGTGTTGGTGTGAAGGACTGCGTGACAAATGCTCATAAAATACTTGAAATTTTTAAAACAATTTCTACTACAAATATCTAACTTAGAGGTTATTACATTCAGACTGTTTTCCTTCAAATTACAACTTAATTCACTGAGCTAGAAATTATTCAGGGCTGGCATATTTCTGATTTGTATTATATTATCTATTAGAACTCACCTGCATACATGTAGAATTTTTATAACTTCAAACCTAGTTACATCAGTGCAAGGTGTATCTTTATATAGGAGGAGATTTGAAAGTGTTACTAGGGTTTAAAATGGTAGAAGGATTAACAAAGACCTTTTTTGAACCTAGAGTGATCTGCCTATTGATGCTTCTCTTTCATTTGTGAAGGATAGGCAACATAGTCTGGGCACAGTAGGAGGTGAATTTAAGGCTTAAATGTCCGAGAATGCTCTGGTTTTTGTTTGTATTTTGTTGTTCTGATCTTTTTTTTTTTTTTTTTTTTTTTTTTTTTTTTACCTTGTGAAAATTTAACACTGGAATTCTAGTTCCTGATTAGGAAGAAATAGGTATTAATTAATAAAGTATTTAGAGAGCTTGGGGTGTAATGCCCAGATGATGCAAATTTTCCAAGTACTTAGAGATAGGAGGTTTGTAGCACAAGGCTGTTGTGCAAAGTGAAGCTGTAGTGAGCAAACCTTTCACAGCTTGAGGGCTTTCATTCCTCACTGTTGGAAACTGATCCTATTTTAGTTGACAAGACACAAGCATGTGATTGTGGTGCTTTTGAAGCAATTAGGAGAGGTGGCCGTCACGACTTTTCTAATTTTTTGAAGGGAGGTGGTGAAGAAAAGTCCTTCTGCTTAAAATTACGTGGTGGTGCTTAGATTCAATCTTGAGTAATGGAGAACAGGGTTTGGCTTTTCTAATTTGCTTAGCTTTTCTGTGTTTATGGCAGATACACAATCGAGGGAACAACCAAATGTATTGCTGAAAGAAGAAACAGCAAAGTGAATCAACTTGTCAGATGAGACATCTGTTTGTCTCCTTCAGGCACGTGGAAGTCCTCAGCCTTAGGCAGAAAATGCTGACTGGATGTAACTCTTACTGCATATGAACAAGAAGTTTGTGTATGTATTATATTTTTCCAGGTTTTTAATAGATGAACATGGAAAGCTTGGTCTCCCCACGCCTCTTAATTTTCTTAAAAGTCAGGAGTAGACCCATCTTATTAGTTCTAGCTACTACTGTTTTCAGCAATGTTTTCTTATGATAAAATGGACGTGTAAGTTGCAGCCTGAGATTGTAGGATTGTAAGTGTACTGTGCAACTGCTCATTTCAGCAGGTGTGCTTCTCTATACAATTAAATTTCTACAACAGCTGTCACCAAAGTAACAGATTCTGAGATCTGTGCACACTAGTGACTGAAAATAGAACAGTTTTGTTTGTGTCCTCCAAAACTGGGGAAAAGGATGTAGTCTGTGTACCAAACCAAAAAGGCACGGAGAGATTACTTGTGCTTGAGTTGCAAGTGATTTTCCACATCTTCCTGCAATAACAATGCTTCCTACTTGTCTTCATCAACTTTCTGAGGATATAGGCTGAATTCTGTTGTTTTCCATTGAAGACCAGCTTTAATTTCAGGGCAGGAAATAACGTGTAGCAAATAAAAATTACCGAATGGTCCTATGATTGCTTTAAATGTCTGTATCACTGGTTCTATGTCAGTTCCTCATCTTTTATTTTTTTCCACTTGAATAGGATTGAATTTTCTTTCAGTGGAATCAGTTAAGAATTTGTGTGATAACCCCGTTGAAAGAAAGGTGTGAATTAACTTTGGTAAACTGAAGTAAGTGTGTTGCAATGGAGATGTCTTCTGCTACTAATCCTATTTCTTTTCCTTAGGTAATTTTTGAAGTGCACTTCGTGACAGTAATGTAGTTTTCATTTTGTGCCTTTTTCTTCCGCTGTTCTAGGACCTTAAGAAAACTTGCTATGCCTTTCTAATCTTGGAAAGAATGTAGCTGGAAGAGGTTTTGTACAATGTTGAGGGAGAGAAAGAGCACTGTCATGTCCTCCTCTAAAATGGTAACTGGGTTCTCAGCTTGGTAGGTTATACCAGAAGAGGACCAGACTGTTCCAACTTCATCATCTAAAGATAGCTAGCAGTGTGTATATATGGCTGGACCACTTGAGGAATATTTTCTCTCTTTTCCATCAACCATTGTATTTCCAAGGTTGAACTGGAGGGATGAGAAAGCGAACTGCATAGATTTCTTAATTTTTTTTTGTTTGTTTTTTAAGCTGTCAGTAAATTTTCAGCTATGCTCAGGGATAAACTGTGCTGTTTGATGAAACCTAAAAAGCTTATCCTTGCCTTTGTTCTCTTTCTCCAAATCTCCCACCTTTCAGAGCCTGAGTTTTAAGTGCTTCACTCGCTAGATTATTAGGCTGTAGATTGCATTTGGGATCTCAATATGTGAGTGGTGTCTAGGATGCTTGGAATGTGCATTGTAGTGTGCCTGACAGAGGAATTTAGTAAAATTGGAGGAGAGTGAAGAGTACAAAATGCCATAAAAATTTTACATGTAAAATTGATGTCAGAAACAAGTCTCAAGAGAGTATACATTGTTGAGGAAGCAGAGACTTAGTTGTGAATTGGGCATGGGTGTGGTTTTTGGGTTAGTTGGTTGGGGTATTTTTATCATTTGAATATGTAGGAGAATGGGTACCTGTACAGATAGCTTATCTTGTTGGTATTGTAGCACTTGCTCCAGCGCTTTTCTCTTCACAGTCCTTATTCTGGTCAGATGACTTTTAGTTCCCTGTCTCTGCCCTTTCCTTCTTCCTTTTCTTCTCCAGGGTGTCAGTGGAGAGATGCTCTCCACCACAAAATTTCTTCTCTGAAAAGTGTGTGTTGATGGGTTGGTTTTGTTTTTCTGCCTGTAACCACTGAACGGGGATATGGAGTTCCAGAGCATGCAGCCTCTGCCTGTGAATAAAGGCATTTTTCCCTGAACTTTGACTCGGTGTGTCCAGGGGCTGCCTCTTGTTACTTTCCACCTTCCTCATAAAAATGGAACATTTCATGGTCTGAAATTTTATTTGTAGATGATGCTACCTTCTGATTTCAACAAGTTATTAATATGAAGCTGCCTCTTTCATGCTTAGAGTTATACCATTGGCAGTAGTCCTTGATAATATGCAACTTACTGTCTTAAAAACATAAATCTGTTTTGGAGCAGATTTCAGAAGCCAGAACTTATTTATGGACAAAAACCCAACTGAACTGTGCCAAAGAAACTTGGAAGTGAGTTTATTTGCCTGTTTATACCTCTGCATGTTCATACTTAATTACCTCTGTATATAATACAAGTACAGTATTTAGATGTTAGAGCATCTGGAGTACAAATGGATGAATACATGGATGCTGTATCCTAGTATTCTGAGGGTTATTTTATTTATAATGTTACGGCATTTTCCACTGAGCTACAAGGATGTGTCACATACCTACATCACTGATAGCAAGCTGCTGGCATTAGTGCATTTAGATTAGATACCCATTAGGGCCCCCGTGGATGATAATGAGCTGCTGTGCGCTGCGGGATACATCTCGCGTGATCTGCCAAAGAGGTTTGCAGTTATTTTTAAGTGCCATCAGTGCTAACAATAAATCGAGAGATGAGAGGTGGAAATCCTTGTTCCAGGCTTTCCTCAGTACCAAGGTTTGTCTCCCAATTCCTCACTTCCTAATTCAAGAGTCATCTAATAATCTGTCGTTCCACTTTAATGTTTCAAATTTTTATGAAACTCTGTTAAGAGTTGGACTGCACAGCTGTAGTAATTTTATTCACAAGTAGCTGCACCACATCAAATATATATTATTGCCATTAGTGCTATTTTTAAAGAGCATATGGTTTGGCTATGTTAAAGTTTACAGAACTGGACTCTAACCAGTAATGTCTGTCTTTGCTTTAAGGAATGCTTCACAGGTTATAAAGTAATCCAAGAAACGGGATTGTATTGGAATAGTGGACCTTGTGGGATTTTTTTTCCTAAAAAAATCAGAGATAATTCTGTCAGACTCTCAGAATTTATCCATCACAGTTCATTAATACTACCAAACCCTATTTTTAGCATTTCCATGGAGTTAAGAAGTGAACATACCCATCTGGCCTGCAGAGAGAAAAAACTTCCTCTAAGAATGCTTTTGCTTCCAAGGCAAAAAATCTTGTCTCGGTGGGACAAGCGGAGCCTGCCTGTGCTGTTGGCAGCATTTTAAAGGGGAATGTAGCTGATGAAGCTGGAAATCTCTGTGGATAATTGTAAAGTTGTCACTGTAATGTAAAAGGGAGTCTCTCTTGCCAAACTGACCATACACTTAAAAAAGCTTTTTAAAGAATGAAGAGGTCCTTTTCTGTAGTAAATAAAAATAATATAGTAAAAGCTGCTTATTTATTTTTTTCAAGTTGATGCCTTGCATCAAGTCACTGCCCTGCCCCACTGCATCCAAAAAGGGAACTAGGAGCAAAAGAGAGACAAAGAATAAAATGGAAGCTGGAGGAAGGATGTGAGTCACCTCACATGAAATAGATGAACGAGGATGAAATGTTTCAAGGTGTAGCTTTCAAAAAGCTGTAATTCAAACACTAACTGCTTCATCCCAAAGCTAAGTAAAGCACTCAACAACATCACAACAATATCTGGTGAATAAGAAAAAGGTGATGGGAAATGTGCATCATTCCACTCCTTTCTTATCCTTGGTGTTTGCATTTAATCCTTATGCAGAGGGTTTACTACTCTGCCAAGAAAAAGCATTGCCCTTGACTGCTTTTCAAAAACCGCAAAAAGGAATGGCTTATTCAGTGTTACAGCCAGGTACTCCCCATCTTCCTTCTGTGCTGCAGGGTCTTCTGGCTGATCTGTTCCATCACTGGCCAGTTTGAAAAAGGCTTTATTTATTACCTGTAAGGAAAAACGTATGAGTAACTCTGGAGTCAGAGCACGAGTGTGACAGGACAAATGAGAGTCTGAGTAAATGGTAAAGCACATTGTACTCCAGAGATGCTGAAAAAAGGTGTTGGAGTAGTTGTCCATAACGTGCAAAAGCTGTTAAACTGGGCTGGTCTGTAGTCCTGTTGGCCTTGTGTCGTGGTTTAACCCCAGCCAGCAGCTAGGCACCACACAGTTCTCACTCATTCCTCCCACCACTTGCCAACTCAAACTCCTATGTTATCAGCATTCTCCTGCTAAACCCAAAACATACACTGTATGTGGTAGTCTCCTACTAAGCATGTCCCCTACATGGCTCTGACTGCTTTGTTCTTGATAAATTTATTCAGTTTAGGAGACTGAAACTGTGCAGGAAACAATTGTTTTTGAATGCCAGTGATATGTACTGTACCTTTCCAACTGTTATACTGGCGTTGCTTATCTTACTGAAATCTGCTCCCTTCCCCAGCAGTGCGGGCAGTTCCATATCTGCAAGAAGCTCCTGTAGATCAGAGCTGTCTTCTAGTGTTAATGCTGGCAGCCTTAATTTAATTTCTCTGCAGAGAGAGAGAGAGAGAGAGAGAGAGAGAGATGGGCAAGTGAGTGCTTGTTCACTGTGGTTGGGCAGTACTGGGGAATGGGCATGTGAAAACAACTGCAGCAAGTGCTTGGTGTGTGGGGCATAAGTACAGTTGCCTGCCTGTTACTGTTTCCGGGTGTGAGCTCCCCCAGACTTCACCCAGAGTCTGCTGCTAAACCCCAGATCATCCCAATTCATGGGGGGGATGCAAAGGGACTTGCTCATTTCCTTGAAATACTCCCAGATAAAAGCTGCTCCCACCAAAGTGGAGCTCCTTTGCAGCGAGCCCGCTGGCTGTGCAGGGGTTTCTCTTTGTGCTCGCTAGTAAAGCCTCCCTGGCAGGATGCGACCCCAGGTGACCGGGCAGGCCAGTGTGGCTCACCCCGTCCCATCCCATCCATCCCTGCTATGGGAGGGTGCACACGGCCCTTCCCTACCTTGGGGACAGCCGCTGGAGCCAGGCTGAGGACTGCCACGTCAGCTCGGACTCCACGTGCTCCAGGTCACTGCCATTGATGGGCTGCAGCAGCACCAGCAGCGCCGTCTTGCTGATGGGGACTTCCACCACGGAAAAAGTCCCACTGGCATCAGTTTTGTACTTGAATGTCCCCGTGATAGACAACATCGGGGCCAAGACCTTTGTGTTTGAATCCACCCAGAACTCCTGAGGCTCTTTCAGCGGGAAGGCTTGCTTAACATTCACTGAAAAACAGATCAAGAAAGGAGAAATTGATTCTTCTCTTCCTTCCCTCCTCCCATCTGCCCCTTAGCTGGTCTACTTAAGAACACTACACTATGCCTTAGAGAAGGACAGCATGTATAAAATCACATTTAGCTACTGTAATCATATGTCTCCCCCTTTTAATCTGCCTTCTGGTGGCATTAAGCTCACAGCACAGGGACCATGACCATCGTGACTGTGACTGGAGCTGCTGTATTTCTGTTGGCTTTGTGGCTTTTCCTGGTGACAGGAAAGTGTCTCTGCTTGCTTGGTTGCCTGCTTCCTCCCAGGCTCCCACATGGTCCTCAGGGGCTCACAGGCCCGTGCAGACAGTCTGCCTGGTTTCTTCTCTGTCCCTGGAGTGCAGTGATGGAATGCTTGGAAGCACATCCATCAGGGCCAGCCCTTGCTGCAGGAGCACTCTCAGGCACCCGGGTGGGCTCAGGAGACGAAAGGCAGCACAAGCTCTGCTTGAAGTCTCATCCTTCACCATCTTACAAACCAAAACAATGGGGAAGGTTGTAAGCACAACACTGAAGTGTTGGTTGAGTCCAGGAGGTTAAAAAGGACATACTCAAACACTTACTAGACCTCGAAATAAATTTCTTTCCCAGTTCATAACTATGAGAGGCCTTGCTCTCACCTTGCAATACTTCTGTGTAGCTTTGGATTTCAAAATGTTCTCTTCTCACTGCCAGAGATCGGTGCTGTTACCCGGCTGGGCAGATAACCCTGTTTAGCATTAAAGAAACTACTGCCCTCAGTGAAAATTGCGCCTGATGTTCTGCATTGAATTCTAAATGGCCCTGCTTGGCAGCAAGTCTACAAACGTGAAGAAAACTGTGTGCAAGTGAACAGCACTTGAGACCACTGGAATATTTAGCTGTTGTTTTATATGAATTTCTGTCACTTTATCAATAATATGGCTGTTAGTAGCAGCTCAGAGCTTATAGAACATGTTTTAGAGGAAAAAAATGCACCTTTTCCTTTCTGCTGCTATAGGGACAGACATAGAGCATGACAGCATCAGCTGACATGGATGCCCCTTCACAACCAAATGGCAAACCAAATGCAAAAGACATCTTCTGTGTTTATTGGAAGATAATTGCTTGTATAATTCATTTGTTCTTGAGCCAATTTTGTCCATACCACATGTGGGGACTGTAACATTTCAAATGCACCTTCTGAGAGAGAAGGTAGTAGAGCTCACCAAGTGAGGCAGACCCTTGAATATGTGTTTCTAAGCTTATACAAATTACACATTTCCAATAAAGAAGAAGAGGAAAAGATGGTACTATTAAAGGAAAACTCTGCTTTTGTGACCATGCCCAAGTGTGTAACACAATTACTTTTGTAGTATCATATCTATGCTAGATCTTACAATGAAGAGAAAGCTGATGTCCACAGCTTGCTGAGAGAATGAGAGCACCAATGAAAGGCAAAGAAAACCTGACATCCAATATTGAGGTGGGAAGAGGCACAAAAAGGTGTCTTGGGCACCATGACTCCACCTTTAGCAGTAGAAGCCCACTCAGGAACTTAGGGCTTACTGCAAGTTTTCTGAACTACAGTCCCAGGTAGGCAAGCTGTCTGAAGTGTGCAGTCTTTGGTATTGCCTCCAGTCACAAGGATCTAGGAAAGCAGCTACACTCAGAAGAGGAGGCTCAGTTGTAGTGCAGGGGGATTTCTGGGTCAGCAGCATGGAATGACCCTAGGCAATGAAGGGATTTCATTATTTCATTGTTTCTCCTAGGTTTGTATAAGCTGCCCTTCTTCCATAACTGATGATCGATTGCTCCCTGAGCTAGATGCTGCCTCCAGACTTCTCTGTTTAATAGCCACTAGAGGAGTCATGATCATTGTATCTTATAGCCTTTTTTGTATCTGTGCCTCCGGCCTGCTACCCCCAGATCCTTTGGCTCTCTTTAAAGCTACCCCCTGATCAATCTTGCTGGAGGTCCCTCATGACTCTTAGTTCCTTTGCGGCCAGTGACGCTGTGCAATTCTTTCTCATGCACCTTTCCTAATCTTTAGTTTCCTGGACAAGGAAAATTTCTTGGAGGCTGTCTCCCTCCTCATTGCCCTTGCTGGCTCATGGCAGAGTGCAGGCAGGATCCCTGTCACAGTGGTGGGGAGCAGAGGTCCAGCCTTTCATCTGAGCCCTTCCCTTTCCCCACTGGCCAGGCATGACCTTGCTTCCTTCCCAGGAGCAGGGTTACTGCCCGTCCCTCCCCGGGCCTGTTCCCAAAATGAGCAGGGCTGCCTCATACCTGCCATGCAGACGTCCACCGCAAACAGCAGCTCGGCGGATGGGTCGATGTCTGCCAGTAAGCACCTGCTCTGACCCTCGCTTTTGGCCTCCACAAAGGCATTTATTTGTTTTGCCGCCTCGCCTGGATTTGTAAAGTCAACAGCTCGGGCGTAGAATGCATCAGCACTGGGGAGCAAGCGCTCCATGAAGAGCTGGGAGAGGGGTGTGCCGGGGGCAGAGAACAGGCTCAGTGTCTTGGAAAAGAGCAGCTCCTCGTCCCCGCTCTTCACAAGCCTTTCGATCGTCCTCAGGCTGGAAAGGAAGTTGCTTCCAACTGCCGTGGAAGTGCAGTCAGGGTTTCCAGAGGGGGGAACAAACCCCAGCAAACCCTGCAAATCAAGCGCTGTCTGGTTTGAGGCACCCAGGTAGAAAGACACCAAGGAGCTGTAGAGGCTGGTTGGCGACAGGAGCACATTTTGGCCCCTCTGTGCTTTCTGCAGCGCGCTGTAAAACCGCATGCCCAGCACGTACACCAAGTCACTCAGGTAGCCCCGCTCCTCCTTCCCCCAGGTGTTGAGGCTTGGGGCTTCCAACTTGTTCTTGTCATTCACGTCGCCTTCATACTCAGGTGTGGTTTGGGACTCAATGGAGACGGGGACAATAGTCTTTCCCTCTTGAACCAATTTTTCCAGCTTGTCACAGTCACTCTCATTGAAAGAAAACAAATTGAAAGGGTGGACGTAGACCCGGTCACAAGTTGCCACGGTAAGGCAAGCCAACAAGCAGAGAAGATTTGCTACCAGATTCATGTTGGAAAATTGCCTCCACGGTGTCTGCTGAAAGAAAAAATGAGGAAGAAAGGAGACTGGTCAGTCTGTTTCAAGTACAGTTTCTATTGATCACAGGGTGAGGTGCTAGTGTTGTGTTGGAGTTAACAAAGGTGGGAATTTCAGTATTTAGTGGTGTTTGGTCTGACTCTGCCCCCAAAAAGCCCAAGATGAGACAGACACCAGTTTCAATGGCAGCAGGTGGGAAATGGTAAGCACAGATGTGACTCCATTACCCACCGCAGTACCCTAAGGATTTAGTGTGGGAATGGTTGTGGATGCTGATTATACCTGCAAACCAGAGCGTGCTACTTCTGCAAAACCTTGTTTTGCAACAAATGCAGCAACATTTGTTCTTGGGACCTGGTCAGAGCCATCTCTGCAAACTGCTGCACTGCACCTTGCTGATACACGGACAGGCTAAGTAATGTGCCTGCTGTTATGCAGGAAGTGGGTTTGGAAACCTGTTCTCTTAAGGTCCAAACAGAGATTGGTCCTGCTTTGTATGTCTAGTCAGCAAAATACTTGGCACTAGCAGAGCATATTATGTTTTCATAGCCCAGTGCAAACATTCATTCTAGCTTCTAGGCAAACACACTCCCGGCTCCCTTATACAAATGTGATCCCACTGAAACTGTTTTCATTGCACCTTCTGTGTCTGAATACAGAGTTAGAAGGGGTAGGGCTGAGTTCTACTCAGCTGTGCAAGCAGCCTTCTCCTGAGGTAAAAGATCACTTGCTGCTCTTGTTCTTCCTGACAAGAAGCAGAGAATTTTACTGTATGTGGATGTCACAGGTGTTTTAGCACAAAGGATGTAATGCACATTGGGAATGAGAATGTCATGGGGACACACACACTGACAAATTATACCCAGTGACAAATTTTATATTTTTAGAATTATCTCTTTTCCTATATCAAACTTTTTGGTAACTAATAGCCCGGCCATACCTTTCTTGAATTTCTAGTGTATGACATTTGATCTGTGTATTTGAAATCCAAATTGAAATGTGTTGAAAATTATGCACCTATAACACATATCATCAGCCAAAATATGGTTATTCAGAGCCGTATTTTATTCTACTAGTAATTGCTTTTTTATTGTAGCTATGTTCACCCTCTTTCGCCCATTTCAAGTTCTTCAGGGCTCATTGGAAGGGCAAAATGCTATCAGCCTTGCCAGTACCCAGGCCCTGCTCTCTGCTTTCTTTCTCCAAGGCTTTTTGAGTCACACCAGTCTGCCAGGTATTGTAATTCTGGTAGCCTGGGCCTTTTGAGAGGACACACAGCAATGTCTGTCCCACCAACGTTTTACACAAGGGTGGAAACATTTGTGTTTAAATCCTTCTATTCAAGACATGGCCCTTTCCCAGCCTAATTTACCATATATAACCTTCTTCTTTTTTTCCCCTGTGGGCTCCCTGAGTATTTCATGCCTAGTAATATCCCAGTTTGCAGTATCACCACTCTCTTGCGCATATGAAAACTGAGATGTGCAGATGCTTGGCAACTAGACATACCTTGCTATGTCTGCCTGCTAACATGGACGTCTACATTCCCAGGCTGTAGGCTGCAAACAGCTGGGTTTGCAAATGGAATTTCTGTTTCTGTGGTGGTCACTCAGGATGTCTAAGTGTCTTCCTACTGAACGCCTGTGGGTCAAGCCTGAAAGTGTTTGCTCCCCAGAGGCATGCAGGAGAGGACCTGCTGTAGGTCTCTGTCCCTGTGCCTTCACCCAAGGTTTGTTCTTCCCCATTAACTCCCACCTCAGCCTCTGAATTACTGTATGGGCAGCACAGAGGTGCCGCTGTCCCCTCTGCTCCCAGCCCCTCTTCACCTCCCCAGCACTGCTGATAGCATGTGACATGCATGACAGAGCATATTCATTGCTTATGGCTGGTTAAAAAATTATCTTGGGAGGTGCCTTCCCAACTTCACTTTCACAGTTACTCCAGCTACTCTGCTAGTGGATTTCTAGACTACTCAACTCATTTTTCACATTGGGGTGCTCAGGAAAACTAACCCAAAAGCCACAAATTAGAAGGAATACCCTTCCCACACTGTTCTCTCCATCACACAACTCTTTCGAGGCATTACTTAATGTTTCCTGCACAGCAGGGAGGGTGACCCTGTGCCACCCAGGCAGGCTTTGCCATTAGGCACCATTGGCACCCTGTGGTCACTTCTCTCTGGCTGCCAGAGCCCCCTGTCAGCTTTTGTTCCAAGAGCAGATCAAGAGGAGCAGTTCTCACTGCCAAGCCCTTACCCTAAGCCCCATCTGTGGAAAGTCAGAGTGGTTTATTTGGCTAAAGAGGAGAGCCCCGAGCCCTTTGGAAAAGCGTGAACACCCGAGCTGAAAAAGCAGCATTTAAAGCAAATCCAGTACGAACGCTTACTCGCCTCTGTGCTGGGGTGTCACCCCTCCGATGCTGCTGTCCCTCAGGTAAGCTCCTCAGGACACCTCTCCCCGGGTGGTGGGGCCGCAGGTGGAATTCTGCCCTTTCTACAGGGCTGCGGCAGCATTGCGCAAAGCTGCTTTACATCACAGCCTGGGGGCCGAGGGAAGTTACCTCAGGCCAGGCCGAGCCCAATGGAACCTGAGCCCCGCTTAACTCCAGCTGCATAGAAAGTTCCAGGGGTGGATACACAACCTTTAGCCAGGCCCAGCGCACCTGTGTAGCCTGCAGTTACACATTTACCGAGGCAGACACAGGCGCTTTACTACGCGGAATAACTGATTATAGGAGCTGAAAAGACATAATTTTTGTGCCAGACTGAAAGGAATGCAGGTTTCTTTGTACTTGTATTTGTTGCAGGGTTGGATCAGATTTTTGTCTTCACAGATAAATCGCCTTTAATTTCTACCTTACAGCCTGGGGACCCAAGAGTGTGTGAGGCGTGTATGCTACTGCAGAATAAAGTGATTAAGTTCTCAATTTCTACCCCTTCTTTCCCTCTCGAACTGTTCAGAATGTCAAGGCTTTGTTTTTTCTCCTCTTGAACAAAACATACTGAGATGGAGAAGTTGAAAGCCAGATAGGTGAGGTTGCCAGAGCTGTATCACAAAGACTTCATCTCTCCCAGTTTCAGCCTTCCAAGTCCTGTTTGGGAAAAGGGCTTAGGATTTGTGGATCTTTCTCCTGCTTTTCAAACAATCTTTCAATTTTGGTGTGCCCCTTCCTCCCATTTAAGCAAATAAACAGTGACTCAAACCAGGGACAATGCAATTGGTTAGACTGGGTCTTGCTCAGTGCCCCTGTTATTCTTAGTAATTAAAATCACATGGCTCAAACAGAAGTAGGGCTGATTTATCTCAACTGTGCTTCGATTTTAGAGGGTCAGTCAGGCATGATTTGTACTGCAGTGCCCAGCTACATGTTGGGTTCAAGGAGAGAGCTGAGAGAGGGGGATGTTTTGTCTGCTCAAGCAGCTGAAGCTGGTGGAGATGAAGAGATAGGAACAGCTGAGTCCTGCCAGCCCAAGGGCTGTGTGCCAGGTGCCTAACGCCAAAGCGATGAGAAATTTCTGTCTCTGCAGTCTTGCTTTTCATTTAAACAATCTGATTACTCTAATGAGGTCCAAAAGTGGTTCTATCATGCTATCATGCACTGAAGGCTTAAACAAACAGCTTGAAACATTCAAGGTGTTTTGTCCTCTTGCTGCCTGAGCACCTCAGTTGAGGAAGCATCTGCCCACAGAACAGTCCCCGAGCGTTTGTACCATCTCCAGACAGCTTTAAAATGCTTCTAGCCAAGCAAAGAATACAGGCAAAGGGAGAAGGATGAAAAATGAAAAATGCACATTGCTCAGCTAAATGCTAAGAGATCAAGTGAGGTTTCAGGTTGCAATCCCCCTTCTTTCCCCTCTACCCTGGAGACACCTTCCCACAGGCAGACCAGGGGAGCCAGCTGGTCCTTTAGAGGCCAGTGGAGCTGCGGGTGGGACCTGAGCACAGCCCAAATCTGTATCTCCTGTACCACCACCCATGTGGGTCCACCTGAGGCACTAGGCAGGCGCCAGCAGTGTGCACAAATGGCCGGACCACACCAAGCCTATGAGCTATAGCTGGTCTGCTGTGTCTCCCAAGATGAGGCTTGAACACAGGTAAAAAGAAAACCCACCCCAGTACTCTTTGTATTGAGGACACACAAATGAAAGCTGTTTCATGGAAGGGCACTTCATATTCCGTAAAATTCTGAAAAGTAGCCTTATTAAAAAGAATTACTGGCTCTGGCTTATAAGCTACAAGTAATGCTAATAACATATAGTACAGCTGTCAGACTTACATGTTTGCTGTGGACAATAAACACTGAAAGGGGAAATCACAAACCCCTCACCCACTGTACTTTTTTTCTCCTTAAATCATTATGCCTTTGTTCTGTAGCATTCAGACAATGTTGTTGTTTGGTTATCTCCTGCTTCCAGCTCCCCTGAAGGTCATGACCAAGCCATGCTACAGCTGTTGGTCTCCTTTTGCTGTAGGTACCAGCACTAAACAGGCAGCCCTGGCTGCAGGGGATGCTGCCCTGAAGAAGAGGACAAGCAGGAGTCACCTGAACAACAAACCTAACATGCTGTACTGCCACATAAAGTCCAGTTTAGTTGAATATTCTCAGGATTTTCAGCCAGGTTGATCCTTGGGTGTCTTTTGATGTTTGTGCACTCAGTTCTATTGTTTTCTGTCGATAAAAAATGGTTGGTGTCTTTCAGGAACACAGAAATCTACCTTTCGCCCCCCACACTTGCCCCCACATCAATAAAGTCATCAAATTAAAATACCTAGCTTTCTCCAGAAAGAGCAGTTTCACCAGGTAATGTTCAATGTCCTGTTTCCAGCACAGTCCTCCTCCTGCTTTGGACCACTGGGAATTTGGCTGGCCCCAGTAATGAGGGAGAACCTTTGATTTCACCTTATGTTCATGCACTACTACAAAGCTCAGACACAGCTCCCCTCCTCATTTGCTAGTCCCTTGTGTTCACTCAATTAATATTCCCCTATTAAGATGCATCACACACCAGCACACGTCTTAGATCTTTGCCTTTTATCTTCTAGCAGTTTCTTCCAAAGGAGGTTTCAGATTACAAAGAACATATCCTGCCACACCTGCAACATATTTTATCCTAGTAGTACTTAACCACAGTTAGTCTTTCATTTTACTTCTGAGACATTTTTAAACAGGAGTGAGTGAGCATTATTCCAGTTACTATATGTGGGCTCTGTTGTCAGGCTTTTTTTGTTGGGTTGCCATGGTTTTAGGAATGAGAGTGTGCTTAAAGATAGAGATTCAACTTTAGAAAGCGGAGTCTCTATCGTGCCCTTCAGCTCTGGTGTCCAAGGATTTTGCTCCTTAAAGAGAGCTGTGCCAGAGAACTTGCACTGGGCCAAATTTGGGCAAAAAGCTTTCTGGCAACAAGGACCCCAAGAAGGTGGAAAGCAAGGCTATTCTACAAGAATTCCCTATCCAAAACAAGCCCATGGCCCACACACATTTTCTAATGAACCTCTCCCTGCAACAGCCACAGTAAAGGTACAAAGAAACACAGACCTCTCAAACCTGTTCTTCAGCGGTGAGGTGTGTGCTCTCCTTTTGCCCCACTCTCCGATTTTGGAGGGGTACTCGGCTCCCCCTTTTATACCCACTCTTGCATAAGCCGGGCCCGCCCCCCTCCCCCCCCGCCGCTGCCCTCATTTCTCTTCAAAACCTGCCTCTGTTTTTCCTGCTTGTTATTCATGGTAGCTGCTGAGAGGCAGCAAAGAGGGGTGGAAAAACACTGGTGTGCTGGCTTGAAGGCAAAACCAGCGAGACACTCCAAGTCAGAAAAAAAAACAATTTAATAGGAGAGAAAAAAAAGTAAAATAAAATAAAACACATGCAATGGTACAAAAGATCACTGACAGAGTCAGAATACAACCTGAAACCGTGGTGGTAGCAGTCCAGATGAAGTGGTCTTGTTGAAGCACTGTTCCTGCAGAAAAGGTCTGGTAGCTCTTTTCAGTGGATAAGGCTGCCTGTGCTGTCCCAAATGCCAGATTATATCCAGGTGGGAATGCTTGGCTCCTCCCCCTGGGCGGAGCATCTCACAATGGACTGATACCATTTTTTCAGTTTTGTAATGGGTCCTTGATTGTCCATTAAACAGAGATAGCTCCTGGAGGGAGTTATCTATGAGTCATGCAGGAAGGCATTGATGGGCCATTAACAGAAGATGGTCTGGAGGGAGGGGTCAAGGGAAACACTGCCCAACCTAGTTTCAACATTTCATGTAGATGGTGATGGAATACATACTTTGGGCACATTTTACATTGTAACCTAGGTCAATTGGTGCTGCGGTTATGGGTTTCCTTGCAGCCATCCTGGGGATCAGATCTCCCGGTCAGCCTCACTGTTCTGAAGTGCTAATGTGGAAGCGCTCCCCTGCCCCATGAAAAATTTCTCGGTCATGGTGCTCCAGCACTTCTTCATGCAAATACTGCCAAAAAGGCTTCAGAAATTTTAACCCTGGCAGAGGAACACTAACCCTACAGACAGCAGAATGTAATTCAGCCTCGAATGGGAAGATGTTTTTGTCCGAGCTAGAATTTTGTCTGATTGATCAGACGGCTATCCTTTTGCCTAAGAACATTGCGTCTCCACTTTGTCAAAAAGCATTTCCATTGATCTGTATTGTTCTGGGAAAAACTGCATAAAATTCAGCACTTTGTGTGGAGACAATAGTAAATATTTTATTCTCTTCCATTTGTTTCCCAGCTTTCCCAAATTTTGCTCTGACACCTGAACTCCAAAGGGCCAGATGTACTCCTGTGAGGATGTTCTTTTCTCCTGCGAGGCAGCAGACCGGGAGGAGGGATAATAGATTACTCTGCTCACAGGCTCAGACCACAGACCTTCACCTAATGTCTTCCTAAGTTGAGTTTGCATATCTGACAGACATAGATTATGAATTAATATATGGCTAATTTAGACATAATAGCATGTACATGGCATAAATGTTTCATTACTAAATTTGAGGGATTCTTTTATTAAGCCTAAAAGTATCTTGAGTGAGAAACAGGCCACAAACAGCTTGTTTATACAGCCTGTGAGCTGACATTGGTAATCGTGAACCTCTACATCCCATCAACATTCACAATGTTCCCTCTCATCTGTTTTGGTAAGGGAACACAGCCTGGAGTTTTAACAAGGCTCCAAATGGCGAGGTCAGACAGGCACTGGGAAAAGGACGTGAAGGAAAGGCAAAAGAGAATGCCTGTGTGGGAGGATCTGACAAAAGAAAGACTGGGGACTGCTGCTTCCTCAGCTGCTGCAGTGGTCACCCCAGGTGTGGCAGTAAGGATGGAATGGAAGAACAATTGTTTGCGAGACATCCAGGAAAAAACTTTGTAGAGCAGCAGAGTGTCTACAGAGACCAAAACATTTCAATTTGGAAAAGAATCCACTGGTATGGGAAGTATAAGCATAAAATGCTGAAGGTGAACAGAAAGTCTTGAATCACGCTTTTGTAATACTGCCAGAATCAGTGAATTCCCAGTAAAATTATTGGACAACAAATATAAAGGCAGAACCCTTTTGCATGCTTGAACTGCAGGAGACACTGCCACAGGATGCTGCAGAGACCAAAGGTCTTGGTCCAAAAAGAGATTAAATGATAATTCCACAGGGTGTGGTCATTGGCCTCTGCAGAACATGATGGTCCAGGTGTGATTGCTAACTCAGAAAATCCCCAGACAGACAGCTGTCATGAATTTTGCTTGCTCCAGTATCTGTCATGCTTGTCTCCAAGGGATTGTCTTCAATTTGCTATGGAAATAGAGGTGTCTGAGCTGAGGCCAGCTTGTGCTGGCTCGTTTTGCAGCACAGACTGAAAACACTCTTTCAGCAGAGCTATACTAATGAAACACTGCACTCAGCAAACCCAGCCCTCAGCCTCAGCATTGTTCCTGTGCACAGAGCATTTAGGAACATGCTGCTATCTCTTCAAGATCAACACAAACCTTGGAAAATATGAACAATTTTCAAAAACGGAGGGTAGGCTCCTACTATTAATTAGCCATGTTTCAGGATCTTTTGTTGTTTTAATCAGGGTACATTTGCTAACTGCAGCAGAGTTACTGCATTGGGGTCTAAAATGTGTCTCTGTCTCCTGCCAGACCAATGGGCTCTGTTCTAACTTCAGCTCCACACATAGTATTTGGTGACTTTTTCCAGAGTGAATAAGTAGGAAAGGAGTACCACTCTGGCAATGTGTTAGGCAAGCTTCTATACTTTAGTAAACCAATTTTCCCCCATTCTGTAAGAATTGTGGCCAGCTGCCATGGGCCTGATTTTGTTTATTTTTGCTGTGTCTGGTGGGGAAAGGCAGTGCAAAGTAATAGTTTTTCAGCTGTTTTAATAAAACAGGAATAGGTTAGCTTGTGATTTTTTCCTGTGTTTTCTCTGTGTGCCTGACCTCTGCCCAATGCTGGCTGGAACAACTTTTCTGTGAAAGCTTCTGGTGAGCATGAGGGATGTACTCAGCTTGCCCAATTTTTTGTGTAAAGAGGATTGCAAAAATGGTTTTCAATAGTAACACTCAAAGTACAGATGATGAAAGAGAGGGATTATCCCGCTTCTGCTGTGGGTTCTCACAGCAAGGAGCAGTGGAAAACTTGGTAACTTGGCCCCCATAAACCCCAAGGATCACGTGTGCCTTTCCTGTGCTGGGGTGGAGGGAAACCGCCTGGATGATGCCAAAATGCACATGATGAGTGGGCTGATTCAGGTGGGGCACAGTGGGGCACGGTGCTCCCTCCCCACAGGAGAGGTGCCCTGGCAGTGCCACAAATCCTCCCTGCTGGAGGAGGGAGCATCATCATCTTGCCGTCTCTTTCAGCTTCTTAAGGAAGCTTGTATTACCACTAGTAAATATTGCAGCCTAAAATTACATTTGGGTCGTCATAGATTGTATTTGCAGGCTTTGATGGTAAAGATTGCTTCGACTTTTCATAGCTCTATTTTTTATCAGTCCCAGTGGAAGATGCAGTTTTTAAGAGCATTTTAAGAATGACCTGTGCACAGCCTGAACATGCACACAGAGGCATGACCGTGGGTGCACTGTGTGCATGGGCAGAGGAAACCTCCTTCCCTGAGGATCTCAAAACACACTGCAGTCCAACAGTTACATCAGCAACATATAATTTTGGGTCCTTTCCTGTGGCACGTGCTGTGCCTGTGAGGAGTAAGAGACAATCCCAGACGGAAGCAGCCAGGACAGAGCAACGTGTCCTGGGAGTGAAAGTGGACACAAAGAGGTGACATGAATCACCTTCAGTTATGCAACAGGTTGGCAACATCTCAAGGACAAATATCCAGGTTTCTCTACTCCCAGCCCAGCGTGTTTATCTTTTTGATCACACTCTATCTTCATACAGTCCTGTGGATAAGGCAGAGCAGCAGGGATGGCAGCACCAGCACAGCAAAATGCCTGCCTGAGAGAGCCAGTGCCAGCTTTGTTATCAGAACTCAGGCAGATGCCTTTGTGTCAGGGAAGGATTTTGCACTGTCCCAATATTTGCCAGCTGGGTCAGCCATGGAAGTCTTCAAGCTGTTACCCAAGTTGAGCAAGGGAAGCAGCCAGGTGACCATTGTCTGGGAAATGCCGAAGTATTCAGCTCCAAAAACCTCCACCACCAAACATCCGGCTGCCCTCAGTTATTGCAAGGGTGCTGCAATAAGCTCAGTAGTGATTTACTCCCTGAGGATCTCCTAAGTGATATCTCTGGTGGCCGATCTTTCCTGCCACTACTGAGGTTTGGAAAATCTGGTTGTAATTTTTGTACCCCAGCCGATTTGTCCACAGGGCACTGTGCACAATAGCTGTCTCCTAGCCTGGAATTTCAAAGCATAGCCATAGAAAGACCTTTGGAAGATGGGATATCCGTGTTCCCTGCACAAACTCAGGTTGCCCTTTATCTTTTCCCAAGCCTTTCTCATGACACCTCCACCCCTCCTCCTGCTCCTCTGCCTGGGTGGGCAAATAGCTGCAGTCACCAGGACTCCGCTCTTTTGGGCACTGTTTGGTGTTCCTCTGAGCAGGCTGTCCGTGGTGGTCTCCTGCCTCACTCGAGGAGTGTTTATAACCATATGCAGTCTGTGCAGTTCATTAGTCAGAAACAGACTGGCTCCCTCCTCACTGCAGGCATTGTGGGGCTCTTCTACCTTCTGAAGCCGCAGCAGCTCCCACTCAGCCAGCTACAGGGACAAAACTGCAACTCTCTTGGGACAGCAGCCGCAATTTTCAGTGCTCCGAATACAACCTACAGACCTGAGATAAGGGCGGGGCTTTCACGTTGGAGCTCGTTTGAGGGGTGCACAACTAACGAGTGTTTGGCTACTCTGGACTCTCTCCTGCTTTCGGATCCTGCTGGAAAGCAGAGCGGCTGAGCAGGGCAGCATTAGGGCTGCCCAGTTTTCAGAAGCCGCGCAGGATCTCCCTGCCCGGGGCGCTCAACAGACCCACCCCATCCTTCAGCGCCAGCTCCAGCCGCGCCACGCACAATTGGGAACAAACCTCCCCGGGCAGCGCCGGTGTGGAAGTGTTGGCAGGTCTCAAGTCTGCCGGGAAGGGAGAGCAGTGTGCATCCCGGCGCTGATCCCTGCGTTGATCCAGGGGCTGATCCCGGGGCCACAGGACCGCCGCACATCCCTCCCCCGTCTCATTATCCGAAGCTGCCGCCGTGCGGAGGCTCCGCCGCATCGCTGCTCCCGCCAGGAACATTTGGAAATGTTATTACCTTACTGCCCTTTGGTAAACCAGTACTGTTGGATGAAAGAGGAGGGGAAAGTTAAATTTGTACCTAGTATTTTTTTTTTTTTTTTTTTCTACAGGAAATAATGAAAGAGCTCATAGCTTGAAGTTTCTGGGGTTTCAATAGAATGGCAAAAGTCCATCTCCAGAGAGATCAGAACTTCCTGCTCTTTTGTTTTTGCTGGATGATTTTAAAGCAAAAGCTTAAATGCTGCAGTTTTGGGTTCATTATTATTTTTACTTTGCTTAATTTTTCTACCTCTTCTGTTTTAACTGTAAAAACATGAAATAATAATTTAGCTTGCTGCTTGAGGGATAAATCAGAGGAACAGTATTATTGAGCCTAGAATACTCATGATGAAAAAAGGATTAAGATTGCCTTCTGGCAACATACCCTGATGAAAGCCTTTGAAAACCATAACTCTTCTCATTAAAGAAAAAAAATATCAGCGAATGCTCTTGGAGCTATTCTATTACTCCCAGGAAAAGCTGAGCTCCCTTAGGGACTGCCTCTGACTCAGGGATCTGAAGACATGTTAGAGAGAAGCAGCTTGGCTCCTCTCCCATACTGCCACTTGGTGTTTCACAGTCTTAAGAAAAAGAATAAAAATAATCTTAAAACCCCTCTTTTGTTTGTAAAACTGCTGCTCCCCCAAAGTGATGAATTAATGCAGCATTGTGTGCTCAGCTCCAACAAAAGCCTGGAACAATAGCTCAGAAAGCTGTGCTGTTCGGCTGGGTAAAGCACTTAGATGGCTGTCTAATGATGATACTTCAGCTGCCAGCACAGCTAATATTGTCCTTACTTACCCAAGCACACAAAAAGATGTTTCACATTTCTGGGTGTGTAAAAGGGGTGCTAGCCCATCAGAGAGGCCAAGCAAAAAGGGGACAGGCAGAGCAGAGCTGCCTCCTGGCACTGCAGTGCTGTCAGCATCAGGGTAACCTGGGCAGGGCGGCTGTGGTGGGGGAGCCACCTCATGGGGTCACCCCCCCTTCAGGGTGACAGCTCAGCACCCCCTGCCCTCGGCCCTGCAGAGGGGCTGGGCCACACCAGCATTTCATAGCCAGCCATAGCAGTGGGCAGTGAGGGCAAAGCTGCAGGTGGTGTGAGCACACGTTGGTCCTGAGACCACACTGGGGACTGATGCCTCTCTAGGAGAAGGACCTACTGCTTTTGCACAGCACAGTGAAAGAGACCAGACTTCTTACATTCACCGTTATTTTAGAATCCTCTTCTGAATTAGGTTTTGATATCCTACAATTCCTCCAAGGTATTTTTTCCCCTTAATCAGAAAAAATTTTAAAGGCCACTTCTTAAAAACCCTCCCCTTGGTTTTCTGTACCCTTCTTCTCATTGCTCTCCAGCCTTTTTTCACTAGGCTGTCCACAATATTTTGCAGGGCATTCCAGTTCTCAGGCTGTCTTGCAGAACCCCTCAGCCTGTCCTTTCCCATCTTCCTTCCCTCTGACTCACTTCTGCCTGGAAATGCAGGAGAGAAGGATACTCCAGCCCCTCTGGAGCAAGCCATGTCTTCTCCAGAGAAAGTGTTTATTGCCAGAAGACAACACAAAATTCCGTAAGAAAACAGCCCCAAGCTAGGCTTAATTTTATCTGGTCTCAGCTGTTGTTGGAGCAATAGAAGATGTCCCCAGTTAGCAAAGATGTGTGCAGGAGCATGTGCAAAGCCTGCCAGGCTGCAAGCCACCAGGCAAAAGTCCATGCACTGCATTAAGCCAAAGTAATGGAAAGCATCAGAAACAGCACAGTTTCATGTGACTGTGACTGTAGTATTTGGATTCAAATCAAGGCAAGGTTCAGAGGGTGCCAGGCAGTACGAAATGAGACTAATCTCAGAGACAGAACAAAGATGTTTTATGTAACTTCATACAGATCTGGAGGAGCAAGGACAGGGAGCTGCCGAGTTTCACAGGTGGTACCTCAGTCCACACATCTCCCCTTAAATCCTTGCAAATACAGGGAGAACGATAAAGGGACCTAGACAAAACCAGTCATTTCTCTCAAACCCCTGGAGAAAGAACACAAAAATGAAATATTCCAGCCCAAACCAGTCCCTTAGAGAAGTCAGGTTACACTGAAGGGGCTTAGCCAGCAGGCAACAAGCACTGGAGAACATGGGGACATTCAGGCCAAAGGCTATGGATAAACCCTCCAATGTTAAACTGTTGACAGGGCAGGAGGTGTAATGACAAGAGTGCTATGAAAGACTTAGTTAAGGTGCTGCCATTTGAATAACCAACTTTAAATCCTGAATGACCAGAGTCTACCTGATGTTTATGGGGAAGGAATTACATAAGTGAGACTCAGGAAAAGCACATGCCAAACGCTGAACAACAGGGGATGAAAGCCAGAGCTGTAGCCTGATGCTAAGCAAGGAGGCCAAGAAGTGGAAACCATAGTTTCCTACATCAAGCCTTTGTGTCACCTTCTATCCCATGAATTATGCTGCAAAGTGAATGAGTCTCTTCTAGAGTAAAAAACTCTTCAAATCACAGAAAACCAAATTGGACGTTCTGCTTTCTTGAAGAAAATAATAAGTCCAAGGAAGTCTGGCCCAATAGCAGACAGAAATGACACTGTTAGCAGTAAGTGTGCCTGAGACTCTGCTCTTGGCAAAGGATGCTCACCCTCTGCCAGAGCCACTGCTTCTTCTGCACAATTCCCAGCTGGTCCCCTCTGTTGGTGTTGTGGGATGAGCATTGTGGCTCGACAGGAGGGCGGTGCCTGTGGGCAGCTGCAATTGCAGTGTTCACACTCCCGGAGTGCTTTATTCCCATGGCTGAAGTTAATGGCTAAAACTCCTGATGCTTCAGGAACAGGCATTTAATGACAGTACCTGAAAAAAAATGTAGTTCAGCTCTAAAATATGTCGCCAGCCCATGCATCACTCATGCTGTTATGCTGTCACCTTGGAATCTTGCCTGGTCATCTGGCTCTTGTAGAGAGATCTCTGCAGTCTGCAGGAGCCTAATGGTGTCCAGAGCAGTCCCACTAGGAATTAATTGCATTCGACCTGACAGCTCTCTCTTGGCCAGCAGCGCTTTTGCACGCTGGCAGGCACTCACTCACTGCCTGCACAGACCAAGGACAGACCTGCACTATCCCCCTGCTGGGAGAGGCCCGGTGGGCTGTAAACCCACACTCCCTGAGACAGTGGAATCCTGGAGGAAGGACTTTATTACTCAGTGCGACAAGACTTTGGTATTAATACTGTCTTGCGTTGCTTAAATGTCACAATATGTCTGCTGCTGCAGCTTGCCAAATGGAAATGTAATGTACACGGGCTGGTGTTGCAGCCTCTCGTTGTCAGTGGTCACCTGCTGTTCCAGGGAGTGTTAAAATACACCCTGCTTTTACTCACTGAGCCAGGACACCTAAGGAGCAAAAGTGTTCTAGGTCTGTGGCTCAAATCCTGCTCACCAGTCTCCTGAGCAAGTAGGATTGTGTTGCTGGTGTCCGTCCATAAGAGATTACCACAGGACATGTTGCATTTTCCTCCCTCCCTGAATATCCGCAGAGAACACCAACTGGCAGGAATAACAAGTCATATAAGGGGAGAAATGCTCTTCACTGCTTTCAAAAGGGGGTTTCATAGTCAAATAGCATAACTGCTTAGTCCTTGTAAAACTCTGGAGTGGGGTAAGCATGTAGGTGATACATAGATTTGTTTGTTTCTGCCCTTCAAGAGATGAGGCCATGATTCTTAACATATATCGGGCAAGGTATTGTATTTTCATGAGAAAATGTGAGACATTTTATAAGTGTTTTCTGCTCATTCCTCTTTTTTCCACCTGCACTTCCCAGACACCCTCTCTCCTGTGCAATTTTAGTGCCTTGACACCAAGGCTGAAATCTCAGAGATGTCAATTTTCCTGCAGTGTCACGACATGAGGCAGCAGGGCAAGGAGAGGGAAAGGCTGTCCCTGCCCTGTGGGAGAAAGGCTACAGCATGATTTCTTATTGCACATCAGAATGTTCACGTAGGAGAGAATCTGCCTGCAGGACAAGCACCCGCAGAGCTCAGTCCACACATTTTCATCTGCAACTGAACCCTGAAAAGAAGAAATTTCCTGAAGCGATCCATGTTTTCTCCCTGGGACACAGTAACCAGGGATGGTTACTCTCCCTCGGACACAGCAGGTGTGCAGTCTGTATGTCTAGGGCACTGAAGGTCTCCTTCTCCAGTCAACATGTTACTCTGGTGTATGAGAATGTCCCTTGGCCCACACAGAGGTGTTGTGGATAAAGTTCCTGGTTTTGCTGCTGACTGAATATGAGATTTCGGGTACTTCCATCCCTGGGCTTGTGTTGGCACTAAAATACCTTTTACCTGCCTTAACCCTCTGTCTGGGGTTCCTCTCACTTGACTGTATGTATTTAATGTGGGCATCTACCCTAAGCTAGTCCACGAGGGTCTGCCTAGAGGCAAATGAAAGACACAGTTATCTCCAGAGGATCTTAAGGATGAGTACAGAGTGAGTCACTTTCTGGAGATTTTGATCTTCTCACTGGCTGTAGAAAAAGCTGACATGAGTGACTTGGACTCTACTCTGCAAACCTAAAGTTTGGTCAAACGACAGCCACGTTTGGAGCACCAGGCTGGCCTCGTCTCACACATTTAGGACAGTATCCATATATTTGCACAGCGGGAACTCGGTCTCAGCAGGGAGCCTGCAGACATCAACAATGGATGTAATTATGGGGAATAAACATGGGAATATATGTTCTGAAAAAGAAAGCTTTCCTCCCAGCACCGCTGTGAAAAATAGCAGAACAGAAAGGAACTCATTCTGTTTCACCTAATTGCTCTCGATAAATCATCTTGTGACAGCAAGCTAAAGTGGTCCACCAAAGGGCCAATTAAAGCAAAGGGAGGCTGAGCGCTGTTTGTACTCAGGGGTGTGTTTTATACTACACAAACTGTAATTTGTTCCAAGAGAGTGGCATCTCCTCCCTTTCCAAGCAGAGAGGAATAACCATGTCTGGCTATGAGTGTTATTCCTTCAGTACATCCACAGTGCATTGTCTGGCACCCTCTCCAGGACAGGGTTTTACTGTCCAATGCGAGACACTATGGTACAGGTGAATGCTGGTAAGCAGGAAAATCACAGAATCATTTAGATTGGGAAAGATTTATTAGATCATCGAGTCCAACCACCAACAAAGCACTGCCAAGTCCACCACTATACCACATCCCTGAGCACAGCATCTTCACATCTTTTAAATACCCCCAGGGACGGCAACACCACCACTTCCATGGGCAGCCTGTTCCAATGCTTGACCACACTGTCCATGAAGAAATTTTTCTCAGTAACTAATACAAACCACCCCTGGTGCTGCTTGAGGCCGTTTCCTCTTGCTCTACTGCTTGTTACTTGGGAGAGGAGCCCAACCCCTCACCTGGCTACACCCTCTCTTCAGGTGGCTGTAGAAAACAATAGGGTCCCCCCCGAGCTTCCTCTTCTCCAGGCTCCTCTTCTCCAGCTCCTCCTCATAAGACTTGTGCTCCAGACTCTTCACCAGTGGTCAAACAAGGTCGTGAAACCTGGAAATCGGTCACAAGGATGTATGTATTTGTTCTTAAAATCACATGATACAGTGCACACAGAACTCCTCCAGCGTGTGGCCCATCAGAATCCCTCCTCAGGAGAGCATTTCCTAATGCTTTTCCTGTGTTTGCACAGGATGTGTCCTGCTCCAAGTCCTCCCCCGTAGCTTTGCACGCCCCTCCTGTGCGCGCCCAGCCTTTGCTCTGTGTCCGGGCCAGCAGAGCAGCCGTGGCCACGGGCATCCCTTGGCCCTGCTGTCCCTCCTGCACGACGTCCAGCGGGGACAACACCTGGCAGCCCTGCCGCGGCCAGGCCAGGCCGCTCTCTCTCCCACCTGTGGGAGCCAGGCCGCAGCCCGCCGTGGGCGCTGGTTTCTCACCCAAGGCTCAGCTCGGCGGCCCTGGCCGTGTTCTGCATACCTGGGAGCCATTCCCCGCCTCCCGGCGTAGCCTCCCGCCGGGCCGTGCCGGGTGTGGAGCGGTGCCAGGGCCGCGCACACCCTTCCCCGCCCGGCCGCTCCCGCTCCGCTCCCGGCGGGCTCGGGACCGGCCGCCCTCCCTCCCTGTTTGCTTTCAGGGTGTTTGTCTGTGGTGCTGTGCAGAGCTGCCGGGAGGTCAGTCTCATTCGGCAGCAGCTCAAGGAGGTGACACAGAGGAGGGCTGGGGGATATCGCCGGCTCCCCCACCACAGAGCCCCTTCCACCCCCTTTTCCTTCACGAGGCACGTGAGGCATTGTCGCTCCCCTCTCTTTTCCCACCTGTCCTGCCCCTCATTGTGCCCCGGCCACCAGCCGAGCCTTGTCCCGCCGGGCTCTCTCGGGCAGACATGCCCTACCTGTACCAGGACTCGAAGCCGCGGCCGCCTGCGCATCCCGGGGCCGCCCGCGCCACCCACAGCTCGGGCAAGGGCTACGAGCAGCTGAGGCAGGAGTGCCTGCGCAGGGGAATCCTCTTCGAGGACTCCGACTTCCCCGCCTGCAACTCGTCTCTCTTCTTCAGCGAAAACCCACCCATTCCCTTCGTCTGGAAGAGGCCCGGGGTGAGTACGCCGTCGTGCTCGTTCCTCCCGTCCTGCCCAAAGTCAGGCGCCGCTGTGCTTCAGGGTTGCGCCAAATGCGTGGGGTGTCCAGAGGATGTGGAGACGAAGTGTGGGGGGAAACCCTTCCCGCCTCAGGAGCAGTGGCTCAGGGTTGGGATGCCACCCGCAAAGAGCTCGAGCTGCAGGATGAGAGGGCTGGAAGGCTTCACGCCGTGTCCCCGATGTAGCTCGCTGTACAGACACACTCATGTTTATTTGTGGGCATGCATAAAAAACCCACAATCAGCTTCTCTCTTACATTATTGCCAGACGAATGATGAAAATAAGAGACCATGCAGGGAATTAAGGGTAAAATACATTATGATGATGTTCTAACTGTGTAAAATTGAGTATTGTTAATGCAGGAAATTCATAATTATGATAAACTTCAAAAATGCAAACCTTTTAACTTTTAGAGTACGAGAGTCTTACACTTACTTGCTCACTTCCATCAGGGAACGCTGAGAGATTACAAATGCATGCCGTGGTTACTGAGCCATTCAGCAGTAGCCAAGGGCTCAGTGAGTATCTCTTAATGCATCTTGCATAAGAGTCATTAATAACACAGTGGGAGCCTGAAGCTGGACCAGTCACGTGCTCTCAGTTCACAAACCCAGCATCACTCTGGGTTCCTTCTCCCCGCTTCACTCTGTAACTAATAACCACAGAAAAAATGCAGCAACATTTCATTTCTTTGCTAACGACTGATGTTTATTCTGGGTTTTTTCATAGTCTGAAAGCTTCTTCCTTTATAAAGAAACTTTTCGTTGGTGATAGTGATACCAAGGGAGAGAAAGAACAAAGTAAGCTTAAAGAAGGGTTTAAATTATCTTAATTCACAGTGATAAGCATTCAGTGCCTCAGCATCTGGTAGTTAACATAGTGCTGATACAGAGCAGAATTAAAGCTGTTACTCCTAGACAAGTTTCAGTTATGAAAAAAATTGGAGATCCCTACACATGCTAAGTGCATCCCCCGCAGGCACTGCTGCCTGTCTGCACTCCAAAAACCCAGGTGGCCTGTGGGGCTGCCCTCCCAGCACAGGAGAGGGATGTGAGGCTGAAATGTTTTGGGCGTGGTGACACTAGTGTGCTGTGAGGCACCAAAAATACACGTGGCCATGACACTAAATCATAAAGAATGGTTTTACTTTGCGCAGCTCTTAGGTGCTAGTTTATCTTTGTAGGGCTTCAGAATAGTTAAAGTTTGGTGTAAAATGTGACCAGGAGTGGTAGAGATCTTGTGTGCCCTTGTGTATAGTACACAGGGGCAGTGGAGAATGGTCTGTTATCTTCAGGATCTTTGTGTGCTGAACTGGAAACATCTCCAGGATGAGTAAGCTACCTCAAATGGCATCTGCCTTTACACTCCAGTTCCCCCCACACACTTTTGTGAGCTGCACTGAGAGAAATAAAACTCAGGGGAGGCTGAGGGGATGTGTAAGGACAGGCTATTAGTTATGCTCTGCTCTGGCTCCTCAGCATTTAAGTTAAATCTGTTTCACCTCTATTATCCATCAGAAGTGGCAGCAAAATAGAGGTGCTGTAACAATTTCAATTTAACATTTTACTTTGCAAAGGGAACATGGGCCTGGAGCATGTTCCAGGTGAGTTGCCACAGCTGGAGAGGGTGAGTACAAAAACACAGCCTCTATGTAGGGTATTTATATTCCAACTTCTTTTCTTGGTGACTAATTTTTACTGCCTCTCCCACCAGTATTTTACAGTAGCTTGGATGAAGTGTAGCACAGTATGTGCGGGTAATTGCAGAGACAAATAATCTAAATCTTCTGATTTACAATCTGTTAGAGTTTAATCTTTAGTAACGAGAGTAGAGAAGGCCTTCTCATTACTTTGACATGCATGTGTCTGTATATATGCATGTTTGTTGCAGCAGGAGCAAGACCTTCAGCTAGCAGTAATCTGTAAATCTCCCACTGCAATCAGTGAACTAAGTGGATCTCCACCAGATGAATTTCTACATAAGTGAAGTGCTCCAAGATTCAGAAAAACATGTAGTGATTTTGTTTAGCAATCCTTTAAATCCATTTTAATTACAAATTCAAACTGTCTTCTTTCAAAATTTTTGAACAATCTGAAGAACAGAAGACCCTTTCCCCTTTCCCCTTTCTCCTTTCCCCTTTCCCCTTTCCTTCTAAATTCAGCTGCTGGGGTGAATTCAACAGCTCAGTGTCTGGGAAAGTTTAACATATAAATTGAAGAATGAAAAAAATCAAACCCAAGAAAGGAAAGACAAATGGTTTTTACCAATGTCAAATGAATCTATGGTCTACAGGAGGAAGTAATAAAGAAATATTCCTAGTATGAACAGCCAAGGACAACCAGTATGACAGGTTGGGACTGGGCAGAGAAATGTAATCTCAGAAACCACCTAAACAATCTCAGCATGTTTTAGGTCTCTATGTAGCCCCTCTACCAGACCGAGACAGGCACAGGGATGCAATTTTTTTGCTTTTGGGTTTGAAGAAACACAGCTTTATTGCAGCATCAGGACAGTCATGGATCACTATGTTTCATCTCCCTGTAGGCTGCATGTTCCTACTTCTAGGCAATATCCTCATGCAGGTGAATCCTTAAATTACTGCATGCTGTGTGTGAATACTGGGTTTTGTCCTTCAACATGCTAAAAGTCCTGATAGATTATCATACCCTCTGAAAGTCCGTTTAAAATTAATACTATTTTTGCAACACACACTCAAAAACTGTAGAGTCTGTTTTCTTTTGTGCAGCAGTGTGGCAGAAGTCCAGTCAACAACTTTTCAATTCCTTTTTATTGATATTTTTAAAATGTTTTTTGATTGCTTTAGACAAAGGACGTTGAAAACATTTTTTCCATATGTGAGTTACAGATATGTGTAATAAACAATGAGTCATGAATTAAACCCGTATCAGTGGAAAGTTTTTTATCTTGTCCCTTGCTGACTCACAGGGTTTCTTGGTAACAACAAAATGCATTAGTTGTAATGAGAATTACATCTCCTGAGAGCAATGGTGCTAAAACCAAGTGTGTTGTTGAAGATCAACTACTTTATCAGCCATTGCTATATCAATGTCTAGAGGCAATGAGCTGTGGTTTTATTGTTCATGCCCAGTCCCAACAAGACTGAGTGTATTTAACAAGCAGGCAGGGCCAGGTAAGGGGGAGCTGATGTTTGATTTCCCTTTGCTCCACACTCCGGGGACATGATGTTCCATGGTACCACCTCCCCGGAGCACCTGTGGCTGAGGGACAACCTGGCCACCACTTCCTCCCCAGCAAAGGCAAACAAAAAATATGCAAACCAGCTTCCTCCTGAATATTGTCTCTGCAGGGGAGAGCTCCGCAGCAGCAGTGCTGGATCACTGAGGGGAGTGCCCTGGCTCCAGCAGTGGCCAGCAGCAGGTGCCTCAGCAATAAGTGCAGGAAGCTGAACAAAACTGTTGATATTCTGCCCTGTGGTCTGAGAAAATTCTGTGATACAAACACAAAGCAACTCAATTTAATCTAGGCAAATGCAGGGATTAAATGATTGAATGTGCTCTTCTATTTCCCCCACCCTCGCCATTAATTTGTTTCATTTGCCACTTAGAAGGATCTGCTTCATGCCGCAGGGTCTGCAATAATGCATCAGGCAGACTGATTAACTACAGGCATATTCCTCCAGTAACATATTAGATATTCTCCTCTCCCCCTTTCCATTCAGTTCAATCAATTACATTCAATATACAGTTCGTAGAAGAGAGAAGAGAAGAGAAGAGAAGAGAAGAGAAGAGAAGAGAAGAGAAGAGAAGAGAAGAGAAGAGAAGAGAAGAGAAGAGAAGAGAAGAGAAGAGAATTCCTGCCACATTTATTGGTTTATCACTGTAATTTTTCTATCCAGCCATGGTACTAGTAATTGAACTAAACCAGTCTAATGAATGCTTGAGAATTGCTGTAATGCCACTATGAGCACCATTCCCTCTGACCTCTGACCACATGGAGTAGGTAGTGTCAGCTCCTCCTAAAAATTAACAGGACTGAAGCTGTCTTTGTAGTTTGGTTTTTTGAGGAGGAAATTGTCTCATGGTTGTCAGACCCTGTATATTCCAGGTATCACATGCAAGTAAATAAAATGCTTACTAGTTCAGTTAAAAGTAAATTGCCAAATTTATTTTTTTTTTCAACCATTGGAGGAAAACAAGCACACAGCCCTGTTAATGGGGGCTGCAACCTGACATCAATCTTCTGGATGAGTTTGTGCTATGATATTTTAACAATTGCCTACAGATGAATAAAGAACACCAGCCTTTCATTAGAAGCAAACTAATTATGAAAAAAATGAGGATAGTTGATTCTTTAATTGCTCTACACTGCAATTAATTAGCAAGGATTCCCCATCTTGTTCTTTGTGGTGGCAACACTGCTGCGGGATAATGCAGATCGTGTGGCACACAGGGTTTGTCAGCACTGCTGCAAGTCTGGTTCAGAGTGATGGTAATATTTTCCTGGCACATTCTAAGTAATTTCTGTGTTTCACTATTGCAGGACATTGTCAAAGACCCCAAGTTTATCCTTGGAGGAGCCACCAGAACTGACATTTGTCAAGGGGATCTTGGTGAGTGATTCCCCCTGGGTGGATGTGTTCCTGTCTACACACCGTGAGGAGCAGCAGCAGTGTCCTCACACAGGAGGGGATGTTGTCCCTCCTGAACTGGTGGGAGCAGTGGAGCTGGAGGTTCTGCCCAGGCTCCCCTGCCCACAGCTACCTCTTGGATAGCTCCCTCCCATCCATGCCAGTGACCATCTTGGTGCACTGGGATTCAGGATCAGGGAAGGATTTTCTCTCGAGGGTACTGTGAACCCAAGGGGGTCTTTTGTCTACCAGCACCTCCAGACGGAATCACAGTCTGCCCTGGCCAGGCAGGGACACCCCCTCTGGGGACACTCAGGCTGTCTTTTGGATTTCAGGGGAAGTGGCAGCTAACTATCATAACATCTCCTCTGGCCCCTTTTTCTTCCTCTTTTCCCCTTCTCAATCCACAGGTGACTGCTGGCTATTAGCAGCCATAGCTTCTCTCACACTGAATGAAAAAGCACTAGCAAGAGTGGTGCCACTGGATCAAAATTTTGGGCCAGATTATGCTGGAATATTTCACTTCCAGGTAAGGTGAACATCTGTCACAGAATGAACACATATCTGTCATTACATTTCATGGTCTATTTTGCAGGGAGGTTGCCGGGTACTGCAGAGGAGATGCTGAAAAAGCAGGATTTCTGGGCTCACACTGTTGTTCATGTTTCGAGAAAAACTAGAGGGCTGTGTCAGCCTCACACAGGCACAAACACAGCCACTCCTGTTTTGTGAGCAGATACATGACTTTGGAAATAATTTCACATTTTCCTGGGCACACACACCTCACTTAGGATGTAAGTCCTTAAAGGAGTTGAACTGGGATCTGTAACACATGGGTGTCCTAAAGGAGTCTTGAATTATGTGGTGAACACTTGTGTAGCTACATGAGTGACATCAACCAGAAAAGGAGCTACAGTACAGGTCTACACATTTAGTCTTGGTGTTTCCTTAGGACTGATCACCCTTCGTAGAGAGCAGCCTTGCTTGGCAGAGTGGGAAGAGATTATTTACATGTCTTCTAATCAAGCCTATGATTGTCACTAACTTAGAATTAGAACTGCTGGGGCACCAGAATCCTGCTCTCAGGAAATGCTGTTCTGTCAGCAAACTCATGCTCCATGCTTTCTAAACAGTTTTGGCAGCACAACGAGTGGCTGGATGTCGTGATTGATGACCGATTACCCACCTTCAAGGACCGGCTGGTTTTCTTGCACTCAGCTGAACTCAATGAATTTTGGAGTGCCTTACTGGAGAAAGCCTATGCCAAGTAAGTCCCACTGCACATACATAATTTGCTGCTTGTACATACGTTATTCACAGTTTGTTCGTATGGTATTCACAATTCTAGTGAGCAGCTTCTGGCATTTGCTGCTGCCCTTGCCAGCCTGACAACTGGCACTAAAGAAAGAACACCCCCAGGCTTTAAAGATATGGAGAGATGGATGAATTAAATATGCAACTAAAAAGGGAAGCAGAATGACCCCAAAACTACAGCTTGGGTCCTCTCTGGGGTGCTTGTTTTGACTTCAGTGCTATTGCTGCAATTCAACACAGGTGCGAGAAAGCTCTCAAACATGGATATCTTGAAAGCGATTCTCACAGTCAGCATGTGTTTTCCAGGTTGAATGGCAGCTACGAGTCTCTGAAGGGTGGCAGTACGATAGAGGCCATGGAGGATTTCACTGGGGGTATAGGAGAAATGTATGATGTTAAGGCAGCTCCTGACAATTTCTATGAAATCCTAGAAAAAGCCCTGAAAAGATGCTCAATGGTGGGCTGCTCTATTGATGTAAGTAAGAAATGGGGTCTCAGTTTTTCTGTGCCCTCAGGTTTGGGGTTCAATGTTTTCTGGTTTGAGTTTCACTTTTCCTCCTGATGAAGTTTGCTGCTGTAAAGACCAGTTAAATTTTTATTGAATTAGGCAGTGTGATACTCAGCTGGCTGATAGAACCCTTCAGCACTATCACTGTCCTTCAAAGCCTTTTTACAAGAAAGGAGACCATGTGAACACCAGATCTCAGTCTGAGAGTTAAGACTGAGATCCTGGAAATGTAGGTGGTGCTAAAACAAAATCACAAGGGCAGAGGAGGAATTTCACCCTGGAACCACCTTATTTTTTCTCTGAGTGAACAACACTTAAAACTCCCCATATTTTTTCCTAAAAGGGGACCATTGCACCATGGCTGAGCAGAAATACAAGTTCCCTGTTTGTAGTACGGCTTAGCCGCTGGATGGCCTGGTGCTTGGAAGGGACCAGGTGACATCACTTGTGATTTCACTCTGAAGAGAGAGGTTCATTCACACTTTTTCCCCTATTCCAGACCAGCAGTGCTGCCGAGTCGGAAGCCCGAACCCCATTTGGCCTTGTGAAAGGCCATGCGTACTCTGTGACTGGCATTGAGGAGGTATGTCCAGCGGCACGCAGCAAGGAGACACCTGGGGAAAAGATGAGGTAGTGTCCCCTCCGCCTCAGGTGATGGGGGAAGTTATCCTGGGGAAGCTGTCCAAATTCCCGTCCAGCTTTCCCTCCCACTTCTCCTGTGGCACTCTGCTCCTTTTGCCCAGCCATTAACACCAGCCTCTGCACACTGGAGAAGCCTTGCTCCCTAGATTCTGACACCTAATATTTTCTCTATTTCCTTCTTCCCCAGGTGAGTTATAGGGGCCAGCAAGTGAAGCTCATAAGGATAAGGAACCCGTGGGGACAAGTGGAGTGGAATGGCCCTTGGAGTGACAAGTGGGTGCACTGTCCCTTGCATGCTGGCCTCACAAAGGCCAAATCCCAGCTTCTGCTCCACAGCTGGCTTCCTGCAGCCCCAGCTGCTCCACGGGAAATTAAACCAAGAGTTTGCATGTGCCTAATAGTATTACTGCCCTACAGCATCTCCCCCTCAGCATCTTCAAAGCAGAGCAATGCAGGGATGCCATCGAGGTTGTTTAGTTCCCAAAACCTAACATTAGCAGAAATCATGCATTAATATAAACATGATAAACTAATTTTAATACACTCCCAGTTATAGAAATTATATATTTGGTGTGATATTTTTTGTTAAATATTTACAAGCCTGTTGCTGTAGTACTTGTAACACAACATCCATACTTTGTCCTACTACAGATAAGCTGAGAGTGTATTACCCCCTCTGAATAACTTGCATCTCTTTGTGTTTATTGTTTGGGGTTTCTAAACACATCAGGAGTAATGTCTTAATATATGGCCATTAAATGAGACCCTCTCCATGCTCAAATTGTGGAAGGACCCCAAACCACAACAGGATTGGCCTGAAAACCAGTCAGGGTTTACTACTAATGGTAAACAAAGTGCAAACAATACAAAATGATAAAAACACATAGTAAAAAATCAACATTACATTCCTCTCCAATGCACACTTTTCAGTATATGTTTGCATATATGCATAGTTTCATTTTTGTTTCACTTTTTCTCCTGAGGGTTTTTTTTTATTCACAGAGATGCAGAGGAAAGGAACCATAACCTGCCTGGCCCTTTAATATTGCTGGGGCATGTAATCATTTGTAGGACTATTTTAAATTTCCCTGTCCTTATAATGGCTCAGAAGTAAATTAAATGCATCCACATCAGCTCAGATCCTTTATCTTGAAGAAAAACATGGATAATTGACATGTATAATGAGTTCTTAAATCTGAAAAAGATGGAGAGGTTATGATCAGGACAGGCATCTGGCAGTTTATGCTGTTCATCAAAAAGGCTGTCTCTGCAAAGCAGAGCTCTGACTCCGCACTTGGGAAGCTTTCTGGGACTCAGGATGCAATAGGACTTGCAGGTCAATACAGGAGACTGTGTTAACATTTTGCAGTGGTTTCTGGGATTAAAAACCATGACACAAGGTGCTTTCTACTCCGTAAGTTTATTATGTCAAATTGGAAATAAAGTAGTGCACTTCCAGATTTCCTGAAAAGCTTTATCAGGGTTTTTATTCGGTTTTGATATGCCACAGCTGGAGTTGAAGGGCTGAGTGAAAATGAGGCAAAGACTTAACCTGTGGCCCCAGTTACTCCACCAAATCTCTCTGTGCAGGGGAAGGATCCTCTTCAGCTCCCATTGACTCAATTTTGAAAAAAAAAAAAAATCTGGCCCTAAATTAGCAACAAGAATGAAAAAGAAGATGGTGCTACAGCTGGAATATAGATTTAAGGAGAGTGTTTACTTACCAGCATCTTGAGGTTTACCAATAGCCCTATTATCTCCAAGCCAAACACCTGAGACCAGTCCCAATGTCATTAACATTGAGGCCACCCGGGAGCAGCTTTGGGGTCTTTGGCCTGGTGCTTCTTTTGGCTGCATTAATTGGTATAATAATAAATGAGTGCCAGCAGGATCAGGAAACCTCTTAAATGCAACTGTGTTTGTGCAAGCTGCACAAATAAAACCCATGTGAGAGAAGAACAGCCTGCTGTTGTGTGCAGCCAGTCATTCTGAGCCAGGGAGAGTTAATTGCCACGTACCTGTAGTAAAGGTTGCTTTTTTTTCCCTGTAGCTCTGCAGAGTGGCACTCAGTCAGCCCATTGGAGCAGAGACGCCTGTCTCAGGCAGCACAGGATGATGGAGAGTTCTGGTAAGACACAGGTTTTTAAAGTGCTTGACTCTAATCAGAAATCAAGGTGCAAGTGTCTGAAACAAGTGTGAAAAACGCCAATCACTTGTTTTTAAAATTTTAAAAGTTTAATAGTAAATAAGATGGTTATAAAAATAGAATTAGAGTAAAAAATTGAACAATTAGAGTTAGGACAATACGAGACAATAAAAAAACCAGACGTCTGTGTGCCTCTCCGAGCAAAAAGCTCCAAAGAAGGACCCCTGTTAACAAAGGATTATCTCTTAAAAGCAATAGCCTGTTGAATATTCATACATTTCATACATGATGCATAAATTCCATTCAAACAAAGAATTGTCTCTGGTTAGTATCACTTTTTTTCCTTTAATCTCTATGGCATCCACAAGGCCGAGCGAGGCAGGAGGATTTGGTCTCTTCCGATAAGGAAGTAGTAAATTCTTTTTCTCTGAAAGATTTACATTTTCCTGTGGTTGGTACATAAAAATTACATTTTAACTACAAAACTACATTTACTATACTATCAAACTATTAATACAACATTAACAACTAATACAGCATAATACATATAGTAAATATCTTGCGTAGAGCCATATAATATGCACTTTTCACACAAGCAACAAGGAAGAAGCCTTTGAGTGACGAAATTCTCAGTTTCTGCTGAAGAGAGGGCAGGTAGAATGCTCTCTTTGTTTTCTGTGTTTCATGTGTGCCTATGTCTGTTTTAATAACAAAAGCCCTCAAAAATCAGTTTAGTTAATGGCACTGGTATTTCAAATACTGTGTGTGTCCTATGAATGTAACACCCTTTAAGTCCTTCCCATGAACAAAGGCAGGATGTACAGAAGGGAGCATTGTATGGCACTGTATCAGCTATGAAATGCCTTCAAGATTCATTCTGGGCATGCACTGGAAGAGAATGAGTCCTGAGAAGAAATACTACTAGTTGCATAAAGTAAAAGAACACCAAGATACGTGTGAAATTGTGGAAAAAATGAAATGAAATGAAATGAAATGAAATGAAATGAAATGAAATGAAATGAAATGAAATGAGAAGAAAAAAAGAAACCAACATGGTGGAAATTGCTTTAGAAGTGTGAGGTGTTCTTCATGCCAAGTTCATGATCTCAGACAGAGCAGATGGCTGACTTGCACGTGATGCCCCCCTATATTGACTGTGCTGTGACAATGTGTTGGGTCACATTTTCTAGGGCCAGATGCTCAATTGTTTTACACAGAGGTAAATCTAGAGAGGTATGCAGTGGAGCTGTTCCAGATTTTGCCTGCAAATTAAACCAAAGATCAGGCCTGAGTAGTTATTTGATATAGACAATGCAGCGTGTTAAGTCACACAAAATGATTTATCCCAAATTTTGATAGCTGGAGGGAAGTAGGTCCAGTGGCTGTTCCATTACTGTGTTTTTACAGAAGACATTTTGAGTTATTTTGCTATTGACATAGCACATGCATTAGGGCATTTGCAGTTTCTTCAAAAAGCTTTTGTGTTTGTTTCGGTTTTGGGTTTGGTGGGTTTTGTCTGTTTTTGACCTGGCTACAGCTGTAGCTTCTGTGGTGAGTGTAAAGGAGACAGACTTCACACAGTACCCAAGTAACTCCAGCAAGTATCTCAATATAGGGCAGAACTTAAACCTCACCACATGACGGAGGTAAAAGTGTGCACGTAGGCATCAAATGAACAGCTTCTAATAGATGCAAAGGGGCATCTTGTGGTTGGCTAAGAAATCAGCTTCTCACTCATCCTAGTCCCCTCCCTCCCAAGATCAGAGGGTCAGAGTCTTCTTCTCCCTTCCTGAGTACAAACCCAGAACAGCTCTAGGGAAATCAGAACAGGTATTTTACCTCCTAGAAGTCAAATCTAATCTATAAAGGGCAACCCCTTCCTCTGCTTTGCAGCACATTTCCAAAGAGCCCAAAATTGTATAGTGTGGCCAGGAAACCAAGCCATTTAGAGACAGATTTTGCTATGCTGCCCCTGCTTTAGCGTCCTGAGCATCAGAGTGAGAATTAGCAGTACCTAGGGCTAGCAATATCTGGGAATAGCTGACAAGAAAGGGCAGAACTCAGCAAAGCAAACCCTGCTGTTTCTTTCCACACCTAAACCAAGCTGTAAAATGGCCCATAGCAAGTGTAAATTAATACCACCACAGACATCTATTTGTTATGAGGAAGAAAAATGGAACTAGCAGTGTTAGATGAGGTACAACTGGGGCCAGCTGTGTCCTATCTGCCACTGCCACAGATAAACTCTCATCTTGGAGGGTTTTTGCTCTCCTGCTACTCCATTTTGTTGTTTGGCATCCGCCACAGGAGGAAAAGGATTGTTATAGAAGCTTATGTTAGGGAGGAGATCCATTTTTTTGCTTGTTATGTCTATGGTCCAGGGAGAGAGGGGGGCTCTTCCAGATAACAATTCAGGGCAGAGAACATATCTAGATGCCAAATTGCCCTCACGAAGGCCTAATGCATCAGCTCTTTTACAGAGGGAAATTCAGCCTACCAAAACTACCCTCAGGCTTAGAGTATATGTGCCTCCTGTTCTTGTGGTGCACACCATGCAAGCTGCTGTCTCCCAGACAGCTTCTGTGCGCTGTTCCCTATTGCTCGGGGCTGCACACAGTGCCCAGTGGTGCCTGGCTCTGGCTGTCCTTTCTCTTGGCTGTTTGATCAGCCCTGAGCCGACTCCTTGGCCAGTGGAACTATTGGTATCTAATTGCCCTTGTACTTGCTAGATAAAATCTCCTGGCATATCTGCTTCTCTGTGTGCTGAGCAGGCAAGTTTCAACCAGCCCAGGCTAACAGCTCAAATCTGCCCATATAGTGGCATTTGCTCCCTCATTCCCATTGCCATTTACATGTCTCCACCTTGGGCACAAAATACACTCAGTGCAGTCTGTGAGGCACAGTAGCGGGCAGCAGTGTCTGTGCTACCTTCAAGGGCAGGTTGGAGACATTTCTCAAGTCCAAACACACTTTATCTGTCATGTTTGGTGTATATTTTTGCTAGAACAAGGTCCCAGGCACGCGTAAGGGAGGGAAGGGTGAGCAGCTTGAGCCTAGGAACCTTAGCAGAGACCCAAATGCTGCTTTAATTGGGTAATCATATCATGGCTTGACTAATCCATCACCATGTGTCACTGTTTGTGCTATCATTGTGCCTGATACTGAACATACAGATGATTTGTATGAAGACTTAGCTCCTGCACGTGCCAGATGATGCTTTAGTTTGGTAATACAGATGCAGCCATTAATGCCAGGATGGTGTTGGTGAAATAACTCTTTCCACTGTAGGTTTTGTGCCAGTGTCACTTCTATTTCATCTTAGACTCAATTGTAGCTGAATAAAAGAAAGGTGTAAGAGATGTCAGAATGAGATGCAGACAAAAAGGGTGCTTGTGCTTTACACCACAGTGAGTGAAAGCTAGTTCCCTCCTGCTGTACGCTGGCATATATCCATGGTCACCAAAAGTACCCTGCATGAACTGGTGATCTGGCTCTGGGGGATAAATATTTCTGCTGGGCATCCTTCACAAAAATGAGTGGCTGCCTGTTCCTTACTGCGTCTTTTGCTCAGGATGAAATTTGAAGACTTCAAAGTGCATTTTGACAAAGTTGAGATCTGCAACCTGACTCCAGATGCCCTGGGAGACAGCACTGCCCACAAATGGGAAGTGACCATCCACCAGGGAAGCTGGGTCCGCGGAGCCACCGCAGGAGGATGTAGAAATTTCCTAGGTAAGTACATACCAGTTTGAAAATGAGAAGCAGGCACTGAAATCTTTACTCATCCTGAGAAGCTCTGTAGCCAGAGCTGTGGGTGCAGGATAGTTCAGCTGACAGGAACCACCCAAAGGGACAAATGAGGAAACTCAAACCATGGGCTTTAAGAGCGCTGTACTTTAAAGATAAGACCTTTCTGTGACTGGCTTTTTTGAATGAACAAACCAGCAATGAACACAGTGATAAATGTTTGTAGGGTCCCGCTTGAGACTTTGAACAAGAGTCAAAGTAGTGAAAGAGTTGTTTTTTTGCTCTCAGGTTCGTTGGATCTGATTTACCTTTTAAGGACATTTCCACGAGCAGGACTAGGTTCAAATAAGCCAGTTAAATTGCAGCAGCAAGTGTAAAATGAGACATAAAAGCCCAGCTCAGCCAACATGTTTATGTGCCTCTGAAGCTGTGTCATGGATACAAACTGTGTTAGTGCAGACTGGCACCAGCACTATGGGATCATTGTAGCTATGTAATTTTAACAAAATTTCAGCTGACAGCTTAATTTGAACCATGGTAACTTAATAAGGCACCAGGCCTAAAATCTTTCCTGCACCTCGTTCCATGAAGGACTTTGGGATTTGGCTTAATTTTTGCAAAGCTTTGTGGAAAGAAGTATAACGATTTATGGCAAAACTAAGTTTCAGTGAAACCTCAGCTTCATTGTCTTTTTTGGTTTGGTGGGAGTATTTTTGTAGTAATGGTGGTGGTGGTTAATTATTCTGAGTCAAGAAACTCTCTGGTGTTCTTTACATTGGCAGAGACTTTCTGGACAAATCCACAAATCAAGCTGCACTTGACAGAGAAGGACGATGGACAAGATGAGTGCACATTCATAGCAGCACTGATGCAAAAGGATCGCCGTAAACTCAAGAAGCTTGGAGCTGAAATGCTGACCATTGGCTACTCTATTTATGAGGTACTCCTTTTCTGCTATGGCACAGGAGCTGCACTATGAGCATTTGGAACTTTCTCTGGGTTTGTATCCCTGCCCCACTTATAGGGCCCTTGCTCTTAAAATAACCTTCACAGTTACATCAAGCCCCATGGAGGATGGAGTCCTCTCAGAGGAGAATTTAGGAGCCCCCATGGGGCCATTGGTTCCTAGGACAGACCCCTCAGCCCCATAGATCTGTCACCCCCTGCCTGGCTAAGGGAGAGGGAATACTGCTTCTTCTGAGCATCGTGGGACACATCACATGCAGATGCCTGTCCCCGAGTGAGGCTGAAGTTGGTGAACCTGTTGTCATTGCTCTGTGACACCCTATCTGGGATGATGGTGTTTAATGGCAGGGAATGTTCAAGTAGGAAGACAATGTCCCAGAGTACTCTGAGACTGCCTTCTGGGTGGGAAAGGGCAGTGGTATTGAGTCCTTGCCATAAGGTGCGAGCTAAATTGCTGTAAGCACCTGGGAGAGGGAATGAGAGTAGGGATCACAGCCTGGGGTGTGACAGGCAGAATTCTCTGTGATTAGGAAAGGCATGAGTACAGCTTTCAGCACACCTTGGCCAGTGCAACACTGTCTTTTTTTCCCTCCTAGAGCCCTGGCAGAGATGGACACTTGGGCAAAGACTTCTTCAGGTACCACCCCTCCAAGGCCAGGAGCAAAACCTACATCAATTTAAGGGAAGTATCCCATCGATTCAAGCTGCCCCCAGGTGATTACATCCTGATTCCCACCACATTTGAGCCACACCAGGAGGCAGATTTCTGCCTGAGGATCTTCTCTGAGAAGAAGGCCATCACTGAGTAAGTCAGAAGCAAGCTTTGGGCCCTCCAGTGCTCCCCTGCACGTGGGGTTGTTGGCTCCTGGGGAGAGCATGGCTGCCAGGCACCCAGCCCTACAGCAGAGACCCGGCATGGCAAACTCTTGATCATTTAGGTTTTTGGGGGTGTTTTTGTCTTTGCCCATTTTTGCTACACCTTTTTCTGAGAGGGGTTGAGAAGATGAGGAAATAGGGCATGCCGTGATGAATCTGCTAGAAGTTAGACAGGGAAGAGTTGCTAACTGCCTGGCACTGTTTGGGTCTCTGTGAATACAGCAGTGTTTGCTTCCTGTTTGTTTCCTCCCAAAGTTTGTCCAAAAGACAATTTTATGTTAAAAAAGCATACTGAGGAAAAAATATGTTCACGATGAATAATGAATAAAGAATGAGATGAATTCTTTAGCAGATGACATGCACAGCTGTGTCCTCCCAGAGCCCTGCCTAATGTAGCTTTTAAGGGCTTAGACCAAAATTTAAAAGTGCAAAAGTCTGATTGTATCATGAATTTTAGCTAAACATAACCTGTTTGTTAAAAAAACCCCCCGTTTTATCATTTACCTGGGGAAAAGGTAATAGGCAAGCTTCCACCTCAAGCACGTTCAGATACCAAATAAGGTTTTGCTTTCTCTAGGGATCTAGATGAAAATGTTGCCATTGATCTCCCTGAGGTAAGTCTACAGAGTTAAAATAACAAGAGAATAGCTCAGCAGAAGCCGGTACACATCACTTTTACTGTCTTTGGCTAAACCACATTCATTTCACAGGAACGTTACACAATTGCCAGCTTTGTGTATGTCACTGAAATGCTAAGCTGTGCTGAATATGGTAAAAGAGCTGTAACAATCAAAGTTATAATCATTATGCTTTGCATCGCCTTGAAGGCAGCCAGTGCCAGCCAGTGCCGGAGGTGGGTGTCAGCCGCCACATGTGCAGTGAAAGCACCACCCATTTGTACTGGGGAGCCACATCTTTTAAAATTTTATTTATTCTGAAAAATACAAAGCAAGAGAATGTCTAAGAGTCCTACATTAATTTTGCATATAAATATCTTTATTTTACTTCTTAGTATCCACAGGACTTTAGACGGCATAAAAGAGCTTACACATACACGTGCCTACTGAAATGATTGAATTCTTTTTGCTTTTGAATGGCTTGGTCTGCCTGCTGAGCACTAATTGCAGCTGGGTCTGAGTCAGCTCCTGTTTAAGTGTATCCCTGCAAATAAGCCATTAATTGTGGTGTGCCTTTCCATGGAAACAAGCTAAGCCAAGATCTAATTTGCCCCTCTTTAGTAAAACTCTTCTCTGGGGACTCAGCTAACAACGACATCTTCGTTTCCAGCGTCTCAGGGCCATGTTCTGCAGCAAAATAGATCTGTGCTGGGTAATATGCTGAAGTGCAGCCACCTCTGGCTGGTGCTCTCACGAAGTGCCAGAGGTCCCAGGATGCTGCCACAGGAGAGAGCTCAAACAGCGCTGTGGTTGTTGGGGGCCCAGGGAAACAGAATGGTGCAGGGTGGGATGAGAGGAGAGGTGTTTTCCAGGATGGGTGCTCTTGGTTTTTACCAAGGCAATGGCACACAACACACTTGCCCAGGCGAAGGAAATGAGAAGGTGAGAGATGGCTGGGAGGCCTCAGATCTGGCAGAGCTGAGGAGCATGTGTACCCTTATTTTAAGATGTACAGGGGTCCCGGGTGCACAGAGGGGCTATTTGCAGGAGAAATGTCACATTTTACAATTCTTATAAGGATTTGTGTGGTTGGTGTTGCAGCCTCTACTCCCAAGCACAGGCCCACAAGAAACTGAGGAAGAAGAGCAGTTCCGAGCACTGTTTGAGCAGATTTCAGGAAAGGTGAGTGCGAAACACTTTGGGCCAGAGCAACGTGCAAAAAGAAGGGAAAATCTTCGGCTCCTATCCAGGGCCACATGAAACAAACCCGGCGTGTTTTGGGAGTACGCTTAGTTGCAGTGTGTTGTTTGGGCACCAGATGTCACCATGCCTTGTGGCTCGAGGGATAAGGGTGCAGTTCCTGGTGAGCAAGCAGGAGGACCAAAGCTAGAACTCAAGCTCTGAAGGAGCCCACCTAGTTTAATGTTCAGTTGCAGTTGAGTTTTCTTTGAATCAGCAGCTCCTGCGCAGACATTCTTATGCACAGCAACACTCCTGTATTCTCGCAGCTCTTAAATTTTTAGCTTTTTCTGGGTTTTGTATGGTTCTCTTTTGCTGAGTTGCAATAAAGTACAGATGAGTGATGCTTGTGTTTTCTGAGGTTTTTTGATATGTGTGATTACAGAAACATTCAAGTAACACTTCACTCTTTTTTTTTCTTTTTTTTTTCTTTTTTTTCTTTTTTTTTTTCCTTTTTTTATTTTTTTTCCTGCAGGACATGGAGATTTCTGCAGAAGAACTTGAATATGTTCTGAATGCTGTATTAAAAAAAAGTAAGGGCTGACAACTTCTAAGCTACGGGTTGTACATAACTTTATAAAATCTGCCATTAAATTAATTTACATATAGAAAATTAAAGGCTGTCTTATGGCCCCACCCTGGTGGTGTTGAGCCCGTGAGAGCAGAGCCAGAAAAGGATTTGGTCCATGAGCTTGCCCTGCCTCCAGCATGATCCGTGTCAGCTCGGTGAGGCCAGCTCTCTATTGCACTGCCACCCTGCTGGGGAGAGACAGGCACTAGGCTGGGACTTTTAAGACCTGGATGTAGCTCCTGATCTTGCTACAGGCCCTTTGCACAGGGGAAAACCTGTCACTCCCTGAACCTCATCTCCTGATTTACAAATCAAGGACCGTATTTCCTGTCATGTCTCCAATAAATGCATCTCTGTCTGGACTGAGACTTCTCTGCAGTGAGCTGCCTTCATCTTCACAGGCTGTCCCACAATGAGGACTAAGAGTCAACTATCTCTGTTCATGAGTCCTATTTTCTCCTTTCTGTTTATAAAAGACAGCTTCACACATGATTTCTTTCCTATTATTGTTCTTTTTCAGCAAAGAACATAAAATTCAAGAACTTAAGTCTCATTTCATGCCGAAATATCATTTCTCTTATGGATGTATCCTTTCAAATAAGTGCCTGCAAGGCTAAAATTTGAATGAATATAATTGTCCGTAACATTATATGTCGTGGATGTCAGAAATGGATTTGGTAATGTCATGACAGATCGTTATCCAAAGAAAACAAAAATACATGATTGTTTTATCCTGATTTTTATTTTAGAAGTGTAGGGTTAGGAGTTTCAGGACAAACTGTTTTCTGTTGCAGACGTTGAAGCAGATGCTTTAATGCTGGCCATCTTTAGAATTAAATCTCCAACTACTTCTGTATAGAACAGTGCCTTTTTCAAACTGTGGTTTATTTGAAAGAGACCTAGAAGACAACTCCAGAAAAGTCTGATGTCTGGGGGGCTAAATTCACCAGAGTTGTGCATGCAAGTTACAGGTCAGAAATTAAGGATCAGCAGTAGTGAAAATTGCTGATATCAAAGCTCTTTTTTGACAATCAGTTTAAAAACTGGAAAATCTTGTCTTTCAACTGGTTCCTGAGACTCCAGGAAACAGACATGTGGGTAAGAGTTGTCTGTCCAAATGTAGGCATTTGTGGTGTAGACATCTACATCTAAGCCAGCTTTCTAGACTTCCTTTGTAGATAGTGAAAGGGGTGGTGTAATTCCTGTAGGAAGATTTGCACATATATTTGCTGGAAAATTGTTCTGGATGTACCTAACTGAGGAGTGCTAAATGACTGCTCAGACCCCAGGTGAGGTGAATCACAGCCCTGGTGCTTCCCCAGCAGATTGGTCCCTTGCAGAGTTCTGGTTCCTGCTGAATTTGCTTAGCATGGCTTCTCCTCAGGTAGACCTGCTTTTGCAATATGCTTTCCCAATAAACAGTATTGTTACACTTGAGACACAACTGTCCTAGAAGGCAGGTATCTAGTGTTTGGCTTATGTCTTGCTTGGTCAGCTGAGATGTCTTTTGCTTTTTTTGCTTCAGTCCATGGCAGAGGTAACATCCATTCAAACGCTTCTAAGAGAAAACCAAACAGACAAAATTTTATCCTGTGAAAGCTAGTTCATAGTATTAAAATTCCGTGCAGATTAGTCACCCTGCACATGCAGTGAGGATCAGGGGACCAGATCTAAATTTCCTTGCCTAAAAACCAAGCCTCAGTAGGGAGCTTGTCCATGATCACATCTCATCCTTACATGGTATTGGCACAGAGCCAGGGCCTGCGCTTGACCCTGGAGCATGGCAGCAGTTCTGGGTTTGCTATTTAGGATACAACTAAATAGTTTCCATGATTTGCAATGCTTCCAAGCAAATCTTTGCATAGTTTTGAATAAATGGGGAGACATCTCTTCCTCTGCTTTGGAAGTACAAGGAACACAGTTACAATCATCCCACTCTGGATAAGCTATTTGGAGCACAATGGAGGAGCAAACCCATAAAAATGCAAACCCAAGTCAATGCTGGCACAGTCTCCTTGGTGTCACATGCTACTGAATTCCCTGGCAATGGTCACCATGGGGTGGTGACGAGTAGGGACAGAATTCTACATGACTTTGGGAAGAAGATTCTGGCTGGGTAAAAAAAATGCTTTGCAGAAGTGAGAATGTCCTTGAGATCTCTGGGTGCCCTCGATAATGACACCAGCATAGGTGCTCAAATAACAGCAGGTGTTAGCTAGACCCCACTTGGCATGTTTTGACCTTTGTGAATGCTCACTGAGCCAGTGTCCATCTGAGCAAGGGTTTTGTCCTGGCAAGATGGAAAAAGGAAGGGGAATGGGACCACTCCTTATTTAGCATTTCAGAGCAGGTGCTACATCCTGGAAGTGAACTGTGCTTGGGAGCATCAGTAACTCTATGAAATAAGTCCCTCACTTCAGGCAGAGGGAAGGCCAGGAAGATCTAATCATTGCCTCCTAGAACTGATATACAGGCATTTATTTCAGACCAAAGGACCAGATTTTGCCAGTCTCACCCCACTACTCACATTAATTTTTGGTTGAGCCATTGCAATAGAGTCTGGTCTCTAGATAAAAATACTGAACAGCACATGGTTGGCTATCTCCTTTGGGTACAGTTGCAATTTGTTATAATCAGGTAGTTTAGTACTCTGAATCATTTATATCCCATTTACATTCAAAACTGTTCTTGCCTTAGAATAATCTGTCTTTCTTCCTTATGTAATGAGGAAGAATTGAATTGCTGAATTGCTCAGCTGTGTTTTATAACACATAACGTTCCTGCAGTATCACAGCCACTGGCATGACTGTAACTGCTGGAGCTCTACCTCATGAGAAATCCCAATGCCAGTTTCAGCAGCATCATAGGCTTTCCAGTCAACAGTTAACATTTTCTGCTTAAAAGAACTACTCTGAAAAGTTCAGACTGAATTTGGGCTTTCATATAACAATTCCTTTTCCTTAGTTCATATTACCAGACCAGTGGCAACGGGAAACTGGAATTCAGTGAGTTCAAAGTTTTCTGGGAAAAAATGAAGAAATGGATAGTAGGTGACATTATCCACTGTAATTTTTCCTCCATTTCATTAGCCATTTCCTGAACAGTTTATTAGGTATATGCAGACAAAAATGGAGACAGGAGTGTGTTCAAGCCATGAATTTTAATACAAAACAAATGTTTTAAAAGCATGAGGTTTGTTTTGGATAGTCAAAGACATTCTTAACTTTCCATGATGATAAATCATAATGGTTTTCTAGAAATAACTGAGATTTTTGTAAGCTAATCAAATACGTTTGGGATAAAGAATGCAATGGACACTAATAAGCAAGCCAATCGAAAGGAAACTCAAGGGATTTCCATAACTGCTGTTGTACAGAAGAAGAAAGTGATGATTCATGACTCGTAGGAAACAATCATTTCCTAAGTCACTGCATTTTCATTGCTGATCTCTCAGGAGTCAACTGTACTGAAGTCTGGGAAAGTGCTGATTCTAATTTTAAACACATTTCCCTGCCACTGTGTATGGCAGTAAGAATAAGTAGGCTTGCAGAATCAATCACAGACTGAATATTCAAATAAAAGATATTATAATTGTTTCCTTATGGCCATTAATAGGTTTTTCTGAATTCATGCTTCACCAAAGCATTCCAAATATGCAGCTCTTTGCTTCTCATCTAGCCCATCAAAAATGGGCAGCACTTTTTCTGAGTCCTAATGCCACATCTCTTTTAACAAAGGACACACTGTGCTTTAACAAGGGGATTGAGAAATCCTTGTATCCTGTAGGAAGATTTGCACATATATTTGCTGGAAAAATTTAAGCTGAATGTGACGACAGCTCCAAATAACTCATATTCCAAAGGAGAGTCGTATTTATCGTCTCAATAAAAGGATGGAATTTAACTTGAGCTTGAAAATTGCTTAATATTTAGGTCAAAATTCAAACTGTTTCACCAGTTTTCTTGGTTGTACCATGGATGTGTCTATTCAGACCTTTTATACTTAGAAGCAAATGAGTAAGTGACAATATTAACGTCATGTTAAAGGCTTTCTCTCTAGTGCTCAGAACTATGGAGAAAAACATAAAATAAGATTAAGAGAATGGGTCAGTTAAGAGTTAAAAGACAGAGAACCATCTATCTTTCCAGTTAAAATCACTTTTTAAAAAGTCATGGAATTTTTAATGAAGAGCAGCTCAGTACTTTTTAATGCTTGGATTTGGCAGTACTTGTTTAAGTCACAAGAACCTGTTCATATGACAAGGAGAATTGGGACCAAGATTTGCTCCTCCATTATAAAATCAGACTGGGTCTAGACCAAAGACTTGTCAGCTTTCTTAAATGCTTGTACTATGCAGTTGTAGATAAACACCTTGCCTTTCTATGCCATATCAGTGCTCCCTTTCATACACCAGTACTGAGCTGTGTGCTCCTTTTATAACAGAGTATCTTTCTTCAATTTGACTTTGATAAATCTGGTTCCATGTCCTCTTACGAGCTTCGTGGTGCTCTTAAAACTGCAGGTAAGACAAGCACTGCATTTTATCTGGTAAATCTGTTGGGCACATCAGCGTGGGTGAAAAGGACAATCACACAGGCCAGGTGCTCCTGAGCAGAGAGGAGGTCTAAACCCCAGAGAGAACTTGGGTACATTGAGTAGGGTGATTTTACCCCAGGTACCCCCAGTCCTGGAGGGCAGGCAGAGTAATCTCTGTATTTTATAGAGCTCAGTTGAATTCAACGGGGCTGCACATATGCTGGGTTAGATCCTGAAACAAACCACTTCAGAGTCCATCTACATTCAAGGGCTGAAGGAATAGAGAGTAAGTTGCTATGAAGAGCAATCACTGCATTAGTATTTCATCATAACCTATTTTTATTAAAGCAAATATTTTTGCAGAAATCCCTCCAAATTCAAGAAGACAGAATGGTCTCTCATACATCACAGTCTGCACGGACTAGAAATTGTAGTGTCTGAAAAATATCTTGTTCAGGGTTTGTTTTTCATTACAAACTTAAGGAACTTTGTGGTTAGATCTCTTTCTGGACAAATGGGCGCCACATAGTATCCTCCCATTAAGTGGTTTTCGAGATTAGTTAGTAGAGATCTGTAGATGCCCCCTGACGCGTGAGGTTGTTCACTTCTTCGTGTGTGTCTTTTGGAAGGATACCAGCTCAACAATTACCTGCTGCAACTGATTGTCCTCCGATACTCCGATGAGCAGTTTCAGATTGAATTTGATGATTTTCTGAACTGCCTAATACGCCTGGAGAATGCGAGTCGTGAGTATCTCCTTCCTCTGGAATTCCATCCCTTTTTAAAAAGAAATTGTTCTGCTTTCTGCTGTTGAGCATATCTGTTGCACAATATCCAAGTACAAGGCTAACAGAAAGGAGCTGTGTTTAGCATTTGCATTTAGGATGGCTTTTCTCCTGTAACATGGAAAATGTTCCGCTGCTAATGGAAAATTTCCCCGTGTGAATAGAGCTTGCTACATAAACTCTGCAGCAATGTTGAAGGCATGTGAAGAATGCTGGTAAAGTCCATGTCCTAACCCTCCTTGTGTGTCACCCAGGAGCTTAATTTGGGATCATGCAAGTTCAAGGTTCAAGTATGGCTTGTGCCTCATGGAAAGAGAAAATTGTCATGTCTTTGGGCAGGTAGCTCCTGTACCTTGTGCATAACATGTTCCCTTTTGGCTTCAGATGTGGTTCCCTGTACATCAAGGCACCCAAAGTCTCACTTCACTTCTGGCACCGGGGTTACAAAGCAGCAGTAGCAGACATAGCTTAAAAGGCTGGATAAATGGCTGAATAAAGTGATCATTAGTGTGGCTCTGAATTCAAATAAAACCCAATCCACTCTATGAGAAGAAAAATCAACTTTCTTCATGGATTTTTTTGCTTTTGTTCTTCTCTTTACTTTCTGGCTTGACTGTAGCAATAGAATTATTAAATTTCTGAGAGATAGAAGGTTAAATGAGATATATAAAGAAATACAAATTTCTTGGCTTAATTTCAGAGTATCCTCCAAATCTGACTGTTTAGCACATTCAGGACACCCCTTCCAGACAAGTTCTGACATGAGCCTTGCATAAAGGCCTTAAGTCAGCAAGACATTTCCTCTTGCAAGGACTTTGCTTTGTCAGAGGAGCTACCACCACCAAGCAATCCTGAGCAATCAGCCTTTGTGCCAGACCTTCCCTCTCCTTGGCATGGCCTCTCCTCGTTGTGGGATTGAGAGCTCTTGTATGAATGTGAATGGGGTTTATTTATAGCACTGGTGTCCATTTCTCGTTTCAGGAGTATTCCAAGCACTGAGTGCGAAAAACAAGGAGTTCATTAACCTGAATATAGGCGAGGTATGAGCACAGATTCATAAACACTGACAAAATGATGGAGTTTCTCTAGAGCTTTGTCCTCTTCTAAGAGCTGGAGTATTTCTGCATGGCACTTCAGGTGTCCATGAGAGTGCACTTATTAAATCTCCTCCATGCTATTTCCCTCCTTCCTTGCCCTGGGGCATATTGACAGCTTCCCATGTCCCTTTTTTAGTTTCTCTGCTTTTTTTTCTTCCTTGGGTGCCAGCTTTCAGTGGGGGAAAGAGGAAGGAGCAGATGGGGATGGGGGCGCAGTGGGTCTTTCACTCCCCTGAATCCCCCAGGAATTCAGATCAGCCTTGCCTGTGCATTTCTATCATTTTCTTCTCACACTGCTCAGCACAGCTTTCTTATTTTCTTGTGCTCTCCTTGTCTCTCATTTCACACTGGGGTGAGGCACAATGAATTCCCAGGGAAAAGAAATGTTGGAACCCATGCAGATGGCTGGGATGGAGAGAAAGTTTCCAGCATCTAGTTCTTGGAGAGCTTTGCCTTATTCCTTCCTGCTGGCTGAGGTCTCTCCTTAATGACAGGATGTAAAAGCCACGTGAGCCAATGTCCTTTTTGCTGCATGGGGTCAATTCGGAGCAAAGCACCACTTTGGAATGGCTCTCATTTGGGGAAAGACACGGGGAGAGAGAATGGCCTGAAATACTTTATTGTAAAGTTGATCTTTTTCTGACACTAGTTTATCAACCTGGCAATGAACATCTGAAGAAATCTGATTTGGATGCCAGGAGTTTCTTGCAACTTTGCTGCTGAGACTTTTGCCCCAAGAGCTGAGTTTCCCGTCACATGCAAACTTCACCAAGAGATTTCCTGCAGAGAAACCTGCATGCTGCCCCCCTCTCTGTTCTCCAGCCCTGTGGATGAGTTCATGTGTCACATCATGTGTTTTTGGTAGAGCCTTATACTGGATTTGGCACTGAACATTTGAATGGAGCACGTGTGCCTCTCAAGCAGGCTGCAACTGTTGTTCCTGCATGACCACAAGTTTTTATGAAATAGGATTTTGTTTCGTTTCAGCATAGCGCAGACTACAGCGATTAAAAGTCTTTATTGCTGCTTGGCTACTGATTACTCTAAGGTGCTTTCAAAAATACAAGGTTGCATGAAACTTGTTCAGTTTGGAGTTTATTTCCAGGCATAAAGTGAGGCTACATGACAAGTACCCTGTCATAGCCACATGAATTGAAGTGTGGTGAACTACGGTCAAAGAAAGAATAGGGACTCTGTGAATGAATATTCACTTCTTAATAGTTGTGGTCCCAGGCCCAGGGTTCCTTAGAAGGATGCTTAAGCTAAGGTTTGACATTCATCACAGATACATTTTAGGGAAAAATTATTGCATCTCACCTTTTCTTAGTCCTTCCTCTGCTACCAGCAAAGCTCCTTTGCTTCACATTTTGCTGTGTAGACAGAGAGTGTCCCACAGGCCAGTCTCTGCAGGGTTGCACACAATTCAGAGAAACACATGGCCTCTGAGACAGTGAGCACTTGCATGGGGCCATTTTCCTCCAGGCAGTCAGAGATTGTGTCCCACACCAACCATGCTCCAGGAGAACAACTATAGTCATTTTAGATTAACTAAATGTACCCATTGGTAAGGTCCTGATCTCTGCAGATACTATTTTGCATCTGTGGCTTATACAGTATTATTCATCTGATGTGGGTAGCCAGTGCTGACTTAAAAAATAACAGTAATAGCAGCACCGGACTTAAGAGGTCTTCATAGGATTTGTTTCCATTATAATCTTCATAACTTCTGTCTATTTTATAATGAATCAACTGTCTGGCTTTGTTTTCTAAAACCTTTCTTGCTGTGTAACAGATGGCCCTAGGCTAGCCTTGCATTCCCTACTGTCCGGGATCACTGAGACAGGCAGGGGTTTGTTTTCTTTAGATTTAGACCTAATGAACAATTCAGGAAAGAAAATCAAGCTACAGTAAAAGTGTAGCTCAAACAATGAAAAACCATACAGATCATGGTGTTTAAAATACCATAGTTCCTTTTTTTCTAGCAGTTATAATCTCATAACTGTGCAGAAAATACTCTAGGGCTAGCTGGAAGCTGAGCAAAAGCTGATGGTTGCAGTATTTGATTAACTGAGGTACTCAGCCCCATGAGGTGTATTGATTTTCAGATGTGCTGATTGTGTGCCCTTTTACAGCACCAGAAAAATCTGTCTAAATCTGTGAAAGTTTGGAATGAAATCTAGACTGTCCACATACTTGAAACAAAAAAAGATCCCCAAATCACCAGATCCTTAGCTGGTTCACTGCACAAGCTTAGATGTGGATACAAATTTGTTGTAATATACTGTTGTTCGCATGCTATGCAGAAGAAACAAAGATGTTTCAATACCTGGCATTACCAGTGTAGCTTTCTGTTCCGCTCCATAGAGCTGGTGTTGTCTTGAGAAATCAGGATTGCTATACAAAAATTATAATAAAAAGTGGGAGCAGAGAGGTACAGGCAAAAGTCCCCTCAGCTTTAAAAACAAAATTCATGCATTAAAAAAAAAAAAAAAAAAAACCCCAAACACCTGAGGAGTTTTCTGTTTTCACTCACTTGGTGAAGTTGCCTGCTGACCATACCACTAGGAACTTGAGAGATAACATCTGAGTTCTTAAGGAATCAGCCTTTTTCTTGGGCAGCCAGCTCTCTGCAGAGAGCCCAGTCCTGCCTTGAGGCTTACACAACACCCACAGCCACAGCAGAGAGCACGTAAGGGAGTTAAGCACAGAGAAGCTGTAGGTACAACCGTGCTGCTCCATGGCCACTCAGACTCTGTTGCAGCATGGTCCCCATCCCACCACTTTGGCTGGAAGGATATCACAGATGCCTGTGCTGAAAGCCTTGCCAATATCAAGGTGAAGAACAGGAATTGATCCCCCTTGTCCCATGTGCTGGACTATTTCCTTTCTGCACTGAAGCAAGGCCCACCTTAAAAAAGGGAAGAGTAACTCTGGCAGTAACTTTTGCAGTGTGAAGATGGAGGATTATATAATCCCTGGCGTGGTGGGGTTTTTGTGTGCTGTTGCACTGTTCCTGTGAGTGACTGAGTGGGAGAGTGAGACGTTTGATTTCCCAGCCCCACCTGAGCACAATCGTCCTTCTCAGCACTGCACCTGCCTGGTGTTAGAACAGGAGAGCAGCTTTGCCCAGAAGCAGGAGTTTGGCCTTGCTGGTCTTCTTTTCTTTTAATCAAGGACCTTGAGGCTAGACCTTGCTGCCTTCTCTGACACGAGATGAGATGCAGATGTATTTGGCTCTGTTCCATTACAGGAGCTATGGCGAATCCCTTTTGGTGCTCTGAAAGCTGTGAGCGCTGCACTCCACTAATGTGGTGCACACAGACCTTGTTGGCAAGAATGGCTCATGCTGGGAAGCCCTGCCTTGTCTGCTAATAGCAACATTAATGGGGAACATGAGAGTCATTTTTCATAATTATATGAGTGGAAAAAACTAAGAATCGCTGAGCTACAGGGTTGCAATCTGAGCATGCTTTCCCACTACCTCACAAAACAAAAATCTCACCCTAAACCTGCTGCTAAAGTGCTAAAGCCTTAGGTTAGATGTTAGCAGGGGCTGGCTGCTGCCTGGAGCTGATTGACTCTCCTGTGTTTCCGGTGTTCTTCTCAGCCACCTCAGCACCCCAAGATGTTGGGCAGTGCTCCAAGACATGGCACATTTCTAAATTTAAAGGAACAGCATAAACTCAAGGCATAAGCCTTTTGTGAGGGTATTCCTTTGGGGTTTGCCCCAAGCTCCACCACCTCCACCACCCTAACCACCATGATGGTAGATTTGGCAATGGCATTTTCCTGCCTTGCAGTAGGTTTTCTTCCCAGCCTGTTGCTGAATCCAGAAGGTAGATAGATAGTGAAAACTGCCATGAAATACTGCCTTTAAAAAATTTAAAAATCTGAAAAAATGCTGCATCTTCTTTGTTTTGGTTTGGATTTTTTTTTTTTTTTTTTTTTTTTTTTTTTTTTTTTTTTTTTTTTTTTTGCGTGGGTGTTTTGGGTTTGTTTGTTTGTGGGTTTTTTGGTTTTGTTACAGACCTGTTTTAAGCCCCACTAGGTTTTTTGGGAGCCTGGAAACTCATGTGTCAGCACAGGTGGTGCACGAGGCACTGCGGGGGGAGTGAGGGGGAAAGAAGAAGAGTGAAATCTGTCCATCCTACTGCTGGCAAATCCTCCATATTGTGGTGCTGTGGCGTCGGGTAGGAGAAATGTTAGAAGGGATGTGGCAGTTCACCCCATTTATAACAGTTGTGGTTGCTTCCAGTCATGAAAATTAAATATTTGTGGATAGAGATGAGTTATCTAAATAGTTTTCATTTGAACTGCATTATCTCTCCACCTCTCCCCTGAAATATGTGAGCCTTTGTGCTTTTTGACTTGTGGTAGCATATGTTTTGGAAGCACATCAGAGTGCTGAGGGCAGCTTGCAATGTTCCCAGCAAGGCTGGAACTTCAACGTTTTAAAAATTAATTGTAAATACTTGCTGATTGAGGTAAACACACAAGATGTCAGCAATTGCCAGCAACTATCTTTTGCACGTCAGGCACTTATAAGGGCAAGTGTGTTATGAATTGCTCTCCTAAAATCTTTTCTTTTCATCCTTTGTCCTTTGCATGACTCCTCAAAGGAAGTGAGTTCCACTGAGCAGGATTTGGCCTCCTGGGCAGGCCGGATACCTCTTTGAGTATTATCCACAGAGGCAGAGGAATCAAACAGGGCAAAGGTAGCAGCAGGCTGTTAGATACATCCCTGTTCTTCCCTGGCCCAAGGAATATATAGCTATAACTCTTAACTGCCTTTTTTTTTTTTTTTTAAGTTAAAAAGCCCTGAACCAAAGTAAGGTGGTGTATTCATCTCCCCAAAGTGTATAGCAGAAATGGTGAATATTTTCCTTTCCAGGTACTTCACTGGACTACTTGAAGTGTGCTTTTTTTCCTGGTCCTTCAGAGAGGTAAAAGCCTTTATCATGGATCCAAAAAGTGTCCATGTTTTATTTGCCCCCAGGGACCGGTGGAGCTACATGCCTTACCTGCAGTGCAGTGTTTGCCATGCATGAGTGCCAAACTCCCTCACACCTTGGGAGAGGTCACCCAGAAAAACAAGGACTGGCATGGGGGTCCCCTCATGAGTGTTGTGTGGCCACCTTGCCTGGCAGACAGCACCCCCCAAGGACACAGCCCAGCCTCTGCCCTGGTGAGGGGGGCAATGCCAGCATTTTGTGACAATTTTATCCAGTTGCTAAGCAGCTGGGTCCCAGGGACACAAATAAAGTGAAAACAAAATGTCCCGAGGGAAAGCAGCCGCGTTGCTCTGGGAGGGCGCTCCAGCTTCAGCCCCATGGCTTCCTCTGCCCTCCTCGCTCAAATGCCCAGTTTTGTTGGGCTGTGCCAGGACTGAGTGAGAGGGATGGCAACTGCAAGGCTTTGGGAAGGGGCTCTGGCAGCCAGGGTCCAGGCTGAGCTGGCTTCTCTTCTCAGGAGGGTCGGAACCCACACCTCCCTGCAGAGGGCTGAGGGCACACACCTGGCTCTTCCAGCCCCCCAGCTCCAGCTGTGTCTGTGCAGGGCACTGGGCACTGCTGGGGCCGGAGAGAAAACCTGTGTCCAACTCTTCAGCCCAGCACTCAGGGCACGCATTGCTGGGATGCCGTTTCTGTGCCTCTAGACTGTTAAGTGTTTTATGGCAAGCACTCTCCTTGTCTGGCCAGCAGCACCAGCAAATCGTACCTTTCAATGCTTGCTTACTCCCTCCATCTCTCAAAGAACTGTTGATGCCTTGGGAAGGCTGACCTGGAACAGAGACTGGACAGAGCTAAGAGAATAAAGTAGGTATTTATTAAAGGCCTTTAAGGATACACCTTGGGCGGGACAAGTGCTTGGCTAGGGCTACACCCAAGGTGGACCCAAAATGGTCACAAAATGGACAACTGGTCACAGGGTCTCACACTTTTATAAGTTTTGGTCCCTTTGCTTATTGGGGTTAGTTCTCCAATTACAGCTTCAGATGATGAAGTCCCATCCTTCTTGTTTTCTCTCTTCAGCCCACCATTGTTTGTGCTTTTGGGCCTGAGATATTGTAACAGTTGTCCTTGGTCTCCATCTGGAAAAGGATTTGTTTTATCTACCTACTCTGTGAAGAGAGCTAACACTTAATTTGAGGCTCAGAACTGCACACCTAGGCAGCACAGAATCTGAAAAACATGAGAGCTGAAACTTAAGGCATCACTGCCCCGTTTCACTGCAAAGCAGAGTAGCTCCAGCACAGGGAGCTGCGAAGATCCCAACCACTGCACGATGGTGTCTCATATCCCAGTGATTAGAGCTGAAATAGGAGGTCAGGGTTCAAAACCCTTGAGTAATTCAAATAGCATTTACTTCTCCCCAGTTTCCTCTGATTGTTAGACACTCAGCCTTTCTGCATCGAACACCCAAATTCAAGGCTGTCATTCATTCAGGAAATAACCTGTGGGACCTTATTTCTCAAAGAATTTGTGGAGTCTCCCTCATTGGAGAGGTCTAAGAACTGCCTGGTCACAATTCTGGGCCATGTGCTCTGGGATGACCCTGCTTGAGCAGGGAGGCTGGACCAGATGAGCCCCTGTGGTCCCTTCCAACCTGACCCATTCTCCGATATCTCATTTATTGGACAAAGGGGAGCCAACACAAGCCTTCAGGGATGCAATCACATTGCACTACAGCCCCCTTGGTCATTCAGCAGCAGGCTGCCAGCATGGGCGTCTCAGCATCTGCTCCAGCTTGAAAGCAGATTATCTGGTGCCAGGGAAAATGGATTTATCCCGACTGATCCCATTCATTTCCTAGAGGACATGCCAAGTGACTGAAATAGAAACGGGGTCAGCAATTAATAGGGTAGCTCTCAGAGACTGTCACCATATGTTGATATGATGATGGCTGGTTTATCTGTTTACCTGATAAATAGCTTACAGAAAGTTCTATCAGAATATGGGTCAAGGAGAGTGGAGACAAAACTCAAGGGGGCAGTTGTACAGACACGGACATCCTCATAGATTTCTCCTCCAGCACTGAAACTTGCATAAATATTTCTCCCATTTCAGGGCGGATTTTTTTCCCTGGGGAAAGTGGAGTGGATGAGTCAAAATTAGCTGCAGCGTCAGCTTAGCTTTCTGCCCTACCAGGTTCAGTTGGAGACTGTCTGACTTTGCTCCTTACAGAGGCATCATACATGATATATTTTCTTGAGCTGGGATGGGAAAACTTTTGAGCACAAGAAACAGAGATTGAGAAGTGTCTTAGTAAATGTGCCATGTCACAATGGCAGGAGGCCAAGTCGTGGGTTACGTTGTTGGAGCCAGGAGCTCTGAGACATCCTTAGTCCTGCCATGACAAAGGCTGTTTCAGTTTCTGATCCTTGTAATAAGTCCAGCTTTCTCTGCACCTCATGGGTAATACCTCTCCAACAGAACCCACAGCACTCTTTCAGAGAGTTGTTATTCCTTCCTGAGGCAGGAAGTTTCAAGCTTGTCAAAGCACTTTTCTGAGCCAACAAGAGCTACAGTAGAAAAATTTTGACCAAAGCCAGGTTCACAGCTGGCTGGGATGCTGAAAAGAGTCACTGTGCAGTTTGCACAGCCCCTGAGGAAAAGATATGTAACTCAGTGTCAGGAAAAGAAAATGAGCTCTGGGCTGAGCGTGGGATGGGGAATCTGAAAGGAGCTGGAGAGTGATGGCTCCCTCAGCAGCTTGCACTGCAGTCTGCAAACATCTCACGGCAAGTCTGGCTTAACTGGGTGGCATTACAGCTTGCCTGGCCCACTAGGGAGCAAATGTGCTGCTCCCTTCTTCCAGGATGATGAAAGAGTGTAAGACATAAACAACTACAATTATCATGGGTTTAAGTCTTGGGAACCAGAAGCAAAGACTCCATCACCACCCCAAAAGTTCTGAGGAGAAGAGACCCATATGTCAGGGGGTGGAGTGTCTCACAGGGCTCACTAGTGATGTGGAATGATGTGTGGGACAAATCATTCTCAGTGAAGAAGACTGCCTGTATGCAGTTTTTGGGGACAGGAAACTTCATTATTTCAGCCTAGAGAGGCCTCCGGTAAAACCATGCAATCTGATTAATCAAACACCTATAGACAGCACTGGAAAGAAACTTTCCCAACCGTGCACAGATTGTGCATTTAAACTGCTCTCACGCTCTTCAAGGCATATCCTCGAGGACAGCCACCTAACTTCTGCATTTCCTAAACAAAGGTGCTTATTTTTGAGTATAAAGATCTCCCACAGTGCCAAAGCCCATTTGAAGAGCCGCATGCACAGAGCAGCTTTGCTGCTGGGATGCAGCCACACAGCACCCCAGACACCCTGATGAGGATGGTGTGAGGGGCTAGGCAGGCAGCAGCTGGAGCCTGCTGCTGTGGCCGGGCGCAGGGATGTTCCCACAGCACCCAAAGCACAGGAACAGTGCTCCTGCAGAAGGCAAATGCAGCCCTGTCCTGACGTCCCTCCACAGACCACAGCACATTTCTCCATCACCACTCCACACCTGGGACCTAAGATGACCTGAGAGACACCAGACATGGTTCCTTTGCCCTGCTCGTGGCAGAAAGACACGACCCATGATTTGGGCTAACTGAAAAGATGCTCTTTGCCTCATGAGGGGTGGAAATCATTCCACTGCTGCTCAGAATTTCAGTCTGGATTAGAAAGGCGCCTTCCTTGCTGGCAGCCTTTGCAGTTGCACTGTCAGTGCCATAGAATTTAATTTCCTCCAGAAGCCTCTGAAAAAGTAAAAATTGTCAGGATTTTTACTGGAAGTTTCAGCTTCTATGATTACTGAGAATATCTATAAAATGGCATTAGAGCAAGTTTTAAAGCTTCAGAAAACTGAATACAAATAAAGATCAATCCAAATTTATTATTTTTGAAGTCTAAACACTGTTGATAATTTCAGTGGCCCTAAATCACGGTTTGTATATATCTTCATGTGTTGTTACCACTCCTGACATGAAATAACCCTGCACTAGCTTTGTTTACAGGCAAGGATTTCCTTCCCTAATAAATGATTGAAAGTGTTCAGTCAATTAACTCTCCAGAGTCGTTAATTTAGTACTTTCCTGCTCATTAACAACCAGTTTTTGAAAAGCATTAACACTAAACTACCCCAAGAGTGGAAAGTTCTGGTTTAGACCTATGAAGACCTAACGTGAGTTTTTTAATGCTGCATGGTTTGAGCAGTATTCTTTTTCTCTTCATAGCCTCTTTGCTCTCAGGCATCTCTCAGATGGGGAGATAGGGAAGGGAGATACGGAAGGGAGATATGGAAATCTGCTGTTCCAGAAGCATATTAATATATATGAAAAGGTAGGCTTATATACATTATATAAAATATGTAATATAACTGGTTGAATTTGTGTAGAAATATATATGTGTTTTAGGTACACGTAACACAGCTTGTGTACAAGGCTTCAGTCACGATGGCCAGTAGTGAAGCAGCTGTTCCCCTGAGGGTGGTGACAGCTAACTTTTGGTTCACCATGCATGGGTTATCCAGTTCCATAATTAACTGGGAAAGGGTACCAAAGCCCCTTTGCCCTGTACAGAAAATTGCCTGTAATCGTGGAGTTACCTCTGTCCCAAGGGCAAAATTCAGTTTCTCCAGTTACTCATTCATGTGGAAGGCAAAAAAATCTCCCTTGTGTTTCACGGACCTCTGAAGGGAAAGACATAGGAATGTGCATGTGTATCCATGTGGGAACCGGGCTGTGGTGCTGTAAGGAAGAGCCCCCCGGGGCCAGTGCAACAAACCATGTCATGGCAGAGGCCTATCAATCAATCTTGTTTTGCCTCTAAACAGGAGCCAGACTTCAAAACTCTAAATATTGTCCAAGTGGCAGGGCCAAGCAGAATTTTGCTGCCATCTCAAGTGACTTACAAAGGTCTATTTCTTGTCCTTCCCACCATGAGGCTGCTTCCAAGTGACTTCAGCTGATGTTTCTGCAGCTTTTCAGAGTTTAAAATGATGCTTTGAGCTGTGTGCTGGCATTCAGCCAGAGCCCACTGATTTCACTGCAAGTCTCTGAACAGGAGTCTTGGTGTACTTTGCATCGTCAAGAGACCATCCAAAGGATTTCAGTGCAGGAAAGTTCTTTGGAATAACTTCAGCACTGGAAAAAATGATGTCCTGTAATAACAAAATTGGCATGTTTATTCTTTGGGCTACACCTCATGCAGTCAGCTGAGGCAGGGGCGTCCTCTTTGGCTCTTCACAGAGAAGAACTGTGGGCTGTGAGTAATTCGGGAAGGGGAGCACTGCCATCCATCACTGGTGTCACTGAGGCTCAGACAGGCCAGGAGGGCCATGAGCACCTCGTCTTCACCATGGTTATTAGCAACTGCTCTAGCCAGGAGGTTTTCATATTCTATTTCTATCTCCATTTTCTATTTCATGTGTAAAAAGCCCAATTCACGGGCTCTCATCGCCTTCATCTCACCGGTCCTCAAAAGATGATGACAAATGTCAGTGTTACTGTCCTTGGATGTGCTTTAACACACACAGGACCAGCATCCCTGCAGGACAGCCTGTAAGGGCATCTCTAGGTGAAGTGAGAGATCTGAGGTCACTCCAAGTTTGCAGGCAAAGACTTTGGTGGTGTCCTGCAGTAATGCCTCCATCGCTGCAGCTTGGCTGTCCATGGCCTCCATCCCAGGCCATCCCTTCGGCACCGCAGCAAGAGGAGGCGCTTTCGGGTGGAGGCCCAGCACTGTTGCCAAAAGGGACAGCAAAGAGCTGGGCTGTGCCACAATCTGTTCTGGAAACAACATGACAGATGGAGATGACTCTGATCCTTGGAGTTTTGCTGAGAGCAGAACCGCTGGCAGATTTTCAGTGTTTCAGTTGCTGTTACGAAGAGTGAGCATTTCTAAGCCCCAGTTTCTTGAGTTTAAAAATATATGTATATCCTTGTTTGTATCCTGTGGACACTCGGTGTCCTTCAGGACTGTGAATGCCCCGTCCCTACAACCACTGCTGGTTTTGAGTCGTGCTGTCTCCTGCAATGACCTGGGCATGGAAAGAGAACACGTGCTGCACAACAACGGATGAGCTCTTTGCGAGAGGTCGTGAACTGACCACATTTTGGAGGTAGCTGGTTGCAAGTGCTGAGGCTGTTAAACTCAAAAGCTAGAGTTAAACCCATTGTAAATGTGGCAAGAGTAACTTGAAGCCTATGAATTTTTAAACAGCCGAGCTCTGGATCAATTAAAAATCTTTCAGTACACCTCTCCAGTAACAACTTGTTTATGTGGCATGTGCTTTCCCTCTCTATGTAACTGGGTTATAATCACTCTCTTTACAAAGCTATATGCAGTGCATGCACTTGTATGGCTTGCCTGCTCTTTTTGGGCCAGTCTGACAGCTGGCATTTGGTCCTCTCATCTCAGGAGGGTCACTGCCTCACCAAGGTGGATTTGGAGTCTCTCAGCCCTGAACAGCTGCAAGAGCAGAGAAGAGACTGAGCCACGTCACCTGTGTGCCAGGACGATGCTGGAGCTGTTGGTTCTTTTTTTAATTTAAACTGTGAAGAACCTCAGCCCTATCTTGTGGCAGTGGGAAGCTCTGAAATGTTGGATTTTCCCCTTTCATGGGGCAGGAACCTGTTTTGCTCCCCCACCGGTTGCAGTGCCTGACCTTCGTCTCTCCAGGGTGAGTGAGGATGCGGGGTGTGTGCTGGTCTGGGAGCTGAGACTCCACAGATGCTGGGAATCACCTCTCACAGACCTGTGGGAGCCGCTGGCAAATGTAACTTCCCTGGAGCCCTTGTGTTTCAGCTGGGTGTTGGTCAGGTTGAGCTGAGCAGCTGCTCCAGAGTCTCCCTGTGATGGACACACAGGGAGGCTGCTGCGGGAACACTACGTGCAATGTATCCTACTAAAACAGCTTCTTCAGCTTTTTCATTGGAAGTTTAATGATTTCTTCTCTAAGTATTTCTAGTGCCTGGCCAAAATAAAAGTGCCTAAAATTAGCTTTCCCAGATAAAGACATTTTTGTCATATTTGGTGCATTCCTACCCGAACACTGAAAGCCAGCTCTTTGGGCTGGGTTACAGAGAGCAATCTGTTTGTAACTATACCGATCTGGCATTTCTAGCCCTGAAATTAATAGCTTTTTTATCTTTCTACATCCTAGGTTCATTTTTTCCATGCTAAGAGAGTGCCAGAAGAAGCATTGTAGATGCTATATAATTAAAACCAGAAGTGCCTCACAGTGAACTTAATTGTAAATGCTAATGGCATTTCTAGCAGAAGTCATACCCTGGGGGACTCATTGCAAATTAACTAAGAAGAACTCAGTGATGTTGCTTCTGTGGATTTCAACTGAATCTGTACAGTTAAAAGGAGTCAGGAGTTGGATTTTTTCATGTCAGTTGAAATCCTCTGTAACTGTGGTCACTTACTGCTGGATAAAACCTGTGAGACCAGGCTGAGAAACCACCCCTGAGTCTGTTTTTTATTATCATGTAACTTCCCTTACCAGGACATCACCATTACAACCCAGTTTTTCCATCTGCTCTTTGGCTCTGCATTGGTGAAAGTCATTTGGCTTCAGGGAGGAGTGTTGGAGTGAGAAAAGAGCTGGGCTCCAGCGTGAGGAAAGGGCATGGGCAGGGGGCGAGGCTGGTGACCTGGTGGTTGGGCCGATGCCAGCAGAGGGACCAAAGGCTGGCTCTGTACATCTCAGGGCTCTACACTCTTCAGGACACACACACAAACACACCACCGCACCCCCACCCAAAAAAAAAAAAAAAAAAAGTTGAAAAAGTTGATACAGTTGATAGAGACAAAAAATAACATATTTAAAGAATGCCCACAAAAATCCAGTGGTCTCTTAATGGCCGTGCTTTGCAAATACTTCTGTGCCTGATTTTCCAGGCATGTGTAGAAGCTTGTCCAGGGGTTTTTAAACTGGGTGTTTTAGGAGACTCTGCTGTAACTGGTGAAGCCTTCCTGTGGCCACTCCACCGAGGTGCTTGCTGCAGGGGTGGGGGCTTTGGCAGGAAGGCAGAAAACTGGAGAGTGAATAACAGCTCAAGATGAAAGGTTTTTCTGTGCTGAGGGTCACGAGGACCGAGGGGCTGCAGGTGGGCTCTGGTGCCTGGCTCATGAGCTACTGGTGGCCAAATGCCTCGAAAGGCAAGTGTCCCATCCTGGCACGGGGCCCTTTGCTAAGCTACAACAATCCCTGCTGCTGGGGAATGAGCCTGAGAGCTTCCTTTAAAAGGGCAAGCCCTGTGCTGGAAGCAGGCTGGAGTGGTGGCTGACAAGGTTCTCAGCTAGTGCCTACCTTGCCAACTCCTGGTTCCTGCTCCATCCATCACCAACCCACCCCCTGAGCCCTGGAGAGCCCTGAGAGCCCGAAAGGGACAGCTGTCTGCCAGGAGTGACCCAGAGCAGTGACGGGCAGGGAGAAGTCTCCTCTGCAGGCCTGAGGGACCTGGCCCCATGCTTCGGCACGATCATGCCATGCTGGGAATAGGGGAGTGAATGTAATTCCTGGCAGAGGTGATGGACACACCAGTGACAAGGAACTGCATGTGCTGGAGGGGAGAAGTTGGTTCAAAGTCATAAGCAAGATTTGCTTGTTCCCAGCCAGAGCTGGTTTTGAACCAGCTGGTGAAAAGAACGTCCAAGAGGGTACTTTGATTTTTGCTAAGCTTGTTCTTCGTCACCAGTGTTCCTGAAATGTTACCTGTGAAACCTCAGTGATGAGAAGCTTCCCTGGGACTTTTGTAGGACTTCCACAGTCAGATAATTTGATGTCAAAGTTAGCTGGTGGACTCAAAGCTTGGGTCAAGGCTATTGGTAGAGACTTGCCCTAAGACTGAGCATTCAGAATTATAAAATCTGGGATATTTTTTTCCCTTTCTCAACTTCTTTTAGTGGTTTCTGGAGGAAAAGCAGTTAAGATCTGCATGGAATTTAACATGCCAGGTGTGCCCCACTGAAAGCAGGTCCCTGATGCCTCGCTGTGTTATTGAAATGTCTTGCAACTTTACATTTTCTCACTAGTACAGCACTGCATGGCTCTTAGTGACTGCTAAACCATTCTCTCGGTGAGATGGGAGCCAGAGAGGATGAAACAGAGGACAAGAAAGAAGCAGTACTCCTGTGTTGGCAGGACAGTGGGCCAAGAAGCTCTCATCTCTTGGTACTTTTGCAGTGACTTTGGCCAGAGTCAGTTTCTGGAGGCGGCTCAGTGTGTCTCAGGCTGCAGGCTGTGGATGTGCTGAGGGCTTAGAGGCAGTGGCACAGCCCCGGGCAGCAGCTCCAGCACCTCAGTCCCTGCAGCCACCGCTGCCTGCACTGCTGCCAGCCTGGTGGGAGCTCAAAGGTGCCCTCCTACGTGCTCTGAACCATTGCCATCAGCTCAGTTTCTCCAGGATGGAGAATTTATGAAAAAAACCTTTAATTACTGGCCACAAACATTTGCAGTACTCTTGCCTTGGAGCAACGGAGCTGCAGCCAAATGGGTGGAACCCAAAGGGATCAGTACGACACTCAGGCCAGAGCAGGGTTTCTTGAACATAAGCTTACAGGCACACACCAGAAGTTTCTTTCTTGGCAGTTGTAAGGTCTGAAAAATGTGTCAAGGAGAGCAGGATGTTCAGTTAGAACTTTAATAACAAACAGCTGTAAAAAAGCCTACAAGTAAAAAAGCTTCCTGCCAGTCAAAATAAATTTTGCCACCAAGCTAAGTGGAGCCAGCGCTCCAGCTCACATAGCTTGGAAATGTCAGGGTGCAGAGGACCCATGTGGTGAATTTTCTCCTCCCAGGTGACCTTTGTTTTTTCTTCCATCACCTTTTCTTCTTCTCCCATCTCCACTGGGATGCCACTGCATCTTCTCATGGCAGGCGGCATTTCACAGCAACAGAAACACTTCTCCTGAGATAATTTGCACCTACTGCAAGTGGGAGATTTTCAAAGACTGCCTTCAGCTCTGGTTATTGGACTTCAGAGAAGAAACTCAGGAGACAAATGACCCATTGAACTTCAGGGTCATTGGCACTCGACACTTTTGGTAACAAGAGAAGCTAGGGCTCAGGTCAGGCCCTTGTGCAAACCTCGGTTTGGTCACTGAAGTCAAATCATCCAAAAATCACAGAAGACTCTTTCCTTCCCCCATGCATTTTATTTTCTTTTTCATTCCTTTGTTCATTTTGGAGACAAGCATTATAGGAAAACTACAGTAAGCTATTTTCAGGGCAGCTATATGCTTTTCGATTTGTTGGGTCCCCAATCGAATCCTGACTTGCCAAGGGCATTTAGCCCTGTATCTTGATACTGCATAAGGTCCAAGTTTCACAGTCATGTTCCCAGCCACCCTCCGGGTGAAGAAGTTTTTTCTAATATCCAACCTAAACCTCCCATGACACAACTTCAGGCCATTCCCTCAGGTCCTGTCACTGGTCACCACATTATGTTTTTGATCTCAGAGTAATATACAGTAACACTGCTTCAAGTGGGTGATGGGCAAACTGGACAGCAAAGCCCAGGGGTCTGTCTGTAAATAACACCTAAAAAGGTGGGTTTGTATCCCAGGGACGTGATTTGCAAGCTCTTTGGGGATGCTGTTGCTGAGTGATCAGCAGGACTCTGCCTGCTGGGTGCTGCACCAGCACCCACAACCACGACTTCAAAGGCTGTCCCAATCTCAACAAATACCACTAAAGTCACCACCAAATCAATCAATCAATCAGTCACTATTCTTCAGCCACAAGCATTTTTTCTACTCTGCCCTTACAAATCTTCACTCATACATCAGACCTGCTGGCTCCTCGTAATGAGGCAATGCCGAGATGCTGTGGATTTTCCTTTAGTAGAGAGAACTTTTAAAAGCTGAGAGGGAGCTTAGACAAGATTGAAGCAAATTATGTGTAGGCCAGATCCTAAATATAGTTGGAATACCACCCTTACTTGGCTGTGGAGTCTTTCCAAACCAAATTCTTCTCCAAATGCCTTTTTAGCTGTTGGAAATTCAGCTTGAGTATAAACCAAATTGTTTTTCCAAATACATTTCTGGAAGAAGTAGATGTGAGCATGCAGAAGAAAAACTACCCTTGTAGCTGCACATCTGATTCTCTTACATTTTGGGAACGTGCTGCGTATGACAAAAGGCAGGAAGTCAGCACCTTCCTCTATGTGAGATGGTTTTAAAGCCCACACATAACCCATTCCCTCCCCCATCCTGCTTGGGTGAAGTGAAGGAACAGCTGTGTGGTGTTAAATTGATAGCTGGGGCTAAACCACAACATGCAGTTTTCAAATTGCTTCTGCAATCATGATCCAGATACTGCTCTGGATTACCTGGAGATACTGGTGGGAGAGTGTGTGCGTTACGTTTAAGTCTATTACAGTGAAGTACAAATAGGTTTTAGCCTTTCCCAAATCTCATCCTGTCCCCAGGTGTCAGATGAAATTAAAAAGCAAGGATACCTCCCCAAACCGATTCACTTAAAGGCTTGAAAGAACAGCTGAAGTGTGTCGATTTTTTTTTCCCCGATCTAAAAAATTCGGTTTCCAAATTCTGGATCAAATTATTCTTGGCTTTCTCTCAGACAGATTCAAGATGCCCCAAACAACTCCAACGGCACCGAGGAAAGCAGAGTATTAAGGACAACATACAAAGCAACACAAAAACCTTGACAGTTCTATTTAAAGTGACTTTATTAAAACATCGTTAATATAAAATGTGACCAAATACAATTTTGTTTTTGTAAGAATGTTTAATAAAAACATATTCAAGAAAGGAGGAGCATCAACTCTCATCAAAGCACAGGAAAAACCTACCAGGATAAGTAAAAAGTTCTGCAGCATGTTCTACCAGCTGGTCCCAATGTGTATTAGGGTCGAGATAGCCGATGGAAGAGACAGGCAGCCCAGGTTCTTCCCTAAGAAGCTTTAAGATATTACCAGAGATTTTTAGTAATGCTCCTTGATGGTAGGAGACTTTGTTTTCAGATCTCCCCAAATCAGAATAAGATTAGAATGTGCATCCTCATTCTGGATTTACTACTTTTCAGCAGCTGAATGTACAGAAAATCAGATTCACTGGTAACTGTAAACCCCAAGATTAACATTTATTAGCTTTAAAAGGAAGGTGCAACATTAATCACACATCTAAAGAATTTGTGTTAAAGTTGTTATAAGCTGTATTAATTCTGGATGCTTGTAGCAAATGCTACAAAAGAAAAAAAACAGCGGTAAAGTCCGGGATGGTAACAACAAATATTTTCTGAACTGCTGAATAATAATATCCACAAACTACAGGAGTTTGTCCATCTCAGGAAGAATGGAGAGAAGCTTTCAGAAGCTATAAAAGCTTCTTTTCAGAAAGAAAATATCTTTCTATAAATAAGAGTATGCTATGCAATGACTTCTACTTTGTAGCAATCTTACAGTTTAGCTAAGGAACCTTTTAAGAAAACGCTAGAAAAAGTGGAGGGTTTGGCCTTGGGGGTTCTTTTTTTTTGGTGGGGTGTGGGGCAAGAGGGGAGGATATACTTACAGCATTTTCCTTGCCCAACAAGTAAATTTTAATGTTCTATCAGCATACTCTGCTTGTTGGGAGCAAGCAGCACACCAATTAGAGGCAAGGCTTCCTCCAGGACATTGCGAACTCTTCCTGTAACAAGCAGAAAAAATCCTGCCGCATCCAATTCTGCACATTTAACTGCCCCTGGCGCTGAACCAAGCACTAATCCATGAGAAGCCTAGCACAACTATGGCTTAGGAGATGGTGACCTTCTTACAGCCTTGGCTGGGACCCATTAGAGCCCTGTGTTTTGCCTTCTACCCCAAACAAATGCTATGGGACTATTGCTGAGGTAAAGGGAAAAGTCAAACCTTTGGCATTGGAGCAGACCAGTCACTGGCTGTGCGTAGGGGAATTAAGGCTTCAAGGTGAGGTAAACACAGTGAGAATCAGTGTGTAAATCATGCTGCATTTCAGAGACAACAGATCCAAACGACAGCTACTCTTGTTCTCTACATTTTAAACACCAAAGATCATTCAAAAGCAGAACTGGAGGCAACACTGCCAAGGGCCACCTTGAGATGCCTCTCTGCACCTTAGGAATAAATGCAACCCCGATGTTGAACACTAAAGAGGATGAACCCACAAGGAGGAAAAAGCACCAAAGTTGATGAGTCCTTGAGACAAAAAGCTGCTTAAAAACCAAAAAAGCCTCACTCTGCTGTGACCTCCCATAAACATAGTGGTTTACTGACACAAAGGTAATCTACACTCCAGGAATTCTCGGTGCTGTAGTTCCAGCACTAGTATTGTGAAGAGTTACACTCTCGTAAGGAGGCAGTGAATTGTGTTCCCTGAAGGATTTCTCCAATTCATTAGGTGTTGTCCCACTTCCTTCTATCTACCCCCAAGTCTTGAATCCAAAGACCAGAAACACCATTTCCCCAGGTCATTTTTCTAACACTCTTAAGTTATTTTAGCAGATTTGTAGGGTACAAACACAGTGCTTTTTTGGATCCATCATTTTGGCAATGTTTTTGCCTTCTTCAGAAGAAAAGTGTCTTCAGTAAGTGGTACAAAAGATACTTCGAAATGAAACCAAATCTACAAATCAATGCAATGCTGGATGCTTGCTTTTCATACTATTTTTTGCTAGCTATCTGAAGTATGGTCTCAACCACTGCACGTGCAACGCTATTTCTTACAAGCCATGCTGGCAAGGTTTCCACTGAAAACAGCAATCTGGTCCTGTAGGTTCCATTTCTAGGATACAGAGACTCTCATTTGTGTTTCTTTAACATGTGCACAGTAACTTCTCCCGTCCTCTCAACACAGTAGCTACTAAAAATTTTAACAGATATTAAAAAAATATTCAAATGAAACCACACTTCTATCACTGTTTAAAAAACAAAAACGCATACGGTATTACAAAAGTTTATACAAAGGCAACATTTAAGAGTTTGAAAGTTACTTCTAGAAAAAGACACAAATGCTAGTAAATTAACATACAAGGAGAAAAGTATTCCACTCCTTCCCCAAAATTGGTTTGATCTGTTTTGAAGTATCTTTTACCAGTTGTCTAGAAAATCAAAGCCAGTCTTCAAGATAACATTGCTTGTACTAGTCTGCAAGGTAAAAAAAAAAAAAAAAAAAAAAAAAAAAAAAAGGAATTAAGATGTAGTTAATGATGGTTATTACAAACTCAGTATTTGACTTTCTGTCTAAAAATAAAGTTTAAAATGTTGCCTGACAATATTTCAAGGTCTTCACCATACTCTAGAATATCTAAGTACCTACACCATAAAATGCTGGATATGACATGCAAAAATACTCAAAATTGCCCAAAAAGGCAATTCCAGATAAAACCAAAATTATTCTTGAGGTCTTCAGGCAAAATGTTTTGTGTTTTTTCCTCATGTAAAAAAATTCATGAAGATCAATTTTTTAGACTACAGTGAGAATTGCAGAGAGCGAAACAAACACAGAAGGCAAGCATCATTAATTCAACAGACTGTCTGTTGCAATTAGAGCTAGTTGTTTCCACAAAATGACACAGATTAAACTTTGATGACAAGTTATTTACTAGCCTATCCAGAACATGCTCACTCCTGCAGTGTTAGCCATGACATTTAGGGTGATTTTAGTGTTTAGGAAGCGTATTCAAGAGGCACAGCTGAATCTCTGGAATCTCTTCCTACAGCCTGGCTTCCCAGAACAGGAAAAATAATCCAGAAAAGAAGAAAGGAAGAGAATTCTTATCATACATGAAGTTCTTCTCTGTTCCTCTGTTCCCATTTTCACATGGGAGGGTGGTTTCTCCATAGAGAGAAAAAACTGGCTTTTCAAACTTTTTCAGTTATCTTGAAAACATTCACAAAGGAATTGAAACTGGCTATTCGTAAGAAAACATGACAAAGCCTTTAACTAAAATTAAAGGACTACCATGTTCACAAACTAGCTCTGGAAGCATTATCCCTCAGCTTCAGAAAATGGTAACTAAAGATAGGGCATCAAATACTGGAGTGGCTTAAGCATTGTTCTCTCCTAAGTGCTGCCACTTGCAACCAGTTACCTCACCCGGCATCCTTCTGACTTTGCATCATCTTGTCTGGAATTCAAACAATCACAGTTGGGAAAATAGAGAAAAAGCTGTATGAAGTGCTGAAGGTGTACAGTAATGTGTCAGGCTATTGCCAGAGTGATGCCACAGATTTCAAACAGATCTGCACAGCTCTGCTTGAAGTACCACTCCTCTTCTCTACTTCACAGTTTTCAAGCTTTTGATCTCTTTCCTTTTTTTCCCTCGCTGTATCATATCCTGCTGTTCCCTTTCTTTTCTCACAGATCAGCATCTGCTTTTTAAAATAGCTTCAACTGGCTATTGAGCTGCTTAAGGTTATTTTTTGTTGTTGGGTTGTTTGGGTTTTTTCATTAAAAAAAAAAAAAAACATTGAGAAGGCTAATTCTGGAAGCTCATTCTATTTCTATTTTGGACTTTAAGAGAAAACACATTTGAAAGCAGCACAGCTGCCTGGGACAAAGCACTGGGAAGTGGCTGTCAGGCTACTGCTTGGAACAGCTGAGAACTAGTTCAACATTCACCACTACGCTGTGTGTACCAGTCAAGTATCCTACACCCTAGCTCACCTACTTTTCAAGTTAAAAAGCTTATTCTTTCCATTAAGTGTTTTACTTAAAAAAAACCCCAAAGAAACCCAAAAAACAAAACCCCACAACCTCTTTTATTTAATACAGCAACTTGCTAGGTAGCTTGCTGTCAGTTAGCTGCTTGGCGCCTTGTCAGCATTTCTGGTGTTAGATTTAAATTGTACCGCTATGCTATGTGTTAAAAAGCACTTAATTGAAGTTAACATGTTAAACAGACTGTTAAATAACAGGTTAAATAGTCTTCTTCACATTTGAAAGACAAAAAGCCATCAAGCTGAGCTATGGCTTAGTGCTCTTTGGAGTCCCTAATCTTCCAGAGCGGCCCTGCCAGATTTTAATGTGCTCTACAGTTTTTAAACGTAAGGATAGTGGGGAGAGCAGTACTCACCTGTCCAGGCATTTGTGGGTCTGTGAGTATAGTGCCATCAGTATCTTCCTTGTTTGTCCTAGAAGATGCCAGATCCTGCGGTGGATCAGGAAGAAAGAAGTCATCTAGAGAAGTGGTGGGGAGTTGAGTAGGTCGAGGTTTCTCCCATTCGAGAGATACAGACGGTAGGCTGGGGGCGACAGACTTCTCTGGTTTACTTATGCTGGGCTTCTCAGCTTTGGTCATCTCCTTTGGAGCAGACTCTTGTCTGTAAAAAGAGGGAAGGGGCTTCTCTCCTTTCTCCATGGACTTGATCTGGCTGGGGGTCAGGGACTGGAACTCAGATTTGTCTCCTTCAAACTTGGAGCGCTCTGCGTTTATCTTCCAGAAGGACGACTCCTCTTCCTTCCTGGATGCTATCAACCCATCAGAGCCAGGGGTCTTACTGGCCTGAGAAGATTTAGGGACTTGGACACCAGGTGCTGCTTTAACAGGCTGCCTCTGTTCGTTCTGCAGCTGGGCACCACCTTGCTCTTGTATGGAGAGAGATGCAACGCTGAACTCCATCTGACTCTGTTCAGGGACAGAAGAACAGTATTTCAAAGCCCTTCACACAGACGCAGTTTTGACTTTCTGACCCTGGTGCACACAGGCAGCACCTCAGCCCACCGTGAGACGGCTCTCAGACAACAGATACTGCAGCAAAGCTAACCTAATTTCCCCATAAATGTCTATCTTTGTAGTTTCATAAAAATAATGATTTTTAAAAGTCTGAACTGCAAGCAAACATAAAAGTCCCCGACCTGCTGCAGAGGAGACAATTGTACTGGAGTCGCTCAGTGCCATCTAAGGCAGCAGTGCACAGCATGCACAGCACTGAAACATTAGAATAGAGGCCCTAAAACATTACAACAGCTGCAGATGCATTTTGAAAGTCAGAGACATTTTGCATGAAAATTTTAAGCAAAAAAAGCTTTAGAGTGTAGTTCAAAAGGCAATATTTCATTATAGTCTTTGAAACAGTTGGCTACAGGTCCACCTGCTTCCAAGACAAAGGATCAGATGTAATGGGTATGTGTAGGTAAGTCGTTTTATAATTCTAATGCCCCTCTGAAGGAAGAGAAATGACTCCAGCAGGACCAGTTCCAGAGCCCTGGTTTGTTTTTATTTGCAGAGATAGCTGTACCCATTTCTGAGTGATAACACTGGGCCAAGGAAGCAAGTGATCACATTTAGTGCATGAAAAAATCTTACAAGTCTCAGAAAAGTGAACAGTACTTCAAAATATTTGTTTTACTTACCACCACTTCAGTAAAACGACTCTCAACTAGCTAGACACTCTTCAAGCTAATAAAAGTTAAGCGTTATTACCCTCTGAGAAACGTATAAGCATATGTGCCAGGAAAGAACAACATAATACACAGCGTTGTGTTTCTAAAAAGGAATAAATGATGCAAGGAAAAAATAAATTGCCTCTACTGTTAAAGCTATGCTGTCATCATCATGGGCCTGACTGGATTTGAAAAAAACTCAGAGAACTTGTAGCTTTTGCTACAAATGGTTAAAAGGTACTTTGAAAGATCATTACAAATTTGTGATGTTTTTTCACCATTCTACTTTATTGCCCAGCCTTTCCTGAATAAAACAGCAATAGAACCTATGGGTCTCAGTCTAAAACAAGTCCTAGTTGCATATCATTTTCACTGAAGTGTTTGATCTTGAGTCCTACATTACTGTGCGTGTTAAGTTCAAAGGGACTCTAGATCTAGCAGGACTCACACGCCTAGTAGTTAATATTCAGAAACTTCTCATCAAAGAACAACCGTTAACCCAGCAACTGATTATTTATAAAACAATTTTTTTAAACAGTCAGCAGCTGACTACACATAATTTGATTCATGGACTTAGATCTGACCTTTCCAAAGAATTAGATGTGTCGTTTTTCCAAGGCTGTAGGCAAGAAAGCACCGAGCTCCGTGTTTTCATGGAGAATATACTTACTGTGCTACCAAAAGATGCAGAACATAAACAAGCTGCAAGTAATTATAGCTCAGCTAGAATAAGGTGAGTGCAAGGATACACACAAGTCTTACCAAACAACTCAACACCCCACCCTGCCTGCAAAAAAACTGTCAGGAAAAACCTTAGGGCTCTGATTTATTTTTTTAAACAAGTCATGGCATAAAATTAAGAGCAGGATATTTATCCGTAGATAAATTTTGCATAAACAAACCATAGATGCAGTGGTGTTGAGGATTATTTACAGGGACTGCCATTCCCTATATTAAAATATAGGGATTTATTTCCCTAAGCTCATTTGGCAGTACTACTGAATAGTGATTTACCACCCTGAAGTTAAGATGCTTTAAGACTTTAGAAATGATAAAATCCCAGCTTAAAAACACAACACAATATAAAACAGACCTGCAATTCCCCAGCAGCCAAGAGGAAAAACAAAAGACAGATTCTAAAAATCAAAGTCAGGTTTAAAAAAAAAAAATCTCCATCTTGGAAGACTTAAGTCATGTAAAACTCCTCATGTAGGCATTAAAACAGTGCTACTTTTTGTCCTGCAGCAGTCTGCTGTCTTCTGAATAGCCTGTCCTGGGGCTCACACTAGGGATGACAGTAGCTGTAGGCCATCACAGCAGCAGTCACTTTCAGCAGAATGATTCCTTCACCCCCCAGCCCAAGGAAGAGGGAAGATCAGTGCCCAGAGTGCAGAGCGGCCATCACAGCCCCCAGGTCCACCAGGACAGTGTCGGAAATAAAATTCAGGACAAACACCAAGGGAAGGGAAGTATGGGTCTGTTAAAACAAACGTTAGAAAAAGTAAACCAACAAGATGGCTCTGCATCTTAACAGCAGCCTGCCAGACAAGCAAAGCCAGGCCTTCTGAGAACTTCTTAGGCTGTGGAGCTAAAGCCACTGACTGTGGCGATATTTTATGTTCTTTTTTATGGGTCAAAATACCAGCTGTGGTTTGGAAGTGGCACGTCGCTCCTAGCGTAGAGAAGAGCGCGGCACTGCAGCAGCACTTCAGGCAGTTGTACCTTTCCAACCTGCTCGTGGAGGTATGTGGCTCCGGAGAGGATGTCCTCTTTGCCCTCTGTGCAGAGACCACGGGGTGCACCCATTTCAGAAGACAGGACCGCCTGACACTTGAGATCACACATCTGTCTCACGGTATGCTTTGGAGATCAAACAGTTCATAGCCTGACACGGAATAGTCCAAATGAAAATACTTCTTCAGGAGTTTCCGTTCTCCCACAAGGAAGGCAAAGAAGACAAGACTACCCCGACAGGTTCTGAAGGCACTGTGTCTCAGCATGATGTAAATACAGCTCCGAGAGGTCACACGGATAATTCTGCCTCTAGCATTTAATTCCAGAAGCCAAGAACTTCTGTGGACCAGTCACAAGATATTCTGTTTTCCCTGAAATATATAACGCTTCTATTTGACTTCTGAGGTTATTTAACACATCTAAACCCCGAAAGAAATGTAGCTGACGGAAGAAAATTATTAATAGGCAATATCTTTCCAGTCAAAAAATTGGCAATAAAACACCCTCCCCCGCAAGGAAAAAACAAACCAAACAACAAAGCAGCAGCCTAAGTAGGAAGATAATTTCACAGAGATGGAAAAGGCCCATGTGTGAAACACCCTATGCTGACATCTAAGTAATGAGTAGTACTGTACACTCTAATGAGTCACTAGACACTACAAATGCGATTTTAATTAGAGTTCTGCTCTCAATTTCTTACATCAGATTGCAAATTGGCAACCGGTTGCGTCAGCAGGAGAAGGAAGGAAACGATATTTAAAAGACAGCAACCTCCCCCTCCCACCCCCCAAAAAATGTCCTTTTCCTTTAGGTTTGCCAGCCATGGGAATATCTTAGTGCACATCTCTCCTGGCCCCAGCCAAACTTAGGGTAGCAGTTCACCTGTAAAGGTCTGCCTTCCCCAGGCTGGGGCAGAGTTGCTGTGAGCTGCACCTGCCCATGCAGCACTCAGAAGTAGAACTGCACTTGTGGCACTGCACCAGCTGCCACCCTGGGGAGGCAAACACTGAAAGGCAGGGTGTGATTTCATGGTCAAAAGTGAATTGTCTTCCAGGCACAGTTTGGGATTCGAGAGAGAAGGTTTCAGTTCCCTGCTGCTTTCATTGATTTTGTATTACTTTACACGAGCTGCAGTTCCTGTACGTATAATTCCCCATCTGAGGAATAAAATAAAAATATTTTCTTTTTCCTACCGTCTGTCCAAATGGTTATTTCTGGGAATTGTTCCGCCCTGAAAGTCTCAAGAGTTTACAGACAGACTAGTACAGTCCCAACTGTAATTTCTAGAAATATTGGAATTCAAATAAAAGCTATTAACATCAGTAGTATTTTCAAGATATTGCATGAGCAAGTCTTTCTCAACACATTAAGAGGGAGGGGGGAGAGAGTGCATGTGAAAGCATGCACAAAGAAGTATTTTGAGGTAAAGCAAATGTAGAAGTCTGTGGTCTATCCCTCTGGTCCCAAACCACTGCAAGGATTTAAAGAAAGGATATTCTGTCTTGATCATTTTTCTCTGTTGTAAATATAAATAATACTATAAATTGTAGGTTTTAGGAGGTTGCATGTCCATCTTTCCCAAAAAAGACCATATGAAGGTATTTAGGAATTTTGTTTACTGGATTAAAATTTTAGACCAAACTTCAGTCTCAAGGCAGCAGTAATCCACTAAATTGTAGCAGTGGCTGTATATGCTCATGGGAAACAATGTATGCTGAAAGAGAGGCACCAGATACTGAGAATGTCATGATTTAATAATACTGGATGAAATCAGGTCTCAGTTCATAAGTACATATTAAAAACAAGATGACCACAAAGAACCCAGGAACTTTTAAAGCATCTTATTCACTCATCAGGAATGTGTAGTATTTTACTAAGCAGTCAGGCAAATACAGCCAAAACAAATTGTTTTGCTTGGCAGGCTGAAAAATCCAAATTGTTGAGACAAAGACTACAGAAACACTGTCAAAAGTAACTTGTTTTAAGCCTGATAAATGCAGAGGTAGAGAAAGCCAACTTTAAAAGATTTAGAAGATGACTTTGCTCTGCTGAATGGACAAAACCAAAATAAATAAAGGGCCCAAAGTAGCCGCAGTTTTTGCTTTGTTTCCCATGCACACCGTGGGTGTTTTCAGGATCTTTGCAGAGTCAGAAAGAAATCCTTAGGTCAGCAGTGGCAAATCGCGAGGGCAAAAAATAGAGCAAAGCACTCAAAACCAATCTAAGATAATTTCACAGAGATGGAAAGTAATCTAAGTAATTTTAGTCTATACAGAAAGATAATGCCAGAGTTCTATAGTATGGACTTTGGGAGGAAATTCCATTCTATACTCTGCTGATATGAACTCAATCCAGTCTGCCACTGCTCCTGGCTAGCTTGAGCAAGCTTGTACTGACAGTGCCTGATTTTATGCTGAAAACCAACAAAGATTGATGCAGGAAACTGAATCCTTAGACTTGACCATACAGAATAAAATAAACCTTGAACAAAGCTTCTATTATCACAAGTTGGATCTGGTGGGTTTTTTTGCTCAAGAACTAATAGTCGACAGAAGTTTTACAGCACTGTGTTTTAAACATACGTAGTCTAAATCAAAAAGGGAAGGCTAATCTCAAAGGCTCAGGGATGACTCTCCTTCCAAGGAAGCACTGCCATTTATGCCAGCTTGGTAAAAATAATCACACCAAATTACAGCTTGTAACAAACATTATAATATCATGCTGCTAAGGAAGGAAGGAAGGAAGGAAAAAAATTCTCTTCTGCCACTGTTTTCCTATTTAAAACAAAACATCAATTAGGGCTTGTACAAAGAAGGATACCAAAGACTGCCTCAATTTTATATAAAGGAAACAGTTGGTAAAGCATGTTTATTACAAGTGGAACATAGTTGTTTACTTCCTCAATCATTGCTGGGATTAGATCACTTCTGCAGCAATATAATTAGAGAATTCAGACAGGGAGATTATTGAAAGGACTGAAGCTCATCACTTACTCATTTTGCTTTTTTTTGTTTGTTTGTTCATTTTAAACACACCTTAGAGGCTTCTCTTTTCAACAAATACCTGAGGGCCTGTTGAAAGTAGAAGAGAGTTGGCAACTATTCTACCTGTATCAAGAAAAGTAAGTCTTTAGATATTCATGGGTCAGTTTAAAGCATTTGGAATGAAACCTATTTTTGTTAATAGCAGAAATTAGAAATAAATTGCAATTTATTCCCAGTGCATTCTGTGTGTTAACTGAGGTGGCAAACAAATATTTTCTGCCCATTAATAGATTAATTAACCCCACCTCCTCCCCAAATCTAAAACCACAAAACCCATAAAGTTCTGAGTACAGGAAGAGTTGCAAAGAAATTTTACTTCCAAGTTCAGGCATGATTCTTGTTTTCCATTTATATCTTGAGGTCCGTGGTGAGTTTCACTGAATTTTTACTTCAAACAAACCAAGAAACCTCAAAGGCTAAACTCCGCCAAAATGTCATCTTTCATCTCACGTAAACCTGAAGCCATAAATAGAATGCCCTGAATTCATAAACCTGGCTAGAGCTCCAGTTAAAAGTGTAACCCACATTTCAAGGCATGCTATGTCCATGAGGGCTCCACCCATGAACCAAACTGCTCCCTCCAATTCAATCTTTAGTTTTAAAATGTCAGCCTATTTCCAGTGCCAAGAGAGCTCGCCACTTCCCAAGTTCTCCTTCTGAGAAGTGTTATTGCTGTCTACTAAAAATATTATTTAAAACGCTGTCTAACAGCTAACTCGGCAATTTACATTGTAGCTCTACTTCGTTTGCCTCGTTTGAGGATTTAAAAATAAAAAGAAGAGACAAGAAATACTCATCTAAAAATAGTGGAGATATTCATGCAAGTGTTTGTTGTGATATGAACGACTGCAGCCATATCACACATTTGTGTTTAAAGTGAGAACACAGAAAGTTTACTTGTGACACAAGTGAACTTACCAAGCCCCTCAACAACGTTCTGCACAAAATGACAGCAACTCAATACACTGTTCTCTGGGTAAGTTTGACTGCCATGATGTAGGGAATCCATGGAACTAGCTACAGTGAGAAAAACGTGTCCATAACTTACCAGCTAGAATCCTCATTGGCATCACTGTTGCAGCTGAGAGCCTGGGAGAATACATGCCCTCCCCTCTTCTCCACATTTCTTACTACTGTCTCATTTCCCTTCACGTTAGTTACAGAAAAATAAACTAGAAAAATGAATATTTTCTGTGTCTCAGTGTTTAAAAAAAAAAAAAAAAAGCCTACTGGTATTAATTATTTACATCTCTACTTTCTCCTGCTCTGCAAAAGCCACGTTCCCTTCCTTGGGTAAGCCAGAGCATATTCATGCACATTCAGGCAATAACACGCTAAAAACCCAAACCAAACAAAAAGCTCTGCATTAAAGGGAGATCAGGGAGAAGAATATTGTGGAAAGACTACTGCCTTAAACAACAGTGGGAACAGGTCTGGCTCACAGGATGTTGAACAATGCATTACAACACACCAACCTTCTTGAACAGCTCATTCAGGTTTCCTCACATGGGGCCACTTGAGTCAGGCTACTTTTCGCTCAGCTGCTACCTCATTAAAATTGCCTTCCAGTATTACCTCATAAAAGTACTGCTTAGGGGAGATCAAAGAGTAAGGACACAGCAAGATCTCCACTTTTGAAAAGGAAGACTCAGCAGTGGAAGGATTTGGTTGAAACATTGATACAATATGAGGCACTGGGGAAAAACCGTAAGGAAGAATCCTCAGGAACTGACCAACCCATACCCTGTAAATCCAGACAAAATGGATTCTCTAGACTTTTGCCAGAGAAAAAGGCTGTGCAACTTTTCACCTTACAGCTCTGGCACAGCTTTTATTTCTGGTCAGCAAGGAGGGAGAGGGGAAGGAGGGAAACACAGCTTGATCAGCCACAACAATTAGTTCTAAAATAACCTTCTCCCCTCCTCACTTCTCTTCAGTGACCACGCAAGTGCTCCCCTATCATTCTGTGTTCCTCGATTCATTACAGTAAAGAATGAAACTAGTGCATTTATCCACCTGGTCCCTCATTTTGAGACACCAGGAGGACGGTAGGAATACCTGTCGCTAGAGGACATGAAAAGAACGACCTCACGCAGTCTGTAGTCAGAGCACAAAGAAGGGAAGTTTATTTCTTGACTTCGATTTATATAGCTTCTGGACAATGACCAGGGATTGGAGAATGAGGTTGCCACCTCTCCGACCCCACTGGCCAAACTAAAAGTCCATCAATTGTCCCTCCTCAGAGAGGAATGCGAAAACAATCACTTTGTTTATGTTACAATCCGTGAGAGACTCCACTACAAAAATGCAAACAGTCAGAAGGCCAAAAATCTCAGGGCAACAAATACCCTTCATCAGCAAGCAATAAACCACAGGCTGGGTTTAAAAACACTTCGGTAGGCACACAAGCATTAAAAAGAAAAGAAGACTATCAGTTAAAGAGGAAATCATTCAAGTTGCAGATGTATTCAAGTTGCAGATGTATCTCATCCTGCATCACTAGTCAGTGCATTATATGAAGCAGCATCTCTAGGAAGTTCAAGTATTCAGAACTTACAAAAATCTTACCAAGACAGAGCTTAAAATATGATTATGGCCACCACATTCCCAAACCTGAGGTTTTGTGTTTGGACTGGTGAGAAAGACAACACTGCTGTCTCCAACATATGATTTACTTCACCTTACTGTCAATGAGGTCAACACTTTTCTGGCATTTTTTCGTTTCTTGGGAGCTTCACTCAAGTATATCCATGTCAAAAACCTCTTCAATATTATACCAAAAGCCAGTGGCTGCTTCTTCTAAGGGTCCTGTAAGACAGGAGGGCTTGCCTGAGCGACCAGGTTTCCACTGCAGGAAATCCTCCACTGGTTCCTGAACCATCACAGCTTTTAAAGGAGTTTTAAGGCAAGTGAAGACTGCCACTGGTTTTTCTTAAACCGCAGCACTGCAGGCTGCCAGGACCCAGGAGTCACATCAAGTTTTAGGTTAATCAGCTTCTGCAAAGCACAGATGGGGTGCAGCTACAGGCAGTGACCTTGAGCAGGGAGGGCTAAATCTCAGGTCAACTGGATTAATTTAGTATTCACCGGCATTTCCAAATAATTACTCTGCATTAGGCTAAGATTATATTCATAAGGTCATATGTGATTATCTACATAGTTCAAGGGCAAAAAAAACAAAAAAAAGAAAAAAAAGAAATGGGGAACAGGGCAGTAGAAGCTTTCTCTGGCAGATAAAGGCAAAACCCACAAAGTCTGAAATGTGTGATTAAATTAACATGCTGGCCATATCCAGTTGAGAAAGACAATGAGCTGTGGTTTTGCTCCCAGAGTTTTTCTCCAACAAGAAGAACTAAACTTGATTTCCCACCACACATATGGCACAACTGTGTTTCCTCGCACTGCAGGTTCAGAAAGACAGAGAACTCTGGCTCTGTGTCAGCCATATGAGAATCCCATTATAAATAACGCTTTGATGAAATACCAGAGGTAAAATGAGGTGTAAAAGAAACCCCAAACCAACCCACCACTGAAAAATATGTTGTTTTTTAAGGAGTCTTTTGGAGAGGAAACAATATAATGCTTCCAGCATGGTGCTAGGTTAACAAGTTTCAGTACATTTGTTCTAAGACAACATTCTAGTTCATAATAAAAAGATGAAGTACTAGACAAGCTTTCAGAAAGGATCCAGTGAAGTTATGAGATACCTGCACACTTCTCACACCACTTTCTAGCTACTTTACTCCTAACTTCAAAAGTGAAATGCAGCTGTTTATACAGTATCTGAGATAAGGGTCTTACTAAACATGGAAAGTTGATTAAAAAGTGTGCAACAAAAAAAAATCAAACCATTTGTAACGAATTGGCTTTACATCTGCACTCAAAGCCAGAACATTAGTTCATGAAGTACATTGAAGTTCATGAAGTACAAGAAGTTCATGAAGATGTAAATCAAAGCATACCAGTCCTGCTTCATTTCCAGGATGGTCACTTTATATAGCTTGCATAAAATAAAGTCAACATTAATCAATCAAGTATCAAACTGAAGACAAATGCAGAAGGAACAGTGTCATATGACAAACCAACATTTTTAAAAAATAGTTGTTTATTTACCTTCGTTTCCCAGGAGAACGGAGCTGAGTGTTCATCTTGCCAAGTTATGTCCTGAAATAAAATTCAAGAATGACTGAAAATCAGAAGAGCAGCTTCATCTTCTCAGAAGCATCACAGTTACACTGCTGGAACCATAACAACCACTGCTACAGAACTGACTATAAAGTGAAAGCACTGCTTACATCTTAAGACCGACTGAAAGCAGCTCCTCTGAGGGGAAGGTTATCAATACTGTACCAATTTAATTATGGTTAAAGGTTATCAATACCGTATCAATTTAATCAACAAAATATATGAAGATTTAACCTGGTCTAAATCTCCTGAAATGGTTTCCCCACAAATAGCTTTAAAAGGTACCATATTTCCGGTTTTCTACCAGGCATTCTTTGGTAGCCACTAGCAACACACGGGGACAGAAACAACGAAAGGAGAAGGGGCCTCGGGGGAATCAAGCCCCATCTCCTCCCGTTGGCAGACCAAAGAGCACCTGCACACCCAGGCAGTCGTGGGGCAGTGGAGCAGCTGTGTGCCCACTGGGCCAAGCCACAGCTGGATCCAGCCCCAACAGGACACACCATTGTACCACAGCAGGGATGGCTGCTCTGAAAGAAATATTCACCGGGGTTGGAGGAGCCACACGGCATCCACAGCACAAAATCTGAAATCCATTCTTCTGAGAAGCTGCGTTTCTGAAAACAATCCCAAACTGAGAAATTTAAGCAATCTCTTCACACTAGGCACGCCCCCCAGAAATACATGCGGCCCACACTGAAAAATGAAAGGGTGGAAAATAATTTGAACGTATTTGTTAAAAAATTAGAACAACATGATTGCATTTCTATTCCTAGTAGTGGCTGGGACTCATTGGCACATTGGCTGGTCCCAAAGGTAGAGGTGGTGAGCTGTAGCCTCCATCCTGAGCAGGTCACTGCCTGGGGACACCGCAGCACGCCAGGGAAGGAGCAGGAGTGGGAACATTGTATGGAAAGGGAAAGGCCAGGAGCAACCATGCAAGATTTTCACACTCCTGCTGTTCAAAGAATAACAGAACTCAACCATGTTTTAACATAACACAGAAACCCCAAGTTTCACTGTGGCTGCTTTTTTCTTATTTCTGGTCTCTGCCTTTCTAGAAATATATTTCTCAGACATCTGGTAACATTCTCCTGATCTACTCTCTCTTATTTCACTGCAGGCAGATTTTTATGGCCAAGAGCTATGAGAACATGATTAGAAGTGTCTAAAACCATGTCCTAAACATAAAAACATGTTATACTCAAACTACCACTCATCTGTGGAACACAGGGTTTCTAGCAGCAAGGTATTGGTGGTACACCTGAGGGTGATCCCGTGCTCTTAAAAAGAACTGGCCTGACAGAGCTCATCTAAGAGGAAAGGCCTGGGCTCTGCTTGGTCACGTATTGTGGCCAAAAGGAAATTTGGTACAGGAAGTTTTTGCCAAGAACACAAATGTAATACAGGTTCTCTCAATCCAGGAAACAGATTCTCAGATGACATTTAAAGGAAAAAAGGGAGCAAAAGTCTGCATTTTAGTATCTATCAGCATTTGCACTGGCGTGCCGCTGTCTGCATGGGAATGCCACGCCACTCAATTTGTGATGCCTCACAGCAGGTGTGTCGAATTATTTCAAACTCCTAGGACAATATCCTTTTGCCTCTGAAATGGAGTTGGCACTTCACTTCGGAAGCATGCAGGAGAGAGGACTCACAGCCCAGAAGGGAAGAGAGATGGAAGACCCTAAGCATTGGATTGAGTCTCACACTCAAGGCAGGACTATAATGCTTCTGTCTGCATGGGGTCAGGATAAATCAGGGCTTGACTTCAGCCACAGCAGTAAAGGACAGAAGTGAAGTCCAGAGAACACTGCAATGTGCAGCCAAAGCACCTTAAAGCCCCAGATGTGTAGCCATAGATGCCAGTGGGTTTTATCTAAAGAGTTTAAAGGAAGTTCTTTCTTCTTGCCATTTACAGGAGAAGCAAGCCAGCTGAGAACCAATTTTAAACTTGAAAGTGAGCCAAGTTCATCCTCGTCCTGGATCCAAGACATCCAGTTCTTTATTTTGCTGTTTTTGAGGCAAGAGAAGACAGCACTGGGAGGGACACCTCTACCCCACGCTCCCTGCACACCCTCAACTCAGCGATGACACCGCTGCTGTGAGCCAGCCCTGACGACAAAAGGCCGACCACAGAAGGATAAAAAAGCAGCATGGGGAAGGCAGAGTGAAGGCATGAGGCTGTCATGCAGCAGGATACATCATTCCCTGCAGGACAGAGCAAGACAGCCTCCCACTTCATAGAAGCTGGTGTCTTCTCAGCCATCCAATGCTGGCACTGCAACTCGTAACCTCGACCTCCAGCATAGGCAAGAAAATGCTCCTGGAATGAACTAATTCTGGTAACAGTTGTTAAAAGTTCTGGCCAGAGATAGAATCGAAGAGTTTCACAGATTATATAAGATGGAAGTAGTTAGGCAGCAGCTCCTTAAAAGAAAAGGGGTTTTTTTTGTTGTTTTTTTTTTTTTTTTATAAACTTAAAAAGATGGCTGATTTTATTTCGGGCAGTACAGCCCAGCACACCTCAGAGCCAGTAACTCCGAGGAGCTCCGTCCACATTCAAAAGATCTTCCACGGGATCTAGCAAAGAGTAAAATAGGATAAGACATGGTTGGAGGATACAAACCTTCAAGCAATTGATGTCTGTGGTTATTTGAAGTGTACTTGGGGCTAGGATGAAGGAGACAGTTGACAAGTTCTGCCCATTGTCAGGGGAGGGAAGGAAGTTTGTGGCCTCCACCTCATGTGTTTTCACACAGAGAACATGCAGAAGACCAAGTGAAAAGATAGGATACTGCTGAACTGTGTTGTGCTATCTAAACTGCCCGATTTATGTTTGTCACCAACAAAATATGAGAAGTAACTTTGTTTTTTGTAGAATAAACAACTTCTTACATGCTTGAGGAAACTGGGAGCAAAAGAATCAACTATTTCAATAATAACAAAAGTGAATTATGACTGGAAATCCTAGCGAAAAAGACTTCAAGGCTATTTGTCATCAACATAGATTAGAAAAAATCCATATCTGATCAGCTTTTGTTTTCAGCACACAACAATGCCTTCTTCCAGAAAGAAGGCAAATAAATAAACTTTTGTTCACCAAGGTTAAAAAAAATAACCTATTTGTGAGAAATGGGGCCTCATGCAACATATTTCAAAGCTGAAAAAGACGAGTGAGAAAGAGAGGCAAAAATCTGGTCATACACTTGACTTCAATAACCAGCTGCAAAATATATAAAAAAGAATCACAAATTACATTTGCTATATGTAGGCAGCTTTCTGCAAAACAACATCTGAATTTCAAAATGGAAGAAGCGTGCCTGTGTGTCTGACATGAGCATTGTTCAGCACAGCTGACAGTAGCTGGGCAAGACACAAACTCACCAATAAATGCTTCTCAGAAGTGTTATTACAACAGGACTTGCTGGTTATTGAGGTTTTACTGCACTCAAAAGTTGCCTTTAATTTTGGGGTATTTAAAAAGCACAAATCTCTAAGAGGCCCAACTAAAAAGTTTTTGCTATATTGATTATTTGTTGCTTTAAAGCAATTTTAAGTAGAGAGGTAAAAGGGCCGATCCTTTGCTTGGTGCCAAAGTTCTTAAGGCTAAGCAAAACAAAGGCAAGTATGTCGAGCTTCCCTCTTGAAACACAATGAATGAAGCTAACCAAACTCTCTTACCTGTCTTTACTCCACATAAAATGTTTACCACTTCCTAAAGCATATGGCATTTTTTCCAACAAAAAGTTTAGTTACTTCACTTCAAACTCTTTTACTGCTCAAATACTGAACATGCATTCAAAGGAAAAAAAATAACTAAAAAAAAAAAACAAAGGAAAAATCAGACCTTGACTCCACACATGTCACTTGCTTATGGATAAAGAGGGATGGCATTAAGAGAACAGTGAGAACTTGCTGTAAACTGAATATCTGAACTATCTTTCACTGAACCAGAGAGATTCTGGTGACTCCCAGTGGCATCAACTGACACCAAATCAGCTGCATTATCAAAGGCTGGCCACTATAGCGGGCAAAGGGTGGTAGCCTCTCACATACTGCTGGTTTTCCACCTATTACCCTCATGGTTTATGGCATATTTCAAAAAGAATCCATCTATATTACATTCATGCTCAATCTCAGCTTGTATTTCCAGACTTCTCTCTGCTCAGTTAACCTCCATTTCCACCGCTATGAGCACTGGAATGAAGAAATTATGAACTGAGAAATACCAGCAACTGGAGGCTCCTTGGAAAGAGGAAACAGTTGCAGCATCCAAAAGCCCTCGGTCAGGAGGACTGGGCTGTCTAGACACAGAAAATTACGGTGAAGCAACAAAGTCTCCTGTGCTGGGCTCATGTGCCATGACAGCAAGTCAATCATCAGCAAACAGGACCAAACTCATTTCATTGGGGTATGAAATGACCTTGTTAGCTTAATTCTCATTTCAAACTGCATTCACAGCCCTGCCTGCAGGGCTTCCGCTACCAACTCCGTGACTGGTGATGCTGCAATGAGGATAAGATGGAAGAGAAGGAGCAGTGACTCTAGGCATTTGCTAAGAGTCACACATGATGCTGCAGCGATGTAGCACCATAAAATGACTGGATCACGGCTACAGGATGTCACGGTCCTGTTACCGCATGTCTATTTTCTGGAACACCCTTCCCACACAGCCAACATACTCAAAGGTGTTTTCAAAATGTAAGAGATGTTTATAGTTTGGGAACTTACAGTCCTGGGCTATGAGTTCAGGAGATAAATTTGGTGCTAGAAGAGATATACAGGAAATGGTGGGGGCGAGAAAGAGGGAAGCAGCTGTCCAGAGAGCCAAGACCACTACATATATCCTCTGGACCACCTTATTATAATGGTTATATGCATGAAAACGGGACTGAAACAGTGAGAGGCCCAGACCAGTAAATCAGTATCTTCAGTATTCATCCTTGGTTTTGCTTTCTACCAAGTCCTCCAAAGAACATGAGGTGAAAGAGATCGAATTTCCATGCTTAAGCAAGCACAGGTAGATCACTACAGATTTCAACATCAGTTAACAGGGAAGATGAGCTGTGGCTGGAAACACGAAACTTCTGGAGCAGGTGTATCAGCAAGAACATCATCAGACCAAAACACCCTCACGGAAAGCACTGCAACATCCACAAGCGATTCTGAGGCACGTGGGCCGCTCTCCGTTTCCTTGCCTTAGGATACCACACACCAGTAGGCAGGGAGAGCAGCCAGGGCCAATCCAAGTGTCCTGAGCGAGGGCCGGGCGAGCGCGGCGCGTGCAGCAGCTGAGTGTCACCGAGGCAGCAGGGGCACGGCTCCCTGAGCGGGACACAGAGGGAACAGAGCTCTGCAGGACGAGCGCTCGCAAGCCCGGGACCTCGAACCCGACTGGCAAGAGACCGGCACCAGCGGCTCTGCTCCAGCAAGACAAGGGGGAACGATCTGTCAGGCAGGGCAAATGTCCAGCAATCAGGTCGGATGCCAGCAAGGGAGCCAGGGGAGAGGAAGCTATCAGATGAAGAGCCAGGAAAGGCTCCAAGGCTCAGCTGGAAGAACTAAAATGGAAATGGCGAATGCCAAAATGAGTGGAATCTCTTTTCTTCGGAGAAACAATTTATATTAACTTCTGCTTAGAAGTCAAAGAGGAAGTCAGTTGAGGCAGATGCTTCCAAAATTAAACACTTTGTACCAAGCATTTGGATGAACCATGCCTTCTTTGGTTAATGGCTACAGAAACGCTAATATTATGCATATTGTAACTGTATTTAGGGAGGAGAGGGGAAAGAAAACTATTTGCCCAGTTTCAGACGGACTCTCTAGATGCTTTAGGAAAGTATTATTTCCATACAGTGCAGCACAACAGCCAACAGCGTTTGCTTTCCCTCCAGATCCACATAATTCAAAGCAGAAAGCACAGCAGAGCTCTCCGTGGCCGGGAAAACTGAACATATTTATTTCCCTTATTCTTTAAATCCTTTCACAACTAACTTCATATTTTTTAAGTTTCTTTTCAAAGGTTGTTTGCACAACCAAATTTGTTGTCTTGTGTCCTTCTACACCTCTTTTTGGCCATTACTATCAAACATTTATCTAGAATTTTGGGTATCGTGAACTAGACAAAAGTGACCTACATCCCATGCTCTCTGGCTTTAGATACCGTGTGTTGTGCAGCACAGCATCACACCTTCCTGACAAGGGAAGCACAGGCAGGAGTCTCCCAGCACAAAGCCAGTCAGGAACTATGGTGCACAGCCTCAGTGTGCCCCACATGCTTCTTAGAAATCCCACTGCAAGGGATATTAGAAAGGAGGCTAAAAGTAGCACTGCTCTCTTTAAATTGGATTGATGATTACAAATGCAGAAGAATATATATATATATATTTTTTTTTATTTATTTTTTTTTTCTGGTAGAAGCCACATAACTTAATGAACAATAGGTCACTTAAAGTAATTATATGGACAGAGTGAAAGAAACCAGCTCTGTAATCACATGAGAATAAAAGAACACAATAGAAGTGTAAAAGAATAGGAAAAAAAAAAAGGGAATCAATACACTGAATAAGAGACACGGTATCTGAACAGTACTGTCAAATCTCTTCAAGCATTGTTAGACCTTCCTCTTCAAGAGCTCACACTCGGTAACACGACCCACTGCTCCAGATCGGGTACTTTTTTACTGTGGATTTCCAGGGCTGCCACGCTTCACCGTTGGCTAGATGGCTCTCAGAAGTTTCAAAATCCATACTTTTTGCCATCTATCTTTCCACACCCCTGTTTTTCCTGGCATGTGACATGGAACAGGCTGCATTTTTTTAAGGTGTCAAACATGCCAAGAGCTGGAATGTTTTCAGTGTCGTATTTTTAACCGTGTCTAAAACTAGAAACGAAAAGGAAGAGATTTAATTCAGTGTAAACATTCCCTGCAGCCCATTTTCAGCAAGGGACCGCGTCCAGCGCCAGCCACGGTCGTGCCCCGGGCGTCGAGGGAACTGAGACCATCCCTTTCTCCAAGCCTCCTTTCTGCAAAATCCACTCCGGCGCCTTCCCCGCTTTTACGGTGTGACCCAGCGCCTCTCGCGCGGTGAACATCCCTCCCTCCCGCACAGCCAGGGAGCGGGGAAAGGAGCCGAGCTCATCACCGGGGCAACTCGCCCCGCTGCCCACGGCGCGGCACGCCCGCGATGCCGGGAGCCCGGCGCCGGCGGCACCGCAGCCCGGGGGAGGTCGCGGCCGCCGCGCCCCGCCCGTGCGGCGGTGCCGGGGCTGGGGAGCGCCGCAGCCGCCCGGACCCCGCCGGCGCCCCTGCCCCTGCCCTCGCCCCTCGCCCTCGCCCGGTACCTCGTCTCCGAAGCGCACCACCTTCTGCCCGGTGTTGAGGCGCAGGCTGGGGTAGGAGGCGGGCGGCGCGGGCGGGCGGGCGGTGCCGCGGTGCGCGGCGTAGCGGGCCTGGACGTGCGGCTCCACCAGGCACTTGTCGATGATCTCGTCCTGCTGGCGGGGCGGCAGCCGCTCCCACTCGGGCCCGTAGCGCTCGCGGATCCGCTCCTTCTCCGCCATGATCTTGCGCGCCATGGGGCTCAGCGAGGAGAAGTAGCTGAACCGCTTGCGCTCCCGCTCGTCCAGCGGCCGGTTCCCGTTCATCACCGCCGTGCGGGACGCGGCGATCGCCGCCGCCATGGAGGCCATGGCCACCCCGCCGCCGCCAGCCCCGCGCTCGCACGCCGGGATTGGGGATGGGAACGGGAAGAGAACCGCCTCCTCCGCTCCCCGCCCGCAGACGCCGCCTCCCTCGGTCCCTATAAAGCCGGGCGGCCGCCTCCCCGCGCCGCCCGCCCCCCGCCCGCCCCGCCCGCGGGGAGCCGGCCTTTCTCCGCCGCCTCGGGCCGGGGGCAGGGAGCGAAGCGGGGACACCGCCTCCCGGCCTTGCTTCGGTCTCGGAGCCGTCGATAGAGTGGGGCTGAGCGGGCCCCGCGGCCCTCAAGCGCTCCTGGCCATAGCGCTCATCTCCCACAGCCCTTCCCCTTCTTTCCCGAGGAGGTAAACTGTAGTATTCCCACGCTGCCGGGCCAGGAGCACCAGGAAAGGACTTGCCTCGGCTGGCAGAGGAGCACCGTGCCCAAGAACCTGTCTTTCTTCACTCGTGTTTAACACGGTAGAAGGTCCAGCAGCTGGTATCACAAGAGACAGGATGCCTGGCACAGGCGCTTTTGTCCAACTCCAACAATTAGGGTGCAAGATGGTCTGAAGCCTCTGTATTAATTTGATAGTGAAGTTGCAGCCTAAGCGTAACAAGTCTATGCAATAGGCATTGGTTACATTGGTAAAATAGATTCCTAAAGGCTGAAATAATTCGGTGTTCTGGTCTCTTCCTTTGCTGTACAAATGCTCGTTTCCTGTAACAAGTCCTTATTTTGGCAAAGGATTCACCAAGGTCCCACACACAAACTCCCCAAAGATGACCAGTCTCAAGATTTATGTGAGATTAAATCTATTTTGACTTTTGGCCTAGGTAGTAGCAGGGGAGTTTTTATTACCTTCAAAGTGTATTACAAAATAGCACAAATATTGAGGTTCAGATTAATGATTTTTCATTGCTTAGTCTAGTTTTTTTTCCTCATTCTGCTTTCTTTAGTATCATTCTTAATAGATAAATGACTGGGGCTGCAATACAATAATGTTCCCACTTAAGAATTCAAATGGTATTGCTAGACCAGCTACGGTGACACAGAAGAGGATGGAAAATGATAATTAGATTTCTCCACGTACTTGGTTCTTAGGAGGTAATTACAGTTCCCCAAGTCATCACATACCAGCCCAGTTATATAATCCTGTTTTGTTTGTTAAACTTGTTTGAGAGCACTTGACTTGAGCTCGCTTTCTTTCTTAGTCATCTGCATCACACCCAGAGAAAGCAGCTTTTGAAACACGTTTGTAGGCACACACACACTCATAAGAGGTGCAATACACATTACCCTGAACCCTCCCGTGATCTCCCATTAATCTCTTGTGCCTGCCACAGGGCTGGAAATGAAGTCAGTCACAGCAGTAAGAAATGAGGACAAGGAAACCCAGACAATTGTACACAGTTTGTTTGCCCAGGCAGTTTTTTTCTTCAGCACCACGCCTTCTCCACTCCCTCTTGTCTAATCCCCAAAACAAAACCCCTCCTTTTTATAGTTCCCAAGACTCTCTAGTCAAGTACCAACGTAACTTCCCTTTCTCAATGAATACTACAAGGCATAACAAAACTTACAGGCTTAGAAGATCACCTTAGAACACAATCAAGGTATAAAGTTAGGCACAGTTTCCAGGCTGCTGTTTTTTTCCACGAAAATAACGATTCCTCTCCTCTTTAATGAAATGTAGTAGAGGTTTCTTAAACTTCTGGATTTTTAAACAGAAGCAAATAATGCTTATTTCTAGTGTGACAGAAGAAGGTACTCAAGAATAGAATGTTGGGAATACCTGTGTCACAAATGGGCAGCATCCCATTCTGTCAATGAAGACTTACAAGCCTCCTTTATCCTTACTTGCAAAGAAATACTTACTTTTGCCCTTGACAGAAATTCTGATCAAGAAAAGTTTAGAATTCATGTTCATTAGTACTAAACAGACAGGTGGTCAAATTTGCCTTTCTTATGGATTGGTTAAGGAAACTTGACTTTCCAGAATGCTGCCAAGTCTGTCCAACAAAAATAACTCAAGGAACACTAGCCAGTGCTCCCAATATACTTTAATCCTGTCAATCTGTTAATAACTTTTGCCAACCACCACCATCAATGGGTACTTGGAGAGTGTTGTGCTTCTAACATTTACTCAGCGAGAGCCTAGCTCCAAATAAGTAATTGGTTTGGTTCATTTCCAAATGATGTTTCCCTGAACTCCATTCTTCTAAGCTGACATCTCTTCCTTCACTGGACTGCACTACATTAAATGCTTGTGTATTCTCCAGTTACTCACACATGGTAGAGCTCTAAGCTTTCTGTGCAGAAGTCAGAGGCTTTGAAAAAAAACAATGAGAAGTAGTATAGAGTTATTTCCAACACAGATTGCTTTTCTTTTTTCTTTTAATAAATTTTCACCTGCAGAATGTTCAGTTTGTAACTGTGATCAAGTTTCTTACTGCTCTTCAGTTTGGCCCCTGAATAACTATTTCTGTTAGTGTGTCTTAATATGAAAAAGCAGTTGTTCTACTTCTTTTTTTCTTTTCAATATTATTGGTCACAGAAAGATTTCTTTTACTGGTGATACATAGTCAAGTAAGTTTGTTCTATTAAAAAAAACCCAAACAAAATCAAACCATTTTGACCATGATTTGCCGTTTGAAATAATTTATGAAGCAGTACCTCTTGGCCTTTTATTTTTTATAAATTATACAACAACTATCGTTTTTTTTAGACAATGAGATGAGTCTGTATTTAGTACTTCAATCATCGTTCTCAGGGTTGGAAAAGTCTCTGATACTGAGGGTAGGCTCTTGTAAGAAGGTGAAATACTGAAAGAGAAAAAAAAAAAGAAGTCATTTTTTGATGAGTTTTATAATTTACATGCAAGTTAACACGTTAAACTTAGACTTCTCTTCATCCCCTTCTCCAACAAACCTGGGACCCATGTCAAGAGGATCAGGCTTGGGGCAGATTGGCTGAAGGCTGCTGGGCAGAGAAGGAACTGCAGGTGCTGGTTGACAGCAGCTGAACATGAGGCCGCAGCGTGGCCAACAAGGCCGGTGGCACCCTGGCCTCTGTCAGCAATAGTGTGGCCAACAGGACCAGGGCAGTGATTGTCCTCCTGTACTTGGCTCTGGTGAGGCCACACCTCAAGTCCTGTATCCAGTTTTAGACACTGAGGTGCTGGAGTGAGTCCAGAGAAGGGTAGTGGAGCTGGTGAAGGGTCTGGAGCACAAGTCTTAGGAGAAGCAGCTGAGGGGAGTGGGGTTGTTTAGCCTGGGGAAAAGGAGGCTTAGGAGTGACCTTATTGCTCTCTACAACCACCTGAAAGGAGGGTGTAGCCAGGTGGGGGTTGGTCTCTTCTCTTAGGTTAACAAGGGACAAGACCAGAGGAAATTGGTTTAAGCTGCGCCAGGGAAGGTTTGGATTGGATATTAGGAAATATTTCTTCATGTGAAGGGTGAAGACATTGGAATAAGCTGCCCAGGGAAATAGTGCAATCACCATCCCTGGAAGTCATCCAAAGTGTGTGAACGCAGCACTTGGGGCCATGGTTTAGTGGTGAACACAGTGGTGCTGGATTAGCGGCTGGACTCAATGATCTTAAAGTTTTTTTCCCAGCCATAACGATTCAACGATTCTCAAAATCTGCTCTTCACAAACAGCTCTTGCATTTCATGACTACTCCTTCACCATACAAAATGAAAACAATGTCTACATAGAAGAGCTTTCAAAAGCTGCAGAAGTTAAAGAAAAAAAATGTATTGCTTTAAGTCTTCCAGCAGATATTTACCATATCCACTATTATTTGTCTACCACAGACAAATTAGCCACTCAGGCTAATTACCTTCATATTATTACATATATTACAGTCCGTTGGACTGTAGTTCTTCAGATTTTTTTCCTCAGCAAAGACAGCTTTAGCATTTTCTCCACTCTGTCTCATTTCCTCACCTATTATACATCTCTAATTTGACCCAACAATTCTCTAGGTTCTACTATACTACAAAGTGATATTGATTGAAAATAAATTGTTTCGGCAGGGTTATTTTTAACATGAATGACTTCCCTGATCTGGTTTGACAGGGATTCCCTTAAGTTTCAACAGTACAGCTGAGGGAGTCAGAAACACGTAGGTAGCACTGAAACGTCTTAAGCTGACTTGACTCCCAAGAAGGAAGTTTCTCATTGGTAAAGATATGTCTAAAAAAAAAAAAAGCAACAAACCCACAAAACCAAAACCAGCATAAATAGAGAGTTAATAAAGAAGATAATTGTGAGAATTACAGAAAAAAAATGTGGGAAACATAAATATTTTTTATTTCCAAGACAAGCATGTCTCAGTATTTGTGCAGACTACTTTTAACAGAAACCACAACTTGCTACACCTGTAGTTTAGAAATGTCACTCCTTAATGAATGCTGAATTTGACTCATTTACAAGTAGAATTTTAGCCTAAGTTTAACAAAGATGTCCTTGAATCTTATTAGCCCTCTTCACTTAGGAAGGGATTTTATAGTCTACTGAAATTCACCAGGCTCAGAACCCCTGATAATAAAGTTAAACAACACTAATCAGTATGAGGCGTTTGGCACTAAGAGCAGCTGCAGAGTTCCACAGTCTCTAAGAAGTTGGACCAGACCTCTAAGATCCTGTTCAAAGCAAGGTCAACTGAGAAGTCAAATCAGAGTGTCAAGGCTTTATCCTGACAAGTCTTGAAAATCTCCAGGGGTGGAGACTGCACAGCCTCTTTGGGCAGTCTGCTGATGAAAAGATTATGCCAAGTCTAAACGTTGTTTCAACTCATGCACATCGCTTTTTGTCTTCCCACCAAACACTCACAGGTCCTGCAGAGCTACTCTTACATCAAAGCATTACCTTCTCCAGGCTGAACAAGCCCAGCTCTCTCCTGTTAAGGCATTACTCCAGACCATTGGCTATATTGGTGGCTCTCTACCGAATTTGTTCTTGTTTATTTGTCTTTACTGTAGCTGAATGCAGAATTTCAAGTGTGGTCCAAAGTGATGAGTACCGCCTAAATCTGGTTATCCAAACATCAACTTAATCCATCTAGTTGTCCTTTTGTCCAGACCATAATGTGCTATCTTGATATGAGAGTACTGTGGGACCCTCGCTGAAGGAAAAATAAACATTAATTGCTCTCGTCACCCCGAAAAGTCAGTTTTTACTGGAGAAGCATCACTGGGTCACAGAACGTTAGGTAAGTTCATGTTGATTGTTTTCTGTGACTTTTTCCTTCATTTCAACTGAAATGCTTTCCTAGAGGACTCCATCTAGGGATCAAAATGAGGCTGACCAGCCAACAGTTTCTCTGGGTTTCCTTTTGGCCTTTCTGAAGAGGAACTCAAGATTTCCTTTCTTACAGTAACCAGCAATATCCCCTGATGCTTCCAAGGTTACAGATGGCCCCCTAAGGACCTTGGCCAATTCTCTCAGAACCCTTTAGCTGTCTTGACCCTGACTTGATGCATACTAGAACTGGTGTCATATCAGGCCCGATTTTTAGATTTTTAGATTTTGTACAGAGAATAACAACTAGGGGACCAATCAAATGCACCTGATTAATCATAACTCCTTGTCAGTGTATGCAGTATTAAATTATAAATTCGTATGAAAATCAAAAATTTGAAGCATTGCACAAAAGTCATGCACCTATACTAAGTAATGTAATTCTCCATACTCAAAATGTCCACCTACTTTGAAAACACTTATTCTCCAAATCAAAATAGAACTAAAGGATAAGCAAATTCCTTTGGATATATAGTTTGAAGAGACCCATAGGAATTTTTAAAATGGGTCAAAATTTCCCCTTGCTTTGTTCACTCGTTGCCACGTCTACTAATGATAAGCCATAATATAAGAAGACAAATTTGACCCACTGGATAAACTGAAGAGGATATTAATCCAAATAATTTCCTCAGAGGACAATACTCACATAACTGAATGTCTAGACTACTAACTACTCTGTTAGACTAGAAATATACTACTGTGTGTGTAAATGCAAATCTTGTCTCATCAGTTCCTAAACAGTGTTAAAAAATATACTGAATCCTTTACTAAACTCATAATTTCTAAGTAACATTTCTTAGTGTAGGCTTGAATTTTACATATAGTGTTTCACATTTTATGTCCCCATTCCCCATCTGAACTAAAGGATTTACCTTTTTAGATTCATCCAGCTCCTTGCTATTTTGCTAAAAGCTTCAGACCCTGGTGCTGTCATGGCTTCAAAATCAACCAGCTGAAAACACAAGGAAACAAAAGAGATATTAAGAAATTACAAAATTTTAAATTTCTCAGCTCCAGGAAAGGCTTTGAGGGCTTTGTTACTTATGTTCTTGGTAAGACAGGAATAAGCTTACCATCCAGTCTGTGCCCTGACTACGTTGTCCTTCACTATCCATGTGAAGTCAGCATTCAAGCCAGGCACTAAAATTCTGTGTGGGGTTTGCACACCCCAACACCACCAATACTGGAAGCTACACTGGCCATGGTTACTGAATGACTCGCCAGGCAGCAACAGGACTCTTGGCTACTGTGCACCTTTGACTTCAGAGCAGCCTGAAAACACGTGTTGTCTTAAGTCTGGGACCAGCTTAGCCCTTCCAACAACTCCAGCAAAAAACAAACTCCAATTTCAATCACCAGTTTCTTCCACGTCATGAAAGCTTTTTTAGAAAAAGGCTTATTTGTATTCAGGCACTCTGTTTCAGGAAAAACTCTCAAAGGTAAAGGCGTCCCCCAATGTTCATGTAAGTCAGAAATTCTGCTTAGTAGTAATCCTGAAACTCTGCTTGCCTGCATAAAATCAGTCAGCAAAATACTTCTCTATCAAGTCCTAAGAAAATACTTAAGAAGCGCCACAGAAGTGTTTTACCTTAGCTTGAACTCCCACAGAATGGAGAAGACACCAGCTTATGGTGCACTGGAAAGAAGCTTTCTTGCTGCTAAGCAAATGCTGCATGCTCTTAAAAGCTACTAGAGTTCATTGTACTCAAAGGAGTACATTGTTTTCAGAGCTTTCTAGAACAAAAGAGAAAAATCACCCTTTCTTCAGTTATACACACGCAGGGTATTTTCTTCAACAGCTTGGATTCTCACTGGAATTTTACTGATTCTTTTGACAATACAATTAAAGAGACAGATGTTCTCACTCCTTTCATGCTAAAAAGGTAATGCAGCTAACAACCCCCGACTGTGGAAGAAAAGGTAATCCTTTATTAAACAAGGTGATATAATACTCAAATACTCTATTGAGCAAGGAGGTATAATATTCAAATGCAGTCACTTAAAAACTAGGACTTAGTTTAACTTCAGCAGAACACAGAGGGGAAGGAGGAATCAAGAGAAGTTGCAAATCCATTTCTACTAACCAAGCCCTAAAAGCTCTATAATACACTGAGAGTACAGGCAGAAAATTTCTGCTGTGCACCAGAAAAGTCACTAATTCTGCCCCAGTGCTCTCAGAACCCTTCTCAAAGCAAGCTCAAAAGAGCAGCTCAGCACACTGGAAATGCTTCAGTAACAGATCTGTAATTCCTGTGGGATGAAACTGATGCAATCTGACTAATCCAAATTATTGCACATACCAACTCCAAATTCACCAGCTGTCAGATTAGCAATGGAATTTTCAACACTCTCTCAGGCTGCAAGTCATCATAGCATACAGCTGACCCATCTCCAGCAAATAAACATGAAACTTCCATTCATTCTCACAGCTCTTTCCCCGCATTTACAAGTATTACTTCCTCCATCAAGACTGAGCTAATGTACTTTGATACTTGCCTTTCCTTTAGGGATTTTTCCTGATACTTCTTTTCCACTTGCCATTAGTGCTCCCATGATCACTGAATAAGCTATCACACTAAAAGAATAAAATTAAAAGCAACAAATTGAGTAGAAGTCTTTCCATAATGTTATTTTAGACTACAAAAGAAATGGAACATAGTATTGTTTCATAGAAGGCTAGTAAATATTACTGTGCTAGTTATTTTAGAAGAAAAAAAAACAAGCACCAAAAAGCGTAAAAAGTGAAGTCACTGTAACTACCCAAAATCACTAGAATAAAGTTACGAACCTATGGAATTTTATTAATATTTCTACATTAGTCAGAACCATATTTTCAGACTTTGAAGTTCTTTAGACTTGACAGGGCTGAAAACAAAGCAGACTCCTGCTCTCAAGACTATCAGCTGTAGCCCAGAAGAGTTTATGAACTGCAACAGAGCTAGAGACACTGTAAAGCTGTTCAGTTATTTAATTTTTAGCCTTTTTTTTTTTTTTAACTGTGAATCTCAGACAGCATTTCTCTTAATTTTTACATTATATAAGATAAATGCAAAATCTGATTATAAACTCCCAAAATCTCAAGTGGTTTTTTCATACTGAACTGCATCTAAGAATAAGATTAAAGATGCTAAGTGCTTTATAGAACAGATTCAGAATAGTCTTAGATGTAAGCAGGTTTGCATTAAACTAGAATTCCAGTTGAAGAGTTCTGTGACATATGGGACTTTATCCAACAGTTTCATTTGGCGACCCTAACAGTTGCAACAGTTTACTAAAACAATATTTTAGTGTATTGCATTAAATTATGTCAAAGTATATTTCATCTTAAATACACATTTCAGAAAAACTTCCTAAGTGAAATTACAGTGGTGAAAGACAATATGGATGAGAAAACCAAGCATTACAATTTAAAAATGACACTTCTCAATGTGTGAGCTTATGTCTATAAACATGGACTACTTGTCATTTTAAATATACAAGCAGCTATTGATAGTTACCATTAGCAATTACAAACTAGCTTTTAAAACAGTACCAAGTCAGTTCCCATTGTCACAACAGCACAAAAGGAGAGCCTGTGCAGGGCACACAGCTCTGTTAAAAAATATTAATATCAAAAAATACATTAAGATACTGCAAGACATGGACACTGTACATCAGGCATTCAAGGTAACAGACATGATGAATACCAACACTAACCTAGATCCTCTTGAAAGTGGCATTAAATTATAGAAGTAGTAAACTAGAGACAGGATCAAGTTACAAACAGCATCTACTTCCTAAGAGAGAGAGAAAAAAAAAGTGTGAATTAAATATCATTTAATAGCCAGGTAATATCTTATAAAGATACACATTGGAAAGTCTTATGTTACCACAATTATTTTTTAAGAACCATTTTGAATGTGAAAATGTCAAACGGTGAAGTTTGAAGTCTGATTAACAGATATTTAAACAAACTACTTTGTTGTATTTTTAACATTTATGTGAAACATAGTTTACCTACACACCTATCAAAGGATGAAAAAGCACAAGCTCAAATGTAGTCAGATTGGCCTAGCATATCAAACTGACGAACACAATTCTAGTGCTTCTCACAAATTCGTGTTACTCATCTTATATGTACCCACCATGAGCCAAATCCTAAGCAGTACTTCTAGGGCTGACAACAAAGGCTATCTCAGACCCAGGAGGAAAATAAGAAAAGACCAGAACACACTGTGACATTGAGACCTTGCCTGGACACTCTCTAGTACTGCAGGCAAAGCACAGCAAATCTTAAAGTAACAGACAGAATTATAGCAACTTCATATGGTATTTGTCATAATTGGGTTTAAGTAACTTCATTACCTAAGAACTCTGTCAACAAGTATTAGAACAGGGACTATTAAACAGAGAGTAGAAAAATATAAAAGGCTTTTTCAAGGAATTAATAATTCCTTGAACAGCCTTACCCCCAGCTCTGCAGACAGAATTAGAATTTTTCCTTTAGCTGTTAGATCCTTATATAGTGCATCTATTTCTGCATGATACAGCTGTGTTCTCTCTTCTGTCGTCTGAGTTTCTACTGAAAACAGTATGTTCCCCACTCTGTTAAGCAGATGAAAAAGAAAAGGAGGTAAGAAATTTTTGAACAGAACTTGATGCATATCCAGGGTAAATTACAAATCTACTACAGTTACACATCACCTTTTTCCTATCATCTTCCTTAGGCAGGAGATTATGTGCATTACTTCCCATTTAACTGAAAAACCCCAAAAATCACTGAATTAAAAATTCTACATCACATTCTAAGTTTGAAAGAATATATAAAGACTGCCACCTAATCGAAGATGAAGTATTTCCATTGAAAAATACCTGACAAGCATTATTGTTTCATTTAAACTGTGGATAAAAAATAAGAAATATGAAATTTTAAAATATCTTCACAGACTTAGGATTTTTGTATAGAACACAGAGTGCAGTTTTCTTCATTTCTAAACTACCAAAACAGGATTGTTTTGGTATAAAGCAGTTACAAACTATGGATCAAAACAGAATGAATGATACTGAACAAAGTTTGTCTAGAACAAAGTTAGGCTATTTACTGACACCAAAATATTCTCCTCAAAATAGTGAGGCCATATATTTAATGCTCTTTCACCATTTATAAGCCTGTGATTTAGAATGTAAAATAAAAACCCAAGAGATACATTAACATTTTAGCAAGGAAGTTTGGATTCTATGCCACTAATTGAAAGTACACATCTGGGAAAAATCCCAATGCACAGAATTTTATTTTGTAAAGAAATGTATTTATTAGTATGACATCACTTCTGAGCTTCAGACTTGCTCATTTGTCAGAAACACACGGAATCAGAGTCCAAAAAGTGAGACATTAACTATCTCACTCAGAGAGTGACCTAAAGGCTTCTGATTGTTCTCTCATACATTCGAGTAATTTTTAAATTTTCCCCTGCAGATAGGTCTACAAACACCTCAAATATAAAAAAGACCAAAATCTCAAATAGAAGAGATTGTCTCCTATTCTTAGATCACAGAAATTTCCATTCTCTTCAGGGCTTCTCAGTCAACAAAAAAGACAAGGTCTCACAAGAAGAAATGTATTTTGATATGTATAAAGAGGTATTTGATATTTTTCCCCTTTAGGCATTTTATAGTCTAAGCTGAAAAACAAGGTCTCTTTTTACTTTTGTGCTATATGTTAAGAGAATCAACTCAGTTCCATCAGTGTATCCATATTCCCTTTTTCTTGAAAACACAACAGGAATCAAGTCCTCAAATGAATAAACTTTAGTTATTTACAAATGTCACTAGTGAAAAACAAACCCCACTTCATGTGAGCAGAAACGGCATTTCAGACAATTAATGGCTAATAGTTCACCATTACTTAATGTCCCTTAACCCCTGAAAACAGTGAACATACTTATCTCCAGTTATTGTAATTGAGAATCCATCATATTCTTTCCCTTGATCCTTCAGGCTGGGAACTTTTGTGTTCACAGTGAATCCATCTCTGGTTTTACTGTTAAACTGCTTTCAAAAGTTAAAAAAAAAAAAAAAAAAAAAAAGTGATATTAGAGGTAGCAGAGACAGAGACTGCCTACCTGTTGCTTTGAAGCACAAAGTACATGGAGTAGAAACGAACACGGACAATCTTAGCGAACAGAACAAAGTTACTCTTAGCGCCACTATTTCATTCATCCTTTATTTCCTGCAGAATGGAAACCATAAACACTGAATGAGGCATAGTGGCACTCAACTTTATAACGAAATAGTGAATAAAATGTGCTGTTTATGAAAAGCAACTGTACAAAGCTGTTCAAGTTGTATAGATTCCTCCCCAAGTTGCATATTGATGGTAATCTTTTGGCGCAATGATGTAAATGGAAAAGCAGGAATTTGAGATCCCATTTTGTGTTTACACTAAGAAGTGGCTGTATTCGTCCAAGTGTGAATTCCAGAATACAACTCAAAGAAACAGTTTCTTAACTGTGATCCAGTTTCAATTGATGTTTATCCACATAGGAAGGAAAATATCTCTAGGTTTAAGAATTTTACAAAGCTACGTTATCTAAGAGTAACACTGTAGCCAGAGAGTCTAAACCAGACAGGACTGCATTTAAGCAAAGCCAAAAGCCCAACTTTCCACATACAGCATTTTCCAGCTACCCAAATCACCCAATTACATCACTATTAGAAAGATTTATTTTATATAGGCACTAATAATGACTAATATGCACTAGTATTTACTCAGGCAGTTATTTGTATTAACCCAAAACCTGTGATTCAAAGTGTTTTGTTCCAGGAGAATCTGCATTTATTTTGTAGGAACAAAAAGCCTCTGGTGAGACAGCATTCCACTTCGATAAGTTTGGAATGGGATCCAGGAGACTCAAACCAGACCCAAATATACAGGTATGGAAACTGGGAAGAATATTTGTTGCCACTTGAGACGTTTGCTTTGAAATAATAATGTAAAGTCCACTATGCTTATATATTTTCATTATCCTCTTGGAGCAACCTGTATTTTTAATTCCACCAGTAGCATTTTTTCTGGCCTCAGATTTCTAAGTAACCACACTAGATGCACACGTTTGTGTGCCAGTATGGAACACGTAGTTGTCCATCCACCCCAATATCTACTACCTCTTTAGCAAAAGCTTTTGCTTAGGTTCAGTTTGTATCCACTTGGTTTCATCTTTCAAAGCCAAGGACAGTAATATCAAAAGGACATCTGAAATGAAGGTGTCTTCAAAGAACATATATTCACAATATATTATAAAAACCCATAGAAAAATGTAGTGCTTAGCCACATAGTTCCTGTAAAGATAACTGTAATGCATGATTGAGCACTAGTACCCAGAACACATCCAAACCCAGACAGTCTGTCAGGAGTAGCAGCAAGGCAGCTTCAGAGATCTCTGCTCTGTGGCAACCCAGCTGCTTTGCTTAGATACAAAATTCCAATGTGGACACACGAGATAAGAAAGTAAAGAATTTGTCTCTATTAAGCATAACTGTTTCTTCCCAAAATTTATTCTGCTCTGATTAAAGCTCTGTACGCTCCTTTAAAAAGACATACTTTGTAACTTTGTTTCTGCAACCCCAAATCCTTCCATGCTGCCCACCCTACATTAATTTGGAGGAACGGAGGGGAAAGGGGAACAACTTTTACTTAAACCCAGCTCAAGCCTTACTACTCAAGTTGAGATAAGGGTATAAATCATTTGCAGGTCAACTTTTCTACAAAGACCACCAGCAGCAGGAAGAAAACCTACAAGTTTCCCACTCCTTATTCGCCAAGTCTTCCTAAGCTCAAAACTGTTATCCAGGATTTCATTTTAGCTGTCAGTCACAAAGCACAGCTATTCCCCCACTTTCCTGTGCCAGCCCCACCACATACTGAGCTGCACCAAGGAACCTAAAAGTCAAAAGAGCTTCCATATTCCTAATCTTTCAGGCACATCAATCAATTTTCTCCTTCCTATTATACAGGCACAGAGTGAGCCCACTATGGCAGATCCAACCACAAACCCTCTCTGCTGAGAAGGCTGGCTTCAAAGAAAAGAATTACATTTAACATTCTGGTTCCCTATAATTTTGTTACCAATTCACAGTTAGGCCAAGGATTTCAAATATACATCACCCATTTGAACATATCAAAAGGAAAGGTCCCACCCTATGTATGAAGATTTGGAGTAACCTGAGCTAGTATTTCCAGTTACTCATTTTAAGTTTATATACTATGGTTTTATTTTGAGGAACTCAATATGCCCCAGAACACATTTTATGATTTTTACCATATATTAAAGTTTTTCTGTAATTTACCTTCATGATGGGAAGAAGATCTTCTACTTTATGTACCTTTTCCAAAGCTTCTCGAACCTCTAGCAGTCCTTTTGGATTATTAGCACTGGAAAAAAATTAAATATGAAATACAACAGTTGAACACATGTAGCATTTCTGGAAATTCACATACCTTTAACCTAATCAGCCATAGTGAAGTAAGTTATTAGAAGTTAATTATTTATTTTCTGAAAATTACTTCCTTTATACTTGTCCACATGCTCTCCTTATATTTCAAAAAGCAAATTTCTCCTATATCAGCTCAGCTTATTTTTTTCAGCTCCAAACCTCAATTTCAGTATTCAGATTTATCTTACTCTAATCAATTACTCTACCTGACTCCTGCTATTGGCCTCTCAAAAGCATCAAACAGCGGTGGCATGAGTGTGTGTGGGAAGGGGGTTCTAGGTGAGGAAAGACTGAAGAAGACAGTTAAAATTAGAAATATTCTGCACAAAATACACACATCTGTGTAGCCTCAAAGGCAAGTAAATACTTCAGACACAGGCACAGCTGGATCATGAAGAAACCTGCTGAATTATTGCTGTAATAATTATTAATTACATGATACCAGATTTTAAGAACAGAATTATTGTAGAAATCACAGTACAAAATGGTCTGGTTCAAGGTCAAATGCTACTGGGCTTACTCTGAACAAACTTCCTAGCAACAGAGGACAGACTGCCAGTTACTAAAGAACTTACATAGTTTTAGCAACTATCAAATTTCTAAAACTTAAACATTTTCAACTATTATAAGGAATTTCTTAGCTTTCAGGTTTTGATATTTAAGTAGCATAATGAGATTGAAAAACAGAACTCAGTATTTAAGAAAAGTCACCAGGTCAAAGGAAAACTAGAGGGTTTAAAGCTAAAAGAATTTTTTAGGTTTTTATGTTATCAGAATACTGAGCCACAGTATTCAGTACAGATGCCAACATCAATTTTCGTATTACCTTTAGTTGTATTATTTCATTCAGGAGTCTACAACTCTCTTCAATTCCAGTTAATTCAAAACTACTTGTCAAACACCTGTTTCAATGAAAATTACCTCCCATAGCTTCTTTTTTCTTCTTTTTTCTTCTTTTCCTCACTTCTTAATAAACTAATCTCAATAGTCAGAGTAACTGGACTTGATTCTACCAGAAGGAAACCCAACATCCTTAATAAATCATATGCTTAGAAAGAATAGAGATCCAATCATGACAGAACTACGGCTACAAATTCAAAACAGTTATTAGTTTCTAGGTACACTGTAATTCACAGAGGTTTTTTTTCCCTATTAGCTTAAGTTTCTTTATGTGGCAATGAACAGAGTTTTCCATTTCCAGTAGGAATTAAACCAATTATATATACTAAGGAAACCAGAACTTACTAAACTAAGAAAAAAAAAATCTCTCAGACTATGTGAAATGAGTATTATGTAAATTTCAGATCACTATTACCAGGTGAACAAAGCAGGGGGGAAAAAAGTTGTAATTTACCCATGATAAACAAGGATCCTGTCTTTGATAAAATGAAGAATTTTCTCAAAGTATTCCAGGTACCGCATGTTAATGACCTGTCCCCTACAAAGAAAAGAAAGGGTTTTTTGAAGTCTTGTTTTTCAACCCAACATTCCAGGACAAAAATATTACTCATTAATATTTGACACAATTTTATTCACAGTAGCTCTGTAAATTAAAGGAATGAACCACATAGGGTGTATCTACACGATGAATTGCCAATCCCCCATTTTTAAAACAGATTACATTGTGAACTTGCTCAAACTCAAGTCTCATTAGAACTGTTCCCTGATAAACTGCTTTCCATGCACATTTCCCCATTTTTAGTGTGCCTGATGCTAGCAAATCTTATCTATATGATAATTATCAAGTTGTAAAAGATAAAATCTTCCCTAGACTCATAGATACAACACAACTAGAAAAGAATTCTCAATCTGCACATCTAGAGAACCAACACTTCCCAGTTTACGTATTTGGCAATATAGATGTTGATCTGCTCTGACTGTCCATATATATTTTTTTTATTCACCTATGTCCCTCTATATTGAAATAATTTTGCTTTTAATCCCAACAGCTACAAGAAGAAACTGAAAAATAAAAACATTTAAAAGGTGTTGCTTTTTCCCTTGGACTACTAAGTAAAAAAAAAAAAAAAAAATCAATATTAAAATGTGGTAGAGACCTGTTAGGATTATAATCACTCTTATCACTCTTAGAGGAGAAATTACATACCATTACTGCATTTGTAGAAGTCCTCCCTCTTCTCCCAGTCTACAAAACAAGATTTTATAAAGCAAGCGTTATCGCCCTCTGAGGAAGCAAAACCACTGTCAATCACAGGAAGCTGTGTACACCTAACTTTTTCTTTCCACTTTAAGGGACTTTTGGCAGCTCAAGTCCCTGTCTAATGTCTCACTTGACAGTCTCTCAACTAAGGAGGCCTAGTCTCAGAAAACCAGCAGAAACAGTCCTCAAAAGCTGAACAGATTTAGAACACATACACATATCTGCACATAGGAAAGGGAGGCAGGAAAAGCGGAAGGATGAAGACAAACCTAATATACAGAATTTGCCCTTGTTGTACGTCCCATCGTTTTCCATCTGTATTAAAAAAATATCTGTACAACAGGCAGTAGCGTGTCAGTATAAGGAAGTGGATTCTCCTTTAGTGTCATCTTGGAAGATACATCCAAAGCAGGCCTATCATTCTATAAGGCCATCTAGAAGCTATTGTACCGAGACAGACTTTTGGTGGGTGATCAAAAGCAATTTGTGCTTATTCCCACCCTTTCTTCTTGTTTAGTAAACACTACCGCCAAGAACTCAGAAGTTGCAGTGTTCCATAGTGTCTTGTTTTTTTAAATATGAACATTAAGCACACCACTAATGTTTAGCTGATCACAAGTCCTTGCTTTGTCTATGAAATCAACTAAAGCTTTCCAAAACATTTTCTATACTTTAACTCAGACTTACTAGCTTGGATCATTTAAGCCAGAAAGGAGAGAAGCCACATTCACCCTTGTCTATAGACCAACAAAGAGACAGCTGACACACCTGCATCTTGAGAACATTAACATCTGAAAGCCTACCAGAAGTTGTGAATGCAAGATGTTTCTTATACCTCTTTTAAAAAAGGTCCCTAAATTGACACAAAACAAAAAAGGAGTTTGTTTTCTGACACACTCCAAACATCTTGGCATTCTGAAAAAGAAAAAAAAATTAAAATTCAGCAGACACTGAATGCTAGTGCCTCCATGACAAGACTCATTTGACAGGAATCACTGAACAATACTGGATTCCCAGTGGAAACATTTTGAGTAAAGAAAAAGGTTGTGCTAACGGACAAGTAATTCAAGTATTTCTGCCCACAGAAATTCCTGGTGTACAATTCAGATGAAATAAAACCTAGAGACAGCTTGAGCTCAGCATGACTAGGTCTTTTACGAACGTTAGAAGAACGCCCAACTGCTGTTGGCTACACTTCTTGTTTGACTGTACAGCTTTTATCTTAATACACAAAATAACCATGCAAACTGCTATTTGTCAGCCTACATCTACTGTTACACCTGGCTGTCAGGTAGCCATGCTATTATAGAAAAAATTCAGTGTTAGTCATATGGGTATGAGAATAACTTTCAAACCACAACCGAACTATAAAACAACTATGAAACTATAAAACAAAGTACATCTTCCTGAAGGACAGCCAAAAGACTATAAAGCCCTCTCAGTTAGCAAGAAAAGGGTATTAGTTCTGTGCCCTATTAGTCTCTTCAATCAGCAGTCATTTTACAAGCTGAGTAATGTAAAAAGAAAATTATACTAATCTGCATAATTCTTTAAGAAGAAATTGTCATTTAGAAATCATAGTGAACTAGAACATGCTTCAAAACTAAAATAAATTGAAAAAAACACAACCATTACCACTTAATGTGTTCATTTATTTTATCCCTCATATCATGTGAAATCATGAGGATGGAGCCAAAAGCAGAAACAAATCACAACAGAAAGGTTATCAAAGAAAGTAGATGAAGAATTTAAGGCTGGAGAACGACCAAACCAGAAAAGGTTTCCAGAGTCAAAAAGAATGCAATCACCATCCAGTACTAAAGCATAAGTAACTTCTAAGGCAGTGGTATTTAGGCTGCTTCATATCTATTGTTTCTTCAAAAAAGGCACCAAACCAGTATTTTTCAGAGAACCATTACTTAGCTATCAAATAAGCACAACCAAGATGCTGATGAGATCCCCAAAAGCCATGGCTGAGCCAAACTGAAAAGGTTAGAATTAGTTCCACTGCGGGCCTACAATTCTGAATGTTCATGAAGCTTATTTCAGACTTCTATAAAATGACCAAAACAGCTGTAACAGTACATTGTCAGTTTGGCCAGCATTCCCTGACAAAATGAAAAGAAGTGAAAAAGTACTTTGGCTACTGCAAACCAAGAGTTTCTGACAAAGAGGTTCTGTCTGTACAAGCACATATCTCTGCAGATTAAACATTTAGTGTTAGTTTCAGGACATTAATTAGTGTTGTTACATGAATGCCTTTCTGCCAACATTGATCACCGAGAAGTTAGCTTTTACTCTCACATTTAGAAATAAAACCATGAAGAAACAGGTGAAGTATGGAATGCATCTCTGTCTCCAAGTACAGATGATTGTGGTTTCTGCTGCATTTTAAATACAAGAGAGAAATGCAGCAACAGCAAAGATGGAAACAGCTTGGAGCCCAAACACTTGGCTTGAGTGAAGAGAGAAGCCTGAGCACAAGCCTGTTCAAAAAGCAATACATCTTGCAAAGTAAATGATCTGCACTGCAGTTTAATGCTGAATTAATCACTCCATAACGTAACAGAGAGGCGGCTAGGGTCCAGTCCACTGAAAGGAAGAATCAGGACAAATCCTCATTAGCCTCTGCATACGAACATCAGAACATCATTACTTTTCTCTGCCTGAAATAATTCTTAAGAAGGCTTTGTTTCCCTTATTCTCCTTTTTCAGTACAGCTTCTCAAAGAATAAAGAGATAGACATATATAAAAGCACAATAACAGATCAAAGATTGAGTGTTTCCCATGAGGGGGTGGAATAAGATGAAAGCTGGCTACATATTTACTTACACAAACACACTCTGCTCCTGTGATTGACAGTGATGTTGCCACATCGAGTCTATCACACTTGTACCACTTCAAGGGAAGTAGCACTGTCATGACTACAAATATAGTTTTGCAGCATGGGAGAAGATGGAACGTACAACAGTGGTTGAATCATTTAAATTTTACCTTTATTTGCAAGTGTAACTGTTATCTTCCACAGGTTACTTATTTTGTCATTTTTGCTTTACTCTGGCCTGCCTTGAAAACAACTACGAGAACTATGTTTTTCCTCTTCACTGTAAATTTGTATTAAAGCAAATAGAACAGCACTGTTTCAATTTTGATGCCACTGCCTTTGAGGGGCAGCATTTGCAAAAATTACAACTATGATGAACTCAATAAAATTTTTACATTTAAGGTTATTGGGGAAACAAAAACAGCATGTGAAAATATGCATATTCTGGATCCTTGTTAGAAGCTGCTACAACTCAGTTGTACAATTGAAATTCAGGAAAAAGAGGAAATATCGTAAGGGAAAATTGTGCAAAATCCCAAATGTTCCATCAGGAAACCTAAAATAAATATCAGAGTAAAACAACAAGCACATATACATTCAATACTGCAAAATGCTGTTTCACAAGGAGCTGGTAATTTCTGGTACAATCCCTTAGTGTGTGTGGGAATGCTGTTTGGTAAAACTCTCATACCTGATTAAGTTAATGTGATTATTGAAACCCCTGCTAAGGCTCCGGGCAGGCATTTGGTCCAACCAAAGCACAGGCTGGTCAGGGTCAGCTATCCTATGAAGACAAAGGATATCAACATTGGCACACGTTTCAATCCATGTAATATTTCTAATAGAGCTTTATTCACCAACAGATCAATTTTAGGCAAAAACTAGAATTCAGATATTAACTTTTCCTGAAACCCAGGGGTTTTTCTTACAAAAACCTTACAACTCAAACATTTGATATTTCTGGACTTGAAACTGTTAAGTTTATATTTGCCTTAGCTGCAATGGATCCTATAGCCTCTCACAGCTTTGCTTCAACTGGAAGATGCTATTCTGATTTTTCGCCTCCTTTATAGAAGAAAAATGGAGCATTTTTGTAAGTGCACTCATTGTACCTACACCATCCTTTTCTTTTATCAGAACCTTTCTAGTTACAGAATGGCAGCAAGTGCTCATTTTCCTGTCCATGAGTGCAGCTCTTTGGTTAGCTGGAGCACTCATCATGACAACCAATCCAGGCTTGCTGTCTGTCCTCTGTGACCATTACCTTCGCCACTTCACAGCAATATCAAACATATCTCTCCATTGCATCAGTCTGGTTTTCCCGTTCATCCGAACTTTGGAGTTTGCCCAAGTCCGCTGCACAGCTTGCATTACTTCTAGAGTGGCCAATCCCATTGCTGAGGTGAGGCAGGAGGACAGAGGTACCAACAACAGAAACAGAAAACCAATTAGAGCCAAATACTCAGTTTTGCACAGACAGGAAAACTGAAGCAGGAAAACAATGTCTTTACAGGAAAATAATGGACAACATCAAAAAGTCAGGGAGATCCTAATTTCCAGGGCCCAGATAGGTTCAGAATATGCTTATGATTATTTTAAACTTTCTATCTGATTTGAAAGAAACACAGCATAAAACTAATTTGCAGATAGAAAAGATACAGCACTCAATTATCACTACACTGACTTCCCCCCATCCCCCCTCAAATTTACAGAGCATTTTCAGTATACCTCTATGTATCCTTTTATTTGGAAGAAATCCTGGTGTCTCATACTGCATCATGGAACCCAGATGATCAGCTACACATATGAGTTCTTGCACATCAGGCTTATAGCTTTCAAAATTCTGAAATAACACATCTCTTACAGAGGAGAAAAGCATGCATCAGACATAGCTTGGCTATGAAAGTCCTGAAAGCATTTTACAAACAAATCTGTGTTTTACAAATCAATACCATTGGTGTGAGAAACACTTAAACATAGGATAAAGAACACTCATTCCTCCTCCCAGCCCACTGAACATACACAGTATGTTGCAGTTACACCCAATATCTCAAATTAATTCAGTGTTACTGAATTCAATGGCAAGACCCCTCCCTTTCAAATATGCTTTAAAAAACAAAATTCTCACTTTATATGTGGCTGTAACCCTGGCTGTTCTTCATAGTTTTCTATAAGAAAAGGAAGATTTTTGGCCCAGTGATCCTTGAAATTTCCAGGAAGATCTACATCAGTATTATACTCTGTAAGAGGCGTATCCAAATGTGCATGCAAATATCTAGAATACTCTGGAGGAAAGAAATAAAGTTAAATACTGTTTGAATAATCAGTTTACTTATGCCATTACACAAAAACAGTAACCATGTCATATGCTTGTCAGTTAAACAACATGACTTTAGTAAGTAGTTATTTTCAGATAATATAATTTTGCTATTAGCCAATTTCCAAGTTAGAAATAAGTCTTTTTCAACTAAGTATCACAACAGTCTACATTTATATAGAAAATGCATATTCCGTTTTTGGACCCAGCTTTTAACTGCACGAACAGTAAGAATCAGTGTACTTTTTTCTTAACATAAATACTCAACAGTGCTCATAAGAATGTACACTGGTTTCTCTAAAATGACCATAACTACAAGCAAGCTCGCACTTTTAGGGTCCTTGAAGCATTTAAGAAAATTAAAAAAAAAAACCAAAAACAAACCAAAACCAACAATTCCAACTTACCTCTGAGGTATTTAACTTTCAGATATTCTGGACTGGCCTTCTGTCCTGGTAGAGGATCATTTAACATAACTTTGGTCTGAGCTTTTATGCCTTCATAAAACTGTCCCATTGCAACATGGCTGAGACCCTTCATGTACTGGCACACTTCATTGTATGGCTCTAGCTGTAGGCATCTCTAGGAGATTAAAGGAACAAACAACCCATAAATCAAGAGACAGAAAGAGTACCTTCAAATAATCCAACCTGTCTGGTCAGAAGACATGTGAAAAGATTTACTGATTACTAGGATCCACTTCCATCATAATTTTCTTTCAAATCCTGCTGAGCACTTAAACTGCTAGCAAATATAAGAAAAAATATTTACAGCTTTATCAAAGGGGAAAAAACTGAAAACCAAAGCCTTGCCTATGAAAATATGCTTTGCACACTTTGCTCTAACAATATTAGCTCAATGTTAGCTCAATGTGAAATTAGGCAAAATATACTCCTGACAATATAACAATTCATTTTGGATTAGTTATATAGATATGTATCTTTTCTGTCATTTCCCCCATTCATCTCTTCACTACTTCATGCATTAGTACACTTCCATGTTAGTCAGCTATTTACTGTATGTTAAACACACAGCAAATTCCTGTTCATGATTCAGAAATGAATGCTCCAATTCTTCCAGAAATTACATGTCTTTAGAAGAGCATCTCCATCTCAGAAGCTGAAGTATCTTTTCAATTACACCAGTATCTACAAATTGGGTTATAGAAGGTGAATATGTAATAACGCACATAAAGTGTTCTCCTCAGGATAAGCACAGACTCATTTGGAAAGGGATCTTATTTCATTCCTTGTTTTAAGAATATGGGCATACAAATAACAATCTGCCTTTTTTGATCTGTCTGCAAAACAAGGCAACTATTTAATGCCAGCAGAGATAGGCAAGATTTTGGCAACATGAAAATTTTTGCAAGTGCAAAGAATCACAACATATCCTGACTTTTTCAGAAGAAAATACTCTAGAATAATTAGATAAACATTGTAACTTATTTTCAGCTGAAAATTACAGATTAGTACATTTTACCTTCCATCCGATATGAAAAAACTTTAAGTTTCAAGTCAAAATATCAGCAGGAACACAACTACCAGTTTAAAAATAAAGAAACAAACAAACATTTCAGCCAGAGCTTGGGTTTACAAACACACAAAATAGTTAAAGAAATCACCTTAGTTTTAGCAAAATTACATTTTAAATTACAAACCGTTAAGTTTTATCTTCTAAGACAGACTTCAGAAAAAAAATACTTCTAGTTCAAATGCACACACACTTAGAATGAAAAGCTTTGAAATTTGTCCATTTTATTGCATCTGTTGAATGCAAGACCTCGTTAAAACATTTAAATTTTGTGTTTACTTAGGGCCTGCTTACCTTAAAATTCTTTAGTGCTTCATCTAAGCTACCATGATGATAAAGCATCATTCCTTTGAGCTGTAATGTCTGAACATGATTTTGATTCAGCAGTAAAGCCTTCTGGAAGCTCTCTGTAGCAGCATCAAAGTTGCCAAGCTCTCTAGGTGATTCCAGAACGTGGAAAGTGAAAAATACAGAAGGGAACAGTGACAAAAAAATTACTTGTTAAAGGGGACTTTAAGGTGTCCAAAGGGGTTATCACTAAAGAGAAACACAATACTAATGGAAAATTTCTATAACAAAAGCAGGAATTTTGCAACTATTCTTCTGTGGTAAATAACAGAACAGCTGCACAGAGTTTGTCACTCCCAGAAATATGTACTCTGAAATACAACCCCACAAGACCACAAATCTTCACAATCCTCAGCAGACATTAAAACTGTAGAAACACATACCTAAGGTATTTCTTCAGAAACTAAAGTAAATAAAACCTCCGCACAAAGCATTCTTGGAAAAAATTATCTTTGAGAGGTCTTTTTAAGTTTTAAGTACAAACATGCTTTTAAAAATTTACCAACTACTTAAATGGTGAGTAAGAAGAAAGCATATGGTGTTTGAAAACTGAAACTAACTAAAAATGTATTGACTGGAATTACTCCATGTGCAGGACAGCTGTACATGTACGCAGGCAGCAAAAACAGTCACAGAGAAACTGTCATGAGAAAATTAATATAGAAATAGTATACAATTTAATTCATCATAGTTTTCAAATTCAGTACACTGATTTAAGATTATTATATAAGACAAAATTAATTCAAACAAGAGCAACTCTAGGAAAACAAACAAGATTTACTAGTTAAAGACATTTGCCAAAAAGAATTTTTAGCAGAACAGTGAACAGCAAAGCCACTACATTTGAGGCAGGATTTAATCAGCGACATCTCATGTTGTATTAACCCTTTCCATCATTTAAAAATCATTTAGCATACCTAAAACACATCTTACTGGAAGATGCCATTTAACTAACCTTTGAGTCTGGGAGATTCAAAGAGATACAAGAGACTAAACTAAAAATACAAAGCAAACATAGAAATTATTTATATTGAACATATCCTGACATAGCCATACCAGCTGCTGGAGGTACCAAATATCACATTTGATTTTGCACTATCTTGTAACAAATGTGTAAAACTTAGAGTGCATTTTAAAGAACACAACCAGATGAAAAAATTACTTTAAAACTACTTCTGAATATAAGTACCTGTAGGCTTGTCCCAGACTTTTATATGCATCTATGAAGTCTGCTTTCTGCTTCAGAGCTTCTTTGAAGGATTCAATGGCTTCCTACAGAAAGGCACCAACAGAAAAGTTTGTAATTTACTACACTCATTACCTTTCAGCAACCTTAGTAGTTACTAGCTATGGAATTTACAGTTATATATCAAAAGCTTTGGAAGGAACAAACAAGGCATAGATTTATTATGAAATCTATAGAGTCAAGATTATTACATAATAAATGAAATACCAAAAACATTCTTTACAGTACTGACAGATTTAGCTGGAATTCTTTCGTCTAATATTCAGCAGGAATGAGCAATTCTTTTAGTGTTTTAATAGAGTTCAGAGATGAAATCCCTTCAGAGTTTGCTTTCAAAGCTCAGTCTGGTCCCTAAGGCAAAGCAGTCTCTTCTTACAGTCTTCCTTCTTCATTCATAATACACCTCCTAAGTTTTGGAGGCCAAAAGACTCCTTCAAATCTGCACTCTGACTTTAATTGTCTTACTGTGTTCTTTGGTATTTCCTCAGTTGGAAACATTCTCTTGAGGAATTACAGAGTAAGGCATCATCTTCACACAACAGCATGTACTGTTGCTATTACTGCTATTATTGTTGTGAGGAATACAATGTAATAAGAAAAAGCTAACAAAATAAGCATGTGGTTAAAGAAATATTCCTCCTCAAAGAATTTGATTAAGAACTCAGCTTTTCAAACTAGAGTGGCTACACAAACTGGAATATTCAATACTGAGACTTAAAATTAAGGGTGGAATAATCAACTACTTTAAATTACTAAGGAATGCCTGAAAAGTATCTTGAAGTCTTCAGTGCAATAAATTAGATGCCATAAGGAAAGAATTACTGGTATCTTTAGTCAATTTAGAAATTCTTATTTAGAAAAACTATCAAATCTATTCTGAGCACTACAATGTGCATAAAAATACCCATTGAACAAAAATGTAGGACAATCACCTACAACTGTGTGTAGGCTCATAGCCTATAGGCAAGTTTTAAAATCAAGATTATTATTCCCAAAAGCAGTGATTCAAATAAATCTGTTTTCACTCAAAAATGAACACAGCTGCCATCAACCCAAATCTTTAATTTTCAGCAAGCCTAATAAAACCCAACAGATGGCATGTACAGCTTTCCTTTAAAAGGCAGCCTGAATCTGACTGGAAGCTAAGGTATACATAGGGATGAAAAACCACTCAGTGACAATCTCTCCGAACATGAATATCAGAGTGGGAAGACGCTTCCTTTGAGAAAAGAAACTGGGGGAAGGAGGTGGTAATGCAGAAATGTGTTGACCTGTGCATCAGAAAGAAGACATTTGCTTCTATTCTGCAAACTGAGACAGCACTTATTTTTCTCAGCTGTAATTTTCACCATCACTTTTTGGAGTCTCTGCTACCTACATCAAAAATCAGAAATCCAAACTATTATTTGCAAGTATCTCATCTTACTGCAAGAAGATACCTACTATAAAAGTTCAATGACAGTCTGATGTTCTGACAGCATACAGTGTGATTGTGGAAAAAAACACCTGCTTGGGTACTAAAAAAGCAAGGAAGTAGACTTAAAAAAAAAAAAAAAAAAAAAATTAAAAAAAAGTGATTGCCTATGAAAGATAGTGGGCTGAAACTCAGGAGTCCTGGGTTGTCTCCAGATTCTGCATACAACCATAAATGAACCTCAAGCTGTTATCAGAGGTTAAAAAAAAAAGACAGCTTCCACTGTTGGAATTCAAGAATTACAACACTGCATTTCCATTTTTCACACTGAGGATTTCAGACAACTTGTCTGATTACCCTCCCCTCTGAAAAACAGCAGCAGTACCTCTAAAGACTTTACAAAGAAGAAACAGGGGCAATATTACTACACCTAAAACAGGGAGAAGTTTTGAGTCAAAAAATGGTGAAAACTTAAAGAAGATATGGGAAGAACTTACTTCCCTGCTAATTTTAGAAACTGAAGGAGCAATATATTCCCTCAAGTTAGATATCAGTCTTCCAGAAACAACTTATAACAGAAATAAACACACATAAATGCAAGGCGCTACCAGCACTTTCTTTGATTACTCCCTAGCCCATTCGAGGAGGGGTTTAAAATTATTTTCCTCCTCATCCCTCTTCCGCTCCCAAAACCTACGAAATCTCTACTTCATTCTGAAATTTTTGAACATAACCATACAAATACTAGCAGAGGTGATAAATGCAAATATCTTTCAAAGCACTCCTTTAACATGTCTGTTATCACCAATCTACTGAGATTCAACAAGGCCTGCAGTATTTACATGTCGTATCATGGAATCTTTTTATTTCGCTGGCACTCTTTTACCTTAAAAATCTTCCTTCGGTGAGAGAAAATACATATGTCAAAACCAATGATATTTCCACCATTTTTTGTAAATAACTTCAAATAAAGGGTACTGTTCTAAATGAACTATTGCTTAATATAGCTTTACCTTCAAAAGTCCTCTGTGAAAGAAGGTTAAGCCTTTATAAAGCATAGCTATAGGCTGATTTTTGTTCAGTTCCAGTGAGCGCTGAAAATCTTCATGGGCTGTCGCATAATCCTATGATAAAGAAGATTTCAGATGACACAGAAAACACCACACAGATAAAGAGGAATACATACTTTTATTTTCATAAAAGGAAACTACAGAATTTTATTTAATATATGATGTCAGTCTCAGGGCTAAGCAGCCATGATTATCAACTACAAATCAGAACATCAACAAATGCACAACACACTTCCAACTTCTACAGGAAGTGTTGTATAAAACAGTAAAGTAAATGGAAAAATAGCTGGAAGCAAACAGTGAAATCTGAAGACTCAAGTAGGAAATCAGCTATCTAGTATTCACACAATCTTCAAAGATAAAGCTACTTGTCCTACATCAAAGCTTCAAGAACAACATACACAGATCACATAGCAAAATGGGATGTTAGCATTTTTGTAGGGCTTTTTTGTTTATTGTGGGGAGTGTTTTTTCTTAAAACTTACTGCCTTGGCCACATCTGTTTTCCTTTTTAGACTAGTGTTTATCAATACTAATTAAATGCAGCCACAGGTTATAAATCAAGTCAAAATCTTTATCCACGTCCTACTCCTCAAACACAAAAGAATCTGAGGTGTGCATGCAAGATACTTGTCCTCTGATACTCTGCATTAAATAGATTTGCAAGTGAAATACTTAGAGAATACCTCTGAACTGTCAGAAAGCCAGCTACAGGAGAATCAGGGCTTTTGTTATTTATATTGGTTTGGGGTTTTTTTTAACTAAATAGGAAAGAAGTTCTAGACCAAAAGTAACAACTAGCACAGAAGTCAACAAAATAATGAACAACAGCCCCACAACCAAAGCCAGAGAATCCCCCAAATCCACTAACCTCAGATATGAAGTAAAGGGTACCTCTGTGCCTGTAGAGCCTTGCTGATGGCTGTAGCTGAATAGCTTTGGTGAGATCTGATAATGCTTCACTGATTCGTCCTAGTGGTGACAATATCTAAGAGTATAAAACAAAACCGGTTTAGAGCAGACAGACAGAATAGATTTGTTTTAGAAATATGAAGATTATTCTTTTCCATGTTCAGCTGTAACAGAGTAATTGCATTTGCTAGAATAGGCTGAAAAGTTCCACTATGAATTTCAGTAATTATGGCTTTTAAACCCCTATGAAAGAGCAAATCTGAAAGAATTTTTCTCAAAACTATCAGTGTACATGAACATCACCACATTTGCAGACCCTGTATTACAAATTAAAAACAAGTTGATCAAAGCAAAATACTCAATTTCAAGCTATTTCAACATATTCAAATGAAAATGTAATTAAAGTATTCTCCTAATTCTCCTAAATTCTCCTTATTTGAAAAAAAAAAAACATTCCACCAATGGAAAGTAGTTTAATTCCAATTTTTAAAATAGCTTTCACATTTTTAGATCAAGGTTCACAAATGTACTAAGAGACCACTAAAAACATTAAAACTGTGAATATTAGACAGCTGTTGTTATACAGTAGGCTGACTAATATTTATATTTTTGGTTTGCCTACAAAACTGCTTCTTGACATTCATTGTCTAATTTAGTTAGCAAAACAAAACTTGATTTTCAAAATAAAAAATATATGTGGGTTGGAATGATTTTTAAATTACATGCACAAATATAAACCCAAAACATTGAATTTTTAAAATATTTGGTATTTTAACAACTAGTACTCATAGTAGATTTACTAAGGTGACAAAAGGTGCAAACACTAAGGTTCAAGTGATATTTTGATTTATTTTATTAGAAAAACCCCTCAGCACAAATGATCTTGTTATCTAGTATGTCAGAAACAGAACACTTAAACATAATATATGCCATTCCATTGGCTAGAGTAACTCTATATGGTCTACGTCTTATTTTAAAACTAAATATTCCACAAATTACATTGTTTGAGAGGAAATGTGTATATTTTAAAAGAAAGGAGGAACATTCACAGTACACCAAGCTTTAGTCATTAAATCAGTTAAGATACAATTGGAAACACTGTATAATTCCAGCACCTCTAAAAGTCTGAAAAGACATTAAAAATGCTCACTTCTGCTCGCTGTTCAAATACTTCAGGATGATCTGGTTCTAGACTAATCACCCTACTGAGCTCAAACAGAGCAAGTTCAGCATTTTTCATATCCTGAAAAGGAGAAAAACAAACAAGGTGAAAAACTCTGCATACTTGGACTACTGTACTCAAGATGAAAGACGACTAGATTGGCTGAGTTTCTGAAAGTGTACCAGCTTATATTAAAAGCCCTTCACATCTTTGCTAAAAACATCAAGAGGCATTATTCTGCAAACAGCTGGAAAAAAGCACCTGTCTGCTACAAACAACAAAACTAAACTTTGTACAAACATCATCTTTGTGTTGTACCTCTAATAATTTATTAATTTAACTCTGTGAATAAATTAGATTTACAGCTCCAAAGGTACCTTGCTTGGCAGCAAAGCTGGTTCAAGCTCCCACATGAACTCCAACACACAGGCACATTCACACCCACCAGTGCTGTCAGCAGCACTGTCTGCAACTTAAGCCAAGTGGCACTGATAAATGGGGTGACGCCAGCAGCATCCTGCCTAGCTATAATTTTAAACTGTCCTCAATGAAGTAGTTACCTAATTAACAGGATGGAATAGTTACTTAATTTGAAAAAAAATTCAAAGAAATTATATAACAAGTTCTGTATTAGATTTCATAGATCTTTTTCTTCTTTCTCAAAGCAATTTTGTGTAAAATATCACCTTTGTATCTTGAAGGTACCACCCAAAAACTTTTATGAAGTGAAGATGCACCAATACCTAGCTAAACTGAGAAAACAAACCTAAGCTAATGTTAAAAACAAGCAAATATGAGGGACTTCAAGCTCTTGTCAGCACTCCTAGAAAATTAAACATTCTGTACAAAGAAAATTTTCAAGGAGTTATTCAATTATTCATTCTTCCAGAGCTCTAGCAATCATTCAATCATGATTCAACTGGCCACCAAAACTCCTACAAGGACCACAGTCTACTCATAAATTTCTTTCTGCTCATGAAATTATTTGTGCAGTAAGTATTGCAACCAAGTAATTTAACTTTGATTTTTTTTAACAAATTCAAGGTAGTATACTTATTGAGAGGCATAAGCATTCAAAAAACAATGTGAAATCAGCTGCATTGGAAGAGCTGAACAATGTTCCCAAGCTGCAACAAAAGACTTTTTCATATCCAAACACACCTTAGATGTGGAGGTGAGTTCAGTGAGACTTCATAAACCTGTCTCTCAGAGGTAAGACACTGCCTGTTATCTTAACAGGCAATTCTTTCAAGAAGCTGTGGCTCCCAGCCTGTCTACCACTCACAACACTGCCTTGTCTTCTCCTTTGGCACACTTATGTCATGCAGCTTTACTTCCACAGTGTCACAAAGCAAACATACCCACGGCGTGAGCATTCTGATCTGCTAAACCCCTCTGTGTAATACAGTGCATCGACCAAGGGACAGACTCCTCATGAAAGGTGGACAGCACAAAGACTTTGGGGTGTCATTAACACATTCTAACGAGTCTAGTCATTCCTGTTACAGGCTCTCTTATAAATGAGATTCAAATAATTCAGCTGGGTATTAATTAAAAAAATTATCTACTCACATGCAGTCCTTTTTTTCCGTATGCTATTCCTCGTCCATAAATTGCACTAACCAGCTCTGGTTCTTCCTGTTAAACAAATAAAATATTAATTTGTGGTGTGGGTTTTTTGGTTTCTTTGATACGTATCTAATTTTAGCTGATCTAAAGTAGTAAGCAATGAACAATCACAGTTGCCAGGCAAAGAAATTTATTGTATTACAGTCCATAGTATCATATGCTCACAAATTTCAATTCAATTTAATGGAATTGTTCTGGAGTATTTGTCTGGTAAAAAAAGCCAAACAGAGCACAGTTATAGTGCCAGTGACCACCTACCAGAAGTTATTACACAGTGTACATTAGAGTAGATTAAAATACACAGTAATCATTAGAATACTCTGTTACCCAACTTCATTAGCTGTAACCCCACTGGTAATTATGTAACTTCTTCTGTCTCAGGTTCCTGAGATAAGAAACGTACAATTTGGTCACTCAAAGCTTACTTTGTATGCAATTTAAATTTGAGATTTAAAATTTGGAAGCAAGATATTGTGGCATCCTGATGAAATTTATATTCAGACAGCAACTTTCCTTGAGTTAGATTTGATTTTGTGACTTTCCTACTTGGGAACTTAGGGAGGATGCACCCTGCAGAGTAAATCTACTTCTTGTTTGATGTCATTTACTCCAACCACATTTCCCCATACAAATTTCAAGAACTACATAGCAAAACTGTTTTGTCAACACAACAATGCCTATGGAGCCAGTTTCCCTGAAAACCGGTCAGGAATCACGCCATCTTCACACCTGCAAGGAACACAGCTGTGCTACAGAAGTTTGTAGCACAAGCCTGGTCTTATTTAATTGCGACATCTGCCAAGAAAGAAACAGTTTCCCAAGAAACAAGCTCTGCCGTGGACAAAACAATAGAATACGTGGCATATCAAGGCTGGCAACTTGCCGGACTTGAGCAGAAGCCAAGTTTACATTTGGCAACATCAACAGTAGGTAACTTCCTACTTTCAATATCATGGCTAAGCAAGGCTATTTTATTCAGTTAAATGTTTTAAAGATCACTTTATATGGAAAACAGAGTGAACAATCATGATCACTTTACAGCTTTCAGGCATACTATAAGCATGACATTAAAGCATACTTTAAACTGAGATGTGGGCACTGCAGAAGTACTCTATTATGTAAACACTTCTCCAAGTATCTTTCTACAGTTGGTGTATCTTGCTTACCTTCACTTGTTTTAAGTTTCCTTCTGAATAAAGACAGGAAACAATACGTAAATCCAGTGGTTTTGGAAACAGAATTTCTCATTAGGGTAAAAAAAAACCCTCACATTAAAAAAAATCGAAGACAGATATCGCTACCTATATCACACCTATAACCACCAAATAAAAATAAAAGCACGCAAAAACCCCAAATATTCTTGTCCTCAGATAAATTCCCTGGAATAATTCCATTAAATTGCCACACTTCCACTCAATTTAAGAGCAAGCCATATGACACTTAAGAAAAGATACATGCTATTATTTGCAGTATTGCCTTCAGCTTGCATTTGTGTATTTTAAACAGTATGTCCATGCTTCTGGATGTTCCAAGTTTTTAGCCACAAAAATGCAGTATTTTATAATCATCTTTAGTTGAATCTTATAAATTGTTGGGGCTGGTTTTGTTTTAAACATAATGACCTCTTACTTAACTGCAGAAAATTCTGAATTCTTTATTTTGGTCAGGAAAAACATCCACAATGTAAGTATTAGTTATGATTTATTTATATATTTAACTAATAAAATTCTTACCAATGAAAAAGGATAAAGCCAGCATACAAAATCATTTATCATTGTGAAAGCAATGTGTTACTTGCCACTAGCAATAAATTATCTCTGTCAGAGTTTTTTTCTTCATATCACTGGCAACATGCTGTCACCCAAAAAAGTCTACTTTAAAATATCTCAGCCTACACAATAAGCAGACAATCTAAGGAACTTCAGCTCTGCAGAGGTCAGGTTTCTGAAAACACGTGCAATTTTGGTCAAAATGCCATAAAAATTTTATGCCTACAGATGAGAAAAATACTCACCAAATAACCAAGATACTGATCACTCAGTTCTAAGAGTATGCTTATGTTTGGATGGAAAAGAAAATGAACAAACAATAGAATAATTACTCTCATTTAAAAAGCCTTAATTTAATATTTGTTTTATTAAAAGCCATATGTGGCAATGGATATTTTCATTAAGTTATTTTTCAGGATCCACGTAGAAAACTTACCTGCAGCATTGTTGAAAAATGTCGTATAGCTTCATCATACAAGCCGTTGCCAATCAACACGTAAGCAATTGCTAAGAAAACATTAAAATGTAAATAACACAGAAAAAAAAAATTGACTTTTTAAAAATATTAAACACTACCAAACTGTAAAATGTTTAAGTTCCTACATTGCATTGAAGATTGAAATATTCAGAGGATTCCTGAACAGCCACCAAAATGACATTACTTCCCTCAGCTACCACCTAGCATTCATTAATTACTCAATTCATACTGTGTTCTTCAGAGGCGTTTTGGGGTTTTGTGACTTTTTTGTGGGGTTTTTTTCTCGTTTTTACAAGTTGTTCAGAAAAGGGCCCATGGTTGCTTCTAAAATACTTAGGATCAGAAAAGGTACTATGATTCCAATACAATAGCCCTGGATGCTTTCTCAATTAAAAGTGCCATCTGGCTATCACTATTTTTGACAATTTGATTAGGGAACTTCTATTTGTTTATACACATATTGCTAAACTTTATTAGTTCACAGTAAGGTTTTCCTTAATTCGAATTACCTAGAAATACCTCAACTAAACTGATTTCATTATTTTTAAAATTGAAACTGAAAAATAACTGAGTCTTTACCTATGTTATTATTATGAAAAGCTTTCAAGTTCTTGCACATGCCCCCATCTTGAAGTAGAAGCCAAGTGTTTGAAAAAGAAACAGACCCTTAGAAATACATTCCTGTAATCTCCACAAGAGATAAAAATACAGTCAAATCACAAGACTGGAAAACTGTAGTTGTGCTTGCATGACTGAAGTTCAATTCTGACAGCTGGATATCTCAAGATTGTCTCATTTTGCATGAGAATCTCTCACAGTTCTTAACTCTGAACTAAGCTCTGTCTACACTGTCAACAAAACCCAGTATCTTGAAGACCACAACTGTGAAAGTTAGGGAAAACTTTTCCCCAAGCAGTTTGATCAAACAGCTGGCAGCGGAACTACAAGCAGCATTTCACCTTTCCCCACTTACAATGAATTTAGCAGTTATCTAAAGAGAATGGAAGAGGCACCCCTTAGCTTAATTATTTATTCAAACATGGGAAGAGACAAATAAGTCAGTTAAAGCAAAGGCATTATTAGTAGGATGCAGACACTTATCTTTCAGGCAGGCAGAGCCACATTGTTTTGGCGGTGTTGCTAAGCACAGTTCATTAAAAAAGGAGAAGAGTTAAATGAAAGAGAAATAAGACATGTATTTAATCCAGAGCTTGTCTCATACTCAGAGCACTTCTATTACGAAGAAGGAAATACTGTGTGCAACACTTGGCACAAATACATAGTATTGCCAAAAAAGGGAAAAAATAGGCAGGGTGGAGGACAGGATGAAGAGCTCTTGAATTTTCATTATTTCATTCTTCTTCAAGACAATACAGTTATTAGTATCATCTTTAGGGTTCAAATCCCAGAACACAGAAAAGCTGGGACGTAAAATAAAGTCAACTCAACCATTCCAGTGCTAAGAAAAAATGTGGAGGGTGCAAGATAATCAAGACTTATATTGTCACTCAGTTGTTTTGCTGATAAGGACTGTATTTAGTTTATACAAGACACTTGGCAAAATGCCAAACTGAACTGGGAACTGTTTGTAAAACTATGGCAAGTGCTTGACAGCTAGTAGCTGATACAGTATCAGCTTATTTTTAAATGGTACCTTTTTGATTTTTTCATCTTTCGTATTACAAAAAACCAAGTACTTCATTATGAAAAAAATTAATGGTTAACAATGGCCCATTAGCCAAAGTATTTCAGTCCCAAAATTCCTTCAGAAGGCCTCATACATTTTGTGTTGCTTTTCCTCAGAAAAGTAGCATGCACAAACAAGATGAACCAAACCAGGCTCCTCACGCCACAATGTCCTTGGACTAAAGTGGGTAGATAGGTGCCAGCCTACATGCCAAACACAAGGACATTCTAGCAGAGTGTTCCAAGTCTCCAGCACAGATACTAAAAGTATCAGATATTTTCATCTGAATAGAAGTTTGGTATTCTTTGCAGGATTCTATGAACATAGCTAGGTAGTCTAGAAACATGAAATAAAGATTAAGGCCCCAAATTTTCCTGGATAAATCCATGAAGGTAGAAACTATGTCAAAAAACCCCCTTCTTAACTGTTTTAAGTTCATTACAGGGCAATGAAATCTCCCTTTGGTCTTAAAAAGATGGTCTGCTGCCTTCCTTGACACCCATCCTCAACAACCTCTTTGGTGCCTTGTAATACCTCTGCATTTGAAGAAACAGTGCAACTCTATTTTTGAGTCCTTTGAGAAAAGTATTTCCTGTTTATTTATTTGAAATGCTCCCATTTTTTTGTATTGACTGTGCTTTGAACAAACTTTAAGTAGCAGCCTAAGACACAATTCAGAAAGTCTTCCTGCTGCGTGTAAGATTTGATGGGAGGAGTGTGGAGACAGAAAACAGATCCAAGATCTAAGCTTCATAGACAGCATATTGCATTGGTAAAATTTTCTGGATGTTTGAACAGCTTCAGTCATCAATCATCACAGAAAAATGGGAACAGGAAGTAATTGAGCCTGTTAAAAAGGACTTAATCAGAATCCTTTTTGAACATCTGCTTAAGCAGACATGGTGAAGAATTCTAGTAAAGAAAGCAGGACAGGTTTTTAGCAACAGAGGTAAGTACTTGCTTAATAGGACCAGAAATAACTTGCTGTATTTCCAGACTTATTAAGATCAATTTGAAGTTAATGCATCACTAATCATCAATTTTCAAAACATTCAGTGCTAATAATTAGCACATCATTCACCTTTTTATATATAAAACATCTTACCCAGTTCTTCATTTGTGTTGTCATTATCAGTAGCAAATGGAAATCGTTTTTGCTCTGCAAGCAACTTCGCCTGACTCTGTAAAACATCATGTTTTTAAGTGTTCAGCACACACAAAATTGAACAGAAAATCCATGTCTTAAATCCTTAAGAGAATGCCTTAAAATACAAAGTAAAAACTAATGTGATTTCACTAAGGTAACTGAAATCAAGTTCATTCCTAGTCTTCCACAGGGAGAAAAGCTCCTCTTCAGTCAGATGCTGCTGTTTCCTGCTCTCATATAAGGGTAACCAAACCTCAGGAAGAACACTGTCAGCATTTTACCAGGGACTGATGTTTCTGTATTATATTTGCTCAAGGTGAAGTTTTCAGGCCTTTTTAAGACACCTTATTTTGTATGAAAGTTTATACTGTTTACCCTATAATTATTCCTTCACTCCTGCAAAAGGAAGAGAACTGCGGAAGAGTAAAACACTGAAAATAAACACTTGAAAGAATATCACTCCATTAAGATACAAAAGTTTAACTTCACAATGCCATACTAAAGAGCCTTTCCTTTCAATAATGACATTCTATCAGCTCTACACTTTGTTCAAATGGTAGCCTTATCTAGGATGTCTGTTCCCTAAATAACGTACCTATAGAAACCAATACTGAGAATGACAAGCCCCTCAGAAATGTAAAAATACTCAGCTCTGTTTATTTCCACAAGTACTTTCCATAGACAGCTGTAAGCCTACCAGAGTAGTTTACGTTAGAAAAAGACAAGATGTTCATTTAAATTAATAGGTCTTTCAAACTGTTTTAGGAAACAAGGGAGAAAAATAACATCTCTCTCCATTCAGTTCTCTTCTTTCAATTCAACTAAACAGCTCATTTTCACTACAGTTCTTTAAGGTTGTTTTGCCTGTCCAATCAAAAGCAGTCAATTACTTGTGTCCACAACCCAGATATTTTATCTACAAAGTACAAAAGTTGAATGGTCAAATCCCACTGCACAGTTTTTGCCCTGAGTGTCTAATGATGAGGAGAACGTTTGGTCTGCTCTAAGAACTTGAGTATTTTGGAAAGCATAAATGATTAGCAAATGGATTTTACAAACCTTTCTTTCTTACTGCAGTTAAAGGTGATGTGTTAGCTCTACATTACACTGTAATACTGAAAATTGTTACTTCACCTATTTCTGCACCTCTACAGTGACAATGTTGCAGTTATTTCCCTTATAGAGCAAAGCCATTAAAAATACAGCACAAAAATGAGCAGGGTTCAACAGATATAACAATAAGGAAACTAAATCTACGTTGCAATCCATATGGATCTACAAACACAACATTTTTATATCACCGACGGCCTCAGTGTAATATTCAGAAAATGACCTTTAACACTTCATTTTGCAAAACATTATTCTTCTATAATTGTTTTAATACTAGGAAAAACACTACAACATTTTGACTGAAGGACAACATCTTCCTTGGTGGATTTACAAAAACAGATCTACACATCTTTGCACATAAAGATAAGACATATCAAGATTCCACACTGGTACTGGAAAATAAGCCATCAGCAGAAAAATTTCACAATACATTAGAATAATTTCCTACGAATTACTGAGCTGCATGTGACAGCAAGAGAAGAGCCACTACCTCATCTGTTTTGTCATTACAGAGTAACAGAATCATTGGGGTGGCAGAGAAAGTGGTTTCACACTTCCTCAACAAACTCTGAATTCAGGCACAGGTTAAACATCCTACAACTCTACACGCAAAAAGAATTGTCAGTCACTCTGTCTTCAAGAAACAGCAGAATCTTCATCATAGCACCATATCCCAACAGGTTTAATTCTTGCTCTCTTTAAAACAACCATTTTGGGTTTTTTAAACAGGGAAATTTCTTACCAACAAATCTTCATTTAAGTGTGTTAATAAGAATTGCCAGCACCATTGGATTAGACTAGAAAGATCTTCTGACCTATATATGATGAAGTCTAAGGAGAATATTCAAGTTAAAAAATTGGCTTAGTGGATTTGCAGTATAGTAGTTTTAATTCCAAGTGCCACCTTTGCAGAACTTATTTTTACACACTCCCTCATAGCCAATAATTTCTAAAATATTTGCAAAGGTTGCTTAGTATGTTCACATGGAAATCATTTGAAGATTTTCAACACCTGTACTCTACTGAACTGAAGCTGTAACATCAAACCCGTATTCTCAAAAGGCTAAAATTAGTGCTAGAAGAAAACCCAAATTCCAAAATAATGCTCTTGAGATCTCTCTACCAAAAAATACTCTTCTTTTGTTAGAATATTTTTCACAGGCCAGGTCAGTATCAATGAAATATGGTCTGGAGCTTCTAAATCTCATCTTTGCACAGTGTAGAGACAAGAAATCATTACACTAACTTTCACATGTGTTTTATGGTAAACCTCAGGAAGTTACTCTGGGTAGAAACGAATGCACCTACCCCTTTTATAGGCATAGCCCCTGCACCCCCAAAACCAAAATAATTAATTGGTTGATTAACTGAGGTGAAGGTTAGCTCTCAGTGACAACATCTGCTTCAACTAGTTGACAGCCCTAAACACTCAGATTACTACAAAGTAATACTTTTATGAGCAACTTGAGTTTATTCGTACTTAAGCCTTTTGGGCAGCTATGCCTACTGATTAATAGAATCTATTTGAATTTATTTCCCTGAACTTCATTCTAACTGGCCATGCAGCTGAAGTGATCTGCAACTTCAAGAATCTATTAAAATTATTTTGTACATTATATGCTTGATAACATACCAGAATTTTTTCTGTATTCAGGGAAAGCATAGATTCACAAGACGATGATCCTATGTCACAATCCGATTCATGGAAGTGCAAAAATGACGAATCTGGAAGAAAAGAGAGAAAATACCTTTAGAAACTCACAGAGTTACATATATATTCTATTATTACAGCTCACATTTCCTCATGTTTGGCTGAACAGCTTCCCCACTGGGCATCCCACAGGGCAGAACTTTCATGAAGCACTTTCTGCCCATAGCACTACACCCGCACAACCAAGGAAGCAATAGCTGACATGACAGCTTTTACATAATTAGTTTTATCCCTACTTATGCTTATGCTTTTGGTTTAAGAGATTAATAAAAAGAGGCGCTAAAAAAATGGGGCAGAGATAAAAAAAGAGGAAGCTGGAAGCAAATAACTTGGGGTAGATATGTCCCCTTTCAGCATTATGATTCCACTCTCTCACCCAAAAAATAACAGATGAAATTATTATTACAACCCCAGAGGGGAAAATAAATTGAATTGACTATGAATAGGCAGGGAAAAGGCTGCAGGAAACAGAGGTATAAAGACTGTAAAAAGCAACCACAATAATGAACTGTAACTGACTGAACACATACAAAGGTAAGCTACTAAGAATGTCATTACACAAAGTGTAAGACTGACTATTTCTTTAAAAAGTCAAACAGCTTGTTGGCATGGCAGAGAAAAAGTTCAAGATAACAGACAAATAAAGATATAATAATAATAATCAACAACACCCTCTCTGATAGACTACAGAAGCCACTACTTCCCCCACATTATGCTTTTAATTGCTATTCCAATAGAATTGTTGACTTTCCAATCTTTGGATCCTACAGCTTCTATCATCTTTAAACATTTCAAGACTAAACAAGAAAAAAACAAATATACAGTATTATCTCCTTGAATCCACATCACAAATACCAAATGTTATCATCTCCCTTAGTGTTTGTAAATCTAAGCTTGATGCTAAGTTCGAAAGGCTGGAGGGCAGGGTGTGCTCTGATATTTTTACTTCTTAAGGATTGCAGTTAGTTAATTCCATATCTCTCATAAGCACAGAGCTAAAAGAGAGAAAGAAACAGTCTTCTTCTAAAGAGAAGTCAAAGTGGTATCTAAAATCATTCCCTGAAAACAGGAACTTGGATCTACGTTGAGCCATAAATGATAACCAGTGGGAGAAGTTTTACAACAAAAGCAAGGGTGATAAAAAGCAGAAGGTCAAAGTTTAAAGTCAGTCCTGTGAGAACTGTGGCCAGCCACTCAGAGTTTCCAAAAAGAGCACTACCAGCATAAAGCTTCATCACTGCCCTTTGTTCTTCACATTGGCCAAACACTCCTGCGCTGTGCCAGCGTCATTAACTACTTGTTCCTGTTGGTGCTTGTGATTCAGTAACTTTTGGCTGTAGGCTCACCGAAAAACTTTCACTTCAGACATCAAAACAAAGAGGTGCAGGCATGGCCTACCTCTGGAATAATTTTCTTCACAACAGCAAGGATTAGTGAAGGAATTTTTTGGAAGGTGGAAGGGAATAAGACAGCCAAGCCACAAGTTTGATAAAAGCTAGAGCAGGGAAAGGCCCCTTCAAATCTTGCAGTTCTTGGGGCAACAAACTGCTTTACTCATAGGGAAAAATGGATCTGCCTTTGTCTGCAAGTCAGACACAATCAAAACTGAACCACATTAACAACTTCATGAAAAACTAGAAACACCAACCAGAGAAAGCACTTTGGACCTTGTAGTAGGCTCCAGGGAAAAGACCTCCGGAGGTCATTTTCTGAGACCAAAAAAAATCTTAGCTTCTGTGCAAGTTGTATTAAAAAAAAAGACCAAGAGCTTAAGGGATTTTTTCAATTGGCAATTCATTGAGTCCTAACACTTAAACAGCAAGGAGTGAACTGGTATACATCATACACATTTGAAGGTAAGTATGTTGTTCTCTAACTAGGGGCAATCTTATTATCAGTGCATGCAAGGTACCTGAGATACCTGATGGTTCAAGCAGAATTCTTTGTATCGATCCTAGTTACACTAGTTTCTTTAAAACAACATCCACTGTTAAATCAGGATCTAATCTTCCAAATCCACCTCTGAAGGAGCACCTTGAGTTAATCATTCATGTCAGGTCTAGTAACAGATGTAATCAAGTGCTTTGCCATTTATTAACTTGTAGGGTATACAGACTTTTATCTCAACACTGGGTGAAAGTCTTCTTGTTTTATGCTTAAGTTTGAATAATTTGTAGCAACAGTTACCTGAGATAACTTTCACAAACTGATTTCACATTTACGCACTATATTCAAGTGGATTATACTCATTTTATATTAGCTATTAGGGACCATGGGAATTGTTGATGTGAGCACAGGCTTTATGAAACAAAGGGCAGGAAAAAAAATCACAAAGCCATGCTGACAGCTAAGAAGTCATGATACATCACTGTTTATTCTCTTATACATAATTTAGTATCACATTTCAAGCAACTGATAAGCTTTTTTCTTCATCTGTATTATGCGCACATTGTGATTCAGACTGGCATTTTTGTATGGCCCATTCACACCATGCTCAAGATCAACAATTGTAACACATTAAGCCACGTAATCCACATACAAAAGATACTCGAGCACATAAAAATAGTTCTAACTATGCTCTATTACAAGACATCAATTGACCTGAAAAATAGCAGATGCTCGGGAACCCAAACTTGGCACTCATAAAGAAAAGCATCCAGTTTACCAGAAAAATACATTTACCTGTAGCTGAAATTAAATCAAGCCACATCTCACTCACTGAAACATGGAACTGATATGCTTGGAAGAGACCATCTATGGAGATCATCCAGTCCAAGCCTCCTGCAGGGTCGCCTCGAGCAGGTGACACACGAGCACATCCAGGAGGGTTCTGAATATCTCCAGATAAGGAAAATCCACAAGCTCCCTGGGCAGCCTTTTCCAAGTGCTCTGAAACCCTCATACAAAGTGGTTCTTCCTCAAGCTGAAGTGGAATTTGTCATATTTTAGTTTGTGGGCATTGCTCCTCATCCTGTCTCTGGGCATCACTAAAAAGTCTGGCAAGATCCTCTTGACACCTGCCTTTAGGTATTTATATACCTCAATGAGATTCCCTCTCAGTCTTCTTTCCTTTAGACTAAACAGGCCCAGCTCCCACAGTCTATTCGTGAGAGATGTTCCAGGCTCCTGGATCCTCTCCAGCAGCTCCTTATCTTGTACTGAGAAACTCAACAATATGAGCACGGGGTGCTGGCACATCCCCATACTACTGAGCGCAGGAATTAAAAAGCAGGCAGAGTCCAGCTGCTGGGCTCGGGAGGTGAGTGGGGCAGCAGGGGTGCTACCTAAGGTTTGCCGCCCCAGGGGTGAGAAGTTTTCCGCGGCTCGCTGCCACAGCCGCTGTGGCTCCGCGCCACACAACGGCACGGCGGGCTCACCCGCACACGCCTCGCTATGAGTCAGCCGAGCGGCAGCGGCGCGCACAGGCGAGGGGCCGCGGCACCCCGCACCACCCCGGGCCCGCGACCTCGACCGCCCCCGGCCGCCGCTCCAGCGGCCTCGGCACCGCCGCACTGGGGCTGCGGGCGGGCACCGCGGCGACGCCCCCGACTCACCGCACTCGGCCGAGTACTGCTCCGCCCACTCCCCGGCCGGGCCGTGGCGCTGCCGGTGCCGCTCCTGCTGGAGGAGGGACAGCGCCGGGTAGCGCTCGGTGAGGGCGAGCGCAGTCCGGGCCAGCAGGGCCAGCACGGCCAGCGGCACCCACGCACCCCGCGCCAGCCCGCCGGCAGGTGCCATCTTCACAGCGCGCATGCGTGCCGCCGCGGCCGGGAACACGGGGTGCCCCAGCCGCCCCGCCCACGGGGCCGCTGCCGCACTGCCCCCTGGGACGTGGAGTTCTCCGCCGGCGCAGTCGGGCGTACGGCAGCAGCAGGAAAACAACAACTCCCGGGATGCAGCTCGGCGCGGTCTGGCTCAGTTACGCTCCCGAACGCGGAAACGTGGAGGCGGTGTGGAAGCGTGACAGGGCTGGGCGTGCTCCCGCGCCCCATGGCTGCGGTCGGCGCCTACCGCTGCATCGAGTGCAGCCGGGAGGCGGCGGAGCTGTACCGGGACTACCAGCGCGGGGTGCTCCGTATCTCCATCTGCGTGAGTCGGGGCGGCGGGCAGTGGATGGGGGAGGCCAGGAATGCACGCGGGGACTCTGACGTCAGCGGGCGGCGGCCCGCGGCACGTGGTGGTGGGCCCGGTGGCACGCGGGTGCCGGCGCCCCTTGGAGCGCCCCCTGCTGCCGGGCTCGGGTCGTGCCCGCTCGCTGTGGCGCTTTCCCTAAGTCCAGGTGTCTTCGGAGGAAAGGCTGAGGGGCCTGGGCCTGGTCGAGGAGAGACGACTGAGCAATGTGAATAAATATCTAAAGGGAGGGTGTCATGAGGATCGAGCCAGGCTCTTCTCGGTGGTGCCAAGCAATAAGACGAGGCAACAGACAGAAACTGGTGCACAGGAAGTTCTACCTGGGTATGAGGAAAACTCCACTGTGCGGGTGACTGAGCACTGGAACAGATTGTGCTGAGATGTTGTGGTATTCCCCTTACTGGAGATGTTCACCATCCTGTGCCAGGTGCTCTGGGATGGCCCTGCTTGAGGTTGGACCACATGACTGACTCCCTGTGGTCTTTTTCAGCCTGACCCATTCTGTAATTCTGTAGGTTTTCTGTCTGTTCTGTTTCCCAGTGTCATTTCTTCCTGCTCCTCGAGTGTGCCTGTGTGGTAGAACTGTCCTGACTGCATGCTTTTGTACAGGGCACTGCCGTGCGTCTGCTGCTGCGTGGGCTGGGACTGGCTCTTGCTGAAGGGCAGATCTGAGCGAGGCTCCGTGGTTGAACACAGCTCCCGTGCCACTGGACCTGAAAGTCAGGGTCTGAGTGATTTTTATTTAAAGGGACCGGGGGGTCCTTGTCAGTGGCAAGTTGAACGTGAGCCAGCAGCACCCTGGCAGCCGGGAGGGCCAGCCCCGTCCTGGGGGCCATCAGGGACAGCGTCACCAGCCGGGCAAAGGAGGGGATTGTCCCCTCTGCTCTGAGCTGGGGTGGCCTCACCTCAGTGCTGGGGGCAGTTTTGGGCAAAACACCGTAAGAAAGAAGTAAAGCTATTGGAGAGCATATAAAGGAGGACTACAGAGCTGATGAAGGATGTAGAAGGGAAGCTGTATGAGGAGCAGCTGAGGTCACTTGGCATAGCCAGCCTGGAGAAGAGGAGGCTGAGGGGAAACCTCATTGAAGTCTACAACTTCCTCTTGATTATTACTGGTGGTGATAAGCAGATTTAAGGCAACCTGGGAGCCAGTAGATGGCACTCATTCCCCGTGGCATTTAACCATTTGCAGACCAAAGATCCTGCTCTGTTGGAGCTGTGGCATGCCACCTAGAATCAAAGACTTAAGTCCCAGTTGCTGTATTTGTCACAAATGCTAAACTCATATAAAAAGAGTAAAGAACTGAGTAAAAGAAAGAGGAAAGAATCACACATTCCTAACAATTTGTAATTCTGTTCAGCTTTCTCCATGCAGCCCCGGATCTGTACAATCTTTCACTGATGCATACCAGTCTGTTTCCTCTGGTTATGTTGTGGGTCATCATGGTTCAGTTTCAGTTCTAGTTGCTCCTTTGTGGCGCATGTCATATCATCTCAAAACTTTCTCTCAATTTCTGGCCACCCAGGCAGTGCTGAGAGCAGGAGACATGTTAGCTCATGGTATATAAAGTGGAGATGAGAATGCTGAAAGATTGCCAAGATCAAAAGATTCTTTCAGTTGAACTGATGTGACTTTGGGTTTATCTGCATACAGCAGGAAAGCCCTCCTGTTGTCTCCAGCTATCAAGGCTTCATGATTTCCAATAGAGCAATGCCTGATTTACTTTTTCTTTTTAATCTGCACGGATAGCTTTGTCTCTGTAGGCATTCTGTACCATGCAGGCAAGGCTGTGCTCTGGCCAGAGACCTGGAAAGTTGTTCTACATCATGCTGCTGACCACAAAAAATAGTCAAGTACTGAATATCATTTGATACACTTGACAGGATTTCACGAGTAGTGATATGAGTGTGTCAATGTTATGAGTCTTCTTGATGATCAAACCTGAAAACAATGATAGCTTAGAAGTCTTCACTTAAAAATATATGAAGATCACACTTATCAGAGCAAAACATCATTTATATGAGTTATGTATAAAACTTAGAGTGTAGGCCTCTAAAAACTTAAGAAAAGCTGAAGGTATTTAAGAAAAATTGATGGTCGGAGGTGAGATTAGAAGGTGTGTTCACTCAGCCTGAGAAGATTTTTCATCTATCTTTGTGGAGTGAGAGCACTGAATACTGCTACTCCACTGTAGCATTAAGAAAGAAGTGAAAAATTCATAGAAAGATTGTATATTGATAGTCAAAGTGAGGCCAATGGGCATCATCTAGATTTTTTTTTTTTTTTTTTCCTAAAAAGCACTTGTGTTTCATTCCCATTTTCAAGTAGTATCTGGAAATACTGATACCTTAAGGAAAAAAGCAGGCAACAACCCAACTTTTTTTCCATATGGAAAGTAAAATAGAGGGCCCTGGAAAATTGGGAACAAGCAGTACGTTGTCAAGATCATCACTGTTTCATACTGACTACTGACTTTCCCCCAAACTATTTTAAAGTTATCTTTGATACATTAATAAATCTGCATCTAAAAGGTCTTTGCCATTCTTATTGCTGAATGACAACCCCGTCATTCAGCACTTTATGGAACATTATCTCAAGGTTGAAGAAGCTACGTTTTCCCAACAGCAACTTTTGTCTAGCCCTACATTTATTTTAGGATGTGTTTAACCAGATCTGGGCATGATTTTGAGGTGGAAGATTTAAATTTGAATGCCTAAGCAAAATACCATGATTTTGTATTCTGTTATTAATTTGTTGAAGAGAAGAATGATTTTCTTCCAGAGGCAAACACTAAAAGCTTCTATTAAGGAACATGTGTTTCCAGCCCACAATATTAGAGCACAGTTTTGGAAAATCATTCTAATGTTGCTTTAATTTAGTTCCCGCAGCATTTGTTACTGCTCTTAATATAATTAAAAGTTTCTTTGAACTCCATATTGTAATTTTAATGTGGGCAAGCATTAAAGACCTCACAAGTGTTATTATCCACTCTGGGAATAAATTTGCAATGGATGCAGAAGGAACTAAAGAAACTTTCTTCTATTAGACATCGAAGTCCACACAGTACACTTGGATTGGAAAGGTCATGTCTTTTTTTAATAACTCTGCAAGGTGGCTAACTGCCACAAATTCCTCAAGTTCTGTAACTTCTTTTTAAATCTGTTTTGTTTAATTAAGACCATTTTCAGCTGAAGCCTAGCCCAGACCTCTGGCATTGCACATTCTTTCTTGCTAGAGATTGACATTTAGTGGAGGAACCATTTTCTCATCCTGTATATACTTTGCTGTGGATGGACCTCTTCAGTATGCTTTTTGTTCAGTGTGATAACTGAGGAGCCACAGGGGAGGGTGTGGAATGCATGGGCATGTTAGGATTGCCTCCAATGGAGGTGATGTTTGGCACTCACTTTGCATCTCATGGGTCTGGGTTTAATCCTAATCTGTGACTGGACTGATGTGTTCCCTCTTCCAAGAGAGAAGCGATGATGAAAGCAAGCCTAGGTGGCTCCTTCTGGAGAAGGTTTTTGGTAATTATTTTGAGACCCTTAAAATTTAATTGATCTGTAAACAATACAGCAAATCTTCACTGAATATATTATAAGCCAACCAATTAAGAACAGTAAGGAAAAATACTGTTCAAATAACACTTCTGCTACAGTAATAATGCTGCGGCAGGGGGTGGGATCGCATTTGGCTAACCTGAAATAAATTCTGCAAATTGCAATGGATACAGAAAGAAAACTAGCAAACTTCACTTACTCAGAAATAGAAGGAAAAGCATGCAAACATTTTTAAAAAATTTGTTTTCAATTTCATATATGTTGTTTTCTTTAGAAATAAAATGTTAAAATTTTCCCAGATCATAACAAAGGAAATTACTCATTGCAATATATAGAGCGCAGTCAGGATCCCCCTTGTGTTTTGTAATAAGAAAGCCAAATTGCCTGAGCAGTGCACACTTCATTTAGCTTTTCTGCAATTAAAAAATAATTGAAAAGCTCTTTTATTGCAGCAAGGCAGAGAGACCAAATGCTTTGAATGTAAAGCGTTTATGTGGTATGGTAAAGAATCTGTCAAAAGTACAAGGATCATCCTGAAAAACAACATATGCTAATTTTACGTAACTCTGTTTACAGACCAACTCACTACTGGAAAATGTACTATACATGAAAAAAAATTATAAAACAATATTTTTAATTTGTTTTCTGAAATGGAGTGCATCTGTTACTAGGCTGTTTTGTTTTTCAGTCTACTATGACACTTGGCTGCATCCCTAATAAAGAATCTATTCCTGAAAGCAGCACAGCTAATGTGTTTTATTATACAAGGGTGCAATTGGGGTTAAGGTCACTCTCACAAGAGTCTTTAATTTGCCTATGAACCTATGCAAATGGACCCGTGTTCATGTGGAAGCAATGTAAATGTTGTTACAATTTGCTGTATATGTAGTCCAGCAGAAAATTGTAGCTTCATTTTGCCAGACTCCAGACCCTGGAGAAAAGAATACTATAATGGGACTGTTTTGTTGATATTTCTAATACCCAGAGATTTGCAAATGTATTCTTGATGTGGCTTTCATGGTAGTTTTAGATCAGGATGAAGCTTTGTTCTTCAGTGTGTATTTTTATTTTCTGTCGTGTCCTGTGGCTTCAAGAATTCTTTTACTTTCCACAAACCCCATCCCAAAATATTTTTATTTAAAAATAAGTAATGCTTTAATATTAGCGAGATTACTCAAAAAAAAGTCATGTTCATATACTTTAGAAACTTTATGCTTCAGGGACAGAAGGTGTTTTTTCGAATATTTGTATACTGTATTGTATTGGGCACACATTTGTGAACACTGTTTGCAAGCTGAGTGTCTTTGATGAAGAAAGTAAGAGTTATGTCTTTTGAGCAGTGTTTTATAAAAGGCTGATAAACATGCAGTTTGAATTAACATATGAGTACTTTTTTTGGTCATGTTTAATACAACTGAGATGTTAAAATGTATCTTACTTTCTTTAAATGTTTTGGATTGCTTTGATCAAAAATAATCTCATATACTACACTATGAAGAAGATGGTTGTACTAGCTTTTGAAGATTTCTTTTTTCTTTAATTTGCCTTTGCTGATTGGTTTTAAAATTTTTTAAGATAACTAAGCAAACTTCTAAGTTTTGAAAATGTAAGAGTTTTTTTTTAAAACAACAGAGAAGCATAGTCAAATCTTCCTCAATATTTGATTAGTCAAACAGTTCTTCCTAAATATTTGATTAGTCAAAGTATTATCCATTTAAATTTGCTAGAATATTGATATACTTTTAACATCCTTTTTTAGGGGAACACAGTATCTGTTGGATTTTTGTGCATCAGTATCAAACACTTGTAATGTTCCTTAAATTTAATTCAAGAAGATGTGTAAACAGAATTAATGGTTTGAAGTTGGACTTTCTGCAACGTAATCTGAAAGTACCTTTTAATCAAAGTAGTGTCTATTTTTTCAAGAAAAAAATACCAGTTACTTGTTTCTGACGCAAATTACCTATTTAAGGCAGAAGTTGAAAAAATGGCTAAAAGCATAGAGAAATCCAGTTACCTCTGTTTACTGCTTTTGTGGTAACTGAGGCACTTCTGTGAGAAAGTCCAAAGAAGATGAAAAAGCTCAGGTATGTTAAAATGTGCCTTCTTCACTCATGCTGCCCAGTCCACTGACTACAGCTGTGAACAGCAGTGGGGAACGAGATATGAGCACCAGGATTGTAGCTCATGCTGAACTGCCTGACTAAAATCTTAAAAGTAAGTGTGCAAGCAGTTCTCCATAGCTGAGCTGCTCATACCAATCTTCTCTCAAAGTGTAAGTGATTATCAGTGTCCACAAAGTTACATCTCTTTAACTAGCTGAAGCTAGTGAAACATATGTGTACCTAAATGGCATCAATTCTTGCTTGCACTGATTTTGCTGAAGTCAGGCTTTAGTCACAGGTTTCCTTCCTTGGCATTTAAGGTTGGAGTCAGGTGTTTTAGTTGTATAGGTAGAAAAAATAATGAAAAAACAGGTATGGAAAAAATCCTTCCTAGAGGGCATGTTAGCTCTGTAGTATACAAACGGTATAGCAGCCATCATCCAATTAGTCTGTTAGCAGTGCACACACAAGTCTTTTGCAGCAGAGGTGGTTTGTATGTCTCACAAATCCCTGGATGAACTCACGCTGGCTGGGTCATTGGCTGGGTAAGCACAGAGGACTTTTCCTTCTGCAACAGGGACTCAGATAGAAATAAAGTTATTAGGAATATAAAATATATTAAGAATAGGGCTCTCATCTAGCTCTAGAAGACAGAAGTACTAAATTTAAAATAATTTTCACAACTGCAGAGAAGGTTTGGTATTTGGCTGCCAGAAGCTGTGGGGCAAAAGACACCACTATTTGTGTATTCATTTGTAACAGTCTCCATATATATCTGCAGTAAATTTCTGTGTTGTTGGTTTTGCCTGGATGGTTGGTCTGATAAATTTTCACCACCTAAAATTCTTGTCAGCTGTCAGTGAAAATCTTTCAATACCTCTTAACTGCAAATTTTTTTTGATCAGTGTTTGTTTGGCATCCTCCTCCGATTGAAAATACCATTCTTTACTCAGAAAGATTTTTGGTCCTGGTCAAAAAATGTTCTGTTGTTGGAGAATTTGAGAGCATAATAAAACTGGGTGTATGTGGGATACCCTTCATCTAACCTTTATGACACCCATTGTGTTGAATAATCTTATTTTATATGGACTTGTCCAGTGCTTGTGCGAATGAACCTGTTAAAAAAAATTGCACTTGTCCGATGCTACATCAACCCAGAGATTTGACATATGCATATCATCACCCATAAGAACATCTGTTCATGATTTCCCAGTAGAAAGAAATTAGGCAAGACACTGCCTCTAATTAAAGTATCAATTTCTTTTTCCCGCTATTAAATCTCATAACTGTGGTCTAGTGTTAATTATGTCCTTTTCCCATTTCGTTTGCTTTATTTTTAGACTTATTGAACTCTTGGTTAATTGAGGGAGTTTTTAAATTCGTTGCCTCTGACTTGTGTACTATCATACACGGTGTTGTCTTATTGAAATGAGTTGAGTTTTTCCTTAAGCTGGACCAAGAAACACTGATTAGAGGCTGCAGCATTCCTTAGATGCTCTATTCAGTTTATGCGTTTGTTCAGATGTTTTTCTTTACATTGATGTTGGATTTCTGAGTAAATTTGCTGGTGAAATTCTGCGTTCTCAGATTCTACAAAAATAATTCTGTTAAATAGAAATGCACTGTTAACTTTGGACACCATCTTAGTTTTGGCTGGTTTAATTTTATGCCTAGTAACTGGTAGAGTGCTGTTTTGGATTCAGAATGAAAATAATGTTGATAACACACTGATGAGTTTTAGTTGTTGCTAGTAGTGCTCACCCCAAGTCAAGGACTTTATAATTTCCCATGCTCTGCCAGCCAGCAGGTGCCCAAGGAGCTGGGAGGAAGCACAGCATGACAGCTGATCCCAGCTGGCCAGAGGGATATTCCATACTCCATAGAGTGTCATGCCTGGTAAATGAAGTGGGGGGAGTTGGCCAGGAGGGGATGGTCACTGCTCAGGGACTGAATGGGCATTGGTCAGTGAGTGGTGAGAAATTGTGTTGTACAGCTCTTGTTTCTCTTGGGCACTATCTCTCTCTTACTATATTTTCATCATCATAATCATTATTATTATTATTATTACTTACTTTATTTCAATTATGAGACTATTCTTCTCACCACCCATGAGTTTTACCTTCTTCTGAGTCTTCTCATCCTATCGCAGGATGAGTGAGTGGCAGCGTTGTAATGAGTTGGTCTTTGTATGACGGAAAAATGAATCTCTGTAAAATTGAAAAACCTTTGCGTTCTGTCCTGGGAGTTTGTCTGTAGGTGTGCGTTGTCTGATGCTGCATTCTTGACTGTTCCAGCATTTCAGAAAGTGGTGTGTCAACATTTGTCTTCTGGCAGTGCCACGCCATGCACTCATTGAAATGGAAATAGAGATAATTTCTGTGACTGTTGTGTTCTCAGCGTGGCAGCGAACATGAAGGCCTGTGGCACCAAGATTAGCTGAGGACAGCTTGGAGGAAACAAGTAGCCAGACTGGAAGATTAGCAGCAGAAAGCTGGCCTGCAGGAGAGCAGTCTTCTGCAATGCACTTGTTTGAGCTGAAGTGGTGCCTGCTGCTCCTAGGCTCTCTGCTAGAAGTTACTTCCCCCTCAGGTCTGCTAGATGAGCCTTTTGTAAGATTATTTAACCCTCCTGCTCACAGTATAACAGCCTTTTATTAGCTCTAACTTAAATCAAGGAGTGATCAGCCAGGCAGGTAAGTCAATAAAGCTGGAGGGCATTGATGACAAGCAGTTCCCAGTGGTGTGAGTGAATTAACCTCTCAAGCAGACACAGCAGGAACCAGCAGATGTGTTGGAGAAGTGATGGTCTAGTGTCCTACCACTGTTTAGTGGCAACTGACCCTTTGGCTGCAGATCTGTGTGAAAACAGCATTATCAGTATTCTGCATGTGTTGGTGTTTGCTCAATGATGGAAAGAAAAGTGGTTGAAACATCCAGACAATTTAACAGTATGGAAGAACAATGCAACAGCAAAAAAACCATTTACTCTCTCCTTGAAAGGAAGAAAACGATAGCTTAGGAGGGTTAAGCATCTCTGAAAATAAGGAAGTGATAGAAGAAATTAATTTTCTTTCTAAAAAATACCCAAAATAACACAAATAAAATACCCAGTAGATGAGCCATGATCAGTTAAGCTTTACATTATAGTGGTGCATTTGTTGAGTCTCAAGAAAGTAGTTTGGTTTTTTGCATCTGTGGAGCACAAAATTATAATTAAGTCCATTCCTGCAATGTTCATTATGGATCTTAATCTGAAGCCTCTGAAAATCAATAATATATCTTTCTATTTTATAAGGGAAATCTGTATGTATACTGTAGTGTCAAGGGAGAAGAAGCAATTTTTCTGGATGGATTAAAACTGTATTGAAAATGAAGATGACATTAGGGAAAGACTTATAATAATTAAATCACTAGTTTGTATTTATCCAGTTGTACTAAGATTAGAGGAAAATGTTATAAACTCTTCCTCTCTTTTTTTTTTTTCCCCTAATTCTTCTTATTTTGTGATTTTCAGAAATCCTGCCAGAAACCTGTGGATAAATACATTGAGTATGATCCTGTTATCATCTTGATTAATGCAGTTTTATGCAAAGCACAAGCATACAGGCACATTCTTTTCAATACAAAGATAAATGTAAGTTGCTATGCCCCTACCTTTTTTTTGTTAAAAATACATATAGGCCTGGTAAGTCAATTGTAATAGTTGTAAAACTTTAAAGATTTTTCGTGTCCTGCCCTTCCACAGATTTCAGCAAGCTGAACCAGTTACATCATGACTAGAAGGCATGGAATCTCAAAATCCCAATGTTACTAAGACAGCTTCTGTCTTCGCAGAAGTGATGCTGCAGTACCAGCAAATGCAAAATATCTTACATGTTAAAGAGAAAGAACTGCAAAGAACTGTTCATGCAGTTTTCTACACCCTCTAATCTGCCTATCACATCAATTGATGCTAAAAGCATGATGTGCTAAATTACACAGTAAGAGAAGTATCTAATTGCAGATTACTTTCCAAACTAAATTTCTGTTGGAAACAGTTCTTTTTGAAATGAGCAATAGGAGTATAGCGTACCAAATTATCAATACTATGCCAGTGAAACCTACTGTACTAATTTCTCACAGGTTTCTTCCTGTGTAATTAACTATGCCCTCAAAACAGAGCAAAAGATGGTGGCTTTCACTTGAAACGTGGTTGATGCAGAATTGCATCGTTGGGATGGCCAGGCTGGAGTGCAGAGGTGTAGCTTTTTAGTATTGCATATTTTTACTGTAAGGTCTGATTTCCCAGGAGAGGGAAGCTAATCTAGAACAAAATCTCTAAGCAAAAGTGTATGCTTTGTTCATGTTGGTACCTCTTAGCCAGTTTAAACAGTGTAGATAAATACACTTGCCTCATCTTTCAAGCATAAATCTCATTAAACATTTTAATTAATTCTGTGCTTCTGGAGACTGGTAATGATGTTTTCTGTGCAGCTTCTGGAAGGGCTGTGAAAAGTTCATATCTTCAAATAAATTGAGTTGAATTTTAAACTGGCAAAGGCTGTGCATGTATGTGCAGTTGGCATAACTTGCCTCCAATGGAGAAAGTAGAATCCATGCACAGAAATTGTTATGGCTTGTTTAAATCTGTATAAAACCAGAAATCACCTTATATATTGTGATCATATATGCACTAGCTTATAGACTGCTTAATGTGGAAACATGCTAACTGTTGGCCCTCACAACATAATTTTTGCAGTTACTTCAGAAGATATTTTTAATAGTTTTGTTTGGTTATATTGCTCCCTTTAATGTTAGCATCTCACCCTTATATGAACTAAGAAATATTCCGGTATAGCTACACTACCAGTTTCTTCTAATAGAGATTGTCCCAGGGAAAAAGAGAAATCAGTGTACTTAAACCAGTTTTCTGAATGGAGTGGTTGCCCTTAAACTGAAATTTTAGATAGTATAATTCTACTAGCTATGGGACAAATTTTGGTTTTTCCTTCCTATGTGAACAGCCTTCCCAAATTTAAAATAGTATGGAGGCTTAGAAAACAGTTAGATACCTTCTTCTGTACAGAACTGTTCATGTAGTTTTGTACATGTTATAATTTGACTATCATGTTAACAGATGATGTGCTAAACCAGTGGCTCAACAGAAGTAATTTTGCTTATATTCTAAAAAAAAAAATACACCTACAGAGTTTGTGTAGAGGTGTTGAAATCTATTTTAAGTACTGATTTCATACTAATGTTTTGATTTATGCTGATTTAATACTAATCTTTTCATTATTCTTTCATTTTCCAGATTCATGGGAAGCTCTGCATATTTTGTTTGCTCTGTGAAGCTTATATCCGGTGGTTGCAACTACAGGATTCAAGCCAAAATACAGATCCTGATGACTTAATCAGATATGCCAAAGAATGGGATTTTTATCGAATGTTTGGCATAGCTTCTTTAGGTAAGATTGGTGATATGCATTGTATACTCTTCAGGCACTGAAGAACTTCAAGGCCATACTGCAAAAATTGATACAGAATGGATGTGGTGTCCAATCCAGTATGGTTACACAATTACACACATATTCTCTAATTTGCCTGCATTTAGTGCAAATGCCTATTTATCCTGATTACAGTTCAGACTGATATGATCAGCATTAGATATGAAGAGACTGAAAAGTGGCAATATTCAGAAATCTTTGCCTGATACCTACTGACATCGTTTGAAGATCAGTGAGCTCAGCCTTATTCCATGTTTCATGTTGACTTCAATGTTTATTATTCATTAAGGTGATACCACCTTACTAAAGTAAACAACTGGGAAAAGCTGTATCTGTTTGGAGTTGGTTTTTAAAATAAATACACAAAAATACAGATCAGTATCATCAATAATAAAGAGTAAATACTTTTGTGCTGTAAGACTAAGATGATAGTGCTTAAATCAAACTTGCCCACTAATAGTATTTTTCTTACACCTGCAGAGCTTAATTTAAATCCTTTATTGTCTAATGTTGTTTTAAGTAGATTTTTATAATATGTCAGTAAAAATATTGAACTTCTTTTTCAGTAGTGACTCATCTATTACAGTTATTGTGGGAGTTTCTTTGACATATGCCAGCATATCACCGGAGTGGTGTCAAAAACAGTCTGGTAGCTCAATGGTATTTTCACCTTGGCGTTCTTTCTCATGCTAAATGAAAAGAGTTCATTGCTGGTGACCTTTTGCAAAGAGGACAAGGATTGATTTTGTTTTACAGCCTTACAGAGAGTTGAAAAAAACCTCTCTCTTGTTGCTATAAAGTAAAAGTGAAAAGGTTCTTGTGCTTAATTTCCTCTGCTCTGTGGAGTCAGAAATCATAAATACGATAATCCTACAGATAGAATCCTGTGATAGAATTATTCTGAATGTCATGATACTGAATTGGTTTAAGGAATATTTGGCTATTAAAATGAACACAGGGAAATAGAGAACATTTGTATTTGCCTATGGCTTTTAAAAAGTGACTCCGTTGCATTTGGGATGTCATTTTACTGAAATTCATTCAGAACTGGACTTGATTTTTGGCATTTCATTCTCTCTTTCCAATGCCTCTTATTTCTTTTTAGAACAAACTTCATTTTTCATTGGCATTTTTATTACTTTGTGGTGGATGACACCTGAGATGCTGAAAAGAAAGTCTGACTTCATTTTACTTCTCAAAGCACTGCTGTTGTCCACCTATGGAAAGCTTCTGCTAATTCCAGCTGTTATTTGGGAGCACGACTACACGCCTCTGTGCCTTGCGTTTATAAAAGTGTTTGTCTTGATATCAAACTCTCAGGCAATTAGAGGTACATTTCTGCATTTTTTGTTACTGCATTATGTGTATAGAATATGTGTGAGAGACTGCTGATGTTACAGAAGTAATTATTATTATCTTTTTAATCTATATCAGATACATGACTGAAATAGCTCTCGTTTAAAACTGTGGTCTTTAAACTTTAATAGAAAGTGATTGAAATAAAATATTAAAAAGGAAAACTTGAATAGAAAGTGATTCAAATAAAAAAATTAAAAAGGAAGGAAAAACGTGCCTCTTATCATTATCTCTTTGTATATACGGTATTATATCCACCAGATACATCTGTTACAATCTGGGACAACTCATGGATCATCAAAACATAAAACAGACTTCTTTTGAGTTTCTGAAAAATGAAAATTTCATATTAATTTCATTCATGTCTTTGGAATACAGACTTTTAACAAATTTGTGTGATTACTTACACACACAAATTAATATGAATTCTCACATGATTTTTTCAATCCTCTTCGATGGTACATGATAAATTTGTTCTGTTTTCTTTTGCAGTTACCTTGAACTTGAACCGAATACTCCCTTGGTTTGCCATCTTCTTTGGATTAATTTTGGAGAATGGTGTGGTCTGTTTGTTCCAGAAAATGGGATGGGATGTTTGAAATGTCAGCCCAGTGAAGAGATACCAACAATATGATGATAATTTTCTAAGAATGATCTCCGCCAGCAGGCTCCAAAACCACTCTTTTAGTAGGGATAAAGAAGGCAATAGATAACAAAAAAAAAAAATTAGAAGTTTGGCTATTTACTGTTCTGAGCCATAAAACTTCAGCCTTAGGTTGTTTATTTTCCCATTAAAAATACGAATGTCTCATATCCTAACAGTTTTATAAATCTGGCTGCATAGCTGTGGCTATAAGAAGAAAAAACCTGCTACCAATCAGTGCATTTTGGCAGAGAGAGGAGGATAAATTGTTCCCTTAAGAGGAAGGGAGTCAGTGCAAAAATGTAAAAGCCCAAATTTATATTTCTGCTAAACCAGATTTTCAAAGAGAGAAGTGAACATTTGCAAATAGTTTATTAGGGAAAAGACAAGTATTCCAGAGTGAAACTACAATGGGAAAACCAAACTGCATTCTCTGGAATGTTTGTATAACAATCCAAAATAATAAAATATCTAGTTCTAGAGTAATCTCTAGGAATGATAGGTTTATACTGGCTTGAAATCTTAGGTGATGTCATAAATACTTGAAGTTTTATGTGATCTCATAAATACTTGAAGTTTTATGTGATCTCATAAACGCTGCTTTGTTCTGAAAGCTGAAGAGAGAGTGAAAGGACTGGTCCCCAACTTCCAGGGTTGTTCGGGATACCGCTTCTCCTGCATTTAAGTCACATCCCCCCCACCCAGTCCTCATCTGGCTGTACATCCAGTGGAAGCAAAAACTGAAACGTGAGGCCATTCAGCAATAGAACGGTACTTTTAAAACAAACAAACAAAAATGTTTAGGCCTAAATTAATGAAGAGACATTGATAGAAGTTCTGCACCTCAGCAGACAAAAGGAGAGCTAAGTGGCCCGCAAAGGAACTGACAGAATCAGTTTCCTCAAGACAGTAATAAGGACACAAACCCACTTTTGCGCAGACCAGTTTCTGTTCATCCCATCCAATATTTAACTCTCCTGCTTGAGTGCTGGAACACTGTACTGTCCATAGGGATTACTTCCATTCTTTGTTTTCCTCAGATGTCGTCTCATGTCTGTGTTTTCCAGAATGAATCAAAAAGCATTTTGCAACATCTTCAAGTTAATTCCCAACAGGCTTTGAGTAAGTCTAGATTATGACCACAGAAGACATCAAACTTGTTTGTCTGATGGAACTGCCCATGCTAAATGCAAGTTACTTGATCAGAAAAGCAAATGGTTGCTGATTCTCTTTTATGAAATCAAAGGCTGACAGCCCTTTTGTTGTTTGTGTTACACTTTGCAACTTCCTGAGCATGTCAGATAAAGCAAAAAACCCCAAATTGCAACATTTTTAAGTATGTGAGATTCTTTATTTGATTGGTAGTGAATTAATTTCCCCAAGCTGAGTCTGTTTTGTCCGTGACAGTAACTGGTAACTTAACTCTCCCCATCCTTATCTCGACCCGTGAGCCTTTCCTTTTATTTTCTCTCCAGCGCCTACCTGGGGAGTGACAGAGCAGCTTTATGAGCATCTGACATCTGGACTGGGTCAATCCACCACAACTCTGGATGTCTCTTCTGAAAAATGTGCACAATTTCTAATGCCAATTTTGATTGTCTAACAATGTCACAACAGTGCTTTGGTTTATTCTTCTTAGCTTATAGTTGTTGGCGGTTTTTTTTTATATTTATCATATGTGTCATGGTTATCTATACACCCCACAAAAGGGAATTTTTGTTTGGTTTTTTTTCAGATATTTGGTCTGGCACAGGTTTCAGTCTAGAGGCTGAGTGGAGCCCATTTAGGTGTAACTGATGCAGGTTTTTATATGTAAACATGATGTCAACAGCAAAATTGTAAATACAATGTATATTAGTTTTATTTGAGGACAGTCTTCTTAAATTAAACATTATTTTGAATTTTTAAAAACTGATTTCAGGTATTTTTTGAGGTTTTTTTCAGAACACCGAGAATGAACACAAACACATTCTGAAAGAAGCAGTGTTTACCTGGTGTGCCACATACGCTGATAATGTATTAGTTATGCACTCTGTAATGCTGCCAGGAGTCACCACTGCCCTTACACAATTCTGAAGCAAGAGAAGACAATTAAAAGCTCCAGAGCTGTGGAACAAAAGCAGGTGTGGTACAGGTTCTCAGTCTTCAGAGGCATTATTAGTAATGTAGAGCATTCAGCATTGTTTGGTGTTAAAGCTACTCATTTACCAAAACTGACCTGACAAATACACTTAATATATCATAAATCTAGGGGGAGCTTAAGGACACCCACTGGGGGAGGGCAGATGAGTGCATTTTTTACGCTTTTGAAAGAGAGAACCTCTGCAGAGAGAACCAAAGCTCTGCCTGTTTAAAACCGTCACATCTGTCTTGCTTTTACTCCTTTTGGTCTTTTGAACTCATCTTTTTTCCATAAGCTTTCTATAATGTAACAGTTACCTGTGCTGGAAGATGGATGGCAAATAGCCCTTTCTATGTATCATCATTTGTTTCATTAACTTACAGGAGAGGATTTATTTGAGTTAAAATACAGCAGCCTGGACATGAACCTCTAGAAACTCTTTGAGTTTTGCTTGGAATCAGACGGGGTATTGTGGCCTATGGAGCAAATTCACAGCTCCATTGCATGAAACACACAGGAGAAGCAGGGGTGTTATTGAGACATGGATTGAGCAATGGCTCAGTGATTGAGCAGGGGGAGCTGGGAACTTCTGTGGGTCCATGGGCCACGTAGCAAGTATTTAGAAATCAGTGTATGCAAAATCAGAGAATTACCATAAAAACTAAGGAGAGTTAAAAGAGAAGGCAGGAGTCTGGCAGACTTCTACAAAATTAAGGTGGCAATAAAAACAAAGGAGATAGCATCTCAAGGAAAAAATATGTTAGAAAATACACTCATAAACATCAATACTGTATATCATCAAGCAAATATAAAAACACCCTACTCCCAATTTTACAAATTATGAACATGAAAAAAAGAGTAGTATTTATTGCAGACATTTTTGTAATAGTCTAAGTGACAACATGACATACCAAAAGATGACTTCCAACCAGTAAAGTCTATGAGATTCCCTAGAAAAAATACCAGTAACCACATTACTTCAATGGTTTGCACTACAGCCTTGAAAATACACTTTTATAAGGCAGAATTACCAAGTGTACACTGATAGAATTAGTCACTAAATAGGAAGAGCTGTGCAACAGCAGAGCTAGCTTCTCCCTTTATTCTGCTTCAGTGTGTGCTGCATTAAGCTTTGCTGGTGCAAGGGCTACTACCCTTGTGACCTCCTGTACGTACAGACAAGGGAGCCCTTTCTTCCACACTGAGTCCTATCTCAGAGGCATATAAGCTGCCATTTGTTACCCCAGTCTTCACCAAACTGAAAGTAAAGTAGGACATCTGTACTGGAAAACTATTAGCTGATTTCTGATAAAACAAGCAGGCCCTTGTTTCTCAGGGGCTCGCCTGCTTTTGCATTCCTTGAGCCTCCCCAGCCCGGTGGTGTTAAGCACTGCAGTGCCATCTGGAGTTGATAAGGAAACCTCTCTTGATAAGGAAACCTCTGTTGATTTCAAAACTGGAAGGAACACACAGACACTCTCACATGTGTGTTCTTGGATTAATTTTGTTTTTTTTTTTTTAAATGACAAATCCCAGCTTTTAAGAATGAACATCCATCTTCAGTTTGGAGAAATGTGAGAATGAAATTAGTGATGAAAAACAGGTCATAAAATATTTGTTTTGGTGACTTGGTACCAAGGTCAATTCAAGATACAACCACAAAAGCTATAAAATGCAAATTATTCCAGGATGACATCTCTTAAAAACCTAAATAGTCCCACAAGCTGGGGTTATTCTGAGTCTTGTCGAGCTCTGCAAAAATTCATGTGGCAAGAGAGAATGAATGCATTCCTCCACTGCTAAAAATCAATAGGATTTTTGTTTATGAATTAATTTGAAACTCAGGCTTCTGCAGTTAAAATTTGCAGGAAGCTGTATATAACAAGATTCTCATTTTCTCTCCTGCCTCTTAGCTATTCTGACCTTCTTAGTCTTTCCAGTAACGCTTATTATATTACTGAGGTGGCAAAAAAAGAAGATATGAACATAAGGAGCTTCATAACATGATCTGCTGTCCTAAATTTGTAGAGTTTTTTTTGAGCTCTGTGTAGACAAATGACAGGTCTGCAGCAACTAAGGAATACTGTTAATGATGTTTTAATCACTATTCATTAGAATAATAGATATTGTTTGGGTTTGTTTGGGTTTTTTACCCTGGGTAAAAATGTGGTTTAAATTCCTTTACATAGAAGCATTAGAGTGTGAATTTAAGACTTTTCACATGTGCTGGGTGCTGCTGAAATAAATTCAGATGATCCCCTTGATTTCTTGCAATCTCTAACTGTAATTCTAAGGACATTTTTTAGGCAGAAGAACTGTTTTGCTGCACAGAAGTGTGTGCCATGGATCTCTGAGCACAGGACTGGGGTCCTGAATTAAGACCTGCGTCCTAATCCTGGCTCTAAGACTGATCTGTGCTGTGACCTTGAGCAAGTCATATATGTGGCTCCATAAATGATTGTATCTCCAACATCACAGGATTGGGGGAGGATTAATTTGTTCATGTCTGCTTAGAAAGATGAAAAGCATTAAGTCCTTTCAGCTGCAGGTTGTTAGGAGTCAGTCAACACCGTGAATGTCAGATATGAAACAGACATGCCAGGAGCCAGAGAATGTGAATATTAAAGGTGACATGTTTAAAGTCTTTGTTATACTAAGGGGAGCTTTAATTCTGACCCTCGCTGGCAAGCAGTTCTGGAATGTACACATCTGAAGACGTTTAGGGGTATATACAGCAAATCACTAATCTCTTATTATGATTTTGAAGTTATTGCAGCTGTTGTGTGCCAAAATAAATCTGAAATTAGTTAACAAACTTGGAGCAAAGGGAACTGGCATATTAGCTGATCTTACTTTCACCTATCTAAAATAAAAATTAAGGTAGTTTATTTGACAGTTGGAGACTTTGAGGTAGAAAGCACTGGTACATTTTGCAGAAAAGTATTTCTTTAAAAATACTATAAACCATTGATACATTTTCAGTAAGCAAATTCAATAACATCGCACAGACTTAAACAAGAAAACAAAACCTCAACAACACAGAAGCACTTCTACTCACCTTGCACTCCTTCCTCAGGACTGCTTATTCACTCTGTAAGCATCTGTGGGTGTTACCTTTATACTGATTCCCTGCCAGGCAAGCTGCAGCCCATCTGATGCTGTCATAGATGCTTCACTCCTTAACTTTGATCCTTTCTTTGGTCTCTCACTTCACTTCCAGAATAAAGCTTTGGTTATAACCATCAAAGCCACATATGTATCATGTCTTGGCTACAGTAGAGATAGTCTTTCTTTCAGTAGGGCTACAGAGTTCTTTTGGTCACTGAAAATCAAAAGCCAACAGAAGTGTTGTAATAACTAGGAAGAAAGCACTTCCCATTGAGAACTTCCACTGGATAATAACGTGCCACATACCAGCACCAGAAAGGATTTTGCAGGATAGGGACCGAAAGTGACCAATGTATCACACTGAGCATACACCTTATAGATTTATCCAAAGCGGGAATCTCTTTCACTCTGAGGACATTTATTGTACTTAGTAGTGTGAAAATGGCAGATGCACAGCAAGGAAAGCACAATCCATCTCTTACTTATTTTGTCCTGGGAGAGAGCAAAATGAAAATAAAACACTGATGATTCATGAAGAATTTTTTCCAGGAATGCTGGGTATTATTTGAACCCTTTTCTTTAGAGAAGCAAATTGACTTTGCTGTGGACAAACAGAATGGCAGGTATTCATTTCTTTCCACAACCACATGACAAGACTTAGTTTGTGCTAAAAATTGCATCTTTTCAAATGTATTTTGCACTTTTTTAAGTGGATTTTCCCCTAAAATTGTTTTATGTAAATGATATGTGTGTGTGTGTGTAAATAGAAGGAAACTCAATCCTGTTCCTACAGCCTGTGCGTTTTCTGACTTATCTGTGTATGAAACGGTGCAGCTTCTGTCTGTTTAAAGGTTCTACACTGAAAGAAAAGGCCACCAGCAAGAAAGGCACCTTCCTCCCACAATAGGTTGAGTGTTGTGCAACAGAACAGATTGTATCAGTTAAAAAAAAAAAAAAAAAAAAAAGTCAAGTCATGTCTCTGATAAAACAGTATCAGAAGCATGTTAAAGATCACGCCTCCCTCCTCTCATTGTTAGTCAGCTACTTTTATGTAACAAAATGCCAGCACAGTGATTCTGATCTAATTCAGCTGCACAAGCACTTTGACTGAAAGTTCAGAGAGGTGTTTTTAATCCTCTCCAGCAAGACCTAATAGAGGATGGCAAAACAGGAAGCCCTCGTGTGCAGATCCTTCCGCACTCTAATGGCAGGGTGGAAGGTGCCATCTGTCATTTCATGCCATTATATTGGAAAGTGCTGTCTCCTCTGAACTCCTTGCAGCAGCTGCTCCTGAAGGCTCAGCTCTTTGTCCTGAGCAGGCAGCTGCCTCTGCCTCCCCCTTGGGAACGGTTTTGTTTTCACAGAACCAGACAGGGCTAGAAGTGATCTCAGAGGTCATCTGGTCCTTCCGCCAGACGCTGGGATGGATAGGCACTCCTGACAGATACTCTCCCTGGCAGGCAGAGATTCTGGCTCTCAGAGACCAAACCTAAGCTGCCTTTCCTAAATCAGGAGACCTATCAGCTCCTCCTGTGTGTACTGGCAGTTTGATGCCCAGTTGTTTTTCAACTATGACCATTTATACAAGCAATACGATTTTGTGAAAATACAATATTTTACTTGAGGAATCCATTGTGAAGATGGTGGCTTGATCTTTTAGAAAGTTTCTGTCCTTCAGTTTTATTCTCTAGGTTGTATGCTTCCTATTCTGCTACCCCCTGCTTAGCCTTGCCAGACCAGTGACACAAGAATCCATCGAATTCCTTGGCTGCAGGACCATAAAGCGTTAAAGATTTAATTTTAAATGAACAAGGCAGCCTGCACCTCTTCAGATCTATTACAGACTTTTTTGTAAGGACATGGGCACTGGGTAACACACCATTAATCTGAAACAAAAATACAGTCAGTGCCTACAAATGAAAGTAATTCGGAGAACGGGAGAATGGGCATGGTGCATTGCGATCTCTGTTCCTGGAGAATAAATACATCCCACAAACTCCGTCCTAATTTGCAAAAGAAATTGTAGTGTAAATTTTCATTAGTGGGCATACTTTTTAGCGTATGCTTATACAAATAAATGTGTGTGGTAATAACGAGGTATGCTAGGCTTCTCTCACTGACGGATGTATTCTGCCTGTACACACCTGCATTTGAAAGCACAGAAAAGAGTATTATTCTTTATGAGAAGAAGGAACATTGAAAGCCTCAAACAGTCCTGCATTTGCAACAGAAACAGAAAGGACTTTTTGAATGACTGGCTAGTGATAAGTGAAAAAAAGTCCTATTGTGTAACCACACAAAGCACTGAAGACAAGACAAACCTATTTACATATGAGAACTCAGACCTCAAGCAAATCCTGTAAGAAAGGACATGAGACAGGATAAAAGATATGCAAAACCCAGAATTCTTTCCTCGTCACAGAGATTGCTTCAAATTTCTACTTCTCTATTTATCCTTAAGGGTTAATCCTGTATGCAAGCAACTGTGCAATGATGGTCTCCAAAAATACATTAGAACTCTGTTCATAAATGTCTTTCTGCTTCTAAAAATGAACGCAAATTGTACATTGAATAGATGCTATATATTCCATTCTCTCTACCGGTTACATGTATGATGCAAGGTATTAAGGAAATGCTTCTCCAGTTTGAGCATCATGACTAAGTATCAGTCAGAAAGAGCAAGGTTATTTTAAAGATACAAGTCAAGATTGTGTATGATTTGTACAATGCTAACAGAAGAAAAAGGAATAGCAAGACCCTTGGAAAGGATGTAGACATGCTGTGTTCATACAGGACAAAAACCAAATGGTAACAGAACTTTGATATTCTAATGCTATGAGAAATTAATTTTCTCTCTGATTTGATATACTAATTTTTTCAGCTGATTTTGATGTCTTTCCCCTATAACAAACTATTTTAATATTTCAGTCGTTTACCTTTAGTGCAACATAGCATATAAGAAGTAATTTTATTCCACAATACAAACAGCCTTTGATGTTGTTTAGGAGAAATGGAACAGGTTAAAATGTGGTTCTGTTTAAGGTTGTGCTTTACCTGTTCAAAACTTCGCTTGTTAGCTCACCTCTGCACGCAATGTTTGAATTTTCCAATACCCATAAGCCTTTCAGTACAAATAATTAGTGCTTTGTTAAAATCAAGACTCAGGTAACCAAAGATACAGTAAAAGATTGAGAGAAAAAAGAAAAAAAAAACCACACCAAAATGTACTGTCCCTGTCATGCAGGTGCTTTCATAACTGAAGTAACAACCTTATTACACTGCCTGCTTGTAAATGATTTAAAAGGTTCTGCTGTTTGACGAGTCAGAAGAGTTTAAGCAAGAGCTGGTAGGGCTCAGACAGGCAACTTTATTGTTTGTGACAGCGCCTGGTATCCTGAGCCAGAAGGAGCTCACAAACTCTAACTCATGTGTCTAGCCAGATAATCACAGGGACGTTTCTGACCTGTGGAAGAAATGCTTGTGATTCCTGAAAGTGAGCAGTTAGCACTGCAAGGAGGATTGAACTGCTAGCATGAATTTAAGGCAGTGGCTTGACACAGAACTGAACTCTCTATGCGCTAACAATTCCAAACAGTCTGCTTCGGCCACTAAATTCTAACAACCCATTATTTGCATGGGATGTCTCCTTTCATATCCATCTGAGGGATTCTAAAGATTACATTCTCTTGAAGACATTATCTTAATAAAGTCTTAGCATAAGTGCATTTAAAATCTGTGGCAAAAGTTTAAAAAGAGCCAAAATAGTCACAAAGTCTGTGTATTTCAGCAGCAGATGGCTTTGTCTTTTTAACTTGCATACCAACCTTATCTGAAAAATGTAAATTCTACTGCTAAAAGCACATTCCTCTGAAATCAGATGTGGGCTTCATTATTTAGGGGTGGTTGTTTCCACATTCATTTAATTAAGTTTTGTGACTAGAACAGATGAAAGAGAGGAGGACAAAAAACTAAGGGGAAGAGACTGTTGCAGTGAATATTCATCCCCTCCAAATTTCCTCTGTCATTTAAAACCAAATAGCCAAACTCACTGCTGAGTGAGTCACCTCAGCGAGGACCCCTTGCTAATCCCCTTCATCCCTTAGAGAGGCAATTGCCCCACAAACTGCAGGTGCCAATCCGGCACACATCCAGCTTCACCTAGGCTTTAATCCCTAGAGCACATCTGGGTTCTGTGGGGCCACCTCAGCCCAGCAGAGTGTTCCTGTGCACAGATCCCACAGGCTCTTTCAGCCAGGGCAGAACCTAGCCCTCACAGCAGACCTGGCTGTTTGGAAAGCTACCTGCAGGGTTGGAGTAGCCAGGGTGACAGAATAAGCAGTTAAGAGGCTTTAGAGCACATAGGGAGCTTGGAAACTCACAGAAAATGTTAAAATCAATAGAAGATGACTTTGCAAATAAGAGAAATCTTTTTAACACTTTGCTAAGAGAACAAATTATTCCCTTAGGTCATGCAGCGTTGCGCAGAGTTAAATGTAACTTCAAATAAACCAAAGATAATAGATGGAAAAATGTACTTCTGTGGAGTTGTTTTCTGGGAAAATGCATGCAGATATGAAAAGGAAAATGAACCTCAAACTGCTGTGTTAATGTATCCTGTACAGGCAGGCATCACAAAAACAGTAAATTCTTTCAGAGAGTCTGAAGGTCACAGAGCTGTATGTTGGAGAAAAGACCTGTTGTTAGGGTTCCCTTTGGCATGCACCTGATTAATCCTTCCATTTCACATTCCTCCCCAGCAGCCAGCTGAACAGCAGAGTGGGAGAATTACTTTCCTTTGCCCTCAGAGCAATCTAATTCCTCAAGGAAAATGGATGATTTTAGCTAGGCAGCTAAATAAAGTCAAAGAAAACATGTTCTTTCCAGTTAAGCAAAAGCATGTACCTGCAACAAATGACTCTCACGTTAAAAATACATAACAAGTAGCGTAACCCCACTCTCTAAAACAGGTCAAAAAAGGACATGAAAACTCCCCCAAGATGTCAGCAGCAGAACTAATGAAATATAGGATTTTAAAGAACTCGTGTCCCAGGACTTCAGCATCTCCTGCCGAACTATGGCAAGCTCCCACCTCCAGAAACTGTAATTCCTCCCCCTGCTCTTCCCTTCTAGCATCCCACTGATGCTGAAGGCAGCACCTGAGGGTTTCCCAGGGCCCCTTGATGTATCTGCAGTTTTCATCCTCTCTCCAAAAGATGTGCTGAGATTCACCTACATCACACATGCCTCCCTGGCAGTGTCCCGGCTATTGCAGAGCTGCCAGCAGCTGCATGACCACTCAGCTTTTGCTTTCTGGCAGCCAGAGTGACCAAACAGAAACCAAAAGGGGACTTATACCCGTGATCCTGCCTAAGGAAGGAGCAGCTAAGTCTCTCTCCTCCCTCCAGCTCCAAATTCCTACAAGGTTTCTAAGGAGAGAGCAATTTTCCAACTTCTGTCCTATCAGATCTAGTTTATGGCAAGCAGACTGATGGAAAATGCCTGGACAGATTTACTGCATATGCTTTGTTTCCGTAGGATGAAGGCTAAATGTGACACAAAACCTTAGGCTTGTAAATAAGTACTAAGTGGATCAATTATAAGCACTGTGGAGGCTTTGCTATTCTCTCCATTGCATTTAAAATTTTGCAAACTGTCTTACAAGAAATTGTAAACATAATTTTTTAAAATCAACTTACTTTAGAAGCCATATAAAAATGATCTGGTTATCTATGATTAAGAGCTAAATTAATTACAATACTATAATATTTTTTGCCTAATTCTTCTAGTATTCCAATTTCATGACACCAAATACAGTACTATAGTCTCAACTTCAGCAAGCATCTAAACTATGCATAAACTGAGTGCAATTTTCCCCACCTTTATTGGTAAACTCTTTCTTTGAAGCAACATTCATGTTTCTCACAAGTTATTCTAATAATTGCCTACTGCATTTCAGTGCCTTAAAGCAGTACCTTTTAGTAATACTTTTGTAGCGTGTATTTGAGTATGTCCTGTATCTTAGTATATAGCTCCACAGTCTTGGAAATAACAAACAGCAATTCTGATTTTAGGAAAAGATCCCTGCTCGAAATCAATCCTCACTAAAGTCAATAGCACTGACAGCAACTTCACCAGGAGCTGAAGCTGAACCTAAATGCTCATCTGTTACATTAGCCATGGTATCAGCCACTCATTACTTTTTGGCACCCACTCTCCCCAAAGTCGAACACTCCTTCCAGACTCTTCTCCTTTTGTAGACTAAGGAAATTTCCAGAGAACTAAACTGTAATGTAATTATGACAGTATGACTCTGCAGTTGTCATAGCAATGGAATGAGGGTGATATGCTGTTGAAGTAAAAATAAAGCTTCAAGTACAGCTAGTGGAGAAATATCAAATATTTCTAACTGCTTTACCGCATTTATAGGCCCTTTGGAGAAAGGTCAGTGAAGTTACCCAGGGTAGACTGCCCTCTGAATTGCTGCACTCAGTTTTCCACCTCTGGGCAGCAGGAGCCTGACTGTTCTTTTTCCCCTTGTAAACCTTGTCTTTTCCTGGGCCTGCTCATTATTGCACGTGCTATGTGGGACTGGAGAAGTTCCGCACTGTTCACTGGGTAGAGAATTTTCCAAGAGTTTCTTTCATGATATCCTTAAAAAATACCCTTAAAAACTTGGGAGTTAAGATGACCTGGGGTTATGGAGTCAAAATGGGAAAGCTGTGTTGGGATGTGGTTTGGACCATGGGTAGGAAGTTTTGTAGTAACGTGACTCCGTTCCGTTGTGCACACACCAAACTCGGACTTGAAGCTGCCTGCAGCAACCACTCAGCATTTAAGTTACACTCTGCTACCAAGCACCTCTCTTTCGGAGCAATTCCCCTGCTTCATGCTGTCGTAATGTGGTAAAGAGATACAGCTCACAACTGCAACACCAGGCATAGAAATCAGCCTCTGGAACAGCTGCTTATTGACATAATAACAAATTTCTTCTTGTTTTAAAACCATCATCTAGCTAGCCAGCCCTTATGGCATTTGAGTTTTCCCTAGGAATACAGACTGTAACTTCTGTCCCTAGCAAGATGATGTTATTAAAAGGGACAGGGTGCTGAAAACTTAGCAAGTCCTTATAATCCATCCTGGTATTCAGTCCAAATTTTGTGGAGTGATGCTTTAGGACTTTTACTCTTTCCTTGGTACAGGGAATACCAGCCAAACGTTCCATGTTGCCCAAATCATGAGCATGATTACAAGCATAAACCTTTTTGCTTTTTAATTTATGCAAGAGAAGTACTGTGAATTTTGCTGAAGTCCATTCTCACCACCTAGACTATTAAGAAATGGCACTGTCTAAAGATCTGTAAAACAGAATCATTAGTTTTAGTAGTAGAAACAGGATTTTCTCCTGAATTCAAAACACAGTAAAATCCAATTAAGACAGAGAAGGAGGAAATTCCATTCCAAATAGAGGCAGGTGGAACTTTTTCCAGCGTAATTTAAAAATGGCTTTCTTCAGTCCAGGGTGACGACTAGTCCTAGTTTTCTTATGGGAGCGTTGGGAAGGGGGGTAGGGTTTGTATTCACTGAGAAGGTAAATTAAAATACACACAACATTCAAAAGTTACGCTAAACACCATGCTTTTTATTTTGGGGGAAAGAGCAAGAAAATAGCAGTACTTCAACAGACTAGAAAAAGCTTCCTGTAAATACTAAAAGCACAGCAAATTATACTAAAAGCTTATACATTCATAAGTCAAAGCATAAAGTTGCATGTAAATATGTGTGTGTATATATATTTATACATGTATACACACATAGGCACACAACTTTCAAGTACATATGTAGCTATCTGAATTATCTGTGTTTTCCTTATCATTCAGTTTAGTTTGGGGTGAGTGAATCAATTAGACCAGAATTAACATTTAAAAAAATCCAACCACTGCCACAGACTAGATTAAGAAGTTACACACATACACAATTACAGCACAGTCTTTACTCTTGTGGCCTTTGAATTCCACTAAAATAAGCCAGTTTTAGAGGGAATGCACCCTGGAAGTCTCTTCTGGCTTCTGTCACTGAAATATCCTAGCCTTTGCTAAAAACTGACAGAGGAGCTACCCCAGAATGTGATCTCCAATTCTTCCTGCAAACTGCATGCATGCCAGACATGAACCATGCAAAAACCCTTTGAGGTTTAAGCCCTTAATTATTACCTTGTGTCAATATTCAGGCACTGTGCTTTACAGCAATCTTCAGAATTAAATTTTGGAAACAAATATCGCATTGGGAGTTGATTTTACTTCAAATAGAGAAAGGGTGAAAACTCAGATAGTTGGCAACTCTCAGCTGATTAAGCATTTCACACTATGAATTAATAAAAACTTAACCAAGTGCTTTAGTAAGTTCTGAAAACAAAAATAAGTTATATTTCAAAGAGCAAGTTAGTATAAAAAGTTTTAACATATGCAAAGTATGTGCTCAAAATACTTATTTTGCATTTTTAAAAAGAGCTGTCATCTACCTTACAGCAACAAAGTTCACCCAGTATAAAATATTGCAATTTGTCCCATTGTGTCATATGAGAGGTTTCCTTATTCTTCATACGACCAAGAACACTTGCACAAGAGTTCATGTTATTCCAAGCCACATAGTGGCAGACAGACAATGTTTGAGAATGTGCTTTTACTATGCAGTGCAGTAAAAGCTAAGCAAACCATCTCAGAGCAGCGTTTAGCAGGTCAAAGAGCTACGTCGATGCAAGAAATCCAGAGAAGAGTATAAAAGTTAATGCCAAGTGGCAGTACCAAGAAAGTGAATTAGATCAACAGAAAAAAAAACCCTGCTGATAATATTCACTATCACATGTACAGCTTGTAAGCTAGGAATAAATTAGCTTAAGGAGAAAAAAAAAATTAACTGTGTAAACAATTCATCCAGTACAAAACTGGATGCAGCCGGTAAGAGCGGAGCTAGCTTAGTAGTGCTGAGGATGTGTGTGCATCCAGATGCCTGTTCAAAATGCATTTACCAATGCCACTGACCCCTCCCCAAAAATTTCCTAGAGCTATTTACACCACAGCGGAGGCTTCCCTCCCCCCTTATGAAGTTATTACAACTCAGGAAGTCGCTGCCATCTTCTGCTATTAAAATTCCAGTTATAAGCTACCAATGTTTGTAAGATGAAAACACCCACCTTCCAAATTAAATTGAAAACTCTTGTCAAGCATGTCTGAGGACTCTTCAAAAGTTAAAGTACAGCACTTTGCTCAAGTGGTATTTGCATGAGTAACTTGTACTGACAGCCTGTTAAAATAAGAGAATTTAACACAACTCGGGGTAGCTGGGTGTTCCTCCCCAGGAAGAGGGATCCATACAAATTCCAGTCGTTCTTGTTGAGGTGTGTTACGGGGAGAGAAGGAGAAAAGAACCTCAGTTCAGTCAGCCTCGAGGGTAATCTTCCTGCTTCTAGAAGTATTCCTCCTCTTCATCAAAAAATCCATTTTCCAGGGCGTACGAGCAGTCTGCGTTAGAGTCAGCTTGGCAGGCACCTTTGTATTCTTGAATGGATTCGTACAGGGAGTAGAGCTGACACAGCAATGACATATCCAGCTGCCGAAGGCCAACCTGAAGGGGGAACAATTCAAACAATCATTGTTACAATTGTCTTTCTATGGCAGTATGAATCCTTTGCTGCTAAACATGAGGTTCAAGCTTCTTTCCACCTTGAACAGTTATGAAATGTGGAAGCAAAATTCATTTTCTAAGGTGACAGGTGGACAAAAGAACAAGGAACAATGTGATGCAATAATACAGAACAAATGCAAAGTGTTCTTCAAAATGCTGTATTACAATGGTGTGCTTAACTTTCAATAAGCAGTTCACTGCTATGGGAACCATGGCGAATAAATCCATAAAGTCTATATTCCTCATTATGCAAGGGAGCTATTTTTCCAGAAACAATGTGTGTCTTTCCCACATCTTTCTCTCACACCATCACAACACGCTCTGTTTTTGTTTGAAACAGTAAAAATTTCAAATGGGACTCTGGTTTTCCCACTTCCCAGCTAAGTATATTTCTACTCTAATTTTCTTTTGTATATTGATGTATGTGGGCATCTGACAAAGCCAGATTGTCTAGCACAATACAGCAGACTACTTTCAGGCAGCAAAACTAAAGCAGAAGTGACACAAGGACAAATGTCCTGTCTTGCAAATCTTCAGAGTATTTTCATGTGTCACTCAAGTATAGGCTTGATTATAATTAAGCACCTAATAATTTGGTCCTTCTCAAATACTAGTTCCACAGTAAATTAAAGATTTGAAGAACCGTTTAAAAAAAAAAAAAAAGACTGCATCTTTATGTCAGGTACAAAACCAGTATGTAGCGCTGCAAAGTGAAATAAAGCGCTCATTTAACTCAATTCAGCCTCCCTTCTGGCAACAAAATGGAGAGTTCACTTGACATTGTCACCTATCCAAGTCAGATCAAATTAAAACTAGGTTTTGTCTTGCAGCAAATTTAAACCACTACCCACGAAGAGGTTTTAGAGAAACAGCCATTTCAGCCTTATTTTCAAGGAAGCATTAAGCTGACTGACTGTTCCTAGTGAGCCTCAGTTTCATCAAATAAAAAGGTTTTGCCACATCATGTCAAATAAATAAATAAATAAATAAAACCTTTACTGCAACCTGAACACCAGGCTATGTTTTACTCAGAATAACAACTCTTACTTCTCCTTATGCTTGTAAATTCTCAGGACAATACACTCAGCACACAAGAAAACCACAGGAAGCTAGCATGAAGATCTTACTTTGACACTGCTGAGCTATCCTAACAACAGCTCTTTCTAAAAGTGAAGAGAAAAAAAAATCATACACCAGAATGCTACTGAGAAAAACAGGATACAGTATCTTTCAAGAACAACACAAATTACTTGGTGACATCATGAAGTCCAAACATAAGGTCATACACAGGCTAAAAGTGAAGACTTCAGGACAAGACACAGAACACTGTGTTAGCTACCAGGATATTACAGATAAGTCTTTCCACCACCTTTTCTCACCCATTTTCCTTTATAACCTAAACAAACTGCTCACTTCAGGTAAGAAAGGATGCTGTGAAGTTGGACCTAACATCATGACACACAAACATAAGATCCACCTGGCAGACCTGCATGAGAGCTTAATGTTTGAGGGAAAGGACTGCAGTCCAAAACTGTCCAAAAAAGCAATCAGGACTGAGTTGAGCCAAAAAAAGTCAACACAGGGACAGGTAAACTTTGTCTCCCAAGGAAAGTGGGAGCATTTTCACCAGCAGCTCTCCTCTTTGAGCTCCATAAAGGACTTCAGTACTTCCTGTGAAGCTCAATTCTACTGACTGCCAAGCACAAACTTCAAGGGAAAAATTGCTCAGCAGAATTAATGTAACAGGTCTTTAAACCAAATAGTAACATTTAATATCTTATTCTTCTGTTGGTGCCACTAATTTCAAATGATCAAACAGGAAGTCTACTGAGAAAAATGCAGCTGCTTCAAAACTTTCAAGTATGATGCCTGAGGTAAGAAAAACCTGAAGAAATGTCCAACCCTGATAGCATTAGCAGATTTTAATGCCAGCCAAGATCTGATTTCTGCATTTGACTCTTGATAAGACAACCTATAGTGCGCAATTCCATGTAATAACTCCATTCCTCAGATCGCAGTTCTGAAATGGCCTCTCCTTTCCACCTTCCCTCTCCAAAGCATCCAAGTTCATCACTTTCTCAGCTTTAAAAACTTACATACACAGTGCTTTGCTTGATCATGCAGGGGAGGATGCTCTGGGCATTTCTTCCTCACTCACTATGGAAAATTTAAAGCAAACCCATTACTCAATAAAAATATCTTTGCTGCAAGAAAGAGTGTTCAGTATCAGTAATAAAGTCCTTTTATCTTCTTGATGAAAGGCAGCCTATTAGTACACAGGAGTGTCTCTAATTTGTACAGGCCACAGAAAAGTACATATGGAATCAAGGAGCCTGTTGCTTCAAAGTCTTTGATGTGTTTAGAATTATCTTTTTCTTCAGAAGTATTTTATCAAATTATCATCAAGTATTAAAGGAAAGTTTAAAGGGGAAGTCTAGTTATCAAACTTTGAGAAGTATCTCATTAGGAAAAAAATAGATTAGGTTTGTCTAATGAGTTATCTTTGCTTTTTTGGAAAGGCTTAAGAAGACTAAGACCATATGTCCTTGTTTCCTTGTACAGCATTGCAGAAGAAACTCCTGGCAGTTGAGAGACACCCATCCTTCCTGAGCTTTAATGCAAACTGGCAATTCGAATACACAGTTTTAAGAGTTATCTCTAACTGTTGAAACACTGGTGGCAGACTAAGATTTCAGCACGTTATAGTGTCCTTCTGAATCCACAGAAGGACCTTTCAAAGGAGCTTCTTGTCCTTTTTAGCCTAAGAAAAACAGTGTTGATTGCAGATTTTCAGCAATATCATATTTTATATGCTTCACAGAGTTATTAGAGCTGGAAGACGTCTCTGGAGATCACCCAGTCCAGCCCTCCTGCTAAAGCAGGGTCACCTCGAGCAGGTGACACATGAATGTGTCCTGGGGGGTTCTGAATGTCTGTAGCCAGGCAGACTCCACGAGCACCCTGGGCAGCCTGTTCCAGCGCTCTACCACCCTCAATGTAAAGAAGTTCTTCTTTATGTTGAGGTGGAACTCCTTGTGGTTCAGTTTATGGCCACAGCTCCTCATATGCTGTTGCTGGGCACCACCGGAAAGAGTCTGGCACCGTCTCTTGAGACTCACCTTTCAGATATTTATATACATAAATGAGATGCCCTCCCAGTCTTCTCTAGACTAAACAGGTCCATCTCCTGCAGCCTCTCTTCATAAGAAAGATGCTCCAGACCCCCAATTATCTTTGTGGCCCTCCGCTGGACCATCTCCAGCAGCCCCTTGTCTTTCTTGTACTGATTCCACAGAATCCCCAGCGCGCAAGGCTTAGGCTATTATTAGTCATTACAGCCGCAGCTTGCACCAGCAAAGCACCAACACCCAATTAGTGTTTAATCAAGAGGTGCGCCAGGTCGCCCGGAACAATTTCGCTATAATAACGCCGCGCTACAGGATCAAAACAGAGTCCTGGAGAAAAAACGACGCCGAACCACCGCCACTTGTGCTGCACGGCTCGGTGCCGACACCGGCGGCATTGTCTAACGCCAGCCTTTCGGTGCCGGCTCCCGGCGGGTGCCGCCGGGCGCGGAGAGCGGCTCCCCATCCGCTCCCCATCCGCCCCGCCACCACGGCCCCGGCCTTCCCCCGCCGCCGGCACGGACGGCTGGGCCGGGCGAGGGGGCCGCACCGCCCCGGGCCGCCCGCGCCCACCGGGGTCGGAGCCGGGGCGCCGTTCCGGCCCCGGGAGGCGGCGGCGCCGCCGCTCGCCACGTCCGCCGCCCCCGCCGCGCCCCGGCCCGCCCCGCTCACCATCTCCTTGCGGAGCAGGGCCAGCGCCGCGTCCAGGTTGGGAGGCTTGGGCGGGCGCGGCGAGCCCCGGCCGCCGCCGCTCAGCTCGTCTTGGATGCGGGACTTCTGCGCGTAGAGCCGCTCCAGGTCCCGCCAGCGCCCGCCCTGGCCGCCGCCGCCGCCCGAGGACGAGGAGTTCAGCAGCCCGCTCAGGCTCTTGGGCAGCGGCGGCAGCCCCGCGCCGCCGCCGGGCCCCGGCAGCCCCGGCCCGCTCATGCTGCAGCCGCGGCCACCGGCGGAAGGAGCCGCCTCGGCCCCGCCGCGGGAGGCGCCGCCCGGAGCCCGCCCCGCCTCCGGGCCGGGCGGGGGCGGGAGAGCCGTGCGGGGCCGGCGGAGGGAAGGGAGGGAAGGGAGGCAGCGGGGCGGGGGCGGCCGAGGGGCCGTGCCGCAGGTGCCGCGGTCAGGCCCGGGGTCCCCGCTCGGCCGCTCTGCGTGAGCCGGTGCGAGTGCCCGCGGGCGCGGCCTCAGCCCGTGCCCCGCAGGAACGGCCCGCGGCAGCAGCGCTCGGTCACCGCGCACCGGCAGGCAGAAGGACCCTGCGGCAGCGGGGCTGAGCCTCCGGGCTCGGCCCAGGGACTGGGGGAGGGATGGAGCCCAGTGAAAGCAGGCGTGAAAGCAGATTAAGTGCTACAGGCGGAGGGTGACCGCATCTTCTGTGGCGGTGGTGTTACATCAGTCGCCTGTTAACGCGACAACTGCTCTCCCTTTCCATAAAGATGTTTCTTTCTACCCCGGGCTGGGATAAATGTTTTTTCAGTAGCCGTGTTTTTGATTCAGATTGAGAATAATGTTGATAATATACCGAATGCTTTGGTTTTTGCTAAATCGTGTTTATCCTAACGGCTCTTTTTTGTCTCTGTGTCTGTCTCAGCTCAACCGGGGAAAAGGTACACAGAAGAAACCGGGAGGGAGCATAGCCGTGACAGGTGGCCCAAACTGGCCAAAGGGTTATTCACCTTTTTTATTTGTACTTTGTTTTCAATTATTGAACTGTTCTTATCTCAACCTACACGTTTTACTTTTGATTCTCCTTCCCATTCCACTGGGGGGGAGGATGGAGTGGGGCGTGGCTGAGCAGCTGTTGTGCTTAATTTCCAGCTGGGCTTAATCCACGACGCTTTCATATCACCACAGACAAGTTTTTGTACCAAAAGTGTTTAATCTCCAAGCATTGCAACTACACAAATCTAGGTGTATCTGCTTTGTGAGTCAAATGTCTCAATCTGAGTTAGCTCGCTGTCTGTCTTCCAGCGTTATTCACGGAGAGGGTTATTGCTCTACTTTACAGAAATACCCAGGCGCTTTCCTGAGAAGGCTGTGCAGAGCGAGCCGTGCGCCAGGACTGGGGATGTGGCACGGGAACCCCCAAAATTGCCAGTACGACCACAGCTCTGGTACCACAGCAATACAACCTCAATGTGCCAACTCTGATTTTGTGCTTTTATGTTTTCCCCCTTCCTCCTTTACACGTTTGCATCACTGGAGTCTCTTGGAAGAAGAAAATTTGGGCAGTTTTGGATTATTCAAAATCCAGACCAAAGCAGGGTATAAAATTGGAGTTCTGGGAATATGCTGCCATTGCAAAGCAAGATTGTTCAAAAGTGCATTCCTATTCCCATGACCCTGTTTTGTTTGTGGGGTTTTCTCTTCAAAAAATACCCAGATATGGTGATTTTGAGTTAAGCCTCTAGATACTTTCAGTTTTGTTCCCAGACTTGCATGGCTTTTTCATAGTTTAAATGTCATCAGACTCTGTGACAATTGTTTTCAAACTGCTTACAATTGAGAAAGATTTTTCCAATCTTTGTTCATGTTTACATGCCACTTTAGGGATTGATTTCTCACACAGCTTGATGTGCTTTTCGATGCTTTTTGCCCCGGAATGAGGAAGATTTTTTTTATTATTATTTTTTTTTTCCCGTTAGGCTTGATGCTGCTTCTGACTAAGTTGATTGTGAAAAATAAAATTGTGCTCATAGCTTTTATGAAACTAAAGGCATTATAAACCATCCGTATTTTAGATTAAAAGTGTCAACTAAGGGTGCCTGACTACAAAAACTTTGTTTTGGTTTCCTAAGGGAGTACACACTGTGCTATTTTTCTGCTTATTAGCAAATACATTTATTTGTTCTCCATTAAACACTGCCCGCCCCCCTTTTTTTCTCCCAGATGACAGCTATTTGAAAAAGCTTGTATTATTTTATCTAGACCACCTTATATTAATTTTATTTTTTTGGTTTACCGGATCTCAGTAAATTCTGAGTGCATTTTCTTCATGTTTGTGTCCTTTAGGCACCTTGTTGCCATGATGCGATCTTTATGCTGTCTTACTGCTCAGCTTTTTAATCTGAAAAAAGAAATAAACCCCCCACATTCTGGATTTTCAGTGACCCTTCTCTCAACTGGCAACCTTATCTAGCCTTCATTCATACTAAATTCATAATTATCCTTTAAAATCTAAATCTACTGCTTCATTTATTCTGACCTAGTTATAACAGGGTGATAATGGGAGCTGGAGTCATTTGCAGTTAATGTCTTTTGGTTATGAAGCAAGCTTTTGTTAGCTGTATAGACGTCTTGGTCTTTGTTGGTTCCCAGAACTGAACTACAGAAACATGTAACTTGTCAAAACTGATTGTAACTGTAACTGAGGACATTACCTCAAAAAACCCCACATTAAAAATACATGTTGCTATGTCATAAAGAATTAGGAAGTTCCAGAAGAGTGGTATCCCATAGCATCTCTTACGGAAATGTGTTACAGCCTGGGTTTAATTTACATATTATATGTGATGTTTTTCCTTTTCCAATTCATTAGGAGGATACACAATGCCTGTGTGTCATTGTGCATCATTTACTAACAACCCTCTCCCCAGATGTTTGATCTATATGCACTATAGCATACCTTGAATTGATACATTAAAACTGTTCCCTACAGCCTTTTCTCTGATGCTTTCCCCTCTAATAACTGAGCTATCCACAGATGTTAATGGAATTCCTCATTATGACAGCCCCATGTTAGAAGTTAGTATTGTTATCCACACTGGAATGAGGACATGGGGGGCTGAAAATAGGTTGTAGTAAAAAAGCATCAACTAATTTTAAATACCTGGTTTGTGATTCCCAGGAATGTTTTTCCATCCAGCAGAACTGACAAAAGGACATGTGCCTCTGCTTCAAGCTACCCTGCACAGAGCAGCACCTTTGCTTAAAGCTACCTTCATTAGAAATTTAAAGCAATACTCCAGAGTTTGCAGCAATGTGGCACGTGTCACGTTTGTCAGCTGTGCATCAGGGATATCTTAAAACTTGCTAAACAAGGAGCACCGGAGCTCATCTGTCTGTATCCTTTTTGTGTTGGGAAGATGTCTCTCATTGCGTTAACTTGCAGTCAGAATTACTTGTCAGGAGCCAGTCAGGATCCAGATACCACAAACGGGGCATAAGCAAGACAAATTAATAATTAGTTACACATGCTTTACTCTTCCATTCACCCCTGCGGTTAAAGTGCCTGAACACACTCTGTTTCTCATGAAGCCTATAGCTTTTATTACTGATATGGAGGAACAGAGATCAAACTGTTCTGTGGTGCTTTGGGAATGATGCAAATCTCAGTCACTTGGCAGAAGAGAATTTAGAATATGCTGGGTATATTTGGAACCTGATATACGATGCCATATAGTGGTTTATACAAACAGAAATTAGATTTTCAGCTAAAGATCATTCAATTCTTAGGCATCATTTTTCATCAGTTTTAAATGAAAGTGGTTGGGTCCTAATTTTGAATTTTTTTTCCCAAAGCAACGTCTCCTAGCTATGGTCTCCAGTGTCATCATTCCTATCTCTGTCTTTTCTTGCTTCAGCTGTCACACATGGATGCTCGATCTCTGTGTCTCTGGAAAGGGATCTTGGACCAAGAAATCCCTGGCCCTTTATACCCTCACAGTCTGTGCACCAGATCTTCACCTGCCCTGCTCCTCTAGGTCCACTGGCAATTTATGGGGTCCACCAACACCTCATTGAAGTCTTTCTCCATGCCCAAGTGGGCAGCTCTTATCTTACATCTTGGGCCAGCCTTGGGGCCCTCCAGGGTCTCAGTCCTTATCTGAAGATAACCAGTCTTTGTTCGTCCTCTGCTTAGCCATTCATGTTAACAAACAGAGCCCATTTAGAGTTCACCTATGCTAATTTTTGAGCAGGACCAACTCATGCTAAGCTGTAAGCAAGTTACAGTTAAACTTATGCTTACACAAATCATTTCTAATATTCTATAAGAAAACTTGTTTTATTCTTCAGCACTCTTGCTGCTGCCTTCCTCCGCTTCTCTGCCACATCTGATGCTACCCTTTAGCCTGCTGCAGTAAGTCAGACTGCTAATTCTTCCTTTTTCATGGAGAAACAAAAGAAAAGAAGAAAGTTTTGACAACAGGAGAGAGAATGTGTCTAGGGCGTGAGGGGTAGGTGTGACAGAAAGGTGGTTAGGACTGGGCAAAGCAAGGGCAGTAGATTCAGCAGGAATCAGAGGCTCCAGGGAGTGATCTGTAGAGATCTAATAGTGTGTGTTAGTAACTGTTTCATCGCTGATGGCAACTCCCAGCCAGCAGTAATGCACGTGTAGGGTTTTGTTTTCCTTGTGAGGTTTGGTTTGTTGTTGCTGGGGGTTTGGTTTGGTATTTTTAAGTGGCAGCAACTCAAAGCAGAGCTCTCTTTCCTCTCTCCTTTTCACAAGGAGGATGGTGTGGATTTTTGAACTAATTGATGCCCACCAGTTAAAGCAGTGGGAAGCAGTATGGAAATCTGAATAGCACGTGCACATGGCAAATAGTTACATTTCTGCAATGAAGAGTGGTCTAATACCTCTCTCTCACTGTATTTTTTTTACACTGCATTCAGTTCCAAGTGCTGCTGGTTTTTTGTTGTGAAGGGGAAAAAAGTCTCGAAGTCTGTGCTTTCATATCAAAAATTCTGGTTCAGGTCATAGGAAGGATCATGCTAAGGAGAAATAAGGACTGGATATGAAAGTCAAGTTGACGGGACCTCCAGCTGAGGTATCTAACTGTTTGATTTCCTGATGATACCTAAATATGGTTTGTTCATACCTCTGTTTAACCTTAGATCAAGCTATAAATCTTCTCCCCAGTACAGCACTAAGTGCACTGCAACATTGGTTTTAAAATTTCCTTTTTTGTCCTCTCACTTTATTAAATTATATGTAGTGGTATCAGCCTTTTTTTTTTTTTTTTTTTTTTTTTCCCCTATCCCTTCAGCCTCATAGATTCTTCCCCATTATGTGAACTCTAGAAAAATAAGAGTTATAATTTAGACCACTCCAAATTCATAACCCTATAATCTATCCCTGTTTTCAGGATTTCTGTTGTAATTAAGAAAGCAAGCCACTTTAATATTCTTATCATCTGGTAAAAGGAAATCCCCCAAAATGAAATGAGAAATAATGATAGGCTGTAGGAATTTATAATTTCAGTATTATATGAAAATTTATAGCCATGAAAGAATTCAGCAGTGTTTGTGAGGTAACTGTGTAATAAACCAAGCTCATGCCCAAAGCTCTTAGTGGCTCTGAACATCTTCCCTGCATCTCCTTTTGCAGTGTCTCCTCTTTCCCATGAGTTCAGTATAGTTCTGATAAGCATTTGCCTCTTCCAAAAGATGGTTTCAGGGGGCATTTGTTACCAGTCTGTGTGGTTGGTTCAGTTTGTTAGCCTCACAACAACTCACTTCTTGCTCTCAACAGTCCTCCTTGACTTACAATAACAGCTTTCCAGAATCTGATTACTGAAAGCAAATTGCCAGGGGATCAGAGCGGCGGGCTTTAAGGATATTTGTCTTATTATCCCAGTGACACTGAGCAAACCCTTTCTTTTATTGAGATCTACATTGGGGTCAGATCTGGAGGATGCTGTCTAAGCTGGGCTGAGGTCATGTGAGGTAAAAATGATGGGAGTTCTAAATCTGCAGGCGAAATGGCACAGTGGGAAGCACGCTGCCGAGCAGGAATGGCTGCGGGTGCACAGAAGTGGGAAGGACTTGTGCTTGCAGAGTCCAGTATATTGCAGATTCTCTAGCAGTTTGTATCTCCCTCAAAGCCTTTTTTGAGTGAGGAATGGTCATTGGTAATTTTTAAAAAAGAATTCTTTATTTCTCTGCAAAATGGTCGTTTGGAACAAACATGGAAGTTTCCATGCACTATTATGTCAGCTGATGTTAGTAAAGAGATCATATTTCTTGCTTCTTTCCTCTGTGTTCTCCCTTAGCAAATGTGTATATGAGATTTTTTTTCCCGTCTGAATACGGAAATCTGTAAGATAACGTTTTCACTAGATGTAGATTACACTTCTCAGGAGATAAACTTTCCTCTTCAGCTGGAAATGGCTATAATGCTGGCTGGAGGGGCATTCTTTTATATTCAGATGTACCTGTGTTCTTGTAAAATGACCTTTCCTCTCCTGCAATGTGAGCAGACAGATCTGAGCCTGCACTGAGTCGCTGAATACTGAAGTTCCAAGCTGAGGCCGCCGTCAGCCCGAGTTCATACCTACCCTTCAGTCCAGCCGCTGCCCCGCGCTGCTCTCCGCCTGCCTGGAGCTCTGCCTGCCGCTGCTCTGCAGGCTCTCGGAAGGGAGAGTGAGGAGCAGATTTCGGCAGGGCCTCCTCCTTGCAGCAGCTGGGCTTGCACAGGGCGGGTGAGGCTACGGCGATGCCTGAGAGCGCAGCAGCCGGCCGAACTGGGGCCAGGCCAGCGCTTGAGGGGAGCATCCTGGGGTGCACCTGGAGCTCCTTGTCTTGCGCTGAAATGGAGCCACCGCTGAGGTGGAACAGGGGAAACCATTTAACGGTGCATGACATTATTTCTAAACAGTTGAGAGGAGAAAGGTACTCTGTGTGATTGAAAGTTCATTTAGGTAGAGAGATTGTAATTACCTGGCACAGTTAGAGGAGCAAAGCTATTATGAGCCTCTGATGAAAGCTGTCATCTATTGTTTAATGGCCAACAAGTGACCAGAATTTTTGTTTCGTATTTCATACAAGAACAGCCCATTCAGCAGCCCCAGTGACCCCTAAATTCAGTGCAGGGACACTCAGCAATTACTGACCCAGAGGCAGATGTTCCACTGGCTGAACTACGATCATTGCTTCTTGTAGCATTTTATATGTAGCACCCGAACAGCAACAAGTTTGGGCCTTATTTCATATGGGCAACCTACTTTTGTTATGGTACAAAGGAATATCTTTGAAATACCGTCAGTATTTAAAAATTAAATACATTCTAGGCAGCAAACATAATGCTTGAAAATAACTTTTTGGTGTAAGTACATGATACCAGATTTTTACCTGGCGTGAACCTGGCAAAGAAATTGTATCAGAGCAGATTACATTTCAAATGGCGTGAAAACAATCCAGCCCTCTTTTTTCCCCTTCTTCTCCATTAGAAAAGCCCCTCTCAAGCAGTGCGAACTGTGTGTTTGTTTCTCTATCTCCTGCCCAAGAAATCTGTGTGCCTGCCAGGAGGGAGGATGATCCTTATCAGCATGTGTTGAGCTCATGTGCCTCTCAACACAATCCTGCTTTTCAGTTCATTGCAGACAGAAATAATTGTCCCAGGCTGACGTGTGGACTGAGAGAAACCCATCCAGCTCACCTTCATTGGCAGAGACATTGAGGAACAACTGTAATGCCAACAGCTGTCATTGCCAGGTGGGAACTGAGCTACAGTGCAACAATTCCTGCACACACCTTAGGCGCCTGCTGCAACACCGGAGACAACTCACATGTGACAGGATCAAACCATATAATAATCCAGTCAATTCTTTGTCATTTTACGACTTGGTGCCATCTGGAGCATGGCACAGAGAGAGCCTAACCCAAAAAGGCAATATACAGTAAATGTTGAGGATGCAAAAGGAAACGAAGACTTAAAGTAAAACAAAGATTAAAACCCCTGCGGGGGGAAATGCGACAGCAAATATCCGCAAAGAGGGGAAGCTGCTAAGTCCAAACATCAGTGCTGGAAATGAGATCAGATCAAGCTGATCCCTAATCAGTCACTGACAGGAACAAACAGATAAACAAATGAGTTGGAGGGAAAAACAAGGGTTTATGAACTATTTTTAGCAAGTCTGGAAAAATAAGAGTTACTCCATTTGGCAAATGCAATCTCAAGTCTTCTTCACTTTTCTCTGTTGAGTTGCCCAGGGAAGATGGAAGCCTACAAAGACTGCCTGAATAGACACCATCAAAAATAGGGTTGTTATCAAGTCCAACACTTGCTGTGAAAGTAAAAGTCAGTTTTAAGGCGCATCAATCATTTTATTTCCACTCGCATCTCTAAAGAATGCTAAGGAGTTGAAGTGGTGGAGATCTTTTTGAGATTACAGGTTGGACAGGCAAAAGCAACTTCAACCTTCTTAGTCTCCTTTCTCTCTTATCTTCTTTTTAAAAACTGTGACAGGATGAACGAAATGTAATTTATGCAAGGTCACCAACCCCTGGACTATGGGAAATAAGATGTGGAGTGCAAGGAATGCATGCTTTGAGTTCAACTTACTGTTTTTATATCACCTTCAGAGTGCAATTTCTCTTTAATTAATTATGAGTTTTCAGAACTTTTTGGAATACCAGTGACCTGGAATAACTTCTAGATATCTCACAATTATTTTCGATTTTCAACTCTAAGAGAAAAATATCAAGAACCATCTCTTTTATTTTTTAATGATTGTGAAAACTTTTGAAATAGAATGAACATAATTTTGTCAGTGCTTTGAAAATAGGTTACTCACTCTTTTGATGAAGATATTTATATTTACCAACTTTATTTTTGTCAAGTCATGCTTTTCTCTGATACTGCTTTGAGGTTGAGAGAGAAGGAGGTAAAATGATAATTTGATATCACTTTGGTGAACTATCATAGATCAGGAGATAAACAGTAACTCATAAATACCATGTTTTTTTAATAATTTCAGAACTGAAATATCTTGCTGTCTTTGCTCTAGACTTGATTCTGAATATGAATTACTTTTAATTCTCATTCATTTAATGCAATATCAACAAAGCCTTAGCTAGCTGAAACTGCAAGAAGTGTGCAATTTAAGATATTTTCCGAAATTTTCATAAGAAGATGCTTCCTAGTATGTTCTGGAAATCTCTGGCATTCGTAGAATAACCCCACGAGTCTCGATCCAAATCTCATGGAATTCAGCATCAGTCAGTCCCACTGGCTTCAGCCTTGGAGAGAATTAGGTTAGAGCCTGTGTCTGAAACAACGGGAGGCCTGTGGTGTTTGAATGTTGGGTTTTTCAGAGAAGAGCTGACAAACAATCTTGCTGTCAAACTTTTCCTCAGGGGACCTCGGTCTTCAGAGCAATACTGATTTACCAAATAGACCTGGGAGGTGCATAATAGTCACATAAACAAGGATGAAGAAAGATGGTGTTATTTGTAATACCGGCCAGTGTAAAGGACACAATCGGTTTTAGAAGAGAAAATGTAAGGGACTTGAAGAAGGCTTTCATTAAGCAGTATTAATAGCGAAGTTTTATCACATTTCACAAACACTAAATGTGTGGGTTTGTTGTTTTGGTTTGGTTTGTTTTTTTGCTGAGGGCAAGAACTTAATGTGTGATTGACAAATGCTACTTTTGATACTGGCAGTGATATGAGACGATCTGAGGAACTGCAGGTGGGCGTGTCCTGGGTTACTGATGTACGATAACATCAGTGTTTCCCTGCCAAATGCCCAAGTTGTGCAGGTAAAGTGGTTTTACTCTTGTCCACACTGGTTTTTATGCTATTCCTCCATCTTGCTGATTCATTTGAGCGTGGTTCAGCCTTTCTCAGTTTTGAACTTCATCTTCTCAGGAGTTTGTTTTGGGTTGGTTTTGGCTTTCTGATTTGTTTTGTGGGGGTTTCCTGCTAGGTTTTTGGTTTTTTCCTTCTGAAAGCCATATAGCAATATCTTTACCATAGCAGACTTAAAGGCCTGGTTTTATGTAATCACTCCTTTTCCTCAAAACATCTCCTAGAAGTGTTAAGTGCACTGCCACACTCATTTGAACCTCAGTATAGCAGTTAGGTTGCATAATGCACTTCTCTAAATCAACTTGAGCAGATGGGAAGGAAAGTATCTTGAGCTAGCATAGCACAACTCCCCCTGGGCACTTTTCAGATGGTGGTGGAAGTGCAGCCTGGCAATGCCCTACTGTCTTGATTTTGTCCTCTTGAATGACAGAGGCAGCCTAGCCTGAACAAAGAATTATTCCCCCTGGCTCTTCCTCTCCTCCCAGTTTACACTGGGAGCACTGTACAACTACGCTCTTTTAAATATTTCTTGTATGGTAATTTTTCTCAGCCATCACACATTGCTTCATTTCTAATGGTATTTAGGCAAAAAAAAAAAAAGGGAGAAGATAAAAAAATAAGGGAGATATAAGCAAGAACAACATAGGTTAGAAGGTGATTAAAAATAGTGGTATTAATAAGTCTTTTTTAATGCTTATCAGGTAGGAAGCTCACAGCTTTATGAAGAAAGTAAACCTTGTCCGTTTATTAAAACTCCATGATCATCACTGGTTAATTTATCAAAAACAGAAGGAATGGAACACTACTAAGCAAGGCTAAATGGATCACTTAATTCAACCTCACTGTAATCACTGAGGTGATGAATTTATTTAGCTGGCATCATCTGTTCTCTGGTGTAGAATCAAATGGTTATAAAAAAACAATGCAAAAATCAAGTTAGAACGGACTGTTTCAATGAACCATTAGAGAAAATAGGCTCCTTGTTAAGACAGTTGTAACAGAATCCACTGGTTTTGAACTTGAACAAAAGCTTCACCTGGAAGATTTGTTAATGTGAAATTAATTACATACATACATGTCAGTGGTGGTGTCACAGGTTTTTAAGTACCAGGTCAGCTATTCAGCGAGGGAGGGACACACCCATGATCTGACCAGAGGTGCTGCTTATTCATGGTGCCTGATGAACAAGCAGCAGGAAGAGCACAGATCTTTAGTTTAGCACCCTGCCCAAGTGCAAGCCACAGCTGTACCTCAGAACCTGCTCAAAGATCAGACTTTTCTCCTGCCCTTGCTCTGATAAGCCAACAGAAGTGCCTGTCCTCTTTTTCTTGTACTTCATCCAAGGATTCAGTTCACTTCAGCCTTCTTTCCTCATATAATTTATTGATGTCAGTAGCTGGGAAATTGCTAACTACTTTAAGCTTTTACAATTTTCAAAAAGACTACAGCCCTGTGTGCAAGAATTCCCTTATGTACGTCCTCTGCAACTTAAATTGTGCTAGACCTAGTTTAGGATGACATCAAAATGGGCCAAAGAACTGATAAAGCTGCAGAGAGTTTAGGTTGTCAAATTCTTTATAGTCCAGGGACAAACACTGTTAGAGAACCTGGAGCAGCAAGGTGCTGAGGCAGATTTAAGCCTTTCTGAGCCAGCTTGGTCCTGATTTTCCATATATGCAACCGTTGGGTTAACTTTGAATTCACCAGCTCCAATTCCTCCCAGTTCCCCTTTTTTTCCTTGGAATTTCCTAAGTTTTATACCACTCCGCTCTGTATCAAACTTGCATCTTAATCCAGTCTTGTCCATTTCCTTCACATTTCTCAAACTCTTTTAAATGAGTCATTCTGCAACATTTTGCTGTGCTTCCTTGGCTTGCAAAAGTTGAATGTTTTTTTCCCTACCTTTTTGAAGCTTCAGTGCAATGTGAAGCACCAGGGGAGCCCTTCCAGCTTTTATTTTCTCTGCAGGAGTCTGTGCTTAGTTTGCTGTCTTTGCAGGAGACCACGTGAGCAGCAGAGTTCACAATTGACGTGAGAGGCTCAATTGTGCTCCCACTCTCAGCACAGGTAGAGCCAATGCATTTTTCATCGCTGTGGCAGGGGTTTCTATGGGTCTTGTGATTATTGAAGGGTTCCTTATGGGAAGTTCAATGAGGAGAGTCAGAGATGTTGGAAGACAATAAATGCAGAGGAAGGTTTTGAGGGGGTTGTTTTGGTTGTGGAAAAGAGAGATAATGACATTGAAAAAGAAGCAGTGAAATGAGAAAAAAATAAAGAGAGAAGAAAAGCCTCTTTTGAGGTTAGGTTCTCAGCAGGGGAGGAGGGGCTTGGTTTAAAGGTCATTGGGGCTTTTGCTGGAGCAAAAATAATGAGGAGAAATAGTCAAATTTGTGGGGGACACAGCCCCAGTGGTATAGTGAGGGGTGTAATCAGTGAGACAATAAAGAAAGAAATAAAAGAAAAATGTGGCAAAAGGAAATAAATGTTTCCTGGATACAGTGCTGAGAAAAATAACACCCTTAAATCAGTAAAATTGTCAGCACTGTGAAAAGGAGAAGCCAAACGAAATGGGAAAAGAGAAAACCAAGAACATCTATGGTGGAATGCATGTAGAAGAGAGGGGGCTCTGCTTCCTCTGTTTTTTTTTTTTTCTTAAGCATCTATTAATGTATGTAGTGAAGAGCTCTTATTTTTCCATTGACATGTTTCTTTTCACCTTTCCACACAACTTTTCTGTGTTTATGGATATATATCACAGAATACACCATGTTGGAAGGAACCCACGAGGATGATTGAGTCTAACTCCCAGCCCTGCACAGGGCATCCTCAAGAGTCACACCATGTGCTTGAGAGCATTGTCCAAATGCTTCTTGAACTCTGTCAGGCTGCTGCCGTGATCAGTTCCCTGGGGAGCCTGTTCCAGTGCCCAACCACTCTCTGGGTGAATCTTTTCTAATATCCAACCTAAACATCACCTGACACAGCTTCAGGCCATTTCCTCAGGTCCTGTCCCTGGTCACCACAGAGAAGAGATCAGTGCCTGCCCCTCCTCTTCCCCTCCTGAGGAAGTTGTAACTGCAATGAGATCTCTCTTCCAGGCAGAACAGACCAAGTGACCTCATATGGCTTCCCCTCATGGCCCTTCACCGTCTTTGTAGCCTTCCTTTGGATGCTCTCTAATAGCTTAATATATTTCTCATATAGTAGTGTGACTTACAGATGGGGTTATCCCATTTGACATCACTCTGAGAGCTTCCAGAGAAGCCACAGCCTCAGCAGAATGCCATTGCATCTCACACATCTCACGGTTTGCAGTGTCAGCTGATGATGGGCATTGCTGCCACTCTGATTCTCAGCTGCTGGAGAGGTTTCTTGTTTTCTTCAGCACTTACCTCAGCATTTCATTTTTGACTGCTGCAGAGTCAAATCTTTCATTAAGAACTTTTGGGGATTTACAGACCATGTAAATGTGCCGCAGGTGTGCAACATTTCCAGTGAAGACCTCCACTGTGCCATGTCCTAGACAGGCAAGGATTTTCAGTGGCTTTCGGGGAAAGGTTACAATTTCATCTCTTTCCCCGGGTGTTTGTCTGCAGGAATGTGGAAGGATCGGAGAGATGGGTGCTGTGTTTATTTGGGGAAATAGTGTCTCTTCTGCCTCTGGGCTGAGGGGGAGTACATTTGCTGATGTGTTATTGTTAAACTATTTACATGCTCTCTGGAGAGAGTCTTGTACGCAAGGTGCTGTGTTTGTCTGTAAGAGGAATAAAGCGGAATACACACTACAAAGCCACAATCTGTAGTAGGAACTCCACTCTTCATTGACAAGGAAAGTACAAGGGACATTTACTCAGGACTTCACAGTAGCTGCTCACAAAATATTACACGGACTGGGAAAAAACATCCCCTGAAGAAACAGATGAAGATGCATTCCTCGGGGATTACTGTGTGATGAGACTTCAGGAACAGTGGTCGGCACTGGTAGCCAGTGTCCCAAGAGCAATAACAGTCTATTTGCCTAAGGCACTGCCATCACAAACAGGTAGTTCTACCTCTCTGAAATTGTGGGGGGGGAGGGAGACAGTTAAAGGCAAACTTTGACATTTGGAAATTAGTCAGCCACCCTGTCCCACTCCTGCTTGCCTGCCTGTTTGGCAGCAGAGCTGGCTGGGGAAACTGTTTCTCTGATCACAGATGGCTTGGAAGCAAACCGGCAGATCTACAGCTGGAGAGTGTATCAGCATTACCTTCAATGAAAATCTTTCACTAAAAACTTCAGTTTAGTGGCACAAAAAATAAAGACTTGGGTTTACGTTTTGTCCTTCTTGGCCTTGTCTTGCTTTTTCTCCTGGATGAACCTCACACACACCCCACTGAAGGGGAGGTAGTTTCAACAAGCTACTTCCTAAAGAGCCACACCCCTCCCAGGACTAGTACCTGCCTCCCCCCTGTTAGCTCCATCCCACAGTTCTCCCGGCATCCAACTATCCATTCAAGATTAATTAATTCCAATCCCAAAATCTGGTTTATGTCCTCCTGTAGCCAAAACATGAACTTGAGGCATGTCCTTCTTCAAGTTGTTGCCCACCTCGATGTCAAACGCTGCCTTTGCAGAAATTCTCACCCCGGTAAATCACCTTTCCCTTCTTCCTTCCTGTCTCACTGTTGTGTCTCTGCCGTGCCACATGAGGCTCAGGCTCTTACCAACAGCTCAGCCTCCTTCCCTGCAGAGATTACAAGGGCTCAGGATGGAGAAAGCCACTGCTGGGAGATGAGGAAGAGCTGAGAAGCAGTGAACCCCTTTCAAATGTGGGCTGGAGAGGGCTCTTCTCAGCTTTCTACTCTCTCTCAGATGTGCTTCTTGTCAATCTCACAGCTCTTGAGAGAAAGCTCTTGACAGAAGAGCTCTTTTTGTCTCAGTTTGACAAACTGACGGTCAGGTAGGGCAGAGGGGTGCATAGCCACAGATGGAAAAAACAAGTATCTGAAGGCACTGGAATAAAGCTGAACAAAGCCAGAGAGCGTTTGTAAAAGACAGAGACTTTAGATAGCTGTGCTCTGTGGTAACCTGAATCATGTCGAGAAACAGTTTTTTGCTATTGTTGCAATGGAACTGTTGGGTTTTGATAAATAGGCTTTTCAACTGCTTGTTTCTTCTTCCTCTGACAGAGCTCTTTTTCAATATTTCAGATAAATTCTCTTTGCATTTCTGCACTGGAATAATTAAACTCTGAGATTATGCCCCTAAAGTGTGGGACCATGTGGCATCAATCATGTCTGTCAGCAAGACTTTCCTCTGCTGTAGCAGCAGGAGTGTTGGCTCAGCAGCGGTCTGTGGACAGAAGGGAGGCAACATAGGTAGGGGGACACAACAGCTTTTCTTATACCAAATGACAGAGCTGAAGAAAAGCTTTTGTATGAAAAGTTGCCCATTTTCTCCAGTAGTGTGTGCTGGTCTCATAAAATGCCGGATTTCTTCCTGCTAGCCTTGTGTGCTTACGTTACCTGTGCTTTGATCAGGGCCTAATGTTCACTTCAAACACGTCCCCAGGACATTTGCTTGTTTTAATCACCGTTGGCTGTTTCTTTTGCTATCAAAGGAACTACTTTTGCTAGCTTTTGATATGGGGACTGCACCGCTCACTAATCAAAGTGATGTTTAGCTCATCCCTGAGCACCTAGAGAGAAACCTTGAACAGCAGTTACTGGCTAAATGTAAAATGCATATTTGTTAACATCTGTGCAGACAGAAGGTGTGGTGTGTGTGTGTGTGTGTGTGTGTATATATATATATATATGTATATATGTATATATATAGTTTGTTGTGCTGTATTTGTATTGCTGGAAGGTGAAGGCAGCTGCTTTTTTATATTACAGATTCAAGGCATACTGTCTTTACTCTTTACACAGAGATGTAATTTTTTAAAAAAATGCAGAAAAAAAATTAACTTCTTATTTCATAATACCATTTAACTAATGCAGTGTCTTAGAAGATCACAAAGCCACAGTTTAAGGCTTACAATGATCTTGTGTTTGCCATTGTAATTATTATTAGTGGATTGACAAATGGCTTAGTAAAAATATTTGAAATTTTTAATATTAAAGAAGAAGAGGCAAGCAGAGAGTGAGTGCTTTCTCATCTCACTGAGGTCATCTCAGAAGCCTCTTCCAGAATTCCTGCAGACATCATTCACCCCTAAATCCCATACACCCTCTCTGGGTTGTGATGGAAATACAGAAAAGCAGGCTGTAATTACTCAGAGCTGATCAACAGGTATGTCTTATGTATATACACCCACACAAGAAATTTATGTGTATAAAAAAAATTCTACTCCTAGTTTGAGACCTCTGTTGTCTCAAATAATGATTTCACTGATGACATCGCTTCCCACAGGTAGTAATACAGGCAAATCTGTGTATCACCCAATTTTAAGCTTAGAATGTCCAGTCTTTTGCCTGAGCATGGGATGTTTGTCACAGGCACTTCTAATTTCAGATTGGAATACTGGTAATTGTGGCTTCCGCTGAAGAAATGAACACCCTGCCCTGCACAACAATCCACAAGGTGATCCATCCGGTATTAGTGAGTTACTGAGAAGATGAGGAAGACCAGGGGAATGTTCCTCAGCGTGCAAGAGGCAGCAGAGAGGACCGGTGCCTGCAAGGGGGCCGGTGCTGGAGCACCTCTGTGTGCAGGGGGAAGGCTGCTCCTGGCCGTGTGCCCGGGACAGGCGCCATGGAGAACCTGCAGCCTCAGTGAGCCCCTGGGCAGGACAGTGGCAGGGGAGATGAAGGGCTCTGCAGACGAGGGTGTGTGGCCTATTTTGGTGCATTGATAGCGTAGCCATCCTTCGTTCTGCCCTGTGTCCTTGAGGGGTGAGGGTCAATCACGACCGAATGTCAGAGCTGACATCGCTACCGCAGTCGTCGTACGGACGCACAGGGCCGTCAGCAGGGCCGGAAATAACCCGACCCCCAGAAGCAGGTAGGGCGGTAAGTGGGGCTGGGGGCCTGTTGTGCAACCTGGCCTTTTGCCAGAAGAGTGATGCCCCCACCCCATCTCCTCCAGTGTTGACGTCTGCAGTACCTCTCCAGCCCCTCACCACGGGTGCTGCTGTCACCTGAGGAGGCAAAGTCCCTGCAGGCAGCGCTTCCCACCTGAAGCCAGCTCGGCTCACCTGAGGGGCGGCTGTCAGGTGTAACCTTGCCAGCTGCCCGGAGGGGCTCTGGCACAGCAGGGCAGCGGGCAGCACACCTCTGCCACCAAGGCACCTGTCCCGTGGAGGGATGAGCCACGCTCTCCAGGTGGAATTAATCCCACCTTCCATTTCTTGCTTGTGGACCTGTGCTGTGCACAGATCATGAACAGAGACTCCGTTTTTACCAAATCAGAAGAAAAAAAAAAAACCACAAACCCACAAAAACAAACAAAAAACCCACCAACCAAACAAAAAAACAACAACAAAAAAACAAACAAAAAACCCCAACCAAACAAAAAAAAAAAAAGCCCCCCAAAAACAAAACCAAACCAAACCAAAACAAAAAAAACCCCAAAAAACCAAAAACAAAAAAAACCCCAAACAAACAAAAAAAACACACCAAAAAACCCCCAAAAAACCCCACAAAAACAAAAACAAACCCCACACTGTAACATTTGTGCTGGAGATATTCCAAATGTCAGTAACAAGCAGAAATCACGGCGCTCTCCTTGTACAAAACATTTGTGGTGCTGTTAAATGAGCCGCTGCAAACGCTGTAATGTTCCACTGATTCTTTGTTACTCAGCAACTACTGTGGTGGTTGAGCAGTGAATAGGCTGAGTTTTCCTAGCAGAAAAATAATGAAAGAAAATTGAAATCCCAAGTTCTAGAAAGAGGAGACTGGTGGCACCGCAGGAGGGAAATGAGGAGCAAATGGAAGTTTGGCAGTCTGGAAAGGTTAGGTTTCAGGCAGAGCTCCTGGAAAGAGGTCAGGGGTTCACCATCCTATTAAGAGATCAAGGGTAGGCAAGTCGTGAAGCCAAATGGAATAATTTAAAGGAGGCTAGTGAGAGGGAGAGACTAGGACAGCACAAGGTACCACTAGGGCAGAGATCTGCCTGGTTTGGGACAAAGGAGTTTGTAGGACTATTATAATCTTAATTTTCCCATTAACCAAGCAATTACAGAAGACACCAACACATACTTTGAAAATGTATAATTTCAGCTTGAAGTTAACACTGGTTGAATCTTAGGGGCACTATCTCAGGTTAAAAGGAAAAACAAATTAAAAATGAATGTTTGGCCAAATCCCTGTGGCTCTGCCTGTGCAGGCAGGACAGCTGATCTCCACTGCTGCCATCAGGTAAGGGAGCACTCATGCACAGCCCAGAGCGCTGCTCCCTGTGAGCACTGATCCCGCTTGGAGCTGCCCCTCTAGAAATCCATGTGTGCTCATCCATGGGAATAAAGCCTCACTCTAACGAAGGGAATTATTTTAGTTCTCCACCTGCTTTAACCTATTTTTCATCTTCCTCAAATTCTCCTTAGCATTCTTTTCCCCATCTGTTTTTTTGCACTTCCATTTTGCCCTTCCCCCTGCTCCCTTTATTGGCTGCTGTCAAAGATAAGGTGGGCCAGGTTCATTGTTAGGCTGATGCGATATGGCTCTTTTTAATGTTCTTCCTTGGATAACAGCTTGCTAAAATTAAATCATTTATTAAAAGGACAAATTAAATCATCAGCTGGGGTTCTTTTTTTCCGTGGGTAACATAAAAGGATGTCTGTTGCATTTCATTTGAATTAAGGATCTAATCGTATGCACATTGCTGAAACTGTTATGTTTCATAAAGTGGTCTTATTATTTTCTGCATATTTTTCTTTGTGTGTGGAGTCTTTTTCTTTCTATTAAATTGCATATCCATGGAGGATTTGGGGGCACTCAGCCAGTCAATCCAATTTGGAGTTGGATGGTGGCAGGAGTGGACTAAGTCCCTTATCTGTTCCCTTCAGCTGTTTAACTCCTCTGCTATTGATGGAAACATAAAATTAAAAGTGGAATCAACTCATAGGAAGCAAGAGCCCAGCAAGAGACTTAGGAGGGAAAAGTTGAGGAGGGAGATTCTGACTAATCTCTCTACAGCTGGGGTAATGTGCTGACAGATTTGATTTTAAATACACATGCAGTAGATTGGATATTTCACAAATACTGCCATTTTATTTATCTTAGTGGGTATCAAGGCAAGTACAAGAAGAAAATTGAAATCAGATTGGTGATGGTCTGGAGTTTTTTTGAGGAGTGTGATTCATGGAATTCTGTTTTCCAGTGTGATGTGTACTGGGAAATTATGAAGCCTGAGGAATGAACAGGAGGCCTGAAAGTGAATTAGCCATTTCTTCAGGACATAGCAGAAGCATATAGAGGAACTAGGCAGTGTTTATACTTGATTCTGTGCATGCCTCATGTTATGTACAGGCTACGATGAAAAAGAAGCTCAAGCACTTGAAATCAGTCGTTGCAGTGGCGCAAAGTTTGATGTAAATAAGAATTAGAATATGATGGGCCAGACTGCTGGCGTGTCTGTGGGATTCATAGTCCTCTTTGTACTTTTTGATTCCAGACCAGAGAGGGCCTTGCATTTCTTCTACATTAGTATTTCTCAGCAGGCTAAATGGTGACAGCTTCCTACATCCCTCCATGACCCAGATTGCTGGAGCTGCACAGGAGTCGAGTGATGCTGCTTTCTTTATCCTTATGCAAACCTCTCTGCTGTGCTTCTGTTGTGGGCTGGCACTTGGCAATGCACACTGACAAATAAAATCTCTTACGTAAGGGGTTCTCCCCAGGGAGGATCCTCTGCCTCTTATATCACAGTGACGTGACAAAGAAAACCTCATGGTCAGCAGCCATCATACCCCATCAGCAGGCTGTCCTCCTACAGTGAGGGCAGGAAAAGGACAATCCTTTGTGCCCAAGGGAAAGATAGGCACATCTTCCTTCTCTTGAATAAGGGCTCCTTGTCATAGCCAGTACAGAGGACTGATGGGGTAAACCTCACCTCTTTGTAGGATTCATGTTCTTCAGAACACTTCCCTCTTGTCCATGGGGCTGACAAAGGTACACCTAGAGCTGGATTCGGTATGAGGTGGGGAAAAAGCAGAGCTTTGGAAGGAAGAGGCCTCTGTTTTTGAGCTGAGTAGTGGGAGAAAAGTAGAAAGGCTGAAAAAGAGTCAGGAGGGGAAGGTAAAAATCAGGGGAGTTTGCATCAAGGAGGAGTGAAGAGCAGCAAGGGAAAGCAACATAAGGAAGAGGGAAGCAGAATCTCTGTACTTATATAAGAATGTTAAAAGATGTTGTCATAGATGAAAATGTAACAAAGAGAAAGAGAGGACAAAAGAAGAATGAAGGTGTTTTTCAGGTCAGGAAATGTAATACTAAATGAAGCAAAAGAATACCTTGCTGGTGTGAGTGTGATTGATTTGGCTGACGTCTGTTTGCTCCCTCCTCCTGGGCAGTTAAATGGGCTGCTGAAGAGAAGGATGCATAAATCTCCTGTAGGTGAGGTGTGTTGATGAAAAAAGCTTGGCACCTTGCAGACTTGCCTCTGCACTTGACTGATGCTGATGTCTCAGACCACAGACATCGCTTTTTGGATCTTGTACAAATTCTCAGTGATGCTGCAAGGGGCCATTCCTCCCCACTCCTGTCCTCGTGTAGGCATGGGCATCTCCGAATCGAGATGCTGATGCTGAAAGCTGATTGTCCCGGTGTGGATTAGTGCTTGTGGCTGTCTGAAAGCCGCTGTAAGTGCAGGGGACGTGATGAGAATGGGCAGCTGGGGGTGGTGTCGGAAAGAACCTTCCTGTACAGCGGTGACACAGATTTATGCCGGATTACAGTGCTCATCTCATCAACAGTTGGCAGGACATGATTCTCCACCACATAAGAGGATGGAATCTCCTGTCTTGATTCTCTGGTGCATAGCAATGTGGGAGTTCTTGTTTACTTATCAGAAACAAAGCTGAAAAGAGAAGGGGAAGCTCAAGGCAGCCTCTGTTTCTGCAACCTGTCAATCTGGCCCCACTCACAGTTACAATCTCCTACATTTTTCTTGGCTCCTACCACTTATTTCTCTATGCAGCTTCCAAAGCTCCTCATTTTTGATGATCCTGTATAGCATTGCAGTACATAGAGGAGGCTTTGGTCAAACCCTCTACAATTCCATGTAAATTTTGTCCCAGTACCTACAGTGAAGACAAGTTTCATGAGTCTCTTGGTCTTTCCAATACACCTTCAGGGCTCACTTGAGCTACTTGCAGAAGAGAAGAGCAAAGCCCATCTCTCAGGGTATTTATAGATCCTTCATTGCTCAGGGAGATTTCCCCACTAGTTGTCTCTTGCTAAGCCAGGACTGCACTTTTTGTCTTTTCTTACATACAGGAACGTAGAAAAGCTCCTTGGGCCTCCCTTCTTGATGAGAGGCCCTCTCAGCGAGTCACCCTTGGATCAGCTCCTAGCCCTGTTCACAGAACACTGCCCAGCCTTTCAGGGACAAAACTTCACTACCCCCTTTAAGTATTTTCTTTACATGGGAAGAGATTGCCACGTGGTGGCAATTTACCTCCACTTTACAGTTGTATATACAAGTGCCTAACCCAGTCTGGATTTTTTCCCAAATATGTTTTCCTTCAGCCCTTCCTTTGCTCATAGGAAACACTGGTGCTTCAATGTTGAGATTACTCACTCCTTGTTTGGTTTTGGGGGGGTGTTTGTCCCTCTTGTCTCTTCTCTCCCACTCCACGGAGCTTAGGATGCTGTTGCTTTTTCCTTCCTCCATCCAGTCTTCCTACCAAAAGAAGATATTGGGACAGGTTTGGATTTTATGTGATCCTTGACTACTTTCTTTAAAAAGCCATGTAGACTTTTCTTTACAGGCATGAATGGAAGCAGGGAACCATGTCAGGACAGGTGCAGAAGGTTGAGGCAGACTGGAAGCCCGTGCTCAGAACAGCTTCCTACGACCCTCTCTCCTCGAGCTGGCCCAGGGAACAAATGAGGAGCCCTAACCCAGTGTCTGCTGTCATACCATCCAAACCAAATCATCTCTATGAGAAGTTTACAGAATTACTTTAAAAAAAGGCAGCAAACATGACACAAGTGTTCTGTAGCAATCATACTGTGAGGATGTTAACCCTTTGTGCTTCGAAATGTGTCCAAAGCCGGGCCCCATTCCCTGCTGTCCCTCACATGCAGCTGCTCAGGGTCCAGCACTCTCATCCTCTCGCCTCTCAAAAGAGCAAGCACCCCTGAGGATGCTGCTTGCAAGTTGAACTGTAGCACTGAAGGAAAAGTATCTCACTCCGCTGCACAAAAACAGCAAGAAAGAGAAGATTCCTGGCGCAGCGGGAAAACCAAGATGTCCCTGGAGTAATTCCAAAGTCTTGCAGGCTGATGTATTTTTACAGCACCACAGAAACATGAGATCTTATTTTTCAAGAGTCCTGATTATAGGTTAGTGCCTTTTGTGCTTCCTTTGCGCTTTCTTTTAGATATGAATTTGTTAAGAAGTATTGAAACTGACCTCTTACTGAAATTCATCTGTGCCAACCTATCACTTTTTGTTGGCATATGTGTTTAAAGCACTATTTTTCTCTGTATTGAATTTTATTCTTAGGTGGCTGAAATAGATTTAGAACTGTGAGTATTTGTTGAGCAACATTTAGGATCAAGCATTGTTTTTTTGCTGTTTAACCATCACAACAAGCATATACTCAGCAGACATTCTGAATAAAATTCCATTGTATGGAACTGTCCTCAGCTGTGAATTATATTTTTCACGGCAGATTTACTCCTCTGACAGAGAAAATTCAATGTGTAGCTGCATTTCTATTACAGATACAGTCTTCTGTTAGCCAACAGATAAGCTTTTTATCAGCAGCCATGCTTCTGGGCCACTCTTCTGGGCTGCTGCCAAGCTTTGCTGTCCTTCCTTTCATGGGCAGATCAATGTGCAAATATTTGAAAACCCTAAATAATATAATAGCTTAATAGCTACTTGAATGCATGCTCGAAGAAAAAAAACCCCAAAACCCCAACCAAAACAGCACAAAACAAAATCAATTTCAAAACTCTTACACCTACATAATGTACTTAATGCAAATCTGCAAAACCAAAGAGGGCAGCTGCCACTTCCAAAGCTCCCATGGACCATATATATCAGCTTTTCCTCTAAGCCACAGTGGAAGCCTACCTTCCTATGCCTCTTTGCCACATCACCCCTCAAACAGAACATGCAGTGCCAGCTTCAACTGGAGCCAGTGAGACGACTCTGGGTAAAGAACGTGATGAAGAATAAGTGGACAGGAGAGATTACACTGTGTTGTGTTTTTTTTTATCATGCACAGGAGCAATGCCGAGGTGTGTGGGGTGTGCAGACCCTGGTTAGAATCCAGCCTCAGATTCAGAGATGAGCAGCAGGTGCAGCTGTGTTGTCCACTGTGATTGCTGAGGGCATCCTCTGCTAATAACTGAGCACCCTGCACGTTTAACGAGGCAGTGCAACTCTCCAGCTCACACCACCACACAAGCTGCTGGCTTTAGCCCAAGCGCATTTTATCTTCTCTGCTCTTGTGAACTATTCCTCTGTTCTCCTTCTAGCAATGGAAAAAGAACCTGTGGAGATAAGATCCTTTTTCTTCCCTGTTGCCCTTCAGATGAGAGGATGTGCGCTTGGAGTGATGCCCATTAGCGAAAGTGATGTTGGAATGCTGGAATCAGAACATTCCCCATGGAGAAACAGCAGTGGTAAAAGGAGAAAACTGAATAAAGTGAAGTGAAGGATGGCCACTGAAGGAAAAAAAAAAAAATAAGAAAAGAAAGAGGGAAAGAAGGAAAACTATCTGGAAATGGGTTAATGAGTATAAAATATAAAAAAAGTGCAAGAAAAGGAATGAGAAGTCAACAAAAATGTCACAACAAGCAGAATGAGAAGGCATAAGCAATAAAGCAAGAGAGGCAAAAAGATAAGTCAAATCTCTCCTTACTGCAGGGTTGTACCACAACTTGCCTTATGTTTTTTTTTAATGTAAATATATAAATAAACCTTCCTTTCAGGCTCAGACCAAATTGTTCTTTATGGATAGTCCCATTAAAATTAATGGAATCATCTGTTCCTCATCAAGAGTAAGATTTTCCAAGGTCGATCTGCTCAAACTCAGTGACATTTTTCAACTCTTAGACCAATTTCCACTCTGACCCCTGGAGTAGTAAGAGCTATAGTGATGTTTTGACTGTTCACTTCCATCAGCAGCAGCGCAGTTATATAGAGGAATACTTTTCATAAGAGGAATCTGTGCCCTGCAACCTAAACTCATCAGAGCATTGAATATTGTTAAAGTAGGTGCTAATTCCAGCAGCAGTCTCTGGTGCCATGGGGGTGAAGATTTCTGCATTGAAATGCTACAACTCCTTAGCAGCAAGGGCTGTTCTGGGGCCAGTGGGACAGGTAAACAAGTATTTCTTCTCCCTGCTCTCAAAGCCTCTTGGGCATTAACATTTCAGACTCACTCAGCAGGTTAAAAAAGACCCTGAGTGATGTAAAAGTCACACCACAGAACAGAGAAGAACAGACCGCCTTTTAAATCTCCATTTCAATTGTCATCTACTATAGTGGTATGTTCTCAGGTCAAATCAGGTTTGCTGAGAGAAGAAAAGTTTTGTTTGGAAGAGAATGTGCTTCTCAGATGGTTTCTTTCTTGCCATTTCCCATGTGAAGTGCCAACAATTCTAGGATTTTACATAAACTCTAGAGGAGGATTGGAAATGGACATGTAAAATTCAGTGTATTAGAACTCTGAGAGTTGCAAGCCCCAGCTAAAAAGCGGCTGTAAAAGGTACTTGGCCAGGTTTGGTGTTCATACCTTCACATTTCCACCATTTACCTGTCTGTTCATTTTTTTCTCTGATGTCTCAGACTGATGCTACTATTATGCATGTTATGATCACTGTCACCTTCCACACAGGACAGGTAAAAGAAAGAAGGCTAAAGTTCATGAAAAAGCTACCATGCCTTCATAGTTGCATTTAGGATTATGACTTCCAACATAGGCTTGAAATTTCCCTATAGGATTCCCCTGTAGGTCTGCAGGAAATCTTTAGAGTACATCCACTCCCGCTGCTGACAGATGGTGGAGCAGAGAATAGCGACTATGAAGATAACACTATTGCACCCACGGGTTTTTCTTACTATGTAGTAGCATAAGGTAGCTGTGAAATCGGTGGTGTTTCAGAACACTTCTTGTGCTACAGAGGTTTCTGGCTGGAGGTAGCCCAAACACACAATCAGTCTAGAAACCCTCAATCTCAACACAGAGGTCACATGAAAGTAGAAGATACCTAGCCAGATGACAGGCAGGTTTATGTGGGTCACGGCTGTTTCTGCTATGTGCCAGAGGCCAAACCTGCTGCACTTCACCCTGGAATGGGGAGCTGTAAAGCTTTAAACCCCTGGCGGATTTTTCCCCCTCAGCTTGTCATGAGAGCGGCCGGGCGAGATAAAAAAAGGAACTGCAGAGAGGAAAGACTGAAAAAAATTGAAGCTTTAATATATTCCTACTACTCTCTGACCCCATTCCTCCTTTTCTGTGCATCAACAGTTTTAATAATCTAGCAAAAGCAAACCCTGAAACTAGAAAACCCTTTCCTAACCAGTGTCACAAAAACCCTTGTCATTTACTGAGAAATGTTATGGTGAGACTCAGTGGTTTTAGTACATTATCTCTTCTTGTCTTTTTTCTTTTTTTATTTTCATTCAATACCACTTAGTTCCTCATTTTTTAAAATAGCTGTTCTGAAAAGACCAGTTTGCATTTTAAAACCAACAAAAAAATCAGGATCTGTTTATGGAATTGAGCTTAATATGGTAGTGGCTGCTAAACAAGATAGACGAATAACAATAATACAAATCAGTGAAATCACTCTTACATATAATCTCTTCACTGTGAAATAAACCGCCGCTACATCCACGCTTAGTGTATGTAAACAAAACAGACGAGGGATTTCCCACTGCTGGTTCCTCTCTTCTAAGGATGGTTATTTTCAGTTCATAAACTCTCAGCTGTCATCCCTGATTTATCTTCGCAGCAGATTCCCGTCGGGGTCACGGAGCTTGGAGCTGGGGCGATGTGGCACGTCCCCCGCTCGCTGCGCTCGGCCGCCCCTGCCAGCCACAGTGTTCGTAGCTGGGGTTCGCGCTTCCCTTTTAACCCCTTTCTCATCCCTGCCTCTGTCAGTGCCTGACATTTTGTGCCTCTTGCTCGTGCTCCAGCCTGGTGAGAGCCGCGTGAAGGAGAGGCATGGGCTTAGCTCGTTGGTGAGCATCCTCCTTTAATTCGGGGACGGGAGCTCAGAGGGCTACCGGAGGTAACGAAACCCCGCCCGCGTTCAATCCGCTACCCAAACAATGGCTTTATTTAAAGATATGAAGACATCGCCGTGTAGAGATCCTTTAAAAAAATGTTTTAGCCTTTCCCAGCCGTAGAGAGAGCGACCACTTTATTTGCTGGAAAGGGCTCTTCCCGCCCCTTCCTACTCCTGCCCTGCCTCCGCCCCCCGCCTCCCTTCCCCATATATTATTACTCTATGCCACCAACCTTAAAACAGTCCCACCGCGCTCCCTGCCCGCTCCGCGGCCGGCGGGCGGCCTTTCCCCGGCCCCGGGCGGCCGGCGGCTCCCCCGGCGCTGGCCCGGCCGTGCGGAGCTGTCTCCGGGCGCGGGGTGCTGAACCGCGCGGGGCGGCGCCCGGAGCCCTCCCGGCCTCGCCGCGGCGCCCGGAGCGGCGGGAGGCGGCGGAGGGGGCTCCGCGGGGGATGGGGGGAGCCGGCGGCGACCCCGCGCCCCCCGCCTGAGGAGCCCGCGCACAAAGCCGCGCCGCGGCCATGGAAGAGGAGCTGAAGTGCCCGGTGTGCGGCTCGCTGTTCCGGGAGCCCATCATCCTGCCCTGCTCGCACAATGTCTGCCTGCCCTGCGCCCGCACCATCGCCGTGCAGACCCCGGAGAGCGAGCAGCACCTGCCGCCCCTGCTCCACTCCCGGGGCCCCGCGCCGCCCGCCGCCGCTCCGGGAGCGGGGCCGGGAGCGGGGCCGGGAGCGGCCGCGGGCTCCGCCGCCTGCCCGGACTCGGAGAGCGCGGCGGGCGGCGGCGGCGGGGACCACGCGGACAAGCTGAGCCTGCACAGCGAGACCGACAGCGGCTACGGCTCCTACACCCCCAGCCTGAAGTCCCCCAACGGCGTGCGGGTGCTGCCGCTGGTGCCCGCGCCCCCGGGGGCGGCGGCGGCTCCGCGGGGCGCCGGCCCCGCCGGCTCCTCCCTCACCTGCCCGCAGTGCCACCGGAGCGCGTCCCTGGACCAGCGCGGGCTCCGCGGCTTCCAGCGCAACCGGCTGCTGGAGGCCATCGTGCAGCGCTACCAGCAGGGCCGCGCCGCCGCCGCCGCCAAGTGCCAGCTGTGCGACCGCAGCCCGCCCGAGCCGGCCGCCGTGCTGTGCGAGCAGTGCGAGGTGCTGTACTGCGCCGCATGCCAGCTCCGCTGCCACCCGGCCCGCGGGCCCTTCGCCAAGCACCGCCTGGCCCCGCCGCCCGCACACCCGGGCGCCCCCGGCGGCGGCGGGGACGGCGGCGGCGGGAAGGGGGCGGGCGGCGGCCGCAAGCCGCCGACGTGCGCCGAGCACGACCTGGAGAACTACAGCATGTACTGCGTGAGCTGCCGCAGCCCCGTCTGCTACCAGTGCTTGGAGGAGGGCAGGCACGCCAAGCACGACGTGAAGGCCCTGGGAGCCATGTGGAAGCAGCACAAGGTGAGTCCTGACGGCCGCCCGCTAGCCGGGGTGATGCCCGGAGCTGGGGTGATGCTCAGCGCCGGGGCTTGTTCTTCCCAATGCTCCAGAGGTGGGTTGCAGTTTGTGGGACACGAGGCTCTTCATGTCTGTCATCCTCTCGGACTTTTTTCCATTCCAATGGCGCTCTTAGGTTTTTGGCCCTTCCCGACTTCCCACTGACCCCGCAACCTCTGCTCAGGGTTGGAAAAGCCAGACTCCCTCTCATGTTGGCCTTGCCTTGACCAGTGAGTGTTCAACCAAGTCTCGGGCAGATAGCTGGAATAAGCAAGTCCGTCTCACTAACTTGTTTGCCGCCCGCTGGGTCCTTGGCCGTCCTGTCCTCAGCCTTCCCATGCTCTTGCAGTGGCAGCAGCTACCTGTGAGGAGACAGGGTGGTTGTTCCTTTTTTTCACCACCTCCCTTTCACCCAGGACTCAGTGCAAGCTGCCACAACCATATGCCAGTGAGGGAGAGTGGCCCACAGCCACCCAAATGTTTCGGACAAGAAAGCATGGTACAGATGATCATGGACACTGGGAGTTCTCCTAGGCCTTAAAGAGGTCTCCTCGCACTCCATTCCCAAAGAAGCCAAGAGTAATGCTTGGAGACACAAAGATAAATAAGAAATTGTAGATGGGGACTAGGGACAAGTAAAGCTTTTTCTGATTCACGTATTGTCACTGTCTGATTCATGCTTCCCAGCAAGTGATGGTCCCTACCCCTCCCTGGATTCCTTTGTAGAGAGGTCGGAGCCATTTGCTTGGCTACATAGGGGTTTAATAAGGTCTGGTAGAGCTGGTGGGTCACTTGGTCATGCTTTCCGTGCTAAAAATAAAGCTTTGCAACCATGTGAATAAAGAGCAAGACATGGCCTTAGAATTTGAAAATGTGTATGAAGTTCTTTCTTGCTGAGAATGGCGGACCCTGGAAAAATGATCAGTTAATACATATGAACGTTTAGAGGGGACTTCAACGCCTGAGAGGTGAGAACTATCCTTTGGAGCTTCCTGCTGTACAGGGGATAAAGGACTTTTCCCACAGCCATGCAAAGAGCACTTGACCACCTCTGCTGGCCACTGGATTCCCTTCTTTTTACTCTCAGCTTGCAGTTAGCAATAAAGCAAGCGCAGAGAGATCTTTTCAGACACTGCAGGAAAGGTCAAAATCAAGGCTGATGTGACCACCCCTTGGCCATGGAGCGGTTGAGCGCAAGATAAACTGAGGTATTTCACAAGGCAAAAAATTGACTTTCTATTTTAAGAAGATGCCCCTTGGGGTGATCTGCATTGTTTATCCATCCAAGAAGAAAGACTAACTTCTTCTGGAGTTGTTTCAGTCTGAATGTTCTGCCAGCAGCTCAGCCATCATTACTCCCTAGCACGATGGGTGTTTGTGCAGAGAAATTCTCTTGGCCCAGAAGCAGCAGATTAAACATTTGCAGCTGCTGTTCATATCCCAGTGTCAGAATCCACTTCTGGGCAGAATTGTTTTGATGAGCAGGGTCTGAGTTCACAGTTCGAACATGGCTGATGTTTTGGAGAGCATGAGAGATGAGCTTTTGATGTATTATGGTCTACCTCGAGTTGAAACTGTTTGATGCCTTTTCGAACATTACAGTCCAGTGTAATCAAAGTTCAGAATCAGTCATTTTCTCTCTTTCCTACTGTCAAATATTTAAAAAAACCCCTTTTGGCTTGTATTTTTACTGCATTTTTTTCTGTGACAGAAGTATCACAGAACATGATTTTTCTCTTGATTTGCATATTCATTCAATGTCAAAATTCTAGTGAAAAGAAACCCTCAAAATTAAGTAATTTGGGTACTCTGAAATTATGGTCTTGTGAATATTATATTTTCCAGAAAAACATGCTTGGCACAAAATAAATATTATGGAGCTGTATAGCCAGGCAACTTAAATCATCAGCTCGCATTCATTCAGATAAATTGTTTTGAAATTAGATACTTCTGCTTAGAAATAGTTCTCTGATACACCAATCTCTACAAGGTTTAGAACCTGCAGTTACTTTGACCAAACCATAAATTACTTACGTTGACTGGTATGCCAAACGTAATTTAAGGTTTATGTGCTCTCTCCAGATGCTCCAGGCATAGCTGGCGGAGGCAGCTGAAAGGTTTGTTCTTAGACCAAGGAGTCTTCATTGTGTTAGCCCTTCGTTTGGGTCCTCCTTTGTCTGGGCCTTAAACAGTGACCTAGTGGCAAATTTCAGTGTGTATAACCTTGTCCAGGCTGTGCTGCAGACCATGCAAAGAAATGTGCACTTACCCTTGGCTGTACTGCTGATACCACAGCTATGCTGGACTGGTTGGCCTCTCTTAGTGGTGCAGGTTCCCCATTGCACTGCTGTGTGTGACTTCTCCTGCAGAGAAAGTAAAATTGGTGTAAAATAACAACAAGGCTCCAGTGGTGCAAATCTATGAAAATCCCCTGGTTTAGCTGGACTTCATTATATTCACTTGCCTAAAAAGTACATCTGGACCAGCAGTCCAAAGTTATCAAGAAAAACTCTTAACCTTCTGTTGAAGTTTAATCCTTTCATGTCTTCCTAGCTAGTACAGTGGTATTGTAATCACATTTAGGTAGGACTTCAGACCTATGAATATGAGGAATGATGGGGGACACACTTCAGCTCTGCCCATTCTAAAGGGTTAACTATACCTATGTACCAAAATGCTGAAAACACCCACAGCTGGGGAGGTCTGTGAAGGGCAGGCAGGCAGGGAGTTGCAGGCAAGCGTAGGAGTCCACCTGCCAGCTTTTATTTCTGACCTAAAGACTTGTGTTCCCAAAAACCTGTGGGCTTTATGAGAATGCAACACCAGGACAAGGTTATCTAATCAATAGTCCATCTGCTGCTAAAGAGAGATGGAGGGAAGGCAAGCTAAATGAGCATGAACTGTTTGGTTGAAAAAGTACATAGCCATTATCTGGTTCATTTTCTGAAATCAGAGGTCTTTCTTGCCCATTTGGGTTTAATTACTTACCCTTGTGATCTCTGTGTTCCTGTAATTGATGGAAATAGAACCTTGGTATCCGTCTCCAGCCCTCACATTATTGGTTTCAAGATGACGTATTAAAGTAAGGAGAACACCACAGTGTTCCTTTGGTGTTCCATCAAATGGTGGAACATCATTTGTCAGGAGTTATTAATTGTCCCAGTCAATGGAGCTTGTTACAGCTCAGTTCGACTTACAATAAATATTTCTGCGGCATGAAAGATTGCTCTGGGTGTACAGGGCATTTTTTTATAGCTTGGTTGGTCTACTGAGGGCTTAGTCATGTAGCTCCACTTGATTTTAATGAGAAGTGCATGACTAAGTTCCTCTGATTTGCAAGGTATCTTTTACAAATGCCTGGAAAAACAAAGCTATTATCTCTAAGTGGGCTTCACGAACGGAAATCTGGTCTTCTACTCATCTTCATGCTGCAGTCGAGTTAATGTAACCACAGGTTTTAATGAACAGATCAATTTGCTTATGAGCCCTTTAGACAGTGACGTGGCTGAGTTTCTGTTGCAGCTCTCTGTGATGGGAATGTGCCAGGAGTCAGGAGTGACTGTGCTGATTGCCATTGGTATTATGCTGCTTACAGTTCATCAGTGGTGGTTTTCTACGGCTGCTGTGATGCCCACATACTGCTTTTGTCTCTTCTGATCTGGTGAAACGCACTTTGAGATGATTTGAGAGCTGGGGCAGATGTTGAGAAAGTGGACCGGACCAACCATTGGTTTGATTTGAAAGAAAGGAACCCTTGCCTCCCTGGGACAATTTGGTCAGGACAGTCAATGACAGAGACTGTAATGCTTCTGCCGCCTATTTCTTTCTTGCTTACACCCCAGCTGCTTTGTCATATGCTGCTTTCACCTTGTTCTGTGTCATCTTGAGAGATCAAAGGCTCTGATGTGCCCGGTGAGTGGAGCAGAAAGTGTGATCAGAAAAGGTGGCCTTCAAACTTTGGAAAACATGATCAGCCTGTGCAGAGCTGGCCTCAAGTCCTGGTTGTCTGATCTGGCAGAAAGCAGAGACTCTTTCATGGATCTGGAGTTTGCTTCTGTGGCCTCCTATAGTGTTGATATCAAACATCATCATTTCATGTTTTTGTGCATTTACAAGGGTTTGCGTAGGAAAACAGCAAAGATTCAAATACTGAGAAATAGGCACAGTACTGTGTCTTCCCTTTACATTTGTTATGAATGGATTTTGTAAAGCATATTCTAGTTTGGAATTCAGCACTAATGTGCTTTCAAGGGTCACTTCGCAGCCTCTTGTTCCCCAGCCTTACATACGGCCAGGGTTGCTCCATCCCGGGTACAGAACCTCACGATGACATCAACCAGTTCTTTGACACCTAGTGAATTCTAGTGACACCTTTGAATCCTCGTGAATCCTATTGGGACTCACTGACTTACAGGGATCCATCTGGAGTAGCAAATCCTGCACAAATTTGGGGTTGGCTGGGAGCTGATCATTCTCACAGCCATGGTCCTCCAGCTCAGGGCTCTGGGACCCCCAGAATGCATGAGTGGGTCTGCCAGGGGCAAAACCACTGCTTCCTTCCTGTCCTCCAAGTTCATCGACAAGCCTCTGGTTCAGCTTAGAGGTCTCTCGTGTTAGCTGAGGAAAGGGAAGGTTAGGCCTAGAGTGTGGACTTCAAAAAGACATATGCTATGTGCCTGACTGGTCAGAAGTTAGAGGAAGGGTTTTTTCCAACTTTTGCAGAAACATTCACCCATTTGTTGAGTTGGAGCATGGGAAGCTGGAGCCCCAAAGGGACATTACTATGAAGTCTTAGAAGGTGGATTTGTCTTTAAAGTCCTAGTGTATCTCAGGTTTGGGAGGATCTACCACATTTATAAAGATTTCAGACTTGGATGAAAAAGAAGTGTCGTTTTGAAAAGCACTTGGGGATTTTTCAGCATGGCACATGTTACTGTGTAAGACTACTACCTCCTTATACATGTGGGTAGCTGTCTTATAAGAAGGTGTTTTGACTTACCAAGTTGCTGCAATAAAGTGGAACGTGCAGACACAATACTTGACTGCCCCCACATGCATATTTCACCCTCATTAAATCTGATCTTAACTAAAGATTAACTAAATCTTAACTATTCTTTTCTAGCGCAAATGCTTTGTGGCATTAGGAATACATGTACGCCTTTTAGCACATTATTAATCACCAGATCCAAGGATTACGAAGAAAAAATTTGCATTTAATCACTAACTTTTTCTTTTTTCTCCTCCTTTTTTCTCCCTTGCAGGCACAGCTGTCTCAGGCTTTAAATGGCGTTTCAGATAAAGCAAAGGAAGCTAAAGAATTTTTGGTTCAGCTGAAAAATTTATTGCAACAGATCCAGGTAACTGTAGAATATTATCTGTTTTGATAATACAGTAATCAATAGAACTGAGTGAATAATTCATTTGATGACTTTGTCTCCTGTGCTATTCTCATCTTTCCTGGAATCATCTGACCTTTCTTGAATGAATTTGCTAGGAAAAATTATTAATCAAATAGTGCCTGCAAGCCCCTTTTAGCTTCTAGATCGTTTGCTGTTTGTTGCAAAAAGCTGATACTCAATACTGGACATCTGAGCTGTGTTGATTAGTGTTTGATTGAATCCATTAGTCATGCTTCTAGGCTCCTCCCTGACTGCAATTGCTTGAATTCAGCATTTAGGATAAATTCTCATTTTAACACATTCAAAACGTACTGCTAGCTTTTCATCTTACATTTCCTAAAAACACATTAATTTCTGCAAAAATTCCAAAAATCCAGTCAAAAAATCTGCAAAAAATCCAGTCTGCCTATTAGAGTGCTTGTATGAGTGTCCTACACATATTCAAAAATGCAGGAATATTCTAAAAAAAAAAAAAAAAAAAGGTGCCGCTAAATCAATGTGTCGTTTATTGGAGCGTAAGTTATTTTCATGCCTGCAATTGTCCAGATTTAATAGTCAGAAAAAGAGCTCCTAGTGAGTGCAGTAATTGAGGGCACAAACCCAAAATGAAATAAGGCTTAATTTCCATCAAATTTAGAGTCATCAGTGCTGGAGGTCAGATGATCCTCAAGGTCCTTCTCACCCTGCAGAGTGTACCTGGAAAAGTGCCACTCTAGTTTGAGCTGCCCAGTGTCCAGGAGGGGACACTTGTTTTTTGCTGCAGCGATGCTCTACAGCGATGGGATATGCATCATCTGCTTTTCAGTATCCCGCTCAGCTGCTTGCTCATCTTTCATCAACAAGTCCTGTGCTTGTTAGTAACAGAAAACCAAAGCAGAAATTCAAAAAGTTTATTATTTATTCATTAAAGTATGCCACTGAAAATCTGAGAGGATGAATTCATAGCACAAGAGCTTCCCAAGCTCTTGGGTTGCCTCAGGGCAGCCTCACTACCCACCCTCACAGTCGACCATGGTTATGTGGGGAAGGGAACGCAGCAAAAGGAGAAACTGGTAAAATTCAAGGACATTTACTGAAAGAAACCAGTGCAAAACCACTGAGTGGCACCTGTAATGTGCTGTGTTTTGGCTGTAGTGTGAGGTTTCTCTCAGCTGACTTACCCCTTTAACAGTTATGTAGCCCAGCTAGTTACTCATTTAGATTTTTTTCACTGTCCAAGGAGAAAGGACAGGCATCTCTAGAGAGCACTTCTTCCTATAGGTATGAACAGCTGTTTTAGGATGGGATAACTTATCCAAAACAGTAGTCTATCACCAATCTTTCTTGAGTCATCTAGCTCCATTACAAATGTATTTTTCCCTCCTGAAACCTAGAAGTGGCCTATTATGGCTATTTATGACTATGCTGTAAAATCCTTTAATGTGTTTCAATAAAATCACTGCCAAATTGCTCTGCATAAGGGAGCTGCTACAGTTGGATCAAAAGACCAAGCCAATTATTTGATGCTGCTTGTTGCTTAAAATGCTAGAGGAGAGCTCAGAAGAGGAAATTATATCCAGCAGTACCCTCTAACATTTTGCCAAGTCTGGGCACAAAGCTGAATCTGACTCTCACATGTTGAGCTAGTCTTCATCCTGAGCCTGAGCGAAACATCAAATTTCAGCAAAGCAAAACAGCAGGACTAATCTGCTGCATATTGTATTCCTAAGTAAAAGAAGGCTGGGGCATGGCTCCAAGGTTATCACCCACACACTCTAACCCTTAAAGAGCCTCCTGAAATGGTTTTCTCCCATGACAAATTGCACTCTTCTCATGCGATGCTGGAGCAGCCTTTGATGATAGCACATGCCAGGGAATGCTCCTGGTAGTCAGGTTTGGCACAGCCAAACTCTCCAAAGGAAAAGGGTTTAGATGTGTCTTGAGCCAATCTTGTGCCTTTTGACATCTGGACAAACACCAGTACTTGTACTGTTGTTTTCTGGGGGAACTGATGTAGCCTTTGTGCATAGGTTTATAGCCAGACACACATATCTCAGAGCAGGTTATTTACAGTAGAAATCTTATGACGGTTGCCACTCACATATGGACATTTACCCCTCAGCAAAAATGTATTTTAGTAATACTTTTACACAAAGGACCAAGCAATATGTAAATTTTATTATCCTGTCACAATGCACTGCAGAGCAGACAGCCATCCACACTCTTTATCTCCTCTCTTGAGTTTGCCAGAATTACCAGGAACCATGCTTTTATCTTACCTGGGGCAGTTTACAAATTCATAATATACTTTTCTTTTCCCTGCTTTGCAGATCTGCTGTTGCCCCCTCTTTTTTCCTGCCTTTCTCTTCTCTGAGGTCACTTTTGTATCTCTTGGTCTTTTCTTTTCAGATACTGCCTGTTCCTCATTGCTCCTGTTGCTTCCTTGCTTCTCCTTGTTGCTGTCATGATCTGATTTTCCCATTTTCCCATCTGCTGTAACAAATTTCATACTTTCTCACTTGAAGGAGGCACACCGCCAAACACCCTGTTTGATGTGTGAGCAGAAAATGAGGAGAGAGAGGATGCACTACAGCCACCGACTGATTCAGGCTCTGTGCACAATCCAGCACTTCGAGAGTAACGGGATGGAAACGGGCTTCGTGGGGAGCTGGGTGTGATGCACACAGGGAGAGTCTAAGACAAACCTGTGAGCAGGAGCTGAGCCATCCGCTGTCTGCCCAGCCCCAGATAAACCCCCGCCCACATCTCGCTGGCAGGTCTAGGAATGCAGTGGGGGCTTCTCTGGGAGCACTGAGCCTGCATCCATCAGCTGGAGAAGGGGGTGCACGGGTCACAGAGAGGGAAGGGACCACAGTACAGTGAAAATTTTGAACTCAAAGAAGACAAAGCAAATGAGTAGAAAATAAGAGAAAAGCAAAAGAGTTAGGAGATGGTAATGACTTAGGGGTGTTCAATGGCTTAGCAAAGAGGTGCTTCTCCTTCAGTAAACATTTAAAATCTTCTCACTTTTTTTTTTTTTTTAAATCTAATTGGGGTATTTGGGAGGAAAGCTGATAGCACAGCTAAACATCTCCTTGGAAGACAAGCTTGAAAGTTTTCTCCTTCTAGTCTTACGAGCAGAGGAGGTGAGGGAGAGTCTTCCTTTGATTGGGTACTGCAGCAACAGTTCCAGGGATTTGTGTAATGCTAAATTGTTCCCAGACCCTACTAAAGGCTCCATGTTGTATACCTCATGCTGGTTTTTTCAGCAAAAAATTTTACCATAATGTGAATAGAAACTTGCCTCTTTTTTTAAAAGCTAATCAAGTACATAGCTCCACTGCCAAGTGCTAGCTATTTCAAAAGAGTACTAGAAGCAATACACAAACCTTAGGACTTTGTACCTCATTAATTTCCTAGTAATAAGCCAGTAGACCAGATTCTGGTCCATAATTCTGTTCTAATTGCTGTGGTACAGAGCCAGTGATTTCAATGTTGCTACAGCGGGACAATTAAAACAGATTGGAGCAGAATCCTCTCATGTATGTATGCACTGTGTATGTTACATTTAGCATTTCCATTATGTCGTACTACGTCTGTTGTCTGGAAAGTGCCAGTAAATCAGGGTTTTGAATTAAGACCATTTGTGGCGTGGCATCTTACTGTTTCATTTTATAGCATGCAGCTATTACTGGTACAGCTGTAATGAAATCAGAAAGGCAACAAAAATGCTAAGGATTTTGAAAGGAAATATTTTCTGAACAGAAAAGCAGGTTTGAGCAATAGCTTAAGCAGCAAACTATGCTTTCTTTGATGGGTGTGACTGTCTCTTGTTGTAGGAGAATGGGCTGGATTACGAAGCCTGTCTTGTGGCTCAGTGTGATGCCTTGGTTGACGCGTTAACACGGCAAAAGGCAAAACTCCTCACAAAGGTCACCAAGGAACGTGAGCACAAGCTGAAGGTGAGCACTCCTCTCATCAGCTCAGCACAGCTGCTGATAGATACCTGGTGTGTTTTGTCAGGTTCCCCAACCCTATACACCAAGAAATCTCCTGGTAAACCAAACTCTGAAGCCCTTTAGCAGGTTCCAGTTCAGCAATATAATGGAACTGTGCCTACACACATTAAATGATGGATGTACTTCAGCAGTTTGTTGAATCAGGCCATCGGTCTTTATTTATCTGATGGTTTGGGGCTATCTCTTGAGAGGTGCTTATCAGTGAAACCTGTGTGTGGCTTGGATTTTGGGACCTTCTGCCCAAGTAAAGAGTTGTGATTTTGATATTCCCTCAGATCTTTAAATTCAGGTAATTTTAATTCTCCAGAAATACACGAACAACTCAAAATATATTAAAGAAATGCAGTAAAAGGAGATGGCAAGAAGAAATCCGAAATGGTTGAATGAAGTGGCAGCCAAGAAACATTTAAATAGACACATTTCTTAAAATGCTGATCTTGATGTGATTTTGAGGTACTGTAGTGCCATTCACATTAAAAGTATCTAAGACAGAAGGAAAAACTGGAGTGTATTATCTAACATATCAGTTAACAAAATCTACCTGAGGTCAGCATTCAGCTTGCTTAGCAAGAACCAGCACTTAGGACATACTGCTGGCAGCGCAGCAAACCCTGCAGTTTATTGCTGTCACAAGTTGTCCTGCAGAACACAGTGCTATTAGACATAGTCCACAGCCATGTGGCAGCATTTTTCTAATTCTGGAAAAATGGGATGCAACTATTTCATTTCTTAATTCCAGCAATGTGTTCTTAAACAGAGCAAGTTCAATAATAAATTGTGAAGAGAATGTTAGGGTATGATCTGTGAGAAACCACTCCAGCAGTTTGCCTCCAAGTGAAAAAGTGAAGGACTTTTTAAAAGCTTAAATGTTAGTGAAAGTGTGACTGGAAATGTGAACACTGCAAATGCAGCGACATGTTCTGTGCCCTCTCTCCCTCCCTATCCCAAGCAAGCCTAATCTTTGAGCAATTAATCTGCTCTGAAAATTGAGATTCCCCGTGCACAACATTTGGCCAAGCTAATTATCGGTATTTACAATACAGAGCAAGTGAGTGAAGCTGATGGAGATACAGCAATGGCCATATGGCAGCTAAATTAAGCACAGATTTAACACACTCTCCCATTCCTTGTCTCTTCTGAAATCGTTTTACACAATTCACTGCAAGCTGAGGCAGTCATAGAACTGCACTGATGCTTGTTTTCCAGGTTGTTTGGGACCAGATAAATCACTGCACACTGAAGCTACGCCAGTCAACGGGGCTTATGGAATACTGCCTAGAAGTCATCAAAGAAAATGATCCCTCTGGGTTTTTACAGGTATTTTTCTTCCTTATGTTCTGGGGAAAAAAAAAATAAAAAGAAAATACGTTAAAGCTAAGTCTAAAAATGTGTGGCTTTGTTAATTAGCTCCTTCCACCTCCCAGGCAGGTTCACCTTAGCTCCTATAAGTAGTGTCTAAAAACTCAGAGAGCCTGGTGACTGCATGAGTGTCCCAAGAGAGATGGCTTTAACAGCTGCATCCTGACTGGGAAGGGGAGTTAGTGGTCACACCACTCCCCTAACTCCTGATGTCCTTCCTCTTGCCAGCCCTTCCTTCTGGGCTGAGAGAAATGCTATACAGTTAATGGTAGCTTTTTCCAGAACATAATTTTATTCTCATTTGAGAAACCCAACACAGAGCTCTGGAGAGCTCTCTGATTAATTTGGAGAGGTCAGTGACTCAGCAGAGTAGTGCTTCTCCCCCTTGTGCTTCTCCCCTTTGCTTTGCCATGTAAAAGAGTCCTTTCAACACCTCCCCCATAAGGAATCTAGTCTGAAGGGGCTTGCATGTAGCTTTGCTTTGCTGAGATTGTTGCATCAGGACCTGTGGCAGCTCCAGGTACCTTTTCTTAGCAAAATATGGCCTAGCCAATAATTGCCTTAATTTGTGGGATATTGTTTCTTAGGTGCAAACAGTGGAAGTGTCTATTGATAAGACAAAACATAACAGTGTTATTTTCCCATAAATTATTTTGCTTAGTGTATTCTTGCGTGGTTATTAATTATTTTATTTTTTCCTACAAGTTTTGTTGCCTTATTCATTGCCTAAAAAGAAAGGTGCATCAAACACACATGAATACATGAGAGTCAAGGACCTGTCAGAGTATCCCTGAAAAACAGGATGAGGATTAGCCAACCTAAACCTATTAGCACTCCAGACTGATTGTTACTGTCATGTCTGGTCTCAAGCAAGAGAGAGGAATGTGTGGTGTAGATTAATCCCAAGATTACACAGATTTTAACAGGCTGCTAGTTGAACACTACAAGCCAAACTAAACCTTTAGGTTTTGCTATATAGATGCTATCTAGATATATGCTTTACTTTCTTTCCAGCTTACTTTCCTTGTAACTTTTGTGGCAGCACACTTTAGGCAGCACCCCTTATAAAAACAAACAAACAAAACCCAACAAAAACAAACAAAGAAACCAACCAAAAAATTTGGTTTTACTTTTGCTTGGTTTGTCTAATGAGGCTTTTAAGACAGCCAGCAGACATTCAGGCACTGCATTACTTTGAGCAACTACTCCTGCAGCCAGGATACTGAGACATGACCAAGGGATCCAGCATCCCAGTAGGTCGCTCCGAGGCTGCAGGAAGCTGTGGGATGCTCCTTCACCCACTGCACAGACTGATTAGGAGCTGTTGATGCAGGGGCTCAGACAGGAGTGTTCTCAGTGAAAGTAATGAGGACAAGTATTTGAATTCCTGCAATAAAGGAAAACTCTCTCTGTTATAACCAGAAAAATTTCTATTCCCCGTGACCTACAGGAAGTTCACTGTCAGGGGCTCCAGATATCCAAATGGCAGCTTCACTGAACTCAAGGACAGTTGAGTTCATTGATTTCCACAGAGCCAGGATTTAACTTCCAGAAGCATCTGTTGTGATCATTTTAATTGTCTGTGGGCTGAGCTAGAGCAAAGCTTTAAAAATTAAATTCAGTTTTGATGTAATGGTAGAAAATCCATCATATATGTGAAAATCTATCTGACAATTTATCACCCTCACTGTGAGTAATACACACCTTCCTTACCATTTGATTTATTTTAATCCTTTAGCTTTCATCCACTGAATCATCTCTGCTGAATGGAGAGGATCAAACATTTAAGCCTCTCTTTGTGCAACTTCTTTTCAAACAGGAGAGCAAAAGTAGACCATGCAGATCAGAGAACAGAGTACAGAATTTTATGTGGCATTCAAAGGCACGACACACAACATAATCTTAACAGGCTTTATAAATGCAGTTTTTACTTCCCTAGCCTAAGATGAAATTTATTTTGAAAAGACAAGATGAAAGGACACAACATAAATGGACCTCGCCCCGAAACGACCAGATCCTATCTCGTCTGTTTTGCTGTCTTAATCCTGTTTGCTTTGTGCTGTATCTCACAGGCATTCTGTCATTTTTAATGTCTGCATCTGCCATTTCATTATAAACCTGATACTGTCTTTCAGATTTCGGATGCTTTAATCAAGCGTGTTCAGGTATCTCAGGAACAGTGGGTCAAAGGAGCTTTGGAGCCAAAAGTATCTGCTGAGTTTGACTTGACTCTGGATAGTGAACCTTTACTGCAGTCAATTCACCAGCTGGATTTTATTCAGATGAAATGTAGGGGTGAGCTTTTATGATTTTCCTTTTTCTGTTTTTCATGCATGTGTTGAAACAGTGCTGGGAGGTGTTAGGATACTGAAGGAGGCAAGAGGAATGGCTTGAACTTGCTGGATAGTTTTAAAAGGTTTTCAGTCAAATTCAGGTTGCTGGGTGCTCCCTGGAAAGGTGTGCTCCCCTCACATGTATGATCTTTAAGTGCATCTGGTATTTCTGTCTGAGCTGAACAAGCTCAGAAAGAAATATCAGATGCACTTAAAAGATTGTAAAGATAAATTCTTCAGAGTCGGGCTTTGAAGGTTGATGAGACATCAGCTGCATGAAACTTCATGCCATTTTGTAGCATTCCTAGGTTTGACATGGTTAATTCAAGATACCATGGTTAATTCAAGATTACCCCTATCTTGTCAGAAACAGCTGAAGTAGAAAATAAATATTTCACACACACACACACATGAATAGGAAAAAAAAAAAAAAACCAGCCTTTGACCTTTGACTCGTATCTGGACTGTGCTGCAAATAGTGTCCATCTTAATAAAAAAATCACGAGGAAGAGATTCACAGGGGGAAGGTCTCTCCATGGCTATACCATTCCATGGTTCCATGTATCTGGATAATTCTAATGGACAAGCTAGAGGGAAGTGAGGTTAAAAAATGTATCTAAAAGAAGAAGCTGATGAACAGGGCACACCACTGACATTAAGGAAAAAAAAATATAAAAAGAAAATTAACATCATGAGCTTGCAATGGGGTTAGTTTATATGATGCAGGATGAGAAGTGCATCAGAATTAGATAGATCCATAAAACAGTTGGGTTTGAAAGCCATTGTGGTCCCTGGGAATGATGTCATTATCTTCTCTCAGTGGTGATTCAAGCCTTAATTACGCGTGTGGGTGACAAGGTAGAGGCTGCCAGAAGTCAGTGAATGAATTAAGGTTATTCGTGTGTGATGTCAGATCTGCTTTTTTTTTTTTATTTTGAGCAAGCATAAAGAATTTTGTTCAGCTTATGTGCTTTCTATGGGCCTAATTCTGCATCTAAGACTCCCAAAATGAAGTAATTAGGGTGGGTAATTTGGTAGATATGTGGAAAAACAACGTACAAACAGTTAAAGGCCAGAGTCTGATCACCAAGGATGCTTTGCATCTTGGCACAAACAGGCCGTGTTAAAGTTATTCAATAAACATCTGTGAACTACTCCTTTTAAATGTTGTCAGACAGGCAAGTGGAGTCGAGAGAAAAGGAACATCACTGATAAAACTCCTCTGAATGCTGTCTGCACTTGTCTTTTTAAAATCAGTTTATATTTAATGCTAGCCATATTAATTGTGAAATATATTTAGTACTAATCTCCCACTGCTCTCCTTTACAAACACATGAAAAATTTAGTTAATCTAGTCTCATAGATTGCTATTTAACCAGAGGTTACCTGAGGTGAGAGCAACTTTGGTATTTGGCTCGTGGACATTCACCTGGCTTTTAGCTTGAAGACTTATAAAACTTTAATTGAGCTGGATTCACTTGTGCTTTATGAAAGATAGCGTTCTCTGCTACGCTCTCATCTATCGTAAGATGGCAGGGAAGCTCTGGTACCGAGTTAGACTCCGTCTGAGGAGCAGAGAAGAAGACAGGACTTTTGCAGCCCAGTCCTGTGCAGAGATTCCGAACACCCGTGGAAGGGTGTTTTCTCCCCAGAGGCAGGGTTAGCCCTCAGGAAGGGCTTTTGCTGGAGCTGTCTCTGTCTTGACCAGGGTAACCAGGGGGTTATCTGTTGCATGTCCCATCAGGTTGGTCAGCACCACTGGTGTGACCATGCACACAGCACTCAAAGAGTAGTGGAAAGGATGTTAACCTGGCCACCATTCCTTAACGTGCATCAGGGATGGCATTATTCCCCTTTACACCTCTGTGTGCTCAAGCAGAACAAGCCACTGACCACTTCCAAGCTAGCATTCATAGGTACTGGGGATTCTTTAGTATATAGATGTGTATTTATCTTTCTCCATTTATGACAGCAAGTCTATTTCAATTTGAAGTTCTCAGGCTGACACTTTGGCCTTTTTTTTCTTGAAATCTTACTTCTATGACCTCAACCAACTCTTCATTATTTTAGAATCATAAAATTATCTGGGTTGGAAGGGAACCTTAAAGATCATCTTTTCCAAACCCCTTGTAAAGGCAGGGACACCTTTCACTAGACCAGGTTGCTCACAGCCCCATCCAGCCTGGCCTTGAACACTTCCAGGAAAGGGGCATCCACGTCTTCCCTGGGCACTCTGTTCCAGTGCCTCACCAGCCTCATATAAAGAATTTCCTCCTAATATCTAATCTAAACCCTCTCTCTTTCAGTTTGAAGCCATCCCCCCCCAGTCCTATTACTATGTGCCCTTGTAAAAACTCCCTCTCCAGCTCTCTAGTAGGTCCCTTTAGGTACTAGAAGGCCACAAACATGGTCTTGCTGGATTCTTCTCTAGACTGAGCAACGCCAGCTCTCTCAGTCTGTCTTCATGGAAGATGTGCTCCAGCCCTCTGATCACCTTTGTGTCCCTCTTCTGGACCTACTCCAACCGTTCCATGTCCTTCCTGTGTTGGGGGCCCTGGAGATGGACACAGTACATCGAGCCATTGGCCGTAACTCTTTCAGAGCAGCAATCCAGCCAATTTCTTATCAACTGAGAGGTCCAACCATTGAAATTCTTGTCTCTCCATTTTAGAGACAGGGATGTCGTGGGGGACAGTGTCAAGTGCTTTTCACAAGTCCAGGTAGGTGACCCCAGATCCTCTTCCCTCATCCACCACTGCTGTTATTCTGCCATAGAAGGCTACCAAACTTGCCAGGTGTGATTTGCCCTTCTTCAGATGCACTGTTTGCATTTTCTCATGCAGAGTGGTCTTGCATCTAGAAATGCAGGTATCACAGACTAATCAGCTCAGCATTTCAGGAGCAAGTGCCCAAATGAATTGGTAACACCACTTTGCTGAGTGTAAGGAGAGGCTGCAGTTGCATGGTGATGTTTTGCTATTTATCATCATGAGCACTGGAACAGATTGCCCAGAGAGGCTGTGGCATCTCCCTCACTGGAGATATTCAAGAATTGTAAGGACACAATCCTGTGCCAGGTGCTCTGGGATGTCCCTGCTTGAGCAGGGAGGTTGGACCAGATGACCCCCTGTGGTCCCTTCCAAGATGACCTGTTCTGTGATTCTGTGACTTGCATATTGTTGAGCATCCAGTTTCACAAAGAAAAAAGGTATATGTCTCTTCATATCTGCTCCTCTTTCTTCAATCCTGCTTATGCCAGCACACCAACAAGTCATCAGTCTTTGCCAAATGTTGGTGTTGAGGTGAGTGTTATTAAGTCATTTTACTGGTTGATTTGACAAAAGCAGATTAAAACATTAAAGCATTATCATTTAAAGCACCAGCATTAAAGTTGTCAATGATCTGTAAAGGAAGTTTTGGAGAGATCTAGGAGAACAGGGCAAGCATGGCTTTTCCAACTGAAGTTGTTTTGTTTTGTTTTGTTTTGTTTTTTCCAAAAGCTTTGCAATGTAATGTCTGTATTACTGTTACCAGTGCTCGGTACATCACTGAATTTCTATTTTTTTTTTTTTTTTTTTTTTAACTCTGGCCTCATTCAACCTCATTGAGCTTGCATGGGTCATTTAGAGTGAAAGCATGCTTGTAAATAAACACTGATTCACTGTGCTAGACAAAGAAGAATGAAAATGATAACAAATCACATTACATTTGCTTTGATGACATGTTCATCTACATTACTGATGCACTCTCTATAAGCACAGATCTAAAGCTCATCTCAAAAAATAAAGGTCATAGGGCTCTTTTCCTTTTTTACAGAAAGAAGAAGCAATCTGAGAACAAATTAAATGAGCAGAGATGTGATAGGTGCAGAAGTAATGCTTAGGCAGTCATGTTGACCAAAGGGTCTCGCTGGGTCCCACACTCCCTGGGCCAGCTTACCTGAGAGACACTCACACAGCTCTAGCAGTTGCTGGCATTTTGAGCTTTCCCAGATAAATCTCTCTGTCCACGTTTTCTTCTCTCTGTTGCTTTTACTGACTGCCTTGGCACAAAATTCCTGTCCTCTGATGTCTGGCTTGATGCGTACTTCACATATTCTCAGTTAAAGCTATTGGCACCGGCAAATGCATGCTCTGGGTTCGTTTTGTTCACACAGCTGTAACTGGCAGGCAGACTCGATTGGTTGAAAAACAGGACTAGATACAAAGTAGGAAAATGTATAGCTACTCTACTTTTCTGTACCACCTCTGGACATTCATTCATATACCCCTTCTCCATGTCTTGAGTGACTCCTTCCCTTTTCTGCAAACCATGAAGATTCCCCAGACACATCTGCCACAAATCTTCTCTGGTTCTCCAGGCATGAGCTGTACAACCCTGATAATTAAAGGACAGCTGTTTAACCTTAAGCTTTACCTCTGGTTCTTTCTGCTCTATGTCATGGACTCAGCTCCTTGTGGTCTCTCCTTCTCTCGTAATGCTGTTTGTAAGGGACTTGCTACAGCAGTGACTCAGGCTATTCCTGTACTGCAGTTCTGGAGGAAGTCAAAGTTTTCATGTTTCTGTGGCTCCCATTCTTTTGGTGCATTTAATCCTTCAAAAACTAGTCTGGAAGGTGGATGACATCATTGCACCCCTTGCTTGTCAGGAGGACAAAAGACAACATCTCAGAGCAGCCCTACTGTACCCTGTGAGGGGACTATGCTGATCAGCCGTGAGATACATTGAGCAATGTGTTTTGGGAACTGCTCAGCTGACAGGAGACATCAGTCAGTGTCACATTGCTTATCGAAGAGTGACCTGCATGAAACACTTTAAAAATAGCAGGACATCATTCAGACTCATTAATAAGTCCCACTGTGCCAATGCAGTATCATTTCTCCCTTTATATTTTTAATATGTTCCTTCAAAAAAACTCTCTTGAGACCTTCAAATTGGTCAAGAAGTGGGACAGAACTGTAATTTAACATCGGAGTCTTTCTTTTTCCTGGCACTTAGCCTGTATTTTTTTTTTTCTTAGCCCTATTCCATTGCTTGTTGCTGTGAACTATATAACATTTTCCCAATTTTTCAGCTCACTTTGCACTTTCCTATAATTTTTACACGTGTTCATCTTTTCTCCTCCCATGGAGAATTTGAGATCAAGGCAAATCTCTGCCCATCCACATCTAGTAGAGGGAGCAGGAGGGCAGGCACGGAGCATCATGCAGCAAAGCTGCACAGGTGCTTGGCAGGAGCTTCTTGACTCTTCAGGAGAGTTCAGTGCAGTTCAGGCCACAGGCTGGCTCGGAGAGAGCAGGAGGCTGATACAGATTACTCACAGAACCTTTAATATACAGCAGCACATTAAAGAAGCCAAGGCGCTTCCCCATAAAATGCAAGACTCTCACACATTGGGCCAAAATTCACACTTCCACTAGGAAGTGGGAACAACAGCGCTCTACTGGATGAAAATATTTTATTCCTAGACAGCATTCCTGTTTACATGGTTAGAAGGAAATTGTAAAAGACGCACCCTTCCCCAAAAATTCTGATTGTGCATTACATGAACAGCTCCTGAAAGCCTCCAATCAGTGCTCCTAAGAGTTAGGAGTTTTTTTCAGAGGTTGAAAAGGTTAGTGGTTTATTCAGAGGGGAAGGGGCATGGTCTATTTTGCATCTTATAAACTTCAGGAATTAGGTTTTCACGCAGTCTTGCTAGGAAGAGTCTCAGAAAGGGTGCATGGAGACAAATGCCTCCTGAGAGGGCTAACCAGCTAGTGAAAGTGGCAGGAGTGTGGATGGCTGATAGAGTCAGCAGTCAGTAACCAGGAATACATAGGCTAACAAACACAGACAGAACTCTGAACTTAATATGGTTCGCCTAAAAAATCCCATTACCTCTGAATTCCTCATTTTCAGGTTTTTGACCCTTGTCACATTTCTGTGACTTCTCCAGATGCAGTGTCTCCTAGAGAAAAGTTTGAACTTTTCCATGTGAGAAAACAAGCAGGTTTTTATTTATGACACCCTCTGAATCATCCTTAAATATCAAGGAATAGGAACAAGGCTTCCTTTTCACAGAAAAACCCTCAAGAGCTCATTTATAAAGCTCTTTTGTTTCATTCTTCTGGGCTACCAACCATCTGCGTTCACTGTGGTGATGGATAATGCCAGCGGAAAGCCATGGTAGCTTCTGCACTGTTTATCACAAGTGTGATGTTGACTTTCGTGTCACTTCCAAAGTGGGGGTGAAGCCTCAGCCCTTTCACACAGTAGCATCCCTTTTCCCACAGTCTGCTTGGTACACAGAACATGAACAGTCCTCTTTTATCCAGAAACATAAAATAGGACAAAAGGAACACCTCAAGGGCTTAGCTCTCACACAGACAGAAGGAGGGAAATAAACTAGAGGGTCAAAGCAGAGTAGATAAAAGAAAAGCAAACCAATATTGTTAAGCCAATGAATTCTCAGAGCACTCAGTTTCTTCTAAGACATGACTGAGCTCAGCAGAACTGATATTGAGATATTGAGTGGTGAAATTTAGCCTTGGGCAGGAGACCAGGCAGGCTCTGTGCATCTCTTGCATCCTACTTAAAGTGTACGCTTTCAATAGTGCATAAGATGCATGCCAGGTTCTATCCAGAAGACCAAATTTTCACTTTATAATTGCCAGCAAAGAGTGAACAGTGGGAGTGTGGTTGTGGTTAGGAGAGGTTGGATAGACGTCTCTTTCCCACAGAGACACAGCTGAATGTTTTACTCTGTTTCTTTTTATTTTTAAGATGCTGGTTGGTAAACAGTCTCTTGGTGTTTCTTCTGAGCAAGTCACTGAAAAGGCATGTTGGTAGAAAACTTTGCATTTGTCATTTCCATGAGGAGTCTCCTATGATGCAGAAGTTCCTTTTGCTACCTGAACCATGGGATTTAGATAAAGTTTGCAAACAGAACAATTTGCTTCAACAGTTTATTTTAAGTATGGTTACCATAAAGATACCATATCCAAGGTGTTTTTTGATGAAAAACTAGGGTGAGAGGGAGGGGTGTTAAATTAGATTTTTAAAACTCCCCACAGCTGTAGTGAAGAATTGTTTTCCTGCTGTTGGTGGAGTTCCTGCTGTCTCTCAGCTGTGCTGGGAGGAATGGCTGCTCTGCTTGTTTACAGCCCAGTTCTTTGTTAATGCACTGGGTTCCCGGGCAGCATTGCATTTGCCATGCCACCCTGTGGCCTGAGACACCCTCTGCCCCTCCTTTTGGGGACAGTGGGTACTGTGGTGTAAAAAAGAATTCTTCCAGAGAGTGACTCCTAGGAAGGAAACCACACATGGATTCCCCAGACTCTAGTTCTTATGAGACATGACAATCAAATCCAGATATGCTTCTGTTTACATCTTTCAGTGAAATGATTTGTCTAACTGGATAACAACATTTTGTTATGTAATTTTACTGCCTTTTGTTTCAAGGAAGAGAATGGACTCTCTTCCTAACAAACACTGGCTCCCTTGCAAGGGGAAGGAGGTGAGCAGTTGCCATACTGCTCATGGCACAGACTAATGGGGTAGGGCAGAGTTTCACTAACCTCTACCCAGTTCCTGTTTCAGTGCCACCTGTCCCATTACTGCAGCTGGAGAAGTGTTGCACCAGGAACAACAGTGTGACATTGGCCTGGAGGATGCCACCTTTGACCCACAACCCAGTGGAGGGTTATATCTTGGAACTTGATGATGGAGATGGTGGCCAATTCCGAGTGAGAATTTCATTCAACATTTATTTGTGTTTCTTTGTATGTGAGTTTACTCCAGATATGATTTGTTTCTGTCCGAGGGTGGAGAGAAGGGTAGGGAATATGTGGGTTGCCAAAACATCCCTAATTCCATTGTGTTGGTGGAGTGCAGTGCAGATGCTGCTTAATAGAAGGACCACTGGCTTAGGTAGGAAGCTTGTTCAAAGTTATTTTCAAGGCTCTTGCAAAGAGGGCCTTGAGGTATCCCCAGTGTGTTTCAGAGTAGAAAATCCTGGAAGTGGTTCATTGCACAAACCAGAAATTTTTTTGAAGCCCCTACTCTCATCTGCCCATTGCACCCTGTTCCAACAGCTGACATTCTTGGTCCAGAAATGCAACTCAGTCTTCCTGGATTTCTGATTTTCTGAGTAAAATACAGGATTTCTAAATCTTTCCCCTGGGAGTAGATGAGACCAGGCTGGGGGAAGCTTTTTCTACTGCCACGCTGTGATGGAGTTCATAAATATGGAAAGGCTTCGCAAGTGCTGTCCTTCCAAATCCCCTGGGTGATGCCACAACTTGACACTCCTGGTTGCAGGTGCAGGGTGCTTAAGGGCTCCCATATTTTCTGACACATCCTGATAAACAAGCTAGAGAAGCAATTCAATCAGCTTTCTTCCAGCCTTGTCTTCTTCCTTCTGCCTCAGGCAGGCTCCATGCTCCTGTTGCTCAGAACCAGGCTGGCCCCATGCTTTCCCTAGGGGCTGGTGCCTTGAAAGCATCTGGAGATCGTTGTGGAGTACAGCTGCTCTCTTCATAAACAGGGAATTTTGCCAAAAACACGTGATGGCATTTCATCGGGAGCTGCAAACTGGCTCCCCCCTGGAAACCCAAAGATTTGTCAAGCTGAAAATGTCCTGGCATGGATCCACCTAAGGAACTGCCAAACCGCTACACCCCTAGCCAGCAAAGGTACCTGATTTGGACACCCCTCCTTAGAAGAGGCAGCAATATTGGCAGGCCATTTTGAAGAGGGCATGGTGGTTTTTGGAAGGTCTCCTCAATTCCTTGGTCCAAGTAACATTTCACAGGGATTTGAAGAGACTGGTTTCCACTACTGAAAGTGTGGAAAGGTACTTTTGTGAATGGCTGCTGAGAGCTGCCAATATAGTCAGTGTTAGTAGGTAAGAGGGTTATCAGTGTGTGATGAATGAAGAGTTAGAATAAGGTATTGGAATTCCAGTATTGTTTATCCAATTTATCCAGGATAAACCTTTTAAAGTGGTATTCACGTCTTGAGAATAACAAGATTTCAGGCTAGTGCTTATCCAAGCTCATTGGTGTGGGTGAATTTTGTTACTGCCAAAGGTTTTAGGACTGCCGGCAGTGCCGTGTTAAGATTTTTGGATTGAAAAAGATACAAAACCACCTCAATCCTTAAAAATGTAAGGTGATAACTTCTAAAGGGAATGGTCTGCTTGTTGTGGTAGAAACGTCCTCAGTTTTACCCATTGAAAGATAAAAGGCAGGCTTCTCAGCAATGCCATGTCAATAAGGGTTTGCTGACCTTTTAAATGGAGAATTCTGTATCTGAAAGCAAAGACATTGACTGCATTTTATCAGTATTTGATGAATGGATTTAAAGAACATCTTTGTTGAAGCAGAAAACATCAACCTGCATTAACTGAAGCAGTGAACAGTGGGGGAAAAAAGGTGGATTACAAAATGTGAGAGTTGCTCAACAAATAGAATTTTTTTTCACAGTCAGCATATATTATATGACATGGAGGTAAACTAAGTTATTCTATTAAAACTCTTCTTTGTCTCCATGAAGGATCACCAGATAACTCAGGATGCAAAAGATTTTGTTCTTTGTAGCAGCCACCATAGTAGCAAAGAGGACAAACGCATGTCCTGCTGTAAACTTAAGCAATTTCTTTCTTATTCATCACATCCTTTTGGGTTTATATGAAAGAGAACTATTAATCATCAGAACTATTTCTAGGCATTATTTAAGTCTTAACTGAACTGGGATCTGAGTGGTTTACTTAGTGACAGGTTTAAGCACTTTGGTGCCTTTGCTACCACAAACCTACAGATTTCCCAGAAACTGAGAAATCAGAGGTGGAAAGAAATTATCTTTCAGCTGCTGCCAAGACAGGATTTTCTAGGCTTATATCAGTTCATCGTAGCCTGCATAATCTGATCCTCCTCATTGGTCTGCCTAGATGTTCCTCCCCCTGAAATATTTCACATTGCAGAAGTACTTGCTGTATGATAAATATTTGAAGACCTTTTGATGTCTATTGTGTAGTTACTGTTTCATCATGTGATGCATGTAATCCTAATTTTTAGGAGACAATTTTCTTCTGGATATGTGTTTTCAGGTTTCAATATTGTATTTTAACCAAGGCATGAGATAACCTTTCCAACAGAACAAAACTGCACTTGGGGCTTTTTTTATTCTTATATGCCCCCTTTTTCTGTCTTACGTAGAATAGTGGCCACAGTGTGTCGGATACCGGGACTACTCTCCAAAATAGTGGTTTGGAGTAGGTATTTAGGATTAGACAAGCATGAAGATCTTTTTGTATTATCCTTTATTACTTTACCCTTCCAGCTTCCTCTTCACCTTAGTTTGTCCAGTGCTAACCATCCTTGATGTCTCCTGTGCTGTGGCTGTCTGTATTATAACAGCATAACTCATACATCCTGGGAAGCAAAGAGAAGCTGTTCATTTTTGGCTTATATTTAGAAGTCTTAACTATGTTAAACTATGTCCCTCATTCTCTCCCTATTTTTCTTTTTTTTTTTTTTTTTTCCTGAATGTTTAGGAAGTATATGTTGGCAAGGAGACTCTCTGCACCATCGATGGCCTTCATTTCAACAGCACTTACAATGCCAGGGTCAAAGCTTTCAACTCCTCGGGCGTTGGTCCTTACAGCAAGACAGTCATTTTACAGACGTCGGATGGTGAGCTGGGGGCTGGCCTCTTTCTAAGTGAAAAGCTGCAGGTCCCAGTGGCAGAACACTTTCATCCCTTTACACCCATTAATGTGTTTGAAAACAATTTGCATTTTCCATTATCAGTAACACTTCAGGCTTCAAGTTGTGGGTTTTTAGTTGGCTGGAAAAGTCTAGGATCTAACTAAGATACTTTACTTAGTGTACAGAAACAGTTATGCAACTCATGGGATTTTTTTTTTTTTTTGTCCCACTTTGTCTCCCTTTCTCCATATATCTTTGGGATTTGTCTTTTCCTTCACTACTGCTTCAATTTCCCTGCAAGGTTTGGTAATACAGAAATGGTAATTCATGCTTGTTCCTCTGTAATTATACTTGACGTCCATACAGACATTACAGAAATTTCATCTTCATTAATGATTCTGTAATGAATCAAGAAGTGCATGCTATTATCACTTCCACTTTTATGCTGTGTTGCCAAAATAGGCCAGTATAAAATATTTATAGTTTAAGAGCTTTTGGGACTTTTTTCCCTTTTTTAAAAAAAATCCCTTCACTTTGACAAACTAGTGAAGTCAATCCTAACCAGCATGGACACAGCTAATCTCCATTTCCACTAAAGGTGATCCTGAACTAATTCACCTGAATGAGCAGTTTCCATGTCACGGAGAAGCCTTTGTCTCCTCAATGATTTTCTTGGTCCTCGAAGTGGACAGAACATCACTACCCTTAGCAGTTAAATTTCAGGAAAAGAAGTTCAAATAATGTAAAGCGCTTCTGAGCTGAAGAACAGCTCAGATTAATCTTGTGTAGCTGTTTACAGTGGCAAGGAAAGATGGTCTTTATTACCTCAGAGTGCAGTGGGGTCTTTACAAAGGCAGAATTTTATCCTTCTTGCTGAAGTAAAGCGGACAGCTCTCGGACACAGCCCCTCCTGATACAATCCTGCCTTTCCTTTTCCCCTTCCACAGTGGCGTGGTTCACCTTTGACCCCTCCTCAGCTCACAGAGACATAGTGCTGTCGAATGACAACCAGACTGCCACCTGCAACAGCTACGATGACCGCGTGGTTCTGGGCACCGCAGCCTTCTCCAAGGGCGTGCATTACTGGGAGCTGCACGTGGACCGCTACGACAACCACCCGGACCCAGCCTTTGGCATTGCCAGGATTAACGTGGTCAAGGACATGATGCTGGGCAAGGACGACAAGGCCTGGGCCATGTACGTGGACAACAACCGTAGCTGGTTCATGCACTGCAACTCCCACACCAATCGGTGAGTGCTGCCTGCGGGCTTTTCTCCTCACAGACGTTTTTTCTGCCCTGCATCACGGGCAGGTGTCTCACCAAGCCATCATGTCCAGCTCCCGGCGAAATGTACTTATTTTGTTCCTTCTTAAAAATCACTAGTGGCAGTGATTGCACCTTAACGGTCCGTGTTGGTGTTTGTTATCCTTACTGTTAGCAGTTTTTCCCTGAGATCTTGCTTAAATCCTCTCTGCTGGGATTTAAACCCATAACTGTGTGTCCCACAGGGGCACAGCACAATGGGATGCAGGACTTCTCTCATTGCTGGAGGGAGAAAGGTGGTTGATCTTACTTAAATCCCCTCTGCTGGGATTTAAACCCATAACTGTGTGTCCCACAGGGGCACAGCACAATGGGATGCAGGACTTCTCTCATTGCTGGAGGGAGAAAGGTGGTTGATTCTCTTCATTAGGAGGAATCTTGGCTGCAGATTGTATGACAATTAGGCTGCAGGTGTTTGTTTCCAGTTCTGACAGTTATTAAGGGTTTTGCTGTAGGTCACACTGAGGCAGATCTGGATTTGGCAGTGAGGGCTAAGTGACAGCTTTTGTTCTACTGAGGCATTGTCCCAAAGAACTTTGAAAAGCACCTCAACTAGTACGACCAACTGAGACGTGTTCTAGCTGCAGGTACCTCCAGGGAGGGATCACACAGAGAGAACAACTGTCAGCACAGATCCTGTGTTGTGCTGCCATGGTTGCATGACTTTCGGTGCTCAGGATAGTCACCTCTGCCTAGTGCTGGCTTCTGTTTCATTGAAGTGATGCCAGACTGTGCAGGGGACACATGGTCAATGTTGCTTGAAGGCATCAGAGCAGAACTGCTCTGCTCTCTTTCCGTGTCCTGTGAGAAGGCCAGCCTTAGCTGAAGGTCAGCTGGGTACTGAGACCCTTGAAAAGATCTCCTCTGAAAAGGATCCTAGGTCCCTTGCTTATTTAGGAAAATGGTACACCCATTCTATCACAATGGGAGACTGATGTACGAGTAAAGTGACTGACTAAGGAAATGTAGCAGACCTGTGGCAGAGCTGGAATCAACTTCTGTTTAGTTTTCTACTGACTGTCCCAGCAGGTCTTCCACTTTCACTGTCTCAGATGTTTTTTCTGTTGCACCAAACAATTTAAACAAAGTTTTGCAGTGATTTTTAAAACACTGAAATGCAGGTGTCTCCTTAAAGAGATAAGGTTGTATCAACATGCACTGTATCCTAAGGCTGATTGTAATGTGCCCTAATGAACAGGCATTTATACTCTGCAGCATGCCAGTGCTTTAAGTGAATACACTGCCATTGCTGGGAGTTTTTGTTTGGAACATGGTTTGATTTTGCAATTCATTACAGGCAGGTGGAAGAACTCTACAGCTGGATCAGAAGCTATCTGAAGTTGCTTGGATTTTTTTCCATGGGTCCAAAGACCTTAGATGGTGTCCTAAGAAAATACAGAGTAAAATAACATCAGTATAATAAATATACCAAAAAGTTCTCTGTCCCTTTAACATCTTGATTCGATTCAGGGCGGAAGTAATGTTAAGCTGTATTAATTTTAATGCTCTGTGGAACAGCTTATGTTTTCTGGAAAAAAGCTGGCAACCATTCTGTACACCATTGTCCCAGAAACCTATTTTATGGATTTGGTCCTCAGCATGCTCCTCCAGGCAAGCAACGCACAAGCTAAGCAAAAGCTTTTTTCTGGGAGGCACAAACAATGGAAACACTTAGGATTTCCAATCATCCTGCTTAATCAGGAGAACAAAGTGCTTTCTGTTGATGATTGCTTCCCAGTTTTTACCTGATAAAACACAAAGGCATGTGCAAGGCATGGACAGACCCATGGAATATCTGTTCTAGGGAAGTACACTCGCAAAGGGCATGTAGTCTTATGAAATCACATGCGCTTCAATGAAATTAGGTCTAGGCATTATATTTTTAACTGTGGCAGTCAACTAGGTCAGTTTTTTAACTCATTAGCTGTAATAGTCTTGTGGAAACAGTCATTGCTGCCTATTTGTTTTTCCCCACTGGACACAAGTACATGACAGCACAGTATCACAATCCAAAGCGAATCCATTGTCGATTTTTAGCCTCTGGGATGTTGCTGTGATGGAAGTTACACCTTAGTAATAGTTACTTGCTTCCTAAGCTTCATGATAATAAATTAAGGTAATTAATAAATGACTAGTTTTAAGGATAACCTGAGGTAGAGTTTGAAAGACTAATTTGTATGACCTGTCACATTTTGAGGACTTTTCTGTTCCTTTCACTGAGGAAACTGGTTAAGAAGCTTTAGGGCAGAGATATAGGTTTGGGAGGCACCTTTAAATCTTCTTGTTCCCAGAAATCTGAGCCTGGGAAAATCATGGAACACATCCTTCCAGAAGCTCTGCCAAGGCACATGGAGGGCAGGGGGATAGTTCAAGACAGTGATCATGGCTTTACCAAGGGCAGGTCCTACCTTACCAACCTCGTGGCCTTCTATGGTGGAGTGACTACAGCAGTGGACAAGGGAAGAGCTATGGACAACATCCATCTGCACTTCTGTAAGGCCCTTGATGTGCTCCACCACAAAATCCTTCTCTCCAAATTGGAGACATATGGATTTGGTGGATGGACTGTCCGATGGACAAGGAATTGGTTGGATAGTCACATCCAGGGGGCAGTGGTCAACAGCTACATGTTCAGGGGGAGGTTGGTGACAAGTGGTGTCCCTCAGGGGTCCATACTGGGGCCAGTTCTATTTAACATCGTCATCAATGTCATACAAGCTCCCCCTCAGCAAGGTCACACGTGACACCAAGCTGAGTAGTGTGGTTGGCACACCTGAAGGACGAGATAGATACCACCCAGCGGGACCTGGACAAGTTCAAGAAGTGGGGCTGTAGGAACGTCGTGGGCTTCAACAAAGCAAAGTACACAGTCCTGCATTTGGGTCAGGGCAGGATGGAGGATGAAGGGATTGACAGCACCCCTACCAAAAAGGGGATATTGCTGCATGAGAGGCTGATCATGATCTGTCCGCATGCAGCCCAGAAGGACAAGCATATCCTGGGCAAGAAAGATGGGAACAGTCTTTTTTAGCAGGACCTGTTGTGCTAGGATAAGGAGTGAAGGTTTTGAGAGAGGATAAATTCAGACTAGCTGTAAGGAAGACATTTTTTTACAATGAAGGTGGTGAAACACTGAAACTGGTTGCCCAGAGAGGTGGTGGATGCCCCATCCCTATAAACATTCAAGATCAGATTGGATGGGCTTTTTAGCAGGTTGACATAGTTGAAGATGTCCCTGATCTTTGCGGGGGGGGACGACTAGATGACCTTTAAAGGTCCCTTCCAATCCAAACTATTCTGAGAGGTGCTGGATGCCCATTAACAAGAGGCACTGACATTCAATGCAATCGATCTGTTCCTTGGCAAAGTTCCCAAAGCAGGACTACCAGGTGCTACAGGCAACACTCCAGCCACTACATGTTCATGGAAAGAAGGAGATGTAAATCACACTGAAATATTTTATACTGAAAAACAAGTTGAAATTTAGAGTATTTGCATTTTAGTCTTAGAAGTCCCTTCCAGTCAAGGGAGTCTCTTCATTTACTTCAGAGATCTCAAGAGTAGTTTTTTTCATCACACAAAAATGCTACAATTGAATGAAAATTGCCAAAATTGGCAGTAGATATCATAAAGCTGTTAAGAGGCTGTAAAGCTAGCACTTAAACTATTGTTAATGGAGAGCTGAACAAATTATTCATTTTATTAAATTGTTCATAAATTGTTAAGATTTATTTTTAAATAATAGCGAAACTACTCTTCTTAATTCCATTGCCCAAGCTATTACTGAAAGCATCTTGGAATAACAGCCTCTACTGCCGCAGGCAATGGCATTTTTCATGGTAGCCAAATTCCCCTTTCTGTACTCAGACCTTCCAGGCTTCCAAACAGCACTTCTGCACTCAGGACTTACTGTTGCACACAGAAATCAAAACGTGCAGGACAAACGGCATTTACTTGAAAAAATGAAACAGTGTTGCCTATCTCCAGCATTGGATTGTCCTTTAAGAAATACTAAGTATTTATTGAAGGAGGAATGCAACAAAAAGTTGTATTTTCTTTTTACATGAAAGGTTACTGGGGTTGTGTGGTATAAGTGTCATTAAGAAGTTTAAAAATGCATTACAAAGGAGCAGGTTTTCTACGTGGTGCCACAGAAGTGTACCAGGAGGGAGGAACATCAGTTTTGAGTCTCTTCACCTATTTGGCTTCTTTTACCAAAACAAAAGCATTTATTAGAAAAATTATCCTGTAATGCTGTGCATGAAAAATACATAAAAGTAAGGAAATGCATTGCGTAAGTTTTCTTATAAAACAGACTCTCCCAGCTCTCCTCCTAGAGAAAGCAACCAGGAAAGTAGTCCAAAGAGTGCTGGAGTCCTCCAAGTACTGCTCCCAAATACAGCATGGGATGCTGTTCAGCCCCAGAAGTCCAGCCTCCTTGGCAGCAGTGTGGTGCAGAGCTCCTGCCTGCTTCTGCCTTCTCAATCCTGCCAGAGCCATCTTCTCACTGTGGGGAGATGGCGGGGTAGGAATGGGGCAATCTACCTACTGAATTCCTGCAGAACTTGGGGCAGGAAGAAAGGGAGAAGGTCCCTATCCTTCTGCTCTGCCCCCGCACCCCTGTGGCTCGTGTAGGGGCCTCAGCTGGGTGCTGCCCTTGCCTGGCTGGAATCTGCAGGCAGAATCCTCCTCAGCGGGGCTGTCCCCAGGGGCTGCAGAGGAGTCACTCAATGTCGCTGTGCAGCACACAGCTAATTAGCCCGCAAGAAACAAATTAGCTTGTCATATAGGAAAGGACATCATCATCTCAAAAATGCAAAGTTGCTGTTTCTGTTTATCTAAGGGAATCAATGTCATTTAAAAGGATGTAATAAAATCCATTTTAAGCAGGATCTAAAATGTGGTGTCCTACCATCAAAACTGTTTCTAAACGGGGGGGGAAAGTAATCTACTTGTAAATAGCTCCAAATCATAGTACTGTTGTTTGCCACAATCTCATAGTGAGTTTTATGATTGAGAGCTTTTAATAGAATGTCTATATAGGGACATACTCAGGGTAGGTAAGCATCTTAAGTTTTGATGGCAAATAATTTATTTTGTGGTTTTGGAGAAGAGCTCAGAGAGAGACCTATTAATGCTTATATGACCAGAAATCAAATCAGAGGAATCTGAGAACAGTGAATTTTCACATCTAACACCTCTTAGAATCAATCCATTATTCTTAGCTATACTATTATTGTTTGATGAGCTTTAAATGGAGAAGTCGGAACAGTTTTCTATAATCTACCTTCAGATGAAGTGCCACGTGCCACATTTTGTCTAAAGGAAAGCAGTTTGTGACACCTAGTGGACAAGAGGAAAATTTCTTATCCTTCACTGTATTCTTCCTAATCATATTCTTATTCCTCCCCCCATTTTTTTAAAGTTTTGACTACCTATTGAGATAAACTTTACGATAAAATGCTATTAATCTTCCGAATGTTGTGTGCCTGAGGCGAGTGCATGGGACAAAAGACAGCTGCTTCCTTTCCTACTGGAAATTATTTGAAATCTGATTTACCCTGAGCAAATCGTGTCAGTCTGTAAATCCATCGCAGAGCCCCATGGTATCAGCAGAATAGCAGTGCCTGTGGCCAATCTGCATATCTAGTGGATATTTTTGCCCAGTGGTCTTCAGAGTAATACTGAGTTTGACTAACCCCCGAGTCAAAGTGCATTAATGTCAAATCGCTCAAGCGTGTAATGGCTGGATGAGTGTGTCCTGGCAAGCTCTGATACTACAGTAGCTCTCAGCAGCTGCTCCTGACACAACCAATTATCACTGGTATTAATAACTGTGTCTGCACACTCGAGACAGCTCCCAGTCCTGTAGCTGAGCACCTTGTCAATCAGAAGCTATACTTAAGCCTAACCAGTCCCACCTTCCCTTCCTCCCCAAAATCACTGCCTGTTGTAGCTGTGCTGGCTCCTTGGGCTCTGGAAGTTTGGGTTCCCTTAGGGCATGCCAAGGTGAGGAAGTCTCTCTCCTGAGCTGTCAGCAGGTATATTGATTAGAAATGAACACCTAGCAAAGCAGCTTCCTGCTTTTTCATTTCCTGCCATGCATCACTTCACTGTAACAAGGATAATCAGAGGTGCTGTGTCTCCAGGACTCCACTGGCTCACCTCCCGATTTGTCATTAGCTGAGGGGACCTGTTAGCTCTGGACCCCATTTTCACCTCTTAAATTGCAGTTGCAGGAGAGACGGATCAATGTCTCTTTGGGATCCCCTCATTAAACTCCCATGGATGTGGTACACTTGCTTCAGATAAAGGTGTGGATCAGCCAACGCCAAATGCCTCAGGGGTAATCACTTCCCTGCGCTGCTCCACGCTCCCTTTGCTTAGTAAGGCTGGCTTGTGCCGGAGAGAACAGCACAGTGCAGCCCTCTGCCTTCACCAACAATCTGCCCTTTGTACCTTAGGACTGAAGGAGGAGTTTCTAAGGGTGCCACCGTTGGTGTTCTCCTGGATCTGAACAAGCACAACCTGACCTTTTACATAAACGGGCAGCAGCAGGGGCCTCCAGCATTTGAAAACATCGAGGGCGTCTTCATGCCTGCATTGAGCCTCAACCGAAACGTCCAGGTAAATCTTCTGCAGTCCAGCCCCACTTACTCTTCCCGGCTAAAGGAGCTGATAGCATCATCTGTAGATAGTACAGACAGGGGTTGTTTCCTTCTCAGGCTTACCTCTAGGCTACTCACGCTTTTTGACCTACATTTGACCTTCTGCCTTGCCTGACCAATGGGAGTAATTTACAGTGATGCTGTAAAACAAGTAAAAACACCTGCATGCACTAATTCTTGCTCTGATTTTCCTGTGATGCTCCACTTGGAAAGAAGTGCCTCTAAAGTTCTCCGCTGCCAGTTTGACTAAAAACTACCTTAATTCCTCCTAGATCTCACGTTTGGAGATAATTAACATTGGCAAATGACTGAAGTATGAGCAGCACAGTGGTGAGGAGAGCAAAGGCAACATAGGTCAGAGAATTAGCACAACACAGAAGACCCAGTCAGCACATCATTCTTGTGCTCTCTATACAAGAGGTTTTTCTCTTGGAGGAACTGTCTTTAAATATAATGCATTTTTACTTCAAGACCACTGCTTATGGCTAGAAACAGGCTGTGGTGTAATAGAGAATCTGTGGAAATACCCAGGAGCCTGAGGATTGAAGGAGGTCAGCTTAGGTCAGGCAGGACCAAGACAGCCAGGGTGGAACACTCATCACATACATGGGTGACCTCCGTCCTGGGGCACTTGGTGTCCCTCATGCAGAGACCCCATCCACCCTGTACCTAGCAAGCAGCACTTCTGGAAATCTACAACTGGTGGCTAGATTTGGGAAAAGATACAGACACCTGGCTTCTCAGTCCCAAAGTGTTCAGGAGGGAAGGGGAAAGGAGTCTTGCTTGTTTCAAAGACTAGGTATCATCTCCATTAATAGTCTTGATTTAAACTTGGACCTGCAGTCCTGCAGCCCTTTCCATGTCATTTACCTGCACTTCACCTTCACAAACGCTCTTTGCTGAGGATGCCTCTGTTCTGAATCTAACGTTATTTCTTCTTTGTGCAGGTGACCCTGCACACAGGGCTGGAGGTGCCACAATCTGTAAAACAGCCCAAGCAGCCCAGCAACTAATGAAGCCGTTGTCTGACACTGTGCTGGATTCTGTAAGCCTTCTCGGTGTGTTTTGGCACTTTTCAGTAAGTCAGTAAAAAAACATCCCCTTCCCTGACTTAAAACACTGTGCAGCATGCTGCTCACCGAATAATCAGCTGGTTAGAGCTAGGCCACTCCATTTTCAATTTAACAGCCATAGCAAGCACATCCATTGGACTGGCACTCGACTGCAGATGGGTACCTGAACATATCTACTCTGCCTTGTGCACATATGTACACTCCTGTGAACACACACAAACACATCTGTAAAGCAAAAGGTTAAATGAGTGTATTTTCTCTCTCATGGCTGGATTTGTGCTTAAATATTAGGGATGCTGAAAAAATGGGTGAGGCTGAAGGACAATGGATGTTGGAGCAGTTTACCTGTAGATGAACTGGATTCCCTTGCCACCTGAAGTCCTTAAATAAAGAAAGCATATGTTTTGACAGCTGAAGCGGAGGTTATATGCTCAAGAATTCCTGGTTGTCAATTACATTCAGAGGCTCAAAAGACCATGAATTATTCCTTCTGGCTCTGGACTGCAGTAAGCTATAGGACAACGTTCCCTTAGAATTCAATGACAGAACTTATTATCTGCGATGAGAACAAGATTGGTTCCCAAATGCTGCCATGAAATAGCTGGGCTCATTTTAGCTAACACCATGATACATGCAGAATTCAGATACAGAAAATGGAAAGAAAAACATCCTTGATGCATTTTAGTGTTTGATATTTAGGCATGACTGCGGAGACACTTACAGAAGATCTTATTGTGGTTATCAGCACGACTCGAAAAACAGTGCATGGGAGATTCCTTTGAACTGAAATGATAAGAGATTTATTTAAATATGGCACACGCAAAGACTCCCACATTGTGAAATAATGCTTTACAGCCTTGATCCTGATAAAACCTGTGCAGCTGTAGTTCCAATGTAGCTTTGAGATCTGAAGCCTTAATTTTCTATTAGATTACTGTGAGCTAATCAATGTCTTGATCCTAATGAAACACTTGAGAGAGATTAATAGCAGTAATGCAAAACCTGTCCCTAAGAATTTTTCTGAATTGGGACATAAATCTTCTGCAAGACTTGATCTGTGCCTGGCATCTCCCACAAAATCAAGCAGCCATTTCAGGTGCTGCCCATGACAACTGGAGTCTGACTGACAGTGATCTTTTCTCACAGCCATGGCACTGTCACCTGCACTGCAGTTGCCAGAAAACCAAACATTGGTTTGCCTGTGTGCTTCGTTTCCTCTGAACCTGGTTAACATCTGCAGGTGTGTGTGTAGAGTGGCAGTGCGTGAGGTTGAGATGCAGCAGACTTGGTGAGCCCATAACACCTTGGACTCTTGTCACTCTAACCCTATACAAATGTGGTGCTACCAAACAAGAAAAGCATAAATTCTCAAATCCAATCAACCTCCTATTCCCTTTTTTTAAAACCTGTTTATACAAATTTTCCTTTTCGAACATACGCATACGCACATGCATATTGTTATCAGGCACGTAATTATTAAACCTGAAAACAAATATTCTAACCAAAATCCAGCTTGCTGCTTTGCCCTAAAGCACAGCCACAGGACAAACAGCCCAGGCTTGCCTTCAGGCAGCCTGCCAGCCCCCAGATATCCTCCTCCAGGCTCACTTCCGGAGCACATCACTCAGGCAGTGCTGAGTGATGGCAAGGCTTCCCTGTGGCAAAGCAGCCAGAATCCTCCCGTGGGTCATCCCACCTCACAGCCACTGTGGGAAGGGAAAGGCAACCCAGAACAGAACTGGACTCTTTCACAGACACAAAGCAGTCTGCAATCCAGCTGTCTGTAACCAACCAAGCACCCTGTAGCCCACCTCTCCTGCGGAACAGCAGCCCACCTTCAGCAGCGTCAAGACTGAAGTAGGAAATAAAACCAACGATGGAAAAAAAAATAACATATGCTTTTAAGTGAGGAAGCAACAGTACTTCCTTTAAAGTCTGGAATATATTGTATTAGTAAACTTGTAGACAATGGAATAACTGTGCTATGCTTATCTTGGTTTTGTAAAGAATATCAGAGACCAACTGTGTTATAATCTTCAGTTTCATTCAATACCATACAAACTCATGCAAGATTTTCTAATTAGCAGGTCTGTTTTAACCTACCTCAGCTAGAACGCTACCAGACCCCAAATTTCCTCTTGAGTGTGCTCTTCTGTGAACCTAACAGTTGTAATCATAGCATTGGCTTTGAGTGTTGCCAGTCAGAGTAGTGTATGGGAATATTGTACATAAATTGCACATAGTTTTTTATATTGGGAAACATCCTGTGATACCTTTGATATGGAAGGCACTCCACTTTCACTTGTATTCAAAAAAACAGGGCATTGTTTGTTTCGGGACAGAACCTTTTTCTTTACTCCCAACTTCTGTAAAGGAAACTCAAATGAATTTACATCTTTCCAATCTTCAACCATTGCCAGATGTTTAAAATTAATTCTGAATGGGTTTTAGAAGTGTTTGCAGTACTCAGTTTTTGTTTTCGTAGTTGCTTTGGTGTCAGTTCCTGGTGTGTTATATCTTGGGGAGAACACACTGAGTGACATGTTGTTAATTTCTACTGAATATATGGACAGTAGGTAGGAACAGTGAGTAGAGAAGCTTGGTTTTTGCCCTCTACACGTTCTAACATTCACAAAAGTAGGGTAGCTACCATTATAGTCCCTTTTTAACCTAGCAGAAATGCAAGTAAGTTAAAAGGAATACAGTTAGAAGTAGGCTACCTGCATTAGTAAGACTACTTCACCCTAGGCCAAAACTAAACAAAGTGTTTGCATGTGTTGGTTGTGTACACAATCAAGGACTTACATTTGGCATGGCCTGTGGCAATAAACCAGTTATCCTCATAGAGTGCACTCTTGTGACTTCAGCTGGATACATTTTCATGCTTTGATTAACAGAAATAATGCTTAAGTAGTTAAAATTGCTCTAGGAAACTAACAACTCCACACGTGAATATTTATGCGGAGCACACGGGGGCCATCTGAACACAAAGCAGAGCAGAATTTTCCCTTTGCAGAGCAGCATTAGGTGGGGAGAGGTGGGGCACTCCCACTGCTCTGCTCAGACTGGAGGTAGTTTCCTCCTCTGCAGGCAACTCTCCCAAGGTCCATCTCATTATAAGCCCAGCAGTTTGCACGCTCTTCATCTATAGGATCTCTTATGCCGGTTTTTGTTTCCTCCCAATCCTTTCTTTAGGAGGGAGTCAGCTTTTAATCCCAGCAGAAACTGTTGTTGACTGTGCAGGGAGAACCCAGAGAGCAGGAGAGTGGTATAGATACCCAAGGGGACCACTCTGTGTGCTCCTCCTCCTTTTGTTCCCTCAGAGTATTTCTGCAGCTCTCGGGAGCTCCAAGCTCCTCTGGCTCCTGGCGCCACACAAAGCTGCCTGTCACAGGACTCTTCAGCTCCTAGACGCCAGGTTGCTTCTTATAAGCAGGACAGCAAAGCCTTTTGCACTGGCATAAATCCCAGCCACTGTAGTACAGAGTCCACACAAGATAGCTGTAAATTGACTTAACCTTTAAAAAAAACCCCACCAAAACACAAGCAGGCCGTCCCCTTGTTAACAAAACAAAGCTTGTCTTCTGCATACAGCAGTATGGAACCTCTGAACAGCTGCAAAATAAACACAGCAGTCGAACATTCTGTCCTGCAGAGCAACAAGGGACCCCCAGTGTTCACCTACCCCTGGGAGCCCCAACCTTATTTAGCCTTTTGTAAACCTTCTTCCTGCCTCTTTCCTCCGCATATTTCCGTCAAGTCCAGGAGCACTGTCAGACTTCCCAAGGCATGCAACGCTATACAAATTCCGCTTCCTTCTTTTCCCTCATCAACTTGAAAAGAGCTCACAAGATCTCTTAGTAAGACTTAATGTCGATATAAGCACACACGTAGCTGACAATCCCTTGCTGCTTCTGCTGTGGAAAGGTACGTGCTATAAACTAAATGTCAGTGAGGACGGTAGCACAGTGTGACATATTACAAATTTGGAAAGCAATTTGGCTTCTAAAAACATAGAAAAGAGAGGCAAACAGCACTGTCACCTCCTATACTTGCCTATGCACTTAAGATACATAGAGGAAAATATATTGGACTGAACAAAATAAAATAAGCATGAGCTTACATTTATCAGAGTTTAAGAGGAAAAGTATTAAATGTAATTTATTATATGCATAATGTTCCATCCTGTTGTAAATAACGCCATGATAGTGTATTGCTGTAGTTTGTTCTTGGCTGGTGATAGAGTTCTGTGGTAGTGCTGTGTAAGTTGTTTTTTCTTTCTTTCTTTTTTTCTCAAAGCATAGTTAGTAAAGAAGGCAGAGAGCAACCCATACTCTGGCTTCTCACTTGTTCTAGAGCAAGAAGAAATGAGAGATGCAACTCTTCTTTTTTTTTTTTTTTCCTTTCTTACATAATATTTTTTAAGGTGAGAGAGATGAGATTAAGTCTAAGCTGCCAACACCACTGTACGAAAAACACTGTGTTTGCAACTGCCAACAAGAGGTAGTGCGTTTCTGGACCACAGTTCAGATCACCCATCCCTGTGAGAAGGGATGCCAAAGTCCACAGTCTGGGAGCAGCAGCTTTCTGGTGCCATCTAGTACGTCCTTTGGTCACAAACAGAAAGATGAGGAAGGAGAATTGTTAGACCTTGTCAGGCCTTACCAGCTTTGCAGCATTCTGCTTGAATAGCAAAGCCAAGAACTCAGTTTTGAACCAGCAAGACAATAGGAAAACACCAAGCATCTTGGCTAGATCAACTTTGGAAGGGAGATTACAGTTACAAATCAACCACATTGTAAATGTAAAGGTCACTTGTCACTGAAAATTACCAGGCAAAGATGGAGAGTCCTTTTATTTTATTTCTTTTTTTTAGGAAAAAAGTGAGCTGCTTCTAGTTTTTACTGACAACATTTCTGGTGGTTCCTCTGCCCAGCTCTACTGAATGCTGCACACACACAGCCACGTGGAGCAGCAGCCTGAAGCACAAATCCATCATTAATAAGACACACTTGGTCTTCTCAGGTGCAGAAGCCCATATGCAAACCTCAGAGACTAGATGTGCGGGGCTCCTGCATCTTTGCACAATACAGGAGACAGACGTGTGTTTCACTGACAGAGGCACTCAGCAGCATTTCCCCCTTCTGTTAAAGGACCTTTTTGTTACATTTGTTATTGCAAACAGTTCCAAGCAGAATTAATTAAAAAATTATTTTTCATGCTACATGGAGAATTTCTAATATTTTCTTGTGAAGCAGTAGATGGAAATATTCCTGGATCCTGATTGCATTCCTTTATCCTCCACCTCCCTTAAATGTTGTCAATAAAAACACTAACCTTCCTAGGTAGCATGGTGAGAAGAATATTATGTGATGAATATTAAAAATAAATGCATGAGGTAAACCTGCTGTTATTTCTGATTGTTATATGAAGCATGAGTAACACTAATTTAAATGTTGGCAACTAAAAAACTGCAAAGGAATAAGAAAATGGTGTTCAGTTCTGGTTAAATGAAAGACAAGAACTTGTTTCTATGTTTTCTTAACTACATGTTTTTTCTTTACTGTCATTTCCCATAGCTTATATGAATTTGGAGCTGGTGAAATATACATCTCTGCTATATGTGTCTGTCACCAGATCAAGAGGAAAATACAAACTTTTTATAATTTTGTATCTGTAGCAAACGTTTGTATTTTTTGAATTAGAGACAAACTGCTTTTTGTCTTTTGGTCCAACTAAAACTTTGTGTATTATTACCCTTTTGGAAAACCTGACATATAAGTTTATCCTGTTTTACAGTTTCTAAATAAATTCTTATAACATTGCCAACAAATCCAGAAGTACCCTATTTATTATTACAAATTATGATTAAAAAAATATTCTGCCATCACGTAGATGAGGCATTAATACGGCTTGCATGCCTATTTCCTACTGCTGATGGTGCTTTGTTACTGCAGTCAAGAATAATGCAGTAAATGGGGAAAGCCAAGAGCGTCCTTCCTCAGAGCAGCCATCTGTGCCTCAACTTCAGACATATCCCGATTCAATAGCATGAATTTCCCAGCACCACTCCACCAGCTCTGGTCTATGTTGGTTACAGAACAGCTGGGATAGCTGTGACCCACCTTAGACGCTTTGGGGAATCACCTGGTCTCCAGAAGTTTCTAACACTGGACTAAGAAGAGGCTGGAAAGAACCACAGCATCAGTAGGTTCTCATTGGAAAGCCCTCTGGGTAAGTGTGAAAGACTGGGCAGAAAGCTTGTCAGGGCAGGGAAGACACAAGACTTGGAGAGATGGTTTGAAATGACCGGTAGTCTTGGAGCTGCACACCGCTACCAAGCAGATGGCCTGTGAGGGACTCAACAGTGCTTCAGAGGCAGCACACCCAGCACACCCAGCCCCTGCAAAAAGGCACTCACAGAGCTACACAACCTTCACACGTCTGTCAGTAAGGCAGAATAAAGCATTCTGACACAGCAACAGCAGCACCAGGGTAAGAAACAGGAACCCAGCCAAAACAATCAGGAGAAAGTACAGACAACAGTGTGGAGACACCATCAATCACAGTCTTTCTTTTTTGCTCCTGCAAAAAACACAACTTGTCATCAACTCCTTCATGGCAAAGGGTTTGACTGGGAAAAATGATAATCACATGTGGCTTAACACACAGGGAAATGGGGAAGAAAGATAACTGCCATAGGACAAGGCATGAGAAAGAGAGTAGATAAGGAGAAATCCTTAAGTTCTTCCTTTGTATCTCATTCCTCTACACAACTGCAGGCAGAAGAACAAAGTAAGATGTGCCCTGCTCTCCTCTTTCCATAATCAATGTTATAGTCAAAGTCAAAACTGGCTTTCACATATCAGCATGTGCTCCAAAACCAACACAGCTCACTCTTGGTACACTTGCACTCTGCTCATCACCAGCACATGCCAGCCCAGAGAAGCACTAGGTGCAACAGGCTCACAACAGCCCCGTTTGCCTGTGTTGTCGATGCATCTAGCAACAAAACAGGACTGAAAGTACCATGTTTACCTGAGCACAGCATCCCAAAAGAATGTAGCATGCCCAGCTCGAAACACCTTGGATACATTACATGAAAAAGCAAACCTATCTCTATGCAACAGAAGCCTTTCATATTGCATACACACATTAAACAAGTATGAAAATGCAAAACTTTGAATAAACTTTTTGTTTCCTTCCCCCAAAAACTCTCATGTTCCACTGCCTTGGAACTGAAACGCTTGGCATTTCAGTTTTCATCTTTTTAGTTTAAGAACTGATTTTTTTCAACTTCACATAGATCTTAAAAGCTTGACTGCAAAAATTACACTCCATTCTGACCAAGTTTCACTCCCAAATAGCTGTTGGGAGCTGTGGAGGTAGAAAGTGAGCATTTTACCTTACCAAAGCTGATGGAGAACATAAAATCCCACATTATATGCAAAGTGAACTGAACAAAACTTTATCAAGAAGTGAGCAGTAAAAACTAAGATCAAGGATTAACCAGGAATTACAAAATACAGGTTATCCTACTACATCCAAAGCCCATCTGTTGCCTCGACACGTCTCGATGCTCTGTACTAAATTCTTCTTAGTGGTTACACCTTCACATGCCATTGTGATTTGACATTTCTCTAATGTCAAATAAGTCATTAAGTCTGTAACCAGAGAGGAATCTTAATTCTAGTTTGAATCTGCAACCAATACTGAGTAAGAAATCAAATTATGCAATTATGAAATGTGATAACAGCATTTAGCAACCAAACTCTGCACACCCCTTCTCTTCCTACATGGCTCCAGAAACACTCCCTTATGCTTTTTATCTAGCACTTGATCCCCCCAAGCCCTCTCCCTCCTCTTGCTCCTCTCTGTGCTGGCAGAGCCCTTCTCCAGGACCTGCAAGTGAGGAGGAAGGTGTGGGGGAAGCAGTGTTCCAGAAAGCATCCCTGTCCATGGTGTGGCTCTCCCTACCCCAGAACACCTTCCCATTCTGGGAGGCTGATGGGCTGTTCTATTTACCTGCTGCAAGCTGACACAGACCTCGGGGTCAGGGATCACCTTGCTCAGGCTCCCAGCCCACAGGGGTACCAGAACACCTACAACAAGTTTCTGCAATAAGGCTCTTTTCCTGCCCGTTTTCCATCCTTCACTGCCAGAGCTGTTCCAACAAGCTCCACATCCCCATACAACACAGAACAAATTCTGTCATTTAAGTTATCTTTATCTTTGCCTCCCCCTAAAATACTGAACTTTCATTTTGGAAGTGTTACTAACAATTGCCATTTCTAATGGATGGACCTCAAAAGCAACAAAATAAAATATGTAGCTACAGAAGACAAACAGTGCTGTTCCAGAAACACCAGACTGCTGATTCTAAATAACACCAAAAGGCAGTTTTGGTAAAGATTTCATAGAAAAGCCTTAAGAGTCCTGGAACTAAAACAAACACGAGTTCCAGTAACTGGAACAACCAGTAGCTATTGAGTGTCCATGCTCATTTGGCTGTCTTACATGATTTTGTTTTTAAAAACCAACCTACCAAGCCACCAAATCACTATTCCAAAGGGCTCATTTGGAGATCTCTGCGGAGATACACACGGTGAGTGCGTAATGCTTGCCCGGGACAAAACTTCAGAAAAATACTATTTTCATTCCAAAGCAGGTAATTATGAAACATTAAGAGGTTTTGCTGGACAGAAAAATTACTGTGCAGTTCCATTATCCACTAATAATCCATAAGGACACAGAAACCATTTATGTTAACAATTTATGTATAACAAATAAATATTTGGAGAACACCTACTTCCGGTTCAGAGTAAAAGACTGCTTTTTCCATATTCCTTCCATTAGAAAGTAAAGATATATATCTACTAATCCATTAATTTATGGAATAAATAAGTATTTTACTTACAACCAATAAACTGATTCTACAAAAAGAAATGTTTTCTTTAGCACATAATTTTCTTTAGCACTATTTTTATTGACTAATAAAAATAGTCTGTATAACTTTCTTAGTAAGAACTATAATTTTTTATTTATAAAATGGTAAAATCTAATATACAACTCAAAGCAGAATAGTACCGAAAAATCCTGCGATAACAGATAAGATTAAAAAAATAGGATGTGGTAGATAGGCAAAAGGCCCCAGAAGTCTGTGTTGGTAGCAGTGTGAATTCCTCTTATGCACATTGTCCATTTCACTCTGTATCATGCAGTTCATTTGCTAACTTTAGATGATTTGATTTTCTTTATGTCACGGCTTTGCAGAATCAAGGTCCCGTTTCTGAATTTTCCAACTTGTCCTGCAGGCCAAATGCTAGGCACTGATTTCTTCCTTTTGGTCTTCCTGAAGTAGGGAGAGGAAAGACAATAATAAAAAAAACAGCAGGAACACACGTAAACGCTTAATATGGTGAAAAAGTCACCTATTTATGCAGAGTTTGGTGTTATGGAGTACCAAACCATAGCATGTAAAGACTTCAGAATATTTTTCCTTCATAGGCATACAAAATTTGCAGCCCATTACAGCATGATTTACATTTTTAAATGTTTAGAAACACAAAGATTTTTGATAGAGAAGGAAGATGGAGTACAAAAGGAACCTGCTGCACTAGGATTAGGAAATGTCAGCTCACTTTCAAGCCTCTGTATACTGAGCCTGTGCTTTGCAGAGATTATTTCTTAAGGCAAATGCCCTGAGCGAGTTGTGTCTCATGAGTCTCCACACAGGATTTTCATCCTTCTGACCTCCAACTGCCATCTCAAGATATGCTAGGGCAGAACAGACATACTTTGAAGTACAGCTATGGAACTGAAGCCCCTGAACTGCTAGGCACAGAGGAGCTCAGGACATGGAGAATTTTGTTGCACTGTGACGGGCATGATTTCTGGAGTAAGAGTGCAATTACACAGGGGAGATACACTGGGGAGACCACGCTAAAAACACCTCACCTCTCCTTCTGCTCTTTCTGCTTCTTCTTCTTCTTTAGAGAATCACCTTTTTGTTCCTGTTTTTAAAGACACATATTTTAATGAAAAAGGAACAGAGCATGTTGGTTACACAACCACCTGCATGTAAGTAGCCTTTGCTTCACAGAGCAGCAGGCACTTAAAGCAAGCTGGGAGACCTACTGACAGAACAAGTGATGCAACACATTATGGAGCCACTGCCAGAAGTGCCCAGAGCCCTTCCTAATGCCTGATGGAAAGCACAGCCCACTCACAACCAACGTGCTGTCCTTGCCACGTGCAGCAACAGAAGCTTCTTGGGCGTGTGACAGACCCCAGGGTTAGACTTGCTACCAGGCAGGTGTGTCCTGTCACCCAGCTGAGGGCAGCTGTCAAATAACAGGGTTCAGCTGTGACTGGTCATGCACTGGATGCACTTTGAGCCACATGACAGAGGAGGAGAAGTAGGTCCCTGGGAAAGAGGGTGGCAGGAAATGGGCTGATAGAACAATTACGGACCCCACCAGCCTGCTCCCACCTACATGAGAAGGCTCCATAGGGAGACAGAGAGTAGGCTTAGAGCCAGATGGGCTGTGCTAGAGGATGGATGCAACAGAAACCTCACCCTTGCTTTAAATAATGAGTAAGATCCTAGATGGAATTGTGCTGATAAAAAAGCAGTTGAAGATCCAGCTCGCTGTGGTTAGACAATGCGCAACAAACTTTAATTGGGGACCACTTTGTTTCCTCTTAAGAGGAAAGGATAAAAAAAAAAGCCCTGCTGATTTTGTGTCATCAGTCTGTCAGCCTGGAAGGGTGAGGCAGTGAAACCGACCACAACACCAGCCTAACTCTGTGCCTTCATACTGCACACAGCCAGCTTTCACCAATGAGATTAATCCTGTGGGAGCCAGGAACCCAGACCACAGGGAGCAGCAGGTGTCAAACTCGGGCACTCCTCCTGCACCTGAGGCATTATCTCTCAGGCTCTTGGGCTGGCTCCCACACACTGCCTTTTTATACAGGAAATTTCACACAAACCTTTTCCTTATCAGCATCCTTCGCTGCTTTTTTCTCTTTCAGTTTCTCTTGGTAAGTCCTGTAGTTCACATGTGTCTTTTTGGGGGGCTGCAACAAAGATTGGGAAGGATACTGCTGATTAAATTTTCAAACAGGATCAAAAATTGTTCACACACTTGCACAGACAGTATTTTTCATGTGGTGGTGGCAAAACATTAAAAATGCTTATTGTCTTTTGGGTGAGCGTAATAGCCTGCAAAGATGTCAGGTATGGATGATATGTCAGGTATACAAATTGTATCTTTCTTGGTGAAGACAGCAGAGAAACAATAATGTTTATCTGTTATCAGTCCCACAAGGTTTACACACATACCCTGAGCAAGAAAAACCAACCCACTTCCTAAAACATGATTTTTTCTTTGACACTAATTATGATAAACTAAAAACTTCTCTCCATCTTTACCTCACTGTGAGAATGAAGTTTTAAAAAGTGAGCCCCTCTCTCCAAATATTTATTTTTGAACGGCATGATTAAAAATTAGTAAATGTTGTTTTTCAGCCTGATCAGTCATACTTCATCTATACTACACCCCTGATAATGCAACCATACCAATTTTCCAATTATCTAAAGAAAACAGACAAGACAGAACACATGATGTAAAAGTAAAAATGAAGTGGGAGAAGGCTCAGGGCAGGGGATTTTGTGTTTTAAAAGAATAATACCAAAGCCCCTCATGCTCTTTTACTGCTTTTCTGCACTGTAGCAGCTGGGTGACCTCCAGCACAAACCAAAGGACAATTACCTTGGCTCCCAGCATGATAGCACGCTCCTGTTCCCAAGCACGTTGCTCTTGCTTCTTGTAGCCAGTGATTCCAAACTTGTGCACTTCCAGGCGAGCCTAGAACATTACAGGAAATTTCAGACATGTCGTAATGTCCAACTTGTTGTAAAGTAATGTCTGGCAGAGTGCAACAAAGTCTGACTCCTGAGGAAATCCTGGCTAATACTAGAAACTGATTTGCTGTAAAATAAAACTGAGCTTGGAGCTATAATGCAGAGCAGTTCACCACTGTCCAACTAATCTCTGGATCGTGAGGACTGTCAGGGGGACAATTTTCAATTCTCCTCATTTTACATAAAGTAACACATGGAATGGAATTCCTCCATGTAGAAAATGAGCACTTAACCGCTGAGAAACACGGATGGGCAGAGGGTGGTTTGACTACGCACATATGTGGAATTAACACTATACGAGCAGACCTTGGCAAAACCACTAATGAAGCCATCATCTTTTTAAAATCAGTGATTAAATCCCCACCCTTCTTAGCAGTACAGAGCTCCATGCAGAATCTCTGTTGAGAGATTCCACCAGATCACAGCACATCCCTGAGAACACAAAACACAGCTGAGGCACACAAAACTGTCCCTGAGGCACATAAAACAACTTGCACAGATTTGTAAGCAAATTAGTAGCCAAGGTGGCCAATGCTAGTTACACTCATGTAAGAACAGATGAGAATAAAAAGACAAATGGAAAAAGCCATTTGTTGTTTCAAAACCAGATGCCAATACTCTTTTTTTTCCTTCCCACATGAGATATCAGAGATTTAACATCATAGGGCTGAAAGAACTGTGTTAAACCTTATGGGAACTCAAGCACTTTTACCCACCCCCCTCAAATTCTCATTGGAAGGTCAGAAAGAAAGGCCACGAAGCTGTAACACACCTCTCCTCACATGGAGCAGTTGACTGCTGCCAGCCTGCTCCTCCTTTGGCATGGTATGTAGCCAGAATTACCTATAAAGAAATCCCTACCTACAAGAGATAGCCATTTCTGGAAGGGCTTCTCATCAGTCCCACCATAGCTTTCTCAAGTATACACATACACACAACTGTACACGAAACTAGTGACATTAGTCTGATCCTATTGACTTACCTTTTCAAAGTTAAATTCTTGTCTGACTGCATTTTTCTCCTCATTCCCTATTTGGGTCTATAGACAAAACAAAACATTTCAAATTAATATAATAAGTAACACCAGTTTAAATGCTGATTGAGATAGCTTTTTAAAAAGCAGTGAAATGTAAAGTCAGTTGTATGGAAGAATACACACGTTTCCAGCAGTATTTTTTTCTAACTTTATCACCTGGACCTATTAAAACAGACAGTTTCAGTGGCATTTTTCTAGGCAAGTAAAACAAAAACTGCCACATGTGAGCTATGCATCACTCATGTTTCCATTTCCAAACCCATACCAAACAGCTAATGTAGGACAGGACACAAATTTTAAGTCTGTTTTTTTCATACAGTGCAATGATAATAGCGCATGTACTCACAGCTGGAGCAACATGCACAGCAAGCTTAATTCCGAACTGCATGGACATATACTAGTGTCCAAATGCAGCCTCACTAATGCCAGAGAAACAGCTCCAAAGGGTGCCCTGTCAGCAGATGGCAGAACCCACTTAGCACAGGCTGAAGAAAGTACTTGCTCAAAATGAGCTCAGTGAAAACGACATCTTTTCTACTCCACAATTTACAACAGAGACTTTTCATCAGCAGTTCTCAGTTTGGACAGAGACTATATCCTAGGAAGAAAAAGAAGCACAAGATCCCCAGGGAAAGAATTCCATGCTTGCTTGTTACAGGATGTCCCACACAGGACACTGTGGAGCAGTTACAAATTTCCCAGCGTTATTTTAGGCTGCCTGCTTTCTGATTTCGGGGAGGATGTGCTGAGCCACCTCTCTGAGTGGAAGCTCTGCCCACTCCCAAGCATGCTGATGCAGGCAGGCAAACTGCCATCTGTTCAAGAGATTACCCTGTTCATCTTCCCCGTTTGCTCCCAAGGGTACAATCCACTCAGAGAAAGCAGGAGTACTACACAGGCACTCAAGCTGAACTGAAATATGTTTCGTGCATTTCCTTTTCACTCTCCAGGACCTCAGGGCACAGTGACTCACAGGTTCAAGCCCAGGGGTTATACCAGGGCTTGCCTCTGCATCTACCACTGCCAAACTCCTCACAGTTCTGGCAAGGCTTCTATACAGAATTTCCATTCAACCACAAATATACCTGGTTATCTTCAGAGCATTTTGCTAACAGGCCTAACACCAGTATTTTCATGTACAAAAACTTAAGCTATAAAAAATTCGAGAAAATTTTTAGAGGAAAGCATGCTGGAAAAAGCACAAAAGTTTATGGATTCAAGCAACTGCCTGAGTCTCTTGAAGTTCCAATTCCAAGCAATGATAACCCCCAATACCAGTAAGTCTCTCTGAATTCAGGACCATATATTGGCCCATCAGAGCTTATTTCAGAATGGGCTTCTGATGTTACGGCCATAAAGGCAGCTCAAGGAAAACAACTAGAGTTGCTATAAAATCTGGAGACCAATCAACCCCTCTGCTCGGTTTCCAGCCAAACCTATCCAGACCCCCCAGCTGAAGCACCTCAGCTACAGTTTTTGGTAGAGCAAAGCAGTTTAGCAGCGACAAACCAAACCAGAGGACTGAGATCTAATGCTGTCATGCCTTCCCACACTGACTACCCAACACCGATCCTCCAAGAGAAATGCTGCTGCCAATGGCCCAGTGCTGCTGTGATGCCAGAGAAGAGAAGTAAGTTTTGACACCTCACATCCAGCAGATACTGACAGGAACAGAGCAGCACACAAAACCCCTGGGCACTTAAGTAACCAAGAGGCTTTGTTTTCCATTCTTTTCACTTCTTGCCGTAACATCAGGCCTGTCGGCAAATCAATTTATTTTGCTGAAATGCGCCTGTTTCAAATACAGGATTCTTATCCAGAGATCTTCTGAAATTGAAATAAATGGTCTTCAAGTCCTGCCCCTCCCCTGCTTCATCCTGTCCCCGTTTCCAGCAGTCCCACTGGAAATCAGCAGCACTAGATGCCATCGAGCTGAGCGGGCGGATGGCCGAAGCATCCTTCCCGGCAGCTGTACCAGCACAAGGGACAAACCCAGGCACGGCACGGGGCTGGCGCCGCGCCCAGGGGCGGCTCGGGGGCAGCGAGGACCCCGCGCCCGCCCGGCCCTACCTGCGCTCCGCCGGCGGGCGCTGCCGAGGGGCCGTGCGGCTCCTTCCTCTTCCTCCCGCGGAACACCACGACCTCCACGGCGGGCGGGGCGGCGGGGGGCGGCGGGGCAGCGCCGGCGGCGCTCAGCTCGGCCCGCAATTCCCCGAAGAAGCCGCGGGCCCCGCGCCGCCCGCCCGCCGCCGGCTGCGGCCCCCGTCTCTCCTCCTCCTCCTGGTCCTCTTCTTTCTCCGCCGACGGCGGCACTGCTCTCGCCTCGCCGTCCTCCGCGGCGCCCCGAGCGCCGCCGGGCTCCTCACCTGTGCCGAGCACATGCCGTGGGTCAGCTCCGCGCCGCCGCGCTCCAGAGCGCCCACGCCCGGCCCCCCTCCTCTCCCCTCCCTTCCCCGGCCCCCAGGGAGGACCGCGGTGCCGGCGCAGCGCCCGGCCCGGCCCCGCGCACCCACCCAGGTCGTAGAGAGCGCCGAGCACCGCCTCCAGCCGGCGGCGCGGCTCCCGCGGCCCCATGGCTGCCGCGGCGGGCCGGCGTGTGACCCCCGGCGGCTCCCGTCGCACCCGACATGGCGCCGCCCATGGCGCGGTGCCCCCGCCCTCCGCCGCCGCACCGCGCCAGGCAGCCGGGCCGGGGCGGCGCGGGGCCATGGGCGCCGCGGGAGGCGGCGCCGGGCGGCAGGGCAGCGCGGCGGGGTAGGGCGGGCGAGCGAGGCGCGGGACGGCGCGGCGGAGCTCGCAGGACCATGGCGACAGCGGCGGCGGCGCGCGGGCGGGCGCGGCGAGGGGCGCCCATGTACTCGGTAGGCGGGAGCGAGCGGTGCGGCGGGGAAGGGGCTGCTCACCTCACCTCACCCGCGCCGCGGCGGTGCCGCTCTCTCTGAAGGGGAATGAAGGGGAATGACGGCGCTTGGCGCAGTCTGCCCCTCCACCCCTTACCCCCGGTTTGTGTTCCCGGGGAAGCGGGAACCGCGCTCCGGACGGGGCGACGAGGCCTTTCCCGGGCCCCGGCGGGACCGGACGTTTCCCCTCGCCCGGTTCAGCTTCCCGCGCGCCCCTCTCTGCCTCGGCTGCTCCTTTACTATCTGTCGTGTCAGTCGCGACAGCCAGAGCTCCGATGCCGAGCGCCGCGGCTCCTTTCAGAGCTGCTGGGGAAGGCCCGCCGGCTTCGGGCAGGTGGAAGTGTCTCTTCCCTGCGGAGGCAGTGTCCCGGAGCGGCTCCCTGCGGGGCCGGGTGTCCGGGCACCGGGCGCTCCGCAGGGCTTCAGCCCCGCAGCAGCCTGTCCTGCCGGCCACGGTGAACTCGGCGCTGGAAGGCTGTCGTGGGGATGGAGTGGCCGAAGCGGGATTTCCCGTGTTACATAGTGAAAATTACTGTATTGACCTTATGTGTTCCTTGCGGCTCCTTTGCCAACCTCAGACAAGGAGGTACGGCTGTGGGGTGCTAAACCCCACCTCTCTACAAGCATTTGGAGGAGGGGATTAGGGAGAGAGAGAAACAGCTCCTTGTTTCGGCAGAGATTCCCGAACTTCTCTTCTGTGTCTTGTCTGATTGCTGCTATCCCAAGGGCATCGTGAGCACCATTGTTACATTGCATATCCTAGTTATATATATGGAAGCAGAGGAGTTCCAGGCTCCTGCTGTTTTGCTTTCATACTTCGCCATTGTCTCAGTAGCAGTGTGTGTCACTGAATTTTCTGATGTCCAGGTTTCTAACTGTTTTTTCTGAGTGTTGTCTACCAGCTGGCAGTTGAAGCTGGAACAACAGCTTGGCTGTAATGTGTAAAAGCACAGTTACAAGTCTTTAGTGCTTGATAAAGTGTGTGGTTTGGCTTCCCTCAGTGCTCTTTCAGAACAGGGCGTGAAAATAACTCTTGCCATGGAGAGAAATCAGTTGCATATCAAGTTTGAAAACATCAGAAGAAGAGCAGAGGCAGAGAGGTGATTTTTCACGGGCCATGGCCCTTGCAAAACTCTGCTCACCAGAGTTGCTCTGGGGAACAGCTGTAGCAGCACGGTGATTGCTGATGTGGCTGATGATGCCCATGCTGAATGCTGGGTTCCTTTGTTTGGATTTCATGTCATTGCAGATTGCAGGATTTGAACTTTTGTAACTGATACAAACCTTGCTTAGATTTTCTGAGCAATGACTTGTCACATACTGATCTGAGTAGGTGATACTTAGAGCCAAATATTTTCTGCTATCTTTTTTTTGTTGTCATTATAGAAAACAAGAGATTTATTTCTGTTTTATTTTTAATCAAGGGGGTTGATATAAAGTGTCAACAGCAACAGATGGCTAATAGAAACTATTTCCAGTCATCTTAACAGAGCTTACTCAGCTCTTGCAAAATACTAACCAGTTGAAAGCTGTGAAAGAAAAGAGGTTGAAAGCTGTAATGTTAAATCACACAGGACAAAAACCCCTAAAAGTTTTGCATTGATAGAGGTCTGGGTTTAGTACCTGTATGGGATTGTTTTGAAAGACCCTGGAGAGTTTGTTCTGCAGTTGCTGTGAGATAATTCTCTAAATTGCTGTGGAAAGAAAAGTTATACAATCTACTAAATGCAATTATAGTAGAAGGAAGGTCTTCAGATTTGCCTGTCCTGTGTGGGTAAAAGAATTTGAGAAGGGCAAACATTATAGTTGGATTTGTGTCTTCCGGCAAAACAAAATTGACTTTTGATACAGATGAGGCTTTGAAGGATATTTTTTGTCATTCTTAAGTGGGGATATTCCTGATTTGATTTTTTTTGTTTTGTTCCACCAAATTATCTTGTGTCAATGAATGGACAAGGAGCTAAAGGTTTGCTCTCTACTAAATGTCAGCTGCTCTGATAGTGTTGCTGATGTGGCTCTGCTTGGCTGGCAGTGAAACCCGACTCCCTCTCCCAAGGCTGAAAACCCAGCTGCCACTGCTGGGCGTTTTGCTTATCCGTTGCTGGTGTTCCCTGTGTGTTTGCTTTCCACTCAGCACCAGAAAAGGTCGCTGTAAGAGCCCATGAAACATGTTTTATCCTTCATTATCAGATTGGTTCTGCATGGATCGTATGTAGAAAGAGGAGGCTGAATGAATGAGAAGGTTGCCGGTGTTACCCTTCAAGTAGTACTGTGGAGGAAGACATAAGCATTTGTATTTTTAGTATGTTCGAATAAATATGCGTGGTCATAACTAATACTTCTATATTTTTGTTTCACAGAGGCTTACTCCAGTTGTCTTACTTATTTTGTGGCTGTGTCTGCTGTTTTGAAGTTTAGAGAAATGCAGTTTCAGTCTTGGGAAGACTGAGGAGTCATTCATACAAGCTGTAGTGATATAGGAGATAATAGGGGACATCTCTCTCCAGTGCAAGGATCTGCTGTCTCAAAGGGAAGAGTTTTGTCTCTGAATTTTTTTGCATCAGGATGGATCCACAATTAGTTCTCGATGTCCTGGGGTTTTTTCCTGCTTAGCAGTGACTGGTTACTCGGAGGCTGTGCTCTCTTTTTACCTATGTGTGCACCTTGTTGCAGTCACATGGCGAACTGTGAGGTGGTTTTGGTTTGTTTTGTTTTGTTTTAAATTTGTACCTGCCTGGTAACATTTAATGTACCTTACCTCCCAGCTTTGTGAAAGCCACGAGTCACCAAAGCCCCAGATGCAACTTTTAAGTAGCAGGGATTATTTTCTGTGTGTTGATGATTAGGTTTTTATAACGTCAATCATTGCATTGTCTTAATGAAGCTATGAGAGTTGGAATCAAAGGTCTTTTAGTTAATACCTATTAATCACGGAGAGGCTGGAGGCAAGGCACTTCAGCTTTAAATGCCCATGTCTTCTCCCAGCTTCTTCCTGTTGGCTGGAATTAAGTAACGTGGCATAGGGTGATTTGGGGATCTTTGCGGTTGGAAGGGATTAGGGTGAGGGGTTCTTTTGGGGTGTTTGTTGATTTTGCTTTTTAGTTTCTTTCTGGATCACCCTTCCAAGCAGGTAGTATTGGTTCCTGCAGTCACGGAGTATAGCATGCAGACATTATTGAAAGCTAAGAAGGAACCCCAAATGTTGCAGAATTAATTGCATATCATTATTTTGGTGCTGTAGCCAAGCAGATCACCAAATAGCCCAATACAGTGTCTCATTCTTCATTCGTATGTTCCTAGCAGAAAGAGCTCACATCAAAGAAAAGAGATGAGTTTGAGGATATCTTGGAGGAGAGACGGTTGTCCAGTGACTTGAGATACGCGATGAAATGTTACAGCCCGGTGATCTACAAGGGCCTTTCACCGTGCAAGCCAAACGCTATCAAAAGTGCTGTTCTCCAGTCAGAGCAAGTTCAGTATGTCATCAAGCAGGTGAGTCTGGACAAGGAACACCAAGATGCGGTGGATTGAACGCAGCCAACTTTGTGTGGCAGCAGGGAAAAAGAGGTTGTTGCTGGCCTCGTTAAAATGATAACTGTACTTTGGAAGATGGTCCAGTAAATAAGTAACTCTTTTGGCAGGAAAAAAAAATGCTGGAGTTGCCACTAAAACTGTCAGGTTCATGGAACAGTGTTTTGATTTTGCACATACAACACTTTGCTGTTAATTTATCCAGTGTGCCTGATTTTTTTTTTTCTTTCTCCTCCTACCCCACTGTTCTCACCACAGAGCAACATTGTGAAAGACATTAGCGCTCTCCTTCTTAGCAGTTTTTTACTTTGAGGATGTCTTGTAGGAATTTTATAGGTTTATGATGGGTTTATGAACAAGTCCTAAGTGCTGCTTTCACTAAAATGAGTTGTGTTTCACAGATAATTCTTTGAATTAGAAACACTGTTTAAGATGTAACTATATTTTTGTTTTAACAAGAAGACCAGCTACTACTTTATAACAAATCAAGTATTTTATGGTTAGGCTGACTAATACTTTGCACTGTGTTTAAATGCCTGAAATAAGTGTGTGTGTGTGTGTGTTAGCAGGATACCTAATTTCAGTATTCATAAGAAATAATTCCAAGTGTGTAGAAATACATGAGATGTTTTGGTTAGTCCTGTGTGACAGGCTACGGTAAATTTTTTCTATTTGTTTCTTTTAATGGCTTTCATTACCTGTGATACATCAAAATGTGTTACAGTGTGACAAAGTGAAGTATGTCACTACACACCACAAAGTAGTTCTGTTTTCATTATGGATTGCTACATAGTATGAAAGCCAAAAACATCTGTCAACTCTAGATACGTGAAAAAATTTACTGAAAGAAAATACTTTACAGAGGATTTGGCAGAAAGATATTGGTGTGACTTTTTTTTCTTCTGAAGTGCTTTTTTGATAGAAAATGGTTTTGATGGATATTTTCTGGGCTGGCATCAAGTGGCTGAAGGGAGTTAGCAGACCTGACATTGCAGCCTGGTAACCAGCTTTGCACTAGAGATTACTGGAAGTTTCTGACTGAGAGTGTCCTGGGCAGTGTGCCCAGCGGTCTACGATTAGGGTCCTTCCTGCCTGGGCACGGTTTGCACAGCTTTACACAGGCACACTAGAATTTGTTCTTGTGCCAAACTGTTGAGGTTACTGAAGTTCAGTGTGGGAAGTTAAGGTCACTTGTTTGTTTTAGCTTGCTTTATGTGACTGGTCTGGTTTTTTGATTTCTGATTTTGGGATGTTCTTAGTTCCATAGTAATTTGCCCTTAAATCACACAAGTGAACTGTGGTAAGCCTTTTGCTGGTGAATGAGAACAGAATCCCTTCCTGCTGAATAGCAAGAATAATTTTTTGGCTTCCTAAGCAAGACTGATTTTCTCAGGCTTAAGTGGAAGCAGTTTTTGGCTTCTTTAAGCAGCTGAAATAATCAGTTTCAACTACACATGGAAATACTTAGGATGGTGAGTAATGCATTTAAGAAAACACAGTTGACTTAGTAGATATGTTAGTAAGGTATGTGGAGGTTGGAGGAGATGGATTTTCTCATATGTCACAAAATGGAAATAATAGGTAAGCAGCACTGGCTTCTGAACAGAGGTGTGCTTTTGAGGAGGCTTTTTCTTCTACCATTCCTTTCCTTTCCTCCTGTGTTAAGTAAAAGTCGTGTTCCTTTTTCTGTAACAATAAAAGGCTTAACTTTTTAATTAAATATTTCTAGATTCAAATATGAAATTGGAGGGATGGCCATTATTTAAGTCTGTTTCAAGGAACTTGAAAAGGAAATGTGTATGGCAACAGAAGAAGAATCATTGATATGCACAGTTGGTAGGGACAGTGCTTTGTATGCAATTCAGCTCTCCATTGCCAAAGGAATACATTACAAAGAAATAGAAGTGTGATAGGGCTGAGGTTCTTTGTAGACTCTCACCTAAATGCACTTAAAATATTTACATTTTTACTGTCTCTACAAACATAGGCTTCATTTTACTATTGAAAGAAAAATGCACAGAGCCTTCTTCAGACTGGTAATATAGGAAATATTCTTTGAACTTAAGTCTCCTCTGAATGTGCTACAAGTTAAGGCATTGTATGGTGTGTTTGGGGGGAGGATTGTTGTATGCCCTCCCCCTGCCATTGACATCTAAGCTTATTTTGGTTTTTGAGCAGCTTTAACTTGGCTCTGTCGTGTTGGCTGGCACCAAAGAGATTCTATATGATTAAATCCATGCCTATCACATAAAACAAAATCTTGTGGACTATTTCAGTACTTCTCCCATAGCAGCTGTGGCACATTAGAATGGTGTGCATGGGCAAGGAGAAGGGAACAACTTGTCACTGCTGTTTTGTTTCTCTTTAGTTAGCAAAAGAAATGGGAGAATCACCTGATATTATTCAAGAAGAAGCCACGGAAATCCTGGATGAGATGGGCCACCGTATGCAACTAGGAGCCGTCAGATTTTTTGCCTTCGCTCTGAGCAAAATATTTAAACAGCTTTTCCAGAGGGTTTGTGTGAATGAAGAAGGAATGCAGAAAGTGAGTACTGGTGGGAGGAAAAAGTTAAAATATTTTCAGACCGGTCAGTTGGACAAGAGCTCTAATCAACAAATAACAAATGTGAAAAATACCCTCTGAAAAAAACCCCAAACCTGCACTCACTTTTGTTTGTTAGCGCATTTCATAGTAAATGTGGAAGGAAAGACAGATGATATGTAAGTATTTTAGAGGCAAACAGCTCTAAACAGCTATCAGGATTTTTTGTATGTTTTCCAATTGGTTCCTGTGTTAAGGAATACCATGTGCCTGTGATTCTTTTAACCACTGAGAGAGTGTTTTCTATCTGATATTATAAAATAATAACATATTTTGCTGCATTGGGGGTCGCAATATAATATTGCATGGCTGAGTGTACTGGCTGTTCAGCAAAACCCTCATACAACTAAGAGTGGTGAAACACTGCACACCTCTGAGGCAGGAGATGCTTTAGATTTTCCTCAGTTTCCAGGGACCGATATCCCCCTATTTCATTTCAGGGTATTGCTGTTCTGGAGGGTGCAGTGCATTCCCTGGAAGTCAGCAGTATCAGTCCTGACATCCCCTATTTGGTTTCCCATCCCCATCAAAATTAGAAATTAGGAATTAGACTATCCCATGACAGAGTGCCCCTAGTTTTTGTGTCCTCTGATGCTTTTGAGCCTCAGGTTGCTACTTTGGAAGCAACTGCTCCAAATTTCTTATGGGTTCTGTGCTGAAAGAAGTATTGTTTGTGGACAGAGAAACAACCCTCAAGCAAATGGGGTTTTGTTTGCCTCAAGCCCTGTGCGGGTCTGTATTTGCAAATTTCAACAGTCAGTAAATATTGGGACAATATTGTTTGCACTGCTCTTTTTCAGTTGCAACACGCCATTCAGGAGCATCCCGTGGTGCTGCTGCCCAGCCACCGAAGCTACATAGACTTTTTGATGCTGTCTTATTTGCTGTACACATATGACTTGGCCTTGCCTGTCATTGCTGCAGGAATAGGCAAGTATGTTTTTAAACAGTGTTTTCAGAGAATTGGTAGCATTCTCTGGTAGCTGCAACTATAAGCAGTTGTGTTTAACATCTGCTCCAAATATATCTTGTTAAATCCTCCTTGGGTGAGGTGCTTAAAATGTCTGAAAGCCTCTCATCCGTGCTGAGTCCTTTCAAAGGTGAATTTTTTTCATAGCAAGTTCGCCCAGAAGTACCCCGCCTGTAGACCTGAGACTGGGGCAGAGATAAGGGTTGTGAAGAAGAAGGGTTGTTCTATTTGCTTTCATAGCCTGGTAACAGGCAAAAGCTTGCCCAGGTGCTACTGTGGATGCAGAACTTTTTGTGATACTTCATACAGTTTAAAGTGCAGTCACAGCAGCCAGATATGAAGTACCAGACACCTCCTGCTTGTTTCTGATGTGACTGATTCCTTTGAAGTATTGGCAGAACTTTGTGACCTGCTGAGAACAGAGCTGGCAGGGAAGTGATCAGGATTTTGGACATACTTAGTTGTAAAGCAGATGAAGCCAGGTTACTTGTGGGAAACAATTCTTGAGGGCTTGAGCAGTCAATGTTTTCTGAGTTAATGTGCTTTTTGATAATGTGGATGCTGTCAGCACTTAACTTAGAAACCTGATCTTGGAAGTCACAGGTATCAAACAGGTTGTAAGCAGGCAGAAAAACCACCTCAGGTCTGGTGCAGCACTGTAATATGCACTGGTAAGCTAGCAGAGATCTGGAACCTACTGCTTTACTGTAGCCTTCTTTTCCAATCAAGAAGTTCGGAAGACAAATAGAAGCTGTTGTTGCTACAGAAGATGAGATTTCCCTGGTCTCTGAGTTTGCTGCATCTGGGTGATGCAAGTTAGATTCACAAGTCAGTGTTTCACAGCTGTCTTGATCAAGGTCTTGCAGTTTGCCTGTTCTGTATTATTCAGAATCTGCTCATGTGTTATTATAGGTATTGGTGTAATCCTTTGCTGACTTGGATTAGGGTATTTTTGAGTTTTGGACCTCATAATAGTATCTTAAGGATACTATTAGTTTAGCTTACAAGGATTTTTTTAATGATTAACATTTTTTGAATGCTTTGGGTGCTTCAGGGTCAAAGTTCTAAAGAATTAGATGCTTGTAGCTTGATACTGGCCACACATGTATATTATTTTAAATTCCTCTGGAAAAAATACAGTTCCCTATGGTTGTAGCTGTATTTCATAACTGCATATCACGTTGGGGGTTCACAAGATGTGGTTTACAAATTCACTGTCAAAGCAGCATTTGTGCTGAGTGGAGAGACTCTCCTGATATAGGTGGTAAGTCCCTTTGCTTTGTTAGTTATCTCTTGGCTTCAAGCATACAGATGAATCAGTGGGGATTAGCCAAGGGAAGGTAAACAGTTGCCAGTAACACTCTAGTACATCCTTATACAGTACATTGGCAGGAATCTAGCTGATGCTGGGATGATGTTTCTGACACCTTTGACATCTTCAGGGGCAGTCATTGTCAGTTTTACAACTAGAAGTGTGAATTTATTTGACTGAGTGAATATCTGTTCTCCATGTTTCATGGATTGAGGTGGCAAGGAGGTTGGAGTGGCATGTTGCCAGCTGATGTGTGGACTTGTTTTAAATGCTTCCATTGGAACTTTGTTAAAATGGTGTTTTCCTGCTTTTGGCAAGTTAAGCATTGGCTATCATTGCTTAAAACTGAAAAACTGTAAAATAATTTTAGCTGGTTTAGTGTACATCCCTCAGAATGATGAGTCAGGATCATACATGGTCTAATATAGTTTAATTGGCTGCCTAATGTCTTCTGAGATACATTCAGAGGACCTGCTCTTCTCTAAAGATGAGAGAGACAATGTACTTCAGAAACTTAGTCTTTGTTATGAACTCTGACCATCTAAATTATGAAAATAAATTGCTCTAAGTGAATGCAGCTTAAAAAAAATGGAAAGCATAATATGCCATTCTTGTCAACATAAGTCTTGCTAGGCAATTTGAAAGCAAATAAATGTGTTGGCAACAATGGAATCCTTGAAAGAGATCTTCTCTATTCTGGTATTCAGTGTGCTAGAAATTTTGTGGTTGATTCTGCTGGCTGATATTAATCAATAAATTTTGTGTGTGTGGTTTTGTTTTTTCTTTGATTGTTTTTTAGATTTCCTAGGAATGAAAATAGTTGGTGAGCTACTACGAAGGGCAGGTGCCTTTTTCATGCGACGTTCCTTCGGTGGGAACAGACTCTACTGGGCAGTGTTTGCTGAATATGTGAAAACAATGTTAAGGGTAAATTTCTGAACTCTCAAAATGTCTACTTAAGAAATACTCTGTTGGAACAATTCTTGTGAGATGTGCAGGATGTCTTGGCTGTGTGATTGGAAGTCTTCATGGTGATCTGATTAAGTGCTTTTTACCTCAGATTTGCTGTAGGTGAAGACCATGTGTGCACTCTATTATTATTGCACAGTTCAGTAAGTGATAAACAAATTACTGCTTATCAGTTGCTTTGGATTGTTGTGTGCCATATCTCATGACAGACAATATTTTTGTTAATTGAACTATATGGAGTGGAAAATACAATGGATGAATGTAGGCTTACAGATGACTGAAATTAGATATGTGTGTCTCTCATTAAAAAAGCAACTTACTTGTATCTGAAGTACTTAAAGCTATTTGTGGGCACTAAAGAAGAAATGTTTTTTTCTGACTAGCTGTTTGTTTACTTTTGTAGAGTGGCTATGCCCCAATTGAATTTTTCCTTGAGGGGACTAGAAGCCGCACTGCTAAGACTCTGACTCCGAAATTTGGTATGTTTATTTAAGATTTGGAACTTTTAATATTATTAGCGTTTTCATTAGTGGCTATGTGCTTTGTAAGTTCTTTAGACAGAACGGGATGTTAAAGAAGAGGGAAACTGAGGAAGTCTGTCAGAGTCTGGAAAACACCATGGCTGGGTTCCAAGCCCATACAAAGATCAGCAATACATTTCACTTGCATTCGACTGCTTTTCCTCCCTTTGCCCCATTGTGTACCAAATTCAATAACTCTTCACCCTTTTCTTCCTAGACCATAGACATCCCCTGGCCAGCAGAAGAATACTGTAGTTCTAACTGTAAAAATAATGGGGAATCTTTAGAGGAAGATGCTGTGCAAAAAAAGAGCAGTGCTGCTGAAAAGAGCACAAATAGCTGTCCAAGACTGCTGCTTCCATTTACCCTCTGTTTTAAGGCTTGGGCAATGTCTTTTGCGTGCTTGAAGGGAGAAGAGGCACAGTGTACACCTGTCAGCAGCTTCTAAAATGCAAAGATATCCTTTTCAAGTTAAATTGCAGTTGCCTTACCCTCTTTGAAAGAGACAGGTGATTCATGTTTGGTTGTTTTTTGGTTTTTTTTCCCAATTGGCAGGTCTTCTCAGCATTGTGATGGAACCCTTTTTCAAACGTGAAGTCTTTGACACATACCTTGTTCCCATCAGTATCAGCTATGAGAGGATATTAGAAGAATCTCTCTATGCCTATGAACTCCTAGGAGTCCCAAAGCCCAAAGAATCTACATCTGTATGTAAATTATAATATAATAGTATAATAAAATAAGTGGATGTCTACAAACGCTGTAGCACCAGAATTTGAGTTTTCCTCTTCCCGTTTTCCTAGGGGTTGTTAAAAGCCAGGAGAATCCTCAGTGACAATTTTGGTACCATACATATCTACGTTGGCCAGCCAGTATCCCTTAGAACCTTGGCATCTGGGAGGATCAATCGGTGCCCGTACAATTTGGTTCCCAGGTACCACATCTTTCCACGGTGTATACACAAGAAAACATTTGTTTAATCTACAACTGTGTGAACTAAGATGTTCTCTTGTACTTTGTTTTCATCTTCTCTCACCTCCCTCCATCTGACTCTTCAGACTGCTGAACCTGTTTGGTCTGAGCAGAGGCTTATTGTGCTTGTGACTGGGTGTTTCTGAAATGAATTGTTACTTGTGGCTTTCCCTGTGTTGAGAAGAGGCCACTTTAAAATTTAATGGTGATGCATGAACCAAGCAAAGCTCTGTTTTCTGAGAATGTGGTGCTTTTGCCACTTAAAATTTTCACCTTTTTCTCACTTTTTGCATTATTCCTGCAAGCTGTTAAGCGACCATGTGTCAGGGAGCTGTAGCGTGACTGGCTTGTGTTGCTTGTGCAATTTCTTTCTGTAAAACATAATGCTTTTGAATTTTGATTGAACATTCAATGTACAGCATCACTACAGAGGTCTGTGCTCCGGGAACTATCATGCAGCTACTGATGCTTTGTTCTATACTTCTGTTTTACCTAGCACATAGAATCACCTTGCTGTAAAGTTATGGATTTGGGAGCAATATGGAAGAAATAGAGGGGTGTTATTTATATTTGACTTTTTGAGCTCTTTACCTTAAATTACTTTTTTTTTTTTTTTTTTTTTCAGGCATCTTCCCCAAAAGCCATCTGAGGATATCCAAGAATTTGTCAGTGATGTAGCATATAAAATGGAGCTCCTGCAAATAGAAAACATGGTTTTGAGCCCATGGGTGCTAGTTGCTGCTGTTCTGCTCCAGAATTTGCCAGCCATGGAATTTGAACTTCTAATAGAAAAGACTCTATGGCTTAAAGGCTTAACACAGACTTTTGGAGGATTCATTGAATGGCCTGGTATACAGAGAAAGTGTTATTTCTGTTCCTCTTATTGCTTATGAAAGATAAATTCTATTTCTATGGAAGCAGTGTATGGTAATAGCTTTACAGAATTCTTAGAGTTATAAATGGATTTTAGGATATGCTAAAAATCGTGCTGAAACCTGACAGGTTTTGACTTAACCTGTTGAAGATAATACTTTGAAAAACAGTTAGGTGGAAACAGAACAGATATTTTACTGATGTATCATGAAATGTGGCATGAGAGGGAAATTTATAAGGTACTTTATTAGAGTACTGAGGTTTGTGTAGTGTCTGTCTTTCTGAGCTCTGTGTAAGTCACAGGCATTGCCTGATCTGCACCAGTTAACTCCTTGTAATGCTACATTTCCTACACCAACATCACCTGCACTGACTAGAGTATTAGTTATTACTGGTGCAAAGAACTAGCAGAAAACAGATGAGTGGAGGAAATCAAAACTGTCAGTTGTCTGTTTATTTTTATTTCACTTTATCTCCAGAAACAATTATGACTTTTGAAGGGAAGGCTTCTTCAGTGGTTTTATTAATACAGTTATACACACACCCACTTATATATACATATATATATATGTATAATGTGTGTATTGGCTGCTGAAATGTTAATTGTACTTTCAAACTTTCTGTTTCAAACCTCTCTGTGAGCCAGAGACACAGGCAAATTTGGAGCCTCAGAATGTAAGTGCAAAGCAAAGCACAGTGTTGTGTAATGCAAGTACATTTACCTTTCAGCAGTAGGTAGACTTAAACCAAGGTTCTTTGCTTTTGTAGTCCTGCGTATAATCAAGGATCCCTCTCACTACTACAATAAAGGCTACTGGTATAAAAGAACTCTGTTGCCTTTGGAAAAACCCACTTCTTTCAGGGGTTGGCACTACAGGCAATGCAGGCTAGGTCTGCTTCTGCCAGACTGGTAAAAGCAAGAATTTCATCGCAATACTTAAACAACATTTAGAACCTTACTACACAGTAAAGTGCAAAACATACCATGTTCAGATTTGCTTATTTATGTTGTTTATTTTCTTAGCAACAGTGAGTAAGCATTTGCTGTAGTAGACTTGAGATGTAGTCAGGGAATAGCAAATAGGCATGGTAATGAAATGGAGGAATGACAGCAGCTGAGTGGATTTTGTTGGAGTGTGCTGGTTGTGCTCAAGCCATCAGTTGCACAGAAACTGGGTTTGTTTTTTTGTTTGGATTGGCAATTTGAAAGAAGAAATACATTATAAAGGCCGATTTGCTGATGCCAGCAACTACATGTACCCTCTCCATTCTTTCAGACAGCTGGTTATTTCTGCCTTTGTCATGCTGGTTGGTTGTTACAGGCAGAACATTTGCAAAATTTTATGTTCAGAACAGGAGCTGTAAAATTACTCGCACAGACTTCTGCTTCCTGTTGTATTGAGAAACTTAGGAGCTTTAACAAAGTGGGTTGAAGGAGTAAACAAGATGCAAGGAGACTCTACGTGTAGTTTGTATTAAAGGAAAGGAATATGATGTTTTTTTTCTGTCAGAGGCTATATTGATTTGACATGCCTGTGGCGCTGTGAGCATGTGAAGTGTATTTTAGCGTTCAATAAGAAGTTTTTGTTGCTTGCTTGTCAAATCGATTCCAATTTGATGCAGGGAATGTTTCTCATTGAGTAGGTATGTTATGTAACAATATTTATGTTAAGAATTTTTATAAATTTAATTTGGGATGAGGCCTTGCTTGCCTTGTATGAGAGTTGATGAAAAAGTTTATAAAAAAAACTGTACCTCTGATTCAAAACTTGTAGTGTTGGAAATGCTTAAGTGGAAGTATAGTCTCCATTTCCTTACTAATGAGTGGAACCATCAAGCAGACCTATCCTTTTTCTAGCCTTTGGAGGCTCAGAATACTTGTTCCAGAGACAAAGGAATAATTACAATTTGTAATTGTTAACAAGTGGAAGAATTTGAAGTGTTGCAATTATAGAAGTGTCTGAAATTTGTTCTCTCCATGTCGTGCTGTGTCTAGGTTGCCAGTTCCTGGTATGGATTATATTGGAACATCTCTCTCACTGAATGTTCGGTGTAGTGTCTGAAATACTGGTGCATTTTAGGCTGTTTCAATAGAGTTATGCTCCCTTTTGCAACTTCCTGAGTGTTGCATTTTCCTCCTAGATAACCTGTGTGCCAAAAAAGCGGTCCTGTCTGGCCTCACCCTGCATTCCAACATCGCTCGCCTTGTCGATGGCCACGTGGTCCTGCATGACAAGGGAGTGGAAGATGGAGCCGTAGGGGAAATCGTCTTCAGGCACGCGCTGGCCGTGCTGATGTGCGCCACGTACAGGAACCAGCTGCTGAACGTCTTCGTGCGCCCGGGCCTGGTGGCAGTCGCCTTGCAGATGGCACCCAGCTTCAGAAAAGGTACTCTGGGCTCTGAGAAGCTGCTGGCTTTGCTCCTTGTGCCGTCAGCTGGGAGAGGAGCACGAGGCTCCTGTGACTGCTAGCGGGAGCTATCTGAGACTGTTATACTTAGGATAAGGTGGATGTGTTGGGAGGGCATGGGGATATTTTGCTTGCCTTGTTTTTTTGTTTATTTACCCTTTGATTCTTTTGTGGGATTTGATTTTGGCGTTTAATGCATGTTCTGAGAAGCTACAAGCCCCCTCTTTCCTTTTCTTAACAGTTGAATCAAGTGCTTTGAGTACTTGCTGTTCTATTGTGGTTTCTGCCATTGTATGTATGCTTTAAATGTCAAGTCCATATTTTATTTGAAGTAGGTAGGTACTCTCTGAAATAAGGAATAAATGTCTCTTCACTTGCATTTACAGTATTTTTTTTTTTTCAGAGGAAGTCTATAGCTGCTTTAGCTTCTTGAGAGATGTTTTTTCTGATGAGTTCATCTTCTTTCCTGGCATTTCATTGAAGGTAAAAACATCCTTTATACAAAAGTACTGATAGTAATGCAACCTTTATTTTCGTTAAAATAGCATCTGATTCCAGGGCTCTGCCAAATGAGTGCTTTATGAAAAACACCTACACGCATATCACCTTGATCTGCAAGTGGGAGAGAGAACTTTAAAGGGGGTCATTATGTCAGTTGCAAAATATTGTCTGAATCCACAAGGTTGCTGATGCAATTTTTTTCCCCATTCCAGGAAAAAAATCTAAAAATCATGAAATTGCCCAATTCTGAACTATTAAAATGAACTGCAGCACTAATTTGGCTTTTTTTGCATAAAGCTACCAGTTTTCCAGCACAGATCTGAAAATATATGTTAAAACAGTCACTTTGATGAAGTGTAAATGCTGTCAGGGGTACAGCCTGTGAAGGCTTTTGAAGTGAGAGTTTTCCTAATGGCATAATAGTTTCCCTTTTAAGAGTCTTATGGAAGTTTTACTTGCATCCTCTTTTGCTTGAAAAGAGCTTCCCCTCATTTTACCTCCTGCCCCATACAGGCATCAGTCAGACAAAGCCAGTATTGTTCCTGCACGCTGCCTTATGCCAGGGCTCAGTGTGCCTGTGTGCACCCCTGGCACAGCTGGATACAGGCAAGGTGGAGAAACTGCAGGCAGTCCTTGGCTCTCTGCAGGACTTGCTCTCTCAGTTTGTACACAAACCTGCTGGGTCTGAGCTGGCTCTGGTCCAGCCTGCTTGAAATGCAGGTGAAAACAAGTTTATCAGTAAAAAAAAAAACAAACTGTTTCAGCCTCACACCCAGTATAAATTGGTATGTGTAGTTTTTATTTGGATTTTAAACTGATTGCATGGGATTTTTATCGATGCTAGGGACAAATATATGATGGTGATAGTTATGATCCTTCCTGCATTAAAAAAGAGCTAAGTGTAATTTTCACAAGAATGTTCAAGACTTGCAAACATATTAAAATCTTATAGATTTTTATATAGAAGAGAATTAGGCCTTTTAAAAAGGCTGATTGGCACTGTTAAGTTTTATTTGTTAGCAATTGCTACCTCTTGCAGCTTTTTTTGAAATAGCAGGAAGGTGGCTGGCTATGACTGACTTTGCAGGAGTCAGATGGAAGAGTTGCTGTAATGCTAAGGGACCTTTACCCACTCACTCACCCCTTTATTCATTCTTGTGTCTGTCACGTCCTTGTCCCCTCCCTTTGTGGTATTTGTTCCCTTTTTGCCTATATTGGTTGTAAAATGGTTTTGTCCTTGACATTTCCATACTTTGTAACTTTTTGACCATTTTGTTTTCTGTTTGGTAGAGGGCAGGCCAGTGATCTGTATTATCATTTATTGCAAACAGTGGGCATGAGATAAAGGCAAACCCTTAGTTTAAAAATAGATAAATAAATAAAAAACACCCACAGGAAAAAACCCCAAACTGGACAACCTGACCCTGTTTTGACAGACTCCTGAGGGAGCTCAGGCTGGCTGTTGCAAGAGCAGCCACAGCCACTTTCTTTGTGCCAAGGCCTGCTGTGTGTTGAGGAACTGCTCGGTTTAAGAACATGGTCCCGCTGCCTTTTTCTAAGGGTATTTTTGGGAGACAGGAACATTTTGGTTCAAGTCTTTTGAGAACTGAGTTCAGAAATGAGAGCGGTGTCCTGTTGTGGTTTCTGTTGTTGATTTTGTGGGAAATGGTAGCTGCACTTTTGTAAATGTTAGAATTTTAGTTATGCATTTCTCACCCAGGATTTTGAGGAAGGATGTTTTCTACTCACAAAATGTGATGCCATTCAAACAAGTCAACAGGAGATTTACCCTACTGACAAAGGAAGTGGTACAGTGTCTTTCTTGTCTGCTATGTTCAGACCTTTTGTGGAAGGTTATCAGGTATGTGGTCCTTATTTTTTCCTGTGTTTTACAGAGAAAATAAGAGAGCTGTGATACTTCTGTGTAAATAGGCTGAGAAATGCAGAAGTTAAGAAATAGCAGTAATAAATCTTAAACACCACCCTCCCCCAAGGATCCCAATTTTAGCTTTTGCAGACTTGTCTAATTTACTAAAGCAGTAGCTACTGTATAATGTGATGGCTCATTGTGGGTTTATAAGATCCATAGGGAGTGTTCTACTACCAGGTTCATTGTTCTTTTTTATGAGGAGCTCTTTTTTAATTCATTTTATATGGGCTGTCCTGCTAGGTGTGGAAATGAGTTTGCATCTCCTATCTGATAGCTGTTATGGGAATCATTAATTCCATCCATATCTCTTTAAATTCTTCTGGTTTTTCCAAGGTCTTAATAAGATTAAACATTTACATTCCTGTAGTAAGCAATGCATACAAACCCAGAAGGCTAAAATCTCAGGTAAGTCAGTATAAGATTGGCGAGACTGTAGATGTTTAACATAGTGGGATCTAGTTAGTGATCTGATGTGTGAGGTGGGTGTAACTACTGCTGTGCCCATCTGTTCTCATCTTCAGAGTTTCTTTTTTATTCCTTAAAAAAATTAAACTGTTTTTGGTTGTAAGAACAAGAATATAAAATTAATGTCTAAGGTAACTACTACAGAAATACTGAGTCTTATTTTAATATTGGGATTTTCTTACCCCTGAAACATTAATAAAACTTTCAGGTGCTCTGTGCAATGGTACCTTTTGAGTTCCTCTCCTATGCTTTTCAAAGTGGAAGAGTATTACTTACTTACAAGGACATGTCTATTTATAATTCATTACAAGCTGACAATCTAAAAGAAAGGAATGCTCATTTTCTTGAAAATGTTAGTTAATTTTCAGATACCTCTCAAAGGAAATGAAAGAAGCATTTACTGAGAAGCAGTTTATACCTGGAGTCCGCAACTTTGTTTTTCAGCTTCTTGAAAAGGGTGTGTACAGCTGTTATGCAATATGATTTTACAAGAGTAGCCTGTTAATTGAAAATTATAAAAGTTTTAATTGTATTTCTACCTTCTCCACAGGGAGTACACAATGTTATGAAGCACTGTCTTCTGACATGCAGAAAAATGCCTTATCAGCTCTTGTGCAACTGGGTGCAGTGAAGAAGAAGAAAATGTAAGTAATGTTACATTTCTGGTATATAGAAATCTTAGTGGTATTTCTTGATGTCTTAGCTCCTAGTAGAACAGCAGAACCCCAACTGCCTGAGCACCAGAGGTTGACTGGATAGACTGGAGTCATGGAGAAGACCCAAGATGTTCATTCTGTACATGACGTGGAAGTGGAAAGACTCCTGTGGGACCTAACAACAAAATTCATTAACTCACTAGCAGGCTGCTTCTGATTCCCTTTACCTTTTGGTTTTTGACTTTTATCCCAAGGCTCTCATAAGAAAAGGGCAGCACTGCTTATTTGTAATTCTGTGTGCTACAGTAAGCCTTGTCAGGCTATGTAAGCAATAATCAGGAATACTGCTGGTTTTGGGGGACTTCAGCACTGGACTCATCTCAAAGCAATTTAACTGAAAGCTTAATTATTTGAGTCTTTTTACACAGTTCATGGTTTATAGGTCTAAGATTAAAACCCATCTGTTGCTGCATTATTCTGTTATCAAATGAATTTGTGTTGTGGTGCTTCTTACTGTGTTTAAAAGTATGATCATGGAGTCCCCAGTACAATATGTCCCTGCAGTGTCTGGAGTGTTTCACTGAACATACTTGGCAGCTGATGACCTGAGCTATTTCCTTAGCCTCTGTTCATGAAATGAATAGGTTAAGATAGATGTCTATAGCTAAATTCCCCTATCAAGTAAAAAGAATAAATTGAGTGCAACAGGATTTGGTGACTGTGAACAAAAGAAAAGATAAAGAAACCATGACCGTTCTTGAGTCGTCTAACATATCCTTAAATTTGATACGTATGCTGGTAGGATGAAAAATATTGTGTAATTATGGAAATGTTTTAATTCAGATTATTTGTGGAGAAATGATTGGAATAAGAAACACTTGTTGAATAAACTTTTTTTTTTTTGGTAATTGTAGGCCCAATGGATTCACTTACAACGTAAATCAAGAGGCTGTTAGTAAAATCCTGGACATGTTTGGTAAGTGTTCTCTAATTAATTTGAAAAGAGCTTCTTAGGTTATAAATTACTTTGGACAATGTACCTATGTTAGATGTAGTGCTTTTCCATAGTGCTAGTAGTTCCATAGATTTAACTGCATAAAAATCTTAGTAATATTTTTAAAAATACTTTTCCTGGTATCATTTGCTGCAGCTTTGAATCTTCCTTCTTTATTTCACATACTGTGCCAACCCAGTGGCTGAGGGCAGTAACGTAAGAAGTAGTTTATTTATTGGTGTGGTGTTTACAGCATGTTGATCAGAAGTATTTATTGTGGGTTTTTTTTGTGTTAGATGCTCGGATACCTGTACAGAAGCCTGTGGCTGCACGACTCTAAACGGTCACTGCGGTGAGTGGATGTAAGCTCCTGCTGAGAACACGGAGCACTGCCCTGCTGGAGCAGGGTTAGGAGCAGGCGAGGTTCCCCTCCTGCCCAGCCAGCCTGCAAGTGTGGGAGGCACAGAAGTGTTTCATCAGCTGGACAGCTCTCCATTACCACTTAGGAATTGCTGCTGAGGGGCTTAGAGGTGTATGTACATCCTCACCGTGTTTTGTTTTTTAAAACAAATTAAACATTGTAATTTTTTAAAAATAAATATTTAAAGAGATGTGCACAGCAATGGCTATCTAAATACATTTTTCTAGACTTGTAACAAGGAATGTGATTGGTTTCCAATATTTCATGGATGTGAAAATGTAACAGGGAATTAAAAGTCTTGCTATTAAAATTAATATTTAGAGAAAAAAACATTGCTGGCTGGCTAAATGCAAGGCAAGGCCCTCATGAATGAAGAGCACAAATCAAACCTTGGGCAATAACCAACCAGAACCGATAAATGTGTTGGGTTTTGTGTTTTGGTATTTTGTGTTTGGATTGGTTTTGGTTTTGTTGGCTTTTTTTTTTTTTTTTTTTTAAAGGCAGCTTGTCATTATTTTAATTACTTAATGAATGTTATATTTAAACACTGAATTAAAGTACCGTCGATAACGTGTCTGTCATCTCTTCCCCCTGTCTCACCGTTGAGGCGACAGACCCTGCCCTCGTCTTCAGGGTTTTTATTTTCCCCAGTCGTCTCCCTGCTGCCGCGTTACAAAAGCGGAGGCGGGCCAGGGGCGGGGCTGATCCCGGGGCGGGGCCGAGCCGGGGACGGGGCGGGGCCGGCGGAGCTCCCGCCCCTCTCGCTTCCTGGCGGCCGACGGGAAGCGGCATGGCTCCCGGCGTGGAGCTGGGTTTCGCGGCGGCGGCGGAGGGCCCGGGCGGCGCGTGGCGGCTGCGCAGCGCCCACTTCCCCAGCAAGGTCGGGGGGCGGCCGGCGTGGCTGGGCGAGGCCGGGCTGCCGGGCCCCGCCGCTCTGCGCTGCGGCCGCTGCCAGCGGCCCTGCGCCTTCCTGCTCCAGCTGTACGCGCCGCTGCCCGGCCGCCCCGACGCCTTCCACCGCACCCTGTTCGTGTTCGCCTGCCGCAGCCCCGCCTGCTACCGCCTGGCGGGCCCGGGCGGGCCTTTCCGCGGTGAGGCGCGGGGACGCGGGGAGGGACGGGGCGAGGGCCGCCCCCCGCCGCCCCGCTGACCGGCGCGTCTCGCCCGCAGCGTTCCGGAACCAGCTGCCGCGGCGGAACGACACGTACCCCGAGGAGCCGCCCCCCGAGGAGCCGCCCCCGGGCCCGGCCCCCCCCGCCCCCGCGGCGGCTGGGCAGCGGCGCCGCGCTCTGCCGCGTCTGCGGCTGCCTCGGGCCGCGCTGCTGCGGGCGCTGCCGCCGCGCCGCCTACTGCGGGCCCGAGCACCAGGCGCTGGACTGGCGGCGCGGGCACCGCCGCTCCTGCGGGCAGCACGCCGCCGGAGGTGGGTCCGCCTGCCAGCCTGTGGTTAATACTGCGCCGAGCTGCAGCTGTTGGGTCCTTAAAAGCTGCCGCTAGCGCTGTTTGGTCTGCCTTGCGCGCCACTTGGATTTACAGAGGTTCAAAGCAACGGGACTCCTGTGCTTCCCGCTGTCCTTAACGTAACAGTGTTTCATACCTTCAGGTCAGGTTTAGCAGTGATGTAAATCTTTCTTGCCCGTGCGATGTTTCCACTATGTCGTTTGCTGTGTAGCTTTTGGGGAGAAGGACGTGAAATACGAGATGACGCTGTGAAGTGGTATGTGTCTTCTGTTTTCTAGATGACTCGGCAGATGCAATTCCAGAGCATAACGAATTCCTTTTTCCAGAATATGAAATTCTGATAGAACCTGAGGAACCAGAATTTCCTGCTGACAGCACTGACGATGAACAAGGAGCTGAAGATACCTCAAAGGACACAAAAGAGCAAGAGGAACTTGGAGCTGCAGGCATTGCAGGTCAGAAATAAAATGCTGCCTGTAGTTCTTCCCAGTGATGCTTGTTATCACATCTTTAAAATATCAAATACTGTGATTTTTAAGTGTTCCTTGTAAGCTACTGGTGAAAAAACGCTAAATGTGCAGTCACGTGCGATGCTTGTTTGTTGTAGACATCCCATAACATAAGTTGCTTTTACGGGGGAGATTTGTTAAGCCCTGACCTCAGGAGCTGTTGAAGCAGTTGTTGCTGCAGATAGCTCAGTTACACTGTGTCCCTGTGCTTCCAATAGGTAAGGAGCAACTCAAGAGAGATGGACAGGACTCTGAGCACCCGCTGCTGGATGCTGTTGGAATCAGAAGATTGTTAGATCATCTTGACTTGATTTAGTTCAGTTTAACTCCTTCCCTTTCCAGTATTCCAGTACTGACATCTATGTTTAAAATGCAACAAAAACTAGTAAAAGGATCTGTGTGTGACCGTATATTAACATGCCATGAAAAGAAAGAAAAAGTCTTTTATTTATGCCACGAATGGCTTATGAAGCAAAATTAATTTATATGCACTGATATTGTTTTTAATTTTTAGTGTCTTCTATTAGCCTGTAACTTTTATTGTTCTTTTTTCTTGCTTAGATGAAGCATTTCAGTCCTTAGATGAAGAGACATTGGAAGCAATGGCAAAACATGAGACTGAAGAAGAAAAGATCTTCCGAATGTTTAAAAAACAAGTAGCAGCTGAACCAGAGCAGGTCAGAAGATGTTGAACGTGGTGGTTCTGACACAGCATCCTGCTGCACCTGCAACATTTCACTGCCTTTTGTGCCTGGTTAGAAATGGGAATGCCTCCTCATCCTCCACACACCTAACCCACACACTCTCACCTTCCTTATGTGCTGAACCTAATTTGTGCCGAAGTAAGAGTTCAGCACCTGCTCATCCGTCTCAAAGAGTCGCTGGCCAGGATGAGATGGCACGGGGGTGCTGAATCCCCCACAGTGTGGGAGGAGCCACCATCCTGTGGCATGGTTCTTACCCAAGGACATGGGGAACCACTGCACTGTTCCCCAGCCTGTGGCCCTGTTGGCCTTCCTTTTTAGCAGAACAAAAACTGCAGAGAAGAGCTCTGTCACTGTCACCAGCTGCATTGGGGGGGTGGCTTGGCTTTTTTTAAGGTTGAAGGAATTAGTGATGGCTTTAAAATTTCCACCATTTAACATAGGAATCTTCCCCCCTTGCTATTTCTTATTACTGCAAAAGGCTAAAAAGCTACATTGTCCCACAAAACCATGGTCCCTGGTTTCATTCAGAGAAGACACAGGTCTAAATCCATCAGTGGTGAAGAAGTTCTCTCCATGTTTTGCCTGGTAGCTGAGGGGTTAAGATACACACTCAGAAAGCAGGAGACTTTGAGTCTGTTCCCTTCCCTGCTTTAGGTATGTGCCTTACTCTGACTATCGCTGTACTGGCTGATCTGTCCAAGTGTCCTTTTGCTGATAATGCCTGATTTGCCAGTAACAGAAAAACAAAGGATATGTCTGAAAATACCTTCTTGAACATTAGGATAGTCTGCTTGTATTTAGAAGGAGAACTGCAGGCAGAAAGATCTGGTTTGCATTCCTGTCTGTGTGGTAATTATCCAGCTGCTCTTTCTCTGTCTCAAGACAGTAACATACACAACCTTGCATTTCCAGGTCCCTTGATTAGGGAAATACAGGTCACTTCAGATGATCCCTGGATCACTGAAAAAATGTGATATGAATACTTGCATGATTCACATATTTAAGAAAACTCGTACAAGAAACCTGTCTTATTTAGAATGCTGCATTTGGAAATTATTTTTTGCCATGGTTGTTACTTCAAAGAACTGACCTTTTTCTGCTCCATCTACAGATTTGTCTGTGTCACTAAACACCAATTTTATACCAAGATGAAAGGATAGTCATGAGAACTTAAACTTCTGCTGTATTTCAGATTATTAGATACTGCAGAGGAGGAGAAGGTCCACTCTGGGTGTCAGGTGAAAACAGGCCTGAAGAAAAAGATATCCCAAATTGTGTATGTGGTGCCAAAAGGATATTTGAATTCCAGGTATGTAAGCTCATTTGAAAACAATACAGGTAATGTATTTCAGACTCAGGATCTAATTGTACAGATGTTGGCTTGTAATTCGAGCAAGAAGGTTGAAGTTGCAACAAACTAACTATGCTAAATGATTGTCCAGGGCGTTTAATTTACTCTTGTACGTGCTTTTTCACTTCATGATCTGCATTATAAATAAGTTTGGCTGGAAGTATTCAGCTGCAGAATTTTGAATGCTAGATGTGTATGTATGGTGAACACAATGACACGCAACAGCAAAGCTTTGTTAAAACTAAGTTACTAAGGCAAAACCAGAATTTCAAGTGGTGGGAGGCTCACAGATCAGTGTTATAAGGTCAAATAAAACTTACCTAAATTCCAAATTTATTTCATTTGAGCTGCCATATACATAGTAGCTTCAGCTACTATATGAATCCTATTCAGGGATTTTGGTGTAAGCGAAAATAAATTCTTACACCAAATGCAGAACTGTTCTTCAGGAGGAGAAGTGGGGAGAGGGGAGAAGTCTGTTGCCTGCCTCTGAACCTTTTGGTTTTCCTTGAAGATTATGCCACAGCTCCTGAATCACCTTCAGGTTGACAGCCTTGGAGAGAGCATCGACTGGGGAACGCTGGTGGTGTATACTTGTGCTGACAGCTGCGGTGGGGGAAACGAATACCTGGAAGAGTTCATATGGAAACAAGACTACTCCATGGGCTGTACTTTATGAAGTTGAGCCATCCAGATGAAATAGTGGATTTGTTTCACTGCATCTCTGCACTGTGCAGAGATAGTTGAATTGAAGTCACTGATAACTGTGCATCTTGTAACAGTGATAAAACTGCTGTAACTAGACCTTGACAGCCTCTCTTGCGCTCCAGAGGAGCACAACCTGGTAATGAAGCCAGATGCATTCATTCAGAAAGCTTCATTTCAAATCTCATTTCTGAAAGTTTATTAAATAAAGATGAAAAACTTCTGGATTAGTGAAATTATTATTTGTTGGTAATGGAACATCAAAAACTTAAAAGATTGAAGTCTGTCAGGATTTTCATTGAGCTACTCAAAAATTAACATTCATTCAAAGAAAAGCAGACTGCTGTAAACCCACTTGAGTGCTTATATTGCAGAGCTGTACAAGAGTCAGCTAAGACAAAGCTGCATAGCCTTTTGCTGTGGAACTTAAATCTGTTTCCCTTTCTTAACAGGTATGCTAAACCTAACTTTGGAGTTTGTTGCGTGTCCTGATTTGAGATGAAATGCACAAAAATTAAGTGTTTTATCTGATTTAAAACTATTAGGCCCATGCAGAAGTGGTTTAACTCAGTTTCCTGGTGCAGAAGCAGTTTAGGCAAAGTCAGCCCTACCAGAACACATCTGTCTTGTTACACGCTGCCTGTAGCAGCAGATTATCAGGCTGAATTGTACCCTAGGTCTGCCGTCACTGGGGAAGTTTAAAAATAAGCGTCCTCTGCCACTATAGGATTGCCATATAGCTGAGGCAAGAGAAAGTGAAACTGTAATGCTGAAGCTTTACTGTGGTAGTTGCTTAACTACTCCTACGGCTATGGCTGTATTTGCAGAAAAGGCTTTTTTGTGTGTTTCTGTACGGAACTGACTTCAGTTACGTATTCCCTGAGCCGGCTCCAACCATTCATGGCTGCTAAACGGTGACTCTGTGGGGTTTTTAAATCATTTAGATGTTGATAGTACTCAAATAAGCAGGCAGAGAATGCTGTACATGGACGTGGTTTTGTTATCACAGAACTTCATTTCTAGCAGGGCAGTTTTAAGCTCTGGTCCGTGTGGTGAGAGAGCGAACTGTTTTAAGTCACTGTAGTACAGCTTGACTGATTTTGTTGAAAACTATCCCATGGTTTCTTAGGGCTCCAAGCTTTCTGAAGAGTTGAAGAGTTCTGCACCAAAGTTAGTAATAGTTCAGGTCCTGTAAAAGCATGGACAGCCATACAAGTTATAGTCAAGAGCTCTCAGGAACATTCGTGAGCTCACAGCACAGTGGCGCAGCGCTGAAGGCAACACGGTGTTTTGAGTATATCCTGCACAGCAACATTAATAAACAGCATCTTTCTGGTCAGATCCAGGAAACCAGTCATTAAAACACCTGGAGAGACACTGGTGTAGAGAGAAGACTGAAGATTAAGGTCACTCAGGATTTGCAAATGGAGCAGTATCAAAGCCAGCCAAAACTTAAATTTTGTCTGGAATGAAACACCAATTTAGTAATGAGACCATTGTTTAATTTAGGTTAGTTTCAGATAAAAGTTGTTTGAAATAATGTGTAAGTCATAGAGAGGTTACTATTACTGGAAATTTACTGAAGAAAAGTTTATTTTTAGTTAGCCCATCAGGCTTCAAACATGGTTCAGAAGGAAGATGATGTACATACTGACTCCAGTTGGAAGGGCTTTGACATTTTACAAGAACACTAATATAGTGAGGCTGTCACAGCTGGTAAAATACAAATGTAGTAATTTAAAGAAATTCTAGAAGCTAAGCAGGGATCTGTTGTTTCAATTCAGTCAAGTGCATCCATTTAAGGCTTGCCTAAATTCCATCTGTTTAACATAAGGCAACACATACTCAAACACAAGCTTCTTTAACCAATCATCTCTTTTGCTTTAACATATTGGAAATATTCAAGGTAGACATTGCCGAGGATGTGACTTCTGGTACGCAAGCCAGGGCACTGCTAAGATTCTCTCAAAACAACATGTAACTTACAGCAGTGCATCTGCTATTAAAAAAATGGATTAAATTAAAAAAAAATAATAATGTATTTCATTCTACCAGCTGGGTAATTTTAATATTTATTAAGACAGTTCCCATAGTTGTATAAACAGGGTTTATTGTACATGTGGAGCTGAAGAAGGAAAGAGAAGTATATATTATATATATATGTACAGTGAGCCATTTTAATTAATAAATTTATTCTATCTTGCTTAATACTGGAAAGAGGGAATGTGTCTGGCATCAAAGAAATTTAAAACTGAAAAAATTTAAAAGCTAAAGTTCTGAAAATTATAAAAACCATGGTCTTATGGAAGGAACTTAAAACATATATACATGGCAATTTAAGTGGTTTATACACTGAGTGACACAGTTGCATTTGTCTTTAAACCAACTTACAGTTTTTCTATTAATAGAACTGGCATTAAAACTATTTAAAAGCTAGAATATAAATAAAAGTTGGAGGGGCTGCTCCAGGAACAGCCCAGTAAAGCAACTCACAGTAACTCAGTAGACATATTCAAGAATACAGTTCCCCTTGAGCATCAGGGAAGTAGGCACTAACTGGGAAATAGTCCAAGTCCTGGTGTTGCAGTTGCACTGGAAGTCCATTTCTTGTTACTGCTGTGCCATACACAATACCTTTTAAAATATACCCCTGATTTCTCTGAAATGTGTAGAAACTGTTACGTTGTCTTTCTGAATCCCTTTAAAATAGGATAGATGTTTTCAAATGCTTCATAGATTTCTGCTCGTACTTTAGCACCTGGAAGAAGAGAGGAGATTAACTTAGTTTGTACCTTTTGCCAGCTACTTAATTTTAGCTTTTAGAATGTGCATTTGAATGCAACTCTATATAAAACCTACATGTATGCATAAGTCCCTATTTTTACAATCCTTTTAAACACATTTCATAGAGAGCTTACATTACCAGCCTTCTCTGTTTAATCTGACAAGTGCTGAACTTTCACTAGCATCTCTGTGACAAAGTTATGTTGCAAATGGAATTTCATATACATGATTTCCACAGGAGATGCAACAACAAAGCACAGCCCTGTAGGCCGTTTGTGCAGAAAGGCCTAACTGGTGGAGCTTTATTTGAGAGTGTGAATATCAGGGGGAGAAAGGTCTGGGAATGGAGACCACTGCAGAGGACCTCATTTCCCCCCACTGCAGGGACATGATCCACCCTTTGTCTGTGGGTCTTGTGGGTTTTTTCTTCATAGTAACACACAGCAGGAGATGAAATGAACTGAGCAGATCGAGCATCCGAGGCTGAGGAGGTCCTAGAACTCAAGTATCTCCCCTTCTTTGGCTGCTCTACCACAGAGTATGGCAGCAGCCAGGAGCCAGGCTGCCAAAGAAACTAGCTCTGTCAAACATGCTCAGCCACAGAAACAGTCTTTCAGATTTTGCCAGAAAGTTCAGCTGCCTTCTTACAGCTTTTGAGCACCTGCATACTTGAGTTTATGATCATTATTCCTTTGATCTAGCCAAATGTGCTGTTGCTTTGTGCATTCTGATCTGTTAAGGAATATAGGGCAGGTAGCTCTGTGTGCAGTGGCAGTGCTGAGCTGCAGGCTGAGCTCTGGGTGCAGGACCCCCAGGCAAGAGGCCTGAACTGCTGAATTTTTGCATAACAAACCCTGATGGAGCCCTCAAGAAAACCTGGTCTGACTGTGTGAGTGGGGAGCGTGGGGAGTCAAGCAGGGAACCTGTTGGCTTTGCTGGAGCTGCCCACTGCAAAGAGGCTTTGGTCCTACTGCAGCTGGTGTGGCACTGACTGCCAGAGTGGCTGCTGGATGGCTGCACAGGGAAGTGTCCTTAACATCACCATGCATGGAATACTCTATTAAAACTCTCCTTTCTCAGCAGTGTCATCTCTAAAGGAAAAGTACCTGGCAGTTTACATATCCCTGTGTGTTCTCTATAATACAGTCTAAATCTCACCTCTTGCAGTAAGATACTTCTTCACTTACCAGTTAAAACCACTTTTCCAGAAACAAAAATAAGCAGAACAATTCTTGGCTTAATCATTCTGTAGATTAAGCCAGGAAACAACTCTGGCTCGTAGCTGCAAGAGAAGAGAGTGAGAATGTTTAAATGTGCTTGCAGACCCATGCTCCATCCTATCTTCTGGGCCCAGTCTAGGACTGGGCAGAGCAGATGTCGACTTCCCTGAAACTTGGGGAGGGTAGCAGGGAAGATAATTTTGACAGGTTCACATTGGGCAGCCTCAGTTACACCTGAGGCAGCGCAGAGATGGGAACAAAGATGCAGGCTTCCCTGCAGTGAAAGGGAATAATCCAAAGGGATGTCACTTTCTAAGATAGTATTCAACAAGAATGAAAGATAAGCAAGCCTTTTTTTACCTGCTGAACTGCTGGTGTGTGAGTACCAATCCTTCCAGTCTGATGGGAAATTTCACATCACAGCTGCCCACCATATTCTGAATTTTAAAATCCAAAAATTTTGCAGGAAAACCCAGTTTCTGAACAACTCTTGCGTACTTCCTTGCTGCCAATCTAGATTGCTCCTCACTGAAATGAGAACAGGATATCCGTATTACTTCCTCAGTTAAGTATTACTTCAAGCAAACAGCATTAAACCACAAATACCTAACTGGGGGAAAAGGTCTGTGTGGAGGTAGACGGGAGTTCACATGCAAAATTTTTACATCCAAAATTAACAACTAGCACTGACTGGTTTTCATGTTAATTTTGGTAAAAGGCTCCTGGACATCATTAGTGTTGCATTCACTGTTCATGAGACACAAAACAGTAAATTATAAATCCATACATTTTACATTTTTAAAACATTGACCAGAGTACCTCTAATGGGACATTAAAATTGTTACTTGAGTTTTCACTGCAGAACAACCTTGAACTACTATGGTTAGAAAATATATTTGTAAACAGCTGAGGATCTGTTTGTTCCTGATGCAGAGTAAGACAACTTGAATTTCAAGTGTCACCAGGCAGAGAAGTATTTCCCTGTACAGATCTATTCATTCATCTCTGCTCATTAGTTTACTTCTTCTGGATTCCTAGCAGGCTTCTTCAGAGCAGAAGTTCTCTCCTGCCCACCAGAGTTAAGCTTATGTTTGGTTTTCAATTCTTGTGCTTCACTGGTCACGTTAAGAACAGATCAGACTACAGGAACCAGATTTGGAGCTTTTGTCCTGTGATGAAGCTATTCAAATATAAAATCCTTCTGTCACCATCCTTACACTTTAAGCAGTTCCAATGCATAGCTGCTGAATTTTTAAAATTATTATAAAAAGCAGATAACTGCAAAGCAAAAAAATTGAATATAATAACCTCTGCAAACCAGTTTATCAGACTGAATGAAAGCGCTTCAGAAACAGAACTACCATTTCCCCATAACTTAGGAAGTCCCTTTAATCATAAACAGGCATTTTCTGTAGAAATGTGTACAATCCGAAGTAACTGTGAAGCAAGATTAGTTGTACCTGTACAACTTTGATGGGTATATATAAACAAGCATCATGGTACACAAGAAAAGACAGCCTGAATTAGTTTGCTTGTAATGCCTAAACATACCTTTTTGCTCCTGTGCACACCATTTTTCCAGAGCTGAATATCAGTGCAGTAGTACGTGGTTCTCTTATTCTCATAATAACAGCAGCAAAACGCTGAAGTGTGAGCATTGAGACTGTTAGTGATATACTGCTGTCATCATTACATTAAAACCAAATCTGCATTATCTAAGTAAGCAAGTTACACTGTAGTGCAAGGAAGACTAAGATCAAACATACTTACAGATCACTCAAAGTTTACTTCAAATGCTTAAACCATAAGTACATTCAGGCACACACAGGGAGAGCCAGGCATTCCTATTCATCTCTCATTACTACATATGCCACATACAAATGCTAACATTTGCATCAGAGCAATAGAAACAGTTTAAAAAACAAATTAAAAAAAATTCCTCCCTGTGTTGAAATTTTATTTCTTACAAGTAGGATGGAAGACTATCCAAAAAAATGGACAGTGTTACAATACCAGCAAACAGAACAGCTGGAGGTCAAAGTCCTGTGTAAACAGAATTCGCCTCAGCTACCACAGTAGCACACAGCAGCCCAATTAGCTGTAGCTTTTTATTCTAAGTAAGCATTTCCAAATATTCTTAAATTCCTTGAAACAAGAGATACTGGAAACTGATGTGGGCATACACACACACAAAACCCCTTGTTTGTTATATTTAACTTGGAACAGCTCACCCTGCAGTCCCATGAATTGTTATACTGACATAACCAAGGCGGTAGCGTGGGTTACCCAACCGCACATTTGTCAAAATATGACTTAAATAATACAGCCAAGCAACATCTTTCTTTGATAGATGAATGTACTGACTAAACGTCAGGAATGTGTTACATAACCCTTCTACCCCTCTGCCATGGAAAACAGTGTTTCATATTGATTATTCCAGCCTACAAGTTTTACACAGCCACCCACCTCCTACCTCAGGGGTTACCAAGGCATGCTCAAATTTTTGCTGCACTAATATCTTACTCACAATTATGTAACAGCATCACTGATATAAACTTACAGTAACAGTCACTTATATATGCCTGCATGCGTGCTTTAACCTTTGAGAGCAGAGTTCAGGTCAACTGAGGCAAAATACTATATGCTAAAACAAAAAAAAACCCCACACACCCCAGGAAAACTGAAGCCTTCCCAAGACAAGCCAGTTCAACTATGAGACATCTAAACTTTTATTAGTGTCCAGCTACTGTTGTTGCAAAGGTAATATTTTCTAGAGAAGTCACCCAAAAAGAAACATGAAGCAATAATGATTTTCTTGATTTAGTGCTCCAGGTCCTTTCCTGTTGTTCAGATTTCCCAAGCTAAAAACAAGCCACTTATTTAGAACCCCACTACTATTAAGAAGCAGCAGGCAACTTTGAAATCAATATACAAAAAAGTCGATTTAATTTTGCTCCATGTTAATGTTCCACCAAACTTAGCCATCAGAAGCAATGAGATGACAGAAGTATTGGAGGAGAACACGAGAGAACAGAGGGGAAGCGAGACTATGAAAAATTAGCAAATGCCCCGTGACCATAAGAATTCCAGAGGAGCAGCTAGGTGGAGGAAACCACAGCTCTGGCAGAAGCCCAGGATTCGAATTCTTCTTTCCTTTCTCCTTGTTGGGAGATAGGGAACAACACTTCATCATAAGACATTTCACAGTAATACGCAAAAAGAGCTCACTGAGCACTACAAACAAATAAGCCAGCATGAACAGCAGCAGAGGCCAGCTCTACCACAAAAAGCTTGGCCAGTGGTATTACACTGTTGGTGAGGTTTTTTCTAAATCCAGCAACTTACAACCTGGTGCGCATCACAGCTACCTCAGAATAAAAATGCTTTTTACAAATTTGAATGTCCTAAGTTTACTAAGATTTCCCTTTTAACTACATTATAACACTGCATACACAGCAGGTAGGTTTTTCAGTCTCTTGCAGCAGCCTGCAGCCACAACCTGTGCCTTTAATATATCTGTTACAGGATGAACTCTTAATACATTTCTCTTACCTTGGGATTATATTCAGCATTTCGGGCACGAAGTGCAATAGTTTTTAGGTCAAGTTTGCAACCAAGATTCACTGTGGACACAATATTCCTAAAGACAGATCAGAAAAATATATTAAAAACACAATAAGAAATTCATGTGTCTTCCCCATTTTTAACCAAGCCTAATCATTTTTTTTAAATTATTATTTTGTTTCTCCAAGAAAGTTTGAATGGCATCTTTCCTACTAACAGGAGCACTGAGCAGTGTTTTAGCTCAGGAACCTCGTTTTGTAGGGCAGATGCTCCTAAGGCATAATTGCTGATTCCTCCTTATCTGTCAGCTGTTATGAAAAGTGTCCCATGAGAAGAATCTGTTGGCAGGAAAAATTACTGATGCTGAGAGCCCTCACCACAATCAGGGAAGCTGCTGGAAACAGCAGAAAGTGAGACAGTACCATCTGAAATTTTCCTTGCAACGCCCTTCAAGGAGGAGGGTGCAGAACTAAGTGGGAACAACACAGGAGGTAAATGTATTGCCAGGAGAAGGGATAGCAGGTCTCCATGAGGTTTAAAAAAGTTATAGATAAAAAAAATTGTTTTCTGGGAAAACCCTGAAATTTAAAAGTCCTCAGTGAGGGGAAAAAAAAAATAAGAAAAATATGAGAAACTACTCTTTCAATTCATGGTATTAACCATTTCTCTCTGTCCCTTCCATAAATTTCTGAAACAACCTCTTTAAAAGTGAAGTTCACTGAAAATACTTCCATACCTAAACTTATAACTAATTCTAGGGTTTTTTCCCTTCTCACAAACTCACTGTTAGCCATGCATTGGAAAAGGGAACATCATGAGCTCCTAAAGTGCAAGGAGTTAAAAATGACAATGGTATTAAATGAAGACACATATAACCCTCCACTGGTATGCTCCAAAGATATACCGTCGACAAATCACTAAGAAACTGTTTATATTACTAAGCGGTTTAGTAATGAAGCTAAGCTAAAAATAAAAGTAAAAATTACTCATATTGCAACAGGAGGCTCATAAATCCTCAGGATCTCCCTTCCCACCAAAATGCAGTACCTAATTCCTGACGTGACTTTGGTCCTAAGTCTTTAAGGGCTGTCTGAGAAAGGACATGATGCACTAACACACGGGGCACTCACTGTAGTTGTGGCACTATGCCAGAGCTCTCTGATGCCGGTGTAGCAGGAGTTATGGGAGTCATTGGAGTCATTGGAGAGGGGTACAGAGGGGTGGTTCCTGGTAAAGGGGCTGTGGTAAGAGTCTGTGAATGGAAGAGCTGGGGGGTTTGACCAGATGTTCCCTGTGTCGCTTGCTGTGACGTGGATTGCTGTGCTGCTTGCTGCTGCTGCTGCTGCCGCTGCTGCTCCTCCAGTATGGACAGACTGTTGGTGCTCTGGACAGGCTGTGGCGTCAGTCCTGTGCCATATGGCATCATTGGGCTGAATATTGGAATTCCTGGAGTCATTGCACCCTACAGAAGAAAACATGACACAAAAACCACAGACCATGATGACTTCATTTTGTTTTTAAGAGACAAAGTTTTCAGGAGTAGTCTAAAAATAAATCTATGTTAGGTGAGTGGCTCATATCAAACCTGAAGCATACAACAGTAAATTGTTAAAACCAGAAAATCCTTGGAAATGCAGCTGTTCTACAGAATAAAGTACAACCCAAAGCAATCTAGGGACATTGACATGCTTCTCACACTACCTTGCAAGCCATGTCTCGACTTTGAGCCACAATTTAACTTGAAATTGTCTGAAACCAACTGTGCTTGCTGTACCCAATGCACTCACAGCCCAGCAACAATCCGTTATCTACACAGTTTAAGGAGAAACCACCAAAATTAAATTAATCTTTCCAACTTGTCAGTCATGTTTCAACTTAAGAGGAACCCTGTTAAGAAATCCCACATATATCCTTACACTCTGGGTATAAGAAACCACAGTGTTTCTTATACTTCTGGATATAGACATCAATGGTTTCAAAATTCTGCTTTATACTAGTATTATTCGATACCTAGCAGAATTTTTCAGACCTGCAAACAAAAAAATGTGAACCTAGAAAGAGAAAACACGTTCATAAAGGAAATTCAGATCATAGTTGCATCTTAACTTGTTTTTACCTGAGGGGAGGCTAAGCCTTGAGCATAGGGTGGCAAACTGTTGTTCTGATCCATGATTCCAGTTATTTCTTTGGTGAGGCCAGAAGTGTTTCCTTCAATTAATTTAAATAAACTTCAAATCCTAGAGGTTTTTTAACCATTTAAAACATTCCAGTGAAGTAGCTTTTAAAGCCAAGCTGAAAGTGTTAGGAAAACATCAGCTTCAGAGGAATATGTTATGAGTCTAAAACACTAACCAAAGCCTGGAAAGAAAAAAGAAGTAATATCTTGAGAATAATATCTAAACACAAACCCAAAGCAAACCTACCAGCTGCTGACTCAGATAAGAGACACCCACGTAGAAATACATACAAGAACATTCACGCGTACGCACACACGCATGCACAATCCATAAAAATAACCTTTTCCAGACACACTCCATAGAAACTTTGCAGTATGATTCTGCTGAAGTCCCTGGCAGGTTACCTGACTCACATGGGCAGGCCTCTGTTAAACCAAACCCTCCTGCACAAACAGCTCAAGCTGTAGATGTTCACTCTACTCCAAGCTTCGCTTTAGCTGCAAAAGCACTGATGTTTTTAGAATTTAATTCCCCTGACCACTACCTGAGAAGCTTACTGACACATTGCTTGTAAGTCTCTTCCTGGCCGTTTTAAGGTTTGGGCTTCCAAAGATTACTTTTTTCTTTTATGAGAAAAGCATCACTGCTCAAATCAGAGCTAGGAAAACCTCTTCCATCCAATTCCATAAAATAAAACACTAACAGATTTCAAACTGTAATGACATGCATTTCATGGGGAAAAAAGAAATATGCAAAAACTAATTTCCAGTATACAAGTGAAACATACAACGATTTTCTTTTATTTTTTAACTATACTTCTCTTGCTGTGTTACGGAAATAAAAATCAGGAGTGGAGGATTTAAGTGTTATGACGCCAATGATATAAAATATTATCCCATTAATTTGTAAGTTTCTAAATTATTGCTGAGAAATACTCAAGGTCATTATCAGGCCAGAGGTAGGCCACCTCAAAATTTGGAGACAGCCTACTCAGCCTCTCTTTTTTTTTTTTTAAGATATAAGAGCTCAGAATTCCAGTAATATTTATATTTCAGCTAAAAAGGCCTGCTTCTTCCCACCAATGACCATAAGATATTATCATCTTTACCCTCACCAAAGGTATCAAGCAGAACACCCAGGTTTTACAACGCGGGTATATTAGAAGCCTAAAAATTATCCTGGAAGAAAGAAAGTCAACTCCTCGACAGCCGAGCTATTTAGCAAGAAGGCTGGACGGATACCAGGCCTGCCAAAACCTGTAGCCAGGGCACCGTCTAGGCGGAGGTCCCTGTCGTATCCACTTCACGCGGCTCGCTCGGATCTCCACTTAAAAACGTCGGGCGACGTTTTGCTCGAGGGAACAGAGTCCAGAAGCGGGAGACAGCCCGGAGGAGGCCCCGGCCCACCCCCGAGGCCCCTTTCGGGCTCCCCACCGGCCACAGCCGCGCCCGGCGTGCGCCCACAGCCTGCCCGCGCCCCCCAGCCCTCCCCGTTCCCCATCCGACACCGGCCCCGGCCCCGCGCAGCCCCCGCCCGCCCTCGCAGGGTCCCGCCGCTGCCCGCGCCCATCCCGCGGCCGCCGCTGGCCCCCGAGCCGCGGCGGGGGAGAGGAAGGCGGCCGCCGCCTGCGAGCCGCGGGAGTCCCGCCGCGCCTCAGGCCGCCCCGGAGGTACGGAGCGAGCCCGGCCCGCGGACCGTCCCCGCCCGCCAGGCCCGGCCCGGCCCGCACCATCGCGGCCCCACCGGCCCGTCCGTGGGCAGGGGGCGAGCGGCGGCCGCGGGGCAGCGGCGGGCACTCGGTACCGGGCACTCGGTACCGGGCGCTCGGTACCTGGCGCTCGCTCCGCTCCCGCCGCGCTCAGCGCCCGCCGGAGCCCGGCCGCGCCCCGCCCCCGCGCCACCGGCGCGCCCGGCGCGTCACTTCCCGCCGCCAGCCGGACTGGAGCCTTCGCGGGGAGGAACCTTCCGAAATCAAAGCGGGACAGCGCTGGGTCCTGCACCCGGAGAGGCGTTAGCGCCGGCACCAGCACCAGCACAGGCTGGCAGCCAACCTGCTGGGGAGCAGCACTGCGGAGAAGGACCTGGGGGTCCTGGTGTGAGAAATCAGATTGTGATTTGTGTCAATCAGATAGCACCCACCTATGGTGTGTGTGTTTGTGAGCCATGTGGACAGAGACCGTGGGATTATTATAAAGAAGAGTTTTAAAATTTAGCTGAGTAAGGCATGGAAGTGGGGTTTAGCAAGGCAACTATAAAACAGTAGGCTTTTAGCTAACATTTTGTTTTAACGATAAAATTGTAACTGTTTGCAAGTAATTAATATAAGCTTTAAACTACTTTGTAGTATAAGTTTAAAAATATTCTTTATACAAGTTATAAATTGTCTTTTTGAGTATGGAAGAATTTGTAATCACTTAACAAGGGGAAGTAAAACCAGCATGAGCTGAAGAGACTCCTATAAAAACATCTTTAACGTGCTGACTTTGGGTTTTGTAATACCTGAGGAAGGGGGCCCTACAAAAGACATTTATTGAGACATGCTAGGAGACTGGCAAAATGTATGCTGACTAACAGAATATATATGCTTGTTTAAGCAAACTGTATAACCAAAAATAATGCTAATGGAAAAAGACATTTTAAACAAAGAAGAATAGGAGGCTGGAGAGACATCAGAAGACCATCTTGGACCACCTCTCTGACAGATCTTTGAAAACCACAACTGCTGATCATGAAGAAAAGCAAGTAGAAAATAACTAAAAATTTGGGGAAGTGAAGTGCCTAGAATGGTATAAGAGACTTCTGCTCGAGAACTGAATTTGTGCGTTGCTTGGGGCAGAGACTCCACAACATACTCAGCGCTGTTATTGCTCACACTTATATCAAACAAATTAATAAATTGGCTATATTGCTTGATTTATTGGCAAGTCTAGCTTTTCATTTGTAACACTGGTGAACAACAGGCTGTCCATGAGCCAGCAGTGCCCTTGTGGCCAAGAAGGCCACTGCTATCCTGGGGTGCATTAGGACGACCATTGCCAGAATATTGATCCTGCCCCGCTACTCAGCCCTGGTGAGGCACATCTGGAGTGCTCTGGGCTTCTCTGGACAGGAGAGACATGGAGCTCCAGGAGCAGATGCAGCAGAGGGCTACAGAGATGATTAAGGGACTGGAGCATCTGCTCACGAGAAAAGGCTGAGGGACCTGGGCCAGTTCAGCCTCGAGAAGAGATGACTGAGAGGAGACCTCATTAATGTGTATAAATATTTAAAGGGTGGGTGTGAAGAGGATTCAGCCAGGCTCTTCTCAGTGGGGCCAAGCAATAGGACGTGAGGCAACAGACAGAAACTGATACATGGGAAATTCCACCTGAATATGAGGAAGAACTTCTCTGTGCAGGTGACTGAGCACTGGAACTGCAGGTGACAGACTGGAACAACCAACAGAGATTGGGGTCTCCCTCACTGGAGATGTTCAAGAACCACCTGGACAGAATCCTGTGCCAGGTGCTCTAGGATGACCCTGCTTGAGCAGAAAGGTTGCCCCAGAAGACCCGCTGTGGTCCCTTCCAGATCCTGTGAATCTCTGGGAGTCCCTGACAGTGCAGCAGGCCCTCACAGAGGCTGTGGCTCCTCACAGTGGAGCTGTACAGAGCTCCACACCGCTGTGTGCACAGTGCCCATGGAGACTGCAGCCACCACAGCTGTGCTTCCCAAGCAGGGCAACACACTTCTCAGGAGCACCATGTGTTCCCTGGATCTCACTGTCCCTGCCCTGTCTTTCTCCCCTAGTACCATTTCAAAGTGCTGTCCCAGCCCTTCCTACTTGTTTCCACTCGTGCCGTGGTTCCTGGCACCACACCCCATAGCGCACCTCGAGGACCTGGTGAGTCCCCATCTGGAGTACTGTGTCCAGCTCAAGAAAGACCTGGACCTATTTGGAAAAGAGGAGGGCCACCAAGATGCTTAGAGGGGTGAAGCGCCTCTTGTACGAGGAAAGACTGAGATGATTTTGATTATGCAGCCTGTATAAGAGCAGGCTTCAGGGTGGAGCCTCCTACTGGAAAGGTGGAGAGGGATTTTTCACACGACCATGTAGGGACAGGACAAGGGGCAATGGCCTCAAACTGAAAGACAGACAGTTTAGATTAGGTAATTAGGAGGAAGTTATTTGCTGTGAGGGTGGTGCGATACTGGCACAGGCTGCCCAGGGAAGCTGTGGATGCCCCACCCCTGGAAGTGTTCAAGGCCAAGCAGGATGGAGCTCTGAGCAACTCGGTCTAGTGAAAGGTGTCCCTACCCGTGACAGGACCAGATGATCTTTAAGGTCCCTTCCAACTCTTCACAGCGGTCCCAAAGGCAATCTCCCCTCCAGAGCAGGAGCCACCCTGCTGCCCGCCCGCCGGAACACGAGGGGTGTGTGGCGGCCTCACCACAGCTCCTGACCAGCCTGCGTGTTCCCGGGAGCGGGCACGCAGGTGACAGGGCGGCGCTCGGACGAGAGCCGAAGCCGCCCGGGGCCCGGGCACACACCTTGCGCGGGCGGGGCCCGGGCGGGCTCGGCTCCACCGCGGCGCCGCCGCCCTCCCGCCAGGCCACGGCGCTCGGCGCCCGGCAGAGCGGCCGAGGGGAGGCGGCGCTGCCCTCCCAGAGCGGCCCCGCTTCCGCCTCCGGTGCCGCCATTTCGCCGTGAGACAGCAGCGATCGCGCCGCGGCGATGCTGTCCACCGCGGGATACGGATACGGGCCCTCCCGGCCCGAGACGGGCTACGGGCTGGAGGCGCCCGTGCAGCAGTACCGCTTCTCGCCATACACCTTCAACGGAGGGTGAGGGGCCCGGGCAGGCAGCGGGCGGGACGGGGCGCCCTCGGCACGGGGCCCAGGGGAGAGCGGCGCCGGGGCTGGGCTGCCTCGCCTTACTCCTGCCTCCCCTCGGTGCTCAGCGCGGGTCTGTCGTCTCCTCTTTGTAGGGAAAGAGCGGCAGCACAAGGAGGAGCTGGGCTCGGGCTTGCCTTGAGGCCTTGCAGCCTTTCAGGGTGTTCTTGCCTGTCCGTGTGGCTCTTGGAACACGAGGGCTCCCTAAACTTCTGCTGGTCTTAAAGTACGCATCTTTTGTTCCCCGCAGGGTTGCTCCTTTATAGTGGCTTAGGAAACCCAGGTAATGGCCCTTTTACAGAATCACAGAGTTGTTAGGGGTGGACAGGAGCTCTGGAGATCATCCAGGCCAACCCCCCTGCCAAGGCAAGGTCACCTCGAGCAGGTGACACCAGGACGCGTCCAGGTGCGTTTTGAATGTCTTCAGAGAGGGAGACTCCACGAGCTCCCTGGGCAGCCTGTTCCAGTGCTCTGCCACCCTCAGCGTGAAGAAGTGCTGAGGTGGAAGCTCTTGTGTTTTAGTGTATGGTCATTGCTCTTTACCTTGTTGCTAGTGAACGTGTTACTGGGTTGAATGCTGCCTTACTGTAACTGTTAAAAGGCAGGTGGTGTTCTACACACCTGAGTTGGTGGCATGGTTTTTTTTTCTTATGGTGACTACTGGTTTTTAAAGGGCATCTCTTTGTTACTTAATGGTAGTACACCTGTGTTGTGTTGATCACAAAACTAGTTAGGAAGTAATAACACCAGATTTTAAAAGTGACGTTTATTTAAGTGTAGTGATACTGTTGCTCTGTACTTTGCTTGTTTTAGAAGGATGAGCCGTTACCAGGCATATAAAATACCTCGTCCATTGAGTCTGGTTCTTGCCTGGTGTAGTCTCTGTTTTACCAAGTTTCCATACAGTTTAAATCAGAGTAGAGGGTCACACGCATACATTTTCTTCAGTCTGTCTAGTGTCTTCTTCCTTTGGTGTTGAGTGGAGATGTGCATAGTGGGAAACATGGGAAGGAATGTAAGATGCTTGACAAAATGTGGGTCTGGATGTAGAATTACTGTCTCGTTTGTTTGTGTGTTGCCTAAGAAAATACTTGTGCTGAGGGTCATGATTTATCAATCCTCTTTTTTTAAGGACTGTGCTGGCAATTGCTGGAGAAGACTTTAGTATTGTTGCCTCTGACACGCGTCTGAGTGAAGGCTATTCAATTCACTCCCGGGACAGTCCAAAATGCTACAAGCTGTAAGTACAGAGCTGCAAGGATTGAAAAAGATGAAGGATCTTTTGTATTGCTGGCCGTGTCACCTGCCTCCTGCTTTAAGCAAGAATTCTTAGAAGAAAAGGAGCAGTAACAAAGTGGATTTTGGAGTTCATTGTGACCTTTGCTGTAATGCAGGATGTGATGTGATGTTGTAAATACAGCCAGATATCTTGTTTCATGCTCTTGAAGTGAGAACAGAACATTTTTAGCATGATACAAACCTGAACGCCGGGGGTTTTGGTTGGGTAATCAGCAGAGTTTTTAACTTGGCTGTAGCGAAACTTAATTCTGTGATAACTCATTCTGCTTCATCAGGAGATCTGTTGATGGTACACAAGTGTGCTCGCTGCTGCCAGTTGTACTGTATCTCTCTTCACTTTATAGAGGTGTTTGTTTTAGGAGAGGTAAACCTATCAGTAGTTCCATAGTTGAACTTTCTATGCCCATTTTATGCTTAATTTGAGTCACCTGGGTAGTATCTCCTTGGTTTACAGCTACATGTTATTTATGTTTATTTTACTGCAGCAAGTGCTTGCCTCATAGGCTGTCATCAACTAGGTAAACATTTTTCTTCTTTTGGGCTGTTGTTTCTTTTTCTAAACTGATGACATGAAATCAAAATAACTTTGGTTTCTGCTGGCTAACTTGTTACTACTAGGTGTTTGACTCTGATACTGTCCAGATGGAGATTAGTCTGGTACAGTATGCATACTGCACACGGTGGCTTTGTGTAGTTCTAGTGACAGGCTGAGAGAAGATTTTAAGATGTTTTCTGAATGACTGCTTTGGGTTGGTCTCTGTGTGTTAATGTTTCTATATTCTTCTGTATCCTAGAATTAAAATTTCAAGTGTGTGTTCCCGTGGTTAGGGTTCATAAACATTTCAGAACTGAGCAGAGAGCTAAGCTTCTGTAGTGCACCTGCAGCCAGATGACTTCTGTTTGTGCTGCCGCAGAAGCCACTCAAGCCGTGCATGTCAGGTAACCGTTGTGCAAGCTTAATGCAGCCCTCTGGTCTGGTGGAGTAAAAACTGGACTGAGTGATAGGATCTTTGGCTACTCAGTGTAAAACAACAGATCTCTAGCAAGACTGAATTGCTACAGCTGGAGTCAGGGGTGCATTAAAAAATGGAGAATTTCTTTTTGTCAGTCCTGACAGCTGAAGAAATAAGTGGGTTGAAGAAAGACATCTGCCTGGTCCTGTGTTTATTGAGTCCTCTCCAAGATGTAGGTTGCAGGTGCCTTTCGTACACTACAGATCTGTTACTACCTTTTAGACAACTGTTTTTGGCAGCACTAGAAAAACTGAAAAGACATTTGGTATTTTCATAATAACCCACTGTGTACAAAATTGCTGTAGTTCATGCTACATCTAAAATTGCAACAAAATTTTACGTTTTTCAGAACAGAACGAACGGTCATTGGATGCACTGGTTTCCATGGGGACTGCCTTACCCTTACTAAAATTATTGAAGCCAGATTAAAGGTAACTATGCATCTTACTATATTTAAAAACTTAGATTCTTAATATTACGCTTGAGACAGATAATATGTGTTTTAAATATAACTTCTTCTGTTTTTATTCAAGTGTTTGTATCATAGCTGTTCTGCTAGTGAAAGACCTGGCAAGGAAAATTGGTGCTGTGTTCTTATTAAGTGTGGCACTACACATTTATAGAATGGAAGAACTGGAGAGGATATTGTTAATGAGGCAACACCTATCAATTACAAAACTTTGAAGATATGTTTATCTTCAGCTTGTATAAAGGCTTTACTCTTAGACCAACATGTTTTCACTAACTGTGCTGATTAATAATTTTGCTTAGCTTCAGATTCTTCTGTAGTGAGGTTCCATAAAATGTAATTCTGATTGAATGTCAGCTTTAGTGTTTGACTTTCTTCTTGGCAGATGTACAAGCATTCCAACAACAAGACCATGACTACAGGGGCTATTGCAGCGATGCTGTCTACAATCCTGTATTCCCGACGTTTCTTTCCCTACTACGTTTACAATATAATCGGTGGACTTGATGAAGAAGGTAAGACTTGAAACACAAAAAGAGGGGGGAAAAAAAGAAAGAGGCTGCATTTCTGTGTGTGGATAGCTATCCCTTTACATCTCAGGTGTCCTGATTGAAAAACAAAGTTATGTTCCTATTCCTAACACCTGCCTTTAGGCATTGTGGTACTTACACAGACCAAATACATATTTCGTATCTGGCTTGTTTCCTAGGTTTTGTTATTCACTTGATTTTTCATTTCTGAAGGTCTGAAAGTCTAAAAGCTCTGTTAAAATTATTTGATTACAAATAAAATCTCTGAAGTGAAATAATTCATACTTTAGACTGGAAAATTTTAGAACTGTTTTGCTGGATTTTTTAATTGCAGCTTTAAAGTAGATTTCGCCAGTAAAGGTGTGTATTTCACTGAGACCTGTGAATGTGGTAAACACTATTTAATATGAAGACTTACTCCAGAGACAGGCTTTTACAAAGTTATTTCTGAATGTTAACTAACCTGATGAAAGTCATGACTTCTACACAGAAGCTGTAGTTTAATGTACAGCCCTTCCAGAACTTACTGGGCTCCTGTCTAGTGATTTGGTTGAGTTACTGAAATACTATGTTCTCTGGCTTTGAGAAGGAGCTCAGCGGTGGTCTTGTTAGGATAATTTTAGCCATTCCCTGCAGTTTGTTTTTCCCATTAAGTTATACTGCTTTTCCAGTCTTGCTAAGACCTGTCTGTGATTTGTGGGATCTGGCAGGGGATTAGTCTGCCCCACATAATGGTAAATCTTGGATTATAAGGCTGCTGTAGCAGGTGATAAGAATCAGAGTGCAGGTTTGCTTGCATGGACTAAATCTGGGTCCAGCAAGACTGATTTTTGATTTGGCTGGCTTTCTCAGGGCTGTTCAGCTCCTGTGCTCTGCTGCCAAGACACTGGCCAGTAAATTGAATCGGGTGCAGCCTGTCTGAACAGAAGGGCTGGGCTTGGCTAGCTGCTGCATTCTGACTGGCATGTCCTCATCAAACCCCAGTGCCTGAGAGCTGCAGTGTGTCTGTATCTCTGATGGTGCAAGCCATAAACTTTGCATCACCTGGTTTGGCTTCAGAGAGGAGTGTGCAAGAGTATCATCCCTGATTCTGGGAGTGCAATGCAGAGGCATCCAAGCATGCTTTCTGGAGGTAATTCAAGAAATGCATCATTCAGGAGCAATGTCTGAGCTGCTTGTTTGTGTTAGCCTTGGAACCCCTGGGGCTCTTGGTGCAGCGCTACACTCTAGCACATTTTTCTGCTTTGATTATTCTGCATCAGCACTTTTTCTGTCGTAAGTACCGTAAGAAACATCTGTTGAAGCATGCTTGTGGCTTAACATAAAGAAAATAACTTTGGGTATTGTGCCAGGCCACAGCCATAGCGAGTCTTCTGTAAAAACCATCACGTGAACGGTGTTGTTTGGTAAAGGTTTCCTGGGAACTGCAGTGTTCCAGACACTGCTTATCCACAGAGCTGGTTTTGTTGAAAATGCTTGTCAGTATTGAGTATCTTCCTGAATTGTGATTATGTACTAGTTTTTTTCTTTTTCAGGGAAGGGAGCAGTTTATAGCTTTGATCCAGTGGGCTCCTATGAGAGAGATTGTTTCAAAGCAGGTGGATCAGCAAGTGCCATGTTGCAGCCTTTGCTGGATAACCAGGTAAAATAGCTTGTTGGGTTTTGTTTTGGTTTTTTCCTTATCTCAGTAAACATTTGTGGCAGTCAAATTAATGTAGATTTACTTCTGGAGAATAATACTTTCGAGAGAAGTTTTAAATCTGTTAGCCGGGTAGGATCTGGCAATCCATACATTTATAAATTATGTCACTTTGCTTTCTCAGGAGAAATCAAAATTTTGCTTTGGGATCTGTTCAGGTTTTTAATACATTATTAATAGTGCAGTGCCTGTTTAAAAGACAGAAATGTTTGAATTGGGGAGTTATGTTTATCCTAGAAGTTGTTTGGAGGATTTTTTTTCTCTGTTTTGGGAGTTTTTTCTTGGCTGATAACATAAATATGCCTATTCCTTAGTAGGAAATAATAACAAATTAAGAAGATATAATTAATACATACATTTTATCATTTAACATACCCTTGTTTAAATCTTCAGTTTTGTACAACTCAGATACCATTTTTCAGTAAGAGTGAAACTTATTCAGCTAGATCTGAAATTGTTAAAGAATGTTTTCGTATTTAGTTGACGCCGTTGATGATTAAATGGGAGAAATACCAAAGCATGTTTTACTCATTCTAATTTTTTTAAATTAGTGTTGGTATTTAGTCACTTGAACCTGATGTCAACACAACTTTTGTGCTTAGAAAAGTAGTAAGCATTCCTGACTCTTAGCAGATGAGAAAGGAACAGAATATTTCCTTTTTTTAAAAAACTTTATTAACTGAAGAAAATACGTTTTGCAAAAATCAAGTTGTCATAAGTAATTTTTTATTGCTTATGGGTTTCAGGCCAAACATGGGACTCTTCTCCTTTACCTGTTCTGGTGGTTAAGCTGACACTTATATTTATGAGCTAACTTAGGCTATTTAGTAGGACCAGATATGCTCCAGTATAGACTTAGTTTTGAAGTCTAGGTATCTTAGGGAATATTTGCTTTTAAGATATGCTCCTAACTGCAAGTGACCAGAGGCTTGTGTGCAATTCTGGTACTGCCAACCTTGTGAGAAGTTTGTGAAGAATTAGATCAGATCCAAACGTTCATTGTGATCTTGCATGAATGTGATCTTGCTGAATGGTCAGGAGGAGCTATGCTGGCTTTATGTTGGATCTGCTTCTAGTTAGTTTTCTAATAGTATTGGTATTGGCAAAGCTTTCAACTATAAACTGTGTGGAGGAATACTTTTTCAGCTTTGGGGTTTTTAAAATAGACAAGCTATTTCTTCTTTTTAATTCATCTAAATCTGTTCATTCTAGTGCAGAGACAAACATTTTTCATAAGATGGATAAAATGCATTTTCATATTTTCTTAGATTGGCTTCAAGAACATGCAAAATGTGGAACATGTACCTCTGACCCTGGAAAAGGCTTTGCAGCTGGTTAAGGATGTCTTCATTTCTGCTGCTGAGAGAGATGTGTACACTGGGGATGCACTAAAGATTTGCATTGTCACAAAAGATGGAATTAAAGAGGAAACTATCCAGTTACGAAAAGACTAATTCTGTTTGTGTGTAAGCAAGTTGTCCGTGATGTACAATTTACCTGTGTTATGGAGACATTTGTCTTAATAAATTTTTTTTCCAGAAGTTCAACTACTGTGGTGCTGAGTATTTTGTCTTTGTTAGAAATTGTGTTTTTTAGAAACCAGAGCAGTTTGTGATAAGAAAGCAGCTAAAAGTTACAAGTCAGTTTCCTTCCTCTCATCTTAATCTTAATCGATCAGTCTGATTCTAATGCAAGTTTCATCCCTTTCTCACAATCCCTTATGCTGCAATATGGGGGAGTATTAAAATTTAGGGTCACAGACTATTCTGATAATTCTTTCAGTCCAGCCTTGGTTCAGCGAGTAAAACATTTGCTCTGTTCATGCTGTCTTCTCTGCGCTTCATAGCTTGCTTCTCCTGTCTTCTCTGTTATTTCTCTGACATGCTGTCCTGGCATTTGAGTTTGTGTGCTTATTTGCGAAGGCCCTATGGATCATCTGGAACCAGTATCACTGTGTTAGAGGAAAGAAGGTTACATGGGGTCTTTTCAGAGTTTAGTCCTGGACTCTGCATCTGGACTCTGTGTGTTTCTGTTTGGTTGATGCCCAGAATTTGAATCGTCTCCTCGTGGCTACTGATGGAAAATAAGTTAGAATGGAGTGAGTGCCTTTTAATGCCTGGATCCTTTGTTAGCCCTACTGCTGCTTTTGATTCTTGGGTAGCTGCATCAAGTGTAGTTTGATGTGCTGTATCACACTCCTGGAAATTGGCTTCAGAAAAACAGAGCTGCATCATCAAGGGCAAGGTAATTTTATCTTGTCCAAGAGTCCTTTCACAGCCCATAGCTCTTTAAAAAAGGACATATATCTCGTTGTTTCAGGTGGCATACTAGTTCCTTAAAAGAACAATTTTGCTGACATGCTTGACCCTACAGTAGCGTTGTCTCCTGTTTGGATGTGACTGGCTGATTTCAGTACAGCATTTTGTGTGCAGTGCTTTATTCCTAGCTCTGGCTGATCTTCATCAGCCTCAGGCTTCCTAGACAGTTTAGATAGTGGGTAGCATTTTGAACCTCAGTAATTGAACAACTAGTGCTTTTAAACAGACTCTGGCTGTGTTCTGCGTTGTTGAAAATCCACCAACTTTCCGTGTTTGTGAAGGTACTTGACCACTGGGTGCCAGTGTTGGGCCGGGTAAGGAGGGAACAGTTCTTTCCTGCTCTGTTACGTCTGTAAAATTAAGTTAAAGCACCTTAAACTCAGCTCTCTGGTACCAGATTTATTTTGAATTGCTCAAGCGTTTCACAATGGGTTGTTGGAGCTTTACGCAAAGTTGTTGAAATCTACTGAAACTAAATAGTGTTTCAGTTGCAAAGGAAAGCAGGAGTGGATAACAAATTGACGTGTCTGCCTTTGGGCAGTTCTGTTTGCGATATGTAAGGTCTGAACAATGAAGAGCAACAAGCAAGGGAAACTATCGAATTTCCACATGAACTGATTTAATGTTCTTGCAGGACACCAGACGCGTAGGAGAGTTTCAGTGATTTAACTCAAAAGCTGTGATAAATTTGGCTACTCTTATATTTAAGGATAGATTTTACATCCAAAAAAAATGCATGTTGGCAGATTTTAGGAATTAATTTGGTGTGGCTAGGCTTGCCTCTGTATGTTCTCTCAGGAGAAACACAAGGTGATTAGAATTTTCAGGTGTCATTGCGGTCTCAGAAGTACAAGAGCAAGTACCTGATTTCTTGACACTGTGTCAGTGCCATCCTGTTGGTGCATTTGCACCAATGCGAGATTTTGTCTCCTTTTCAGATTTCCCTGCGGAGTACAGCTAGCTAAAGAACCAGCAGGGAAAAGAAGCTTTTTCACAGCTGGACCGAAAATACCAAGTTTCTTTCACCAAAGAATGTCGCTCTGTGTTCACTCCCTTTGTGGGTGGGTTTGGAACCAGTGAGATGGGGAGGTTTGTTTCCCACGTTTTTAACTTTCCAGTTATGCCCTGCCCCAATGCCATCACGGCTTGTGCTCTGAGTGAGAAGTTGCAGGAGTGACAGGAGATGTGTGAGTACAAAAGTATTCACAGGCTGCTCAGACAGAAGTTACTTGCTCATTAGTATTAAAATATCCCAAATGTCAGATGTATGTTATGGATGAAAGGCATTTTTTTTAATCCACTACATTCCCTAGCTTGCTTTGTGAAGATTGTCATCACCTCAGGATGAAAGGTGGGAAGGCCCTGACTGTCTGCAGCTCTTCTTAGTTCCATGCCTGTACTTCCCATATGTAAATCAGCTTAGCATTCATCTAGCACTGTATCTACAATGTAAATTAACAGTTTGTGAAGCATTTTGAGCCTTAGGTGTTTACAGAACTGTCTAGGCAGGCTACAGAGGTGCAGGTAGGCAAAACAACTGTAACAGTGCCACTTAGGGGTGCTAGAAGCAAAGGGCTGGGTCTGGCAGATCTGCTTGGATGGGGATTAGATGTCTTTAATATCATTTTATGTAAGAGAAAGGAGGGAGAGCAAAAATGTTCGTCTTGAAAACCTTTTATTAATTTTAAACCTGTTGTGCGTACCTTTCGAGAGAGGGGTGCGCTGCAGGATTGGAATAACCTTGCAGCGAGCACTTAGCTCTAAGGGCGTACAACCAGAGCAGGGGCCGGCGGCTCCACTTCACCTGCAGCAGTACTAAGGGCCGCCCTAAGGTGGCAATAGCTGCTTGCTGTCGCAGGTCTCGGCACAATTCCCCGCGGGGCGGGTGGAAATAGCCACACATAGTGCCCACGGCCCCACTGTAACGCGCTTGGTGGGACTGTTTGTGGAGGAGATGGGAGGCTTTGTTTTGATCTCAGCCAAGTGGCTGCGTACCCTTGCTTGTGTAAGGGACTGTACAACGTCACAAGCAGCCTTAAAAACTGGGCTTGTGAAGCAAAGTCTTCTTTACAAATTTTGGATGTTTTCAGCAATATTGTTTATGCATCAAGTCCATTTTATGTACCGAAGAGGAAGCTTGTTGCTACGGAAAGTGGAAGTGCTTGATAGAACATAAATGTTGTGTATGTGGTTCTAAAAGGTTAGTTCTCCATATCAGGCAGGGCTAAGTTTGATTTTCTTTTAACAAAAACCAAGACTTTCTTGAGGCTGAATCACAAGATGTTGTTATACCAACCCAATACCGAGCTTTCTCACTGTAGGGTGATGTTTTTCCTTTTGCACTGAGATATGCCTGTACCACTGTATATGCCTTAGTGCGATAGGAGCCAGGACCAGGCTGCTGACTAGAGAAAACCATTTAAATGGAAATTATAAAACACTGTATGAAGTACAGTAGTTTGAAGTGGTCCTGCTGCATCTTACTCCTTTATATTCTTAAATATTTATTAACTTGGGGGGGAAAGTAGTAGTTTTCAACCTTTGATAAACCTTTTTTGATACCCTGTAGTCATGCATCCTAGAAAGATGCTTTTGCAATTTTTTTTCTCTATATTTAGCAATACAGGATTTTACAAACTAAGCTTGGGGAAAGGTGGCAGGAGCAAGTGGGAACTGATTACAGCATCATTCACTTGAATCCAAGAGAAATAAATAGTCCTGCTTCTCTCCAGTCTACCTGAAGATAGTTTTTCGGAGCATGAAGTAACTGCTGCCTTTTTCAGGGTTCCTTATCGAAAGTCAGGAACCAACTTTTGAGTAGAAGGGATTTGGAAATGACAGCTTTCAAATTCCTCTTTTCTCTTTCTTTCAGCCATTGCTTTTGTTTAGCGTGAATGTCCTTTGCTTTTAGGCCATTTGGGGCAGTCGTAAACCAGACAATAAGGCACATGGGCCTGAAGTTAACTAAGATTTGTCTCCAGATCTCTCTTCTCAAGCCAAATTCTTCTGAGAAGGGGTTTTGTCTGTGTGAGTGCAACAGAGTGAGACCAGTTTTATATTCTTTCAACACTAGTATGTAGTTAGTTTAATAGTATGGACCATTTTCTGTGTACTTCTTTTTCCAAGCAATTTCAACAAAGTATTCATAATTACAAAAACATGGTTTAGCAGAAAAAACAAACAAAAAATCCTGAGTATCTTTCCTGTTAGGCTGTTCTTGGCCCCTTTCCTAACAGTTGCTGGCAAAGTTCAACTTCACTGTTCATTTCAGAGGCTCAAGTGGGGGTAGGGATGGACTTCACTGTAGCCTACAATAATTAATATTCTTTGGCACAAGACACAGATTAAAGGGCTACTGGCAGGAGAGTAGTCACGGTACCAGAAATTTAACCAGTCCTTTGTACTTAAGCTCAAAGAACCATAAAAGGAAAGTTAAAGTCAGGATTCCCTTTTGTGCTGAGGAAAAGGAACAAGGTGTCGAAGTTTGTGGTGTAACATAGATACTTCATGGTTGAGGTGAAGTGCTGTTGACTTTCCTGAGACTTGGCTTCTCTGAAATGTAGGTATTTCTGTTGCTTAGCTTTCTGCAGCTACACTGACTTGGTGGTCTCCTTGATGGTTCTACAAGAAGTCACCAAGGTGCTGATTCACCTAGGTGCCCACCCAGGTGTGGGTATGTGACGCCCACAGTGCCTGGCCCACAGATGTGGTTTAGCTGAAGAGGATTGCAGCCCCTCTGGACCAAAGCTCTGGTTAACCAGGCTCTGTGGAACTGGCTGTGATGAGCTTGGCAGTCAGGCTGGGTGGACCATCATGCTGGTCATTGCTCTTTCAAGGCTACACTCCCACACTGGAGCCCCTGGGTGGCTCAGCGGAGCACCTCCTCTCCGCCTGGGTGGCTGATGGAGCCATAACCAGCTGGGGGTACCTGACAGGTGAGAGATGCTGTAGAATGCCTTGGAAGTGGGTCCCCTCCCAGCCCATCTTCGAACATCCCAGCAGGAAACACACTTCTGTTTGTAGCTTGCTTTTGCAGCCTTTGCAGAGAACCTCGTGCTCTGTGAGATGCCAGGAAGTCAAGAGTCCTGATGGGCAAACACTCCCCACACACAATAAAACCCATGAACTGATGTGGAAGGGTTTTTTCAGGGTTTATATAAGTGACTGTTCTGGAGAAATCTGCATTCCAGTGTCACTGCCTTGTGCTTGATCTGAACTTTTCTTGACATGTACCCTTGAATGCAGAACGGTTAACACAATCTCCACTTAGTCCCACGGCAAACAAACATTTTGGTGCGGCTGGTATGTGTTTGCTAGCTGCAGACAAGCCAATCTCATTAGAACTGCATTTACAACTTTTGCCAAGCGTTTTGAAACCGGTTGACATGCACAACAGCTGCCTGAGCTGGAATGGCATTCTGTTCCCTGCCTCCATCTTATTAGCACAGGGGATGGCTTGATTAATGACAATTAGATGGGATTTTTAAAATTTAAAGATAATTTGTTTTTGGAAGGGCCATGCAATATGTTTTCATTCTCTGATTTAAAATAAGTCACAAACTCTAGGTTTTTATGGCTTTTCTCAAAAGCCAAGGGAAGTGCTTACCCTGAGCTAACCCATAAAATTTGAAGTGAAATCATTTTAAAGGGTGATGCAAAGCGTTTTCAGCTGGTACGTAGCTCAATTGCAGACAAAAGTGTTTGCACAGGGCCTGGAGTACCTTGTTTCCCCTTCGTTTCTCCAGGCCCTCAGTGCAGAGCTGTTGAGCTTAGAGCCTTGAATAGAGAGACTCTTGATTCAGCACAGGCTGCTACATCTAAACCACTCAATGTATTTTGTTTGTCTCTACAGCCTTTAAAGTCAGTGGCTGTGGTGCCCTTCACCTCTGTTAAGATGCTTCTCTGTCAAAGGGACACTCTCCATCAAACACAGTGAAGCACCAAACAGACAAGATGCTCTTCTCTGAGGAGCTGGGGAGTTACAGTGGCCAAAGCAGTATCTATATGCTGGCATTCACATGCCTAATTTAACCCATAAAATTCCTGGACAAACATTTAACAGGAGTTTCTGGTCGTTTAGTTTCAGCCCAGTGCTTAGTTTAAGTCCAGAGTTAGCAGAAAAGCTACACTGATACTCATTCTCTGCACAAACCTAGAGCTCTGAACTCCAATTCATGCTCTCAGATAAATTTAACTACACTGCCAGAAGTTATCAGTGCAATTCAAATTTAAAAAGTACAATGAATCAGCCTCCTGAAGTAAGTGAGGTCCTTTTGACCAGCTGCCTCAGATTAAAAATAAAATAAAAAATAAACTTCTCATAAGAGAATTCACTTGCAGTGTTTTACGTAATATTTTGACCTGCACAGGTAGAAGGTTGTTTTCACTAATGTTTCCCTTCAAAGCCAAAATGCATTTTGGAACTACTCCAAGAATTTAGTTTCTATCAGAGGCTATGCAAATCTGCCCTTTTCTTGCACCAATTCCTCCTCACACTCTTGCTAACAAAAGAGCATCCAACAGGCCAAGCTATCCAGCAGCAATGGATGCCCCTTGAGTGTCCTGTTTGAGAGCCCAGCAGTCTTGGCTCTGAACTGGAGATTAAAAGCCACCTGTTTGTTGATTTTAAGTGAATTCCTCCAGCCAGTCTCACTACAGAGCAGGTGAAGTCAGCGGTGGTCTGATACATTCAAGCTTTATCTTAGGAGTTCACGAGAGACGCGGTTTTCCATCCACATCCCAAAACTCATGTGTAAGCACTTGGTCAGCCAGTGTGTCTCCAGCTACAGTGTTGGACTACAGGACTGCTGCCTTGTAAATGCCAATTGTAAGTTTTAATGAGACAAACCAATTAGATGGCTTGACAGACCATCACAACAGTGACGCAACTGCGCTCAACCCCCATTACAGGAGCAGCAGAATTTCAAAGAACTGCTATTAAAGAAAAGTCACAGAATAGCTCACAAACAGCCCTGCAAACAACAACATCACCCACAGGCTGCAGAGCAAGGGGAAGGGCAGTGAGAGTAAAGCAGAAACAAGTGAAAGGAATTAATCCATATACTGATCTTTCTCTTTTCTAACACTCAGCATGGGCACATCTTGGGTTTCAGGTACCATCTATGAAATACAACTGCTGTGCAGAACTCCCACTGTATTATTGGTCTAACAGAGCGTACAGAGAATTACAGCATGGCCTTTGCAAAAATGCACATGAATAAAATCACTTGTGCCAGGCAACGCGTTACATTGTCCTACAGATACCAACTGATGCACAGGGCTGTGTTCACCTACACCCACAAGGCATTTCCATCCTGAAAGCCAAAGGAAATTTTTATCACTCCACACCCTGACTTGCAGGTGTCATCCCTGCAGAGGATCAAGGGATATGGATTTTAGAATTTTGTCTCTTCATCCTCCGTTGGGTACCAGTTCACACATCACCTGCAGTCCCTCCTGGCTTGAACGAGGAGTCTGGCCATCCCCACAGCTTGCTACAGGCAAGGTCTCGCTTGTTTTCAGCATGTTGAGCCCGACACCTTAAATGTCACTAGCACACAGTCCAACCCGTGGAGTGTTTGGGTGATGCTCCCAAGATAAAATTTCCTTTGCAGAGTGTGCGTTGAGCAGTTCTCAGCGGTAACCGTCCTCACCTGCTGACACTGAAAGAGACATCAAATAGAAAGCCCCACAGCCATGGCAAGGTCCTGCTTCTCAAACCAGAGAGCATTTTACAAAGCTCTTCTTTCCAAATGAGCCACTTTGCCTTATTTTTGTGTATGTGTCAAGGGAGATCCAAGACTAACAGAGTGAGTGCTAGCTACAGAATTCACTGTGGCTTGTCAGAGTTATTTTCCCCAAATTAAAGACCTGTAAACACACCCCTCTTGGGCTGCATGACACACAGATCACAAAAGGACATAAGACCTGAGCTGATGATGAGAGGACACTTTGTTCCTGTTACTCATGAGAGTGAAGGGGACCCCTGTGGTGCTGTAGTGCACTGAGAGGGTTGCAGGCAGCAGGGGCTCGTGTGACTGCGTGGAACATCTGTTCTGCCCCATATATGCTGTCCAAGTCTCTCTGCCCAGCCTACTGCTAGCCATTATTCAAAGTGATATTACACAGAGCCACATCCTTTACCAGCAGCTCGGACTGAGCCCTGTCCCAGCAAGCTGTTGGTGGGAAGCATCCACCAAGGGCTGAGACACCATACTGTGGTTTCAGCCTCAGATCCAGTAACCATAACATAGCTGGAGCTGCAGTGCAGGCCACCACAGGCTGAAAATTCTCTGCCTGCTTTTCATGTTAGTATAAATCACTTGACACCATGTGAAGTACCTCTGCCAGCTCTTGACAGCCTCTCGGTAAGATCCAACAGACGGCAACATGTCAGAGTGGAAATTTTGCCTTAACAAGTCCAAACTGAGCTACCCCAACCCTGGTGAGCAAAGAGCAACACTTAACGTGTCTATATTTGTTTTTGTGGGGTAAAGTATTCTGTCAAGCAGCAGGTCATTAACACATAACTAAGTAGCTTTCAGCAAACTGGTGCCCAGCTACCTTGGCAGTAAATGATAACCTAATGCCAGGTAGCATCAGTGAAGCCAAAGGCTGTGCCATTCCTAGCCACCAGTCATAGCTCTGGAGATTCTGATATGCGCAGCAACAAATGATGTGCTTCAGAGAGAGGGAAGACAAGGCAGAGCAACTTGGCACAGAGCAGAAAAGCTGCTCTGCAGACAGTAAGCTCACTGCAGGTGCAAAAGGTTGGCAGGGTGGGAGATACACACCCTGGAGCTGCTCTTACGGCCTTTGTCCCAGCCCCAGAGAAAGGGGTGTCCCTCGGGAGTGCGTCCTGTACCCCCGAGCATCACAGACACCAGTGAAGAGCTGCTGTCGCAGGGATGTGGTGGGCAGCACGCACAACGACTGCTTTCCAGGGACGTGGGCTTAATGAGGGGAGACAGCTGAGTGCTGCACAACAACTGCCTCCTTTTCCACACTCCATCCAGAGCACTAGGGCCGGTGACAGGTCAGACCTCGGCAGACTTATGTCAAGGGTTAAACAAAAGCCAAGCTGCTGCCAGCAGCCAAGTGAGCCTGCAACTGTATGCCAAAACGTGGATGCAGGTCTTCAGCGTGCTTCTCTTGCAGAGCGCCCTGACACGCTTCTCAAGGGGAAGAAAATCAAGCCAAAACAACACAAACGGAAAAAAAACAAAAAACAAGACAGAACGAAAGTATTACATGTGTCTTACAAGGCCACTAACTGCGAGATGGAAGTCCAGTCAGTGAAACTCCGGTTAGTGAAAGGCATGGTTAGTCAAGTCAGCGAAACTCAGAGCAGTGGACAGCAATGCTATTTAGGAGGAGCAGAGTGAAACTGCGGTTTTCAAGATTTTCCCTGGCCACAACTTTGATCCTTACGTTCCCCAGTAAAATGACTGAAATATGAACTTGAGATAACGCACAGGCACGGTGCAAAGCTCGGAGGCCTTCGTGCCCGCAGCTGCTTCCTTCCCGTTTACTCGGGCACCTGTGCGGCAGCGTCACAGGCTGGCAGAACGCGGCATCGGCCCCTCACGCCCGAGTCCCCTCTGCCCCCCAAAACCCGCCCGAACGCGTCACAATGGCTCAAGAGGGAGCGGGGCTCGCTCTCCTCCGCTGGCCCCCTCACAATAGAGGATTGCCCTGTTTGTGTGGGAAGGAGAGGGGCTGCTGCCCCGGCCCTCGCATCTGTAAGGGCCGGAGACAAGCCGCACTGATAGGCAGAAATCAATAAGCTGGCGGATCAGAGGGCCCGGCGGAGGAGCCGCTCCTTGCACACGCACAGGGGCCGAACATCTGTCAGGCAAACAAAAAGCAACCCAAGCGGAACAAAAGAGAGGATTATTTTAACTCAAGTTCTTCTTCAGTCTCAGCAGGCAACGTTCAAGCCGTCCTCGTATTCAGACACTGAGGCCTTATGGAGTACGGGCTGTCCGGGAAATGCCAAACGCTGTTACCAGAAAACAAAAGAGGGGGAAAAGAAAAAAAAAAAAAAAAAAGATATGGAAAATTCAGAATGTCTTGTTGGGTGCAATAGAGCAGGGGGAAGGTGGAGGGGCACCAATAAGGGGGCAGAGGGCAGGGAGGGGAGGAGGACAGAGTGACGATGCAATGAAGAAGTTGATGACAAATCTCCACGGCAGTACTCGAAAACAAAGCTGATCATATCAAATCTGCCAGAGAAGCATAAAATATTGTCGCACAGCTACGGATTGACAAGCACTGAGGCTGCACCCCCCAGCTCCCTCCCTCGTGTGAAAGGGTGGGCTTGCGGCAGCCCTTCTGCCTGTGCAGATGAACCCCGGGGAACTGGCCGTGCTGGCCCCGCACCCCAGCGCCCTCCTCACCTGGAAGAAGCCCAGCTTTGACCACAAGCCCTTGGCACTTCTGGGGGAGCAAAGGATTTAGGATAAGCTCAGAAACAAGCTGCCATGCCTGTCCCTTGTGCCTGGTGTTAACCAGCATGCGTGGTTACTTTGCACATTGGTTTTCTCCAGCACAGCTGTGCCTTCTAATCAGCGCGTTGTAGATGTGCTAGAAATAGGTGCAAAACAGTGAATTCAAGATAAAAGAGATGAAGTAAAACCAGATTTGGGCTTAAAATGCCAGAAACCTTTATCCTTTCTGAAAGAGAGGAGATCACGTCATAGCTGAGAATGCCCTGTTTTGCATTCGCATGCTACAGCTCTGTGCCCTTATGCTGCACATATCGTGCGTTATTGAACTGAAGTATTAACAAACACCTTCTAGGTTTTGGGTTTCCTTCAGCAGTTTCACAGTATGTAAGCTGCCTTCACTGCTGGAAGCAGAAGCTGCTCTGTATAAAGCTGGACTTGCTTAGTTGAAGATTCTGAAGCTGCAGTTCTGTGGTCTGGGATGCACCCACCATCAAATACTAGACCTCAGCATCCCACTAAACATATACATTTCAGCCTTAAAAGTGACCTGCCATAGAAGACAGGGATTCTTAATGGCATTTTAGGAAGCATTACAAGGGTATTTTGACCCAGCTTCATTTTATTCCATTCTGTTTGGGGTGGGAGAGGGATGTGAACTGAAAGAGATTTTGACTTAGAGAAAACTGGCTCCTTTATCAAAACAAAAAAAACAAAACAAAAACAATCAAGCAAACAAAAACAAAACAAAACAAAAACAAAAACTAAAAACAACCCACAGAGTAATGATTTGAAAAAAAAATTCCAAACCAAAACATATGCTTAGCTGCTGCCTCATCTAAATTTCCTTAGCCTTATTTACAGTGCCAGACACAACTGGGCTGGCTGTCTTGAAAGAGTAGTCCCTGCTTTTTGTTTTGCTTGAGAGAGTAAAGGAGAAGGGCTGCCTTCCTTATCCCTGGGGAGGGTCTGCACCAAGTCCCATCTGCCCACAGGTAACTTCCTGGGTCTCTTGAGCTCAGCCTCCACGCAACAAGGAGAAGCAAGTGAGACTTTGAGGATATAGGCCACCTGAGTATTTTGCAGACGTGTACCACCTACCTGAGAGGAACCAGAGGCAGCAGAATAGGGGCTCTGTCAGCAGCTGGAGACAGCAGCCTGGTGCTGGCAGCATGCTCCTTCATCACCAGCAAACAAGGGCATCTGCCACAAATGCTGCACCTCTCTTTCTCAGGGGCCTTGCTCAGGTGTACTGTGAGGTTTCATAGCCCACAGGCAGGACAGTAACCCCTTCTGGCCACTGCAGATGCTGCAGACCTGGGTACCTTCACCCCATCTACCCTGGAGACTCCCCAGCATTCATGGAGAGGACAAACTGAGGTTCAAGCAGCAGCAGACACACCCTGCCTGCTGCACTGCAGGTTTGTGCAGGGAGAGCACATCCAGCCCCCTGCACATCTCCTACACAGGTCATGCACATGCACCTGGGCTATCTGCTCAAACATTGAAAGGGTTCACAAGGTCAGAAAGATCAAACTCTCCTGAAACACAGTAATTCAGATGCCAGCCTTTGGCATCTCCTTATCCGGGCTTTGCTGGTCCTGAGTCTTCATCTCTTTGACAGAAAGTCTCATCCAGCTATCCCTTGTGAAGAGCCCCAACCCCAGAAGCAGAGTCTATTTCACACTGCTGTTTCTGGCCTGTGCAGGTTGTTGACTTGCCTTCATCAGCATTTACTCAACTCAGCTGCCGCCTTTCCTGGATGCCTCACTTCACCTGGGCTGCAGTTTTTCTAAGAAGTGTTTCCAACTGGCTGCTTGGTCATGTCTCAGGAATTTCACGGGTCCCCTGTTTTCCTTTTGCAAGCAGCTCTCATACAGTAGCAAATCAATACCTCCTTATCTCATTGTTAGGATAGTACTAATATTTGTCCACAGTCAATGTTTTAAAGCCAAAGTTCTTGAGTTTCTTTTGTTCTTTTGAGTTATTTTTTGTTATTTTGTTATTTTTGTATATTTTGAACTACATGCAAATCCTTTGTTATGACATATAAGCAAGCAAATGCTTCTATAGAGGAAGCATATAATGCTTTAGACAGAGACTGTTAAAACAGAGGTTTGATGTTACACTGGTAAATAAGAAAATAAGACAAAGCTGAACATTTACAGGAGGTAAAACTGTTTAATGTGAGGAACAGTTAAGGTAAGGGATCGCTATAGTACATTATGCAATGAAACAGGGAAGGTGTTGTCCTTCAGCTTCCATCACAGAAAGGTTCTCCTGATTCTCCTTGTGCACTGGCTCCTCCAGAGGCTGGAGAAGGATCAAAGGAAAAAACAAGAAAGTAGTAAAACTTATAAAAACAATGTGCACCTTTTTTGTGAAATTTTGCAAATTTGCCTTTGGAAAATAAGTTTGTTTGATGTGTTTAATTTTGTTGCCATCCATCAGCAATGAAAGAGAAGCCATCTCATCAGTGGAATCTTTTTTTGGAGGGGATTAGACCTGAATCAGTCTGGCTGTGAGAGACCCTTGGATTAGGGTCTTTTTTGCACACAGTATGGCATGGCTGTTTCCTTAGCAAAATGGACTTTGGGGTTGTTTTGATGCCTGTGAAGTTGCTTCATAGGTAAAGGATGCACCTGGAACACGCACACCAGGGATAGGGAACCTAGACAGAAGGCGGCACTGGTTGTCTGTGAGTAGAGAATGACATGATCTGTCAGAGTGATGGGTCCCTGTTTCCTCTGGAGCCACAGAGCACCCTGCAGTCCATCCATGCTCCTTCTCAAAGCGTGAGAGAAACATGAATGCCAGTGTGGGACAGAACGCACAAGATGTGTGTCAGAACGACTTTGCAGAAAAGTTGATGTGGTCCATTAAACTGCACCTTGGGCACTCCTGCTCCAAAAGCCTAAAAGAGAGAGAAGGCTAACCAGCAACTCTCAGACAAGCAGCTGTGACATGTGATCACAATAAATTGATGGAGGCCACAGTTTTGACGGCTAAAATCAAAACAACTGAACAATCAGAGCAAGTTTTTGTCTTGTGGCTGCAATGAGTTCCCTAGTGGCTCCACGCAGCCGCTATTATTGTCTTTGAGAGTCACTGCCTTAAGAGATGAGTTCTTTAACAAGTGAACAAATAACTCAATTAGAAATTGAAACTACATTCCTGAGAGGAGTTCAGCAGCCTCTTCTCCCATTAGCAACAGTGGGAGTTGCCATGCTCTGCACATCACCCAGTGAGCTCTTCTTCCTTCAGCAGAAAACTCTGCTCTAAGTGATCGCTTCACAATGTCATCCCAGTTTTCCTCTTTTGGTTCCAGTTGCTGATATGTGTGAATGTGCTTATTTCTGGGCAAGTTCCAGCCTAGAAAAAAAATCCTATTAAACAAAGCAAAATGGAAAGAGAGGGGGATTAAACATCAGATTTATGAGGTGATGAGCAAAATTTTGCTGAAAAGTACTTACTGAGTACTCTTTGGATAAGCTTGCTCTATCAAGAAGAGAGAAATAAGTCATTCTAGAATCTAAAACCTTTCAAGAAATCAAACTTAGGCAGTTTGAGGATGATAGATTGGTCAATCTGAATTTTGTGATAAGTATAGATCAAAGTAAGAAAGAGAGAAAAGCATTTTTATTGAATGTATCCAGTGGGCGTGGGAAGCCTCCTGCAAGGAATTAAATGTCCTTTGAGTCTATGTCGTGGTAGTGTGGTACTGAAAAACAGAAGGGGTGAAGGAATTGTGGACAGCTGGTGAGTGGCGGTCCTATACCAAAAGAATGAAGAGTGGAGGAGGGGAGAAAGCAATTTAAAAACCAAAACAACAACAAAAAAGAGCTAAAATCCTAAGGACAGTAAAATAAAACTCAAACAGAAAAACAAAACCGAAGTGTTGGGAGTGCGCTGTCAAACACCAGCTTCCCATGGATTGTAAGAGCAACAGAAGCCATTGTCCTCTGTTGGGGATGGAAGCCATAAAAAATAAACTGGGCTGGGAACATAGCTGCTGTGTGCTCTCAATCACATTTCTCATCTAAGCCCAGCACAGCTCTGACTCTTCAATATGCTGGATGCTCCACAGAGGATGAGTGCACCCCTTCCCAGCCGAGGAGATGATCCATGAGCACTCATCTTCCTAAAAAAAAAAAAAAAAAACCAACCAAAAAAACCCCAACCAACCAACAAACAAAAAACCTCACATAATTTAGAATGTAATTACTTAATTAAGACTCTCAGGTGAGAAATAAATAATTGCTCCACGGCAGGGCGGTGGGGATGTGGGACAGGGGCTGGCAGCCGAACGCGTGGCTCAGCCTGCGGCCAGCTCCAGGGCGAGGTTCGGGCTGCGGTGTTCGCAGGCGGCGGCACGCCCGGCTCCGGGCACGCAGCTGGCACACAGCTGGCACACGGCTCCGCTCCGGGGCTCCTGCACCCGCAGCTGCACTCCTTCCCGACAGGAGCACGGCAGAGGTTTTTGCCCAGCCTCAGGCTAGGTGCGCCGGCTTTCCTGGCAAGCTGTCCCCGCGGCGCGGCGTTACACAGATCTGTCCTCGCCTGCTTCCACCTGGCACGGCGGAGGTTCGCGGCTCGGGCGCTGGCAGGAGAGGCCGGGAGGAGCCCCTGCTCCCTCCGCGGTGCCGGCGGCCGCTCGTGGCTCGGGCGAGCCCGGCACGCTCCGCAGGACGAGGGCGCAGCCCGGCACCGGCCCCGGGCTTCCCCGCCCCGCCGCGCCGGGAGCCGGTGAAACCCCGCGCAAAGATGCTTAAAAGCAGAGGGGACTTTTGAGAAAGGGGGGACTGAGCGCACGGGCTCTTAACTGGGCAACAGCAGCGGTATGTGACATTGTGACAGAGGCGGGCAACAAGGGAAAAGCTTTTCACCGCTTCTCAGAGTAAAAATATTGAGGGACTTCACCCGAAACAATGAGACGGCGAGGTCAAAACAGACAGAGAATGTTATCTCTTCCTCGATGGTATCAATTATAAACACAAAGGAACAAAGCTAGATAAGAGTGGTCTATAAGTGCAATTCAACACAAAGATATGAGTACAACGTGAACTCAGAAATTGTTACATCACAGAACGCCGGATACCCGGAGGATACCTAGGAAGAATTGTCTCCCCTTGCTAGCCCCGTTCTTACACAGTTCTCCAGACCGCTGTTGGAGGCTGGAAAGATCTTTACTGAACACAAGTCTTGTTTTCTTTGATTTTTCATTTCTCTTTTAAAACTTGACAATGTTTAATTAATAAAAAAGAACCCGTCTTTGAAATAAATATGTTCAAATCACATGTATCCAAAGTCCTGTGTTAACCTTACTGCCACTTGTTTTGACATTCAGTATTTTTCTACTTTTTAAAAGGCTTCTGCTCAGGGATGGGCTCATTTTTTTTCAGGGCATGATTGACAGGGGTCTATTTCAAAATACCTCCCATTAAGGGAAGGATAAAAAGAAAAGAAAACTACCTTAATGGTGAAGCACGGAATGACAGCAGCAGACAAAAGGTCGTTGCTTCTTTGTTCTTGAAATCTGAAGAAAATACACAGAACTCCATTGTATGACTTTTTCATGCACAACATTGTCTCCCTTGACCCCATGCACATCTGCAGCCTGAAGTCCTCTGTTATCTCTGGATAACAGCTGTTGCATCACTGATTATTCATCAGTTCCACTTCAGCCTGCCTAAGGTGCTGTGAAAAGACCACAAGTTGCTGAGTTTACTAAGTGAATTCAAAATAAAACCTAAAATTCCTGGGGGGGAAAAAATAGGAATAACAATGGATAACTCTTACTGGACATTTTGTTTGGTTGTCTGTAGCACATAGGCCAGCACTTTAACATATTGAAATTGAAGGATCTTTTTAAAATCTCACAGAATCCCCTAATTTTTTCACCTAATTCCTTTATACTTTTCATTTGGCTTTGGAGAGCAGAATGCAAGGGGAAGGAACACATGCAGTCGGTACCAGAGAAACAAGCAAGCCCTTCAGTTATATGATGTGCAGAAGAAGAATTTGCAGAGCGATTAATTAGCGAGGATTTCCAGTTAAAAGAAGGGGGACAAAGGGGTATGTGCACAACCCAACCCTTGATGCAAATACTCCTTGATCTTTATTTGGAGCAGAGGAAGTAATTTCTCTCTTGTCTTCTCACACTTGCTATGGAGACCACAATTCAGCATGCACCTCCTCCCCAGGTAATTCATCTACTGGGCTCTTCCATCACCACCTCCCCCAATCATTTTCCACCCCTGCCACTCCCCAGTTACCAATGCTCATATTCCCACATGGGTGCTAAATCCCATCAGTTTTTCTGTCCGAAGGATAAGGATGGAAGAGGATTTCTTTGATCTCCAAGACTCTTTCATGGGTCATTTGAGAGGTGAGGATAGAAGAAGGTGAAGATTTCCAGTTTATCAGCAAGGCATTGATAGCCACCAGATTGCTGGGAATATAATAGTGGATATTCCTGAAGGAAAGAAAGAAAAAAAAAAAAAAAAAAAAAAAAAAAAAAAAAAAAAAAAAAAAAAAAAAGAGAGAGAGAGAGAGAAAAAGGGTTGTTTTGCAGCCCAACACTAACTCGTTAATGAGGTCCTGGTGTAAATTCATGGGGTGTGCAGGGACTGACCCAAAGCAGGTGGCTCTGCACTGACATGCAGACTCCAGTTATTTACTTACAAGTAAGTTGCACAGCTCCTGTCACTGAAATATCTGCACACTAAACACATGAGTTTAGATTAGTGTTGTGGAGCCCACGATGTGCTAGGCATATTACCAGAAATATAAATCACCTTGCAGACTCTAAACCTTGCAGAGAAAACAGTTTCTGTAGGAGCCCCAGAGGAGACATGGGCTGTACTGTGAGGTGGCCCGAGTCCTGGTACTGGTGGTGCATTTGCCTTGGGGCAAAGTAAAGCAGAACATTTGGAAGTCATCGGTCTTTGATCTCTCCAAACATGAAGGTGCTGCACACACACAAGTGTTGCAGGTAGCTGTGGTTTGTGGGAGTTATGAGTTCTACAGCTCAAGTACAGGATGCCAACACATTAGTCTACAGCAATGATACAGAGGGACTGAACTAAAGGTACATATTCAACCTTTGTTCTAAATTCCTTAATTTGATTGCAAAATGACTTCTTTTCATGTCCTCAACTTGTCTTTTGTCTCCTCCGGTTCATCTGCATCACATCCCTTGCAATTATATCACACTCCCTTTGTCCATATGCCAAGAATTTGCCAAGGACTTGCAAAATCCTCATTCCTGATTGTTTACCTGGTTGGTAAAGCATTTCTGCCTTTCTTCAGAAAGCAATTCTGCCCATAGCCTCCTTCTGTTGGGCAAAATTATGCAAATTGTGTAGATTAAATTGCTGTATAATGGTTGATCAGCTTTTCCTTATTGTTTGCCATTTGCTACACAGGATTTGCGTGCATTTAAGAGTTTTATGTGTTTAATAGTTATTTAAGAGGCTTAGCATAGCTAATACCTTCAAGCAGTTCTGCCCCTGCAGGCTGGAGAGAAGTAAAGGCTACCTCTGACATCGGCAGTTTTGACTGGAGGAGTTTTAAAAATTGTTTTAAAAGTTTGAGTGGTGAAGATGCTGGGGGGAAGACGCAGTGACTGCTGACATTGTTTGGAGAGAGTGTTGCTGTTTACCAAAACTCTCTTCTGTCTCTCTGATAAAAGGAGCTACGAAGCAGACCCAGCTCACACTGGAGGAACGGGCCCAGCAGGATGCGGTTCTCCAAATTCCATGTTTTCTATTACAGCCTGTTTCCACTCATGTATATGCAAATGCTTGGATTCACTTTGGCACGAGCATCGGCTCTTATTCCGGCTCGAGGCTGGTTGCAAGAGAGCACATAGGCATTTCCTCTCAGTTGCCAGATCCTGTTCTCCTTAACATTTCGCCAAAGCATTAATCATATCCCAAATCCCACGTGCCCCTGAGCAGACTCTCCCTCCCAGCTGCCTCATCCCCGTTCCTTGACAGACAGACTTTCATCTCTCTCCCACTCCTCGCACATCCCCGATCCTTTCCAAGAGCTGCAGCCCCAGCAGAGCAGGCAGGACAGGAACAATGAGTGCTGTTCTGCCATCGAGCCGGCTTTTAGGCATCCTCGCTGGCCGCATCGCGGAGGCCACTCCAGTGCACTCAGCAAAGCACACAGAATCCAAGCAATACCTACGGCTTTTCTGCAAGCAATTAACTGAAGAAGTCAGGTTTCATTTCCTTAAACAAATTAGCCTTTTAGTATTGAGTTATATACACCGTTGAGAAAACAGAGAGTAAAGTAAATACGTCCTTGAAAAGCAGCCCTTCTCCCACGCAGCCCCAGAGAGTACTACTCACACATTTGCCCACTGCAAACAGATGGGCCATTTTCTTGTGTCTCTATTAGGTAATAGGCTCAAGCTGTGAACAAATAAAGCCGAAAACACCCAATATGCCAATGTGTTAATTTTGTCTTCCTGTAGGTGTCCCTGTCGATTGCAAAATTGAGGCAGCCCCAACCATTTTCATTTCATTTCATTTCATTTCATTTCATTTCATTTCATTTCATTTCATTTCTCCAACAAAGACACGTTATAACTTTTTTTCCTGGGCAAAATAAATTCTGAGCATTTTTCACAGTAACAGATACATAAAAGTTGTTGAATAAACAATATGCGAGAAACAACAAAACTAACTCTCACAACTTGATGGTTTGTCTGTAGCTGTGTCATTTATTTAGGTAGCTGGACTCTCCATTAAAGTGTACATCTCTATACACATCCTTTACCAACCCAAAATTTTAATGATATGCCCAGAACCATTGTACCCAATGTGCATATGAATACACACTGTGTATATAAATATTTGTCACTTGCATGTGGTACATGATGCATTTCACTGGGGTATAGCTCAGGGCAGCATCTGGCTCGGGCTCCACAGATCCTAAAAACCAGTAACGTGTGAATTGCTCATCATTACTTTTATGCACGGACTGTCCCCTTGCTTGCACTGGAACTGCCAGAGGGTTTCCACAGGGAACAAAATGGAAGAGAAGAACTCCTAAAGAGGTCTAGATATTGATTTTAAACCCCCCAAACTCAATATTCTTTTTCCAAGGTACTCAGTCCAATTCTGCAGTTTTACTTATTTTGCCTTGAAAGTCTTTCTCTTTGCAGAGTCGAATTCTTCAGCCCAAGGAGGAGCAAGTGCTGAGTGCCACGGGGATTTGTGTACTTCCCAACACAAATTCAACAGTTCTTAATGCACTCAGGCCTGTACCCAAGAGATATAAAGGTGCTTCTCTTTCTTTAAAGCTTAACCTGATTAGAGTCACTCCTATGACTCTTAATTTACCACTATCAAACTGCCTCTCCTATTGTTATAACCTTTCTTTCTTTCACGAGGGCTCTTTGGAAGCTTTTCACATACTTGTTAAATGCTCTTGGTCACAAAGCCTGCTCAAAGTTCCCTTGATCATGTCATTGCTATGGTGTAAAATTGAATTACTTTTACAATGCGTGCTCTACCCTGGCAAAGCAAAGCCTTTCCCACAGTTAACTGCGGTGGAAGGCCTCAAAAATAAATGAATAAGAGAGGACCAAAAAAAGTGAATTTTCATTAAAAGCGGGGAAATAACTTTTTCTTGAAATGCAGGGGAGGCAAGCTCAAACAGCTCTTTAGCGGTTGTCTGCCAGACACATTATATCACTGTTTCAATAGAGGAAGGGACTGCTGGGGAGGGGTTAATAAGAGTGAAAAGTAAAACATTTAAAGCCTGCTCGATTGTTTTTTTGTGGTGGTTATAGACAACATCTTGTCTCCCAAGAAGAATCAAGAACATGAACTGCTTTTTTTTTGTTTCAGAAAATGGCTGTGGGATATTGTAGAGCTGTGGATCATAAAGTTAGTTGTCATCCTTATTTCTGTCTTTTCTATAGGATTGGACATCAAATAAATGAGGTTATCCAAACCAGAAATAAATATTAAAACTAGGCAAGCATATACTGAGAGCATACTCCCCATACCACCAAAAGAAGCCCTCTTACACATCCTCTTCCTGAAAAATAAGCTAGGCTTTGTCACTTGTATTGTATCACCTAAATTAAGGATTTTGATTTGCCCTGCTTGTTCCAGATTCTCGTTACACTGTACAAAAGCAGGGCCATGCTGGCACCCAGATGCTTCCTGCTGGAGATAGCAGTGCCCCTTGGAAGTCAAGGCTCTCTTTGGGAGAGCTCCGTGGTGTTGCACTGTCCACGAGGTGTGGAACACCCGCAGCGAAACACAGGGACGTGGCGAACATCTTTCTCGAATTCAGCACAGCCCTCCAGCGACCCCATTGACCGACTGCTTTACCTGGTGTCAGGCTAATTTTCCTTTCCCCTCTGTTTTTGGGGCCCGACCTGTTCATTGCTATTATACTGAGAGGCTCATGGTCCCTTCTGTCACAACCACAAGTGGTTTCCTTCACCTTCAGGTTTTCACATACTTAGCAGCACATTCAGTCCTCAAGCCAGCGGCCCAGGAGCTCACGGCCAGGGGTGCAGCAGTCATGGCCAAGGCCCTAACTGGAGAGGGACTAGATGCACCCATTCTTATCTTTGGCAGCTCAGTCTCAGGACCCCATAAAGTTCCTGACAGTCCTGAGTGGCTTCAGTCCTGCCTTTCCTGTAACAGGCGCCGTGCTGCCATGTCATGGGGTAATACTCATCTTCTCCAGGTGGTGTTCTTGCAGGTATATATTCTGCTAAAAACGTGCTTTTGTGAGAGCTTGGTCTTGCCAAGAAGGGTGATTTCATTGTACTATTATCATGAAAGGTGTTTGTGTGCAGCTGCTTCCACAGTGCCTTTTCCTCTGATCCAGGCACAGCACATCTGGACAGATGTGACCCCTCTGTTGCTCAAAGGGATTCCAGTTAACCAAGCAGCAAGGAGAACAATAGGAGCAACACCCTTTTGACTTGCATAGTTTTCATCTTTCTTTTGCTTCCCCTGGATTTTCTAAGGCAGGCTGTGAATGCTGAAGTGTCACCACTTGCACTTAAAGCCTTTGCAGGTGACGGTGAGATGCTTGTTCACACCAGTATGAGAGGAACCCCCCAGCAGGAAGTCAGTTCGTTCAGACCTCTTTAGAAATGTGTGATAATCTTATAGTGTATCAACACTTTCTCCCTCCCTCTCTCCCTGCCTCTAATTTCTCTTAAACAAGGCTGTGTTAGTCTCTGCGTTTTGATGCTGCTGCTGACTTAGCTCTCCTTACTTTAAATTTGTCTGTTTCACACCTCACTGCTCTGTGCTTTGAGGACAGGTTTATGCATTCAGTCTACACCTAGCCTGCTGTGTTGCACTCTCCATGATGCTTTTTTTCCACACGCTTTGGAAAAGACACATTTGGTGATAGATATGCAGGCCTTTTTGTTTTCTCTTTCTTTCTTTTTTTTTTTTTCTTTCCCTTGTGCTTTGCCTTCTCTATAAGTGTTGGTCCATATTTAAAATTTGCATGTATAGATCACATTCTTCCTATTCTTACTATGTTCAGATACAGTCATATTATTTTTTTCTTAACACAACCAGCTTTTATTATGCAACATAATTCTGAAGTTTTCCAGGAAAAGAAAGCCCGAGGTTCAAGACCCTCTCTGGAGTCAATGGCAATTTGAATGTGAATTCACATCCCATAGGAAGACACTTACTGTCAAAATGACGCTTGTTCTATGTATGTACTTGTTTCAATTACCAATCCCCCAAATAACCTTTGAAAGTTTGTTTTGTCTTGATGTGCAATAGAGTTGAAGAGTTTGAGGAGAGTTTCCTGGCCAGCTCTATTTATGTCACTGTAGTCTCTGAGTTTCTCTGAGAGGTTGATTAATTTGCTCATGCAATTCAGCAAACAAGGCAGAAACTTGAGTTTAAATTTGGGAAATAATGACAGAGAGGACAGGTTAAGCACTATTCCCGAGGTCATGCTCCAAACAGGAGTGTGCTCTGCCATAAGACTGATTTGGAACGTGTCATACCAGGCACCACATGTGCCCTGATGTTCCTCACCACAAACCTGAGAGATGAGAGATGAAGGGCTGCAGAGCCTGGACTTTGGCTTGGTTGCACTCAGTGCTACTGTTTTGTTTGATGCAGATGAGAAGCAGCTCAGGAGGAACTTATGTGTGAACAGGTAAGTGTGTGGCTAAACCATCACCTCTGGGAGCTGAAGGGGACACCTCTGCTCGCTCCTGACCTGTAAAACAGGGGTAGTAACTCAGATTAGGTTTGAAGTGTCTCTCTGGTGACAGGAGATAAGGTCCCTGTGGCTTGTTTAGGGGAAGACGAATTATGTACAGTGAAAGGCCTGGAGGGAAGGAGGGGAAACTATAATGAGAAAGGCAATACACTCAGTATTGCCCTGACCCTGTAAAAGAGAAAGGGGGCAGTGACCAAAGCCCTGATCTAGATTAGATCCAGAGATCTGGTTGAGGCTGCAATGAGATCATCTTCAAAGCTTAAGTCCTGACTTCAATATTTGTTTTCTCATCTTGGGTAAGAGCTGGTTTGAGGACACTGCTTCAGGCACACCTTGAATACAAAATAGTGTGAAATTCAAAGTGATAAAATAAACAGATAGAAACAAGTCATTTGGGAGATGAGAACTTTAACCAAAGCTGAATGAAATTATACAGAAACTCCAAGATCAGTCAAGTAAGGCATCTTAACATATTTTATCATGGTTAAATGCCCATTAGCATGGGCCTTTCCAGTAAGTACCTTTTGATGCATTAGAAAGAATCAGCAAAAGAGCAGTTCTCATGGTTCCTTGAAAACTCTTGATTTTTAAAAACTTAAGTAAGAGTTGGATTTCTGCCTGAAATCCTGTATCACAGATTGTCTCTCCAGGGTGAAACTGTGTTCAAACATGTGCACATCTTTGCTATATCCAAGCCCTTTATTGTTATGGATTATTCTTTTTAGAGGTCCCTGAGGACTTTTAAGTAATTTTCTTATAATTAAGGGTACATGGTGAAGCATGCACAACAGCACTCAAAATGGAAATGTTCCTCACACTGCATCATCTGGCACCCACCTTCTGAGGGGTGTCTGGTTTGGGCTGTAGGGTTTTTCTAGTTTGTGTTCGTAGAGTTTGTCTTACATCAAAAGAGAACCAAGAGAAAAGGGAACAAAATCTTGAACCCACTCTCTTTCCTCTGCCACTACTGTGAAATATGTTCCCAAGGACGGGAACAAGAATGAGAGCAGGTCAAATTATGCAGCGTTGGTATATAAGTGCTCTGGGAAGGGTTACCAGGGCATTTCCATTATTTGCTGTGGTTGTTCAGTGGTTGTGACATTTAGAGGGTACTTTGAAGAAAATAGCCCGGCTGGTAAATGACAGCAGAGAAAGGGGAAGGCAAGCAAATGGAGAGGAGGGAAGTTCACAGGGATTTCCTGGCAAGATGAAAGGGGAAAGAAAACTCAGTGAGTTCTTATTCAAAAACCATTTTGGTGGCCTCTGTTTGAATGAGAGAACTGTTTCTTAGCATGCTTAACAACTACTCCGTCCTGTCCAGGAGCAGGCTTCACCAAATGTCTGCTGTGTTTAACACCACAGTCGGCTTTGTAATGTGTGATGGGAATTATTTTTACAGCTGAGCTTCTTAAGACAGGCCCACATGTGTGCAAATCCTGGTGGGTTTCAACACACCTCTGTTGCACTAAAGAGAGAAGTGCTGATCTTCACCAGGATTTATAAGGTACACAAAAGTATTAACACCTGATGTTTAAACCAAATGAAAAGCAGCCTGAGAACCTGGTGTCCTCTACAGGGAACACAGAGTGTGCATATGCTGAGATGGGCATGATGACAGTACTTTCCCTGCTAATTCTCAGCATAGTTTTTGTCATGTTACATCCAAACCCTTACACAGATGATGATAATGATAATTGATGCTAATGATAAAAAAATCCACTGTCCTTGGCTTATAACAATAAGCCAACAGTGAATAGCTTTGGCTTTTGTTGAAACAATGGTGAAATGGGCAGTGGAGTTTGAAGGAGAAGAGCCCCAAGCCCTTCAGCAGTGCCTCTGTGCCCTGGGCAAGCTGGCCTCCTCTGTGTTCATTGCAGCCTCCTTGTCCATGCGGAGTTCTTCACCCAGCCATCAATACACTGAAGATCATAATTTCCTAACCTGCCCTGTTGGCTTCCCCGTGGGATTTACTAGCTCCCTCCTTCTGGTGATCTCATTTCCATGTGTATGGGATGAGGTGAGAGCGTGGCCATTTCAAAGCCTCGGAAATGGACCTCCAGCACCGGGGTGCTGAAGGAGGGCAGGGGAATCAGCATGAGAATGTTATCCTAACACCTTGGCAAGAATGAGAGCCCTCACACAAATGTTTATTCAGAGGCAGAGGGATGGCCCTGCTGCAAAAATAAAATGCTGGCAGCATTTTATTTTTCACTCTTAGACGTGTGAAAGGGGGACGGGTAAAGAAATTTACAACTTGTAATTCCCGCTCTGAGACCTACAAGATGCTACAGTTGTGGAAAAGCAAAAGGCTTTTAAGATGCGAGAGGGAATTCGCTGCCCACGGTGAGCTTAAACCTGCAGCTTGTTCTTCTGACTGTGCTTGGAAAGAATTCAGACATAAAGTTAATGTCAGCAGAAGATGGATCAGAAAAGAGCAGTGGGATTTTGCCCAAGTCATGGCTTTCAGAATTCAGCAAGATCATTCTTGTTTGTGGCTGGAAATGCTCAGCAGCCTGATACAATCTGGCCACAGAGCCGTGCAAGGGGAGAGGAACCTACCAGGAGATCAGCAAATCTGGTCAGGTAATGAAAGTTATCCCCTGCCTAGCAAAAGCTGTGAGGACTTATCTGGTGCTCCTAATAGAGCACAAGGCATGCTAATTAGTGTCGGACACTAATGAAAGGTTAGCATGGTGACTGCTGCTGAACCAAAGCAGTGGCTGCTCCTGCTGCTGCTCAGAGTAAGGGGCAGGAGAATGCAGAGAAAGGTTCTTGTGTTCTGAACCAGCTCAGCCTGCTCTCAGCTGTGTCCTGGGAGCTGCCTCCAGCTTTCAATAGTTCTCTCTCACATCTTCCATCTATATCAAGAGCAGGACACATGGCTTTCCACATTAACATATCACACCTTTCTCATGGATGAGTGCACATATGTGATATTTCTAAACATTTTGCCCAGTTTCAGGAGAGTTTTGCAAAAACCAGGCCTTGTCTAGCCCCACAACATCCCTTGGGAGACCAGCCCGTAGGTACATTTGACATGCTTAAGGAGATAGCAAAATATAATCAGAACATACTGCAGACAGGTGTATTTCAAACCCAGAAAGTCCATGAGATTTTTCTGACCTGAACACTTGCATCTCAAGAATCCTCAGCCATGGAACTTTAGCCAGTTCTGTACCGAGAAAGGCTTTGACTTTGGGAGGATGATAAATTGTGGTACCCTGAAGGAGATTAAAGCAGTTTATCAGAGAGCATGGCCTCATTTCTCCCACAATTTTCCCACAGGTGAGTTCACCCAGTTTCTAAGTTTACCTGCCTGTCAATGATAAGCAGTTTGCATTAGTTTCCTGTTTTAACCACCAGCCTCTGGCTACCTCGTGTTACAGGGTCATGCCTCTACTCCTGATCAGCGAGTCAATCCCATGTCCAAAACCTGACCAGCTGAGGAGGAACTGAGGTGATAAGCCTGGCACATTAGCTTTATCTTACTGATCAACCACTCTGGACAACTGAAAGAGATTACCACATTTATCTGTACATCAGAAGACAGTGGCACATACTTCTAACTCGTGTTAATGTGACCGGGACTAACATGAGCGAGGCCACTTCTATGGAGCAATGTGTTGACAAGTTACATTTTTTCATTATATTTAGCTTTTAAAATAAAAGCAAGCCATTTAATTAAATGTACAGGCATGAATATGTTGTGCTCAGATGTCACAGCTGACTGTTTTCCAATCAATATAGCATATAATTTCACTTAATAGTCCAAAGCTTTTTGGTATGGCATTTTTGTCCCATAGATGGTAACACTTAGTCTCTTGGGAGACTAACACTTGGGAGAGTAACAGGTCCCAGAGATGTCCAGAGAACCAAAAGGGCTCTTGGCTTCTGCAAAAAGTGCTCTCTCTCACTACTCTGGTACAAGACTTTAGGAAAACAATCTGGCTTCATGCCAATGCTGAGCTGCCCATTTCTAGTAGTCAAAAGCAAAGCAGCACTTCCCAAGAACAGATTCAGGTCTGAAGTGAACTGAATAACCTCTGCAAGAGCCTGGCTTTCCCCTAGCTTGAGCAGAAGCAAAGGAACCACGAGGATGACTGGAATAATACACCTCAGAGAACCAAGCCACCACCCCCAAGCCACCAGGCTTCGTCTGTGTCAGCACTGCAGGCTCCCTTTACAGAGACAAAACAGGCACAGCCAGGTACCAGTAGGAGAATATTTCCCCACCTATTTTAGGAGGGGCTCAAGTGCCCTCTGAAAATACTTGCTATGTCCTGGACTGGCAAGTGAAGAAGGACAGACTACCAGTTTGGATCTGTAGCTTTCAGACAGCCAGGCTGGATGAGTGCCCTTAGGCATCATAGGTTAGATGCCTCCAGCTGGTTGATGGGAATCTGGGCAAAATGCCTTTGTCAGCCTCAGAGAGGAGCTTCACATTTTCAGAACTGAAACCCTTTTATAAAGGATCAGAAAAAAAAATAGCAAAAGAGATAAATTCATGTTGCAGGCTACTTATTGGATACTTATGTCTTCAAACTGAATCGTTCTTCAGCTATGTGACAGCTAAACAAGAGCAACCAGAGACAGCTGCAGTGATTTTTGCTGAAGGAAGAAGCCTTCCAGCCTAAGCTGAGATCTTGCACACAGCCTGGTCACTCTGGCTAGTGCTAATCTCCCCAGCATCTTGGAAGGCCAGATGATAAGCTTGCACATCCACATGGAATTTTCCGCAACAGCCACAGGCATAAGTTATTTTCAGTGATCCAACCTCAAACTTCCTATCAAGGCATTTAAATTCCCATGTAACTGAAGACAGAGCATAGCTGGCTACTGCTCTTGGGGGCAGTAAAACTGTATGGAAAATTGAGGTTGTATATTTAAAACACTCAAATATTATAAACTCTGAGTTTCGTGCCCGACGTGGAAGAATCGTGCAAACAACTGACAGTGAACCAAAGAAGCGTTATACATTCCTTGCAATGTTATAGAGAAGCACTCCTGATTTCCTTATAAATTATCAGACTCAGCCCATATCTTAAGATAGTGTCAGGCAAAGTGAATTGATGGTCTGATCTGGTGTAGCAAATCCCACTTTGTTTTGATTTCAGCCCCTTTTTTCCAGCAGCAATAGTTAATGTTTGATATGCAGGGCACAGGGATAATTATCGCCACATCTGTTTTCTCTGTTACAGACTGCATTTTTAGCCATGTAATCACTTACAATTGGATGGAGGATTCTCAGAATATGTTTATCAAAGACGAGTATTGAAAGGCATCTGTTTCATTTAGTCTGGAAAGAAAAAAATATCAAAATAGAATACTTACCCTGGAGCAATGCTGAAATTATGCTACACACTAAAGTCCAAGCTACCGCTATATTAAATCAACTTTTAATGCCTCCTTGTTAAATCTACTAACCTTTCCTGCGCCAGACATACCCAGATTTCACGAGCATCTTTGCCAATACTAGGAAGCAACTGATGGTAACCAAGAATAGAACGCAGCAAAATTAAATTCCCAGAGTCAAACCAGCTTGTATTTTCCACTGTTATAATAAGCAAACTCTAATTAAGTATACGAAGCAAAGGCCTGGCTTGCAGAAGCTCTGCACAGACTGAAAAAGCTCTAAAGGGTAGGAGATGCTTTATTTGACAGCTTCTGCTAGAGAAAATAAAAATAAATACTTACAAGGAACATTCACATAACCCCTTGCTCATTTCAGAGTCTGTGGTTTGTAGATCATTGCAGACAAACTGAAATTGCAGTGCTTGGCTAAGTGAATTCCCACATATCTGTCTCAAAGTCTTGTTGTTCTTTGAAGGCAGAGGAAGTTTCAAGTATTAAAATCATCTTTAAGATCCTTATGAGGCAGTGTTACAAGGTACTCGGTGTTTGTAGGGAGATGAAAAACCAAAGATCTGTATTTTTTTTCCCAGCTATTCTTATGCTACTGGAAAAACACCCTAATACCAGGAGATACTCTCTTCTCACCCATCTATTCTCCTCTCAGCCCTCATCTCCCCTGCAGGTCCTGGCAGAGCTGCTGGTAGAGAATCCTGGGCTGCAGAGAGGAACATCCATTGCTTGAGAGTTGACCCTTCCCAGGTGTCAGTCGTGCCTCAGCTGTGCCCCATTCTACACCACTTAGTGGCCTGCAGAGGTGTCCCTGATCCAAACCCCAAGGATCAGGTGGGATGAATGAAAAACCTCTCTGCAGGTAGGGAAGACCACAAGTTGCTTTGCATGAGTTTTGTGTCTGTATCAAAACTCTTACGTGTATGGTGACTTCCAACAGGATCTGTAACTATCTGTCTGTCTGTCTACCTATGTATCATCCATCCATCCATCCATCCATCCATCCATCCATCCATCCATCCATCCATCCATCCATCCATCCATCCACCCACCCATCCATCCACCCACCCATCCATCCATCCATCCATCCACCCATCCACCCACCCACCCACCCATCCATCCATCCATCCATCCAGCCATCCATCCATCCATCCATCCATCCATCCATCCATCCATCCATCCATCCATCCACCCACCCATCCATCCATCCACCCACCCACCCATCCATCCATCCATCCACCCATCCATCCATCCATCCATCCACCCACCCATCCATCCATCCACCCACCCACCCATCCATCCATCCACCCACCCATCCATCCATCCATCCATCCATCCATCCACCCATCCATCCATCCATCCATCCATCCATCCACCCATCCATCCATCCATCCATCCTATCCATCCATCCACCCATCCATCCACCCATCCATCCATCCACCCATCCATCCATCCATCCATCCATCCATCCATCCATCCATCCATCCATCCATCCATCCATCCATCCATCTATCCATCCATCCATCCATCCATCCATCCATCCATCCATCCATCCATCCATCCATCCATCCATCCATCCATCCATCCATCCATCCATCCACCCATCCATCCATCCATCCATCCATCCATCCATCCATCCATCCATCCATCCATCCACCCATCCATCCATCCACCCATCCATCCATCCACCCATCCATCCATCCACCCATCCCTACCAGTGTTAGCTGGTGTTAATAAACCACTGCAGCGTATTTCAGTATTTAGAACATCCAGTAGCACAAGGTCAGACTTAAGTAGAAGCACACATTTCAGATTCATAAAAATGACCACTGAAGGTTGACTTCATGCTAGTCTCTCAGCTGGCTGCTGTCAGAGTGATGAACTAAGCAATTCCATTTTTTAATGCCATGTAAATGATAGCACTGTGTTGTGATACATCAATTAAGTTCTTTGAATAAATTAATCAGAAAATTCTGTAAGGATGCTTCTTTGCTTTCTAAAGGGTAAAAATACTAAACCCAAACACAACCTCAGGCTTTGTGTTTATCTGGTGGTTTGTTTTCCTCTGGAGTTAATTCATGGGTTGAAACCTCCATGCATATATATTCACACATGTAAATAAGGAATGAAAGGCTTCACATTCTGTGTGAAAGGCCTTGAAACACTTCTCATAATTTAACTTAATAGATGTTAGCAACGTGCCAACTAAATAAAGTGCCTTACACACATTTAGATGAAGCATCAGTTTTGCAGCTGACTGGCTACTGCTCCATTATTTCTACTAATTACATATTTATCTGCCTTAAGGAGCAGTTTTATCTATTGATTCAACTAGAAACAGCTTGCACAAAGCCAAAAATAAAGCAGCATTATGAAGTCAGACTTTTACATGCAAATACAGGACCCAGTTATCAGGCTATAAAGCAGCAGTCCTGTAACTTCAGAAAGGGCTGCACCACCTTGTGTGACAAATAAATTGTTTCATCTCAGGTTTTCGCATACAAGCACAGAAGCTGGTTACAGTCAGAGGAGCTTATGGATGACGCAGTACATGTGAATGTCCTGTGGTCACTGCAAACACATCAGTGCTACACAAAAGAATGAGAGTCAGACTCATAAATGCTGAGCATTGCTCAATGTGATATGAAGAGCTTGGGACCTTCAAAAGGGAGCAATGCTGTATTTTAAACAGACCCTAATTTCTCAAAAATTAATAGACACTTCTTTTTGCTTAAGTACTCACAGAATGATCTGATATCAAATCTTGGTTATGCTTGACCTATGTTCAAACATTATAAGAGTCAAAACCCTTCCTACC